>NW_026988428.1:45000000-50000000 GCF_030222135.1 Aotus nancymaae
AAATGTACAGTAAAACACAAAAGTATATATTTTTTCCTTTGAAAGCGGCAAATATAAATGTATACACCAGCAAATATATACACACACACAGAAAGACACATGCAGACATGAGACACCTACATGCAAACACACATGCACACATGAGACATTTCTTATGTATGGTACAAAGATATAAGTCCATTATTCACTGGCACAATCTTCCTGAAAGACAAATTTCTCTATTTAAGCCATTCTATTTTTGGTGATGCATTCTAAAGTGATAATAACAGATGTAACTACAAGAATGTTCATTGTAGTATGTTTATGAGAATTTAAAATGTACTCACAATATATTTGGAAAACTGAAGTTTTGGTCAGTTTGTAAAGTATAATTCTATTTTTGAAAAACTGTTTATATGCATAAATTTAAATAGAAAATTGTCTGGGAATAAAGATGTTAGCATGGTGGTTGTGGATATATTTTCATTTCATATTATGGTTAACAAGTTATTTGTGCTTTCTCATAATTTTAGAAGTTTTTAGCAGAGACGTTTCTTATTTTGTAAATAGGCTGAGTTTCTATCTTTAAATGATGATATCCCTTTATGTAAGGATGTTTGCTGTTTGAAATCTGGTTCTAAGTCATAAAAAAGGATAGTGGGAGATAGAAAAATAGTGTGTGTCCATGTGTGTTTTATTTTCATTGGCTTTGTCCTACTGTTCTCACATGAGGATGATAATTTAAAGAAAATCTTTATAATGTATCCTATTTAGTGTATTATAAGATCCTCTAAAATCTTAAAATGTCCTATTTAGTGTATAATATTGAATAATCTATGAATAAATAAGCTTTCATCAAAATTATAGTCTGAATATTTAAGGAAAATATTGTTATGTGTTCTGAATATTATTCTCTTGGTCATGGATTTTTTTAAAATTCCAAACCAACTATTACTTTCATAGAAATTGTCCCTACCACAGCTAAAGCAGTGTTAAGTGGGAAATTTATAGCACTAAGTGCCCTCATCAAAAAGCTAGAAATGGCTGGGCATGGTGGCTCATGCCTATAATCCCAGCACTTTGGGAGGCCGAGGTGGGTGGATCATTTGAGGTCAGGAGTTTGAGGTGAGCCTTACCAACATGGCAAAACCCCATCTCTACTAAAAACACACACAAAAAAAGAAAAATAGCCAGGCATGGTGGTGCATGCCTGCAGTCCCAGCTACTTGGGAGGCTGAGGCAAGAGAATCACTTGAACATGGGAAGCAGAGGTTTCAATGAGCCGAGATCATGCCACTGCACTCCAAACTGGATGACAGAGTGAAACTCCATCTTAAAAAAAAGAAAAGAAAGAAAAAGAAAGATTTTGCCATTCTAACATCACAACTAAAAGAACTAGAGAACCAAGAACAAAGTTAGCAGGAGACATGAAATAACTAAAATCATGGAACTTAAGGATATATAGACAAAAAAAACCTTCCAAAAAATTAATGATTCCAGCTATTTTCTTGAAAAAAAAAGTGTGCGTATATATATTTTTTGAAAAAAAAATATTATATATATATAAAATACACACACACACACACACACACACACACAGAGACTGCTAGCTAGACTAATACAGAAGAAAAGAGAGAAGAATCAAATATCAAATAGACACAACAAAAATAAAAAAGGGATATCACCAATGACCCTACAGAAATACAACCATCAGAGAATACTAAAAACACCTGTATTCACATACACTAGAAAATCTAAAATGTAGGGAGGTGGAGTATCCAATCCCCTGGGGGGATCAGCAGCAAGGCTGCTGTGAACTTTGGTTGAACTTCAGAGAAGTGAAACCACAGTAGGAGGATATGTATGTCTCAGAGAGAACAGAGACGGGCCTAGAGAGATAACCAACTTTCACTGACCTTACTGCAAATAGTTTTTAGCTGAAGTATGTTAACTGAAGTATGAGAATAATAACCACAGACAGTTCTAAGTAACTACACCCTCCCTCTGCTATGTGCTTTGTGAACAAATAAAGTGAGACAGGTTGGGGCTGGAGAGACTGACATCCTCACTCTCCCATACTGCCTGGCCCAGCTCTCTCTATGTCTGTGACTGTGTCTATGTCTTTTCTTATCTCCTGCCATTCCCTCTTAGGTCCTTGAACCCTTGTGCAGTACAGGATGCAGCACACGCCAGACTAAAAGAAATGGATAAAGTCCTGAACACCTATATCCTCCTGAGACTAAACCAGGAGGAAGCTGAATCCCTGAATTCTACTGGTTTATTTAGGGATTAGACCAATAATGAGTTCTGAAATCAATGCAGTAATAAATAGCCTACCAACCACAAAAGCCCAAGACCAGATGGATTTACAGCTGAATTCTATTGGAGTTACCAAGAAAAGCTAATAACCTTTCTTCTAAAACTATCCCAAACAATTGAAAAGAAGGGACTCCTTTGTAACTCATTTTATAATGCCAGCATTATCCTGATAGGAAAACCTGGCAGACATATAACAACAACAACAAAAAAAGAAAACTTCAGGCAATACTCTGACAAATATTAGTGCAAAATCCCCACTAAAAAAAAACTAGCAAACTGAATCCAGTAGCGCATCAAAAAGCTTATTCACCACAATCAAGTCAGCTTCATCCCTGTGATACAAGGTAGGTTCAACATATATACATAATAATCAAGAAACATAATTAATCACATAAACAGACCTGAAGACAAAAAACACTTGATTATCTCAATAGATGCAGAAAAGGCCTTCAATAAAATTAAACATCCCTTTATGTTAAAAACTCTCAATAAACTAGATATTGAAGGAGCATAAATCAAAATAACAAGAGCCATATATGACAAACCCACAGTCAATATCATAGCAAATGAGTAAAAGCTGGAAGCATTCCCCTTGAAAACCAGCACAAAGCAAGGATGCCCTCTCTCTCTACTACAATCAAATATAGTTCTGGAAGTCTTAGCCAGGGCAGTCAAGCAAGAGAAACAAATAAAGGGTATTCAGATAGAAAAAGAGAAAGTAAAATTGTCTTTGTTTTCAGATGACATGATCCTATATCTAGAAAACCCCATAGTCTCAGCCCAAAAGCTTTTTGGGCTGATAAGCAACATCTCAGGATACAAAATTAATGCACAAAAAGTAACATGGATTTTCATACACCAACAATAGACAAGCAGAGAGTCAAACCATGAATGAAATCCCATTCACAACTGCTACAGAGAGAATAAAATACCTAGAAATATACCTAACAAGGGAAGTGAAGGATATCTTCAAAGAGAACTACAAACCACTTCTCAAGGAAATCCAAGAATACAAAACAAATGGAAAAACATTCCATGCTCATGGATAGGAAGAATTAATATTGTGAAAATGGCTATACTGGCCAAAGCAAATTATAGATTTAATGCTGTTTCCATTTAACTACCATTCACATTCTTCACAGAATTAAGAAAAAAAAATTAAATTCATATGGTATCAAAAAAGAGCTTATATAAGCAAAAAGAACAAAGCAGGCAGCATCATACTACCCAGCTTCAAACTATACTATAAGGCTACAGTAACCAAAACAGAATGGTACTTGTATGAAAACAGAAACATAGACCAATGAAACAGAACAGAGAACTCAGAATGAAGACTACATATGTGCAACCATCTAATCTTCCACAAACTTGACAATAAACAAGCAATAAAGAAAGGATTCCTGATGTGGTTTGGCTCTTTGTCCCCTACCCTGAATCCCATCTTGTATCTCCCATAATTCCCACATGTTGTGGGAGAACCTGGTAGGAGATGACTGAATCATGGAGGCAGGTCTTTCCTATGCTGTTCTCTTTGATAGTGAATGGGTCTTATGAAATTTGATGGTTTTAAAAACAGGAGTATACCTGCACAAGCTCTCCTTTTCCTGTTGTCATCCATGTAAGAAGTGACTTGCTTCTCATTGACTTCTGCCATGATTGTGAGGTCTCCTTAGCCAGGTGGAACAATAAGCCCAATTAAACCTCTCTTTTTTGTAAATTGCCCTGTCTCAGGTATGTCTTTATTAACAGCATAAAAGCAGACAAATACAGTAAAGTGTTACCAAGAGTGAGGTGCTCCTGAAAAAATACTTAAAAATCTACCCATCTGACCAAGGGCTAATATCCAGAATCTACAAAGAACTTAAACAAATTTACAAGAAAAAAAAAACCTCATCAAAAACTAGGCAAAGGATAGGAACAGACACTTTTCAAAAGAAGACATTTATGCCCCCAACAAACATATGAAAAAAGCTCATCATCACTGGTCATTAGAGAAACGCAAATCAAAACCACATTGAGATACCATCTCATGCCAGTTAGAATGGTGATCATTAAAAAATCAGGAGACAACAGATGCTGGAGAGGACATGGAGAAATAGGAACACCTTTACACTGTTGGTGGCAGTGTAAATTAGTTCAACCATTGTGGAACACAGTGTAACAATTCTTCAAGGATCTTGACATAGAAATATCATTTGACCCAGCAATCCCATTACTGGGTATATACCCAAAGGATTATAAATCATTCTATTATAAAGACACATGCACACATTATGTTTATTGCGGCACTGTTCACAATAGCAAAGACTTGGAACCAACCCAAAGACCCATCAATGATAGACTGGATAAAGAAAATGTGGCACATATACACGATGGAATACTATGCATCCATAAAAAAGGATGAGCTCATGTCCTTTGCAGTGACATGGATAAAGCTGGAAACCATCATTCTCAACAAACTGACACAAGAACAGAGAACCATACATCGCATGTTCTCACTCATAAGCGGATGTTGAACAATGAGATCACATGGACACAGGGAGGAAACATCACACACTGGGGCCTGTCGGGGGTGGGGGGCTAGGGGAGGGATAGCAAGGTGTAGGGAGATAGGGGAAGTATAGCATTAGAATAAATACCTAATGCAGATGATGGAGTAATGGGTGCAGCAAACCACCATGGCACGTGTATACCTATGTAACAAACCTGCATGCTCTGCACATGTACCCCACAACTTGAAGTATACTATAAAAAAAGGAAAAGAAAAAACATGTTGAAGTGAGTCTGGAACTGGGTAACAGGCAGATGTTAGAACAGTTTGGAGGGCTTGGAAGAGGACAGGAAGATTGGGAAAGTTTGGAACTTTCTAGAGACTTGTTGAATGGCTTTGACCAAAATGCTGATAGCAAAATTGACAATAAGGTCCAAGCTCAGGGGGTCTCAGATGGAAATGAGGAACTTGTTAGGAACTGGAGCAAAGGTGACTCTTGTTATGTTTTAGCAGAGGGATTGGTGGCATTTTTCCCCTGTCCCAGAGATTTGTGGAACTTTGTATTTGAGAGAGATGGTTTAGGGTATCTGGCAGAAGAAATTTCTAAGCAGCAAAACATTCAAAAGGTGATTCGGGTGCTGTTAGAGACATTCAGTTTTATAACGGAAACAAAACACAAAAGTTCAGAAAGTTTGCAACCTGACAATGCAATAGAAGAGAAAATTTTGTTAACTGAGGAGAAATCCAAGCCAGCTGCAGAAATTTGCATAGGTAACAAGGAACTGAATGTCAATCTCCAAGATAATGAGAAAAATGTCTCCAGGGCACGCCAGAGGTCTTCACCACAGTGCCTGTTAATAGGCTTTATTTTATCTCCAGAGGCCCAGGAGGAAAAAGTGGTTTAGTGGGCTGGATCCAGTGTCCCTGTGCTGTGTGTAGCCTATGGACTTGGTGCCTGCATCCCAGCCACTCCAACCATGGCTGAAAGGGGTCAACACAGAGTTCAGGCCATGGCTTTAGAGGGTACAAACTGCAAGCCTTAGCAGCTTCCAAGTAGTATTGAGCCTGCCAGTGCACAGAAGTCAAGAATTTGGGAATCTCTGCCTAGATTTCAGAGGATGTATGGAAATACCTGGATGCCCAGGAAAAAGTTTGCTGCAGGGGTGGAGACTTCATGGAGAATCACTGCTAGGTCAGTGCAGAAAGGAGAAGTGTTGGAACCCCCACACAGGGTCCCTACTGTGGCACTGCCTAGTGGAACTGTGAGAAGAGGGCTACAATCCTCCAGACCCCAGAATGGGAGATCCACCAACAGCTTGTACTGTTCACCTAGAAAAGCCACAGACACTCAGTGCAAGCCCATGAAGGCAGCCAGAAGGGAGGCTGTACCCTGAAAAGCCATGGGAGCAGAGCTGCCCAAGACCATGGAAACCCACTTCTTGCACCAACTGACCTGGATGTGAGACATGGAGTCAAAGGAAATGATCTCAGAGCTTTAAGATTTTACTCCCTTGCTGGATTTTGGACTTGCTTGAGGCCTGCAGTCTCTTCATTTTGATCAATTTCTCCCATTTGGAATGGCTGCATTTATCCAATATCTGCACCTCCATTGTGTCTAGGAAGTAACTAGCTTTTGATTTTATAGGCTCATAGGCAGAAGGGACTTACCTTGTCTCATATAAGGCTTTGGATTATGAACTTTTGAATTAATGCTGAAATGACTTGAGACTTTCAAGGACTGTTGGGAAGGCATGACTGGTTTTGAAGTATAAGATATGAGATTTCGAGGGGTCAGGGGTGGAATCATATGGTTCGGCTCTGTGTCCCCACCCAAATCTTATCTTTATCTCCCATAACTCCCACGTGTTGAGCGACCTGGTGGGAGATGATGGAATCGTGGGGTGCAGGTCTTTCCTGTGCTGTTACTGTGATGGTGAATCGGTCTCAAGAGATCTGATGGTTTGCAAAACAGGACTTTCTCTGCACAGACTCTCTTTTTGCCTGCTGCCATCCATGTAAGATGTGACTTGCTCCTCCTTGCCTTTCACCATGATTGTGAGGTCTACTGAGCTATGTGGAACTGTAAGTCCATTAAGCATTTTTCTTTAGTAAATTACACAGTCTCACGTATGTTTTCATCAGCAGTGAGAAAATAGACTAATACAATTTCAAATGATACTGGGAAAACTGACTAGCCATACGCTGAAAATTGAAACTGCACCCGCTTTTTTATCCTTATACAAAAATTAACTCAAGATGAATTAGAGATTTAACTGTAAAACCCAAAACTATAAAAACCTATAAAAAAAATCTAGGCAGTAACATTCAGGACATATGCATGGGCAAAGATTTCATGATGAAGACAGTAAAAGCAAAACAATTTCAACAAAAACAAAAATTGACATATTAAGCAACAACAGATGCTGGTGAGGCTGTGGAAAGATAGAAATGCTTTTACACTGTTGGTGGGAATAAAAGTTAATTCAATCATTGTGGAAGACACTGTGATGATTCCTCAAATACCTAGAACCAGAAATACCATTTGACCTAACAATTCCATTACTGGGTATAAACCCAGAGGAATATAAATCATCTGTTATAGATACATGTACACATATGTTTATTGCAGCACTATTCACAACAGCAAAGACATAGAATTAACCCACATGACCATCAATGATAGACTGGACAAAAGATATGTGGTTCACACGTATCATGGAATACTATGCAGTACAAAAAAAGAATGTGTTCAAGTCCTTTGCAGGGACATGGATGGAGCTTGAAGCCATTATTCTCAGCAAACTAACACAGGAACAGAAAACCAAACACTTCATGTCCTGACTTCTAAGTAGATGCAGAACAATGAGAACACATGGACACAGGGAGGGGAACAACACACACTAGGGTCTGTCAGGGGTGGAGGCAGGAGGAGGTCAAGCATCAGGAAGTATAGCTAATGCATACTGGGCTTAATACTTAGGTGATAGGTTAATAGGTGTAGCAAACCACAATGGCACACATTTTCCCATGTAATAAACCTCCACATCCTGCACATGTACTCAGGAATTTAAAATATTTTTAAAAAGGAAATTGTCCATTCACTACATTTAATTATCAGTTCACATAACACTGACAATCAGGAATTGCTTTGTCTGCTAATGCGATCACATATAGAACCCAGGTCTGTCTTACAATCAAACAGTATACTTCTGTTAAAAGAGTGATTTCTAAGTGAGATTTAATAGTCTCAATAATTCATTCTGATGACATAGTAAAATGTTGGAGAACAACCTAGGCTGCAAATCTGTAGCATCATGTACTTACCCTGCTTTATTTTATTCCACAAATTCGGTAGCCTTTCTGCTGACCTTGTGATATAACGACTTTGAATTACTACGACTAATCATGAGGAATATGCAAAAGTACTGAGGGAAGATGTAAAAACGTCCACTCACCAGTTGATTCATACACATAATTAATCAAGTCATAGCTGACACTGATCCAAAAGCACAAGCCAGTAAAGACAGTCATTAAAAGATCCAGTATCATTTTAGATGTTAGAGAGAATACTGTAATTTCATAGGGGATTCCAAGGTAAGCTCTAAGCTGCAGAGATGGAGAAAATCATCTGATGTATCACAATGAGCTTGTGATTTGCACAAGACTTAATGATATCCACACTTATAGTCTTGACAGATACTAGCCATCAGGTGCACCTGTGAAGGGTACAAGGTTAATGTAACAGCTGAGCTGAGAAAACACATCTGATCAATGGGAGAGTAGAGAGTATAGTATATATTACTAATCTTTCTCTAGACCACAGTTGCTCTAATATCCTGGAGAAATAATTTAATTTTTCCAGTAATAAATTTTCAAGCCTCTTAATTTGAATATTTCTTATAGTCAAAGATTTCAGTTTGCAAGTTAAGATTCATTTTTGTTTGTTGTTTTTGTTTTGTTTTTAAATAAAAAAGATTGAAGCTTTATTGAAATAAAATACAGAACAGGCAACAATAGTTTGAAAACTAAAAATTTCTTTTTGAATCTATGGCATGTGATTATAGCCAGTTCCTAACAAGTTAAATGGCATCATTGAGTGGAAGAAAGTGGCAAATATTATGAAGAAGTGTCCTTGGATATGTGTAATTAAAGTTAATAACCAACCCGCCTCAATTTTAAATAATACAGAATAATTTTGTTTCATATATAATAGGGGGAAGAAAAATAGAGAAATAATTTCCACTTCAGCAACCTGAAGAGAAATCACAGAGCTTAATTTAGGAGCAGAAAACTAGGTTGGAAGAAGTGACATTTATAGGTGCAGTAAGGGGATGTTTAAATGTTGGCACTAGTTGTCCCTTCATTTTCTCTTTTTTCTTTTTCTGAGACGGAGTCTTGCTCTGTCACCCAGATGGGAGGGTAATGTCAGGATCTGGGCTCACTGCAACCTCTACTTCCAGGTTCAAGTGATTCTCGTGCCTCAGCCTCCTTAGTAGCTGAGATTACAGGCACCTGCCACCACACCCAACTAATTTTTGTATTTTTATTAGAGATGAGGTTTCACCATGTTGACCAGGCTGGTTTTATACTCCTGACCCCCAGTGATGTGCCTACCTCGGCCTCCCAAAGTGCTGGGATAACAGGCATCAGTCACAATGCCTAAACCCTTCATATTCTTTATAAGCACTACATGCTTGTTCTTTTATGGGTCTGCCTAAGACAGTGGCTTTCATTGAGACAGGCTATAAATACTGTCCTGCTGCTCTATAGTTGCCTGGGGTTGAGTGTAATTGTGTGAAGCTTAAAAATATATTGGTAGCATGACCCCACACCTCTATGAGCTCAACATGAAAAGAAAGTCAAGAACATATAAAGTTTCTATTTTATTTGAGGGTCACAAAGGACAAAAAGGTGCAACACAAAGCCCCTTGGCATAGAAGATAATCTAAAAAACATTCCACAGAACTGGAAGTCACTGTGAGGAAGAAAGAGCGTTACCTTTCTACCTCTTCTATGCAGCTGATTCACACGTGTGAAAATAACTTCTCTCATTTACCTAGAGACATACTTCAACTAAAAGGTGGGTAAAAAGTTGATCAAATGGGCTCAGAGGCTCTTGGAGTCCCCCAAGCATCTCCATACTATTATCATTATTTTCAAATAGAAGTCAAGTAGTACTGGTATCTCAACAAAATACTGCTTTAGTGGAATAAAAATAAATGAGAACAGGAAATGCAGGAAATGAAATTTCACTTCTTTCACCTAAAGAGAGTATGTCAACTGAGTGACTAGAATTAAATGTTCAATTTCTTCTAACCCATAGGCTTTAAGCAATCCCTTTTATATAATCACTTATAACCCAAATGTTATGAGATATCTGATGCTAAAAGGTGAATCAGAGAAATGGTTACATTTTAAACAATTCTGTGTTATTTTCCTTCTTGAGGTATCCTGCACTTAACAGATTTTCTTAGGTATCTTTAAGTACACACTGTAAGTTCTCCTCTGACTTGTATCTCTGATAGACACTTTGAGTGAAGTACTTTTTGCTCATAAAACAAGGCAGTCTAAGAGAGAACTTATCAGGGGGCCCACTTTTCCAACATGAGTTCCAAAGGGAAGAGTGTAAACACATAGTGGTGGGTCTTACTTCGACAGATTATGGCTAGATTCTAAGGCTGAGGAGAAGCCTGAGATGGACAAGTAATGGATACTTCTCAGTCATATCAGAATTGTCCTCTCTGTAAAACAGATACTCTGCAATGTCCATTTTACTGTAACCAGCTCAAGCCATCTCCTCACTACTCAGAAAACAAAAGCATGAGAAGCAAAGTGTGCTGAAAGGAAAGCAGTTTTATTAATCAAACGCTAGCAGCTGGGGAATGCCCAGGCTCATGCCTTCAAAGGACCATACCCACCTTCCGATCTGAGTGAAAAGGACAAAGAAGGAAAAAAGTGTGGGAAATATGAGAGGTAATGAAAAACTCGGTGCAGGTCTGCATGTTTTGTTTAGGTGATCATCTCAAGTAATTCCCTGTTCAGAGGTCCAATGTGTACCACCCTGGCTTTGGCCTGATAGGTAGTGATGGGCTAACTGTTCCCTATTCTCCATGAGTGGGAAAATTCTGACCTGGGGTTCTCTGCCTGTTTTATTATGAAATTGGCCGCTGGAATTTCTAAGGAAGCTTAGAAAAGCATGTGCTGTGCACAATGTGCCTAGTGGGAAAGGGAAAGAATAAAGAATCTTCTACATCCTGAGATTAGGAAGGAAAGGAAAAAAAGTTTTCAAGTGCTTATCAAGGCTGGGATATTTGGTTACATTACTACCTAAAATTAAATCCATTGATAGTATAACCAACATACACATATAACTTCAAAAAGTCAATATAAACCCAAAAGCTAATAACAAGAAAATAGGAATAATCATAATATGTATTCCAATGTGTAAATATTTGAACAAAACTATTATAAGATATGGTGCATCAGTCAGATGTTTCAACTACTGATATTTAACAAGTTTGGCTATAAATGAATTAAGATCATTAGCCTGCCCTTAAAATAAGTACAGGACAAAGTACTGTTTAAGGATAGACAGTAGAATAAACATTAGTGGTAAGTAATGCAATAACACACATATTTGTGTGTAAAAGTAAAGAAGAAATACATTTAAATTATCAAAGGAAAAAATACCATTGTCAATTGAGCTATTCAAGTGGAGAAAATGAAAGAGCAGAATACTGTACATATGTGCTGTCTTCTGTGCAGTGACAAAATAGTTTCTTATGTTATGACATAGGAAGGAATAAAAAGAAAGTCTTAACAGTCTGTCTTTTATCAATCATATCTCCTACCTTGAAATCAAACCATGCATTCAGTCTCTAGTATTTAGACTTTAGATATTATGATTATCATTAAGCAGAATGAAGAAAGAATTTATTTTAAAAAATACAAATATTTGTGCCAGTATATAGAGAGAAGTATTTTAGTAGAAATTAGGATGATCTCAGGAAACTTCAAAATAGCTTCAAAATGTAATTTTCATTACATTATTTAATTCCAATTTTTTAAAATATTTATAATACCATAGTATAAAATATTTTAAACAGTTTCAACATGAAATTTTCATAACATCTTTTAATCAACATTTTAAAAATACGTAACACTATTATGGACTGTTTTAATGACAAATTTTCCTAATGAAATTTAGTGACAACTTTCAATTTCATGTATATTTCTGCTAACTGAATTATATTTGTTTCTGAATCTGTTAAAAGAGTCTCAAATCTCTCTTAATAACCATTTGCATTATTGTTATATTAGTGGTAACTGTAGGAATGCATTTAAATCATTTTCAACTAACTACAGTAAATCTCCAATCAATGTTTCTAATAGGTCCTTGGAAACTGTGACTTTAAGAGAAACGACATAAAATGAAACCAGTTTTACTGCAGCCTAACTGATATAAACAAGAGTTAAGTTATTACGCCATATTTTTGGTCACAGAAACATCACTAAACTTCTAAATAAAGACCCAAAACACTTCTAATATTAAATACTGAAATAAATGTGATCAATACATGTATTTAAGAAACATTAACAAAAACAGGTAAGATAATTATTTACCACTTATTCCAGTTCAGTGTCTTGGGTTTTCAGAGCCTATCTCAGCAGCTCAGTATACAAGGCAGGAACCAGACCTGGACGAGACATCATTCCATCACAGGCTGTGCTCACACACTCACCTACACTCACTTAGACAGGGACAATGTAGTCATGCCAGTTAACCTATTGTGCACATGTCTGAAATGTGGGAGGGAAACAGACTACCAAGAAAAAATCCAAGCAGATGTGAGAATTGTACAAACTCCACACAGAGAGTGGCCCAGCTGAGAATCGATATTTTATTCTCATCAGCCTGATAATAAAATAATTTTATTCAAGGACCTATTGTATGCAGTTGCACATGATACAAACCACTGAATACTGACAAAGAGTCTCTGCTGCACCAAAATTGAGTCAGTCTTCTCAACCTTCTCCTAGTGCATATTATCCTTCTTTGTAAAATTCTATTTTAGCAAAGAACTCTGCTACATTAGTTTAGGAAGAATCCCCATTCTTGCTATTGCATCACCATTGATACCTGATCAAGTTCCTCAGCCTTCACTGTCTCCCAGATGATGTGTGATCAGACTGGCCTGTCTTCAGCAAGAATCCTGTTAGGTCAGTTTAGCTGGCATCCCCCTTACTCCTAATGCTTCCTCTTAGCAATTTTCCAGCCTCTGATCCCCACCATGTTCCTTAGCTATAAATTCCTACTTGCCCATGTTGTGTTTGGACTTGAACCCAATCTCTCGCTTCCATTGCCAATATCCTGTTGTAATGCTTCCCATATCTGTCTCAGCATTCTTAAATAAAGTCTTCCTTATATGTTTTAACAAGTATTATTGGTTATTATATTTTCTTTAATAATATAATAGAAGTTGGAAAGAAAGTTTAATTGAATCTGAAACTTTCATTAATTTGTTATTTTATTTTGGAATAGAGTTTCTTTTTTTTTTCAGTTTACTTTTTATAGAAATGTTGACAGGTATGTTCCATGTTCATGTCTAATGTAGAAATCATACAATTCTGTGTTGTAGGTTTATTTATATCACTAAATATAAAAATATGTGAGATTATACTTCATAGTTTTCTAGTAAGATCCAATTTGTAGCAATTTATTTTTTTAAGTCATTGAAAATATGCTCTAAGCCTATTATCTAACTTTTTCAATGGCAGAAAATAACATTCTCACCAAGCAAGTGCTTTTTATAGCTGCATAAATTTATTTATAAATCCCATAATTCCTTTTATTTTAATGAGATTTATCTCTTTTTTATAGCTTAAGTACATTAGTAGGCTTTTAAATTAGGCCAGGTGGGGTGGCTTACACCTATAATCCTAGCACTTTGGGAACCCGTGGAGGGCAGGTCACCTGAGGTCTGAAGTTTGAGACCAGCCTGTTCAACATGGGGTTATCCATCTCTAAAAATACAAAAATGAGCCCGGCATGGTGGTGCGTGCCTGTAAACCCACCTACTTGGTAGGCTGAGGCAGGAAAATTGCTGTAACCCGAGAGCCGGAGGTTGCGGTGAGCTGAGATTCCATCACTGCACTACAGCCTGGGCGACAGAGCAAGACTCAGTCTCAAAAAAATTAAATAACTCAAAAAAATAAAATATATACACTTATCTAAAGGCTATGATATATTGTGCATATTTCAATCTTGAGATTTAAATTTCATTAATTGTAAATGTGTAACAAAATAGTCAATAGCGAACAAACTACTTTTAACCAATTTTTCCTTGCAAAGCTTTTCTCTCATGGAATAAGATATTTAAACTCTTCTCTGGTTTTACTGTACTCTTTATGAAATAACTTATTGAGGAGTTCCACTTAATTGTGTTAACAAAACTTACTGAAAAACGTTTAATGATTGTTGTTATATTTCACTGTTTCATTTGATTTATTTTAACAATCATACTGGACCAATTCTTACAACCCTAGCAAGATAACTTTTTCCAATACTGTAGGAATTATAACACTTCTAAAGAATTTGTACTTTCTGTAAGAAGTAATAATGTTATTCCTTTTACAGGGAGTTTTTATGAGCAGTCCCATGATTTACTATATTCTTGTTTTCCACATTTTGCTCCAATTTTGGAAATATAGTCAACCTTTACCTGCTTTATCAGTATAATTCTTTATCAAATATTTACTGGAAGGCCGGGTACAGTGGCTCAAGCCTATAATCCCAGCACTTTGGGAGGCCGAGGTGGGTGGATCATGAGGTCAAGATATTGAGACCATCCTGGTCAACAAGGTGAAACCCCGTCTCTACTAAAAATACAAAAATTAGCTGGGCATGGTGGTGCATGCCTGTAGTCCCAGCTACTCGGGAGGCTGAGGCAGGAGAATTGCCTGAACCCAGGAGGCGGAGGTTGCGGTGAGCCGAGATCACGCCATTGCACTCGAGTCTGGGTAACAATAGCGAAACTCCGTCTCAAAAAAAAAAAAATTTTACTCGATATTTATGTTTTACTTTCAAAAAGATATGAATAAAATAGTGATAATGGTAGGAAACTAAAAAGCTAATTATAAATATTAAAAATATCAATTCCTCTGAATATCATACTATTTGAAATATGACCTAGAAATAAGTATAACATATCTTGCAGGCCTTCTGTCATTCTGGTCCTTGCTTATTAAATGCCAGTTTTACCTTTAGTCATGTGAAAAACAAAAGTACTAACACATTTTCAAATCATTTCACAAGTGGTAGTATAGGCATTTTGAGACCCATTGAGTTACATAGTTGATAGAATGCTAGACTGATAGAATAATAAAACTGTAGCTGAGTGATAGGGAGCAGACAGAGAAATCTGATGTTTCAAAGGTTAAGTTGACCAGGGAAGTACTACCATTCCTTTTATCAGCAATATCCTTTCATAGTCATTTACAGCTGAAAACTCTCCCTTGGATTCAAAAAATATCATCTTCCACAAATTCAAGGGTCTAGAGAACTCATGTCTATAGATACCCTCAGTAATTATACTTTTAGGTTTCGTGTTGCATTATTTTCATACATATATTCAGATTTTTTTTATCTAGACAAAACAATATTATATACTTACTTATTCCAGAATAACTTACTAATTTAACAGAGAAACAAAGAGGAAAGGAATTATGTGTTAAGGGAAGCTATTAAGCTATTGAAATAAGAAAATGAGAAAAATACTTCCCATGGGAAAGAGAAAAAAATTGAACACATGGATTAGTAAAATATAAAGAAAAGAATGAAGAGGGTTTTAAAATAACTTAAAGAACTCAAGAAAGAAAAAAAGAGAAAAAATATTCAATCAAATACTTTTAGTGAAAAAGTAGGAGAAAGAATAAGCCTATTAAAAGAAATTAAGATGTTGCAGAAGATATGGAGTAGACAATCAAAAATACCCAAGAAAAATAGCAGTACAATAAAAATTGACAAATATATTTGAACTTGTGGATGGTAAAAAGAGCTTAGCCTGTGGAGTCAAACAACACAAATAAACAGCACAAGCAGTACGTGCACTATTACAGTTGACCCTTAAACAACACAGGTGTGAACTGTGTATGTCCAGTTACATGTAGATTTTCTTCTACCTCTGTCATCCCTGAGAAAGCAAGAACAGCTCTTCCTTTTTCTCCTCCTCCTCAAACTACTCAGTGTGAAGATGATGAAGATGAAGAAATTTATAACCACTTCCACTTAATGAATAGTTAATGTATTTTCTCCTTGTTTTGATTTTCTTAGTAACATTTAATTTTCTGTAGTTTACTTTTTGGTAAAATAAAATACAGTATATAATACATATACAAACTATATATATAAATCAGCTGTTTATGTTACTGCTAAGGCTTCTAGTCAACATTAGGCTATTAGTAGTTAAGTTTTAAGGAGGTGAAAAGTTTTAAGGGATTTTTTGACTATGAAAGGATCAGCACTACTAACTCCTATGTTGCTCAAAGGTCAACTATACTAAACAGCTATAAGATGTGAGGTTCAATTTTCTAATCTGAAAAATGAGCATAATAGTAACTACCTCATCAATTTACTGAGGAGTAGTCTTGCTAATACCTAAAAAAATGCTTGGTACTATGTCTGGCTCATAGGTGCTTAGGACAAGTAAATTCTCTGCATAAAAATATTAATATTCTGCCCCAAAACAAGATCTCTTGATCTATATTTTGATCTGGATCAAAGAGATACATTAACAAAGAGAAGAAAATCACTATAATTATGAGGATTCAAAGGTACAGCATTCACATTATCCTTAACAAACTAACTCAGGAACAGAAAACTATCATCTGTTCTCACTTATAAGCGGGAGCTAAATGATGAGAACACATGGACACACGGAGGAGAACAACACACACTGGGGCCTGTCAGAGAGCAAGTAGTGGGAGGAGGGAGAGGATCAGAAAGAAAAGCTAGTGGAAGCTGGGCTTAATACCTGGGTGATGGGATGATCTGTGCAGCAAACCACCATGGTACACGTTTACCTATGTAACCAACCTGCACATCCTGCACATGTACCCCTGAACTTAAATAAAAGTGAGAAAAAAGTCTGGAATCTATCAAGACAACACTGTAGTATAAATTACCTCAAGTATGGTATAAGACATTTCAACTTAATTATTTTCATAGCTAAGTAACTAGGCTTAAATTTTCTAAAAGCATGCTACCACTGTATTTGGAGAAAATAATCCTATCTCAAAGAAAATTTTAATTCTAAAAGGGTATTTTACTGATATCTTTCATTTTCCAGCAATTACCTATCCATGTAAAATCTATTACTTGTGTTAAAACATTCTTGATTAACCCTCCAGGGGATCTATAACTGCTCAAAAAGCCAACAAGAGCAAGAAGAAGAATTGAATAAACAAATTCAACTTTAAAAGATCTAGAAACACTATTTAATATAGAGAAAAATAACTTGTAAATTTAAAAATCACTCGGTTACAGATTTTTATCTTGATGTAGATAATTATATCAAACAATATCTGTGTGTGTGTGTGTGTGTGTGTGTGTGTGTGTTTCCTTATAACTACTTTAATATGATGGTCTCATGTCCTATGGTGCTAAAATCCAAGAAGGGTGATTTTATAGAGAATACTCTTTTTTATGGCATGAACACTTTGTTTCAGAATTTCCTCTCAATACGGAAAATTACTGAATAATTTTCTCAAGACATTATTATTGCCAGTTAAAAAAGAGAAAGAGAAAGAGAGAAATTGCGCAAAAATCTACTCTAGAAGTGACGGAAGAAGCCAGACACAGCTATTAAAACAGTAAAAATGGCGTGACTTACAAACACAGCCAGCCATGAAGTCATGAACTCGGGCAAAGAAAAATAGCAAAACAAAGGCAATTTTATTTCTTTGGAGAATGGTGATGGTGTGAAACTCTAAAGCATATGTCTAAGATTTCTTTTACATAATTATTACACTCTAACTTAGCTTTAGTAAATATTGCCTTAAGTATATTCAGTAAAAATTACTCAGATTTTTGGGATTGTTAAGAAATGAAGGCATTATGTGATTTCAGTGATCTCAAAGTACTGAATGAATATGAAGAACAAACTCTGTTGAGAATTGGGCTAACAGTTTCCTTGGTATTAAAATTTTCTTTAGTTCCACATCTTGCCATTTATTCAAGCCCTGGATATATTAAACTAATAAGATTGTCAGACAGATTAAACAGTCCGAGTAACAGAGTATTTTTATATTGACTTTTGGAGTATCAAATTAAGTATAGTTTTCTACTGGTTCATATTCTAGTAATGACTTATTTGAATAACTGGCATCCAGTATTACCATCAACATGGTCATGGTCATGAAAAACTATCATGATTTAAGCTGGGATTAAAACTTGATTTCTTATATAATTTTATGTAATAAGCACAGTGACTAAAAGCAAAGTCTCTGGAACTAGACCCTCTAGATTACATCTCAAGTTTATTACTCATTAGCAATTTGTTTATACTCTCTTTTTATCAGTCTTTTCATTTGTAGAGTAGGAATCATAATGGTAACTATGCCATACAGTTTTGTGGAATAATATAAGTTTAGGAATTACCTGGCATTCAGTAAGTGGTCAATCAGTGTTAGTAATTATTAAATTTTAATTGATTTCTGTGTAGTACCCGCTTTATAATATCAAATAATTATGTAATGCTAAAATTTTTGATTTATTGTCATAACTTTCACCAATTTAAAAATACATCTTTCTTAACTGCCAAAACCTGAAAATCAAATTGATTTCTACAATCACAGACATTTTAAACTCCGTGGTCAATTTTCACTTCAGCCCTATACTTTCCAAGAGAAAATTACCCATTTTTCCCAACTTAATCCCACCTACCAGACACATCAAGGTTCTATCTGTTGACTTTAAATATTTTGTAAATATTCAGATGAGACAGAAGTGTGTTCACCATTCTGCTTTTTTTCAAAAATCTTCAGGAAAGTACTTCTCTGTAATAGTAAACGTTTTCACTGCACTTTTGCTGGATTTTTTTGTTCCCTTGGTTTGACTTCCCTTGGTAAATAATTGCTTGGCTGCCTCAGTTATACAATATGTAATGTAGTGAAATGTAGAGAAAAAACACTTCTCCATATATGCTTATTTAAGAGCAATTAAACCCTTATTTCAGGATTAAATATTTAATTCAAAAAAAATAAAGTATTATGTGTTTTCTTCAAAATAGCAATGATAAAGGTAAGGTGGATAATAACAATAAATAAAAGCACCAATTATTGATTATGTAAAATCTACAGTGATGGACATGTAACAAAATTGTCTCTATCATCTTAAATATCCTGTATCTTATAAGAAAAATGAGAAGATAAAACTATGACTTTCTGTAAGATAAAACTGTAATTGTAAATGGTTAACTTAAAACTATGAAAATGACAGTTACCAAGGTCCTCAGGGACAGTGTCAAGTTTCAAACAGAAATCCATCTTCAATAAAGTGTTCTAAAAGCCATGCTAGAAAAATAGAAGGCAGTATATCAATATAGTTTAAAAGAGTCTTTATAATTTGCCTTGCCTGGATTTTAATTACTTTTAAGTACTGGTTTCACCACTTGTTACCATAAAATACAATGGTAAAATAATAATTGAATCTACCAATCTTTACTAATTAGGTTTTTTGTTTGGTTTGGGTTGGTAGCAAAAGTAGCAACCCACCTGGAACAAGGTTAGGCTAAGAGAGGAATTAACTGAAAGGCTTATAGAAAGAAACTCAAAGATGCAAGGCTTGCATTCTCCATCTTTCACTATTTTATGTGTCTGCTTAATTCTCTGCTACTGAATATTTGTTTCTTCTACAAAAGCAGGTCCTTCACTACACTCTACAATGTCAGGCACCAGGGAAATACAGAGAACTTCCTTTTCCGAGCTCAGGTTCAATAATTTCTCCATAAAACTCTAACTGGTTCTACTTGGGTCATATTTCTTGCGTCCCCTTTCCCTACTCAATCTCAGTGGCCAGAGAAAAGGTGTTTATGTAAGATAACCTCCTCTAATTGATTCATGGTATGAAAATTAATTCTTTAGTAGATGGCATATACTACTGTCCTGAGCAACTAAACATTTTATGTTCAAAATACTACCTCTGAATATTAAGTTAAATAACTTATATAAAGCACTTGGCAGGCTGCATGGCATGGAGCAAAAAGTTTTAAGTCAATTTCTTTTGTACACATTCTATAACTAAAAGGGCACATAGAAATTATACAGAGGAAATCATGTATTTTGAAGCCACTCTAGGACTGTAGCATTGGGTGTGACATAGAATAAGGAGGAGGGAGTAATGATATAAAAGGCTGAAAGCCTTGGAAAAGACAGGACCCATGGTGCACTTATATGGGGGATTTGAAGAGTGTATTTTGTGGTATCTGGATTTTTCTCATTTTCTTCACAAGTTCCTTGATGTTTATATGAATTTTGTTTTATTTTATTTAAAAATGGCATGTAAGTTGAATTTATTTTGGTGGCAACTGATAGAAAACACACAATTTTAAAGTGAATAAATTAAAGTGAATTTATTTACTTAGTTAATTAACTAAGAGCTTCTGAAATGAGCACTAAATATGGAAAGAAAGGACTGTTACCAGTCACTACTCAAACACACTTATGTATGCAGACCAGTGACACTTCAAAGCAATCACATAAACCGGTCTACGTAGTAACCACTAACAATGTGACAGGATCAAACACACTCCACACATAGTAATACTAACCTTGAGTGTAAAAAGGTTAAATGACTCAATTAAAATGCACAGATAAAAAAAAATGCTCAGATTTGCAAGCTGAAAAAAGGATCAGAACCCAATGATATGCTTTTCTCAAGAGACCTAGCTCACATGTAATGACACCCATAGGCTCAAAATAAAAAGATGTAAGAAAATCTACCAAGCAAATGTAAATCAGAAAAAAAGCAGGGGTTAAAATTATAATTTTAAATAAAACAGGCTTTAAGCCAGAAAACATTCACTTAAAAAAGGCATCGTATAATGGTAAAGGGCTTAATTCAGCAAAAAGACTTAACAATTGTAAATATATATATACACCCAAAGCAGGAGCACTCAGATTAATAAAGCAAGTTCTTAGAGAGCTGCAGAGACATAGACTCGCACACAATAACAATGGGAGACATCAATAACTCACTGACAGCATGAGACAGATAATTAAGGAAGAAAATTAACAAAGATATTTAGAGCCTGAATTCAGCACTGGACCAAATGAACCTTATAAACATCCACAGAACTCTCAACTCAAAACAACAGAATGAATATGCATTATTCTCATCACCACATGGTATATACCTTAATGCTGACCAAACAATCAGAAGTAAAACAATTCTCAGAAAATACAAAAGAAATGAAATCATATCAACCAATGTCTCAGACCACAGTGCAAACAACAGAAATCAAACTAGGAAAATTACTCAAAATCATTCAATTACATGAATATTAAACAACCAGCTCCCAAGTGACTTTGGGGTAACTAATTTTATTAGTCTGTTCTCACATTGCATTAAAGAACTACCTGAGAATAGGTAATTTCTAAAGAAAGGAGGTTTAATTGACTCACGGTTCCACAGGCTGTACAGGAAATATGGCTAGGGAGGCCTTGGGAAACTAACAAGTATGGTGGAAAATGAAAGGGAAGCATGCATGTTTTACATGGCCAGAGAAGAGAGAGGAGGAGGTAGTGCTACATGCAATTAACCAAATCTCTTGAGGACTTAGTACTATGAGAAGAGAAAGGTGGAAGTCTGCCACAATAATCCAATCACTTTCCACCCTTCTTCAACAATGGAATTTACAATTTGATATGAAATTTGGACAGGAACACAAGTCAAAACTTTGTCATGCTGCCCTGGCCCCTCTGAAATCTCATATTCTTCTCACATTGCAAAATCCAATCATCCTTTCTCAAAATTTCCCCATGTCTTACTCATTTCAACATTAACTCGAAAGCCCAGAGTCCAAAGTTTCATCTGAGACAAAGAAAGTCTATGAGCCTGTGAAGTTAAAAACCAGTTAGTTACTTCCAAGATACAATGGAGTCACAAGAATTGGGTAATTACACCCAATTCAAACAGGAGAAATTTTCCAGAACAAACTGGCTACAGGCCCCATGCAAGTTTGAAACCCAGCCGAGCACACGTTAAATCTTAAAGCTCCAAAATAATCTCATTTGATTCTATGTCTCATCCAGGCCACACTGATGCAAGAGTGGGCTTCCATGGCCTTGGAGGTTTCCACCTCTGTGGCTCTGCAAGGCCTAGCTTTCATGTCTGTTTTCAAGGGCTGGCATTGAGTGCCTGTGGCTTTTCCAGGTACATGGTGCAAGCTGCTAGTGGATCACCTATTCTGGGGTCTGGAGGATTCTGGTCCTTTTCTCAAAGCTCCACTAAGCAGTGCCCCAGTGGGGACTTTGTGGGCAGGCTCCAACCCGACATCTTCCCTTTGTACTGCCCTAGTAGAGAGTCTCCATGAGGGCTCCACCCCTGCAGCAGACTTCTGCCTGGATATCCAAGCATTTCTATATATCCTTTGAAATCTACACAGAGGTTCCCTAGCCTCAGCTCTTGCCCTCTGTGTATTCACAATCTTAACATCACATTGAAGCTGCCAAGGCTTAGGCCTGCACCATCTGGAGCAGAGGCTTGTGGTGTATCCCAGGTCCTTTAAGGTACAGATGGAGCTTGAAAGTCTGGAACATAGGAAGCACTGTTCTGAAGTTGCACAGTGCAGCAGGGCTCTGGACCTGGCCCACATAACCATTATTTCCTCCTGGTCCTCCAGGCATGTGAAGGTAGGGGTTGCCACAAAAGTCTCTGAAATGCTTTCAAGATTTTTTTTTCCATTGTATTTGCTATTAACATTTGGATTTTTTCTTATGCAAATTTCTGTAGTTGGTTTGAATTTCTTCTCAGAAAATGGCTTTTTTCTTTTTTACCACATGGTCAGTCCTGCAAATTCTCTGAACTTTTATGTTCTGCTTCTGTTTTAAATATAATTTCCAATTTTAGGTTGTATCTTTGCTCATACACTGTTAGAAGCAGCCAGATTAATCTTGAAGGCCTTACTGCTTAGAAATTTTCTCCACCAGATAGCCTAAATCATCTGTCTCAAGTTCAAAGTTCTACAGATCTCTAGGGCAGAAACAAAATGTCTTCAACTTCTTTGCTAAGTCATAACAAAAGTGGCATTTGCTTTGGTTCCCAATAAGTTTCTCATGTCCATCTGAGACTATCTCAATCTGAACTTCATTGTCCTTATCAGTATCTGAATTTTGGTCAAAACCATTCAACAAGTCTCCAGGAGGTTTCAAAGTTTTTCTCATCTTCCTGTCTTCAGAGTCCTCTAAACTGCTCCAACCTCTGCCTGTTACCTAGTTTCAAAGTCACTTCCACATTTTCAGGTATCTTGGTAGCAATGCTCAACTTTTAGGTACCAATTTTCTGTATTATTTTGTTCTCACATTACTATAGAGAACTACGTGAGACTGGGTAATTTATAAAGTAAAGAAGTTTAATTGACTTACAGATCCTCAGCCTGTACAGGAAGCATGGCTGGGGAGGTCTTGCAAAACTTACAATCATAGCATAAGGTGAAGGTAAAGCAGACACATCTTACATTACAAGAGGAGGAAGAGAGAGTAAGGAGATGATGCTACAAACTTTTAGGCAACCGTACTTTATGAGAATTCATACAGTATCTTGAGAACAGATTGAAACTGGACTCCTTCTTTACATCGTATACAAGAATCAATTCAAGATGGCATAAAGATTTAAATGTATGATCCAAAACAATGAAAACATTGGAAGGTAACTTAAGCAATACTATTCTGCACATAGGAAAAGGCAAAGATTTCATAATGAAGATGCCAGAAACAACCGCAACAAAAAAAGTAACTGACAAACCGTCTCTATTTAAATTAAAGAGCTTCTGATCAGCAAAATAAACTATCAACAGAGTAACAGACATAATACAGAATGGGAGAAATTTTGCAAATTGTACATCTGAAAAAGGTCTAATATCCAGCATCTATCAGAAACTTCAAAACATTTACAAGAAAAAGCAAACCACCCCATTAAAAAGTGGACAAAAGACATGAACAGACCCTTTTCAAAACAAAATATACATGCAGCCAACAAGCATATGAAAATAAGCTCAGTATCACTAATCATTAGAAAAATGCAAACCAAAAACCACAATGAAGTGTCATCTCACACCAGTCAAATAGCTATTACTAAAAAGTAAAAACAAAAACAAAAACAAAAAACATGTTGTTGACCTTGCAAAGAAAAGGAAACATTTAGATACTGTTGGTGGTGTTAGTTCAACCATTGTGAAAGATAGTCTGACAATTCCTCAAATAGCAAAAAGCAGAACTACCATTTGACCCAGCAATCTTATTACTGGGTATATAACCAAAAGAATATAAATCACTGTAACATAAAGACACATACACACGTATGCTTATTCCATCACCATTCATGATAGCAAAGGCATGGAATCAACCTAAATGCCTATTAATGGTAGAATGGATAAAGAAAATGTAGTTCATACACACTATGAAACACAATGTAGCCATAAAAAAGTGTGGGATCATTTCATTTATAAGAACATGAATGGAGCTGGATGCCTTTATCTTTAGTAAACTAACACAGGAAGAGAAAACCAAATACTGCATGTTCTCACCTATAGGTGAGAGCTAAATGATGAGAACACATGGATACTACAGACACTGGAACAAGAGACACTGGGGCCGACATGACGGTGGAGGGTGAGAGGGGGTAGAAGTAGAAAAAATAACTATGAGGAATAGGCTTAGTACCTGGGTGATGAAAGAATCTGTACAACAAACCCCTTTAACTGGAGTTAACCTATGTAGCACACCTGAATGTATACCCCTCAACCTAAAATACAAGTGTAAAAAAGTAATAACTAAATTTTTTTTCAAAACACTAAATGGGACTATTGCCTCCTCTTTAGTATTGTTATAAATAGAAATTGTAAGAGTGTTTGTAGGCTCTTGCAGAAAGTAGGTGCTCAATTTAACATTAGCAAAACTTGAAACAATAGGTTTACTTAAATATTTTGGTTTTGTCATTATGAAGATGTTTGTCAAGAGGGAAAAGTAATTTTAACATTTTGCAAGGTAATTTATGACTTCTAGATATCTGGACATTCAAATATGTACTGTGTTAATCTAAGCCTGATCATGTTGTATGGGTGGGTAGGGGTGTTGTTAAAAGAATTCTGATATTTCACTGTAGGATAAGAAATGTTAGCTGTTACAACAAAAATGCCATTTAACAAGACCAGTGGTTTTCAACATTCACTGTAAATTAAAGCCAGTGGGGAACTTTTAAAAGATACAAATGTTTGGGCCTCACCTTCCTTACCTGTCTGAATTATTATTTCATTGATTCAACATCTGTTCTGGGATTTGCTATTCTGCTTTAATTCAAATTGAAATTTGAATCTGGAGTTATGAATTACGGAGTTAGAGAATAGTGCTCAGACGTTAGCATTCCTCAGAATAATCTGGAAGGCTTATTAAGACACATATTGCTGGGCCTCACCTGCAGTTTTTTATTCACTAGATCTTGAGTGGGACCTAACAAGACACATTTCTAGCATATTTTTGGTATGCTAATGCCACTGCTCAGGGACTACACTTTGAAGATCATAGGCCTGATAATAGCTCTTATATTTTTAGAAATAATATTTTAAAAATAATAGATGCTATTAAAATTCCCAACCCCCCAAAAGTATGTCTATATATGTGTGTGCATATATATAAACACATACATGTATCTAGCATGTATGTATACATATACACACACATAAATACATATAAATTATATCTATATATAAAGTATTGCATATAATTTCACAGATTTCACAAATTCACTGAAACACCTCAATTGAACTTTTAGGAGTTCAAATATTTGAGGCTACAACTCTTGATCTAAAAAATTTCTAATATTATCATCTATCCCTTTAGCTTAAAGATCCAATGTCATCATTTTCTGTTGAGAAATAATTTTATTGCAAATAAAAAAATTAAGTATTAGATTACCGCTCTTGCTCCTGCTTTTGCCATGTGACATGCCTGCTCCCACTTTGCCTTCTGTCATGACTGGAAGCTTCCTGAAGCCTCCCCAGAAGCAGATGCTGCTATGCTTTCTGTACAGCCTGCAGAACTTCATACACCACATAATGACCTTTTGGTCAATGACAAACTGCATATACAACGGTGGTCCCTTAAGATTACAGTAGAGCTGAAAATTTTTTATTGCCCAGATATATCAGAGCTGATCGTGTTGCAACACCTTACTCACATGTTTGTGATGATGCTAGTGTAAACAAACCTACTGAGCTGCCAGCCCTATCAAAGTATAGTACATACAATTATGTACAGTACCTAGTACTTGATAATGATAATAAATGACTGTGTTACTGGTTTATGTAAAAAAGAAAAAAAAGTATTAGATTACCATTTAAGAATTTTTATTGAAAAACAATGTAATTCTTTAAATACACAAAACATGATTTGAAATCTTAGATTAAAAATCAACATTGCTTTCATCTACCTTTTTTCTTATTTTTCACATTTATATTTTTGTCTATTTTAGTGTAGGAAATAGGCTTAATCTTATAAGTAATTTTATGATCATTATTTTTAACTTTTATTTAATAAAAGACTAAATATTTCACTGACATACTTAGAAAAATCAATTCCACACTTTTGTTTTTGTTTCATTTATTTATTTATTTAATAATATGTATTGAGACTCTGTTAGTTCAAGGCACTGTGCTTGGTAATGGGAATAGCACAATGAACTAAATTGTTCTCCCTGTCAGAGAATTAAATTTTAAATAATTTCTGGCATAAAATGGCTTTTGCATTTCCAAACACTCTTTGGGGATGGTTTTGGCCCTGTACCAATGCACAAGTTTGTTTTTTGTTTTTTGTTTTTTGTTTTTTTTTTGAGACGGAGTTTCGCTCTTGTTACCCAGGCTGGAGTGCAATGGCGCGATCTCGGCTCACCGCAACCTCTGCCTCCTGGGTTCAGGCAATTCTCCTGCCTCAGCCTCCTGAGTAGCTGGGATTACAGGCACGCGCCACCGTGCCCAGCTAATTTTTTGTATTTTTAGTAGAGACGGAGTTTCACTATGTTGACCAGGATGGTCTCGATCTCTTGACCTCGTGATCCACCCGCCTCAGCCTCCCAAAGTGCTGGGATTACAGGTGCGAGCCACCGCGCCCGACCCCAATGCATAAGTTTTTAAAGAAATATTTTGAAAGACTTGTCTGTTGCTACATATTTTGATGCTAGTGGTAAATACATTTTTAATGAGCTAGCAACAAATAGTAACTGTTCAGTACATTAGGCACACATGATAAAGATAAACATTATAAATGCTTGCAATATATTTTGGACTCCACTGCTTTATTGATATTACGTTGAATTTTAGGCTGAGAAAATGTTTCATTTTATGAAATTTAATTTTGTAGTTTTTGAAATACATTCAACAATGGCACAGTAAATACAATATAGTAATAGATTTTAAGATAATTTGATCTATATCGAGGTATCTCAGTAGTAAGGTTTAGTATGTTCAGCAAAATGTAATTGCATAAAGAAATGCACCTGCTGATGTAATGTTAATTAGACAGTCATGTTCTGCATGTCACTGCTAGCTTCGCTTCATAGAGCGACAGAAATTGCCACTTTTGAGCTTGATAAATTGTTCTTTGTTCATTTAGCTTTTAATTTCTTTCTAACGGTGCACAGTTCCAGTATCACAAATCACTGATCTCTGGTGTCCTTGTATTTTTTTATTATTATTTTTATATTAGAAGGAACAAAGAACTCATGTCATGTCAGCTTCATATATTCTTTTAGTTGACCATGATCGATTAATTCAAATGCAAACTGAAGATCACAATAAGCATTGTCAGAAGTACCAATATTAGGTTAAGGGCTTTATTTTTATTAATCATTGCTGCTATCCTAACTTATGTAAAACAAATTCACAATTTATTTTCTGTATTGGGAACAATACCTTATAGTTGAGACATACAAATATATATATTTTAATTTTTATTTAACTTTTTAACATTTTTAAAGTTATTTTTATTCATTGGAACATATAAATAAATGAATAATAAATAAACACTCTAAGGATAAATATAAATTGAAAACAAGAGGCTTAATTCTTCCAGGTGAAAAGGGGGAAGAGATTTCTCTCACTTTTTCTTTTCAGAGAATTACCATGGAAAACTTGTGAGTACTTTCTTAACTCTTTCTGATGTATGTAAATCCTTTTGAAGATTGAATAGGCCTTTTGTCAGCTGGTCTTTTGTCAGCTTTATGATGCAAGTATGTATTTCTCCAGAACCTGGGAGCCACATCTTTGAAATGAATACAAGGAAGAGAGCATCTCTCCTAGTTTCCATGAAAGAGCAGAGAATAACTTCAGTGGGTACCTTGCTCCAAGTTGTAAAACTACCTCCTATCATAAAGATATGAGAAGGTTGTTTCTCCCTTTGGATCAAGCCAATTAACTAACACAGATGGTCACGCCAATTACCAGATAAATTAAAAATAAACTATGTGTGACTAATGGTACTGTCATGTCCTCTTTGCTGAGAACTAGTTATTGTTTCTCTTGAAAACATGTGCATAGTGGGTTATATCTGGTTGGCTACATAAAAAGGTGAGGTTTACTTTTGTCCTTGCAGTCCTTTAGCAAGTGGATTTCCTGGTATTTATGTTAAATGCTACCAATGGAGTAGCACATATTTATGATACTAAAGTAAAAGTGAAAACAAGAAACAGAACATAAATGAAAGATGGAAGTTTTCCAAAAGCCTTTTGCATTTTAGCCGTGAGCTATTCAATTCTCGTTCAAACATCTCTGCTTCAGTATCTCCATGTTCCAGTTAAAGCAAATTATTTGGTGGCTTTTATATACACCTCATCTTCTACTTTTGTACTTCAGCACATCCTCTCTTTTCAAATGAATACACTTCTTCCATCTCCAAATATTAAATATCTATCTTTATACTTTTATTACAAAATTTATCTACCTGTAGGTGTTTGTATGTGCATGTGCTTTATATTCCTGTGATACTGTAATTCTCATAAGAAGAATCTTGATTTGTTTACCTTCCTCAGAAAATCAAGATGGGGAGATCTGAAAGGAATACCATAGCGATGGCCAGAGGCACTGTATGTAAGAAATGCTTCAATTGAGAGCCACTCCACTTTTCTAGCATCATAATTGCCATACTTATTTTTACTTCATATAGCATAGACATGCATACTATCTCTTATCTCTTTCCACAGTTCAGAGTTATCTTGAACATTTTCTCCTATTGTGCCTCAAAATTTTACAATAGACAGTTGCTGAGTTTACTTTATGATGATTAGCATCATGCTTAATATTGTGAATTTCACCAAATCTATTACTACAGAAGCCCAAATAATTCTACTGAAATCATCATAAATGATGAAGATCATTCTTTAATACATCAAATCAAATGACAAGTGAAAAACTATAGCTGGGTTTATTTCACTTTGGAAATGGTTAGGACAGGATACAATGTCATGTTTTGTTGAAGTGGTTTGTTTTTGTTTTGCTATTAAATATACTCTTCATTCTAAAATGTAAACAAGAAAAGTCAACTAATTATTACCCTAAACTAGTGAAATATAAGCATAATGACGCTGCAAAGTGTTTCCACAGTTTAGAGGCCTCTGAGAGAGCATTTCAAAATGCTGAGTGAGGTAATTTCTGTATATAATTTCTAGAAGTCAGTGCTTTACAAATATTTGTTTTAGAATATGGAATTTAAGCTTATATCACTAGCAAAAACATACAACAGACTTTAGAAATTCTGTTTTTTGCCAATAGACAGAGGAAGAGAAAGGATCAAGGAAATGGCTCAACAATAAAGTGGGAAATCATGTTTTTTAAAAGCTTAAAATATTTTAAAAATCAACATCTTAAAGCTACGAAGGGTTTTTATTTTTCGAAGAGCACAGAAAGATTTCTAGGGAAAAGTGGTAACATAAGTAAAAACATAAATATGATTTGCTTCTCCACTTTATCCCCTCTCCAGAATCATCCTCCAAGGAAATAACCTACTAAACTTTGAAACAGAAGTTTGCAAACTTTGCACAAGCTCTGTTTGCAGCAGAGCCCAGTGACTACCAAGAGTAACAGCTCCTACATGCTTAAGTCAGTCCGGTTAATTTCATTTGGAATCAACGGCATTCTGTATGACACTGTCAGCTACACTAGACAAGGGGTGAATGACGATGAAGAAGGAAGTAACAGAGATGCAGTGGGTAGAAAGGCATGATTAACAGAGTGCAATTCTTCATTGATCAGAAGATCAGAAGTGCTGTCGAGTAATGTTAGACAAGCAACTACAATGGCAGTTTTAATAATGAAGATAAAGAAAACCTATCAGTTTTGGCATATGGCAAAGTTATCTAGGAGATTCATCTGAAAAAAATGAATGTAAAAAGTAAGCCTGGCCAACATGGTGAAACCCCGTATCTACTAAAAAATAAAATACAAAAATTAGCCAGGCTTGGTGGTGGATGCCTGTAATCCCAGCTACTTGGGAGGGTGAGGCAGGAGAATTGCTTGGACCCAGGAGCCAGAGGTTGCAGTGAGCTGAGATTGTGCCATTGCACTCCAGCCTGGGCAACAAGAACAAAACTGCATCTAAAAAAATAAAGTGAGTGTTCAGTGAAAATACCTCATATTATAATATGCCAACACATATAGCTTTGTATAAGAAAAGCCAATTAATTAATAAAAATGTTCCAAGAAATGAATAGAAGCTACACGAAGAATAAAACAATCATAATAAAAAAGGAAAGACACAAATACATAGAGAGAAAAATTGGGAGAAAGGAAGATGGCCAAAGCAGAGGATAACACTGAATATCCACACGCTTTTAGAATAATGTTTTAAGTTTGTTATTAAATAAAGTATACAAGAAAGCTATCAATAATCTAAGGGGTATAAAAATTTAGAGGCTTATGGTTAAAATACATAAAGCTTCATAGGGAAATGGTTTGCACATCTTCATCAATATTAATGAGTGTTAGAATGCATATGAGACCAAAAGCCATACCATTTAACCACAGTGATGCAAGCTTCAATGTAACAGTGAAAAACTCCTTTTACTTATCAACCCACTCCCCTTTACTCATTTCCTTCAGTGGTGGTTTAGCTTTCACATATATTCCTACACATTAAAAATAAAGGACAACATATTTTAACTAGAATCTTATTCAACTCAATTTAGTCCAAGTGTGTCAGGAAAAATAAAACAGCTGAAAATCTGCATTGTGAATGATAGTTTCAAAATCGGAACCAACATAACTGTAAATTAAAATTAAAACGTCTTTGACTTTAAACAAATGTTGATTTTAAAATGTCTCCTTTTTAACTTCATAAAATTCTCAGGTTTTCATAAGTAACTACATTTTAAAGAAAATAATTTTTAGTCTAATGTGAATTTCATATGACTTATGGTCATGTAAAACCTAAATATCCTTTAAGAGTTTCTTTGGTATTTTATCTCTATATCTCACTAAGGCTAGTGCTTTAAGTGACCAAACTCAAATTAAATATGGAATTGTATGGCCAATCTGGGAAGATAAGGAATATTAACAAAACTCTTGTATCAGTGTAAAAACATCAACATTTCAGCAAAGAAATCTTAATTTATATTACAGAACATACATATATGTTTTCTAAAATAGATCAAAATTTATTTTTAGAAACTCATCCATGTAAGTAAGGATTCATGGTTTGTTTTTTATTTTTATTTATTTCAATAAATAATTGATATTATCAGTTCAGGTATTTTTAGAAAGAAGCTATGACACAACTTACTTAAAAAGTAAGGGCTATTTCCTATCTCACATAATCCAATATCTGAGTTAAGGTTAGCATATGACTAATTGATTTGAAATGTTTAAAACTATCGAAGACCTAAGTTTCATTGTGAATACTCGAGATGCTCTTTATCATCATAAAGTACAGGAGCGCCAAGCACAATATCTGTATATAACATCATTCTAAAGATGTCGTCCTATCTTGTATATCTCATTTCAGATGAGAGTAAATTATTCTTAAAAGATCTCTGACCCACTATATTTTCTCATAAATTATTATCCAAAATTTATTTTTTAAAGTTTATTCAATTTAAAAGGCTACTTCAAGATTGGAATTTAGCCTTAACCAGGATACAGAGTTAACTTGTCCTTAGCTGAATTTCTATTAAAAAGCAACCATAAAATATTTAAATAAAAAGTATACGTCTTCACCTCGGGCAACTCATATTTCCAATATAATATTCAATATTAATATGTCAAAAATCATTACCATGTCTTTCCTCTGAAGAATTAAAGACATTAAAAGAACTCTGACATGTGAACCAAAAGATCTCATCTAAGACCTGCCACTCTCCAGTGATGTAAGCTTTGATAAGTTATATGTATATAAATTTGATTTATATATTTGAAAACTAAGAATAAAATTAATACTCCTGTAAGTACTTAAGAATTTGAGAAGCAAATAGATATGCATTTCAGTGCACTTTATAAATTATAATGTAGTGTATAAACTTGAATTATACTATTTATTACTTGATATCTTGTCACATAGAATTAAAAAATAAAAATAAACATTATTATTATTTAAACTTAACTCCTATCTACATATCAGTTTTGTTCCAAAGGAGAAACAAGTTGGCAACAGAAAAGCAATGAAGAGTAGACGGTTCAATGAGATGTATTCAGAAAAGAATAAAAATTTTCTTCTTTCCCCCATGCAAATGCAAAGATTTAAAGTCCAGGATGTTTCATCTTTTAAACATAGTCAGCGATAGGTTTTTGTTTAAATTTTTAATTTCTGTGGGCACATAGTAGGTAGATATATTTATAGGGTACATAAGATATTTTGATACAGTCATGCAATATGTAATAATCACATTGTGAAAAATGAGTATCGGTCCCTTCAAGCATTTATCCTTTGTGTTACAATTCAATTTACTCTTTTAGTAATTTAAAAACGTACAATTTAATCATCATTATTTTGCTATCAAATACTGTTTATTCACTCTTTTTTTTGGTATCCATTAATAATCTCCCCCTCTTCACCCCCGACTACCCTTCCAGGTCTCTAGGAGCCATTCTTCTACTCCTTATCTATATGAGTTCAATTGTTTTGATTTTTAGATCCAACATGTAAGTGAGAATACAGGATGTTTGTCTTTCTGTGCCTGGCTTATTTCAGTTAACATAATGACCTCCAGTTTTATCCATGTTTTGCAAATGAGAGGAACTCATTCTTTTTAATGGCTAAACAGTACTCCACCGTGTATATGTACCACATTTTCGTCATCCATTCGTCTTTTGATGGACGCTTAGGTTGCCACCAAATCTTGACAATTATGAATAATGCTGCGACAAACATGAAAGTGCAGGTATTTCTTCTATATACTGATTTTCTTCATTTTGAATATCCAGTAGTGGGATTGCTTCATTATATGGTAGCTCTATCCTGAGTTTTGGGGAGAACCTCAAAACCATTCTCCATAGTGGTTGGACTCATTTACATGCCCGCCATGTACAACCATACTTTTTCTCCACATCCTTACCAGCATTTGTTATTGCCTTTCTTTTGGATATAAGTCATTTTAACCAGGATGAGATGATATCTCATTGTAGTGCTGATTTGCATTCTTTTTATGATCAATGATGTTGAGCACCTTTTCATATGATTGTTTGCCATTTGTAGGTCTTATTTTGAAAAATGTCTATTCAGATCATTCAGATGTTTTGCCTATTTTTAAATCAGGTTATTAGATTTTCCCTAATAGAGTTGTTTGTGCTCCTTATGCGTTCTGGTTATTACCGCCTTGTCCAACAAGTAGTTTGCAAACATTTTCTATTCTGTGAGTTGCCTCTTCACTTTGTTGATTTTTTCCTTTGCTGTGCAGAAGCGTTTTAACTTGATGTGATCTCGTTTGTCCAATTTTGCTTTTATTGACTTTGCTTGTGGGGCAGTGCTCAAAATTTTTTGCCCACACCATGTCATGGATATTTCCCCAATGTTTTCTTGTAGTAGCTTCATAGGTTGTGGTTTCAGATTTATGTCTTTAATCCATTTTGATTTTTATACATGGCAAGAGATAGGGGTCAAGTGTCATTTTTCTGCACATGAGTATCTAGTTTTCCCAGCAGCACATATTAAAGAAATTGTATTTTCCCCAGTGTATGTTCTTGGAATCTTTGTCAAAAATGAATCACTATAGGTGTGTGGATTTGTTTCTGGGTTCTCTATTCCGTTCCATTGGTGTGTGTGTGTTTTCTATGCCAGTACCATGCTGTGTTAGTTAATTTCCGCAGTATGATTTGAAGTCAGAAAATGTGATTCCTTTGGTTTTGTTCTTTTTGCTCAGGGTAGCTTTGGCTATTCTGGGTCTTCTGTGATACTACATACATTTTAACATAGTTTTGTATTATTTCTGTAAGAATGTCATTAGTATTTTGATAGAGATTGTACTGAATCTGTATATTAATTGGGTAGAATGTACATTTTAACAATATTGATTCTCCTACTCCATGAACATGGAATCACTTTCAATTTTTATGTTGTCTCTAATCTCTTTCATTAGTATTTTATCATTTTAATTGAAGATATCTTTCATTTCTTTAATGTCTAGGTATTTAATTTTGTTTGTGGGTATTGTAAATAAAATTAGTTTTTTGATTTCTTTTTCAGAGTGTTCACTGTTGGCATATAGAAATGTTATTGATTTTTTACGTTGATTTTGTATCCTGGAACTTAACTGAATTTATCAGTTCTAATACTTTTCTGGTGGTGTCTTTAGGTTTTTCCAAATATAATATCAGGTCATCTGCAAAGAAAGATAATTTAACTTCTTCCTTTCCAATTTGGATCTCCTTTATTTATTTCTCTTGTCTGATTGCTCTAGCCTGGACTTGTCAAACAACAGTGGTGAAAGTGGGCACCCTTGTCATGTTCCAGATTTTATAGGAAAGGCTTTCAGGTGTTCTTCATTCAGGATGATACCAGCTCTGAGTCTGTCATGCATAACTTTTATTATGTTGAGGTATGTTTCTTCTATATCTAGCTTTTTAAGGGTTTATTTTGTCATCATGAAGTAATGCTAAATTTTATCAAATGCTTTTGCAATGTCAATACAAATTGTCATATATTTTCCCCTAATTCTATTGATATATCACGTTGATTGATCTGCAGATATTTTACCACTCCTGCATTCATTCCTGGGAAAAATCCCACTTGGTCATGATGAATGATCTTTTTAATACACTGTTGAATTTTATTTGCTATTTTTTGTTGAGAATTTTTGTATTAATATTTATCAGATATACTGGCCTGTAATTTTCTTTTTTTGATGCATCTTTGGTTTTGGCATCAAGGTAATACTGGTCTCATAGAATGAATTTGGAAGTCCTTTCTACTCTATTTTTCAGAACACTATGAGTAGGATTCAATGGCTTCTTTAAATGGCTGGTAGAATTGAATAGTGAAGCCATCCCAGGTTTTTCTTTACTGGGAAATTTTATTGTGGCTTTGATCTCATTACTTGTTATTGGTCTGTTCAAGTTGTTGATTTCTTCACAGTTTAAACTTAGTAGGTTGTATGTGCTTATGAATTTGTACATTTCCTGTAGATTTTCCAGTTTATTGGCATTTACTTACTCATAGTAACTACTAATAATCCTTTGAATTTCAGGGATATCAGGACTTCTGTAACCACTACCTGGCTACCATCTACGTTCATTCAAGATTTTATGGCTCTACAATCAGCAGACAGTGAAGCCAGCCAAGTTTTTCTCCTTCCCTTCAGGGCAGTGAATTCCCCCACTTACTGAATGGGCAAAAACTGGAAGCATTCCCTTTGAAATCTCCACTAAACAAGGATGCCCTCTCTCACCACTCCTATTCAATATAGTATTGGAAGTTCTAGCCAGAGCAATCAGGCAAGGAAAAGAAATAGAGGGTATTCAATTAGGAAAGGAGGAAGTCAAATTGTCTCTATTTACGGAAGACATAACTGTGTATCTAGAAGACCACATCATCTCAGCCCAAAATCTCTTTAAACTGATAAGCAACTTCAGCAAAGTCTCTGGATACAAAATGAATATGCAGAAATCACAAGCATTCCTATACACCAATAACAGACTTAAAGAGAGTCACATCAAGAGCAAAATCCCATTCACAATTGCTACAAAGAGAATAAAATACCTAGGAATACAACTAACAAAGGATGTAAAGAACCTCTTTAAGGAGAACTACAACCCACTGCTCAAGGAAATAAGAGGGGGACACAAACAGAAGGCAAAACATTCCATGCTCATGGTTGGGAAGAATCAATATCGTGAAAATGGCCATACTGCAGAAAGTAACATGGATTCAATGCTATCCCCATCAAGCTACCAATGACTTTCTTCACAGAACTGGAAAAAAACACCTTAAACTTCATATGGAACCAAAAGAGAATGTACATAGCCAAAACAATCCTAAGCAAAAAGAACAAAGCTGGAGGCATCGTGCTACCTGACTTCAAACTATACTACAAGGCTACAGTAATCAAAACAGCATGGTACTGGTACCAAAACAGAGATATAGACCAATGGAAGAGAACAGAGGCCTCGGAGGCAATGCCACACATCTACAACCATCTGATCTTTGACAAACCTGACAAAAACAAGAAATGGGGTAAGGATTTCCTGTTTAATAAATGGTGTTGGGAAAACTGGCTAGAAATGTGGAGAAAGCAGATACCAGACCCCTTCCTGACATCTTACACTAAAATTAACTCCACGTAGACTAAAGACTTAAAGATAAGACTTAACACCATAGAAACCCTAGAAGAAAACCTAGGCAAAACCATTCAGAACATGGGCATAGGCAAGGACTTCATGAATAAACCACCAAAAGCATTGGCAACAAAAGCCAAAATAGACAAATTGGATCTAATTAAACTCCAGAGCTTCTGTACAGCCAAAGAAACAATCATTAGAGTGAACTGGCAACCAATAGAATGGGAAAAAATTTTTGCAATCTACCCATCAGACAAAGGGCTAATATCCAGAATCTACAAAGAACTAAAACCAATTTACAAGAAAAAACAAACAAACCCATTTAAAAGTGGGCTAAGGATATGAACAGACACTTTTGAAAAGAAGACATATATAAGGCCAACAAACATATGAAAAAATGCTCATCATCACTGGTCATTAGAGAAATGCAAATCAAAACCACATTGAGATACCATCTCACACCAGTTAGAATGGTAATCATTAAAAAATCTAAATCATTAAAAAAACAAGATGCTGGAGAGGATGTGGAGAAATAGGAACACTTTTACACTGTTGATGGGATTGTAAATTAGTTCAACCATTGTGGAAGACAGTGTGGCGATTTCTCCAGGATCTAGAAATAGAAATTCTTTTTGACCCAGCAATCCCATAACTGTGTATATATCCAAAGGATTATAAATCGTTCCATTATAAAGACTCTTCAAGCCAATATCCATGATGAACATAGATGCAAAAATCTTCAAAAAAGTACTGGCAAAATGACTGCAACAGCCCATCAAAAAGGTTATCCGTCACAATCAAGTAGGCTTAATCATGGTGATGCAAGGCTGATTCAACATAAGTAAGTCTATAAATGTAATCCACCACATAAACAGAACCAAAGACAAAAACCACATGATTATCTCAATAGATGTAGAGAAGGCCTTCGACAAAATTCAACAGCCCTTTATGTTAAAAACTCTCAATAAACTAGGTATCGATGGAATGTATCTCAAAATAATAAAAGCTATTTACAACAAACCCTCAACCAACAGAATGATTTATAATCCTTTAGGTATATAGCCAGTAATGGGATTGCTGGGCTAAATGGTATTTCTTGTTCTAGATCCTTGAGGAATCACCACACTGTCTTCCACAATGGTTGAACTAATTTACACTCCCACCAAAAGTGTAAAGCATTCTTATTTCCCCACATCCTCTCCAGCATCTGTTGTCTACTGATTTTTAATGATCACCATTCTTACTGGCATAACATGGTATCTCAATATGGTTTTGATTCACATTTCTCTAATGACCAGTGATGATGAGCTTTTTTTTGTATGTTTGTTGACTGCATAAATGTCTTCTTTTTAGAAGCTGGGTTCATATCATTCGCCCACTTCTTGATGGGGTTTTTTTTTTTCTTGAAAGTTTGCTTAAGTTCTCTGTCTTCTGGCTATCAGCCCTTCGTCAGTGGGTAGATTGCGAAAATTTTTTCCCAATCTGTTGGTTGCTGGTTGACTCTAATGATAGTTTCTTTTGCTGTGCAGAAGCTCTTAAATTTAATTAGATCCCATTTGCCCATTTTGGCTTTTGTTGCCATTGCTTTTGGTGTTTTAGCTATGAATTCCTTGCCTATGCCTATGTCCTGACAGTCTTTTTTCATCTTCGCTGTCCTTTCCTTAAGCAGAAGGAAGAAGTCACTTTCATTGCTAGGAGCTGCACTGTCTGAGGCTGGAGTAGGGTGGTGCAAGCACTCACTTAGGTGCCCCAGTTTGTGTTTCCTTAGGTTACACACCACACTGGTACACTGGCTGTAAGCCCAGCTCAGCATTAGGAGTTACTGAGGAATTTCAGTCCTTGTCCTAGACTGAGTTTCAGATTTATGGAGGACCCCAGAGCCCTTTGGCCTGAGGTGACCAGGTTTGTTGAGAAACTTAGTTTCTGACCACTGGTACAGGCAATTTCCCTCTGGCTAGGTCTGGTCCAGATGCTCCCTGTGTGTGTGTGTGCTGGCTGAGTCCAGCACAGCTTTGCTCCCCACTGCGACCGAGCAGCAGAGTCCAATGTAAAGTTCCTCAGTCACTGCGCTCTTCCACCCGCGAGTATTCAGACTCTTTCTCTGCATCTTATTGCCAGAGATGGAGGAGGGGTGGAACCACTGATGCAATACTGTTTCTCCTGGCCTCTTCAATTCCTCTTTTACTGATACGAACTTAAAACCAGGTACTATGATTGCTCACATGGGTTTTGGTTTTCGTGACAGTTCTCTGTGTGTAGAGAATTGTTAAAATTGGGTGTTTCTGCTTCTATTCTGTCATGTTGCTCTGCCCCTCTAGTTTCTTCACAATATGTTGTGTTTGTGGTTGTTGTCAGGAAAGACACAAATGTAGATGGAAATGAACAAAAGTACCCTGTATGTGTAAGCACTGTGTTACATGTACCTTATGTCCATAAAAGGAGGATTAATAGGTTAATAAAACCCAGCCCTCATGTCAAAGAAATCTTTCAACATGGAGGAAGAGACCACCATATACACATAAAATGCTTATAGAACCATAACGTGTAGATGTTAAAGATGCACAATCAGAAAGATATGGATTTATGTGCCAGCTCTGGTGAAGACTGCCTTTATAACCTTGAGCAATATGTTTTATATCTCTGAGCTTCCAGGATCTTTTTAATATACTACTCACTGCTCCCAAACTTTTCCTGATTCCTTATTCAGAATTAGGAAACTGACATGTTAATGTAATAGCTTGTAAGCGACACCATAATATATCATTTGTCAAGTGATACGTTGCTTACAAGATTCTACATGAGGTTATGGCACTTGAGAGAAAAGAAAGCAAAATACAGAGGAAAGAATTTAGGCATAGGATTCCTGGTTCTTCTGTGATAAATAAAATTATCTAGTAAATGGCAAATAAATTTTAACTGCTCTCAGTGTAAAATCAAAATAGTTTGATCAAATAAAATATAGTACAAATCTATCAATCTAAATACGTTTTAGCTTCCCTTTTGTTCTCTGTCTAAGCAGTGAAAATACATTTTTGCTTCTTATAGCACCTACACAAAATCTAATCATATTTTCTGCATTAGGCTTTTTAAAAGCATCATTAAGTAGAAAGCTGAGGTAAGAACCATTTAATGTTAATCTAACCCTGACGCTTGATTCTATTAAAAAGTGACAGAACAAAAAGAACTGGTCAGATTAGCCCATTTGATCTTGTCAGCAACAAAGGCAATTTAAAATTACCAAAGGAATGCCCCATTTGAAATCATTTTAATGTGACTCAACTCTATTTTATTTCTTAACAGCAATTCCTAGCATTTCAATTGTTTTCTGCTTAAAAGTGTTTTATGTCAAGTTAACAGAAGATCTTCACTGGATCAATCAATATTATCAATCAAATTTAATTTATAATTCTCATAACTGTGGAATTCCTTTTTTCCCCTACTTTTAACACATGACTGAAGTTTTCATTTTTAAAAAGTTTTCTCTTTCTCCTCTTCTTTGTCTATCAGTATATTAGCTAAAACTATGTTTTTATAAAGTTCCCTTTTTAAAAGAGTCTCCAAAATATTTCAAACCTCAGATGAATATTTTTGTGAAAAAGAGGAAATAAATTAGGAAAACAAAGATGGATTTCAAAAGGAAAACACAAAAAGCATGCTTTCTTTCTATTTTGATTAAAAATTACCTCAATGAAAAATTTTTCTTACATGGTATCTTGATACAAAAAATTATTCCAAATATTATTTTTTGAATATTTCTATTCATAACATGTTTTTTCTCCCCTGCATGTTCATAAGGATCTAATGGAACAGATGAGGTAAAGAGCAACAAATATAAAATTAATGATTAGAGGGGCTTGTTGAATAATACAAAATTACAGCTCGATAGGAGTAAGTTCTAGTGTTCTATAGCACTATAGCATAACTATAGTTAATAATAACATGTAGTTTCAAATAGCTAGAGGGAGGATATTGAATGTCCCCAACACAAAGAAATGATAAATGTTTGAGATGATGTATATGCTAACTACCTTGATCTGATCAATATACATTGTAAGTATTGAACCATTGCTATGTACTCATGAATACGTATCATTATTCTTTGTGAGTTAAAAAAATAAAATTTAAAAAGATATTTGCAAGTTCAACTGTTGATATCTACTCTATTATTTAAACAAAAATCATGAGCTATTAATTATGATCACTTAAGAATACGGGCATAAGAATGTTGGCAGAAAAAAAAGAAAAGAAAAGAAAAGAAAAATAGAGCCTTTACCATCATCACACCCTCACTGGAATCCAAAAACTCATAAGAATATGTAACTTGAGATTGCGAAGTTAAGTAAAGCCAAGCACAAAAAGACAAACACCACATATTCTTATTTGTGGAATCTAAAAATCAAAATATTTTAACACATGGACACAGAGAGTAGAAGAATGGTTATTTACCACAGGTTGGGGAGGTAGTAGGTGGCTGGCATGGGGAGAGGGGATGGTTAACGGATTCAAAACAACAGAAGAATGAATAAGATCTACTACTTGACAGCACCACAGGGTAACTATAGTCAATAATATAATTACACATTTTAAAATAATTAAAATAATGCAACTGAATTGTTTATAACAAACAATAAATGATTGAGGGGATGGATACCCTATTTTCCATGATGTACTTATTTTACATTGTACGCCTATACAAAAACATCTCATGTACACCCATAAATATATATGCCTACTATGGACCCACAAAAATTAAAACAAAAAAATTTTAAAAGGCTGGGCACGGTGGTTCACGCCTGTAATTCCAGCACTTTGAGAGGCCAAGGCTGGGGATCACCCGAGCTCAGGGGTACGAGATCAGCCTGACCAACAAGGAGAAACCCCATCTCTACTAAAAATACAAAATTAGTCAGGCGTGGTGACTGGCACATGCCTGTAATCCCAGCTACTCAGGAGGCTGAGGCAGGAGAATGGCTTGAACCTGGGAGGCGGAGGTTGCCTTGAGCCGGGATTGTGCCACTGCACTCCAGCCTGGGCAACAAGAGTGAGACTCTGTCTCAAAAAATAATAATAATGAAATAAAAAGAATAAATTTTACCAAGACAAATATTACAACCTGAGTAATAAATAATTTATACGTTATTATGGAAAATTTGGTTAACTTTTGCAATTGAAAAATAAAATACAGAATGTTTGGGCTCAAGTTACTCTAAGAAGGGTGCAAGAAGAATCAGTTTTTTGTTTTGTTTGTTTTTAGCACTGTGTTTCGATAAAGATGTCTGGTAAAGCAAATGCTTCCAAGAAAAACTCTCAACAGTTAAAAAGAAATCCAAAGAGAAAAAGGATAATGAGGAAATGCTGTTGTCAGAGAAAAAGGTTAGAAACACAATGAAAAGAAGTAATTCATCTGAAAGATCTGTCTTCTGAAGGACAAACAAAGCACACTAGCCTGAAACAGGTAAAGATAGCATCCAACAAGAGAAAAACCTGGCAACCTCTTTCAAAGAGTAGCAGAGACCATTTCCAGACTATGATTGAATCAGTAATAATAACAATTTTGAGTAATAGTATTAAAAAAAAGAAGAATTACAATACCGTATCAACTTTCTGAAGAAACGATTGCTACAACTGTGTCAAACTCCCTCCCAAAATCATGGAAGATTTAACTGATGTTTCAAGTCTACTGAATGCAGAAAGGGCACGAGACAAAGCTAATGGCGAACCTCTGGCATTACTACAGGAAACAGATAAAATGGTAGAGACCACAGAGTTAATGACTGGGAATATTCAGAGCATAAAGAACAAAATTCAAATTCTGGCAAGCAAGGTGGAAGAAGAAAAAGAGAAGGTAAAACAGATGCATCAAATAAATAGTGGCATACTCCATCTTCTGGAACTTTCTGAGAAAACTCTCAAAGCACCCACCCTTCAGAAAGAAATTTTGGCACTAATTTCAAACCAGAAACTTCTTCTAAAGGACTTGGATATTCTTCATAATTCATCACAGACAAAGAACATGTTAACATTCATTGAAGAAGCCTATAAGAAACTGAGTGCCTCCTAAAGAATGTTTTTTTTTTTAGATTGCTCCTTGTTAATTTAATATTCACGAAGTTTTAGAACTGTTAACCTATGATTATATGTACAGAGGCTAAGGCTTCTGGAGGACTTATGTACTGATAGGCAATTTAAAATTAGTCTTTATGCATCTATCATTAGAACCTAGTGTGGTGCTGAAAACTGTTTTTAATAGTTGACAAACCTAGGAAACCAATATTTATATTGCTGTATCTACAATTATTTGCCTAAAACCATAAAATAGAAATTGCCTTGATGATCTAATAGTTTCTAATGGCCGATTCGAGCTCATTTATTGGTTAACAGCTCATATCAGGAGCTGTGACATGTAAATGTTTACATACAGTGCCTAGTGCATAAAAACCTGTGTTTGCTATCATTCATTCTGTAGCCAATGACTTACAATTTCTGTCTGGTCATCTGGAACTTGGAAAATCCTCAAATGCCTTTACTCTTTTACATAACTCCATAGTCTTTTTGTGAAGTAGTTTAGATATGCCTGGTATTTTTAACATTGAAGGTAGTATCAAAATTCTACTTCTTTGATTGGTTAGTGAATTGATGTTGATATTTATTTTCTGCTATCATCAAAACATCCTTCCAAAAATTATTAAAAAGGAACCTTAGCACATGTATTTCATTAAAACAAAAAATCACTCAAAAAAACTTCTTTATAAACTTTTTCTCGTTATGATAAGTTTATATATGTGAATAAATTATTAATTAATATATCAAAAATATTTCTAACAAACTACAGTATACTGTCCTGGGTATTTTTTTTTTAATCTGTAAAATAAAATGACTACAATTACAAAAAAATAAATAAAGTACATGATTTGTAAAATAAAAGTTTAATAACTGATAACAAGTAAAATTTTAATGGAATAGTTAAAGTAGGACAAGGTGTATATTTTTCAGGTAGAGAATAAAGACACTGAATAACTTCAGACTTCAGAATACTGTAAATTTTAAATGTAATAAAAATATTTAACTACAGTATACTGTTTCACAGTATTCCATTCTATCACAGTATAAAACAAAGAATATATGAAACTTTAAAAAAATTATCAAAATATAAGAAAAGAGGAAGTGAAATAAATGCTAAGCAGAAAACAGAAACTATGATTAGAATAAATTAAAATTAATAAAAAATATAAATGCATTAAACTCATCTATAAAAACTTCAAATTTGAAAACCAATATAACAAACAAATAAGCAAAAGAAGAAAACAACAGAAACAAACATAAATATATGCACCTAACAAAGAAACACATAAAACTATATTGAAAAATGGAAAATAATGAGGTGACAAAAACCAACACAAGGCAAAAAATATGAATTAAAAAAAACAGGTATAGCAAAAATAGTATCAGATTAAATAGAACCCAAGAAAATCATCAATTATAAAAGTAATGAAGAGCCATAAACAAACAACTGTGAAAAGAGAAAATTTAGAACAGATAATTTACGTTATGTATTTCTTTTTATTTCAGCTTTCATTTTAGATACAGAAGGTACATGCACAGTTATGTTACACGGGTATACTGTGCAATGCTGAGGTTTGAGGTACATATCCCCTCACCCATGTAGTAAATATTGTACCAAATAGATAGTTCATTTACCAGCCCCCTGCCTCTACTAGTCTGCAATGTCTATTATTCTCATGTTTTCATCCATGTGTGCTCCATGTTTAGCTGCCACTTGGGAGAAGATGTGATACCTAGTTTTCTGTTTCATCATTAATTCTTAGGATAATGGCCTCCAGCTGCTTCCATGCTGCTGTACAGATGATTTTGTTCTTTGTTAATGGCTTTGTAGTAGTTCATGGTGTATACGTGCCATTTTATACAATCTATGATTGATAGGCACATAGACTGATTCCCTATTTTTACTACTGTGAATAGTGCTGTGATGAACATATGAATGTATATGTCTTTTTGGCAGAATGACTTATATTCCTTTGAGTATATAGCCAATAATGAGATTGCTGGGTTAAACTGTAGCTCTGTTGTAAGTTGTATGAGAAATAGATTATTGAAACATGGTTCACTTTTCAAGGAACTGATAGCCAGTAAGGAGGAGACTTCACATTCATCTTTGATGAAGGACTAGGGATGGAAGAGCTGGCATCTACTATGAACTGTGAAAATTTGGAGAAGGGGGTGGAATGTCAAAGAATCACGAAAGGAGACTGTGTAGACAAAAGAGTCCAGGCTGAATTTTTACTTTTCTTCTGAGAAAATAGCGGGAAAATGAAGATGTTTACATAGGAAGGACATGGTTGAGTTTGTACTTTAGGGGGTGGGGGTTAGGGGAGGCATAGCATTATGAGAAATACCTAATGTAGATGATGGGGTGATGGATGCAGCAAACCACCATGGCACGTGTATACCTATGTAACAAACCTGCACTTTGTGCACATGTACCCCATAACCTAAACTATAATTTAAAAATAAAATAAGTAAAAGAAAAAATAAAAGAAAAAATTATGATTTCAGTGAGGAGAATAGAAACTACAAGATGCTAAAAATTAGGCTAGGCTGTGCAGTAATCAATGTTAGAGATGAAGACCAGGATGGATCTAATAATTTTAGTAATTTCATTTGAAAATAAGAGTTTAAGGAAATACTAATCCCAGTATCTCACGGCAATAGAAAGTTTACACTTACTCATAATTTCAAAAGTTCCAAGTTTTGTGACTTGTATTATGTGATAGCTTAATTGCCACCTTGCCTGTAAGAAAGCACTTTCTCATGTACAGACATGTTTGACATATTTTTTTCCTAAGACCTGTGTCTATAATATCTTGACATTTCCTCAATGTGTTAGTGCAAGAACAATTAAAGAATAATGCATCTACTGAGGATTCTCATCATTCAGAGATTAATGTTGCATAATGTTGTAGAATAAAATAGTTTTAATATTTAAAAATTTATTGCTTCTTGCAAATACTGACGCACCTAAGTAGGAATAACACCACAGATAATTTTTATCATTGAAATTACATATACAAACATGTATATACATATATATACATAAAAATAATCATATAGTAAAATATAGGGATAAGTTCTGAATAGAATTTCCTGATTCATACATCATGAGGTAGAATGTATTGTGATGGATGTCACTGAACATTATTATAAAAGTCTAACTGAGAAAAGTCATAGACATAGTAGTCTTCTAGAGTAAGCCTAAATTAATACTGATGTTGACATAAAGAGATATTAATAATGAATATTATGTCAAAGACACATGTCAAAGAGAGTAAAATAAATAATTCAGAGGATGCCAAGACAATTTTTGTATCAGTTTCCTACCAGAAATATGACATTTAACTACCATTTCCTAACAAAATATATCATACAATCTTACAAATATCTGTATTTTAGGAAGTGAAGACCATGTCATTTTAGGAGATATATTCTGAAAACAAAGATAAGAAAACATTATATAGACAACTTCTCCAAGCTGTTCCTTTTAGTTCATTTTACTGTCATTACCTTAGTAGAAGTCGACACTGTTTCTTACCTAAACAGCCAAAACAGCTTTCTTAAATAAATGGCCCCACCACTATTTTAAAGATTAATTTTGAATTACTTAAAATAATTTGTAAGGCCTTTCATAAAATTTTGCATAAATGCTTATTTTTGTTTTTTCTTTGTCTCAGTCTTTTGATAGATTTATTGACATATAATTGATATATAGTAAACTATATACATTTAAAGTGAACAATTTGATTAGGTTTGACATTTGTACACCAACTTGAAATCATAACCATAGTTAATACAATCAACAAATTTGCCATTCCCCAAAGTATTTCTTTTCCTATCTCACCCCTCCTTGCACCACACTCCCTGTTCTTACACGTTTTCTGTCACTGTAGTTTGTAGTTTTTAGAATGTAAGAAATATAGAATCATATACTATGTACTATTTTTTTTTGTCTTTATTTATTTTTGTTTTTTGAGATGGAATCTCATTCTGTCACTCAGGTTGGAGTGCAACGGTGCAATCTCAGCTCACTGCAACCTCTACCTCCTGAGTTCAAGCAATTCTACTGCCTCAACCTCCTGAGTAGCTGGCACTACACATGTGTGCCACCAGGCCTGTCATATTTTTTGTATTTTTTAGTAGAGACAGTGTTTTACCATGTTGGCCAGGCTGGTCTCGAACGCCTGACTTCAGGTGATCCACCTGCCTTGCCTCCCAAAGCGCTGAGATTACATACATCAGCCACCATGCCAGGTCCTATGTACTATTTTTTTGTCTTCCCTTTTTTACTTACTCTAATTATGACTCAGCTATGTAGTTGCATCTAACTCAATAATTTATTGATGAGTATTATCGTATTGTATGAATATACCATAATATGTTTATCCATTTAGCTGCTTATGGATATTTAGATTGTTTCCAGTTTGGACTATGAATAAAGTTTTTATCAATATTTGCTTAAAAGTCTTTTTGTAGATATACAAAACTCAAACAACACAAGTAAAAAGAAAACACCCACAATTAAAAATGAGCAAAGGACTAGAATAGACATTTCTCAACCTAAGTGTCCATCAAGGAACAAATGGATTAGGAAAATGTGTTATAAACACAATGCTATACTATTCAGCCTTAAAAATAGAAGGAAATTCTGTCATTTGCAAAATGATGGATGAACTTCGAAGGCACCACGTTCAGCAAAATAAGCCAGGCATAGAAAAACGAATACTGCCATATGTAAAGTCTTAAAAAAGATGAACTCATAGTAGTAGAGAGTAGAATGACAGTGACCAGGGGCTGCAGGGAAAGGTGGACTTGGTAAGATGTTGGCCAAAACATGTAAAATTTCAGTTAGATAGAAGGAATAAGTTCAAGGGATTCATTATACAATATGATGACTATCATTAATAATGATGTATCATATACTTGAAAATTACTAAGAGAATGAATGTTAAACGTTCTCACCACAAAAACAAATAAGTATGTGAGGTTATGCATTTGTTAATTAGCTTATCTTAGCCATTTCACAATGTGTGTATGTGTGTATATATATATTAAAACATTATACCGTACAACAGAAATATATACAATTGTATTTATAAATTTAAAAATACATCATTTTAAAGTCTTTGTATAGACATGTTTTTACTTATTTTGGATAAATATCTAGGTGTGAAATGGCTGTGTCACATGATAAAATGCATACTTCACATTTTCAAAAAATTGCCAAACTGTTTCCCAAAATGTTTGTATCACTTTGTACTTCAACCGGTCATTGCTCTAGTTGCTCCTCGTATGTTTCCCAGGCACTTTGGTTGAAAAAAATTAGGTATGAAATAAAAGTATGTGTTTTCCTATAACTCAGCTGAGTTTCTAGATATCAGTGATTCATTATGAGAAGGAAAGTTAATGTATTTATTTTTAGGTAACATCAGTGAAAATAATAGTCACTCAATATTTCAATTGTGTTCAAATTAAGTCAAATTAGGAAAGCATATTCAGAAAACTGCCTTTTCTCTCAGAATGCAGTTAAGTTCCAAGGAGTCTTACCCACATCCAGGCATGAGCTGAGTGAGGAGTGCTAACTGGGGTGGGATGCTTCTCTTATTTTGTGATTTGATGATGTATAATTTTACTCTTTTGGTTTGTGCTTGGCTGCTATGACATAAGCACTGGTATTCAACCCTTTTTGGATACAGTGAAATGATCTAAGTCTTGACATGTTCAAGGATTTGCATTCTGACTTTTGCTTGTACTGACCACAACCTCCTCCATAAAGTACAACAGTTCTCTCCCAACCACTTTCACACTGAGACATTGGTACGGCAGTCTCCTCTCAACCACTTTCACACGGAGACATTGGTACGGCAGTCTTCTCTCAACCACTTTCACACTGAAGCTGGGTTTTATAGGTATATGGCTGTTCTGGTACCTGAACAATGACACATCCTGCAGAGAGCCATTTCCTTGAACTTTTCACTCAATTATTGCTACTCCGCCATTCATGCCTGTTGGATACAAAGTTTCTCTATCATATTATAATCTCTTGAGCTACACTCCAGGAAGTCAGATATAGATTCCTCTACGATACTGCAGTCTCCCAAATGCAAGCATTGTTATCACCATCTAATTGGGATGAGTCTAGCAAAAAAGGTAAAGAATATGAGAGTGCTCTGCTGCTCCTCCTTTTCTATTCATTTCCTGTCTTTCTTCTGGATGATGTTATTTTTCTTAGGGCAAGAAAACTATCTTTTTCATGATAGTGTAATTTCCTTGGATGTGGCAGTCATCGTATACAATTTATACTAAGGCTTTAAGATTACTTTGCCTGCTCTAACTTAACAATTTTTCAAAATTTATTTGTTCCTTATCTGCCCTAGGGTAAATACTTTCTCTCAAATAAAGGACCATTGACTCAGTGCCAAGTGTTGCACACCAAATGAAAGGCTAAAAATAAAAATCTATCATTAAAATGTAAAAACATCAGCCCACTACAGTTCTAACAGTGTGAATATTTGGGCCTATGCCAAGGGACATGCTCATATGTCATTTCCGCTCTCCCACAGTTTAGCGTGTCCCAGTTATCAGGTAGACCTAGATATCTGCTGTACATTAATTTTTTTCAGAATGAGTAATTATTCAAATGACATTACATTACTGTGTTACTAATTGCTAGTAGGGATCCCTTGCTTGTACATCCATTCTAAACGGGGAGCAGGTTACTATTGTCAAAGACAAACGGAGCCAGACTCCAGTTAAAGTTGTCAGGTCCGATGTAATGAGTAATATACTACTGTGAAAGGGAAAACAAAGAGTTCAGCAGGAAATAAACTGAATTCCTATTTATACAGAGGTGGGTGGAATTTAAAAAGAGAGAAAATAAAGTTTAATTAAGCCTTTTTGAGTAGATGTGATGGAGGCTAAAATTTGGATTTGTGAAATCGTTTTTGGTATGGACTTTTCTATTCAGATGAGATCTACTAGAAATAAGGCTACATTCTGGCTTGTGGACAAGCTTGAACAGGGGAATGAACAGTGAACTGTGGCTGGGTAAAAATCCAGTATGTTAGAGAAGTTAAATAGTTGTAATTGGAGTTTTTGTTTTAAAAGGTGAAATGAGAGATCAGCAGCACAAAGTAGGGAGTCTGAATCAACGTTCAGTAGAGTCAGGGAAGTGAAAAATTACAAAAGCAGGAGGGAAGTGAAGAGTCAGTTCACGCAAAACCCATCTGGATGTGTTGTCTAGAGCTTAAGGAAGTTTATCTCTTCTCCTCCCACAAAAACTGGGAGAAAGGGGTGCTATCTTCAGCTGGTGGCTGAAACAAACAGTAATTTCTTTTGTCAGTCTTCACTTTAATCAGGCAGACACTTTCAGAGGGGGTTCAGGGTCATTAGGGATGTTACTGTGAGGTGTTAGAAACTTCACCAACATATTTTAAAACGAGGAAGCCTGATGCTTTCCCTCCAGCTTTCTTCTTCTTTCACAAGATCACTTTTGCTATTTGGAATCTTTTGTGGTTCCAAATGAAGTGTAAGATTTTTTTCCCTGTTTCTGTAAAAATTGCCATTGGAATTTTGATAGGGATGACACTGAATCTGTGAATCACTTTGGGTAGTATGGACATTTTAACAATACTAATTCATTCAGTCCATGAACGCAGGATGTCATTTGTTTGTGTTTGCTTTCATTTCCTTCATCATTATTTTACAGTTCTCAGAGTTCAGGTCCTCCACCTCCTTGGTTAAGTTTGTACCTGAATATTATACCTAAATTATTCTTCTTACTGCTATTATAAGTGGAACTGCTTTGTTAATTTTCTTTTCAGATACTTTCTTGTTAATACATAGAAACACAACTAATTTTTGTATGTTAGTTTTTCATCCTGCAACTTTGCAAATAACATAATCAAGTGTATATATATTTAAAAAAAGAAGACCTCTAAAAACTTCACAGGAAAACGTGAGAACTAATAAATAAATTCAAGACACATAATTTTAAATTTTTTTTATCTCTAATTTGTATGCTTTTCATTTCTTTGCCTTGCCTAATTTCTCTGGCTGGGACTTCAGTCCTGTGATAAAAAGCAGTAGTGAAGTAGTCACCCATGTCCTGTCCCAGATATTAGAAGAAAAACTCTCAGTTTTTCACCATTGAATATGATGCTAGCTATGGGCTCATTCTAGATGGTACCGACATAAAAACAGACACATGGGAAACAGAAAAGGAGAGACTGGAAATAAACACAAGCACATACAGTTACCTGATCTTCAAGAAGTGTGTCAAGAACACATAATGGGCAAAAGCTGTGGAGTTTGATTAGGTCCCATTTGTCTATTTTGGCTTTTGTTGCCAATGCTTTTGGTGTTTTGGTCATAAAGTCCTTGCCTATGCCTATGTCCTGAATGGTTTTGCCTAGATTTCCTTCTAGTGTTTTTATGGTGTTACGTCTTATGTTTAAGTCTTTAATCCATCTGGAGTCAATTTTAGTGTAAGGTGTCAGGAAGGGGTCCAGTTTCTGCTTTCTGCATATGGCTAGCCAGTTTTCCCAACACCACTTATTGAACAGGGAATCCTTTCCCCATTGCTTGTTATCGGCAACCAACAGAATGGGAAAAAATTTTTGCAGCCTACCCGTCTGACAAAGGGCTGATATCCAGAATTTACAATGAACTAAAAAAGATTTACAAGAAAAAGACAAGCCCATTCAAAAATGGGCGAAGGATATGAACAGATACTTTACAAAAGAAGACATACATGAGGCCAACAAACATATGAAAAAATGCTCATCATCACTGGTCATTAGAGAAATGCAAATCAAAACTACATTGAGATACCATCTCACGCCAGTTAGAATGGCGATCATTAAAAAATCTGGAAAAAACAGATGCTGGAGAGGATGTGGAGAAATAGGAACACTTTTACACTGTTGGTGGGAGTGTAAATTAGTTCAACCACTGTGGAAAACAGTGTGGCGATTCCTCAAGGACCTAGAAATAGAAATTCCATTTGACCCAGCAATCCCATTACTGGGCATATATCCAAAGGATTATAAATCGTTCTACTATAAGGACACATGCACACGAATGTTCACTGCAGCACAGTTTACAATAGCAAAGACCTGGAACCAGCCCAAATGCCCATCGATGATAGACTGGACAGGAAAAATGTGGCACATATACACCATGGAATATTATGCAGCCATTAAAAACGAGGAGTTCACATCCTTCGTAGGGACATGGATGAACCTGGAAAACATCATTCTCAGCAAACTGACACAAGAACACAAAATCAAACACCACATGTTCTCACTCATAGGCGGGTGTTGAACAAGGAGAACACATGGACACAGGGAGGGGAGCACTATACACAGGGGTCTGTTGAGGGGGAGGGGGGAATAGCGGGGGGGTGGGGAGTTGGGGAGGGATAGCATGGGGAGAAATGCCAGATATAGGTGAAGGGGAGGGAGGCAGCAAATCATACTGCCACGTATGCACCTATGCAACAACCTTGCATGTCTTTCACATGTACCCCAAAACCTAAAATGCAATAAAAAATAAAATAAAATTTAAAAAAAAAAAAAAGAACACATAATGGGGACAGAAATGTCTCTTCAACAAATGGTGTTGGGAAAACTGGATAGCCACATGCAAAAGAGTGACACTGGACTCTTACCTTACACCACACACAAAATCACCTCCAAATGGATTAATGACTTAAACTCGAGACAACTTTAAGAACTTAAACTAAAAATCCTTGAAGAAAATATAGGGGGAAACCTTTTTGACACTGGTCTTGGCAATAATTTATTGAATTTGATCCAAAATCATGGGCAACAAAATCAAAAATAGACAAGTGAGACTACATCACAATAAAAAGATCTATACAGGAAAAAAATAATCATCATCAGAGTGAAAATATTTGAGAGAAAATATTTGCAAATCATTTATATGATACAGGGTTAATATTCAAAATATGTAAGAATCTTTTACAACTCAATAGCAGAAAATAAATACCCTGACTTAAAAATGGGTTAAAGACATATATAAACATTTCTCCAAAGAAGACATACAAATAACCACCGGGTTTATGAAAGAATGCTCAACATTGCTAATCATCAGGGAAATTCCAATCAAAACCACAGTGAGATATTATCTTAAACCTTTTAGAATGGCTATCATCACTGTATTAGTTAATTTTCACTCTGCTGATAAAGACAAACCCACGATGGGAAGTAAAAGAGTTGAACTTACAGTTCGACATGGCCTGGAGGCCTCAGGATCATGGCAGGAGGCAAAAGGTACTTTTTACACGGGGGTGGTGGTAAAAGAAAATGAGGAGGAAGCAAAAACCAAAAACCCTGATAAACCCATCCTGTGAGACTTATTTACTATCAAGAGAATAGCATGGGAAAGATCAGTCCTCATGATTCAATTACCTCCCACTAGGTCCCTCCTACAACACGTGGGAATTCTGGGAGACACAATCCAAGCTGAAATTTGTGGGGGAGCACAGCATAACCATATCATTCTGCCCTTGGCCCCGCCCAAATCTCATGTCCTCACATTTCAAAACCAATCATACCATCCCAACAGTCCCCCAAAGTCTTAACTCATTTCAGCATTAACTCAAAAGTCCACAGTCCACATCTCATCTGAGACAAGACAAGTTCATTCCAACTATGAGCCTGTAAAGTCAAAAGCAAGTTAGTTACTTCCTAGATACACTGGGGGTACAGTCATTGGGTAAATACAGCCATTTCAAATGGGAGAGATTGGCCGAAACAAAGGAGCTGCAGCCCCCATGAAAGTCTGAAATCCAGCAGGGCAGTAAAATTGTAAAGTTCCAAAATGATCTCTTTAATGCCATGTCTCACATCCGGTCACACAGATGTAAGAGGTAGGTTTCCATGGTCTTGGTGATCTCTGTCCCTGTGGCTTTTCAGGGTATAGCCTCCCTTCTGGCTGCTTTCACAGGCTGGCATTGAGTATCTGTGGCTTTTTTGGGCGCATGGTGCAAGCCATTGGTGGATCTAACATTCTGGGGTCTGAAGGATGGTAGCCCTCTTCTCACAACCCCACTAGGTGGCCTCAGTAGGGACTATGTGTGAGGGCTCCAACTCCACATTTTCCTTCCACATTTCCCTAGCAGAGGTTCTCCATGAAGGCTTCACCCACTTTAGCAAACTTTTGCCTGGGCATGCAGACATTTCCATACACCATCTGAAATCCAGGCAGAGGTTCCGAAACCTTAATTTTTTATTTTTGTGCACCTGCAGGCTCAACACCATATGGAAGCTGCCAAGGCTTAGGACTTCAATACTCTGAAGGCCCACCCTAAGGTGTATGTTGGCCCCTTTCAGCCAAGGCTTGAGCAGCTGGGACACAGGGTACCAAGACAATAGGCTGCACCCAGCATGGAGACCCTGGGACCGGCCCACAAAACCATTTTTTCCTCCTGGGTCTCCGGGCCTTTGATGGAAGGGGCTGCCATGAAGGTCTCTGACATGGCCTGAAGACATTTTCCCAGGGTCTTCTGGATTAACATTAGGCTCCTTGCTACTTATGCAAATTTCTACAGCTGGCTTAAATTTCTCCCCAGAAAATGGGTTTTTCTTTTCTATCACATAGACTGCAAATTTTCCAAGCTTTTATTCTCTGCTTCCCTTATAAAACTGAATGCCTTTAACAGCACCACATCAGATATTGAATGCTTTGCTGCTTAGAAATTTCTTCTGCCAGATACCCTAAATAATCTGTCTTAAGTTCAAAGTTCCACAAATCTCTAGGGCAGGGGAAAAATATTGCCAGTTTCTTTGCTAAAACATAACGATAATCATCTTTGCTCTAGTTCCCAACAAGTTAATTTGAGATACCTCAGCCTGGATTTTATTGTCTGTATTGCCATCAGCATTCTGGACAAAGCCATTCAAGAAGTCTCTAGGAAGTTCCAAACATTCCCACGTTTTCCTGTCTCCTTCTGAACCCTCCAAACTGTTCCAACCTCTGCTTGTTACCTAGTTCCAAAGTCACTTCCACATTTTTGGGTATCTATCAGCATCACCCCACCCTACTCCACTGATACCAATTTACTGTATTAGTTTGATTTCACACTGCTGATAAAGAGATACCTGAAACTGGGAAGTAAAAGAGATTTAATTGGACTTATATTTCCACAAGGCTGGGGAGGCCTCAGAATCATGACAGGAGGTGAAAGACACTTCTTACATGGTGGCAGCAAGATAAAATGAGGAGGAAATAAAAGTGGAAAACTCTGATAAGTCCATCATATCTCGTGAGACTACTCTCACAAGAATAGCATGGGAAAGACTGGCCCCCATAATTAAATTACCTCCCACTGGGTCCCTCCCTCAACACATGGGAATTCTGGGAGATACAATTCAAGTTGAGATTTGGGTGGGGGCATGGCCTAATCATATCGGTCATCATCACTGAAAAAGTAAAGGATAAATGTTGATGAACATGTAGACATATTAAAACCCTTGCACACTGTTGGTAGGGATGCACAATGGTACAGCTACTATAAAACCTCCACAGTATGGATCCCCAAAAATATAAAAATGGAGATATCATATGATCCAGCATTTCTACACTGTGTATATATCCAAAAGAATTCAAATCAGTATGTCGAAAAGCTGTCTGCACTCCCATGGTCACTGCAGCATTATTTACAATAGACAAGATACAGAGACAACCCAAATGTCTTTTTAAAGATGGACTGATAAGGAAAATGTGACATATGCAATTCCTACCATTTATACCAACATATATCAGCCTATAGGATATTAGGTTACATGAAATAAGCCAGTCACAGATGAACAAACACTGCATGATTTCACTACCATAAAGTATCTAAAGTTGTTAAAACTCATAGAAGCAGAGAATAGAACGATGGTTACCAAGCACTGGGGGAGGAAGGAAAAGGAGAATTGTTTGCTCAATGGATGCAAAGTTTTAGTTATGCAAGATGAAAAAGTTCTAGAAATCTGCATTACAACACAGTAGCTAGAGTTTAAAATACAGTATTGTACATTTTAAAATATATTAAGAAAACAGATCTCATGTTAAGTGTTCTTACTACCAAAACAAAACTAAAACAAAAAATAACCTGACTTTTTAACTCTGGTCTAGCATGACCTTGGTGCAGATGCATACTGCATGACTATTCAGCCATGGATACATGCTGTGTATATTGGGAGTATGTTTCATACACAACACAGTCCTCACAATCCAGCTATGTAATAAATAAGAGCACACAAGCACACCTACATTTCTTATTTCCAAAATTCAACGTAATTTCTAGATGTTGAATACATGTTCTTTCTGCTTCATAACAGAAAACTAACAATCCAGCTATGTCTATGTACCTGCAGTTAAATTCATTTAAGTGTTATTTCAGGTTTAGCTATTATAATAACATAAAAAGAACAAAAATTATAATTATTCAAAAGTTATTTGTTTTCCATTAATGTCATTGATGTCTAAATTATGGAAAACTTACATGTGAGGAATTTTCACATTCACTGCCTCATTTGATATTTATTATCTTTGATGAGGTAGTTATGAACTTTACAGATCATTTTATTTTCTTACCATTGCTAATATCAGAAGTAAACTATGATATCAGAAGTGCACTATGCACCCTGTGCTCACCCACTGAATCAGATACAGAACCACATGGCCTCTCAGCTGTGCCAGATGCCCTTTCTTCCATTCACATTCTAGTTAATGTAATTTAGATGAAATGCATTTGGTCCTGCTGATTCTGGGATTTAGGACAGTGGAAACGTGAATTCTATTGTCTTAAGCAAGTTGACTCACTGTCCTGTGTTTCAATTGCAGTTTTAGAATATAAGTGAGGAAAACAAGGTAATATCTAAATGGGCTTCCAACTCAACATTCTACAATTCTGCCTACTTCAGCCAAAACAAAACAAAACAAAACAGAGCATTAGTAAATGTGATCAGAGTGGGAGTATATTTTATTCTGTGTTTTCATCTAACAGCATTTGCAAATCAGCTTTTGCAGGAGATGAACAGAAACGAAAGAATAACTTTTAACAAGAGATAAAAGAAATACAACTGCCAATGCATATGTATACTTATATACAGTTTAAATTTGTGAGTAGAGGGAAACTGTGGGAGATAAAGAGTCAGAAAGAAACCAAATAGGAGAAATGAAGGAAATACTAGCAATGGTGATCATGGGACAAAAATATAGCCAAATTCAGGAAGCTTAAGAAAAACAAACCCATTCATACAGGCGATAATCAGCATTTTAAGAAAATATGAGAGACAGCAATTTGCAAAAAAATTACTTACCAGGAATAAGTAAGACCTGGATGACAAACACAATTTTTACATAGTGAGATCTTTAATAAGGGATTCTGTAAGTACAGAAATGAATGGTTGTGCAAAATACCACATACAATATGGTTCTACATTTTAAATTTGAAGGTAATTCTTAGAATCATAAGATTATTTTCTTACAATTGTTATTACAAGCTATGAACAACTCAAGAAAATCAAACTTCTAAGAAAGTTGTTCCCTAGTTTTGATGATTATATATGAGCCAAAGTTAACTCAAAGTCTTTATGGCATCTTGATTTCTTTCTGTCAAGGGCATAAACAGGACAATTGCAGTAACAGAAATATGAAACTATTTTCTTTTTTTTTTTTTTTGAGACGGAGTTTCGCTCTTGTTACCCAGGCTGGAGTGCAATGGCGCGATCTCGGCTCACTGCAACCTCCGTCTCCTGGGTTCAAGCAATTCTCCTGCCTCAGCCTCCTGAGTAGCTGGGATTACAGGCATGCACCACCATGCCCAGCTAATTTTTTGTATTTTTAGTAGAGACGGGGTTTCACCATGTTGACCAGGATGGTCTCGATATCTTGACCTCGGGATCCACCCGCCTCGTCCTCCCAAAGTGCTGGGATTACAGGCGTGAGCCACCGCGCCCGGCCGAAACTATTTTCTTATTGGGAAACAGTATATACAAGAGAATGAAGCATGGAATTTGTTAGCCTTCCTGTATGCATTCAGTTGTGTACAATATTCCCTGACAAAGATTTACTATCAAAGTCTAAGTCACATAGTACTTATGATGCTGAAATATTTTCTTTATTTTAAAAAACGCGTAATGCAGAGACTCTCTCATTTTGTTCTCCACATCACAGGACTACAGACCCCAAAGAGAGGTCCTTTGAGGGCAATGTTACTGTTTCAGATTTCAAGTTTTTCTCCAAATCCATGAAAAATGTACAATGTATATATCCACTAAGCAGTTTAATTTTCAATGAGAATGAATAAATTTACATTTCCAGATACACTTAAAGAAGAAATAAGAAGTTTCAGTTTTCAAAGGTCCTTCCTAGATAATTGAAAATATAAAAGCATATTTCAAAGAAAATGAAGAATTGAAAGAACAATAATCATTAAAATTATTTTCCAATGACATTTTGCAGAGCCTTAGGATGTGCCACAGATGTCTTCAGGGTCAGTACATGGAAGAAGTGATAAAGGAGCAGGAAGTCTTCTTAACTTCCTCTCCTCTCTTGCGAAAACAGCTACACTTTAAATGCTTAGGAGTAAAAATTCTGCTAACAATTTCATTAATGAAAGGTCTCACAATTAAAAGTTTAAAAATCACGGACCGGGCGCGGTGGCTCACGCCTGTAATCCCAGCACTTTGGGAGGCCAAGGCAGGTGGATCACGAGGTCAAGAGATTGAGACCATCCTGGTCAACATGGTGAAACCCCGTCTCTACTAAAAATACAAAAATTAGCTGGGCATGGTGGCGCACACCTGTAGTCCCAGCTACTCGGGAGGCTGAGGCAGGAGAATTGCTTGAACCCAGGAGACGGAGGTTGCAGTGAGCCGAGATCGCGCCATTGCACTCCAGCCTGGGTAACAAGAGCGAAACTCCGTCTCAAAAAAAAAAAAAAAAGAAAAAGAAAAAGAAATCACTTAAATAGACCAATCTCCTCATTTTTTCAATATTTTATGAAAAACTTCAAATATACAGAAAACATGAATCTTATAGTGAATATCCGTAGATCTTTTACTTAGACTCCAAAATTAAAATTTTACTGCACATGCTTATCATATATCTGTCCATTTTTCTACTGATCCATCAAGCCTCCTTTTTAAAAACTGGGCATTCTGCATTTTTTAACCTTTATTTTAAGATCAGGAGTGCATGTGCTGGTTTGTTACGTAGATAAACTGGTGTCATCAGGGTGTGTTGCACAGATTATTTTGCACTAGGTATTAAGCCTAGGACCCGTTAGTTATTTTTCCTGACACTCTACTTCTTCCCACCCTCCACCCTCCAATAGGACCCAGTGTATGTTGTTCTCCTCTATGTGTGTTCACGTGTTCTCAAAATTTACCTCCCACTTATAAGTGAGAACATGCCATATTTAGTTTTCTGTTCCTGCATTAGTTTGCTAAAGATAATGGCCTAAGACTCCATCCGTGTTTCTGCAAGGGACATGATCTCATTCCTTTTTAGAGCTTCATATTATTTCAGGGTATATATGTACCACATTATCCAGTCTACCATGGATGGGTATTTAGGTTGATTCCACATCTTCACTATTGTGAACTGTGCTGCAATGAACATACGCATACATGTATCTTTCTAACAGAAAGATTTATGTACCTTTGGGCATTTACACAGTAATGGGACTGCTGGGTCAAATGGTAGTTCTGTTTTTAGGTATTTGACGAATTGCCACAGTGTCTTCCACAATGGCTGAACTAATTTATACTCTCACCAATGGTGTAAAAGAATTCCCTATTCTATGCAACCTTGCCAGCATCTGTTATTATTATTATTATTTTTTTGACTTTTTCATAATAGCCACTCTGATTGGAGTGAGATGGTACCTCATTGTGGTTTTGATTTCATTTCTCTAATAATCAGGGTAATGAGCTTTTTTATATGATTGCTGGCCTCATGTATGTCTTCTTCTGAGAAGTTTCTGTTTACATCCTTTACCTACATTTTAATGGTTTTTTTTTCTGTAAATTTGTTTAAGTTCTAAATAGATGCTGAATATTAGACCTTTATCATATGCATAGTTTGGAAAATTTTCTCCCATTCTGTAGGTTGTCTGTTTACTCTGTTGATAATTTCTTTGGCCGTGCAGAAGCTCTTTAGTTTAATTAGAGTCAATTTGTCAATTTTTGCTTCTGTTGCAATTGCTTTCAGCATCTTTGTCATAAAATCTTTCCCCATTTTTACGTCCTGAATAATACTATCTAGGTTGTCTGCCAGGGTTTTTATAGTTTTGGGTTTTACACTTGAGACTTTAATTCTTGAGATAATGATCATATGTGGTTTAAGGAAGGAGTCCAGTTTCAATCTTCTACAGATAGCTAACCAGTTATTTTTGCACCATTTATTGAAAAGGGAATCCTTTCTTCGTTGCATGTTTGTGTTGACTTTGTCAAACATCAGACGGTTGTGATATGTAGTATTATTTCTGGGTTCTCTATTCTGTTCCACTGGTTTATGTATCTGTGTTTGTACCAGTACAATGCTGTTTTGATTACTGTAGACTTGTACTGTAGTTTAAAGTTGGGTAGTGTGACATCTCTAGCTTTGTTCTTTCTGCTTAATGCCTTTTTTTTTAAAGAAAAAAAAATTTCATGTTTTCATTTCATTTAAAAGTAAGTGTTTAACATCAGAACACTTTTTCATAAAAATTTCAATATACATATCTTTATCTATAGAGTTCACTATGTTGTGCATTTTTTCTTTTGAAACATAACTTACATTCAATAAAATGTACGAATCTTTAGTGTACTATTCTCTGTCATTTTGTTATAAGAAATTCAAATATACAAAATAAAATGGAAAGGCTTTACAGTGAACTTCCATTTATCTTCCACCTAGATTCTAAAATCAACATCTTCCTACACTTATTTATCACATATCTATCCATCCCTGTTAGTTCAAGTATTTTTTAATTCAATCATCAGGATTCTATTTTAAACAATCATGTTATCTGCAAATAGACACAGTTTCTGTTCTTTTATTTTTTACTTGCTTTTGGTATTGTTTAAGGCTCCAATTCATTTTTATGCAGGTGATGAGGGCATCCTTAGTATTTTTGTGATTTTAAAAAGAATATGCTTTCAATATTCATCCATAAAGTATATGACTATTACATTTTTCTGTGGATTCTTTTTATGAAACTGGGGAAGTATTTTCATTTGCAGTTTGCTTTGACTTTCGTCTCAGTTAGAGATATGAATTTTGCCAAATGATTTTTCTACCTCTTTGAAATGATCAGGCAGGGTTTTGCCTATATTCTGTTGATATTAATCGTTCTAATGATAATTATTTTAATGTTAAATTAATCTTAAATTACTGGGGTAAAAAATACTTGTTCATGATTTATTATTCTTATGTATTGCTAATTTAAATTTTCTAAAATTCTCTTAAGGAACATGTTTCATGAGGAACATTGCTCTATAAACTTTCTGTGATGTCTTTATCAATTTTTGATATTAATAATGTGCTGGTTTAAGGCACAAGAAAAGGATGCCCTCTCTCACCACTCCTATTCAACATAGTATTGGAAGTTCTGGCCAGGGCAATCAGGCAGAAAAAGAAATAAAGTGTACTCAATTAGGAAAAGAGGAAGTCAAATTCTCTCTGCTTGTAGATGACATAATTGTATATTTAAAAGACCCATCATCTCAGCCCAAAATCTCTTCACACTAATAAGAAACTTCAGCAAAGTCTCAGAATACAAAATCAATGTGCAAAAATCATAAGCATTCCTATACACTAATAACAGACAAACAAAGAGCCAAATCATTAGTGAATCCCATTCACATTTGCTACAAAGAGAATAAAATACCTAGGAATACAACTAACAGAAGATGTGAAGGAACTTTTCAAGGAGAACTACAAACCACTGCTCAAAGAAATAAGAGAAGACACAAACAGACGGAAAAAAAGTCCATACTCATGGTTAGGAACAATCAATATCATGAAAATGGCTTACTGACCAAAGTAATTTATAGATTCAATGCTATCCCCATCAAGCTACCATTGACATTCTTCAGAGTTGGGAAAAAAAACACCTTAAAATTAATATAGAACCAAAAAAGAGCCCACATAGCCAAGACAATCTTTAGCAAAAATAATAATAATAATAATAAAGCTGGAGGCATCATCCTACCTGACTTCAAACTATAATATAATGCTACAGTAATCAAAACAGCATGGTACTGGTATCAAAACAGAGATATAGACCAATGGAACACAAAAAAGCCTCAGAAATAACATCACACATCTACAACCATCTGATCTTTGACAAACCTGACAAAAACAAGCAATGGGGAAAGGATTCCCTATTTAATAAATGGTGTTGGGGAAACTGGCTAGCCACATGCAGAAAGCTTAAACTGAATTCTTTCTTAAACCTTATACAAAAATTAACTCCAGATGGATGAAAGACTTAAACATAAGAACTAACACCATAAAAACCGTAGAAGAAAACCTAGGCAATACCATTCAGGGCACAGGCATAGGCAAGGACTTCCTGACTAAAAAGCCAAAAGCAATGGCAACAAATGCTCAAATTGACAAATAGGATCTAATTAAATTTAAGAGCTTCTGCACAGCAAAAGAAACTATCATTAAACTGGCAATCAACAGAACAGAAAAAAATTTTTGCAGTCTACCCACCTGACAAAGGGCTAATTTCCATAATCTACAAAGAACTTAAACAAATTTACAAGAAAAAAAAAACCTATCAAAAAGTGGGCAAAGGATATTAAGAGACACTTGTCAAAAGAAGAGATTTATGCAGCCAGCAAACATAAAAAAAAAAAAAAGCTCATCATCACTGGTCATTAGAGAAATGCAAATCAAAACCACATTGAGACACCATCTTACACCAGTTAGAATGGTGATCATTAAAAAGTCAGGAAACAACAGATGCTGGAGAGGATGTGGAGAAACAGGAATGGTTTTATACTGTTGGTGGGAGTATAAATTAGTTCAACCATTGTGGAAGACAGTGTGGCAATTCCTTAAGGATCTAGAACTAGAAATACCATTTGATCCAGCAATCCCATTGCTGGGTATATATGCAAAGGATTATAAATTATTCTACTATAAAGACACATACACATATATGTTTACTGTGGCACTGTTCACAATAGCAAAGACTTGGAACCAACCCAAATGCCCATCAATGATAGACTGGATAAAGAAAATACGGCACATATACACCATGGAATACTATGCAGTCATAAAAAAGGATGAGTTCGTGTCCTTTGCAGGGATGTGGATAAAGCTGGAAACCATCATTCTCGGCAAAGTGACCCAAGAACAGAAAACCAAACACTGCATGTTCTCATAAGTGGGTGTTGAACAATGAGAAACAGACACAGGAAGGGGAATGTCACACACCGTGGCCTGTTAGGGGTTGGGGAACCAGGGAAGAAATAGCAGGGGTGATGGAAGAAGCAAACCACCATGGCACATGTATACCTATGTAACAAACCTGCACATTCTACTTATGTAATCCAGAACTTAAAGTATAATTTTTAAAAAAAGAAAGTAAAAAAAAAAAAAAAAGTGCTGTTTAATACAATGATTTAGGAAGTGTTATTTATTTTCTGGAAGAATTAAAAATTGCAGTTGATTCTTCAGATTTACAAATGTAACAATTTGGGTCTAAAGTTTACTTTGTAAGAATGTATTCAGTCACAAATTTATTTCTTTATTAAATATAATGACAATTACATTTTTATCACTCAAGATCAGGTTAGTAAACTATATAGCTCAAAAAATTTGTCTATTTCATCTCACTTGCCAAATTCCATGAAGTAAAGTTGTTACGGTTTTTCCCTTATTATCATTTTAACACTTGATAGGGATTAAAAACAGGCCAGGCGCGGTGGCTCACACCTGTAATCCCAGCACTTTGGAAGGCCGAGGCGGGTGGATCACGAGGTCAAGAGATGGAGACCATCCTGGTCAACATGGTGAAACCCCGTCTCTACTAAAAACACAAAAAATTAGCTGGGCATGGTGGCGCGTGCCTGTAATCCCAGCTACTCAGGAGGCTGAGGCAGGAGAATTGCCTGAACCCAGGAGGCGGAGGTTGCGGTGAGCCGAGATCACGCCATTGCACTCCAGCCTGGGTAACGAGCGAAACTCCGTCTCAAAAAAATAAAAAATAAAAAATAAAAAATAAAAACCCCTTCATTCCTTAATACTAGTAATTTGTGTCTTTTCTGTTTTACCTGGATTAGTCTGGTTCAGGCTTTGTTATTTTTTAATAGAGATATTTTCAAATAATCAAATTTTGGTTTCATAGAAGTTTTTTTCTAAGTATTATCTATTTCTCTTCCCTTAATTTCCCTCACATCATCTTTCTGATGTTCTTTCTACTTAATTTGATTTAAATTTGCTTTTGCCTCCCTAACTATGTCAAACGAATACAACCTTAGATCATTGACTTTAGACATTTCTTCCAATTTAAACATCTAAAGCTATAAATTACTTTTAAAGCACTGCTTTAGCTCATTCTATAAAATTTGATATACTGTTATTAAATTATCATTTATTTTGATTTTAAAAATATTTACTTGGGGTGTCACCCTTGAGCCATCATTATTCAAAGCATATTCTTAATTTGCATTTTGGAGTAGCTTTTTCTAGAAATCTTAAGGTTAATAAACATTTTTAAATTATCGAGACTTTTATAGCAACTTTTTTATATTGTCAAAAATTCCCTATGCGCATGAAATTAATGTACATTCTTCACTTATTTACAACGATCTGTAAATACCAACTATTTCAAAGTGTTTGGTGGTATTCTTCAAATATTCCATTTTTCTGATTCTTTGACTAATTGCTCTATCAATCGTTGTGAAAATTAAAACTAAGTATTACAACCTAAACAATCATTGTGAAATTGTCTGTCTTCCTTTAATTCTATAAATATTTCCTTCCTGTGTTTAAAGCTTTGTAATGTCCATTTTGTTTAGTATTAATACATTAGCCTTCTTGTGATCAGTATTTGCAGTATATTTTCTTTTACATACATTTGCTTTCTTCCTAGTTTTGCCATCATATTTAGAGTATTTCTCTCTCTTTATAGATAGTATATGGTTGGTTTTTTTTGTTTTGTTTTGTTTTTGTTTAATAATCTCTACCTTTTCAGTGACTCGTGATTGGAGTTAGTTATACCAGTATCCTATTTGTTGTCTTTTTGTTAAATCTAGATTCTCCTTTCTGATTCTTCTTTCCTGCCTTTTTGATTAAATAAATATATATTATAAATTCAATATAATTTATCTATTAAGTCTTCAGCTATACTTCTTTGCTTTAGTTTTAGTGGCTGTTCTGCTAATGTATACATTATAATACATCCTTAAATTTTTGCAATCTGTTTAGAGTTAATACTGCAGCACTTCACACAATTTATAGAAATTTTGCAATTACATATATCTATATATCCTTTCATCCTTTATGCTATACTTATTGTGTTGTATCTCTATACTATAAACTCGTCAATATTACAATTTTTACTTTGAACATTAATACGAATTTTAAAGAAAATCGATGGGATATTAATTTATTTAACTTTTTACACTCATATTTAACTATTTCATTAAACATTAACTATTTTAACTTATTTATCACTTCTAATGATGCTCATTTCTTCCTTGAGGTCCAGCTTTCATCTGAATTTGAATGTCTTTTATTCCCCATATAGTTTAATACAATATATTTTTATGGCTAGTAGCCAATCTCTCAATCCTGTCTCACTAGACTATACTAATAGAGGCTTTTAAAATGTACTTACCAGTTTCCAGAGAGTTACGCAAGTACTCACGTTTGTGCACAAACTAGTATTGGTGGTCACTGGCTGGCAGAGCTACTCAAGCCTAAACCCCATAGTTTTAGTCTCTCATTTATCTCTAGAGGTGCCCTTTTGAATTATCCCTCCCTTCCCTAAGCCCTAGCAACCACTCATCTTTTATTGTCTCCACAGTTTGACCTTTTTCAGAATGTCATCTAGTTGGAATCATATGATATCTCACATTTTCCATTTGGCTTCTTTCACTTGGTAATATGCATTTAAACTTCTCCCATCACTTTTCCTAGCTTGGTAGCTCATGCCTTTTTAACCCCTAAATAATGTGCCATTCATTGTCTGGATGTCCTACAGTTTATGTGTCTACTCACCTACTCCAGGGTATCTTGGTTGCTTCCAGATTTTGGCAATTAGGAATAAAGCTGCTATAAATATCTATGTGCAGGTTTTTGTGTGAACATAAGTTTTCAACTCCTTTGGGTAAGTATCAATAAACACAGCTGTTGAATTTTTTGGTAAGAATGATTAGTTTTATGAGAAACTGCCGAAGTGTCTTCTGGAGTAGCCACTCCATTTTGCATTACCACCAATGAGCAAGAGTTCCTGTTGTACCACAATTGTCACCAGGATTTGGTGTTGTCAGAGTTCCAGATATTGGCTATTCTAACAGGTGTGTAGTAATATGACAATATTTAAGGTAATGTGAGAGACAAATGTATATATGGGTTAATAATTAAAACCAAAAATATGTTTTTTTCCTACGAATAGAATTTTGAGGTCAATTGCCCTTGGTTCTTCCAATTTTTTAAATTTTTTCCCCCTTCCTTGCTTTTGACTAGACAGAATAAACATCATTAAGCTTTCTTTCCAATTTTCAGGACAAGAACAACTCTCATTTTGGCATTGTTAAAATGACTTACAAAGACATTTCTAAGTGTAATTGCTTATAAGTTTTTCAACTTGAATGTTTGGTTTTGGCCAGTCACCAATTGTTGCTCAACCTTGGAAGATTCACAGAGCTTCATTAAAGAGTTTCTGCTTCTGTTATAAAGAAAACAAGGCTGGATGTGGTGGCTCATGCCTGTAATCCCAGGGCTTTCGAAGGCTGAGGTGGGAGGATCACTTGAGCCCAAGAGTTTGAGGTTATAATGAGCTACGATCATGTCACTGCACTACAGCCTGAGTGAAAAAGCAATACCTTGCCTAAAAAAAAAATTTAGATTGTACTTTTTACCAAACTATAAAATAATAAAAATAATAAAAGAAAATAGGGCTAATCTATTTTACAGGCATGGACCACAGTAAATATGTTTACCATTTTTTTGTCTTGAAATATGTTGAGAATTTACATAAATAGCCTTTATAAAATATAAAGAACATTCATTCTAGGACAGCTGAATGATTTGGAATGTTAACTGTAGAACAAAGCACAAGGCATGGTTTTTCCAATAAATGCCTTAGGAAGCTCATTGGGTCACAGTTAATTATCGTCATTTGATTTAGGAGAAGTCAGGTATCTTACAATGTGATAGAGGCACTACCATAATGGTCAATGAGTAATATTTATGTGAACTTACTGAAGGAGCCCTCAACTTTGTAGTAATATTTTGCTCGAAACGTTTGTTTACATAAAAGAAGCATTTCCAGTGTACAATCTCTGCTACTCAAGATAATGTTGAAAACCAAATTCTGCATGAATGCACCACAAATTTGATAATAAAAACAATTTACTCAGCATTGGTATAATCCTAGGATCACACTAGCTGCATCCTAGTCTTTTGAAAAATCTGTTTTTAATAGTGAAAATCACTGATTCTCTAAATTAAATGCCTCTACATCTTGCAAAAATGTCCTATTTCTATATTTATTTGACTTCAGATTTTTCTTGAAATGTTATGTTTAATTAATTTATATGCTGTTGTTTAACTTGGAAAATATTTTCACTGATAAGTACAATTATTTTACAATGGTAAGATTAGGTGACTTTCCTAATACAGTAATGAGTTGTTTTAGTTACATGATGCTGCAATGAAAATAACATACTTAAAAATAATTTATATCTCTTTAACTGAATCCAGTGAAGATAAATCATTGTGATTAAGTTTCATCTCTTCGTAATGGCCATGATCTAAAGCCAATAGATGCTGGCTATCAGGTACTGCCAATGTTGGTAATCAATTCAATGGATTTTTAAAAATAATCAATAAGTTTTGTAACAATGCAAATTATCTAATAGATTTTTTCTTTTTGATAATTAAACAAATAATCTATTGACTTTTTTCCTCTTTACCTTTTGTTACTTTTGCTGGAGGTCAAATAATATGTTAGTACAGGCTTCTTTTACACATTCCATTAGCAGCAAATTGACATGCCATTTAAACTTATATTGGAGAAAATATCTTTAGCATTAAGTATATTTTTATTATTTATAAATACTACATTAACAGTATTCTTAAGTTATTTAATATCTAGCATCTTTTTTGAGTAGCAAGGTAATCACAATCATTGTGTGTGTGTGGGTGTGTGTGTGTGTGTGTATGTGTGGTGTATTTTAGTCTCCCTGATGTAATAAGCAAAAGATGTCAATATTTAGAGAAATGTTAAATTCTGTACAGCAATTCTGTAGTGGCATACATGGTAAGGCTTGCACTGGTACAAGTAGTACACACTAAGCATCTTGTATCACCTATTAGTAGCATAGATAACAATATTAAAACTATTCTAAGTTTGTAAATAGATACCAGTGGATATTCTCTAATAATAAAACTCTTTGATACAAAGTTTACTTTCCCTCGAACTGTGCCTTAACAAAATAACCTCATCAAATAAACATATCAATCTTAAGTTTATGAACTGAGTTCCTACTACAGAAGTTCTGGGTAGATTGCAAAAGTGACTAAAAGTATTTTGAGGACAATTTCTGATTAACAACAACAACAACAACAACAAGTCTTTGGGAACTAAATGTGTGAATCACCTAATCAAAATACTAAGACCAGTACAGCTGAACTCAGTTCCTACTATAAAAGTTCTGGGTAGACTACAAAACCGACTAAAGGTATCTTGAGGAGAATTTCTGATTAGCAACAACAACAACAAGTCTTTGGGAACTAAATGCGTGAATCACCTAATCAAAATACTAAGACCAGTACAGCTGGAAAAAAGTCAAAACAAAACAAAACAAGACAAAACTTTAATTTACTGCTTGTATGACCCAAAAGACAGTTTAACAAGGCTCTCCGGATTAGAAGTGGAAACAACGTAGCTTAAAAAGAAAAAGTTTATGGAAAGGACTGTAAATTTTTCCTTGGGACCAGTCATTATACTACTTTATGGACAAAAATGCGTACTTCTCACCCGGGTTGGAATAAATTCAGCGCTCTAGCGAGCTGAAGGTCACACAGCAGTCACACTCTGACATATGAACCTGAAGACTGAAGACCTTTTCTTTAACAGACTTCTTGATGCAAACAAATACGATTCTATACTCAAGAAAAGAATGAAAATTAAGAAAGGACCTTCAAGTGCTTTTTTTTGTTTTTAGTAACAGACATCAAAAAGAGTACCTAAAGCATAAGTTTACACTCTTTGGCACTGCTTAGGAAATTTTCAAAAGAGGATTGGCTTTTGGGGCATCCTCCAGATTAAGAAATAGTCTATTACCAAAAAAAATTTACCCAGAAGCCCCCAAGTCACTAGCACCTATGGGTAACTACTAATCTGACTAATTGCATCATATATAAATTTTGTCTTTGCTTGGTGTTCATATACATAGAATTAAAGAAAATATTCTCGGTGTCTGGCTTCTATTTCTCAACAATATGTCTCTGAGACTTAACCATATTGTTGCATATAGTGGTAGTCTATTCTTTTGCAATACTGTTAAATATGTCTTTGCATGAATGCACCACAATTTTATCTACCTTTACTTATCCACAAGGACATAGTAATATCTTTATATTTTCTCTAAAAGGTATATTATTTTATATTTTATAATTCATATGGAATTGATATTTTTATATGACAGAGGGCCAAGATTATCCATTGTTCTTGTGTGGATAGCCGAGTGATCAAGTGTTAATAAAAAGACCCCCATTTCTGCACTACTCAGGACTGCTACCTTTGTCATAAATCAAGTACTCATGTGAGTATGAGTATGTTTTTGTGTCTCTATCCTCTTTTATTAATCTGCTTGTGTCTCTTTGGTTAAAAAAGATGATCTCAGCGCACACACTGGCTTGTGCCTGTAATCCCAACATGCTGGGAGGCTGAAGTGGGAGAATTATTTGAGGCCAGGAGTTTGGGACCCACCTGGACAGCATAGAGAAACCCCAACTCTAGAAAGCAAAAAAAAAAAGAAACATGATCCATTAATCATTATACCTTTATAATAAGTTTTTCTAGGAATGTTGCTTCTCCAGGTAGACTGTGCTACTCTAAAACTGTCTTAATTATTTTTGCTAATTTCATTTCCATACAAATTTTAAACTAATCTAGGCAACTGCCCCCTTAAAATTTCATTGTTTGAAACTTTAATTAATTTTGCCTGGCACAATTTCTGCTCAATAAATTTTTGTTGAATGAATGAATGAGCAGGATAGCATAATAAAGAGTTTTAAAAAATCTTTCTGTAGAGCCTTCTTTTATTTATTTTTTGTACTTTAAGTTTTGTGTACATGTGCAGACAGCACAGGTTTGTTACACAGGTATACACGTACCATGGTAGTGGTTAGCTACATCTATTGCCCCGTCATCTACATTAGCTATTTCTCCTAATGCTATCCCTCCCCAATACCCCGACCCCCTGCAATTCCTCCCCTAGACCCCCACCCTCCAGGCCCCAGTGTGTGTTGTTCCCCTCTCTGTGTCCATGTGTTCTCACTGTTCAACACCCACTTATGAGTGAGAACGTATGCTGTTTGGATTTCTGTTCTTGTGTCAGTTTGTTGAGAATAATGGTTTCTAGTTTCATGCATGTCCCTGCAGAGCACATGAACTCATCGTTTTTATGGCTGCATAGTATTCCATGGTGTATATCTGCTACATTTTCTTTAACCAGTCTGTCATTGATGGGTATTTGGGTTGGTTCCAAGTCTTTGCTATTGTGAACAGTGCTGCAATAAACATATGTGTGCATGCATCTTTATAACAGAATGATTTATAATCTTTTGGGTATATATCCAGTAATGGGATTGCTGGGTCAAATGGTATTTCTAGTTCTAGATCATTGAGGAATCACCACACTGTCTTCCACAATGTTTGAACTAATTTACATTCCCACCAACAGTGTCAAAGTATTCCTCCATCCTCTCAAGCATCTGTTGTCTCCAGATTTTTTAATGATTGCCATTCTAACTGGCATGAGGTGGTATCTCAATGTGGTTTTGATTTGCATTTCTCTTATGACCAGTAATGATGAGCTTTTTTTCATATGTTTGTTGGCTACATAAATGTCTTCTTTTGAAAGGTGTCTATTCATATCCTTTGCCCACTTTTTGACGGGGTTGTTTGTTTGTTTGTTTTTTCTTGTAAATTTGTTTAACTTCTCCACAGATTCTGGATATTAGACCTTTATCAGATGGGTAGATTGCAAAAAATTTTTCCCATTCTGTTGGTTGCTGGTTCACTCTAATAATAGTTTCTTTTGCTGTGCAGAAGCTCTTAAGTTTAATTAGATCCTATTTGTCTATTTTGGCTTTTGTTACCATTGCTTTTGGTGTTTTACTCATAAATTGCAAGCATTCCTATACACCAATAATAGACAAACAGAGAGTCAAATCATGAGTGAACTCCCATTCACAACTGCTACAAAGAGAATAAAATACCTAGGAATACAACTAACAGAAGATGTGAAGGACCTCTCAAAGAGAACTACAAACAACTGCTCAAGGAAATAAGAGAGAACACAGCAAATGGAAAAACATTCCATGCTCACAGTTAGGAAGAATCAATATCATGAAAATGGCTTACTGACCAAAGTAATTCATAGATTCAATGCTATCTCCATCAAGCTACCATTGACTTTCTTCACAGAATTGGAAAAAAAACACCTTAAACTTCATTGGGAACCAAAAAAGAACCTGCATATCCAAGACAATCTTAAGCAAAAAAAAAATGAAGCTGGAGGCATCATGCTACCTGACTTGAAACTATACTACAAGGCTACAGTAATCAAAACAGCATGGTACTGGTACCAAAACAAAGATATAGACCAATGAAACAGAAAAACACCTCAGAAATAATGCCACACATGTACAATCATCTAATATTTCACAAACCTAACAAAAGCAAGCAATGGGGAAAGGATTCCCTATTTAATAAATGGTGTTGGGGAAACTGGCTAGCCATATGCAGAAAGCTAAAACTGGATCCCTTCCTTACAACTTATACAAAAATTAACTCTAGATGGATTAAAGATTTAAATATGAGGCCCAATACCATAAAAATTCTAGAAGAAAACCTAGGCAATACCATCCAGGACAAAGGCATGGGCAAGGACTTCATGACTAAAACACCAAAAGCACTGTAGAGCCTTCTCATATGAAATATTTTCTGCAGCACCAAAGTGGGGTTGGAAACATGAATATCCTTATAATCATCCAACCAAATTAATTTTATTCCCTTAGTATATATTACTAGAGTACAATTCAATGTCAGGCACTGTGCTGGTCACTGGGTACATAAGGTAAACTAGATTCAGTTTGAGATTTTAAATAAATCTCAAAAGAAGAACCAGTATTAAATTATGTACTATTACTGCGCAATATCAACAAAGTTTTTATATTTCTCTAAAATGTGTTATTTTCCACTTTTTCTAATTTTTAATTATTAATAGCTTAATTGCTAGGCTTGTTTACTTTTTAAAAATATAAACAATTATTTTGACAGAGTCTTGCTCTATCACCCAGGCTGGAGCACAGTAGTCTGACCTTGGCTCACTCCAACTTCTGACCCTGGGGCTCCAGTGATCCTCCCACCTTAGCCTCCTGAATAGCTGGGACCACAGGCACTGGTCATCACACTTGGCGGCTATTTTTTCATATTTTTAGTAGAGATGAGGTCTCACTATGTTTCCTAGGCTGGCCTCAAACTCCTGAGGTCAAGTCATCTGCCCACCTCAGCCTCCAAAAGTGACAGGGCTGAGCGACCACATTCAGCCAAATAAATACATTTTTAAAGAGGAAAACCAGTGTGTGGAACCTTGAAATAATCTGAGACAAATGGTATTGCAAAAAAAATGCCTAAAAATAGTTTTATAAGTAAAATTCTACCAGGTAGCATATGGTTTCTTTCTAAAATTCTTTCATAAGGAGGAGATAAGTAATTTCACAAGCCACACCATATGAAGTGTCAATACTTCCACAATTTTGTGTTTGGTAGCTTGTAGTGACTTTTATAGCCACCTGAAAATGGAACTGGCAACACTGGGAAGTTTTTATTTCTCTGGTGTTTCCAGCTTAAGTGTATAAAATGAAAACATATATTGTCAAAGTAACATGTACACAACTGTACAGATAAATAGAAAAAAATGAACACAACAAAACTCATTATATCCTTAATAATTGGGAATGCTGATACAGAGGACATAGAGGTCTACAAAAAGAATTTAACTATTACTGAGGTACCAAATAATCATTCTGGGTAAACAAACGAATTCATGACAGAGCCAACAAAATTGAGAGTGCTGAAGCTATATACTGGAGCATAACCATATACTTACAGGTTTCTGTAGCAAATCTATGGAGAGTTTTTTTTTCCCTTGTCCTTCGTAGATAACAGAGTAAAGGACGTTCTTTAAATGTTAATTTTGGAGAGTATGACAGTAAGAAAGCATAAGCTTTTCAACTAAATGGAAACTTTAATATTAATATATTTTTGAAGACATAAAAATACATGTTACTTCCTGGACTGTTCTAAAATGGAATAATTTGGCCTGGCACGGTGGCTTATGCCTGTTATCCTAGCACTTTGGGAGGCTGAGGAAGGTAGATCACTTGAGTCCCTGAATTCAAGATCAGCCTGGACAACATGGCAAAACCCCATCTTCACTAAAAATACAAAAAATTACCCAGGAGGGTGGTGCACACCTGTAGTCCCAGCTACTCAGGAGGATGAGACACAAGAATCACTTTAACCTGACCCGAGAAGTAGAAGTTGCAGGGAGCCAAAATTGCACCACTGCACTACAGTGCATAGACAACAGAGTGAGACTGTCTGAAAGAAAGAAAGACAGAGAGAAGGCCAATATGATAGTCTTCTATTGCCATTCATCAGAGAATGATTTCATGCCTCTAAACACACTCAATCTTCTTGCTGGAATGCCATCCATACCTTGATTTTCATTGGCATCATAAGAGGCTCTTTCATACCCCCATCCACACATAAATCCTGTTAATTCACTGCATTGTATTCAAATGGCAACTTGCATCTATTGCTGCAGTATAACTTCAGGAGAGCAAAGATCATCTATTTCCTTTTTCACTTCTATATTCTCAGTGCTGTCTCAATATTTAGAGAATACATAAGCTTTTGTTTCAATAAATTTTAAATGATTAGATAAATGGAAATTTGGACAAAGTGCTTAAATGTGTTGGTTATTGAGTATCCAAAGAGATATAGTCCTTGCTTTAGAAAATTAAAATTCTGAAAATGCAAGGAAGAAAGTTAGTGTTCTTAATCTCAAACAAACTCTTGCAAATCAATAAAAAGACAAATGAATAGAAAAAAATTGACAAAGAATGTAATTATATAGTTTCCTTTATAAAAAATTTTTATAATGGTAAATGTTTGTAATATAAAGAGATAACATGCTGGAGAGGATGTGGAGAAATAGGAACACTTTGACACTGTTGGTGGGAGTATAAATTAGTTCAACCATTACGGAAGACAGTGTGGTGATTCCTTGAGCATCTAGAACTAGAAATATCATTTGACCCAGCAATCCCATTCCTGGGTATATACCCAAAGGATTATGAATTATTCTGTTATAAAAACATATGCACAGGTATGTTTATTGCGGCACTGTTCACAATAGCAAAGACTTGGAACTAACTCAAATGCCCATCAATGATAGACTGGATAAAGAAAATGTGGCACATATACACCATGGAATACTATGCAGCCATAAAAAAGGATGAGTTCATGTCCTTTGCAGGGACATGGAGGAAACTGGAAAACATCATTCTCAGCAAACTGACCCAAGAACAGAAAACCAAACACCTCATGTTCTCACTCATAAGTGGGTGTTGAACAATGAGAACACATGAACACAGGGAGGAGAACATCACACACTGGGGCCTGTCAGAGGGTGTTGGGGCTAGGGGAGTGATAGCAGCTGGGTGGGGGACTCGGGGAGGAATAGCATTAGCATTAGGAGAAATATCTCATGTACTTGACAGGGTGATGGATGCACCAAACTACCATGGTATGTGTATACCTTCGTAACAAACCTGCACAATCTGCATATGTACACCAGAACTTACAGTAATCATCATTATCATCATAATGATTTACATATATTAACCTGTTTAATCCTCTCAACAGCAAGTTGTAGATAATACCACTATCATCCCATTTTATGGAGGAAGAAAGTGAGATGCAGAGAAGTTACTTGAATATGGTCACACTGCTATTAAATGCTGGACTTGAGATTCAGACAGTCTGGATCCAAACGCTGAACATTTAACCACTATTCTTCATTGCTCTAAAAACAATCAGTACAATAAAAAGTGGTTTACCTAGCTAAAAAATGAAAATTAAACAAGAAATGGTATCACATTTCAACTCAATCTAACAGAATTTTAAAGACTGATAAATAGGCGGTCCCTATACTTTTGCCGGAAGTGTAAACTGGAGGACAATTTGCAACATCTGTCAGATGTACTATCACAGGTGTGCTAAGACATATGCACAAGGACGTTTAAAAGAGAATTGGTTAAGTACAAACTCTGAAAATTACCTACATCCAAAAGGAAAGGTTTCTGGTCACACATATGCTTTTATATTCACACAATGAAATAATGACGGTTGTTAAGAAATACCAAAGCAGATACACGGGTACATACTGATAGGAAAAGTTATCTTTGGTATGATTTCAACTAAAAAACAAACCAGCAAATTACTGACAATAATATATTTTTAAAGTTTATGTTGATATATATTAATATGTATCATTTATATATATTAAATCTCTAGAAGGACATGCATTAAAATATTAGCAGCAATTATATCAATTGAATTGGACTGGAGTGCTGAAAGAAGATAGATTTGGGAAAGTTTTAGTCTTTAAAACGTACCTTTCTATGCTGAATTTATTTTAACAAGTATATATCTCTTCAAGATTATAATTAGAAAATGATATAATATAAACTTCTTACCATTTTTTGTAAACATTAAAGTAATGCACTGCTCAAAATAAACAAAATGGAATCTCCATGTGCAAGGGAGACCCAGATCCAAGCTACCCATGCCCAGCAGGGCTCTTACATTCAGAAATGTGGAGTCTCCTGTCTATTGTCTGTTTTGGCCCCACTTAGATTCATTAGAGAATTTCACGCAGCAAACAAATTCTGATGATATCAGTCTTACAAAAAGATCCTCAGGGCTTTTCTTCATGTTACTTAGTGTGGCAATTCCACAAAACCACAGCATAGTATAAGTTTCTGAAATTGCTGTTAGCTTCCAGAGAGTGGGAGCTCAGATGGCATTTTCTTTCCTCATCTCCTGGTTAATGTAATATTATGTTTCCCTAGAGGACTATTGCAGACCTACCAACTCTTTCTTGGGAACTTAAATGGATTGACCACATGTCATCAGACTCTCAATCCATACCATGTTTTGCCATTATTATCAGTAGTATTTAGAGCCCAGGAAGAGGACACAAATGATAAAGCATTTAATACTCAAGCAAAAAGCCTTTTTCTTCTCTACCCTTTTACCAGGCCAAACATTATCATTTCTATACTATAAGCGGTTTTCTCCAACAAAAGAAAGTCTGCAGGCTAGAACGTGAACCACATAAAAAGAAAGGTTTGCACAGCTAAAATACACAGAATAATAATTTGTTTTCCTTCATCTTTATTTTCTGGAAGATACACAATCATAAGAAGTTTTGGTGACAACATATATAGCATATACTAAAAGGATTGCAATGCAACACAATTTGTAGACACAACAATACATGAAGAGGAGGCATCATAATTTAAGGAGGGTGGAAGATTATACGGAAACAATTCACTATCTTGAAACTGGTGAATTAAAAAAATATCAAGGCTTTGTCTTGCTATTCCTATATTAACTTTACTACAGGATAACCAGATAATGGATACAAAGACATTATTGAATTATCATATCCTCACTTTTCAACTTCCAGTAGCTCAAGTTCTTTAATAGATACATTGTTTAAAAACAAAAATAAATAGCAATGCTTTTAAATTGGGCAACACTAAATTACAGTGTCCCAGATGCTCTCTCGATTGACAAAACTATAAAAGATGCAAAGCTGATTAGTGTGTGAATGAAATGGTAGTTACTTTTGAGGGATAAAAGGGTTATGATTGGGATGGTGTAAACAGAAGGGTTTTTTTGTTTTGTTTTGTTTTTGAGATGCAGTCTCACTCTGTCTCCCAGGCTGAAGAACAGTGGCACGATCTCAGTTCATTGCAACCTCCACCTCCCTGGTTCAAGCAATTCCCCTGCCTCAGCCTCCAGAGAAGTTGGAATGACAGAGGCACGCCACCACGCTTGGCTAATTTTTTTGTATTTTTAGTAGAGACGGGTTTCACTGTGTTACCCAGACTGGTCTCGAACTCCTGACCCCAGGCAAACCACCCCCCTTGGCTTCTCAAAGTGCTGGAATTACAGGTGTAAGCCATTGCTCCTGGCCCTGTGGAAGAGTTTTTAAGATGAGACTGACAATGTTCTACAGTTTGACCTGTGTGGTGGGTACAAAGGCATATAACATACATTTGTGGTAAATTTTTCAGGGTCTATGTTTCATCTTATAGTGAAAAGGAAGAAAATACCTGTCTATGCCTTGGTCCCAGTCCCAGAGAGTCTGATTTTATTGGTGGAACAGAGGTAGAGCATTGGAAAGTTTGTTAAATCTCCACAGGTGATTTTTAACATGTAAATATACTTTTTCTCTGCTGCTACAATGCATTTAAAAAAAAGATGAGATCTTTGAATTTATGAAGCTTCTAGTATACACAAAACCAAAAAGGCTATTTTATGCCACATTAAGGCATTCAGATCTATGTCAGAGGTGTATTATGGAAAAGACTTACATGATTGTATTTGTTTTTTTAAATAAAAACAGCCATTCTCTTGTCACTGATTATTTCTGTATCAACAATGTAATATCTACCATTTCCCAAAGTCACTGCCAGTATCTGCAGTTCCATGAAGCTAAAGCCAAGACTAATTTTTCTTTTTCTATACTTTCAAATTTTCTTAGGCTTAAAAAAATCTAATATGTTACATATTATATAAATGATGTTAAATATTACCATATATAATAGAAAATATATATTTTCATTTATAACTTTATATTCTCTGCTATACACCCTTTCCAAATAAACTTCTTCCCACAATGACCAAGCTCTTCTATTTCTTCAGATTTTAGACTCCTTTTCTTGTAAAGATTTGTTCTAACCTCTAAGACTTTTCCTTCTTCACCTTGTTTGAAATGTAAAATCTTCAATACTCTATTACCACAGGTCTACCACATTGTATATTTTGTAAGTGGTCTAGGCCCCTTCATTCTATTTTTTCTCACTGTTCTTAGTTATTGGACTTTCTTTTGTTTATTTAGAACTTCCTTCAGAGGATAGTTTAGAAAATGAAATTAGTTGCCATCTAAATTGAACTCTTTTATGCTTATTACAATTTCTAATAAAAAGTCTGCCACGACACAAAGTAGATAAAAATGTTTGCATTTCTGGCCATAAATAACCAGGCTCTCTCTGTTTAAATGAATAATAATGCTACATCATTGTGGGAGACTTGATTTTTAGTTTTCTTTTCTTTTTTTTTTTTTTTTTTGAGACAGAGTTTTGCTCTTGTTACCCAGGCTGGAGTGCAATGACGCGATCACAGCTCACTGCAACCTCCGCCTCCTGGGTTCAAGCAATTGTCCTGCCTCAGCCTCCCGAGTAGCTTGGATTACAGCTGCATGCCACCATACCTACCTAATTTTTGTATTTTTAGTAGAGATGGGGTTTTGCCATTTTGGCCAAGCTCCTTTTTGGCAAAGTCTTGAACTCCTGACCTCAAAGTGATCCACCTGCCTCAGCCTCCCAAAGTGCTTTTTAGTTTTCTTAATGCAAATAACAGTTTTGCACTGTTATAATCATATTTTTAAAAAGTGGTCACCAGTAAAGATGCTATAAAACCCAGGCAATTAATTTGGTACCCTGGTCTAAAACAACATATTCTCTACAATTATACAACACAGAGTTAGTTCACCTGTCAACACTAATAAAACAATATTTACGGACCCTCAGGGGAAATGCTTTAATAATATATTTATTACCTTTTTATTTCAATTGTAATAAGACTATGATCCAAAATAGTCTACTCTAGCATTAAGCAACTTGTTTCATTTTGCCATTTTTTCTATAACCATCATCAACAATAACAAAATCAAGAACTCCAGTAGATGTAATTTATTTTAGAAGGGCACAATTCAAAGCTAAAAACAACCCTCATGTGTCCTCACCACAGAGGCTAGCCACACACCTGCTAATACTGCAGCTAACCCCAAGCTTGTAAGTGAATGTCTATTTTAACTTCGCCACTCTTAAATTACATTATATCACTGCTCTTGGAACAGAGATAACAGAAAAGAAAGAAATGTTGTAAATGTCTTGATATTTATCTATATGTCTCAAAAATCTTTAGCAATGAATCACATATTCTCTCTTTAAAATCTGACATTTAAGGTTACCATGGTTTCACCAAGAACATATTTACTAGCTAACTACTAAATACGTTAATATGCGAAATGCATTTTTTATTCTTGACTACCAGTGAGTGCATCATAAAGTCAACAGCCAGGAAGTACTAAAAAGACCATTATAGTTCAATCACAACAGAATCTGTAATATAATTACAGGGCCATCTTTGATTGGCTAAAGTTCCTAATTAATGATATTCTTTGTATCACATGAGCTCTGTAGTGCATGTCAAAATGTCCAGAAGAATCAGATCAAAATAACTACTTTGTCCAACATAACCAAATGCATTGTTTTGGGTGAGGAAATTTCCAGCTGCTGAATGTTATTTTTTCTAAATATTCTTTTTAACATTAAAATCTTGCTATAACACATAATTTTTGTTAGTAAATAGAATATATCAAGCATAATTTAACTTTATTAATTTAAATACTTCTCTACTCTGGATATATGATTACTTTAGAAGATACAGATTTACAAATCTGTTCATTCCTGTAAACTGTTGTCTGTCTTCAGTACATTTGTCTCTATAGCTTTGAATTTGCCATTTGCTTGTTTCTCTGCAATCAAAGTAACTGAGATGTTTACTAAAAATACAGATTCCTACCCTTGACCTTTTGTATCAGAACCCGTGGACGAAAATGGCAATATACTTCAATTATACCTTAAATATATTTCATTATACTTTTAGTTTCATTCAAGCCAAGCCATTTCATAATAAAACAGTGCTGGCAAATGGGAATTTTCTCAATACTGCTATGAATTTTAACCCTTAAAAAAGGAAGTGAAAACCATCTAAGAACTGTATAAAGTGTGGATTGTGAGAAAGTAATGACACCCTGCAATAGCTAAAGAAAGGCATCCCACCCTCAGGAGTGGCCAAGAGAAACTTAACCAAAGAAAATGGAAAAGAGAAGACCCAGGCATAAAAGATGTGGGACCAAAAATGTTGACAGTTCTTTGAAAGAGAAAATGGGAGATCCCAATAAGAAAAGATTACCACCATAGAGGCACGTTTTTAGTAGAGAAAAATATAAATGTGTCCAGGAGCAGTGGCTCACGTCTGTCATCTGAGTGCTTTGGGAGCCCAAGGCAGAGAGATTGGTTGAGGATAGAAGTTTAAGACTAGCCTAGGCAACACAGAGACCTCATCTCTACAAAAAGTACAATAAATAAAAATTAGCCAGGTGTGATGATGCTGTGTGCCTGCGGTCCTAGCTACTCAGGAGGCTGAGGCAAGAGGATTACTTTAGCCAAGGAGTTGAAGGTCACTGGGCCATGGTTGTGCCACTGCACTTAAGTCTGGGCAACAGAGTGAGACCCTGTCTCAATAACAAAACCAACAACAACAAAAAAAACAATTATGTAAATGTTTCATAGAGTTTGATTACTAGGGTTTTACAGCGTTTTTGTTTATATGATAATGATAGCAGTGGCAGGATGCTGGGAGTGGCCGCTGCCATCATGCCAGATGTAGGGGGAAGGTCTGCCTGGTGGTGGCAGGAGCACCTATGGGAGCGGCAGTAGCAGCAGTGGGACCCCTGTGACCCCCATTCCCTACGCCCCCATGTCTCTGAGGAAGCCGTCTGCACCACCCCAATCTTCATGCAGCAGGAAGGACCTGCCCCCAGGCCTGGAGCCTCTGTATCTGCAGATCCTGGCCCCAGGTCACTGCTCTTGCTCTCTGCTATTGCAGGGAGGGCTTAAAGAGGAAGTCTACAGTCCCCAGAGTCATCTGCCAGCATGGGGACAGTGCAGGTGGCCATGGAGGAGAGGACACAGAGGGGCCCCAAGATGAAGCTGGGCCCAGGGTGGTACCACACTTGCATATGGAGCATGGGGGCAAACCTGGGGTGCAGAGCTATAGCCACACTTTGGTGACACAGGGAAGGAAGTGGGAGCAGAGCCTGCTTCTGAGACCAGGCCAGTGGCATGGCCACTACACCCACCCCACTGACAGCACCAGGTTCCTGTGCCTCAGAAGAAAGCTCTGTGCCAGGCAGCTGGGGGCCACATCCAGACCCTGCCCTGCATCAGGGTAATGAGGAAGCCTGACACTGCTGACAACTGGGCCAGGGCCCCAGATCCCCTTCTGGAGGCACTCCCCACACCCCAAGCAGGGCCATGAGCTGAACGAGTGGGAGCCTCGGCTGCTCCTGAGTGCTGGGCTCACGGGAAGAACTTGCAGAGAGGTCACCAATGCCCTGGATGTCCCAGATGCTGGCCTGGACCAAGCAAGGACCTGGAGCCCCCGCCCCAGGCTGCGAGGAGGTGCGATGGCGGCTGCCTGCATGCTCCACAAAGTGGGTGGGAGCAATGCTCTCCCAGATGCAGGACACAGATGTCTGCAATCTGCACTCCTGGGGGCCCTGGAAAAGACCCCACTGGCCCTGCAGGGGTGTCTGCTTCCACTGCCTGGCCTCTCCCAGTTCCTGGTGCCCACTGAGCTCTCTGAAAGGAATTGGGGCTGAGCCCAGGCACTGTCACAGCCCGTCCAGCTCTGTGCATACTCAGGACAGTAGTGACAAACCAGCCCCCTGCCACCTCAATCCCTCTGGACTTCGGGCACCAAAAAGCATAGGGGGAAAACTGAGAGTGGGGCTGAAGATGGTCTGGCACTGGCCTGCAGGTACCCCTTGGCACAAGTAGCCTGGCCACCATGAATGGTGGCAAGAAACAGGCAGGATCCTGGGTGGAAGGGGGTGAGTCTCTTGTGAGGCCCCACTTCAGGCTGGGGAGGGCCTGAAGGCTTAGGACTGGGCTGCCAGTCCCACAGACCAGAGTGGATACTTGTGGTGCCTTTTCTGGGCCTGCCCATGGCTGCCCATGGACCAGTTGGCACACACTTCCTCCCCTCTGAGGCTAATAAATGCCCTGGGCTCAGACAGAGCAGGGAGAGATGATGGAACAACCAGCCACAGAGAGGAACTAACCTCTCTGCTGATAGCTGAAGACTTGGAAACACCTGCCTAGCACACTCTGCTAGTGTTACTGAATCTTTGGGGTGTTACTTTTCTGGATGGAAACCTGTAACCAGTGCCTGAGTTTCGCTGAGGCCAGAAGGGCTCGTTCTGCCCACTTAGCCTGCCAGGATGCACTCAGCTCATGCTACTGGCCTGGATCCCTCATCCACAAGGGTAGCTGTGAGTCAGGTGTGGAGTGGTGAGGGTTGTATGAGCGAGCATGGGGTCTAGCCACTGTGCAGTCAGACACACCAGCTGCTGCCACAGGGTGGGCAGCTCCAGGTGCCAGCATGGGTGCCAGCTCTCTGTAAGGTTTCAGCTGCACCAGGTGCACTGCAAGCTCCTTCCTCAGCTGGCACCAGGGAATGCAGTGGCACATGGAAGCTTGGAGACACCAGGAACCACAGGGTCCCAAAAAGGGAGTCAGAGTCCTGGCTTGAGGAACTCCCAGATCTGGGTTCCCTAAAGTGCTGCATGTCTTCTCTCCTTCTCTTCACCCATAACATGGTGAGCAAGGGGCATGTTTCATCCCTGATGGTATTACGGCTCTTTTAGACTCTCCATTCAGTGAGTCCTGAGTTCTTGTTCTGCAACCAGGAAAAATGAGGTATGCAGACAAGTAGAGGGTCGGCAAGACAAAGAGGAGCTTTATTAAACAATAGAACAGCTCAGAGAAGACCTGCAGTGGGCACCTCCTCTCCATAGCCAGGTGTCTTGACATGTGTTAAGCACCTAGCAGAGACGGTAGCCTACCTCTGCAGCTGGCTGTCCCATGGTCTGAAGCTTTCAGCAGAGAGTAGGCCACAGAGTGGGTGGCTCCTCTCTGCAGGCAGGTTGTCCTGTCATATCTGCAGCTCCCAGCAGGGAAGGTAACTCCTGTCTACGGCTGGTCATCCCATCGTCTCTGTCTTCTGCTCTGCTCTGGCTGAACCCAGGGCTTTTATGGGCCTCAGAGGGGAGAAAGTGCGTGCTGACTGGTTCAAGGGCGGCCATGGGTGGGCCTATAAAAGGCATCACAAGTTCCCCACTGAAGGTGGGGCCTCACCAGGAACTTGTCTGCTTCTGCCCAGGAAACTGTCTGCCTCCTGCTGCCATCCATGGTGCCCAGGCTGCTCACACTAAGGGCCACCTGCCAGTCAGGGCTAAGCTGCCCTCTGCACTCCCTCAGTTTGTCCTCCATGCTTGTCAATGCCCAAAGTCTAGAGGGGGGCTGAGTGGCAGGGGGCTGGAGTGTTACTGCTGCCCTAACTGTGTGCACACCTAGCTTGGTTGTGACAATGTCTGCACTTGGCCCAACCCTATTCCAAGATCAGATAGGCCGCTGGGAGTGAGGAGAGTCCAGGCAGCAGGAGCAGATACCCCTAAACCTGCAGGGGCATGGGGTGGCTTTTCCAGGTCAAGGGCACAGACTGCAGAGATGCCTGAATACTGCACCTAGGAAGGTGGGGGGTCCCACCTGCCTGGCTTGTGGCTGCCCATGGAGTGCCCATGGAGTGCCTCCAGGAGCAGATCACGGGCCCTAGTCTGGCCGTAGGGAATGTCAGACCCAGCAGTCACCTCCTCCCGAGGTGCAGGAACCCAGTGCCATCAGTGGGGTGGGCATAGTGACTACACTGCTGGCCAAGTCCCCAGACTGAGCACTCTCCCTACCTCCTGCCACAGGCCCCTGAAGCACAGCCCCAGCTCAGCACCCCGTGTCCAGCACCCACTTTCTGTGTGCAAGTGGGGCACTGCCCTGGGCTCAGCTCTGTCTCGGGGCCCTTCTCTGCCCAACTGCACTGCTTCCCCGCAGGTGGGCAACTCAGCCCAGCCCCATTATGGTGGCCCCCAGCACAGCAGGCTCCAGGGATTATCTGCTTCCTCCCCACAGCAGCAGGAGCAGGTGAGAGTAGTGGCATGGGCCCAGAGTGTGGATCAATGGACACTCCACACCTGGGGCAGGTCCCACCTGGATATATGAGGGTGAGGGCAGCACAGTTGGCTGACTCAGGAATGTGAGAAACAGGGGATGTGGGGCACAGGGGTTCCCCTACCCTCCTCACTGCTGCTCCCGCAGCCGCTCCTGCCCCCACGCTCACAGCACCCCGCTGCAGCCAGCACAGTGGCATTTTCCTGTGAGCTGTTCTATTGCTCAGTAAAGCTCCTGTTCATCTTGCTCAACATCCACTTGTCTGTGTACCTCATTCTTCCTGGATTGCAGGACAAGAACTCTGGACCCTCCAAATGGGGAGGCCAAAAGAGCTGTAACACAAACAGGACTGAGACTTGCCCCTTGCTGGCGAAGAGAAGCAGCGAAGAGCTGTATGTTTTCAGGGATCCCAGATCTGGAAGCTCCCCAAGCCAGGACTATGATTCCCTCTTCTGGCCCCTGCAGTTCCTGGCATCTCCAAGCTTCTGGGCACCACTGTGTTTCCCAGTGCCAGCTCTGAAAGCTGCTTGTGGTGCACCTGTTCCAGTCGCAGCCTCGCAGAGGCTGTGCCGGCAAATGGAGCTGCCTGACCTGCCGCAGCAGCCAACACGTCTGTGCAGTGGCCAGACCCCACGCTCTCCCACCACAGCCCTTGCTGTTCCATGCCTGACTCATCTCTGGCAGGTATGGGGTCCAGGCCTGTAGCATAAGCTGAGTGGAGTGGTATGAAAATTTGAAGTCTTTCATACCAGGTGGGTGGAATGAGCCCAGTGGACCTGAGCAAAACTCAGACAAAGGGGCCACTGGTCACAGGGGTTTCCAGTCAGAGAAGCAACACCCCAAAGATCCTGTAACGATAATCTGGAATGTTTTTAGTTATCTCTCAAATGTATTATAGTTTTTTTATGTTCAGTGAAATTACATTTAAGGTGAGATTTTTTTAAACATGTCACATTGGCCGGGCGCTGTGGTTCACACCTGTAATCCCAGCACTTTGGGAGGCTGAGGTAGGTGAATCACTAGGTCAGGAGATCAAGACCATCCTAGCTAACAAGGTGAAACCCCGTTTCCACTAAAAATACAAAAAATTAGTCTAGCGTGGTGGCAGGTACCTGTAGTCCCAGCTACTTGGGAGGCTGAGGCAGGAGAATTGCCTGAACCCAGGAGGCAGAGGTTGCAGTGAGCCGAGATCGTACCACTGCACTCCAGCCTGGTCAACAGAGCAAGACTCTGTATCAAAAAAAAAAAAAAAAGAAAGAAAGAAAGAAAAAAGCCATATTGAGTGGTTGCAAGGTTTTTTTTACATTTTAATAGTAATCTGTGTTAATAACGTCAGATATGCCATTATCCAAACTGCATTCCCTAAATATTACTCCATACATTAAAAGTTTGATTTCATTTACACCACTTGTTCATCTATTACTGCATATCATGTGAAACTAGGATTACTATTATCAGTTTTAATCATGTGTTCAATAACACATCTTTTTTATTTATATATTGTACAAATTTATCTAGGTACTCAGATCTCTTCCAGATTGTGAACGAGGAAAATAAGATGAAATGAAAAATTACATTAATAATAGCCAATTTAGCTAATTAATAACTATAGTAAGATGCAAAAGTTGAAATATTTTCGACAAAATTAAATTTGTTGCTTATTTATCTATTTGGTCATATAAACCTAACTGCCAGAATAAATATGTTCATTTGTTAGAAAGTCTCAATATGTAAAGAATTCCTATACATTTTATTAACTGATATTAAATAGTCATCCAGCAAAAAGCTGTTTATAACTAATGATATAGAGGAAAGTTAAAACATAACTGTTATGCAAAGAATTTGGTTACAATGAAAGCCATATAAACAAAACAACGAACTTTAGTTATTTCCTTGCTTCGCAAACATATTTCATATCTTGTTCCACACTACACTATCCATCATTATTAAAATAATTTCCTAATCATTTATTAAAAATCATCTAAGTCACAACACTTCTGTGGATATTTTAAAATAAAAAAAATTGTTTAACTTTTATGCAGATGAATGTATGTAAAATATGTGTTTAATCACTGCAATCCATCAGAATATCTACTTGTTAATTATATTTTTATAAGCTCTACTAATATAGTGTTTACTATAATATAGCTATTTATAGTTAAAATATATAAAAATCAAAATTAATACAGTTACATTTAAAACATTTTCAAAAATTTAAAGTGCTAATTCTCCAAAGGATAATTAAAAGTCTTAAAAGAAAAAAATCCAATATCTGAAGAAAAACTCATCTTCATTTCAGCATATTAATTTTTAAAAGTCTGACTTTAAAGATGTTCTCTAATCATTAGGGTCCCATTAAATATACAGCAGGTGTTCAGAGATTTGGCTATTTAAGATTTAAAGTGCATTAAGTAGCTGAGCCAAATAAGCCACGGGACTTGACTCACTCCCTGACCATATGAGAGTTTCCCCTATGGCCAAATTCGCCTTCTGGAACAAAATTTACCCTCAACTGAACCTTTTCAACTGTGCGAGCTTTAGATAAGACCCTTCTTTCTAAGTTTAGAGTCCTAAACAGATTGAGCTGCAGTTCTTAAAGCACTCTTGAAACCTACTGTTGAGAAGTGATGCCTAATTTCTGACAATTAAAGCAGTTTTCTGGCTGCTGTGGATTGTAAGATGGTCAGCTAATTCCTTTATGTTTATGTTTATTAAAGATATGTCCTTAGCAATTCCACTGCATCTTCCCTATGCCAAGATTTAAAATGGATCCAGCCCAGTCATATGCAGCATGGCACTGGCAACACACATAGGAATGGCAAGTGTTTCACAGATCCATCTTCCTTCTTCCCTAATCTACGTATTTCTTGCATCTTACTCTGCCCTGATCATATTTCTCAGGGATCAAATGGACACGTGTTGCTATGGCCACTCTGGATGTAATTTCTACTCTCCATCAGTGGCATTCCATGCTATCTAATTGATATGTACATCCCTTTTGTTCATCAACACGCATCACCAGGTAGCCAATTCTCTTTCTGCCTATGCCAGATCCGCTTGCTGCCAATCCAAAGAGGGCAGTTAAATAATTCTGTCTTCCCTGTTAGCATGAAGCTAAATTAAATCTGGTATGAATTCCATAATAAAAATATGTATTCTATCAAAAAACAACATACTAACTAAAAATTACAGTATTCCTTATTTGTTAAGTAAAGTAAATGAAGAGTTCAATATATTATATAAATAGATGTTGGGATCCATCTTTCCCAAATTTGACAAATATTCTCTGAATTCTAAAAAACTCACCTGTTAACTAAATAGGCACAAAAATTAATACAAGCTTTGCAAGGTAATGGATAGCACAATACATAAATTTAATAATTAGTTGGAGAAATATTTTGTAAAAATAATTTTCACCATCTTTAGACAGTTCTCTATAGTCATGTTATCTACAAAACAAATAATTTTTCAAACATTTAAAATATTAAACATGGAAAAAATAAAACTATGACACCCTACTGGACTGAACTGTCAACAATTTTATGACTTATCACTGGGTCCTACAACCTCTCACCTGTTACTTCTATATCCATTTAATATTACAACTCCAAGAATATCATGCTGTTTTGGAAGGAGAAGATCAATTTGCAGTACGATTCTTCCTGGAATTTATAGCAGACTAATACATTTCTACAACTCAGTAAAGACTCAGGAGTATCACTCAGACATGATTGTGGGTGGCATAGATTGTGTTATAGTATTTCAAAGAACCACAGACTATATTTAATTCTGTCATAGTCAAAAATTCTAAAAGTCATAGAAGATTTCACTTCAATCTACATGAGACAAATAACTGAAAGACTTTAGAAATGGAGGTACTGTTCTCCAATTTTTGATTTGAACAAATGTATCTGCATTTGTTCAAATGGATAGTTGGGAATGGCAGCAGTGTTCAACAGGCTGTAGTCACCTATACATTTGCCACATGTCGATAATATCCCTCATTTCAGAAGATATAACTAGGAAAAAAGTAACCAGTCTACTAAAATAATTTGAAGCACAAGGGAAAGAAATCATTACTCTGAAAACTCGTAAGAATAAAGGAATACCCAAACCACAGCAAGAAATAAGGAGTATTTTAGGAATCATATGTTTGGTTCAAAAGGGAATAATGAAGTGATACATAGAATATAGAAGACAGTTTCAATAAAACTAGATCAAAAGAAACAAGTTAAAAATGGTAAAATGAAGACAAAGTATTGCAGCCTAAAGTAAGAAAAGAATGCAAACATGTTATGAAACGAATGAAGAAAATTATTAAAACGTGTTGGTATGAGTAAAAGAAGAAATTATGCTGCAGAATATGGAAATACACATGCATAAAATACTTGAAAAAAGTTAGGATGCATAAAGAGGATAAAAACAGGAGAAACCACTTGGCAAAAGGTATAAAAAGCAAGAACCAATCTGTCAACTATAGTCATATCTACGGCTGTCAGAAAAACACACATTATGGGAATCTCTCTCTTCCTTTCTTCTTTCCTCCTTTGTTTTTTATTGAATAACTAACTGACTGCTACACCTGGCAACCCTAGTTGTATTTAAAAGAATCAATGAAGATGGAGTGGGAAGGACAAATAAAAACAGCAACAAATGAACTACGCTGTACTATAAACGAGCAAAATAACTCACTGAAGAGGCACAGGGAAAATAAACAAAAATAACATTTGACAACTGTGTTTTTACTATACTGTCTAAGGCTAAACATAAAAAAAAAAAACTATTCACAAATATTGTACCCTGTTTGGTATATCTATTACAGAAATATGAGTTAACAATTCTAAGGTCATTTTGTGGATATTCTAGGTTTAAGCAAATAACTATGTAATGCACAATGAAAGCAGGCTTCTTTCTATTGTAGAAAAGTGTCATAAATAAGAAAATACAAAGGGCTAGAACGTACCCTATAGTATTAGACATGTATTGGAAGTATCAGTATGAAGTCACAGTTTCATATTTACTTACACATACACCCATACATACATGTGTATATATATATAGATGAAGATATATACACACTAATTTTATGTTGCACTCTCCTTTTTCAGAGGAAAAAAAAACCCTCTATTACGAGGATAATATGTTGACTAAAATAAATGAGTAAAACAAACAAACAAAAAAAACCATAACATCTAGAATGTAGAAATCCAGCACAGCTGTGAGGCTAATGAAATTGCCAGCATAAGGGTGAGTAGATGCACAAAGATAAGAAGTGTGCATGAGGCTTAGTGATCAACCAGTTCAGATAAGAAAAGAAGGAGGTAAGATTCCAGGAAGAATATCTTTAAGAGAAAAAAATTGATGTGTTGAATCATCTGATTTATTCCTTTATATTGAGAGGATTACATCTCTGACAAAAAAATGTGGGCAAATTATTACTAGATAAAAAGAAAAAATCATATTAAAAGTGAAGCTGTTATTAATTCTAATAAAGTTTTTAAAGATACACTGGAAAAGGTGAGTAATTATAATGTTTGACATCACGTTTCTCAGGAGCATACTGGATACAAAATGATCATAGAATATAACTTTTAAAGAATACAAGAAAAATAACTGAGCTTATAACTCAAATATAACTTACCTCTAGCTAAATTATTATTTGAAAATCAGGACATAATAAAAATATTTCCATGCATTCATGACTTTATATGATTGATCTCATGAAGACATGTTGGATGAGGGCCTCAGATAATAAGGGAAACAAATACAGAAGATGTGGGAAAAGATAAGTAACAGTATTCAATAACAATACTTTTTAATTAAGGGCAACTACCATAAAAATAAAGAATACATAAGCTGACTGAAAAAGTTTCATCAATGGAAAACAGGAATAGAGAGAAATAATGACACAGAAAAGTATAGTAATTGAAAACTCAAAATTCACTTACTAAAATTTAGACACTCTCAGACAGAATTCAAAATAAATTAATACTGAAGTATATATTGCTTTCAAGCAACACACATATAAAAATCAATAGTAGGACTGAAGATAAGGGATTTAAAAAATACGCAAAAATAAATTAAAATGACACCAGCCTAGCAATCTTAATATCTGAAAAAAACAAAGCCAAAAAAATCGTAAATCAAAGAAAGACGTTATATGCTTGTAAAAAAAAAGTAGGTTAGAAAGATAAAACTACCGTAGTAGCATAGGTACCTAAACTTTCGGCTTCAAACTATATCAAGCAAAAGCTGGTATGATGGAGAGATGTTAGCACATCTAAATCAGAATTTAGCAAGCTATGGAGTATGGGCCAAATCCTGCCTGCCACATATTTTTGTAAATAAATCTTTACTAGGATGTAGTGCTTTAGGACTACAATGATAGAGTAGAATAGGTTCCAGAGAGGCCATTTGACCCACAAAGTCAAAAATGGTTACATGTTTCCTTTTGAGAGTAGTAAAATTGTTCTAAAACTGATTGCAGTGATGGGTGTAAAATTCTGTGAATATACTAAAAACCACTAAGTTGTAAAATTGAATGAATTGTACTGTATGTCATTTACAATTCAATAAAACTCTTAAATAATTACTATCTGGCTTTTTAAAGAAATAGTTGCCAAATCCTAATATAAACAATACAAATGCTAAATTTCAGTTCTTAAATATTCATAGAATTCTATACCCAACAGAGAATGCACCTTCTTTTCAAGCACACATAGAATATTTACAAAACAATACATTCTAAGCCACAAGAAGGAAGCCTCAAAAAAAGCAAAAAGATTCAACATTTCAATTTATAATATTAAATTACATATTCATTTTTAAAGAATAATTTTAAAATCACTATGTATGAAAACCAAATAATATAAAATAATCTTTGGGTTTAAGAAAGGAATAAATAATTGAAAACCAGTAATAAATATGTTAAAATAAATGAAGACCACCCAGATAAGACCAACAAAAGGTGATTTATTTGAGCTTGAAGAGAGTCGGTCACTATCACTTGCATTTGATAGAGACTCAAAGACAGGCAAAGAGTAGAAAAAGTTAGAGTAGAAAAAAGAAGCCTTCAGGTATGTCCTGATTAGAAGCTGTTGATATGAGGAAGCTGGAGGTGGGATGCATATTTGACTTCCCTTCGTTGATCCTAAGTTGAAGCTACAACAAAATTAAGAAAAACATAGGGAACATGACAGGTATTTAATCAACTCCAGACTATGTTCAGTCAATTGCTATGAAGGTTGTGGTTTCACTTCCTGGACAATTTGCTACAGAGGTTATGATTTGGCTTCATGAGCTGGTTGCTTCAGATTGTGAGCCTGGGACCTGTTTTTATATATGAAGACATGTTAGATGAAGATATGTGCACATTAATTTTACGTTGCACTCTCTTTTTTCAGGGAAAAAAGCCACTCTATTCTAAGGATTATGTGTTAACCAAAATACATGAGTTAAAACGAAAAAGACATACCTAAGATGTAGAAATCCATTAAAATACTCAGTCTCTGTGAAAACATCTTACAGATACCACTATGTTATATCATATAACAAAGAATGAGACAGTTTAAAAATAAATAAATTTGATAATTCTCCAAATATATTAGAAAAAAAGAGCCACAAAGTGAATCCACAAAACAAGAAATAAAAACATAACAAACAAGGAATGAATGAAGAGCAGGAGAAGGGAGAAGAGAATAGCTGGGAAATTTAACAAAATCTATTTTTCCTACAATAGCCTAGAGACCTGACATAATCTGCTCCCCATTGTCACCTCATTTGTTACAAAAATGTTTCTATAAACGTTTCTCTTACTACTTTAACATGGCTCATGCCACTCCTGCTCCACTGGGCCACTGGCCTTGTGAATTTCTTTTTTCATAAAATCCATTTGTGGGTTTAGGATGAAGTTTTTTTTTTTTTTTTTTGAGAAGGAGTTTCGCTCTTGTTACCCGGGCTGGAGTGCAATGGCACGATCTCGGCTCACCGCAACCTCCGCCTCCTGGGTTCAGGCAATTCTCCTGCCTCAGCCTCCTGTGTATCTGGGACTACAGGCACACGCCACCATGCCCAGCTAATTTTTTGTATTTTTAGTAGAGACGGGGTTTCACCATGTTGACCAGGATGGTCTCGATCTCTTGACCTTGTGATCCACCCGCCTCGGCATCCCAATGAAGTTTTAACTATAGTCATGGATCAGGTAAAGTTTTCTGTCCATTCTTGGGAACCATTTGTTTAACAGATATAAAACAGCATATATTGTATCCTAGTTTGAAGAGATAAGCCTAAGTGTAAGGACAGAGAATGCTTGAAACCACGAGGCTATGAAAAGATAGAGTACGCAAATAGTAACCAAAGAAAATTGATATATTAATTATTTAAATAATTAGAACTTAAGTGTCTGTTTCTCAAAGGTTTGGTAAACTTGCCTGTAATACCATCTAGTCTTGGTGCTTTTTTGTGGGCAGATTTTATTTCTAATTCTTTTTCTCTTCAAAGATCTTAGACCAATCAAAGTTGCCTATTTCTTGTTCTTAAATCCGTATCAGTTTTAAAAAATATTTATTCTTCTAAAATTTAAAATTTGGATTTAGTTCAAAATTATTCATAGAACCTCATGTGTTTTTAAAAATTTATTATATCAAAATTTTGTCTTCTTCTTCAATATGAGTATTGCTTAATTATGCCTTACCTTTTTTTTCTCCTGATAGAAGTCCCCAGAATTTTTTCTGTATTGTAGTCTCTAAACAAATAATTTTTTTAAAATTACACATGCCATCTACTGTATTTTGCTGTTATTTCTTCTAGTTTTTAAAATAATTTCTATATTTTTACTTTTTTAAGATTATCTCACCTTTTTTTTCCCCTTTAAAATGCTGGAGTTACATGCTAAACATGTTAATTTTTAATTTCTCTTGGTTTCTTTCTTTAAAAAATATTATATAAATCCTTCTTATGATTCAAGATTTTACAGAGTAAGTTTGGAACAAAGATAATAAAGCAGTCTTATTTCTGTGTTTAACCAGATCCAATGTTTTTGCAAGGTTTGAGTCTCACATGCATTCATTGTGTTTCATGTACTTATCTTACCAATGAGAATATTCCAGACCACTGTAATATCAGTTTCTTCTTAAAGATACATTACAAGTGGGTAGTATAAATTCACACTCCATACTCACTCTTGAGATGTTAATTTTTTATTACTGTGATATTTTCAATGTTTTTCAGCATGTTTTTTAAAAGATATGCTCCTAAAATGAAAGAGTAAAGAAAGAAAGAAGACACAGGATATAGGAACAGATAATCCATAGGGAGAAAGAACTGATGTTCAAATCAGCTATTCTGTAATCTTGCTTTCAAATATGAATAGGCAGCTAAGGTTATCTGAGAAATGCTCAGCAGTGGAGAAGGTGGGACCTTGAAGTGAAGACTGCATTAAGCAAACTGAACAGCAACTTCAGTTTGAGGGTGATGTTCTACATTTAGACTGCCTGGGTTGAAATAATAACTTCAAATCTTAGTAGCTGTGTTACCTTAGTAGCTCAGTAAATTACTCAAGTTGTCAAATGCTCAGTTTTATAATAAGAATTCTTATAAGAGTTTCTACCTCTGTTTTGTGGATTTTATTCCAGTATGTGGAAGGGAACATCAGCTAGTGATAAGTGGTAATTATTATCTCCCACCTGAGTCCAAGTAAGTGTATACTGTAAACCCAACTCACAGAAATTTGTTTTTTTTTTAGAATTTCCTGAGCAACCTCATCTATGCTACAAAACTGCACCATTACCCTTTTGCCCATAACCTAGGGTTGCACTATTTACTATTCATGTATGGCTATTTAAATTCATAAAGTTATATAAAATTTAAAATTCACCTTCTCAGTTATATTTGTCCTATTTCAAGCGCTGAATATCCATGCGTGGTTAGTAGTTATCATAATGGATAATCACAAAAAGTTCCCATGATCACCAATAGAGGGAGACATACAGTTTGAAGGTTAGCCAATCACATTCCTTCTCATAGGAGAAATGTGAATGAAGAAACAAGAAGCCTAGAAGCAGTTATGAAAAGGTTCCATTGTTATCAACATTCCAGAAAGAATGCCACAAACTCCTGATGCTTGGTGTGAGGGGAGGTCCGAGTTAACTGACCTTCTCACAGCCTGGGAGTTGAGCAATTACTTTGACTTTTCAGTGTACCCTGATAAATAGTAAGACGGAGCACTTTTTTTTTTTTTGACACAGGTCTCTGTCCCCCAGGTTGGAGTGCAGTGGTGGGATGATGGCTCTGTTTTCTGGGTTCAAAAAATCCTTCCGCTTCAGCTTCTTGAGTAGCTATGACTACAGATCCATGCCACCACTGCTGGCTATTTTGTGTGTTTTTTATGTATTGTGGAAATAGGGTCTTGCTACATTGCCCAGGCTGTTCTCAAACTCCAGCACTCAAACAATCTGCCAGCTTCAGCCTCCCAAAGTGTTGAGATTACAGACGTGAGCCACCACACCTGGCTGTACTTGTTACAAAACTCTTCTCCCAATTTGTTGCTTTTCTTTTAGTTTTGCTAGTGAATGATTTTCAACTGAAAAGTTACTTTTTTATTAAGTCAAATCTGCCTATTATTTTATCACCACTGAGATTAATGACATGCTTAGAAAGTCCTGTCTCTTCCTCCAGTTAAAATGTCTTCTAGTACTTTCATAGGTTCATGTTGTTAATATTTGTCTTATTTCTTATTTCTAAATTTTTTATTTAATAAAAAATCATTTCCCAAAGTCTCTTTGCTGAATCTGGGCTTGATTTCATTGTTTTAGGCAATGAGAACAATGATAAATAATTTAACGTATGGAAAAAGCTATAAAGTGACAATTAAGTTCCCTGACACACTCAACGCACACCCTGCAAAGGGAAACACATATCAGTTTTACGTTTTGTACTACTAGAGACAATTTTCTCCCTTTCTGATATTGTTTAAAAGTAGATATTTAATCAAATTCTAATGTATTCTATTTGATTTGAGGTAGAATTCCACTTTTGTTCAAATAGTCAATTATTCAACACTATATATTTTACAATAGTCCATTATTTTTCCAGCAATTTTTGAATGCCGGCATCTGATTCCCTATTTATACCTAAATCATTCTTAACCTCTCTTTCACATCACTGAGCTACTTCATTTTCCTATTCTCACACCATTTGTCAAATGGTTCCAAAATTATTTGTGGAAGGATAGGGTGAGGTAGAATTAAGTAGAGATTTAACAGAAAAATTAACTGTTTATATAATAGTTGGTTTTGTGACAGAACAAGATTCTCCTTGTTTTTCTTTTTCAACATCCTTGTATCTAGAGGAATGTTAGAATCAAAATTCTAAGGTCCACATGATATTCATTGGAAATTGGCATAGGATTGGTTTAAATTCGTAAAATAATTAGGGAACATGTATTTTATAGCGAAAAAATTAAGTCAACAAAAACAAAACATAAACATAGAAGTTTTCTTAACTGTAAACTATTATATGTTATTATTACATAAAACTTGAAATTTTCTAGGAAAATATGAAGCATAAAATATAAATTACCCCTGTCATGAAACAGTATTCTTTTTGGTACACTATTGAATATCTTTTGTAATTATAAAGTGGCTAAGTGAGAATACAATTGTACATTTAGTAAATGCATGTTGAGTGAACTCCAAAAGAATGACTGCATTTTTTCCAAAACATAAACAATGAAGTTACTGCAGATGTAAACAGGTGTGGAGTAGGTCAAAGGTGTCAGTGATGTAACAATTTCATTTGTTTCCTTGACTCACACATTTCACTTGAAAGGATGGATGTCCTAGTGTCTCCTGGCATTTTAGGCTTTGCATAGTATTTCAAACTTGGATCTTGTCCATTCACATCATTATGCAGTTGTCACTGTGTCTTTAAAAGTATACTTTTATAAGTCATAAAAGTGACCGTGTGTTGTTACCGCTATTCTTTCTTTAGAGAGACGAGATTACAAGTGTATCTTCATAACATTCTCCTCCCACCCACTTTGGGGAACTCTTTAAGAATGGTTTTCTGCCTTAGCTTCCTCACATGTGAAATATTTTCCTATCAGTCCTGGCATGATTCCCCTTAGTTTTGGGAAGCTGATCAATTTCCAACAATCAAGAAATAGGACTAAATAGATATTTAACAATGAAATAAAAAACAAAAACACTGAAACAGTGTGGTAGGTCTAATCTACCTGCAATGCAATCTTGGCCCTCATGGAATACGTATCATACAAAGTTCTACTAAAATGGCAAAAACAAAACACATATACACGTTTGGTTTTCAATTAGTATTGAAAATATGATCAAGGACGTTTATTCATTTATTTGTGACTGGAAAAGAAAAAGACTGGTTCTGCCCTCACAATCAGGCATGCCAACAACAAAAACTTTGAGCTCAGACTGCAGCTATTTGGCCCTTACTACAGACCACATATGTCAGTCTAAAGCTGTCAGAAATGACACCACCACAGACCAAGGGGCACTAGTTTGTGACTTAGACAAATATTTTCCCCATTGAAGCGAGATATATCCTTTGGCCATTGTCTTACAAGGACCATTTTACTAACTCTTAAATGAGAACATTGGAAGGAATATTAATTACTTGTTTTGTCACATATTTTGTCAATTTTTGAAGTGGATTTCAGAAATATGTATCTTCAAGCTGTATCAGGTCTTTGAGTTCTATATTTAACAAAGGTAACTGCCATGGTTTTAAGGTTTTTCCCCTGCAAAATCTGTATTGAAATGTGATTACTAACATGACAGTATTGGAGGATAGGACCTATGGGGGTGCTGGAGCCATAAGGGCTCTGCCTTTGTGGGTGAGATTAATGCCATTACGTAAGGGTAACTTCAGCCCTATTTTGTTTCTTTGTCCTTCCACCTTCTGCCATGTGAGGATCAAGGGTTCCTTGATTCTGGACGAAACAGCACGCAAGTCATCTTGGAAAAAGAGAATGACCTCCCCAGACATTGAACTTACTGGTTCCCCGACCTAAGACTTCCCAGCCTCCAGAAACAAATTACTCAGTCTCAGGTATTCTGCTATAGCAGCACAAAATGGGCTAAGATATTGACAATTGACAAGAGTTTCTAAACATTTATTTTAAGTATCTCAAAAATACTTTGAAATCAATAGGTCTAAAACTCAGCTTTAAAACTTTTCCAAATCTAGTTCTTTCAAATGATATCACTAAAATATGATTTGTTTGTGTCTAATGAGTAGTTTTTCCACTTAGTCTCACATTCAGCTTATCATCAAGTTTTTTGCCTTCTACACATCTCAAGAATACATAATTCTCTCCAGCATGACTGCTAACTCACTAATCTAAATAGTCTTTATTTTTAAGCTGCCTCAGTATCCTCTTTGGCTGATATTTCATCCCACCCTTTCTCCCACAAGCTAGTTATTTCCCTGCAGCTAGGCTGTCTTCTCAATAGGTAAATCTAATCACATCATTTTCTCCCCATCTCCACCTAAAACATTTCATTGCTATTTTATTTATCTTAATATAAAAAATTTATAACATGTTTTGTACATGGTAACTGGTGTTTAATCATTCTTTATCGTATTCTACAATATCCTTTTCTTTCTATATGCTATGGTTACAACTTATTAGTTGTATGTGCTGTTCTCTCTGTGTATACCCTTCATATGCATCACTTTCTACTTTGCAAAAGTAATTCAACTTAAATGGCACTTGGTTGTGGAGGCCATTACTCACACATAAACTCACAGACTAGGTCAGGTCCAGTCAATTTATGTCTCAAAACTCCATGTGCCTTTTGCTTATGGATTTTTGCAAGATCTGATCTTTTAACTATTTTGTAAGTATATGTCTTTGTCATAACTGTAAATGCCATGAGGGCAGGGAATATGTCCATTTTGTTCATCATTGTGTCCTTGGCATTTAGCTTAGTGGCTGGAAAATAATCTATTTTTCAATAAGTATTTGCTTCATGAATATGTAAATATATTGAGTCCCTACTATGTGTCATCCACTCTATCAGTTCTTTGAAGGATACAAAGAAAAGTATGCTCTATCAAGTTTTAAATTTTAATCCTACAGTCTTACAGTCCAATTGTCTTTATATTTAAAACCACAAACTCCTTCCCCTATCAATTCAATACTCCTAATCCTTCTTACTCCTTACCCTGTATTTCCGGAGAACCTCAATTTGTTTATTATTTATTTATTTTTTTTGAGAGAGAGAGAGAGAGAGAGAGGATTTTATGCTGTCACCCAGACTGGAGTGCAGTGACACAGACACAGCTCACTGCAACCTCGACTTCCTGGGCTCAAGTGATCCTCTCACATCAGCCTCCTCAGTAGCTGGGACTCCAGGCTCAAGCCACCATGCTGGGCTAATTTATCTTTAATTTTTTTGCAGAGATGGGGTCACACTATGTTTCCCAGGCTGATCTCCAACTCCTGGGCTCAAGTGATCCTCCTATCTCAGCCTCCCCAAGTACTGGGATTACAAGGCATGAACCTACGTGCCTGGCCTCATTTATAATACAGTATGGGATTTATTTAATCATCATGTTTGTTATTTATTTCTTGCCTCCTCACACTAGAAACCAAGTACAGTGAGAATAGAAACAATGGTCTATTTCATTGACTGGTGAGTCCTAACCACCTAGAACAGTTCCTAGAACACAAAGGCATTCAACAAATACTTGTTTCATGAAGGAATAAATTAATATGCCCAAAAGTAATTAATCTTGAAGTGAATCATTCAAAAGTCATTTTTCCACAACATTGATTTCCCCATAGCTTATTACATTATAAAACTCACAATCATGGTGATTTTGCGCCCTCTCTCCAGCAGAAACATTTGGCAATGTCTGGAGATATTTATAGTTGTCATAACCTGGCATAGAAGATTCTATTGGTTTCTGGTGGGTAGAGACCAGCATACTCAATACACAGAATAGGCCCCTACAACTAAGAATTACAGAGCCCCAAATGCCACCTGTGCTGAGGATGAGAAACCCTAAGTGATAGTCTCCACGGTTCTGTGTCCCTACTGTTTCTATCAACTTGCATCACGTCTCTCTGTGCCTCATGTCAAGACTTACCTTTGGCTCCACCCCTTCATCTCTCTCTTGTGTGTACCTCTTGTTTACCACATGAGCTTTGATTATGTTTCTTAGGAGATTCAAAGTTTTTTAAAAAGTTGCTGAATTTCAATTTACAAGACACCTAACTTAATTTTCTTTCCTGTACACAGCTCGGAACAGAGACAGCTAGCTTTACAGTGATGTCTGAAATAAGAATAGTCACGTAACCTCTTGTTGATCCACATTCTCAATTCAAAATGATATGGTATTTAATATTGCAATAGCTTCCATTTATTTTATGTATGAGAGAACAGAGACATCTTATACACATATCCCATCAGAGTTTGGCGTCTGATACAACCACTTACAGCACTGAATTTAAGGTCCCATTTGATTTCAAACAGCCTGATTCTTTTCAAACACCAGTTAATCAGAGATGTTGCATAGTCATTTAATGCATCTCAGTTGTCCAGATGATGATGGAAAATACCAACTAGAGTCTCCCAGTAATGTTTTTTCTATAATTTCAAAAATAGTTTTGTTGAGTCATATTTTATATAGAAAAAACATTACTTGGCAATTCTATAAATTTTAAGTATTAAATAATTTATATATGGGCAAATAAAATGCAACACTCTGGACATAATTATTCAGGACTTTCTTATTCTCCAGGCACACCTTGAGGGAGGTCTCTCCTTATGTTCTCCCAACACTGAGATCAAGGGTTAGTAGGGACTAGGGTCTCATCTGAGGCTCAGGGTTCTCTTCAAAGCTACGTGATTGTTGGAAGAATTTCTTTCTTTGCCACTGTGGAACTCATGGAGGCTTACTTCTTCAAAGCCAGCAGTAGAGAGTGTCTGAGTCCTTGAACTTCTTTTAGATAGCTCAGTTGATTAAGTAAGACCCACTCAGCATAATCTCTTTTTTGGTTAACTCAAAATTTTCTGATTTTTGACATGAAGTCTCCCAAAATTCCTTCACTTCACCATATAACACAACTAATCATGGGAGTCAGTATCACATCCTGTGGCCACCCACACTCAAGGGGAGGAGGTCACATAGAGCATGTACCATAGTTAGCAAGAATCTTGGAGACCATTTTAGAACTCTGTCAAACACAAGTCAAGTTAGAGCAGAAGTTAAAGGAGCTATTCCATATACTATTGCTTCGGGGCCCACAGCGGAAAGAGAAACACAGAGCTAGGAAAAGACCCTTTTTGTGCCAAATCTAACAGAAATCCTTAGGTACCTATGGCATGCACAGTGCTCAAGATGGCTACAAAAGAAGAAACAGTCTAGGAGGCAGGACTCCTACACACCTGGCATGGCACATGGCAGGCCAGCATTGTGACTGTGGAAACAATGCCATCCTGAGGTCCTGCAGGTGATGAACCTGAGCGAATCCAGTTTCCAGTACATGTGAAATGCTGCATAGGAAATCTACAAATTTATCAGAGAGATTTTGTTGGGGGTTGAAGGAGAAGTTACATGGGTAATTCCAAAACCCAAGTTCTAGAAGTTATAACACGCTGTAACTTTTAATATGGATTTGGCTTCCTTTTCACATATAAGCTAGCTACTCATAATGGTTCAATTTTTAGGCATTAAATTATAGAGTATGTTAATATGATTTCTATGCTTTTAGTGATATCTTCTCTAATTAGCTTCCAAAGCAAAGATACACACAATAGCAAACAAACAATTAAGACTGGAAAATATTGAAATAACAGAGGTTTGATCTCCTCTATAGCAGACATGCTAAGCACAAACCTACTTCTCTGAGATACTATAGTCAGTGGAGTTTTAAAAAATTTCCTGTATTGTAAATAAAAGAAAATAACTTAAAGGCTGAGAACTACACTAAAAGTGCCCTTTTCTTACAGAGAATTATTTATTTAATATCCCTTGGACAGCAACTTTGGTATTTTCACTTTCAGCCCCGTCAGATTTTGTGTTAAACTGTCTCATGCCCGCCTGCACTTAGGATTACTTTAACTTCAGAGCTGTTATGTCACATAATGGAAATAACCACTACTTCCAACAGTCCTGTAAGTAGCAAGAGAAAGCATACCTCTATTCTCATAAAACAAAACATTTTTATTCTTCCTTTAACCAGTCTCTCTTCTGAAAACAAACTCACGAAACGTCTAAGATGAGTTGTGATATTAGCAAAATTATGACATCAAACACAAGAAACATGATATTTTTATGAGAATTAAATATTGAAGTTATCAGCAAAAAGCATACATGACTATTGTTAAGAAAAAAGCTGCAAGCTATGGACATGCCTGCTGACGGTCTGCTTTCTTGTGATGGGATTCTAAAGCCAGGCAATCACTAGATAATCCTTTCCCTTATGAAGACCATCGGAAGCACATGGGATTCCGACAAACTGGAATTGCCTTATAGGGGAGTGAAAAGAGGTAAGAGGCGACTTTGAAATAAGAGTTTGGATTGCCTAAAATGCATAAGAATATTTTTCCTAATGCAAGAATTCCATTCTCTGGTCACTCTGGTTGAAAGAAACACTAAAGTCCCAATATTTCCAGAAATAGTCAATTGCATTCTTGTACAACTTACTGTTTTTCAAAGTGCTGTAAATATGTCACTCTAGTTTCACTACAACTTTGTCCAATCTAGGAATAAAAGGGAAAGAGAAAGAGGAAAGTAGTACTCCATTATGTGTTTGAGAAAGGTAAACCAAGAAAAGGCAAGTTACTTTCACATTACACAGACAGTATCAGTGTGGTGTTTAATCATAATTTCGTATATGGCATAGTCTTAACATTTCTTCCTATAACACAAAAGAGAAAAGACAGGGAAATTGAGAGATATTTAAGACAATAAGAAGGGCATGAACATGGACGCTCATAAAAACCTATACATAATTTCTGAATTTGTCACTTTCAAATTTTTTTTTTAATTTTCTAGTGCTAAACATATCTTATTAGCCCTTGGACTTCTTATAAATCCAGCTTTTATTTAGTCACAGATCTAGTGTGCCTCTAATTAAATGACAGACATCTGTACTTTATTAACTTAATGATCAACTTCCATTCCCAGCCAAGAAGGCGTAACAGGGACCCAGTTTAGCCTGTCATCATAAACAATAAGAAAACCCATAAGGAACAACAGATTTCTGGTATTGAATGATAGCAGTACAATATCATGGTCCCTGAGAAAAAGAAATCAAAATACAGGCTATAATTATATCAGCTAATTTTCTGGAAAGTAGGAGGGAGAGCCCAAACAGAACCCCATGATTTCCCTGGGTTAGGGAAACAAAGGTTGAAGTTCAGAGGTCAATATGGCTGGAATTTGCAGAACAGAATACTGCCCATGCATCCTCAATGCTTGAAATGATGATGACATAATTTTCTTTTTCCAAATTGTGGCGGTGGTGGTAGGAGGAGAATGCATCATGAAATACTTTACCATGATATACAAATGGCTGATCATATTCAAACACATGACATACTCTGATGGACATATCCACATATTGATTAATCAAAAAAATACTCTTTTGTAGAGAAATAATAAAAAAAAATTAGCTACTTTGTCTTTACTTATAAAAGTAGTTTCACTAACAGGAAAATAATTAAATGAAAAATGTAGAGAAATCAAAAATTGGTATTCTGTAAATAAAAATAAGTGTAGCTAATATCACATATAAAAATTAATTTTACTAAAGCTTACTATTTTTAAGACTCCTCAGATAACATCAATAAGGTGACTAGGAATACAGAACTGAAAACAAATTAAAATATACACTGTTATAAAAATTACAAAATAAGGAGTTTATTGATTTTTAAACCTAATATAGTACCATTGCTTTCAGTTGTACCATTCATTTCATAGTTTTAATTTACCCAATGTAACCATCATTTATTTACTTAAGAAAATAATTTCAATAAAATATATAAGACACTGTTTTTTATTCAAAAACATTTTTGAACATTTACACTGTGCTAGGCACTCTTCACTGGAAATTAAAAAACAATAACAACAAAATTTCCTACCTTCCTTGATTGTATTTTGTGGAAACAGACAGAGGGAAACCAGACAATAAAATGTGTAATACATCAAAGATGAGTGCCAAGGGGGAAATAATGAAGCCCAGAAGGTAAATATGAATAATTGGTTTGAAAAGGGAACAGGAGGCAATTTTAAACCAAGTGGTGATTTGAAACAGTAACTTTTCAGACTGGAGCTTGTTTGGGTGCTTTTTAAAATGGTAAGAAGGTTAGTGTGTTTGGAGCAGATGAGGGAAAGGGAAAGAGAAGTGGAGATGAGTTCAAAGAAGCAATGAAGGGCAAGATCTTGCAGGGTCTTTCTGGTCAACGTGAAGGGCTTTGACTTTCACTCAGAAATACATTTGAAGATGTGAGCATTTTGAGCAAAGAAATACAATCAGACATACATTTGAAAATGTCACTGTAGATGCTAGATTGAGGGCAGATTGGAGGAGGGCAAAGGCACAACTAAGGAGATTAGGTTTTTGCTATAATCTAACTGAAAGTAATTACAGCTTGATCAAGGGGTGTAGTCATGTAAGTGGTGAGAAGTGCTTGGACTCTTGAATACATTTTTTTAAGTTAGAGCTGAAAGAATTACATGACATATTAGATGTTAGACTCAAAATATTTATAATGTAAGTAATATACAAAGATAGATAATAAATTGAAATAAAGACAGAATTCTATTCATCTCATGTGTTTGACTTGGAAATCTAGAAGGATGGAGTTACTATAAGGAAGTAACTCATTTTAAGGAGTTAAAATGAGGAAAAATTGCAGAAGGAATTTTGATGGAGATAATCATAAACTTATTAGCTTTGACATGTCAGTCAAACATCCCAGTATGTTTATATGTTTATAAATAATCTTTGTTTTCTTTCTGATGAACAATTTATACATTAATAAAACTTAAAAGATAAGTAACACTAGAATCACAACTTGAAAGCCCAGCAATCAAATATAAACATTGCCCCTATTAACTATAAACAACATGGGCTATGGTACTGATAAAATAGTCAGTGGGTTATACCAAGTTTCTGATTATAATTGCTGAATTATTTATCATTCAAGAAAGTATACTGATATGTAATTTTAGATGATTGTGAAATTATGTTAAAGCAGTTAATTATATACAATATCTAAATCAGTACCAAAACTCTAGTAATCTACCTATTAGAAAAAAGATACAATGTAGTATGTATAACAATTACCACAAATTAAAAACTGAAACAATAAAGTGAATTCCAGTCAGTGTTGCTTTAGAATTGCAAGGTCTTTCAGAAATTTTACTGGAAAAAACATACTCCAGTTTTAACAGAAAAGACCCTTTTCTTCCAAAGACTCAGATTTCATTCATTCATTTATGTTTTGTGAAAAGGTTACGTCTCCGCCTGTAGATAAAACTCTCTCTTCAGGGACTCAGGCTCCTGTGTCCCTCATGTATGTAGATTTCTTCACCACGACTTAGTGAATTATTCTAAAATATATCCAATCTCAGTAGTTTGCATAGTTTAGGCTCAGGCTGAGAGTGTGAATTAGCAGCATGTATAGGCATATTGTGTGTGGTATGTGCATGTGTATGTGGGGCGGGGTATATTGCTTTCTCTCTCATATGTGTGCATTCACACACATACAAAAGACATGGTTTCAAAATAATTATGGTTTTACTATTTGATTCTGTTTCATGCCAAAACTCAACTGAATGACTGAAAAGAATCATGCAAAGGCACCGTACAGGATGCCTACTATCAATACTAATTTACAGAGGTTACTTACTGGTATTTGAGAAGGCTTCTGCATTACAAATGTAACTGTTAATTATATTACTGTAATATTTGTAATCACTTTAAAATTAACCTTTATATCCTCAGGAGGTTTGTATTTATAAGAGTCGCTTGGTGTCTCATCAACAAACTAATTAATCAACAAATGATAAGCGCAGAAAGAACATAAATTCTTTGTTTACTGCCACATGGTTGTGTCATATAATTTGTATTATAATTAAAATGTTTACATTGAGATCATAGCAACAATTTCAAGTATTCCAGGAAATATGTTTACACACTTGCAAGGGTTTAGGCACTCACAATGTAGAAAAGAAAAGGTGAAAAAAATAACTGTGATCTGTTATAAAAAGACCTGTCTGTTCTACTGACATTGTTTGAATACATAACTTAGGTACTACCCCATGAAAGCCAACAAAAGTATTTTAGAATGTAGAGAACAAAACACCCTGACATGGGATTTAAGGTATTAATTTTTATTGTCCCCATATACTGTATTCTATAACATCTCATACAAACTAGTGTTTTTAAATATATAGAGGAAAAAGTTTACAGAGAAATTTTGATTATCTGTAGGTAACTATAAAAAGTCACAAGTACCACTATGTCATGCCTTTAATCTACTTTTAATAAAAATTTGAAAAGATGTAAAAAGTCACAAGTTGAAATTTTAGTTATCTTTATTCTACATGAAGGCACTTATTATTCCTTCTTACTTTGGTTTACTAACATCATGCCCTCCCTTGTACCATTTATAATGCTAATAAACCAAAACATATGAAAATATGGGACTATTTTTTTTCACTTCAGTGAAGACAGATGTAAACTGTGTCTTCTATGCACTCAAATTGTGTCCCTTTCTTTGAAAAAATTTTCACCTCCAAAAATTTTAAGTGATTCATCTTCTCTTCTTACTTTATCTCTGAGATTTTCCTCATTTCATGATATTGTCTTCTTTAGTGGACCACTTTTTCTTTACTTTCTGAACCCTTGCTGACAGATTTATTTTTTAAGTCACTTCCAGATCATTCTATTTTATTTTTCATTTATCTGGAATAAATCCTTCTCCTGACCTTTGATGTTGGTGATTATTCTTGGCCTTAGTTTTTTTTTTAATAAATATCAGAATCTGGTGTCATAGCCTGATTTGGGGTGGGAGTTTATTGATTTTTGTCTGCAGCACTCACCCATTGTTGTCTAGCAGTTTTATGGTTTCCTCTATCTTGCTCCTCCACTTATGGAGGTAGTCACGGTTTGGACCAGATCTTGATCATTGAGCTATGTATGCTTCTTCCCATTCCTTAGGTAGGAAAATTTAATTGAGCTGTAGTCCCATTGATAGTTACACAGACTTTTTCCCATCATTTTTCATGAACAATGGAATCCAAATGCAGCCCTTGATTGCTATCCATGAGACTTGCTATGTTGGCCTAACCTACACAAACGCTCACCTAGATTACAAGTGTAACCTACAGGAGGAGGATTTCTTGGTTTAGCTATACTTGCCATATTGTGTTTCTGTCACATAAGTGGAACAGAGACGCTTACATTCAATTGTCTAGTTTTCTATGGGTTATAGATACTATTCTTCTGAGATAAAAATAAATAGTGCACTATTTCAGAGAATAAAAGCATGCAGAAGCTGATAATTTGGCTTTCTAGTCTTCATTCTCAACCACACTATTATTGGACATTCTTTTATATCCTAGCAATAAATTACCAACAATAGTTTTCACTGCAGTCTAATAAAGTGGAAGTTCTTGGCCTAAAAAAAGAAAAGTGGTTCAGAACATGAGCTTCAAACTTAAAGGCCTAAGGTCAAATTTTACCATTTATTTTTAGCAAATCATTTGCACTTTGAGAACTTGCAGACTCCCATATAAAATGAAGATACTAGTGTTAGCACAAAACAGCAGATAAGTAAAAAGTTTTTTAATTATGTGTCCTTTATATATTAATTTTTTCATTGTTTATATATTTACAGCCAGTTCTTTGCTTTGTGAACAGGCTTCTATTGGCAGTTTTGAATGTAAGCTGGAAGAAGATGAAAACACTACTTTCAACCTCAAATTCTTCAGTTTTTGGTTGTTAGTACTGAACCATCATGTATCAACAGAATAGTTAGGGGTTGGAAGTTTTGATGTTTCTTATGACATTTCCTATCCCCTTTTGGGTAGGACACAAGACCTCCTAGAAGAACAGGTAACTCAAGATTTGCCATGTAGGACTCACTACCCAGTCAGCAAGCATTTTTGCTTTCTAGAATGAAAAATGGAAGTCTAGACACTCATAAGGAAAATCTTCCCTACCATTCTTGGAATCTGAGCGATTTGCTATTATGAATATGAAAGTTCAGACATTGGAGGAAGAGAGCCTTGTCTCCTCTGTGACTATATCACTCTCTACTTGTGACTTTGAATGCATTATTTGATACATTTGATTCTCAGTTTTTCTCTGTGAAATAAAGAAGTGACATTTTAGCCTTTACATAATTAAGAGCAAAATAATGATCTGTGGTTGTATTTTTAGGCAGATTTTTCTCACAGAACTTCCATTTCCTATTTTTTTCCATATTTTGCCTTATCATAGTTTCAAAGATTTTTATGCTTCCAGTGATTGTATCTTTTGAATCTATCATTTTCATTGAAAAACAAAACTGACTTTATTTGAAGATAAATCTCTGTTCTCCTCCATGTAGAGTGATCATTTATTATCCCTAGACCTGATGAAGAGTTGTTCTTCTGGGATTTCTGTTTTTTTCTCCCTCCCTCTATGTAACTCTCTGGAGGAACCGAGAGCAGTCACTGTGATTCCCAGGAGGAAACAACAGTAGTGAGGAGCATGAACTCTAGAACCAAGCTGCCCAGACTCCAATTCTAGCCCTGCCACTTAATATCTGTGTATAATCTTTAAAAGGGACTTAACTCCTTTGTGTCTCAGGTTTTTTTTCCATCTATAAATGAGACTAACAAAACCTACTTTACAAGACTTTTCAAAGGATTACATGATTTAGTAAATGTAAGGCTTTTGGAACATTGCCTAGTACACAATGAATGTTACCTATTGTTTTAGTTGTATCTGTAGAGTATTTATGCATTTGATGGGAACACTTCTTACTGTAGCTGACCAAGAAAAATGTATACTGGAGATAAATTTCATAAGACCTTAATATCTTAAAATGTCTTTTATTTTTTCATTTCTTTTTGAGACTGGGTCTCATTCTGTCATCCCCTAGGCTGTAGTTCAATTATGCAACCACAGTTCACTGCCCCCTGCACCTCTAAGGCTCAAGCAATCCTCACACCTCGGTCTCCTGAGTAGTTGGGATTACAGGCATGTGACACCATGCCCAACCATTTATAATTTTTTGTAGAAAGTGTTTTACCATGTTGGCCAGGGTGGTCTCCAACTCTTGGCCTCAAGTGATCTGCTCATCTCAGCCTCCCAAAGTCCTGGAATTACAAGAAAGAGCCATCGTGCCTGGCCTATGCAAAGCAGTATTCTTCATTGCAATTATCTTTCAGTCAGAATACCAAATGATTATTCCTCTGTTTCTAGCAACCAAGATTGCTTTTGAAAGGATATTCCAGTGCTTCTTCTCTCTGCTCCCACCAGGGACCCCATCCTCACCCCAGAAAGTTTTAGCTATCTTCACTTTTCCCTAGACATTTGAAACTTCACATAATGTGTTTAAGATGAATGTATTCTGTTGATTTCACTGACTTTTCAGTGGGTCCATTCATTCATGTGACTGATATACTTCAATTCTGGGAAACTTTGTATAGTTTTGTGCTAGTTACCTTCATTTATTCTCCTTTCCCTTCTTTTAATATTGATTCACATAGAATTTCACTTTTCTTCATTAAATTTTTTCCCTCTCCTCTTTGCTGTTACTTTTTGTTCTATTTTCTGAGAGATTTCTTCTAATCAAAACTTTTTGATGGATTTAAAAAAATTAACCATCATATTTTTTGACCTTTCAATAACTCAGTCTTGTTATTTTAAATAACATTGTATTATTTTCAGTGTATATCATCTACTCAGATATGTAGGAATTGGATTTTCTTAAATGTTTTCAGTTAGTGAGGATGGAAATTTTCTTTTGTCCTATAAAGAAAGTAGCATTTCTTAAAGTTTTAATTTTTTTGTTTTCTTTGTTATCTCCATTGCTCATGTTCAAGGACTTATTCAAATGTCGGATAATTACTGGCTCAGCAACTATATTTAATAGTGAAACAGTAAAAACGGATTGAAAATTCTGGAGAAGGAAGGAAGATTTATATAAAAAATGACAGGCAAAAATGTGTGCTGTTTACCTGGGGGAATTCTTCAGATTTCAGTTTTCTTGAAACTGTAAAGGGTAGAGAACAGGCTGCTAGCATTTTGTTTGGGAGTTGATGGTGCTGGTCTTAGAAGTTAACTATTGGATATTAAACTATCACTTTATTCTCTATTTTAACCTCTGCACTGCAAATTCTTCCTTCAGTCCCTACTTGGCTACTCTATTTGAGACCCTTCTTCATTTTTAATTAGAGAGGGGATGTAGATATTTAGATGCTATTTTTCTGTTAGAGCAATAAAAGATAAAACATGGGCTCCTCCAAATATTGACTTTCAACAATCCCACTATTAAATCATGCATTTTTGTGATGGGAACATCTCTGGGATCTGGTGAGTCTAATTAACTTTCTTCTTATTCACATCAATGTGAAGTACACTTTATTCTATGTCTTCCTCCTCCCACTAGCTACATTTATTGGTACAGAAGTATATGAATTCTTTTGTTAACAAGTATCTCTCCCATTCTTTGTCTTTGGTTTTCATGTTTTTCATAGTTATATTTTAATAAGAATTGGAAAAACTTGGAAAGAAACAAATGTGGTCAATCCACATGACTAGTGATCCATATATTTTAGATGAGGTACAAATAAGATCAGCAGAGGGCATACCAAAGGTAGTAATTAGAGTGGATTCTGAAATGCGTGACATTCTACAAATATGAATTTATGAATGCTTTCTCAAAAGAGCCAATCAGTTGATAAAAGAAGAGCAAAGTAACAAGTAAATATTTGGAAATATTGCCAATTAGAAAAGCTTAAGGTAATTGGGAACATTTAGCCTAGAGGCAAGAAGCTGGCAGTGAAACATGATTTATAAATCACGTTATGGCTAGTTCTCCCTCCGTCTTCCGTCTAAACAAGCACACTAGTAAACAAGATGTATAATGCCTGCCTCTGAAGAAATTTTAAGGAATCTTCTCAATACCAAAATACTTATTTAGTGAAATATGGAATTTCTTTCCCATAGACTGTGATGATTTAGGTAAGTATTACAAATTCAATATTATATGAAAAAGTAAATGGATATCATATAGAGGCCTAAATTGAAAGAGTAAAAGATAGCATCACATAATAAAAAATACAATCTTTGTTATATTAGTTTCCTGTAGCTTCCATCATGAATTATCACAATCTCAGTGGCTTAAAGCATAGAAATTCATTCTCTCATAATTCTTGAGGCCAAATGTTCAAAGCTGTTCATATGGCCACATCCTCTCTGGAGTTTCCATGTGTTCTTTCCCTTCTCCAGATTCTGATGGCTATCTGCATTCCTTATCTTGTAGCCATGTCACTCCAGGTTTTGCCTCCATGATCCACTGCCTCCTCCTCTTCTCTGTGTTTTTATTTTTATTTTTTATAAAGATGGGGTTTCACCATGTTGGTCAGGCTGATCTTGAACTCCTAACCTCAGGTGATCCACCCGCCTTGGCCTCCAAAGTGCTTGGATTACAGGCATGAGCCACTGCGCCTGGCCTTCTCTGTGTCTTTCTTATTCTTTTTGTTTCAAATTTCCTTCTATCTCTCTCATAAAGACATTTACCATTGTATTCAAGGCCCTGTCGGATAATCCAGATTGATCTCCTGATCTGGAGATGCTTCAGTTTGCAAAGGCCCTTTTACCAAAAAAAAAAAAAAAAAAAAAAAAAGGCACTATTTACAAGTTTCATGGATTAGGACATGGACATGTCTTATTTTGGGAGGGGTGGGGGGCATCATGAAATATAGTGTACCTACTATATTTGTGCCTATAAGAAATATGACTTTACATTGATCTCAGTTACCATGGAAATGCACAAAATGAGATCTGTCTATAATGTATGCCTATTACTTGCGTGTTCAACATAAAGAGTTAGAACTTGGAAACACATATCAGAACATCATGCTTAGTTTAGGATTACAAAAGAGAACATCACAAATGTGAAGAATCCAAATACAGTATTTTAAATTCCAGCACTCTATCCCTTGAAACATAAGAATAAGGTCATAAACCATGTACAGCAGAGATTCTATGGCTACCCATAAAAGTAGAGCCAGGTGCTCCAAGGTGATACCAAGCTCCCATTAAAAAATTATTCTGATTAGTCATTAATCAGAAATCACTAGTCTTTATGAAAACACATACGATCAGAAATGTGCAACATTTCGGTATGTGTTTTTAAAGGGTTAAGTTCATATAGTATATAGATATTTTTTGTTTTATACTTAAATGTATTATTAAAGTAAAATGTATGCTGCTATTGGTTTTATATCAATCCTGATTTTACTGTCTTATTAGTTTTCAAATGAGTCAAGGGAAAAGAATATCATAATGGAGAATAGGTAATTAACAATAGAATGTGCAATAAATGAGGATATTCTCAATACAAACAGTCAAAAGCATTTAAAGCAAGCAACATGAATGCTTGTAAATTAATCTTTATGTGAATAAGATAAAATATTAAAAGAAAAAGTGCACATTATAGTAAAGACATTGAATGACCAGTATCAAGTTACCAAAATATAAGAATACCGCATTTCTGATACAACTAATACTCTTAAAATATGTTAGTTCACGTGGCTTTAATTTTATAAATTAATTAACACACAAGAATATATGGAAGAGAGGCTGTTACTCTATCGAAGCCACTGACCCACATTCTCTGGGCAAATATTTTTAGGCATTACTCAATCTAATAGCAACATTTCAATGCTAAGAAAATAGTTTTGTGGGTGGACCTATCTGACAAATGAAAAATATTATTCATTCTAGGTAATTTGGTAAGGAAAGAAGTCATATAAATTTAAATCCTAATTTGAATCCTGAATTTATTACTGAATTAACCCTGTGACTATGGATGTCTCAGTCTCTTCTTGCTACTATAACAAAAAGCACAAACTGGATAATTAACAAATAATACAAGTTTATTTCTCATAGCACTAAAGGCAAGAAAATTCAAGATCAAGGCTCCAGTAGATTCAGGATAATCTACTGGAGTAGATACAGTACTCAAGAATTACTGCTAAGGGGATACAATCTCCTTCCAAGATGGCACCTAATTGCTGTGTCTTCACATGGCAGAAGGGGAATGTATAGTAAGAGGAACCAACTCTCTCCCTCAAGTCGTGTTATAAGGGCACTCATTTCATTTATGAGAGCAGAATCCTCATGGCTTAAGCAACTCCCAGTGGCCCCACCTCTTAATACCATCACCTTGAGTGTTAGTTCCAACACATGAATTTTGTAGGGACACCTACATTCACATCATAGCAATGGATAAGTCTCTAAATGTCTTCCTATCTCAGGTTTCTAATGTATGATGGTGATAATAATGCCTTACTCACCAGGTTATAGTTAGAATTAAATGACAATATGCTTAAAGCACTAAGAACAGTAAGGACTTTATATATCTTAGCTTTAATAATATTTTCATTTAAAAATTGACAGGTATTAAGACTCATCAAATCTTTTAGCAATATCTTCATTAGGTATATACCAGCAAAACATATCTTTCAGTTTTTAGCTAATCCACTTGTATGATTGATACTAGGCACAACAGACAAGACTTCAGTAAACTAAAATACTAACTAACCCAATTCTAACTAACTAAATTCATTTTTAAAATATTTATTAAATGCCTTCTGTGTAATAGCCATTGAGTTGGATAGTAATTGAAATATGAAGTTGAGTGAATATTAGTTTCAGCCTTCAAAGCTTCATAGTATAATTAGGAATACAGATAATCATACAATAACTCAATACAGTATTACAAGCACTTTCACAAAGCAACAGCCTAGAATAGTAAAGGGGGAAGTTATTAATTTTTGTTATGCAGGTTTTACAGTTCTGTGATAAAATGGATTTACTGACACTTCTTAAGATAGACTTTAAAGTCTAAGATTGATGAGGATGGCATATGAGCCACAGTGTGTCCACAGACCTTGGAGTAGTATAACTGGTAGCAAAAGGCAGGTATAATGGGATGAGGGTAAATAACAAAGGAACAATAGCTTGACATTTTATTAACTGGGCTGAAGAGTCTGTATTTTCTTCATTGACAAGGAAAACCCCTTAATGAATTTTTTTTTTCCTAAGCAGTGGAGCTGGCATATTAAAGGTACATTTTAGAAAGATTTATTTGATTTGCAATCTAGGATGGATTAAAACGAAGAAAGAGTGAAATAAAGAGAATCAATTGCAGAGCTGTTTGTTTACAGAGTATCAATGTATGTAAGAAATAATGAAAACTTAAACAATGTAAATGTGAATGTGAGTGGCATATAAAAAGGAAATCGTAAACATATAATTACCAGGACTCACTGGTTACCTGTAAGGGAGAAAGGAGAAGTTGAAGACGTCCCCCAAAATTCAAGCCTAATGCCTTAAAAAGTAATTCAGCCCTTTCAGAAATAAAATAAAGAAATGGAAAGGCCTGGAATTGTAAGATATTTAAGTTTTAGACACAATGTTTTTCAGGCTTGAACAACGCATTCAAATATTTGTTACAGTTAGTTAGAAAAAGACAAAATGGGAATAACATAAGATTCTTAAAAGCTCTAAGACTGATCCACATGGGTGAGTTAAAGATGCCAACATTAATATAAAAAATAAATTGAAGAAATCCTCACTATGTTAGGCAGCTCTTGCATTGCTATAAAGCAATATCTGAGACTGGATAATTCATAAAGTAAAAAGGTTTAATTTGCTTATGGTTCCATGGACTGTAAAGGAAGCATAGCACCAGGCATCTGCTTAGCTTCTAATGAGGTCTCAGGAATCTCACAGTCATGATGGAAGTCAGGGAGAACTGTCAATCACAGGACAAGATCAGGAGCAGAAGAGAAAGGTAAGGGAGAGGTGCCACACACTTTTAAACAACCAGATCTCACAAGAACTCACACCGTGTTGCAAGGATAGCACCAAGCCATGAGAGATCTACCCCTATAATCCTAACGTTTCCCGCCAGGCTCCACCTCAAACATTGGGCATTAAAACTCAACATGAGATTTTTGAGGGACAAATATCCAAACAATATTACTTACTTATGAAGAATGCTCAGTTTAGTGGGAAGAAAATGAGAGCCAATAGGGAGGAATGATATTTGGTGGTGAAGAAAGAAGGTTATATTAGTTCGTTCTCACACTACAATAAAGAAGTGCCTGAGACTGAGTGAATCATAAAGGAAAGAGGTTTAGTTGACTCACAGTACCACAGAAGTGGGGAGGCCTCAGAAAACTTACAATAATGGCAAACGCAAAGAAAACAAGTCCTTCTTTATTTGGCAACAGGAAGGAGAATAATGAGAGCCTCGTGAAGGGGGGAATCCCTTGTAAAACCATCAGATTTCACGAGAACTTACTATCATGAGAATAGCATGGGAGAAACTGCCCCCATGATTCAATTACTTTCCATCAGGTTCCTCCCACCACACATGAGGATTATGGAAGTTACAATTCAAGACAGTAAAATAGTCCCAAGATTAGGGTGAGGACATAGTGAAATCGTATCATTCTGCCACTTGCCCCTCCCATATCTCATGTCTTCACATTTCAAAACATAATTGTGACTTTCCAAGAGTCCCCCAGAGTCATAGTTTATTCTAACACTAACCCAAAAGTCCACAGTCCAAAGTTTCATCTGAGACAATGCAAGTCCCTTCTACCTATGAGTCTGTAACATCAAAGGCAAGTTGTTACTTCCTAGAAACAATGGGGAATGGGGGTACAGGCATGGGGTAAATACACCCATTCCAAATGAAAGCAATTGGCCGAAACAAAGGGGCTACAGGCCCCATGCATACTGAAATCCAATGAGGCAATAATTAAATCTGAAAGTTCCAAAATAATCTCCTTAGACTCCGTGGCTCACATTCATGTCATGGACCCTGGGGCCCAGTCCAAGAAACCATTTTTCTTTCCTAGGCATCCAGACCTGTGAAGGGAGGGGCTGCCATGAAAATCTCTGACATGCCCTGGAGATGTTTTCTCCATTGTCTTGGTGATTAACATTGGGTTCTTCATTACTTACAAAAATTTTTGCAGCCAGCTAGAATTTCTCCCCAGAAAATAGAGTTTTCTTTACTACTGCATCATCAGGCTGAACATTTTTCAAATTTTTATGATCTGCTTCCTCTTGAACACTTTGCTGCTTAGACATTTCTTCCACCAGCAACCCTCAATCACCTCTCTCAAGTTCAAAGTTTCACAGATCTCTAGGGCAAGGGCAAAATGCCGCCAGTCTCTTTGAAGAGCAAAAGTAACATTTACTCCAGTTCCTAACAAGTTCCTCATCTCCATCTAAGACCACTTCAGCCTGGACTTCATTCTGCATATCACTATCAGCATTTTGGTGAAAGCCATTCAACAAGTCTCTAAGAAGTTTCGAACTTGCCCACATCTTCCTATCTTCCTAGCCCTCCAAGTCTCCAGGAAGTTACAAACTTTCCCACATTTTCCAGTCTTCTTCTGAGCCCTCCAAACTGTTCCGACCTCTGCCTGTTACCCACTTCCAAAGTTGCTTCCATATTTTCGTGAATTTTTATAACAGCACTCCATTCTACCAGTATCAATTTACTGTATCAGTCCATTCCCACACATTTTAAAGAACTGCTAAGTCTGAGTAAATTGTAAATAAAAAAGATTTAATTGACTCACAGTTCTGCTGGGCTGGAGAGGCTTCAGGAATCTCATGATCATGGTGGAAGGGGAAGCAAACACATCCTTCTTCACGTGGTGGCAGGAAGGAGAAGAATGAGAGCCTAGTGAAAGAGGAAGCCCATTATAAAACCTTCAGATCTCATGAAAACTTATTATCACAAGAATAGCATGGGGGCAATCACCCCCATGAATCAATTACCTCCCACTGGGTTCCTCCCATCACACGTGGGGATTATGGAGACTACAATTCAAGATGAGATTTGGGTGGGGACACAGCCAAACTATATCAGCAGGTGATATAGATTCACAAAAACAAATGACAGATTTTTTCATAAAGGAGAGGCTGATTATCACTATCAAATGCCACAGGGGATTTCAGAAGACTGAAATCTGAGAAAAGAATATGACAACTTGGAAGTTTTGGGGAACTCTTACGAGCAATTGTAGTAAAATTTGAAGGTAAAAGTCAGACAACACAAGCTTAAGACTGCAGTAAATGGTGATGAAAATAACAACATTGAATAAACATAAATAGATGGGGCACAATGGCTCACACTTGTAATCCCAGGTTTATGGGAAGCCAAGGCAAGAGGATCACTTGAGCCAATGAGTTTGAGACCAGCCTGGTTAACATAGCGAGACCCCAACTCTGAAAAATATATATAAATATATACACAAATATCTAGATAATCCTGTGGTTTGTGTGACTTTGATTTCTACTACTGTGACAGACCAGGCTTTTATCAGCAACCAGAACAGTTTTCACTAACCCTTTACTATAATTTTGATGAATGCATAAGTTAAACCTTAAAGAACTAGAGAAACTGGTGCTTGAGTACAAGGGCTGCAATGTGAAAACAAACCCTTTGAGACCCTGCCTGGGTTTCTTCAGATGCTAAAATATGATCAAATATGTAACAACAGCATTCTGACATATATACCTCGTACTAGGGCCCACTTAAGATTAGCAAACTTTCCAAGACTCTAAAGAAAGCTTTTCAGATCCTAGACCCCAGTTAAAGATCAGATATATCCTGAATGAAACACTCTGCTAGTAGGTGCACTCACACACCCAGGCATAGAGCTTAGAATGTATATAAGCACTGAAAAACAAAACTTGTAACTTTGAGTTGGTCTGTTGAGTTACTCTGACCTTCTCCCTATAATCAGTTGCAGAAATAAACTCTCCTTCCTTCCCAGTCAGTCTGCATCTTCTTATTGGACCACAAGAACAAGCAGCTGGACCTCCTATGGGAACACTACTGTCTTCAATTTAAGGTAAGTCCATTAGCCACAAAGAAACACACCTAAACTACATACATATGGGGTATATTAGATGGAATGCCATGAACAAAAAAGACTCATAAAAGACAAAAAAAGGGTTAGGTTCCAAATTTTAACTGGAGAGTGGTAAGCCTTGGAAACTACGAAGCTTATTCTCTAAGGAAAATTAAGAATGAAGCCGAGCACAGTGGCTCATGCCTGTAATCTCAGAACACTGGAAGGCCGAGGTGGGTGGATCACTTAAGGTCAGGAGTTCAAGATGAGCCTGGCCAACATGGTGAAACCCAATCTCTACTGAAAACATAACAATTAGCCACATGTGGCTGTGGGCACCTATAAGCCCAGCTACCAGGGTGGCTGAGGCAGGAAAATCACTTGAACCTGGGAAACAGAGGGCCACTACACTTGAGACTTCAGCCTAGGCAACAGAGCAAGACTGTCCCCCATCCCCCTAAGAAAAGAAAATTAAGATTGAGAGATGAGTAACTATTTGAAAACAAGGATACAAATAAGACAAATTTAATATTTTCTGAGGGTGAAGGGGGGTGATCATTGGAATAGAGGTGATCCTATTTCCTACAACAAAAATTGAAAAGATTGAGAGTAAAGTAAGTATGCAGTTTAATCACATAGACTAAGTTTGGAAGAGTTGCCACAGGGAACACAAACAAGAGTGACATGACATAAATAAGAGTGTTATTTGAAGACTAGTAAGAACATAATAAAATAAACATAATTGTAATGATTTTGTGACTTCTAGCTGGATTTACTTGCCAGGGGATGGAGAAGGATAGAGAAAGGAACAATAGCATGAGTAATAGAACTAGGTCTTCATACAACAGAAATGCTGGAAGTTCTGTCATAAAGTGACTTAAAGATTCATAATTTATTATAAAAGTATTAAAAATTAATCATGAAAGTGCTTAACCATGGCTAGTTATAGAAACAAAAGAAGGAAGGACAAAGTGGTAGATGAAGAGAGTCAGAATAGCACAGGGACAGCAAATCAGGCAAAACACTGGGTTAGCAGTAGTAAAGAAGTGGAAGAAGTCAAAGGACAAATAAGAGTTGGCTCTTTAAAGGTAAGTTAGATGAGGCTGAGGAATCGAGAGCTTTGAATCACATCAGATCAAATGATGGATCAGAAGCACACAAATAATGTGCAAAGGAAATTCGAACCAATTTCTTCTATAGACTCTATTAACTAAAGTTAATTTTAAATATGTCTTAATTACAAGAGTTACTTCTTTTAAATACATTTCTAGAAAATTCTGCACATTTGCATGGTTCTGAATTTCATGTTTGCCAGTTAATTCCACCATTCATCCACTCATCCTCTCATCCATCCATCCATCCAATAAATTAATTATGTACCATGTTCAAAGCACTATACCAGAAAACTTGTCTAAAATAGGATAGAGATGCTATTGTCACAGAGTTCACTGTATAGTTGCAGAGACAAACACAAATTAAATGATCACAAATGGAGAGATAGGATATATAGTTTCAATAAGAGCCTAAAATAAAAGAAAGTGACCTGGTTAGGGAAATCATTATTTTATAGAATAGCACTTGACCTAAGATCTATGAATGAGAAAGTGATAAATGAATCTGTGTATGGTTGTTGGTGGAGGAGGACTGTGATAAGCTGTGATACGTTCTAAAAAGGGGAGCCTTTCATACAAACACATGGGAATGTAAGAGAGAAAGGCATATTTAAGTACTTGATTCAAGGTATTGAAAAAAGATCAGTATGATTAGATTACAAAAATAGGCAGGGAAACCCAGCAGTTTTCTGTAAGCTATATTAAAGATTTTCATCTTTATTCTAAATGCTACTGGATAACACCCAACACACTGGATTGCATTTTGAGATTACTCTGGCTGCAAGGTAGAGAAGAGTTTATATACTAACCAGCACAAATAAAGAAACATCACTTAGTAAGGTGTGGCAATAGACTTGAAAATATGAAGTTGATTTAATCAAGGGTAAGAAAGGGGAAGAGTTGATGAATTTCAAAGAAATTTAAGAGGTTCCACTGATTGACAGGACTTAGTGATAAATGGCATAGGAGTAAAGGTGAGGAAGTTGTCAAAGGCATTTTTTTTTGGCACAGATAGATGGATAAAGAACCCAAAAAGAAATTATGTTTCGCAGCAAGTAGGCTCAAGTGGTTTGTCTTTGAGATCACATTTGGTATTCCTTTGAGATTTCATGGTGAAATTATTCAAGTTAGCAAATGAATATAGAAGTCCAGAGCTTAGCAGAAGGGCCTAGGTCCAAGCTGTGGGGTTTCTAATAGCTGGAAGGAAAGAGTAAAAGTACAAAGATGTGGTCAGCAAAGAAGTAGGAAATCCAGGACACTAGGTGTCATAAAAACAAAGGAAAGTAAAATTTGGTTTTGTTCAATTGTATTTACGTCTCTGTTGCCCTTTTTTTTTTTTTTCAAAGAGGGAGATGGTAATAAAAAAAAAAGTGCCTGACCGTGCTTAGAGGTCAGATAACTTGAAAAGTGAAAAAATGCCAAGTGATGTTAGAGATACAGAGACCATTCCGTATCGTTAGACAAAACCATACAGTACAGTGATAAAACTGAAAAACAAATTAGAGTGACTTGAAGTGATAATGGGAGGTGAGAAAGTAAAGAAAGAATTTATAACTTGGTCCAAAAGTTTATCTTAGTAAGAAGGTATTGGGAAGGGGTTCTTCCTCTTTCAGCTATTATAAAGTAATTGGAACTAGACTTACCTTTCTGTCGTAAATAACTAGAATACTGGACAAAACATACGTAACAACTATTTTCAGGCATCAGTCAGCAGGCAGGGCCTTGCTGACCTCAGAAAGAGTGACATGCGCCCTTCATTTGACCTGATTTTCTGCCAAGAGATCCCTTCTGGACCATCACAGGAAGAGATAGCCTATGGCATTCTTGGAATGGTGGCAAAAGAAAGAGACAGAGATGAACATTTAGCGAGGGATGGTGGTGAAATTTGCAAGATAAATGAAAAGAGAAAAGGAAACCACAGGAGGAAAGAGCTCAAGAAATCTGCATAGGGCCTTCCTTAAATCTGTTGCTAAATATTAAGTCACGAATGTGTAGGCGGAAACTTTGCAAGGTTAACTGAAAAAATGTTCCAGGGAACATTAAGAAAAGCAATTTCCAGAGCTCATATAAAGCTGGAAGACAGTAAACTCTGGATAGTAAAAAGGAGAGAACTCTTTTAATACCCACAGGATTCAGTAGAAACAGAAGGGTCATACATTACTAGTAGGACTAAACAAACAGTGAAACGGTGATTCTCAGTCCAGCTGGGGATGATTTTACTTTTCCCAAAGACCTCTGGTGATGTCTGGAGACATTTTTTGTTTTCACATTTGGAGAGTGGGAAGAGGGGTATTACTGGTACCTACTGAGTCCAGGGATGCTATTAACTATTCTGCAAAACACAAGTCAGTCTCCTCAGGAAAAAAATTATTCAGCTAAAAATATCAGTAGTGCTGAGATTAGAAACCCTGTACTAGAGGAAATACAATGCTGTCTTTAGATATGGACAGGCAAGGAAGCCCTGACCCTGACTCCATGCCTCAGGAGACCTCCCTGTTTTGCCTACTCAAGGGAAGTTTCCCTCCATTGCCTGGAAACATCTGAGCCTGTCAATGACATATGAGTGGAGTGTCCTTAAGCCCCGATCACAACTTACATGGGACCCAGTCCACATTTCTTCCTTCAGGGCTCTCAGAACTTTCTCATGCGTGGGGTCCACTAGATGTCCCAAAGAGTTCTGGGATTCATTTTTGTAGAACTGTCTAAAGACTGCGTGATTCTATCAAAGACGCTTAGCAGGCTTATTTTTCGTGATGACTGGCATAGTATATCTTTCACAATTTTATGTGAGATTAGGTGTCCAATATGTTACATACACACTGATATGTTTTATCTCTCATACATGTTGGATACAGGATGAATGCAATAGTCTCTAGGGTGATGAAACTCTACCTCTAAACTTAAGTTTCAGGAACTCATAGGCTGGTGCTTTTCTTCTTTTGACAATGTGTTGCCTTCCTGTAGTCTTCCATGTCTGAGGGTAGTGACTGTGGAAACAGTTATCCTTTACCTTTCCTATTTATTCTACCCTCACCTCAGACACCCAAGGCAGTCACTTCAACATTTCCATAGGATCACGTGTCAGGCAGCCACTTGAGGAGCGGCCATGCTCATGTCCTCTAGGAGTTGTCACACCATTGCTCTGAAACACCAATGGACTCTGATCAATGTCCTATCTTGCCTTCAATCTATATGGTGATGTGTTTTGCTGAGTAGGCTTTATGTTGTGCCAGACAAAGCACAGTTGATCCTTGAGCAGACTGCCCTGCTGTTATCACTCTATCCACAGCCCCTCCAATCATCCTTCTCCCACTAGTGACAACATATAAAAGTCAAGAGTGCTCTCGACACTGAAAAAGATTACATTTTTAGGAATGGGATGATTTCAAACTAAAGAGTTCAGAAGACCAAACAATTAAAAGTGGTGCTGCTGTACCTTTAGGCTATAAAATTCTGAATGTTAAAGTTACCATAACCAGAAAATAAATTATTTTTGCATTTTTCTGCCTACTTTGGATAAGACTTAAAATTTTAGTCCTCATTAATAAAGAAGAGTAAAAACTTTCAAGTGTTTGAAAATTAGATTCGTAGGTGACACATCAAATGACAAAACATGACTCATAATTTATAATTTTTTATGAGTTAATTTTGTATTAAATGAATATTATGAGAAAACTAGAGAGGCAAAGAGATTCAAATACTTTAGTATTAACAGATTCCAAAAAGCTGTTATGTTATGCATAACACCAGCATGACCTTTTACTCATGATGAAAAGGAGGACATTAGTCAGGAGTGGCACAGTTGAAAATAATGAAAATAAAGAAATGATTCCTGGACCTGAAATGAAAGTGATGGTTCCTGTACACATGAAGGATCTTTACCTGCCCTGAATATAAATATGAAATACATTTGGCCTTCTTCTTCATTATTCTAAATGTTCATTAATAAATATTGCATTTAACATGAGTCCCTGAATTTTGTAATACATATTTGAATCAACTTGTTTATATAAACAGAGACCACATGAAAATATTTTCTTGGGGTGCTGTGTATCCTAGAGGCTACTCTGAGAAAATGGTTACTCTAAACCTGTCCTAACAAAGCTTTACAATGAAACTTAAATTAATTTTAATCTTCAAGTAACTTACCTGCTGAGAAGACAAATAAAGTCCAACAATCTTTAAGAATGAGAAAATCTGGTACTTAATATAAAATTTATAGTACCCAGAATCTAGTTAAAAAAAAAAAAAACTCTCAAGCTATGTGAAGAAGCTGAAAAAAAAAAATGACCTACCATATGATGTACAGTTTACAGAAATAGACCCAGACATGAAATAAAAGAGATGATGTAATTAACAGACAAGAAATTTACAATTATTATTCTAAATACATCAATTTATAAGAAAAATATGGACATAACGAAAAGAAAAACAAAAATGATAAAAATTCAACAAAACAGAAATTTTAGAGATGAAAAATTTTATTATCTGAAATGAAGATTTTGCTGCAAGGTATTACCAGCAGATTTGCTACTGAAGAAAAAGATCAGTGAACTTAGGATACAGCAATAAAACTATCCAAAATGAAGCCTAGAGAGTAAAATGGCTGAAAAAACTAAAACGTATTAGTGACCTACATGACAATATAAAGTATTCTAACCTACACAGTCTCGTAATTAGGAAATAGGGAGGGATTCAGAAAAAAAAATACGTGAAGATATGCTAACTGTTTCTTTATTTGATGAAAACTATAAACCGATGGATCTACAAAACACAACCAACCACAGTAAAGCATGTCATACTCAAATTGCCGAAAACCAGTGGTAAAGAGAAAATTTGGAAAGCAGCCAGAGAAGAAGTTACATTGTGTTGCGTGGGACAAATATAATCATGATCTCAAACATCTTACGAGGAATCAGGCAAGCCAAACAACTTTGGAAAAATGTTATCTATGCACCAAAAGAAAAAAAAATAATTGTCAACCTAGAATTTTTACCTGGCAAAAATATCCTTTACAAAGTAAGCCAAAATAATAATTTTTTTTTCTGAAAAAGTGAAAGCTGAGTAAATATGTCACTGGCAAAACTGGACTACAAAAAAGTTGTTATTTTATTCAAAGAAAAAGGATATATTCACATGGGCACTAATGGTTTGTTATATTTTAATTCTTGTGCTTACTTTGAGTAGGTAAAGATTTGACATGGCATTATGTCTTATAAATATGACTAATATTTTATTTTGAAACTTCCTATTTCTTTTACCTCTCAGTTAATAAACAGGTTGCAGCTTAGTAACCATAGTATAAACACAATTTACACCAGAGGTCTGTGGTTAAAAATGAGTTAATATCACTCAAATTTTTCAAATTAATTTGTTTCAGACTTTTTAAAATTTTTTATTAAGGAGCTTGACTTTGAAATTTGGTTCAATTCCTGTAATTCATGCATTATTGCATCATTTGGAACAGTTTTACTATATTCCTTTTTATACTTAATGCTTTTAATTTAGTTTGGTAAAACTGAAATTAAACCAATTATTTGGTGGTATACACTAATGTTTGATTAAACTAATTTTAATTTTATTTGAAGAATATCTTCAGAATTATCTACCATACCTTACTCAACCCACTAGGGAATTAATTAAAACTTAGCAGAGTAACTGAACAAATTTGAGGTATTTTAAAATGTAATTAATTATTCATTATTTTTAACTTTTCCTGTAATGTATAAGCTAATTTATTGACTGTGCTAAAATATTTATCTATTCCTTTAACCAGGATTTGTTTTAAACAAACATTTGTTTCTGAATTATATATATATATATATATGTAAAAGAAAACTACAGCTGCAACAAAACTACACAGCTCATTCTAAAAAGGAGGAAAATATACTGTTTTATTAGAAAATGAGGTTGAATAGAAATCTATTTTCTGTATTTTCATTCATCAAACTCAAGAACATTTTTTATCTAAAATATGTTGTGTCATTTGCACATCGCTTAGCTATAAAGAGTAAAAAAATTGCCCATTGAATTCATCCAAACAGTTCTCACAGGAAGATTTTACTGTCAGCCCAAATGGAAATAGCTTAACATGATAAATGTTTCTTAGAATGGAGTCTGTCCACCAAAGGTAGATTTATAAATTCATGAAATCCCATGCTTATATACTCAGATTGCTGAAAGATTTTAGCAATATCAAGTATTTGTCTAAATAAAGATTTTCTCCTGTTCAGAAAACTATATGAGTCTGCCTTTATAAAAAAGGAACTTGAACGAAAGATAATATTTTGTTATTTTCCTTTCTAGTTAAGTATTCAGGTAAGCATTTTGTATTTTTATTATTTGTGTTAGGTCACTGTTGCATTGCTATAAAGAAATACCTGAGACTGGGTAATTTATAAAGAAAACAGGTTTAATTGGCTCACAGTTCTGCAGGCTTTATAGGAAGCATGGTGTTTGCATCACGTGAAGCCTCAGGGAGCTTACAGTCATGGCAGAGGTGAAGGGGGAACAGGCAAGTCACACAGTTAAAGCAAGAGTGGGAAAAAGAGAATGGGGAAGAGGGGTGATGTCACACATGTGTGAGGGCTCCACCTTCATTACCCAAACACTTCCCACCAGGCTCTATCTCCAGCACTGGGAATTACAATTCAACATGAGACTTGGGCAGGGACAAATATCTAAACTCTAATAGTATTGTATGACACATAGTATTACACATGGTCTTTTCTACTATGCAGCACGTAAGTGACCTAATAATCTATTTGTTTTTGCTAATCATGTATATTTGCAGATACCTGACCAAAGGCTATTCAGTCACTACATGAAGACAAAACATTGCAGGAGATGACACCAATAAGAACAGGAAAAGAACACATATACATGCATGCATGTGTGTCAAACATGTGCATAAAAACATGTTCGTGTGTACACACACTTACACACTACCCATAACACAACCTGAAACACGAAGGCATCAAAAATAGAGTGAAAAAGAACAGATGAATCATGTTCACACACCATTTTCAAGTAAAAGTCACAAAGGGAATAAAGCATAGGCCCTATAATTGATGATAAAAAGCACTTATGAACAATGAGGGAAGACTGCAAAATATTCATATCAATCTTCACAGACATCCTCTCTCACAGTGATAAAAACATATCCAGCATTGCCATAGACATTTCCATTGACATATGATTAGCAGCATCCATCAATCTACAAGCTACATTGAGATATCAGTGAAATTTGACAGTCTTCTGATTGCACTTTCTAAGGCCCAAATCTTTCTGCTTTTGATCTTTCCCACTTCAATCTCCAGCCAATTTTATCTCAACACCTTGCTCCATTGCATTTTGTAACTACTTGATATCTCTTTATGTTTCCTGCTATTTGTAAGTTAATGTTTCATGTTTTAAGCTTCGTAATAGAGAACATATAGAAATATAAAAGTCCAAGAATATAAAGCTTCTACTAAAAGTTACTATTTTCCTCTTTTATTTTACCCGTCTAGTTTTTTAAAATAAAATAGTTTTTAAAATAAAGACGATAACTATTTTATATTCTTTATTTAAACACATATTTAAGAATATTTAAATAAAGAATAAGCATATTCTTTATTTAAACACAAATTTAAGAATATGTGTTTATTAAATATTTTCCTAGTTTTTCCAGATACTTGTATTATTTATTTCATAATATTAAGACTCACCAATGTTGCTTTATATGACTTAAAACTAAATAGAAAAAAAATGCTAAATTATCTTGCAACTAAGTTTTTAGTGAAAATTCAATACATAACATTGTAAATCTACTGCAGGTTTAGATAACACTACATTAATCGATAAACATAATAGGGTGATATTTAAATGTAAATTAATTTTAATAAATTCTACTAAAAATTTTTCCTAGAGGGCACCTATGCAAAATAGTCTACTGATAACTCAGTGGATCTGCATTTAGGAATACCCTTAACAGTGGGATTACAGTATGTTCCTCAATACCTCATCAAAATTCCAATGCGAATTTGCATGGTGCTTTTTAAGTTATATATTTCCAAAATGTATTTACATAATCCCAATTTGAACCTGTGGGGGTAAGATTAATGATTATAAGAATGATAACAATGTCTACTAAAAACTTAATATGTTCTTGGACTTTATACAAGTGTTTTCATCTATTCCTCACAGTAACCGCATAAGAAAAGAGTATTATTATACTCACTTCACTGAAAAAAAAACCTAAATTTCAAAAAAGGTAGGAGAGTTGCCCTATTACGTGAAGAATATATGAGAAATATTTGGGAGACAGAGGATAGATTGATCCACCTGAAATAAGTTATATGGGACAGTAAGCAATGGAATGTAAGGGTGGGCAAACAGTTTGAACAAAATTAAATTTCTGAGAACCAGAATAAAGTGTCTGAAGAGAATGTAAAGTGTCGTGTTTAACTATTTGATTTCTGAATCAGATTAGAGTTGATTCTCATCTTTACCACGTACTAGTTAACCTCATAAGATCATTATGAAGATTAAATGAGAACAAGATGGTACATTGTGGAAGCTCATTAGTACATGCTCAGTAACTTTCAATTGTCAACCATGTTGTTGAAAAGTTTTGAGAAGAGATTTTGAGATCGCAGCCTTCAAAATATATCTCTGGTGTAAATAATAATTCATAAAATATATGAATTAGATGTAAAAATATCAATTAAGAACTAAACTGCATTAATCATTAGAACTCTGTTTCCTTTAGGGCCTGGTAATGGCAGTGAGAGAGAATATAATAGAAAAGGAAAGGAAGGGAAGGGGAAGGAAGAAAAAAGAAAAGCAGGAGAGGTGAGGGGAGGGGAGGGAGAGGAAAGACATTTGTAAAAAAATATATAAGATAAATATGTCTTCGAGAATGTCTGAATAAAGCGTTCAGGTTTCCAAATTTAAATAATCACAGATTTTTATAGATGGACTTTCATCTAGACTCACCAAATGTTTTGATTTCATTTGTAACATTCTTGCCAAGTAGTTACAGAATATATTTTGAACAAACTATTAACAGGAATAGGCTCTTAAAATAGATCATTCTACTTCCAGGCAGCTTTAACTATTTAGAAGCAAGCTCCTCATTATAGTGACCTGAAAATTTCACAATTATTTAATATTTCTGATATTAGTCTCTAAATCGATGCACTCTGACCCTATTTCCATATATAAAGTCATTCAGGTAACCTAAACACTACCCGCCTTCTACAAAGGCCCTCAGCCCATTAAATTATTTGTAAACTGAGATTTTTTAATTTCACTCTCCTTGTTCTTCTTTCTTTAGTGAGCTTGGGTTTGTCATCTTCTTTGAAAGAGTGGAGCTCAAAATATGACCTCTCTTCTTGGACAGTGCTCACAATTAAATGTTGTGTAGGGAAGCTAATCACTTAGGTACAGCCAGGGCTGTAACACAGGTGTCCAAGGTGCTAGAGGTAAATACCAACACACCCTGCCTAGAGAAGAGTGACTTCTGTGATGACAGAAGTCTCCACCATGGAGTAAGATTTCAACTTGGATAATTACGAATTTCTGACTTTAAAGAGAGTATCAATCCATATATTTCAATGTACAGAGTTTGAAAAAAAAAAAAAAGTAAACATACTAGAGTAAAAACTGTTGAATCCCATTAGATAAAATGATTTATCACTATTTTTTAAGATCACCGAAATCAGTAATTTGTTTTCTTAATACTTGCCTCTGGTATTTTTTACTCAACTTGATTTTAAGAACTTAATTCACTGAATTCAACACTTAAGTAGTCAGTGAAGCAAAATGCAATTATTTTTCTCTCATGATTACATTTTTCTTACCTCTCCAATTTTCCATTTTTGTCAGTTTTGTTTATCCTAATATAGTTCATAGTGGCTAAAACACAGCATTAGGAATTCTGGCTATCATACTGTACATCACAGGCAAAAATTAAATCAAGATAGAGTAGACCTAAAGGTAAATTTTAAAGTATAAAAGTATAAAATTTCTAAAAAAATGCATGAGAAAATCTTAGCGACCTTGAGTTAGGCAACAGTTTCTCATATATAATACCAAAGGCATGAACCTTAAAGGAAAAGAATGCTAAGTTGGACTTAATCAAAATTAAGAATATTTCCTTTTCTAAAAGCACACATACAACCCAAGGTTCAGATAAAAGAATTATAAATCATATGTCTAATAAAGAACTTGTACCCAGAACACAGAAAGAACATTTGAAACACAGTAATTTTAAAAAGCATACAATCGAAAGAAAAAGGAAAAAGATTTTAAAAGACACTTGAAAGAAACACTTGACATATGATCATTTGAAAAGATGCTTACTAAAGTTAAAACTACATGAGATACCACTGCATACCTATTGGAATAGCTAAAATTAAAGACTGACCATACAAAGTGACCTTGAGGATGTGGAATGGCTGGAACACTCCTATACTGCTAGTGGAAATGTGAAATGATACAAGCACTTTTGAAAATAGTTTACCAGCATCTTAAAAAAAAAAAAAACATAAAATTTTTAATTATTGACGACTTGTACTCCTACCTGGGTATCTAACTAGAAGGAATAAAATCTTACGTTCATACAAAGGTATATACACAGATATATGCAGCAGCTTTATTTATAATCACCAAAAACTGGAAACACAGAATAAACAAACTGTATTATATCCATATAATATAATTAATTAAAATAAATGAGTTATGACACATGAAAGTACATGTGTTGATGTATGATCATGGATGAATCTTAATCATACTGAGAAAAAAAAGCCAAATCCAAAAAAGGACACACTATTAATTCCATTAAAGAATTCTAGAGTATGCAAATTAATCTCTACATGATAGAAAGCAGGTAAGTGATTGCTTGGTTATGAAAGCGAGTGGGGAGAAGCAGGTGGGAGGGATTATAAAATGGCAGAAGTAAATGTATAAGATGATGAATATTTTTATTATAATGATCTTTATAATGGATTTATAGTTACAAACATTTTTAAATTAACCAATTGTATACATTAATTGTAAAGTTTATTGTATGTGAATTATATCTCAATAAAGATGCTTTGAAAAATAGTACCTCAGATGATTCTTTCAGTTTGAACATAGCTTTCAACAGTATGCTGGATGATGGGTGTTCTTCATCTTTAGGCCTTGTCTCTGTATGAGTTGTAATACTAATTTTAAAACAAAACAAAACAAAATGTATATTTTTCAGCTATTATTTAAGAACTTAGAAGAGAAGGATAATAGTAAAGGATGGAAAGTATCTAATTAACCCTGGAAATAAGAACTTGGATAGAAATTCTGAATAATCAGAAGGAAGAAAAGACTCAAATAGCCCTGGGAAATCTATCATTGTAAATGGCAGAGTAACCCTATAGAGAGTTGGAGCTCTTTCAGGAGAGGAATTTGGGTCTTTTCCACCCATTGCCTAGAATAGTTCTGAAACATATCTATGCTCAGTTGGAAATAATATAAATAGTCTCAAAAAGTCTCAGCTACACTTACTTTTTTCTTTTTTTGGCTATTCCTTTTACAGAAATTACCTTTAACCTGGAACATTATGTCTTCGTTCTCATTGGTTTCGAAGAACATCTTTATTTCTGCCTTCATTTCATTGTTTATCCAGTCAACACTCATGAGCCAGTTGTTCAGTTTCCATGAAGTTGTGCAGTTCTGAGTTAGTTTCTTAATCCTGAGTTCTAATTTGATTGCACTGTGGTCTGAGAGACTGTTTATTATGATTTCTACTTTTTGCATTTGCTGAGGAGTGATTTACTTTCAATTTTCTGGTCAATTTTAGAGTAGGTGGGATGTAGTGCTGAGAAGAATGTATATTCTGTGGATTTGGGGTAGAGAGTTGCGTAGATGGCTATGAGGTCTGCTTGGTCCACATCCAAGTTCAAATCCTGGATATCTTGATAATATTCTGTCTTCCTGATGTGTCCAATATTGAGAGCGGAATGTTAAAGTCTCCCACTATTACTGTGTGGGAAAACCACCTTAAACTTCATATGGAACCAAAAGAGAGCCCGCATAGCCAAGACAATCCTAAGCAAAAGGAACAAAGCTGCAAGCATCACCCTACCTGACTTCAAACTATACTACAAAGCTACAGTAATCAAAACAGCATGGAACTGGTACCAAAACAGAGATACAGACCAATGGAGCAGAACAGAGGCCTTGGAGGCAATGCCACACATCTACAACCATCTGACCTTTGACAAACTGGACAAAAACAAGCAATGGGCAAAGGATTCCCTGTTTAATAAACAGTGTTGGGAAAACTGGCTAGCCATGTGCAGAAAACAGAAACTGGACCCCTTCCTGACACCTGACATTAAAATTAACTCCAGATGGATTAAAGACTTAAACATAAGACCTAACACCATAAAAACCCTAAAAGAAAACCTAGGCAAAACTGTTCAGGACATAGGCATAGGCAAGGACTTCATGACTAACATACCAAAAGCAATGGCAACAAAAGCCAAAACAGGCAAATGGAATCTAATTAAACTCCAGAGCTTCTGTACAGCAAAAGAAACAATTCTTAGACTGAACCGGCAACCAACAGAATGGGAATAAATTTTTACAATCTACCCATCTGACAAAGAGCTAATATCCAGACTCTACAAAGAACTAAAACAGATTTACAAGAAAACAAACCAAAAAACCCATTCAAAAGTAGGCAAAGGATATGAACAGACACTTTTCAAAAGAAGACATATATGAGGCCAACAAACTTATGAAAAAATGCTCATCATCACTGGTCATTAGAGAAATGCAAATCAAAACCACATTGAGATACCATCTCACACTAGTTAGAATGGTGATCATTAAAAAATCTGGAGACAACAGATGCTGGAGAGGATGTGGAGAAATAGGAATGCTTTTACACTGTTGGTGTGAGTATACATTAGTTCAACCATTGTGGAAGACAGTGTGGAGATTCCTCAAGGACCTAGAAATAGAAATTCCAATTGACCCAGCAATCCCATTACTGGATATATATCCAAAGGATTATAAATTGTTCTATTATAAAGACACATGCACACAAATGTTCAGTGCAGCGCTGTTTACAATAGCAAAGACCTGGAACCAACCCAAATGCCCATTGATGATAGACTGGAAAAGGAAAATGTGGCACATAAACACCATGGAATACTATGCAGTCATAAAAAATGATGAGTTTGTGTCCTTTGTAGGGACATGGATGAGTCTGGAAACCATCATTCTCAGCAAACTGACACAAGAACAGAAAATCAGACACCGCATGTTCTCACTCATAGGTGGGTGTTGAACAATGAGAACACATGGACACAGGGAGGGGAGCACCACGCAGTGGGGTCAGTTGTGGGGGACTAGGGGAGGGACAATGAGGGGTAGGGAGGTTGGGGATGGATAACATGGGGAGAAGTGACAGATATAGTTGACAGGGGATGGAGGCAGCAAACCACGTTGCCATGTATGTACCTATGCAACAATCCTGCATGATCTGGACATGTACCCCAGAATCTAAAGTACAATAAAAAATTAAAATAAATAAAATGTCTAGCTCCGTGAAAAAATGCTGGATATAGTTCTATGTAAAGAAACAACAAATCCAGGGTATAGTGAATTCTGGTTCTGAAGCATTTTATCGGAGTAATGGAGAACGTCAATTCTTTAGACACTTATCAGAAGTTTTATTCAGCTAAAAACATTATCTGTTAAGTTGTTGACCTTCCGTACTGAAAATGTCATCTTCTACAAGATAAAAGAAGTGATGATTGAAACCGCAAATGACATGTGGCAGTAGATAAAAAGAAAGGGGGATAGGTGATGTCATTAGGGAAGTATATTATTAACTGCCTGGTCAAATGAAGAGAATGGATGTGTTCATGACACAGATTGATATCCAAGTTAATCATCTCTTAGAACTTTCATTGTGCACTTCACTGCAGATTGATTCCACTGTGCTGGCTCCAGTACACCTTCTCTCTCATCGTCACTTTCTCTCTCATCGTCACCATCATTATCCACAGTCCACCTCAATATTATCATCAGGAATACTTAGGAAATTAAAAAGAGAATAAGGATTGGTAAATACAACATTTATGTTGGTTCTTAACATTTGAAATTGGAAGTAATGAGTAGGTTTATGATAAGAAATGTCCACCAGGTAAATAGAGCTATGTGTCTGGAACACTGAAGGAAGCTGATTTTGGTGAAGCTTTTGAAGCCATATGTATAGATGCAGGATCAAAGCTTTGGAAGTAAAAGACGTCCCTAAAGAAAAGAGCATAAGGCTGGGCGCGGTGGCTCACGCCTGTAATCCCAGCACTTTGGGAGGCCAAGGCGGGCAGATCACGAGGTCAAGAGATCAAGACCATCCTGACCAACATGGTGAAAACCCATCTCTACTAAAAGATAGAAAAATTAGCTGGGCGTGGTGGTGCTTGCCTGTAGTCCCAGCTACTCGGGAGGCTGAGGCAGGAGAATAGCTTGAACCCAGGCGGCAGAGATTTCACTGAGCCGAGATCACGCCATTGTACTCCAGTCTGGCGTCTGAGGACAGAGTAAGACTCTGTCTCAAAAAAAAAAAAAAAAAAAAAAAAAAAAAAAAAGAGCATAAACAGCAGCAGGACAATGATTAAACCTATTACCCAAGGATGTGGGAGTAATGTTACTCAAGAAGGGAGGACGAATCAAAGTTATTGTTGAAGTGGGACCTATTATGTTTGTATGCCAATTTGCACTTATTTTTTACGTTATAAATTCAAGTATCCTGCAAGGCAATAGCTCACATTGCAGTGAAGTCTCTTCTAGTGTTATTTTAAATCATAAAGGGTTACTTGGAAGCACAGAAACATTACAATCGGGAGAGAATGCTAAAGAGCAAATGCACCTATATCCAATTAAAAAGATGCTTCTGTGGCCAGTGATATCATCTTGGTTGAACGCCTTCTATGTACTAATCAAAGGAACTTTGTGATTCTTTAGAGAAACTCATTTTCTGGCAGAAGTTTGAAAGCATTTCTGGTATTAAAAGGAAATCAATGAGAGGATAAAAAAGCAAGAAGGATATGTGGTAAACTCTCATTTAAAGACCTGTACAGTCAATAGAATGCCTCTTTGCAACCTTTCAATGAGACAAGTCCTCTAATTTCAAATGGAACAGCCTGTGTTCCATATTTCTTAGCCTGGCTGACATAGAGGTCACAGATTTACTGTGGGACAAGTTAGAATCACTTACATATTATCCTAAATTTAGATTTGGCCTAGATTTTTTGCTGAAATGATGAGAGGCATGGCAATAAAATGAAACTTTGCTGCTTTTATCATTTTCTGCTTGCAGAGTTTAAAAAAATCATAAAATAAATTGTGCTGAAAGAAACCACTGAACTCATCAAACTCTGCCTCCTTAAAATTATTAAGTCACTTTATCTCCCAACCACTCCTGAGCTGCTTTCTAAGTGACCTTGTGGCATGTCCTGAATAGCCTTTCTGAGCAGGTAATAAACAGCTGTAGTAGTGTACAATTTCAGTCTTCAGTCTTTGATATCCTTTTTAGATGCTCCCCAACAACTCCCCCAAGAGTTCACTCTAGTCACTATTGTCCCAGAAGAGCACTGAGTCAAATTACTGTATATTTATTGATCACTGTAAAAGGCAATGTACTGTGTTTCTGGAGGTGCACCACCTTCTAAAAATTTACATTTGAAGAGGCAAAATATAATGCCATGAAAATTTTAATAACAAATATTAAAAGAGCTCAGCCAATAATAGACTGCTTAGAAAAAGAGATCACTTTAAGATGGAATGGCCGAGTCATTAATAACGACTTTAAGATATGATAAAACAGTACAGATCTGGTCCATCAAAAGCTATTCGAGGCTAAAGAGTCCATTCATTCTAGCAGTATCTTCCTAGTAACTCTTTCCTCATCTGCTCTGCCTAAGTACCAGATTTTCCAGTTACCTCCACAATTTACATCATAACATATCCCAGTGAATATCATATAACTGACTCCAGCTAACCCTTTTTAACCTTACAGTGTGGCCCACACAATAAATCCAGTGACTTATACATACCACTGGATTCAAGCCTGAACCTTACAAGTGCAACTGGAATGCCTTAAAAAGGCACCATAGACTCCTTATCTGTCAGGATTTAGCCCTCACCAGGTATGTGGGGCACAAACTACTCAGCATCAATGTGCTGGTCACGAATGAGAGAACTAGGCTTAGGAGAAGAGAGTTAGCCAGAAACCAGAAAAGACACCAAGATGTGGAGGCAGTAATACCTTGCTCTCCCTGACCTATCATCAACAGTTAGAGATCAAGCATGAAAAAAAAAAAAAAGCCCCACATAAAGCATTAAGATCTACATTTATTCTGGGATTTCTAGAGAGGGATGATCAAGAAAAGGAGGAGAATAAAGGGGTTCAGAAGTGCATAAGAGAGGCCAGGCATAGTGGCTTAGGCCTCTAATACCAGCACTTTGGGAGGCCGAGGTGGGCTGATCACCTTGAGTCAGAAGTTGGAGACCAGCCTGGCCAACATGGCGAAACCTTGTCTCTACTAAAAACACAAAAATTAGCCGGGCATGGTGGCGTGTGCCTGTAATCCCAGCTACTTGGGAGGCTGAGGCAGGAGAATTGCTTGAACCCAGGAGGCAGAAATTGCAGTGAGCTGAGATTGCACCACTGCATTCCAGCCTGCGTGACAAGAGTCTAAGTCTATCTTTAAAAAAAAAAAGAAAAGAAAAAGAAGTACGTAAGAGAATCAGAAATGGTATCAACGAAAGCCCAGGGCATATTAGAAATCCCATGTAAATGAATAAAAGGACTATTAGAAAAACGTTTATACTGTTTAGAATATGATAACCAAGCAGAATCTCAGATCACTAAGAGGCACTCATTTATTCAACAAATATTAATTGAAGAACCCCTGTATTCCAGGCATCATTCTAATTTTAGAGATACTACAGAAATCAAAATAAATACAGATTTACCCCATCAGAGCAGTTCTTAATGATGGCATGGAGATACATACACATGTACACAGAGACACATATTGCACACACATATAACTATACATATGCCCTATGGTGGTAAATACAATGAAACAAAACAAATCAGAGAACAGATAAACTGGTAGGAAGGCGGATTTATCAAGCAGCGATTTTAAACACCGTGGTAGAGAAAGACCACTGGAAGGTGCCATTTTACAAAGTACTAAAGAAATAAAGACTATTTTTTTCCTTTCTTTTCTGGCATCCTCATGAGGAGGAGGAAAATTCACTGAATAATTATTATCATACTTTCACGACTTCCCTCAATCTATACTCATCTTGCATTCAGGATCCAATTTTATATTGAATAGAGCTGCAAGAATACTGGTCTTCTCATGGAAATAAATTGCTGCTACCAAACAGTATCAAGAATGTGCTCAGTCATTGGAAAGACAAAAGATTATCAAACCCTGGTGATTTAGTATGAAAGACACAACTCTTTCATTTATTCCCATTTTACTAAACACTGTTCCATGCCAGACATTAACGAATTCTGGGAACAGAAGAGAACCACAGCTGCCTTTATGGAACTTGTAGTCCAGAAAGGTCAACCTATGTGATTTGATGGAAACAGTGGAAATGACATTATTTAAAAAAAAAAAACAAAAAAAAAAACAGGACTTAGCGACTGACTGAATTTGGGCAACATGAGAAAGGGCTAAGTCAGGAATTAATTTTAGATTGATGTTATCAACAACTGAGGAGGCTGAGAAAGCCACATAGTGACATAGGATTCACCAGAATTAAATCAGGTTTGAAGAATTCTAGAAAAGAGGTAAAGAGGTTTAAAGATGACAATGAGTTGAATAAAGACAAAACTGGTATTATCTGGGCTTAACAGAGCCTAGTTTCTAAATACAAATTGTATTACTGTTAGCTTTTCAAGTCTTTTAAATAGAAATAGATTATTTTGCTGCTCTGCTAAAATTCCTCCAATGAATCCCCATTTCCTATAAGGCTTCACATGATTTGCAACCTCTACCCTCCTTCTGAATCTCTGCAATCATTGCTTCCATCTTCTGTCCCTCCTCAACCTTGATCACTTTTCCTCCACCCAATGGTCTCTTTATTTGTCCTCCACCCAATGGCCTCTTTATTTGTCCTCGATTAAGCCAAGTAATTCTTATGTCTGCCTGTAAAGAGGATGCTCCAGATATTGTCATGGATTCCCCATCACTCTATGCATGTCTCTGCTCAGATTAAATCTCACCTGATCAGAGAGGTCCTCATAAACAACCTTATCTAAAATAACACTTACTTTCTCTATTCTTGTTCTAGTTTCTTTTAATTATACAGTTATATATTTATTACAAATATAAGCTCCTTGGCAATAGGGACTTTGTGTACTTTCTTCCCTGATGTAACTTCTATGTGTAAAAGATAGTATACACTTAATTTATACTTTTGAATTTGCTATAGATTTTGTTGTGCACTTCTGCTCATCAGTTTTCTCTTCCTTACAACCCTGACCTTTTAAAATACTAGTGGAAAATATTTAAATAAATTGTTATCAATTAAACTTTCCATATTAACCAATACCATTAATTTTCTCTGTAAAGCCTATTGTCCAGAAAATACTGAAATCTCACAGCTGGTAGACTATTTGCTACCATTCTTATTTACTTCTTCTTTTTACAAGTAAATCAATAACATCGGTTCTCAACCTGTTTCTACCAGTTGGACTTTTCAATCTCATTACATAATTTATTATTATGGAAATCAATATAATACAAACGTAAAAGAAAAAAATGGTGTTTCTATGAAAACTAGTTTAAATACTACAGGAAAATTTAATAAATGTGATTTACATTTAAAGAAATTGCTACTGGATATCAACTTTCAAAGACTGAAGAGTCATAAATATCCAGAATTAATCACTCAGTATGTTTTCTATGTATATTTAAGGCCTTGTTCTATTTTAAATACATTCAAAGTGAAAATCTTAGGTATTGCCTTATGGGTGGGGTTTACATCAAAAGGATGATGCTGAATTTCAATCAGTGAAAAAGAAAATGTCTTGGTTTGACATCTAAAGATTGAAAAATATATTTGTATTATATTAATTATCCAGTTTACTTTTATTTTCCCCATAAATTAACTGCCGGAGTTTATCAGGTGAGCTGGGTTTTCCTTATATAACCCTATAAATACTCCATATTCTATCTTTCCTTCTTTCATTTCAGCATAGATGAAAATGAAGTTTCATCTTGTGTGTGTGGGCACTAGCTGACTGTATTTCTGTGTTCAAAAAGAATTCTAAAGCTTCCAGTGAGCTGAGAGAAAGTATGATTAGTTACCTGTCAAGATCATGAAAAGAGGAATGTGATCTCAGTGCTACACTTTTGCTGTCCTTTACCTGAACACTTCATGGTTCCCTGCAAGCCCAGTGTCAAGGCCCCTGTGGTAGCAGCACACAGGTCTTACCCATCCTGTATCTGCAACTTTTTCTATCCGTACTTATCCCACTCCACTTTCATTTCATCCCTAGTTTTTATGTATGTTTCCAAATCTGACTGCCTATTTCAGGGTGAACTTAAGGGTTGTATTTAAGGACACATAAAAGTCATCAAGGCAACACAAATTTGAAGTTGTTGATAAAAAAAAAAGGGACAAAATGACAGGGTGGGAGCATTTAAAAAGTTAGGAAATACAAAAATGAACATCATAAAGGCCACGCTATAGACAGACCACAAATTTGGCTCTAAAAAATTAAAGATGAAACAAAAATCTAGAAAATAAAAACAAGTTTATTTTTAAAAAGAAGCAAAACTATTTCTTATACCAAAACAATTACTGCCAATACCATTCTGCCTATGTATCTTGTGTGCTCTAGAGGTAAAAGTAACTTTTTTTTATAAGCATTTCTTCTTCTGAAATTCCACAGGACCTCTTCTGAACAACTCTATTAAGCATTTGCTCCATGGTAATTATTTCTTTTAATTATACTGTGCATTTGTAGCTCCCTAAAAGAGATGAAGTCCTTTGTAATGAAAACCCCACCTGTATTAGTTTGCTAGGGCTACAAAATAAAGCACCATAAATTCAGTCACTTGAAACAACAAAAATTTATTGTCTCATAGTTCTGAAGATCAAAAATTTAAAATTGGCAGGGTGTGGTGGCTCATGCCTGTAATCCCAGCACTTTGGAAGGCTGAGGCAGGAGAACCTGAGAGACAGAGATTGCGCTGAGCTAAGATCACACCACTGTTCTTCAGTAGTGGGCAACAGGACAAGACTCCGCCTCAAAGGAAAAAAAAAAAAAGAAAGAAAATACATTTAAAATGAAGGCGTCAGGAGGGCCATGCCATGCTGCTTCTGAAGGTGCTAAGGAAGGATAATTTCCAGACCTGTCTCTTAGCTCCTGGTAGTTCTTAATTTCTGGCAGCAATATGCACATGAGTACTCTCCCTGTGTGTGGGTTTGTGTCCAAATCTTTCCTTTTTATAGACACATCAACCATATAAAGTGGGTCCCTAATTCAAAACACCAATTATATTGGATTCAGAGGATCCCCAACTTCAGTATGATCTCATCTTAATTTCACTAATTGTATCTACAAGAATTCTGTTTTCAAATAAGGTCACATTTTGAGGTGCTGGGGGTTAAGATTTTAAGAAATAAATTTGTAGGGATACAATTCAATCCATAACAACAACACAGAGATATACATATAACACAAACACAGTAAATTCATTAGATTAAAAATTGATGAGAAAACAGGTGAAAAAGTGAAAGAAAATACCAATGCTGCTAGCTTTCCCTTTGCCCACTTGCTGTTTCTATTGTTGCCAAAGTTATGGTTTATCCTCTGAAGAGCAAAGGATCACTTTGCCAATGCTAATGAATCTCATAAGCTAACTCTGCTAATATACAAATGAACATGTATAGATATTTAAGGACCTTACAACACTGATTTTTATTTCTCAAATTTACTACATCTTTGAGTGGAATAAATACTAATCACTTTTTGTACCAGTCATGAATTTCACTCTATGTAGAATATTTTTTACCTAAATATTGAAAGGATTGTGGCTTTGCATAAAGATTTTCCTAAAACAAACACAATATGCTTGAACGTTTTTTTCAAACATTAAAAAGGACAGCGTCAAAGTACTCTTATACCATTGTTTTCTTAATAAGAAAACAGGGATAACTGTGTGAAAATGACAATCTAATGACATGCTGAAATGCTGGAGTGTTCAGGCAGGCATAACCAAATTAAAGTGAAGTTCTGCACAATTATTCATTAAACAGAGAGCTCATTGCATAGCCAGGTTAAATACATTCCTTGAATTAAAACTTTCAGTTACAAAGGCATTTATTCATTCACTGGTAATCATAAAACTGTGCTTTGCTTTGTAAGCCATAATGACTAGGTCAGTTTACTATGGCTTCAGTTTTTTTGGCTTAATGTTTTTCTCTACTTCTTAGGGCACTTACATTTTTAATAGTGAATCAGTGCTTACATTCAAGTACGCATTAGCACTGCTTACATCTTATCTTAAAAATAATGGGTGATTCATCATCAGGACAGGTTTCTTACAAATGACTCATTTATCTCAGCATGCAGTCTTAATCATAAAAAAATTCCATGGCTTAATATCAGTGACGGCTTAAAAGACACACACACACACACACACACACACACACACACACACGACCTGCATATACTTCTTGCCAACTATTAAAACATTAAAGCAAGACAAGATGATTTTCTTTGCCTACTATGAAGAAAATAGTTTTAATAAGGTGCTGCAAATAACCTTATCTTTACATACTGGAATGAATTTTGGTAGTCAATAATACAAAGAGATTATGATGATATATTAATTTTTAATAATGACTCGACTGTTGTGTGTTTTAATGGACAGAAGAGGTATTCCGCCTATTTCAGCTTTTCTAAGTACAGAAACAACCTCATCCTGTTTCTCCCAAATTTCTCTTTTTCTTTATTTCTATTAACAGCATCGTCATTCTCTTAAGCAACCAGCACTAAATCCTGAACTTTATATACCCATTCAATGAGTAAATTACCCAATGATTGCCAAAAGAACCTCTGTGTAACTCTTCTAGTGTCTGCAGATACAAAGGTGAGAGGAGACAATCTGCAAACAAAAACAGTAAGACACCATTTCACACCCAAAAGGGGGAAAAACTGAAAGATAAAAAACAGGAAGTTTTATGGAGTTGTGCATCAATAGGAACAGCACTGGGAAGGTCTAAATTGATAAAACAATCTTGAAAAACAATTTGTACTGCTTATACGGAAAGTTGTAAATTCACATACATGTCCTAATTAATTCTGCTTCAGGCACATACCCTGAAAAAACTCATGCATGTATACACAGCTCTAGCGGCAACAATCCCTAATGGCCAATACATGGCTTGGCCTTCCAAAGTGAGGGATATTCAATGGAATGGTGGTGAGACATGAGTATGTGAGTGTTATCTATTGTTTCTGTTATTTTACTTCTTACATATTTATTCTTTTGTAATAATTTTGTTTTAAAAAGAAAAGGATAAACAAGTTCTGATATGGATAAGAATCAATGAAAATCGTAATTTTTTAAAAAAAGCTATTAGTGTACAAAAGAATTAAGACTCCATGCTTGTACAAAGAGAATTTGTAAATGGGACTATAATACTGAGAAACTCAACCGTAGCACAGTTCAGATAAAACCCATACCAAAACCACAATACCATCCTACACTGTCTGGATAAATCACTCAGTAGCCTTAGAATTTAAATGCAGTGCTCAGAGCTACAATTTCTGTTTTAAGATTAATGCTTTTCTTGCTTTGATTCCATCTTCAGTAGGATATAAAATTACAGACCTCTGGACCCAACTGACTGCAATCTGACACAAGCTCAGGCATTTAAGTGTGACTCTGTTAATGAATTAATGAATTTCTTTGTGCTTCAGTTTGTCCATGTGTAAAATTAGACTAATAATGGGATCTTAGAATTTGTGAATATTAAATAAAGTAATATATGTAAAGTGCTTAAAATAGTATCTGGAACATAGAGGTTTTTTTTTCAATCTTTATTTCATTTTGGATAGCTTCCATTGTGGTATCTCCAAATTTACTAATCTTTTATTCCTCAAAGTCCAATTCCTACTAATCACTTGCAAAACATTTTTAAATTTCAGACATTGTAGTTTTCACCTCTAGAAGTTTGTTATTGGCTTCTGTTATATCTTTCTTAATATAGTAAATCTTTCCTCCAACTTCTTGACTATGTGGAAAATTAAACTATGTTAATTTCTGTACTTATCAATATTGTCATCAGTGTCACTTCTGAATCTGTTTCAATGACTGACTTTCTCTCCTCAATATGGGTTGTATTTTCCTGCTTCTTTTCATGCGTGGTAACATTTGACTGAGTTTTCTTATCTTGGATCTGAAATTTGTGTATTTCTATAAATATTCTTAAAGTATTTCCTAGGACATAATTATGTGACATAGAAACAGTTTCATCCTTTCTAACTTTTGTTAAATTAGAAAAGTTTTTGATCTAGGGTTACTTTTACTCCACTACACAGGCAATACCATTGTGAGTACTCTACGTGATTCACTTTGAATTTCAACATTTTATACTCTGGCTGGTGTTAACACAAACCACTGCTGGCCTTATGTGAGCTACAGCTATTGTTCCTGCTACTCCTTTCAGGTGGTTCTCTTGCTGGTCTTGTGTAATATCCTCACACACAAGGCTAATCAGACCTTGAATGAGGAGTCTTGCAAGACGTTAGAAAATCTGTGAAGCGACTGTTTTGCCTCTTTCCCTCCCTCTCTACCTAAAACACTGTACTCTTCTGTGTGAATTCTAACTGCCTTGCCAATCCTGGGCTCTCAGCTCAGTTTCAACCCAGGGAGATTGCCAATATAAAAAAGCTATTTCATCTATTTTCCCCAGTTTTATAGTTGTTTCAGGTGGAAGGATAAATCTGGTCACTTTCCTCCATCGTGGCCAGCAACAGAAGTCATGTAATCTATCATTAATGAAGACGCTTTTCTCTGAATCTTAGTTAGCCCTCAGTGTGCTACATAGCACAAAGTAAGTGTGAATATGAGCATGTAGGTATGTGCAATGCAATTACATTTAGCTGGGACAGTAGGCATTACTGCTTGCAACATGCCTTTCAGCAACCTTGTTCAGTGGAGTTTTGTTGAATTTTTCCCACCTAGTCCAAAAAAGTTCTCATTGAATCACTCCATGTTCCTCCTAGTCTTTCTCTCATCTGATTCTTTCCCTTTTACATCTGTGAAACAATAAAAATAATTACCTCCTAATTATTTTGCATGATGATTTACATTTTTTTGTGTGTAGATTTTGTTTCTCAGCCTTCACTTGCACTTTCTAGACCTTACAAAGGCAATTTCCCACCCAGGGAAAATGATTGGGCCAGATGTTAAAAAAAAAATGTAGTGGTTAAGTACTCAAGTTATAGAATCAGGTTGTTTTCAACTCTAACCTCTTCTACCACTTATAACCTAAATGACTTTTATCAGGCTACTTTCTGATGAATCAGTTTAACTATCTATGATAGTTAATTTGTCAACTTGGTTATGGTAACCAGCTGTTTGATCAAAAACCAGTTTGCATGTTTCTGTGAAGGTATTTTTTTTTAGTTGTGATTAACATTTAAACTGGTAGATTCCCAGCAAAACACATTACCTTCCATAATGTGGTTGGGCCTCATCCAATCACTTATCAGTCAATAATTTATCAGCACCTGAGAAAAAGACTGAAGTCCCCTGAGAAAGAAGGCTACAACTGCATCAGAGACTGCAACACTTTCCTGGGTTTCCAGTCTACTAACGTGCCAGCTTGCCCTGAACATTTCAGACTTGTCAGACTCCCAAGTGACATGAGCTAATTCCTTAAAATCCCTCTCTCTCTCACACACACACACATATATATATATTAGATACACATAAACATACATACTTTCTACTGGCTCTGTTTCTCCGAGGAACCCTAATACAGTATCAGAAAACAAAAATAATCATGCACCATACTCTAAAGAGTTGTTTAGAGAGCAAAATACAATACTGTATTTTAAATGTTTTGCACAATAATGTACTTTAAACATCTGACACATAAAAACTGTTCAGCAAGTATGACCATATATGGTCATATGTTCAGCAAGTATGACTATATAAGTAGTTCCAACAACAAATCTTCAAGGTAGTTAATTATTAAATGTATTTTGGAAATCAGAAAAAATAAATCCCAGAAACATTAAGTGACTTCCTTACAACTTAACAACCACTAAGTAGCAGAACCTGAATGGGACTTCACCTGTCCTTGAATGCTCAAAAATGCTTTGACTGTTACTAATTCCCATTATGAATATACTCTACTAACAATTACAAGCAGAAATAATATTATTCTTAAAGCAATGAAAATATAAACGAGGCCACAATAGCACTGTGGTGCTAATGAATAACTTTTTTATGCCACCAATCCAGGTTTAAGGCCTGTAAGCTTCCTGGAAGTCTAGAAAGGTGCACAATGATAGACTAGTTCGAACTTGTTACAATGGCTAAAATCAGGAAAACTGACAATAACAATTGTTGATGAAGATGGGAAGCAACTGGAACACTCAGACCCTGCTAGTGGAAATGTAATTTAATACATCTATTCTGCAGAGAAGCTTGTCAATTTTTTATCAAGGTAAATACATATTTACCATGAAATCCAGCAATTCCACCCCTAGGTATTTATCCAAAACAAAGAAAAATTTATGTCTTAAAATAAATTGTATGAAAATATTAACAGCAGTTTTATTTTATAATATCCCTAAGAAGATCTCAAACATCATCCTGATACCAAAACCTGGCAGAGACACAACTAAAAAAGAAAATTTCAGGCCAATATCCATGATAAACATTGATGCAAAAATCCCCAATAAAATATAGGCAAACTGAAACCAACAGCACATCAGAAAGCTAGCTTATCCATCATGATCAAGTTGACTTCATCCCTGGGATGCAAGTCTGGTTACTTATGCAATTTTATAAATATAATATATCACATAAACACAACCAAAGACAAAAAACACATGATTATCTCCATAGATGCAGAGAAGGACTTTGACAAAATTCAACAGTCTTTTATGCTAAAAACTCTCAATAAACTAGGTATCAATGGAATGTATCTCAAAATAATAAGAGCTATTTATGACAAACCCATAGCCAGTATCATACTGAATGGGCAAAAACTGGAAGCATTCCCTTTGAAAATTGGCACAAGACAAAGATGCCATCTCTCACCATTCCTATTAATCATAGTGTTGGACTTTGTGGCCTGGGCCATCAGCCAAGAAAAAGAAATAAAGGGCATTCAATTAGAAAAAGAGGAAGTCAAATTGTCTCTATTTGCAGATGAAATGATTGTATATTTAGAATACCACATCGTCTCAGCCCAAAATCTCCTTAAGCTGATAAGCAACTTCAGCAAAGTCTCAGGATACAAAAATTACAACCATTCCCATACACCAGTAATAGACAAATAGAGGCTCAAATCATGAGTGAACTCCCATTCACAATTACTACAAAGAGAATAAAATACCTAGGAATACATCTAACAAGGGATGTGAAGGACCTCTTCAAGGAGAACTACAAACCAATGCTCAAGGAAATAAGAGAGGACACAAACAAACGGAAACACATTCCATGCTTACTGTTAGAAAGAATCTATGTCGTGAAAATGGCAATACTGCCCAAAGTAATTTATAGATTCAGTGCTATCCCCATCAAACTACCATTGACTTTATTCACAGAATTGGAAAAAAAAACCACCTTAGACTTCCTATGGAACCAAAAAAGAGCTCACATAGCCAAGACAATCCTAAGCAAAAGCAAACAAACAAAAACAAAGCTGAAGGCATCACACTATCTGACTTCAAACTATACTACAAGCCTACAGTAATCAAAACAACATGGTACTGGTACCAAAACAGAGATATAGACCAAAAGAAAGTATCACTAGAGTGAACCAACCAACAGAATGAGAAAAAAAAATTTTGCAATCCACCCATCTGACAAAGGGCTAATATCCAGAATCTACAAAGAACTTAAATAAATTTACAAGAAAAAAAACAACCCCATCAAAAAGTGAGCAAAGGATATGAACAGCCACTTCTCAAAAGAAGACATTTATGAAGCTCATCATCACTGGTCATTAGAGAAATGCAAATCAAAATCACACTGAGAAACCATCTCATGACAGTTGGAATGGTGATCATTAAAGTATCAGGAGACATCAGATGCTGGCGAGGCTGTGGAGAAATTGAAATGCTTTTACACTGTTGGTGGGAGTGTAAATTAGTTCAACCATTGTGGAAGACAGTGTAGCGATTCCTCAAGGATCTAGAACTAGAAATACCATGTGACCCAGCAATCTCACTACTGGGTATACACCCAAAGGATTATAAATCATTCTGTTATAAAGACACGTGCACATGTATGTTTACTGTGGCACTGTTCACAATAGCAAAGACTTGGAACCAACCCGAATGCCCATCAATGATAGACTGGATAAAGAATATGTGGCACATACACACCACAGAATATGATGCAGCCATAAAAAAAGGATGCTTTCATGTCCTTTGCAGGGACATGGATGAAGCTGGAAACCATCATTCTCAGCAAACTGACACACGAACAGAAAACCAAACACCATAGGTTCTTACTCATAAGTGAGTGTTAAACAGTGAGAACACATGGACACAGAAAGGGGAGCATTACACACTGGAGCCTGCCTGGGGGTGGGGGACTAGGGGAGGGAAAGCAGGGATTGGGGGATAGGGGAGGGATAGCATTAGGAGAAATACCAAATGTAGGTGATGGGGTGATGGATGCAGCAAACCACCATGGCATGTGTATGCCTATGTAACAAACATGCATGTTCTGTACATGTAGCCCAGAATTTAAAGTATTTTTTTTAAAAAAACACCAAGATAAAATATGAAGAAAATAATAACCAAAGATAAACAAACAAAAAAAAGATCTCAAATGTCTATCCACATGTGAACAAATAAACAATTTGTAATACACTTGTGCAATGGAATCCTACTCAGCCATAATAAAGAATAAAGATTTATACATGCCTTAACAAGGATAAACTTCAAATTTCAAATTAAATATGTTTACATAAAGAAACAAGACACACAAAATCATGCAGATGATACCTGTATTAGTCTGCTTGGGCTGCCATAACAAAATTGCCGACTGGGTGGCTTAGACAGCAGAAGTTAATTTTCTCAGTTATGGGGGTTACAAGTCCAAGATCAAGGTGTCAGCAAGTTTGGTTTCTCTTGAAGCCTCTCTCTGGCTTGCAGGTGGCCACCTTTTTGCTGTGTTCTCACAGGTCCTTTTCTGTATACACATATTCCTGGTGTCTCTCTTTCTTCTTATAAGGACACCAGTCATATTGGACTAGGGTCCCAACTTATGATTTTATTTAAGCTTATTTAGCTCCTTAAAGAGCATTTTCACCACATACAGTCACACTGGGGATAAGGGCTTCAACATAGGAATTTGGTGGGGGGGTGGGATAATATTCATTCCATAACAGTATGATTCCCTTTCCATGAAGCTCTAAAGTAGACAAAATGAATCTGTAGTATAGAACTTAGATCACAGGTAGTCTATACAGTGGAGAGCGTGAGGGCAAAGGGACCCAAGGGAATTTTCTGTATCTTGATTTTGGAAAGGATTAAATGGGTATATACATTTTCCTAACTTCAAACTATGTAGGTAATATGTGTTCATTTTATTAACATTAACTATCTCCACAAAGTCGATTTTTAAAAAGGAAAATATAATTAGCAAAATTTTCTATAAAGACCACCTACATATTTATTAGACATACCACTTAAACACTTTTTTTCACTGAGCACCACTTAAAAATAGTTTGTGTCCTCAGAGACTTTAAATTTGTTATTTCTCTTTGCCTAAAAGCATATTTCCCAAAATCGCAACGATTCAGTCACTTTTTTGAGATTCCTGTGGAATATCACCTTTAAAAAGACATCTTTCAGGACATCTGTCTAACACAGTTTAACAATTTTTGGTTCTCCAGTACTCTCTAATGCTTGATTTTTCATTATAGCTTGTTTTATTAACACTTGACATATGATATATGTATTTGTTGTTGTTTTTAATTGTCTTCTTTCCCTTGATATTCAACAAGGCAGGGACTATGTTTCATTCACCTCTTTATTCTCAGTGCCCAGAACAGACTCAATAAATATTTATTGAGAGAGCAGAGCAGCTCTCAATAAGTATCAGCTGACCAATTGTTAGCAAGCAAGAATACAGTTGCAAAATTAACTAAACGGTGGTTGACAAGGAAAGTCTAGTATGGTTGCTGCTACTGCAAGTCTAGCTCAGGTTAAAACTGGAGGTAATGGAGTTAAAATTATAGACGAAGTGAGAGCTGTTCTCAACTCCAGCTGCAAATCCGAACTACCTGGAAAGCTTTTAAGTAAAAATACTGCTACTATCCAGGCCCTACCACCAGAAAATCTAAAATAATTGGTCTGGAGTTGGGCCAAGATATTAATTTTTAAAACTCTTGAGATGATCTTAATGCCTGGCAAAGAATGGGAACGACTGATGGAGAAGAACAATTCACCCCTATTCTTTGTCTTTTGCTGAGGCATCTCTTTAATATCCTCACAGGCCAAAAACTATGGCCACTTTTCTGGCTTCAAAAATCAGTTCTCCTAAGCAAAGAATAGGGTAGACTTATGATTCTAGTCATTTACATTAGCAGCATATGTATGTGAGTGTGTATGTAAATGTGTGTGTCTTTAAGTATGTGTTTGGGGTGGGGAAGAGACAATATGCAAATGACCTAAGCATTTAAAACATGTGTTAGGGCTTGTTCAGAAAGACTCACGGTTGGATAATTTAATAATTTATCCAAGTGCCATGAGACTTTTTGGATTACTATGGTTTAAGATCTTTAATTTTAAGTATTGCAAGAAAAAAACTCTTGACTAATACCCTCTTCTTTTACAGGTATAACTCTAACATCAAGTGCCAGATATGGGGGTAGCATCGGGTCTAGACTGTAGGTTGCAGAGTGTGCAAGAATGTTTCTAAGAAACCTTGGGATCAAAAAGCAATCAAATAGTTGAAAACAAATTTCAACTTGAGGCTGGGCTGAGAAGATAAAACCGGGCTTAACATGCTAAAATAAGATAGTAAAGAGGCAGTCAATAATATCAGCACGTGGGTTTGAAAAGGAAGATGAGAAACCGAAGATACAGAGATTCCCCGAGTGCTATGATGTGGGCAAGTATCATATCTGCAGCTTTATTTGTGTGTGGAGGTAGCCTTCTATTATCACCACATTTTACTCGGCCAATTTAGATAGCTTTGAAATTAAAAGGGTAAAAACTAAACAAAATGGAAAAAAAAATCGAATTACTTTGTCTATGTACTGCCATACATGTTTGGAGCTAATTTTTTATTTCACTAGGCAGACTATTCTAGCCCAACTCTACTCTTTGTTATTTATTATTTAGAAACAGTGTAGATCTCAGAACATTGCAAACAAAGTCTCACTCTAATGAATTAAAGAAATGAGTTGCTTATATTATGTCAGAATGATTTTAAAATTAAGTAGAAAATTGGCTGCAAATTAAGAATCATTTTTAATATATTTACATAGAAAAACTTGCATTTTCAAAGTATATATATTAGGGAATAGTTTATCAAAATACCAAGAATATACTTTTGGAAATTGGACTATGTCCTTTTAGAGGAAAAACAAAAACACTAATTTGAAAGTATTGTGTTTTAAGGCAAGCGTTACACAAATACACAAAGTAATCATAAAATATGAACAATATTTACGTTAAATATTAGAAAAGTAAAAACAGGAAGTATAATAACAAACAATATGAAAATAAGAAAACTAGATGTGAAAATAAAATTTCAAACAAAATAAATGTATTACTTTAAATGTATCTAGCTCCCCCTAGTTTTCAAAACCATTTTAAAATGTAGTCTTTTTTTTAAAAAGTGCCTTAACATTAAGAAATTACAGATATCACCTAATAAATGATCAAAGGAAGCTTTCAGTGAACTGCTATAATTACAACCACATTCTATTCAATCCCCATATTAGTCAGGGTCCACGCAGGAGACAGAAGCCATATAGTAATATAAACACAGAGGGATTAATAGGAATAAGTGTAAAGTACTGATAGGACATTAGCTACTCCAGGAGATAAAAGAAAATTCTAAAGAATATGCTAGAGCTGAAAAAAAACTTCACAAAATCGGAAAAGGGTCCCTTCCCAAGACTGTGGTATAGACCTTGATGGTGAAGGTCTAGAAGCACACTAGAGGTAAGAGATACTCACTGCATTGTGCTGAGCCAGATAGTCCACTGTCAGCGAGCTGAGACTAGTGGGCAGGTAACTACATGATCATATCAGAGAAATTCACTGAGATGCTGCCCATGGCAGAAAGCTGCTGTTGAACTCACTGGAGAGTTGGTTGGACTCCAAGAGAACTCACTGGAAGCTGCTGGATGTAGGGTGGAAGGGGAATGGAGTGAGAAGATGCTGCTGAACCCATCAGAATGCTGTGTGAGGCACCCATGGAATGCTTGCCACATTGGGTTGGGGAATAGGGTGCTAAGGTACTCACAGAAAAGATGCCTGAGTGGGATGCTAGTGAGGAAACCAGATACAGAGCTCCAGGAACCTGCAGGGCAACTGCCTCAGAGATACTGTTTCCACTGGGCACTTTGCTTACCTATCTGCACCACAGGAGCCAGTAGGAAGAGGAGCACAGCACAAAGAGGAAGAAAATTCCCTCCCTCCTGCTACATCCCTCCTGCACTTCTACTGGCAAAACTTAACACTGAAACAACTGGTAAGGAAGAAATATCACAAGCAGGGCAACAAAACATAAATTTAGAGCTGAAAGGCAAAAAAAAAAAAAAAAATGATAACTGGCACATCCCCAATTTTAAATACCGTTCACATCAAACATTTAACTGTCTGAAGTTCTCTTTTTGAAGAACTTATTGTTCTGTTATTGTGAGTTGGTCTAGATCATGACTAATTTTGATGTTTGTTACAAAATGAACGATATCTAATAACTTACTTCTCTTTCATGATCAGTTTCTAGTAAATTAAAATGCAAGAACATCAGTAGCCTTCCAAAAACAACAGTGGCTATGATCTGATGATGGTTAATATTTCTTGGATACTTTAAAGCTAAAAGTTAGCATATATTGAGTATTTCCACTGTAAGCCTCAATATGTTATTAAGGAGTAAATTTAATAACATTAATAAGTTATTTCTCAATCACCAAAACTACTTCTACAAAACTAGGTTGTAGCAAACTATTCACTTTCATTTTAATACATCTTATGTGCAGTTAACCATGAAACTCTTTTTAAAAAGAACAAAGCTGGAACGAGCCCAAATGCCCATCAATGATAGACTGGACAAAGAAAATGTGGTATATCCACACCATGGAATACTACATAGCCATAAAAAACGATGAATTGGTGTCCTTTGTAGGGACTTGGATGAATCTGAAAACCATCATTCTCAGCAAACTGACACAAGAACAGAAAGCCAAACACTGTATGTTCTCACTCATAGGTGGGTGTTGAACAACGAGAACACATGGACTCAGCGAGAGGAGCATCACACACTGGGGGTAGTTGAGGGGGTAGGGAGAGACAGCAGGGGGTGAGGATGGAGGGGAGGGTGGGGAGGGATTAAAAAAAAAGGAAGCTGGAGGCATCACCCTACCTGACTTCAAACTATACTACAAGTTTACAGTAATCAAAACAGCATGGTACTGGTACCAAAACAGAGATATAGACCAATGGAACAGAACAGAGGTCTCAAAGGCAATGACACACATCTACTACCATCTGATCTTTGACAATGGGGAAAGAATTCCCTGTTTAATAAATGGTGTTGGGAAAACCAGCTAACCATGTGCAGAAAACAGAAACTGGACCCCTTCCTGACACCTTACACTAAAATTAACTCCAGATAGATTAAAGACTTAAACTTAAGACCTAACACCATAAAAACCTTAGAAGAAAACCTAGGCAAAACCATTCAGGACATAGGCATAGACAAGGACTTCATGACTAAAACACCAAAAGCAATGGTAACAAAAGCCAAAATAGACAAATGGGATCTAATTAAACTCCAGAGCTTCTGTACAGCAAAAGAAACAATCATTAGAGTGAACTGGCAACCAACAGAATAGGGATAAACTTTGGCAATCTACCCATCTGACAAAAGGCTAATATCCAGAATCTACAAAGAACTAAAACAGATTTACAAGAAAAAAAAAAAAAACCCATTCAAAAGTGGGCAAAGGACATGAACAGACACTTTTCAAAAGAAGACATATACGAGGCCAACAAATATATTTTTAAAAATGCTCATCATCACTGGTCATTAGAGAAATGCAAATCAAAACCACATTGAGACACCATCTCACACCAGTTAGAATGGCAATCATTAAAAAGTCTAGAGACAACAGATGGTGGAGAGGATGTGGAGAAATAGGAACACTTTTACACTGGTGGTGGGAGTGTAAATTAGTTCAACCATTGTGGAAGACAATGTGGTAATTCCTCAAGGACATAGAAATAAAATTTCCAGTTGACGCAGCAATATCATTACTCGGTATATATCCAAAGGATTATAAATCATTCTATTATAAAGACACATGCACACATATGTTCATTGAGGCACTGTTTATAATAGCAAAGACCTGGAACCAACCCAAATGCCCATCGATGATAGACTGGACAGGGAAAATGCAGCACATATGCACCATGGAATACTACAAGCCATAAAAAACAATGAGTTGGTATCCTTTGTAGGGACATGGATGAATCTAGAAACCATCATTCTCAGCAAACTGATACAAGAACAGAAAATCAAATACTGCATGTTCTCACTCATAGGCAGGTGTAGAACAATGAGATCACATGGACACAGGGAGGGGAGCATCACACACTGGGTTCTGTTGGGGGGATTAGGGGAGGGACAATGAGGGGTAGGGAGGTTGGGGAGGGATAACATGGGGAGAAATGCCAGATATAGGTGAATGGGGGATGGAGGCAGCAAACCACTGACATGTATGCACCTATGCAACAATCCTGCATGATCTGCACATGTACCCCAGAACCTAAAGTACAGTAAGAAATATATTTAAAAATAAAAATAAAAACCATCTTTTTACTCGTCCAAAATATTTGGAGAAGTGTCCTTAAAGTAGTAGAATAGTTTAATGCTCTTTAAAAAAAAAAAAAAAAAAAAAAAACCTGAATCAAATAATGTTTAAAGAAAAAACAGCTGCTTTGCTAATATTTTTGTTATAAATATTTGATGCAAATGCTGTTTATTTGGAGTATTGAATGCCTGAAGAGAGAAATGCTTTTTGGAAGTCTCTGACACTACTTCAGTCTGAATAGCTAGCTATACAGAAATATAGACCATTACCACAACTCTGCCAGAACCAGATGATTGAAAGCAAGCAATCTGTAGGTCACAATAAAGAGTCAACCTTCATAGTAATCTTTCCATTAAACTCAATTTAACACCTTCTTATTACTCATCAAGCACATCTGAACAAATGAAACTCCTGACAGCATTTGTTTACAATTGGCCCGTTTGATAAAAGAGAATTATTTCTTTGCTCAGTATTTGAGAGGATAATGGAATCTATAATGGCCCAAAGTACTGTAGTCTATCTTATTTATAGAGAAGGTCTAACATAAATATGTACATAAAGTAGTGTAAAACATATAGATCATTTGTTTGTACTCACTGTTCTTTCATGTTGCTTGGCTCTGTATGGCATGTGAACAAACCAGAAAAATAGTGAGTGCTTGAATATACTGCAAATAGAAACTTGAATATTTATAGAGTATCCCTCACAAAATGCAAAGTACATTCAAATAAGCTTTCTAATACATACTGTAATTTCAGTTATCATGGGACTCAGGTTTCTACTAATGGTACAAATGCTAAGAGACCAAAAAAGCAGGGGAAAGGACAGATCCCCTCTGCTTAGAGCCCCTATGAAGCAACGTGCTACAATATGACACCAGCCATCGGAAAGAAACTGCCCCAGTTGCCTGTAATCTGGCTCAATGTAATGCCTATAATGTACACAATGTAAAGCTAGACCCATTAAATATGAGGTCAGGCCATTCACATAGTTTTTCAGTGGGTGTGTCAAACTTCTGTAAGTTGCACATACAATAAGGGAATGGCATAATGACTCCTGAATGTGTCCAGCTATCTTAGGGCACCACTGATGCGTGTGTGCTTGTCTCAAAGAAACACTTGCTACCATATTCACTGAGAACTATTTTCTATCAAACACACTATATAAAGATCTCTGATAGTACTTCCACTAGGAAGTTTGCTTGGTAAAAGGATATAAATGTAGAGCCAGTGTAGGTGAACTTGGGATTGGAATTCTGACCCTCCTGAGATATTTATTCTCCATTTACAAAGCCCAAGGTACTCCTTTACCATTACAGATACTGTCTTCTAAATGCCACAAAAATGAAAATTCTAGTGAATACTCAAATCCCAACCAATCACAATTAATTAACTGAATTTCTCTGAAGCAGTGTGACCTAAATGATATGGGAATTATGACATCCCAAGGCAGAACTGAATGATGGAAAGACTCTCTCCAAACCCAGTGAAAACTGTCATTTCACTTACCTGATCCTATTTACAATGTGGAAACTCTGGAAGTCATTGTCAAAACCAATCACCTCAAACTTTCTGAAAACTCTGACATTCTCACACTGATTATATGACCATCTGAATAAAGTAGAAATGCAAGCCACTCTTGGCTACTCAGGACCTAGTTTATGAATTAATTAGGTCCTGCCTAGAAGCCTCGCTCATCTCTCTTCATTTGTTACAAATTTAAAACACTCTTCCTCGATAAAACTGTGACTTGAACTCTTTCAAAAATTTGCATATCCATTTTATCATTATATCCCCATACCAGCCTCAGTCACACAAACAACACATAACACATTAAAAAGGTGGCTATAATTAGAGACAGATAAATCTAACAAAATGATACTAATGGTGACGAGTCCATTTCTATTTTTTTCTCCCCAGCATGTACCCTTCTAATCTGTATGCTGTGCTCCTCTCCCCATGTGCCTTTGCTAGATTTCATTAATAGTAACAAGTGATTATGCCATATACTGTATCATCTAGGAAAAGCTGCCCTCCCAAGAGCACTGGAATGCCTTTCCAAATCCACAGCCAATTCAGAGGTACATTCTGAAATCATGGATACTATTCTTCAGTATATGGAATATGCAGTAAATCAGAGACCCATCAATATGGTTTGGATTTGTGTCCTGTACAAATCTCATGTTGAATTGTAATCACCCATTTTGGAAGTGGGGCCTGGTAGGAGGTGAATGGATCATGGGGGTGGATTTCCCCCTTTGGCAATGTTACCATGATAGTGTTCTCATGAGATATAGTTGTAACTGGGCTCCGTAATTACGCCTGTAATCCTAGCACTTTGGGAGACCGAGGAAGGCAAATCACGAGGTCAGGAGATGGAGACCATCCTGGCCAGCATAGTGAAACCCCGTCTCTACTAAAATACAAAAAATTAGCTGCGCCTGTAGTCCCAGCTACTCAGGAGACTGAGGCAGGGAAATCGCTTGAACCTGGGAGGTGGAGGTTGCAGTGAGCCGACATGGCATCACTGCATTCCAGCCTGGTGACAGGGTAAGACTGTCTCAAAAAAAAAAAGAAGAAGAAGAAGAAGATATGGCTGTTTGAAAGTATGTAGCACCTTCCCCCACTTTTTGCTCCAGTCATGTTAGATGGGCCTGCTTCCCCTTCCCCTTCTGCCATGATGGTAACTTGCCTGAGACCTCCCTAGAAACTGAGCAGATGCCAACATTATGCCCTCTGCACAGCCTGCAGAACTGCAAACCTACTAAAACTCTTTTTTTTTTTTAAAAAAAAGTAAACTAACCAGTCTCATGAATTTCTTTATAGCAATGTGAGAGCAGACTACTACACCTCTATTTAGCATTATTTCCCCAATAAGAAGAAACCTGAGTCTTGTTCTGTCGCCAGACACCAGGTTGGAGTGCAGTGGCGCAAACTCGGCTCACTGCAACCTCCGCCTCTCTGGTTCAAGAAATTCTCCTGCCTCAGCCTCCCGAGTAGCTGGGACCACAGGCACGCGTCACCACGCCCAGCTAATTTTTTGTATTTTTAGTAGAGACGGGGTTTCACCATGTTGACCAGGATGGTCTCTATCTCTTGACCTCATGATCTGACCGCCTTGGCCTCCCAAAGTGCTGGGATTACAGGTGTGAAAAGGCTTACCATTCTTACAACTCTAGGCTGTGTAAGATTGGAAAGCCTGGTTTCCAAAATGGTACAATCTTGCCAAGGGACACTGTAAGGGTCTCATTAAGTCACGGTGGCTATCAAGATACTTTGTACTCCTTGTGTACAGGAATCAACATGAAAGAAGATAAGTTAGCTTTTCTTGGGGGGGCAGTTTACACTAATTATTAAGAGGACATTGTTTTTATACAGTGGAGGCAGGAAGAAATATGAGAACACAAGTGATCCACTTGGATGTTTCTCAGTATTTTCTTCTTCCATTGTAAATGTTAATGCAGCAACTCTAACCTGAAAATAATATAAAGCCCCTGTGAGGAAGTCTCTGAAACTCCCTTCACCCATCAAGATAGTAAGCCGGAAGCAATAACATGTCCCAAAGGAGCTATAGGTATTAATGCCACCATCAAAGGTGTAAAAGATTCATGGATGGTGATTCCCATCATAGCTTCAATCAGAGACTTTCAGGACCCAACTAAAGCTAAATAAATAATGGCAGATGAGCTCCATAAGTTTTTCTAGGTAGCAGCCCCAGTCACAGCTACTATGCCAAATGAGCAATCTTCACTAGAACAAAACAGTAAGGCACTATGTAATAGGTATGAAACAATCAATCTAGAAAATATACTCTTCTAAATCTTTATCAATAAGAGGATCAAATACGGTTCTTTGTAATTACAAAGGAAAGTGTATTTACTGTCTTGCCCCATGTCCACATTCATTCTATTCCTCTGTCACAATACATTTCTTAATTGTCTTGATATGACACTGAATATCATGCTGTTTGCAAATGGATGACATTATGTTAACAGGGATCTGGTGAGCATATATAGAATCACTCTAGGCATCTTAATAAAATACATGTATGTCAAAAAGTAAGAGATAAAACTCAAATGTATGCAAGGGTTTGTGTATGTGTGTGTGTGTGTAGACATAAATGTATTATTTATATCTATATAACACCTATACACCACATAACCATATATTTATTACCATACTTGTGATATATTCAGGGTTTCATTAATATGAAGTATATAAAGATATTTTCTCCAAGGGAAAAGACAAAATCTTGCAGATTATACAAACTGCCTTTAAAATAAATGCACTTGGTAGTCTCCTTGAATTTTGGAGGCAGTATACACCACACCTGGAATAGTGCCCTATCCCATTTTTCAGGTGACCTAGAGGCCTGCGAATTTTGAGTGGGGCCTAGAGAAGAAGGCTTTTCAGCAGGTTCAGTCTGTGCTGCCTGCTGCCCTGGTATTTGGACAATATAGCCAGCAGATCTGATAGTCTAATGGCAGCCATAGTAGACGAGGATGCTGTGGAGTTTCTGACAAGCATGCATACAAAAGTTTCATAACATACTCTTAAAATTTTGGAGAAAGTTCTAACCTTCTCTCCCGAAGAACGACTCACTATTTAAAAAACAGTTTCTGTTATGGTATTAATCTCTTAAAAAAAAAAAAAAAAAAGCCTGCCCGGCAATTAGACAGCATGCGATTATGTGATCAGCAAAAGCAATAGGAGCTGGGTATTATCATATCATATCACACCAAGTCACCACAGCAGGTAGGTCCAGCAACAGTTCATTGTACAGTAGGTATAATACAATTAGAATTCAGCCCAAGGAACTACAGAAATTACAAATAAATCACATGAACAAGTAGTCCACATTTCCACTTTACTCATCCCTGATGCCTTTACACCTGTTTTTCAACTCATTCATTTGGTCTTATGAGGGATTCCCTATATCCACCTAATAGAGGTGAAAATAGTAATTAGCTCATTAATTGATTTTTTGAAAAGTAACCTTACCCTCATTCCTAGATGGATTAGCACAATGGATAGTTATTGCTAGAAATGTAGTTCTGCCATACTAGAACCCCATCAGAAGTGGACCTAAAAGACAATATTCCAGGTCTTCTTTGATGGCCTAACGTGGAGTACTCAGGATCATCTAGCCAGCACTCACACAGTCCATAAGTGTAAAAAGGGTCAATGCCTGCAGAGCCTCTTTTGATTACAGAATTTGGAACAGATAAATGATTCCTCCTCTTTTTATTCTCATGGCAGACAGTTTTAAGACATATTTTCTATGGCTCTTTTCACTATGGTGAAGAGAGGACCCCACAGTGGGCAGAGCTGTGAGAAGCACAGTTGGTTACTGAATTTGTTTGGAAGTGGCCTAAGTAGTAGTAGCAAAAGCATTGACTGGCAGCTAAAATATATAAAAGAGCAAAACTGGAATACTGAAGATAAAAATCTGGGGAAGAGACACGTAGTAAGACATCAGAGCTAGGCCCAAAGTGTAAAGATCTTTGTATGTCAAGTCAATACCCCCAGAGCAAGCAACACAGAGGAGGCACTGCAAAACCATGTAGACAGAATGACTCGGCCATCCTCTTTCTTCAGTCACTCGAGTGCTGGTGCGATGGGCCCATGAATGGCACTGGTGACATAGAAGAAGGCTTGCATGAGATCAGGAGCATTGGCTGCTCTCATCAAACTGATCTAGCTAATTTCCTACTATAAAGGCTAACAATGAGCCATCAACATGCTATTATTTTTCAAGCAGATTATTCAATCTCTTGAGAGCAAGTCTACTACATGGGCTCCTTCAATCCTCGAGGAAACATTGATATATATTTATCAAAACTGACACTTACTATGAATCTGTATTTACCTTCCCTACCCATATTTCTTCTGTCAGCAGCAACAGAATTCAGAGAATGCCTGATACATTGGTGCAGTATTCCACATAACATTTCCTTGGCATTATCCCACAAAGCAAATACTTAAACCAGACAATATGCCAGTCATTGGTGAGGAAAATCTAAAATAGCTAATGGAGAAGAGAGATAAATTATATTATTTACAGCTTCTGAGCCAACTGCAGCAACAGGAACTATTCTTCCAGTAAACCTCTTATAAGTCCTTACATAGTTTATGGTGGGCCACCAAGATAAAGAGGGCTCCATGAGATTCAGGATTTAATAAAGAACACAAGCACTACTTTAGGTCCTGTCAGATTCACCTCTTATGGAAAAACTGTGATTCGACCTATTTTACATAGGTTTCAATGCTTGCCCTCAGGCTTGTATTCCAGACATATTCCAGGTCTTCTCTGATGTTCTAACATGGAGTACTCAGGGTCATCTAGCCATCACTCACAAGTCCATAAGTGTAAATAGGGTCAGTGCCTGCAGAGGCTCTCTTGACTACAGAATTGGAAGAGATAAATGATCCCTCCTGTTTTTATTCTCATGGCAGACACTTTCTATGGCTTCACAAGGTACAATGAGATTGAGCATCAGTTACCCATCATTGTACACAACTCAATAAAGCATCCTTGTGTTCTCTCTCCTTTTCTATTCAGTCCCACTGTCTCTCACACTCACTCCCTGGTATCACCTTGCAAATAAACTAAAGGCAAGTAAGTTATTACCACAGGTTTTTGTATTAGGGAATTCACATTCTAACATAGATGTGTTAGATTGTGTAGAGTAAAGCTTCTTTCACTTGTTTGCTTTTAAAAGGGTCTCTTAGATTTATACTTTGCTGCTAATTAATTTTAATGTTATTTTAGCACTTATTCCTTTTTGCTGATTATAAAGAATCATATAAAACCCTTTTATGTATATTTATACAATTGAGAGACACATAAAAGAGAAAATAGAGTGTATGTATAATATCATTACCAAGATAACACCAGTAAACATTTTTTCAGGCTTTTTCTATGTATTCTAAGTATAATACATACACATACACAAACACATATTTTATCAAAAAGAAAATGAACTGTACCATAGCCACTCTTTTAAAACAATTTCTTTATAAAAGCAACAACAAACTCTAGAAACATATATTGAGAAACTATAAGTCTACTTTTTTACTGTAATAATACAGCACATTTGATTAGGCTACACTATAATTTATTTTATTAGTTGCCTTCTGATAATTAAGTTGTTTCCAATTTTACCTGTAAATCCTGCTCTAATGGATTTCCTAGATAATGCACTTGTATGATTTGTCTGATCATCTTCTTAGGATATAGTACTGAGATGAAATTTCAGGGTAAAGGAAATATAATTTTAAAAATCTTAAAGACACGTAGAAACATTTACATCAGGAAATATTGTACCATTTTGTATTACCATCAACATTTCTTCATACCGTCGTCAATATTACATAACAAAAATGAAAGAATTTCTTGTCCCTCTTAGGGAAATCTCTGGCTTTCTCTCTCCTTCTTTTTTCCCATCTCTCTCTCTCTTGCTCTCTCTCTCTGTCTCTGTCTCTCTGTCTTTCTGTTTATTTAGTACTAAGCCGCTCAGGATTATTTTTAATAATAGAAGAGGGCCACTAAACTGCTTTCTTAAGTGTTCTTAAGGAAGGTCGCTTTCAATGCTTTTTAATGACCTTGATTAATTTGAGTGTCGATATTTGAAAATAGCAGAAAAAAAACTGTGTTCATTACATAAGAAGAAATGAGGAATTATAATTACAAATTCCTCAAAAAAGAGAATGAAAGCTGAACGGAAAAGTGGGAAGAAGGGGCAAAAACCAAAGGAGAAAAGGAAAGAACACATACCTCAGCAGAAAGAAAAATGGAAAAACGGAGAAAGAGAAAAAGAGAGGGGAAGGAGAAGAGAGTGAGCGAGACAAAGCGAGCATGTGCAGATTAAGGCAAGAATGGCAAATACAAGGAAAGAGAAAAGTATCAAAAAGCCAAACTAGGGTTGGCCATTTGGAAAAGAAAATAAACAGAGGCTTTAAAATGACCTGTGCTACCATGTGAAGTACAGACATCTGAAAAACCTTCAGTAATGTCTACCTTTTCAACTAGTAGGGGAAGAAAGATAATTTTCTCTCTACCCTCTGAGTTCTTAGCTGGGAAGGACCCCTGTAACAAGGACAGATTAACAAGAGAAAAACAAACAGAAGCTTATTAACATGTATATTTCATATAACATGAGAGATTTCCAGGGAATGAATAATTTTCAAAGAGGTAGCTTAAATTCATTATGTGGCATATTCAACAAACAGAACGGTAAATTTTTAGAGAATTCGCAGGGCAAAGAAAAAGAACTTAAGAGTCTATGGGGCACCCAATTGTGGGAAGGCTAATAAGTGATAGATAAAGGCAACTTAGTGCAGTTTTTATGTAGATTTTTCTGGTACAGTCTTCAGGCTGACAATGGCCTATAGTTATCTCCTGTGATCAACTTTTGTCTTTCCCGATAGAGAGGGGAGAAGGGACAGGTTGCTTTTGTAAGTTTATGTCCTGCTTTTAGGCAACTAGAAGGAGGGCAGAGAGAACTTCTTATATCTGCTTCTTCTCAATTGCCTTTAGCTCAAAATAATTCTTAAGCTGAAGGGGCATTCTGATCTCCTTACATACTATTGCTGTTCAAATGAAGAGTAAGGAATTTGGGGTAAGACCAAATCTGGAGTCTTTCAACTGTTTGGCAGTAATTCCTAGTGTTTTGTCAAAGTTTCTGTCATTGAAATGGTAAATATGAGTAGCTCTAGACCAGTGAGAAAACACTCAATAAGGCTCAGAAGACTGAATTCAAATTTTATCACTTTTTGAGTGTAGTGAGTCATTTAAAAGTTCTCTGAGACAAAACTTCTTTACTGAGAAATTTTAAAAAATGATACTATTAAACATTTTGAGTTACTGAGATGGCTAAGTAAATAATGTTTGAAGGAAAAAAAGATTTGGACAATGTCCTTCACATAGTAAGCAATCAGTAAGTGCCTGCTGAATCTGAAAAGACCACTATTCATAGAAACATAGGAAACACAACCACCTTGAATAAAATATATAAACAATGGAAATTAGGTAAGAAGGCAAAGAGATTATGCAGCTATATAAAATGTCCAAATTATTTGTGTCTAATTTGACTCAATCTCTTATTTACAAAAAGTGTATCTTGAATTTCTACATAAAATATATAACTTAAACCATATTTGAAAGCTCTTATTAATTAAATATAAAATTGCCCCTATTCAGTGATTAGCTTTTCCTCTTAGATGTTCTAAAAGTTTTTTCAAGAAATAATTCACTAAAAATGAGTAATGTTATAAATTATTATAATTGTTTAACTGTATTTAAATTTAAAAAATTATAAAACATAGTAAGAAATTTCTACTTTTTCCATTTCTACACATTTATTTCCATAATCAATCAGAGAGGCTTAGAGGGAGAAAGTTATTTAATTTTAATTATAATGGTGTGTTTGATTGGCATAGAAATATGTTGAACTACTCATAAAATTGCTACTGCTAACTATCTGAATCTATTTCTTCAGAAGACATTGACTGAGAAATCTCTAATAATCTAATGTAAAAATATGTGTTTAGAATGTTTTAAAAATATGAATTATTAATCCAACTTATAGCTCCAAAGAAGCTATTAGTGTCCATCATTAAAACCATCTAATGACTTTTTAGAGTAATTATTATTCACCTAATTGACCATAACAGTTGCTTTGATAGAGGTATGATATGTCATCTAATATTTAGTTAAAGACTTCTTTTTAAAACTAAGATTAATTCATTGTACTATATTGGAAATCTAAGTCAGAACTAGTAACAACTGTTCAAATAATGCTCCACTGGAGAGCAAAGATAACGGCTCCTCCTTGCTCTGTGGAGTAATGTTCAACACTGTAATATCAAGAGGTCACATTATGAATGAATTTACCTGTCAACATGAGTTGGAAGCTTACATGTGAGACATACAATATCCACAACTAATTAAATCCATTTTCCTAACTTCCCTCTTTTTTTCTATCTTCCCTCTTCTTCCTCTCCCCCACTTCTTTGCTTTATTCTCTATGTTTCAATCTATTAACAATTATATACTGTGTTCCAGGTACAATGCTTGACTCTGGGAGCCCAGAGTTGAACACAATCCATTCCTTTCTTCACATCCTAGTAGAGTCAAATGTTAAGATAGGTACAATGGGATCACAGAAAGATGTCTTCTAATTCACACAAGAGAGTCAAAGAAGGATCTCTAGAAGCAGTAACTATACAGAACCTGAGCTGTTAAGGAGATGAACCCTACCCAGGTATATCTAGAGAGCAAAGGTGCATCGGTCTATGACCCATGGCAGCGAATCCATATTTGACTTAGCACAAACTCTAACCATCAAGTGAGTGAAACTGTCCATCTCTTGAATTTGGTAGAAGCAAATAACTCCTACTGTCTCTAAGAGCTTTATTTCATTTAATAAGACACTTGTTGAAAAAGAATATCACAAATTCAAAAAAGAATGAAGATGGAAAAGGCTCTCTCCAGGTTGAGGAGTTTGGCAGACGGTTGGCTCTTTTGCTTTCTCCTTGACAGTGCTACAAACTATTTAAGGTCTCATCTCTGGCCTTTTTGGACCTTAGACAAGAAAGATAAATCAAAAGCTAGTGAATCTGCAGTGAAGTAATACTTGAGGTGTCTACTGTTTTTGATTCTGGTATCTTCTATTTATTTGTTTGAATTAGTGATAGTTTCTACAGAAGTGGAGAACAGTCACTCAAAATGTTCTTGTTTCACCTACTCAATAATAACTCAATTTTTTCTCCTCCTACTGCTAAGTAAGAATGAAGTGGTAAATTCAGTTACTGCTGATAAGAAGGGGTGGTAAATGCAGTTACTGACAGAGTTTATGATGGCCGAAAAGTCTGGAATTGCAGTTTCACCACAAAATTAGTTGACAGTCGAAGAAAAACTACCTGTTAAGACTATCAGAAAGCAAGCGGTTATAGAAACAATACAACTCCATTATCATTTGTGAGGCACATCTCAACATCAAGTGGGACTGAAACTCAGGCTATCAAAAACAGAATGCTGCTTCTTTCCAGGACAAATAGCAGAGTGCTATAGCAGCCTAGAAACTTATAATAGCATATTTCTATCTTTGAATTGTGCACACTTTTTTATATGTTTAGAATTTGGAACAGTCCTAATAGAAATATTGTGGTGACCATAAGGTACAATATATGCAGCACAGAAACAAAATCTGATGCATCTGATAACTATATTTTATTCAGTATGGCTGGCATATGAAATGTGTTTTTGTGTGTGCACACATGCTGTTATGTGGAGTCTGCTGTGTTTATTGGGTGAAAGTAGAGAGGTGGTAAAACATGAAGCTAGGAAATAAGGTAGAGGAGTGATCTACTAAACTGGCTTGATATGGCCCATTAGAGTAAGGCAGGATGGGTACTCAAGGAAGATACCACGTTCTCAGGATGCAGCAACTGTGATGACCATACAATCAACACAGTAAGCCTCAGCCTTCACACTGTAATTGAGCTTATTTGAGCAAAGTTATCATCAGTAAGGAACATCCTCTGCAGAAAGCATGAGCATGTTGATATTCCCCATGCTCAAAGTTACGATTTTCTCATTATAACAGTAAGACTCACCCTTGGGTGGAGATTTAAGAGCTAATGAGACATGTGATGTATGAACAAGCATGTACAGGAACTGTACATGTGCACCCAGAAGATCACCCAGCACATGCTTGCTAGTAACATCTCTTTCCATTTCTTTATGAGTAATCATGTAAGACTCTCACAATGTGAGTCTCCCTAGTGCCAGTCTTTTGCTGTGTCACCCTTACAGGTAGCTCACCCTGAACTCTCTCAGGGTGTACTGTCTGTTCTGCACTTAACTTTCAAGTATTCTTTCTCCTTTATAATAAATTACTCTATGCTGCATCTCCTTTGCTGTATGTCTCTTGTTTAAATTCTTTAAACTAGGAAGACAAGGACCAAGGTCTCACAACAGCTGTCAAGAAGAGAATTTGAACTTTATCTTAGACATGATGGACAACAATCAAGCCCCAGTATAAAAGAGCCGAGTTCATTTCTGGAAAATTTGCTCTGACATCTGAACGAAGGATAAATGGACTGGGAAGAGACTCAAATAAAATGAAGCCAATCAGTAAGGAGTGCTTGTTGTTACAATAATCCAGTCAAGAAATAACCTGTGCTTCAATTAAGCATTGCCAATAAGCCTGAAGAGGAGGTAATAGAATAAAGAAATGTTTGAGAGGTAGGAATGTGTTTTGGGATCAACTTACCACTGGTGTGAGTAAACGGAAGAGGACCAACAAATCTTCTATTTCTGAGTTACTGGGAAAAGTAGACACTGTTGGAGACTGGAAAAAAAAACAGGAGAAGAGTGGATATTTTTAATGGGTGAAGGATGACAGGATTGAGCGTGTGTTTATTTTTGGACATGTTGATCTTGAGATGGCTGTCACCATCTAGTTTATGATGTCCAGTAGGCAATGAGAAATATAGATGTGTACCTGAGGGTAGAGGTCTGAGTGAGGGATATTGGAGACATAAATTTGAGTCATAAAATTGGAAGTCATAAATAGGAGTCATAAAGTTTGAACTATGGGGGTAGCAAAGAAAATGCCAAAGAGAGTAAAGATGGAATGAGAGCAGTTGCGAGCTGAGGAATGAACCCTGGTTCCCCTTAGGTGAGTGGAGTAAGTAGTGGAAGAGTAGCCTGAAAAGAGTTTGGAGAACAAACTGTCAAAAGAACAAACTGTCAAAAACAAATTGAAGCAATAGATTAGGAGAGACTGAGATCACAGTATGTAAGGGATAATAAGACTTTGAAAAGGAGACTCCAGCACCAAATGGTGCAGAAAATGTATCTCAAAGAGCATTCATCTGTCTTTAAGAAGTGTGAATAATTTCAGCAGAATGTTGGGGACAAACTAAGCTGGACTGCCTAAGAGTGAACTGATGTGGAAATGCCAATAACCAGGGAAGAGATATAGATCAGCTACGAACTCTACCTAGGGTTCATATGTGAAACAACAGGAACAGAGACTAGGATGTGTAACCACAGGGAGGTGCAGAATTCACAATGGCAGGATGAATGAAACGTTGTCTACTTTGTTTTCTTTTGTCTTGTTTTATTTTTAGATGGGAGGCACTAAGATCTGTATTTTGCTTAAAAAGATTCAGTGTAGCCGGGTGCGGTGGCTCACACCTGTAATCCCAGTACTTTGGGAGGTTGAGGCGGGTGAATCACGAGGTCAAGAGATCGAGACCATCCTGGTCAACATGGTGAAATCTCGTCTCTACTAAAACACAAAAATTAGCTGGGCGTGGTGGTACACGCCTGTAGTCCCAGCTACTCAGGAGGCTGAGGGAGGAGAATTTCTTGAACCTGGGAAGCAGAGCTTGCAGTGAGCCGAGATTGCACCACTGCACTCAAGCCTGGTACCTGGCGACAGAGCAAGATTCTGTCTCAAAAAAAAAAAAAAAAAAAAAAAAAGAGATTCAGTGTGCAGGAAGGGGTTAAAATAATGTCATTCATATTTTAGAAGCCCACTCCTCTAATTATGCCAAGATAATTATAGACATAATTAGAGGAGTGGGCTTCTAAAATATGAATGACATTTTATCCTGGAAAGAAGAACACCTTTTCTATTAAAAAGGTAGGAAAGAAAGACAGGAGAGATTATGGAGGGACACTTTGGAGTTGATGTCAAACAGTTCTATTAGGAGGCAGAATAATCGCATTGTTATAAGGTGTGGCTCTAAGGAAAGATGAAGTGGATTCAGATCCTAGTCACACTGTTTGAGAAAGTTACTTATGCTCTTTCAGTCTCTTCCCTTATTTGTATAAGTGTGTGATATGCTATTAAATGAAATAATATACTCAAATGATTAAAACATTGCACAGTAAGTGCTCAACTCATATTAGAAACCATTATTTCCCTTAGAAAATAAATCGAAGCAGTCACCAAATGGCATTTAAAAAGTCAGCTGCACAGTGGAGCATTAGCTAGTGAGACGGGGATTTGGAATATTTGGCCGACCACAAAATGTGTCACATGGCATTGAGAATTTTGCCAGGCCACACACCATGGCTTAGCCTGTTATTCCAGCACTTTGGGAAGCGGAGATTGAAGGATTTTTTGAGTTCAAGAATTTTGCTGAATGAACTTGGGGAGCTGGCAATGCCATTATCCCAATATATCAGGTTAGAATACGTAATTATTCTGCAGTTTCCATCTCATTCTTCCCCCACACCACCTTTGACTTCAGAGAGCTTTAATAAATTCCCATTAAAAATCTATCCTTATTGAAACAGCCCCTATGTGGCAGGTACTGTTCTGGGCTCTAGAGATATAGCATTGAACAAAACAAAACTCTTTGCCCTCAAAGTATTTCAGTCAAGTAGGAAACATACAATGAGCAAAATAAATTAGCAAAATAGAGAGCAAGGTTAATGGTGGTAAATGCTATGGGGAAAATAAGGCAAGGAAATAGCAGGAAACAGGGCTGCAATAATATATAGAACAACATGGGAGGTCTTACTGAGAAGGTGACGGTTATGTAAGAATCCAAGAGGTGAGGGATCAGTCATATATGCACTATCAGGTAAGGGTATTCCATTCTAGGCAGAGCTGGCAGCAAATACCTGAAGCAGAAACATGCTTCAGGCATAGACCAGAAACTCTGAGGCCAGGTGGGCTGGAACAGAGTGAATAAGGAAGAGGTAGAAAGGTGATAGGACATTATAAGGATGCTGTACTTTTCTTCTAAGCAAGAAAGCAAGTTACTGACACTGTACCTTACTCTAGCTGTTATGTTCAGCAAAGGGGGAAAAGAAAAGGCAGATAAACCAGTTAGGAGTCTATTAGCAAAACACAGTCAAGAACTGCTGCTGTCTTGGACTGCAGTGGTTACAGAAGAGGTAGTAAGGTAGTGAGAAGTAGATGGATTTTGGATGCATTTTGAAGATGGATCCAAGTTTAATGTATCAGTTCCAAAAGTGACATTTTAATGTCCATCTCTCTGCCTGCTGCACATGGCTTTCATTTGCTTTGCCTTCTTTTTTTTGAGATGGAGTCTTGCTCTGTCACCCAGGCTGGAGTGCAGTGGTCTAATCTCTAATCTCAGCTCCTCCTCCACCTCGCGGGTTCGAGAGATTCTTCTGTCTCAGCCTCCAGAGTAGCTGGGACTACAGGCATGTGCCACCACACCAGGCTAATCTTTCTATTTTTAGTAGAGATGGGGTTTCACTATGTTAGCCAGGCTGGTCTCGGACTCCTCACCTCAGGTGATCCTCCCAAAGTGCTGGGATTACAGGCATGAGCCACTGTGCCCAGCCTCTCATTTGCTTTTAAATGTGGATCAGAGAACAAATATTAATTATATTTCACCTCCCAAATTTCCCTAAATTGAGGTAGGAGATCAGCAGAACTTGTTTCCCAAGCATGTCACAAGACTGTTGATCAAAATAGGATCTGGTCAAAACAGGATGCAATAAAGAAATTTGGTCAAAACCAGCTAAAACCATGATGGTGACAAAAGCAACCTCTAGTCGCCACCATGGCTCAATATATACTAATTATAGTATATTAGCATGCTGAAACACATTCCCACCCGCACCATGACAGTTTACAAATCCTATGGCAATGCCTATAAGTTACCTTACATGGTTTAAAAGAGGAGGTGCCTTCAGTCAGTTTGAGAACTCCTCACCTTATTTCTCAACTTTTGTAAATAACCCTCTCCTTATTTAGCATATAATTAAGGAATAGTTATAAATACAGCTAGCCAGCAATCCACAAGTGCCATGCTGCCTATGGGGCAGCCCTGCTCTGTCTATGGAGTGGCCATTTTCCTGTACTCTGTTGCTCAAATAAACTTGCTTCACTACATTTTAATCTGTTGGCTCACTCTTGAATTCTTTTCTACGTAACACCAAGAACCCTTCCAGGCTGAGCCCAATTTTGAGGTTTGCCAGCATTAAATTTACCTTCTGTTTATTTCTCAGAACACTGACATGACAATAAACTTCAAAACAATATTCAAGAATTCAGATGTTTTTGCTTCGACTCTGTCCATTGTGATGAATATGTATTTAAAAGATTGAGGTAAGTGTTCTGGGTTTAGCCTAAAAGATAATGCTGAATACCTTGGCCTTATTACACTGAGAAACCCTCTTGATCTCAGTTTTTCAAGCAATAGGATATGAAGTTCTGCCCTTCCAAATTAACTCCCAGGTCTATTTCGGTCAAAACGGATAGTCGATGCTTTGGAAATACAATTTATTATGTGTATCACCTCTCATACATCAGCATCTTCTAAAGAACTTTGCCTTTGTCACTTTTTCAGTTACCAAGAGTAATGATCAAGTTGCTTAATTTTTATTTCTCTTTAATACTCTGTGACAGAGCAATCAGCAGAAACTACAAAATGTTGATTCTTAAGTTACTATTATAGCAATCGACCTTACTTATTACAAATATTTTTTTGAAATAAAAGCACCACTAATATATATTATTTAGTTTTTAATCTTAATAATGTATTTGTCTTTCTTACTTGTCCTGTTTAGTCCTGCTACAGAATTTTAGCTAAAATATAAATACCCAAACATCTATACTAAAGGTATATTAGTACTAACAATTGGCATTATTGTTGGAATGTTCACACACTTATCATGAAGTGAAAGGAATGATTATTTAATTCAATCACAATTCTGTGGTTCTCTGTGATGTACTCCAGCAAACCACTGGATATTTCTTTGTTAGAATTCGCCAGTTTAGATTGAGAGGAATACAACTCTAGATGAATAATCACATGGAGAAACTTAAAGTTCAAGCCATATCATTTTTTAAAATACGTAACTATTTTCATAGTAATGAGCTCCATATAGTTATGGAAAGCAACTTGATTGTAACGTACTATTAGTTATCTAGAGTTTTAAGCTATTTCAGGGAGGTATTATCAGAACGTCAGTTTAAGTAAATAAGTAGTACTATTGAACAATTTGATCTTCAAGAAAATAAATGGAAATTTTTCTATTAGGAGTTTTAAATAAATTCAAGTACAAAATGTGTTACAACTCATGTTATTTTTCTCATTTGACATTTTAAAAATAAGTCATACCATTTTTTTTCATTTTGCATTAGTTCCTGGTGATATATAAAATTTCTATCTCCCTGAAACTCATACTTGATAAAAGGTGTTTAAATTATATGATACTTCAAAACAATGAGAAGTTATGGAAACTGCATATGCTATCAAAATTTTAGTTAGGAAATAATTTGGCTGTTTTCTTTTTCAGCTTCTTAAAGACATTCAGTAAATGCACATGTTTAAGGGAGAAAATATGTACAATAAAATATTTTTTTTTTTTAAATGTGGCCTCTAAGCACTGTATCAAGGAAATCATAGATTTTATTTAGCTTTCCAATCTGACCACCAGCTAAATGACTCGTGTAAAATGTTTATAAGACCTGGTACATTTTAAGAGAATGTGGTTAAGTGTGGATAGGATCAGATTAGAAAGCAGATGATCACATTCAGTCAAAAAATTCTCAGAAAATCCACTAGGGCTGGGCACTATGCCAACATTGGGGAATTCCTCAGGTGCCCAAGAGCCTTCCTGCTCTATTTTAAAATGCATTTTTTTTTGTTTGTTTTTTACATTTTACTATTTCTCACATTGTGGTGCCTCTTATAACAAATGGACGTCACTTTAGCTTCAATTAAACAGGGTAGTTCTTAATCCCTTTACTAAAATAGCATTATTTAGGAGAATTAGGAGATGCAAATGCCTGGAATGAAGAGAGGAGTGTTAAAGATACGAGTAGATCTTGATTCTTTGGCGAATGTTCTTTTATTACTGTGTGAAAGATCTTACATTATATTTAAGTATTATGCTTATTAATGTGCATGTATGCATATTAATATTAAAATTAAAGTATGCAAATACTTTAATTTTTCAAGTAGTGAGCTCCTGGAAGCCAAGGACAGTATCTTATTTTTCTTCTATTTGTTCAAATATGTGGAGAATAGGCACTTAGAATATATTTATGGATGAATAGAGACAAGATCATTGAGACTTGAGCTACAAAAGGAAGAATTTGTTTCTCCTTTTGCATTCAATTCGTATTTATCTTCCACAAATAACAGATATTTTGTAAGGAGTCATTTGTTTGAATTTTAAAATTATAAGTGTTATAAAGAAATGTGTCTCTGTGTACACATACATACACAAAATTTTCTTTATTATGATAAAGGCCATCATCATTACTATTTACTTTCCTCTAAAGATAATAAAACTATTGCAAATATTTACTTTCCCCTAAAGATAATGAAACCATTGCCCTTATCCGTATCTATATTTTGAAAAATACCAGATTAAAAAATATAATTAATTATTTTAGATACTTTGGCATTTGACTTGCTCACAATTATGACTGAGTCTATAAGATTATTGCAAAAATCCATTTGGGGTTCTCTGTAAATACAAAGTACATAACAGGCTTCAAATAAATATTTGAAGATGGGCTAAGGTTATGTTTCTGGCTAGCTAGCATTTTCCTCATGACTCAGAATTTGTGTGTGTGCTCATGTAGCCTCTATTACAGAGCCAAGACTTCTCTGCTGTTCCCAGAGAAAGAGCTGGACTCTCACAGATATGACTGTGTGAGTTTTCAGGAAGTCCTTCCTCACGTAATTTTAGAAATTTAACTAGGTTAAGGTAGCAACCTGCTTGTGCTGTTGTAACCACAGGACACAGGTTTTGCCCCTCATTCAAGGAGTGCCCCAGCAGGACCACACACACCAGATCTTCTGGAGCCCTGCAGAGGTGGTATCCTTTCTTCCTTCCTTCCACATGCCTCCCTGCTCAGTCCTCCCAGGCTCTATCGACTCTTCTATTTTGTATTTTGTGGTTTTAGCTGTGTCCTAGTTTCACGAAAATAGATTTATTCTGAGTATTTCTTGTTGTTGTTGGGTAATGCACAGGAAGGCAAATAATGAATACCAACTTACTCCATCATCTTCAAATCATATATTCTCTGAAACTATTTTTTCATTAAAACAGAACCCATTGGATGTGTTTTTACTGTAGATGAATTACTTTCTAAGAAATTATTGTTGTAATTTATTAACAGCTAGCTACTCTCCAACTGTTCATTTCCCCCACTGCTGAATATTGCTGCCTCCTTACCTCTGGTTCTGGGCAGGCCTCATTTATAAACTAGATTCTGCCCCACCAGGAATAATATAAAATCCTCATTACTATCTCCTAAGTTAAAGCAAATAGGTTATCAGTAAGCAAGGTCATTTCATTGTTGCACCCTACTTCCAAGCCCCCAATCCCTATAAACATAGAAGAGAATTTATCTACCTTTGGACAAATATTATTCTAAATCTTTGCCTTTTATCTTTTTTGGTGGACGTATTTGTAACCTCTGCCATCATAAATAGTGTTTCTCTGGGTCACAAGATTTTTTTTTTTTTCTTTATTTTATATATATATTTTATTGCACTTTAGGTTCTGGGGTACATGTGAAGAACATGCAGGATCGTTGCATAGATACATACATGGCAATGTGGTTTTCTGTCTCCATCCCCATCACCTATATCTGGCATTTCTCCCCGTGTTATCCCTCCCCAACTCCCTACCCCATACTGTCCCTCCCCTAGACACCCCCTACCCCACAGACCTCAGTGTGCGTTGCTCCCCACCCTGTGTCCATGTGTCTCATTATTCAACACCTGCCTATGAGTGAGAACACGCGGTGTTTAATTTTCTGTTCTTGTGAAGATTGTTGTTATTTTATTTGAGTTTGTGTTCAGCATTCTGCTAATTAGACTGAATTTCTATTCTGGCTTCAGGTAAATATTATTATCTTTTAAGGTCTTCAGTGTTTGAGGGATTTAAAAATCTAATGGTTTCTTAACATTTATGTGGATGTTCTGAGCTGGTTGACCCTTCTGACTCTGAACCTTGCTGAATGTCTACACCTGGAAATGCATTCACTCAGCATTGCCTACTCAATTCTAAACTTCCAGTTCTCAGCCCATTGCCATTTCCTGAAACCCCACTCTCTACCTCACCAAACCCAGTGTGAATATCTTATCCATATAAAACAGAACCTACCGCCACTAATTCCCTGCTCTGTTAACCACCTATCAGTAAGCTCTGAACATCTTCAGCCATGCTAATTTTTTAACAATGCAGAAAATAATATTCTCCACCGTCTTAAGAAGTTGAGTAGAAGCTGTTTGTTAAGGACTTTATACCTAAAACGGACTATGTCAGTTCAAAGCAAGAGAAGCACAACATGAAAAGTATAGAAAGAATGCCAAACTGGAGCTGAATGAACAGCTGTGGCCTAGATCAGAAAAGCTGTAAAAGTGCTGCTCCCAATTTTAAATGAATCCTGTGAAAGTCCTCAACGGCAGATCTTCAGAGAAACTATTTTAAAGTAAATATCCATGTATAAAATTAAAGAATTTATACACGCACGCATGCACGCACGCACACACACACAAACACACATACACAGAGCAGTTGATGTCAGGAATTCAAAGTTTGGTGGGGCGCTAGGGGAGGGATAGCAGGGAGTGGGGAGATTGGGAAGCATAACATTAGGAGAAATACCTAATGTAGGTGACGGGGGATGGAGGCAGCAAACCACCATGTCATGTGTATATACCTATGTAACAGTCCTGCAAGATCTGCACATGTTCCCTAGAACTTAAAGTAAAATAAAAATTAAATTAAATTTTAAAAAACGTTTGGTATCTTAAATAAATGTCTCACAAGCTTTTTGTAAATTTTTTTGCACCTGTTTACCTCCTTAAAAATTAACTATAGGTATTCGTGCATTAGAATTTGCTAATGGTAGAATGTTTGAAGTAACTGAAAATATATTTAACAAGCTTAAAGAATAATATGCTATTTAATTTTTAGTAATTGTTATGAAACTTCACGATAAACGATTTTGGTCAAATACATAACATTAATAAAAGCATGTTACAAGATACTGCTATATTAAAATCAAATTAAGACAAAAAACCTGATGCTTAGTGTAATGGTTCATGCCTGTAACCCCAGTTACTTGGGAGCTTAGGGAGGAGGATCAATGGAGCTCAGGAGTTCAAAGCCACAGTGAGCTATGATTGTGCCACTGCACTCCAGCAGCCTATGTGACAGAATTTTAATTAATTGGCTAGTTTGTAGTGTTCTTGTTAATTGATGAGTGAGGAACTCAAATATTCAGGCAATTATTTGTTTCAGTGAGTGCTTCTATATAAAATAATTTAGGAGATGATGAGTGTAAATTTGGAATGAAGAAAAGCTTCCAACTAAGTTAATACATCCAAAATGTGTAAAAAACAAACAAACACAATGACTACATACAAAAGGGTATGGTAAAATATATTACAAAGTTCAAAGATATGATAGATTAGGAAAAATATTAGCAAAATATGGGACAGATACAGAGTCAATAATTTTAACATCAACAAATGTCTATAAATTGAGGGGGGAAAAAGAAAAAAACGTAAAGAAAAGTCATCAAATGATATGAGTGAGAATTTCAAAAAGTGTAAAAAACTTACACTAAATTTGAGCCCTAGTATTCAGGAAACTTACCAAACACACTTCAGTGGCCAGAAATAGTCAGAAGGCTCTTCATCCAAAATGCATTCTATGTCCTTACAATTTAAAAATAAGTGATGCTTTATTTTGACTTCTTTGTTAGAGTTCGAATAGCCAATTAATCTGTGAATAGATTTCCCAACTCATTAGTAGCCTGGGAAATGCAAATAAAAGGAATAAGAAGGTGTAATGTTCGTTCATCAGATTGGCAAAAATTTTAAGATGCAACATCCAGTGTTGCCAAGAATATGGTTAAATGCATATCCTAATATATTAATAATCAAAATGTAAACTGGTTTCCCAAAGAAGTAAAATATTAGTATGTAAGAATAAACACACAAACACACACAGAGACATGGATATATATTGCAGCATTACTCATAGAAAAAATTAATAAAGAAAACAATCTAAAAAAACAACAGCAAGTAAATAAATGGTGGTGCTTTCACTCAACTGAATAAGTCATTTTAAAGTATGTATTTAACAAATACATATTCAGATAAAAGAATACTCAGGATATATTGTTCATAGGAAAAGAAGTTTACAAATTAATGTGCTCTGAATGATCTAATCTTAATTAAACAATTACAGCAATAACAGCACTATAGATGGGTTTATATGTTTATGTATATTTACGTAAGCATGATGAAAATGGTGTATAATCAGGTTATTAAAACTGATAATTGCAGACAAAGATGAGTGTCTGAACACAAATTTCATTTGCAATTTGAGAAAAGAATTTAATAAAGTAAAAACTTGAATATAGACATTTAATAAAAATAAACACAGCTCTTCTCTATCTGGTATTTATCTTTTTGTAAGAAGTGAGGTGGTAATCATTAATTAATTCTTCCAGAGATGAGTTGTCTGAGAACCATTTATTGAATGCCCCATCTTGTCACTCACACTTTGAAATGTTATCTTTATCATACATGAAATCCTCATATATACTGACTTCTATTTCTGGGTTTCTGTTATTTTATATTGATTGACCACATTTTGTATTGCTACCACACTGCTTTAATTTCTGCAGCTTTATAAAATAATCTGTAACTGAAAAACTCTACCCTTATTAAACTTCATCATAATTTTCTTAGATATTATCATATGTGAATTTTGCCATATAAAAGCAAGTATTGATTTTATATGGAATGTGGTGGTTCAGGGCAGGCTTCTGTGAGGAAGTGATGTCTAAAATAAGAAACAAAGGAGAGATAAAAATTAGTGTGTGGAAGAGGGGGCAATAATAAGGGTTCAAGGAAGATGCTTCAGTGTGAGAGAATAAGAGTGAGAGAGAGTAAGCCATTTAAATCCGGAAATGGCTTTAAAAAAATATTCCTACCAGACACATAATAATGACAAATGTTAAAAAAGTCAGAGCTCAGTATTTGTTAACAAAACACCAATCGACAGAATAAATACAGCTCTAGGTACATATTCTTAACATACCAAAAGTCATAACTGCTATCATATGAACCTTAAACTATCTTTAGATTATAACTTCCTCCATTTGATCCTTTTTAAATCATTGAAACATTTTAATATGTCAAAGCAGTATTATATTTTACCCAAATTTTCAACAATAAACCTAAAAACAACTCATTGGATATGGCCCAAGTGAATAACTAAGTTATATTTCAATAGGGAATACTGTCTTCCAGATAAAACAAGCTGAAAAAGAATGAATACACTTATAATTTGTGAATGTACTAAAATATTTAATATGCAAAGCTTGCAGAAAAGTAAAAAGCCCAGACTTCAAAAGGTTCAGAAAGGGCAAACAAAATTGTCTTTTTGGCAGAAGAAATACTAAGTAATTCATGTGGTATCAATAATGTTAAATACATTTTCTCTCTCTATAGCAAACCTTATATTCTCAACATGAACTCTCTATTCTCATTATACTTTTATCCATTATGTTTTCCCTGCAAATAGCCAAGCTCATCCTGCCTACTTTCCTTTATTTATATAGATTCTGTGAATGGAGCATTGACCCACTTCTTTCAAGAGTCTCCTCAGGTTCTTCAGGAGGCTTTCTGTGAGCATTCTAACCAATATCAATCTTCCCATTCTCTGAAGTACAAGTACTATATTTTCAACACTATATATTTGCCATCATTCAAACAGTGATTGAATAGTACCTATCTTGTGCCATGCACTATGTTAGGTGCCAGGAAAATAATAATTAAGAAGTCATATGCTTTCTCACAAGTAGCTCACAGTCTTCTCAGGAAGGTAAATATGGAAACAATTACAACTCAAAGTGCTTTCTTAAACATAATCAGGAAACACTATCAGGAGAATAGAAGGTAGTTTATTTAGTCATATTCTATTTTAATTTAACTGATATGACATGCATACTTTTGTATATATCTTCGTTGTCTTCTATACTTACAGCAAATATTACAACATCAAATATTTATGATCTATGGAGTACAATGTATAAACATTTTTCTGATTAAAAAAATAACATTTTTACAATTTTTCTTTAAGTCTAAAATATTTCCAAAATTAAAAGTTTGTTTTAAAAAATCTAAAGACAATGTCTAATAGAAGTAGTATTTGTAAATTACCCAAGTTCCTATTCATATATTCCCCTCTTTTAACAATTTTGGCTACTGTTCTCAGAGGCTATAAGCTCTTCCCCACATCCAAGTCTTTGTCTACAATGCCGTATGTTCCTCTAAATTAGTTAAAACCTGCAGTACGATGAAAATGAGTTAAGATGCAATAGCTTGAACATGAGTGCAAAGGCCAATTTTGAAAAATAAGTATCAATGTTTAGCATTATAACTGGGTTATGTAGTCATTCATTACTTAACAATGGGGACACACCCTGAGAAATGCATAGTTAGGCAATTTTATCATTATGCAAATATCATAGAGTGTACTTAGACATAGATGTCATAACCTACTATACACAAAGTCTATACATATATTGCCTATTGCTCCTAGGCTACAAGCCTGTGCAGCATGTGACTATACTGAATATTGTAAGCTATAGGCAATTGTAACACAATGGTATTTATTTATTTGTGACATTTCTTTTGCATCTGCTAAAATGCGATGTATCACTTTTCTACCAATGTAGCTATTACCTCAAATTTATTGATCTGAAACAACATAAATTTATTACCTTACAGTTAAAAAGGTCAGCTCTGGGTCTTACTGGGTGAAAATCAAGTGTCTTTGCTATTGTGAACAGTGCCACAATAAACATACATGTGCATGTGTCTTTATAATAGAATGATTTATAACCCTTTGGGTATATACCCAGTAATGGGATTGCTGGGTCAAATGGTATTTCTATTTTTTCTAGGTCCTTGAGGAATCAACCCAAATGGTCATCAATGATAGACTGGATAAAGAAAATGTGGCACATATACATCATAGAATACTGTGCAGCCATAAAAAAGGATGAGTTCATGTCCTTTGCAGGGACATGGATAAAGCTGGAAACCATCATCCTCAGCAAAGTAACACAAGAACAGAAAACCAAACACCACATGTTCTCGGTCATAAATGGGTGTTGAACAATGAGAACATATGGACACAGGGAGGGGACCATCACACACCGGGGCCTGTCAGGGGGTGGGAGGCTAGGGGAGGTCTCACAATCATGGCAGAAGGTGAAAGATATGTCTTACATGTCAGCAGATGAGAGAAAATGAGAACCAAGAAAAATGAGAAATCCCTTATAAAAGCATCAGATCATGTGAGACTTATTTGCTACCACGACAACAGTATGGGGAAAAGTCCCCCATGATTCATTTATCTCCCACCGGGTACCTCTCACAACACAAAATAATGGGAGCTACAATTCAAGATGAGAATTGGGTGGAAACATAGCCAAACCATATCAGATGGCAATGTGAGAAAGATATGGCTCAGCGCCTAGCTGAGCAAAGAGACTGGTGGCATTTTGCACCTGCCCTAGAAATGTGTGGAACTTTGAACTTGATGAAGATGATTTAGTGTATCTGGTGGAAGAAATTTATAAGCAGCAAAACCTTCAAGAGGTGACTTGGGTGCTGTTAAAAGCATTCAGTTATAAAAGGAAGTAGAGCATAAAAGTCCAGAAAATTTGAAGCCTGATGATACAGTAGAAAAGAAAAACCCATTTTCAGAGAAGAAATTTAAGTTGGCTGCAGAATTTTGCATAAGGAGCCAAATATTTAGCACCAAAACAATGAGAAAAATGTGTGCAAGGCATGTAAGAAATCTTTGTGGCAGCCCCTTCCATAACAGACCCATAAGCCTAGGAGAAAAAAATGGATTCGTGGGCTGGACCCAGGGCCCCCCTGCTGTGTGCAGCCTGGGGCCTTGATGCTCTGTGTCTGAGCCACTCTAGCCATAGCTCAATGGGGGCAAGGTACAGCTCAGGCCATGGCTTCAGCCGGTGCAAACCCCAAGCTTTGGCAGCTTCCATGTGGTGTTGAGCCTGCAGGTCCACAGAAGTAAAGAATTAAGGTTTGGGAACCTCAGCCTAGATTTCAGAGGAAGTATGGCAATGCCTGGATGTCCAGGCAGATTGCTGCAGGGGCAGGACCTTCATGGAGAACCTCTGTTAGGGTAGTATGGAGGGAAATGTGGGGTTGAAGCCCCCATACAGAGTTCCCAATGGTGAAGCTGTGAGAAGAGGGCCACCATCCTCTAGACCTCACAATGGTAGATCCATTGACAGTTTGCACTATGCACCTGGAAAAGCTGCAGACACTCCACTCCAGCCTGTGAAAGCAGCTAGGAGCAGGGCTTTGTCCTGCAAAGCCCCAGGGACAGAGCTGCCCAAGACCAAGGGAACCCACCTCTTGCATGAGCGTGTCCTGGATGTGAGACACGGATTCGAAGGAGATCATCTTGGAACTTTAAGATTTGACTGCCCTCGCTGGATTTCAGACTTGCATGGGGCTGACAGATCCTTTGTTTTGGCCAATTTCTCCCATTTAGAATGTCTGTATTTACCGAATGCCTGTACCCACATTGTATCTAGGAAGTCGTTAACTTGCTTTTGATTTTACAGGCTCATAGGCAGAAGGGACTTTCCTTGTCTCAGACGAGACTGAACTGTGGACTTCTGAGTTAATTCTGAAATGAGTTAAGACTTTGGGGGACAGTAGCGAAGGCATGATTCATTTTGAAAGGTGAACACATGAGATTTTGGAGGAGCCAGGGGCAGAATGATATGGTTAGCTATGTCCCACCAAAATCTGACCTTGAATTATAGCTCCCATAATTCCCATGAGTTGTTCAAGGTGGAAGATAATTGAATCATGGGGGCAGTTTCTCCAATACTGTTCCCATGGTCATAAATAAATTTCAGAAGAGCTGATTTTTTATAAGGAGTTTCCCATTTATATTAGTCCTCACCTTCTGCCATGATTGTGATTTCTCCTCAGCCACTTAGAACTGGGAGTCCATTAAACCTCATTTTCTTTATAAATTACTAAGTCTTGGCACTGTTTACAATAGCAAAGACCTGGAACCAACCCAAATGCCCATCAATGATAGACTGGACAAGGAAAATGTGGCACATATACACCATGGAATCCTATACAGCCATGAAAAAAGATGAGTTCGTGTCCTTTGGAGGGACATGGATGATTCTGGAAACCATCATCCTCAGCAAATTGACACAAGAACAGAAAATCAAACACTGCATGTTCTCACTCATAGGCAGGTGATGAACAGTGCGAACACATGGACACAGGGAGGGGAGCATCACACACTGTCATCTGTTGGGGGGAATAGGGGAGGGACAGTGGGGGGTAGGGAGGTTGGGGAGAGAGAACATGGGAGAAATGCCAGATACAGGTGATGGGGGGATGGAGGCAGCAAACCACATTGCCATGTATGTATCTATGCAACAATCCTGCATGATCTGCACTACACACACACACACACACATACACACACACACACACAAAATAAATTACCCAGTCTCAGGTATGTCTTTATCAGCAGTATGAAAATGGACAAATACAACATCTCTCTTGTTCTCTTATTTCTCCCTCTTCCGAACCCAGATGATTACATTGATCCCACTTGGATCATTGCAGGATAGTCTCCCTATTTCAAGGTCAACTTTAATAACATCTTTTCCCTTATTTCTCTTTAGCCATGTAACTTTATAACACAGTCCTCAACCTTTCTGGCACCAGAGACTGGTTTCATGGAAAATAATTTTTCCACACACTGATGTGGGGACAGGGGAGTGTGGTTTCAGGATAAAATGGTTCTACCTCAGATCATCACACATTAAATTCTCATAAGGCATGAGCAACCGAGATCTCTCACATGTGCAGTTCACAATAGGGTTTGTGCTCCTATGAGAATCTAATGCCACTGCTGATCTGACAGGAGGTGGAGCTCACACAGTAATGCTTGTTCATCCATCACTCGCCTCCTGCTGTGCAGCCTGGTTCCTAACAGTCCTCAGACCAATACTGGTCCATGGCCTGGGTGTTGGGGATCCCTTACCTAACACATTGACAGGTTCTAGAGATTAGATCACGGATATCTTTAGGGTACTATTATACCACCATTGTAATAACAGAAGACTGTTATCTACCATTATTCTACCATGGTGCTAATAAAATGTCTGATGTCTCCGATCAGACAAGACAAAGTCAGCTTTTGGAGTTCTGCAGAGACTGAAAACAAGATTTAACACCCTCTCTGCCTTCAGAAAATGCAGTAACTTGAATGGTATCCTGAAGACTGTAACCTTTACATCCTCTTGGGAATTGTACCCTTCCCAGGAGGTATATCTGTTGAATCTGTGTTTTGTGTGATAAGATCTGTTGGGTTAAAAGCAAGAGAACCTGCTTTCAGTGCTATCTTTGGATCTTAATTTAGCAATTTTAATGATGGAGTATTGGTTAAAATATTACTGTTTGGTCATCAGATTAAAGCGGATCCTGACTAGATATTGTTGTTCAGAAAATTCAAGTATCGTTTCTGAGTAGATTAGATAGAAGTATTGTTTTAGCAACTTTTTATGCTGACAGTAAGGTTAAGCCTTATTAATGATAGGCTGAGAAATTCATCTAGTCATTTATTCGACATGGAGTTTTGAATTCTACTGTCGGCAAAGCAATAAGCTAAAAAGTGAGGATTCAGTAGAAATAAAGACTGATGTTGACTTATCTACATAAACTTAACATATTTCTAGGAAACAGAGATGTAAAACTATTAATTAAACAATGAATTATTTAACTCTAATTGTGGCCAGTGCTATAAAGAAGAACAAAGCACTATCCATCCAGTAATTGTCAAACTAACATTGATTAGGTTAGAAGGAAGAGAACTTACAAAAAGGAAAAGCAAAGAAGTGTTTTTTTGTGTTTGGTTCGCCACTGTGTATGTTTCACTTTGCACTATGCATTGTATTTACTGGAAACTTAGTAAGTATTTAATAAATAAAATTAAATGCTATAATAAAAAACAGGGTTTATTTCCTAAGAACTACATTATTAAAAATGTATAATCTTAGGATAGCCAAACAGCCCTATATAAACCACATTTCTTATAGGTTCATACTAAAGGGAAATTTTTATCTGTATTAAGCAACATATTCCATCCGTTTTAACCAGGTCTTTGATGAGGATATCTCACAATTTTCTGAGCCCACACTAGAACAGCAGAGCAAAAAAAAATTGCGTGATATATCTCAGATACCAGAGTTAATAGACCTGTTATGTTGATGTCCAAGATTTGGAGTAAAATGTAAGGCCTGGCCTCATTGAGATCAGACTTAAATGTAGCAGCATGTCTGATAAGGGACTAACATGAGATCCAAAAACGAACAAAAAGACAACAAAGTTTGCAAGTGTTGGTAAAAAGGCAAGCACAGAAATTTGGATTATTTTTGTTAACATTGGTCTAATTACATTTGTCTAGACTACATTCTTTTGTCAGGATGCCTTATAAAAGTCATTGAACCCACATCCTATGTTGAACTCTCAAAGACTTTTAGGACACTGAAAATATGATAACTGATAACATTTGTCTTCAGAAAAGGAGGAGTGGCACAAATGACAGTCATGTTTTTCTGATCTAAATCAGCAAGAAATAAAATTAGAAGTATACAGAAGGAGAAACAAAACAGCTTTATTCTTCTTGTTTTCAGAAGATGTGCAATTTTCTATGTAGTATGAAAATTAACCCTACAGACCTCTCACACTATGTATCACATTTTCTCCGAAAAAGGAAACCAGGTGTACCCTTTTCATTCTTTTCTTATTCTTCTCTTTTTTTCTTTAAATCTATCTCAGAAACATTAAGAAAGGAAAAGTAGTCTCACAGTTCTTTCAAAGAGAAAATAACCTTGAACTCAAACAAAGAATGTCTATCATCTAAAGCAGAGATGAAGGAGATCTGATTAAAATCAGAATTCCCATCACTACATCTTCGCTTGCCACACCAAAATCAGAAGCTATTGATTCTTTTAATTAAAAAAGATCTGATATGGAAATACTACATTGAGAGCAATCCCTTATGAAAAAGTCTGTCAAGATTTCAACTTTTTGGCTCATACCTCAGAGACAGACATGCTTAAATGTGCAATTAAATATTACAGGACCATGATGCATAACTGTCCATTGAAAAATCCCAACAGGAAAGAGAACAAAAACAAGAGGAGAGAAACGCAAGAAAGTGTGTATATATTTATGTGAAAAAGGAAAAAGTTGACAAGAGCCCAAAACACAGAACAATGAGGCAAAAGAACCAAACAACAAAATAAAGAGCAAGGTTAAAAACTAATGAAAAAGTAAATACAATCAGGGTGAATTATTCAATAATCACTCAGATCTCCAAAGATATATAACCAAAATACTATTGAAGTTTACAATGAGTACAGACATGTGCCAAATACTCCCCATGTATAGATTATCTGTGTATTAGCCTTAATATGTGAATAAGACCTTGTGTATTTTGAGTCTATGCCTCTCTAATAGTTTCATTCTACAAAGTTAGTATTAAAGACAGGCCTCAGCTAAAAGAAAAAACGGAAGACAATATAGTTATAATATTGTTTTTTTTTTTTACTAATAACTGGTAATTACTATTAACACAAAGGAAACACCAGCTTTACGGCAATATCCATATAGACAACAATTAATGACTTGTAATAGTCATTTTCTCATATGTTATTCATATATATGGAAATAAAGTAAGACAAGGGAACAAGAATTGGAAGAACAGAAAAAGTTAGGAGAAGAGAAGTAAATAAAGGGAGAAAGAAAAAAAGAATCAAAGTCCCTTCACAGATGGGCCAGGTCATTTAATTATCATCATAAGTTATTTCAATTTTATATTTTAAATACTTTAAGAATTTTGAAATACTTATGTCTATTCTGTTTATTAAATGGCAAACCAGTTTAACATGGGGCCGACATCTAAAGGAAAACTGATTCTCTCACATTTATAAAATTGTCCTAAACATGTATTTTCTCTGTGTATTATTAATAATGAATTTATCTCCACCTCAGACAGACTCTTTTATATTGCACAGAGGATAGTGCTTAAATGCAAAATACAGCATAAAAGGAGTAAAAAACCACTGCTACAAGATACAAAATGCTGAATGAAAAACAAGGAAGGCATAAAATGAACAAACCTAAAAGAAATTATGAAAACAGAAAGAAAATAAGGAAGCATAAACTGTGCAATAGGAAAAGAAGCCAAGAAAACAACATGTGGGTAGATCTGGCAGTACTAGTTCAAAGTTCTTCCAGACAGCACATCTGGTTACTCCTGATGGTCTCCATTGGATAGGCAGGTTCCTACAAACCTTTGTGGACCATTCCTCTCCTTGAAGCACCACAGCTAATTACTTAACCTCCCAGATCCGCTATCATACTTCAAAGGCATTTCCTCTGATATATTTGTGACACCTCAAAGTTAAAAAAGATTCAGTTAATTCAAGTTTTCTTGATATTTATATGATAAAATAACCTGGGGTTGATATCCCATCAAGATGGTAAAGAGGAAAACTGTTACCAGGTATTACCATAATATATATGTATGTGTGTGTGTGTGTGTGTGTGTGTGTGTGTGTGTGTGAGAATATGCCTATACATGTATATGTACATATATATATATACACACACACACTTTTTTAATCATATTTAGGGCATGGCTTACATATCAAAGAATTAATGACATTTAAGTTCACGATCCCATCACAATAGGGAAAAAGGGAAAAAACACTTCACAGAAAAGTACAGACATGTATGTTTATTGTGGCACTGTTCACAATAGCAAAGACTTGGAACCAACCCAAATGCCCATCAATGATAGACTGGATAAAGCAAATGTGGCACATAAACACCATGGAATACTATGAAGCCATAAAAAAGGATGAGTTCATGTCCTTTGCAGGGCCATGGATGAATCTGGAAACCATCATTCTCAGCAAACTGACACAAGAACAGAAAACCAAACAGCACATGTTCTCACTCATAAGTGGGTGTTGAACAATGAGAACACATGGACACAGGGAGGGGAACATCACACACTGAGGTCTGCTGGGGGTTGGGGGGCTAGGGGAGCGATAGCAGAGGATGAGGAGGTTGGGGAGGGATAACATTAGGAGAAATACGTAATGTAGGTAGTGGGGGGATAGATGCAGTAAACAACCATGACATGTGTATACTTATGTAACAATCCGGCAAGACCTGCACATGTACCCCAGAACTTAAAGTATAATTTAAAAAAAAAAAGGCTTTACACAGTGTTTGGCTGCCTTGCCCTTTCACCTTCCATGTGTGAGGATGCAGCAAGGAGGCCCTCACTAGATCAAATGCGGGCTCCTTGATTTGGGCCTTCCCAGTCTCAAGAGTGGTGAGGAATAAATTTCTGTTCTTCATAATTTAAAAAAATGAAAAGAAATATGTAAACATTAAAATTATAATTTTGAACACTACATAGAAATATAAAATGTTGACGGCATAAGGTTAATGGAAACAAACAAATGAAGAAAATTTTACTATGCAATTATATAGCATATGTGGTTCAAAAGATTAGCAGTTAAGTTACAGAAGTAAATATTATGTTGGATGCTGGAATTATGAACAGTCCTCTTCTAACATTTTAGCAATATTAACTGCTCTTAAGATTTATAGAGAAAAGAACCTACTTTGTTTTTTCACAGATTTATTGCTGGAAAGGTAAATCTTTTGTTGTTCTCAGCACTGTCATAAGAAAAACTTGCATTTTGTTTGCTAAGGAAATAACTTAATTCAAATTTTAGTGATACTAAGTTCTGTTCAAATTTCCTTTCTATACAGAGGGAAAAACCTTGAAGAAAACTAGAAAATCTCACTTCACCTTTGTGAGATGTCTTCCAGTTGAAGGGAAACCCAACCTGTCATCAGCACCCTAAAATATAGCATTTCTCTCTGTTCACTTAACTATACAGAAAGAAAAATAAAACCATGAAGACAAGGGAGCTTAAATGTGTGTGAAATTATTAGAGCATCCAAATGTCAAGGAAAATAGTCACAAGTTGTTCTCTGAGCTGAAGTACTTATGAGCCCAGCTACAAGGAGCTGCAAAAACTTCTGATATTGCACTCAACTAAAGCTCCAGAGACACTTTTATAGACTAAGAAAGATTTTGACAATAAATTGTAAGGAATAACTACATTAATTCTGAGAAAAATAAGTCACTGAATTGTAGATATGCCTAGGGATTTCTTATTCTTATGCACCTATGATAAAAATATTCCCTCACTTTTTAGGCATAACAATGAGTAAAATTTTAAAAATTAATTTAGTTTTGTCATTGTTAAATATATCTGTAAATTAAAAAGTCAAAAAATTCCACGATGATCTTTAGAAACAGTACTTTTTGCTCTCATTTTCTCTCACTCAAGGATTTATTTTTAGCTAAATCTTTTTATATTTAACCTCTTTATCTCTAAATCATTGCTCACAGTGAGATTTTAAAATTTTACTTCCAGTTTTAGGCACAACGACGTGAGTAAATAATGTCCTCCAGTCACCTCTCACACACACATTTGCCAACTCCCAACCTCTGAATTTAGTTAAGATAAATATTCTATCAGTTTTACCTCACTATATTCATGATAGTCACAGCTGAACTGTGTTAGCTACCATGATTATGTTTTCTTTCTTACACAATATTTTGTTTTCCCTATTTTTCTTTGTCTCATTTGCTTAGCTTTCTATGTACTTACCACTGATCTAATCCCTTTAGTCTCGCCAAAATGTGTAAACTTCTCCTCAGTACTGGGAAACAATTAGTTATTGCATGGCTTTCATTTTTAAAAGAAGTATCTTCCAGAACAACTTGACCCACATTTGAATGGTTGTCCTCTAAGCCTGATACAATATTCTTTTCTTAGGACGTTCTCTCACTGGTATTTTGGGCACTTTTTTTGTCCTCTTCTGCATTGAAGTTCCGTATTTTGAATGTCATCTCTTTCACTGGTTATAAATAGAAATTCTCGATAGGAAATAATTTTCTATCAGAATAATCAAACCATTGCTCCATTTCTAGTTTCCAAGGTGGTTACTGAGCTAGCTGATGCCATTCTGAGTATTGAAATTTTGTTTGTTCTATTCAGAAATTTTCCAGTGATCAGCATCCCAGTGGTTCTACTTTCATGCAACGTGCTGTTTACTTGGTCGGGGAAATTTTAATCTTGGAACTGATGCTCATTTCTACTTTTTAAAAAAATTATTTATTTTTCTATTTTCTGCTCAGTATTTTCTCTCCTCTGGTACTCGTACTATTCTGATGTTGGACATCCTAGACTGGTTCTTTAATTTTTTAATCTTTTCTTTCTTGAATGTTCATATATTTTCTCTGCTTCATTTCCTGGAGATTTCCTCATTCTTCCCCTCCTACCCCTTTTTGAGTTTTTGATTTCCATATTTTTAAGTTCTAAATTGAAATTATTTAATTTTATTTCTTTTTAATGTAAATGTTATTTTATGTAATTTTTTCCTCATTTTATGAATATGGTACCTTTTATTATCTCTCTGAAAATATTAATATTTTAAATATCTTCTTCACACTTAAAATTCCTTTTTTACTCTAAACTGAGAGGCAATGTAATATAGTTATTAGCACAGAGTCCAGTAACTAAGTATCTGCATTCAAGTCCTGACTCCACTACTTATTAATAATGTGACCTCCGGAAAGTTAACCCTTCAGAGCCTCAATTCCATTATCTGTAAATACTACAAATGATAGGGTTGTTCTGAATATTAAATGATTAATACATATAAAGTGCTTAAAACAGTGCTTGGGATAAGGTAAGACCTATATGTGTTGTGCTGAAAGAGAAGTTTATCATTTCTTATGGTACTTGTCAGTTGTGGACTCTGCCATTCAAATATCATTTATTTAAATGTCTTGTGATCTGCAACTGTATGCTCTGATCTGGAGCACGGTAAGATGTCCAGAAACTGCATGGTCAGGGTCTTACCATTTGCAGGCTTCACTATAGGTCATTGCATTGGGGAAATATGGCTGTCAATACCTTCCTACCTTGGGTTTGTCAGATTACCTGCCTGAAGACTGCACATCTATCTTAAGGTAAGGCGGCTAAGGATTTCAACCCTCAGTGTAAAATTATGCTTAAAGTTTTCTGTGTGGTATTTCCATCTACCACTATGCTTTAAGCTTTTTGGAGAATAAACGCCATAGTGTTCAGACTGGAGGAAATTAGCTAAATTACATTGAATTTTGCTGTCTAACTTTCCCTCTTAAATAAATTTCCTAATTTAGATTATGTATCAGCTTTCTCTATTACTGGCTTGAGAACCATATTCTCTGATCTGCTAACTTAGTAACCACTTGACCACAACTTTCCAGCTTTCAATGTTTTTAATAGATGTGCTTTTATATCTTGTTATAAGTGCCTTTGCTATTTTTAAAAAGGAATTTTAGAAGAACTAAAGGTAAATGTGAGGGTTCAATTTACCATCTTTAATCAGAGCTGAAAAGAATATTTAAGACAATGAAAAGCAATTATTAGCGAGAACAAAGTCTACTTATAACTAGACATTCAGCTCTATAAATTTCCTTTTTTTAACAAGCATTGATATTTTGGGAATAGCACTTCTGAATAACTGTACTCACTTAAAATGTTCTCAATAAGATAGCAGAAACAAAATCTTAAGCTCTGAATCTATAACACAGTGTTTATCCCTCTGCTTATCTTTCAATTACCCAATGCAGGAAATTCCCAGTAGTGCAAGTTTCAGCATCCACCACCAAGCATTGCCTTCTTCACTTGCACTGAAGTGTGTAAACATACATAATGTTGCCTATTTATGAGGTGCTATTTATCAAAAAGTTTTGCCATCTTTCATGTAAATGAGTCACCCCAAAATGATTTTTAAGCAGGGAGATGTAATAGAACACAGAGAAACATCATCTTTGGAAATGATTCAGAAAAGCTAAGTAAGAAAGTTAGAAAGAGCAGCAGCCAGAGCATCCATTTTTGTCACATGTTATATGGAGACAGAAGGCTTGCTGTCAGGCTTGTATTTGCTACAAACAACGCTATACTTTTATACAAAATGTTCATTATGAATGGTTATTTCAAGAAATGTCTTTTTTCTTGTCTCATATCCCATTTTGGGGGAAATAATTAAAGGCATTAACTCAAGAGTAGGTGTATTTCTTTTATAAAATATGGTTTCAGCAACATTAAGTAATACTGGAAGCTTAACTGTTCATTTATTCTACTGTTAATTTTTAAAATTACAATTAAGAAGAGACATTGTATTTCCTGTCTCCTTGACTGTCACACTATGGGGTTTAAAACCACATAAAACATTACTAAAACCTTACTTCCTTTAGTACCATGGTGGCAGCATAATCTCTACTGCAGCAAAGCATCTAGTGGAAATCTGCAGCCACTTTAGTATTGGACCATCAGACTTACTAAACATACAAGGTGATGACAGCTTCTGCAACAGAACATCTCAATACTGAGTCAACTGAGCTTAACCTCTTTGGAAATTTTTTCTATGACATGAGATAACAGATCTCAATGTCTCAAACAGTGCTAATATGAAAGAAACACAATGAAGAATTTAAGCCTATGAGGAATGCTAATGAGTGAAACATTTCTCCTCCTACCTATATTTATTCTTTTCTGTAAGGTTAGATTCTAGAATTATCAATAGATCATTTTTCTGTTGGTTGGTTTCTGAGACAGGATCTTGCCCTGTCATCCAGGCTGGCATACAGTGGCCTCAACATAGCCCACCGCAACCTCAAACTCCTGGGCTCAAGAGATCCTCCCACCTCAGCCTCCCAAATAGCTAAGACTACAGGTGCATGCCACTATACCCAGCTAATTGTTTTAATTTATTAAAATTTAGTTTTTGTAGAGATGGGGTATCACATTGTTACCCAGGCTGGTGTTGAACTCCTGGCTTCAAGAGATTCTCCTGCCATGACCTTCCAAAGTGCTGGGATTACAGGCCTGAGCCTCCATGCGCAGCGATCAGTAATTGATATAGTACACCTGCTCTGAAAATTTCTCTGGACTTAATAATTAAAATTTCTCTTACTAAATTAAAAAAAAAAACCACATTCAGTTCTTAAACTTAAGTGGCCCCATGATGTTCCATTATTCATTCAAATTTGAGGTAGCCAGCTAGGCACAGAGGCTCACACCTGTAATCCCAGCACTTTGGGAGGCAGAGGCGGGTGGATAACCTGAGGCTGGGAACTCAAGACCAGTCTGACCAACAATGGAGAATCCCATCTCTACTAAAAAATACAAAAATTAGCCGGGCATGGTAGCACATGCCTGTAATCTCAGCTACGCTGGAGGCTGACTCAGGAGAATCACTTGAACCCAGGAGGTGGAAATTGCGGTGAGCTGAGATCATACCATTGCACTGCAGCCTGGGCAACAAGAGCAAAACTTCATCTAAAAAAAAAACAAAAAACAAAAAACAAAATTTGAGGTACCCATGCTGAAAAAAATTTGATAAGTGAAACTATTTCTTCCTAAAATTCATATTGATTGAAAAATATCAAAATTGGATACTGATTGCTCATTATAATTTTAATTATAATTTATTTTAATTATATTTTTAAGATTAAACTATTAAGGCAAATATATATGATATATATATATATATTTTTTGAGCAAACTAGTTGATCTGGTGAGACTGCCTGTATAAATTTACCAATTCTAAAAAAAGCATGTGTCTTCACTATTCAAGACAACTTACCCTTCTAATCTGTACATTAGGGCTTGATTTGAAGAGGAGCGTGGAATCTTAAGATTATGTCATCATTACAGAAAAACGAATTTAAATTATCTTACATAGGCAACAATGTTTATTATAAAAGATCAGAATTGTAAATCACTGATTTCCCATTATTTTCTTTTCTTTCATTACATACAAGCTGTAAGACAGGAACATGCCCTCGTTGTCTAGCTGAACAATAAGAGCATACGTCACATACTGCCTATTCAAATATGCACTCTCTGATAAAGATTGAAATTGTGGAAGATATCAATGGAAAGCAGGCTCTAAAATTCTTCTGTAGAGGCTATTACTCAATACAAATGAAAAATGCAGAGTACGGTGCTCTGGGCTCTTTGGCCCATCCTGCTGAATTGAAAGGGAAAATTGAAAAGATTCAATTATTCTATTTATTACTTTGATGAGTTTTTATAATATAAAATGAATTTTGTGATTAATGAGGATTTTATGTAGACTGTACATAAAAAACTTCATCTACACAAAGCAAATAACATTATTTTCTGGCTAGTGAAGGTGAAAATGAAATGTAAAATAAAGTTGATTGACTTAAATTTAATATATAAAAGGTAGCACTAGTTAATAGAGTATTGATTAAAGACATTAAAAAAGATGATGACAATTTATCAAATAGCCTTGTTCTAGGTCCTCAGGGTGCCTGCTTAATAAACATCTTTTCTTCTATCTGATCATATTTTCATATTACTCTTTTCACATTTTGTTTCTTTTTTTCTATGGACATATCAGAATCACATACCGCTGTTACAGTGATACATACTTAAAAAATAAATTAATGTTTAGAAATCTTAGTTTATTTTAACATTGTAAATGGGATTAATCTTACAATAGAAGCAGGCACTGAAGGGTTGAGGATAAATGTAATTAAAACACTTCAACCGGAGTTAATCAATTAACTCAGACAAAAAATTAGTATTGAAAAATAGAGAAATGTATAATCATTATGTTTTTAATATATTAATTTTGGTAACAATTAAAAAATATAATTTATCTTAGTGGATATGTAAAATTTTTTGTGTAATCTGTTTCTATCAAACTCTTGTATGTCAGATAATCTTTATGATATATAAAATTATAAAACAATTTTTAAATCTTAGAAAAATGCTTGGTTTTCTTATTGAATTTATTCTCTCTTCCCCTTTACTAAATGTATTCTTCACATAACAACAACTTACACACACACACACACACACACACACGTTCACACTTTATATTCAATTCAACTCCTAGCAATGTGGAAGAGAAAAAAAAATCGGCACATGGTCTCTCCTCAGGCTTATGCAAAAATAATTGAAATTCCCAATTCAAGAAATGACTTACTTTATATGCAACAACTTCCCTCTTTATTTTCCTCTGGGACACAACACATTTAGTGATGAGTAAGTCTCCAATGATCACACTTTGCCTTCATGAGAATACCACATGAAGTGTATATAGTTCTGCAATGCACAAATCTTGGAAGTGAAAGGAATACAAGGAAAATTTTCCTACTTCTACTAGAGCATTTGAGGCATTTTATTCTTTTTCTTGACCCAGTGAAAACTTTTTCTAAAGCCAATTTGAGCCTATGCAAGAAATAAACAAACTTGTGAATTAAGTGCCCGTCTGTCTTACTCCATATCCATTTATGACAAAATAAAAGGAGTCTGACCCAGCACAGGGTGAATGGTCAACTTAACAATCAATCTAGTGGGCAATCAGATCAGTTGTCAAAGACAAATCAAGTTAAAGCCATTAAATTCAAGAAATAATACATTAATAATTCTATTATATCCTACTTAATTTTCAAAGATATTTTTAATAGATAGGAACATAAAAATACAGTAATGCATTTTGTTTATTGAAGGCAGGGAAAACAAAATTTAACAGTTGCATTATTTCTGCTCACAAACAAGATCCTACATAGTTGAGAACATCCTAGAGTAAAGCTATAGTCTTCTCCTTGGAATGGTATAATAGGGAACTAAAAATACTTGCTGGACTAGCATTTTAAAGGAAAGTGCAACATTCTAGATTTGAATTGAAAAAGCAAAACAACTTGGCATATGTTTTTGCTCCAAAGTTTTCACCTATGGTTAAAAAATAAATTATAGCACATCTCTAGATGCTGTTTTTCATAGTCAAGTATAGTCATTCTTGACCTATGAAAAATCAACATCTAGAGATGTGCTATAATTTATAGCACATTCTCCCAACATAATAAAAACTAATAGCATTGTGCTGAAATAATTTTGAACCCTCCTAAAGAAGCTACTGAATATAGCTGAGTATTACTATTCATCATAGCTATGCTCCAAATCAGTATATTTGCACATTAATTTAGCATAGCCTGAATTATTCTTGAAGATATATTTAAACAATTATGTGATGCTTCTGCATAGTTACATGGATGATACAATCCACATTTTCCAATTCAATCCCAGTGTTAAATATTATATTTCACTGACAGCACATGCATTCTGGTTTTTAGTTTAAAATTTTAGTCAAGTTGTATATCAGTAATATTTTTTAGTTCATAATATTTATTGTATTATAATTAAAATTTCCTCTTGCTGCTTTACTAAATACAATTTATACTTTATTAACATAATGATATGCATACGTAAATACTACATCATTTCCAAAATTTCTAAGTATACATTGCATCCTTTTTTTCTAATTAGTCTAAAAGTTACCATAAATAAAACAGTATTTGTCAACCTTTCTTCCTCTTTGTCATCAAATACTGTTAAATAATCGATATTAGTCACAATAAGTACAAAATCAATTATTGCTCAGTGGACAAAGAGTTTTTTTCCACAAAAAAAAAACTGATGTAAACCATGTCTTCACACAGTACATATCAGAAATGGAGTGTGCAAAAACATGTAAATATTCATAGTAATTTAAGTTTGCAGTATCTGTTACAGTTTACAAAGTAATTTTGCAATTTTTTTTGCATTTTATTAGGACAAACACTATGAGGTTCCCATTTAAAAGAGGCAAAGGTGCTAAAGCAAGACCTAAATGATGAGGTCCTGTCAATTCAGCCACGTGGGTCTGGTCCTTAGAAGACAGACTGTGACTGAAATATTGAAAAAGACAGTCAGACCACCAACTTTAAGGAAAAAAGTTCCCAAGCTGCTACTTAATCATATCTTCCCCTTTGTTCTTACTGGAAATTTAGAAGGCAATACATTAAAGATACTCAAAGTTAGACCAAAGAAAATTAAATGAATGTTGAGGGAACAGATAATTCCCAACATAATATAGTGGAGGGATTTCTCAACATATCTATCCTTTGCCTGGTTGCTAGGAAGAGGAAAAGGGCAAGCCAAAAGAAATAAACATGCTCTTTGAAAGGAGAGAGTAGTGGCTTTAAAACATAGCCATGAATTCTTTTTAACACTCTGACCATCCAGAGATGAGGTCTACGCCTCTTCTCCTTGATTCTGGGTGGGTTTTTGACTGCTTCAACCAAAAGAGTACAGTGAATGTAATACTATTTGACTTCTGAGGAAAGTTTGCATAAAACCATGCAGATTTTGTATTATTTCTAATTAGTCTAAAAGTTACCATAAACATTAAAAGAAAATAAAACAGTATTTGTCAACCTTTCGTCCTCTGTGCTGTCATCAAATTACTGTTAAATAAGTCAATATTAGTCACAGTAAGTACAAAATCAGACTTGAGCCTTGAGCACCACATCTGAATATCTTGAATTCTCCCTGCCATGAAGAAGCCCAAACCACCAAGAGAATCATCCAGGCATGTCAGTGAAGAAGCCTCCAGATAAATTCAGCCTTCAGTCATTCAAGTCACTGCAGAATCTGGGTCTTCCCAGCTGTCGCCCAAACATCATGGGGTAGAGACAAACTATCCTTACTATACCCTTTCTGAATTTCTGGCTCACAGAACCCATGAGCATAAGAAAACTGCAGCTGTTTTGTGCTGTAAGCTCTTGGGTAGTTTGCTACCGCAGTAAGACACGACAGATAAAATGGATAATTTTAACACGTGGGGATGGCTCACTACAAGCAGGTACAATGTGACTTTCATGGAGAGAAATGAGAGGGGTCAGAAAATGCAGGACCTTGAGTTGAAACATCCAGATACTTGCATTGGGACTAATCATAAAAATTACTCAACCCATGGAGAACAGAGAAAAGCAAAGCAAAACGATGGCCCACCCAGGAGTGACACAGAGTCAAGAAAACCTCCTCACCCAAGGAAGCGGTGAGTGAATATGTGACCTCAGGAAACTATGGTTCTCCCAGGAATCTTTGCAAGCCTTGGGTCAGGAGATCCCCTTATAAACCCACTCCACCAAGGCCTTCAGTCTGACACACAGCGCAATGTTGAGTCTCAGCAGAACAACCACTCAGGCACATGTACAGACCTAGGAGCATTACAAACACTGGCTCCAAACTTCCCAGTAATAGTAACTGCAACTTCAGCATAGCAGGAGGTTAGACTTTTGTACATACCCCTAGGAAAGAGGTTAAATCCAGAGGGCCAAACAGCAATGGTCTGCAGGCCACACTTCAATGGCACCTCACAGAATAAGACCTACTGGTTTAGAATTCCAACCAGCCACCAGAAACAGTGTTGCACTTACCTGGGACAAAGTTCCCGGGAGAAAGGGTAGACTGCCATCTTTACTGTTTAGATGACTCAGCTCTTCCAGCCTGTGGGCTTTGAAGCGTCCAAACCGACCAAGGGCTGAAGGGATCCCCCAGCACAGAACAGCTGCTCTCCCAGAATGTGGCCAGACTGCTTCTTTAAGCAGGTCCCTGATCCATTCCTCCTCACTGAGTGGGACCTTCCAACAAGGGCCTCCAGCCATCCCCACCAGTGTTCTCTTGCCAATAGGGATTTGGAAACTTCCTGGCATGGAGCTCCCAAAGAGCGGGGCAGGCTGCCATCTTTGCTGTTTGGAAAACGTAGTCATTCCAGCCCCCAGGGTTTGGAGAGCCTAAGACAACCGGGGACAGAAGCAGTACTCTAGCACAACACAGCTGCTTGACAAAAGCATATCCAGAGAGCTTCTTTAAGAGGTTTCCCAATTCCATTTCTTCTGACTGGGTGAGAACTCTGAACCAGGGTCTTCAACCACTTCCTACAGGTGCATTCGGGCCAGCAACAATCTGTACCTCCCTGGGATGGTGCTCCCAGAGGAAGAGGCAGGCTACCATCTTTGCTGTTTCAAAGCCTTCACTCGTGATACTTCCAGGTACTGGAAAATCTGAGGTTAACTAGGAACTGGAGTGGACCCCCAACAAACTGCAGCAGCTCTACTGAAGAGTGGCCAGACTGTTAAAATAAAAAAAAAATTCAAAGGTCAGCAACCTCAAAGATTGAAGGTAGATAAGCCTACAAAGATGAGAAAGAATCAGCACAAGAATACTGAAAACTCAAAAAGTCAGGGTGCCCTCCTTCCTCCAAATGACCACATCACCTCTCCAGCAAGGGTTTAGGACTGGGCTGAGGCTAAGATGGCTGGAAATGAGAATGGTCGGTTTGCTCACTAACCACTGCTGGAGTAAGAAGTTGGCTGCTGACGTAAATAAATAGAGCTTGTTTAGTAAGATAAACGGTTTTTAGAAATCAGGTAGGATGCCATTGTTTGCTGCTGGGTTTGAACAGTATATAAAATGCAAAGAAGCTGAAAATTAGAATAAAACATTTTGCTGCTGGGTTTGAACACTATATAAAATGCAAAGAAGCTAAAAATTAGAATAAAACATCAAAATAGCTCACAGATAAAATAGCCAGTATAGAGAAGAATGTAACCAACCTGATAGAGCTGAAAAACATACTACAAGAATGTCATAATGCAATCACAAGGTATGAATAGCAAAATAGACCAAGTGAAATTTGGTCTATTAGAGACCAAATTGCTCTCTATTTAGAGCATAAAGACTGTCTTTCTGAAATAAGGCAGGCAAACAAGAATAGAGGAAAAATGAATAAAAATGAAAACAATTAAAAAATATGAGTTTATGTAAAGAGACCAAATCTATGACTGATTGTTGTACCTGTAAGAGATGGAGAAAATGGAACCAACTTGAAAAATACATTTCAGGATATCATCCATGAGAACTTTCCCAACATAACTAGACAGGTCAACTTCAAATTCCAGAAATGCAGAGAACCCCAGTCAGATACTCCATGAGAAGATCATTCCCAAAAATGTATAATTATCAGATTCTCCAAGGTCAAAATGAAAGAAAAAAAATGTTAGGACAGCTAGAGAGAAAGCCAAGTCATCTACAAAGGGAAGCCCATCAAACTAACAATGGACCTCTTAGCAGAAATCCTGTAAGACAGAAGAGATTGGGGTAAAATATTCAATATTCTTAAAGAAAAGAAATTCCAAGCAAGAATTTCTTACCTGGCCAAACTAAGCTTCATAAGTGAAGAAGAAATAAAGTTTTTTTCAGACAAGCAAATGCTAAGAGAATTCATTATCACCAGGCCTGTTTCATAAGAGCTCCTGAAGAAAGCACTAAACATGGACATGAAAGACGATTGGCAGCCAGACACAGTGACTCATGCCTGTAATCCCAGCACTTTAGGAGACCAAGGCAGGCAGATCACTTGAGATCAGGAGTTTGAGACCAGCCTGGGCAACATGGTGAACCCCCATTTCTACTAAAAATACAAAAATTAGCCAGGTGTGGTAGCAGATACCTATAATCCCAGCTACTTGGGAGGCTAAGGCAGGAGAATCACTTGAATCCAAAAGGTGGAAGTTGCAGTGAGCTGAGATCGCACCACTTCACTCCAGCCTGGGCGACAGAGTGAGAATACATTTCAAAGAAAGGAAAGACCAGAAGACCATTAGCATCCACTATAAAAACACACTGAAACACACAGACCAGTGACACTATACAGCAACCACATAGAGAAGTCTGCAAAATCATCTGCTAACATCATAACAGGATCAAATCTACACATATCAATACTGACATTAAACATAAATGAGTTAAATGCAAGCTGAATAAAGTACCAAGACCCACTGGTGTGCTACCTTCAAAAGAGCCATCTCACATGCAATGACACAAATAGACTTAAAATGATGGGATATAGAAAAATCCCTTGGTAGCAAGCAAATGGAAAACAGAAAAAAGCAGGGGTTGCAATCTAGCTTCTGACAAAACAGGCTTTAAACCAGAAAAGATTAGAAAAGACAATGAAAGGCATTACATAATGATAAAGAATTTAATTCAACAAGAAGAGCTAACTATCCTATAATATATATATGCACCCAACACAGGAACTACCAGATTCATAAAGCCTTAGAATCCCACACAATAATAGTGGGAGATTTTAACTCTCCACTGAAAATATTAGACAAATTACTGAGACAGAAAATTAACAAAGATATTCAGGACTTGAACTCAGCATGGATCAAATGGACTGGAGAGATATCTACAGAACTCTATACCCCAAAACAACAGAATACACTTTATTTTATTGCCACATGGCACTTACTCAAAATCAATCACATAATGGAAGTAAAATACTCCTCAGCAAATGTAAGCTAACTGAAATCATAGCACATACTCTATCAAACCACAGTGCAATCAAATTTGAAATCAAGACTAAGAAATTCATTTAAAACCATACAATTCCATAGAAATTGAATAATCTGCCCCAAAATCTTTATTAATTTTGGGAAAGTAATAAAATTAACACAGAATCAAGAAGTTATTTGAAACTAATTAGAACAAATATACAACATATCAGAACCTCTGGGACACAGCTAAGGCAGTGTTAAGTGAGAAATTTATACCAATAAACGTCCATGTCAAAAAGTTAGATCTCAAGTTAACAATTTAACATCACAACTAAAAGAACTAGAGAACCAAGAGCAAGCAAATCCCAAAGCTAGCAGAAGACAAGAGAGAAGATTTAGATAAACACAATCAGAAACCATAAGGGGGATATCACCACTGACCCCACACAAATGCAAACAACCATCAGATAATATTATAAACACTTCTATGCACATAACCCGGACAACATAGAAAAAATGGATAAATTCCTGGACACACACACCCTCCCAAGACTGAACCAGGAAGAAAGTGAATCCCTGAACAGAGAAATAATGAGTTATCAAATTGAGGCAGTAATAAATAGCCTACCAACCAAAACCAACCAAACAAAAAAAAGCTCAAGACCAGATGGGTTCACAGTTTAATTCTACCAGATGTACAAGGAAGAGCTGGTACTATTTCTACTGAAATTATTCCAGAAAAAGTTGAAAGGAAGGCACTCTTTTTGAACTCATTCTAAGCGATGAGCATCATGGTGTTATAAAAGCCTGGGAAAGATACAACAAAAAAGAAAACTGCAGGTCAATATTCTTGAGGAACATCAATGGAAAAATCATCAACAAAATACTAGCAAACTGAATCCAGCAGCACATCAAAAACCTTATCCACCACGATCAAGTAGGCTTCATACCTGAAATGAAAGTTTGGCTCAACATATGCAAATTAATAAATGTGATTCATCACATAAATAGAACTAAAGACAACAATCACATGACAAACTCAATAGACACAGAATAGGCTTTCAATTAAATTCAACATCCTTCACGTTAAAAACTCTTAATAAACTAAGTATTGAAGGAACATACCTAATAATAATAAGAGCCATATATAACAGAATCACAGCCAACATTATACTGAATGGGCCAAAGCTGGAAGCATTCCTCTTGAAAACTTGCACAAGACAAAAATGTGCTCTCTCACAACTCCTATTCAACACTGTATTGGAAGTTCTGGCCTGGGCATTCAGACAAGAGAAAGAGAAATAAAAGGAAATCAAATAGTAAGAGGAAGTCAAATTATTTGTTTGCAGATGACACAATCCTATATCTAGAAAACCCCATCTTCTGAGCCCAAAGTCTTCTTAAGCTGATAAACAGTTTCAGCAGTCTCAGGATACAAAGTCAATGTGCAAAAATCACTAACATTCCTATATACCACCAACAGTCAAGCCAAAAGCCAAATCCCAAACAAATCCCCATTCACAATTGCCACAAAAAGAATAAAATACCTAGTAATACAGGTAAAAGCAAAGAGAATGATCCCTACAAGGAGATCTATGAACTACTTCTCAAAGAAATCAGATATGACACCAACAAATGGAAAAACATTCCATGTTCGTGGATAGGAAAAATAAGTATCATTAAAATGGCCATGTTACCCAAAGCAATTTATAGATTCAATTCTATTCCCATTAAACTACCATTGGCATTCTTCACAGAACTATAAAAAACTATTTTAAAATTCCTATGAAACCACAAAAAGACCTTGAATAGCCAAGGCAATCCTAAGTGAAGAGAACAAAGCTGGAGGCAACATGCTACCTGACTTCAAACTATACAGCAGGAGTACAGTAAGCAAAACAGCACGGTACTGGTACAACAACAGACACATAGACCAATGGAACAGAATAAAGAACACAGAAATAAGGCCACACATCTACAACTATCTGATCTTCAACCAATGACAAAAATAAGCAAGGGTAAAGGATTGCCTTTTCAATAAATGACGTTGGGATAACTAACTAGCCCTAGGCAGAAGATTGAACCTGTGTCCCTTCCTTAGACTGTATACAAAAATTAACTCGATATCAATCAACGACTTAAACGACATAAAGCTCAAAACTATAAAAACCCTGGAAGACAGCCTAGGCAATACTATTTAGGACATAGACATGAGCAAAGATTTTTTAACAAAGACATAAAAACCACTTGCGACAAAACCAAAAATGACAACTGGAATATAATTTAAGAGCTTCTGCACAGCAAAAGAAACCAACAGAGTAAACAAACAACCTGCAGTGTGGGAGAAAGATTTTGAAAACTGTGCATCTGACAAAAATATAATATCCAGAATCTATAAGAAACCTAAATTTACTAGAAAAACACAACCCCATTAAAAAGACGGCAAAGGACATAGACACTTTTCAAAAGATGACATACATCCAGCCAGCAATCTTATGAAAAAAAAAAAAGCTCAACATCACCAATCATTAGAGACATGCAAATCAAAACCATAATATGATACCATCTAACACCAGTCAGAATGGCTACTATTAAAAAGTCAAGAAATAGGGGCCGGGCACCATGGCTCACCCCTGTAATCCCAGCACTTTGGGAGGCTGAGGCGGGTGGATCACGAGGTCAAGAGATCAAGACCATCCTGGTCAACATGGTGAAACCCCGTCTCTACTAAAAATACAAAAAATTAGCCAGGCGTCGTGGTAGGTGCCTGTAATCCCAGCTACTCGGGAGGCTGTGGCAGGAGAATTGCCTGAACCCAGGAGGCGGAGGTTGCGGTGAGCCGAGATCGCACCATTGCACTCCAGCCTGGGTAACAAGAGTGAAACTCCGTCTCAAAAAAAAAAAAAAAAAAAGAAAAAAAAAGTCAAGAAATAACAGATGCTAGCAATGTTGTGGACAAAAGGGAAGACTTATACACTGGTGATGGGAGTGTAAATTAGGTCAATCACTGTGGAAGACAATGTGGTGATTCCTCAGAGATCCAAAGACAAAAATATCATTTGACCCAGCAATCCTATTACTGGGTACACACCCAAAGAAATATAAATCATTCTATTATAAAGGTACATGCACCCATCTGTTCACTGAAGAACTACTCACAAGAGCAAAGACACAGAATCAACCTAAATGCCCATTAATGATAAAATAGATAAAGAATATGTGGTGCATACACACCATGGAATACTATGCAGCCATAAAAAGGAACAAAGTCACATCCTTTGCAGGGACATGGATGGAGCTGGAGGTCATTATTCTTAGCAAACTAACACAGGAACAGGAGACCAAATACCGTTCTTACTTTTAAGTGGGAGCTAAATGATGATAATACATGAACACATACAGGAAAACAATACACACCAGGGCCTTTTGGAGGGTGGAGGGTGTGAGGAGGGAGAGGGAGAGGAGCAGGAAAAATAACTAATGGATACTAGACTTAATACCTGGATGATGAAATAATCTAGACAACAAACCCCCGTGACACAAGTTTACCTATGTAGTAAACCTGCACTTGTGCCCCTGAACTTAAAATGAAAGTTAAAAAATAAATAATAAAAAGCATTAAAAAAATTGTTTAAAGTCTTACATATGTCAGGCCATGGTTATTATCCTCTACTCCTTTTTAGAAATGAGGCTTTGGTGAGACAATGAGACAAATAAGGAAAAAAGAGCTCTGGTTTGCTTTACAATGAATAAAAGGGTATCTAAAAGAGGCAGTCAAAAGTCACATCATAAAGATTATTTTGGTTTTATAGTTATTTCCCTCTGGAAAGTATGGAGGATCTAAAATTTTCCATCACACTCAGATAGTGTTAGGACCAAAATGAGATACCACATTTACCATGATGTCATTATTATACACTTTATGCCTGTATCAAAGTGTCATGTACCCCATCAATATATACTATTATGTACCTACAAAATTAAAAATAAACAATTAAAAAAAATAACAGGAATAATCTGTTGCCTCTTCTGCTTTAAAAATCACAAAGAAACAGAAGAACCTTGCTATATCTTAAAGAATGCAGTCTGAATCCTTGGAAGGAGAGCATGGTGGTAGAAGAATGGAAAGAGAAAGGGAGAGAGAAAAGCAGGAAACAAGAGACTCCAAGACACTCCTCTGAGGTGGATACCATTGGCACCAATACAGAAGTCCAGGAAATTTTGCACCCTGCTCTGGTCTCATCTACTTCTAATTCCTTTTGGCAATAGTCATGGCACCGTTTGGGAGGTTATATTTTGGAAGTTTCATCTAGTGCATTTTTGGAAACAGTTTCAATAAATCATGGTTTTAAAAACTGTTAGCAAAGATGTTGAAGTATGATGGAAGAGTAATGTGAGGATGCTGACATGGGTGGGGGGCTCACAAGGAATCAATCAGAGGAGTCACAACTGACCTAGGGGTTAGTATTCCTGCAGCAACTTAGCACCCAAACACAGAGCAGCGGGCGTGATAGAGAAAAGAAGAGTGAAACCTAGACTCAGAAATTACACATTCTCAAGTGCAGTTTTCTAACACCTAGTTCAGTGCTTCAAACCATCTGGAAACAAGAATAAAATGCCTGCAATTAACTAAACTGGGCTATACAGATACAAACAGGATATCTTAAGTTAAAAAAAAATTAGTGTAGGAATGGAAATTAAATTTAGTTGCTTACATCTTTGCTGTTATACAATCAGAAAAATGAGTTTCAAGTTCTTAATTTTGGTAAGTTGAAAAACAGCAAAATATACAAAGAAATCACCTAAACTTCCAATCCAGTAGAATGAGTGCTGTCAATTCTCAGAGAAAGTCACTGTTCTAGATTTTAGAGGCTTTTCTTATGTCCCTTTCATCGGTATCTTATATTTCTTCCAGGAATTTTCTCTATTTGTAATTTTTAAAATTCTATTGGAACTTTATCTGACCAGTTTCCTGCTACAAATATTTTCAAAATCTAATAAACTTCAGCATACACACACACCCACAAAACATGTCTCAAGAATGACAAGACCTAACGCATTTTGAAAGTTATTTTATAACTAGGCTAGAATGTATGGGGAGAAGGCAGAAATAAAGGAGGAAAAAAGACATTGTTTATTTGCATTTTAACAGAGTAAGAATCCCATTTGAAAACTGCTGCAGTTTCATTTTAAACTAAGCCACTTTTGAATACACCCATTTCAGCATTTTTAAACACCTCTCTTTCCCATTAAACCACTACATACATTTAATTTCTTCAATTGAAACTCCACTGAGATAACAATATAGAGAAAAAAGTATGAGTACTTTGGGGAATCACTGACAAATGTAATGGTACACGTGTAGCATGTTCCGTCTCAGTGCCCAGAAAAGTACCCAATCTGTCAAAGTGATTCTTACTTTCCTAAACGAGTGGGCACTACTACACTACCTCAAGATGATTGCTAATATAACCATTTCTAAAGACAAAATTTTATTATCATATACTTATTTTCCCCTTGGCTTTAAACCAAATGAATTTAGTTTAAACATTTCATTTTGTCCTGCAATCTTGTGAATCATATTGGACTTTCTAAAGAATGCCTATTGTGCAGCAGGTTATTACTAAGTATTTACAATTGATAAAAAGAACTGAACTGAGGTATTCATCCACACAGGAAACAAACTAGACAATTCAAACTGTTCAACTATTGTTTGTATAAGGGGTTTATACCTTCTAATTTTAAGTTAATGCCACTTATTCCTCTGCTTGGGAAACTTTCACTAAAGTTAATTAGAAATTAATGTATTATACTGAAAGATTATTCTACTTGTCAATAAAATGGATCCTAGGATGTTTTGATGCCTGCCACTATAAAACTCATAAATCTTGAAAATAACACTGTCAATTCTTAATTATCTAAAAATTAATCTTTCTTCTCTTCCTTCCCTCTTGTTTCAGAGAAGAAATTATCCCTAGTACTTTCCACGTCTACTGTTTCTCTTTTATTTATTGCTGCCTCTCAGAGAATCACTTCTCTAGTTAAAGATACTATAAGAGTGACTTTCAGGATTAGACATTATCTAGTTCAGACCTTGATAACTCACTGCTCCCTAATTCCCAGAGGTGTGACCTTAGCCAAGTTACTCAACCATTTTGTACCAGTAAGAAAGGGTCTACAAAAATGTTCTCCTTACAGTATGAAAATTCAGCCAATGGTTAACTCTATCCAAATGACTTTTGCATGATAAATTGCATCTGGAAAGGGAGGAATTATAAATGTACAATATTTTATGATGAAACCATCGGTAAAGGCTTTCAGAAATGCAAAGGCTCTTATAACTAGCACCCGCCTTGCAAAAACTATGGTTGTAGAGCTGTTACAAGAGTTGTTGGTGTCTGTAGAACATGAGGTTTCTAAGTCAATGAAATAAAATTTATTTCATTGGTGAAATAAATTTGGGAAACACTAGTTTAGGTGATGCTAAACAGATTTTTTTTACAGTACTTCTTGCAATTCTCCAACATGAAACGGAATGCGAGAAGACGACAAACACTTACTTCATCTGCAGTTTCACCACCCTCTTTTTTAAGGGCCAAATTTTCAGATGGGTTTTGTACAGATGACACTGTTGGAAACCCTCCAAAATCAAAATATAGGCTCTCTTGGAACTGTAATGTCCCTGGATAAAAACAGATGCATCTATTTATCTCATAAGTGAGGAGAATTGGAACAGAAAGATTAAGTAAATTTCCTAAGATCCTACAAGTGTTATTTCCCTATAGAGCTTACCCTATTGTCAGTTGAAAATTGGTCATACAACTTGCTGCAGCTTGTCTATATTAAATCCCCGCCCTAATCACTCCTGATAACAAAATAAGATGAAGTAAAAAACACTGAGTATATATTCAAGAACCAGAAGGATCCTAGTGTTCTAGGTCTATGGAAGTGATCTTTCCTGGTCCTCACACATATAACCATTGGAATATTGACTTTCCACAAAGATCAGATGAAATTTTGCATTGTATCTGCTCTTCCAGGACTCTCTTCAATCACTGACCCTCAATATGCTAATAACAAATCCATGATTCCCTTGTTTCTAAAGTGTTCTAATGTTTTCACGTCTTGGAGGGGACATGTATCTACCCATCTCTAGCACTCGTTTTCTTATTTGGCTTTTCAACTCAACCACAAATTCCACAGCAAGAGGAACCATACTCATCACAACATTCTCAGCCCATAATATATTCTTAGCAAACATTTTTTAAATGACTCAGTGACCTAATGTGATGAGGAGAATTTTAAAAAGCATAGAACTGACCTGAGCCAGGAATGCTAGAAAGTCCAGAATATTTCTCTTTCTACAAATAAATGGTGTAGAGAAGGGGGGCAAATATTTTATAAAATTCTGTCATTAACTGATACATCCACACAAGCACTGACTGAAAACAGGACTATCCGACGATTCCTAGTATAGCTTTACAGCTATCTTTCTCTAACCCTGCTCTTTCCTATAAAATTCCAAAGCTGCACTTGACATTTCCACAAAGATATCCTCATTGCCATGCCTGAAATCCAATTTCATTGGACTGAGCAAAAACTGTGTGGAGCCTTGACCGTCTGGGATGTCGTTACATTAACGTAAATAATTAAATATATAACTTTGTAAAGACTTCTTAAAGAATGTAATCTCTTTTCACTCAGGATAGAGCAATTCTATTCTTTCTTATAATAGAAGCTATAAAATCTCTGAGCTTCAGAAATCTTTGGGACACCTGTAATAAAGATATCCTGGGGAAAGAAGAGATGATGTAAATTTGTAATTAGATTATAAAAGACTTAAAGCTTATTGATGCACTATATGATATATATGATCACATTTTGCTGACAAAAAGAAAAACTGACCTTCTATGAAGCATTTAAGGAAATTTTGCCCTGTCTGTATTTAGAAGAAGAGAAGGGAAGGTCTAAGAAACGTAAGGATGGGCTCCAAGGACAAATTCTCTTACTTCCACTGTTAGTAAAAGAAAACCAGAAATGTGGTTTGAGATCATCAACACAGACATCTGATCTATATGACTAAAAAAGATTCTTTCCACCCACAGTGGTTCTTAATCATCTTACAAGCATGCCCTCCCATCCTAATAGATCCTACATATTCCAGTTCTTGAATCAATAAGGATGATTTTGGTTACAAAGAAATCTAGCTCAAAATAGGTCAAACAAAAAAGGAGCTATTAGTTGGTCACACAGGTCCCAGCTACTCAGAGACCTGAGGCATGACAGTTGCTTGAGCAGAAGTTTTGGTTTAGCCTGGGTAGAACAGTGAGACCCTGTCTCTTAATTAAAAAAAAAAAAATGATTGACTGTAATACAACCTCGATACATCATGAAAGAGTTAAACAACTAAACCACCAGGAGGGCTAAAATAGGCTGGCCTCAGAAACCAGAGGAGCATGAACTCAAGCATCTGTGCAAATAAAATCATGTCTCATTCCTACTTCTTTGTATGTATCAGTTTCATTCTTCTCTCATTACAAACTTAACTGTGCATATGGCAAATATATACATACACACACACACACACAGACACGTACGTGTGTGTGTGTGTGTATGGATGGGCTCCAAGGACAAATTATCTTATTTCCACTGTTAGTGAAAGTGGAATATATATATATATGGATGGCTTCTGGAGGCTGAATGCGGTGGCTCACACCTGTAATCCCAGCATTTTGCGGGGCTGAAGCTGGCAGATCTGTTGAGCTCAGGAGTTGGAGATAAGCCTGGGCAACATGGCAAAACACTGTCTCTACTAAAGATACAAAATATTAGCTAGGCATGGTAATGTGCACCTGTGGTCACAGCTACTCGGGATTCTGTGGTGGAAGTATTGCTTGAGCAAGGTGGAGGTTGCAGTGAGCTGAGATCATGCCACTGTACTCCAGCCTGAGTCAAAAACCCAGACCATCTCTCTCTCTCTCTCCACACACACACACATATACGTGTCTCTCATTACAAACTTACTCAACTGTGCACATATATATATATATATTGCTTCCAATAACCCTCAGGATTTATATTCAGTGAACATTCTCTTGAGATTCCAAGAGATTGACAGCCTGGACTTGGATAAGGTGCCCAAAATATATCAATTAATTATAATCAGGAGAGTAAGTTCATATAAGAACATAGCAGTTCCCTTAGTGCCCACATAAATGGATTGAAGAGTTATTTCCAGAAGAAACAAAGCTTTTTCCAGAAGAGTCATTATCAAATATGCAAGTCAAGCATCACAGGCTGAATAATAACCCCCAAAGGTATCCACATCCTAATTCCTGAAACTTGTGAATATGCCACCTTTTATGGTAAAAGGGAAGGGACTTTGAAGATGTGATTACATTAAGGATCTTGAAATGGGAAGGTTATACTGGATTACCTGGGTACATCCCATATAATCACAACATCTTTATAAAATAAAGGAGGCAAGAGGATCAGACTCAGACATTTAAAGAAGCTATGCTGCTGGGTTTGAAGATGGGAGAAGGGACCGTGAGCTAAGAAAGATGGGCAGCCTCCAGAAACTAGAAAAGGCAAGAAAACCAATTCTCCCTGAACCTCTAGGAGGAACACAGCCTGCTGGTGCCTTAATTTTAGCCCAGGGAAACCCATTCTGGGCTTCTGATCTCCAAAACTCCAGTATAATAGGCTTTTCTTGTTTTAAGCCACTAAGCTTAAAACACCAATAGGAAACTAATACACAGACTGACCACTGTAACCCTGCTGCTTCTTAAACAACAGATTTATGCCTGCTCCCACCCTCAACCAATGCACACTTGTCTGTTATCTTGAAAGAAAAATATAAACTTAACACATCACCCTCCCCACTTTTAATTTACAACTTTGTATAACATGCCTTCTAACTCCAGCCCTCTGAAATTGATCCCTAAGAGGCCATCAAAGGACTTCTTAGTGGAGAAATCATGTCTCTACTTCTCATTTCTTATATATGCAAACACAGACACACGAGTAGACTTCATTGATCAATTTCTTGAAGATCTCTCCTCTATGTCTTTGAGTTACTAGTCTCTCTTAATTATCCTATTCTTTCTTTTGTTGTTGTTTCTTCTATTGATCATTTAAATACAAACTTTTTTTCCTCCAGTGTATCATCAGTTCCTCCTTTATATACATAGACATGCACGTTTCAATCTCGTCTCTAACAATCAGTAACTGTATGACATTGGGTCAGACATTTTAGCATGATGGCATTCCTCAAATAACCATAACATCGCATTATATGGTTGGAGAATCACAGACAAGGTAAAGAAAATATCGGCCAGACACCGTGGCTCACACCTGTAATCTCAGCATTTTGGGAGGCAGAGGCAGGCGGATCATGAGGTCAGGAATTCGAGACCAGCCTGGCCAATATGGTGAAACCCATCTCTACTAATAATACAAAAATTAGCCAGGTGTGGTGTTGTGTGCCTATAGTCCCAGCTACTCGGGAGGCCAAGGCAGCAGAATCACTTGAACCTGGGAAGTGGAGGAGGTTGCAGTGAGCAGAAATGGCGCCACTGTACTCCAACCTGGGCGACAGAATGAGACTCCATCTCAAAATAAAGAAAAAAAAAAAAGAAAATATCTACACATAGTATATTTTCAATACATAGTCACTTTATTATTCCACTTTCTTTGTTATTTTCCTTCTATCCTTTTATAACTATCTTTCTCTAACCCTGCTCTTTCCTATAAAATTCCAAAGCTGCACTTGACATTTCCACAAAGATATCCTCATTGCCATGCCTGAAATCCATCTTACTTCTCCCTCATAGTCCCAAACTATTCCTCTTTTGAGCTTTATAGCACCCTAACAATCAGTATCACATATCAGTATTCACCCCAACTGGAAAGTTAATAATTGCCTTCCAACTAGCCGTTTGTCAAAACCAACTGATCATGAAATATCTCAACTGATTTCTCAGTAGCATCCATGGTGCTATTTCCAAACATTTTCTATTTTCCTTACATTCAAGTTTTGAATCCCAGTCCTACCATTTTCACTTTCTGTAATAATACTTTATAATTTGATTAAAATTCTGATATGAGCTTCCTTATCTTGCTGCAACTTCATCTCAAGTTTCCACCTTTATCCTTCTTCCCCTATCAGAGAAGGAAGAATCACCCTTCCTCTTCATCTATCTTTAAAGGATGAAAAATTTTACAGCAATTAAAAATATATATCTAATCCGGCCATGGTGGCTCATGTCTGTAATTCCAGCACTTTGGAAGGCAGAGGTGGATCATCTGAGGTCAGGAGTTCGACACTTGCCTGGCCAACATGGTGAAAACCTGTTTCTGCTAAAAATACAAAAATTAGCTGGGTCAGTGCCTGTAATTCCAGCTACTCGGGATGCTGAGGCACAAAAATTGCTTGAACCTAGGAGGCAGAGGTTGCAGTGAGCAAGATCCTGCCATTGCACTCCAGCCTGGGTGACAGAGCAAGACTCTGTCTCAAAACAAGCAAACAAACAAAACCCTCAAGTTTAAGAGTCAAAGAGAGCTGGATTCAATTCCAAGTTTTTTGTTTGTTTGTTTGTTTTTTGGTTTTTGGTTTGGTTTTTGATTTTCTACTTATTAGCCATGTGAACAACATATTTTTCTTGTTTTCCTCAACTGCAAAACGGGGAGGGGGGAGATAAACGCTTGAGGGGATACCCCATTCTCCACAATGTCCTTATTTTACATTGCATGCCTGCATCAAAATATCTTGTGTACCCTATAAATATACACACCTACTATGTAACAACAAAAAATTTAAAAATAAAAAATAAGGAAAGAAACAATCACCTCAAAACACTGAAGTTATGTTTAGAATTTAAGGATTTTAGAATGGTGCCTTTGCCTTTTTCCCAATCCCATTCCCTCTTGGCAATGTCCTCAGATTCTCTATCAACTCCTCTCTCTCTCTCTCTCTCATAATGAGATTTCCAACCTCAATCTCATCTTATTAAGTTGTAGTGTTTCAGACTAAATGCCCTTCTTCCAATCCAGGTTGTCTATAAAATGTTTAATCACCATATATGGGGTTGCCAGATTCAGCACATAAAGATACAGGACACCCAGTTATATTTTACTTTCAGATCAACAATGGATATATTTTAGAACAACTTTTTAGTATATCATATGCAATATTTGAGACCTACCCATACTAAAAATTTTTATTTAAAATTAAAATTAAATTAGGCTTTCTGTATTCTATCTAGCAACCCTAAGAATATATGATAGTAGAGATGAGATTTTAGTAAACCTCTGTTTTACTCCTTTCAAGAAACTTGAAAGGTCTTGCTTATATACAGTGGCAGAAATTCACATTCTTTAACAGCCAAGCTGATGCTTTTCAGTCCATTCCATTCTGCTGTTTCAGGTTACCTGCTATGAACTATTGAAGGTTTCAATTTGTGCAACATGTGGTGTTATTACAGATACTAGTGTTTTTCTCAAAGCAACGATATATATTTTTTAAGATAATTCTCTAATAGAAAGAATAAAAGAGAACAAGTAAACAAAGAAGAGAAGGAAGGAAAGATGAAGAGAAGGATAGAGGGAAGAAATACATTAAATTACAAATTGATCACCCATTACCATTCTGGGTTTTTCAGCTGAAGAAAGTGAAGGTTATGGTAGATAATAGGGTATGAATCCACTTCTAATTCTGCAGCGTGATTCATATAACTGAAAAGTTTTCCATTTTGTTTACTCATTTTCTGACAGTAGATAACACACTCAAGATTTCTTATTAGTAGTCACTTTCATTACAGTTGTTAAAATCAAGTATTTAAAATAAACAATACCCAGCCCATAGCTGAGAGAATTCAGCTCTGAGGAAACAAATTGCTGCTTTCTTGCTGCACAATGGGGCAATATGTATCTGATGCTGTTTTCTACGTCTTCAGCTACGAAATACCACGAACAGGGCCAAACTACTAGCAGGAATAGAATAATGCTCTTAAGATACCTCATATTATTAAATTTTTCAAATTGGAATATATCTTGTAGATGGACCTTCCACTCAATATTTTAAAATACACACTGTACTGAAGAAACAAAATAACAGAAAACTCGTTATATAAAGAAGTAATTAGAATCAAATATACATTTGACTTTAGATACACAGAGATACATTAAGGATTTATTTTTATTTTGAATCAACAATGTTAAACTCACTTATCACTTAAATGGATTCATGAGAAACCTGGTTTTATAATCTAATCCTTGAAAAGTAGAGGGTCAATATTTATTTGGTTTTGAAACTAAATGGTTATAGCTATCGACTATATAGCATAAAAGCTAAACCCTCCCAAAATACAGGTTGACTTGAATCCTGATAAAATTAGTAATTATTAAGGTGAAGAAGAGCACACACTTTAATTAATGTTATCTACTATGTGACAGCCAACATTTAGTTTTCCTATTGCATATAAAATTGTCAACTGCACAACCTTGATTCAAAACCAGTGGCAAGTAAATGTGTAGGCTTTCATTCTTTTACTACATCTTGGAGTAATTCCTGTACTGCAGGGGTTACTCAGTCATCAGTGAAAATAAGGCCAGTAAAGGAAAGTGCAACATTTTCAACATTTTCATTTTCAACAAACCCATCTTAAAAACCACTTCTAAATAACTGCCTCAGTCACTTCTGATTGGCTAGCAGCAGGGTTTTCTTAAAAGATGTTGGTTCTCACAGTGGCCCACACACTTGGGTAAGTTTACCTTTTTCTACTTCTGGTTAGATTGCTAGAATGAAAAGAATTAGGGGTGCAAATAAACTTTACCTCAATCAGAATTCTAGGTGCAACCTCCAGGAGACTTCCGTAACAACCAATTTGCTGTAGCCAAATCAGTCATAAGCACTATGCAGGGAACATTTCACAAGATGGGTTCTCAGTAGGTGGGACAGTTTTTGATGAGGAACCATTAGGGTAACCAGTGTCTGGTCAGCATCAATGCGGACCTGGTTGATTCAGTTAAGAATAGTACCTTCCCAGGCAAACATACCATCATCAGAGAACTGTTATATCCCAAATATCAGGCATTTCGACTAAATTCCTGAATATAATTTGGAGACAAAGGACATAATTAAATGTCCCCAAGCATCACAATTGATGAACTACATATAACTTAACAAAACAGTAAGTTGTTAGTAAAGATACATATATTACCAACTAGTATATGTGTAGAAATAATAAAATAGTCCGGTTTAACCTATCCCTGTGTTTCCAATCTTTATTTTACAATGCCAGCCTATATATTTAACCTTATAATATGACCCTATAACTAGTTATAAACTTCATATATAAATTCAAAATGTATGAAACCTAAATAAAATTATAGATTAAATACTAACCAAACTATAAAACCAGTAATAAATGTTACATAATTAATTTAACAGGTGGTGTTATTTTACTAAGCAATTATTTTCAGTGTATGTATGATACATATTGTTATGCTGAAGATATCTTTTTTTAACTGTGGAATAACTATAACATAAATTTACCATTTCAGTCATTTTTAAAGTATACAGTTCAGTGACATTAAATACATTCACATTGTTGTGCAACCATCACCACCATCCATTTCAAGAACATTTTCCTCTTCCAAAATCCAAGCTCTGTGTAAATACCAACTCCCCTCTTCTCACTCCACACAGCCCCTGGCAACCACCACTCTGCTCCCTGACTCAATGAATTTGATACTCTGGTTACCTTATATTAGTAGAATGATACAATTTTGCCCTTCTGTGACTGGCTTATTTTATACAGCAAAATATCCTCAAGGTTCATCTATGGTATATGATGTGTCAGAATTTCCTTTCTAAGACTGAATAATATTACATTGTAGGTACATATTACATTTTGTCGATTAATTCATTATCGATGAACAATTGGTTGCTTCTACCTTTCGTCTATTGTGAATAATGCTGCTATGCACATTGGTAATTAAATATCTGGTCGATGACCTCTTTTCACTTTTTTTCAGTGTATATGTAGAAGTAAAATGCTGAATTATATGGTAATCCTGTTTAATTATTTGAGGAATCATCATATAGTTTTCCAAAGTGGCTACATCATTTTACATTTTCACCAGCAACCAAGTTACATTTTTAATCTAGATTTCTTGTTTACCTGATCTTGAAGCCCAACTGCCTAATATGGACTGATTATGTTTGTTGCTGATAAAAATAATCCCCAAAACAATGCTGACCATGGTGGTCCTAATAAATCCTTTATTTTAATAAATGAAGATTTTTGCTTAAAGCCCTGTTAACATTCTATTGCCATTAATCCTAACTTCTGCCTACTTTTGGTCTCTTTGCATTATCATTGCATTAATATATCCAAGAGACAAAGACATTTCCCAGTATCTAATCAAGAAAACAAGTTGTATTTCTTGTCAGCCTGCATTCATTTGCAAAATATCCTCTTCCTCTCTTCTCCATTAATCCTATGTGCTTCTCATGTTGTTTCCCAGGACGACATTTTCTTTAAGTACAATCTCAGATTTACCAGTTCCCCAAGGGGTGACAGTCATAACCTCGTCACATTCCAGGGACATCACTGGCTATAAAACTAGTAAGCTTGCTCATCCTGTCTTCTCCTGGGTTCTTCACGTAGCTGCAATTTTCCCCATTATCAGCACTTCATTCTCATTATTATCATGCCTTACCAGTCACTCCTGACTCAGATTCTCAAATACCCTACTGTATTTTGGATTATCATATTCTCCATTGCTTGAAGCAAAAAAAAAAAAAAAAAAAATACCTTTGAAGCATAATTCTGTTAAGAAAAGTATTCCCCCATGCAAATCATTCTGATCTTTTCTAATCCCTCATTTTAAAAAAGGGTAATTCAGGCTGGGCATGGTGGGATCATGCCTGCAATCCCAGCAAGTTGGGAGGCAGAGGCTGGCAGATTACCTGAACTTAGGAGTTTGAGACTAGCCTAGGCAATAAGGCAAAACCACGTCTCTACTAAAAATGCAAACAATTAGCCCAGTCTGGGTGTGTGCACCTGTAGTCCCAGCTACTTGGGAGGCTGAAGCACAAGAATTGCTTGAGCCCATGAGGCAGAAAATTGCAGCAAGCTGAGATTCCACCACTGCCTTCCACCCTGGGTGACAGAGCAAGATTCTGTCTCAAAAATAAATAATAAATAAATAATAAAAAAGTAATTCAGGATACAGCTAGAGGAAACTATGGTAGAAAATAGACATATTCTCTTTGTAAGAGAGGATTTCTGACTTTAATCATAATGGGCAAAGTCAAATAGAAATACAACATTTAAAAGTAGCTTTACATAAACAATTGCATACATATAATATATAGAACAAACAAACATAATATGTAAGGCAGACAAAAATGTCTGCAATAAATGTGATAATTACCATTTTAAAATTGCTGAGGCTCTTGATAAAAACAAAGTTTATAAAATGAAAGCTGAAACAGTTAATGAATGTTTGAAATGATGTTTAATGTCAGTATTAAAATATGCTAGTTAAAATGAGATACCATTTTCACTACTTTATAATTATTAAATTCAATCTAGAAGGCTTATAATGAGACAATACTCATATATTATTAATAGAAGTAAATTGACAAAGCTTTCTGGAAAAGGATTAAATGAATTTATGCCCGGTAATTTTATTTTATAAAATCTATTCTTAAAATCAGTCTAAAATACTAAAAACAAACAAAAAGCACTACAATAAAAACTGCTATTTATTAGCCATCCATTTGGTTAGGTCCTCTATCACATGTTTACAAGGGAAGTGTTCAAAGCAAAATAACAAATATTGCCATTCTCATTTTTAAAAAATTTTTCAGAGAGAAGTTAGGGTTGTTATCCAAGATACTCCAACTAGTGAGTTGCAGAGCTCAGATTCAATGTCTGAGTTTCTTGTCTAACTGAACTATCACACCAATGGCATTTTTTAATACATGAAAATGTTCATATTATTTACAATGAGGAAAAACTGAAGATAAATATCTACCGTAAACCAAAAATAAAATTCTAAGTCTCCCAACCATCTGAATGGACCTCCTCTTTGCCAAGAGTATTCCAAAGTTAACCTGGAAAATTAGTCCAGCCCATGATAGGGAGTGGCAGCTAACATGGCTCATTACCATTAACATCAACACAGATCTAAAGACTAATAGAACAGACTCTTTAAGTCTGATAAATAACACTTAAAATCTATTCTCTCTGCAGCCTGCTACCTGACAGCTTCATCTGCATGATAAAACCTTTGTCTCCAGAACCCCTTATTATAACCTACACATTCCCTTCTATTGATTTCAGGTCTTCAGATAGTAACTCAACCAATTGCCAATCAGAAAATCTTTGAATCTATGACCTGGAAGCCCCTGCTTCCAGTTGTCCTGTCTTTCTAAACAAAACCAACGTACATCTTACACATATCGACTGATGTCTTACGACTCCCTAAAATGTGTAAAATAAAGTTGTAGCCTGACCACCTTGGGCACATGTCAGGATCTCCTGAGGCTGTGTCATAGCATGACCTTAATCTTTGCTAACTACACTTTCTAAATTGACTGAAACCTGTTTCAGATACTTCTTGGTTCACACTACCAACAGAAACTTGACTTTAAAAAATATAGTTTATTCATATGCTTATTTCATTTTTCTAGACCCAGACTGGTTCTGAAATTGTTACAGCCCTACATGGACTATGATGCATCTATTAAAAATTAGATTTATGAAAATTTATGTGAACATGGGTAATTATGTTATAAAGTCCATTGAAAACAACAAACTCATAAATATGATTTAATATTTAATCTTATTAAAGCTAACTATGTAACAAGATTTATATTGATTATTTAAATTTAACATTGTTATTAAATGTTGATTAATATTTAATAAATATAATTTACAGCTTAGTAAAAAATATAAATAGAAATCAGTTAGAAAAAAAAATTATCTTGAGTAGAGGTAACAGCTCACTTCTAGCTGAGTTGCTCTAATTTCCCACAAGAATCCATTACTATCTCACCTCCTTTCTGTCTCATCTCTTCTCTCCCTTGCTTCCCTCACACACACAGAAACTGAACTTCAAACTCCAAACTTTAACTATAATCATCTTTCTCTTTTCTTAATAGATTAATTGCTCCAATGTGTATTATACCGAGAGCCCTTTGAACTAGTTTGTATATTTTGGTAATTGTAATTATAAAAGAGTAAGTGAAACAGCCTGCATTTGTATTAATTTTTTACTTCATTCTCACCTCATTACTTATTTTCTTTCTCATATATAATTCTCTCTAAAAAGTACCTATGTGGGAAGTGTATGTTGGAAAGAGAATATGATCTAGAAAGTATAAACCAAAAATACAATTCTAAGCCCCCCAACCAGCAGAATGGACTCCCCTCTCAGCCAAGAGGATCCCCCAAAAAACCCTGAAAGACTAGTTCAGGCCATATCAGGAAGGGAGGGGTCAGACATGCCTCATTCCACCCTCCTGCCTCTGGAGTTCAGGCATAGATGACTAGCATTAACACAAAAACAGGGATCTTAAGACTGACAAAGTGGACTCTTTGTAGCAGTAAGATAGCAAGTTCCAAGATGACTGGTACAACATTATTACAGATACCGGGCCCTGGGGGACATAAAAGTATTTTACCCTCCAAAATTTATTACTCTGACATATTTTGAAATTGCCCTGCAAAGCTGTGTCTTGTGGGGGACATTTACATTCTGTAGAAAATTTCCTTCCCTTACTTGATCTTTTCCAGAGAGTATGACACATTTTAAGGTCCTATAAAATAGGGATCCCCAACCCCCCAGGGATCGGTCTGTAGCTAGTTAGGAACTGGGCCACACAGCAGGAGGTGAACAGCAGGCAAGTGAGCATTACCACCTGAGTTCCACCTCCTATCAGATCAGTGGTGGCATTAGATTCTCATAGGAGCACAAATCCTACTGTGAACTGCACATGCAAGGGATCTAGGTTGCATAATCCTTATGAGAATCTAATTCCTGATGATCTGAGGTGGAACAGTTTCATCTGGAAACCATCCCCGTATTGTCCATGGAAAAATGGTCTTCCACAAAACTGGTCCCTGGTGACAAAAAGATTGGAGACTGCTGCTATAAGATACATTGACATCTATTCTTTCTGAAGCCTACTACCTGGAAGGCTTCATCTGCATGACAAGAATCTTGGCTTCCACAATCCTTTGCCACCCTTACCTTAACTCAGGCTGACTTCAAATCTTCAAGCAGAGCTTAACTCTTTCAACCAATTTCAGTAAGGGAATCTTTGAATCCACCTATGACCTAGAAGCCCCATTTTGAGATGTCCAACCCTTCCAGGCTGCATAATGTGTATCTCACATATATTGATTCTATGTCTTTGTCTGTAACTTCTGTCTCCCTAAAATGTATGAAACCAAACTGCAACTCGTCCACCTTGGGCACATATTCTCAGGACCTCCTGAGGCTGTGTCATTGGCTATGGCCCTCAACCTTGGCAAAATAAAAGCTCTACACTAATTAAGACCTGTCTCAGATACCTTTTGGTTAACAGAAAAAGTACCTGAAAATATTAGTAGTTAAGTCGAAATGGTGGAATATCAGTGATATGTTTAATTTTTTTTCATTTTTTCTAAAATAATCATGCCTCACTCTCATTTTCAGTAAAAATAACATAATTAATATAATTGATGACTTGACGAAGTACATAGTAGTGGAAACACTGAGTTCATTGAAAAGAATCACCTTGAGCATTAATCCCAGGTTCCAAACCAGCCATGTGGGGTTGGTAAATTACATAAATTCCGTGAACCATGGTTTACTCACCTGAAAATTAGGTATTATACTTTTACCTTGCAGAGTTGAAAGGCTGTAAATAAACAGAAATGTGAAGCACTAAAATATGGGACAGAGCAGGTGTTCAACAAATGAGAGCCAATATTACGTTCTTGTCGTAAATGTTTCACTTTTAATCATCTTTTTCTTAACCTCTAGAGAGCAAGAGGAAACTGTGGCTGGCATTATTCAACTTAGCAGGAAATCCATTTAAACACCTTTAACTCTTAAAATATTCCACCCCTACCTGTCTGCTTGCACTGATGATCCCCAGCCGTAAGAGACCTGACTTTGATTTCTCCTGTGAGGCCCTGAACCCCAATGCAGTCACTGGTTGTTTCTCACTTTCTATCTTTCTTTTGCACGACTTTGTTTAAGGTACCTTAATAACATATTGGAAAGTAAACTTAACATTAGCCCAGGTAAACTCTGGTATCCTCGTAGCACATTCTTGCTAAGTCATTAAATGCTCTGGAGTAAATCCTCCTGCTCTGCAGTTTAATAGGGAGTTGCTCAGAGCTGTGCAATCAATTACGTTTCTGCTCCCTGCTTCCCACTACAGAAAAGGATTGACAAATGACACACAGAGGCCTGGTTAGTGAAATGAGTCACTTTTCCCTTAACTGCAACTTAATCAGCATGGTAGTCCCAAAGCTAATGAATATTAGTCCAACCAAATTTCAGCTGGAAGCAACCCAGAGAACTTCTCCAAAGCAATCATTTTGCAGATGAGAAAATTGAAACCCAAAGAGTGAATGAACCAATGGGACATAGTAGGCACTAATACAAGCTTGCTGAATGAATGAGCTTTCTATGTCAGAGAGCTAGATAGTAGTACAAAGAATTATAGCTAATATGTTTTAAGGGCTTGCTGTCATTAGGCTCTCTTCTAAAGTGCTTTATATGGGTTAGTTTAGGTTAGTTTGCTACACAGTGTTCTACAGGTAAGAAAATGTATGCATATAATAGTTTAATAACCCTATCAAAGCCACAGGGAAGACAAATGGTGGAGGTAGACTTTAATCCTGAATAATCAGTCCGCAGAGCACACACTTAACCATACCACACTGTCCCTTACATTAGGACTCTAGTCCTATAGTTCTACCTAAAAACAAAAACAAAAAAATAGTATCTTCAATCTCTCCATTTCTCTCTACCAGTAATATTAATGAAGTTCAGCCACCATCCTCTCTCACCTGGATCCCTGAAACAACCCCTAGTCTTATCTCTAATCTTCTTCCTCTACCTTCACGCTGATCCTTCAAAAAGAGAAATTTGATGACAGTATTTTCTATGGTTAAAGCCTTGCAATGCTTCTTTATTATCCTTGGTATATAATGCAGCTTATCAATGGCCCATAGGACCCTTCATAATTGTTTGACCCTCTAAGCTTATACACCAGCCTATTGAACTTCTTTCACTTCCTGCAAAGGAATCCTCTCCGTGACCTCCATTCTGGCCTACTCTTTGCCCTTGCTGGCTAACTACTATTGATCCTAGATTCCAGCTTAGACAATACATACTCAGAAAAGCATTTGCTTAACCTCTCCCGTGTCTTGGGTAGACACCACTTTTTTTGCTTGTGATTCTCTAGCAAAGAACTGATTATGCTACATTGAAGATTCTTGTTGAGTTTCCTATTCCTCCCATTAAATTGTTAATCAAGGCCACAATTAAGCTAAACTTGTCTTTTTATTCTTGGATCCTATTTGCCTAGTAAGTTTGTTAACCTATGTGTACTTCAGTTTCCTCAACTAAAATGAGATAGATGAAACTTTGAGTTAAATGAAGAAAGACATATAAAGTTTCTCACATATAGTAATAGCAATAAATCCAGCTTTTCAATATACAAATAGTTGGTGACATTTCACTAGAAAGGTAGCATTACATTAAAGTTAGTTAAAAGAGTATCTAACATTTAAAATGAAATATAAATTTGATTTCAAACAGTGCCAAATAAAAGAAATGCTAATAGAAAAAATGAAGGAGAGAGACAGCCAAGACAAGAGGCAAAATGTGGAGAAGCAAAGCAAGGAGAAGCAGCCAGCCTTGCAGAACCCCTGCAGGGTACAGTGTCATCCTGTCCAGCGTCCCAAGGCCAGGTAAACCCATCCTGGCATCCAGAGAGGAAGGAGTCACCTGGGTGGATTAAGAAGTTCACTTGGCATATTATTCCAACTAGAATGTTCCATATCACTTAGATCACCCTATCTAAATTCTGAAAAAAAAATTCTAGGCTTATTAAATCTTGCTTTTGAAGACATTTTAGCCCACAACCAAAGATGAAAAGCTTAAACTTTACAAAAGACGTGTAAGTTAACACTCGTAAACTAGTTTACATTAAAGTATCTCTGATCTTTCAGTGAGGTGTTTGGCAGTTGTTAGATTCTTCCCTTTTTTTTTTTTTTCTGGAAGCAGAGAGTAGGACAACTTCAATAACTCAGAAGTGGAAGTGTGTGGCTAAGTCATGAGATCTGAGGTCAGGGAAAGCAGAGATGTGGTTAGTAGGTACAACAATCAACACAAGATACAAGCCAAAGGCTTCCCTAACTTAGCTCAGTTTTGTCGTACGGCCTTCGGGAGGAAGATATAGTAGGAGTGAGCAAAAATTGTATATAAAAATATTTGTCTTATTAAACCGTGAATTCACAAAGTCCTGAATCATATGTTTAAGGAGATGTGTAATCATTCAATGCAGGATCTCTTTTTCCAGAGAAATCCTTAATCCTGTCATTTGTGCACAAGGAAACTGCCCTCCAAGTTGCTAGCCACTATGATGTAAACTACAACCCTGCTTGTGTGGGCTTATGACTCAACAAATACTGAGTCCATGTTCACTTAGACCCCCATTTCTAGAAATTATTTTGTCTTCTCCACCTACTTTTCTCACCTTGATTTTCTGATACTGATGCTGCTACCATCAGAGGGGGGTGAATTTTCTAATATGTTTTTAATTCAGCCTGTTGTGCCATCTAGCAGCATTTTCAAAGAACACCTCTATCTCCTTGATAAAACAGTGAAAAAATACTTTCTTTTCACTTTCCAAGAATTACACTGCTACAATTTTATCCATTTCTAAATTAAGGAGCTGTCCCATCTGTAAGGCCAGTCGCCTCCCCAGGAGCTGGAACACGCCCAACCCACTCCAGCCTTGCCGGGAGCTAGGACACGCCCACCCCCCTCCCCACCTAGAAACCCAGTCACCACTCCACGCCCACTTTTGCACTCAGCAGGCAAATCTGCACTCAACACTAGCCTCTGCACTCAGCACCTAGCCAACTGTTGAAAAACCCTGCCAAAATTTAAAAGAAGCCCTGCCAGAACCTGCCCAATAGCATTTTGCCCCGGCCAGGTCCCACTCCCCTGGGCGGCCCACTCACTGGAAATCCCGCCTACCTGCCAATGGCAGCTTGCCCCCGCCCACATCCTGCTTCCCCACAACCAATCAGAACGCCTCCACTCCCTATAAAACCCCACGGCCAAGAGGAGTCAAGCACGACTTCTCTGGCCCCTCCTGTCTGACCACAAAACTTCGCCCAGGAGCCAGTTAAATTTCTTCATTTCAATAACTGGCCTCAGTTGCCTCATTTGAACCTTGCTTGCTTCATTTAAACCTTAAACCATCCACCTGAAAATCCATGCTTTTGTATGGACTCATTCTGCCTCCTCTCCAGAAGAGAGTCTATAGAGAATGCAGGCAGTTCTCTTACCAAGAGCTGTACCACAGTGAGAGGTCTTTAGCACAATAAACCACACAAGTAGGTTTTCAGTGTGTGCATATATAGACACACACATACATATATGTATATGTATTGTATGCTATGCATATGTATATATATATGTGTATAGTGAAATATATTACAATTTTTTCCAGTCGTGGCTAGTAAAATAGGAGACACACTTCTTATGGAAAAGTAATATGATGCTTGAGTACAGATTGAGTGTACTGTATTCCAAATACTTGGTACCACTGGGTTTCAGATTTTTATTTTTTTCTAATTTGGAATATTTGCATATACATAATGAGACATTTTGGAGATAAGATCCCAGTCTAAATACAAAATTCATTTGTGTTTCATATATATCTTACATGTAGCTTGAAGATAATTTTATACAATGTTTTTAGTAACTTTTGTGAAAGCAAATAAGTTTTGACTGTGTTTTGACCATGACATGAGGTCGAGTTTGGAATTTTCCACTCGTGGCATCATGTCAGCTCTCAAAGAGTTTCAGGTTTTACAGCATTTGGATTCTGGATTTTTGGATAAGAGATATCTTTCTTGTACTAACTATATGACAGACAGTGTGCTAAGCTCTTCAGGTATATTCTCACTCAATCCTCATGACAATGTTGTGAGGTAGTCATTATTCCTCTTCCTTTTACATAGAAAATGAGGTTCAGAGAATTTACTCAATAACCTAAGGTGACACAAAAGTACATGGCAAAATTCAATCCCTTCTCAATCCTCCTATGCCTTAAGATTGGTCATACCCTAAAAACACAGCACAAATTATCCACATTTACGCTTTGAGTGAACTGTCACCATTACAGACTCACCTGCTTTAGGGCATATGCAAACACAAGTAAAAGCAAATAAAGGCCCTTGATGATACAACCTAAACTCCAAAGGGATAAAGTCAAGTTTGACTATCTAGAAAGCACTTCAAACTAATAAAGAACTCTCTTCCCTTTTAACGCCACACTCATGGCACCAAGCTGCCAAGCAAGCATTTCTTTGCTTGAGAATATTAGCAGTTTTCTGGAGCATCTCAGTGCTTCCTGTACCCCTTGTCCTCAGCAATTCCATGCCTTCAGCCTCTATTTAATTTCTCTCTATTAAAATGTCTTTCAGATCCAAATAGAATACCAAATGAAAATAACTTTTGATTTTAGTTAAAAAATAACTTCAGGCAAATACAAAGGTTCTTGTATCCTTATCTTGTTTTTATACAAAACGTTTTAGTTGGAAGCAAATTAGTCATTGATTTCCTCATATTATCACTCCCAAAGCACACCCCAAATATTTGTAACCTAGAATGTTATGTATTCACAGATTAAGTGTGATTTCAGGTACATTGAATAATGATCTCTCGACATTTAAATTTATAGAAACAAGAAAAATATAAACTTCAAATTGCCCAAAGAGTATGTAATAGGCCTATTTTCCCTGCATTTTATAAATATGAATGAAAAGAAATAGGTACTAGCAAAGCAAGACAATATACTTTAGATATGAAAGTGAAAATAGAAAGTTGATCTTCCTATACAACTAGAAATTTACATAGTACATTGCAGTACTTCTCAGAGCTTTAAGTGCATTTGAATTACATCAGGATCTCATGAATTTTGAGATTCCGTTTCAAGATGCAAGGAGTAAAACTGAGACTTCATTGCTAACAAACTCCCAGTTGCTGCTGCTGCTGCTGCTGCTAGTCTAGACACCATATCTTGAAGAGTAACAACCTGGTGGTTAAAGAAGTGGGATTTTAAATATACAGTTATAATTTCAACTTGTATTTTAGATTCAGCAGTTACATGTGCAGGCTTGTTACATGAGTATATTGTATGATGCTGAGGTTTGGGGTATGATTGAATCCACCCCCCAGGCAGTGAGCATAGTACCCCACAGTTTTTCAATCCTCCTTCATCTCGCATCCTCCCCTTCTAGTAATTCTCAGTGCCTATTACTCCTATCTTTATGTCCATTAGTATCCTACGTTTAGCTCCCACTTATAAGTGAGAATATATTTGGTTTTCTGTTCCTGAATTAACTGGCTTAGGATAATGGCCTCCGGTTCCATCCATGTTATTCAAAGGACATGATTTCATTATGTTTGATGGTTGCATGGTATTCTGTGGTGTATGTGCACCACATTTTTTTATTCGGTTCACCATTGACAGGTACCTAGGTTGATTCCATGTCTTTGTTATTGTGAATAGTGCTTCAATAAACATGATATATTTTTGGTAGAATTATTTAGTTTCTTTGAATATATGCCAGTAATGGCATTGCTGGGTCAAATAGTGTTCTGTTTTAAGGTCTTCAAGACATCTTAAAACTGCTTTCCACAGTGGCTGAACTAATTTACATTCCCACTAACAGTATATGAGCATTCCCTTGTCTCTCCGGCCTTGCCAGCGTCTGCTGTTTTTCAACTTTTTAATAATGTTATCTCATCGTGGTTTTGATTTGCATTTGTCTGACGATTAGTGATGCTGAACATTTCTTCATACTTTTATTGGCCACTTTTACATCTTCCTTTGTGAAGTATCCATTCATGTCTTTTGGCCACTTTTTAATAGGGGTTTTTTTTGCTTTGAATTTTTAAAATTCCATATAGATTCTAGATATTAGACCTTTGTTGGATGCATAGTTTGCAGATACTTTTTTCCCGTTCTGTAAGTTGTCTGTTTACTCTGCTGATAATTTCTTTTGCTTTGCAAAAGGTCTTCAGTTTAATTAGGTCCTTGTGACTAAGTTTCCAAAAGCTAATGCAACAAAAAAAGAAATGCCTCTTGAGTTAAATAACCTGGGCTTGTATCTGGGCCTGCAAGTTAACAGACATGTGACCTTGGGTGAGTTAGTTAACCCCTTCTCTGCTCAATGTCATCTGTAAAGAAGGACTAATCAGAGTGTTGTTATACAATACAACGTATGTGAATTATTTAACATGGTGCTTGTTACATAAGGGGTAATTAGAAAAGAAGAAGCAGGAGGAGAAGAATGGATATCAGTAAAGAACTACTATATTTTCTGTTAACGTGTCTGTTTAACTGGCACAGAGGGAAGACTCCTTAGCCTTACTGGAATAGTGGAGTACTGAGTGTATGTGTATTCACTATTTTACAGTTATTCAATATATGTGCAGATATCTTCACTATTTTACACATATGTAATTATATATATAATTGTATAGTTATAGAATCACCTCATATCTTTACATATTATATGTATTTATGACCTTTCTCAAAAATTAATGAGAGTAAATGGGATCAAGATGAGCATCCTCAGGACCTAAACAGCCAATTATAAATGGGACACTCAATGCAAGATTCTTGGCCAAGCCCAGAATCTTAGGGTTCAAAAGCCAGAAGTTTCAGGGAAGTTCTATGTTTATGAGATGGCTAACACAGGACTGACTCTACTACTGTGAGAGTGTTACAAAGATTCAACTGCCAATCAGAAGCTGTAAGCCCAGGACAATCTCCCAGAGAGAGGAATTTTTGATCAGCTAGTGATAATAAAAGATTTTCTCAAGGACTAAGAGCTACTTTGACTACAGGAACAGCTGACCTTTTTAGACAAAGGAGATAGCATGACAGAGCATGGTGCAGAAGAGACATTGAAAGAATCCTAGTGTTGTTGAAAAGCAAAAAACTACATAGCATGATTTAATGTAGATACTGGGGCAGTTGCAAGACTATGCTGGACCCAAGGCTAAACTAAGAAGGATTGGGTTGATTGTATGAGCACTGCTAAGTGTTAAGCAGTCACTGACATGAGCAGATTTCAAAATATCTCACTAGCTTTGGTATGACAAAAGGTCTGGGATGAGACAGAGTTGATACTGACCAGTTAAGAGACTATAATAGTAGTTAAAAGCAATGGTGGTAAAAGAAAAGGAAGGTGAGTGGTTCATAGGCAGTGGAAATTATTCAAGGTTTTAAGAAGAGATGGAAGAAGGCAAAGTTTTCACTGGACAAATATATAATGATCAATTGAAGTTGGCAATCTCAAAGTAAAACCAGTTCAAAGGCTATGGCAAGCGTGTACAAAAATTTATGAAGGTCTGCACTAAGACCGAGGAACTGGAGAGCAGATGGTAGGTTTGTTTAATCAGTGTTTGGAAATTAGAATCTTTTTTTAAACCAAGTTTTTGGTGACTCCTAGGATTCAATGACTTCAATAAGGGAAAGACATACAGAAGCAGAAAAGGATTCAAAGAATAGGTATGAGGCACATAAGTGATAATACAACTTAGTTGGTATACTTAATGGACTTTAAAATTCAGCAGCCTAATGTTCAGAGTGAAACTGGTTCTCAACATAACACTATAAGTCAAAAGAACATAATTCAAGTCTAATTTCCCAAATATTTTCATAAGAAGGATGGTGTCCTGATCAAGATATCCAACGTTTAAAAGCCAGAATTCAGTCAACTATAACTATATGTGAGAACACTGTATGAATAAAAACCATCTTGTCAAGACACATTGCCTGAGTCTGTAAACCAGATTGAACTGAGAGTGTAACACTGGTCATCATAGGGCTTAACCATCTGAGACCTGAAGCTTGAGAATCAAATCTTATGAACTGAAACACATTGGGAGTCAATAGGTCAATGTAGTGTTTTACTATTTGTTGTAATGGTACTAAGCAATCACACGGATGGATTGGCAGAGCAACATACATATGAATCACTATTGTAGAATCATCCTGTGTTTTCAGTTTGAACTCTTTAAGAATGAGCTAGAAGAGGCACCAGGCAATGCCCCTAAAGGAGATGCTGTGACTTCCGAGTAGATAATGCCAAGATCAGTGTCTATTTATCTTCATCAAAGAGAGCTGGATGGCAGTGCAGCTTGAGAAAGTTCCAGGAGCACAGCTCACCCTCAAGGTTGAGGAGATAAGTGTACAGACTTTGAAGCTAGATTATGTGAAGCTGATTTTGCACCTAATGTATTTCCTGGTTCCGTGATCTTGAGAGGGATTGCTGAAACACATTGTCACTTGTGAAATAATAATAATCACTGATTTATAACATGATATGAGGATTAAATAAGCAATATTCAAAAAGCACATGGAAAAGTGATAAGAACATAGGTGCTCATAAGTGTGTGTTTTTTCCTTCATATTTTTATAAATGGTTTGAGACTTTGGTGTACATAAAAATCCCCTGGGACTGGCGGTGGCAACTCACACCTGTAATCTCAGTACTTTGGGAGACAAAGGCTGGAGAATTGCTTGAGGCCAGGACTTTGAGACCAGCCTGGGCAAAATAGCAAAACCTCATCACTACAAAAATCTTAAAAATTAGCTGGGTGTAGTGCATGCACCTTTAGTTCCAGCTACTCGGGAGGCTGAGGCAGGAAGATCGCTTGAGCCCAGAAGCTCAAGTCTACAGTGAGCCATGATCCAGCCTGCATGACAGAATGAGACCCTGCCATAAAACAAAGCAAAACAAATGAAACAAAATCACAGTAAAGTGCTTGTAATAATGCAGGTTCCCAGGCTCACTTCTCAGTAATAGTTATAAATCTAGAGTACTACTCAGAAATACACATCCCAAAGCACCCCCAGTGACTAATGCAGTTGACACATATACTATGTGTTCAGTGTCTTATAAGAAAATTGAGATAATTATTTTAGAACACAAAGGGGGCACTCCTGGAACCACTACAAAAAAAAAAAAGGATTCAAGTTTGGTTCAAAATACACTATTTAAAAAAGGACTGTTTGCAGAGTGGTTGAGAATCTCAACAGGAAATGAAGGTGTTCATTATCTAGGGCCAGGTGTAGAATTTTCCTCCGAGAGCTAAATGTCACTGACATTGCATTATGTTCTACAAAGTCACCTCAAGTTTAAGACAAAACCATAGGTGATTGACCTCTGACCAAAAGTTTTGGATTAAAAAAGGATTATCTCTGATTTCAATGCAATGAGTGAACTTTCAGAAAAAAAATAAATAAATATTTGAGAATGAGGATTTTTTCTATCCAAATTAATCATTTTGTGTTTTTTTACCCTGATTTTCTGTCTCATAATTTCTGAAGTGTGAAGCCAGTTTATCTCATTCCCTCCTCACTTAACATTTTCTTTGTTCAATTCTGTACACAGAGTTCATATTAAGAATGATGAATCAATCTTTTCTGTACAAGATAAGGCATTTTATGCAGTGTTCAAACCCAGCAGCAAGTACAATGACATCCTACCCGAATTCTAAAAACTGTTCATCTCACTAAACAAGCTCCATTCATTTATCTCAGCAGCCAACTTCCCACTCCAACAGTGGTTAGTGAGTGAACTGACCATTCTCATTCTCAGGCATTTTTTTCATTCATCTTGCTCTTCAAAATGTGTGAATACATTAAATTGCTCGGTGTTGAGTGGTGGTAAATCACAGCTCTGCATGCCTGACTTCCACTGAAGCCGCTGACGAGAAAACCTCATAAGAGGAGATCACTTGATATAATAATCTTGTTCCAGATATGATTTGGGGCAAGCCAGAGGCCATAAACACGAGAAAAGGAGGAGAGGAGGAATATGTGACCATGCAGCATGAATCAAAAATGAACCAAAAAACAGAAGGGAAAGAAAACACTTAAGTCCCTTCCTTTAAAATAGCTTTGGCACATAAATTAAAGAGAAAATATTTTCTCCAAGTCACAATCCATTGGGGGAAAAATTAAACTGGGCTTTGTAAACCAAAATTTAGGACTTAGACAAATAGTTTGAAAACTATTAGTCATCACTTTCAAATTTGAGTAAACTTTCAAAGCATTTAAAAAAACAAACAAACAAACAAACAAACAAAAAACTCCAAACATTTGTCTGTAGTTAGGTCTTTTTAGGGCCTCAGAGAGAAATCAAGGGACTGTTAATCAGTACTTTAAAGATTAAGTTCTAAGTGCCACAGACAATCAGAAAATGGAACTTTCTTCTCTTTGAAGCTTTGTATATAGTATGTGACTTAACTGAGTGCAATCAGTAAAGAACACAAAAGACAGACCTGATTCTGAGTCACAACCAAATTTCAGAGGTATGGGGGGAAAGTGGGACCACAGAAAAGAAGAGACAGTAAGCCATCAATCTCTACATCTCAAAGCTTTTAATACACAATTACTTTATCATATCTACAGTCTTTGTGGTTGCAAAATGTTGCCTCAAGCTAAAAAGACAAATAAGGAATGGTTTATTCTCTTTTACTTTTCAAATTTTATTTTTAATGGACAAATATTTATATATTAATATATTTATGGAGTATAATGTAATATACTGTATGATCTCACTTGTATGTGGAATGGCTTAAGAAAAGGATCAGTGAAGGAATGCACTAAGGTTTCCCATAAATAATTAGTTCTTACATAGTGTACTCTGTGCTAAAGTATATTTCTATGCATCTTTCCTCAATTATATTTATTACTTAAAATTAGGTTCACCTGTCTTCCATAATAAAGTCTATTGTTTTTAAATTTTACTCATTAAGAATCCTTCTTATATAGCAAAGAAGATGCCTCTGAAGAGTTTTTCACTTATTTACCCTTGAAATATTCCTGAAAATTTTTAAATAAAATACAGTATTCATCCAACAAAAATTCATGTGAGTAGTAGAAACTCTGCCCCAGGCTCCCTGCTTTTCTAGTTCTAGGCTAATTCTTTATGAAGACCACCTGACACCACAGACGCATTCAGCTCTGCTCCCTAATGCCGAGGAAGGCTTGTCTGCAAGGTGCTTCCACCTGGAAGCTCTGGACACACCCTCTGTTTTGAAAGGAAAGGCTGCAGGTGAGGCTGCAGGTGGAAGGTACATGTTACATTTTGTTTCTGCATATTACAAGTCTAAGTGTCTCATCTCCCAACACCGCTAGGATTTTACAGCCAAGTGACTCACACTGTGAGTGTATTTCAGCACCAACCCCAGGAAAATGTCCTATGTCTAAAAGTTTGAGCTTTCAAAAGCTCAACTCTCAAGGTTCAGCAGCAAGCATTTTGCTGTCTGGCCCATCCCGATCACGTGCGCCAGATATGGCAACGAGGCCAAGTAGTTTCATGCCTACCTTCCCCAGGTCCTTCTTAACCTTTTCGTCTCATGTCTAATAACTGGGCTACAATTGTCTCTAAGCCAAAGGCCCGCACATTGTCCTAACTTTCCATAACATTAAACACCAGTTTAAGCCACAAAGCTACCAACAATGTGTAATACCCAGCCTCCTCTCCCGCCCCTTCACCATAAATGAATATGTCTGTTCCACCTTCGTACTCGACCACTTAGAGTTCTGTGTCTAGACTTCTCTCAGAGAGGCATATGGTTTCATACTTCCGGACTTTCAAACGTACTTACTTTTCTGGTTATGAGACTAAATCCAGCACATCCTTCAAAACTTAACTCAGGCGTGGCATCTGCTGGAAGTTTTCCCAGATACCTCCTGCCTCAAGTCTCCCTCACCTCCACGCCCCAGAGATCCGCCGTGCACAGCACTGGAGTAACTTCTCACTGTTCCTTTACTAGTCTGTCACCCTTCAGCAGTTTGGCTCATTGGTTTATTAGCATCTTGCCATTTTGGGAGCTCTTTCTATACCTGCTTCATGGTAAGCACCTCTACTGTAGCATATAATTCTTAAAAATCAGAGGTAGAAATTATTTTTTTCTACTTGTTAAAAGGGAAAGCATCTCAAAAAATAAAAATGTGCTCCCATAGCTCTCCGTCTTCACCAGTTTGCAATATTAGTTTTCTATCTTCAATGCTTTTCACAATATTTATTCCTTGTTAGAGACAGAATAAATATGTACTGATTAAGAAATAATAAATGCACACAGGGCACAGTGGCATGTGCCTGTAATCCCAGCTACTTAGAGCCTTGGGTGATGGGACTCCTTGAGTATAAAGGCTGCAGTGTGCTGTGATTACACCAGTGACTAGACACTGCATTTAAGCCTGGGCAACATAGTAACACCCCCATCTCTAAAAAAAAAAAAATTAGTGAATGAGTGACTGCATGGGGCCGGGTTATATTAGCTTTCATAGTACCATCCTTGACAGTGCCACTCTGTTCATGACAAATTGAGTATCTGGTTCATAGTCTCTCTCTCCTTAAAACCTGCTATGATTCTGGGTTAAACTGAACACCCCCTCCCACATCCTGGCATCTCAGTTCTATGAAGTCCTCCAGTTGACATCTCTACAGGTATTTCCTACACATCTCTTCATCCCCTTTCTCTGAGAACTGTCTTTGGTGTGCAGGAATGTCACCCCTAAAAATCACATTAACAGTATGTAACAATCTTTGGACAGTTGATTAGACCCAAGCCCTACCAGTCATATTCTGTCTCCCAAGATTTGGAATTGAGCTGGTCAATTGAATTGAGAAATATTTAAACTCCAGAGCTGTGAAGTGACCTCCTTTGTTTATGTGCATGCCAAGCAGTGAAATCTAGTGTGCTAAGAAATATGAAGCAGATGTAGAGACACAGAAGCAGAAGCAAGAAAAATATAAAATATCACTTGGATTAGGATAGCTCTATATTTACTTTTATAGCATGATGGCTTAGTGCTGGGCTGCCCTTGGGTTGGTTCCATGAACTGTTCATAAATACATATATGATATCTCTAGTTTTGCTTGAGTTACTTGGAGAGTTTTAACTGAGGTAATTCTTCATCTCCAGGTACCTCTCTGATACTTTTCTTTAGAGGCATAATCCTTGGCAGTATCCCAAATAGCTCTACCTCCAACGTCACTAAAGCCAACATCCCTTTTCTGACCACATGCTTAAATTTTTCCAACTTAGTTTTTCACCTAATTTCTCTATCTATTGTTCAGGCTCAACTAATTCTCCAGTTCATTGGCACCTCAACCTTCTCCCCATCCAAAAGCATCCCATGTGTGTTCACTTACCTCCTCATTCATTTATAATCTTATCCCTTATATCAACCACTTGTCAATATACTTAAGTTCCTTGACACTTTGACCTTCTCTAGGACCATCTGAAAACCAGTCAGCAGCAGCAACAACCATAGCAGCAATTTGGATTAATCAAGTTACCATGCTTCTTCCACACCTGCGCTTAGAAAGGCAGGCACTGGGAGAGAAATATCCCCTAGAAATTCATGGTCACTAACCTTTACTCCTGCAGTATTTCTACTGTCAATTTGAAGTCTTTCACTTTACGGTAACTATCACAAACCCCTTTTCCCACTGTATCCTATTCCATCAATTCCCTGAGTCTTGGCATTATTTTTACATAGTAATAATAACAATAGTTTACATTTTTATAGCGTTTCCATGTCACGGACTTTTCTGTTTTTGCCTGCAATGACCTATTTACTATATGAACTAAGTACTATTATGAATTATATCTTACAGATAAATAAACTGAGGCACAAAAGAAGTAGCAGCATCTGGCCAGGCGCAGTGGCTCACTCCTGTCGTCCCAGCACTTCAAGAGGCTGAGGCAGATGGATCACCTCAGGTCAGGAGTTCAAGATCAGACTGGCTAACAGGGTGAAACCCTGTCTCTACTAAAGATACAAAAAAATTAGGGGGGCGTGGTGATGGGTGCCTGTAATTCCAGCTATCCAGGAGGCTGAAACAAGGGAATCACTTGAACCCGGGAGGCAGAGGTTGCAGTGAGCTGAGATCACGCCATTGCACTTCAGCCTGGGTGACAAGAGTGAGAAGAAGAGAGGAGGAGGAGGAGGAAGAAGAAAGAAGGAGGAGGGTAGGTGGGGGAGGGGGAAGGGGAGGGGGAAAGGAGAGGGGTGGGAGGAGGGGGAAAGGGGAGGGGTGGGGGGAGGGGAGAGGGGGAGGGGGAAAAGGGAGGGGTGGGGGAGGGGGAAAGGGGAGAGGTGGGGGAGGGGGAGGAGGAGAGGGAAAGAAGGAAGCAGCAGCTAGTAAAAGGCAGAGCCAGGATTCAAATTCAAGCAGTCTGGCTCTAAAGAATCTGCTTGAATTTCATCCTGCCTCACATAAAAAACATAAACACCATTTAATAGGAATTCTCTCAATATCTCACCAACAAATCTATCTATATGCGAGGCATGCACTCCATCATTTCCTCCTCTCCACCATCCCTCAGTTAGAAAAATCCCCTTACCTATCTCCAGATTTCCATTTCTTCTCCCATCTCAGAAATCTTACCCTAGGCATTATACCCTCTGTCTTCTGTGTCTAAACCCTAACATTCTAATTTGGGGTGAGGGGGTCTGATTTTTTATAGTCCTAACATTTTACTATTTTTTTTGCTAATTTTTAACAAGAGATAGTTCCTCACCCTGATATCTCTTTATTGCTGTCACTTTGTTAAGTCTTATAAAAACACCTCTTTTCTTTCAAAAGTTATTACAATATTTTGAAGATTTGTTTTCTTCATTACTTCTGTGTCATTCATAATCCTTTTACCTCTTCATTTATTTTGAGCTATCTTTCATGACTAAGGTTTCTAAATTATTTTATTTTCTCTTTGGCTGTGAGTTCATTTTAAAGCACTGAAAAGCCAATGGAAATATCTGTGTTTGCAGAAGGAGCTTCCCAGTCTAGGCTTCTGTAAAGGGTGATCTGAGCTTTCTCTTTAAGGACTCCATTAGATATCAGAGTTGATATAAGTTAAACTCCTACTATGGATTGAATTTTATTTCCTGCCAAAATTCATATGTGGAAATCCTAACCCCCAGTACCACAGGATGCAAACTTATTTGGAAATAGAGTTGCTGCAGCTGTTACTGGGTCTCTAGTCCAATATGGCTGGTGTCCTTATAAAAAGGGGAAATTTGAACACAGGGAGAACACCATGTGAAAAATACGGCAGAGATCAGGGTGATGCTTCTACGAGACAAGAATACCAAAGACTGCAGGCAAGCCAACAGAAGCAGGGGAAGGCATGCTTCAGATGCCCTCTCACAGCCCTCAGGAGGTATCAACCCTAATGACGTGTGTATGTGTGTGTGTGTGTTTTCAGACAGAGTTTCTCTCTGTTGTTCAGGCTGAAGTGCAGTGGTGGGAACAGGAACATGAATCACTGCAGGCTCAACCTTTCAGGCTCAGGTGATCCTCCCACCTCGGCCTCCTGAGTAGCTATGACCACAGGAACCTGTGAGACCAGGCCTGGCTTTTTTTTTTTTTTTTTTTTTTTTTGTAGAGACAATGTCTTGCCATGTTTTTCAGGCTGGTCTCAAATTCCTGAGCTCAAGCAGTCCTCCCACCTTGGCCTCCCAAAGTGCTGGAATCACAGGTGTGAATCCAGCCACCTTGATTTCTTGATTTCAAATTTCTAGCCTCCACAACTGTGAGACAATAAATTTCTGTTGTTTAAGCCACTCAATTTGTGTTACTTTGTTATGGCAGCCCTAGTAAATTTCCACTTCTGAATGCCCTCCAGGACACTCTGTTCCTGGCTTCTCTCTTTTAGAAGCAGGGTGGAGAATACCTGCTGGAATGCCCACTCTTCAGTATGGAAACTGTCACTCAATTCCCTCATTTTTAGTCCTGTACTATACCACCTACAAACACACACACACACACACACACACACACACACACACACACCCCTCCTGTCATGTCGGTGGCCTAATTGCTTCAGATTGAAAAGTCTGCTAGATTGCTATGTAGGAGGGTGGTTGGCTTGGCTGTGTTGACTGGGGCCGTGGGTCAGCAACGCCAGGTGCTCCACACACAGATCTTCAAATTCCCTCTCCTTTTCTTCTTAAACCTGCAGTTTATTTTTAAAGGTACATGGTGTCTCTAAAATATAAAGCTCTACCAAGGGTCACAGGTCATTTTGGGGTACTAAAATGTCAACCATATTGGTATTTCCCTCTTCAATAACCTAGTTTCTAAATGTATGTGCACCATAAATTGCTTATCATTTCTCTGATTCCAAAATTGCACTGTATTCTCATGAATACCACTATGAATGTATACCTTTCTTAATCCCTTTGTTCTTACCTCGTTTTCTACAAGTGGAGTTAAGCATGCATGAACAATTTATCTTCCCTCAGAAAACTCTGTCAGCATTTAAATATGCTCCTAAATGTGCACCTTTTAATTCCACGTTTCCCCTTGGCTACTGTTGTGTCAGCATCCCTTTCTTCACAAACTTCAAGCATTGTTTAGACCATACATCTCCATTTCATTACCAGTCTCTCAGTCCTGATACCTCTTTCAGCTAGTTTCTACTCCCATACCAGTTCCATGAAAAGTACACACATAACGTCTTCTAAGACTTCAATGTCATTTAACCCTAGAGGTACTCTTCAGTTGACCTCTCATCAGTATCGGCTACATGGACACACTGTGACTTCTTATATTCTCAGTCTTTGCCTCCTGTGACATTTCTTTATCCTAACTTGTCTTCTACATCCGAAGCTATGCTGTTCAGTCTCCTTTGCCAACTGTTTCCCCTACCTGAACTTTAAATACTGGGCTTCCCCAGGATCTCTCTGAGGCACATTTCTCTTTCAAGGCTGCTTTCTTTGTGATTCATTTCACTCCTGTGGTTCTATTCGCCATCCATTCTCTCATGACTCTTAGATGTACTTCTCAAGTTCAGATTAAGCCAGGAACTACTGACCCATGTATTCAACTAACTCTTTAACATCTCCTCGTGCTTTCTTATATTCATTTCAAGCTGAATATGTAAGTAATACAATAAAAGGTAATATACCACAACCATGACATTAAAAAAAAAAACAGAAAAGCAGGAGTGTGTAAAGGAAATAGCAGAGGATTTACTGGTGCTAAGATCTGGTAAGGACCAATACTTGAAGAAAATAGATATTAGACAACATATATGCTAAAAGACTAAGAGGTTCAGCACAGCTATGATTATGCTAACGTAGAGGCATTTAGTGAGGGTTCTGGGCAGCAGGGAGGTCATAAGACGGCACCTCACAAGTCGGCAAGATGAGCAGGACACTGGCCTTCCCGTGTCTTTACAATTTGTCCTGATGTTGGTCCTAATGATATAATTATTATGCTATCCATGTATAAAATGTTTGTGTTTTTGAACCACTCGTTATCACTAATCATCTCAAATTATAGATATCTAGGAGTACAGACAGGACCTGATTTGATATACACCTTTTATTCCATAGGATAGCCCACCAGCTAGACTCCACCAACTCATGACTGAAAGCCCCTATTTTTGTGTGAAAGATGAGGATGAAGTGGAAGGTCAGTAGAGATTGAGAACTCCATGATGTCCCAGAAACTGTTTCTGTTCCTCTTAGGGATTCTTAATTTTCTTCACCAGTGAGGTAGTACAAACTTTTCAGAAAAAAATATGGGTACCTGGGGCCAACATTACTCTCCTACCGATGTTACTGTGGAATAAACTATACTGATTTCTTCCAACAACCAACTTCGATTTCTTCTGAAGTAAGTCTCATACTAGGGATATATGCATAGAGCCTTTTGTTTTCTTTTCCCATAGCTGTGATCCCAAAGGGGTGAAAAATGCTTCTTCAGGATCCAGTAATCAGGTTATATTCTTTAGCAATTCTGTTATTCTGATAATTCTTTTTCCTTTTTTTTTTTTTTTTTTTTTTTTTTTTTTTGAGACAAGGTTTCAATCTTTTGCCCAGGCTGGAGTACAGTGGCACAGCCACAACTCACTGCTGCCTTCAACTCCTGGCCTCAAGTGATCCTCCAACCTCAGGCTCCCAGCTAGAAATACAGGTGCACACCACCATGCCTGGCAATGTTTTTTTTTTGTTTTTTTTGAGACAGAGTTTCGCTCTGTCACCCAGGTTGAAGTGCAGTAGTGTGATCTTGGCTCACTGCAACCTCCACCTCCTGGGTTCAAGTGATTCTGCCTCAGTCTCCTGAGTAACTGGGATTACAGGCATGTGCCACCACACCTGACTCATTTTTATATTTTTAGTAGAACAGGGCTTCTCCATGTTGGCCAGGCTAGCCTCGAACCCTTGACCTCAGGTGATCTGCCCACCTCCACCTCAGCCTCCCAAAGTGCCGGGATTACAGGTGTGAGCCACCATGCCTGGCCTAATGTTTTAATCTTTTTTTTCTTTTGAAGAGATGAGGTCTCACTATGTTGCCCAGGTTGGTGTTAAACTCCTGAACCTCAAGCAATTCTTCTACCTCAACCCCAAAATGCTGGGACTACAGGCATGTGCCACCAGTCCCAGCTCAGATGGTTCCTTTGTTTTCATTTCCTCCGCCTCATTTTGGAATCAGTTTTTGAAACTGTTTCTCTTTATTTGGCATGGGAATTCAGTTTCACAAGGGACCACAGGCTGTTACAGATCTCTACCTATTGGCTCTGCCATTTTCCAAAAAACTGGTCCTTTTCCCAAGACTTCTAACTCATCACATCCCCATTTAGTCAGCAGGTTCAGCTTCATCATAGTGCTTCTCTTTGGAGCTGTCAGTGAACATCCTTTAGCAGATATTCAGAAACAGAGCGCTTTTATGTTCCCATCTTAGAAATGGTAAAACCGACAAACTAGTGAAATTATTTCAGAAAATTCATAAAGCTAGTTAAATGAGGTGCTCTCTATCAAATGTTCAGCAGACAATTAAGCTATTCACTTTCTCCCCATTACTCCCGGCCAAGCCATGAATCTCTCTCATCTAGATTATTACAATAGGCTCCTACTTGGTGTCGCCACAGCCTTTCCTTCATTTTCACACATAGTTCAAGTAACACTTTTAAAATATAGATCGTGTCATTCCACAGATCAAATTATTCAATGGCTTCCCATCTCATTCAGAGTAAAAACCAAAGTCCTGACAGTGCCCCTTAAAGCTCTATTTAATCTGGTCTCTATTACATCTCTCACTGGGTCTGAAACTGTTTCCCTTCACTTGTCTCCTCCTACCGCAGTGGCCTCCATGCTGATCACAGAGTGCAGCTAGTACACAGCTACTGCAAGGCCCTTGCACTGCTCTCTGTGCCTGGACAGCCCCTCCCCCAGGTATTTGCTTCTTTCAGATCTCCAGCATCACTTTTGTGTCTTGCTTAGCTGCCCAGTTTTAAACTGTAACCCTCCATGGCTCCGCAAACTCCTATTTTATTTTTCTCCATAATTCTTTCACTGTCTGATAGGCTCCATGTTGTACTTATTTTGTTTATTGTATCTTCTCATCCCTTTTCCAACACATACATGCACACACACACACACACGGCATTTTGATTTTTATCTTCCTTTTTTTCCCTGCCATCTCCTCAGTAGAGAGAAACCTGCTTGGATACCTGTTACATAATGAGTGCTCAATAAATATTTGTTCAATTAACAGTGAAAACTTTTTGTAATAGTAGAGCTTAAAAAATATACATCATTTTTATTTTTGTCACTGTTTTGTCACTATTATTTTTAATGCTATTGCTATTTGCATTAAACAGAGTGAGAACCCCGTTTTTCTCATGTCCCCTCTCAGTGATCTTACTTACCCAAAAATAGTGCAGGTGAAAAGATAAAGAGGGAATAAAAATTATAACAATAACAATGAACAATAAATAAATAACCCCAAAGGCAATACATGGGCTAAGAATTTTTTCATGGAATGTGCTGAAACTATGAAAGATGCAGCACAACTGTTAAAATATGTTCTACATCCTCCTCCATTATCTTCCAAAGTAGCATGGAGGCCAGTGATGCAAATGATGATTCAGGGGTTGTTATCAGAGAATGCGCATTACATTCTTCAAGGTGCACGAATGCGTACTTGCTAAGAGTGTTTGGGGAAGGCATGTATTAAATCATCAGAAGCTGTCTGGGAGGAACAGTTTGTAACTTCTTTTCTTAAAAGAAAATATTGAGCTTCCTTCCTAACCTGGGACTGGAGAACACTAAATATACATTCTTCTAGTAGCCAAAAAACAAAATAACCCAAAAGTTGCTTCTTCTTAATTTTGAAGTTTTTGAATTCATTTCCATGAACATGGTCATATTAGGGTTTCCTCTACAGACAACTGCTTCCTGCAAAAAGAAATGTTATTAGCCACATGCCTGCCACAGTTATGCTTCATGTAATATGTCAGACAACTGCTAACCTCTTGTCCACCTCATGACATGCCTAGTGTAGGGAGTCCACAGCGTCAGAATCAGACTTCAAGCTCTGTCTTGCACTCCTAGTTAAAGGAACTTTGCAAAGTTACTCAGCCCCCATGAACCTTCATTTTCTCCTCTCCTGAAGTGGCTATCATTACATTTTTCTCATATGGTTGTTTTGAAGATTAAAGGGATGGTATATGTAAAGTTCCTGGCAGAGAGCCTGAAAAATAGCAGGTGCTTGATAAATGTTAATTTCCTTTCCATTCCCCAGATGTCTCAAACCACAGGCCTCTTGCTCTGACTAGTTCATCTGTTCACCTAATCCACGTTAAGTATGTTACCCTTCACTGATAATAGAACACTTTTATTGAAAAACGGTCTATACCAAGATAAGTGACATAATTAGTAGTCATAGGGCATCTCAAATGCATCATAGAAGAAAAATTTTGAAGCAGCTCAGACATAAGTAGCTAACAACTTTACCTAAGTGAGCCCAGAAAAAAGCAAATAGACTCCAAAAGCTTTGTTAAGAGATTATTAAACAAGGTACAGCAGACAATTGTTTTTACTACCTGATTGCCATCTACTCTTCTGTGGAAAGTTTGCTTTGTTGCAACCAGTCTTGCCGCATTCTCACATTGTGCACCTAGAATGCAGTGAATACATTCTCTGGGCTGCAAGGATAGAGCATATAATCAGCCCAGGCTAAATCAGACAGCCTAGGCCACACTCAACCCACGTGTTCACATGAGATGTTTCAGAGACAGGACAGTCAGGACCAATGGAACTTAATTAGAGAAACATTTTTAAGCTCTCAGCAAGAGGTTACTCTCATGCTTTATGAAAATGCTAAAAATCTAAGCCTAAAGCTATTAGTGGCCCCCATGTAAGAGCCTTGAAAAGAAACCATTCCAGAGAAAGTGGAATGAAATATGTTTTCCTGTGATACAGTTTAAGTCTTAAAATAAAAGCACATGTGGCAGATGTTGTTACCTTGCCCATAACTTCTCAGCACCTCTGGTTTCCATGCACACCCACAACCTCCTACTATCAGTACCTACAACTCTTTACCTGAAGTCTGTCTCTGAATGCAGGCGTGTGCTCAGGCTGAGCACAGAAAAGGCCAGAAAGACCTGGAAGCTATGAACAGGGATAAATGAATGATTGGAATTGAAGGATAAATACCCCTGCTTCCTTGCTCCTCAGTTAGGATAACTGAGATGATCTCACAGCATCCTGAGGTCAACTAAGCCTCAGTTTCCCAAAGCAGCAAGCTGTCAATGTATCTTTGCTTGGCTATTTTCTTTCCTTCCTTCACTTTCCTATACCTCTACCAATGCTTCCTGAGATCCCCTCCAAAATAAACTACATGAGTATGCTAAACTTTGCCTTGGAGTTTGCTTCTGGGAGAACCAAATCTAAGATAGTGGGTGCCTAAGTAGCCCCAGGAAGCAGACCCTCAAGGTGAAATTCTAAAATCAGATCACCTACTAGTCAACTGAAGACGAGGCCTCCACTGCTGATTTCTGCAGTGAAATTCTTTTCATACCATAAAATGGACATTATTAAGAACCATGCCTGTGGCAGATTGGGATAAAGTAAAATAAATGGCAATGGGCACAATTATGCAATATTCTAGCCTTTGAAAGACATGAGAGTATCAGTAACTACAATCACTTTGGAGTTGGTAGGCTGGTCTTATTAGCCAAAAGCTCCCTGAAGGATGGAAGGAAGGAAGCCAACTCTCAAAAAAAGATCTTCCGGCCAGGCACAGTGGCTGATGCCTGTAATCGCAACACTTCAGGAGGCCGAGGCGGGTGGATCACGAGGTCAAGAGATCAAGACCATCCTGGCCAATATGGTGAAACCCCATCTCTACTAAAAATACAAAAAAAAATTAGCTTGGCATGGTGGCGTGTGCCTGTAGTCCCAGCTACTTGAGAGGCTGAGGCAGGAGAATTGCTTGAACCCGGGAGGCGGAGGTTGCAGTGAGCCGGGTTGCACCACTGCACTCCAGCCTGGCGCCTGGTGACGGAATGAGACTCTGTCTCAAAAAAAAAAAAAAAAAGGCTCTTTCCTACAGTCAGAAGAAGACTGTGCTGACCATTGGCTCAGAATTTGATTTTAAGTGTTGTGGCTACAAAAAAAGCTGAATTAACAGCCCTGGCAATCCTCCTATGCTACGGTCAGAAAGGTGACAGAGAAGGAAAGAGACTTGAGCTAGTTCTTAAACACAAAAACATTCAATAGAAGAGCAGGCCAGTTTTCTCGAAGAAGGACACTGCAATTTCATACAAAGTATATACAATAGTAATTCCTCCAATTTTTTCCCAAAGCAACCAAAAATCAGTTAGAGTAACTGCCACAGAGGGCAGATGAAGACCTAAATCTTTTGAAAGCTGTTATATAATTGTTAGTAGCTATTATCAATGCCAGAATGCCAAAATGGACTTTATTTAAAGTGGGAATGTATGAAGTCCAGATGACTGAAATCCTGGCCCAAGTCTGTCTCACAATAGGTGGCGCTCACTGTGTCCATCCACTTACTGTGTGATTTTGAGGAGAGAGAGAGATACTCAGCACCTTGCAGAACCATCACCAGGTTCTGGACCTATGGATCCGAGCAATTATGGCAGTAAAGTCCAAATGCAAGCCCCAACAAGGTTTAATACAGAAGCAATACCAAACCCCAGTTTAATCTCAAAAACTTAAATGATGAAAGTGTGGTTGGCGGTCCCCATCATATCCCATAATTCACTAAAACCCTACAAAAACCACATCTGGCAGCTGAAGTCTTTTCAAACCCCCAAAGAACTTGAGGATATATATTCATAGTCTTACTTTGGGGTAATGCTAACTTTCCCAGTCTCTGCCACAATATAGTTCAAAGACAGTTCGATCATGTTAGACACAGAGGTTATGATATTCCAAAAGTCCATACACTGGTTGTGTTGTTTAGTAATCACATCAAGTTAATAAGACTCCTGAATAGAAAACAGCAAATACTCTGGATGCTCTTTTAAGACACAGGAGAAACAGAGTAGGTAACAAACCCTACAAAGATTAAGAGAAGATTAAGAGACCCGCATCAGTGAAGTTTTTAGAGTACAGAGTTCTAGAGTATACTGGCATCTCCCCTACCAAGTTAAAAAACAAGTTGTTAAACCCTGTACCTCCACCTTTTTCCCATTAAGAAAGAATCTCAGCCCCCTGTGATGGAACACCACTGTGGTCCTAGCTATTCAAGAGGCAAAGCAGGAGGATGGATGGGCCCAGGAGTTCAAGGCTGCAGTGAACTATGATCACACCACTGCACTCTAGCTAGACAACAGAAAGAGATTCAGTATCTATATGTAAAAAATAAAAAATAAAGAGACTTCATATCTTCATATTTGGTAGGCCTTTTTTGGAGACAGTCAATACACACTTGGGGATATTGCTTTGACTGGATGACTGCCACCAGTTTTACTTACTTTCTGATATCATATCATATATATATATATATGCATGTACACACACACACACACACCCCTATGATAATGCGATGAAAGAGTAAGTCTACATAGCACAAGAGTAGACTGTAGGCGAGGGTGTCAATGCTCCCCCATGCCCATAGGTCTTCTGCAATCACTGTCTGTAGATGCTTACAGCTGCCAACTGCAAAAATCTGTGATTTTCTATGTGGCTTTTCTCTGTCCATAAAAGTATGTTAACCCTGTACTTGCAGCAGGCAGAAATACCAGAGAGTCAGTATGCCTATGAGCAGTCCTTTAATCAATGACAGAATAAATTGGACATCAGTAACCTAACTTCTTTACCTCTTAGAACAACTCTTAGTTGACACTGTGTCCCAGAGTCCCCAGACAGAGTCTAGGTTGCTTACAATGATAACATGCACATGTGTGCATCCTATATTGGCCTTTTCCTCTTGCCTACCTTATTCCCATTTCCACTAAGGGTGCTTCAGAGGTCAGGAAAGAAACAAATTGCACTCAAATCTTTTTCTGTTTCTAGGTATGCTTCTAAGAAAAATTAACCTGAAATAGCACCTTTAGTTTGGACTAATTCTGAACATTTTTGCTAATGTGAGCTAGTAAATCTCCTTATTTTCATAAACCAATTTGAGCCGGGTTTTCTTTCACTTATAGCTAAAGAAGCTTTCACAGTCTATAATATAAAAAAGTAGGCATATGCTTATTTTTAAAGGATATGCTCTATTTGCACAATTCTGGAGACTAGTATTACTTTTCTTAACCATTACCAATTATGACAAACTTTCTAAAATACACATTTCTCAAAGTCAGAAATCATGGGTTACTTTATCTGTAATCTTCCTGACTCTCTAAACATGGTCCGTATCTCTTTTCTGGTCCGATTCTTTAACTACAACTTCCTGTTTTTCTACTCTACCTTTTAAAATTAGCATTCTTCAGGTTTTTATCTTTGATTCTCTCACTGTATTAGTCTGCTCTCCTGCTACTAATAAAGACATATCCAAAACCGGGTAATTTATAAAGGAAAGAGGCTTAATTGACTTACAGTTTCACACGACTGGGAAGGCCTCACAATCATGGGGGAAGGCAGAAGAGGAGCAAAGCCACATCTTCCGAAGCGAGAGGCAAAAGAGCTTTCGAAGGGGTGCTCCCCTTTATAAAATCATCAGATCTCGTGAGACTTATTCACTGCCACGAGAACAGTATGGGGAAAACCTCCCCTGTGATTCCATTATCAACACCTGACCTCTCCCTTAACGTGGAGATTATTACAATTCAAGGCGATTCTATTATCTCCACCTGACCCCTCCCTTAACATGTGGAGATTATTACAATTCAAGGTGAGATTTCAATGGGGACACAGCCCATATCATTCCTTTGCATTACTTTGCATTACTTTGATATGGGGACACAGCCCATATCACAGCCCATATCATTCCTTTGCATTATTTTGCACCCCTGGCCCCTCCCAAATCTCACGTCCTCACATTTCAAAACTAATCATGCCTTCCAAACAATCCCCCACAGTCTTATTTCAGCATTAACCCAAAATCCACAGTCCAAAGTCTCATCTGAGGCAAGGCAAGTCCCTTCCACCTATGATCCTGTAAAATCAAAAGCAAGTTAGTTACTTCTTAGATACAATGGGGGTACAGGCATTGGGTAAATACACCCATTCTAAATCGGAGAAATAGATCAAAACGAAGGGGCTACAGGCATACACCAGACTGAATAAGGTATAAAAAAAAAGTTTCATTGACTCACAGTTCCACATGGCTGGGGAGGCCTCACAATCATGGAAGAAGGTGAATGAGGAGCAAAGTCACATCTTATATGATGGCAGGAAAGAGAGCTTGTCCAGAGGAATTCCCATTTTGAAACACTCAGATCTCCTGAGACATATTTACTACCACGAGAACAGCGTGGAGAAATTGCCCTCATGATTCAATTATTGGCACCTGGCCCTGCCCTTGACATGTGGAGATTATTACAATTCAAGGTGAGATCTGGGTAGGACACAGCCAAACCATATCACTCATCTTCCTCAGAGTCAAACACTACTGCTTTTCTCTCTCCTACATCCTATGGTTTCATCTTTCACCTTCTTATTGGTGACACATCTGTTTATCTTCTGAGCTTCCAAATAACTGGCCAAAAGACAGTCAGTGGGCTCAGTCTCAGTAGCTTAAATTAACCTCACTCCAAAAATAATTATTCATCATTCCCATCTTCCCTGTACTAAAACTTAACTTGTTATTTCTCAGCAAATGATTTTACCAACCGCAGAAGCCTCAGCACTAGAAAAATCCCTTCCTTCCATTCTCACTCCTTCTCCTCCCTGTCTCTTTCTCCCTCTCTTCACCTTCCTGCTCTCCCTTTTCTTTCTCTCTCTCTCTCTCCACTCAACAATTAAACATGACTGTTTTAACTACTGCCAAAGTTACAACCCTAAAATCAGGTGAGGCGAGGCAGAGGAACCAAGCAAAAATACATGATCCTAATGTACCAGTTAAGAATGGGTACATGAATTAAGTCTGGCCATTCAAGCAAAGACGCAGAATAAACCCAGGTGCCCATTAAAAGTGGATTACATAAAGAAAATGTAGCACATATACACTATGGAATGCTACCTTTTAAAAGTTAGCATTCCCCGGGTTTTTATCTTTGTCTCCTCTTTCTCATTGTAAAACACCACCTCGTTTCTCTCTGTTACATCCTATGGTTTCATCTTTCACATTCTTACTGGTTTACACAACTGTTCATCTTCTGAGCTTCCAAATAACTGGCCAGAAGACAGACAGACTGAAAAAAGAATTAAATCATGCCCATTGCAGCAATGTGGATGCAGCTGGAGGCCATTATCTTAAGTGAATTAATGCAGAAACAGAAAACCAAATACCTCCTGTTCTCACTTGCAAGTGGGAGTTCAACACTGGGATATAAACATTGAGATATAAACATTCAGATATAAACATTGGAACAGTAGACACTGAGGACTACTAGATGGGAAAGGGAAGGAGGCAGGGGCAAGGGCTGAAAAACTACCTGTTGGGTGCTATACTCATTACCTGAGTAATGGGACGTGTACCCCAAACCTCAGCATCACACAATAGTCCTAGGTAACAAAACTGCTAATGTACCCGCTCAATCTAAAATAAGAGTTGGAAAAATAAAAGCTTGAGTATTCATGGTCAATGGTAATCATTTCAGTGTTACATAAATATCAAAAACCTTTTTTCCCTTTGTTGTTGTTCATTCCTAATTAGTCACATCATGTTAATTTTAGCACTTAAATATTTTTCACTTCTATTGGCTTATCCCTCTCCCTTTTCCTGACCACTTGTACTGGCATTTTAAAAATTCTGTCACTCCTGCCTAGACTACTGCAGTCTGAATGCTCCAATCTACCTATCCCAGCCTCTGTGCTGTTTCTAGAATGCTTTTTCCAAAATTCCAAATAGATTCTATTTATTGCCTATTTAAATCCTTCTAGGTTATGGTTGTCTTAAATACAAAATTCAATCTTTGCACCACATAAGGCTCTTCATGACCTGATACCTGCAATTCCTCCCAGTCCCAATCCCAGCCCCAGTTCCCCAAACTCATCTGTTTCATCAACTCAAGTATCACTTCCTCTGGGAAGTCTTCCCTGATTCTCCAAAGTCAACCTAGTTAAATGCTCCCACTTCTATCATAGGATTCCTGGGACCAGGAGCCTTTTGTGCAGCTCTATTATGGCAAATATCTCACTATATTATGTATTTTCCCACTTGACACCAAGACCCTGAGGGCAGGCATGGTGGTGTATTTGACTTTGGTTTTCTAATACTGAACAAAGTACCTGGCACAGTGGACTTTTGATAAATGCTTACTTAAAAAAAATAAACAAGTGAATAAAGAGGTTAGTGTCACATGTGGCATAGCTTTGAATTTCTACATAGCATTGATGGTCTACAGCAGAAATTTTGCATTTTTATTTGCTTTCTCCAAAGGCCCATAAAGTTCTGAGAACCACTTTCCCTCTGGGTACAGGGGATGAATAGGGCGACTCAAGTCTTCTAACCGAGTCTGAGCAATGAAAAGTCATCTATAGAGCCATGTAATACACTTCTTTGGAGCAAAGCCTTGTGGCATATTTTCAATGACTTAGCAATGCATTATGTATTGTCAATAACATCCAAACTGCAGCCGAGTAGGTTTGCATGCGACTAGAGCACAAGGTCACAGCAGAGTTTATGGTGCTCGTAACTGAAAGCATAAAGTCGATCTTAAGTTCAATGAAGGAAATAACACAACTGACAGTATCACTTTTCAATATGAGACAAATAAATTGCTTTTATGATTGGAGACATGTAACAGAAGTATCCAATCTCCAATTCGCTTCCAACAATGAGCTCAACTCTCACCTAACCCTATCCTTCAGGGTCAAGTGTGTTCTCTCATATGACAGCATAGACCTCTCTCTTTACAACCACTCCTCTGCAGTTAGTCCAACACAAATGTTTGTAACACATTTAAACACACACACACACATGAGCTATGCACAATTTTGCACCCCTGCCCAATCCAGGCTCAATACTGTGCTCTTAACAACAGTTTTTCTGCCTTATACACATTCTTCTGCACTCTCTTCTCTCTCTCTCTCTCTCTCTCTCTCTCTCTCTCTCTCTCTCTCTCGGCAACAATTTTTGTCAAGATCAAATATCAACTACTTTTTGAAGACATTTGAGTCTATCCTGTTAAAAATAAGTCTCTCATCCCTCCATACTCCCATGAGCCTTTGTACAAAAACCCATAACACATGTGTCAAAGTTATTCCAATTATTTACCGATATCATTTTTTTTTTTTTTTTACCAATTGTAAACTCTTTGAGGACAAGCAGTACAGTTTGCTTTGTTTTGTGTCTCAAGTACTTCGAAGGATTCCTGGAACATATAAGATGCTCAATATATGTCTAAATGAATCAATCATTAGATTGTAGTTCTGGTTTTCTCATTTTTTAAGAATACAATGTTAATTTCTCTTCATAAGCAATAGAAAATAAAACAATGAAATATAAAATGAAACTTTTTTTTTGACACAGAGTCTTACTCTGTGACCCAGGCTGGAGTCCAGTGGTGCAATCTCAATTCACTGAACCCTCTACCACACAGGTTCAAGAGATTCTCATGCCGGAGCCTCCTGAGTAGCTGGGATTACAGGTATGTGTCATCATGCATAGCTAATTTTTTGTATTTTTAGTAGAGACAAGGTTTCACTGTGTTAGCCAGGCTGGTCTCAAACTACTGGCCTCAAGTGATCTGTCTACCTCAGTCTCCCAAAGTGCTGGAATGGCAGGTGTGAGCCACCATGCCTAGCCAAGAATACAACTTTAAGAACCAATAAATAATTCTTCTAAGACAGTTATAATTCCAGTATCATATCTATCTGGAAAAAGAAAATATAGCTTGCCTGGTCTGTCCAAGTGGTAGAGCCTTATGTATCCTTCACTCAGTAAGAGTCCTTTCCAGCCAGACAGGCTTACCATTGACCTGCATGCATTAAAGGCCAATCCTTAACATAGTACCTTGGTTTTCACAATCTAGAGAGCCCTTCCTCCTCTTCTCTGCACATCTAGCCTCAACCCATCTTCAAGATCCAGTTGAAATCTCACTTTCTTCATGAAGTCTTCCCAATAAATCTGGTCCTGACATATCTTTTCACTCAAGGACTTGGAGCCATGGCAAAACCTACTGCCTCACCTAAAGTCAGCTGTCTTATCTCTACAACTCTTTGATTTATATTCTCTACCACATTTAGCATTTGTAAATCATCTCCTATATTGTTTTTCAATTATTTTGCCCTTCTTATCTTCCAAGCCCCCCCACAAAGCTGTTAAACACCTTGCTTTCCTTTCATAACATTCAGTAAATATTAATATTTACACTGTATCCATACCATCTCCTGAAAGAACTAATTAATTTCCTAAAAATGGGTAAATCTGGGAACCTTGATGACAAAGATGATATTAAAATAAAATTCCCCATATCTTATTTAGTATAAAATTAAAGAATTAAAAAGAAAAAAAAATTAGGCATTTGGCTTCTGGACAAATTAGGGAAATAATTTGTTATTTCCTGAGGCCCAAAATAATTTTGATGAGTTCTAAACCAATGCCAACACTCTAAACTTATAGCAATTTTTGTATGGTCAAAATAAAAGAAGTTTATATTCAGGGACATTGGAAAATTAAAAATCTATTGAAATGTGACAGAAAGGCTTACAAGTAAATGTTTGTAATACTCATACACACATAAACAAAACTGTACTTCTTGGAATTTCTGAAACAATTGAATATGTTTTCCAATCTTAATGTCTAACACATAACTGCCTTAATAACAACATAAAAATGTACTGAGGCTTATAATACCTGATGCCATATAGCATACTATACTCATTTATTTAGCAAAATAACTTACATAATTTACTTTGGGGGACATGGTTGCATGTTTTGAACAGAAAGTAGAGAGCTCAGGAAAAAATTATTTAAGAGTGTGGAGTTGGGTCTTTCAAATCATCTATACATTTATAGGAAAATATTTTATTTAAAAAGAATTAAATTCAATTTTCTTAGTGTTTTCCAATACCTGCATGTTCACGAATATGTTACTAATATGTGAAGTTGAATAATTTGCCTCATTTTCATTTCTTATTAAGATATATCAAGTCTGTGAAAGTGTAATGTGACAATTCTGTGCAGTATCTTTAGCCTTCAGAACAGGAAAGATTATTTTACAGTAATAACCCACTGTGATCCAGGAATTATGTGTGTTACTTAACCCTTATTATTTCTTCTACTATCTTCTACTATCTTGTTGATAAGCCAGTGGACAGGCTGGTTCAACTAAAAATAGTAACTTCAAGGCCATTCTTTTTTTTTAGCCATATAGTATGGCTACTGCAAAGTGACAGTACCTGATTCAACTACCAACTGTACTGATTACTATTTCTGTGACCTTCTCTGTACTTCAATTTCCTTATCATTAAAATGATGATAACATTAAAACATCTGCTTCATAGGTTTGTTGTTAAAATTACAAGTTTGATCTTTGTAAATCTCAGAATAATACCTTGACAAGTAAAAGTGCTAAATATTAGCTAATATGATTCAAAACTAATTGTGGAATGATTTATTCCCTGTTCTGGATACAGTTTTTGTTATAGTTGCTTCTAGAACTTCAGTTATAAAGTCATCATCGTAGGCCCACCAATGGAAATAAAATGATAAACATCAAGTCCTGAATATATTTATTAAATTGGTACTTTTAGAGACAGATGGATTACTAGAGTTAAGTAAATGATATTATAAACAAATTTTAAATGGCTTTACTTAATAAACAAACATTTTTATAAGTTACAGTTACAAGAAGTGATGTGCTGATATTCTGGGGAAGAAGAGCCCTAATTTTTAGTGTTTGCAGATTTCTGTGGTATAGATTCTTCCATCATCGCTGATTTCAAGCTACCAATGGTTTAAGAACGGCTGACAAAATTCTTTCAGCATTTAGCATTTGGCTCTTGTGAGCTATGGTGAGCTAGCTCCACTCACCAGCAGTGTAGATGGACTTTCTGCATCCATCCAGTCCTAACTAAACTCTCTCAAGTGATGGGGGCAGAGTATTGTTTGTCTTGTTGCTTTTCCATTTATTACCTGTTCAGTGTGACTACAGTCTTCTGACTGGCTATGTATTTACAAAATCTCCAGCCACTGTGTCACAGGGTTTTAATGTGCCAACTGTCAAGTGAGCCCTGAGCAGCAGGTGTAACAGAGATCAAGAGATCACCACCCAGTAGTCACCAGGCTGGATTCAGCCTGCAAAGCAGTTTGGGTTTTTTTTAAAAAAAATAAATCAAAAGCTTTCTGAAATACTGAATTAATTAGCAGCATCTACAAATTAAGAGATTTCACATAAAAACACAAATTCTCAGTTTGTCTTATGAAGTTGGAAGATCTGACAACACTGAGCCCACATCCCCATGCGGCAGTATCTTCCTGGAGCTAAAGACACTGCTCCCTTTCAATGAAGTACAGGCTCTCTGGTTACAAAGTGTCCTCTGCCCCCAGGGCCTCACACCCCAGCCAGTTTTCTCATTTATATAACCTTCCCGGCCCCAGAAGAACTTTCAGTTGAGAACTGTGGCATAATGTTTAAAATTTTAAAAAGCCTTGGAATTAGACAAACCTGGGAACAAGTCCAGCCACTGGCACTGACTAATGTGTGAACATAAGCAAGTGACGAAACTAGCCCAAGTGTGTTTCTTTCTCGGGGAAATGGAAATAGAAATGAAACTCAGCTAATAGGGTTATAACAAGAACCAAACATGACAGCATACATAAACACCTAGCCCACCACCTGTCACAGAATAGCAGCTTCATACCCACCCTCATCTCCTACACTGAACTCAAATTGCATTGGTCTTGCATTTCTTCGTATTTTGTTCATATCATTTTTACTGAGACCAGTTGCACAATGAATTGGGTTCACTCTCACATAGGACTTGGCTACTTCTTTTCCTTTACCCTTTCCTCTGTTGTCAGCTATATTTTCTTTGTACAAGTGCTGTTTGTCTCCGGAATGTCAGTGACTTCATATTTTCTCACTCTGAACATGTCAGTCATTTTGCCTATATGAGGCCCTGATCTGACCTCCATCTCAATTACCCATACAAAATGAAGGAAACAGAGAGACATGCCAGTGATTTGGATTGGAAACAACTATTAACTGACCAATTCCACAATCCTTTCCCTGCTCCACAGGCAACAAAGTGTTAACTTTGCTCTTAAGGTATGCCCTGTTCTCTCAGTTCTAAGTTTTTTCCTACTCACCCATATTAGATGAGATGACAATTGCCGAAAATTGAGATAATTGCCACAATCTGGGGAAAGAGGGAAATGGAGCCTTGTTGCTCAATGGGTATGAAGTTTCAGTTACGCAAGACAAGTTCCAGAGATCTGCTGTGCATATGGTGCTTATGTTGCTAACAATATGGTATTGCACTCTTCAAATTCTACGAAGAGGTCGATTTCATAAGTGGTTTACTACATAAAAGTAAATAATAAAAACGATGCAAGAAAAGTTTTAGAGGGGATGGAATGCTCACTACCTTGATTGTGGTGATCGTATCATGGGTGTATGCATATGTCCAAACTCGTCAAATTGAATACATTAAGCATGTGCAGCTTTTGTATGTATATCAATTATACTTCGATAAGGTTGTTTCAAAAATTGCCAACATTCTAACTTACAAGCCAGCTACTGAGCCTATTCACGTTTCTGATATCTCTAGAGAGAAGTATTTTATCATTTTTACCTTGATAACCCCTTTCTTCTCAACCTATATATGCTACCAATAATCAAAATAAATATAAGTACTAATAATTTTTCTTAATAATGATAATATAATAATAATAGATTTATCTCCCTCTTTCACCCACCATCACCAAATCGGTCACCAACCTCTGCTGATTCTACCTCCATAATATACCCCGAATTCATCTATGTGTGTGGATCTATTTCTATCTACCCTAGTCTGAAACGTCTTGATTTCTTTCATGGAAAACTATGATGGCCTGCCAGCTGCTCTGTCCACATACACTCTGGCCCCACATTAATCTAGCCTCCATCCAGCAGCTAGAATGATTTTCTAAGTTATCAGATCTGATACTGTCACTGCCCTGCTTAAAATACTTTGTAAATTTCATTGTCCTTGGGATAAATCACAAATGTCATAATATGGCACTGTAAGACGAACTGGGAGTACAGGAAGAAACAAGATAGACATAGCCCCTGTCTTCAAAGAGTTTACAGTCCAGTAAACAAAGAGAGGCAATAAAATTAAGTAGATCTATATTGTAGTTCTGGTAAGTTCTATGAGGAAATTCTCCTAGATATCTATTGAAGTGAATTACTATCTGTTACTATTTATATTTTGAATGTTGCTATGATAAGATTCTGGCGAGTGAAGGAGAGAAAGGAAAAAAGCTTTTGTTAATAGCTTTCTTACAATACTGAAACTGTTTTCTAAGTGTTTGGGGCCCATTAGCTCACTGAGTTTTTATCAAAAACCCTTTATTTATTATTTTGCAAATATTTATTGAGAACTTGTCCCAGGCATGATGTGAGGAAATAACATTTTGAAAAGGTTTAAGATGCATAAGAAAAAGAGAAATTAAAATTGTAAAAACCTAAGAAAAAACAAAATTACAATTAAAATAATTGCTGGAAAGGAACAATTGAAGAGATGGTATAATTAATATAACAGGGATCAAGACGTATTATTTGGAGTCAGGAAATATTTAGGCTAACCCTTAAGAAAAAAAATGAGTAGGACTTTTAAAAGAAACAACAAATAAAAGAAAAGCACAAAACTAAGATACCTAAAGTGTTAATATGAATTGAGATTAAAAACTGGATTACAGATAGATTTGGTGAGCATAGTATCTCTATTTCACAGATGAAGAAACTGAAGCAGAAGAAAATTAATAATCTATCCAATAAAGCAATTCCTCAAAGACTAGAACCCAAGGCTCTCTCACTGCTAAGTGTATTCTCTGAACTGCAATGTCATACTGCCTCCTGGTGTTCTCTCGACAAAGGATAAGCATATTTAAGTCAGGAACCTCATATTTATTATATTATACCCTAAAAGAGCATGTCCTTATTACTTTTAATAACTAAGTATAGAATTTTAATTATAAAATACTTTCACACATAAAAACCTTCACAGCAATCGGAAAACAATGATCCAGATGATAAAGTATGCAGATTTGCTAATTACATACTTAATTGTATTGATCTAAAAATCCAAATCACTTAACTACTTAGATCTTACAGTTTGGCAGTTTCAATTGACCAAAATAGTTGGAAGATTGCCAAATTCTCTCTCCCTTTTAAAATTTAGCAAGAGATTCTGAGGGTTGCTTTTTGGTTTGTTTTTCACTGGTCATTTAAACATTTTTTAAAAGTATATTATGATACTATTTCTTACAGGGCCATATTAGCATATTTTAATAGTGATTGATAGAAATACAAAATATACTTAGTTAAATGTCTCATTTCTGGAAGAATGAATTCTTTAAATGACCTAGGTAGAATAACTGCCAAAGCACGCTGGGCTACCATTTTTATTGAACCTTCACATTTCAGGATAGCACAGGATAGGAAAGACATTCATGTCCAGCCTACCTTTATGTGCTTAAGTTGCCTGTCAACATTTACACCTTGTGGTTATCTAGCATATAAGTGAAATCTGTAGTGATGAGATACTCACTTCTTGAAACAGTCCATTTACTCTTCAGAAAACTTGTTTACTAATTCTTCCTCATCTGGAGCTGAAGCCTCTTTTCTGTGGCTAAAACTCATTGATCCCAATGGTCCTATTTGAGTCATATAGAACAAGTCTGATTCCTTTTCAATAGAACAAGCTCAGTGGACATTATTATGCATCTGTTAAGATGCCCCTTTATTAACAATTAAAAGTGGAGTAACAGTTAACGTTTCATTCAAGTTTTGCCTCCTAATGGTCAACGTCAGTGAGACTCTCTTTCCACACCTCTGCAGAAATGAGGAACAGCAACTATAATGTTCTCTAGGCCCTCCCAGGCTAAGTACTCTGGATATTGCCTTGTCAGCTTCCTCTCTGTCTTCTTGACCCACTCAGTCCTTACAGGCTGTCAAAATAAGAACTAGCTGTAACGTCACTGAGCATTTTCCCCAATTTGTTTGTATTCCTCCAGAAATAATGACACACAATAAATTCAATGGTGGCTATGTGTATTTTTCTAGGCAGTTTTATTTAAAATTATTTTTAAAGTGGATTAAATTTAAAACAGATTCAATTGTCTCAAATAAGTGAAGTTCAGGGGGAAAATCTTCAAACCAGATTCCAAACACAGCTGCTAGCAATAAAGTTGGGGAACTGTAAGGTATATTTGCCTCTGTGCTGTCTTCCTTCTTGGCAGGAGCTCCCCGCTTACATTCTACCAGCACAGCAAGAGAGCACTCATTCTCCCATTCAGTTCTAGCAAACTTCACAGATTGACGTTGACTTCCTGGCTTGCTCACGTCTGCTTTTAACCTCAAAACTGAATCTTTACGTTACCCCATTCCTTTTGGCCAGGACTGAGTCATGTGCCCATTCTAGGAGGCAGCACCAGTCCCAACCAAACTACATGGATCAAAAGTAATAATAATAGTGAGTTATACTATACCAGAAAAGGAAGGCTGGGCAGGTGAAAATACTGATAACCACTAAATTACAGAAAAGCCATAGCCATAGCTCTGGTATTTCCCTGTCACATTCAGGCAGAAGCAAACAGATTATCCTTGGAACACCTGAAAAATTTCATAGAAGTTATACATGGTATGGAAGTGCTCATTTGTGGCTTTAAGAGAATACTAGTTAAATTTGTTCATAATTTGAATCTCTTTAATGCACCAACATATACCCTGTATCTAGCATGGTGTTCTGGCCATAATAGATGCTCAGAAAATATTTGCAAAATTGTCGCTAAAATTTTAAGTAAACATAATATATATGACACCATGAAAATGGATAATTTGTTTTCATTTATGAACATTATAATCAGGGCCAAATATACATTCTAAAGGAATCCAAATATACATGAACAAAGTATAAGATCTTAAAAAATGCAATTCATTGTGCAAAAACATTTCATTTAGTTTTATTTATTTTAAACAGATGAGAGAGATATAGGGAAGTTTGGGAAAAGAAAAAAGAACTTTTTAAAATTATGAGAAAAACACGAGAGAAAGGTGTATATCAGTAAAACTCCCTAACTGTGAATAATACATTTACTTATTAAAACTGAAAGCAAAGTAAATATTCTGTTTACCTTGATTTAACACCTTTCCCCTTTTTATCGTAAAGTAGAAGATGAAAATAGGCAGATTCATTGTAATTTTCTAAGCAGTTGGTTTTGCTTCTTGATCACAGCATAGATTTTTAATGGGTTCAGAAGCCAGGGAATTTGTTGATCCAATAATAACAATTTCCACAGGTTTTAAAAATTAATTTAATGATAGCTTTCCCACCAACATTAACGTTTATACAGTTCATTTGCAAGAGGAAACTAAAACATTGAGCTTAAGAAAATAGACATAAAATGAGAAAATTCATTGATAATCATTTGCAAATGTGTAATCTGAACAATGCAAATTATATTCTATTGATGGATACCAAGAAAAACAATTAAACTAATAAAAGAATTTTAAATTCAAGGTCTTATGCAAGAAGCAAAGAAGAGGCTGATGAAGAGATGATGGAGAATAGTTAGGGTCAGTCTCTCGGAGGAGGTAATATTTTAATGAAAACAAAAATGATAAGAAGGAGACTTTCATACAAAGAATGGGCGAAGAAGCATTCTAGGAAGAGGGAACAGCTCATGCAAAGGCTCTAAGGCCAAGAGACATTTGCAAATTTAATAAATTACAAAAAAAGTCCTAGTGTGACAGGTGTTTAAAGGGTTTAATGTGCCAAATAGATAAAATTCATATGCTACAGAACATTATAGACTATGGAAAAGAGTCTAATTTTAAATACAATAAGATACATCAGAGTTTGTGAAGTATTAGAATGATATGATCCAATTTACATATATATAAATGGTAAAATGAAATTATCAAATATATGTGTTATGAAACCCAATATACCGACTATTAAGAAGCTATCTTAGTTCTCCTGAATCATTTGCTAAAGATAAAATACTTTAACCACTATAAAAATGTGTTAGATGCTCCCAAGCAGAGGAGGAATAAGAGCTATTTCTGGAATAGTAAATGGAATAATCTCAGACTTGTTAAAGAAAATATAGAGGTGTTTCTAAAAAGGGGTTGGGGGAAGGCCAAATAGATTCTTACAAAATGCCAAGGGAAAAAAATAACATTACAAACTCAAAAACAAAATACTTTTGAACAATTATTATGGGCAAGATTATATTAAAAGCACTTGTGTATGTAAACATATCTCATTCTCATGAAATTTACTGTGGCTTTACGTAGTTAAATTTATTCAATCCTCATAAATGTGATACTTACCATTCATTGCAGTAAAGAAAGAATTTAATTGATGTAAAGCTGGCTATACCACACAGAGTTTGTATTAATCCATTCTCACACTGCTATAAAGAACTACCTGAGACTGAGTAGTTTGTAAAGAAAATAGATAATTGACTCACAGTTCCACAAGCTATACAGGAAGCGTGTCTGAGGAGGCCTCGGGAAACTTAGTCATGGCAGAAAGTGATGAGGAAGGAGGCATGTCCTATGTGGCTGGAGCAGGAGACCAAGAGAGAAGGGGGAAGTTCTACACACTTTTTTAAAATTATACTTTAAGTTCTGGGTACATGTGCAGATTGTGCAGGTTTATTACATAGGTATACACATGCCATGGTGGTTTGCTGCTTCCATTCCCCCCATCATCTACATTAGGTATTTCTCCTAATATTATCCCTCCCCAATCCCCTCACCCCCTGCTATCCCTCCCCTAGCCCTACCACCCTCCAACAGGCCCTGGTGTGCGACGTTCCCCTCCCTGTGTCCGTGTGTTCTCGTTGTTCAACATCCACTTACGAGTGAGAACATGCAGTGTTTGGTTTTCTGTTACAGTGTCAGTTTGCTGAGAATGATGGTTTCCAGCTTTATCCATGTCCCTGCCAAGGACATAAACTCACCCTTTTTTATGGCTGAATAGTATTCCATGGTGTATATGTGCCACATTTAGAAGACATTTATGCAGCCAACAAACATATGAAAAAAAGCTCATCATCACTGGTCATTAGAGAAATGCAAATCAAAACCACATTGATATACCATTTCACACCAGTTAGAAAGGCAATCATAAAAAATCTGAAGACAACAGATGCTGGAGAGGATGTAGAGAAATAGGAACACTTTTACACTGTTGGTGGGAGTGTAAATTAGTTCCACCATTGTGGAAGACAGTGTAGCGATTCCTCAAGGATCTAGAACTAGAAATACCATGTGACCCAGCAATCCCATTATTGGGTATATACCCAAAGGATTATAAATCATTCTACTGTAAAGACACATGCACACATATGTTCATTGTGGCACTGTTCACAATAGCAAAGACTTGGAACCAACCCAAATGACCACCAATGATAGACTGGATAAAGAAAATGTGGCACATCTACACACTTTTTTTTTTTGGAGACTGAGTTTTGCTCTTGTTACCCAGGTTGGAGTGCCATGGCATGATCTCAGCTCACCGTAACCTCCGCCTCCTGGGTTCAAGCAATTCTCCTGCCTCAGCCTCCCGAGTAGCTGAGACTACAGGTGCGTGCCACCATGCCCAGCTAATTTTTTGTATTTTTAGTAAAGATGGGATTTCACCATGTTGACCAGGACGGTCTCGATCTCTTGACCTCATGATCCACCCGACTCAGCCTCCAAAAGTGCTGGGATTATAGGCGTGAGCCACCGCGCCTGGCCTACACACTTTTAAACAACAAGATCTCCTGAGAACTCACATGATGAGAACAGCCAGGAGGAAATTCATCCTTATGATCCAATCACCTCCCACCAGGCCCCTCCTCCAACACTGGGGATAACAATTCTACCCGAGATTTGGGGGGTGACACAGACCCAAACCATGTTAGAGTTATTACTCAAATCAGTCTTTTCTCAGACTGATAGGTTAGGAGTTTTTCAAAGACAGTTTGGGAGGAGAGATGGCCATGCAATGGGTATTTGCTTCTGACTTGCTGGGGAAGAGATGAAATCACAGGGAGTTGGAGCTCTCCTCTTGCACTGTCAGTTCCCCGTTGAGGACTACAGAATCAGATGAGCTAGTTTATTGATCTGGATGGTGTCAGCTGGTGCATTGGAATACAGAATCTGCAAAATATCTCAAGCACTAATCTCAGGTTTTACAAGAGTAAGTCCCAAGCCATAATTTCTAATTTTATGTCTAATTTATTAGTTTGGAAAAACAGTCTAGTACCCAGGAAAGATGGGGGTTTGTTTTGGGAAGGGGCTGTTATCATCCTTGTTTGAAGGTTAAACTATAAACTAAATTTCCCTCAAAGTTAGTTTGGCCTATATCCAGTAATGACGAAGGACAGTTTGAAGGGTAGAAGCAAGAAGGAATTGATTAGATTGGCTCTCTTTCACTGTCATAATTTCTTCAGTTATAGTTTTTGCAAAGGCAGTTTCAATCATAGAAACCTAGAAAGAGTAAGAACCTTGCCCAGGGTCACAGAGCAAGAAGGAGTTACAGCTGAGATATTTAGAGGTCCAGGCAATTCGACTGCAGAGTCAAAACCCCAAAGCATGTTCTAATGAACTTGAAATGATGACCTTGCTTAGGGCACTTCAATACATCAACGTTTTGCCCTTTGCTTGTGTGTCAAGCAACCTCATATGTCACTTTACTCTCATAAGCATGTCAGTGATATAGAAAGATACTATGCAGGAAACTCTAATCTTTGTTTGGAAACACTGGATCTTCTCCACTTAACCTCAGTGCACCTCTTACTAAGGAAACCTGTTTGTAGATCACTCATAACAGATCATGCCCTAATACGTATCATTATGAGACCTGACAAGACTTCCTCCTTAACCAAACTTTAGTCAGGCTCCTTTGAGTCCTCTTCTGGACATGGCCTCCAATTTGGCCTACCTGGGCCGGCATTAGCATGAATCCTGTTAAGCCAGTTTAGCAAGAATCTCCCTAACCTTGACATCTAATCAAGTTCGTGTTTGAAATTTCATCTACTCATCCCCTTACTCTGCTTACTGGTTATAAATTACCAGCTGTCCTTGCTGTGTTTGGAATTGAGTTCATTTCTATATTGAAGACTCTCTCCCTTACTGCTGTATTCAAATATCTGTCTTCTCATTTTTAACAAGTGTCCAGTGCAAACATTTTCTTTTACAGGCTTTAACTTGCAGTAAGTTTTCACTCACACCTCTCCAAAAGAAAAGATAAAGTGATCATGTCTAACTTATTTTGGGCAGAAAACAAAACAATATATAGTTGTGGAACTATATAAAATACATCATAAACCATCACAGAAGAAAAGACTATTTTATGTAACCTTCTATGTTGTATATTTTGTCATTATATTAACTCATATATTTCACTATCACTATTCCTCTTGAATACGCAGATAATTTATTTAATGTTGGAAGAGACTTAAAAATCCACATTTTAATATGCCCAAATAAACAAGCTTAAATATTTTTAATTGCATAAATATCTCCAAAAATGACTATTTTATATAATAGAAAGATGTCGGGCATGTGGCACACACCTGTAATTTCAGTACTTTGGGAGGCCAAGGCAGGCAGATCACCTGAGGTCAGGAGTTCAAGACCAGCCTGACCAACATGGAGAAACCCCGTCTCTACTAAAAATACAAAATTATCTGGGTGTGGTGGTGCATGCCTGTAATCTCAGCTACTTGGGACACTGAGGCAGGAGAATCACTTGAACCCAGGAGGTGGAGGTTGCAGTGAGCTGAGATGGCACCATTGCACTCCAACCTGGGCAACAAGAGTGAAACTTCGTCTCAAAAAAAGGAAAAGGAAAGAAAAGAAAAGAAAGAAAGAAAGATGAGGGCTCACAATAGGTGAACAATTTAAAAATAATTGTAAGTGTTAAGAAGCTCTAATAAAAAATGTCAGCATGACCTTTATTCTTCTCCACGGGGTCACTCAAAAAAAGCAAACCATTATCTTTGAACAGTATACATCTGCTTGAATTTTCTTGTTTCTTTTGTTATTCTTGATGTTTGAAACTTATTCTATTCTAATTTTTAAAAGTTATTAAAAGAGTAAGTTGTAGCAAATATTCAAACTATTATGAAATATGTAAAATAGAAATGGAATATTATTCTTAATTGTATCCCATAAAAATATATATATATATATATATATCCCTATATGTTTCAAATATGCATTTATGCCAAGAATGTTCTTCCACAGTTTCTTTTTTGTTTAACAATATATCAAGATATACTGGAGATCTTTCCAAGGCATACACCTCCACCATAGTCCGATTTAAAGCCTTGAAACCTACTTTTAAAGTAGCAGTCGTTCTTAAATTTACATGACTATTATGTAAACTGAGTTTTACGATTTCACTACATTTCTATTAATCTTTCTATTAATGATAAAGTTATAATGCACCACAGTGGGGGAAAAACAAATACCTAACAACTGAGAAAGAAAAGAAAATCTCCAGCCGGAGTCACTCACCACTGCACAAGTCTAAGGGTGAAATGACAGCCTGAATTTAAAGGAATTCTGCAAGGAAATACTCCACCATCACCTAGCTGCATGATTTCATAGCTAGCAAAAAATATATTGTGAATAACGAAGTAGTCATATTGAAAGCTAGTTTGGGGGAAGACAATTGTTAAAGAAAAAGCCAATCATCCCAGTCATGTCAGGGGTCTGAGGGTTATGGAAATAGGCTCTATCAGAACTAAGGCTCAGGAAATGAAGTGTAACAGGTCAAGTACTGTATCAATTTGGGGCAGGTCACTGGGCAGAAGAGCTCCTGGCATGGGTCAGTGCCCTAGCAGAAATGAAGGAGGATATAAATAGATCCAATTAAAAGCTATCACCTTTTGTAGGTCACTATGGCCTTAAAATAAGACAGGCAGGGAGATCTGCCCATCTTATGACTAAGGTCACGGGGAAAAAAGTAACCACAGTAACAGCAACACAAAAAACACTGTGCCTGGCAGTGGAATGAGTAACTGGTGAAAAGAATACTGTAACGTTCCATAATCACAAGTAAGAGATTATGTAGAGAAACTTACGCCAATTACTTGGCAGCTGAAATTCAATTTCTGTTACAGAAATGTGAAGAAAGTTAACTATCCTAATTCATCATGGCTAAGCTTCTAGAGGCCTCAAGAACCAGAGAGTTAAAGGACTGTTTAGACAATTTAGGGAAAAGATCATCTGAGGCAAACTCTGTTTTGTAATCTAAATTAGCTAGGTTGACAGGATACATTAAATTAATTCACAAGATGGATCCAAATTTCAAATATTTACTGAACACTCTGTTTAAAACACTGTGCTAAGTTTATTCACTAAATTTTTTCTAATCTAATTGAAGCAAAAATTATCCTAGAGGGTTATTATAGAGACCATTGCTCAGAGGAAAGAGGTGACTTGCCAGAAATCATTGTTAGAGGAGCCCTATTTGAACCCAATTCTCCATATGCCACAGCTGTATAATTGCTAAATGTCCTACTTCTCTTAACAGAAGTCGGTTCTGTGACATGTGATGTTTGGTCATACACAGTGAACTGTGTTACTTTTCTTGCAGTAGTCAACTGGTGAAAAGCCCACAGATTTGCCTATGGGAAACCAGGGTTTTAGTCACAGAACTGCCACTAACTATGTAGTTCTAGGCAGGTCAACTCGCCTGGTTTTTATTTCCTGTGAAATAAGTAGATTGGTAAAAATCATTAAAGGTGTTTTCTAACCCCAAAGTGCAAATTTTAATGGTTATTAGCATCATTTATGTTTCAATACAGATTTAATAAATGTGTTTTGAAAACCCACTGAGTACAAAAGATACTGGACTAAATATTTTTCTAAAAATTAGACAGTTTATCCTCCCAACAATCCCATGGGGCAGATAGTATTGTTTCTATTTTACATATTTTAAAAATCCAGAATCTCAGAGAGTGTAGGAAAATATGCTCTCATTGATTATAAATGACAAAGCCATAATATAGCTAAGTATTCTGGCAACAAGTTCAGTGCTTCTATCACTACCACGCAGCTGTCTCTTAGTCATGGTGGATGAATTTAATTTATATCTGCTCCATTACCTCACAATTCTATCTCAGGACCATTGTAGAAGTGGGGATTTTAGGGAAAACAACGTAGAAAAATTCAAAGTCAAGCTTTTTAAAAAAAGTTGCAGTAAACTAAAATTTTTGACAGTAATTGTAAGTTGCTCATAACTTTAATCAGCCCAAGTCACTCGTGGGAAAAAAGTCTGTTATAGCATTCGTATTCCTGAAACCAAAACAACAAGTATAATCTGGCTAGGGGAAGGGAGATGTGATGACAGCTTTGTGACCCTAAAATTTGATAGACTTTCTAAATGCAGCTTTTATATTTTACCTTTTATTCAGTTTTAAAGACCTGTTCTTGCACTACTAAAAAGACACCACAGTACTTGAGCCTGGGTTGCAAGACTAGAAGAAAATACTCAAACAGGCATCCTGTATTAATGCCTTCTTTCTTTGAAGAAGCATCTGGATTTCTACATTTTAGAGTACTCTTTTTTGCTCTTGTGCAAGAGATTTAAGTTCTTTAAACCACTGAAAATAACATTTCCTAAGAGATAAGTAAAAATGAGATTCACAGATGTCATTCTAGTAAACAGTGTGGTACATGTTCATTAAATAGTCAAAGATACACACACACACACACACACACACACTCTTCCCCTTTTAAAAACTACTCACTCTAGGCTGGGCGCAGTGGCTCACACCTGTAATCCCAGCACTTTGGGACACCATGGTGAATGGATTACCTGAGATCAGGAATTCGAGACCAGTCTAACCAACAGGGTGAAACCCTGTCTCTACTAAAAATACAAAAAAATTAGCCAGACATGGTGGCAGGTGCCTGTAATCCCAGCTACTCAGGAGGCTGAGGCAGGAGAATTGCTTGAACCCAGGAGGCAGAGGATGGGATGAGCCTAGATTGCACTACTGCACTCCAGCCTGGGTTAGACTCCATCTTAAAAAAAAAAAAAAAAAAAAAAAAAACTACTCACTGTATAAGATGATTATAACTATGGTAATCTTTTTAAAAATTGCAACTAAAGTGTTAAGGACATGTGTTTGTAAGTATGCTCACTTTTCTTGGTAATATGTTAGAGAACGATGACCTCCAAATGTTGAAAATTGCTACTTAGATAACAGTGCTAAAAAGTTAAACTGTACCAAAATTAGATGAGTCATAATCTAGAATATGGATAAACTTTTATTTTTGTTGGGCTCAATACTGATAGTGACTATTAAGTTATTTATGTGGACGTTTGTACTAGATGCTGTAAGATAACATGTTGAATAGCGTGTCATTCACCAATCACATTGAACAATACAATAACTGGAGCATGCAAAAAATAGATGTACCATCATCAAATCAATTGAACCTTTTTATTGTTGAAATTTGTGTATCATAGATGAAACATTGTTAGCTAAATGAGATATTATGTAATTTATGCTACTTGTATAAAAAAGTAATAGTCTAGGCAAAAATGATAATTTCTTGCCCTTTTATTGAGAATATAGCATAGTGATGAGACTTTAAATACATGTTAATGCCTAAAGACCTAAAGTCATTTCTCTGACTATCTTAGTTATATAGTTGCTCTCTATATATTACCTTCTCATTTTATTAATTTATTTAAAATGATCCTTCTTATAATAGTATTTGTATTTGTATTTATAACATTTCCTCAAATAGGTCTAAATCTCTTAGAGACTTTAAAAGATTAGTCTAGCTGCTGAATAAAAAATGACTTGGAAGATGAGACTGAGAGCAGAAAAAGTAGTCCAAAGACCATAACAGTTCAGGGTTTGGGCAGAAATAGAGCAAGTGGTGTAGATTTTAAATTTATTTGAAATGAACAGATCATGAACACTTAATCATTTGGAGTTGTAGGTGGATAGAAACTTGTCAAGAATAAGTCTGATATTCCAAAAGTCAAAAATTGGGTCAATCATGGTAGAACTTTATTAAGTGGAAAGATAAAAATAGCAGTGTTGGAGATGGAAAGCAAGGGATGTCATTAGTTTTTTGGTTCATATTAAGTTGGAGAAGCCTGTAGGAAATGCTGGTGAAAATGGCACATATCTGGCTATAGGAGTGAGAAGTCAGAACAGATTTCTGAGTTTAAGAAATCTGGGAGTTCTCACCACAGAAATTGCATGATAAACTGTAGTGAACTAACCAAGCAAAAGATTATAGAGCCAGGCGCAGTGGCTTACGCCTGTAATCCCAGCACTTTGGGAGGCCGAGGCGGGCGGATCACGAGGGCAAGAGATCGAGACCATCCTCGCCAACATGGTGAAACCCCGTCTCTACTAAAAATACAAAAATTAGCTGGGCGTGGTGGTGCACACCTGTAGTCCCAGCTACTCGGGAGGATGAGGCAGGAGAATTGCTTGAACCCAGGAGGCAGAGGTTGCCGTGAGCGAGATTGCACCACTGCACTCCAGCCTGGCAACAGAGCGAGACTCCGTCTCAAAAAACAAACAAAAACAATTATAGAATAGGAATTTAAGAAGATCTTAGGCCAATTCTTCAGAACTCTGTTACTGGAAAATTGGGAAGACGAGCAGAAATCACCAAGGGAGATAAAGAGAAAGAGCCAGAGGAATAGAAAAGAACATTTGGAGCCAAGAAAAGAGGCTATTCCAAAGAGGTGTGGTCAACAATATCGTATTCTACTAAGTCTTCTAACATAAATACAAAAAAAATTCCATTTCTTTCAGCATTATGGCAGTCATTGTTAACCTTAGCAGAGACCAGTGAAATGGAGGGAGCATGCATATAAAGAAGATGAAAATATCTTGCAAAAACTCTGCAAAGTTTGACTGTGGAAAAGGGCAGAGGAGGAAAGTGGTAACTCTATTAATCAGGATGATTTAAACAAGCTGTCTCTACAGACAAACCCAAGGGCTTTACACAGTAACTGTTTGTTTTGTTCATGCAGTGTTTAATGACGACCTTCCCCAACCCCATCCTGTGGTTCCACCATCTGGAATACGTGACCTCTATGTTCACCAGGGCAGAGAAAGGATTTTTGGAAGAGTGACACACATTGTTATTGTTACACATCACTTTCACTCACCATCCATGGACCAGAGCCAGCCTCATGGTCCAGGGAAGTTACGAATCTTAGGAGCACACCTGGAATATCTGATGCACTTGTATGGTGATTTTATCACAAAAACTCAAGCAGGATGTGCAGTCAAAAGAAGTTTTTATTTGTTGGTTGTTTTATTTTGTTTGTCTATTTGTCTTTAAGATGGGAAATACTGAGCACATCTGTCATCTGATAGAAACATCAGATAGAGAGTTGTAGAAGCATCAAAGAAAGAAATCTCAGAAGACAAATTTCATGTGAAGGCAGAGAATGGTATCCAAAACAGAGGAGTAATGGCCATTGGTATTTTCTCTGCTGAATCGCAGTCCTAAAAGGAAACAGTGGATGTGAGTTGAGGTATATTTATTAATGTGGTGATGGAAGATGAAAAAGTATCCGTTAGACGATGTCTATTCCCTCACCGTAATGTGAGGCAAGGTTATGAGCTGAAAGTTGAGAGGTGGTGCAGGGTGGTGTGAAAGCCCAGGAGATTGAGGAGCATGGTAAAGGCATGAAATCATTTCTATGAAGAATGGAAGTCTTCCACTTGGCAACCTATCTGGCTTATTTTCTGCTACAATATTCAGTCCTCAAATCATCCTAAAATATTTAACGTAACTCAAATATGCTATGTGCCTGCTCACGTTCCATGACTTCATTCTTGCTTTTCCTCTGCCTAGGCTGCTATCCCCGGTCCCACCTTATCTACCCTGTAAAATTCGACTCATCCTTCAGTTCTTAACTCAGGTATGGGTTCTTTTATGAAGGTCTTTCTATTCCATCAGAAAGAGTTAGTTCCTTACCCTTTCTCCTCCAGTAATCCACATCTCATGGACTCTAAGTTTCCTGAGATCATGAAACCTGTCTCTTCATCTTTATTCTTAGACATAGCACAGAACATTGTACAAAATAAAGATATGCTTATAATTGCTTTTGAACTAGCTATAGACATTTAGTAGAATATAAACTATACTAAACATTGTGAATAAACCTTACCACTCCAAAAATATAAGAGAAGTATAAAATTTAATTAAATGTTTAAAATAGCACTCAAAATAGCAAAACAGGATAAAAATCAGCCCATATTTACTAAGAAAGGAGAGGTGGCTTTTGACACACAAACAGTTCCAAGTCTGAAACACTGTAAATAACTAATTAAAAATTTTTTCTCTTGTAATAAAAATAAAATGCCTTAAGCAATCTAACCTGCTTTTCCCAACTCATTTAGCTCCTTCCTCACTGTGTAAGTGCCCTTTACAAAACAGACATCAGCTTTGCAGAAGATATTTTTGAACAATTGAAATATGAAGCAAAAACTTTGTTAAGGCATGCCATCTGTTTTGGTTTCTTGGAGCCCAGTGATTTTATCTTTCCTGATATTCAAACCACCTCACCCTTTATAGCAATTCATTAAAACTTCACTGCTGAAGGAAGGTGAACAGAGGAGTCACAACCATAGGATATGAAAAATAGCTGCTTCTGCTCTGTTTTCTATACTCAAACCTCCCAATTAATTGATGGTGTTTCTACCACTTCGAAAAATTCTCCTTGGCTCTATGGCCTCTATGGGCAGGAACATTTGGAACTAAGTTCCAGTTTAGCAACTACTCAATTCCTAACCAATCTACATTGATACAATTATGTCTTCCATACCATTGCACAAACGCAACTGAAATTACTACTAGTTGAATAACAAAGTATTTCAATAGTTCTCAAAATCAGATTGAAATCCAGAGTCCCAAAGTTGCCATGACTGTGTGCACATTTGCACATTATTAGGAAGCAATATATAATTACTCTAGCAATTGTGTGAAGCTCTCAAATGTATTTGGCTAATGGCAAATTTTTAGAACATAGTTTTTTATCCTTAATTAAATTACAAAATTAAATGTCACCTCCAAATTTGAGGAATCCCTCTTTCCATGGAAACCCTGAAGTAAAACTGGGGTACAATAGGAAAAGCACTGGTAACAAACGTGAGAGCCTCAGATTTCAGCTCACCATTCTGCCACTAACTAGCTGTGCAACACAGAGTGTCTTTGAGTCTCAGTTTCCTCAAATGTGAAATTAAGGTATGATACCTCTTGATTTCTAAGATCCGTTTCAGCCCTATAATTTGAAGAAATCAAAAGGCTACCCAAATAGCTTTTGTGTCTCATTGTGAAACCTGTATACCTTTCATATTACCCAGTGCTGTGAAACCCAGTAGATCTTCAAGAAACGTTGAATAAGCAAATGAATGTCTAAATATAAACAGGTATATGACATTTGTAAGAGTCAATGAATCCGAAGAAAATAGAAAGGTGATGCCAGTATAATGAGTGGCTAGGAACACGAAAAATAAGAGAAGTTAAATATTGTTTCCATTTGGTATGCTTACCCACTGCTGACTCATTCATCTACTACTTATTCCTCTTTCAAGTACTATTTTGTCCTAAATCAGTAGTGAAAGGAATTATTAGACATTAAGGTTTCTATTTTAATTAGTATTCAGCTCAGCTAATGGCATCAGAAAATTCCAAACCATTGTGGCTTAATTGAGAAAAAAGATTAGCTCTCATTCCATGGAAATGAGGCAGTTCAGAGCTAGTGGTGTAGCACCATGACCATCAGAAACACAGGCTCCCTCTGTCCTTTGCTCTCTCATTCTTTAAAGAAAAAGTCTATCCTGCAGCCAAAATGACTGATCCAGCTCTAGCATTTCTGTATGCAAAGACTTGTCTGTTTTTGAGGACACATTCCCAAATTTGCACATAGCATGTTCTCTTGCACCAAAGAGCATAGTCACAAGGCCAGATAAAGATAGAAAGAAGGCTGAAAATTTTATTCTTTCTAAGAGAAACTGTTATTACTAGCAAATTTTTAGAGAATGGCCATTACTTTGGCAAAGAGTAGAATGGATATTGAGAGATGCTATCTCCTATACTTCTAGCCTGTGTACATAATCTTGTTCTGGGCTATGAAGTAGCTTTTAGGAATACTTACCTACCCTTTTCTGTATCCCGCTCATTCTTGTAATAATTATGTGCTTCCTCCCAGACTTTTCTAACCTGCGGGAAACTAGCCAAATAAACTATTCAATTTTAATCTCAATGTGATACCTCACCAAATAATGTCTGCATCTTCAGAGAAAATCTCATTAAGAGATGAAAATTTAAGCCTAGAAATGAAATAAATGTTTCATTAAATAAAGTCTCATTAAATACATACCTCAATGAAAAGAAGAGTTTTAGGAGACGCTCCTCCTGAGCAGCTCAAATGATGCTACTAAGCATTACCTATTTCATCCAAAAATAGGAGCAGCCTTGGCAAGTGATTCTTGTATTTGTTCCAACAGTTATTTGCTCTATTATTCCATTGTGCCATGGTTTTCTTCTTTTTATCTTCTTATTAAATATTACAAAGCCATACAGTGTGTAGCAGGGTTCTATTTTTATTTTAATATTGTAATTAAATTTGATCTTCTAAGTCTAAAAGGAGATTATGAGTTTAACATCATTCAGGTTACAAGTTCACCAAAAATACAACTATCTTTCAAACTTTTAGTAGACGCCAATTTAGGAACACTAATATATTCACATGTCATTAATAATATTGAGCTTTAAGTGAATAATAACTACACTAATTAAAAGTGACAATAATGACCTAAATGGCACCTATTACTAGAAGACATTACAATTTACAGAAGAAATTCAGCCCTTAATATGCCACACTCTATCCAGCCCTTAAAGCACAGGGATTACTTTTCGTTCCATATTGTGAGTTACTTACCATTTAGTCAATTCACTTTATAGCCACTATGGTCTACTGGGTGAATTCCAGACTTTAAATTAAATAGCCAAAGAGTATGACAGTGCTCAATGTCTATAAAATTCTGCATTTAAAACAATGTAGACTGCTTGAAAATTGTGCTAAAGCATCTGGTAGATGTTATTTCATTTAAACATGGTACATTTTTATCCTAAACTAAAAAGCTGGAAAATTGTAGAATTCATTTAAAGATATCACAGTTATGCTCAGGAGCTGGAAATAACTGAGACACGGTTCCATGACCACCTAGCCCACCAGTATGCAGATTTCAAAGAAACCATTTGTTCAAGGTTCCCAAAGCTACTCAATTTAGACTTGGTCAGAGAGAAAGAATAGTACATAAAATTAGGAAAAGGATCAGAAAGGGGTATATTGAGTTTTTCAAATTTATTTCCTATAATGAAGTGAAGGAAAGAGTAAAAGGAGGAATATGTGTAGGTGTCATGTTGATTAGGGTGGTTCAAATTTTAATGTGCATAAAACATATATGAGAAGCTCGTTTTTAAAACTTTTATTTTATGTTCAGGGATAGATGGGAAGACTTGTATATAGGTAAACTCATGTCATGAAGGTTTCTGTACAAATTATTCATCACTCAGGTATTAAGCCCAGCACCTAAAAGTTATGTTTTCTGCTCATCTTCTTCTACCCAGCCTCCACCCTCCAGTAGATCCCAGGGTCTGTTTTTCCTTTCCTTGTGTTTAGAAGTTATCAGCATTTAGCTCCTACTTATAAGTGAAAACATGTGATATTTGGTTTTCTGTTCCTACATTAGTTTGCTAAGGATAATGGCCTCCAGCTCCATCCATGTTCCCACAAAATATATGATTGCATTCTTTTTTATGACTATATAGTATTCTATGGTGTATATGTACCACATTTTCTTTATCCAAACTGTCATGATGGAAATTTAGGTTGATTCTATGTCTTTGCTATTGTTAAAGAAACTCTTAAAAATACAAATTCACACAAATTCCTAGAGTTCCATCTTGTAAATCTAGTAAAAAATGTAGAAATCTTTTTTTTTTTTTTTTTAATTACAAGAAACCCAGATGATTCTTACAGAGGTTGTGGCAGGTAGAATAATGACTACTCCATTTCTCTAAAAAGCCCATGTCTTAATTTCTGGAACCTGTGAATATGGGAACTTACATGGAAAAAGTAGTTTTCCAGACATAATTATGGTAAAGAATTTTGAGATAGAGAAGAGTATCCTGGATTATACAGATGAGTCAAATCTAATCGTATGAATCCTTAAAAGCAGGAAACTTATTCTAGGAGTGCTCAGAGAAAGGCATGACTACAGAAGAATGGTCAGATATACACAACCTTGCTGGCTTTGGAGATGAATGAAGGGGCCTATAAAACAAGGAATTTCAGTGGCTTCTAGAAGCTAGAAAAAGCAAGGAAACAGATTTTTCCCTAGAGCCCCAAGAAAGGAACACAGCCTTGCTGACACAACGATTTTAGCTCAGTGAGACCTGTGTTGAACTTCTAAATTACAGAGTTATTTAGGTAATAAGTCTGTGTGGTTTTATGCCACTATGTTTTGTGGTAATTTGTTATAGCCACAGCAGAAACTAATACACAAGTGGTCTAAGACCAACATTTTGAATTTCTATTTAGCATTCAAAAACACTAAAAAGCAAAATTCAAGGACATTTTAATAGAATAAGTGCAGCCTGTTTCTCAAAAAGGAAATGGTTTATTTACTATATAACAATTATTTAAATTCACTTATGGAGATATTTTTTCTTCTTAAGATGTGATTCTAAAGCATATAGGAAATCTGTATGTTTTTCAATTTCATCAAAAACTTAAGAAAAAAAAAGAATAACATGGTATGAGGATGAGAATCAAAGAAAGATTACAGGAGGAAGGAGGGAAATGATAAGAAAAAAAACAAAAGGGAGAAACCGGGAGACTTATGTGAAATTTACTGGGGTAAGCAGCCTGATAACATATTTTATTCCTTTCATATTACAAACAAAAACAAAGGCCTGACAAGCTAAGAAAAGCATATCATGAAGTGGCCTAAATGCCACAGCTGTTCTACAATGTAGTGTTATTTTTTTTCTCAATATGCTATTATGTCCTATGAAGCACATGTGCATCAGTAATTTTTCTTCTGTTCTAAATTTGTCTCACTCTCACTGTTCCATATTCAGTCAAAACTGTTTGCATCTCTCCTCCCCAAACATTTAAATTTTTTTTTTTTTTTTTACTTCAGTGATAAAATATCTGAGCTGCCTAAACACTCTATGTTGCCCAAATCCTTGATTCTGAATCAATACATTTTTAAACCCGGTAACCCAAACACATTTTCTAAACCTCTTTTCTAGGGCCAACCACAAGTAAAACAAAATGAAGCATGTCTTTGAGGAAAGTATTTTATCTTGAAAAAGACCAGTCAGTCCTATGGGTTGGAAAACCCAAGGCTATATAGAAAGTCACTAAATTGTTTGTAAGCACTGGGGTAGGATAATTTGGGGGCTATATTTGAGGTTTAAGTATCCATTATATTTCAAAACTTAAGATTAGGTTCAGGGAAAGTGGCAGTTTGAACACACAGTAGTTAACAAGTATATGATATAACCCTCCAGCTTGGTAAGAGAAAGTGGTCTTGGTGATTCTTTGACCTAACTGAACGTCAGCCTGGATCTAGCTAAATAGGCCACCAACTTGGTGTGCTCTCTCTTAGGAAAGCTGTTTTTCTCACACCACATTTGTTTCAGTTGAAGGCTTTCATTACCAGAAGTGATCAATACTTACTAACATAAGCATTGTTATATAGAAATAACTAATTTCTGCTGACACAATAATCCACAGGGATCTTGGTTTATCATAAACTCTGTCTCCCTTTGTTAACATCTCAGTACACCTTTAGCACTTTACTTCTCCTCCAGACCACTCATCCAATGCTCCAGCCATCCCAATGATCATTAAGTCAAAGCATTATGGATAATTCACGGATTCAGTTATTCTGTTATAATGCTTGTTCTGAAAATGTGAATTTTTTTCAATACAATTAATGTGATAGGGAACAATTTGACCATAAAATGACTTTGAAAATGCTTATGTATGCTTTTGTCATTTAGAGCATTTAGTAAACTCTAAATATTTAGAGACTTTTTTAAAAAATTGGAACTACATCTAATGAAAGATTACAGTTTTGATCATTATGTCTCTTAAATCATCTTTTAACCTAAAACACTTCATACTTGTTTTTTAATGATGCTAATATTTTTCGAGGGGGAATCAGGTTAAGTTGTTTTCTAAATGTCTTAGATTGTTTTCTAGGCTTATCTGATTATAAGCTCATGGTCTAATTAAACTTGTCTCTCTCTCAGTAATATTTTCTTTAAATTGTCAGTTATGTCTAATGTCTTCATTAGAATCAGGTTAGATACTTTGGGACGAACACTTCATAGGTGATAAATATGAACTTTTTTCTTTCTTTCTTCTTCATTTCTTCCTTCCCTCCTGCCTTCTATCAACTGGGTCTGTTATTCTACCATGATTTCTAATGACAAGTCAAGAAAAATGTTTCATTTTTCCCTTTAATTACCAATTTTCAAAATTAAAATAGATAAAATGTTTTAAAAGTATGCATTGCAAAGTTACAGTAAAGTTAAACAATTAGAAAGAAATATTTGTTACACATATTATAGATAATGGCTAATTGCCCTTAAAAAAATCTCCTGTAAATCAATAAGAAAAAAACTAAAACTCCAGTAGAAAATGGGAAAAACAAACAGCTCTCATTACAGAGATATGAAAATTACTCACACATTGTATTCTCAGCATCAGTTATTTCACCTATTCAATGAACAAATATCAAAGATATATCAATGTACAAATTTTATCAATATACAATAATACATATGATAATGATAAAAATATATTAAAATGATGGAAAGATACAGGTGTTCCTATGTGTTGCTACTAGAAGTCTAAATTGGTATAACCCACATGAAGAGCCATTTGGTAACTGCCAACATGAAAATTCCACAGACACTTTGACCCAGCAATTCTCCTTCTAAGAATTTAGCCTATGGTTATTCCTACACAAACTCCAACTGGCTTTTTAAATATATAACATGATTTACTTCAACTATGTTTTAAATAAGAAAGGTTGGAAACAATTAAAGTGTCCATTGGTTAGAGTTGATCAAGAAAATGCAAATTTGAAAGTTGATGAGATAGAATACTAGGCAACAATGGAAAAGATTAGGGCATAATAATGTGAAATAATTTCAAATATACTTTAAGTGAAAAAGTAACGCTGAAAAGTATGTCTAGATTACTTAATGAATGAGTATAGTTAGAGAGGAGAAATTCAAGAACTGAGGTCTAAGGCTCTCCAACATTTAGAGTTTGAAAAAGAAAACAAAAACCAGTAGAGAAGACTGAAAAGAAAAAGTCAGTGAGGTGAAAATAAAACCAAGCTAGTATAGTGAGGGAAAAAGCTTATTCCCTCCAGATAAGTTTATCCTTCTTTCCCTGAAAAATGAAACCCTCGATTTTCCCTAAGTCCATGGCTGCCCAGAATAAATGCCATATTTTTTATCTTCCCTAACAAGGGTGTGTAGTGAGTTGAATAGTGTGCCCTCAAATGTATGTCCACATGAATGTTACCTGTGTTGAATCTTGGCAGGTAAAATTAAGCATCTCAAGATGAAGTCATTCTGAATTGAGGGGATAAGGCCTAAGTCCAATGACTGCTCTCCTTCTAAGAGCAGAGAGCTCAGAGAAACACAAAAGTGTGCATAGAAAAGATTGCTATGTAAAGATAGAGGCAGAGATTGGAGTTGTTCTAGCCCAAGCAATGGAAGAAGGCCTGGAGCCACACAAGTTGGTAGGAGAAGGATTCTTCCCAAGAACCTACAGTGGGAGCAAGGCCCTGCTGACACCTTGATTTCTGACTTTCAGCCTCCAGAACTGTGAGAGAATAAAAGTCTATTGTTTTAAGCCACCCAGTTTATGAGTGCCCTAGAAAACTTATACAAAGAATATAGCCATGTATTGAGATTTTGACCTATCAGATACTGTAGACTATGTGATATTCTGGGTTATGTCTTTAAAGGGAAAGAGTTTCTCTTTGATTGGAATGTGGACTTAAGGTGGGCATGTTGGATGTGCAGATAAGTTAAGGGTAACAACCTAGAAAGCAAGAAAATTGAAGATGTCTATCCTAGGTGATTTTGCAGTGATCATGCCAGTTTTAATTTGTATATAACCAAAAAAAATTAAATTATATTTTCTTTAAGTCATAGTTATGCTGGGGCTATGTCACAGCAGATAAACCAACATCTGAAATAATACAAGAAAAGAATTTTAAGAAAGGAGTGATCAGCTGAACCCAATGCTCCTGAGAGGTCCAAGGGCGCGAAGACTAAAACCTGAGCATTTAATTGGACAGATTAAAGTTAGTAATGACTCAACAAGTGCTCTTTAAACCAGAATAGTATGAACAAGAGCCCATTTGGAGTAAGCCCAAGTGAGAATGAAAGGTAAGAAGGTAGAGACAATAAATATAGATGGTGCTTTTGGGGAGTTTTACTATACACAAGGAGAAAGGAATGAAACAGCAGCTGGAAGAAAGCCAAAGGAATCCTTTTTGTGTTTCAAAATTACCTCCTGAGTATTTCTCAATGTTACCTACTTTATGTGTCTTCATTTCTCTCTTCCTAAGCCAACTTATAATTATAACGCACCTGGACCTCTGCAGTAGGCTGCTAATTCATCTGTTTTAGCAATCCTTGCCCACCTCTAAACAATTCTCCACATATCTGCTAGTGTAATTTTTTAAAACATAAATACATCACTACTCTGCTTCAAACTTCTCTGTGATTTCCCTGTGTAATGAGATTTAAATGTAAAATCCATAAAACACCAGCCTGCATCATGCCCTCATCATGTTTTGTGCTCAACCCGTCATCACAGACTGTCTCCCACCCTGCAGTAAGGAAATGATGACTACTGACACTATACATTTCACAGTCTATGGAACCTATTGGGCAGCCCTTGAACTGGTCATGCCCAGCACTTTCATTCTCATGGCTTTTAATCACACTTTTCTCTTTATCTGAAAAAATAATCTTTTTCCAATTCTTTACATACCTTGTTCCAAATTATTCTTCAACTGTTAGCAAAACATAGCTTTTGAGAGAAGCTTTCCTGAATTTACCACAAATAAGGCCCCTATTATATACTCTCAAGGCTTTTTGCACATTTCTGTCATAGCACTTATTTCCATTAAATTTCTTTCTTTCTCTCTCTCCTTCTTCCTTTCTTTCTTTCTCTCTCTTTCTGTCTATTTCCTTCTTACTTCCTTCATTCTCCTTCCTTCCTTCATTTTCTTTCCTTCCTGCCTGGCTTCCTTCCTTCCTGACTTCCTGCCTTCTTTCTTTCTTTCTTGGACAAGGTCTCACTCTGTTGCCCAAACTGGAAAATTCAGTGGCACTCAAACTTCCCGGCTGAAGCAGTCTTCTCACCTTAGCCTCCTAAGTAGCTGGAACCACAGAAGCATCACCATGCCCAGCCATTTTTCTTATGTATTATAGAGATGGGGTTTCACCATGTTTTCCAGGCTGGTCTCAAACTCCAAGTGATCTGCCCACCTTGGCCTCGCAAAGTGCTGGGATTACAGGTGGGAGCCACTATGCCCAGCTAAATTGAATTTCTCATTTATGCAATTGTATATTTAATGAAAGGCAGCATGGCAGGTGATTAAGAACACAAGCTCTGGAACCAGACTAGCTGAGTTTAAATTCAGACTCAGCTACTTCCTAGCTTTGTGTCTTAGGACAAAATGCATAACTATCCTCAGGTCCCTCATCTGTAAAATGGGATAATTATAGTTAATATCAGATGCAGTCATTTGAGGACTATTAATTAAATATACAAATGTCTAATGTAGAACATGTGTATTACTTGATATGTGTCATGGCATATAATTTGGACATGAAACAATTATATGTGAACAGAAAGAGAGTTGTCAGTTCTATGAGTAACATGACTATAATTTTAGGTATTATGAAGGCTGGGTCAAAACAGGCTTATTTTATTTTATAATTGCAGACTATTTGCTGCACTCTTACATATTTAGTTAAAGCATATGTTTCTTTTTAAAGGATCTATATACATGTGTGGAAAATACTATAGATGGCACAAATACACAAATCTTATTTTTTTTTTTTCTTACCTTGCTCAAAGTACTCCCTAGGTGCAGAATACTAAAATGCCAAGCTTTCTAGAAGCCAGAAAAGGTAACAGGTAACCAAGTTCTGGCCAATGAGAAGGGTGCAGAAATCCCTGAGAGGGTTTTCCTCCCCAAATCAAAAGACAAACCCTTGGTAGGAGAGGGCTTAATTGGTATGGTTTCTTCACCCTTGGCTGAATTTCACTGTTCAGAATTCAGTTGTGATGCCTAGAAGTACAGCAGCCACTTTTTGCCCCCATGAGATCCAAAGCCACATGCTTAAGAATGGGAGACAAAGGTTATGGAAAGACTCTTCTTGTATGCCTATAGCATCCCTGAATGTCCACACTGGGTTTCTTGTTATATGAGCAACAATGACCCGGAAAGACTGAATATACAGACAACAGTCAAATCATATATGGAAACAGAACTCTGATATACATTCAGAGTCCTGATAGCCAAACCACAATCTGCAGCAATTGGCCTAGAATGATCAGGGCTTTGTCAAGGATGATGGACAACTTCCCTTTTTTGGCTCCCTCTTCTATTTCTAATTTAGAACCAAACAGAGAAAGCCAATTTTGCTCCCCAAACCAATCACATAAAATGCCCTAAATCGAATTGTGCCACCTCCATCTTCCCCATGCCAACAACCTACTATCGGAGCAATAAGGAATAAAACTTATCTTTTTCCACTATCGTGCTTTCCAACTTTTCTAATTGCCTTTGAATCTCTGCCAAATGCAAATGATGGTGTCTGACTCCCTTACTATAGAAAGTTCACAATAAATAGCTTCTACTTGTTCTCGTTTCAGTGGTCTTCACTAATTTTCACAACCCCACATTTGTTTAAACATCTGACAGCTTTTGTATTGCTCAAAGCTGAAGGAAATCCTAATGCACTATTATTTCATTGTTATTTTAAGTAATCTACTATATATTTCATATTACTAACAAGCAAAGAAATTTGTTCCATAGAGCAGTGCTTCTCAAACCTTAATGCAATATAAATGTCCTCGAGTTCTGATTTCGTAGGCCTGGGGTGAGGCCCAAGACTCAACATTTCTAACAAACTCCCAGGTAACATCGATGTTACAGATACAAAGCCCACATTTTGCATAGCCAGGCTGCAGTGGATACCTTCCAGCAGGCATTAGGCATTTCTGCCTTCAACAATAACTTCGTTATCATTAAAAAATAACAATTTCCTCTTTCTATGGGGGGAAGATGAATGCTGAAAAGCACACAACTTCTAGCCAAAGAAATACAAGTGTTTAGGGTTTTTTTGTTTGTTTGTTTGTTTAATTTTCTCCTTGCCCCAATCTTTGAATCTGTGATCTTTCAGGGTTCTCTGGTTTCTCTTCTATACCATCTGTATAGTCAAATCAGAGTTTTTCAAAATTCACTAGAAGACCAAGGATCTAATCTGAATCTGTCATTCAAACACTCTCTTTCTTGTGAAATGAGATGAGGAATGGTGCTTGACAGCCTGGGTGCTGCAGTTCTTGACCACCCAATGGTCACACAATCTGGCTCTCCAATATCAAAATGATGAGACAGAAGTGTTTTGTTAATGAGATGAAAATGTTTTTAGAATGAGTGCTGAGTTTCCAACAGATAAATATGACAATGTGACATGAGGGAATTCATCATCAAATATTCCTTCATATGCCACATTTTTTACACTTGCAGCAAACATACAGCATTTTCCAAACCGCTCCGTTATGCAAACTTGGTAAAAATAAAAAGGGGGGCACCCCACTGTAATAGATAATGAATCTATTTCTTAACATCATGGAAGTTGTGCTCTAAATTTCTGGAGAGCTCACTTGTTGAAAATTTAGTAAGACTGAGACTGAAATCTTATTTAAACAAAATCTTCACCAAAGACCTTATTAACAGAAGAAATAAAAGCTTTGAATCCAGTGATTATCTTTTTTCTGGTACTCTTGAAATAAATAAAATTCAAATAGAATTTGCCTCTGTTCCCAGTGGCCACAAAGGCTATCATCAGTCACAATTGATTTATTACCAACTTGTGATTAAAAATGCTGTAAACAAACCTACCAAGAACACAGTTTTGAGAATCATTAAGTCAAACTACCTGCTCATTTCATAGTAAAGTTATCATCAAACCACTCTTGCTGGCACCTGGAAATCTGTAACACCCACTGAAAGAGTGAAAGACCATTGTATCTCCTGATATCTAATACATAGATATAAAGCCTGTGTAACTAGCACTTTATTACATCTGAATAAAGCGGTAATCTGGCAATCTTTGTGTTCCAATAGCATAACAAAGTAAACGCCGTCTTCAACTGGATGAATGACTGGTATGGCCTGAACATTTCTCCTGACTAAACTTGTTTGACTAAAACTTCAGGCAGCCTTCTTGACTCTAGCCCCCGACCTCCCTTTTCTTAAAGCATCCACCTTAGAAAACTTTCAATTATAGATTCTTTCTCTGCCACTTTGAGTCGATATTTTTTAAGCCTCTTACCAGTTTTAAACCTTAGGAATGTCTTTCTCATGGATCTGGGTGCCATTTCTTTGAAATGTAATCATCAAAGAAGATAGTGTCCTCATTTTTCAATCTCTGTAGGACGATAAGTGCCTAACTTCTGTGGGCGCCTTACTTCAAGTTGTTAAACTACCTCCTGCCATGAAGACAGAAGAAAAATTACTTTTCTTTTGAGTAAGGCCAACTAGCAAAAACAGTGACCTAAGAATTTTTCTACCTCAGCAATTAAGAACTCTCCTACCCTTTGGTTGAGTGGAGTTGAGTTCAGCATGAATTCCAGCCTCTCTTCGCTTTTGAATAATCTTGAATAAAGCCTTCCTTGCCTGTTTAACTGTATCTAGTGCAATTTTTGCTTGACAGGCAACCACACAATTATGTAATTTATTATTAAACAAATGTAGCCATGTTAACTAACACATACACAACTAAAAATTATAGTAAGGGGGGCAATTTTCTTATGAGTGCTAACAACCGCAATCACAACAACAACAAAAGCATGAACCTCCTGTATTGGAGGAAGGCAACAAGAAATTAATTTGCTTATTTAATCTCACAATGAACATGTCTTAATTTTATAACATATTCCAGCTAAAATGTAACAAAATGGTGGCACAGAGACGAAAGGCACACTCTGCTCACTGTGGCACACTAGGCTCTTAGGGGAATCTGCTATGTAAATCAACAACTGTAATTCAGTATGATAATTGCTTTCAGAGGAGTACAAGCACAGAGTCTTTAGAAGGTCAAAGAGGAGGATGTAATTTACATTGGGGAGGTTTTAGAGAGTAAGTGACATTTGAATTACAACCTGAAGGATCAGTAGGTATTAACCAGGCACAGAGTTAGAGAGTAGTGACTCTTGGGAATAGGAGCCACAAGCACAAGTCATAGAAACATGAAAAGGCATAGCATAAAACAAAACAAGAGCTCCGGATGTGGCTGGTTCATAAAGTGTGTGTGGCGCCATTGACTCTCCTCATCCCTCACCACACAACACATCCATGAAAAGGCATAGTATAAAACAAAACAATAGTTCGGGGTGTGGCTGGTTCTTAAAGTGTGTGTGGAGCCACTGACTCGCCTTATCTCTCACCACACAACACATCCTTTAGTAAATGCTTTCTGCTCATCTTCTGAAACAAAACATAAGGCTGTCCACTTCTCTCCATCTTTACCCTACTGCAAACAACTTTGAAAAAAAGAGAATATAACTTAAGGTTTTAATTTTAGAGGCTCAGAATTGAGACTTTTCTATTTGAGAAAGTTCATACCATTAGTAAAATGGTTAGCATTTCTGTTTTTTATTTATTTATTTATTTATTTTGGCTTTCCATAGTGTAAACATAAATTAAATTCTAGGGCCCTCTATCTGAATAGACCTCTCCTCTCAGCCAAGGGCATTCCAAAGTTAACCTGAAAAACCTACTTCAGGTCATGATGGAAGGAAGGTCCAACATGCCTCATTATAACCTCCTCTTGTTTGGAATTCAGGAAAAGCCAATCAGGATTAACATCAACATAGACCTTAAGCCTGCTAAGAAGCATTTACAATTTATTCTCTCTGAAGCATGCTACTTGGAGGCTTCATCTGCATGATAAACTCTTCATCTCCACAATACCTTATTGTAACCCATACATTCCTTTCTATTGATCATAACTCTTTCAACCAACTGCCAATGAGAAAAATTTTTAATTTATATATGACCTGGAAGTCCCCCACCTTTAAGTTGTCCTGCCCTTCCAGATTGAACCACTGTAAATCTTACATGTATTGATTGATGTATTATGTGTCCCTAAAATTTATAAGAGCAAGCCATACCCCAACTTTCTTGGGTACATGTCAATGGAACTTCCTAAGGCTATGCCACAGGCTCAACCTTAACGTTGGCAAAATAAACTTTCTAAATGGACTGAGACCTGACTCGGACACTTCTGGGTTCACAATAGCATTCAGCCACTTCTCATACCCCCATCTCTACCACCTTGGCCTGACCACCACAGCTTTCATCTGGCTCATTCCAACAGCTTCCTATCCAGTCTTCTTGCTATCACTTTTCATCCTTCTTTGATTGCAGCCAGAATGATCCTTCAAAATGCAAGTTATTTTACTCTCTTGCTTAAATTTTTGTGATGACTTTTCATTGCCCTCAGAATAAAATCCACACTAATTATTTGAGAAGAAGAGAATATTTCTGTCTAGCTTCTGTGGTTTCATAAAGGATTTTTTGCTAAATGCTCTTAGGTTTTTGTTCTATTTTTAAATCCTCCCCAGGGAGGTATTTAATTACTGGATCAGTGAGTTGGGAGAGGAACTGGCCACACATATGTCTTGGCCTCTTGCTCTCATCCCTCACTCTGTGGTCTATGGACACACAGAGAACTTGGCCTGCAGCTCTGCTCTTTGCCAACAGGAGAAGGGTCTTGTCTCCAGTGGAGATTTCTGCATGCTTGGCTCCTTCTTACAGTAGAGACTCCTCTCAAATGTTACCTGATCATTCTGTCTAAAGTAAGCGCTTCCCTTATCACTCTTATAGGAACCACTCTTATTTTCTTTAAAACATCACTCAGTGCCTGATATTTTATTGATCATTTCTGTTGTCTTATGTTTCCTTCAAACCACACTAAAATGTAAACCCATAACCAGGGGAATCTTCATCTTCTTATGCAATCCTATATCTCCAAAGCCTATAACCACACCTGGCACAAGTAGACAGTAAACAATGATCAAACAGCTGAATCTGGAGAGGTAAAGAAAGGCTCAATAATGAAAGGCAGCTAAGGGCCCAAAATGTCATAGCAAAAAACATTCACACTCTTCAAAGAGAGAAATTTTGAAAAATTAAAACTTAAAAGAATTATTCAACATTTCTGTAACTGAATAAAGGAAAAAAAATTTAAGTAATTATACTTTCAAATAATGACTTTCACCAGGCACCTTAAGAAATAATCAAAATAGCTCTACCTATGCAGAATACACAGTATTTTCTATTGGCTAGCTAAAAGAAATACATCAATAGAGAAATTAGGACTTGATTACATAACACATGGTCACATTTGGTTAATTGCTTAATACCTTAATAATGCAAATGGACACTTTACTTATAAGTAAAAGCCTGAAAAATGTAATTGAGTTTGCTGCCCTATAGGAGTAATCTCTAACTTTCGTATTCTATTAATCAGTTTTAATCTCTCTCTCTCTCTCACATACACATACACACACACACACGCATACAAACACACACACACACACACACAAAATGCTGCTGCCCCCAGGTGTCTAAATACAAACATTCATTTTGGATCTTAAAACAGCTGTAGCATGACATTAATTTCTGTAACACCACAGGTGAGTTAAAGGACATAATTTTAAAACAATTGTCTTCCTTGTACTATATAAAGACAGTTTTTAATTTACTGTCAATATCTCTTAGTCACTTGCTAGTGGTTTTATGATAACTCAGCTTAAAAAAAATCTAAGGCATCATATATCTGAGACACAGATACTGATCGTCTTGACTGACAGTGTTTAAATTCCTACAGCCCATAGTCTCCAAAAGGAATGTATTAATAAAAGTGAAGGTGCTCAGGAATTAAAAAGAAAAGAGGTAATTTCCTTTTTTCACACTTTATTCCATTGAGCCTCTCTCTTTTTCTCTTACAGATGAACCTTGGTAAGATATCTGGGCAACCAGATTATCACTGCTGTTGTCAAAGTGACATTTGATTAAGCCAAGCTTCTAGGGTTTATCTTTAAAAGAACTGGACTCTTATGCTAAGAAGTTAATCCTTGTGTTTCTTATTTGATACATTTGCAGATTCAGCCATAGTTTTTAATTCTGTCTCTTCTTCCATGATAGCCTAAGTGACACTTGCTGTTTCTTTAGGAGATCTTCAGGTAAAGTAATGCAGGTAGCCTTAGCAAATTTGCTTCACTGCAAACGCCTCCCTCCTATTGTTATAAAGTAAGGAGGTTATATTCTCTTAGCTATTGATTATTATTGATCTTTGCCAATGCTTCTAAAATGTAAAGTAATACACAAACTGCTTTCGAATAACAAAATATCCTAATTATTGGTGTTAATTTTTGATAAAGTTACTTAAAATTTATACAAACAAAATCAGATGTAAATTCCTTTTGTTTATAGATCTCAACTACTATAAAACAGAAATAAACTGAAATAGCACTAAAAATACCAATAAAATCAATAAAGTTATAATTGTATTTACTATAATGGATGAAGTTGTGTTGCTAGAATTAAATTGCCAAAGTTAGAGATTGATGGTTAAAAGATAAAGCCTCAGGTCTGTTTTTATATATGATATGCTTTTCAGTTTTAACTTAAAAATGTTAACTCATAAAGTAGATATTTACAAAAGTATGATTGGTAAGAACTCAAATTTTAATTTCTAATACAGAAAACTCAGACAAGCACCCTTTACAAATCAAGATCATTAGATGTACTCTCAAATGCCAATATTAAGTCACTTGATAACTCTGAAAACTCTCTCATTTAAATTAACATTAAACTGAGTTTAATTCAATAATTACTGAAATTGGGAAAATAAGAATTATTCATTTCATATTTACTACCATAGTTCTTGCTAATTAAGTATTATAAATTGACATACACACATAGATTTAGTTTAATATCATCGATTATAACATTTCTATGTGGTATAATCTCAGCACAGGTATGTTGTGGTTGGTGAGCCTATACTATTTTGTGCCTCATAATCACATGATTCTCTCATTGATATTCTCTGGGTTACGTTAATCACTTCTTTTACAATGTATTTGGCTTTTATCTGCAGCAAAAACCACTTTAAATACAAATGTAAGTGTAGGCAGCCTAATTATATGACAATCCTCAACAGAACTCTTGAATGCTTAAAAATTTGTCTGCAGGCCCATGGAAATTTTGACTTTAAATTGTCATTAACAGTGAAAGAAAAATTCAGATAATATTGATGAGTTTTTTCAATTTCAATTTTAATTCAATTGAATTTTCAAATTCTATTTTCAACTTCAATTTTAATTCAATTGAATTTTCAAATTCTGTTTTCAATTTCAATTTTAATTTGCGTGTTTCAAAGGAGAGTCACATTTTCTTCCTTTCCTTCCTTATCTTTTCTAACCCTCTTCCTCCATCCTCTCTCCCACCTAGACCCAGGAAGGGGTGGAAAAGAAGGGCTCAGCAAGGCTAAAATTATTACTCATCTTCTGTATACCTAGTGATTGACAAACTTCATCTCACTTAATTATCACACCATTCTAGAAAATTGATCAGTCAGGACACAGGAGTTTAGAAAGTTTATATAGCACTTAATCCCACAAACTGCAATCAGTTTCCAAACCTAGCTTTTTCTCTCTCCAAAGCCAGAACTCTTCCTTAGAAGCTCAATCTGAAGACCTATATTATAAAATTTAAGCTATAATTATCTCTTTTTTATGATTTTTTTTTCTCAAAAGACAGCAAATATTTTAGGAAGAGATATATCATGTTCACTTTGGTGACAAAAGCCTATCCTAGTGTGGTGACATTTAATAGGGCCTCAGTACCTTTCTGTTGAAGGAATAAATGAATAAGTGAATGAAAGGAAGAATAAGCAAATGAAAGGGAGAACAAGCAAGTCTGTTCCTGGACATAGAATGTACATTTCCAAATTAATCAAAGTTTAGCTCATTCTTTTCCTGCAACTGGAATGAGACAACATTATTCCACTGACTCCCTTTTTTAAGCTTTCATTGGCAAACCCAGTAAACAAGAACAGAGACCTAGAATATTTGCCTTATGGAGCTAAGCCTAGAAAATTTATATTTGGGCCAGGTGCAGCGGCTCATGCCTATAATCCCAATACTTTGGGGAGTCCAAGGAGGGCAGATCACAAGGTCAGGAGTTCAAGACCAGCCTGGCCAACATGGTGAAAAACCATCTCTACTAAAAATACAAAAATTAGCCAGGCATGCTAGCAGGCACCTGTAATCACAGCTACTCGGGAGGCTGAGGCAGGAGAATGGCTTGAACCCAGAGGCAGAGGTTTCAGTGAGCCTAGATTGTGCCACTGCACTCCAGCCTGGGCAACAAGAGATTTTGTCTCAGGAAAAAACAAAAAAAGAAAAAGAAAAAAAATAAAATTATTGTCTTGTGACAGAAATTATTTTTATTCATTACCAAATACATTTTTTTTTTTTACAGATTCAGTGGGTACATGTACTTTGTTACATGGATATCCTGTGTGATGCTCAAGTTTGGGCTTCAATTGAACCCGTCAGTTTAATCTTAAGCCTCACAAGCTACAAGGGTAAGGTTGGCCTTTAATGATATCCTATATAAATGAAACAAGTCTGAAAGTTCTATTAGTACATTTAGTTTATTTGCCAGAGCAAAAGGAAAAAAAAAAGACTGATAGAAAAAGAATTACTAAAGTCCTAAAACAGTGATCTTTCTCATGGGCTACCCAATATGACACACCTTGTCTTATACTTCCCACTCATTTATTCAATCATTTATTCATTTAGCTATTATTATTTTTATCATTATTACCTACCGTTTTTAAAAAGTATGCCAGAAACTGTTTTTTTAATGTGTCCTGTTTTGAGAAAACAGTATCAGAGCAATGGCAAGAAAATAGTAAATTAAGCAACACAAGCAAAGATGCAAGCAGTATAAAGACAAATGCTAAATTAATCAGGCAAGACCTTAAATATAACACGAAGGCATAAGAGAGCTATGCAACCTAAGGCTGGAACTGAAAGTGTCTGTACCTTGAAGCTTTGAGAAGATAGTGACCATAATGGGTCTCCCAAAGATCATCCCTCAACCGTGTTATTTCTTTTTTGTTTACTTCTATAATTTGTTTTGAGACGTACTCATAAGCCATGGTCTAGTTCAATGGCAAATACTGTAATATGGGAATGTCATGGTACACAGTTATAAGCACTGCTTACATTTAATGACAGTTATTCATACATATAACAAAATAATAGGATTTAAGCTTCTGCTAAAAGGAGGAGATAATGAAACAGCTGGGTGATTTCAATACGTTATCAAGGAGCAAAATTCAGCAAAAAAAGCCAATATAAAGGTGATTTGTTTCACAGTAACAAACGAGTTACAGTAACTATATTATAATTGCAAATAACAGATGAGTTTGCAAAAGCTTGATTACATCTTAATGAATTCTTCAATACTTTCTTTAGTGCTGTTATAATTTTTTTCTACTGTGGAGTCTTTAACAGCAATAAGGTGCTCTTTCTCATTCTTTGTGTATATTAACTGGCCTGTTTGGAAGGATAGTAAATAATGTGTTTAATATTAATTAGACTAATATAGGAGTATTGAGATCTATTTGGATTTGAAAATAATCCCTTTGCAAATCATTCCTTTTCAAATATAAATGGGGACAGAGGAGATGTGGGAACTTTAAATTTTAGCAATATCAGAACATGTCCACCCTCATCATATTTACAAAATACACAGGAAAAAACCTCCATTTTATTCACTAAGGTTGGAAACTGAAGCTGCTCAGAATAGGACCTCATGCAACATTATTTTTTTGAAGTGCCCTCTAGCCTGGTCTCTTATGTGTTATACTTAACACCACGTTTTTTGTTACACGCTTCCTCTGGAGCTGGGTATTTTTGGAAGCCAACAAAGCTTAAGCTTCAGGGCTCCTCATCTGAAAAGGCCAGTTTTCAGCCCCTAAGAGAGACTCTGGCAATGTTCTCCTGGTCTTATCCTTTGGTATAATTTGCAAAAAATGTTTTAACTGGAATTAATTTTAGAGCATGTTTTTGATGACTCTTCCTCTTTCACAATGCTTCCCCTGTCAGGTATCACTGAAGTAGCCATGGATATATTTTGTGTCTTGCACAAAGAAAATCAAGACGGGGATACACATAGATTTTGTTTGAATTTAGTGGGATTTATGAATGTAGTCTGTAGTCATGTCTGTATATGGTTACCCTGGTGAAGAAATGACATCCAGCAATACTTTTGCTACTTGTACTAAATCACTGGGCCCGAAATCTTGATACAAATGTGTCCCATGGTATCTTGCACCTGAAGAATGTGGGTAGTATCTGGCTCCATTTCTCCTTATTTATTCTTTATCAAGACTACTGAAATAAAATGGTTTTACCCAAAACCTTTTAGGTCTTAGGAAAAGAAAGCTAAAACTCAAACTTAATCACCTCAAATTTATTCCTCATTCCTACTAGAAAAGGAACAACACATTTTAAAGATTGCTATGGCTATAGTTTGACTATTTGTGCCACCTCCAAAATTCATGCTGAAACTTAATCCCCAATGCAACAGTATTAAGACTTGGATGTTTGGGGAGGTAGTTAGGTCATGAAGAATCTTCCCTCATGAATGGAATTAATGACCTTATCAAAGAAGTGTGAGAGAGCTTTCTGTGCCCTTTGTCCTTCCGCCTCCTCCATGCGAGTATACAGCAACAAGGCACCATCTTGAAGCAGAGAGAGAAGAGCTCCCAAGACACTGAACTGGCTGGTGCCTTGATCTTGGACTTCCTAGCCTCCAAAACTGTGAGAAATAAATTTCTATTAATCATAACTTACCTAAACTCAGGTGTTTTGCCAAAGGAACACAAAGAGACAACACAACTACAACATTTTTTTCTAAAATAGTTGAAAGTTTTTCTTTCCTAAGGAGTTCTCAAAAAATGAATAAAAACAGACAGCAAAATAAAAGTGGAGTTTTTGAAATATTGAGTCTTTTCTTTCTATATTCACAATGTACCCCTGGCTGACAGATGAGGTGAACTCTTTGTGGCTAAGATGAGACCCTCGAAAGAAAATTAAAGGGTCATAACAGGGAAAAGTGTTTGGTCACATCCTCCTGCATTGTTAATAACTGTAAGATTTGTTAATTGCCAGAAGGTTTTCTTCTTGCAGTTAGACAGAAACCTGTTCCAGGAAAACACTGTCCAGCTGACTCCAGTGGACGGCCTGATGCCAGCTAAGTGGTACATTCCCATGTTGGGGTCCTGACAGCCACCCCCTCCGGCCTGGCGACCAACCTTACAAACATTCCTCCTGCTAAGCAGCTACAGACCCTGAGCCAGTTCCAGCCAGCTTACAGAAACTGCAGACAAAATGTCTTTGTGCCCTACAGCCACCTTTTGACTTAAAAAGCCTAAGTCCATCTAACATGGAGTGTTTGCCAGATATATGTTAACTCACTGCACATGTGCTTGACTGTTTTAATAAATATTCACAGACATTCCCAAGCCTGATGAATATGCATGGCTGTGCATGGAGACAGACCATGGAAGGCTTAAATGCCACTGTATTCTTCCCTTCTACAAAGTATGTGTTTTCGATTTCCTTGGAAGCTTCATTTCCCCAATTTACAGATTGTTACTCAGAAAATAAAGTTTTCTCCTTTTTCCTTCCTCCATCGATCTCATGGGCATTTGTTAACACCTGATTACATTTGACAGAAACGTCCTAAAACAGATCAATTTGTATCTATTTGAAAAACTTCTCGCTATTTGAGATTGTAGTATTTTCATGAAATATTAGATAAACACTACAATTCACACTCTTCTTCTCTCTGGTAATAATATGATATTTATGAAAACAGAATTAAATTTAGTTATCTGGAAAATGTATTTTATTGTTTTCTAAACAATTGAAAAAAGAGAGTTTATCAATTTTGTTTTCAACCAAATGAGTTTCATAATGTTTCTACATTTTTTTGCTACTTATTTTTACCCTGTTAGAAATGTCAGTAAATGGATAAAAGCTGTGTCCTCTTGATGAGAGAGAGAGAGAAAAAAAAACTTACTGGTTTCTTCTCAACCTTTTTCGATTTATTTTGAAACTGTCAATTAGCATTAATACTTACAGGATTTGTGTCAGTTGTAATTAAGCTCACTAGTAATTATTGGAATGACACAGGAGATTAACATTGCATTTGTTTTTAAGGCTTTCTTGTACAAGAGATATATGGATTGTTTTCTTGTGCATTTTCTTATAGCTTGTTCTATGTAGCTTCAGAAAGAATGATACCTTAAATATTTACCATAGAAGGGAGACAGACAGAGGAAAGATACAATCCACAACAGAGAAATATATTAGGAAAAGCCATTGTGCTAATTCCTTCAGTGAGCACCTCCTCTGGTGGAGACTACAGTAGTCACAGGGAATACACTGGTAACCAAGATTCATACTGTATCGGCCATTATCAAACTTCAAACTGGTTTGAAGTATATAGAGGAGAGAAGATTGAATTCCCAATTCAAAATGGAGTACAATCCAAAGCTCAAATTAGTAAGCCCCCTAAGGGAAATGGCAAGCAAATGGGCTTGACCTCAGTGGAAAATACCATTTGGAGGCTGTGAAGCAAGATGCTGGAGTGGTGAAGAGGAAGGGAAACGGATTGGCTACAGTACTGAAATTAATGTTTTTACATAAAATGGAAAACTGAATTTTAGATACAATCTGGTGTGTTATCTGAATGAAACTATAAACATATGTAGTTGCTCAATGAGTTTATTCAAACTGTAAATGCATGTATGGAATTTCATTTAACCTAGGAAGGGTTGTGTTAGACTTTAAAATCATTTTTTAATTTTGTTTTGGACATTTTGATTATAGCATTTCAAATAAGCAGATATGATGCTTTTTCTTTGGATAAATTTGATTTTGGAGGAGGAATTTTGAAAGATGAAATTTATCAGTTAATCAAGAAAGATCACTTTTAAAAACATAAAAGAATTGTAGAAAAAGTAATATTTATTCATTTGTTTAATGCTTTTTCTTTGAGTATCTATGTGCCAGGCACTACTTCTGTGTCTCAGAAAAAGATGGGAACCAAAAAAAAAAAAAAAAAAAATTCTCTACTTTACATTAAAGTGAGAGATAGATAAGATGAGAACAAACAAACTAACAAACTCCTATGTAATACAACAACTAGTGGAGATGTGTGCCATGAGAAAAAGTGGAACAGGTATAGAGAGGGGTGGAGGGGATGGGAGGTGGCATGGATATTTTAGATACCGAGGAGGGACGTCTGAGGAGGTGACATTTGAACAAGGACCTGAAGGAAATTGAGAATGAGCCATGTGAGGATCTTGTTGTGGGTGGGAAAGAGCGAGCTTCCAGGCAGTGGGAACAGTGAATGTATATGCCCTGAGGTGGGAACTTGACATGTTTGAGAAATATTAAAGAGAACGTTGGGTCTGTGAGCAAACAGAAGTAGAATGAGAAGACAGAGCAGTAATCATGTAGGACAACTTAGTAAAGCCTTTGCATTTTATTCTAAACACCGTGGAAACCAGCTGGAGGTTTTGAGCAGAAGAATAACAAGATCTGAATTATGTTTTAAAAGGATCTTCCTTTTGTGTTGGGAAAAACTGAAGGACATGATAATAGAAACTGGAAAAGTTGTTAAAAGGCAATTAGGAATAATCTAAGAAAGAGATTTGGCTTGCATAAATGAGAGTAAGGAAAGTAGTCAAAAGTGGCTAAATTTCGAATATGTTTTGGAAAAGCACTCACAGAATTTGCTAATGGATATAATGCATACAGACATAAAATGAGCAGAGTTCATGATGACACCAAAGTTGGCATTTAGGTCACTGGTAAGTGGTCATGCCATTTACTAATCTGGGGACAATTCGGAGAAAGGGATAGTCAGGTGCATGAGTGGTAAGTGGCTTTCTTTTGTATGCACCTGTAGTTTCAGCTACATAGGAGTCTGAAGCAGGAGGATGGCTTCAGCCCAGTACTTCCAGTCCAGTTGGACAGCATAGCAGACAAAAACAAAAGAAAAAAAGCAAAAAAAGAGGGAGAGAGATTTGGTGGGGAATAGAGAAAATGAGATGGAGAAGCTAAGAAAATTTCGAGATGCTCTTATTCAGTACAAAAATGGAAAGTAAAAGCAAGAAAGCAAGAGGTTAAGTGAAACGTAAAGGCAAAAGTCTCAAATGATACTTTAAATGTAGCAATTGTGTTTCATTGAAATTAAAACTTTTTAAAAGTGCAATTAGCTGACTTTATAATTGAACAGTTGTTTGGCACAGACTAGGAAATATCCTAACATCACTGACAGACTTTACATTGAATAGTCATTATAGTATCAAATTACACTTCCCTGGAGAATTGCTTTAATGGTATACTAATATGTCGGTCACTTGAAGTCTACAGATAAGTAAAGCACAGTAGGTCTGCATATTCATGTGTTACTGTTGAGCCTGAAAAAGAAGGTGCAGCAATCTAATTATCTTGCTTACGTGGAAAAGTGATGGCAGCCCTAGAAGATAATGATCTTCCATGGGGTGGACAAAAAGCCAGCATGCTGTTAGATGCTACTAATGTGTCTTTCCAGAGCAATTTATTACTCAGAAGATTTCAATTTTTTAAAGAAAAAAATCTTTTCAAGGCACAATTTTCTTTAGAAAATACTTATGACAGAGCATTTCCTCTTCATTCTGGGTTACAAAGCTGCCTATCAGGGATGGTAAAAGTCAGCTTTGATAAATTGGAAGCCTATTTAAAATTCTCCAGCTCAGAGCCCTTATCTCTCCATGCCTTTTAGTATGTCTCATTTTCTATTTTCAAGCTAATGGGAAAATGGGGAGAAAGAGTATCCCTTCTCATATAATATATGGCTTTGATTGCTGGGAGTTTGGTTGCATAACAGTTTGTAAGTCACAGGTATTGATTATATTAACATCAAACAGCAGTTTTTATAGCTATAAAATAGCACCAGAGTTGGTCCTAAAAGAAAACATGGTAAGATCATTCCTTGCACGTCAGCCCCTGATCGAATTCCCAATATTACTGCTTCTCAGATTCTCGTTGTCCGGTATGCCTCCCATCATTTTAATAGAAATAACTTCATTAAATATAGGGTTTGCTCTTTTATCAATATACTATAGGAAAAAACGACAGCCTTAAGAATAAGAGATCTTAACCTTACATTTGAAAAGAAAACAAAAAAAGAGTGTGCAAAATTCTGGAGCACAGAAGGGCTGAAACCTAACCTACTTGCCTTCCATTAATGTCTAGAATTAGCTCAGAATATCCTAAGATGCATGGCAGTACAATTGGACAAACGCTACAGAACTATCAGGTAAACCACTATGCCATTGAAGAATACAAAATCAAATTCTGAAGAATTGCAAACTTAAGCAATTCCTGTGCTTTGTGAGGTATACCCATTCTACAAAGTTGTTGTCTAAGCTTTTCCTGTTAATATTTACACTAAATCATTCCCCTTATCAGCAAGCTGAGTGGTATGGCCCAGTTAGAGTGAGGTAATTTTCAGTTACGTGATAAAGAGAAAGGAAAGTTTTCACAAAGAGAAAGGAAAGTTTTCCTTTGGGTGAGTGTCATCCTCAAGGGCATTTAAACCTAGCTGACCTTATGGGATATTTTGCATTTGCCACACAATAAAACATTTTGAAATGCAAGTATCTCAGATACCACTAAGTAACTCTACCCTGCAGTGCAGACAACACATCGTCAAATAATTGTATCATCCCCTTTTCTCAGACTAACCCCCTGACCATTTCTAGCTGGCCCCTCTGCCATACAGGGCTCCTTTATAAGTGTCTGGTTTGTGCTTCTTTCAGTACTGATCATATTTTATGGTCTTAGTCTTCTTCACATTGAGTGTGACACCCAAAATTGCCTACAACAAAGTGGGAGTTAAATAAATGTTAGTTACATTAACAAATTAATTCTAACGATACCATATCTAGCAAGACATTATTTCTGCCTTTGAAAAGTTTCAAGTTTAATTAGCAAGGTATTAGAAGGATTGCTAAGGAGATGATGGTTAAATATCTGAGCAGAATTGAAGAAAAGGGGGCATATGCCCTGCTGGCCATAAACTCCTGCCTCCTGGAAATCCCTACAAATCCTTATGATAGAGCCATGGATTAAAGCTTTAAGATCTGAATCTATATATTATCTAATATTGAGAAAATCTGCTTTATTAGCTCCAAATATAGCCAGAAAAATAAATTAAGGGAGAGAGAAGTCACCTTTTCCTTAAAAATGTAAAGCAGCTATTATGATTATTATTATTGCTACTGGATCATCATATATATGAACTATGTCCTTTCATTTGCAGTGTTCATGGAACTATAATTTATAAATAATTTGAAATCTTCAGGTAAAAGATGCTCTTTTAAATAAAGCAATTTAAGCATAGTGTATTGAGTTTTCTCCTTCCTTATTCTGGAGCAGTCCTTTGCTTTGTATTCACAATGTTGCTCTATTTGGAGAAAACTTGTCTTAAACAGCCTAGAGGAAAGCAAAGAGACTCACTTAAAACAAGGTAGCCAAAGGAGTTATTATTTTCTCTTTTTAAAATAAGATGATGAGAAATCAGAACAAAGAGGTCAAGTAATGAAAAGCAAAGGGATTCTGAAAGTGAGTGGTATGGCCCAGTTAGAGTGAGGTAATTTTCAGCTATATAATAAAGTGGTTTAAAAAAAAATAAGAAAGACTGCAGAAGAGGTGTGGACACTGAGACGGTCCCAGGAGAAGATCAAACTCTACCGCTGCCTCCTTCAGGAAGCTCACTGACACTTTCTTCTCTGGCCTGCTGTCCCACGGTGCTGGACATCCAAACATACATTGCCTTACCTTCTTAAAGGAAAAGTCCTTGGCAGGCATATTTATCTTCATGGAAACATCAACATACACTTCTTAGAATCCTTCAAACAGTCTAGCACAATGCCAAGAAAATATTTGGTGAGTGCGTTGGATCTGGTGAATTATGTCGTATATGGTGAAATATTTAAATACATCAGGACTTAGAGGGAGAAAAGAGGTGGTGGAGCCTTAGTTAAAACTTTTCAGACAGGAAATAAAGGGATCTCATCAAGTCCAACAACCTTTGAGCAAGAGGTCTTTAACATTCTCTAAGTTTGATGGAACTGAAAACAGGCGTCTTTCCGACTCTAGACCCCTGACCTCCCTTTTCTTAGAGCATTTCCTTCAGAAATCTTACCAATTCTTTCCCTGCCCCTTTGAGATGTAAATATGTTTAAAAGCTTCTAAACCAGTTTTACAACCTAAGAATCTTTCTCTCAAAAACCTGGGCACCATCCTTTTGAAATGTAATCATCAAGGAAAATAGCGTTCTCATCTCCCAGGCTGTCTAGGAGAGCAGGTTGCTAACTTTGTAGATGTCTTGCCCCATGATGCAAAACCACACTGTCATAAAGAGAAAGAAAAGTTTTCCTTTGGGTGAGGCCAACTAGAAAATACAGGTGGCCTAAGATCCATCCCACCACCACGTTTAAAATCTCTGTGGCCCTTCATTTCAGCATAGCTGCGAACCGAGTCTTGGTGTACCCTCGCCCCTATTGCTGGCAATTGTTGTCAGAAAAAAGTCAACTTCTTTTTGCCTTTTCTGTCTAATGTGATGTGTTTTTTTAACACAATGCTACACCTACACAAAGAAAAGAAAAGGGATTTACACTTAGAATCCTGCTTCTGATCCTTCCTTGACAGGCACTTCGTAGGTTCTGCCAACTTGCTTCAGCTCTGCCAGGGAATGGGGCACGAGACCCTTCCTTTGGGCAGCCATCAAACTCTACCTTCTTCCAGTCTGAGATACCATCTTGCTCTTCCTTTTCTTCTTCTTTCTTCTTCTCCTCCTTCTTTTTCTTCCCCTGTCTCTCTTACCAGCCCCCATCTTAAGTGACGATTTTTCTTCTCTTCTCTCCTTAAAAGACATTTAAGACCTTAATATTTTGAATGAGCTGAGGCTTTCAGAGAAGATAGAATAAAGTCTCTTTCATTCTAATATGAACAATATTATTCTTCCTCCTTCCCCCAAATAGCCCGTGAGACATGGAAAGTAAAAGGTCAGGCTACATTTTTCAAAGGGAGAAAGGTGAAGACACAATAGCAGGCACAGAAAATGAAATTTCAAAAACCCGATATCTCAACAAAATATACTGCTAAAATAGCATGGCCAAATTATTCACCTCAGGGAGAAACAAGATTTTTGCCTCCATTATTTTTCTATGAATAATTCAAATGGAACTCTCCTTGAATGTGAGACAAAGTGGTAGGCAGGCTATAAACCAGTAGCACTGGCATCACCTGGGAGCTTTCGGAATGCGGAATCTCTAGTCCCACCTAGACCTACCAGAGCTGACCTGTGGTGAAATAAGAATCCCAGGTGATTCCAATGCTCACTAAAGTTTGAAAAGCCTTTGCACAGACAGCAAGCTCGGGGAGCCAGGCTAGTAATAATGGCAATTCATCACTGTGTTACAGGAAAGGGGTCCCGATCAAGAGAGGGTTCTTGGATCTTGCACAAGAAAGAATTCAGTGCGAGTCCACAGTGCAAAGTGAAAGCAAGTTTATTAAGAAAGTAAAGGAATGAAAGAATGGCTACTCCATAGACACAGCAGCCCCAAGGGCTGCTGGTTGCTCATTTTTATGGTTATTTCTTGATGATACGTTAAACAAGGTTTGGATCATGCATGCCTCCTCTTTTTAGACCAGATAGGGTAACTTCCTGACGTTGCCATGGCATTTGTAAAGTGTCCTGGCGTTGGTGGCCTGTAGCAGTGAGGACGACCAGAGGTCAGTCTCGTCACCATTTTGGTTTTGGTGGGTTTTGGCTGGCTCCTTTAGTGCAAACTGTTTTATCAGCAAAGTCTTTATGACCTGTATTTTGTGATGACCTCCTATTTTATCCTGTGACTTGGAATGCCTTAACCATCTGAGAACGCAGCCCAATAGGTTTCAGCCTCGTTTTACACAGCTCCTTTTTAAGATGGAGTTGCTCTTGCTCACACACCTCTGACATGCTCACTACTGCTAAGCAATTTATGTTATCACCAACTTTTCTTTTGTATGAGAAAACAAGGCAATGAGAAGTAAAGTAATGTCTCCAAAATCGCAAAGCTAATAAATTGAATCAGGAAGTTAAATATAGATTAAATAAAACAACTTGAAGCCCTAACTCTGCTGCTTACTGGCCAGCTGACCTTAGCAAGTCACGTATGTTTTCTTAGTCTATTTTCTCATTTGAAAAATGAGTGTCATAGATGCATCCCATAGTTGTTGTTATATTGATTAAATTATATAAAGAAGCATATACACAAATATTATTTATATTTACAATGTTTCCAATTATCTCTGAAAAAAATAGCCATCCTATTCAGAAATATATTTAATCATCAGTATGTTAGATAAGAGTTGTGAGATGTGAGTGAAGGTAACTCTAACAGAAGGTTTATGAAACAGTACTAAGGAGAGTTTCCTTAATCTTCAGATCTTTGGTTGTGGTAATACATGATATATTCCAGGGACAGAGACTAGAGAAGAAAAGCAAAGAAGTCAGAAGAGAAAGTGCTTAAAAGAGTGTTTTAAATTGCCAATTAGCAAATGGTTTTCACTTAATATTTGTATTGATCAAACCCTCCAGTGCTTCAGGTTAGTATAATTTATCATTTTATCATGATTTTCACTTCAGGTTTTCCTTTTATTTTGTTTTTTACTTCCTTTCTTTTCTTTCTTCTTTTTTAACCAGAGGTTTACTCCACAGGGTAGAAGAAGATGAGAGAAATAAAAAGGTGGAACCTGTTGAGAAGTTGTGAGGTCAAAATCATGTTCCTAGAATTCTGATACTATACTAGGCTTGCTAAGCCATGAGGCAAACTGAGAAGTCTCCTGCAGTGCTTTCAAAGGAACCAGATACAAAAACAATCTAAAAACAAGCAGTATGAGGTGTGAGAGACAACATGCTGCTGCAAAGACGCTCCTTCCCTTTAACGCAGACACATATACCCTATATGAAAGCACACATTCAGCCCTCCACATGGACACACACACACCCACACACCCACACAGCTGTGCACTGTCTTATATACCTTCCTTATCTGTCTGTTCCTATTATATTGTTTTGTTGACCACCAGACTAGAGGTTTTGAAATTATACTATATGAAATACATATGAAGAAGAAAACAAAGTTAAGTTTTTTCTGAAATAGATTTTTGCTTTGAAATCTATCACCAAGCGCATGTAACATTGGCATCCTACAGAGTAGGCTAGAAACATTGATGGCGTTCCCAATACCATTTGAATCACCAATTTCCTAATTATCACCTACTTACTACTTCTTAGAATGAACCTATTAGTGTATTTTACAATAATAGATCTTTTATTAGCTATTACATTTAGAATTGCTTTTTATGTAAAAGCCTTGCACAAACTATGTCATCCCATTGATCTTACCTCAATGTGCTCCTTACACTCATCTCAAATGGCTAATAACTTGCTAATATAACTTTACAGGTACATTTTGTACCTTTCTCTCCACAAATTGTGGACATACCAGATCATTAAACACTGTGAAAGAACACAGGCTAAAGCCCTTTCTTTTAACAAGCCAGCGGTGTGAAACCAAAGTCTAAGCCCTTGTTCTGTAATCATCTTAGATGCAATACCAGGAGGTAGGACTTAGGGAGAAAACATCTCACAGAACTGCTTCCACAAAGGATAACTAATATTTTGGTGGTATTTCTAAAGTTTTCTTTCAGATGTTGCCTTCATCTTCCCATTCCTATCTTGGTTCATTTCAAAGTCTTGTTGGTACTGTTGGCTGGCTAAATGAGGAGCATAACAAGGTCAACCACTGAACAATGAAACTTGTGTCAAGGCACAGTTTCACATTCGTATAACTTGTTCTAGCCATATCTACTCCTAACAACACATAAAAGAACAACAAGCTGCTGTCACTTGGCAAAATAGCATCAAGGATGATGTGACTGCAGGAATCCTCATGGAACAATGATGCTAACACAATTACTAACTATAAAACAGGATTTTCTATTCTCAGTAGTCCTTGTGAGTGCATTTGATTATTTGGGGGTTGAGTTGGAATGAAAGGTGTTCACATTAGTCCCAAGCATTTAGTAAACTATTCACAGGTAGGGAAGAAATATGCCTGAAATTGTTTATATGCTCATAAGAAAATAGAGCCAGTTAACAGAACCAATAAGAATTTAGTAGACTCTCTTATTGAATTTATCATATATTTATGTAAAATAGATATTGCATACCTGCCAGAACACAGAGCTTAATTTGAACACCTTTTCTCCAATCAAATTAACACAAGATGACAAAATTGTTCAATAATTAAATTGTTTTATTATACCCACTGCTATGCTTTCAAATAAAATCAGTCGGATTTTACCAACAGTGGTTTTCATAGATTTTTTTAGTAAATGCCTGCTTCAGAGAAAACCCCCCCTGACTTAATTCACTTACAGATATTTTCATAACCTCTCTCACATGAACATAAATGCTCATAGGCTACATTCAAGAAGTTAACAAGCCTGAGATAGCTCAGCCGAACTATGGAACTCAATCCCTGCTCCACTTTGAGGCAGAACATGCAATGTTAGCAAATAATGAAATGCAATACATCAAACTGTCTGCCTAGAGAACTCAACTTGTTCAGAATAAATTAACTTAAGCCACCAATAAAGAGAGTTGAAATGCAAATGAACCAACATGGCTGCATTACCAGTTCCATCTAGTTTTCACCATAGTGTTAGTTTTAAGTGATTGGAACACAGAGATAGTGGCTCTCACCACAGTGCTCCTATAATGCTTTGTCTACACTGCTTTTCCAGGCTTTTCTTCAATGTATTGCAGTTATTTCCTTGGATAAATTTTTTCACCTGCTGATTCTGAGTTCCTGGTAGGTACGGATCATATTTATTGTTTTAATAAATGCTTGTCAGTGAAAGAATAAGTGAATTACTTACAGTTATGTGTGGCTTAATGACAGGTAGGCATTTTGAGAAATGCATTGTTAGGTGATTTCATCATTGTGTAAATATTACACAGTGCATTTACACAAACCTACTATATACCTAGGCTATACGGTATAGCCTATTTCTCTTAGGCTACAAACCTGTACCAAATAATATTGTGCAACTGAGCCTTTATTATAAAGATCATAAGATGGTTGCTTAACTTATTTGCCTTTTTTCTTGTCCTTTCCTGCCTCCATGCGTGCTTACTTGTCATTTCAGCTGAGAGTAGTCCTAGTAATTGATTAATTTCATATCCTCACCCCCAGGGGCTGCCCACAAGATTAATGAACTTGTTTTCCTTTTAAAGAACAATGATTCTTAGGTCATACAGACCTTCTTGATGGCACCTAAAGTTTGATTGGGCTGAGGGATGCAAATAGCTTTAATCATTGGAGGATCCCACCTCCCGCATACCTACCTTACTTGTAAAAGCCCTCAGTTATATTCAAAGGCAGGTCAAATTTGAAAACCTGTCTCTCCTGCCCTCTCACTTTGACCAAATCAAATAAATAGTGCTCTGCTTCTAAGCACTGATTTGTCAGTGCTCCTCAGGTACACAAAACTAAATTTGGGGGTTTAAACTGTATAAAAGACTGTAGATTGTAGGCAACTGTAACACAATGATCAGGATTTGTGTATCCAAACATATCTAAATATGGAAAAGGTGTTTTAAACAAAAGATTTAACAAAATGGTACACCTATTTAGGGCACTTACCATGAATGGAGGTTGCGGGAATTTGCTCTGGATGAGTCAGTGAGTGAGTGTCGTGACAATGTGAAGGCCAAGGCCATTACACGACTGTCAACTTCATAAACACTGTACAGTTGGGCTACACCAAATTTACTTTAAAAAGTTTTTTCTTCAATGATTAATTAACCTTAGCTTCCTGTAACTTTTATACTTTATAAACTTTAAATTTTAAGCTTCTTGACCCTTTCATAAAAACACAACTTAAAATAGAAACATTGTACAGATGTATAGAAATATTTTTTCTTTATATTTATATTCTATAAGCTTTTTTCTACTTATACAATTTTCTGTTTTCTTATTTTGTTACTTTTAAATCTATTTCATTAAAAACTAAGACAAAAACACAACTATTAGCCTAGGCTTACACAGGGTCACAATCAAGACGTCGTCAGGTGAATAAAAATTTTTCAGCTCCGTATGGTCTGGTGGGACCATCACTGTATATGCAGTTCATCATTTACTGAAATTTTGTTACGCTGTCAGTGCTTATCTGTCATTGAATACTAAACATTTCTATTTTCTTTTCAAATGACTTGAGCTCTGCATTTATAAATTTTAATACTATTTTATGTTTGCATATATCTTAAATTTCAAATCTACCATCTGACTTTGTCTTGCTAATTGTTTTCAAAGTCCATTTCTAATGTAACTTCAACCATGAAGCCTTTGCTAATGCCTCTGTGATAATCTCTTCCCCCTTTGAATACCTGTAACACTTGATACATATTTCTGTTTTAGAACCTGTCTTGCTCTCTATAATTTATAGTTATTTACCTAACTCTTTTATTTACTTAACCCACAATAGACTACAGTTTCTTCCAGGGTAGGAACCACATTTTCATCAGTGTTGAGTTCACCATGAAGCCACGTACATGGTAGGTGTCTGACTCAGTGCACTCTAACCAAAATGACTGGCAACAGCATATGGTTCAATATTTTAAAAGACAGATTAATAATTTTTGAAAAACAAATAAGACATACTTCCTGCTTATAAAACATTCTGACCTTAAAATTAAAATACATAAAATAGATACTAATTCACCAAAAGTATGAATGTGGGCTAAAATAGCTTTATATATCTGCAGAGAAAAAAAGGTAAAATTTTAAAAAATAAATAAGAAGCATAATGTATGAAAGGCGAATCTTAGATATTGTATTGTGGTATAAATTAATGGGCTCCATTATTTGCTATTTTGTGTGACCTTGAAAAAATTGCATTGCCTTTTGGGGTCTCTGTAAAATAAATTTTTTGTTTTATTTTACTTTAAGTTCTAGGATACATGTGCAGAAAAATAGACATAATTATGCTTACTTTAATTGTTGTGAGAAGTATAAGATTTCTGAAGCTTCCTCAGACTCTAAGGTAATACACAAACACAAGATGCTTTCAATACATAGAGGAGGCGGGTTCAGGAATAGATGGGAATGACAAAGTGTGGCAAGGGTAAGGTCTTACTGAAAGCTCTTAAAGTCATAGCAGTTTGGATTGGATAAAGTAGAGAGTAGAACGCATGTATATATCTTTATTACATGAAATGACTTCATAAAAGTGGTATTAAGATGCATAACCAAGGAGTAATCAGCACGCAATGGTGAATTAGAGTCTAGATCCGAGGAGACTAAGCTAGGAGATAGCTGTAGGAATTTAGTCAAGAAATGATTGAAGCCTGACTAGGACAATGGTACACAGAATGCAGAAGGAAAAGACCCAGAGACATTGTAGTGTAATATCGACTAGAACTTGATGAACAATTTGGTATACAATGGGCAAAGCCGAAAGATGAATAAAACTGAGACAAGGAAAATGGATAATAGCACAAGTAATAGATGGAAAAAGAAAAGCAATGTAATGCCTTACATTGGACATAAAGTTGGAGAAACAATGGCCAGAATCTGAAATTTGAGATCTAACCAAATTCCTATACTGGAATCACACAGATTTTAGAGGAACTAGGTACCTTATTATCCAGAAAATGTGATCCCGCTCTCAACTTTCTAGATGGAAAAAAACCTTCATTGTCTTAAGTGATAATATTCTCAGGAAGTACACCTGTCACAGACCATATTAGTCCTGCCATTTTTAAATCTTGGAATTCTGTCTTTCTGATATTACAGCCTGTGTATTTAAAAAGTCTCAATTACATAGATGGGATCAACTTTTATTTGCAAAATCTAAGTGAATTATTTATTGGATACCTAGCATTATTATAAAAGTAATGAAATGAAAAATAGATAATCAAGGATTCTGCATGTGTTCACCAAGTGTTTACAGTCCACAAATTAAAATACAAGTTGTGTTAACTTCAGAATCAGTTATATTTGTTTCCTGAATTAATTCTGGCCAAAACAGGTGGAATTTTAACAAGGAAGAAATTCACATTCCTTTGAAGATCCAGTGTCTAGTGTAAGCCTCAATAACTTGAAAACCTACTAAATTAGAATCTAACCTTACCTCTCCTCCTTGTGCAGTAGATGGGCTTCTGCTTCAGTTTCTTTGCTTAGCTCTCATGCTCTGAACTTTACTATTTTGACTGCACATTCAGGTTTTGTTAGTTCCTTTCCCTTGGACATAAGTTTACACATATCCTGGTCTAGCCTGGCTGTAAATTTACTTCAAGTGTATTATGTCACCTGGATTCCTCTTATTGTCATTTAGTCATCAGATTTAGTCATTATGTCCTTCAGCAAATACTTACTGAGCATATAATATATTCCATATTGGCCCTCAATTTCTTTTATCTGCCTGATTCAAGCCTAATCCTTCTAACAACTCTACAGTGTTGCATTACCACGATAGGAATAAAATCTATAGCCAAGTCTATTACTCACCTGTCAAATCTGGACTACTTCTTGCTTCTGATGCAATGCCTCCGCTTCTCATTGGCTCATGTTGCCAAGGTTCTAGCATGCATTGTGGCTGGGTCTGTCCAAGTCATTTACGACAGCAGGGATATTTGCCTAATTGATAGATACAGATATAAGACCCAAGTGGGAAACTCTCTAAGGCAATTAAAACAAGTGTGTAGTGCCCTATGCTGTAACATACACTTTTTGCAGTTTCCTCCATGAGCTTGCTGGGATGCAGTCTCACAACTCCATGGAGTTTCTTATGTTCTTCCACCTCCAACCTGGTTTCTAACCCTCATACTGATCCCTACCCACCTACCCATTCCATCTTGGTTCACATGATAAATGCAAATTCTTTTCTGTACTCAAGCTCTGGCCCAATTTATTGCCTGCCATCTTCTCTTTTGTTTTTCGGTAAATTATTCCTGCCTCTGTGGAAGCTTGAATGATTATAGAAGGGTTTCTTACCCATATCTTCCCACTCTGAGCACAGCAATGTTAAATGAAATTGTCTAGATGGCCCTACCTATCTAAATATCAACCTAAGAGAATACATGAGCAACTAAAAAGATTGTTTAACTATGAACCCTTTGAGGACAGCAAAATACTTAGTTAAGGGTGACAATCCACTCTATGGAGCAAGAATTTTTTTTATATATATAAAATATATAAAATATATATACACACACACATATATATAATATATATGTACACACAGGTATGTAATTATATGTATTATATACTTAAAACATAGTATAATTATGTAAAATCTTTATTTTTAAAAACTCTCTACATGCAGGCAGGCTATGATACTAATACAGTTAATCCTCACTAAGGAGTGGTGAAAACCTTTAGCTTAATACGGCACCAATCCAGCTGGGATATCCGCTTTTTTGTTGTTGCCATCAACATAAAAACGTCTTCTGCAGATCCCTCACAATTCTTACCTTCTGAAACTCCGTTCACAGATCTTCTTTGTTTAAATCATAGCATCCTTATCCTCAATGTTCTCTTTGAAAATTACTGAATTTTAATCATAAATACCTAATCTGGGGCAGAGACAAGTTGGTTGGTCACCAAACCCATTCTTGTCTTTCTACTTGATTATAATTCCAGTGGACTACAGGTACTAGCCACACCCATACAAACCTTCTCCATGCTCTCCTAACTGCCTAGAACAGAGATGATCCTCAGGATGACCTTATGATCCGTGGGTTAAATATGATAGAGTCACAAGAAAAAAGAGCCTGGGTTTCTACATCATTACTGGAGGAGAGCTACCCACCTATCTGGAACACCTGCTTGGGCATCATGAGGTAGAAAAGTAAACTTGTAGAATAATTCACTGAAATTTGGAGTCATATCTATTTTAACAGCTGGTACGTTTCATGACATATATTTTATTTACAATACAAAGAGCAGCTTTATATATAGATATGCATGTAAATATATACAAAATGCTACAATGTGGGAAGATCAACATTCATACATGTTCATCGATTTCACAGAGTTTCTTTGCTAACCTTCTCTGTCATATTCTCTACGTTTACATCATCAAAAGGAAAATCATACGTTAAGGCTACTCAGTATTATAAAAATAAGCTTATGTAATCAATCACTGATGGATTGATGTGAAGTAACTTCCAGTTCCCATTTCCAACTCTCAGGGTTAGGATTAAAAACATCATGTCATGAACTCACACAAGGAAATATAGCATCCTTAATTTTCTGCACATTGATCTGCCATTAGGTTAGACTTCCAAACTTTACCGTAGGGAAAGAAGTGTGAACGTGTCTCTCTTAGACCTACTCTTCTCACCTTGGTTCGGTTCCAGCTTGCATATTGTCCAGAGTGCTCAGGAGGTGATGATTGCAGCAAGGAAGTCATGCTCATCATGAAAATGCTTTGGTTCATCAGGATTTGGAGAAGTCTTCCTTGGCCCAGTGCTTACGGTGCCTCCAGAGCAGTATGAAGCTTTGAAGCAATCATTTAGGCCATGAAGTGAGGTCAAAAGATAAGTGCTGTCCACAGGACCAAATCAAAATGTTGCCTTTGGGTTTCCAAATGGTTGGTGCATCTTCTTGCATTAGTCCTGCTCCCAAACACAATGTGTTTATTGCTCATTCTCCTTTGTATCACATTTATTCTACATCTAAGGAAAGGAGACCTGGATCCAGGAAGTGAGAATGATGCCTTCCTCCTCCTAAAGCTGATGCCTGGGTAAGCTTTGCAGCATAATGAGCAAAGCCTGAAATTCTTTGCTGAGGGCTGATTCAAGGTGATAGAAGATCCTCCTCCCATGGATCCCAATTCAGAAAATATTATACCTTTTCCTGAAACTCTGGTTAACAAGTATGGATCTAAAAGACTTGAGATTTCTGTAGAGTGTTGGCTTGGTTATTCAAGGAAATGAGATTGTTCCTCAGTCATCAGTGCCTGCTGCTGCCACACGTGTGTCAACATGTGCTGGCTGCTGAAAATAAGTCTTCCTGAGATTCCCTTTTAACCATCACATCCTAGGGCCATTTTCTCCACCACTCCATTATGCGTAGCATGTCTTGCTAACTGAAGATTATGAAATTATTGCTAAGAATTATCAGGTTGTGGTGGAGTAGAGTCCTTAAAGGGAAGTACTGCCAGGCTAGTGTGCTCACTGTTCTATTCATCCTTGCATTTTCCTTGGAATGGGGCTTAGAGAGGGGTCTAAATATGTGAAAGCCTTCCTCTCAGAATTGATACCATTGACACACAACTCAGAAGTGTCAGAAGAAGGTGAGAAATCTTTCCTTCTGGCACAGCCTGGGTTGGCTGGATCATCATTACCAGGCTTGATACCTGGCCCTCACAGCCCACAGAGGGATGCCAACAACCAAAGGACCTGTGGAGAGGAGGAAGAGCTGGTACAAATGACTGGTTGATTGCTGCCAAAAGAACTGGAGGAAAGAAAGTGATGAAAGTTGCTTGGGGCAGTGTACAAGCTGCTTGGTCCACTTAGATAGTAAAGTGGGGTCTTCAACCTGAATGTTTTGCCAAGGAATTAACAGGCCTACTCTTGCTCATCCCTGCATGCCCAGCTTTTTGGTTCTGAAACAATATCTACATTCTGGATTCTGAAATTTCTGTTACTTTGTCCAATTCTTCTGTGGTAGCAATTCCAGGAAATCAATTCTTCTTAAAGGCTTGAAGAAGGATACTGGTTTGTGACCCACTGATGGGTGTTTGCTTTTGTCTGGCTTCTTGGCAATGTTCTCGAGTCCAAGGCTGAGGCAGCTGCTATTACTGGAGTTGTTCTTCTCCTGAAGAGCATCCAGACACCAGTCAGTTCTTTCTGAGGTGATATGTTCTTTGTTTTTGAAACATAATCTGTATTTTAGACTCTGGAATGCCAATGTCTTTGATCAGTTGTTCTCTGGTAGTTATCCTAGGGTAGCGGTTTTTCTCAGGTTCAAAACAATCCTCCTTCATAGCGATTATTTTGAGAGAGAGCCATATGAAGTGCTGGTCAAATCCATAGTGGGAAGAGTCACCTGGATTCCACAGAGACTGCTGGTACTTGAGCAGTTCCCAGAAGCACAGGACTTATCAAGTTCAGCATTTTCCACTCATCTCCTAAACATCTTTCCAGCTTATCCTTTCTTAAATATTTAAGACCTTGATGGAATTAAAGGAAGTCATCAGAAGTTAAATTTTAAGGCAAGTACTGGTTACCAGATAATATTACATCTCACGTAATATTTTGCCAAATATGGCTTTGATTACAGACTCCCTAGTTTTGACACATCCAAATATTTTGGACTCTGTTATATTCCAGCCCTCTTGTTTCTTCATTATTATGGATGACCACATTATTAAAATGACAGAGTGCCTTTCTCCACATGTGTACTCTGCATACTTTTCTCAGCTTGTCCTGGTACACTTTTTATTTCCTCATCATATCAATTGGTTTATGTCAGTGGAATGACATGATAGAGCAAATTATATTGGTGAATTTTTAACAGGGTCAAATCATAGATGATTCCAAATAGCACTGCATCCTAAACAGAAGGCAACCAATCTGATGCCACTACAAAATACAGCAGGCTATATTAGCGGACAAAATTCAGAGAATGGGATTTCACTTTTATGCTGTAAAGGAAAAAAAAACAGACTATAATTGAGCCTAAGCTCACCTCTTCTTGAATGCCATGATAAAGGTAAGTCAAGAAATGCATGATCTCAGAAAAGGATTGTGCTGCTTAACAAGATGGGGTAGAGAGGAGAAGAGGACAGATAGAACATGCAAAATAACATGGAAGTTATACTGCATTGAAAGACTGAAGTTTCTCTCTGTTTTTATTTTGAGACAGGATCTTGTTCTGTCACCCAAGCTGGAGTGCAGTGTCATGATCATAGCTCATTGCAGACTCTTTCTCCTGAGCTCAAGGAATTCCCCACCTCAGCCTCCCAAGTAGCTGGCATCTCAGGCATACACTGCCACTGTTGGCTAATATTTATTTATTTATTTGTTTTTCATTTGTTTGTTTGTTTGTTTGTTTATGTACAGACAGGTCCCACCACATTACCCAAGCTGGCCTCAAATTCCTAGGCTCAGTCACTCCTTCTACCTTGGCCTCCCAAAGTGCTGGGATTATACACACAAGCCACTGTGTCCTGGCCAGAAATTTTTTTCTTCAAAAGTGAAGTAAAAAAAGAAAGAAAGAAAGAAAGAAAGAAAGAAAGAAAGAAAGAAAGAAAGAAAGAAAGAAAGAAAGAAAGAAAGAAACCTGAAGACTCACTGTGTTTTAAAAAAGAAAAATATATAACAAACTCCTACTTGGGTTATAAACGTGATATCTGTGCTTTAAACAATGCTTCAATAAAAAACACCACCTGCAAATCATTCCCATTAGCTGTAGGGCTCCAGAAAACATTTTAAAATAATGTAGCATGTACTTTGCCACAGACATCTAAGAAACTCAACTTCCATTTTGAACTAGAATGAGGACAATAAAAACTAGTCAAACTGAATTGGGATGGGATTGATCACCGCTGAGTCTTAGTCCATTTAGGGTTGCTGTAACAGAATAGCAAAGGCCAGGTAATTTATAAAGAAAAGAGATTAATTTGGTTCATGATTCTGGTGATAGAAAGTCTAAGAGCATGGCACCAGCTTCTGCTTTGCTTCTGGTGAGGGTCATGTGCTATGTCACAACATGGCATAGAGCAGAAAGGCAAGTGGGCATGTGCAAAGAGAGACCAAACATGGAAGTAACTTCGCTTTATAACAAGCTGCCCTCACAGTAAATATTCCAGTGCTGCAAGAGTGAGAACTCACTTCTACAAGACAGCATTAGTCTGTTAGTCAGGGATAACCCCCTCCCCATGGCCTAAACATCTCCCACTAGGTCCCCCCATCCCCCAACATGGCTCTACTGGCAATCAAATTTCAACATGAGATTCAAAGGGGAAAAAAACTAACATTCAAACCATAGAATCCTAGGAATAAATGTGCTCAAATAGATTAAAACATTGCTTGTGTGTGTGCATGTGTGTGTGTGTGTGTGTGTGTGTGTGTGTGCGCGTGCTGCATGTTTGCAATTAAGTATCAGAAGAGCTGTTGGCTTAAACTAAAGGAAGCATTATGAGTTTAAATAAAAACAATGGTCTGTGGAATGCTAGGATTCTACCCAGTTAGCAGGCTGCTCTCTGACCTTGGGTTTTAGCTCGGGCATCTTTGAGGGTAGTCAGCCAACACAGCAAGCATGTCAGAGGAGGGACTCCATGGAAGTTTCAAGGACTTTGTTGGGGGCCAGGCACTAATTGTGGAAAATTCCATTAAAGAATAAATACACAATAGCTGGCCAGGAGCTGAGTCCTGATTTTGACTCCAGAGGGAAAGTGGCCACTCCTTGTAGCTATGATTTCTTCCCCACTCTGAAGGAGATCACTAGATGGTGCCTGAGGATGGATGCCTCACAAACCAGAAGCAGCCTACTACTTTTGTGACTTGATCTTGAAGACTTTTTGAAGAAGTTTGTTGCACTCCATGGTGACCACGGCTAATAATGTATTGCCTATTTAAAAACTGCTTAAAGGATAGATTATTTTTTAAAGAGACGGGACATTGCTATGATGCCCAGGCTGAAGTGCAGTGGCTATTCACAGGCATCATCTTAATGCACTGCAGCCTCTAATTCCTGACCTCAAGTGATTCTCCCACCTTAGCCTCCCAAGTAGCTGAGATTACAGGTATACCACCTTGTCTGGCAAGAATAGGTATTTTAATGTTCCCACCACACGCAGAAATAATAAGTTGGTAAGTGATAGATATGCTAATTATCTAGAGTTAACGTTTCTACAAGGCATATATAGATAAACATATCACATTATGACCCATGAATATACATTATTACCTGTCAATTAAAAATAAATAAATGTATCCCAAAAGTCTGATATTGGCCAAATGTAATGTAAATACAAAATATATTTGTATGTATATCTATATCCTAATCCATATCTATATGTATATAGAGTGTATATCTCTCTGTATATATCCATTCCAACAATTTGTCTCTTCCTGTTATGACCCTCTATTCTTATCTGTGTATTTACAGATGTGACTACAGCTCCTATTGATAGAGGGAAAGTATTTTTCCTCTTGGTGGAAATGGTGAGATATGCCTTCTGAATAAGAGTTCTGGAGATGGTAGCCTCAAGCAAAATAAGCCTTTAGCCGTGCACAAGGCTCCTTGTTGATTTGGGAAGAAAAGACTCTAGCAGCATAGACACCTTAATATTTTTTTGAAATGGATCTTCCAAAGACCATAGATGGTGCAGAGATCTGGGTTTCAGGTGGATTTGGTATATATAAAACTGATACCTCCAGCCTAACTGAAACCTTGTATCATTTTATCAACATCTCCCCTTACCCCATCCCTCCTACTTCTCCCATTTTTCTACAGCCTCTGTTAACCACCTTTCTACTCTATTTCTACAAGATTGTCTTTTAGAACCCATATGTAAATAAGATTATACACTATTTATCTTTCTGTGCCTGGCATATTTCACTTAGCATAATGTCCTGAAGGTCCATCTGTATTGCCACAAAAGACAAATTACCTTCTATTTTAAGGCTGTATGGTATTCAATTGTGTATATATACCACACTTTCTTTATTCATTAATCCACTGATAGAAACTTAGCTTGTTTCTATACCGTGGTCATTGTGAGAATACTGAAATAAACATGGGAGTGCAGACATCTCTTCAATATTTTGATTTCAGATCCTTTGGATATATACCCAGAAGTAGGATTGCTCTGTCTTATAGTAATTTTATTTTTGTTTCTTGAAGAAGCTTCATACTAGTTTCCAAAATAGCTGTACTAACTTACATTTGCACCAACAATTTACCAGAGTTCCCTTTTCTCCACTTTCTCACCAACACTTGTTATCATTCATCTTTTTTATAATAACCATTCTACCAAGTGTGAAGAAATATCTCACTGTGATTTTACTTCACATTTCCCTGATGATTAGTGATGTTTAGCATTTTTTTTATATCTTGTGGCCATTTGTAAGTATTCTTTTGAGAAATATCTACACAGGACCTTTGCCCATTTCTTTAATTAGATTATTTTTTCTATTGAGTTGTTTGAATTTTTTTTTTTTGAGACAGAGTTTCAAAATGTATTTCTACATTGACACCAAATCTTTCCAAATGTATAATTAAAACTTAGCCTTGGAGACCATAAACTGTTTACTCACAAATTCCCCAGAAAATATACATTTTTATAAAGAAAAACTTTGACTTAGATCTTTATTTTGGGGCTCTATGATGAGGGGCTATGTGTATATTACTGTTGAATGTTTTAAAAGGATACACACATACGTGTATGTGATTGCATATTCATTTCAACATTTTATACACACACACACACACACACAATCTCCTGGTGTAATTGAAAGCATTTATGATGTTTTTGTTAGCCTATAAAATGATAAGTTGTTTAGGTAACAACTTATCTAACATTTCTTTTAAGTTAGATCTAGTGTTGATAAATTTCCTCAGCTTTTGTGTGTCTGAAGAAGTTTTTATCTTTCCTTCATTTTTGAAAGACATGATTGTTGGGGATAGTATTACTGTTGGCAGTTTCATCTTCTGCTTGATTTAGTCTGCTTTTTAACACCTTTATTGAATTATTGAGTTCTGTTATTATGTTCTTCAGCTTCATCATTTCTTTTTGGTCCTTTAAATATTCTGTATCTTTTTGTTGAAATTCTCAATTTGCTCATGCATAGTTCTTCTCACTTTAGTGAACATTTACATGGCTGTTCTTCTGAATTTTCTGTCAGGTAATTTATATTAGTCTATTTCATTAATGTTGGCTTCTGGAAATTTATCTTGTTCCTTTATTTGAAATATATTTATTCTTGTTTTTATTTTCTGTGGCTCTCTTTATTGATGTCTGTTCATTAGATAAGACACTTAACTTTGTTAGACTGGTGTTGTAAAGAAGATTTTCCTCCCTTATCAGCCCAGCCAGACATCCCAGGTGACTAAATTATTTTTGCTTGTCCAACTTATTGTCTTTGTTTTTCATGACCCCCCGCAAGAAATTATAAAGCGTCAAGTTGTGCTACTACCTTGAGAGAAAAGTAGAATGGAAGCCAGTCCCTTGAGAGGCAGCTGAAGAAGATGAGGTGTTAGATATGTGTCCCAGTTCCATCTTTCCTTGTGGAGAAGCTGAGAGCCAGAGTTTATCTCTCACTTGGTCCATCCTATGCCAAGGAGAAAATCTGCAGCAGATGCTCATATCTTTTTTTAGACTGATTACTTTGAACTTGGAGATATAGCTGTTGCATGTTTACAGGTTTAAAAATCACCTTTTTGCTCTCTGTGGTCCTAGAGCCAGGTAATTTAAGAGTCAGTCCCTTGGGTCAGTTGCTATAAAACTTGAGGCACCCAAGGCATGCAGAAACTACTTTCAAGGAGAGCTTGCAGATTTGTATTTACTGCTGGAGCAATCCTGGTAAGAAGTAACAGGGAGTGCCCACTCTCCCGGTTGAGCAGTAGAAGTTTCATAACCTCCTTGCAGTGAGAGATTTCTGATCTGGAGCTATAACTGAAGTAAGCCAGGGAAGATGGTACAGAGAGTACCCACTTTCTCTTTCAAGCATGGAGCAGTTCCCCAGCCTCTTTCCAATAAGAAATTTCAGGAATTTATCTCTAGAGCAAACAGAGAAAGGTAGCTCAGGGAGTGCCATCCCTCCACTACTTGCTGCCAGAGACCTATAAGCTCTTTCCACAAATAAACTGCAGGCTAAAATTATCACTAGAGCAAGCTGAGGAAGAAGGCACAAGAAGTACCACTTCTCCCACATAGGTTCCAAAAGTTTATTCTTTATTTGCTACGTAGGCTCCCAGATAATGGGCTTGGTAGAGGCCAGAACCACAGAAAGCAAGCTGCTGGAAAAGTATTCAGCAAACCCTTTCCAGGGGGCATGTTGGAAGCTAGGCTGATTCTTGGGAGTACAGCTGCTGGAAGTGCTAGTGAGGTTAAAACTCCACTTCGTTATCTGTGGTTTAAAGAATTCCTCCAATGCCTTCTTCCTGCTGTCTCTCAAACAAGGTGATTTAAGAGACATGCTCTACAGCAGGGACTATAAAAGTTGGGTACTTTATGTGTAATAAATACTACTCACTCCTCAGAAGAATTTGAGAGTTAGGATTTCTTTCCCAATGAAAGTTTCCATGCTCAGGGTAAGGTTAGTACACAATGTATCTCTGTTTTTCCTACTCATTTTGATGTGGATATTTTTTCAGTCATCCAGTGGTAGGAGTCCTTCAACTAGATTCTGGTTTTCTCTTAGAAAGATTAATGTGTATGTAGACATATATTCAGTGTTGTTTGCGGGAAAAGAAATAATCAGGAGCTTCCTATCCACCCTGTTGCTGATGGCAACCCACAGCTAGTATTCTCATAATAGAACACTGTATTATTTAGGCCTGGAAATGGACAAAGTGTTGTATTTCTGCTCAGGTCTTTTTGAGTTGTGTTCTGTGCTTTGCCACTCATCTGCTAGGAATTTTATCCATTTATGTCATTTGGTTTGAGTTTCAAAGACTTAATTTAATGTTCTACTACTTTCTTCCTTAGTAGCAAACAGTTTTACCCTAAGTCTAGTTATAATCCAAGAACAAAGATTATTTATGTGTTTCTTATCTTCCTATTTCTATGACTTAAAAGAGACAGAAAACAGGAAATAAAAAAGCAAAGCATACAACTTCTCAAAGAGGCTCACTTAGCATCAGTGAAGGAAAACAATCATTATTAGTTGTGATAAGACTGGACTAGAGCATCCCCGAATGTGTCGACAGGTAAGGAACAAAATAGATTTTCGAAATCAAATTCCAGTTTGCAAGCAGTCTGGGAAACTTCTCTGTCACACAGTAGCTCGCATGAAGATTGTCCACTTAGATAGGCATGGTCATAACACAGAATGTGGTGGCTGGAAACCTTTCTCAGCTCTCAAACACCCCACCATGTGCAGTAGCACATGCCTCCTTTATCCATGGGGCTACATTCAAAAATTCCCAGTGAATGCCTGAAGCCACAGTTAGTACCAAACCCAATTGCCATCAATCAGAACACGTTTCTGTTCACGTCTTCTACCTACAAATTTAGTGCCTTTTCATCTTAACTCAGTACTTATCATGCACTATCATCATAACTTTTGCAGTTTTATGTGAGACACAAAACAGCATAAATTTCCTTTTCTTCACAATTTCATGGATAGAAGATTTGTTCTTACCATAGGTCTTAGCAACTTCAGCATTTAACTTTTTTCCTTATTAAATTGTAACTTTCAGTTTCATACTTAAAGGAAGAACTTTATCTTTTCTCTTGGGCATTCCCAATTTGCCAGCATCACTACTCTTGCACTTTAGGTTCACTGTTAAGTAAAATAAAGTTACTCAAACATAAGCACTGTGATAGTGCAACAGTCATGCTGATGAGGAAGACACTAAGTGACTGTCAGGCAGGTAGCATAAACAGTGTGGATATGCTAGAAAAAAGGATGAATCACATCCTGGAAAGGACAGAGTAAGATGATGTGACATTTCATCAGGCTACTTAGGATGACGTGCAATTTAAAATTATATATGCTTGATTTTTGGAATTTCCCATGTAATATTTTGAATCATGGTTGACTGTGGGTAAGTGAAACTGCAGAAAGCAAAACCATGAATAAGGGAGACTACTGCACTTTTCTATCCCCTCCATCTACCTAAGGAGAAATGCAACTACCTCCTCTGTTCTCTGGGGCCCCTGCCCTCTCAGGTGACTTTTACTTCATATGGCAGATATTTTTCTTATGGGCCCATCTCAATGCTTAGAATTTAAGACACGCTTTACAGCTTTATTAACACCCATCTCTGTTATGGTAGGAAGTCTATACAAGTTAACATACATTCTGTCCAGGATAAGTAACTCTTATTCCATCTTCTCACACAAGTATCTATTCTTATATGCATTATTGTCACAGGATTGCTGACCCAGAAATAGAGTCTCTATAAAATGTTGTAAAAGAGAAGCTTCTTAAATTGGGAATGAGTCCCCAGACTTTTATTCATATAAAATGCTATTCAATAAACAATTATTAAGCATCTATTTGTGCAAGGCACTGTGCTTGGCTCTAGCTGTGAATAAAGAAGGCTCATCCCCTGCCCTGGAAGAGCTGCATGTCTAATCAAACATCTTGAGAGGGATTAATATGAAAGGTATATTCAGTTTTTTGTTTTTTTGTTTGTTTTTTACTGAGAATTGCACTTTCCTGATGGTTATCTGCGAGGAAAGGGCATTTCCACTTAAAATCAGTACTGGTTTGAAGTAGCTAAGCAGTATAATATTTAAAATACTCACATTTTATGTCACATGGGTCATAACGAATAATGTGTATATTATCATGTATTTACCTGTCTTTTTTCTAGCAAATGTATACATTCTTTAGAACTCTATTTTATTTACCACAATTTTCATTGCCAAGCACAATGCCTGGCATGTAGCAAGCCCTCAATGAACATTTGTTAAGTGATTTCTACAAGTAGTTCTGTGACCAGAATACCAGGGTACTATTTCCACTGACAAGAAAAATGGCTGTCCTAATATCTTACCTTTACTATTCATATAAGAATCATGGAAATGTGTCAGACTGATTGTGAAAAGGCTTCGATCAACTCTAGCAGAAATACGTTCATTAAATCTGTTGTTTTCAGTTCTGACTCAAATCTCCTTTCTTATACTGTTGCCAACATCTCAATCACATTTCTAACTCCTGAAAATTACTTCTAGGTATACCCACCTACTCACACTGGAAAAAAAAAAAACAGCAGGGCAAGTTATATGCTTGCTCTTATTTCAAGAGAAGTCACTGTGAGAGTATATTCATCAATCACTCTCTAGAAAGCAATGAGAGAAGTAAAATCCTTGGGAAATCAATAATAAGGTGAGTGGGTGTGCAGGAGACAGATGGTAGAATCTTGAAAATCACAGTTATTTTAGTGACAGGACTTCCTTACTCTAGATACTATATGAAACATCAAAATATTACAAGAAAATTTTTAAACAACAAATTTTAAAACTATTAAGCATAGTTTTCAAAAACATCTTTGGTACTGGCCTATTTATTTCTACATTGACACCAAATCTTTCCAAATTATAATTAAAACTTAGCCTTGTGAGGCAGGAGAATTGCCTGAACCCAGGAGGCGGAGGTTGCGGTGAGCCGAGATCGCGCCATTGCACTCCAGCCTGGGTAACGAGCGAAACTCCGTCTCAAAAAAAAAAAAAAAAACTTAGCCTTGGAGACCATAAACTGTTTATTCACAAATTCCCCAGAAAATATACATTTTTATAAAGAAAAATTTTGACTTAGATCTTTATTTTGGGGCTCTATGGTGAGGGGCTATGTGTATATTCCTGTTGAATGTTTTAAAAGGATACACACATACGTGTATGTGATTGCATATTCATTTCAACATTTTATACACACACACACACACAATCTCCTGGTGTAATTGAAGGCATTTATGATGTTTTTGTTAGCCTGTAAAATGATACGTTGTTTAGGTAATAGCTATGTCATATGAAAAAAGTGCTTTCGTTTCTTATGTCGTTTAAAACTTTTACAATTATCAGCTTATAAAATGCAAACAGAATTAAATAAGACCTGCACATTCCTCAAATTTAAATGGCAACAAAAGAAACAAACAACTAGCTTCAGTAAGGTTCAAGAACTAATATGATTATTTAGTTTTAACTTTTATAAACTTTTTGAAATAGGAATAAATAATACCATCAACTTAGTTGGTTTATTTCATAAAGACACAGTAATACTAAAAGTCAGATACTCTGACTTTCAAATGAAAATTTAGCTAATCTACATGGCTTCCCATAAATACTAAAATCCAAAATAATGTTTAAATTAACCATTCAACCATATGATAGTATTTACAGGGTTGTTTAATGAGTAGAATGATCCATTTCATTTAAAAAAAAGGAGCTGATATAATAGTCAAAACTGAAACACATTGAGAAATACCAGAGGAGAGAAGAAGTATAACAATAATAATAGCTCAATATTATCAGACATTTCAAGTATTTATGGCAAGAAAAAATAACTAATGAAAAAATTAATTTCCTAAGTAAATGAGGAGTAAAAGAAGAAAAGAAGTATTCCACAGATACATGTATATGTATGTGTGTGTATGTGTGTGTGTGTGTGTGTGTGTGTGTGTGTATAAATAAACTGTAAGGTTGGAGATGAAATCCTCTTAGGAGTTTACCTTGACTCTGGAAGGCAGCACTGTTACAAGATCAGCTGCATTGACTAGGTGAATGATAAAGTGAGAATAAGTCTTCAAGCCATTCATAATCCCAACTCCTATCCCCATAGTTCATATGCTTTAAAATTTAAGTCTGCAAATATGCCCCTACAAAAAATTTCCACCCTTTACCCTCAAACTTCAAGGTTATCTTTTGGGAGGTGATAAATAGAACCTTCAGTTGATCCTAAGAAGGAATTCAATTTGATTTCTCCTGAGGCAGCATCTTGCCACCGACACATTATCTATCCCTTGAGCTGAAAAAACTCTTTCCATTCAAATGAGTGAAAGTTCAAAAATGCAGAAAATACAGACCTCAGACTATTGAACTGCTGTGCAAATCTGACTACAACAATTTATGGAGTTCATATAAAACCCAAAGCTGAGTCACAATATGGTGAATATATAGGTACATACACTCATTATAAACAGCTCTATAGAAAAAAAAATAAGGAAATCCTTATAAAAATAGTAGTGAATTTCAGTTTTGAGTCAATTCTTTTTTTTTTTTTTTTTTTTTTTTTTTTTTAATTGCATTTTAGGTTTTGGGGTACATGTGAAAAACATGCAAGGTTGTTGCTTAGGTGCATACGTGGCAGTGTGATTTGCTGCCTTCCTCCCCTTCACCCATATCTGGCATTTCTCCCCATGCTATCCCTCCCCAATTCCCCACCCCCCCGCTGTCCCCCCCACTCCCCCACAACAGACCCCCATGTATAGTGCTCCCCTCCCTGTGTCCATGTGTTCTCCTTGTTCAACACCCGCCTATGAGTGAGAACATGTGGTGTTTGATTTTGTGTTCTTGTGTCAGTTTGCTGAGAATGATGGTTTCCAGGTTCATCCATGTCCCTACAAAGGACGCGAACTCCTCGTTTTTAATGGCTGCATAATATTCCATGGTGTATATGTGCCACATTTTTCCTGTCCAGTCTATCATCGATGGGCATTTGGGTTGGTTCCAGGTCTTTGCTATTGTAAACTGTGCTGCTATGAACATTCGTGTGCATGTGTCCTTATAGTAGAACGATTTATAATCCTTTGGATATATGCCCAGTAATGGGATTGCTGGGTCAAATGGAATTTCTATTTCTAGGTCCTTGAGGAATCGCCACACTGTTTTCCACAATGGTTGAACTAATTTACACTCCCACCAACAGTGTAAAAGTGTTCCTATTTCTCCACATCCTCTCCAGCATCTGTTGTCTCCAGATTTTTTAATGATTGCCATTCTAACTGGTGTGAGATGGGAAAGGATTCCCTGTTCAATAAGTGGTGTTGGGAAAACTGGCTAGCCATATGCAGAAAGCAGAAACTGGACCCCTTCCTGACACCTTACACTAAAATTGACTCCAGATGGATTAAAGACTTAAACATAAGACCTAACACCATAAAAACACTAGAAGGAAACCTAGGCAAAACCATTCAGGACATAGGCGTAGGCAAGGACTTCATGACCAAAACACCAAAAGCATTGGCAACAAAAGCCAAAATAGACAAATGGGACCTAATCAAACTCCACAGCTTCTGCACAGCAAAAGAAACAGTCAATAGAGTGAATCGGCAACCAACAGAATGGGAAAAAATTTTTGCAGCCTACCCATCTGACAAAGGGCTGATATCCAGAATTTACAACGAGCTAAAAAAGATTTACAAGAAAAAAACAAACAAGCCCATTCAAAAGTGGGCGAAGGACATGAACAGATACTTTACAAAAGAAGACATACATGAGGCCAACAAGCATATGAAAAAATGCTCATCATCACTGGCCATTAGAGTCAATTCTTACTACAAAGAACTATCATATTTAGTGCTTAGGGAAAGGGAAGAGGCAATAATAGAGAAGTGGTCATCACAGGCACCTCCTTTCCATATTCTGGATTCAGATCACTCCACATGGTGACGAGAGTGCTTTTGTTTGTTTAGTCTTCCTTCTACCCATACAATTTCTGTTTACAGTCTGCCTTTTAAAGCCAAGATCAGGAAAGTGGCAGCTCAGCATTTCAATTTTTTAAATAGGGATTACAACACAAACACATTCAAAGCAAATGTCATCACACCGGGCAAGAACGTTCACCCAGGTTCTGTGGGTGAACCTTTCCCTTTGATGCTTCTCTAAGACTATTTTATACCTAAGAAGTGAAAATGTGGCCATGATTTCCTGAGTATCATGAATCATACACAAAGCAAAAAGCAAATGTCATTCAAATTATAATTCATTAATGTGCATTAATTTTCTAAAAGAATAAATTATAATTTTAATTACACATGATTATTTTTTCAAATATGAGAAACTCATAGGATATAGAAGAAAAAATGTGGCCCGGCACAGTGGCTCATTTCTGTAATTCCATCACTTTGGTAGGTCAAGGTGATTGGATCACCTAAGGTTAGGAGTTTGAGATCAGCCTGGCCAACATGATGAAAACCCGTCTCTACTAAAAATACAAAAAATTGGCTGGGCACCGTGGCAGGTGCCTGTAATCCGACCTACTCCAGAGAATGAGGCAGGAGAATCACTTGAACCTGAGAGGCAGAGGCTGCAGTGAGCCAAGATCACACCACTGTGCTCCAGCCTAGACAACAAGAGTAAAACTCTGATTCAAAATAAGAAAAAAAAAAATGTACCTGGCCACTAAGTCACCAGATGGACAGAACCATAGCTAATATTTTAGAACGTGTTTCTACTGTGTTCTATGAATTCATAAATGTGTTCATATGTATGTGAAATATATTATGGCTAAGAAAATATTTTACCTCTTATAGTCTATGTCTGTGCTTAATAAATCATTATTTATTGTATAACTAAAATCTCTTTATAGCAATAATTCTAATGGCTAAGATATATATATATATACATATATACATAAAATGTATTAATGTGGAACATTGCAGTTGACACTTTTGATGGCTACCCAAGTGGTCATTCCCAATCTCCTTCTCCTTTACCTGCATCTCATACTAAAAGCTGGATGAAGCTATTCACTCCATTTTCCAGGGCCCTTGTAGTTAGGGTCACCAAAGAACCAATCTCTAGCTATAAGAGAAAATTACCTTTCACTAGAATTACTTCAAAAGCATTTGCTTTCCTTATAAAAAGAATAGATGGTTTGTTACATAGGTAAACTTGTGTCACAGGAGTTTGTTTTACAGATTATTTCATCATCCAGGTATTAATCCTAGTACCCACTAGCTGTTTTTCCTGATCCTCTCCCTTCTTCTACCCTCCACATTCTGATAGACCCCAGTATGTGCTCTTCCCCTCTATGTGTCCAACCTGCACATGTACCCATAAACTTAAAATAAAACTTACAAAAAAGAAAACCATATTACATAAAATTGTACTCAACAATTATATTTTAAATTTTATCAATAAAAATGTGTAATTTTTTTTAAATACATTTTTTCAAAAAAAACTAGGTGGGATTTATACTTTTCAGTGAGCAGATCTTTCACCATCTTGGTTAAATTTATTCTGAAGTACTTTATTCTTGTTGGTGCTATTCTAAATGAAATTGTTTTTTAAAACTTTTTTCAGATAGTTTCTTATCCATGTATAGAAATGTCACTGATTTTTATATGTTCATTTTGCATTCTTCAATTTTACTGAATTTGTTTATTAATTTTAGTAGTTATTGTTTGGCATCTTTAAGGTTTTCTACATATAAAATCATGCCATCTGCAAAACAGAAATAATTTTACTTCTTCATTTTCAATTTTAATGCCTTTTATTTCTTTTTATTGTTTAATTGTTTTGGCTAGGACATTCAGTACTATGTTAAATACAAGTGGTGAGAGTGGGAACACTTGTCTTGTCCCCTATCTTAGAGGAAACGCTTTCAGCTTCTTAATACAGAATATGATATTAGCTGTGAGTTTGTAGTATATGACCTTATTATATTGTGGCACATTCCTTCTATACTCAATTTGTTGAGAGTTTTTTATCATGAAACGATGTTAAATTTTGTCAAATGCTTTTCATGCATGTATTGAGATGAATACATAATATTTATTATTATTTTAATAAGGTATATGACATTTATTGATTCATGTAGGTTGAATCTTTGCATCCCAGAGATAAATCCCGCTTGATAATGATGTGTGGACATTGTAATGTGCTATTGACAAGAGTATTTAAAGATGACATAAACAAATGGAAAGCTATCTTCTGTTCATGAAAGAATTAGGATTGTTAAAATGTCCAAACTATCCAAAGTGATCCACAGATTCAATATATTTCTAATCAAAATTCAAATGACATTTTTGGCAGAAATAGAAACCATCACACATTCTTATGGTACCGTAAAAGACCTCAAAGTGCTAAAGCAATCTTGAGCAAGAACAAAGCTAGAAGTACACACTGGCTGATTTCAAATTACTACAAAGCTGTAGTAATCAAAACAGTATGGTGCTAACATAAAAACAGACATATAGAACAATGGAACAGAATATAGAGCCAGAGATAAACCCAGGCATATATGGCTAACTGATTTGCAATAGAGTTGCCAAGAATATAAAATGAAAGGAAAGAAGATTTCTTCAGTAAATAGTGCCACATAAACTGTATATTCACATTTACAAGAATAAAACTGAACCTTTATTATATGCCACATGTAAAAATTAACACAAAATGGATAGAAATTTTAAAAGTAAGAACATATATGGTAAAAGTAATAGAAGAAAACCCAGGAAAACAACTCCAAAACATTGATCTGAGGAATAATTTTTTGGATTTGCAAAAGCACAGGCCAAAAAAAAAAGCAAAAATTAACAAGTAAAACTATATCAAGGTAAACACCTTCTGCACAACAAAGAAAACAGTCAACAGAATGAAAAGATAGTCTTTGAACTATGAGAAAATACTGAATCCTATAAGGGGCTAATATCCAAACTATATAAGGAACACATACAATTCAACAACAAAAATCAAATAACCCAATTAATAAGGGGGCAAAGGACCTGAATAGACATTTTCCCAAAAAGCATATACAAATGACCAAAAAGTATATGAAGAGATACTCAACACAGGTAAACATCAGGGAAATGCAACGCAGAGCACAATGAGATATCACCCCACACCTGCAAAAATGCCTACCATCAAAGTCAAAATATCACAAATATTGTTCAGGACATGGAGTAACGGAAACTCTTGTGCAGTTGGTCAGAATGTAAACTGGTACAGTCATTACAGATAGTTGTGTGAAGGTTTCTCAAAAACTGAAAAATAGAACTATCATATAATTCAGCAATGTATGTGTGTTTGTGTGTTTTATCTATATCTATATCTATATCTATAGATATGTTTGTGCTTCTGAATGATATATATGTATGGTATATTATATATATGAACATTTTATTCATACATATATAGAATATTATTCAGCATTAAACATGAAGGAAATCTTGGTACCTGTGTCAAGTTTGATGAAATTGGAGAACATTATGGTAAGTGAAATAAGCCAGATACAGAAAGACAAATACTGTTTGAGCTGACTTATTAGTGAAATCTCAAAAGAAAAAAATTAATTCATAGTAACAGAGAGTATATGGTGGTTGCCAGACCCTGGGGAGCGGAAGAAAATAGGAAATGTTGGTCAAAGGGTAAAAACTTACAGTTAGAAGGTAAATAAGTTCAAGACCTAATGTATAGCATGTTGACTATCATTAATAATAATGTATTATATACTTTAAATTTTCCCGGAAAGCAGATCTTCCAGTATTCTTACCACAGAAAAAGGGATAACTATGTGAGGTGATGCATATATTAGTTAGCTTGATGGTGGTAATTATTTTACAATCTACATGTATATTGAAATAAAATACTGTGCATCTCAAATATATGTAATTTCTTATTTTTCAATCATACCACAATGAAGCTGTGGAAAAAAATCTCCAAAAAAAAAACATATGCAGGAGAATAAAGACGGAGAGATGCATCTGCCTCCCATTTCTCCTATCTTCTTGAACATAAAAGTGGACAGTCATTTTGCAAGTATGTAGTAACAAGAATGAAGATAAAATATCAGTATATGAGAGGTGTTCAAGATGGTTGACTAAAAGCATTTTACGCTTGCCTCCTCCACTTAGAAGAAGCAAAGCGATTTGTAGTCAGTCACATTTAGAGTATGTTATTCATAACAGAACAGTGAAATTCAACAGAGAAGTGACAGGGGACACTAAAAATGGGGAAGAAGGAGGAGAGACAGCTTACCTGGATGGAATCAGCTGGGAGCCAGGAGTGACTTTCCAACATGGGAATGGGTAAGAGATTTCCAATAACCATGGGAGAATGCATCATCCCTCTTAACCACTGAAAGTAACACAGAAAGCTGCTAGGAGACCGTGGGACAGAACCGTCCCAGGAAAGGAAGTTGCATTGGGTCCCACACATTATCTGAGACCTAAGCAGCTAGAGCAAGGTGCCATTGTCAAACCTAGCCTCTGGCAACCCAGCAGCACCAGGAATGAGGCATCATAGAAATTCAGGCTGTCATTCCCAGGACGGGGAGAAAGTCAGGAGCACTCTTGCACCCAGGGGTAGGAAGTGAGCATTACATTGCCAAGATTTGAGGTGCTGATGCAAGCCGATCGTGATTTCCCACTGGGACTTGGTTGCAACCTGGGTGTGAGATCCTGCAGCCAGGGTGGAAAGTAATCTCCACCAGGACTAGGGCATGAAGAGACATGTGTTCCTTGACCTCTAGCCAAGGCAGTGAGCACCAACAGAAACCCCATGCTCTCCAGTGGTGGGGCTTCAGTACAGCTGCTAAAGCCTATCATTCAAGCTCTCCGCTTAGAGCCAGAGGATTAATCTGCCTCTGTTCTAAAGGCTTTGTACCTGCTTCCACCATTAGGGGGCCTGAGCATAACCCTGCTAATCCCAGCATGGTCACTGAACTCTACAAAACAGCACATAGCCCTGGGGTCCTGGGGATTACACAATACAATCCACCACCTTGAGCACCTAAGCACTTCTCCCAGGGACCTGATACTGGGCCAAAACTCCCGACAACTACCACTTTAGCTGGTATCTACCTGCAAGTGACACCTGTGGGCTTGAAGACTGGCCTGCTCAGGCTATTGCAACCACTTCCAACATCAACACACCACTTGGCACCCCAAGATACATCTTGTCATTTCTACTCTCTTTGCCCATGGCACACTGACTGCCAAGGAGGCTGAAAATCCACCTGTCCACTCAGTCCACTACTGACTACAGCATCCAAGCAAGTCATCTAGAGGCACAGGTGCCAGCATACACCACCCTGGGACACAAAGACAAGCATGCTAAGCACAGCACTGCCAACAACGGTGCCTAAAAACTAACCCACCTGCCATCCTAGTCCCCAGCACAACTTCACCACAGGCTCTACTAATAACTACACCCTAAACTACCATGGAAATCAGGTACCATTAATGCTGTTTACAGCCAAATAAATCACACAGAGGCTGCACTACTGCATGCAACCAGAATCAAAACCAAAGTGTCCTATCCATACAATACCGTACATTCAGCTTTAGGACAAAGTCCTCCTATAGAAAGAAGCAATTGTTACACCAGATGCACAGGTATCAATGTAACGGCATAGGAAACATGGAACAACAAGGAAATGTGACACTTCAAAGAAACACAATAATTTTCCAGCAATAGATCTTAATCAAAGAGAAATTTTTATAATCCCAGATAAATAATTGAAAATATTGATTTTAAAGAAGCTTAGTGAAATGCAAGAAAATTCTGAAAACCAATACAAAGAAATTAGACAAACAATTCAGGATATGAATAAGAAATTTACCAAAGAGGTAGATATTTTTTAAAAGAACCAAATAGAAATTTCAGAACTGAAGTATTTATTGAAGGAGATACTTCAAGGAAAACATGTGAAAGCTTCAATAATAGACTAGATCAGGCAGAATAAAAAAATCTCAAAACTTAAAGACAGGCCTTTTGAAATAAACCAGTATGACAAAAGTAAAGAAAAAAAAAACGAATGAGCAAATCCTTCATAAATTTAAGACAATACTAAGAAACCAAATATATGAATTACTGGTATCCCCAAGTGTGAAGAGAAAATGAAATTATTAGAAAATCTATTTAACAAAATAATAGATAAATGCTTTCCATGGCTAGCAAGAGATTTGCATATTTAGATAGAGGGGGCTAAAAGAGCCCCAGGTAAATAAAATGCAAAAACACATTATAATCAGACTGTCTAAATTCAAAGACAAAAAGTAAATCCTTTTGCAAAAGAAAACTACCAAATCACCTATACAGGAAAACCCATCAAACTAAGTGAAATTATCAGCAGAAACCTTATATGCCAGAAAAGAATGGAATGATATATTCAAAGTGCTGAAAGAATAAAACCTATCAGCCAAGCATACTACATCCAGCAAAATCAACCTTCATAATTGAAGAAGAAATTAAGCCTTTCTTAGTCAAGCAAATGCTGAGGGAATCTGTTACCACTAGACTGGTCCTATAAAAATGCTCAAGGGAAGCCTAAACCTGAAGCAAAGGATGGCATTCACCATCATAAAACACACACAATAAAGTATAAAACTCACTGGTAAAGCAGTCCCACAAAGGAAGAAAAGACTTAAATGATCCCATTACAGAAATCCACCAAACTATGACAAACAATAAGAGAAAAATTGTATATAACAAAGAATATATAAAACAACCAAAAAATAATTGACTATATGACAGGAACAAGGCTCACATATCAATAATAACCTTGAATGTAAATGAACTAAAGTCATCACTTAAAAGATAAAGAATAATTGAATGGATTTTTTAAAATAATTAATTTTAAGCCACTTAAAAGAAACTCACTTTACCAGAAAAGAAACATACAGATTGAAAGGTAACGTTAAAGGGATAGGAAAAGACGGTTCATGTAAATGGAAACCAAAAGCAAGCAGGGATTACTACACTCAGAGAAAACACACTTAAAGTTGAAAACATTATTTTAAAAAGACAGTATGGTCATTATATAATAACAAAAGGATCATTTTAGCAAGAAAATATCATGTTTCTAAATATATATCTACCCAACACTGGAGCACCCAGATTCAAAAAGCAAATATTACTAGATCTAAAAAGAAAAATAGACTGCAATACACTAATAGTGACTGACTTCAGCAGCCCACTGTCAACATCAGAGAGATCTTCTAGACGGAAAATCAACAACAAAAAAAATTGAACTTAAACTGTACTTTAGAGCAAATGGACCTAACGTACATTTACAGAACATTCTATTCAACAATTGCAGAATATACATTCTCTTTTCATCAGCACAGGAAACATTCTCCAGGATACACCTTATGTTAGACCACAAAACAAGTCTCAATAAATTTTCAAAAATCAAAATCACATCAACTATTTTCTCAAACTACATTGGAAAAAAACTAGTAATTAACACCAAGAGGGACTCTGGAAACGATACAGATGGTTGAAATTAAAAAACATGCTCTTGAATGGTCATCGGATCAATGATGCAATTAAGATGGAAATAAAAAGTGTTTTTTAAGCAAATGAAATGGATATACAGCATACTAAAACTCTGAGATACAGCAAAAGCAATATACAAAAGACAAGTGTATAGTGATAAATATCTACATCAAAAAACTAGAAAGATAACAAATTAGCAATCTAAGAATGTACTTCAAAAAACTAGAAAAGCAAGAAAAATCCACACCCCAAATTAGCAGAATGTTAAATGCAGTGTTTCAAATTTCTCTTCAAATAATCAGTATGCCAGGATGTTCAGTTTCTGTGTTCTTTCTTCATTTTAAAGCTTAACTTCTTCATTCTCTTCCTCTCTTTGCCTCCAGTTTTAGCAAACTATCTTCCCATCAGCTCTAATCAGTAGTTCATATCTATACCCCTGGTCACCTGTTCTGTTCTGAGTCATCCCAGTCACCTGTTCCACCCTGAGTCACCTCTGGTCACCTGCTCTGACCTGAGTCACCTTTAGTCATCTGTTTCATAACCATCTTTCCTGCCAAAACTGCTCACCCCACCACTCTGGCTCATACCTCTGCTCTCTTTAAAATAGCCAATCAGAATTAGCTTAGGCTGTGTGGTCCAAAACCAGTCAATAGGGGAACAACACAGAAGTAGGGGCAACCTGTATCAGGGATAAGAATTCCTTCCCCCTCCTGTTCAGGTGTGCTCTTGCCATTGCTCCATCTGTGAGGCACACCCTTCTATAGAAGCAAAAATTTCCTTGCTGAGAAAGTGTATGTTCGAGTGCTATTTTCTTTGTGGTATCAAAAATTGGCTTCTAATAATCTGATGGCCTGTCCAGGGATCCCATTCTCCTCCAAGGAATAAGTCTTTGGTCACTTCTCATGGGAAGATGTGTACTATTGCCTCATTGCAGTGGCCTCAGGGTAAGAGACTGGGGAACCACCTGGTGTGACAAATAAACCTGGACTCTCAGCAATGTGGAAAGAAACCAGCCAGCGACCTGCAGGAAAGGATTCTCGCATACTGTGGTGACATAAGAAACATCATAAAGGCAACAAAGTAGTTCCTTGGTGGTTAGGATATTCTGGGAGTTTGAATGTGCATGTGAATGGTATGAAGTACTACTGCCCTGAGTAGTGAATAGGTCCTATCTCAGTTCCATGGTCACCTTGTATGGCTTAGGTTGGATCCTGTCATGGGATTATACAGGCACACCGATGCCAAGAGGGACCTAGATCTCCTCTAGGGGAGAAGTCAGAGTGGATGAAGCACAAGAAGAGCACAAGGAACCTCCAGCAAATGGGGCTAAAGGATAGGCAAGACATTTTTAATATGAGAAATTGAGCCCAATAGCCCTAGCAAGCCTCTACAGAAGGATGGGTGAGACATTTCTGATATGAGAGATTGAGCCTAACTGGGATCCAGTATGGGAAATACCTCAAGCAAGAGAGAGAGAGCAAGAAGAATAAAGATGGTAACAAGGATATTTCCCTTGATAGCCCCCTAGGTCTCATGTTAAAATACTAGAAGGATAATGAAAGGACGAAACATAAGATAAAGCAACAAACGATGAAATATTTCTGTTTTATCTGGACACAGAAACACATCCTCCAGCCCTCAATCTTTTGACCAAAGTTTGAGTCGAATGAGGATGTAATGTGTCAGCTTCTAATTTAATATGTTAATGATAAAAGTCTAGTTTCTCAAGAAAAACTGGACATGCTCTTTGTTGGAAGCAGGGATCTGTCCTCCTTTTTCTCTTAACAACAACTATGGAAGAACCCAATCTGGCACCTCAAAATGAAAAGTCAGAGGAGCCAGTTCCCATGCCTAAAGACTTCCACGCATGGGATCCCCTAGACCATTTCCTTCCACTCAGTGTCCCCAATCCCTCTCCCCAAGTAGCCACTACCACCCCAGATCCCATTCGAGATCCTTCACCAGTCCATATTATTCCTTCTCCTTATAACCCTGACTCTTCGGAATTACCATCCCAGCTCAAATACTCTTCTTTAAAAGGACTCCAGCATGAGGTAGAACAATGTAAAAAGATATTCAGAATTCCCTGTTTCCCTTCACACCTAAGGAGTCAGCCCTGACTCTCTTTCCTTTAAAGGAAGGGGAACCACTGGCTTTGTAAATGCTCCCTTGATGAGTTCAGAAGTCCAGAGTTTAAAAAAGGAGCTTAAGCCCTACTAGATGACCCTTATGGAGTGGAAGATCAAAGTGATCAATTTTTAGGACCTCAGTTATATACTTAGGTAGAGTTAATGTTCACCTTGGACATCCTATTTTCAGGGGAAGAAAGGAGTATGATTCATAGGGCTGCTATGGTAATTTAGGAATATGAGCATCCTCCCAGTCAAAATGTTCCTACCATAGACCAGAAATTCCCACTCGAGACCCCCAGTGGGACAATAACAACATGGATTAGTGGGAGAACATGCATGACCTAAGTGACATAATAATAAAAGGAATTCGGGAATCAGTGCCCCAAACACAAAATCATTCTAAAGTATTTGATATACAACAGGAAAAGGACGAAGGGCCTATGAGATTTCTAGACAGACTGAGGGAGTAAATGAGACAATATGCAGGCTTCAGTTTGGATGATTCCCTTGGGCAAGGAATGTTAAGACTCCAATTTGTCTCTGAAAGTTAGCCAGACATTTCAAAAAAAATTACAAAAGATAGAAAATTGGGAAGACCATCCCCTAAGTGAACTTCTCAGGGAAGCTCAAAGATATATGTGAGGAGAGATTAAGAAAAGCAAAAACAAAAGACAAAACTTATGTTATCCACCTTCCAAAAGATGGCTCAAAACCCATGTACTTCTAAAAAGAGCTTCGAGGGAGCCAGAAACTATAAAGGGTCAAAACTCTCCTTTAAAGGACACCAGCCTCCATCTGGAGGACCGAGGCCCTATTTATCAATCCCCCTAAAGAGTATGAAGCAGTAAGGTCAAAGAATCCCAGAACTCAGAGAAAGGGCAAGATAGGTGCTACAAATGTGGAAGAATGGGTCACTTCAAGAGAGAATGTCTTGAATCAAGAAAGAAGAAAGAAGCCCTTTTACTCATGACTTTAAAGGAAGAATGAGGGGTCAGGGGCTATGTCTCTTTTATCTTGAGTCCCACCAGGAGCCCTTGATAAATTTAGAGGTGGGACCTAAATATTAGCTTAATACCTTTTTAATCGACTCCAGAGAGCCCAGTTCCTTCGTTTGCTTCTTCCACCCTAATAGTGCCTATTTTTCAGAAGAAAAAGGGTAAAAGGTGAAGGGTTTCAAGAATAAACTTTAGAGAACACAGAAGTTAGATACTAGGATCAATTAGCTCATATTCAGTTTTTGTTAATCTCTGAAACAGGGACTAACTTATTAGAAAGAGATTTAATGTTAAAGTTAGGCATAGGCCTACAAGTCAGCCCAAGAGGATTTCTCACCTCATTAAACCTACTCACCACTGCAGATAAAAAATATATTAATCCTAATGTCTGATCCAAAGAGAGAAACAGAGAGAAACCCAGAGTCCCTCCAATCCACATCAAGCCAAAAACCCTTAAAGAAGGAGTAAGGAGGAAGCAATACCACATTCCTCTAGAGGGCAGGATAGGGTTGAAACCTATAACGGAAGGCCTTATAAAAGATGAGTTTCTTGAGCCCTGTATGTCCTCTTATAACACCCTAATGCTGCCAGTCAAGAAATCAGATGAGTCTTACCAGATGGTACAGGACCTTAGAGTTACAGGAAATCGTTCAGACTACCCACCCCATTGTCCCCAATCCTTATACCATTCTCAGCAAATTCCATATAATCATCAATGGTTTAATGTAATAGATTTAAAGGATGCTTTTTGGGCATGTCACCTGGCTGAAGATAGTTGAGATATACTTGCTTTTGAGTGGGAGAATCCTCATTTAGGGCAGAAATAACAATTTTGATGGACAGTCTTGCCCCTGGGGTTCACAGACTCCCCTAATTCTTTTGGACAAATTTTAGAACAAGTATTAGAAAAAGTTGCCATCCCAAAACAAATTTGCTTGCTTCAGTACATTGATGATATTTTTATATCTGGTGAAAATATAGATAAGGTAACTGACTTTTCTACACATATTCTTAACCATCTGCAGTTCGAGGGGCTATGAGTCTCAAAAGGAAAGCTTCAGTATGTAGAGCCGAAGTTAAAGATTTAGGCCACTTAATAAATGCAGGCAAGCCATGCTAGGGCCTGATGAGTTGAGGGAATTGTGTCCCTACTCTCGCCTCAAACTAAACAAGAACTCAGGAAATTTGGGGGATAGTTGAATAATGCCACTTATGGATTGACTCATACACACTACACAGTAAATTTTATAACAAAAACTTGTCCAGGAGAAGCCTGTTCACAAGGAGCTAATCACCCAAGTAGTGAATTACCTTCTGTTGCCAGAAGAAATAGCTAGCTATCGTCAATTTTGCTGGACACCAGAAAAGCCTTCTTTTGGAAAGTTGAGGAAATAACCCAGCAGATCAGATAGCCAAACAGGCTGCCATCTCTTCTAAAATGTCTATTTTTCACTTAACTCTCTGCCTTCCTTCTCCTAGCATAATCCCCATTTTCTCTTCCACTGGAAAAGAAAAACTAATAAAAATAGATGCTAGAAAGAATTCAGAAGGAAAATGGATATTGCCAAACCAGAGAGAAATGTTATTGAAATCTTTTATGAAGGAAATCTTGACCCAACTACATCAAGGGACCCAATGGGGACCCCAGGCCATGTGTGATGCAGTTCTCAGAGTTTATGGGTATATAGGAATTTATACCCTGGACAAACAGGTTACAGATAATTGCTTAGCATGTAAGAAAACTAATAAACAAGAAATAAAAAGATTACCCCTCAGGGGAAGGTATCCAGGCTTAAAGCCTTTCCAAAGTATCCAAGTTAATTACACAGAAATGCCTCCAATAGGTCATCTAAAATATTTACTAGTGACAGTAGATCACCTCACTCACTGGGTCGAAGCTATCCCTTTTTCAAATGCAACAGCCAATAATGTAATCAAGGCCCTAATTGAAAATATAGTACACAGGTTTGGACTTACAGAGAATATTGACTCAGACAATGGAAATCATTTCAACACACACATCATTAAAAAGCTATCTCAAACATTAGACATTAGATGAGAATACCATATTCTCTGGCACCTACCTTGATCAGGGAGAGTAAAAAGAATGAATCAGACTTCAAAAACCACTTAACCAAATTAGTTTCAGAAACTTGGTTACCATGGACCAAATGCCTTCCTATTGCCCTGTTGAGAATCTAAACTGTCTCATGGAAAGATATTAGTCTTTCTCCTTATGAGATGATCTACAGATTGCCTTATTTACACTCTATTGCTAAAGTCCTATCTTTGAAACAAAAGATCAATTTCTTAAAAATTATATACTTGGTCTGTCTTCTACTTTCTCTTCTCTTAAAACTAAAGGTCTCTTAGCACAGATATCGCTCCTGGAGTTCCCAGTGCATCAACATCAACCTGGGTATCACATTCTCATCAAAAGTTAGAAAAAGAAAAGCTCCAACTGGCCTGGGAAGGACCTTACCTAGTGTTCCTAACTACTGAAACCACAATCTGGACAGCAGAAAGAGGACAGACCCATCACACCTGATCAAGAGAGGGCCGCCCCCTCAAGAGTCATGGGGCATAGTCCCAGGGGGAAACCCTACCAAACTAAAGGTAAGAAAAGTTTAACCCTGCATTTATTTCATTACTCCATCTGCTTTCCTTGTTCTACTGCTGACTACCTTGTTATTAATGTAACCAGGTCACCTTTTCCTCAACAATCACATTTGATGCCTGTCTCACCATACCTTGCGGGGATCTCCAAAACCAAAGGCAACTGGCCTCCTCTGAAAAATATCTCTATCCTTCCAAAGTAACTTCTGACCTCCACAAACCTTGCTTCATAGAAACTAAATCCCTCCTATTTCTCGAATTTTGTCAACTTAATAAGGATGAGTTTCCAGGACGGTACTATCCCTCCTGGGATGACATCGTATGTACCACTGAGGAACAATGATGGACTTCCTCAAAGGGCTGCACCTCCCTAAAACCATATCTCTGTTTCACCAAAGAAAGCGTTCCTTCTAACTGTCAACAGTACCAATGCAATCCAGTGCAGCTCTCTATTTTTACCACTACCTCTACCAATCCTGACCACACTTTAGGTCGCTTTTATGGCATAGGAGCTAACTTGGCCAGCACAGACCTCATAGGTTCTTTCTAAATGCATTTTATTAATTTCTCATCCTCTTTGCCCCTTCCCCCTCTTCTCTTTTTAGATCTTCTTCTGATCAAACTGTCATCCCTTCTATACCCAGTGATAGGTCCAAAGTATGTGTTGTAGAAGTAAATGATTTAAAACAAACTTTAGCAATAGATACAGGATATCAATATGCAAATGTCCAGTTGGAATGGATCAAATATTCCATTCGCATGTTAAACAAAAGCAATTGTTATTCTTTTGCACATGGCAGGTCAGAAGCCCAGATTCTCCCCTGTCCACTAGGATGGTCCTCCAGTCGACAATGTATGGATTGTATGATAGCTCTTTTCAGGATTCCACAGCCTGGGGTAACAAGTCATACCAAGCTCTCTCTTTGCTATATCCTAAAGTTCAACACCCTGTGGGTTACCTCCCGAGGGCCATCCAGCTTCCATCTCTCTACACTAAGTTCACTTCATATCTCTCATGACAAAGAGGAAACAGCATTCCTTGGAGACCCAAAGGGATGCAGTGAGCTTAAGACTTTTCTAGAGCCTACCAATCAGTCAGCCCTTGTTTATTCCTGAGCAGGTGTGTGGTGATATTGTGGTGGACCTTTACTGGATGCTCTGCCAATTAACTGGAGCATCACTTGTGTTCTAGTCCAGTTGGCTGTCCCTTTTGCCCTGGCATTTCATCAACCAGAGGGAGAAAAAAATACAACATCATAAAACAAAAGAAGCCCCTTATAGGTCTTTCGATTCTCACATCTATTTAGATGCAATTGGACTCCTATGAAGAGTAACAGTTAAATTTAAGGCCCAAAATCAAATAGCTGCAGGATTTTAGTCAATATTTTGGTGAATGAGAATTAATAAGAATGTAGATTGGATAAATTACATTCATTACAACCAACAGTGGTTTATTAACTACACTAGAGTTGCTGTTAAAGGAATAGCTGAGCAATTAGGGGCTACTAGCCAGGTGGCTTGGGAAAATAGAATAGCCTTAGACATGACATTAGCCAAAGGAGAAGGAGTTTGCATCATAATTAAAACTCAGTGTTGTACCTCCATCCCAAACAATACTGCTCCTGATGAAAGTATAACAAAGACATTGTAAGGCGTATCTGCTCTGTCCAATGAGTTAGCTAAAAACTCAGGAGTAAATGACCCCTTCACAGGGTGGCTAGAAAAATGGTTCAGTAAATGGAAAGTAATCATAGTCTCAATTCTTACTTCTCTCGCAGCTGTAATAGGTGTACTCATTCTCGTTGGGTGTTGTATCATACCATGTATCTGTGGGCTGGTGCAAAGACTCATAAAAGCAGCACTTATTAAACCTCCCTTATCTCTCCTCCACCTTATTCAGAGGAGCTTCTTCTTTTAGAAAATCAAGAAGAACAACTAAGCCAAGACATGTTAAGGAAGTTTGAAGAGAAAGGACTATAGAAATTCAAGAGGAAAGAGTTGCTGAATACACTGAGTTCCAAATTTCTCTTCAAAGAATCAGTATGCCAGTATGTTCCGTTTCTGTGTTCTTTGTTCTCCATTTTAAAGTTTAACTTCCTCATTCTCCTTCTCTCCTTGCCTCTAGTTTCAGTAAACAATCTTCCCACCAGCTCTAAATAGTAGTTCATATCTGTACCCCTGGTCACCTGGTCTATCCTGAGTCATCCCTGGTCATCTGCTCCTGAGTCACCTTTAGTCACCTGTTCTGTAACTGTCCTTCCCACCAAAACTGCTCACCTTGCCACTCTGCCTTGTACCCCTGCTCTCTTTAAAATAGCCAGTTGGAATTAGCTTAGACAGTGTGGTCCAATCCTAGCCAATGGGGGAAAGACACAGTAGTAGGAGCAACCTGCATCAAGGATAAGAATTTCCCTCTCCTGGTCAGGTTTTTTCTCACCATTGCTCCATCCATGAGACACATCCTTCTATAGACGTAAAAATTGCCTTACTGAAAAAATTTCGTTTGAGTGCTATTTCCTTTGTGGCATCGAAAATTTGCTTCTAACACAGAAGAACTAACAAAATCTGAGCAGAACTAAATGTAACAGAGAATTTTTTAAAACAACATAAGTGGTAAATGAAGTAAAAAGTTGGTTCCTCATAAACAAAATTGATTAATTGCTAGCTAGATTAATCAAGAAGGTAGAAGACCCAAGTAAAATTAAAAATGAAAAAGGAGATATTATAACTGATAACACAGAAATAAAAGTGATCATTCGAGACTACTATAAATAACTATACACTGACAAACTGGAAAACCTAGAAGAAATGGATAAATTTCTGGGACCATAAGAGCTACCAAGACTGACTCAGGAAGAAATAGAAAACCTGAATAGACCAACATTGTGAGTAAAATCAAATTAGTAATAAAAAACGTTCTCAACAAAGAAAAGCCCAAGACTTGATGGATTCATAGATGAATTCTTCCAAACATGAAGAGGAAATAATGCCAATCTGTGTGAAACTATTTCAAAAAAAATAAAAGAGAAGAAAACTCTCCCCAACTCTTTCTATGAGACCAACATCACCCTGATGCCCAAAGCAGATAAGAACACAACAACAACAAAAAAAACTATAGACCAATATTCCTGATGATCATAGATGCCAAAAAAACTCAACAAAACACTAGAAAACTAAATCCAACAGCACATCAAAAAACACACAATAATCAAGTGGGATTTATACCAGGGATGCAAGGATGGTTCAACACATACACATCTAAAAATGTGATATATCATATCAATAGAATGAATAACAAAAACCATTTGATCATCTCAATAGATGCAGAAAAAGCATTTGATAAAATTCAACATCCGATAATGATAAAATCATACAATATATTAGGCATAGAAGGAACATACCTCAAAATAAAAAAGGTCATATATGAGAAACCCATAAATAACGTTATACTGATTGGGGAAATCTTGACAGCTTTTTCTCTAAGAACTAGAAAAAAAGGATATTCACTCACACCATTTCTATTTGACATAATATTGGTTTGGTCCAGAAAGGCAGGACAACTCAAAGGAAGGGCTTCCAGGCTATAAGTAAATATAAACTTTTCCTAGTTGACAATTGGTTGAGCTTGTCTAAACACCTAGCATCAATCAAAGGAAATGTTCAGGTTAAAATAAAACATGAAAAGATTGTGGAGACCAAGGTTCTTTTGAAGTCTTACAGTGGCTGACTTTAGAAACAATGGATGACAAGTTTTTCCTATCCAGATCTTTAAAAGGTGCTAGACTTTTAGTTAATCTCTTTAGGATTGAGAGAGCCTGGAAGAGAATGATGAGCCATGTTAATAAAAATTCTTTACAGATGCAAATTTTTCCCCAGAAAAGACAGCTTTGCAGGGCCATTTCAAGATATGGCAAATAAACCTGTTTTGGGATAAAATATGTTGATTTTCTTCCTTGTAATGTTATGTCAGAGACAGGTTGGAAAGTAAGTCACTATATAGGGTTTAAAAAAAACCCATCTGATGAGAATTTATGGTTTGTAGGCCATGACTTCCTAGACCCCTTAGATAGGAATTTAGTCAGGATTTTCAAAATTAGAGCTTAGTCCTCAATTTTAACATGTAAACAATAGAAACATTATTAATAAAAAATTTATAGTTACTTTTGTATTATGTCTTTGAACTCCAGTGTAAATTCTATCCTTAGAGCACCTCACAAATGCTCCCCAGTCACATATGACTATTCTTTACAATGCTGCTCTAGACATGAACTCCTTGACAGCAGGAATCATGTTCTTCTCAATCTTGTATCTCAAACATAAATGTGCTTGATACATAGGAAAAATATATGTGTTTAATAACTAACTTAATGTCAAAGTTATAACTTTTATAATGCATATTTCCTCTCCATAAATTTTGGGGACTCTCATGTCAATATTTCCATATTCACTGCCAGCCTTTGTTAATATAATATGGAATTTGCTACTCGGTTATGTGATCTGCTACTCGGTTATTTTTAGTAGTATCTCTTTACTCTTAGAAATAATTTGTACATTGCAATAGTTTTATTAAGAAATTAATAGCAATAATTTAGATCATTGGTTTCGTCGTTCAAAGCCAGTCACTCATTTGTTTCTCCTTTTATGCCACAATAATTACCAAAGTTACATTATTTGTCACATCATACTGGGTTGTAGAAGTAAAATACAAAAACTCAAACAAATTTCTACTCTCTTGCTTTATTATTATTATTATTTTTGGAGACAGAGTCTTGCTCTGTTGCGCAGATTGGAGTGCAGTGGAGTCATCTTGGCTCACTGCAATCTCTGCCTCCCAGGTTCAAGTGATTCTCCTGCTTCAACCTCCCAAGTAGCTGGAATTACAGGTTCTGTTACTACTATTTTCATTCCATAAGGCCTTAATTTTTTTCTCATTCTTCTTGTAAAACATGTAAAAAAGGTACTTGAGTGATACATTTCATGTGTCCTATAACAATTATTAATATATTTCTGTGGATGCCAACTTGAAAACATCTACAATTTTATATTGTTACCTCCTCTCCTGAAAAATGTGTATATATTGCTCCATTATCTTCAAACATAAACTGTCATAGAGGAAACATCTGAGCCCAGAATGATTGCTTTTATTAGTATTGTTTTACCTGACTAGTGCTTAGATTATTCCTTTCAAACACGTCAATTTTTTTTTTTTCAGAATGTCTATTTTATTAATTTCCTCTGGAACACGGTGAAGTATTTTAATCTTTGCAAAGGCTCAAATCTTTTTGTTAGTTCTGGAAATATTTCTTCTGTTTTTCATCTCTGATTTCTGTTCATTTTATTTGTTTTATTTCCTTGTTTTCTCAACTTAGTAATACTATATATTGACTTCCTAAGCCATGCATGAGTATCATATTTTTTCACAGCTATGCAATTTATTTCACATTTTCTTCTGTACTTAAAGGATGTCTCAATTCTCCTCCACACAGAATTGCATACAGTTGTGCTATTGGGACTAAATGTTAACCTACACTTCATTTGCCAAACAGTGTCCCCTGAGAGAAGCTGAAGCCATTGAGAGCTGTAACTTGGTCTTATTCTGTCATTTATATGAGAACGTTTTTCCTAATTCGTCAGTCCAGATAAAGTACCTTTGCCTAAATTGCATAAAGTAGGCTCTAAAATTATATTCCACAGAGGTTTATTTTCTATTTTTCATTAAAAATGTGTTTTAACTTCTTATTGGTCTTTCTGTGTCTCTATCAGATCCATAGTTTTACTAAGCCTGCATCTCAATTGGTCACCTAAGTGTGTATAAACCTACCAGATTAGACTCTAATTATTTCTTCCCACTCACTACTGTTTTTCTATTTTCCTTCAACATTTGATTATGAATATTTAAGAAGCATACAGTAAACACACTCATACCCCAGGACTTATATCTACAATTAACATTTTATATTTTATCACATATCTCTCCCATTATTCACTTCTCTATTAAGTACCATCCATCTTACCTTTTTTTGATAAGTTTCAAAGTAAACACTAGAATGCCTCACCAGAAGCCAAGCATTTACTAGAGCTTAACATTTCTTTACAGTTTTTTCTTGGGTATTGTTTATATATAATGACATGCACAAATTGTTAATGCTTATTTGTTATTTGCTGAGTTTTGACAAATTCAAAACCCAAGTCCTTATCAAGAAATGGGATATGACCATAAGCTCACAAAGTTCGCTGCTTCTGCCTTTCAAGTCAATCCCTGCTCCTGCCTCCAATTCATATAATAAATATTACCAGAGAGTATGCAGTCTTGTGTCTGACTTTTTTCATTCAATACAATGTGTATGGGCTCTGCTTGTTGTTGCATAAAATAGATCTTTCTCTTTTTATTGTTGAGTAGTATTTCATTGCATGAATACAACATAGTTTGTTTATCTAGACTCCTACTGATGGACAGCTGGGCTATTTCCAGTTTAGGGCTATTTTTTTTATTAATGCTAAGAACATTATTATAGATGTCTTTCGTGGACATATGTTATCATTACTCCTAGGTGAACATTTTGGATTGAAATTATTGGATAATAGGATGGATCTATGTTTAGTTTCCTAAAAAACTGAAAGATCTTTTCCAAAGCGGTTTTACTATTTTACAGCCCAGCCAACAATATATGAGAGTCAGTTTACTCCACATCCTTGCTGAGGTAAATGATTGCAAGTCTTTTTAATTTAAGTCATTCTAGTAGTTATGTACTTTACATTTTTTCTGAGGGCAATGATATTGAGCACTTTCATATCACCCATATATCTTATTTTATGCAGTGCCTGCTCAAGTCTTTAGCTCATTTTTATTGGATTTTTGTTTATTATTAGGCTGTATATGTGAATGAATAACATTAGTCTCCTTGTCAGATATGCCTTTTGAGAATATTTTCTCTCATTCTCTGACTTTCCTATTCAGTTTTAAATGTCTGTGGATGAGTAGGATTTTCTACCTTTGAAAAAGGCTGATTTATTACTTTTTTATGTAATTATGACTTTATTATCTTAAGAAACCTACTGCCCAAATACAAGGATATTTTCCCATGTTTTCATCTACCAGCTATATGTTTTTAGCTTTCAGTTTAGGTGTGCAGTCCAGATTGAGTCAATGAGTCAATATTTGTGTATTTTGTAAGGCAAGAGTCAAGGTACATATTTTTTCAGTAGGTATCCCATCTTCTTCAGTATATGTTGAAAAAGCTTTCCTTTCAACATTATATGCTTTGATACCTTTGTTGAAATCAAAACTTCACAAAAGTGTGAATCTATTTAGGGCCCTTCCTCTTTTATTTCTTTTTATTTTTCTTTCCTTCTTTTGATCCGTTTGTTGATCTTTAGGCCAACATCACACGGTGTTAATTACTATACATTTTGATGAATCAAAAGATTGATTTGGGGAGAAGTGACACCTTAACAATACTGTCTTCCAATTCATGAACAAGGTTTATTCTCCATGTATTTGTGTCTTTTAAAATTTATCCTACAAATATTTTGTAGTTCTCAGTGTAGATGCCTTGTACAAAAATCAATTTGCACTGAAATTTATTCCTAAGTACTTTGCTACTGCTATGGTAAGATAATTATTTTTCTATTTCATTTTCCAAACTTTTGTGTCTAGTATCTAAAAATACAATTGATTTTTATACTGAACTTGCTAAATTTACTTATTCTAGTAGCTTTATGAAAGATTAATATGTTCTACATAAACAATCATGACATCTTTGAATAGAACATTTTATTTCTTCATTCTAATGTTTATGCCTTTGTTTCCTTTTCTAGCTTTACTGTGTTAGTCAGGACCTCCAGAAAAATATGCCATAGAACTGGTGAGAGCAGGAAGACATGCCATTATTTTATCAAACAAACATTTTTTTCTATCCACTTATATTTTTTCTGGCCTTCTGTGATTGCTATATACATATGCAATTACACAGGTAGATATTGTTCCACAGATCTCTCAGCCCTATTCAATCGTTACTTCAAGACTTTTTATCTCTGTTCTTCAGATTTGATCATTTTCACTTATTTTTCATTCAGTTATTGTTTCTTTTTTTTAGCGATTGTTTTTCTGTATTCTCTCAAGCATATTTTTACTTTGTTATTGAGCAGTCATAACGGCTGCTTTTAAAATGTTTGTCTGCTAATTTTACCATCTAATTCAGGTCTCTATTGACTCCATTTTCTGTTCATAAGTCACAGTTTTTATCTTAATCTGTATTAATATATATATACAAATTTTGGATTTACTATTAGCATTGTGAATGATACATTGTTGAAACAATAGATTCATTTCTTCTGAAAAATACTGATAAAAGTTTTAGGAGGCATTATCTTGGATGAATTCAAATCCCAAACTCTGAAGTATAACTTTAGATATTTTAGCCTCAGTTGAGTTATTAGGATGGCATCTGCCCCCATGCATATAGTTCTAGGATCAGGTAGAGGTTAGGGCAGAATTTATAGAGAAGATCTCAGGGTACCCCTGTCTGGCTCTCTCTTTTCTGAACTTTCTGCTTTCACTTTCTAACTAACTTAATCTCTGCCTTCAGCCCAGTAATACTGGTCACTGGACTGGTTCTTCAGTCCAATAATACTGCAGCTGTTTATTTGAGTTGTAGCAGCCCTGCATGATGCTGACTGGAGTCTGTCCTGGGGATAAAACTCTTTAAATAGTAGAAAATTTACCAAATATTTCATTCTTTCAAATCAAGCTCCCTCCAATATCTGCCAGTTTTTGTTCATGTTATAGTGACTTCAAATTTTTTTTTCTATTTTGTCAGACTTTACAATTGTTATCTGCGGAAGAGTTCATGTGAGAAGAGCTCTTGGATATTATTACCATAAGGCAAATGTATGTTTCTTTATATGTTTTGTTAAAGTAACTTTGTCTCCTTCTCTATAGAATTTTCTTCCATTTGCACTTTTTGATTGCATCCTAGTGGACTAGTTTAGCATATTTCTCTGTCCTTGGCATCTACTATAAATTGACATTTGGATCCAGAAACTTGATACAATTTTGTTTAAAATTATTTTTTACTATACTATTATAATTCTTCCATGGTTTTGTGTCTTCTGTTCAGCCTCACATAATGTCTCATTTTCTCTCTTTTTAGGATGTCAGCAGCTATAGATGGTCAATGCCTAGATTCATTTTATAAAGTAATGTTCTTTAACTTAGACACTTATGCATGGATAATCACAATGAGGCAGGAGAATAGAGTCTGGAGACTGGGAAACTAAGGCTGTTTCACGTTGACTTCCTAGAACTAAATAGAAAGGAAAACCTCAATTTTCCACGCCTAAGTAACAAAAGGACCAGAGGCTACACCCTTTGCAAACCTCCCACCTTTTCTGCACACCAGATGGGAAATTGGCTGTCTGCAACAAATCAGACTGATTGTGGCCTGAGTCATCATTTGCACAGAAGTATAACTTTGTAACTTCACCTTAGCCTCTGATGTTTGCACAGAAGTGTGACCTTTGTAATTTCACTTCAGCCTCTGGTTGGCTACTTTGGGCAACCAATCAAACTGAGTGTAGGCTACCACTGCATTTACATGAAATGAGCATGATGTAGCCAATGGGAAACTTCTAGTGGGTATTTGGACCCAAGAAGATTCTGTATCCCGGCCCTTGAGCCGCTGCTTGGCCCGTTCCCACACTGTGAAATGTACTTTTGTTTTCAATAAATCCCTGCTTTCCTGCTTTTGTTGCTTCATTCTTTCTTTGCCTTGATAGGCATTCATCCAATACTTTGTTCAAAATGCCAACCTAGACAACATGCAGTCATGACCCTCTACTAGTGACAATGTCTGAGCATTTTAAACTTTACTAAGCATTGTCAAATGCGCTCTATACAGTAAAATTTCTATTTAGACCATCACTGACAATAAGCAAGAAGTACTGTTTCTCTACACCCTAATGGTACATCATTTTGGCATAATTTTTAAACATCATTTTTTACAGGTGAGAAATATATACAACTGACGCTTTAATTATATTTAGTCACAAATGAAATTAACCTTGTTTTCTTTGGATCTTTCTTGTTTTGTGGGAGTTTTTTTTAGCTATTTGGTGTTTCTTATTCTATACCTTGCTTCTCATTTGGCCCGTTCTTGATTAGATCATATAATTTGTCCTTATTGATTTGTAAAAGTTCTTAATATATCAACTTTAATCATTATACATATCTCTTGCCAGTTTTCTTTCACTATGTAATTTGAAACAACTGAATATTGTGGTAGGCAGAATAATAGTCCCTCAAAGATGTCAATGTCCTAATGCCTAGAATATCTAAATACAGTATGCTACATAGCAAAGGGGAATTAAGGCTACATATTGAATTAAGGTTGCTAATCTGCTGACTTTAGGAAGATTGGCCTAGATCCTCTTGGTGAGCCCAGTTAAGGACTCACAGGGATCCTTAAAAGTAGAAGAGAAAGATGGAAGAAAAGGTCAGAGTGATGCAATCTAAGATTTACTCAACTTGTTGCTGGATGTGAAGATGGAAGAAGGGTGCCACAAGCCAAAAAACGCAGGCAGACTTTAAAACCTGGAAAAGACAGCTACAAAATTCCCCCCACAGCCTCCAGCAATGAAAGCAACTCTGATGATACCTTGATTTTTAGGCCAGGAAAATTTGTCAGACTTTTCACCTACAGAACTATAATATATTTGTGTTGTTCTATACCACAAAGATTGTGATATTTGTTGTGAAAGCCATAGAAAACATAATGAACCATGCTGTGCCCTTAACCTAGGTTTTAAAAAAATTAAGTCATGGTCAACATTATTTACAATACCCATATGTACTGTGTCACAATCCAGATTATTTTGAAGTAAACCAGACATTGCATTATTTCTTCATAAATATTTCAGATACAATTATAAATGATAAGCAGTATTTTTGAAACATAAGCAAAATATTATCTTATACCTGAAACTTCATAATAGTACTTAACACCATAAATATTCTGTCGATGTCATTTTTTTCTTATACTTCATTTGTTTGATATATGCATTCAAATGAAATCTATTCCTTGTAACTGGTTGATATATAGTTGTTTATTTTCATCTACAGGTTCTCTCTTCATCTCTTTTAATCTTGTTTGTTTGCTTGTTGATATCATCATGCTCTTTATTCTGAAAACCTTTTATAGTCTGGATTTTGATGATTATATATTCATAGCACAGTTGAACAAGTTCCTCTATGCCCTGTAGTTCCTTTATATTTGTAGTTAGGTCCTGAGGTTTGATGAGTTTCAAATTTCTTTTTTTTTTTTTTTTTTGGTAAGAATATTTCATAATGTTTTCTACTTCTATCTGCAGACATATAACATATAGTTCTTTTTACTTGTTTTAAACATTTTTACTAAAATGTGCTATCATACATAAAACTTCATATGTATTCAAACTAATGTATTTTCACATATTGATGATTACAGTAAAATACAAATTTATTATTTTCTCTGTATTAAAACTGTAGAATCCTTTTTCTTTTTTTGTTTTTACATATTTGCAGGGTACAAGTGTAGGTTTCATATTTGCATATGTTGTGTTGAGAGAGGAGGCCCCCATTTCCTTGGCCGCATTTCTTTGCCTTGCACCTTCCTGATAGAAGGGAGGGTAAGAGAGATAAAATAACAGGAAGTCGAAATCAGCAGTCAGGCAACTTGCGGATGCCACTGATCAGGCCACAATGAGGCCCAGAGGCTGGGAAAATAACTCCCTTCTTGGTAACTAGTGTTTAGGTTATCATCTATAAACCTTGAAAATGTTGCAAAGAATGTTATCCCTGCTGCCCAGAGCCCTGCACTGAGTCACATACTCCACATTTACACAACCCAGATCCCCTTCCTGGAAATACCTCTGCCAACTGATGATTTATTGCCTTTGTCCAGTCCTTGTAAGCCTTCTCCCTTAACCCTTCCTGTGCACGCTAAATATGAACTAGCAAATCAATGAAGTCAAAGACTGTGAGGTCAAATGTCCAGCCAATGGGCAATGACACAGTTTCACCTCAGTTTCTCCTTTAGAGTTGTAAGCCTACAAAAGGGAAAGGAACCACTTATTGGGGAGCTCAGCTCTTGGGACATAAGTCTGCTGAGGCTCCACAGCTGATTAATGGTCTATTCCTTCCTCACTCTGGAGTCTGAGTGGCTTTGTTTGCGGTTCATCCTGTTAAATTTCAAAGTGGTGAAGTCTGGAGTTTTAAATTACTGATCACCTGAATAGAGAACATTGTACCCATAGGCAATTTTTCAACCCTTACTACTCCCCACCCACCCACTTTTTGTAGTCTCCATTGTACATTTTTCCTGTGTGTCCATGCATACTCACTGTTTAGTTTCCACTTGTAAATGAGAACATGAAGTATTTGACTTTCTGTTTCTGAAGTTATTTCACTTTGGAAATAACTTAGGAAATGGCCTCCAGTACCATCCATGTTGCTGCCATAATTCATTAATTTTAATGGCTGAGTAGTGTTTCATGGTATCCATCTATCTATCTCACATTTTTATTATTGAGTTCTCCATTGATGGACACTTGGGTTGATTCCATATTTTTGCCATTGTGAATAATGCTGTGATAAACATATGAGTACAGGATCTTTCTGATGTGATTTTATTTTTCCATTTGAGTATAAATCCAGTAATGGAATTGCTGGATCAAACAGTAGTAGAACTTTAGAATCTTTAACTCCAATTAACTCCACTTAACTCCACTCATCTTTTGTGTGATTTTGTCATGCATTTAGTTCTACACAGAATTAAACTGTATACATCACTGCATTTTTTTAAATGAGTATTCTCTTAAATGTATCCAGATTTTTTTTTTTGAGTTTTTCATTCCTTTTTGAATTTTTGCATCCAATATTCTTCTACTAGGGTTCTCTTTAGTATTTCTTTAATTGTAGGGTGGTCTAAAACAATGCTTTTACTTCTTGCTTGAAATAATTCAGTTACAATTTTATTTTGAAAAATATTTTCAATGAGCACAAAATTCCAGCTTGTGGTCCTTGTTGTTTGTTTCCAGCATTTTAAGTTTGTCATTTTATTGCTTTCTGGTTATTATTGTCTTTACAGAGAAGTAAATTATCAATCTTATTGTTACCTCCTTGAGGTAATGTATCTTTTTTCCTGTGGCTAACTGTACCATTTATTCTTTATCTTTATTTTTAAAAAGTTTTACTATGATGTGCGCACATGAGTTTTTTTATTTATATATCTTACTTGGGAATTGTTAAGTATTTTGAATTTGTTGATTGGTATTTTACATTGGTTTTAGAAACTTTTCAACTATTATCCTTTCAAATATTGTTTCTACATATTTCTTTTTTTCTGCAACCACAATTACATATATGTTAAATTTTTCAAGCATATCTCAAATGTTTCTATTTGGTTTGTGTTTTATTCTTTAAGTTTGCTTGTGCTGTATTTTTGATATTTTCTACTAACCTATCCTTTAACAAATTCTTTATTCTGTTGTGTCCAATGTTTGTTATAATCATCCAAGTTCTTAATTTAAAATTTCAGATATTATTTTTTTAGTTCCAGAAAGTCCTTTGATACTCTTACAGATTTTATTTTCTGGTGATATTCTCCAGTGGTATCTTTTTTTTTAATTTCCATAATGTATTAACATAATATGTTAAATTGTCATCATGTAATAATATTATCTGGATCACCTGTGGGTCTGTTTCTAATGTTTGTTTATTTTGATTTTTTTAAATTGTCTTGCTTTCTTTCATGTCTGATAAATTTTTATACCATGTTATACTTGTTTATAAAAGAACTATACAAGTTCCAGGAAATAATATACTTTATTAGAGGTGATTTCTATGGTAAACAGATAGTGTAAGTGTATATTGTCTTTCCTTTCTGTTAGGTAGATAGTGTAAGGAGGGTATATGGTCTGTATGGCCTTTCTATACTTCCAAATTTACAGTCTAGTAAGTCTTCATCTTTTCAGTCTTAAAGAGCTGAGGGAGATTCAGTTATAATTTTAGAGCTCTTCAGTTTAGCTTTTTATCCTCCATCCTTACTTGGCTTCAAAATTAAACTATTTTGAAGAAAAGACCAGCCATGAGTTTAAATAGGCCTTTTTCTCCTATCAGGTTTTTTTTCCCTAAACACCAAAAAATTGAAAGACATTGTATTCTGCTCTTTAGAATCTTTAATCCACTTCTTGAACCTCTTATACAGGTCAAAATTTAGCAAATTTCTCATGAAAAAATCTAATCAGGCAGTTTAGACTCCTTGTGTTTCCAATGTCCTGAAAGTCCAGGGCAACCATTGAAATCTTTATTATTTTCTCTTCACCCAGAAGAGATCTTCTGTCTATACCTAGCCTGCTCCTCAGCCTAAATCTACCATAGGGCAATGCCCACAAGGGAAAATAAATAATTGCAGAAAATAAAACCTCTTCTTAGGAATTTTAACCCACCTACTTCTTGTTACTTCTACAGATTACTAACATCTTTAAAAACATAAGGTTTTATTCCATATAACTTGTCCAGCCTTTTCTAGTTTTTGCAGTTAAACTACTGACCTCCCATTACCTACTATATTCTATGAAAAGCAGAAATTAGTCTATTTTAATTTCAGATAGTTTTTCTTAAGATTTTCTGGTCATGTTTTTAGAAGCCAAATATTTATACATCCTAACCAATCATTCATTCATCCAACACCTATTTATAGAATACTGATTAAGCAGTTGTTTTCTTGATTATGATTTCTATTATAAATTATTTTCAGATCTAAGTACTTCCTTGGAGTCTTCATCATAATGTTTTGTTGTTTTGTGTGGCAATTTTTTTCCCACAGCTTCATGTTGATTTAATTGTTTTTGTTGTTTATTTTCAATAAGGAAACAGTAACTTGGCTCAGGAATATGAGTAAAAAGAGAATAAATATTATCCTTCATTCACTCATTATGTATTAGGCTATTATACAAAGACTACTATCTGCTTAGTGTAAACAGATACAGAAAGCAATGCATGACCCATTTACATGGATCCATAGGAATTCATCTTGTTCACCTTTGTGGAACAAAGGCACATCTCTGCCCTCACTCCTTGATTCTCTACAGAAACAGAAATAGACTGTTTCAGTACAGCACAGCATGCATTTCTTAAGAAAGAAATTGGCTTATATATATATATAGACTTATTATATGAAAGCCTATATTATATAGGCTTATTATATGAAATATCACACCTTCAGGCACATACTGCACACACACCTTTCATCCTCCACTTCCATCTATACAGCTTTAACAAAAATTATATCTAGTACAATGCCATATCCTAATGTGCACCATCTTCAACTCCCTGCTTTATTGCTTCCTAGTAGATGTGGATCCCAAAGTATGTAGAATGTACGATGGGTCCCAGAGAAGGGATGTTCCTGATTCTGCTTTAGAAACCCATAGTGCATCTAAGGGATTGATTGCCAATTTTCTTGATGCTACATAATCTGTATCACAAAACTAGAAGCATATAGAAGAGAACTGAACCCACTTCAGAGGAGATAGGCCTACTCAATTTCAAAATGCCAAAATACGTCATGCTGTTCTCTCTTGCTTCTGCTCATTTGATCTATTGTTATTGTAATTTATCCCCAGTTTCATTCAAATGGTATTCCTAAATTCAGTTAATTTCAGATAAAATTAATCAATGAAAACATTAATCCAATTTATACAATGTAATTAAAATGATGATAATTATAAGATAGCAATAATAATAGTAGAGGACAATATTAGTTGCATACCAGCCACCATGCAGAGTTCAAATATTCCTGATTACTTCCTCCCTTAAAGAGAAGCACTGATAGAGGTAGGTAAAGTACAAGGATTCCATCTTGCAGTGCTCTCAGGGGTAGCTTTTTGAGCAATAGGGAAAGCAATTAAAAGTTCTGTTTCTTCGCATTTTTCTGGAATAGCAGGGACAGCATCTTTTTGGAGTGAATATTTTGGATCCTTCTTTGAGAACTTGATCCCTTGCAACCCCTTAAGGCTGATACAGAGTGGCTGTTAACTATTTTGGAATTGTTTCTTGTCCTGGGGTAGCCTAGAACAGTGGTTTCAACAGAAGGCAATTTTGTTCCACAGGAAGTATTTTATATACTACAATGAGAATGTCAGCCCTCTACAACGAGCATGACAGCCCTCTACAACAAATAATTATTCATCCCAAAATATCAATATGTTAGAGTTGAAAAACCATGGCCTACAATTACCAGATTAAAGAAGAAGAAAAAAGTAGGTGACACGGGTACTTATATTATGCAAGTCAAAATACTAAACACATACTTCACATATATTATTCCTAATTTTCATTATCAAAACAACTCTGTCATGTAAGTATTATTACCTCCATTTTACACATAAAGGCATTGTATGGGGAGGAATGGAAAGATAGAATTGTAAATATTACAAATAACACTAAAAGTATATTCACATTTTTTTTTGAGACAGAATGTTGCTCTTTTACCCAGGCTGGAGTGAAGTGGCATAATCTCAGCTCACTGCAACCTCTGCCCACTAGGTTCAAGTGATTCATCTGCCTCAGCCTCCCAAGTAGCCAGAATGACAGACACCTGCCACCACGCCAGGCTAATTTTTGTATTTTTAGTAGAGACGAGGTTTCACCATGTTGGCCAGGCCAGTCTCAAACTCCTGACCTCGGGTGATCCACCTGCCTCGACATTCCAAAGTATTAGGATTACGAGAATGAGCCATCGTATACAACCAGCATATTTTAACTAATTCACTTTTCCAGTATTCAGACAATACTGTGATAGTTCAAACACTGGATACCTTACCTGATAGCTCACAGAGCCATGATTAAATCCAAGTCTGTTTCGCTGCAAAAGGTATTTCGCTCACCTTTCCATGGTACCATTTTAAGTCTAATAACAGATGTGCATATGACAGCATTTCATTCATCTGAGCCATTGGTAACAACTCATGCAACTGCTCTATTGGTCTCAGGGGTGACTGAACAGAGAGGATTCGGCTGGCTGTATTCACATGTGTGCAGCTTGGTAACAGTTTTACAAAGTATCTTTGATACATTATCTTATCCTCCAAACAAACTTTGAAGTAAATAAAATTGTGTACCCAGTATGCATATGAGAAAACGAAGGCTCCATAAATTTAGGTAAGTGGAGGCTCAAACCCAGATCTTTCCAGTTCTTTTCATTAACTTTACTTAAAAAAGCCATTCTCACCTCAGCTGTTCTCATGTGCACAGTAAGTGTTCTTCCAGTGTTTCTCAAACATTGGAACAAGGTGGCACACGTAGACAGTGATATTTCCTCAGTCACTTTGGGCAAAGAAAGATGTTACTTGCTCATCATCCTGGAGATTCACCTATTCCAAACTCTTCCTGGCCACAAGAGCTGCAAGGGTCAATAATTTGGCACACCTGTATCCCACACCAGTGCTTTGTAGACACTGATTGAGATGATCTCTTTAGTCTCAGGTGTAGGCTTTCTGAGACTTTTCAATTTTCTCCATTCTTCACTAAAATGTGGTAGACCAAACTATTAATATTCTATCAATAAAAGCAGGTTATATAATGTTATATATAAAATTTTATAACTTTATAACCAAATTCAAAATGAATATCACCCGCATCAGATGCCTGAGCTATATAAACATAATATTTTGGTGTTTACTAATCTTTTAAACATTATAGGAATATTAATTCAAACACTATTCAAAAATTACTGAGGATAGATTAAAACAACCAGTTGCCTCCTAAGACAGCACAAATGACTAGGATGTTTCATTCAGTATGTTTTCTCTCTTCATCAACAGAAATCAGTAAGAAAAAGTGAATTATGATATAATCATGTTCTTTTCTAGTGCACCATTAATCCCTATCTTTGCCTGCTATTATAATTCACTTTACCAAACAAAAACAATATTTGTGTTGATATATTACCTCAAATTTAGTGTAATGTGTCAGGAAACAGAAATATGAATCTCAGACATAATAACACGTCAATATGAGTACATTTCTTTCTGTGCTTCAGTCACTTTTGAGCTTATTTCTCCCCCATTGGATTTTGCTGTCTTCAAATAACACTTCCCAGCCCCCATCACACCATTATAAGTAAGTTTTAAACTCTTTGAATTCAATAATTCACAGTTTCCTCTTCACTAATCTTTTTCTCTAGCTCATCTAGAATTTATATGAAATGTGAACAGATCAAATAATCACATGCATTCTATTTCGTACTTGAATGTGATAATTGTTAACATGTTCTTGCAGTATTTTCTATTACCATGAATAAGATCCTATCAATTCATTTCATCAAAGATGCTGAAAAGATTAACCAGAATATATTAAATATTCTAGCCTACTTGATGAGTTTTTGTTGAATTGTGATTGCAAGAGATGGTACAATTTTCAAATATGATATCTCATATTAGAATATGTTTAGTAGTGTTTTAATAGCTAGAAGCTTTAAGCTGCTATCTTAACAATATTTAGTAATTTAATAATTTAGTATCCCAATGAAAGAAGTCACATGCTTATGGAATTCCAGAAAATAAGCTGCCTGTTACCTGTGAATGAATTGTTCAAAACCTAGCCCCAACAATTCAAATATCATACGCTCAGGTGGCCAGTCTTTCAAATAAAAATCTGTTATTTGTACCCTGTACTTTTTTACATAGAAACTAAACTGAAAAAAATCTGATCAACCTTTCTGTTGGTAACTGAAAAAACTCAGCTCTAACCCAAAAGTAAATTTTAAACTATAAACAATGTTTATAACTGCAACTCCTGCCTACAGCCACACACACACACACACACACAAATTTCTTCTCCGTTTCTTCTAAGTAGAGAACTATATTTATGAATTGAGAAAAAAAAATTCAAAAATAGTTTTTAAATTATAACTCATAATTTGTGGACTAGCAACAGAAACCTTTTTCAAATGTAACTCTGTTTAGATCTCTCCTCTGTTTAAAAATTCTTCAATAATTCCAACCCCCTGCTTCTCCCCTCCAATCTCCAGATAAATACTAAATAAACCCCTTGTTGGGCACCCAAGGCCCTTTATAATTAGACCTAAGCTTATTTCTCATCTCTCACTCCTCATTATGCCTTTAGATTCATTCAAATCTGTCTGTTCCTTCTTGAACCTACACACTATGACTACTGTTAATTCATGTCTTTGTCTAGAAATACCTTTCCCAGGTTTCTACATCTGAAAAGCTCAGATGTAGCTTTTTTCCCCCGCAATGAGAGTCATCGGCATTCCTGCCTTATTTGCTCCTACGGCCCTAGTCTATTGCTCAGTCTTATGCTACCTTGTGCAGACCTCTCCCTCAGAGCAGAGAAGATTTCAAAAGAACAGGAATGTTTTATCCTCCTCCAAGAAACATAAAGGACCTTAGAAAGTGCGTTTTGTACAGTAAGCTTATGCATTTCAGCCTAAATTTACTTTTCCTAATAATCCGATTTCTTCAGTTAGTTTGTTTCCCATCTTGCTGGATGATATCGGTACATTTAAAATAAATAAATATAGCTATATTAATGTAAAAGCTGGCATTACAATTCGTTCAGAAAAAATTGTCTTTATTAGGAAGCACGTATTTAAGCCAGGGAGAAAAGGTAAACCCGGAGGACATGTGTCGGCAGGCTTCAAGACAACAGAGGAGATCATCCGCTTGCTCTGCGACAATGGAGAGATATTCCTGGTAAGAAAGAGACAGGAAATGAGAGAGGAGGGGAGAAGACAGTACAGTAGATAGAGGGTTTTATTTTGAGTTTTGAATATTGCAGAGGAATTTAGGAAGGGAATGAATTTAAGATTAATATTAAGCTGGTTTTATTAATGCAATGCAAACCTTCTCATGTTCCAAACACTGAGTAAATATTCTGCATCAAGGAGCAGAATTCCACCTCTATGGTATCTAGATTTATATTAAGAACATTGAGAATGATGTAAGAGGATCCCTAAACTAAGCTAACTGTGGAAGTGGGAGTTTAGAATAAGATGTAACCATGAGAAGTTGGAAACTCCTTAACTTTGCAGGAGTATGGTGCTAGACACGGGCCATAATCTATGGAAAATAATTAAGTCAATTTAAGCTGTGCTTTGAGGACAGCGTGACTCCATCTGATAGCTACTATAGAAGAAAATCAATCATAGCACCATTAACATAAGACTTTGTTTGAAAACGCTTAGCAGGAGAAGGCTCTAAATGATTGTTCTAATTTGAGAAATAAGGGGATAATTTTTATTGGATTTTAGCAAGAGGGATTGCATCATTTTCAGATAATTTTCAGAACAGGGTAAGGACAAAAACAAATTTTAAATAAGAGGTTTAATTCTTCCATTGAAAATAAAGGAAAAGAATTCTCTCACTCCTTTTCTTAGAGCACTTAGTTTAGAAAACTTATAAAAGTTCTTTTTCTGTTTTTTTTTTAAATGTATATACATTTTTCTGGAAACTAAAAAAGCATCTTGCCAGCTTTGTGATACAGGGATGTCTTTCTCAAGGACCTAGGCTCCATAGCTTTGAAGTATAAACACCAAGGAAGATAGCACTCTTGCCTCCCAGTCTCTGTGGGAGGGTAGGAGCCTAACTTTAGCCAGGGCCTGGCTCCAAGTTGCAAAACTACCTCCTGTCATAAAGATGTAAATTTATTTTCCTTTTATATAAAACCAAGTTTCTAATATAGATGGTCACCCTAATTAACAGTGAATTTAGGATGAACTATGTATGATAAATGTTGCCATCAGCATTCTTGCTTAAGGACCAGTTATTCTTTATCTGGATAACATGGATGTAATGATTTGTATCTGCCTAGCTACATAAAATGGTGAGATTTCTTTCTGTCTTTGCAATTTCTTAACAGATTGCCTGCGATATCATCCTCTGTCTAATATTTATTCAATAATAAAACTGTTTTCATTTTCTGCTACCTTTGTGGAGAAGTTCTCTGGGTTGGGAGAATAATTTGTTTTTGTTTTTACTTCTATTTTTCTAACAGTAGTTGGCCAAAAAATGGTTCTCTCAAAAAGAAGGAATTTTTTTTTTTGTATTAGCAGGCGTTGGAAAGCTTGCAGCCACTGGAAAATTTGGATTTAATTGAGAGAGAAGGCAGGAGGGGTTGTTACACTGTTAGGAGCTAAGATCCTGTGCAAAAGAGGGTGGATAAGAGCAGCTGTGGGAGGGAGGAGGGATGCAAAGACATGTAGGGACCACAGTGGAGAATTCTCATTCCTTCAGTGCCTGCTATGGTGGGTTACAGAAATTAGCAAGCATAATTATTTATTAATTTGCATACTCCCTCTCCCACAAACACATTGACATCAAAAGGATTGTATAATTCATATTTGAATCCTTGGTACCTAGAATTTCCTACCATCTAACAGATACTAAAATTAATAACTAACAACCTTTGCCCATTCCTAGGCCTCAACCACAAATTCATTTTAGAACAGATCCAGCTATTGTGAAATATGCTGGTAAAAAGCCAAGGTCATGACCTGGGCAACATAGTAAGATCCTGTCTTTACAAAAATCCAAAAACAAATAGCTGACTGTAGTGGCACACATCTGTAGGTCCAGCTACTCAGGGGGCTAAGGCGGGAGGATCACCTGAGCCCAGCAAGGTTGAGGCTACATTATGCCACTGCTCTCCAGCCTGGGTAACAGCAAAACCCTGTCTCGAAATCAAAATTAAATAAAGAAATAATAAAAGCCGAAGTCTTACAGATGAAGATGAACTTTTAGGCCAGGTGCAGTGGCTCATGCCTGTAATCACAACACTTTGGGAGGCTGAGGCCAAGGCAGGCAGATGGCTTGAGCTCAGGAGTTGGAGACTAGTCTGGGCAACCTGGCAGAAACCCCATCTCTACAAAATATACAAAAATCATCCAGGCGCAGAAGCTTGAACAACCTGTAATCCCAGCTATTCAGGAGGCTGAAGTGGAAGCATCACTTTAGCCCGGAAGGCGGAGGTTGCATTAAGCTGAGATCACAGCACTGCATTTCAGCCTGGGTGACAGAGTGAGACCTCGTCTCTAAATAAATAAATAAGTAAATGAAATTTTTTTATCTTTAATGACCTTATTTCGCAGATCTTTTATTTAAAAGAGTAACTGGGCTCACAAGACTCTATAATCATCTGCAATCATCAATTTCAATCTGCTTTAGCAATTTAGCTTTTTTCCCTGTGGCAGTTTTGTTTAGTTAGTCGGTATTTTGGTTTGGTTTGATTTTTAATCTCTATTTTAATATTCTCTCTGCTCACTATCCTAGCACCTTTTCATTATCAAACATTTCTACATCGTGCACATGTTCCACAGTTTTTCCAAAATAGATCATGATGAAGGTTTCTCCCTAAAGGACAAAGATAGTAAAAGGAAGAACACAGAGTTAAAGAAATTGAAGGATATGGTTAAAGAAATAATAATCTCAACTCAATTTATCTCAGTTAATTTGCTATTAGCATAATCAGTGCTTGTACCTTATTCATATTACAAATTCTCTCGGAAGAAAATACTGCTTTCTATGTGCTTGCCATAGTATAAATGCAATATTGTGATGAATCTCATAAAAATTTCCCTTCTTTTATTGTTAGATGTGGCTCTGTAACTTTGAAAATTCCTTTTCAAGGTTACATTCTGGGATTTACAGCTCTGAAACCCAAAGTCGGTGAATACATAACTAACTCTCTTTGCTTAAAAAAAAATCAAGCATATGGGAGATGAATGTATAGTGAATATTATCTCAAAGACAAACACAAATAATTAGCTATGGAATCTCACAGTTATAGAAAAGCACGAAGGATATACAGTCTAAATCTCATATATAGAGATGGGAAAATGCATGGTTTAAATATAATTTACAACTGAAGAAATGGAATTTTGAAAATGAAAGAACATTGCTGAATTTTGCTTTAAAAACTCAGGAAAGGAGATGAATAGAAAAGGCAAGGGAAAGATTGAAGCTGATACAGTGGCAATAAAAGAGTAGGTCATGATAGAAAAAGAGAGGCTGATACACAAAACTGGCAAATTAGTAGGATAGCTGTTGGTGTGCATGACTTGCCCTGTGTCAAGGATGATGTTTCCATTCCGTGACACCAACCAATAGATTGCTTGAACTGTTTCTTACGCTTCTCTACTTATCTTCCCTCTTTACTCAAAAGTCACTATTTAGCACAACATAAACTCCAGATATTATGAAACTGGCTCAATTTAAAATATTTTGCTCCATTTTCTCCCCTAATATACTTGTACTTAGCAGATTATGTGAATGAATTTTTGGTTTCTAAAAAATAGCCTTTTAATAGGGGATTGTAAATGTTGTTTACAGAAAACAAAAATTAAAGAAATGACTGGAGGCCAGCTTCCTGACTCTCAGGCCTGTAATCCTAGCACTTTGGAAGGATAAGGTGGGTAGATCGCTTGAGCCCAGGAGCTTGAGACCACTCTGGGCAACATGGTGAAACCCTATCTGTACAAAAATTAGCTGGGCATGGTGGCATGTGCCTGTAGCCCCAGCTACTTGATGAGAGGGGAGAGGAGCCTGAGGTAGAAGGATCGCTTGAATCCTGGAGGTCAAGACTGCAGTGAGCAGAAATGGCGCCACTGCACTCAGAAATGGCGCCTGGGTGACAGAGGGAGACCCTGTCTCAAAAAAATAGGAAAGAAAGGAAAAGAGAGAGAGAAAGAAATGACTGAAACAAATACTTACAAAGGAGTAAGATAAATTTCTGTGTCAACTGAATTTCTTCATCATGTTTTTCCTTTACATAATCCAATTTCTAATAAAAAAATAGGTTTCAAGAAAACTGAGAATTTAAGAATATGGCTTTCTCATTCTTAGTATACATAACCTCATGGTATTGAACACTATCATCATTACCATCCACCTTTCAGGAAAGATGTTTATACAGCCCGAGAAAACGCCATACCCTGCCCACAGAGCAGTTGTACTCAAATATTTAATCTCAAGGGGGTAAATAATCATTTCCTCCTCTGCATCCTCCACTGTAATTCTAATTAACCCATTATAATCATGACTGACTCCTTTACCAGCTCTTCCACCAGATTGGGAGATCTCAGAGGATCAGAAGCATGCTCCATTTACATTTCTATCACCAGCATTAAGTACCTTTCTTGATTTAATAATGTTTGCTGACCCAATGAGTAAATCATAATTTCTCTGAATACAAATAATATTTGCTAAATTAGGCCCAGGATGAGGACATAAGTTTTATCTAGCATATATCTCTGGACAATTGATGGTGACCAACTGGGGAGATGTGTTGAGATGGACTCTGATATAAACATAATTATAAATATAAAAATGTAAATAAATAAATGAGCATATAAATACACACACACACACACACACAGTCTGAAAATACTGCTATAATTAATTAGCAGTATTTCTTATAAGAATAGTATTAGCATGGGAGACACTATTTGCCATCTTGAGACCTGACAAGAAAAAAAAATCTAATATATTTAAATTCTATTTTATCATTATTTTTCAAAAATGCTTTATGTAATTTAAAACATTTTATTTCTACAGAAACATCATCTTTTGCGTTACAGATGTATAAAAGGAGATTTGAGATTTAAGTCATTTTTCAAAGTTCATAGTTTATATGGTCAATAACTTGCTGATCTGGACTCAAATACAACTTCTAATAATAACAAAATGCCAAGATATCCACAACACTCCACCATCGCTTTCTTTTTTATTACCTGTAATTACACTCAGCTCATGTGCAAGCACTCCTGAGCATATATGAATGCCTACATTTTGAGCATAATTATAGCAGAGAAACAGACCAGCTGGAAAGTGCTAACTGAACAATTTTACAAAAATATGTCTGGATGTGTCTCTTGCAAACCCCAGTTGCATTTACGGTTACTAATTATACGTTCTTATACAATTCAGTGCAAAGTCCTGTAGAGTCCCAGTGTTTGGAGCTTATTCAAGAGTTAGCTTAACAATGGAAATGTTCAGATAGTGATTGAGATTTGATGGTAAAATAAAGACCAAGCTCTTTCCTATTTGTTTTGTATTGCCTGGAAAAGTCAAGTTAGCATAAATCAGCAGATACCTTTAACAACTGTGATCCAAATATAATGTAGTTCAAAAATATGTTAGGGAAAGAATAAGATATGAGATACAATCTCAAGGAGGCTGGTCCAAGGCATTAGCCTTTCCAAAAACATATTTGATATTATTTGGTTTTCTTTCTTTATTGCTAGTAGTTTTCCCAGTCTACCTCTTCAGGGATTTAAAAATTGATGATCAGCAGAGGGGAAGTTGCAAAGATTTCTGCAGTCTCCTATAAATTCACCTGAGTCTTTGATCCATTGAAAATTTTTAACAGGGCGCCTTGAATTGGAGGTTAAGCGATAAGAAATTTAGGGTAATGGAGCAGGGCCAAGAACAATGGTTAGGAAAGCTATACTTAGGTGTGGAAAGACATCTTATTGTCTAGCTAGACAATAGATAGATAGATAGATGATAAGATAGATATAGATAGATAGATAGATAGATAGATAGATAGATAGATAGATAGATAGAAGATAGATTTTTTAATTTCTGAGATGGATTCTTGCTCTGTCGCCCAAGCTGGCGTGAAGTGAGGTGATCTTGGCTCACTGCAACCTCCGCCTCTTGGGTTGAAGTGACTCTTATGCCTCAGCCTCCTGAGTAACTGGGATTACACGTGCCATAATGCCAGGCCTAATTTTTGTGTTTTTAATAGAGACGAGGTTTCACCATGTTGGCCAGGCTGGTCTCAAACTCCTGACCTCAGATTATCCACCCACCTTGGCCTCCCAAAGTGCTGGGATTACAGGCATAAGCCACCATGCCCAGCCTTATTGTTTATATTAAAGTTCTGGTTCCCCCAATTACTAGCTGCATGACCATGTGTAAACAGATTACCCTCTGCCGTCAGGGCTCTCACTAAACAATTGGAGTTTTTGTGAATGTCAGATGAACAAATCTATCCAAAATGTTTAGGAAAGTGCCAGACACATGCCAGGCACTAGTAATAAAAATAGTCAGAGTTGTCAACATTTTTCTTATTGTTTTAATACAAATAGTGGCAATAGTAGCAGGAGTGGTATTAATATGGCTGTATCTGTATTGCTACAAAGGAATACCTCAGGCTGGGTAATTGATAAAGAAAAGAGATTTATTTGGCTCATGGTTCTTCATTCTGGACAAGCATGGCACCAGCATCTGCTCAGCTTCCCATGAGGCCTCAGAAAGCTTTTACTCATGGTGAAAGGTGAAAGGAGAGCAGACATGGCATGTGATGAGAGAGAGAGTAAAAGAGAGGGGAGGATGGACCTGCCAGGCTCGTTCAAGAGACCAGCTCTCTTGCGAACTAACAGTGAGGACTCACTCAATACCACGGAGAAGGCACTAAGCCAATCATTAGGAATCTGTCCCCATGACCCAAACACCTCCTACTACCCTCACCTCCAACACTGGGGATCACATTTCAGTAAGAGATTTGGAGGGGACAAATATCCAAACTATATCAATGGTTTATGTTCTTAGCCTTAAGAACACAAACTCTTAGGGGAAAGTACATAAACTCTGAAATCTAAATATCTGGATTTAAATCCAGCCCCCGCTGATTACAAATAAATTTATTAACCTTACTGTTCTTAGGGTCATTATTGATAAAATGGATCTAACAATATTTAATTGAAAGCTCATTTGAAGACCAAGGCCCTGCATAGCAAAAAGAAAATCTTTCTAAACGAGAAAATACATATACAAACATGGGTTTACCCTATTTCTTCATATCCTCTGCAAAGTCAGTCTGTGAACTGAGGTGCGTAAATATTCCTGACTAAAATATTTCTCACAGGTTTACTGTGGATGTCTGCTATGCTCTCAATATTTCCATTCCTCCAAAATTCATGTATTAAAATCTGATCCTCACTGTATTGGTATTAAGGGCCTTGGGAGGTAATTAGGTTGTACCAGCCAAGGAAAAGTTTCCCCTTGGTCCTCTGAATGTTTGCTCAAAAATCAACACACAAAAGGCGATTAGCTGGTAAAAAGTAATACAAATGTATAAACGTGCATGTAAAGGAGAACCTTAAAGTGATTACCCCAACCTCCCAATAGGGGTCACCATCTTGAGGTTACCTAACGAATGGGGACTTGGATTGTGCAAAACAGGTTGTAGGAAGTGGAGAAGAGGAGACTTGGCTGGCAAACAGGGTCTTGTTATGCAAATTAAGTCTCACAGGTAGCAGCTCTCAGAAAGAACAGATAGTACAATAAATGTTTCTTTCAGACCTTTCAAGGTGTCAGACCTCAGTTTTTCTTCCTTAGATCCAGAAAGGGAAGTACTCAGAGAAAACCTGGCTGCACCAATGCAAATTTTCTCTACAGATGGAAGTCTCCACAATGAAAGAACAGCTTAGCTACTTCTGTTTGCATGCCCTCTGAACAGCCATCTCAAAACATGTCAAAGTAGTATATTTTGGGGTAAAATATTCCCTTCACTCCCCATTTTGAACTCTAAAAATCTTCACAAATTAAAGGCCAAGTTGATTCTTTGAAGAGATTTGGGTTAGAGATGGTTAGATAAGAGATAGGCAAAGGAAGGAAAAGACAAATTGGGATAAGCAGGAAAGAACAAATTTAAACATATCATCTCATATCTTCTTGAATTAGTCTCAGTCCTGAAAATAGATCAGGTCAGTTAAACAGCTGTGCTCCACTCCAGAAGGTGGCACTGCAGATGAGTTAGGCCTCTATATATGAAACAGGCAAACAGAACTTTGAAGGCACCAAGACAATCATGAGGAATCCGTCCCCATGACACAAACACCTCTCACCAGGCCCTACCTCCATTAGGAATCACATTTCAGTCAGAGATTTGGAGGCAACAAATACCCAAACCATATAAACAATTTATGTTCTTAGCCATAGAGGCACTTTACAGAAAGAGTAAGGACTTGGAATGTTCCAAAACAGGTTCTGAGAACAGGAAAAGGTGGCCTGGCTGGCAAAAGGGGACTTGTTATGTAAATGAAGTCTCAGAATCAGAATCGCAGTGAAAACCATAAGAAGCACCATAAGAGATGCTTCTATGGAAATAGAAGCAAAAAAAAAGATTAATATCTAGATTAATCTATAGATCACTTTTTTGAATCTCTGGAGCATCTTTAGATTGCAGTAGCAATCTGACAAATTTTCCTAAATTAAAGTTAGAATCAGATATTCAAGCAATCTTTCTGAGTAGTCTATACATCAGCTGGCACAAAAGCTGTTTACATATAAGTTGCTGTGGTGATTTCTCCCATCGTTTATATAAAGTTGTCTAGCTTCAGTTAGCAGGACTTTAAGAAAAGCATAGTTTTAATATCTAGGGATTCCAACTATGGAAAATGGGAGAAAAATTTGAAAACATTAGTTTGGAGACTTTTAGCTGGGAAAGAATTCAGGATATAATCCGAATTGTAGGCAAATAATAAAAAGCCAAAAACGATGGGCAGGGCTAGAATCTAATAAGAGGTGTGCCATAGCTTTCCACTAAAATATATTTTTTTCTCTCTAGTCTTTAATTTTTACCAAAGATTAATCATAACAGGACCAATTTGTTTTCAAAGTAAGTTTTAGTCTTATTATATTTAGGCTTATTATTTGCATAAAGTACAACAAGACTAGTGATGGGCCACACAGGCTTTATTTAAGTTGGCTTTGCTGGAACATTTTATACAGAATTTCAAATTAATCTTTATAGGAGCTCTCAAGGATAGGAAATCAAGCCAAAGATTTGCCAATGGAATGTGCCTGTAATATCTATACAAATTGTATGCATCCTATCTTCTCAAGGTCCCCAAAATACCCTGAGGTTCCTGAACCTACAAGTGACTTCCTTTACTTACTGCAAGGTAGGAATCTTGTAAGGGAACCATACAGACAAAGTACCAGGCCAATCTTTATTGGGGGCTTTTTATAGGCTCTATAAAGTCACTTCAAGTCTTCAAAGCAACCTAGCCATATCTGAAAATATGCTAGTCCAATCAAAGTCTTGGTAAAATAACCAGTGCCTCCAATTTTGTCTTATTACAAAAGAAGATTCTTATTGAATTTAACTATATTGTCTAACTATATGACAACTATATTGTCATAAATCAAGAGCACTTACAAATAGTTTCCATATTCTGAAGAAATCAAGTAGAAAGAGAGGTAAATCTTTCAGTTTTGCTCACAAAAGTGTACTTTAATCAATTATTGTAAGCTCAAATCTTTCTTGAACTATTTGTTTCAGAGTCAGAAAAAATCAGGAATGTTTCAAATAAAAAAGTAATAAAAATTATTTTAGTTGTCTATCAGTTCAGTACTATGTAATTAATTGTATTCTGCTTTATGTTTTGTTAATAAACTTCATGAATGCATCAGCATTTTAATTAGTCCTGGAAGTATTTTTTTTTTTTACCTAGTCCAATGGTTTGATCTCTAAAGTGATCAGAAGTCTGTATTTAAGTGTACTTGTAAGGGTCCCTTTATGAATTTGCTTGAAGAGAAAGCACATTTCAACAGTAGTTTATTATTAATTGCCTTTTGAGAAGAATTGAAGAAAACAATAATTGACCGCGGATGGCAAAATACTTAGAATAGTCATGATTAAAGACACAACTGACAAAAAAAAAAAAAAATTGGGTTGTTTTTGTGGCCTACACCATACATCATAATTATAATTATTCCTGACAACATGCACCAAAACATATCAGAATTTTAGAAATTTAGTATAATTTTAAAACACATATTAATAACACATTTATACAAACATAACTCAAAGAAAGTTAAGCACCATTTCTTCTTTGACAATGCTTCCCACATGATTTTAACAAACCAAATAAGCCTAATAGGTCTGTTTTGGACTTCTAAGGGTTATTTTTGGAATGTGAAATTTGAATTTGGGAAGTTATTAAATAGCAAACTTTTATAATACTTGATACTAAAATACGAAAAATTTTAAACACTTGATCAAATTAGAATTATAGCTTACTCTAAAATAATAGTCATCTCTTTAATCAAAGTCATACTTTGAAGATTTCAAAAAGCAAAATCTAATAGAGAGCTGACTTAGTTTCCCAGTCAAAAGACCTAAAAAAGGCAACATGAGGAATAGTGATTCTGTATCTCCCTCTCTCCCCTCTTTTATCTATTTATTATATTTATTTTGCAGTTTACTAAAAATATAAACAAAAATATTATACTATCTCTCATTAATACTACATGAAAACCTTGTTCAAAAAAAGAATCCAATTTTACCTTTTATATCAGTGTATTGTTATTGCTAAAGCTAATTATAAGAAAATATTGTAAACAAGTCTATCTAGTCTAATCAGCTTTGACCACACAAGGTAATATTTCTACAAACCTTTTATAACCTCTTACATTTTTTTCCATTCTCTTTTTTCATCAACTTTGATATAGTTCGGATCTGTGTTCCCACCCTCATCTAATGTTCAGTTGTAATCCCTTGTTGGAGATGGGCCTAGTGGGAAGTGAGTGGATTTCATGAATGCTTTTGTATTATCCCCCTTGGTATCATACAATGAGTGAGTTCTCACAAGATCTGGTTGTTTAAAGTGTGTAGCACCTCCCCATCTCTTCTTGATCCTGCCCTTGCCATGTAAGATGCCTGTCCTGGTTTGACTTCTGACATAAGTAAAAATTTCCTGAGGCCTCCCCAGAAGTAAATGCTACCACACTTCCTGTACAGCCTGCAGAACAGTAAGCCAGTTAAACTTCTTTATTTTATAAATTACCCAGTCTCAGGTATTCTTTTTCTTCAACTATTTTTTAAGTTCCGGAGTACAGGTGTAGGATGTGCAGGTTTGTTACATAGGTAAGTGTGTGTCATGGTGGTTTGTTGCACAGATCAACCCATAACCTACATATTAAGGCCAGCAACTGTTAGCTGTTATTCCTGGTGCTCTCCCTGCCTAGACCCTACCCCAAAAGGCCCCAGTGTGTGATGTTCCCCACTATGTGCACATGTGTCCTCATCATTCAGCTTCCACTTATAAATGAGAATGTGTGCTGTTTGACTTTCTGTTCCTGTGTTAGTTTGCTGAGGATAACAGTTTCCAGCTCCACCCATGTCCCTGTAAAGGACATAATTTTTGTTGCTTCTTGTGGCTGCATAGTATTTCATGATGTGTATGTGTCACATTTTCTTTATTCAGTCTATTGTTGATGGGCATTTCAGTTGATTCCATGTCTTTGCTATTGTGAATAGTGCTGCAATGAACATATGTGTACATGTGTTATATCTTTAAATAGAATGATTTATATTCCTTTATATATATACCCAGTAATGGAAATGCTGAGTCAAATGATATCTCTTTTTCCAGATCTTTGAGGAATCACCACACTGTCTTCTGCAATGATTGAACTAATTTACACTTCCACCAACAGTGTAAAAGCATTCCTTTTTTTCCAGAAACTCGCCAACATCTGCTGTTTCTTGATTTTCTAATAATTGCCAATTTGACTAGGGTGAGACGGTATCTCACTGTGGTTTTGATTTGCATTTCTTTAATGATCAGTGATATTGAGCTTTTTTTCATGTTTGTTGGCCACATGAATGTCTTCTTTACAGAAGTGTCTATTCAAATCCTTTGCCCACTTTTTAAGAGAGTTGTTTATTTTTCTCTTGTAAATTTGTTTAGGATACTTGTAGACTCTGGAAATTAGACCTTTGTCAGATGGATAGATTGCAAGAATTTTCTTCTATTCTATGGGGTTTATTCAATAATAGTTTCATTTGCTGTGCAGAAGCTCTTTAATTATATTTCATTTGTCAATTTTTGCTATTGTTGATATTGCTTTTGGTATTTTTGTCATGAAATCTTTGCCCACACCTTTGTCCTGAATGGTATTGCGTAGATTTTCTTCTAGGGTTTTTATACCTTCTGGTTTTACATTAAAGTCTTTAATCTATCTTGAGTTCATTTTTGTATAAGGTGTAAGGAAGGGGTCCAATTTCAATTTTCTGCATATGGATAGCCAGTTCTCCCAGGATCATTTATTAAATAGGAAATACTTGTATCATTGCTTGTTTTTATCAAGTTTGTTGAAGATCAGATGTAGGCATGCAGTATTATTTCTGAGTTCTCTATTCTGTTCCATAGGTCTATGTGTCTATTTTTGTATTAATACCATGCTGTTTTGGTTATTATAGCCTTGTAGTATAGTTTGAAGTCACATAGCATGATGCCTCCAGCTTTGTTTCTTTTGCTTAGGATTGTCTTGGCTATACAGGCTCTTTTTTGGTTCCATATGAATTTTAAAATAGTTTCTTCTAATTTTGTGAAGAATGTCAGTGGTAGTTTAATGGGGATAGAATTAAATTTATAAATTGCTTTGGGTAGCATGGCCATTTTAATGATACTTATTCTTCCTATCTATTAACATAGAATGATTTTCCATTTGCATCTTTCCTTTCTGATTTCCTTGAGCAGTGGTTTGTAGTTCTCCTTGAAGAGGTCTTTCAGTTCCCTTGTTAGCTGTATTCCTAGGTATTTTAGTCGCTTTGCAGCAATTGTTAATGGGATTTAATTCATGATTTCACTCTCTGCTTGTCTGTTGTTGACATATAAAAATCTTACTTTTTTTTTTTGCATATTGATTTGTATCCTGAAACATTGCCAGAATTTTTTATCAGCTTAAGAAGCTTTGGGGCTGGGATGATGGGGTTCTGTAGATAAAGGATCATGTCATCTGCACATAAAGATAATTTGACTTTCTCTCCTCCTGTTTGAATATGCTTTATTTTTTTTCTCTTGCCTGATGGCCCTGGTGAGAACTTCCAATACTGTGCTGAATAAGAGTGGTGACAGATGGCATCCTTGTCTTGTGCCAGTTTCCAAGGAGAATGTTCCAGCTTTTGCCCATTCAGTATGATATTGGCTGTGGGTTTGTCCTAAATGGTTCTTATTATTTTGAGGTATGTTCCATCAATAGTTAATTTATTGGATGGGTGCAATGGCTTATGCCTGTAATCTTAGCATGAGAAAGATTCTCCCAAATTTCTCTCTTTGGGAGAATGAGGTGGTTGGATCACCTGAGACCAAGAGTTCAAGATCAGCCTGGTCAACATAGTGAAATCCTGTCTTTACTAAAAATACAAAAATTAGATGGGTGTGGTGGTGGATGCCTATAATCCCAGCTACTCAGGAGGCTGAGGCAGGAGAATTGCTTGAACCTGGGAGGTGGAGATGGCAGTCAGCGAAGATCACATCACTGCACTCCAGACTGGCTGACAGAGCAAAAAGAAAAAATGTTAATGGAGAGTTTTTAACATGAAGGGATGTTTCTTGAAGGCCTTCCTTGTGTCTATTGAGATAATCATGTAGTTTTTGTCTTTTGTTTTGTTTTTGTGATGAATTTCATTTATTGATTTGCATATGTTGAACCAGCCTTGCATCCCGAGGATGAAGCCAACTTGATCATGGTGAATAAGCTTTTTGATGTGCTTCTGGATTTGGTTTGCCAGTATTTATTGAGGATTTTTGTATCGATGTTCATCAAGAATATTGGCCTGAAGTTTTACTTTTTTGCTATATCTGTGTCAGGTTTTGATATCAGGATGATGCTGGCCTCATAAAATGAATTGGGGAGGAGTCTCTCCTTTTTAATTGTTTGGCATTGTTTCAGAAGTAACTGTACCAGCTTCCCTTTGTATCTCTGGTAGAATTCAGCTGTAAATTCATCTGGTACTGAACTCTTCTAGGTTGGTAGGCTATTACTACCTCAGTTTCAGAACTCATTATTGGTTTATTCAGGAATTTAACTTATTTCTGGTTCAGTCTTGGAGGGTGTATGTGTCCAGAAATTTATTCATTTTTTTCTACATTTTCTGGTTTATGTGCATAGAGGTGAAAGTATTCTCTGATGGTTGTTTTTATTTCTGTGGGGTCAGTGACAGTATCCCCCTTATCATTTCTGATTGTGTTTATTTGATTTTTCTATCTTATTAGTCTAGCTAGCAGTCTATCCATTGTATTATTTTTTTTAAAACACCAGCTCCTGGATTTGTTGATTTTTTGAGGGGATATTTTTTGTGACTCTATCTTTTTTAGATCTGTTCTGATCTTGGTTATTTCTTGTCTTCTGGTGGCTTTAGGATTTTTATGCTCATCGTTCTGTTGAAATTTTAGTGGTGGTGTTAGTTTTCTGATTTAATGTTTTTCTAGCTTTTTGATATGGGAGCATTTCATGCCATAAATTTCCCTCTTAACACGGTTTTAGGTGCATCCCAGAGATCCTGACACACTGCCTCTTTGTTCTCATTAGTTTCAAAGAACTTCTTGATTTCTGCTTTAATTTTACTATTTACCCAGTAGTCATTCAGGAACAGGTTGTTCAATTTCCATGCAGTTGTATGGATTTGAGCAACTTTCTTAATCTTGAACTCTAATTTGATTGTGCTATGGTCTGGAAGACTGCTGGTTGTAATTGCAGTTCTTTTACCTTTGCTGAGGAGTGTTATTCTTCTAATTATGTGATCAATTTTAGAGTAAGTGTGATATGGTAATTAGAATGTATATTGTATTGTTTTGGGGTGGAGAGTTTTGTAGATATCTATCAGCTTCACTTGATCCAGAGCTGAGTTCAGGTCCTAAATATCTTTGTTAATTTTCTGTCTCATGATCTGTCTAATATTGACAGTGGGGTGCTAAAGTCTCCCAGTACTATTGTTTGGAATTCTAAATCTCTTTGTAGTTCTCTAAGAACTTGATTTATGAATCTATATGTTCCTGTATTGGGTGCATATATATTTAAGATAGCTCTTTTTGTTGAATTGAACACTTTTTCATTATGTAATACCCTTCTTTGTTGTTTTTGTTTTATTTTGCTTTGTTTTTATCTTTTCTGGTTAAAACCTGTTTTTTCAGACACTAGGATTTCAACATCTGCTCTTTTTTGTTTTCCATTTGCTTGGTAAATTTTCCTCCATTCCTTTATTTTGAATTTATGTGTATTGCATGTGAGATGGGTCTCTTCAATACAGCACACCAATGGGCCTTAACTCTTTATCCAGCACACCATTATGTCTTTTAATTGGGGTATTTAGCCCATTTACATTTAAGGTTAATATTGTTATGTGTAAATTTGATTCTGTCATCATGATGGTAAGTATTTTTCAGACTTGTTTATGTAGTTGCTTCATAATGTCACTGGTCTGTGTACTCCAGTGTGTTTTTGTAGTGCTGGCAATGGTCATTTCTTTCCATATTTAGTGCTTCCTTCAGAAGCTCTTGTAAGACAGGCCTGGCTATGATGAATTTCTTCAGCAATTGCTTGTCTGAAAAAGACTTTATTTCTCCTTTACTTTTGAAGCTTAGTTTGGCTGGATATGAAATTCTGGGTTTGAAATTCTTTTCTTTAAGAATGTTAAATATTGGTTTTCAATCTTTTCTGCCTTGTAGGGTTTCTACTGAGAGGTCTGCTGTTATTCTGATGGGCTTCCCTTTGTAGGTGACTTGGATTTCTTTTTTGCTTCCCTTAACATTTTTTCTTTCATTTTGACCTTGGAGAATCTGATGTCTATGTATCTTTGGGTTGATCTTCTCATGGAGTATCTTACTGTGGTTCTCTGGATTTCCTGAATTTGAATGTTGGTTTGCCTTCCTAGGTTGGGGAAGTTCTCCTGGATGATATCCTGAAATATGTTTTCCAGCTTGGTTCTATTCTCCCCATCTCTTTCAGCTACCCCAATCAGTTGTAGGTTCAGTCTTTTTACATAATCCCATATTTCTTGAAGGTTTTGTTCCTTCCTTTCCATTCTTTATTCCCTAATCTTGTCTTATTTCAGAAAGATAATCTTATTTCAGAAAGACAGAAAAGCCTGTCTTATTTCAGAAAGATAATCTTCATGCTCTGAGATTCTGTCCTCTGCTTGGTCTATCTGGCTGTCGTTACATATAATTGCATTTTGAAGTTCTTGTGTTGTGTTTTTCATCTCCATCAGGTCATTTATGTTCCTCTCTAAACTGACTCTTCTGGCTATCGGCTCCTATGATGTTTTATCATTATTCTTAGCTTCTTTGCATTGGGTTAGAACATGTTCCTTTAGCTCAGCAAAGTTCATTATTAACCACCTTCTGAAGCCTGCTTGTCAATTCAACCATCTCAGCCTCAGCCCAGTTCTGTGCCCTTCCTGGAGAGGTGTTGTGATCATTTGGAGAAGAGGTATCTGGCTTTTTGAGTTTTCAGTGCTTTTGTGTTGCTTCTTTCTCATATTTGTGGACTTATCTACCTTTGATCTTTGAGGCTGCTAACCTTTGAATTGGGTTTTTATGGGGTATGTTTTGTTGATGTTGTTGTTGCTGTTGCTGTTTTTCTTTTAACAATTAGTCCTTTGTTCCCTGAGGCTGCTGCAGTTTTCTGGGAGCCCATTCCAGACTCTATTCACCTGAGTCCCTCTCAGACGTGGAGGTGTCACCAGTGAAGGCTGCAGAAAAACAAAGATGGTCTTCCTGCTCCTTCCTCTGGGAGCTCTGTTCCAGAGGGGCACCGACCTGATGGCAGCCTGAATGCTCCTGCAGGAGGTGTGTAGAGAACCCTGTTGTGAGGTCTCACCCAGTCAGGAGGTATGGGATCAGGGATTCACTTAAAAAAGTAGTCTTGCTGCCCCTTAGCAGAGCAGGTGCACTGTTCTGGGGGCAACACTCCTGGTCCAGACTGTCCAGACTCTTCAGAGCCAACAGGCAGAAAAAACTAAGTCAGCTAAACCACAGAGACCATGCCGCACCTCCTCCCGGGGCTCTGTTCCAGGGAGATCAGAGTTCAATTCATAAAACCCTGACTCACGATGCCAAAATTCATGCAGGTTGGCCCAGCCCAGCAAGGAGGGATGGATTGGGGTCTCACTTAAAGAAGCAGTCTGGCCACAATCTACAATGGTAGCTATGCTACGCTGTGGGGAATTTCTCTCTGTCTGTACTGCCTGGACTCCCTGGAGCTAGCAGGCCGAAAGAGCTGATTTGAGCCACAGAGATGGTGGCCACCTCTCCTCCAACCCTCCCCAGGAACTTAGTTGTCTCACACAGTCTCCAGCCTGCTGGCCTTGGCTTGCTGGAATTCCACACCAGTAGGTAGTAACTTGTGAGGTGCCTTGGGAATGGGGTTTACTGAATGACACTACTTGGCTCTGTGGCTCCGGCCCTTTTCCTAGGGGAATGGACAGATCTCCTCCCTCACTGAAATTAGCAGGGCTGAAGTATGCATAAACTCCTGAGTCTCTATCCTTGTCCAATGGCTTCTGAAAGTCTGCACAGCTCTGTGCTTTGAACCCAAGGCCCCGGTAGTGTGGGGTCACCAAATGATCCTGATCTGCAGGTTGCAATGATCTGTAGGAAAAGTGTGGTTTCCTGGGCAGGGTTATGCAATCATTCACTGCCTCCTTTGGGAAGGGGTAGTGGCTCCCCTGGCTCCATGCCACTCCAGGTGGGCCATCATCCCACCCTGCCTTTTCTCACTGTCCATGGGTCATACTGACCACCTAGCCAGTCCCAATGCGAGAACCTGAGTACCTCAGTCAAAGGTGTTGAATTAAATCACTGTTTTTGTTCTTCTCTATTAAAACTGTGGACCTCAGCTGCTTCTAATTGGCCATGTTGGCCTGCCCCTGGTATTTCTTTATAGCAATACAACAATGGACAAATACAAACTTTTTAATATTCATTTAGTTTTCTCAATTTTTTCAGTTTTTTTAATTTAAAACCACCTTTAAATAACTTCTAAATAAGACAAAATTATTTTTCCTTTAACACACTCCATGTTTACTGCCTTTTAAAAATAATCTTTCTGGCTGGGAATGGTGGCTCATGCCTATAATCCACATGTATCCCAGAACCTAAAATATAATCAAAAAAATTTTTTTTTCAATTGTACAGTTTTTTTGCTCCAAAGATTAGGTTGAAATAGCAAAAGTCTCTTGTTTCCAATGGTGGTTAAGGATGATGTTTATGTGTACAGAGCCTCTGTTCACCCACAAATTTGTGGGAGCTGCTAGTCACAGATCTGTCAATCCATGACATCAGGTAGGCCCTTCTGGGATTGAACTTTTCCTCAACTAACAAGGCTGCAAGGGTTAGGATGACATAAGCCCAATAGGAATGGAATGTCTTAAGACAAGCTCCCCTGAGAGCTTGACACATTCAGAACAAAGAATGTGTTCCATAGAATCTTATGTGTCTTGGATTCCTAATCTTTTCAGATTGGCCACCAAATGTGACCAAAAAATCATGCCCCTCCCACACATATGGTTGAGAGCCAGAGAGTGCTCCTACTTTGTCACAAGTCAAGTCTTCAAGGACATAAAACAAGACAAGAGGGGAAACTCATCCAGTTTTCATTTGCGGGGTCCACAGCAAATTTTATACACAGTTCCTATCAGAATGGCAAAACTTACTGGTCTGCAGGGCCAGCTCGAACAATGGGATTACAGTGATTTTCAGCCCATGTTCTTCCCTGTAATATCCCTTTTTATGATAGAAGAACACAGAAAGACAAAGAAAGGAAAAAGCTGTGTATTAGTCAAGATTCTCTAGAGGGACAGAACTAATAGGATAGATGTATATAAAGGGGAATTTATTTAGGAGTAGTGACTCATGCGATCACAAGGTAAAGTTCCACAATAGGCCCTCTGCAAGCTGAGGAGAAAGGAAAACAGTCCAAGTCCCAAAATCTCAAAGGTAGGGAAGCTGACAGTGCAGCCTTTAGCCTACGGTTGAAGGTTCAAAAGTCAAAAAGCTGAAAACTTGGAGTCCAATTTTCGTGGGCAGGAAGCATCCAGCATGGGAGAAAGATGTAGGCCAAAAGACTAAGCCAGTCTAGTCTTCCCATATTTCTCTGCCTGCTTTTATCCTAGCTGTATGGGCAGCTAATTAGATTGTGCCCATCCAGATTGAGGGTGGTTCAGCATTTCCCAATTCACTGACTCAAATGTTAATCTCTTTTGGCAATACCCTCACAGACACATCCAAGAACAATCCTTTGCATCCTTCAATCCAATCAGGTTGATACTCAATATTAACTACCACAGACTATTTTGGGTAAGATAGGAATCAAACAATATGAATATTTATACCATAAAGTACAACAGCATTGCTATACCCAAGACTACTCACACAACTTCTTTTCTCATATTAATCAAAATTTTGCAGAGAAAAAAAGAAACAAATAGTTATTTTTACAGTCAGCTCAGCCAAATTCCACAGAAAGAGAGACCAGGAGCCTGGCAGGCACAAATTTTTACCCTTCTGTTGGCTTGTTGGGTCCTGGGTTTCTTTCACCGTGGCTCCCCGTAAAGCAGAGCAGCTTTGATGAGATCCTGTTCAGTGCCAAAACTGTAGGGACCAAGGGAAAGCTTTCCCTTAGCTCTCTGAAAATTTGCTGAAAAGTCAATTCACAAAAGGAAAGACATTGACACAGCATACAAATGTATTAACATTCACATAAGAAAGAATCACAGAATAATTACCTCACTGTCCTCACTCCACATTCTCCCCACTTGAGGTTCAGAAGCTCATACACCATCTTGAGGTTACAGAAAGAATGCGGATTTAGATCATGCAAAACAGGTTATAGTGGCAAAGCAGATTATAAAAAGAGGAGAAGAGGAGGCCTGACTAGCAAAGGTGGTCTTGTGTGCCTGGCTGGCAAAAGTTGTTTTGATATGTGAATGAAATCTCACAGGTAGCAGCCCTCAGAGAAAATAGATGGTAAATGTTTCCTTCAGACCTTTGAAGATGTCAGGCTCTCAGTTAAACTTCCCCAGATCCAGATGAGGGAGGCTTTCAGAGAAAGCCTGCCTGCATCAATGCAGATTCTCTACAGATACAAATCTTCCCCTCAAAAGATAGCTTAGCAGGGCTACTTCTGTTTGCATGCCCTCTGAACAACCATCTTGAAATATGTCAAACTAGTATATTTTGGGATAAAATAGTACTATTTCCTTCAAGGTCACAAGGGCAGAGTCCTGTGAGTAAAATTAGCACCCTTATAAAGGAGTTCTGGAGAGGTTTCTTTGCTCCTTTGCTGACCCCCTGTACTAGTCCATTCTACACTATTTATTAGTCCATTCTCATGCTACTAATAAAGACATATCTGAGACCAGGTAATTTATAAAGGAAAGAGGTTTAATTGACTCACAGTTCAGCATGGCTGGGGAAGTCTCAGAAAAACATATAATCATGACAGAAGTGGAAACAAACACATCCTTCTTTACATGGTGGCAGGAAGAAGTGCCAAGTTAAGGGTTGGAAAGCCCTTTATAAAACTATCAGATTTCATGAGAACTCACTAACTATCATGAGAACAAGCAAGAGGATAACTGCCCCCATGATTCCATTATCTACACCTGGTCCTTCCCACAACATGTGGGGATTATGGGAACTAAAATTCAAAATGAGATTTGGGTGGAGACCCAGCTAAATCATACCATTCCACCCCTGGCCACTCCCAAATCTCATGTCCTCCCATTTTAAAACACAATTATGCCTTCCAACAGTCCCCCAAAATAACCCCAAAATACAAGTCCAAAGTCTTACCTGAGACAAGGCAAGTCCCTTCCACCTATGAGCCTGGAAAATAAAAAGCAAGTTAGTTACTTCCTGGATTCAATAGGTAAATTGGGTAAATACATCCATTACAAGTGGGTGAAATTAGCCAAACCAAAGAGATGCAGCCCCCAAGCATATTCAAAATCCAATAGGGCAGTCATTAAACCATAAAGTTCCAAATAATCTCCTTTGACTCCATGTCTTACATCCAGGTCACACTAATGAAAGAAGTGGACTCTAATGTCCTTGGGAAGCTCTGCCTCTATGACTTTGCAGGGTAGAGCCCTCCTTCCAGCTGCTTTCATGGCTGTTGCTGAGTGTCTGCAGCTTTCTCAGGCACAAGGGGCAAGCTGTTGGTGGATATACCATTCTGGCATCCGGAGGACAGTGGCCCTCTTCTCACAGCTCCACTAGGCAATGCCCCAGTGGGGACTCTGTGTGGGGACTCCAAACCCACCTTTCCCTTCTACACTGCCCTAGCAGAGGTTCTCCATGAGGGCTCCAACCCTGCAGCAGACTTCTGCTTGGACATCCAGGTATTTCCATACATGTGCACCCACAGGCCCAACACCACATGTAAGCCTCCAAGGCATGGGGCTTGCACCCTCTGATGCAATGGCCTGAGATGTACCTTGGCCCCTTTAGCCATGGCTAGAGCTGAAGTAGCTGGGACTCAGGGCTCCACGTCTTGAGGCTGCACAGAGCAAGGGGGTCCTGGGCCCAGCCCACAAACCACTTTTTCCTCCTTGGCATCTGAACCTTTGATGAAAGGGGCTGTTGTGAAAGTTTCTTTCATGCCCTTGAGACATTTTCCCCATTGTTTTGGTGATTAACATTCAGCTCCTCATTATTTATGCAAATTTCTGCAGCTGGCTTCAATTTCTCCCCAGAAAATAGGTTTTTCTTTTCTTTCACATAGTCAGGCTGCAAATTTTCCAAACTTTATTGGTCTACTTCTTCTTGAATGCTTTGCCACTTGGAAATTTCTTCTGCCAGATACCCTAAATTATCTCTCTCAAACTCCTACAGATCTCTGAGGCAGGGGCAAAATGCTGCCAGTCTCTTTGCATAGCAAGAGTGACCTTTACTCCAGTTCTCAACAAGTTCCCCATCTCCATCTGAGATCACCTCAGCCTAAACGTCATTGTCCATATCACTATCATCATTTTGGTCCAAGCCATTCAACAAGTCTTTAGGAAATTCCAAATTTTTCCACTAATTTCTCTCTTCTGAGCCCTCTAAGTTTCTATGACATGCCCAACTTTCTCACATTTTTCTGTCTTCTTCCAAGCCCTACAAATTGTTTTAACCTCTGCCTGTTACCCTGCTCCAAAGTCACTTCAACATTTTTAGATATCTTTATAGCAGCCCACCACTACCTGCATTACCAATTTTCTGTATTAGTCTGTTCTGATGCTACTAATAAGGACATACCTGAGACTGGGTAATTTATAAAGGAAAGAGGTTTAATGGACTCACAATTCAGCACAGCTGGGGAGGCCTCAGGAAACTTATAATCACAGCAGAAGGGGGATGCAAACATATCCTTCTTCACATGGCGGCAGGAAGGAGAAATGCTGAGCAAAGGAGGAGTAAAGTCCCTTATTAAACCATAAGATCTCATGAGAACTCACTATCAAGAGACCAGAATAAGGATCACCACCCCCATGACTCAATTACCTACCACCGAGTGTCTCCCATGACACAGGGAGATTAAGAGAACAACAATTCAAGATGAAATTTGGGTGAGGACACTGCCAAACAATATTATGGTGCTATACAGAACTGCCCAAGACTGGATAATTTATAAAGGAAAGCGATTTAATTGACTCCCAGTTCTCCATGGCTGGGGAGGCCTCAGGAAACTTATGATCACAGTGGAAGGGGAAGCAAACATGCCCTTCTTCACAGGAAGCAGAAGTGTGAGAACCAAGTGAAGTGAGGAAGTCCCTCATATAAGCATCAGATCTCACCCCTTATATAAGAAAAAGATCTCATGAGAATTTACTATCACAAAGATAGCATGGGGCAAACTGCCCCATGATTCAATTACCTCCCACCGGGTCCCTCCCACAACTCATGAGGATTATGGGAACTACAATTCAAGATGAGATTTGAGTGAGGACACAGCCAAACCATATCACCCCCATTCAAGGACACAGCAACAAGATACTGTCTATAAAACAGAGAGCCATCACCAGACACCAAATCTACTGGCACTGTGATCTTGGACTTTCCAGCCTTCAAAACTATGATCAATAAATTTATGTTGTTTATGAATTACCCAGTTGAAGGCATGGGTTATAGCAGTCCAAATGCACTAAGACAGTGTCTTTTTCCAACACTAGAGATTATTATTTCAGGTCATACAAATACTTCTGAACACATAACATTTAAAGCTACATATCAATCATATGATAGTTAGGCATAGATGTGTAACAGATTTATCCCACTCTCTTTCATTCTGACAAGAATAGATTTGAATGAAGGGTTGAAGGAGGAAGGCAAAGTTAAAAGAGATAAATAGAGCATAAAATACTATTTTAGAAGGGCAGAAGTGGGTAATTGATGGCAGGAACAGAGAGCATTAGACCTCAGAGGAAGAAGACATGGGTAGGATCAAACACCACTGACAAATTTCACTCACAAATAACACAATTCAGTTAAATTAGCTCTAGCTTGAACACAAAGGGTTTTTGTAATTTTATTTTTTTATAAAACCTATAAATAATATATTATTAGCCAAAATATTTTGCTTAGTTTGTTTTATGTGAAAGTCATTTTTTCAAAAGAGCTCATTTTCTTCACTTAATGTTACTTGCCAGCTTGCTAATTTATTCAAGTTAACTATGGACACCACATAAACATTCTCATTTTTTTAACTATTAAGAAGAAAAAAAAGCCTCCACCATTCTAAATATTTGGCATTTCTTCCCCAAAGATTCCACGATGAACAGTACAGAATTCTAATGTTTAATAATCCCTAACACTCTATAAAGGAAAGAACAACATTTGGCTATTAGAAATCTCCCCGTAATGACACTGACATCCTCAAAGGGTAGAGAACAGTGAGAGAGGCCACTTTCCAGTGAGTCTTTTATAGCAGGTATTAGCTTTTGCCAATTTAATATGGAAATGAGCAATCTCATTTAGCAAAGTTTTGAATGCTTTATTTCAAAACTGCACTTGGATGAGCCATACAAATTATAGCAGCAGTCTTCTCAAACTCGTTTCAAATATCACTGATATTTGCCTTCACTTAGCTTTTTTTTTCTTTGAAAGCATAAACTCTATCTTCTCCTGTTTTTCATACTAAGTACAAATATCTAGATTTCCTTGGGAAGAACAGCTTTACTTTTATCTGTAACCTTTTGAAATACAGTATGGTAGTGCTAATTCACACACAAGATTGTAAATTGCCCATGATTCTGAATCGTGTCCTGTGGCACTCTTAATTAATGCCTGAATTTAATGTGTTCCTTTTTAGTTGTTCTTCTCTACCAAGTCCCAGCAAAGTCACAGAAAGGTCTTTAAGGAGATTGAGAATTAACACTTTAAGTCGTAACCAGACTAAGAAATGAAATATAAGGTAAGAAGGGGGAAGATAAGAAATACAGATTTCAGGAAATGTTATCCCCCAAAATATTTTTTAGCAATTATTTGAATGCTTTAGGTGGATCATTTTTGCGCCCCATATTGCACTCAGTACAATGTCCAGCTCAAAGGGCATTTCATATATGCCTGTCAATGAGGACACAGATATGATGGTTATTACCAGAACAAGAAACCTAAATTGCCAAGTTTTATTAAGCCATTTTTAGTGTATTCTCTCTCAAATCCCTAAGTTATTTAGAATAACAGAACATTACAATTTTCCATTTATGTTCTGGGCCAAAATGCTATTTTTTAAACACTCTCAACACCCACCTCTGGACAATGTTTATTAGGCTCTTGGATGCTCATACATGAAGTTGGGTAATGCTCATCTTTGAAATTTCCCATTTGCAATATATCTTTCCTGGGAAACTGAACAGTTTCCCAGTAAAAAAAGGACATTCTCTGGGTATAGTAACATAAAAATGTTTCTGATGCACTACAACAATCCCATTGAAACTTAACTTCAAAATGAATACCAGTACTCTGGAGAGGGAACACCATAAAATAGCCTGGAATAATGATGTACCTGCAATTCCAAAACCAAAGAGTGCTTGGAAGATACAATGAGACTCCAGCAGGACTTGCACTGACAGTAGAATCCATGCTGGCCTAGTCTCCCAGACAACCTCTGCAAATGTTGTGGAAACACCAAAAGGCAAAACCCCCAAAGAGACATAACACCACTGTTGGCCCCAAAGGGTGCTACGGTACATCCCTTGGCTGAATGAAAGCAGGATCATTCCCTTTCTCACCTCACTAAACCTGGGAATGTAACTTACAGCAGAAGTCACAGACTTCTTGTTTTTCTACTAACATCACAGCCTATCTGACCAACTAAGATATTGGTGAGTTTCATCCCAAGTGGACCACAGACCTCCAGGTGAGAAGCACATCTCTAGGTTGATGAGTATCTTTAAGGTTTGGGGGAAAAATAAAATGGAAGAAATAAACCATGGAAAATGGTGATTTTTTTTTTTTTTTTTTTTTTTTTTTTTTTTTTACTGTTTAATAGGTAGAGGCTTAGAGAAATGAGATCTGGAGCACAATGTAAACACGGCCTTGCCTGATATTGAGCTGTCTGACTGTTATACCTAAACTTTTGTCTCCGTAATCCAACCTGCAAGAACTCTGGAGATTATCTGGAATAAAACCAAACTAATACGTAAAACTAATGGTACTGTAGAATTTTACTTAGAATTATAGCAAATTAAAATGTCCAATCAGTGGTAAATGTATAAAGAAGTGTCATTTTTTCACCTGCCCTAGTTTTCCTGCAAAGTGTCTGTAAGCTAGTTTAATGGGGCTTAGTACATCAGAATTGTCCCAACCAACATTCCTGCAGAGGAAACGTACATCCCTCAATCTGAATACCCATCTCCATGAGTTTATTTTCCTCTCTTCTGAGACCATCCTGCTCCCCTTGGCCTCTTTTAGCTGATGCCAATGATTCTCATATTGAATAGTCTGACAGTCCTAAAGCATTAACTCACCTCCTTGCTTACTGTGGTCACCTTTTCTCCTGTTCCTCCCTTCATCCAGGTGCTGCGTTCTTGATCACCTTGTAGAGAGTCATTTCAAGCTTCCAACTTTCTCCAGCCAATCCATCAACCCCTTGCCTAATGGCACTTCTCCTAACTGCATGATGTTCAGTGGATTTTTTTCTTTCTAATTTTAAAGGACATGAAATTGGAAAGGTGTAAAGAATATTGCTGCATTTTAAAGTAAACAAAAGGCTCCGACTAATTTGGATATTATAAACTTTATTTTTACTATGTTTATGATCAGAAACTTTACAAAACCATTCTGATTTTGTCATTATTTTGGCAAAATAATTACACACTAAATAAAAACATGGAAAACCTTATTAATTTGTGTTATATAGGCTCATTTTTCTTTGGATATGGATAAATTATATCTTCTGGAAAATATGTAAAGGAAAAGAGAACCAAAATATCCATAATCAAAAATGTACCATAAACCTAATAATTAGATAATACAGTAGTGCAGCAAAAAAGTAAAAATAGTATGAAGTATGAGTAATGACAGGGTAGCATTTTTCACAAGACTCAGTTGAAGCTCACTCACCTCCATGCCAGAGTACCAAATAACACAAGATCCTATTATCCTCCTATGCCAATCCCACCAAACCCTAGAGAGAAATGACAAGTGGCCTTTCACTTCAAGAGACTAAATGAAGATTGGAAGAGAATGAAGCTACGTTAGTTCAGGGATCACATGTGTCTGTGCAGTAGCAAACAGGCAAATATAGGCTAGTGCCATATAAACATAGCTGATAAAGACTCCACATCTTTAATAGCTGAACTATATAGACAACTATAGACAGACAGATAAAATTATCAGCAACTTGGATAACCAAGGAAGGCTGACCCAAGGAAATGATCACATCAATGTGGTGTGCAGACTTGTTTACAACAGAAAAGAGAATTTAAAAACGGTCAAACTCCATATTATACATGCAAAGATGAGAGTAGAGGCATTTCACAAATACAATCTAAATTAAATATGTCTTTAATTTTCAAATTAGGAATGAATACCAAATTGCTATTGCAAGGATATCCAGAAAGCACTGGTTCAAATAAGATAGAAGTTTACTTCTTACAATCTTACAAGACTGGTGTGCAGGCTCCATTCCTTCAAGCTATCTAGGGTTTAGGCTAGAAGGACAGTTCTACTTCCCTCTGGGCATGGTACAAGTGAGTTTCCGGTCAGAATAATCAGTGAAAAACAGAAAGAGAGCGAGAAAAAGACTATGTGAAAGCCCAGTCCAAAGGACTTTTCATTTCTGCTAACATTCCACTAGAAGAAGTAGAGAGCAAAATTTGGTGTATAGATAATATAACTGAATTTAATAAATAAAAATACATTTTATTTTTGGTTTGAGGGAAATAGACAGTTGGAGAATTTTGGGGTGAATGACTGTCATTTATTAATAGTTTTACAAATACTATGCAATTCATTTTATCTAGTTTTGTGCAATGACTGGTAACCAATGTTTTTTCACGAACATATAGCCATACTCTCAACTGCTTTTGTCTGTCTGATCCATTTATTTTCCCCATTTCCATACTAGTAAAATACTGGAAATGTGTCAGAGGATTTCATGACAACTGTCAGGATTTCCTGATCTGGGAAAAGAGGGAATATACTATTAATCTTATGGCAATATATCTAAAAGCAGAGTTAAAAGGGCATATTTAACATGACTCTTTTGAACTTGATCATTTGAAAGTCATAAGAATCCAAGTACCACTCTTTTAGTTTCCCATCACATTGATCTCGGTAACAACCAAATAAGGAAAATAGGTTATTCTAAAAAAAAAAAAAAAAAAAAAATAGAATGACTCTATAACTCTTCTGACCTGTAAGCAGTGGCAGCATCTTTGGAATGCTGCATAGAAACAGGACTGCACCATATTAAAAAGACCCTTCTGACAGTATTCCTTAGGATTTTAAGTTCATTTCACTGGCAAGAAACTGCTCCTTTATACCAAAAAAAAAAATGTCTTCTATCACAGTTTTATTTGTATATCAGTATTTCTTATGTTAAGTAGAAGAACACAGTAAGGAAAATAGCATAGCAAAATAAAGGAGGTATACTTATACTCTGGTTAAAGATAAAGACTTGGCAGACAGGCCAGTATGTACCCACTACTTGCCAGTTTTAAATCCAGCCAAGTTATTTAAACAGTTTAGGGCTCAGTCTTCTCTTCTGTAAAAGGGATATTGTGCATATTTTATGGCATGATTGAGGATTAAATGAGAAGATATGCAGAAAGCACTTAGCACAGTACCTGGCACATGGTAAGCAGCCAAAATGCATTTGACAGTTATTTACTATTGTTTAACTTCTGACTGACCCGGGGTTTAAGAACAATCTTGACCATTATTATAAATTATTGTAAAATATTGCTGCAGTCTCTTCACAGGTCTACAATCTGAATGTCTTTCATTAGTATTTAAATTGATAGTAAATATGTACACTTCTAAAACATTTCAAGATTATGTTTTCCTATATGTTTCAGCAGTGATTGATGGCCAAAACATCTGAGACTCACTATGCCTGGGAAATTGGTAATGAAGCTTATAGAGCTTATTGAAAGTGCCATTTAACAAAATATATTAGCCCATTCCAAATGTCATCTCTAGCTCTATTGTATTTCAAGTTAAACGCCATGCAAAAACACATCTAAAAGGCTCCATTACTTGCTTATTTTCAAGGACATGAGGAAAAATGTCACCAGTTTACAAAGCGAAAACTCGTGTCTCTATCTAGTGCCTCAGACAAAATGGCAGAAAGCAAACTAAGCACAGAACAGTCACTGGTAATGATTTGCCACTTATTAGGATAATTGACATTTTGTGATTTCCAAATCTTCTTTCAAAACGTCATCTGTTCATTTCATTATTTTATGGCATCTTTTTTGTATCCCTTAATTTAACATTTCCTTCCACACTCAGTGGGGGAGGTTTCTCTCTCCTGAAATGTCACCCTACATAAATAAGTGTAGTGCTAGCCTTCCATCACTGTAATAGTTAAACGATGGCAAAGCTGAGCAATTGAAACAGAAAGAGAAGTCACCTTGACAGTCCTGTAGTGGGAAAAGCAGCTTAAGGCACCAGAGCTTTTGTTGTGAATGAGTTGAATGAGTTTTTATCTATTCACCAAACAAAATACATTTATATAATATTCCAGCTTTGAGACAAAGAAACTCTTTTTGGAAATTTTAATAATCTGTCTATTACAATAAAATATACATACTTTTGAAAATAAAGAAAAAATAAATCATAGCTTCTCCACATTAGGCAATTATTAATGTCGCTTTGGGAACTTTTACAAAAGAATGTGGCTGAAATAAAAAAATAAGTGAAATGTTTGCTACTGACTCAGTATAAATTCTAGGAATTCTTAAGGGTTTAGGTTTTGCTTTGTTGTTGTTATTGTTTAATATCTCATAAAAGATATTAGAAAAACATTTAATTAGGCAATCTGGTTTATTTGAGGTTGTGCTATCCAAAATAGACATTAGATAAAAATAAATAAAGGCCAAGAAATTTAAAAATAATGATGGTACTTTAATATACAGATTACTTGAACAGGATTTTTTTTCTCAATTAAACACATAATTTTATTAAAGTGCAATTTGGTATCACTATTACATTTTTAAACATCATCCTCATTATTTTTTGCCCACTCCAGGAAATGATAGCACTTCATTTCATATAAAGTGAAGTTAATTTTTAGATTACTGTGAGTCACAAACATATAGAATATTTCATAACTTTTAGTTGGGGCAAATACTTTAATGACTTGAACAGAAATTAAACTGCCACCTCAATGTTATTGACATTTAAATTCCATGTGAGAAATACTGCATGACCCAACAAAGAAAATTAGAGATCTATTTGTAAAAAATTAGAACTCTCATTCTTAGTGTTTACTGCCTATCAAACAGATTTTTCCTACATTTAATGAAATGTAATGTGTTCCTGCTTTGATGCATTAACATTTCCCATCACACTTTCAATCATGTGGTGATTATTGCTTTAAAATTAGATTAAACTTGGGTATGCCTCAAAGTCTAAGTTCAAGAGCTATTTAGTCATTGTATAACATTTTTCTGGAAGTGAAAGAAATATGAAATAAGGTGCTGAGGTGAATTGATTAGGAATATGTCTTATGACACCCCACTAGGCAAGCAGAGTTACTTCATGGAATAGTAACAGAGTAACTAGTTTTGATGGACACATATAGAGACCCTTACAGTAAATTCAGGTGCCAGGCCAGTAGGGAATATATGAAGTCCTACACATGGACTCTAGACACAAACTAAGGCATCTTTGTCACAGGTGACACAAAAGGAACTTGATATAATTTGACCGTGTCCCCACCCAAATCTCAGCTTGAACTGTAGCATCCATAATTCCCACATGTAGTGGGAGGGACCTGATGGGAGGTAACTGAATCATGGGAGTCTGTCTTTCCTGTGCTGTTCTCAGGATAGTGAATAAGTCTCATGAGATCCAATGGTTTCATAAATGGGAATTCTCCTGCACAAGTCCCCTTGTCTGCCACCATGTAAAACACATCTTTGCTTCTCTTTCGCTTTCCACCATAATTATGAGGCCTCCCAAGCCATGTGGAAATGTGAGTCCATTAAACTCAGTGGACTGAGCTCAGTGAAATGAAACGAGAAGACAAGAATGCAGAAAAAAGGATGAAAAGGAATGAGCAAAGTCTCCAGGAAATATGGGACTATGTGAAAAGACCTAATTTACGTTTAATAGGTGTACCTGAATGTGATGAAGAGAATGAATCCAAGTTGGAAAATACTCTTCAGGATATCATTCAGGAAAATTTTCCCAACCTGGCAAGGCAGGGTAATATTCAACTCCAGGTAATACAGAGAACACCACAAAGATATTCTTCAAGAAGACCAACCCCAAGGCACATAATCGCCAGATTTATTAGGGTTGAAAGGAAGGAGAAAATACTAAGGGCAGCCAGAGAGAAAGGTCAGGTTACCCATAAAGGGAAACCTATCAGACTTACAGCAGATCTCTCAGCAGAAACCCTACAAGCCAGAAAAGAGTGGGGACCAATATTTAACATCCTTAAAGAAAAGAACTTTCAACCCAGAATTTCCTATCCAGCCAAACTAAACTTTATGAGCGAAGGAAAAATTAAATCTTTTGCGAACAAACAAGTACTTAGAGAGTTCACCACCACCAGGCCTGCTTTACAAGAGCTTCTGAAAGAAGCACTATACATATAAAGGAACAACCAATATCAGCCTTTCCAAAAATATATCAAAAAGCAAAGAACTTTAACACAATAAAAAATTTACATCACCTAATGGGCAAAACAGCCAGCTAGCATCAAACGCCGGTATTAAACTTATATATATTTTAATTGGATAAAAAGCCAAAACCCATCGGTATGCTGCATCCGGGCCCATCTTACATGCAACAATACACAAAGACTCAGAGAGAAGGAGGAAGATTTACCAATCAAACAGAGAGTAAAAATAAACTAATAAACAAAAAGCAGGAGATGCAATTCTCGCCTCTGATAAAGTAGACATTAAAGCAACAAAGATCAAAAGAGGCGAGGAATGACATTACATAATGGCAAAAGGATCAATGCAACAAGAAGAGCTAACGATTCTACAGATCAACGAGATAGAAAATTAACAAGGATATTCAGAACTTGAACTCAGACCCGGAACAAGTAAACTTAATAAACATTTATAGAACTCTCCACTTCAAATACACAAAACATACATTACCACCTCACACCTATTCCAAAGGTGACTATATAATTGGAAGTAAATTATTCCTCAGTAATCGCATAGCATTTCATAGGTTTAAATTAAATATTGGTTGGCTGTTTGTTTGTTATCTTCTTCCCTTATTCCTTCCTGACTACATCATTAAGTATAATTATCAGTATAAAAGAGGTTTTCAATACCCATTACTAAATTGCATTCTAGCCTGGGCAAGAAAGCAATACTCCCATTCTCTCTCCCTCTTTCTTTTCCTTCTCCCTCCTCCCCATTCTCTCTCTCTCTTTCTCTTCCTTTTTCCTCCTTCCTATTCTCTCTCTCTCTTTCTCAAAAAAAAAAAAAAAAAAAAAAAAAGAACCCTGCTCCCGTTTCCTGGTGCCTCTACATCAGCTAAAAATTTCCTTCCTCCTACCTCAATGTCCTTAGTGAAATGACATTAGTGAGAAAGGATATGAGATAGGAGGAGGGGTCCTTAAAAAAGCAAAAAAAAAAAAAAAAAAAAAAAACCTCTTTCCTTTATTAATTGCCCAGTCTCGAGTACATCTTTATTAGCAGCATGAGAACAGACTTATCCAGGACTGCTCATGTCTCATTGGAATTTCTGGTAACACCAGATCTTTCAGCTAGGAATCCCTGTCCAAAACAGTTCTTCACAATAGTTTATTGCCTATGTATAGGATGCTTATCGTTTCTCTCTAAGTTTAGAAACACACAAATTCACAGATGCTCACATATTGCGCTAATAGGGATTTTTTTTAAACACCTTACCACTTACACTTATTACTCTTTCCTTTCATGTAAAACACAATAAAAACGAAGTTAATGTCATAAGTCTCTTGACATAGTACTGAAAAATCCAGAACCACCTGCTGGAACATCAAGAGATGAAATTTTTAAATTGGTCTGTGTTCTATTTATATATATTTATGGTTTCTGAACTTCAAATATTTATTTTCCAGTGTACATCAGTGGTAATTTTATTTACCAAATTAAAAATAATGCTGCATAATGTGACACATACAAGCATACCTATGAAAAAATATCAAAGAATTTTTTTGAAATGAGGATTTCTTTTTTGTAATTTCATTAGCTGTTGGGGTATAAGTGGTTTTTGGTTACATGGATTAATTGTATATTGATTAAGAAATAGATTTTGGTGTACTCTTCACCTGAACAGGGTACATTCTACCCAATATTACTTCTCACCCCCCTCCAACTCTGCCCCTTCTGACTCTCCAGTGTCCGTTATACCACTCTATGTGCCTTCACATACCCATAGCTTAGCTCACACTTATATATGAGAACATAGAGTATTTGACTTTCTATTTCTGAGTTACTTCACTTAGAATAATGGCCTCCAGCTTCATCCAAGTTGCTGTAAAAGACATCATTTCATTCTTTCTATGACTGCATAGTATAGTGTATAAATATGACATTTTCTTTAACCAATCGTCAGTTAATGGACACTTAGGTTAGTTCCACACCTTTGCAATTGTGAATTGTGTTGAGATAAGCATATATGAGCAAGTAACTTTTTGAGAGAATGATTTTTTTCCCTTTGGGTAGATATCCAATAGTAGGATTGCTGGATCAAAGGGTAGATCTACTTTTAGTACTCTGAGAAATCTCCATACTGTTTTCCATAGAAGTTGTACTAACATACATTCCCACCAACAATGTATAACTGTTCTCTTTTCACCATATCCACACCAATATCTATTGTTTTGACTTTCTGATAATGACCATTCTGGCTAGGGTAAGATCATTGAGGTTTTAATTTGCATTTCCCTAATGATTAGTGATATTGAGCACTTTTTCATGTTTTTTGACCATTTGTAGATCTTTTGAGAAATAACTAATCATGTCACCTGTCCACTTTTTAATGGAATTATTTGCTTTTCTTTGCCAATTTGTTTGAGTTCCTTCTAGATTCTGAATATTAGTCTTTTGTTATGCCCTAATTATTTATTTATCTAATAATAGATAAATAATAATAGATAAATCTAATAATAGATAAAGTCCTAGTTATTTATCTAATATATAATTATTATTATATATTAAATAATATATAATTATTATATATTACATAAATAACTATATTATGTAATATATAATATTAATTTTATATTAGATAAATAACTATATTATTTAATATATAATATTATATATTAGATAAGTACTTTGCAAATTTTTTTTCCCATTCTGTGGGTTGTCTGTTTACACTGATAATTATTTCTTTTGCTTTACAGAAGCTTTTTAGTTTAACCACGTCCCATTTATTTAGTTTCATTTTTGTTGCATTTGCTTTTGGAGTCTTAGTCATAAATTATTGCCTAGCAAATGTCCGGAAAAGCTTTTCTTAGACTTTCTTTTAGAATTTGTATGTTTTTAGGTCATATATTTAAGTCTTCAATCTAGCAAAATGCATAAAAAAAAATCACAATCTAAATATCTGCTGTCTTCAAGAGACTCACCTAACACATAAGGATTCTTACAGATTCAAGGCAAAGGGGTGGAAAAAGACATTTCATGGCAATGGAATCCAAAAGTGAGCAGGAATAGCTATTCTATATCAGATAATACAGACTTTAAAGTGACAGCAGAAACAATGACAAAGAAGATCATTATGTAATGATAAAAGGATCAATCCAACAAGAAAATATTATAATTTTAAATACATTTGTAGCTATCTCTGGAGCTCCCAGATTCATAAAACAGTTACTACTTGACCTAAGAAGATTAATATACAACAACACAAATAATAGTGGGGGACTTCAACATGGCCCGGAAAGCACTAGATAGATTATCAAAGCAGAAATTCAGTGAAGAAGAAAACACTGGACTTAAACTGCACTCTAGAATAAATGAACCTAACAGATAATTACAGAACATTCTACCCAAGAACTGCAGAATATGCATTCTTCTCATCAACACATAGAACATTCTCAAAGATAGATTATATGATATACCACAAGTACCAAAAAATTTTTAAAAATAAAAATCACATCAAGTATCTTCTTAGAGCACTGTGGAACAAAACTAGAAACAAACTCCAAAAGGAACCCCCAAAACTTCACAAATGTGGAAGTTAAACCGTTTGCCCCGAATGATTTTTGAGTTTAAAATCAAGATGGAAATTTAAAAAATATTCTAAATGAATGATAATAGTGACACTAGTAATCAAAATCTCTGAGATACAGCAAAAGCCATGCTAAGAAGAAAGATTATAGTACTAAATGCCTACATCAAAAAGTCTGAAAGATCACAAATAAAGAAACATCACACCTCAAAGAACTAGAGAAACAAGAACAGACAAAGCCCAAGCTAGCAGAAAAAAAGAAGTAACAAAGATCAGAACAGAATGAAATGAAACAGAAGTAAAAAAGTACAAAAGACCAATGCAACCAAAGTTGGTTTTTTGAAAATGTAAACAAAACTAATAGGCCACTAGCTATTAATAGATTAACCAAGAAAAGAAAAGGGAAGATTCAAATAAACTCAAATAAAAACGAAAATGGTAACATTACAACTGACACTACAGAAATACAAAAGATAATTCGAGACTACTATGAACACCTCTATGCACACAAACTAGGAAATCTAGAGGAAATTGATAAATTCCTGGAAACATACAATGCCCCTTTGCTTGAATCAGGAAGACAGAAATCCTGAAAACATCAATAACAAGTAATGAGACGAAATAAGTAATAAAACAAAAATGCCAACAAAACCAATAGCCCATAGCCAGATGTATTCACAGCCAAATCCCACTAGATATTCAAAGAAGAATTGCTATCTATTAAACTAAAACTGCTCCAAAAAATAAGAGAGAATTCTCTCAAACTGACTTTATAAAGCCAGTATCACTTGATACCAAAGCTAGGGAAGGATATAACAAAAATGAAATTTGAATTTCTTTTGGAAAATGAGATATATTGTTTTTGTTTCCTGGACATTATTGTGTCTTGTGGAGGAGCTATACATCTGGGCAGGATACCAGCAGGGTCAGTCCCAGACTGAACTGAACTGAGGTTTTATCCCAAACCAGATCAGAGTAAAAAGCTAAAAATATTTAATAAGTCTGGATCTAATCATCAACCTGGGTTTGATCCTGTAAGTTCCATCAACATAAGCATTGACATACTTTGCTGAAAGCAAATTCTTAAAGAGCCAAACCTGATGATTGTCTTCATATTTCAATGACCTTTTAAAACTATTAAAATAAATCCATAAAATAGCTATAAGCTGCTATAATATAATAGAGCCAATAGATATCCTGACATTTTTCCCCTTTGTATTATCCTTTTTGGTTCCACAAGCAATGCTATAAATTTTAAGTACAACCACTCTTTTATAGAAAAAGTTATTTAACATAAAAATCAGCCTTCAGCATTGTTTGACCTCAATATTACCAAATTACAAATTCCTTCATTCTCAGCCAAGCAATGCTCAGTTTCTTATATTCTACACAATTATTTCATTGTCCCTATCAAGCCAATTTTTACCTTAAAAGCAAAAGATACTATAAGCTTCTTAGTTTCAGCTATTTGAATAATTAAACTCTATATTTTACTTGGTATGTCTAACTAAAGACACTGATGACTATTAAACTATCTCTTTTTAGATGACATCCTTTCTTTGGACTTATGATTCTTAATGAAGTAGCCTGTTTCAGGCAATTGAAGGCAGTTGCTTTCAATTGCCTTGTCTCTGCATAACAAATATCATGATTACCAGTTTACTATTGGATTAATTTAAAACTCCAGATTAATGTTGAAGCCTATTGTAGTATATATATTTTTCCATATATGAGATTGACAAATAGAAAAATATGATTTCCTCGAAATTCTCAAGACTCATCTACGTGGTAAGACACTAGAAGCAATTATCCTTTCAACCTGTTCCTCAGGAAAGGAAAAATAAGGAGTTTTGTCTTCTGGAAGAATAGCTTATGGCTTAAAAGCTTTAAAAAAGTGGAAAGGTGGTAAATGCCCAGATAATCTGATCAAAGCATACAATCATAAAAAATTACTTTTCACATCCCTTATTATTCAGACTTACATTTATAATACTGAATCCGTAATTCCCAAGTTTCTGCTTTTCTCGGCTTCCTGAAGATAGATTCTAAACAAAGAAAAGAAAACTTACTATCAAGTCCACTGGTACCCTAGAAGAAGCCTAGCGTGAGTTCAAGGTACACTTTGTCCTTGCAATTTTAGTATTTACAGTCTATTAAATATTATAAAACATTACACAAGTGCTGGTTTTCAAATCTGGTTTCAAAATCTTTCCCCGTCATCATGTCTCAAATAAAATTATTGTTCTTACAGAAAACTTTCCATTAACATCAGTGACAGAGAGAAAGCCAAGGACTTTAAACAACAGAACTCAAAACCAAACAGGTTCTTGTATTACACTTCACAACAGGTCTTCTTTAACAACGGTGCCACTGCAAACAGGTGACTGCGAAAACAGCAAGATACCCAAAAGAAGCATCTCCTGGTAAAATAACTGGTTGGAATATTATATAAATATTATGTAAATATTATACAAATATTCCAGTCAGTTATTATATATGTAAATAGATGACAATGACAATAATGTAATAAAATATTATATAATTAGATGACAATAACATATTTAAAATCTGACAAATAGTAGAGAACAAACTCAGTAACAAGAAAACAATGAAATATATTTCAACACTTTTATTTTCACTTATATGAAGCTGGATATATACTTGTTTTCTCTTTTATTTCTTCTAGTGAAGAAATAAGTTTCCATTATCTGAATGCCTCCTTCTTTTACCTTTTAGCCTAGCAGAATAAAAGTACTTTTGAAATAAATGTATTGGTTCTGAAACTTCCCAGTAATAATAATGAGGATGATAACAACTTACCTGCCAGAACCTGCCTGACTTTAGTTATTTTGCTAAATTCTCACAACTGCTGAATTTGATACTACTGGCCTTATTTTAAAGACAAAGAAATTGGTACTTAGATACCATTAATAACTTGTACTAAGCAGTGGATCTAAACTGGAACCCAAGTCTTTCTGGTTGCTGATTCCAAGCTCTGAACTGCTAAGCTAAACACTTGTCTTTTTAAAGTATTTTTCCACTGAGGGAGGTCATACCTACAGGAAATTCAGCAGCATCCTCTCTTCTACAGAAGAATTATGATTTATGAATTAGGAACCTCACTAACTAGACTCTCATTATTTGAAAAAAAATTATTGAGAAGACAACCCTTCTGTCCAGGAGGCAAGTAAATGTACTGTTTCAATACAGAGTATGTTGTGTTTGTGTCTAGGACAGTGATAATTATGTCACTCTCTAATGCATGGAAAAGAAGGCTTTGCTATTTCTAGTAAACTGTTTACAGCAAGGACTTTTAGAATATAAATACATACCATTTTCTACCAATACCATCATTGTTCCTCTCCATATGTTCTTCCTCTAGGTGTCTAATGAGTTCCTACATATGAAAAATGACAAGACAATCTGAGGAATAATTCAAGCATTGTGGCATATGGAAACATTGTTTTCAAGTCTTTTTGCCATGATACCTAGGCAAAACAGCAGGAATACCTAGCAGTAAGGCTAGAAAAATCATCATCTCTGACTGTAACTTCGGCTGAGTTATCTGCCACAAATGTCAGGCTTTGAGTTGACAGTGATAATGATAAACAAGGCAAAATTTCTGTGAGAATTTGATATATACAATTTGATACATTCTGCTGTTCATCTTATAGTCAATATTTCTCTGCCTCTAAGCTTGTTTCCCTAAGTCCATGAAAGGAGTCATTAGGAGTTTTGCGTCCAGTGAATTTGGCATTTATAAAGCCCTCTTGTGTTTCTGAGTGCTGTGTGTTTTTCTGAATATTTGTGAGGTTTTGCCAAATAAGCTTTTTTCAGTAAGACATTTCCCAATCTATAGTTCTGCTTCTTCTCCATTCAATGAAAGACACTCTTAACACTTTTGAGACAAGGTAGTAGAGAGATGTAATGTAGTGAGACGTGACTCTCCAACCCTTTCATCCTTACTGATCCTTAGACATAATAATTGTGCAACTGTAATTTATTCTGCATTCCACCTACAGACATGTATCCACTTATTAATTTACCCATTCACAAATATATTGAGGACATTCCTTGACAGAACAACCCAATACTTCCTTTCACCATACTTCTGTTCAGTGCTGCCTACTAGTATAGACATTTACTTATCTGACTACATGCCAGTCCCCAGTTTGGACTTTGGTGTTTGTGACAGTAATAGAATTGATACAGTCTTCATTTGGTATTTCCACTAATTTTCTTTATTTTTCTTTTCTTTTTATTTTAACTTCTGGGGTACATGTGCAGGATGTACAAGTTTGCTACATAGGCAAATGTGTGCCATGGTGGTTTGCTGCACCTATTAACCTATCACCTAGGTATTAAACCCAGCATGCATTAGCTGTTTTTCCTGATGTTCTTCCCCACCCACACTCTCCTGCAATAAGCCCCAGTGTGTGTTCTTCCCCTCCATGTGTCCATGGGTTCTCATTGTTAAGCTCTCACTTATTAGTGAGAAGATGAGGTGTTTGGTTTTCTGTTCCTGTGTTAGTTTGCTGAAGATAATGGCTTCCAGCTTCATCCATGTCCCTGCAAAGGCTATTATCTTGTTCCTTTTTATGGTTACATAGTATTCCATGGTGTATATGTACTTTTGTTAAATCCAGTCTATCATTAATGACTGAACTTGGGTTGATACCATGTATTTTGCTACTGTAAATAGTGCTACAATGAATACGCATGTATCTTTATAATAGAATGATTTATATTCCTTTGGGTATGTACCTAGTAATGGGACTGCTGGGTTGAATAGTATATTCAGTTCTAAATATTTGAGGAATCACCACATTGTCTTCCACAGTGAATGAACTTCCATTCACAATTGCTACAAAAAGAATAAAATGCCTAGAAATATAGCTAACGAAGTGAAGGACCTATTCAAGAACTACAAACCACTGGTCAAGCAAATCAGAGATGACACAAACAAATGGAAAAACATCCCATGTTCATGGATAGGAAGAATCAGTATCATGAAAATGACCATACTGCTCAGAGTAATTTATAGATTCAATGCTAGTCCCAGTAAAATACCATTGACATTAGTCACAGAATTAGAAGAAATTATTTTAAAATTCATATGGAACCAAAAAAGAGCTTATATAACCAAGACATCTTAAGCAAAAAGAACAAAGCTGGAGGCATCATGCTACCTGACTTTAAACTGTACTACTAGGTTACAGTAGCCAAAACAGCATGGTATTTTTACAAAAACAGACACATAGACCAATGGAACAGAATAGAGAACTCAGAAATAATACAGCACACTTACAACCATCTGATCTTTGACAAACCTGACCAAGACAATGGGGAAAGGATTCCCTATTTAATAAATGGTGCTGGGAAAACTGGTTAGCCATATGCAGAAAAGTAAAACTGGACCCTTTCCTTACACCTTACAAAAAAATTAACTCAAGATGAGTTAAAGACTAATGTAAAATCCAAAACTACAAAAACCCTAGGAAAAAATTTAGGCAATACCATTCAGATATTCAGGACATAGACATGGGCAAAGATTTCATGATTAAATCGTCAAAAGCAATTGCAACAAAAGTGAGAACTGACAAATGGGATCTAATTAAACTAAAGAGCTTCTGCACTACAAAAAAAAAAAAAAAAAAAAAAAAAAAGGCTATCATCAGAATGAAAAAACAACCTACAGAATGGGAGAAAGTTTTTGCAATCTATCCATCTGACAAAGTTCTAATTTCCAGAATTTGTTTTTGTCTTGTAAACTTGCTTAAGTTGACTAGAGAGAAATTTCACTGAGAGAAAATGTGAGAAAAATGGCTCTCACTGAGAGAAAATAGCTCCATTAAAAAGTGGGCAAAGGACTTGAACAGACACTTCTTAAAAGAAGACATTCATGTGGCCAAAAAACATGACAAAAAAGCTCAATATCACTGATCATTAGAGAAATGCAAATCAAAATTACAATGAGATACCATCTCATGCCATGCAGAATGGCAATTATTAGGCCACTACTTTTCATTTTAGCCATATTAATTGTTGTGTAGTAATTTCTCATTGTGTTTTGATTTGCATTTCCCTAGTGGCTAATGATTTCGAACATGTTTTCATGTACTTATTTGCCATATTAACATTCTACTCAGTGAAATATTTATTCATGTGTCTTTTGTCTATTTTCTACTTGAATTGCTTGGTTTTCAACTGTTGATTTTTGAGAGTTTTTTATATATTCTAGATATTAGTCTTTTATTTGATTTGTGGTTGGAAAATATTTTCTCCACAATATAATATTTTCTCCACAATGTAAGTCTGTAGCCTGTCTTTTTAACCTTTTTGTGTAGTCTTTCACAAAGCAAAAGTTTTTAATTTTTATGAGGTCCAAGTTAGCATTTTTTCCTTTTATGAATTACGTTTTAGTCTCAAGTCAAAAAAGTGTGTGCCTACATTTATATCCCAGATATTCTTCTGTAGTTTTCCAAAAGCTTTACAATTTTACATTTTACAGTTAAGTCTATCATCTGTTTTGAGTTCACTTTGGTATAAGTGTAAAGTTTAGGTTAAGATTTTCTGCCTATTTTTCTGTTTTGCCTATGAATATCCAAATGCCCCAAAACCAATTGTTGAAAGGTTGATTTATATTTTGAAAAATCCATTCTGGCTATGGTATGGAGAATGGAGGATAAGAATAGGAATAGGCTGATTAGTTAAGAAACTTTTACATTGTACAGATAGGAGATGAGGGTGAATAGGACTGAGGTGATAGGAGAGGAAATAGAGAAAATTAAATGCACAGTGTTTGGAGCTATAGAGTTAATAATGCTTGCTGATGAATTTGATGTGGAGGTAAGAAAAGAATCAAAGATGATTCTAAGTTTTTAACATTAAAAGCTGAACATATGGTGATTATATTTACAAAATTAGTGGAGACTGAAAGAGAAAGCCTTAGGGGTTGAGACAGAATCAAAAGTTGTGTTTTGTCCCTATTCTGTTAGACTTCTGAGTGGAGATGTCAAGTGGGATGTTGGAGTAATGTGATTGGCATTCAAGGGTAAGGTCAGGGCTGAAGATATACATTTGAAGAGTCATCAGCATGGTTGACGTTACTTAGAAGGAAAGTCTAAATAGAGAAGAGAAAATCTGCAATCATTATTTTGGATCAAGAAATGTTTATATATGTATAGATTTCCTAAAAGTGAATAAGTTAACCACAAATCTAATTTTAATTATTTATACTTGACATGAATCTGTGATTAGAACATGTTAATATATTTCATTGCATACATTTACTATATATTATTAAATTTCTAACTGAAATGATAACAGAACTCAGGTTAGAATCTTGTGTGCACCTTGTGCCTCATTGCACCTATAATAAAAGAATCCAGGGAAATAAAAGGCCCCAGCTTGTCATGAATAACAGTTTGTCTTTCAAGGGTAGCCTCTATGAAATAAGCAAAATATGTTGAAATAAATTACCAAACACTGTAAGTTTCTTTTACCTCAATAACTATGACTCTAAGTGAAAGCAACCCTCAAAATTCTAGTGAACTCTCCTATTTTCTCCATTCCAAAGAAATTCTGAGTGGATTAGTTCTGGATACAGCAAAATATTCAATTCTGTTTCTGAGTGGATCAAAGCTTTTTTCTAATCCTTAGTCAGAGATATTAGTGGATTCCTATAGACTAAAAGAAAGTTGGTTCAAGAATGACTAAACGATGGAAACTGAAGAAGAGTTTACCTAAAAATATTGATGTGATTACATAGAGAGCTCTATAGTGATCTCCAATTGCTGTAAAACAATGTACAAAAGATCATAGCATTTTAATTGTTGATTTGTAGAGTATAGGCTTTTATAAATATTAACTGGAAGTCATAAACTGAGATATAGAAAATTCTAGTAAACTAATCTCTTTACTTTCTCTTAAAACCAAACCAAAATCCCTCTGTTTGGGCTAGATGCTGTTATGTTACGCTGTTAGGTGGCCGAAGGGAAATTGCAAAACATAATGGAAAGCACTGTACAAATACTTTGGAGTTTGAGAAGCCTTAGATTTGACATTCAGCTTTTTGTATTCATTTTTTAGCCCTGAGATAGTTACTTATATACCTAAATCAATTTGTCCTGTAAATTGACAATACTATGCATATTTCCACAAGTATTTAGAAAGTATGAAATTAAATAAAATAAATAGTCTGGTATTATAGTAGGTGAGTCTTAAAATAAAACTTAAACTTCTGTTTTACTTCTATCTGCTCTCTCAGAAACAATTACTTCTCTACAAAAGAAGTGTAATTCACAGAAAAAACTAGGTATCAGATGCATATGTATAAGAGGAGAATATTTTAATGAATTTATACCTCCATTTCACATAAACTATCTCTCAGAATTAATGAAAGAACTCAGATGACAGCGTCAAATGATAATTAGCATTTAAATGATAATCATTGAGGAATCATGGGTAATGTAGATCAGGTATAATAAAGGTAGTTCCCATTTCCAAAGATTGAAAGAATAATTAAGGTTGGATCATGATACAAAGAGTTGGTGTATCTCTGTCTGGGTTACACAATAATTCTGAGAAATATAGAATTTCTTTGACAACAGTGTTAATACAGCTAGAGTGAAGCATGACTAAACCACACACTTTCAACAAAAGACATGTAAATCTCCATATGGTAGTCTGTTCAAATTCTACAAAGATTTTACCTACCAATAATAGTAGGTAGGAACATTTATTTAGGAATAATGAGCTGGATGTGAAAGAACTTGGGCTTGTGAAAGCATCCCATGTGTTAACATAGTTATGCAAATATGCAAAAATGACTTCCTGTCAGCATTAGGGAGCTCATGATAATCCACTTGTGCTGTTGGATATTGTTCATTTCTTCTTTTATTTATTTTTTTCTAGTTCATAGGAGACATGATCTGAATAAAAAAACAGCATGGATCTACATAGAAAGTTCTTGCTGAGGATCTGGCCTTTGATGTTGGCCTTATTTGTACAGCACTCAAATCAACTGACTTAGGAAATTAGGGGCATCATCGTATATTTCTCACATGATTTACAGCATTTTTCTATACAGGGCTTTAGGAAACTCCATGACTGATAACATGTCTGTAATCATAAGCAAAACTCTGCAGCCAGATGTCAGGGATTTGAATCTTCCTCCACCACTTACTAGCTGTAACCTGTGCAAATTACTTAACTGCTGGTTGCTTCAATGTCTCCATCAGTAAAATGAAGACAATAAGAGTACCTACTTCATAGAATGCTATGAGGATTAAATGAGTTAAAATTTGTAGGAAACTTAAAACCATACATGACACCTCCAAATAAATGCTTGTGAGTAAATATTTAATTAAAATAAGACTGCTGATTTAGAGCTGGTCTTTTAAAGAAAGCCAGTTTCTTTATAATTGGGAAAGAAAGATCAAATATAATCTGATTCAATGCTTAGAATAGCATAAAATTGTCATAAACATATAATATTTACTTATATCTATGAATGTTTAAAAGAAAATGTGTCTATAATTATTATAAAATTAAAAGCTTGTAAGAGCCACAGTATAGTGTGAACTTGTTTTAATTAACAATATAATGTTAGAGCTTAATAGCTCTCACTGAGAGAAAATGTTATGCAGATTTCACCAAGAGCATCAAGAGCTATGTGTCTTCTCTGGCACATTGTAATAATGATATTAATGTTAGAACACATTTGTCTAGCATTTTATCTTTGCGGAAAACTAACCAATCTTTCACTTAATCTTTATAACATCCTCGGTGGTAGTGAGAAGCAGGAGACAGCCAAATGTCTAGGCAAATAGGGAAGGGTCCTCAGAGAACCTCTGACCCACCCAGGTCATTATGCACAGGGGACTTGCCTAAACATGCCCATGGTGAAAAATTCCATCACATAACACATGCGCAGTCAGGGAAATAAATCAACGTGGAGTGGCTCAGACTAATGGCCCACATGCATACTAGAAGAATGGGGTGGAGCCACCGGGAATTTGCTCCTTATGCAGGGGAGGAGCCTGGCCTCTTGAACTTGTGTTTGGTGGCATGGTATTCAGTTTGTTAGGTGGAAACCTGCACGCAGGACCCCTCTCTTTGTTGGGAGTTTTTCTTTCACTTAATCAATTATGCCCTCTTCACTTTTCAATGTGTTCGTGTGCCTGGTTTTTTCTGGTCATGAGACAATGGCCACAGGCATGCATGCATGAGGGATGGGTGGATGGCAGCTCCTTGCCCCACCCTCCCTCCCAGCTGAGAAGCATGGCCATGTCTGCCACATGCGTGTGTGGCACCCAATGGCCACAGAGCGGGGGACTGACCACAACCACTGTCTGGGCCCCAGGATGACCTTGGGCCGGGCCCCATGCAGCCAGCTGGCCAGTGTTCCCCACCATACATTCACGGAGTCTTACCCTCACCGGCAGAGAAGTCCCACTCAGTTGGACAACAACTAGAAGTTTCTCTCCCTGTTGGAGAAACGCATTTGCACCAGAATAAGAGGTTCTTCCCCCAGCCATCTTCCCCACCAGCACTTAAGCTGTTTTTATATCTCCACCCTGTCAGGAGTTAACTTTTATGTGAGAGAATTTCTCTTGAAAGGTGTCTTATTAGACCAGGACCCCAATTCACAGCACACCATTTTTCCCTTCTTTGAGGACCCAATCCCACAGCTTCACTTTAGCATTTGGCTTATTGATAAGGAGGCAACAGCCAGTCTGGTGAGGTTCACCTGGGGCTTGATGAGTCCATGCACGCACCCCTGCCCCCGCCAGAGCTCTGTTTTCCCAAACTCAATTCCAAGCTTTGGGTCAAAGCCCTAAGAAAGAAAACTGGATCTGAGGGATCCAGAGGCAGACAACAATAAAGGTTAAAAGGCACAGGACAGGCTGGGTGTGGTGGCTCACGCCTGTAATCCCAACACTTTGGGAGGCTAAGGCAGGTGGATCATGAGGTCAGGAGATGGAGACCATCCTGGCTAACATGGTGAAACCCTGTCTCTACTTAAATACAAAGAAACTAGCCAGGTGTGGTGGCATGTGCCTGTAGTCCCAGCTACTAGGGAGGCTGAGGCAGGAGAATCGCTTGAACCTGGGAGGGAGAGGTTGCAGTGAGCTCAGATTGCACCATTGCACTCTAGCCTGGAGACAGAGCAAGACTCAGTATTAAAAAAAAAAAAAGGGCACAGGGTAGATGAGCATGACTAATTCTTGCCAATTAAGCCAACCCTCCTGTTTCATGGATAGAGGTCATATTAGTAACCATGACTTAAATGAGGTGCGGGGCGCTCAAAGGCTACTGACAGCAGGGGCAGAGTCAGTGCATGAATTAGAATGGATAATCTCACCCCCTAGTCTTCCTGTTAGCATGGGTAAAGCTGCATTGGCACCTATGGGTGGCACCCTGTCGAGGTCACCAGGACTTGGGGATATAAGGACAGAAGAAGAAAAGAGGATTTTTTTTTTCTTTTCCTTCTCATGAGCCCCAGCATTTTCTAGGAAGACAAAGGAACCAGGGACACCTTGCTTCCCTCCTTCTAGATGAGTAGCTATTATTTATCTGTAGTCTGTCCCCCTTTTGAATGCATTCTGAACACCTGGGGATCCTTTGAAAACAAACACCTTCTTTTTCCCTTTTTCCTCCTCTGTCCTCTCTTTACAAATGGGTAATTGTGTCCCCATGCTACAGGACACTCCCCTGGGATGCATCCTTCAAACTGAGAAAAGTTAATTTCCCAAACCTTAAACTGGTTGGCTTAGAATTGAGTTTGGGGGAAGGAAACTCAGAATCCTCACATGCTGGAAAAAGGATAAAAGGATTTTTTTAAATTTGTTTTTTTTATTTTTTTTACCAGTGAGACTTTTGACCTTTCTACTTGTGAAAACTGGTAAAAGGAATGAGGATCATTGTTTATATTCTCTGTTAAGTTTTGATTAATGAGAAAGGATTTATGAGGTTGGGTTTAAGCTGTAGCCAATCTAGTGTGCTTTGCATGTCTTAATTGAGGCTTTTTGGTATCATTTGTGAGGTTACTTTTGATAAAGGTCAAAAGCCAGAAATATTGGCCATTTGGCATGGCTAAAGTCTGATGATAAGGGATTTTAAAGGATTTGCTTAAAAAGTGCTCAGCTTAATTAAAAGTAGATATTCAAGTTATACATATATTTAAATGACCTTTTTTTTTTCTCTTCTTGGATTTTGTTTTGCTGAATAAAAAAAAAAAAAATTTCCAAAGTCAACAGAATTACTTTTCTCAACCTTGTCTTGACACTCTGAATGAACCTATGAGAGGCCCTAAGGTAATTTCTGAAGGCCTGAGACTCCTTGGGAAAAATAGAAAAGGTACCACAGATTCCATTTTGGGAGAAACTTCTGTTTTCCTTATTCAACCCCAGGAATTAGAGGTGAATAGATCCCTCTCAAAATCTGTTTTTATCTTCCAACTATACCTGTTTATTAGGCCCTAAAAACTACATGCTTTCCAAGCCATGCTCTTAAAGGGCCATACCCAGAGGCCATAATCCAATTAGGAGATTGGCAAGTGAAAAATATTAATTTTATTAATATTTTAATTAAATATTCAGGTGTCACTTGTGAGGTGATAATCACAAGTGATATTTGATTATCACCTCACAAGTGATATTTGAAATAATCAAATTTCTTTGTCAACTGTGTTTCTAACTGTAACTACCCTGGACATTTTGTTATTCACAGATAACTGTTGTCTGGTTTTAATCCTCTTCAAAAGATAGTTTAAAATCATCTATAGTACTTTGACAGGTGCTCTCAAATGCAAGTTTCTGATAAATTTGGTATTAGAATAAAGCAAAAACATATAGGAGTCATGAAGAGCTGAAATGTTTGTGAATATCAAGCAGAATAATAGTTAATTAAATAGATGGAATTAATAGAAACCTGAAGTAATCTTTTTGTAACTTTTCCTTAAAACATTGCTGATCCTTGTTTTTTTTTTCAGAGTGAAGGAATCTTTCATGTTAAGCTATTCATAGTCTTTAATAACTGAGTAAGTTATACTCCTATGAACAAAATTTGGAGCATGTTTGTCTCTCTGCCTTACTCCTCGAGAATTTGAAGACTATCCTTGAGTATTCTTAACTTATGGCAAGATGGTTATTTACATCAGTACAATAAGATTTCATTTTCTTTTGCAAAAAGATGCAATTTGAGAAACTGGTTGTTTTACCAAAGCTTTGACTAGAAGGGAATGCTTCCTTTTAAGGAATCAAGCTCAACTTTCAGAGCTGATAAAAGCCCCTTGGGAAAACTGGCCTCATACCTTGTCTACACAGTCCCTGTACAGAGTTCCTAACCTGCAGTGAGTAAAGAATGCCACTTTCTAAAAGGCCCAGGAATCCCATGTCCTTGGAACTCTAAGAAGAGAGGAATTCACCCAACTCATAGGTATTTGAGAGTACAAATCCATGGCTGGGCTTAGCTTTTAAAAGTCCTATCTGAGATTCCTTGTGGAGCAGAGTTTTATCAAAGTAAATTTTAAAAGCCTGTATAAAAATAGTTATTCTTGATGCATTTTATGCAAATAATCAGGCCAAGTATAAGACTAAAGTTTATTTTGCAAACAACTCAGTCCTATTATGATTAGTTTTTAACAGAAATGAGGACAGGAGAGAAATTTTGTTTCAAAACTTACACATTTGTCATTAAATTCTAAACTCAGTGGTTTTAAGTTTTTTGCCCACAGTTCAAACTAACTCTGCTTATTCCTGTGAACCAACCAGCAGTCTCTGTCTGAAGCTCAGAATAAATAAAAAGGGATGGGTAATGTAAAAATCTGGATCAATATTCTAGTTCTGGGCAATTATTCTGCAAATCCTGCCAGGTAATAGGAATAAATAGGGTGTCCATAATGCAGCAGTTTCTTTGTTTGGGAAAATAAGACCAAGGGAACTAACCAAAGCCGAGCCCCATGCGCAAATCTTAATAAGCATAACTATAGCCACCAGTTATCTGGTTGTGTAGGCATCCTCAAGATTTTTTAGCTGCTCTTAACCCTCCTTGTTTAGCTTTAATCCATGTCTTCTAATAACTTAGTTTGTCTCTTTTTGTCATCAGGCCATTGAATTCCAAATGGTCATGCAACTAGAGCTTCAAATTATAGCCTCCTTTTTACCAGGGACCCTCAGATAGGCCTCTGAGGGTTATCTGCTGTTTTCTCAAAACAGTGCCCCTTGTCAGCAGTAAGCTGTCAAGATCAGTCTTCCTCCTTTTCCTTATCATTATTCTAATGGTAGTTAAATGTACTTCTTTAGAGGAGGGAATGATAGAGGTAGGAGATACCCAAATGCCTAAACAAACAGGAAAGGGTCCCCAGAGAACCTCCAACCCATCCATGTCATTGTGCACAGGGGGCTTGCCTAAACATGCCCACGGTGAAAAATTCCATCCCTTAATACATGTGCAGTAAGGGAAATCAGTCAATGTGAAGTGGCTCAGACTAACGGCCCCCATGCTCACAGAAAGAATGGTATGGAGCCACCAGGAATTCATGCCTTATGCAAGGGAGGAGCCTGACCTCCTCAACTCATGTGTCATGGCTTGGTATTCAATTTGTGAGGTGAAAACTTGCAGGACCCCTCTCTTTGTTGAGAGCTTTCCTATGGCTTAATAAATTCTGCCCTCCTTACCTTTCAATGTGTCCATGTGCCTAATTTTTCTTGGTTGTGAGATAAGAACCAGATTTAGCTCAACTAAGGAGCAAAAAATCCTGCATCATAAGAACAGATATTATGATATATATTTAACAGATCAGAAAGCTAAGCCCCAAATAATTTAACTTGTGCGCCTACGGTCAGAATGTATCAGTTCAGGGCTCACAATCCCTAAAGTGCCTTCAAATAGTGACTAAATCACAAATCAAAACTTCTATCATTCTCATTCTCTACATTCCTTTCAAAGAAAGCAAGAACCAAATACTTCTTTCTAAATGAGGAAGCTCAGCAGTCTTCTGTTTACAACCATGCACCATACAATTACAGTTAGTGTCATGTACATAATGGTCTCTGTAAATAGTGCTTCCTAGATTTTTGTACAGGGCATATCTTGCACATTTCCACATGAGGAATATGTGAAGCAACTACTTTCACTCATCCAAAAGCCTAAGTCAGAAACAGCAAGCAGTAGCAGAACTGACATCCTGATTTCCATTTCCTTGTGTGGTTTCACATCAAAGAAAGGAAAAAAAAAAAAAAGATGAAATCAAACAAAAGTAACTTTCAGAGAAAATCTGTCACTCAGGTTAAATTTTCTCTTACTTGAAATTCACCCTGTGTATATTCAATTGAATAGAATGACATTTGATTGAACTGACTGGGAAAGAAACTGACAAGATACATCCGGATTCAGGCTCTCAAATTTGGTTTATTGTTTAGTGCAGCAACCCCTGAAATTAAATGAACACATACAAGAGATTCATCATAATGCTATCTGTGGAATCCTGTTATAGGGAGACGGTGCTATTACAAAGTCCTCCCACAGTTAAATGCGAGCAAATGAAGCACAATGGATTTAAGTGAGACTGGAGCTTATTTTTTCCCATTTTCTCACTTAAATTAGAAATCTTGTAATTGGATTTTAAAAAGCTCCTTGTGAAGTAATTATGTGTAATCTATTTTCAAGTATTCTTTCTGAGTAAACCTGTAAGGAACAGAAAGAGGTATCTCATACCTTTTCTTCCTTAACTGCCACACAGTTCTCTTTGAAACTGGTTCCAATAATGAGTCATTTAAAAGAGAAAATGGGCTTTTTTAGCTTTTGACAACTAAATGGGAATCACGAGACAAGAAAAGGGGGCCTAATGTTTAGCCTGAGGTAAAATGTAGAGTGTTAAATGTGTTTCACATAGTATCACTAGAAATGCTATCACAAATAGTTAAGCCCACAAAATCTTAACCATCTATTAGTGTTTAGACATAATGACAACATACATATGTAGTTGTCATGACAAAACAGCAAATAATTCAAAAATTAACTTTGTAAGAGTTATCCCAGAAGCAATTCACACACACACACACACACACACACAAAAGCATTGAATAGAAAAGGTAAGCAATACTGGGGGCATTTATAGTCAAATACTTGAAATGATTGACAGTGAAATAGCACTGAAATAGATTGTGTACTCCAGAAAAAAAATTACAAACTAATTTCAGTATGTTTCCTAATGCTTTCAAAATAGAAAAGAAAATGCTTTCCGTAAGAGTTCACCAGCATACGCTGACAACAGTGATTAGATAATATCCTTCTGCCGTTTAGCAACACAGAAATTACGAGGAGTCATTTAATCCCTCAGACTGTTAAGCTGTGACACTTTTGATATACAGTACAAGAGATTTAACTATCAGCCAGAAAACAAAAAGATTAACATGACATTTGCCCAGCAAATCACAATCACAATCACACTCCATTTGCCAGACTATTCCCTCACAGCTGATATTCAGCATTTCTAAGTAAGGATAAGTCAGTCAATCAACAAAAATCAAACTCAGATACTACCAAGTGTGTCTGTGTAGTATATATTAAATCATGTAATGATTCCTTTAATAAGCAATGTCTTGGTTGCTTGCTGCATCCCAGGCACTATTACACAACAGATAACTGAGAGGAAACGATTAGGCTTGCAGAAGTCAGAAAGACAGGAAACAAACAAGCAATTACAAAGGAAAGCAGCAGGAGTATGGCAGCTAAGTCTGTCTATGAGGGTCAGGAGACACTCGACAGAGGCAGACACTGTGAAAGAAAGCTATGGGGTATTTTTCTCTGCCTCAAATCATTTCACCAAAAAAGAGGATTTGAAAATGGATTATAGATAATCACCTCATTAACAACTTTCAATCTATGTACACTATTTTCAATTCAAACTATAAAATGTCAGCCGTGTGTGTGTGTATATATATATATGTACATATATAAATATATGTACGTGTGTGTATATATATTAAGATTAAATATTTAATACCATCTACTCTTTGTAGAACAGTGATTTAAGTCCCTTTGGGGAGTTTGGCTTTGGGAAAACTTTCCTTCGAAACAATCTCACCAACAGTAATCTTGTAATTACATCTCAATGTTCACTCAAAGTTATGGTGGAAAGATTAATTAGTCAAGAGATTTTGATAATTTAAACTTAAGTATATGAACAGAGAAAGGCCCAGAGAAGATGGGGGGAAATACAACCTCAGAGACTAATGAGAGGTCTGTAGGAGAACAATGCATTGAAAGAACTATATAGAGGGAGTTGGATGTGATGGGTTAGCAGCATAGGCACAGGGTATATGAAGATGTGGACAGCTCAGATAATGGAATGCCATACATGTTTGATACAGAGTATAGGTTTTACATGAGGACAATGGGGAGTCCTTAAAGAATTTTAAATTTATGTATATAAAAATCACATTAGGCATGAGAACATTCTTCAGATAAGAAAGTAAATTTTGTATTTAAAGGAAATGAAACTAGCATGAAATCACTACTGGTAACTAATTGAAAATAAAAGGGGGGAGTCTAATTCTTCATCTTTTCAATATCTAACCTTGCAGTGTGACTTTGCAGCAACTTCCATCAAGAAGTGGAGTCTCTCCACTTCAGGAATAAGGACTGGCCCTGCTTTAGCAAATAGAATGTGGCCAAAGTAATGATGTGCCAGTTGCGAGGCTGGGCCTCTCTATATTCATTTTCTCAGAACCCTGCTTTTGCTATGAGAACAAGCCATCCTAGCTTGCTGGAGGATGAGACACCACTTGATTCTCAAGCCTAGTTGTTCTGGGTAAGACCATCCTTAACCAGTTTTCAGTCAGATACTCTCAATACATTTTAGAAAGTCTACACAAACTCAGCAGAACTTCCTGCACAACCACAGATACCAGTAGATACAGGAGTGAGTCCAGTCAAGACCAGCAGACACTCTCAGCTGACACAAAGACGGGAGTAATGATGGATGCTTATTGTTTTGTGCTATCATGTTTTGGAGTGGCATGTTGCATAGCAGTAGGTAACTGCTATACCACCCTAACAAATCTTCCATGATGCAACACGGGTAGACATAAAGAAAAAATTGTACTTCCTACTGAAAATCAAACATAAACCCTTAAAATACAAACTGATTATTGAAATCTTTCTTCTGAAAAATACTCAGGCATTACTGAGGTTCATAATTGTGAATATGATCTACCCTTATCAAAATGGTAAGCTGCTTTTTGGAGCATTATGCCTCCCTATTCTTCACAATCTCCCAATTTTACTTTCAGCCAATTCTCTCTCCAGTGCTGCCAGGCAGCTCCACTGCTTCATGAAATTTTCTGAAGATTCTTAAGCTAAGTTGCTAAAAATTCAGTTTATTACCCCTCCCAGGAGGGTTATCATTTAAAAAGGAAGTAAAGGTTACCACTTATATTTTATTCACAGCATCTAAAACAGTTTTTGGTGCAGAGTAGAAACACAAAAATATTTGTTAATGATGGATCTCTCTCCCTTACTACACTTCCCTATTAAAACTGCTCTCCACTTTCAAAAACTATTTCTAGTCTCTCTACCCCTCCCTAGATTCATAAAACTTAGTCTATTTTACTTGCCCTCTGAGTCATGTTATACCCTTTCAATGGCAAGTATACTAATGTCCTACTATTTACTACTATGGAGGTTAAAATCCTGGCTCTCCTACTGACTATATGTGACACTAGGAAAATTACGTATCCTTTCCATGCCCCAATTTTCTTATTACAAAATGATCATAACAATACTGCATGTCTCAAGTAAGAGTAAATTAAATAATGTATGTAAAGTGCCTAAAAGGAAGTTGTGACAGAGTAAGTACTCAAGGGAGGCTAGCCATTTTTTAAATCTTGCCTGTTTTCATACAAAGAAGATGCCAGCTATTCATTTTCACCCTTGTTCTGTCCAGATTGCAACACTGATGGACAGTGACACATTTCTACCCATTGAATCCTCTACATTGTGCCTTTACTATCTTTTGAGCTCTCAATATCTAGAATCACCAAAGTGCATTTCAGACATTTTCTGCTCACATTGGGAAGAGCAGAAAACCCAAGTCCATTCCTTGTATTCTCAACAGATAAATCTTGTTTTCTGAAGACCTGTGTATGTCATTCTCTCAGCCCAGAGGCCCTTAAGTATTATTTCCCTTGGCCTCACTTCTAAATTTCTCTCCAGTTTCTCTCATCCTTGTTCATTTATCTCATCTAACAGAAGTATATATTCCTCTCTCACACTAACACTTCCATTTAATATTCCCATCCTCAACTATTTCTTCCTCCAGGATGTTGATCCATTTCTTTTTAAAATCAATTTCTCTTTCTCCACTGACTCTTTGCCCTTGGCCAATAAACTCTTCTGGCCTCTCCTGTCAGAAAAATATTTTCACTTAGTCTGCCACTAAGGTTACTCGTTTTTGTTCCTTTCAGCCACAGAATTCCAAAAAAAAAAAAAAAAAAAAAAAGGTGATTTAAATAACACCTGCCCACATTTCTCTCTTATATAGCACATGTACCAGCTGGCCCCAAACCCTTTTATGTAACATCTGACATGAATCTATTATTTTCTGTCAACATGATTTTTATTCAATTGAAGAGCAAACAGAACTGTGATATCTTTTGCAATGAAAGAACCACCATTTAACAAATAGTTACCATTATTAGATTCTGTGCTAAGCTCCTTGAATGTATTAACTCACTGAATCTTCACAACAATTCTATAAGGTAGACAGTGAAAGCATTTCCAATTTACAAATAAATAAGGATGCTGAACTTAATTAATTTTTTCTCTTTTATTTGTTTATGATCTTGGAGCTACAACTTAACTAAGTATCAGTAGCTCAGGCACAAACTGTTAATCACCCATGTGCTAATTATTACTCTGATGATTGCTCTTTGACTCATGTGCTATCATACTACCAACACTGCTCTGTTGAAGGCCACAAAAGGCCTAACTCCAAATGCCTCTTCCCTATTCTATACCATAAGATTTCCTAAGGAACTTCTTCCTTATTCTACATACAGTATATATTGCTTTCCATCTAAATATGGATAACCCTTCCTTCATGGATTACTGTGTTTCACTCCTACACTTTTCTCTTTCTCTTTCCCTGCCTCCTTTATTGTAGCATATGTACACATACTGTTATTTCCCTCCTATTAATTATACTCTTTTAATTCTGCTTCATCAGCATAACTACCCTAACTTTCTTTTTCACTTCCCATTGAAACAGAAGTCTATGTGTGCTAGTTCCACTTTCAAATTTTTCATTCACTCTCCGACCTACTGAATCTCAATTCTACAAGCATCCCATTTGAACCTGCTCTTTCCAAGGCCAACAATAATCCCTAATTACAAATCCAATAAAATCTGTTCAGTTCTTATCTAACATGATCTCTCTGAATGTTTCATTGGCACTTTAAACTCAATAGACTTAAAAAATGAACTCATTGTTTTCTCCACCTGCCCCTCACCCTGCTTTACCCCCAAGTTTTTCTCTCATGTTTAACTGAATTTGTATTATTCCATTTTAGCAGGCTCAGGACTTCCTGTAGTTTTCTTCCTCATCTTCCTTTCATTCAACAATCATTTCACCCATCTCATTTCAACCTTGGCAAAAACCTTCATTAGAGGTTCTTAATTCTGGATGCATGCTAGAATTACCTGTGGAACTGTTTTAGAAATACCTTTGCACAGACCCTAATCCCAGACCAATTTAGAGAATCTCAGAGACTTGGTTGGGCATGGGTATTTTTTAAGGCTTCTCAAGTAACTGAAATTGCAACCAGGATTGAGAGTCATAGTTTCACATTTTCATCAGTCATATAGCCCAGACTCAGACCCTCAATAGCTCTCCCCTAGATTATTTTAATCCTTTCTAATTTCTTTGCATGCCCACAACCTCTCTTCTTTAAGACTTTCACATACATTTTGCTAAAATCTGTAAAACACAGCTTTACAGGACATGTACTGCCCTGCCATGTTCACATAACTTCTAGAATAAAATTCAATTGCTTTGCATAAGAAAAAAGCCCATCCAGGGAAATGCTTAAGGTACAGTGCATACCATTTAGTAACTTGCAATATATTGGAGAAAAATATAAAAAAATAAAAATAAACAAAAAATGCTCATAAATCTTCTATGTATCCATTTTCCCATTTGTTAGGATAGTGCCATAAAAACAGAGGGCATGGAGAAAAGTTGAAATAATTTGAAAGGCCATTTTTAAAACTAAGCTTCAGCTAACCCCAAAATTCAATCTAGTCAGACATGCTTGTGCCTAGTAGAAATTTAGTAACTGTCAGTTAATTGCCAGATAATTGTAATGTCTATACTACTTTTCCCAATCTCACTCAGTGCAAGTCAAAGCAATGAAAAGAAAACTGCAAGAAATCTAAATATATATATTTCAATGTTCTCCTCCCAAAGTATTATTTATATAAAACAAAGGCAGGAAGGAAGGGAGGAAGGGAGGAAGGGAGGGAGGGAGGGAGGGAGGGAGGGAGGGAGGGAGGCCAGGAGGCAGGGAGGGAGGGAGGGAAGAAAGAGGTTTTGATTTGGAAATAAGGTTTGAAATATTGTTCATTGCATTAAGATTTGTGTGTGTTTGCTTTGTAAGCCCAGCACCAGGTTTTGGAAAATGCCTGTATTGTGAAAGCAAATCAGGACTCTTTCTGAGCCTCTTTCATTGTCAGGAATAGAATCGGTTTCTATCAGCTTCCAGGAAATTATGTATCTGGAGTCGAAGAGATTTAACAGCAAGAATACAGATTTTTTAAATGTAATTGTTTTTTAAATGCTAATATTTGTAAAGCACCTTCAGTTCTTTGGATGAAAGGTGCTCTCTATTCCCTCAGTGTAAATTAATAAAAAGATTCTAGGAGATTTGTCAAAAAAAAAAAAGACCCTTACTTTGATAAAAAATAGTTGTGTTCCACCATGAGTTCCCTATGTGAGTAGCAGAGTCAGACGATGTTCAGTATATGTCTTTCTCAACTTTTCATCCTAATTCTGGTGTCATCCTAATTCTCCGCATTAAATTAGTGAGTCAAACTGAAAAAGGGCTGGATAATTGACAAATACAATTTCATTTGTTTCTTTGCATATATTGCTCTTTTATATGGATACATTATGAATTGAGGAAATGATCAAAACTTTGAAAAGATCAAGTCTCACTTAATAACTCAATTAATTACTATGCTATTATTGATTATTATTCAAAGTCATAGTTGAATTGTATAGCACTGGTTGTAAATAGTGCAAGAATTGTTGAGGGAAATAAAGAACAAAATAATTCTCAGTTTTCTTCCTACCATTAAAAACAATACCATATTTGAAATCACATATAGTACTCTCTAATGTTAAAACTGGAAGTTTCTATTGTGTTAAGGCAACAAGAGTGTATATAAAAAAAGAGCAAAATAAAGCTGTAGGATGTTATTCCAAAACAGAGGACTTCAAAAGAATGACCACAAATCAGTCACTCACTGGCCCATGCTCTCACAATATATTCTAATACATGTGCCAGCATATTATAATGGATGAGTATATAGTTAATTTAAAAAGGATTACACAAACACACACACACACACACACACACAGTTCAGAATAACGTCTGTATTGAATTAAGAATATTATACCAATGTCAGTTTCCTGGTTTTGATAATGTTCTATGGTTTTGTAAAATGTTATCACTGTGTAAGATGGGAAAAGTTTTCCAAGAAACCCCCTGTGCTATTTTTGTAGCTTGTGAATCTTAATCTATTTCAAAATATAACCTGTTTTTTAAAAACTTTAAAGGTTAAATTATAGTCACATTTGTGATTTTGATGAATATTTTCATACATATTTTGAAAGATAAACAAGGCATTATCTTTAACAATTTTCATAAAATGCATTTTACATATTGCTAGCAAATTATGCCAGTTGTGCTGATAGTCAAGATGGGAGAGTTGCACAAGTATAAATGTATCTATTTCAATTGTATCCTGGCAAAGAAGCAAGTCAAATAATGGAATCTTGTGTAAATGGCAAAATTTGCCATGAATCTTTATTTAAAAAAAAAAAAAAAGAATTTATGTCATCTTCCCCAGGAATTCAGAGGTCTTCCTGGATAACAACTGAAGTGCTTTTAAAATAAAATGCAGAAAACAGATCTCTAAACATAATTTATGAAAGAGAGCCCATTTTATATCCCAATTTTATTCACCTTTTCTGAATAGTCACAACATTAATCTACTGGGGATAATCTAGTTAGTATATTTGAAATTCCATGTATTTTTATCTATTGTATGCATGTATTACACTTGTATATTATACAGAGTTTCCAGTTGTTAAAGAACACAGTTTAAAAAATGAGAAGCATGATCTATAATCTCAAACAAACCTAGGACAAATTCATATTTTCCAAAAGGTATAGTTTTTCACTTGGTTACAAAGAAATTAATTATATTCTAATTGATGCACAACCATTATTCCTTTTTTAAAATTTCATATAGTCTTCAGCCATTGTGAAAATCCACTCAAAACCATCTAATTCATTTTATGCATAATTAAAATGGAGGCAGAATGTCATTTCATTTCATGAACTTATGAGACAGTGGATTTTAGTTCAATGTGAGATGTAAACTTTTCAGATCTTATTTTTAACCAGTTTCACATTTCTAGTTGTTCTTCCCAGGAAAGTGTTTGAATAGTGTATTGGTCTTTGAATATTGTCAAGAACTAATAGACCAAAGTTCCCCAGTACATGTGGGCCTCCAGCCTGGAAACCAGTGTATGTGTAATTGACCATGTCAGTGAGTTTTCAGAATACAAGATATTTCCATACATTCTCTAACATGATGGAAATTCTAATAGGACAATTTCAGAAGCATCTTCTGGTTAGTCTAAAATGAGTAAAACACAGAAATCCCTCTCTTGCATTCCTTCAAACTATAGGTTTACACAATATTGTTACAGAATGGCTATGCAATTTTCATTCTTCTCTCCCTTCATATCACAAATGAAACAAAATAAATGTAGTATAAAATTATACATTCTATAATAACTTAAAAAAAACTACATACATGTTTAAGGCCTTTAAATATTTATGACTTTCCTGTAAAACCAAAAAACAAATGTTCAAATGGCTACAAAAATGTCACAAAATACTGGCCTAACAAGTTGTTTGAATGGGAAAAGTATAAGCAAATATTTATACATTTGAGACTGAGGAAAATGAACAATTTTTTCTATCAACAGATTGAACAAATATGTAAGCATTCAAACAGTCATTGGGAGCAAGCAAAAGACAGTCTTTTAAAATGAGATAGGACAGTTTAAAAAAAAACTAGAAAAAATCTAAGTGAATAATGTTCAAGCTAAGAAATCAGAAACTCACATGCATCCCTGGCAACTTTTTGAAACTGAAGTCTATCCAGTAACTTGACTGCTCACTGCTGATTTCTGTGAAGGGAATAAGTAAACATAAAAAAAAAAATTAAAGAAAATCCCACTTTAAAGAAAGAAAACAGAAAGGGAGAGTGCTCTAGAGGTACAAAGTATTATATAACGAAAGGGGTAATCCAGTTCTAACTACTACCTATTTGACAAAGAGCTGCAGCAGGGTGTTGTTAGCCTTAGGGAAATATGTCAGCTTGTCTACACATTCTTATATGATTGATGTATTCAGATAACTATTACTTGCCAACATTATTACCAATGGATATATATTTCCATTCCTTTAACAAAAGCAACTTTAAGATGTTAAAACATGTAGGCTTTCTGAGCTCCAAGATTCAGATATAAATAAAATTGTCTCAGTCTACACCATGCCAGAGGAAAAGTTCTCAAAGGAAACGTCATTAAAGCCATGTACAGTCCCACTAGCCAATGAACATAGGACCCAGGAACACATCCAGGACAGAAGGACAGTGCCCTTGGGATACAGCTTGCAGAAGCAAGAAAAGCAGTCACATCTGGAGCCGATAACTCAAAAGCTGACTGTCTCCAACATCACCCTGAAAAAAACAACTCTTCACCGGCTCCACAGACAGCAACTTCAAATTCTTTTAACAATTTACAAGTTGAACACAGTTCAAATCTGCTGAAATCTTCATGACATAGAAGTTCATGTCTGACTTTTAAAAAGTCTTGATTTCAAGAAGAGGCCATGAAATCCCTTGGAAATAGACTCTTGAGTGCCTCTTTCAAGTGGTATAAAAACCTTCAAGATCACCTCAGGAGTTAAGTTTCTATGCGTATGTTCATTGTCATCAGCCTTGAGGATCACTTGGTTTCTCCTGGGTTAATGGGTTACCTACAAAGGAAGAAGAAAATAGTCAACATTTCATAACATACTTATAACCTTAAAATTAAACACAATTAAAAAGTAATAGGTAACTCAAAATGCTGGTGTTTGTTTTATCAAATACATTGTTTAATTTTAAAGAACTACCAGGTACAGGTATTTCCACCATATAAAATTATACTAACTTTTTTTCTCATTATCACCCCATAATATTTTTAGAGTCACTTTGACAATTATCCAAATGACTATAACAATTATCCAAATGACCAAAATTATCTCAACTGGTGACAACGATATCCCTCTCAAACCCAGAGAGTTACTCTGGAATCCTTTTTTTGCATAGACTTGGTGGCCATAACACAAATATCATAAACACATCACACCAGGCCTCAGTGAAGACAGATTTTTGTTCCCAGCAACAGAGCCACATCTATTTTTCAAGAACGCCCTTGGGGATTGGCTCCATAAAGTTCGTTTTTGAAATAGTTTAAAAATTGAGAGCCTATTTGAGTCCATTTTATTTTGGGAAAAAAAAAATATCTGTTTAGGGGAGACAAAAAAATCTGGGGAGAGAAACAATAAAGAATAGAAAAATGTACCAAATGTTAAAGGTGCCCCAAATTTTTCATAAAATTGATGAGAATATACTATTAATTATATTTTAAATATCACTGAGAAATATTCATACTAACTCTTCACATCTACTGAAGTCCAAAGACCATTTGTGTACAGGAGAAAAGAAAATAAGTGGATAGAATATCTGATACATATATACATATGTATATATGCATAGATACAGAGGAAAACACACAGGAAGAGGGAGAAGAAGAGAGAGGAAGAAGAGGGAAGAGGAAAAGAGATTTGGAGAGAGGGAGAAGATGGAGGGAGAAAGGGGAGAGAAAAAGAGATTATTAACACAACAGAAATCTCTCTCCCATTAGATTTAAATTTAAATTAGATTTAAATTTCTAATTCTAATCTAATATCAGCCAGAGTATTTAGAGAGTTACCTAACAGTTCCTTTCTAGCAATGGCTAAAACAAAAAGTAATTTCTAAGAATTAGTGTCAAAACTCTGATTTTATTCCATTAAGTGACATTGTTACTTGCCCTTCGAAAAACATTACAAAAGGCTCTTTTGTTTCATTGTTTTCTGATCGATTATTTTAAAAAATGAATGTAATTAAACAAAATAATAAGCTAGCTCTAGACTTTGCTATGGCTAGTCTCAAATTATTCTACCAAAGGGAGATGCTACAAAAGGCAAAAATGTGTTTTCATGCATGGAGGCAGTCATCTTATTTCTGTCTCAGTGGTCCGCTACCAATCCCAAGGAAAGAGTTTGTTGCCTGTGCATTTGAAGTGTCTTACTCCTATGCACAGAACCATGGAAGAAGTTGAACTGAGAATGGAGGGTGGAAAACATGTGAAGAGCCTACTGAATCTTTGAGATTCTGGGAGCAGGAGATATCTTGGGCAGAGCAGCAATCTCATTGTCAATTTGCCTGTCATTCAACGGTCATTGTGTGTAATTTCTGTGAAGGGTTTCCAAACTGAGCATGAACGTGGACCATATTTTCAAAACTAATGCTGAAAAGACAAGAAAGAGGGGAAGATTGTGTGTGTGTGTGTGTGTGTGTGTGTGTGTGTGTGTGTGTGTGTAAAAGAAAGAGAGAGGAAACTGAGACAGAGGTGGGGGGAAAACTGAGAAAGAATAAGTGGTTTCGCCTCTGCTGTGACTCAGTGTAGCAAAATGGAAAAATATGGTAGAAATGAATTGGATGAACATGGTGCCATGACTCTATGAAAGCAAGTGACATCTCCTCTTGAGCCACTTCAAGCCCAGGTTCTAAGTACTCTATTAATGAGTATAACAGATGCATTCTTATATCTTCATTTCAAGCTAAATATTTGACCCTACTGGTTTGCATAAAGTTGAGAAATGATTCTCTCAACTATTTATATATAATTTTGAAAACAGACTTTGAAATTAACAGTATAATACAAAGGTTTATGAAACTAAAATAATTTTTTCTCCATTTCTGTAGAGAATATATACATATATATATACACAAATACATAAACATATAAACACATATAAATAAGGATATAACCCATATCCTCAAAAACATTATTTTTATGATGATATCTATCAGCTAACAAAATTGATAGAGAAACAAAATTTAAATATGACTTAAAGAAGTAATTGTCTAAATAAGCCTGGATTACAGTATAATTAAAGCAACCTATTCTCACACCTAAGTTTTACAAAATATTCCTAGATTACTAATTTAAAAAATATCCTAGAATATTTTATGAGATGAAGCTCACAGTATAAATCATTTATAAGATTGGATGAAAGTGGACAATCTAATACTTGATTTTTTTTTTTTTTTTGATTATTGGATTTTGGTCAAGAGGACACATAGTGGTTCGGCATCAAGAGCTCTGCATTTAGGACAGAGTGGTAGTGTTGCCATGAAGATCAAGTATTGTAATGTTTTTGAAACACCTGGCTTTGTCAACACTGAACAATCATAAAAATAAAAGGTCTGGATTTTAGGAGGTTTTCTTTCTTTCTCTCCTTTTTTTATTTTTTTATTTTTATTTTTTGCTTTTGAATGTATAAATCTTTAACAAGAGAGCCACTAAAAGTAGAATGAAAACAAATCACACTGTTAAATCAAGTTTAGCCTAAAGCTGCCTCCTTACATATTTTAAGTTCGGCCCGAAAGTTTCTCTGTACATCATGAACCGTAACCCACACTGTGGCCTACTCTTATGTTAGTTACTAAGTTTTGGCCAAGGAAAGGTGGCCAACTGTTCAAACTGTGTTCAACTAAGGCAGATGCTGTGCTGTAACCAATCTACACCTCACTTCCATTTTCTGTATGTCACTTTCCTTTTTCTGTCTATAAATCTTCAACCAAATGTCTGCGCTAGAGTCTCTGAGCCTACTCCCACTTGGGAGACATCCTGATTCACAAATTGTTCTTTGCTCAATTCAACTCTTAAATTTAATTCAGCTGAAGTTTTTCTGTGAACAACACTAACAGACATTCATGCAAGTTTAGAGAACTGCACTGAAAGAATTAAAGCCTAACTAATGACTCACCCTTTTCAACACAATATAAAGATGAACATGTATAAATATCTACCAGCATCCTCCCCGACAACTCAAGGTTTGTATTAAACAAGATGAGAAAATCACAGGTTTAAAAATGTATAGAAAAATGATTCTGAATATAGGTACATTATCACCAATTGAAAAAGCTCACTATGCAAGGTCCAAATACTATCGTTAAACAAAATTATTACCTAAAATTTAACAAAAATATCAATCTTTTAAGATTTATGCTTATTTTAAATAAATCTGAGTGACCCAAGTTTAAATTCTGGCACGCCAGTAGGGGGAACAGATTTCAAATGTCATTTTACCTTTTGTAGACTCTAAACTGGAACATCCGGATATGCAAGATTTGCTTAAACAATATTTACACAATCCAACATTTTAAAAAGTAAAAGTGATGGTTAATATACCAAATTAAGCATTACCACATTTTTAGAACTTAAATAATACTCTTTCATTCAAAAGTATTTTTTAGAAGGCCAAGCATTAAGTTTTACCTTCTAAGGAGGACTTTTGGCAAGTTTTCAGTAACTAAAAGCAGGAGGTTGCAATAAAATCAGTTTTACAGGATGGGAAATAGCATTTGCTACCATGAATGCACACTATCTTCTTGTTCTGAGGGCAATAGTCATAAAATACTGCATGAGGGAGAGAAATGGCCCTACGATTGTTATGGTTATGCCTTGAGCTTCATGCGCTATAATCACTATCTCAGTAAATTTGCCTTTCCAAAGGCAGTATTTTACACAGCTGTTCTTTTCTACGCAAATCTTATTTGTGTGTGCCACACACCAGCCAGTTTTGCAAGTAAAACTACTGGGCTGCTCAACCCATACAAAATGCAGAAATAATAATAATAGCTTCTCTATCACAAGCAGGAAACTACCCTGGTAACAATCAACCAGGATGAAGATGCCAATCTGGTAACATTAAGTAAAAAGTACTAAATATTTAGATCAGAGCACCCACTTATTCCAGGCCAACAAAACTATTACGGGGCCCTGATTAGATTTCTAAACAACTCATGCTAAAATCATGTCTTTAAGTCTGCTTAATTTAAATTGAGAAAATAAAACCTGGTTAATGACATATATTAGTTAAATTTGAAATTAGGTGAACTCATTTATTTATACTGTTTTCATTTTATTGTTTGAGTATTGTGAAATTTCCTCTGCCAATCTATAAGTTAATTACAAAGCTGGAAGGAAATTCAAGAATCTATTCTGTCCTTTTACAAAATTCTTAAATCTTAAAATTCTTACAATCATTATATTGAAGCCTAAAATTCCTTCTTACCCCAGTTCAAGTCCTGCTGACTAGGTTATCCACGGGAGATAACATATGAGAGGCATAATAACAAATAGCTCAGGCTTTGTTCAGCAGACTGCCCAGGTTCAAATCCTTACCTTATCACTTTCTAACACTATGGGGTTGAATAAATTATTGAAACTCTCTGAGCCTTGGCCTCTCCATGTGTAATATGCTATTGTAGCCTTCCCATGTGTAATACGCTATTATGATTAAATCAGATAGTCCAGACAAAGTGCATGTCCCAGTAAATGCCTTTTAAATATTAGTAGGTGGTAGAAGTAGAAATTCTCAAACAAGATACAAAAGGTGATACATAGGATACCTATGGGGTTGGGGCGGGAGGGCGCAACTTCTTGTTTCTCTAAAAATAGTGACTTAATTTTCTGTTGCTTATAGTGATTCATCTTGCAATTATTTCTTTTCATAATCTTGGTATGTTAATTATAAAAGTCACATATTAAAAATGAAGCACTGGCCAGGCGTGGTAGCTCAGGCCTGTAATCCCAGTGCTTTAGGAGGCTGAGGCAGGAGGACTGCTTGAGGCCAGGAGTTTGAGACCAGCCTGGGCAATATGGCAAGACCCCTCAGACTCCACATACACAAAAAAATTAGCTAGTCGTGATAAGGCACACTTCTAGTCCCAGCTACTCAGGAGGCTATAGGGAGGATTGCTGGAGCCCAGGAGGTCATGTCTGTTGTGAGCTATAATCTTGCCAATGCACTCCAGCCTAGATGTCACTGTGAGACTGTCTCAAAACAAAAATTGTAAAAATAAAAATTTAGAAAAAAATGAAGCACGACTTTGATGTTCTCTGAAGGCAGGCTGCCCATTTTCAATGCTCAGTTCTGCCAGTGATTTACCGGGCAAAACAGAAATACTATTAGCATCTGCATCATAGGGACTGTATGAGCTGAGAAGTAAATGAGTTAATAGTGAGTTAATAGGTTTCATGTTTAGAACAGCATGAGAAACCCAATGAGTACTAAAGAAGTATTAACTGTTATTATTCAGATATGTGTACATGTTTAGCCATCCAAATGTATTAAATTTCCAGGTTTTGCCTCTGATTACTTCTGCACATATGTTACTAGTCTTCTCTGATACATAATTCCATTTTTTCTAACTCTTTGTCTTTCTAATAAACCAGCTGCCATCAGACTTTGCACGAAGGATACATATTTAGGAAGTTGGCACGGCACTTTACACTTAAAACATAAATGGGGCATTATTATGCTAAAAGAAAATGCAGATTTGCAAATTTCCTTCTTCTTTGTTGATGGTTCCTCTGATATTATTTTTCTTTGAGTTCTACCCCATATCCCAGATTTTTTAAAATCTCAGTTGTTCCATTTGCCAGTCTACAATATATTTGTGAAATCACTGCTAAATCTCCACAGCATCAATGTAAATCTTATATGACATTAGTTTAATTAAAAAAAATTCTCTTCTGCAATATGTTCATTATAATCTTGTTATGAGGAACTATTGAACAGTATTTATATTCCCATAAATATGACTCACATACACATAATAGAAGTGAAAATGCATTATGAATGTTGCAGCCAATTTCATTATAAAAAGAGTTAAGTTTTCACTAAAATATCCATGTTATTAGATAAACATTTATTTTTGGACTGATGAGAATTCTTTAGTTAAACAACTGGAAGACAAGGAAATGTGGTAATACTTCTAAGAGGAGGCAGCAGGATTAAATGCAGTGCATGGCTAATCCTTTTAAGATGGCTGCTTAATAACGTCACAAATGGGCACAATTTCAAACAACATTACAATAAATTTAACTTACTCAATAAAGGTAAAAGGGAGAATAGAATACCTTCTTCATCCTAAGTGCTGATTTGAATGAACTTTTCCTTTCTTGGAGTATAATTGCTGCTTCATTGCAAATGTATTTTTTTAATGTAGCTCTTACAAGTACAAGAAATAAGCCCTTGCTTCACTTTTTGTGTACTAAATGTGCAATTAAAACATCATTACTCTGAAGTAGCAGGTTTTCTCATTTAAGCCTGAGAAAAGCTGCCATTACATTGGTCGTAACTATATGTGAATGCACTTGTTGTATCTTAAAGCACCTTATGCAATGAGGTATTATGAAATGAAAGACACCTACTGGTCAGGGATATTCATGCATGAACAAGCTGACCATACAGCTTTCAGGAATTACAAAATGAAGAATACCTATTTGTCAGGGATATTCAGGCATGAACAAGCTGACCATACAGTTTTCAGGAATTACAAAATGAAGAACACTTATTGGTCTGGGATATTCATGCATGAGCAAGCTGACCAGACAAGTTTCAGGTAAGGTAAGGTGACATTTGAATCACTTTTATAAACATACTCATCTCTGTGAAAAACTAAGCCAATATTTTACTTTCATGATGATGGAGATGATGCCTATAACCCTGAAAACGATCATATTTTCATACCACAGCTTAATTTTACCTCCAAAGAACTGCTTTTGCTGGATTGGCCTGAACATTTAACACTTTGAGGTATGTTCAATATTTCAGCTAGGATCAACATTTCCACTAAAGAACCTTGAACTATTCTCAGTTATGTATTTTATAAATTCTTGAAAAATTTAACAGCCTTAGGTGAGTGGCAAGAGTAATTTCAAATAACAGAGAGCATTTCTGTAGTTAACTGATTATATTTAGGTGGTAAATCAGTGTGAGTCCCAGTGTAGGAAGCAAAACAAAGAAAAGATTCTCCAGGCTTGGCATATCATCTTTCTAGCCTTCTGGAAAGAAACAGAATACCAGATACGCCTGAAGGGAGCAGCCTCATTCTGCTAGTCAGAACACAAGGGTTTTATATACCAGTGTTACTACCTACTAGGTGCAGAACTTTGGATAAGTCACTTAAAAAAAAAATCTCTGAAACTCGAAAGTTTATCTACGAAGCACATTGGCTGGAGTCAGTGAGCTTCTAACTCACTTCTTGCCTCCAACTACTGTGACCTTTCTTAAGAAACACTACTTCTAAATGGTATAAAACTTTGTTCTGATCACCTAAATTCTTCAGTGGTTTAACCACTTTGAAGACTTTATTTTCTAAAAGGTCTAATCATTATATTAGAATGCAGAACTAGTGAGCTTTTACCACAAATAGAACATCTGTCAATGGCTTTCAGCTTCCTCTGCTGTGCAAATGAAGATCTCGACTGGAAATGAATCTTTTGAACAGATGGATCTGCACTATTTCTTGGAACTTTGAAAGCTGTACAGTGTGCCTGCCATGAACTCTTCTCCGTGACTCATGGAAGTAGATGACTGCATTGCCATTTATGCACATTCATCCACTCAGAAGCAGATCAGCCGTTTCTCTCTGCATGACATTCACTGTTAGTAAAGCAAAGCATTTTCTGCTTTTTCTTTGAGTAGCTAATAAATTCCTTTAAAAACTTTTTAAAAAAATTTTGTTAAGATACGACTTTGCTTCTCCTTCCCTTGGTACCCCAACACACACACTGTTTCAGGTGCAGAATCACATGCACAAAATTAAGATAATGGTGAAAGTTAACAGCATACAGCATAAAGAGAAATCTCTTGAAGACATCCCAAAACTCCTTAAGCCGGGAAAATAATTATTTTAAATGCCTCAAGGAAATCTGAGCAGAATTTTTAAGATATTAATTCCATATGTCAGCAAAGTTCATACATTTTTACAGACAGTTGAGATTCTGAACTCAATTGGAAGGTACTTTACCACTAAATTTCATATTAAGTTCATTTTTTTAGACTGGCCTCTCATTTGTAAAAGAGTAATTTGAACTGATAGTTTTTATCCATGTTCTTCCAGAAAGCTCTACTTTAAAAGTTTCAATCTGGTCAAGAATTACCCTTCTCAAGAATTCCAGCCTCACTATGGAAGCTTTAAAAATTATACTTAAAAAAAATGAGTTTAAGATAGTTGGAATTAAAGGAGAAGAAGAGCTAAAACTTGGAAGAGATTCCTTTTAGTAGCCTAGAAAGTATTTTCTCTTAACTTCTTGCTTGGTTTGTGTTACAAAAACAAATGGCTCTTAGGGACAACTTTTCCTTGAGATACTGAAATTGCAAAAATTGTATCAGGGAGAAAATTACAGCAGTTGGGTGGATGTAATCCAGCCAACCCCTATTTTGCCTCTGGCATTCAAGCTGATCTTAATTATTCCTGGGTTCAAGCCAAGCTAACTTTGGAAGACATTGAGTTTATAGTTTCAGTAATCATAGCCCTCCACCAAACTCAACCACCGTTGTAAAGCTAGGGAAGATCACCAGGCTAGGAGGACAGAGGAGCCTGTATTCTGCTAAGGCATAGACAAACAATTGCCAGTCATTATTCTGGAGATCACAATAAATACAAATTCTCCATTTACTCCTACAGATAACATCACTGTTGTAGAACCTAAGATGGGTCTTTGGAGATATCTTTTCAGGGTTTTTGCATGTCTGACAGCAATGACTCTATTTGCCACACCCATGTGATTGCATCACCAACCGACAGCAGCTAGCAACCATTCCCTTGCCACTCCCACCCCTTCCCCCAAACTATCTTTGAAAAGCCCTAGCCCCCCAGATTATCAGGGAGTTTGATTTGAGTAATAACTTCATCTCCTGCGTGGCGTGACTGGCCTCTCATCAGTTAAACACTTTATTGCAATGCCGTGGTCTCCGTGAATTGATTTTGTTTGTGCAGTGGGCAGAAATAACCCTTCGGGCAGTTACCCTCCTGTCTGAATGAAGAATGTGTTGCTGTCACTTAAAAGGACTTGATGTAACTTGTGGAAGGACAAAACTAGTACCAGCGGTTTTTGAGAACATGCCAGAAGCAGAACATGGAGATGGAGCCTTCTCTCCTCTCCATCCTTATCTTCTTCCATAAAATTAAGAGCTGATCATTTAATATGTGGTAAGTCTTCTATAAAAAAATCTTCTTCTGTAAATTTCAAACTAAAATCTATTTTCTGAAGGATAGGGCAACATAGATGGTGATGTTTTAACATGTTGGATGCTTTTGATTTTTTTTTTTTTCCTGTTTCCTAGACGTAATTCTTTTTGGACTTTGCTGATAACCATCATAGTTCACTAATTTTGAATTTCCAAAGTTTATCAAAATATAAATACTTAAATCTAACTATTTGTAATGCTTAGATGCAGGTACGAAATAACATTCAATTATGGGGCAATTTAAATATATAAAGAATGGACCATTAGGTAAGAACGCAGCCTTTATTTGGTTTATGGAGATTAAGTGAAAGTCTGATGGCTCAGTACTTTTCATGCTAATTTCCATAAAATAGCACTTTGAACACTAATAGAAGTCCAAGAATATACCCAGATTTTTGTACTATCCATTTCCTGTTTCTGAAAAAACAATACTGCAAAGCCATCGTAGGTGACATAACATAATGGCTCTTTGTGGCCAATCATTTGTTCAGTGTATGGGCCTAATATCAGTTTAAAGAATGATGCCTCTTTCCACCTTCTAATAAAGATATTCCAATGCCTTTTTTTTCTGACCATTGAGGTGGTTCTTTGCCCTCTGACTCCCTAAAGCTGTACCAAGTTCATTGTGTCCCTCTGAAATCAGGGGCATTGAAATGCTAATAGAACCACAAGAAAGAGTAGGTCATAGTTAATCTTGTTAGCACCATGTACACACCTGCTGCTCTGTGAGAAATAAACCAAGACGAGAGCTCATTTCTGGAGTTGTTTTGAATCTTTACTTCTCAATGAAACTTCTGTCCCTTCCTTAGAATCCGACCAACACTAGGATTCGCCACAACTAGTGCTCCAACGTGGAGCCAAAATTTTTTTGAGTGTGGAGAAATCAAAAATTGTCATCAGGCACAGCAGAAACCTTCTCTTTCTACTTCTCCATTCGAACTTGAAGAGTTTTACACGTTTGCCTAAGGAACAAACACATGTCAGGCACTCCACTGTTTAACAGATTATTACAGAAAGCAAACCTGGGAGAAAGGGGACATTTCAACAAGCATAAAAGGACAACAAGACAATAACGTCGTTTACCTCCAAAAAGCTCACAATGTGGATAGGTTTGTATTTCCCTTAGAGGATTATGTACTCTTAGTACTTCTTTTTTTTCAGTTTCAAAGAGACACATGCCTTTACATGAGACTAAAATAAACAATTTTTACAAGGAATTGAAAAAAAGGATAGTAAGCATTTCTTGTATTTGGGAAGCATTCTGCACAAACCTAAGAAAAATGTTCATTAAACGCAAGGAAGAAAGCACACAGAAATCAAAAAATAGTCATTTAAGCATAAAAGTGTAAAATAATTGTGGAAACAATATTAGGTAGTTATAATCAATTATAATTCAAAGATGTAATATTTGTGATCTTAATCATTCATAGCCTTGCCTGAACATCCATGCCTGGAGTAATTTATAATTTGCTGAGGCCGGAATTTGAATCATACACACTTTAAGGCTGATAAATGAAACCAAGTCATTTAACGTATGGGTCTAGTCACCCCTGTGCAGCATTCTTTTTTTCCTTTTTTTAATTTTTTTGAGATGGAGTCTTGCACTGTCCCCCGGGCTGGAGTGCAGTGGAACAATCTCAGCTCACTGCAACCTCTACCTTCCAGGTTCAAGCGATTCTCCTTGCCCCAGCCTCCCAAGTAGCTGGGATTACAGGCACCCGCCATCACGCCCAGCTAATTTTTTGTGTTTTTAGTAGAGATGGGGTTTGACTGTGTTGCCCAGGCTGGTCTCAAACTCCTGACCTTGTAATTCACCCACCTCAACCTCCCAAAGTGCTGGGATTACGGGCAAGAGCCATCACACTAGGCCAGCATTCACTTTTCAAGCCAACTTTGTTGCTCTCTACTTATTATTAATTACGTAATCCTCATTAACAGTCAGAATGAGATTTATGACATTTTTCAGTTGTACTTTATGATATTTTATAGATATAGATAGATGTTCAAAAGTTTTACTGGCTGGGTGCAGTGGCTCATCCCTGCAATCCCAGCACTTTGGGAGGCCAAAGCAGGTGGATCACCTGAGGTCAGTAGTTCAAGACCAGCCTGACCAACAAGGTGAAACCCTGTCTCCAATAAAAATACAAAAAATTAGTCGAGCATGGTGGCAGGTGTCTGTAATCCCAGCTACTCTGAAAGCTGGGGTAGGAGAATCTCTTGAACTCGGGAGGCAAAAGTTGCAGTGAGCCGAGATCATACCACTGCACTCCAGCCTGGGCAATAAGAGCAATACTTCATCTAAAAAAAAAGTTTTATTTATACTCCCTTTTTCAAAGTATTCCAGCAACATCAAAACATACTATTTGATTTTTAAATATATGAATAATAATTTAGTAGTTGAGAGAAAACTATGAGTAACAATAATAAATAATAATAAATCACATGGAAAATTGGCTATTAATCGTAATTTAGGCTCTGACAATAGAGGGTTTTTGGTTGCATAAGTTAAAAGCAAAGTAGAGCACTTTCTGCATAAATCTGAGAGGTTGGAATAGTTAAAACTAACAGCAAGAAAAAAGACTAATCATGTAATTAGTAGAAAAATATATTTTCTGATTTTGAAAATATTTGTGTTATTGAGCAATTAGAACAGACCCGTTTTTTTTTTTATACCCCTGTTTTCTTATCACTGCTAATCTTGGCCTCACCCACCAAACCAGAAAATGTAAGGTATAAATGATGGTTTGAGGAAGAGTGGAACTTTTGTATTCTGATCACAGTCTAGTTGCCTTTATTTAGATAAATCAAAGCCAGCACAGCTGCAATGTGGGTCAGTGTCATGACTTGCAGTGGACACATGTGGCTGAAGATAAATGATGAATACTCAGAAAATTTAGAAGAGTTTCATTTTTTTTTTTTTTTTTAGAAAAAGCAAGTTGAACATGGAGAAATACATCATCCATACATTTCTAATTCTCCATTTTCTTTACATTGTTCTATACATTTCTAATTCTCCATTTTCTTTACATTGTTTTTCAGGAACTGTTTTTTAAAAAATGTCATATATACCCATTGAACATTTTAAGAGTAGAATAACTTTTTTCTATATGTTTCATCTCTAATCAGTTACTAATCATCTTTCTGATCTATTTCCTACTCTCTGTTTCACTGCCACACTCTCTATTCCACCTGGTGTGTATAATGGCAATAATGTCCTGACTTGTCTTCCTCCTTGCTGTTCCTTCCTCCTCCTCATTGCCACCATCATCCTGAAAAGAAAAATCTGTAATACAATCCTATTACAGGAAGAAATCTAAACTTATTTATGATATAAAAGATCCTTCATGATTAGAACTCAACCACCCAGCTTCATCCTCACTTCTTCACAATCCTTCCACAAAACATGTATGCTCCACTCTAGTCATGCCTATTTAATAATTCCCAGCTATTTAATAATTCTAGACATGATGTGCCCATTCATGTCTCTTTATCTTTGTGTTTGTTTTAGCTTTGCCTAAAATACACTTGTTTCAAACCCCAGAAGAAATGTGACCACTTCATGATTTATCTAATCAGCACTTTGTCATAGTTCTATTATAAGACATATTTCATCGTATTATGATTATTAATGTGTTTGTTTCTCTCAGTAAAATACGAGGTATTGGAGGAAAAGAATATTGGCATACTTTTGTTTCCTCAGTGCTAAGCAGCATATCAGGTACATAAATGATGTCTAATATTTATTAAATGAAAGATAGATTGAAATAACGGATGCATGGAGAGATGAATAAACAAATGAACACATCAATGAATTAATGTAAGGAAAAAGAAGGAAAGCTAGAATCAATATTTGGATTCTCTGTAAACAGCAAGAGGAGTGATTAAGTGACCCAAAATTTCAGTTCCTCAATTTTTAATTTTTCTAGCATTTTCCCCATGATTCTGCAGTTTCAGAATGTGAAATTATAGATATGCACGGGTCCTGATACTCAGCTTCACATTTTCACCTCAGATATTTAAATTTATTCTCATTTGGAAAAGGTCTAATTTTAAAAACAAAATTAATTCATGAAAATAATAACTCAAGAAGATAATAGCAACCTGTGATGCTCTAATTGGTATTAGACTAATCACTTGGAATGCGGAAAATATCCAGATGAATGCATCAAGGTGGATGTCGGCATGTTCATTACAGTTAATATTTCAGTTAGAAACTATTAAAAAAATACACTCATTAAAAAATATACCTATCTCCTGAGTAATTTCCCTACAGCTGCTTAACACTGTCAGGAAGTTTATCTCATGAAATATTTTGTGAGACAATTATCCTACACCTAGGAATTACATGCTTACTTGACATCAGATATGGTGATGCAAATGAAATAGCATCAGATTTCCTATAAAACAACACAGTAAACAAATAGCACAATGATTGGTTTACTATTGCCCCCAGATAATATTGTGCATGCAATCACATGCACACACACAAACAGAATTATGTACTCTATATATTACAGTTTAGGATGCCCAATCATTCCCCTGCCTTTTTTCTTTTCCTATTAAATCTGGAGACTAATATTTTTAAAGCCAAACAGAAGCTAATTTTTTGTGTGTGGGCATGATTTTTACTTTTTATTGTTGATACTTTGTTTTGAGATTTCCCCTTTGTCATAGTTTCTCAATGTGGAACTGCTTAAACAAAGGGAAGATACATTTTATAGTGTTTGGTTTTATTTTCTTTCCTATTTATTTTTAATTTCAATGCTTTTGAAAAAAGAGGTGGTTTTTGGTTACATGAGTAAGTGCTTTAGTGGTGAGATTTGAGATTTTGTCCACCCATCATCCAAAGAGTGTACATTATACCTAATATGTAGTCTTTTATACCTCATCCCTCTCCAACCCTTCTCCCTGAGTTTCCAAAGTTTATTGTATCATTCCTATGCCTTCGTGTCTTCATAGTTTAGCTTCCACTTGAGAACATAAGATGTTTGGTTTTCCATTCCTTAGTTACTCCACTTAGAATAATGGCCTCCAACTGCATCCAGATTGCTGTGAAAGACATTATTTCTTTTTATGGCTGAGTAGTATTCCATGGTGTGTGTGTGTGTGTGTGTGTGTGTGTGTGTGTTTTAATAGGTCAAATGGCACATCTGCTTTTAGTTCTTTACATCTACTTTAGTTTTCCATATTGTTTTGCAAGTGGTTGTACTAATTTATATTCCCCCCAGTAGTGTAAGTGTTCCATTTTCACTACATCCATGCCAACATCTATTTTTTTTTACTTTTAAAATTATGGCCATTCTATTGTGGTTTTGATTTGCATTTCCCTGATAATTAGTGAGGTTGAGCATTTTTTTCATGTTTGTTGGCCATTTGTATATCTTTTTTTGAGAACTGTCTATTTGAGTCCTTAGCCCACTTTTTGATGGGATTGTTTGTTTCTTGCTGATTTGCGTTCCTTTGTAGATTCTGGATACTAGTTTTTTGTTGGATGCATAGTTTGCAAGTATTGTCTCCCACTGTGTGGGTTGTCTGTGTACTCTGCTCATTATTTCTTTGGCTATGTAGAAGGCTTTTAGTTTAATTAAGTCCCATCTATCTATCTATATTTGTTTTTGCCACATTTGCTTTTGGGTTCTTTGTCATGAACTCTGCATAAGCCAATGTCTAGAAGAGTTTTTCTGATATTATCTTCCAGAATTTTTTAGGGATATTAGACCCTATCCCATTTATGGCAAACTAGTTTGAAATGTATAGCAGAGACAAAGCCAAAAATTATTTGGTTCCGTTAGGCTTTTCCTACTCAAATATTTATTCTCATGACTTGGAGGCTATATTGCCTGGGTTTGATCCCAGCTCTATTGCTTACTCACAATGTAACTTGGGCAACATCTTTTTATTTTTATGTTTTATTGAGGTAAAACATGGACACAGAATTTACCATCTTTACTATTTGTGAGTGTACAGTTCAGTGGTAATAACTACCTTTATATTATTTTTCCCCTTTGTCATCCCCTCTCTCCCTCTGCCAGCTAACAATCTACACTATTTTTATGAGTTGACAACCTCTTTATGCCTCAGTCTCCTCAACTGTAAAAGGAGGATAATAATCAAGTCTGACTTATGGGATGGTTGCAAGAATTAAATGAGCTGGTATGTATAAAGTTCTTGGATTGTGCTTGGCCATAGTGAGAACTTAATTAGTTAGTGTTAGTTAGAACTTAATTGGTGTTAACCAATTCTTGTGAGAATAGAAGTAGTACGCAAGCATTAATATAAGCAGAAAGTCATTTATGTGGTTTCCTCTTGAGGATTGAAGCCTTTGATAATCAGAAAATATCCTTCTTTAGCAATAGTATTTGCTGCAAATTCTTCTTTGGTATTGATATTTACATAGAGTATCTTTCCCATTATTGTCTTACTTTCCATTTTTCTTAATTCTTATAGTTTGGATGTATCTCTGTTAAACAGCATATATTTGTGTCTTGATCTTTTGATCCAGATTGATAATCTTCATATTTGCCTTTCTTAAAAAGTTTATTTTATAATTGACACATAATAGTTATACATATTTATGGGATACAGTTCGATGTTTCAATGCATGTATACAGTACATAAAGAGCAACTCAGGGTGATTAGCATATTCATCACTCTAAAAGTTCATTTGCTTTTTAATTGAATTATTTACTCCATTAGCATTTGATGTACTCACTCATATATTTGAGTTACAAGCTATCATTATTGAGTAATTTCTATTTATTCCGCTTGCTCTTGATTTATTTTCTCTCCTCTTTTGTCTTCTTTTGTATTGTTTTTATTAGCCCATTTTTTTTTAGTTGGCTTGGAGTTATACATTCTTTTACAAATTTTTTAGTGTTTGTCTTAGTGCAACAATTCTGCAGTTTGTTTGTTTTTGTTTAAATTGCCTTGTCTTCATGTTTGCCTGGTTATTTTTCATTGTATGCCAAATACATTATTTGCAAAATTATTTGTGGAGTGATTGTGAGACTGGGGCTTTAATCTTTCCAGAGAAGAATTACATTTGGTTTTGCCAAGTATGCCTTAAAAATACTTGCTCACCTCAACCTAATTTCAGGTATTAAAATGACTCAGATTGAGCCTTCTGAGGGCTTTTTTACTTTTAATTCCCTCTTCCTCTTGGGGTATAGCACTTTGGGTTTCCAATAAGAAATAAGACATACTCACCAGGGCTCCCCTTCACAGGGATCCCTGGCCTACCATGGCAGTCTCCTGGGTTCTGCAAGGTCGTCAATGCACTTTTATCCACTGAGCCACTCCTCTAATGCTGATAATTGCTTCCATGGGTGAAGTGATTTCCAAGAGCAGACTAATCTCTCTAAGTCTTCATCCTTTCCTGAATTCTGGACCAGTGACTCTTCACTTTCTTGTTGGCTTTCCAATGCCTCCAAACATATGACCCTATATTTTGTTAAGTTCTTCAATTTTCTGGGATGAGGGGAGGAGAAACTTAAAGATATTACCTGATCTATCACTAAAACAAAGTCAAATTATGTGAGTTCAACTTGACTGATAGATTTGGTGTTGATTAGTCATCCATAAAATTAATAATTGAAACTTGTTATTGGTATTCTTCTGCCTGCATGGTACTTCTGCATTACAATCATGCATTATAATTATTTGACAGAGTCTTCTTTCTAAACTTGCTTTCATCTAATACTTAAAATAGACATTAGCTAACAGTTACTTACAACTGGAATGACTACATTTTCCATTTTGCTTGGAATAGTTCTGATTTACCCCTGTTGTCCTGACTTCCTGATGGTTTTATCTTGGAAATATGTCCTACTGTGGATAATAAATTATATCATCACCCACATAGACTAATTACCCTTATCATAGAAATGTAAATTTTAATAAATAACTCCTAGATGTAATGTCTTCAGGCTGTGAATGAAAGCCTCTCTAGTGCAAGAATTTCAGCCATTGTGATAGGCAAAAAAAAGAGCATTCCTTGAAGCATAAAACATTTCTGAAATCTACTAAATCACATCAAGTTGCTAATAAGTGTTAAAGTTTGGCACTAGGAGTTTCTAGATATAGCACTGCACTAATTTCTTCAACTTTCCCATCATAAAGATGAGACAGGGAGATAATAATGTGAAAGACTGACCATAATATTATCAGTTATTATTGGAGTCCAGGGTCCTGAACTCTAAGAATCACATTAAAGTGATGGCATACACTCTTACCTTTGAGACAAAACAGTTGTTATAACAAGGAGGTCAAATAGGCTTGTTACAAAAATCTAGGTCTATTTTAAAACACTGCAATATTGGGATTTTATATTATTCAGCATTCTCTTCAGTTTACCAACTGAAGAGAAAATCTGTACATGGATGTTTATTCATAATTGTCAAAATGTGGAAGCGATCAAAACTTCCCAAACTAAATCTTTTAGTTTTTTCAATTATATTTTAAAGAAAATTTCTATTATAATGGAATTTTTCTAATTTTGTCTAAAATTGAAACATGAAAATTGCATAATTTTTCCAATTTCCCTTTTTTTCTTTTCTTTACCATGAGTAATTTAAAGTTGGCTAAAATGGAACGTTGTGCCCTACGCATACTGAATGTTTATTCACTAGTAATAATGATGATGAAGACAATGATGAATACAGATTTTGACAGAGTCAGGTGGGTAATACATATAACATGGTAGTTAAGAGCATGGGTTAAGAACATCATCCAGTCATGAGATTATCCTCACCTAGCTATAAATTAATTGTGTGCCCCTGTTATTTCACTAAAAAAAAAACTTAAGTTTCCTTCCCGTAACTGAAGACAATCTGTATCTTGTTACATTGCTAAGAAGGTTAAGCGTAATTATACCTCCAACAAAAATATAATAAACAGTAACTCTTAAACATTTTCAAAACATATTTTGAAATACGTATTTTTAAAATAAATTTATTTTCTTAAAATTATTATCATTTTATTCCTGCTACAAAATATGAAATCTAATTGTTTAATAAGTAAGGCAGTAAGCATGAATATATTTCTAGCTCTTTGATACTATGATTATACTTCACAAAGCTCTGCATTTTCTATGCGCAGCACAGGACAACCCTTGCTTTATTTTTGAGATTATACTAGAGCCAGGATAAATTATAAAGAATGTGTACTATGTACCTAACATGTCCTAAGAGCAAAAACTTACACATTGCAACATGTTTAGGTTAAAATGTACTGAGTTTCAAAAATCACTTAGGTTTTATTGGTTATTTCATGAATAGGAATTATTGGACTCTGCGAACTGCTAAATATCTATATACACTTTCTGCATCAGTTTCCACTTAGTGTTGTGTGATTTAGTAAGAACATTAATATTGTATCAGTAAATGGCAAAATGGGCAAGGGTGACTCCACATTCGATAAAAAATCCTTTCCTGCTGCAACAACCACTCTAGGCTAACCTCATCTAAAATTGCTACAAACAACTACAAAAACTTAAAATGAAAATGGAAAAAACAAAAACAAAAACCTAGCTCACAGACCCAGACTAACACTCCTCCCTCTCCAGTTAACAAAGCATTTTAATCATAAAGGATTTGTGCATGCACATAAGGCTATCTTTGAATTATACCAGTGGACATAGAAATACTAGTTGAATGAATGTCAATAATTATAATTGTCAGAAGAAAAAGAATTGCCTCCTTCACTTGGTAGCCATGATAAGTCCACAAGAGATGTTGCTGAAAACACAATGTCTGATGGCTATAAATACGGAAAAACATTTCCACTCTTGCAGCATATCCTGGGAAGAACACCTTTACAATTGAGTAGTCCAGTAGTCCCTACCTGGCCCACTTGGGGCCAGGTAGAGACTGTTCCCAAGCACTGAAATATATTCAGTACAGCTCTATGGTTTCTGTCTAAGATGAAATTTTATGGCTATTCTAAAAGAGACAGACCAACCTCCAATGAATTTGTGCTTTCTCTTTAAAGCCCTCGTTTAGGTATGAATAGAGACAGTAAAGGAAGTTTTGAGTTATATCCACATTAGTGTTTCTTTAACAAGACTGACTATGGTGGAATAATAATATTAATATTTGAGTTATGAGAAAATTGGCCCATTTTAATAGCCTATTAACAACTTGCTTGATTTATATGCATAAAGTTTTATACTTTATATACATATAGCCCTTATACTTGGCCAAAAATTGTTTTAAGTGTGTTATATATATTAACTGATTTAATCCATGTGAGAAATCTATGTGGCAGATATATTATTGTCATCATCTCACAGATGGGGAAACTGAGCAGTACAGATGTAAAGTAACTTTCCCAAGAACACCAGCTATTACACCGCATTTGGGATATGAACCCAAGTAATATGATTCCAGAGACTGGGTTCTTAATCATTATGCCATCTTTGAAGGCTTTCTCACTGAGGTAGATGGACGGATGGATAGATGCATACCCACCCACACACACATACATACATAGATACACAGATAGATATATAGATAGATGATAGTAGTTCCTGGCACTGTATCCATTGTGAATGAGTATAGCAAAGCCAATAGAATACTTAGAGTCATTCCAGAGTCTTCACCAATTTAAGATTTTTTTTCATGCAAAAGTCCTCGTAAATCAACATAAAATATCACTCCCCTCTCAAGGAATAAGACTTCCTTGGCTTACACATTAGAAAATAGCTAGGCATGGAGCTTCAGAATGTCTTTATGACTACAATTCTTAGCTCTGTTGTGTGATTTGAGAAAAATGAGATTTTTCCTCTGGTGTAATAACATTTTTCCTCATAAATATACAATCCTTTAGGCTTAAATAATTTAGGATGGCAAGTTTTTTTTAAATGACCTGCTTGTCTTATATATCTTTTCAAAGACTGCTCTTCCCAAACTAATCTGGTATCTCATAGATCCAATAAGAGGTATGTAGCCTGAAGAGGTAGATCCAAAAATATATTAGAACTTCCACTGTACACATTAATTAGAATGGCCAAAGCCCAGAATTCTAATACTAACGCTGGCAAAGACGTTGAACAACAGGAACTCTCATTTATTGCTGGTGGGAATGCAAAATGGTACAGCCCCTCTGAAAGGCAGTTTGGCAGTTTCTAAAATATTAAACATACTCTTGCCATACGATTCAGCAACCATGCTCCTTGGCATTTGTGCAAAGGAAGTGAAAACGTACATCTTCATGAAAATCTGTACATGGATGTTTATTCATAATTTTCAAAATGTGGAAGTGATCAAAATGTCATATAGTAAATGAAGGGATAAACTGTGATAGCTCCAGGTGACAGAATATTACTCAAGCTAAAAATATATGAGCTATCAAGGCTTGAAAAGACACAGAGGACATGTAAATACTAGGTGGGGGGGAAGCCCAATCTGAAAAGACATATAGCATGATTGCAACTATATAATACCTAAAAAGAGAAAACTGCAGATAAGTAAAAAGATCAGTGGTTGCCAGGGGTTAGGAGGGAAAGAGAAATAAATAGAGCACAGGCGATTTTTAGGGCAGTGAAAACAGTCTGTATGATACTGTAATAGTGGATACATGTCATTGTGTATTTGTCTAAACGCATAGAATGTACAAAACCAAGAGTGAACCCTAATGTAAACTACTGACTTTGGATAATAATGGTCAATTTTGTAACAAATGAACTACTCTGGTGGGAATGTTAATAACAGAGATTGTGCATGTGTGGGTAGGAGTCATATGGGAAATTACTATGTACTCTCCATTTTGCTTTTAACTTAAAACTGCTTGCTATGGTTTGAATCTGTCCTTGCTAAAATTCAGGTGTTGCCAATGTTATAGCACTAAGAGGTGGCACCTTTAAGGAGTGACTAGGTCATGAGGGCTCCTCCCGCATAAATGGGATTAAATACCTTATAAAGAGGCTTCACACCACATTTGGCTCCCTTGCCCTTCCACCTTCTGCCACGTGATGACACAGTATTCCTCCCCTCCAAAGGGACCATTGTGGAAGTAGACGGCAGCCCTCACCAGACAATAACCTGCCATCGCCATGACCTTGGACTTCCCAGACTCTAGAACCGAGAGAAGTAAATTTCTCTTCTTTATAAATTATCCAGTTTGTGGTATTTTGTTACAGCAGTACAAACAGACTACTGCTCTAAAAGATGTCTTTAAAAAAAACTTCCACTGTACAGGAGTCAAGAAAATATGTAATCTGGGCATTTTCATTCAGCATAAAGACTGTGACTATATAAATGTATAGAGCCACACACACACACACACACACACACACACAGAGAGAGAGAGAGAGAGAGAGAGAGAGAGAGAGAAAGGAGATTGACTCATGGTAAGGAATTTGCTCATGCAATAATAGATGCTTGGGGAGTCCAAAACTTGCTGGAAGAAGGCCAGCAGCCTGAAGATTCAGGAAGGAGTTACAGTTAACATCCAAAAGAAGTCTGCTGGATAATCCCCTCTTGTTCAAGGGAGGCCATCCCTTTGTTATTCCCATCCTTAAATAATTGAGGCTCACCTACATTATTGAGAGTATTCTGCTTCACTCAAAGTACACCAACTTAAACATATATCTCATCCAGAAGTAGCCTCATAGAAACATCCAGAATAATGTTTGATCAAATATCTAGGCACTGTGGCCCAGCAAAGTTGACACATATGCTTAACCATCATACTTGGCTTTCTGACTTCCCAAATACTTTATTCCAGGTGAATAAACAAAACCATTTGATGACTGAGCAACAAAATACTTCTTGAACTTCTTTCTAGTGAAGTTTGAAAACAACACTCTCTTGCTGTGACCATCTCTCCTGTAAAACCTATGAAAAGTAGCTGGCACAGTAGCACTAATATCCCAGCTATCCCTTAGCAAATTTTACCCAGTGCTACTCTGGAAGAGCCAAGTATACTATGTACGCACTCATTATGGGATAGAATTGGTGCACATTTGTAGGGACTAGGCTGAGAAAACCACAGTGCATCAGAAATGGGAGGATGATACTAGGTTTATAAGGCCTTGTGGGACCTTGACAAGTTGGGTAGACTTAACATTGCAGATTAACCTCAAATGGCCATGCTGGGTGAAATGGAGAATGAAAAATTACCTGATAAACCCTGACAATGTCTCCATCTGTCACTAATTTCAGTAACCTCAGAAAGGCTGAACACTTAGTGAGACATCATCAGTACTACTGAAAATAATTCTATTATGATCTATAGACATTTTTAGTCAAATTATATGAACAATTTTGTTTCATGTTATGAATATTTATCTTTACCTTCCATGACATAGTGATGTGAGACAGTTTTACTGCACAGGATGTCCTTAGGCAATTGCATAGGTACAATGTGAATTATTTTAAAGTTACCATTAACAGCTTTTATCATGAACTTTATTCATAAGAGAAATCCTTACAATCCATCTAAGAAATCCTCAAATTTATAATCTGGAGGCAGATGGTTCACAACTATATTATATATGCAGGAGTGCTCTCAACAAGTTGATTTCATTTGTGAAATTTAATCTCAAACAATTCTGACCAGACATTTGCCTTCAATAATCTCACAAATCGATCATATGTTGTAATTGAAGTTGGGGGCTGAGATTTCTAATTATGATACTTGTTTAGATTCTTCTGTTAGCCAATGTGTCTGAGAATATACTATTTGATTTCTTTCAAGATAGAATAAAAGATTCTCAGTATATGAATCCTAGAAACAGCCTGACCAAATCAACTCTCCTCACAATTACTCAAACAGCCTTTTCAAATATAGGGTATTTTAAAGTTGCAAAGCAAAGACTGGATTCAATTATTTCCAAGCATTCTTTGAACATAAATTTACACTGCCTGATATTACCTAGTTTCTCTCTCTCTCTGTGTCTCTTTCTCTTATCATCCTCCTTCCTGCCCTCACCAGTTTTCTTTCAACAGGACCAAGAAGAGAACAGAAAACTCAATATAAGTGTAAAATAAGTTTGTCACCAGAAGAGAATAAGAAATAAAAGATAAAAATAAAATAGCCAATGGTAAGCAGAACCTCAACAAAAGAATCCTTTAATGACTTGATGCTAATCCTTCCATAAATCATGGGTAGCCAACATCACTACTTAACAGGAAAAAAATGCCATAATACTGAACCACGAGAGCAAAGCAGATATTCAACAGCTAAATAACTCATTTTAAACAAGTTCAATATTAAACACCATAATAAAAGGAATTCTATGGCTTAGTATAAACTATATGTGTTTGTTTTTTGTTTTAATTTAGCAATTTGAGTTTTATATCTTAGATCACATTTCAACAGAATGACTGATTTTGCTATAACTAATATATGTTATTTCAAAATTTTTAAAGTCTTTTATAAGCTTAAAACATTAAAAATATGTGTAATGGTATAAGGTTTCCATATTCTTATTTGCTGCTGAGAATCTTGAATTATTTTCAATTTAGAGTTATTACTGTAGCCCCAATTTTTTATATGCAAATTCTCTCCCTCCCATCTCTCCTCTCTCTACTGTCTCTGTGTATATGTATGTATATGCCTCCATCTCTCTTTTTCATGCGTGTATATACATATACATTTGCATACATGTACACACACATTATATATGTATATAAACATAGTCTAGCTGAGAAAGCATTTTATTGGATTTTTGTTCTATTATGATAGTACCATATAGATATAAAGGCAGGAAAAAAATTCAGTTCAATCTTGACATCATGGAACATAATATTTAGATTCTGTTAGATTGTGTTTAGTCGCTATATACTAAGGAGACAAATTATAAGTAAATTGCCCTTGAATGGCATCACAATCTGGTATCCTTAAGTGTAAGAATATTAAACTGCCAATGTGCTTCTGTGGCACTTAAACAAACTTCTGTCCTACCACTTCTGTACATGACAATGATTTACTGACTTCTATCCAATTGACTGTGAATTCTTGGACAGCAAAGAGTCATAATTTTTTTAAAAACCTGAATCCCCAAAGTCTAGCACAATATCTGGCACATAACCACATACCATACATTCAATTTGTCTTCACAGAGTGAATGAATGAATGAAAAGATAAGCTTCCTTTAAACAGAGTTTGTTAATTCTGCTAGAGAGATTGATATTTATTCTTTTAGACAGATTCTCACTCTGTCACCCAGGCTGGAGTGCAGTGGTGCAATCTCAGCTCCTTGCAACCTCCACCCCCTGAGTTCAAGCAATTCTCATGCCTCAGCCTCCCAAGGCTGGGACTGCAGGTATGCCACTACGCCTGGCTAATTTTTGTATTTTTAGTAGATACTGGGTTTCACCATGTTGGCCCAGCTGGTCTCAAACTCCTGGCCTCAAGAGATCCATCTGCTTCAGCCTCCCAAAGTGCTGGGATTACAGGCATGAGCCACCACACCTGGCCCATATTTATTCTTATTTTTAAAGTACTTCGAACAGTGCATTTGTTTTAAATGGATGTATATACTACAGTGTTTACAATGTTTTACCAGTGACATCATCCAACTAGTAGGCAAGTTTTAGTATTATAATAAAACAAATAATGTTCATCTACTGGACAAGAACTCAGTATTTCATACAAATCCCACATTCAGACAGAGACTTAAAGCACATAACTGCTTATTTTAGGATGCAGTTATTACCTGTCTGCAGTTGCCATATCCTTGCATCAATTGAAAGCCTTGGATCCCTGGAACTCTCTACTTCATTCTCCCAGACTCTGGTCTTTCTTGGTTTTCTCTCTATATCTCTGTCCACACTTTTTGTTCCTTACAGGCACCTTCTTCCACATTAGTTGCTAAATGTCTTTGATAACCTTCTTTTTCTATGTACTCCTTTTGAGAGAGTTTTTTTAATTAATTATTTCAATACCATCTAGGGAATAATAATTTCCAGATTTCTCTCTTGACCTCTAGGCCTAATATCAAATTATTCTTCAGCTATCTCTACCTCATCATCTCAATAGCAATTACTATTGCAAAAATAAGTCAAGCCAGAAATACGTGATAAATACATGAGTCTGGAATTTTTCCTTTCATTCACTTTTTATATTCAATTAATTACCAAACCCTATCAATTCCCTGCCCTCTGCAACCACACTACCATCACCTCCCTTTCTTACTTCAGGCCCATTACCCCATACCTCCCTCAATTCTATTGACCCACTGCAGACAGATAGACATTTTGAAGTATAAATCAGACCCTTCTCTTCTAATGATTTACCACTGCAGAGAATAAAATCCAAATCTTTTAACATGGTATTTAAACACCCATCATCATACAAATTCAGCCTGCCATGATTCCCCACACAAGGATTCCTCATTACATACTTCTCCTCACACACATTGTTACCCCATGAAATGGTTTCAATTTCATGAGTAAGACATGATCTTCTATTCTCTCATGTTTTCATATAAGCTGTTTTTTGTTTTAATAGATTGACCTAGACAACTCTGTGAATTTCTGTTCATCTCTTAAAAGTCACAAATATATATCATCCTAAAATGAAGAACTTACCCCCTTTTTTTTTAAATTGTACTTTAGGTTCTGGGGTACATGTGCAGATCATGCAGGATTGTTGCATAGGTACATACATGGAAAGGTGGTTTGCTGCCTTCATCCCCCCGTCACCTATATCTGGTATTTCTTCCCTCATTACCCCTCCCCACCCTCCCCACCCCCCACTGTCCCTCTCCTAGCCCCCACCCACTGGCTGCAGTATGTGATGCTCCCCTCCCTGTGTGCATGTGTTCTAATTGTTCAACAGTTGCCTATGAGTGATAACATGTGGGGTTTGGTTTTCTTTTTTTTTTTTTTTTCTATTATTGCATTTTAGGTTTTGGGGTACATGTGAAAAACATGCAAAATTGTTGCATAGGTGCATTCATGGCAGTGTGATTTGCTGCCTCCCTCCCCCTCACCCATATCTGGCATTTCTCCAAATCAAAACTACATTAAGATACCATCTCACGCCAGTTAGAATGGCGATCATTAAAAAATCTGGAGAAAATAGACGCTGGAGAGGATGTGGAGAAATAGGAACACTTTTACACTGTTGGTGGGAGTGTAAATTAGTTCAACCACTGTGGAAAACAGTGTGGCGATTCCTCAAGGACCTAGAAATAGAAATTCCATTTGACCCAGCAATCCCATTACTGGGCATATATCCAAAGGATTATAAATCGTTCTACTATAAGGACACATGCACACGAATGTTCATTGCAGCACAGTTTACAATAGCAAAGACCTGGAACCAACCCAAATGCCCATCGATGATAGACTGGACAGGAAAAATGTGGCACATATACACCATGGAATATTATGCAGCCATTAAAAATGAGGAGTTCGCGTCCTTTGTAGGGACATGGATGAACCTGGAAACCATCATTCTCAGCAAACTGACACAAGAACACAAAACCAAACACCACATGTTCTCACTCATAGGAGGGTGTTGAACAAGGGGTTTGGTTTTCTGTTCTTGTGTCAGTTTGCTGAGAATGATGGTTTCCAGATTCATCCATGTCCCTATGAAGGACACTAACTTATCATTTTTTATAGCTGCATAATATTCCATGGTGTAGATGTGCCGTATTTTCTTTATACAGTGTATCATTGATGGGCATTTGGGTTGGTTCCAGGTCTTTGATATTGGTAACAGTGCCGCAATGAACATACGTGTACATGTGTCTTTATAACACAACAATTTATAATCCTTTGGGTACATACCCAGTAATGGGATTGCTGGGTCAAATGGAATTTCTATTTCTAGGTCCTTGAGGAATCACCACACCATCTTCCACAATGGTTGAACTAATTTACATTCCCACCAAGAGTGTAAAAGTGTTCCTATTTCTCCACATCCTCTCCAGCATCTGTTGTCTCCAGATTTTTTAATGATCACCATTCTAACTGGTGTGAGATAGTATCTCAATGTGGTTTTGATTTGCATTTGTCTAATGACCAGTGATGATGAGCAATTTTTCATATGTTTGTTGGCCTCATAGATGTCTTCTTTTGAAAAGTGTCTGTTCATATCCTTCGCCCACTTTGAATGGGTTTCTTTGCTTTTTTCTTGTAAATCTGTTTTAGTTCTTTGTAGATTCTGGATATTAGCTCTTAGTCAGATGGGTACGTTGCAAAAATTTTTTCTCATTCTGTTGGTTGCCGGTTCACTCTAATGATTGTTTATTTTGCTGTACAGAAGCTCTGGAGTTTAATTAGATCCCATTTGTCTATTTTGGCTTTTGTTGTGCAGCTGATTCAATGTCATCTAGAGTTGACACTGAGAAAGTTATTACTATAGGCTTAGTTGTATTCCTTGTAGTCACACAGAACAAAACTACATTTTTTTTCTTTCACATTCTATATTGTCAAATAATTTAAAGTATATTGCACCTATTGCTTTAATTCCCTGAGGTAAATACCTACAAAATCATTTACATTTGCCTCTTTTCTTCTAGCCCATTAAAAGTTGGTATCCAGGACTTTCTTGAGCACATCCAGTTGAGGTTTGGTCACTCTAGAGTAAAGCTCAATGCCACCCTTTATATTAGGTGCACTTCACAAACAACCCTCCACTACTCACAGGTGAATTGGCAAGTTTTGAACAGCCTGGAAGGGAGCTAGAAATCCTGAGCTTGTGGGAAAATTGTATTTTATTTCTCAGCTGCATCTTCACCCCACTCTCCAGAGTAAGAAAATAAAATTGGATCTGAAGTCATTGATTAAGAGACTTAAATTCCACAAAAAAAAATGTCTGATGGATATAGGATGGCAACAGCCATGGGAGAATGTACATAGGAAAGATTATCCATATTTTTTAATAGGAGGTTTGTCATCCTCAATAGGGAAAAAAAAGCACAGAAGCACCAGTAAGTATGACTTCTTGAACATACCTATTTTCCCCAAGTCGTATGAGGTGCCATTTTTCTTTTATTAAGGCATTTTAGTAACCAAAACCAGATAAAAGTGTTGTCTCTCCCAGGAATGCTTACCTTTAAACAAATATCTAGGTCTTAAACATTAGATATAAAGCCCTGACAGAATTTTATCTATCAGCCCTTAGGTAAGAGACAGAAATATTGCTCTCGCCAGTTAGTTCACAGAACAGAAGCCGTCGCCTAAAGATATACTTTGCAGTTGCAAATGAAATTCTATGGTGCTCAAACTAGTCCTATTACAATCTGTGAACATTCACAATTAACTCTGAGATTATAAGCACAATGTTCAGAGTAACTCTACAAATAAACACTGGGCTCAAATATTGCAGAAGCATCTACATCTTAGAAGAACTTAAAAGTACTCAAACATCACCTACTTCTCATTTCAATCACAAAAATACAGGCCCAAATTTGGAAATAGAGCCTGATGATATATTTTTGCATTATTTTTCAATAACTCTTTAAACAAATACCAAGGTAGGCACTCTTGGCCCTATTAACTTACATTTAATTAAGTAATCAGCTCTTAAATTTAAAATATCAGGTTTAAAATGTCACTTTTTTTGAGACAGAGTCTCACTCTGTTGCCTAGACTAGAGTTTTGTGGCACAATTATGGTTTATTATAGCCTCAACCTCCTGGGATCAGAAAATTCTCCTGCCTCAGCCTTCCAAGTAGCTGGGGATACAAGTGAATGCCACCACGTCTGCCTAATTTTGTTGTTGTTGTTGTTTTTTACAGACTGGGTCTTACTATGTTGCCCGTGTTGGTCTTTAACACCTGGCCTCAAGCAATCCTCCCACCTCAGCTTCCCAAAGTGCTGGAATTACAGTCATGAGCCACTGCATCTGGCCTAAAAATGTTACTTTTACTAATGCTACTTCCTGGACAACCAGCTCAGTGTCCTATCTACCTTGAACTTAATATCTAATTAAGGAAAAAGATTACCTTAATACATTAATCCATTTCTGTCCAAATCTCTTCAAAACTTAGTATTATTTTAGTGATTATATGCTTCCTAAGTGTTATGTTTCATATCTCTATATTAGAGTTTAAATATTATTTAATATAAATTTCACTTATTCAATTTCTGAATTTCTCATCACTGTAGTAAAAAAAAGTCTACCTACTCTTGTTAAGAAATATTAAATTTAAAGTGTTGTACCATACTTAGTTTTTAATTAAGTTGAATGGCCTAAATTTAGTGAATATTCATATAAAAAATAAAACATGCTTTTTCCACAGTTCACTCCATCTCACATAATGGCAAATCCCTCCGTTTGCTTAGGACAAAAGTTTAAATGCATTGTGATATTATTCATGTTGCCTTTCTAACTTTATTCCACTACTTGCCCTAGTTCACTTCACTCCAGCCACAAGCATCATTTCTACCCTCTGAATATGATTTGCTCAGCAAACCTCCCATCTGAGGTCCTTTTTACTTCTTCCTTCTGCCTGGTTAGCTTGTCCTCCATTTAGCCATGAAGTTTATCCCCTCACCACCAAGATTTCAATCAACTATGCAAACTCCCTTGCTCAGCAGCACTCCCCACTTCCTTTCCCTGCTTAATTTTCTTCTCATGCATCTATCATCATCCAACATACTATAGATTTACTTATTTTGTTTATTTTTTTGTATCCTCCCATGTGGTATGCAAAATCCCAAAGACATACTCCCGAGATTTTCATCCCTTGATTATTCAAACAAACACTAATCTAAGCATTGCTATAAAGAGATTGTGCAGATGTAATTATGGTTGCTAATTAGCTGATGTTAAAAGAGGGAGATTATCCTAGACTATCTAGGTAGAGAGCTGAGCCCCAATAAAGGGAGAGAAAGGCAAAAGAGTAAACCAGCGAAATGCCGTGGAAGAGGAAGAAAGGGAGAGACAGGGGAAAGGGAAGTCAAAGAGCTTCAAAGCATGAGACGGACTCAATATGCCATTGCTGGTTTGAGGTGAAGGAGAAAATATTATCAGAATAGCAGGCATCCTGAAGAAGCCCAGAGAGCCTCCTGATGATGGCTACCTTGGTGATAAGGTGTGGTTGTGTCCCCAACCAAAATCTCACCTGGAATTGTAATCCCCACGATCTCCGCCTGTCAAGGTCACGGTAACTGAGTCATTACGGTGATCTCCCCCATGCTGTTCTTAGGATAGTGAGTGAGCCTCATGAGATCTGATGGGTTTTTTTGGTAGTTGTTGGTTTTTTTTTGTTTGTTTTTTTGTTTTGTTTTGTTTTTCAGATGGAGTTTCACTCTTGGTCCCCAGGCTGGAGTGTAATAGCACATTCTTGGCTCACTGCAACCTCTGCCTCCCAAATTCAAGCAATTCTCCTGCCTCAGCCTCCCAAGTACCTGGGATAACAGGCATGTGCCACCATGCTGGGCTAATTTTTTTTTTTTAATTTAGTAGGGATGGGGTTTCACCATGTTAGTCAGGCTGGTCTCAAACTCCTGACCTTAGGTGATCCACCTGCATGGATCTCCCAAAGTGCTGGGATCACAGAAGTACACCATCTCACCCAGCCTGATCTGATGGTTTTATAAGCATCTGGCATTTCTCTTGCTTGCACTCACTCCATCCTGCCACCTTGTGAAGAAGGTGCCTGCTTCTTCTTTGCCTTCTCCCATGACTGTAGGTTTCCTGAGGCCTCCCCAGCAATGTGGAACTGTGAGTCAATTAAACTTCCTTCCTTTATAAATTATCCAGTCTTGGGTATTTCTTCATAGCAGTATGAGAACAAACTAATACACAAAGAAACAGTCACCTCAGTCCTACATTTACAAAGAACCAAATTCTTACCATAACCTGAATGAGCTTGGAAGTGAATTCTCCCCAAAGCATCCAGAAAGAAACACAGCCCTGTTGTGAAAAGGTAAAACACATCCCTTAATTTTAGTTTTTTTTATTTTTAAACACACCCAGAGCACAGATCCACCTGAGCCACATTGTGCCCAGACATGTGACCTACAGATAATTACTGAATATTGTATTAAGTTGCTAAATTTGTGGTAATTTGCTATGGCAGCAATAAAAAAATGAATGTGCCCTATTAGAATATAGGCCTGATGAAGGCAGGGATTCTCATCCAGTTTGTTTTATTTTTTTTCAGTGCTCTGACCAGAACTTAGAATAGAATCTGACAATCGAAGGCAATAAAGACTTTTTGAATAGGTGAATATATGTAGCATACATATTCTTTCTCACAAAATCTGTATTTTACAAAGCCTTATGAAATTTTCAGCCCAAAAATGTTACATAAAAATATTTAAAATTAAAATGTGAAAGGTATGTTGTTTTGAAAGCTCTTCATTCAGTAGTTTGTATCTCTACAAGTTAGCAGCAGCTATCAGTTTTGTGGATCAGACATAGGAAACAGTCAAATACCACTTCCCAAAGCAGTGTTCTTCAATCTATAGGTTGCAACACACAAGCAGGTGATAAAAGCAACTTATGGGGTTGAGATGGAAGGAAGGAAGGAAGGAAGGAAGGAAGGAAGGAAGGAAGGAAGGAAGGAAGGAAGGAGGGAAGGAGGGAAGGAGGGAAGGAGGGAAGGAGGAAGCGGTGGGGGAGGGAAGGTGGGAAGGTGGGAAGGAGGGAGGGTCGGTCAAAACACCATAATGCAACTTTAATTTTAGTGTGGCATGTATGAGTGTGCATATGCATGTTATGTGTGTGGTAGATCACTATGTAAAATGTATTTCTTACTGTGAGTTCCATCAAAACAATTAGAAAAACCCTAAAGGTCATGACAGTCTGTGCTGTGGACCAGAATGTAATTTAGGGCCTGACTGGAAGTGAGATGAAGACAAATGAATGGGGATGTGCCTGTTAAGAAGAGCTGATCAGGAAAGAACCACACTACTCTAAACCCGTACTTAAATTTACAAGGCAGAGAAAGTATTGAAGAATGTATACAAATTTCACCACCTTAAGGGAAGGAAATGAACTTTTTCCCTCTTGCTGTGTACATCATTTCCCTGGGTCTGAATTAGCACCCCTGGACACTGCTCAGATCCACCAGCCCAGCAGAGTCACTGATCTTTGGTGTGAAATCCAGTAGCATGTGGAAGAGTACAGCATGAGGCTTTAATCAGCAAACCATCCCAAGATGCTATTTCTTTTCTTCCTTATGGTTAAAGGATTAAAAACCCAATACCCATCTATCTTCTGAGATTAGCCAGTTATTACTATCATATAAATGTAGCTGGAAAGGAAGTTAGAAATGTTCTTGGCACATGGAACCAAAGAATAAACCTTGGTTAGAGAAACTTGAAATTGAATCTAGCTCAATATCTCATTCTTATGCTATTCTATTATTGTTACAATATTACTTTTAACTTATATTTACATCATGGATTCCAACCTTCATTGTTAATAGACTGCATATGGGTAAAGAAAAGAATAATGCGGCTGGGTGTGGTGGCTCACGCTTGTAATCTCAGCACTTTGGGAGTCCGATGTGGACAGATCACTTGAGGCCAGGAATTAGAGACCAGCCTGGCCAACATAGCAAAGCCCCATCTCTACTAAAAATACAAAAAATAAATAAATAAAAGATAGCTGATGTGGTAATGCATGCCTGTAATCCTAGCTACTTGGTAGGCTAAGGCATGAGAACTGCTTGAACCCAGGAGGCAGAGGTTGCAGTAAGCTAAGATCGTGCCACTGCACTCCAGCCTCAGCAACAAAGTAAGACTCTGTTCCAAAACAAGAAGAAAAAAAGAAAAGAATAATGCGATTGCACACCACTCATTCCTCCATTCAATGGCATACTCCTTGTGGGCTGGGATCAAGTCATACATCTCTATATTCTCTTTAATGTCTACTATGGTTGGGTAAATTGAGTAAGATAATACCTGCAATGCACTCAGCAGAGTGCCCAGAATACAGTAAGAGTTAAGCAATGTTCCTATATTTGCTTTTGTTTTGATTGTAATATGAGTACTACTGGCATAGAATGTTATGTATAGGAAATTCTTAATATCTTTTGATTTTCATTGCATTACCCAACAAAATAAAATCATTGCATACCTTTAAAATCAATTTATATTTGAAAGAACAGTTAAAAATTACAGAGATCTTATCTGCTTAAGCCACTTTAAATAAGTGCACAAAGTGAAAGAATTTCAATTAGTTAAAAATCAGCCAGAAAATGTCTTCTTAGGCATATGAAAAGTCAATGCACCTGGGATATATGATTCATAAAGGTAATCTTTCTAGCAACAATGTAAAGTCATGTATAATATGAAATTAAGCTCATTTTTCCTTAGGTAAGAATCAGCATTAAAAACTGCAGTGACTACTATATTTCGGACCTTGATGTCTATACCAGTGGGCAAGGACTGTAAATTCTAAAAACAGAATATTACTTCCTTTAGATCTTCCACAAAGAAAAAATATCAAAACATACACACACACACACACACACACACACACACACACACACACACACACACAGAATCACAGTCTGTTTTTTCTGATGATTTCAACCATGTTGAAGATTTTCTTTTCTCCTATCTTACAAGCTCTACAGCACCTTGCCCCTCTGTTACTTTTGTGTTGTATAATTAGCATATAATTATGTGCTCTTTCACACTGGAAAGACTATTCTTTTATTAATGACTCTTTGCAAAGTTCTTTATTATTTATCTTTGAAAGCGAGTTTGAAATAAAAAGGTTTGTACAACTTTTCCTTTCTTTCTGTTGAACTGAGGAGATCTTAAAAGTAACACAAGAGATGGTTATAGATGTCACAGAAGGCATAAGTTTTCCACTTTTAGACTGAGAAGGGGGGTTGGGAAACAACTGTTGCATCTTCCACTCATTCCAAATTAAATGCTTGGGTGTGTAAAGAACATATATGCAACAAAACACTGAAGTTCCAAAAATGACTCCCTGTTTTTTACCTTTTGCCCCTGTTAGCACCAATAGGAAATGGGTCAGAACCAAAAAGCTTCCAGAATCCAATACAAAAACAAAAGAAGACTACAATTTACATTTGTAGTAACTACAATATAGGTTGCAAATTAGTCTTAAATGGTGAAATCACCCAGACCCTGATTTGTAGTCAATTCGGGGAAGTTGCCACTCATCTTTGCTGAGGCCGTGTAAGGCTTACTGCTGTTTCTGGCTGACTGCTATTTATCTAACAGGCTTACCCAAGCACTCCAGATTGGCTATGGGCCATTATAATGGAGAGTGTACATTATTGCAAATTTTAATTATTTCTCAAGCCATTTTGCTTGCAGTGATAATCCCATAAGAGCAACATATCTTGCATAAGAAAAGCAAATAGCTTTTGGCTAAGACAGCTCTTGAGTTATTTTGTAACTTGTTCCTACACAACTTCTGGGCTTTCCATTTGTGGCTGTGACCTGCCAAATCAGGAGTTCAGTGGCTTTTCAGCTCATGGTGATCACAACCATCTTATTAAAAACAGGCATATGGACAGTAATACCAATGATTAAAATAATGACTCAAATTTGTTTTCAAAAATAGTGCTATTTATGCATGGTGAAAACACTTCCACTATCTAGCTCTATTCAACATTTCCTCTATCCAGCACTTCCACTGTGGGCAAAGTAACACAAGCCTAGAGCTATTTTAAGAATTTTTCTTGTCTCCTCTACTTTTTGCACTATTTCAGTGGAAATGGCCAAGCAATCATAGCCTAATGACCTTGAACACTTTTTGCTTCATTTGTGGCATCAGGGAAATTTGCCCCAATTGTTTTGTGAGCCAAACTTAATTGCACATTTTAGCCTTTCCATTTAGAACACCATGGTGTTCCTTTGGTTGAAAGTGTCTAAGTAGCTCCATTTTTACAAGCAACATTTTTCTTGTGAAGGAAAAAAAGGGTAAGAATTTACTTTGATTGTACTCAAGAAGCTCCTTCTTTCAAGTCTTTCTCCTCTTATATACAACGATTTTTTCTTTTCCAAATGGGAATCACAGACTCTTAGAACTGGAGGGGATCTTAAAATTAACTAAATCTAAACACCTACTATTGCATGAGTACCCTCTCTAATGTCTTAAATAAGGTCCTCCATTACCAGCTATTCTTTGGGGCAAAAGAGATGAAAGAAAAATAGAAAATGTTATCCTCGATACAAAGGATAATGTCTTTTAACTATAATTCCCTATTGATGAGTTCTCAGTCTCTCATCCACCTTGTTTCATTACATTAGGAAGAATTTGTGAAGCACACATTCAATTTTAAGTTTGGGTCATTGAGAATATGGTCAACAGGCCAAAAGGGAGTGAAACAGCACTTCTAAAAAGTTTTTTCTATGAGAATTTAGATTGCATGATCTTGACCTTTTCAATTCAATGATTCAGAAAGTTAGAGATATTTTTAAAGGTCAACCTCATAAGAAAAGAATTATAGGAAACTTTTACCACTATCGTTTAAGAATAAGTTAAATTATTAGTACAAACTACAGGTTAAAAGATTAGGTTTTGCAATGGAACTATGTGTTTTGAAACCTGGCTTCCTAATTAATTAGCTGTATGTTCTTGGGAAGTTATTTAACTTTTGGAAGTTTTGATTTACTCATCTGTAAAGGGAGATAATAATATTATCTTCTTCACTGGGCTATTAGGAAGATTAAATGAGCTAATTCATGTAAAGCATTTTGTTCAGTGTATGGCATATGTTTTAAGTATACATTAAATTATAGTTTCCCCTTGTTCACTGAAGTAATGAAAACAAAGAATTTGGTTGTCAAGAGCTCACAATTTTAAAAATATGTTTCAGAATCTTTGGACTGAGAATTATTAGTGCTAGGGAAAATATTTTCATGGTATAAATAGCTTATAAGGAAAATTTACATTGCCAGAATGTTTTTAACAAATTAATATGAATTATGTGCTAACTCACTGATTAATACAATTATCCTAACTAATTGATTGTGCATTCCATGGGTTTTGGAAAGGACTGACAAGAGCTGACAGGTTAAAGTCAAAAACAATTTCATGAAATATGTTTTTATTCATGCCATTTGAAACTTAGTCACTTCTGTGTACGTCTGATCAGTCAACGCGTTAAATACATTATTTGGCAGACTAAATTATATATGTAAAATAAGCCTCTTGTATATGTCCAGACAAGGTTTAAAAGACCCTAAACAGATACTAAACAAGGTTTAAAAGACCCTAAACAGATACTAAACAGTATCCTAAACAAGGATACCGCTCTATCAAGTAGTATTGTAAATTAGGCAGTCTCTAGTTTCATGTTACTTTTTATAAAACATCAATTTATACCATTATTCTGTTCTATTCCTCAAATATTCAACTCTAATTAATAGTATGTTTTCCTAAAAGCAAAAAAAAACAAAACAAAACCTTCATTTGCTAATTCTATAAAGAAAAGAATTCAAATTCTGCGAGTCTGGAATACCCGTGTGGCTAATTAGGAAATGAAAGAAGAAAGCTATTTTTCAGTTCTTTCCCATCACCCAGAGGTCAGTAATTGCAAAGCAGAAATATATCAGTGTCTTAAGAGTATTCTTTTTGTATTTGTCCTGAGAATTTGAGACCCTCTGTAGCCCATTAAAATAATGGTAAACCTTAACCATTAGAAAACTATTTAATGATTCAGAAATGAGGGAGATCAAAATAACTACTTTCATAAAACTAAAAGAACCTCAGTTAGAAAATTGTTTTAAAAGTAATACATAACGTAATTTTTTCAGAATTGATTTAAATTACTATACACTAGGAAAATAAAGGATTGGGATCACCCTCTCAGAATTTAACATGCATCCTCAGCGGGGAAAGGAGGTTCAGTATTTTATGAAGGAACAGTGTTTACTTATCAGATAATATGACAGTTGATGGAAGAGGTTGTTCTGAGTGAAATAAAAATGTTTTATGAAAAAATGAACTAAGAAAAAAATGGGAAAAACATATCTTGCAAAACGATACTCTTTCGTTCTACAACCACCACTTAAATTGGTTACTGCGCATGCTCCATTTGCTATTAATTTAGAGACATTCTGTTTTCCCAAGCTGTTTGTCCACTTACCCTAGTTGTTTTGACTTTATTCCCAGAGGAACAGCTCCATCCTTTCCGATCTGGAAGAACTTTACATTCCTCTCCCTCTAGACATGGTTGCATATGGCACCACCATTTCTGTTCCACTATTGAAGCTACAAGAGAGAAAAAGATTGACTCAATGTTTTCTGCTTGGGACTATTAGTTCTCTTGTGCACATTTAAAGAGGAACAAAATCCACTGATTGTTCCCACCAGTGGGAATACTGCTATTTAAGGTATGCCTCTCTTTTTGTTCAAAAGGATCAAACCTTTCAAGATTGTCTAAAATAATTTTCTTTTAAAAAAAATTTTTATTATAATCAGAATTCTTAACATGAGATCTATCCTCTTAATAAAACTTTAAGTGTAGAATACAGTATGGTTAACTATGCGCACAATATTGCAGGATTTTTCATGTGAAAATAGGCTTCATGAAAGCTAACATATTAAAAATGAACTATGCAAATGTATGTATGCACCAAGTTATATAAACATATAAGAAAAGGCACCTGTGACCAGTTTTGAGTCAACATTTTATAATCAATATAATACTCCCATGAGTAAGCTGATTATCAGGTGGGTGTTTATCAGAGTTATCATAATTTTTTAATTGTGTGCTATAACCTCATTACAAACAATATATCATAGTAACATAAGCACTTAACAAATTACTATATATAGTAATATTAAATAAGTGCATATAAAGATTTGTGTCCTACTATAATTGGTGAACCCTCAAAACAAAGAATTAATGTTATTGTATCATCATAAAAGTTGATATTTTATGTGAATTCTATCCACAACTAAATATTCAGTCATATATATGGTGCCAATTTTTTTAATTCTTAAGAACATCCATGAGTTTAAGAACCCATAATATTAAATCATCCATTTTCATCTTTCCTTTTCCAATTAATTTACACGTACTCCACCTCCCACCATCCACCAGGAAATCAACATTTCATGGTAACAAAATAAGAAGCACATTAATTTAATGGAACCTCATTATACTGCCGTTTGTAACAGAACTGCATAATATTTTAGACCTCCTTCCAAAGGATTTTAGATTTCAAAATGCCACCCAAATATTCCAGTTTCAACTTATTATACTATTTATAATACATTCACTCAGGAATGACCCCCATTGAGAGCATTATAGTGGGGTTCCAGTTCTAAGCCATCCTTGGCTGTGCCATCACACTAAGAAATGGAAGAAGTCCCACCATCCACACATGATGGAGCAGCTCGTGTGGTGCCTGCCACCTGCCCCGGGAAGCAGGAGCACTTGACTGTTTGTGACCGTTCTTCTATCTTGTTCTTATTACAGCATCTGTGGAGTGCCACCACCTCACAAGTTCCCGTTTTAACATGGTGAGCTGCACAAACAAAAACAAAAGATAAGAGAACATTGAGAAAGCTTTGGACACTTCCCCCTACCCTTCTTTTTAATTAGCAGTACATTAAACATAGCTCTATAAGGGGTCCGCCATGCATGAAACGAGAAATATAATGATGCTAACTCCATAATGCAGATTTGATTTCTTTTCTAAATGTGGTAGGAACATATATGTCAGTAAATGCTTGGTAAAGCAGGAACAATTACTGACTAGATTAGAATGAGCTGATATACGGGCAATATGGGCTGCCATCAAAAACATATTTATTTGCATATGACTTTTCAATGCCTTTCTGTTCAATGTGTTAATCAAAATACAATAAACCTCTGGCCCAGGTACCCTGCAATGGGACTGAGACCAGCCCTGTTCTCAAAGCAGGTGATTGCTGGTAAAGCTTATGTTCTTCTAAGGGAGAGCATGAGGACCAAGCAGGAAGGGGAGGCAGAGGGTGGGCACCCACATCCTCAGTATTCTTCTGCTCAATTTCCCAGAAAATGAACAAATCAGTGATTCTTGAAATTGCCACCATTTTTCTGGAAGATCTAGCCAGTCCCAGAACCCAAAGTCATTCCTTTCAATTTTGCCTGAGAGGGCAACTGCCACCAAATGGAACCATGAACTTGGATGAATTCATATCTGGCAGCCAATTGCCCGTAAACCCAGTCCAATAGGCTGTCAGGCTTCCTTACTCATTTTGTCAACCTTGAATAAGGCTACTGAGTGTATTGGGTTAATTAAAATTTTGGACCTCACTCACTATATTATGATAAGATTCTATTTATCTTCATTATTTTTTTTCAGTATTTCTTCTTCAAAATATTAATCCTACTGGGAAATGATAAAATACAACTTTTGCCTGCTAAAATTAAAAACAGCTTAAATCAAACATTTGTTAAAAGATTATGCTTTCAGTAATTTGAAAATTGTCATTGTTATAAAAACAGAAATTAAAATGGAAAAGCAGGAGATCTTAAGTTGTTTAATGGCATAAACATACGGAGACCCATTGCAAATGAGATCAGCACATCATGCATTTATATTAATCTTCCCATTTGAGATGAGTGAAACCAAATGTGCAATAACTCAGGCTAAGCAGCTTGCTCAGATTTTTCTAAGAGAAAGCAAATCACACATATTGTCTACCTCTTATTCTTCTATGTGAAACCAAAAAACTCAAGTGTAACATACAGCTTTTACATATAATCCTCAATAGAACCTTCAAGAGACAGATACCATTTCTGCTACTGTAGATACAAATTGGGATATTTTCTGTGTTTGATTCAAACACAAATCTATGTCTATGAAAGCTAAAAAATAAGAGTCAGATTTCTGTCCCTATCCTCTTGTTTTTTGGGGAATATCTTCTTAGCTAAGAATGAGTCCATTCATCACATGGATGCAGGGAGGGGAACATCACACACCGGGGCCTGTTGGAGAATGCAGGAGCTAAGGGAGGGACAGTAGGGGGTGGGGGGATTGGGGAGGGATAACATTAGGAGAAATGCCTAATGTAGATGACATGGGGATGAACGCAGCAAACCACCATGGGATGTGTATACCTATGTAACAATCCTGCAGACATCTGCACATGTACCCCAGAACTTAAAGTATAATGAAAAAAAAAAAAAGGAATGAGTCTGTTCATTTTAATTTGCCGAATGCTGGGGGGTTGGCATTAGATTTGTGTGAGGACACAATCCATTTTAACAAGAGGAAGGTGAGATATGTAGATTCAGAGTCAGGTAGGTGTGAGTGGATTAGGTGGTGAGAAGATAAGGTAGTTTCTTATCATACAAGTTAATATTCTGCTTTCTCTACTTTTCTTTATTAGGTTACATTTTAAGTGAGTGAATGCCACACATCAACCATGGTCTTGAGTACTGGAAACACAGCAATGAATAAGGGACACATCTGTTCCTGCCCTCAAAGAGCTTATATTTCTGAGGAGAAAACAAATAATAAGCACCCACGTTAATAATTAAGACAATGTTAGATTTTAGCTCCTTGAAGAAAATACAGTACAGTAAAGTGATTGAGAGTAATTTTATAGGAAGGGAATGCCTATTTTTTGAACTGTTGCAGGAAAGGTGTCTCTTTGAGGAGATAATCTGAATGATGAGCTGAATAATGAGAAGGAAGCCTCTACTATGAAGACCTAAGAAAGGAAGAACAAATATAAGAGCAGCAAATGACGAGGCCATGAAATAGGGGAAAGTGTGAGGGTATGTTCCCAGGGCAGCAAAGATGACCAGGGTGGCTGGAGGGTCGCTAAACAATGGAAAGTTTGAGGGAAATGCATCAGAAACATAAGCAGATCATGTAGAGACTGGTATGCTATGGTAAGGAGACTGGATTTTATTCTTCCTGCATGGGAAATATTTGAGTGGAAATAGTGTTACCTCATTTATCTATTAGAAGTTTACTCATGCTGCTCTTTATAGATTGGGCTGAAGAAAGCAAGAGTGCAGACCAGTTATGAAGAGGTGTAGGAGTCTCTGTGATCAAGGATGAGACTTAGATTAACAACAGCAGAGATGAGGAGAAGTAGAAGCTTGGATATATTTCAGTGCAGAGTTGATTTGATTTACCAGTGGGTAGAATGTGGGTCATGAGGAAAAGAAGAATCAAGAATTACCCCTAAACTTGGACTGAGCAATTAGAAGTTGATGGTTCTCATGGATAGAGAAGGCCTAGGAAAGAGGAAATTGGCAGAAGATGGATGAGGTTACTAGATCTGTACTTCTGTTGGGGCCATGTTAAGCTTAAAAGACCCTCATACAGAGATGTAAATCAGGCAACAACATTTATAAAATAAAGCTTAGGGGAGAGATTTTGGCTACAGAGATAGTCTTAAGTGATCTAAGCCTACAGATGATATGCAAATCCACAAACTGAACAAGATTACCATGGAAAAGGTTTCTACCAATAGAAGAAGAGGGAGAGGGAGAGGGAGAGGGAGAGGGAGGAGGGAGGAGGGAGGAGGGAGGAGGGAGGAGGGAGGAGGGAGGAGGGAGGAGGGAGGAGGGAGGAGGGAGGAGGGAGGAGGGAGGAGGGAGGAGGGAGGAGGGAGGAGGGAGGAGGGAGGAGGGAGGAGGGAGGAGGGAGGAGGGAGGAGGGAGGAGGGAGGAGGGAGGAGGGAGGAGGGAGGAGGGAGGAGGGAGGAGGGAGGAGGGAGGAGGGAGGAGGGAGGAGGGAGGAGGGAGGAGGGAGGAGGAGGAGGAGGAGGAGGAGGAGGAGGAGGAGAGAAGAAAGAAGAAAGAAGAAAGAAGAAAGAAGAAAGAAGAAAGAAGAAGAGAAGAAGAAAGAAGAAAGAAGAAAGAAGAAGAAGAAGAAGAAGAAGAAGAAGAAGAAGAAGAAGAAAACAGTCCAAATTCTAGATCTGGAATGGGGGAGACAGCAAGAAGACTGATAAGGAGCTGCACAAGAGGTAAAAAGAAAAAAAAGAAATGTGTATGTGAACGAATGAAGAAGTAGAAGATAAAAGAATAAAAGGTTTCAAAAAGGAGGGATTGATCAGCCATGTCAAATGCTGTTGAAAGGTTCAATTAAAAGAAAAGAAATAATTGTCCATTTAAAAAGTAATACAGTGTAGTGGCCAAAAGTATGTACTCCAAAGTTCAAGTAGCTGGATTCAAATCTAAGTTGCTCATAACAACTATTTGATCTTGGTATGTTATCTATTAGGCAAGGGCAGCTGAGTTTTTTTTAAATGTCTAAAAGAGGGATATTAATGGCACAATGTTCATAGGGTTAACTGAGGATTAAATGAGTCATGTATAAAGTGTTCAGAACACTGCCTACCTGTAGCAGGCACCTGTGTAAGTGTTAGCTATTACTATTATTGTTAACATTCGATCTTGGTAAAAATCATGTTAGTGGCACGAGAAAACAAAAGCATTATTAAAGTAAGTTTAGTAGAGAAGGAGAGGTAAGGTTGTTATAGTAATGAAACATCTTTCAAGGGGTTTTTCTGGGAAGAGAGAGAGGAAATGGAGTGAGAGCTGGAAGGAGGCATGGGGTCAAGGGAATTTTTTTTCAATGGATGCTCTAAAAGCATGCTTGTTTGCTGGAGCCATCTAGTAGAGGGGGGGAAACGACAACATGGGGGAGAAAATAGATTATTAACAAAGAATGTTCTTAAGAAAGAAAAATAAATTGTGTTCCTAGGAACCTGGGGGTTGGCATTAGATTTGTGTGAGGACATAATCCATTTTAACAAGAGGAAGGTAGGATACGTAGATGCAGAGTCAGGCAGTTGTGAGTGGATTAGGTGGTGAGAAGATAAGGTCGTTACTGATCTGATTTTGTCTATTTTTCCTATGAAATACAGCAGCCCTTGGAGAAGAAAACAAAAAAGGGTCTGAAATAGATACCTAAGAAAGAGGAAAAGTGAATTCACTAGGAAGGAGTAGTAGGAATACTTGGCAGGGAGTTAGCTGATGCACACTGTAAATTGCAGAGAACACAGCAGAATGGAAGATGGAGTGAGACTTCAGAGCAGAGTGGAGATAAACATCTCTGTGATGATAGGTTACTGGAGATGCTTGGACTTCTGATAGTGATTTAGGGAAACAGAGATGTGAGTCAGGATGAGACTATTCCTCTAAGTCTCTGAATGGAAGCCAGGGAAAGATGATTAGGGCTTCTTCAGATAGTAACATTAGTAGGCAGATAACTAAGGTGAGATAGCTTCTGGGAGAATGTGATGGTGGCTGGGCTCTGTTCTCTTCCATGGTCCTATGGCAGCCAGGAGCACATGGTGAGTTTCCCCTGATCCCTCCTCTGAGAAAAGAGGCACCATTCTAGCACCAAGTCTAGTTTACCTTCTGTATTTCAAGTAGATTTTACTATATGTTAGAAAAGAAAGGAGAAATGAAAAGTCATCTGTATTTCTATGCAAAATCAAAATTTATTCTATTTTGCCTGACAAAATAAATAAATAAATAAGAGGACAAAGTAACTGTGGCAGTCGTTAGTCCTGTTGACCAAATATGTCTGGTTCTCGCCCTTCTGGACATAGATGGTACTGTACTTCCCAACCCCATTAAACTTAGATATAAGGGCATGACTTGCTTTGTCCAATGAAACGAAAGTTAAAGTAAGATGGCCCACTTATGAGGAGAAACTAATAGTATCAATTCAATATGGATGCTTTAAGACCTACTGTGTAATTTGTCATGTTTGTCCGCACCAGCCAGAGTAACCAATTATGTTCTTGATAGTGGAGACCACATCAATCTGAATCCTCAACTGAAGACACACGGAACAGAGTCACCACCGATCATGACAGGCATATGAGTGAGAAACAAAGCCATGTTGTTGTGACTCTAAAATCAGAATGTTGTTTGTTACTGCGACAAACTCAGCCCACCATAACTACAAGGTAGTATTTTCACTGCTTCTCAGATTGTTCAGGAGGGTACATTTTCCAAATGCATTAGTTGACGAATAAGTCAATGAAGCATGATATCTCAAAGCCTGGATCATCCTAGCTTATTTGGGCCAATGCAGAGTCAAGATGAAAAAGAAACTATTTAGATATTTATATAATGTTAGCGGTTGTAAGAAATTATTCTACAATGGGATAATGACATTGGCTGAGTTTGGCATGTCAGAGCTCTGGTGAAGAAAGTGTACCTCTTTCTTCTTGCAAGACAAAGGAGGTAAAATAATGATCACCAGGCACAATGGAGAGAAGGATAAGGTAGTAGCTGCACTGGGAAAGAGAGGTATGTCTGCCTTCAGAGAGCATGATGCTAGATTAATAGTAAAGGTGACCAGGAAGGGGCAAGTGGTAGCCTGATAGATGCAGGGCTTTTCTACCCTGTCCCTTCTTTTTTTCCACTGCCCACAAATAAAATATACAAACATGCAGGTTGAGTTTCCTGGTGAGAAATGAACTTTGTAAAAACCAATCTCGGTCTTTCTCTTTCTTATTAAAATTGAAGGGTAAAACTTTTTGTGGGAAGAGAAGAGAGATAACCTTTTAAAAATAGAATAGATGATAGATAAGATAGCTAAATATATAGATAAAAATCGATGATACAGACAGACAGATATTCCTGTACTCAAAAACTTTGAAGGCATGGGTAGGAAAAATATCAACTGTTGATACATATATATATGCCAGTAAATAAATCAACTGAAGTGAGATACTTCAAAGAGGGAAATTAGCCTAGCAGAATTTGAACATGAATATGTATGCATAAGTTTAGTTTGCTTATTTGTCTGCTCTATATCTTAAGGTCTTGTTATGATAACCAAATTCTTGTAGACAAAGACTAATTTTTCATGTAAACTGCTCAGTATGTGGTATGTGTTTAATAAATGGTAAACAAGCAATTTAAGAAGATAAAACTAATTCCTGTGGTTTTTCTTTAAAAGGTTAATGAGACGGTAGGAAATTCAAGCAGTTACTAGAATTCTCTACACAGATTCAGACAGAGCCTGTGATAAACTAACCTAATTGAGTATTAGGTCTTTCCAAATTAACAAAATAGGCTTCCCAGAAGATCAGTTAGCATCATATTAAAATGATGCAAGACCCCCTGGAGAAGATTTAAATGAAAAAGAACAAACAAACAATTTTCTTCATGTCACAATTCCCAAGTCACCAAAAAAAAAAAAAATTCTGGTATTTTTCCTCCATGGATGTGATGCATAAACACAGTACTCCCTCCTACAATTTTTTTGTGAAATGACAGCAAAGACATATAGATTTCATTAAATTCTCATGAAACAGGGATACCAAGTCTTACCTAGTTTTAATTGCTCCCTTCCAAGGTTATGACTCGCATGTCTCATTTTGACAACAGGACCTTTGGCTCTATGGTGCCCCAGAAACATGGCCTTAAGATACTGCCTCTTAAATCATATGTTAGATTTCTAAATATTTTCTAAAGCTATTATGATTGATATATTCTGGAATGAGGTCCCATAGGCATTTTACCAAAACTGTGCTTCAAGCTACTTTTTTACTTTTTTCTTTTGGTTTTTTTTTGAGAAGGAGTCTTGCTCTGTCTCCCAGGCTGGAGTGCAATGGTACAATCTTGGCTCACTGCAATTTCTGCCTCCCAGGTTCAAGCAATTCTCTGCCTTAGCCTCATTAGTAGCTGGGATTACAGGCGCCCACCACCATGCCCAGCTAATTTTTGTCTTTTTAGTAGAGACGGGGTTTCACCATCTTGGCCAGCCTAGTCTTGAATCCATGATCTTGTGATCCACCCGCCTGGGCCTCCCAAAGTGCTGGGATTACAGGTGTGAGCCACCACACCAGGCTTAAGCACTTTTTCTATGTAGTGAAAGAAACTTGTTTATAGAAAAGAAAATCTAATTAAATGACATTTGATTTATATAGGCATAGATTTTTTAAAATTATATATAATAATATTCATTGCATTATATATATATATATATATAGAGAGAGAGAGAGAGAGAGAGAGAGAGAGTCACATTTGATTCATCACCTGTGAACCAACCATGAATACATGGGTGTGAAATGTGGGTTCACAGTAGAATAATATTTATACAAACCATTCACCTTAAGTAGTAGTTGCTGGCCATAGCTTAATATGAGGACAAACCTAGGCATATTACACTCCATATGTAAAAATAATTTATATACTCTAAACCATTTATGAAATAATGGTGACTGCTAACATTGACTGAATATTTACTGTACAATGAGCATTATTTCATCTTAGTGCAATAACCACTGACAAAAACACTATAATTACCCTCAATTTACAGGGGACACAAAAATGTTAAGAGACACAGAACTGTAAGTTGCCCAAGGTAAAATATTGAGTGAGAAACAAAATTAGAGATAAGAATCTAGATAATTTGCTTCCAGAAATGATGATCTTGATCATTATCTTATAATGCCTGATATGGTTTGAATCTGTGTCCCCACCCAAATCTCATGCTGCAATATAATCCCCATTGCTGAAGACGGGGCCTGGTGGGAGGTGACTGGATCATGGGAGCAGTTACTAATGGTTTAGCACCATCCCCCTAGTTCTGTTCTTGTGAAAGAGATCCGGTTATTGAGAAGTGTGTAGCACCTCCCCTCTCTCTCTCTTCCTCCTGCTCTGGCCATGTAACATATCTCGCTCCTGCTTTGTCTTCTACCATGATTGATGGCAAGTTTCTTGCAGCCTCCCAGAAGCCTAGCAGGTGGCCAGCATCATGCTTTACTGTACATCCTGTAGAACCATGAGCCAATTAAGCCTCTTTTCTTTATAAATTACCCAGTTTCAGTATTTCTTTCTGACAATGTGAGGACAGACCTTTCTATGCAAGAACAATGCCTTTCTGGAGTTCTAAACACATGCAGCAGACTCCAATTCCAGATTATGTGGAGGAATGCAGTACGTGTATTGCTGTCCTTACACATAGTGCTTGATAACCTTGAAAGAGCCTAGCTTGACCTATACTATACTTGAGTAAACCCTAAAGCAAGATTATTCATTTTCCAAAGAATTGGTTTGTTCACCTCTAAAATGGCTCCCTAGAGTCTTTATGAAGACCAAATGAGATAATGTGTGTGAAGCTGCTTTGAAATTATACATTACTAAATGTTAATTATCTTTATTTTTACTATTAGTGTAATTAATGAATATCAAAGTAATGCAATATGCATATAAGCTGCAAAGAAGTGGCTGTTAGGGGAAGTTATCTACATTCTACAGAAGATCTAATTTCGTATCAGATATGTATGTGTGTGTATATATATACACACACACACACACACACACATACACTTAGTTGTGTTGACATGAGATGCATGTAAAAATAAAAATCAATCTGACACCAAAGCTATAAAAGAGAGTAAATTTAGCATCAAGTTGTGAATTTGTTCCTACTTGGTTTCCTCTCCACTAGATTTCAGTTCTTATTTGCATTCTGATTTGTCTCATTGATTCTGAAATTTTGTTTGTCTCTATATACTCCTTTAATAGTTTTACCCAGCCTGACTAGCTCCCTGGAGAATCTATATTATATCTTCTAAGCAGAAATTAAGCATCACCTTCATGCACCAGTAGGCAACTGAAATGCAACCTAGTTAGGGGATTTAGGCTGCTGTAAATCACTTTGAACTGAAAAAATGTGCTGAAACAAAAACTTTCTGAGACAGCCAATTTCTCATTTTAATTCATTAGAATGGAAAAATAGTGCATATTTTTAGACTTTCACGCTGAAGCAATCTAATTAAAAGAAACAGTAATTTAAATAGCTCAATGAAATTTCAAAAGTTGTCATAATTTATGAAGTCAGGATGATCAGGGAGGAAACAATCAGTGACATGTTTACAAATTTTGTTTTTTAAAACTGCTCCACTTTTATATGGAAAAAATAAAATAAAGTTTTGGGATGGGAAAAGATTGCCACTAAAGAAAGGATAATAACCATAAAATTTCAATTTAACAATGTGGTCTCTATTAACAAAAGCAAACTCTCAACCAGAGAATGTCCCGCAGTCTCTTTTAAGAGAAAGTGACAAAATGGGAAGATTCGCTCCTGGTTTAATGTTTAGATTCTTTGTCCCTCAGCTCAATCACAAATATCTTCCCATCCACATTTTAAATGAGAATTGATGTTAAGAAAGATGAATCTAAAGGAATAAGTGGTTCCTTTATAAACTGTCCAGCAACTTCTGCTTGTAAGACCTGTTCTGAAAAAGAGGTGCTAGACCAATCAAACCCATCTCTTCAGAAATTTGAAGTAAAAGGCATAGAATAGATGCATGGAAATTGACACATGAGTCAAAAGTTTATCTGTCATCAGGAGTCAGGTGACCCAGGGAAAGCTTCCTGCATGCCACACGGTGAAGAGGGGTGGGACTTGGAGGAAGCAGTCAAGAAAGGAAACCACACACAGCAGCCAAGAGAGGTTAGAGAGAAGGGAGCAGGTGGTCCACCAGCTGCCTTGGTGTATGCCCTTCTGCAGGTCTTCCTGAGATTTTTCCTGAATTCCTGAAAACATTTTCCAGAATGGGTTTCAATTCCCTTTTTTTTCCTGTGGTAACTTGATGATCTCTCTGTTCCTTGACCCCAAACTGTGCTGACTAGACCATTTCTTTGTTTAAATTAAAGTTACAATTAACAAAAGCTCATTACCAGCCAGAAGTATTCTCTACCTCTATTTTTAAGAGGAAAAAGACAAAAAAAAAAAAAAAAAAAGAGGAAAAAGACAAATCCCTATCTTCTAAGTAAGATCCAGGAAACATAATCTAACAGTCACACTTCCTACATTTACCTCATACTGAAAATTGGTACTTCAAATGTTGATCCTAAGTCCATTTACAATTACAATAAAGGGGAAATGGTCCATTTTAGATTAGACCATAGATTAGATAGATTGATAGATTGATTTTTAATGGCAAAGTTTGAAAAGAAAATGTTCTGATTAATCTTAAATTATACAAAGATTTAAAGATACAGAACATCCTCAATTCCCAAGCATTATAGAAATCACATTGTTCTTTGTGATTAAGAATATTCCTATAAGCATTCCTAGGAAGGAGTGTAGTGTAGATCAAGTGCTTTCTGAGGGATTGACACAATGGGGAGAAAGAGTGTTGAAAAGATGGATTGAGGATTGGGGCTCTCGTGTGTAGGTGTTTATTTCTGAGGAGTGTGACTTGAAGTAAGTCATTTAGGTCTCTGGATCTCTTTCCTTATCTGCAAAATGAAGAAATCAGACTAAATTTGGAGTTAATTTAGACTTAGACATTTCTCCCAATTCAAGAGTTTAATGAGTTTGCAAAATGATTAGGTTTCATTAAAATGAAGACAGTCTGTTAAACCTCTCAGAAAATGAAAATTTAAATATAACAGATTTTTTTAATCCCTTCAAACTAAAACACATTAATTTCATTTAGTCCCTGAACCTAGTGAGAAACTGAGAAACTTATGAAATTTGCAGTTTAGATATATTTCTTATCTTTATGAAGTTAGAAGTCTTAACCGCACAGTATAATATTCACTATAAAGTCAGTCTGTACCTTCACATTTCTTTACATACAAAACAGCTTGATTATTGTCAATTCCACAAAAGAGATCAAGTTCAAATGGTAATATAGGACAGTGGATTGGCGGAGGATTCTGAAGTCAGATGTTCTAGGTTCAGGTCTCAGCTTTAGAAGAAAATGCTTTCCTATGCACCAAACCTTTTTCTCACCTGGGTTCACAGCTTGGCTGTTTTCCAGTCTTCCTTGCAGTTAGCTATAGGCAGTGACACAAATAATGTGGGCAGAAGTGAATTAAGCTTTTTTTAGACCAGGCTTATAAAAACCTCCTTCTCCATTATCCACTCTCTCTCTTCCCCTTTCAGGTAGAGGTAAGTGCCGGAAGTGACCTTGGAAACCAGGCGCAGAAGAAGGCTGAGCTACCATAAACCTGAGTCCCTGAATGACTGTATAGAGGAAAGACCCACTGCCTGCTACCAACTGGATTTCACATAAGTAAGAAATAAGTTGAGGCAATGTTAAGCCTAATATAATCATAGACTAGGTTAAGCCAACGATTTTGATGTATATCTGTCATAGTAGTAAGTCTTGTCTTAACTAATATGTAATAATATTCCTAGTAATGGAGGAGTTGAGTGCAGCTCAAGTGCTTCGTAAGGGAAATGACATAGGAAATGGAAAGAGCATAGAACAGAAGTATATAATTTGAGAAAATCATTTGGTCTCTCTAAGAATCAGATACTTTTTGGTAAAATAGGAATTATGATATTAACTACCATTAAAGGTTATAATGAGGGTTAATTGAGTCAACCTTCATAAAGATGCTTAAACTTAATAGTGTTAGCTATAATTATTATGGAGGCTAATAACATCTAAATTAGACCCTTGGATATATTTATGTAATGCAGATATCTAAAAGAGAATCATAGAGTTTTTTAGAGACTTAAAGAAAAATAAAGTCCAAACTTGCCATTTTGTAAAAAGGAAACTGGTGATGAGAAAACATAATCCTAATTCTACATCACAGAGCCAGAGAGCAGAAGATAGCTAACTAGAACTCACTTCTCTTAATTTCTAGTAGTTCAATGTCACTTCCATTACCTCCCCCACCTCTCATCACTTTGATCACCAAATCCCTGTAAGTCTGCCTTTTGTACACCTTTTCGATTTTCCTCTCTTTCCTACAACTTCACTTCTACTGATTTAGCTTAGGCATCCTTAACATCTCTTTTCCTTGCAAACTACAAGAGCCCATGACTTGTTTCCCTACTTGGTAGCTTATTTCCCTACACACACATACTACCATGGTAGATCCTTCTAAAAGTAAGTCCGCAATATAGAATCATTTGTGGCTCTTTATGTTTTTATACAATAATTCAAACTCCAAACATCACAAAAGCATCCTTCCATCTGCCCACATCTGTATTCTCCAGCCTCACTTTCCTGTGCACGTGTTGCATCCTACACTGAACGCACATAAACTATTATCAGAGTCTTATACAAAGCATGCCTTCATGTCTCTTTGCCTTTGCCCAGTCTGCCTCCCTGTTTCTTGAATCCTTGCCCCCTTTTAATTTTTCAAGATTTAGAGCATCACACCCCTTACTCTCTGAAGCTGTTAATTAATCTGTTAGGTAGACTGAACCATTCCCTCCTCTGATTAACAATTTCTTACTTATCTCTGTAATACCTGTAATAGTCTTTTATATTTACTTTTCATATCTCCGTTTCCCCTACTAAATTTTGAGGATCAAATCCATGACTTTTAACTTATGAATACCCAGCTTGAGGCAGTTTGAGAGCCATAATAGAAAATTAAAATACTTGATGAATACATGAATAAACAAATGGCTTACTGCAAGGGTTCTCAAAACAAAGAATTAAAAATAAATTTAACATTTTTTTGTGTCCAGGCTTAGACAAACTTATTGGAAATTGTAAAAACATTGACGTTGCCTCTTTGTGAATATATGTGTATGTGTACCTAACTTTTTTTCTAATAGAGAGACAAGAACGGTTTTAGGAGAGAGAAATCCTGGATTGGGAGATCCGAAGCTCTGGGTTCTATGATGTGCCCTGACACAAACTGATGGTTTCACCTTTGACAAATCAGTTAATCTCACTAAGTTACAATTTATCATCTATGGGTAAAGTTAGCTATATATGATGGTAGGACATTTAATACCATAGTAAAGAAAACAAGTGACATCTGCTAAAAGCATGTTTATCTTGTTATATTACAGAAGAAACTTCCAGCATAATCAATGAAAGCCTGCTCATCAGAGAAGCAATGTAGCATTGAACCCTGACCCACGATACCTTGATTTTGGTCCAAACTGGTCAGGAATATTATTTCAGAAAGCACTTTATTTATTTGGACTTTAGTTTCCTCAACTACAAAATTAGAAGACTCTCTAGATTTCTTTCCAACTCCAAAAATGTATAGTGTGCTATATAAAAAATCTAGATGAATAAAGGCATTAATTCATTAAATGTTAAGAAGTGATTATTCCCTGTGAGGATAAACTTTTACTATTTCCTGTATCTAATTTTACAGATTTATAATTCCATACTCTTCCGTATGCTAAGAGGTATTTTTTTTTTTTTTTACATATGTGGTATTCTTTGAAGCCAGCAAGAGCCCTACAAGCAGAGGAAATCAGTATTATTTAAGAATGAACAAAATCTTTGCCTCCCAACTACAATCCAACAAAATCTTTTCTCACACGTGGAAGGTTTGCTTTGTTCCCAGTGATTGACATGAAAAGCAACTTTAGGTTATCTTTTCTCTACACTTCAGCAATTTCAATAAGAAACATCCAGGTTCTGGGTGTCACTCTAGATTGAAATGATATAAATCCTTAGTCAAATTATTAAAGAGGACTAGGATGAAGGTTTTTTTAGGTTTTAGGAAAAAAATGCTAATGGCTCTTTGAAAACTTATATTCTGAACCACCCATTCACTAGCAATTTTACACTGTCATCTCAAATAAGCATTTGGTTGCTGTTGTTGATATCTTCTGAAAATGTCCTTTCAAAAAGGACTTTAAAATTCACTTATGATGTGAAATTCAAATTAAAATAGAGAAGCAGCGAAATGTATTAGGAGAACCATTGTCAGTGAGTCAAGAAACCTGTGCTTTCATTAGTACTTCACTACTCTCTAACCATGAGATCACTGCCTATTCATTCACACACTGAAGACTCCCTCAACACTAAGTTAAGTGCCAGGAGTTGTGCTATCTCCTGGAAATATAAATCCAAGCCATCTCTACTTTTAAAAAACCTAGAAAGCAGTATAGGAAGAGAACCAGGCACACAAAAAGTAAAATAAATGATCCATGAAAGAAAGAATAGGTAAGTCGAACTTCATCAGTAGCAAAATTGAAAATTTCTGCTCTGCAAAGGACAGTGTCAATTTTTTTAAAATGGTGAATAGTAGGTAGAACTAATTTGCAGCTCCCATTCAGATGGACAGAGCAGCTTGTGGAGACTCCCACTGTGAACTTTTGCTCCAGGAACTACTGCAGGGACATACCCGGAAAGCTGAAAGAATCCATAGACCCTTTGAAGAAAGTGGCTTGCCGCTGCAGGTTTCGTGAGAAAGCCAAATAACTGTGAGTAACCAAAGTGCGAGGGGGAAGGTTCACCTCCAAACAAACATCCTCACAGGAAAATCTGAATGTCCAGATCACGGGAGAAGCATTTGACCTTACCCGGAGCTGAGATGAATTTAGAGAGCCAAGTGTAATGTAAGAGTAGAGGAAGCCACTGGACGAGTGCCTTGGGCACTCTCTATCCCCAGTGAAGCCATTTCTTACTTTGCCTCACAGGGGTCTTTGGAGAGGTCTGCCAGTGCAATTGAGGAAAGACCACAAGGAGAAGAAAACTTCTAGCTGAACTTTGTAACAATTTTGACTGAATATGAAGTTTCCCAGACAGAATCTGGGGAAAGGGGCAAACAGAAAGTGCAGATACAAGCAAAGAAACTGCAGCAGATGGGGAGATGTGAAACCTGAAAGTCCTGCTTGCTTTCTCACCAGGGAAGCTTGTACCCTGGGGCAACTCACTCCTGCTCACTGGCTGCCTGGAAACGAACTCGGTGCTGTTGGTGGGGCATGGTGGGAGTGAAACTGTTCTTTCAGGCTGCATGGGAGTTGGCTGAAGCCTGTCACTGCCAGCTTTCCCTCACTTCCCCAATTCCCTGGTATGAAGCAGCAGAGGCAGCCATAATCCCTCTGAGAACATAACTCCATCAGCCTGAGAACTATACCCCTACCCCTGACAGCAGCTACAGCAAGACCCACCAAAGGAGAGTTTGAACTTAGACACACCTAACCCTACCACCACCTGATGGTCTTTCTCTCCCCACCCTGGTAGCCAAAGACAGAGGACATAATTACTTGGGAGATCCACAGCTCTGTCCACCTCCTGAGAAATCTGAATACTCATCCAGGCAACCCTAGTGCAGGCCTGTGTCCTCCCTACACTGCCATAGCTGATGCTCTCTTGAAAGCACCACCTCCTGGCTGGAGGCCAACAAACACAAAACCATTGCACTAAAAAAGGACCTTCACAGAGTCCACTTTACTCCCCCGCTACCTCTACCACAGCAGGTGCTAATATTCGCAAATGAGAGACCTGAAGACAGATCACATCACAGGACTCTTTGAAGACACCCCCTAGAACCTGCCTAGAGCCTGGTAGCTCCACTGAATGGCTAGATCACGAAGAGAAGGAACAATAACAATCACTGCAGTTCAGCTCTCAGGAAGCCCCATCCCTAGGGGAAGGGGAAGAGCATCACATCAAGGGAGTACCACATGGGACCAAAAAAATCTGATCAGCAGCCCTTGAGTCCCAGATCTTCCCTCTGACAGTCTATCCAAATGAGAAGAAATCAGAAAGACAATTCTGAAAAAATGATAAAACAAGGTTCATTAGCACCCCCAAAAGATCACAGTAGCTCACCAACAATAAATTCAAACCAAGATGAAATGTCTGGATTGCCAGAAAAAGAGTTCAAAAGGTCAATTATTAAGCTACTTAAGGAGGCACCAGAGAAAGGTGAATATCAGCTTTAAAAAATAAAAAAAAAAGACACAGGATATTAACAAGAACATCTCCAGAGAAATAGACAGCATAAACAAAAACAATCACAACTTCTGGAAAGGAAGGACACAATTACAGAGATGCAAAATACACTGGAAAGCCTCAGCAATAGAATTAAAGAAGTAGAAGAAAGAATTTCAGAGCTCAAATACAAGGCTTTCAAATTAACCCAATCAGAAGAAAAAAAAAGGAAAAAAGAATACAAAAATTAACAAACCCTCTAAGAAGTTTGGAATTATGTTAAACAATCAAACCTAAGAATAATGGTGTTACCAAGGAAGAAAATAAATTTCAAAGTTTGGAAAACGTATTTGAGAAAATAATAGAGGAAAGCTTCCCTGGCCTTGCTAGAGATCTAGACATCCAAATACAAGAAGTTCAAAGAATACCTGGGAAATTCATTGCAAAAAGAGCATCACCTAGTCACATAGTCCTCAGGTTATCCAAAGTCAAGACAAAGGAAAGAATCGTGAAAGCTGTGAGGGAAAAGCATCAGGTAACCTACAAAAGAAAACCTATCAGATTAACAGCAGATTTCTCAACAGAAGCTATACAAGCTAGAAATGACTGGGGTCCTATCTTTAGCCTCCTTAAACAACAAAACTAATCAGCCAAGAATTTTGTATCCAGTGAAACTAAGCTTCATAAATGAAGACAACACATAGTCTTTTTCAGACAAATGAATGCTAAGAGAATTTGCCACTACCAAGTTGACATTACAAGAACTGCTAAAAGAAATTAGAACTTGAAACATATCCGCAAAATACACCAAAATAGAACCTCCTTAAAACATAAATTTCACAGGTCCTACAAAACAATAACACAATGGAAAAAAGAAACCTAAGTTTTTGAGGCAATAACTAGCACAGTGAATAGAATAGTACCTCACTTTTCAATACTAATGTTGAATGTAAATGACCTAAATGGGACACTTAAAAGCTACAGAATGGCAGAATGGATAAGAATTCACCAACATAAGGACACACATAAATTTAAGGTAAAGGAGTGGAAAACAATATTCCATGCAAATGGACACCAAAAGCAAACAGGAGTAGCTATTCTTACATCAGACAAAACCTATTTTAAAGCAGTAACTGTTTAAAAAGACAAAGAAGAACATTACATAATGATAAAAAAGACTAGTCCAACAGGAAACTATCACAATCCTAAATATATACGTACCTAACACTGGTAATCCCAAATTTATAAAACAATTACTACTGAGCATAAGAAATAGAACAAACAACAACACAATAATAGTGGGGGACTTAAATACTCCACTGACAGCACTAGACAGGTCATCAAAACAGAAAGCCGACAAAGAAACAATAGGCTTAAACTATACCCTAGAACAAGTGTACTTAACAGATATTTACAGAACATTTTACGCCAAAACTACAGAATATACATTCTGTTCATCAGCACATGAATCATTCTCCAAGAGAGACAACATGATAGTCCACAAAACAAGTCTCAATAAACTTAAGAAAATCAAAATTACGTCAAGTACTCTCTCTGACAACAGTGAAATAAAACTGAAAATCAACTCCAAAAAAACCTTCAAAATTATGCAAATACATGGAAATTAAATAACTGCCCCTGAATGATTGCTGAGTCAACAGTGAAACCAAAATGGAAATTTTAAAAGTTATTTTAACTGAACAATAACAGTGACACAACCTAACAAAACCTCTAGGACACAGCACAAGCAGTTCTATGAAAAAAGTTTGTAGCACTGAACTCCTACATCAAAGAGTCTGAAGGAGTGCAAATAAACAACCTAAGGTCACACCTCAAGGAACTAGAGAAAAAAGAACAAACCAAAACCAAACCCAACAGAATAAAAAAAATTAACAAAGATTAGAGCAGAACTAAATGAAATTGAAAAAAAATACAACAGATAAATGAAACATAAATATGTTTTGTTGAAAAGATAAACAAAATTGATAGACCATTAATAAGATTAAACAGGAAAAGAAGAGAGAGGATCCAAATAAGCTCAGTTAGAAAGAAAAAGAGAGAAATTACAACTGTTAACACAGAAATACAAAAGATTATTTAAGAATACTATGAACACCTTCACATTCACATACTAGAAAATCTAGAGGAGATGGATAAATTTCTGAAAATACACAACCCTCTAGATTAAACCAGAAAGAAATTGAAACTCTAAACAGAGCAACAACAAGCAGCAACATTGAAATAGTAATAAAAAAACTGCCAACAGCAAACAAGTCCAGATCAGATGAATTCACAGTTGAATTATATCAAACTTTCAAAGAAGAACTGGTACCAATCATACTGACACAATTTTAAAACATAGAAAAGAGGGAATTCTCCCTAAATCATCCCATGAAGCCAGTATCACTCTAAAATCAAAACCAGGAAAGGACATAACAAAAAAGGAAAACTACAGAACAATGTCCCTAGTGAACACAGATGTAAAAATCTGACCAAATCCAACAGCATATAAAAAAGATAATCCATCATGATCTAGGGGTTTCATACCAGGGATGGTTTAACATACGCAAGTCAATACATGTAATATACCACATAAAGAGAATTAAAAACAAAAATCACATAATCATCTCAATTGACTCAGAAAAAGCATTTGACAAAATCTAGCATCACTTTATGATTAAATCCTCAGCAAAATCAGCATAGGAGAGACATATATTAAGGTAATAAAAGACATCTATGACAAACCCATAGTCAATATTATACTGAACAGGGAAAAGTTGAAAGCACTCCCCTGGAGAACTAGAACAAGACAAGGTTGTCCACATCATCACTTCTATGCCACATAGTACTGGAAGTCCTAGCCAGAGCAATCAGACAAGAGAAAGGAATAAAAGGCATCCAAATGGGTAAAGAGGAAGTCAAACTGTCACCGTTTGCTGATTATATAATCCTATACCTAGAAAATCCTCAAGACTCATCCAGAAAACTCCTAGAACTGATAAATGAATTCAGTAAAGTTTTAGGGTACAAAATTATTGTACACAAATCAGTAGCACTACTATACACCAACAGTGACCAAGCTGAGAATCAAATCAAGAACTCAACTCCTTTTATGATAGCTACAGAAAAAAAAAATAAAATACTTAGGAATATACTTAACCAAGGCTGTGAAAGACCTCTGCAAGGAAAACTACAAAACACTGTTGAAAGAAATCATAGACAATACAAACAAATGGGAACACATCCCATGCTCATGAATGAGTAGAATCAATATTGTGTAAATGATCATACCACCAAAAGCAATCCACAAATTCAATGCAATTCCCATTCTTCACAGAACTAGAAAAAACAATCCTAAAATTCATGTAGAACCAAAAAAGGGCCCATATAGCCAAAGCAAGACTAAGCAAAAGGAACAAATCTGGAGGCATCATGTTACCCAACTTCAAACTATACTATGAGGCTATAGTCACCAAAACATCAAGTAATGGTATAAAAATAGGCACACAGACCAATAGCACATAACAGACAACCCAGAAATAAACCCATATACTTATAGCCAAGTGATCTTTGACAAAACAAACAAAAACATAAAGTGGGGAAAACACAACCTTTTCAACAAATGGTGCTAAGATAATTGGCAAGCCACACGTAGAATGAAACTGGATCCTCATTTCTCACCTTATATAAAAAGCAACTCAAGATAGGTCAAAGACTTAAATCTAAGACCCCAAACCATAAAAATTCTAGAAGAAAGCATTGGAAAAACTCTTTTAGACATTGGCTTAGACAAAGTGCTCATGACCAAGAACCCAAATTCAAATGCAACAAAACAAAGATAAATAGATGGGACTTAATTAAACTAAAAAGCTTCTGTACAGCAACAGTAATAATCTGCAAAGTTAACAGACAACTCACGGAGTGGGAGAAAATATTCACAAACTATGCATCTGACAAAGGACTAATATCCAGAGTCTACAAGGAACTCAAACAAATCAGCAAGAAACAAACAAACAGTCCCATCAAAAAGTGGGCTGGGGCATGAATAGACAATTCACAAAACAAGATATACAAATGACCAATAAAAATACGAAAAAATGTTCAGCATCACTAATCATCAGGAAAATGCAAATCAAAACCACAGTAGAATGACCATAATCAAAAAATTAAAAAATGATATATGTTGGCCTGAATGTGGTAAAAAGGGAACACTTTTACACTGCTAGTGGAAATGTAAACTAGTATAACCACTCTGGAAAACAGTGTGGAAAATCCTTAAAGAATTAAAAGCAGATCTACCATTTGATCTAGCAATCCCATTCCTGATGTCTATCCAAATGAAAAGAAGTCATTATAGAAAAAAGATATGTGCACATGCATTTTTATAGCAGCACAATTTGCAGTTGCAAAAATATGGAACCAGTCCAAATGCCCATCAATCAATGAGTAGATAAAGAAAATATATATACCATGGAATACTACTCAGCCAGGAAAATGAATGAAATGATGACATTCACAGCAACCTGGATGGAATTGGAGACTATCATTTAAAGTGAAGTAACTCAGGAATGGAAAACCAAACATTGTATGTTCTCACTCATAAGTGGGAGCTAAGCTGTGAGGACATAAAAGCATAAGAATGATAAAATGGACTTTGGGGACTTGGAGGAAAGAGTGGGAGGGTGGTGAGGAATAAATGATTTCATATTGGGTAGTGTACACTCCTCAGGTGACGGATGCACCAAAATCTCAGAAATCACCACAGAAGATCTTACCCATGTAACCAGACACCGCCTGTTCCCCATAAACCTATTGAAATAAAAAATTAAAATTAAAAAAAATAAATTAAAATTGGTCCTTGAAAATAAAGACATTGTCAAGAGAATGAAATGACAACCACAGACTGGGTGAAAATCTTGTAAAAGATATATCTGAAAAAGGATTGTTATCAAAACTATACAAAGAATTCTTAAAACTCAACAATAAGAACATAAACAACTCAAGTTTAAAAAGGAGCCAAACCACTTAGCAAACACATCACCAGAAAATATATGTAGGTGGCAAATAAGCCAATGAAAAGATGCTCCAAATCATATGTCATCAGATAAATGCAAACTGAAATGAGATATCACTATACTCCTCTAGGAATGGCCAAAATTCAGACTATCAAATCCTGGCAAGGATGTGGAGCAACAAGAACTCTCCTTCACTGCTAGTGGAGAATGTAAAATGGTGCAAGTCCTCTGTGAGACAATATGGCAGTTTCGGACAAAGTTAAAGAGACTCTTAACACATAATCCAGCAACAGTGCTCTTTGGTACTTACTCAAAGGCGCTGAAAAATTATACTCATGCAAAAACCTGCACAGGGATGTTTCTAGCAGCTTAATTGCCAAGACTTGGAACCAAGGAAGTTATTCTTTAATAGATGAGTAGATAAACTGTGGTACATAACAGACAGTGATATATTATTCAATCTAAAAAGAAATGAGCAATCAAGCCATAAAAACACATTGAGGAAATTTAAAGATACGTTACTAAGTGAAAGAAGACCAACCTGGAAAGTCTATCTACTGTATGATTCCAACTATATGCTCTTCTGGAAAAGGAAAAACTATGAAGATCAGTGATTGTCAGGGGGTCGGGGAAAGGGGGGAATGAATAAGCAGAACACAGGATTTCAGGGCAGTGAAAATAGTCTGTACAATACCATAGTAGGGGATATATGTCATTGTACATTTTGTCTAAATCCATAGAATATACAAAACCAACAGTTAATCCTAATGTAAACTATTAAATTGGAGTTATGATGTGTGAATGTAGGGGTAAGTGGAAAGTCTCTGTACCCCCCTTTCAATTTTGTTGTGAGCCTAAAACTACTCTTAAAATATGAAGCCTCCCTTTGGCAGGAACTGCCATATTCCAGTAATTTCCCAAAATGACAAATACCAATGGAAAGAGAAGAGACACCTGATATATGTTCCTAGGCCTTTTAGAAAACATGGAGTTATTTGACCACATACATGCAATTCTATAAGAAAGGTGATATTGTAGACATAAGGGAATCAGTACTGTTCAAAAAGGAATGCCCCACTAATGCTACCATGGCAAACTGGTAGAGTCTACAGTGTTCGCCAGCATGCTGTTGGCATTATTATAAACAAACAATTTAAGGGCAAGATCTTGCCAAGAGAATTAATGTATGTATTGAGCACATTAAGCAGTTTAAGTGCTGAAATAGCTTCCTGAAACATGTGAAGGAAAATGATCAGAAAAAAAGGGAATCAAAGAGAAGGAAAGGTACTTAGGTTCAAATGAAGCACCAGCCTGCTCCACTTGGAGAAGCACACTTTGTGAGAACCAATGGATAGGAGCCTGAGCTGCTGAAACCCCTTCCCTTTGAATTGATGCATAATACGTGTTAAAAAAAAAAAAAAAAAAGACAACTGGACTGCATAAAAATCAACTAACATAAAGTGATAAAGAAGCCATGATGAAAATAGTCATAGCCACAGACTATAAAGAAAGAAGGAGGGGTCAACCATCGTAGAAGGCAGTGTAGCAATTCCTCAAAGATCTACAACTAGAAATACCATTTGACCCTGTAATACCATTACTGGGTATATACTCAAAGGATTATAAATCATTCTATTATAAAGACATGCACACGTATGTTTACTGTGGCACTGTTCACAATAGCAAAGACTTGGAACCAACCCAAATGCCCATCAATGATAGACTAGATAAAGAAAATGTGGCACATATACACCATGGAATACTATGCAGTCATAAAAAAAGATAGGTTCATGTCCTTTGCAGGGACCTGGATAAAGCTGGAAACCATCATTCTCAGCAAACTCACCCAAGAACAGAAAACCAAACACTGCATGTTCTCACTCATAAGTGGGTGTTGAACAATGAGAATATATAGACACAGGGAGAGGAACATTACACGCCAGTGTCTGTCAGGTGGAGAGGTACTAGGGGAAGGATATCAGGGTTGGGGGGATAGGGGAGGGATAGCATTAGGAGAAATACCTAATGTAGATGACGGGGTGATGGATGCAGCAAACCACCATGGCACTTGTATACCTATGTAACAAACCTGCCTGTACTGCACATGTACCCCAGAACTTAAAGTATAAAAAATAAATAAGTAAAATAATTTTTTTAAAAAAAGAAGGAGAGGTCAGGTATCCTCAGTGAGGGACAGGCATGAGAATGGGAATCAGGAAAGAATTCATAAAAATGATGATTAATCTGAATTCTGTGAGATGCCTGAAAGCTAGCCAAGTCATATCAGCAAAACTGGCCTCATTTAGTTTTCTGATCTAAACTAGATGATATTTAAGCTCCCTTCTGGTTCTAAATTTCCATATTTCTATGTGCATTTTTAATAAACATACAAAAATATATTTATGTTTTGTTTACATGTAGATGTATTTAACCATAGTATGTATACTATCTAAAACCATATATTGAAATATTTCTAATATAAATTTTTCTAAAGAATAAATAATATCCCTTAAATATCCGTTAACTTCTCAGTGTTAATCTTGGCCATAATTATAAGCATTCAGTCCTGGAGTGTGTTGGAAGTGCAGCTTTATGCAGTGGAAAAAACACAAGACATAGTGTGAAATGTAGTTAGTAAGTGGATACTGAGCAAGTAGCATTCCAGAAATTAATTTTCTTGAAAAGATCCCTGGTGTTAGTTTGTTCTTTTGGTAATTTGCCTTTTTCTCCTGAAAGTGAACATACAGAGGAAGAAGCCCTCCTGGGCCAGGTAAAATGGTCACCATCCAGCAAAACCAATTAATGAATCAAAGACTAAGGCAGCCTTCTGGGGGGACGCGGCAGAGCAACTAGTAGTTACAACAGGAAATCAGACAGATGCCAGCTTTTACACAGCTGTTACCAGCTGTGTGGCACTGAGCAAGGTATTTACATGTAAGCTTCAGTTTCCTCATCTGCAAATCAAGAATAATAATCTTGCTTTGCAGTATTATCAGGAGGATTAACTAAAATAAAGTAGGGAAAGCTCTTAACACTGTTTCTGGCATGTTGACAGTGCTCAGTGATTACTGGCCATTATTATTATTATCATTATTATAAATTCGGGGAGAGTCCAGTTATCCTTGTAGGAGCAATCTTCAGGATAACAGGTACAACAGATGTCAATGGTTTTAAGTAAAACTAACTTATGGATGTAGTCCTCAGCACCCTACCTTTTTTATCTAAGTGTCAATAGAACACGTAAATAGGAGCATAGTAATTGAGAACACAGATTCTTGAGCCAGACTACTCGCACTCAGATTCTAGCTCTACCACTTATCTGCTGGGTAACCTTTGCCAAGGTTACTTAATCTCTGGTTGCCTTAATTTTCTCACTTGTAAAATGAGAAAAATCAGAGAACAATGCCTCAAACCTTGTTGTAAGAATTTAATTAATACATATAAAGCACCTGCCACAGTATCTGGGTTCGGTAAGTACTCTGGAAATGTTAGCTCTTGGTAGAAATGCATTTCTTTTAACCCCTGTGGAGAGGTAGATAGTGTCATCAATGACTCAATGACAGTGAGAGAAAGGGTGAGGTTGGTGGTAACTTCTTACCTTGGTAGTAGCAGCATTCTCATAAATACCTCCTGAGAAAAAGGGATAATTGGGAGCTCAATATTTAGGGTCACATAGACCCAAACAGAAAATCTTTCCATTATGTATGACCTTGCTCAAGTCATCACTCCAATGTCTCGGGTGATTCAGTCATAAAAAGGGAGTAGCAGTATCTACTTCACAAAAGTATTCTGAGGATGAAATGAGATCCTGAAGGTAAAGTGGTTCCCTCTTTACTTTTGGGGATTGTTGCAAGGCCTTACGCTACGGGTTAACTGGATTCAAATCTCATTCCTTGACTACTGCCCTGAACTATTTCTCAAGCATAAGGGGCAAGGAAGCTGCTAAGAAAATCTTTCAAACTGTTCTGCTACCACCAACCCCCAACTCTTGAGCTTACTACTTCATTATATCCATCTGGCTTCTCACCCGGGTCTCGATGAGAGTTCTAGTGGCTCCCTGTGAACATCTACTACTGACAGACACTTGCCAGTAGTCGTGATGCTGCTTTCAGATTCCATACCACACCTCCCTCTCACTTTAGCTCTCATTCTTATTTCCTCTCCCTCTCATGCATGACTTTACTCACCACTCATTTACTATTTATTAGATGCCCATGGTAGGCTAGAAAAAGGAAAGACAAATTTCTTGTCCACAGGAAGAAGATGAACACTTAACAAATTATGACATAGCTGGAAAACTGTACAGGAGACTGATTCAGGAAATAGGCTAGGGAATTATATCGACCTGGGTTTGAGCCCCAGCTCTCTCACTTGTTAGCTGCGCTCTTCAACTAATTATGTAATTCCTGTAAACTTCAATTTCTTCTTTCAGGAAATGTGAATACCAGTGTTCACTTTTAGCTAGAAAATACCTGCCTTCCATCACCATCTAGCCCCTATCTACTTCTGAGAATGTGCTGTAGACCAAGAAAGAAAAACAAAGCATTTTACCAGTTATCCTTTGCTTACAGAGACTAGTGGGAAAGGATACTTTGCTTAAAATGTGCTCTGTTGAAAAGGCAAAGTAAAAGCAAGTTAGGTTTTCAAAGCTTTGGTCAATCTTTCTGTAAATAAAAGGTCACCATCAAATCTCTGTTTTTGAAAACATAAGGCAATGAGCCCCGCTGGAAAACAAACCACAGTTAGCATCATAATGTAAAGATCTGTGTTCGCTGTGGGCAGGTATTTTTTGCACATTATGTTACATTTAAAGAAACGCTTTTCTTCTTAAACTGCGTTTAAATGATAGTGAGTCTGAGAACTACATTTTTTTCTTTGGAGATAGTGACATGTGTGTATGAGAGAGAGACAGAGAATCCAAAGAGAGTTTAATCCCATAATTGCACCTCTGAAAGCTAAGTAGAATTAGGAGGTATACCTGCACTATGCACTGGTAGAAACCCCTCAGAAAGAATCAGAACTTAGAGTGGCAAAGCTAAAATGACCATATAATTTATCATCCAAACCAAAACCCATTTGAGAGTAAAAGGGCATGCTATTAATAATTATGCTGGGAAAATAGGTGTTAACTGGAGCTGCCTGAGTGCAAATTGGAACATATTATACAATCACCACAGCCTATGCTCACCCTGAAGTATTCTGCTAAAGCCTACCTTTTCTAACTATGATTTTATTTTAAGCCAAATACCCAGGATTTTGAAATGTGCTGCTATAAATTATTATATTCTGTGAACTTTCCTAGTAGGGGTGAGGAGATAAATCACAGGAAAGACTAAAATCAATTGGTAGGGAACAGATTTTCCTATGTGGGAATAAAGATTTCTTACTATGAACTGTCAGTGACATTCTGTTTCTCTGAAAAGCTGCGATAGTGTATGCTGGGCAGGGCTTGAGGCTTGCAGGTGGCCACTTGCTCTCACTCTCAGAAAGCAAAGTTGCTGTATCTATGGTGTCTTTTTACTGAATCTGCTCTTTTCCTTTTTTCTGACTATGAATATTAATCCCCAATATAATATCTCTGTTAATGAAGAGACTGCAGCCAGATGCCATGGAGATTTTAGGCAAAATTTTCTAACCAGAAGTTACATAGGGCTTAGAGGTGTGTTTGGGGACATTGGATAACAAGAGTCAGAATATTAAATATGAAAAGCATTAAATACAAATGAAAACGACATCAAATATCCCAGAAGATAATATGTGATTCCAAGCCACAGGACATATGGAAGAGAGGGCACGAAGCAGATTAAAATCAGCAACAAGAGCACACAGGGAATGAAGGAAGATAAATGGCAGCAGGCACATACGTACTATGACAGGACACATATCAAATGTGGAAGAAACCAGGAGCGCAGGGACACAAAGTCAACTTCAATCAAATCCGTAAGAACCAGAAACTTTCATACGGTTCCTCAGCGGGGTAGAGAGCATGGAGGTACAAATAGAAAGAAGTGTGGAAGGCAGGTGACCAAGAAGGCCTTAACATTCCCCTCTGCCTGGCTTAACTTTGTACAAATTTTTTCTGACTCTAGGCCACTGACATCTCCTTTCATAGAGCATTTACTTTAGAAAACTTGTAAATTCTTTATTTGCCCTTTCGTATTAATATAAATCTTCTCCCAATCTCTTGCTAGTTTTACAAGCCATGAATATCATTCTCAAGGACCCTGAAGCCATCTCTGAAATTTAATCATCAAGAAAGACAAGGCCCTGTTTCTGTCTCAGTAGGAGGGTAGGAGCTTAACTTGGAAAAACACAAATTAGCAAACACAGATGGCCCAAGCACTTTCACCCATCTCCCCACTAAAGTCCTCAGTACTTTCTCATTTGCTAATTCCAGTGTTTAAAAAGTCTCCTGTTCTTGAATCGCTTGAAACTGGGAGTCAGAGGTTGCAGTAAGCAGAGATCTTGCCACCGCACTCCAGCCTGGGGGACAGAGCAAGACTCGCTCTCAAAAAAACAAAAATTTCCTGTTCTTTATGTCACCAGAGTTGAATTCAGTCTCTCTCTCCTGTGGCAATAGTCTTCACCAATATTGCAACAGTTTTAAATACAGTCTTCCTTGCCATTTTTAACAAGCGTCCAGTGCAATTTTTCTTTACAGGGACTGGTTGTAGATCAACTGTTTGGACAGCTCAAAACATCATAAAGTCTAAATCAAATTTGCTTGTGTCAGACAACTGTAATTTCAGAAGCTCCTGAGAGCTTCCTCCCATCTAACTATCCAAAAACAATCTTCTCACCAGCTTGCAGAGGAAATAAAGTTTTTCTAAAAGGAAAAAGCTTCCCTCACAGTCAGAGATAAAAGGCTGGTTGAGGTAAAGCTTCAGTGTGAAGGCATCTCAGTGACAGCATAATTCAGTCAATCAGTAGGTATACATGGGTCATTAAAAGATCCTTTCCTATTTGGATTGGGGAGCAGGAAGCCTCAGAAGGATAGAAGGTCCAGGAGGGGGAATGTGGAGGAGAATAAACAGCAGGTGAATAAGGGTGTAGACAAATTTCACAGGGTTTACAGCTTTGCCTAGATTCTGCCTCATCTACCTCCAACTGGGCTAAGATAAAAGGAAGTCGAATCTGAGGTATATTTGACATGCAGCTGCAAACACAGCCAGCCACACATGGCTTGATTAATGAAGACATTCAGGGTTTGTTTTATTAAACACATTTTACTCTTGTAAAGTAGCTTAGACTTTAGAATATCACTGTACTTGAAATCTGACATTGCTTTTCCATTTTCCTTTCTTCGTTATGCATCAAATTAGTGTGTGCGTGTGTTTGTGTGTGTGTGTATGTGCCTGTACAATAGCCTCAGGCAAAGCAAAGGACTAACAATCCCTCATTACAGATACTATTTTGGGGGAAAAAAAAGCCCACTGTGATAAGAATGTTAGAAATACACAATAAAAATATGTCTTAAAGTTTTTAATGAATCTTATAGAAAAAATATTATAATGCAATTATAAACTGGTACCAAAAAATCAATAGATTTTACTAAATAACCCACAACCAACAAAATAATTAAGCCAAAATAATAATAATTACAATTAAGAATAAAAAAAGCAGTAGTTTTTACTTTTGTTTAGCAATCAATGGTTGGAAGGGGGAAAAAATAAAAATTGAAATGTATGAAATTTCTTTTTTTTTTTTAAGAAAAAGGAAGAAAGAAAGAAAAAAGAAAAAAAAAGAAGAAGGGGAAGAAAAAGGAAGAGAAAGAGGGAGAAAGAAAGGGTATATTGCTTTATTGCCCAGGCTAGAATGCAGTCTAAAAATGGGAATGGAAAACCTCTTTTATGCCAATAATTGTGCTTAACAATGGAGACAGGAAGGAATAAGGGAAGAAAATAACAAGCAGCCAACCAATATTTCATTTAAACCTGTGAAATGCTGTGCAATTATTGAGGAGTGATTTACTTGCAATTATGTAGTCACTTTTGGAATAGCTGTGATATGGTACTGATAAGAATGTGTGTTTTGTGTATTTGAAGTGGAGAGTTCTATAAATGTTTATTAAGTTTACTTGTTCCGGGTCTGAATTCAAGTCCTGGATATCCCTGTTAATTTTCTATCTCGTTGATCAGTCTAATATTGATAATGTGATGTTACAGTCTCCCACTATTATTGTGTGGGAGGCTAAGTCTCTTTATAAGTCATTAAGAACTTGTCTTATGTATCTGGGTGCTCCTGTATTGGGTGCGTGTATATATAGGATCGTTAGCTCTTCTTGTTGCATTGATCCTTTTACCATTATGTAATGTCCTTCTTTGCCTCCTTTGATCTTTGTTGCTTTAAGGTCTATTTTATCAGAGGTGAGAATTGCAACTCCTGCTTTTTATTTTTTTATTTATGTTTGCTCTCCGTTTGGTTGGTAAATCTTCCTCTGTCCCATTGAGTCTTTGTGTATCATTGCATGTGAGATGGGTCTGGATACAGCGTACCGATGGGTTTTGGCTTTTTATCCAGTTAATAATATATATGAGTTTAATACTGCCATTTGATGCTAGCTGGATATATTTTTGGAAAGGCTGATACTGGTTGTTCGTCTGTATGTGTAGTGCTTCTTTCAGAAGCTTCTGCAAAGTAGGCCTGGTGATGGTAAAATCTCTAAGTACTTGCTTGTTTGCAAAAGATTTTATTTTTCCTTCGCTTTTGAAGCTCAGTTTGGCTGGATATGAAATTCTGGGTTGAAAGTTCTTTTCTTTAAGGATGTTGAATATTGGCCCCCACTCTCTTCTGGCTTGTAGGGTTTCTGCTGAAAGATCTGCTGTAAGTCTGATAGGCTTCCCTTTGTGGGTAACCTGACCTTTCTCTCTAGCTGCTCTTAGTATTTTCTCCTTCATTTCAACCCTAGTGAATCTGACGATTATATGCCTTGGGGTTGGTCTTCTTGAGGAATATCTTTGTGGTGTTCTCTGTATTACCTGGAGTTGAATATTGTCCTGTCTTACTAGGTTGGGAAAGTTTTCCTGAATAATCTCCTGAAGAGTATTTTCCAACTTGGATTCATTCTCTTCGTCACATTCAGGTACACCTATCAAACGTAGATTAGGTCTTTTCACATAGTCCCGTATTTCTTGGAGACTTTGCTCATTCTTTGTTATCCTTTTTTCTCTAATCTTGACTTCTCGTTTTATTTCGTTGTTGGTCTTTTTTCTGCTTGATCAATTCGACTGTTAAAACTTGTGCATTCTTCGTGAAGTTCTCATGTTGTGTTTTTCAGCTCCATTAATTCACCTATATTCCTCTCCAAATTGTCTATTCTCGTTAGCATTTCGTCAAACCTTTTTTCAAAGTTCTTTGTTTCTTTTCATTGGGTTAGAACAAGTTCTTTTAATTCACAGAAGTTTCTTATCATCCACCTTCTGAAGCCTACTTCTGTTAATGGAACGCACTCGTTCTCCATCAGGGCTTGTTCCGTTGCTGATGAGGAACTGTGATCACCTGCAGAGGGAGAGGCATTCTGATTTTGGGTATTCTCAGCCTTTTTACGCTGGTTTCTTCCCATCATTGTAAATTTATCCGCCTGTCATCTTTGTGATTTCCGACTTTCAAATTAGGTTTCTGAGTGGATGTCAAACTTGTTGATTCCCAGCGCCGAAATCTGAGCAATCCACTGCACCAGCCAAAACAGCGGCGTCAAGATTGATGGTGCTTTTCTGCCTGCGAATCGGCCAAAAGGGGACCCAGTTCCGCTCACTCTGCACCAAGAACCACCGTGCTGAGGCACCAGCAAAACCACCACACCGGCCACAAGAGTCGCGCTAGTGACCCGTGGGGCTCCTCTGCTGGGAATCTCCTGGTCTGTGAGCAACAAAAATTCGTCTGAAAGTGTGGCATCCTCTTGTTCTCTGCACTTTCACTAGGAGCTACTATCCCAAGCTGCTAGTGGTCAGCCATCTTGGATCTCTCTCCAATGTATGAAATTTCATGTCATTCATTAATGAATAAAATTCACAAAATCCTTTTACATGTTTAAATTTTTTTCCTGTGACTTCAGATCTCAGAGTCTCCCTCAGAAAACAGTGTGATTTGGGACTAGGAGGAATGGTGGAACACATGGCTGCTAAGGAAGTATATATTTCCATGAAACTATTTGATCCCAAAGGTATAAGGTGTAAACCAAAAAATAAAATTCTAATGTCCCCCAACGATCTAAGTGGACCGCCCCCCCACAGTCAAGAGCATTCCAAAGTTAACCTCAAAAATGAGTTCATGCCATGATGGGAAGTGGGGAGTGAAACATGGCTCATTATACCTGCCTGCTTTTGGAATTACTGATAGGGACTATGTTTGACAAGAAACATTTACAATCTATTCTTTCTGAAGCCTGCTACTTGGAGGCTTCCTACATGAAAACACCTTGGTCCCCACAACCTCTTATTGTAATCCAGACATTCCTTTCTATTGACAGTAATTCTTTCAACCAATTGCCATTCAGAAAACCTTTGAATCTGCCTATGACTTCCAGTTGTGCCACCTTCTGGACCAAACCAAAGTGCATCTCACAGGTATTGATTGATGTCTTTTGTCTCCCTAAAATGTTATACATTTATGCATGTTATACAAAACCAAGCTGCACCCTGTCCACGTTGAGGTCCCATTGGGCACTCATAATTGTCTCAGAATAAATCTCTTCAAATATTTTATGGAGTTTGACTCTTTTCATTGATAAAGGTTCAATTGTAGGCCACAAAAAAATAAATTTGCAAGGATTTTTCCATCCTTTTGTCAGTTCACCAGGTTTCAAGTTTCTTTCCAATTCAGGGACTGTTTAGGAGAAGTTTTAACTAAAGTTGACATTATAGGTAACGCAGTATTTATAAGCTAAGGTGAAGCAAATATAATTATTTTCTGTTTTGTTAAAATATTTAGTAAATACTTTAAAGCTGTTTCCCCTAGGAAAATTCCAAAAAGCACATTAATTTCCCGAAAATAAAGAGCACAACTGACATTTATCATTTTTTTCCAAGAGGTTCCAAAATTCAATCTTAAAACTTGAGGAAAACATTTATTCTTGGAAAATTTATGCTAACACACTTTACATATTTAGTTTCCAACATACTTTTACATCAAAGGGTCAATAAGTTGTTTGAAAACTAGCTACATAAAACACTGCTTACAGATAATTAACTACCTGATGGACAGCCCCAGGCAAGGAAGCATAAAGTGCTTGGAGCCCACAGAAGATCAATCAGAAACAGAAAAAAACAAAGCTATAAAGGAATATTGCAAGGAATATAAAAATTAGTATTCACTTTACATAGAACGATTGAATAATGCTTCCTTGTTTTGGTTAAGACAACTTCATATGAATAGACTTGGACTTCACATGTCTAATTATACATGATAAAAATCGAGTTTATTTCTGGTAATAAAAGCTTATGACAATTTCTCTTCTTTATCACTCATGTACTTAGGCAGTTACCAAACTGTATTGTAAGAACTGGCTTCCTCTACTGGGATAGGAATTTCTTGAATTTGGCACAGAGTAGGTGTTCAATAGGTGTTTATCAAATTGAAATTAATGAATACTACAGATGTGTCAGCTAGGAAGCTAACAAACTAGTCTTTATTTCTTATCCCAGAAACAACGTTACTTGCTTTATTAATAGAAAATTACTTCTGCAAAGGAAAGTGAGCAAGAAAACCTGTACTTTAAACAGGTAGGGCAATGGGTAGTTAGCATAGTTAGTATTTAAAATTATTTTGAATTTAACTCATTGAGATTCTTATATCCTAAGAAAAAATAAACAACTCTACTGCAAACTATAGAAGTCAGTGCCCTATGTTGACATGTCTTGAGAAAATTGAATTATATTAAGAAGGAAAAGCAGCATGTCCTTCAAATATTTATGTAGCCTAATCTACCATTTCAAGGCTTTCACTAATAGTTTATTTAATCAAAAGAGAAAATACACTGATATTTTAACTTAATAAACTCAGTACAATCAACTTCAGATCACATATAAGTGGAAGATTAAATAGAAATCGGAGGCATAAAAACAGCATGGGTACTTTATGAAAATAGCATAACCTATATTGGGGAGCTATGCCTTCTCCTGTGAGACTGAGGCTATCTCTGGAAAAGGGAGGGGAAATAGCGGAGGAAGAAAGGACATAATCTAAGTATTTTGGATAGGTAGAAATAAGCCTTCTCTTTACAAAAAGATAGGAAATTAAATGAGAGATGGTTAAGTGAGAGATCCAGGAGACTGCCTCCCACTTTAAATCGTTTGAAGTTAGGGTGACTGAGGAGGGTCTGAGAAGTCATTTTATTGTTAGAAGCATGGTTCAGCATCTGGGAACATAGTGTTGCCAAGCACATCAAGAGAGGTGATGCAAAACACCACCCCTCAAGTGGGTGTGAAGCCTAATCAATCTCTGGACCTCAGAGTGGCTCAGATCAGAGGTAAGCACAGCCCTCTTCTGCTTTAGGTTTTAAAGGGTTGGGTTTCTTCATTCACTTTTAATTGTACTCACAGTTTGAGAAAGAGAGTTTGGGGATAAATTTCCTCACAGTTCAGTAGAAGGTAAGAAAATATTTTAGAGAGAAATTTGGAGTGTTCAAGACTTTTATTAAAAAACAACAAAGGTAGAAATTTGTCACTAGTTCTAAATAAACTAAGTAGGAGTTTTGATTTATCTTGTGATCTCTCCCTCCCATTTAAAAAAAAGTATTTCAAATTTATGTTACATAAAAGGAAAGTTTTGCATATTTAGTCTTTTTAAATTGTCTAATTTTTAATTATTTCCTTTTCTCTCCCTTTTCCTGTTCATTTTCTTTTCTTTTCTATTTTACTTGACATATAATAGTTGCATGTATTTATGGAGCATATAGTGATGTTTTGATACATACAATGTACTGTGGTCAGATCAGGGTTATTAGTGTATCCATCATCCTGGACATTTATCTCTTTTGTGTGTTGAGAAAATTCAATATCCTCCTTCTAGCTATTTGAAACTTATATTATTAACTACAGTCATCCTTCAGTGCTATAGAACATCAGAATCCTCCTATCTATAATTGTATATCCTTTAACAAATTTTTCCCTATTTCTTCCTTCTCTTCCGCCCTTCCCAGACTCTAGTATTCTCTGTTTTAAATTTTACTTCTGTGACATCAACGTTTTTTAGCTTCCATATATGAGTGCTTAACTTTCTGTTCCTGGCTGATTTCAGTAACATAATGACCTCCAGTTCCATACATGTTGCTACAAATGATGGAAGTTTATTCTTTTATGCCTGAATAGTATTCTAGAGAGTGTGTGTGTGTGGGCGTGTGTGTGTGTGTGTCACATTTTCTTTATTTATTCATCCACTGTTAGACACATAAGCTGATTCCTTATCTTAATACGAGGGTCACTTTATTTTCTGACTCATAAGGAATCACAGCAAATGAACATGACATCACATTGTCTTAGAGGCTAGTTTTTCCATGGAAGCAATGACCAGATTATTTCTACTTGTTGGCAATGAAATAATAACTGTAAATATTGAAGGTGCACCTCTTATGCCTTTATGAACTCTGCAAAGTGCCTATCCTGCCTTGAACTTTCTGGAAGAATTTGGAGTATCTCTCTGCACTTTAGTATGTGAACAAACATATTACTTATTGACTCCTACATGTTGAATCTGAGATAAGCAAAAAAAAAATGTCTTATACATCTGACTATAAGCACACTCTTTGATGTTCGTATGACAAAATCAGCTGACACATTTCTCAAAATGTATCCTCATTGTTAAGTGATGCATGACTGTAATTCCCAATCTAGGAATAGTTTAAGCCCCCATGAGAATCACATACTAAAGTATGAAACTTAGAAGAAAAATAGGGAGGGAAAACCATACGGAGGCTAGCTGACTCTGAGTTGAAGAGATAGAGCTGTGAGTCTAGGGAGACAAAATCAGCTAGAGTTCACAGTAATTACTGGAGAGGAGAAGCTGTATATACAGAGAGCATGAGTAGTCAGCAGAGTACTAATCAGCATTTGCTTATGAGGAAACTATGCAATCAAAGGGAAAAGAAACATCCACAAGGATTAAAAGAAACAGAAGCCAAAAGTCACATGGGACTGAGAAGAGTGCTTAGTTTCAAAACCCAGACTAGGAAACCTCATGCATGAGGAACTGTACTATACTCAGAAAGCTCTCAGCTCAGTAGTAGGGGTTAGTTAGTTCTTGACTAAATTCTGCTGTGGTCCTGCCTTACTTACCTGAAAAGCAAGACTTAGAAAAAACAAAACTGTTTCCAAGTAACCTAACTGTATCCCAGAACAAAGTTTGACAACAATTAAAATTCAAAAATACCAAGCACTCAAAACATGTAAAATCTACAAATTCTGTCATCCACTGAAATATTACCAGCCATGCACAGAGGCACAAAAAAGTCCTATAACAAAGAATAAATAAACTGAAATTGATCTAGAATTCACACACATTAGAATTAGTAAACAAAGACATTAAATCAGCTATTTTGCCCATATCCCATATATTTAAAAGTTTAGGAAAGATAAATTGAACATGTTAAACAGAAAAATCAAAAATATAAAAACAACCCAAGTTGAACACCTAGGGATGAAAACTACAATGTATATAATGAAACAATACACTAGATAGGATCAACGTATTCTCCAATGTATTGGAGAAAAGAAAGTATACTATTATAAGGTTTAAATACTATACATGTAAGAGTATAATATTACTAGAAGGTAATTATTTACTTCAAAGTTACAGATGTGTACTATATGCTCAGTCATCCAGTATAATAATGACAAAGTTATAGCTAACAAGCCAAATAAGATGGTACAATTATAAAATTTACTCAATCCAAAAGAAATCAGAAAAAAGAGTGGAAATGAATAAAGAACAAATGGGACTAATAGGGAAAAAAAAGCAAGATTAGTGATTTAAACTTAACCACGTAAATAATCACATTAAATGAAAGTCTAAATACTCCCATTAAAAGACAGAGATGAAAAGATTAGATGAAACAGCACAACCCAACTGTTTACACTTTAAGAAATTAACTATAACCATAAACCTTGCAGGGCACGAGAAAATGCGATTACACATCTGAAGAACTGAAAGAAAAAAAATTCTGTTAGCCAAAATTATTATACCCAACAAAGCTATTTTTTAGAAATGAAAGAGACTAATGCCCTTCCCCAACCAGCAAAAGCTGAGAGAATTCTTCACCACCAGACTGATCTTATAAGATATGCTTAAGGGAGTGCTGCAACTCAAAGCCAAAAATAATAATTACTATCATAAAAACATGTGAAAGTATAAAACTCACTAGTAGAAGTAAGTTTATATTCAAACTCAGAATACTTCAATACTCTGGTGCTATGAAAGCTAGTGCTTTCACACCACAAGCAGAATGGTTAAATATCAAAGTGGTTAAAAATAACTGCAGTGACAATTAGTTGTTAAGGAACATAAAATATATAGAGATGTAAATTAAGGCAACAAAAATATAAATTGTGAAGAGGAGGGCAAAAGTCTACAGTATTTTTATGTGACCAAAGTTACACTGTTATAAGCTTAAAACAGTCTGTTATAGCCACAATTTTTTAATCTTAGTTTCATGGTAACCACAAAAAGAGACAGAGCAACAGATACACTAATAAGAAAGAGGAAAGAATCAAAGCTTACCATAACAAAAAATCAAATCACCAAACTACAAAGGTAAACAACAAGAAAGGAATAAAACTTACCATATGACACAATCATTCTCCTAGCTATATTCCCAAAAGAAATGAAAATGTATTTCTAGACAGAGACTAGTTAATAAATGTTTATAGCAGATTAGATAGATGATAGACAGATAGATATACATGTACGTACACATATTAACTCAAAACCAGAAATAACCCAAATGACCATCAATAGGTAAACAGACAAATTTTGGCGTAACTATACAATATAATACTACTGAGAAATGAAAATGAACTATTGATACTAGCAGCAACATGGATGCTTCTCAAATAATTATTCTAAGTGATAGAAGACAGATTTAAAAAGAGTGTATGTTGTATTTTTCCATTTGCATAAAATTCTTTTAAAAAACACAACCTAATCTATAATAACTGATCAATGCACAATAACAAATCAATGGTTGCCTGTGAATTGGGAACTAGGGTGACTGGGAAGGGCAGGGAGGAGGAATTTTTGAAAAAGAAAACAAAGAGAAAAAATTATAACATTAATTCTCATGAACTAAGAAAAAAATTCTTACACGGAGAAAAATAAAGCAGAAATGAGATTTGAAAATTATTATTAAAATTGTGCTTTGATTTGAAAAGTCATGAGTGTTTAAGTCCAGCTATTTGTCTTTCTGATTAAATATATAAGAACATAGTACCTTCCTTCAATTTATCTTAAATTTAGTGCTGATCCATTTTGAGAAGCATCCTTTTGTTCTTAGATTATAGGAAATGGCATGGAGTCACTGCTAACATGAAATTTACTGACTGAATAGTTTAACATAACTATAAAGGCAGAAACACATCTAACAACTAGCAAGAAGTACAGGTGAAGAGGACATACCTCATTATGCCTCTCTCAAACAGCTGATACAAAACTCTTTCAATCAGACTATTAGTTCCCAGGAGTACAGTTGTAAATTCACAAGAGTAAATCTTGATAAGTGTTTATGACACAGATGTTAGACTAGCTACATTGGAAGAGCTGATTTCATCAAGCCATTAACCTATTTAGTCCAATTGGTTGTAGAATGGTTAACAGAGTTTACACAGCATCATAAACCAATAGCATCTCTAGTAGCCTTTAAAAGTGAGGCTAATGAATAGTTTGCCACAGTAACACTGCTGAGCATGCTCTACCTCACGGTGCCAAAGGAAAAAAAAAATATTCATTCATCAGCTCACTGCCAGCTACCAGTAACAGCCATCTGTGAAGGAAGACTTTTGCTCCTTTGGAAAAAATAATCCAGGAAAAGTGAAATGTAAGCATTCTCTAGGGAGCTATGCACTAATAATCCAGTGAAATTAAGCTCCAAACAGTCCCGGGACACTGCCCATGAGCTGCAATGGATAGTTGGATGGATTTATAGCTGCTGAGTGAGGAAAAGGTTTAGACAAATTACACAGCAAATTGGCCTAGACTCAGCTGGGCACAAAAGTCTGAAAAAAATATATAAAACCACAGATGGACTCCTCCATGTAGAAACTCTAGGACCTGGCCAGTTTTCAGCCATCTGACTTCAGCTCCTGGGTTTACAGACTCATTTTATTCAATCAGTGCTTCAGCACTGGTGAGAACATGTTTCTCTGAATTGTCAATCTTATCTTCCACAAAGGCAAGATCCATTTGATGGCCATGGGTACAGACAGAACTTTATTCTACTGCTACAGTTAAAACTGTAGGCACAAGCTGAACACTGTTTCCTTGGATTAGTCATGCAAGAGTTTTCTGTCAGTCTATATAGGACTTTGTTCTGTATACAATTTTTGTCTTTCAGCATTTTAAAATTTCAAATACAGTAAGAAATACATTTCATATCATAACTATATCATGATACAGTATCTACACATACAGAAATGATTTTCAAAACATTTAATAACCATTGTGTAATGGGCATGAATCTATTAGAATAGGGCATTAACCAAAATTAGCCATATACAACTATATAACCACCATATGGATGCTGATTGGCTAAATTATAATGAAACAGAAGTTCTAGTAACACTCACACTATGAACAATGTACTTACATGTTTTATTATTTCTCATTTGCTGGTCATAACTTACTAAATTGCTTTCATGATCAGCTAATGCATCATGACCTATAATTGTAAAATCATTTCTCTTAATAGTTTGGTTTTTTTAATTATAGTATGTTATACGTAAAATTTACCATTTTTAGCGAACAGTTCAGTGGCATTAAGTCCATTCACACTGTTGTACAGTCATCATCACCATCCATCTCCAGAACGTCTTCATTTTCCCTAACTAAAATGACCATAGCTGTTAAACAATAACTCCCCATTTCCCTCTTCCTTCAGTCACTGGCAGCCCCCATTCTACTTTCTATCTCCATGAACTTGGAAACTCTTGGTTTCTGTGGTTCATTTTTAAGTCATAATGTTTCTAAGAAATAAGACAATAAAAACATGTGTCAAGGGAAGGAAAGTTGGACAAGGATTGAGAGTACGATAGGACAATTATTAAAATGCAAAGTTCTCTCATACTTACATATGACATTGTTAAACGTGTTGTAGAAAAATATTAAAGATCAGTGATAAAGAGATCTACGGCCGGGCGCGGTGGCTCAAGCCTGTAATCCCAGCACTTTGGGAGGCCGAGGCGGGTGGATCACGAGGTCAAGAGATCGAGACCATCCTGGTCAACATGGTGAAACCCCGTCTCTACTAATACAAAAAATTAGCTGGGCACGGTGCCGCGTGCCTGTAATCCCAGCTACTCAGGAGGCTGAGGCAGGAGAATTGCCTGAACCCAGGAGGCGGAGATTGCGGTGAGCCGAGATCGCGCCATTGCGCTCCAGCCTGGGTATCAAGAGCGAAACTCCGTCTCAAAAAAAAAAAGAGATCTACTAAGCTACATGAGATAGTTAAAATGTTCCATAGAATGTTATCTAAGATAATTGATTATATAACTTTTCAGTGGAAAAACTGAATGCCAACAATTTTAATTCTCCATTTTTCTTTCACTGGGCCAAGTGCCAATAGTTTGAATTCAGCAAGAAGCAGCACATCTTAGAACAGCTTTTAGCAAAGAAACCAAAGCAGATAGAAAATATAGCTTCCTTTATCCTCAGCTCTACTGGGCTTCTAATCACTAGTATCAAATTTGCATATATGCTTTATTATCAACTTTTGTGATTAAAATGTAGTTTTTACTTTTAAACTCATAGGACAAATAATATCATGTGGATGAAGAACAGTATCACAGAGTCTGTTTATATTACTCATAACATATGTTTGCTTTTCTTTTTCTTCTCACCAAAAAAATATGCTGTTTATAGTTCCCTTCACAGCAGTGTATTTTTTCCACTTTTGAGGAGTCATGCTATAAGTATTATTAAATATTAAGACTTTGTTCTTAAGCATCTTGATCCTATCTTGAAATCATGTTTGATAAATATGATGAGAGGGGAGAGAATTAAGGTGAAAGAGCCCTTCCAAACGGGCCAAGAACAAATCCCCTCTTAAGATGAGACTACTATCCAAGTCTCACCATAACCCTATAAGATAAGTAATCAGAACATATATTCAAATATTCAACTTAGAGGTGACAAACTAAGGATCCAGAAGGTAAATTGTTTACCCAAGCAGTGGAATTTGGACAAACACAGAAGTCACTGGTGTTCTGATCAAGTTCTCTCTCCTTGTGGGAGAATATTAATCTTCCCACTCCTTTGCATAGAATCAAGTAAATCACATTGTCCACAAATGGACATTTTTATATGACTAATAACTAACAAGATATTATATAATTAACTGAAATGGCACTTAAAAGACAAAAAAAATTTGAAGTAACAAAATTAGTGATCAAGAGATAATATAATTAGTCATAGTGATGAATAATATATCTACTATCCATGTGCCAGATATAATGTTAATCATTTTTATGTACAATACCTCTTTTAATCTTCACCACACGTTAGGAAGTTGGTAATATTCTTGGCTGAGAACTCGGTTTTCAACTTTTAAAGTTTCTGAAGAAATAATTTATATTTGAAACTTTTCCTTCAGAAAATAAATTTGACAGCTTGATGTAATTTATATTTATTAAGGGGAAACTGCAGGTAAGAAAACTTGATTCAATAACGGAAATCAGAAAAACAAGAGAGTTTTGGTTGAACAATTGAGTTAGTGTTAAGAGCCCAATACAATGTTAAGGGAGAAATTCATCAAACACTTAAAAATATGGGGAAAATACTCAGGAAATTGGCCTATGAAAAGAATCAGGAAGTGATTTGCTACAACAGTGAAATCTATGATGTTTCAAAAGTATGAAGGCCATCAGCAATAATAGGAGCTCAGAACTTAGGAAAAAATAAAGGAGCAAGAGCAGCAAAATGAAGGAATATTCAGATAGAGGAGATGCAGAATAATGCCAGATAAAGAAATAAATAGGAGAAGGCTTGTAGAAGAAGATAGGTAGGCAACTATGTCAAATGCTTCAGAAAGGTAAGGAGGACCTTTATGGAGAAAAGTCCTTTGCTGACATTCAAGAGCATATTTATAAGTCATAGGATAAAAAATAGACCCCACATGGGTCAAAGAGACAAACGGTAATGAGATGCCATTTATTATTCTTCTAGAGTAAGATACTGTAAACACTTAAAAGATCACTGTAGTACATGTCAGTTGTAAAGACTGTCTCAGGGCAATCTCATTTTACAATAGCTACAAAAAACTACCTAGGAATAATTTTTTTTTTTTATTGCATTTTAGGTTTTGGGGTACATGTGAAAAACATGCAAAGTTGTTGCATAGGTGCATTCATGGCAGTGTGATTTGCTGCCTCCCTCCCCCTCGCCCATATCTGGCATTTCTCCTCATGCTATCCCTCCCCAACTCCCCCCCCGCTGTCCCTCCCACTCCCCCGCAACAGACCCCCGTGTATAGTGCTCTCCTCCCTGTGTCCATGTGTTCTCCTTGTTCAACACCCTCCTATGAGTGAGAACATGTGGTGTTTGGTTTTGTGTTCTTGTGTCAGTTTGCTGAGAATGATGGTTTCCAGGTTCATCAATGTCCCTACAAAGGACGCAAACTCCTCATTTTTAATGGCTGCATAATATTCCATGGTGTATATGTGCCACATTTTTCCTGTCCAGTCTATCATCGATGGGCATTTGGGCTGGTTCCAGGTCTTTGCTATTGTAAACTGTGCTGCAATGAACATTCGTGTGCATGTGTCCTTATAGTAGAATGATTTATAATCCTTTGGATATATGCCCAGTAATGGGATTGCTGGGTCAAATGGAATTTCTATTTCTAGGTCCTTGAGGAATCGCCACACTGTTTTCCACAGTGGTTGAACTAATTTACACTCCCACCAACAGTGTAAAAGTGTTCCTATTTCTCCACATCCTCTCCAGCATCTATTTTCTCCAGATTTTTTAATGATCGCCATTCTAACTGGCGTGAGATGGTATCTCAATGTAGTTTTGATTTGCATTTCTCTAATGACCAGTGATGATGAGCATTTTTTCATATGTTTGTTGGCCTCTTGTATGTCTTCTTTTGTAAAGTATCTGTTCATATCCTTCGCCCATTTTTGAATGGGCTTGTTTGTTTTTTTCTTGTAAATCTTTTTTAGCTCGTTGTAAATTCTGGATATCAGCCCTTTGTCAGATGGGTAGGCTGCAAAATTTTTTTCCCATTCTGTTGGTTGCCGATTCACTCTATTGACTGTTTCTTTTGCTGTGCAGAAGCTGTGGAGTTTGATTAGGTCCCATTTGTCTATTTTGGCTTTTGTTGCCAATGCTTTTGGTGTTTTGGTCATAAAGTCCTTGCCTACGCCTATGTCCTGAATGGTTTTGCCTAGGTTTCCTTCCAAAAATACACGAAATGGTAAAGAGCATCAACACAATGAAGAATCTGCATCAACTAATGGGAAAAACAGCCAGCTAGCATCAAAATGACAGGATCAAATTCACACATAACAATATTAACCCTAAATATAAACGGACTAAATGCCCCAATCAAAAGACACAGATTGGCAAATTGGATAAAAAGCCAAAACCCATCAGTGTGCTGTATCCAGGAAACCCACCTCACATGCAAGGATACACAAAGGCTCAAAATAAAGGGATGGAGGAAGATTTACCAAGCAAATGGAGAACAAAAAAAAGCAGGAGTTGCAATTCTCATCTCTGATAAAATAGACTTTAAAGCAACAAAGATCAAAAGAGACAAAGAAGGACATTACATAATGGTAAAAGGATCAATGCAACAAGAAGAGCTAACGATCCTAAATATATATGCACCTAATACAGGAGCACCTAGATACATAAGGCAAGTTCTTAAAGACTTACAAAGAGACCTAGACTCCCACACAATAATAGTGGGAGACTTCAACACCCCATTGTCAATATTAGACAGATCAACGAGACAGAAAATTAACAAGGATATCCAGGACTTGAACTCAGACCTGAACCAAGCAAACCTAATAGACATTTGCAGAACTCTCTACCCCAAATCCACAGAATATACATTCTTCTCAGCACCACATCACACCTACTCTAAAATTGACCACATAATTGGAAGTAAATCACTCGTCAGCAAATGCAAAAGAACGGAAACCATAACAAACAGTCTCTCAGACCACAGCGCAATCAAGTTAGAACTCAGAATTCAGAAGCCAACCCAGAACCGTACAGCCTCATGGAAATTGAACAACTTTCTCCTGAATGTTGACTGGATAAACACTGAAATGAAGGCAGAAATAAAGATGTTCTTCAAAACCAACAAGAACGAAGACACCACATACCAGAATCTCTGGGACACATTTAAAGCAATCTCTAGAGGAAAATATATAGCAATAGGTGCCCACATGAGAAGAAAGGAGAGATCTAAAATTGACACTCTATCATCAAAATTGAAAAAGCTAGAGGAGCAAGATAAAAAAAACTCAAAACCTAGCAGAAGACAAGAAATAACTAAGATCAAAGCAGAATTGAAGGAGATAGAGACACGAAAAACCCTTCAAAAAATCAATAAAACCTAGGAATAAATTTAACCAAGGAGGTGGAATATCTTTACAATGAACACTACAAGAAAACTATGTAAGAAATGAAAGAAGACACAAATAAATAGAAAGATATCCCATGTTCATTGATTAGAAGAATTAATATTGTCAAAATGACAATACTACCCATAGCAATCTACAGATTCAGTGCAATCCTTATCAAAATATTAATGACATTATTCACAGAATTTTCTTAAAAAATTACTCTAAAATTTGTATGGAACCATAAAAGAGACCAAGTAACCAAAACAATCCTGAGCAAAAAGAACAAAGCTGAAGGCCTCACATTACCTGACTTCAAAATATACTACAAACCTATAGTAACCAAAACAGCATGATACTGGTATAAAAACAGATGCATAGACCAATTGAACAGAGAACCTAGAAACAATTCCCATATTTACAGCTAACTTATTTTTGACAAAACCACCAAAAACATACAGTAGAGAAAGAACACTTTCTTTAAAAAAATTAACTGTCTTTAATGCTCAAAAATGAAACCAAACCCCTATCTCTCACCACATACAAAAATCTGCTCAACATGGATTAAAGACTTAAATGTAATCCGTGAAACTTTAAAACTACTAGAAGAAAATATAGGACTAATGCTTCAGGACACTGTTTGGGCCAAAGGTTTTATGGGTAAACCACAGGCAAAACCACAGGCAAAATAAGCAAAAATAGATAAATGGGCCTATATCAAACTAAAATGCTTCTACACAGCAAAAGAAACAATGAATAGAGTGAAGGGATAACCTACAGAATGGGAGAAAGTATTTGCAAATTATTGATCCGACAAGGGTCTAATATACAGAATATACATGGAACTCAACCCTACAACAAAAAACAAATAAACCAATTTAAAAATGGGCAAAGGATATGAATGGATATTTCTCAAAAGAAGACATACAAATTACCAACAAGTATATTTTTAAAAGCTCCATATCACTAATCATCAGAGAAATGCAAGTCAAAACCACAATGAGATTTCACATGACCCTGGTTATAATGAGTATTATCAAGAAGACAAAAACTAATTGCTGGTGACAATGCAGAGAAAGGGAACGCTTACACATCACTGGTGGAAATGTAAATAGTACTGCTACTACTGAAAACAGTATGAAATTTCCCCAAGAAACTAAAAATAGAACTACCATATGATCCAGCAATCCCACTGTTGGGTATTTATCCAAAGGAAAGAAAATAAGTATATCAAATAGATATATACACCCCCATGTTTATTGTAGCACTATTCACAAAAGCCAAGATACGGAATCAACATAAATGTCCATCAATTTGAGAATGGATAAAGAAAATGTGATCCATATATGCAATGGAATATTATACAGTCACAAAAAGAATGAAATTCTGTCATTCACAGGCACATGGATAAGCCTGGAAGACAGGTTAAGTGAAATAAGTCAGGCACAGAAGAATAAATACTGCATGTTCTCCCTCATATGCAGGAGCAAAAAGTGTTGAGGGCATAGAATTGGAGAATAGAACTGTGGTTATCAGAGACTGGAGAGGGTAAAGGGGAGGTGATGATAGGAAAAGGTTAACAGATACAAAATTATAGCTAGATAAATAACACGGTAGGGTGACTTTAATTAACAATAATCTATTGTACATTTTCAAATAGCTAAAAGAGAGGATTTTGAATGTTCTCAACAGAAAGACAGGATAAATGTTTGAGGCAATGAATACAATTACTTTTATTTGATCATTGCTCACTGTATACATGTATTGAAATATCACTCTGTATACCATAAGTATGTGCAATAATTACATGGCAACAAAAGATAAAAGAAAAAATTACTTAGGAAAACAAAAGGAATCCCTAGAGGAATTCACTGGATTGGTTATTTTTAGTGTCAGAGAGCTCCATTGCTCAATACTGCAAGCAGTATAACTTAAAACTCTTAGCTGACTCTTAATAAGTTTCTGAGCAATGGAAAAAAAACTGTTCCGTTTTTAAAGAATGGATAACATAAACAAAATAAGTATTTAATACTTTGTTCCTCTGGAACACAGATCTGACCAATACTTTATCCAAGGAATATAAAGATAAATAAGAAATATTTATAAGAATAAAAGATATAGTAAATGACTGGCAATACTTAGTAATGAGCATGCCTGTTGTTTCTGCTCAAAAGCCAAAGTACTATTAGTTCAAAGTCTCCAACTAGGGAGAAGTTGCCTTGGAATTGTAAGTGCACCAAACAATAGAATAGAAAATGTAAGAGAGAAATCATTAATGGCAATGTTATAAAATTAACCCTTTGTTCTCATCTTTAAGCATTGATGTTCTATTCCTTCTAACATACAATAAACAAAAATTTTCTATGATTAACAGCAATATACTACAACAATAATTATACATCTTATAGATTAAAAAATACTCTAAGTCCTCTTTTAGCATATATAGTATCAGATACACTTGTGCTGGCACAGTACTTGAACATAAATATAATTATTTCTCCAAAATTTTATTCAATGTGCTGTTAGATAACTATAGTTTAAATTTATTTAAATTTATATAAATTTATATAAATTTAACTACAGTTTAAATTTATATAAATTTAACTACAGTTTAAATTTATAGTTTTAATTTATTTAAATTCATATTTCTATTATTTTCTAAAATCAGAAGCAGAACTTCTGTGGCTAGTTAAATGAGTTATTGAGAACTTTGCTATTATATACCACTGAAATAATAAAAATGTAGTACATACTTCAGAATAAAAAGAACAATAACAATAGCTATAATTTACATCTCGCTCCATATACGCCAAGTGTGTTTACTCATCTTACATATATTAATGGTTTTAATATTCATAGTATGCCTACATGAAAAAGTATTATTAATCCCATTATTATTGTTCAGCTAACAGAGAAGAGAAATAGTACTTAATTCAGTGCATTTGTTCAAAGTCTCCTAGTCAAAATTCTTATCTTTAACAGACAATGTAGATTCTTGTGAGACCTGGAGAATCAGTTCTCAGTTCTCATTCAAGTCAAGACAATAATATAATGGCTTCCTATACTTTAAGAACTTTATGACTCACATATCTCTTTTGTAAGTCTTCAAAATTTAACAAGAAATTGACATCAGTGTCCATTTCACTATCACTATTAACATTATTACATCTGTCTTCAAATATATGTCACAAATTATAAACATACATGTCAAGAACTTGCTATAAACGAAGACATTCTGGTTTATGCCTTTTTCTCACCATTTCAAATTCAAGGAGACTTGAATTAGCTCAGTAAGCACTCTCTCCTTGATCATGTTCAAGAGAAAGACAAAATAAGAGTATTTCAACTAGCTCCTACCTACAGACAAGTATCTGCTAATAGCCCAGGAAATTGTTTAGGTAAAGTTCAAAGTAGACAATTGAGTCAAGAACTTCATTTTGTATTACAATGATTTGGGGTGACATGTATACAGTTTATCAAGATTGTTGAGTCCAGGTAAGTTTCTATAGTACTCTGTGGAATTATTACCTGGAATAAATTCTAGTACCTTTGAGGCACTTTCTAGCTCCCATTATTTTAAGCACTTTATACCCATTATCTCATTTAAACCTGACATTAACTGTTTATAGCTATACCTATTATTATTACTACTTTTCAAATGAGGAAAATAAGGCATACAGAAGTTAAATAATTTACCTAACATACACAGCTCATAACCTAACATACACAGCTCATAACCTAAAATAAGAAAATTTCAGAATTTCAGTGGTATTTGGAAAGTCACCTATACTATTTCTACAGTATTCATATTTCTACATAAAAATGATCAAACATATTCTAAAACAGAAAAGCAAGCTTTACTATGCATATTCATATATGAACAAACAAGCCTAAAAGCATAATTAGTATGTAGCATGAATGTTACAAGTATTCCTACCACAAAGTTAACAATTCTATTTTATTTGTCTAGAAAGAGTATATGTCTTGTATTTAAAAGTAATAAATATAACATATTATGATCAAAATTTTTAGGATTTAAAAATTATGTTTAAAATAAAATGGCATCTGAAGAAATGCTTTCTAATACATGACCACAGTATTTATTCCCTAAATAAATTATTTTTCAAAATATATTAGCAGTTGATACTTCTACAAATTGGTACCTTACAACAACTAAGACCTGTGCTGCATACCAGTGAGATTCGGTACTTTACCTCATTCATGATCCAATTTTTTTAATGCAAAAGCCCAAATTTCAATAAATATTAAAATCATACCATATTTAACAATAACATATTTATTTTTTGTTGTAAAGAAAAATGCACTTAAGGTACATTTTGGATTTTTACCAAATAAACGTTTTCAAAATATTCATTGTCCATTGCCCAAATGTAAAACTCTGATAACACTGATTAATATTTAATATTGTGGCAGAGATGATTATAGTAACACCGTGACTGTGTTAAGTAATTCCTTCATGCAGGGCATGTTCCTCAAGATGTCCTACACAATCCTCTGAATATACACCTACATAAATAGAACCTATATTTAGTATATTAATGTGGAAATAGCAACTTATTTAATTGTATCTTTTAAAAGTATAGAGATGTCAGTAAAAGGAACTCATTAATACATCTTAATATGATGATAGTCTATTCATAGAGCCCTGAGCTGAGATGGTAAAATTTTACCCTAAATTTCTGATGATTTCATCTTGATGCAATTAATAAATTAAACTAATATATCAAATTGTCTATCATGTGACTCAGAAATATACAGCACTAACTACAAATATATCTCAGCTATAGTCCCTACAATCAAAACATAGAGAAAAAACAATGGAAAGTAACAAGAATCTATTGAGATTTGTTATTTGAGTGTGAGGGATGGAGAGTAAAAAACATAGCTAATCTTCCCCACACTGTGTTATGTCTTTGCAGGGGACACATGATTTTTTTTTGTATTTTATATTATTGTATAAATGTATACCAGTTAGAAAAATGGTATATGATATGCTTTGGCTGTGTCCCCACAAAAATCTCATCTTGAATTCCCATGTGTTGTGGGAGGGACCCAGTGAAAGGTAATTGAATCATGGGGGCAGGTCTTTCCCATGCGGTTCTTGTGACAGCGAATGAGTCTCCTAAGATCTGATGGTATTATAAGGAAGAGTTTCCCTCTACAAGCTCTCTTCTTTTGTCTGCTGCCACGTGAGACATGCCTTTGACCTTCTGCCATGATTATGAGCCCTCTGCAGCCGCGTGGAACTGTAAGTCCAATAAACCTCCTTCTTTTGTAAATTTCCCAGACTCAGGTATGTCTTTATCAGCAGCTTGAAAATGGACTAATACAGTATATAATTATACATTTGTGTATGTGGTACATCCCTCACCTCATGGAAAATATCTATAGTAACTCCATGGGAAAACTAACCTTAAAAGATGATTAGGACTTAGAGAAGCTGATGAGCAAAACAATGTGTGAGGACATGGAGGTAGAAATGAGAAAAAAAAAACTCATGTAGTTTAGCAGGAAATTGAGGTAGGGTCTATGTTTTTAAAAGCCTTTAAGTTTCAGAATAGCTTAGCTTTTCAGGATGAAAGTAACATTGAAGGACTTGGTCTCAAAGTTGTAATGCACAATGGGTTACAGAAGGGAAAGACTGGAATTAATGAGATCGGTGTTATCACAGTAGCCTTATATCCTTGCACAGTGCCTATAATGCATATGGAATCAGTAAATGTTTATTAAATGCAGGCAAAAATGAATTAACATTCATGTCATAATGGACAGGAAGTCTAGAAATGGTGGTTATGAGCAATAGATGAATCAGAGATGACACCCAAGTTTCAAGTATGTGAAAGCACACAGCTTGAAAGTGTGTGTGTGTGCATGTGTGCCTAAAACTACACCTATAAAGGAGCAGAAAGCATAGGGTTTAATGTGCAATATCTAAAGTCAGGCTGCCTGGATCATGTCACAGCCTTAATACTCACTGGTTAGCTAACCTTAGGCAAAATTACTGAGCCATTAGAACCTCAGTTTTCTCTTATTTAAAATAGTAATAGAGTATCTTCATTATGTTTAAGATGATATTTAAAAAGTACTTATAAGTTCAATTGGGAAAGTAAAACACTTAAACTGATTTACAAATAGTGTCAGTAAATGTTAGTTATTATTCTTGAGTTTTTAAATTTTCTTTTTCACTAAGTTACCTTCCTGCTGAGATTGTTTTTTCTACCAGATGTGGTTCAAAAGTAGTTGACCAAGTCTTAGGGCATTTGTCACAATAAAAATATGCCATACATAGCTCTTTACTAAAACAGCAGAACAGGCACTGATTATTAACTAATCTATGATTCTAAAATAATCATGATTTAGAGCATTTTTATTTAAAAAAAAAAAGCATTACTCCTACATTTTGACTAACAATACTTCTGGGTTTTCTTTCTAGTTAGATTTTTCATTCTAAGGGAAAACGAATTTTTACTTATGTTGAGTGTAAAAAAGCTTATTGTTCAGTTCTCTTGTGAACCTACTTCACCCTCTTGTCTTCAGTACGAAGTATCAAGCCCTTCTCAGCTTACAGCTACTCCTGCCATGGAAAGGGGAAAGTCAGTCCCTCCAAGCACAGTGATGTGTTTGAGATTATCAATGTGCCAACATTTCCAGGTGGTGATTTTTAATTTTTAATTAGGCAACTTCCTAATCCCTTAATGTTTTCTGAAGACATGCTCACCACCCCTCCACATCCGCCAGGGAATCATAGGAGTTATTGAAGACCTTTTGGGAACCACATTTCCTTCTCTCGTGATCTTTGCCATCTGAATGAAGACTTCCCTTGTGTAAAAATAATGTAAGTTTCCTGTTATTATTCCTGTATACTTTACAGTTTTCCCAAACATTGATCAATGCATACCATAACATTTTTCTTCAAAATAAACCGTGCCCAACATTTTAAGAAATTCTGCCTCTTTGATTTTCAATATATTAAACTTAAACCCAGCTTCCTAAAATGAGTTCTACTCTTTCTCTAATGGGGAAAATTGTTTTGAAGGAGGCTTGGCCATTTTTTTAGGAATATCTGTAACTTTAGATCATGACTCCTGTGTTTTTAAATATATATATATATTTCCACTTATTAAGTACACTTAAAGAGATTGAATGTAGCTCTAAATAAAGACGAAATAATGAGGAAAAGCAGTGAGAGCAATTGAGGGCAGATCAGACTTACTTTTTTACACCATGATTTCTATTACTTAAAGGTGACTGCTGTAATAACATCTAAGCATTAATAAAGTTTAAATATTGTGGCGGAAACAGTTATCTCATAAAAATTTGAACTCTTTTCCATGTTTCAGAGTTGTTGCTGGAAAGCAGCTACCCAGATAGAAACTACATTTCCTAGCTTCCCTTGTGTCTTGGTGAGATCATGCGATTAATTTCTGGCCAGTAGAATAAAGGTAAAAGTGAAGTATTGCACTTCCAGGCTTGGGTCATAAGAAACTGCTGTACAACCCTCAGTGATCTCTTTCTTCCTCCCATTTGGCAGCTGAAAGTACTTGCCCAAGGCGTCCTTGTAAACCATTTGTGGAAGAAAAAAGAGTTCAGTCAATTTGTGTTTCTGGAAGATTGGGTAGAACTGAGACCAACCTACCACCAATCCTGCCACTGCCAAGTGGGTGGGAATAAACTGCTCATATTGGGCTACCTTATGGAAAATTGATTTATTTTTTACAAAAGCTAGAGTAACCTTAATTAATACATGTAGTCAATTTACTACACAGTAAAGAAAATCTCTATTAATGCCATATAACCTACATCTAAAAAAAAATAAGCATTCCCTAAAAAGGGAAGTTTTTAAATGACAATGTCAACAAAGTAACACACAAATATTAGTTATTAGTAGTAACAATGCATATGAACATTATTTTTATAATTTGGCTAACATATATTGAGTGTTAACAATGTTCAATTCTTCATGTGTTATCACATTTAATTCAGAAAAGCCCTATAGTTTAATAATATAAAGCACAGAGATATTAAGTTACTTGCCCAAGATTATATAGTATTAGTTGGAAGAGAAGGGATTTAAAATACTCCGTCAATTGGTAAATTATTGTGTGATCAGTGAATTAAAGAAACTATTAAGAAACCAGCAAGAGAAAAGCAAATTTGTAAGTTCATTGTTCATTCAATTAGGAATTTTTTATTTGCAGGGCATGATGACATTCAAGGACTGTGGGAATTAGAAATATGTAAAGGACATAAACTATGACACAAGAATATTAAAATCTAGTTGGGAACATGAGCCATATACAAAAACAACTACAATATATATCTGTATATAGTAAACCTATTATAATATAGCAGAATACTAGGAGACTTTAGGTAAAAAGGGTCACTTCTAGCAGGGAGTCAGAGTATACTCTTTATAGAAAATTACAATTAATATTGGCCCTACCTGAACGGGTAGAATTCAATAGGCAGGAACAATTAAAAACCCTTTCAAGTGGGCATATAAATACCTATAATCAAGAATGGGAAATGCATAAACAAAGAGGTAGAAAGACAAGTTGAGATCAGTTGAGTGGGGATCTTGAATATCAAGCTATGTTTTTGACTTTATGAAGCAGATAACAGAAGTCAAGACCCTCCCAGTCAGATACATTTATCTACCTAGTATGATCTTTTAAACTCTATGATCAAGTATGGATTGAACTAGTAGTTCATAATGAGACTGAAAAGCCCTATCCTTTTTCCCCTATGTGGTATATGGTAAGAGATATATTGTGGCCACATGATTAATGATTGCGAGAAGGCCTACACAAAAATCTCACAGGGACAAAACTATGTGACACATAGCAGCATGAGGCAACCTGACCTAGGAATTTCCGGGAGACAAGACCACCTCAGCACAGATACAATTCCTAGAAATCTTAAAACAAAGCTTACCCTTACAATAATAACTTAAACTCCCTCGTAAGGAAATTCCTAGTAACTGACCTGGACTGAAGACACAATAAGAAAGTGGGAAAGATCCCTCAAATTCTGGGAATGGTGTCTCCAAGTCAAGACCCTCCCAGTCAGATGGTCATCTGATGTCCTATCTGTATCTGGCCCATGCCATTGGCCTGCTCCCAACATCTCCCTTGTAAAAGTGCTGCCACGATAAACTGCTTCAGGGTCAGACGGTGTCTGAAATTCATCTTTGATATGAATTGAACTAAACAGGAAAAGTCACTCCTAAGGAAGCTAGTGACCTAGGATGACCCAAGACCCCTGAAAACAACATCCCAAAAGTATTATTTTGTTTCGTACTTTATCTTTCCTTTCTTTTTTTGACACAGAGTCTCACTCTGTCACCCAGGCTGGAGTGCAATGGTGCAATCTCGGCTCACTGAAACCTCCAGCTCCAGGGTTCAAGCAAATTCTCCTACCTCAGCCTCATGAGTAGCTGGGATTATAGGCACCCGTCACCCACCACAGACAAATACTTTTTGTATTTTTAGTAGAGATGGAGTTTCACCATGTTGGTCCGGCTGGTCTCGAACTCTTGACCTCAGGTGATCCACCCACCTTGAAAGTGCTGGGATTACAGGTGTGAGCCACCACAACTGGCCCACCTTTCTTTTTAATAAATGTTTACTGAAGACAGTTCAGAAAATAGAGGTGACTATAACATGAAAAATATCCTCTCGTTTGCTATTATCTCCTTCCCTAATTTTCTCTTGAGAATATAAACAAAAAAAAAAAATGCTTTGCAGAAATAGTTTCAGACACTACTTAAGGTTCTGTAACCCACTCTTTAAACTTTATCATCATAATGGTTGTGTAGCATTCCGTCAACTGGCTAGATCATAATGTATTTTAAAATGTCCAATTATTAGGAAATTAAATTGTACTTATGTTTACTATCCTTATAAACTATGACAAATAGCCCATTTTTAAACTTTGCCAATTTCATGTTAAAAAACAATCTCATTGCTTTAATTTGAACTTCTTTATCAGTAAGTTGAGCTTTTTCCATACTTTTTATAGTATGTCTTCCTAGTGAATTGCCCCCTCATGTAACTGCTACTTAAAAAATTATGTATTTTTTCTTATTTTTCAAAGATTTAACCTATATAGTATGAATATTAACTTTTTCCTGTCATATATACTGCAAAACATATCTTAGTTTCCCATTGGTCTCTAAATTAACTTTTGGCATTTCTGTCATACAAAATCTCTCAATATTCAGATAAGCAAATCTACCAATTCTTTTATGATTTTTTTCCTTTCTAAAAGATATTCCCAACAACAAAACTGTGGTGAATATCAGTCTGCAATTTTTACCAGTATTTTAATTACTGATTTGCATTTTTAACATTCCTCCTCCAAGCTAAAAGTATATATCTCCACTGACACCAATTTTACTGGCTGAAACTCCTAGTGTAATATAAAAATTAAGAATAAGGACTCTACAGTTATACTTCCTGAGTTAAATCCTGGTTTTACTTACTAACTGTGACTCTAAGAAAATTATTTTACTTTTTGTGTCTCGGTTCTTTTTATCTACAAAATGAAGATAAGAAGTGTAGGTATCTCATCCTATTGTGAAGCTTAGATGAATTAAATCACATAAAGCATGTAAGTTCTCAATAGGCTTACTTTTATTATTATTGAGACATCCATTTACAAAACAGCAACAAGTCCAGGCCTTGTGCTAAATATTGGAGCTAAATATACTAACAGTTAAGCAACCTGCCCTGCAGAAGTTTACATTCTAGAAAAGGCACACACTGTATACAAACAATAAGCAGAATAATTGCAGATTGTGACTATTTCAATAAGGGAAATAAATGCAGTAATAGTATCTCTTTTGCATTAAAAAGCAAAAGACCTTGGCTAAGAGAATTAGGGAAAGAGTCAGCCAGATGAGAAATGTGAAGAAGAGCATTTGTGCCAGAGGGAGTAAAAAGTGCTAAGCCTCAAGGTGAGAAAAGATATTGGCATATTCAATCAACACTGAATAAAACATAATACCTAACTAGAGTGCTATAGTGAGCAAGCTAGAGAACTGGGCAAGACAAAGTTGTGTAGGTGGCAGAAGCCCCATGATGCAAGGCCTTGTGAACCAACTTAAGGAGTTCACATTTATTCTTTTTTTTGTTTGGGGTTTTTTTTTGTAATTTCTTTATTTTATTGCATTTTAGGTTTTGGGGTACATGTGAAGAACATGCAAGATTGTTGCATAGGTACACACATGGCAGTGTGATTTGCTGCCTTCCTCCCCTTCACCTATATCTGGCATTTCTCCCCATGCTATCTCTCCCCAACTCCCCATCCACCCCATCCCTCCCCTATATCCCCCCAACAGACCCCAGTGTGTAGTGCTCCCCTCCCTGTGTCCATGTGTTCTCATTGTTCAACACCCACCTATGAGTGAGAACATGCGGTGTTTGATTTTGTGTTCTTGTGTCAGTTTGCTGAGAATGATGGTTTCCAGGTTCATCCATGTCCTGGAAGACACAAAGGACATGAACTCATCATTTTTGATGGCTGCATGATATTCCATGGTGTCTATGTGCCACATTTTCCCTGTCCAGTCTATCATCGATAGGTATTTGGGTTGGTTCCAGGTCTTTGCTATTGTAAACTGTGCTGCAATGAACATTCGTGTGCATGTGTCCTTATAGTAGAACAATTTATAATCCTTTGGATATATACCCAGTAACGGGATTGCTGGGTCAAATGGAATTTCTATTTCTAGGTCCTTGAGGAATCGCCACGCTGTCTTCCACAATGGTTGAACTAATTTACACTCCCACCAACAGTGTAAAAGTGCTCCTATTTCTCCACATCCTTTCCAGCATCTGTTGTCTCCAGATTTTTTAATGATCACCATTCTAACTGGCATGAGATGGTATCTCAATGTAGTTTTGATTTGCATTTCTCTAATGACCAGTGATGATGAGCATTTTTTCATATGTTTGTTGGCCTCATTTATGTCTTCTTTTGTAAAGTGTCTGTTCATATCCTGCACCCACTTTTGAATGGGCTTGTTTTTTTCTTGTAAATCTGTTTTAGTTCTTTGTAAATTCTCAAAACAGCATGGTATTGGTACTAAAACAGAGATATAGACCAATGGAATAGAACAGAGGCCTCAGAGGCAACACAACATATCTACAACCATCCGATCTTTGACAAACCTGACAAAAACAAGCAATGGGGAAAGGATTCCCTGTTTAATAAATGGTGTTGGGAAAACTGGCTAGCCATGTGCAAAAAGCAGAAACTGGACCCCTTCCTGACACCTTACACTAAAATTAACTCCAGATGGATTAAACACTTAAACATAAGACCTAACACCATAAAAACCCTAGAAGAAAACCTAGGCTAAACCATTCAGGACATAGGCGTAGGCAAGGACTTCATGACCAAAACACCAAAAGCATTGGCAACAAAAGCCAAAATAGACAAATGGGACCTAATAAAACTACACAGCTTCTGCACAGCAAAAGAAACAGTCATTAGAGTGAATTGGCAACCAATAGAATGGGAAAAAATTTTTGCAGTTTACACATCTGACAAAGGGCTGATATCCAGGAGTTCAGATTTACTCTAAGTTAAATGGGAAGACATCGAAGGGTCTTATCCAGGGAACAGTGTAGTTAAACTCTCTCTGAATCTGGTCAAGATCTGATTCTGGTTTTTAAAAGGCTGTATGGGTTGCTTGAGGAAGAACAGTTTAGAAAAGGGCAAGAGGAGAAGCAAGAAACACATTTAGAAGATGGGGTTCACAGAACAGTGTCCCTCGCCTGCAAAGTTTTCCTGACTCTAATTCCCAGGACGTGTGAATACGTCACCTCACATGTCAAAAGGGACTTCACAGATATTATTAAGCAAAGGGTCTTGAGATGGAACATTATTCCGGATTATCTCAGTGGGCCCAAGGTAATCAGAACCCTTATAAAAGCAAAATAGAAGGGTCAGAGTTAGAAAAGGCAATATGATAATGGAAGCAGAGAAAGAGACTGAAAGATGCCATACTGCTGGCTCTGAAGATGAAGGGTGAAGCCACAAGCCAAGTAATGTCGGTGGCTTCTAAAAGTTAAAAAAGACAAATAGATAGATTTTTCCCTAGAACCTCCAGAAGGAACAAAGCCCTGCTGACATCTTGACAGTAGCCCAATTCATTTTTAATATCTGACCTTCAGAACCGTAAGATAAATAATGTGTGTTGTTCTAAGTCACCTAGTATGTGGTAATTTGTCGTAGCAGCAATAAAGAAGAGTTTTGCATTAAGTAATTGAGGTGAAATATGTTAGAATTTCATGGAGTAGAGTAGTCAAGTCAGAAATACTAGAAAAGTGGACATATATCTGATATAAATCTTTTTGGGAATATCTGATAGGATAGGCTTTGGATTGAATCTCTAAAATTTAACTTGAAGAGGTAAGTAGATAATGAAAACATTTATTAAATTGGGAAGATTGTACAGCAAACAAGTTTGGCACTGGAGGAAAAAAGAAAATCAAGAATTATGTTTTAAAGTGTTAAGTTTCAGATGCCTAGCAGACACTCAAAAGGAAATAAATAGTAGGCAATTGAATCTATTTATTGGGGGCTCAATACAAAGGTATGAGGTAGAGATACGAATTTGAGAGACAGAATTTGAAAGTCGTCAGTATTTAGATGGCATTTACAGCCATGAGGCTAGATAAAATTATTTCTCTATGCACTAAATGTTTATTGTGTTCAGTCAGATACGAGAAGGACAATCTGCTTTTCTAAAAGCTGGGCATACAGCAGTGAAGAAGACAAATTGTCCCCATTCTCATACAGTTTCTATTTTAGTGGAAGGAGATAGATAATAAACTGAGGGGATAAATACATAGCAAGGGAGAAGCAGTATAGGGAAATTTAAAAAGATGCTGTGGGTCTCAGGGCTATTTCATCTATTTTATTTTTAAACTTTTAGGATTGAAGGTGCATGTGAAGGTTGATACATAGGTAAACTCATGTCATGGGGGTTTCTTGGACAGATTATTTCACACTCAGGTATCAAACCAGTTCCTAATAATTGTCTTTTCCTGCTCCTCTCCCTCTTTTCACCCCCCCCTCAAGTAGATCCCAGTGTCTGTTGTTCCCTTTGTATTCATGAGTTCTTATTAGCTCCCACTTATAAGTGAAAACATGTAGTATTTGGTTTTCTTTTTCTGTGCTAGTTTGGTAAGGGTAATGGCCTCCAGCTCCAACCATGTTCCTGCAAAAGACATGATCTTTTTCTTTTTTATGGCTGCATAGTATTCCATGGTGTACATGTACCACATTTTCTTTATCCAGCTATCATTGATGAGTATTTAGGTTGATTCCATGTCCACTATTTTGAATAGTGCTACAATGAAAATTTGCATGTGTCTCTTTACTGTAAAATGATTTGTATTCCCCTGGGTATATACCCAGTAATGGAATTACTGGATCAAATGGTAGTTCTGCTTTTAGCCCTTTGAGGCATCGCCATACTGATTTCCACAATGGTTGAACTAATTTACACTCCCATCAACAGTATTTAAGTATTCTTAGGGCTATTTTAAGTAGAGCATTTGGAAAAGTTCTTTCTCAGAAATTGACAAGATGCATTAGAGTTTAGGGTATAGAAGCATCCTTGGGTTGGGAGTCAGAGAAGTCTTTATTGAGGAGGTATTTAGCTAAGACTTGAATAATAAGGAAGCAGCCATACTTATTGCTGGATTTATTGCCCTTCTCGTATCTGACTGAACACTTAGAGGACAAAGATATTGCCTAATTTTTTTTGTCTACACTGGGTCTGGAATTAAGACAGCCAGATTATGATGTATATTGTAATAGTATGCTTTTGAAAAATTGTGAGTAAATAATAAGTATTTACTGTCTACTAGGTTGGAAGACAAAAAGAAATAAAACAATTTTGTTGCTACTTTCATAGCCCACAGTCTATTTGAAGAAACTACACATGAACACAGTAATTGAGATGGCCATATAAGAAGCTGCATGACAGGTACTGCTATCTTATATGCTACATGAGACATCCTGATATAGTTAATGGAAAGTGGGCTTATATTAACAAGACAAGATTGTTAAACCTAACCTTATATATAATCAGATGGGGAATCTTCACAAGTAACTTAACTACTATGTATTAATTTTCTAATCTGTAAATAAAAATAAACATATTTTCCTAATCTACCTTCATGTGACAAGGCCTAGTTTGTCACAAAGCAACAATAATAATCATGATTATAGTGAAAATAATATATATTAAAGTAATATGTCCTAATTATTAGGATAATATTTAAGTGTCAAAATATGCCATAGAGATACAGACTATATGAAAAGGAACTTCTTATACCATTTTGACTTACTGGAAATCTTAAACATACCTGATCAATTCCTAGACAAGAATTTTTTTCTCCCAAGAGAGAGCTTTTTATTTTTTCTACTTCAAAGGTTATCTTAAAGTTAGTGCTTTAAATAGGTTCTTTTTGTGTTAAGTGGCAACTAGGAAGTCCCTGGGTCTTTAAAGACAGATGCCATAACTCTTTCCAGTTCTGATGCAGATTAGTGCTGCACAGAGCAGCCATAAAAAGGCCATACTGAGTGAATTCTAGCAAAAAGCAATAACAGTGATATATAAAAATGGCCAAAATAAACACAAATCAGCTACCTCAAAATGACATATTGACACAATTCAGTGGTCTCCTCAACTAACCTGTTCCTTCCTTCAGGCATTTTTTTCCCCAAGTGCTCCAAATTTCATTCTTAGAAACTTGAAATCACAAGGATGGCTCCAGGGAGCCTCTGCTATTCAGTTATCTGCACTCCTTGCTTCCATCATACTTCAGCAACACCCAAGGCTGCCAGCTAGCCAAAGCAGACTCTCCCCAGTGTCCAACATCAGCTGTATCATTCCTCCTCATAATTCGGCAGCAGGATGCCTGCCATCCTCACCAGGAGAATGGAATCCACATCTCCTTCTAGTGGGACTTTCAGCCAATCAACTGGATCATTTTTCTAAAGCCTCAACTTTCTCTTTATCCTCTTTACTCTTCATTAAATCTTCAACTCATTCTGTCTGTTCTCTATCGTCACATCTGTCTTTTTCTTTATCAGATAGAATCTGTCAAATTCCATTCTATAAAACTTGTTCATTTCAGTGCTTATATATTTTTTTACCTATACTTAATAGGTAAATGTGCCAAAACAATTACTCATTTGGGATAAGTAACATAACTTCTGAGGTCCTTGGTCTTCTCATCAGTAAAACTGGGGTGAAATCAACTACAATTAGTGGATTTTAAACTTTTGTTAAATACTGAGATTCCCTGTAGCCTGGGTGACAGACCGAGACCCCGTCTCAAAAAAAAAAAAAAAAAAAAAAAACAATATATATATATATATGCACATACATATACAGACACAGACACACACACACACACACACACGGATTCTGTCTTCAAGTGCTATTGTATACCAGTGTATACAGCAAAGCCCTCCAATGGAGCACCACCCTGAAGCAGGTTGGAATGGAACTCTGGAGCTCTCCCACATGATGTAGCATCATTTTTCCTTATTGGGGTCCCTGAGGTCTTCCAATTCACAAGACCCAAAAGAACATATGATAGTCCTAATAAGCTCCATTCTAATTTTAACATCCAAAGACACTATTCAAAATGCTTGTATAGTAAGAGAGATTGAGTGGCAAGGAAGCTATATTACTGTTGTGTGTCAACAACTTTTGTTTTATTGAAATGTCCATAAGCAGTATCTCATTTACTTCCCTACAATAATGCCATTATGCTCATGGCTATGAATGAAAACACTGAGACTCAGAGTAAAACTTAAATTGACATATTTTGTAAGAGGCTGTAAGGGGATTCAAATACTTCTTCCATTGTTGCACAGTGCCTCTAGACCAGATCACGACTTCCTAACCTAGTTCCCATCCAGTCATTATTCCTGATAAATTACATTCCCTTCCACATTTTATTGTGAATATGTTTAGTATATATCACCTATTGTTGATGTTTATATTTACTTGTCTAGTAAAAATAGAACAATAGGATGGAGTAGGTTTGTGTAAAGCACTAAGAAATAGTAATTCAACTTACAGAAACAGAGAAGATAGCATTGATAAATTGATAAAGTTAAAGGTTTTCAAAACCCGATACTTCTAAATGTGCTATAAAAATTGTGATTACCCAGAAAGAGCATTACTTCCAAGAATGTATTTTTAATTCCTATAATCATATCCAAAATAGTTCATAGCAAGCACTGAATTTCTCACTTTTATAAAACATTTCCAATAATAAAATGTGAAGGTGAGCAAATGTACTATTTTATAATCAGCTGAATTTTGTATCCTTAGAATACCTCTTATGCAAATCTATATCTCTGGATAATTATAGAAATGGTATTAATTGTGGAAAACAGGCTAGAATGTGAACTCAAAAAATTGTCAGATACTGCACTATCATTTTCTGTTTATCAGCTTATATTTTTCCTCAGATTCTATGTTATCTTTGCTCTTTTTTCCTCTGGCAGATGTTCAAGGGTGAATTATGCAATTAAGAATCCAAACTTTCACTTCATCCAGATGCCTAATTTGCTAACTATTCATTTGCCGAAAACGCATGTTTACTATCTATTACATAATGACTACAGCACAGAACAACTTCTGGTTTCCATTTCATGAATTGATACTAAGAATCTGACAAATGTCCTGGAAGGCATCTTTCAGTGCCCATTCCCATGCAATTTTATTAAATTTCATAAATTTACCGACATCTGGGGAGAAAAACTCTCCCCTCAAATGTTTTAGGTTCCAAAGTCATTGTTATTTTTCTTTTCAAAATCCATGGACAAGTTTGTGGAATAATAATAAAACTTTAGGCTCTAAATTTTGTTAAAAGTTTAGCTGATCTTTTCAGAGCCACTTTACCCTATCTGGAGATTTTTTTTTTAATGTTTCAACAAGTCTTTATGGAAACTGTTGAATTCTATTTTTTTTTTTTTTTCTTTTCACATGAAGTATCACTTGCTCACCAGGCTGGAGTGCAGTGGTGCAATCTTGGCTCACTGCACCCTCCACCTTCCGGGTTAAAGCAATTCTCCTGCCTCAGCCTCTCAAGTAGCTGAGACTACAGACACCCACCACCACGCCCAGCTAATTTTTTGTATTTTTAGTAGAGATGGGGTTTCACTGTGTTAGCCAGGATGGTCTTGATCTCCTGACCTCATGATCCACCCACCTCAGCCTCCCAAAGTGCTGGGATTACATTGTAAGCCACCACAGCCGGCCAGTCATTGTTGAATTCTTAAAGAAAACTGCATTTACACCAGTTTCTCCCACCCCAACAGTTACCAACACTTCTCAGTACATCAAAGATTTCATCACATTGTGGATCAATGGTGATGTAGTGATGGTGCATCTATTTCATTTACATTAACAAGAAAAGTTTATCAAATGGTGGTGTGGGGATGGAAGGGGGAAGTAGAAATAACAGGAAACCAATAATTAGTATTATATTGTGTTCCAACCCTGAATCTGTCTCAAAATATCCAAAATAGTTGGTAAATATAAGCTGATGTTAACTATAATATCTACATTCATTTCCTCACTGATTTTTACTTAACTCTAATAAGCAGTAACAGCATGGTATGTATGTAACTATCTATCTACTTTGCTCTCTTTTTAGGAATTCCCAATATTCAGAATAATATCTGTCAGAGTAAGAAATGTAAAAGGAAGAGAAGGAGGATAAATAAATGAAGGAAAAAAAGGAAGAGAAAAAAAATCAAAGAAAGATAATTCAATCTTAACTATACTGCCTTTTATTTCAGCCCTATTAAACAAGGCACTCATTGAGGATTTGATGACTGAATAAATAAATGAAAAAACAAAGTGAAAAGAGCTCTACTGGGAAAAGAAAATGAATTTTAGTGCAAGCTTTTTTCCCTAGCTGGAATGCTGTAAAGTTCACCTGACCTCTCGGGATTTCATATGTTAAATGAAGAAGTATGACTAGATAAACTGCATTTTTAGCACTAATGTTCTATGAGATTTTCTTAAACAAAGAAATACATGTATCTACAGAGATTCTTATTCTTTGTTTTGAAAATATTTAATTACATTGGACAGATGTACCCGTAATCAATGGACAGATGTATTTATTCACTAAACTTTGAGAGGATATACCTTTCCTAATTGTTGGTGGGAGTGGAAGCTTTTTTTCGTGTTTGTACACGTTATGCATTCATTCAATAATTAGCTCCTTTTCTCTCTTTTCTAGAAATTACCTATCTACAGTGTTGACACTTCATTTGACATGGGTTCACACATACACACACACACACAGACACACACACAACTATTTGGGGGTGCTGAAACATCTCATTATCATCTACACTAATTGCAGTATGTATTTTACCTTGCTGTAGTTAACAGGTAAACTACTTCACACTGATAATTAAGTATTTGCAATATAGGTTAACGACTTGAAAATTCTCGTGTTTTTATCACATAGCATCTATTTTTATTGCTTTTTTTCAAAGATAATCTAAAAAGAGGTTAGAAAAGTAAGACATTCCTACAAGTAAATAAAAGTTCTCTTCCAGAACCTAAATAGAAGTCTTCATCTTTAGGCAGCTTACTGTTATTTTTCAATAAACTGGATTGCAAGGAAAAAAGAAAATAAGCAAGGAAGGAAGAGAGGGAGGGAGTAGTAAAGAGACAGAGAGACCCTTAGAAACAAATACTCTCTCAGAGCTGTCCTAGGAAACATTCTCTGTATCATTTGGTCTATGACTCATATTAACATGAATTTGCAAGTAAGAACTCTAATAAAAACATTTATCCTCTATCCAGCACCTCTTCAAGAGAACATTACATAAAGTCGGTTATACATTGTTACAATTAATTTCAATTTAGAGAAAATTTTTTAAAATTAACTCATTTTCTGTCGTGCCTCAAAATTTGTCCCAAAAACTTAAGAAACGAGAATGATTTAGTCAGTTTACCAAATTTTAAATCAGTTTTATTCCTTTAGAGTTTATAGTTTATAAATGATTTTCCTAGGCATTATCACCTTTGAGTTTTACAATATATTTCTGGAGTAAACTGAAATTATTAGCTCCATCTTTTAGATAATTACAGTTTAAGTGACTGAATGAATTTAAATATGAGGGAAGACAGAAAATCAATTATAATATAATGCGATAAATGTTATGATAGACTTTATAGAAAGTCTCTTTTTCTAATATATTTTGCAAATGCTATTTGCAAAATATATTGATTTTAAAGGGTTTAAAACCCTCATTGATTTTAAAGGGTTCATTTATATTAAAAGATAAAATTAATTTGTGTACTAATTCAATCTGTGGCTACTATAGGTTAAAAAATACTCATTTTTTCTCTTCACTGAAGATGAAAGAACATGAATTTAAAATATTGAGAAGTAGTTCTCTCATCTCCTAAATCTTGTAACTTAATCACTGCAGGGTCAAAATAATCTATTTTGACACCCATCAATGCCTATGTCCATTTTCTATGAGATTTTAAATAGCATAAAATTTGGAGCAGCAGCAAGTAGTAAAGGAAAAAAATTATGTTATTTATATTCCTGTCCCTACTTCAATCTACTAAAAGTTCAAAATTACCTAAACATTCTCAGTGAGAATAGAAATGGAACTGTGAATTATCAAAATGCATAAAAGTAAAATTGCTACAAAACAAAGAAACTAGTAAGTAGAGAAAAATATTCATTCACTGTGCACTTCCTGGTGTTAAATGTCTCTTCCTCTGAAGGTGTCCCCATCTCTTCAGACACAGAAACTATTTTTTCTCATGGATTTGTTCCAGAGTTAGTTCATATAACCATACTCCTGGAACATTACATGATGGTTTTGTTTATGCTTCCTTCTTTCCAGAGACTATAAAATACTTAAAACTAAGCCTTGACTTTTGTATTTCCGGTGCGAACATACTGTCAAATATATAGTACATATATCATATCGTATGTATCGATATGTAAATAAGTAAATGAATGATTCATGTTGAGAGAAATACTAATATATTCTTTTTTTTTATTGCATTTTAGGTTTTCGGGTACATGTGAAAAACATGCAAGGTTGTTGCATAGGTGCATACGTGGCAGTATGATTTGCTGCCTCCCTCCCCTTCACCTATATCTGGCATTTCTCCCCATGCTATCCCTCCCCAACTCCTCACCCCCCCGCTGTCCCCCATCGCCCCCAACAGACCCCCGTGTATAGTGCTCCCCTCCCTGTGTCCATGTGTTCTCCTTGTTCAACACCCACCTATGAGTGAGAACATGCAGTGTTTGATTTTGTGTTCTTGTGTCAGTTTGCTGAGAATGATGTTTTCCAGGTTCATCCATGTCCCTACAAAGGACGTGAACTCCTCGTTTTTAATGGCTGCATAATATTCCATGGTGTATATGTGCCACATTTTTCCTGTCCAGTCATCATCGATGGGCATTTCGGCTAGTTCCAGGTCTTTGCTATTGTAAACTGTGCTGCAATGAACATTCGTGTGCATGTGTCCTTATAGTAGAACGATTTATAATCCTTTGGATATATGCCCAGTAATGGGATTGCTGGGTCAAATGGAATTTCTATTTCTAGGTCCTTGAGGAATCGCCACTCTGTTTTCCACAGTAGTTGAACTAATTTACACTCCCACCAACAGTGTAAAAGTGTTCCTATTTCTCCACATCCTCTCCAGCATCTGTTTTCTCCAGATTTTTTTTTTTTTTTATTGCATTTCAGGTTTTGGGGTACATGTGAAAAACATGCAAAGTTGTTGCATAGGTGCATTCACGGCAGTGTGATTTGCTGCCTCCCTCCCCCTCACCCATATCTGGCATTTCTCCTCATGCTATCCCTCCCCAACTCCCCCCCCGTTGTCCCCCCTACTCCCCCGCAACAGACCCCCGTGTATAGTGCTCCCCTCCCTGTGTCCATGTGTTCTCCTTGTTCAACACCCTCCTATGAGTGAGAACATGTGGTGTTTGGTTTTGTGTTCTTGTGTCAGTTTGCTGAGAATGATGGTTTCCAGGTTCATCCATGTCCCTACAAAGGACGCGAACTCCTCATTTTTAATGGCTGCATAATATTCCATGGTGTATATGTGCCACATTTTTCCTGTCCAGTCTATCATCGATGGGCATTTGGGTTGGTTCCAGGTCTTTGCTATTGTAAACTGTGCTGCAATGAACATTCGTGTGCATGTGTCCTTATAGTAGAATGATTTATAATCCTTTGGATATATGCCCAGTAATGGGATTGCTGGGTCAAATGGAATTTCTATTTCTAGGTCCTTGAGGAATCGCCACACTGTTTTCCACAGTGGTTGAACTAATTTACACTCCCACTAACAGTGTAAAAGTGTTCCTATTTCTCCACATCCTCTCCAGCATCTATTTTCTCCAGATTTTTTAATGATCGCCATTCTAACTGGCGTGAGATGGTATCTCAATGTAGTTTTGATTTGCATTTCTCTAATGACCAGTGATGATGAGTATTTTTTCATATGTTTGTTGGCCTCTTGTATGTCTTCTTTTGTAAAGTATCTGTTCATATCCTTTGCCCATTTTTGAATGGGCTTGTTTGTTTTTTTCTTGTAAATCTTTTTTAGCTCGTAAATTCTGGATATCAGCCCTTTGTCAGATGGGTAGGCTGCAAAAATTTTTTCCCATTCTGTTGGTTGCCGATTCACTCTATTGACTGTTTCTTTTGCCGTGCAGAAGCTGTGGAGTTTGATTAGGTCCCATTTGTCTATTTTGGCTTTTGTTGCCAATGTTTTTGGTGTTTTGGTCATAAAGTCCTTGCCTACGCCTATGTCCTGAATGGTTTGGCCTAGGTTTCCTTCTAGTGTTTTTATGGTGTTAGGTCTTATGTTTAAGTCTTTAATCCATCTGGAGTCAATTTTAGTGTAAGGTGTCAGGAAGGGGTCGAGTTTCTGCTTTCAGCATATGGCTAGCCAGTTTTCCCAACACCACTTATTGAACAGGGAATCCTTTCCCCATTGCTTGTTTTTTTCAGGTTTGTCAAAGATCAGGTGGTCATAGGTATGTTGTGTCGCCTCCAACACCTCTGTTCTGTTCCATTGGTCTATATCTCTGTTTTGGTACCAGTACCATGCTGTTTTGATTACTGTAGCCTTGTAGTATAGCTTGATGTCCGGTAGTGTGATGCCTCCCGCTTTGTTCTTTTTGCTTAGAATTGACTTGGCTATGTGGGCTCTCTTTTGGTTCCATATGAAGTTTAAGGTGGTTTTTTCCAGTTCTGTGAGGAAGGTCATTGGTAGCTTGATGGGGATAGCGTTGAATCTGTAAATTACTTTGGGCAGTATGGCCATTTTCATGATATTAATTCTTCCTAACCATGAACATGGAATGTTTCTCCATCTGTTTGTGTCCTCTCTTATTTCGTTGAGCAGTGATTTGTAGTTCTCCTTGAAGAGGTCCTTTACGTTCCTTGTTAGTTGTATTCCTAGGTATTTTATTCTCTTTGTAGCAATTGTGAATGGCAGTTCGTTCTTGATTTGGCTCTCTTTAAGTCTGTTATTGGTGTATAGGAATGCCTGTGATTTTTGCACACTGATTTTGTATCCTGAGAGTTTGCTGAAGTTGCTTATCAGTTTCAGGAGATTTTGGGCTGAGGTGATAGGGTCTTCTAGATATACAATCATGTCGTCTGCAAATAGAGACAATTTGACTTCCTCCTTTCCTAATTGAATACCCTTTATTTCTTTTTCTTGCCTGATTGCTCTGGCTAGAACTTCCAGTACTATATTGAATAGGAGTGGTGAGAGAGGGCATCCTTGTCTAGTGCCAGATTTCAAAGGGAATGCTTCCAGTTTTTGCCCATTCAGTATGATATTGGCTGTCTGTTTGTCATAAATAGCTTTTATTATTTTGAGGTACGTTCCGTCGATACCTAGTTTATTGAGAGTTTTTAGCATAAAGGGCTGTTGAATTTTGTCAAAGGCCTTCTCCGCATCAATTGAGATAATCATGTGGTTTTTGTTTTTGGTTCTGTTTATGTGGTGAATTACATTTATAGACTTGCGTATATTGAACCAGCCTTGCATTCCCGGGATGAATCCTACTTGATCATGGTGGATAAGCTTTTTGATGTGCTGTTGTAATCGGCTTGCCAGTATTTTATTGAAGATTTTTGTATCTATGTTCATCATGGATATTGGCCTGTAGTTTTCTTTTCTTGTTGAGTCTCTGCCGGGTTTTGGTATTAGGATGATGTTGGTCTCATAAAATGATTTGGGAAGGATTCCCTCTTTTTGGATTATTTGGAATAGTTTCAGTAGGAATGGTACCAGTTCCTCTTTGTAGGTCTGGTAGAATTCGGCTGTGAAACCATCTGGGCCTGGGCTTTTTTTGGGTGGTAGGCTCTTAATTGCTGCCTCGACTTCAGACCTTGTTATTGGTCTATTCAGGGTTTCGACTTCTTCCTGGTTTAGGCATGGGAGGAGGCTACTGTCCAGGAATTTATCCATTTCTTCCAGGTTTTCTAATTTATGTGCATAGAGTTGTTTGTAATAATCTCTGATGATGGTTTGAATTTCTGTGGCATCTGTGGTGATATCCCCTCATCATTTTTTATTGCATCTCTTTGGTTGTTCTCTCTTTTCTTTTTTATTAGTCTGGCTAGTGGTCTGTCTATTTTGTTGATCTTTTCAAAAAACCAGCTCCTGGATTTATCAATTTTTTGTAGGGTTTTTCATGTCTCTATCTCCTTCAATTCTGCTTTGATCTTAGTTATTTCTTGTCTTCTACTAATATATTCTTTAAGAAGTATAGCCCAACCAGGAAAGGAAAATGAGCCAAGCCCCTAGCCAAGGTTTATTTTCAAAGTGTTTAATGCCTTCATGATTGATCATTTTGACTGCTCATTTATTCCATATGCATTTTCTATAGAGTTTTATCAAACACAAGAAATACCCTTTTAGTTATTTTTTTATTCTCTATAATTAATGGCCAGCATATGCATCAATAAACCTCATCTTTTTTCTTGGTTTTTGAGTTTCTTTTCTTTCCTTTTTTTTGTATAGTTTATTGCAGTATGGGTGTATGGGGCGAAAATAGCTGGTTTTGGTACACACTGGATTTAAAGGGCTAGTGAGACAGGATATTTGAGGAGGAGAAAAGTAAGGAGAACAAGATCAAGAACATTTGGCAACGAGGAAACCATTAAAACTGCATTTTCAGATGAGTACTGGGTTTACAATGAGTAAAAAAGTAAGTTAGTAGAAAAATTGAGTCAAAATGACAAAGCAAGAAGGATCCTGAATAACAATATAAGAAAAATGAAAGGGAGATGAGTGTTCCTAATGCTTTTCCAGGTGTAGCACCGTCTTACTACAAGTCAAAAGAGGAGTTCTGGTCTGAGTATTTTCAAAATATGGAAAGAAATCTTTTTTGAAAGATGCCATAGAAAAAGATACAGCACAAATTTTAAATATAATTTTATTACTCTTGGCACACAGGCTCCTTGGAATATAGCGCATCTCTTTTCTCTTAGGGGAAATTAATGGAATAAAAAATACCTCCTATTCCTATTTTGAGTATAGTGTAAGTTATTGGATCTGTTAAAATGGAACATATCAAAAACTGTGATGAATGAAAGAAATGATGAAAGCTCAAAAAAATTCAAAGTTATTTTATATATATTCTTTGGGCAGTTTTCTGACATGTTTTCCATCTCTTCATCTAGCACCCTGAGTTGGAGCAATGACAACTAGACACAGGATTATAACACCTATGTTTTCAATTATGAAAAGTGAGTTATTTCTGATGAGTGTGAACTGCTGACAAGCAAATAGCACCATGCCCACTAGTCCTATAATTTGCATTTTGTTTTAGAAAATTTTCTTGTTTTCTTCAGTTTCCATTTTCAGAATACATGTAGCACACAACCTGGCAGTACAACCCTTTTTTAAAAAAATATCTCCAGAGCATTTAACAAAGTTCTACGCGGAGAGGATGTTCATAACTTCTAATTAGTTAATCCATATATATATACACACATATATATACACACACACATATATATATTCACACATACATATACATATGTGTGTGTATATATGTTTGTATTTATAAATTTGAAATTCTATATGTGGAAAATTGATGTAAAATAACTGGCAAAATGATTGCTTAATAAATGCTTATGAAATCTGAGAAACACAGAAAGACAATAAGCATTGAAATAAAATTGGGAAACAGTTATAAACTTAGAATCTATGTCATTCAAAAATATAAAGTGTTAACACCACCCCAAAGCAAATAATTTATGAATATTTGAATGCCAATATGTTATATGGGCTTTTTGGCTCAGTAGATACTAATTTCCCAGTCACCAGAGTATCTCACCTTAAGTGCAAAGTGTAACCCTCAGCTTTGACTCACAGCAAGATGCATTATGCATGGCCCAGCCTGTGTTCCTCTCATTTATTCATACTCTCTGAACTCCGTCTCTCTCTCTCTTTCTCTCACTTAGAGCTATTATTAACACTTTGTACTTTGCTAGATTTTCTCGGGTTTTATGATACATATGTAAGAAAGCAACAGAAGATCAGTAAAGAAATACTGCTTTAATTTCTAGAGGCAGTATTTCATTACAAATATCAGAAAAAAATGCACTGACACTACGACCAATACAGCAAAGACTGCAGGTCATTTTCTAACATGCATGCCCTCCTTTGGTAATAATGAAACTTCCCAATCTTTAGCTGGGCATATAACCACTTACAATAAACCAAGCCCACTCCTTTGCAATTGCAGGTAGCTATATGATTCAGTTTTGGTCAAAGTGATGCCAACAGAAGTCTCAGGTGGGTTGTGCCCTTAAAGGGAAGCAGTTTACCCTCTTCTTTCCTGGCTTTTTTGCCATCTGGGATAATGGAGATGAGGAAATCACACTAGGGGGCTTGAGCAACCAGAGAGAGTTCTTTGCACTTGAATTCTTGCAGCAGAGCACCAGTATTTTTCTAGAATTTCATGAGAAAGAAATAACCTTCTACCTTGTTTAAAGAAGTATTACTTTGGATCTTAGGTCATGTTGCTGAACTTACAGCCATGTGGTTCCAAAAAGCAACTATATATTGTTGAGGAAATAAGAGGTTCTTTACCATTATTTGTTTCTAGATATCATGTTAATTGTATCTTCCTTTCAAATTTGTAGTTCTACTTTGAAAAGATGATTATATTCAAATAATCTCAGAATCGAAAAAGGATTTCTTGTAACATTAAGTTTGGGGTTCCCTGATGTGTATTTAACTGAATAAGCAGTAGTCATCAGTAGCCATGAATAAAGGAGATACAAATAAAGGGCAATAAAGTAAAACATGTTTAGAAAACAGCTAAAATTCATTCTCTTCTTGAAGAGTCACAATGCGTATTAGCATATAGAAATATGAATAGACCTAAAATAAAGGGAAATACAATTTTCCTATCAATAGACCATAGAAACATTTTTAAAACAATACAGATTAACATACTTTATAACTACTGTTCTGTGGAACATTCTTTGGGGAATTTTGAATTTTTAGATAGTGCATATATCCTCCATGTGTTCAAAACATGGTTCCTTAATCCTTGCTTGAATGCCTTCCAGTAACAGAAAAGTCATTACTTCAAAAGACGATCCATTTCATCTACTTCTCACTTTTGAAAATAAAGACTAAGATGGATATTAATAACTAAGATGGATATTAATTTTTTTTCTATGAAATGTGAGCATGTTTTTGACCTCAGTAGTGTTTGCATTAAGTTTTATTTACCAGGTTAGTAATGGCAACTGAAAGTTCAATGATCTCATTTTAGACAACCTGTGCACTCAGCCTACCTAGCATTTCAATTTGCCTTCAGCAGCATTTGATTAATCCTTTTTAGTGTATCAAGTATTCTACATGTGAGAGAGGAAGGAGCAAATTGAGTCAATTTTTCTTTAACTCAATAATCTGATAACACAGCAAATATCATTAAATGAAGTCAATTATCTTCTGATGACCAAAATGACCATTTTGTTACTTGTTGTTTTGTTAAAAGTTCAAGAATAAGGGGCCGGGCGCTGTGGCTCGAGCCTGTAATCCCAGCACTTTGGGAGGCCGAGGCAGGTGGATCACGAGGTCAAGAGATCGAGACCATCCTGGTCAACACGGTGAAACCCCGTCTCTACTAAAAATACAAAAAATTAGCTGGGCATGGTGGCGCAGCCTGTAGTCCCAGCTACTCAGGAGGCTGAGGCAGGAGAATTGCCTGAACCCAGGAGGCAGAGGTTGCAGTGAGCCGAGATTGCGCCATTGCACTCCAACCTGGGTAACAAGAGCGAAACTCTGTCTCGGAAAAAACACTCCAGCCTGGGTAACAAGAGCGAAACTCTGTCTCGGAAAAAAAAAAAAAGTTCAAGAATAAAACAGAAGAATTTTATAACTAAAATGCCTATTTAGTCTTTCTTCAGATCCAATCCCCTAATCTATAGTTGTGGCCTGAATACATGGTCATAAACCCACATATGTGTGGGCCACATTAAATACTCATCAGTCACAGTAATAAAGTGTGGTCTATTTGAATTTTTAAAATAATATGAACCTATGAAAGTGGTAGAATGTACAGCAGGGCCAACTTTCTAAGTGTACACAGTAATACACTTGGACTATAAGATGAAAAATGGTTTCACCAAAATTACCAATATTCGAAAACAAAAGGTACTTACATTATTTTTTACCAATTTTTGAATCAAATTGTTACTTTGATCAATACATTTATTATCAAGTTGCTTTCAATCAGATCATTTAGTCTTTTCATGAAGTCACCAAATATATAGTTCTCAAGAATTTTTTAAAATGCATTCAATAAATTTAACTAATAAAATAGATTTTAATCAAATCTCTTGGACCTTACCAATAGCTTTCAGCCCTAAATTTTAAAACTTTAATTAGAGAATTAGTGATTCCACTGAGCTCTGAGTAATATGTAAACTTTTAAATAGCCATCTGATGACTCCACACAGTTTGATCTAAATACAAATATGTTCTTTTTTTATGTTCTAGTTTATTTCCCAATTATAATTTCAAATTAAATTTATTTAAATGTTACATTAGTAAGACATTTGTGGATAGGAAGTAATTCTATTTAAAACTACAAAAGTCTCAGGACACATTTGGTTCCTAAGCTGTCTATTGGACACTTATAAGAATATAAGAAGGAAGACATTTTACAGTGCTGCACTGAAGTCTGACACCAGCCTTGTTATTAAGCTTAAATCTGCTGTTAGGCTTGAGTTTTATCCATGGCCCTCAGAAGGCCAAAGAGTTAAAATTCTATTTCAGTGTCATATCTGGCTTTATTGAACTTGTATATGATTAATGATCACATAATGGGCAGATTATCATCATTTCTTATCACAATATAAAATAAAGACAGCAAATCACTTGCACTGATTGTTAATATGTGAATATGTAACTTGGAGTAAATCCTCTTATAGACTTTATATATTGAAGAATTATTTGTCACTAGTGCAAATTTATTTTTCTAAGAGTAAAATGCCACAATAATTTATATTTAATAGTAAAAGGTGTTAATTTCATATCAGAAGATGGTTTAAAACAGCCAAAAGTTTAAATATATCACAACACATGAATTTAATAAATATTAAGAAGAAACGAATTAGCTAGATAAATTTCAAAAATATCTTTATCTTTTCAGCCAAAAAAATTATAAAATATAAATAGTAATTAAGGTAGAATAATAGAAGTAATGTCATATTGTTAATCTCTGTAGGATTATTTACAAGCATTAATAAGATTTTAAAATCTTTATTTCAAATCATATTTAGCCTAAATATAAAGAACACAAAGTACAAAAAGAAGCCTTAAGAGAAAAATGTCCTAGCTCAAAATATCTTGCTCCTTGTCTATTTAGTATATAGTAAGCAACCATTTTATATCACAAATAATGCAACAGAACATCTTCAGGAATACTGTAGACAATATGAATGCAGAGAAGTTATCATTCCTATACTAAAACAACAACAATTTAAACTCTGTATAGCAAATATCTGCACTCGTATATTGATTGCAGCAGTACTCACAATATCAAAGATATAGAATCAACCCGTATCCATCAGTGGATGATTGGATGATAGGATAATTGTTATCATCCAATGGATCCAATGGATGATTGGATAATTATATATATATATGTATATGTATATATTATATATGTATATAATTTTATGCATTCAGTCATCCATTGATGAATACAGGTTGACCATACCTTTCATATCCATATATATAAACATTTTATATATATATATATGTATACATACACACATATATACACATATACATACATATATATACATATGTGTATGATACACACATATGATGGAATACTAGTCTGCCATAAAGAGAATAAAATCATGTCTTTGCAGCAATAAGACTAAAACTGGAGGACATTATCTTAAGTGAAACAACTCACACAGAAATACCAATACCATATTTTCTCACTTATAAGTGGGAGCTAAATAATGTGGACACATGGGCATAGAGAGTGAAACAATAGTCATGTGAGTCTCAAAAAAATGGAAATGAAATAGGGGAATAGGAGATGACAAATCACTCAATGAGTACAATGTATACTATTTGAGAGATGGTTTCACTAAAAGCCCAGCATTGTGGGCTTCTGCCCCTTAAATTTATACCAATAAAATAATCTTTGAGTACTTGATATTATAATAAAATTTAATATTAACTAAAAATTTTATTAAATTTTAGATTCATTCTCATACCTCAGAATTTAATTCTATGAGGAAGATATTTCACTTTTGCCATGGTTTCAGCTAAATATTTTTTTTAACAGTGGGCTAAATATGTATTTACTGAACCTTTACCAAAATACCAGAATTTTTACAACTAAACAAGCATTTTATTCATTTCAATTCCAATAAATACAAATTTTTTCTAGATTTTACTTTTAAAAGTTTATGAACTCCATTTCATCAGAACATTGTCTCTGTAGACTAACAATTTAGTTTTGAATTAGTGGGTCACCCTAGACACATGCTTTAAATTATTTGAGCCTTCAGTTTCTGTAGGTCATGGTTAATAACACCTACTTTTCAGTAGTAAAGATTTAATTGGATCACATATATAAGGACCTTAGCTCAGTGCTTGGTATGCAAAGATTTGCAAAAACTTAGCAATTCTCACTTTCTTCTTCCCTGCTGCCTATGCCTTTAATCTTTGAAATTGCTGTCATCAACAGCTTATGGACCATACAGGAAATTAAAATAATAGAAACACCAAAAGTTGGAAAGAGATGAAAACTCTGAAAACGTTTACTCTTTCATTTTCAACTTTTTTAGTAGTAAAATCCTTTCTTATAATAAAATCCTATATCCAACCCCAATATATAAAACTGATCAAATAAAAGCTGCTTTGGTTGAAGCAGAGACAAAGGGCTCTGAATCCACCAACTTCCTTTTCCTTTACCCTAAGCACAGTGGGTTCTAGATCACCTCGCTACTAGGAATTTCAGCATTTTGTAATTAAACATTTAATTACACATCTGTTTGGTGTGTAATTAAAAATACTGTTTTTCTGGAAGACTGGTTTTCCCCTAAACTGTGTGCTTTGTGTAGGTCACTTAACCTCTTTGGTTAACCTCTTCAGTTTTTTATTTGGAAATAAGGAGTCTGAAATATTCCAGTCTAAATCTAATTTATTCCATCTTTTTCCTTTCTTTTGTCATCAAACTTCTTTAAGAAAAATATATAAATATTTTTATCAAAATTTACCAATTGTGGGAATTTGTAATTTCAAAGATGGCAGCAATGAAATCTTCCTTCCCGCTTGCTCTTCTGCAATGCGATTTTGCCACTCAATGAAGAGACAGACACTAATTTCCCTCCCCTTAAGCCTAATTACCCTTTTTTAGATCAGTGCTGGCCTTAGTAACTCACTTGTACCCAACACCATAAAGCCATAGAATGGTACTGTATGATTTGCTAGACTAAATTAGAAAAGACCATGCAACTTTTACCTGCTTCCTTTGGAAAACACACCTGCCAGATGTTCCGTCTGGACACTTTCTTTAAGAAACAACACTGCCATTATGTTGTGGTGAACCAAGCCAGAGGAGAAGTCACTTGTAGGTGGCCTGGTCAATAGTCTCAGCTGAACCCAGACTTCAAGCTATGCCAGACCAGGCACTAGACATGTGAACAGTCTTCAGATGATTCCAGCCAGTTATTCAACTCACTCCAAACCAATAAAGTATCTGTAGCTTTATTGGCTTGGAGTGCCAATAAACAAACCACCCCGACTAGGCTTTCTGCAAATTCCTGATCAAAACAGTTCATTAACATAATAAAATGATCGTGGTTTTGCCACTAAATTTAAAGAGGCTTGTGGAGCAGCAATGTTATACTGCAACATTAATAGCCCTATTGCTGACCATATCCAGTATCCTTGACCCATTATTCACCCTCTTCAACCTTGCAAACACTCTGTCTTTAAAACTCTAACCATTACATTCATGGCATAGCACTTATGATTCTCTACCTACCTCAATCTTTAAGTAAAAATTCTTATTGGATTTCTCATTTCCTCTACAAACTCTTAAAATAAGGCATTTGTAGCAATCACTTCCTCAGCTCTCTTACCTGTCATTCTCTCTTAACCAGCTCATCCACTACTAGGATTTAAGTTATCCCTTGATTTATTCATCAATTCATTCAATATACCTTTACTGAGCATCTACAATGTGTCATTGTTCTAGGGACTGGATAAATATAGCTGCACACCAAACAGATAGCATTCTTCCTCTAATGATACATACAATATAGTAAGAACAGATAAAAAATAAACAAATAAGCATATAGGAATTTAATAGGCCAAGTGGTAATAAGTGCCATGAAGAATACAAAGCAGGGTGACAGGGATATAAACTGATGATAGAAAAGTATTATTTTATATAGGGTGGTAATGGAAGACATCTTTGATTAGCTGTATTTGATCAGAGATGTAAAAGATCTAGTTCTACATATGTAGAAAGATCATCCCAGGAAAAGATATGCAATCGAGTACTCTAAAACATCAAGGAAACAGAGATGGCTGGAGTAAAGTGAGGAAACAGGATAGTAATAGGAGATGTAGCTAGGAGTAGACTTCATATCACCTTTGGTTATCATTAAGGCTTTTTTCCCTGAGGAAAATGATGTGGGAAACATATTCATATATATGTATACACATACATACATATATATAGGTTTATGTAAATGTGTATATATATGAATCTCTAGTTCTACTCTCCTTTTATGCCATAAGAAATACATCTCCATTTGGTAAAAACCATTTCACTAGATGTGGCCAAAGAAATAATAATGGAAATAATATATCATCTCTGAACCGAAGCAGTAAAAAAGATCATACAAGGTTCTTCAGACTCTGTCTTCATCTGCCTTAACATCCAAGAAGCCTGCATACTCCAATTGGTTGAGCTACAATAAGGTTAAGCCTCTATTAGCTTGGGTCCTGATGGATTTATCAGGAACTGGGATCACCATTCCCAAGAGACTACGATGGACATGTGTGAGTAACAGCTTTTGGAGTTTTCACCACTGGAATGTATTTCTGCAGTATAGTATAGGTTACCCTAAGGATGAAAAACACCAGAGTGATTGAACAGAAAAGTAATTTGATCTGTGCTTTAGGAAGCTCATATTAGAGAAAGACATCCTAAAAAAGATATGAAATCAGGGAGACCATTGACTGTCAATAACAATAGTCCAGGAGGGAGATGATACTGAAATGGCATTGCCCAAATTAGGACACATGTCAGAGTAAAAGCGAACGCTATCAACAACATGAAATAGAACTTCCCTGAAAAAATCAGGTGATAACTGTACAGGTGGTACAGGTGGTACAAAGCTGTGAATATATTTTACAGATATTGATAAGGCCTGCTAATAGATCGTATGTTGAATGTGAGAGAAAGAGAGGTATCAAGGATGATTCCAAAATTTTGCCTTAGTAACTAGAAAACAGAGATGGGGAAGGTTGAGAAAAGAGTGTATTTGGGGCAGAAGGTAGAGAGGCAAAGTATGTTACTGGAAAAGTTAGGTTTTAAATGCATGTTAGAAATACATGGACTTGGATACATAATACTGTATATAAGGGAAAATGTTGGAGATTTTTGTAAAAAACATTTAGAAGTCATGACTGTACAAATAACGTTCAAAACCATAGAACTGCCTGACCACATTATGGAAGTCTAGATAGAAAAAAAAGAGAGAGATAGAGTTCAGCACTAGCCAGAAAGATGAGGATCCTTCAAGGAGAATGAGGAAGGGTGACCACTGAATTGGAAGAAAACCAAGAAACAGATGATCTCTAATAAAAATAAGTGAAGGAAACATTTTAATAGAAGCAACACTCTGTGACAATACCTCCTGTAATATCAAGTTAAGTCAGTGCTGGGAGTTAACTACTGGCTTTGGAAAAATGTAGATCTTTGGTGACCTTGACAAGAGCAGTTCCAGCCAATTAAAAGGAATCAAAGCCTGATTCAGATTTTTAAGAGAAAATAGGAAGAATAAAAATGAGATACAGAACATCCGGGAAATTCCTTCAAGGAGTATTGCTGTAATTTGGAGCAAATAAATGAGGCAGGACGTAAATTGAGGGGTCAGGAGAATCTTTTTTCAAGATGTGAGAGATAAGTATGGTTTTATGATAATAAGACTGATCCAGTAGAGATGAGGTAATAGATGATGCAGAGGAGAAAAAGGAACAACTGAAGAAGTCAAGTCCTTGAATTGGTAAGAGAGGATGTTATCTAGTCTACACATCAAGAATCTGCTTTAAATATGGGCATGGCCAGGTCTTCTGATCTAATAGAAGAGAAGACAGAGTCCTGAGTAAAAAGATGGGCTAATAGGTATGCTTTCAGCATGCATACTCTATGCTAAGACAATTAAACCAGGTCTTCTGGACTTGGGACCAGAGCATGATTATTGTTTAAGAGCTACTCAAGAAATTTTTAGTTGCAATTAAATTTGAGAACCATGAATTTAAGTGAGATAAAGCATCATTGTTTTCCCCACCTCCTTCCCCCAGAAACATTCAAACTTATGTTCCTGATTCTTGAGTCCAAACGTATCACTCTTTGTCCCTACTCAATCTTCAATGAATTTCTATGGTCTAGTCAGTACAGTCAACTAACAAAGCCCCAAGATCATTTATTTAACAGCCCCAAACTACCTTTACGAACTTATCTCCATCTATGGTGTGAGAACTCTCAGTTCTTGCTCTCTCAGTTGATTTTACATTTGACTGGATTCTTATTTTTCTTAAATGATAGTCATTTCCCTTATTATCAGTCTCCATTCAATAAAATTGATAATATTATATAACTTATTGAAGCCACATCAATTATTCTTTACCTTAAATCATGTAACTTCTTTCATGGTTCTAGTCGCTTCAAATTTAATTCTTAGAACATGGTCTTTTTTTCTATCATTTTCTTAATTTTTTTTCCTCTGTGACTATAATCCTCCATAATTGCTTTTGTTGTCTATAAGAGCTCTCTTGCCCACCCAGATAAACTGGGGTGATTCCCTACTCAAAGATGCCATAAATATCCTCACTTCCTTGTATTTCATTATGCTGTTGTAGTCCATCTACAGCCCCAGCTTCAATGATCTCAAACCTGACTGTGCATCAGAATACTTTAGGGAGATTTAAAACACACATTATAAAGCCCAACTCCAAGAGCTGGGATAGAACCTAGAGATGCTCTATTATTAGTACATTTCCTGCATAGTTCAAGACAACGTTTATCTCTAAACAAAGGATGGAAATCACTACACCTCCTGATTCCATCAAAATTCCACTCAGCCTTCAAGATCCATAACAATAACAACAACTATGGCTTATGTTGTGTTTATTCCATGTACCAGACATTTATCTAAATGCTTTTATATATACTAGGCCACTTAATCCTCACAAGCACCATGAATCAACAAAGTTTAGACGGAGCTTCTGCCCTAATCGCCACCATTTTGCTCTTGGGCCCTACTGTGGACACGTATTCAGCTTATAGAGATCTCCCACTTCTTCCCCCTCAGGATAAATAAAAATCTGGCAGCATGAGCAGGAAGTCAGAAAGATCAATAGCATCAGGCTGTCTGCTGTTGTCGCTTGCCGTTGAATTCCTTACCTGCACATCAGCTCTTATTTCTGCTATGAATAACTCCACTGATTCACAATATTGACCTTAGCCTGACCCAGTGACTTTGGCTTCTGCCAAGGGAAATCTGGCAGCCTGACAGTTCCTTCAGGCCAGTCTCCAGCTCCATTTCCAATAGAGCACACCTGTAGGTTATAAGTCTCCATGCAGCAGAGTACTGACCTGGTGTATGAAGCTTTGTACAATGTTTTGCTAAGAGGTCAGCACATGCTTTCCCAGGTCCCTTCTTGGGAAAGATGTCAACTCATGGGAGACTATCCTAATTAGGTAACTTCAAACAGTGACAATCTTGCAGATAAAAATCAGTGGGAATAAAACTGCAAGAAATATCTAGCTTTAAATCCTACTAATGGTTGATTTTATCGTTTGACTGAATTCTTTTTTTTTTTATTAAATGACAGCCATTTCTCTTTATTATTCCTTATTCAATAAAATTGATATTGCATAACTTATTGAAGCCACACCAATTATTCTTTACCTTAGATAATGTAATTTATATCTTTCATGATTCTTGCCACTTCAAACTTAATTCTTAGAACATAATCTTTTTTCTGTCATTTTCTTAATTTGTCTTCCTCTGTGACTATGATACTCCAGAACTGCCTTTGTTGTCTCAGATGCTCTGTTTTGACTGCTTTCTGCTCTTCTAACTAAATGCTAATCCATTTCCTCTCATTGCCTGAGAACAAAAAAAAAAGTTCAATTTTAAACTTTCCTTTCTTCTTCTGACAATAAAATAATACATAATATTTATAGACAAGGGGGGGAGATCCAAGATGGCCGCTTAGGAGGAACTCGGGGATGCAGCTCCGAGAGAAAGCACAGAGGGTGAGTGGACGCCGTATTTCCAGACTGATTTTTACTGCCCACAGACCAGGAGATTCACACGCAGAGAAGCCACACGGGTCGCCAGCGCCGCTGGCGCCGCTGGCTTGAACGGCGCAGCCGCTGGGCCGGCACCCTGAGGCAACGGCTCACTGTATAAAGTGAGAGTCTGAGTCCCCTATAAGCCAGCAAGGGGAGCTGAAACGGGGAGCCAGGCCAGCGCCACGAATCTCAGAGCCGCGGCTTTAGCCAACGCAGCGGCTCCGGAGGCAGATCAGATGAGACGGTGTCCCCTCTTACCCAGCAAGAAGACCTGAAACACAACTGAAACCGGGACGGTCCAGCTCTGTGGAGGAGGGGCGTTCTCCATAGGCACCCTGCTGTTCTGTACCAAGGCAATCCGCCACTACAGAGACTCCGTCACTACAGGGGCGGGCCAACATAGCGGAAGCAGTTCTAACTACACCCAGAAGTTCACACGGAAGCTGGGTGGAGCCCACAGCAGCTTAGCGAAGCCTCTGCAACCTGAGTGTGACTAGGCTGCCACCTTGTGGGCAGGGAAAACAGCAACCGCACAGGGGAACATCATACAACAGTAACTCCCTGGGACAGAACACCTCGGGGGAAGAGCAGGGGGTGTATGAGTTCTGCCACAGCAGACTTAAAATTACCAAAATCAGAAAGACAACAACTACAAAGTCAGCAGGTGGAAAAATCCACAAAGATGGGAAGAAACCAGCGCAAAAAGGATGAAAACACCCAAAACCAGAACACTTCTCCTCCTACAAGGGATCACAACTCCCCACCAGCAAGGGAACAAGACTGGATGGAGAATGAGTGTGATGAAATGACAGAATCAGCTTTCAGAAAGTGGATAATAAGAAACTTCCGTGAGCTAAAAGAACATGTTCTAACCCAATGCAAAGAAACTAAGAACCTTGAAAAAAGACTTGACGAAATGCTAACAAGAATGGACAACTTAGAGAGGAATATGAGCGAATTGATGGAGCTGAAAAACACAACACGAGAACTTCGTGAAGCATGCACAAGTTTCAACAGCCGAATTGACCAAGCAGAAGAAAGGATATCAGAGGTCGAAGATCAACTCAATGAAATAAAACGAGAAGGCAAGATTAGAGAAAACAGGGTAAAAAGGAATGAACAAAGTCAACAAGAAATATGGGACTATGTGAAAAGACCTAATCTACGTTTGATAGGTGTACCTGAATGTGACGAAGAGAATGCATCCAAGCTGGAAAATACTCTTCAGGATATTATCCAGGAAAACTTCCCCAACCTAACAAGGCAGGCCGAGATTCAAGTCCAGGAAATACAGAGAACACCACAAAGATACTCCTCTAGAAGAGCAACCCCAAGACACATAATCATCAGATTCACCAGGGTTGAAATGAAGGAGAAAATACTAAGGGCAGCCAGAGAGAAAGGTCGGGTTACCCACAAAGGGAAGCCCATCAGACTCACTGCAGATCTCTCAGCAGAAACCCTACAGGCCAGAAGAGAGTGGGGGCCGATATTCAACATCCTTAAGGAAAAGAACTTTCAACCCAGAATTTCGTATCCAGCCAAACTAAGCTTCGTAAGTGAAGGAAAAATAAAATCCTTTGTGAACAAGCAAGAACTCAGAGAGTTCATCACCACCACACCAGCTCTACAAGAGCTCCTGAAGGAGGCACTACACATAGAAAAGAACAACCAGTACCAGCCACTCCAAAAACACACGAAAAGGTAAAGAGCATCAACACAATGAAGAATCTGCATCAACCAAAGGGCAAAACAGCCACCTAGCACCAAAATGACAGGATTGAATTCACACATAACAATATTAACCCTAAATGTAAACGGACTAAATGCCCCAATCAAAAGACACAGACTGGCAAATTGGATAAAAAGCCAAAACCCATCAGTGTGCTGTATCCAGGAAACCCATCTCGCATGCAAGGATACACAAAGGCTCAAAATAAAGGGATGGAGGAAGATTTACCAAGCAAATGGAGAGCAAAAAAAAGCAGGAGTTGCAATTCTCATCTCTGATAAAATAGACTTTAAAGCAACAAAGATCAAAAGAGACAAAGAAGGACATTACATAATGGTAAAAGGATCAATGCAGCAAGAAGAGCTAACGATCCTAAATATATATGCACCTAATACAGGAGCACCCAGATACATAAGGCAAGTTCTTAAAGACTTACAAAGAGACTTAGACTCCCACACAATAATAGTGGGAGACTTCAACACACCACTGTCAATATTAGACAGATCAACGAGACAGAAAATTAACAAGGATATCCAGGACTTGAACTCAGACCTGGAACAAGCAAACCTAATAGACATTTACAGAACTCTCCACCCCAAATCCACAGAATATACATTCTTCTCAGCACCACATCACACCTACTCTAAAATTGACCACATAATTGGAAGTAAATCACTCCTCAGCAAATGCAAAAGAACGGAAACCATAACAAACAGTCTCTCAGACCACAGTGCAATCAAGGTAGAACTCAGAATTCAGAAGCCAACCCAGAACCGCACAGCCTCATGGAAAATGAACAACTTTCTCCTGAATGTTGACTGGATAAACAATGAAATGAAGGCAGAAATAAAGACGTTCTTCGAAACCAACGAGAATGAAGACACCACATACCAGAATCTCTGGGACACATTTAAAGCAGTCTCTAGAGGAAAATATATAGCAATAAGTGCCCACATGAGAAGAAAGGAGAGATCTAAAATTGACACCCTATCGTCAAAATTGAAAGAGCTAGAGGAGCAAGATCAAAAAAACTCAAAACCTAGCAGAAGACAAGAAATAACTAAGATCAAAGCAGAATTGAAGGAGATAGAGACACGAAAAACCCTTCAAAAAATCAATAAATCCAGGAGCTGGTTTTTTGAAAAGATCAACAAAATAGACAGACCACTAGCCAGACTAATAAAAAAGAAAAGAGAGAATAACCAAATAGATGCAATAAAAAATGACAAAGGGGATATCACCACAGATGCCACAGAAATTCAAACCATCATCAGAGATTATTACAAACAACTCTATGCACATAAATTAGAAAACCTGGAGGAAATGGATAAATTCCTGGACAGCTGCCTCCTGCCAAGCCTAAACCAGGAAGAAGTCGAAACCCTGAATAGACCAATAACAAGGTCTGAAGTCGAGGCAGCAATTAAGAGCCTACCACCCAAAAAAAGCCCAGGCCCAGATGGGTTCACAGCCAAATTCTACCAGACATACAAAGAGGAACTGATACCATTCCTACTGAAACTATTCCAAATAATCCAAAAAGAGGGAATCCTTCCCAAATCATTTTATGAGACCAACATCATCCTAATACCAAAACCTGGCAGAGACTCAACAAGAAAAGAAAACTACAGGCCAATATCCATGATGAACATAGATGCAAAAATCTTCAATAAAATAATGGCAAGCCGATTACAACAGCACATCAAAAAGCTTATCCACCATGATCAAGTAGGATTCATCCCGGGGATGCAAGGCTGGTTCAATATACGCAAGTCTATAAATGTAATTCACCACATAAACAGAACCAAAGACAAAAACCACATGATTATCTCAATTGATGCAGAGAAGGCCTTCGACAAAATTCAACAGCCCTTTATGCTAAAAACCCTCAATAAACTAGGTATCGATGGAACGTATCTCAAAATAATAAAAGCTATTTACGACAAACCGACAGCCAATATCATACTGAACGGGCAAAAACTGGAAGCATTCCCTTTGAAATCTGGCACTAGACAAGGATGCCCTCTCTCACCACTCCTATTCAATATAGTACTGGAAGTTCTAGCCAGAGCAATCAGGCAAGAAAAAGAAATAAAGGGTATTCAATTAGGAAAGGAGGAAGTCAAATTGTCTCTATTTGCAGACGACATGATTGTATATCTAGAAGACCCCCTCATCTCAGCCCAAAAGCTCCTGAAACTGATAAGCAACTTCAGCAAAGTCTCAGGATACAAAATCAATGTGCAAAAATCACAAGCGTTCCTATACACCAATAACAGACTTAAAGAGAGCCAAATCAAGAATGAACTGCCATTCACAATCACTACAAAGAGAATAAAATACCTAGGAATACAACTAACAAGGAACGTAAAGGACCTCTTCAAGGAGAACTACAAATCACTGCTCAACGAAATAAGAGAGGACACAAACAGATGGAGAAACATTCCATGTTCATGGTTAGGAAGAATTAATATCGTGAAAATGGCCATACTGCCCAAAGTAATATACAGATTCAATGCTATCCCCATCAAGCTACCAATGACCTTCTTCACAGAACTGGAAAAAACCACCTTAAACTTCATATGGAACCAAAAGAGAGCCCGCATAGCCAAGTCAATTCTAAGCAAAAAGAACAAAGCAGGAGGCATCACACTACCAGACATCAAACTCTACTACAAGGCTACAGTAATCAAAACAGCATGGTACTGGTACCAAAACAGAGATATAGACCAATGGAACAGAACAGAGGCATCGGAGGCAACACAACATATCTACAACCACCTGATCTTTGACAAACCTGATAAAAACAAGCAATGGGGAAAGGATTCCCTGTTCAATAAGTGGTGTTGGGAAAACTGGCTAGCCATATGCAGAAAGCAGAAACTGGACCCCTTCCTGACACCTTACACTAAAATTGACTCCAGATGGATTAAAGACTTAAACATAAGACCTAACACCATAAAAACACTAGAAGGAAACCTAGGCAAAACCATTCAGGACATAGGCGTAGGCAAGGACTTCATGACCAAAACACCAAAAGCATTGGCAACAAAAGCCAAAATAGACAAATGGGACCTAATCAAACTCCACAGCTTCTGCACAGCAAAAGAAACAGTCAATAGAGTGAATCGGCAACCAACAGAATGGGAAAAAATTTTTGCAGCCTACCCATCTGACAAAGGGCTGATATCCAGAATTTACAACGAGCTAAAAAAGATGTACAAGAAAAAAACAAACAAGCCCATTCAAAAGTGGGCGAAGGACATGAACAGATACTTTACAAAAGAAGACATACATGAGGCCAACAAGCATATGAAAAAATGCTCATCATCACTGGCCATTAGAGAAATGCAAATCAAAACTACATTGAGATACCATCTCACACCAGTTAGAATGGCAATCATTAAAAAATCTGGAGACAACAGATGCTGGAGAGGATGTGGAGAAATAGGAACACTTTTACACTGTTGGTGGGAGTGTAAATTAGTTCAACCATTGTGGAAAACAGTGTGGCGATTCCTCAAGGACCTAGAAATAGAAATTCCATTTGACCCAGCAATCCCATTACTGGGCATATATCCAAAGGATTATAAATCGTTCTACTATAAGGACACATGCACACGAATGTTCATTGCAGCACAGTTTACAATAGCAAAGACCTGGAACCAACCCAAATGCCCATCGATGATAGACTGGACAGGAAAAATGTGGCACATATACACCATGGAATATTATGCAGCCATTAAAAACGAGGAGTTCGCGTCCTTTGTAGGGACATGGATGAACCTGGAAACCATCATTCTCAGCAAACTGACACAAGAACACAAAATCAAACACCACATGTTCTCACTCATAGGTGGGTGTTGAACAAGGAGAACACATGGACACAGGGAGGGGAGCACTATACATGGGGGTCTGTTGTGGGGGAGTGGGGGGGACAGCGGGGGGGTGGGGAATTGGGGAGGGATAGCATGGGGAGAAATGCCAGATATGGGTGAAGGGGAGGAAGGCAGCAAATCACACTGCCACGTATGCACCTAAGCAACAACCTTGCATGTTTTTCACATGTACCCCAAAACCTAAAATGCAATTAAAAAAATAAATAAATAAATAAATTTAAAAAAAAAAAAAAAAAAAAAAAATATTTATAGACAAGAAAATAAAAATCATACACAAGTCAGAGGATTACTGCTAACCGTAATGGTATTCTTTCCAGTCTTTTATATATGTAGATATAAATAACTATACTTTCTTTAAAATTTGGGATGCTATATATATAATTTTTAACTGTACTTACAAAAATTAATACCAAATTTTGAGCACTTTCCATGTTCTTTGAAAAAGATGTTTTGGAAGGCGCGGCTTATTTTTTTTAGATCCAAGGGGTACATGTGCAGGTTTGTTATGTGAGTATATTAACTGATGTCGAGGTTTGGGCTTCTATTGATCCCATCAGCCAGATAGTGAACATAGTACTCAATAGGTAGTTTGAAAAAGGTTTTTAACTTTTGGGAAAACTAAGATTTTTAATGACTGTATAATACTTTTCCACATGCAACCATGACTAATTTTTTTGTTTTGTTGTATGAGTTTTACTATTACAAACAGTGCTTCAATGAACAATCTTATTGCTATTTTTAAACTGTCATAAAGAACTTTGAATAAATATCCTTAAACATAGATCTTGGACATATATAGGTCAAATTTGTACTCATGCAGATTTCTAGAAGCAAAATATTACTAAATAAAACAGCTCAAACATTTTGTTCCTTCCTTCATTCAACAAACATTTGTTTCACACCTATTTTGTGCTAGACCTTATTTTAAACTCTGGAAATACAGCCACAGATAAGACAGCACCCACACTTAAGCAACCTTCAGTTCAGCAGGGGATATAGTAATTATACAACTGTACTTATCATCTTAAGTACTGAAATAATTGTAAGTACAGTAGAAGTTCCCTTAATCAACTTACATTTATACAGCTCTGGCATATCTGATGTCCTCCAGTCCTAGCCTTAGACTAACGGATTTCCCCAACATCACATACTTTTGGTTGGTTAACTACTTGCTCCTACTGGTTAAATTGCGTAGTTACCAAAATAAAAACTTTATGTGCCCCAAACCTATTTATATCAGTTATACATGTTACTGTGATCACATAATTTAATTAACTATATAAAAACTGATCCTATTTGAATGTGAAATTCTTGAGTAAGAATTGACAAAGGCAAGTAACTAAAGATACATTTCTGAGGAGTTAGATGTGAGTGAAAAAATATAAAAGATTTTTTAAATGGTGAGTGAAAAGAATCTACATTCAGAGTATTCTGCAAGTGCCTTAGATTCTTGAATCCCAACTTTGAAATTTAGATGATATATTATAAACTCTATTCAAAGGGCCCATCTCAGACAAAAGGCCTTAGCCTTCCATAAGAGTTAGGTGCATTCATATATTTGGTGTGAGTTTTAAGTTGTACAATTTCCTCCTTAAAGCTACCTGTTGGACTAACTAATCACTGCTGGTCTCAATGACACTGCATAAATTATTCCTAAACAAAATCAAAGCTCTTATAAAATAGTTCCAAACTGCTTCTTTGAAAGCATTTCAGAGCAGCTTATTTGAAAGCATTATATACCTCTTTTTGCCATAAAATAGCTAGCACTTAGTATTCCAAATCTTTGCCAATTTGATATGTATATGCACATATACATATATATGTACATATCATTGTTATACTTTTAGCAAATTAACAGTGAAACTGAACCAACGTTTACATGTTTATTGAGAATTCATATTTCTTTGTGAATTCCCTGATGATCTTTTTCCCTTACTGATTTGAAAAAGATTTTTAATGTATTAAGGCTATTATATTATTAACAGTCATAAATATTTTCGAAGTCTATTTCTATCATTTTAATTTTATGTTTTTAACAGAACAAATTCTTTAATTTTTCAATTAAAATTTAGAAAGTTTTTCATTTTTACGTTAAAAATTCAGAAAGATTTTAATTTTAATTTTTATATCATCAAATCCACCACTCCATATCTTTCTTTCCTAAACTTGTCTATGTCTTGTGAATGATGTAACAACCAACAGGAGAGGGATCCAAGATGGCCAAATAGGAACAGCTCCAGAGTGCAGTTCCCAGCGAGAGCGGTGCAGAGGGTGAGTGCTCACCACATTTCCAAACAAGTTTTCACTCCCCACAGACCAGGAGATTCCCGCAGGGTGGTTTCAGCCGGTGCCTTGTCGGCACACAGAAACTCATACAAGTCTGAACTGCCTTTTCGGCTGGCGCCTGGAATGCCTGGGAGACAGAGCCACCCATTCAACTGAAAGGGAGGGGGCTAAGACAGGGAGCCAGGGGATCTGGCTCGGTGGGTACCACCCCCACAAAACAAGCAAACTGAAATGCTCTGGATCGAGAGTTTTGCAGTAAGCACAGCTGGACCCAAGACCGTCCAGCTCAGCGGGGGTAAGGGCATCCCCCACTACCAGGCAGTCTGCCACCACCGAGGCAGTTCACACAGCAGCAGGGCAGAGCCTGCAGCAGCTCAGCAACGCCTCTGCTGGCAGACTGTGACCAGACTACTCCATGCAGGGCAGGACATCTATAAAAAAAGGCAGGAGCACAACAGGGACTTATAAATAAAGCCAACCTTCCTAGGACAGAGCACCTGCGAAAAGAGGTGGTTATGAGTTCAGCTGCAGCAGACTTAAAGATACTGCCCAGCAGCTTGGCATGGAACAGTGGAGCTCCCAGTACAGCACTTGAGCTCCTATAAGGAACAGACTGTCTCCTCAAGCAGCTCCCCAATCCCCATATACCCAAAGAGACACCTCATAAAGGGGAGATCAGGCCGAGATCTGGCGGGTACCCTTCTGGGATGAGGATAGCAGAGGAAGAAATCCGCAGCAACCCTTTCTGTTCTGCAGCCCTCACGGGCAATCCTCAGGTGAGCAGGGTCTGGAGTGGACCTCCAGTAGTCCTGCAGCAGAGGAGCCTGACTGGTAGAAGGAAAACTAAGAAGTGAAAGAAATAGCTTCAACATCAACAAAAAGGACATCCATTCAGAGACCCCATCCGAAAGTCACCAACTACAAAGACCACAGGTAGATAAAACCACTAAGGTGGGAAGAAACCAGTGCAAAAAGGAGGAAAACACTAAAAACTAGAATGCCTCTCCTCCTCCAAGGGATCACAACTTCTCACCAGCTAGGGATCAAAGATGGATGGAGAATGATTCAGATGAACTGACAGAAACAGCCTTCAGAAGGTGGGTAATAACAAACTTCTCAGAGCTAAAAGAACATGTTCTAACCCAATGCAAAGAAAGTAGGAACCTAGAATAAAAGCTTAGATGAGATGCTAACTAGGATAAACAGCTTAGAGAAAAATATAAATGACTTGATGGAGCTGAAAAACACAACACTAAAACTTCGCAAAGCATACACAAGTTTCAATAGCCGAATCGACAAAGTAGAAGAAAGGATATAAGAGATTGAAGATCAACTCAATGAAATAAAATAAGAAGGCAAGATTAAGAAAAAAGAGCAAAAAGACATGAACAAAGTCTCCAAGAAATAAGGGATTATGTGAAAAGACCTAATCTATGTTTGATAGGTGTACCCGAATGTGATAGAGAGAATGAATCCAGGCTTGAAAACACTCTTCAGGATATTATCCAGGAGAACTTCCCCAACCTAGCAAGGCAGGCCAACATTCAAGTCCAGTTAATACAGAGAACACTACAAAGATATTCCTCAAGAAGAGCAACCCCAAGGCACATAATCGTCAGATTCACCAGGATTGAAATGAAGGAAAAAATCCTAAGGGCAGCCAGAGAGAAAGGTCGGGTTACCCACAAAGGGAAGCCCATCAGACTCACAGCGGATCTGTCAGCAGAAACTCTACAAGCCAGAAGAGAGTGGGGGCCAATATTCAACATCCTTAAAGAAAAGAACTTTCAACCTAGAATTTCATATCCAGCCAAACTAAGCTTCATAAGCCAAAGAGAAATAAAATCCTTTACGAACAAGCAATTGCTCAGAGATTTCGTCACCACCAGGCCTGCCTTACAAGAGTTCCTGAAAGAAGCACTAAACATGGAAAGGAACAACAGTACCACCCACTCAAAAAACATACCAAATGGTAAAGAGCATCAACACAATGAAGAAAATGTGTTAACTAACAGGCAAAACAACCAGTTAGCATCAACATGGCAGGATCAAATTCACACATAACAATATTAACCTTAAATGTAAACGGACTAAATGCCCCAATCAAAAGACACAGACTGGCAAATTGGATAAAAAGCCAAAACCCATTGGTGTGCTGTATTCAGGAAACCCATCTCATGTGCAAGGACACACATAGGATAAAAATAAAGGGTTGGAGGAAGATTTATCAAGCAAATGGAGAGCAAAAAAAAGCAGGAGTTGCAATCCTAGTCTCTAATAAAATAGACTTTAAACCAACAAAGATCAAAAGAGACAAAGAAGGGCATTACATAATGGTAAAAGGATCAATGCAACAAGAAGAGCTAACGATCTTAAATATATATGCACCCAATGCAGGAGCACCCAGATACATAAAGCAAGATCTTAATGACCTACAAAGAGACTTAGACTCCCACAGAATAATAGTGGGAGACTTTAACACTCCACTGTCAATATTAGATCAACGAGACAGACAATTAACAAGGATATCCAGGAGTTGAGCTCAAATCTGGACCAAGCAAACCTAATAGTCATTTACAGAACTCTCCACCCCAAATCCACAGAATATACCTCCTTCTCAGTACCACATCACACCTACTCTAAAATTGACCACATAATTGGAAGTAAATCACTCGTCAGCAAATGCAAAAGAACGGAAATCATAAGAAACAGTCTCTCAGACCACAATGAAATCAAATTAGAACTCAAGATTAAGAAAATAACTCAGAACTGCACAGCTTCATGGACACTGAACAACTGGCTCCTGGATGTCAACTGGATAAACAATGAAATGAAGGCAGAAATAAAGTTGTTCTTTAAAACCAATGAGAATGAAGACAGAACATACCAGAATCTCTGGGACACATTTAAAGCAGTGCTAGAGGGAAATTTATGGCAATAAATGCCCATATGAGAAGAAAAGGAAGATCTAAAATTGACACTCTATCATCAAAATTGAAAGAGCTAGAAGAGCTAGATCAAAAAAACTCAAAACTAGCAGAAGACAAGAAATAGCTAAGATCAGAGCAGAACTGAAGGAGATAGAGACACAAAAAACCCTTCAAAAAAATCAATAAATCCAGGACCTAGTTTTTTGAAAAAGATCCACAAAATAGACCACTAGAAAGATTAATAAAAAAGAAAAGAGAGAAGAATCAAATAGATACAATAAAAAACGATAAAGGGGATACCACCTCTGACTCCACAGAAATGAAAATTACAATCAAAGACTACTACAAACAACTCTATGCACATAAACCAGTAAACCTGAAAGAAATGGATAAATTCCTGGACACTTGCATCCTTCCAAGACTAAACGAGGAAGAAGTTGAAACCTTGAACAGACCAATAACAAGGGCTGAAGTTGAGGCAGCAATTAATAGCCTACCAACAAAAAGAAGCCCAAGTCCAGACAGGTTTACAGCTGAATTCTACCAGACGTACAAAGAGGAGCTGGTACCATTCCTTCTGAAACTTTTCCAAACAATACAAAAAGAGAGAATCCTTCCCAAATCATTTTATGAGACCAACATCATCCTGATACCAAAACCAGGCAGAGACTCAACAAGAAAAGAAAACTTTAGGCCAATATCCAAAATGAACATAGATGCAAAAATCTTCAATAAAATACTGCCAAACCAATTGCAACAGCACATCAAAAAGCTTACCTATCATGATCAAGTAGGCTTCATTCTGGGGAATGCAAGGCTGGTTCAACATACACAAGTCTATAAATGTAATCCACCACATAAACAAAACCAAAGACAAAAACCACATGATTATCGCAATAGATGCTGAGAAGGCCTTCAACAAAATTCAACAGCCCTTTATGCTAAAAACTCTCAATAAACTAGGTATCGAAGGTACATATCTCAAAATAATAAAAGCTATTTACGACAAACCTATAGCCAGTATCATACTAAATGGGCAAAAACTGGAAGCATTCCCTTTGAAATCTGGCACTAGACAAGGATGCCCTCTGTCACCACTCCTATTCAATATAGCATTTTAAGTTCTAGCCAGAGCAATCAGGCAAGAAAAAAAAAATAAAGGGTATTCAATTAGGAAAGGAGGAAGTCAAATTCTCTCTATTTGTAGATGACATGATTGTATATTTAGAAGACCCTATCATATCAGCCCAAAATCTCCTGAAACTGATAAGCAATTTCAGTAAAGTCTTAGGATATAAAATCAGTGTGCGGAAATCACAAGCATTTCTATACACCAATAACAGACTAACAGAGAGCCAAATCATGAGCAAACTCCCATTCATAATTGCAACAAAATAAATAAAATACCTTGGAATACAACTAACAAAGGATGTAAAGGACCTCTTCAAGGAGAACTACAAACCACTGCTCGAGGAAATAAGAGAGGACACAAACAAATGGAGTAACATTCCATGCTCATGGTTAGGAAGAATCAATATAGTGAAAATGGCCATAATGCCCAAAGTAATCTATAGATTCAATGCTATCCCCATCAAGCTACAAATGACCTTCTTCACAGAGCTAGAAAAAACCAACTTAAACTTCATATGGAACCAAAAGAGAGCCCACATAGCCAAGACAATCCTAAGCAAAAAGAACAAAGCTGGACGTATCATGCTACCTGATTTCAAGCTATACTACAAAGCTACAGTAATCAAAACAGTATGACATGGGTACCAAAACAGAGATACAGACCAATGGAAGAGAACAGAGGCCTTGGAGGCAATGCCACACATCTACAACCATCTGATCTTTGACTAACTTGACAAAAACAAGCAATGGGGAAAGGATTCCCTGTTTAATAAATGGTGTTGGGAAAACTGGCTAGTCATGTGCAGAAAGCAGAAACTAGACCCCTTCCTGACACCTTTTACTAAAATTAGTTCCAGATGGATTAAACACTTAAACATAAGACCTGACACCATAAAAACCCTAGAAGAAAATCTAGGCAAAACCATTCAGAACATAGGCATAGGCAAGGACTTCATAACTAAAACACCAAAAGCATTGGCAACAAAAGCCAAAATAGACAAATGGGATCTAATTAAACTCCAGAGCTTCTGTACAACAAAAGAAACAATCACTAGAGTGAACTGGCAATCAACAGAATGGGAAAAAAGTTTTGCAATCTACCCATCTGACAAAGGGCTAATATCTAGAATCTTCAAAGAACTAAAGCAGATTTACAAGAAAAAAACAAAGCCATCCAAAAGTGGGCAAAGGATATGAACAGACACTTTTCAAAAGAAGACATATATGAGGCCAAGAAACATATGAAAAAATGCTCATCATCACTGGCCATTAGAGAAATGCAAATCAAAACCACATTGAGATACCATCTCATGCCAGTTAGAATGGTGATCATTGAAAAATCTGGAGACAACAGATGTTCGAGAGGATGTGTAGAAACAGGAACACTTTTGCACTGTTGGTGGGAGTGTAAACTAGTTGAACCATTGTGGAAGACAATGTGGCAATTCCTCAAGGATCTAGAAATAGAAATTCCATTTGACCCAGCAATCTCATTACTGGGTATATACCCAAAGGATTATAAATCATTCTATTATAAGGACACATGCACAAGTATGTTCATTATAGCACTGTTTACAATAGCAAAGACCTAGAACCAACCCAAATGCCCATCAACGATAGACTGGACAAGGAAAATGTGGCACATATACACCATGGAATACTATGCAGCCATAAGAAATGATAAGTACTTGTCTTTGTAGGAACATGGATGAATCTGGAAACCATCATTCTCAGCAAACTGACACAAGAACAGAAAATTAAACACCGCATGTTCTCACTCATCGGTGGGTGTTGAACAATGAGAACACATGGACACGGAGGGGAGCATAACACACTGGGGTCTGTTTCAGGGGCCAAGGGAGGGACAGTGGTCGGGGGAGGTCAGGGAGGGATAACATGTGGAGAAATGCCAGATGTAGGTGACGGAGGGAAGGAGGTAGCAAACCACATTGTCATGTGTGTACCTATGCAACAAACCTGCATGATCTGCACATGTACCCCAGAATTTAAAAAAAACAATTTGATAGGGATTACAATTTATTGATGGCAATAGGATGAAATATTCTGTATGCAAGCCATTTATTTGTTTTTATTTTCTTTTATACTCTTTGTCTATGTCAAAATCAAAGATTGTGTGGTGCACTTTTGTTATTTCCATATGTGATTACTTCTCCACTCTTCAACAAGTCTCTACTTACAAGAATTAAAATGAACGTTGTTCTTTAGTCACATCATAACTCTTAATCTATGGGTACAAAGCACTTCTAATAAGTAACTATCTTGTTGGCAATATTTAAATATGAGAGACATGCCCTTGGTGAAGACAGCATGTGCCTTACATAAAATCTATTAATATTCCTTAAAGTAAGTGAATTTGAATCTTTGAACTTCATCTCAAATATATTACTTATATATCTGAACTGGTGTTTGAAATTTTGTGACTGGGTTCATTCATTCAGGCCTTCTTCAACAATTACCAATCAGATATCCACTCTTACTGAGACTTGGTGTTCATTGCTGAAGATCACGCAGAACAAGAGAAATACAGTGGCTGCACTCCTGAAACTTACATTCTAGCGGGCGGTGGGAGCACGGGGGGAGAGATGGCATACAAACTAAATCACCAAAGAAAGGTGATTCTAATTTTAATAAGCATTATAAAGAAGTGCAAAGTATTACAAAAGCTTGTAATTAGGGTTCTTTAAGGAAATTATATTAGAGCTGAGAACTGAAGGATGGGAAATAATTAGCCAGTAGAGTAGACATTTGAGTTGGCTGTGTAGCTCACAGAACTCATTGAAAACTCTATGCTGCCACATGTGTTTTATGTGAGCTCAGCTCCCAGACAGAGCTGATTAATGTGGGCATAGGCATTTGATCCAATGTGAGACATTTTAGGGGACTAAATCTAAGAGAAGAGTATCAATGCCTCCCTGGTGGTAGAACAGTCAATATAGGAAGTAGACTCTGCACATTCCCATGGCTCTGTTCTCTGAATGTGAAGACGGAAGTTGCGGGAGGAGAAAATAAAATTCATATCAGAGAGGTGTGTAGATAAAGGCATAGACAGAAAGGGAATCCAGGTAGCATTTCAGTTCTTATTCCAGTTGTCCCCAAGGCCTGGATCACTCCTGCTCATAATACAGTTATATGAGATACTGGAGTTTGCTTCCAATAAATCTCCCTTTTCCCAAAGCTAATTGAATATGAGTTTCTGTAACTTTCAATCCAAAGCACGCTAATTCACATAAGCAGGCAAAAGGGAAGAATCACATTCCAGACAGAGAAGACAACATATGTCAAGGCTCAAAGCAGACAGAAGACACTGAAAGAATCCTTCAAGACGGACAGAAAAATCAACCAAGATGAGAGTAGTCAGGAAGGGAGAGCTGGGATCATGTGGAGCCTTATGTGCATGTACAATAGTTGGGATTTAGCCTTGGAGCAATTTTCACATTCATCCTACTGAAGCACAAAAGGAAAAGCAAACAAGCAAACAAAGGCAACTCAATGACTGAAAAATGTGCTCTTTCCAGGCATTTATTAATACTTTGGCAATATTTTTTTCAGTACCTGTTGTATGTCAGGTCCCACAGAAGTGTAGTGGGGTGACGGGCAGCAGAAGAAAGAAGCACGTGACTTTCCAGAAAACATTACTTAAAGAGCATGTTTTTCAATAATTTTCAAATAATTTTTGTTTATCACAAGTAGGGTAGGGGACTACTGGCATCTAATTGGTTGAAACCAGGGATGCTACCAAAATCCCCCTCCAACAGGAAGTTATCTGGCCCCAAATATCAATAGTGCCAACGTTGAGAAAGCCTGTCTTAGGGTAAAAAGTAATGCAGGACTATGAGACACGAATAGAAAGTGAGCAAAGGGTGCAGTCTTTCCTCAGACTTGCTCTCAAAGCTGTTAAAACTTGATTTTGCCTCTGAGACACTAAAGCAGACAATTTTTTGTTCTCCAGGAACTTACAGTCTGCTGAGGAAGATGGACAAGAAAGATATAAACAGAGCAATGCCCTACATGCTGAGATGCAGAGATGCAGATGAGCTTGTTTTTCAGTGGGCAAATAAAGAAGGAATATCCAACCCAGTCTCAGGCTATTAGGAACACTCTCCAGTGGAGAAATGTCTTAGTTGCTACCTAAGAAGGAAGAAAGCAATTTGGACGTTTCTCAAAGAATTAAAAACAGAACTACCATTTGATCCAGCAATTCCATTATTGGGCATATAACCAAAGGATTTTTCTACTGAAACACACACACGCACTTGAATGTTTATACACCATGGAATACTATGCAGCCTAAAAAGAATGAAATAAGGTCCTTTGCAGCAACATGGATGCAACTACAAGCCATTATCCTAGGCATATTAACGCATATTAACGCAAAAACAGAAAACTCAATACGGCATGTTCTCACTTACAAATAGGAGTTAAACATGTGGTACACACAGACACAAAGATGGGAACAATAAACACTGGAGGGAAGGAGAAAAGAGTTGAAAAACTACCAGGTACTGTGTTCACTGCTTGGGAAAAGAGATCATTAGAAGCCCAAACCATGCAATATACCCACGTAAAAGGTCAAATCATGGAATATACCCATGTAAAAAATCTGTACATGTACCCTCTAAATCTAAAATAAAAGTTTAAATTAAAAAAAAATAGTAAGATGTAAGAGAAGGGTCAGAGTCAATATAAGAAGACTGAGAAAAAAAAATAGTCAAGCAAAGTTGACATAGACATGGGGAAAAGATCTCAGACAGAAGGAGCCTCATAGGCAAAGATCTGGAGCCACCAGAGTGTATGGAATGTTCATGGAGCTCAGGTTCTAAGGATGTCTGGAGCAGAGAGCCCAGAAAAGGGCCAGGTTCCAGATAGTGTTGGAACAGTAAATCCTTCCTGTCCTTAGAGGGGCAGTTATTCAAAATTGAATCCAGTGCTTCAGGAGTCAAGCTAATAAAGCACAGAGTTGTGACTCGGCATATTATGAAGTGGGAAGCAGTGGCATTTTTAGGTTAATTCTGACTTAATATGCTTCAAGTCTATTTTTATATTATGTACCTGATGTGCCTCAGTTCTGTGTTTCACTGTGCCTGGATATTTATATCAAGACTGTGATAAATCAGTGATAATGTTATTTGGCATATTTCACAATCAGTTAATTTGAGTGACATATGGAAGAAAACTAGTATATTTTAAAACTTCTTAAACTCACTTTTGTTATAAGGCTGCTTATATATTAAACATCCACGTTCGTTGTTTCTTGACGAGTCTTCTTTTAATTTTATATACATATTAATTTTCAATGATATACTCTTGAACCAGAGAGCAGACAATATGCCACACAGATTCCAGGAATATAATCTCAACCAGAGAACTGCTTGAGAGATGACAGAATAAATAAGCCAGCCCAAAAATCTCAGATATAGAGAAAGACAACTTGTTATGAGTTGCCAGTGAACTATCTCTGCTTCTAATGAAACTTCCAACACAATTTGTTGTCTTCAGTATCTATACTTCAGAAACTGTTCAGACTTCTTTCTTTACTAGAAGGAATTTCACTCTCTGGATATTCAAGAACTCCAGTTAAACCGAAACTTAACTATTTTCACGACCAGCCTCTTAAAGGAGCAAGGGAAAACAACGGTCTGCTGCTTTTCTAGAGGCGTTGAATTCAATTTCTCTTCAACACAGTGGGAAAGTAAGGATGGTGGTAGACAGGTAGACATTTGAGAGACCAATAACAGAGTCATGAGGGACATTTAGAATTTAAGTAAGGTCAAAACCAACAGTTAGATGCCAAAAATTATAGCAGTACCTGAAATCAAGGTAAAGCAAGGTCAACCATCAACATAAAAGAGTCAAGATTCCAGTTATGAAAAAAGTCTTATACTGACACCATGCCTATTCAAATTAATTCATCAAAGATGTGGAGTCTTTACTTCACACAGAACACTATGCTCATCCATGTTTCCTGCTGGAGCAGGAGGCAATACTAGCAAGAGGCCAGGCAACAGTCTGCTTGTACCAGTAGGTGAATCCCAGTATAAATGTGGTCCATGAGACTATATCCCCCATGGACAATGTGCAATCACAATGAGCAGAGACCTTGGCAGGGCAGTTGCATTATCTTAAGTCAAACTCTTTGTCTCTTTACTTGAAACTTGAATAACAGTGAAAATGGGACTTCTCCTCACCCACCACCTCAAAAAAGGGTATTTGGGAATAACCTGTCTCAAAACAATATATTTCACATGAGGTCAATTCAAAAAATTGACGGATACAAAGTTAATAAAGTACCATTTATTGAAGAGACTAGACCTTATTGTATATTCTTGACACCTCTGTTAAAAATCAGCAGGCTGTAAACGTGTGCTTTAATTCCTAGGATCTCTATTCTTTTCTATTGGTATATACATCTGTTTTTATGCCAATACCATGCTGTTTTGGTTACTATAGAATAATAGCATATTTTAAAATCAGACAGTGCAATGCCTCCAGCTTTGTTCTTTTTGCTTGGAATTTCTTGGAATATTTGGAGACTTGTGTTTTCATACAAATTTCAGGATTTTTTTAAATTTCTGTGAAGAATGTCATTGGTATTTTGACAGAAACTGCATTGTATTATATATTTCAAAACAGTTAGAAGAGGGAATTTTTCATGTTCTCATTACAACAAAGACAAACGTATGAGGTGATGAATATGCTGAAACCCCAATTTGATTTTTACATAGTGTATACATGTATCAAAGCATCACACTGTATCAAATAAATATGTACAATTATTATGTGTCCATAAAAAAATAAAAGGTCAACTGCCTGATAAATGATGTATCCAAATTGGTCAAGAAAGAAGATGGAGAAAGATGGAAGACCAAATAGAGCCCAGACAAACTGTCATGATTTGAGTTCCTTGCCACTCCACTTACAGATGAGTCAATGTCAGATAAACATTATAAGAAAAAATACAAGGGGATTCTAATGGCACTGTCTCCATAAGGGCATTTTTTTTTTTTTTTTTGCTCAAGATTCAAAGAGGTATAGAAAATAGTCACATTTAACACTAAATCATGAGTCTTCTCAGCCACATACACAGGTTTATTATGCACATGGAAACAATACAAAATTGGAGAAGAAAGAAGAAAACAAAGATATGGTATAGATTTGCTGAATTAAACAGCTTCCCCCACATGACAGAACTTGCTCTTTATATTAGGAAGGTCAAATGGCGAATATTAAGTGCAACTAAGGGCCCTTATTCTAAAGGCAGATGCTATTTCAGATCAGCATGTTTTTGATTTTTTAAGTTGAACTCTGTTGTCCTTGAAAATGTCAGGTACAAATCCTCTGAAATGTCTGACATTTTCCATTTCCAAACAATGAATTGCCTAAATCTGTATGGAGAACTAGAAGCAAAATTAAGAACCTGAGTTTATTCAGGTGAGTTTTCATAATGATCCCATTTAAAAGATTCTCATGTCAAAGTCCAATGAACTCAGTAAAATACTTCCTAGAAATCAAACTAAAGCCTACATTCTAGATCAGAAAATCAAATGATACCTAATCTTTTAAAAATCTCAAAGGCATGAAAAGCCCTAAATATTTGATGACATTTTAATTTAATCAAAAATGAAAAAATACAAAAGAGTAACCACAGACAGAAACACAGGGACAAAATCAAGAGCTATTTAACACTGAAGTAGACATCTTTCTCTTTGAAATACTCTGTAAATTTCACATGTAAACTTACACCACAGTTATTTAGTAGGACAATCAAATCCTCTCTCTGAGAAATCCATTTACTCTTGAAATTCACGTCTCAAATTTAGTGTATTACTGCAACTGATCATTGTATACACTTAAGAAAAGATGAGTGGGCATATTCATGGAGACATAAAGCTGGCCCACACAGGGAAAAAGAAACCTGACATGCAGAGGGGAAGTTGAGATTAATCACCATGTGGAGAGAGAGACTAAGAGAATAGCTACCTTGGGTCTCAGAAAATGTTCAGTAGGCCTTTAGGCAGGAGGATTGAGACAAACTTTAGAACAAATTTACCTCCCTAAAAGCATAGGGGGAAAAGAGGGCAACTTTGAAAGGTTATTTCAGATGGTCCTTTCTGTATAAAACTAGAGATCTGAGACCCCAGAGCCAGATAAAGAAATTATTTCCGTGTTTGCTGAAAGGCCCTGCCACATTCTGTTCTTAAAACAAAGCTGGTGTACTGCTAGAGAAGCAGTGGGACTCTAGATGTCGGAAAAACTGCATTTAAGGGAAACAAAAAATAAGGCTGACTGAAAAACCACAGAAAAAGCAACAGGAAAAATTCAGAACACTGTATTTATCATTTTACTCTGCTTTGGAGAGTCCATACTTAGGATAGTAATCTGTAATGCACAGAGGTAAGTTTTCAAAGGATCATAAAGGGAAAAGTCTGTTTTTAGTGATTCATTGAAAGAGTTAGAATGTGAAGCCTGGAAAAAAAACAATCTAAAAGAAGAGAAGATGAGAGTCTGCAAATATTTGAAAGTCCAATACATACAAGAAATAGTCATATAAGCCTTGCTCTCCGTTTTTCAGTTAATTGAAATTATGGGCAAGATGTTGTTACCTTCAAGTTTGGAAGTAGATTCATACATACGCACATAAATATGTAAACAAATGTATAAATATATAAAGATGTGAAACAGAACTTTCCAACAAGTTCAAACAATTTCATCTCTCAAAAAATGTAGGTGAACTTGTGAAGTAGCAAGCTGTGGTAACACATTCAGCTGAAGGCTGGTCAGCAGCACTGTAAAGGTGAGTCATACATTTATTAGGGCTTAGAGTACTTAATTTCCAAGTTTCTGTTCAGTCCTGAATCTCTGAGTCAATATGGTTATTTGGGAAGAGAAAATGTACAATATCATGAAAATTATACACACCTGGCTTATAAGAGGTAATTCTAAAAGTGTTTAATAATTTATGCATAAATGTAGATTATTGAGGCAGGTGGTATTTTAAAAGATGACAGTTTCGTAAACTTGGTACTTTTTCATTATTCATTTAATAATTTCTGCCCTGGAACAGACAAATGAGACCCAATGAGAACTCCATGTTAAACTATTTTAACATTTTAGCCAATAAAAAACTATTTCAGCCTTGAGTTTAAGACTTTCATATTAAGTGGCAAAGATCTCCACTTTGAATAAGATTGATATATCTCTAGGAGGTTTTCTGAAAACTATTTCCATGCACTTTCAGCAAGACTGAAATCTGGCCAAGTATAAATTCAATATTACAATACTCAGAACTGAATCATGTATACAGAGTCATTTGTCAAAACAGAAGAAAAAGTTTGCTTTATTATTATTGCAACAGTACACAAGAAAACATTTTCTACATATTTTCAAATGATCATTATTTCTTTGAGATACAGAAATTAATATTGCCAAGATTAAGGTCTTCGTTATTTAGGCTAAAATGGGTCATTTTCATAGGAATTAGGTTTTAAAGCTCATTACACCCAAAGATTTCCATTATGATCTAATTTGAAATGAAAGTAAACAGAAATAATTTTGTTCTGCTAAAATAGGAAGTCACTGTGCTTCAATAAAATATCACAGCACAGTTATAGAAGAAGCAATAAATTGGCTAAGATGCATGACTCACGAACAATTATCAGCCATGTGAGAATTCATTCTTAGTTTGTAGAAAATCATCTTTGTTTGTGAGGGATCACTAGCTGTTTTCTCAACCACAGATGGTATATTGTTGTCTGCCTTGAAAACACTCATCTGGCAGTATCACAGAACTTAAAAGTATACAGACAATGTGTATCTGTATGTTAATATAATGCAAATCAACTATCCAAAATTCAAAGAAATTTACCATTATGTGGAGTTCAGGACCAGCTATAGAATGATGTCTAGGTCACAAGAGATTTAACATGATGAAATGGTCTGCTTGAACTGGTAACTGTGGGTTCCTGGAAAAACAGTTAGCAGAGAACAAACAACAAAGGTATTTGATAAAGATAATAAAGTTGAATGAAAAACTCCGAGACATTTCCAAGGCAATTCGTTGAGTCGGTGTTATAAACCTCTGGTGCTTGAGAAGGCTCCAGCCTAATCATGCCCACAGCAGCTGTAGCACTGGCAGAAATATAGGCTTTTATTACGACACAGGCCATCCAATGAGACTATTGAACTTTAAATTACTCTTAATAGTTTTAATGAGGTTCCCTTGTTTTAGTATATTCAATCAGAGACACAGTCTCTAGAAAAAAAAGGAAATGCATGCAGAGACTCCAAATATACTCAAGTGCTTGGTCACCCCCAAATTCTGGTCTCCAACACACCAAGCCAAGGCTTCTCATTGCCTTGTGGCACGAGGACAAGTGACACAGTTAGCTCGAAACATTGCATCATGGACTCTGTGGCTTCAGGATCAAACCTTGATTTCTTAACAAGAACCAGATCTTTAGCACAGAACTTTTCCTATGAAGAGTTAGTATTAGATCTTTGAGAAAATTTCAGATTTGAGACATTTTTTAAATCCCCTAGTGGTATGCGTGGTAGGTTAGTATTCTTCTGGGGTGATTACCCATTTTCCAAAGAGACTATCTCAGCATTTGGATTTATAGCCACATATTTTAAAGTTCCCCAATGTGTCTAGAGGCATAAGCAATTATTTGATAACTCTAAAGTCTAAGTATTTTGTCACTAGCACTCATATAAATGATCTACAAAATAAGGTTGTACAAGAATATAAAATGTCCAAACATATCATATGGAAAGAGTCCAAAATATTCCTACTGATAGAATAGAAAAACGGTTTCCTAATCCCATATTTTAAGACCATAATTCCTTCACTAACACTACAAGGGAATAGGTGTGTTTAGCCACAGAATTCATTTTATAAAATAAGCTTTTATTCTGCTTTGCACAATGGTATTGAAAGTCCTATAGGTCTATGTTTTGAAATAAAAATTCAGTATTTTGAGCCAAGATTTGGAATCCTGACCCACTTTGAAATATGAAACTTTAGCTAAAGACCAGCGAAAGTTGATCTTGAAAAATGGGGATTCTAGAACTGATCAACAGTAATATCCTAGAGCATCTTCATAGGTGCTGTCACTGTATGTCTGGTATACCAGATGGACAGACGTTTTTCTATACTTATTAAGGCATTAGAAATATTGTTGTTGCGACTGGACAGCCCATATTCCTCAGCATGCTTTCTTCAAGCTATTAAGATGTTGGGCAATTTTTTTTCTTCTGAGCAAACATATTCAACAGGATTTTCTAAACGATTAGATTTGAATTCAAAAATATCTGTGTAAGATGAGTGATAATCATTCTAGTACTTCTACCAAAGTGATATAGCATTATCACTAACAAGACAGTTTCTTGTTTATGACTTATTTAGGAAACTTATACTCTGAAAAAATAAGACTACAATTCCAAAATAGATTCAAGTTAGAAAATCTTCACTATTTTTAAATGCTTCTGTAATATAAAGGTTAGCTTGATTAGAACTATTGTCTTTGTTTACATAACTTAAACATTATTTCAATTAAAATAAAAACTTGCTTTGTGATTAAATAAAATCTCTAATTGTGTCCACAAACAACTGCCTATCCAATGATAGCTCTGAAACTAATAGTCACATTTTGGCAGAGGTATTTAATTTCCTCTACCAAAAAGTACAAAAAGATTTCAATAACTGTGATGTGAGTGTAGCAAAAGGTCTGCAGTTTCAAAATCCATGCTATTCCTCCAAAGAAAGTGAAAACTTGACTTCATCTCCCAGGGGTATTTAATCAAACATGTTACTTCGTGATCACCGCTTGCAGTCTTCCTTTCCTCCCTACTTTCCACACAGATTTATCAGTCCTCTCTTAGCTGCCTTCCAACCAACTACACTTTCCTTCCCATGCAAGTCTTTTACTTATCGGGTACACACCAGCCATCTCTTATTTTCACTGACTCACTTGGGCTGATGCATATTTATGCACCCCCTAGTAATTTTACTTTTGTTCAATGTTAAGAAGGACTTTTCTGCCTTATTCTTCTGCCTTTATGATTACATGCATGTGCACATGTTTTGCCCCTCTCTGTGACTAGGTAAGAGTTTATTAAATACTCACTGTGTTCACAATTTTATTAAACGAATGTGTTTTTCCTTAGTTGAGGATTCCTTGGGAGCATACTAATCTATTCATTTTGATAATCTCTTGGTACTTAAGTAGTCTCTGGTACAAATAAATGATCAGCATGTATTTGTTGAAGGAATGAATAAATGATAAATAAATTACTGGGAAGTAAAATGTTTGGAAGAAAAGAAACCCATAAGAATTTGATATTACTTCTGAAATTTAACTGTCCTCAGTGTTGGTGATGTATACATTACTTTGAGAAACCCAGTGAAAAATGTATAAGAGAATTATGTTAGGATATAATAATTTGCATGTCAACATGATTGACCTACAAGAAGTGAATTTTCCTCAATTAAAATGAAATTTATTCCGAAAGTTTGTCTAATACAAATTTTAGGAAAGGAAAAAAAATTTAAAGCAAAGTGTGTCACCTATCTTTGACCCAAAAGTCTGCAAAGCATGATCAGTATTTGTCACAGTGTTTCATAACAGTGTTAGAGCTGTATGTCTTTGTCAAGAAAAAAGAGCAACAGTAAACGTGCTTTTACTTAAGTAATGTCTGCTTTGAGATAAAGCATTTGTAGAGTTAGAAAATAACACATAGACTACAACTACTATACAAATAACCCAATAACTTATTAAAATGGCATGCCAACACGTTTTCTTCCTGAATTCTATATTAGTTTGGTTGTCACTTTATTTACAGTTGATTTTCATTTCTCTGTATAACTCCAATGTAATTTGTTTCAAATCAGGAGCAATTAATTCAATTGATTGATTTTCTGAATATTATCCTTCCAGTGAGCTAGTTACAACTTGAAAATGCATTGTAAAACAGCTTGATTTTTTTCTGCTAACAGGTGACACTGTGATTCCTCAAAATACTCAAACAGATACACATTTGCAAACACAGATGAACTGCATGTATGGGCAAGAATTAGGAACTGGTTATTGTATGTATGATATCACATTTCAAAAGAGCAGAACAAGTCCCCAGTATGACTCACACTTTAATTTTATTTCCCAGGAAACATCTTTCAAAGTTTCAGTATTTATAAAAGTAGTATCAGCAAAATTAAAAATTTATGTATAGCAGAAACAATACCAATACAATCTTACAATTTATAGTAGGTACTGTCAAAGAATTTTCATATGCATTATCACTTTAGATGTTTATACCAATCCAGTGCAGAAAAAAGAGCACCTACTATTCTTGTTTTACAAGCAAACTAAAATGTTCAGAGGTAGTATGTTTCACCCAAGTGCATTCAGCTCAAACCCTAAACACTTGTGACTTTATTTTCTTCTAGTCTTTGAATCTGTTTATCCTACAAACACAGTCTTCTGCACTCATAATGCACTTATAAACTATTTATTTAGGGAAGTAGACATGTTCATCATGAGTGATCATCTAAGCACTCATTTTGCTTGGTAAATTTAATTCCCAGCCTAGTGTCCTGCTTATTTATTTTCATAATATCCAAATATCATGGCTAGACTTAAATTACTAAGTACATAACTTTCTATTACACAGATACTCAAGATATTCGTGATACAGAAAAGAAACTGAATGTGAAAAACTGGAAACTATAGGAGATATTTAAATTATTTTCCAGTGGTCATATTATTATAAGAATTGTCAAACAGTATGTTTTAGTGACTTGGTAATAAAGGCGTTCACAGAGCCAAGACTAGAAACCTGGTGCAATTGAATAAAAATTTAGGTACTTTAGAAGGTCAACATCTTTCTTTTTCATATGATGTTTGTGAAAAACATATGGATAAAGGAATATAAGACATACTAAATAACTTTTCCCTCAAATATTTTACTATGTGAATTCTTTAAAACACAGATTGTTGATCTAGTAGATTATATTAGTCCCTCCAAGTCCCTAAGCTCTATTAAATCTATATGCTGTTAGGACTTATATAAATTATCATTAGTGATAAAAAAAATAGTACTATGAAATCGCTGTCATAATAACAAGAACTGACTAACTCTAGGTCATGCGTTTTCAACAGGGGTGATATCATCCCCAAAAGGGTGAAAATTGGTTCACAGGAAGTGGAAAAAATCTTACTCTCTATAAATCACAGATATACATATAGCACATAAACTGATATACAGTATACCTGTGGTATTAAAATTTTAAGGGAGAGGGATCAGCTGGGAAAAAAAGGTCTAAAGAAGCTCCTTAGAGGGGAAAAAATAAAAAAAGAAAAAAAAAGATTGACAAGCACTTCTGTAAGTAAATATGTATTAGCAAGCTACTCTAAGTTAAATAATTCAGTAATTTTTTTACTTCCTTTAATTTAAGGGGGTGATCAGTCCTTGTAGTATGTTAAACATATTATCTTAAGCAATGCAATGCTTGATATCTGTACAGTACCCACTATATACCTGAAAATAAATAAATACTCTTCAATTAATAAATTGTGCATGGTCAAAAGAGAGTAAATATGTTACAGTTTTCAGCTCTTTTTTTTTTTTAAGCATACAACTATGCAATAATGGTATAACTTCATTCAATGACTATAAACTCACCAACACTAGGAAATCTATATTTTATTTTCCTCATAGTAGACTGGATCTGCTTTGAGATTTTATTTTTAAAAATTCTTGAATGATTTGATATAAACAAACATAAGAGAGGAATTACAGCAAAAGATTATTCATTTCATAGACCAAATTTTTAAAGTATGCAATACTTTACCCTCAAATATATTATATACTAAAAAGAAAATATAAACCTTTAAAAATACACAGAGAAGAGATTTCTTAAATATAATGGTAGAGACTTTTTAAAAGCCAACATTATTCTTAATGCTGGAACACCAGCACTATCAACTTAAAATAGAAAAAAAACAAGGATATCTGCTACCACGATTTATTTCTTAAACTCTTTTGTAACCTCTGTTCAACATTTTGAAATATGAAATCTAAACTTAAGCATACTTAAAGAAAAAGACCATATCATAATTATATTTACTCTAGATACCGTTAGGAACAGGAGATACTGAATATGAGACATGACTCTAACCTCAGCTTACAGTTAAGTGAGAAAAATACGCATTAACAAATAATTATACAAATAATTAGTTGCAATTGTGATAATAGATGTAAAGAGTGCAAGGTGCCATGGGACCATATAACAGGGAAACTAATCTAGAAGGATAGGAAAGGATTTCAAGGGGAGATAATAGCCATGAATAATGGCCTGAAGTTAGACAAATAAAGCAATAAAATGTGAAAAGCAAACAGAGGGAAATGTGGCTTAAGGGGGCATAGTGCCTTCAGGAAATGGAAAAAAAAATCATCATCATCATCATCATCATCATCATCATCTCTGGATCATTTTGAGTAAAGGCGAGGTGCCCAAAGGAGGGAACAGGAACAAATCATGCAGGGCTTTGTCAACCATGTTACAAGTTTTAAATTTAAGAGTTCTATGTAGAGAAATAAAATTATCGAATGTTTATTTTTAAAAGTTCACTTTTGCACCCATGTGGACACTGGATTAGAGCCAGGACATTTTGGATAAGAAAAGAGTTGCAACAGTTCAGAGAAAATAAAGGCCATGGAGATGGAGAACGAGGGTCAAATTTGAGAGATGACTAGGAATTAAAAGAAACTGGATTTCACCATTGACTAGATGGCAAGAGTGTCAGAAATGATTCCAAAACCTGGCTTGTGCAACAGGGAACAGAGTGAGTGAGCTGTGGACAGGGAGCCACGGGGCTGAGAATGCTTTCTGGACCTTCAGAATTAAGCAGCAGCTGCTCTGAGAGGCCAAACACAAAACCAGAAGGATAATGGCATTATTCTTTGACTTCACCACAGCAAGATCCAGGGGTAGGAATGTCTTCAGTACCTGGAAGGGAATCCTTACCAATTCCAAAATTAAATACATATGTTTGGTGCCTGTCAAAGCAACTCCCATGAAAACTAAGAGGAAATCAGGCAGAGAAGTCGTTCCCTAGTAGAGCTAGCTACAGCTTTAGAATGTACAATTTATATGCTGAGAGCAGGATTCTAACAGTATATACAAGGCGAAGGAAAATTCAAGTCCCAACCATCCAGTTTGGGATGAATAATGGGAAAGGATGAGAAAAACAGGAAGAAAAATCAAGGCTTGTAGAAAGATATTGTTAAATGAGAGGAAGATACAGTATTCTAAAAGCAATAGCATAGCATTATTTTAAAATATATTACAAGAATGTGAGAAAAAAGGAATATGGGTCAAAGGGTACAAACCTTTAGCTGTAGGAAGAATAAATACTGCAGATCTAACATACAGGATAGTGACAATAGTTAATAATATATTGTACACTTGAAATTTGCTAAGAGAGTAGCTGTCAAGTGTGCTTACCATACATAAAAATGGTAACCATGTGAGATGATGGATATGTTAATCAGCTGGAATGTGGTAATCATTTCATAATGTATCCATATATCAAAACATTACATTGTATGCCTTAAATATATGCGATTTTTATTTGTCAATCATACATTAAGAAATATGGAAATAATTTAAAATACTACAAGAGGCAAAAATAAAGTTTACAAAGCTTCTGCTTTGTACTTTCAATAGTTCAGGAAACAAGAACCTGATCAAAGATGAAATCAATGTTGAGGGATGAGTTACAATAGCAGAGTGTGAAGTAAAATATGAAGTTGGAAAATGTGGCACATATACACCATGGAACACTATGCAGCCATAAAAAATGACGAGTTTGTGTCCTTTTGTAGAGACGTGGGTGAATCTAGAAACCATCATTCTCAGCAAACTGACACAAGAACAGAAAACCAAACACGGCATGTTCTCACTGATAGGCGGGTGATGAACAATGAGCACACTTGGGCACACAGGGAAGGGAACAACACTCACAGGGCTAGGTTGGGGAGTGGAGGGTAGGGGAAGGGAGAGGAGGGACAGCAAAGCGGGGTTGGGAGGATGGGGAGGGATAACACCGGGAGAAATGCCTGATGTAGGAAACGGGGTGGGGGATGGAGACAGCAAACCACCATGGCATGTATGTACCTATGTAAAAATCCTGCAGGATGTGCACATGTACCCCAGAGCCCAAATAAAACAAACAAGAAAAAAGAAAAAAATATGAAGTTGGAAAAGAGATACGTGGAAATAATAGAGAGTGACAAGGTAAGGAAAAGTATAAGAAAAATTTTAAAAACAGCTAAATTTAAAACACTATTAGTGTTTTAATTTATGATGGATTGAAAAAATGGATTTAAGTAGGAGGCAATGGCAACAAAACCTTGGAACTTACTGGACTCAAGAAAGGAGAATCTCTAGATTGGTAGCCCAGAACGGTCAAAAGAATGGGAAAACTGAAAACACCATGTTCACCCTGGAAGGGGTGAAGGGTGAGGACAGTAAGTGGGACCATTTGAAAGCTGTTTGAGAGGTACATCTCTAGTTACTCTCCATCAGTCCACATCAGTGTGTGGCTGCCCATCCACCAACCTGGCAGCAAGTTGAAAGCTTTTTGTTTGATTGGAGGGTTTTTCTGTTTTGTTTTTTAAGAGAGACAGAGTTATCCTCTGAACTGGGAAACACAAGACAGAGTAGAGGGTGTGTAGGCACCATACTGAAAACAAGATAAGGGAATAAGCTACAGAATGCTGAATGTGTAACACACTCCCACCCTAACTGCTTTCACCTCTCAACTCTCCAACATCTTAAGCCAAAAGTAAGCTTCTTATGTAAAAAACCTGAACAGTCAAAAAGAGAAAACCTAAATGTATTAACACTAGTGGTTCTCCAACAAAAGACCTACTACATTATTCTACATTGAGTCTCAATTTTTCAAGCCCCACTAACATGCTCAGAGCTTTCAGAGTAGACAGTTTGGAATTATCAATTATTTGAAGAAAGCTTCTAGTATAGAAGATAGAAACCAAAATATCAAAGTCAGCACAAAATCTTAGAAGGAGAGACTATGCAATAAGAAATAATTTAAAATGGAGGATATGAGAATATTTTTTAAAAAATAAAGTACACTTATAAATTAAAAGTACAAGAAGAAGATGCAAAATTTTGCACAGGTTTGGTCAATAAAGAAATCTCCCCCAAAAATTTATAGCAAAAAGATAGAAATGAAGGCGGGAGAGAAAACAACACTACTAGAAGACAAGTTTAAGAGATCAAATGACCTAACAATAGGACATCCAGAAACAGAGGGGAGAAAATCCTCAATTAAATAATTCAATAAATATTTTCACTACTGGAATATATGAATTGCCAGATAAAAGGGTACAAAAATGCACAGCTCAGCAGTTAATGATAATGGATCTTTACCACGATATACATCATTTTGAAATTGCAGAAGAGAGAGAGAAGAGGGAAAAAAGGTCACAAACAAAAGATAAAGATTACAAATAAGAATTATCTCACACTTTAAATCAGCAACACTACAGTGAGAAAATAATGACAAATATCTTCAAAATTCTACAGGTAATTATGCCCTCCATAGATTTCTATACCCAGCCAAACTATCATTTAAATATGGAGTACAATAAAGATATATTTAGACAAGCACAGTTTTAAAAAATAAATTTCTTATTTATGTTTTTCCTCAAGAAACAGCTAAATGATATGCTTCACCAAAATGAAACAGCAAACTAAAAAACGGTGAAGATGTATAAGACCCAGGAAATGTATCATCATATGTAAGAGACGGGAGAATGTAATTGTCAGGATGATAGTGAAGAGATATCCCAGGATGAAGTATATATACCAGACGCAGAGGAAAACCAATCCAGACAGGAGCAGTGACTCAACAGGGCAGACACACTGAAGGCTGTTCTTAAAAAAAATGCCTGCTATCCTTGTGCTGTCTTTTTAACCTAAAAGAGATGCTTAGGTGAATCTGGCTCAGATTCTTGTCTCAGTTTGTCTTGGCAATAAGCTGATACATTTTTGCTTTCTCTCCTTCTATTTTCTCCTAAGGTTATTCTGCCTGACTCAGCTGAGAACACTCAATTCAGTCACAGAAGGTATGTTGCATTCACCTTCTCTTAAGAGCTGGAAGTATGTCTTAATGAGCTTAGAAACATAAAATGCCAAGTATTTTATTTGCTATGGCCACATTCCTGCTGGACATCCACAACCTGAACTAGGCTACTACCTTTACACGTCCTGACTGTAGCCACCCTGTTTCATACATGGGCTTACTATTAACCTCTCCCGAAGAATCTTAAACTATTAAGGAAGCTGAAGTCAATTTGGATCCAGAACAGGAGTGAGAGAAAAGAGATAGTTAGCTTTCTATGAAATGAACTTAAAATATGCTCTTTATTTAATGTCTATATTTATATTTCATCTAACAGTATATTATCATTTAGCTAATTTTTTCTTTAGTATGACTACAGGCAAAAGAGTCTTAAAGTAAAAATAAATATATATTTTTAAATTTCTGTACCATGCACTCTGCTAGATGCTTCAAAATAATTTTAAAAATCTCATTAGCAGAAATAAATGTTAGAATCAAATTACAGAAATGGCTAATCATTGAGGAGAGAGTCAACTTAATATATGAGAAAGGAAACATGAAAAAGCATTATCAAAAATGAGAAAGAGGTTGCTACATACAGAGAACAGAAAATAATGACCCAACTTAGACAGTAAATATTTCTGGGAAGAAAAAACACCAAAAACATAAAAGCATCAAAGACAAATAAAAGTAAGATTTTCTTACAAAGTGGAAACCTAAGTTTGAAAGGTTTCAATATTAAAAGACACAAAAACACAAACCTCATGTCTATCTAGATTTCTATATGGGTTATATGTCTTTTAATTTTGATCTATCAATTGATAGACAGATATGCATGTTTATTTTTAAAATTCAAACATAAAGAAACTATCTTTAAAGTATCAATATTACCATCCTACTTCTCTTAAAAAAATTACCTACCGCTAGTAAAGAGATAAACCTGGTTTAAATTCCAATTGTCTGAGTCTCCGAAACTGTTCTACAATACTACATGCTAATAGATTGACAATGTAAAATTTAAAGTACTGACTGTTAATTATTTATAAATAGCTCTTATAAAGTCTTGATAAAAACAGTGTCTACTAACACAAACAATAAAATATATGAAAAGGTGATTAAAAAATATTAATGGTCAATAAACCAATAAAAGTTTTATTTATCATCTTTAGTAATTAAAAATCACAAATTAAAAGAGGATAAAATTGGCAAAGATTAAATAGAATAATAAATCTCAATGTTGATAAGGATTTATAAATACAAGTACTCATTCTCTGCTGATAAGAATATAAATTGACAGGTTGACAATTTGACAACATATATCAATATGTATACATTTTAATCTAGTCTAGATCATTTTTTATTAGTGATATTTTATACTTTCTAAATATCCTAAAATGAGTACAAATCATTTTTATAATTGAAAGTATCATTGTCAAAACATCCTGCACTACAAATCTAGCCTAATAAACAGATATGGAAAAAACAGTTATACTTATGAATGTTTATTGCAGCATTATTTTTACTAAAAAAAACAGCTCAAACAATAATATGGCATGGTTAAAAAATTTTCAAAGGAAATGTAAAGAAATGCTCATAAAAAATAAGTGAAAATGTAAGATACAAATCTATAAGTACAGCATAGTCTTAATATGAGCAGAATTTGAGTGTTAATGGTATATGTGTAGTGGAATTACAGGTGTTTTAAAGTTTTTGCTTTATATTTTTATATATTTTTCAGTTGTCTTCGACAATAGCTTATGATATTTTACATTCTAAAATATAAAAACATGATTTTAAACATTACATTTGAAAAGTATATAACTGAAAATATACAACATATGTAACCAAGCTTTAAGAGCTATATAAGATTCTCAAACAAATTAAAAGAAATATAGAGTTGGCAAAGACATTGATAAATTATCCAAATAACAGAAAATAACAATAGTTTAAAATTAACTTTATCCATTTATTAATATTCAAAAGTATAAATTAAAATATAAATAAGAGACTATGTCTAGACCTCCTCACTTAATAAAGATATTCAATTTAATTTTCTAAAAAAATTAGTAGCCATCCAGTATTTTCAGAGTGGTGAGAGGGGAAGCTTTATATACTTCCGCAAGGAAATAAAAAGTAATTAGACAATACATAGAAATACCCTTGTGGCAAATATTTGTCATTTTCTTCTGAAACATTTACCTTTCTACATTCCTCTCTGTATTGAAGGGACCTGGAAGCTTAGATACTAGATTTCCCTGACTGCTTTGCCAGCTGGCTGCTGATTAGTTTCTAATGGCAACCTTTGCTCAGGGATTCCCAACTGGCCTGACCAAGACTTTTTCAAAACTATGCTGAAGTTTGAGGCTCTTCCTACTTAATCCTCCTTCCTTCTCTTCTTTCATGGGTGTCAAACCCTCATAGGCTGAAGGTTCATGCCCTCCTTCTCCTGCACCCCTTCTCTTTATACTTTATATTTATTTATTTATACTTTATACTTTATATTTGTATTTATTTATTTATACTTTATATTTATTAAGGTGTTTCCACCCATTAATTTCTGGTGTGTTGAATTCTGTCTTGGCGTCTGCTTCTTAGGGGACAGCACTCTTATAAGACCCAGGGAAGGAAGAAGTCACCTATTTTTTTCCTAATTCTGGCTTCAGAAGTGCTAAGGTAAGGTACTATAGATGCCCGTGGGCTTTAACAGCATTAGCAGAGAGTGTAGCAGCGTTGGCAGCATTCAGCCTCTCAGGCAGCTCCTGTAGTATCATAAGAGAAATGGTTCCTGATTTCCTGCTCAGTAGCCATGAATTGATTCCTACAGCACAGGAGGCCTTCGTCAGCCCCTATAGCATGTACAATCAGGAGCCCTGTGTAACACTGTCATGCTCCTTGCTCTTCCACTTCTAGGGGCAGGAACAGCTTTCTGAAGCTACAAGTGTCTGGTGATAGCATCACTCTTCCCTATTTCCTTTCCAGCCCATTCAACACTTTGGCACCAATTCCCTGTTTTAAGCTGCCCTACTGTGATTCCAATTTTCCTGACTGGATGTTGAATGATACACACCTAACCATTTCATTCTTTTTGATCTCCAAAGTTCTTATTTGTACTAAATATTGAAAAAATTAATATTACATGTGAACAAAAATTATACAAAGGTTTTTATTTAGTGTTAACAAATAAAATGTCTCAAAGAAATCTAAAAATTAGAATTTTGTTAAGAAATTTAAGGTGCATTTATATAATGTTTTTCAATGCTCCAACTAAAATATATGTTTATGGATATTTTTAGATACATGTAAACACTCAATGTTTACTAAGTGAAAAAAAAAAACAGTAAAGTTGAATATATGTTTATCATATGACCCATCAAATTCTACTTCTAAAAATATATCCGGGAGGAATTTTGTATGTGTGAACCAAAACAAATGTGTAATAATGTCCACAGCAGTATTGTCAATAACAACCAGAACAACCCAAACATCCATCAACAGTAAAAGAGAGAAATATATCTTAGTACATTAATACAATGAAATCCTACATCACAACACAGACGAATCTCAAGAGAAAAACATTGACAGTAAGAAGCAAATCACATTTTTAAAATGCCTATAATAGAATTACGTTTTTACAAAATTAAAAACTAGATGTATTATATCAGTCTATTTTCATGCTGCTATAAAGAACTGCCCAAGACTGGGTAATTTATAAAGGATAGAGGTTTAATTGACTCACAGCTAAGCATGGCTAGGGAGGCCTCAGCAAATTTACTATCATGGCAGAAGGAAAAGGAAAAGCAGGCACTTTCTTCACAGGGCGGCAGGATGGAGCGAGTACCAGCAGGGAAAATGCCGATGTTTATAAAACTGTCAGATCTTGTGAGACTCATTATCATGAGAAAACCATGCGGGGAAAATACCCATGATCCAATTACTTCCACCGGGTCCCATCCTTGCCACGTGGGGATTATTACAATTCAAGGCGGTATTTGGGTGGGGACACAAAGTCAAGCTCTATCACCAGACAAAGCAATATTCTCCATCCACCCTCCTGACAATCGGAGTCTCACCGCAACCTCCGCCTCCGCCCCTCCTCACAGACGGAGTCTCACCGCAACCTCCGCTCCTCCTGACAGACGGAGTCTCGCAGCAACCTCCGCCTCCACCCCTCCTCACAGACGGAGTCTCACCGCAACCTCCGCCTCCACCCCTCCTCACAGACGGAGTCTCACCGCAACCTCCGCCTCCACCCCTCCTCACAGACGGAGTCTCACCGCAACCTCCGCCTCCCAGGTTCAAGGGATTCTCCTGCCTCAGCCTCCTGAGTAGCTGGGACTACAGGTGCGCACCACCATGCCCAGCAATTTGTTTGTATTTTTAGTAGAGACGGGGTTTCAACTTGTTGACCAGGCTGGTCTCAAACTCCTGACCTCATGATCTGCCCACCTCGGCCTCCCAAAGTGCCGGAATTACAGGCATGAGCCACCACACCCTGCCCCAACAAAGCAATATTCTATTGTTCAAAAATAAGAAATTAGGAAAGGGGCATGTGTGGGAAGAGGGGTTGTAATCAGCAACTCTGAGGAGCTGACAACCTTCTAGTACTGGTTGATAACTGCACAGTAATTTGCTTTATATTTATTTTTTATAATACGTAGGTGTTTTATTTACTGTTATAGAAGCATGAAATATTTTAAAATAAAAAAAAGAGAAGAAAAGAATCAGGTTATGAAAGCATAACTCCTAGAAACGAGCAACTCTACCTGCATCGTTTAAAACAGCATCACTAATTAAGGGCAGCATAATCTCTCACAACTAGTCTTTGTCAATAAATGTATGAATACATAAAATAACTGATGAACACCATGCTCTCAAATACATATAACATGTTTATGAATTAAACCAGATGAAACTATGCCCACATGTTGTTTAATAATTTCTGCATGGAGAAATTATGAGTAACTTGATTTCTCTTCTTGGTATATTTCTTTCTTTCCAAAGTTTCTCAAATAAATATATATTACTTTGAAAATTCAATAAAATACATAATAAAAATGTGTCATTAAAAGTCCACAATACAGTTTATGTTCTAGTTATTTTTCTTTCTCTTAGGACATTAATCCAATTGTTTCTTATCAACAAGAAAAACACTATAAATTATAAATCAGTGCTCTTAAACTTTGGTGTACATCCTAATAGCTTCAAACCAGCCCAAGAGATCCTAGTAATATCCCAGGCTAAATTGGATCAAACAATTTTAACTGTAAGAAAATCAGCATTCTGAATATTTCCCCAAAGGATCTTCCCCAGCCACCTCCCCAGGCTAACTGTGCACCACCATCCTCTTTGCTCCCTGCTCTCCAGTCACAGCAATCTTTTTTTTTTTTTAATTGTACTTTAAGTTCTGGGGTACATGTACTGTTGCATAGGTACACACGTGCCATGGTGGTTTGCTGTCTCCACCCCTCACCCCCCGTCACCTACAACAGGTATTTCTCCCAGTGTTATCCCTCCCCAACCTCCCTGCACTGCCCCCTCACTGTCCCTCCTCTAGCCCCCTACCCCCGCAACATACACCAGTGTGTGATGTTCCCCTCCCCATGTCCATGAGTTCTCAATGTTCAACACCCAACTATAAGTGAGAACATGCGGTGTTCGATTTTCTGTTCTTGTGTTAGTTTGCTGAGAATGGTGGTTTCCAGATTCATCCATGTGCCCACAAAGGACATGAACTCATCATTTTTTATGGCTGCGTAGTTTTCCATGGTGTATATGTACCACATTTTCCTTGTCCAGTCTGTCATTGATGGGAATTTGGGTTGGCTCCAGGTATTTGCTATTGTAAAGTGCCAAAATGAACATATGTGTGCGTGTGTCTTCATAATAGAACAATTTATAATCCTTTGGGTATATACCCAAATAGTGTTCCTATTTCTCCACATCAGTTCCAGCTATCTTACTTCAACTCCAGAGAATTATTTCATTCATGTCTCAGTAGCTTGGCTGCTGCTCTTGCCTGGATATCTAGCCCTTCCTCTATCTTCATTCAGATCTTAGCTCCAATGTCTCCTCCCTTGAAAAGTCTTCCCTGAAACTACCCCATCCATTTTACAGTTTATATACTCATAACATCCTGAAATTTTATCTTCACAGCACTTGACTCTGTTTTGCTCACAGCACAGTGAGTCTGCTTTGCTCACTTTTGTTTAGTTTTCTTTGATAGAGAAGCCCTCCATTGCCCAGGCTGAAATGCAGTGGTACAATCTCAGCTCGCTGCAACCTCGGCCTCCCGGGTTCAAGTGATTCTCCCACCTCAGCCTCCAGAGTAGCTGGAATTAGAGGCACACGCAACCACGCCTGGCTAATCTTTGTATTTTTTGGTAGAGATGAGGTTTCACCATGTTGGCCAGGCTGGTCTCGAAATCCTGGCCTCAAGTGATCCACCAGTTTCTGCTTCCCTGAGTGCTGGGATTACAGGTGGGGGCCACTGCGCCTGGCCTCACTTTTTTTCTTTTTTCCTTTCTTATTTTAAGAGAAACTGACTCTGTCATTCAGCTGGAGTACAATGGCATGATCCTAGCTCACTGCAATCTTCAAAGTAATCCCCCTGCCTCAGCCTCCCGAGTAGCTGGGACTACAGGCACAGGCCACTGTACCTGAATAATTTTTTTTTAATCATTTTTCTTAGAGAGGGGTTCTCACTTTGTTGCCCAGGCTGGTCTCAAACTCCTGGCTTCAAGCTATCCTCCCATCTCTGCCTCCCAAAGTGCTGGGATTACAGGAATGAGCCATTGTGCCCAGCCTGCTCACTTTTGTAACTCCAGAATTTGCCTTAAAGCCCAACACTTAACAGATACTCAGTATATATTTTGTTTCATGGATGGTTGGTTGGATAAATTACTAAACTATCAAATGAATCAACAAATGAAGATCTGCCAAAAAAAATTTATGGCTATGTCTCCCAGACTCTGAACTAAAAATCATCTTTATTTTAAAGATTGGTTACTACCATACTGTATACATGTAATGAAACATCACACTGTACTCTATAAATAAGTAAAACTGTCATATATCAATTAAAAATAAAACAAAATTAAAAATTTCGTTTTTCTTTAAAAAAGATCCATTCAATCAAAAGTTCTCACTCAGCCTAATAATTAGCGTGTATTACAATGAGAATAACATATATTCAACCTTTGCTAATCAAACTAACTTTTTTAGGCTCCTTTTTTTGTGTGTATAATTCACCTGTGTGTATCTCTTTCAAACAAAATAAAAATTCTTTTCCAACCCCCAAACCGAGTGATGACTCGTTCTCCTGAGATTTAGTTTGGATGTGATGGGTAAGAAAGAAAAGACAAGAAAACATATTAGCCTTCTAAGATTAATGACTATATTTTTCTGTTGGGAACTTGGAGTCCTAAACTAAAATATCTCCTCTCTGATCCCCAATATCAGAAGCTGTACCTCTTGTAATTGCTTCCAAGGGGGAAATACCACTCATTCTTTCTGACTGACTGTCACAATACTCTGACTTAATCCCCTCCAAAATGCCTAGCTCAATATAATTGTAAGAATTCAGGGCAGCATCTTTCTGTGACAGTTTGAGCAGTAAACTTATTTGTTTGTATGTGAGGGACTGTTAGTTCTCAAAGCACAGAAGATTTCATTAAGAAGATGACAACAATTTCTGATTTTTAGATACCCATTTTTTCAAATCCAAATGTTGTGGATTTCCAGTGTTCCTACATCATGTTCAGAAAATGGAGTAATACGATTCTCCATTTGGTGGCTCTTGAGAGCAGGATATTATTGTACTTGTATTTTGGTAAAGGTATTTATTTATTCTGTGTCTTTCATCTTCTACATTTACCTCTTCTGTAATGACCTATCTACCACTCTCTCCCTTACATATTCCCTCTATGCACACCATCCTCCTTCCTATTTCTAATTGTCTCTGGATGTGCTTGAAAGCATTCATACCTATTGCTGCTCTGCCTGGAGCATCCTTTCCCTGCATATTCCCCTGGCTGACTCCACTAGAAACTTTTGATTTTACTCAAAGGCCTATTTAAAATTATATTCCCTCCTGAATACTTTCTATACATTTTCTTCCTTTATATATTTTCCAGATCATTTATATCATAAAACATCCCATTTTATTTATTTTTCTTATTACCTACTTTCCCACTTCTAGAATAAACAACCCATGAAGACAAAGATTTTTGTCTCTTTTCTGTACTGCTATATTCTCAGGCCTTAATGTAGTTACTCAGAAATCATTAAGTAAACAAACAACTTTTCCATGAGAAATATCCAATTGAAATGACCAATATACTATGCTCTGGGTCTAGGAGAACTTGTTTCCAGAAAGGGGATCAGTTTACCAGTGGAAACAGTAACAGTTCCAGTAAACACAGAGCTACAGCTGTTGCCTGATCATCTATCAGTCTGTGCTCCTTATACTGACAGACCAGAGAAAGAGAGAGAGAGAAAAGGAGTTCAATGTTGATGGGGTAAATATAAAGTTCCCTGATGACCATGAGGAAAGCCCATTTCTACAGTTCTAGACACTGTAGGAATCCAGAACATATCAGATACTCTCATGATCTACTGGGGCATCTTGTGGAATTCCCGTGCCCAGTTATAACTACCAATGCATAAGTAAAGCAGCAAGAGATTGTTAACGCAGGGCTCAGAATTCTCAGTAAAACATTAGGAAAGGTTCCTAGATGAGTAGAAGTGTTAGCAAAAAGAGAGGAAAATCTAGACTGGCTGGGGGTAGGGTGTACAGACCATGAGCACCAACTGCATTAGTGGTACTCTCACTATTCCTCTTCAAGTACATCTTCCTGGAAATTGTGACCAACCAAAATCTTGAATAAATTTTGCCTGGATGGAGTGACCTTCAGTGAGAGACAGATAGATCTGAGGGCCAAGACTGCTTCTGGTACACTATCAAAATCCTTCAGGAACGTGCACCTTTCCTCCACATGCTGTGAATGTTCTCTGATCACAGTTCACAGCTGCCCCCTTCTTTAGAGACTTACCTTCTACTAAAGACGAGCCACTTCCCTAGAGAGGCTACTCCTTACTATGGGGAATAGGCAAGTAGCTAATAGACACAAGGGTAGACAAGGTCATCTATCTTGCCTCTAGGAGGGACCATCTCTGTGGAGCAATTCATGTCTCAGAGATTCCCCATAGGAGCAGATTGGGTGATTCTCCAGCTGAGACTCTATTTGTGCTTAGTTTTTATCTCCTGCTCTAGCTCGCTTTGCTTGCTCTCATTCTCCTGAGAGCACTCTTTCAATAAATCATGTAAACAAGAATTCCTGACTTGGCTCTGGTTCCAAAAAACCCTGCCTTAGACTCATGTCACATGCAAATTGTCTCTGAAAGAATACATCACAATGACAGGCCTTCAAAATTCCCACAAATACAATTCTGATGAACATGAGCTTATAATTTTTTTTAAAAAAATCAAAAGCCATAAAATAAATTAATTACCATGAGTGAAAGTCACTAGGAAGGAAACACAAAGTCGTATAAAATAGGATCATCAGATAGAAATACATGTTATGTAGTAATATTTTTAAAAAAATGAAAACAAAAACCTATCAAAAGTTTGCAGATTAGGAAGAAAAAAAGACATAATTTTGGTAATATATAATAAATAAAATTAAAACTTAATATGTGAATTAAATAGTAGATTAGACCCAAGAGAACACAGAATTAGTGTGGTAGAATAAAAATGTGAATAAATATCCCAGAATAGAATAAAGCACAGAGAGACTTGAAGGTAAAAAAAAGTATATGTAAAATAAAGGTTGAAATACATAGAGAAAAGAGTGAAAAATCTGACATATACCTAACACCTAGCCAGAATTCTAGTTTAGTAGAGACAGTGGTGGGTGAAGAAACTACATTTCAAGAGATGGTGCCTATAATTTTTCAGAATTCATGACAGACACCAATCCAGAGACTTGGGAAATCAAATAAATCCCAAATTGTGTGAGCAAAAAGCAATTCACTAGTACGTATATTTCACGGTTATTTGGAGTAAGACTGCCTAGTTTGGAATCCCAGCTCCTAACTGGGCAACCTGGGACAAATTGCTTAACTTGTCTTTGTCATAGTTTCTGATCTCTAAAACTGGTTTTAAAAATAATATCTACCACATAGATGGTTATGAGATTAAATGAGCTGACATCTTTAATGCTCTTTTGTGCTGTTGAATTTCTAATATTCATCTTTATTACTTTTATCTTGAATGCTCACCAAGGTGTTCTGGATCAGAAACTGATTTCTTATTAATTAACTCACAATAAATAGAAAGTGAACTGGCCTGCCTCGCCCTAAGCCTTAACCCTGATGAAAGCCAAGCCAAATGTCATACATTAGTAGCCGAACTTTCTATAGATGACTGACAGAGAACAATGGATTCTCTTCATTTATATACAGGAGAGAGACAACCATTCCCCTTCCCCTCCTGAAAGGGAAGAATATATTTTGCTCCGTTGAGATCCTAGGTTCTTACCTTAAACATTTAGAATTTAACTATATCCTTCCACAGGCCAGATACACCAAAGGGGTCTCCAAAGTCTGGGCTTTGTACCTAGGGAGATAGCAGCCCAGCCTTTCTTGGATGGTAAGTACATTAATAATCATTTTATAAACATTCCCTACAACTTACATATACACAACACTTATTTTATGTGTAAAATAACTCAAAACAAAAAGGATTTTGTACAGAAAATATAAAGAAAAGAAAGAAAAAAGAACAAAAGGAAGAAAGATAGAAGAAAGAAAACTTCCATAAAATCTTCATCCAAAATATCAGGGGCAGCATGGAAATGTAAAAGCAAAACAACAGAAAATTCTATCTTCTGTAATGTACCAGGTCTGGAGATTTGTTTTCTAACATGATGTGTAATTTCTTACGTTCAAGGACTAATTTCTTGGCAAGAAGTAAGAAAAGATCTTAGTTTCAGAGGTAGCATAGAACATAACACAATTTAAACGTCTTAAAGTAGCTTTAACAATGATATGCGATATATATCATGAACAGTCTTTATGAGGGATCCTCTAAGAGACCCCATCATTTGGCTTTGGACATGAGAAAGTATCTTCATCATGAACACTTGCCGTGCCAGCCTGATGCCCACATTCCTATGATTTCCCCACTCCTCCCAATTCTTTCATAAGCTGGGAAGGGCCACTAAGGTGACCATCAGAAAAATGAGGATGGGGTGTGTTTTCTTGTTAAGTCCAAGGCAGGGCTTGGCCCTAAAGGACTGTAGCTCTTTTAAAAGATGCGTATTTAATACTACTTTGACATTTGGTCTGGTTTGTTTTTGCAAATTTGAGATCACAGGGAATGTCCTCCTCAACATCTTTTTAATTTTACACTGACAAAAAATATTAAAGAGAATTTAAAGTCTGATTTGTGGATCAATATGCTGTATTAAAGAAAAAGAAGAAAAATATATGTATATATGTTCACACAAACGAAAATACACTGTGGGTAGAAAACAGGATAACAAAATATGAAGAAACTCTTTATAAAATTTTATTTTGCAAGATGTCTCTTCTTGATTTTAAATACAGGGGGAAGAGATTAGTTTTATAAGCATCAGTCCCACACACCACGTATTTTCTCTCCCTGGTGTTAATGTTCCATGTAATGCTAATTAAATGGACATGTGTAACTAATTCAAGTGTTACAGAATTCAAAGCAGTCTTAATTCCCCCTTCACCCAAAAATAGAATGAGAAACTAAGTTGTTAGTCTCTAGACTTGATAGTGGGAAGACAACTAAATTATAAGATCACATTTTACAGAAAAATCTAAATTGATTTCTCATGAATATTTGATTATGATAGGGACAGTTCAGAAATAGCCCCATTTTAATTCATATGGAAAAGTAGTTATTTATTATATTGAGTTGTATGGCCAAGAAAGAAGGCAGAAAGAATATAATTGTGAGCTGTCAAGCTTAACACATATGTACAGAGCAAATATTCTCACTCTGTTGAGTGGCAGAATTGAGCCTGCTGAATTACAATACTAAGGGCAGTGTCCAAATGGTGGTCAAAGTGGTACTCTGATGTAAAGAAACATGGCACACAAAAAGCATTGAAAGAAAATTTACATTTAGACATATTATTAAGATACATATCATTACAAATACTTTCTTTATCAGGATGAGTGCAATCTGAAACTTATCTTTATTACATGCCAAATCAACATTTTAATATCACTATCTAAACACGGAAGGAAAGGCAGAGGTCTATTTCCATATTCTTTGAACACTATTTGCAGAAATGGCAGTAATCCTGAAAATATTTTGTTTCCCTATCAGAACCATCTTAAAGTTAACTCTGCATTATTACTTAAAGAAAACGGCCAGGGGTGAATCTATTCACTAAAATTTAACACACCAGTGGACACAAAACATAACAGTCTGTGTTAAGGGTAGTCATCATCCACAAAGAATTGAGGAAAAAAAAAACAGAAAAGCTTACCTTTATGATGGTTTGCACTGGATACAACTTTCCCCCACAAGGTTACAATAAATATTATTATTAGCAGTTTTCCTTTTGTTGCTTTCTGTAAGTATCTCTTACTCATCCTGCAAATAAAAAAAAAATCCTAAGTATGTACATTCAAAGCTTTTCCATTATAATTGTGCTACATTTAAAGCTGTCTACTATACTTTAACCCTTCAACTCCTGAAAACTTTATTTCTTGTATTTAAAATGCCGTTCACTGTATACAAATGATGATCAGAGAAAATAAAGGTTTTTCAAAGTACCTTGATATGATGCAAGAAATAAGCAAAGCTCTGCCTCAGTCAGTGTTCATCCACTTAACCATATCCTAAACCAATCTGGAAATATTACTGTATTTTTCTCCATATAAACATAGATTTAATTTATTAACAAAATCCAAGGCATGGTTATTTGAATAATCTTTAAATTAATGATTTATTATTTTACTTTTTTCCTAACAATTGCCAAGTCAAATGGACAGTGTAACAGTTTAGATGTAATTGCTCAGAAGAATTCCCACACAGAATATGGTCACTTCAAACCTATTAATGTGCTTTTTAAACATGACCTGGCTATCTACATTCCTTACTGCAAAGTGACCTCATCCTCCTAATGTGCACAACTCCACTACAGGCAACACAATATTGTGAGATTCCACCTTGGTGTACATTCCCAGTAGTAAGAGAAAAATGAAAAAGCAGAATAAAAAAAAACAAATCAACCTTTTCATGTTGAATTCATAAAACTAAGGAAAGCAAAAACTGTTACTAAAAAAATAATAGCTACTTACAATAAAAGTTCAGAACTTACTTTCTCCAGCACTTTCTACAACATTCTTTCATTTGTTCTGAAGAACAAATTTGGCCTGTAGGTATATCCATCCCCATTTTGTAGATTAGGAAATTTGGAAATTTGCCTCGGCCACATGTAATGACAGAATAAAAATAGAAACCCAGAATGGTCTAATTCTAAAATTCCTATATTAATCACTAAGGGATAAGCAAAACTGATATGAAATTAAGTCCATCTCCATTTGTTTATGAGGGACATAAAATATGTTTGTCACCCTGTGCCTTTCCAATTCAGATACTATACTGAACTCCATTGTGACTGACCTGCAGATTCTTGCCTGTCTTGCTTTTAAAGCAATTTCCTGGGGTCACTTCCCGATGTAGCCTGATTCCTTTTCCTCTTGTATTTTCTAGGTTACCCATTTTTGTACATTTTTACCTCCAGAACATTCTATCTCCAAAAATGTGACTCAAAGGCAGAAAGGGCAGTTATACATTTTCAAAGAGGGGTCCTTGACATTTTTTCACGTATGACTAAATGCATGAAAAAATAAAGTATATATTATGTATTTTAATATAGATGTATGTTAACAGGTCTTAGCTTGGGGAGGTTGTAGGGATTAATTCACATGTTTAGAAGGCAATATTGTGTAAATAAAAACATGAACTTTTAAGTCAGAATGTCGGGGTTTGAGTCCAGACTTTACTGGCTTCTAATTATGTGGCCTTTACCTGACTTTCCTTTGTTTGGATCTCCTGCTTCAGTTTCTCCAGCAAATTTCTGGATCTCCTGCTGCAGTTTCTTCTACTGTAACATGGGATAATGTATGTGAAATTCCTGGCCCACTGTCAAGCATGTACTAAGGATTCAATGGCTGTGATAGTTGAGAATATTGAGTAATTTGTGTATGTTTGATCCTTTAGTGTTTGGGAGGCTAGTCCCATTCATGTGATGATTGGAGTTTCAGTAGCACCCACAGCTATAACCTCTCTGTGGACCTTAGCCTCATAACATGTCAAAGAAAATGTAAAAGATGATAGGTATTTGAGCTTTCAGATTAGACTGGGTTTAAAACCAGGCTTCCTGCTGACTATATGACTTTGAACAAATTACTTAATAATTCAGATTATTTCACTGTCAGTAAGATGAAGATAATAATATCTACCCAACAGTGTTGTTGGTGTGAAGATTGAATGAAATAGTCTGTGTAAAAGGTTTAATACTATGTATAGCAAATAATAAATGCTCGATAAATGCTAACTGTTACTACAATCATTACTCAGACTAGCGTTTTCTTAAATTCATTCTGTGAGGCACCAGATCCACAGACTGTTATTAAAGTATTAGTAAAAAATAGAGGAAATATATTTGTAACATTCTGAGTTCAACCAATTTAACCAGATTTTTTTAACAAGAGGCATATTGCCAAATATGCTTTTTTAGAAACATTTTCCAGGAACCTCCTCCACAATGTAACACAGCACACTAGTGTCCTCAGGAAGCCTCTTAGAGAAATATTGAACTATAACAATAATCTGGTTTGAAACATTCTCTGTAAATCAAATGTCATTTTAAATCTTCCATTCTATTGCCTTTCTTTCCTCTCTCAGCACTCTTAGTATTAGTTTTAGGAGTATTCTCTTTCCTTCTCCATTTTTTTCAACCATCCTGACTCCCCTCTGCATCTAATCCCTGCAGCCTTATTGTACTGCATATCCTATAACAGAAACTCATCTGACAGGAAGAGCTGCTTAGCATAATTCTTGATAAGAGCTTCTCCTTAGCACATAGCCTCTACTACAAGGGCAATGACCCATCATTTTTCCATACCATTGTGTACCCACCCAATAGGATGACAGACCAACAGCTGGTCAAACTGATAACTAGACATATGGAAATGGAAACACTCACAAAGTTGCCAGGCTATCAAATTAAAGAAAGAAAGGAGAATGCAGGTCAACATTTGGAAGGCTGTTAAGAACCGGCATTTTCTCCTTTTCATAATACCGTCACTCCTGTCCAGTTAATTACCATGTTCCAGCCAATACTATCACTAGAGAATCTCTTAAATGTATATTTTTATATCTATTACTACTGCAACGCTGCAATTCAGACCACCAAACTTTCTCACTGGCCACAGCATCCTAACTGGACATCTGCCATCAAATTACCCTCCTATGTCTGTGTTTTTCACAACTGTATTTGCAGTGTTTAGTAGGTGCCTGATAAATATTGTTGACTGAATGTAATTCATTCTCTATGCTATGGCCAAATGTCTCTATGAGCATAAATCATCCTCGCTTAAAACCTTAACATGGATTCCCTTCTCTGTTCTGAACTGAAGGCCATCATTCTTAGCAAGGTATAAAAATCCTGCAGCAGAATTTTTTTTTAAAGTTTTGATACTTTCTTTATGTCTCTAATCTTATTTTATGTCATTTTGTCCGGTCTCTCTCTCTACACACATTCATAGTCTATATTTAATCCTAAATAATTTCTCCAATGGCTTCCACTAAATCTTACCTCCATGTCACCTGAAATATGATAGCTATTCCCTCAATTCCCACCCACTCTTCAAAATGGGTAACTTCTACTCACTAGTCATGGGGCAGGTTAGAATTCCTCCTATAGGATTTGTTCAAGACCATGTTGAGTGCCCTTCATTCTGCATAACAGCCACTTGCCATACCATATTATAATCCACCAACTTATATTCAACCATTATTCTCATATAAGATTCCTAAAGACAGAAACTGTTCCCCATACATTTGTGAATCTGTAGGGCTCATTCAAAGTCCATCTTAATGGCTGGAAAACAAGTACTTACTGAATGTTGGTGGTGCCTTACAGCCAAATACACTGCATAGTGGTCAATATGAGGAGGAGGAAGTATGTGTCATCTCTTTAGACAACAAATAGGAAGTGAAAAAAGAGGGGGCTTGCAACAAGACACAGCAAACTGAGAAGGAAAAGAAAAAAATGAAATCCAATCTTGAATGTGTTTTATTCTGATTTTTAAGTAACAATCAAGTCTGAACAAAGTGAAACATAATAAAGTGATCAAGGATTTTTGATAAAGGGGCAATACCAAAGAAACACACCTAAAAGGAAAAAGCTGAATGTGCATTTCTTCTTTACAATGCATGATAGCACACAAGGCGGGGAGATTCTCTTCTTTCTCTATTTGCTAACCACCAGGTCTCAGTATAAAATTTCCCACTAGAGAAATAACGAATGTGGTCCTGGGCTCCAACACAGTTTAGAACTGTCACATTCATTTGTGAAAATGGTAAAATTTAAGTGAATTTTGCAACAGCAATAACAGTGTAAAGAAACTGGAAATGGAAGGAAAATACACATAGAAGAGGAAACCTTGAAATCGCTCCCAAGCAGCATCAGCTTGCAAGGAGCACAAAGGAAAATGAGAAATGGTAACCTTGGCAGTGAAGGATGTTGAAGTGAAAAGTTGTAAAGGTGGTGGACTGACAATTAAATCTCCTGGACTTTCTCCCACTGTTCTCTTCTGTTACATATTTCAATTGTGTATGCTGAGGTTTAGATTTTGGGATTATTTGAAATGCTTCTCATCCCACTAATGTTAAAAGTACATTTAATTGTTAAAAAGTAAGAAATAAAAAACTGTTATGCTATAAGAAAAATCATTTCCCCATGAAAACAGAAAGTAAGTGTAGCTGGTCTATAAACAAAAACCTGGAAGGAAAAAAGGGGGGGAATAAAGGAGGTAGTATAAAGGAGATGTATACAAAAGATAAAATGGGGGCTTAGAATCCAACCACCTGGCCTCCCATTGAGCCTAAGACACTTCTGTGGAAACAGAGATCACATAAGGGAAAAGATATATTTTTAAGTCTTTTTAGGACAATTCTGTACATTGATCTATATATCTAACAAACCTGGTGTTAACTAGTTACAATGGTATGAACCTTAACAGACAAATCTTGAAAAGAAATCCACCCTTAGGGCAAAATGCTCAGTGGCTTAGTCATGTGCCCTTTCTCCTCATAGGAATCAGAATGATTGTTATAAAATGTAAATCAAATCATATTACCCCATTGGCCCTATCCCTTGCTTAAAATCCTGGAATTTACCTATTCATTGAAGTGAGAATAAAATATAAATCTCTTACTGGAGAAAAAGCCCAACATCATCTTCCCTCTCCACCATTCTGATTTCATTTCACATCCCTGTTCCTCACTTTCTCTATGCTTCAGGCACACTGGCCCTCCCACTATCCCCTCTGCCAAGCTGATTCTGGACCTTACAGTAAACGTTCACTCTGCCATAAAGGTTCTCCCGCCTGTCCTTGTGTAGAAGTCTGCTTTTCATAATCACCTCCATAGAGATCACCTCCTGACAATCCTGCCCTCCAGAGTCCAGAGAGACCCACCTGAAGTTTCTCTCTCTCTCTCTCTCCAAATAGCCTGTAGTATTTCCTCTATTTATTACAATCTAAAATTATTCTATTTACTACTTTATACATTTGTGTAAGTATCTATTTTCTCCTTCTTCCCATTAAAATGTAGTTTCCATGAGAGCAGAGATTCTTCTTGTAAGTCACAGCTCTAGCACATAGAACATCACCTGGTGCATGGAACATCAACAGATGTAGAATGAAGAAATAAGTGTATTTTATAATCAGAATAAAAGAGGTGAGTTTTTTAATGGAGAAGTTTTATTTTTCTTTTAATTTAAAAAAAACTTTCATTATATTCAACAACTAGAAATGGAGACGTGAAGAACAGTACATATTGGTAGAGCGACAGAAGAAGTCAGAAGAATGAGTGGGCGATGAGGAAATGGAAATAAAGACTTCGATTACTCTTTCAAGAAACATGCAGAGAAGGGAAGTAAAGATGGAGTGGTGGCTACTGAGATTTAAACAAGATAACAGAGCCAAAAGAAAGGGAGGAGTTAAAGATACCAAAGTGAGAGTAGATTATGAAAGCTAATTTTCAAATGAAGTCAAAAAATAGGTAACAGTTTTATAAATGTAAAGCATTCCACGAATATAATTTATTATTATTGCTTTTACTTTTCTTATTTTGATGTAAATTAAATGTATCCTCCAAAACTAAACCATTCTTTGTTCTTGCTAATAGATTAATACAAAAATCCTATTAAATAGGACATCTAGAGCTACAAGTTGACTACATTGTTGGTTTTATCCAAAATCATGTCTAACCTGACTAGCACTTTATGATAAATACTATGCCTGTATATGGAATATCCAAGTTATTACTGAAATAGCAATTGCCTTTGAGGTGGATGGTGCTATCAGTATTGATAGAGAGTAAATAGGTATATATGGATATTAAAGCACAAGAGACTCACACGTAAGTTGTATATAAAAAAGTATATAGTAACAAATTTAGGAGATAATGTAACTCATACATGTAATCGTGTATGTTGTGTGTTATATCATCCAGAAACTGAGGTGATTGATTTTAATCATTTTAATTACTACTTTTATTGTTTTCACTTTACATCATATAACAAATATCATCACATGATGTTATTTTAAGCCACATTCACTAGGCACACTATGTGAGTTATTTAGATTTCCTATCTTGTAAATTATCAAAAGTTTATACAGTTGTATTTTCTTAAGCTAGTCATATGATTAGCCTAATTAGGTCATATTTTCTTGGACAACTTCAAAACACAGACTTTGGAATCTCAGTAAGTCTCTAAACTTTGTCTGAACTGAAACACTTGCTTTAAAATGCTCATTAAGTTTGATATATCAGTGTTTTGTAATGCATCCAGCTCTTGATTCTGTTCAGTAGTCAACCCTGGAGATTTAGCCAAGAAAGCTCCATTGGTTTCTAAGGATTTCCTGGCAGCAAACACAAGTCTCATTTAAGAACCACAATTATCTGCTTCCTTCATCCAAATTTTATACTTCTATTCATTTCCCCACAACACTGCAATTTTGGTGGGTACAAAAACTCAGGAGCACTATTGCTTAATGCATAGCAGTGTATAGCCAAATCACTGGATTTGTGAAAATACCTTTACCACCCACAGATTGAAATGATATGGAATAGAAATGTATTATCATTTAAATGATTTCTCCAGAAACACAATATTCCAGGGTGCCAAGGTCTAACATCCAAAACAGAAAACAATGCTGTAAGGCAAAGATAAAGCAATCATTTAAGATTTATGAGAGCCCTAGAAAAACACCTGAAATGATCAAGACTAAGCTGTATCACCATGCATCTATTATTACGAGTGAATCACTTCCCCTCCTTTTCTATGTATAAAATGGGAATCTCATCTATTTTTTTACAAACAGAAATGTCATTAGAATAAACAAGAAATCATGGGAAAGTTTGAACTTAAAGAAAGATATGTGAAAAAATCAGAGGTGTTAATATTTTTTAAAGGTCCATCTCTCAGAGCATGGGCTTGTAAGTCAGAAAAACCAAACGTGATCCTGGACTCCAACAGATAATAGTTAATAACATTTGTCAGGTTTACTTAACACCAAGTCTCAATGCACACATATGGAATGTATAAATATTACTACATATTGGTGAGATTGTTGTAAAGAATGAGCACAGTATAGATAAAGCTAACTGTATATCTTTCATTCTCACATGCCCTGTTGAGGCATTTTGCTCTTTTCTCAGTGGCTGTAGATAGTTTGAGGAGGGTGCATCCATCACATTTAAATTTCATGTCTCTTTCCATTTCACAGTCTTAACCCTAAACTACATTCTTTCTCTGTATTTCTGTTTTGTATTCAGTGCTCCTGTCCTTACCAACTGCTTATTGTTTTATATTATTAATTATCTACTCCAGGGTCCAAATCTGTCTTCCCAAAGAAAAAAATAAGGAAGAGATGGTACAATTATATAGTGTGACCAAAAATGAGATTTCATATGAACCACTGTAACAAGATATGTAGGATATCAAAAAATAAGCCATAAAAAAATTTAAGTCTAACAAGCTAAAATGTAAAATATATTAAAGCTACTTAATTGAAGCTACCATTGACCTTCTTCACAAAACTGGAAAAAACCACCTCAAGCTTCATATGGAACTAAAAGAGAGCCCGCACAGCCAAGACAATCCTAACCAAAAAAAATAAATAAATAAAAAGCTGGAGGCATCACACTACCTGACTTCAAACTATACTACAAGGCTACAGTAATCAAAACAGCATGGTACTGGTACCAAAACAGAGATATAGATCAATGAAACAGAACAGAGGCCTCAGAAGCAACACTACACATCTACAACAATCTGATCTTTGACAAACTGGATTAAAAAAAGCAATGGGGAAAGATTCTCTGTTTAATAAATGGTGTTGGGAAAACTGGCTAGCCATATGCAGGAAGCTGAAACTGGACCCCTTCCTTACACCTTATACAAAAATTAACTCCAGATGGATTAAAGATTTAAACACAAGAACTAACTCCATAAAAACCCTAGAAAAAAACCTAGGCAAAACCATTCAGGACATAGGCATAGGCAAGGACTTCATAACTAAAAGACCAAAAGCAATGGCAACAAAAGCCAAAATAGACAAATGGGATCTAATTAAATTTAAGAGCTTCTGCACAGCAAAAGAAATAATCATTAGAGTGAATCAGCAACCAACAGAATGGAAAAAAATTTTTATAATCTACCCATCAGACAAAGGGCTAATATCCAGAATCTACAAAGAACTAAAGCAGATTTACAAGAAAAAAAACAAACAAACCCATTCGAAAGTTGGCAAACAAGATGAACAGACACTTTTCAAAAGAAGATATTTATGAGGCCAACAAACATGAAAAAATGCTCATCAACATTGGTTATTAGAGAAATGCAAATCAAAACTACATTGAGATACCATCTCATGCCAGTTAGAATGACAATCATTAAAAAATCTGGAGACAACAGATGCTGGAGAGGATGTGGAGAAAAAGGAACACTTTTACACTGTTGGTGGGAGTGCAAATTAGTTCAACCATTATGGAGACAATGTGGTAATTCCTCAAGGATCTAGAAATGGAAATTCCATTTGACCCAGCAATCCCATTACTGGGTATATACCTAAACGTTTATAAATCATTCTATTATAAAGACACATGCACATGTATGTTTGTTGTGGCACTGTTTACAATAGCAAAGACCTGGAACCAACCCAAATGCCCATCAATGATAGACTGGACAAAGAGAATGTGGCAAATATACCATGGAATACTACGCAGCCACAAAAAACGATGACTTCCCATCCTTTGTAGAAACATGGATGGATCTGGAAACCATCATTCTCAGCAAACTGACACAAGAACAGAAAACCAAACACTGCATGCTTTTACTGATAGGTGGGTGATAAACAATGAGAACACTTGGGCACAGGGAAGGGAACAATAGTCACTGGGGTAGGTAGGGGGTAGGGGGGTGGAGGGGAGGATGGGGAGGGATAACACTGAGAGAAATGCCTGATGTAGGTGACAGGGGGGATGGAGACAGCAAACCACCATGGCATGTATGTACCTATGCAACAATCCTGCAGGATGCAGGATGTGAACATGTACCCCAGAGCCCAAAGTTCAGTAAAAATAAAATATAAATAAAAGAAAGAAAATAAATATAATTTTTGCAATTTAATAGGAAATGCATGTGTCCACCAAATCAGTGATGATGTTTGTAAAGGAGAGGGCTAGATAATTGAGATCTAGACAACACAAAACCATGTTTTATATTTGTCCTCTTCTTCTACAAAAACTTCAGGCAAAAGTACTAACAATTAGAAAATTTGGGATTACCTTCTCCTACCCTCTTAACACAATGACACTTTGTCACAATATGGATTGAAACAGGTGGTAGAAGACAAGCAGCTAATTTGTAGATCTGTAAACAATCCACAAAGCTTCCACTCCTGCATGATCTGGAGATGGCTATATTTCACAAATGTTAGGTAGAGCACCATTATATAGAATGAGAAAGAAAACTTCCAATTATATGTATCGTTTTATAGATGGCTAAATCACAAGCCTTATATTTAATTTTGTGATTATATATGGTAAAAAAAAAGAGAGCTCTGCACATAACTTAGGTTCTGTATATAAGATTCATAATAAAATTTTTCTTTCTTTTTAATAAGACTTTTATAATGCAAATAAGACTTTTATTAATGCAAATAAGCTATGGTAATCGAACCAGTTCTAAATATTTCTTCACTCTATTACCCTTGGGACTAGTTAAGACTTTTATTCCTTTTGCTCTGGTATACCTGTTCTCTTGGGAAATGAGGCACAGAAGAAATCCACCTCACCTCAGCTTCTTCTCCTGCATGCTAGCGAGTGGAAGAATGAGTGATAACAATAAAAACAATCTTTAGGAGTTATTTGTTAGGATATAGTTTGTGGTCCAAGAACATTTATTCTCACTGTAGTTACACCTACAGATATGAAGGAGTCTCCATTTTATGCATTTAACCATCCAGTATGGTCAATATGCCAGCCAACACTAGCTACTTAACAGCATGCATTCAAGAAAGAAAAATAGCTTTACCAGCAAAACATTACAACATGGAACCTCCCTTCAAGACAGATTGTTCTCAGAGGTAAGTGAACTGAAGAACTAAAGTTGCATATCCAAAGGCCTCTGCTCATATAACCATCCTTCTAAAGCACTAACATCAACATATTTCAACCATACCATCAACAATTATAAAAGCAAATTGTTTAAAAAAGATAGTAGCAGTTGTGTGTCAAAAGGAATGCAATTCAATGTCCTCAAAAGAAACCAAAAAAAAAAAAAGAAGTACAAGAAGAGACCGTTTAATCACTAAAGTTCACACTTTTCTCAGAGAATAATAGTTCAAGCAAAATTTTTGGACAATGATGTGCACTAGCATTAAATGCCTGAGTGGAGCAACTTCACAAAGCACAATGAAAGAGAGGCAGTGATACTGGGAGCAATATACTTTTATAACTATGTTTCATTCATACTCCTTTTATGTGTTTGACATTTGTACATTACTTCATATACCTTAATGAGCCGTCTTTGAGGGAAAGGTAGAACATTATCAGATTTTAATATAACGAAGTACCATACTCAGGTTTCAGCTAACAGCTTAAGCAACTGAGAAGTCAACTGATTAAGAATCAAAGCAGCAACCAATCTGTGCTACAAACCTCAGTCTACAGTAAGCCTCTGTAACATACTGCTTTCTGACTTGTTCCTTTTGCAACAAGATTTCAGTTCCTTTTAGAATCTCACTTTTTCACTCTTTCCACTATCTTGGACTTCCCTGTAGGAATAAAATCAATCACATAATAGTCACTACTCTAACTTCTTTTTGCCATCAGCCACTTTGTTCCACCCCTACCATTTTCCTTATGGATGAATTTGGTTTCCTGTCATGATGCAGGTATTTTCCTGCAGTATGCAATCATACGGCAAAACAGCAGTCAAGTGGTTAAATGTTCAATCTTGAGAAATTTTCCCAATGCTAAGATGTATTCTATTGTGAAATTATGCCCCAAGGTGGTGGTGGAAAGCTATTACCTGGATCTATTTCCTAAAAATTCTCCAAAGAACACCCTGAGGAAAGCCCTACATTACAGGGATATGAAGAACTCGTCCAAACTACAGCCATCGTCATTTCATATTTGCTGAAAACCTAGTGACCTTATTTCCTCCCAATTGATATCCTATTACTTCAATTGCTAGGGAGAAGAGTTCAAGACACATCAGGTAGAATACCACACAAACAAGCAGTGCCAGATATCACTACTGTTTAGTAACAACTTAACCAGTAATCCCCAAGTTTACACTCTTCTTGCAATGTACAATAGACATGAGAGTACTTCACAAACTGTATAGTAGTCTACAAATTAGACTTATTACCAAGTCATACTAAAATAGGTAATAGGGTAAATGAATACACAAATTGTGATATATACATATGTGTGTGTGTGTATACACACATATACATACATATACATATATATATACACACACACAGTGGAATATTATTCAGCCTTAAGAAGAAATTATAACATAAATGAACTTGGAACATGTTAAGTAAAATAAGCCAGACACAAAAGTACAAATACTATGTGATTATACTTACCTGAGAGGTACCTAGAATAGGTAAATGTATTGCAACAGAAAATAGAATAGAGATTACCAGGAGCTAAAGGGAGGGGGAAATGGTGAGTTATTATGTAATAAACACAGAGTTTTTGTACAGGATGATTTTTAAAAGAGTTCTGGAATACATAGTGGTAATGTACAACATTGTGAATGTACTTAATGCCGATGAAATATCCAAAAAAAGCTAACATGGTAAACTTTATATTATGTCTATGTTACAACAATAAAAATGAAGAATAACAGATAAGATGGCAAGAGTCACAATGGGAACAGCTCTGCTTATTGGCTCTACCATATAAGCTCCATTTATTTTCTTCCTGACACTAAACAGTATTTGAAATAGTATTAACCTATTTGCTTACTTGTTTATTGTTCCTCTCTCCCCCTACTTGAATACAATCTACTATAATAGCACAAACCTATGCCTTCTATTTCACTACTTTATTTCTAGCATTTATGATGTTTCTTATCAGAGTAGGTGCACGCTAAGTATTTGTCGAATAAAATAAATAAATGGGAGAAACACTACAGATGTCCTTTTAATTTTGAGTTTGGTTACTCTGCATGATCACACACATTTTCTTATGTCCAATAACATTTAATGACTCTACTTCTTGTAGGCAGTAGAATGCTTTCAATTGTTGTTTATATTATATGTAAGTCTTGTATCTGTAAATAGAAGCTAAGCTCCTTGACAAACCATACGCTATAGCTCTATTTCCCCACAAAGTAACTTACTTTTGCATAGTGCCATATGGTAGACTAAGAACTTTTACATCTGTGATCATCTTTGGTTCACATGATCATGAGGCTGGCAGATGGAATCATCCCTCTTGCCGAGATGAGGAAGCAAGCTCAGAGAAGGGAAGTGACTTGTTCAAAGTCAAAGTTAGTAAGTAGCACAGCCAGAACTCAAAACCAGTATCCACCAGGCACAGTGGTTCATGCTGTGGCTCAATGCTTTGGGAGACCAAAGAACGAGGATTGCTTAAAGACAGAAGCTGGAGGCTGCAGTGAAGTGTGATAGCACCACTGCACTCCAGCCTGGGCGATAGAGCAAGACCCTGTCTCAAAAAGTGTTTAAAAAGTTCTTCCAGCTTCAGGCACAAAGTTCTTTCCATTAAAAGTTTGATAATGAAGCAGCAGCAGCTTCTCTGCTCCTTCTGGAATCTCCGCCTGGTTCAGCCTGGCTGCTTCCACTCCTGCCTCCACCATATACATCAGAGTGACCCAGAAGCCCTACAAGGTGATCACCTCCAGTCCTCGGGCCTTCAGCAGCCGCTCCTACACAAGTTGGCCTGGTGTCCACATCAGCTCCTCGAGCTTCTCCCGAGAGGTCAGCAGCAGCTTCCAGGGTGGCCTGGGTGGAGGATATGGTGGGGCCAGCAGTATGGAATTGATCACCACTGACACGGTCAACCAGAGCCTGCTGAGCTCCCTTACCCTGGAGGTGAACCCCAATATCCAGGCCCTGCACACCCAGGAGAAGGAGCAGATCAAGACCCTCAACAAGAAGTTTACTTCCTTCATAGACAAGATACGGTTCCTGGAGCAGCAGAACAAGATGCTAGAGACCAAGTGGAGCATCCTGCAGCCCCAGAAGATGGCTTGGAGCAATACAGACAACATATTCGAGAGCTACATCAACAACCTTAGGTCAAGAGAAGCTGAAGCTGGAGGCGGAGCTTGGCAACATGCAGGGGCTGGTGGAGGACTTCAAGAACAAGTACGAGGATGAGATCAATAAGTGTACAGAGATGGAGAATGAATCTGTCCTCATCGAGAAGGATGTGGATGAAGCTTACATTAACAAGGTAAAGCTGGAGTCTTACCTGGAAGGGCTGCCTGATGAGATCAACTTCCTCAGGCAGCTGTATGAAGAGGAGATCTGGAAGCTGCAGTCCCTGATCTCGGACACGTCTGTGGTGCTGTCCATGGACAACAGCCACTCCCTAAGCATGGACAGCATCATCACTGAGGTCAAGGTCCAGTACAAGATCGTCAGCGCAGCCAGGTTGAGGCTAAGATCATGTACCAGATCAAATATAAGGAGCCGCAAACGCTGGCTGGGAAGCATGGGGATGACCTCAGTGCACAAAGACTGAGATCTCTGTGATGAACCGGAATGTCAGCTGGCTCCAGGCTGAGACTGAGGGTCTCAAAGGCCAGACAGCATACCTGGAGGCTGCTATCACAGATGCCAAGCAGCACAGGCAGCTGGTCATTAAAGATGCCAATGCCAAGCTGTCCGAGCTGGAGGCCGCCCTGCAACAGGCCAAGCAGGACATGGTAGGGCAACTGCGTGAGTACCAGGAGCTGATGAACGTCAAGCTGGTCCTGGACAACGAGAGCGTGACCTATAGGAAGCTGCTGGAGGGCGAAGAGAGCCAGCTGGAGTCTGGGATGCAGAACATGAGCATCCATACAAAGGCCACCAGTGGCTATGCATGTGGGCTGAGCTTGGCCCAGGGAGCCTCACAAACCCTGGCCTCAGCCATTACCTGGGCTCCAGCTCCTTCAGCCACACCAGCCCCACGAGAGTCATGGTTGTGAAGATCCAGACCATCAATGGGAAGCCGGTATCTGAGACCTCTGACATCCTGCCCAAGTGAACAGCTGCGGCAGCCCCTCCCACCCTACCCCTCCTGTGGCTGTCCCGGAGTCCATGAGAGAGGCTGCTGTGCAGGGGAACACAGGGAACAGGAGACCCACCTGAGGCTCAGCACTAGCTCTCAACCCACCTGCAGGGGCAGTTTACTGCCTGCAGATCCCCCTTGCCCATGCCTCCAAATACAAAATAATTCAATTGTCTTTTTTTTTCCCCAAAATACACCCTCAGCTAGCTGTGCCACTGGTCAAAAAAAAAAAAGTTTGATAATGAAAGCAATGATTCTAATGTCATATTTCCATAATGTAGAATAGAATATGTTAGAATAATTCCTACTAAATTTTTTTCTGGACCTATGGGAAAAAAATGCCTTGGCCATGGGTTTGTTTAAAATGCTAAAAAAAAAAAAAAAAAAAAAAGAGAGAGAGAGAGAGAAATTATACATGGCTAGAAATAATTTAGCTGATTATTTGTCAATAGAATGATATATAAACAGTTATGCATTGCTTAATGATCAAGATACATTCTAAGAAATTTATCATTGGGCAATTTTAATGTGTGAACCTCATAGAGTGTACTGACACAAACCTATATGGTACAACCTACTACACACCTAGGCTGTATGGGATAACTTACTGCTTCTATGCCACAAACCTCTAGGCAACTGTAACACAGTGATGTTTGTGTATCTGAGTATATCTAATTTCATACAAAAAGTACAGTAAAAATAGCATATTAAATCTTATGGGACCATCACTGGATGTATGTACAGTTCATCATCAGCAAAAACATAATAAGCTTATGACCGTATAGAAAAAACTGACTACAAATATACGATGGGGCCAGTAGGAGCCAGGCAGGCAAGTCAGTGAAGTGAGGGCTCAATGATCTCACTGCCCAATTCAACTCCAGGAACCTTTCAGCTTCAGCCCATTGAGGACACATGGGAAGGGGAGTCTCGTACCACCCCCTCCTCCCATTTTCCTTCAGGAGCCAGAAATCCAGAATCATATCTGAAATTGATCATTTTTAAATGTTATCGATTGATCTCATTTTTGAGAACATTCTGCATGCCAAATACAGTCTGTGGGCATCCAGGGTATGGCTTCAGTTCTAAGCCATCTTATTTCTGAGTAGGTTTTACAACCAACAGCACTTTTTACTCCTGGACTGTCTAAACTATGACTTGAATCAGAAAAAAAACAAATAAAAGCAGGAAGAGAGCATATAAAGATAAAAAAAAATCTAGGTTATTTTCCCTGTGTTTCTTATTTATCCACATTGAAAATTTTGCCTAGACTTATGGACTTTAAATGAGTGTCGTTATATGAAATAACTGGGCTTATAAGAGTACTTTAAAGTCCTCAGATTTAAAGATGTTTAATGTACAAATGCAACTTAAACTAAGTTTGCTGTCCATGGGAGAATCCAGAGGCTAAACACAGAGCATTTATTATTGCAAGGACAGGATCTGATGTTTCCACTCTATACTTTAGCAGTGGCACATAAAGATTATAATTGAGAATGAAAGAAAGAAAAAGGCCTACTGAACAACAGATGTCTTGAGCTAGAAGCAGCAATCACAGCATCTGCACTTTCGCGTCGAGAGAAAAACACTGGAGGAAAACAATAAAGCACAAGGTACAAAAATACCAAACAAGTCAGCTGGTTTTTTCAGTTGACAGAAAAAAAAAAAAGAGTACAAAAGGATATTTAGAAGACTTTGGCAAAATTCTGAAGCCTTAAATAGCTTGTGGTTCAGATGAGCTTAGAAACGGAGGCAAAAAGAGTAAAAGAATAAAATGGCTATGCTTAGTTTTCCACCTAGTGTAAGGCTTAAAAGACAATTCAGAACTGGCTCAAATTTAGACTCTTTCACCAAGATCAGTTCCATTGCTTCTCTGTTGGTACCATCCTTCAAATGTCAAATTCTTTCCAATTTATTACATGTAACCTTCCAGAAAGCACCTTAAAAACTGCCTAACTTTATTTGCTTGCAAATGCTCTATGCTATGTTTATATATTCTACTTGCTACATAACACAGAAACAATGCAGGATTGGGAGTAACAACACTTGGATTCAAGACTTGGCCACCTGTTTAGGTAGATGATTTTTGGAATCATGTAATCCCTTTGAGCCTCAGTTGATTATGCCTTAACTACCACACAAGGTTGTTGCAAGGATTAAAAGAAACAACCTATATAAAAGTGTCTCTCAAGTTTTAATCTTAATAATACATTACCCACAAAGCCAAAAGTTTATCCTCCAATGAAACTACAACCTGATGATTTAACAAACATTATTAAACATCTACTGTTATTTTAAACACTGGCAATATATCTGTGAAAATGGCAAGGTCCCTGCCTGCACACATGGAGCCCATAATCTGATTACACTTGTAAATTCTTAATTTGGGATTTGATGATAGCATAGTAAACAAAAAAAATTTCATCTTTCAGCTAATAAGTAGATTACTGGTTTGTGATAATGTATTGTTTTTCATTTATTTTCATAAAGAAAAGAATATAATGGCATTATCTTAATTAAATTCAAAAAGGCACTTAGCCTGAAACCACAGTCAAGGCATTATTTACTACACATGTGTCATTGGAATAGCGTAATTAGCACCACAGACACACTTGCTATCATGTAAACATAAGAAAAACGCAGCTGCTTACTCAAAGTTTGATTTGTGGAAATATGATATATGCATCCAAAATAGCAATTACTAAGTTTTCATCTTACGCAAGGCCCCACAGTGGACACTATAATGGATAAATCAGCAAGCCTCAGTTTACTGCTTCCTTCAAATAACTTGTAATAGAGGAACAAAAGATTTGTGAGCTCAGGTAAGTAAGAGAATGATGTATGAATACTGAAGAAGGGATTATAGTGGCTTAGAAAGAGATACTAAATTTAAGGTGTCAAAAGGTGCCCTCATGAAATTTTGACCAATAACGCAAAGCACCAGACCAATAATCAAAACTACCAGTTTGAGTCTAAGTATGTATTCACCCATATTGGGTTCTTTGAACTGAAGTAAATTACTTTAATGCAGATTTTCTATCTATGAAATTAAAAAATAGAAAATTACCAGTATTCTGGTCTTCTGTAATCCTTGAGTTGGAAGAACTCATGATAGAATGAACAGATTCTTCCGAATACCAGTTACCCCACAGTTTTGGTAGCTGCATTAGATAACGTATGTGAAGCACTCTCACTATTTCTTACACCAAGTAGGTCCTCGATAAATGTTGAACCTTGATCTGAAGTAGGAAATAGTTGAACTAAACCTTAACATATTGGTAAGATTTTAATATACAGAGATAGGAAGAAACTAATGTCAAGCCAAAAGAGCTGGCTGAGGAAAGACACAGAATTTAGAACATGCAAAGAGTATGAATGGCAAGTAATCTCATTTAACTCTACTCTAAAGTGCATTAAGCAGAGGAATAAGAGGTAAACTTGGAACAATGGAACCGACCCAGAATATTTAGGATGTGACGGCCACATGGAAGTGTTTGCCCTTAATGTAGTAGGTACCAGCGAGGCATGGGGGGACTGCAAAGGGCATCAGCTTAAACATGTAAAATCTAAACAAATTCTCTTTGTCATTTGATGATCAAACATCTCCAAAGAAAACCAGTCAACAAGTTCTTTGGATAAAGTATTTGCCACTAGCTTATATGACACCACTACCATTTCCAGTTAACATAAATAGAAAAACATTCTTTGAAGATTTGCAGTTCCAAATGTTTGTAGTTGCTCTCTTTTAGCAGGACACGAGTGAATGCCACTCTCAATATTAGATGCATTGCATTTCTCAGAATTTATCTTTAATCAAGCTATCTTAAAAACTTGAGATGCTCAATGGAAAGATTGGTATCAATAAAGTACAGAGTTTGTAATTTTTTTCAGAAAGACTTTACCATTTCTGAATCCTATGATACTCCATATAAATACAAAAGAAAACATGACAAAAATATGTTCCCTAGGCTACCAATATGTACTGTATCTTAAAACTACTATGCAATATGTTTGTACTATGATGAAGAGGGTTATAATAAGAGAATAAAGAATAATTTGAGAGAGAGAAAAAAAAGAAGCTAAAAGATAATATCTAAGCTTAAATAAAAACAAAAGCATTTCAAATGTGGTACCCTGCATCCTTTTAAGAGTTTTTCACTCCATCCCTTAATAAAATTCAGCCACATTTCTTAACTGAAGTATGACAATACTCGCTAAATAAACTTCTTTGTTTCTACCATAGGGAGTATCTAAATTTATAGTTTCTTATTTTTACAGACCTCTTTCAAATGGACGAAATATTTCACAGTCATAATTCAATACAGTGAATAAGATATTTTATTATAAAAATAGGGAAACTGAGGCTCAGATGGGTGAAGTGACTTGCCCAGTCAGAGTATACCCATAAGGGACAGCTTTAGGACCCATATGCAGGTCCCCTTATTATGAATCTCTTGTACCTTCTAGCATATCATCCTATAGCAAAACTAGTGAGCATGCTATGCATCTGATAAAGAATATAGAAAGAGTTCCTGGCATTCATAATAGTTGCTCTTTTACACACAGGGAAAAGAATGACATAATGCCAGGGTCCACAGCAGCTTTGGTCCTTTTTCATTTATCTAACATAGTCCTACAACTTCCATACTGAGAATTGTATAAAAATAATCGAGTTCACAGAACCCTTGATACCATCTGCTGACACCACACTGTACAAATATTAAATGTAGATGATAATACAATTAAGTTTTAATCTACTTGGGGATACTAGCCAATTTGTGGACCATCTGGGGAGCATGTGTCCTCCACCTCAGTTCACCTTTGCTGTTTGCCTGATTCTGCTCTTTCTTTCTTTCTGAAGGTGTAAAGAATGAAAACTGACGACTACATTAAAATATAACTCAGAGGGCAATGGTATGCTGGAAAACTACATAATGGTCCCCAATGATAAACAGAAATAATTTGAAGTTCTCTGCTACTGGAACTTTTAAGTGTCACTCTTTTTCTCCATTCATGCCAGTGACTTGAGTGTGGGTGTTATGTCATGTCTGAACAGGTTTCATTCCCACTTTCTGATTAAGGAGAATACTATGATAGATCCTCCAAGACAGATAGAATAGGAGACAAAATGATTCTCTTCTCCTTTCTTGTGCACATTAGACAGCATGTCTAAGGATACTATCTTGACTCCATCACAAGAACCGATCAGAATGGAAAATAGAGTGTACAACCAATGGCACGCACTCAACTCTAGACATAACCCCAAGTTTTGTCAAACAGTTGGTTAATAAATAAGAGGGGCTATGCTGTGGGTAAGGGCTCCCTTTGAAAAGAAGAAAGCATTTTTTCCAAAGCCAGAACTTATCTTCTCCTCCGTTAGGCTCAGACCTCCCTCCTGGCATTAGGTTCAAACCTAGCATTCAGAATAAAAAATTTAAAGAGACCTGGCCCATTGCTATGGGAGTTACATGGCATTTGTCAGTCTGGCTTGCATGTGTTGCCCCAGTTCTGGAAATTGAGCTGCTGTCATTTTCCCAGGCCTCACTCCTTTTCTGGGGCACCTGTAGAAGACCTCAGTTTGTTCTTTCTATGACCCCCTTCCCCCACCACCACTCCCCCATGGAGTACTGTTTCTGAAACTTAGTCCTGCTCTTGGCTGCCTCCGGACAATGTTTCTTCACACTGATTTCCCACTTGCATCTCCACTGCCCTCCTTAAGAGTACTCTGGCTATATTGCTTTTGCCTTATCTGTAAGTGCCATGCTTTGCCTACCAGAATGGATCCTCAGAACATACATTAGGCCTGATTCCAACACTGGGCCCTCACAGTGGCAAGGTCTCATGTGGGTCCCAGTGGTCCACATCTGTGTCCACTTACTGGAGTTAATCACTAAAGGCTTACACTCTAATTGAAAGAGATGTACAGTTAAAAAAGGATTGGTTCTTGACTTTTGTTTTATATTGTTAGCTCTTACAGGCACTTAAGGATAAAATAATATGGTTCATTAATTTGTGGGCTACTGGCATAATTTGGCTATAATTATAACCACTTTATAATTGATAATGTAATGATGGCACTGAATAGTGGGAAACTTGAGAACCAGACTTCCTGGACTCAAATCCCAGCTTTGACATTTGCTAACTTTGGGCCATTGGGCAAAATTAACAACTGCCTCAATTTATTCAACTATGAAATAAGAAAAATAATAATGCTTTCTTAAAGGGCTTTGATGATGAAATGTATTAAAATATATAAAGTAGGACCTGCTCATAATAAATGCTCAACTAGTAGATGTGAATTAACTGGAGTGGGGGGGCTGCCATAGCTAAAAAATAATAAGAGTCACAGAGAAGACCAAGTAAGAAATAAGTCCCATACTGAAATTCACTATTAAATGTTTCAAGAAGACTTCTCTGCCCCTCCGCAGGACAAGCTGAATTTGACTCCAATATGTCAGTAACTATTTGGCAGGGAAGTCTGGAGTACTAGGTCTACCTTGACAGCCTATTACCTACATGGAAGCTTTTTATCTGTTAAATGCAGAAAAGAATTCTTCCTACCTAGTAGAGTTGGCCTTATTACAAAATTACTTAAGACAGATGAAGCACTTAGAATAACGCCTGACATACAGAAAACACAAGGGTTAGCTAATTGCTATTAGGAGTGTAGCCTAACACAATGGTCAGGAAGATGCAATGATGAAACTAGAATGTCCCTAGGTGATTAGAGCCTGGTGGATCCATGTATCTGGCAAGGAGGGAAAGCCGTGAGCTCCAGTACAGGACCCTTCTCACTGAAAGTAAGTTCAAATCTTAATTGTACCTTAAAAACATACCACATGGAAAAAAACACAAAATAGACCAGAAGGAAGCAGTCATAGCCACATTCTCCTACAAGCAGAGAAGAATAACCAATTTCCAAAGATAACAACTCGCATTTTGCAAAGCTTTTAAACGATGTACTCATTGAAAAATTCAGTGAGAAGGTGCACTTAAAAGATAAAGTAGATAAAAAGACTTTTTGAATAAAATTTAGGGTCCCCAAACAAGGATGCAACAGTCCAACAAATACAGGTAGGAGGTAAAAAAGGTGTGGGCACAAAGGAGGATCAAAACAATCTAAAGGAAGGGAATTTCAGAGTGGATCAACATGTGGTAATTACCAGATTTTCAGTGAATAGGTCCCAGAAATGAATACCTGAGTCCTGCTCTAGTATAAACATATATTAGTCTATTTCACGGTAAATTTCACAGCCTATTTCTTATTCCAAAGGTGGACTCAGTTATTTTTAACAAAATCTAACCCTACCCCTCTCCACTGGAGGCTAAACTCCCCTGGAGTGGTTGGAGACTATGTTTCCAGCAGCAATGGGCCGGCCCTGATTGCTAACTATCTGAGTGTCCTTAGGAAAGTTACCACAACTCCCTCTCCATTCATCTCCCATCTGCAGAGTAGATATAATGGTGGAATCTACCCAATAAAAGTAACACAATTATTGATTTAGCTAATACACATGATGCACTTAGGAAGATGCACCTTCTGTTGTCTCATAAGGTACCAGGTTAAAGAATGTCACCATTGTTTTTTAGGGATATCTAGACTAAGCTGACCCTATTGAGTATAGCAGTCAAGATTCTAAGAAACAAGATCAAAAGGAATAAACATGGGCAAATAACACCTCTCTTAGAATGTGTTCTGCCTTGTTCCCCATGACTCGATCTGCGCTACTGGACTTAACAGCGTTGATTTTCTCTGGATGTATCTAACATTACAATATGGGTTACTAGGAATGAGCTGAGAACTTGGCTGGTTTCTTTGCTCTCTACCTTGCATTTAACGTAGTTCCAGACACAAACCAGGGTCTCAAAAAATGAGTGATGGATAATCAACAGATGGATATCAAATAGGAAAGAATTGTTCTAAATCCAAGACTACCTGCTAAAATCAGCAGACTTTTAAATTCATTAACAGAACAAAATTATTACTTTAATATTCTTTTAATAGTTTACAGCTAAAAGCATCAGCAGTGCTTTTTAAAGTGAATTGTATCAACCGCTGTGTTAAGAATCTTGAAATGTTTTTGCCGAATACCACAGCCATATCCTTCTGTCATTTAGAGACTTTTTAAATTGTTTTGTCTGTCCCAAATGTTCTGAGACACTTATGTGTTCTATATGCATTGGACTGCCTACACACAGAAAAATTATCCACTTCCCCATCAAGCGCTGACTTTTTCTATTACCAAATGAGAGGTTCTAAAGGCCTACGATGACTAGGATAAATCACTCCATTTCTTCTACTCTATTAAAGTAGATATTTTATGTTCCACTGCCACAAAATCCAAGATGAACACCAAAAATAGCCTGTGAGTTGAAGACTCTCATTTTAAAATGGCACCACAATTTATCCTATTTCTTACTGTACCATGAGCATTACATTATTCATTAGAAGATTTGGTTTTTAGGCAGCTATTATACAGCCTTTGCTGAGTGTAGGCTTCCCAGTGCAAACTGGTGATTTAAAGAGATATCTTCCAGAGATAAGGTCACTTTGTGGATTCCCACCTCTGTGACCCCAGTGTGTTTGCATAAATATAAATTTGCTCTATGACATTCCTGTCATGTCTGTTCAGTGAGCAAGTAATTTGCCACTCTCATTACTCCAGGTACAAGGTACCTTGTGAAAAATCAATCTTCTTTCTGCTTCATACATCACAGCTTCCCCCAGTCATCCAGTGCATTCTGATTCTGAAATGTATCTGTGAGATAAAGACACAGGTCTGTTTCAGCAGGCTGCATTGTCCAAAGGGACTAATGAATGTTACACCTCACTGGGAAACCCCATCTTGGGGCAAGGGAAATGTCTATATACAAAGCAAATGTGCTGTTTTGTGCAAAGCGTTTCCTATACCAGAGGGAGGGAGGTCTTAATAGTAGAACAAATAAGTAGCTATAGGGGGTTTAGTGCACAGTCTTTCAGAAGTATTAATCTGCCATCTCTTCAGGCGACAAATCATTTTCTCCACATCTTGACAGGTTGAATTTTGACTTTGAAAGACAATCTATTGTAGGATCCTGACTAGCTATAATATGCCAGGCTTTTCCCCAGGGACAGACCCAACTCACTCCAGCAGATGAAACCATTTCCAGTGTTTGCATTGGTGCTGATTGCTGTTTTTTCACCAGCGTATCCTCCTGAACATCATAGCATAAGTGCCAGTAGGAGAAAAAAAAAAAGCAGTGAAAATATTTTCATTTTTTATCTATTTTCTGATCCAAAAAAGGATTACATCCTGGAATTTTCTTGCTATATAGTGGCACAGATCTATTTCAGAAAATCACTAATCCGAACGTCAGCAAATATGTATTGAGGACCTACTGTGTTCTATTTCGGGAGCTGTAAATAAAGTAATTAACAGAACTAACATAGTCCCTCCATCATGGAATGTATGTTCCAGAAGGGAGAAAATAAATGAATACCTAAATAAACCAATGTGACAATTTTCAGTATTGATCAATGCCTGGGGGACTAAAACAACATTATATAGGATGGTAAGAAAGATTTAGCCAAATAAACCAGCTGTGAGGAAAAGAAAAGCAGCAGCAGCAGAAGCAGGAGAAGCAAAAGCAACAGAAGGAGAAGAAGTTACAGAACAAACAGAAGCAGAAGCAACAGAATCAGAATCAGAAAAAGAATCAGAAGAAAAAGAAGGCAGAGGAAGAGGAGGAGGAGGAGGAGGAGGAAGGTAGGGGAGCATATAAGCATATTCTGGGCAAAATTAAAGGAATTGAAATAGTGAAATAGACAGAAGGCAGTATGGGAGGGGCAGTATGCATGAGTCAACAGAGTGGTCCTGGTAGGAGTCAGTCCACAGAAGCCTGCTGACCATGAAAAAGAACTGGGATTTATTCAAAGTACAGTGGGAAGCCATTGGAAAGTGAAAGTGGAGGGGGCTTTGAAACAACCAGGCAATTAAAATGATCTGATTTATGTTTTTTAAAGATCACATTAAAAATTGCTGCTGCATAAACAGTGTTGTAGGAGGTAAATGTAGTAGAAATAGGAAGAACAGCTAGGATGCTGGGGTACAGCCCAAGCAAGTTAAGATGATGGCCTGACCTATAAAGCCATCAGTGGGGAGGAAGAAAAGTGACATATTTGTGATATACTTTGGATATAAAGACATTGGAATTTGGTCAGAGATTTGATAAGAGGGTAGCAAAAAGGACAGGAATCAAGGATATAGTCAAAATAATTGGTTTAATAAACCAGATGAGTAGCAGTGTAGTTACTATGACGGAGAGAAAGTAGAAATGAGTAACTGTCTTTGGGACATATTAAGTTTGAGAAGACAGATGCCCAAGATGTTACATAGGAAATTGGGAAGACTAACCTGAGGCTTCTGGAGAAGTAACATCTAGAGCACATAGATAGTATTTAACACCATGAATGTGAATCAGCTCACTCAGGGCAGGGATGCCAGCTAAAATATAAGACACCCAGTCAAGTTTGAACTTCCAAAATAATGAACAATTATTTAATATATGTCCAAAACATTGCATAAGACATACCTATACTAAAGTATGTCCTGGTCGGGTGCAGTGGCTCATGCCTGTTATCCCAGCAGTTTGGGAGGCTGAGACAGGCAGATCACTTGAGGTCAGGAGTTCGAGACTAGCCTGGCTAACATGGCAAAACTCCGTCTCTACTAAAAATACAAAAGCATTAGCCAGGCATGGTGGCATGTGCCTGTAGTCCCAGCTACTTGGAAGGCTGAAGCATGAAAATATCTTGAATCTGGATGGCAGAGGTTGCAGTGAGACAAGATTGTGCCACTGCACTCCAGCCTAGGCTACAGAGTGAGACTCCATCTTGACAAAAAGAATAGTAATAATAATAATAATAAAGTGTGTCCTAATAGTTTATAGAATGAATAAGTAAATAAATAAATGTGTATATATAAAACATGGAACATGTTTGCAGTAAAAAAAATATGTCTGAGATTCAAATTTAACTCAGAATGCTATATTTTTATTTGCCAACAACCTTAGAACTCTGAGTGAGATTATAAATAGAGAAGACCCAAGATCTAAAGCACCCTTAACTTTTAAAGAGGAACAGAGGAAAAAGAGACAGCAAAGGAGATTGAGAAGGAGGGGCCAGTCAGAAGAATAAGGTCTCACAGAGACTAACAGAAAGAAAGTATCCCAAGAAGGAAATACTCAGCTGAGTCCAAAGTTTTGACTACAGCTTAGGGGTTGAATAAAATTAGTTTGGTAGCATGCTACCATTACACTTGGTAGCATGCAAGCAAGCCTTGGTGACCTTAAAAAACAGCAGCTACAGTGAAGTGGGAGGAACAGAAGACCCTCTGGAGTCAGATAAAGACATTGGATACAATGAATATAGAAACCTCTTCCAATAAGCTTTGCTATGAAAGGAAGAACAAAAATTGGGTAGCAGCTCTAGGGTTGGGGAGATACAGGACAATGTGAGTGTAATGGAAATGATCTGGTAGAGAGGGAGAAGTGGAAGATTCAGGAGTGAGAGGAAATAATGGCAGGACCAAAGTTCATGAGAGGAAATAAGATTAAGACCCAGACCGTGATGGACAGGTTGACTTTGAATAGCAGTGCAGACAACTCTTCCATTTGAACAGAAAGAACATAGTGAATATGAGTGTGGCATTTGTTGGTTTCAATTTTACTAAAAAACTCCAAAGATATATGTACATAAAAATATTCTACTTCTAATCAAACATTTTCCTACACTTTCGTTTGTAAAAATTTACCCCACTATTTATATACTCACATAAAGAAATGCAGACACTTTCAAAATTAGTTGTTTGAAGACATTTTGATAGCTAAATTAATGATTGTTAGATAATCATTTAGGAAAAAATTATTCATGTTCTCTTTTATGTTCCCAGTTCCCTTTATTTTTCATGAATATGGGAAGCATAAAATAGCTACAACATCAAAGTTGAAGTTTTGATAAATAGGAATTAGACATTTCTAAATAACATTTCTCATAACAACTGTTCCATGATGTACACCATTAAATAGAAAAGTTTTGCTAATATGAAGTGAAAGCAAATACTGCCAAACTCCAGAGAAACAAAGGTCAGTTGCTGTGGGAACCAACCTTTGGACCTCCTGACCTTTGCATGTGTTGCATTAATGTGGATATATGCATTGGATCTCCTCCAAAATATAAATCAGATATTCACTAATACAGTTACAAATGCAGCTCAGCAGCAAAGAGACAGTGCTGCATTTTGAATAGCACGAAGACAAATAGTAAAGACAATTTTTTAAATCTTTAAAACTTCTCTCAGTATCTTGCAGTCATCTATCACTTACCTGAAGTCCTGATGATATTTGTACATGGATGCAGTTATCCCATAATACTTTATGTTCTTGTTAACAAAAGAGTGATAGTCTGGTAAACAGAATTCCCTGGTTTATTAAAGAGTAATTATTGCCTGCATGGCTCTTGTAATTTTCAACTCAAAGCTCACAGCTAAAACAATCTTAAATTCTTTTAATATTTAAAGGAATTTGTCTCTTAGCCATATCCTGCATTTGAAGTCAAATGGACACTGCTTTTAGAACTGATAAAATATGGATGCAGAAAACTCCTGATTATTAAACAAACTATCATGTGGTTATGTTTTGATTTATACTGTCCAGACTAAACAGGCCTCTTTCTCAGCATGTTTACTATCATTTGTATTTTCCACCTTCACTGTTTTTAAATAGTATTTTCTTAGTTTCCCTATATGAACCCAAGGACAAAATTGAAGTTCCATTCAAGGTCAAGGGCCCTGTGTACTTTCAGGGTCTAGTACCTAACCATCAGCCAATAAACATGCATGGATAGAAGCATGGATGAATGCATGGCTATCCAGAAGGACTATGAGGAGAGAAAGCTATGAAATTTAGTCAGACAATAAAAATAGAATCATAAATATGTGTTTTATATCAGTTGAGAAAAATGAGACATAGCCGAGATTTTAAACAATCTGCTACCCTTCTTAAAGCTACAAGTAGGTGGCAAATCTCTTAATTTCATGTTTTTTTTTAAAAAAAAAAGAAAAAACCTATTTCTTCTACATTCTTTCACCATCCATGAAGAATACACTATCCCTCCCCTGATCCACCCAATCACACACTAAAAAAGTGAAACAGTTTCCCCAAATATTAACTCAATGAAACTCCAAGCTCTTACGGCTAGGTTTAAGAACTGATACCTAAGATTTACTCAAAGTATCCAAAGCAAACACAAATACAGTAAAGTAAGGAGCTGGAGAGAACAGTTCACAAAGGCCCATGTTCCCAAGAATAATGTCCATGCTTACTATTAGATTACCTTAACAGTTCAGATGTTTGGCAGTTCACATCCGTAAATCATAAACTTGGGCAATCCCTTCAGAGAGTGAAAGTTTTAGAAGCTGGAAATATGTTATTCTCATCTTTGTATCATAGGAGTTCATGCCTTACAGGTATATATAGTAGGTACTCAAAATATGTGTTTATTGGATGAATGAGTGAATGAAAAAATGAAGGCATCCATGCCTAGGTACCCTAGTGAGAAGTAAAATACAACCTGGTAACCTAGTGTCCTAACCATACGTATCAGAGAAGAGATTATACAAACTCTTCAAATACCTGGTTATATAAAGAAGCTAGCACTCCCCAAAAACAGTGTCCTGTAAATAAGAATTTCAGGAAACTACAAATCCATCCAGCAATTGGTGAGAGAGAATACAAAAGAGAATGAGAGAGAGAAGTGAGAAGGAAGGGAGGAGAAGGAAAGGATATAAAGGGAGGGAAGAAAAGAAATACAACTACCAAAGACTGGTGTGTCAGCAGGATGGTACCTAAAATCTATGCTTATTGATGAGACAATGGAAAGCCAGTTCTTTATTTTTGTTTCATTTCTTTATTTCATTTAAAGCCTTAAACTTAGCCAAAGCTAAGTATGAGGTTCACAAGAAAAGTAATGGCTCTGGGTTGAGAGTTAATAAAATTCTGGAATAAAAAAAATTAACAATGGCAGTCAAAAGCACAAACTAAGCCAAGATCTAATTATATTATACTTTCATGAATATAAAAAACATTATGAAATATTTAATAATCTTCCAAACGCCACACTTTTCATCTACCCAGGGATTCCATAGACTTGCATACAATTATCTCTTCAGTTAAATACACAGCACTTGGCAAGCACTTGGATTCATGTTGACATCATTGTTCCTGATATTACTAGGCCACTTCAGATGCTTGAAGCTCTTCCCTTGCCATTCTCAGTGCTTAGAGAGGTTTAAGTTATAAGGATTTCAATCTGCTTGTGTTAATCAGTAGTTCAGCACTATTTGCCTACCTTACATGTGAGCTTTTTGGCAGATGATTTGTTTGATTTTCCTTATTCTTATCTTGCCAACACTTCTAAAATTGAATAAAGGAAAAAAGAAGAGGGCTCAGCAGGCACTGAATAACATGTCACATTATCAACCAAAATGCTTAATATATATTCTGATTTCTAAGAGACCCAAGAACCTAAGTTTTTAAAGAGAGATGTAACTGTTTGCGTCATCTATGATGTTTCCTTTCTTTTGCCTGCCGTCAAGCTATTTGTGATACAAATAGCAAATGGGATATAAATGTTATCTGATAACATGATAATCTAGATAGCATTTTATCTCTGTTGAGGATCCAGATGATCTCAAAAATGACTGATTTCATGCAATATGACTCTTCCGTATTATTTGATACATATAAAAATAGGTAACATAGGTATAGTTAGAAAGCAAAAGAATAAAATAAATATGAACCACTACCTACCAAACCAATCACCAATTTAATAACAATAACATTACCATTGTTCTTGAAAGACAAACCCCTTGCTATCTGCAAATTTTAGGACCCAAGTAGAGTGGATGTGCAAGTCCTTGAGGAAAAAAAATGATGCTGAATGTACATCTTTAACTAATGTATTCTTTCAATTTGTTTGGCTTGAGCTTTATAAATATGGCATTATACTACGTGCAATTTCCTGAAACTTGCTTTTTCCACTCAGCATTATACAGGACATATCTGTAGGTTCTGCAACCATAATGTATTAGTCCAGTTTCACATTGCTATAAAGAACTGCCCAAGACAGAGTAATTTATAAAGAAAAGAGGTTTAATTGACTTACAATGCAGCATGGTTGGAGAAGCCTCTGGAAACTTATTATCATAGCAGAAGTGGAAGCAGGCACATCTTACATGGCAGCAAGTGAGAAAGAGGAATGAGTGTAAAGGAGGCACTGTCAAACACTCATAAAATCAACTGATTTCATGAGAACTCATTCACTATCATGAGATAGCATGGGGGGAACTGTCCCCATGACCCAATCTCTTCTCACCTGGTCACTCCCTTGACCTATGGAGATTATGGGGATTACAATTCAAGATGAAATTTGGTTAGGGATACAAGGCCAAACTATATCATGCTGCCTCTAGCCCCTCCCAGGTATCACTTTTTTTTCCCATTTTAAAACCAATCTTGCCTTCCCAACAGTTTCCCAGAGTCTTAACTCATTTCAGCATTAACCCAAAAGTCTGTCAAAACTCTCATCTGAGACAAGCAAGTCTCTTCCACCTAGGACCTGGTAAAATCAAAAGTAAGTTAGTTACTTCCAAAATACCATGGGTATAATTGGATGAATGCTCTTATTCCAAATGGGAAAAATTGGCCAAAACCAAGGAGCTACAGGCCCCATGCAAATCCAAAATCCAGCAGAGCAATCATTAAATTTTAAAGCCCCAAAATAATCTCCTTTGACCCCATATATCACATCCAGGTCACACTGATGCAAAAGATGGGCTCCCATGGTCTTGGGCAGTTATGAGCCTGTAGCTTTGCAGAGTACAGTCCCACCCCCCTACACAATCCCCCAGGTGCTTTCACAGCTGGTGTTGAGTGTCTGCAGCTTTTCTAGATGCATGGTGGGAGTTGTTGGTGGATCTACAATTCTGAGGTCTGGAGGACAGTAGCCCTCTTCTCACAGTTCCACTAGGCAGTACCTCAGGGGGGGCTCTGTGTAGGGGCTCCAACTCCGCATTTCCCTTCTGAACTGCCCTAGCAGAGATGCTCCATGAGGGCTCCACCCCTGCAGCACACTTCTGCCTGGACATCCAGGACATTTCCATACATCTTCTGAAATCTAGGCAGAGGTTCCCAAACATCAATTTTTTACTTCTGTGCACCCACAGGACCAACACCATGTGAAAACCACCAAGGCTTGGGGCTTGCACCCTCTGAAGCAACAACCCAAGTAGTACCTTAGCACCTTTTAGCAACAGATGGAGCTGAAATAGTTGGAATGCAGGGCACCAAGTTCAGAGGTGGCACACAACAGAGAGACACTGGGCCCTGCCCATGAAACCATTTTTGTTTCCTCCTAGGCCTACAGGCCTGGGATGGGAGGGCCTACAGGGAAGGTCTCTAACATGCCCTAGAGGCATTTTCCCCATTGATTTGATGATTAACATTCAGCTCCTCATTACTTATTTCTGCAGCTGGCTTGAATTTCTCCCCATAAAATGGGTTTTTCTTTTCTATTACATGATCAGGCTGCAAATTTTCCCAACTTTTTATGTTCTGCTTCCCTTTTTCTCTGCTTCCCTTTTAAACATAAGTTCCAATTTGAAGTCATCTCTCTGAAGTTCAAAGTTCCATAGATCTCTGGGGCAGGGGCAAAATGCAACCACTCTCTTTGCTAAAGCATAGCAAGAGTGACCTTCATTCCAGTTCCCCATCTCAATCTGAGACCACCTTAGCCTGGACTTCATTGTCTACATCATTATCAGCATTTGGGTCAAAACCATTCAGCAGGTTCCCAGGAAGTTCCAAACTTTCCCACATCTTTATCTTCTTCTGAGCCCTCCAAACTGTTCCAACCTCTTTATGTTACCCAGTTCCAAAGTCACTTCCACATTTTCAAGTACCTTTATATCAGTGCCCCACTCTTGATATCAATTTGTCATATTAGTCCATTTTCACACTGATAATAAAGAACTAAGAATTATATAAATAAATTTATAAAGAAAATAAGGTTAATTGACTTATACTTCCACATGGCTGAGGAGGCCTCAGGAAACTTACTATCCTGGCAGAAGGGGAAACAGGCACATCTTACATGGCAGCAGGCGAAAGAGAAGAGAGAGTGTGAAAAAGGAACTGTCAAACACTTATAAAACCAACAGATCTCATGAGAATTCACTCACTATCATAAAAACAACATGGAGAAACTGTCTCCATGATCCAATCACCATTAACCACGTGCCTTTCTGGACATGTGGGGATTATGGGGATTACAACTGGAGATTTAATTTGGGTGAGGACGCAGAGCCAAACCACATCACATGGAGTCATCCAACCATGGAGCAAAAATATTCAAACAAATTAAAAACTGCTTCTGTACTGAAAATGTACAGACTTTTTTTCTTGTCATTATCTCTAAACAATATAGTGTCACAACTATTTACATAGCATTTATATTGTATTAGGTATTATAAATGATCTAGAGATGACTTACAGTACACAAGAAGCTCTGCATAGGTTATATGCAAATGCTACAGCCATTTTACAGCAGAGATTTAAGCATCTGTGGGAGATTCTAAAATCAATCCTCCTCCAATACTGAGGGAAAGCTATATTTCAAAGATGAATTTGTGTTGTTGCATCCAGTTATCGTAAATTCATTTTCACAGATGTATAATCTACTGTGTGAATATAACAAAGTATACACATTCATTTCTTGTCAAATGGACATTTATTTCCAGTTTTTTGCCATTGTGAACAATACAACTAGAAGTATTCTTATACCTCTCTTGATTCCTGTGTGTAAGAGTTTTTCTAGGATTTATGCATGAGAAAAAAAATTATTGGTCATAGGGAATGCATGTGTTTATGTTTACAAGATAATCCTAAATTGTTTTCCAAAGAGATTATCCCAATTTATGTCCCCACCAGCAGCAATGTGTAAGTTTCCATTACTCCACACATTGTCAACACTTGATATAGAAAGACTTCTATTTCTGTGGCATTCTAGTGGTATATTAGTTCATTATCATGTTTCTAAAAAAGGCATACCCAAGACTGGGTAACTTATAAAGGAAAGAGATTCAACTGACTCACAGTTAAGCATGGCTGGCAAGGCTCAGGAAACTTACAAGCATGGTGGAATGGAAAGCAAACATGTCCTTCTTTACATGATGGCAGGAAAGAGAAGTACTGAGTAAAGAGGGGAAAGCCCCTTATAAAACCATCAGATCTCATGAGTACTCACTCACTATCATGAGAACAGCATGGGGGAACCACCCCCATAATTCATTTACCTTCCATCAGGTCCCTCCCATGACATGTGGGGATTATGAGAACTACAATTCAGGATGAGATTTGGGTGAGATATAGCCAAACCATATCAAGTGAGTATAAAATGATATCCATTTTTTGCCTTACTATGCATTTCCCTGATTGTTACTGAAGATTAATTTTTTTAACAATGCTTGTTTTTAATCTGTGACTTTCATTGATATCTGTTAATTTCTGAACAATGAATAATTTTTCAAGTAAGCAGACAGTATCATCATTTTTTAGTTTCCATCACCAAGACACCAAGATCATGTCAAGTTTTTTCATTAAATTGGCCAATTCTTGTGGAATTTTGAGCTGTAGGTGTGATTACATGTTTCAGTATACTTAATTACAAGTTACTGGAATCTCTTTTAAGAAGCTGCCGGACACTTTTCCACAAACTTAACCAAATATGTGTCTTTATAACAATCTTTACCAAATGTATTTCTACATATGTTCACTTGACTGATAATCTTTTCCCAATAGTGTTTTGTATATTTTCTTATCATACTGATTCTAACATTATCAAATTTAATTTGCTTTCCCAGTTTTAACTCTTCAATTTCACTTTTTAAAAATAATTTTAATTCTATTCTGCCAACTTTGTAGTTGAAAAACATCCTATAAATTACAGTTACTTGCCAACTGTAATGAAACAAATATATGCTACTCTTATAACAACAATAAAAGACACTCAACATAAACAATACATAAAACAAAAACTTATTTTCTCCAGAAGCCATTTGAAGAAAGCATTAGTAATCGGCCTGTAAAAAGTATTTGTTTTGGGTAAGAAGTAGTACTATAGGAGTTAAAGTTGAATTGAAGGCACCATTCTAATCAAACATTTGGCTCCATGCAGCTTTGTTACATTAATTATCTATTTCACACACATCGGGAAACAATTTTTTATTGTATAACATGTCAGTTACTGATTATTATAATACAGATAGATATACATCTTGCCTCTGATCTGCCATTATATCATTTCTAAGAATGGATTCTGTTTGAACATTTTCATGCACAGGCATCAAATTTTTCTTATTCATTGCACATGACTAGGATAGCAGTATAACTTCTATCGAACACAGTTTTATTACTTGTATAGCACATAGCTAGCTATAGCTGTGGATAGGGCTTCTAGCTCTGAACCTCTGCCAGTTAAACTATTTCATTAAAATCTATTGATGGAATCATGGTGCAGGAATGTTAAAAAACCTTTATCTTTCTGGTATAGTACTACAGGAATCCAGCCTCTTCGTAACCTGTTCAACCAAGGCTGTCTACAAAATGATGTAACTGAAGAATTCCAGCCAAACTATGAATCCAAGGAAATATATATTATCTCTGTAACAGCTTTACATATAAAAGATGACCAACTGTCATTACCTTTAAAAATGTCAATACATGACTTCTTTCTATATTTCCATCCAGTTCAAAGCTGGAGATGGCATACAATCAATGCTCAGATTTAAAAATAGCATAGAAACAATCTCCTCTGCTAGAGTTAACTTTGCTGTCCTCCTCTTCTTGGCCTCTAGGTAACATGAATACAGTTGAGCATATCCTTATTTTTTAACACTTTTCTCTCTTCTGGGAGTGAAGCATTGAACGCTCTCACAATCTTGGCTCTCCTATTGCCTTACTGGCCTCTCGCTCTCAGGGCATTTTGCTGGCATTTGCTCTTCTGGCTGACCTCTGATGGTTACTGAAGCAACTGAGATCCTGTTAGAGCCTTCTCTGTTTACAGTTTTGACCCAGATGACCTCACAGCTTTAATATGACCTCTTCCCTGTTCTTTCACAAAAATTTTTCTCCAACCTTGATATCCTATCTGTGCCAAACCTGTACATTCAATTGAGAATTTGACACCACCAGTTAGGTAGCTAAAAGGCATCTCAAACCTAACATACCCTGAGTAGAGTGATGCATTTTCATCCTTCTCCCCTACCCACTATCCCTCTCCCATTCTTCTTCATTGCTCTAGTCTAGCCAAAAATTCATAAGTCATCATGTTTTTCCTCTTTCCCTCATTCCCATTTCCAATCTGTCATCCCATCATCTTAAGTATACATTAAATCCATTCACTTTTTTATACCGGCATTCTTGCCCAAGACAGACCTTCATTTCAACAATGAACTCCTGTCTGATCTTTCTGCTTCTATTCTTCACCATACAATTCTTTCTACTAATAACATACAGAGCCACCATTTTCTACTTCATATGTAAATCTCACCACTGCCCCACTTGAAAAATTACAGTGTAGTACCAATGTACTATGACTCAAAATAAAATCCCAACCTCCTTACCATAACCTAATAGACTATTAGGGATATGGCCTTATTTTGCCTCTGTCATTTGACCACCTATCCTTCTCCCCCTTATTTACTTTCTTCTACGGGACATGGATGAATCTGGAAACCATCATTCTCAGCAAACTGACACAAGAACAGAAAATCAAACATCGCATGTTCTCACTCATAGGCGGGTGTTGAACAATGAGAACACATGGACACAGAGAGGGGAGCATCACACACTGGGTTCTGTTGTGGCAGGGTAGGGGAGGGACAGCAGGGTTGGGGAGGTTGGGGAGGGATAACATGGGGAGAAATGCCAGATATAGGTGAAAGAGGGGTGGAGGCAGCAAACCACCTTGCCTTGTATGTACCTATGCAACAATCCTGCAGATCCCTAAAGTACAATTTTTTAAAAAATGATATTCTCAAAACTGGGGAAAAAAATGCCAAACTCAAGTTCTGAAGCCCATTACACTGCTCATTCTTCCTTTCTCTGTTCAAGTTTAATCTCTTTAGAGAGGCTTTCCTATTATATGTACTTCAGCACCCAATTCATTTTCACCACAATGAACATTGCTATCAATGATAATTTACTTATAAATTTTTTGGTGTATTTTCTGACTCCTGCCACCAGCATCGAAGTTCCATAAGAGAAACCTTTTCTGTCTTGTTCACCACTGTGTTCCCATATACTGAGTCTAGAACATTGCCTGGCTCAATAAATATTTATTAGATACATAAATTTTTAAAAGCTTCTCTTAATACCAAATAACCACCAAAAAACAATGCTATGGTTTTTTTTTTAATTTTCATGTCAAATTTTAAAATCTTGGATAAATTGCTTGATTTGTTTGCTATTCTTTAATTTTAAGAAATAGTCACTTAAAATTTCTAGTTTTTTTCTGTATGTCAACTACTGTGAGTCAAAAATGCAACTGCACTCACAAAGTCAAAAAGTTCACTTATTTTTACTTCTGAGAGAATGCAAGAGCAGAAGCTTCTTCTTTACAAAGTCAGTTGTAATTTACACTCATTAAGTTATCCGCCTTTCCAGACAATGGAATAATAATAGTCTAAGTAGTTTGAGAAAAATGCCTGGCTTTTGGCAAGTCCTGCTATTCTTTTCAAGATCTATCATCTGAAATTACTGAAGATTTCTGTATCTTCAAAGTTACACTTCTCAGACACTAAGAAACTGACACAATATTATAGAAGTTAGAAGTGGAAACCTCAAAGCATCCATCTGTATCAACCACATTTTTAATTCGATAAACATAAAATATGTTTATCAGAGTCAATACACTCCAGCAGCTAGTGGTGGTGTTCTAAAAAATATAACACACACATAATGGGTTCTCTGACTGTGCAGCCACCATACCAGTTGAATATAAACAATCTCCAGTATGGAATCTGGACATTTAGATCAAAAAACACTACCTGTTTTCTCCTAGTGTTACAAACTCCCCCAAAACTCATGTATTTAAGAGGCAGAGTAAAAGAGGGAGGCAAAATTTTAGATTTAAATTTTAGAGTAAAAATTTTAGATTTAAATTCAAAAATGTGGCTCTGCCTTTTACGTTTGTATTGAGCATATTACATTTCATTCGTGAAATATTCTCAGAGCATGCCAGGTGCTGTAGTAGGTGCTAGGGCTATAAAAATAAAGTAAGATTTTGTCCTTAATTTCAAAAAGCTTATAGCTTCACTTACCTCCTAGATAAAATGGGAATACTACTACTAATCCCACTGATGATCAATCAAAGTAAAGAAGAAAACATAATCAGCAAAAAGAAAAGACTCGGTTAATAACCTGTGTTTATAATTCTCAACTAACTCATGGTTTATGAGATTCCCCTTAGCAACTTATGATATACATATGGAACAAAAATTTAGACTAATTCCCTTTCTCTCATTCAATCCCACTGGAAAAAAAATCACACTGTAATTATTGATCTGGGCATAAAATGAATGATACTAAAAAACAGTCTATTTGCAAATTTCCAGTGTGCCTACAGGTTTAGTTAATAAATGTTTCATTGTCCTCAACTCTGATTCAGTAAAATGTTTTGAAAATCCACTGTGCTGATTTTATTTACCAATGAATATGTTTTTAAAAATAATATCTTCAGCAGGTTGACATTCTAAAAAGCAATCAGAGGAAAGCATACCTTCAGTAACCACTGGACATTCAAAAGGTTTTGTTCTTTTCAATTTCTGGATCTCTGCTTCATAATAATTAATTGGTTATGTCTAGGAATATGACCAAATGGTATTATTCTGTTTTGTAGAGAATTACTATGCCAAATTCAGCAGTATATAATACTCCTATAGTCTAGAAAAGCTATTTAATGACTACCTTAGGAAGATAGTTTCTTACCTTCTCACACCACAAAAGATTATATTACTGTTCAAAAGTCTGGGCCATTACCAGGCCCTCTAATTGTGGTAATTATTTGGAATAACAAGTACGACAAAGGAAAGAGCAATAAATTTGCAGTTCTTTTGAAACTATAGTTCAATAACCCAACATTACTATCACCCTAACATCAAGATTTTAATTTAGAGAGTTATGAATAACAATGATGATCCAAATTAAATAAAATAAATCATTAGCTTACCCCCTCAGAAGTTAACATGGTCTTGGTATTATTTCATTAACACTGAGGATTAGGTTTAATATTTTATGTAAATGAATATGTAAACTATAAAGTGCTAAATAAATTTACATAATTAGCAACATCAGATAATCTCAGTATCACTAGACAGATCATTGTTACATATATCAAAGACAGTGGGGGTAACCAGGAAAAATGTCCTCATATCAAATTTGTCCAAAATGAGACTTCAATCAAGGAAAAGCTGTTGTCCTCCTCACTTATAAAAGCAAAGCATAATGCAAGATTTCCTTTTCACACACAGGGGAAAATAACTTTGAAAATCACTGAAAAGGCAAATACTCATTTTATTAAGCTCCTTAACAAAATGATTTTGGCAACTCTTGATTCTCACCAGACACACTCACACACAGGCCCCAGAGCTCTCTGCTTTTCAATACTTTATCAATTCATCTGAGTATACATGGAGAAAGCCTGAACTAGTAATCATGTTGTTAACATGCATCTTTACTTCTTTAATCTCTCTTTTAACAAAGAATACTACCTAATTCAGAGTAACTTCAGAGACACAAAACTGATCCTTAATGGGTTGTCAAGAAAAAGTATACCCATTCCAAATATTGAATCTTCATTTGCAAACACAAAAGAGCTACATGTGGTTCACCACATTGCAGAATATCACACTTGGTAAGTTATGAGGATGATGTCATGAATTCAATTACAAAGTGATACGGTTTGACTGTGTCCTCACTCAAATCTCATCTTGAATTGTAGCTCCCATAATCCCCACATGTTATGGGAGGAACCTGGTGGGAGGTAACTGAATCATGGGGGTGGGTTTTTCCTGTGCAGTTCTCATGACAGTGAGTAAGTCTTGCGACATCTGACGGTTTTATAAAGGGCAGTTCCTCTGCATATGCTCTCTTGCCTGGGGTCATGTAAGACAGGACTTTGATCCTCCTTTGCTTTCTGCCTTGATTGTGAGGCCTCTCCAGCCAGGTGGAACTGTGAGTCCATTTAACCTCCTTTCCTTTATAAATTACTCAGTCTTTGGTATGTCTTTATTAGCAGCATGAGAACAGACTAATACAGCAAATTGGTACTGGGTAGTGAGGTGCTGTTATAAAGATACCCAAAAATGTAGAAACAACTTCAGAACTGGGTAATAGCAGAGGTTAGAACAATTTAGAGGGCTCAGAAGCAAGGAAGATATGGGAAAGTTTGGAACTTCCTAGAGACATGTTGAATGGCTTTGACCAAAATGTTGATAGTAATATGGACAATGCAGTTCAGACTGAGGTGGTCTCAGATGGAGATGAGGAACTTGTTTGGTAACTGGAGTAAAGGTCATGCTTGCTATGCTTTAGGAAAGAGACTGGCAGCATTTTGCCCCTGCCGTAGATAGAGATCTGTGAAACTTTGAACTTGAGAGAAATGACTTAGGGTATCTGGCAGAAGAAATTTCTAAGCAGCAAAGCATTCAAGAGTTGACCTAGCTGCTGTTAAAACTGTTCGATTTTATGCATTCACAAAGATATGGTTTGGAATTGGCATTTATGTTTAAAGGGGAAGCAAAGCATAAATGTTTGGAAAATTTGTAGCCTGATGATGTAATAGAAAAGAAAAACTCATTTTCTAGGGAGAAGTTCAAGTCAGCTGCACAAATTTGCATAAGCAATGAAGAGCCAAATCTTAATCACCATGACAGTGGGGAAAATGTCTCCAGGTCATGTCTGAGACATTCTGCACAGTTACTTTCCATCACAGGGCTGGAGGCCTAGGAGAAAAAAAAATGGTTTTATGGGCTGGGCCCAGGGCCTCTCTGCTCTATACAGCCTCAGGACATGGTGCCTTGCATCCCAGCTGCTTCAGCTTCAGCTATGGCTAAAAGAAGCCAATATACAGCTCAGGCTGTTGCTTCAGAGGGTTCAAGTTCCAAGCCTTGGCAGCTTACATGTGGTGTTGGACCTGTGGGTGCACAGAAGTCAAGAATGAGGTTTGGGAACCTCCACCTAGATTTCAGAGGATGTATGGAAATGCCTGAATATCTAGGCAGAAGTTTGCTGCAGGGGCAAGGCCCTCATGGAGAAACTCAGCTATGGCAGTGTAGAAGATAAAAGCGACATTGGAACCCACGTACAGAGTGCCCACTGAGACACTGCCTCACAGATCTGTGAGAGGAAGGCCACTGTCCTCTAGACCCCAGAATGGTAGATCCACTGATAGTTGTACCATGCACCTGGAAAAGCCACAGACACTCAACATCCATGAAAGCAGGCAGGACAGGGGCTTTACCCTGCGAAGCCACAAGGGTGGAGCTGCCCATGGCTATGGGAGCCCACCTCTTGCATCAGTGTGTCCTGGATGTGATACATGGAATCAAAGGAGATCATTTTGGAACTTTACAGTTTAATGACTGCCCTATCAGATTTCGGACTTGCATGGGCCTGTAGCCCCCTTGTTTTGGCCATTTCTTTTATTTGGAATGGGTATATTTACCCAATGCCTGTATATCATTGTATCTGGGAAGTAACTAACTTTGGCTTTTGATTTTATACACTCATAGGCAGAAGGGACTTGCCTTGTCTCAGATGAGACAACACTGTGGACTTTTTAGTTAATACTGGAATAAATTAAGACTTTGGGGGACTGTTGGGAAGGCATAATTGGTTTTGAAAGGTGAGGAAATGAGATTTGGAAGGGACCTGGATGAAATGATATGGTTTGTCTGTGTCTCTACTGAAATCACATCATGATTTGTAGCTCCCATCATTTCCATGTGTCATGGGAGGGACCCAGTGGGAGGTAATTGAATCTGAAGGACAGATCTTTCTGGGGCTCTTCTCATGATAATAAGTGTCATGAAATCTGATGGTTTTATAAAAGGGAGCTCCCCTGCACACTCTCTCTTGCCTTTTGCCATGTAAGATGTGATTTTGCTCCTCCTTCCCCTTCTGCCATGATTATGAGGCCTCCTCAGCAATGTGTAACTGTGAGTCTATTAATCTGAATTCCTTTATAAATTACCCCGTCTCAGGTATGTCTTTATTAGCAGCGTGAGAAGATACTAATACACAAAAATATGGATTCCAGGTAGGCTCTAAAATACACAAAGAACATAGATTTTTAAAGTTTCTAATCTAGTGATATGTAGTGCTAAGATGTCTCAGAACTTTAAGTCTGCCAAGAACCAGATACTCAAAATATGATACCAAGTTATGGTCCACTAATGATAAATATAATATCATTAAAGAACATTAACCTACTCAGAGTAAATTTAAGCAAACTTCTTCATGGAGCAACATACACATGGTTTTGCTTGTATCTAAGAATGAGGGAATGAACTATGTAATATCCCATGATCTTTCCCATTCTTATATTTAACTGTATGATCAGAATGTTGTATTGCCTTTTTTTTTTTTTTTTTTTTGAGACGAAGTCTTGCTCTGTCACCAGGCTGGAGTGCAGTGGCACAGTCTCGCTCACTGCAACCTCCGCCTCCCTGGTTCAACTGGTTCAAGCGATTCTTTCGCCTCAGCCTCCCGAGTAGCTGGGACTACAGGCGCATGTCAAACGCCCAGCTAATTTTTGTATTTTTAGTAGAGACAGGGTTTCACCATGTTAGCCAGGATGGTCTCAATCTCTTGACCTCATGATCCACCTACCTCGGCCTCCCAAAGTGCTGGGATTACAGGCATGAGCCACTGCACTCGGCCTAGAATGTTGTATTCTCAGCAAATCTAAACCAAAGTGTTATCAGCTTTTTCCCCAAGTCAGTTTATTCTCCGGCCTAAAGTGTAATTTTTAATTCTAGAGTGATCCAGTAGAGCAATTTCAGGAAGCCAGTTTTGCATGAAGGAGCCTGCACTTCACTGTTGGAGAGTTACAAGAGATGACAGTTTGTAATCCCATGGACACAGTGAAGGATGTTCACATATCAGAAAATCTGGAGAGAAAGGCATCCAGGGCCCTGCACAGGATGAGTAGTCAGTCACAAATTCATAAACTCTAACAAGCATTTTGACCTTGAAGTCACAGCATTTTCAAGGTTCTATTATTTTATGTGTAAAAATGGAGGTGAGTAACCAAAGTATGAGGAAAGCCATTAAATTCTAGAGCATCCTAAGAGTGCTTAGGGGTACAGAGGTAAATAAGGTACAGACTCTTCTCAGGGGCAAAGCTGGCAAGCAGGACATTGCATATAAGACACTGGACCTAGCGGAAGACATCTAGGTTAGAAAACACACATTTGGAACTTACCAGTATATGGGAAAAACTTAAGACTAAGTCCTGTTGCTATCAGCCAGGAAAGAGTGTGGTGTTAGCAGAGCTGTGAAAGAAAAGCAATCTCTGTAGAGATGCCAATATTTAAAGAGAAGCAAAGGGAAAGATGGCTACCAAAGACTGAGTTGTCACACATGCTAGGAGAGTGTGAGGATAAGGCAGCCGGTAGGGATAATCGTGTAGGAAGGAACTAACCAGCAGTGGCAGATGTAGTAAAGAGCACTAAAGGGATAGGAAACTGCTCACTACATATTTCTAGAATGGGAAAACAGGGAATTGAGAGTGGTCACATCTAAAAGTCTCTAGTTTTTCCACAAATTAAGAGGCACCATAAACCTGTGAAAAATTAAAGTGGAAGGTTTTAGTAGGGTTTTAAAGAGACTAATCAAAGTTTGGAATATGCCCTGACAAGAATCTGCTTAAGGAAAAATTTTCTAAGCTACTAAAAGGAACAAATAGCATATTGCCTTTTAAATGTGTACAGATGGGGCATTCATTTAATAATTATTAAAGGAGGTTATGGTGTGAAAGAACAAAAATACATAAGACAAATCCCTGACCACAAAAATTCAACTGTCTATGTAACTTTCAATGCAATGCAAAAACAAGGTCACAAAAGAGAATATGAAGAAAGAGTGTGAGAATGTGTGTGTGTGTGTGTGTGTGTGTGTGTGTGTGTGTGTTGGGGGCTGCAGGTTATGCTAATCCATCTAACCTCTTTCTTTCAGCCTCTCAGAACACAGGCATGAACTAGCAAGACAATTCATGGATTTTCGGGGTACAATCCACAGTGTAGAAGGAGATGCTCTCCCATGTTATGCATTGACCATACAATTTCAATGTTAAGAACATCATTTACATGACTAACTAAAAACTGCTGGAATAAGACATTCCCGCCTGATTTCCACAAAGTTCACGTAGCTGAGCATAACCAATAACAGAAGCAGCTGGCTGACTGCACAGCTGTGACTGTCTACCAGCCTCTCAATTCAGTGGCCAACATTCTCCCCAGAGGTAGACTCCAAGATAAACGTAATCAACAAGCACCTGGTCAGGGCTGGAGTTAAAGTGGTATAAACAATAGTCTCTGCCTTCAAGGAGCTCCCATTTTAATCGGTAAGTAGAATATAGCCATGAGAAACCTTAAGAGATGATAAGATTGTGTAGGCTAGTCAAAATAACTAAGGAGGAGCTAGCCTCAGGTCACGCATAATTATGCTATAGATTGACATTTTCTAAAAGAAGAAAGAATACACTTAAAGGACAAACTACGAAAGTGGCAGGAATTGTGCTGGGTCTTGAAACTACTTAAAGGTCAAAACTCTTTGCTGCAGAGCAATAAATAGCCAGTGATGTTCTAATTAATTAGCATCCCTTTTGCCATCATTGCTGATAAACTCACCCTGTGCAACCCGAACCATCTGTGTTTCTTCAAAGTTCTAGCACTGCCAATGATTTGGACAACTCTATTTTAGGAGGCATTCATTTCAAAGATCAGATGTTTGACTGTTTCTTTGTTTTTAGGACTGGCAAAAATAAGACAAGTAATTTGCCTGCTCGTTCCCTGCATGGCTGAAGAGTTACATCATGTACAGATGTTCATGAAGGTTGTGTTAATTGGTATTTTGTTCTCACAGTTTTCAGAAGAAAATAGCCATATGCACTTTGCCTTATACTTTCTAGGTCAATTATTTAAGATCAGATTGGAAAGTATTTTGGGGTTTAGATTTTACATTTTCCCCCCCAAAAATAGCAATTTACTATAATTAGCACCCATAGTCACGCAACAGCATGAGGATCCTTTCCCTGATTCTTTACTCTGTACTGCTACCTTCCCTTCACCCATCTAGTTTCAGAGTCTGGGCAACATTTCAAGCAAATAAGGATTGAGATTGGCCCAATCCTTTGAAGCTTCCAATCAACAAATCCATCATTTATCTTACACTCATTATTCCCAAGTCAAACAACTTCCACGGAACAAGAAGCTAAATTGCGATTAACTCTTTGCATGTCTAAGTTAAATTATGACATTATGAACTCACACAAAACTTTAGATTAGTTTTGCCGAGGCTACAAAACTAAATTCCATAAGGAATTCATTGTCAGGCTGAGGTCCAGGTACTGGAGATCATCCCAAATCTTTAGAAAATCCATACTTCTCATTCTTTTAATGAGCAGAGCTTTCTGTCCTAGTTTTTTGTCTAGGGCAGAGCAAGAACAAAACCGGGGTTAGTACCAGAGAAGCAGAAAGGAAGCATCAAGTCTGCACAGACAGTCACAAATAGAATTGAGGGTGAAATCAGGATTGATTACATGGAGTCTGAATGAGAGACACGAGGAGCTTGAGAAGGTGAAACATGACAATAACAACCAGGAAACAAGAATCAAGGATCGGATGAAGGAAGTGAGCAATCAAAACACAAGCAAAATGGAACACAAAAAAAGATGTAGAGAACCTCAAAGAAGAACAAGAACCAAACAAATGTCAAACAGAAGCTGATGCCTCATCCTCCTAAGCTCACAGTTCTCATCCATCCCTTATTAAGGAAGAACTTAAAAATTTTACCCACACTCCCAGTGGAACTTAATGATAATGATAGTTAAAATTTATCAAGTGTCTGTATGCTAAATAGGCCTTAAAAATATAAGATATGCCACATATATGTATATTTTCTAACAGCCATTTTTTTAAAAAATAAAATAGATGAAAATAATTTTCACAATATATTTTATTTCACTTGATATATCCCCAATATTATCATTTCAATGTGTGTCTCTAGTCATAACTCAAGTCAAACCCCCTGAAGCCAGGGATTTCAATTCTGACCTTAGTTAACTTGTATAAGAGCTTGCTAGTTTCATCTTATCTCAGAAAAGCAGCAGCCTTCTAGGTCTGGGTCAACAACTTAAAAACATATAGAATCCACACTGGGTATATAAATGAGAAGAAGTTCTGGAGAAAACCATAAGGAGTAGCAATGAGTGTGGTAAACAGATGATTTACATCTATCTAAAAACATCACACTTGAAATTTAAAAAAATTCTCTGCAATAATTGCCAAGGGGGTAACTAAGAAAAATCTTCTCTCTCAGTCTTGAGGCTATAGGTTTTCATTCACTAATGAGAAGCAAGTTAAGAAAGAAAGAATAGAAAAAAATACATAGGGAAACAAAGTGTTACGAAAAAAATACATCGGGAAAGAAAATTGAGCATAAAATGGCTCTGATTACTATACACAGTGCCCTTCCAATAGGACTCAAGGAATCTCCATCTTCACCTGACGAAGGTGAAAATAACATAAAGTATCTAATGTTTGTCAAAATATTTTATGGATATATGTTGATTTTTATACACAATAATCCCTGAAGGTAATTTAAATTCAACAGCTTTTAACAACACTGAAGGAAACTGGAATTTATACTGGAGAAGAAATTTACTCAAAGTTGTGTTATTTACAGTGGCACTTTGACAGCCTGGCGTTCCTCTCTATTTTATAGGATAGAAGCCGGGAGAGTGTGAATCACAGGAAACAAGTGGATAGGGATCATGATTCCTGACTTCCAAGTATCTCTAACATTCCTAATTAATATTTGTTGTGCAACTTTGCTTTCTCAGTAATTTACTTCCTGAGAAAATGAATGGGGTCAGCAATAACGAGAGCTAATGTTCTTCATGCAGGAAATACCCAACCTTGTCCAAGAAGAACATATGCTTCAAAGGCAATATTCCCAGCCTGAAGAAGATTCCAGAACAGTCAGAAGACAGGAGACACTGGGTGTGAAATATTCGCAATCCTTCAACAGATCCTGACACTTGAGTTTCAAAGGTTACAGGTTAGCTATATTCAGAATAAAGGTGACAAAAGAAACAGTCATTTGAATATGAATTTTTGGAAACGGTTTTGTGGTAAAGTAACACAAACACAGGACTGAAAGAGGAAGACCCCAGCTATAGTGCCATACCAACACCACCCCCAATTGACCTAACCCAGGGTGCTTAAATTTGCTGGAGTTAAACTAGATTTGTGGACACCAGGAAATCTACCCTGATCACTATATTATCTCCCTCACTTGTAGGTGATGGCTTAAGAATGAAGATCCATGGGTAGAATTTCAGGCAGTATAAGGAGAGGACAGTGGTAAAGTTCAACTAGGAAGGCATCACAGTCACACTTCACTTACATCATAATTTTGTCATGCACTATGCTTCCCTCAGGATCTAATAATGAACTTCTACTTAGAGTCTAAAGCTAGCCTCACATCAGAAAAAAGAAGAGACCTAAAATATGGGTTGCATGTTCACCACACTGTTCCCACTGTGGATTGCTTAGAAGTTTAAAGGTATGGAAGTTCAGGCAATCACCTTGAATGCCTATGAGGTTGGAAATGCATTCTGTAAAATCCTGGTTATTTAAAACTAAGAGTTACTGTAAACCTAATGAAAATGACTAGTGTTATTCCTGTTGAAGTCTCTCAGCCCATCAATCAACAAAAACTACCTAGCAGCAAATGTTAGACGTGGAGACTTTCTTTCAGAAGAGATTTCCAAAAATTATTCTCATTGCTAGATTATAGGACTGACATCATGTCCTCAAAACTGTATCCTAAAATTATTACGTATTATTTATTCATTCATTTCACACTCATTTCAGCTGCGTTGTGTGCCAGGCAAGGGATCTGGAATTGACAAAAATTTGATATGATTTTTATTCTCTAAATAGCTTGCTTTCTAAATGGAAAGATAGGCTTTTTAAAAAAAAAAAAAAAAACTTCTTCTATATATGTAGTATAAGAAAACGATGTGTTGGCTGGGTGCAGTGGCTCATGCCTGTAATCCCAGCACTTCAGAAAGCCAAGGCAGGAAGATACCTGAGGTCAGGATTGGGAGACCAGCCTCGCCAATATGGTGAAACCCTGTCTCTACCAAAAATACAAAAATTAGCTGGGCTTGGTGGTGGGCACCTGTAATCCCTGCTACCCAGGAGTCTGAGGCAGGAGAATCGCTTGAATCCGGGAGATAGAGGTTGCGGCGAGCCGAGATCATGCCACTGCACTCCAGCCTGGGCAACAGAGTGAGACTCCATCTCAAAGTTTAAAAAAAACAAGAAAAGAAAAAATGATGTGGCTTGGTCTAGACATGATTTGCAATTTTCTTTACCATTCTCTTTCCTAGATAAATAGAGTTTAAAGTTTGGAAGGATCCATAAAGATATGTAGTCCATATAACCATTCAATCCTCTCGACAAGCTCCCCACCAAGTGGCCGTCCCACATACTCCAGAAATCTTTTGATGACAAGGAATATTCTTTCTCCAATTTATTGGTACAAATTCATTTTCTCAGTAGATCCTGGTTCTGAGCCATGTGTATTAGTCAAAGTTCTCAAGAGAAATTGAACCAATAAGCTGTATAAACAGATATTTAAAAAGGGGATTTATTATGGGTATCGGCTTACTCAGTTATAGAAGCCAAGAGGTCTCACAATATATCATCTGAAAGCTGGAGAACTAGGAACTAGTGTTGTAATTCACTCTGAGGCCAAAGACCTGAGAAGCAGGAGAGCCAATGGTGTAACTCTCAGTCCAAGGCCCAAGGCCTGAGAACTGTGAGATGGGAAATTTAAGTCCCAGACTTCTAAAGCCTAAGATTCCGCAGCTCTGTTGTTCGAGAGCAGGAGATGGATGTATCAGCTCAAGAAGAGAGAGCACATCTTCCCTTCCTTCACCTTTTTGTTCTATCTGGGTCCTCAGTGGATTGGATAATGCCCACCCACATTGGTGAGCATGGGTCTGCTTTACTCAGTCTACTGATCCCATTGCTAATCTCTTCCAAAAACAGAGTCTCAGACATACCCAGAAACCATGTTTTACCAACTAGCTCAGTGTGACACATAAAATCAACCATAACACCATGTTAATCAATTCAGAGTTTCGATCCATAAAAGCTATTTGTGAATACTAGAGGACATGGGCCACTTTGTCCCTGACTGATTAAAGCCAAGCCCAGGATCTTCAGCCTTTTCTCATAAGAAATGGCATGAAGCCCTTTGTCATTGAGGTCATACTTTTCTTCAACAGGTTCCAGTTGTCTGTGTACCTCTTGAAATTTGAAATCCAAGACTAAACATAATTAAGAGGAGAATATATGTAATAAGAGCTAAGAAATAATTATTGCGCTCTGATAGATCTGTGTTACCACTTCAGCTCTAAAACTGCAGCTGACTTTCTGCAAGTGAATTAACCTCTCTGACTATGTTTCCTCATCTGAACTTCCATATAATAGATATTAGAATGTTTCATTTCATTCCTCAAAGGTGGATTGTGAGGATTAAATGTGACAGAGCATGTATAATACTTGGTACAGTAACCAACACATAGCAAAGGGTTAATAGTCGTTATTTTTCTATTGTTAATGTTTTTACTCTCCAGCTTTAATCCAACTAGCCCAAATTAACAAATCATTGTTAAGTCATCTTTGAAGTTGTCCAAAATTTACTTGTGGACTATTGCCCATTTCCATTTTTCACCTTTTTGTTGCAGTTCCATGCTTTTGCTTTTTCATGTTTGATTTCTTGACTTAGTAACTCACCTACCTTTGGCTTTTGCTTTCATCCCATTTTTATTTAGAGAAATAATTCTGAGCAGAAATACCTGAGTCATAAGTCACAGTTAATCTCGAGTGTGGATTCAAGGTAACTCTCTTACTCCTAGCTGAAAGAATCACAGTGAAAATTCCAAAGTAGCCTAACATGCTCTCCATTTTTCTCTTGAAAAATAATTAAGGAAGGATATATTTCAAGTTTTATGCTTCCTTATCCAAATTATGTACAGATGCTGCGTGGAAATATATTTTTAATAGCTACATTAACTATGATAAGTTCACTCACATCATTGTCATTCATGTCTAATTAACCTAAATGCCCAACTGGGAGTAGTAAGGACTTGCACACGGCAAGGAGAGTGAGTCATGTGAGATCTCCCAGCCCCTAGTCCTGCCATTTGAATATACAAGGATAGGAGAGGGAAATGAAAATGAGTGTTCAAGATCAAGACAGGTAACTGTCAGGAGAGCCTGGCAAGACCATCTTGACAGCACAGGCCTGAAGTTGTTAAACAGGGAAACTTTTTTTTTTTTTTTTGAAGGAAAGCATTTGTGAGATAATAGTAAGAAAAAGCACAAAACTGTCCCTATGAATCCAAGTCTAGACAGTATCTTGAAAGGCATATACAAAATAAATCATTTTTCATAAATTTTACCTGTCAGAAATTAAACATTTAGTTTTCTTTGATTAAAAGGTCAGAGTTACATCCAGTTCTTTGTGTAGTATTCCTAACATGTATGCAACCAGGCTCTGCTTGATTATGATCACTGACGCGTGGCTTACCACCTCACAAGGCATCACGTTCCATTGATTAGATCTCTTTTGGTTAGACATTTCTTTCACTTATTTGATTGAACTCTGCACCCTTCATAACTTCCCCTCCCATGCCTACCCACTAATTAGCCTGTGCTCTCTCAAGTGACATATCAGGGAACCTGGCAGGTAGATATTGAAGGGAAGGAGTTGGTGCCTATTTGAGGGCAGTGCATTTTTTCAAGTTGCCCATTAAAGAAGGGTAGTCACTTATTCCTACTAGGAGGAAAACAGAAAGAATGAGAATGTTTGTTACCTGGTACAGGTCTATCAATGTCACACAACTCCTGTATCTGCCATGTTACTCTTTTGCCTAGAAAATCCTTCCAACTGTTTTTCTGAATATCTGTTTCACAGATAGAATCTTCAGAGATTTCGTGGAAGTTTGTAGTAATAGGATTGGGAAATGAGTCAATTTAATAGCTAAATATATATGGCCCAAGAAGCCACATAGTGAAAAAAAGTTCCTTTGCCAACAGGCTGGCAGAGACTACCCCCATGAAAGAGAATCAGTAATTAAGTTCTGGAAACAAAGAATGAGACTTCATTCAGAAGTGCTGTGAATCTTATGAATGTATAAAGTTCTAGAGAGACAGTAGTGGATAGCTGGGGATTCTCAAGTTACATTTTCATGTGTTGTACATAAGAACCATGCTTACTTATTTATTTTTAATTTGTCTTTGTACATAGTGGATGTATATATCCATAGGTTGCATGAGATATTTTCATACAGGCATGCAATATCTAATAATCATATCAGTGTAAACAGGATATCCATCACCTCAAGCATTTATTCTTTGTGTTTCAAACAATCCAAACATACTCTTTTAGTTACCTTAAAATGAACAATTAAAGTATTTTTTACTATAGTTCCCCCTAACAAATACTAGGTTACTAGGTCTTATTTATTCTTTTTATCTAACTTTTTTACCCATTAACCATCCCCTGCTTTTCCCCACCCACACACCCCAACTACACTTCCCTGCCTCAGGTAACCATTCTTCTACTCTCTATTTCCATGAGTTCAGTTGTTTTAGTTTTTAGATACTACAAATAAGTGAGAAAACATGAAGTTCTGTCTTTCTGTGCCTAGCTTATCTCTCTTAACATAATGACCTCCAGTTCCATCTACGTTGTTGCATATGACAGGATCTCATTATTTTTTATGACTGAATGGTACTCCATTGTGTATATGTACATCATTTTCTTTATCCATTCATTTGTTGATGGACACTTTGGTTGTTTCCAAATCGTAGCTATTGTGAATAGTGCTGCCATAAACACGAGAGTGCAGATACCTCTTTGATATACTGATAGACTTTCTTTGGGGTATATACTTAGGAATGGGATTGCTGGATCGTGTGATAGTTCTATTTTTGGTTTTTTTGAAGAACCTCCAAAATGAAGAATTATGCTTACTTAAAATGCAGGCTATGGGCCTCTATCCTTGGAGATTCTAATTCAGTGCCTTTGGTGCAAGGCTCAGGAGTCTTTGTATTTAGCAAGGGCAAAAGATGATTCTGAGGTTCTTTGGGAAGTACTGGTGCCATAATTAAAAGCTATGGAGTCAGAAAGACCTGAGTTAATACCCAGTCTTTGCCTGTGCTAGTCATGTTTTCTCTTTAGTAAAAGGGAGATGAGAACCATAGTTCCAATATCATTGGGTTGTTGCAAGGATTAAATATGTGTGTAAGTAAAGCATTTAGCACACATCCAACAGTGGCCTGTTCAGTGATTACAGCAATCATTTTTGTTTTTCATTATTACAATGTATTGATTTCACCTTTCCCCCCAAGGAATTATTTACCTTAATGACAACCTTTTCCTCTTGTCTTCCCCGATTTCTGATTCTGTTTAAAATTCATCATATATCTTTGGAAATAGAGCACAGAGCAATCAACCAAAAGGCTTGCTAACTTAGTATTCATTATGTCTTTCACATCCCACCCTTTCCAGTTCCAACTTCCCATCCCGTGGCCACTACTTCCTGCATTCTCACTGCCATTTCTCTTGCTCAGTCCGTCACATCTGTTACTCTTTCTGCCTAGAAAATCCTTCCAACTGTTTTTCTGAATATCTGTTTCACAGATGGAATCCTCAAAGATTTTGTGGAAGTTTATAGTAATAGGACTGAGAAATGAGTCAATTTAATGGCCAAATATATACACCCAAGTTCATGGCTCCTAAGTTCCATGTCTATATCTAGTGCCCTGTAAGCCACTACCTATCTAGTTGATCCAAGGTAGCTTAGAGTGAAACACTCAGACCAACCATCAATACAATCTTCCTGATTATTGTATTTTATTCTATTGTATATTTACCTTATATTTTATATTTTTATTTTATACTTATATTTTATTTCATCATCTATGTTATTATACCATATTATTGTATTTTTAGTTTAATTGTGTAATTGTCAATTTCTACATTTATATCATTTAATCACAGAAGCTAAATTTCTAATAAGAGTAAGAAGCAAGAGGAAAATGGTGCAATGAATCATAGTTAATCACTCAACCAAAAACAGTAAGCTCTGATTCAATTGCTTAATTCAGGCAAATGCATTTTTGCCTAGTCAGTATAATATCTTAAATTTTTCACTTCACTTTCTTGATGTGAAGCTAAAATTTCTCAGTCTCATTACCAATATGCAATTATTATATGCAAATTTTAAAAATAAAGTAAACAATGATTATAATGGCAATTTTTGAAGTACTTGAAACATCAAACACAGCAAATAAAATATTTATAGTGTCAATATAAATATAACTGATGTAACAAATCAGCACTAACTTAGATGGTAAATGAGACAGTGACAGTGAAAGAATATTCACTTCCTCAACTGACAATTAAAATATTTATAGTGTCCATATAAATATAACTGATGTAACAAATCAGCACTAACTTAGATGGTAAAGACTGTAAAAGAATATTTATTCCTTCAATCGACAATTAAATAAATCATAAATAAGCATACTATTGTAAGAGATCAGCTTATGCCATCCCAAAATATTCCACTTTGGCATAAAGAGGCAAATGAGAATTAGCAGATGCAGAAAGAAGCCTTCTTGGAGCATCGTTTATCTCACTAAGAGCAGGAACTTGAAACTTCTGAGAAATGAGGACTGTCACAAATCTCCTCTCCCAGAGAAGTTTTAAGGCCATGAAAAAGATGAAAAGTTGGCATCAAATGGATCAGCAAACAAACCTTACTAAAATAAACCTTATCTTCCATTAGTTTGCCCCACATATTTACTTTCCCACAGTTTGCTGCTTCTAAAAGCCTGAAACCCTTTTCCTTTGTCTTGTCACTTTTCGACAAACGTATTGTTCCTTGTTAAGATGATATATAGACCCAAATTCTAGCCAGTTCTTTGAGCAACTCTTCACTGTTTCTCACACATGTATGTGTGCTGTACATGTTCATAAACTCTGCTTTTTGCTTATAAATCTTCCTTTTGTCAGTTTAATTTTAAGAGTCCTAGCCAGAGAACCTAGGAAGGTAGTGGGGAAAAAAAATTTCCTCCCCTGTGCTATATAGGATGTATGATTTTCTAATAATAAAATAATAAATAAACTACACAGAATATTGTCTGCTAATGTAATATACTCTGGGGGAAAAAACGAACAAGTAGAGAGTTGTCAGAGAAGCCCTTATGGAAAAGATTCAGACTTAAAGAAGATGTATGAGTGCCCAAGTGAATATTTGGGAAAAAATTCTCCCTGGATGAACCAGTGAAAAAGCCAAGAGGTTGGAGTGTGATAGGTGGGTTCAGAGGCCAGTGTGGCTAGAGAGAACAGAAAAGGAAAGCAGTGGGAACCAATATCAGAAAGAAAATGGTAGGTCAAGACATCACGGGAATGATTGGCCATTAGGAGGAATTGGCTTTGACTCTGAATGGCAAAGAGAACAACAGAAGTGTTAAAGCAGAAGCATGACAAGAAAAGACTTAGGTTTAAAATAATCATCCTGGCAGGTATATTGAGATATTCTGTTGGGGAAGGAAGAGAGTAAATGAGCCACTTAGGAGACCATGAACTAATACAGGTAAGAGATAATGCTGGCTTAGGCCAGAGCGGTAGCAGTGGAAGTGGTAAGAAGTGGCCAGCTACAGGATGTAAGGTGAAGGTAGAGCAAGAAGACTCCCTGATAGATTGAATTCTGATTTTAAGAAACAGAAGAATCAAGGAGGACTTTAAAATTTGGGGGTTTGTGCAATGGAAGAATAGAATAGCCCCATCTGAAATGGAAAAGGCTATGGCTGAAACAGGACCCTTTGTTTGGTGCGATGCGGTGCGGTGTGGTGTGGTGTGGTGTGGTGTGGTGTGGTGTGGTGTGGTGTGGTGTGGTGTGGTGTGGGTTTTTTCTTACAGTGGGATCAAGATTTTCATTTTGTACACATCAGGTTTGAGCTGTCTATTAATACTGCAAGTAGAATTGTTCAGTAAACTAACTGGATACATAAGTGAAGAATTGAAAATAATCTAAATACAAACACTAGTTCACATATTGATGTTATTTAAAGGCATGTAACTACACGGTATGACTATGCATCAATGTATACAGAAAAGAGAATAGGCATAAAGAATGAACCCGAGGGCTCACTAACATTAAGAGGTGAGGGAAAAGAGAAGGAATTAGTAAACGATAATGAGGAAAAAAATAAGGTAGGAGAAAAATTGAGAATGTGGTGTCTTTCAAGCCAAATAAAGTTTATCAAAAAGAAGTATGTGATCAACTATGTCAAATGCTGTTAATAGATCAAGTAATATGAGGACTAAGCACTGAATGTTTGATTTAGCCATGCAGAAGTCTTCAGTTATTTTGATAAGAGCAAGTTTAGAGGAGTAGTACCACAAAGACTAGAATAGAGTTGGTGTAGGAGAATGGAAGGAGAGCAAGTGCTGCAAAATAGTGGAGCTGGTTGGAAGGTGCAGTCAAAAGAACTTTAAGACAATGGAAGAAACAACACATGTTTGTATGCTGTTGTAAATGATCCACTCAAAAGTCAATAACTGACAATGAAAGAAAAAGGGAGAATCACTGCAGTTATTTCTTTCAGGTGAAAGGAAATAGGATTGGATGTCAGGCAAGATGGCTGAATAGGAACAGCTCCAGTCTACAACTCCCAGCAAGACCAACACAGAAGGCAGGTGATTTCTGCATTTCCAATAGAGGTACCTGGTTCATCTCATTGGGACTGATTAGAAAGTGGGTGCTGCCTACAGGAGGTGAGGAGAAGCAGGGTCGGGTGTTACCTCACCTGGGAAGCATAAGGGGTCAGGGAACTTCCTCCACTAGAAAAGGGAAGCCATGAGGGACTGTGCCATGAGGGATGGTGTTGTCCGGCCCAGATACTATGCTTTCCCATGGTCTTCACAACCCGCAGACCAGGAGATTCCTTCAGGTGCCAACACCACCAGGGTCCTGTGTTTCAAGCAAAAGAGCTAGCTGCAGGAGTTTTTATTCGTATCCCAGTGGTGCCTAGAATGCCAGCAAGACAAAACTGTTCACTCCCCTGGAAAGGGGGCTGAAGCCAGGGAACCAAGTGCTCTTACACAGCAGAACCCACTCCCATGAAAACCAACAAGCTAAGATCCACTGGCTTGAAATTCTCCCTGCCAGCACAGCAGTCTGAAGTTGACCTGGGATGCTTGAACTTGGTGAGGGGAGGGGTTTCTGTCATTCTGAGGGTTGAATAGGCAGTTTTCCCTTCAAAGTGTAAACAAAGCCACTGGAGAGTTTGAACTGGGTCAGGAACCCACTGCAGCATGGCAAAGCCGCTGTAGCCAGATTGCCTCTCTAGATTTCGCCTCTCTAGGGAGGGTATCTCTGAAATAAAGTCAGCATCCTCAGTCAGGGGCTTATAGATAAAACTCCCATCTTCCTCAAACAGAGCTCCTGGGGGAAGGGCCAGCTGTGGGCACAGCTTCAGCTGACTTGAATACTCCTGCCTGCTGGCTCGGAAGAGAGCAGTGGATCTCCCAGCATAGCACTTGAGCTCTGCTAAAACACAGACTGCCTCCTCAAGTGGGTCTCTGACCCCCGTGCCTCCTGACTGGGAGACACCTCCCAGCAGCGGTCAACAGAGACCTCATACAGGAGAGCTCCAGCTGGCATCTGGCTGATACCCCTCTAAGATAAAGCTTCCAGAGGAAGAAGCAGGCAGCAATCTTGGCTGTTCCACAGCCTCCACTGGTGATACCAGGAAAACAGGGTCTGGAGTGGACCTCCAGCAAACTCCAGAAGACTTGTAGTAGAAGGGCCTGACTGTTAGAATGAAAAGTAACAAACAGAAAGCAATAGTATCAACATCAACAAAAAGGATGCTCATGCAAAATCCCCATCCAAAGGTAACCAACATCAAAGGCCAAAAGTAGATAAATCCAGGAAGATGAGGAAAAATCAGTGCAAAAAGGCTGAAAATTTCAAAACCCAGAATGCCTCTTCTTCTCCAAGGGATCACAACTCCTCAACAGTAAGGGAGCAAAACTGGGCAGAGAATGAATTTAATGAGATGACAAAAGTAGGCTTCAGCAAGTGGGTGATAACAAACTCCTCCGAGCTAAAGGAGCATGTTGTAACACAATGCAAGGAAGCTAAGAACCTTAATCAAAGGTTACAGGAACTGCCTACTATAATAACCAATTTGGAGAAGAACATAAATGACCTGATGGAGCTGAAAAACACAGCACAAGAACTTCATGAAGCATACACAAGTGTCCATAGAAAAAATAATGAAAAAGAACAAGCAAACCCTCCAAGAAATATGGAACTATATGAAATGACCAACCTACATTTGATTGGTATCCTGAAAGTGATGAGTAGAATGGAAGCAAGTCGGAAAACATTCTTCAAGATATTATCCAGGAGAACTTCCCCAACCAAGCAAGAGAGGCCAACATTCAAATTCAGGAAATACAGAAAACACCACAAAGATATTCCTCAAGAAAAGCAACTGCAAGACATAATCACCAGATTCAGCAAGGTTGAAATGAAGGAAAAAATATTAAGGGCAGCCAGAGAGAAAGGTTGGGTTAACCACAAAGAAAAGCCCATCAGACTAACAGCAGATCTCTCTGCAGAAACCCTACAAGCAGAAGAGAGTGGGGGCCAATATTCAAAATTTTTAAAGAAAAGAATTTTAGAATTTTCAAACCAGAATTTCATATCCAGTCAAACTAAGCTTCATAAGCAAAGGAGAAATAAAATCCTTTACTGACAAGCAAACGCTGAGTGATTATGTCACCACCATGCCTTCCTTACAAGAGCTCCTGAAGGAAGTGCTAAATATGGAAAGGAAAACCAGTACCAGCCACTGCAAAAACATACCAAAATGTAAAGATCATCGACATTATGAAGAAACTACATCAACTAGTGGGCAAAATAACCAGCTACCATCATATGAAAATATCAAATTCACAAGTAACAATACTAACCTTCAACATAAATGGGCTAAATGCCCCAATTCAAAGACACAGACTGGCAAATTTGATAAAGAGTCAAGACCCATCAGTGTCCTGTATTAATGAGACCCATCTCATGTGCAAAGATACACATAGGCTAAAAATAAAGGGATGGAGAAATATTTACCAAGCAAATGAAAAATGGCCATACTGCCAAAGTAATTTATAGATTCAATGCTATCCCATCAAGCTACCATTTACTTTCTTTACACAATTAGAAAAAAACGACTTTAAATTTCATATGGAAAAAAAAAGAGCCTGTATAGCCAAGACAATCCTAAGCAAAAAGAACAAAATTGGAGGCATCATGCTACCTGACTTCAAAGTATACTACAAGGCTACAGTAGCCAAAACAGTATGGTACTGGTACCAAAACAGATATATAGAACAATGGAACAGAACAGAAACCTTGAAATAATGCCACACATCTACAACCATCTGATCTTTAACAAACCTGACAAAAACAAGCAATGGGAAAAGGATTCCCTATTTAATAAATGGTGTTGGGAAAACTGCCTAGCCATATGCAGAAATCTGAAACCGAACCCCTTCCTTACAGCTTCTACAAAAATTAACTCAAGATGGATTACAGATTTAACATAAGACCTAAAACCATAAAAGCACTAGAAAATAACCTAGGCAAAACCATTCAGAACATAGGCATGGGCAAAGACTTCACGACTAAAATACCAAAAGCAATTGCAACAAGTCAAAATTGACAAATGGGATCTAATTAAACTAAAAAGCTTCTGCACGGCAAAAGAAACTATCATCAGAGTAAACAGGCAACCTACAGAATGAGAGAAAATTTTTGCAATCTAGCCATCTGAAAAGGGGTTAATATCCAGAATCTATAAAAGACTTAAACAAATTTACAAGAAAAGAAACAAGTAACCCCATAACAAAGTGGGTGAAGGATATGAACAGACACTTCTCAAAAGCAGACATGTATGCAGCCAACAAACATATTTTTAAAAAGCTCATCATCACTGGCATTAGAGAAATGCAAATTCAAACCACAATGAGATACTATCTCATGCCATGGTGATCATTAAAGTCAGGAAACAACATGTGCGAGAGAGGATGTGAAGAAATAGGAACAATTTTACACTGTTGCTGGAGTGTACATTAGTTCTACCATTGTGGAAGACAGTGTCATGATTCCTCAAGGATCTAGAACCAGAAATACCATTTGACACAGCAATCCCATTACTGTGTATATACCCAAAGGATTTTAAATAATTCTGCTATAAAGACACACAAACATGTATGTTTATTGCAGCACTATTTACAATAGCAGAGACTTGGAACTGACTCAAATACCCATCAGTGATAGACTGGATAAAGAAAATGTGGCACATATACACAAGGAATACTATGCAGCCATACAAAAGAATGAGTTCATGTTCTTTGCAGGAACATGGATGAAACTGGAAACAATAATTCTCAGCGAACTAACACAGGAACAGAAAACCAAACACTGCATGTTCTCACTCATAAGTGGGAGGTGAACAATGAGAACATATGGGCACAGAAAGGGAAACATCACACACCGGAGCATGTCAGGGGGATGGAGGTAAGGGGAGGGATACCATTAAGAGAAATACCTAATGTAGATGATGAGTTGCTGGGTGCAGCAAACCACCACAGTACATGTATACCTATATAATAAACGTGCACATTCTGCATATGTATCTCAGAACTTAAAGTATAATAATAGTAATTTCAAAAAACGGAAAGAGGATGCATTGCACAAGTGGAGGGATTGGGGTTAGATAGGAAGAGAGCACATCTTCTATGGCAATAATCGTCATTGCTGGCTAGCAGAAATATCGGCGGGGGAATCTTTTCAAAAGCACGATACCCAGGCCCCAAACGACAGGTTTTAATTGGTCTAGTGCAGGAGCTGAGGCATCAAGAGTGATATAAAGCTCTTATGTAACTATGGTTGTGCCCACCGTTTGGAGAACCACAGCTCATTTTGGTGTAAAAGAGAATGGAAGTCAGGGGAGGGTAGATTTGGTGGTGAGACTGATGGAAGTTCTCTCCTGATCCTTCAGTTTTCTCAAGAAGGAAGGAAGCAAAGCCATCAGAGAAAAAGGAAAATGAAGAAGCTGGGCTTTGAGAAAAGAGGAATGATCAAATAGGCATTCTGAGTGTGGCAGAGCAAACGAATTGGTGAAGGACAGTATCGTTGCCAAAAACAAATTCAAGGCCTACTTAAGGAGCATGGTTACAAGTTTTAAGTAAGGCCAGTCACCCTGTTTTTACTGGAGCTTCAATTAGTTGCACAAGTGCAGAAACAGAGGGGATGGATTGAAAGAAGGCTGTTTCTCAAAGCAAGTATGAAGAGGCAAAAGAAGGGCAAGTGAATTAAGAGTATAGGCAAGGCAGTGACTTAGGTAAGGAGGGTTGAGAGAATAAAGAGACTGAAGAACAGTGGGAAAAAACGATGATAGGACTAATGAATTGAAGATCCTAGAGGGGTTGCTGGATTAATGAAGGATATTAGAAGCAAGTTAGAATATTAAAAGGAAATAAATTAAAAGACCACAGATAGTAGTCAGAGATCAGCACAGCTGACACTGAAATTATGTATGTGTGTTGCAGTTATTGGTAATGCAAAGCCTAGAGCATAACCATGGGACTAAGTGGCTGAGGTAGGAAGCAGGACAAGACTACTGGAGAAGGAGTGTTTAAGGAACTGAACTAAGAAAGTGTTGGGAAGATTATGTATGTCTGTATTACAATGGCCACCAATTGAAATGGGAATAGTAATAGACAGTGGAAGAAGGTAAAGCCATTGAGAAATGAGAAAAAATAATTCAAGGAGCAGTTGATAAGAACACTGAGAGGTAGAGGATCATATGGTCTATTAATGTAAGACTCAACATTACGTGTTTTAGGAAGGACAAAGGGAAAATGATCTACAAGAGGCAATAATAACCAGGAAACCTTCCCCACTTTCAGCCTTCATAGTAGGATATTAGAGGGAAGAAAACACCACTTGAGATACCTGTGGAGGAAATAAGAGCCCCTGAGGAGCCAATCTGTTATTAGCCCAAGAAGGTAAAGTCCAAGATGTTGATGATACAAGAGCTTTGCTTCTGATAAACCATGAAAGACCCAGTGGAAATGTTATGGGAGATGAGTAAAGATGAGAGGAGATAGAAGATAGACAAACCTGGCCTAGCACGGTGGCTCACACCTGTAATCCCAGAACTTTGGGAGGCTGAGGCGGGCAGATCACGAGGTCAAGAGACCAAGACCATCCTGGCCAACATGGTGAAACCCTATCTCTACTAAAAATACAAAAAATTAGTTGGGTGCGGTGGCACACACCTGAGATCCCAGCTACTTGGGAGGCTGAGGCAGGAGAATCGCTTAAACCTGGGAAGCAGAGGTTGCAGTGAGCCAAGATCATGCCACTGCACTCCAGCCTGGTGACAGAACAAGACTCTGTCTCAAAAAAAAAAAAAAAAAGAAGAAGAAGAAGATAGACAAATCTAATAGTAAGTAGAATGTGGGACAAGTCTGGAGTTTTTTCTGGAGAATGACTTAAATAAAGGGCAATCGAAGTTAATCACAGTGGACTCAAAGCAAAATTTGATAGTGAGGCTAAGAGTGTGGGGGAAAGAAATGGAAAAAGAACCTAGAGTTCTCTCTTGAGCCCTTAGGAAAAGTCAAGGAGATCTAGGATAATGGAGTGCTCACTCCAGGGCACAGATCCCTCTTGACTCTGATGATCCAGGAGAAGATCTAGTAGAGATACAGTTTCACTTGGTGGAGTACAGGCTCTTCCTTTAAAATGTAAAGTACAATTTGGTTTTAAAAAGGATCATTCTATTATAAAGACACATACACATGTATGTTTATTGTGGCACTGTTCACAATAGCAAAGACTTGGAACCCAACCCAAATGCCCCTCAATGATAGACTGGATAAAGAAAAGGTGGCACATATACACCATGGAATACTATTTAGCCACAAAAAGGGATGAGTTCATGCCCTTTGCAGGGACGTGGATAAAGCTGGAAACCATCATTCTCAGCAAACTGACACAAGAACAGAAAACCAAACACCACATGTTCTCACTCATAAGTGGGTGTTGAACAATGAGAGTACATGGACACAGGGAGGGAAACATCACACACTGGGGCCTGTCACGGGGTAGCGAGTAGGGGAGTCATAGCAGGGGATGGGGGGATAGAGGAGGGTTAGCATTAGGAGAAATACCTAATGCAGATGACAGGTTGATGAATGCAGCAAACCACCCTGGCACATATATACCTACGCAACAAACCTGCACATTCTGCACATGTACCCCAGAACTTAAAGTATAATAAATATTAAATTATAAAAAAGAAAATCAGCAAAAACAAAAAAGGACATCTTTTTGGAAAATCAAAGTGATAGCAAGAATAAAAAGAATACTGGATTTGGAAGTAAAATATTTGAGTTTAAATCTTAGCTTTAGTAATTGGAAATCAAATGAGTTGTTTGCACAGACTTCACCAGTTGCCTACTGGCCATCAAAGCTCTAAAGAGATCTATGGTTCTACAAGCTGTCCCTTAGTATGCTATTCAGTTTGTGTTATCTTAATCTCTAGCATAGTCTTCTGGAAGAGTTCAAATCACCAATAATCATAACCTTAATCTCATGAAACACAGGTTGCAAAACTATAGAGCAACAAGGCCCATAGAACAGGATGGACAATCCACCCTATCAAGGTGTAGCCAAGTCAGCAAAGGAAGCCCACCAAGTGTCCACAGATCAATCACCATGCAATTTCCACATGAAGAGAACACATAATACATCAATAAATAGCATCAGATGGCAAAGGAAGAGCAACACAGACCATTAACACAAGATTGATCACAAAACAATCCAAAATCCCTTTGGACCTTAGGATAGTCTTGTTGAAAAGGGGAGGAGAAGGGCAACTGAGAAACCTTGAGTCTGTTTACACAAAACAGACTTAAGTTTCAAACCAGAAGGGATTACATAACCTCAAATTGGCAAGATTAAGCTTTGTTTTCCAGAGTACAAATGGAGTTTTAAGAGCTAAACTAAGGTGAGATAAAGAATTACAAGGAAGTTTACATCTTCGTACTCCTGAACGCTAAGAAACCACTTCAATAATGGCAGTAGACATTCATTGAACACTTAGTATCTGGTTGGCTCTATGCTTAAACACTTTACATAGATTGTCACATTCCTCTTCACAACAACCTTTTAAGTAAATGCTATTTTTCACTTTGCTTTGCAGACAAGAAAGCTGAAACCTCACACCTACACAAGGGCAAAGCCAAGATTTAAGCTGCTGGATTCAAAGCTGCTAACCCTAATCACTGTAATCATCATGCTCTACACTGCTCCATTTAATAGAGCAACCAGTTATATATTCAATATTTTAGGATATCATCTTAGGACATTAGCCTTAGTGAATATCCCTAATAGACTTACTTCCAGACCAGATTCATGTTCCTCAAGACCTTGGAACTTATTTTCAGAATTTTTTTTGGCTTCCTCTTACAGCGCTCTGCATGAGGAAAAGAATAAATAATTTCCATGAATAGCAATGTCTGTAATCCAATTTATCAGGTGCCATGAGGCACAATGGTACACATGGGATCAGCACTTCCTTTGATAGCCTTGATGTTAAATCCTAAGAGGATCCACGGCAGAAGTAATTTGGTGCTAACATGTCTATAAATACAGTCAGAAGTTGTCTCCCATTCAAGCCTGGTGATAGTTGGTTTCATAAAATAAATGACTAGACAGATGAGAGACCATTTATTTTCTTATATGACACGCCAAAATAGCTAAAGAAATGGTGCTGTTCAAGTTCTTGCTTCTCATGCCACCGTCAGTTGAATTGTAATCATAAATAATTAAAGTTTTTCATAAGGTATTCTGTGATTAAAGTGTATTACCTGCTTTTTTCCATTTTAGGATTACTGGAAACTCTAATCCATTTCATGTGTTATCTTTCATCACTCATAATTCATCTCTGCTAATTTTGCTAGCACCCCAAAATTAAACCTCATGCTGTAGGCTTATATTAGATTAGAAATCCTGGGTACCTTGGTTCATATGATAGGTAAAGATACTTTAATTTTAGATGCAAATATTGTAATATCCCAACTCAAATTGATATAATAAAAAAGGCACAGTGTCTGATCTTATACTGTGTGAGCACTTAGCACTGTCCAGCTGCTGTGAAATTGGATACTGTTTAATGTCTTTCGGTAATAAGCATATTCTATGGAAACCGTGAATGAGAAAACTACACACCTATCTCAGAAATTTTGCCGCAGCTTACCTGTGGTCTTTTGTGAAACTCTATACAATGCAAAAAATCTTGTATGTGTTCTGCTTTTCCCAGTAGTTTCAAAAACTGAGGGAAATAAGTTACTTTAATCTCTAGTTTGGAAGTTACAGTTTAACTCTAGCTCCATGCATCCCTGGTGGTCATTGCCATTTTGTAATGTTACAAAGGCTTCTGTTTTAAAATGTGCTGTGGGCTTATATAGCAACTTTATCAGATGAGTTATCTTCTTTGTGAAATCTTCTGGAACACAAAAAGTAATAAACAGCAGACCAATTTTTGTATCAGCTATGTGCCAGGAAATTTCTAAAGATAATCAAAATTCTATATACAGGACTCTTGCCTGCCTACAAAAATGTATTTGAAGATAATTCTGCTTCACCAATTTTTTCATCCCTTACAAATTTTATACCTAAGCATAAATTTCCCCCTTTGCCTCACATTTTTCACCTGAGCCACATTAAATAACATTATAAATCACTGAATCATTTCAAATTAAATTTTGTACCAGAAAACTAATTTCCTCCTCCAAATTACTAAAATAATGTATATTACTAGCATTCATAAATGAAAGGCAGCCAAATGGTATTTTAAAGGGAGAAAATCAGTTTTCAGATTTTCCTGTTTGGAGAATAGCCTCCAAAACATCACCACCAATGTAACCCATTGATTCCAGCAGACTAGCACATTTATGGCAGAAAGACAAGGTGCTGTGATGCACATTCGTTTTCTGCTTGTGTTCAGATTTTGAAAAGAAACTTCAAGGTAGTAACCCTTCAGTGAGATTGATAAATAGATGCCTTTCAAGACTGGGAAAAGAAATCGCTTTAGAGGTGAAAAGTGAAAAGTGAAAGGTGAAACAGCGAGGAGAGGCATGATATCATCATGCCCATAACTGTGTTTTTTTTGAAACGGAGTCTTGCTCTGTCGCCCAGGCGGTAGTGCAGTAGCACGATCTCAGCTCACTGCAACCTCCACCTTCTAATTTCAAGTGATTCTCCTGTCTCAGACACCCAAGCAGTGGGGATTACAGGGACCTGCCACCATGCCTGGCTAATTTTTGCATTTTTAGTAAAGATGGGGTTTCACCATGTTGGCCAGCCTGGTCCCGAACTGTTGACCTCATGATCCCCCCACCTTGGCTTCCCAAATTGCTGAGATTACAGGAGTAAGCCACTGAGCCCGGCCCCATAGCTCTTTCAATGTCCCAGGACAGGCCCCCCAAAGCACTTTTTTGCTATTCAACAAGTCTCCAGTTTTCTGTACCCAAACAGCTCCCTTAACCTTTCCAGAGCTGCCTTCTTCCTGGCAGAGAGTTGATTCCTTAATATGTTAGGATGATCCATTGGAAATTATTCTGTGTAGCACACTCTCTGCCGTATTATAGAGCCAGCAAGTCGTGTTAGATCCTAGCAGGCTTATCTGGCCACAAGGTACTATCTCCTGGAACTAAGGAACTAAGAAAGCCAAGTTGGGTTAAAGGCAACTTGAAAGCTAACAGAAAACTGAATTTTCCCAGCTGACGTTATTATCCAGTTCCCCGCCCAAACTACTTTTACATAGTAAAAAAAAAGACCAATGGAGGTCAGGGTAAAGGAGGTACTTGTGCTGAATCAGGAAGGAAACTTTGTATGAAAACCTGAATTTGTCTCATTTCTAGATTTATTTCTGTCATAGTATCAAGGAAGGAACACAGAATTTGGGATCAAACAGATTGAGCTCAAATTCTAGTTCAATCTGTTAAAGATTCTTTAAAAACATCTTTAACAGCTATGAGCTATCGTTTCCACCTTTATGTAATAGATAGGAAACACCTACCTCATTAGCATGTCATGAGGATTAAATAAGATAATGTAATAAAGTTACTGGTGCAGAACTCTAACCCAGGGGCTAAAAGATATGTTTTCTGGATGGGCACAGTGGCTTACACCTGTAATCCCAGCAATTTGGGAGGCAAAGGCAGGAAGATTGCTTGAGACTACAAGTTTGAAACCAGCCTGGACAATTACAGCAAGACCCCATCTCTACAAAAAAGCCTGGCATGAATACATGAAATTACTGATTATTGACTGATTACAGCACCATTAACCGAACCAGGATGATAAAAAGAACTGTGAAGTGCTACATGCAAAGAGCCAGGCTTTGCTAATATATCCTTACACTGAGATTGTTAATTCTATGAAGGTATATTTTTAGAATGTCTGGTTCTGACAACATTTTCCAAAAATAAGCATTCAATAGTAAATAGCAAGAAACCCAAGCACCAAAATGATAATAAATATTTCAAGCTACCTTTCCCAGAAATACAATCTGTTTCTCAATTGACAGAAATTCATCATAAACCACTGCCTATATCATAGTTCTTACTATAAAAAGAAAATTTTACCATGCAGTAATTCATCAAAAGTCACTAGACCAAATTGCCATTTAATCCTTGAACCAAGGAAGCAATTCCTATGGCTGTAAGTTTATAAACATCTTACCAAGTACTCGATGTGCTATACCACAGCAATTTCAAAGTCCATCCAATACATTAGAAACTCTAATTCTTGGTACAGTATATACTTATTTACATTATGGGATTTATATAAGTTTAATAAGAATCACAATTTTAAGAAAAAATAGTATGAAATTCTTCAGTATGTTTATTACATAGAATAGTAAAAAATGATAAACATTTCTCAAAAAAAGAAATTTAAAATAAATTTTAAAACCACTTTTTGAAAGATCAACTTTTGAGCAAAACACAAAGACAAATGGAGATTTTAAACACCTGAATTCCGACCTCTACACACACAAATTAAAAAATCTCAAGGAAATAGATAAATTCCTTGAAACATACAACCCCTCAATACTGAACCAGTAAGAGAGTGAAAACCTGAGGAGGCCAATAATAAGTTCTGAAATTGAATCAGTAATTTTAAAAAACTTACCTTGGCCAGCCACGGTGGCTCATGCCTATAATCTTAGCACTTTGGGAGGCTGAGGTGGGCAGATCACCTGATGTCAGGAGTTTGAGACCAGCCTCATCAACATGATGAAACCCTGTCTCTAACTAAAAATACAAAAATTATCCAGTTGTAGTGGTGAGTGCCTGTAGTCCCAGCCACTCCAGAGGCTGAAGCAGGAGAATCACTTGAACCCAGGAGGTGAAGATTGCAGTGAGCCAAGATTGTGCCACCATACTCCACCATGGGTGACAGAATGAGACTCTCTAAATAAATAAATAAATAAACAAATCAAGCATCCCTTTATAATAAAAGCCCTCAACAAACTAGGCATAGATGGGAAATGCCTGAAAATAATAAAAACCATATATGAAAACTCACAGCCCATATCATACTGAATAGAGAAAAGTTGAAACTTTTCCCCTGAGAACTGGTACAAGACAAGGATGCCCACTTTCACCACTTCTATTCAACATACTACTGGAAGTCCTAGTCAGAGCAACCAGGCAAGAGAAAGAAATAAAGGGCATCCAAATTGGAAAACAGGAAATCAAACTATCACTGTTCACCAATGATACAACCATATACCTGGGACACCCTAAGGACTCCTCCAAAAGACTCCTAGATTTAATAAACAAATTCAACAGTGTCTCAGGTTACAAAAATCAGTGTACATAAATCAGTAGCACTGTTATCACCAACGATTACCAAGCTGAGACTCAAATCAAGAACTCAATCTTTTTTACCATAGCTGCAAAATAAATAAAATAAAATACCTTGGAATATATTTAAATAAGAAGGTTGAAAGGTCTTTACAAGGAGAACTAAAAAACATGCTGAAAGAAATCATATGACATGAACAAATAGAAATACATCCCAGGCTCATGACTTGGAAGAATAAATATCATGAAAATGACCATACTGTTCAAAGCAACCTACAGATTCCAATGAAAGTCCTATCAAAATAGGAATTTTTCACAAAATTCGTAAAAAACACACATTAAAATTCATATGGAACCAAATAAGAGCCCAAATAGCCAAAGCAATCCTAAGCTAAAAGAACAAATCTGGAGGCATCACATTACCTAACTTCAAATTATACTACAAGGCTATATTTACCAAAAAAAGTATATAGTACTGGTATAAAAGTAGACACATAGACCAGTGGAACAGAATAGAGAATCCAGAAATAAGTCAAATACTTACAGACAACTGATCTTCAACAAAGCATACAAAACCATAAATTGGCAAAAGGACATGCCTTATTTAATAAAAGATGCTGGGAAAATGGATAGCCACATGTAGAAGAATGAACCTGGATCCCTATCTTTCACCTTATACAGAAATCAACTCAAGATGAATCAAAGAGTTAAATCTAAGACCCGAAACCATAAATATTCTAAGGAAACTTAGAAAAAAATCTTCTGGACATTGGCCTAGGCAAAGAATTTATGACTAAGATCACAAAAGCAAATTTAACAAAAACAAAACTAAATAAATGGGACCTAATTAAACTAAAAAGCTTTTGTACAGCAAAAGAAATAATCATCAGAGTAAACAACCCACAAAATGGGAGAAAATATTTGCAAACTATGCCTCTGATCAAGAATTGATATCCAGAATCTACAAGGAACTCAAACAAATCAGCAAGAAAAACAAATACAATCCCATCAAAAAGTAGGCAAATGCCATGAATAGACATTTCTCAAAAGAAGATATACAAGTCTCCAATAAACATTAAAAAATACTCAACATCACTAATCATCAGGGAAATGCATATTAAAACCACAGTGAGATACCATCTTACTCTGTATGAATGATGATTATTAAAAAGTCAAAAAACAACAGATGTTACCAAAAAGACTTCACCACAATTCATCCATGTAATCAAAAACAACCTGTACAACAATAGATGTGGTAAAAGGGGAAAGCTTATACATTGCTGGTGTGAATGTAAATCAGTAAAACCTCCTTAGAAAACAGTATAGAGATTTCTTTTTTAAAAAAAACTTCCGGCGCGCAGCGCCGCCGCGCAGGCTGCCGGGGGTCCACCTCCGCCCCGGCTAGGCCGCCCTGCCTTGAGCGTAGCGCCGCCATGGCTGGGGGCCAAGGGGCCCCCGGACGTGGCCGGGACGAACCTCCGGAGAGCTACCCGCAACGACAGGACCACGAGCTACAGGCCCTGGAGGCCATCTACGGCGAGGACTTCCAGGACCTGCAGCCGGACGCTTACGGACCGGTCAAAGAGCCCCCTGAAATCAATTTAGTTCTGTACCCTCAAGGCCTAACTGGTGAAGAAGTATATGTAAAAGTGGATTTGAGGGTTAAATGCCCACCTACCTATCCAGATGTGGTTCCTGAAATAGAGTTAAAAAATGCCAAAGGTCTGTCAAATGAAAGTGTTAATTTGTTAAAATCTCGCCTAGAAGAACTGGCCAAGAAACACTGTGGGAGGTGATGATCTTTGAACTGGCTTACCACGTGCAGTCATTTCTCAGCGAGCATAACAAGCCGCCTCCCAAGTCTTTTCATGAAGAAATGCTGGAAAGGCGGGCTCAGGAGGAGCAGCAGAGGCTGTTGGAGGCTAAGCGAAAAGAAGAGCAGGAGATTAAAGAAAAAATACAGGCCGCCATGTCCTCCGGTGCCAGCGCGAACGCCCTGCAGCACCTTGTGGAGCAGCTCAAGCTGGAGGCCGCCGTGGAGAGGATCAAGGTCTCTCAGGCAGCTGCAGAGCTTCAGCAGTACTGTATGCAGAACGCCTGCAAGGATGTCCTGCTGGTGGGTGTTCCAGCTGGAAGTAACCCCTTCCGTGAGCCCAGATCCTGTGCTTTACTCTGAAGACTCTAGGAGAGAAGTTCGCTGAGGAGTGCCTTCAAGCACAAAGTGATGAATGACTGCCTTCAAGTCTCAAGAAAACACTTTTCCCTAGCCAAGTGACTTTAAGAGATATTTCAGCCCTTTCCTGGGGCCTGGTCCTATAGCCAAAATCACAGAAATTCATGAGTTTCTACTCAAGTAAGGAAACTGGGTGAAAGAATAGAGTTTTGAATAGAGTTTTAAATAATGATAGCCTGGTTTTCTGTGGAAATACTTTTATACATAAGACAAAAACCTTACCACCAAATATACCAAAACGCACCTCTTTCATAAGTGAGTCGCTAATGTTTCTGTACCTGGAATATCATGTATGTTTTATTTACTGGATGTTTACATTTTAATAAGGAAAATATTTTTGTTTATTTAAAAAATTGAATACTTGTAATTTGTTCCTGGTAGATTTTTATACCATAAAATTTGTTCTCTTCTCATGAATTTACAATTCCTAAATGAAGACAATAGTATAAATTGCTGGAGGCGGAAGAATAGGTTTTACTAATCGACTGATGTCTTGATTTTTCTAAATGGGAAGATTGTTTTATTTTTAACCCTAAATATGGCAGCAGTTTCTTAGCAGACTTGTTTGGAAAAGTTAATGTTGTAATGTGCATTAGGCTGCCCCATTGTGTATATAAATGAAGCAGATTTGATCTTTGTATTCTCAAGTTCCTCTGCTTTGTAGTTGTGGCTGTACTTAAAGAAATACAGGATTTCATATATTTAAAAATGTTGAAAGTGTGACCCACAGAACATTGTAAATGGTTAAAAACTAACACGAAAATATTACAACCTAAAAGAATTCTTAGTGTCACAAGTGTTTTACTTTGATGATGTGCCTTTAATTTGGGACCCTTTTTTTTTAGAAGAATACATTATTTGTGTTTGTAACAGTCTTTGAAGAGCTTGGAAATAAAATTTCTGCTTAATTAATCATTTTTCTATGACAGCAAAAATATATATATATATATATACAAATGGTTACCATTTGTATTTCAATCAAAGATAATATATGCATCGAAATGGTTACCATTTGTATTTTATAAACTTCTGTTTATATCCTATGCAAACAGATTGAAGATTTATTAAAATACAGATTTGTTTAAATGCAAAAAAAAAAAACTTTCATTTTAGATTTTGGGGTATATTTGCAGTGTTATGTAGGTAAACTGCATGTCAGGGGGGTTTGGTGTACAGATTATTTTGTCACTCAGGTAAACAAAGAGGTTAACAACAGACACTGGGGCCTACTTGAGGGTAGAGGATAAGAAGAGAGAGAGGATCAGAGATTTCTAAAGAACTACAAATAAATCTACTGTTTGATCCAGCAATCCCACTCCTAGGTATCTACCCAAAGAAAAAGAAGTCATTATATCAAAAAGACACCTGCAGATGGAATAATTGTGATTATTCCATCACAGTTCACAATTGCAAAGATATGGAACCAACCAAAGAGCTCCCTGACCAATGAGTGAATAAAGATAATATGATATATACATATGTATATCATGGAATGCTACTCGGCAATGAAAAAGAATGAAATAATGTCTTCTGCAACAACTTGGATAGAGCTAGAGGCCACTATTCTAAGTGAAGTAACTCAGGAAGGGAAAACCAAATACCTTATGTTCACACTTATAAGTGGGAGCCAAGCTTTGGGTATATAAAGGCATACAGGGTGGTATAATTTGGAGAATCAGAAGGATGAGGGTGGAAGAAGGGTGAGGGATAAAAAAAACTACATATAGGGTACAGTATACACTACTCGGGTGGTGGGTGCACTAAAATCTTACACTTCACCATTATACAATTCATCCACATAATCAAAAACAACTTGAATTCTTTTTTAAAAAGGATATCTATGGTTAGTGAGCATTATGCTTCCAGGCACATGCTACTAGAAGTTAAATTGCCAGAGAATAGCAGATGCATTTCAGTTTTTCAATAGTGAAGTAACTCAGGAAGGGAAAAGTAATTTCAATTTACCATTTAATCCAATTAATTTAAAAAGACACAAATAAGATTTGTATGTGGCTAAACATTAATTGTTGATTACAATGTTACTTATAATTTATACTGTCATTTTAGTTGCCTAGAAAATATGAGTAGTTGGATTTCTACTCTTATGAAATTGATGACGTTATTAAGCCTAAAATCTTGCTATTCAGTTTTTTCCTCTGGTATTTGAACACAATATGTATCTTTGGTTTATTGGCAAAAAATACTATCCATTTTTCTCTATGCCTAATCAGTCAAACATTCTAATAAAGTTATTCAACATTAAAAATAAAAATAAAAAAGCCTGAGTTCTGACAGTTCTCCTCTTAACTCGTTGCATGATCTTACCCGATTTGGATTTCAAATTCCACACCTATAAAGTAGGAAAAAGTACAATCTCTGTCTACTTCATATACCTGTTTTGTGGAGCAAATGGGATAGTTTATGATACACATAAAATATGTAATTTTATTATCAACAGCATTTTCAAATGAAAGAAAACAGAACAATACATTTGATAGCTGCCTCTCTTCACGTGACTTTTCTCTTCACCTATTCAAAGCACAAGTGCCAAAAAGAAGTTATTGCCTAAATAACGTAAGATCCAGAGAAAAAGAGCAATACCCTGGCAATGGAAACTCTACTTTTGGAGCAATTACTCAATTTCACTGAGTCTTAGTTTTACCTTCTTTAAATAGAACAGCTTACCTGCTCCCACCTACACAGACACGTGGCAATAGATTTAACAGTGTTGTCTTACTCAGCTTCCTCATAGGTAAAATTGGCATTGTGGATAATGTATTTACAGCCAATAGCCTGGTGCTTAGCATATTCATTAATTCAACAAATAATCTGTTCCGGCTACTGTAAATACAACACAGAACAAAAAAGCCCTTACAGTATGGAAAGACAGACGATAAACAGAATAAATAAGTAAAATAGATAGTGGCAGTGCTAGCTTCACAGACATGTAACCTTTGCAACTGCATAAGGTCCTAAGCCCAGACACCCTGTGCTTGGTTTAATGCCCTGCTGTTGCATTTTCAGATTCTGGAAGGTGGTAGATGGTGGTATGGAGAAAACAAAGTGCAAAGGGATTAGGAGATGTGTGGTGGGAGGCAGGAGGATCGGCTTCAACATAACATTATGCATTTTGGCACTACACAAAGGTGACCAGGTTGGGGAGAAGGTGGGAACTGAAAACTGCCTGGAGGGAGAGGCCTTACTCTACACAAATCCGACTCCAGGTAGCTCTCTAAGCACCTGGCTTTAGAGGTGACAATCACATAGATTACAATGTGTCTCAGGTATCTTTAGATGCAGTCAACCCAAAGCCTGCCTGTTTAACCAGCTGTGAACCACAGAGCCATATCCCCAGAGTGTGCATCCTTTTCTCATCTACACAGAGGTGCAGGTGAAGCTAGCAATGGGCATGCTGGTCAGAAAAGGCTTCTCTGTAGGGTGACACTTGAGAAAAGGTCTGAAGAGGTGAGCAAGTAAGTTGGGCAGAACGGAAGAAGAAGGAGTTAGGTAAAGAGAACAGTGCATGTCAGTAGGATACTATGGTTATAAGCTTTTCATTTGGCTGCATTGGGGGAAATGATAGTAATTTATTTAAAGGGAAAATAATTTTAATACTAGATTATTTAAGATAGAAGCCACTAGCTATATATGACTACTGGATACTTGAAATACAACATGTGTGAATGAGAAAGTTAATTTTTAATTTTAATTTTAAAACATATCTGATTCAGTTATTTCAAAATGTTTATATATGTTTTCAAAAACATGGGTAGGTAAATCTATTTTCTAACTGTAATTTTGTAAGATTTAAATACAGATCACATATTTGTGATGAAAATCTAGACTCTGAACTAGATATGTTACCATAAACAGCACACCAGATTTTGAAAACAGTACCAAAACTAATACATAAATCATATCATTAATAATTTTTGTATGACTACATGGTACGATAATATTTTCAATATGTTGGATACATAAAATAATCATTAAAATTAATGTGTACCCTTTCTTTTAAATTTTCTAATATGGCTACTAGAAAATTTAAAATTATACATATTATACATTGGCTCACATTATAATTTTGTTTTGTTTTGTTTTTGTTGATTTTTTTTGTTGAGACGGAGTTTTGCTCTTGTTACCCAGGCTGGAGTGCAATGGCGCGATCTTGGCTCACCGCAACCTCCGCCTCCTGGGTTCAGGCAATTCTCCTGCCTCAGCCTCCTGAGTAGCTGGGATTACAGGCACGTGCCACCATGCCCAGCTAATTTTTTATATTTTTAGTAGAGACGGGGTTTCACTGTGTTGACCAGGATGGTCTCGATCTCTTGACCTCGTGATCCACCCGCCTCGGCCTCCCAAAGTGCTGAGATTACAGGCATGAGCCACCACGCCCAGCCACATTATAATTTTATTGGAAATTACTGGTCTAATGAATTAATAGGATAGCCAAAACAAGATATTGCCAAAATTAAAAATTTTGTCATTCATTTTATCTCAAGCTTTTCACAAAACCTGAAAAATAGTAAGGTGCTCTGATGCTTCTGCTTTGGAAATTAGCATATACTTTTCATTCAGTCAGTTTGTTGAAAAGCCCACCCTAATTCACTGGGCCATTTTCTACCCATCCTTTCAAAGTTCTGCTCCAACCATACATGCTCTAAGAAGGTCAATTCTCTGGCCCCTGAAAGTTAAGTTGCTCTCATCTCATCTATATATAAATAATAGCTGTAATACATTATGCTTCATATGTCTGTGTGTCCTACAAGACTTTCCTACATTGAAGCAACGGTGTGCAATTTGCTTTTGGAATCAAAGAGCTTAGTACAAATCCTGGAACAGTAAACCTCAAAATGACTTCTTAAATAAAGAGATGAGATGAGAGTACAGATATATAAGGATATATACAACCATACTTTATGGAAACTCCCATTTATCCAGCTATCAGACTTACAAAAACCAACACATCTGGAAAGCAGCCACATAATCTGAAAGAAAGGGGAAAATAAGTAAATCATACTAAGAATGACTGAGTACCTACTATGTGCCTGACAAGCACTCTGAAGAGTTTCTTTTACATGAGAATGCTTTGCTGTGATAATAACTTTTAATAATTATTAAGCACTGTTATTTGCCAGACATTGTGATAAGGACTTTAAAGATTTTTAAAATTTCTTTCATCTTCACAAACTCCAAGTGAGGTTCTACTATTACTGCCATTCCTCAGAGCAAGGAGGTTAAGTAACTTTCTCAAGATTACACAGCTAACAAGTGTCAAAGCCAAGAAGAAAATTCAGGTAGTCCCTAATATTTGAGATCGGGAGTAAGCATGACCTTAATGCAAAGGGATTCTAATACAAACATTTACAAATCTGTAAGCCAAGAGAAACCAACTAAAGGTAAATGTTGTTCATAGGAATATATGAGAGCAATAATGATGGGACACCCCAGGAGACCTTGGAAATAAGTCAAGTAAGACAATTAAATATATATATTATATATATATATGACAATCATAATAAGACAAATATATATATATATCTTACTGGTTCTGTTTTTCTAAAGAACACTGACCAATACAAGACTGAAGACCTTAAGACTCCTGGTAATTATTTTTATAATGTGTTTTTGGTTTTGTCTTATGTACATTTTTTATTATAGGAAAACATGTAAAATTTACTATTAGCCATTTTTAAGTGTACAATTCAGTTATGTTAACTACATTCACTTTGCTGTGACATAGATCTTCAAAACTTTTTCATCTTGCAAAACTAAAACTCTGTACCCAGTAACCAACAACACCCTTTTCCCCTCTTTCTCTAGACCCTCGTAATCACCCTCTACTTTCTGTCCCATGAATTTAACGACTCTGGATACATCATATAAGTGGAATCATACAGGATTTGTCTTATTGTGACTGGCTTATTTCACTTAGCATAATGTCTTCAAGTTTCATCCATGTTGTCGCATGTCACAGGAATTACTCCCTTTTTAAGGCTAAATAATATTTCATTGCATATATATACCACATTTTGTTTATCCATTTATCCATGAATGGACATTTGGGTTGTTTTCACTTCTTGGCTGTTTTATGTAGTATTGATATGAAAGAGAGTCTGCAAGTATCTCTTCAAGTCTCTGCTCTCAATCATGTTAGGTCTATACCCAGAAACAAAATTGCTGGATAATATGGTAGTTCTATTTTTCATTTTTTAAAGAACTTCCATACTATTTTCCTTAGCTGCTGCACCATTTTATAACCCTACTAATAGTGCACAAGGGTTTGGAATTCTTTACATTCTTGCCAACATTTATTTTCCGTTTGTTTGTTTTGATAGTGACCATCCTAATGGGTATGAGGTGATATCTCACGGTTTTGATTTACATTCCTATGATGATTAGTGATGTTAAGCATTTTTTTCATATGCTCATTGGCCATTTGTATATCATCTTTAGATAAATGTCTATTCAGTTTCTTTGCCCATTTTTTAATTGAGTTATTTGATTTTTTGTTTTTGAGTTGTAAGAATTCTCCATGTATTTTGGATATTAAACCCTTATCAGATATATAATTTGTTCTGGTTTTTAAAATAATAACTTTATTGTTTCTGGATGGTTTTCTCTACCAGTTTGGTAGCTCCATGAAATCCAAGTCTGTTTCTTCTCTGCTCTAGACAAAGCACCCATTATAATAACCAGTAGATAGTAGATGGCCAGTCAATGGGGTCAAAAAGCACAAAATAAATAAATACCACACAGCTATTAAACCGACACAGGCCTTGAGCCAGCTCTCTACCATCAACCTTCTTTATGACACACATATGCTTTATAGGAAAGGTAGAGTCTTCTTTGGACTGGAGCCTATTTACTTCTTATTGGCTATTCAACTTACCATTCACCTGGCTTTCCCTAGCCTTGACTTTTGCCCTAAATGACCCAATGCTGCAAATTAGATGCTAATAGTTCCAGAGATGAAAAAAGATCTCAGAAAAAGACTCATTGAGAGTGAGACCTAATAAAAAGAAAGTCAGAAGAATAGCAATAGCAACTGAGGATATGTGATGCAGGAAAAAGCAGTCTCACATATGGATTTTTCCCCCAAGGACTTCATGGAACACTGGGGGAGTGATGCTTACACAAATGATCTTCCCAAGAAGAGGTTAAATTCTGTGCTTTTTACAGGCAAATATGTTTTAGAAAGATTTTGTAAAATAAAATGGTTATAATAAAAGAAGCCTGGTGTTTTAAAAAGAAATTTCACCGACATGACTGTTTTCTTACCCAAAAATCCTCAAGTCCTGAAAATAACAAAGAGTTAACATACATGCCCAAAATAAATGTGCACCTATATGTGTAAATGTCATGGCTCAAATTAGGAAACCGGTAATTGGATGTAAGATGAAAATTAATGTCATGGTAAAGATGGGGAAAGGTCAGAACCACACAGGAAACCCTTGGCAACTCAATGTCTGAAAAACAAAAGCTATACAAGGAAAGGAGATGAAGGGCTTAGAAGAAAAAAGAAAAGTAAAGATGATGTTTGAAGGAAACAGTTTATCATTTTCTCTTTCTCCACCATGACACTAAGGCATATACTACGAACTTCAAAATAAACCAGGAACCCAGTACACAAAGCTAACAATGTGCCATAATTTCATTGGTACCTGTGCCAAACTAATCGCTATGCACATCTATTTTGTAAACATATTGATCTTAATGTTTATGGCTTTAGTCTGAGCTGACTGTAAGGAACAATATTTACCTAATTTTTAAAAAAAGTTAAGTAAATTTTAACTAATATACACTTGAGAAAAAAACATGAAGCATTTTAAACAATGTAATTACCAAAGGTGGCCAACCCCAGAGTAGCAACTTGACTTCTTCCTAGTGTTACTGATGGCTAAGTGGTGAGGAAAACAAATTGCCAAAGAAAATAATTCACATCTATACTTTTTTTAATGTGTGTGCACATATATATAGCCCCAGGTCTCTGCAAACATTATCATCTATTTAGGTGATGATTGACAGGAAGGTAGACAGATAGAGCCAAGATAGATATCTGCACAGCCCATTTTCCACCAAAGACTCTCTACTGTAAAAATGTCAAAACTCTCAATCAATATTTCAGTGTTTTCATTAGATAATTATTTTTCTCTATTAGATAATGATAATGAAGCTATGAAACTTTCAATGACAAAAGGATTATTATAAAGTAAAATATTAAGTACTGAAGGTTTATATCAAACTTTTTTATCCTCAATTCACTTTGCATATACCTTTCAGAGTTTTTATATTTTTATTCCCTGTTCTTGTGGTCAAGTTTTGATATTAACTCAAGTTAACTTATTCTTTCCTCAATTTCCAGAAATTAAGTATTTTTCTTGCTCAGATCAACACAAACTTCAAGAACTGACAAAGATATGTCCATTGGAAACAAAAACACCTTCAGAAACACAGTATTTCTACTATTTACAGAAAAAAAAAAAGCAACTGACATCTTTGTCTCTTTACATATAAGCTTCATGTATCGATACCATAGTTTTCCAATTGGTTGTTTAGGATTCTTTCTATTGCCTTCAAAATTGCATAACTAAAGCTACAGAAAATTTTATTATATAAATAAAAATTGAAGAGGTATAATTTACATGTCTCAGAATCAGGCACTCTCCCTGATTAAATATGTGGTTATATGTATGATTATACATATGATCATATAAAGAACCAAGATCAAGCTTTTTAGATCATTTCTCCTCTTATGTATTTTATAAAAATAAAAGTACATGTTATGTTAAAATAGCCCAGAGAACCAAGACCAAAGTCTAGCAAGATTCTACTTAATTTAGAAGTCAATAAGAAGCCATGAAACATTATCCAAGACTATAAAAGTTTCTCTTCATTGCATCTCCTCCTTATGTTTATCATTTCCTCCATGAAGCAATAAGGTTATTCTTGAAGTGAAGAGAAGTGATAAATAATGATTGAGCTAATCCGTGTCCTGAGAACCTATTGCCTCCATGGGAGAGCACTATGCACTTTCCAAAGAAAAAACTGACACGCCCCTAAAAAAAAACGAAGAAACAACAACATAATTTTATAGTACTATCATTCACTTAGTATGTGTTTTTAAGGTGGTTATTTTGTTTGGATTATAGGACTTTGTAACAAAAATGTTAAATACAAAAAGTAATAACCCACTGCAAAATAGGTACAAATCAACACTAGCTTTCAAGTCAAGAAGATAATTGAGTAACAGTACCTCAAAAAAGGTGTAATTGCAGTGAAGTTACACAGTAGAATAAGGGAAAATAAAATACGATATGATTCAGCTTTTCTTTGAGACTGATAATTACTGTCAATCACTCACTGGGAAGTTCACATTTCTTAAAGTTTGCATTATCATGTATTTGCTACATTTTTGTGGGGTTTTATCCTATACAAAAAAATGTGTATGCTTATTAACCAGTGGCCTCAGCAAAGAAAATACTTTGTAGTAACATAAAGGACATGACAAAGAGTTTTATGATTTCTGCACAATTGGAGGAGCCTGCCTCAGCATCTTCCTCAACCTAGAAGTACCTCATTCACCAAAACACCAGGGCATGGTTGGAGAAACCCAGCACCACATGTCACATGTCACACTAACACAGAGAACTAAGCAAAGTGTGACAAGATCAGGCACAGACATAGGACATTTCACTAATAGTGTGGTGTAGTCACCACATTATGCAGGCATTTTTGAAAAGTGTATTAAGAGAGGATATACTTTGAAATTCTATCATTCCCTAGATTTTTTGTTTATATTTGTTTTTCATTTTTTTATTTGTATAAATTAAATAGTTACAAGTGCCGTTTTGTTACATGGATGTATTGCATATTGGTGAAGTCTGGGCTTTTAGTGTAACCATCACCCAAATGGTGTACATTGAACCCATTAAGTAATTTCTCATCCCCCACCTTCCTCCCCATCTCCCACCCTTCCAAGTCTCCAATGTCTATCATTGCACACTCTACATCTATGTGTACACATTATTTAGTTCCCACTTACAAGGGAGAATATGTAGTATTTGACTTGGATTTATTTAGGAATAAAGTTCTAGAAATAGATGCTGAAGTTAAAGTAGGAACTGCAGAGCTACTAATAGGAACTAATAAAAGCACAGTGTTTGTTTTTTAATCCACTCAAGATTTTTAGGGAAAATACTAATTTTTTTTTAGGAGAGGGTAGAACACTATTATGTAGCATTTGGAATTTGTAATATAAGTTAAAGTTAATTGCTTGAAAAACAAGAGTCATCTCATTCATAATATAGATTTAGTTATTCTCAAACAATATTTTTCTCAACTGTGTAGTTGCTAGTTAAAACACAAAATACACACACACACAATTTGGTATTATTGCTTAGAGATATATTGACGGGGCTGACAAGACTATATACTTCTATTGGTAAGGTAGGCACAACAGGTAATCAGAATCCTTCATATAACTTTGTCCAAATGATACTTAAATTTATTTTTGTGAGCTGCTTATAACAGTCTTAAATTCAACCTCAATTTGGTACAAAAGGGAAAGCTCATGTACATGAATGATACTAAGCAACCTCAGTATGTGAAACTAGAACAGACAAAAAAATCTCTAGCTATAAAATGAACACAGATACTTCGACTTCAGGAACTTTTTCTCATAGGAAGGCCTATTTCAGGATTCATTGACCTACACAAAATCATTAAACCACAGAAAAGATTTGTTAACCTGAAGTTTCATTTATTTTACAACTGTTAGAAGCTTATGAAGTACTAAGATAATATAACCCTTCCTGAATACTCTTATATATCACCATCTCAGGAAAGAATATATTGAAGGTCTTGATACGGTAGACTCCATTATCTGGAAATAATATTAGTTTTACTAAAAAGGTTGAGTCTTAAATTTCACATATTATTAGAGTAATAAAATAATATCTGAATTATAAACTTACTAGCTGCTATTTATTGCTTAATTTAGAGAAAGTGTTAACATAGTTTTGGGGGACACACAATGTTAACTATACAATTCAGAAGAAAAACTAAATTGTATAATTAACATTATGTTTACCTTCATAGAATAGGTGCTAGAAAAATTAAAACATTGTAGGTCGGGTACAGTGGCTCATGCCTCTAATCCCAGCACTTTGGGAGACTGAGGCAGGCAGGTCAAGAGATCAAGACCATCCTGGCCAACATGGTAAAATCCCATCTCTACTACAAATACAAAAATTAGCTGGGTGTAGTGACATGTGTCTGTAGTCCAGCTACTCAGGAGGCTGAGGCAGGAGAATCACTTGAACCTGGGAGGCAGAGGTTGCAGTGAGCCAAGATCGTGCCACTGCACTCCAACCTAATGACACGAGACTCCATCTCAAAAAAAAAAAAAAAAGTCATTGTGTATTAAAATAATTTTAAATATTAAGTCTGTGTAAGAACCCAACAGTCATGAGAAGGAGTACTTTTCTTTAAAAAAAAAAAAAAAAAAAAAAAAAAAAGGACTTCAAAACTGGAACTCCATGAATCTCACAAAGTTCTTAATTTTACAACGTACATGGTTTTCACAATGATCATCCTAGTGACAGATAGGACTCAACCACATAGGGTTAAGCACATAGGGTGATTTTTTTTTTTGTAACTATTTATCTGGTGCCAGAAAGTTCTCATAATGTCTCAAGTGTTATAATCTTAGTGATTTTAAAACTTATCTCAATGGCATGTACAAATTTTTTAAATTTAGGCTCAATTATAATTTCTCTGTAAGAAAAGAGCATGAGATTTAAATGGCAGACAATAACATGTGAATAATAGTTATCAGAAAGCTAGATTCTAGTATCCCACAAATTTATGCATACTAGATTTTTGTTAACAAACACTTGTGTCCTATATTTGCTATATATTTCAAGTATCCTATAGCAGGGTCAAAAAACACCATTTTATCACATTTTATTTTTGTGGATTCTTTGTAAAGAATTCTTTAGCAATGTATTCCTTTATTGGCTTTATACATGCTGATTTTCAAACACTAATACATCTTAATGAGAAAAATACATAACCCTTGTCTTTTGTTGATGGAAACAGAATTTCACTGACAAAGTAAAATAGAACATCTCATTTGCTTTTATGTTTCTCCCCCTACTCCATCTTCTCTAAATCCAGAAAAAGGAGAGAAAATGTATAATAATATTGATCTGATAATTCTTTGCCTAGAGAGCCTAATTTTTCTGATAATTAAGAGAGTTATAAAATGACCACATTTTCAGTATACATAACTTTCTGAAGTTTTGTTTTCACAGAAAAACAGATGGTGTTTTTTTTGGTTTGAGGGTGGTAGTAGAATTTTGTTTTGTTCTGTTTAAAAAAAAAAAAAAAAACAGGTGTGACAATCATTTTCTCCTGCTACTGTATTAGCACATTTAATTGCTAAGTTCACAGGCAGCCTTCTCAATTCTTTTACCAGCAGATGGTGAAAGTGATTTTAAAAAAGAAGTAAGAATTTTTCAAGAACCATTTCAGAACAGCATGAGATCTGCTCTTTCTTCAATGGGTGTGTCAACCTCTGATGAACATTAAGAGAAGTCACATCACTGCATCTACAGTGTATTTGCCTTTTGTTACTTGACAGTTATCCAAGTTTTGTAAAATTACTCACGTATTAGCTACCAAAGTACTATCTACTTACAGTGACTTTCTTCAAATGACTGTATAACTATTAGCTAATTAAAACTTCACAATACTCCTACAAAATATGTAGGTAGAAAGTTTTACAAGCTTTGTTTCACTGAGCTCCCAGGTATTTCACTGACAGAGATGGCAGTTAAATGTAAGTCCTGAACTCACAAGGATTTATGCCCTGTGCCAGCATTTGCTTCTCAAATGGCAACGACTAACTTTTAGAATAAGGAGATCTTTGGTGTCACAGACACAGTTACTTCTCCATTATCCAACCTTTTATTTTCTTCTCAGCTAACAGAACCCTAATTCTGTCCAGAATAGCCATTGACAAAGAAAAAAAATCGGACACTTGTTAAAACAGTAGGGAAGACTTTATTCATGACTATTGCAATATAGGAGAGAGATTGGGCTCAACTCTAAATACAGAAAAGTCAGCTGGGGATTGTAGCCAAGTTTCAAAGTGAGGTGTCAGTAGATAGAAAGTTACTAAGAGGAGTCATTAATGGTAAAGGGATTCTTTCTGAAGTCAGGCCAAGGACTTATAAATTAAAGGTAAGGGATGAGGAACCTGATCAGATATCAAAGTTAATCAAATATCGAAAGTGGGAGAATTCTCGCTAAACTGACTTAGCAGAATACTTTGTTAAGATTAAACCGAGAAGGCCAAAGACAGGATTGAGGACAAGTTCAAGGCCCATTAGAGAAGAGTTTCAGAGGAGCCCAATGAAAGTTGGTCAAGGAGAGAGTATGCCACTCTGTACTCAGCTAAAAGTCCCTATCTCCCTTGCAGGTGAGTGTAGCATGTTGCATGGATTTGAACAACAACATGTAAGAGAAAGTCTGCTACAAAGTTTGGAGAAAGTTTTCACCTTTCTGATGTAGGCACTGTCTCTTTCCCTTATTTCCCTCCTGAACACAATGCATCCCTATGGTGATCACGGGGATTAAAACCACATGCTACAGATGATGGACAAATAGACACAGCTTAGGACATTGATGAAAATGTGGAGCCACTGACACAATCCCTATTCTTTGCTTGTCTCCTGCAACCTTTATCTATAATAACATCTTACCCCAACTCCTCAGTTAACCTACATTAGCAACCTGGTGTGTTTCCTCTCATATTTTCTCATATATTCCTACAAAGACCTAAATGTGAACCGAAATATTATATACAGATATGTCTACAGAATTTACTTTTCATTGTTTTATTAAAATTGAGCCAAATTATTAATGCTTCATTTTTCTTACACAATAATACCTCATAACAATCCCTCCAAGATAACCAGTATAGCTTTAACATTTGCTTGTTAACAGCTGCCTAGTATTCCAAAATATGGATATACTCTAATGATGAATACTTTCTTTTCTGTTTTTTTCTTTTTTTTGACAGAACGAAAATGTCCTAAAGAATGTTTTCCTATATGTACACGCTTTTATTTTTATGATACAAACTCACAACACTCCATTTCTAAATTTTTCTAGAGACATTTTGAAAGCATACATTTCAATCAACAATAGATAAGTAACTTTTTCCCTGTATTCCTACCAATAATTTGTGCTACCAGTCTTTTTTAATTTCTAGTATTCTAGTATTTATAAAGTTATATCTCATTTTTACTTTTATTTCTACTTCCTACATATATATTTAATTATCTCTTTATATGTCTGTTGGCCATTTGTATTTCCTCTTCTGTGAGTCATATATTCATAACATTTGTCCATTTTTCTCTTTGCCTGTATCTTGCCAATTTTATTCTTTATATAGATATTAACCATCACTATTACATGTGTTTTCAGATCTTCTGTGTGTTTACCAACTCTGTTTTGGGTATGGGTTTTCATAGACAGGTTTTTAATTTTTTCAATTGTTAAGTGATTAAGTAAAACCCATTCTTTTTTCTGTACAGGTAACAGGTTATTAGTCTAAGGAGACTTCCTAACCACGATTATTTTTAGTCATTTACACATTTTTCTTTTTCTTTGTATATTTTAGTCTGCCTGAAATTTATTTTTGAGTGTACTGTAAGATGAGGTTCATTTTTATTCTTTTCCAGAATTCCAGCCACTATATTTGCCAATGTGAATTCATTATATTTATCGTATTCTTTATTTCATATTCTCTTCTACTAATTATCTTTTCTTATAATGACTTGATTACAGAGGCTTTATTGTATGCTATGTTATTTTTTAAAAGCCTCCTTGCCATTCATCTTTCTTGCATTTTTATTAGCTGTTCTCATACATTCATTTTTCCATGTAAACTATAAGATGATTTCATCCAATTTAAAAATGTATTGGATTTCTGAATAAAATGGCATTAAATATATATGCTAATTTGGAGAAAGTTGATATTTTCATAATATTGCCTCCTTCATCCAAGAGAATGCTATGCCTAATCCTTTAAATAAATTGTTTGATGATTTTAATTAGATGTCATATAGTCTTTGTATAGGTCTGTTACTCTTGTTTTTAAATTTGGTTCTAAGTATTTTACAGTTTTGTCACTATTATAAAGGTCGTGTTTGTAGGCATTTCTTGCCGGAGTAAAGAATATCTATTGATTCCTTTAGTTAATATAGTCCATATCTGGCCAACTTACCAAATTTTCTTATTAATTCCATTAGCTGCTTTTATTCAACTATAAAGGTCTTAGATATATGCTTTATTGAGTAGGAGCAAAGAAGTGTAGCAACAACATGGTCACATGGAATTGACCATAAAGTATGTCTAGCATATTAACATTAACCATTATGCCTTTGTGTGGAGGTGGAAGGCGAGAGCATCTACTCTGAGATACCTAATATCTGGATTAATTTAACTGATTTCACATATTTTTCAGTTTCCAAATTTTTTTTTCAGACTGAACTAGACATCTCTTTGCTTTTTATTTAAACATTTGCAATGATTGAATACATTAGCAGTTTATCAAAAGTCCTACTGCATCACTAATTTTTTTAAAAAAACATTTTAGACATGAGTATCGCTATGTTGCCCAGACTGAAGCACTGTTATACTCAGATGTGATCATGGAACACTACAGTCTTGAACTCCTGGGTTCAAAGCAGTTCTTCTACCTCAGCATCCTGAGAAGCTTGGACTATGGGTGTGCACCACTGGACCTGGCTTGCAGCACATTTTTTATCATAGAATAACATGGTTGGTGCATGTCCTGAAATTTAAATTTAATCTAAGAATTTTATTAGTGATTTCACATTTAAAATTTTATATTTAAATACCTTGATAATTTCCTTATCATTCATCATTTTATGGGTGCAAATCTTAGCAACTAAAATCTATATGCTGTTTTATATTATGATTTTTATTTATAAAGTCTTTCTCTAGGACATATCTCTGGGTTTAGTGGTCCTTCTGTGCTCCAAGTTCACTCTGCACACGTCTATATTAACTGGCATCAAGACATCCCAACAAGGTACCTAACCCATTACATTGTGTGCTATTTAAAAACACAAGCTATGTCTAATTATCACTGTATGTACACTATCTAACACAGCTGGACAATTTTTGGTGCTAAATATGTTTGCTACACAGAGTTTAACTGTTCACTAAATTTATATTGACTCACTTTGTCTTCAAAATTATCCTGTGAGAAATACTTTACCATTATTCTAATTTCTCAAATGAAGAAACAAACTATGAGTAGCTCAGAGAGCAATTATTCAACTAGAATCTACTCCTTTGGTTTCCCATCCCATATAATCATTGCTGTTACCCACATCAACATACATCACATCCCCCAATTATAAGTCCAGGGTTAGCTATTTAATCAATTCTATGATTCAATAAATCATACTACCATTTTTATCATTCTTGTGTCTATTTTTTAAATTATAGCCACTTTGTTCTATTTCACCAAAAAAACTTCTAATCTCAAACTTGCTTTGCTACACCCAAAAACTAAACATTTACAACATCTCATAAGCATGTACAACCTGATGAAAATAGAAAAAAAATAGAAGTTTTTTCCTTGCTATATTTGCTACTGTATGAGTCTGTTCTTGCATTGGTGTAAAGAAATACCTGAGCCTGGGTAATTCATACAGAAAAGAGGTTTAATTGACTCAGTTCTATAGACTGTACAAAAAGACATGCCTACTTCCCCTTTGCCTTCCACCATGATTGTAAGTTTCCTGGTGAGGCCTCAGGAAACTTACAATCCTGGCAAAAGGCAAAGGGCAAGTAGGTACATCTTACATGGTCAGAGAAGGAGGAAAGACAGAGCAGGGGGGTGGTGCCACACACTTGTAAGCCATCAGAACTCATAAGAACTCACTATCAGAAGAATACCAAGGGGGAAATCCACCCCCATGATCCAATCACCCCCTATGCAACCCCTCCTCCAACAACGGGGATTACAATTCAGACATCAGATTTGGGAGGGGACACAAATCCGAACTACATCAACTATCAACTTAAGTCTATAATTTTTACATGAATATGTACTATATGCTCAAGTTTTAAAATTACATAACTGCGGTCATTTTTGAAGGTTAAATTATATGGTTTCTAATCACAAATTTATTCTAGAGGTAAGTCTTCACTTTTGTTATCTGGGAGTTTCTTTCTTGAAATAATGCATCACATTCCATAGTTTTATATAATTTTAATATCAATAAGGCAGCCTCTTTCTCCCCTTATTTTAAGGTTAAGAAGCTATAGCTTAAAGGGGATAAGCACCTGATCCAAGGTCACAGAAAAACTGAACAGCTGAACAAGAATTCACACCAAATCCTATAACACCAGTCTTGAATCTGCTTCTTTTACTCCTTCTCTATGTAGTAGGGTAATAATATTTTGAGTTCTCCGTGTCATTGTTTAGTTTGTCTGGAAGATAACATTCTTCCACATTTGTTTCAGTCTCTTCTGTTTCATCAAATGGTTTGTTTAGCAAGATTCCCCAGATTCATTTGGTTCCTTTTTGTTGTCTACTTGAGATAGGCAGATCTAACACTTTCTCCACAAATAGGATATAGCATTTAACTTCATTTTGATTTCAGAATATGTACTTATTTCCTCTAGTTGGCAGAAAGCTTGGTTTTTCCTTTCACTAAAATTGAATAATTTGAAATTTGCTTATAGTAAACATTTGATTTACAACAATACTTTGACTACATATATTGATTTACATTAAGACCAATCAAACACCAGATTCCTTTTTCATTCATTCATTGCTTATTGTTAAAGATTATGTGCTTTTAGTTAATAGAGAACTTCCAGGAATTCCTATTTATTCTCATATTTTAACCTAAATCTCTGAAAAGTAATTTATTTAAGTATCAGCTTTTCAGCTTCAATGCAAAGAACTCAGGTAAAACAATTTGTACCCCTGAAATAATTCTTATTTTATACATATAAGGCTGCATTCCATCATCTTTCCCTTAAAGCTATACTCTGTCTACTCTCCATGGTGCTCAAAAACATGAAACTAAATAACCAATCTTATAATTCTGAAAAATAAAATCATGGTGGATGAGAACCGCAATAACAGATTTTTCTTGTTGCTTATTTGGCTTTTGCTTGAGTTTTTTGACATTAATACATGTAGTCTATATTCAGGTTTTATTGATTTTAGATTACATCCTCATGGAAAAACTTTTTTTTAACATATACACATTTTATTGGAGTTTTCTTTTGAAATTCAAAAATGAGAACATTATTTTTTCAAAACCAAGTAACAGAAGAGTATATTAAAAAGTCGATTTTGTACACATCTTTTTACATTTCTTTCTATGCTCATGTAAAACATATATGACTTATGTAATTATACACAGATGTTCCCAATCTCATCTGTATTAAATTTTTTATTATTATTATACTTTAAGTTCTGGGATACACGTGCAGAAAGTTCAGGTGTGTTACAGAAGTATACATGTGCCATGATGGTTTACTAAATCCATCAACCCATCATCCACATTAGGTATTTATTCTAATGCTATCCCTCCTCTAGCCCCCTACTCCCCAATAGGCCCCAGTGTGTGATGCTCCCTTCCCTGTGTCCATGTGTTCTCATTGTTCAACTCACACTTATGAGTGAGAACATGTGGTGTTTGGTTTTCTGTTCCTGTGTTAGTTTCCTGAGAATGATGGTTTCCAGCTTCATCCATGTCCCTGCAAAGAACATGAACTCATCCTTTATTATGACTGCATAGTATTCCAAGGTGTATATGTGCCACATTTTCATTATCTAGTCTATCATTAATGGGCATGTGGGTTAGTTCCAGGTCTTTGCTATTGTGAACAGTGCTGCAATAAACATATGCATACCTGTGTCTTTATAATAAAATGATCATAATCCTTTGGGTATATACACAGTAATGGGATTACTGGGTCAAATGGCATTTCTGGTTCTAGATCTTTGAGAAATCACCACACTGTCTTCCACAATGGTTGAACTAATTTACACTCCCACCAATGGTATAAAAGTGTTCCTATTTCTCCACATCCACTCTAGCATCTGTTGTTTCCTGACTTTTTAATGATTGCCATTCTAACTGGCATGAGATGATATCTCAATGTGGTTTTGATTTGCATTTCTCTAATGACCAGTGATGATGAGCTTTTCTTCACATGTTTGTTAGTGACATTAATTTCTTCTTTTGAGAAGTGTCTGTTCACATCCTTCACCCACTTTTTGATGGGGTTCTTTTCTTCTTGCAAATTTGTTTAAGTTCTTTGTAGACTCTTTGGCCCTTTGTCAGATAGATAAACTGCAAAAATTTTCTCCCTTTTTGTAGGTTGCCACACTGCCTAAAGTAATTTATAGATTCAATGGTATCCCCATCAAGCTACCATAGACTTTCTTCACAGAACTGGAAAAAACTACTTAAAATTTAATATGGAACCAAAAAACAGCTCATATAGCCAAGACAATCCTAAGTAAAAAGAACAAAGCGGGAATCATCATGCTACCTGACTTGAAATTATACTACAGGGCTACAGTAACCAAAACAGCATGGTACTGGTACCATAACAGACATATAGACCAATAGAACAGAACAGAGGCTTCAGAAATAACGCCACACATCTACAACCATCTGATCTTTGACAAACCTTACAAAAACAAGCAATGACAAAAGGATTCCCTATTTAATAAATGGTGCTGGGAAAAGTGGCTAGCCAAACTGGATCTCTTCCTTATACTTTATACAAAAATTAACTCAAGATGGATTAAAGACTTAAATGTAAGACCTAAAACCATAAAAACTCTAGACAAAAACCTAGCCAGTATTATTCAGGAAATAGGCAAAGGACAAAGGCTTCAGGACTAAAACACCAAAAGCCATGGCAACAAAAGCCAAAATTGACAAATGGGATCTAATTAAAGAGCTTCTGCACAGCAAAAGAAACTATCATCAGAATGAACAAGGAATTCTTTATTAGAAAATTATATCCCTCTTTCCTCACTATATATTCCCAATATTCTAATTTAGACTATTGTTTTAACACACATATATATGTGTATTATATATATGTATATATATGTGTGTGTGTGTGTGTATATATATATATATATATATAATTGCATTTTAGGTTCTCGGGTACATGTGAAGAATATGCAGGATTGTTGCATAGGTACATACATGGCAATGTGGCTGCCTCCATCCCCTCCATCACTTATACCTGGCATTTCTTCCCATGTTATCCCTCCCCAACTACCTGCCCCACTCTGTTCCTCCCTTAGTCCCCCCCAACAGACCCCAGTGTGTGATACTCCCCTCCCTGCATCCATGTGTTCTCATTGTTCAGCACCTGCCTATGAGTGAGAACATGCAGTGTTTGATTTTCTGTTCTTGTGTCAGTTTGCTGAGAATGATGGTTTCCAGATTCATCCATGTTCCTACAAAGGACACAAACTCATCTTTTTTTATGGCTGCATAGTATTCCATGGTGTATATGTACCACATTTCCCCGTCCAGTCTATCATTGATGGGCATGAGGGTTGGTTCCAGGTCTTTGCTATTGTAAACAGTGCCTCTATGAACATACGTGTACATGTGACTTTATAATAGAACAATTTATAATCCTTTGGATATATACCCAGTAATGGGATTGCTGGGTCAAATGGAATTTCTATTTCTAGGTCCTTGAGGAATCGCCACACTGTCTTCTACAATGGTTGAACTAATTTACACTCCCATCAACAGTGTAAAAGTGTTCCTATTTCTCCACATCCTTTCCAGCATCTGTTGTCTCCAGATTTTTTAATGATCACCATTCTAACTGGTATGAGATGGTACCTCAATGTAGTTTTGATTTACATTTCTCTAATTACCAGTGATGGTGAGCATTTTTTCATATGTTTGTTGACTGCATATATGTCTTCTTTTGAAAAGTGTCTGTTTATATCCCTCACCCACTTTTGAATGGGTTTGTTTTTTTCTTGTAAATCTGTTTTAGTTCTTTGTAGATTCTGGATATAAGTCCTTTGTCAGATGGGTAGATTACAGAATTTTTTCCCATTCTGTTGGTTGCCAGTTCACTCTAATGATTGCTTCTTTAGCTGTGCAGAAGCTCTGGAGATTAATTAGATCCCACCTGTTATTATGGCTTTTGTTGCCATTGCTTTTGGTGTTTTAGTCATGAAGTCCTTGCCTATGCCTATGTCCTGAATGGTTTTGCCTAGGTTTTCTTCTAGGGTTTTTATGGTGTTAGGTCTTATGTCTTTAATCCATCTGGAGTTAATTTTTTAGTGTAAGGTGTCAGGAAGGGGTCCAGTTTCTGCTTTCTGCACATAACTAGCCAGTTTTCCCAACACCATTTATTAAACAGGGAATCCTTTCCCCATTGCTTGTTTTTGTCAGGTTACTCAAAGATCAGATGGTTGTAGACGTGTGGCATTGCCTCCAAGGCCTCTGTTCTGTTCCATTAGTCTATATCTCTGTTTTGGTATCAGTACCATGCTGTTTTGATTACTGTAACCTTGTAGTATAGTTTGAAGTCAGGTAGTGTGATGCCTCCAGCTGTGTTCTTTTTGCTTAGAATTGACTTGTCTATGTGGGCTCTCTTTTGGTTCCATGAAGTTCAAAGTGGCCTTTTCCAGTTCTGTGAAGAGGGTAATAGGTAGCTTGATGGTGATAGTGTTGAATCTACAAGTTACTTTGGGCAGTATGGCCATTTTCACGATATCCATTCTTCCTAATCATAAGCATGGAATGTTTCTCCATCTGTTTGTGTCCTCTCTTATTTTGTTGAGCAGTGGTTTGTAGTTCTCCTTGAAGAGGTCCTTTACATCCTTTGTTAGTTGTATTCCTAGGTATTTCATTCTCTTTGTAGCAATTGTGAATGGCAGTTCATTCTTGATTTGGCTCTCTTTAAGTCTTATTGGTGTATAGGAATGCTTGTAATTTCTGCACATTGATTTTGTATCCTGAGACTTTGCTAAAGTTGCTTATCAGTTTCAGGAGATTGTGGGTTGAGATTTAACCTAGATTTTTATAAAGTTTCCTGATTTATCTCTCTTCCACTATCTTTCCTTTGTGAGAAATCTCCCCTCCATGACCTGCTATCTGAGTAAGGATATCAGAATCTTCTGACCTATACTTAATGTTCCAAGCACTTCAAATTCACCACATCCCAAATGATCCTCTCTTCCCCTACCTGTCTCAAGTCTAACCCTAACCCAGGCTTCTGCACTTTGATATTACCATATACTCGACCAAGCAGGCAACATTAAATCATCTTTGCTTCCTCCCTTTTCCTCATCCCATACTTTTCTTCATTCATCCATCCATTCATTAAATAAATATTTAAAGAGTTCTGACTATAGGGCATAGTGTGAGGTACTATTAATTTTGTTCTTTCTGCAGCATTTTTCTTTCTTTATCACTTCTTTTCTTCACATGTCAAAATTCTATTCATCCTTCAGGACTCAGTCCAAAAGACATTTGAACTATTTTTTTTTTTTTTTTTTTGAGACGCAGTTTCGCTCTTGTTACCCAGACTGGAATGCAATGGCGCGATCTCGGCTCACCGCAACCTCGCCTCCTGGGCTCAGGCAATTCTCCTGCCTCAGCCTCCCAAGTAGCTGGGATTACAGGCACGAGCCACCATGCCCAGCTAATTTTTTGTATTTTTAGTAGAGATGGGGTTTCACCATGTTGACCAGGATGGTCTCGATCTCTTGACCTCGTGATCCACCCGCCTCGGTCTCCCAAAGTGCTGGGATTACAGGCGTGAGCCACCGTGCCCGGCAACATTTGAACTTTCTGTGTGAAAGCCTTCTCTAATTTCTTCCCACTATCCCCCAATAACTTTTTTTTAATGTAACTAAATATTTATTTACACACTACTATTATGATATTCATTGCAATTTGATTTGTATTGGAAAGTAATATATGCCTCCTCTACTAGGTTCTATACATGATTTACATATTTTTTAGGATCCCATCAAGAAGTTAGAGAGACGTTCAGAGGTCAATTATCAATGTGCCCGCCAAATCCAAAACGTTAATTTCTATGAAGTGAATGCTTGTGACTCCTTAGAAATTTAAATCCTAACCTCCTAGGTAATGACATTAGAAGATGGGGGCCTTTGAGAGGTGATTAGATCACAAGGGTAGAGCCCTCATGGATGGGATTAGTGCCTTTATAGAAGAGGCCCAGAGAAACTTGTTTGCCCTTTTCACTATGGGAGGACACAGCTAGAAGCATCATCTATGAACCAGAATATGAGTGCTCACCAGACAACCAAACCTGCCAGTGCCTCAGTCTTGGACTTCTCAGCCTCCAGAACTATGAGATGTAAACTTGCATTGTTTATAAGCTACCCAGCTATGATATTTTGTTATATCATCCTGAAAGGCTAAGAGATTAACAGAGCACAAAATATTTGGGTAAATATCAAACTTAAGAATCTATGCAAGTATGCACTCACTTGGGTGAAGGTAACTGCAAAGATTAGGCCCCTGTCCTAGAAGAAAACTGATGCACTAGGTGAGTAACCAAGCAAGGACTCCATCTAGAAGAAAGGCAGCAAGTTCATTTTAAACACTAGACTTGGAGGGGAGTGAATTTCAGCAGCAACAAGTAAGAAGTCTAATTAGCAGGGATGAACTAGTTGCAACAGTACTTTAACAATATCACAAAATTAATGCTACTTGACTAGTCATAAATGACACTTGTAAAGCAGAAGCAAGACCAAGGTTGCAAGCAAATCAGGAGCCCCAAATCTTGGAAGCTGAGAATGGCATACCATTGTGCATCCCCTGAAACTCCTAATCAGAAAACACACTCAATTGCATTTAGTAAACATTTGTCTTTGAGTTACAGGCAAAATAAAATCTATATTGTGCCTAGAAATTTCTGAAAAAAATTTGAACCTTGCCATCGATTGATGGATATTTGAGTTGTTTCCATCTTTAGGGTATTATAAACAATATTGCTGTGAACATAGGTGTATAAATATCTCTTCAAGACCCTGCTTTCAATTTTTTGAGGAACTGCCATACTATTTTCCACAGTGGCTGTACCATTTTACTTTCCCACCTACAGGGTACAAGTGTTCCAATTTCTCCTTATCCTCACTGTCCTAACTGCTTTGTGCTGCTATAAAATATATATATATATTGCTGAGACTGGATAGTTTATAAAGAACAGACATTTATTTCTCACAGTTCTGGAGGCTAAGTCTAAGATCAAAGCATTGGCAAGTTTGGTTGTCTGATGAGGACTGCTCTCCACTTCCAAGATGGCACCCTGTTGCTGCATGTTCCAGAGAAAGGAACACTGGTGGAAGAGCAAGAGGGCTGAGGCTTTGAGGGATTTCTTTTATAAGGGCTCTAATCCCATTCATGAGGGAGGAGCCTTTAGACCCTAATCATCTCTTTAAGACCCCACCACCTCTTAATACTACCACATTGAAATGTCTGTATTTTGAAAAGGACATATTCAAACCATACCATTCACCAACACTTATTATTTTGGTATTCTTATGGGTTTGAGGTGCTATTAATCATCTTTTAAATCATCCACGTCATCAAGTCTGTAGCTGAGCAAATAGCAATATTCAATAAATACTTATGCAATTAAATTCAAAAAGAGGTGAGCTCAGCAGCATCTGAAAAAAGCAGATGTGCATTGCATGATGTAATTCCATCTCAAGGAGATTGAGTGTTTTGCTTTTGCTTGCAGCTATGGTAACACAGCTTCTCTCTTCCTACTTTCTTATTTTGAGGTGTTTCAAACTGTGGCCACATTTAAAACAATGGAATGGGAAATTTCATGAATGATTGTGAAATCCCTTGTGTTTTTCCAGTCAATGAAGCAGTCACTTTTCTATGTGTAACTTTTTCTATGTGTATCTTTTTCTATGTGTATATGCTATTGTATTAAGTAAGCTTATATATGAGCAGTAGATGCATAGAATAATATCCATGTTGACCTAGGGGCAAAATACATATATATTACAAACAAATTTTTTAATTGCTCTAAATTAAAGGTAAAAAGTGCTGAGAGACTGTATCATAGGGGGTCTTGATTTTTGCTTGTGGGTCAGGCTTCAGTGAAGAGGTGACATTTGAGTGTACCTTTTTCTATGTGCATGTTCTCTGCCTTGTACTTTTCTGTAACCAGGCAAAAAATAGTTCAATCAAGAGATACTGATTAATCACCTGCTAAATATAAGCACTATGCTAGGCTCAGTAGCATTGCAGAAAGGAACCTAAGGACTTGACTTGTTCCCAAGAAGTGACAGAGGCTGTGAATCATCTTAGCTCCATAGAGATTCTATAGCAGAGAAAGGTCAAATTCCTTACATGCAAGAATATAAATGTAATAGGGAAGTTAAACAGAATCTCATAGCCATTCATCACATATCTAGTGAAATGATTTGATTCTAAAGAACATGCTACACTTCCATTGTTTTTCCTATCCATTCGAATGAAACATATCCACACAATATCTGTATTATATCAAAATGCACTGGCAGGCTGGCACTGTTCATTTGATCTATAATAATACAAGGTGCTGGGAACTGAAGTGAAAGTTGAACCAACTCCTTGAACCATTCAAAATAAGGTTCAAAGAAGCATCCTCTTTCAGAATATCAAATATTTCCGTTCAGAATTTGAAAATCAACCAAGCATAGTGGCAGGAGAAGTGAAAAAGGAAATCAGAAGAAAACAGACTGGTAAGTCAAAATCTGTGAAATTCCTGCTTTTGCATAAAAGGAATGGGGAAAAATGTAAAGTTGATCTATTCACCATTGTCATCCATGCTCTAATAAAGAAAATTATAGTTACTCTAGACAGGACAGACACATGAGCAAGGAAGCCCACAAACAGGTCTGCAGTCCCACATTTCTATAATCTTGATCCAGGCCTGGTAATGTTATGGTGATCAACCTTTGCTTAATGGAGTCTTCTTGATGGTTTAATGGGCGTTCATTATTTAACAGACATCACCACATTAAACTATCATTTAAAACATGTTGAAAACATGTGACCCCTTCTGATATTAGATACTCTGAGATGGAAGTAGAAATGGTGAAATATTTAAAAAACGAAATGTTAAAACTTCACTTCTGCTAGTCTGACCTTATTTTCTTTTTCTGTATACAGCCTGGTTATTCCTATTTCGGGCCTTTTGTCATGCTATTTTACCTACATAGCATATCTTCCATACTGATATACCAGCACTTCCATTAAAACCCTGTCAGTATTCTCAATCATTCTCCAAGCTGAGGAAAGCTGAACAGCATTTTCTTAGAGCCCCATTAGTACTCTACATATGAATTGTAGTACAATAAGCCCAGGTTTCGGTTCCCCACATTGTACTTAATAATGCACATTAAATGAACTTGATCATTTTAAAGCATTATGCAAAAACATGAGACATATGCATAAGCCTCAATCTCAGCATCATTGCCTCAAGCCCCACATTCAGCATTTGGGGATTGTTGTGTTTGTTTGAACACATTCAGGTCTGCTTTGCTTGTCTGTATTTTCAGGGGTATGATTAAGTAATAATAAAAATAGCTTCCACTTTTTGACCGCTTACTCTAGTCTAGTCACTGTGCTAATCATTTTTCACACATTATCTTAGTCAATCATTGAAACAATGCTATTCAGTTGAGTTGATATGAGGATTATTATTTCAATCAATCACATTAGGAAACTTATAGAGAAGTAGCAGCTTGCCCCGAGTTCATGTCTCTATGAACTCTTATTTTGCCATAGATGATATAATCTCTAATAAAGGTGGAATCAGAGTGTTGGCTTTACAAACAAGTAAAACTGACTGATTTCACATTCTTTCGCTGCCTCTCATAAGCTAGGTTACACTGAAGGAGTTTGCTGATCAACTTGAGCCACAACGCTTCATCAATAAAATAATGTGATTGTGAGTATTAAATGGAGTAATGTATATGAAATACAGAATAAATGATCACACAGGAAACACTGAGCAAGCGTTCTGTTTTTCCTTTCCCTTTCTAAATATACGTTCTTCAAGTCAAGAAATATCATTATGACATTGGAGCACTCTAGTGTTTCTAGGACAATAATGCCACCATAAGTAATCAATAAATGACTTACGCCTGAACAATATACATTTATTATGACTAAGAAACAAATGTATCCATATTCTAGCTGATTTTAAGGTTAAAAAAGGTTGCTTAAATAATCCACTTTAAACATTTTTCTTCCTAACTTTGAAACTATTATTCATTAGTGAGACAATATGAAGAATATGAAAAAGCAGCACTTGAACACGGGCTAAGTCTGGAGACATATTAAATAATTAAAAGGAATCCTGACTTGGCTTGCAAAGAGGAACCTAAGGGCTTAATCTGCATTCAACTATTTTTAAATATTAGACTATTTTTGAAATATAAGACCTGAATAAAAATACAGGACTTCGTCTGAGTGCCTAAGTCTTATTTTCTGCATTGTGTAAGAGAGCAATATATAAGAGATACATATCCATTAAATATCTCTAATGGAAGACCTAATAGTACTGAGTAAAAAATAAATGACAACATATATCTGGCCTCCAGTGAACTCACAGTCTAACAGAGAAAACATGTGTGACATATGTGGTAAATACATTTTTTAAAGTACAAAAATAATGATATAACACTACAAAAGAAGGAGATATTCACTTAGATTGAAGGATCATAGAACTCAATACACATTTGAACTTGGCCTTGTAGAAGAGTACAAATTCACAAGGTAAAGAAGACGACAAAGGGGAAAATGTAAGAATAAAGGCAGCTATATAAAAAAGAAAGCTGCAATATTTTCGGACAATGTCAAGAGATCTGATATAGCTAAAGTAAAAGGCAAATAAAGCCACATAGTCAGAGAAAGGAAATACGGTTGGACTATTAAGGATATTTAGAGCCACAATAAGTGACAAAGACTCAAAGCAGAAGTTTAGACCCTGCCATTTCAACTCTGAGAATATTTTTACCCTGTCATTTTGACCCAGTTGTATACCAAATTCTTGTCTTCCCTCTTTAAAATACATAAACTGAATAAAATATTCTTGTATTGAAGCAATCCAAGATGGCCAAATAGGAACAGCTCTGGATTGCAGTCCCCAGTGAAAATGCAGATGGTGAGTGATCACTGCATTTCCAAATGAATTTTTACTGCCCACAGACCAGGAGATTCCTGGGTGGAAAAATGCCACGAGTCTCGAGCATGGCTGTTTCAGCCAGCGCAGTAGGTCTCTGCACAAAAACTCACACAAATCTGGGTGCTGTTTCAACTGGCGACTGGAATGCCTGGGAGACAGAGCCACCCATTCAACTGAAAAAACAGGGGCTGAAACAGGGAGCCAGGTGATCTGTCTCAGTGGGTCCCACCCGCAAAGACCAGCAATCTGAAACACTCTGGATTTAGAATTTCACAGCAAGCACAGCTGAACCCAGGATGGTCCAACTCTGTGGGTGGAAGGGCATTCACAATTACTGAGGCAGTCCACCACTACCAAGGCAGTCCACCATTACAGAGACACTCTGCCATTACTGAAGCAGTTCTAACTACACCCCTATAAACAAAACTACAAAGAAGTTCACACAGCAGCTGGGCAGAGCCCACAGCAGCTCAGCAATGCCTCTGCTGGCAGACTGTGACTAGGCTACCTCCTCATAGTGTAGAGCATCTCTGAAAAAAGGCAGCAGCATGACAGGAACATATAAAGCCCCACCTTCCTAGGACAGAGCACCTGGGAAAAAAAGGTGGTTATGAGTTCTGCCGCAGCAGACTTAAACGTACCTGCCCAGCAGCTCTGAATGGAAGAACAGAACTCACAGCTCAGCACTTGAGCTCCTATAAGGGACAGACTGCCTCCTCAAGCAGATCCCCGACACCTGTATATCCAAAGAGACAACTCGTAAGAAGAGCTCAGGCTGACATCTGGCAGGTATCCTTCTGGGGAAAAGACAACAGAAGAAGAAACTGGCAGCCACCCTTACTGTTCTGCAGCCACTGTAGGTGATCCCCAGGCAAGCAGGGTCTGGAGTGGACCTCTAGCAGTCCTATAGTAGAGGGGCCTGACTGATAGAAGGAAAACAAAGAAACAGAAAGAAATAACTTATTCATCAACAAAAAGAACGTCCACTCAGAGACTCCATCTGAAAGTCACCAACTACAAAGACCAGAGGTAGATAAGTACACAAAGATGGGAAGAAACCAGCACAAAAAGGATGAAAACACCCGAAACCAGAACACCTTTCATCCTACAAGGGATCACAACTCCTCACCAGCAAGGGAACAAGGCTGGATGGAGAATGAGTGTGATGAATTGACAGAATGAGGCTTCAGAAGGTGGGTAATAAGAAACTTCACTGAGCTAAAAGAACGTGTTCTAACCCAATACAAAGAAACTAAGAACCTTGAAAAAAGATTCGACAAAATGCTAACGAGAATACACAACTTAGGGAGGAAAATAAGTGAATTGATGGAGCTGAAAAACACAACACAAGAACTTCACGAAGCATACACAAGTTAGCAGCTAAAATGACCAAGCAGAAGAAAGGATATCAGAGGTCGAAAATCAACTCAATGAAATAAAATGAGAAGGCAAGATTAGAGAAAAAAGGGTAAAAAGGAATGAACAAAGTCTCCAAGAAATATGGGATTATGTGAAAAGATCTAATCTACGTTTGATAGTGTACCTGAATGTGACGGAGAGAATGAATCCAAGCTGGAAAACACTCTTCAGGATATTAGCCAGGAGAACTTCCCCAACCTAGCAAGGAAGGCCAATAGTCAAGGCAAGGAAATACAGAGAACACCACAAAGATATTCCTCAAGAAGACCAACCCCAAGGCACACAATCATCAGATTCACCAGTGTTGAAATGAAGGAAAAAATGCTAAGGGCAGTCAGAGAGAAAGGTCAGGTTACCCACAAAGGGAAGCCCATCAGACTCAGAGTGAATCTCTCGGCAGAAACTCTACAAGCCAGAAGAGAGTGGGAGCCAATATTCAACATCCTTAAAGAAAAGAACTTTCAACCCAGAATTTCATATCCAGCCAAACCAAGCTTCATAAGTGAAGGAAAAATAAAATCCTTTATGAACAAGCAAGTACTCAGAGATTTCATCACCACCAGGCCTGCTTTACAAGAGCTCCTGAAAGAGACACTACACATAGAAAAGAACAACCAGTACCAGCCACTCCAGAAACATACCAAATGGTAAAGAGCATCAACACAATGAAGAATCTGCATCAACTAACGGGCAAAACAGCCAGCTAGCATCAAAATGGCAGTATCAAATTCACATATAACAATATTAACCCTAAATGTAAATGGACTAAATGCCCCAATCAAAAGACACAGACTGACAAATTGGATAAAAAGCCAAAACCCATCAGTGTGCTGTATTCAGGAAACACATCTCACATGCAAGGATACACATAGACTCAAAATAAAGGGATGGAGGAAGATTTACCAAGCAAATGGAGAGCAAAAAAAAAGCAGGAGTTGCAATTCTCATCTCTGATAAAATAGACTTTAAAGCAATAAAGATCAAAAGAGACAAAGAAGGACATTACATAATGGTAAAAGGATCAATGCAACAAGAAGAGCTAACGGTCCTAAATATATATGCACGTAATACAGGAGCACCCAGATACATAAGGCAAGTTCTTAATGACTTACAAAGAGACTTAGACTCCCACACAATAATAGTGGGAGACTTTAACACCCCATTGTCAATATTAGACAGATCAATGAGACAGAAAATTAACAAGGATATCCAGGACTTGAACTCAGACCTGGAACAAGCAAACCTAATAGACATTTACAGAACTCTCCACCCCAAACCCACAGAATATACATTCTTCTCAGCATCACATGACACCTACTCTAAAATTGACCACAAAATTAGAAGCAAATCACTCCTCAGCAAATGCAAAAGAATGGAAATCGTAACAGTCTCTCAGACCACAGTGTAATCAAATTAGAACTCAGAATTCAGAAACTAACTCAGAACCGCACAACTTCATGGAAACTGAACAACTTTCTCCTGAATGTTGACTGGATAAACAATGAAATTAAGGCAGAAATAAAGAAGTTCTTCAAAAACAACGAGAACGAAGACACAATATACCAGAATCTCGGACACATTTAAAGCAGTCTCTAGAGGAAAATATATAGCAATAAATGCCCACGAAAGGAAAGATCTGAAATTGACACTGTATTGTCAAAATTGAAAGAGCTAGAGGAGCAAGATCAAAAAAACTTAAAATCTAGCAGAAAACAAGAAATAACTAAGATCAGAGCAGAATTGAAGGAGATAGAGACATAAAAAGTCCTTCAAGAACTCAATAATCCAGGAGCTGGTTTTTTGAAAAGATCAAATAGATCATTACCCAGATTAATAAAAAAGAGAAGGGAGAAGATTCAAACAGATGCAATAAAAAACAATAAAGGGGATATCACCACTGATTCCACAGAAATACAAACCACCATCAGAGATTACTACAAATAACTCTATGCACATAAACCAGTAACCTGGATGAAATGGACAAATTCCTGGACACTTGCACCCTCCCAAGCCTAAACCAGGAAGAAGTCGAAACCCTGAATATACCAATTAAAAGGGCTGAAGTTGAGGCAGCAATTAATAGTCTACCAACCAAAAAAAGCCCAGGTCCAGATGGGTTCACAGCTGAATTCTACCAGACATACAAAGTGGAGCTGGTACCACTCCTTCTGAAACTATTCCAAACAATCCAAAAAGAGGGAATCCTTCTCAAATCATTTTTTTAAGACCAACATCATCCTGACACCAAAACCTGGCAGAGACTCAACAAGAAAAGAAAACTTCAGGCCAATATCCATGATGAACATAGGTGCAAAAATCTTCAACAAAATACTGGCAAACCAAATGCAAGAGCACGTCGAAAAGCTTATCCATCACAATCAAGTAGCCTTTATCCCAGGGATGCAAGGCTGGTTCAACATACTCAAGTCTATAAACATAATTCACCACATAAACAGAACCAAAGACAAAAACCACATGATCATCAAAATAGATGCAGAAAAGGCCTTCGACAAAATTCAACAGCCCTTTATGCTAAAAACTCTCAATAAACTAGGTATCGACGGAACATATCTCAAAATAATAGAAGCTATTTACAACAAACCCACAGCCAGTATCATACTGAATGGGCATTCCCTTTGAAATCTGGCACTAGACAAGCATGCCCTCTCTCACCACTCCTATTCAACAGAGTATTGGAAGTTCTAGCCAGAGCAATCAGACAAGAAAAAGAAATAAAGAGTATTGAATTAGGAAAGGAGGAAGTCAAATTGTCTATATTTGCAGGCGACTTGATTGTACATTTAGAAGACCCCATCATCTCAGCCCAAAATCTTCTAAAACTGCTAAGCAACTTCAGGAAAATCTCAGGATACAAAATCAATGTGCAAAAATCACAAGCATTCCTATACACCAATAACAGACTTAAAGAGAGCCAAATCAAGAATGAACTGCCATTCACCATTGCTACCAAGAGAATAAAATACCTAGGAATACAGCTAACAACGGATGTAAAGGACCTCTTCAAGGAGAACTACAAAACACTGCTCAATGAAATAAGAGAGGACACAAACAGATAGAGAAACATTCCATGCTCATGGTTAGGAAGAATCAGTATCATGAAAATGGCCATACTGCCCAAAGTAATTTATAGATTCAATGCTATCCCCATCAAGCTACCATTGACTTTCTTCACAGAACTGGGAAAAACCACCTTAAACTTCATATGGAACTAAAAAAGAGCTTGCATAGCCAAGATAATCCTAAGCAAAAAGAACAAAGCGGGAGGAATCACACTACCTGACTTCAAACTATAGTGCAAGGCTACAGTAATCAAAACAGCATGGTACTGGCACCAAAATAGAGATATAGACCAATGGAACAGAACAGAGGCCTCGGAGGCAACGCCACACGTCTACAACCATCTGATCTTTGACTAATCTGACAAAAACAAGCAATGGGGAAAGGATTCCCCATTTAATAAATGGTGTTGGGAAAACTGGCTAGCCATATGCAGAAAGCAGAAACTGGACCCCTTCCTGACACCTTACACTAAAATTAACTCCAGATGGATTAAAGACTTAAACATAAGACCTAACACCATAAAAACTCTAGAAGAAAACCTAGGCAAAACCATTCAGGACATAGGCATAGGCAAGGACTTCATGACTAAAACACCAAAAGGATTGGCAACTAAAGCCAAAATAGACAAATGGGATCTTATTAAACTCCAGAGCTTCTGCACAGCAAAAGAAACAATCATTAGAGTGTACCAGAAACCAACAGAGTGGGAAAAAATTTTGCAATCTACAAATCTGACAAAGGACTTATATCCAGAATCTACAAAGAACTAAAACAGATTTACAAGAAAAAAACCCATTCAAAAGTGGGTGAAGGATATAAACAGACACTTTTCAAAAGAAGACATATATGAGGCCAACAAACATGGAAAAAATGCTCATCATCACTGATTATTAGAGAAATGCAAATCAAAACTACATTGAGGTACCATCTCATGCCAGTTAGAATGGCGATCATTAAAAAATCTGGAGACAACAGATGCTGGAAAGGATGTGGAGAAATAGGAACACTTTTACACTGTTGGGAGTGTAAATTAGTTCAACCATTGTGGAAGACAGTGTGGCGATTCCTCAAGGACCTAGAACCAGAAATACCATTTGACCTAGCAATCCCATTACTGGATATATATCCAAAGGATTATAAATCGTTCTGTTATAAAGTCACATGCACATATGTTCACTGCAGCACTGTTTACAATAGCAAAGACTTGGAACCAACCCAAATGCCCATCGATTATAGACAGGGGAAATGTGGCACATCTACACCATGGAATACTATGCAGCCATAAAAAATGATGACTTCATGTCCTTTGTAGGGACATGGATGAACCTGGAAACCAGCATCCTCAGCAAACTGACACAAGAACAGAAAATCAAACATCGGGTGTTCTGACTCATAGGTGGGTGTTGAACAATGAAAACATATGGACACAGGGAGGGGAGCATCACACACTGAGGTCTGTTGTGGGAGACTAGGGGAGGGGCAGTGGGGGGGTAGGAAGTTGGGGAGGGATAACATGGGGAGAAATGCCAGATACAGGTGAAGGGGATGGAAGCAGCAAACCACATTGCCATGTATGTACCTATGCAACAATCCAGCATGCTCTTCACATGTACCGCAGAACCTAAAATGCAATAAAATATATATATATATTTAAATATATATTCTTGTATTTATTCCTGACATTAAGAGTAAAAAAGAATAACTAAGAAATGAAAAACTTAATTAGCTAATTGATAATGGAGATTACTGGTAAATATCACCAAATCAGAATAGAACAAATGACAGCTAAAGTTGCCAAAGATAAAATTTGTTAACAGTTAAAAATTGATGGAAGGATCAAATTTTCTTAGTAAAATTCATATCTGATTTTTTTTGGTTCCCCAAATATTGGAGTTGTTATAAATAATGGCCATAAAATAAATACAATGTCAGAAGCTATAATTGTTAAATATGATAAGAATAAAACTGGCTGTAAATGATAAGCAAGACTTACATAAACAAAGCAGGGATGACACATCAGGGATGTAACAAATGAATCATTTTGGCCAAAAGAATTTTTTTCTTCAGAAGTTATAATGTTAAGAATTAAATGGCACATCAAACTCAGATTCCGAAGGTTTTTACAACAGGCAAAGGAGTGTGGTAATAATAAAAACTATGTTCTGCCAGAAAATGACATAACAGAAGAACTAATTTTAGATCATTGACTAGTTAACAAACATGCATTAAAAACCAAAAAATAATCACTGAGAAGTAGTTATAGAAACAAGAGTCACCAGTTTAAAAGCTGGTGCAAGAATCATCGTGAACACCTAGACTAGAATGGTCACATTAAGAGTGGAAAAGAAAAATTCAAAAAGCATTTTAAGAAATGAAAAAACAAAAATCTGATCCTCAAAGATTAATTCTATATAGAAAAAAGAACCTAAAGGCTAAAGATTACTTCTTCTGGAATATCTGTATTTCACGAATTTAAAACAGGAGAGAGCAATCCATAATGTCTTACTACTCATTACTTCTAAACAATGAAGATTGAGAAAAAAAAGTTACAAGATACAGCAAAATAGATCATTATTGAACTTAGAAGAAGTAGAAAGAAGCTGGGAGGTATGGAAAGCAGAGAAGAATAAGGAGTGAGTAGAAATCAAAGACACAAAGGCAATGGATATAGAATCCTCATTTGAAAATCACACTGGAAAGGGTGATGAAGGAATACTTCCTGGAAAGAAAATGGAAATATTATCTGGGTCTTGAATGAGAAATAGAAATAGGCAGAGACAAAGTGGTAAATTATTCAATACTCTTGAATCCACACAAAGTCTTGTTACTGCTCTTACAGTAAGAGAACTTAATGAAGAAATAGAAGTTATATTCAATAATGATTCAGGTAGCTGGGCTAGGGCATCAGTATTACCTATATAAAATGAAAAGTTGAGAAGGAAAGACCCAAATTAGTTTCTTTAGGAGATACAACCAAGTGGTGATAACTTCCCTCTCTTGACCTTTCCAAAGTTATATGAGCCCTATGTCCTTGCATTAAAATCTTCACATCGGAATTCACAAAGTGAGTTCTGTTTTCTTGACCAAACCCAGACTGATGATATGCATAGTATACAGGAATTAGGACTGGGTAACTTAAGGAGGCTAGAAATGGGAGAAGGACTGAGCAAGTAAATAACTGGGTGGAATGAAGACTCTTTACTGGAAAGAGAACAAGTAGCATGACTTTTTTAAAAGATCAAGTAACTTGTACCTATGGAAAAACCGGTCATTGGAAATAACGATTGCTGGCAACACTAAGTCATTTGGGGCAAAGAGACGGGACAATGGGATGATCCGCCAAGGGGAAAGAAGCATACAAAAGATATCTCAGGGAAAGTGAGAGGTCACATCAAACTGGAGACAAGTGGACTACAGATAGTTCAAACTGATGATTAGAAAGCAGAACACTCATTGTGCACACACAAAAACTGGTGATCTAAATTGAGTAACTCATACTTTAGAAATGATTTTCCCACCTATCTACATGCCCTATTCAAATGCTAGTACCAAAAAAATGGAACACTTACTATATTGGCACCCCAGATAAAGATCTTCGTGTGAATTATACAAAAGAACAGGATGTTTTTCCTTTTCAAACACAGAACTCCCATTAAAGTAAATGCATGTTTTTATTCAGCTGTCAAAAATAGATTATGGGCACTGTCAGTAAAGGTCATTCGGGTCTATTTCTTCTACCCAGGAGCATACCTGTGAATGCAAATTAAAAGTGAACTATATAAATGTTGTAAGATAAGAGCTCCAAGTGCCCTTAATCCTCTCACTTATACAACATGAACAGTCCTGCTGAAAACAACATTTCATATATTTCAAGCAAGTACATATCCCCCAAGGATGACTACATGCTACAAACATATGTAAGTTCTGATTTCCTTGGAAAGTATCATGTAGATTATTTTTTAATTACAGATTAACACAGTAGTTCCCAAATTTGTCTCCACATTATTAGTAGAATCAACCGGGATCTTTTAAAAATTTCAAATCCTAAGCTATCACCCAGAACAATTACATCTCAATCTCCTATGGTGAGGCAAAGATTTTGAAGCTCCCCAGGTGAGTCCAATGTCTGCACAAGTTGGAAACCACTGTGTTAAGACAGAACTCCTTCAAGGAAACCTGATTAGCCTTTTAGAGCAGCAGGTCTCAGACTTTGCTACGTATCAGAACCACCTGGGAAGTTCTAACAATTCCCAGACCCTGGCTACATCCAAGACCGGTTAAACTGTAATCCTTGGGGAAGTGAGCAGGGAGACAACCATTATTGTTCTTTAAAGTTTCAAATGTTCAACCAAATTTGAGAACTAGTGCTTTAAGCCAGAGAATGGTTTGTAATACTTATTTAAGACCATTAGATGTCTGGAAAACTAACTTCACTGATGCAATAAAAGTTCTTATTAAAACTCTACAAAAAAAGAAAGAAGAACAAGAATGTGTATTATGTTATGTAAAGGTAACGATGCTGTAGTAAGTAGACCAGCTATTGTGTTAACTACAATATTGAAAATTAGGACCAACACCAAAAAAAGCCTAAGCTAGACAAAAAGAAATATAACATATTGTCATTTAGAGAAGTATAATTAAATCTTTTAATCTCTGTATAATAAAATACATTCCTGTTCTATTCATCATTCTTGCCAAATATGTAAGTTTAAGAAAATTTTAAAAGAAAGAATTTTAGTGATAGAAAAAGGTTTCAACACTTAAATATGTAGATTAAATGACTGACTAATTCTGAAGTAAGAGAAGGTTATCTCTCATCCCTAACTCCAGTTCTAATCAGTAGTTTCTGGCCACTCTTTGGTCCTGTTGAAAATGAGCTCAGCGTGAATAAAATGTATATTATGTTTCAAATGCAACAGAAGGGGTGGTTGAATTAAGATGATTTGATGATATAACTTTTAAGTGTTTATTAAATGTTCACTTTTGTGTAAATATATTTCAATGAATGGTTTAAGTATCATTTAAAACAGATTTTATAAAGTATAATTAGATGTGCTGTCAGATGGGAAGACAAATTAAAAGTGCAATTCACACTTTCACAGCAGCAGTGCCACCAGGAGCAGCTGAGCTTTAGTACAATGCTCAAGGCAGAATGTAATCCAGTCCCCGCAGCACACATGACTACAGACTTGCAGGGATACTAGTATTTAAATTATTAATCAATGCAGTTTCCTTTGGTAGAAAAACCTGTGTGCTACACAAAAGAAGGGGAAGAGTAAGGTCTTTTTTAACTTTTGTAAATTGACTGCCTGGTAAAAAGCCTCTGTTTTCACCAGTTCATCGAAGTATCAGCTAGGCACGCCCTGCCAATTGACAGTATATGACAAAGTTAGAGGCAAACATCCATTTAGCCAATTACATTGGGAGGATTTAGCAGTTGTTACAACTGGAAATCTCTGGGTAGAAACCAGATGAATCAACAGACTTTCTTTTTAACTGCATATATCTAAGGTGCCCAAAGTGATGTTTTGATATACATATACATAGTGAAATGATTGCTACAGTCCAGCTAATTAACATACAATCATCTTGCATAGTTACTTTTTGTGTTAATAACAGAGTCTACGCTTAGCAAATTTCAAGTACACAATACATTATTAACTAATGTGCAGTCCTCATGCTATACATTTGATGTCTAGATGTATTCATCTGATGTAAGATATAACTGGAACTTTGTACCCCGGACCTACATCTTCCCATTCCCTTTCTTTCTACTCTGTATGTATTCTACTTTTATTTAGATTCCACATATATGTGAAATCATGCAGTATTTTATTTTCTGTGTTCTGTGTCTCACTTATTTCACTTAGCATAATGTCCTTCACGGTCATCCATTTTGTCACAAATAACAGGATCTCCTTTTTAAGGCTCAATAATACTCCATTCTCTCTCTCTCTCTCTCTCTCTCTCTCTCTCTCTCTCTCTCTCTCTGTGTGTGTGTGTGTGTGTGTGTGTGTGTGTGTGTGTGTCCCCCAATTTCTTAATTCATTCATCTGTTGACAGACACTTAGGTTGTTTCCATAGTTTGGCTATTCTGAATTATGTTGCAATTAGCAATTAACATTTCTAAATTATTCACACAGCTTTTAATGCAGAAGTAGGTACAATTCTAACTATTGTAATCTTACCCAAAACATCAACAGGGACCTATTTGATGATTATTCCCTTTGAAGTTGTTGGTTAAGGGTACAAATTTGTAGTTACAAGACAAATTCTGGAGACCTAATGTACAGCAAGGTGACTACAGTAAATAACAACGTATTATATACTTGAAATTTACCAACAGAGTAGTTCTCAAATGTTCTCATAACCACAAAAAAAGCAGAGGGGAGGAGGGACCCTAGGTGAGGTGACTGATATGTTAATTAGCTTGATTGTGGTCATCATTTTACAATGTATACACATATTGAAACATCACATTGTACACCTTAAATACATACAATTTGTATTTGTCCATCATACCTCAATAAAGCTGAATGAAAAAATAAAGGGAATCACTTTACCAAATGGTATAATTAGGTAACTATCTAACCTAAATCTTAGGCAAATCTTTAAAAAAAATCACTTTTCTTTCTTCATCAGCTGGGAAGCATCACTAATAAATGAAAAAGCAAAGATGATATGTTTTGCCTTTTCATTTTCTTCACTGAGCCTCTATTGGACTCACTAATTCCCCAATCAAAAGGCAATATACTGAGTTGTTTTAGGACACTTCTACCAGCATGATAGAACCTGTCATCAAGTCAGCCTAAGGTTTGGTTCTCCTTTTATTAAATATATCTATTATTACTCGTTAAACAATGTATTTTGATATTTCTGGATTTCACAGTTCATACCTGATTAGAAAAATGAAAATCATTAAAAAAACAATTTTATAATGAACTCTCCTAACACATACAAATCATCTAAGTAGGCATTTATTTTGAATCCAATCAGCAATGTTTATTATAATCCAAATATTATAGAGAAAATGAAGTCATTTAAAAACCTTTCTACACAAAAAACATTCTGCAACATTTCATATTTGCATTACAAACTACATATATTTTAATCCCAAATGAAAGCCTCAAGTATGCTTTTCTACCTAAGCCTCATTTAAATAGTGGATGCGATCAGCATTTCAATTCTCCTCTTAGCAAGATCTTCAGATAAAATATATTGTCTCCAAATTTTAAAATGGTTCCAAATTGCTGTTTTAAATAAGCACTTTTAAAATTAATTATCTCCTTTCCTGATAGTCTATGCTTTTCACATCCACACTAGAAATATTATAAAGTGCTCCAGCAAAATATGAAACAAAGATACCTTATTGTTTGACTTTCCTATTTGACCTTGTTTGCCAGGTGTGCACTGAATGTCATGGTTTCCATTGCTAAATCCAGACAATGAATGTGCTGCTGTCAGCAAGCCCATTTGACTGAAACCTCTTCTCTTGTGAAATTCATTCCGTAACCCTATACCTGGCCTCTATAAAGAATAAAATTGTATTTGTATGTCTTGTAGTTGGTAGACCAACGAAGTAAAATTGCCACTCTTTTTAAAAGCCTAGCTTTCTCTTGTTTGTTTTCATTTAATTCTACAGGTCTTTGTAGCTTCCTAGAGTATGAAACCATTCTCTCACTTTGTCTTTCTCAACCATAACATAAATCGATGCAAAACAGCCCCTTTTGTGAACATCAGTCTTTCTTTCAGTCAGGCTGTCACAATGCAAGCACAGTGGTGCCCTCCTCTTCTAATCAGTTTTCAGATATCCTTTGATGGTAAAGTGGAGAGGATAGAAAATAAAGAGGAAGAAAGAAAATCATTCCACTGATTTCAGTAGATTAGGGTTTTGCCTTCTTTTAGATTAAGAATTCCTTTTATAAAAATAATGAAAACATTCCTGCAATAGTGACCATAATGAAGATGCTCAGAAGTAGCATTGTCCAGGTTTCGCTTAGCAATGAATATTCAATGAGCTATATGACTGTGCAAGTTACTTAGCTTCTCTGTTCCACATTTTTCCATGTAAATATTACCTCTCTCAAAAAGAGACTGTGTGGATTAAAAAAAGATAATGTATACAAAACACTAAGTCCGCCTGAGTAATTGCTCAATAAAATCAACTCTTATTTTGAAAGCAGAATTTAATGAACTCTCCAAAAGGCCTAACATTCTATATAAATATCTTCTAAAATAAATGTGGTGAATTTGATATTCTTATCAGACTTCATCATATATCTCAGACCCTATATTCCAAAACGGGTAACAAATTAATGTCACAATATTTTATAACAAATACTCTAATAATAATTTTCAAAATGAAAAATGTATTTTAAAGTTTAAAAGAGAGGAACAGCTTCTATATGAGAAAGAAAGGATTGACATTACACCTACATCAGACAGAAGTACTGTGGGGGATGAAGAAGAAACAGCCCCCAAGTCTCCACATATGCCTACACACATTCGAACTGGATTTCCTCCTGGTTCTCAGTGGTGCTCAGCATTGAAGATAACTTGGATTCACCTGAAAGCATTTGAGTCTGTCTGGATAAAATATAGACTTCAGGGCTTCAACCAAGACCTACTGAATTAGAAACCCTGAAGAAGGAGGAGGCAAGAAATTGACATTTGACAACAACGCCCCCCTCCCCAGGCTCAAAGTCCCACCAGTGATGCCAGTAGTTCATGTACCCATACTTCAAGAAACTTCAAGAACTGAAGTCCCAAGTGAGCAATAGCTATGATGGCTGAGTCTTGCCAATGTTGCCTACGTTTGCACTGCTTTTCAAAGTAGGCATACACAGAGTGATCAATATGTCTTTAATTAACACTTGTGACTGTCTCCCAATCAGAAAACCCAAGAGCCTAGTTCTCCAGTAACCAGGAAACTGTGTGAAATTCATTTTCATGGAATAATATGCATTGCTTCTTCGGGGCTAAACTATAATAGGTTATAATGTGGAACTAAATGATATTTGCCATTTTTCTGCAGATAACTTCATATTATTCTCTTTTGCTATCTAATAATTATCATTAAAATGAATTCTGGTCAAACTCCCCCAGATACTACAGTTACTTTGTAATTGTGCAGTGCCATTGTCTAATTACCCTGCCACTGCATAGCACTTTCCACATAATTAAATAAATAGTAATTATCCTTTGAGGAACCAATAACTCAGTGGTATTGGTGAATGGTAAAGTGAATCACTGCCTTACTGGGTAAATATGGGAAGAAGATCTTCAGTGAAGGTTTTAAAATCAGGCCACTGAAGCACATCTCAAATGCTATGGGTTTTATATTTTATCATATGAATAAAAATGGAACAAAGGCCGGGCGCGGTGGCTCAAGCCTGTAATCCCAGCACTTTGGGAGGCCGAGGCGGGTGGATCACGAGGTCAAGAGATCGAGACCATCCTGGTCAACATGGTGAAACCCCGTCTCTACTAATACAAAAAATTAGCTGGGCACGGTGGCGCATGCCTGTAATCCCAGCTACTCAGGAGGCTGAGGCAGGAGAATTGCCTGAACCCAGGAGGCAGAGGTTGCGGTGAGCCGAGATCACGCCATTGCACTCCAGCCTGGGTATCAAGAGTGAAACTCCATCTCAAAAAAAAAAAAAAAAAAAAAAATGGAACAAATAGAAAAAGCTTAGTGAAATGGCAGTTCATCTACTGCATCATCATTTCAGAAATTAAAGTTGGTAGCATAAGTTCATCCTTTCCCAAGGTATAGGAAGCATGAGAATGGAGTGAAGTAAAGGATATTCTAGCAACTCACTGAAGTACTGCTCAGAAAATGTCCTGAATTGGATAAAGTATCATCAGAATTGAAAAAATAAGGCAAGTAAGGGGGAAATTAAGAAAAGAAATGAACAGAGAAAATAAAAAGAAATGATGAAGAAAAGCCAATCTTAAACAGAAACAACACTGTTGCCACAAAGTAGGAGCACGACACCCACTCCCTCCCCCATGGCAGCTCATCACCACAGTAAAGGTGCCTAGAAGGACACCAGTTAATGAAAGATGCAGATATGGCAAGCTAAACTGGAAGTGAAGCCTCTACAAAAGCAGCTTCATGGAAAGAAGTAAGAAAAATTAACCACCCTCTTTGTCCATCTGCCACCCCATATCTCATAGGCAAGCTTTACTAATCCTGTGTCCCATAAAAGTATACCTTAAAATGTACTTTAAATGTCACATTGACAAGACACGTTATTGCTAATGCTTATCGAGAAAATCATTTTCTTTTACGTAAATTATCTTTAAAATATATTTTATGTTTATGAACTCTTTGGAATAACTCCAGATATTTTACCCCCTAAAAACATATCCCTGACCAGGCACAGTGGCTCACGCCTGTAATCCTAGCACTTTGGGAGGCCAAAGTGAGCAGATCACCTAAGGTCAGGAATTCAAGACTGGCCTGGCCAACATGGTGAACCCCCGTCTATACTAAAACTACAAAAATTAGCCAAGAGGTTGTGCATGCCTGTAATCCCAGCTACCTGGGAGACTGTCAGGAGAAGTGCTGGAAACCGGGAGGTGGAGACTGCAGTGAGCTGAGATCACACCACTGCACTGCGGCCTGGGCAACAGAGCAAGAGTCTCAAAAAAAATAAAAAAAAGAAAAAGAAAAAAGAAATATATCCTTGGAATTACAATATAAGGAAATCAAAAAAGATTATTTGATTTCTAAATAATAGACTTGTACATGGCTTTATCTTTTGAACTCCAGGTGCAAGGAGGTGAGTTAATCATATTCCTTTGTTCATAGTAAACTATAATCATTGTGAAGTCCCTCCTTTGTTTTAGTTTAATTTCCAATTTATTCCTAATGTCCTATCATCCCACAAGCCCCCTTTTCTAAATTGCTTGCTATATGCTTTCTAAAATGCCTGTATCTTTTTTTTTTTTTTGAGACAGAGTCTTGCTCTATCACCAGGCTGGAGTGCAGTGGTGCAATCTCGGCTCACTGCAACCTCTGCCTCCTGGGTTCAAGCGATTTTTTTTTTTTTTGAGACAGAGTTTCGCTCTTGTTACCCAGGCTGGAGTGCAATGGCGCGATCTCGGCTCACTGCAATCTCCACCTCCTGGGTTCAGGCAATTCTCCTGCCTCAGCCTCCTGAGTAGCTGGGATTACAGGCATGCGCCACCACGCCCAGCTAATTTTTTTGTATTTTTAGTTGAGACGAGGTTTCACCATGTTGACCAGGATGGTCTCGATCTCTTGACCTCATGATCTGCCCGCCTTGGCCTCCCAAAGTGCTGGGATTACAGGCCTGAGCCACCGCGCCCGGCCACCCATATCTTTATAAAAATAGTAAGTTCATTCAAATGTGTAAATATAATTTATAAAAATAGTATTAGACTATGCATCCTGTTTCTTTTTTAATTTTTTAAACTTACCATGTTCCTAAGACCTGTACAGGTTCTTAATGTGGATCTATGTTGCTCTGCTTACATCCAGTGTGTTGCTTTTAAGTGCCCCATGTTAAATACAGATCTTTCACATTTTACTTCCTCAGTCCCCTCAGTATGGAAACATACACACATACATATATATTGCCTTTAGCTCTCAAGTATTACTCTTAGCAACATCAAAATATATGGATGAGAGAGAAAGATCATCCTCAAACATATTCATATTCTTTGTGAGAATTTTCTGTAGGATATACTAGGCCTGAGATGAGTAGTCATGAAACATATGATAACTTCATTTTGCTAAGTGCTACCAGATTGCTTCCAGAATGACTATATTCCCACCAGCAAGTGGAAGACAAAAAAAAATTTTTTTTTACTTTTTTAAAAACTTCTGACCGAAATGCTTTTCATATATTTAAGTTCTTTAATTCCCTTCTTCATCCCATGGATCTACACTCTATTCAAATTTAGTTTTTTGTTTTATTTTTTAAAGGATTTATTTCAGAAAGCACAAGGTCAACAGCTGCTATGTGATTTGGGCACAGTAGGAAATAAAGCATGCTATGGTTTAAAAAGATTCAGCCATGGAATAGACTATTTGGAAGGTAAAAAGCTATACAGTGCTGGAATATGACACATTTTCTACGGAACATCCTATTCTCCTTTACAATAACCTACATCTCCATAAATCCACTCTCCCATTTTATATGGGTAGGATTCAAAATCATGTCTTTGGGCAAAAACAGCAGAAGCTCCCATTTAGAGTACCAGTGATTCTCAGTATGAAACACTTTCTGCTGTTACCACCAAACAATATAAACCAGGAAGGGGTGGAATTCTAGCTCCTAGGTCCCTGGAATTATTAAACAGCACTCTAGAAATCATGCTGGAACCCCAGCACTTTAAGAATCAGAGAAGTTGGTGCAATTTCCTTCTCAGAGCTGAAAACGAGCTTAATAGCCACTATTAGATAAAGTTAATAGTCTCAAGTCCTAATACTAACACCTCTATGACTTCAGGTTTACTCATTATCCTTTGTGTTTATTATAATTACTGTCCTGTGACTGTAACAAGCATCCCAGAGTCTCCTGTTAATCAGTCTTCTTTGAACTATCACCATGTATCACATTGGTCATTCTCTCACCTCATCCCTGGCCTTGCCCAAGTGTCGATGTAACAGAGAGCCCTCTCCTATCACCCTATGTAACGCTGTGCCTAACCCACTCATATAAATACACACACATTTTACCAACAATCTCTATCCTCTAACAGTGCTATATTATCCTTCATAACACCACGTATATCTTCCCACTAAAGTGTAAACACACTAACACACTAAAAGCAGGGATTTTGTTATTTTATTCATTGAGCTATTCCCAGTATGTAGAAGAGTGCCTAGCACAAAGAAGATACTCAGATATCTGTAGAACAAATCAATTTAGATTGTGATAGATGCTGAAGATCCAGTAACAAACAAGAGAGCCCAGTCCCTGCCCTCATGGGGCTTACATTCATGCAGAGATACAGATGAGTAAGCTGCAGAGTAAGCAGGAGAACTCCAGTCTTCTGACTCATGTAGCTCTTTTCACCCTGCTATGCTGAACAGTGTACCGAAGATGGGGCTTGATTATTTAGCAACAGCTAAGGGAAAACATTAGCAAACAGAGGACTGCAAAGGCTGAGTTAGTTGCCTTTTTCTATCATGTATCTTGAAATCCTTTGTGGTTTTTCCCAGAGAGCCATTCAGATTAGAAGTTGCAAAAGAAGAATTAACCATGATGACTCTTTGACCACTTGTATTATTCTAAAGAATATTTTCCATTGTTTTTTGTACATGGGATACTATTTAGATTTCTCAATAAATCATCACAGTAGTAATGTAATCAACGTGCATAAATTTCCACAAGAACATACCCTCATGTATAGTTTAACAATGGGTAGAGGAATGGATAGCTGGAAATGTTTTCGTGGTTATATAACTTGTACTTATTAAGCCATGATACTTATTTTCTAACAGAATGCAAGTAATATCTACCAAGTCTTACTAGAACTGTGATAGTGTTCTATTTGCAAACAAGTTAGAAAATAAAGCATCTATTCATATGCTTTGGAATAGGAATAAACATACTATTTTTATTGTATACCAGACTCTCTTTGACTAAACTTGAAGAAAGTGAAAAGAATTAAGGTTTTAAATACTGTCCTAGAATTTAATTGAGAGAGGGAGAGGGTGAAAGTTGCTTTGAATGTAAAGTTAGGCTGATACGGAATTTACTCTCCAGAAGCCACATTCTACTTCTGTTGACAGACAATGATATCTGACGTAAGAGAAGTCCAAAGTACTAATTCCTGCATTGAGAGTTTAGGGACTCATACCCCAAGATTAAAAGAAACACTGGATTTATTTTGAGTTACTTAATATGGCCTAAATATTGTTGAAAAAGCTAATATAAAAATATGTTGCGAATAATTTTCACTGGAAGTATATTTTCTCCTGTTTATACTTTCATTCATAGAAACAATAAAGGACAAAGGATTAAGCAGCAGAGTCTTCTGGTCTTAACCATTTGAGCGCAGGAAAACAATAAAGATTAGTTTATTATATATAGTCTATTATTATATAATATGGGAATGCTGTGAAGTTATTTGGGAGTAATTTTTCAAGTATCAGTGGAAATTATCTCTAGTGAGTAGAAGTCAAATTCTGAAGTTTCTGATATTTACTTGTGAGTCACAAGTCTCCCCTGTTCAATATCAATATATTAGATTGAAAGCACAAAAATTCACTTACAAATAAAAGAAGGCCAGGCGTGGTGGCCCATGTCAGTAATCTCAGCACTTTGGGAAGCCAAGGCGGGTGGATCACCTGAGGTCAGGAGTTTGAGACCAGCCTGAGCCACATGGTAAACCTCCATCTCTACTAAAAATACAAAAAATTAGCTGGACACGGTGGTGGGTGCCTGTAATCCCAGCTGCTACTTAGAAGGCCGAGGCAGGAGAATTGCCTGAACCCAGGAAAGCGGAAGTTGCAGTGAGCAAGATCGCCACACTGCACTCCAGCCTGGGCAACAAGAGTGAGACTCCTTCTCAAAAAAACAAAAATAATAATAATAATGAATGAAATAAGTCATCAGCTTGCTCTACTTTAGAAGTTCTCCCAATTGCTCTAATTTGCTGATAACATGTTTCTCTTTCTCTTCGTTGCTCCTGTTTTGGAATGAGGGCAAATGGTCCAATTGCATTTATTTCCACTGAATTATGATTTTCAGTACAACCAAATGAGATTTCTTTTTCTTTTGAAAATTAAGAAGTTGTATTATGATATGTAAAATGATTTTCTGATTACTATATTCAGATGTGAAATACAGGACTACATGTTGCTTGGTTATGCTTCATTTTTGAATGGGGCATGCGCTGGTAACTGTAGCTCTAGACTACTCAGATATTCACCAGGCTCCACGGCTACCTCAGCTCACAACCATCACCTTTGGATATCATTTTGCTCATGGTATATAATAGCTTCCTCTGGTGACCTCGAAATAGACAGCACATGCTAAGTATCTCTGTGTCCCACTATTGTTTGTATTACATTCAGTGTATCTGCTAAGTAGAAAGAGTGACAGAACCCAGACAAACAATCTAAGTTCCTTTTTTTTTTTTCTGTCTCACTCTGTTGCCCAGGCTGGAGTTCAGTGACATGATCTCAGCTCACTGAAACTTCTGCCTCCCAGGTTCAAGTGATTCTCCTGCCTCAGCCTCCTGAGTAGCTGGGATTACAGGCATGCACCATCACACTCAGCTAATTTTTGTATTTTTAGTAAAGACAAGGTTTTTCTATGCTGGCCAGACTGGTCTTGAACTCCTGACCTCAAGTGATCTGCCCACCCCAGCCTCCCAAAGGGCTGGTATTATAAACATGTGCCACTGTACCTGGCTAGTTTTTATATTTTTAGTAGAAATGGGATTTCACGATGTTGGCCAGGCTGGTCTCAAACTCCTGCCTCAAGTAATCCAGCCATCTTGGCCTCTCAAAGTGCTGGGATTATAGGTGTGAGTCACCACACCCAGCCCAAATGATCCAAGTTCTAAGAAAAAGTCTATCATTTACTGGCCACAAGACTTGGTTAAAAAAACGAAAATCACTTAAACTGTACGATAATCAAAATCACCCTGCCCTTCCAACAGGATTGATTGCATCATATTGCAACAAAAGGTATAATATGGAATTTTAAAAGAATGTGTGTGTACACATTTTGTTTTATATGCTGGAAAACAAAAATAATTCAAATTTGAAATAATTACATAAGAACATGACATTATATAAACAGGACTTGACAGAACCACAAGTGGGGAGCAGACAAGTAGACCATCTATGTCCGAGGTCCACATTCTTCAGTGCTGATGCCACCTTCTGCTAGTGATTCTCTTGGTCAAGAAAGTGGACTTCAGCTAGCTCACGCCTTGGGGAATTATTTTAAATAGACCATACAAATTATTTCTTTTCATCTTACATAGTTGATTCCCTCCTCCAAATATAAAAAGGTCATTAAAATAAAAAATGTTCTATAGTTTTAACCATCCACTGTTGTAAGTAAGGAGAGAAAATACCTATTCTTTCTTTTCTAAATTTAAAGAAAACAAGCTTGCACTACAATCTTAAGATTCCTGGTAGTGCAGCAGGCTCCACAACTCATAAATCATAATGTGCTTCTTTGCAGCATCCTCTTTACATGTAGCTGAATTAATATAGCAATAAGGGGTGAACAAAAGTATCTCTGGTTTCTGTTAGAATGAGTGCCATGTCTATACATCTCTGCCTGCTTTTCAAACCAGTAATCCATCAAGTCTCAGGACAAAGAAATAAATGGTTCTGGTCAACTCATCACTGAACAAATGTGCTAATGTACTTCTCTCTGCGTCTGGGTTCCATTATTCCACAGCCAGATCATGCACAATTTGTGTTTTGCCTTATTTAAAATAATGACTGCCTTTGTTAGAAACTACCAAGGAAATATGATTCCCTGCAAGATGCTAAACTACCAGTAGTCCAGGAAAGTCCACATCCTTCCTGAACAATGGTTGACAGGTTAAAAATTGTGCTTCCGAGAACACAAATAATATCTAAGCCAAAAATAAGGTAGTCTAAAAGCACTTAAATTATTCAGGCTGCACTTTCACCTAAAGTAAATTGGCAGAATTGGTAAATTAAATGAGGTAACATCTTACAAAAGGTCTCTTTTGTGGAAGGAAGTGAATGGATGTGATGGGGATGTTGCCCCATAAACAGTGTCCTCAAAAAGCTTAAGGGGAAAACCTACTGTTCTTGTAAATTGCCCAACTTAAATTCAAGCTCTCAGCAAATGTTTGTTGAAGCAAATTAAAATCAATAAATTTCTTGGATGCTTAAATCACATAAAATAAATTGAAGATTATAAATTATCTCCACAATGAGTTATTCTTCAATTAATATTCTTCCACAGAAGACAAATACGTGCCGCTGATGGATACAGTAGTTAACAGCCAGGAGAAAGGTTTTCCTGGCAATACCCTTGCTAGAAAACTTTGAGAGTTATCACAGGATTGCTCTCCTGGCCCAATCTGAGGTCCAGACAGAACTTAGCACCCTACTTCCTGGGTGTCAATGGGGGGATGCCTTTCTCATGAGGGAGGAGCTTAGGGGAAATTATTATGTCGTTGGTTTCCTTTTCACATATATGACCTTTTCACTTCCCGATAGAACATAAAGCATTTCAAGCAGTAGATAGTGAAACAGATTAAATGTACTGTAAAACGCCCCAAGATTTGGAATCTAGAGAATATTTTATAATATTAAAATACATAAAATAGTAACTAAAACGGATCAGAAGCCATTTAGGAAGTAATGAAATCAAAGCCAGTATGTGAATTCATATAGAAAGACAAATTCTGCTGGTAACAAAATGTTGGAGGAGTTTTTCAAATGATGCTTCCTTTGGGTGACCTTAAGAAGCAGAGCACCTAATGTCTTCAATCCTCATTTATTCAACAATTGTTTACTGAAAGCACTTATTATGTGTACTGTAATTTTGCTTAAGATAGATGTTTTTTAGGTTGACTTCTGATCATAGGGACATATAATTCAATTATCATTCCACAAACACATTCTACAAGAAAACTAAGGTTTGGTGATGCAACTTGGCCCAAGAACAGAGATGTGTCTCTCGTACTGAACTCTCAAGTACCACTGCAAACATACTTCAGCAGGAGGCTGTCTGTGCAAGCTTGGGCTCTGTGATGAGTGCTACAGGATGTGGGAGTCTAAGTTTTTAATTGATGTCAAAAAAGCAGAATAAAGATTATCTTTTGACACTTAGGGATCCAACTTCCATCTTTGCTTCATGGAAACAACTCAACCTCCATGTATAGTCAGATTACAGGGGTTCTTGTGAGTAAGACCAATTTTGTTTTCCCAAAAATGAAAAGATATTTTCAGCTGTTCTAACATTGTACATGATATAAGTGCCTTTGATCAGAAAAATCTTTTCAGGTAGATATGCATTAATAGTGTGCTGCCTTGATTTTACCTCTTAAACATGATACATTTAAAGGAGCTTAGCATCTTCATGCTCTTGACCAAAATGAGTTAGCTGTAAATGGGTTGTGAAGGTTGTGATTCCAATTTTGTGCAGCAGCATGGAATTCTAAAATAAAGTTGCATGTGTCCTCTCACCAAGATGTAGAGGAATGCCTAGTGATCCATAGAGGGGAAGGACAATAATAACATCTACCCTATACAAAAATGAACTGTTATCCCTCTTTCCCCAAAAAAGGTTTATGCCTAAGACGTATTGAAAAGTTGCTCCCCGTATTTACTCCCCCACCCCTAAAAGAGCAAAATATTGGCAAATGCCCATCAGGTTCTAAGTGACTTGGCTATGTGAAATCACTCCTGGCTGACAAGGAGTATAAAAATATGTGCTCCCCACTCTCTAACTCCTTACCAAACCTCTCACACTACCCTTGCCTCTGCCTTCCCCATTCAAAAAGAATGGTTGCCGCCCCGCTTAGAGCATAGAATCCAGGGCCAACTCAAGCCTTGTTTTAGAAGCTGCACATGAGAAGCCACTTCTTCCCCCACTCCCAGAATAGATGTGGTTCAAAGGTGTATCTGGCAAAGGTCCAATCATTTGAAGCAAATGTGTAGAAGTGCTCCAAAACAGGATGTCAGAAAGCATACTGCCCTCATAGCCTGCTAAAATAAATGGAGAGAGGGATATGTGGAGGAAACGATACCAATTACCCATGCTGGAGCCTGCCCAAGTCAGAACAACTAACACACTTTAAATGTGTAAATAATCGTCCTCAGTATTTTAACGAGTTCAGTAATGGAGAATCATCTTTTCTTCATCCATTTCACCTCCAAAACAGCACTCCCTACAACTCAAGTCTCTATTAACAATCCGCTGAGGCATTAATTGAATATTGACCCAAAGAAATGTCTGCTACCTGTGGCATCACTACAACTCCCCAATCGAAAACCAGCTCTAAATTTGAGATACAGCAAGGAAAGAATTCCATCTCACTACTTTGATTATATTTTAACTGCTAGTACTTAGAAACCAGTAGATTTTATTTAAAAATAAAGAAAAAAATTCAAGACAGCTGGAGTATAATGAAAAAAGCCCTAGATTTGCAGTCAGGAATCTCAGCTTTCTATTACTGTTCTGTTCTTCCAAACTCTGTGACTGTAACTGTGGACCATTCGTTGATTTATTCTTTTATTAGACTATTTATTAAGTGTCTAAGCTAAACACTGTGTCAATTTTTGTTAAAAGGCAATATTTATATCTATTCTAACACACAAGATTGTCTTAAGAATTAAAATTACTTATGTGGTAGTACTTACCAAATAATAAAGCACTGTGCAGTTATGAAACAACTATTATCAAAAAACATTCCAACTGCTTGAATCTGCATCTGATCACCATGTGGAGGAGTGTATGTGTATATAAATGGAATTTGTGGGTACATGATACGTAAAATATGCACAATGAGGAAAGTATTACATGTAAACTCTAACAAATAAAATATACTTTGTAGAATGAATGGAAATAGAGACGCAGAATATTCAGGTGAGGAAAATAGTGACCTTTTGTAACTCCCCATAAATTAACAGCACATGTGGCTAAAAGTAATTTACAATTTAGAGACAACAAACTGAGAGAAGCAGTTGAACAAGGTACTTTATGCTCTATTCTAGAACCAAGCTGTCTGAGTTTAATTACTTGTTCTACCACTTATAGCTGTTGCCTAGGAAAAGTTACTTCGTATCTGTGCCTCAGTTTCCTCACCATCAAAATGTGCTCAATTACAGTATTCACCTTCTGTAACTGTTTGGAAGATTAAATAAGCTAGCACATGTAAAGTAAGAGTTATATAGTGCATTGTAAGTCTGCCTAAAGATGAGCTATTTAACATGCAAATACTTTTACATTTAAAGGGGTTATTAGAAATAATCATGCTTAAAAACTATTACATCATAAATCAATTCAGTGAATGTTACTATAAGCACATATATAGGTTTTTATGTCATTCTTTATTCAGAAATCTACAAAGCCTTCATTTTATCTACCATAAACAGTCTAAAGTCATTTATTAGCTTTTAAATCATTATATTTTCATACGCTATCCACACATGTCTCACAACTTCTAATATGAATTCTACATTTCAGTTAAGTCAATTTATTTCTCTGTTGGTTCTTTTCCATTAGCATAAATACACACTATGTCTCCCATCTTTTATAAACTTTTTTGATCTTAGTTCATTTTTTTCACTTTTACAACAAAACTCCTTAAAAGAGTTTTCTGTACATGCTGTCTGAACTTCCTGTTTTATTCTTTCTTGAACTTACTCTAATTGGGTTTCACTCCCTGCTACTCTCACTAAAACAGCTCCTGTCAAGGTCACCAATGATTTTAACACTGCCAAGCCCAACTGTCATTTCTCAGGGTTCCTCATACTCATCTATTCAGCAGAATTTGACATTACTCATCACTTCCTGCTTTTGAAACACTTCCTTCATTTTGGCCTGCAGAACAGTTTTTAATTCTTCTCCCATATCATTTTCAGTCTTCTTCGCTGGCTCTTTCTCATCTTCCTGCCCTCTAACTCAGGACATGATCTTCACACCTGTAGTCTCCCTCTACTAACTCCCTAGTTCATCTCCTCTAGTCATATGGCCTTAAAAAAATAGACAAATGGGACCTAATCAAACTCCACAGCTTCTGCACGGCAAAAGAAACAGTCAATAGAGTGAATCGGCAACCAACAGAATGGGAAAAAATTTTTGCAGCCTACCCGTCTGACAAAGGGCTGGTATCCAGAATTTACAACAAGCTAAAACAGATTTACAAGAAAAAAACAAACAAGCCCATTCAAAAATGGGCGAAGGATATGAACAGATACTTTACAAAAGAAGACATACATGAGGCCAACAAACATATGAAAAAATGCTCATCATCACTGGTCATTAGAGAAATGCAAATCAAAACTACATTGAGATACCATCTCACGCCAGTTAGAACGGCGATCATTAAAAAAGCTGGAGACAACAGATGCTGGAGAGGATGTGGAGAAATAGAAACACTTTTACACTGTTGGTGCGAGTGTAAATTAGTTCAACCATTGTGGAAGACAGTGTGGTGATTCCTCAAGGACCTAGAAATAGAAATTCCATTTGACCCAGCAATCCCATTACTGGGCATATATCCAAAGGATTATAAATCGTTCTACTATAAGGACACATGCACACGAATGTTCATTGCAGCACAGTTTACAATAGCAAAGACCTGGAACCAGCCCAAATGCCCATTGATGATAGACTGGACAGGGAAAATGTGGCACATATACACCATGGAATATTATGCAGCCATCAAAAACGATGAGTTTGCGTCCTTTGTAGGGACATGGATGAACCTGGAAACCATCATTCTCAGCAAACTGACACAAGAACACAAAATCAAACACCGCATGTTCTCACTCATAGGAGGGTGTTGAACAATGAGAACACATGGACACAGGGAGGGGAGCACTATACACTGGGGTCTGTTGGGGGGAGTGGGGGGACAGCGGGGGGGACAGCGGGGGGGGGTGGGGAGTGGGGGAGGGATAGCATGGGGAGAAATGCCAGATATAGGTGAAGGAGAGGAAGGCAGCAAATCACACTGCCACGTATGCACCTATGCAACAACCTTGCATGTTTTTCACATGTACCCCAAAACCTAAAATGCAATAAAAAAAAAAAGGAAAAAAAAATTATGTAAGAGCAGATTTCTCTCCAATTTGTATTTTCAGGTCATTCCTACCTTCCGAAATCCAGACACATAACTAACTACTTTTATTCGGTCCCATTTAGAAGTCTGTAAAACTCTCAAAGCTAATATGTCCTTTAGAATGTTTGATAACTCTTCCCGTACCTGCTATTACCACCATCTCCCTAATTTCAGCCAATGGAAACTCCATTCAGAAGAATCTTATTAATTCCCCTCTTTCTCTCACACTCCATAGGCTTCAATCGATAAGCTTATAGTAAGAACTATAAGCTCCTTGTTGAAAATATATCTAACCAATTTTCACAGCTTCCACCACTCCCTAACCCTCTTTGCCTCTCACTTGGACTTTTTGCAAGAACATCCCTGCTTCTGCCCTGGTTTCCCTACAGTTTGTTCCTACACAGCAGCCAGAGCAAGCCTTTAATATAAGTCAAACTGTGTCACTGCTCCCCTCAGAATATCTAAATGGTTTCCTACTTCACTCAGAGTCAAATCCAACATCTTCACCATATACCTGAAGGCACTATGTGATCTGGCTGCCGCTTCCTCTCTAACCTCATTCATTGCTACTCACCACCTCCTTCAACCCCCTTTTTCTGATCCAACTACACCACTCTTCCTTTTCTTACAAAATACAACCCTACGCAAGAAGATAAGCTCCATCAGAGTGAAAATTTTGGTGTTTTATAAACTGCTACATCCCCTAAAACCAAGAAAAAGGCCTTGTGATTTCCTATATTTATTTAAAGAATAGGCTGAAGGATAATTTCTCTGTATTGTGCATAAATGATAACTCCCACACATCGAATGCCAGGCCCAAGGCCTGCATTATGTCAAAGCTTCATGAAAACTGTTAAGACAAGCATTATTATTCTTCTGAGGCAGATGAGTAAAATGAAGTCTAGGAAGATTATATTTCATGTCCAAAATCACATCACTGGAAAGTAGCAACACTGAGGTTTTAACCAGAGGCTGTGCTCTTCTCATTAAACCTCTCTGCTCACTAAACATTCTGCACTCATTTTTGTTCCCTAAGCTGGCCTGATGTTCTTAACATACCTAGAATGCCCTCCTTCTAACTCTACATCTCAGATGTCAGCTACAAATCAATGCTTCTCATTCATTTCCTTTATTGACATCCCACTCATCCATTTAAGTCATTCCAATTTTTATCAATGTCTCCATTCTCAGAACTAAAGCTCTTAAAGTTTAGAAAGAATGAAAATAATCTCAAGTGTACATGCTTTTCAATAGTTTTCTATGTATATGTGTATGCTGGTTTTCCCAAACACAACTGGGGGCTTTACAACAGAACGTATTTCATTAAAATACTTGTCTCATATAGTGGCGATTGAGAATGTTCATAGCAAGGGTTAAATAATGTATTGCCTTGAAGACACACAAATATGCAAAAGAACACAAGGTTCTTTTGACCTAGATGTCAAAAACTACAAACTTTATTGTTGCCATTCAGAAATTTCTGTCATTGGGCATAAGAGCACAGAGAGTAGATGCCCATTTGCTGAGACTAATTAAAGTCTCATAGATCAGGATTTTCCTTTCTATTTGTGCTAATCCCTAATTTTCCCCATGGTGTAAATTAAGGACTCCACACAAATGGTCACTGTTAGGCACAGACAATGAGAATAATCTTTAATTTTCTAACACAGAGACTAAAGCATGTATGTTTGTGGGATGTACATTTGCCTCTTGAGTGCTGCCTCTGTTCCCCTCCAACAGGCAGATGAAAGATTCGTGTTCCTTAAACACTACTTCCCTCATAGTGCTCCCTCTCCCATCATACCCCACACAGCTCTCTACTACTACCTATAGATTAAATCTAGACTTTTCAGTCTGACCCCGAAAACCTTTCACAACTAAATCCTGCTCTCTACACACTAATGGTCCACAGCTTTGTAACTAACACTCTTACCTCTTTTTAAGTAATACAATTAGATATTATATGCCCATGATACATTACTCTATCATTTGCACAGATAGGTTCACGGGACCCATGCAACCTTTTCCACCCTCACTTTAACATCAACATTGTCACCATCCTTTAGAGACCATATCTCCAGAGAAAAAGGAAGTCACCAAAGTAGAACTCTGTCACCATCACAACTTCATCCAGACAAATCCATATGTTCATGCCTGCTTTTTCTTCTCTCTTGTTACACTGAGAATGTATCACTATCTTATTAACAATCAATGTTTCCAGCCATGCTCTGGATACCTTCTCCCTCTGTTCCCTTTTCAAAACTTTTCTCAAGACCTCTCTCCTGAAACTTTAGTCTCCCACTCTCTCCTGAGTAATTCTCACTGACGTTCAAATCTGCTTCAAAATATCCCACCTTAAGGTGAAGAGGAAGACTTCATTTGACTCACCCCTCCAGTTCCTACTCTGTTCTTCCTCATAGCTAAATTCTCAAGAGTTTCTACACAAAGTACCTCCATTTTCTCATGCCATTCTTTCTGCAGTCCATTCCAGTCATATTTCTAATCATTTTTCCATTAAAATTATTCTGGTCAAAGTCCACAATGACCCCCATCTTTCCAAGTTTAATGGACCATCCCTCATTTTTTTTTTTTTTTTTTTTGAGATGGAGTTTCGCTCGTTACCCAGGCTGGAGTGCAATGGCGCGATCTCGGCTCACCGCAACCTCCGCCTCCCGGGTTCAGGCAATTCTCCTGCCTCAGCCTCCTAATTTTTTTATATTCTAGTAGCCTTGACACAGTTGTCCAATCAATCCCCCTTCGTTTCCCTATCTGTATTTTCACAGCTTCCTTCTTACTTGCCTGGAGACTTCCTCTTAGCCTCTTTTCTGGTTCTTTCTCTGCTATCTCAACTCTGAATTTTTTTTAGGGTTTGAGCCTGGGCCAGCTCTTTTCTCTAAGCTCTAAAATACAACCTGAACATGTTCACTTCTCTGCATCTCCACTAACACCATCCCTTTCTAGACCATCATTTTTACTAGCCTAGTCCACAGCAACTGCCCCCCTAACTTGTCTCCCTGTCTCATATTTCTCCAATTAGCCACTCATCAAGAGTGATCCTATTAACATAAATTAGTCCACTTCCCTCTACTGTGTCATACTCTCAGAGGTTTCCCATATCCACAGAATAAAACCCAACCTCCTCATAACTATCTCCAAGGCTTCACATAATCTGCCCCTTTCTCCTTTGAGACTTCAGTCATCTTGTGCCACTATCACTCCTAGCTCATTACTCTTCAGACACAATGGTCTATCTTTAGTTTCCCCAAATAACCCAAGTTCTTTCCCATAACAGAGCCTTTAAGTTTCCTGTACCCTCTTCAAGGAATACACTTCTCCCATCTTCACATGGCTAGTTCCTTCAAAGTCAGCATCAACATCACTTCTTTAGAGATTTTTACCGTGATCTCACAATTCGTTTCAAATGTCTTCTTCATTCTATTTTCTCTAATTGCATGCTATGTTTTATCACAGCACTTCTCTCAGTAATTATTTTTGTTTGTTTCAGTTTTTTATTTGTTTCATCTGTCTCCTCTATTAGAATACAACCTGGGACCAGGTCAGCCTTTTTCAATGTTGTGTCTTTCCATGACTAACACTGTGTCTGGATCATAGGGTACCCAGGAAATACATGTTGAATGAACTGATAAATATGTGCAAGATCTAAGGGTACATTTGATTACATATTATGTGATTCCATTTATATTAAATATTCAGAATAGGCACACCAATAGAGACAAAGTAGATGAGCAGTTGCTCGGGCTTACGGTAGATAAGAGAAATGGAGAGTGACTCCTAAGGAATGCAAAGTTTCTTTGGAGGTTGATAAAACATGTTCAAAAATTGATTGTGGCAATCAATAAGCAACTCTGTAAATATACAAAAATCATTCAATTGTACATTTTTGGTGAATTGTATGGTATGTAAATCATGTCCCAATAATGCTGTCCCTCTCCTCCCTGACATAAAGACATTTGACTAACCCATTAGTTGATGGGGTTTTTTCTTTTGACATTGTATTGATAAGAAATATTTAGTAGCACATAATTTGTTTGTATAGTCCTTAAGGGTACTATAGTCCTTAAGGGAACTATAAAAAAATAAATGACTATAGGATAATGCTAATAAGGCAGTCAAATAATAAAGAAATATTTATTCAACACTTGCTACGTACAATGCAAAGTGTTAGAGATAATCAAAAAGAAAAATGCCTCAACACTGCCATTAAAGAGTTTAAAGAACGAATTTAATTCAGATTAAGATGGTTAAGAGGAAACAGTGAAGATCACTGAATCAGAAATCTCCTGTGGCCCATCTCCCATCCTCCCATAACCCTTTTTACTCCAACTGGTGATTCAGTAACAAGCTCAGAGCAGGTGCAGTCCTTCACCTCAGCTTTCTTCCAGGGGTTTCCACCCAGCCAGGTGAGGCACTGCAGAACTGCTCAGCCATTTCAATGTGTGTGCAAAGTTGGAGGAGGCGGGAGTTAAAGACTGTTGCAATTCTTGACTACATTGAAGCTGGTGCATAAATACTCCAGTCTTCTCTGTCTCCGATGCACAATTCTCTGATTTACCATACACCAATTCTCAAAGTTTGATCAGTGGGACTGAGTCACAGCTGCCCGAAGTTATAAGCAGATAAAAAATGCACCTCAAATAGGCTTTCACTCCTCTCCTCTTTCTCTCTTCCAAGCACTCACTTCTGTACTCTAGCATCACTTCCACAAATAAACTACTTATATGAAAACCCTTGTCTCAGGTTCCACTTTGGGGTGGGAGGGGGTCTAAGTCTCGAGCAATTTCCAAAGTCTATATCTCTATTTTTATAATCTTACCAAGAAAAACCAAAATTTTTGAATCCAAAGCATAGCATACTGTCAATTAGATAAGATGACCATAAATCCTGCTTAGGTCTGCACATTTGCCAAGCTAATTCATTCAACAATTCATTCATTCTTTTATTAAATATTGATCATCCACTATTAGCCAGACTCTCTTCTGGATTCTGTAAATATAGCAGTGAACATAAAAAATCCACTCTCTCTGGAGATTATATTCCATCAGGAAAGAACAAACAATAATAAACAAGTATACTGAAGTATACATATGTATGTTTGTGTGTATACACGAAAGTGTGTGTGTGTGTGTGTGTGTGTGTGTGTGTGTGTGTGTGTGTGTACACGTCCCATTAAGTGCTGGTAAGTGAAATTTAGAAAAAGTAAAATAATGAGTGATGGCAACAGATTACGATCAGAGAAGGGGTATATAGAAAAGTGATATGTAAGCAAAGATCTGAATAAAGTGATTCATGAGAATATCTGGGGGAAATAATCCCAGCAAAGGGAACTGCAAGAGTAAAGGCCAAAGTTAGTAATGAGCTTGGTATGGTCAAAAAAGAGCAAGAAGGCGGTACAGCTAGTGTCAAATGAGGAGGGATGACGGTGGAGAGGGAGGCACAGCGGCTCTTAATAGCCCAAGGTACAGAAAAGTTAGATTTTATTCCAAAATTTAAAGGATTTGTGAGTTATGAAAAGGGAGGGATGACAAAATTGAATTTATATTTCTGTAAGCTGGTTCTAGCTATGATATGAAATTCACTGTGAGAAGGCAAGAGAGGAACCAAGGTTATGGATAAGTGAGAAACACTAAACAGTGATGCAGGAGAGATATGACAGTAGAGAAAGATGAAGCGAGGAAGAAACCATTCCAGTGACTTCACATGTTTAAAAAAAAATGGGAGGACATGTTAGTTCTGCTTAAGCATCATTTTTGGGATTTTTTTTTTTTTTTTTTTTTTTTTTTGCAAATGAACATTTTGACAAAAAGCTGTTCACATTTGAACAAATTTTTAATGCTTTTAAAAATATAACAAAGTATAAAACTGTTCTAAGATATGATGTAGTATTCATACAACTTACAAAGAAAAGGGGAATCTAATTTGTAAGCACTGCTTTTAAGAATGTAACTTAGATCGATCTCCTTAGCGCCAGTCAGCAGGAAATCACAGGTCAGATGTAAATGATGCAATCAGGAGGGAAAAGAAAATCCTAGACACACTGTTCTCAAGATTAAAAAATCAAAAGGAGGGCCGGGTGCGGTGGCTCACGCCTGTAATCTCAGCACTTTGGGAGGCCGAGGCGGGTGGATCACGAGGTCAAGAGATCGAGACCATCCTGGTCAACATGGTGAAACCCAGTCTCAACTAAAAATACAAAAAATTAGCTGGGCATGGTGGCGCGTGCCTGTAATCCCAGCTACTCAGGAGGCTGAGGCAGGAGAATTGCCTGAACCCAGGAGGCAGAGGTTGCAGTGAGCCGAGATCGCGCCATTGCACTCCAGCCTGGGTAACAAGAGCGAAACTCCGTCTCAAAAAAAAATCAAAAGGAATTTGATGAACAAATATAAGGAAAGAATTTAAGGAGTAAGTCAGAGCAAGTAAAAGGAGAGTGGAAATTTTCCTTAGAAGTGCAGTTGCCCATTCCTGTCATTCAGGACATCAACATGAGGGGAAATACCAGGTCTCAAGTGAAGTTGCAAGATTTCATCTTCACAGATTTCTTAAGTAAGTGCAATATAGCATAATATTTTTAAAATATGTCCAAAAAACTTTATTTTTAAAAATGCCTTTTGCATGTTCATTTATGTTAACTCCTCCCCTTACCCTCATCTTAAAAAGACAGTGCTCTCATGAAGATTGAACCTAGATGTAAAAATGCAAACCATGCTTTTTTATGCCACAGGTAGGTGTCTTTCTCCTCTCTAACCAAAATTTCAGATATTAAAGGCCAACATTTCTAACGGAGTTGCATATATAAAACCATTTAATGGCATCAGCTATATTAAGTGTGTACTATTATTTTTCCCATCTTACAGATAGGGAAACTGAAACCCCAAGAAGTTAAATGTCTTGACCAAGGTCTCACAGCTGGAAGCCAGAATTTACAACCATGAAGTCTGGCTCCAGACTCTCATCCACTGTAACTATCACCTCGTAATGTACTATACAGATGGTAGCTTGGTTCAGAAGAAAAAACAAAAATAGAAGCATCACCTGGAAGATGTAATTGAAGAAAAAGAGGGGAGAGGCTGGGAATACACATCTCTCCTCAACAGCTAATTCTACCAACAGCAGGGAAGCCACAAGTAACATCTTCCGATCCTGCCAAACATCTCACCTAGAAGTGTGAGAGATTCACCTCCCATATTGCAGGCAGCCTCTCATATCCTGAGGATTTTCTTCTAGAAGTAGCAGTTGAGTGCTAACCTGCTCTGTAACAATACTAGGGCATCCTGCCAAAGAAGCTGGGTTTTTATTCAGCTGCATGAATGAGATCTAGTTTCAAATACAAGACTTCCTTACTACTTATTCTAGAGATTTCATTTAAGACTGAAAAATATCCTGGCCATAAGAGATCTTAATATGAGAGGAAACAGCTCTATTTAATTCTAGGGGGCAGTCCTCTAACCTAACTGAATGACAGATTCAAAATGTCATTCAACCAAATCATTCCCCTTCTTCAGAAGTGGCCTCATGACCCATATGCTTCACGCAATAGCCTCAGCACAGGAATACAGTTAGCTGACTTTGTTATAAACAATGGCTTTCATTCAATAGTACCCAAACTTAACCTTATACAAATCCAACTAAGAAGATTTGTCAGGTATTAATATCTACATTTGCTAGATAAGAAAGCAAAAGGACGGAGAGCTTTAAAGTCTTGCATAAGATTATATAACTAGAAGTATGGAGAAAATATGTGGCTATGGCTTCCTAAAATTGAAGATTACGCCATTCATTCACTGTTGGTGAATTAGCAAATCAACTGGTGACTGAAAGTCTGTCATCTGCCCAGCTCCATGCGGACCAATAAAATTCTGTAGACAACAATTTGAAACTCCCAAGCAAGTACTTAAACCACCTGTGTAAGTTTCTGTATCCATGTGCTGAAGTGAATACTAGTACTTTATCCCAGAATTGTTGAGAAAATTAAAGGAGGCATTGCATATCGGCATTTAGCACAGTGTCTGGCACAAATTATTATGATATTTTCAAAACCTTGCAATTAGAGCTATCTAATAATGATTGAACTCCTCTCACCAGAAGGGTAGCGAGAGATAGCCTGAATAACATTTATCAGAAATAATGGATAAAGCCTGTAGCAAACCTGTGAGACTGTGGGAAAGAGGTAGCATCTTGGCTCATATAGGTTCTTTTCCTCCCTATTTGTTGATACAGAAGAGTTTTCTCAGAAATTTTCATACATTTCCAAAGATAATACAAACAAATCAAAAATTAATATGATTTTCAGAGACACACCAAAATAAATCAGATGCTTGGATTAACTACTCATGTATTTTTCCATTAAGATCAGTGTCATTTTCCATTGCTTATACTTTTTTAAAAGAAAACCAAATACAGCAACTAAAACTAAATCACAGGAATAAATTAATAAATGTGGCTGTTATTAGTTTAACCCTGTACGTTAGCATTCTAATGCATACTGCTTGCATAGTCCTTTAGTTTCTTCAGAGGTTTTTATTATCCTAACTATATTAAGAGAAGCTCAAAGAAAGAAACTACATCATATGTTTTCCTTAATTCCCTGCCACACTTTCTAGCACAGAGTAAGTGGCAAATACCTTGATACGGCCAAAGTAGCTATGAACTAGATTCCATATCAAATGTTGGTTAGGATGTGGAGCACATGGACCTCTCATGCATTACAGGAGGGAGTCAAAATTGTTACACCAATATTGGAAAAGTGACAGTATTTTCAAAAACTGTACATATACACACCCTATGGCCTGTTTCACTCCTGGAATGCATTTATACAGGAATTCTACAGCAATACTACAATGATACATCTATATATTTCAACATGCATAAATATAAATATGTGCACATACAAAAAAAATGTGCAAAGGTGTTTCAAGCATTATTATGTGGAATAGCCCCAAACTGGAACAATAGAAATATTCTTCCAAGGTAGAATAAATAAGTGAATTGGGGTATATTCATATGATAGAATACTATGCGGCAATGAAAATAAAGTACTACCTTTCATATCATTCTCACCAACATGTTAAGCAAAAGAAATGATGGGGGATGGGGGATGGATGCAGCAAACCACCATGGCATGTGTATTCCTATGTGACAAGCCTGCACGTTCTGCACATGTACCCCAAAATTTAAAGTATAATTTAAAAAAGAAATAAGCCTTAATTAAGTTCATACTCTAAGATTCAATTTACATAAAGGTCAAAAGCAAGTAGGATGAGTCTACAGTGATAGAATTCAGCATAGTAATTACCTTTGGGAAAGGGACATAAGGGTAACTTCAGGAGTACTAGTAATAAAAATATTTATAGAAATAAAAAGCCCCAGGATCAATATCATTGCACTCCACTGCTCTCTTCCCCCTGCCTATTGAATCAATGTAATTTGTGAATATTCTATAGAAATAACAAACGGCAGGGGAAAGAACATTGTAGCAAAAACACAGAAACTTCTTTGAGGTTCTATTGCTGCCTTCAACTAGCTACAAGGTTACTTAAGTTGCTAAAATTATTTGTTCCTTCTCCTCTCTAAAATTAATATATTGAACTGATCTCCTTTATTCACTCAGCAACACAATAAACAGCAGCAGTCCCCAACCTTTTTGGCATCAGGGACTGGTTTCCTGGAGACAATTTTTCCATGAACTGAGGCAATAGGGCATGGTTTTGGATGATTTCAGCACATTACATTTATTGTGTACTTTATTTCTATTATTATTACATTGCAATTAACATATAATAAAACAATTTTACATCACCATAATGTAGAATCAGTAGAAGCCCTGAACTTGTTTTTGTACAACCAGACAGCTCTATCTGGGGGTGATGGGAGACAGTGACAGATCATCAGGCATTAGATTCTCATAAGGAGTGTACAATGTAGATCCCTCACATGCACAGATCACAATAGGGTTTGTGCTGCAATGAGAATCTAATGCTGCCACTGATGTGACAGGCAGTGGAGCTCAGGTGGCAATGCAGACAATGGGGAGTGGCTGAAAATACAGTTGAAGCTTCACTTGCCCTCCTGCTGCTCACCCCCTGCTATGCGGCCCAGTTCTTGTCCGAGGCCCAGGGGTTGGGGACCTGTAATAATGTTTCACATTATAAATCAAAAGTAAATCAAAAAATTATAACTACAGCTAATTAAAAACTATGTAAACATGCAGATCCAAATCAGAAGAAATTATGGAGAGCTATAATTAGTTGCCCTTTTTTTTCTGTTTTATTTTTATTTTTTTATTGCATTTTAGGTTTTGGGGTACATGTGAAGAACATGCAAGATTGTTGCACAGGTGCATACATGGCAGTGTGATTTGCTGCCTTCCTCCCCCTCACCTATATCTGGCATTTCTCCCCATGCTATCTCTCCCCAACTCCCCACCCCCCGCTGTCCCTCCCCTATTTCCCCCCAACAGACCCCAGTGTGTAGTGCTCCCCTCCCTGTGTCCATGTGTTCTCATTGTTCAACACCCGCCAATTAGTTGCTCTTAAGTGATGAAGTTGTAGAGAGGTTTTAATACAAATAAAACTTGGAATTAAAAGATCCCATGATAATATGAACAAAACAGTGTTACCAAAAACAAAAGCCAGATGGTTTGATAACCAGCCTGAAGGACCCTAACCCTCCTATGCCTCTCTTTTCTGTGGAACCACATCACATGTCCCCTTTGTCCAACCAATGAGAAAAACCTTCAGAGACTGGTGATAATATGGTAGGGAAGGGCACTGCAATTAAGTCTTGGGCTTCACTGAGTTTTCATATAGCCTAGGATATACTACTCTGTATATTGCAGGTATTCCATAAATATTTCTAGATTTATTTCTTGGGAATAATAAAAAGGAAACATTTCTGTGAGACACACACTTGAATCATAAAACATCTCCTTCAGTTTATCCTTTCCTTACAAGTAGCCCTCATGTAATCTCAGCATTCTTTCCTAACTGAAATCCTGGCTCCTCCCTGAGCAGACTGCCTCCCTTGCATCTCAAGTATTGGCTTTCTCTCACTTTTGCACAATGGGCCTAGCTGCAAGAGAGGTGTTCTTTTTGCTTCTCATGATAGCTTCCTAATTATTTTCCCCCTCTCTTCATAAAATTTCCTAGCTTAGAATCTCATCTCATCAGATTACATCACTTGCAAACCCTAATTGTTGATGTAGTCTACTGATACCTGAATCATTTCCACTTATTGCTTGACAATTTTAGCTCCCGGTTTACTATGACTTTCTAGAACACAACTCCTATCTTAATTTTTGGCTATTTCTTTTTTTTTTTTTTTTTTTTTTTTTTTTTTTTTTTTTTGAGGCGGAGTTTCGCTCTTGATACCCAGGCTGGAGTGCAATGGCGCGATCTCGGCTCACCGCAGTCTCCGCCTCCTGGGTTCAGGCAATTCTCCTGCCTCAGCCTCCTGAGTAGCTGGGATTACAGGCACGCGCCACCGTGCCCAGCTAATTTTTTGTATTAGTAGAGACGGGGTTTCACCATGTTGACCAGGATGGTCTCGATCTCTTGACCTCGTGATCCACCCGCCTCGGCCTCCCAAAGTGCTGGGATTACAGGCTTGAGCCACCGCGCCCGGCCGGCTATTTCTATTCATATATAGATTGTCCTTCCAACACCCTGGCCCCTTCCTGAATTTCTCTCCTCCAATAATCATATCATGCACCCTATTCTAGCTTCTCATTCCCAAGTTATATTCTTCACCTTGTTATTACCTACAAATCCTCTAAAATCTAAATTTTATGCATCCATCTCCTGGGAGGCATCTATCTTTCTACCTTATTTCTTCCAGTACATCAATTCACTCTAAAAATGCTTAAACCCCATAAGTTCTTGCAAAGCATAAATTTTACTAACTTTTTACTGTCCTTCACCCTCTGACATCTCTCTACCCTTCTTGCTCAGACTAAATTCAATTGTCAATTATTGGAATCACTCCCTTGCATACATCCTTGACTCCTTTCCCATCTCACCACCAGCATCTCTCATGTGGATCAGCCTCCTAACAGGTTCCCCAGCTTCTGTCTTTCTCCATCTACAGTCTATTGTCAATATCGTAGCCAAAAGGATCCTTTTAAAATGTAAATCTAGACCTGTCCTTCACCCATTCAATACTCTCAAGTGGCTTCCATCTCACTGAGAGAAAAAACCAAGTCCAAGCAATGCCTTACAAAGCCCGCCATGAACCACACTCCCTTATGTCTGATTTCACCTCCTATTCTCATCTGCTAACTCAATCCAGGCAGCTACACTGGGCCCCTCACTGTTCCTCTATTCCCCCAGACATGCTTCCACCTCAGTCTTTGCACTGACTGTTTCCTCTGCCTAGAATGTTCTTACCCTAGATATATTCTCATGACTTCCTCTTTTGCCTTCAAATTTTGCTCAAATCTCAGCTTCTGAATGTGGCTTTCTCTGAAATCCTATTTAAAACTGCAACCCATCCATCTCAGCCTGGCACTCCCAATCCTTCATATCCTTCTCTATTTTTCTTTGTACCACTGCACTTCTAAATGTCTACTCTACTATATAATTTGTTTATTTATTGTGTTCATTGCTTCTTTGTTGTCTACAAAACTAGGATTTAGACTCCATGAGGAACAAAGATCTTGATCTATCTTGTTCTCTTACATATTCCAAGTACCATTAGCAATAGCTAACATATAGATGCACAATAAATATGTTTACATAATTTAAACATAAATACATTTCTATTTGCGACTTGCTGGATTTCAATAGAAGCAGAACCAAACTTGAGTAAAGACTTTCAGATTTCTCATTTCCAATTTTTCTACAAGAAGTACATGCAAAAAAAGGAGAAAGTTCCTAATTGACCCATAAGTTACAGTCTAAAAGTTAGACTTCTACATTTGCTTCCCATATAGAAAAAACATTCTTAATTGCAGAATTGTAGATCCAGAAGTCCATCTATAAAAGAAGCACTTTGTGTTTACAGTTGTCTAAAATATTATATATTATAAATGGATAGCAGTGACTAAAATCATTATAATATCAATTAATTAAGCAAAAATGCAAAATAAATAAGTTATAAAGGTATTATTTTATCTTAAAGACCAACACTTAAGAGCAACCATACATAATTAAAGAAAGTGAGAAGAAAGATGAAAACTTTTATGCTAATTCTGCAGGAAACTTCAAACCCTAAGTTTTTAGAAATGAAGTCTTTGTTATGTCTATTTTCACTTCAAAGCATGGATTTCTTTATTCCTGTTACAAGTGGATCACCAGCGCTACTCTGATATGGTTACATTCTTTTCAACTCATTTAAATGAAATAAAGAGACAGCTGGAAAGGTGTTTCTGGTATTACTAGTCAATGGCTAGAAGAGAGAAGAAGTAAAAAGGTGTTAAAAAGAAGAAAAGTTACTTAAGCTAAAAATAGCTGTATTGTAAAATAGGAACAAGCATCTAGTCTCTGCTCAGATATGAGTAAAGAGAGGAAAAAAAACGAATGTCTCCAAGTTTGGTGGGGAATGTATAGGGTGTAAATTGTCTTTAAGATAAGCAGGATGGACAAGATACAGAACTACTATATGACCCAGAATTTCCTCTGTTGGGTATATACTCAAAGGAAATGAAATCAGTGCCATGTATAATTATCTGTGCTCCCATATTCATTGCAGCACTGTTCATAACAGCTGAGATATGAACACAACCTAAGTGTCTATCAATGGGTGAATGGATAATCTGGTACAGATACACAGTATATATTATTCATCCTTAAAAATGAAGGAAATTCTATCATTTGCAACAACATGGATGAACCTGGAGAACATTATGCTACATTAAATAGGCCAGACTCACAAAGAAAAATAATGTATGATCTCACTTATTTGTGGAATTTTTTTAAGTCAACTACATAAAAAGACAATAGAACAGTGGTTACCAGGGATGGGATGAGGGGGTAAACTACATGGAGAGATGTAGGTCAAAGAGTTCAAAGTTGCAGTTATGTAACTTTCAATGATCAGAAAGCTAATGTGTAAGATAAAAACTATAGTTAATAATATTGTATCAAATACTAGAAATGTGCTAGAACAGTAGAGTTTAAATGTTACCACCAAAAAGAAGGTAACTATGTGAGACAATGGCAATGTTTATTTGCTTGACTCTAGTAACCATTTATTTACTATGTATGTGTCTATCAAAACATCAGGTAATATACACAGTATAAATGAATAAATGAATGAATGGAAGAAAGGTTCTAATTTTATTGACATCATCTCCACTTTAGCCTTGCTTCTTCCTTCCTTCCATTTCCAATGAGATCTTAGATTATCTGTGACTTCAGAATACAGATATGTTTCTGGAAATTCATAGAGAATATAATTTAATTTTAAAATATAGGAAATGCATTTTTAATTTAGTTATATGGATATAGCACTTTCTAGCTTACTAGCAACTTTAATATGAAATTTTAGCATGAAAGTGCTTTCAGGGACTACACACCATACATATTATAGATAATCTAGTTCAAACTATTTATTCTGAGAGCAGGAAAATTAGGACCAGAGAGGATCAGTGGTTTGTCTAAGGTTATAGAGATGAACTAGAATGCAGTTTCCTCTCTGTCATCCTGCTTTCTTTCCATTAAATCTCAAAAATACTATATGGATTTTACAGATAAGCAAAGTGAGGTGTAGACAGTTCATTTGTCTTAAGTTGCACAAATAGTAAGTGATCCAACTCAAGTTTGATGTTCCTTCTGATTCACATACCTGCCAATGAAAAATCATGTCTGAGAAAGAACGAACTGCAAAATCCAAAAATAAGCCTTAGATAATCCACCCTCAAATCATCTATTAAAATTTACATTTCATCCTTTTCCTATCTATCTCTATTAAGCAAAATAAACTTGTTTTCTTTTTTACAATACTATGAAGACTCGTAGCACAAATTTATTGTGTTTTTTTTCTCTTGATTTATTAAAACCACTTTTACTCTTTTAGATGATTTGAACAGTATAAAATCTAATCTGGTGATGGTAGTACTGACTAGATCCTAAACTCCTTTCCATCTTGAGGATACTTTTGTTTTGTAAACCACGTACATGAGATCTGAAAGTTTATTGTGCTTTTTTTTTTCTTTAAACTTTCCTGTCTCTTTCATTACTGCTTTTTGTTGACAAAGGCAAACAGGGTTGTGAAGCTGCCCTCTGCTGACAAGAAGAGGAAATGGTCATACTTCAAACCAAAGCGATCCTATGAATTTCATGTGGATAGCAGATGTATCTAAAGATCCGAAATACAGTAGCCTACAAATGATTGATTTAAAAATAACTATCATGTTCTAATATAGGTACTTAAAATTGAAAATAAAATAGATTTACAAGGCATTGAATAATAATATTTATATTTGTTCTAGCATTTTATGTTTGCTTTACTACTAACTAAAGTCTAAGAAAGGCTACAGTTAGGAAGAGAAGGAAAATCATCCTCAGATGGATGGAGCCACCCAAATTTCTTCCATATTTTATGAAGAAACTATTGATAAACTATCAATAGTTTATCAACCTCAAAATAACAATTGCAAGCCCTGACACTGTCATTTAAATGAAAGTCACCAAATTCAGTGACCAATATTATCTTCTCCCCAACCATTTTCTATCGCAGTTCATCAGCAAAATCCCATAAACCCTTTTAATATCTCCTTGCAAGGCAAAAAGGGAGACAGATCCCTAGCTCATCACAAATGTTCATTACAAATATGTGCTTTAGACGTCTGCAAGTTACTTTAACAATTATAAACATAGTATTTCTTATCTCATGAGACTAAATGAACAATCTATGTTTCTTTTTATAAGGTGTTAAGAAACGAGTCTTGGCTGTGAAGCATGATTGAAGGAAACTCTGGGAAGAGTAATGAAGATATGTCCTGTGTGATCTGCCACCTGGTCACCTCTCCTACCATTTTTCCCAACCCCTGTGCTCCTTCTGCTCGAGCCATACTGACCCCTTCCTATTCCTGGAGCATGCTGAGCACATCATTTCCCAGGGACTTTTTCATTTGCTGACCCCTATATTGTAATGTTCTTTACACAGATATACACACAGCCTCTTCTTACAGCTTATTTAGGCATCGGCATAAATGTCCTTATATCAAAAAGAACTTCCTTTATCACCCTATGCAAAATCACCACATCCCCTTACCTTGATCTTTGTAATATTTATTACTTGTTATTATCACAGTGATTTTGTTTTATTCATAATCCATATCTTCCCACAAGGAAGCAAGTTCTGTGAAGCAGATACTTAACTTATGTGATTCACTGTTCTGTTCACAGGACTAGAAGGGAACCTAGTTCACAGTAGGTCATAAATATTTGATGAATGGGTAAGTAAATGAACTTATCAGGAATATTACAGAGATAATTTCTGCTTTGAATGGGAGAGTGATCTAATGACTTCCAGGGCCCCATCCTGTAATTTTATAAAAATAGATCATCTTAAAAAACAGACCCCATCTTCTTTCTTTTGATTGCTAGTAGTATACTTTCAGAAGTCCTCTTAACTTTTTTTAAAGTTTTGCTTTGTTTTTAATTGATACATAATAATATGGGGTACAATGTGATATTTACATACATATATACACTGTATAATGATCAAATCAAGGTAATTAGCAAATCTATCACCTCAAACATTTATCATGTCTTTGTGGTGAGAGCATTCAAAATTCTCTCTTCTAGTTATTTTAAAATATACAGTACTTTATTGTTAAATATAGTGAACCCTACTGTCCAATAGAACACCAGAACTGATTCCTTCTAACTGGAATTTTGTACCCATTGGCCAACATTTCCTCATACCTCTACCCTTCCCAGCCTCTGATAACCACTATCCTACTCTCTACTTCTATGAGATCAATCTTTAAAAATTCCACGAGTGAGATTATGTGGTATGTGTCTTTCTGTGTCTGGCTTATTTCACTTAACATAAAGTCCTCATAATTCTTTACAAAGAAATAAAGTATAAGCAAATCAACTAAATAAATTTGGGAACACCATGAAAAAAGTTTGATTGGATGTTTAAATAATTCAATGCACTACCATGTAAAATATTTTTTCTTCTGTGTTGTTGTCATTTCCCTTTGATCGGATATTTTAAGACAAATAAAATACAGCAACTAGAAATAATCTATAAAAATACCACATTACTGGAGTTAAGTGGTTAAATATCAAATATTTCACATAGTTTCTACACTTTTTAAAACTATAATAGAATAATGTTATTCAAGAACTGAATAGGTAAAGCAGTAACAGGAAGAAAACAAAGTTTAAATGTGTGAGCATATGCTAGTACCTACTATTTTTTTCTTATGATACTGCCAAACTCTATTAAAAGTATTTTAACACATCATCACACAATATAACATCTAAGTCTAATTCAAAAATGACATATCTAAAATTCATCATAAAGAAATATGATATTCTATTTAAAATATCACTACTATAACACCCAGCTGTGAGATGAACACATTTTAGGTATGCTTGGAATCCCTAAGGAATAAGCAAAATAATGAAATTGGTAACATGTCCAAATATTCCTAGTTAGCTTTCTGGCATTGCTGTCTGTCTAGACGCATCAGGATTACACACGAGAAAGATGATTGCAGTTATTTGGTGTTTTGACAAATGCCTGACACTATCCATTTTATTGCCAACATTTTAGGCCCTTTATTGCACATGATGACAGAACTGACCTTTGAAAGAAAACTGTTGGGTCGAATAGAGAAAAATCAAATGACAGAAATTGACAAAAAAAGGACTGTTGTTGCAATCGTACTTGGATCGTCTCAAATGATCAACTTTTCTAACTAGTAAATTTTTGTAACTTAATCACGTTTATCAGTGAAAATCTCCTATTACAAATGAACACACATGACATAAGGGACAATCTTTTAGCCAAGTAGTCGTTTTTTAAAAACAAAAACAGAGCAATGAGAACTCCAGTACCTGGTCACACATAGAATAATCATATTAAACACATAATTTCAGGTCTTTATAGCATTTTGCAAAACACACGCTTAAACAATTTGAAAGTCAATTAAGTGAATTTGGGGAACATCATAAAGCCAAAAGATGACGCAGGTGCCCTTATTCATAAAATCATCATGTTCTCTTTTACTCATCCTTCTTACATTGGTATCAAGTAGCACCAGAGAAAGCTCAATTTTTTTGGATGCATTCATTTATTCATTTAAAAAGCATTTCTTAAGTGTCTACTATGTACCAGGAACTGATAGCTTCTGGGCATTTGAAGATTGTAATAATCCCAACCTCTTTAGAGCTGATAGAAGAAATAACATGGCAGAGATGATTTTTGATTTGTATTTAACATTACCACTATGAAAAGCTCTCAAAGAAAAGTCAAAGAGACACAAATCATTTAGATATGGAGCAATTCAGAAACACTCACTTGGCTTTATCAGATATAAAAATGTAAATTATGTGAAAGTCAAATATTATTTCAAGTGACTAAGCCATTCAAAGTGATGTGTTACATCATTCCATCTGTGTGTTACTCACAGAAAGCAGTAAGAGAATTCTATTCCTTGTTTTGCAGATGAGGAAACCAGTATTCTAAAAACTTGTGAAACATACAAAGTTAAACAATGAGCAATTCTTAGATATGAACTGAGGTCCACTACCTCCTAGTCCATGTTTTTTTCCATTATAATAATTATCTGATCACATAGAATAAACTCATCTTCCTTCCCTTTCCGTCTGCAGACACTGATAGGAATGCCTTGGTGACAAAGTACTGTGTGTTTAAATAATTCAACACTCTTTGGCAACTGCCCCCAAATAGCTATTCTAGTGCCAAAAAAGTATAAAGGTGACTGGCCAATTGAGGTAGTCTCATAACATACTTAAATGTGCCTAAGAAACACACCCTTCTCCATTAACTTTTACATTTTTGTACTATAGGTTTACTTTTCCAACATTCAAAATATCTATACAAAAACATTAATTTGAAACAATAGTATAAGGTAGCCAGCCAGTGGGCTCATATAAGAGACCAGAGTTAAAACCCCTGCAACTGCACTAAGCTCTTCTGTAAACCTCAGTTTGCCTCATCTGTAAAATAGAGCTAGAGCTGACTTCACATTTGTAAAACATTTAGTTGATCTCTCAGCACACAAATGCTAAGGAAATTATAAGCACTATTCATAGGCTTCTATGAGACTAGATCCCTAATAGTGCTTATACACTACTGACAATTGTTTGTACAAGATTTTCAAGTGTTCTTAAATCATTTCGTAGTGCATGCTGAACATTACTGCTAGAATCTGTAGAAATCTGTAATTTCTAAGGCTTAATATTTTCAGTCATATTCAGTGGAGAGTAAAGTGATTTAGTGCTGATAATAAGAACTCCAACCCACTCATATACCCTGGTCCATTGAGAAACATCAATGAATGTTAATTATCTGACTGTCACATTATTAAAACCCTGATAAGACTGCTTTTCTCCTAAAGCAAATATAGAAAACAAAACATTTTGTCTGTAATAAAACTCTTATTTTTGTCACTTCTATTTTCCATTAGGTGATGTACCCCTATTGAAGGCATCTGGAGACACACATATCATTTTTCTCATATTTCAGCATTTTTCAAAAAAGCAGACTGTTGATTTGTTTTAACCTCTGCCGATGCTTTGTGAAGGTACAAGGGTGCCTATGGTCAGAATGAGGCATTTCCTATTTTTATAAGCATCTTCAAAATTTCGTTGCTTGCATTCTTATTGAATTTTCTCAAAGCACAAAAGTAGAAAAGTCTCTATAGGAGTAAAACCGTATCCAAATTATTCCATCTCAGAGTTTGTCTTATTCCTAAAAGTACAGAAGAAAATATTTGAAAATATAATGGGAAATAATCCAATCTGAAACATAGTACCCAAAATTTAAACTTACAAGTTAAAAAGAGCATCAGTATTTTTGGTACTATGATACTACTAAATATTACACAAATAATATACTCTGAAGATAAAAAATAAAATTCTATTTTCCTGATTATTACAAGGTTTAAAAAAATCACTTAAATCTAAACACTGGAGGGAAATGTAGTTTGCAGAAAATCATGAAAGTACACTCATGCTTCAGACAAAATTGCCCAGAAATTTGCCCAGTTAACAAAAGAATTCAGAGTCTCAATGCATACTTGTATATTCTCTTTATCAAAATGCTAGAAATTGCCGGGTGCAGTGGCTCACGTCTGTAATCCCAGCACTTTGGGAGGCCAAGGTGGGTGGATCACGAGGTCAAGAGATCAAGACCATCCTGGTCAACATGGTGAAACCCCATCTCTACTAAAAATACAAAAAATTAGCTGGGCACGGTGGTGCGTGCCTGTAATCCCAGCTACTCAGGAGGCTGAGGCAGGAGAATTGCCTGAACCCAAGAGGCGGAGGTTGTGGTGAGCCGAGATCGCGCCATTGCACTCCAGCCTGGGTAACAAGAGCGAAACTCCGACTCAAAAAAAAAATAATAAAAAAATAAAATGCTAGAAATTAATTTCTTGCTCAAGAGGCATTCATAGTCCCATGTGTAAATCACAAAGATTATGAGGGGAGCATTTAGATTATCTGCAGGTGCCATCATGTGAATTTAGCCCATTATTGAACATTTGCAGTTTGTAGACAAAAAAAAAAAAATCGTAAATCAGTAAGTTCAGCAAGATAGGCTGCTTAAGAAGGATTAGACAGACTCTCAGACTATAAATGAGATAGAATTTTACTACATGGAAATCAGTGAGATAAATTTAAGCTTTGTAGCTTACGAATTTGTGGTATTTGCTGTAAGGGCAGCACAATAGAAATCAATGCCTGCCACTACCCACTCATAAATCTCTAATCATAGCATGTAACAGGTTTGGACTAATGCAGGATCAAGTAGAACACAATTTTCCTGGTTAATATATTATAAAAGTAGGTATGTTCATAAATACACAACAATAAAAAGGAAAGAGGACTTCCTACTGCTAATGGGTGCCATTTGAGACTTAAGTTAATAGTAAGTCTAAAATTCCAATACCTAATTCTCCAGGCCAAATCTGTATCCAGATATTTAACACTACACACAGCATCATCACACAGCATGGTGGCTCTGCTGGAGTTAGTCTATTAGAAAAATCACTCTTATTACTAGTCTAATACCACAGTGTGAGTAATGAACTGCATTGTAAGTTGTATGGAATCATTTAATGAACTGCAATAATATGAAATTTCAGTGAAAGGCATTGAAGTCAGGTTGCTCTGTTTAATAACATATCTCATTCACTCAACTACTCAGGCTTCAAGTCTTGATCATCTAACATTAGACACTGAGAGATTCAATGTGTAAATATAACAAATTAGTTGTAAGTTAGTTGATAATTTAAGGTCACCTTCAAATATAGCCTACAGCACAATCAAAAGCCAAAATACTATTGCACTTTTATAACAATTGATATAATGGCAACAGGTTCTAACTTACAAAGTCTACCTAATAGGTCTCATTAATATATGCAGAAGGGAAATTAACTATCTTGGACACACTTTCCATTAATAGTGCCAGGACACACTAGATGCTTCTTAAATACTTGGTATCTGACTGTTAACTGATATCTTAGTGAACTACTGGGGAATGCATTTAACAAAATCTTTAAAATATATATTATTCCCCTCTATTATATAAACACACATTAAGTCAAAACATCCTTCTGACATCAAAAACCTTAATTTCATACTTCAGGCAATAAAATACAAAGAATTATGCTACATCCTCAAAAATACAGGGTAAATTTAACATATTAGAGAACCAACTTTGGCAGCAAGATATCAACATTTACCACCCAATAAGATAGTGTATTCACCAATGTTGCTGCACAATTTATTCTGTGTTTGTGAGCTGAAAATAATTCAAAATCATGTTCAGGTTGGGTGCAGTGGTTCATGCCTGTAATCCCAGCACTTTGGGAGGCCAAGGCAGGCAGATCACTTGAGCCGTTCAAGACCAGCCTGCGCAACATGACTAAGCTCCATGTTAAAAAATATATATACAAAAATGAGCCGGGCATAGTGGTGCATGCCTTGTAGTTCAAGCTAGTCAGGAGGCTGAGGCAAGAGGATTGCTTCAACCCAGGAGGCAGAGGCTGCAGTGAGCAGATGGCACCATTGCACTCCAGCCTGGGTGACATAGCCAGACTCTGTCTCAAAAAAATAAAATAAATAAAATAAAATCATGTTCAGTTGTCAGTACTTTTCATCTTGGCTGCCATAACTAAATATGCACAGAACTATTAAATATCAAGCATTGTGCTAGAGCTTTCCACATAAACTGGTAATTCTCATGACCAACCAGATTTGGAAACTACCCTGCCAGTGGTGGACCACATAACTCCACAATACTATGCCCAATAGCTTCAGTGATAGGACAGACAACCTCCAAAAAAAAAAAAAAAAAAGTCATCAATTTCATCGTGAAGAGCTCTACTAGCAAATTCTTCCATAATTAACCAAAATCTGTTTTCTAAGAAAGTTTATCCTAGCACCTCTTCCAGTATTACAAATGAGCCCTCCTCTCCTATGCAAGAAAACAACTATTCACAAATATGAAAAGTTAACATTTCTCCAACTTTCTTCAATTTAAACTTGTCTGCTCCATCCTTGATCTTTCTGGTAGCATTCCATCTTTTCCCTGCTTATAATTTACAACTAATATATCATTTGTTTGTTCACTTTTTATAGTTTATATTCTCTGCTAAACTAGGGCTGAGTCCAAGCATCATGTCAATTTTGTGCACCATTGCACAGACCACATCTAAAACATAACAGATACTCGATAAATATTTGACGAATAAATTAAAGAATAAATGATTTAGATGCATAGGCTCATAATCTTTGGTTTATATCACCACAACTCATTTTTAGAGATAGAGTCACAGGAGAATAAGAGTTCCAGAATTAGCTGATCTCCTACATAGTAGGAAATCTCAGTAACTGGTTTTTAAATAGATTTTTTAATGATAAAGATCAGCAGCATTTGTTTATTCTATAAATACATATATTGATTTTCTACAAAGTGCAAACAATGTACCAGACACTGATGATATAGTGGTGAGCAGAGTAGATACAGTTCTTGCCCTCGTGATGTGATAATGAAATTTAAGAGGTTACTATATAGAGAAGCAGAGTATACTACTTATTGCAAGAGAACTGCATTAAGTTCACATCCTCACATAGATCCGGCAGTGAGACATCAATCCCAATAATAAGATAATAACCACAGCAAGGAAAAGAGAAGATGGTAGCCCTCAATTTAAACAAATAAATCATGGAGTTATAAAGCTGAGACACGAGTTGTCCAATTCACAGATGCAGAAAGTAGAATAATGGTTGCAAGGGGGCGAAAGGAGAGGAGAACGGGGATTTGTATTTGATGGGTATAGAATTCTATTTTGGGAAGATGAAAAAGTTTCAGAGCTGTATGGTAGTAATGGTTACACAACATTAATAGAGGTAATGCCATCAAACTGCACACTTAAAAATAGTTACAATGGTAAATTTTATGCTGGAAGAAAACGACAAAAAGAACTGATATATTAATTGTAAAAATGCACATGGCAGCTGTATTTTCAGACAAGGTAGTAGTCATTTACCAGGCACATGTACAGAACTCTGATTCCCGAGTTTGTTTTTGAGTTCCATGTGCACAAATATGGAGAAACACTACCAACAGCAGGAGCTTCAAGTGAAGGAAGACAACCACGTTTGACAAATGATGTATCATTATGTGACCAGTGAGAAACCTCAAGGATGCCGACAGCTCATTTTTTACTTAAATTCCCTTTCAGGAAAGCTCTCCAGGACTGTGAGACTCAGTGATTATTTTTTAATTCTTTCACCTCCAAAACACAAAGAAATTTTCACCCCTCAAATTAAAAGGCTTAACTCTGAAAAAATCCTAAGGACACAGCTACCAGAAATGACTTAAGGATGAAGTCGGAAAATGCTGGGAAAGCTAACTGGAAAATGTTAACACTGCCTGAACACTCCAACTGCCCTCAGAACCTTCTTCCCACAGGCACCAGGGAAATAAAATTTAGAATCAAGGTGCAAGTGGCATATGACTGAAGAGAAAACCTCCTTTTCTAATAAAAAATGTAAGGCATATTGCAACAACATTCCTTCAAGCCCTTCTCAGAATCAACCATCCTACCAATCATTCACATCAATAGCAAAACCAGAAACAGTGTCACCACCAAGCCAGTCAAACTGTCAACAACATTTATTATTGTGTGTACAGGGTACCAGTAAGTGATACCAAAGAAAAAGTCTCATCCTTCACCCTTCAGGAGTTCGTAATAGGAAGAATAATTATTTCTGCCATACATGTAGGTCAGGGGAGTTGGAATGCAATGAAGATAAGAGCATGAGCTCTGGAGTGAAACAGATCAGTGATCTAATCCCAACTCTACAACTTTTTAGTTGTATGCCCTTAATGATAATAGATAGCTAAATTACTGAGGGCTTACCATGCACCAGGAAATTTGGTCCATAATCCATCCCAGCTAATCTTCACAAACCCTATAAAGTAAATACTATCATTGTTTCATACATAAACTCAAGTTATTTAATTTCCCTGAGCCTCAGTTTCCTTGAGGGGAAGGAGGATTAATACCAACTTTATTTCATTTTTTTAATTTACATGATTTAATGTGCAAAAAAATGGCTTAAGGTACTGTAGACTCTCAGTGAATAAATACTGATATCATTATTTAACTAAATTTCTATAAAAATTACACATATTTGGAAAAAGTACTCTAAGAAAGCATTTTAGATATTAGTATTTTGTTATAAATAGTTTGAACTATTTATAAATGCAATTTAATTCAGCAAGTATATGTATTCTTGCTACATACAAGAAACTGTGCCATGTACTGCAATATACACAATGATATATGATACAATTTTGGTTGTTAAGGAGTTAGTAATACAGAGAATAACAAAATATATTCTATCTTAAAATTAACTCAACTAACCAAGGCCTAAGAGTTGGGAACATGGCGAAATTATTTTTACTCTGGAGCGTATTTTGTTATATTCTCCATTACTGTTTTGAGCCAACTGCAAGATGACTTTTTCCCTGAAAAATATGATTTTCTACAAGTTAAATACCAGGTTATTTCACTAAAGTATGGTTCCTCTTGTTTTTCACATTAATATGGCATATATTTTATAAACACCTGTACCAAGTGAACACTTGCTGATTTTCAATCATCAGCATGCAATTCACTCAATAAAAGAAAACAAGCAGCCAATATTCAGGCATTCTGTTTATAATGATGACCTAAACTACCATTCATGCTCACTACTATGTTATAATTATCAGAATGAATGGAAATAAATGATCAATAATGGGAAAGCTTCTTATTCATCCCACATGGCAATATACTTTCAATTCCTAGTGAGATTTCCCAAAATATTTATGGAGAAATCTTCCTAGAATATTGATCTCAATTGAAAGTCTTATAGTTTGGGAAAATCAGGAAATTTCCCCATGGAAATGGGGAGAGATGAGATATAAAGTACTGGGCATTCCTGCAATAAATAAGTACTAAGAATTTATAAGAGGAGACGGATCCAAGATGGCCGATTAGGAGGAACTCGGGATTGCAGCTCCGAGAGAAGGTGCAGAGGGTGAGTGGACGCTGCATTTCCAGACGGATTTTTACTGCCCACAGACCAGGAGATTCACAGGAGGAGGAGCCCCACGGGTCGCCAGTGCTGCTGGTCTGACCAGCACGGCGCGGCCGCTCAGCTTACACCCTGGGGCGGGGGGCAGCGGCTCCTTGAGCAGAGTGAGAGAGACTGAGTTCCCTCTGAGCCAGCAAGGGGAGCTGAGGCAGAGAGTCAAGCCAAGAGATTCCCGGGCAAAGAGGGCGCCACGGGAAGCATAGCTGAACCCGGGACGGTCCAGCTCTGTGGGGGAGGGGCGGCCTCCATTGGGAAACACCCTGCAGTTCCCAGGGCAATTTGCCATAACCAAGGTAACCCGCCACTACAGAGACTCCGTCACGACAGGGGCAGGCCAACATAGCGGAAGCAGTTCTAACTACACCCAAATAAACAGGACTGCAGGGAAGTTCACACGGAAGCTGCGCGGAGCCCACAGCAGCTCAGCGAAGCCTCTGCAGGCTGAGTGTGACTAGGCTGCCACCTTGTGGGCAGGGAAAACGGTAGCAAGACAGCGGGAAAACATAAAGCCCTAACTCTCTGGGACAGAACACCTGGGGGGAAGAAAAGGGGGTTTATGAGTTCAGCTGCTGCAGACTTAAAATTACCAAAATCAGAAAGACAGCAACTACAAAGTCGATAGGTGGATAAATCCACAAAGATGGGAAGAAACCAGCGCAAAAAGGATGAAAACACCGAAAACCAGAACACCTCTCCTCCTGCAAGGGAGCGCAACTCCTCACCAGCAAGGGAACAAGACTGGATGGAGAATGGGTGTGATGAAATGACAGAATCAGCTTTCAGAAAACGGATAATAAGAAACTTCCGTGAGCTAAAAGAACATGTTCTAACCCAATGCAAAGAAACCAAGAACCTTGAAAAAAGACTTGATGAAATGCTAATGAGAATGGACAACTTAGAGAGGAATATGAGTGAATTGATGGAGCTGAAAAACACAACACGAGAACCTCGCGAAGCATGCACAAGTTTCAACAGCCGAATTGACCAAGCAGAAGAAAGGATATCAGAGGTCAAAGATCAACTCAATGAAATAAAACGAGAAGGCAAGATTAGAGAAAACAGAGTAAAAGGGAATGAACAAAGTCAACAAGAATTATGGGACTATGTGAAAAGACCTAATCTACGTTTGATAGGTGTACTTGAATGTGACAAAGAGAATGCATCCAAGCTGGAAAATACTCTTCAGGATATTATCCAGGAAAACTTCCCCAACCTAGCAAGGCAGGCCAAGATTCAAGTCCAGGAAATACAGAGAACACCACAAAGATATTCCTCTAGAAGAGCAACCCCAAGGCACATAATCATCAGATTCATCAGGGTCGAAAAGAAGGAGAAAACACTAAGGGCAGCCAGAGAGAAAGGTCAGGTTACCCATAAAGGGAAACCCATCAGACTCACAGCAGATCTCTCAGCAGAAACCCTACAGGCCAGAAGAGAGTGAGGGCCGATATTCAACATCCTTAAAGAAAAGAACTTTCAACCCAGAATTTCATATCCAGCCAAACTAAGCTTCATAAGTGAAGGAAAAATAAAATCCTTTGAGAACAAGCAAGTACTCAGAGATTTCATCACCACCAGACCAGCTTTACAGGAGCTCCTGAAGGAGGCACTACACATAGAAAAGAACAACCAGTACCAGCCACTCCAAAAACACACCAAATGGTAAAGAGCATCAACACAATGAAGAATCAGCATCAACCAATGGGCAAAACAGCCAGCTAGCATCAAAATGACAGGATCAAATTCACACTTAACAATATTAACCCTAAATGTAAATGGACTAAATGCCCCAATCAAAGGACACAGATTGGCAAATAGGATAAAAAGCCAAAACCCATCAGTGTGCTGTATCCAGGAAACCCACCTCACATGCAAGGATACACAAAGGCTCAAAATAAAAGGATGGAGGAAGATTTACCAAGCAAATGGAGAGCAAAAAAAAGCAGGAGTTGCAATTCTCATCTCTGATAAAATAGACTTTAAAGCAACAAAGATCAAAAGAAACAAAGAAGGACATTACGTAATGGTAAAAGGATCAACGCAACAAGAAGAGCTAACGATCCTAAATATATACGCACCTAATACAGGAGCACCCAGACACATAAGGCAAGTTCTTAAAGACTTACAAAGAGACCTAGACTCCCACACAATAATAGTGGGAAACTTCAACACACCATTGTCAATATTAGACAGATCAACGAGACAGAAAATTAACAAGGCTATCCAGGACTTGAACTCAGACCTGGAACAAGCAAACCTAATAGACATTTACAGAACTCTTCACCCCAAATCCACAGAATATACATCCTTCTCAGCACCACATCACACCTACTCTAAAATTGACCACATAATTGGAAGTAAATCACTCCTCAGCAAATGCAAAAGAACAGAAACCATAACAAACAGTCTCTCAGACCACAGTGGAATCAAGTTAGAACTCAGAATTCAGAAGCCAACCCAGAACCGCACAGTGTCATGGAAAATGAACAACTTTCTCCTGAATTTTGACTGGATAAACAATGAAATGAAGACAGAAATAAAGATGTTCTTCGAAACCAACGAGAACAAAGACACCACATACCAGAATCTCTGGGACACATTTAAAGCAGTCTCTAGAGAAAAATATATAGCAATAAGTGCCCACATGAGAAGAAAGGAGAGATCTAAAATTGACACCCTATCGTCAAAATTGAAAGAGCTAGAGGAGCAAGATCAAAAAAACTCAAAACCTAGCAGAAGACAAGAAATAACTAAGATCAGAGCAGAATTGAAGGAGATAGAGATACAAAAAACCCTACAAAAAAAATCAATAAATCCAGGAGCTGGTTTTTTGAAAAGATCAACAAAATAGACCACTATCCAGACTAATAAAAAAGAAAAGAGAGAATAACCAAATAGATGCAATAAAAAATGATAAAGGGGATATCACCACAGATGCCACAGAAATTCAAACCATCATCAGAGATTATTACAAACAACTCTATGCACGTAAACTAGAAAACCTGAAAGAAATGGATAAATTCCTGGACAGTTGCCTCCTCCCAAGCCTAAACCAGGAAGAAGTCGAAACCCTGAATAGACCAATAACAAGGTCTGAAGTCAAGGCAGCAATTAAGAGCCTACCACCCAAAAAAAGCCCAGGTCCAGATGGGTTCACAGCCGAATTCTACCACACATACAAAGAGGAACTGGTACCATTCCTTCTGAAACTATTCCAAATAATCCAAAAAGAGGGAATCCTTCCCAAATCATTCTATGAGACCAATATCATCCTAATCCAAAACCCAGCAGAGACTCAACAAGAAAAGAAAACTATAGGCCAATATCCATGATGAACATAGATACAAAAATCTTCAATAAAATACTGGCAAGCCGATTACAACAGCACATCAAAAAGCTTATCCACCATGATCAAGTAGGATTCATCCCGGGGATGCAAGGCTGGTTCAATATATGCAAGTCTATAAATGTAATTCACCACATAAACAGAACCAAAGACAAAAACCACATGATTATCTCAATTGATGCAGAGAAGGCCTTTGACAAAATTCAGCAGCCCTTTATGTTAAAAACTCTCAATAAACTAGGTATCGACAGAATTTATCTCAAAATAATAAAAACTATTTATGACAAACTGACAGCCAATATCATACTGAATGGGCAAAAACTGGAAGCATTCCCTTTGAAATCTGGAACTAGACAAGGATGCCCTCTCTCACCACTCCTATTCAATATAGTACTGGAAGTTCTAGCCAGAGCAATCAAGCAAGAAAAAGAAATAAAGGGTATTCAATTAGGAAAGGAGGAAGTCAAATTGTCTCTATTTGCAGACGACATGATTGCATATCTAGAAGACCCCATCATCTCAGCCCAAAATCTCCTGAAACTGATAAGCAACTTCAGCAAAGTCTCAGGATACAAAATCAATGTGCAAAAATCACAAGCATTCCTATACACCAATAACAGACTTAAAGAGAACCAAATCAAGAAGGAACTGCCATTCACAATTGCTACAAAGAGAATAAAATACCTAGGAATACAACTAACAAGGAACATAAAGGACCTCTTCAAGGAGAACTACAAACCACTGCTCAACGAAATAGGAGAGGACACAAACAGATGGAGAAACATTCCATGTTCATGGTTAGGAAGAATTAATATTGTGAAAATGGCCATACTGCCCAAAGTAATTTACAGATTCAACGCTATCCCCATCAAGCTACCAATGACCTTCCTCACAGAACTGGAAAAAACCACCTTAAACTTCATATGGAAACAAAAGAGAGCCCGCATAGCCAAGTCAATTCTAAGCAAAAAGAACAAAGTGGGAGGCATCACACTACCAGACATCAAACTATACTACAAGGCTACAGTAATCAAAACAGCATGGTACTGGTACCAAAACAGAGATGTAGACCAATGGAACAGAACAGAGGCTTCGGAGGCGACACAACATATCTACAACCACCCGATCTTTGACAAACCTGATAAAAACAATCAATGGGGAAAGGATTCCCTGTTCAATAAGTGGTGTTGGGAAAACTGGCTAACCATATGCAGAAAGCAGAAACTCGATCCCTTCCTGACACCTTACACTAAAATTGACTCCAGATGGATTAAAGACTTAAACATAAGACCTAACACCATAAAAACACTAGAAGGAAACCTAGGGAAAACCATTCAGGACATAGGTGTAGGCAAGGACTTTATGACCAAAACACCAAAAGCATTGGCAACAAAAGCCAAAATAGACAAACGGGACCTAATCAAACTCCACAGCTTCTGCACGGCAAAAGAAACAGTCAATAGAGTGAATCGGCAACCAACAGAATGGGAAAAAATTTTTGCAGCCTACCCGTCTGACAAAGGGCTGATATCCAGAATTTACAACATGCTAAAACAGATTTACAAGAAAAAAACAAACAAGCCCATTCAAAAATGGGCGAAGGATATGAACAGATATTTTACAAAACAAGACATACATGAGGTCAACAAGCATATGAAAAAATGCTCATCATCACTGGTCATTAGAGAAATGCAAATCAAAACTACATTGAGATACCATCTCACGCCTGTTAGAATGGCGATCATTAAAAAATCTGGAGACAACAGATGCTGAGAGGATGTGGAGAAATAGGAACACTTTTACACTGTTGATGGGAGTGTAAATTAGTTCAACCATTGTGGAAGACAGTGTGGCGATTCCTCAAGGACCTAGAAATAGAAATTCCATTTGACCCAGCAATCCCATTACTGGGCATATACCCAAAGGATTATAAATCGTTCTACTATAAGGACACATGCACACGAATGTTCATCGCAGCACAGTTTACAATAGCAAAGACCTGGAACCAACCCAAATGCCCATCGATGATAGACTGGACAGGAAAAATGTGGCACATATACACCATGGAATATTATGCAGCCATCAAAAACGATGAGTTTGTGTCCTTTGTAGGGACATGGATGAACCTGGAAACCATCATTCTCAGCAAACTGACACAAGAACACAAAATCAAACACCACATGTTCTCACTCATAGGCGGGTGTTGAACAATGAGAACACATGGACACAGGGAGGGGAGCACTATACACTGGGGTCTGTTGGGGGGGGTGGGGGGGACAGCGGGCGGGTGGGGAGTTGGGGAGGGAAAGCATGGGGAGAAGTGTCAGATATAGGTGAAGGGGAGGAAGGCAGCAAATCACACTGCCACGTATGCACCTATGCAACAACCTTGCATGTTTTTCACATGTACCCCAAAACCTAAAATGCAATAAAAAAAAAAGAATTTATAAAATGTCTGAGAGAATTAATAAAATAGACATTGTAATTAATGTGCATTATAAAGTGTTTCCCATCTCTCCAGGTAAACTCAACCAAACTATAGTTTTAAAAGCAGTTAACATGCTGAAGAAACATAATCAATAGTCAAAACCCATTACATTTCATTGTGAAATCTCCAGTATTATCATTCTCCTTCATCTCTCTGGGAAAGAATAGCAATCCATGTTTATGATTAAATGATATCACCATTTATTAACACAAAATCAAGCAAATGCTTAATGAAAGTATCTTTTAATATAACCAGAAACATCCATTCAACTAAATTTAAAATTAAGTTTTAAAATTCATGTTTTACATCACATATGATGCTTCTGGTTAAGTTTCCAATTTAATTATTTTTAATTTATTGATAACACATTTTATTCAATTTTAGTTTTATTCCCTTCAATGCTCAACATCCAGACTACTTCACTACAAATATTGAAAGACAGTCTCATCACTGTAGACTAAACTAATGCCAAATCATCTCAACAGGATATTGAGAATTTACCTTTAACTGAAAATGTTTCATTTTATTAAGTTGATACTAAATGACTACAAATCCCAAGTTCCATACTGGCACTAGGCATATAAAAATGAATTCAGAACATAGTAAGAAGGAGCAAAACAAGAAAGACAAGAATTAAAATACAACATGAAAAGTGCTACACCAGTATTATACCAACGCCCCACAGAAACACAGAGGGAATATGTCCTCATCATAGCCCCCATCGTTTTACTTCTACCTGGAAAAAATAAAGAGAAACTACTTCCAAAGGAGGTAGTTTTGAGCTGAATATCAGGACACAAATGATAGCTCATTAAGAAGAAAACTTAAAAAAAAAAAAAAAAAGAATATTCCAAGTAAAGAAAAATGTAAGACACAAAGCCCAAAGGTAGAAATGGGCATGGTGTTTTCAGAGAATGTCAATTAGTTGTATCAATGAGTTACAGCACAGATAACACTGTGATATGTTCAGGGAGTCAGATAAAAAGGGTGAAGGTGAAAATCAGCTACCTAGAAACCAAACTGTAAAGACTATTCTATTTCATGCCAAGGAGTTTACTCTATATTACAGGCAAGAGCGGCTCATTTAAATTTTCTGCATGTTCTCACTCATCCAGAACTTAAAGTACAATAAAAAATAAAATAAAATAGAATAAAAAATTTCTCTGTGTTTGAAAATGATTTCAGTGAAAACACCCCTTTACTCACTTCTCATTTACTGAAATGTACGATTGAGCATCATTTCTCTGCCAGGATTGACAAATATCACACGGGCCAAAGTTTTTCTACAGACTGGTTTTATATGGTCCACAAACTGAAAATAGTTTTTACAGTTTTAAATGAATGAAAACAATAAAAGTAAGAATAATATTTCATGGCGTGTTTATACAAAATTTAAATTTTAGTGCCCCTAAATAAAGTTTTATTTAAACACAGTCATCTTCGCTCCTTTGCATATGGTCCATGGCTGCTTTTGTGATATGGTAGCAGAGATAAGTAGTTGCAATAGAGACAGTATGGCCTACAAATCCTAAAACACTTACTAAAACAGAAAAAGGTTGCTAATTTCTATGCTAGATACTGGGAAAAAAATGTCTACGGAGAACAGAGAAGCATATCTATACAATTCAGTGTAAGTACTGTGGTACAAATAATCTCGTAATAATTAATGAAGAGATATTTGGGACACTTAGCCCAAATTGTGGGAAAGGAATCTAAATAAGGAAAGGCTTCTAAAACTGGATTAGATAAAAATTTAGAGACCAAGTGATGAAGAGCCTTACGTGTCCTGCTAAAGACTTCAAATTTCATTCTGAAGGCAACAGCAAGCCTTTGTTGAGTTTTAAGAAGGTCTATGACATGATCAGTTTTATATTTTAAAATGGTGATCCTAGAAGAAATCTATATAATTATGCTCAATACCATTTTCTTCCATAGCAAACGCAACACTGGGATGTGAGGATTATTTTCTCTAAGAAGAATTAAAGAGCATTCTTGTCGGGCAGTCGTTATTCTTATTCATTTTTTCTCTCTTAATAAAATAATAATAATAATAATAGCTAGTATTTATTGAGTATTACCATGTGTCAGGCACTTGCTAAGTGCTTCAATGTATTAATTCATTCAATCCTCACTCATAATCTGGACAAGTAATTCTTGTCGAATGGGGTATGTAAAATAATGTAATTAGATTTAACCCTTTTCTGGATGGAAACATTTCTAGTGCTCAAATCACATATTTTTGTCTGCTCTTAGGCAAATGTATTGAATAGTTGTAGTGTAAACTTTAAGTCCCTTTGTCAAGCCAGACAGGTAGTTATGTAATCACTCATTTATCTACTCCAGTTATTGACTGAGTGTCTATCATGTGCCAGTAACTGTGCTGGGAAGACATGAGTGTATACCAGCAAGTAGTTCTCATTCCCAGGGGTTCCCATGGCTGAATGAGGGAAGCAGACATGCCACCAGTTTCAGACCTGAACCACAGTCATTGTTTATGCCCCTCCACCCAGGATTATTCTGTTGGATACATCTAATATTTGAAATTATTATTAAAATATCCACCTTCTAAGCAGTTTTGTGAGTTGATCTTCTGGTGAGACAGAAAAAGACAATAAGAGACAAAGAGAATCAGTGAGTATTGAAAATGAAGCCAAGAAAGAAATCACTGGTTCATAGAGAACCAAGGATTGGTATGTTGGCCTGTTTTCCAGTAGCAAAATGAATGAAATAACAATGGACTGTTGCCTGGAGTAACTAGGTTGAAAGTGGAGATAAAGAGCTTAGTGAGGGGAGGGTGAACAGCCAATGTAGACAAGAGGTGGACCTCCCTCTGTAATATCGGCCATTTGCCTTGATTTATGTTATAAAAGGTGCAGGAAATTTTTTATACATTTAAATTTTGTGTTAAACTTGCTTTTGAGTTGATCTAAATTTAATAATCATATATACAGCTAGGATATAGGATATACTATACTTTACAGGCTGAATAACTTTATTGGAAAATTAGATAAAAATCAGATAAAACAAAGAAGTTGCCATTTTATTGGAGTGCTGTACAAACTACAAGGTTCACAAAGCAAGACTTATGAACCATGAGCTTAAAATCATGTTTTGTAACTGAAAAGGTGCTGAAATGTACCTGGAATTTCCCCTAAATTTTCAACAGCAGCAACGTATCTCTAAGCTTTACCAGAAATCAACACAGAGAGGAATGACAGCATTTTGTAGTTCTGTACTTTTTCAATTCACCTGAGATGGATAGCTTCACTACTATGTCTATTCCTTACAATCTGAACTTGATCTGCTGCCAAATGGAAGGAGAAAAATTAGGCACAGGAGAAACCAAAGATCTTCCCCCAAAACTCCCCACATATAATTTTTCTCTCACTCAATTATTTTCTTCTGCACATTATCATATTTATCCTCAGTTATGTTATTGGAAGACTTATAGCAGGGTTAAATAGACATTTGTTAAGATTGTGACAAGTCAAAAGTTTAGATAAATTTGAAAGATTATTTTTGTGTCTGATTTAATTACAAGTTTTTCAATATTGGAATCAGTTGCCTTACCTCTACTGCTTGAAAACACTCTTTGTTTCTATTTCTCTTGCATGCCTCCCATTTGGAGACATTTTCTACATCATGCAGATCTCTTTACCCTATAATCCCACCAAAATATGGCATAATTATCTTTGCCTACACAAGCAAAGTCAGTAAATAACTCCATGATCTCAGCATTCATTCTCTTTCATTTTCGCTATACTCTTTTTTTATTTTTATTTTTATTTTGAGACGGAGTTTCGCTTTTGTTACCCAGGCTGGAGTGCAATGGCGTGATCTCGGCTCACCGCAACCTCCGCCTCCTGGGTTCAGGCAATTCTCCTGCCTCAGCCTCCTGAGTAGCTGGGATTACAGGCATGCGCCACCATGCCCAGCTAATTTTTGTATTTTTAGTAAAGACGGGGTTTCACCATGTTGACCAGGACGCTGTACTCTTAATATATGCTATTGGAAATAGAGTTCCCCAAAATCCACAGCATAAGTTATATTAATAGAAAATGAACTCTCAGGGAAAGTTAGATGAATAGTTGCCTGGATAGAGATACAGGTCCTATCATGCATACCTTCTTCTAAAATGATTTAGTGATAATGTCCAAAATGCACATGGTTAGAGCACAATCTCTGCAGATTGGTTTTACTTCACAGCTAGATAAAGTTAATGTCCCATATGAGAAACTATTTTGGATCTCAAACTATTAAGAATCCTAGAATAAAACTTAGGAAACACCAATTTGGACACTGGCCTTGGGAAAGAATTTATGACTAAGTCTTCAAAAACAATTGCAACAAAAACAAAAATTGACAAGTCAGTCCTAATTAAAGAACTTCTGAACAGCAAAATAAACCATCAACAGAGTAAACAACCTTCATAATGGGAGAAAATATGTGCAAACTATACATCCAACAAAGATCTAATATCCAGAATCTATAAGAAACTAAAACAATTGAACAAGCAAAAACCAAATAACCCCATTAAAAAACGAGCAAATGACATGAACAGACACTTCTCAAAAGAAGGCATTCAAGCAAACAACAAACATATGAAAAAAAATGATCATCACTAATCATTACAGAAATGTAAATCAAAACCACAATGAGATACTATCTCACACCAGTCAGAATGACTATTTAAAAGTAAAAAAAAAAGAAAGAAAGAAAAACAAAAAAAAAGAATGCTGGCAAGGCTACAAAGAAAAGAGAACACTCATACACTTATTGGTGGGAATGTAAATTAATTCAGCCATTGTGGAAAGTAGTTTGATTTCTCAAATAACTTAAAACAGAAATACCATTCAACCTAGCAATCCTATTTCTCTGTATATATCCAAAAGAAAATAAATCATTCTACCAAAAAGACACATGCACTCATATGTTCATCACAGCGCCATTCACAATAACAAAGACATGGTGCCCATCAGTGGTGGATTGGCTAAGGATACTGTAGTGCATATACACCATGGAAAACTATGCAGCCATTTAAAAAATAAAATCATGTCCTTTTCAGCAACATTGGTGCAGCTGCAGGCCAATATCCTAAGCAAATAAACACAGGAACAGAAAACCAAATAACACATGTTTTCACTTCTAAGTGGGAGCTAAACACTGGGTATTCATGGGCATAAAGATGGCAACAATAGAAACTGTGGACTACTAGAGGAGGGAAGGAGAGAGGGAGACAAGGGATGAAAAACTAACTGTTGGGTACTATGCTCAATACCTGGATGATGGGATCAATCATACCCCAAACCTTAGCATCATGCAATCTAACCAGGTAACAAAACTGTACATGTACCCCCAAGCCAAAAATGTTGAAATTTTAAAAATTAAAAAATAAGCAAAGAAAATAAATGAAACACTTTTTAAAAGAGAAAAAATTCTAATTTCTACATAATGAAAAGCTCATCTTACAGCCTTCTCTCAGTATGACATAGACTTTTTAAATATTATGGACTGTTTGTATTTAAATGAAACACTTTCTGCATGAAATCTATCATCATATTTAAGCAGAGTTGGTAAAACTTAGCTAGAACATTGGATAGCTATTGTTTTACAATTGCTATTGTAAAAATAATAAAATCTCTTTTAAATTGCTTCGTATAACACTTAGTAGAGAATAATAATCCTCATATTTTAAAGACATCTAATAATGAAAACGATGTTGTGTAAGAAAAATTAGAACAATTCAAATTTTGTATTCTAGCTCTGATGTTTGCAAATTGCTTGCTCTATCTTAATTATAATGTATACTAGAGTTTTACCTAAGGAAAAAATATATTAATAAAAATATTGAGCACCTACCATAAGTACTGCAGAGGAACCCAAAATAAAGAAGTAGTCTAGTCAAGACTCTAAATTAACTGGTAATACACATTAACATAGCAAACAATCAAACCTGTTCATTTTTTATACCATATATATTTCAGTACATGCAGGAACCCAATCAATGAGGATTATTTATAATTTATATTCCAAGGGTAAACAGAAGCCTACTAAAAATATAATAATTGGAAGAGCTTTCACATCCTCCTGTTTAGATGAACATAAACATTAACTATGAAAAGGATTAATTAAAATGAGTTTGTTGTCTTTCTCTAACCCTCTGATATACTAATCTTGAAGTGGAAAGGTTGCTAAAGTGTTCCACTGGTGTGGTTTCCATTCCTCGCTTGTTTCAGATGTTTGCCTGAATAGATATCCAGTCAAAGAAGTCACATAAAGAAGACAGAAAGAAAAACATAAGCACCTTTTGAGGTCTGCCCTTAAAGCCCTCCTGCTTAGCCTCCCCGCAAGATACAACAGGACAAACCTGTGATGGATTTGATTCCTTCTTGCTGATACACTTCTAAACTTCCAGGTTCTTGGTAAAGCCTGGAAATATCTCTTGTCACTAGAACAGGATGATCTGCTTATCGGTCTGATTCTCTTTCCAGCTTCAGCTCAACTTGACCTTTCATGTTGTACACTTCCTTGTTTGTCTTACAAACAGCTCTGATTTCTCTATCAGCTGGCAGATAGTGCTCATTGTGTCCAGCTTTGTTTTGGTTTGCAGAGCCTGGGAGACAGTCTATGTTTTGAATTTGCCGAATAATGCTATTATTTGGTTTATTCTCTGTATCTTCTATTTTTAGCAAAAGGTTTCCCTTTCTAAAAGTACTCAAAATTATGATAAATATTTTGGGGATTTGGAGCTTAAACAAAATGGCTTCAACAAAGGAAAGCATTTAGAATTATAAATTTGCATTTAAACCTTTGACCATGCTGGTATCATTTATGTGGCAATATCAAACAGCATGAGATAAATCAGAACACAGCTTGAAATTATAGGCCTAACTTATTTGATTTCATAATAATTTTAGGGTCTTTCCTTTAAAAACCAATAGCTCAGAGACATATTTTTTCCCAGCAAATTCTCTTCTCTTTTTGAATATTGACTCTCCCATGGTTCACAGAATGGCATATATAAAAGCACTATTCTATAATAATTATTCCTAATTTTTACATTTAGCTAAATAACATCTGCCTCATATTTATAAGCATAAAGTTAGACAAAATCATTGAACTGAAAGCAAACTAATTTAAAATATGTAATTGAAAATGTTCTAGGCTGGACCAAGGACTTGCATGTAAGTTCCTATTTTTAACTGCACTTGTGTGATTGCAAGATAAAGAATTAACATGCAGCATAAAGCCCTTTGGCATAGCCCTGGAAACAGGAAAGGAATAGGAACATAATATTCACAATCAAACAAATTAATAAACTAGAGTGTTGATCATGGGGCAATGGAGCTGTGGTAAGAAAAGCTACTAGCGAAGATTAAATTATTCTCAAGAGAAATCATACAATTTTAAAATTTCTGGGAAAGTGAAATTTGTTGAAACAAACAAAAAAAAATTCCTAGTTTTTTTGTGCTAATGTTGTGATTGAGAATATTTATATTTGTGTAGCACCTTTCACATTAGAATCCCAAAAGTCTAATTATTTATTTCTTGCACAGAACATCAATGTTGTCCTATTAAACACAGAGTAAGTTGTACCCACTTCCTTCAGCAGAACCTCCTACGTGATACCTTGTCAGATGCCAGCCTCTGTTCAAAGTGTATTTTTGTATCTAAGTTTTCAGTGCAGCAGATTCTATTTCCCTTTTAGAGTTGAAAAACTAAAAATACACAGGGATTCATTTCATTTGCCCAATTTTCCATAGGTAGAAAATAGTAAAGCAGAGACTTTATCCAGGTATCTATCTATAAAACTCACTAGTTTAATTGCCATGTTTTGCTGCTTCTGCTCTACCAAATCCTTTGGGCAACCACAAGATTAGCTCCAGATTTCTAAGATGCAGTCGGCTAATCCCCTGGTTCCATGTTATCCAACTCAGCCTTTGTTTTCTATGTTGAAGGACTTTGAATCTCCAGTCTAGATCTTGGCTTCTTAACTCATCTGCTATAGAGGCAGGCTCCAGTATCAGACTGGTTGAGTTCAATTTTCATGGGGCCACATTATGGTTAAAGGAAGACAATCTCTCTTGTCTTTTTGTTATAAGAGAGAAGATTCCCAAAATATCTCCCTAATAGTCTAGTACCATATCAAGTTCTCAAGGAATGTATCCAGAGCCAAGTGTGAAAACTTGTTTTCTATGGATTTAGTCTGGCCCTCTCCTGTGGTAAGCTGAGCTAGGATCAATGACCTGGTCCATCTAGACTAGTATCAAGACTCAAGAACTAGACCCATGACAGAAAGATAGTTCTTGGCTCCTTCACAGTGAGTGAAGGAGCCCACTTCTTCCTCTCATCTTATCCTCTGCACTTCTCCTTTCTGCAGAAGAGGGAAGCCAGTAGGCCTTGGAGAAAGAACTCTTCTCTCTAAAGCTCAAAGCAGAGACATGTAATAAATAATTCTTAGCTACCAGCTATTGAATGCTTACTACATGGTTAATTCGAAAGTTCTGTATGGTCAAACATCAACACAGCACAAAAGAAAAGCATTGTGAGAGTCACCAGAATCCATCCTAGCTTATAAGTTCACACAAATTGTACAAACTCAAATTACTGTCCTAAGTTTCCTCTAAACTATTACTTTAATCATAGCAGAAGGCTCTCAAAGCTCCTGACAGCCAGCCGTGGCAGAGTCGAATGCAGCCTGACTGGCCACCTGTTGCGAGGTAGAAGCCAAGAATAAATGTGAGTAAAATCAACTTTATTAGTCAGGAAAAGCGACATCTGCCATAACAGCCAGTACAACCACCCCAAAGGACAAATTACAGTCCAAACTACTTCCCAGTTCCTGCTTGCTTCTCTCCAACCCTCCTTCACATCTAATATGGGAATCCCTGCCATTTATTATCTGTATGCTACCACGGCATCATTATTTTCACTTTTTAAAGTATGGGCTAAAACACATGTATTTAATATATAATTAATAGATATGCATTAGAAATTTTCTCAAGAGATTTTTTAACTGAATAATACATTAAATACTGAAAATGGAAAATGTTCTCATCATATTTAATTTTTTAATTAAAAATTAGTTAGGTGACATTTTAACTTTCACTAATTTGTTTTTCAATAATCCTTTTATTTTGATTTTAAATGAAATCAGGCAAGTTATCTCAAAACATTCAATTAGGATTTATAATTTGTAAGGGAAGCTCCCAGTAAAAGCTGGGTTTTGGTTGACAGAAAAGAAGAAAATCATCAATTGTGAAAGACCTAGCATGTGTCTGATGTGCTGGACAGGTTTAACTACATGTTATCTTTTTAACACTAATATTATGCTTGTTAGGGAGGTATTATCAGAACCATTTTATTGATAAGAAAATTTTGTTTCTGAAAAGTTCACAAACTCATCTAAGGTCATATAGCTAATAATTAGTAGGTTGTCTGCTTGCAGAGCTGCCAACCCTAGTAAACCACACACTAAATAGTTTCCATGTCCCATGCCTGAAGAACTTAAACACATGTGATAAAGATGGCATATGTCAGAAAAATGGCAGAACATCCCTTAATGACATTATAAACAATTACTTTATTAGAAAGCCAAAACATGGATTACTTGGATTATAAAGGCAAAGGAAAGTGCAATCACCCTGTACTTCTGTATCACCATCACCTCATTAGTTAAGTACAGGTCAAGGTCTCCCTAGAATAACAATGAACCCAGGTGAGGAGAGTTGGCTCCAGACCTCATGAGCATGGCCATATGGAAGAACCACATTAAGTGTCTCTCTCTCTCATTCTCTCTCTCTCTCTCTCTCACACACACACACACACACACACACACACAGACACACAGAGGCACACACAGAGGCATTCAGGACTCTTAGAGAAGTTTCTAGAGAGTCAAGATAAGAATAGCAACATCACCACAGCAATGTCTGAAAGAAATATGATCTTAGAATTAACACAGGGCACTGCTTTCAGAGCTACATTTACCTCCCATTGAGGTCTCATCTGGCTCCTCAAGTAAATAAGGAATAATCACAACTACCTCTTCCATGAAGTCACCCAAGCGTATTTTAGGAATGTAAAGGCACAGAATCTAACCTATTATCAGCCACTGCTGAGAAGGAAAAGCTCAGAAAGGATCAAAGACACACTGGCATCCTTGGGGACTCAAAGACGGGTCAGAGTAGAATGCCTGAAACTGAGATGAAGGCAGAGTTGCCATTACTGGCATTGATAAGGTCTGGGTATGAGTGAGAAAGCAATTAACTGAGGTTGGAAGGTAAGGTCATGGAGAAGTGGAGTCCCAGGAACTGGGAGTGTGTAGGAAGGATCATCTATGTACATATTTAAATGGCCTGGAATTGAGATAATGTTAATACAGGAGAAACAGAGTAAGTCATAAGAGAAGATTGCTGGGTAAAAAGAAGAGAGGATGCAAGGGTTGGATAGGCAAGAGAAACAAAAGCAGTGTAAGTGAGTTTAAAAGAAAGGCAAGAGCATGATCTGAAAACCACAATGACAAACGAGGAAGACATCTATTCTACTCCCAAGCCTAGTGGTATGAACTATGATTACAAGAGTTAAAAACAGCCACCTCTTGTCAGGCTTGCAGTGAAAGTAGCAACCTTAGGAGAGCCAGTTGTCAGAGCAAGAAAGTGAAAGGAATATTTCGAGAAAAATCTGAAACTATAGAAGATTTTGCTGATAATGGTCCATGGACTCTAGAAAGCATAGAGAGAATGTACAGAGGCTGAAATAACTAGAGAATGGAATACGATGGGGTGGGATCTGGGAAACAGAGGTTTGTTGTTGTTTTGTTGTTGTTGTTGTCACTGACTTGAGATGAAGGACACAATGAAATTTGTCCCAATAAATTCAAAGCAAATGGTGAAGGTAAGGCTATGGGTTTTAGAGGTAGGAGGAATGCTTTCTGGAGCTTCCTCTTCACCCTTAATGATGCAGGCAAAAGTTATAGAGGAGGTGTGGCCTTAATTACAGAGTACGTTGGTGCCTCACTACAACCCTTAAGGGGTAGGTACTATTATTATTTCCATTTTTCATTATTAAAGACAGAACAACTATGATAACTCTACAGTGACTTAAAGCTCCATGGTAAAGGAGTCACGGACTATGTGATGGTTAACGCTGAGTGTCAATTTGATTGGATTGAAGGATGCAAAGTATTGATCCTGGGTGTTTCTGTGAGGGTGTTCCCAAAGGAGATTAACATTTGAGTCAGTGGGCTGGGAAAGGTAGACCCACCCTGGGTGGTCACCATCTAACCAACTGCCAGTGCAGAGAGAATATAAAGCAGGCAGGAAAAAAAAAAAAAAAAAAACGTGAAAAGACTAGACTGTCCCAGCCTACTTATTTCTCCCATGCTGTATGCTTTCTGCCCTGGAACATCAGACTCCCACTTCTTCAGTTTTGGGAGTCAGACCAGCTCTTGCTCCTCAGCCTGCAGACAACCTGTTGTGGGACCTTGCAATCATGTGAGTTAATACTTAATAAAGGATATAAATAATTATATATATATATATACACACACACACATCCTATTAGTTCTGTCCCTCTAGAGAACCCTGACTAATACAGCAAGAGCTGAGTTGTCTGTTTTAGGGAGCAGGGCCAAGGAGGCTCTTGAAGGCAGACAAAGTCACAGAAAAGTATGAAGAATGCACATTTGCCTGCACATACACACTTTGAGAACATGGGTATCACAAGTATAGTAGTCAACTACACTATGAATTTCTCCCTTTCAACAAAAACCCTATGATCTAAATGTTCCAGGACTGTGCCACCTTTGTTAATATCTATGTTGCAACATTTGAAGCATAATTTGAATATTTATAGTTGCCTACTTTATTGTTAGTCTTAATTATGTTTTAGAGTATTCTCATATTTGCAGGATGCTTTTCCAGACCAATTTAGTTTCTTATCTGATAAGAAAATTTAGCTCGTGTATTACAAGAAATATTGTAAGGAAACAAAAAGTTAATTCCTCTTAACATTAGCAAAGATTTTAACAATGCCCTTCTTTCCTTCCTTTATCAAACTGGGGAAATATGGTTTATAACTTAAATAACATTGAAAATTTGGCTGAAAAATGCACTTAAAAATCAGTTATTGATGGCACAATACCAACCTGGAAATGTATGGCACGTGTAAGTCCAAGAGATTAGTGGTGAATAATGAATTGCAAACATCTCTGTTGGCGATTTTAACAATAAAATAATATTTAAAATACGAAGCAAGAATATGCGGAGGAAAAACACACCTGCGAGAGGGTACAGGAAAGGATTTCATTTAAATAATATGACCTTTCTCAGTCTCATCCAACCCAAAATGTCTCCGCTAGAATCCAGTAATACATCTTGTAATTGATTGTCATGCACATTAAGATGTGATCAAACTTTGCCAATATCTCTGAGAAGAGTTCCGAGGTCTGTTTTGCAAATCAAATATATGTGAAAATGTTCTAAGGAATAAAAACATTATGTTTGTACTAATAATCGTATCTATAATAATAATGTTATTATTCCTACTCAGACTAATCTGAAGTGTTTACAGCTTCAAGATCCCCAGCATGAAAAGCATTGGTAATCATGTCATTATCTGTCTGATTTTTTTAATTGTTTAAGTTCCATAGGAATATATTTTTTCCAAAAACAACACTCACATAAGACTTCTTAAGGCATTAATTTAAAAAAAAAAACCTGTGGTTCCTTTTTTTAAAAAAGGCAAAAACTGCAGACTTGCTTGGAGCTACTTATATTTATAAGCATCGAGAGTGTTGTTAGCTTTCTTTCTCTGTATGAATCAGACACACAGAAACAGAAGAGTATGTGAAGCTTCCCTTATTCTTCTATTTATCTAAAAAAAAATAAAATCAGAAAAGGAAGCAGCATTCTCACCTAAGAATATCCTCCCCCTCAGCAATGATTCATATTTTTTCATGGATTTTTATTATTATTATTATTATTCTACCCTCAGGGAATTCAGAGAGTAAATAAAAATTAATGATCCGAACCTCAATCTTTTCCTCTCCCCCAGCTAAGGATCTGCCCTGCATGGAAACACGTACATGAACTGCCAGCCTACTCACACAGCCATGTCAGACTGGCACTTGGAAAGTTATTCCACCTCGTCCAGGGAGCAGAACGACACTCAAGTTGTTACCCTTGCTTTTCAAAGGCTGGAATTATCGTGGGTTACATCACCCTTTGGCAGAAATATCACCCTTCCTGTGTCACCTTATGAAACACCACCATATGCCCACTCACATTATGGGTTTTTTTGTTTGTTTGTTTGTTTTTTCAAGAACATACATATATTCCTGAAGTCAAATGTCCATGAACTAAGGAATTCCCAAAACCCTAAGATTAGGAAACAGACAATGACTAAAAATGGCCTTCATTAAATGAGGACCACTGATACAGACTACATCGGCCCTTAGGAAAGAGGTTTGCTTTTTGTAATTCTGTACATTTTTTCTACACTTGATCAGATCCCAAAGACTCTGCTCCCTAGACAAAGGTTTTCTTTCATCAGTGAGAGTTAATGCCTCAAGATAAGAGTCGTTTCCAACAATGCTGACATTATCACCTAATTCACTATACCAAGACAAAATGACTAGACCAGATGACTAGCAAAGCAGTTTCTATTAATTATTCTGTCACAATATTAAGAAAATTCTTCAAGGTGTCATGATGTACATCACCAACCCATGAATATGTTATATACCAAACGCTCGTATGTGAGTGTTTTCAACCTGAGATGCCTTTCCCTACAGAATCACTGGTTGAAGTTATAGCTATGTTCTCTGGCTAGCCTATAAAAATCTATTTGAACCATTATAAACCTACCCCAAGTACACATAGAACTCTTTCAACTTTGTTTCATTTAATTAGAATATTATTTTTATGAAAAGAATGAATACAAAGTTTGTAATTATTTTAAGCTGAACCATATGAAAATGCAATTTTTGTAGGTCAAAAATAAGTGAATCTTGGCAATTTTTGTAGGTCAAAAACAGCTGAATCTTGGGTCAACCTAATCCATTTATTCAAAAAGCATTAACCAAATAATATGCACAAGAGAGAAAGAGGTTGGGGGAAAAAGAGTGAAAGACATAATGCATGTATTTAGAGATCATCACATCCGGCTAACGCATAAATGGATATAATGGGTACATGACATGATGAGTGGTGATTTGATGCATTTTGACTCCAGGACAACTAAACTTTACAGACCACATGTGTTTTATAATACCGAGCAATGTCAGAAGATATTGTCATCTTAAGCCCAGCCCCTGTTGTCAAACCCACACTTTAAGGGACAGGATGAAGACCAGGTACCACCCGGCAGATAAACCATATGAACAGGAGTCAAATGTTTATTAGACTTTACCTACCTTGGAGAGGGCCAACCCGTACCAATGCATAATGGTCTGTAATTTAAATTTTCCTATTACTCTCTTTAGCTGTAATGTTCATTCTAATTTGTTTTGGGTAATAAATAGATTAATCAATTTAATAAGGATATTCAGTTTGTTTTCCATTTGAAAAATCCGGAGGACAAACACCTCTGCTTTGTGTTGGCTGCCTAATTATGCTAACTATATTTGACTGAGTATATATTAGACAGGGGGCCAAGCAGGATGTTTGGATCACAAAATGATCCCTTATTCTCAACTCCAAATTACACCATTAATCTTCAATTTAATTTCTCACATATTTCCCCGCAGTCAATACGTATGTGTTATATTATTAAACTTCTATAAAATTATAGTTTGGGAAATTCAATGATACAATCTTAGAATCGAGTTCAGCTTCAATATCATTTTAAAATTTTAGTTATCTTTCTTAATATAGAAACAATGCTCATTAATTTTTTAAAAATCAAACAACTTAAAAATACAGTAGAAATTGAAAGTTATATGTAATTGAGGTGAAAGGGGTGAGTGAAAGAGAGAGCAAGAGATGGTGATTTGAAAACAGAGTGACATGACATTGTTGTATCAAAATAACCACATCCAAAAAGCCATGACTATACTATTTTGTCTACAACTACTGCATAAACTATAAATGACTAATACCAAATATTGGTTTACATAGAAATGCCTTATCAGTTTAAAGGAGAGAAGTCATCCCCCTACGTGTCAAAAATAGTGAGGTGTCTAATTCTTTGTAAATCACTGTAAGATACATTATCTAACTTGGTGACTCATTCTTTGACGAGATATTTATTGAGTGACTACCAAGCACAAAGCACTACTGCTGGCCACTGAGGGAACCACAGCAAATAGGCCCTGCCCTCCTGAAGACTGTATTCTGATGGGAAACCAGTTACACAATGAATTATTTAATTAGAATTGTTAATAATGTCCAAGGAGAGAAATACATGGTGCTCTAAGGAGAAAGTCATCTAACCCAGTGGGAGAAGTATGGAAGGCTGCTTTGAGGAGTGCTATTAGCTGAGCTCTGAAGAATTCAGAGTTAATTCCTACTCGGCAAATAAAAAGTGGGAAGAGGGTTGATGTAGGGAGAGCCACAAATACAAAAAAAAACCAAAAACTAAAATTAAAAAAAATAAAAAATAAAAAAAAAACCCTTCAGGCTATTCAAAGAACTGAAAGGAAGTTAGTGTGCCAGGAATGGAGGGTGCAATGGGAAAACAGCAAAAGATAAAGCTGGTGAAGCAGGCAGGGGCCAGATCCTCTAAGGCAAGTTTTCTGAACTTCAGTGCTATTGACACTTGGGGTTAATGATTCTTTGTTTGGGTAATCTGTCCTGAATACAGTAGCATGCTATGCAGCACCCTTGACCTCTACCCACTAGGTGCCAATAGCTCCCCTTTCCCATAGGCAGCTGTGAGAACTAAACGTGCCTCCAAGCTTTGCCAAAAGTCCTCTTAAGGACAAAATCACACCTGATTTAGAGCCACTGCTATAGAGCCTTATCGGTGATATTAATAAATTTGACCTTTATTCTGCAAGCATTAAGAAAACATTGGATATTTTAAGAAAATGATTGATTCTTTAAACAATCTGGGTAGGACAGGTGGAGGTTAATTAAAACAGCAAAATTCTACAGCTGCCAGATAAATAAAAGCTCTCTAAGCCTACAGAAGAGAAAGCAGGTTGGTAGGTCAGCTGTTCCCAAAATGTTCTGAATGACCTCGATGGAAGTGGGGACAGGACCACTAGCTGTGTACTTCTCAGTTGTCCATTCATTTATCTGAAGTTAGACTTAAGGGCTTCTGGGCATCTCTGTTCACCATTCAGCCTGGCAGTAGTATCTACATAGCAACAGCTAAATAAAACTTTGGTGATGAATTGTCAGAATTCTAAAATGCATATTAGGGAGGGAGTGAGAATAAATTGTAGATGGAAATTATTAAAATGTAAAATATGTAGCATTGATTATTTATTATGCTTCTTTAAGGACATTACACAAAACTAGGAAATCAAGTATCAAAACTAAAGCAGATATCAAATACTGAAAGAGAAGTTGCGCCACCACACGCAGTAATTCTCTTTTTAGTAGAAGTGTTCTGGCTTCTTTACTGGCTAAAACAAAGAATCAGTCAACTGTTTCCATCCTTGTTAACTCAGTTCCTTCTGCTTTTTAAGAAAAACAGGTAATTTCTCACTGGGGTTTCTTTCTATTCTGATTCTGCTGCATTCTTTTTTTTTTTTTTTTTTGAGACGGAGTCTTGCTCTGTTGCCAGGCTGGAGTGCAGTGGCGCAGTCTCGGCTTACTGCAACCTCCACCTCCTGGGTTCAAGCGATTCTTCTGCCTCAGCCTCCCGAGTAGCTGGGACCACAGGCACGCGCCACCACGCCCGGCTAATTTTTGTATTTTTAGTAGAGACGGGGTTTCACCACAGCCAGGATGGTCTTGATCTCTTGACCTCGTGATCCGCCCGCCTCGGCCTCCCAAAGTGCTGGGATTACAGGCGTGAGCCACCGCACCCGGCCCGCATTCTTTTTATTTTAATGAGTGCTTGGAAGGTATTTATTATGTAATTTAACAGAAATAAGTAAAGTAAATCTGGATGAGCTCCTAAAAGATTTGCTATGTGCCTGCTTATTTAAAACAAGAAGAAAAAAAAACTCATTTTCTAATGACTAGATAAATGTTCATTTTGCTTAGTGCCTCTACCTCCAGCCTAAATATTTTTCTTTCTTGCTTGTTCCCGTGTATGGGCTTCTGCCCATCAACTTACTGTTCCTTCTCCATCTGTGCTTGCAAACTATTGCCCATCTGTGCAGGATGAGTTTCATTCAAACCAACAACCCAGAAGCAAGATCCAATGTCCTTAAGCATGCTAGAATGAAAGAATAATACCAAAGGAATCCCTCTGACCCATGAATGGGATTAAGTCTTCAATAGACAACAGTGTCATTAAATTGCTCTCACTTGAGTTCTGGCTCAAAATTCCAGGCAAATTCCTGATTTAAAAAAAAAAATCATTAATTCTTAATGATTTTAATTCTTAACTCACTCATGCCACAGGTAAATAGAATGCCTGCTTCTAATCACTGCAGCAGAGATCCCTAAATACAAATACATATGCCAACGACCCACTACAGACTTATGGAATCAAACTCATCAGATATAGGGGCAGACCATCTGTACTTTTCATGAAATCCCAAGAAAACTTGCATACCAAATTCTGATGCACACCAAAATTTAAGAATAACTACTTTATAGACTAGAGCAATAATTTAGTAGTGGTCATATAACAATTATTAATTGGTCAGGGACAGATAAATGTAAGTCACAACATAAATTATTTTACCCCCAGACAGTCTCCCCTAATAAATCAAAATCTCTTTGGAGGAAACAACAAATCTTAGTCACTTTATGCCCAAACTAGCTGTATTCCAGGTACTCAATACATTTTAGAAAAATAAGTAAAAACGTCCATATCCATATGAATATCTACTTTAATCAATTTTATCATTTCATTTGTGTGTAAGAAGACATCTATACTATATGATCCCACTTACATGTGAAATCTAAAAATAAAAATCAAATACACAAAGAGAAAGTAAAACAATGGTTACCAGCGGCAGGGTGGAGGAAATGGGAAGATGTAGGTCAAAGGATACGAAGTAGAAGATGTATAGGATAAACAAGTCTTGAGATCTAACATACAACAGAGAATTATAGTTAATATTGTATTGTATTCAAGATTTCTGCCAAAAGAATAGATTTTAGATGCTCTTAACACACACACAAAAAAAAACTATGTGGAATTGTATGTTAATTTCCTTGACTATAATAACTATTTCACTATGCATATATTAAAATATCATGTAAACATTAAATATCCTATCTTTCCTCCGTGTCTGCAGATTCTGCATCCACAAATTCAACCAACTGTAGACTGAAAATATTCAGAAAAAAAAATTAAAATAGCATTATAATAAAAAAAATACAAACTATAAAACAATGAAGTATAACAACTATGTACATAGCATTTACATTGTATTAGATATTATAAGTAACCTAGTGATTATTTCCATTTTACAGGAGGATGTTTGTAGGTTACACGCAAATTATACACAGTTTTACATAAGGAACTTGAGCATTCACATACTTTGGTATTCAAGAGGAGTCCTGGAGTCAGTGCCCCACAGACGACTGTATGCAATAATTTTTTTTTTTTTTTTTTGAGATGGAGTCTTGCTCTGTCACCCAGGCTGGGGTGTAGTAGCCCTATCTCAGCTCACTACAACCTCCACCTCCAAGTTCAAGTGATTCTCCTTCCTCAGCCTCCCAAGTAGTTGAGACTACAGGCATGTACCACCACACCAGACTAATTTTTTGTATTTTTAGTAGAGATAGGGTTTCACTGGTTAGCCAGAATGGTCTCCAACTCCTGACCTCATGATCTGCCCACCTTGGCTTCACAATAAAATTTTATAAAGAAAAACTCCTGGACATACAAAAAGAAAGGAAGAAAAACAAAATACCAAGACTTTCACTTCATTTTATCACTTAAAAATGCCCTACAAAAAAGTATAACAATACCAGGTTCCCAGTAAGGAAATGCATGTTCCTCTCACCCACATTTTCTGCACTTTAAGTGTACAGTTTAAGTCTCAATTTTTAAAATAAATGAAAATAAGCCATGTTATACATGATAGTCATAAAATTCTCAGGAAAAAAAAAATTAGATGACTCCCAAACCTCTCACATAGCCTTCTCCCTCCATATTCCCCATTTGCAACATCTGCCCCAGATGATGTCTGCCTGTTTTCAAAAGCAAAAAACAGTTTCTGTCCTTTCAACAAGTGACCCACAAAAAAATTCTAGATCACCCACTGGATTTGAGACATCAATGCAGGGAAAATGCAAAATAAGAAATGCAGAACCAGAATTACCAATGTGCATGTACAAAAGTATTCATCCATTGGTTTATGATATCCAAATTCCATGCACATAGCATTTGGTATGGTAAACTCTATGCACCTTACACTAGTTCCCTATTTTATTCATTCTGAATCTGTCTAAAAATAACAAATGTTTTCCTACTTGTGGAGCAGTCCATGAAAATCGCTGAGTAAGGGCACTAAAATAGATTCTTCATTCCTCATAAATCACTATAATTTATGCTTTACTTGTACCATTGGAGAGGATAATAAGAGGCTGATGTGCATAACATATTTCCTCAAAAAAATTTTTTACTAGTCTCTTCTTCACTCTGGACAAGCAATTGTAAAGCAGAAACTTGATGGTTGAGAGCAGGGCATTAAGCAATGTTGAGAGAGATCAGTTGCCAAATGGAGCTTAGAATAGGACTTTTAAAGGTAACTTGGATGAAATTAATGTTACATCACCTCAATATCAATGCTGACTTTGTCATAAGTATGCCGGAGAATACTGCTAAGAACTCAAGGTAAAGAAGAAAGATGGCTCTTCTGTTTCATGAACAATCCTGAGATGCATACACACTTGCACAATCAACTTACAACCTCCACCACTGTCACCAAAGCAGATACCCAATCAGATTGAGTACTTTTCAACCTGCAGCATGCATATGATTTGCCTGGAGAACAGATACATGAGCACTATCCCCAGAGATTATGATTCAGTAGGTTGAGGTGAGGCCCAAGCATTTGCATATCCAAAAATCTCCTAGGTGATGCAGATGCTGCAAATATGTGGACCACAATTTGAGTGGCATTCCTCTAGTTGATTTTTCTGATTCCTTTTACAACTCAGGGTTGCTTCTAGGTCATTTTAAGTAAGAATGCTGCAGGAAAATACACTGGGGGATTTGATGTGTATTATACCACTCTGAGCCCTGTATAAATAATCATCTATGATGTTTACATTGCTAAACTCACCAAAAGTGAAATAGCCAAGGTCCAGTGTAAGATAGTCTGACTCCAAACACCATGGTCTTTTCATTACACTACAGTTGTTATTAAAGTCAACAAATGGATAAGATTACTTAGGGAGAAAGAGAGGACACAAAAGGGGCTGAGGTCAGAACCTTTGGAAATACCAATTGTTATGGGTGGAATTGTGTCACACCCACCTCAGAATGTGACCTTATTTGGAAACAGAATCTGAACAGAGGTGATCAAGGTAAAATGAGATTATTAGGAATGAACCCTAATTCAATATGACTCATTTCCTCATAGAAAGAGGAAAATGCATGCAAACAAGACACACAGAAAGAAGACAGTCATGTAACTAGAAACCAAGGAACCCCCAAGAATTGCTAGAGCTAGAATAGGCAAGGAAGCCTTCTCCTCTAGTGCTCTCAGGGAGAGCATGGCTGTGTAACACCTTGATTTTGAACTTCTGGCCTCTAGAACTGTGACAATGCATTTCTGCTATTTCAGCCACCCCACTTCTGGTACTTCATGACAGCAGCCCTAGAAAGCTAACATTAATATATATAGGAACAAAAGGAAGTACCCATGAAGGACACTAAGAGGTCATGTTTAAAGGGAGATGAGTACTATACCACAGGAACAAAGAGAGAAGAGGTCAAACTGAATTTAAAGAGAGACATGTAAGAATTTCATAGAAACTTCCTCAACAATTTTCGTATCTCTAAAATGACCTTTCTGGCCAGATAGACTTCAACAGGCCATGTGATTAGGAAATCTCAAAACATTTTTGATCATTTGAGCTGTGACCAAGAAAGACTAATAATGAACATTCATATGTCTAACAAGACCCTATTATGCAGAATGCTTATACGTTTATTCTCAAAACAATCTGATGAGGTAGGCAGTATCTATGTTGTTCTTATCAGAAACTGAAGCTGAGAAAGAACTAATCTTCATGTGAAATTATAAGCCTACAGGCATTATGTTATTGATTTAACTGTTTTCTTATGTTATATCTACAATCCTCTGAGAGACGTGTCTTATCCACCTTTCATAGGTCAGAAAACATAGGAATATTAGGTAAATTGCCCAAGATTAGAGACATTTGAAAAAAAAGTTTCAAAGTCACATCTGTTGCCCCAAAAACTCATATTCTTTCCATGGCACTATACCTGGCCCCCTTGTGGGGAAGTGAGGAAGGTACTGAAAGTGTATTTATGAAACTATAGCTTAGTGACTTTACAAAAATTGTCGAGACATTTCTTTTATGTAGGAGGCCTTGTGCATAAAGTGGCTGAAGAAACCATTCACATAAAGGTAATCAGAGTGTATTGTTGCCAAAATAAAATATTTCCCCACAAATGTATTAGTAAAATGGCTTTTCTGCTCAGGTGAACAACTTTAACTGGTCATCTAGTTAAAGGCAGAATTTGGAAGTCACTATCTGAATTGCACGTATACTTAGTTATTCCTCTCCTCAAAAAAGAGGAAAAAATCATCAAGACATAAACCATAGGTATATTATAATATAGAATCTAAGTGCTTTTATTAACATCATGTTTTCATGCCATGCTCAAGACTCAATAAAGCTTTATGCTTTAATAAAGATTTCTCACAGCACTAGAAGATTTTTTTCAAAGACTATCCTACTTCATTTTAAGGCAGTCTTTCATTCAGGTGTAAATTCTGAAACATTTCAGTATTGCTTAAAATACAAAAATACAGAATAGCAAATGATATAGCATTATTTTTATTATTAAATGTTTATGTTCTGAATCCCAGAGCTATAAAGGGTCTCCCAGAGGCAACTGATTTATCCATGTAGTCTTAATACTATATATTAATGTATTTTAAATAATGATCAGGATGGAAAGTCTCTAAGAGAGCTGCCTCCATTGTGGCATCTCCTCATATCTGAAGGGAATCCTCAAGGCAGAAGACAGCCCTTCATGGGGAGACCTACCCATTCCCAAGCTGTCTTCTCCCTACAACCAAAAGCACGTAAATGTCCAGGCCAAGGGTCAAACAGAATCAGCATAAGTCTCCCTGGCTGCTAATCCAGTTCAGGTGCTTGCATCCCAATTCTGACAACCTAGATTTCGTCCTAGGTTCTGCATTCAAGTTCTTTTTATTTTTTTGTTTTTTGTTTTTTTTTTATAACATGCATAATGCAAGTATGTCTCAAAAACTGAGACTTTGCCTTCATCTGATCAGTGCCCCTGCTAGAATAGAGCCTTACCCTGAACTATGTTCTAGTAGCTGAAACCTTACCATTAGTTGAACGGTTTCTCTGGTCTTACCAGTCTACATATCTACCTGGAATCCCAAGTACTTGCATGATACTACTTTTCCTTGCCTATCAAAACACTTATAACTCCATGATGAGACTATATTTTGTCTGTTACTATACATCTTTAAAATGTGCCCTTCATATCATCAACTTTACTGAACCACACATATCATCTCAATGCCTGTCCCATTCCAGTAGAGTAGCCTTTAAGCACAATCTATCCTGCCAATGTTAATTGTGTTACATCCAGCCCCATCTTAAACACAACCTATGTGGTGACCACTTCTTTGATCTGCTCCAATGCAGGACTGTCAGCACCCTGTCTTTCCTCCCGTTCTGTAGGATTCTCATCATCAGAATTTCATAATTTCTAAGTATCCCAATAGTTTAAAAAAAAATTTGTATCTTCAAAAAAAAAGGGAGAAATGTTAGCCATAGATGACAAAGACAAAAGTCACATTTATAAGTAGTTATTTTTCATCCCTAAAACGGAAGTGTAAAATACATTATTTTAATTAACAATATTTTAATGCATGTTTTAAATCTTGCTGTATTTCAGAAGAATAATATTTTCCTTTAATTAGAATTATTATGGCTACTGAATCTCAAGTATTAATTTTTACTTTAAATTTTACTTGTTTGTGTTTTGTTTTGCCTCAAGTAATTTTAGAAATATATCATATATTAAGCATCTTGCAAGAAATCTAAGTTCTTCAAAGGAAAGAATTATGTCTTGCATATAATACATGATAGTTTCATCCTATATCAAATCCATAAATCCCTACACATTGATTAAAACCACATGCTGGGGCATTTTATGGAGATTTGTAAAAGCTTTGCTGGCATTAGATTGAAGGCTGTATTAACAATTATGATAACTACTTTGGAAAAATAAAACAAACAAGGGAAAGCACAGAAAAGTTACAAGTGGCACTTGTTCTAACACTCTAAAGCAAATATAATCCCCTTCAATTCAAAAATCTATTAATTACTCTCGAAGCTTGCAAGTGTTCTACACAATTTGTAAACCTTTTTCCATCTTTGCAATGCATACTTTCAGGCACAGAGGTATTTGAGAAGCAACAAACAGTATAATCCTAAGGTATTATTGGACAGTGGGTGTTAAATACATACATATATATATATATATATATATATATATATTTTTTTTTTTTTTTTTTTAATTACCGGGAAAACTCAGATTCCAAAATCTCCTCTACTCCTCATGTATTTCCTGTTGTTGGAATTGCCCAAAGCTTTTTAGTTCAAGTTCTTAATACTACTGGTAAAACTGGCAATAATCTGAGTGTTTTAACATTTCAAACTTCTATCATATTTACACTACCTAAAGTAACAAAAACTCTATAATTACAGATAAAGTGGAGAGAGGAAATGGATCATAAGGATGCTAAGAATCTAAGTCTGGGAAAGGAGCTATCAAAAGGGATCAAAGGGCAAGATTCTGGGGATAAAACAAGACCAAGTGTGGACATTTCCCACAAGTAAAGAAAGCCTGCATAACCTGAGTTCTGGTTTACACCAGGCAGGTCTCAGTGTGGCACAAACCAACAGAATCAGAACTAATAAATGTGAAGGTGGCAAGTGATTTTCAACTCAGGCTTCTTCTCTTTTTATCTGGCTCCACTGTTTGCTTCCTACCTGCTGTTAAAATCAACAGTCCTAGGCAGACTTTAGTCACATGACAGACAACTTGGGGGGCAATTGGTTTTGGAAAAGTTCATGAGAACTAGACTCCTTCATCTTTATGTTTCTTCCTTTTTAGGTACTGCTATCCAAATGCTGGTTGAACCGCTGAGCTTAAAATCTCTCCCAGGTACAATGGAAAGAGAAGGCAAACAATCAATCTGCAAGCTTCTAAACCATGAGAGAACAGAATAAGACCCAGGATGATCAGGCTGATTTCTGCTTCCCCTAAAATTTGGCAGAAAAGCATCTCCATCTGTGTTCCTTGAGCCCTTGGAAAATCACTGTGCCTGACATTTTAAGGCCCTGGATACCAGAGACAACATTCCTTTTGCAGGGAAGAACAGACTGAATCATCCATCAGATATGGCAATAGCTTTCTTTATGGAGAAACCTGACTACCTTATCTGGCAGCCATCTGAGGCACAGATACTCTTTACTTAATGTAGACACAGCCTAGATCATACAGAGAAATAAATAAGAATATAATTCCAAAGAAACATAAATCCCTACAAATTAAATTGATTCATTCATGCTCCAGTTGCCCTGTTCATTTCCAATGTTTTTTATGCTGATAACTTCCCTCCCAACTTCTCTGTTCATGCTTGGGCTCACACATTCTCTTAATCTGTTAATTATCTGTATTAGTTATTCATCAAATACTATATGCTTTCGGTTGGAACCTGACCAAGAAGTTTTTTTTAAGTTTCATGCTCTCCTAGGAATGACTTATAAGATGAAAATCCAGATTTCATCACACAATGCACATAGTGACCTCCCCGGGGGAGATGTTACCATTAAAACAAAGCTGCTTTCTGTCAAAGAAAAGTGATGTGGATGCTGAAATTTGAAGTCAAAAATAAAATATTCACAAGCAACAAAGTATTTATGATTAAAGATGTTATGCTTTCAAAATTATGCTCTGCAAACTTTTGCTATGTCTTCTATTTTAAAAAGTAGCCTAATGCTAAAGTGTCAGACACTAACCTGGAGCTATTTTAAATGTTCCTGTTTCTAAAATTTGAGAAACACCATATGTAGAGAATCTAATTATTTTTTCCTCTCTCCTTACTGAAATCAATCAAATTACAATGGCTACCCAGAACAGTATGAGGGAAACCTTATCATTCACAACACATATATAACAAACAGCAAGGAGTTTTCCTTAACCAGTATTGCATGCAGAGTGTCAACAAAAGACAGGAAAGAATACAAACTGCCTGCTGTAAGAAAGACCAGAGCAAAAGACAGGAAAAAAAAACAAACTGCCTGCTGTAAAAAAAGACCAGAGGAAGAGATCTGAAAGCTAACAGAGAACTTAAGAGTAAGAACTGTGATCCAAAAGAAATTCTGAGGGAAAATAAGATGAATGGTGAAATTGGAAAGGAGGAAAACTAACTAGAGAAATAAAGGCCCCAGATAGACAGGGATACAAAGGTCAAAGTAGACCATGGCCATAATGATGGATTCAGAAAGCAATAACGCTGTAATGTGCTCTTTAAAAACTAGGACTGGATGCAAAAGATTAAAGTGTGTTTCTGATGCTATTTGACCCCAAAATTCAACCTGCTCCCATGTTTGCTGTGTATCAGAGCTAGAAAAATGAGTCAAGATAAGTCACTTCTTGCACTGATTTATTGCCATCCAATTAGGAAGATCTTGTCTCACTGATCAGAAACAAAGATTAAAGGAAAAAAAGATCCATAAAAGCTAAAACTTCTGCAATCTTCTATCTCAACTGACTATACAAAAAGATATGCAGTACCTAATTTAGTATGAGTTATAAATCACTGCAAGTGCTAAAGAAAAAAAAAACAGATGTTAACATTTAAACATATTTTAAACATGTTTCTTCTGGATTTTGGTGATTATGTCACTGATAAAAATCATTTTTAAATGAAGCTTTAAATGCCCTGATTTTGGCTGTCTTCGCCGAATATATCTAATATAAAACCACACTTATGTAAGTAAAAAATATTTATACCTATATAAAATACAGATTTCTGTAAATATTATTGCTATAATAGTTATCTGGCCTACTTCTTTCTAATTCCCTAGGCCTTACTAAATCAGCAAACACATCAGTCAGGGTCTATACATGAATAACTAACACTATGTGATGGAAGGATTTGTCTTAGTCTAATGGTTATTTGGCAGATTACTGCTCTGTTCGTTAGGGGGTGTTAATAATTCAACATATTATTTGTAAAATCTTTTAACACATTATTTGCAAAATTTTTAAGTATACTTTGATTTTTTATTCATTAGGCTAACACACATAGAAAACGTGTGTAGGAAAATTAAGATCATCTTAAAACAAGGAAAGTGAAATAGTAATAATAATAATTAGGTCAGGAACTGAAGCATCAGCAAAGGTACTGATTCAATAATAAGTAATGAACATTCTCTTATCAAAAGATTTTGATGTCTATTCAGCACCTAACTGGTAGCAAAATCTATGAGACAGAAATTAGGTAGGAAGGGAGGAAGGAAGAACAAACAAAGGAAGACTAGGTCTCAAAAAGCCTGGAGTTTAGGCCCTCATTGATGAACTGCATGATATTTGGCAAGTGACAACCACTATAAACTTCAATTTTCTTTTAATATATGAGCTCAACTTATGTCTCAGGATCATCACAATTATCAAATTAGATAGTGTAGGTAATATTGTTTTGCAAATGATAAAGCTCTATATAATACAAATTTATTACTTCTGTTAATATTTTGCTGAACAAAGGAAACAACCTCAGAAATAATGAAGAGTAAATCTGGTTAGATGCCAGGTTTATTTGATCACAAAGTACTGTTACGTTTTACTAATTTAATTTCCAATGTAGCTTTTCAAACCTATTTATACAAAGTGTTAGTTTGCATTTTTTTAAATACCTATTAAATCAAAAACCTAACCATATAATCATTTTTCCCTTGAGGTATATATAGCCATAGATATAAAAGAATTGTCATTTTACTACCTAAGAGAGATTTTTTAAATATTAAAAATAACTTTTTGTGCCTACCTCAGTCTACTTGCCTTCAAGAATAATATAGTTCCAAATTCCCTGGAATGCCTGGATGCATCTAAATGGAGTTTAAAATGGAGAATATGCAGGCTGAAAGTTCCTAACTAGAACCTCTTCACAAGTTCTAGATGTGTAGGTCTTAAAACTATCATAAGAAAAACAAAAAACATAACCATATACACTCTCCTTTAAAGGAAAAAAATACGATAAAGTGATCTCTGAAGCAAATCTTTTCAAATAACTTTTTTTGTAAGTACCCGATGTAATTAGAGATTGCTTCTAATCAGGCAATTATCTTTCAAATATCTGAGTTGAATAGTTTTGGTAAGAGAAGATATAAGACAATAATACTTGTATTAGTCTGTTTTCTCCCTGCTATAAAGAACTGCCAGAGACGGGTGACCTATAAAGGAAAGAGGTTTAATTGACTTACGGTTTAGCACGGCTTGGGAGGCCTCAGGAAACTATAATCATGGCGGAAGGTGAAGGCGAAGCAAAACACCCTCTTCACAAGGCATCAGGAAGGAGACGTGCCAAGCAAAGTGGGAAGAGCCTCTTTTAAAACCATCAGATCTCGCGAGAACTCACTATCACCAGACTAGCATGGAGAAAACTGCCCCCATGATTCAATTACCCCCACCTGGTCTCTCCTTTGACAGGTGGTGATTATCAGGATTCTGAGGATTATAATTCAAGATAAGATTTGAGTGGGAACACAAAGTCTAACCCTATCAATACTCACGGAATACTGGAAATTAAAATCCTCAGTTCGCAGCTCGTTTTCTTCCTGATTACATTTCCCCAATTTTTAAACCTTTGTCACCATTTACTCTACTTAGTGTTCAACCTTTGATCGTAATGGTGTTATATCAAATTCATTATTACTTTGCCCCTGCTAGTTTCATTTTATTATTACAACTAAGCCTTATGATAAGTAAGCTTAATGTGAAAATTGTTAATAGATAAATAAAATTGAGAAATAAATGATTCTGCATAACCTAAGGCCTAAACTTTGCTATCACAGTTGAATTATTGCATAGTAAATGACAGCAGCACCAGCAGCGTGTATTTCAGCTGAGTACTGCATATATATCAGACACAGATAGACCAAAGGAGAGGAATATGTCATCCAAAGATTAAACAATTTAGACAAAATATCTGTAGACAGAGCCACACTAAGAGGCAGACTACCCATGCAGTCGCTCATGTTGCTAAGAAGCTATCAGTAAAAATATAAGATGGAGGAAATTATATTAAACAATGTCCTCTTAAGGAGGAGATATATGAAAGAATACTTTGATAAGTCTCATTAGGTGGAGTACTACCTCCAGTGGATAATGTCAAAGTCACAAATGTAATGTCTTCTAGGGAGGTGGGTATGGATTTACTGAATGAGCCATACATCCTGGTAAGCTGCCCCAGAATCCCTCCTCCACTGCTTCTACCTTTCATGGCACTCCTCTAAATAGACATTGAATTAAAAAATTTAAAAATTTTTCTCATAGAGGCACCAAATCATGATCCTACCAGGGCAACCAGACATCACCTAACATGATCCTATTTTCATGAGAGATGATTCATTCTGGCAGCACTGTGGCTTGAAAGGGAGACACCATTAAACTCACAGAGAAACATTAGCAGACAATTGGAATCACCCAGGCAAGAAATACCTAGCACCTGAACTCAACCAACATTAGTGGGAACAGAAAGAAAGCAGCTGAATCCATGAGTTTGGATGAGGTCATAAAGGGTACAAGCCCGTAGTGGGGAGAGCAACTGAAACATTGCCAGTGGAATAATGAGCAAAGAAGCCAAGCTACACTGAGTTCAGGATGAAGCAGGAGAATATGAAAATCCCTTTTTTTATAAAGATAGACGATAAAGGGATGTTTTAAATTATCTTCAATGTCATAATCTTGCCAGAAAGTCAACATATATGGGAAAAACAAAACAATACCAAAACCAAGTTTTCAATGTGAAGTCAACTTATATAGAATTTACTATATTATGTACATATATTATTAAGTTCGTTGAGACATATTAGAAACAAGAGAATGTGTAGGAATCTTACCAAGAAATTGCAGAACAAAAGCCAACTCTCTGTACTGAGCACATCAGCAGAATTGACATGGTACCACAGGGAAGTGTTGCTACCAATTGTCTATAATAGAGCATGGCTTTGAGAAATTTGCAAACTGCCACTTGAGTATCCAGAATAGTAACTTAACCGATTCACAAGTGTAAATCCAGACTAATGTTGACTAGAGCAATTGCCCTGTGCTGGTTCGAGTGTAGAGTAAAATTCCAGAAGTTGTCTATCCCTGTACCTGCAAGATAGCCCATTCTTTTGAAAAGAGAATTTGAAGATGCTTTTATTGTTACTATTACTGAAGGGCAAAGTAAATGCCTGAGACCATGCCCTCCGACCTTCCAAGGGACACATTCTGAAAATTATAACTACCTCTCTCATCAAGATGTCAAACAATAAAAAAGAATTAAAATTTTATTACAAACTTTACACAGCTCCGTATTCCCCTGTATATGTAAAACAAATGGTCATTATCTATACTTACTAGTTAATAACATGAAACACCTCCACATTATTCCTACTAACCTGGCGTAAACCCATGCAACCAAAAACTGAAATTATTTTCAATTAGGCATATGCTAAAGTCAGCTCCTAAGAGCAAAATCTGGGCATTCTTTTCCAACTCTATGTACAGTGATGTCACATCAGTAGCTTATATCGGCCATGGTGGGAGTATTTACACCACTAAGAACTGGCAAATACTATAAATTACAGTTTTTGTCCCCTTCTATAGAGCTGGTTGTTAAACCTTTACCATCACATTACAACTCTAAGCATCCTTTTCATCAGTGCATTAAAAAGCAGAATTGAATCCCTTCCCATTGCTCAGTCTTGAAAGTTCTCCAGGATTTCCAAAATGCCAGCATTTCCCAGTCTTAATGTCTATTCTCTCCAAGGTAACTTAATAGCATCCTTAGCGTTGCTAAATTATACCAGATGAAAAAAAAATTCTTTTTTGCTAAATCAGCTTTTGATGTTGCTCTCATATTTTAGCTCTGTGCTTCCTGACAGCTAGGAGGTTAATTACCACTCTCACATTCATCCATTCAGCAGTCTTGGACTATCCTCAACCCAGTGAGCCATACAGATTGGTCCTTACTCCTCCTCCCTCCTGCTTCATGCAAAAAGACTTCGTTCAGATCCAGAAACAAATTCCCATATCTTTCACAAATAATTCCAATCTTAACAGCTAATAACCTTGTTTCGCAAGTCTATAGTCCATGCTCTATGCTAGGTACTGACAATCAAAAGATGAATCAAACACACTTCCTCCATATGAAGGGATACAAGATCGGGCTGAAAAAGAGACATTTAAGCAACTGCTTTCTACACCATAATAAGTAAGCTTTCAGTAAGAATAGAAGCAGCAAGAATTGGGATTCCAGGAGAAATTCAAAAATGTACAATTTTTCATTATACAAATACTTCAATTCAGTGTAATTCATTTACTTAGTGCCCACAGTGAGCCAGGCACTATGCATACCTGTCACCTGTCCATGAGGAGAGAAATGACAGGTGTGCATACTGTCTGAGTCACTGGGGACACTAAGTAAATAAATTACATTGAATTGAAGTATCCATGTAAGAAAAATTGTACATTGAACTTAAAGAAACTTGCAAATAAGTTTTATAGATAATTCACACCAGGAGTCAGCAAATGTTTCCTAAAAAGGGCCAGATAGTAAATACTTTATGCTTTGTAGTCCATATGGTCTCTGTTGGCAACTACTAAGTCTGCCTTTGTAGTATGAAAGCACTAATAGATAATACATAAACTAATAAACATGTTATATTTCCATAAAACTTTAATTGCAAAAGCAGGCAGTAGGCCATAAGTGGCCCACAGCCACAGTTTGCCAACTCCAACTCCAATTTCAATTATAAAAATTAAGATGACTCAAACATCTTCATGGGTGCCTCTTACATTTACCAATGGATCTTCTCATTTTACCTTCTCGTCTTTGTGTCCGTGTGTGTGTGTGTGTGTGTGTGTGTGTGTGTGTGTATGTCTGTGTGTGAGAGACAGGGTCCTACTCTGTTTCCCAGGGGCTGGAACACAGTGGCATGATCACAACTCACTGCAGTCTCAATCCCAAGTTCAAATGAACCTCCAGTCTCAGCCTCCCAAGTAGCTAGGACTACAGTTGCATACCACCACGCCTCGCTAATTTTTTTGTTGTTGTGCAGACTGGGAGGGCTCACTATGTTGCCCAGGCTAGTCTCGAACTCCTGGTCTCAGGTGATCTGCCCACCTTGGCCTTCCTAAGTGCTCGGATTACAAGTGTGAGCCATTGCACTGCAGTCAGCCAACCCTCTTCTCTTTCTAAGAAGACTGTCTTATCCTTTGTGCAGTAAGCAATTGGTAATTAGATACTTTTATTTATTAGTATTTTATTTTGAAACAATCCTCTGCTTACTCACCTTTGCTCTGTTTTCCTAACACCTGGCAATCAATAAGAAGCGAGTAGGTCCTCAGAATAGGCAATTGACACCACTGATTCCATTAAAATGATAAAAGCTGCTCTACCTAAATTCTAATTGTTCTAGAACTTTGGGGTCTGAGCCAGAGAATAAATGCAAAAGTGGAATCTAAGAGATTCTTAGATTTACCCACAAATGAAGATTGTATGCAAGCACTGATATTTATTGTTTGCTAAATAAAGAGCACAAGTTTAAAATCAGTAAGATCATTTCTTTAAAAGCTATTTATTTATTTGAAACTTTAATGAGAAATGACTTCATTCTGACCTTTTTATAAATTAAATTAAACTAGCACTGGTTAAAAGGTGATGGGAAGAAAAGGCAAAAAGGTTAGTAGGTTGTTGTTTTTATTGCACAGAAATTTCTGAATTGAGCATTAAGCCAAAATATTGCAGAGATTCAGAATTTAATTTTCTGGGACCAGCAAACCAATTATTGATGGTACCATAAAGACTTCCAAAATGAGAGATAATTGAATTCATTGTCATCCAAATCAAAATTGTGAAAGTATATAAAAAAGCAATCAGTACATTTTCTCCAGGTAATAATTCTCCTTTCTCCAAGTTTCATGTATATTGCTACAACCCAGATTAATATTTTCTCAAGTAATATTAACATTTTACTTGTTTGGTTAGCGTAAGATGCTGCTCTAAATACATATATTTAATATTCTGGTATATTTCTTAAAATAGTCTTATTTCCTTTCATTGTGATTTTGAAAGAGCACCTTTATACGTACAAAAAACAGAAAGACCCTAAATACAGAAACTAATATAGTTATGTAAAATTGTTATATGAATGTAATAAATGCTGTTTTGGAACTTTGAAACGAAACCAACCAATAAATTAAAAAGTTTGTAACTTAAACTATTTAATGTGATCCTATTTGAAATATTTATTGTTTACTAAAAATGTATTTTAGCCAAAAATAATGCAAAGCTTCTAAGGCCAACAAAATGTCTTTTAATAACTCAATTCATTAGAAAAATGTTGAGAAAGACTCTCTACCCCTTTTCACTCCTTTACAAGTTGAGGAGCTGCACGACAGAGTGGAATGAAATTCCCTAATTTGAAAACTGGTTCTGTTGCTTAGCAGCTGAATGACTGGGCAAGTTATTTAACCTGGCTCCGAGTTTCATGAAATGGAAATAGTATTAGAACCTATCTCACAGGCTTGATGTGCCACTTACATGAGATAATATTTGTAATCCACTATAAACAGAGCTTAATACATAGAAAATGTTGAATCAATTTCAGTCATTAGTAATATGTTCATTTTTCTTGGTTGAATGTGATTTTATTTACTACAATTTGACCTCATAAATGACAGAGACTAGAGGCTACAGCTACATAAAAAGGAGAATTGGGGTCAAGTAGTTCGGACAGGAGAAAGACACTGCAGCTCAACTCAACATCCCTCTAGAGCTCAACTACATCAACAGCTGCGTACTTCCAGTGGATGCTGCTGCAGGCAAGATACCAAAGCAATGTTTTGTGTCAGCAGCATTAAGCAGATCAGAAATCAAAAAAAAACTATATACAGTAACAGAATCTGCAGTTAGCAACTGTAGCTTTAATACAGAAAGTCTGTCTGTGTGTAGAAATTCAAATATGGACATGAGGCTAAAAAGTTTGTACTTAGTCTTTTCAGCCCTTTTCACCATTAGTGCCTTAGATTCAATGTGAAGACTTGCCCATTGTGTGGCCAAGAAAGCAACATTTTAAAATTAAAGTTCCAGGACACTTAAATCTAAGTCTGAGACCATACACGATCTCAGAGTTCACCTCAATATCTTCAGTCTGAAGAAAATGGATAAAAGGTACAGGATACTTTAAGCTTTAGTGAACTGTAACTTATTTTTAAAAAGAAAGGGAAGGTATATTTTAATGTGAATTACATTTTAAAGCAAAGGCAATATAATGGTACTTCTAGAACCTCATAAACTTTGAATAAAAATGGAGCAGTTCATACTTAATGCTTTGTCTCATAAACCTTTTCCAGATACATGAAATGTTAAAGCTGCTACTTTACATAAAACAATATGCTCTTCTATAAAGCTGTGTTCTAAATATATGATGCTTGGGTACATTTCATGGCATTTTAAAATGCATTGTTTTCTGGACTTGCATTTACTGGTGACTTCAGGGATATACAACTATAAAACAGTGTCACAATTTAAAGTATGCAAACATGATTTCATCACAGAATCTTATTTTTAAAACAGTGTTTTTATCTTCTAGATAAGATTAAAGTACAGAAATTAATCTCATACCTATAATAGGTTGTTCTAGATCACTATTCCTATAGACAATGTTTGTATCCCTCCAAAAATTTATAAGTTATATTCTAATGGTCAGCGTGATAGTATTAGGAGGTGGGGGTCTTTGGGGGTGATTAAGTCATGAGAGTGGAGTCCTCATGGATGAGATCAATGCCCTTATGAAAGAGGCCTCCAAGAGCTCCTTCCCTACTTCTGCCACATGAGGACTCTAGGAAGCAGTCCCCCACCATGTACTGAATCTGCCAGCACCTTGATCTTGGACTCCTCAGCCTTCAGAACTGTGAGAAATACATTTCTGTCATTTATAAACCAAACTACATGGTTATTTGTATTTTGTGACAAAAGCTCAAATGGACTGAGATAACTATAGCAGTCAATATTTAACCCATATGTTACAAATAATAAAAAATTAAATGCCTAAGTACAAAAGAGCCTCTCCATCTGATATTTTCTCATACCATTTAGTCAACTTATTACAATGATAAGTGTAAATATTTCTACATTGTCTCCACTGGTACTAATTTTGATCTTTGGCAGCAGAATTAAACTTATCAAAGATGATTATGTGTTATGCAGGTCACAGTTACTATTATCCCACCATTTCAATGACAAACTAGAAAGACTGAAAAAAGCAGAAGTGATTTCAGGTGACTGTACCTAAATAATTTCTAATAATAAAAATCAACAGTCATCTAAAAAGCTATTAGCTATCCAGCTATATTTTAGATCGCATTTTTCAAAGTTCGGGTTGTAATCTATTAGTAGATCCCCAGAACCAATATAGTGGTTCACAACTTGCAATTTTTTAGTAAAATGATAGAGTAGAAAAAATACAAAAGAGTAGAAATACTAGAACACATCATCTCTATAATAAAAGTATCTTTTTATAAAGTATATTTTTAGTTATGTGTGTATGTGTGTATATGTTGGATTACAATTAAAATCCATTTCTTCTTATAGGTTACTGTCAAAACCTTTGAAATTCAATAGAGAGCTATCATGCATAAATGTGAGTATAATATTAAAATGCAAAATTATTAACTCTTGCTTCTGTGTAGTTCACTTCCCACTCAAAATCAGGATTTCAGTACATGCCCACAATATCTAAAGCTCTGACAAATATAGAAAAATTGTTTTCTGCATTAAAGGCCAAATTCATTCCTGTTGTTGTGACTTAGGTTTATGAAAAATTGAATACTTTTCTTTTTTATTGCTCTATCTATCTCTTATAATGTTTTTATTTTGAAAGAGGTGGTGGTGAATGTTTGAAGCTGAGTAAGACAAGGCTACCCACACAATAGCTTGCTACATCCCCAGACATTTAAAACACTCCCTTCTTCAATTTAGCAAAATGCTATTACAGTAACCAATATTTCCTCTAATTTTTGGAAGTATGAATAGAATATTATTACATTAAAAACAACTAACCACAATATTTAGACATAGAAAAGTTCATCTGGTGTTTACAACCACCAGTGGGACATATTAATTAAATTTAAATTAGTAGTAGTATTTGCACATGGTCTAACCAGTCAGTGATAGTGTATTGTGGGAAGAAATTGTTCTAGAACTTGCAGGGACCTGGAGGTCTGAGGTCCATGGGCTCCCCCACCAACCCCACTTCCCATACAACATGCCCACTCTCCAGGTATCCCATCTCTGCATTTTGCAGCTTTGTGAGGCTGAGTTAAGGCAACCACTGGACACCTGGGTCTGCTCTGACTCAATCTTAACACCTAGCAATGAGCAAGTCCTTCCTCAAAGATATCCCAAAAACAGGGAGATCATCTATGTTTTGGCCATGAAAATGAAAATCAAAAACTATCTCAGACACACCAACCACTGCATTCACTAGCAGGAGAAATGGGTGCTGCCTACATCAAGCATAACAACAACAAACAATAAAAAGATGGGGGCCCAAGGGCACTTCTAATCTGTCATTAGGATAAAGTTGGCTGGTATTTTGTTCAAAGTTTTTCTATCTATGCTCTTGAGAGAGAAAGGCCTGTAGTTTTCAGTCTCTCATGCTGTCCTTTTCTAAGATTGGTGTCAAGCGTGTACATACCTCTCATTGCTTCCTGGAAACGCTTTTGATGGAATGTTGAAATTGTTTGTTCTTTGAAGGTTGGGATGAACTTATTCATAATACCAACTGAGGCCAGTGTTTAATTTGTGGGAAGATTTTTACTAACTGATTAATTTCTTCAATGCTCATAAAATGTTTCAAGTTTTCCATTTCTTCTTGAGTTTTGGTAGAAAGTGATTTTCAAAATTTTTTCCCCTTTTGTCTGAGTTCTCAAATTTATTACCATTAAATTATTCACAGTATGTTTCTGATCTTGCTAATCTCTCAATTTTTTCCTTTCTTGCTAGATGTTATGTTAGTCATTTAAAGAAGCCAAATTTTGATGTTGATGATCTATCTCTTAAAACTGCGTTTTCTTTCTAATTATGATTATATGAGGGTTTATTCCCACTATATTATGTTGTGTTTTCTATTTTCTTCTCATTTTCTATACTGCTTGTTTTTCTTATTTTTTGCTTTATTTTAAATTATTAAATTACTTTGTCATTCCATTTGTTTTACTTTATTCAGTTTAGAAATTGTGCACCCTGTCTCTTTTCCTCGAGTTCCTATACCCGTGATGCATACTTAAAAAGGTAAAGTCTAAAATTAATCAATATCATTATACTCCTTTCAAAAAACATAAGAATTTAGGCCACTTTAACTCCTTAATACTTCACACACAATTATATGTGAGTGCCATATATTTAAGTTCTGTCACTTTAGCCACACTAATTAGACATCGTTGTTATTGATTCATATGGTGGGTATCAGTTCAGCTGTAACCACAAGTTTCTGATTTCCTTCACTCACCATTCCCTCTTGCATTCAGATCTCACTTAAGGAATCACTTTTATGTTCATTATTTATAATTTCCTTTAATAAAGAATTAGCCAATGGCGAGCTCTCTCTGTCTGAAAATATCTTCGTTATGCTCTCATTCAAAAAGAAAACTGATTTGCTGAATATAAAATTGAAGCTAGAGAATTGTTTTCTTTTAATAATTTAAGATGTTATTCCACTGTCTCCTGGTTTCCATTCTTGCTATTGAGAAGTCAACCATGCCTGTCATTCCTTTGCAAGGAATCTGCCTTTACTATGGAGCTGATTATAAGATCATCTCACTCTCATGATGATAGGCCTTTAGCGAGATTTCCTTTCCTTCATTTGGGATTCCTTGGGTTTTTCCTAACCTAAGGAGTAGGATCTTTCATTAATTTTGGAAAATTCCCACTCTTCAAAACGTGCTTCTCCCTCATTCTCTCTCTCCTCCCATGATTCTGATTAGATACATATTAGACTTTTCACTTATTGTTTTATTTTGCCATATTTATAGAGTACTCGCTATGTGCCAGGCACTGATTTACAGACACTGGAGATACAGCAGTGAATAATTCAGCCTGAGTCCTTCCCTCAGAGGTCTTACATTTGAATGAGGCCGGCAGTCAGTAAATAAGCACAGCTATAGTGTGTCTGACAGTGCTGTGTTTCATATCCTAGCTTCCTTTTCATGTTTTCTCACCTCTTCTTTTTTTCTGTGTCCCTTTTATGCATTCTTTCATTCAAGAAGTAATTATTCAACTGGGCATGGTAGCTCACACTTGTAATCTTGTCATTTGTGGAAGCCAAGGTGGCAGGAATGCTTGAGCCCAAGAGTTTGAGACCAATCTAAATAAAACAGTGAGACCCGTCTCTACAAAATTTTTGGGAAAAAAAAAAAGCAAAAAAAGGAAAAAATAAGCAGAAGAAGAAAGAAAAAAAATTTTTTTGAAAATATGTCTGAGTGTCATGGAATAAGCCTAAAGTCCCAGCTATCAGAAAGTTGAGGCAGGAAGATCCCTTGAGCCCAGGAGTTTGAGGCTGCAGTGATCTATGACTGCACCAATGCATTCTATCCTGGGGACAGAAGGATACCCTGTCTCTTAAAAATAAAAATTAAAAAATGAAAGTAATTATTGAACCACTGCTGTGGGATAAGCATTATTTTAGGCCCTGGGCTGCTGCACTAAGCATGAAGAGCAGTCTATTGGGTAGGACTGGGAAGACAAGCAACAAATGACTATCTTAATAGATAGAATGTCACCAGGTAATATACTGTGAAGAATAGTAAAGCATGGTAAGAGATAGCAGAAGTTTAGCAGTGGGGGGTTGCTGTTTTATAACACATGGTCAGGAAAGGTCTCCAGAATAAGGTATTATCTGAGCAGAAACCTGAAAGAAATGAAGGAGCAAGCCATGTGGCCACTTGAAGAAAAGTATTCCCCAGGCAGAGTAAACAGTAGGAGTGATGGTAAGTTCATGCTGAGCAATTTTCAGTGCTTCCTACAGGCCACAAATTCCATTTTCAGCTCTGTCTGTTGTTTAGGCTGTTCACTAAGTTTTTAATATATACTACCATTGGGTAATGAAAGAGGAGTCATAAGATATGAGGGAGAAAAATATGCTACATTTTCAGTATAATCTCCTAATATAACTTAAAGAGATTGTCACTAGGAGGTACCTCATCTTATGATGTGCAAGAATTAATTTTGGAAAGTAGACACACCACAAGAATAAGTACAACTATACGATGCCTGAGGAAAACTAAGAAAACATCATTTATTCATTCATTCAATATTTATTGAACATCTACAAGGTATCAGATCAGACAATTAGTTCTGACTTTTGAAGACATATTAGTGGATAAAGGTAACAAAAATCCTTGCCTACTGGGAACTTACATTCTAGTAAGCATGAGGGTAATAAGCTATTTATTGTAAGAATGGGGAAGACATGACACCAAGAGACTCGGGAGCCTCAGGAAAACAAAGAGATGCCAGCCTGGCCAACATGACAAAATGCCGTGTCTACTAAAAGTACAAAATGTAGCCGGGTGCAGTGGCACACACCTGTAGAACCAGCTACTCCAGAGGCTGAGGCATGACAATTGCTTAAGCCTGAGAGACAGAGGTTGGTACCACTGCACTGCAGCCTGGGCGACAGAGAGAGACTCTGTCTCAACAAAAGAAAAAAAAAAAGAGAGATGCAAAACATAAAACTCCCTTATCCAACCACTTTACTTAGAGTTGAATGTTACCCCTCATTTTTAATATCAAGTCTATTGTCTTAATATATTTTCTAAATCTGTTAACAATACACTCCATCCTCTTGGGAGAACTTACACTTCTTGCATCTGAGAGGGGAACACTGATGGGGCATAAGACTAAGAATAATACTGGAACAGGACATGTGGTTTCATTGCAACCTGTCAAGAAGTGAAAGGCTTCCCGATGCTGCAGTGGTGGTAGAGGGCTGCTCACTGAGTCAGGAGTACAGATGCCAAGCCAACATGGCCTCTGTCCACTCAAGTTACATCTAATAAGGTCCAATTCCACTACCTCCTTGTCTTGGCTTGCTTGGAATGATATGGAGATGTTAACACACCTGTATCTGTTTCCTGTCGGTGCCATAAAAAATTAACACAAACTTAGTAACTTAAAACAACACAAACTAATTATCTTCCATTTCTCAAGTACAATAAAGCTCTCACCAAACTAAAATCATGGTGTCATCAGGCTGTGTTCTTTTCTGGAGGCTCTAGAGGTGAATGCATTTCTTGCTCATTTATGTTGTTGACAAAATCAAGGTCCTTGTGGTTGAACAACGGAGGTCCCCATTTTCCTGTTCGCCTTAAGGTGAAGGCCTTTTAAAGCCCACATTCCTGGGCTCAGGCCCCTTTGTTCCATCTGCAAAGCCAGCAACAGCAAATGGAGTCCCTTTCATGCTTCACATTTTTTTCTTCTTTCTCTGTCTTACCTCTCTGACCCAACCGGAGAAAGGTTTTCTGTTTTAGAGGCGTCGGAGGCGACACAACATATCTACAACCATCTGATCTTTGACAAACCTGGTAAAAACAAGCAATGGGGAAAGGATTCCCTGTTCAATAAGTGGTGTTGGGAAAACTGGCTAACCATATGCAGAAAGCAGAAACTCGACCCCTTCCTGACACCTTACACTAAAATTGACTCCAGATGGATTAAAGACTTAAACATAAGACCTAACACCATAAAAACACTAGAAGGAAACCTAGGGAAAACCATTCAGGACATAGGCGTAGGCAAGGACTTTATGATCAAAACACCAAAAGCATTGGCAACAAAAGCCAAAATAGACAAATGGGACCTAATCAAACTCCACAGCTTCTGCATGGCAAAAGAAACAGTCAATAGAGTGAATCGGCAACCAACAGAATGGGAAAAATGGGAAAGCCTACCCATCTGACAAAGGGCTGGTATCCAGAATTTATAATAAGCTAAAACAGATTTACAAGAAAAAAAACAAACAAGCCCATTCAAAAATGGGCGAAGGATATGAACAAATACTTTACAAAAGAAGACATACATGAGGCCAACAAGCATATGAAAAAATGCTCATCATCACTGGTCATTAGAGAAATGCAAATCAAAACTACATTGAGATACCATCTCACGCCAGTTAGAATGGCAATCACTAAAAAATCTGGAGACAACAGATGCTGGAGAGGATGTGGAGAAATAGGAACACTTTTACACTGTTGGTGGAAGTGTAAACTAGTTCAACCATTGTGGAAGACAGTGTGGCAATTCCTCAAGGACCTAGAAATAGAAATTCCATTTGACCCAGCAATCCCATTACTGGGTATATATCCAAAGGATTATAAATCGTTCTACTATAAGGACACATGCACACGAATGTTCATTGCAGCACAGTTTACAATAGCAAAGACCTGGAACCAACCCAAATGCCCATCGATGACAGACTGGACAGGAAAAATGTGGCACATATACACCATGGAATATTATGCAGCCATCAAAAACGATGAGTTTGCGTCCTTTGTAGGGACATGGATGAACCTGGAAACCATCATTCTCAGCAAACTGACACAAGAACACAAAATCAAACACCGCATGTTCTCACTCATAGGAGGGTGTTGAACAATGAGAACACATGGACACAGGGAGGGGAGCACTATACACTGGGGTCTGTTGGGAGGAGTCGGGGGGACAGCGGGGGGGATGGGGAGTCGGGGAGAGATAGTATGGGGAGAAATGCCAGATATAGGTGAAGGGGAGGAAGGCAGCAAATCACACTGTCACGTATGCACCTATGCAACAACCTTGCATGTTTTTCACATGTACTCCAAAACCTAAAATGCAATAAAAAAAAAAAAAAGAAAGGTTTTCTGTTTTGATGGACTCATGATTAGAGGGCCTACCTAAACAATTTAAGAAGATCTCCCATCTCAATGCCCCTACTCTTGATCACATCCTGCATCATATAAAGTAATATATCCATAAGTTTTGAATATTAGGACATGGACATATTTGGTGGGACCGTTATTCTGCCTGCCACACAACCCTAGTGGCTTGGCTCGATGGTGGTCCTTCGGCATGAAAGTTCTCGGGGCCATTTGTAGAAGGTAAAATTGGTTATAATTTCTTACTATTAAATATTTCCCCAAATAAAATAGTCCTCTAATTCCTGGTAATAAACTATTATCCATAATAATTGGGCTATATACAACTTAGAGTTATGAATAAATCCAGGAGCCATTTCTTACTATAAAATTCTATTTATCTGTTAAAGTTTATCTGAAGAAACAGAAATATGTATTCTATGTATAGTTTGGGTTAACCTTTATTCAATGCCCCTGGGAACTTTCTATAGCAATGGAATCCATTTGGTATGCAGCCCTAGAAATGGCACCTTTGATAGAAAGGCAGACACAGAAACACTGAAGTGTTCATCTTAATGGTTAACTAAATTATATTTTGCTCTCTTTCTATTTGTACAATGAATGCTATTAACATAGAAAATTCTTTGTTATCCACATGAACACCAGGTGGTTTGATGTATTACTTATTATGGTTAACAGAGATATACAACATATAAATTTCCTATAATCAAAACCCATTTTTTTTTTTGAGATGGAGTCTTGCTCTGAACCCAGACTGGAGTGCAGTGGTGTGATCTCTGCTCACGGCAACCTCTGCCTCCCAAGTTTGAACCCAGACTGGAGTGCAGTGGTGTGATCTCTGCTCACGGCAACCTCTGCCTCCCAAGTTTGAGCAATTCTCCTGCCTCAGCCTTCCTAGTAGCTGGGACCACAGGCATGTGCCACCACACCCAGCTAATTTTTTTTTTTTTTTTTTGGATTTTTATTAGAGATGGGGTTTCACCATGTTGGCCAGGCTGGTCTCGAACTCCTGACTTCAGGTGATCCACCCTTCTGAGCCTCCCAAAGTGTTGGGATTACAGGCATGAGCCACCGTACCTGGCCAATCAAAAACTTTTAAGAACAAAACTTAATCATTGTTCATGATATAGATATTTCTAAAAATAAAATATAAAAGCCAATGGTTTTTGGTGTGTAAGGGTGGCTGGACACACACACATACACACACACACACACACACACTAGATTAGATAATCCTAATATTTAAGATTAAGAAAAAGAAAGTAAGTTGTAGAAAAACAGTAATGAGAACTATTATTTGTTGTTCACTTACATTGCTTCTTATAATGGTAGGTACTTATATACATTAATACATTGCTCACAAGAGCTGTGTAATTTATGTGGCATGGTCATTTTAGAGATGAGGAAACTGAGGCTCAGGAGCAATTTTTAAAGCTTATTTAAGGTCAAGTACCTAACAAGTGACAGGGCCGGAATTTTAAATCTGAATCTGAGTTCGAAGTTCATGCTCTTTTTTAACTTTACTAAAAACTTTACTTAACAATTGTAAACATTATTATTTTTTACATGATGAGGACAAAGGTATTTAATTTTGTGGAATTTTAAAACACATAGACAGAGCTATTTTGCTATATTCTATCACTGTACATATACACAAAAGGTTTGTGCCTATTTAAAACCTGTAATTGCAATTCCACAAACCCACTTGGTTTTGAATAACTACAAAAAAAATCACGGTTGTGCCAATAAACAACTTACCTATGTTTTCTTAGTAGTGTATTGCCAGTATAACATTAAAAGGGAACCCAGAGACAGTTTGTGAGCCAAAAGCAATGAAAAGAGAATAAAAGAAAAAATACACACCACCCAGGTCTGTTGGACTTTGGTTTTCACATTTGCTCCAGAACTATACCACATGGTGGATTCAAGAGAAAGAATGCAAAATCTTAACATAGTTATCCAAATAAAAATGTTTCTGTTCAATACAATCATTAAATATTTCATTTTGCTCATATATAATTTTTTTTTTTTTTTTTTGAGACGGAGTTTCGCTCTTGTTACCCAGGCTGGAGTGCAATGGCGCGATCTTGGCTCACCGCAACCTCCGCCTCCTGGGTTCAGGCAATTCTCCTGCCTCAGCCTCCTGAGTAGCTGGGATTACAGGCACGCGCCACCATACCCAGCTAATTTTTTGTATTTTTAGTAGAGACGGGGTTTCACCATGTTGACCAGGATGGTCTCGATCTCTTGACCTTGTGATTCACCCGCCTCAGCCTCCCAAAGTACTGGGATTATAGGCGTGAGCCACCGCGCCCGGCCCCATAAATAATTTTTTAAGTAACTTATATGACTGAATTGCATTCCCTCATAAGTGCTATTAAGGTACATGTCAGTTCACTTTGTATTAATCCGTCTGGAAACCTGTTACAAATTGTGGTCAATAATAACTTTCAAATGAGCATGGTTTTCGCATAATCCTCAGAACTTCCAATACCCATTACTGTAGGAATGCCACTAACAATCCTCACAGTAAATCTTCTACCAATACCATTTTATAAACTAGAGGTTCAGTTTCTGTTGTCTGTATTTCTCTAAGTCATTCATATTAACTATTTTGACTAACAATATGAAGTCTTGTGCATACATAATTGAATGCTACATATAATATTACTTTAGATAGCTGTCGTTGGTATATTTTAACACTATGGTCCCTCAGGATTAAAATCATGCAGGCTTGTTTTTCCTCCAAGGAATTTAGTTCCAAAAACCACTCATAGTAAAAGTATTTTCTGCAAGCTATTTTCATAATGAGTACAAGCTTTGCATGAAATCAGAATGTATTACACAACTTATGTGTTTTACTAGGAAAGAGCTCATTAAGGTGATACACCTCACTTCCAGGAAAAAAACCTGAGCACCAAATAGCAGTCCAAATGTCAACAATATTTATATGAGGAGTAAACAGAAACAGGAATTTCCAAATTACAAAAATCAAATATTCAGCAACCTATTTCAGACTAGGATTCTGTGAATGAACAATGACTGATTATAGAGGAGAGCCTCTTGGTTCTCAGTTTCCTGCCTTGTCTTACCCATGAAAATGCCAAAACAATGTTGAAAAAATGTCCATTTGAAAACTCCAAATCATACCCAGCCTTGCAAAATCAGTATTGAAACTAAAATATATGTGTTACTATCTGGGCACAGACCCTGAGCCCAATATATTATAAACTTCTTTATATTTATTCTTAGCATGGGTTCGTATCATAAAAAGCAACAAGTGTGGTCAATTTTTAAAATCATATAAGTTGACTGGCCAAGAAGCACTGTGTATGCTGATAAAAATTCTGTGTGTGTGTGTGTGTGTGTCTGTGTGTGTGTGTTAGTGATTAGTAGGGGCAGAACTAAAACTCTGAGTTCTATACATATGATATTTTACCTCAAAAGTAATATTTACACCTGTTCTCAGCCTCATCATCCACAGAATAATAAAAGAAAAATGCTTTTCTCTTGTTGCAGAACACACCGACAACCTCCAGAGCCATACCACTTTATAAAAAAGCTGGTTACAATATTAATGTCAGTGTAATCTGGAAAGCACCAGTGCGTGTAAGAAAAGCTGTAGATAAACCCTGTCATTTCTGTGTGATTAGCAATAGTAATTTTTTCAAAGGGGAAGAATTAGCAACTGAGAATTAGTAACCGAAGAGTAAAAAACAGAATTCCCCATTCAAATAAAAGGCTGGGTAACGCTTTTTCTCCTGAAACAGCCCTGTTTAAAATGTGCGTGTGTGTGTGTGTGTGTGTGTGTGTGTGTGTGCATAGTAGGGCATATATATTTATGGGGTATATGAGATATTTTGATACCAGCATGCAATGCATGATAATCCCATTCAGAAAAATAGAGCATCCATTACCTCAAGCATTTATCCTTTGTGTTACAAACAATCCAATTACACTCTTTTCATTATTTTTAAGCGTCCTTTTAAGTATCCAATTAAATTACTTTTTACCATCCACCTTGTTGTGCTAACAAACACTAGGTCTTATTCATTCTTTCTAACAATTTTTTATACCCATTAACCATCCTCACTTCCCCGACTTCCCCCGCCCCATCCTCACTACTCTTCCCAGCTTCTGGTAACCATTCTTCTACTCTCTATCTCAATTAGTTTAATTATTTTCATTTTTAGTTTCCACAGATAAGTGAGAGAACATGCAATGTTTGTTTTTTTCTGTGTCTGGTTTATTTCACTTAACATAATGGCCTCCAGTTCCATCCATGTTGTTGCCAATAACAGGATCTCATTCTTTTTATGGCTGAATAGAACTTCACTGTGTATGTGTACCACATTTGCTTTATCCATTCATCTCTTAATGGACATAGGTTGCTTTCAAATCATGGCTATGTAAAATAGTGCTATAATAAACATGGGAATGCAGATATATTTTCAATGTACTGATTTCCTTTCTTTTGGACATATATTCAGCAGTAGGATTGCTGGCTTATATGATAGCTCTATTTTCAGTTTCTTGAGGAACCTCCAAACTGTTCTCCATAGTGATTGTACTAATTTACATTCCTACCAACAGCGTATGAGGCTTCCCTTTTCTCCACATCCTCAACGGCATTTGTTATTGATTGTCTTTTGGATAAAAGCCATTTTAACTAGGATGAGATATTTCATTGTAGTTTTGATTTGTACTTGTCTGAAGATCAGTGATGCGCCTGTTTGCCATTTGTATGTCTTCCTTTGAGAAATGTTTATTCAAATCCTTCACCCATTTTTTAATTGGGTTATTTGATTTTTTCCTATAGAGTTGTTTGAGCTCTTTATATGTTCGGATTATTAATTCCTTGTCAAAGGGGTAGTTTGCAAATATTTTCTCTCATTCTGTGGGTTGTCTCTTCACTTTGATTGTATCCTTTGCTGTGCAGAAGCTTTTTAACTTGATGTGATCCCATTTGTCCATTTTTGCTTTGGTTGCCTGTGCCTGTGGGGTATTACTCAAGAACTCTTTGCCCAGTCCCATGTCCTGGAGAGTTTCCCCTATGTTTTCTTTTAGTTTTCAAAGTTTGAGATCTTAGATTTAAGCTTTTAATCCACTTTTATTTAGGTTTTTGTATATGAAGAGAGATAGAGGTCTAGTTTCATTCTTCTGCATATGGATATTTAGTTTTCCCAGCATCACTTCTTGAAGAGAAGGTCCTTTCTCCAATTTTGTTCTTGGCACCTCTGTCAAAAATGAGTTCACTGTAGATGTACGGATTTATCTCTGGGTTACCTACTCTGTTCCACTGATCTATGTGTCTGTTTTTATGCTAGTACCATGACATTTTAGTTACTAAACTTCTGTAGCATAATGGCCCAATTTTTTAATGGTAAAGTATCAGACAGAATTTCATTCTCCTTACAATATCAAAAGGAACTTTCAAGAAATATTCAGGTGACTTTTAAATATCCAGGTATCCTTAAAAAAACTAATAAGACATCAGACTTCACAATTAGATTTGCATTTTTATATTATTTGTTTACTGCATTTATTTCAACTTCAGTATGTATCTATTACTTTCCTTTTAACAATTTTTGGTTTTACTTTTTGTTTTTTTCAGATTCTAAAAGCACAGAAAATTCTTAGTGTCAGATCTTCACATCTACAAACCATATTCCATAATTTACCAATAACTCAATTCTATAATCACTGATCTGCGATTCCTTTTACCAAAAAAAGAAATAAATAAAAGAAAAGAAGGCTTATTCACCTTTCTCACTTTGAAAATACAGACTTAATATAAATCAGAACAGATGTCCATATTTTTTAATACAAAAAATGTTGTGCTGAATGTTCGCATAGATACAAACGAAAGGCAAGAATAGATATACGACGTAAATATTCAAGAAATTTTAAACTACAAATACCCCCACATAAGGTGACTTTCACCCTCTGTGAACCTCACTTTCCATTTCTATGGCACACCCTCAGCTACCTAGACAAATCAGCCACATTGGTGTCTTGAGGATGGAGTTTTGAGAGAACAAGATGAGATGGGATGAATTCTCTTTTTATAACTCACCTCTGCTCTCTTTTGAAATGCTGAAAAATAGCAAAGTTAAGCTATTTTTTCTGCTGGTACCCAAAGAACAATTACCTAGTCTTCTAGCTGCCCCTTTGAAAAAAGTCTTACAATAGTTAAGCAAGGGGATCATCTATCATGCCAGTCAAACCATCAGAGGGGTTCACTTTCTGTTAGAACATGAAAATGGAAAACTTACAGATTCAAAATATTTTAAAAAAACCAATTTAGAGGATTTCTCCTTTATCAAGCCTAAAATTATCTTTGACTTCATATAAAGGATTCAGATGTCTTGTACTACTTGGCCACTGTCAAGAATCACTGGGAAATAAGAACAAGCAGTCTACATGATTACATCCATCAGAAATATTTATAATCATAAGCAATCATTTGAAAGTAGAAACGATGAATTCCTACTAATCGAATGCTTCAGTGTTACCAACATCAATGCCAACACAAATAGAAAGATGTGACTCCTAAACTATAAAAGTCTGAATGTCACAAATTTTCTTCATGTTTTTAAAGTTTCCTATGTGGGGACATCACAAAGCATATACTCTCTAGAAGCAAAGAAAGCCAGCTTGAAAACCTCAATCACAAAAGCAGAGCAATTTTTGTGCTGCAATTTCCACAGAGAGGATTTATTTATGTGATCTATGGAAGCCATCGTCAAATGGCTTCTGGGCTCCACAGGAGTCTCTTGTTCTCTGGGCTGACTTCTTTCTTACTGCTCCATGACAGCCTATTAACCTTTTTAGTTTATCTGTGACCCTAACAGCAAATCCCTAATGGCATAGAGGCAGGAAAGAATCAAAACAGAGATTTCTTTAAAGGTGTGTTTTGTTTATTTTCTGGAAATCACTAATCTGATGCTCTTAGTATGAGTCCAAGGGGACAAGGATGGCAACTAATCCTCTGCCCTATACACACCACATAATGCGTTACCAAAATTAAGAGCATGCTGAACTACAGCTTTCCAGGGCTTAAGCTATTTTTTGGATAGATAGCCACTTTCAGATGCTACATACACCAGGAGTACACTCAAATTGTATTCAACAGCATGAGCAACTCCCAGTGGTACATGAACAATAGACAAGAAATGCTTTAAACCTTATAATGACAGTAGCTAACAAGCGTTGAGCAGTTCATAAGAGCCAGAAAACATCTAAGTTCCTTACATACATATTTTGAGTCCAAGTGTTGATTTTTTATACTTGAAGAAAGAAAACACATAATGTTACTCAGGATTCAACTGTCCTCTTTGATTGTTTGAATTTTAGTTCTTCTGCATGACAAGAACAACACAATAGTGACCGAGCACACTGCTTCACTTCAATGTGCATGTTCATGGCATGCATCATTAACACTTCAAATATTTGCTAACCCGTTTTAAAATAAGAACACTTTTATTTAGATTAAATACAATGCTTGTTATAGCCAAAGTAGATACATCAAGTTCTTCCTAATATTTATAATGTTGCAAGGTGGCCTTACTTCCTAAAGACATTTATACACTGGCATGCTAGTTTTGAGAGTAATGTTAATTTATCCATCCATCCATTCATTCATTCATTATTTCCAGAACTGTCTGAGACCAGCTCTCAGCAAAGAACTAGAAAAACTTCCAAAGACACAGAAGGCAGTTTCCTCTTTAAGATATTTGTTTCTTGTGCTGCTTTATTTTTAGAACATTATTGGAGAATTTGAGGTTAAAAAGTGTCTTGAATGAGGTGTAATAATAGCAATGGACTGCAGAGATGTCTTAATCTCTTTATAATACTGACGTAATTTGCAACGTTTTTAAGCAAACCTCAAATAATACGATTTTTCCATACAGACAAGAAAAGTCTGTGTGTGTATATACGTGAGAGAGAATATGCTGCAAAGCTCACCAAACACATAATGAAAAACAGTCATTAAAATATACCAGCTAAGAGCAATAACTATAAAAGCAATTGTAGTCAACAACCTGATACTTCCCTTTCCTTGGTTTAATTGAAACACAAAGACTTTTGTTAGCAGCTCTTTGCCTAGGGAGTTGTTTATGTTGAGGGCTCCCTTACTGATGGAGGAACTGGCATAGCTCTATTTTCTTGCCTCTGCTAGTAGTTAGGGCTACACCTAGAATAAAAATATTATTATTATTATTATTATTATTATTTGTTATTATTATCCAATGAGTTAAGGGTGATCTGATTTTAAAAATTCAGAAATTATTTGCATTTCCAAAAATAACATTCCAGCATCCCAGCTTTCCACAGAAAAGTCTCCTAACTGCTTTGGACTCTGAATACTTTACCTAAAGGTTAAATAATCATGAATATTATTTTAGTATATCATAAGCTATCACTACATTCTTTCTTATTTATTTTTTTCTTTTCTGTTTTTCATGTCCGCCATTGCAGGGGACAATGTCTAGTTTATTATATTCCTGTTGTTCAGCTTTTGGTTATAAAACATGAATGTTTCGGCTACACCAAATTTCAGATAGAGTTATCAAACCTGAACACATGAAATAAATTAGTACAACCCACCATCACTTAATGCCCTTACGTTATTAATGTGAAGTTAAGTCCTGTTTAAGATGCAAACTGCGAAGAATGCTACTTAAGTAAAAAGCAAAAGTCTTTCAACAAATATGTATTAAACCCCTTGCAGACAGACAGAGTTCAAAGTACTGTGAATACAGTGATGAAGAGAACCTATGGAGTTCCTCTCATGAAGCTCAGAGCCTAGTGATCATAGGGTATAAGTGCAAAAGAAAGATTAAACGCAACAATGTGATAGAAAGCAATAGGACAGGCCTCTCTAGGAAGGTGGCATTTAGGCTGACAGCTCTCCAGGCCCGGGGATGGTCAGCATGTGGCTGGAGCACAGAGAGCGAGGGTGAGAATAGGATCACAAAATAAGCTCAGAGAGGAGGCAGGTGAACGATTATGTAGGACTTTGTGAGCCTGAGTAAAGAGAGTGGTTTTTCTTCTAGGTGAGATGGGAAGCTTTGAGGGAACTCAAGCAGGAGAGCAACATGGTCTCATTTACACTTTTAAAACATTCCTCCAAGAACTTTAGGAGGCCAAGACAGGAGGATCACTTGAGGCCAGGAGTTGGACACTAGCCTGGCCAACATAGTATGACTCTGTCTTTACAAAATAAAAACGTTTTTAAAAAATTACTCCAGCTACTACATAGAGGATGTACTGTTGGGACACAGCGATCTATGGGAGGATTCTAAAGAGAGTTCCAGACCTGAGCCATGATGTTAGAGGAGAGGAGACAACTTGAGATAGATTTTGAATATTAGTTTAATCATACCTGGCAGATAGAATAAATATGGAGAATAAGGCTAACTTCTAGATACCTGGCTTGAACAACTGGATGAAGGATGGTGTCATCCTGAGATGAAGAAGACTAGAAAAAGCAAACTTGTGAGGATAGGGGAAATACAGTTTTGTTTTGGCTGTGTTCTTTTTGAGATGGCTATGACGTTAGTTCTTGACGTTTTATTACACAAGACACTTCACTGGCCTAATATTTATAGAAAATTAATAGTATATTCATAGGCAGGGCAACTAAACTTACATTACATTTCAGGTACGATTTTTTCACTCATTCCTCCAAGCATGCTGGTTTGGACAAATTTGCATCTCCAGAGAAAGAAAGTTAAAGTAAAATGTAAAATGGGCTTGAGGACCAACATCCTTGAGCAACAATCTTGCACCTTCCATGTTAAAATAATCCATTCCAGGCCATGCATGATGTCTCATGCCTGTAATCCCAGCACTTTGAGAGGCTGAAATGGGCAGATCACTTGAGCCCAGGAGTTGAAGACCAACCTGGGCGACATGGCAAAATTCCATCTCCACAAAAAACTAGCAGGGTGCAGTGGTATGCACCTGCAGTCCTAGCCAGCTACTTGGGAGGCTGAGGTAGAAGAATCATCTAAGCCTGGGAAGTTGAGACTGCAGTAAGCCATGATCACACCACTGCACTTCAGCCTGGGTGAGGGAGTGAGACCTTGCCTCGAAATAAATAAATAATAATCCATTCCAAAGACCAAAATACCGAATGATCCAAATAAGATGGAGCAAAGTAAAGAAAGAAAACTGATACCCTAATCGACCAACAAAGATGACTTATATCCTAGGGTGACTTACTCCTTTGCAATGAGGACTGTTTAATTAGCTTGTAGATGATAAGGGAAGCCCATCAACCTAAAAAAATGTTCTTGTTCCCATCTAAAGCCAGTGAAACCTTTAAAATCTCTTCCTACTGAACAGCACAGAAGACAGAGCAAGAGCTAAAACAAACTAATCCAAGATACCGCTTCTGATAGCAGGAAGTGCCACATCCAGTTTATGGTGTCATGGAAAACAAAAGCAGGCAATACAGATCGGGGACAGAGTAAGACAAAGATAGAGACTAGAATCTGAAAAACATCCCACAGATGTCCTAAATGCTCACCTGAAGATTTCACTATTACTTTGGTATTGTTCCCTTCTATGTACTACACATCTTTCATAGCTTGTATTCCTCCATTTCATCTTTGCATTAGGCCTTTGAGGTAGACGTTATTATACTCGTGTTCAGAAAACTCACGTTCAGAAATACTTGAATAGTATTGTAGTTTGTAAGTGGTAGAGCCACGATTTGACTTTAGGTCTGTTTAACTTCAAAATTCATGTTAGTATCCCCCTATTTTTTATTATTTGCTGGAAACATTTTTTATTACATAGTAGATACCTAGTATAATTTTAGTTATCTGCAATCATAAAGTGACAGGCCATGAACCAAGTGGACCCAGATGGTACTGAGGTCTTCCTATGCCACAACTATTCAGATAAAAATGAATCATTCTGTAGAATGGCAAGAGTAGGCATTGTCTCCAATGAAATGAAATAGCCCTCACACATGGTTTGCTGCTAAAGCAAATTAGGTGTCTTTCTATCTTGACTATACCATAGTATACAATACAAATGTTTTGAGTCTACGTGTGCTGAATTTGAGGTTGCTGAGTGCAAACTTGCTTCCAGTTTATTGATTTGCCTAGCATAGCATTAAATAGGAACTTAACCAGTTCTCACTGAATGTACAATAATTAACTTATGCAGCACAGGTATTTAAGTTTAAAATCTGTTATTACTCTTTTCCTTCCCAAAGTTAAAACACAAACACACACACAAACACACACACACACGAAGAGAAAGATGATGTGTGGCAAAGTCAATATTAATTTCAGGTTTGTGTGCTCTGACAATATATAGACCACCAGGTACATGGCATTCCAGCCAGCATGATTGCACAGGCACAGTTTTTCCAGCAAATATATCATTAAGTACATATTTTTGCATTGCAAAAATTTCATTACTTAATTTTGCTTAATCTTGAAATTAAAGGGTTTATTTAAAAGGACCGTTTTTTAAAAACCCTCAAATTCTAATCTCTAATGCAATTTAATTGTTTGAAGAGTAACATGTCTTATGAGCTAATTAATAATTTATAAAAATTATTAAATGGTGATACATTTACTAATTTTGGAACAGTTGCAGGAAAACATTATATATTTTAATTTTTTCATAGCTAACAAATCCATAACTATAAAATGCTGTAAAATTAAGAAAGGCCTTTTTCCTCTTGCATCTGAAACCATGTTCTTCAATCATCAATTTGTTTTCACAACAGACAGCATGAAGCGAGGTTATAAATGCAATATTCACATCTAGCATATCCAGAATCCTTCTATCTACATGAAATATATTTTTTTGAGACAGAGCCCCACTCTTTTGCCCAGGCTGGAGTGTAGCAGTGTGACCTCAGCTCACTACAACTTCTGCCTCCTGGGTTCAAGTGATTCTCCTGCCTCAGTCTCCCAAGTAGCTGGGACTACAGGTGCATGCCACCACATCCAGCTAATTTTTGTATTTTTAGTAGAGATGGGATTTTGCCATGTAGACCAGGCTGGTTTTAAACTCCTGACCTCAAGTGATCTGCCCACCTTAGTCTCTCAAAGAGCTGAGATTATAGGCATGAGCCACCATACTTGAAGATCTTGAATTTTAAAGATTTAATAACTACAGGAAACTCATCATAAATAAAATATAGACATAAATGTTATTACATTTTCAGCTGCCAACCATTGAACCAATAACACAACATTCTTTCTCATTTTTATGAAGTGAAATATTTGTATAACAATAACAGCTATCATTTGAGTAGTTACTATACGCCAGACACTATTTATATATTATTTAATATGTAAATAATGTAATGTACTGTGTATTCCATTATTAGGGAAATATGGAAAAGCAGTGTCCATCATGGTGGACATACTAGCTATCCACTAAAATCAGTTGTTCTTCTGATAGTAGGTAGGATACAGATGCCAAGCTAGAGGGCATACATCCCCAGGCTTTTTTGCAGTTAGGCATGGCCATGTGTCCAAGCTCTTTACAATGGAATATGGAAGGAAGCAATATGTGCAAATTCCACCTCTCTTGCTTGAATGGAAATCACTGAACTCAAATTAGACTCTTTCCCCCTTCTCATAGCTAGACTGGCCACATCAGCCCTGTTCCTAGCTAACTATGAGGAGCGAAGCAGCCAGTCAGATAAAAAGATTAAACTTGGGACAATTATTTAATCATTTCATGTCTATTCATTTCATCAGTTTAGCCTATCCAAAGTAATAGATCATATATATATACACACAGGCACACAAACACACATATACATATACATACACACACATATACATTGTTTTATGGTCAATTACCAATAAGGGTTTTTGTTTTTACTCTTGCAGATTTATTAATCCACCAAGGTATTTAAGAATACTTACTGACCAAAACACTAAGAATACCCACATGAGCAATACATAAAGCTATTTTTTTCTGATTATTATATTGCTAGTGACAACTAACTTCAATTATATGGTTTCAAACTAGAATTTTATTATTTACAAAGCATTTCCAAAAATATTCTCACTTTGCCTTCCTTATACTCTTTTTATTTTGTAGACCCTAAACTAAAGTTCAGAGCAGTTAAGTAACTTGCCAAATATTACTCAGTTATGAATTGGCATAGACTGAACTGAGCCAAAATCCACACTCTTTAAATTAATGCTTCTTCTTTGTGACAATACCTTTAACCTTTGACTTGGTAAATGAAACCAATTTAAATTGTACATTTCCAAAAGGAAGTGAATTTTGCCTGGTGTTGTAGTATTAAAAGTTAACTAAGATCAATCTTTCCTACTTCTTTTTATTTGAGCATGTCTGGTATAATCTACAGTATGCTGAAAGATCCAACACATGTATATGGAGAAATATGGAGAAAAAAATTATTTGAAGTTTCTTTAAGAAAAAGCCTTCAGATTATCATCAGTTCTGTTGGCAGAGTAACTCAATGAGATTTAAGGCATTAGAAATAGAAATTGATTTAAAATAAATAAATAAATATTTCCAGTGCAAAACCTTTTTTGAAAATCACTTTTCTGCCCTACACTTCAGCAAAGGGTAGCTGTTATTGACATAACAGTGAGATAATTACATTTTTTCTGCTTCCTGAGGTTTTCTTTAGGGTTTTCAAGTCATCTGCTCCAATAAAATCTAATGCTTTTCTCACTACTCTTCCAAATTCCTCTTCTGCTAAGGTTCAACACCTCACATAAGTCTGTGTATGGTGGCCAACAACCTTCCAGGAGCATTTTTCACCCTGTCTCGTGTTGTATTTAAGCAATACTTCTCCTACCCCCAAATATAAAGGAATAAAACAATAGCTTCCACTAAATACTTTCTTCCACAGAATTAACCAACAGTTCTATTGTTATGCACACAAAGTACAAGGAAGAAAGATATAATTTATTTCTTATCACACAAATATCTTCATGGGTTCATGTTCAGATGAGAGAGCTTCTTTGAATGACCTGAAGATGTGCATAGCTGCTCAGAGCAGCATTAAAGACTTTGGGGAAAAAATAATCTAAAACTGGAACCTCTGAGAGGAAGAAAAGAGCTCATGAGTGGAAGTCTAAAAGAAATGAGGCCTCAAAGAATTTTAGATTCCTCATTATACTAGTCTAGGTTTAGGTGATTAACTTTCTGATATGTTTAATATAAATGAAAATATTGCAAATTCTTCTAATCCTAGATAATTATTTATGGATCCATTAAGCATAAAAGGAATTATTCAACACTAGATAAATTATTAAAGTCATTAATTACCAACACAGAGAATTATTGTTGGCTGAGTTGATTAGGTCTCTCCTTAAAACCAACAGTGTAGAGACACTTCTTTCAATTAATTTGACACTAGTGATTTCAGAAGCTGAAAACCATATGAACATGGTTTAATGAGAATGCTTTTATTCTGTGTTCTGCTCCCATTAATTGACAAAGAAATATTCACTGATATTTTGGCTCAAAGTCATTGCATAAGCTATCTTTCTCATAAGAGTAAATTAAAAATTAAAATTTCTTCTTAAATTAGCAAGTAATTATTGTTTAATTAGAAGAGAGGAAATGCTTGGCTACTCCTTTTTAAATTGCTAAAAGGAAAGTAATATTGTTGGTGACAGAACGAGGATCAGCATCAAGTGTGGCTGATTTCTGAGAAGAAATTTCCTTTAATGACTAGATTGTTAAATCCCTCTAAGGCTATGCAACAGGTATTATAAAGCACGCAAGAAATTTTATAAAGATATCAAACCTCTTTTCTCCCTTGGCTGCCAGTATACCACTTTGTCCCAGTTCTCTTCTGGACTCTCTAAAGTCTGATCAGTATTTTCCAGTATTGCCTGTCTGCCCCCAGAGCCCTTTTCTTATTACCCCATGTACTCTCACAGGAGTATCTCATCCACATCCATGAATTGCACTGGCACCAATATGTTGATTGCCAAAATCCACATCTTCAACACAAACCCCATTCTAAGGTCCCAAGCCAAAGAGACCTAAAAACACTGAACATCTCTCCTTCTAAATTATAATAGACATCTCAAAATCAACATGTCCCTAATTTGCTGTATATACTCCCTATCACACATTCAAATAATCTGTTAGCCCTCCTACATTCTCCTCTAAATTAGTGGTTTTGGTCTTCTCCTTTAGGGCTTTGTCAGTGTTCCTTTTGAGACAGTGTAGGGAAGAGACTCGGTCCTGGCAGACAAGAGACACAGAGCTCAGGATCTCCATGGGCCTCACATGTCCGGGCATGTTTCCTCCCCTACCCTCCTACCTCCCTTAACAAGCTGACCCAAATCACATAGCAGAAAGCTGACCCCTCCTAACTGACCCAACCAAGCTGAATTCCTAACCATAAAAGGCAGAGCCTAACATTTATTTCCTTGGACAATGTCTCCCAAGGTTGCTAAAGTGGGACTCCAGCATTCCTGATACGAAACTGACCATCTATCTCCCAAGGTTACAAAAGGAAGAGACTGGCATTCCCCATAAGAACCAGATCAGATCCAGCTGGCTAAAGGCAAGATGGACTTCAGCACTGACTTTTCACTGATTTTTAGCTCTTCATAATCTCATTATAACACTAAGACTCACATTCAGGGGTGTGGATTTGACAGGCCAAAGAGACAACACATAAAGAAGCATGTCTTCAGACAGTGCGGATGCTAAAATTTCCCCACTTCTACATGCCTACATGTCCCTCCTTTCCTCACCTCAGCTTCCTTAAAAGGACAAGAGCTGAGCCCTTTTGGGGAGCTGGCACTGGAATCTCTTTCCCTTATGCTTCTCCCTTGCCTTGCTCGTGCTGCAAGCCTTTTAAACCCTGCCTGAGAAAAATTTCTTTTTGACGTGATGTTAATTTCTATTTATGCAATAGCCAATATTTATCTGAGCTGTAATACACTCTGGATACTTGCATCATGAGCTATGACCTTCATATCACCAGAGCAATGCCATGTGCGACAGAGGAAGAGGGAAGAACACTAAAATGCTCCACTCTGTTTCACTTTGTCCCCTGGAAATCCATGTAGTTCAGTTTATGGGCATGTTTCACAAATTTTTCTTAAAAACAAATCTTTAGCTTCCAACTACAGCCTTTTTTTCTAAAGGACTCAAATGTTGCCAGTGAAGTCATAATGAATTTAGGATGCCGTGTCATCATCTGCAGCTGCCCCTCTCTCCAACCTCAGCTCTTCAGGAACCACAAACAGACGTTTTCTGCTAAAGAAGTCTACCCATGAACACAGAATTCTAGGGAAATTGCCAGTCCCACATACCCAGCTACAACTGGATCACACGTACATACCTCCCCATCAAATATATATTTTATCAATTAATTACAAATTAGTTTATATTCCTGACAGGCCTATGGCATTGTAGACAACACCGTGGCTCGATGAAAGTTTAACAGCGTGTTGTTACTAAATCTATGACTGAAAGTCAACATTCCTGTCTCAAAGTAATTCTAGGATATTCAGGTTAATCTGACCCAACCTATCCACTTTTATCCGATGAAACTTCTCAAAAAAAAAAAGTGCATCAAGCAGCACACTACTGGCAAAGTCAACATCTTCCCTCTTTATTAATTTTCTACTGCCACATCGCAAATTACCACAAAACTGGCAGCTTAAAACAATACCAACTTATTAGGTCACAGTTCTACAGGTCAGAATTTCAGGCACAAAGAGATTGGTTTTTCTGCTCGGGTCTCACAGGCTAAAATCAAGGGGTCAGCCAGGCTGCATTCTCATCGGGAGCTCAGGTGCTCTGCCAAGACCATGTAATGGTAGCAGAATTCAGTTTCTTGCAGTTGTAGAACTGTGGTTCCCAATTCATCATTGTCTGTCAGCAGAGGCTGCTCAGCTCTGAGGGGCCAGCCACGATTCTTGCCATGGGGCCCCCCTCATCCTCAAAGCAACAAAGAGTCTCCCTTGTGTCAAAGGGATATGTATATCCCACTCACTTAGAATCTCTTTCCCCAGGAAAAGCCCAGTATCTTTTAAAAGCTTACCTGAGGCCGGGCACGGTGGCTCACGCCTGTAATCCCAGCACTTTGGGAGGCTGAGGTGGGTGGATCACGTGGTCGAGAGATCGAGACCATCCTGGTCAACATGGTGAAACCCCATCTCTACTAAAAATACAAAAAATTAGCTGGGCATGGTGGCGCGCGCCTGTAATCCCAGCTACTCAGGAGGCTGAGGCAGGAGAATTGCTTGAACCCAGGAGGCAGAGGTTGCGGTGAGCCGAGATCGCGCCATTGCACTCCAGCCTGGGTAACAAGAGCAAAATTCCGTCTCAAAAAAAAAAAAAAAAAAAAGAGCTTACCTGATTCAGTGGGGCTTACCAAGGATATTTTTCTTTTCTTAAAGTCCCTTTTATTCACAGTTCTGGCCCACTCTTGAAGGCAGAGGATTATATAAGTATGATGTACAGGGGGTGAAAATCTTGGGGATCATCTTAAAATTCTGCCTACCACACTACCCTTCCGACTGATAATAGTTGCTTTCTACCACATAACTATGAACTAAATTGAATTACCCCTGGGTAGAAAGAAAAGAAAAAAAATAGTAAAAGTGAATCATAGGCATGAGAATGAATGTGTGCTATTGGTATGGCTTCTCTGATTTGACACATATGTGAACTTCACAAAATTCTAAAACCTATACATAATATAGTGTGCATCTGTTAAATCCCTGAATTTCTTTGATCTTCAGTTTCATAATTTGTTAAACCATGATTGCCACTTTGTATGACTATGTAGTCATAAATAATATATTTATATTCTATAATTTACAAGGCAACAATAATGAAAAAATTGGTCTCAGCTTATCTTTCTGTTAATGTCCATGAAAAGTAATCCATACAACCAGTTCATTAAAAAACAGCCTCCTAAACCTTGGATAAATGATCTATTTGGTCTTGCATTAAAATATTCCCCTAAATATCATTTTGGTTTATAGAATTTTAAGACAATCTTTGCAATTATTTAATTACTTTAATTTTCAAGTTACTTTTGCAGTCATTGTCACATTAATTTTTTGTTATTTTAAAAAACTATTTAAAATGGGTAAGGCGTGAATAATTTTTTTCATTTCACAAGTGGAAAAAACCCTGAGTCTGAGAAAAAATAAATAATTTTTCCAGAGTAAGTTAGGTAAAGAACCAAGAGCAGATTCTAAATTTTTTTTTTTTTTTTTTTTTTTTTTACCAATTTTAGGTATTTTTTGTGTGAGATTTCTTTTTTGTTTTTTTTTTTTTTTTAGAGAAAGAGAGAGAGAGAATAGGAAGGAGAAAAAAGAAAGAGAAAGAGAGAGAGAGAATGGGGAGGAGGGAGAAGGAAAAGAAAGAGGGAGAGAGAATGGGAGTATTGCTTTCTTGCCCAGGCTAGAATGCAATTTAGTAATGGGTATTGAAAACCTCTTTTATACTGATAATTATACTTAATGATGTAATCAGGAAGGAGTAAGGGAAGAAGATAACAAACAAACAGCCAACCAATATTTAATTTAAACCTATGAAATGCTATGCGATTACTGAGGAGTGATTTACTTCCAATTATATAATCACCTTTGGAATAGGTGTGAGGTGGTAATGTATGTTTTGTGTATTTGAAGTGGAGAGTACTATAAATATTTATTAAGTTTACTTGTTCCGGGTCTGAGTTCAAGTTCTGAATATCCTTGTTAATTTTCTATCTCGTTGATCTATAGAATCGTTAGCTCTTCTTGTTGCATTGATCCTTTTGCCATTATGTAATGTCATTCTTCGCCTCTTTTGATCTTTGTTGCTTTAAAGTCTACTTTATCAGAGGTGAGAATTGCATCTGCTGCTTTTTGTTTATTAGTTTATTTTTACTCTCTGTTCAATTGGTAAATCTTCCTCCTTCTCTCTGAGTCTTTGTGTATTGTTTCATGTAAGATGGGCCCGGATGCAGCATACCGATGGGTTTTGGCTTTTTATCCAATTAAAATATATGTAAGTTTAATACCAGCATTTGATGCTAGCTGGCTGTTTTGCCCATTAGTTGATGTGAATTTTTTATTGTGTTAAAGTTCTTTGCTTTTTGATATATTTTTGGAAAGGCTGATATTGGTTGTTCCTTTATATGTTTAGTGCTTCTTTCAGAAGCTCTTGTAAAGCAGGCCTGGTGGTGGTGAACTCTCTAAGTACTTGTTTGTTCGCAAAAGATTTAATTTTTCCTTCGCTCATAAAGTTTAGTTTGGCTGGATAGGAAATTCTGGGTTGAAAGTTCTTTTCTTTAAGGATGTTAAATATTGGTCCCCACTCTTTTCTGGCTTGTAGGGTTTCTGCTGAGAGATCTGCTGTAAGTCTGATAGGTTTCCCTTTATGGGTAACCTGACCTTTCTCTCTGGCTGCCCTTAGTATTTTCTCCTTCCTTTCAACCCTAATAAATCTGGCGATTATGTGCCTTGGGGTTGGTCTTCTTGAAGAATATCTTTGTGGTGTTCTCTGTATTACCTGGAGTTGAATATTACCCTGCCTTGCCAGGTTGGGAAAATTTTCCTGAATGATATCCTGAAGAGTATTTTCCAACTTGGATTCATTCTCTTCATCACATTCAGGTACACCTATCAAACGTAAATTAGGTCTTTTCACATAGTCCCATATTTCCTGGAGACTTTGCTCATTCCTTTTCATCCTTTTTTCTGCATTTTTGTCTTCTCGTTTCATTTCACTGAGCTGGTCCTCGACTTCTGATATCCTTTCTTCCGCTTGATCAATTCGACTGTTTAAACTTGTGCATGCTTCGCGAAGTTCTCGTGTTGTGTTTTTCAGCTCCATCAATTCACTTATATTCTTCTCTAAATTGTCCATTCTCATTAACATTTCGTTAAACCTTTTTTCAAGGTTCTTAGTTTCTTTGCATTGGGTTAGAATAAGTTCTTTTAATTCACAGAAGTTTCTTATCACCCACGTTTGGAAACCTGCTTCTGTTATTGGAATACCGGTGTAATCTATTAAGCCTTGTTCCGTTACTGATGAGGAATTGCAATCCCCTGTAGAGGGAGAGGCATTCTGATTTTGAGTATTCTCTACCTTTTTACGCTGGTTTCTTCCCTTCATTATATATTTGTCCGTCTGTCGTCTTTATAATTACCGACTTTCTAACTGGGTCTCTGACGTCCAACTTGTTGATTCCCTGCGCCGAAATCTGAGCAATCCACTGAGCCGGCCAAAAGAGCGGTGTTAAGATTGATGGTGCTTTTCTGCCCGGGAATATCCGGACTCTGCACCAAGAACTGGCGTGCTAAGGCACCAGCAAAACCACCACGCCGGCCACAAGAGTCGCCCTGGCGACCCGTGGAGCTCCTCCACTGGGAATCTCGTGGTCCGTGAGCAACTAATATTCGTCTGAAAGTGTGGCGTCCTCTCGTTCTTTGCGCTTTCACTGGGAGGTACGTGCCCGAGCTGCTAATCATCAGCCATCTTGGATCTCTCTCCTCTAATTTTTTTTCAACTTTTTTTTTTTGAGACTGAGTCTTGCTCTGTCACCCAGGCTGGAGTGCAATGGCACAGTCTTAGTTCACTGCAACTTCCACCTCCTGGGTTCAAGCAATTCTCCTGCCTTAGCCTCCCAAGTAGCTGAGATTACAGCCATCTGCCATCACACCTGGCTAATTTTTGTATTTTTAGTAGAGACAAGGTTTCACTATGTTGGCCAGACTTGTATCAAACTGCTGACCTCGTGATCTGCCTGCCTCAGCCTCCCAAAGTGTTGGGATTACAGGCATGAGCCACTGCTCCCAGCCTCCTGAATTAAGTTCAGGAGTACATGTGCAGGATGTGCAGGTTTGTTACATAGGTAAACACATGCCATGGTGGTTTGCTGCACAGATCATCCCATCACCTAGGTATTAAGCCTAGCATCCACTGGCTATTCTTCCTGATGCTCTTCCTCCCCACATTCTCACCACTGACAGGCCCCAGTGTATGTTGTTCCCTTGATGTGTCCATGTGTCCTCATCATTCAGTTCCCACTTATAAGTGAGAACATACAGTGTTTGTTTTTTTGTTCCAGCATCAGTTTGCTAAGGATAATGGCTTCAAACTCCATCCATGTCCCTGCAAAGGACATGATCTCATTCCTTTTTATGGCTGCCTAGTATTCCATGATGTATTTGTACCACATTTTCTTTATCCAGTCTATCACTGAGAGGCATTTAGGTTGATGCTATGTCTTTGCTATTGTGAATAGTGCTGCAGTGAACATATGTGTGCATGTATCTTTATAATAGAAAAATGTATATTCCTTTGGATATATACCAGTAATGAGATTGCTGGGTCAAATGGTATTTCTGCCTCTAGGTTTTTTCCTAGTGTGGCCTGAGGCACTTCCTATTCTACTAATGCTCCTTTCATCTTTAGTAGTAAGCAGCTATTTTTTAATGGGTACAAATATCCCATCTTGTTTATCTTGCTTTCCAAGGGGCATAGCAGTCAATGTTTGCTGATGCAACCAACATTGAGCACTGCTAAGTGCCAGACGTGGTTCCAGGCAGTGAGGCACTGGGGCTGACACACATGACACAGCCCTGCTTTCATGAAGCATGTCAAGTTCAAACATTTCTTCCAAGGAGCATGATTTCTAAGTCTCCAGGGAGCACCTGAACATCTGAGCACCTAGAATCTTTTGATATAGAGTATGAAATAAAGCAAAGGAGGCAGTAATTACATCATGTATTGAAATAATAACCAGTTATGAACTCATCACAGTGGAACACTTCAATTGAATTCTGAAGAATATTCAATATAAATTTAAAATATAGCCTCTAAGAACAATTTATGTCACTTAGTCATCCACTAAAAAGAAAACTTAATACTTAACACAACATATACTATGAATCTGCAAGGTTCTACAGTGATTTTTTTTTCTACAGTGATTTTCCAATTGATCCTTGCAACACCCCTTTGAGAGTAGGTGCTATTATTAACTTCCTTTTACAGATGAGGAAACTGAGAAGGAAATAGAAACTTGCCCAGGATCACACAGCCAGTAAGAGCTGAGATCTAAATCCACAGTATCTCGTTCTGGAATCCAGGCTTTTAACCAGTAGGTCCTGTTACACGACAAACATTTGCCGAGCATCTTCTAAATTCCAGGCATTGGGGATTGAAAAGCTGTTTTTGTTTTATTAATAGGATTATGAACTGAAGCAGCAGTCTTATCTGATATGAATCTGGTATGATCTGATTTGAATATGATCTTATCTGAATCATTTCTTTCACTGGAAAATGCACTGCAACAGTGTATATAAGTTTCTGAATGGTAATGACAATTTCTTTCTTCTTTAAGTTCCTGCTATTAGAAAAGAGCCTTCTCAGAAGAGAGTAATGGAGTTTCCAAAAAGAAGAAATATACTTATTGGATACCCCCCAGTCAAAATTCAGGTAAACATTTTTCTGGGCCATATGCCGTATACATCAGGTCTTATCTTTGGAAATGCCTCTATCCTTCAATAAAATCTCTCTCCTCTCCACCATCAAAGCAAAACAAAATACGAATGGGTTTTTGTCCATTTGAGCCTGAACAATACTTTCATAGTTGTAAACCCAAATGTCATTTGGCTACAAAGACATGAACATCATTTACAAATAAAATTTTAGTCTGCCATCAGGAACTCTGGTTCAACTTCCAAAGTTTTAACATAAGACACAGAAATGTCTCTCAAACATTTTTTTTCCACTTTGAAGGCATTTTTTGTATTTTTCTTTTTCTTTTTTTTTTTAAATTGCATTTTAGGTTTTGGGGTACATGTGAAGAACATGCAAGATTGTTGCATAGGTACATACATGGCAATGTGGTTTGCTGCCTTCCTCCCCATCACCTATATCTGGCATTTCTCTCATGTTATCCCTCCCCGAACTCCCCACCCCTCACTGTCCCTCCCCTAGATCCCCCCACAACAGACCCCAGTGTGTGATGCTCCTCTCCCTGTGTCCATGTGTTCTCATTGTTCAACACCTGCCTATGAGTGAGAACATGTGGTGTTTGATTTTCTGTTCTGGAGTCTCGACAGATTATCTCTGTCATTAACCTATCTACAACATTTACATTGTGTTAGTAGCCTTAGCATTTATGTGACTTTTTATTTTTTGTTATCTAATTTGAATTCTTCCCACACTGCTGTTATTTGGAGAATGCTTTATTCTCATTGTGTGTGTGCTTAAGTGTGTGTGTTTCAAAAGACACATACAAGAAGAGATACATCAGTATTCTCAGCGTGTTTTTAAACTGAACTTCAAATTCAAGAGATTTATGGTTTAAGTATGAGTACACAGTACATTTTCAAAAAAGCCAACCTTTCTTCAAAATCTGTAACAGGTATGCAAAGAGAGACAAAATCACCTGGCAATAGCACTATATTTTTCTAACAGTTTTCCCTCCCCTTTTTACATTCCTTTTCCTCCTACAATTTTCAAATCTAAGTTTACAGGGAAGCTTTTTGAGAGCATAAAACCACTTCCCAATTATATGCTTAAAACTAACTTATCTAATACCTGTTTAAAGGATGAGCCCAATTATGACAATCATTAGCATTTTTCCATTTGCTCTTCTCTAATTATATTACTACAAGACAAAGGTAGAGATGTAACATAAATGATACTCAGCAGAGCAATGCAAAATCATTTATTTGTAAGAAGGAAGGAAGCGTCTCCTGGCAGATTTACTAATGCAGAGTCAAAAATGTTTGCCAAAACAGTGTTTGGACATGAGTCCACAATCATTTTGATGATAAAGGAAATTTTGCTCCCCAAAAGGAGGGAAAAAGAGAATCGTCAAAAGCAAATTTCCTCCAGGGGCTCATTTGCTTCTGTTGATTTTTTCCTTCCCAATTATCAGGCCTCATTCTTGGACAATGAAAAACACTCAGGTGAAGACTGGATAAAGAAGTAGTAATCAGACAAATACAGATCCCAAACTTACAATAGTGAGACTTTCCATTTTTAGACTTAAAAATTTTTTAAGAGTGATATGCATTCAGCAGAATTATACTTCAGGTTTTGAATTTTGATCTTTTTTCAGGCTAGTGATATGCAGTAGGATACTCTTTCTTCCGGTGCTGGATAACATCAACAAACTGCAGCACCCAGTCAATCATGCATGGAGGTAAACAACAGTATTTTTGGATCCTGATGAAAAGAAGAAATACACTATGCAGCCAAACTTGATATCTTCCTGAAGAACAATATTCCTGCTAACCCATCAACAAGCATTGATAACCCAGTGCCTTCCATCATCTATTCTCAAGCCTCCCCAGAAGAGAGATAAATTGATATCCTGCTGTGGTAGCATCCCCGTTGTCTAGCAATTAGTTTTACTTTGTTGCTTTATATATTAAGAATCATAAAAAGGACTGGATTTCTTCAGATTAAATACAGAAACTAGCCAAAGTCACAGAGAGAAGACATCTGACATAAAACTTAAAGAAAATGAAAAGTGCATCTATTCTAAAGCTCATTGTCCTTATTTCTTCTTCAGCTGAAAGAAGTGTTTTCAGTGTTATATATGTTACGTTATGCTATGTTATGTTATGTTGTTATGTTATGCTTTATCCCAAGCTTAGCAGACTGAGATAAATCTAATTAACAATGCTTCTAGGAGTATAACCTGTAGGCCACATGTTTACAAAAGAAGCAAAAGTAGCAGAAGAAAATTGGCCTAGAGGTAACCAATAAAATTTAATTAATTAATTCTTATGAATTCTCAGGCACAAGATTCTATGATTCTAAGAAGTAAACATGTATTTGCCTTAAATATCACATTTAAATGTCTTTACTCATTCATTCCACATTTTGCTGTGTGTGAATCCCTGATTTAAGGATTGGAGATGGAATGTAGTGTAAGACAGGCATGATCCATGATCTCATTGAGCAAATATTTCATTGGAATTACAGAAATCAAAAAGTAGAATAGGTACCATATACCTAACATAAAAATTAAATCAAAATGGATCAAAGGCCTTAATGTAAAAGCTAAAACTGTAAGACTTTGATATGGTTGGGCTCTGTGTCTTCATCCTAAACTCATGTTGAATTGTAATTTCCAGTGTGGGGGAGGGACGTGATGGAGGTGATTGGATAATAGGGGCAGATTTTTCCCATGCTGTTCTTGTGATAATGAGTGAGTTCTCATGGGATCTGATTGTTTAAAAGAGTGTGACATTTCCCTGCTCACTCTTTCTTTCTCTTTCTCTGCTGCCACCATGTGAAGAAAGTGCATGCTTTTTCTTCTCCTTCTGCCATGATTGTAAGTTTCCTGAGGGTTCCTCAGAAGCAGAAGTACATAGAGCCTGCAGAACCAAGAGCAAATTAAAGCTCTTTTCTCTACAAATTACCCTGTCTAAGGTGGTTCTTCATAGCAGTATGAGAATGGACTGATACAGACTCTTAAAAGAAAACAAGGAAAAAGGTGGGGCACAGTCGCTCATGCCTGTAATTACAGAACTTTGGGAGGCTGAGGCAGGCGAATCATTTAAGGCCAGGAGTTCAAGACCAATATGTGCTGTCTACTAAAAATACAAAAAAATTAGCCAAGGACGGTGGTGCCCACCTGTAATTCCAGCTACTCTGGTGGCTGAGGCATGAGAATCTCCTGAACTCAGGAGATAGAGGTTGCAATGAGGCAAGATCATGCCAGTGCATCACTGCCCTCCAGCCTGGTTGACACAGCAAAACTCAGTCACAAAAAAAGCGGGGAGATGCTTTGTCTCTTGCTGTAGCCAGAGTTCTGGGTCTCATCTTCACTGAGACCCAGAACTTTTCTCATAGAGGCCCAGTCTCTGTGGCCCTGTGACCTACTGGTACTGGAGATCCACAGCTAAGACACCAGGACCTCCTTGAAGCCTAGAAATGGGAGTGTTGACATTTAGGGATGTGGCCATAGAATTATGTCTGGAGGAGTGGCAATGCCTGGACACTGCACAGTAGAATTTACATAGGAATGTGATGTTAGTGAACTACAGAAACTTGGTCTTCCTGGGTATTGCTGCCTCTAACCCAGACTTGATCACTTGTCTGAAGCAAGGAAAAGAACCTTGGAATGTGAAGAGACATGTGATGGTTGCCAAACCCCCAGCATTTTAGGGCACTTCCACCAAGATGACCAAATAGGAACAGCTCCAGAGCACAGTTCCCAGGGAGAGTGATGCAGAAGATGAATGATCGTCACATTTCCAACTGAGATACCAGGTTCATCTCAATGGGACTGGCTGGACAGTGGGTGTAGCCCAAGGAGGGCAAACCGAGGCAAGTGGGGCACTGCCTCACCTGGGAAGTGCAATAGGCCAGAGGGCACTCCCTCCTACCCAACAGAGGCCATTGGGGATGTCCGGCCACTCCAGAGCTCCGGTTTGGAAGCCACACTTCTGCGGTCTTTGCAGTGCACAGACCAGCAGATCCCCACGTGCTGACAGTCGCCGTGGGTTTCCAGGGCAAATCTGGTTGGCCGATTCAGCCAGAACTGCGAGTTCCCAGCACAAATCTGAACAGCCCTTTTGACTGGTGCCTTGAGGGCCTGGGAGACAGAGACACATATACACCTGAGAGAAAGGGGGCTGAAGGTGGGGAGCCAGGTGATCTGGCTCTGTGGGTCCCACCCCCAGGGAGACCAGCAAACTGATTCCCACTGGCTTGGGATTTTCCCAGCCAGCACTGCAGTTTGAGCTCAACCATGGAGGGTCAAACCCTGTTGGGGGAGGGGCGTCCGCCTACCTTACCTGTGTAAACAAAAGCACAAAGAAGTTTACACAGCAGCTGTGGGGTAGCCCACGGCAGCTCAACACCTCTGCAGACAGACTGTGACTAGCATCCCTCCTTGCTGGGCAAAGCATCTCTGAAAAAAGGCAGCAGCCTGTCAGGGACTTATAAATAAAGCCACACCTTCCCAAGACAGAGCACCTGTGAAAAGGAGCAGTTGTGAGTCCCACTGCAGCAGACTTAAACATCCCTGCCCAGCAGCTCTGAAGGAGCAACGGAGCTAACAGCACAGCACTTGAGCTCTGACAAGGGACAGATTGCCTCCTCAAGCGGCTCCCTGATTCCTGTATATCCAAAGAGTCATCTGACACAAGAGAGCTCTGGCTGACATCTGGTGGGTACCCTTATAGAATAAAGCTACCAGAGGAAGGAACAGGCAGCAATCCTTGCTGTTCTGCAACCCCTGTGGGTGATTCCCAGGCAAGCAGTGTCTGGAGTGGACCTCCAGCAGTCCTGCAGCAGAGGGGCCTGACTGTTAGAAGGAAAACTAAAAAAAAGAAAGAAATAGCCTCAACATCAACAAAAAGGACACCCACTCAGAGACCCTATCCAGAGGTCCAAACTTCAAAGACCAAAGGTAGATAAATCCAAGAAAATAGGAAGAAACCAGGGCAAAAAGGATGAAAACACCAAAAACCAGAAGGCCTCTCCTCCTCCAAGGGATCATAACTCCTCACCAGCAAAGAAACAAAATTGGATAGAGAACGAGTTTGACGAATTGACAGAAGCAGACTTCAGAAGGTGGGTAATCACAAACTTCTCTGAGCTAAAGGAACATGTTCTAACTCAAGGCAAAGAAACTAAGTACTTTGAAAAAAAGGTTAGATGAAATGCTAACTAGAATAACCAGCTTAGAGAAGAACATAAACAACTTGATGGAGCTGAAAAACACAGCATGAGAACTTCATGAAGCATACACAAGTTTCAACAGCTCAATCAATCAAGCAGAAGAAACGATATCAGAGATTGAAGATCAACTCAATGAAATAAAATGAGAAGGCAAGATTAGAAACAAGAAAAAAGAATGAAAAGAAATTAACAAAGCCCCAAGAAATATGGGATTATGCAAAAAGACCTAATCTACGTTTGATTGGTGTACCTAAATATGACAGGGAGAATGAATCCACGCTGAAAACCACTCCTAAGATATTCTCCAGGAGAACTTCCCCACCTGAGCAAGGCAGGCCAACATTCAAATCTAGGAAAGACAGAGAACACCACAAAGATATTCCTCAAGAAGAGCAACTCCAAGGCACATGATCATCAGATTCACCAGGGTTGAAATGAAGGAAAAAATGCTAACAGCAGCCAAACAGAAAGGTCAGATTACCCACAAAGGGAAGCCCATCAGACTCACAGCGGATCTCTCAGCAGAAACCCTACATGCCAGAAGACAGTGGGGGCCGATATTCAACATCCTTAAACAAAGGAACTTTTAACCCAGAATTTCACATCCAGCCAAACTAAGCTTCATAAGTAAAAGAAAACTGAAATGCTTTATGGACAAGCAATTGCTGAGAGATTTTGTCACCACCAGGCCTACCTTACAAGAGCTCCTGAAAGAAGCACTAAACATGGAAAAGAATAACCAGGCCGGGCGCGGTGGCTCAAGCCTGTAATCCCAGCACTTTGGGAGGCCGAGGCGGGTGGATCACGAGGTCAAGAGATCGAGACCATCCTGGTCAACATGGTGAAACCCCGTCTCTACTAATACAAAAAATTAGCTGGGCACGGTGGCGCGTGCCTGTAATCCCAGCTACTCAGGAGGCTGAGGCAGGAGAATTGCCTGAACCCAGGAGGCGGAGGTTGCGGTGAGCCGAGATCGCGCCATTGCACTCCAGCCTGGGTAACAAGAGCGAAACTCCGTCTCAAAAAAACAAAAAAAAAAACAAAAAACAAAAAAAAAAAAAAAAAAGAATAACCAGTACCAGCCACTGCAAAAACATACCAAATGGTAAAGAGCATTGACACAATGAAGAAACTGCATCAACTAATGGGCAAAACAACCAGCTAATATCAAAATGGCAGGGTCAAATTCACTCATAACAATATTAACCTTAAATGTAAATGAGCTAAATATCCCAATCAAAAAACACAGACTGGAATATTAGATAAAAAGTCAAGACTCATCAGTGTGCTGTATTCAGGAGACCCATCTCACATGCAAAGACACACATAGACTCAAAATAAAGGGATGGAGGACAATTTACCAAGCAAATGGAGAGCAAAAACAAGCAGGAGTTGCAATCTTAGTCTCTGATAAAATGGACTTTAAACAACAAAGACCAAAAGAGACAAAGAAGGGCATCACATAATGGTAAAGGGATCAATGCATCAAGAAGAGCTAACTATCTTAAATATATATGCACCCAATACAGGAGCACCCAGATACATAAAGCAAGTTCTTAATAACCTACGAAGAGACTTAGACTCCCACACAATAATAGTAGGAGACCTTAACACTCCACTGTCAATATTAGACAGATCAATGAGACAGAAAATCAACAAGGATATCCAGGACTTGAACTCAGACCTGGACCAAGTGGACCTAATAGACATCTACAGGCCTCTCCACCCAAATCCACAGAATATACATTCTTCTAAGCACCACATCACACCTACTCTAAAATTGACCACATAATTTGAAGTAAATCACCCCTCAGCAAATGCAAAAGAGTGGAAATCATAACAATCTCTCAGACCACAGTGCAATCAAATTAGAACTCAGGACTAAGAAACTAACACAAAACCACACAACTACATAGAAACTGAACAACCTGCTCCTGAATGACTCCTGGATAAATAATGAAATGAAGGCAGAAATAAAGATGTTCTTCGAAACCAATGAGAATGAAGATGGAACGTACCAGAATCTCTAGAACACATTTAAGGCAGTGTCTAGAGGGAAATTTCTAGCACTAAATGCCCACATGAGAAACGGGAAAAGATCTAAAATCAACACCCTATCATCACAATTAAAAGAACTAGAGGAGCAAGATCAAACAAATTCAAAAGCTAGCAGAAGGCAAAAAATAACTAAGATCAGAGCAGAACTGAAAGAGATAGACACACAAAAAAAAAACCCTTCAAAAAATCAATAAATCAAGGAGCTGGTTTTTTGAAAAGATCAAAAAATAGACTGCTAGTCAGACTAATAAAAAAGAAAAGACAGAAGAATTGAATAGATGCAATATAAAATGATAAGGGGGATATCACCACTGATTCCACAGAAATACAAACTACCACCGGAGATTACTACAAACAACCCTGTGCACATTAACCAGTAAATCTAGAAGAAATGGATAAATTCCTGGACACGTACACCCTCCCAAGACTAAACCAGGAAGAAGTTGAATCCCTCAATAGACTAATAACAAGGTCTGAAGTTGAGGCAGCAATTAATAGCCTACTAACTAAAAAAAGTCCAGGTCCTGATGGGTTCACAGCCAAATGCTACCAGATGTACAAAGAGGAGCTGGTACCATTCCTTCTGAAACTATTCCAAACAATACAAAAAGTGGGAATACTCCCTAACTCATTTAATGAGACCAACATCATCCTGATACCAAAACTTGCCAGAGACACAAATAAAAAAGAAAATTTCAGGCCAATATCCATGATGAACATCAATGCAAAAATTGTCAATAAAATACTGGCAAATGAAATGCAACAGCACGTCAAAAAGCTTATCTATCATGATCAAGTAGGCTTCATCCTAGGGATACAGGGCTGGTTCAACATACGCAAATCTATAAACGTAATCCATCACATAAACAGAACCAATGACAAAAACCACGATTATCTTGATAGATGCAGAGAAGTCCTTCAACAAAATTCAACGGCCTTTTATGCTAAAAACTCAATAAACTAGGTATTGATGGAATGTATCTCAAAATAATAAAAGCTATCTATGACAAACCCACAGCCAATTTCATACGGAATGGGCAAAAACTGGAAGCATTCACTTTGAAAACTGGCACTAGACAAGTGTGCCCTCTCTCACCATTCCTATTCAACATAGTATTGCATTTCCAGCCAGAGCAATCAGGCAAGAAAAAGAAAGAAAGGGTATTCAATTAGGAAAAGAGGAAGTCAAATTGTCTATATTTGCAGATGACATGATTGTATATTTAGAAGACCCCATCATCTCAGGCCAAAATCTCCTTAAGATGACAAGCAACTTCAGCAAAGTCTCAGGATACAAAATCAATCTGCAAAAATCACAAGCATTCCTATACAACAATAACAGACAAACAGAGAGCCAAATCATGAGTGAACTCCCATTTTACAATTGCTACAAAGAGAATAAAATACATAGGAATACAACTAACCAAGGATGTGAAGAACTTCTTCAAGGAGAACTGCAAACCACTGCTCAAGGAAATAAGAGAGGACACAAACAGATGGAAAAGCATTCCATGCTCATGGTTAGGAAGAATCAATATTGTGACAATGGCTATACTGCCCAAAGTAATTTATAGATTCAATGTTATCCCCATCAAGCTACCATTGACCTTCTTCACAGAACTGGAAAACAACCACCTTAAACTTCATATGGAACCAAAAAAGAGTCTGCATAGCCAAGATAATCCTAAGGAAAAAGAACAAAGCTGGAAGCATCACACTACCTGATTTCAAACAATACTATAAAGCTACAGTAATCAAAACAGCATGGTACTGGTACCAAAACAGAGATATAGATCAATGGAACAGAACAGAGGCCTTGGAAGTAATGCCACACACCTACAACTATCTGATCTTTGACAAAGCTGACAAAAATAAACAATGGGGAAAGGATTCCCTGTTTAATAAATGGTGTTGGGAAAACTGGCTAACCATGTGCGAAAGCCAAAACTGGACCCATTCCTTACACCTTATACAAAAATTAATTCCAGATGGATTAAAGATTTAAACATATGACCTAACACCATAAAAACACTAGAAGAAAACCTAGGCAATACCATTCAACATAGACATAGGCAAGGACTTCATGACTAAAACACCAAAAGCAATGGCAACAAAAGCCAAAATAGACAAATGGGATCTAATAAACCTTAAGAGCTTCTGCACAGCAAAAGAAACAATCATTAGAGTGAACCCACAACCAACAGAATGGAAAAAAATTTTTGTAAGCTATCCATCTGACAACGGGCTAATATCCAGAATCTACAAAGAACTAAAACAGATTTACAAGAAAAAAACAACTCCATCAAAAAGTGGGTGAAGGATATGAACAGGCAGTTTTCAAAAGAAGACATATATGCAGCCAACAAACATATGAAAAAATGCTCATCATCACTGGTCATTAGAGAAATGCAAATCAAAGCCACATTGAGATACCACCTTGTGCCAGTTAGAATGGCAATCATTAAAAAATCTGGAGACAACAGATGCTGGAGAGGATGTGGAGAAATAGGAAGGCTTTTACACTGTTTGTGGTAGTGTAAATTAGTGCAACCATTGTGGAAGACAGGGTGGTGATTCCTCAAGGATCTAGAAATAGAAATACCATTTGATCCAGCAATCCCATTACTGGGTATATACCCAAAGGATTATAAATCATTCTATTATAAAGACACATACACACATATATTCATTGCAGCACTGTTTACAATAGCAAAGACTTGGAACAAACCCAAATGCCCATCAAGGATAGACTGGATAAAGAAAATGTGGCACATATAAGCCATGGAATACTATGCAGCCATAAAAAAGGATGAGTTCCTTTCCTTTGCAGGGACATGGATGAATCTGGAAACCATCATTCTCAGCAAACTGACACAAGAACATAAAAAGACACAGAAAACCAAATATTGCATGTTCTCACTCATAAGTGGGGGGTGAACAATGAGAACACATGGACACAGGGAGAGGAACATCTTACACTGGGGTCTGTTAAGTGGTGGGGGGCCAGGGGAGTGATAGCAGGGAGTGGAAAGGTTGGGGAAGGATAACATTAGGAGAAATACCTATTGTAGGTGAAGGGGGGATGGATGCAGCAAACCACCATGGCATGTGTATACCTATGTAACAATCCTGCAAGATCTGCCCATGTACCCCAGAACTTAAAGTATAATTTAAAAAAGAAAGAAAGAAAGAAAAAGCTTCATGACACTGAATTTGGCAAGATTGTTTGTCTATGACATCAAAAGCAAAGATGACAGAAGAAAAAATTAGGTAATTTGGATTTTCTCAAAGTTAAAAACTTTTGTGTGTCAAAGAACAGTATCAGCAGAGTGAAAAAACCCATAAAATGGAACAAATATTTGCCAATCATATACCTGATAAAGGAATAATACCTAGTATATATAAAGAACTCCTACAATTGAGCAACAACAAACAAATCATCCAATTTAAAAATGAGCAAAGGACTTGAATAGAGATTTCTTCAAAAAATATATATAAATGGGCAATAAGAATATAAAAAGATGCTTAACAACACTAATCATTAGGGAAATGCAAATCAAAACCACAATAAGATACCACTTCACACATATAAAGGATGGCTATTACTCAAAAAGGGGTGGGGAGTGGGTAATAGTGTTAGTGAGGATGTAGAGAAATTGAAATCCTGCTCATTGCTGGTGGGAATGCAAAATGGTATCACTACTATGGAAAACAGTATTAAACAGAATTACTATGTGATCCAGCAACTTCACTTCTGGGTATATACCCAAAGAGCTGAGAGCAAGGACTCAAGCAGGTATCTGTATGCCTCTGTATTCATAGCAACACTATTCACAATAACCAAAATGTAAAAGCTACCCAAGTGTCCACTGACAGAAAAGTGGATAAATAAAATGTGGCATATATGTAAGATGGCATATTATTCAGACATAAAAAAGAAAACAGTTCTGACACATGCTACAATATGAATTAACCTCAAGGATTTTAGGCTAAGTGAAATAAGGCAGTTAGAAAATGACAAATACTGTATATAAGTCCATTTATAAGAGGTACGTAGAGTAGTCAAATTTATTCATAGAGACAGGAAGTAGAATGGCGGTTGCCAGGGGCTGGGAGAAAGAGAGGAATGGGAAGTTAGTGTTTTGTAAGTATAGAGTTATGGGACTGGGAAGATAAAAAAGTCATGGAGATGGATGGTTGTGATGGTTACACAACAATGTGAGTGTACTTAATACTATCGAACTGTACACTTAAAATGGTTAAAACGGTAAATTTCAGATTATGTACACTTTACCACAATAAAAACAAAGTATACAAGGATAATTTTAGGTAGTAAGAAGAGCTACAAAGAAACATTGTATTACTGGGAGTGACTGGAAGAAGCCCTGAAACTACATTTGAACAAGACTACTCAGTGGACATGACATTTGTCTGAGGTCTGATTGACAAGAAAGAATCAGAAACATGAGAGACCTGGGGGACAAGCATTTGAAGCAGAGAGTATAGCAAATGCAAAGTCCTTGAAGCAGGGATGAGCTTTGCATGTTGAAGGAGTAGAAAAAAAGCTCACTAGAGTGAATCCTGGGAATGTTCATAAGGGATGACCTACAAGGGATACATAAGGTATCAAAGGCCAGGGAAGGAGCCTAGATTTTCTTCTAAAGACAATGTAAAACCTTGGAGGATTTTTGAGCAAGAGAATTAAGTGATCTAATTTGTTTGTAAAAGATCATTTTGGCCACCGTGTAAGAAATGAATCATAGGAGGGCAAGAATTGAAACAGATCCATTAGGAGTTGTTCTAACAGTAGGGACGGTGGTGGCTTGGAATAGATGATAGCAGTCATGACAGAGACAGATGGATGCATTCAACATATGTTCTGAAGGTAATGCCAACACATCTTGCTGTTTTCATTATAAATAGGGTAATCATACATTCCCTGTTTGCCTGGGGCAGCACTGATTTCTGTCCGTCGTCCCAGTGCCCTGTATGGTTAGTATCTCTTTTATTCTCAACAGTGTCCCAGTTTGAACAATAAATCATATGGCTACCCTAGCTATGAGGAACAAAGGAGAAAGAAGAATCAAGGATAATTCCTCGGCTTGAGCCAAATTTATAGTATTGATGTTTCAAAGATGCACTATTAACCTTATTGTTAATGAAGGGAAAACAACAGAACTCCACATTTGTTTTATTCATGAATTCTTTTTGTCCATAGTCACTTAACAATGTCAGTTCCTCTTTCCAACCCAATTCAACAGTTATGTATATGTACCAAAACTTCAGAAGAAAAAAAATAAGGCAAATTGAATTAGATAGTTCAAAAAAAGGATAGTTTAAGTAACTGGTCAAGAAATATAAGAGAAAAAGAGCAATTCCCAAGAGAGAGCAGCAGTACAGGACTAGCTCTTAGGGTGCTGCCAGTCCTTCTGCTCAGAGAAAAGAACATAGAACTGGATCTTTGGTCTGCTAAGACTGTGGTAGAAGGAGCTTTATCCTGGATCCTGGACCCTTGGAGGTTTTATGACACGAAGAGATAGAAAAGAAGACTCTCAGGGAAACATAGCCCTCTACAGGACCTGGAACACACACACACTCACACACACACACACAATGACACTAGCAATGAGTTAGAAAAAACATCAAAAGTGAAGAAGGCTATATGAAAATTCTCCTTAGAAGGAGGAATATCTAGCATCTTTTTTTTTTTGAGTTGTATGAACTTTTTTTATTACTATTTTTTATTTTTTTATTTTTATTGCATTTTAGGTTTTGGGGTACATGTGAAGAACATGCAAGATTGTTGCATAGGTGCATATGTGGCAGTGTGATTTGCTGCCTTCCTCCGCTTCACCTATATTTGGCATTTCTCCCCATACTCTCTCTCACCGCATCTTAAACAAAGAAATATGTTTGACAATAATTTGGAAGCTTCGTTTCCTGAAATAACTCTCAAAGAGTGTCAAATTTATTATTATTTTGCATTCTGGAAAAAAACATAGGCTGATGTGGCCTGAAAAAATACCTGTTACATATTCTCTGTCTCTCTCTCTCTCTCTCACTCTGTCTGTCTCACACACACAAAAACACAAACACACACACAGTTCTTATAATACATTACTGCTTTCTTCCTTTATCCAAAGGAGATGTAGCAGCAATGGAAAAAAAATCCTCTGAAGTTTGCTTTCATAATTCTGAAGTTCAACAGATATCCATAAGGCCAAAATAGAACCTCAGGCCACCCCTGAGATAACTGTTAAAAGAAATTAACACCAAAGCTTAGTACTAGAACTATCTACTTTTATTAATATTTGAAGGCAAATTAGTCAAAATTTAAACCTCTTATTACACAATAAACCAATATACTTTTTTAAAGTGATTGATAATTGACTGGGGACTGTCAGTGAGTGTGATCTGGGTAAAGAAGAAAATAGATTAGTTGTGCTTCAGAAGGAATTACTGTATTTCACCTGCTACCTATAATTTTCAGGCTATTTTATGCCTCAGTTTTGTGACCATACTGTGGTCACAATCTACATACTATGATTTCTAATATTAACCTAAAGAGAAGAACTCTAGTAGTGCCCAGGAACTCAATGCTGATTTTTTAAAATTTCAGTAATTGTTTTTGTCAGTTGATAGTCTTAGGATATGAAGAACAACCAGGACTTAACTAAAGTCTAAATTCAGCTCTAACATAGAGAAAGAGAGTGGGGGCAGGGGGGTGCAGTGCGGGGACAGGGGAGACAGAGATATACAGAGAAAATCCTTTCAGGCCAGCCAAATTTATATTTATGGTAACCTGGCCCAATCTTTTAAATGCATATGATTCATAGAAGCATCTGAAAGATCTATTTGAAACCACAGAACTGAAACAAGTAATTGCTAAAGAGTCATTGGATTAGAAGTCTAGGTGAAGCCCACTATTTCTTCAGGTTTTCATGATCAGCAGTGCCAGTAACATATTTGATTCAGCTTTTGCTTATGCAAATATCATTCATCTTGCCACTGTCATTTGCTTTATTCCCTTAACAGAGTTCTTTAATCATAGCTATTTCCACAGATTCATCAAACCTCACTCACTATTGTACACTGCACTCTAAATTAAGCTGAATAACACTGAGATGTTATCTTTTACATGTTATGTGCTACCCAAATATTATCAATTCTCACAAGACTGCCTGAATATTGTGGCCACACATAGCTACCTCCAGGCCAATGGAGTGATTGCTCATTTTACCTAACATTCGTCTCCCTTGGTTTTAATTCACGTTCAAATCTTGACTTTTCCAGTGGATAAAATTTCAACATTATTTTAAAATAGTCTCTAGCCTCTAGTCCAGCAGAGTTAAACTCTTGGGGACTTTCTTCAAGAATTTCAATTAATGGACTGAATTGAAAAGCTTTTCCTACAAATAAGTGATGAACTAAATAGGAAATTTGGCTCTGAACAAAATCTCTTGGTAGTCATTTACACATCCATAATCTAATAAAAAATTGTCAAACGGTACCACATATCAAAATTATACTGTAAAATTAAAGAAAATACGTTGCTACTTTGGAAAAATAGGAGCATACTTTTACTGTATGAAGAATAGTGAGGTTTCTAAACAGAACAGTTGGCATCACTTTGAGTAGTCTGCTGATTTGGAAAGAGAAAGAGTGCCTCAAGACTGTGTGAATAAGCCATTTTCCTTTGGCAATCAAGGAATCGTTCGGAACAGAAATGGAGTCACTACCAATCCTAGCACTAGAGCCTCAAGGTCAACTGAAGAACTAGTCTCTTCTCCACGTCTTACCCACAATCATGCATTTATTCCCTTTTTGCTCTTGCTGAACATGATGAATTTTTTTTTCTAAAGAATATATAAACCCTATTGCAGCATTCATTTTTCATGGAAAATACTGTTAGAGCAAGACGAATGAACAAAGTTATTTCTTCCTTGGTTGTTCAGTCCTTTCCAGAAATCTGCCACTTCTGTCAAAACATTTCATAAATCCTTCCAAGGATAACCAGTTTGGGCCAAAATTAGATTTTCAATAATTAAGATACAAGGATGCTGGCAAAGCTGAGTTTTTACCTCCTGTATACAGATATTTATGCCTATTTTCCTTTCTTTTACCACTTTCAGAGAATTTGAACAAAAGATTTGAATATCCAGACACATTACATATCAAAATTAATCAACAGGTATTTGTTGAGTGCTTAATATGTAGCAAGCATTTTGCTGGGAACAGGTACCTCCTTTTCTTATCTCAGGTGCCAAGACAAAAAGTTGATTGGATATCCCAGTCCAAGTTCCACCTTTTCATCTAAGAAGTTGTCTGCAGCTATTCCAGTCTACAGTGAATTTTTCTTTCTCTAAGCAACTATAGCATTTATATCTGTATTTTTTATTTTTAATTCAAGGCAGTGAATTCCATTTGATGGAATTAATGATGTTAAATAACAGCATTATAGAACTTTGCACATGCTTTGTATATAGTAGATATGCATCTACTGTATTAAACATTGTTAATATTAAGCATTAAAGATGAATATTTACTTCCCTCTTTAAGATAATATCTACACTTAAATACATGGAAACCCATCATGTAACATATCTCTATGTACAGCTCTTACATTTTTATGCCATGCCCTTTACAATCTCCTTGTCATTGGGTGAGGGGGCAGAGAAGAGGAAGGTTACCAAACTACCCATGAAGCTGAGGTGGTGGCAGCTAGAACATCATAACTGATTTGTCAGTTAGTAGTCTGAGCCAGTAATTCCAATCTCATACAGCAATTTGCCATTTTTTTTTGTCATTACCCATGTACCTCCAATGCAATTAACAGCCACACCCTCTAGGTGATCCCAGATCCACTATAGCCATTCAATGATTTGTCAAACTCAAGGTAAAGTGCAAGCTCAATCACAACACTGTTTCATAACTGTCTCATATCTGCTCTAGGAAAGATATTTTGAAACACTTTTTGAAGATTTGCTATTAAGTGTTTTTAATAAGTTTCCAAAGAAGTATGAAGCATTCTAATTGCTGTCAACAGAGTATCAAGTTGAGTGACATGTTGCTTTCAGCTAGTCATTCTTTGATGTGACACTGAGCAATAATACTGAACCATTTGAACATTTAAAATTATTTTCAAAAGAATACGTAGTACCCCACTGTTAAATCTACCAACCTATAGGCATCGGTGCCCATAATTCTACCTTCTTTCTTGATAATATGGATAACCAGTCTGTGTTCTTAGCTAAGATTAACCCACCATTTGTGCACTTGCTTCCATCCCCATGCACCTACTCAGGAGCATGGGATTTAGGTCTTCTCCACTTGCTCTTGCAGGAATAGATTGTCCTAGTAAATCACTATGTAAACGCATACATATGCTGTAATTTCTCTTAAATAAAAATAAATTTCCTTCACCCACTCCCCCTGTAACTTCATCTTCTATTACCCTGTTTCTCTTCAACTATTTCCACCAAAACTCCTTAAAGGAGTTATTTAAATTCCTATCTCCAATTTCTAGCCTTTCACTCTCTCCAATCAGGGCTTTGCTCCTGCCAAAACCATTCCTATCAGGGTCACAAATGACCCTCCAGTCTGATAAATCCCATGATCAGTTCTTAGCCTTCATATTCCTTGACACAAATAATCCAAATTAATTGAAATGTCTTCCTCATTTGACTTCCAAAATACCAATCTCATCTGGTCTTCCTTTCTACTCCTCAGCCTCCCTTACTGGTTCCTGCTCTTCTCTCCAACTTCTAATAGCCCCGATGTCTAGAAAAGAATTTGAAACATGGTATATGTTCAATATGTATTTTGTGAATAAGTGAATGAATAAATCAACTTCATTAACAAACACATCGAACACCTACTATAGTAGATTAGGAGCCGGCTCTGAAGTCAATGGTATGATTTCTTTTACATATCCATCTGCAAAAGAAACATTCTATCAAGGAAAGAAGGGCATAATGTTTAAACTTCTCTAGATGGTTTCAGAGACATGGGCCCTGCAAACTAGCTTCTCCCAAATCCCATATAATTTTTAAACCATTATAATTAAGTGAATACTTGGCACCACCATGGTCAGCCATCAGTTTCCAATCAAATTTACATATCAGTGAAGGTTTTATCTGCTATATGAAATTTGCTTTATAGGCCATTCATATCTTCTTTATAATCAATACATCACTATATTTATGGATTTTTATAGGATTTGGTATATAATGTTATTATTTTAGACTATTACAGAGAAGTTGGCTGTTACAAATTTTCTTTTATAATGTACTATTGCGGAATCTCTGATTTATTTGCTTTTGAGTCATTGGTTAGGAGCACAAACTCCAACAATATTATTCTTTTAAGAAAATATTAATCTGCCATATAGAACCATTTTCAGGAATGTATTGTGATGGAAAACAATTTACAGGTTTTTATTATAAGCTACTCTGTGTACATTCTGTGGGTTTATCAAGGTAATATTAATGATGGAAATGAAGATTTCAAATTAAGTAATTAAAATGTGAAATGTTTAATAGCAAGGTGCAGCACCGACAAAAATCGATTTATATTGGCATTGCTAGAGGTGGTTTTTTAACAAATAGAATTCACACATTCAAATGAATTTCACTTAAAACTGGTTATATATCTTAAAAACAAAGAATCAGCAATACCTCCTGAGGAGGGACAGCGGGGGGCGGGGAGGGGGAGGTGGAGTTGGGGAGGAGGTGGAGTAGGGGAGGGATAACGTGGGGAGAAATGCCAGATATAGGTGATGGGGAGGAATGCAGCAAACCACATTGCCATGTATGTACCTATGCAACAATCTTGCATGTTCTTCACATGTACCCCAAAACCTAAAAGGCAATAAAATATATATAAAAAATAATAATAACCACTAGAATTTATACATCCAAACAGGTATTGTTCCCCTCCCAACAATAACCTTGCAAAGCTGCCCCACATTCCAGTGTTGGTGCCATATGCTCAGAACATTTTTGAAATTCCACCTTCAAAAACATCACCAAAGCCTACATCGCACTCTTTATTGCCCTCAGAGGGCCACGTGTTCATACTTTGTGGGTGGATTCTTTTAAAAAACAAGATGAAACAAAATTATTCAGTGTCAATACCAACAAATCAGATAATGATAAAATTGAGTAATACTATCATGAATTTAAAACGAGATTTAACTACAAAATAAAAAGGCAGATGTCCTTGTAAAGATTGTAAATCTGCTCTGAAGGCGAGTCCCAAAGAGGAAGAGATTTAAGTATGTATTAAGCAATTGAACCAAGGTTAAAAGGAATGTAGTCTCCAGGGTGGCTACTGTGAAGGGTATCAGTCACTTTGGTTTTAAATTCAGAAAACTTCATTTTAAAACTTTTCAGTGGATATTTTGTAGCTTAAGTACCTAAGACATTAGAATTAAATGTTCCCCATTCTCAGGGTTGTGCTTCTCAACTTCAAAAATATCTGTATCATTGACTAAGGTAGTTCTTGGCCTTTTATTAAGAAATAATTTTAGCCTTACTTTGGAATGGAAAACCAATTATCATATGTTCTCACTCATAAGTGGGAGCTAAGCTCTGAGGATGCAAAGGCATAAGAATGATACAATGGACTTTGGGGACACAGGTGTGGAGGTTGGGTACATTGGGTACACTGTACACTGCTTGGATGATGTATGCAATAAATTCCCAAAAATCACCACTGAAGAACTTATCCATGTGACCAAAAACCTCCTGTGCCCCAAAACCTTTAAAATAAAAATAAAATTTTTTAAAAAAGAAATAATTTTAGAAAGAAAAGAGTTTACCTTTTAAAATTTAAAATGGATACATAACAGAAAAAATAGAACAAATGTAAACCTTAACATTATCCCAAAATTCTTTAATATACATAATTGTTTATTCATTTAGGCTAACACTGAATGTTTACTCTATTCCAGATACTTTTAAACACATTAGGCATATTCATTCCATCTTTATAAGAAACTTGTAAGATATATCCTATTATTAGCTTCATTTTACATGTAAAAAATAATTGAAGTCAGAGAAATTAAGAGACTACCAAAACTCATATAGGGCAAAAGGGCTAGAACCAGAACAGGAACACAGGCAATTCAATCTGGAGCTGTTCTTTGAACTACAGCAGTACATTCTGAGAATATTCACCAAATTATCAAGACAAATTAGATAAAAATATGTATTTCAAAGGTAATAAGATATGCAGAACTGAGGAGAAAAATAAAGTAAAGCATTAGCCATTAACAAATTCTTCTAAATTGCCCAGGTTTTAAATGCTAAGAATATTTGTAATTGTATCATTATTCCTGTTTATCTAACCCCAGGCACCAGGCCACTTAGATAAGTCCTTGCTAGGGAATCTGAGTGACATAGTAAAAGTGACCTTCGTAGGACATTTATACTCGGTAGGACACTTATTATTATACAGTCTTAGAAAACTGTCCTACCACACAATACATGCAACTATAACAGCACCATAAGAATGCTATGATAAGAGTAGGAAATGCAAGATCTTTGAGTGTCAGGCACTGTGCTAGGCCCTCAGGCTGCACATGAGAGAAGGGATATAATTGCCACCCTGCTGCAGGTAATGTCTTAAGGAATAGACAGTCGGTTAACAATTAAACAAATAAAATATATAATTATGGTATTATTCTAATCATGAAGAAAATAAACCTGACACTGTAGTAGAGAATAAAGTGAGTGGTTAGGAAAAGTCTAAAAGAACACAGTCAGGCCCAGTGCACCGAAACCCTGTAAGGCCAGATGGCATAGTAATGAATAACATTTAAAATTGCACAGCAAGAAATTAGAAAGGTAGTAACCGTATCTGAGGGGTGCAGCTCAAATAAATTTCATTTAGTAAAGCAGACTCTATGAGTTATGTCCAGTTCCCATACTAACCCATAAATGGTTAAAAAGCAAGAGGCCCTGGGTCTCTCACTTGATTTTACTAAACTTTGGGTGAGTCTCTGAAAAACAGATGGTTCCAAGAATCTGCATTCATCCCTACCATTATACTGTTAGTCTCATGTGTAGGCTTGTCTTGCTTATTTTCTGGCTTCAGTCATACAAAAGATGACTATAATAATATTGCTCAAAGTCAAGTCCTTCTTGCCAGTCCTCAAGTTGAAGCAGTATTTGTGAATTGTCCTACCTCAGAAAGCCTCTGTGAGCATTTAATATTTAAACTGAAATCTAAAGGACGAGAAGGAGCCAGTTTTGCAGAACTTCAGGAAAATGAACATTACAGGTCTGGGTCAAAAAGTAAACTTTTTCAAAGGCTGATATTAGCAAAACATCTCTCAATATTGGCATATCTTTACTAGTCCCTTTTAACATTACCATTTTCCATTACCATAAAACCAGCATCCCATGATAAGATGTAGAAGCCATTATCAAGGGATGCAAAGGGGCAACTGCTGGTTCTCTTCTTTGGAGATCTTATTTGAGTTTGGGCACTTAATCTTTAAGCACAGCCCAACTCCCCAGATGGAGCTGGGATTCCTGTCTTGGTGCCCAAGATATCACTTAGATTGTGAGGTACTCTTTCAAAAGCCAAGCATCCACACATCATTGATGATAAAAACACTAAAGTAAAAAAAAAAAACAAAAAAAAAAACACTAAAGTCACATAAGTACAGTAGAGAAAGCAGGAAAGGTGAAGGAGCTCTGCTTTAACTATACCTAAATCAAAAAGAAACTGTTAAAAAAAAATCTGAGATACAAAGACACATAAGATTTCATAAACAAGAAAATGCAGAATATTTGTTTTTGTTTAAAAAAAAAAATACAGAGGAATAAAGGAACCAGACCAAGGTCTGGTTTCTCAAAAAAGGACTTTACTAAATTGTGTGTCCAGGATTATAAATCCCAATTACTACTTGAGTCTCCCCTTCTCTAAGTGTTCCCAGAATAAGATAAACGACCACATTTTGCCTTAAAACTATGTTAATGAAAAAACTTCCAAAGCATACAATGCAATTTCCAAGATTTTAATAATGATAACTCAGTGTCACAAATGAAGCCAAATCCAGTGGGAGAGCCATTGTTGAAACATAGGCACCAATGGCTTAGCTTGTCACTCTCATGCAGTGTGCAAACCCTTCCCCAGGCTGCTAAACTACACTGATTGCCAGGCCTCTGGAAGGTCAAACAGTTTCTCTCAGGGGCTGTTGAGCAGCAGATACACATGCCTGTGCATGTCCTCACGGGGCACATGCCTGAAATCACAGAGCTCCATACCCCAGGTTGCAACACTATTCTCTGGACATTTTTCATCTCTCTCTCTCTCTCTCCTTGATTCCACCAGCAGAATGTCTCCTGTTTATCGCTCCCTTGCTGTTTCTAATCTTTGCAGTCAGCTGTTGCAGCTGTGTCTGATTCCACAATTCGGTTTCTGTTTCTTCATTGATCGTTCAAAGAGAATTTATTAAGAATGATGTCCTAAGCACTGCGTTAGGCACCAACTGAACCAAAAAGACATGATCTCTAGTTGCATAGTGTTTAAAATGCAGAGTAGAGAGATTTTAAACAAACAAATACAGCATGACAACTTACAGTAATATAATTCTATAAGGGGAAAGGATAGAAAGGAGCTTATTTGGATTCTGGTTTCAGAAGGCATCTCTGAGGAGATAATAATTAAACTAAGACCTAACAGATAAATAGAAGAGAGCAAGATAAAAAGTGAAGATAAAACACTGAAAGCGTAAGGTGCACCACAGGCAAAAGCCTGAAACCAATGACAGCTTGGCACATGTGGAGAATGGAAAATAGGAAGAGTGAAACGGGCATGCAATGAAGTGGCAGAAGAAGTAGAAGCCAGATCATGGCTTGTAGGTCATGATAAATATTTTTGACACAAGGGTTGGCCAATAAACAGCATTGATGTGATTGGCTTGATTATATTTTAAATGGTTGCCTTGTCTGTTCTACAGGAAAGAACTAAGAAGAAGGCAAGAGTGGAAGTTAGAAAGCCAATTACAGGGACATGGCAGTAACGCAAGTGGACTCCATCTCTTCTCAGTGAGTTTCTTCTGTCTCCTCCAGTCACTTATGACCCACCCTGATTTTTCATGGAAAAGCTTTACTTAGAGAGACTGGTATCCCTCAGTAGTTTTCTCTTTTCCTCCATGTGGCAAATCAAACTAACAGAATGAGAAAGGTTCCAGATTTTCTCAGCTGTGTTGACGATTCTCAAAAGTTGCTTTGTCATGAAAATTTAAAGATGTCTTAAGCTTGCGAAGTTGAACCCCAGAAAACTAAAGTCTTTACATTCGACTATATTAAAAAGAGATATTTCCTTGAACTCTATGTGACAATATATGCATCTTTAAAATATTCTTATCCACAAGAATTTCCCATTTCGAAGTGAAAACACATCTGCCAAAATTTGACTTCAGTGATAAATGGTGTTGCCTTAGCATTTTATCACCCAGGTCCTTAACTTGACATCTATAAAGCACTAAGGAAAGACCATTAACTCCCTGAAAGAGTATGCAAACACTTAGATGCATTCGTGCTTGAAGACTTTTCTGCAAAGGTCTGTAACATTCATCAGAGTTTCGGCAGGATTCAAGAGTGAGTGGCTGAGGTTTACCTACCCATGGCTAGCAAGCTTTCTCATCATCTTCATGGGCACATGACCAAGGCTGGCCAATCAGAATCTTCCCTGACACTGATAAACGAATATGAAGAGAAAAGAGCTGGGTTTTCTCTGGAGTTGCTAAGCTTGGGCTGCAGTGGCTATGTTCCCTGCCATGTGGAAAAATCCTACCAAAATAGGACAAAACAATAAAAAAATAGATATTTAGGTTAAAAATAAACAAAACAGGCAGAGATAGACAGACTTCTGCCATCATTGAATTAAGGCTCTAATTCTTGCATCTCTTCCTCCAGTTCTGGAATCTACCCCAGTGTCCTTCCAAGCTACTTGAGCTGATTAATTCTCTTTTTGTTAAGCTAGCTTGAGTTGGAAGTCTATGCCTCTTGCAAGAGAAGTAGTCCTAGCTTATAAAATAACACCCAAATGCTTAAGAATTATCTCTTTAGTGTAATGATCTGATATTGAAATCCATCAGAGACTTAAAGACATTAAAATTGAAATTGAATAAAAATATGAATTCATATTTGACCACTTAACTTTCAGATATATTACTATGACTACCTACCGATATTTTACTAGATTTAGTTCTAGTGGCAGAAATTAAAGCCTAATTAGATACCTGTGGGAAGCTTATTAAATTGTATTTACACGTTAAATGTTTGCTTAATAATCTAATAAACCATAAGACCACTTGAGGTTACAAAGCAGATGGCATATTTTAGATAAATTTAAGGGAATTAGGTAGCTCACATAAAATTCTTTAATCCAGTACATGTCATAAGAGACTTAAAATGCCCTGACAGAAAGAGACTCTAATTTCATTCTAGTGGTAATGATGATATAAGGAGTAAAAACTGGTAAATGACAAAATATAGAAACACTCTGCCTAATCAATAGTGTAAGTCTCTAGAACATCCTCCAAATCAATAAGATATATAATAATGACAAGAAGTATGTAAGAGTAAATGAAAAAAAAAAAGGGGATTGTATCCCAGCCCAGAACCATTATCTGAACTATATTAAAAGTGCATTTAACACAAAAATGGGATCAGTCTTCTTAACTTGGGTAGCCCTGACAAGAAATAAAATGTATCTTTCTTTCTTCATGATAGAGAGTTGCAACATTCCAGAAACCTCACAAAACTAGAAAACAAAAAGTTTTGAATTTCTTAGACCATGCTAGCACTTTACTACAGACTCACACCTGCAGGCTTTTGGCATTATTTAGAACATTCAAAGTTTACAATTACTGAGTTCAATGACCAGTTATGCATAGGATGCGCATTACAAATTTAACTTCTAATCAGAGAAACAGCAATGCAGTGAAATCTCATTGAGAATGGGGCGTTAGATAAATAAATTTTGCCAAGCATATGAGGAGGTAAATAATATGATGAGGGCCAACAATATGCCAGGCCCTTGCTGACTGCACTTCACATATATGCCATCCCAGCCCCGTGACTGCATGGTGGGGATATCCCCTTCACTTTACAGATCAGTAAACCAAAGCTCACAGCATAAGGAACTTGCCCACTTCACTTCAGCCTAAGAGATGGATCTAGATGCAAATACAATCTGATTCTGAGTCAGAAAAATTTTTTTCATTTAGATCATGTTTTATTCAATAAATGCTTATAAAATGAGAACAAATTACAGATGTAAATATTCTTTTAAAGTAGAAAATATTGAATGTATTTTCTCAAAGTCTCAAGGATAATAATCAATATGAATTTTTTTTTCATTTTTCTTGTTATCCCTCAAGGTCAAGCTTTTGATTATTCCACTTGCTGTCATTATGTCTTTCACAAACACTGCCTCTTCATAATGGCATCTCTCTCTACACACACACACACACACTCACCCCTTCAAGCTTGTTCTTTCAATCCTCTCTGGGTAGGAAACAAGAACACCATGTTGTTAAGTATTATATGTTCATTGAGAGCCATTAAAATTCTGGAAGAACCAAAAAAGTCAATTCCGTGTTACCAAAGTCTTTGAAACCACTATGTCAGAAGATTCCTTGGTTTATTTCTTTACTCCTAGTAATTTATATCTCAAAGGATTGAAATTTCAGAAATGAAGATTGGAGATAGAAAATGGCTTCCAAATACATGAAAAGTGTCTGTTTTTATATCCTTGCAGAGTTTGGTCTGGGATTTCTGGTATACTAGCTAACTTCTAAATATAGACTCCAGCAATGATTTATGGACTAGATTACATTTGCAATCCCTTACCCACCTGTTAGATCACTTGAAAATCTTATTTGTTATAGCCCATATCATACCTCTTATCCCATCCAGTCATCCTAAAAGAACAATGTAGACCTTTCTATAACAATGAAGGTCATCACTTGTGTACTTCTTGAATGTCAAGCACTGCCCTAAGCACTCTGTGTGCAGTGACTCATTAATCTCATAAGCAAATAGTTCTGCTCATTGTGGTGTGCATGTTTTGCTCTTCAAAACTTGTAAGTGCCAGTCACATTGACTGTAAAGTGAGTGGTACTCCTTGTAAATGTACAATGCCCAACCTACATAGTGGCATAAAGGTAGGTACTATTGGATTCCTTTGGAACAGAAATTAAGGAAACTGAGGCTTAAAAGTTTAAGTGGTAGAGGTATATCAGGAAAAGAGGTCTTAATCACTGTGTTATACTGAATCCTATGTTTTCCTACAGAATAACATTGAGCTGTGATACCTTAAAACATGCCCATACTTGCAGACAGTTCAGCTCTATATATACACAAGCACTCAGAATGCAAAAATGGCCTAGGTTAGTAGATTACCCAACAACAACTATCTGTTTCTCAAGAGTACCCCAGAAAAAACCAGGACCCAGTTTGTACCTAATCTATGGAGCTGTTCTTATATTTGAGACCCCCAAATATAAGAACCCCCCAAATATAAGAACAGAGATCCCCCAAATATAAGAACAGCTCCATAGATTAGGTACCAGTACTAATAATCCATGCCCACCTGAGATCCCTAAAAGCCAATACATACATGACTAATGGATTTGACCAATACAGTGCCATGGCTGACATCAAATTATCAAACTAATTCCTAAATGAGTCTATAGGTGCTAAGAACTGACACATCTCTGATCTATAACTATGCCTAGTATGAATTTGGACTTAGCTGGAAATATACACTGAATACACTTTGCATTTACCTGGAGATGCACATTCATCATGCAATACTTGGTAACCAAATTTCCCTAGATGGTTAGTTCTTCCATAAGCCCAAACGTAACTCTTATTCTGAAAGGTAAACACTTTAGAGTTCAAGCAGATTCTAAGGCAGCTCTGCAGCTGATGAGCCACAGACCCTTTGTGGCGGCTTCTATAAGAGCAATCCATCATATGGCATGTACCATCACCACCCTACACAGAAAGTTCTACTTCAGCACAGTAAGAATGGACCATTTCTGGAGTCTATTTGAGAACCCTTTCATTTATCTCAATTTTTACTAAATGTCTACTGAGTACTAATTCTAAGTCTAATACTGAGTGTAGCATTAGCCAGTGGTATATTGAAATGAAAAGGAACAGTCCCTGTCCTCAAAGAACTCACAGGAAAAGGAAGGAGGAAGATATAAAAATAGATAAATCCTAAAACACATAGTAGTGCTGACAAAATGGTGAAAGAGTAATTAGCTCTGCCTGTGGGTGGGACAGGAGGTTGGAGAAAGATTCCTAGGGGAAAAAAAAAAAACAGCAGTACTAGCGAGTCTTGAAGGACAAGTAGGGGTTTGCCTAGTTAAGAAGGTGAGATGGAGAGCAGGTGGGAGAAAGCTGCTTCTTGCTATATAATTAACTGCAAGAGCGGCCTAAGAGGAAATTTTCTTCCTGCTTTCATTATGCTTGTGCTTTGTCTTCCCTTGATTATATTTTCTTTGAGTTTAAAGTAAGCAATCAGGGGAGATTCACTAGACTGTTATTTGGATTGAAGTAGAATGGGCTGAATTCAGGTAGAAACTATTGCTATTTTTAAAATATTTTTCTGGGTCCATTAAAAAATCGGCTACAATATCATGACTTTTCAACAGTTCATGTTGTGAAAACATGAGAAAAGTGTAACTTGAAGGTCACAATTAAATTAAACCTCAACATTTATTAAGATCAAATTAATACTTTCTGAAAATTAAATTACTCCCCCCAGCGAATATTTAAATTGACTGCTCGTGACTAGGGTAACGTGTTCCACATTGTTGCACCACAGCAATACAGAAATCTTTACAGAATGTAAAATGATTGCTGAGATGGTGATTCCATGAGCTGCACTACTTACTAAACAGCAGTGTCAGAAGTGTTCTAAACTACATGGCTTTATAGAACTCCAGAGCTACCTCATAAATCTGAACAATTCCTTTATTGTAATACAATAAGGTATTCTGGACCTAATTTCCTTATCAGCTTAAAGAAAGAGAAAAATAATAAGATGTACTGTGGTAGAGGAAAAATAAGCTAGCACATATTTAGGCAAATCATATAATCATCATGTTTAATACTCATAGACTTCACTTAAGAAGACTTCAGGGCTGTCCTGAGCGTAGCTGGTCAATTGCCTTTTTATCTGTCTTATCAGCAGTCTACTACAGTCCCTCCAAAGAGGAGAGAAACTTGTTTCCCGTATATATTCTGGGTGGTACTGGCCTCAATTTCTCTTTCTACAGTACATCCTTGTGCTCATGCAACCTCTAACCCTGCTGACAATAGATGTGTGAACTCAATTTCATGACTTGCATTCATCTGATCAGAGTTCACACTCAGAAAGGTTGAAGAAAAGCAGCTTTCAGCACTGTCATCTCACACTCATTACAGCTGAAATCAGAAGCATCACACTAGAGGAAACATTGACCAAAATCCTATTTGCTGTTCACTCAGAAATGTGGCTTCCCCAGAACTTCTGGCATTCACCTTGCTAACACAGACTCCTTCGAATCTGTAATATTTGCTGATGTCTAGCTGGATGTTTTCATTTCTGATCTCATCCGAAGGTCAAAGTCACACACTTACTCCATAAAAACCTAGCAGCAATCATCTGTTATTATCCAGTCCAATATATGAAGGGTATCTTCAAACAGCAACTAGAGTTGTGCAGAATGGCTATTAAAGACTACATGCTTCCAGCTGGGAGCAGTGGCTCACGCCTGTGATCCCAGCACTTTGGGAGGCTGAGGCAGGTGGATTACCTGAGATCGGGAGTTCGAGACCAGCCTGACCAACATGGAGAAACTCCGTCTCTACTAAAAATAAAAAATTAGCTGGGCATGGTGGTGCATGCCTCTAATCGCAGCTATTCAGGAGGCTGAGGCGGGAAAACCTCTTGAACCCAGGAGGCGGAGGTTTCGGTGAGCCAAGATCGCACCATTGTACTCCAGCCTAGGCAACAAGAGCAAAACTCTGTCTCAAAAAAAAAAAAAAAGACCACATGCTTCCTCATAAACACCTGGGAACTGGAGGGGCAGGATGGTATGCACTGATAAGAAATAATACAATGACAAATGAGCAATGTCTAATTATTCAGGCATTGCTCAGACTCAGAGACAAAGCAAGAAAACTGAGAGTTAGGGATGAAACTCCATCCTCCTCTAACCCTATTGTGCCTGTGTACTGCAGTACATATTAATGTAACATCAAGCCCTATTTTTAGACTTCTGCAATTCCACAGGCATAAATCATTCCTGTACCACAAGTCACCTTTGAGTTAGCAATGCCAAGTTTAACATTTTGCAGAATCCTACAACAATATAATTGAAAGCAAGTGATATTTAAAATGAATAGTGATCATTTTAATAGAATAAAATTAGCCTAAATATAGCTTGTTTGAGAGAATTTATTGAGTAATAATTAAAAGGAAAAGTGACAAACGTGCCATTTAGCTAATCCTATCTTCACAATAGCTTTCACAGTTGAATTTGGAATGCCGTTCTTCAGCAAAAAAAAAAAAAAAGAAAGAAAGAAAAAAAGCTCATGTAATGGTCTTTTTCTTTTTACATAATACTGATTAATCCTTAGTGATTTTAGCCACCAGGGTTTGCTCTGAATTGCACATCTGATTAAAGAAGGAAACACATAGCACAACTAAAGTCACAAGCTAGCCAAAGTGTTACTTTTTATATTAGCCCATGTCTATTGTTGAGGAGAATTAAAAACAAAATCTTCTCCCAACCCAGAAATCTTATCCACAAAAGTAGTAAGAAAGAAAACATATTTACCATCGAATAAGCATTAAACCAGAATGGAATGTGCATCATAGGTAATCTGCTTAGAGATTCCAGATAATGAAAGAAATTTCACTCTTGTATACAGCCACACAGATACAAATCATTACATACATGTTTTCAAGATAAGCAATAATCAGTCCTCAACTAAAAGGACTTGATGGTACAGTTTGTCATGCAAGCTTCTTCCTAAATTTACCTGTTAATTGGGGTGACGATTGGTGTAAGCTAACTGGCTTTTTCTAGAGGAGAGCAAACTTCTCACTATGACAGGAGGTGATTTTGAGGCTCAAGTTAGGCTCCTACCGTCTCACAGAAACTGTGAGATTGAGTTGCTATCTCCCTTGATGTTTACATTTCAAAACACTGGCTGCCAAGTCCTTGAGGAAATAAACTGACAAAAAGTCTACCTAGTTTTCAAATGGTTCATATACATTTCAAAGAGAGGAGAAAGTACTTATAATTACAAGTTTCCTTAAGTAAATACTCTGAGAAAAGGGAGGGGGAAGGTCCCTCTTTCTTTTTTTTTTTCAACAGGGAGAATTAAGCCTCTTATTTTCAACTTCTGTTTTTCTACCATACAGGTTTAGTGTGATTACCATAATGCAAACTCATTTACAGAAGATATGTGACAACTCTGAGTCCCCAGAAGAGAAAATCAAAAACAAAATGAAAATGGTTTCTAAACCATTAAATCAGCACAAATTAATATGTCATGCCAAACCACATGCATTATAGACTGCAATGATTATTGATAATATATTTCACCAGGGGGAAAAGCAAATTCTTAATAAGCTTTTGTTTTCCTGCCTATTTCTGACAGGGTTGATGATTTCATTTTTAATTTGTTCAGAAGTAAATGTATAATGATAACCAAAGGGAAACAATTTGCTCCCCTGCATGAGATTATCTATACCATCATTAGCCATTAAAAATGTATTAGACTGAGTACAAAGGGGAGTTTTGTATTCATTTAAATAATGCATGTTACTCTACAAAATACAAAATGTATAACAGAGATGAGTTAAATGAGTCAACTTACCAAAATTTCAAATCAGTGCTCGTGTTAGAAATTATTTAGCTGATATATTTGGCTGATGACGCATCCCAGACACGTAGCTCAAACTATTTAATGAACTTTCTACCGATATACAGTAATTTTCCACTAAGTGCTCTGATAAAGCACCATCTAATGTTAGCATTAAGAGGGATGTGTAATACCAATCAATAGCCAAATAAAACAAAACCACCAGAAGTCAGAAGGGGAGAATGCAGAGAGTAATGCTTTCTGAGGAGACCTTTCTTTAGAGGGCAACAGCAAAAGGAATCATCCAGGGTCTGCTGCCATTAGCAGATGATATGCAGCTGTTAGGAAGTTGTTCCTATTTGATGAAAACTAGGTTCACTCTTAAGGCTCTTGCTAATTGTGTTTCAATTCATTTTGGAAAGCGCTACGTAAAAAGAAATATCATAAAGAAAAATATAAAGGTTTAATGCAAACACTGAGGAGAGGCCTAAATTCAGACATTATCCAAAAGTTCACTGGTTTGGGGTTTCTGGGAAAACGAAGGGAGAGGCAGAAGGGAAGGGATGCTTCAAATTCCTGACTTGAATTTCAAAGCTGTCAATTCTAAAATCTACCCCCCAATCTGATGTATTGGCAAAGTAAAATACAGTGTAGGAGAATCACTATAGATGACACTATGGCCAGCTTGATGAGAATCTGTAGAGTAACAGTAAACTTTTCTTTAGTATATTCCCCTTTAATTTACATGAAAAGAGAAGCTGTTTTTCCAACACTCGCCCCTAACGTCCCACTGTGAAGACAGCTGCCTTATTTGCCTTTCAGCAAATTAAAAGTTAAAATAGCTTCACTGTCAGTAGTAGCAGCAGCAATTGAGAGACTTGTAAAAGAGCTCATTTTACTGCAATAGAGTGTTCTATTTTCCAAAGGATCCCCGCTACCTTTTTTTTTAATTTTAGCAGTCTTCCAAGAAAAGACACCCTTCTTCTAGTATACTCTCTGCTGCTTCTGTTGACATAGGTCAAGACAAAATTCCAAAAGCAGAATGAGAAACGTCCTGCTTTCTTAATGCTCCTCATGCATTGAGTTTTGCTTTCATTTTCTTACACTTTCTTACCTCTGTCTACCTCCCAGTAATAAATGTAATTAATAAAAACTAAAAATACAACAAAAATGTAGGTCAGACAAAAGTGTAAAATATCTCTGGTATTTTTCCCCCACACCCCCAACTAAAAAAAAGAAAAAAAAAAGGATAAGAATGGAGGACCAAGTTAATAAAGCTACTGAAAAAATTATATACATCCTTTCCTCAAAATGCCAGAAGAGAAAAAAGGAAAATTCTCAAAGGGAAGAGAAATATAAATTCTACCAGAGTCCTACGTTTGGCTTGTACTTTATTTTTCCAAATAAGCCAAATTCTATCCCCACCAAAAAAATAAATTATTTTTAAAGCCACATTTTCTTAATTTTAATCATGTCAATTTTAGCCTAGGGACCTCAAAAGTTTAGCTTTTCCTTAGATATTTTTCAGAATTCTGATTTACCAAAATGTGCTAAGATTATTTTCCTAAGTAAGGTTTTCATTCAGAAAGGAAACTGAAGTAGAGGATGAGGAAGAAAAATGATTTCATTAGGATGATATTGCTGGACTTTTTAACTCTTCTGTGTTCATATTTTCCTCAGTGCAAATTCATAACAACCTCCTCTTTCCCTTACTTAGCATATAAAAGCTTATCATAAACTTTTAGTTAAAAATCTCCTGGATTACTGAAATAAGAATACTACTAAATAAAATACAAATTACTATAGTATTTGTTACCTTAATATTATTAGTATCTGCCAGAAGCCATAAAAATTATCTTCTCTTTTTCCCATTTTGCTTAAGAAGCTGTAAAGAGTGTTGTCTGAAGAATTTATTATTTCGTTTCTTACCATTTCATGGTTTTTTTTACCACACTTTCAATTCACTTCCACATAAAAGCTTTTTTAATATACTTTAAGTTCTGGGATACAGGTGTAGAACATGCAGGTTTGTTACATAGGTATACATGTGCCATGGTGGTTTGCTGCACCCCTCAACCCATGATCTATATTAGGTATTTCTCCTGCTGCTATCCCTCCCCTAGCTCCCCACCCCCAACAGGCCCCAGTGTGATGTTCCCCTCCCTGTGTCCATGTATTCTCATTGTTCAACACCCACTTGTGAGTGAGAACATATGGTGTTTGGTTTTCTGTTCCTGTGTTAGTTTGCTGAGAATGATGGTTTCCAGCTTCATCCATGTCCCTGCAAATAACATGAACTCATCCTTTTTTATGGCTGCATAGAATTCCATGGTGTATATGTGCCACATTTTCTTTATCCAGTCTATCATTGATGGGCATTTGGGTTGGTTCCAAGTCTTTGCTATTGTGAACAGTGCTGCAATAAACATTGGGTATAAATGGGATTGCTGGGTCAAATGGTATTTCTAGTTCTAGATACATGAGGAATCACCACACTGTCTTCCACAATGGTTGAACTAATTTACACTCCCATCAACAGTGTAAAAGTGTTCCTATTTCACCACATCCTCTCCAGCATCTGCTGTTTCCTGACTTTTTAATGATTGCTATTCTAACTGGTGTGAGATGGTATCTCAATGTGGTTTTAATTTGAATTCCTCTAGTGACCAGTGATGATGAGCTTTTTTTCATATGTTTGTTGGCCACATAATGTCTTCTTTTGAGAAATGTCTGTTCATATCCCTTGCCCACTTTTTGATGGGGTTCTTTGTTTTTATCTTGTAAATTTGTTTAAGTTCCTTGTAGATTCTGGATATTAGCCCTTTGTCAGATGGATAGATTGCAAAAATTTTCTCCCATTCTGTAGGTTGCCTGTTCACTCTTACGATACTTTCTTTTGCTGTGCAGAAGCTTTTTAGTTTAATTAGATCTCATTTGTCAATTTTGGCTTTTGTTGCCATTGCTATTGGTGTTTTAGTCATGAAGTCTTTGACCATGCCTATGTCCTGAATGGTATTGCCTAGATTTTCTTCTAGGGCTTTTATGGTTTTAGGGCTTGTGTTTAAGTCTTTAATTCACCTTGAGTTAATTTTTGTATAAGGTGTAAGGAAGGGATCCAGTTTCAGTTTTCTGCATACAGCTAGCCAGTTTTCCTAACACCATTATTAAATAGGGAATCCTTTCCCCATTGCTTGTTTTGATCAGGTTTGTCCAAGATCAGATGGTTGTACATTTGTGGCATTATTTCTGAGTCCTCTGTTCTGTTCCATTGGGATTGCTAGTTATTTTGCCTGTTAGTTGATGCAGTTTCTTCCTAGTGTCAAAGGTCTTTACAATTTGGTGTGTTTTTGCAGTGGCTGGTACTGGTTTTTCCTTTCAATATTTAGTGTTTCCTTCAGGAGCTCTTGTAAGGCAGGCCTGGTGGTGACAAAATCTCTCATCATTTGCTTGTCTGTAAAGGATTTTATTTCTCCTTCACTTATGAAGTTTAGTTTGGCTGGATGTGAAATCCTCGGTTGAAAATTCTTTTCTTTAAGGTTGTTGAATATTGGCCCCACTCTCTCCTGGCTTGTAGGGTTTCTGCTAAGGGATCTGCTGTTAATCTGATGGGCTTACCTTTGTGGCTAACCTGACCTTTATCTCTGGCTGCCCTTAACATTTTTTCCTTCATTTCAAGCTTGGTGAATCTGATGATTACGTGTCTTGGGGTTGCTCTTTTCGAGGAGTATCTTTGTGGTGTTTTTTGTATTTCCTGAATTTGAATTTTGGCCTGTCTTGCTAAGTTGGGGAAGTTCTTCTGGATAATATCCTGAACAGTGTTTTCCAACTTGGTTCCATTCTCCCTGTCACTTTCAGGTACACCAATCAAATGTAGGTTTGGTCTTTTCACATAGTCCCATATTTCTTGGAGGTTTTGTTCATTCCTTCTTACTTTTTCTGTAATTTTGTCTTCACACTTTATTTCATTAAGTTGATCTTAAATCTCTGTTATCTTTTCTTCCACTTGATCAATTTGGCTATTGATATATGTGTATACATCACGAAGTTCTTGTGCTGTGTTTTTCAGCTCCATCAAATCATTTATGATCTTCTCTAAACTGGTTATTCTAGTTAGCAATTCCTCTAACCTTTTTCAAGGTTCTTAGCTTCCTTACATTGGGTTAGAACATGCTCCTTTAGCTTGAAGGAGTCTGTTATTACCCACCTACTGAAGCCTACTTCTGTCAATTCATCAAATTCATTCTCCATCCAGTTTTGTTTCCTTGCTGGTGAGGAGTTGTGATCCTTTGGAGGAGAAGAGGCATTCTGTTTTTTGGAATTTTCAGTCATTTTGCAATGGTGTTTCCTCGTCTTTGATGTTGGTGACCTTCAAATTGGGCTTTTGTGTGGACATCCTTTTTGTTGATGTTGATGCTATTCCTTTCTGTTTGTTAGTTTTCTAATTGTCAGGCCCCTCTGCTGCAGGTCTGCTGGAGTTTGCTGGAGGTCCACTCCAGACCCTGTTTACCTGAGTATCACCAGCAGAGGCTGCAGAACAACAAAGATTGCTGCCTGTTCCTTCCTCTGTAACCTTCATCCCAGAGGGGCACCCGCCAGATGCCAGCTGGAGCTCTCCTGTATGAGGTGTCTGTCAAACCCTGCTGGGGGGTGTCTCCCAGTAAGGAGGAGCAGGGGTCAGGGAACCACTTGAGGAGGCAGTCTGTCCCTTAGTAGAGCTCAAGTGCTGTACTGAAAGACCTGCTGCTCTCTTCAGAGCTGGCAGACAGGAATGTTTAAGTGTGCTGAAGCTGCACCCACAGCTGCCCTTTCCCTCAGGTGCTCTATCCCAAGGATATTGGAGTTTTATCTATAAGCCCCTGATTGGGGCTGCTGCCTTTCTGTCAGAGATCCCCAGCACAGAAAGGAAGAATCTAGAGAGGCAGTCTGGTTACAGTGGCTTTGCAGAGCTGCGGTGGGTTCTGCCCTGTTTGAACTTCCTAGCAGCTTTGTTTACACTGTAAGGGGAAAACCGCCTACTCAAGCCTCAGTAATGGTGGACGGCCCTCCCCCAACCAAGCTCAAGCATCCCAGATCAACTTCAGATTGCTGTGCTGACAGCGAGAATTTCATGCCAATCAGTCTTAGCTTGCTGGGATCCATGGTGGTGGGATCCACTGAGCTAGACCACTTGGCTCCCTGGCTTCAGCCCCCTTTCCAGGGGAGTGAGCAGTTCTGTCTTGCTGCTATTCCAGGCACCACTGGGGTATTAAAAAAAAAAAAAAAAAACTCCTGCAGCTAGTTTGGTGTCTGCCCAAATGGCCACCCAATTTTGGGCTTGAAACCCAGGGCCCTGGTGCTGTAGGCACCTAAGGAAATCTCCTGATCTGCAAGTTGTGAAGACCATGGGAAAAACATAGTATCTGGGCCAGAATGCACCATTCCTCATGGCACAGTCCCCCGTGGCTTCCCTTGGCTAGGGGAGGGAATTCACCTGACCCCTTGTGCTTCCCAGCTGAGGCGACACCCCACCCTGCTTCAGCTTGCCCTCTGTGGGCTGCACCCACTGTCTAACCAGTCCCAGTGAGATGAGCCAGATACCTCAGATGGAAATGCAGAAATCACACCTTCTGCGTCGATCTCTCTGGGAGATGCAGACAGGAGCTAATCCTGTTCGGCCATCTTGCCCAGGTCGCCTCATAAAAGCTTTTGTCATATATCAATGAGTTCTAATGTGTAACAAAATTAAACTGTTTAAGAATGCAAAATTATAATGTCTCAGTAATTGATGATATTTTGTTAAACCAACTAAGAACAATGTTTATATCATGGGTCAGGTTTCTAAAAGACCTCCAATTACTTGACAGGGATATTAATTATGTAATCAGATTTAATATCCACAACAATACTGTGGAGTATGTCCATATTCCCCTTTTACAGAAAGGCAAAGTACATGGCCCATGTTCACAAAGCTACGATACTATAGAGCCAGGCTTTGAATCAGAGTACACCCGAATCCAAAGTCTATGCTTTCAACCATTCCTTAATATTACCAGGCACATTTATATAAAGTCTCACTATTATATTTGTACAGGTTGTTTTTCTTGATATGATGCATAACACTAAGAGTCCCCAAAAATTCCTCAAAATAACTCAATTTTTATTAGTAATTTTTGTCATAGCTCTTGCATGGGCCATATTCTAATTCAAGGGCTTCATTTAATTAAAATTCGACTGATCTCCTTATGGATTAGTTGAAATGCAGTACGACTTTGGTCATTTAGACCAGCGTTAAATTCCAAAACCAATGCAATATCTTTATTTTTACATATTCTCTCAAAACATTGACCTCCTTTGGGTTATTTCTTCCCTATAATTTGGCTATTTTTCATTTTAGTTTTAATTCTAAGCCCAGAAAAGAAACTAATAAGATTATCCTGACCAGAACAGGTCAGTTATCAAACTGAAAACAATAAAGAGCTACCTCCCCTTTTACACTAAATTTATCCATGTCTCCTTCCCCAGGCCCCCACTTTCCAAGTGTGTACATCAAATCAACTCCATGCTGCTGCAGGAGGCCAGTAACTCACACTGCACTGATTTTTTTTCTATTTATGACAGCATATTACAAGAGCTATGGTAAGATTTTTAAAGTTCATGAGCCTCTAGCATTGGATCAAGCCATGCCGCAGCTCAATCTTTTTCAGTCTTTGTTAGCAGAGCACATCATGTCTAAACTCAAATATATCGAGTATAGAGTGTCATGTCCAAATCACAGCCCGTAAACTCAGGTGGGCAAGAAGTACCACTTTTTGTATATTTACGTTTTTATAACTGTATGATGAAAACGTCATCTCAGTCCATTTAAAGATGTATCCCCTCCCAACCCTTACAAACACCCTCACCTCCCACAGTCCTGTTTTCCCACGGTTGTGTCTGGTGTACCAGATAGAGGAAGCTTATTTAACTGCACAGGAAGGAGAAAGTGAATCTGATTCCCAAACACCATTTATCCGTGATGGTATCCACTCTGACATCCAGCTTCCTTTCTTGTCCTTGGTCACTGGCCCAAGCACGTGGTTACAGGGTGTTCCTCAGGACCACCACATTAGCCCCATTATGTCTAGCTGGCTCAAATTCAGTAAAATCATTTAATCCTGTTCTCTGCATCCTTCTGTGTGGTCTAGCCTCCCAGATAAAGGACAGCCAAGGGGATAACAGAAAATCATATGGAGAGAAGGAATCATTAACTAATCTAGGAAAATAACATTTTAAATAAAAATTGAATATTATTTAGTCTTTTACTGAAAAAAGTGAAAATAACTGGCACCAGATTTTCACAAAATTTTAGACTCTTTGACTTCAAATACATACAGTGTGGCTTACTCAAATTCCACTTAGAAGGACCCAAGAAGTACCTCAAAGGAGAGGTAGCTATCGTCCACAGCAGCCTACACTGAGATACGAGAAGCCCATGTGGCTGCAATTGGAGGAGACATACAGAGGCATGCAAGCACGGAGGAAACACTGTGTGAGGATCCAGGGAGAAAACAGAGTGAGACCTTGTGGACAGAGAAAACGTGGTGGTTCTAAATATGAGCCCACAATCATTATCACAATGACAGATGCTTCTAATTACAGGTGTTCCTTTGCCATTAAGCTGCTCTCATGTGCACACCTCCATAAAGTATGTTGTAGGCTCTGGAGTATGCAGCAGCAGGGATTTATTTATTTAACAGTGGTTAATTTTTTCAAACAATTAAGAAGGAAGCCTTTAACAAGGGGAGAAATGCCAGATATAGTATGCACCAAAAGTAAAATAAATTAAGAATTTAAAAACATTTAAAAAAGAAGGAAGCCTTTAGTCCTCAATAAAAATGACAGGGACTTAGGGATAATGGTATTTGCAAACGTCACTTTTCCTCTAATTTTTCCTCTAATTTTGGTTCCCTGCTGATTTCTCATGTACATTTGTGATGTATAGACTGTAAGCCTTACTGTTGTGTCCCAGCAGAACTTAGAACGGGACCTGGAAAATGGCAGGCACTCATTATGGTGTTAAGTCATGGGAATCACAGTCACAGAAATGGAGGTTGTTTGGGGCTGATTTGTATTCCTCCTAAACTCATATGCTGAAGCCCCAACCCCTAGTTCCTCAAAACGTAATCTTATTTGGAGATAAATGAGGTTATCTTTTTGGCCACTTTCATCTATTTGGATATTTTAAATAAGTTAAAATGAGGCTGTTGGGGTAGGACCCTACTCTAACAGGGCCAGTATCCTTAAAAGAAGAGACACTGGGGATGCATGCACAGAGAAAAGACTGGGAGAGGACCCAGGGAGAAAATGCCATCTGAAAGTCAAAGAAAGAGGCCTCAAGAGAAACCAAACCTGTCAACTCCTTGATCTTGGGCTTCTGTCTTCCAGGAACTTTGAGAAAATAAATTTATGTTCTTTAATATCACTCAGTCTGTAGTATTTTGTTAATGGCAACCCTAACAAACAGATGTGAAAAAAAAATATCTGGGCTTCATTACAAAATAGTATTTCCAAATTCTAAAGACTGCCAGTTGCTTTTGTAAGATGAAATTCCTACTCTTTTCATTGGCTAGTTCTTGTGTTTGTTTGGATCTTGCATATACCCTCATTTTACTGGCACTGTATTGTATTTGCAATAATTCACAATAGTTTTAATTTTGCTATCACAGGATGCTTCCAGTTTTGTTTTCTAAATATAAAAAAATAACAAATGGTGCATTTTAGGAACTATGCTTTAGGAAATGAAATATTTAGATCTGAAATTCTACATATTGACTCACAGTATTCAGCCTGAGACTCTAATATTTCCAACAGATGTGTTTAGGCTGATTATTTAAATGCTCAACACTTCAAATGTTCCAAGTATCTTATCTGTAGGAAAACTAGTTTCAGTACCAACTTAATTTTTTCTTTAGAAAATAGATAAAATATAATTTAAGTGAGCACCAGGAAAATGTAGCAGAGTGAGTCCTGTGCTTCCTTTTTTATGTGATAGACACAGATAATCTGGGAATGAGTTCTTAAAACTGTTTCTTTTATAACATATAATCTAAACATGCATTGATAAATAATATAAAAACAGGAACAAAACAGAGCCTGCCATGTCAACTCTTAAAATACAATTAAAAACTGAATTTCCTTTGGGTACTGATTAACAGGGAAGAAAAACTGAATTTCCTTAATACTCATCTATTTTGGGAACTAGTTCATCCTTTTTTCCTCTTGTACCTGAGGTGCACAGAATTGGATTAATAATAATCCGTGGCTTATAACATACTCTCAGCATCGTAATTGTATGACCCTCTTTTATCTATTTGGCCATTTTTAATAATGTGATAAGGATACACGAATTTTCCCAAAACAAATACTGGGGCTCTGATTGCAACCCACATTCAACTATGTAGTCATCTCAGATGACATTCCTCTCAATCCTCAGATTTGAGGTAATAACCAAATCTCATCCCATACTCATCATTCCCTTTATTCCCTTGTTGGTCTACAGAATAATTAATTCTATGTGTATCCAAAGGGATATTTTAGTTTTTGACTCTATAAAAATGGTGTCATTACATATAATTTTTTAGAACTTGCTATTTCTGTGCAGAAGTATATTGCTAAAATTTATTCATATTTGTAAATGCTGTACTTCATTCATTTTGCTACTGAGTCATATTTTAATGTAAATACATCACAGTTTATTCATCCACTCTCCTACTGATGTCTATTTAGGTTGTTTCCAGGCTATTCCATTCCAAGTGGCAATGATGTTAACATCCTTATACATACTTTTTTATATATGTAAATGAGTTTTATTGGATATCTAAGAGTATAATTTTGAAGTCATACAATAAATGAATGTTCAATTTTTCACATTTTTAAAAAAATGATTGCACCAATTTGCCCTCCAATCGGCAAAGAACATTTAGTGGACCTATTTCCTCTCCAATAATTGACACTATCAGGTCTTTAAATTGTCTTCCAAAAGAAGATTGTAAAATGATGTTGTATTATTACCTTTCTTTGTGTTTTCCTGATCACTAATGCATGTGATATTGTGTAATAAACGTTTCTTCTTATGTTTGTTAGTCATATTAGTTTCCTCTTATGTGTCTATTTATAACTTTTGTGACTTTTCTTACTGATTTGTAGATAATTTTTTGTGCTCTTAACATCAATCCTTTGTCAGTTAAGTAGATAGTGAACTAGTTTGTGAGAGTACTTCTCATTTTCTTTAAGAGATTTCTTTAATGAACTAAAGTTCTTAATTTTAATATAGCAAAATTTATGTCTTTTCTTTTATAGTCAACATTTTTCATGCCTTAGCTAAGGAATATCTTTCTATTCCTAGGCCTAAAAACCATTCATCTGGATTGTCTACTAAGTGTTTAAAGATTTGCTTTTGTTACTTAAATCCTGAATCTATATGGAGTTGCTTTGTAATATAGTATGGGATAAGGACTGAGTGTCATATTTTTGTGGGCATTTAATGAATTACTCTTCAGGCATTGATCTGTAGTTACTGGAAATTATTGTTACATTATTCTAAAAAAAAAAAAACTATCCCCAAATTTTACACTTACATAAAATTCTAATTAGTTATATAATATTTTTCTAAGTGAAAAAAAAATTGCATAGTAGGAGTTGCAGTTACTAATACTATCAAATACAGTAAGAATGATTATAAAAAGAAGAGAAATATGAAGGTGATATCCCTGAAGCATCCCCAACTGTCTCAACAAGGCATATTTAAAAATCTCTTTTGACTAACTGAAACACACACAAATTCACACATACACATATACACACACACCATAGACAGAAAATAACAGCAATATGGGAAAGGCAAGCATAATCATTGTTCCACATATCCACTTCTATTTTCATTTTTGCATTCCTACTATGATATAATTTGTTTTACTATCGTTTTTATATGAGTTATTTTGAATGCTGCTTTAAATGAAACTGAATCAACCTCTACCTTATACAAAAGTAGGTCACAAATGAAGAAATGGCACACCGAAAAGTACATTAATTGCCACATATTCACTATTTCAGAGGAGCTCTTGTTTCTCTGTTTCTCCTCCATCATGGTATGACTTTGCATCTCTGTAAAAGTAAAAGGGTTTAAATTCCAAAGCATTCAACAAACATCTATTAAACATCTACTATGAGCAAAGTGCTGTGCTAGATACTATAAAGAACAAACATTTTCTCTATAATATAATCAAGGAGCTATAAGTAAATCTAAAATAGGCCCAACTATGTTGTTCCATCACAGATACACCCACAAATGTTGATTGACTTCAACTACATCTGTAATTACCAAGCACCTAAGAGGATATGGCATTGTACATTTCAATGGTCTCATTAAATAGGCATTTGTATTTCTTTTTAAAGAGTCCATTTAGTAACTTCATTATGTAGGAAATTTAAAATAGAAGCAGTCAATAGTGGTAAAATTTTTAAGCAACATCCATTTCCAGACATGCTTCAGACTATAATGTATAGAAAATGATGAATGTTAACAACGTATTTGATAAAGACTTTTCTCCAAAACTAGAGAAGAAGAGAAACTAAGGAACAGTCTTTCCAAACCCTTCCTGTGGTATATACAGTCAAACACAACTGCAGCCTACCCAGTTACTTGGCTTTAGGTTTCCAGCTGACCCAACTGCATGACCAGCTCCACATAAAGGTATGAAAATGTATAATGCCCACTCTAGGCTCTCTATTCTTTAGTCTTTCCTGTCCTGTCTCTCTATGTACTCCTGCTGCCTTTACTTTAGAGCCTCTAGTGGGGTATCCCATATAGGCCTTCCATTTCCAATGGCTGCATCATGATTTCTATTAACTACCCCAGGTAAGTTCAATCTCTTCTCACCTCAACATTCTTCTCAGTATCACATTCCCTATGAGCCTCTGGGTGTCTTCCATGATAACCCCTACCTAATCTTATAAACAAATAGACACCACTATGAGGAAGTTAGAAAACTTTATTCCTCCCAGGGGAGTGAATATCATCACGAGGCTTTCAAGCCAGATATTTAGTGCCACAGAAATTTGCACTTGTAATCAGAGACCTCAGATTAAGTCCAAAGTCCACAATGATTTGTGTGTAACATTGAGCCAGTGATTTAAACTTACTGAGACTCAGTGACTAGATCTATCAGTTAGGAGAAATAATGAATTCACATGAATGCTATCTGAAATTACATGATGTATGAGAGAGTATTTTTAAACTATAATGATCTAAAATATAAGTGATTTTCATCTTATGGCAATGATTCAACTACTAGGGAAGATATTAAATTTGGTATCTCTCAAAATATGCTGTAGTAATAACCTGTTTCAACTATGCTAGGGATAGTACTGCCAACGAATTTATGGAAAAAGACAAGGATAATTATCTAAGTCATGTCTACATTCAGTAACTGACCCATTCCTTTGGTGGTAAAAGCAAATGCAAGGCACAGGAGATAGAACAATGACCAAGGTAGACATAGCCCCTGTCCTCATGGAGCTTACATTCTGCCCATGGTTCAAAACAACTAGAAAATGTGGGAAAGCTGCAAGCACAAGCATGACCGTTGAATTGCCAGGTGAACATCACTCTTCCTGAAATCAGGGTCACCTTTGTCTTTTACTGAAACAAGAAAGGACATAGATGGAGCTTAGCAAATTAACACAGGAACAGAAAACCAACTACCACATGTTCTCACTTATAAGTGGAAGCTAAATGATGAGAACACATGGACACACAAAGGCGAACAACACACACTGGGGCCTTTGGAGGGTGGAGGGTGGAAGGAGGGAGAGGATCAGGAAAAATGACTAATCGGTACCAGGTTTAATAGCTGGGTGATGAAATAACCCATACAACAAATCTCCATGACACAAGTTTACCTATGTAACAAACCTGCACTTGCACCCCTGAACTTATAAGTTTTTTAAAAGCCCATACTATCCGACGTACCTTAATGAATCTCCCTGTGAGATCAGCATACTATCTGCTCCATCATTCTCAAAACAGCAAAAGACAATGTAGTGTAGATGAGACCCAGATGTTCATAACAAAAGGCCTAATGGAATATTTCTACACTTGAAAAAGTAAGATATTTCCTTCTGTTACAGATACACTTCAGCTCTTTGAGAATAACAGCTAACACTCAGGTTCTAAGTACCCCTTTAAGCATTGACTTTTTATCTCATTTAGCCATTACAACTCCATGTAGTAGAAACTATCATTATCATGCCATTTTATAAGTGAGGGGGAAATAAGGCATAAGGAGGTTAATAACTTGACCTAGGTCACACAGCTATTTTCAGATGAGCCCAAGATTCCAATGTATTACACAGTCCACTTATACTCACCGTACTGTACTGCCTGTATATAGATTCCTCTCAATGGGTGATTGATGGTCATAACATACAAAGGGCTAGGAACCACTCACTGTTCTATATAACCCCAGTTACTCCAGAATTCATTCTAGGGCACTAGGTACATAGAGAAAGACCATTCACACAGGCTTGGTGTGAACAGCACCACGTAAGTGTATGCAGTACACAGACAGCATAATCTCACACTGTGACCTGTAGCCCCATCATAAACCATATCTTCTTCTCCCCAGCCTTTCTCATGTTGCTTTTCTAGCATGGAAAAACCCTCTTCTTTCATCTCGACATGCATAAAACCAGTCATCATCTAGCACATATCACCCCTGAAGCTTTTCTAGGCTCTTGCAGTTACAGGCATCTACATATTTCTTCTCGAACACCTATTTTATATTCACTTTATGGACATTTTAACTACTGCTTAGCATTTAGATACATAACGTTTCGTATTTTACCAAACACATTTATTTACTCAGCCACATTTAAGTTTATTGAGGACAGAAAACAGCTTTTATTTCCTCTCCCAACTGCATACTCCTCCTCCCTACACACACTCCACACCTCATATAGTACTAAAAGTTCAATAAGGGCTGTTTGGATAGTTGGTGGACTAATTGATTAATCTATTGAATAAACACTCACCTAAACTTAAACAACCTCCAAGAGTTTCTACCTCAAATGTAGGTACACACACAATGTGTGGGCCTTTGAGGTAATGGACTGAAGGGACTAAAAGAAAAGCTTTCACTGAGAAATTGCCCTAAATATAAAAATCACAAGAAATGGACATGTATAAGGATTAAATCTGAAAAGTTTTAAAGGGAGAACAGGCTAACTGGGAAAGTAAGGGAAAAAAGTGGTTTTATGCATTTGGCATTAAAGTATCTTCTTAGGATCTGAAAATCAAATGCTTCTCCCCATCACTTCTGTCATTTTTCTTCAGAAGATGTAATATATCTCCCACATTTGAAGTGTATATTAAAATTCAAATAGTTAACACCTTATACTTCATTCTACTCTTTCTTCCTCCTTCTCTCTCTCTCACAAACACACACATTGGGAATCCTTCCCCAACACACACACACCTACCCCACACATTCTCAAATTTCCCACAGCACGCACACATGCGCGCGCAGGCACACACACACACACACACACACACCCCACCTTTTGAGGGAGAACTAGTTCTAAATCATCAAAATTGCTCCTGAGATTGGTTCATGAACTTGGGCTCCCTCTGCTGGGTCTGCTGCAGTACAACAGACAAGTCTGTAAAGTTGGAGATTACAGAATTTACTCCCCACAGAATATGCTCCTGTTTACACTCGAATTTCAGCTGAATAGCCAACAAGATGCAACACTTTGAAAACAGAAGAGATTTAGGACTTGAATAAATTAGTAACAATAAATCAAGACAAGTGGTTTTTAAGACATTGCAAATCAGTATTTTTGCCCCTGCTTATTTCCATTTGTAGTAGAATGGCAGAATTCATCAGAGGATCGCAAAGATTGCAAAGATAATGATATAAAACTGTACAGAAGAAAACAGTTTCAGGAAATAAGATCTAGATTACATATGTATTTAACAGAAATAAATGCCCATGAGTATGACCAAAGGTCATATAAGGTCTCTAAGTAAGGTTTCTGAGGAAGTTAAAAAAAAGAAGAAGTAGTAGTAGCTAGGAAGTATTACTAAAGGAATACAAATCAAAGCTGTTGATAACATCACTGAAATGTATTAGCCAACCCAGCAGTAGAAAGTATATTGACCCTGCACAGTCACACACACACACCAAGAAATAACAGAAAATGGAATCACAAAGTGCACTCCACATTTCCTAAGGATAACAGAAATGTAACTTATACATCAAAAGGGAAATAGTAAATATTGATTGCTGTTAAAAGGAAATGTTTTCTCTCATTGAATTGATTTGGTGCTTATTATAAAAAGAGAATGGTTAAATTGTCCTAAAACAAACCATCAGACCAGAAAAAAAGAATGAAAATAGATTTAAGACCTCTAAAAATCTGGAAATTATATATAATTGTCTGTAATATTATTTTCCTTAAGATAGACAAGTATTCTACAATAAATACATCTTAAATCAACCCCAGTGTGATCTTGTAGAATCATCAAATACTCAGGGAATTGGATATTCCACAGCTTAGAAATTCCAGTACAGACACTGGCAGAACCTCTAGTTACTGCTGTAGCCAGTCCATATTCTTTCTCTACTGTCAAATAATATACTGTTGTAAAGGGTCAATCAAGACTCCAGCCTATGACTGGCTACATAATTTGAGATACCCAGTACAAAATGAAAGTGCCGGCCCCTTGTTCAAAAAGTACCAAGAATTTCAAAACAGCGAAAATGGAGCAGAAAGCCAACCAAGTAAACTCTTCTAAGTGCAGCTCTTCTAAGTGTGAGGCCCTGTGTGATGACATAGATCAAAATCCCATGAAGCTGGCCCTGTTCTGCCTAGTTTAGTTGAAGGTTGGTAATAACGTGTCTTCATGGGTCCACAACCCCAACATTCACAGACGAAGATTCTGAGCCATCTTACCATGCTGAAGAATTTTCTTTCAGAGAGACATCTTTCCTAAAACAAATACAGTTCCGTTTAGTTTCCCAAATGCACACTGAATTTGTTAATGGGGCATATTTGTGTTCTGTCTATCCAAGTTTGGTTTGAGAGACAGAGCATGTGTTTAGAGAATGTAAGAAAACTCCTGGAGATAGTTGGGTTTTTTTTTTCCTTTCGTTTTCTGTGAGGAGTTGTACAACTTAAGTAGTTAAAACACAGTCTTCAGCAGTCAAACTGCCTGGGATCAAATTTCAAGTTACTTAAACTTTTTGTTTAAGTCTCTCTTTAAACTTTTTGAGTCTCTCTTATCACTAGCAGATAATAATAGTACTACTCATAAGGTTGTTTATTGGGATATAGTGATGCATTATTTATAAAGAGTTTAACTGAATGTTTGTCATATAATAAGAGAATTTGATATTAACATTATATAATAAGAAACTTTGCACATGAATTAGAATCCAGATCACAGAAAACCAGCTGGTTGTCTACGGGCCACTCGGCATTTGAAAACCTGTATGCTTGGTATGGTTTAATGGATTATTCCATACAAAATAATTTGAAATATAGCTCCCCAAATTCTCCATATCTAAAAGGTTTTCATTTATTCATTTATTTTCTAAACATATATTGATCCTCTACTCGCTGACAAGCATTATGCTGGGTAGTAGGAATGAAAAGATGAAAAAGATTCCATTTCTGTCCTAAGTGAGCTCAACAACCAGACACTTAAGTGGATAATTTTAATACAATATGCCAAGTGCATCAGCTCCATGGGTCACTCCCATTTCTGCACTTTCCCAGCAAAGACATTAACATATATTTTGTTCCAGATTAGCTGTTCAGGAATGTTTCTATATTAAACTACCTTGGAAGGCAAAAATAGTGCCTCTTTCCAGGGCAGAGGGTGGGTTTGTTTTCTCACCAGGATAATAAAGATATTTGTCTTTCCAGGGTAAAGTTTGAGCAAGTTTTCTGGTATCCCTTTTGAAAAAACAGAGGTTTCCAAAGTTTGAGGTTTTTCAGCTGTACCACAAACACCCTCTACGAGCATAGAAGGGGAAAGTTGATATTGCACACCGAGAGAATCAAGGTATGAAACAGCATAGTATGAGTGCGTAAATATAAACAATGCAGTAATGCTGCCAAGTTAGAGATGAAACAAGAAGAGGGAAGAGATGAAGCCAGACAGCCATAGAAGGACAAAACCTTGGAGGACTTTATAGGTGAGGTATAAACTTACTTCATAATAGTCATTTAGCTAACAATTTTACCATTATAGTTCTGAAATGTTATGCCAGTTTTTGAACAAATCTTTGTTTTTCCATAGAGAAATCCCCAAAAAATCTATTAAACAAATACACATAAGACACGATATAGTAATATTATTGTTTCAGGGAGACACAGTTACCCATATACTTGACTAGCCAATTTTTAGCTGAGAATATCTTATAGGATGCATTGGAATTAAATATCACATTTGGATGAACCCAAACATTTTTTGAGTGAGTTGAAAAGAAAGTATCAGTCTATTAAACATATATGCATGTGCTAGTTTCATCATGGGTTCACGTATTATCACATGTGGTCTCAAGTCAGGTCATTGTTTTGCCCTAAAGGTAATGCTATCAGTTACAAAGTAAAGTTTGAGTGCAAGATTCTCAGAAGCCCAAAAAGGCTGAAGGATTGCTTTAGAAAATGAGCTAGAAGGAAGACTGCACCCTCCAAAGAATGATTCAATTGTACCCCACCTCCACCATTCCCTATCCACTCCTAAGTCCTTCCTTTCTCCATCGGCAAGTATAATTATTTTATGTAGAAATTGGATCTATTCATTTTTGCATTGTTGTTGTTTATTTATAAAAACTCATTTTCAGTGTTGAATTGCTACCTTTTTTCTGTGAAAACTGATTCATCTTAAGTTGTGACAAAATCCACTATAATTTTTCTTATTAAAATTAATAAAATTTCTTACCTTTAGTTTTTCATTTAGCAATAAGTTTTTCAGAAATGAATTAAAGTCATTAATGTTGGATGTACTTTGAATTTTGTGGTAGGCTTGGAGGAGACCATTGAAGGTCTTAAATAGACAGGCTTGAGCAAGTTGTGAGCCAGTGCTCCCAAGTCAAACGCCTGGGGTTAAAACGTGTCTCTGCCACATATTAAGTACATTACCTAGAGCAAGTTTCTTCTTGTGCCTTGTCTTTCTTGTCTGGATTTCTTGTCTGTGAAATAAAGGTAATAATATTTCTAATATCATACTGTTGTAAAAATGGAAAGATTTAGAAAAATACCAAGTACATAGCAAGTACTCAATTAAATATTATCTGCTAATATTATTATTTCCTTCACATTTGTAGTGTCTGTAATTCACTCTGACAGCACAGTGGAGAACAGATTTGAGGGTATCAAAACCATTAAGAAAGAAATCCATGGGAGGCCCAATCAAGGCAAGAAAAAAATAGGTAGGGAATAAGAAGCAAGCATATGGTGGAAAACAATGTGTTCTATTTGGGACACGTTGAGATTAAGGTGCCTGTGGAAAATTATTTTTCTTCTATCTCAGCAGTTTGTTCAGGTCAATTTTATCACGGCCTTCTAGGACAAAAAAGATTAAGTCCAATTAGGACTATGAGTTGAAATAGAAACTCAGAAATAATATAGGTTCAAGAATGTTCATTGTCTATTCAATGCTAATCTATTCAGGGAAATGGCCCTAGAAGCCACATACTTGTTATTGTTAACTGTAACAAAATCAATGCACTGGTTTTGCACTCAGATAATTCATTTCCTTGGAAACTTAGAGGTTGTGAAACAAACATAAATTAAGCTTGTGTTTACCCTGCCTTTCCCAAGGCTAATTATTCAACATAGCTGAAACTTAAGAGTTTCTAACAGAAAGGGCTAAAAACAAATTCAAGTAAAGAACAAGAGGCCAGCACGGGTGTAAATTGCTTTCCTGCTTAGCCTTTATCACATATATCTCCCCACCACTCCTGTTCCACTCACCATTCTCAATACTGCCCTCTCCCTCTTCTCCCTCCCCTGTCCCCGACATCTCTTCCCATAGCTGTGCAGGATGGCAAGGACTATTCATAATTCATGTTGACGCCTCTTGCTCCCAGAATAGCATGGCACATATTAGGTGTTTAATATGTGCTTAGTAAAAAAGGAATCATTGATTGCATAAACCAACTTCCTGATGATAAGCTCCTTAATCACCTCATAATTGAAAAAGTAGTTCGGTAGATAAGATCAGGGCCACGTAACAGGCAGTTTCTATTATGTAAGTCTCTATAGTTGTAAATGCCATACATTACATCTGAATCCACGTGTGAAAAAGGTTACTGCAGACATATAAAATTAATTTCAGTCTCATGCTTTAAACTTTTATTATTTTTCAAATAAATCAGTAAACAACATCATAAAAAGTTCTATCTTATTTACTGCTCTAGCCCGAATGTGAATAAGACAGTCCTCAGTAAATATTTAAGTCACTGACCAATAAATTAACGGATTCCTTTGGTTTTCTACCCAGAAGCAGGTATTTTTCTTTTTCATTTTCTTGGATTGTACACATAAACTTTATCTAAATTGTAGAAAAATGTTTTTCTTCTTTTTTAGGTTCTCCCAGTAACCTAAAAATAAAAGCTTAGTGCACGGTAATAACAGCAGTGCTGAGAGAAGGACTCTTCCAATACCACACCACCTATTGTTTTTAAAGATTAAAAACTCATTAAGAGAGATCCAGTTGTATTTCCATTCTGTTGTAATATTAAAAGTAAATAATTTTGTCTATAAGAAAGAAGTAACCATCCTAACTCAAATGACTGTTATGACATAAGAAGCAGTGGACCCTCTTCAGATAACTACACCACAGCATAATGTCTCTATCCACCTGGCAACCAGGAATCTCCACAAACCAACATTTCTGTAGTTCACCAATACAGTGGCAATGAATATTCACGAAGACACTGAAGTACTGTAAGATGCTAAAAATTGTCATCTAAATCGCCAAAAATGTTCACTATCATCTTGTAATTTTACTAAATTCTAATTTAATTTTTTTAAAAAAAAGCTAAGTGCAGGGTAGGGTCTGTCAAACCCAGAACTATTGACATTTTGGACCAGATAATTCTTTGCTATGAGGACCATTAGTGCATGGTAGGATGCTTAGCAGCATCCCTGGACTTTACCCACGAAATGCTTCTAGCACCTCTTCCTTTCATCCCCCTGACAGTGAAAAATGTCTCCAGGCATTACCAAATGTCTCCTATAAAGCAAAATATTCTCCATGCTGAGAACCACTGCTGTACAGGTTATAATGTGTGGCAACTCCTGAAGATACAGAATTCTAAAATATACCACTTCTTAACCATTACGGATAAATAACAAATTTTCATGTTATGTTTTAGTAGTATTCCATTACCCAACATATTAGACAAACTCATAAATCCCATTTCCCAATTATAACAATGATAAACATAAATCCAAAGTACTTGCTTTATTCAGGAACTTTCTTACCTTTCAGCAGCTATTTTTAACAGTAAATTATAAGTCAAGGGAGAGTTCCTCTGGTAAATTGCTTCCATCTTCCCAAGTGACTGGGGAGCCTGAGGGACTGTACAACCATATCTGTAGCCTAGTTCATAATGTCCCCTTTAGCATTTTCCTTTACTCTCCGTAAACAAAGTAATTCACATCTTTTCTACTGCTATCAGGAAGCCTTTAGAGTTTCTCCTGCTATTGCAGAAACTCACATGAAGGATCAAATTTTGCAGAGAAGGAAAAACTTTACATGTTTAGCTCAAAATTAAAGTAATGAAAATGAAATACATAATTCAAGGGGGTAATAAATAAGTGGATATATTATATTAATATAAATTAATATTGCAAATAAAGTAAGACCAGTCTTGACATTTTTACTGGCTAACCCATTCCCCAGGGTATATGGGGGTACGGAAATGAATGAAAATTAGAGTTCCTTATTATTTAAACTTAATGATTATTCACATGTATTCCTCTTTTTGTTCACTGGACATATCCTGAGTACCTACTATGTGGCAGGCACCGTGCTGGGGACATTCACAGCAGCTGAGAACATTTCCACACAGATCAATATTACATATTCCACATAATAGTCTTCTCTACGTGACACTTGAAATTCACTGACCCATATTTGATCTGTTTTAAGTGTTCTGATTTTCAAACACCATATGTTTCTCTGAGAGGGACATGCTTATTTTTGGACAAGGGTCACGAAAAAGAGAAGAGAGAAGAGAGAAAGTGGCATGTTGAGTAACATTTTATTAAACTAAAAATCCCTTTCTGAACAAGAAAGTGAAAGTCATGTCAGTGCCTAGCAAACTGAAAACTTGACAAGTGATAAGCATCAACAAATTGCTTAACAAAATGTTAGCTACTGATTACAATGTTGATGCAGAACAGAAAAAGCGAGCTGACATAAAATAACATGTTAACACTGAAAACTGCACTAATGAAAAGGGACAATGCTCTATAGCTCATTGGCTTTAGTAGGGGGGAAAATGGCACATATGAAGCAATGCAAAAACGTACACTGTAGTTCACAAGCTAGAAATTGAGGGCACAAAAGCAAAATATCAGAGCTCATCCTCTGCTGAGTAATTATAAAATAAATAGATCACCTACAACCCCTTAAATTGTAGGGACTCTGGGTGGCATCCACACAGAGAGAAAGAAAAACAAGTAACATTTGCAATTTTTCTACGCAATTTTTCTAAGCTTACCTAACAGCAAATACCTCCCTATTAAAGGCTAGGTGGCGGGGAGCGGGGACGAGGGCGGTGGTTACTATGTATAATCAATTATTTTGTTAAAACATTTAGAAAGTCCTGGAATAAAAAGCTTCGGGCATGTTACCTGAGTAGTGTTCAACTAATGACCTTTGAAAAATTCAAATGTTCTCAATTGTGCTCGTGGAACACTCCAGATGGGCTTCTTAAGCCATTTCCCGGACCACTTTTGAACAGTAGCCCTGTGTGTGCTACACCGAATACATTATAACCAAGCAACAGAAACACCATTTAAAAACAAATTAATTCAAGGAAATGGATAAAGTGTTCACATGAGTGTGAATTTTGTAGCAGTAGGAAAAAATCTGTTTCCACTATCTAAAATGACCATTTTTCAATGTTCTTTTTTAATCTCTACTTTAAAGGAGTCAGATATGTTTGTATAACTTCAGTCTGAGTTATTATCTTACTATTCAACCTATCAAATAAGCCAAACCACTATTCCCTGTTTTTTATTTGCTGCCTTCCATTTCCATGCTTTCATTGTTTCTATGATGGCTGTTTCACTAGAAATTTAGTATTTCTTGCCAGATATGGGTGAGGGGGAGGGAGGCAGCAAATCACACTGCCATGAATGCACCTATGCAACAACTTTGCATGTTTTTCACATGTACCCCAAAACCTAAAATGCAATAAAAAAAAAAAAAAAGAAATTTAGTATTTCTGCCATTCCTATTCACAGCTTCATGGCCAGGTCAGTTTTTATATTTGAAAACCCTTGATGATCAAAGCATACATTTAGTTAACAACATGAAAACAGGAAATGATGTGTTAAAACAATGAACAAATGAGAGATGCCCACACAAAAGTGAATCAAGACCCCCCCAAAATTTTTTTAATCTACATTGATAAGATAAAATTTTCAACATGAAATAAAATTTGTATCACATCTCTCCCCAAATTAACTTGCTTTTTAAAATAAACAATTTGAGCCCATATTCACAGAAAGTTACCTTAATCTGGATTTTTCCTCAGAAGGTATTTAACATGAAAAATATTAAACTCTAATCACTTATATATTGAGAAAGGCCCATATTTAACAGAAAAAAAAAAAAAAATGAGTTCCCAGGAGACATTGAGGGCATCCCCCCAGTATTTATTTCCTCTCTCCTAGTTTACAGTAACCAGACGGTACAGGTATTGACCCTATCCCTAACTCCAAGAACGGACTCTGATGTGTCTAAACCAGCTTTTTCAACCCTACTCAATGCAACAGTCTATTTATATAATAAATATTTTGTAATGACCTCTTTCTATACTAAAATAAAAATTTTAAATAAATATAATTATCTCCACACATAATTTTTTAAAATCAATACATTGCTCAAAATAAAAGATAAAGTAGAAATAAACAAAAGCGATTCATTTTAAAATTTATTTTAAGAGGCACAATATTGTAGTCAGATGCATACATCTTTATATGGAATTGCCATGAGGTGAGACACCTAAAAAACCAGGTGATAAGGCATGTTGCACAGATAAGTCAGACACCAGAGCACCATCCCATCTGTGATATGATTTTTCAAGTAAGTGAACAAATCTCAGAAAAGTTCTGACAAAACAAAATGCAGTATTATTACAATACATCTCATAGCTACATTTCTGAAAAATTCAGTGTATATTAAAATAGTGCACCAAAAAATATATTTTGCAGAAGTCTAGATTCAGATTATATAAAATTATATAAAATTTTTCACCTACATATTGTCCAGAAGCACTTTCCAAGGGAATGCAGAATGTGGAACAATTATTTGTGGTACACGCCCATCATCTACATTGCAGGACCTCTAGAGCATCCTTGACCCCCATCTACTACATGTCAATTTTGACACACATGCACCTCCAGCATTGTCACAACTGATACTTCCCATATAGTTCCACGTGCATCTTCCATAATTTTCCATGCATACACATTCCCAAACCTTGATTTAACTCCCTATTGACACACTCCCAAAGACTGGTATAACTTTCCACATTGGATAGTCTAAATAACTGGGAATATCCTTGTCACAATGATTGGTTCAGTAATAAATACGGAACCCAGGACTAAGCATGTCAGTGTGAGTATTTTCCTGGCTCCATGAGGGTCAACTCAGTGAGCACAAAACTCAGGACTTATGACGAAACTTCTCGAACCCTCTTTCCTTTCAGATAATGTAGATACAAAGTCTGAAACTGGGCAAAACTAAATCAAAGAAGAGGAAAGAGCTAAGAGAAGGGTAGAAAAAAAACAGAGAGGGAGACTTCTTTAATCATCCCAGAAAGCTTATTTCCATTATGTGAGCAAACAATTCCTTTTAATATGTAAGCCATGTTGAGCTTTGTTTTTCCATTACTTGCAGATGAAAATTCTCTTATCTTCTCCTTCTCTTCCAAGGATACATGACTCAGGGGAAAAAAGCAATCAAGATAGAGCCCCATGAAGGCAAGGACCTTGAATATCTGGCTTAATTGTATGTCCCCGGGCCGTAGCATGGTATGTGGGTGCCAGTAAAAGTTAGTTGAATGAAAGAACAAACAAACATAGCCTTGGACAAATAATCCAAGCATATAGTCCAAGCATATAGGCTTGGACTAGCTTCATGGCTTCACCATTTACTACCTGAGATAACCCTGGGCAAATAGTTTCTCGGTTTTCTTACCTGTAAAACTGGAGGCAGAGTTCTACCTACTTACTTCTCTAGCTTTATTTCACAATAGTCTATTCTTAGATTATTACACTCCAGCAACATTAACCTCTTTGCAAGAGCCTCAAACACGTCACTCTCTTTTCTGAGGCATGACTGACCTCTCCAAAGAATATTTCATCTGCTCAGGACACTCTATCTTGCCCTTCTTAATGCTTGGATTTTTTTGGTCCTTTGAGATTCAATTTAAAATGTTGCTTCCTCCACCAAGTCATTCCTGGCAATCCTACAGTCTTTCCCAAATTGCTATCACAAAACCATTGATACAAACTGAATATTTATTGAGCCCTAATTCCCAATATGATGGTATTAGAGGTGGGGCCTTTGAGAGGTAATTAGGGTTAGGTGAGGTCCTAAGCATGGAACCCATGATGAGATTAGTGCCTTTATAAAAAGAGGAGACCAGAGCGTTTGCACATGCTCTCTTCCTCTTCCTTTCCCTCTCCCTCTCTCCACCCCATGTGAAAACACAGCATGAAGACAGCCATCTGAAAACCAAGAAGATGGCCATCAGCAGACACTGAATCTACCAGCACTTTGAATTGGACCTTCCAGCCTCCAGAACTGCAAGAAAGAAAGGTTGTTTAAACCACCCAGTCTGCAGTAGTTTGTTACAGCAGCCCAGGCTGAGTAAGACAACTGATAGATGTCAGTGGCACTCACCACAATCTACACTTTTGCTTATGATTTATTTCCTTGTTCATCTAGTGTCTCTTTCACTAGAAAGTAAAATCCATGAAGGCAGGCAGCACATCAATCACATCCATCTAGTTATCTATTACCAACACCTAGCATATAATTGTCAATCCTAATTATCAAATGAATGGTTCCTACTGCCTCTCGAGTTTACCTCATATTCCTCAACCTCTATATTCTCTAGCTATATAGGCCTTATTTTAATTCCTCAAGCTGCTTTTGCACATTCCCTGCCCCCTGCCTGAAGCCTTCTTTCATCCCAGCACTGTAACATTACCTACTTTCTTCCTGATCTCATCTCCCTTTACTTGTCTAATTTCTACTGTTCTCTCAGATCTTAGTTTAAGATTGTTCTTTTCCAGAAGGACTTCTCTGGCCTCAAATACTAGGTTAAAACCCCCTACTATTCACTGCAATAATTCCATGTCATAATACTAATCACAAGTACTATAATAATTATTAAATTACCTCTTTCCCTTAGTAAACTGTAAGCTCTATAGAGGCAAGGACTGTGTCTTAGTCACAAGTGAGACACATGGTAGGTGCTCAATGAAACCTATTCGCTTCCCTCTCTCAGTAGTACTGGTACCTAAATCTGAGGTTGTCAACTACAGCCTATTGCAAAAGAGAGACTTTCGAACTGTTCCCAAAGTCCAAAGTCTATTCAAGCAAAGCCACATTCTTAACAAAATCTGACTCCTCTAACTTGATAGCAAGCAAAATGCCAGTTCTGAAGGACTAGATAGTTCAATAAATTGCTCAGAACTCCAGTGACAGGTATGGCAAGATTGCCATCAGATTTATGATTTGAAAACTCAACTACTCAAGTAAATATCTCTTCATCACAAGGTTATAGAGCTAGCAGAATGTTACTATTACAAGGTTGAAAGATTTAGAAAATTCACTATGGAAATAAAATAAAGGGTTATTTGAAAATAAAATTAAACATTAGAAAAAACAGGTAATAAAAAATGGGTTTTACATATCATGGCAAAGCAACAAAATTAAACAAGGAAATAGGCTTTCTTTTTAGAAAGCAAACTCAGAGACTGATTTACCATCTCTGAATTATTCCACTTATGAGTATCATCAGCTCAGTTAAGTTAGTAACAAAGCTTGCATTGTGCAATGAAGTTAAAAAAAAAACTCATACAAAGTGCTATTAGGAAAGCTTACCTTTTGGCTGGTCAGTAGACAGTTAAAGAATGAGGATTTTCTTATTCTGTGATGTGAACTGATAAACAACATAAATCTCAGGAGAAATCACACATGTATAGAAGAAATGCATGGCTTCTTCACCCTGATTGACTTTTCCCTGCTCTCCATATGTCTCAGGAGAAGAATGCTCTTTTTTATGCCAGATACATCATGATGAATGCTGATGAGACAATATTTGACTCACCACTGCCTAGATGGTTATTTTGCATGCAATCTTTCAACTTCTTCATCAATTCATTGGCTTGCACACAGCAGTATTTGGGTTCCTAGTTAGCAGGTAAACGTGTTTTTGTTTTTAAATTATAGAGATTTTATTAGGAGGAAAGGTATATTTACTTTCATCAGTTTAGATTAAGTTGATCCAAGAATCAATTAGAAGATACAATGATCTTCAAAGTTATTTTCTTTAATACAGTGACCCACAATCGTTAGGAATCATTTCATGTCTATGTAGATACAGATGAGCTAAATAGATACAAATCTAAAATAATACCACATGTGGCAGTTTTTGTCTTCTTTGTGATTCTACTGTCAACCCTGATAACTTCAGAGGAAAAGAGATCCACTTTTTCCCGCTATGAAACTATCTCATTCCAATATTCAAAAAATACAAATAAAAGAGGACAAAACTTTTCTGAATATAATTTCCCCCAAGGTTTTAGGGAAACACTGCACACACAAAAAAATAAGCTATCCTTGTAATTCACAATGGCAGTTAAGTGTAAGTTATAAAGACATTCTAAGCTTTTTCTGTAAACAGTACATACGTAGAGAAGTTTATAATTAGCAGTGGTTGAGGGAGCCAAAGACAGAAGATATTGACAACTGAGAAATATAAGAAGCCAGGATAACATCTTCTAACCACAAAGTGTTTTGTGGTGAAATATTTGTTAAAAGAATTAGCAAGAGTAGGCAACAATTTCTCTCGCATGCAGAGAGTGGTATTTAGAGTACAGCCATTGGCTAAGTAAAGCTTTATAGAATAGTGAGTGGTAATGTTTTGGAGATCATGGACTTCTTTGAAAATGTCATAATCTGCCATTTCTTATTCACAGAAAATATATGCAAATGCACAAAATTTTTCATCAAATTTGAGGAGATTCCCTTAGGCTCTCAAGTCTGTCCTTAGAATTTTCCCTCATCCTCCACCCCAGTCCATACTCAACATAGCAGCCAAAGTGATTCTCTAAGAGCAAAAGTTAGCTCACAGCATCGCTCCCCTGTTCAAATCCTGCAATGGCTCTCCAACACGCTCAGAATAAAAGCTATATGCCTTAAAAAGGCCTACAAAGTCCAATTTCATTGGGCTTCAGACCTGCCTCTCTGGCCTCACCTTGGATCATCAAAATCCCTCCCATCTAGCCTCACTAGCCTGCTTGATACACTCTTCAATTTTGTACCACTTATCCCTCTGTCTGGAATGCTCTTCCCCTAGATCTTCATCACAAACCATCTCACATCTTTTAAGTCTTTGCTTCAAATGCTGCCTCCTTTATGAGGGCTTCCCTGATCATGCTATTTTAAAAAATTGCACATCAGCCAGGTGTGGTGGCACCTGCCTGTAGTCCAAGCTATTTGAAAGGATGAGGCAGGAGGATGGTTTGAGCCCAGGAGTTCAAAGTTACAGTGAGCTATGATCGTACCACTGCACTCCAGCCTAGGTAACACAGTGGGACTCTGTCTGTAAAAATAAAATAAAATAACATTGATACCCTGCTGTTCCTTATTCTCCTGCCTTTATTTTTTCCCATGGCATGTATTGTCATTTGACATACCTTTAATAGCACTCATAGGCTTATGCTCCCCTTCCTGCCCACTGTAGAATGTAAGTTTCCTAAGAGCAGGAATTTTTGCCTGATAGTTTACTGCTGTAGTTTTAGTTCCTGAAACAATGCCAGGCACATAGTATGTGCACAATTAATGTTTGATGAATTTGTAAGTAAATAAATGGTCACTGACACTTCAAGTCTTAATTGACAGACCAACAGAGCACACTGAACTGTGCAGTCTTCTAGAGCCTACTTGTATGATAACTGCTGTAATAGGAGGGCTGCCTCAACACTCCACTGCACGCCAATTAAACGCAGCCTGTGAGTGTGTGTGCAGTCCCCAGTGAAGTTTGGCCTCCCCTGGTACAACCAATGGTTTCTGCCTGTCATCTTTTCAGTTCAGTGCACCACTTAAGACATCTAAATCAATGGAAACAGAAGTGTTCATTTTAATTTAAAATAGCCTTTGCAGAAGAGGTGTGAGCTTTACATTTTAAGCAAGCTTGCCGACTTTATCCTTAGTTAAATGATGAGTGCCACAAGAAGTAATAGATTTCATGCCACCCAAAGATCAGAAATAGCAAGAAAAAAAGTTTCCTTTCTTTTCCATGGAGTGATTAGATATGTAAGTGAAGAAATCTATGGTTTTATGAAATTGTTAGATGTGGTTAAATGCTTGGGGGTGGAGGACAGGATGAGTGAAGAATCCTCCCGAAGTCGTTTACCTTTACCAACCTAGGAAAAGATCTTGTCAATCTCTGTTAAAAGATGTGTTTCAGGGAAATGAAATAAAGACAAATAAGCACATGTGTTTTAATACTTCTGAAAAAACTAACAGTCAGCAAGATAGTCAGTATGATAATTACTTGTGCTGTCACAAACTGGGCATCCAGCGGTGCAAAATGAGTACGCCTTACTGAATTACTGAATGCTATCAAATGCTTAAGTATTTGTAGAATTCATTTTCCCCATTTAAGGATTGTCACCGACAAAGTGGAATAAAATGAAACATTATACCCCAGAGTGTCAACTCAGATTGTTCTTAATGGAAAAGCAAAATGCAAAATTTTATAATAGAATGTGAGGATTATGCCTACCATTTTAGAGTTTATACATTAATCTAATATAAATTGAAACAGCAATTCAAAGAATTCATTAATGCCTCTTCTCCTGGGTTGTGATGGAAGAAGGGATACTTTAGCCAATATCTGCACCAGAGAAACATTTTCTCCATTTAGGAGGCTATGTGAGCAGTAACATATATTTTAGTAACAAGCATTACTTGAACTATATCGTGTGACAAAAAGAAAAACAACGAAGGCCAACAATTGGGGGATACGCTTTCTTATTACTCAAAAGGCATAACACATTAGAGCTGCAAGGAATCGAGACCAATTTCCTCACTATCCAGACAAGAAAACAGAGGTTTAGATTCGAGCAGTGACTTACCCAAGGTCACACAGTGACTTAGCCAGGACAAAAATAACATCTCCTAACTCCCAATCCAGTCATTTTTCTCGGCCATGTGGGTACTCAATAAACGTTGGTGTCTCTTTCTTTTAAGCAGCAGAAGGAAAGACGGAGAGAAAGGACATTGTCCTTTATTATTGTTTATTTGTATTTTTTAATACAAGGACTTTAGAAAGACAATACCAAAGCACCAATGTGTATTTTATTTCCCCAGAGCATGATGTGCTCTTGGGTAAATGCGTTTTATGAAGAAATTTGTCCTGGGAACTTGGCAGATTTTACTGTAAATATTTTAACAGTTTCCTATGATTTAGCTGTGGGATTAAATTTTTATCCCAACTGCCCCAGACCAATGTCTGCAGGTTGTAAGTGATTTTGTGAGGGAGTACTGGCAAGAAGAATTATGCCTTTCTCCATTAAAGAATGTTTTGGTAGACATTCAAAGAAGAGCTTCTCCTGTCTGCAAGAAATCAGCTCTCAGCTTCGTCAGATTCCCATCAGCCTCAGAGAACTGCTCTGCTGCAGGTCAAGGCCTTCTGGTGCTATCCATATCTGATGACCAAACAAGACAGAAGGAGTAGAAAGGCTTAGACAGTTTGACCAATGCAGAGCAGCTCTGATGAAAAGTACACACTTCACAGCTCCCTGACAGTGATCAAGGCTTTTTCAGACCCATATCACAATTCAAATTCGCCCTCCACCCAATCCTGCTTCCTCCTCTTGACCCTCACAAAGGTTAATCCCTAATAAATATCTCACAAGCAGAACTCTGCCTCACTGTCTACTTCCACTCAATCCAACCTGCAACAAATGTCTACTTGGTTTCTCAGGCAAACACTCTAACCACAAGTTTTCAGCTAGCCTAGGGCGGTGCCCAGTTCCTACTATAACCAGCTTCTCCAGGGCTGCCAGGGCCATCAAAAATGAAAAGAGCCTTGACTGTAGAGAGAACAGATGAGCCCCTGGTGGACACCAGGGAAGGACCCACTGTTCATGTTTTATCATTATCAGCTTCTCAGGGTCACACACTGTGCTGAGTGCTTTACATATGTTGTCCCTTTAAATCCTCACAACCACCCTCTGTTCTAAGGTAGATTTCTTTATCCTCATTTTATAGTTTTGAAAACAGTCTTAGAGAAGTTAAGTAAATTGTCCAAGGTCACCAGTCAGATCATAGATGCCTAAAATACCTTGAACAATGAACAAAGTTCTTCATTTTACACAGAGAAGGTGGGCTTAAAGCCCTTAAGCGTCTCTGGAGAGGAAAGTTCAGAGAGAACAATTACTGGGTTTCTGGAGCCTGTGTGTTTTCTGTGTGTGTAGCCTGATCGTGTAATTGACCTATAACACTGCAAGAATGGGGCTTACTGCAGTGAACAGGTATGCTTTTCTCTGAAGTGGTTCCAGTTGTTTCTGCCTGCCTCAGAGTTTCCAGTTCCTAGCACTGTTGGTCAGGCCCTCCAAAGAGGTGCATGCAGCTTCAACCTACAGAAGCTTTACCTGCAGTCTTCTATGTCTCTGCTCCCTTCTTTGAGGATAAACCTCAGGCTTGCTACTCATGCCATTCAAAAAAGAACTTTGCCTGATATTTTGACTGCTATTTCAGTGTTTAAATTTTACTATACATTGCAGTTCAATGGTTTTGTCTTTTATGGTGAATAATCTTTAGATTTAGCTTTATATAATTATATTATTACTTCTGCGTTTAAAAAATTTTCTAAACTGTAAACAATAAGAGATATGCATACCAAACAATTATGGCTAGAGCCATGCCCCAAACAGGGGGAGCTGAATGATTATTTTAGATAGTTAGTTCTGCACAGGGCTTTTCTTTATCCCTAAGGAAGACTCCTAGGCAAGCCCCAATAAACACTAAATTTAGTCAACTAAGAAAAATTGACACAGCCATGCTCATCACTGATCCTGGTCATCTGAGAAACCCATAAACCCAATCTTCCTATGGAAATGCATTTAAACTGTCCCTGACACTAGGCTATCATTATTTCTGGAAGTATTATCAACCACACATTGAGTGCTCACTAATGCCAGGCTTTACATGGTCTCACCACCCAACAGGGAGGCACCTTTATGTTCATATGTGCTAGCTACCGGTAGGATTACGTTCCCCTTCTTATAAATGAAGAAACTGGGGCTCAGAAAGTTTGAGTACCTTGTCATTTTATAAGCTTGTGATCTTAGGGAAGCTATTTAACCTATCTTAGCCAGTTTTGTCATGTATAAAGTGAGGAAAATAATAACTACCTGAGCCTGGTGTCATGCCCACACCCCTAATGCTCTGCCTGGTCCATATTAGGCCTTGAATTAACATTTGTTGAATAAATGAAAGTCACAGGAATTGAATAGGATGACAATTATAAATACTGTAAGAAAATCGACTGGGACAGTGAGTGGCAAATGGTGGCTATGTTATTGTCATTCAGACTTACACAGTGGCAAGTAGCTACAAATGCCTATGTTCCTTTCACTCCATGATATCATGTTTCAGATCATGGCACTGTAATGTTTTCAGAAAACTTTGGAGCCTAACTGAAGGCATACCACAGCAACAATTCATAGTGTCTTCCATGAAGGACTACCTAATATTGGCCACTATAGCAGAGCAGCTACACCACAGTTAGAGAAGAAAGTAGGAGAAAAGTTCTATCCAAGTCAGATCTTTCTATTAAACGCCTCAGCTTTATCTCAGGCAAAGTTTCCCGTGATATTTGCTGGAACAGGGTGTGACAGTCTATAATTAAATTATGAGAATCCTCTTTAAATTTTGGTGGTGTCTCGAAAAAATCCAACTAAAAAGATCCACCTTTTGTCAAAGCAGTGTGTCAGAGATAATTTTTTAAAGGTTTACTATTTACTGGATTGTAACTATTTGCCAGGCAATGTTTTAACTGCCTGATGCAGATTAACATCTTTAATCCTATGACAACTCTATTATATAAGTACTATTATTATTCCCATCTTCCAGAGGAAAAAAGTGAAGCACAGAGAGGCCAAGGAATGCACTCAAAGTTATACTGTGAATAAGGGCTTACCCAAAGTTCAAATCCAGCATTGTATAGATATCACTATGCTATACAATCCCTCCACACCTGCCTTTCCGAACATCTTTGTTTTTCAAGAAACCTAAGCACTGGCTAAGTTTAAAATTGTGCCTAATAAGGTTTTTCAACACAGAGATGGCTGCAAGATGTAGGGTTACTTCCCAGCCTCCTCTTGCACCAGCCATGGCCAGATAAGAAGACTTCCAAGACTAACAGTCTTCTTTATCTCCCTAAAAATGCTAAGCCCTTTCAGCAGAAGAATCCCCCATACATAAGTCATCATCTAGAGAAAGTCTCCTAACTGCATTTACAAATGGACTAGGGAAAGAACCAGGTATCGTTAAGGCCGTGCCTGATCTACAAAGCCAAGTAATTGGTATATAGAGCTTAGGCCTTAAAACTAATTATAAAAGGGAATTTTTTTCCCCTGCTGAAATTCTCAAAGAATCTAACCAGCCTAAGGACTATCTATGAATTTGTTTCATCTGTAAAACCAGTCCAGGGTAACATCCCTAGGAACACCACACAGCATGACTCCAGCATGTGCCATTCATGTGATCTTTGTGAAGGTAGCCATCTAGATTCATATAGCCCAGAATCTAAGCAGCTTTCAGCAGTAGCCCTAACACTTCTAATGGCAGCCTCTGCCCGCCCCCTACCACCTTATTAACCAAATCTCCTTTTGATGGCATCTGTTCCTATAGAACCTCAGTCAAATTATCCGTTAGAGTCCTAAAACTCAGCAGGGCAAGGTGGTTCATGTCTGTAATTTCAGCACTTTGGGAGGCCAAGGCAGGTGGATGGATTGAGCTCAAGAGTTCAAGACCAGCCTGGGCAAAGTGGCAAAACCCTATCTCTACAAAAAATACAAAAAAAAAAAAAATTAGCTCAGCATGGTGTCACATGCCTGTGGTCCAAGCTACTCAGGGGGCTCAGGTGGTGGGATCGCTTGAGCCAAGGAGGTTGAGGCTGCAGTGAGCTGAAATCGTGCCACTGCACTCCAGCCTGGTGACAGAGAAAGATCTTGTCAAAAAAAAAAAAAAAAAAAGCCGTCCTAAAACTCTCATATGATGACTATAGAGTTGATAGTTTTTCTTCTCTGTAGGAAACACATGGAACTGGCAAATTGTAACTATTGTCTCTTATTCTTAAAATGTGTGTGCCCTTCTCTAGAAGATACACTTCAATATAGTATAGAGAATGAGATGTTAAGGCAAATTCCTGTAAGAAACATCTCTGTCCAAAATTATGCTAACTTAGTGTTGAATATTGCTATTGAAAAGCAGAAAGTGGCCGGCCTCTGGAACCACCTCTAGAGAGGCATGCAGTCATGACTGGATAGCATTCCTGCCAGTTACTTCTGTCTTAGGAGAGCTCAAAAAAGAGGTAAAGTCACCTAAGCCCCATGAAGGAATGACTCTATCCCTCCCCTAACCAAAAAAAATAAAAAAGAAAGACATATCCAAATCTAGTTGTATATTTGTGGATAAAAATTTTGAAGGAACCGGCACAGAAAGCTGACACCATTGTGGTAGTATACAAATGTGCGGATACAGAAGCAGCCACAGCAACTCTACTGATTTACCTCTTGGGGGATTGTTACATTTCTTTTTTTTTTTCTTAATAGAAACATTAAAATACAAACATTCAGATTATCCAAAAGAAGTCACCCCTAATATTTGGCATATATTTAAAGCAATATGCCAGGCCCTTCAGTAGAACCTGACCTATGTCCTATGCCATAGGATGCCACCATCCCAAGGCTGGCAGTTTTTTTATTAAACCACTGCCCTCCCAGGATGGACTGGTTGAGGAAGCCTTCTATTCCCATTTCATAAGAAATCATTCTGGTAGTTTCGCCTCAACCAAATGAACCTGCCTGGATGTCCAGTCTAGCAGTGTTGAAAAATGGTCAACTACTTGTAACCAGTTATGTCAAAGCTTGTACTTGGTGAGGTATATGTATAAAATGGATTTTACTTTTCTCCAAATCCTTTTAAGTGAATGTTCCTGTTAACAATGATCAAAGGTGATGATCATTTAACACCTTAGGTAGACACCATAACTTCTTAATCAGCTTTTGTTTATAATAGTTTGTCCAATCTAATGTTCCAGTCTGCTGTCAAATTCACAGCTTGTCTTTCCCCTATCACTGCTTAGTTTGTGCTATATGGCAGGGGTCCCCATACCCCAGGCCACAGACTGGTACTGGTCTCTAGACTGTTAGGAAAGAGCCCGCACACAGGAGGTGAGCTGTAGTCCAGAGCAGTACCACCTGAGCTCCGCCTGCTGTCAGTCATCGGTGGCCTGAGATTCTCATAGGAGCCAAAGCCCCACTGTAAACTGCGCATGCGAGGGATCCAGGACGCGTGCTCCTTAGGAAAATCTAACTAACGCCTGATGATCTGAGGTGGAACAGCTTTATCCTGAAACCATCCTCTGCACCCCCGTCCATGGAAAAATTGTCTTCCACAAAACTGGTGCCTGGTGCCAAAACTGTTGGGGACCGCTGATATAAGGCACCTAAAGAAGTGGAAGAAAATATATTCATTAACTTACCTTCCTTCTTCACCTTGGGATGAAAAGCAGTAGCCTCCCTCTGGGACATTCTCCCCGCTGTTCTGAGTCTCTGCCTACTCAGGTGAAAGACAGGAGGGTCTTTTATTGATACTTCAGTGGCATTACTGTCTGTCACTGGCTGGCTACGGGTGCCCAAGCTGGAGAAAATATCCAACTCCTCACTCTCTTGTGAGGCATGCACATGAATTCTCTAGCTGATTCAGCAAGGCATCCTCACTTGACATAATGGAATTTAGCTTAACCTTTGCTAGTGTGCTCTTAACTCCTACCTCAAGTGTTATACCCCACCGTCCTTTGCTGTTGGTGTTACCCCCTTTGGTAGGGTATAGGGAAGGCAGCTTAAGCACAACTACTTTTTGATATCCTCATAACCAAAGAAAAATTCATGCTTTGTTCCTTGTCATGCCAAATGATGGGAATGTTGGTTACTGCGCCTCCTCTTCACCCTACTCTTTTCACTCCAGTTCTCCATTCGCTCACTGGCATAAGCACAGTTCTTTGCCAAAACTAACCTCTACTTTTTGGTATCCTCATAACTAATGAAAAGTTCATGCTTCGTTTCTTGTCATGCCAAATGATGGGAATGTTGGTTATTGCGCCTCCTCGTCACCCTACTCTTTTCACTCCAGTTCTCCATTCCCCCGCTGGCATAAGCACAGTTATTTGCCAAATCTAACCTCTTCCCCTTCGTGCAGGAGCCCTCAAATTTCTAAGAAGTTTCTTAGAGGCCCCCTCATTTCACCTTGAAAGGGGAAGCACCATAATTCTCCCATCCATATGCCACACCACTGCACTCCTAAGGTTGCTACTCTTGTGCCTTCAAAGCTTTCTCTGGTGCTTTTTTTTTTGAGACCTGGATCTGGCTCTGTTGCCCAAGCTGGAGTGCAGTAGCACAATCTTGGCTCCCTGCAGCCTTGACCTCTGGGGCTCAAGTGATCCTCCCACCTTAGCCTCCCAAATAGCTGAGACTACAGGCATGCCACCACAACCAGCTAACGTTTTGTATTTTTTTGTAGAGACAGTGTTTCATCATATTGCTTAGGCTGTCTCTTCTTTAATCCACCAGAAATGGGGAGTAGTCTTGGGAAATAACTGGAGGTAAGAAGCCTTCTGGTTCTTAACCCTGAGTCAAGTGCATAGCTCCCTATTATGATGGCTCTTTTAGAATGGAAGGTACTTAACCTCTCTGTCCCTAGCTTTAATATCTAGTCCCTGTATTCCAGGCAATATGAAAGTGCCATGTAACATCCTGTTACAAACAGAAACACAATCCAGGGCTTTAAGAGGCAAAGAGTAGACTTTTCCATGACCCTGAGAGTTCTCTGGAATATATCTGATAAAAATTTAAAATCCACAAATATACAACAAAATTTGGAGAGATATATATATCCTCTTGCCTTATCAATTGAGAATAAAATCTGCCTTAAGGAGAAACTGAACTTTACAAATTACTGTCATAAAAAACAGGATATTAATAACTATGCCAAAATGCAAGCATCATTTTTAAGGTTCATTCTTCAGTATTCAGCTGTACTAAATACTTTCCTCCAGCTCTCACTCGGCCACAAAAATGCTTTCACAGACTGTAATTTAATATTATGCCTTGGCCTTTATCAGAGGTTCTGCCTTATTTGTGAAATTGCTGTTGAAGATATCATCCATGTCCCTTTTATAAAGATCCATGCAATTACTCTCCATAAAGCTAAGGGATAGAAAATTCTTCTCTTTCCTTTTTTCAAGATTCCTAGACACCTGTAATCCCTTATGTTTGCCTTTAGCCCCCAGTAAACTGAAAGTTAAATTTAGTGTTTAAGTAGCAGGGGAGGGGCAGGGGCATATTCAGATGCTGTGTTTTTTGGCCCAGTTACCACCCAGTTCTTCTCTAATTCAGCCAACATGAATTGAGTATTTAGGTGCTAAGCACCAAGGGCACAAAGATCATTAAAACAAGATGCTTTCCCTAAAAGAGATCTTGGTTGAATAGCTCTTGTTCTTTTATTTCATTTTCATGATCTTTCTATATACAGACCTTTATTTGTAGCCTGTCTCATACCTATTTTTGAAAACAAATATGGTATTATAAATAAGTAAATAAAATAAATTAGCATATTCTAGGAAGATAAGACATTGACTTAAATTCATCTAGAGGGGTAGATAACTGATACCATATTCTTCTCTCTTAGCCTCCTAAATCATGAGCCTCTCTTCCAACCCTTCCTACACACAATCATCAGATTAATATTCTAACAAGCCTATTCTAATCATATCATTCGTCTTTTACTCAAAAATACTACTGTCAGAACCACACACATTGCCCTCAAAATAAAGTCACAAAACAGTGGCAAACCTGGCCAGGCATGGTCGCTCACCCCTGTAATCCCAGCACTTTGGGAAGCCAAGGAGGTCAGATCACTTGAGATCAGGAGTTCGAGACCAGCCTGGCCAACATGGTGAAACCCCATCCCTACCAAAATAATACAAAACTTCACCAGGCATGGTAGTGTGTGCCTATTGCCCCAGCTACTCAGGAGGCTGAGGCACAAGAATCACTTGAATTCAGAAGGCAGAGCTTGCATTGAGCCCAGATTGTGCCACAGAACATCAGCCTGGGTGACAGAGTGAGACTCTACCTCATAAAAAAAACAAAAAAACAAAAAAATAAAACAGTGGCAAACCAGACGCAGTCTTGGTGCAAAGAATAAGGAACCTGCCTAAATGCTTCATCCTTCATATGCACTTATCAATGGATGGGGCTGGGTTACCCATTCCTAGACTGAAATAGGCACATCCAAGTGCTGAAGGCGTTGTCAAAAAAAAAAAAAAAAAAAAAACAGTCAGAGTAAATCGACATGTACTTTCTTCTAAAACATCAATTTCTTTATTTAGTCATTTGGGATCTTACATATCAACCACATAAGTTATTAACATTTTTTCTCACATTCACATCACCACCATCACCTTCTTTTAGGCAGGAAGGGTATTCTTTTTGCCCTTTACAAATGCAACAACTGGAGCAAATATGATGTAACCTGGCTAATCAGTACCTATCTTGCTTGCTTCCTCCTGAGGTGCCTCTAGGAAGCAGAACGCAGCCCATGCTGAAAGCCACCCACGGTGACCACCCACTGACCATCAACGCATTTCTCTTGCAGGTTAGTCCTTAGTTGAAAGTCTTTCTCCACAGATGAAGATAGTGTTCCTAGATTTTGTCACTTGCAGAGAAACTTAAAATGTGTTCTCTATAAAAAGGAAGGTCTTCTCTATTTTCAATGCAGAAGATTGCCCAGAATGACAATATATATGGTTCATTTGCAGTAGCTGATGTTTGGGTAGTTATTTAGTGTCATAGAGAAAAGACTTGATACTTTATGATGAGACTTTAGTGCCAATTTAGTCATGCAAATATACAGTGGCATAGAGACGAAAATCCTTTAGCTATTTATTCTGATTTCAACTGTAACTTTTCCACTTTTCTTGCCAGAAAAGTGTTAGTAAACTAATTTCTTTCTTCCCCAGATTTATGCATCTTGTACATAAAATAGAAATCTCTATTTCTAATCACGTTTTAGTCCAACGGGGCTTCTAAACCATACATTAGAATAGACTGTTATTTAAAGAAGTATATGTATGGGGTTAAGAATACTAAGAAGACTCAAGAAATAAATTCTTCAGTTATGTTTCATTTAGCTATCAGATACAGTTACCTAGTGAACTAGTGAAACAAAGTAATGTTAGCCTTTAGATGTTTAGGATTCTAGGGAGGAACAGGGAAAACAATGGAAAGCTGTAGTGTAAAATATTTTCAGTAAAGTGGATATTTTTGATTTAGTGTATTCCTCTGGAATAACAGGCCTGTCTGTAAAATACACAACAGAATGCTATTGCTTTGGGAAATGTGTAAACATCCTTATACTGCAGTCAACTGTATCTGGGGGAAAAAAGATTATCTCTAGAAGTTTTTTCCTGCCACACTCACTCATTAGAGAGCATTTTTTAATTACATTCACATCCTCAGATACTGTTTTGTATGCACAGTTAACAACACAGAGAAAAAAATTAAAATTGATACGATTTCCTGCAAACTACTGGAAGAAATGTGAACCAATGTCAGTTTCTTTTATCTTCTTAAACAGATAAAACAGCATAGGCATAAGAAAACCGCCAGGAAGATAAGGTACCCTGACATTCCCAAACTTCATAAATTCACTAGCCCTAAATGATACCATGAAAATGTGATGAATCATTCTCTCCTTAGAGATTTTACCTATCCATGGATTGATTGCCTGTGGCATAAAAGGGTCCCAAGTTCTCTGGAGACTTGTAATCCAAAATTGTTTAGTCTGGATTTGAAGGATAGACATGAATATTTTAACAGTGTTCTCTTTTGCATGATAATTTATCTCCTGTTTAAGGATCTGTATTATGCTATTCCAAAATTCAGGGTCACTCTCCCATAGAAGTGAGGCATAGAGCTCTGATGGGGGCAGTGAATAATTTTAGGCTAGTTGTACACAGCTGCAGCTACTTGCATGGGTAATTGCTTTTGCCCAAATCACCAGCATAATTGTGGCTCTAAAGACATATTTAAAAGCCACTGAAGTGCCAAATTATATTACACCAATAGAGCCAGTTCTTCAGAAAGTATTCACATTTTAATTTTAACCAATCTCCAAGAATGTGTTGAGCCCTTGCTATAGGACAAAAAGCTGCCAAACTTCTGTGATACATTGATGTCAAGTATGACAAACAGAGAAGGGGTGTTATAACTGCATATACTACCGGACTCCAAGTTTCCATGATGGAAAGGATCTATTAATAATGCTAGCACCACTGCCTCACTCCGCTTTTGGCATAAAAAAGACATTCAATAATTTTTTTAATGAATGAATACAACCTCTAATTCCCACAATTGAAATTAGAAATTTGTGAGTTGAAAGCAGAAGGTCCAGCTGTGATTCTTGAGAGAGGCTGGTGGTGGCTGTTGAAAGTAAGTTGGTGACTACAACAAAAATAGATTAATCTGCTACCTTTGGCATGTGTTTGTCACACTTGACCTATCACATCCCATTATTATATTAAGTGATAGAAGATGTACAAGAAGTGGGACATTATTCCTTGCTCTGGAAAATGTTCCAATCTAATTAGGCAAGATTTCTGAGAACAATAACAGGAATATGTAATCAAAGTGCCAATATCAATGGCCAACTGTGGTGGCTCACACCTGTAATTTCAGCACTTTGGGAGACAATGGCAGGAGGATCCCTTCAGGCTAGGAGTTTGAGACCAGTCTGGGAAACAGATCAAGACTTCATCTGTACAAAAAAAATTGAAGAATTAGCCAGGTGTGATGACGCACAACTGTCTTCCTACCTACTTTGGAGGCTGAAGCAGGAGGACCACTTAAGCCCAGGAGTTTGGGGCTGCAGCTGCAGTGATCTATGATTGCACCCCTGCACTCCAGCTGGGCAACAACAAAAAAAATGCAACATCAATTGTGTGCTATAAATAAAGCAACGTAGTATAGTGGAAAAGAGTATAGGATGCAGAATAGAAAGGCATGTTTAAGTCCCAAAGACTGACACTTAGGTGCTGTGTGGTCTTAGTCAAATCACTGAAACTCTAACATGAGATACAAATTTTACATACATATATTTAGAGATGGAGGTCTCATTATATTTCCCAGGTTGGAGTGATTGCAGTGTCTACACACAGGCATGAACGTAACAAAATAATGTTAGGTTATGTCCTAGAACCTCAAACTCCTGGACTTAAATGTTCCTTCTGCCTCAGCCTCCTGAGTAGCTGGGCCTACAGGCACCTGCCACTATACCCGGCTAAATAGTATATTTTGTTATTAAGGATTTTGTGCAGTTAAACAAATGTGACGGTTACTTGTTTTCATACAACAAGAAGTCCAGGAGTAAAGAGTTGCTGGAGTTAGTTTGATGATTTAAGGCTGCCAAGGTCATAGTCACTAGAATTCTCTTGATCTTTCCCTCTGGTCCTAAGAAATCTGTAACAGCTCTAGCTACTGTGTCTGTGATATAGGAAGGGTAGGAGAAGCAGGAAAATAAGGGAGAAGCTTTTTCAGAAGAGACAAAGCTTTCCAGATCCAAGTCAGGCTTCCACTAATAGCTTATTGGCTAGATTTGTGTCACTTGCTACCCCTGATAATAGGGGAAGTTAGAAAGTATAGGTTCTTAAAGCTAGACATATTTCTAGCCCAGTTAAAATTAGGGTTACATTAGTATAGAAAAGAAGGATGGGAATGCATAGGCAGCTAGTAATGTCTGTGTCAATATTTACAGAGCTGGTGTTAAGAAGTAGAAGAGATAATATATTTGAAAGTGTTTTGTTAACCATAAAGTTAAGGAAGTCAATTTTTTAAATGTACTAAATGTTATACTATTTTCATGTGCATACAGTATCATGGAAAAAGATCTTCAGATGAAACATATATTATAATTTTTCTAACGTATAAACATTACCTAACATATATTGGGTCACAAACATCCACACACTCAAATGTACACATCCCTGACTTGAACAGGAGGAGTGACTTTCTTTTCCCTGTATATTTTAGACAATATAAATTAAAAACATGTATGATTCACAGACTCCCTGTGACAACTGATACAAGACAAGGATGCCTACTCTCACCACTCCTCTTTAACATAGTACTGGAAGTCCTAGCCAAAGCAATCAGATAAGAGAAAGAAATAAAGGGCATCCAAATTGGTAAAGAGGAAGGCAAACTGCCACTGTTTGCTGATGATATAATCGTTTACCTCAAAAACTCTAAAGACTCCTCCAAAAAACTCCTAGAATTGATCAAAGAATTCAGTGAAGTTTCCAGATACAAGATTAATGTACACAAATCAGTAGCTCTTCTATACACCAATAGCAACCAAGTGGAGAATCAAATCGAGAGCTCAACCTCTTTTACAATAGCTTAGGAATATACCTAACCAAAGAGTTGAAAGCCCTCTATGAGGAAAACTACAAAATACTACTGAAAGAAATCAGATGATACAAACAAATGGAAATATATCCCATCTTCATGGATGGGTAGAATCAATACTGTGAAAATGGCCACACTGTCAAAAACAATCTACAAATTCAATGCAATCTCCATCAAAATACTATCATTCTTCACAGAATTATAAAAAGCAATTCTAAAATTAATATGGAACCAAAAGTGAGCTCGTATAGCCAAAGCAAGACTAAGCAAAATGAACAAATCTGGAGGCATCACACTACCTGACTTCAAACTATACTATAAGGCCATAGTCACCGAAACAGCATTGAAACAGCATAGGGAACCCAGAAATAAACCCAAATACTTACAGCCAACTGATCTTTGACAAAGCATACAAAAGCATAAAGTGAGCAAAGGACACCTTTTCAACAAATGGTGCTGGGATCATTGGCTGGACACATGTAGGAAAATAAAGCTGGATCCTCATCTCTCACCTTATACAAAAATCAACTGAAGATGGATTAAGGACTTAAATCTAAGACCTGAAACTATAAAAATCCTACAAGATAACATTGGAAAAACTCTTCCAGAAATTGACTTGGGCAAAGATTTCATGACCAAGAGCCCAAAGGCAAATGCAATGAAAACAAAGATAAATAACTGGGACTTAATTAAACTAAAGAGCTTTTGCATGGCAAAAGAAACAGCAGAGTAAATAGGCAACCCACAGAGTGGGAGAAAATCTTCACAATCTATACATCTGACACAGAAGTAATATCCAGAATCTACAACAAACTCACACATATCAGCAAGAAAAAAACAATCCCATCAAAAAGTGGGCTAAGGACATGAATAGACAATTCTCAAATGAAGATACACAAATGGCAGCAAACATATGAAAAAATGCTCAACATCACTAATGATTAGGAAAATGCAAATAAAAACCACAATGGGATACCAACTTACTCCTGCAAGAATGGCCATAATCAAATAATCAAAAAACTGTAGATGTTGGCATAGATGTGGTAATCAGGAAACACTTCTACATCGCTGTTGGGAATGTAAAGTAATACAGCCACTATGGAACACAGTATGAAACTTCCTTAAAGAATTAAAAATAGAACTACCATTTGATCCAGGAACCCCACTACTAGGTATCTGCCCAGAGGAAATCATTATGTGAAAAAGATACATGCACACACATTTGGAGCAACACAATTCACAATTGCAAAATCATAGAACCAACTCAAATGCCCATCAATCAACAAGAGAATAAAGAAACTGTGAGATAGAAAGAGATAGATACATAGATACATAGATAGATACATAGATAGGATGGAATACTACTTAGTCATAAAAAAGAATGAATTACAGCATTTGCAGTGACCAGGATGAGATTGGAGACTATTATTCTAGTGAAGTAATTCAGGAATGCTCTCACTGATATGTGGGAGCTAAGCTATGAGGAGTCAAAGGCATAAGAATAATACAATGGACTTTGGGGACTTGGGGGAAGAGTAGAAGGAAGATGAGGGATAAAAGACTACAAATATGGTGCAGTGTATACTGCTCAGGTGATGGGTGCACCAAAATCTCCCAAATTACCACTAAAGAACTCACTCATTTAACCAAATACTACCTGTACCCCAATAACCTATGGGAAAAAAAATTTTTTAAATATGTGATTCAGTATGGTCTATAATTTAAGGCAGGGTATGATAGGGCTTTTTTTTTACTCTTTGCTTTATTTCTTTAAGTACATTATTTGTCTTTGATGACCAAATTTCATCTAAAATTGGACATATATGCCCTTAAACCTCATTTGCAAGTGGTAAAATTAAACTGTAATTATGCAGTTTGTGCATTAAAATGCCTGAAGTACAATGCTCTTCAAAAAATGAAGGACAATAATAAAAAATGTTAAGTACAATTTTTTAAAAAATTATCTTCAATATCAACAATATATAATAGACTTGTTGTATTTTTTTCTTTCAAAAAGTCTACGAATTTTTTCATGTATCAAAAATGATTTGGGATGAGGATTTTTTAATTTAAAAAAAGTCAGTGCTGAAAGGAAGAAACTAGGAAAATATTCTGTCTCCTTGACAATATAATTACAGTGCCCTATGAAGAAAGAAGTTGGCACAGTAATCTGATTTTATTGAATATCAAAGCATACATGAACATTAAAATGCAATCTGAACATGTATGGTGTCAGAGTAGTCAGGAATCTTAAGGAGCAGATTGTTTGGAAAGCATCTGAAAACACATTACCATCACCTACAGCTCACCATGGCCGACGAATCCCTCTGCAGTCCAGCCTGCCCTCCCTTGCTCCACCTCTACCTCACTGAGTCACATCAGGTCATTCCCAGCTCAGGGCTTTTGCACTTGCCATCCCTTCCTCAGTTTTTCACATGGCTGTCTCCTTGGTATTCCAGTGCTGATTCAAATGTCACCTCCTCAACTCTGTGACCATCCTGACTAAAGTAGCTAACCTCCTCCAGCCCTTCCTGCCCTAAACAAGTACCCATCATCACCCTGCTTTTATCTATTCATGCAACATACCATTATCTTTCATATAATATTGGCTTTGTGTCTCTTATGTCTTCCCGCTGGTTAGAGTATAAGCTCCACACAAGCAGGGGCACTGTCTGTCTTATTTAGAGCTCTATCTCTAATACATAGAACTGGGTTCATCACAAAGTACACCATAAATACTTGTCAAGTCAAAATTTACATATCGACATGTCTTATATATAAACACTACAAGTATACATGTCTCATTCTTATATGACTCTGACGGTCATAGGTTAAATCACATTCCCTGTAAACTTTTCTGGAAAAAAAAAAGTCAATACATTCATGGTTTATCCCAAATAAATTCTTGAAACCACAATCAACATGCTATACTTAGTATAATCTAAAAAGATAGAGCCTGGATTCTGGTTGCAAGATGGCTGGTTAGATCCAGCTCAAGATTGCAGCTCCGAATGAAAGTGCAGAGGGTGAGTGGACGCCACATTTCCAGACGGACTTTTATTGCCCACAGACCAGGAGATTCGCAGGTGGAGGAGCCTCACGGGTCGCCAGCACTGCTGTTTTGGCCAGCGCGGCTGTTTTGCCAGCGCCCCGGTGCAGCCGCTCCCAGTGCAGAGTAAACAGGACTGTGTTCCCACTTAGCCAGCAAGGGGAGCTGAAACAGGGAGCCAGGCCAGGAGATTCCCGGGCAAAAAAAGCACCACGAATCTCAGAGCCGTGGTTTCAGCGGCGCAGTGGGTCGCCGCACAGGAAATCACACAGATCCCAGCGCCTATTCAACAGGCGACCAGGACACCTGGGAGAGAGCCGACCGTTCAATGAAAAAATAAAAGGCTCTGAGGCAGGGAGCCAGGAGATCAGGTATGGCTGGTCCCACCCCCAGAAAAACAAAAACAAAAACAAAAAAACACCAATTGGAAACGCTCTGGGTTGAGAGTTTCACAGCAAGCACAGCAGAACCTGGGACGGTCCAGCTCTGTGGGGGAGGGGCGACTGCCATTACTGAGGCAGCCTGCCGTTGCTGCAGCAACGCGCCATTACAGAGGAAGTCCATCATTACAGAGGCAGGCCAACATTGCAGAAGCAGCTCTAGCTACACCCATATAAACAGGACTGTACGGAAGTTCATACAGCAGCTGGGCGGAGCCCACAGCAGCTCAGCGAAGCCTCTGCAGGCTGACAGTGACTAGGCTGCCTCCTTGTGGGCAGGGCAGCCTTGAAGAAAAAAAAAAGGCAGCAGTACAGCGGAAACTCATAAAGCCCTAACTCCCTGGGACAGAACACCTGGGGGAAAAAAAGGGGGGGTTTATGAGTTCTACTGCTGCAGATTTAAATTTACCAGCCCAGCAGCTTTGAATGAACAACGGGGCTCACAACTCAGCACCTGAGCTAATATAAAGGACTGTTTCCTCAAGCAGCTCCCAACCCCCATATATCCAAAGAGTCACCACATAAAGGAGAGCTCAGACTGACATTTGGCAGGTATCCTTCTGGGACAAAGCAGAAGAAGAAACTGGTAGCAACCTTTACTGTTCGGCAGCTGCTGCAAGTGATCCCCAGGTAAGCAGGGCCTGGAGTGGACCTCAGCAGTCCTACAGCAGAGAGGCCAGACAGTTAAAAGGAAAACTAAGAAACAGAAATAACTTCATCAACAACAAATAGAACGTCTACTCAGAGACCCAATCAGAAAGTCAACAACTACAATCCACAAAGATGGGAAGAAACCAGTGCAAAAAGGATGAAAACACCCGAAACCAGAACACCTCTCCTCCTACAAGGGATCACAACTCCTCACCAGCAAGGGAACAAGACTGAATGGAGAATGAGTGTGATGAAATGACAGAATTAGCCTTCAGAAAGTGGGTAATAAGATACTTCTGTGAGCTAAAAGAACATGTTCTAACCCAATGCAAAGAAACTAAGAACCTTGAAAAAAGATTTGACAAAATGCTAACGAGAATGGACAACTTAGAGAGGAATATAAGTGAATTGATGGAGCTAAAAACACAGCACGAGAACTTCATGAAGCATGCACAAGTTTCAACAGCCGAATTGACCAAGCAGAAGAAAGGATATCACAGGTCAAAGATCAACTCAATGAAATAAAAAGAGAAGGCAAGATTAGAGAAAACAGGGTAAAAAGGAATGAACAAAGTCAACAAGAAATATGGGACTATGTGAAAAGACCTAATCTACTTTTGATAGGTGTACCTGAATGTGATGAAGAGAATGAATCCAAGCTGGAAAATACTCTTCAGGATATTATCCAGGAAAACTTCCCCAACCTAGCAAGGCAGGCCAATATTCAAGTCCAGGAAATACAGAGAACACCACAAAGATATTCCTCAAGAAGAGCAACCCCAAGGCACATAATCGTCAGATTCACCAGGGTTGAAATGAAGGAGAAAATGCTAAGAGCAGCAAGAGAGAAAGGTCGGGTTACCCACAAAGGGAAGCCCATCAGAATCACAGCAGATCTCTCAGCAGAAACCCTACAAGCCAGAAGAGAGTGGGGGCCGATATTCAACATCCTTAAAGAAAAGAACTTTCAACCCAGAATTTCATATCCAGCCAAACTAAGCTTCATAAGTGAAGGAAAAATAAAATCCTTTGTGAACAAGCAAGTACTCAGAGATTTCATCACCACCAGACCGGCTTTACAAGAGCTCCTGAAAGAGGCACTACACATAGAAAAGAACAACCAGTACCAGCCACTCCAAAAACACACGAAATGGTAAAGAGCATCAACACAATGAAGAATCTGCATCAACCAACGGGCAAAACAGCCGGCTAGCATCAAAATGGCAGGATCAAATTCACACATAACAATATTAACCTTAAACGTAAATGGACTAAATGCCCCAATCAAAAGACACAGACTGACAAATTGGATAAAAAGCCAAAACCCATCAGTGTGCTGTATCCAGGAAACCCTTCTCACATGCAAGGATACACAAAGGCTCAAAATAAAGGTATGGAGGAAGATTTACCAAGCAAATGGAGAGCAAAAAAAAGCAGGAATTGCAATTCTCATCTGTGATAAAATAGACTTTAAAGCAACAAAGATCAAACAAGACAAAGAAAGACATTACATAATGGTAAAAGGATCAATGCAACAAAAAGAGCTAACGATCCTAAATATATATGCACCTAATACAGGAGCACCCAGATACATAAGGCAAGTTCTTAATGACTTACAAAAAGACTTAGACTCCCACACAATAATAGTGGGAGACTTCAACACACCATTGTCAATATTAGACTGATCAATGAGACAGAAAATTAACAAGGATATCCAGGACTTGAACTGAGACCTGGAACAAGCAAACCTAATAGACATTTACAGAACTCTCCACCCCAAATCCACAGAATATACATTCTTCTCAGCACCACATCACACCTACTCTAAAATTGACCACATAATTGGAAGTAAATCACTCCTCAGCAAATGCAAAAGAACGGAAACCATAACAAACAGTCTCTCAGACCACAGTGCAATCAAGTTAGAACTCAGAATTCAGAAACCAACCCAGAACCACACAGCTTCATGGAAAATGAACAACTTTCTCTTGAATGTTGACTGGATAAACAATGAAATGTAGGCAGAAATAAAGATGTTCTTCGAAACCAACGAGAATGAAGACACCACATACCAGAATCTCTGGGACACATTTAAAGCAGTCTCTAGAGGGAAATATATAGCAATAAGTCCCCACATGAGAAACAAGGAGAGATCTAAAATTGACATCTTATCATCAAAATTGAAAGAGCTAGAGGAGCAAGATCAAAAAAACTCAAAAACTAGCAGAAGACAAGAAATAACTGAGATCAGAGCAGAATTGAAGGAGATAGAGACACGAAAAGCCCTTCAAAAAATCAATAAATCCAGGAGCTGGTTTTTTGAAAAGATCAACAAAATAGACAGACCACTAGCCAGATTAATAAAAAAGAAAAGAGAGAATAACCAAATAGATGCAATAAAAAATGATAAAGGGGATATCACCACAGATTCCACAGAAATTCAAACCATCATCAGAGATTATTACAAACAACTCTATGCACATAAACTAGAAAACCTGGAAGAAATGGATAAATTCCTGGACAGTTGCCTCCTCCCAAGCCTAAACCAGGAAGAAATCGAAACCTTGAATAGACCAATAAGAAGGTCTGAAGTCGAGGCAGCAATTAAGAGCCTACCACCCAAAAAAAGCCCAGGTCCAGATGGGTTCACAGCCGAATTCTACCAGACATACAAAGAGGAACTGGTACCATTCCTTCTGAAACTATTCCAAATAATCCAAAAAGAGGGAATCCTTCCCAAATCATTTTATGAGACCAACATCATCCTGATACCAAAACCGGGCAGGGACTCAACAAGAAAAGAAAACTACAAGCCAATATCCATTATGAACACAGATGCAAAAATCTTCAATAAAATACTGGCAAGCCAATTACAACAGCACATCAAAAAGCTTATCCACCATGATCAAGTAGGATTCATTCCGGGGATGCAAGGCTGGTTCAATATACGCAAGTCTATAAATGTAATTTACCACATAAACAGAACGAACGACAAAAACCACATGATTATCTCAATTGATGCAGAGAAGGCCTTCGACAAAATTCAACAGCCCTTTATGCTAAAAACCCTCAATAAACTAGGTATCAACGGAACGTATCTCAAAATAATAAAAGCTATTTAAGACAAACAAACAGCCAATATCATACTGAATGGGCAAAAACTGGAAGCATTCCCTTTGAAATCTGGCACTAGACAAGGATGCCCTCTCTCACCACTCCTATTCAATATAGAACTGGAAGTTCTAGCCAGAGCAATCAGGCAAGAAAAAGAAATAAAGAGTATTTCAATTAGGAAAGGAGGATGTCAAATTGTCTCTATTTGCAGACGACATGATTGTATATCTAGAAGACCCCATCATCTCAGCCCAAAATCTCCTGAAATTGATAAGCAACTTCAGCAAAGTCTCAGTATACAAAATCAATGTGCAAAAATCACAAGCATTCCTATACACCAATAACAGACTTAAAGAGAGCCAAATCAAGAACGAACTGCCATTCACAATTGCTACAAAGAGAATAAAATACCAAGGAAAACAACTAACAAGGAACGTAAAGGACCTCTTCAAAGAGAACTACAAACCACTGCTCAATAAAATAAGAGAGGACACAAACAGATGGAGAAACATTCCATGTTCATGGTTAGGAAGAATCAATATCATGAAAATGGCCATACTGCCCAAAGTAATTTACAGATTCAACGCTATCCCCATCAAGCTACCAATGACCTTCTTCACAGAACTGGAAAAAACCACCTTAAACTTCATATGGAACCAAAAGAGAGCCCACATAGCCAAGTCAATTCTAAGCAAAAAGAACAAAGCGGGAGGCATCACACTACCGGACATCAAACTCTACTACAAGGCTACAGTAATCAAAACAGCATGGTACCGGTACCAAAACAGAAATACAGACCAATGGAACAGAACAGAGGCGTCAGAGGCAACACAACATATCTACAACCATCCGATCTTTGACAAACCTGATAAAAACAAGCAATGGGGAAAGGATTCCCTGTTCAATAAGTGGTGTTGGGAAAACAGGCTAGCCATTTGCAGAAAGCAGAAACTGGACCCCTTCCTGACACCTTACACTAAAATTAACTCCAGATGGATTAAAGACTTAAACATAAGACCTAACACCATAAAAACCCTAGAAGAAAACCTAGGCAAAACCATTCAGGACATAGGCGTAGGCAAGGACTTCATGACCAAAACACCAAAAGCATTGGCAACAAAAGCCAAAATAGACAAATGGGACCTAATCAAACTCCACAGATTCTGCATGGTGAAAGAAACAGTCAATAGAGTGAATCGGCAACCAACAGAATGGGAAAAAAATTTTGCAGCCTACCCGTCTGACAAAGGGCTGATATCCAGAATTTACAATGAACTAAAACAGATTTACAAGGAAAAAACAAACAAGCCCATTCAAAAATGGGCGAAGGATATGAACACATACTTTACAAAGGAAGACATACATGAGGCCAACAAACATGAAAAAATGCTCATCATCACTGGTCATTAGAGAAATGCAAATCAAAACTACATTGAGATACCATCTCACGCCAGTTAGAACAGTGATCATTAAAAAATCTGGAGACAACAGATGCTGGAGAGGATGTGGAGAAATAGGAACACTTTTACACTGTTGATGGGAGTGTAAATTAGTTCAACCATTGTGGAAGACAGTGTGGCGATTCCTCAAGGACCTAGAAATAGAAATTCCATTTGACCCAGCAATCCCATTACTGGGCATATATCCAAAGGAATATAAATCGTTCTACTATAAGGACACATGCACACGAATGTTCATTGCAGCACAGTTTACAATAGCAAAGACCTGGAACCAACCCAAATGCCCATCGATGATAGACTGGACAGGGAAAATGTGGCACATATACACCATGGAATATTATGCAGCCATCAAAAACGATGAGTTTGCGTCCTTTGTAGGGACATGGATGAACCTGGAAACCATCATTCTCAGCAAACTGACACAAGAACACAAAATCAAACACCGCATATTCTCACTCATAGACAGGTGTTGAACAATGGGAACACATGGACACAGAGAGGGGAGCACTATACACTGGGGTCTGTTGGGGGGAAGTGGGGGGGGACAGCGGGGGGTGGGGAGTTGGGGAGAGATAGCATGGGGAGAAATGCCACATATAGGTGAAAGGGAGGAAGGCAGCAAATCACACTGCCATGTATGCACCTATGCAACAATCTTGCATGTTTTTCACATGTACCCCAAAACCTAAAATGCAATTAAAAAAAAAAAAGATAGAGCCCGTCACATAGTAGATCTCAATAATTATTTGCTGAATTGCATTAATTCAAATTATGTTTCCTTTTAATATTTAAATATGACAAAGTAAAAAGAATATTTGGAAAGGAATAAGCTGCTGTATTGGGTGTTTAGTAGGCAGTTTCTCAGATAATGAATATAATTCTTCCTCAAGTAATATTTTGTTAAAACATATTCTTTTGGTACTAGTCTATAGAGGGAGAAAGTCTACATACATCAAGAAAACAGCTAAACAGCTGACCCAGACCTTCTTCTGGTGAGTTCTTCGCAATTTATTAGCATATAAGAAGCAATTTTTCCAGATGCTATCAATTCTCAATGGAAACAGTGTAAAGCGAATCCTCTCAAACCATGAGCTAACTTTCTTAAAGTAAGGACTCTTAAACTGCTGTATCACCTTAAGTCTGCATCATAAACTTAGGTCTCCATTCTGTTCTAAGTTCCTTCCTACCCAGCCCAGTGATTGTGAAACAGTTGTAAAAATATAACTGACCTTAATTTGAACAACTTTCTTTTTTTAAAGCAAATGTCCATTCTCCCTTCTTTAGTTTCTAAGGCAGGGTGGGAAAGGTAAGATATCTAGTTAAAAGCAAAAAGAATGTTAATCTCCTGAATTGTCTCCATCACTTTAAACAAGGTTCTCCTGAATTTTCTCCGTCACTTTAAACAAGGTTCTCCTGAATTGTCTCCATTACTTAAACAAAGTTCACGTTCTTACAAAGTCTAAAGACCCAGCACAAATGATATGGAAAAGGCACCAGAAGAGGCATGCAATACCTTCAACTCATTTGAAGCAAGGAAAAAGGGAATGTTCATCTTTACTTGAGATACTCCAGTTTAGAAGGAAAAAAGTTGTAAGTTTACATACTATACTGGTATGATAACAAAATCCTTAATTAAATATAGAGTTCTAAAAAAAATCATTAGAGTTCAGGCTGTTTGAAAGACTCATTACAGAGGAAACATAATTTCTTTCTGTCCCATGGTATAATTTAGCATGGCACTGAAGAACACTTCTGTTTCTGTAAATGTGTTAGATGTGGCTAAAAGACATGTTTGTAATGTTCAAGCTGTTTCCTTAAAGCATTACCTCATGCAGAGCTATAGTCAGTCACTTGCCAAAAGGTGGGTGCAGGAGAGAATAAAACAAACATGAGTAACTAGCCAAAGGATTCTAATAATTCTGAAGAAACTAACATTCAATGTAATGGCCATTAATAAAAATATTTGTGCTATCATTACCAGCAGAACTGCCACCATAAACTGAGTAGACTGTGGTGAATTACTGAGCATCATAAAATTCTCAAGTATCTTGTAAGAGGCATTTCCCCTATTTAGGAATTACAACTCAGGAAGAAATAGTCTAAAAGGAACAGACTGTTTATTTGAGTCTCAGAAATCCAAGTTGTTTTAATAGAAAGCCACAATAAATATTTTTACAGTAGACTCTAAATAAATGCTTGCATTTTCCAACAAGTCTCAGCTTTTAAACTAAACTTAGTCCAATCAAGATGAAATAGTAGGGGATTTTTTTTTTCTATTTTATCTTGATTAGACTGAGTTTAGGAGCTAAGCTATGAGGATGCAAAGGCATAAGAATGATACAATGAACTTTGGGGACTTGGGGGCAAGAGAGGGATGAGAGATAAAAGACTACAAATATGGTGCACTGTATACTGCTTGGGTGATGGACGCACCAAAATCTCACAAATCACCACTAAAGAACTTACTCATGTAACCAAATATCATCTGTACCCCAATAACTTATGGAAAAAATTATTATTATTATTATTATTATAAGATAAAATAGTAGGGAAAGGCTGTGTTGGATGTTCTTAGATTCCCCATGATATGCCTGTTTCTGAACTTCTTGGGCATCCTGGCCCTGCTACTCTATGTCTTATAGCTTCTCCTCTCGCTCTTTACCCATACTCAAGTCATTCAGCTCAAAAACTAAGTACTGAACATCATCTATGTGCCAGTTCTCATACAGTCCTATAGTTTTAGAGAGCTCAAAGAGGAAAACTAGTGGGTGTCGAGAAAATATCTGAAGCTCTTTTTGTCAAATCTCCTGGGAACCCAGCCATGTAGCTGCCCTTTCCTCCCACTAGAGATGTCCCTGTTGGGCTTTCTTCTCTCCCTAACAGATCCATGATCCCCAAAAATTATTAAGTACAAGAAAAAGCCAATGTGTCTATGAATATGCATTGAGGCAGCTCATAGGAGAGATTTTTACCAAGGTCCAATGTTATCTCCTAAAGAAAGCTTCCAGAATCCTTCAGGAAGTCACTCACTTGCTTCTTTGAGCTCTCAGATCATTTCATTCATACTTCTATTACAGGCCTTGGCCAGTTGCATTGCAATTACTTGGTTTCTTCTAGTAAACTGTGATCTCCACATTCATCTTTGTACCCCCAACCCTTAGCACAATGCCTATGTCACAGTAAGTACTAAATAAATGTTGCTAAATGTGAAGGAGTTAGAAAATAATATGAAAATTGTGTTTTGCCTGCCATCCAGGGCTCCATGTCATGCAAAGTCATGTCATAACTTCAGCATATGACAGATGCTTCTGACTTCCTCAATATGATCACCTGCTGTTGGGGGCCATTATCTGTGTGGAGTTTACACATTCTAACCATGTCTGCATGAGTTTTCTCCAGGTACTCTGATTTCCTCCCACATTCTATACCCACTGGGTAAATTGCCTAAATGGTCCCAGTCTAAGTGAGTGTAGGAGGGATGTATGTGTGAGTGAGCCCTGCCATGGTCTGGTGTCCTGCCCAGTCCTGGTGCCCACGTTGCACCCTGAGCTGCTAGGAGAGACTCCAGCCACCCAAGACCCCAAAGTGGAATAAGTAGAAAATAAATAAATGAATGAATACAAATTATTGTAAAATAAAAATTTATCAAGTCTACAAGAATCATATGAATGGATGACGATACAAGATAGAGTACAAAAGTACTCAGTGAGCCTACTCTATTTGTTAGTATTTGGTTTTGAACTACATGATGATAGGAGGTACTCCTTACAACTTTCACTTTTCAAACATCTATTTCTTGATTTAACTCCCCACCACCACAAATGCCATCACTCACTGATTCATTAAAAATAAGGTAAATACCAAAGAAAAAGAAATCGATATATCAAAAAGGTATTTGCATTCATGTTTATCACAGCACTATTCACAATTGCAAAGATATGGAATCAACCTAAGTGTCCATCAGTGGATAACTGCATACAGAAAATGTGGTGTATACACATAATGGAATACTATTCAGTCATAAAAAGAATAAAGTCATGTCTTCTGCAGCAACAAGGGTGGAACCGGAGGTCATTATCTTGAGTGAAACAGGCCAGACACAGAAAGTCAAATATCACATGTTCTCACTCATAAGTGGGAGCTAATCAATGTGTATACATGAACATAGAGCGTGAAATGATAGAAGCTGGAGACTCAGAATGGTGAGAGGGCAGGAGGGGGCAGATGGTGAGAGATGACTTAATAGGTACAGTGTATGTGATTCAGGTGATGGGTACCCTGAAATCCCTGACTTGACCACTACGCAAACTACACTTGTAACAAAATTGTACTTGTACCCCACAAATCTATACAAATTTCTAAAAGGGTAGGAAAAAAAGACAAATGTAAACACCCTTTTGTTCTTCATTTTAAAATTAGGTAAATAATTTTCTTGTGTGTTTTTATTAATCTTTCTTAAATATATGTATAGCACACATGTATTTCAATGTTTAATATTAGAAGTGTTTTGGTTCTTCATTCAGAAATGTGACGATGTTTTTATGACCAACAGTATGTCATAGTAGTTAACTCTTGTCTAAATTAATTAGCCTGTGGTACAACTGATTTCATCATACATCATTTCACTTAAGTCACAGTTTCTAAGCACCTATCAATGATATTAAAAGTGAGGACTTACTGTAATTTGTTAAGTTCTTTCTCTGTCTCTTTGAAATGTACGCAAATCTTTCTAAACACTAAATAAGACTTTTGCTAGTTTTAAGACTTAGGAATGTCTTTCTCAAGGGCCTGGGAGCCATCTCTTGGAAATGTAAACTTTAGGAAGGATAGAGCCCTATCTCCCAGTTTCTGTGGGAAGGTAGGAGCCCAACTTCAGCAAGCACCTCGCTCTACATTGTAGAACTATCTCGCATCATAAAGATATGAGAAGTTTATTTTTCCTTTACATAAAACTTCTTAGCTAACATCAATGGTTGCTCTAGTTTTCAGGTACACTTAGGATGAGCTATGTGCAACAAATGCTGCTGTTAAGTCCTCTTACTGGAGAACTAGTTCCCGTTTATCTTGAAACCGTGTATATAGCGGGGTTTGCCTGCTTAGCCATATAAAAGGGTGAGATTTCTTCTGTCTTTGCAATCCCTTAGCAGATTACCTGTGATGCACTTTACATTCTGGTTTAATGTTTAGTCAATAATAAAACTGTTTTCTTTCTCTTCTGCCTTTGTAAAGACATTTTCTGGGAGGAAGAAGTTCTTGTCTTTAATTACATTTCTCCAACAGTATTGTATGTGAACTCTGGACACTGAAATGTCTGGTCCACTGCAGGCTTTCTCTGGCCCCAGCTAATCTACCTTGTCCATTCGACTGGGATTCCCCCATTGATTTCTGATGCCGTGGAATAAGAAAATCTTATAATTAGAAAGGAATTTAGATCAACAGAGAAATTTAGATCAACTAAAAGAACTCTATATTACTATATGAATACCTCTATGTGGGATTTTCCCCCAAAAGAAGAAAATAGTGGTCAGCTTCTGCTTAAGAACTTACAGAGTTCGAGGAGAGATCCAAGATGGCTGATGATTAGCAGCTCGGGCACGTACCTCCCAGTGAAAGCGCAAAGAACGAGAGGACGCCACACTTTCAGACGAATATTTGTTGCTCACGGACCAGGAGATTCCCAGTGGAGGAGCCCCACGGGTCGCCAGGGCGACTCTTGTGGCCGGCGTGGTGGTTTTGCTGGTGCCTTAGCACGCCAGTTCTTGGTGCAGAGTCCGGAGATTCCCGGGCAGAAAAGCACCATCAATCTTAACACCGCTGTTTTGACCGGCTCAGTGGATTGCTCAGATCTCGGCGCAGGGAATCAACAAGTTGGACGTCAGAGACCCAGTTAGAAAGCTGGTAATTATAAAGACGACAGACGGACAAATATATAATGAAGGGAAGAAACCAGTGTAAAAAGGTAGAGAATACTCAAAATCAGAATGCCTCTCCCTCTACAGGGGATTGCAATTCCTCATCAGTAACGGAACAAGGCTTAATAGATTACACGTGTGTTCCAATAACAGAAGCAGGTTTCAAAACGTGGGTGATAAGAAACTTCTGTGAATTAAAAGAACTTGTTCTAACCCAATGCAAAGAAACTAAGAACCTTGAAAAAAGGTTTGACGAACTGTTAACGAGAATGGACAATTTAGAGAAGAATATAAGTGAATTGATGGAGCTGAAAAACACAACACGAGAACTTCGCGAAGCATGCACAAGTTTAAACAGTCAAATTGATCAAGCAGAAGGAAGGATATCAGAAGTCGAGGACCAGCTCAGTGAAATGCAACGAGAAGACAAGAATGCAGAAAAAAGGATGAAAAGGAATGAGCAAAGTCTCCAGGAAATATGGGACTATGTGAAAAGACCTAATTTACGTTTGATAGGTGTACCTGAATGTGATGAAGAGAATGAATCCAAGTTGGAAAATACTCTTCAGGATATCATTCAGGAAAATTTTCCCAACCTGGCAAGGCAGGGTAATATTCAACTCCAGGTAATACAGAGAACACCACAAAGATATTCTTCAAGAAGATCAACCCCAAGGCACATAATCGCCAGATTTATTAGGGTTGAAATGAAGGAGAAAATACTAAGGGCAGCCAGAGAGAAAGGTCAGGTTACCCATAAAGGGAAACCTATCAGACTTACAGCAGATCTCTCAGCAGAAACCCTACAGGCCAGAAAAGAGTGGGGACCAATATTTAACATCCTTAAAGAAAAGAACTTTCAACCCAGAATTTCCTATCCAGCCAAACTAAACTTTATGAGCGAAGGAAAAATTAAATCTTTTGCGAACAAACAAGTACTTAGAGAGTTCACCACCACCAGGCCTGCTTTACAAGAGCTTCTGAAAGAAGCACTATACATATAAAGGAACAACCAATATCAGCCTTTCCAAAAATATATCAAAAAGCAAAGAACTTTAACACAATAAAAAATTTACATCAACTAATGGGCAAAACAGCCAGCTAGCATCAAACGCCGGTATTAAACCTATATATATTTTAATTGGATAAAAAGCCAAAACCCATCGGTATGCTGCATCCGGGCCCATCTTACATGCAACAATACACAAAGACTCAGAGAGAAGGAGGAAGATTTACCAATCAAACAGAGAGTAAAAATAAACTAATAAACAAAAAGCAGGAGATGCAATTCTCGCCTCTGATAAAGTAGACTTTAAAGCAACAAAGATCAAAAGAGGCGAGGAATGACATTACATAATGGCAAAAGGATCAATGTAACAAGAAGAGCTAACGATTCTATAGATCAACGAGATAGAAAATTAACAAGGATATTCAGAACTTGAACTCAGACCCGGAACAAGTAAACTTAATAAACATTTATAGAACTCTCCACTTCAAATACACAAAACATACATTACCACCTCACACCTATTCCAAAGGTGACTATATAATTGGAAGTAAATCACTCCTCAGTAATCGCATAGCATTTCATAGGTTTAAATTAAATATTGGTTGGCTGTTTGTTTGTTATCTTCTTCCCTTATTCCTTCCTGACTACATCATTAAGTATAATTATCAGTATAAAAGAGCTTTTCAATACCCATTACTAAATTGCATTCTAGCCTGGGCAAGAAAGCAATACTTCCATTCTCTCTCCCTCTTTCTTTTCCTTCTCCCTCCTCCCCATTCTCTCTCTCTCTTTCTCTTCCTTTTTCCTCCTTCCTATTTTTCAAAAAAAAAAAAAAAAAAAAGAACTTACAGAGTTCATGGAGGAAATGCTACTTAAGGTCTGAAGAATGGGGAAGATTTCTCCAAAGGCATAAATCAAAAAAAATGTGGCATTGCAAATAGAAGACACAGCATGAACAAGGCACAAAGGAGGAAATAAAGCATTTTTGTAAATGCTGAGTAGTCTAATCGCATTAAAATGTTAAGTATGCGTAGGAGCTGGAAGACAAAACCAGTAATTGAAGTCAGGACAAAGACAGAGAATCAAATGCCAGGATAAAGACTTTCTGTTTGACTACGAAAAGGAGGAACGTATGTCTCTGAAAGGAGTAACATATGACTTTAAAAGGATCTTGCTCCAGAAATACGATGAGGTATGTTCAGTTCTATGCTCCCTTTACAATTCTGCAAAAATAAGCCTCAGTTCCAGACAAAATCTTCAAACACTGAAAGAAAACAAGAATCACAACTTTCCATTGCTCTTAGGAGCTGGGTTTGGGTTTTGTTTTTATCTGACGGCAATTATCTGCTTTATCTCCATAACAGCTAACAGCAGTTTGCGGTGTTGTACTAAGATGGCATGGCTGTTTAGAAGAGCCATTTCTTTGTTCTCAAGTCCTTATCTTTTGGGCCAGAAGCAACCATTGCTCCCACTTTTCTTACGCTATCTCCCACAGTGGCTAAGGCAAGTGGTTTTCGTTTTTCTCTGACCTTCCTTCTCATATTCAGGGAGGTGTCTTAACTATTTAAAGATGATTTGTTGAAACCAGATGAGCAGTCATGGAAATGTAAGTGCCCACAGAATGTCCTCTTTCATTTGTAAAATCTGTATTCTAAGACAGATGCTTTTAGAGAGGCTGTTATTTAAATATGGCAAATACATCACTTCGTCTTCAAAGTAATGTAAATCTCTCATTTGGTTTATCCTAACTGCAAAGAATCTTTAAAAAGCTGGACAAAGTAAAAAAAAAATAGCCATCAGCAATAACCATTTGTATTAACTTGTCGTATTTCTTTTGAAGGGTACATTAAAAACACAGAGATTGGAAGGTGGGGAGAAGTAAGAAAAAATGTTGCATTTTAACTTTTTCTTATGACTTTATTAAAAGGATTTTCACTTCAACAGATACTTCTATAATCATAGCTGAGATATAATTTATTTTTTGAAAACAGAGAAAATGAAAATGTTATGAATAGTCATTTCAGGAAATCAAAGGGAGTGGAACAAGAAATCTTGTATTTGATTTGTTTTCACAAGTACGATTCAAAGAACATCTGTGCTTATGCCATGAATCCTTCTGCATAGGGCTCTTCCTTAGAAGTTTTAGTAATAGCTAGGTCCATTGATCTGCAATTTGGTAAACTTGAGGTTTTTGAAGGGCAGCCAAAGTTTCACTTAGTTTCTCAACAACTCTTTCTTGAACCTGAGAACATCTATCTTGTTCCTCGAGAACTTAAGATCCATTTTTATACTAAGGACATCAGAGTGTTGGAACTTACAGACAAAAGCCAGGCAGCCTTACTTAAACACAGTTGTTTTTAAAGAATTATTTCATTTATATTCTTAATAAACTGTCAGTTTTAGTAGCACTTTCCTAGTGCTACTTCCCATGGACATTCTATGTTTTAAGTCTAGCTGGGGCTGAGGCTTTAACACATACATGATTCACTCAAGATTTAAGATAGACAAAATAATCTGTAAAACAAACCCTCATGATACAAGTTTACCTATATAACGAACCTGTACATGTACCTGTAAACCTAAAAAAAAAAAAGTTTAAAAACAAGATAATTATTGTATTTTCAAAAGTCCACCCAGCAATTAACCAAAGTGGAAACATTTTCAGACATAATCTTGGTTAATTCAGAGTAGTTTCCAATTGTTAATATTTTTGTTAGTTTCCAGAATGACCATGAAATTTTGAATAGAAAGGACATTAAAGATCACATAAATGAAAGGATAGGTGTACAAGGCCTGGCACAGAGGGCTAAACAAATAATAGTAATAATAGTTCCTAATTTAGTAGTGCAATAGTGGCAACAGTAACCCTGCATCCTCTTCAGCAGTCCAATTTACAGACGAAACCCAGAAAAATTAAATGATTTGCCCAGGGCTACAAAGTTTGTTAGTGGCAAAGCTGAAATTGAAATGCAAGTTCCTTAACTAGTCTAATACTGTCCCCAACACCTTGGGGGAAATCATTTTTTCAATTATACTGAATTGGTTTGTCATATAAAATATCCTTATACAGAGAGCTAGACTTCACATGTCTTCAGATAGCAAACCTTCTCAGCGGCTATTCTGATTAATTTGTAATTTCAGAATTTGATGGCCTTTCTCCCAATCCTCTCTTCTTTTAACCTCTCTGCTACATTTAGCAACCATTGCCTAACTGCTCTTTAGCCTGAACAACACCACACTAAACCAACTTCTACCTCCCTATTTACCTCCCTCTGTATTTACTTTCTTCCTCCTTCCTCCCATACTTAAGGCATGGAACTTTCTAATGCTCCACTCTTGAACCTCTGTACTCATCCTTCAGAGATCACATATATTCCCAAATAATCTCTCTATGAAGATAAGTTCAAAACATTTATCTCGAGCCCTAGTCTTTCCTGAAATCTAGCCACAAATTTTCAGTTTCCTATTGGATATTACTACCTACATGTTGTGACATTATCTCAAAATTACCATGTCCAGAATTAAAGTCATCATTTCCCTCAAAAGTAGCTAAAATCATTACTTCCATGATGTAATAGTCCCATAATTTCTCCGATCTTGAAACCGTAGAGATATCTCTGTGTTTCCTCACCCCTCATAAGTAATCTGTCACAAATTCCATTATATCCCTTCTTTTTTCTTCCTTCCCATTCCCACTGACATCACATTAGTTCAGTTTTTCACCACCAAGGCCAGAACTACTCCAGAAGCTTCTTAACGGATGGCTCCGTCTTTGGCCCTCACCATCTTACAAACTCCCCCGAGTTAGTGGACCCAGCTTAGGGACACAGAATTTAACATGTTCCCAGTTGGGACAAGTTTTATTTTTAATTGGTGGTTACTTAAACTTAATGCAGTCTTAATACAGTCTCTCTCTTTCCCTCTCTCTCTCTCTCTCTCTCTCTCTCACACACACACACACACACACACACACACACACACATTACAGAATTTGCAAAAATAACCTGAATTCTGACTTCTCAGGCTGTTTAAAGACTGGTATTATGAATGCTCCGCCAGAAAAGCTATTGGCTAAATCCCTCTGTGAAGAAACTCACCCACAAGAGTGATTCTTTAATTTTCTCATCGTTTCTCGTATTTTGTCTATTTTTCTTTTATGTATTTCTTACTCTTTAGAAAAATTATCTCTCCAATGCAAATTAAAACTATACTGAAACACTAGTTCTTACCTGTAAGATTGGCATAAATTGAAAATTTGACAATATCTTCTTTTGACAATTTGGTAGAACAATTGGCACTTTGCACACTACTGGTGTTAAGACAAAATGATAACCCCTGTGGAGAGAAATCTGGCAAAATTACATGTAGTTTTATCTTTTAATCCAATTACATCACTTCAAGGAATCCATCACAAAGTAATACTGGCAAAAATGAAAGAGCTCTTTTTTGTCGCACTATTTAATCATAGTAAAGGAATGGTAATATTTACAAATGGATTAAAGCAAACTCCAGTTTCCCTTGCTTCAACTTTTGCTTCCTTTCTCTTTTCTTTTTTTCTCATCTCTTTCTCCCTTTCCCCTTTGTTTGCTACCTCCATCTCCCCCGAAACTTGACAAACTGCAAGGATTGCAACATAGCTCTTTAAAGAACTACTCTGGCCATTGCCAGGAAGGGATTGCACCAGTGATCCCAAACAAGAAGCGTGAAGAGTGAAAACCATTCCATCTGTTCCTGTCACAAGTTCCACATAGTTAGAAGTTAAGCAACATGATGATACCACAAGAACACATACCCCTATTTTCTTCTTGCACTTTAAAATTCCAATCGTGACACAGCTTGAAGAATTATCTCGTCTTCATCTGCTCCCTGATACATGCCAGTGAAATAAAGCCTTTAATCTCTATTTGAATCATTTCAACTATTATTTTATTTGACAAACCCAAATATATGTCCATAAGGACTAAGTAAACTATGTTACATCCACAAATGAAGTACCATGCAGCTATAAAAAAGTGATGACTTAGAAATGTTTTCATACACCACAACGGAATGTTCTCCGAAAACATTAAGTGAAAGAAAAGAAAAATCAAGGAAGAAAAAGATGTATGGAGTATGTTATTTATCTAAGGTACTAGACATAAAAATACATACATATTTATGTATATATTTTTCTTAAACTATAAACCAAAATTTCTAAAGTTACTTATAGAGGAAGAAAGAAAGGAAGATGAAGGGGACAGGGATAGAAGCTAGACTTCTCTGAATATGTCTTGTTTTCAACATAAATATCTTACATAATAAAAAATTAAATTTTAAAAAGCACGCTTTAAAAACTAAAGCCACATGAATTATGAATCTCTGTAACAAACTGGTAGTATAACCAGAGAGAAACTGTTAATGTTACATGCTTTTAGTAATCATTTTTGGTAGTAGTGTCGGTATTGTCATCCTGAGACTGTTGTATGTACATTGTGGGATGAAACAAATGAACAATTTTTTTTTTTTTTTGAGACAGAGTCATGCTCTGTCTCCAGGCTGGAGTGCAGTGGTGCAATCTCGGCTCACTGCAACCTCTCCCTCCCAAGCGATTCTCCTGCCTCAGCCTCCCAAGTAACTGGGACTACAGGGACGCACGACCACGCCCAGCTAATTTTTGTATTTTTAGTAGACGGTTTCACCGTGTTGGTCAGGATGGTCTCAATCTCCTGACCACATGATCCACCCGCCTCGGCCTCCCAAAGTGCTAGGATTATAGGCATGAGTCAACAAATGAATATATTTTGGTGTCATTGATAACCAGGATTTCCAGCATGGAAGAAGATACAGACATAAAGAAATTAAGTTAAAACCCTTTAGCCCTAAACTTGAACTGGACATATTATTATGACTTTATAATACATTTTATCTTTAAAAGTTCACACATCCTAGTACTACACACTGAAAAGGCTTTGAAACAACATTCAACCTAAAAACAACAGGCATCCCTAGCTCCCAGATTGTAGTTCTAAATTTCTAGTCACTTCTACTAAAAAGAGCCGTGGCTTCTTGGGAAAATCATTTATTACAGATTTGGGAAGGAAATATATAAGATACACTTGAACCATCTTATCACATTAAAAATCAGGTTGTTTAAAAAGACTCACAACACAACTTGAAAAGATTCTTACTGACCAGTGATAGGGCAATTTGAGCATCAGTGAAAATAATATCTGCAATGGATTGAAATACATGAAATATGGCTAAATTCTATAAATTCATAATTATACTTTCTTTAAAAACTCACTAGCAATATTTGAAAAATGCTAAAGATTCAACTAATATTTAAAAACACATAAACATATATGCATGTGTCTATGTGTGTATCTATCCTGCCTTTCCTGTAAGTGTACCTCTGGGTAAGCGATTAGCTGATAAGGAGAAATTTCTCTTTATGCAAATAGTCTCACCAATAAATAAAAAAGAAATCACAGAATTCCTGTATCACGACTTTGTAACCCATCATTAATTAACAGATTTAGGGACTGAGCATTAGTGGCTACTAGCATCAATAAAGACAGACAACTTATACAACACCACCTATGAAATATTCATGCCCAAAAAGTCTAAATTGAGTATGATCAAGGTTGTTTGAACTACAAATTAACCAAAACAGAGAAAAAATAAAGAGGTTAAAAATGCAGCAAGGATTCAATCAGTAAACACTAGACTGAGAAATTCTACTGGACAAATGATCTAAATTATTCTGCTGATAAACTGCAAAGAAAAACAAAAAAGTTATGGAGGGGAAATATATGCTAAGTTACTTAAAGCCAGGTGTGATGACTCATGCCTACAATCCCAGAACTTTGGGAGGCTGAGGCAGAAGGATCTCTTAAGCACAGGAGTTCCAGACCAGCATGGGCAATATGGTGAGGCCCAGTCTCTAAACAAAACATTTTAAAATTAGTTGCGCATGGGGGTGTGCACCTGTGGCCCCAAGTACTCTGGAGGCTGAAGTGGGAGGATCGCTTGAGCACAGGAGGTTGAAGCTGCAGTGAGTTCTGATTGCACCACCGCACTCCAGCCTGGACAACAAAGCAAGACCTTGTCTAAAAACAACAACAACAACAACAACAAAACCAGGCATATCAACCAATGACTGTATGGACCTCTTTTGGACCCTAACTGAAACAAGCACTCGCTCTCTCTCTCACGCTCTCTCTCTCTCTCAAACATGCACATGCGCTCTCACTCTTACTCTCGCTCTCTCTTGCTCTCTCACTCTCACTCTCTACACACACACACAAACACACACACATTTTTAAAGCCCCATATATATGTATATTAAAAAATTGGGTAAATTTCAACACTGACTAGCTATTTGATAATGTTTGGGAATTAATGTTTACTTTTTTAGGTGTGATGGCATTACTGTGGTTAAGTATTTTCCTGAAGTGTAATTATCTTTTAGAGAGATACTGAAATATTTACAAAATAAATGATAGATATCTTGAATCTTCTACAAAACAACCGATGGGTAGAGGAATGGGCAGAGTTCTAAATGAAACAATCTAGCCATTTTGGTCTTATAAAAGTTAGGTGATTTAGCCAATATCACACAACTAGTAAGCAATAGAATTAGAATTCCAATACTAGTTGTCTGATTCCAAATTCTATGTTCTCTTCAATACACTAAGATGTCTCTCAAATGCACCCCCACGGTTACCTGGCACACAACCACTGGTAAACTGATGAATAGCTGTATTATCTGGCTCTGCAGGGTTTTCTGTGCCTCAAATATATGCTTAGTAAAAATTTTGTAAGTTTTATTGGCTATTAGTAAAACCACCCAGAAAAGGTAATACATTAGACTTAGAAAAGCATCACAAGAAATAGATGTTTTAAAATAAAGAGCAGGTTTTCTTTAATAAACGCGTTTGTTAATTTGTTCTACTCAAAACTGATAGTACCTAAATAATAAAAAATGAGCCTAAGGTGTATAATAGAAATGAGCTTACGATTTTCAAGCACATTTTGAAAACCAAGTTGAGATTCAAGATAATTCATACATTATATCGCTTTCCAAGTTCTTTGCAAGCACCATAAATGCTCTCTTGTTTATCTGGTTGTGCCAGTGATTTATGGAAGCCAGAAGAGAAAACTGCAATCACAAGGACCCTAGGGCAAGACTTAATAGTACCCTTGATGACTAAAATAATTGATATCCCTTTAAAATGTGGAACAAAGGAAACTATATGGTGCGGTCCAGTGTTATCATAATAATAATATTAAGTGAAAATATGTTTAAGTCAGGGGAACCTGATATTGTCATTAGCATCACATTGGGTGAGGACTTTTTTTTTTTTTGACTCCTGATTTTATTATTCAATTTCTTTTTTTCATTTAAAGTAGTCTTCCGTGGTTGGGAAGCCTTGCCTCCCAAGACCAGAGTCAGTTGGAGCTGGCTGTTGCTGGAAGGGAGTGGGCTAGGGAACTGGGGTGGGGGCAGGGAGACCCCCCGCTCTGCTGGCGGTCCTAGGTGGAGAAGAACTGCACTTCACAGAGTCTGGGGTGTAGTGAGAAGGGGATGAGGCAGGAGCAGCAAGCTGGGGAGATGGGACCCACCTCAGTCCCCAGCTTCATTTTCTTCTAATGTTTCCCCACTGGTGGCATTCTCTGCAGTCTTGGAGGCCTTCTTTTTTTCTTTTTCTGGGTTTTTGGACTTGCAGAACTCTGGAGGAGGGCCTTTAGCTCTGCATCCTGGACATCCATCTCAGACTTACAGAGGTCAGGCTCGAAGGGACCGCTGGTTATCCTCATGGGGCCATTGGGCATGAGCAGAACTGTAAATTTAAACTGGGTAACAAATTCACCCTCCTTCTCATAGAGAACAGTAAATGGTTGTAGCAGTTCATGTTTGGCACACTCTACCACACCCATCTGAGCCTTCTTCTCATCTTCAAATGCTCTTAAAATAAATGGCATGGCATCAAAATGCCTTTCCACCTCACTGAAGAAGGCACGTGAAGGACTGTAGGCAATCTCTTTGAGGAAAGAAATCGTCTACTGACATGGCTAGCATTAAGGTGCACCTTCTTCTGAAATGTTGCCAAGACATGAAAGAGATACAAGTTTTGAAACTTGTCCAACTTGTACATCAAGTCAGCCAGCATCCTTGGATAGATCACTCTGCTTTAGTGCTCTTCCATTTTCACGTTTGCTTATTTACTGTACCAGAGTTATGTGTGTGTTTATTACTTCTCTATAGGATTCACTCACTAAAGAGGGACCATCTAGATCTATCAACCCCAAATATAGTATGAGGTTTTTCTATTTGTATCAATTTAAGGGGTACACATACAGTTTTGTTACATGGATATAATGCAGAGTGGCAAAGTCTGGGCCTTTATTGGAACCATCACCTGAATAATGTACACTGCACCCATTAAGTAATTTCTCATCCCTCACATCCCTCACTTTCTTCCCACCCTCCCTTTTTTCTAGTCCCCAGTGTCTATTATTCTACACTCTGTGCTCACATGTAATTACAATATGGGTTTCGTCAGGTAGCAGACTAACTTGGCCATTGGCTTGTTATTACATCTCTAACCAGAACATTTTGTAGTCACAATTTTTGAAACTATGTTTATTTGTAATTTTAGACTAACATTCCTGTATCATTTCTTGATTGATCCATAGTTTATGACAAATAAATAGTTTGCAATCTAGCATCAATATATTATTCAATTTATTATGACTCATGACATTTAAGGTATCACAGTGGTTTCTCTAATTATACATTATACCCTTGTTGTTAGTGTTATTTTAGTATAATCCCTGTTATTATTATTATTTTATTTTTAATCATCACTTCTCTACTAATAATTAACTAATGCAGACAACCTATAGTGTTAGAAGAGAAAGCCTAAAAGAAAGAACATAAATAAGCAAATTCTCCATGCACCGTTTTTGTGCTCCACTCTACTAAAATTTTACACTGCAGAGCAATTCCAGATCCTGTAACATAGGTCCTTTATGTTGACAGTATTTAAAGAAAATGCCAGCTGTTACTAGAGCAAAGTTGCAGCAATAACAAGAAATTCTACTATATGGCATTTCCTTTGATAATTGCTATGGCCTAAATGTGTCCCCCAAAATTCCTATGTTGGGGTCCTGGCCCCTAAAATCATGACGTTAGAAGATGGAGCCTTTGGGATATGATTAGATCATGAGGGCACATGGGATTAGTGCTCTTATAAAAGAGGCCCAAGGGTGCTTATTTGCCCTTTTCACCATGTGAGGACACAGCAAGGAGGTGCCTTCTATAAGGAACAGTCGCTCACCAGACACCAGATCTGCCAATGCCTTGATCTTGAACTTCCCAGCTTCCAGAGCTTAGAGAAATTAATTACTATTGTTTATAAACTACCAGTTATGTTCTTTTATTATAGCAGCCCAAATGAACTAAGACAAAAATAAATCATCTAGAAAAGGCACATGGACAGAATTTCACAGAGTACTTTAAAGAACTTCTTTCCTTCCTTTTTGATGCATTGCATGCTGATAATCCTGAAATCAAGTAAGAATAAATATATTAATCTATTATAATACTAAGAAACTGGCCACAAGGGCACATATAACACTTTTTAAAATTCATGAAGGATTAGGAAAATGATCAGTGTGTATTTGTATTGTTTCTTATAAATATATTTTTATTATAACTAGAGAGGAATATAAGTGAATTGATGGAGCTGAAAAACACAACACGAGAACTTCGCGAAGCATGCACAAGTTTAAACAGTCGAATTGATCAAGTAGAAGAAAGGATATCAGATGTCGAGGACCAGCTCAGTGAAATGAAATGAGAAGACAAGACTGGAGAAAAAAGATGAAAAGGAATGAGCAAAGTCTCCAGGAAATATGGGACTATGTGAAAAGACCTAATTTACGTTTGATAGGTGTACCTGAATGTGATGAAGAGAATGAATCCAAGTTGGAAAATACTCTTCAGGATATCATCCAGGAAAACTTTCCCAACCTGGCAAGGCAGGGTAATATTCAACTCCAGGTAATACAGAGAACACCACAAAGATATTCTTCAAGAAGATCAACCCCAAGGCACATAATTGCCAGATTTATTAGGGTTGAAATGAAGAAGAAAATACTAAGGGCAGCCAGAGAGAAAGGTCAGGTTACCCATAAAGGGAAACCTATCAGACTTACAGCAGATCTCTCAGCAGAAACCCTACAAGCCAGAAAAGAGTGGGGACCAATATTTAACATCCTTAAAGAAAAGAACTTTCAACCCAGAATTTCCTATCCAGCCAAACTAAGCTTTATAATCGAAGGAAAAATTAAACCTTTTGCGAACAAACAAGTACTTAGAGAGTTCACCACCACCAGGCCTGCTTTACAAGAGCTTCTGAAAGAAGCACTATACATATAAAGGAACAACCAATATCAGCCTTTCCAAAAATATATCAAAAAGAAAAGAACATTAACACAACAAAAAATTTACACTAACTAATGGGCAAAACAGCCAGCTAGCATCAAATGCCAGTATTAAAGTTATATATATTCTAATCGGATAAAAAGCCAAAACCCATTGGTATGCTGCATCCAGACCCATCTCACATGCAATGATACACAAAGACTCAAAACAAAGAGAAGGAGGAAGATTTATCAACCAATCAGAGAGTAAAAATAAACAAATAAATAAAAAGCAGGAGATGCAATTCTCGCCTCTGATAAAGCAGACTTTAAAGCAACAAAGAGCAAAAGAGGCAAAGAAGGACATTACATTATGGCAGAAGGACCAATGTAACAAGAAGAGCTAACGATTCTATAGATCAACGAGACAGAAAATTAACAAGGACATCCAGGACTTGAACTCAGACCCAGAACAAGTAAACTTAATAAACATTTATAGAACTCTCCACTTCAAATACACAAAACATACATTACCACCTCACACCTATTCCATAAGTGACTACATAATTGGAAGTAAATCACTCCTCAGTAATCGCATAGCATTTCATAGGTTTAAATGAAATATTGGTTGGCTGCTCATTTGTTATTTTCTTCCCTTATTCCTTCCTGTTTACATCAAGTATAATTATTGGTATAAAAGAGGTTTTCAATACCCGTTACTAAACTGCATTCTAGCCTGGGCAAGAAAGCAATACTCCCATTCTCTCTCTCTCTTTCTCTTTCTTTTTCTTCCTCTTCTTTATTCTTTTTCTTTCTTTCTTCCTTTCTTTCAAAAAATAAAATAAATAAATAAATAAAAATAAAAAATAAAAAAAATAACTAGAAACCTACCAAAGCAAATTATCACAAGATATGTCAAAAAGAAAAACAGTAGATCATGAGTAATAAATTATTCTTTTGAAAAAGAAAACATTTCACACAAATTCAATATTCTTCTTTGACAAAATTATAGGTTTAGGATATAGAAAACAAGGATGCCTTCCTCCCCTCCTCCCTCCTTTCCTTCATCCTCCTCTTTATTAAGAGACAAAAATGTGCCAGGAAATGTGCAAAGAACAGTCCCTGCCCCAAGGATCATATAATCTAATGACTAAAGCAAACAAATAAGCAATTTCATTACAGTAAGCTGTCTTAGATGTAGATTGAAGCTGTGTACATGTCCAAAACAGGGCCCCAAAAGCTCCACATAGAAAGAACTCTCTTGATGTTACTTGAATGATGTAGTCATCAATATGCCAAAAAGAATTTCTAAGATCATGTAACTGCAACTGTTGATTAGAAGAAATGAAGTGCCACAGGCACTAATCTTGATTCAGAGCAATTTTTCCATGACATTCATGATGGACCAGACAAAATGCTAAATAACACTATAGCTAACAAAGTCGAAAGTTATTTCAAGGTAGGGGCTGATTTCTGCCTCTTTTTAACAGGTAAAATGCTTAGTATAAACACAAAGTAGTTGCCTAATACATATTAATTTCACACTGAAACTTAGAGGAACATGCAAAATATTTCTACATATTAAGATAGAATTTAAATGCTAGTGACCTTGGTAAATTGAAAATATCAAGAGAAAATAAATGAAGACTGAAGCAAAGCTTTGCCTTTAAGTTCAAACAACCTGTGTTCAGTTCTAATTTAGTCACTTAATAAGCCCAGTGGCCTTCAGCTGCGTATTTAGCTTCTTTGACTCTCAACTACCTAGCCATAAAGTGAGGATATTGATACTGATCCCTTAGGCTTGAGTCATTGTGAGGAATAAAAGAACTAATATATATGAAGGTCCCTAACTCAAGACATGGCCCAATGTAGGATCCTCAATAAATGTTAGCCTAATGTTCTTACTATACACATGGAAAAAAGATTTCCAAAAAGTGTAAAAGACTGGCCACAGAGGCTCATGGCTGTAATCCCGGCACTTTGGGAGGCCGAGGCAGGAGGATCGCCTGAGATCAGGAGTTCAAGACCAGCCTGGCAAACATGGTGAAACTCTGTCTCTACTAAAAGTATCCAAAAAACAATAGCTGGGTGTGGTGGCACACACCTGTGATCCCAGATACTAAGGAGGCTGAGGCAGGAGAATCGCTCAAACCCAAAAGGCAGAGGTCTGTGAGCCAAGATTGCACCAGTGCACTCCAGCCTGTGTGGCAGAGCAAGACTCAATCTAGAAAAAAAAAAAAAAAAAAAGTGCAAAACGTAAAAGACCTTCAAGGGTTTCCTCATCAATTTCCCTTTAAGTCATTGTAAACTGAAAGTACGAAGAAAAGGTCATTCTACAATCTTCCCCAACAAATGGTTTAGTCTTTCCAGAAAGCAACACAAAAGAAAGTGGCTTCAGTATCTAGCATAAACCTCATCAATTCATTTATTTAACATGTATTAAGTATTTCCCAGATGCCATGGATTATTTTCCAGACAAGTGTCATTTAAACCTGTGTCCACGTTTCTGATTTGTATGGACTAATGAATGCTAAGTATCCAACAGCCTCTAGTGTTGGAAATTCACCACTTTCTTTAACAACTCTTAGTCTTTGGACAGATTTCAGTATTATTTACTGATGCAAGAAAACAGGGAGAAGAGTTCAGAGGAAACAAGAAATGAGTTCAGTCTGAGATTGTTGAGTTTGAGATTAATCTGATATATCCAGATGGAGAGACATAATGTATAGGTGGAAAATCAGACCAAAAAGGTCTTACCAGATACCTTAGATTTGGAAATTATCAACACACATGCAGTAGTTAAATGATGAGAATAGATGAAATCAATAAAAAAATGTGGCTGGGTGCAGTGGCTCACGCCTGTAATACCAACACTTTGAGAGGTCAAGGCAGGCAGATTGCTTGAGGCCAGGAGTTTAAGACCAGCCTGGCCAACACAATGAAACTCCATCTCTACCAAAAAATACAATTAGCTGGGTGTGGCGGTGCATGCCTGTAGTCCCAGCTACTCGGGAGGCTGAGGCAGGAGAATGGCTTGAACCTGGGAGGTGGAAGTTTCAGTGAGCTGAGATTGCACCACTGCGCTCCAGCCTGGGCAACAGAGTGAGACTCTGTCCCAAAATAAATAAACAAATAAGAAGAAAAAGGAAATTGATAAGAGAGACAGACCAAGAACAGAGTGCGTGAGAATACCAACATTTCAAGAAAAGGTTGAGGAAGAGGAGCCAGCAAGGAGGCTTTAAAGAAATTATCACAGAAATAAGGAGAGAGCCACAGATACTCTTTCATAAGCACAGGAGTAGAGGGAAAGTGAGTTGGAAAGGAAGAGAGTGGTCACTTACATCAAATGTGAGGGATATCAAGTAAAATGAAGGCTAAATAAAATCTACTAAAGAATTTAATCTACCCATAAGGCAGTTCAAAGAAAGGTAATTCAATAAAGGGTCCATCTAAAATTTGAATGCCCTCAAAATAATACTATCTTGGGAACTGTCCAGTTGCACTTTGATAAACACTCACAGTGTTAAAACTTTACCGCTTTATAAAACCCTTAATCTTTACACCCCTCTAAATATTATCAAAATCTTCCTCATTTTGAATACAAATATTTCTCCTTATATAACTGTCCAATGATAAATACTGTTTTCAAATATTTGAAGATAACTTTTCTAATATAGCACTTATAATTTGCAGATCTATTTGTGTATATGTCAATATATACAGATATATTCTTGATTATAAACTCCAAGAGAGTAAGGATACTCTGTTTTACTAAGTATCCACGGCACATCGTACAGTGCCTGAAACCTAGTAGATGCTCCACATACAACGATTGAATTAATGAGTGTATTGATGAGCAGCGTTTTAAACTCTAGAATTAATTATTGAATAAAATTTTAGCATTCCTTTCTCTATGGATTTTTTTTTTCTTAATTGGATCAATGCTTATGTAACTTCTAAGTCAATGTAAGAGAGCAAGATAGATTGGGTGCCCTCTCACACTTCCTTCCAGAACTTTGATTCTATGAAAAGCTGACAAACATTACATGCAGTGGGAACATCTCATTGAAAATTGGGAAACCTGGCTCCCAAACCCAGGTCTGCCACTATTTCTGTGCTCTTCAATAAGCCTGGCTACTTCTCTGGGCCTTGGGACCACATTTGCAAAGTGAAACTTTTGTGTCTATACACTCCGAGGTCTTTTTCTAGTTTAATATATAAGATGATTTTTTAAAAAACATGTAAATATTATAATATAATGTGTAAAGAAAGGTACGTGAAATGCCTAGTCATTGTTCTGATTACATTATCATTTCTTCAAATTTCACATTTCTTTTTTTTTCTGAAGCTATTGTTTAACTATAATAAGCTCTTTTTATACCTTATTTTCAATTTGTCACATATTCAATCATCTGAAATACAACTGCCTTATCATCTCCAGCAAAGTAGTTCTTCAAATTGAATTACATTGTTGTTTTCTATGACTCCGAATCTATTCTTTCATAAGGGGCCTTTCTCTTAGCCCCAGCTAGAAAATTTTATTCCTAATTATAATTTTAAAGCACAGTCTATAGCAATACTTATTGACAAGGCAAATTATCACCAATTACTATTCCATTATATAAGCAACTATTCTAATTCAGACAAAGAAAATGAATTAAGTATGCAAAGAACCTATTATATATATAGATACATATATATAGATATATTAAAATTACGAGAAAATTTGTATGATACCTCTCATCTGTAAAAACAAAAAAAAATTCAATCTGTTCCCACTTTTTTCAGCAATATTTCTAAAGTCATTCAAAAGAAAACACAACATAGGTGCAATACACTGCTCCTCCTTTGATGTTGTTGTCATATTAAAAACATCCATAACCTTCAAGAATAGAAACCTGGCTGGGTGCAGTGGCTCACGCCTGTAATCCCAGCACTTTGGGAGGCTGAGGCGGGTGGATCACGAGGTTAGGAGTTCAAGACCAGCCCAGCCAACACAGTGAAATCTTGTCTCTACTAAAAATTCAAAAAATTAGCTCGGTGTGGTGACACGTGCCTGTAATCCCAGCTACCCAGCCCGGCCAACACAGTGAAATCTTGTCTCTACTAAAAATCCAAAAATTAGCTCGGTGTGGTGACACGTGCCTGTAATCCCAGCTACTCAGGAGGCTGAGGCAGGAGAATTGCTTGAATTGGGACCCAGGAGACAGAGGTTGTAGTGAGCAGAGATTGTGTCACTGCACTCCAGCCTGGGCTACAGAGTGAGACTCCATCTCAAAAAAAAAAAAAAAAGAACAGAAACCTATTCATATTACCATACAATGTCTGCTGTCTGTATTATCATATTATTTTAAAAATCTGTTTATAGATATAGTTTTGGTTTTATTCTGCCATTTGTTAAAATGAATTTAAAATAGATTTACTTGGAAAGGAATTGTCTGAATTCTTCCAATATAACTAATGTTTTCATAAGGCTTTGTCATTAATCAGAAAATTGCAAGATTGCATTGTTCAATACTTACCCAGCATTTAGCATCTAATTAGTCTTACATTGATGTTCTACAAATAAAACTGAGTTCTGCACCACAACTGCTGCATGAGTGTTCCCACCCCACCCCCAAGAAACCCATTTCTTGCACGGCAAAGAGCCCAACAGAGGTTTTTAGAAGATCAATGTAATAGTACATTTTCGCCTGAGTTTATATTCCAGAAAAAGACACATTTTGGCTTACATTTGTTTAAAAGTTGGAGCTTTTTTTCAATTCAGATGAATAAATATTTGAGTATACAACACAAATTTTTCAAATTTTCTTAGATGCTAGTTCCTCATCTTAATACATGACAAGGCTTTTCATCAAATGAAGTTGGAAAATCATAGAAACGCATTTATGGGAAATCTGAGACATATTCAAAGAATGCTATGATGCTATAATTTTAATTAATTCTAAAATTGAAAAGGGGGTCCTTCTTATTATTTCTGGATACAAATAATTTGAATCAGGATAATTCTCTAACCAGCATTCTGTTAAGCACAATGAATCTCATGTTCTAATGAGTATGATTCAGATGCAGTGCTGTATGGTTAAAAACTCAGCTCTGAATGCAGCGTATCTGATTCAAGACTCATTTTTGCTTCCTACAAGCTCTGTGGCCTTGGTCAACCCACTTACTTAGAAAGGACACTAGTGCCTTACTCTGGAATTGCTGTGTGAGTTTAAAAAGATCACTCATATGAAGTACTTAGCACAGTGACAGGCACGTTGGTCAGTTTCAATTTTTTTTAGTGTTTACAGATGTCCATAGAAAGCAAAGACCACAGGGAGAAAATCTTCATCCCCTCAGAGTTTTCCTGTCCATGACAATTATGCAGGAGCACAGCCTCAGTGCACAATGACACTCAAGTGGTAACAGGAGGCAAAATGAAATAGAGAACTCTGGGCATGCTCCCCACTTTCATCCATGGCTCTTTCTTCCTTCCACCAACTTGTCTAGGCAGCAGATCACTGCTGGAAAAGTGGACTTCATGTTCTATGAGGACAAGTTGCTACAAGCTGGGCAAAAATTCAGAAAGAGAACAATAGAGAGAAAGGTGACTTTCTGCGGACACTTTTAAAAGTGAATGAGGCTCTTTTATACACATTATTGTTCCCCAGAGCTCTCTCTTAGGTGTTAAGACATTTCCTGGGAGATCTCATCCATTCAGAAGATTTCAGCTGCTACCAGTACACTACTCACTTCCAAACCTGTATCTTTAAGCCATAATTCTGTTGTGAACTTCAAACCCAAATTTACTGTTACTGACATTTACTCTTGGGTATTCCAAAGGTACCTCAAACTCAAAATGCTTTAAACCAATTATCCTCAGCTAGGTGGGCTACAGTTGCTCTGGGGATCTCATTCTATAACCCCCAGCAGTCACCTAAGCCAGGACCCATTATTGACTCTTTTCTCTCCCACTACCACATATTCAGTCTCCAAGACCAGTTGGTTTCATCTCCTACCTCTAAACTGTCCCTTCTTTTCCTCTTTTCTTCAACCTCTTTTCTTCAGACTTTTGCCAGTTCTCACCAGAATAACTGAATAGCTCTGTAGCTGGTCTCACTGGCTTCCTACTCTGCCCTCCATTGTGTCTATCCCCAATATTCCCACCAAAGCATCTTTCTAAATATCAGAGGAGGGTAAGCCTCAAGAGAGACCACAGTTAGGCATGGCAGCTCACACCTGGAATCACAGCACTTTGGGAGGCTGAGGCAAGATGATCACTTGAGGCCAAGAGTTCAAGACCAGCCTGGGCAACATAACAAGACCCCATCTCCACAAAAAAAAATTAAAAATTAGCCAGACATGGTGGCATAAGTCTGTAGTCCTAACTTCTTGGAAGGCTGAGGCAGGAGGATCACTTGAGGCCAGGAGGTCAAGGCTGCAGTCGCCTATGATTGTGCCACTGCACTCTAGCCTGAGTGACAGAGCAAGACCCAGTATCTAAAATATAAAATTAAATATAAATAGAGAGAGAGAACTCAGGGGCGCAGTACTTCTGTCAAGAAGTATAAAAGGTCACTGTTTATAATTTTTCTTAGAGTGGCCACCATAGCAGACATAAACTAGGAAACAAAGGTTTACTTTGATGTGACAGAAAGAGATGCTATCAAGAACTATGAAGGATCTGATGGTTAACCCTATTTGCAAACTCACAAGTTAGTTTACCATATTTCATAGATCCTGGCAAAAGACATAGCCTCCCTGATTAGAGACAGAGGAGTTTATTATTCATCATACAGCCACAGACTCCCAGATTAGAGACAGAGGAGTTTATTATTCATCATACAGCAAGCAGCATGAACATCATGTTTAAGTCAGTTCTCTTTCTCCCCAAGACCCACAGGTATGACATGAAATGGATCACAGGTGGATGCTGCGTGTGGCATACCTAGCACTTACGGAACCCAAATCTTCTATAATGGGCTACAAGAAGACCTGCCCTTTGCCCTAAGGGGAGACATTATTTTTATTATTCTGGACAATAAGTAAATCTGCCCTGTGATCCAGAGACAGAAATTATTTTCTAAGACTAGTCGCTTGCTTGTTAAACATCCTTGTAAAGATATTTTGGAACAGAAGAGTAGTTAGTGTCCTGAGAGACTTGTGGAGAAACAGGCTTTGAATTCAAACCTGCCTCTGGCATTCACTATCTGTATGATTTTTACTTTTCTCTATCAGAGTTTCCTTCCCCGAAACTGAGGATAGCACTCATTTCTAACCCACAGCCATTTTACAATATCAAAAGAAATCACTTTCATAAAAATGTTTTGTAAACAATATGGCATGATTTTAAGTATAGTTATTATTTATGATTCTGGAATGTATTTTGTTGTTTCTTATGGAAATGAAAAAGACAAATTATTTAGAATTTTTTAATTATACAATTAATAAAACACTTATTAAATACCTTATTAAAGGTTAGATTTGGGTGGTACAAGGTGAAGAATATGACACATTTTTCAACCTCAAGAATTTCACATTCCAGGGAGGAACCAGAAAGAAAAGACAATGATCAAAATGTGTTCAAGTGACAGAACAGAAGCACTATGTGCTTCTATAGAACGTGGAGGAATCTTTATAGAACTTGGACAAATCTAAGTAATCATTAAATCCAACCCTCTCGTTTGCCATAAAGAAAACTGGTGACGAAAAAGATCAGTAATATTTTTCCAAGGGCTGACAGCTCTCTGTGGCAGTGTCAGAATTGGAACTCATTATTTTTTACTTTTAGTTTAATAAACAATCTTGACAGACATTTCTTGTTCCTGGATAGAGGTTTTACAAGACATTCGGTTTGACTCCGTGCATTTTTCTTTCTTCTGCAGTAGTAGTTCAGTTCATTGCCATTTCACTTCTTTGTTCCCCAAGAATGTCAATGGATTTATTCTTTTCTAACTTCTCATCTCAAAGATCAAGGATTTTCTCTTTTATGTAGAGAAATCTAGGACAAAATTCCCTTCTGACCCTTTTCTCCCTTACTTTTACTCCATTTGGCTCCCTACCTGATAATTCTTCCTTGTTATATCCCACAAAATGCTAACCCTGACACCTTCCCTGGCTGCCAGTTATTCAGTCTGCTTTTTTCTCTCAGTTCATTCTGGTCTGCCATACCATCTGCCCAGTGAACTTGATGCAGATTTCATAAAATGCAAAGTGAAATATTAGCTACAAACTCTGAAGTTCACCTTAAAGACTAGATGTAATCAGCTGCTAGGAAAAGACAGCAAGCAAGGAAAACCATAGCTCACCCAGTTTTCCTAGCAGCGTAATATGGACTCTGCTCCAGTGTAAAATCCACCAATGTGCACTAAGCTTGATTTCAATTCCATGTATTGATTTTGAATTTTTTTCAGTACCTGAATTTTTTTATTAATTTTACATTTGGGATTGCAATTGGGAAGAAGAATAGATATATCATTTTCAATAAGTACCACAGTAGCCATAGCTCAATAATTAGATTGAGTTTAGAGCTTAATTATACAAGTTTCAGTGTTTGGGGACAATACAAGGAAAAATCAGGTTCTTTCCATTTAAAGCCTTTCTTGAGAATCATCAGAGTCTCAAAATATTATACTTCAAAAACTAAAGACTAGATATTCAAGGGTTTTGAGAAAGTTTCTAAGTGTATAAAAATGCTAATATAAACAGTTATAATCTTTTAAAATAGGTGCAAAGAAAAAATATTCAACTTTAAATTTTTATGATCTAATAAACTGACCTTTTTTAGGTTTTAGTAAACACATGGGTTTTTTTAATAATCAAATATACTCAAAAATTTTTAATTTTGTGGAATCTTCTATGGTGGCAAGCATTTAAAAGTTTTACTTAACTCAGAAGGATTAAAATAAAATTTATAAATATTTGAGTATATTATCTATACTAAATAGCATTTAGAATTAGAATAGCAAAAAAAAATTAATATCATTGACAACAAGAATGATGGTATCATGGTCAATAGTATCCCTCAAGTTAAAAAAAAAAAAAAAAAAGCAAATCCGTTCATGATAAATTACAAAAATAGTAATTATGTAGATAAGAATAAATGGCTCTAAATTCCCTAATGAATGAGTCAAGTTACTGACAAGAGCAATCAAAACATATTCCATATGTGATTAACACTTAAATTTGACATTGACAAATATTATTTAATTTATACAACAATAGAATCTCAAGTGTATGTAGTCTGTAAGTCTCCAAGTTACAATAAATTGTGGAAAGAATGAGAATTTCAGTCAGCATGCTTATTTTATTTTTGTCCTTGACTTTTGCCTAGAATGTATTTGTTAATTCGGGTGTAGGTCAGAATTGCCTCCACACACACACACACACACACACACACACACAATTAGAATAAATTACAATCTTCACAGAATGCTTCCTTAGTCATTGAAGAAACATAACAAAATACACTCTATCAATATGTGACTATGTAACTACTGTTCATCTTCCCATTAAGTTTATTAAGTACCTATTACATGACAGACACTATGCTAAACACTGGGAATCAACAGAAATGAGATATACATGGATCTGCCTCACAGAGCTTACAGTCTAACAGATTCGGTAGAATGAGTTGATATCATTCCTCAGCTATAAGCAAAGCTATTCAGTATAGTAGAAACTTGTAAGCACTTAGAAGAAAAAAACAGTAATATTTAATAGCATGACTATTACAAACTATATTAATCATACAACTTGAAAGAAAGCAAATTGCTTCACTCCCTCAGACTGACATGTCTAAATCTAATCTGTCTATAATTAATATACCAGTATAAGGAAACATAAGAACTTCCAGAGCACTGATAAAACTGATGACAAAATATTTTACCCAGTGAACTGACCTTGTGACATGAGGTCCTAGAGAGCAGTAGAATAGAGTCACATACCTTAGCTATGATACCTTCTGAGAATAGCAAAACTGGCTTAGGGGGGAAAAATGCTACTAATATATGAATATAAGTTCAAACTTCCTAAATCATAAAGTATTATGTCTTCAATCCTAAAGGAATCACTTATGGAAAGTTATTTAAGATTAGCAGGGCAAAATTTACTAAAAAGAAGAGATACTCATTTTGAAATTGTAAGCCCAATAAATACACAAGGAAAACCTCATCTTTTTTCAAGTCCATCCTCCCGCTACTCATAGTAGCTACTCAAGTAGAACAAAAACCTAAACATTATGGCCAAAATTTTGACATCTAAGCCCTAAAAAGACTAATAATGAGTCACTATTGAAATTCCAAAAATAACTTGGATAACTAAAATTGACTTTGTATGCTAGAATACATTAATGTATAAGATAATATCTTAGTTATGAAATATATGAACATTCTTCAAACTGTAGGATATAAACCAAACATGCATTAATATGTGAAAAACAATTTCTAATTTACATTTTGGAGGAAAAATATGTTCTCTAAATAGAAGGCTAACAAACTAAGCAAAACACAAATTCTGTGCTCAGATGAAACAGCCTATGTTTGGGCTGCTTGCTACATGGAGAAACCTATGAAAGGTGTAAGAGTTGAAGGTTTCCCACCTTTTTGACTGTGGAATAAAATTTAGTGGTAAAAATGCTTTCTAAAGCCATGCAACTCAAACCATAGTCCGTGGGCCAACAGTATTCAGCTGGCAGCTTGTTAAAAATGCAGAATCTCAGGTCCTCTTCCAGAACCTTCATTTTAGCAAAATTCCCCTAGGCAATTTGTGCACACATAGAAGTTTAAGAGGCACTGATACAAAGGAATAAGGCATTCTGGAACTATAGCACCTGTTTCAAATATTTAGAATAAATTTAAACTTCTGCATCTACAGTACATCTCTTAAAGCCTCCAAGATGCCATCAACTTCAAGATGAGTTCTGCATCAACTGTACAATGAGTCATTAAGAAAAAATAAAACTACAGGGGTCAACCTAGCCACTCATCATTATCATTAAGCTCCTACAGATGAGTCCTTTACTATCAACTACCCTGATTTCAGATGTAAATAGGGTTGGAGGATTGTGGTTAGAGGTGACAGAGGGGCCAGCATACATATCTCATAACTAGCTGTCCTCACATACCCCTCTGTCAACAGCAACACACTCATAGTCCTTAGCCTGTGTATGGCCTGCAGGTATGTCTGTTGACCCACATCATATTTTAAATTTGAATTTATTGCCATTATTTATAATTTTGAAACTTTCACATTTAAAAATCTGCACATCCAAGTTATCTTCTGCAAATCAGAAAATCTGCCACACCAGACCCATATTAGATCTAGCGGTAACATGTTGGAGCCAAGGCTCAGCTGCCACACGTCTATGATTAGACGTCAGCCATAATCTCCACCGTTCCCTGTGGTATCCCCAGGACTATGGCTGAGGCCAAGTGTCAGTTGCTATTTGTGATCTTCCACTTGGTCTGCTTCATTCATTCACATTTCCAACCTGACCCCTATAAGCACTTGAATTTGTGAGGCTTTTTTTTTTTAGACAAAGTCTTGCTCTGTCGCCCAGGCTAGAGTGCAGTGGTGCTATCTCGGCTCACTGCAACCTTTGCCTCCTGGGTTCAAGCAATTCTCCTGCCCCAGGCTCCTGAGTAGCTGGAATTACAGGCACCTGCCACCACACCAGGCTAATTTTTGTATTTTTTTAGTAGAGACAGGATTTCACCGTGTTAGCCATGCTGGTCTCAAACTCCTGACCTCAGGTGATCCACTCACCTCAGCCTCCCAAAGTGCTGGGATTAAGAGACTCTAGGACACATCATGTCACTGATCTAAAGTCACTCCTTACATGAAATTCAGGAAGAAGAGCTACCGTTTGTGTCACCCTCCATTTGAGGACAGACCTTGTGAGATGGAATCAATCCACTGCATTACAAACCTCACCTCAAATATTACACGCTATATTTTTCTTCACAATCCATTCCAACTCAGATATTTAACTATTTTAATTATTTCTTTTCAGACCTATACTTCACAGTTATAAATAAGAATGACTAGGAAGAACAGATACAGCACAATACATTGTCAAGCCCTTCCTTCAGATTCACTTTCAAAACTTCAATATACTAAAATGGTAAACACCATGAGGGCAGATGTCTGTCTTTTTTGTTTACTAAGATAGCCCAAACACCTAGAGAGTGCTTTCTATGGACTGAATGTTTGTGTCTTCCCAAAATTCGTATATTAAAGCCTAAATCTCTAATATGTTGGTATTTGCAGGTGGGACCTTTGGGAAGTAATTAGATCATAAGAGTGGAGCCCTCGTGAATGGGATTATTGTCTTATTAGAAGAGACATGAGAGAGATGATACCTGTCCCCCGAACCCACCACCACCACATGAGGATCTATAAGAAGGTGGGTATCTACAAGCCAGGAAGATGGCCTTCACCAGATAAATCTGCTGGTGCCTTGATCTTGAACATCGCAGCCTCCAGAACTGTGAGAAATTACTGCTTATTGTTTGTTACTCAGTCTGTGGCTTTGTTTGCGTTGTGGTGGTGGTTTTTTTGATATAGGGCCTTGCTCTGTCAGTCAGGCTGGAGTGCAGTGGCACCATCACAGCTCACTGCAGCCTCAACCTCCTGGGCTCAAGCAAACCTCTTACCTCAGCCTCCTCTGTAGCTGAGACTATAGGCATGTGCCACCATGCCTGGCTGATTTTTGTATTTTTTTTTTTTTTTTTTTTTTTTTTTTGCAGAGACAAGGTTTCACCACATTACCCAGGCTGGTCTCAAACTTTTGGGCTCAAGTAATCGACCTGCTTCAGCATCCCAAAGTATTGGGATTACAGGTGTGAGCCACTGCACCTGATGATTCTGTGGTATTTTTATTGCAGCAGCTCAAACTGACTAAGACAGTGCCCAATAACTACTTATTGAATAAGTGAATAGATTTTTCCAAGGATTATAAATTCTCAAAATTCATACATAGATTTTGAATGAATATGTTTAATTATCATATAATATATGAAGATTATTTATTTGCTAGCCTAGCTGATCAAATTTCAGTGACTATGAAAACCATCAGCAGAACAAAGAATGTAACCCTAAAAATCCTGAGGCCCATGACCTATAACAACTTGTTTTACAACAAAACAGCATCATACAGATAAAGCAAGATTACTAAATTATAAGATTAAATCTGACTCAATTTTATGTCCGAAGGTCTATGGCCTTTAGTCATCACTGTAATCATCATTATCATCATCATCATCATCATCATCTCCATCTTGATCTTACAAAGCTGGAGAACCCAAATAGCAAGCTAATGAATTTTAAGCACTCAACAAATGATAGAAGGAGCAAATATATCTTCAACTAGAGTAGTATAAATTTTGACCCAATTCTAAATGTATATTTACAAGCACACCAACCATCGGTCTAAAAGAGGTTTGCAATAATGCCAAACTGCATACATATCTTAGCAGGAAACAACTGTCATGTAACAGATTACTTATCAATTGAAAAGCATATATGTATGAAGCATTTAAATGCCAGGAACTATCTGCTAGATTTTCCTTGACTTCCTAACTAAAAGGGAAGCTCCTTAAGGTTAAATATGTCACGCTATATTATTGCACTTCCATGCCATAATACTTAGTGGGTCTGAACACATGGAAAAAAATACTTTTTTTTTTGAGGCAGGGTCTCACTCTGTCACCCAGGCTGAAGTGCATTGGCGTGATCACAGCTCACTCACTGCAGCCTCAATCTCCCAGGCTCAAGTGATTCTCCCACCTCTTAGCCTCCTGAGTAGCTGGGACTACAGGCACACACCACCACACCTGGATAATTTTTTTTTTTTTTTGTAAAGGTAGGGTTTATCATGTTGCCCAGATGGTCTTGAACTCCTGGGCTCACATGATCTCCTCGCCTCAGCTTCCCAAGGTGCTGGGATTACAGGCATGAGCCACCATTCCTGGTTGAAAAAACATATTTTTAATTGTCTTGGAAATTCCACCAAAGAAATATGTTGCTGAGAAACTGAGGCATAGAGAAATAAAGTGGTTTTCTTGTGGCCACATGGTTATTTACTGTTGGAGTTACAAAAGCATCTCCAGAGCTCTCGCCACTGCACCACATTGGTTTTATAATAGTCAATTTCAAAATTTATCTGCTAACCCAAATAGCAAGCTAATGAATTTTAACCATTCAACAACTGATGCAAGGAGCAAATATATCTTCAACTAGAAAAGTATAAATTTTTGTCCAATTCTGAATGGATATTTATAAGTATACCAGTCATCAGTCTAATAGGGGTTTGCAATAATGTTTAAATACATACCTATCTTAGCAGGAAACAACTGTCATTTAACAGTCACTAGGTTTAGTTCAAGAACTAAACTTTCAAAAATTAGGTTAAATTTCTTTCCTTAAAGTTTTCCAAAATGCGGCCTCTGTTTTGTGGAGGATGAGATTTCAGTGCCCTCTCATTCTCCCCTTGGCCTTTGAATTGCTTCACTGAAATGTGGATCATCTACCTTCTTTCTCGTTCTACGCTGTAAAAAAGAACTAAAGTTAGAGCTATTTCGCTCAATTTGACTCAACTTTCCAAAGAAAATACAAACAAAAGTAAGACCAGGTCACAGCTACTGCCTTATCTCATAGCCATTTCTAAGAAATTTTCTGAACACTCCAGCACCAACAAATTTGAGGATGCCATTCACCATACAACTATAACAGGATAAACTAAACTAAGAAAAAAATGGTAACAGTAACCATGTTTCCTACTGTAAATAAAATAGTACCAGACAGTGTCTCTGTGGATTTAGAATTGTCTGTAAGCTAATAAAAATACAAACATAAGTGTAAATGTTGTTTTTCTCAAAGAATATAAATGGCCTTTTCTAAATTCTTGATTGATTTGAGAAGTCACAAATTCATTCCATCAATATAGAACGCTCTATTGTTTGAGTAGACCAAGTTGTAGGGTCCTGGAAGGCCTACCTTCTCAAAGAATTTATTTTAACAAAGTCTCTGTGTTCTATCACCAGGTGGAAGTTTACTATTAAAATTCCTATGACCACATAACCCTTTTAAAACCATGGCAGAGTTTTCAGATGTAGACAATAATTTTGAATGATCAGTTTTTTGCACCAGAAAGAATCTGTCTCCTCATAGCCCAGGACATTCTGGTTTGAAAACTTTAATTCCAAAGCACAAATACACCTTTACAAAAATCTTCTGTTCTAGTGCCCACTATAATTTATTTTTAGAGACTTGTTTATAAAGAGCTGCATAAGAAAGCCAAAGTGTTTTTCTGTATTATTAAACTCAACAGAAAGTTCCATGTGCAGCTACAGGAGGCCGTAGGCAATTAACACTGAAAATTGAAAGGTTTAGAATCTTTGCATGACCTTTAAAGGGCAACACAGTTGCCCATTCACATGCATGCAATTATATAGTGACTAGCTCATAACAGCATATATATATATATATATATATATATATATATATATATATAGAGTAAAACATACCTTGCATTCATCAAAAACTACTTTGAACTTCCCAGGCTTCATGTGGAGAGTTAGCTTTACATAGCACAGGAGACTTGTTTAGCTGGTTGTCTTAATTTTGTCAAAGTACTAAATTCAGCCTATCACCATAATTGCTAGAATGCAACATTATCACATTATTGAATCTCTCTGTAAAGAGTTTCCAAAATCTACTGCATAAAGCTATAGTATAAAAGAAGCAATATAAATATAAATTTAATTGAATGACTATGTTTATACTATTGCTGGGGAAAGGGAGATGTAGCTTTGCTAACTAGCCATTCAGGGGAAGTCATAAAACAATTACAGCTACTATGGAGTAACTTAGGAGATTGAAGGAAGTGATTAAAAGGACTTTGTCTAATATAAACATATAAGCTCTGATTCCTTAGTTATATATCTCATCCTCCACATGAACCACTGAACAAAATGGAATATTCTTCTTATAGCTCATATATTTACTTTTCATTTGATTTCCAAGTGAACTAGAAACCTTATGTTTTCCAATGGCAATACCAATCAATTGCCTAAGTATTCCACTGACTAGCTTGCCTAATATTACAGCACAGAATAAAAACCAACATATCCATGTGGTATACACATTAGAAACAGGTGGATTTTGGAAAACTAACATAAATTTGGAGTATAATATCAATATATTTTTGGCAATTTTGTAGATATCATTTTAAATGAGAATAGTATACTCCAAGGTAATGCACAGTTTGTGCTTTGACTATGGAGGTGTATGTTCAATAAAAACAGCACACTGATATATTCAGCATCTAAAATGTGTCAAACAACACATGCCAAAGTGTCTCCACACTGAGGACAAAAATGATTTTTTTTTTGTATTTGTAGCCTAGTAAATAAAAGTATCTCCAAAAGAAAAAGCCATGAGAAAAATAAAATGTATTAATAGTAAATCTCAGTTATAAATGACCTTGTCGTACTATGGATATAGTTGTACTGCAGGTCAAATCATGGAAAACAGTGGAAAAACTGTGCACCTAAAAATGCAGGCATTCTACAAAGTTGTTCTGATCACCCTGGTTTTCAATGACACCCATCTAAGATACTGGTTTTATGTAACCTAAAATACTGATTACATAAAACCAGTATCTTAGATGGGTGTCATTGAAAGCATATGTATGTATGTATGTATGTATGTGCATATACATATAGATACAGAGATTATATAGTTAGATATTTCAGAGAAATATATTTAAATATTTTCATATTCCAATAAGTCTAACTTACCCTTTTAAAATTTCTGTAAGATTAAGTAGAAGACAAGAGTTGTTTATTTAATTGACAATGACACTGCACTGAATGAATCACTGCACTGAATGAACAAAATCAGACCTTCTAAAAATTACCCAATAAGTCAGTGGCCAATGACAATTAAAAAACAGAAACTAACTTCTAGGTCCCTGTTTGCTAGGCTTACCTGTCAATCTCCTGTTTCAGATTGTGCTCCGAACCTAAAGTAAAACTGTTTTTCTAAAAAGACTAATGGTAACTCAGTGTGAAATTATTTCTTCTCTTCAATGGAATAATTAAGTAGTTCAGTATGCTCAAAGTAGTTCAAAATAAAGTTAACCAAAGAATTTTTAAACAAAATGGCAAATTCACCATATCACATGGCATTACAAAATCAGTGGTCCAAAAGCAAGATATCTCATGTGAAATTTTGTGCAAGCATGTGGCCAGATATTAGGCTGATGCAGCTGGTTTGGCCTTCACATCTAGCAGCAGGCTGTGTTAATGCATTTCTTCTCTTTGTTTTGATGGAGCCCTACTAATAACAGGTTGATGAATTACATTTGTAAATGTCAGGCATAGATCAAAGGGGACGACGGGTTGGATGATTATTTTACCACAAGTTGTGATTTTTCACCAAGAAAACAAAACTGTATTGCACAGTAAAGTTCCTTATTTTTACTTGAATCTTCAATGAACAAAACAGCTGCAGAAAAATGTGACTTAATGAAGCGTCCCTAATAAAATACTGCAGAAGTAAAAGCAGGGGCACTGAACTGTTTGTACTCTGGTGTTTCATCTTTTCAAATATATTAGAAATAACTGATGACACTTTGGAACATTCCTTGTTTGGGACATGCATTGGAGAGTTCATCAGTAAACGGTCATCAGTTTGCAGTGATTGCTGAACTTGGGCGCAATCTGACAGTACCTTTTCTTAGGGATCAAGATAAGAAATGACTAAGAAAGCCTGAAGATACACAACTTACCCTTCCTGTATAGGTTAATCCATAACTTGCAAATAGTGATAAATCAACATTAAATGTATATTTTAACACAAAAATACATTTTTAAATGGTCATGAAAATACTATATTGAAGACATTGGATCCAGGACTACTAATATTTTTTGATAAGATATAAAATAATTTTTTAATTTTTTCTACCACCCCCTAAATTTTATCATTTTATAAATTTTTAAATAGGAAAACTGGCCGTATCTAAAAACAGATCTTTTAACAGCCATGTCATCACATTTTATAACTTAGTGGTTAATAAATACCATATTGCCATCTCTAAGCAATATGTATCTATTTTGACACAAATCCATAGGCATCTCAATGAATGTTCATTCTCCAATTTGTCATTGTTAAAAAAGCTAATATTTTTCCAATGCAATATCACACATACTTAGAAGCCTTAAATCCCCTCTAGCAGAACCTGTACCATTATATAGGCATTTGCTTTCATGTCAAAAATTTTGGGCTCATCTTTAAGAGACACATGTCATAGCACTGTACATAAATATAAATTCAGCAACCTAAACGACTAAATTTTTTAAAGGCAAAAAAAGAATCAAGATTTTAACATCAAAAAAATGCCTAATCTGAATAAAATAACACACTAAAGCTATTTGCCTCTTGAAAGACTCCCTGTGCCTAAGTATTCAGTTGGCAGTGACGTTGACCTCACAGACTTTTACTATCTAAAAATAATACAATCCAACTTTTTTATTGAAAATTAGGAAAATGAGAATAAAATAAGCTCCAATGTGGTAACTGATGGCCTTTAAGTGCCTACTGGTGGCTTTAAAAATTAAGATTCTAAAAGGAAAGGTCAACTCAAACAATTGACTCAGGATAAGATCCAGAACAAAATAAAGTAAGGAAAGAGACAAACATGTCTGATCTTTTATTTGAAATATAGTATGTTAGGTGCCAATTGTGATATTGTAAATGATTAATAAGTCTGAGAGTACAAACGCAAACATGGAAAGTCTAGGGTAAATACAAATAATCTTAATGCTCTGATTTTTAAAGCTTTTGAAGTGTTTTCAGTCTCCTTTCCTAGTTATTTTGGTTTGGAACTTTAAGCAAAAATCTTAAATTAATTGCTCATTTGTCTTAACTTATATTGCCTAATAAAGCACTTTGAGAGTGTTGATAACTCTGAATGTTGATGTTTAAAGCAATCTAGTTGAGAAGACAAGAACCAGATAATTATGATCCAGTCAATAGTCATTGAAATTCATTCTGTCCTGAGTGAAAGACCCTCCTACACTAAGTACTTTGGGGACACTTCAGAGTAAAAGTTGCATACAGGTTTGCTTTTTTGTGGTTTTTAAGGTGTTTTCTTTTTTTCCTCCAGGAACCATTCTGTAAAATCCAAGAGGGGATTTCACACTCACAAAACGAGGATTTTTTTTTTTTGCTCTCTCTCTCTCTCTCTTATTGCCATAAGCCAAACACCCAGCAGAGGTGAAGAGAGACTAGCTGCTGTAGTACCATTACTACACATTAGATTCCAAACGCTTCAGGCAATTGTTTAACACTCGGTCAGGACCTGGAATACTCAATAGGGAAGCCTCGCGTCCACCCGAAGGCTCTGCCAGCGTCTATGGTTCGTCCTTTTCAGACTGGATAACTCAACGTGCAGTTCTTGGAGAAATAGGGCAACGGATCTCAAACTTTCCTTTGCAAAGGCAGTTTCTGGAAATAACACGTTCCCCATTGATAAGTGTAGATCAGTAGCCTAAAGAAAACACTTCTTGGTAGGCACCTGACCTTTTAGAATTGAAGGCGGAAGGGATGGCAAAGCAGTTAGAAGAAAACCAGTGTACTACTAGCAAGATCTGGGAGACATCTACTCGGAAAGAAATGAAAAACCACTAGTTTCCTGAAGCCATTCTTATTCTGAACGCTGTTCATCAGAGGATCGTTTACTAAAGCTCCCTTGTAGTAGCCTTTACAAAAGCTTTATTTCATTCAGTAAGAAAGCTCCCCATCCCAAATCCAAATAAACCTTATATAGATGAGGATCGGGAAATTATCAGCTTGGTTCTTTATAAAAATAGTTAGCGGTGGAGAAATCAATAGTCTCATTGAAACAGCCACCTTCTGCAAATAGGCCTGAGAATTAACTAATCAGAAGTGGACAAAAAGTAGGGATTTCAGAAAGATGACCTGACACATCCCATTGATCTTCCCTGGAACGCGACCCCCAACTCCTTATTAAGAGTCCAAAATGGTTACTGGCCGGGATGGGTCTGGGTGAGAAATCGAATTAAAACCCACTTCAATCCTCGACCTGGTCGTTTGCTGTATTAGGAGAAATGGGGCAGAGAGGGAGGCACCGCTACTCAGAGCCTCCTCTCATGCTCCGATCCCCTCTCGGCGCCCCTCTACTCCGCCCTACCCTGCCTGACTGCCCGCGAGGGAGACGCCGGCCGAGGGACCCGCATCTGCCCTCACCTCTCGCCTTCCCCGGGCGATCCCCCTACAGCCCCCAACCCCCCGAGAAAGGGGAGGGGAGACGTGTGCCCACAGGAGCTTCCGGGACCACGGTCCTGCAGTTGCCGCTCCAGTCCCCAGCGCTGGCCGGTGACCCGAGGCGCGGCTCGCACCTACCTGCAGCCCCGCTTCCCAGTGGCGGCAACACCTAGCGATGCTCCTGCAGCTTTTGCGGGCCGGCGCCAGCCTTATCGCTCTCGCATCGCTTCCAAGATGCCAATCCGCCGTCACCATCCAGGGGCATAGGGAACCGAAGTCTGGTGCTGTGTGCTCGTGGAGGACGCCGTGTGAGTGAGTGTGGCCCTGAGCGTGCGAGTGTGCGCGCGCGTGTGTGGATGTGTTTCCTCCTCCGATGGCAAATAGGGCTCAGGAATCTCTTGGCATCCGAACTGGAATCCCCCTAAAGCGGGTGAAGGTGAGCCTGATCCTTCTCCCCCCTTCTTTATTCCAGTGTCAAAGTAATCAAAAGATTTCTTTACAGAGGAAAAGCCAACGTCCCGCAGCCCTTGGCAGCGCCCGCGGTCGCCCGCTGTCCTCGCCGGAGGCGCGCGGTGCGCTCAGCTCCCTGGACTGCAAGAATCAAGGCGGTCTTGCAGCAATTACCGCTTTTGTTCCATCTCTGATTTGTTTGCTTTTAACGCCGAGTAAAGACTTTTCCTCTCGCCTCACGTCGTCTCTCCCTCTCTCACACACACACACACTCACACAACCTCCGTTCCCTCTCTCCCGCCCTCCCTCTTGTTCTCTAGGGAAAGGCAATTGGACGGAATGATTCACCTTCAGGAATGCAGCCTCGGCCACGCACTTCTCGAGTTCCCCGGCTCTCGCAGGTACCCGGGCTCCAGCGTGACGGAGTTGCTGGGAGGCTCCGGACAGGAAGGAGAGGCTCTGAGCTCGGCCAAAGTTCCCCAGCCAGACGCCAGCGTTCCTCGGTGCAGGTGCCCCTGTGCCCACTGCTCACAGATAGGTCCCCGCCGGAGCCCTCGCGGAGACTTTGCTCCTTCCACTCGAGTCCACTTAGCAGCAACTCTTGGCCAGCTTCAGCCCCTTAATCCCGCCTCGAAGTGCTGAGGGCAGAGCCCTGCGCAGCCCACCAGCTGCCCTTCTAGGCATCGTGGGCTGGAAGGAAGGGAAACCCGCCGATGTCCCCCTGGCAGCAGTGCCCTGGCACCGTCACCGCCGAGAAAGTGCGAGTTCCAACATCCAACACGAGCGAGCAGGTGTCGCCTGTGTCACTTCGCTAAAGGCGGGAGGGGAGAAAGAAAGGAGCGGGGGGAGGGGGCCGAGGAAACAAATCCAGATTTCCAGAGGAGAAAGAAGCCGTTTAGCAAGCAAAGCCTCCTCTCCTCGTCCCACCCCAGGCGCTGTACTGTCAAAAGACACTGATGCTAATCTTTTAGAAAGTCGCCATAAAGGGCAGAGCCCCCTCCACTCTAGAATCCTATTCCAGCCAGCCCGGCTGTCCAGGGAATACAGAGTGACTTGGCTCCCCCGTATAGTGCAGAGAGAATGCAAGAGGAAAATAGGTCCTGACACTCCAGGTTGCGTTAAGCAGTAAAATGGGATGGCAGGACCAGGCGACGTTGCCTCCCTTCTCTCTCCCAACAGCCAGTTCTGTGAGCCCCAGCAACTGCCGCTGAGAGCAAACAACCGTCCTGCAGAAAAAGAAAGAGGCAGTAAAAGATGCCGTGGCAATTCGTATAAAAGCTGGACTATGTCTCCCTCTAGAGGGACAATAGGATTAGAACGCTTTACTAGATGTAACAGACCAATTTCTCTCTATAAAGAAAAAGAAAGCAGTATCTGGTTTCAGAGAATTTGCATTTTTACAAATTACAACTTCTCAAGGATTTAGAGGGAGGATTTTCACTGCAGCCCTGTTAAGCAAAGCCCTTGCTAAAGAAACGTGGTGATATTCATAACGATAGAAGGTCATGGCCTTACACGTTTGGTCAAATTGGGTGTTGGTTTAAGTACTGTCTTCAAAGGCTCACTTCGACCATATTTGGAGATGAGCAAAATCTCAATCTAGTGATTAGAAGACTATTCAAAAGTGAATAAACAGTAAGAATGAATTCAGAAAAAGAAAATCTGAAACAAAGAAAGGGAATGCTGACCTAGGAAATCTTACAAGTCCTTTACAAGGAGGGAGAAGTAAAGAATCCGGTTTTGGAGCCAGTTTTCATACCTCTTTTTCAACTAGACCAATAATTGTCAAGATAGGTAAGTTCCTTCTGGCTCTAAAAATTTGTGCTTTTATATAGCTGTGATTCACTGAAACCACTGACAAATTAGGTATCACATGCTCTCTTTACCAGTTAAGAAAATAAACATGATACTACCTACATATTTACAAAGAAATATGGAATATATGCTTCACTTAGCTATTTTATCTTAACATGCTTAGTAAATCAACCATATTTTGCGGTCATTTTTATAAAAGGTAGCTCCACCGATTTTGTAAGATTTGTTACTTCAGTCAGAGTCAAGCTAGTCCCATCTGTAACCTTAATATTTCAATTTTTGTGAACTTACCATTTAAATTGGGGATTTGCTTTCAAAATGTTTTGGTATGTTCAAAAATTATAAAATACGTATTAAAGTTATCATTAAACATCCTCCATTCATTAATTCTGAATTTTTGGAGCAGTCCTATTTTAACTTGATAATCTAAATTAGCATAGGCATAAAGAAAGAAAAAAATGTATTTTTTTAATAACTGAGACTAGTTGAAATCATTTGAAACAAAGCAGCAAAACTAAGGCAAGTTTTACCCTTGCAACTAATTGTTCTATGGCAGATTTGAGTTGGTCTAGTAGTACATGGCAATCATTTGTTTCCAAGGAACTCTCAGATAGTCTCTTTCAAAAGATTTATGCCATGCGATTAAATATTTCATTCCACTTACATAGTAACTTATATCCAGGAAAGCAACGTTTATATTTTAAAACACCTGGCACTGTTTCACTGCAAATCTTACAGTAATTTTCTGTCTGCTGTGTTAAATAGTGGTATGAAATCCAAGCAGGAATGACATTGGAAATTTGGGCTCTGTACTAGAAAGAAGTCACTCACAAAATCACTTTAGAACACTGGCTTTCTTTTCGTGCACGTGCGCACGCGCACACACACACACACATGCACACACAAAACATAAAGCATACATTATAATCTTTCTAGCTTCCAATTCATTAACTTTTTGTGGTTGTAGAGGAATCTATAGTTATGTCATATTGTTAAAACTTTATTTTCATTGTTTAAGTGTGGGACATTTTCAGCCTTATTTTTCTAACTAAACCCACTATGTTTTTACAAACATATGAAAAAGTTAGTAAAGAGAACAGATATATAAATTAATTATGAAATATAACAAAATTGCTTTTCCGGTGTCATATGATGCTGAAATTTTATAATAACCTCTGTGCTTTTTATAAATAATTCCCAATAATTTTTAGATCAAGATATTCCTATTTCCAGCATCTCCTAAACAAAACAAAATCTTTTGCATTCTCTTTGAAGGGAACAAAATAGCAAATATTCTCCTAGTTTAACAGAAATTTTGTGTTGATACTTCTTACCTTCTACAGGAATACCTCAAAAATGTTGCTGGTTTGGTTCCAAACCACCACAAATATTGCAATAAAGTGAGTCACACAATTTTTTTGGTTTCTCAATGTATATGAAAGTTATGTTTACACCATACTGAGGTCCATTAGGTATGCAATAGCATTTTGTCTTAAAATATATATATACCTTACCTTGAAAATGGTTTAATGCTTTTTTTAAAAAAAAGTGTAATGATTATCTGAGCCTTCAGCAATTCCTAATCTTTTTGCTGGTGGAGAGTCTTGCTTCAGTGTTGATGGGTGCTCATGGATCAGGGTGGTAGTTGCTGAAGTTTGGAATTGGTGTGACAATTGCTTAAAATAAGACAATAATGAAGTTTGATGTGTCAGTTGACTCTTCTTTTCACAAAAGATTTCTCTGTACCTTAGAATGCTGCTTGACAGCATTTTATCCATAGTAGAACTTTTTTCAAAATTAAGTTAGTCCTCTCAACTCTGCCACTGCTTTATCAGTCAGATTTACGAAATATTCTGAATTCTTTGTTGTCATTTCAGCAATATTCAGAGTATCTTGTCCAGGAGTAGATTCCATCTCAAAAAAAAAACTACTGTATTTACTCATCCACAGAAGCAACTCTTCTAGCATCTCTAGAATGGTGAATCCTCTCCAGGCGCTTTTCAATTTACTTTGCCCAGATCCATCAGAGGAATCATAATCTTTGACAGATGTAGCCTTACAAAATGTGTTTCTTAAATAAGAAGACTTGAAAGTGAAAATTACTCCTTGACCTATGGGCTGCAGAACAGATGTTGTGTTAGCAGGCATGAAAACAACATTAACCTTCTTGTACATCTTCATCAGAGCTGTTGGATGACCAGATGTATTGTCAATAAACAGTAATATTTTGAAAGGAATCTTTTTGTGGAGCCAGTAGCTCTCAACAGTAGGCTTAAAATACTTAATAAAATATGCTGTAAACAAATATGCTAATATCAGATTTTCTTTTTCCATTTCTAAAACACAGGCAGAGTAGATTTATTATAATTCTTAAGGGCCATGTGATTTTCAGAATAGTAAATGAGCATTGGCTCCAAATTAAAGTCACCAGCTACATTATACTCTAATAAGAGAGTCATCCTGTCCTTTGAAGCTTCAAAGCCAGGCACTGACTTCTCTCTAGCTGAGAAAGTCCCAGATGTCATCCTCTTCCAATATAAGGATATTTCATTTACATTGAAAATCTGTTGTTTAGTGTATCCACCTGCATCAATGATCTTGGCTAGATCTTCAGGATAACTTTCTGCAGCTTCTGCATAAGGACTTGCTGCTTCACCTTGTACTGGTATGTTATGGAGACAGCTTCTTTCTTTAAATCTCATGAACCAAACTCTGCTAGTTTCAAGTTTCTCTTCTGAAGATTCTTCACCTCTCTCTCAGCCTTTATAGAATTGAATAGAGTTAAGGCTTTGTTCTGGATTGGACTTTGGCTAACAGGAATGTTGTGGCTGGTTTGATCTTCTGTCTAGACCACCAAAGCTTTCTCCATGTCAGCAATAAGACTGTTTTGCTTTCTTATCATTTGTGTGTTCAGTGGAGTAGCACTTTTCATTTCCTTCTTGAACTTTTCCTTTGCATTCACAACTTGGCTAGCAGTTTGGCTCAAGAGGCCTAGTTCTCAGCTTTTGACATGCCTTCCTCATTAAGCTGAATCATTTCTAGCTTTTGATTTAAAGTGAGAGACATGAGACTGTTCCTTTCAATTGAACACTTACAGACCACTGTAGGGTTTTTAATTGGCCTAATTTGAATATTAGGTCAGGAATAGGGAGGCCCCAGGAGAGAAAGGTAGTTGGGAGAACAGCCAGTTGGTGAAACAGTCAGAACCACACATTTATTAACTAAATTTGCCATCTTACATGAGCACAGTTCATTGCAACCTAAGACAATTATAATAGTAACATCAAAGACCAGTGATCATAGACCACTATAACAGATACAAGAATAATGAAAAAGTCTGAAATATTGTGAGAATTACCAAAATCTAACACAGAGACATGAAGTGAGCACATGCTGCTGAAAAAAATGGCACTGAGAAACTTGTTTAACACAGGATTACCACAAATCTTAAATTTGTAAAAATAAAATATTAATAATAAATAAAAGCAATATCTGCAATGTGCAGTAAAGGAGGGGTCTCCAATCCCCAGGTACTGGTACCCTCCCTGTTAGCAACCCAGCCTCACAGCAGGGGTGAGCTGTGGGCAAATGAGCATCACTGCCTGAGCTCCATCTATTGTCAGATCAGCTGCGGCATTCGATTCTCATAGGAGCCTGAACCCTACTGTAAACTGGACGTGCAAGGGATCTAGGTTGTGTGCTCCTTATGAGAATCTAATGCCTGATGATCTGAGGTGGAACAGTTTCATCCTGAAACCATCCCCCACCAACTGTCCATTGAAAAAATTGTCTTCCATGAAGCTGGTCCCTGGTGCTGAAAAGGCACTGCAATAAAGTGAGGCACAACAAGTTGAGGAATAGCCATATTTATTTAAATTGCCATCCTCCTCAACTCTAAGCAGTAAAAAATTATTTCTTTAAATGCTGAACTTAACTGGATTGTAACTCCATTGTAGCTTTCCATGTTCTGTTCACTAAAATATCACTTTGGTGTACTTCAGGCTTTTTCTTTTTTGCCTTTTATAGAAAACTTTTGAAGTATAATTGACATACAATTAACTGCATATATTTAAAGTGTACAATTTGATGAGTTTTGACATATAGGCATATCTATGAAACCACCAGTCAAAATACCAAATGTTTCCATTCCCCCAAAAGTTACCACATGCCCATTTATAATCTATAGCTTCTTCCACTCCAGTCTCCAGCATCCACTGACCTAGTTTCTTGTTTGTATTTTCCAGTTTATATAAATGGAATCATATTTTATGTGTCCTTTTCTGTCAGGCTTCTTTCCATTGCCATAATTATTTTCAGATCATCCGTGTTGTTGTACATAGCAATAGGTCATTCTTTTTCACTTCCAAGTAGTATGTCACATCGTAGATATACCACAATTTCTTTAACCATTCACCCCTTAATGAACATTTGGGTTACTTCTAGTTTGGGGATATTAAAAATAAAGCTGCTATGAACATTTGTGAAGAAGGCTTGGGTGAACCTATGTTTTCATTGCTCTGGGGTTACTACCTAGAAATGAAATGGCTGGATCATATTGTAGGTTATGTTTAACTTAAAAAAAAAACTGAAGTGTCTGTGCCATTTTGTATTCCCATCGCTGTGGTGGAAAGTTTTTGAAGCACTTCAAGTTTTCTGCCAGAAGCTTTGTATGTTATCCAAACTCCTTAACTCAAATCCCCACAGCATCTCATAAAGCAGAAAATATAAACCCATTTAACACATGAACAAACATGAGACAATTTAGCTGTTACTAAGTATTGGAGCTGAGATTCAAACCAGATCTATCTGAAGACAGAGCCAGTCACTGATCTCTGTTTGGCTTGGTTTTGTTTTTGTTTTCCCAGCCTCCTCTCTTTTGGCCTCCAACCCCACTAGTAAAACATGCGATCTCCTGTATCACAAAGAGATCAAACTCATTTGGATCTGGATATAGAAGAGGCTTTAGCCAGAGAACCTGGATTCATTAGTAAGAATAGAGAGATGAGATTAGTGGGAGACACAATAAGGAAAAAATTAGCTCTGGCTCCCCTCAGTGTTCTACAAGATATGGTACTATAACAATTAAATAAAAACGTATGAGTCCTAGTTCATAGTTCATAGCTTGTAGGAGTGCTGCCTACAAGTTATTCATCCCCATTTGTCTCCTCTTATTTTATTTGATGCTAACCAAGTTATTTCTATCTTATGCAATAATGTCTCTCTCATTTATCTTTTAAGTGTTTTTTAAAAACATTTACAGAATATTTTCATGTAATCAGGTGAACAGAAAGCAGCACAGAATTCATTCTGCATAACCCAAGGTTACATGCATGTTATTAACTTATACTATCCCCATCCCCTAGCATGGTACCTAACACACAATAAATACTCCATAAATACTTTGTGGTAAAAAATCAGTAAACCAAACAGGCCAACTGAGTAGACACACGCCATGGAGATAAGTCAAGAAGACCGTCTCACAAAGCAAAGTGAGAAACAACTGAGGCAGGAAAACTGTCCTACGTGTAGTAGGCAAATACAACAAACCACCCCAAAACTTAGTGACTTAAAGAAGAAACATTTATTTAGCTCACATTTCTGTGGACTCAGTTAGACTTACTCATGTGTCTGCAATCAACCGGCAGTGTATTGCCTCAGTCATTATCTGACAACTGGCTAACTGTAAGTTCGAGTATTGGGGATAAGTAGGCCATATGCCATTTTATTTTATTTTACTTTAAGTTCCTGGATACATGTGTAGGACATGTATGTTTGTTACATAGGTAAACATATACCATTGTGCTTTGCTGCACCTATCAACCCATCACCTGGGTTTCAAGCCCAGCATACATTACTTTTTATTCTGATACTCTCTCTCCATACCCCGCCAACCCTATCAGGCCCCAGTGTGTGTTGTTCCTCTCCCTGTGTTCATGCGTTCACATTGTTCAGTTCCCACTTATAAGTGAGAACATGTGGTGTTTGGTATTCTGTTCCTGCATTAGTTTGCTGAGAATAATGGCTTCAAGCTCCATCCATTTCCCTGCAAAAGACATAATCTCATTCCTTTTTATGGCTACATAGTATTCTATGGTGTAATATTATGTAAAATATACATATATATATATATAACATTTTCTTTATCGAGTCTATCATTGGTGGGAGTTTGTGTTGATTCCGTATCTTTACTATTGTGAACAGTGTTGCATTGAACATACATGTGCATGTATCCTTATAATAGAATAAACTGTATAAACTATAAACTATATATAGAATAAACTCTATAATATCATAATAGAATGATTGATGCTTCTTTGGGTAATACCCAGTAATGACATTGCTGGGTCAAATGGTATTTCTGGTTCTAGATCTCCCAGGAACTGCCACACTGTCTTCCACAATGGTTAATTTACACTCCCAACAACAGTGTAAAAGCATTTCTATTTCTCCACATCCTCTCCAGCGTCTGTTTTCTCCTGATTTTTTTAACGATCGCCATTGTAACTGTTGTTTCTTGCTTTTAAATAATTGCTGTTCTGAATGATGTGAGATGATATCTCATTGTGGTGTTAATTTGCATTTCTCTAACTAGCAGTGATGTTGAGCTTTTTTCATATGCTTGTTAGTTGTATATATGTGTTCATGTCCTTCGCCCACTTTTTAATAGGGTTGTTTGTTTTTTTCTTGTAAGCTTGTTTAAGTTCCTTGTAGCTTCTGGATATTAGACCTTTGTCAGATGGATAGATTGCAAAAATTTTCTCTCATTCTGTAGGTTGTCTGTTCACTCTGATGATAGTTTCCTTTACTGCACAGAGCTCTTAGGTTTAATTAGATCCCATTTGTCAATTTTTGCTTTTATTGCGATTGCTTTTGATGTTTTCATCATGAAATCTTTCCCCATGCCTATGTACTAAATGGTATTGCCTAGATTTTCTTCTAGAGTTTTTATATTTTTGGGTTTTACATTTAAGTCTTTAATCCATCATGAATTAATTTTTGTATAAGGCCTAAGGAAAGGATCCAGTGTCATTTTCTGCATATGGTAGCCAGTTCTCCCAGCAAGGTTAATTAAACAGGGAATCCTTTCTCTATTGCTCGTTTTTGTCAGGTTTGTTGAAGATCAGATGGTTGTAGATGTGCAATCTTATTTCAGAGATATCTATTCTGTTCCATTGGTCTATCTGTCTGTTTTTGTATCAGCACCATGCTGTTTTGGTTACTTCAAACTATACTTCAAATAGGTAGTGTGATGCCTCCAGCTTTGTTCTTTTTGCTTAGGAGTCTCTTGGCTATATGGGCTCTTTTCTGGTTCCATATGAATTTTAAAGTAGCTTTCTCTAATTCTGTAAAGAATGTCAATGGTAGTTTAATGGGAATAGCATTTAATCTGTAAATTACTTTAGGCAGTACAGCCATTTTCACAATATTAATTCTTTCTATCCCTGAGCACAGAATGACTTTCCATTTGTTTGCATCCTCTCTTATTTCCCTGAGCAGTGGTTTGTAGTTCTCCTTGAAGACGTCCTTCACATCCCTTGTTAGCTGTATTCCTAGATATTTTATTCTCTTTGTATCAAGTGTAATGAGAATTCATTCATGTTTTTGTTCTCTGCTTGTCTGTTGTTGGTGTATGGAAATGCTTGTGATTTTTGTACGTTGATTTTGTATCCTGAGACTGCTGAATTTGCATATCAGCTTAAGAAGCTTTTGGTCTAGAAAGCTGATGGGGTTTTCTAGATATAGGATCATGTCATCTGCAAACAGAGACAGTTTGACTTCCTCTCTTCCTATTTGAACACATTTTATTTCTTCCTCTTGCCTGACTTCCTCTTGCCTGTCTAGAATTTCCAATACTATGTTGAATAGGAGTGGTAAGAGAAGGCATCCTTGTCTTGTGCTGGTTAAAGGAATGCTTCCAGCTTTTGCCCATTCAGCATGACATTGGCTGTGAGTTTGTCATAAAAAGCTCTTTTTATTTTGAGGTATGTTCCATCAATACCTAGTTTAGTGAGAGTTTTTTACATGAAGGGGTGTTGAATTTTTATCAAAGGCCTTTTCCTATGTCTATTAAGATAATCAGGTGGTTATTGTCTTTAGTTCTGTTTATGTGATGAATTACATTTATTGATTTCCATATGTTGAACCAGTCTTGTATCCTGGGGATGAAGCCCACTTGATCATGGTGGATGAGCTTTTTGATGTGCTACACTGGATTTGGTTTGCCAGTATTCATCAAGGATTTTTGCAACGATGTTCATCAGGGATACTGGTCTGAAGTTTTCTTTTTTTTTGTTGTAGCTCTGCAAGGTTTTGGTATCAGGATGATGCTGGCCTCATAAGATAAGTTGGGAGGGTCTCTCCTTTTTAACTGTTTGGAATCATTTCAGAAGAAATGGTACCAGCACCTCTTCATACCTCTGGTATAATTCAGCTGTAAATCTGTCTGGTCCTAGGCTTTTTTTGGTTGGTAGGCTATTTGTTACTGCCTCCATTTCAGAACCTGTTATTGGTTTATTCAGGGATTCAGCTTCTTCTGGGTTCAGTCTTGAGATGGTGTATGTGTCCAGGAATTTATTCATTTCTTCTAGATTTTCTAGTTTATTTGCATAGATGTGTTTATAGTATTCTCTGATGGCTGTTTCTCTAATTTCTCTAGGGAAAAAATTCTCTGATTTCTGTGGAGTCGATGATATCTCCTTTATCATTTTTTATTGTGTCTATTTGATTCTTCTCTCTTTTCTTTTTTATGAGTTTAGTTAACAGTTTATCTATTTTATTATTTTTTTCAAAAAACAAGCTTCTGGATTAGCTGATTTTTAAGGGATTTTTGTAGCTCATCTACTTCAATTCTACTGTGATCTTGGTTATTTCTTGTCTTCTGCTAGCTTTGGGGTTTGTTTGCCCTTGGTTTTCTAGTTCTTTTAGTTGTGATGTTAGATTGAAATCTTTCTAGCTTTTTTTTTTTTTTTTTTTTTTTTTTGAGACAGGGTCTCACTCTATTCTACAGGCTGGAGTGCAATGGTGCAATCTTGGCTCACTGCAACCTCCACCTCCCAGTTCAAGTGATTCTCCTGCCTCAGCCTCCCTAGTAACTAGTAACCAGGATTACAGGAACCCACCACCATGCCCAGCTAATTTTTGTCTATTTTTAGTAGAGACAGGACTTCACTATGTTGGCCAGGCTGGTCTCAAACTCCTGACCTCAGGTGATCCACCCGCTTCAGCCTCCCAAAGTGCCAGGATTACAGGTGTAAACCACTATGCCCAGCCCTTTCTAATTTTTTGATGTGGGCATTTAGTGCTATACATTTCCCTGTTAATACTGCTTTAGCTGCATCCCAGAGATTCTGGTACTCTGTCTCTTTGTTCTGATTGATTTCTAAGAACTTCTTGATTTCTGCCTTAATTTCATTATTTACCTAGGAGTCATTCAGGAGCAAGCTGTTCAATTTACATGTAGTCATGTGGTTCTTTTTTTTTTTTTGAGACAAAGTCTTGCTCTGTCACCCAAGCTGGAGTGCAGTGGTATGATCTCAGCTCACTACAACCTCCACCTTCTGGCTCAAGCAATTCTCAAACCTCAGCTTCCCAAGTAGCTGGAACTAAGGGCACATGCTACCATGCCCACCTAATTTCTGTATTTTTAGTAAAGACAGGGTTTCACCATGTTGGCCCAGCTGGTCTTGAACTCCTGACCTCAAGTGATCCACCCTCTTTGGCCTCTGAAAGTGCTGGGATTACAGGTCTGAACCACCACACCTGGCCTACATGTAGTTTTGTGGTTCCAAGTGAGTTTCTTAAATCTTGTGTTCTAATTTGATTGTGCACGGTCTGAGAGACTGTTTGTTATGATTTCAGTTCTTTTGCATTTGCTGAGGAGTATTTTACTTCCAATTATGTGATTGAGTTTAGAGTAAATGCTATGCGGCACCAAGAATAATGTATATTCTGTTGTTTTGGGTGGAGAGCTCTGTAGATATTTATCAGGTCCACTTGATCCAAAGCTAAGTTCAAGTCCTGAATATCCTTGTTAATTTTCTGTCTCAATCATCTGTCTAATATTGACAGTGAGGTGTTAAAGTCTCCCTCTATTATTGTGTGGGGAGTCTATGTCAATCTCTAGGAACTTGTTTTATGAATCTGGGTGTTTCTGTATTGGGTGCCTATATATTTAGGATAATTAGCTCTTCCTGTTGAATGTAACTCTTTACCATTATGTAATGCCTGTCTTTGTCTTTCTTTATCTTTGTTGGTTGACAGAAACTAGGATTGCAACCCCTGCTCCTTTCGGTTTTCCGCCTGCTTGGTAAATTTTCCTCCACCTTTTTATTTTGCATCTATGTGTGTCTTTGCCCATGAGATGGGTCTCTTGAATACAACACAGCTATGGGTCTTGACTCCTTACCCAGCTTGCCATTCTGTGTCTTTTAACTGGAGCATTTAGCCTATTTACATTCAAGGTTACAATTGTTTTATGTGAATTTGATACTATCATCATGATGCTAGCTGGTTATTTTGCAGACTTCTTGATGTGGTTGCTTCATAGTGTCTTTGGTCTTTGCATTTCAGTGTGTTTTTATAGCTGCTGGTAATGGTTTTTCTTTTCCAGATTTAGTGCTTCCTTCAGGAGCTCCTGCAAGGCAGGCCTTGCTTGCTTAGAAAGTATCTTATTTCTCCTTTGCTTACGAAGCTTTGTTTGGCCAGATATGAAATTCTGGGTTGGAAATTCTTTTACTTAAGAATGTTGATTATTGGTCCCCAATCTCTTCTGGCTTGTTGGGTTTCTCTTGAGAGGTCCGCTGTGAGTCTGATGAACTTCCCTTTGAAGGCAACCTAGCCTTTCTCTCTGGCTGCCCTTAACATTTTTTCCTACATTTCGACCTTGGAAAATCTAATGATTATGTGTCTTGAGATTGATCTACTCATGGAGTATCTTACTGGGGTTCTCTGGATTTCCTGGATTTGAATGTTGGCCTGTCCTGCTAAGTTGGGACAGTTCTCCTGGATGATAACCCAAAATATGTTTTCCAACTTGTTTCCATTCTCCTTGTCTCTTTCAGGTACAGCAATCAGCTGTAGGTTCAATCTTTTTATATAAGCCCATACTTCTTGGAGGTTTTCTTCATTCCTTTTTATTCTTTTCTCTCTAATCTTGTCTGCCTATGTCATTTCCAGAAGATAATCTTTGACCTCTGAAATTCTTTCCTCTGCTTAGTCTATTTGGCTATTGATACTTGTGGTTGCATTGCGAAGTTCTTATGCTGTGTTTTTCAGCTTCATTAGGTCATTTATGTTCCTCTCTAACCAAAGAATAACCAGTTATTCTGTCATGTTTTATTGTGGTTCTCAGATTCTTTGCATTGGGTTAGAACATACTCCTTTAGCTCAGTGAAGTTCATTATTACCCACCTTCTGAAGCCTACTTCTGTTAATTCATTCATCTCGGCCTCTGCCCAGTTCTATGCCTTTGCTGGAGAGGTGTTGTGATCATTTGGAGGAGAAGAAGTATTATAGGTTTTGAAGTTTTCAGCACTTTTTTGTTGATTCTTTCTCATCTTCATGAGTTTATTTAGCTTCAACTTTGAGGCTGCTCACCTTTGGATGGGGTTTTTATAGGGACTTTTTTGTTGATGCTGTTATTGTTGCTTTCTATTTGTTTGTTTTTCTTTTAACAGACAGATCCCTTTTCCATAGGACTGCTGCAGTTTGCTGGGGGTCTACTCAAGACTCCTTCACCTGGGTCCCTCCTGCACCTGGAGGTGTCACCAGTGAAGGCTGCAGAACAGCAAAGATGGCTGCCTGCTCCTTCCACTGGGAGTTCTGTCCCAGAGAAGCACTGACATAATGCCAGTGGGAACACTCCTGTATAAGGTGTCCAATGACCCCTCTTGGGGGGGGTCTCACCCAATCAAGAGGCATAGGATCAGAAATCCACTTAACAAAGCATTCCGGCTACCCTTTGGCAGAGGGGTGCATTGCATAGAGAGAAATCTCACTTGTCCAGACTGCCTGGAGCCAACAGTGAAAAAGACTAAGTCTGCTAATCCAGCAAGACTTTGGCCATTCCTTGCCACCTCTCCCCAAAGCAGTTCCATCCCAGCGATATCAGAGTTCTGTATGTAAGCCCCTGGCTGGAATTGCTGAAATTCCCTCAGGGAGGCCCCACCTAGTGAGGAGGGATGGGTCAGGGTCCAGCCTAAAGAGGGAGTCTGGCCATGATCTACCACAGCCACAGTGCTGTGCTGTGGGGAATTCCTCCTGGGTCCAACCGCCCAGTCTCCCTGACATCAACAGGGAAAAACCAGCAAACTGGAGTGGCCATAATGGCTGCTGCCCTTCCCCCAATGGGCTCAGTCATCTTAGGCAGCAGGCAGCCACAGTGATGATGGTTACCCCTCCCCGTGAAAACTCAGTAGCCTTAGGCAGTCTTCAGCTGAGTGGCCACCAAGAATCTGCACAGCTCTGTATTTGGGATCCAAGGCTCTGGTGGCATAGACTCACAAGGGGGATCTCCTGACACGAGGGTTGCACAGATTTGTGGATAAGGTGTGGTTTCCTGGGTAGGGTAGCACAATCACTCACTGCCTCCCCTGGCTGGGGGTGAAAGCTCCCCTTTCCCCATGCGGCTCCAAGGTAGGCTGTCACCCCACTCTGCTTTTCCTTGCTTCCCATGGGTCACGCCAACCACCTAGTCAGTACCAATAAGAGAACCTGGATACCTCATTTGCCAGTGCAGGATTCACTCACTGTTTTCGTTCTTCTCAATGGAAGCCTCCAACTGCAGCTGTTTCTAGTCAGCCATCTTGACCCTTTCCTGCCATATTTATTTTATCAGTCAACTGGCCAGCCTAGATATTTAATATGGAAAGCAGAGTATTCCCATCATAGATGAAAGGACACCTGTCTAGGTAAGTGCAACAAGTTTTTCTACAATATCACATGTCTGGACTTACTCCCATGATCAGTGTAAATAATGTAATCTCTCCAACAGCATTCACCAATACCATAAAACGTGTCTTTATATTCTTTGTCTCTCTAGGAAGCACAAATTTTGCAAGATTTATCATATTTTTCACTTTAGACATAGAATTAATTCCAGTGCTTTATTTTATAATTGAAATCTATCAACCTTATACTAAATTCTGACTCGTTATGCTAGAAATCACTAGCAACTTTTTTTTTTTTTTTTGAGACAGGGTCTCACTTCTGTCACCCAGGCAGGAGTGCAGTGGCACAATCACAGCTCATTCTAGCCTCAATCTTCCAGGCTCAAGACAGCCTCCCACCTCATTTTTTTCACATTTTTGTAGACACTAGTTCTCACTATGTTATCCAGGCTGGTCTCAAACTTCTGGGCTCAAGTGATCTTCTCACCTTGGCCTCCCAAAGTGCTAGAATTACAGGTATGAGCCACTGTGTCCAGCCCACTAACAACTTTTATATGGCAGTAGTATGTCATCTTTGGTGCATGGACCTGACATCATCTATTTTGGTTACTCAGACGTTATTTGTTTACAACCCTTTTTTTTTAACCATGTTTCAAAATATTGAGTTCATGAGATAAAGAATACGTTATAAATGGCTTTCCAAATGGACTTGATTTGAATCTTGGCACTACCATACTGCATCTGTCAACAACCACTTTTCTGCCTAGTTAGCTCCAACTCATTTGTTAAGGCTCAGGACAAGAGTTATCTTCTTTAGGAAAATATCCTTAATTTCCATAACCCATTCTATTAATTATTTCTCCTATGTTTTCCCAAACATCTATACTTCCCTCCATCTTAATACTTACCCCATTGTGCTATAATTGTCTTACTTTTTATAGATTATCCAACATTAGACTGCATGCTTTTTGGAGTATACATTGATGCACATCTTTGTTTCACATAGTAAACCTGCAGACATAAATAGATGAGTAATGAATATATTTCAGTTTACAAGGTTAGGGAAAAATATATGGTCACATTTATTTTAATATCCAATAATAATGACTTTAAGCCTCAATCCTGCTGATCATGAGTTATATTCTCCTAGCTACTAGAGTCCAAAGTGGTTTCTGGCAATCTTGAAAAATGCTGACGTGGTCTTTAAAATTATCCTTTGTACACACACACACACACACACACACACACACACAAACACATACATACACACACAGACAAGAAGCTCAAATGGACCCCTATGGTCTCCTTTGTCTTGCTGACTTCCAGATTTCCACCCATTTGTTTCTGTTTTCTACATTTAGTTGCTTCCATGTACTTTTTAGCACTAAACCACATTTTAGAATTGTAAATAAAGTCCAATTTTCTCCAATAGCTGAACCACAGTAGTTCCTAGGGTACAGGGGATGTTCCACTTCTCCACAATGTTATACTCAATCAAAGAGCAAACAAAAATAAGCACTAGACTCTGGAAGCCCAGTTCTGCATGATCAACTCATTTGAGTTACAAGCACATAGACATTTTCTTCAAGGTGTGCCCACATTGCCAGAGTATCTAGGTATAAAAGAAATCCAGCATCAGCTTCAGGCTGAACCCAGTACTGGGCCTTCTCTATGGTAAGTTAGGTAACTTAGGTACCGGGCTTAAGTCCTCCTTCATTCCAGGTCTCTAATATCTAGACATCTTAATTCCTTGTGAACACTGAGGTCCTCCACAGGGAGGATGAAGTGAGATAGGCAATCTTGGTCTCATTCCCTGACTGGATGTTTATTGAGTTCAGAGACCAGAACAAGAGAGAGTCCTTGGGAAAATCTAACTTTTTTATCTAGTAGTTTGAAGTAAAATTTGAAATTAGACGAAAGGGCCTTCTTCTTGTCTGAAAAATTCTGAAGACAGGAGGCTGGCTTCTGTGATCCAGAACAGCAGACAAAAGAGAAAGGTCATCAAATAGTCAAGAAGCAATTCTGTCATTTCAGGAGGCAAGGGCATATGAACCAAGTGGCTTCACGAAAGATAGCGGCCTAAGACATTAAGGCAATAAGAAGAAAAAAGAGCTGTTTCTTAATTGAACTTAACAGTTTGCACCCATGAATTAATTTATTAGGTTCTATGAATATTGGTCTTGGACAATTAACATTTCCTCTAATCCTCTTCTTTCTGTCTGGTTTATTAGATTAACCAGATCGCCTTTGGCCTCTGATTTTTTTTTTTTTTTTTTTTTTTTTGCCCTCTTTCCTATACCCACTTCCCCAACATAAGGCTGTTGGAAATAGACTCTCACTTTAGTAGGAAATCAAAGACTTGACATGCTGATATGGTTAGGCTTTGTGTCTCTACCCAAATACTATTGTTAACTGCAATCCCAATAATCCCATAATCTCCACCAGTCAAGGGGGAGACCAGGTGAAGGTAACTGAATCATGGAGATGGTTTTCCCCATGCTGTTCTCATGATAGTGAGTAAGTTCTCATAAGATCTAATGGTTTTATAAGGGGCTGTTCCCCCTTCACTCAGCACTTCTTTTTCCTGCTGCCTTGTGAAGAGAGTGCCTTGCTTCCCCTTCACCTTCTGCCATGATTGTAAGTTTACTAAGGCTTCCCCAGCCATGCTGAACTGTGAGTCAATTAAACCTCTTTCCTTTATAAACCCAGTCTCAGGTATTTTCTTATATCAATGTGAGAATAGACTAATACACATGTGAAGATACATTCTGAAAGAACAAACCACGATGAAAGTCAATTTTCAGTACCATGCTTAAGAGGAGTATCCTATTCTTCTGTATTATTTGCTAGCTAAGTAGATATTAATAATAGCAAATTACATTCAGTCTCGGGGCTAAAAATGGGAGAAGGGGAGTGAGAGCCACTGAACTATTTAGCTGCACATTAAAAACTACTTTTAACTAAACTAAGTAGTGGACAATGTTTACAAATTTTTAACCAAAAACAAGAGAAAAAGTGAATACTTATCTCTTCGTTTTTGTAATATGTCTATAAGATAGATATTATCTCATTTTATCTTATTTTATAACTTATAATCTGAGGCTCAGAGGTTAAGTAACTTGCCCAAGCAATTCAGTTATAAAATAAGGGCATCCGGAATTATAAAAAACATTATTTTTACCCAAGAGCATCAACAAGAATTCTTATTTTCTAGTTCCAAGTTCAGTGTTCTTTTCATTTGACATATTGTTGTGATTTAATTATTTTCAGAAAGCTGAATTCTAAACTCTAAAATTTCTCCATCCAAACTCTGTATAGATTTCTGTACAAATTTTCACCCACTTTTAATATGATAAGAGGATTATTTCCGTCATTCAACATGATCAACATGTTGCTTGAAAAGTTAAGAAAGAGCTTCTAATTCCCTATGCACTTTGGCCACCCAGCGTCAAAACGGGCAACTGCAGGCAGATGCTAACATTTTTACAGACAAGCATCACAGTACATGCTGTCTGTTTTAGAGCAACAAAAATAAATCACGGCAGAGGTTCCAGTCTTCAAATAGTAAAAACATGTAGATATTGAAGATACTCCCACAACAGAGAAAGTACATAAAAATGAGTAGCCAAATTTTTTAATGAAAGATTTTAGTAGCATTAGTAAAAAGGATGTGCCGAATTCCAAAATGCTAGAAACAATCAAAGGAGTAAAAAATACTAAGAAGAAGAAGAAGAGAAAACAAGATAGAATGTAATCATATGTGAGGAAGCAGCCAAAAATAAGAGAATGTATATTGTCTTTTCACACTTTTTAAATGTAGAAGTTAATTAGACAGGGTAAATGAATGAGAACACAGACAATGAGACACACACACACACACACCCCAAAAAAAAAAAAAAAAAAAACCACCAGTGAAATTGCCAATATTGTGTTATTCAGAGAAATATCTAGCTAGAAAACTGATAGGAAACCTGTGGCAGTCACGTTCTACCAAGTTGTAATGACAAATTCAAGTGAGCAATATCAGCAAGAGATCTTTAGGACTAATGTTAGAATGCTGTCATCTGAGTGGATTTACTGCACACTTAATTATACATAGATAGCACCTGCCCTTTGTTGAGCACAATCTAGTAAAATAAAAATGATGATATCACCAAAGAAAGAAGCTATTAGCTCATTAATCCAATTACACGAATGACAAAGAGATGGGAATTTCAGAGATAGGTATACAGCATGTGCTTATTTAAAATTTTAAAAGCAGAAAAATGACCATAGAACTCTGGGTATGATAAGAAAAGGATTTTAAATAGTAATATGTCTTCTTTTATAATCATTCAGGGGTTGGGCTTGAGCCCCTTGGGTCAACCTCTATTTGAAATCCTATCATTTTAGAGTGTCTGCCCAAGCACAGTGCATGAATGTAAAAAGCTATACATATCGATTAGACCAGTGGCTCTCAATATTTGTATCAGGTTCCATACATGGGATAGAAAGTACTCTCATATATGCACTTGAGTTATTCAAAATTCCTGACTCCTTTCCTGAAAGTCCTTTCTCTTCCACTGAAAAAAGCATGGTTAATGAAAGTCAGTAAAAGAACAATTACAGTAACTATTCTACTTTACATTTCAAAGCAAATACTTCCCAAAATTCAATACTCTGCTAGTAGTAACTTTATTATTAATGACCCACTTCACAACAAATCATCAACTAGTATGAAACCTATAGTTGAGCAATAAATATTGCTAAAGATCATAATTTAATTATCCCTTGTGATTCAAGGTATACAGCAAATCAGGGAAAAGCAGATAGAAAGAAATTTGATGTATACTTACCATCAGCTAACAGAATTGGAAAGGAAGTTTCAAATAGTACTCAGTTCTCCTTTATTTCCAAAAGTTTGTATTCAAAATATCGCAGACCCAAAATCTTCCTGTCATTTTAATCATATTCAGCTATAGAAATTCAACAACCTCTCCAAGAATCCACTTATAAGGAGGTGCTTCATTGACCCCTGTATTTCACATATAAGCCTGTTTCTTCAGGTTTTGCCCTTTAAGGGGTTTGGATAAGCATATTTTCATCCTTTATGATCATGTTTCATATTCCCCAGGGATACCCTCTAGGAATAACTCCTCTCTGCCACCATTAGACACTTTCCAAATTTGCAAACTATTACAGCTGAGCCTACCAAAGTCCTCTGACATCCATGAAGGAAAAGTCCCTCCCCTCTGTCTGCTGAATAACCATTCTCTAAATATGTGCCCTGTTTTCTTGGCAGATAGAATTGCTTTCCTTTGAAAACATGTTACAATAGTTGAGATTCTCATACGCTCTTCCAAAATAAAAAGGCACTAAAAAAGTGAAACATTTGAAAAATGCTTTTTTATTCATTTGGCATTCTAAATTATCAAAGGTATAAGCCATTTCTCAAGAGAAATGAATATAACTGTACTGATACAACAGATTTCTTAATGGTTTTAAAAAGAAGAAAAAATACACCTAACCACAGGAATCCAAGAGATACAAATGTTAAGGTAAAAATTATTAACAAAAGATTAAAATTTTAATATCAGAGTGCCTAAAGATGCCTGAAAATAAGCCTACATATATGATTGCTATCTGAAGTCTTTGCTTCATATGCTAGTTCTAAAATAAAAAAGTACAATTATGAAATTATATAAAATAGAGGCCACAAATTTTAGCCCATCTCTGAATCAATTAATGCCCAGGAGCCACTATAAATGCCTGTCTTTTCTGCTGGATTTACACCAGGCAGCTGCTAATATACCCCACCACTGCTCAGTCCCTTCTTACTTGAGTAAGGGACACAGTCAGAGGACTAGAAAAATAAATAGAATAGTGTTAAAGCCGCACTTCAGAATTCAGGTAAAAACAAAATCCCTAATTGTATTCTGTTTATGAATAAGCTGCCCAGTTTTCAAGAAGATTACCTGAACCATTTAGGTAAGTTCAATTTGTTTGATAATTTTTAAAACTATAAGTTGCTATTAGGTACTCCTGTGTGTGGTACTGTGCTTTGTTAATACATATGGTCTTGTCTTTCAAAATTTATAATCCAAGCTAAATAATAAATGCTTATTATCCACTGAAATTCATTACTCAATTATTCTTTTTTACTACAAGAGTAGGTAGCCTCAACTTATGAATAAGATACCTTTCAAGATTTTATATATTCTTTTGAACTCAGAATGTCCCCATCCTGTAGAAACTGATTAAAATGGAAATTAGGTTCCTACACCTGTGTACAAACAAGCAAGAAACTATTAAACACAGAGATACTGAACCAAGTTCCCAGTTTGCATCACTAATGGTATGTAAACACTGGTTAGACTTTCAGCCATTTTGGGAACCATTGAGTACCTAATGAAGGCATGTACTCCTAAAATTTCACAAACCACTTAGGTGCACCAGGTTAAGAAGGGTTGATTTACCCCATTGTTTATTTAGGAATTTAACTACCAATGTAAGAAATAATCCCCCTTATAAGAGGATGATTTATGACCCCCACTCCCCCTCATTTGGTTTGGCTGTATCCCCACCCAAATCTCATCTTGAATTCCCATGTGTTGTGGGAGGTAATTGAATTACAAGGATAGTTTTTTTCTTGCACTATTTTCGTGATAGTGAATGAGTCTCACGAGATCTGATTTCAAAACGGGAGTTTCCCTGCACAAGCTCTCTGTTTGCCTGCCACCATCCATTTAAGATGTGACTTGCTCCTCCTTCCATCCGCCATGATTGTGAGACCTCCCCAGCCATGCAAAACTGTAAGTCCATTAAACCACTTTTTCTTCCCAGTCTTAGGTATGTCTTTAGTCTCCAGAACTGTGAGAAAGTAAATTTCTGTTGTTTAAGACACCAGTCTGTGGCACTTTGTTATGACAGCCCTCACAAACTAACCTACCCATTATCCCCATCTTCTAATATAATATGCCTCTAAGCAGTAAGAAGAAGGGATACCACTCTAGAGATAGTATCTTTAAAGGCTTCATTTATTTTGATACTCTAGAGATAGTATCTTTAAAGACTCCATTTATCAAAATAGGAAGTTCCACTTACATTCCAGCACCAGTGCTGAGACCCACTCTCCTGACTCAAAGGAGCCAGACTAGAGAGAAAAGGAAGTTGTGCAACTCTAACCTAACAGAGATCACTAAGAAGCAAAATCATTACTTTTGCACAAGCTTTCTCTGTATATCTTCATAAGAGATAAAAACTTTCCAAGACACTCATACCTCCAGGTTTTGGAATTGAGGAACGAAAGTCAGTGTCTACTTGTTTACATTTTGGGTTATTGGTAAGTCTATTTTTCATAAATTGTTTATTAATTGAATGCAGATGTGCAGTCACCAAAAGCAGTCCTATGTGTCCTATCTCTAGATCATTTGAGTTTTCCCTTCTCAGTAGTTGCTCTAACAGTGGAAATAACCTGAAATGGGAAAAGGCTAGGTAATAGAATATAAGAACAACAAATTTTCCAAAACATCTCATAGCCTAGGGAAGTACTGACATTTTCACCAAGCTCTTGCTATTCAACTCTGCTTTTCAGATACAAAAAATCATCTAAATACAATCTTTCTCAGGGAAAATTTACTGCAGCCACAGTCTCTGCTGGAAAAAAAGAAAGAACTTGTTTCCAAAAAAAAAAAAAGAGGAAGAACTTGTTTCTCTTGAAAAGGGAAACAACTTGTTTCTCAAAAAACAAAAACAACTTGTTTCTCAAAAAGTAAAAACAGGCCGGGCGCGGTGGCTCACGCCTGTAATCCCAGCACTTTGGGAGGCCGAGGCGGGTGGATCACGAGGTCAAGAGATCGAGACCATCCTGGTCAACGTGGTGAAACCCCGTCTCTACCAAAAATACAAAAAATTAGCTGGGCATGGTGGCTCGTGCCTGTAATCCCAGCTACTCAGGAGGCTGAGGCAGGAGAATTGCCTGAACCCAGGAGGCGGAGGTTGCGGTGAGCCGAGATCGCGCCATCGCACTCCAGCCTGGGAAACAGCGAAACTCCCGTCTCAAAAAAAAAATAAAAATAAAAATAAAAACAAAGATATGGCACTTGAAACTTACTTTTTGTGTGATCTAAACTCCCTGAATCTTGGTTTCTTATTTGTTGACAGAGGGCTCTTATATAATAGCAGCTACTCTAATGATAATGGTTGTGATGAGCATCAAATAAAATTTTATAAGAACTACTATTTGTAAAGACCAGTGGTTTTTGCCCATCAAAAGATAGGGTTCCTAAAGAGCCTGTATCACCATGGCAAGTGAATAAAGTAACAATTTCCTCAGTCCTTCCCCGAGGGGACCTTACCAAAAGCCATTTTCTCAACTAAGAAAATGCCCAAATGTTTCAAGGACTTTTGGACACAGAGTTGACACTAAAGCATCATTATGTTCCTCTGATGGAAAACCAGCATATGGGGGTAAAGTAATAAATGGAGTCTGGCCAAGTTCTATCCAACTGTGGGTCCACACACCCATCCAGTAGTCACCATTGCTGTCACTAATTGTATAACGATAATGGACATGCTTGGTATTTAGCAGAACCACCATGTTGGTACCTTGGACTATGGAATAAGACCCATTTACTAGAGAAAGCTAATTTTAAACTCTGAAACTGCTCCTCCCCAAGATAGTAAATTTTAACACACAGTATTTCATCTGTTTGTTAGTGGGGGTGTCAGGGAAGTGGTGGCAGAGATTAATGACACCTTTAAAAACCTACAGAATATTTGGTTGCTGATTCTCATCATATTCCCTTTTAATTGACCAGCAAGGACCCTACAAAAAACAGACATATCTTCGAGAATGACAATAAAGTAAGGCAAACTCAATCAGAAATGTCGTCCCAATTACAGATGTTGTGCCAGATATGGTTTCTTTGCTACAACAGATTACCACAACCTGTAATACACAGTATACTATTGTTGATCTGAAAAACACTTTATTTTCCATCCCTATTGGAAAGGTCAGAAATAGTTTGAATTCACTTGTAACTGATAGGTGTATATATTTACAGTCTTACCCAGAGTTAGGTTCATTCTTTTGCCCTCTGACATAATGTTTTTCAAAGAGAACTGAACTGGTCATTTGGCAAAACATAGCATTGGTTCATTATATTGATGATACTATGCAAATCGGACTGGACAAGCAAGAAGTTAGCATATACATTATGGTATAGCATATGCATTCCAGAGTGTGACAGTTAAACCCCATAAAGGTTCTGAGAAATGCCATGTAGGTAGTATAGGGGAGTCCAGTTGTCTGGTACAAGCCACGACATCCTCTCTAAACTAAACAAATTATTCCATCTTGTATCTCCCTCCACAAAAAGGGAAGCACCATGCCTGGTATTCCAGTATTCCTCTTTGGCTAATATGTTCAACATATTACACATTAGCAAATAATTTTCTTACTCACTTACCAGATAGCATGAAAGGTTACAAGCTTTGAGTGTGGTCCAAAGCAGGAGAGAGCCCTGCAGCAGGTATGGGGAGTGGTTGGGCCATACGATCTGACAGACCCTTCACTATGAAAAGCATCAGTGATAGGAAAAGATAATATATGAAATTTATGGCAAGGCCCTAAAGTAAAATCACAATGTAGCTCCCTAGGATTCTGGATCAAACCATTCCATCTGAAGTAAGAAGTTACACACCAAGTTTTTTTAAAATAAAAGCTCTCTGGAGTACAATTGTGCCCTGGTAGAGAGAAAAGACAGAGTCTAATTACAGAAGATAAATGATTGGTGAACTAAAATTGACTGTTATGACATAGGTTCTCCCAGACCTGCCTAAATCAGTCAAAGAAAGCTTCTTGCCCAAGATCAAGTCCCTTTCCTGAGGGAAGCCCACTTTCATTGACTGATCCAGATGTGAAGTAATAAGGCCCAACTCTTCCTTCAAAGTGGACCAACTCTGAAAGGCCGTATCTGTTCCAGAGCTTCCCTCTAGGTGGCTGAAGCCATTGTGACAACTGCATCACATTTCAGCACCCCCATGAATATTGTTACTTCCTCCGTTCTCCCATGGATATTGATCTCAAGAACATTCTTCAGTAAACTTCTTTCAGACAAATTTGCATCTTAGAATCTTTTTTCCCAAGCAAACATACCTGAGATGGGTACATACCAAAATGCTATTGAGTTGAGTAAGTGAAAATGAGCCAGGGGAAAAAAAGTTTTACTTTTGAACTTTTCAAAACTAATGCTGAATTTAATTTATTTATTTATTTATTTATTTAGAAACAGAGTCTCACTCTTTTGCCCTGGTTGGACTGCAGTGGCGCAATCATACCTCACTGCAGCCTCAGCCTCCTGCACTCAATAGATCCTCCCATTTCAGTCTCCCAAGTAGTGGGACTACAGGCACACACCATCACACTGGGCTTTTTCAATTTTTAGTAGAGACAAGGTCTCACTATGTTGCCCACGCTGGTCTTGAACCCCTAAACTCAAGCAATCCTCCCCGCTCAGCTTCCCAAAGTGCTGGGATGACAAAAGTGAGTCATCACACCTGGCCTGAATTTTAATTTATAAAGAAAAAGAGTGGAAAAAAGGAAATGGGGGAAGGAAGGGAAAAGAGTCTCTCCTACCTATGTCTGACGACCACGTCCCCTGTTACTTGAAATACTATTATGTGATCAGTTGGGTAGGCTCACATCCTGTGAAGGATAATGCTAGCCTGGAGAACTATCACAATTTGCTATTCAGCAAAGAAGAAGTTAAATGTTTTAACCCAACCCCTACTTGTGTTTGCCTCCTGTGAAAATTCTGAATTTTATTCACTCATTTACTAAATATTTATTTAGCACCTACAATATGTCAAGCAAAGCTCTATATTTTATAATATAGCACTACTATCTTTATGTATACTTTTAAAGCTATGAATGAAATAGATGTGTCAGATTTCTTGGATATAATATTATACATAGCCATTTATTTTCTTTCTCTTTTTTTTTTGATGCTTTCTCATTGCAAGTCACAAAGTCAATAAAGCAACGATAATCAGAGTAGATATCAAAAGGACTTTTAAATTGGAATAGTTTTCCATTTACCAAAGATATGCTGAAGGACATTTTTTCAGGCTGTTACACATTTACATAGGAGATTCAATAATATCATACTTGCAAAGTAGCTAGACATGACATTTTGGATTTGAGATGATAGGATTAAAATGACAATATATGAAAACTGTAATGTATACAAAATTAGAAAAGATGGGGACAAAATAGTATTTTAATTACTGACAATGAATAATATATCAAGGAGAATACAGCAAAAGAAAATTTGTGAGAAAATATATTTTAAAAAACGCAAAACAAGTTAAAAGTTTCTCATATTAAGATTATATCTCTGCAAATTGATGAATAAAAATATGCTCCAGCTCTGAAAATATAAACTTAGGTTAACATATAAGAATTCAAAAACAAACTAAGAGAAACTCATCTCTGGAATTACTTAAAGTATAGAGATGAAAAATTAGCTTCCGTTAAAACTATAAGTGAAATCATAGGTCACGATTTTATTAGTCTTTAATAGAAAACTTGAAGAAGTTGCTAACACAAGTGCTTTTGGGAATGCAAAGTGTTGGCAGATACAGGAGAAGGTTAGAGAATATTAATACACAGCAACCCCAGAATTTAAATTAAATCTATACTTAGTCTGAATCACATAAACCTGAATTTTTATATACCAAGGATGAAGAGCTATTCTATAATATTTAAAAGTTAATTTTAATAGAAAATTTCAAGCCTTGTTGACTTGAAACTTTGAAATTGGGTGTTTGTTATAAAGGAAACTTATTTTCTAAAGAAAGCTTTTTGTTCACTTAAAGTTGTAAGCACTATTTGTCACAAGGGGTTGAATTTGCTCATCAATTTTACAATTAAATCACTAAGCACCTAACTGCTCTTAATATAAATCACTCACCCAGTACCTAAAAACTATGCCGCCTTGTACTAAGTTAGTACTATATCTGAAAGTGTTCCTTGTTGAATAGATTGTTAAAGTAATGGTTCTAATACATTACCTTTAAAATACAACACGAAATCGCCTTCTTTCACAGAAAATACTCAACAAACTAAGCTGTAGAGCTGAATTATTTTTAAACCCAGTGATCAGCACATCAAAGAGAATATAAGATGAAAACTGAAAATACCTAGTACATTTTGGGAAGTGGAAAAATCTAGAAGAAATTTATGGAGCATTTTTAAACAACTGAATTATTGAAATGTTACCAAAAATAAAACTGCCCAGATGCAATTGTTTTGTTTAATAAAGGCAAAACGTCACTAGAGGCAGGAACAATCTAGAAAAAAAAAAAAACTAATGAAGTTGGAACTAGAACCAAGTATAAGTCATATGAAAGAAATGGAAACAATAAACTCAAAGGAAAAAATCATTTTAAAAACTAATCATTACTTTGAAAAGAAATTACAAAATAAAACCCACTTACTAAAAAGGAAAAAATATATAAATTAATAAAATGAGAAATAAAAGAACCAAGACAAAAGATTTTTGAAAAATATCTGACTAAAACAATAATGAGATACCACTACACACCTCTGTAAGAATGGTCAAAACCAAAACATTATAACACCAAATCCTGGTGAGGATATAGTGCAACAGGAACTGTCACTCACTTCTGGTAATAATGCAAAGTAGTACAGCCACTTTGGGAGACAGCTTTGCAGTTTGTTACAAAATTAATAGTGAATGCATATCATCATACATGTGTCAAAACCCACAGAATATATAGCATCAAGGGTGAATCCTAATAACTGTGGACATTGAGTGATAATGATGCATCAGTGTAGGTTCATTGATTGTAACAAATGTACCACTCTGGTGGGAGATGTTGATAGCAAGGGAGGCTATGCATGTGTGCAGACAGTGGCCTATGGGATCTCTCTGTACTTTCCACTCAACCTTGCAATTAACCTAAAATTGCTCAAAAAAAAATTAATCTATTTAGAGAGAAAGAACAAAACAAAGGAAGTAAGAGAGGAAAGAAGGAAGGGAAGGGGAGGGGAGGGAGGGAAGGGAAGGGAAGGAAAGGGAGAAGGGAAGGTTTTCCAATCTGTTGGCATATTGGCGTTCATAATAGTATTTAATGATCCTTTTTGTATTTCTGTGGCTATGTAGTTATGCTTCCCTTTCCATTTCTGATTTTATTTATTTGGGTCTTTTTTTTCTTAGTCTAGCTAAGATTGTATCTATTTTGTTTATCTTTTTAAAAAACTAATTTTTCATTGATATTTTTCTTGGTCTCAATTGTATTTATTTCTTCTCTGATCTTTGTTATTTCTTTCATTCTACTAATTTTTAGTTTGATGTATTCTTGCTATTCTTGTGATCCTTGTGCTGCATCATTAGGTGGTTTATCTGAAATCTTTCTATGTTTTTGATGTAAGCATTTATTACTAGAAACTTCCAAACTTCCATCTTAGTACTGTTTTTGCTATATCTCATAGAATTAGATATGTTGTGTTTTCATTTTCATTTGTTTCAAGAAATTCTTGAATTTTCTAATTTCTTCACTGACCCATTGATCATTCAGGAGGAGGTTATTTAATTTCCATTATTTTTATAGTTTTCAAAGTTCCTCATTATTAATTTCTAGTTTTTTCCATTGTGGTCAGAAAAGATATTTGATATGATTAGACTTTTTTGAATTTGTTGAGACTTGTTTTGTGGCCTAACATATGGTCTATTCTAAAGAATGTTTTTGGGTTTTGTTTTCTGTTTTTGTTTTTGTTTGTTTGTTCGTTTGTTTGTTTTTGAGACAGTGTCTCACTCTGTAACCCAGGCTGGAGTGCAGTGACACAACCATGACTTACTGCAACTTCAACCTCTAGGGCTCACATGATCCTCTTGCCTCAGCCTCTCAACAAGCAGAGACCACAAGTGTGTACCACTATGTCTGGCTAATTTTTTATCTTTTAGAGTTGAGGTATCACTATATTACACAGGCTGGTCTTGAATGCCTGGGCTCACGTGATCCTCCTTCCTTGGCCTCCCAAAGCACTGGGATTATAGGCATGAGCTACCACACCCAGCTAAGACTGGTTAATATGCTAATGAGAAAAATATGTATTCTGCAACAGTTGAACAAAATTATCTGTAAATGTCAGTTATGTTAATTTGATATAGAGTGTAGTTTAACTCTGATATTTTTTATTGATTTTTAGTCTGGATAATCTACTACTAAAAATTGGGTGCTGAAGTCCCCTACTATTAGTGCATTGCAGTCCATCTCTCCCTTTAGATCTATTAATGTTTGCTTCATATATTTGCTTTGTCTATTTATATGTTTGATTTATATCTTCTGTAATGTTTGCTTTATATTATTTGTGCCAATATTGGTTATATATATATTCACAATTAGTATATACTCTTGAGCTCTTTATCATTATATAATGACCTTGACTCTTTTTATAGTCTTCAACTTGAAGTCTATTTTATCTGATATAAATATAGCTACTTGGGCTCTTTTTGGCTTTCCATTTGTATGAAATATCTTTTTCCATTTTTTCCCTATCTATGTCTTTTTGGTAAAGTGAGTTTCATGTAGACAGTATATAGTTAAGTTTTGATTTCTATCCATTCAGCCACTGTCTTTTAATCAGAGAATTTAGTCCATTTACATTCAATGTTATTATGATAGGTAAAGACTTACTACTGCCATTTTGTTACATGTTTTCTGGGTTTTTATTATTATACTTTAAGTTCTGGGGTACATGTGCAGATCATGCAGGAGTGTTATATAGGTATACACATGCCATGGTGGTTTGCTGCATCCATCCCCCCTTCACCTACATTAGGTATTTCTCCTAATGTTATCCCTCCCCAATTCCCCCACCCCCTGCCATCCCTCCCCAAGCTCCCCCACCCCCCAAAAGGCCCCAGTGGGTGATGTTCCCCTTCCTATGTCCATGTGTTCTCATTGTTCAACACCCACTTATAAGTGAGAACATGCAGTGTTTGGCTTTCTGTTCTTGTGTCAGTTTGCTGAGAATGATGGTTTCCAGCTTCATTCATGTCCCTGCAAAGGACATGAACTCATCTTTTTTTTGGCTGCATAGTATTCCATGATGTATATGTGCCACATTTTCTTTATCTAGTCTATTACTGATGAGCATTTGGGTTGGTTCCAAACCTTTGCTATTGTAAACAGTGCCACAATGAACATATGTGCACGTGTCTTCATAATAGAATGATTTATAATCCTTTGGGTATATACCCAGTAATGGGTTTGCTGGGCCAAATGGTATTTCTATTTCTAGACCTTTGAGGCATCGCCACACTGTCTTCCACAATGGTTAAACCAATTTACACTCCCACCGACAGTGTAAAAGTGTTTCTATTTCTCCGCATCCTCTCCAGCATCTGTTGTCTCCAGACTTTTTAATGATCACCATTCTAACTGGTGTGAGATGGTATCTCAGTGTTGTTTTGATTTGCATTTCTCTAATGACCAGTGATGATGAGCGTTTTTTCATATGTTTGTTGGCTGCATAAATGTCTTCTTTTGAGAAGTGTCTGTTAATATTTTTCACCCACTTTTTGATAGGGTGGCTTGTTTTTCTTATAAATTTGTTTTTTATTTCTTTGTAGATTCTGGATATAAGCCCTTTGTCAGATGGGTAGATTGCAAAAATTTTTTCCGATTCTATTGGTTACCAGTTCACTCTAATTATAGTTCATTTTGCCATGCAGAAGGTCTTTAGTTTAATTAGATCCCATTAGCTTTTGTTGTCACTGCTTTTGGTGTTTCAGTCATGAAGTCCTTGCACATGCCTATGTCCTGAATGGTGTTGCCTAGGTTTTCTTCTAGGTTTTTTATGGTGTTGTCTTATGTTTAAATCTTTAATCTATCTGGAGTTAATTTTTGTATAAGGTGTAAGGAAGGGGTCTAGTTTCAGCTTTCTGTACATGGCTAGCCAGTTTTCCCAACACGATTTATTAAACAGGGAATCCTTTCTCCATTGCTTGTTTTTGCCCAGTGTGTCAAAGATCAGATGATTGTAGATGTGTGGTGTTGCTTCTGAGACCTTTGTTCTGTTCCATTGGTCTATATCTCTGTTTTGGTACAAGTACCATGCTGTTTTGATTACTGTAGCCTTGTAGTATAGGTTAAAGTCAGGTAGCGTGAGGCCTCTGGCTTTGTTCTTTTTGCTTTGGATTGTCTTGGCTATGTGGGCTCTGTTTTGGTTCCATATGAAGTTTAAGGTTGTTTTTTCCAATTCTGTGAAGGTCAGTGGTAGCTTGATGGGGATAGCACTGAATCTATAAATTACTTTGGGCACTATGGCCATTTTCACAATATTTATTCTTCTTCACCAGGAGCATGGAATGTTTTCCCATCATCTGTTTGTGTCCTCTCTTATTTCCTTGAGCAGTGGTTTGTAGTTCTCCTTGGAGAGGTTCTTCACATCCCTCGTTAGTTGTATTCCTAGGTATTTTTTTCTCTTTGTAGCAATTGTGAATGCGAGTTCGCTCATGATTTGGCTCTCTGTTTGCCTGTTATTGGTGTAAAGGAATGCTTGTGATTTTTGCAGATTGATTTTGTATCCTGAGACTTTGCTTAAGTTGCTTATGATCTTAAGGAGGTTTTAAACTGAGACAATGGGGTCTTGAATATATTCAGGAGACCCATCTCACATGCAAAGACACATACAGACTCAAAATAAAGGGATGGAGGATGATTTACCAAGCAAATGGACAGCAAAAAAAAGCAGACGTTGCAATCCTAGTATCTGATAAAACAGACTTTAAATCAACAAAGATCAAAAGAGACAATGGCATTACATAATGGTAAAGGGATCAATGCAACAAGAAAAGCTAACTATCCTAAATAAATATGCACCCAATTCAGGAGCACCCAGCTACATAAAGCAAGTTCTTAAGGACTTAGAAAGAGACTTAGACTCGCACACAATAATAGTGGGAGACTTTAACACTCCACTGTCAATATCAGACAAATCAACGAGACAGAAAATCAAGAAGGATATCCAGGACTTGAACTCCCATCTGGATCAAGTGGACCTAATAGACATCTACAGAACTCCACCCCAAATCCACAGAATATACATTCTTCTCAGCACCACATCGCACTTACTCTAAAATTGACCACATAATTGGAAGTAAATTACTCCTCAGCAAATGCAAAAGAATGGAAATCATAACAACCAGTCTCTCAGACAACAATGCAATCAAATTAGAACTCAGGATTAAGAAACTCACTCAAAACCACAAAACTACATGGAAACTGAACAACCTGCTCCTGAATGGACAAATAATGAAATGAAGGCAGAAATAAAGATGTTCTTCGAAACCAATGAGAATGAAGACACAACGTACCAGAATCTCTGGGACACATTTAAAGCAGTGTCTAGAGGGAAATTTCTAGCACTCAATGCCCACATGAGAAGCAGAGAAAGATCTAAAATCAACATCCTATCGTCACAATTAAAAGAACTAGAGGAGCAATATAAAACAAATTCAAAAGCTAGCAGAAGACAAGAAATAACTAAGAGGAGAACTAAAGGAGATAGAGACACAAAAAACCCTTCAAAAAAATAAATGAATCCAGGAGCTGGTTTTTCGAAAAGATCAACAAAATAGACCATTTGCCAGACTAATAAAAAAGAAAAGAGGGAAGAATTGAATAGAAGCAATAAAATATGATAAAGGAGATATCACCATGGATTCCACAGAAATACAAACTACCATCAGAGATTACTACAAACAATTCTATGCACATAAACCAGTAAATCTGGAAGAAATGGATAAATTCCTACATACTTACACCCTCCCAAGACTAAACCAAGAAGAAGTTGAATCCCTGAATAGACTAATAACAAGGTCTGAAGTTGAGGCAACAATTAATAGCCTACCAACCAAAAAAAGTCCAAGTCCAGACAGGTTCACAGCCAAATTCTACCAGTCGTACAAAGAGGAACTGGTACCATTCCTCCTGAAACTATTCCAAACAACACAAAAAGAGGGAATCTTCCCTAACTCATTTTATGAGACCAATATCATCCTGATTTTTTTTAAATAAAATTTTTCCAAATTATATTGACTATAAACATTTATATTGAAAAAGTTCAATGAATCTGAAATAGAATAAACTTAAGTTCAACACCAAAACAAAACCAATCACCAATTTAAGAACAGATACATTATGTGGTAAAACAATAAATAGCTAAGGCAAGATTAATCAAAATTCAGTATAGTAGTTACCTCTGCAGAGAAGGATGGGGAACTCAAAGCTTTAAATATATTAGTAAAGTATTTTTCCTTCTTTTTATTTTAATTTTTTTTTTTAATAGAAACAAGGTCTTGCTGGTCTCAAACTCCTGGTTCCAAGTTATCTTCTGCCTTGGCATCCCAAAGTGCTGTGATTACAGGCCTTATCTTAGGGGTAAACAAATATTTTTATTATTTTTTTTTTGACCTTCCCAACCTGAATACATTTATTATTAAATCAGATATACACAAAATTTTTTTGCAGGTATGATAGATATCACAATAAATTGAAAATTAATGAAGTTCATTCATTTTTCTTCTGTGTTACTTATAATGCAAGCCAGAAACCTGGAAGTCACCCTTGACTTCTCCCTCACCTACCAAATGGAGTTAACTATCACTTTCCTACTTTTCCCTACCTCCACTCTTACACCCTGGCCAAAGCCAGCTTGCCTCTCATCTAAAATACTGATATGTCCCGTCCTCTTCCTTATACCCTCACTCTAATCCAATCAACACATTGCAGCCAAAGAAAACACTTTCAATTGTATCTCTCCATCTTTCATCTACCTCACCATCCGTCCCCTTTACTATCAAAAGCAAGAGGGACAAGTAAATTTCCCAAGATACCTCATAGCCAGGAAATGGTAGAGGCAGGATTCAAAAGCTACTAGAGAGTCCACATGTCTTTGTTTGTTTGTTTTGAGATGGAATCTCACTCAGTCACCCAGCCTGGAGTGCGGTGGCATGATCTCAGCTCACTGCAACCTCTGCCTCCCAGATTCAAGCAATTTTCCCATCTCAGCCTCCCAAACAGCTGAGATTACAGGCACCCACCATCATGCCAGCTAATTTTTGTATTTTTAGTAGAGATGGGGTTTCACCACGTTGGCCAGGCTAGTCTTGAACTCCTGCTTCAGGTGATCTGCCCGCCTCAGCCTTTCGAAGTGTTAGGATTACAGTCATGAGCCACCGTGCCTGGCTGAGTCCACATGTCTTAACCACCCACTATCCTACCTTGGGTGATACCAGAAAAGGCTTAGCCACTGCCTAGCACATGGTCATCTCTGGATAAAGGACAGACTTACTTCTCCTCCAGTCACCACTTCACCTCCTTTTATCTGCTGTGAACTCCTATTTTTCTTTAAATCTGACTTCAAACCACAACTTCTAAACCCTTGCCCAATTACAGGTCTGCACTAGTTGTACTCCCAGCACTTTGTGCATCTCTTTTTTTGAGATGGAGCCTAATTCTGTCACCCAGGCTGGAGTGCAGTGGCGCCATCTTGGTTCACTGCAACCTCTGCCTCCCAGGTTCAAGTAATTATCCCACCTCAGCCTCCCAAGCTGGGACTGCAGGTATCCACCACCAGGCCCAGCTAATTTTGTATTTTTTGTAGAGATAAGGTTTCATCATGTAGGCCATACTGCTCTAACTTCTAACCTCAAGTGATCTGCCCACTTTGGCCTCCCAAGGTGCTGGGATTACAGGTGTGAGCCACCATGTTTGGCTCACTTTGTGCATTTGTAGTAACATCTCTCCTCCACTAGATTGTGACCTCCACAAGAGCAGGGACCTGTTTTGCCCACCGTTATAGTGCACATCATACATCCTTTATCACTCTGGTTCTCTCTACATCCATGTCTTGGTGAAAGTGCTAGATCACCAACCAGACCCCTCGTCTTATATTCCAACAAGCAATCTGGTCTGCTGATCCTACCCACGAGGCTGTGTGTGAGCCAGGTGGGCTGGGAAACAGAGACTAACACTGGCACAGTGAACCCAAGATGACCTGCTCCATGAAAGGGATCTGGTTCCCTGGTAGAAACGAAAGAGACTTTCAGTACCCAAGACCTCAATTCCTGGGGCTAGTGAATGGGTCATAAATGAGCCCCTTCTGCCCCTATTCTTTTAAACATGTCCACTTCCCTCAGAAGCTTGGATGGAGGGCACCTGGATGTCCATCCCAGGTATACTGGGGCCACTAGTAACACAGACCAATGCAGTGAAGCAGGACAGGGTCAGGGTAGGGGTGGGAGAGCAGGGGCAGATACAGCCAAGGCTGTGGGGCTTCCCCAGAGGCCCAGATAAGCTTGAGCCTGTAGAGGACCAGCTTCTTGGCATCACTGGGCACATTCAGGAATTTTGTCTATGATCTTTCTGCTCTGCAGACGCAGGGTGCCTTCATGCACCTTGAATCCTTACTGTCCATGCTGTCATTTCCAGAAGATAGAGACATGTCCAGTGGTATATGTTTAAGAAATGGGAGGTGCAGCTAGCCCCCATGAGTTCTTCAGGTCTGACTGAGGCACCTCCTTGAGAAGTCTTTCTTCCTTGACACATCCTTTAGTTATTTCTGTGCTCTTCACCATGGGTGTCCATAGCCTTGGTGCTCTCAATATTGTAGGCTCAAAAAACATTTGCTGAATGAGTACAGAACTTGAAGACTGGCTTTCCTCTGAGCAGTTGCCAGGTCCAGTGTTCTCTGCCTGAAATCCTCTTCCTTCTTCATTCACCTAAGGACCAGGAGCAAGAGGACTGTCCTGCTCTCCATTGTTGGCCAGTGGGTCTGAGGGTCCTAGCCGATGAGTCCTCTGGTGTCTCTTGAGATGGTCAGACCTCATGAACTCTCAGCTGCACTGATCACATTTATATGGTTGATATCTGGTGTGTACCTGCCTATGTCATCTAAGCTCACCAGATTGGAAGAAAGACCATAAACACCTTTTCCAGTTGAACAAATAGGGCTTCTCACCCGTGTGCTTGCATTGGTGGCTCACGAGGTGGGAGCACTTGGTATAAGCTTTTCCACAGTTCTCGTAGTTGCAGCAGGAAGGCCTTGCCTCTGAGGAGCCCCCTCTACCAGTCCTTTCCTGAGGCCTGGCGTTCTGCTCTGCTGTCTGTGAAGCAGGTCTGGGCTTCTCCAGTAGGAATGGGCCTGCTTGGGAGTCTGGCTGACTCACAAGAGAGTCCTGAGATCCAAAACCAGCAATTACTGGGACTCAGCTGAGGGGGCATCCCAAGATCATGGGCATCATGTGGGGGGCAACATTGGAGCCACAGAGGGAGCACAGCCTGGGCCTCAGTGGAAGGGATAGTTGGGGCCAACAACGTTTCTTCAGAAAGTACTGTTGAGAGACCAAGTCAAAGCATTGTATGATAGGCAATGTGAGACATAATTGGGATTCCAGTGGAAGCTGAGACTGGTAGCCTGAAGGCCACAGCCACCCCTGGAATATTGGGCTCTCCTACAGGCAATATCTGGGGCCCACTGAAAATCGTGATCTCTTGCTGAGGGGGAGACACTCCCTGACAGTAAATCATCCAGGAAGGAGTGAGAGTCACTTCAGGGCAGTAGCTCACACCATGCTTAGCCAGTGTCATACTGAACTGTGGCCCCACTTCATCCACAATCTGCCCTGGTGCCTCAGCAGATACCAAGGGGAGCCTCAGCATCTCTGTGCTGTGAGGGAAGTGCTAAATGTTTGGTAGGCCATGGTTCCAAGAGGTGTGCACTCCAGAGCTTCAGCAGATGGGATCATATTCAAGATGAGTGCTGAGTTCTCCTTATCCTTGGCAGCCTGGTGTGCTCCCTGCCACTGGCTCATCTCCCCAGCCTCGTGCTCCATCTCAGCCTGGGGTGGTGTCTTGACTCTGCTGAACAGACAGGGAATGACCCACCATGGCATTGCAGGTGGATATCGGGACATCGCTCTGGTTATTTTGTCCTTTCTTCCTTTATTCCTTTGTCACTGTCTTCCTCAGTGGTTAAATGAATTTCTCATTTAATGGTAGTATGTTTTAATGTGTTGGTTTTTATCTTTAGTAGGTCTATTTTAGGTTTTTGGAGGGGGGTTTGCTTGTTTGTTTTCATTTTTTAGAGATGACGTCTCACCGTGTTGCCCAGGCTGGATCCAAATTCCTGGGCTCCAGAGAACCTTCCACCTTAGCCTCCTGAGTAGCTGGGACTACATGTTCATGGCACTGCACCCAGTCTATTATAGAATTTTGCTTTGTTGTTACCATAAGGCATATGCAAAAGTGTCTTATAGACATGACAAGTTATTTTAAATAGATGACAAATTAACTTCTATCACAAAGAAAATTTAAAAAACAAATGAAGGAAAACCTAAAAGTCTCTACACTTTAACTTAATTCCCCCACTCATACAATTTGACTCTGTTGTCTCAATTTACATCTTTTTATACTTCCTATCTTTCAACAGATTTCTGCAGTTATTATTTTTGATAGATTTGTCTTTTAGTCCATACTAGAGATATGAAGGATTGGCCACAGTTAAATACAAGATTATTCTGAATTTATGTGTGTATTTACTTTACCAGTGAATTTATGCTTTCAAATGTTTTCTTTTTGCATGCTAGTATCCTTTCCTTTCAGATTGAAGAACTCTCTTCAGCATTTATTGTAAGACAGGTCTAGCAATGATGATTTCCTCAGTTTTTGGTTGTCCGGGAATACTTTATCTCTCCTTTATGTTAGAAGGAAGGCTTTGTTAGGTACAGTATTCTTGTTTGACAAATTTTTCTCCTGACTGAATGTCATCCAACTTCCTCCTGGCAAGTTGGTTTCCACTGAGAAATCTGCTGCTAGATAAATACAAGCCCCTTCATTTGTTATTTGCTTCTTTATTCTTGCTGCTTTTAGAATCTCATCTTCATTCTTGACTTTTGAAAGTTTATTATATGCCTTGAGGTAGTCTTACTTGGGTTGAATCTGTTTGGTGATATCTGACCTTCCTGTACCTGAATATCAGTATCTTTCTCTAGGTTTGAAAAGTTTTTGGTTATTATTTTCTTGCATAGTCATTCTACCCCTTGCTCTTTCTCAACTCTTCCTTGAACACCAATGACTTATATTTTCTCTTTTGAGGTTATTTTCTTATATTTCAGCCATTCTTTATTACTTTTTATTCTTTTTTCTTTTCTGAATGTGCATTTTCTAATAGCCTTTCTTTTAGCTCACTAATTCTTTTTTCACATGATCCATTCTGCTTTTGAGAGCTTCTAATGCATTTTTCAATTTAACAAATGTATTTCTCTGTTCCAGATTTCTGTTTGACTTTTTTAATTATTTTAATCCCTTTGTTAAATTTATCTAGAAAATTTATACATTGCTTTGCTGTGTTATCTTGGAGTTTGCTGAGTTTCCTTAGAACAACTACTTTGATTTCTTGATCTGAGAGCTTACATATTACCATGTCATTAGAACTGGTTCCTGGTTTCTTGCTTTGTCCATCTGGGGAGGTCATGATTCCCTGTTTGTTGTTGTTTCTTACAAACACACATCTATTGTTTCACTTTGAAGAATTAGTTATTTAGCACATCTGTTGTTTCACTTTGAAGAATTAGTTATTTAGCACATCTGTTGTTTCACTTTGAAGAATTAGTTATTTATTCTAGTCTTTGCTATATGGCTTGTTTTCAACTTTCTAGGGTATGTTTGCCTAGAGATTCTATGCAGTTGCATATAAGTGTCCTTAATCTTAGACTGCTGCCTCCTTTTTGGCATTAGATAGTACATTAAGCCCTAGTTTGCTTCAGTTCTTGAAATCATTCAGAGCTCTTCTCATCTCAGATTAGAGGTTAGAGAGTCCCAAAAGGAATACACTGATTGTGTGGGAAGACTGGCTAGGAGTTCATGCACAGAAGACCAATGGAGGATATATCCTACTTCTTGGTGTTGCTGAACAGCCAATCTGTTTTGATATCTTTGTCTGAGATAAAGAGCAAAGTTTAAAAAACTGGGGTCTCTAGTCCTGCCTCTCTTCTTTGTCAGTAGCTGGCCTCAGGAGTTTTTCTCCCTATAGGCACTTGCAATGCTTCCATGGGTTAAAGCAGGAATGGTTTTTCTGCAAGGGAACCCAGGGTGGTGGGAAAACTGGCTGTCTCCCTTGATCTCACTTTTTCTAGTGTGGAAACCATGGGTCAAGGAAAAAAAAAAAGTCCATGAATGGCATCTGGCAGATTGGGGGAGGGGCATGATGAGTAGAAAAGTCCATTTCTCTTACTGTCTTCTCAGAGTTTCTCACTGCTCTGTGGTCCTAGGGGTCATCTCAGCCCCAAATTTAAGTTCTGGGATACTGCTGTTTATAATCTTCACACTAGATATTTGATTTAGGTTTTCTGTGGGGAAGAGTGAAGCCAGATTACTCACACTTCACATTTTGGTTACATCACTCAACAATACCCATTCATTTTTGTGAGCACTTTCCATGTGCCAGGCACTGTGCTAAATATTTTACCTACATTATCTCATTTAAACCTCCCAACAGCTCTCTGAGTTAGGAACTGTTATGTTCCTATTTTACAAATGATGAATCTGAGGCTTGGAGAGATAAGTAACTTGCCTAGAGTTAGACATTTTGATTCCACAATCCAAACTTTTAATATCAAGAATTTTATTTGAAATTTTCAATTTATAAATCTGACCATCTTACTAGATTTAGAGCAGAAATCATGCTTTATTTATCTTTTCAGCCCTGATAACTAGCATTGTCTGAAACATTCTAAGTACTTACTAAATATTTGTTGAACTAAACCTAATTTATAATGACTTGTATTTACAAGTTATCAGCAGAAGTACAGTACACAGTATTTGGATACGTAGGTATGCTTTCCGTATATTTATATATCCTAAATGTGACTGATTGTCCTTGGACCACTCTTGCTCTGCCACTGCAGCTTCTTCTAAGCCAATTAGAATCCATCTTCGCAATTCCAGAAAACAAATATCTGATTCCAAGATGCATTTCTAAATATGCAGGTTTTTGCGAAACAAAAGAGCAAAATTTTTTTTCCAAATTTCCTTTGAAGAAGTCAGATCTTTTCACAGAATTTCTCTTTTCACAGAAGCCAGCCTGTCTTTCCCTTTTTTCCCTCTGTGCCAATTTCAGTTATTTCTACCTCCAGAGTTTTCTCTCTGACTGTTCAATCTATAGTGAAGATGAATTTAGCTCTTTGGGTTTTTTCCATTTCTATCCACAATGGGCTGATAATATTTTCCAAAGGTGACCACCACAATAAATCTCATACCACAAGCCCCCTCTTAAGTACTGTTCATTCTTGGTTCACATCTTTCTCTTGATATATTCTTCCTAAGTAATCTCACTTTATCTCGGGGCTTTAACTACCATTAGTATGCTAATGGTCCCCAAATCATAAGCACTGATCCTCATCTTTAGACTTTTATACAAAACACTATAATACAAATCTTATTACAGAATGACAGTGATACTCATCTGATCAATTAATAGCTCTTTTTTTTAGTTTTGTTGGACAATTGTGACTAGTTCAATCAACAGAGTATGGTAAGAATGATGCTAAATGACTCCCAAGGCCAGATCATAGAAATGATATGCACTTCTCCCTTGTTTTCTTGGTATGCTTTCTCTTTTAACCCAGCCACCATGTTGTGAAGAAGAAAAACAGCTGCTTGTAGAGGCCATGTGTAAGTGATCCATCTGACCAAGAACCCCAACTGAGGTCCCATGCAACAGCTAGTATTAACCACCAGATATGTGAGTGAGTGAGTCTTCAAATGATTTCAATCTCCTGCCATTGAGTTACCCACACCACCCCATCTGATGCTGCATAATGCAGAAATGAGCTGTCCCCACTGAGCCCTCTCCATTAAATTGCAGACTTATGAGCTAAATAAATGATCGTTGTTTTAAGTCACTAAATTTCGAGTAGGTTGTTATGAAAAAAGATAACTAGAATAGTTAGCCAATGATTCTCTCAACAGCACTAAAGATCTACTCTCCCTGGAGGACAGAGAAAGACTTTAAAAAAATGTTTCTAGCCTGTAATCCCAGCACGTTGGGAGGCCAAGGCGGGTGGATCACGAAGTCAAGAGATCAAGACCATCCTGGTCAACATGGTGAAACCCCATCTCTACTAAAAATACAAAAAATTAGCTGGGCATGGTGGCACATGCCTGTAATCCCAGCTACTCAGGAGGCTGAGGCAGGAGAATTGCCTGAACCCAGGAGGCGGAGGTTGTGGTGAGCCAAGATCGCACCATTGCACTCCAGCCTGGGTAACAAGAGCGAAACTCTGTCTCAAAAAAAAAAGTTTCTAGTTACATATATTATATAACAAATATATATGTTGCATAGTTATATATATTTATTGTACATAAATATATACTAAATATGTTATATATGATAAAAACAATACTAACAATAATTCATTTACTGTATAATAAACTCAGTAGTTTATTCTACAGTTTATAATAGTAATGCTGACTATATTCTACAGTTTATAACAGTAATGCTCACATATGCTTTTAAATTATTATAACGTATTGTTTTTGCTAGTATTATTTTTATTAATATTATCATTAAGTCCCAAGATAAAATAAAGCTCTTGAGAATCACAAGTTGTCAAATGAATAGATTCCATTCAACAATTTTATTCAAATTTTGGCATCTAAAATGGTGAACCAGAAAAATAGCATCCATTATAGAATATATCCTATAAAACAGTGGTTCCCAATCCCCAGATCATCATGGACGGATACCAGTCCATGGCCTGTTAGGAACCAGACTGCCCAGTAGGAAGTCAGCAGTAGGCAAGTGAGAGAAGCAGAGTTCTACCTCCTGTCAGATTAGTGGCAGCATTAGATTTTCATAGGAGCACGAACCCTACTGTGAACTGTGCATGGGAGGGATCTAAGTTGTGTGCTCCTTATGAGAATCTAATGCCTGATGATTTGAAGTGAAATAGTTTCATCCCAAAACTATTCCCCCACCCAAGTCTTTGAAAAAATTGTCCTCCAGAAAACCAGTCTCTGGTGCCAAAAGAGGTTGGGGACCACTGTTTTAAAGGTTTATTCTGTCTTCCTTTGCAAGATGTTATATAAACTCATTGAGGAAGTATGTCTGATTTTGGTTTTGGTACCCACCAGCACCAAACACAGAACAGTAGAACTAACTTATTTCTAGGCTCAGGTACTCCCTTTGTAGCATATGAGGAAAGTTGGACACCCAGAATCAAGGGTAATTAGACAAGCAGCAAAGGTAGGAACTACTAGCAATTGTTATTTGGACTGTAACTAACCCTAATTTTTTTTATGCCATAAAACTAATTTTTCTTGGTTGCTAATCAAAGAAAAGCATGACCATTACAGCAGCCAAGCATTTCTCCAGTAGAGGCAAACATAATTCTCAGATTCAACATGTTTTTAGCTTGAGCTCAACCTGAGTGGACTCACCAGGCAAAGGATGACCTGACTCAAGCAGTCTGAATTTGTAAGTACTTTTGCATTTATTCATTGCACTATAATTTTTTGTTTCCATTGTTGTGTAATATTTTAGCTGCAAATAATACTTAATTGACTTCCTAATTATCAGGCATGGGGATCTAAGTGGCTTTCATTGCAGAGTTGTTTTCTGACATTGGGGTTTACAGATTGTAGGCTTGAATAAACCTTTGAAGATTTGTATGTTACTTATATTTGGAAACATTATAGCTAGTAGACTTTTAATAGTTTTGACTCTACACTCAAACATGAAAGAAAGAATCATTAATCCTAACCAGCCACTGAATATGACCTTATTATCACATCCTATAGACTTCTAATCTCAGTTTTCTCCATTAAAAACAAGCACCTCATCAAAGGGACTTGTATTATTCAATGCAACCAATATATACTGAATACTCACTTATACAAGCCCCTGTGCTACATGCTTTAAGCGAGGTAAAAAGGATTATTTTTACCAGTTTGAAGGTAACCAGGCATAAATGAAGATGGTGAAGAGAGTTCATACTAAGCAGTGAAAGCCTTCCCTCTTTCCTCTGTCTAGTTTCAGAGAGAAGAAAAAAGGAAAATAAAGGGAATTCTAAGAATGATGACAAAAGAAATTTCCAAGACAATAGCAAACATCAAGGCAGAAAATGCAATAAATTCAGACTAGCAGAAGGTCAGATGTGTCCAGTGTTAATGTTTCCAAAAGAGAAAATGGAACTAATAAATTATATTAAAGTTTAGGACTAATGAAAATTACATTGAGACATATTTTATGAAGATTTTGGAGTAAGGAAAACGTCTAGCCAAATTCAAAAAAAACTAATACATAAAAATTAAGCAATTATAAACTTTAAAAAATGAACAAGATAGAAAATAAAAGTGTAGTTTAACACTTGGCTCAGTTCTGTGAAGAAGGTCATTGATAGCTTGATGGGGATAGCGTTGAATCTGTAAATTACTTTGGGCAGTATGGCCATTTTCACGATATTGATTCTTCCTAACCATGAACATGGAATGTTTCTCCATCTGTTTGTATCTTCTCATTTCATTGAGGAGTGGTTTGTAGTTCTCCTTGAAGAGGTCCTTTACGTTCCTTGTTAGTTGTATTCCTAGGTATTTTATTCTCTTTGTAGCAATTGTGAATGGCAGTTCACTCTTGATTTGGCTCTCTTTAAGTCTGTTATTGGTGTATAGGAATGCTTGTGATTTTTGCACATTCATTTTGTATCCTGAGACTTTGCTGAAGTTGCTTATCAATTTCAGCAGATTTTGGGCTGAGACGATGGGGTCTTCTAGATATACAATCATGTAGTCTGCAAATAGAGACAATTTGACTTCCTCCTTTCCTAATTGAATACCCTTTATTTCTTTTTCTTGCCTGATTGCTCTGGCTAGAACTTCCAATACTATATTGAATAGCAGTGGTGAGAGAGGGCATCCCTGTCTAGTGCCAGATTTCAAAGGGAATGCTTCCAGTTTTTCCCCATTCAGTATGATATTTGCTGTTGGTTTGTCATAAACAGCTTTTATTATTTTGAGATATCTTCCATCAATACCTAGTTTATTGAGGGTTTTTAGCATAAAGGGCTGTTAAATTTTGTCAAAGGCCTTCTCTGTATCAATTGAGATAATCATGTGGTTTTTGTCATTGGTTCTGTTTAAAACACCTTAAATTTCATATGGAACCAAAAGAGAGCCCACATAGCCAACTCAATTCTAAGCAAAAAGAACAAAGTGGGAGGCATCACACTACCAGACTTCAAACTATACTACAAGGCTACAGTAATCAAAACAACATGGTATTGGTACCAAAACAGAGATATAGACCAATGGAACAGAACAGAGGCCTCGGAGGCAACACAACATATCTACAACCATCCGATCTTTGACAAACCTGATAAAAACAAGCAATGGGGAAAGGATTCCCTGCTTAATAAATGGTGTTGGGAAAACTGGCTAGCCATGTGCAGAAAGCAGAAACTGGACCCCTTCCTGACATCTTACACTAAAATTAACTCCAGATGGATTAAAGACTTAAACATAAGACCTAACACCATAAAAGCCCTAGAAGAAAATCTAGTCAAAGCCATTCAGGACATAGGCATAGGCAAGGACTTCATGACCAAAACACCAAAAGCATTGGCAACAAAAGCCAAAATAGACAAATGGGACCTAATCAAACTCCACAGATTCTGCACAGCAAAAGAAACAGTCATTAGAGTGAATTGACAACCAACAGAATGGGAAAAAATTTTTGCAGTTTACCCATCTGACAAAGGGCTGATATCCAGAATTTACAACGAACTAAAACAGATTTACAAGAAAAAAACAAACAAGCCCATTCAAAAGTGAGTGAAGGATATGAACAGACACTTTACAAAAGAAGACATATATGAGGCCAACAAACATATGAAAAAATGTTCATCATCACTGGTCAATAGAGAAATGCAAATCAAAACTACTTTGAGATACCATCTCATGCCAGTTAGAATGGCGATCATTAAAAAATCTGGAGACAACAGATGCTGGAGAGGATGTGGAGAAATAGGAACACTTTTACACTGTTGATGGGAGTGTAAATTAGTTCAACCATTGTGGAAGACAGTGTGACGATTCCTCAAGGACCTAGAAATAGAAATTCCATTTGACCCAGCAATCCCATTACTGGGTATATATCCAAAGGATTATAAATCGTTCTACTATAAGGACACATGCACACGAATGTTCATTGCAGCACAGTTTACAATAGCAAAGACCTGGAACCAACCCAAATGCCCATCGATGACAGACTGGACAGTGAAAATGTAGCACATATACACCATGGAATATTATGCAGCCATCAAAAATGATGAGTTTGCATCCTTTGTAGGGACATGGATGAACCTGGAAACCATCATTCTCAGCAAACTGACACAAGAACACAAAATCAAACACTGCATGTTCTCACTCATAGACGGGTGTTGAACAATGAGAACACATGGACATGGAGAGGGGAGCACTATACACTGGGGTCTGTTGGGGGGAAATAGGGGAGGGACAGCGGGGGGTGGGGAGTTGGGGTGATATAGCATGGGGAGAAATGCCACATATAGGTGAAGGGGAGGAAGGCAGCAAATCACACTGCCACATGTTTACCTATGCAACAATCTTGCATGTTCTTCACATGTACCCCGAAACCTAAAATGAAATTAAAAAGAAAAAACACCAATAGATATTTACATAGCCAAAAGATGCAGACACAGAATAGAGATTTATTTATTTATTTATTTATTTTAGAGACGAGTCTCAGTCGCCCATGCTGGACCACCACACTGGGTTGTTTTGAGATGGGGAGGTCTCACTATATCACCCAGGCTGGTCTTTAACTCTTGGCCTCATGTGATCCTCTCTAATCAGAAATTAAGGTACAATTACATAGACAGAAAGGAATGATGTAAATGAGCTAAAGATTTTATGTCCTTAAACAGGAAAACAATAGATATCCAGGACTGATAATCTAGAGACAGCAGCATGCACATATTACTTCTTAATGGAGATAACATCTGATTAAGTTTTTAATAGTTGAAAAGTGGCAACTTTGGCTGGGCATAGTACACAAGGATTAAAAAGCCAAGCTTCTTAGTTTGAGAAAATACAGTGCTTTGGAGTAAAATTAACATAGATGGAAGTATACATACCCTTGTGAACATAATCTATGAGTACTAGGAACTAATCAACTTGTAAAACTCTCATCAAAAACATTTTGTTAATAAAATCACCTTTTTTCAAGCCCGGATTTATTTAAACATCCTTTGTAATGAACCATTGACCTGAAAAGTGGATAACAATGTGTGTTTTATCTAATTGTTTTGAAAACTATAGCCTAAATTATTAAGATTTTAAGCCAGTTATTAAAATGTTTTCAATATTAAGCTGTTTAATATATTAAGAAAATATGCATTTCTTAATATATTAAGAAAATGAAAATAGCTGTAGTTATAAAAGATTTTCATACTATTAATAAGAAAGACCAGCTGGAAGTCAGTTGCTCATTACATATTTTCGTATAGAGACCATGTTTGAATATCAAACTGTTCCACTTAGTAACCTCACTGATAAAAAAAAAAAAAAAAGCATGGCAGCAAAATGCTTTAATAATTATGATGTGATGCTGAGCCTGCAATATAGCCCTAGCAAATTTGGCTTTAAGAGCTGCCTGATTACATATTTATAAATGCATGTTATGTATCTACTAGGCTGGAATGAAGCCCTATAGCCATTTCAGTTTATCAAGTAAATGAAGTAATTTTTTTAAAACATTATACAGTTGATTACACAAAGCAACAATATACACTTATGATTATTTGTAAAGGCTACCACTATGGACTGATTTTCTGTTTTATTGTGTGCTAAAATGCCAGCCACTTGAACCAGCAAAAACTACACTGTGTAAACCCAGAAAGCTGAGACGATGTCTCAGTAGCAATATTCTCTAATCATTACAGCTATTATTTAACATTCACTGCACACTGGCAGCATTCTAATCATTTTATAAAATGATCCTGCCCAGTGAATTTACCCAGTTAACATCAAACAAAGTTAAGACATGAAAATGTCATTGACCCATTACATCTGCTTTTTATTCTTCTTCCAAGTTGTTTAACATTCTTTTTTGAGACAAGAGTCTTGCTCTGCCACCAAGAATGAAAGGCGGTGGTGCCATCACAGCTCACTGCAGCTTGGACCTCCCCAGCTCAAGCAATCCTACCTTAGCCTTTCTAGTAGCTGAGACTACTCTAGCTACCAGGGCATGTGCCACCACACAGGGCTAATTTTTTTTGTCTTTTGTAGAAACTGGATCTCCCTATGTTGCTCAGGCTGGTCTCTAACTACTGGGCTCAAGCAATCTGCCCACCTTGGCTTCCCAAAGTGTTGGCATTACAACTATGAGCCACCACACCGGGCTGCTTTTCTTTTTTTCCTATTAGGAATATATTGGATTTACACAGTGTAGTTAGTTTTGGCTGGATTTACACAGTGTAGTTAGTTTTGGCTGGATTTACGCAGTTAGTTTTTGCTGGTTCAAGTGTCTGGCATTTTAGCACACAATAAAACAGAAAATCAGTCCATAAGTTGTAGTCTTTACAAATAAACAGTAAGAAAATTGGCTGGCACAGTGGTTCACGCCTGTAATCCCAGCACTTTGGGAGGCTCAGGCAGGTGGATCACAAGGTTAAGAGATCCAGACCATCCTGGCTAACATGGTGAAACCCTGTCTCTACTAAAAATACAAAAACATTAGTCAGGCATGATAGCACGCCCCTGTAGTCCCAGCTACTCGGCAAGCTGAGTCAGAAGAATTGCTTGAACCTGGGAGGTGGAGGTTGCAGTGAGCCGAGATTGCGCCTCTGTGTTCCAGCCTGGCAACAGAGCAAGACTACACCTCCAAAAAAAAAAAAAGAAAGAAAGAAAGAAAGAAAAAGAAAATTAAGAAAAAAATTCATCCAAAGTCTATCATTTGAACTCAACTATTGTTATTTGGGGATGTTTCTTTTGTCTTCTGTTTTTCCTTTTCTCTTTTTTTTCTTAATTGTACTTTGGGCTCTGGGGTACATGTGCACATCCTGCATCCTGCAGGATTATTACATAGGTACATACATGCCATGGTGGTTTGCTGTCTCCATCCCCCCAGTCGCCTACATCAGGCAAATCTCCCCGTGATATCCCCCCCATCCTCCCCACCCCCACTGTCCCTTCCCTTCCCTCCCCTCCCCTCCAACCCCCAACCTACCCCACTGAGTATTGTTCCCTTCCCTGTGCCCAAGAGTTCTCATTGTTCATCACCCATCTATGAGTAAAAATATGCAGTGTTTGGTTTTCCATTCTTGTGTCAGTTTGTTGAGAATGATGGTTTCTAGATTCATCCATGTCTCTACAAAGGACAAAAACTCGTTGTTTTTTATGGCTGCATAGTAGTCCATGGTGTATATGTGCCACATTTTCTTTGTCCGGTCTATCATTGATGGGCATTTGGGCTGGTTCCAGGTCTTTGCTATTGTTAACAGTGCCACAGCAAACATACGTGTGCATGTGTCTTTATAATAGAATGACTTATAATCCTTTGGGTACATACCCAGTAGTGGGATTGCTGGGTCAAATGGAAGTTCTCTTTCTAGATCCTTAGGAATCACCACATTGTCTTCCATAATGGTTGAATTATTTTCCACTCCCACCAACAGTGTATAAGTGTTCCTTTTGCTCCACATCCTCTCCAGCATCTGCTATCTCCAGATTTTGTAATGATCACCATTCTAAATTATGAGATGGTATATCAGTGTGGTTTTGATTTGCATTTCTCTAACAACCAATGATGATGAGCATTTTTTCATATGTTTGTTGGCTGCATAAATGTCTTCTTTTGTAAAGCATCTGTTCATCTCCTTCACCCACTTTTGAATGGGGTTATTTTTTTTTTCTTGTAAATCTGCTTTGGTTCTTTGTAGATTCTGGATATTATATGCCCTTTGTCAGATGGGTAGATTGCAAAAATTTTTTCCCATTCTGTTGGTTACTGGTTCACTCTAATGATTGTTTCTTTTGCTGTGCAGAAGCTCTTAAGTTTAACTAGATCCCATGTGTCTATTTTGGCTTTTGTTGCCATTGCTTTTGGTGCTTTAGTCATGAAGTCCTTGCCTATGCCTATGTCCTGAATGGTATTGTCTAGGTTTTATTCTAGGGTTTTTATGGTGTTAGTTCTTATGTTTAACTCTTTAATCCATCTGGAATTAATTTTTGTATAAGGTGTAAGGAAGGGGTCCAGTTTCAGCTTCCTGCATATGGCTAGCCAGTTTTCCCAACACCATTTATTAAACAGGGAATCCTTTCCCCATTGCTTATTTTTGCCTGGTTTGTCAAAGATCAGATGGTTGTAGATGTGTGGCATTGCCTCTGAGGCCGCTGTTCTGTTCCATTGGTCTATATCTCTGTTTTGGTACTAGCACCATACTGTTTTGATTACTGTAGCTTTGTAGTATAGTTTGAAGTCAGGTAGCGTGATGCCTCTGGCTTTGTTCTTTTTGCTTAGGATTGTCTTGGCTATGTGGGCTCTCTTTTGGTTCTATATGAAGTTTAAAGTGGTTTTTTCCAGTTCCATGAAGAAGGTAAATGGTAGCTTGATGGGGATAGAATTGAATCTATAAATTACTTTGGGCAGTATGACCATTTTCATGATACTGATTCTTCTTAACCATGAGCATGGAATGTTTTTCCATCTGTTTGTGTCCTCTCATTTCGTTGAGCAGTGGCTTGTAGTTCTCCTTGAGGAGGTCTTTTACATCCTTTGTTAATTGTATTCCTAGGTATTTTATTCTCTTTGTAGCAGTTGTAAATGGGAGTTCACTCATGATTTGGCTCTCTGTTTTTATGTTGTTGGTGTATAGGAATGCTTGTGATTTCTGCACATTGATTTTGTATCCTGAGACTTTGCCGAAATTGCTTATCAGTTTAAGGAGGTTTTGGGCCGAGACGATGGGGTCTTCTAAATATACAATCATGTCATCTGCAAATAGGGACAATCTGACTTCTTCTTTTCCTAATTGAATGCCCATTATCTCTTTTTCTTGCCTAATTGCTCTGTCTAGGACTTCTAATCTTATATTGAATAGGAGTGGTGAGAGAGGGCATCCTTGTCTAGTGCCAGCTTTTAAAAGGAATGCTTCTAGTTTTTGCCCATTCTGTATGATGTTGGCTGTGGGTTTGTTGTAAATAGTTTTTATTATTTTGAGATACGTTCCATCAATACATAGGTTATTGAGAGTTTTTAGCATAAAGGGCTGTTGAATTTTGTTGAAGGCCTTCTCTGCCTCTATTGAGATAATCATGTGGTTTTTGTCTTTGGTTTTGTTTATGTGGTGGATTACATTTATTTTACTGAAGATTTTTGCATCTATGTTCATCATGAATATTGGCCTGTTTTCTTTTTCAGTTGTGTCTCTGCCAGGTTTTGGTATCGGGATGATGTTGGTCTCATAGAAAGAGTTAGGGAGCATTCCCTCTTTTTGTATTGTTTGGAATAGTTGCAAAAGGAATGGTACCAGATCCTCTTTGTACATCTGGCAGAATTCAGCTGTGAACCCACCTGGTGCTTCTTTTGATTGGTAGGCTATTAATTGCTGCCTCAACTTCAGACCTTGTTATTGGTCTATTCAGGATTTCAACTTCTTCTTGGTTTAGCCTTGGAAGTGTGTAAGTATCCAGGAATTTATCCATTTCTTCCAGATTTACTGGTTTATGTGCATAGAGTGGTTTGTGGTAATCTCTGATGGCAGTTTGTATTTCCAAGGAATCAGTGGTGATCTCCCCTTTATCGTTTTTTATTACATCTATTCGATTCTTCTCTTTTCTTTTTTATTAGTCTAGTGAGCAGTCGGTCTATTTTGTTGATCTTTTCAAAAAACCAGCTCCTAGATTTACTGATTTTTTTTAAGGGTTTTCATGTCTCTATCTCCTTCAGTTCTGCTCTGATATTAGTTATTTCTTATATTCTGCTTGCTTTTGAGGTTTTTTTTTAATTTTGCTCCTCTAGCTTTTTCAATTTTGATGATAGGGTGTCAATTTTAGATCTTTCCTTGTTTCTCATGTGGGCATTTATTGCTATAAATTTCCCTCTAGACACTGCTTTAAATGTATCCCATAGATTCTGTGTCTTTGTTCTCATTGGTTTCAAAGAACATTTTTATTTCTGCCTTCATTTCATTGCTTATCCATTCGACATTCAGGAGCAAGTTGTTCAGTTTCCATGTGATTATGCAGTTTTGAGTGCTTTTCTTAATCCTGAGTCCTAATTTGATTGTGCTGTGGTCTGAGAGACTGTTATGATTTCCATTCTTTTGCATTTGCTGAGGAGTGATTTACTTCCAATTATGTGGTCAATTTTAGAGTATGTGCAATGTGGTGCTGAGAAGAACGTATATTCTGTGGATTTGGGGTGGAGAGTTCTGTAGTATCTATTAGGTCCACTTGGTCCAGATCTGAGTTCAAGTCCTAGATATCCTTGTTGACTTTCTGTCTCATTGATCTGTCCAATATTATCAGTGAAGTGTTAAAGTCTCCCACTATTATTGTGCAGGAGTCTAAGTCTCTTTGTAGATCATTAAGAACTTGCTTTATGTATCTGGGTGCTCCTGTATTGGCTGCATATATATTTAGGATTGTTAGCTCTTCTTGATACATTGATCCCTTTACCATTATGTGATGCCCTTCTTTGTCTCTTTTGATCTTTGTTGTTTAAAGTCCATTTTATCAGAGACTGGGATTGCAACTCCTGCTTTTTTTTTTTTGCTCTCCATTTGCTTGGTAAATTGTCCTCCATCCCTTTATTTTGAGTCTATGTGTGTCTTTGCAATTGTGATGGGTCTCCTGAATATAGCACACCAATGAGTCTTGACTGTTTATCCAGTTTGCCAGTGTGTGTCTTTTTATTGGGGTATTTAGGCCATTTATGTTCAATGTTAATATTGTTACATTTGAATTTGATCCTGCCATTTTGTTACTTGCTGGTTGTTTTGCCCATTAGGTGATGCAGTTTCTTCATTGCATCGTTGGTCTTTACTATTTGGTACATTTTTGCAGTGGCTGGTACTGGTTGTTCCTTTCCATGTTTAGTGCTTCCTTCAGGAGCTCTCATAAGGCAGGTCTGGTAGTGATGGAATCTCTCAGCAATTACTTGTCCATAAAGGATTTTATTTCTCCTTTACTATAAAGCTTAGTTTGTCCAGATATGAAATTCTGGGTTGAAAGTTCTTTTCTTTAAGGATGTTGAATATTGGCCCCCACTCCCTTCTAGCTTATAGGGTTTCTGCCGAGAGATCTGCTGTTGAGTCTGATGGTCTTTCCTTTGTGGGTGACTCAACCTTTCTCTCTGGCTGCCCTTAAGATTCTTTTCTTCATTTAAACCCTGGTGAATCTGACTATTATGTGCCTTTGGGTTGCTCTTCTTCAGGAGTATCTTTGTGGTGTTCTCTGTATTTCCTGAATTTGAATGCTGGCCTGCCTTTTTAGGTTGGGGAAGTTCTAGATAATATCCTTAAGAGTATTTTCCAGATTGGATTCATTCTCCTGGTCACATTCAGGTATGCCGATCAAGCATAGATTAGGTCTTTTCACATAATCCCATAGTTCTTGGAGGCTTGGTTCATTTCTTTTCACTTTTTCTCTAATCTTGCCTTCTTGTTTTATTTCATTGATTTGATCTTCAATCTCTGATATCCTTTCTTCTGCTTGATCGATTCAGCTGTTGAAACTTGTGTATGCTTCCTGAAGTTCTTGTGCTGTGTTTTTCAGCTCCATCAAGTAATTTATGTTCTTCTCTAAGCTGGTTATTCTAGTTAGCATTTCATCTAACCTTTTTTCGAGGTTCTTAGTTTCTTTGCATTGGGTTAGAACATGGGTCTTTTAACTCAGAAGTTTGTTATTCCCCACCTTTTGAAGCCTGCTTCTGTCAATTCGTCAAACTCATTCTCTGTCTTGTTTTGTTCCCTTCGTGGTGAAGAGTTGTGATCCCTGGGAGGAGAAGAGGCATTCTGGTCTTTGATGATTTCATCCTTTTTGCACTAGTTTCTTCCCATCTTCATGGATTTATCTCCCTTTGATCTTTGAAGTTAATGATTTCAGGAGGAATCTCTGAGTGGACATCCTTTCTGTTGAGGTTGGAGCTTGATGTTGGAGCTATATCTCCTGTATGAGGGGTTTTTTTGTTTTGTTTTGTTTTGCTTTTGGGTTTTTTTTTTTTTTTTTTTTTTTTTTTTTTTTTACCTGTAGAGGTGCTGCTGGGCTGCCTAGGATTCAGTCAGGCTGCTCGGTGGTCTTCCCCTGGAGTTTGTTCACACAGGTGAGATTAGCCCCACCTTCCCAATGGTGGGCATCTTTCCTTCCCTGAGCTGGATCTTCCCAGTCGGGGTCAAACTGGTGTATTCACTGAGAAACTCTCTAGTATGCAGGCTTCAGTTTGTTGGATTTTGTTGTGGTGGGACCTGCCAGGCCATATGGCCTGTTTCCCTGCTTTCAGCTCTGCCTCTTTCTGTGGGATGGGTAGGTCCGCCCTGTTGGCATTAGTCCAATCTTCCGCCCAGGTCCATGCAGACAACTTGTGGTGCCAGCCAGGCTAGAGCCGTCACTCAGATTTGCATGGACAACCCGAAGCACCCCTCAGTCCTGCGGGGCTCTTGTGGACCATGGGTTGCAGGAGGGATGAGGGAAGTGCAGGATCTGAATCCGAGCACCGAGGGAGTGAACTCCCCGACCCTCCAAGCCAGCTGCACTTTCTGGGTGGGGACCTGCCCTGCCCTGTCTCGGTTCACCATCCCTGGACTGCTCTAGCCCTGCTCTAGCTTGCCTTCCCTGGGCTATTTTCACTGTCCTACCAGTCCCACGGAAATGAACCCAGCATCTCGCTTGGAATCATGGAGTCCTCTAGCCCTCTGCATCTCACCTGCTGGGAGCTGCACTCCAGTGTTGCCTCCTCTCAGCCATCTTGGCAGAAGTCGACATGACTCTTAACAGAACATAATTATTGGAGCAGCTCAAGGATCCACCTCTGTTATCTCCTGTCAGTGCTGCTGAGCCTCTCCATCCTTGTTCTGGACACGAACTGAGAATTCCAATCTCATCCTTCATTATTTTGAACCACTCTCAGGCAGAAGAGAAGAGTCACTATCCATTGTTATCAAAAGAACACCCCCTGGCAGACAAGCCACATGCCTTGGTGGTCCAGACTTCCGTGGCGACCTCCACGGGCAAGCCTATGCATTGGGTGCCTGGCATGCCCTCAGGAGTGGCTGGGACTGTGGGCTGGCACCAGTTAGGTGGTGGGACGCCTGGAGCTGGCGAGAAGAACATGCTCAGGCAGGTCTGCACTGACCCAGAGGGAGCATGTCTTTTGTTTTTCTATGCATAATGCTTTATTTGGGGTTTAAAGAAGAACAAAGAAATATAATCATTCCACATATATATATATTATCATTATATACACACACATATGCATTTTTCATCTTTTCTATTTTAATAACATTGCATCAAGGCTTTTCCCATATTATTATGCACTCTTCATGAAATAATTTTTAAGATGTGACAATTTATTGACCAAATATGTAATAGTTTATTAAACCATGCACAATCATTTACTATTTGATTTATTTCCATTTTGCCAGAATAAATAATGCTCTAATCAATATATTTGGGTATGTTTCCTTCTAGACACCTGAAGAAGTTTCACTAGGGTGGATTCCAAGATGTAAAATTGCTGAGGCATAAGATCGGAACATCTACAATTTTACTAAATACCAAATTGTCTTCTGAAGTAGTTTTTTCTATTTATACTCCTATCAGCAGAGCACTAAAATTTGTATTGTTTCATATCCTCCTTAACTCTAGATAATGTCAAACTTTTTAAAAATCTGCCAAACTGATGGATGTGAAATGGTATCTCATTGCACTTTTATTTTGCCATTTCATATTTACTAGTTTTGATATGTTTATTGTCATTCAGGTCTCCTTTTTGGTAAATTTATCTATCTTTTGCCTATTTTTCTTTGGGTTTTTTTTTCTTATAATTTGTAGTAATTCTATCTTTATTGTCAGTAATATTCACTTCAAATATCTTCTCCCACTCTGTGGTTTATCTTTAAAATTTTTATGTTATCTCACATTGTATAGAAGTTTTTCATTTCTGTATAGGCAAATTTGTCACTCTCTTACTTTAAGGTTAATATTTTATATCTTATAAATGAAAGCTTTCCCTACTCAGAGTGCATATTTTTTTCTAAAAATATTAAGTTGTTTTTTACATCTGGAGTTTAATTTGTTTCATATAAAATCAAAATTGCATTTTATTTTTTCCTCAGGATATCTACTGTCTTGGCACCACATAATAGTGCAACATTTCTCCATTGTTTTGTAATGGAACCTCTGTTATGTTTCAGTTTCCTCTATATGCATTTAACTGATTCCAAGCTCTCAATTTCTTCCCTTTGTCTATCCCTTACTAGTACCACAATATTTTACTTAATAGGTAGTTGATATTTGTGTGATCTTATGTTCAGCAAGCTTGCTAAATATTTTTACATGTCTATAGATTATCTTGAATTTCCACATAGACATTGACATACTTTCAATAGAGACAATTTTCCTCTTATCTCATAATTATACTCTATTTTTATATTCTTGATTTTGCTTAGTATGACTTAGTTTTCCTGACTAGCTTTGTTGAAATATATATAATATATATATACATGCTTTTCTATGAAATATCTATAAATATATATTATATATATAAATGTACATTTTATAAAATATACATTAAAATATTTTATAAATATATAAAAATGTACATATTTATATATTTATATTTTATTTATAATACTTATATCTACATATATACTTATATATATAAAGCAATATATATGCCTTTTCAAAAGATCAGATTTCATTTTTTATTCTTATTTTAGTTTTTGTTTTCTATTTTATTAATTTCTGTAGCTTATTTTGTTGTACTTTTTTCAACACCTTAAAATAAAATTTTAGCTCATTAGTTTTCATCTTTCCATATATATGGAAAGATATACATATATATAGATATATATATACAGATATCTAAGATCTTAAATATTACTTGGTACTTTTTAGTACCAAATTACTTTTATTGTTATTCTCTTGTATATGTTACATAATCTCTATGATTTATTTTACCATGAACCATTTGGATTAGTTTAGTTTTCAAACACATGGTAGTACAAGAATGTCTTTTTCTTATGGATTTTTAATTTGTTCAGAAAAGTTTTTATTTACCATATGAATTGTTTTAGATTTGTTGAAGTTTGCTTTTAATTGTACTACTCCATTTTTGTAAATATTTCATCTTCATTTGAAATAACCTATATTCCTTAATTGTGGGACTGAAGAATCTATATATTTTCATTAGATCAAGCTTGTTAATAATGTTGTCCTAATCTTCTGTGTCTTTCCTAATTTTTGCTTTATCTATGAGTTTTTAAAACAGTTTGTCACTTTCTACTTGTAATTCTTTATCTTTCTGCTTTATGTGTTTTGAAGTAATTTATTCAGATACAAAAAGATTCAGTATGGTCCATTTTCCTAATAAGCTGTTCTTTTTACCATTAAATAGTGACCTTTTTTCTAATAAGTTTTTTTCCCCTCAGTCTATATTATTGATATTTGGTTGATAGTAGATGTAAAGACAACTCAAAATAAATGTTGATATGCAGCAAAACCGGTTTTCTTTCATTAGCATTCCATTTGCCTGGCATGTTATTTTCTATCCTTTTACAGTCAACATTTCTATCTTAAAGTTTAAGGTGCCTCTTAAAAAACAGGTTGAGGCTGGGTTTTTTTGTTGCTTTTTTTAAAATTAGATATAAGAACCTCTGATTTTTAACAAGTCAAATTAATTTATTTACATTTAATATGAAATATTTGGCCTTATTTTTACAATCTTATATATAATATGTCTTCTATATGCTATGCTTTCCACTGCTTCTCTTTTTTTCCTTTGTGCTGCTGTTATTGTTTCCTTGTCTGCCTTCTACTGGATTGCTTAATGTACTGTATTATTTCCCCCTTCTACTCTTTTGAAAGTTGTTCTTTTTTAAATCAGTGACCCTTAAATTTTTACCATGCTTGTCTTAAGAAGGTCTAAAGTTAACTGATATTTCTATCTTTATGTAAGTTGGAATTAATTCCTCACCACCATTTTTTCACAACAGAATCATTTATTATTGTGTATTAAAGTTATAGAGGTATAATATCAAAACAATTGAGTAAACCCTACAGGCCAGTGAGAGCACTCTAATTCCATATACTCTCACGCAACTTCACCCAAAAACTATGATCACAAAACATTCTGAAAGTGCAGACATCAGCATTTACTTTGCTCTTTCTTGTAGACAAGCTACATAAGTTTTCCTACTTTACTGTGTATTACAATTCATGTGTCATGTTCAAGGTACAAAACCACATTTTTTTTTTTTTACTTTAAGGGCAAAGTAAGGAATTTTCAACAGTACCTTTGACTACACAACAATTTTCTAGATAACTTTGGAACTTAACCCCTACATAGAATGTGACTTCACAGTGATATATTTTTTTTCTTTTATCAGGCCGACTAGAAGATCCATAAACAATTAGATTTTTAAAAGACAAGCTAAAATCTATACCTTGCAGGAATAAAGGTTACATTGCAGATTCCCAAAGACATATAATCAGGCAAATGACTCATTCAATTGTAAGTTTTAGTGTTCCCTTTATTTTGAGTGTCTTTATTCAAATAAGTTGCAACTTTATTGTTCAGAGAAATAGTCACTGAATTAAAATCAATGAAAAATTAAAACGACTATTTCTGTTTTTGAGTCTTGGCTCTTTTTTTGATGCAGGATTTTTTGCTTCTTAGTTCAGCTAAAATCTGATTCTTGTGTCACAACCAGGAAAAAATTAGGTACGTGGAGATCTTGAAAGGTGAGGAGAGCAGCATTTATTAAAATAAAGCTCTCAGAGGAAAAAGGGGATCCTGCCAACAGGCTCCCACCTCACAGACTGAATACCAGGCCACCACACATGAGCTGAAAAGGCCAGGCTTCTCCCCACTTTAAAGGCATGGATTCCAGGTGGGTCCATCCCATTGTCACAGTGCACAGGCAGGCCCTTAGTCTGAGCCACTCCACACTAATTTATTTCCCTTACTATGCATGTGACGAGGGATAAAATTTTTCACTATGGGCAAGTTTAGGCAAATTCCCTATGCACAATGACCTGGGCGGCATTTGGCTGTCTCCTCTATCACTTTTACGAGATGTATAACCTTTTTAAAAATGTTTAAAAATTATCTTATTTTACTGTATTGTGGCAAGAACACTTAACATGAGATCTCAACAAATTTTTAAGTGTACAATAAATTATTGTTGACTGTAAGTGCCATGTTGTTCAGCAGATCTCTAGAGCTTATTCATCTCGCTGGACTGAAACTTAATGCCTGTTGATTACTAACTCTCCATCTGTCCTTCCACTCCATTTATTTTATTTGGTAAAATTATTTCCCTTCAATTTTTTTTATTTTTAATTGTGGTAAAATATATATAATAAAAATTACCAACTTAAATATTTTTAAGTGTATGGTTTAGTAGTGTTAAGTACGTTCACATTGTTGTGCACCCAAGCTCCCAAACGCTTCAACTTGTAAAATTGACACTCTGTACCCATTAAACAACAACTACTCATTGCTCCCTTCCCTCAGCATCTAGCTAATCATCATCCGAGAAAGTGGCTCAGAGCAGTGTGAAGAATGTGAGAAATGCAAAATTATCAGGCCCAGAGAGCCATGAGCATGATACTTCAGTCACATCCCCTGCACCCAGGCCCCCGGGTAATTGTTTAAAAAAATTTTGTTTTTCTCATTCCTTCCCTGTAGTTTCAGGCTAGCTGATAAATTACCTAAAATGTTACCACAGATTGCACAATGTGACCCTCACCCAGTATCTTCATGTTCCTGGAATTTGTGATAGAAAGAAAAATGTACAGCCAATTGATAGATTATGTTATTTTATAAATTCTTGGTAAACAACTTAGGAACTCCTCCCTTATTTCTCTTTTTTCCTTAAAAAAAAAAAGGAATGAAGACCACTTGTAACTGCTGTTAATCAGAGCATATATTGAGGGCAACTTGAATCTATGATTTCCAGGCTGCGGTCCTCACCTTTGGCTTAAATTAACTTTCTATTTAATCTGTGTCCTTCAAGAATGGCTTGATGCCATCCTGTGGTAATGAGTGAGTTCTTAGTCTGTTAGTTCCCATGAGCATTGATTATTAAAAAGAGCCTGGCACCTCCCCCCACACTCTCCCCTGTTTCCTCTCTCGCCATGTGATCTCTACATATGCTAAATGTGCCTCGATTTCTTCCTCTTTGCCTGAGATTCTTCCCTTGGGTCAACATTTTTGGTGTAGTCAGCAAGATTCAGAGCAACCTTCCAAAGACCCAGTGTTTCCTGTCAGACTCAGTGTGACTCAGTACCAGCAGAAACCCATTGCATTCTTCTAACTCCAGATATTTCACTGGGTGCAAAAGCGTGAGGGCTACATTTAATGTGAGCTTCTTTTTCAAACTCTCTCTTTTCTTTAAGAGCAAGAGTTTCCATCTCTTTCTTCAAACAGGAGATTCAGACAGAGAGCACTGAAGAGAATTTTTGCCCTTTACACCTGTGCCTCACAGCAGGTTTGGGTTACAGTATTGGCAGTCTCACATGGGTGGTCTCACTTTTTCCGGGATGCCTAAAATTAAGTAGTGTCTTAGTCCATTTAGTGTTACTCTAAAGGAAAACCTGAGGCTGAGTAATTTATACTGAAAAAAAAGTTTATTTGGCTCAAGATTCTGATGTCTGCAAAAGTTCAAGATGGGGCATCTGCATCTGGTGAGGTGCACTCATGGTGAAGGCAGAAGGACTTCTTTTAGTAAGCATCAGTATGTTTAAAATTCAGTCTCTTTAAAAATAACTCTTTATTTCCCTGCATCTTGAATACTTTAACTGAATACAGAATTTTAAGTTAACAGTAATTTTCCCCTTGGCACTTTGAAGATAATATTCTGGCATATACTATAACTGGTGAAAGAAGTTTTCTATCCAATGCTTCTATCTAAATGGCACTTTTAAAATAAGGAACTATCTTTTCTTTTTATATTTAAGATTTTTCTCTGAGGTTCGTATTTTTATGTTCATGAGAATGGCTCAAGGTATTTATAGGTTTGCATGTATATGTACGACTTGTTTTATTTTTATTGTTATTAAACTCATTATAATTTCTCTACATATAGATGTGTGTGGGTATGGATGTGTGTGAGTTTTGTTCTTATTAAATTCATTGTAATTTCTGAATCTAAAAACTAGAGGTTTTTTTCCATTCTGGAAAAAAAATAGATATTATGTCTTTGAATATTGGCTGTTTATTTTTTATTCTGGAACTCCTATTAAACCATTCTCCATGTGTCTTAACTATTCTTCCATATTTTCATACTTTATCTTTCTGGCAAAGTAGTAGATTAGAGAATTTTTCAGCAAATGATTACTCCCTTCCTCTCTCCCACAGAGGAATGTACTTCCCTGATATTAATTGAGGTTCTGCCTAGTTAGGCTTGTCTTTTGACCTCTTTTTGCAATGAGAACATGACTCAGCTATCCTCTGGTTTAAAGACGATAGAGATATGTAGAGCAGACCAGGACCTGACCTTAAGCTCAGAGACCAGTTGAGTCTTGCCAAGACCAGACAATCTCCAGCTAACCAAAAATGCATGAGTAAGAAATATGTATATATTGTTGTATGCCACTAGCACTTTGGGTGTTTTGAAAGGTAGAAAAATTGGGCTGATTCAGAATTTGGTGTATAAAGTATAGTGCTGCCATAACTTAAAATCTCAAATATGTGGCATTGGCTTTGGGAATGGGCAGCAGGTAGTAATGTAATTGTTACAGGAGGCTGGAATAATGACAAGCAGTGTTATATAGTGGCAAAACATTTGGTAAAATTGTCACCTGCAATAATATGGAATACAGAACATGCATCTAGTTAACTTGTGAATTTGGATGAGGTGCTTTCAAAGAAGAATGTTGAAAAGCTGGCTGCTGCTAGCTGTCTTTGAAAAAGCACAAGAAAGTGGTGAGCTCAAAAAGAACTGCCTAGGTTACAAACAGAATTGAGAGGAAATAGAGAGTTTAGAAATACCGAAAATCGTAGGCTTAAAAATGAAACTGTTTCTCAACAAATCGAAATCTCAAAGAAAAAGTAAATTTAGGCCACTGCCAGGGTAAAGACCAAAACAAGAATGTGGCTGCAACACCATTTGTTAAACCTTGGGAAACATTAAGGTGGTGGTGCAGGTCTGGTGCCCTGAAAGCGGATGCTGAGGTGTAAAATAGCCTATAAAGAAGTGCTCTCAGGATCAACACTTGCGGAAGAAAGGAAGCAAGCAAGATTGAGTAGAGAAAGAGAGCTGTAATAAATTTATAAAAAGACTTAACCAACCCGCTGAAGCTAGATTGCTCCTCAGAGTTGTTCCAAATAGAGGAAATGAAGCCAAGTCTTTAAAACCCCACATCAATTAGTCATTGCATACTAGCTGCCCCCTGAAGAGAGCATGAACTACACAGGGTGTCTCTTTTCTGTTGAGAGCAATTCCCAAAGGAGACTGACAATTGAGATCAGTAGAAGTCCCAGCAGCTGGAGGAATAAATTCTCTAGTCATGAAGGATGATGTTAACGGCACAGTACATCACCCAGTTCAATTCACCCCATGTTCCACTCAGATCTACACTTTTGCAAAAGTTTTTGAAGCAGCTCCAGAACTTGGGAAGAAAGTTAGCAAGATACATAGATTCCAAAGTTGCAAAGACCAAAAGTGATACTCAACATATGCTTCCTGATCTACCATTCTAGACTTTCCTCACTTTGACTAGCTCCTTTGCTGGTCTTGTTGGCTTACCTGGTGGGATAACCCAGTCGCTTATCCTTGAGAGTCACCATACCTTTCTCAGATCATCAATACAGTCAACTTACTGTCAAAGTTGTGCAAGGGCATACCAAGAGATGCCAAATACATTCTTTTTTGCCATCATAGTAGACGAGCAGCCTGACCTCCTCCTAGTATTTAGAATGATAAACATGCCAGGATGGTGACCGCTCTCATTGCCTGATCCTTTGGCACTAGAAGGAAGAAGTGTCCTGGTGATGGCCAGAGTTTAAAGTTCAATGGGCCTCTTTCTATTTTTCCTGGTGGAAATGTTCACCCTTTGGGAACCAATACTTCTAAACCGACAAATCCCAGAGCTATGGAGATGAGTAGCGAAAAATTCCCAACTGGGTCACTGACAATGATGGTAAACAGGACCATCTCTACTTCTACCTTTTGATTCCCATATCCATAAATTCTACCTGTTGGGAACACAGCAACATATCCTGGCCATTGATTCAGAGGGTATACTGCAAAGGTATTGTCTCTACGATGGCGCTTAAGCTGATTCTTCAACAAGCCCTTCTGTTGCTCTACCCGCCCAGCAGTTGTTTACAGTCTGGGTGGGGTGATAAGTGAAAGAATCAGTGAATCACATGATCATGTGCTCACTACCACATCTCTTTTGCAGTAAAATGAATCCTTTTGTTTGATGTGATATTATGGAAGATCCTGTGTAATGAGATCAAACAGATCCATAAGTATAGAGGAAGTGGCTGAAGCAATATTTGCAGGAAAGGAAAATCCATATCTGTAATATATGTCAATTCCAATCAAGATGAATCATTGCCCCTTACATGATAGAATGGATCAATGTAATTAACTTGTCATTTGATTCTCCTCTATGGATGATTCCATATCAAGGCCTCAACATTGGTCTCTTTTCCTGACAGGCTGAACATTTGGCAGCAGCAATAGCCAGATCACTGTTGGTAAGTGGGAGCCCATGCTGTGGGGCCACCCCTGTCATGATGACTACTCCATTCTTGTACCCATTGTTCCAGCTTTGAGGATAGAAGCTAGTTGATGGCAACCGTTGGAGTCATTTGGTTTATTCGGTACCTCTTTTGTGGTATGTGCTTTGTGGTTGGTGTTCACTTGTAATATAAAAATCTTTATACTTTGTGCCCAGTCCCATAGTTCCATCCACATACTTTCTCCTCAGACTTCTTAGTCCTAAATTTTCTGATATTTATTCTTTCAGGCCCTTGACCAAGTTTTTGTTTTCCCACTCAAAGTGGAAGAGCAGGTGTATCTTCCAAAGCTCTGCTCACTGGGAGAACTTCTCCTGACTGAAGTCCTTTACGGCCATCCAGTAGTAGTTTCATAGCACAGAAACTATCTCTTTTTTGTCTTGCATCCACATACTGAAGTGAACCACTAAAAAATAAACCTTTAGTTTTTTTTTCTTGTATTGTAAAATGGTCATAAGGAATCAACCATGCAGCTATAAGTATGAACTTTGGTGGAGTGTATCTATTACAAGTGGTATTTACTAGATCCTTTCATCTGGATAAAAGGGGTCTCTAAATAAGAACATGGACCAACGGAAGCTTGATGTACTCAACGTATCTGTAATTAAATGTATAAACTGTGATAACTGCATTTAACTGTATTGGTCAGGGTTCTCCAGAAAAACAGAAACAGTAGGTGATTATTTATGTATTATGTATTTACTATAGGAATTGGCTCATGTGATTATGAAGGCCTAGATATCCCACAATCTGCCATTTGCAAACTGGAGAACAAGGAAAGCCAGCAGCATAACTCGGTCTGACTCCAAAGACCTGCGAGCCAGGGGAGCCAATAGTTAATATCTCAAATCAAGTACAAAGGGCTGAGAATCAGGGAGCTGATGGCACAGGTCACAGTCTAGGTTTGCCTTGTTATAATGCTGGTGCTTCCTGCAACCTATGTTGGAATCCAGTACCCAATATTATAGTATTAAGAGATAGGCCCTTTTAGGAAGTGATTAAGTCATGAGGGTTCTGCCCTCATGAATGGGATTAGTACCTTTATAAAATAGGTTGAAGGAACTGCCTTGCCCATTCCACTGTGTGAGGACATCCCATTCCCCTGCTTCTGCCAAGTGAGGACTAAAGAAACAAGGTATCATCTATGGAGCAGAGAGTGAGCTCTCAGCAGATGCCAAATTTGCCAGTGCCTTGATCTTGAACTTCCCAGCCTCCAGAACTGTGAGCAATAATATTTGTTGTATATAAACTGTCCAGTCCTAGGTGCTTTGTTATAGCAGCTCAAACAGACTACAACAGGGTTCAGAGGGCCAAGAACCAGGAGCACCAATGTCCATGGGCTGGAAAAGTAATGGAATGGCCGGTCTTCATAATGAAGACTTGGGCATGGCTGTGGCTTCCTGTATCATGCTACTTTTAGAGCTCACTGCTAAAAATATCTTCCATACTTTTGTAAACTAGGAGTCCAGAGAATATATCTTATTAGGTCCCATTTGTTATCATTGTTATCCATAATGTAACATGCACCTGTGTAATGCTGTAGGAGATAGACACAGCGACCAATTTTAGGTCTGAACGTATTTTGTTTTGTTTTAATTTCCTTAAGGTAGGATGTTCAACTACTTATCCGCAGCTATAACAAATTACCATAAACTTAGTGACTGAGACAACAGTATTGTCTCATATTTCTGTAGAAGTCTGACATAAATCTTACTGTGCTAACAATCAAGGTGTTAGCAAGGCTCTGATCCTTTCTGGAGACTCTAACAGATCATTCATTTCCTTGTCCTTCCTAAATTCCAGAAGGCCTCCATATTCCTTGGCTCATGGCCCCTTTATTCTATCTTCAAAGCCATTCTTCCATAGTCACATCACTCTCTGGCCACAGTCAGGAGAGTTTCTCCTACTTTTAAGGATTCATGTGATTAGATTGGACCAACTGAATAATCCAGGAAAATCTCCCCATTTCAAGGTGTTTAATCTTAATTACATCTGTAAAGTTCCTTTTGCCATTTAAAGTAATATATTCACAGGCTCTGATATTAGGACATAGTCCCCTTTGGAGAGCCACTCTTCTGGCATCCATGATTTAAGTCCACATGGCTAAGTCCAAAAGTCCAAAATACGTCTTTGATCTGTTATGTATCTATGTTTGTGGTTACAGAACATTCATAAGCATTTAAAAATATTTTTGTACCATATTCTTCCATCAGTTTCCAAGTACATTGTTTTATCCCTAAGAATACCTTCACACAAAAGACTGAGTAAACCTAGACTTTAAATATTATCCTTCTTAACCTCTTTAGTAATTGTGTTTCTTTGATATGGGTCACTACTAATTTCAACACAGCTGTTTATGTTATTCCATAACAACTTTGTGATCCTAATTTTTTTTATGAAATCAAATTTAGAAGCTGCTCTGGTCTAAAAGAGGCAAATATTTTATAAATCATTGCTACTATATGTTAAGCTCTAATATGAGTTTCACATTCATTATTTTATTCACCTTTGAATGAATCCTATAAAAGAAGTCTAGTATCCTTATTTTACAGATGAGGAAACTAATGTTTCCAGTATCACAGAACTAGTAAGTATCAGAGTAGGGCATAAAAATATACGTCTTTTTGACTCTAAAATGCATACAATTTGCACTGTTTCCTTAATAAATTCCCACTGAGTAAATTAAATTATCTGTAGAGGTGTACTATTATATCCAGCACATTTCATGAATTTCTCATGCTGTAGAAATCACATCCAATGTATTACACAGAAGCCTTGGGTCACTAATAATTCTAGAAATGCATAACTGATGTAGTTCAAGACAACATAGACAGAAGCAGACTTGCTAGGAACAAAAATCAATGATAAATATTTTTATGAAATCACTAGACTTGTTTTTTTATTTATTGTTGGTGTCTTCTAATTCGACCTAAATCTACTATGTGGTCTGTAGTGTTCTGTTGCTTAGTGAAACCTGGAAGACATTATAAAAAATACCTATTTAATGTTTCTATCAGTCTTGAAACATAGATATATTCTTGAAGACATGCTATTATATTGTTCTAAGACTCTTTGTAATTTAAATCCTTTTGCTGTCTCGGCCAAAATGAAGTAAAGGATTGTCTAAACAGAAAGTCTGAATAATTCAGTTTCTCCTGGGAGAAAACAAAGGTAATCTCTCTGGAATCTATTTAGCTTCAGAATCACTGGTTCATTGAACAACTCTGTACTTCACTTTGGTAGGATAGATTTCCAAGATTTCATGGGCATAAAATAATTATTTTCAAACTTTTGAATGAAACAGATTTAAAGTAAAATGGATCAAGTAGATAACATTAAGATATTTTGTTTAAACTTGTCCATTTAAAACAAAAGATCAGTATATTTTTTAAATGAATAAAAAATTTCTAAAATGATCAGCATATTTGAAATGATTTTTTTTGTTTTCTAAAGTCCGTCTATTATTATGAGGCTTAAGAAAGACCTCAGAGGCTGCTTAAACATTTCAATATTTTTCATGTAGAGGTTCTTTATCAACTTTGAAATCTGTCAATAAATATAAATAACAAGTAAAGAAAATATAAAGTAGGCAGATTTTTCCTACTATGAACTTTGATTTGAACTATATCACTTTTGGTTGCATGGGATGAATTAAATCTTTCTTTAAAGTTTCCTACCAAATACATACATTTAATTTTTAAATATCCCAAACCCACAGAATATATACTATGTATATTAAAGATTTTTTAAATTATAATTCTAGACCTGTTAGATACTTGATTTGCTTATCAATTCAAATCAATTTAGCTCTGGCCAGGCGCACTGGCTCATGTCTATAATCCCAACACGTTGGGAGGCTGAGGCAGGTGGATCACTTGAGGTCAGGAGTTCGAGACCTGCCCAGCCAACATGGTGAAACCCAACTCTACTAAAAATAAAAAAATTAGCTGGGCTGGTGGCTTAACGCATGTAATTCCAGCTACTCAGGAGTCTGAGGCATAAGAATTACTTGAACTTGGGAGGCGGAGGTTGCAGTGATCCAAGATTATACCACTGCACTCCAGTCTAGGCCACTGCAGAGCAAGACTCTATATCAATAAATAAATAAATACAAATCAACTTAGTTCTATCAGCATGTAATGAGAGTCCACTACAGGGCAGATTGATAGCAAATTTCATGGTAGAATCAGCTTTCTAGCATGCTTTATGGACTTCTTAAAAAGAGTATAGGCCGGGCATGGTGGCTCACGCCTGTAATTCCAGCCCTTTGGGAGGTCGAGGTGGGTGGATCACCTGCGGTCAGGAGTTCGAGACTAGACTGGCCAGCATGGTGAAACCCTGTCTCTACTAAAAATTCAAAAATTAGAGGGGCATGGTGGCAGTCACCTGTAATCCCAGCTACTCAGGAAGCTGAGGCAGGAGAATTGCTTGAACCCAGGGGACGGAGGTTGCAGGGAGCCAAGATAGCGCCATTGCACTCCAGCCTGGGAAACAGAGTGAGACTCCGTCTTAAAAATAAAATAAAATAAAAGAGGATATAAAGTAGGAACCTAGATTAATTAATTTGTAGACTTTATACCCATGCTAAAATTAAACTTTCCAGATCCTATAGGATGGAAAATATAATTTTGTTTGCTCTAATTTTTTAAATTTAGAACTTTAATTAGGATAGACAGTTCAATAGTCCCCACAGCTCCTTATTATCCCCAACAGATTTGCTTCACCCATTTACGTTAGCTGTATCTAACCCTGCAAGTATTTGAGTTTCAGCCCCCGAAATCTAATCACTTTATTTTATAATAAGAAAACAAATTGTCACACAGATTAAATAACTTAGCCAAGGTTACCAGCTAGCTCATGGCACTAAGCCAGAGTCAAAATCCAAGTATAATGGCTCTTTGTAAAAGGCAGTGTGTTCATCTTACTGTATTTTCATTCTCTTTATCAGAACCTAACATTTGTCTGAAATAAGGACCCTCTGAAATTTTTTTTAACTTTCAAAACTGCCTCATGGCACTTACAATTTTTATTCATATCACGAGTTTCAAAATATCATTAACAGATTAAGCACTTTACTACATGCTATTTTGGTGTTTGCACTACTCCTCCGCCTTTCCACTGCCTTTTAGCTACTCCGAGAGCTGGTAAAGAGAGATGAGAATTATACAATTACATAAGATAAAAGAGTGAAAGGTTTAGAGGGGTGAGTAAGAATGAGGGGGTGGTAGGGTCGTGGGTGGGAATAACTGTAGAGGAAGAACAAGGAGAAGGAAAAACTGAGATAGTGGTTCCTGAATATTAAAGACAGGAAGAGTTGAGAAATAAAGACACGCAGGTCATCAAACATTGTTCTTTTATGGGGTGTGTTGATTTTGTAGGTGAGTAGGTAGACAGACAGTGTGTGTGCATGTGTGTGATTTGCTAAGTACACTCAAAGTGTGTATGTGTGACTTGCTAAGTACACTCAAATTTTAGGCAGATTTTCCCTTCGGCTCATGTAGCCAGTCCCACACAAAATTATAAAGTACGGAAAGCTTATCTTGGAATTCTCCTTTGTGCTTTCCTCCATTAAATTATATTACAAAATGCAGTGCTTTTTCTTTTTTCTCTGGTTCACCCCAGGCTGAAAACTGGCTCTCTTTGACACTTTAGTGTTAAGCCTGACTCTCTCCTGAAGTATTTACACCTGAAGTCCCATCTCTTAACTGTTGAGTAAAAGAATCTCTCTTAAAGGAATTGTTTAAACATCAGTAAGTAATGAGGTTTGGAATTACTAGAGGGTAAAGAAATCCTTCCTGGAGAATCTCTAATTTCACAACTGTAACATTACAAAGTCCAGCTTGTTCAAATCAAGCCTAATGTCTACAGTACTCAGCATACTCAACTCTCTAGGTTAAGTTTTAAATTGACAAGAAAGGTACAGAGAGTCTGAGAAAGTAATAACAATCACCAAGTAAATTGTACATTCATCAAAAGTTAACTAAGGAATGCATCAGTGAAGACATTCATTCTAAATAAGCGGCTATAATCCCTGATTTATATTCAGTTATCTGTGATTAAGGTGAAGTAGCTTTTCTCATCAATTCATCTACTTAATTATTCAGTAGGGATGTGGACCTTACCCAATTTATGAACAGTATCTTATTTATCTTCATAATTGAGAGAAGCACCAGTAAAATAAGCAGAATTTCCCTAAATTGATCAACTGAGGTCACTAAAAAGTTGATTGCTATAAACAAAACAACAAAGGTCAATAGAAAAATAGAAATTTATCCAAACTTTCCAGATTCTGCAGCCAGACTGCCTGGTTTCAATTTGGGTTCTGCCACTTACTTGCCTCAATTCCATATCTATTGATTTGAAATAATAATAGTACCTACATCATGGGATCGCTGTGAGAATTAAGTTAGTATTTTAAAGTGTTTAGAACCATGCTAGGCACTCTGTGTTTGCTAAATAAAATACTGTAACATAATTTTATCTCTTTCTTGATGGCAATTAGTTAGATCTACAAAATGGCCCCAGAAATCTGATGTGTAATTCAACTTGGCATTGAATTTACACATCTATATCCAGTTAACTTGCTGCCTTAAGCATGGTGCAAGTGAAGAAAATATTACTTTACTTTGTTGTATGGTTGTAGGTGTCAATACTTCAAAAATGCATTTTCTTTTAAGGGAAATTGGACATTAGGGTATGAATGATTTATTGCTACGTGTTATGTTTATAAAATGAAGGAGAGCACAGTTTTGCCTTCAAAGCCACTAACACTTTTTTTGATAGACTTTTCAAGTATAATTCACATACTGTACAATTCACCCTGTCATCAATAAATGATACTAGTATTTACTGTATGGTTATTATGTCCCAGGCAATAAACACACATTGTTTCATTTAATCTTCATAAAAATCCTTTAAGGTAGATATTATTATACTCAATTTTATGATTAATTAAAGGGGAAGAACTTTGCAGCTAAAGGTTGAAGTGAGGTTTCAACTTATGTCCATGTGGCTCCAACATGTTTTCCATATTATGCAGCTTCCCTTCAGAAAATTAGTTTGTTCTCTTTCAGAGAGTGATTGGAAAAAGGGGGAAAATCTGACTTTTAGAGGGTAGCTGTGGTTAGAGAAACTCTTAATCTTTTAACCTGTCAGGAGAAAAACCAGATAGCAGTCACTGAAAGCTGTTTTAAAACTCTCGATTCAAGGTTGGCATGATAATGCAAAACAGTATTATTATCCAGAAATAAGCAATCATAATCATAATACTGATACACAAATCATAATGCCAATATACACTACTTTCACTTGGAAGGATTCAGCTTTTCCTAGCAGCGTAACTACACCTATCTTTATTGCATTCTCACCAAATGAGTTAGGGTTTAAAATGGGAAACAAGAGAAATGATGCGGGGATTCTAGCCCATCTTTTAGACTTTTGACATCAATATGGTATGTTAAAAGCAAACCCCTAGACATCATGCTTGGGAATACTTAAGAAACTTTGCCACAATTCATTTATTAAACAAATATTTAGGTGATTTATTCATGTCGAGGAGTACTGCGCTATCCACCAGGTGTATAGAGGTTAAAACAAAACAAAAGATGAACCCAGTTCCAGCTCTTAAGGAGTTTACATTTTACTTCAGGCTTTCATAAGAAGAGGTAGTGAGTGTGCTATATTGTATACCACGTGGGTTCTTGAACCAGCCTCTCCTCTTACCTCTCCACCTGCTGTGTGACCTTGGCATTTGATTTTAAGCAACTCAACTGTCTAACTTGAAACATAATCGTTGACTTCAAATTAAAGACAGTATGATCCAGTTTCATTTCAGGTGTACAGCACCCTAGGAAGACGAGGTTAAGAAAATGTTACTCTCTTACATGAAAAAGATTTCTCACACATTTTCTTCCTTTAGTATCTGGCATTATTCAATACTGTCCATATTTTACTCCGTGTTCACCGCTAAACTGGGACTTGTTTTTCACTGCAGCTTAGTCTTCTGGGTGTGACTGGGGAGGAGCCACAAAGAGCCTATAAAGGGGTCCCCACCTACAACGGGAGTAAGAGCGCTGGAAGGAACCCAGGAAGGGCATGAAGGCCAAGCGTTCGGTTTCGGAATGTTTTCTGTGGGTGCCCATATTTACCGAGCTTGGGTTCTGCTACTTGTAACGAAAAGCCCAGTCACGGAACTGCTAAATTTTCTGCCATATCTTAGTCGTCCCCACGCCCCCCGCCCCACCCTACCTCACCCTCAAGCGTGAGTGAATGCGCAAATAAGGGTTTTCAAGGCGTCGGTGGGAAAGAGGGAGGGGAAGGCAATGCTGAGGATGGGAGGACGGGGCGGTGTCATCGCACTAGCGAGAGAGCGCAGGAGCCTTCGGCGGCGAGGAGAGTTAAAACCTCGCGGTCCCGGGTCGGAGGAGGCCAAGGCAAGATGCTGGACGGGCGGGGACCGATGGGGGGCAGTAGACCACGGCCGCGCACCCAGCCCGCCCCCGGGACCTCCTCTTGTCCAAGGGACCACCCCCGCTTCCAGTGCTTTTTGGTTTCGACTGGCCGACTGGGAGGGGCCGTGGGACGCCATTCCCATAATGCTCTGGGGCGTGCCGCCGCCGTCTCTGCCACCTCCCCTACCGCTAGTGGAAGAAGATGGCGGAAGGCGGAGCGGCGGATTTGGACACCCAGCGGTCTGACATCGCTACGCTGCTCAAAACCTCGCTCCGGAAAGGGGACACCTGGTAAGAGAAAGGGGTTGAGATGTTCGCGGTTTCCCGAGGATAGTGGAGAAGTGGGCGGGAGCCGCGAACTGGTGTCTTTCGCTAGTGACAGGTGCGGGCAGGTCCGGCGGCGGCCGCCCTGGGCAGCAGGATTTTGGCTGGTTCTGAAATGTGGGGGCAAAGGTAAGACTCCAGATGAGGGTCAGGGTTCGTGGTTTGCCGGGGCAGCTGAAAGGTATCCGGGGAGCGGCGGCGGCGACTCTGACTCGTGCGGTTCTCTTCGTCCTCCTTCCTTCCGTAGTGCCGCTCCCACCTCAGGCCTTCCCGAATGATAGGTTATAGTGGTTCGGTTTGAGTCTTATAAACGCTGTTTTGACAGGTCCGGGTGCTGCGGCTTATCACGGTCTCACCGGCTTAACTTCTCTGTTCGTTCATTTCCTTTCCTAGAATTGTCGGCGTCCAAGTTCCCTTTTATTCTGATTCCTGTAGTCTTCCGGGAGGCAGACCGCAGGATGTTTGTGGTCTGTATTACACAGGTGGCATGTCAGGGCTCCACATAAGAGAAACCCTAATTTCCAGTTCCTTGTCAAAGGAGGGAGAGGAGTAGGGAACCTTAGGCTTCTGAGAGACCACGTGGTCTTGTGCTTTAGTGGTGGCTTGATAGAAGCCGGCAGCGTTTCTGTTGGAAGTGCAGCCCTTCCCTTCTGTTTAAAGAATAACACAGGCCTGCAAAAAGTAGATAAGTCCACTTGAGGCTTAACTGACTGCTGATATTCAAACTTGTAAAATACCAAAGGCTCTACATTTAAAATACTTAAGGATATATGTGGAGATATTCACACTTGTCAGCCATATCAAGTGGCATCTAGAATAACTTAAATATATGAATATGTAACATAATTTAAAAGTCCTTACTTTTTGGGAAGGATAATGTGCCTCTTCATTATAATAAAAAATATTTTCACTTCCCACTGTTACCATAACAGTATATAATTTATGGAGTATTTGTTTCATATTCTTCAGTATGACGTAGTGGAAGGAGCAGTAAGATTTAGATCTGAGTTATGTCACAGTTCCACCACTCAACTTGCAATATGACTTTGAGGAGAATTAATTTAAATCATTGCACCTCAGTATCTTTATCTGTAAAATGGACAGTAATTTTGTTACAGGGATTTTATCTTGATTTGTTTAAATATCTTAAGAATTTCATATTTATGAGATACTAAATTTTAGTAACCTTATCTCTGTTCTTTACTCCTGACGAAAGGCTGTGATATCGGGATCATTTTCAGTTAAGCTAATAGGTGGCAGACTTAGGACCTTAATTTAACCTTGATCTAAGTCTTAGTCTCTTTCTTTTTTGGTGGGCTATATGCTGTGTTTATATGATAGAAATCCCCAAGGATGTAAATATATACTTGTTTCATTATATCAAAAAATAGAATCTTCAAATGACTTAATAATAGTTATTGTTGGCCTGGCAAGGTGGCTAATGCCTGTAATCCTAGCACTTTGGGAGGCCAAGGAGGGAGGATCACTTGAGCTCAGGACTTCGATACCAGCCTGGGCACCACGGTGAAATCCCTTCTCTACAAAAATACAGAAAATTAGCTGGGCATGGTGGCGTGCCTGTGGTCCCATCTACTCAGGAGGCTGAGGTGGGAGGGTTGCCTGAGCCTAGGAGGCAGAGGTTGCAGTGAGAAGAGATCATGCTACTGCACTCCAGCCTGGGTGACGTGAGACTCCATCCCCCCCAAAAAAAATGTTATTGTTTTTATTATAATGTTAGTACGATGTTTATTACTGTGGGGAAATTGGACATTTCCTAGGACACCCATGTTTACCTTGGCTTGTGGTAATGACAAATAAGTCCCTGTTCCCTATTTTAAGTTAAAGAACATTTAAAAATTCACCCAACCTATTACCACCTTATTTTAAAAAGTGGATTTCCTTAAAATAGAAATCTATAGGTCTGTAAGTTAAAATATAAGTGTCATTGTTTCTTATTAATATCATGTTTTTGTATATGAAGTAATAATTGGTGGTGTTGATACAACAGGATGATAGGTGCAGTGTGTGCATTGTGGGTGTTTATAAAGTTTGGTATATTTAAGTAAGTGTGTTTTTGCTTTTTGACAAAATTAATGTAAATCGTTGTGTGTGTGTGTGTGTAGCTGTATAGATACAAACAGTGTCTTACTATATTGCCCATGCTGATCTTGAACTCCTGGCTTCAAGTGATCCTCCCACCTCGGCCTCCCAAAGTGCTAGGATTGCAAGTATGAACCACAACTAAATACAAAAGGTTCATAAATTTGATTCATTTAGGTGCTTTCATTTTAAATAAAAGTAAACTGAGGACCACATATTTAGATATGAGCAGAATGTGCAAGTTTATCCTCACATTTTCTCTTATTTAAAGGAAAAGAAAATGCAAGAGAAAGATGTTACTGGGAGTTGCAGAAACCAGTTTGGTTTATACGTGAGCCAGTTTATTTGCAAATTAGCTAGTGGAACCTGTAAAAATTTGGTTTAGAGTTTTAAAGAGAACAATTTGATAAGTATAAATTTGATCATGAACTTATAAGTACAGAAGTGGTTGGGATATGTAATAATTTACTTTAATCTTTGAATTAGGTTATTTGAAATTTGCTGTATGGAATATTGTCGCGGCATAGGTATGTAACTGTCTAGGATAGACTGATTGGACTATTGAGAAAAAATAGTGGGTTTACCATAAGTTTATTCTTGTAAGTTTAATACACGTTTGAAGTTATAGTCAAATGCATCACAGTGAATAAATTTCACTTACTTGCTCTTGAGCACTTTGCAGATAATGACTGTCTTCTGATCACTTGGGTAACTAACTTCCATACCTAGGCAAGTATAAAGATTTATTTGATTCTGTGAGTACTACGGTTTCTGTTTATTTGTAACCAGTGAACCACTAAAAAGTGATTTTCTGGAAATGAAAGTGAGTTATACAAGTGTGAGATGAAGAGAAACTTATATATTTGGTTCTAGACTTTATATTGAGAAGTAAATCAAAATTACTTCTTCTTATACAAATCAAAAATACCTGATTTGTATAAGGAGTCAAGCAGTGTCTCAAAATGATATTTGTTGATCTGTATTTCAGTTCCAACAAGAGATCAGAAAACCATAAACAAGACTGAGAATTTAGGGATTATAGGAAAGAGATAAATTAACCAGAATTGTATAGTGTAGAATGAATTAAAAACAATTTTCAGATACATGGTGGTTTCTTCTGAGACAAAAAGATAATTTGCTTAAGGTACATATAAGTATTTTAGGAACCTATTTAAGGAACGGTAGTTAATAAGTTGCAAATAAAATTATGGGCTATCGAATACTGTCTTTGGAAAAAAATTTTTTGAGACAATCTCACTGTGTTGCCCAGGCTGGCGTGTTCTCAGCTCACTGCAACCACCTTTAGGGTTCAAGTGATTCTCCCGCCTCATCCTCCCAAGTAGCTGGGCCTACAGGCACATGCTACCATGCCCAGCTAATTTTTGTATTTTTAGTAGAGATGGGTTTTCACCATGATACCCAGGCTGGTCTTAAACTCCTGGCCTCAAGTAATCCACCCTCCTTGTTCTCCCAGAGTGCTGGAATTACAAGTATGAGCCACTGTGCCTGGCCTGGAAATTTTTTAAGAAATAGACCTATTATGAGTAAATGAAGCATAACCACAGATCATCCAAAGCACTCCTTCATTTTCTCCATTTTTATTAAATGTTATTCATCTGTCAATCATTTTCAGTAATTTTTGTGTGATTATGTTCAGTGATAATGTGTGGTTAACTTTTGCAGTTTAGCAAAACATTGCATGCCATTTTTGTATAAACCCTAATAACTGTAGTGGGTTTAAGTTAACTTTACAGAATAATTTTTGTGTACAGTTATTTAAAATCTCTATGACATTTTCATTTTAATAATTGCCAAAGAATCTGATCAATGAGGTTTTAGACAAGAGACATTCATTTCAGTTTTTAGGGCTTTCTTTCCATTTCTGCTTTTACTTAGAACTCTTTGAGGCTTTATTTTATTTGATCCTTTATGTTTATGCAACTTCAAAACTAAAAGAAAATAACCCTATATTCACAAATCCCTTAATAATGAGAAGGAACACTATTGCTAAACATGAATTTCAAAATATTTAGTGTATGCTTAAATAAATTTTCATATTACCATTACTTTTAAAATTAATTTTAGTTGTGCCAGGGTGTTTACGACCAGAGCAGGGTGTAGATACTACATCACTTATAGGAAATGAAACCAAAAGGAAAAACTTTTTTAGTCTTGGCAAATTGGTGAAAAAAAGGGCAGAGATAGTGACCTTAAGGCATATTTTTCACATCTTAGATGCTTAAAAATCTAGGAAAGCAACTTAATTTAAGCCTTTTTTGTAAGTTTTTAAATAACTTCTGTTGTTAGTGAGTACAGGGTTAATGTACCCTAATAAGCCAGAAAGGTCCAGAGCTAGTCAATGATTTCATTTATCTGTTTGGTAAAATTCAGGCTTTATTTTTTCTAAATGGTACCGTTTTTCTGTTAGCACATATAGGCATTAAATGACCTTTTTGCAAAATGGTTTTGTGACAGTTAACTATCTTGCTTATACATAAGTGTAACAATATAAAATTAGTTTGTCAGGCCATGACCTATACATTTAAAAACACTATGTGCCAGATACTGTTATAAGTGCATATTGACTTACTTATCTCCATATCACACAGTTCTGGGAATCGGCGTTATTCACATTTGACGAAACAGGGATCATAGGCTCAAAAAGGTTTTAACATAGTGGTATACCTGGGATTTGAACCCAAGTAGTTTGGGTCTTTACTTCTTGCCCTTAAATCACTGTATCATATTGCCTCTTATTTTATTTAAAAAATTTTTTTTTAGAGACAGAGTCCCTCTGTGTCACTCAGGCTGGAGTGTAGTGGCATAGTCGTAGCTCATGGCTTGAAACTTCTGGGCTCAAGCAGTCTTCCTGCCTCAGCCTCTCAAATAGCTGGAACTACAGGTGTGTGCCACCACAGCCAGCTAAGTTTTAAAAATTTTAGAAGAGATGTGATCTTGCTATGTTGCCTATACTGGTTTGGAGCTCCTGACCTCAAGTGATCCTTTGACTTCATTCTCCCAAGTATTAGTATCTGGGATTACAGGTATGAATCCCTGTGCCTAGCCTCTGCATCTTATTTTAAAGATTCATTTTTTAAAAAATAGATTGACTTTAAAAAGAAAAGAACCTATTTTTTCTTTAAAGGAAGTCTATTTTATATTTAGTAGCAGAATTCTACAATTTTATCCCACACTTGTCTCTTGTGACTGTTCAGTTTAGGTATGATGGAACATGTAGGATCTTAACACCTTGCTTCTGGAAATTAAAACATGCTTAAAGATTGATAGGTGAATAATTGCATGTACAGAGCAAATGTCATTTTGATCCACAGGAACATTCAGACAAAAAAATCTGAGGTAATTTACTATTGAGCTTTTGAATTTTAATTATCAATAGTCATAAGCTCTTATTAGAGGTGATATAACTCCCTTCACCTATAGTTTTACAGAAATAACACATCAAGCATACAGTAAGATCTTGTAGGATATTTTGTTTCAGTACTTGGTCCATATTTTAGAAGTGTGGTGTTGGTTTACTGTAAGCCACAAATACATAAGACTCTCTTTTTGGACTTAAGTTTATATAAACCACTCAGCACAGAAAATGCAAATATGAATGCATTATTATGTTCCATGTTTACCAACTGATTTTTTTTCTCCCAGAGACAACGCTTTTAAAGAATTTTTGAAGTGAAAGAACATTTAAATTAAGATAGTGGAAGATACAATTATAATAAAATAGTCAATTTTGCTATCTTGGTTGAATTTATCCATTTTTTTGATGTGAATATAGATTGATTCTTCTTTTTTTCACTGAAAATCACTTCATTAACAAGCCATGATTATTAGAGAACAAGGTAGAGAACAATTGATAAAAGTTGATTATGTGCTTTATCAGATTTGAACCTCAAAATAAGAAACAAAATGTGTCTTTATATGGCTTATAGATGAGGAATCTGGGAGAAGTTAATTGGCTTGCTCATAGTTCACTACCAGTGGACATTTATTAAATGCTTAGTCTGTTGCAGCCACTATTTTAAATGCTTTATACTTATGCAGCCTTTAAAGTGCATGCTCTTATTATACTTCATTTTATCTTTGATGATTTCAGAGCTGGTTTAAATACCTGGTTTATAAAGATTTAAAATACTAGATACTATCTAATACTAAGAATAGATCCTTAGTATTAAAAATGGTTTTATGCTGTCACTACTCAAATGTAATTCAAACAATATTTTATTAAACTATGGAAATTTCTCTTTCTTCTTAGTCGTTGTATAGAATTCTTCAACACTTACTAACTACTTTTTTTCTTCCCTGAGTAATGTCAGTCTGGCTTATTCCTTTTATTTTCATTTCCTCACTACCACTGTAATTCACACTCTTATGTCTCATATTCATTCCTCTGAAGTCACTACCCCAGACTCTTTCTCTCATTTATCCTTTCAGCAACAGAATGTAGATCCTTTAAATTTTATCACCCAGTTTACACAAACTTAACTATTCAAGAATTCTAGCATAAGTAAGCTAGTAAGTAGCTTCAGCTTTGGATACAGATTAAAATTATTTGAGAGAATAAATGGCTCCTTACAAAGAAGGAAATAAATTCCAATTACAATGTAAAGCAGCAAACCCATGTAGGATTAACCTGCATTTGGTTATGTCTAGACTGCCCTTACTACTTCCATCACTAAGATTCTACATGGTTTCCTAATAGCGCTCCAAAAAGAAGAATAATGACTCCTTTTTTTTCCTCCAAGGAAAGGAGAGCTAAGAATGGTAACTGTCCCTTCCATTCTCCTTTTAGTCTTGAGAAGACCTGGATATTAGTTTGGTAATTCCCTACTGTAAGAGAAAATCATTTAGCAGAAGTACCAGTAGAAAGGACTTCCTTTGTGAAAGAAGTCAAAGATGTCACAAGCAAGTTCAAGGGTGGCTCTGATGCCAGAGTATTCTAAGTTTAGAGTCAGTTAAGTCAAAACTTGAGAATATTAGAGACAAAGTTACTTAACTGAAAAGAGCAGCAAGTTCCTTGCTCCAGGTAGAAGAGAACTGGTAATCTGGATTGATTTGTATTATTTACCTATATGTTTTTACAGCTTGATAAAGTTTAACAGTTTAGTCAAGAGATTTGCCTTTGATAAAGATGGAAAATTTGTATTCAATACATTTGAATAGATTTCAAGCTGAAGAACTTTTTAATTCTCAGGAGAGATGTAGCTAAGTAGTTATATGTACCACATAGTTGTGGCTATGGTTTACAAAAACTTACTGCTCATTTACTATGTTAAGGTTTCTTGTTTGTTTTTTTGTATTTTTGAGACAGAGTCTCGCTCTGTTGCCAGGTTGGAGTGCAGTGGCGCAATCTCAGCTCACTGCGACCTCTGCCTCCTGAGTTCAAGAGATTCTCTTGCCTCAGCCTCCTGAGTAGCCCAGGCTGCAGGCACGCACCACCGTGCCCAGCTAATCTTTGTATTTGTAGTGGAGATGGGGTTTCACCATGTTGGCCAGGATAGTCTCGATCTCTTGACCTCGTGATCTACCCACCTCGGCCTCCCAAAGTGCTGGGATTACAGGTACGAGCCACCGTGTCTGGCCGAGAGCTTTTTACTATGTTAAGAGCATTGTAAAAGTCCTCTAGATACAGGTCCCTTACATAATGTAATATATATATCCCATATATGTTACATATATGAAATACATGGTAGCATTCTCATTTTACCAGTACAGAAACTGAGATAGTTAAATTTATATGGTCATACACTTCATCAGTGGTAGAGCAAGAGTTCTAACTTAAAGCTTGTGTTTTAAATTCTAGCTGTACTGCCTGCTATTGTGATAGAGCCATACCTAGCTTATGGAAGCAACTTTTTGAAAGACAAATACTTGAAAGTATTAAAATAGAGAAATGTCAGCTTTGTCATACTTGTTAAACTCTGTTTTCATTTGTTATTAATGTGAAGAGCCTCTAGAATTTTCTTTCTAGAGTCTTCTTGGTTCAGCCTTGTAGTCTCAGCAGTCTCATTTCTAACTAATATATCTCTGTTTTGATACAGATAGTGTCTCCCATTTCCTGCAAATTTTTGGCTTTTTTCTGCTTTTGGGAGGCTTTATACACCATTTCTGTTGTTTCAAATACTTCTTACTAATTATTGACTTTCATTTCAAAACCTAGTTCTAAGTCAGTCTCTAAAACCATCTTTAATCTCATCCAAATCTGTGGCCCCTCCATTCTTTGCTTTTAATATATATGTGTATGTATATAACAGCTTTATATAATTGATACGATAGCTTGATATAATTCACATACGATACAGTTTGCCTACTTAAAGTGGACAATTCACTGAGTTTTAGTATACTCACAGAGTTGTGCAGCCATGACCATAATCAATTTTGGAATATTTTTATCATCCCATAAAGGAGCCTCATATTCGTTAGTAGTCACCTCCCATTTCTCCCCCAAACTCCTCTGCTCTAGGTAGCTACTAATCTATTCTCTGTCTTTATATATTTGCCTATTCTGGATATTTTATGTAAATGGAATCATATAGTATGTGCAATTTTTAAATCTTGCTTCTTTTACATAGCATAAGTGTTTTCTAGGTTCATGCATGTTATAGCATATATAAATATGTTGTTTATTTTTATTGCTGAATGACACAGTCATGAGTCATTTAATGACAAGGATAACTTCTGAGAAATGTGTGGTTGGGCAATTTTGTTGTTGTGTGAACATCTTAAGAGGGTACTTACACAAATCTAGATGTTATTGCCTATTACACACCTAGGATATATTGCCTGTTGCCCCTAGGCAAAAAAACCTGTACAACATGTTATGTAGTGCATACTCTAGCCAATTCTAATACAATGGTAAGTATATGTATATCTAAACATAGAAAAGATACAGTAAAAAATACAATATTACAATCTTTCTTGTTTTTAGAGATAGGGTCTGGCTCTGCCACCCAGGCTGAAATGCAGTGGCCCAATATTGGCTCACGTTACCATTGACCTCCTGGGCTCAAGCAATTCCACCACCTCATCCTCCCAGTTAGCTAGGACTACAGGCAAGCACCACTGTGTCTATTTTTTTCTTTTTATTTTTTTGTAGAAATGAGAGTCTTGCTATGTTGTCCAGGCTGGTCTTGAACTCCTGGCCTCAAACAGTCCTCCCACCTTTGTCTCCCAAAGTGTTGAAATTATGGGCATGAGCCACTGCACCTGGCCAGACATAATGTGTCTGTCATTGACCAAAGCGTGTGACCATATTCCATTGTATAGGTATAACACATTTGATATATCCATTTATCAATTGATAGACATTTGAATTTCCAATTTTTGCCTATTATGAATAATCCTGCTATGAACATCCATTGCACGTTTTCATTTCGCTTGTGTATATACCTGTAAGTGGAATTGCTAGGTCCCTAACTTCTTAAGGAACTGCTAGACTTTTTCTAAGTGGCCATAATTTTACATTGCCACCAGCAGTGTATGAGGGTTCCAGTTTTTTCACCTCTTTGTCAGTACTTATGTCTTTTTTTATTGTTATTATAATCATCTTAGTGATGTGAAGTGGTATCTCATTGTAGTTTTGATTTGCATCTCCCTGATAAATGATGATGTTGAATATCTTTTCATCTGCTTATTGGCCATCTGTATGTCTTTTGGATGTCTGTACAGATTGTTTGCCTATTTGAAAAATTTGGTTATTTTGTCTTTTTATTATTGCATTGTAAAAGTTCTCTAGATACGGGTCCCTTATCAAATAGTTAATTTGCAAATTTTTCTCCCATTCTATGGATTTTCTTTTTACTTTCTTCCGTTGAAGTATAGAAGTTTTTATTTTAATGAAATTCAGTTTGTCTGTTTTTTCCTTTGTCACTTCTGCTTTTGGTACCATGGCTAAGAAGGCTTGGTTTAACTCAAGGTCATGAGGATTTACTCTTCTGTTGTCTTTTTCAAGTTTTATAGTTTTAGCTCTTAACATTTAAATTTGTGATTCAACTGAGTTAATTTTTTGTGTATATGGTCAGGGGAGGAGTTCAATTTCATTCTTTTGCCTGAGGATATCCAGTTGTCCCAACACTATTTGTCAAGAAGATCATTCTTTCCCTGTGGAATTGTCTTGGCACCCTGCTTGAAAATCAGTTGACTATAAAAGTGAGGGTTTATTTCTAGATTCTCTGTTTGATTGATATATATGTGTATCGTTACACCAGTACCACATTATAAACATATAGTAAGTTTTGAAAACTGGAAGTATGTCATCTAACAACTTCTCGAGTTTGTTTTGGCCCTCTTCTCTTAATTATTAATTTATACCATGTTGAAATGTTGTTTTGTAAATATTCTTAAATATGTGTCTGTATTTCATTACTCTATATAAATGACACTTTCTTATTTTTGCAGCCTGTCTTCTTACCTTCTCTCATTTGAAATCTATTCCATCTCTTTATTTCTTAGAGGTATCTGGTATAGTGGTATTTGCATAGTGAATGCTTTGTGTCATTTAACCCATGGATGTCTTTTCCACTCCTAATCTCATGCCACAAAAGTACAAGCAATGCACTCTTATACACACACACACACACACACACACAATTGCACTTAGGTTCTGGGGTACATGTGCAGAACATGCTGGATTGTTGAATAGGTACATACATGGCATTGTGGTTTGCTGCCTCCATTCCCCCGTCACCTATATCTGGCATTTCTCCCCATGTTATCCCTCCCCAACCTCCCTACCCCCACTGTCCCTCCCGAATTCCCCCCCAACAGACCCCAGTGTGTGATGCGCCCCTCCCTGTGTCCATGTGTTCTCATTGTTCAACACCTGCCTATGAGTGAGGACATGCGATGTTTGATTTTTCTGTTCCTGTGTCAGTTTGCTGAGGATGATGGTTTCCAGATTCATCCATGTCCCTACAAAGGACACAAACTCATCTTTTTTTATGGCTGCATAGTATTCCATGGTGTATATGTGCCACATTTTCCTTGTCCAGTCTGTCATCGATGGGCATTTGGGTTGGTTCCAGGTCTTTGCTATTGTAAACAGTGCCACAATGAACATACGTGAACAATGGACTCTCTTAAAAACATAAATAAGTGTGCTGATTACCAAAACACATTTACAGTATCTCTGTGGAAAAAGGTAAGACAATAACCTCAGCAGATGAAAATGACATGGCATCTTAAAAGAAGGCTAAACCCACATTAATCCTTCAAATGGAAAACCAGTCACATCATACCCTTTAAATAATGCTTTGAAACATTCAAAATTATTTATATTGTTTGTGGAAATACAGTTATGCAAGAAAAATATAAAAATATTCATGGAATGATAAATGCTAAATCAGAGTAAGGGTAGGTATCCCAAGAAAGGAGCCCAAAGGAGGCTATATTAGTATTTGTAATGATGGTATATATAGATAGATAGATAGATGCTCATTATTATTCTTGGAAGTTTAATGTATGCCTGCATATGATACAGAATACTTTTAAAAAGCGAAGTTGGTTGTAAGAGCTTTTTGTTTTGCAGAAGTCCCAATTTTTCTTAGTTTTTTCTGTTTTTTATTTTTATATTGTTAATACCAAACCCAATTCTTCCAGGGTAGAAAAGTTACACAGAGCTCAGGGAATTTATATAGTAGAGTCAAACATTATTAATTATCACTTCCTTCTTGCTTCATATATGCTTATCACGCTTATATGTCACGTATAGTTACAAGATGTCTTTAGTATGGCGAGACATACACATTTAAGATATTAATGATTATATATGTATATTCTGGATGAATAGTTTAAAAACAGTCTTACTTGACTCCTTCTTGAGTTCCTTGTTTTAGTTTAGCTCTAAAACGAGATCATAAAAATTATTGCTAACTGATGGATTTAATGTGTGGAACAGAAAATAGGTTAGAAATGCATGAAATCTAAAAGTTAAGCTTCTAAAGAGATGGTAAACCATGCCATTGGTTTATTTGAGAGAATTTCATAGTTTTATTTAAGTTTTACTGATACCGTGAAATTCTGAGTCTTGTTTGTGGTACTTAAAAAAAAAGTCAGTGAAATATCTGATTTATAATAATTTAAAATACTAGATGCTGTCAGTATCTCCTTGGTGTTGATTGTTTTATGCTATCACTACACAAATATGATTTAAGCATTTTGTTAAATAAGAGAATTAGTCATACGAGTAAATTAGTATCCAGAATTGTTTATGCCATTAATTCTGCACAAGATAATTATAAATATTTTTCTGAGATTAAGTGTGCTACCTTGGATTAGGCTGAGGTTTTTGTGTATTCTTTTACTTGTAAAAGAAGGACTCCCTATACCTACCCTGTAGAGAGGCAGATAGGATCTCAAAAAAAAAGCAAGGTTATATTTATATTAATAATAGGCATTTAAGCAGGAACATTTATCTGAAAAATTGTCAGCATAAACATGTACAAATCAACAACAACAAAAAATAACTGTGCATTTACTACTTCTCTGGTTTCCTAAATCCTGCTATTGGAATTTCTCCATATTTCTTTTACACTCTGTTGTATCTGGGACTATTTCTTAATCATTTATTGTTCCTTGTATATCTTTCTTAAATTTGCTTGTAGTGTAAAAGCACCAAACAACTTTTGCAATTCTCATCTTTATTCCCACCAACTCCAAAATCTTTTCCATTCATATAGTAGCTCTACTGCATTTGAACAGTTTCTTAAAATCAACTCTGAAGCCCACAGCTTCTCTGGAGCCGCTGAAAATTGTTCTATCCAAACCATAATACAAATTATCATAATGCCTTCAGAATATTTAGCACCGTACAACTTAGATATTTTTGAAGTACTCATAATAGTATAACTTTATGTAAGTTTTTGACTTAGTATTTCACATGTGTTGATCATCCCAATAATCTTATGAGATAGTTCCGTCCCCAGTGGTCTTCATGAAATGTAAATCAAATCATATCTCTTTACTGTTAAAAATCTTTTGGTGTTTTTCAATATACTGAAGATAAAATCCTTGTCATTGCATTAAAGGCACTATTTAGTTTGGTCTCAGTCTACCTCTCTAGTCTTATATGTATTTTATGCATTTTGCTGTGTATATTTTGTCCCAATTTTTAAAAAACTGTTTGTGATTTATTTTTATGCATAAAATTTCCATTGTTGACTGTCACTTAACACTATGGTTTCTGCTGGCCTCAACATTATTCCTAGTCTGTTTGACTGTACTTCATTCTGTGTGCATATATGTGAAGATGTATCTATACATAACTTTTATATTAAACAAAAAACATTTACTCTTGCTGTTAAAACTTTCTCTAGTCTTATCTACCATTTCTCCCCAACCTTGTCATAAACTCCAACTTCATTTAGTCAGTTCCTTCAACACTCAAAATTTCCATAGTCCTTCTGACCTTGTTGTCAGAAGCATGTTGTCTTCATTCAGTTTAGATACTCTTCTTACTACTTTTCCTGGAGTAACTACTATTCAGAGGTTAACACATTATTTTTTCAGAGAGATTTTCCTTTATTCGAAATAGGGCCCTTATTATATTCTTTTATAGCTCCCTAAACTTTTCCCTCACAGCACTTAACAATATTTTACTATCTGGATTGCTTACTTTTTCTGTCTCCTCCACTGGACTCTGAATTACATGAACAAAGGGACCTTGGCTATTTTGCCAGCCACTTTATTTATATAAAGTATTTTTTGAATAAGTGAATTCCCATTTCTAAGATGGACAATCAAAGGGTTTTATTGCTGAGTAACTTTTCTTAAGCCTTCACAGCAAGTAGTGTTAAACAAAGTTTGGTGTAGTGCTTTTTCTATAGTAAATTTAGAATTTATATCAAGTCTGTTTTCAGGAGATAAGAATATATATAAACAAAAATCATCATGAAAATAAATTGAGATTGGTATGACAAATTCATCCACAGTTCAGTGTTTGCCACATTTCTAGGAAACTTCTTCAGAGAACAGTAGTGTTTTTGTGTATGTGTGATCTTAATTGATGTGAAAATATGAATCTCGTATAGGCATAAGTGTGAACATTCAGGTTCTTTTTCTACCAAGTTTCTGATAGGCAAAGATCTAACCCTAAAGATAGCCACTTCTAAAATACTAATTTTCTCAGTAAGTAAAACAGATAGAAATTGTTAGAATTTATCTTCTAAATAAGTCTTCTAATTCTATTTATAGTTTGGTAATAATATTATCATATCCTCTGCTATCTCAATTTTAAAAGCGAACTTACCATTTCATAAAGGGGGAGTGTGATGTATGATTTTACTAAGCATCTGTTACATTTCTAGGTCTTTGTTAAATAAATAGTGTAATGAAAAGAACACTGAACTTTAGAGTCTGAAAACTAGAGTGCAGGACTTTGCATACCCACTGAGTAGTGTTACATGACCTTGGTAAGTTATATAACCTCTCTGAGTTTTGGCTTTTCCTTCCATTACAAAGGAGGCTAGACACAGTGGTTCATACCTGTAATCCCAGCACTTTGAGAGGCCTTCGCAGGAGGATCACTTGAGGCGAACAGTTTGAAACCAGCCTGGGCAACGTAACTAGACCTGTTAAAATACAAAAAAATTTTTTTAATTACCCAGGCATGGTGGTGCTGGAAGACTGAGGCAGGAGAATCACTTGAGCTCAGGAGTTTTACAGTGAGCTATGATCAAAACACTACACTCCAACCTGCACAAGAATGAGACCATCTCAAGCAAATAACTAGATAGAAATAGAAATATTTGTATTACTATAAATTCTATAAATTCTAGTACTTCCTGACTCCAAGGAAGGAAGAGAAGGAGGGGAGGGAGGAAAAAGCTTGCTTTACCATCAACTAAAGTAAAAACACTTGTACAGAAACCTTATATAAACATTAAACATTTTTATCTTTTATGCAGATACTAAGATTTTAAACAGAAGTGAGATGATCATATTTGTGGTTTTAAAATGTTTGGCAGCAAAGTGGAGGACAGCTTGGAAGCAAGCAAAACTTAAAGTAGATGACAAGTCACACAGCTATCATATTAATCTGTGCCACTAAAAATACTGTGTAAGGGGAGCTACAGAACTAAGGTACTTTTCTGAGGATGAAGAGGAGAGGGACAGACTCTTAGAAATATTCTGGAGGTACTTGGTTACTGGATGTTTTGGAGCGGAAAATATAGGATAATATTCTGGTTTCTGGCTTGGGAGATTAAATTACTCATGAAGTCATTTATTAAAGTCCCTCCCCCCAAAAAGAGAATTACAGAGGTTAATTTTTAGAGGAATTAATAGATACATAAAATTATGAGTTGGATTTGTTAAGGTGGTCATTGGTGATTTGTGAGGGCCCATTAGAGTAGGAAGACCTGTTGTATTAGGTTGGAGTATAATTGAAAGTTGAGGAAATAGAAGCTTGAGAAGCTTGACTATAAGGACAAGTCAGAAAATGAGAATAGAAGAGAAAATATGAGAGTTTGAGAGGTGGTATGGGGAGAGAGGAGAAAAAGAATCTTTGTTGAAATACTGAGTAGGAAAAGCCAGATTAGAGAGAAACGAGGATTAGGAGCTGTCCATGGGGGAAGGTCTCCAAGGAGGCAGAAGGAAATTAGATCCACAGCATAGGAGCAAAAATTATTGGCCTGAGATTTGAGAAAGATTACTTCCTCCACTGACATATAAGAGAATCAGGTAAAGTTCAGTTGTGATGCAGTAGAGTTGGGCAGGCTTCTAACTGCTTTATAAAGTAGGTAGCAAGGTTGTTAAACCTAATGGGTTAAAGATTAGATAAGACGGACAAAGCTTTGAAATAGAAGGCTGTGCTATGGACATGGTGGAAGATTACAGGTCATCTTTGAAGGAATTGAGAGATTAAAAACCATAGGTCTTTAATCTCTAAATGGTTTTCTTTAGTAACTTTAAACCCAGATAATATTAACATGATAAAAATAATTTTATACTGGTGTACTAATATGTAAGAATCATGTGTAATGACTAAGTATGAGGTACCCTCATAAAATTCTTTGTAATCCACTGAAACAGGGAGATTATAGTGTTTAAGACATAGATCTTCTAGATTATACGTTGGTACATTTACTTCATAACTTTTTTACAGGAACACAGTCAGATGTCTTAGTGTTGAGAAATATTTAGCCTTTGGTTTCATTTATAAAGCATTGGCCCCTTTATACAAGAAATTTAACCTGTTCATTACAAAACAGTTTAATTACTGCTACTACTTTGTACTTTGGCTACTCAAGATGTTTGTACATTAGTATTTAGATTAATTTTAGATGGTTGGAACTCTGTAGTTAATGTAATATTTGGTACTAAAGTTTGATCAGCTTCAAATCAGTAAATATGTCAGTTTTGGAATTTTTTCCTTGTTTTGCTTATATTATCTTCCAGGTATCAAGAGTAAAAATCTGTACTTTGTGTGCTTTTCCTTTTATATGAGATATCACTCATCATATTAATTTTTCTGGGTTATTCACTGGTTGCTCTAGTTACCAAAAGGAAATAATTTCTCAAGAATGAATATACTACCATACATCTGAATCACATTTTGATAAATTTAGAAATAATTGCAAATGAATTGTGCTTTTTCAGAGAAAATTCAAAACTTATGTAAATTTTTAATTAAAATCCAATGCGAGTTTACCTGTTTAGAAAAAGTAGAACTATAAAAAATAAATACAAAAGATTATGTAAAATTATGAATTCTTTCAGAAATAAGTAGTGAATAAAAATTATATGTATTTTATGCATTTTGTTGTGTATATTTTGTCCCAATTTTTAAAAAACTGTTTGTGATTTATTTTTATGCATAAAATTTCCATTGTTGACTGTCACTTAACACTATGGTTTCTGCTGGCCTCAACATTATTCCTAGTCTGTTTGACTGTACTTCATTCTTTGTGCATATATGTGAAGATGTATCTATACATAACTTTTGTATTAAACAAAAAACATTTACTCTTGCTGTTAAAACTTTCTGGCAGATTTTGGATAACTCTCCTTGAACCACTTCACAATAACTCACAAGCTGAAACTCTTTTGAATCCCACTTCCACAAGCAAACAATCTTTTTCAAGATAAAATGTCATGTTTATTATGGCATTTATATATTTCCTAACCATTTAGCACATGTAAAGCTGTGCTCCCATTTTTATTATCTTCTTAAAAACATGTCACTGACAAAGTGCCTCAGCAAGGGAGAGAAGGGAATGGGATTAGGGAAGCATACAAACCTGTACAGCATCTTACTGTACTGAATACTGTAGTCAGTTTTAATATAATGTTAAGCATTTGTGTATCTAAATATAGAAAAGGAACAGTAAGGCCGGGTGCAGTGGCTCACGCCTATAATCCCAGCATTTTGGGAGGCTGAGACAGGTGGATTGTCTGAGGTCAAGAGTTGGAGACCAGCCTGATGAACTTGGTGAAACCCTTTCTCTACTAAAAATATAAAATTTAGCCAGGCATGCTGGCAGGCACCTGTAATCTTAGCTACTTTGGAGGCTGAGGCAGGAGAATTGCTGGAACCTGGGAGGTGGAGCTTGCAGTGACCCTAGATCACGCCATTGCACTCCAGCCTGGGCCAACAACAGTGAGACTCAGTCCCAAAAAAAAAAAAAAAAAAAAAAAGAGAGAGAGAACAGTAAAAATGCCATATTAAAAGATTTTTTTAAATGGTACACCTATTTAGGACACTTACCATGAATGAAGCTTGCAGGACTAGAAGTTGCTCTGGGTGAGTCAATGAGTTAGTGGAGAGTGAATGTGAAGGCCTAGGGCAGAGTTGTCCAATCTTTTGGCTTCCCTGGGCTGAAGAGAATTGTCCTGGACCACACATAAAATACACAGATACTATCAATAGCTGATAAGCTTAAAAAGAAAATCACAAAAAAATCTCATAATGTTTTAAGAAAGTTTACAAATTTGTGTTGGGCTATATTCAGAGGTGTCCTGGGCCGCATGCGGGCCTCGGGTTAGACAAGCTTGGCCTAGGGTATTAGTGTACACTACCATAATCTTTGTAAACACTGTACACTTATGCTACACTGTTAATTTAAAAAATACTTTCTTCAATAATAAATTAACCTTTGGTTACTGTAATATTTTTACTTTATAAACCTTAAAAATTTTTTTAATGTTTTTGACTTACAACACTTAGTTTAAAACACAAATTATACAGCTGTACAAAAATATTTTCTTCATATCCTTATTCTATAAGCTTTTTTCTATTTTTAAATTTTTTCTAATTAAAATTTTTTTTTTTTGCTGAAAACTGAGAGATAAACACACACATTTACCTAGACCTACACAGTTAGGATCATCAATATCACTATCTTCTGCCTCCATATTTTGTCCCATTGGAAGGTCTTCATGGGCAGTAACATTCATGGAGCTGTCATCCCCTATGATAGCAATGCCTTTGTCTGGAATGCTTCCTGAAGGACCTGCCTAAACTGCTTTACAGCTAACTTTTTTTTTTAATAGGTAGAAAGAGGACACTCTAAAAAAGTATAGTTAAATACATAAACTGGTAACAATTATTATTGTCAAGTGTTATATACTGTACATAATTATATGTGCTGTACTTTTATAAGACTGGCAGCACAGTAGTTTGTTTACACCAGCATCACCATAAACATGTGAGTAATGAGTTATGCTACAGTGTCACAATCATTAAGCAGTAGGACTTTTTTAGCTACATTATGATGTATGGGACCATCATCATATATGTAGTTTATCGTTGATGAGAAAGTCATTATGCAGTGCATGACCATATATAGATAGTCCTCAACTTAACAATGGAGTTACAGGCTTGTTAAACTCATCAGAAGTTGAAAATATTATAAGTGAAAAATACATTTAATACACCTAATGTACCATACAATATAGCTTAGCCTAGCCTACCTTAAATGTGCTTAGAACACTTTAATCTACAGTTGGGCAAAACCAGCTAACACAAAGTCTATTTTATAATAAATTATTGACTGTTGTACTGAAAATGAAAAACGGAATCATTGTATGGATACTCGAAATATGGTTTCTGCTGAATGCTTATCATTTTCACACCATTATAAAGTCCAAAAATCATAAGTCATAATTGTTGGATTGTCTGTATAAACTTTTTTCATTGTAGTAAAAACACCTAACATGATATGTGCCCTCTTATTTTTTTTTCTGTACAATATAGCATTGTTAACTCTAAGCACAATATTGTACAATAGTCCTACTCATTTTGTGTAACTGAAACTTTATACCCACTGAATATCATCAACTCCTTGTTTCTTCCTTTCCCCAACTTCTGGCAGTCACCATTTTGCTCTCTGTTCCTATGACTATGTTTGTTTTAGATACCTCATAAGTGGAATCATGCAGTATTTGTCTTTCTGTGACTCATTTACTTCATTTAGCTTAGTAACCTTCAGGTTCATCCATGTTGCTGTATATGGCAAGATTTCCTTTTTTCAGGCTGAAAATAATATTCCATTGTATATATGTACCACATATTCTTTATCCATTCATCCATCACAAGACATTTAGGTTGCTTCCACATCTTGGCTATTGTGAATAATGCTGCAGTAAACATGGTAATGCATATATCTCTTTAGGACCCTGATTTTAATTGTTTTGGACATGTACCCAGAAGTGAGATTGCTAGATCATATGGTCATTCTATTTTTTATTTTTTGAGCAACCTTCTTACCATTTTCCATAGCCAATGCACCATGTTATATATTGTACAAGAATTCCAATTTCTTCACATCCTCACCAACAGTTGTTTTTTTCAATAATAGCCATCCTAACACATGTTTGGTGATATCTCATTGTGGTTTCGATTTGCCTAATATATTTAAGTGTTGTAACACTTTCAAGTTTTCAAAACAAGCATTAGAAAAGAACTGACTCTATATGTAAGATAGAGCTGTAATTGATTTTTTCCTTTATGCATGTTGTCCCAGTACCTTTTATAGAATAGTCAATCTTTCCCCATTAGTTTGTAATGATGCTTTTGATATTCGTCTTCATATGTATGTGAGTCTGGCTCTTACTTCTTTGCACTGTTTTCATTGGTCTTTTTGCTTCTCTCTATGCCAGTATCATATTTTCCTAATCACAACTTTGACACTTTGAACCTTGGGTAGGTTAATTTCTGTCTGCATATATACTTCATTTGAAATTAAGATACTAGTACCTACTTCATTGGGTAAATAAGAATATATTAATGTGCTTAGAAGTATGCACATGGCTCAAGAGTAAAAAAATTAGTGATTTTGTTATTAAATGTTATTAAATTAAATTTAATAAAGAGGCTTGGTATCAAGGAAAGTGGGATTTCCATTCTTGGTTTTCTTCCATACTTTCTGGGGAAGTGGGGACAGGTTATGAAGGAATTCTCTGAAACAGTGACATTTAGGCAGATATATGAAAGATTATAGGTATTAACTACATGTCTTAGTCCCTTCAAGCTTCTATAACAAAGTACCAGTAAGGGCTTAAAAACAACAAATATATTTGTCACTGTTATGGAGGCTGGGAAGTCCAAGATGGCTAGGTACTGGCAGGTTCTGTGTCTAGTGAGGACACAGCATATTTTCTGGTTCATAGATGAACATTTTAGCTATAGTGGAAGGGATGAAGTGTCTCTCTGGAAGCCTTTTATCAAGGCATAAATCCCTTTCATGAGGGCCCTAACATTTTGATCTAATCACCTCCTAATACCCTGTCCTTGGAGATACTGTACTGTACTCACCCTTTTTGTAATAGTGTGAAGTGATAAAATGCATGTGTGATGAGACAACATGAGGTAAATGACATAGGCATTGTGATGTAATTAGAAGATTTTAGAAATAATTTATAGGTTTTAAATTACATGTGCTCTGGGTAGCGTGGTGAAATATTAAGCCATTCCACCCAAATTGCCTTCAAGCTGTCTTGATTATCAGTATCACAGTCCTTATGTTCAAGTATCTTTTATTTTATTTAATAATGATCCAAAAGGCAAGAGTAGTGAGAGTACCACAGTTGGTGGTTAACCCACGGAAAGTGAAACTGCAGATAAAAGGAAGCTACTGTTTAATTGTAAAGGATTTATTAAGTACTTTGGGAGATAAAGCTCCATATTTTAAAAATGTCTAAGTAACTATAAATAGAATTTCTGTACTATTTAACAACTGTTTTTAATGTGTTTTATAAATGATGGTTGTAACTATACTACTAATGTAATCCCAAGTCCATATTTTATTTTTAATGCATATGGCATAAGCTTTGTAAGAAAACTAACAGGGAATTTTGCATTTGCATTTTAAAGGGAAAATTCAGTAACTAAGAAAAATTAACTAAAGGGTGAAATCTATCCTCCCAAATGATATTCACTCCCCAGTAGTTTTTCATACAAGTAAATCATTAAGGGACAGATAACCCCTTATAAGCTACTTTTTTAGATAGGAGAAGAGTAAAAGCTATTCTAGGTTTGTTCAGAAGAGTACAGGAGAAAAAGCTTGGCAAGTGCAGAAAATTTTCATCAGCTTCAATACTTAATCATGATAGTCTAAAGAGATGGAACTCCTCTAAGTGAATAAGCAGTATTTATCAAAAATCTACAGCAAGCTAATAAGCAGTATTTATCAAAAATTTACCTGGTTGGGCGCAGTGGCTCACACCTGTAATCCCAGCTCTTTGGGAGGCTGAGGCGGGCAGATCATGAGGTCGGGAGTTTGAGACCATCCTGGCCATGGTGAAACACCATCTCTACTGAAAATACAAAAAATTAGCAGGGCATGGTGGCGCGTGCCTGTAGTCTCAGCTACTCAGTAGGCTGAGGCAGGGGAATCGCTTGAATCCAGGAAACGGAGGTTGCAGTGAGCCGAGATCTTGCCACTGCACTCCAGCCTGGGCAACAGAGCAAGACTCTGCCTCCAGAAAATAAACACGAATACTGTTTCTATGCATCAACTACAAGCAGTTATAGAATGTAATTGGTTGGAAATAAAAAACTAAATTTCACATTGAGAAACAGATTTCTAGGAATGAATTTAGCAAAACGTGATTTTTATTGGGAAAACATCATAAAATGTATTGAAAGACATTAACTTGAATAATAGAGAGATATGCCATGGCTGTGGATAAGAAGAATCACTTTGGTAAAGATGGCAGTGTCCTTCAAATTTGTAAGCTTAATGCACTTTTAATCAAAATCTTATTAGACATTTTGTGGAACTTTGCAAAGAAAGCAAATCAAATGTCTAAGTAAAATGGTTGCTAGTCTAGTCCGTATTTATTTTAGAAAATAGGAATTTCTTAAGAATTAGTCCCTCAATTTTTTTCTTACAAATCTTAAACTCTACAATGTGTGGGGGCTTTCAATTGCATAATCTTGATAGTGGGTTCAGAGTACTGATACATAGATAATTCTGCATATCCACTTTTAGGGAGTTAAACTCATGAATATTCTTTAAGAATTCTGAGGTTTTGTTAGGTTGGTGCCTTTGCTTTAGCTATTTTCAGTGGGTTTTAAATTTTTTTTTTTGCTCTTTTTTTTTTTATTGTACTTTAGGTTCTGGGGTACATGTGCAGATCATACAGGATTCTTGCATAGGTACACACATGGCAATGTGGTTTACTGCCTCCATCCCCCCATCACCCACATCTGGCATTTCTCCTCATGTTATCCCTCCCCGACCTCTCCTCGCCCATGCTGTCCCTTCCTTTGCCCACCAACAACAGACCCCAGTGTGTGATGCTCCCCTCCATGTGTCCATGTGTTCTCATTGTTCAACACCCAGCTATGAGTGAGAACATGCAGTGTTTCATTTTCTCTTCTTGTATCAGTTTGCTGAGACTGATGGTTTCCAGATTCATCCATGCCCCTACAAAGGACACAAACTCATCATTTTTTACAGCTGCATAGTATTCCATGGTGTATATGTGCCACATTTTCCTTGTCCAGTCTATTGTCAGTGGGCATTTGGGTTGGTTCCAGGTATTTGCTATTGTAAACAGTGCCACTATGAACATACATGTGCATGTGTCTTTATAATAGAGCAATTTATAATCCTTTAGGTATATACCCAGTAATGGGATTACTGGGTCAAATGGAATTTCTAGTTCTAGGTCCTTGAGGAATCGCCACATTGTCTTCCATAGTGGTTGAACTAGTTTACACTCCTACCAACAGTGTAAAAGTTTTCCTATATCTCCACATCTTCTCTAGCATCTGTCTCCAGAATTTTTAATGATCGCCATTCTAACTGGTGTGAGATGGTATCTCAGTGTGGTTTTGATTTGCATTTGTCTAATGACCAGTAATGATGAGCATTTTTTCATATGTTTGTTGGCCTCTTAGTGTCTTCTTCTGAAAAGTGTCTGTTCATATCCTTCGCCCACTTTTGGATGGGTTTGTTTGTTTTTTTCTTGTAAATCTGTTTTAGTTCTTTTGTGTATTCTGGATATTAGCCGTTTGTCAGATGGGTAGATTGCAAAAACTTTTTCCCATTCTGTTGATTGCTGGTTCACTCTAATAATTGTTTCTTTTGCTGTACAGAATCTCTAGGGTTTAATTAGGTCCCATTTGTCTATTTTGGCTTTTGTTGCCAATGCTTTTGGTGTTTTATTCATGAAGTCCTTGCCTATGCCTGTGTCCTGAATGGTTTTGCCTTGGTTTTCTTCTAGGGTTTTTATGGTGTTAGGTCTTATGTTTAAGTCTTTAATCCATCTGGAGTTAATTTTAGTGTAAGGTGTCAGGAAGGGGTCCAGTTTCTGCTTTCTGCGCACTGCTAGCCAGTTTTCCCAACACCATTTATTAAACAGGGAATCCTTTCCCCATTGCTTGTTTTTGTCAGGTTTCTCAAAGATCAGATGGTTGTAGATGTGTGGCATTGCCTCCAGGGCCTCTGTTCTGTTCCATTGGTCTATATCTCTGTTTTGGTACCAGTACCATGCTGTTTTGATTACTGTAGCCTTGTAGTATAGTTTGAAATTAGATGGCGTGATGTCTCTGGCTTTGTTCTTTTTGCTTTGGATTGTCTTGGCTCTGTGGGCTCTCTTTTGCTTCCTTATGAAGTTTAAGGTGGTTTTTTTCCAGTTCTGTGAAGAAGGTCATTGGTAGCTTGATGGGGATAGCATTGAATCTATAAATTACTTTGAGCAGTATGGCCATTTTCACGATATTGATTTTTCCTAATCGTGAGCATGGAATGTTTCTCCATCTGTTTGTGTCCTCTCTTCATTGAGCAGTGGTTTGTAGTTCTCCTTGAAGAATTCCTTTACATCCTTTGTTAGTTGTATTCCTAGGTATTTCATTCTCTTTGTAGCAATTGTGAATGGGAGTTTGCTCATGATTTGGCTCTCTGCTAGTCTGCTATTGGTGTATAGAAATGCTTGTGATTTCTGCACATTGATTTTGTATCCTGAGAGTTTGCTGAAGTTGCTTATCAGTTTAAGGAGATTTTGGGCTGAGATGATAGAGTCTTCTAAATATACAATCATGTCATCTGCAAATAGAGACAATTTGACTTTCTCTTTTCCTAATTGAATACCCCTTATTGTTTTTTCTTGCCTAATTGCTCTGGCTAGAACTTCCAATACTATATTGAATAGGAGTGGTAAGAGAGGGCATCCTTGTCTAGTGCCGGATTTCAAAGGGAATGCTTCCAGTTTTTGCCCATTCAGTATGATATTGGCTGTAGGTTTGTCATAAATAGCTTTCATTGTTTTGAGATATGTTCCTTCGATACCTAGTTTATTGAGAGTTTTTAGCATAAAGCGCTGTTGAATGTTGTCTAAGGCCTTCTCTGCATCTATTGAGATAATCATGTGGTTTTTGTCTTTGGTTCTGTTTATGTGGTGGATTACATTTATAGATTTGCGTATGTTGAATCAGCCTTGCATCCCTGGAATGAAGCCTACTTGATTGTGTTGGATAAGCTTTTTGATGTGCTGTTGCCATTGGTTTGCCAGTATTTAATTGAAGAGTTTTGCATCTATGTTCATCATGGATATTCGCCTGAAGTTTTCTTTCTTTGTTGAGTCTCTGCTGGGTTTTGGTATCAGGATGATGTTGGTCTCATAAAATGAAGGTTCCCTCTTTTGGTATTGTTTGGAATCATTTCAGAAGGAATGGTACCAGCTCTTCTTTGTATGTCTGGTAGAATTCCAGCTGTGAACCTGTCTGGGCTTGGACTTTTTTTGTTTGGTAGGCTATTAATTGCTGCCTCAACTTCAGCCCTTGTTATTGGTCTATTCAAGGTTTCAACTTCTTCCTGGTTTAGGCTTGGGAGGGTGCAAGTGTCCAGGAATTTATCCATTTCTTCCAGGTTTACTGGTTTATATGAATAGAGTTGTTTGTAGTAATCTCTGATTGTAGTTTATATTTCTGTGGAAACAATGGTGATATCCCCTTTGTCGTTTTTTTTATTACATCTGTTTGATTCTTCTCCCTTCTCTTTTTTATTAATCTGTCTAGCGGTCTGTCTATTTTGTTGATCTTTTAAAAAAAAAAACTAGCTCCTGGATTTATTGATTTTTTTTTGAAGGGTTTTCTGTGTCTCTATCTCCTTCAGTTCTGCTCTGATCTTAATTATTTCTTGTCTTCTGCTGGCTTTTGAGTTTTTTTGATCTTGCTCCTCTAGCTCTTTCAATTTTGACGATAGGGTGTCAATTTTAGATCTTTGCTCGCTTCTCATGTGGGCATTTATTGCTATAAATTTCTCTCTAGACACTGCTTTAAATGTGTCCCAGAGATTCTGGTACGTTGTGTCTTTGTTCTCATTGGTTTCAAAGAACATCTTTATTTCTGCCTTCATTTCATTGTTTATCCAGTCAACATTCAAGAGCCAGTTGTTCAGTTTCCATGAAGTTGTGTGGTTCTGTGTTAGTTTCTGAGTTCTGAGTTCTAATTTGATCGCACTGTGGTCTGAGACACTGTTTGTTAGGATTTCCATTCTTCTGCATTTGCTGTGGAGTGATTTACCTCCAATTATGTGGTCAATTTTAAAGTAGGTGCAATGCAGTGCTGAGAAGAATGTATATTCTGTGGATTTGGAGAGTTCTTTAGATGTCTATTAGATCTGCTTGGTCCAGTTCTGAGTTCAAGTCCTGGATATCCTTGTTAATTTTCTGTCTCGTTGATCTATCTAATATTGACAGTGGAGTGTTAAAGTCTCCCACTATTATTGTGCGGGAGTCTAAGTCTCTTTGTAGGTCGTTAAGATCTTGCTTTATGTACCTGGGTGCTCCTGTATTGGTTGCATATATATTTAGGATCGTTAGCTCTTCTTGAAGCAATGATCCTTTTACCATTATGTGATGCCCTTCTTTGTCTCTTTTGATCTTTGTTGGTTTAAAGTCCATTTTATCAGACTAGGATTGCAACTCCTGCTTTTCTTTGCTCTACATTTGCTTGATAAATCTTCCTCCATCCCTTTATTTTGAGCCTATGTGTGTCCTTGCACATAAGATGGATTTCCTGAATACAGCACACCAATGGGATAAAAAGCACAATTTTTATCCAGTTTGCCAGTCTGTGTCTTTTGATTGGGGCATTTAGCCCATTTACATTTAAGGTTAATATTGTTATGTGTGAATTCGATCCTGCCATTTTGTTGCTAGCTGGATGTTTTGCCTGTTAGTTGATGCATTTTTTTCATTGTGTCGATGGTCTTTACCATTTGGTACATTTTTGGAGTGGCTGGTACTCGTTGTTTGTTTCATTGTTTAGTGCTTCTTTCAGGAGCTCTTGTAAGGCAGGCCTGGTGGTGACGAAATCTCTCAGCAGTTGCTTTTCCATAAAGGAATTTTATGGAAATTCCTTTTCCATAAACGAATTTTCTTTTTCCTTCACTTACGAAGCTTAGTTTGGCTGGATATGAGATTCTAGGTTGAAAGTTCTTTCTTTTAAGGATGTTGAATATTGGCCCCCACTCTTCTGGCTTGTAGGGTTTCTGCCGAGAGATCCGCTTTGAGTCTGTTGGTCTTCCCATTGTGGATAACCTGACCTTTCTCTCCGGCTGCCCTTAGCATTTTTTCCTTCATTTCAACCCCGGTGAATCTGACGATTATGTGCCTTGGGGTTGGTCTTCTTGAAGAATATCTTTGTGGTGTTCTCTGTATTTCCTAGACTTGAATGGTGGCCTGGCTTGCTAGGTTGGGGAAGTTCTCCTGGAGAATATCCTGAAGAGTGTTTTCCAGCTTGGATTCATTCTCTCTGTCACATTCAGGTACACCTATCAAACATCTTTTCACATAATCTCATATTTCTTGGAGGCTTTTTTCATTTCTTTTCACTCTTTTTTCTCAATTCTTACCTTCTTGTTTTATTTTATTGAGTTGATCCTCAGTCTCTGATATCCTTTCTTCTGCTTGTTCAATTCAGCTATTGAAACTTGTGTATGCTTCGTGAAGTTCTCGTGCTGTGTTTTTCAGCTCCATCAAGTTGTTTATATTCTTCTCTAAGCTGTTTATTCTAGTTAGCATCTCATCTAACCTTTTTTCTAGGTTCTTAGTTTCCTTGCATTGGGTTACCACATACTCTTTTAGCTCTGAGAAGTTTGTTGCTACCCACCTTCTGAAGCCTCTTTCTGTCAATTCATCAGATTCATTCTCCATCTATCTTTGATCCCTAGCTGGTAAGGAGTTGTAATCCTTTGGAGGAGGAGAGCATTCTGGTTTTTGGTGTTTTCGTCCTTTTTGCGCTGGTTTCTTCCCATCTTAGTGGCTTTGTCTACCTATGGTCTTTGTAGTTGGTGACTTTCAGATGGAGCCTCTTGAGTGGACATCCTTTTTGTTGATGATGAAGTTATTTCTTTTTATTTCTTAGTTTTCCTTCTAACAGTCAGGCCCCTCTGCTGCAAGACTGGTGGAGGTCCACTCCATACCCTGCTTGTCTGGGAATCACCTTTGGGGGCTGCAAAACAGTAAGGATTACTGCCGGTTTCTTCTGTTATCTTCATCCCAGAAGGGTACCTGCCAGCTGTCCGCCTGAGGTCTCCTTTATGAAGTGTCTCTTTGGGTGTATGGAGGTCGGGTAGCTACTTGAGGAGACAGTGTGTCCCTTATAGAAGCTCAAGTGCTGTGCTGGGAGCTCTGTTGTTCCATGCAGAGCTGCCGGGCAGGTACTTTTAAGTCTTCTGCAGTGGAACTCATAACCACCTCTTTTCCCAGGTGCTCTGTCTTAGGAAGGTCAGCTTTATTTATAAGTTCCTGTCATGCTGCTCCCTTTTTTCATGGATGCACTGCCCTGTATGGAGTAGTTTAGTCACAGTCTGCCAGCAGAGGCATTGCTGAACTGCCGCAGGCTCTGCCCTGCTGCTGTGTGAACTGCCTTTTAGTATGGGATTGCCTCGGTAGTGGTGATCGCCCTTATCCCCACTAAGTTGGACCGTCCAGGATCCAGCTGCGCTTGCTGCAAAACTCTTGATCCAGAGCGTTTCAGATCACTTGTTTTGTGGGGGTGGTACCCGCCGAGCCAGATCGCCTGGCTCCCTGTCTCTGCCGCCTCCCTTTCAGTTGCATGGGTGGCTCTGTCTCCCAGGCGTTCCAGGCGCCAGTTGAAACAGCCGCCCAGATTTGTGTTTCTTTGCACCAAGCGGGCACCGGCTGAAACTGCCGTGCTGAAAACTGGTGGTGCTTTTCAGCCCAGGAATCTCCTGGTCTGTGGGCAGTGAAGATTTGTTTGGAAATGCGGTTGGCATTCACACTCTGGGTTGTTCTTGCTGGGAACTGCACTCTGGAGCTGTTCCTATTCAACCATCTTGGATCCCCCTGGGTTTTAATTCTTAAAGTGCTATGTATGTTAAACATAGAAACACTAGAATGGATAATCTTATAAAAAACTTTGTTACCTGTAGTATTACACACATGAGCTTTAAATCATTAATCTTTATCTTTACTTTTGAGTCTGCTTGTGATTGAACCTGCTTAAATGTCAGGGGAAAATTTTCTAGAAAAGAGTTTAAAATAATTATGAAGCAATGACAAAGCAGTATTTTATAGCTGGTATACTGTAGTCCAAATAAATTTTTACAATGTTTTAGATATATGATTTTTTTAATGCTTTCTGTCCTAATGAACACTTATTTTACTTTATCTGTCATTGGTCATCTGATGAGAAGCTAATTCTAGGTAGCTAAAAATAGGTGAATGTTATATTCATGTGTATACATGATTTAGCTCCCACTTACAAGTGATAACATGCAGTATTTAACTTTGTATTTCTGAATTATTTCCCATAAGGTAATGGCCACCAGTTCCATCCATGCTGCCGCAAAAATACATGGCTTCATCCTTTTTTATGGCTGAGTAGCATTCCGTGTGTATATGTGTGTGTGTGTGTGTGTGTGTGTGTGTGTGTGTGTTCTAAAATCATCCGCTGAGGGACACTTAGATTGTTCCCTTATCTTTGCTATTATGAATAATACTGTGATAAACATGCAAGTATAGGTGTCTTTTTGATAGAATGATTTCATTTATTTGGGTATATACCCAGTAATGGGATTACTAGATCCAATGGTAGTTCTCTTTTTAGTTTTTTGAGAAATCTCCATACTGTTTTCCATAAAGGTTGTATTAATTTCCACTCCCACCATTCCTTTTCCTCTGCATCCTTGCCAACATCTGTTATATTTTGACTTTTTAATAATAGCCGTTCTGAGCGGTGTGAGATGCTTTTTCATTGTGGTTTTACTTGCATTTATCTGATAATTAGTAATGTGGAATTTTTTTCATATGTTAGTTGACCATTTGTATGTGTTAGTTTGAAAATTTTCTGTTTAGAGTAAACAGACAATCTATACAATGGGAGAAAATATTTTCAAACTATGCATACATCAAAAGACTAATATCTGGACTCTATAAGGAACTTAACAAGAAAAAAAAAACCCATTAAAAAGTGGACAAAGGACATGAACAGAATCCTCCAAAGAACACATACAGGCAGCCAGCAAACATAGAAAAAAATGCACAAAATCACTAATCAGCAGAGAAATACAAATCAAAACCGCAGTAAGATCTCACACCAGTCAGAATGGCTATTATTAAAAAGTTAAATAACAGATTTTAACAAGATTGCAGAGAAAAGGGAATGCTTAATATGTTATTGGTGAGAATGCAAATTAGTTCAGCCCCTTTGGAAAACAGTTTGGAGATTTCTCAAAGAACTAAAAATAGAAATACCATTCTCTCAGCAGTCCCATTACTAGAAAATAAATCATTCTACCAAAAAGACACCTGCACTCGTATGTTTATCACAGTACTGTTCACAGTAATAAAGACATGGAATCAACCTAGGTACCCATCATTGATGGATTGGATAAAGAAAATGTGATACATATACACCATGTAATACTTTGCAGCTATAAAAAAGAACGAAATTATATCCTTTACAGCAACATGGATGCAACTGGAGGCCATTATTCTAAGCAAATTAACACAGATACAGAAAATCAAATACTGTGTCTTCTCATTTATAAATAGGACCTAAACATTGGGTATGCACGAACACAAGATTGGGAACAATAGACACTGAAGATTCCAAAAGAGAAGAGAGAGATAGGGGAGTAGGAGTTGAGAAACAACCTATCGAGTACTGTATTTGCTACTGGGCAACAGGATCATTAGAAGCCAAAACCTCAACATCACACAATATACCCATGTAACAAACCTGTATATGTACCCCCAAATCTAAAATTAAAAATAAAATTTAAAATATTTTAAAACATGAATTTAAAAATAAATTTTTAAAATCTGTGTTCTTTGCCCACTTTTAAATAAAATTTTTTGTTGCTCTTGTTGTCATTGAGAAGTTTAAGTTCCTTGTAAATTCTGAATATTAGTCTTTTGTTGGATACGTAGGTTGCAGATGTTTTCTCCCAGTTGTTAGGTTGTCTGTTCACTCTGTCAGTTATTTCTTTTGCTGTACAGAAGTTTCTCAGTTAAACTAAGTCACTTTTGTCTATCTATGTTTTTTGTTGCGTTTGTTTTTGAGATGTTAGTCATAAACTCTTCACATGGGCCAGTGTACAGAGTTTTTCCTAGGGTTTTTTTTAGGACTTTTATAGAAGTTTCAAGATCTTGAATACACCTTGAGTTAATTTTTTTGTTTGTTTGTTTTTCTACCTTGAGTTAAATATTTTATATAGTGAGAGATGGGGTCCATTTTCATTCTACATATGGCAATCCAGTTTTCCTGGCACCATTTATTGAATAGAGTCTCCTTTCCTAGTTAATGTTTTTGTCAGCTTCATTGAAAATCAGTTGGCTATAGGTATGTGGCTTTATTTGTGGGCTCTCTCTTCTGTTCCATTGATCTATCTGTGTTTTTATACCAGTACCATGTTGCTTTGGTAACTATAACCATGCATTGTATATTTGAAGTTGGGTAACGTGATGCCTCCAGCTTTGTTCTTTTTCTGTAGGGTTGCTCTGTTTATTGAGATTCTTTTTTTATTTCATATGAATTTTAAAATTGTTCTTTCTAATTCAGTGAAACATGATGTTGGTGTTTTTATAGAAATTGCATTGAATCTGTAGATTGCTTTGGGCAGGGCAAGTATGGGTTATTTTAACATTATCGATTCTTCTGATCCATGAGTGTGGGATATTGTTCCACTTATTTGTATCATCTACAGTTTCTTTCATCAGTGTTTTGTAGTTTTCCTTATAGAGGTCTTTCACCTCCTTGATAAGATGTTTTCTTTGGTATTTTACTGTGTGTGTGTGTGTGTGTGTGTGTGTGTGTAGCTTTGGTAAATGACTGACTTTGATTTAGTTCTCAGCTTGATTGTTACTAGTGTACAACATTGCTTCTGGTTTTTGTAAGTTGATTTTGTATGCTGAAACTTTACTGAGTTCATTTCTCAAAGAAGTCTTTTCGTGGAATCCTTAGGGTTTTTTAGATATAAGAGATAACAGAGATAACTTGACTTCTCTTTTCCAACGTGGATGACTGATTTCTCTTGCTTCTTTTCTGGCTGTGACTTTTAGTACTATATTGAATCAGAGTGTGTAAGTGGACCTTTTTGTCTTGTTCCCATTTTTAGCGGGAATGCTTTCAAGTTTTCTCCATTTGTATGATATTTGTTGTATGTGGCTTTTATTATGTTGAGATATGTTCCTTCTGTGCCTAGTTTGTTGCAGGTTTTTATCATGAGATGTTAAATTTTACCAGATGCTGTTTTTGAGTCTGTTGAGAGTATTAAATGGTTTTGTCTTTAATTTTGTTCTGGTAGTGAATTGCATTAATGGATTTGCATATGTTGAACTTTCCTTGAGTGCCTGGAATAAAACCCACTTGATCATGGCATATTATCTTTTTGATGTGCTGTTGTATTCCTTGTTTACTTTCTTACATTTTTATGATGACAAGTATTGACCCTTCATTTCCATGTTTATACCTCCCTTGATCATTTTTGTATAGCCAGTCTAGTAGTGACAGATTCCCTCAATGATTGTTTTCTAGGAAAGACTTTATATCTGTCTTATTCCTGAAGCTTTTTCTAGCAGGATACAAATTTTCAGGTTGCCAGTTTTTTTTTTACTTTAAGCCTATTTTGAAAATAGAATCCCAGTCTCTTCTGACTTGTAAGTCATCTGCCAGGAAGTCTGCTGTTAGTCTGATAGAGTTTCCTTTGTAGGTGACTAGATGCTTTTTTTCTCTTGCTGATCCTAAGATTTATTCCTTCATGTTGACCTCAGACAGTCTGATGACTCTATGTCATGGTGAGGTTTTTCTTGCAATGTATTTTTCTAGGTTTCATTGGGCCTCTTATTCTGGATGTCTAGATCTCTCGCTGGACTAGAGAAGTTGGTTTTCCAAACTTTTTGCTTTCTTTTCTTTCTCAGGAATACCTACAATCCCTAGGTCCAGACGTTTTAATGTAATCTTTTACTTCTTGAAGGCTTTGTTCATCTTTAAAATTCTTTCTTGTTTCTTCAAATGACCTGTCTTTATGTTCTGAAATTGTTTCTTCTCCTTGATCTAGTTTATTGTTGAAGCTTTATCAGTATTTTGTAAATCCTTCAGTGAATTTTTTATTTTCAAAAGATTTTTTAAATATCTTATTTCTTTGGTAAATTTGTCATTTATATCCTGAATTGATTTTGTTTCATTGTATTGGTTTTCAGATTTTCCTTGAATCTCATTGAGCTTCCTTAAAGTCAATATTTTGAATTACTTAGGATTTCAGTAATTTTGGTTAGGATTTATTGCTAGAGAGTGTGATCCTCTGAGGGTATTGTAACAACCGGTTTTTTCATACTTCCAGAATTATGACATTGGTTCTTTCTCATCTGGAGAAACTCACTTCTGATGTTTCAGTTCACTTTTGTTTGGACGAGACTGTTTTCCCTTGAGGATGTGACTATAATGTACATTGAATAGGGTCATTTGGCTTTGCTTCTGAGTTCTTTTAGTGGCAAAGACTCTGTGAATTTCTTGGTTTTAGATAACTTTGGTGGCTTTCTCAAATGTCAGATGTGATAGTGGTATACTTGGCATGTGAGCACACTCACATTCTCCTGTAGAGCCAGGGTAGCAGAGGTCTCAAGAAGCTTATCTTGTTCCCAAATTGTGTGCATTTATGTTAGCAAATTTTGTATTGGGTTGTGCAGTTCAACCTCCAGGCCAGTAGGTAGCATTTGCAGGTATGAGTCAGTTTCAGCGGTAACAGTGAGGTTTACACTTCACCTTTGTTTGCCAAGAAAAGCTCAGATCTCCTAATGACTGGCAGAAGCATCAGCCCTGAGGAGGGTGGCATGGGGGAGGGGAGTCATTGGGCCACTGGTAAAATATACTGAGGTCTCTTGAAGGGAGATGGGGGTTGGGTACTGGAGCAAGGTGAAGGCTTTCTTAGCACCCTGGCCTCAGCAGGCAGGAATGTGATGTTTCCTTGTCACACTCCTGTTCTGGTGCTCAGGTTGTTCAGTTCTATTAGACACTGTTTTTTATTTCCAACTGCAGTGTAACCTAGAATTACAGGAGATGCTTGCTGCTTGGTTTGAGACTACTCCTCTGTGCTATCTGGAAATGGCTGCCATGCAGACTCTGCTCTCCATGGCAGGACTGCTGACGCTCTGTGCAGAGAGTGGGAGAGGACCCACCTTTCTCATGAGCCTGGGCCCAGAGGCCACTGCCATTGGAGCTGCAGTTGCCCTTCACAGCTCCAGATAGCCTGCCCTCTGGTTTCTTGTGCCAGCTTCCCATGAGAGCAGCAATGGCTGTGTCTGCAGCAGTGGGTGGAGCGGGAGGAGGAGTCCCCTTCTCTATATCTGGGCTCAAGCACAGAGACCACTTGGCCAGTGGTACAGGACCTTACTCCTCATTTGCAGTGTTGAGCAGTTTGTTTCTCTGTCTCTGCCAGGAGCAGGCATTCACTTGCAGCCCCAAGCAAGGAGCTCTTGGGCTCTAGAACATGCATGCTTTAGTTTCCTTTGTCCCAGGGGCTGTCCCTTTTGTGCACTGCACTTTGCCTTCCCTTAAAAGTAGTACTCTTTGAGGGATAGATTATTGGGAACCCTGCAGCACCCATGGGTCTAACTAGCACTGTGCTGCTGCTGCCCACTGAGTTGGTGCTGGGGAATGTCAGCAAGAGCTTCCAGGATGTCGAAGCACAAAAGGCATGAGGTTCCCTGGGCAAGATACAGTCCCCTGACAGATGTGCCCTGACAATGATGCCTTGCCACAGGTACTCAAGTCTGGGGATGTGGTAAGAAGTTGAGCAACCCAGCATGAGCTTGCAGTTTGGTGTAACACTCTCAAGAAATCCCTACCCTTACCACTGTCTAGGTTTGTGAGAGCAGAGGAGCTCTCCCATAGATTGCATACTACCAGTCCGCCACAGGAATGAAGGATCCTGTGTCTGAATTTTTTCCTGTGATTTTGTGTACTGGCATTCTCTCTTTGATATTCTGTTAGAGCTGTGATTATGTGTTTGTAATATTGGTTCTTTTTTCTTTTTCGAGACCAAGTTTCACTCTGTCGCCCAGGCTAGAGTGCAGTGGCACAATTTAGGCTCACTACAACCTCTGCCTCCTGGGTTCAAGCAATTCTCTTGCCTCAGACTCTTGAGTAGCTGGGATTACAGATGCCTGCTACCATGCCTGGCTAATATTTTTATTTTTAGTAGAGACAGGCTTTCACCACGTTGGCCAGGCTGGTCTCAAACTCCTGACCTCAAGTGATCCACCCGTCTCAGCCTCCCAAAGCCCTGGAATTACAGGGGTGAGCCATGGCCTGAAGAGAACTGGAACCTGATGTCTCTAGTCAGCCATCTTTTGAACCTCTCTCTTTGATTATGATTATTATAATTAACCTTGCAACCCTTGATGACTTTCCTTTACTTCCAAAAACACACAATAAAGTACATAAAATTATTTGCAAGTTTCTTGCAAAAGAACCATTTTTTCTATTTACCACATTGCATTTTAAAATTTATTTTGACAGATTCTTATGATTATTTGCATTTTTATTCAATTGAGAAGCATTTTCTTGAATATGTTTATTTGTATTTTTATGTCAATATTTATCATCAAGTAGTATATATTTATAGAACAGTAGGAATAATACTTTATACAAATAAAGTATTGTCTTTCTAATACTAAGTGGCATACAGTTATTTTCAATAATCTTTTGAAGTAGAGACTTTTTTAATATAAAAAAATATCAAAAATAGGTGACTCTTCTACACTTCCTGTATTTTTAGGTATTTTCCTTAACCAATTTCTTTTATTTTCTAGGTACCTAGTCGATAGTCGCTGGTTCAAACAGTGGAAAAAATATGTTGGCTTTGACAGTTGGGACAAATACCAGATGGGAGATCAAAATGTGTATCCCGGACCCATTGATAACTCTGGACTTCTCAAAGGTCATTATTTTCTTCCTTCAGTCAAGTTGTAAATGTGTTAAATTTCATTATGTAAATGTCAGTGGGTTGAATATGGGAAACGTTAATGTAAATAAGTTGATAGAGTAGAAATATCTTTGCATTACAGATTCGACCTGATGAACTTATTATTCTAATTAGTTATTAAAAATTTTATTATTCTGTATAATGATAAGTTTTGTTTTTCATTTATGATATAATAAGGCTTTATTGATTTTAAACCCTTAAATGAAGAATGTTATTTCTTCATTTAAATATTTCAAGTAATCATTAATGATTATTTATTAATAAATAAGACTGATTATTTGTTATTAAATAATTGTTAAAAACTGATTATTTTGAGAGATGCTATGTCATATATTGGACACATGGCATTTTTTAAAATTTGAGGAACAATCACATATCTTTACATTCTTAAATTTTTACATTAACTTTCTACAACCCTCACTACTTGCCAGTCCTTCTGTATACCTCTTATTATGCTTAAAGGGAACAAAACATAAGTACCAGAACTTCCGTTTCTAACAGTCGTTCTCAAAACACTGGATATCAGGCAACAGAAAACAGTGATCCCTGAGAGATGAGAAACAAAATACATAAGCCCTCCAGCTGTTTTCAGTTTACTGCATTGGAAGAGTTTCCAAGACACAGCATGGGATGATGAAACCTATGCAGACCCTCACTGTCTTTCTTAGTTGAGAAAATGGGAGTTTGAAGTCCAGGGAAACCAAGAGTCCTGGGAAGTACCAGAAGATAGTGAGCAACTCAGAGAGAGAGAGAGAGAGAGAGAGAGAGCAACCTAAACCCTCCATAGGGTTGCTCTTAAGTCTTCAGTTATTAATCAGCACTTTGCATGTGAGAAAACTGCCCAAGTACCACTGAAAAGAAGTAACAATCATTGGGGCTAATATAGGATTGGGAATCATTGGTGTTCTCAGCAGCCAGAGTGGAAAACCACATAATTTACAAAGTAGACTACTGAGAACAGTTTTGCTTATGTAATAGGGTGAAATTAATTTTCCTGCTCTACTAACCTGAAAGCATCAAACTGTTTCCAGGTAACTTAACTCCATTTCAGAATAAAACTTGAATATCTGTAAGAATACAAAAATATCCAGCATACAAAAACATAAAATGTATAATGTCCTGGATCTGACCAAATATTACGTGGCATGTAAAGAAGCAGGAAAATATGACTAATAATAACAAGCAATGTCAATCTTAAAAATAAATCTTCCCCACAAGACATGGAAAAAATTAATAAAGAACAGATGAGATAAATACAAAATTAAAAGTTGCTAGATTGGAACCCAGCTCTATGAATAATCACATTAAATGTAAACACCTCAACTAAATGTTGTGACCATGAGATTAGATTAAAAAGTTAAGACCCAACTATCAATGGTCTATAAGAAACTAACTTTAAGCATAAAGACACAGATAAATTTAAGACATGGAAAAAGATAACACCAGGTTGTGGTAAGCAAGACTAACCCCCAGTGATCCTCACCCTTATAGAATACTCTCCCCTTTGAGTGTTGGTGAAACTTGTAAATAGGATGAAGCTATCACCCCTATGATTATGTTGTGTGGCAAAAGGAGACTATCTGGGTGAACTTAATCTAATCACATGTACCCTTTAGAAGCAGTGGCAAAATAATTCAGAGATTCAAGCCTGGAAGAGAGTTAACATATCATTGCTGGTTTGAAGTTGGAAGGAATCATTGAGATGCAAGGCAGGCAGCCTCTAGGAACAGAGAGAGGCCTCAGGCTGACAGCCAGCAAGGAAACAGGAACCTCAGACTCACAACCATGAGTAACTGAATTCTGCCAACAACCTGAATGGGCTTGTAAGCGGATTCTTCCTCAGACCTTCAGATAAGAGCCCAGCAGGGCTGATATCTTGACTTCAGCTTGTAGAACCGTAAGCACAAATCCATTTGAGCCCTCCTGAACTACTGACCCACAGAACTGTGAACTAATAAATCAGTGATGTTTAAGCCACTATGGTAATTTATTTTACAACAGTGGAAAACGAATACACATGCTAACACTATTTTTTAAAAAGCCAGAGACATTAAGTTTCAGAATAAACGTTATCAGGGATAGACAGTCACTTTATAATGACTAATGGGAGGGGATAGTTCATCAAGAGAATATAGTAAGCTTAAATATATACCTGCCTAATGGCCTAACTTGAAAATGTGTGAAGAAGAGTGATGTCAGCAAGATGATAGAGTAAAAAGTCCCAGCCCCCAACAGAAACACTGAATTAACAATGGACCAGAATATCTTTATGAGAAACCCAAGATCCTGTTAAGAATTTACAGTGCTCCAAATGAGCACAAAACTGAAAACAACAGCACTGAAATGGGCAAGAACAATTTTATTTTGCCCACATCAGCCCCTTCTCCAATCAGACTTAGGTTAGTCTCAGGAGAGATTATCTCAGGTGAGGACAGAAAGAGAGAGAGCATGTGCTTAACTTTCCAGCCCTTCAGTGTGCTACCCAACAAGCCAGTTTAAAAAAAAAAAAAATGTATCACCTTACACAGAGTGCTGATGCAGCCAGCATAGTTCTGATACCTGGGGGCAGTTAACAAAGGAAAAGGGTAGGTGGTTGCTTCAGCTGGGAAGCTCAGAGAGATTGAGAGAAGGCTAAGAATCTGAGGCTTCTCTCCCAGGAAAGAAGGAGAGGAGTGGGGGCATTCTATACTATTCATGTCTTTCAGTGTACTGCCTGAGGGGCCAGTTTCTGTCTTGCCTTATTGTACCAGAAAGCTGACATAGTTCAAATGACTGGGAGAAGTTAAGAACAAAAGAGAACAAACAGGCAGCTTGTTGCAACTGCCACAGCCCTGTAATATTGGGAGAAGGCATAGAACCTGAGACTTGTCCCCAGGAAAGGGGAAAAGGAGTGGAGTGTACCTTCAGTGTTCCAGTCTTTCAGGGTACTGCTTGAGGGCTGATTTCTGTCTTACCTTACTCAGTGTGCTAATGGAACTGGCACAGTTTGGTGGGGGCAGATAGGAACAAAGGAAAAGGGGCAAGAGATTTGAGAAGGCAGAGAACTCAAGGTTTCTTTACAAGGAAGAGAGAGACAAGTGGGATGGGCCTCTTAACATTCTGGTCTGTGGTATAATGTAGTAAGATACCAGAAGGAGGAAGAGATTATGGGCTTCTGGAAAAAAAAATCAATAAAGCCTTTTAATTAGGAATCTGCATGCACAAGTACAGAAAAGACATATCCACAGAAAAAGTTTGAGATGTTCTTAGAATCTCCAGCCAGGCTGATGGGTGGAAGTAAAGCTATTTGCCTTTCAAAGCCAGTTTATGAAGACTGGAGAGGTAGCTGTTTCTTCAGTTGCAGGAACACCATGCAAAGCTACAAGAACTCAAAAAATCAGAGAAACATAACAGAAAGAAACAAAATCTCCAGAAACTGATTCTAAAGAAATGGAGACGAATTGCCCAACAGAGAATTCAAAATAATTGTCTTATAAAGCTCACTGAGTTGCAAGAAAACATAGACAACTTAACAAAACCAGAAAAATGAAAATATCAACCAGGAGCTAAAAATTATGAAGAACCAAACAAATTCTGGAATACAATAACTGAAAAATTCACTAGAGGTCTTCAGCAACAAACTTGATCCAATAGATGAATTGGCAAACTTGAAGACTGATCATTTGAAATTATCCAATAAGAAGAATAAAAATAATGAAAAGTAAAGGAAGTCCAAGTAACTTACGGGACACAATCAAATGAACCAATTTGTGCATGTAAGATTTCCAAAAGGAGGAAAGTGAGAGGGCAGAAAGCGTATTTAAAGACATAATGGCTCGGGCCAGGCATAGTGGCTCACACCTATAACCCCAGCACTGTGGGAGGCCAAGGTGGGTGGATCACTTGAACACAGGAGTTTGAGACCAGCCTGGGCAACATGCAAAACCCTGTCTCTACAAGAAATTTTTTTAAAAATCTGGCCAGGCGCGGTGGCTCATGCCTGTAATCCCAACACTTTTGGAGGCTGAGGCAGGCGAATCATGAGATCAAGAGATCAAGACCATCCTGGCTAACATGGTAAAACCCCGTCTCTCCTAAAAATATAAAAAATTAGCTGGGCATGGTGGCGTGTGCCTGTAGTCTCAGCTACTCGGGAAGCTGAGGCAGGAGAATCGCTTGAACCCAGGAGGCAGAGGTTGCAGTGAGCAGAGATCATGCCGCTGTACTCCAGCCTGGTGACAGAGCAAGACTTTGTCTCCAAAATAATAGTAATAATAATAATCTGTGCTTGTTGGCATGTGCCTGTAGTCCCAGCTGCCCGGAAGGCTGAGGTGGGAAGATTGCTTCAGCCCAGGAGGCAAAGGTTGCAGTGAGCTGAGATCGCACCACTCTACTCCAGCATGAATGACAGAATAAGACCCTGTCTTGAAAACAAAAAGAGAAATAATGCAATAATGGCTGAAAGTTCCTAAAACTGGGAAGGGAAAAGGATATCTACATTCATGAAGCCCAAAGAATTGAACAACACTGTTAATCAACTGGACCTAATTGAATTTTATAAAACATTTCTTTTAACCATTAGGAATCACGCCCTATCCTTTCTCTGCCGCCACCCCAGCCCTAGACAACTACTAATCTCCTTTGTCTATATGAATTTGCTTATTCTAGACATTTCATATAAATGGAATCATACAGTGTGTGTTCTTTTTTTTTTTTTCCTGAGATGGAGCCTCGATCTGTCACCCAAGCTGGAGTGCAGTGGCACAATCCCAGCTCACTGCAGCTTCTACATCCCAGGTTCAAGCAAGTCTCCTACCTCAGTCTCCCAAGTAGCTGGGTTTACAGGCATGTGCCACCACAACTGACTAATTTTTGTATTTTTGGTAGAGATGAGGTTTCACCAGGGTGGTCTCGAATTCCTGACCTCAGATGATCCACCCACTTTGGCCTCCCAAAGTACTGGGACTATAGGTGTGAGCCACTGAGCCCAGCCCAATATGTGTTCTTTTATATTTGTCTTCTTTTACTTTTTCTTTTTTCATGTTTCATTCATGTTGCATGAATCAGTACTTGATTCCTTTTTATGGATGAATGATTTGTTCTGAACAGATAGCACATTTACTCTATGCACTTATCAGCTGATAGACGTTTGAGTTGTTTTCTCTTTTTGGCTATCACGAATATCGTTGCTATGAACATTCACATATAAGTTTCTGGGTAGATGTGTATTTTCCTTTCTCATAGGTAGATACCTAGACATGAAATTGTTGGGTCTTTTTAAACTTCATTGTTTAACTGTTAATTTTAAACTATAAGACTGTTTTTCCAAAGTTGTTGCATCATTTTACATTGTTGCTGGCAGTGTATGAGGATTCACTGCTCCACATTATAGCCAACACTTGTTATTGTCTGTCCTTTTTATTATAGCCGCCCTCGTGGGTGTGAAGTGGTGGTATCTCATTGTGATTTTTGACTTGCATTTCTCTAGTGATTAATGATAAGTATCTTTTTTTGTCCTTGTTATATATCTTCTTTGGTGAAATACCTATTCAGATCCCATGCCCATTTTTAAGTGGAGTTGTCTTTTTATTGTTGTGTTTTCAGTTTGTTATTTATTTAGGATACTAGATCCTATCAGATGTGTGAATGGCAAAAATTTTCTCTTATTCTGTGGACTTTTTATTTTCTTGGTGGTGATGTTTGAAGCACCAAAGTTTTTAATTTTAAGTCCAATTTACCATGTTTTTTCTTTGTTGCTTGTGCTTTTGGTGTCAGAAAGCATTGCTGAAACCAGGGTTGCACAGATTTATACTTACATTTTCTTATAAGAGTTTTATAGTTTGGGCTATTACATTGACACCATTGGTCTATTTTAAGTTAATTTTGTATAAGGTGTGAGGTAATATTCTAACTTCATCTTTTGGCATGTGGATATTGAGTTGTCCTGTAGGCTTTTTAATAGAAATGAACAAGCTGATTCAAAAATTCATATGGAAATTCAAATGACAGAATGGCCAAAACAACTTTGAATTTTAAAATAAAATCATAGACCTTAACACTGTTTGATTTCAGTCCTTATTTTAAAACTGTAATAATAAATACAGTTGAATATTGACATAAAGACAGATACATCAGTTGATCAGATTAGAGAATGCAGAAATAGATCTACCCATATATAGTCATTTAAGTTTAGAAAAATGTAAAAGAGGAATTCACTGGCAAAAGATAGTCTTTTAAACAGATGCTGCTTGAGCATTTGGATATCTGTTTGCAAAAAACTGAACTTTGATCCATACATGGCACTTTATACAATATTAATCCAAAATGGATTATAGACCTAAATGTAAAAACTAAAACTTTTTGGAAAAAATCTTTGTGATGTTGTATTAGCCAAAATTTTCTTGGATATGATTCAAAAGCAAGGTTGATAAAAGAAAAAATGTGATAAATTGTGTCTCATCAGTAATAAAAGCTTCTTTAAATGACACTCTTAAGAGAAAGAAAAGAGAAGCCACAGTGTGAGAGAAAATGTTTACAATCATGTAGCTGATAAAAGACTTGTATATAGAATATATAGTTTATAAAACTCACTTTGAACAAAACATAAAGCCCAATGGAAAAAGGCAAAAAGTTTGAACACATACTTCACCAAAGAAGATGTAGGTTTCAAAAAACACATGCAGAAATGCTCAACATAATTCATGTTAGAGAAAGGAAGATTAAAACCATAATGAGAACACTGACCCTTACCAAGTGTTGGCGAAAATGTAGAGGAAGTAGAACTATCATACACTGTTTCTGTCAATGTCATATAGTAAAATCACTTCAGAAAACAGTCTGGCAGTTTCTTAAAAAGTTAGACATACATTTATTATAGAACCCAGTCACTCCAATCCTAGGTATTTACCCAAAATAAATGAAAGCATTTTATCTATATGACCAGTTGTATACAAATGGTCATACAGTGTTATTTGTAATAGAAAAAATTGTGAACAACACAAATGCCCATCAACAACTGAATGGATAAATAAGGTGTACATCCATATAATGAAATGCCACTCAGCAGTTAAATTAACTATTGGTATGTAAAAACATGGATAGATCTCAAAGTATTTACATGGCATAAATGAAGCCAAACAAAAAAGAGGACATACTGTTTTTATGTAAGACTCTAGAAATTGCCAATTTGTCTGTAGTAACAGAAAGCAGGTACTGTTTTCATATACAATTCTAGAAAATGCAAAGTGGACTACAGTTGCAAAACACAGAATATGTAACTTTCTCTTAATCCCTCGGGATTTTTCCTGCTTCTTGATTTATATTGTTATATCCTGTTAGGAATAGCATGTTCTCATTATTGAAATGCTACCAAGAACAATTTTTCTTTCTATATCTGTTAATTAAAACTAACTCAGAACAAGAAAAATCTCCGTAAAGTTGGATATAACTCAGTGAGCTATTTCTGTTTCTCTTTCTGCATTTTAAAAATTCAGAAGGACAGATAACAAGTCTCAGGTTAAGACTGTGATATAGGTATGGTTCCAGAAATTTCTTCTAGATCTCTGGCCTGTCTTATACTAATTTTTTTTAGTCTAACTAGAAATTGGAAAGTGGATCGTGAATTAGAACCACATCTGAAGAATTGCCTCCATTTTAGATCTTGGAGGAATCTGGATTATGGGCTTTCTGGAATAATGAAATGGTTCACAAGATGTCCATTTTTGATTTTCATCATGGTTCCTAGCCCATGTGTCTTGGTGTCATTGTAAAAGGTTGTTGATTTGCTTCTGAATTTCCTGCAAAGGCTGATGCTAGAATGACCATTGTTACCATATGAAGGGTCTCTGCTACTCAAAATATTTGGGAAATACCCTTTTGCCAAGTCTCTTGACTAACAATTACTCCATAGTATTTTTTTAAGAACCTAATAAAAGAATTATGTTTTTAAATATTGCTTTTTGATTTGTGGTACAAACTAAAAGTTTTAAAGGAATAGTTGGTTTTGAAATCCGTAAGGCAAGCTTGTCCAGCCCACAGCGCATGGGCTGCATGCAGCCCAGGATGGCTTTGAATGCAGACAAACACCAATTTGTAAACTTTGCTAAAACATTATGAGATTTTTTTTTTTTTTTTACGATTTTTTTGTTTAAGATCATCAGCTACTGTTAGTGCTTATGTATTTTATGAGTGGCCCAAGACAGTTCTTCCAATATGGCCTAGGGAAGACAAAAGATTAGACACCCCTTATGTAAGGTATCTGAATTATTTTAGAGCTTAAAACTTGTTTTAAATTCTTAAATTAGCCTTCATGAGTTTAATTCATAATGTGTACAACCAAAGTATTTAGAGTTAGGTACTATTGTTTCTTTTTATGTATTGAGTTTACTTTTCCTTTTGCAGATGGTGATGCCCAGTCACTTAAGGAACATCTTATTGACGAATTGGATTACATACTGTTGCCAACTGAAGGCTGGAATAAACTTGTCAGCTGGTATACATTGATGGAAGGTCAAGAGCCAATAGCACGAAAGGTACATTTTAATAATAACTGACTATAAATATTTTTCTTGATTAGTTCATATTTTATTAATTCAATGAATTGAGAAGTTTTGTCACTTATCTTAGAGAAAAAGCCTAGCAAAATTACTATACACTGTGTTGTAATAATGGCAGGTAACAATTTAAGAGAGTTTACTTATGCTAGCCACTATTGTAAGTATGTTACTGATTAATTCTCTATATATAGAGAGAAAACTCTATAAGGTAAATAGGATTATCCCCATTTTACAGATCAGAAAATGAGGATAAAAAGTTAGGATTAACTTCTTTTAGAAGGTCATATCGGGATACATACTTAGGCAACCTGATCCCGTTTTCTGTGCTCCACTGTTTGTTTTGATAAAACAATTAGAAAACAAGAAACTAAAAGTTGAAGAAATATTTTTGTAACATAAAAATTTTTTAAACTTGAAAATGTAGATTTTTTTTCATATCCTTTACCTTTTTAAAATTAGAACCTAGAAGCATTAACAATAACCAATTTTTCTTTATCTTAGGGAACTAAAAAGTGATAAGTTAGGGTGTTGCTGTAGTAGGATACCAAATGTTCAAGGTAAATCAGCCGACTTTACACATGTATTTGATCATTTATTGTGGGAGAGGTGAGAGGCTGAGAGAAGGTACCAAAGTCTCTCAGCATGATTTTTTTATCTGGTTTGGGTCCCCCCTCCCATAGAAACAATTAAAAAGTTGGATTAGGTAACATAAGAGTAAAAAAACCTCTGGTAGACCAAACTGTATTTGAATTTATTTGAAGTTGATACTACAGAATTGCCATATTAACAATTTGTATTTGTGTATCTCTCGTTTTAGGTATATTAGAAGCTAACCTTGGATCTTATTTCATGAATAGATCTTGAATGTACCTTTTATTTGTTTTCATTTAGTTTTGTTCCTTTGTTTCACTCAGCCATTTCAAAATTAGAATTCCTCTCTTGTAGGAATGCTAGTTCTATAAAATGATTTAGTTCTATATAGTTCTATAGAATGATTTAGTTGCTTTATCTATAGTTGCTGGAGAATTGAGTGTTTTGATGAAAGGATACTATCTAGAATTATTTCATTCCTAGGATAAAGGAAAATTTGTGTTCAGAATGTCTTTAAATGTATTAAACCGTATTTCTTTAGTCTTAATGATACACTTTTTTTTCTTGTAAATGTAGCACATTGTACACTAGCAGTCGTCAGTATGGTAAACAGATAAACTGCCAACTTCATTGCTGTTTCTCTTTGAAATAGCCCTCATTGAGAGTCCTTAGAACCTCTGTCTAATAACAAAGTAAAATACAATAAAAAATTTTACACAACTAGAAAAAAATATTTGACAAATCTCTTAGGAGACCACATGCTTATTTTTAATAAAGTGAATGAAATGTATCCAACCTGTAAAATAGTTTTCAAATGTTCATGTGCTACATTACATTGTCAGAGTTCTTCTTACAGATGCAATTTCCTACAACATTAAATCTGCAGTAAAATTTAGTTACTCACACTTAAATTTGGGAATTTCATTTGCATTTTCACTGTGCCCCACATGACTGATGCAGGTGGAACTTAAAGAAGTAAATAGACCAGCTTATAGTGTCTGAAGCCCAACTTTGAATGTTACCCATCTCTGATTGCATTAAAGAATCTAGAATTGGTGGTTCCCCTAGCTATAATGTAGTTAAACATCTTCCTGTACCTCAAAGATCTCTAAAATGCTTCATTTATAGCATCAACACTCAAAGAATGGATGAAAAGAAAGCAGGGATATAAGCAGAAAATAAAATGGAATTAAAATCCAAGAGAAACAGCAGATAATAAAAACAGACCCATAAGAAATCCAGGTAATTGAGTTATTAGATTTTAGAAAACTGAGCTTATTATGCTCAAGAAGAAAAGACAGTTGAAAAGTAAGGTAAAACTATTAAGAAGCAAATAGAATTCTAAAACTAATACTATGAAAATTTTATGGATTTAATGGGAATAATATTAGACCAAACAGAACTGAAGAGAGAAATTTTTGACTAAAATTTTTCAGTAGAAAATAGAGAGTCTAAAGCTTAGACAAAATAATGGGAAATACAGAAAACAGCTAAGGCATAAATGGAATGCAGTAAATAAGTTTAACATGCATACATACAGTTGGAATCTTGGAGAGGAAAGAAGAAATGGGTAGAACTACTACTTAAGGAGGTAATAGCTGAGAATTTTCCCAAGCTGAGAAAGGTGTCCTGCTTTAGATTATGAATGCTAAATAAATGCTGTGAATCTCAAACTGATATAATGCAAACTGTACCCAATAGAAATGTTGAAAAGCAAAGGCAAAAAGATATTTCTAACACTAGCCAGAGGAAAAGATACAGTATCTTCAAAATAAGGATAAGGCAAAGTAATGATTTCTCAAGAGAAACCATGGAAGCCAAAAAGCAATGAACTGTCTTTGTTAAAAGAAAATAACTACCAATTACTACTAGTTAAAAGAAAATAAACTACCAACTACTAGTTAAAGAACTACCAACTACTAGTTAAATGAAAGTAACCTCCAATATTGGATTTTGTGACTGAGAAAATAATCCTTCAGGGAGGAAGGTGAAAAAAGCGATTTTCAAATAAAAACGAATTGAATTTGTTACCAGCAAATTTGTACTGAAAGGCAATATGAAATAATCTTAAGAATGGATGGAAAATATTCCAGATGAAAGCTTGGAGATGCAGGAAAAAATGTAGGCAAAATGTACATGTTGTGAGTAAATCTTAAGATGGACTGTTGAAAACATTAATAATAACTTTTATGGAGTTGAAAATGTGAATAAAATTAAACTACATAATAATGTTAGCATGTAAGTTAAGATAATGTTCTCCACTATATTCCCCAGTGTGATACCCAACTCCTCATATCCATATTCTTGGGCACTCTCTTCCATGTTGTACTGAGGTTGGTCTGTGTGGCCAATAGCATACTCAGTACTCATGGTACATCAGTTTCAAAATTAGGTTATAAAAAACACCGCGGCTTACATCTTGGGTGCACATGCACTCTAGCTGTCTCTCTTTCTCATTTCTCACTCGGGGAATTCAACTGCATTTGGCGAGGACACTCAGGCAGCCTATGGAGAGGCCCACATGGTGAGGAACTGAGATCTCTGGCCAATAGAGAGGAACGGAGGCCTGCAACAACCATGTGAGTGACCTTGGAAGTGGATCCTTTAGTTCTAGTTTAGCTTTCAGATGATTGAAACCTCAGCTATACCTTGACAGCAACCTCATGAGAAACTACACCAAGTCAACCCAGCTAAGCTGCTCCCAGATTCTTGACCCTCAGAAACATTGTGAGATAATGTTTGCTGTGTTAAGCTGGTAAATTTTGGGGTAATTTACTATGCAGCAATAGATAACTAATATTGATCTTGGTACCTGTAAATAGGTGCTGATATGAAAACATGGAGCTAACAGTGAATAGAAGTTGTCAGAACTTTAAGAGTGTCAATGAAAGTTTAAAGGGCCTTAAACCGTTAGTCGATTACTAGACTTTGAGACAGCTGTCAGTGAGAACTTAAAGGAAACTGAGGAAATTCTTACTGGAAACTGGTAGAAACTGGTCTTTGTTATACAGTGGCAGAGTAAGTTGAGCAACATGTTGCCTGCAGTAAACAGGTTAAAAATAGTATTTAATGAAATTGGAGGTCTGCCAAAGTGTTAAAAGTACTGCCTAGTTTCTTTTTGTGCTGCTTATAGTCAAATGTGAGAGAAAAGAAATACACTAAAGAAAGGATTGTTCAATAAAACAGCCAATATTTACTAGTTTTCTTGAAGATTCCCAGTCCCTCCAGATGGCAAACAATGCTAATACTAAGAAGTGTTTCTAAACAAAGATAAAACTCAGAGCATTCTCAGAAAAAAGTATGATCTAACCTTGCAGTCAAGGATTGACTGTAAAGTTACTCAGAACAATCAGAGGTCATGCTTCACAGTACTATTCAGACAGAGGCCCTATAAAGAACTTAAGGGTTAAACTTAGAGGTTGTCTTCTCAGTAGTAATACTAATTAATAATAATATTAAGGTTGTCATTTCAATATGTGGCTTCTAAGAACAGGAGGGCTTCAAGAAGCTTAAGTGCAATCCCTTAGCTTTCTCAGCGTAAAGCCAAAGTAGAGAGGATTTATCCTAGAGAACATTTGTGGGTATGGCTTTTGTCTAATGGAATGAACTCCAGTAAGATCCAGTGGAGACCTACATTGTTTTTGAATTACCTCACAGAACCACTGCCATCTCGAACTGCAGAGACGGTATTAATTGAAAGGGGACTTTGACCTCCCAAACTAATAAGTAGGAATCAGGCTGGAAATTTACTTAACTGCAAGCATGTGCTAATCATGAAAAAAGGATGACCCAGAGAACAGAGCCAAATGTTAGAAATAATAATTTTCAGGCAAGGGTAGAACTGAATTGCAGTCAAGGAATTTCTAGTATTTGTCCAGGTAGATTTCATAATTGCTATGGACCGTTGATTCCTTTTACCCCCTGTTTTCCCCACTTATAAAATAGGAATATTTAAAAGGTTATGTTCTGTGTGCTTCATCATTTTATTTTGGGTGTATGGGGGGCAGAAAACTTTTATCTCTTAGTTCACAAGCCTATAGATCAAGAGGCACTATAGGAGTCTCCCTGTGTGATTTTGCTTTTCATGATTTCAGTTACCTGCAGGCAACCATGGTCCAAAAATATAAAGTGGGAAATTGTGGAAATAAACAATTCTTGAGTTTTAAAGTGTACAGCATTCTGAGTAACATGATGCCATCCCACTCCATGTCCTCCCTATGGACACTATACACTACCTTCCCGTTTGTCACTTAGTAGCCATCTTGGTTATTGGTCTACTGTCACAGTGCTTTGTCAAAGGTCATTAGTAACATAATACAGTGTTAGAAAGTTCGTCATTCACTTCACCTCTTCTCATTACGTAGACATTTTATCATCTCTTATCATTATAAGAAAAAGGGTGAGTACAGTATGAGAAGCTACCTTGAGAGACCACATACACATAACTTTTATTATAGTATATTGTTATAATTATTCTATTTTATTATTAGTTATTGTTAATCTTTTGCTGAGCGTAATTAATAAATTAAACTTTGTCATAGGTACATATGTTTGCAAAGGTATAAACATAGTTAATATAGGGATTAGTGTGCTATTTGTGGTTTCAGGCATCCACTAGGGGTCTTGGGAGTTTTGAGAGGCTTATAGAAAATTTATAATTTGTCAATTAGAGATGACACATTTCTGAACTCCAGGTTGCTAAAATGAATTGAGACTAGTCCGGGACTTTGGAGGAATGTACTTTGCATTTTAGAGGAAGGAACTGTGAATCATTTGGGTCCAGGGGGTAGACTATGGTAGCTAACTTCAAAGATGCTCCCCAGTGATTGTGACTTCCTAGAATTCATACTCTTGTGTAATCCATCCCCACATTGTACCACAGTTGGTCTGTGCAGTCAGTAGCATATGGCAGAAGTGGTGGTATGTCACTTCTGAAATGAGTCCTTAAACTGTACCAGTACTTCTATTGGGAGTGCACATACACATGCTGTACCTCCCTCATCCCCTCCCCTCAGATCCCTCACTTTGGGGGAAGCCATAACTTTGCCCTTAACTTGCCCTATAGAGAGACTCACATAACGAGGAACAGAGGCTGCCAACAGCTATATGAGTGACTTGTAATTAAGATTTGAACAACATGATTAACCATCATAACCTAGTTGACATGTACATTGTACTTAGTCATTGCAGAATACACATTTCTATTAAGTGGAATTTTTAAGCAAAATAACCATATGCTGGGCTATCAAAATTCCAATAAACTTCAAATGATAGAAATTGTTCAGTGTATTTTCTGTCACTACTGGGATTAAGCTAGAATCAGTAACAAAAAGATAACTTGATTATCCCCCAACTACCTAGAAATGGAAAAATATATTTTTAAGTAATCATTGAGGCAAAGAATGAAAATTAGACATATTTTAAACTGAATAATAATGAAAATACAAGTTAAAAGAATGGCTGAAGTCATTCTCAAGAATTTGATAGCTTAAGTGCAAATATAGGAAAAAAAAGTGAAAATCTGTTGTCTCCACAAGTTAAGAGAAGGAAATTAAACTGAAGAAGAAACATTATAAAGTAGACATTAATAAAATATAAAACAAACCTACATTAAATGAACAAAATTCACTCATTATAGAGAGCAGTGAAATTTGATAAGTAAAATAAAGATGAGTCCCGGCAAGATTGATTAAAGATAAAAAGAGAGTAGGCACAAATAATCTATATTATGAATGAAAAAGGAAACATCATAGCAGAGCCTAGAGGCTTTTTTTAAAAAGATTATGTTTTGAACAGTTTTATGTAATTTGAAAATTTAGATGAAGTGGATAATTTTTAGACAAACTTTAAAAAGCCAATACAGTAAGAAATAGGAAATTCAAATTGACTTATATGATTAAAGCAATTGAGTCATTAGAAACCTTCCCACAAAGAAAGCTTCAGGCCAGGAAAGCCTTACCAGTGTATTCTACCAAATATTTAGGGAAGCCATAAACCAATACCATACAAATTATTTTCAAGAATAGAAGAAGCAGTACCCCCCAACTTATTTTATAAGGCTAGCATAAACATGACATAAAACCTGAAGGACATTACAAGAAAAAAAAAATTACAGGCTGGTCTCACTCATGAACATAGATACTTACGTCCTAAACACAATGTTAGCAAGACAGATCCAGCAATATGTAAAAAGGCCAAAAATAACCAAGTTAGATATTTTTCAAAGAATGCAATGTTAACTTTGAAAAGCACTCATAAATTTAGCATAATGAAGAAAAATAATCTAAGTAGATATAGAAAGAACATTTGATGCTCAACATCCATGTGTGACCTTAAAAAAAAAACTCTTAGAAAACTAGGAATAGAAACCTCCTATAAATATCATACTTATTGGTAAAATATTAAAAGTTCTTCCCAAATCAAGAATAACTGTGTTAGAAATCTTAGCCAGCGTGGTAATATAGTAAAAAGAACTAAAACAGTGAACCTTGAGAAAGAAGACCTTGACTGTCAGCGTTTTTAGAAGGCATGATTCTGTAGGTTCAAAATTCCAAAAACATGTACTGGTAAACAATTAGAATTAATAGGTAAATTTAGCAGGTTCCCTGATATAAGAGCAGTATGGGGAAACCAGTTTTTTATTGGCAACAAATAAAGTTTATTTTTATTTGTACAAATTTATGATGTATGTGAGAAAATTAGTTACATGTATATAATAACTAGTGATCAAGTCAGGGTAGTTAGGGTGTCCTTCACCCTAGTACAATACATTTTTTTAAGTATAGTCACCCTGCTCTGCTATCAGACATTGAATTTATTCCTTCTGTCTTACTGTATGTGTAAGATACATAAACATGTATGTTTGCACTTTTAACCCAGTTCCCTTCATCCTTCCCTGCTCCCCTCCCCATCCTTCTCAGTCTCTGTTATCTTTCCACTCTCTACTTCCATGTGATCAAATTTTTTAGCTTCCACATATAAATAAGGACATACTATATTTGTCATTTTGTCCCTGGCTTATTTCATTTAATATAATGACCTCCAGTTTCATCCATGTTGCTGCAAAAGACATGATTTCATTCTTTGTAATGGCTGAATAGTATTCCCTTGTTTATATGTACCATATTTATCCATTTGTCCATTGATGAGCACTTAGCCTGATTCGATATCTTACTATTGTAGATAGTGCTACAATAAACATGTGAGTGCAGGTATTACTTTGATATATTGACTTCTTTTCCTTTGGGTAGATAGGCAGTAGTAGCATGGCTGGATCGAATGGTAATTCTATTTTTAGATTTTTGAGAAATCTCCACACTGTTTTCCGTCGTGGCTGTATTAGTTTAAATTCCCGTCAGCAGTGTATAAGTGTTCCCTTTTCTCTGCATCTTCTCCAGCATCTGTTGTCTTTTGTCTTTTTAATAATATCCATTATGGCTTGGGTAAGGTGATATGTCATTGTGGTTTTGATTTGCATCTCTCTGATAATTGGTGATGTTGAACATATTTTTAGACACCTGTTGGCCATTCATCTTTTGAGAAATGTCTACTCATGTCCTTTACCCACTTTTAAATGAGATTGGTTTTTACCTGTTGAGTTGTTGAGTCCTTGTATATTCTGGATATTAGTCCTCTGTTGGATGAATAGCTTGTAAATATTTTCACCCCTTCAACAGGTTATCTCTTAATAAAGTTGAATATTAAAATAACATTTGCAGGTTAAAATACTTAGGAATAAACCTAATAATAATTGTGCTTTTCTATACTGAAAATTGTAAAACATTACTGGGTAAAACTGAAGAAGACTTAATGAGTTAATGGATCTAGGCTGAAAGTCTAGAGGCTGAAGATGTAGGAGGAGGAGAAGGTCACTAATATTTTTCTCTAAAGGACCAGATAGTAAATATTTTTAGCTTTATGCGCCCTTAGTCTCTTTTGAAATGAGTAAACCTTGCTGATTTGGGCGTAAAAGCAGCCCTAGATAATTAATTGGGTATGAAAGTAGCCATAGACATAAATGAATGGTTGTGGCTGTGTTCCAGTAAAGCACTATTTACAAAAAAATAGATGATGAGGTAGATTTAGCCATCTAAACCTAAGTTTAGCCTAACTTAGTTCATAAGTTTGTCCATCACTGGTTGTAGGCATTGGCTTTAATGTCTACCAGCATCACAAAAAAGGAGCAACTAGATATTTGCATCCATTTAGAGTGAGTGTACGTCACCGTCTTTGAAGTGGTCTAAACCAAAACTTAGAAGAACAGGAAAGATGGAGAACTTCTAGGTTAAAAGACATTTAAGAGACGAATCAGTCTACTGCAATATATGGACTTTACTTGGATCCTGGTTGAAACAATATATTAAAAATGAGACAGCAGGAAAAATTTGAATATTGACTGGATATTTGATATTAATTAATTAGTGTTAGTATTTTAGGTGATATGATGGTATTGTGGTTATGTTAGAGTCCTTGTTTCTGAAGAAAATATTCTGAAATGTTTGTGGATGGAATGTCACATATATAGGATTTGTTTCTTATGCATTAAGAACTATGATTTCATAGTTTTGTTGCATTTATCTACTTCTCTGTCTTCATCATTATCTGTTTCAGACTCCAGGATCTAGGTCTAACTGATCTACTAAGTGTAGGTACTCAGTAAATGCTTTTAAAATGAATGAAGCTAGTGCCTGCGAAAGACAATCTATTAGACCTATTATTATGAAATTGTTTATACAGTACCAGATTTTTTTAGAAATTACTTTTACTTTAGAAATTACTTCCTTCAGGGAGGAAGGCACTTGGAATGAAGTAAAGTTTCTGTGAAACTTTTCATACATAGACAGATATAAAGAGTAGACTACATTAGGTTTATTTAATACATTTAATGGCCTTGTACACAGTGCCCTCAATATTCATAGCAAAAAAGTGAACAAATAGAAATTATTTATTTTAATCCTTTATAAACTTATATTTAGCTCAAATACTTAATAAAGAGACTTAAAAGAGACTTTGCCTTCATTATGGTTATAAATTAATGAAAATATTTTTACATATCTGTAACTCTTAAATTTTGGACAAGTAGCCAGATTTCATCATGTACTCACTTTTTATTTATGATAATGTAACAGTGTTATAATTCACTTAAAGTAAACATTATAACTATCATCTGTAATTCTGAAACATAACTATCATTTCTGAATATCTGCCTTCTAATCTTATTTCAAATATATCTTTTAACAGTTACAATAATTAGGTAAATAAAACTATACTTTTTTATAAGCTTGTTTCTTCCTGTTAGTCTTCATGACCATCATTTTCAATGCATATATTTTTAATGAAGGCAGGAAGGAAATTTTCTGTAAACAAATATAAAGGAGATTATATAAGCAAATAATCTACATGTGACCATTATAACATTGATTCATGAATGCGCTAATTATTTTTCTTTTTATGGTGCTGTTATTTTCAAGCTTTATTAGTACATATAGTATGACCTTTTCAAATAAAAATAGTTTGACAACAAGATCATATTTTTCAAAAGGGACATCTTGTTAATACACTACTTTTAGAATTAGTAAAATAAGTATAAATATAGTAGTATTCTGAGTAGTGATGACTAAAGTTTTAGCAATGTAAAATGTAGGAGAAAAAAAATGATGAGAAAAGTTTTGAATCCCAGTAGTATAGGTTTTGAAATAAGATTGATACTTTGTTTTCATAGATCTCACAATGACTCTGACAGTTAAATCACCAGATTCTTTCCAGGAAAATATCTATAGTATTAAGAAAATTTACTTTCATTTTAAAAAACTATACTTATTTAGAAAGTATGTACCTCAATATAAATCATAATGAGGAATTTATTTTATTGTTATTTAATCATACTTATCCCTTTTCCAGCTTTGTGTGGGTCATTCCATTTTTCTTTTTCTTCCATAAAAATGAGGCCTGCAGTTTATCTTAGTTTTAGTAACTACCAGTGATTAGTAGCCACTTTAATGTAGTTTTTTTTTTAATTTTACTCACATATTGAGCCCTGGTACAGAACTTACTGACTGTTAAGAATATTTGATTCCTTGTTTCTCTACTTAAATGTAACTACAAGAAATCTTATAAAATTAAATATTACTACATTTGTAACCATGAAGTACATACTAGATGAACTGCATTTGAATTTTTTCCATGCAGCGAAAGATAAGTTTGTAAAGTCTTTTTCTGAATTGATGTAAGCTTGTGAGTACATCCAACGGTCATTTGGAGCCTCCCTTTTGCCATATTTGTCTAATGGATCACATATCAGGCCTATTACTATTTTCAGAAACAGTATTCATGACTGAAATCCTACAGTTAACCTTTAGAAGATCAAAAGGAAATATACTTATTTAAAAGGTGACCTTAATGTATACATATTTCCTTTTTATGCTTTATGGCTTGCATGTTTAACAGCTTTCTTTTAATTGTTACATAGAATTACTAAATATGTAGTTAAAAGTCAAAGTCATTGTAGGGTGAAACTAATGTATCAATTACCTAGTCATAGCTGAATACTTTGGCAACAGTAATTTGAAGTTATCATTTTAATAGATTTATTTTAACATAACAGTGATGTTTATACAATTTCAGCTAATGAAATTTGATGTAAAATCCTAAAATGAACTACATTAAAGTAGCTACAAACCACTGGTAGTTACTAAAACTAAGGTAAACTGCAGGCCTCATTTTTATGGAAGAAAAAGAAAAATGGAATGACCAACACAAAACTAGAAAAGGGATAAGTATGATCATCTAATGAAATTGTATAATCAACTTTTTAAAGGTTTTTCTGCTTGGGATCACTACTAAAATCTAAAAAGTATATTTGTATCTTCAATCAGAACTGTATTTATTTGTATTATAATGTATAAAACTTTCCCATTATAAATACTGAATATATTATTTATGGTGTACCAATGTATCTTCATAGATCAATAGAATGCCTTTCCAAACTTTCACTTAATATTTTTAAATCATGATTCTTTCTTTCTTTTAAATATTACGATTTCCAAAAAGGTTTCTTGCTTTTGAGGTTTCAACTATCCAATGTCTTTTTTTATATATTGACAGGCTTTAATAGTGACTGTTTTTTTCGTTGGAGATCTGCAATTTTCTAAAGTCTCTTTAAATATATTGTTGTTAGAGTGAAAATATATTGATATAGGTGACATAAATTTGTTTTGTTTCATTATTTCAGGTGGTTGAACAGGGTATGTTTGTAAAGCACTGCAAAGTAGAAGTATATCTCACAGAATTGAAGCTATGTGAAAATGGAAACATGAGCAATGTTGTAACTCGACGATTTAGCAAAGCTGACACAATAGGTAATGCAAGATCCCGTCTCTTTTTTAAACCATTGCTATTAGATATTTAGTTAGAGTTGTCGTTAATATATGCACGTAGGATGATAACCATTTTAAGGATTTATACATAGACATTTGATTTCCAGCTTTGATGCAGTGTCTTAGAGTTAAATTATTTATTGTTTCTTGTATGCTTTTGCATTTATTAACTGAATTTTAACATTTGTGCCATTTTGCCTTTTCAAAAAACATCAAATAATTATTGTTTTAATTTAGTAGATGAAAAATGTGTGTCAGTTTGTAACATAGAGCTTTAGATAAAAGCCCACTTAAAACTTGGTAAGATAGCATGAAAAATGACAATTTTCTTTTTTCTCCCAGCTTATTCCTTTGAACTCTAAATACAGTTAAGTAGCTAAGGCAGCAGGTTTAGCATTATTGACACATTGATTTTTCAATTAATAAGTAGTGTAAGCAGTTGTAAGTCTCAAATATAAGTGGAACTGATTCTTTCCATAGATAAAAATATATATAATTGTTTTCTTTCTATTTAAAAGACATATTTTTAATTTTAGATAAAGAATATATTGAATAAAATGCTTTTTAAAATGATTATGAATAAAAATTATGTACTTTTTGTTTCATAAAACAACTCAAAAAATCTTAAAGTATTTAATTTCAAATGAAGTTGTAAAGATTAATGGTAATAACACTGATCTTGGAAAATACAAATGAATAGTGAAGAGGAACACATAACATGTAGAACCCAGCGTGGAAGAGAGATTAGCAAATTTATGAATTATAGCACAGCATAAGATTTCCTTGTTGGAACCAGTCATTAAAGTAAATGAAAGTATTTTTGAATTTCATTAAGTACATTTGGCTTTCTTACACCACTTATCCACTTCACAGCAGGAAGATACTTGTAACCCATATTTTTTTATGAAATAGTAGCATTATTCAAGTACTCAGTGCTTGGTTAATCCTAATGTTTGCACCAAATAAAATACAGCATTATGTTATGAATCTTCATTCTCCTCTGTTTAGCTAGAACATTTATAAGTTTGAGATTAAGTTTCAGTAAGCTTATAGTTGGCTGGTCGAGATTAAGTTTCAATAAGCTTATAGCTAGAACATTTATAAATTCGAGATTAAGTTTCAATAAGCTTATAGTGGCTCACACCTGTAATCCCAGCACTTTAGGAGGCCGAGGTGGGTGGATCACCTGAAGTCAACAGTTCGATACCAGCCTGGCCAACATGGCAAAGCCCCATCTCTAAAGTAAAGAAATTAGCCAGGCGTGATCGGCATGCGCCTGTAGTCCCAGCTACTTGGGAGGCTGAGGCAGAAAAATTGCTTGAACCTGGGTAGTAGAGGTTGCAGTGGGCCCAGACCGTGCCACTGTACTCCAGCCTGGGCAACAGAGCTAGACTTCATTTCAAAGAAAAAAAAAAGCTCATAGAGTCATATTTCTAAAATGAATGCTTAAAATATAAGGATTATATATATTATATATAATTATTATTACAGTTAAATTGCTTGACTTGAATTTCCAGATTTGTGGAATATATTCAGAAAAATAAGATATTTCTACATATTAAAAACAAAGTTTTCAACATATGAAAATTATTTTAATCATATGAGTATGTACATGAGAAGTATCTATAAATCTAACAAGGATAGTCTGTAAAATTAATTCAGAGAGTTGTCTCTGAAATTTATAGCCAGTTGGAATATAAATGAGATGCTATCTCTTAAAATATTTTCTAGTTATTTTTAAAGTTTGGTATTTTCTTTTCTCCCTACCTCATTTTAATAGGAAAATTAAATATGAGACCATCAGAGATCTAATTTTAGAACTTTATTATACTAAATATTTTGAAACTCAGGAATATCAGCAACTGGTTTAATTTCTGAATTCAAAATAAGCATGGCTTCTCATGATAAGAACTGTGTAAGAATTTGTCACAGAGATATATAATTTTTAAAGGATCACTGCTTCAAAAAGTTAATGATCTAGCATAGATTTTAATCAACATAGCTTAATATACTAATACTTTAAAATGCTAGATAAATTGAATATATACTTTAACATTATATATGAACCCAATTTTTGCATACCTATAATTTCTTATTAGATCATTGTTTTTCGACTGGATTGTTGCTATTTTGGTGGTTCATTAAACAGTTTTGAGGGTAAAGATAATTGAATGGGAAATATTAAAATACAAAATATCAACATACACGTGTAAGTCCCAGGTCACAACTTCTTACTGTAGCTCTTAGTTTAAAAAGTTTGAAAGTCTGTATTAGAATGAGTATTCTTTTTAAGCAAAAAAGGTTTGCGAAAATTATAATTAGTCAAGTAAGGAATTTTAGACACCTCATAGTTATGGTTATCATACAGTCAAGGTTAACAGTTACTGAACATTTACTATGTTTTAAACACTTTACAGGAATTTTCTTGTTTGAAATTAAACAACCAAGTATCTTCATCTTATAGATAATGAAGCTGAGATTTAGAATCTACCTCAATTCACCCTGGTACCAAGTAGTAGAGCTAGTACTTTAACTTCATAAGCAGAGCTTTTAAACTGTAGTCTCATCTCTCAGTTGCTGCCTTACACAATCTATGTATGCTAAAGGAATATTAATTTTGGAGATATTAATTGGGCTGATTTTGTTTTTCTAAAGAAAGTAGGTTTTTAAACAAAGAATTTACGCGAGAAACTTAAGATGGGTATATATTTTTCCTTTATGGTCTTTTAAGTAATCTTGATTGATTAAAATAGCTATGTACGTGAAATAGAGCAATATAAATTTTATAAACAGAATTAGGAAATATTAGTGCCTGTTTTGTTACCAAATTAATAAAATATTCTGTTTTCAGCTAGTACTGCCTACACTGGTAATAAAAATGATAGCAGGCCATAGGCCATATCTAAATGATTTACCTATCAGGGCCAAAATTTTCTGCCTTCAAATATTTTTCTGCCAAAACTGATCTATTTGAGCATTGAGTATGTTCGATTTAGATGAAATAATGGTTTTATTTTCTGTTAATGTTAACCACCAAAAGCATAGAACTTATTGAAAAATACAACAATTTAATTTCTGTGACCTGTATTTTTTTTTAATTCTAATTTTTGTGAGCAACCTGTATTATTTTTCCACCTCTGTATGCTTTTCATTAACTGTCTAATACAACTGAATTAATATGTGGAAAAATAAGTACATGCTGTCAGTCCTTTGACCATTCTCAGCTTCAGTGATCTTAACCTGTACCCAAGCTAAGTCACCAGTTTTCATAGTTAAACCCTAGATTGTCATTAACTGTAACTGCACTTGCCAGATCTCAAATTTAGCATCCTTTATTCTGGCCACCACTTTCTCTGCTCCGATTTTCTCTTGAGCCTGCTACATTAGACAATGAAACCCACCTCTCCATTGGTACTGCTTCTGTGATAGTCTCTCATGACCTCCCCCATTGCCAAATCCAGTGGTAATACAGAAATCTCCCATTTTCCTAACCTGCTAGCAAAGTTCAACACAGATAAACTAGTTTTCCATCTAGAAGCACTTTCTCCTCACACGGCTTCCAGGGCACAGTTTCTCATTGGCTGCATCTTGTTGGAGTCCTTTGTAAAACCCTCTTTGTATTCTTTATCTCAAAATAGTAGTGTCTCCATATTCTCCCAATCCTCCTTTCCTTGGTGATTTGTTTTCCTGGCTTTAAATATTTTCCTCATGTTGAAAATCTTTTAAGTTTATTAGTTCTGCCCTAAAGTCTCCCATAATTCCAGTTTCAACTATCCCATATCTTCATTTGTATATCTGACAGGCTTCTCAAGAAGATTATCATGTATAAAACTAAGCTCCTTTTCCCAAAAAACCTAAGGCTCTGTCATTCTTCCTTATCTCCATAATGGCCACTTTTGGTCTTCCAATTGCTTAGGCAGAAAATCATTTCTGATTGCTTTATTGCTTACCCTTCATGTAATCTAGCAGCATTCTTAGAAATTCTTTCAGAATTTGTTCTTGGTCAGACCACTTCTCACTGCTTCTATTGCTACCACTTTAGTTAGGATTGCTACAATAGCCTAGTTTCCCACCTTCAACTTCGTGTTAGTCCATTCTCACACTGCTATAAAGAACTACCAGAGACCGAGTAATTTATGAAGAAAAGAGGTTTAATTGACTTAACAGTTCCACAGGCTCTACAGGAAACATAGCTAGGAGGCCTAGGAAACTTAACAGTCATAGTGGAAGGCAAAGGGGAAGCAGGCACATCTTGCCATGGCGTGGCGAGAGAGGGCAAAGGGGCAAGTGCTACACACTTTCAAGCAACCAGATCACGTGTGAACTCACTCACTATCACAGGAACAGCAAAGGGGAAATCTGCCCCCATGATCCACTTACCTCCCACCAGGTCCCTTCCCCAACACTGGGGATGAGAGTTCAACATGAGATTTGGGTGGGGACCCAGAGCCAAACCTTAACAGACCTTCTGCAGTGTTCTTCACCAGCAGCAAAATGAACATTTAAAATGTCAGTCATATCATGCCACTTCCCTTCCCAACTCTTCAGTGGCTTCCTTTCTTGCTCAGATTAAAATATAAATACTTTAATAGCTCACAGAAGTATATATAATCCACAGAGGTACCTTTATAGTCTCATTTCTACCTTACTTATTCTACTTCAACCACATTGATGTACTATGCTGTTCTAAAACATGCCAAGCACATATGCACCTAAAGGCTTTTACGTTACTATCTCTATGCAAGTAATGTTCCCCCATATGTAAATTAGATCTCAAAACTCAATAAAGAGGAAATTTCCACATTTGCTTATATTATGTACACAAGTATCTGTATTAATAGAAAAAATATCCAGAAGAAGAAATATCAAAATATCAGCAGTGGTTATATCTAGGTAAACAGTTTATTTATATTTGTCAGTATTTTTGGTATTTTTGCCAAGAGAAAAAATCATTTCTGCCCTTAGGAAAAATTTATTCATTTTTATAGAAAAACTAAAACAACTCCCTTCCTTGGCTTCTTCCTTTACCCTCCTTCCTAGGTAATGTTTTGTTTCTTGATATCCGTGTGATTTACATGGGTATGTCCACTTTGGAAATTTATCACAAGATACTGATGATTACTGAATGTTTCTGTATGTATGTTTACTTTAATAAAAAGAACAACACAAAAAAATACAACCCTGCCAAAATAGAAAGCAGTACTGATATGGTTTGACTCTGTGTCCCTATCCAAATCTCGTGTCCCCCATGTGCTGGAGGAGGGGCCTGCTGGGAGGTGTTTGGATCATGGAGGCGGATTTCGCCCTTGCTGTTCTTGTGATAGTGAATGAGTTCTCATGAGATATGGTTGTTTAAAAGTGTGTAGCATTTTCCGCTTTGCACTCTCTTTTGCTCCGCCATAATAAGATGTGCTTGCTTCCCCTTCACCTTCCACCATGATTGTAAGTTTCCTGAGGCCTCCTAGCCATGCTTCCTGTACAACCCATGGAACTGTAAGTCAATTAAACCTTTTTTCTTCATAAATTACCCAATCTCCTGTAGTTCTTTATAGCAGTGTGAGAATAGACTAATTCAAGTACTAACAGTATATTTATTTTATGTAATTATTTAAATATTCTGGGTGATTTGCTTTAAGTTTTGAGATAATGCTGTTGATATTTTGAATTAGTGCCTATTTTTTCTGCTGATTTAATGCCCTTATCAAAATCTCACTGACTATAAGACTATTACAAAACATTAGCTGCTAAATAGACAATGTTATTGGTCTAAAAGTATTCTGTATTTATATATCATAAAATATTTTAATTACTCTTTTCTTGAATTGGTTAGGTAAGTTATTGACCAGAACTAGATGGATATGATAGTATTACTTAATATTTTTCTGATATTTGAAAATTTTAAAGATGTGTTTAACTATAGGTACTTGAACTTAGTTACGTCTGTACTCTCAAATATGTAGATATTGTGTATCTTATTTTATACAGGTTAAGCTGCTAATGTTAAGTAAATAAATAAAATTTCAGTAAATTGATTTAGAAATCAGGAAGAGACATGGATTTACCTTGAAAATACTAAATTTTGGTGAATACAGACATCCCTTCAAACAAGCCACTTTCTTTTTTATTGTGTCCATATACTCTAATTAACTGTTCAGTTTAAACTATTTTTAAATTGCTTATTTAGTACTGTAAAATTTTTCCATCTGTAACATCTCTTAACCATACTTTAATTCCTAATTTCTACATCTCAGAAAAAATATTTGAATTATATGTCAAAAGTTAAAGTTTATCCTGTGTAGCACAAATTATATTTCATTTTTGGTGATTGAACTTTTACCTTTTGAGATTTTTAATTCCCCAAGTAATTTGTTGTAGTACAAATACCATTTTATTTTCATAAAAACACACTCGATCTTAAAAACCCTTTTGTTGGTTTGTGTTTTATAGATTTATTACATATTTAGTCTTGATATTCTATTTATATTTTAAATTTAGAATTTTTTTCTGGTAACATTTAGCTGTGTGTGGTATATTTTGAAATATATATTATATTCATATATCTTTTCTCCTTAAATCTAGATACAATTGAAAAGGAAATAAGAAAAATCTTCAGTATTCCAGATGAAAAGGAGACCAGATTGTGGAACAAATACATGAGTAATACATTTGAACCACTGAATAAACCAGACAGCACCATTCAGGATGCTGGTTTATACCAAGGACAGGTATTGTTTATTTTAAGCATACTAATACATGAAGGTTTTTTGGATTCATGAACTTTAATTAATATCCTGGCGATATATAATGGGCTCTACTGTTCCTGCTTCCTCTTTCTAAATTCATCTCTTGTCTATCCCTGCTAGTTACTGACTGTGACTTCGAATTCCCTACTTGAGCTTAGGAATAATCTACTTGTTAAAAATAAATCACTTTTAATTAGGAAAACAAAATCCCAGCTAATATTATAAGGTGGGTCAGCAAACTTTCTGTAAAAGACCAAATAGTAAACATTTATGGAGCATCTGTTATTTACACAGTTCTCTGTTAAAGTTACAGTTCTCTGTAGGCCATAAAGTGGCATCCAAAATGGTGCCATTGTAGTACACAAAAACAAGCATACATGCTACATCAATAAATGAGTATGGGTATGTTTTAATAAAACTATTTGTATAAATGTGCAGCAGGCTAAGTAAAATGTAGTTTTGCCAGCCCTTGTTGAAAGGTGTCAGCTCCCAATTTGGCTTTGTTTTTTGTTTTGTTTTGTTTTATTTTTTGAGACAGAGTCTCACTCTGTCGCCCAGGCTAAAAGTACAATGGTAAGATCTTGGCTCACTGCAACCTCCGCCTCCCAAGTTCAAGTGATTCTCCTACCTCAGCATCCCAAGTAGCTGGGACTACAGGCTCATGTCACCATGCCCAGCTAATTTTTGTATTTTTAGTAGAGATGGAGTTTGACCATATCTGCCAGGATGGTCTCAATCTCTTGACCACGTGATCTACCCACCTTGGCCTCCCAAAGTGCTAGGATTACAGGCATACATCACTGCACCTGGCCAGTATTTTTTTTAATAGTATAATCCAAATAAATAAAAGTATTGAGAAAGGAAGAAGTTTAGTCAACAGTCAGCAAGTCCTACTGATTGTACTTTCTAACTATCTCTTGAAATAATCTCTCTATTCTATTCTCAGCCCTTAACTTTCATAGTCTCTTCACAGATCCCTCTTTCTCCAGGCTCTTGTACATCTGCTCTTTTTTCCTTTGTTTTTTCATTATTAGCAGATAGCAGTAGGACACTCTTGTTCTTGCCCGAATACTCATTCTAAAATGTAAACTTCACTGTTTTCCTTTTATGAACTTTTCTTGGTTCCTTAATAATTATCAAGTCCAGGCACTTTAAGCCAGCATGCAAGTTATGGTTTAACCTCTTCTCTACTCTTCCACCATCTTCAGATTATCTTTGGTGGTTTATACTCAAGCGGTACCAAATTGAGTTGCTTATCGTTCCCTGAACACATTATGCTATCCAGTACTCTTGTGCTTTCCAATGTGTTATTCCATCTGCCTGATATACATGTCCTTGCAATCCCTGTATTCATCCATCAAAAAGTCCTTTTAACCATCCACATACTCAAATTAACCATCCCATACCATCATGTAGGCTAGCCATATCCTTTTCATCCTTCAGATTCTAGCTCAAATGTCCCGTCATCTTTCCAGCCTTCCCTATTTCTCTCAATATCCATTGAGGAATAAGATGTTTCTGCTTTGGAGGAAAAAAAAATGCTTCCTTAACTTCCACAATGATTTATGTATATATGTTTTGCATCATTCATTATATGCTTTAGTTATTTGTATATTAATCTCCCCAGACTATGAGGTCCTTGTTTTGGTTAGACTTTGTACCCTGTTTGTATTTTAAGAACCTAACAGTGCCTAGTACTCTGATATATGGAAGATTTTTGTTGTTGTTGTTTTATTTTAAAATTACTGTTAACATCAATAATATGATTCTGAGTTGTGGAAAAATTCAGAGAAACTGAGGGAAATTAATTTTTAGTAAATGCCTACTATATGTCAAAGATTGTACTAGGCTATCAAAATACAGTGATTTTCATATTTATTTTAGTCATTATATTCTTAAGAGAAATCTTACAAAATCCAGTATGTATTACAGTTAAAAGGGAAATGAAGCTGATGGAAGCTTGAAGTATGGACCTTGGAAATCCACTGATTAGCCAACACTGCCCTTTTAGTTAGCCAGCTCTGTCTTTCTGTCTTCCAGTAGACGTAACCTCTCTCCTTGGTTTTCATTCATTAGGCCTTGAGGTAGCTCCAAAAGTACAATTTGTAGTCTTTGGAATTCTTTTTTTAAATCTTTTCAGCAATCCTATGAAATTAATGTTACTCTCTTCAACATGTACATTAGAAAAAAGAGACTTAGAGAAGTTAAATAATTTGATCTTCTTGATAGGTATGCATTTACCAGATGGCAGATGAGAGAATAATTTAATAAGATTAAATATTCTTTTAAGGAACTGACCTTTAAAAACAGGAATGTTTCAAAGAATACTTATTAAATTTTTCAGACTTTATAATAATTCTTCAGCCAGAGAAGATAAATGAACTAAAAGATAGTAAATGAACCAAACACTCTCCTGGACCTTTTTTTTTAATACTTAAATTAAAAGTATCCTCATTAGAAAATGAAACAAAGACATACTATTGAAGAGTTTGCCTCCCATTTGGGAGACATTTCGTCTCTCCTTTTTTGTATGAGTTTAATTTTAATGTAGAATCTTTCCAAAAATATTTTTATTTTGAGTTAAAGTTTTAGCTGTAACAAAATTTTATTCAGAAAATGATGCACTTGAATAAAGGACTCAATTTTAATATTTCTAATGACCTTCAGCATTAGTATTTGTGGTTTTAACAACATGGAATGTTAAGTGTAAATACTGTTAGAAATTAAGACATTATGGTTAAATAATTATATTGAATGCATAAGTTAGAAATCTTCTGTAGCTAAAATCTTGTTTTATAACTAATTTAAGTCCTCCAAATGATTATAAAGTTTATATGTATATTTATGCATATAGCTTATCTGTAACTGTTGCTATGATTATAAATTGCATGCAGTACAGGAAAGCATTCTTGAGAAGTTAAAAATCACTCACTAAATTCTACTTTGTAAATCTTTAAAATATATATATATAACTATAGGAATGAAAATCAGAAAATTGAGACAATGATGACTCATTTATAGTAGGTAGGGAGAGGAATGTGATCAAGAAGGGATCAGTATAGTAGGTACATGGTGCTCTATTCTTTATATGATACAAATACAGTTTTTAATGTGTGAAATAATACATTTTTAAAGCTAACTTTAATATTTTAATTAGCACCTTCTTAAGGTTTCATGAATTTATTTAAAATCAACATTTTATTGTTTGTTACATGTACTCTGAAACATGCTTACATTTTGCATGGTTAGGATCTAAATGCCAATGTATAAATGGCCTGGAAATATACAGTTCACAAAAATATATTACTTATGTCCATGTAGAGTAGGTTGTGAAATTGCAACTTAAAAAGTTAATGAAACAGTAAATGAAATGTATTCAAATTTGTAATGCCTTGGGTTTACTTCAAGTCATTTTGTCTGTATTAGTTTTCGCATGGAAATTGTAGATATTAACTTTTTATTGGTATTATCACATAGTTCCTTTGCTAATTTAATTATTTTTGCTAAGTTTTTCTGCATTATTTTGCTAAATTTTACACAGACTAATCCATAGCAAAAACTAAAAGATTTCTTTGTTAGACAAAGATATGAGGAAAGATTTTAGGGTGTTTTAAAATAAAGTATAGCTCTACCTAAGCCTATACTTTTTGTTTTTAGAGGTGATTTCTGTCAACTTCAACCATGCTGTAACAGAACTTCAGTGTTATTCTCATAAATGGGACTCTGTCATTTGTATGTTTAAAGATTCTATAATTTCTATTGTGGTAATATAAATACACACTAATTTCAAAACCCCAAATGAATTCTACGTAATCTGTAATTTAGAATTGTCTGTGTCACCTTTCGTCTGCATTTGCATAAAAATAAGTTAGCCAAGATTCTATGTCAGTATGTTTAACAACTGCAAACATTTATTGAGCATCTGTTCTTTACACAGTTCTCTGTTATAAGCTACAAATACAAATAGAAAATATATTCTCTAAATACAAGGAATTTATGTTCTGTGTACTTGGTTTAAGTTTTCTTATACTTAAAATCATGGGACCAGTGGTTTTCTTTACAATTTATCTTATAGGATTCCTTCTCACGATCATTACTGATTTCTTATTTGAGGTCTTTTAGTCTCCAGTGCCTAGCTTTGAAAAGGTAATGCAGATTACCTGTTCACCTTGTCTACTGTTTCCTTTAAATAATCACAGAGTTACTTTAGTTTCTTAGTGTATTCAGCTAAGCTTCTAAAGTTATTTTAACTTCAGAGTTATGGAAAAACATCCTTTTATTGTGTCATGTTTGCAGGTATTAGTGATAGAACAGAAAAATGAAGATGGAACATGGCCAAGGGGTCCTTCTACTCCTAAGTAAGTGCTTATGGCTTATTTTATGATTTTGAAGACTTTGATGTTAGATAATCAAATCCACAGTGATGGAAGAACCTAGTTGTGTATTGCAAACATTCATGCCTTCTTTATATTTGAGTATTTTATTCTTAGTATACAAGCTATCTAAATTTGCTCTTAATTAATATGTTACTATTGTAAAACCTTCCGATTCAAATATCTTAAGGTATAGTATAAACACATGATATAAATGAGAAAGTTGCATTGTCTAATACAGTCAAATCATTAAATATTAATTTTTGAAGCATTTTTGTGTTTTTTAAAAGTATCTTAAAATATTTCTTTATCAAAATGAATCTGACGTGAAAGTAATATTTATTTAAGTGAAAGTTTTTAAATAAAGAAACTGAAATAGAGGAATATATGAGGTATTTTTTAGGGCAAATGAAAGAAGAATTAGGAATCTTTTTAGCTGTTTTAGAATTAATAGATCCACACTCCATTATCATAACATTTAAGGCCAATTGTGTTTAAATATTCAGATTTCTCAAAGCTTTAAGAAGTAATACGGTACATGTCCCACCTGTTACTGTAACGTTTCTGTTTCTGCAAGAGGACGCTTTATAATCAAACACATTAATATTTCTTTAGCAAATATTCATACTAAGTGGGATAAATAAGGACTATAAATAGCATTTTATCAGTTCAAGTCAAGTTACCACCAAATGAACTGTGAAAAAATTTTTTAGGTTTTCAGAGCTTTGGAATTTCAGATGTTCTGATAAGGGATTGTGAACCTGTATTTTGAGATTCTTAAAATAATGATTTTTTAGAATAAATTAATAACAGTTTAATAAGTTTCAACCAAGCAAATAAAAAAAAAAATCTGCTACTTTATTTTATTTAAAACTACAATGCACTCTCCGGGAGTGGTGGCACATGCCTATAATCCCAGCACTTTGGGAGGCTGAGGCAGGTGAATCACGAGGTCAGGAGTTAGAGACCAGCCTGGCCAACATGGTAAAACCCCATCTCTACTAAAAATACAAAAATTAGCCAGGAATGGTATTACATGCCTGTAATCCCAGCTAGTTGGGAGGCTGAGGCATAAGAATCATTTGAACCCAAGAGGTTGCAGTGAGCCGAGATTATGCCACTGTACTTCCAGCCTGGGCAACAGAGTAAAACTGTCTCAAAAAACATAAATAAATAACATAAAACTACATTGTCCCTTTTATAAGTGGTTTTCTATCCTTTTTATCTTATGTGAAGTTTTTTTTTTTTTTCATTTAAAAATGTCATGAGAGAGCACATAAATATATTAATTACATGAAGGTGATTTTTATTCTTACCGTACTTTGTTGAATATAGTACAAGCGTAGAACTTAGTATAAAAGTAGTACTTTTATTAAGATATTAATATTAAAAGCATGTGGGTTGAATTATATAGATTTTATAACTGGTGAAGGTTTGGAAGTTAGGAATTTTTTTTGTGAATATTTACTTTTAGCCTTTAAAGCATAACCACTGTTGTTTCCTAACATGTTCAGGTTGCTGTGTACTTGCTATGTCTTTAAATAATTTTTGAAATTATAAAATTGTTTATGGATTAATATAAAAAAACATGAGTTCTAAAGATTGAGAGACCTTTTTTACTTAAAAATGACTGATTTTCACTGGAAAGATAGACTAATTTTATATTTTCTTTTATTACCTAATATAGCACAATATTATTTTTATTTATTTCAACAACTGTAGTACTTGCTTTGTGTAAAAGAAGACACAATTTCCAGTATAATACCCAACACATCATACACATGCAATAAATATTGGTGAATGCAATTGCTATGCTAGAGATGTACAAAAGTATAATTAAGAGTCTCATTTTTCAGTGGATCTACTAGTTTAATAAGGATGCCATACATTAAAGCATAGAAAAGTTAAGTATCCATTTACTATAAAATGTAAGAAATGCTATATACACCAGTATGTCATAAATTGCCAAATAATAATTTACTAGAATACAGAAAAAGATTTGCACCTGTGTATGAAAAGATTCTCAGAAAACTAAGATTAAAGGGAAATTCTCACTTATGCCAAGTTTATAGCAAAAGTTATATTTCATTGAGAAATTTTGAGCACGATTTAAGAGTAGGAGATTAGGAAGAAGAAATAAAATTCACTGTTTGTGTATGATATAGTCATTTGTATAAAATCCAAAACTGTCAGCAAACTACTAGAACTGAGAATATTCAGCAAGATTGTCTAATATAAGATTAATTTATAAAAAGCAGTTGTTTTTTTCTATACCGAGAGATCAGCAATCTTTTTTATAAAACACCAGATAAATATTTTCAGCTTTGTGGGCCATATGGCCTCTGTCGTAACTATAACTGCTGATGTAGTATGAAAGCAGCCTTAGACATCATGGCAACACATGGCAATGCCTGTGTTCCAGTAAAACTTTATTTGTAAGTAAATAGCAAGCTTGGATTTGGTCTGTGAGGCACAGAATTCTAACCCTTGCCATTTATCATGAGAAACCCACTTAGAAAATAGTCTAACAAAAATTAACCTAATTTAAAATGCATAAAATCTTCATGAGAAAAATAAATTTAAGTTTATTAGAAAATAAAAGATTGTCATGTACTATATTTACAGTACCTAGTAATGCCTGTTTTCTCTTGAGCACATCAGTGCTGCTCAAAATTCTTCTGTCAAGAAACTTGACAAACTCGTTTTAAAGTTAGCATTGACCAGTACAGGTCCAGAATTAGCTGAATGTGTCGACAAAAAAGAGAAAGGAGGGAACACTAGATCTATAAGGTAATTGAGAATTACCGTAAAATTATACTAATAAAAACAATATAATGCTAGCAAAAGAAAGGCAAATACTGGTATAAACTAGTAATCTCAAAAAGATTCATGTATATTTAACAACTTGATATATGGTGTGGCACAGGTAGTGAAGTTGCTTAAAGCAGATGATTACTTACGATTTAGTGGGAGTACTGGCTATTTCAAGAAAAAGAAAGCTAGATCTCTACCTTCTGCTTTATATGCAAAGGCTAACACTAGAAGGATTAGAGACCTGAATAAGAAATATAACACTTTAAAGTGATTAGGCCGGGCATGGTGGCTCACACCTGGAATCCCAGCACTTGGGGAGGCCAAGGCAGGTGGATCATTTGAGGTCAGGAGTTTGAGACCAGCCTGGTCAACATGGTGAAACCCTGCCTCTACTAAAATACAAAAATTAGCTGGGTATGGTGGTGGGGGCCTGTAGTCCCAGCTACTTAAGAGACTGGGGCAGGAAAATCGCTTGAAACCGGGAAGTGGAGGTTTCAGTGAGCCAAAATGGTGCCACTGCACTCTAGCCAGCTTAACAGAGCGAGACTCCGTCTCTGAATGAATCAATGAATGAATGAAGTGAATAATAGAAATTTTGGAGAATAGCTACATCATAGGGATCATAGAACATAATGTGAAAATTTAATGGATCTGATTATATCAGAATTAAGGATTTTTGTTGAAAGAACTATACACAGAGTTAAAAGTCACATGTCAGCTTTGGAACTTTTAAAACTTAAAGGGAATAATACCTATAATATATCAAGAACTCCTATAACTTAACAGAAGCAAAGAAAATTGCTTTTAAAAAATAGATAAAAGATACCAACATAGAATTTAAATAAAGGGTAGCCGAGTCCTGACAGTTAGATGAGAAGATAGACAAACTCACTAATAATCAGAAAAAATGAAAGGAAATCAATATAGTTTTTCACCCATCAAAATGACAAATATTTAAAAGTTTGCTGATACCAAGTATTGGGTATGGTGTAGACGTGTGTACTTACGATGCAAGTATAAACTAATGCTATCATTTCTGTAAATCAGTAATTAGTTAATTAAATCAGAAGTGTTTAATCCGTCTGACCCAGCACTCAGAGGAATCTTTATACAAATCTTTGAGGATATAATCTTTGTAGCTGCATGGTTTGTGGTAGTGGGAATTTGGAGATACTCTAGCTAAATATCCATCACTGGTATATAGAGCAAATAAGAGAAATGGGATGGTAGTAACAATGGTGAGATCTTTAAAACTAGATGAAACTTTAAAACATACAGCTGAGAGAGAAAGAGTGAGATTCATAAATATTTAAGAACATACAAAAAGCACAGTAGAAGGAAATCAGAGTAGAGATAAGAGGAAGAAAAAGGAAACAAGTTTGAGGAAGTATCACTGCTAAATTTATTTATATTTCTATAGTTTAAGCTAGGATACAGATTCTTTTTTCTGGATGAATGCTGGCTTAAAGAAAAAAAACAAATGAGACCGGCCTCGGTGGCTCATGCCTGTAATCTGAACACTTTGGAGGCCAAGATGGGTGGGTCATTTGAGGTCAGGAATTCAAAACCAGCCTGGCCAACATGGTGAAACCCCATCTCCACCAAAAATACAAAAATTGGCCAGGTGTGGTAGCAGGCACCTGTAGTCCCAGCTATTCAGGAGACTGAGGCAGGAGAATTGCTTGAACCCAGGAGGCAGAGGTTGCAGTAATCCAGGATTGTGCCACTGCACTCCAGCCTGGGTGTTAGAGTGAGAGTCTATCTCAAAAAAAAACAAACAAACAAAGAACTCAAAAGTACATTTTAGGCCTGGCAAAGTGGCTCACACCTGTAATCCTACCATTTTGGGAGGCTAAGGTAGGAGGATCACTTGATCCCAGGAGTTCAAGATGACTCTGTTCAGCATAGCAAGACCCTGTCTCTACAAAAATATACAAAAATTAGCCAGGTGTGGTGGCATGCATCTATAGTCTCAGCTACTCCAGAAGCTGGGGTGAGAGGATTGTGTGAGCCAGGAGTTCAAGGCTACAAAGAGCTATGATCACACCACTGCACTCCAGCCTGTGCGACAGAGTGAGAGACCCTGTCTCTCAAAAAGGGGAAGAAGAAAGAAAAACCAGAAAAGCACGTTATAAACACATGACATTAACTTAGGCAAATTTAACTCCAGCACAGGGCATGTAATTTTAGGTCCTTAGGAAGAACCTCAAGATATTAAGATATAGAACAGTTTATATGCCTCAAAATTGTCACCTATTTGTCAGAAGACAACCTCTGGCCCTCAAGATGGAATGAAAATGCTGGTTCTAATAAATATCACTAACCTGGAATTTGTTCGTCATGTTGTACATAACCAGTTCCTAGCTAGGCTGTCAAATATTAAGGAAAAATAATTAAAGCTGTAATATGGTGATAGAAGATTCACTGGTAGAATTTATTAAAACAGTTCCTTGGGCCCCATCCTCAGAATTTCTTATTCATTATATCTGGATGTGGCTCATTTCTAATAAGCTTGCAGGTGACACCAATGCTGTTGATCTAAGGATGACAATCAGAAATTTTGTTGGTAATGTTTATTGACATTTACTATGTTAACCACATTGTCAGTGGCGTCCAGGGTTCCCACCCCAGACCAGCAAAATGTAAATCTTTATAGTCAGTCAGGGAATTTGCACTTTAAGTACTTCTGTGAACAAGAAAATATAAGAATGCTACCATAAGTAGGCACATGTGAAACCATGTGTTAGTATTTTGTCTGTTCTATACAACTGAAAATACAGGAACCTACTTAGTGCTCTGATGTCCTAAAATTGTATTAGGCCCATTTTGATTAGATATGAAACTCTGTATCCTCAGCTGAAGCATAAATTTTTGGATTACTTGAGAAGAAACGCTAAAAATTCAAAAAATGTTAAGGGTAAAATAAAATTTTATTTAAAACATGTAGTCTTTTAGTTACAAAAAAATCTATGTATATGCTTTTAATCAGCACCTAAAACAACTCGAAACTGTGTTAGAAATCTAAGAACCTACCCAAAGATACTCAAAAGTTTTCTGGCCAAGCACAATGGCTCACACCTATAATCCCAGCACTTTGGAAATCCAACGGGGACGGATCACCTGAGGCCAGGAGTTCAAGATCAGCCTGGCCAAATGGTGAAACTCCATCTCTACTAAAAATACAAAAATTAGCCAGGGGTGGTGGCGGTGCCTGTAGTCCCATTTACTCGGGGGGCTAAGGCAGGAGAATCACTTGAACCCGGAAGGCGGAGGTTGCAGTGAGCCGAGACTGAACCACTGCACTCCACCCTGGGCGACAGAGTGAGGCTCTGTCTCAAAAAAAACCTTTCTAACTGAATTTTTTGACTAGATATCAACATATAATTTGAAATTTTTATTTTTGTATTTATGCTACATTTTTAAAACACTACTTATTTTATCAAGACTTGCATTTCTAATCTAGTTTTTAAGTCTGATTTCTTATAGCCTCTTAAAAACATGACCTTTTCTTTTTTTTTTTTTTTAAGAGGGTTTCACCACCATGTTGGCCAGGATGGTCTCAATCTCCTGACCTTGTGATCCGCCCACCTCAGCCTCCCTAAGTGCTGGGATTACAGGCGTGAGCCACGTGCCCGGCTAAAACATGATCTTTTCTAATGATACCTTAGAAAAAGTTTCCCCTCCAGTCTTAAAATTCTGTTAAATTTCACCATTTATTTTTTTTAGGATGTTAATTGGGTAGTCTAATTATTCTGTTGGAGACATATAGCTAGTAAAATCTTATATTTCTAAAAATTGATTTTACAGTGGAATAATTATAGAAGCCTGGGGGTTCCTAAAGAGATAATTTGATTTAAATTTATTTATTTTCATTAATTAGTGAAAAAGTATTGTCAAAAGACATGTGCTTAAGTATTTGGTGTAAAAAAATTAAGAGTCATTGATGATTTTGAAGATAATGATTTTCTTCAACTAGAAAACATCCAGAGAAAAATTTACCATCATCCAGAATACGACTTGAGTGGCAGAAAAAAGTCAAATGGAAAACCATGCTAATACCTCTTACTCATACGCTGTCCCTCTGCCACTTGTGGTGTCTGATTAATGGAATTCCAAATTGATGACTGAAACACTATAAACTTAATCTCCTGACTCAGTAGTATTTTCACAGCACTGTCTTCCTGAGTGCTCTGCTTTGAGAGAGGAAGAACTTTATAAATACCATTGCGTACTACTTTTTTGGTTAGGGCAAATAGTAAGCACCTAGGTGATTCTGCAATATTCTGTTTTTGTTTTTTTCCACCATCTTAAACTTCTTTAGAAATTTTTAGAGAGTAGTTAATCCCTGTTTGCATTTATAACTGCAAAGCTAAATGGATTCAGAAATGATGCATAGACCTATTTGGTTAAAAATTAGTAAAATACATATTAGGAAACATATCACCTAAATGTTAATTTCATTTTAACAGTTCATAAATTGTACTGAGACTAAGTATATAAGCATGATAATTTCCATTTGGAACATGAGATTTTATGAACTATGGTTATCATAGGTCACAGAAAATAAGCACTTATAATTTCTATGAAAGTTTAAAAATCTGTCACCAATTTTGACTTTGTTCAAATACCAGAAGGGAAGAGTTGAGTGATTTGGTTTGTGGAAGTTGAGAGATGACTCTAGCCATTCTTTATTTCTTGTTGTTCAGCCAGTTCATATATTTTAATACCAGTCTTCAGTTTGAAATGTAATCTATGAACTATAAATCTAGAGTAATATTCCAAAATCTATCATTTGTTGTTGTTGTTTTAAGACAGGGTCTCACTCTCATTACCCAGGCTGTAGTGCAGTGGAGCAGTCACAGCTCTCCAAAGCCTTGACTTCCTCGGCTCAGATGATCCTCCTACCTCAGCCTCCCAAGTAGCTGGGACTACAGGCACACCACCACACCTGGCTAATTTTGGGGGATATTTTTGGTTGGTTGGTTGGTTGTTTTTTTGTTTGTTTTGTAAAGATGGGATTTCACCATATTGCCCAGGCTGGTCTCGAACTCCTGAGCTCAAGCAGTCTGCCCACCTCAGCCTCCCAAAGTGCTGAGATTACAGGCGTGAGCCACTGTGCCCAGCTGTTACATTTTAAAAGACATTTTGAAGCCTTAAATTTCCTTTTATGCCTAATTTTATGTTATCATTCGCATTAAGAAACAGACATAGAGTGACTTTTTTTGAGACTTTGAAGTTCGAGGTAATGGAATAGCCAAACAAAAGTGCTTAGGATACAATTAAAGAAAGGGAACTGCAGTATGGAGTACTGAGAACTGCAGGTATGGAGTCATATTCGTAGAAACAGGAATATAAGCATATATGAATTACCTAACCAAAAATGTAAAGAACAACATACCAAAACCTTGAAGAGGTCCTGAAACAATAAAGAACAGTTGGCATCAAATAGAATAATCATGAAGGCCTAGGGAAACTTGGATCCCATTTTGTTACAGAGTCTAAAGGAAAAGAACTTTTAGAAGAAAGGGTATGGTCAGAAATGCTGAATGTTGCAAAGATGGAAGGAATAGAGAACAGAGAGGGTTGATTAATGTACTTAACACATGGAGAACATTGTTTAAACTAGCCTATAGTATTTGGCAGCATGATGGGAATGAGAAATACATAACCGGGAAAAAGGCGATAAATAGAAAAGGGAACAACTAGTATAGCGCACTCATCGTGAATTATGCCGAAAGAAGAAACATAAAGTGGGACTTGGTTAGAGAGGCGGGATTCCTGAACAGGGAGAGAAACTACTTTATAAATTCATTTAAACATACACACCCTTTATAGGTATTTGTCACCTGAAGAGAAAGACATTATAATAATGTTAGAATGAAGTTCCTTTCTACTGCTGTTTACCAGTAAACTATGTTTATATTGTAATTTTAGTTGTCTAAATTCCAACTCCTTTTTGGAAATCCTTATGCATGTACAGAAACACTACCCCATAATTCCGTACTTAGAGGTCATTTACATTCATTAAGATCTTAAATATATGTGCAGCTTTTCCTTTGGAATGCTGGAAATGCATATAGATTAAACAGATCTTTACATCCTAAATTTCTACTTACTTTGAGTTGTAGAAAAATAACCTCATACCATGTCTCCAAGTTTTACCAAACAGAGCATGGTCAATCAAGATGAACTAGTATTAGATGCAATATTTAAAAGCCGTATCTAAATGTAATTGAAGTTAGAAACTTTAAACAGTATATGTGTAAATGCATGTAGTTTAAATTTAGAATTCTCATATAGATGCTTTACATTCTTATGTACTCCCAAATAATTATTGAACACTTTCTTCCTTTCTCCCCCGGTTTATTCTAAAAAGGATTTCAGTAATTTACAGTTAACACATATAAATCAAGATTAACTATATAAATAGATACAGAAGTCAGGATGAATGGAAAATAAATGTAGTCACAGTAAGATGAAATCAGAGAAGTTAGCTGGTAGGAGCAATAAGGGCCTTTGCAGTTGTTAAAATTAATCTGCAAATGTATGAGCTTTTTTGGATCCTGATTCAAACTAACCAACTGGGAGGAAAAACAGTTAAGAAATTGGGAAAAAATTGAACACAAACTGGTTATTGGATTGGGACTGATAATGGTATGCACTGATTAAAACAAAAAATCCCTTATTTTTTAGGGATATATACTATAATATTTACAGGTGAAAGTAAGGGTGTCTAGAATTTGCTTTGTACTATTCCAGTAAAAGGGGGTTGGAGGGAAGCTGCAGGGATTGTAGAAAAAATAAGTATGGCAGAATGTTAATTTTTGAATGTGATCCTTTTGCAGGCGCCATACTAATCTTCTCTGTATCGTTCCCATTTTGGTATATGTATGTGCTGCTGAAGCAAGCACTAGAATGTTAATTTTTGAAGCTGAGTTTCTGATATTAGGTACATGAGGGTTAATGTATATTTCAAAATTTCTATAATAAAGTTTAAATAAAAATGGGTTGCAAGTTCGGTGCTTAGATTCATAATGGCTGAAAAATGATTTTAGTTTCAGTTCTTTAAAATTGAATGTTTTATGTTACCAAATATATGTAAAAGTAAGCAGTCAAAATAAGGAAAAATAGAGCTATGAAAAGCAATTTATATATAATACAAATCTACTTAAACTCTCTTTTGTGTGTCTTTAGGTACCTAACACCCTTCCTGGCATGTAGGAAGCACACAGCAAGTGCTGTTGAACTGAACTAATCTGTATCTTACAACAGTAAAAGTGTTTAATTTCTTAGGAGATTTGGAATTTTCATTTTCTTTCAGAACTTGTCTTAGGATGATTGTTAGAAATGGAGAGTGTAATGTTGATCTTGTTTTTTGTTAAGATAATTTTGGTTTTATGATGTTAGATTTTTATCAAATGAAGTTGTTTTACAATGTTGAGTTTGAAAATATAAAAATCTTTAAATAACTGTTTTGCTGTGTCAGTGTTCAGACCTCTATATTTTGGTTGTTCATATGATGTTAGCTATCCATGAGTGTTAAATGTTTGGTTGACTTGCCCAAAGCAAGTTATGTTTTTCTGTTGAAATAAGAGGCTCAGCTTAGCCTTGAATTGAATGTTTTTAGTTGAAACATATTGGGTATAAGGAAATTCAGATACTGCAAACATTCATTTGTCAGGAGTAAGGCTGAATTTTCTCTCTTCATGAAACCACTTCAGCTAAATGGAAGCCTTACCTTTCTCTGTCTGAAGAGACGATATGTTACACCTAGCCCAAACTGGCCAAAATTAGTTTAATTCTAGGTAAGTGGTTTGATGTCTAGTTAATGTATGATATTCTTAGCATTTTTTCTCTTCTTTCTCTAGAAAGCCACTAGAGCAGAGTTGCTAGTGAACAGTTTAATTTCTACATTACGTCACAGAAAGAGAGCTAAAGGGCTCTAGTTATCATCCACGGACTGACTAGTCAACCCTTAAATAACCTGTTATTAACTCCACAAATGTTAGCTAGATTGGACCATGTGTAATCTGAGTCAGAAGTTGGAATCAGAAGAGATAAATGATGTGTTATCACTCATCAGTAATGTCTGTAACAGTGTTGTAAAATTGTTACACTTTACCTTTACCTGTCAACCATGTCCACCTATAGTATTTATCTTGATGCTTCCTATTCCTTGCTTTTTCTTTTATTATCTCTTCTCTCTTACATACATAAATGCCTAGCATACTGCCACACATATGGTAAACACAGTTCATTATTTTTATTTCTTTTCTAATGTCATCTTCCCCCTCAGCCTATGAACATAAACAAATCTTGCATTTTTAAAACCAAAAACCATGCACTTATTCCATATACCATCCTTTAGCTTTTCTTTCTTTGACAACCACCTACTTTTAAAAAGTTATACTTAATGTTGCTTGCCACCTATTCAGGATTTAACAAAGTTCTTATTTGTCCTTTTTAACCTAGTTTATTTGCCTTTCTTTAGTATTTCTTTTTGATAACCATCTCCTAAAGAAATTCCCTGAATTTGAATACATGATACCACCTTTTATTCCAAGGACTTCGCCTCTCTGACCAGTCGTTTGTCTGTCTAGCTCACTTCCTCTTTAGGGTCGCCACATTTGGTTTTGCAAATTGTGCACAGCTCTAGGGGGCATCATTCGTATCATATGTAGTCCATGTAACAGGCCCTCCCTGGCATGCTGCAGTGCAGCTTCACTGACTATGTGCAGCAGCTCTGCTCAGACCTTAAATGCATTGACATTCACTGATTTCTGTCAGAACTCTCTTTTTCATATCATAGTAGGTGTTCACAATTAGGTGATTCTATGCCAATCCTCTCTCCCAGCTCAAACTGACACAGATATGCCATTCTTTATTTCTAGACTAGACCACTTTTCTGAATTCCATATTTTTTGTAAATTTCATGTAGGACTCACCACCTCAGATTAAACCAAAACTTTTTACCCCTCCCGCTCACATCCCCTCAACCATTTCCTGTATTCCCTATTTCAAGTACTATCTAAGAGCCATCCTGAGTTCCTCCTCCAGCCTTCCTTCTCTCGACTAATTAGTCAGCAAGTCTTGCAGATTCTGCCTCCTAATCTGAAGTTTTCAAACATTTTGATCTCCATACCCCTTTACATTCTTAAAAATTATTAAAGACCCAAAGAACTTCTGTTATATGGGTTATATCTGTTAATATTTGTTATGCTTGAAATTGAATTAAGATTTTAAGGTATTTTTAAGTAACAATACAAACCATTGTATTTTGACATAAATAACATCTTTATGAAAATAACTATTTTTCAAAACAATAAAATTACCAAAAAGGGTTGCATTGTTTTTTATTTTTGCAAATTTCTCTACCATCTGACTGAACAGAGGACAGCTAAATTCTTGTATGTGTGTCTGCATTTAATGTATTATAATACAATGTTTGGGTTGAAGTACATGAAGCAAATTCAGCCTCACACAGATACATAGTTGAAAAGGAGTGTTTTCAGATCATTAATACCACATCAACACTTGACCAGTATGGTGGTTTAAGTCTTCAAGTTTAATGATGGTATCTGAAACCATATCAGTGAACCTTTTATAATAGTAAAATCTTTCATATGTAATTTCATGCATTTTGGTCATTTGGAAAATACTGATTCACTGAGTTAGGCAGATCTTCCAAATGTTGACACATTTTAGTCTACAATTTTTTTCAAATCAGATTTTTTAGAACATCACCTATCTTATGAGAAAAGCCTAAGTATTGGGAAGCTATCAACTTCATGATGGCAGAGTCAAGTTTTCCAAGATTCTAATTCTTGTTCAAAAGCCCAAATTTTATCATTGGCAGCAAATGCATTGTTTTCCTTGAAGTGACAGCAAATGCGTTGTTTTCCTTGAAGTGGCAGCCTTCCTTCATTCATTTTTGAGAAAATATCTGCTTGATAGCTGCATTAGTCTGTTTTCATGCTGCTGATAAAGACATACAGGAGACTGGCAATTTACAAAAAAAAAAAAAAGAGGTTTATTGAATTTACAGTTCCACATGGCTGGGGTGGCCTCATAATCATGGCAGAAGGCAAGAAGGAGCAAGTCATGTCTCAGAGAGAGCTTGTGCAGAGAAACTCCCTTTTTTTGTTCGTCTGTTTTTTTGTTTTTTTATTTTAAGTTCTAAGATACATGTGCAGAACATGCAGGTTTGTTACATAGCTGTGCATGTGCAATGGTAGTTTGCTGCACCTATCAACCCATCATCTAGGTTTTAAGCCCAGCATGTATTAGGTGTTTGTCCTAATGCTCTCACTCCCCTTGCTGTCCACCTGCCAACAGGCCCCAGTGTATGATATTCCTCTCCCTCTGTCCATGTGCTCTCATAGTTTGGCTCCCACTTATGAGTGAGAACATGTGGTGTTTGATTTTCTGTTCCTGTGTTAGTTTGCTGAGGATGATGGCTTCCAGCTTCATCCATGTCCCTGCAAAGGACATGAACTCATTCTTTTTTATGACTGCATAGTATTCCATGGTGTATATTGCCACATTTTCTTTATCCAGTCTATCATTGATGGGCATTTGGGTTGGTTCCAAGTCTTTGCTATTGTAAATAATGTTGCGATAAACATAGGTGTACATGTGTCTTTATAGTAGAATGATTTATAATCCTTTGGGCATATACTCAGTAGTAGGATTGCTGGATCAAATGGTATTTCTGGTTCTAGATCTTTGAGGAATTGACACACTGTCTTCCACAGTGGTTGAACTAATTTACAATCCCACCAACAGTGTAAAACCATTCCTGTTTCTTCACAGCCTCACCAGCATCTGTTGTTTCCTGACTTTTTAATAATTGCCATTCTGACTGGTGTGAAATGGTATCTCATTGTGGTTTTGATTTGCATTTCTCTAATGACCAGTGATGATGAGCTTTTTTCATTTGTTTGTTGGCCACATAAATGTCTTCTTTTGAGAAGTGACTGTTCATATCCTTCACTCACTTTTTAATGGGATTGTTTGCTTTTTTCTTGTAAATTTGTTTAAGTTCCTTGTAGATTCTGGATATTAGCCCTTTGTCAGATGGATAGATTGCAAAAACTTTCTCACATTCTGTACGTTGCCTGTTGACTCTGATGATAGTTTCTTTTCCTATGCAGAAACTCTTTAGTTTGATTAGATCCCATTTGTAAATTTTGGCTTTTGTTGCTATTGCTTTCGGTGTTTTAGTCATTAAGTCTTTGCCCAGGCCTATATCCTGAATGGTATTGCCTAGGTTTTCTTCTAGGGTTTCCTTCTGTGGTTTTGAGTTTTACATTTAAATCTTTAATCCATCTTGAGTTAATTTTTATATAAGGTGTAAGGAAGGGGTCGTTTCTGTTTTCTGCATATGGCCAGCCAGTTTCCCCAGCACTATTTATTAAATAGGGAATCGTTTCCCAATTGCTTATTTTTGTCAGGTTTGTTGAAGATCAGATGGTTGTAGATGTGTGATGTTATTTCTGAGGCTACTGTTCTGTTCCAGTGATGTATATATCTTTTTTGTTACCAATACCATGTTGTTTTGGTTACTGTAGCCTTGTAGTATAGTTTGAAGTCAGGTAGCATGATGCCTCCAGCTTTGTTCTTTTTGCTTAGGATTATCTTGGTTATATGGGCTCTTTTTTAGTTCCGTATGAAGTTTAAAGAAATTTTTTCTAATTCTGTGAAGAAAAATAATGGTAGCTTGATCAGAATAGCATTGAATCTATAAATTAATTCAGACAGTGTGGCCATTTTCACGATACTGATTTTTCCTATCCGTGAGCATGGAATATTTTCCATTTGTTTGTGTGCTCTCTTATTTCTTTGAGCATTGGTTTGTAGTTCTTCTTGAGGAAGTCCTTTACATCCTTTGTTAGTTGTATTCCTAGGTATTTTATTCTCTTTGTAACAATTGTGAATGTGAGTTCACTCACGATTTGGCTCTCTGCTTGTCTGTTGGTATATAAGAATGCTTGTGATTTTTGCACATTGATTTTGTATCCTGAGACTTTGCTGAAGTTGCTTATCAGCTTAAGGAGTTTTGGGGCAGAGACAGTGGGGTTTTCTAAATATACAATCTTGTCATCTGCAAACAGAAGCAATTTGGCTTCCTCTCTTCCTATATGAATACCCTTTATTTTTTTATCTTGCCTGATTGCCCTGGCTAGAACTTCCAATACTGTGTTGAATCGGAGTGTTGAGAGAGGCCATCCTTGTCTGTGCCAGCTCCTGGATTCATTGATTTTTTTTTTTTGAAGCGTTCTTCCAGTCTCTCCTTCAGTTCTGCTGTCATCTTAGTTATTTCTTGTCTTCTGCTAGCTTTTGAATGTGTTTGCTCTTGCTTCTTTGGTTCTTTTAATTGTGATATTAGGGTTTCTATTTCAGATCTTTCCAGCTTTCTGATATGGGCATTTAGTGCCATAACTTTTTCTCCTTTTTTTTTAGATGGAGTCTCACTCTGCCACCCAGGGGTGGAGTGCAGTGGCATGATCTCAGCTCATTGCAACTTCCATCTCCCAGGTTAAAGAGATTCTCCTGCCTCAGCCTCCTGAGTAGCTGGGACTACAGGCACATGCCACCACGGCCAGCTAAATTTTTTGTATTTTTAGTAGAGATGGGGTTTCACCATGTTGGCCAGGATAGTCTCAATCTCCTGACCTCATGATCTGCCTGCCTCGGCCTCCCAAAGTGCTGAGATTACAGGAGTAGGCCACCACAGCCAGCCTAAATTTCCCTCTTAACACTGCTTTAGCTGTGTCCCAGAGATTCTGGTACATTGTCTCTTTGTTCTCATTGGTTTCAAAGAACTTCTTTATTTCTGCCTTAATTTCCCAGAAAGTCATTATTTATTTATTGTTTATTGTAACTCCTGTTATTTACCCAGGAGTCATTCAGAAGCAGGTTGTTCAATTTCCATGTAGTTGTGTGGTTTTGAGTGAGTTTCTTAATCCTGAGTTCTAATTTGATTGCACTGTGGTCCAAGAGGCTGTTTGTTATGATTTCCATTCTTTTGCATTTGCTGAGGAGTGTTTTGCTTCCAATTATGTGGTCAGTTTTAGAATAAGTGCCATGCAATGCTGAGAAGAATATATATTCTGTTGGTTTATGGTGGAGAGTTCTGTAGATGTCAATGAGGTCCACTTGATCCAGAGTTCAAGTCCTGAATATCCTTGTTAATTTTCTGTCACGTTGATCTAATATTGACAATAGGGTGTTAAAGACTCCCACTATTATTGTATGGGAATCTGAGTCTCTTTGTAGGTCTGTAAGAACTTGTTTTTTGAATCTGGGTGCTCCTATATTGAGTGCATATATATTTAGGATAGTTAGCTCTTCTTGTTGCATTAATCCCTTTACCATTCTGTAATGCCCTTCTTTGCCTTTTTTGATCTTTGTTGATTTAGTCTCTTATCAGAGATTAGTAGTGCAACCCTTGCTTTTTTTTTCCTTTTTTTTTTTTTTCGCTTTCCATTTGTTTGGTAAATACTCCTCCAACCCTTTATTTTGAGCCTTTGTGTGTTTCTTTGCAAGTGAGATGTGTCTCCTGAATACGCACACCAATGGGTCTTGACTCCTTATCCAGTTTGCCTCTCTGTCTTTTAATTGGGGAATTTAGCCCATTTAACATTTAAGGTTAATATTGTTATGTGTGAATTTGATCCTGTCATCATGATGCTAGCTTGTTATTTTGCATATTAGTTGATGCAGTTCCTTCATAGTGTCATTGGTCATTTTATTTTGGTGTGTTTTTGTAGTGGCTGGTACCAGTTTTTCCTTTCTGTGTTTAGTGTTTCCTTCAGGAGTTCTTAAAAGGCTACCTGGTGGTAACAGAATCCCTCAGCATTTGCTTGTCTGGAAAGGATTTTATTTCTGCTTCGCTTATGAAGCTTAGTTTGCCTGGATATGAAATACTGGGTTGAAAATTCTTTAAGAATGTTGATTATTGGCCTCTACTCTCTTCTGTCCTGTAGGGTTTCTACAGAGAGATCTACTGTTAGACGGTTGGACTTCCCTTTGTAGGTGACCTGACCTTTCTCTCTGGCTGCCCTTAACATTTTTTCCTTCATTTCAGCCTTGGAGAATATGATGATTATGTGTTTTGGGGTTGATCTCATGGAGTATTTTAGTGGTGGTCTCTGTATTTCCTGAATCGGAATGTTAGCCTGTCTTGCTGGATTGGGAGTTCTCCCGGATAATATCCTGAACTGTGTTTTCCAACTTGGTTCCATTCTCCCCATCACTTTCAGGTATACCAATCAATTGTAGATTTGGTCTTTTTCACGTAGTCCCATATGTCTTGGAGGCTTTGTTTATTCCTTTTCATTCTTTTTTCTCTAATCTTGTCTTCATCCCTTATTTCATCAAGGTGATCTTCAATCTGTGATATCTTTTATTCCACTTGGTTGATTCAGCTATTGATACTTGTGTATGCTTCATGAATTTTTGTGCTGTGTTTTTCAGCTCCATCACGTCATTTATATTCCTCTCTGAACTGGTTATTCTAGTTAGCAGTTCCTGTAATCTTTTATCAAGGTTCTTAGCTTCCTTGTATTGGGTTAGAACATGCTCCTTTAGCTCAGAAGAGTTTATTATTATACACCTTCTGAAGCCCACTTTTGTTAATTCATCAGTCTCATTCTCCATCCAGTTTTGTGCCCTTGCTGGAAAGGAGTTGCGGTCATTTGGAGGAGAAGAGGCATTCTGGTTTTTGGAGTTTTCAGCACTGTTGCATTGGTTTGTCCTCATCTTCGTGGATTTGTCTACCTTTCTTAAGGCTGATGACCTTTGGATGGGGGTTTTGTGTAGGGGTCTTTTTGTTGATGATGTTGTTGTTGCTTTGTTAGTTTTTCTTCTAACAGTCAGGCCCCTCTTCTGCAGGTCTGCTGCAGTTTGCTGGAGGTTCACTCCAGGACCTCTTCACCTGGGTATCACCAGTGGAGGCTGCAGAACAGCAAAGATTGCTGCCTAATACTTCCTCTGGAAGCTTCATCATACAGGAAGCTGGCCTGATGCCAGGTGTCTGTCCACCCCTGTTGGAAGGTCTCTCCCAGGCAGGAGGCACAGGGGTCAAGGACCCACTGGAAGAGGCAGTCTGTTCCTTAGCAGAGATGGTGCACTGTGCTGGGAGAATCCCCCTTATCAGGATCAGCTGCTCTCTTCAGAGCCTGCAGGCAGGAAAGAGTAAGTTCACTGAAGCTACACTCACAGCCATTTCTAACCCAGGTCCTGTGTCCCAGGGACGTGAGAGTTATATATGTAAGCCCCTGGCTGGGGCCTGCTGCATTTCCTTCACGGATGCCCTGCCCAGTTGAGGAGGAATGGAGAGAAGCAGTCTGGCCACAGCCACTCTGCCTCACTGTGATGAATTATGCCCAGTCAAAACCTCCCAATCTCAGCAGTGCTGGGGGAAACCACCTACTAAAGCCTCCGTAATGGTGGACGCCACTTCCCCCACCAAGCTGGATCATCCCAGGTCAACTCCAGACTTCTGTGCTGGCAGTGAAAATTTCAAGCCAGTGGTTCTTAGCTTGCTGGGCTTCATGGGAATGAGACCCACTGAGTGAGACCACTTGGCTACCTGGCTTCAGCCCCTTTTCCAGGGGAGTGAATGGTTCTGTCTTGCTGGGGTTCCAGGCACCACTGTGGTGTGAAGAAACTTCTGCAGGTAGCTCAGTGCCTGCCCAAACAGCCACCCAGTTTTATGCTTAAAACCCAGGGCCCTGGTGTGTTGTAGGCTCACAAGGGAATCTCCTGATCTGCAGATTGCAAAAACAATGGGGAAAGTGTAGTACCTGGGCCAGGTAGCACAGACCATCATGGCTTCCCTTGACTGGGGGAGGGAGGTTCCCCAGCTCATTTCACTTCCTAGGTGAAATGATGCTCCACCCTGCTTCTGCTCGTTCTCTGTGGGTTGCACCCACTACCTAACCAGTCTCAATGAGATGAACTGGGTATCTCAGTTGGAAATGCAGAAATCACCCACCTTCTGCATTGGCCTCACTGGGAACCACAGACCAGAGCTGTTTAGATTCAGCTATCTTGGTCCCTTCCCAAAACTGACGTTTTTAAAACCATCAGATCTCATGAGACCCATTCACTATCATGAGAACAGCATGGGAAAGACCCACCCCCATGATTCATTTATCTCCCACCAGGTCCATCCCACAACACCTGGGAATTACGGAAGCTACAAGATGAGATTTGGGTGGGGACACAGAGCCAAACCATGTAATTCTGCTCCTGGCCCCTCCCAAATCTCATATCTTCACATTTCAAAACCAGCCATGCCTTCCCACCAGTCCCCCAAAGTCTCAACTCATTTCAGCATTAACTCAAAAGTTCACAGTCCAGTTCTCAATCCAGACAAGGCAAGTCCCTTCCACCTATGAGCAGGTAAAATCAAAAACAAGTTAGTTACTTCCTAGATACAATGTGGGTACAGGCACTTGGTAAACACACCCATTCCAAATGGGAGAGATTGGCCAAAACAGAGGGGCTGTAGGCCCAATGCAAGTCTGAAATCCAGCAGGGTAGTCAAATCTTAAAACTCCAGAATGATCTCCTTTGACTCCATGTCTTATATCCAGGTCACGCTGGTGCAAGAGTTAGGCTCCCATGGCCTTAAGCAGCTCTACCCCTGTGGCTTTGGAGGGTATAATCCCACTCCTGGCTGTTTTCGTGGGCCTGCATTGTCTGCAGTTTTTCCAGGTGCAGGGTGCAAGCTGTCAGTAGATCTGCCATTCTGGGGTCTGGAGGACAGTGGCCCTCTTCTCACAGCTCTAGTAAGTGGGGCCCCAGTAGGGACTCTGTATGGGGACTCCAATCCCACATTTCCCTTCTGCACTGCCCTAGCAGATGTTCTTCATGAGGGCCCCACCCATGCAGCAAACTTAGGCTAGGGCATCCAGGCGTTTCCATACATCCCCTGAAATCTAGGCAGAGGTTCCCAAACCTCAGTTCTTGACCTCTGTGCACCCACAGGCTCAACCACACGTGAAAGCTGCCAAGGTTTGGGGCTTCCACACTCTGAAGCAACAGCCTGAGCTGTACCTTGACCCCTTTTAGCCATGACTGGAGCAGCTAAAATGCAGGGTACCAAGTCCCTAGGCTACACAGAGCAGGGTGGCCCTGGGCCTGGCCCGTAAAGCCATCTTTCCTATTAGGCCTCCAGGCCTATGATGGGAGGGGCTGCTGTGAAGACCTCTGACGTGCCCTGGAGACATTTTCCCCATTGTCTTAGGGATTAACATTTAACTCCTTGTTACTTATTGCAAATTTCTACAGCTGGCTTGACTTTCTCCTCAGAAAATGGGATTTTCATTTCTGTTGCATTGTCAAGCTGCAAACTTTCCTACCTTTTATGTTCTTTTCTCATTTAAAATTGAATGCCTTTAGCAGCACCCAAGTCACCTTCTGAATGCTTTGCTGCTTAGAAATGTATTCTGCCAAATTCCCTAAATATTCTCTCCCAAGTTCAAAGTTCCACAAATATCTAGGGCATGGGGCAAAATGCCACCAGTCTCTTTGCTAAAACATAGTAAGAGTTACCTTTGCACCAGTTCCCAACAAGTTCCTCATTACCATCTGAGACCACCTCAGCCTGGACTTTATTATCCATAACACTATCAGCATTTTGGTCAAAGCCATTCAACAAGTCTCTAGGAAGTTCCAAACTTTCCCACATCTTCCTGTCTCCTGAGTCCTCTAAGTCTCTAAGAAGTTCCAAACTTTCCCACATTTTTCTGTCTTCTTCTGAGTCCTCCAAACTGTTCCATCTTCTGCCTATTACCCAGTTCCAAAATCACTTCCACATTTTTGGGTATCTTCAGCAACACCCCACTCTACTGGTACCAGTTTACTGTATTAATCTATTTTCACGCTGCTAATAAAGACATACCTGAGACTGGGCAATTTACAAGAGAAAGAAGTCTATTGGACTTACAGTTCTGTGTGTCTGGGGAGTGCCTTACAATCATGGCAGACAGTAAGGAGGAGCAAGTCATGTTTTACATGAATGGCGGCAGGCAAGGAAAGACAGTTTGTGCAGAGAAACTCCCATTTTTAAGACCATCAGATCTTGTGAGACCCATTCACTATCACAAGAACAGCATGGGAAAGACCCACCCCCATGTTTCAGTCGTCTTTCACCAGGCCTTTCCCACAACACCTGGGATTGTGAAAGCTACAAGATGAGATTTGGGTGGGAACACAGAACCAAACCATATCAATCGCCAAGTCCAAATAAGCATACACTGTCATTTCCTAATGTAAAAGAGAAAAAAGAGTGTGGTGTCCTGAAAATAGTAACTGGTACCACTTGCATTTCATGCAGTTCAAATAATTACACAAGCTTTTCCTCATGACAGCCATGGTACTTCAGTTTATAGCAGATATGCTTTATGCAAACTTCCCAGTTTATCAAATAATATTAAAAAGAAGTGTAACTAAAGGTTAAGATTCAATAAAGTCAGTGATTGTTTATTTTTTCAATGTGGGTATTCTCAAGTGAAACTTTTACTGTGAGGTGGTGAAGTAGATTAGTGCTTCTCGTTTGATTCATGCTAAGGTGTCAGCAGTTTTATCTACCATTGCTTTTGCACTGTCGGTAGCAAATATCCACTCAGTGAAACAGGTCAAGTAACATTTAAATAACACTTTAATATTATTATGAAAATAGTTTTGACCTCATCAGTGGACACCTTAAAAAGGGTCTTGACAACTCCCAGGATCCATGGACTATACTTTGAGAACCACTTCCTAAATATGCAAGCTATGTTGCCCTTGCCCACTCTACTTTCTTAACAGCTCTTACTAATTCTTATCTTTGTTGTTTTTATAGTTCCCTAACTGGTCTCCAAATATTTAGTCTTTTTCTCTTCCTTAAAAGTTTCTAGAATACAAATCTGATTCTGTTGATACCCTGTTAAAATCTTTTAACATGCTCCAGCACAATTGGATAAAATCCAGATTTCTTCATCGAGCATAAAAGAGACCCTTTACTATCATACCTACCTTAGTAACTAACCTCTCTTCCTGTCAGTACCTCCTAGTCTTTGAGCCAAGCTGAATTTACTGGTAATTCCATGAACACATCATGGTTTCTACATGATTTCTACATGCTATTCTTCCTACCTGTAATACTCTTTTACTTCCCACCTATCCCTCTAATTGCACATCATTTTTAAATCACCTCATGTTACCACCCATAAAATTTTATATAAGAATTTGTTATATTACAGTCATTTTGCTTATATGTCATTTTTTCCTATTAGATTGTGAGCTGTTTGAGGTTAGGAACTGTGTCTTTCTGTGTATTCCCAGTACTTATCAAGGGTGAGGCATGTAATATTTAATAAATGTTTGAGTAGTTGAATGAACTCCATAAAAACTGAAAATACAAATTAATTTTATGGTATTTCATTTTCTTTTCCTTCTAATACAGTTCTTAGAGTTGCTAATGAATAATAAAAAAGGCTACAGATGGGAAGAAAAGAAAAAACTGTATATGTATATACACATACACACAGTATGTGTATATATACACAAAGTATATACCATATGTATATATATTTTATAAATATATATATATATATCTATCCCTCAACCACTTTATTGGACGAAGCAGTGGATCTTTATTTCCATAATTTTTACTTTAAGTAAGATTCAGGGGAACATTCAATTTATATATATGTTTCTGAAAAGTTGTAATGAATTACATTTTAAAAAATTAACGTCCTCAATTTATTATAACTCAGTCTCTAATCAATCTAGATGTTTTTTCCTAATTTAGAATTCTTAATGTGGCGGAAAAATGCCAAAATATCTCCATTTTTTATTAATGTTTTAAAACTACTATGTGAGAATATTAGGATTATTAAAATTTTTAACTGTGTACTCTACATTGTTTTATATTAAAACTTGGTTGATCGTATTTTGTTTCTGAGTTTAAATAAAATCTTATTAAAGGCATTTCTGTCAGAAGGGTACCTAACTAGAAATCCCACTTAACATAATCCATTAACATATAGCATTTATCAGCTAAAAGAATCTCTTTCAAAAGAAAGAAAATTTTTTCTAAGATTTCATAATGTATTAAACTTTAAAAGTTAAATTAGGCCTGGTGCAGCCTGTAATCACACCTATAATCCCAGTGCTTTGGGAGGGCAAGGCAGGAGGATCATTTGAGGCCAGGAGTTTGAGACTAGCCCAGGCAACATGGTGAGATCTCTGTCTCTGCAAAAAAAATTGTTTTTAAATTAGCCGGACATGGTTGCACGCACCTATAGTTGCAATTTCTCAGTAGGCTGAGATGGTGGAGCTCTTGGGCCTGGGAGGTCAAGGCTGCAGTGAGCTATGATTGTTTCATTGCACTCCAGCCTGGGCAACAGAGTGAAACCCTGTCTCTAAAAAAATAAATAAAAATGAAATAAAAATGTAAATTTTTTTATATTTAAAAAATGTTATTACCCACCATTTGTTCTGTATGATGCACTGTAAGTATATATATTTAGATAAATCCAAATCACTTAAAATCAAATTTTGGGCCAGGTGTGGTGGCTCATGCCTGTAATCCCAGCACTTTGTGGGGCCAAAGCAGATGGATCACCTGAGGTCAGGAGTTTGAGACTAGCCTGACCAACATGGAGAAACCTCGACTCTACTGAAAATACAAAAAAATTAGCCAGATGTGGTTGCACATACCTGTAATCCCAGCTACACGGGAGGCTGAGGCAGGAGAATTGCAAGAACCCAGGAGGCAGAGGTTGCAGTGAGCTGAGATTGCCCCATTGCACTCCAGCCTGGACAACAGGAGCAGAACTCTGTCTTAAAAAAAAAGGCAAATTTTGTAGATTATGCTTCTATGCCTGTTTACCATTTCATTGCTCATTAGCATCTGAGTAAATATAATATTTTAAATGAATCATTTTGAGCCTCACTAATTTAGAATTTACAATGACAGAGTCACTGGACTGAAACCTAGCTTTTTTACAACCCCTTCCCTAGATGTTGCCTAGTAAATTAAAATAACGTTTACAAAATTACAAGGGTAAATAAAACTTTTAGTGACCTTTAAGTATTTAATTATTGCTGTATTATAGATTTGTTGATTATAAATCATGCCTTTAATGCATATTTCTTGATTAAAAACCAATAGTATTGCGATTTCTTCAAAAAGATTCTGAATAATGAGGTATGTATACTATAGTCAGATTTATGACTTTTTACTTTGGCCAAATATAACATATTGGGATTATGCTTGGAATTCTTTTATCTATTTTGTCCCCATTGACTTAAATTTTTAAGGATTGGTAACATTCTCTGATCTCTGTGTCAGTGTGGTACATAATTAAAATGCCATGGTGTACCAGTGAGAAACAAAGTAGAATAGTTTAATTCCATTGACTGATGGATATTGATCATAAAATGTTAAAAATGGTTTCCTAAACTTGGAAATTGGTATATGTAGTTAGTAGATTTATAGGAATAATAGCAAGTCGCATATTTAATTTGATACATTTTATTTGAAAATAGTTCCCTTTTGTACTTTATGTTTTTATACATTCAGAATTTAAAAACAAAGGATATATAGTGATTTTGCTCATAAATCTATTTTCAGCATTCATTTACTACAAACATTGTCATCTGTTAGTTCTTTTTTATTTCATAATTAATTATAAAATTCTTCATTTTTTTTATCTAATTTAACATTTTCATATTTTTAAAGGTCCCCAGGTGCATCCAATTTTTCAACTTTACCAAAGATCTCTCCTTCATCTCTATCAAATAATTATAACAACATCAACAACAGAAAGTAAGCACTGCATCTTAAAAACTCTTTGTTTAATTGATCACCCTATTATGGTTGCAAAAAATCTCTTGTATCTAAAATTTAGGATAAAAGTCTTAATGCATTAAAATTGGTTTTCTTTTAAATTACTGATTAGTTCTTCCCTGAGTAACTTAACAAAAAAGAAAGCAGTTAAATTACTTCTCCATTTAATACATATACTGAAAGAAATAAAACACTTAAAGAATGTTATATACTAAACATTAATTGAAATATATTTAGAAGTTTGTTAGAACACAATTTTTTAGGAAGAGTATAAATTCAGATGTCATTTTAGAGCTAGATATGTAATTATATAAAATAAAGTATTTTTTAAAAGTATGTATCAGTGATTCTCAAGTGGAAAGCACATATAAATTTTTTTTTATGAAAAAGGCAATCACTTTTTCATAAGAAGTTCAGAAAAACAATTTCCTTACCCCTTGCCAAATAAAATTTAGAATCATAGAATTTATAAAAATTTTGTTTAAGTGTGTTTTCTTTTATTGCTATAAGAAAAAAAGTTGAAGGTCAGGGTTACTTGGGCTTCACTCTGAGTGTATTACCTTGTATTGACTCTGAGTGTATTACCTTGAACACTGACATGTCTATTTTATTGAAAAGGGTCAAAAGAAAGCCTTTATTATTTGTAATTAACCCAAATTATGGGAAGGATATTGATCTAAAGATGATTATCCTCCTTTTATTTTTTTATATGTATAGTGCCATTTATGGATTAGGTTGGAAGTATTTAGATATTTGCACTAACATATAGTACTAGATATTTATCTAATACTTATACTAATTATATATTAGTATATACTTATATGCTTAAACTAATTATAAAATACTCGTATTTATTTTTTCAGTTTCTAAATGGCATCCGATTATCTCAGCGACTAAATTCTAAAAGACTAAAGCTTTTTTGTGAAATAGTCTTTAAAATTAAAACATCAATAATTAAAATTACATGTTGAATTAATTTTCCCTTAAATTTATCTTTTGGGGGAGGATGACAAAAATGATTCTGACATACATATGAATTATAAGTAGATGACAAGAGCTAAAATAATTATGGGAAAAAATAATAATGAAGAAGGATTAGTCTTAAACTAAATATCACAATGTATTATAAATACATAAACATTCAAACAGCATAGTACTGACCCAAAAATATGTCTACATATCAGTGGAATCTAACTGCTAAGAAACAGATCTTTGTATAAAAAGAATTTATTGTGATCAGGAGGCATTGTAGACTAATAGGAATGGGCAGATTATCCAGGAAATATTGTTGAGAAAATTGGCTCATGCCTGAGAATTTCTCTCTGGAATTTTAAATCCAAGATAATTGTTAAGCATATTAAAAAAGGACAAATAAATGGGAAAAAATACTTGTCACAAGTGATAAAGGATATATATTCTTAATATATCAAGCTCATAAAAATCAGAAATTTTCTAAGACAGTCTTGGAAACACTGGACAGTAAAAGTAAGGAATTAAATAAGGGATAAACTTCTTTTTTTGAGGTAAGGTTTCACTTTGTCACCCAGGTTGAAGTGCATTGTCAAAATCACAGCTTACTGCACCCTTGACCTCCCAGGCTCAAGTGATCCTCCCACCTTAGCCTCTTAAGTAGCTAGGACTACAGCACACACTACCACACCAGGCTAATTATTTTTATTTTCATAGAGAGTAGTCCTCCTGCCTCAGCCTCCCAAGTGCTGAGATTATAGGCATGAGCCACCTTTCTCACCTGGGATAAGTATTTTAAATTTTCACATTCACTACTGATTAGAGATATGTAAATTAAAACCATGAAAAACTCCATTTGCTTTCCCCTACCTCAGTCACATTGGGAAAGATTCAACAATGATGTATATTCTTATAAGGATTTTGAGTGTTTGGAGTATTAGAATAATTTTCCTAACAAAATAGTTTACCAATATGAATCAAAAAGATTTAAAATGTTCACATTCTTATTTCAGTTATTCATAAAAAGATATGTGCACTATGTTGAATAATATTACATCATGGTGTAATACTAAAATACTGAAGATGCTAAATATTCAAAATTACACTGTAGTATGTTCTCTTCTATTTAAAAATGTATGTCTGCAGGCCAAAAAAAAAAAAAGGTGAAAATAACCCCTTGTAATTCAGTTTGTATTATATGAGAGCTTTAAGTAAACTTATCAAAAGTCATTTTTTCCTAGTAGATAAAATATTACTTATGATTTACTCATTGCAGATGGCTCCTATATTTCCTATAAAATAATTCATGTACAGGTATTTACAGTCATTCTTTGGAGAGATTTTTAACATTGTATATAGACTATATTGAATGTAGACTATATTTTTACCAGAATTACCATATTTGTATATGTGGTCTGGTATGTTTCTGGTTTTGTTCTGTTTGCACTTTTATAGTAAACGTGTGACAGTATAGTCTCAAAACCTCTGACTACAGAAACTGTTGAAAGAAATTCTAATCTTAAGTTTCAGTGATTCTATCGTATGACTGCATTATATTTTTAGCTTTTTTTTTTTTTTAATTCAGACACTAAAATAGTCCTGTCATATTAGGGAATCTTAATAGCAAATAGTCACTGAGGTACCATGATGTTGTGACCATTTTGAGCTTAAAAGTGCATTTTTATGTATGGATTGTCTTTCTTTGTAAGGAACAGAACTTAAGCATTCATAAAATGGAAAGTTTTTTTAAAACTTAAAAAACTTGAATTCTGTCACGTTTAAACAATTTTACATAAAATTTATTTCTTGCATTTCCATTCAACTTGTGGAAAGACGTCAGATAGAAATAGCATAGTTTCCTTAAAAGTATGTAAAATAGGTAATGACCTTTTGGATTAAGTATGTTTTTGAAAACTCATGTATGTGGAAATAGTCTACAAGTATAAGTAATATATTAAAATCAATAATTATAATACACAAGCTCATAAGAAATTTATTTACAAATTCAAGGTTTAACCCTACACTGATACATTTCTGAGATACAAAATTTTCATTTCCAGAAACAAGCATATCATTATAAAATAATTCCAAATAATACAGTATAGTTGGAATTATTTCATTTAAGTTTAATAAGTTTTTATTAAAAACTAATATTATGAAAAATCTATTAATATAATATAGTTTGTTTACCTTGTGTCATAATTTTACCTGTTAGTCACTGAACTGTTTGGTTTTGCCTCAATTTAAGTACATTTTTTTTTTTTTTTTTTTTTTTTTTTTTTTTTTTTTTGAGACGGAGTTTCGCTCTTGTTACCCAGGCTGGAGTGCAATGGCGCGATCTCGGCTCACCGCAACCTCCGCCTCCTGGGTTCAGGCAATTCTCCTGCCTCAGCCTCCTGAGTAGCTGGGATTACAGGCACGCGCCACCGTGCCCAGCTAATTTTTTGTATTAGTAGAGACGGGGTTTCACCATGTTGACCAGGATGGTCTCAATCTCTTGACCTCGGGATCCACCCGCCTCGGCCTCCCAAAGTGCTGGGATTACAGGCTTGAGCCACCGCGCCCGGCCTTAAGTACATTTTTAAATATCTATCAAATCGTCTTTCTGGTAATAGTTCTATAACCTGTATTTTTCTACCCTGCTGTATTTGCTTTAATATATTACTAACACTGCCTTTAAAAAAAGTATTTTTAATCTGTTTATTGTCTCAATTGGACATTCCAAATACAGAGCACATTTCTATTTTTCTGTTAATTCATTTAAATCTTTTTTTTTTATTTAACGAAAATGATTACCTGTATGAGATTGAGCCATGAACAGGAAATGTGAATTTTGGAAACCACTACAGCTAGCCATCTGGCTCTTAATAAATTTGTTAGCTAAAAGCATCATTTCATTAACTGCAAAATGGGCATAATTATAATTATGAGGAATTAAATTATATATTTATAATGTCAGGTGTCAGTGCTAGTTTTAAAAGTCAATCCAACATTTTTATAGAAGGATAAGATTCAATTTTACCAAAAAATTTTGCATTTTTAGTGTATCTTTATTGAAGAAGGATAGATATACAGAATTAATCTAATGTAGTATTAAAAGTCCCATTACTATTACTGTAAATTTATTTTTGCAAAGTAGCATAGCCTTAAAAGATGATGACTAGCTTAAGATCGTTAGGAAATAATTAGTAGACATAGTCATGAAAGATAATAGAGGCTATCTTTAGGTCCCAGGTTTTCATATATTTTTTGAATTATATAAATTCTAGTTTTGATATTTTCCATGACAAACCTTAATATTTCATTTAGAGCACACATAACGTGGATTGTAAGTGACCAATCAAGATAATATTAAAGTATCTTAAATTCATTGGTTTTCATTATTATTTTTGAGCATCTAGACTATCTCAGTTTTTGAGCAAAGTTTATACTTTCTCTGTCATTTAAATGTAGATATTATTTAGGGATATAGACTTTTTTAAAAACAAAACAAAACTGCTTTGCAAATAAGTGTTTTGTTCATTTCTCAGTAAATAGGAATTTCTATTCCATCAAACTCCATCATGTTGCTGCACAGAAGAGTAGAGCTTCCAGCATCCCTTTAAAAAGTTACATGTGGGGAGAGACAGGATATCTGAATATATACTTATGGAACGAGCATGTAAATGTGCTTTTAGTCTTTTCACATGTGTGTGTGTGTGTATTGTTTGTGTGTTTGTGTGTGTGCATGAGCATGCATTTGGGCATACTTTCCTGTGTGCTCTGGCTGCTTGAATTTTACTCTGCTTTTACAGCCAGAAGTTTTTTTTCTCAGTAATGTGTAGAATGTGTAGAAAATGCAAGCCTTGCATTTTTTAAAATAATACACAGATCTTCATTTTTAGCACCACTTAATAAAAGAAAAACAAGATCTTTTTTTGTACTTCAGCTTTTTGTTGTGTGTACCCAAAGTTAGATTCAGTAATCCAATTATGAGTGAAAATACTTAAAATTGCTAATAGATGCTTTGTACTTTTTTAGTTACTAGGAATATAAAATAAAATATGAATCATAAGGCTAATGATATCCCATAAAAAGTTTCATGAATTTTTTGTTTTGTTTGTTTTAGTTTAAAACAAGTAAGTAGCTATAAGTCTAGCAATTCTGAATTTGAATTACCAGTTTTACATTTCTTAGGCCCCTTCTGGTTTTATCTCAGGGTGGATTGTTTTTTGACAGTTGATGAGTTAACCATTTTTGTTTGTAGGAAAAAGGAGTGTTTTTAAAAAAAAAACAGAAACATTCATAGGCTAACACTGTCTGTATAATTTTAGGTTGGTTTGGTTTTGTGTGTTTTACCTATTTGGTGTGTGTGTTTACTGAAGACTTTATTATAACAGGTAGTAGTATAGTTCACATAAACTCATAATAATAAAGTAAGAGTGTAGTATATGGAATAATGAAGTGAAGTGTTTGAAATTATAAGAAAAAACTACTTAAAAAAGAATATTACCAGGGATAAATTATAGCCAATTGTGAATTGCTAGATACTGATTTATCAGGTTCATTTATAAAGGTGTTTTATTTATAGCATCATTTGCTTTTAGCAAAGATCTTCTCACTCAGGTTTTTTCTAATGAATAAAAAAAGGTTGAAAACATGCTTTTGAATTATATCTGAAATATTCATCATACATATTTTATAAGATAACCTATTGAAAAATAAGAAAGAGTCCTTTCTTTTTCACAAGACTTTTTATTATATGCAAAAGGAAGAGAGATCATTTATTTTCTTCTTTCTAAAAATTATCCTGATTTTGTAACTTTTAGAATATTATAGAGTTGTTTCATATTAAGATTTAAATTATGTTGAGGTTATATTTATCTAATTAAATAAACTACATTGGTCTGAGAAACTAGAAGAAAGAAAAGGCAAATAACACTCGGATATACTTGCTTTGAATTATTTTTGCATTCCTGTTCACCCAGGCTTTTTTCTGCATTTGAATATTAGTTTTTGCTGGTCTAGCTTAGAAACTACATAGAATCTTCAGGGCATCAGAACAGTGATGTCACAGTGGCCTTGGAAATCTCTTCTCTTACCTGTAACTAAAGTGTAACTCTTATTATTTCTACCATTTTTACTCTATTAGAGTAGCAGAATGCAAAAGGGTCATAAAGGAGATGATTTGTTGCTGCAGATACTATTTAAAATCTGAATGTTTTAAATTTGATGGAGCAATAGGGAATGGAGCAAGCTGTAAAGCTGCTCCAGTTAATCAAAAGTAGAAAGGTACAATAGTGGTTTGTATTGATTGGTGTGGTATATGATAGTTATTTTGTTGATTGGATGAGGAATATCTTAATTCAGGGTGGGTTATTTTGTTTAAGGTTCACGTTTTTAAAAGTATCTGAAATGAGTGCTTTATAAAAGAAATTTAATGATCGACCACATATCTCATAAATAGGCCTATAGTACTCTTTAACTATGTTGTAATATAATTGGCTGCATTATGAAAAATATTTTTTTCTTCCAGTGTGAAAAACTCAAATTACTGTCTCCCATCATATACTGCTTATAAGAACTATGATTATTCAGAACCTGGAAGAAACAATGAACAGCCAGGCCTCTGTGGCTTAAGTAACTTGGGAAATACGTGTTTCATGAACTCAGCTATTCAGGTAGGTCTTTGTAAACAAAGTTAAACTGTTGTTTCATGAAAATCTATAATACAAGAAGATAGAGTTGGGTTTTTCATGCCAGAACATGAGTATTACATTTGGAAAGTTCATTTTTTATGGAAGATTTAAACATACATATTTGACTCATTCATTCTACTACTGGTAGGAGAATATATGTTTCTCAATTAGGTAATATGTGATTGATTAACATAAGGTACAAGATTAAATATCACTTCTTGCAAAAACATAATACCAAACAGAAAACTTGCTGTCCAAGAAAGGGAAAAAAAGAATGCAAAAAAGCTAGTGAGATCTCTCCTTTATTCAGTAGAAGTCTGTTGCCTTTTTTTTTTTTTTTTTTTTTTGGTCTTAATGGGAAATTAAAATTTTAAAAAGGGAAATCTTAAGAACCTCTTTTTGTATACATATTTTAACAAATCACTTTCCCTTAAAGGTCTTTTGATTTGGGGCTATAAGAGATCACTGCCTTTTCCCCACCCCCGCAACCCCCTTTTTCTTTCCTTGGAGCTTCTCTTTTCTTTCTTCTCTAGTCTATATCCTCTTTCAACTTAACTTGTTAAATATTTATGTCTTTGAGTGATTCTGAAGTAATGGCAGAGATATATTTTTTAATATCACTGTTACTGTGTATAAGATTAGGGCTGGTTATTCCCCTTTTATAGATGTATATGTTTATAAAAGTTCAGAATAATGGCAAGCCGTTTTTGGTGTTTGAATTTTAACTATTTTTTGGTCAGTCTCTTTTGTGAATTCTGAATTTTTAGTTTTAAGTCTAAACTTTTTTTTTCTGTATTCATATTTTTTTGTTTAATCTCCTATGCCCAGGAGGCAACCTCCAAAGATACAGATTAAATGCAGGGTATAGATTGATAAGGACATTATTAGACATCTTTCTCACTATCTGAGAAAAGGATGACTCTTCACCATTCAGTATTCTAAGTGAATCTTTTTGTATATCATCATTCATACAACTGTTTCCTAAATTAACCATTGTCTTTATAGCATTCTTGGAAATTAGAATCTGTCATACGCTATAGGCCAGGAGTTAGCATCCTTTTAGAAAGTGAGTGGGCATAGTCAATTTCTGGTATTTTGCTTTAGAGTTGAACCACTTGGGAAGTGGCCCGTCTCCTTAAACAGATAGGTTAATAAATTCTTCCTTTAAATCTCCTTCAAGTGAGTAATCCTGCTCATACTGTAGTGTGAATTACTTTATTCAAAATAGTTTTTCAGGAATTCTAGCACTAGTTAAACATAGAGATAATTTAAATTTTTATCTTTATTTTTCTAGATGGGGGAGAAAGCCAAAATGTATTATTATCCTAATAATTATTAAATAACAAAGTAAAGTACATGGGTGCTAAGCTTTCAGAGATAGGAATGTGACAGACAAATTACAGTATCTGTTGGACTATCTCTGGAACATGTGTTATATAAATTGTGATTATACCAGTACCAGAAAATGCTGTTCTCAGATCACCAAGTCATATTAATTTTTGTATACCTCTTTATCCTTGAATTGCCAAAATTACTTTGATTGCAAAGCCTTGATATCACCTGGAGGTTTTTTTTCCTAGTATAGAAAACCAATTTGGTGTTTTTTCATAAATATTAATAAAACATTTCCACAGCATAGGGATTCTAAATTTGAATCTATCAAGAGAGAGCAAGAGTTTGTGTTCATGCTAATCATTCGTGGGAGGCTTAGGCCAGCATTCAGACTAAATTCCTTCTAAAGCAATACTACATTCTAGTTTTCTGTGCCTTTGATATGTCTGTTATCAAAATGGTTAACTGCAGTTTCTCAGAAAGAGGTATTAAAATTGAGTCTTCTAACCAGCTAGGTTGAGCTAGATTTGGCGTCGTTTAGCTTTCTTGCATGTCATGTTTAAGGTGTGAGAATCTCCATTTTATTCATTTTTCCTTCTATTCAAAACTTTTATTGGAATAAATCGATACCTCTAATGCAGACCCTCTTAATATGTTTTACCATCACGTATTCCATTTCATCTGCGACATAGCCATAAGCATGATGGTTTATGATTTTATGGTAATAGCCATAAAATTTTTTGACGAAAATTTTAGCAATGAGTATTTTTTTTTAAGTTTTGTTCATTTTATTATATTTTTTTTTATTGCGTTTTAGGTTTTGGGGTACATGGGAAGAATATGCAAGATTGTTACATAGGTACACACATGGCAGTGATTACTCTCCATCACCTATATCTGGCATTTCTCCCCATGCTCTCTCTCCCCAACTTCCCACCCCCCACTGTCCCTCCCCTGTTTCCCCCCAGTAGACCCCAGTGTGATTCTCCCCTCCCTGTGTCCATGTGTTCTCATTGTTCAACACCTGCCTATGAGTGAGAACATGCGGTGTTTGATTTTATGTTCTTGTGTCAGTTTGCTGAGAATGATGGTTTCCAGGTTCATCCATATCCCTACAAAGGACACTAACTCATCGTTTCTGATGGCTGCATAATATTCCATGGTGTATATGTGCCACATTTTCACTGTCCAGTCTATCATCGATGGGCATTTGGGCTGGTTCCAGGTCTTTGCCATTGTAAACTGTGCTGCAGTGAACATTCGTGTGCATGTGTTCTTATAGTAGAACAATTTATAATCCTTTGGATATATACCCAGTAATGGGATTGCTGGGTCAAATGGAATTTCTATTTCTAGGTCCTTGAGGAATCGTCACACTGTCTTCCACAGTGGTTGAACTAATTTACACTCCCACCAACAGTGTAAAAGTGTTCCTATTTCTCCACATCCTCTCCAGCATCTGTTGTCTCCAGATTTTTTAAGGATCGCCATTCTAACTGGCGTGAGATGGTATCTCAATGTAGTTTTGATTTGCATTTCTCTAATGACCAGTGATGATGAACATTTTTTCATATGTTTGTTGGCCTCATGTATGTCTTCTTTTGTAAAGTGTCTGTTCGTATCCTTCGCCCACTTTTGAATGGGCTTGTTTGTTTTTTTCTTGTAAATCTGTTTTAGTTCTTTGTAAATTCTGGATATCAGCCCTTTGTCAGATGGGTAGACTGCAAACATTTTTTCCCATTCTGTTGGTTGCCGATTCACTCTAATGACTGTTTTGCTGTGCAGAAGCTGTGGAGTTTGATTAGGTCCCATTTGTCTATTTTGGCTTTTGTTGCCAATGCTTTTGGTGTTTTGGTCATGAAGTCCTTGCCTACGCCTATGTTCTGAACGGTTTTGCCTAGATTTTCTTCTAGGGTTTTTATGGTGTTAGGTCTTATGTTTAAGTCTTTAATCCATCTGGAGTTAATTTTAGTGTAAGGTGTCAGGAAAGGGTCCAGTTTCTGCTTTCTGCACATGGCTAGCCAGTTTTCCCAACACCAGTTATTAAACAGGGAATCCTTTCCCCATTGCTTGCTTTTGTCAGGTTTATCAAAGATTGGATGGTTGTAGATGTGTTGTGTTGCCTCCGAGGCCTCTGTTCTGTTCCATTGGTCTATATTTCTGTTTTGGTACCAGTACCAAGCTGTTTTGATTACTGTAGCGTTGTCGTATAGTTTGAAGTCTGGTAGTGTGAGGCCTCCCGCTTTGTTCTTTTTGCTTAGAATTGACTTGGCTACGCGGGCTCTCTTTTGTTTCCTTATGAAGTTTAAGGTGGTTTTTTCCAGTTTTGTGAAGAAGGTCATTGGTAGCTTGATGGGGATAGCGTTGAAAGCAATGCGTATTTTAAGCAGTAGATATTATTTCATTTCTATAGCTTAATTTAGTTAGAAACTGTACTGTGTCTAAAATAAAACTCTTCAGACAATTTGGAGAAGGGAAAACTGAATTTTTATTTGTACTGCTTTTAGCTTTTAGTTCACATCCAGAATTAGAAAAGCTAGGACTTTAGTTTTATTTTCTTAAAACTTCCATAATTTTTAATTGATTGAGCTGTCAGCTCTCGAGCTGAAAATTGACTGTAGGAGGGAGTACAAATTGTAGCAGTAGCATTTACTCTTCTGTTTCACAAAAACTCATGTAAGTTCATAGGTCCAAAAATAAAAAGGGTGAGAGATAACTAATAGAATGGATTATTTAAATAGGTTTTGTCAGATACTGTTTCTTCAGTTATGCTTTTTTCAAGTTTCCCTGTAACTTCTTTGAAATCGAAGACAAGTCATGAATTTTAGAAGATATTATCAAATATTATTCCTACTGATAATTTGAATTTTAATGTAACCTCTTAATTCAGTATCCTCCAAATTTGAATGATCATTTCGGCACATCAGGTGGTATAGTATTGACATCTGTTAAAAAAAAAAAGAGTGTAAAAAGTATACTTTTTTTTAGTGTAAGAGTGGGTTATACTTGGCCCATCAGTAGCTTTGAGATAGTGAATTCTTTTGACCACCCATAATTAAAAACTAAGCAGCACCGATCTGAGTGTGATTTAACATTATTGCTGTTATTATTTAATGATATTGGTACTCAAGATTTTCTGATATAATGGTATGAATATTGACTTTTTCTGGTCAATATGGTACTGCCATATAGCTTTAATTTATTAAGCCAACATTGAATGTCACACATATGTGAGATATTTTGGGACATACAATCGATTCTTCTATACATGGATTCTACATTCAAGGATTGAACCAACTGTGAATCAAAAATATTCCAAAAAAGAAACAGTAAAAAATAACATTATAACAATTTAGTCCGGGTGTGGTGGTTCATGCCTATAATCCCAGCACTTTGGGAGGCTGAGGCGGGTGGATCACCTGAGGTCAGGAGTTTGAGACCAGCCTGGCATATATGGCAAAACCCCATCTCTACTAAAAATACAAAAATTAGCCTGGGTGTGATGGCGGGTGCCTGTAATCCCAGCTACTTGGGAGGCTGAGATAGGAGAATCACTTGAACCTCGGAGGCAGAGGTTGCAGTGAGTTGAGATCGCACCATTACACTCCCTCCTGGTCGAGGAGAGTGAAACTCTGCCTCAAAAACTAATATTAAAATAAAACTAACAATTTAAAATAATGTGAATTTTAAAACAATGCAGCTTAACAATTATTTACATAGCATTTACATTTTATTAGGTATTATAACAAATCTAGAGATGATTTAAAGTTTATAGGAAGATGTATGTAGATTATCTACAACACCGTTTTATATCAAGAACTTGAGCATCTGTGGATTTTGGTATCCCCAAAGTGGGGAGGGGGCTCCTGCAACCAATCCCCTGCAGATACCAAGGACAACTTTATATCCTGACCTTATGAAGATTATAGTCAAGGTATTGTGATTTTCAAACATTTTGTATTTTAGCATCAAAACCTTTTTTTTTAAGTTACTGTGGAAAGTTTAATTGTATCCCCAATATTTAAATAGATATTGTAAAATTGCTTTGGTTGGGTTAAGTTCTCAGAACTCCATCTGCTTTCCTTTACTTTCCGCAGTGGCCTCAAAAACTTTCTCATGGAATTCTAGGACTCTGAGGAACAGTTTGAAAGCCAAAATCTGGCTTAAAAAAAAAATAGAAACACATAAAAAAGTAATAATACAGGTCAAGATCACAGTTTATGGAGTTACACTACCTTTCCTGTCATAATTTATAAAATGAGTTGGGATTTCAAGCATTTTTAAGGTCAGCTTTTTTTTCTGTGATCTGTTGATTAGGAAAAACATATTTCAAAAATTTTGAATTATGTTAAATAGAAAATTTAAACTTTTTAAAGATTTAATTTAAGAGAATAATACTACACAGAAATAACACTTTGAAGAAACTAGATAAATCTTCATTACATTGTCAAACAGTGAAAAAGTTATTTCTGAAGCTGTTTTTTCTGTTATGTTACTTCAACTAGCTTACTCTCACCTTGAGTCTGTTTTTGCATTTATTGGAACTCAGTTTCTCAGAAGTCCAGTTTAACACGAAACCTTCTAATTTTCTTTAAATTACCATACTTTTCATCGTAAAAGGAAAAACCTCACTTCTGCAACACAAAACACTTTTTAAAAAATAGTTTAGGATCTTGCATTTGTTCTGATAAACTGAGAATGTGGCTAATTGGCTAATGAAAAATTTAAAACTACTACTTCCTAGGTAAGGTTTTCATTCTAATCCAGGATATTAAACTCAGTTATGTGAGTTCCTTTCATGTTACGTGCCAGAAATTACATAGCAAATTGTCATCAAAAAATATGTTTAATCCTCTATCAGATGACAACTCATTCAGGTCATCTATCCATTTTGATAAAAACCAAAAAGAAAAACAACTGGAAACAACCTTACTTGCATTAGAACCATTCATTTTTCTCAATATGAATACCAATGTTTTTACTTTGCCCTTTGGACTAGAATACCCCTTCCTTTTTGAAAGAGAGAACAGAGGTGAGAAAGAAGAACCTACATTCTTATACAGATTATTTTAGGAAAGAGTATATATGGTATAGTTCTGTAAAAAAATTAGTATTCACAACTAGGGTAGAAATGGTATCTCTAAAAGAATGCCCTGCACTTGTGTCATTTGGCTAATAATTATTTCTTAGGAAAACATACCTTTCTTAATCTCGGATGGGGACATGAGATTTGATTTGTCGCTGTTAATTTCTCAGTTAATAAGCAAAATTCCCTAGGATTAGTGCCTCTGTTTCTGAATTAATGCAGATTTGTACGTGTTTCATCTGTCCCTAATTCTGTAATAGGAAGCTGACATAGTACAGATCTTAGAGAAACAGAGAGGTTCTTTTAAAGAATTATAAATTATTACATCTAATTCTAAAATACAGAAAGGTTTTACACTATCCTGGCTAAGAAAGGCCAATACCAATTTACTAATATACTTACTAGATAGTATTGTAATTACTGTATCTTATAACAAAAGTTATAAATATAATAAGACAAGTATCTTGTATCAATTTTTATAATTATTTCAAGGATTTTTTTGTAATTAAAAGCAAAACATAAGAAATGTCAATCTGTAATCCATAATGGGAGCTATAGATTTGCTCTCTATTCCCAAGAAAATAAAAGGAAAGAAAAAAACTAATTTCACGTTTACTTCTCTTAAAATCAAGCAGCTCATTTTTTTGATGTCAAAATGTTTTCTAAAAGATTATCATTTACTCCTTTACAGTGATTTATTAACTATACTATTCTGGGCAGAGAGAGGGTCAGTGAGTTGGTTACTTAAACCATTGTTCAATTAATAGTAATATGTAAATCAATTACTAGTTCTCATATAAACCCATATTAAAACATTAACAGCCCTGTATTGAAACTGCAGCCTCTGTTAATAGCAGTACCCTTCTTTGCATAATGCAGGTTATTTTTTATATTGTTTTTTGCTTAATTTTCTCTTCACAGAAGTCTGTGAGTTAGGGCATAAGTATCTCTATTTCACTAACGAGGAAATTGAGGCAAGGAAAGTTTGATTTGCTATTCATTAAGCCAAGTTATTAGGCATTAAAACTGGGTTGTTATTTAATACATTTTGAGATAACGTATTTTTTCAAAATTATGCCAATCAACCTATAAGAAATGCTTGTGTTTTTTGTGTGTGTGGTAAAATATAACAGAATTTGCCATTTTAACCATTTTAAGTGTATGGTGACACTAAATGTATTCACATATTGTACAATTATTAAAAATATTTTTATGTTTAGTTCAAAAGATTGGCCCCCATAACACATGAAGCTCTCATTAAGTAGCATTAATGTCATGCCATTTAAAACAGTTTCCTTAGGAGGTTATATACACACTTACTCATTTGATGATCAAAGTGTTAAAAACTATTCATGTACTCCTTTTGAGTATCACTAGTGGATATTTTTCTCCTTCAGTGACAAAGTTGATTTTCAAAAGCCAGAAGTTATTCAGAGCATTGTTTTCAGAATATTGTAGATGATCAAGCTGGGTAATTTTTTTCAAGTAATGAATGACTTATGAAGTCATTCACTCAGCATATATTTATTAAGAAGGTCTGTTAGGTGACTTGCACTCTCATAGGCATTAATTATACCATGATGAACAAAACAGTTTCTTTCTAAGAAGTTTACAGTCTAATGAAGGAGAGAAATATTAAATTGATCATGCATTATGATAAGTATCATGAAAAGAGAAAGTAGAATGCTAACAGGAGCCTGGAGAGCACCTAATTATGGCTGGGTGTCTCATTTACCAAAAGTAACATGAGCTTTGACCAAAGAATAGGTTTGAGTTTGGCAGGTGAAGTTAGATGGACCAAAAACCATGTGCAAAGCCACTAAGAAGGGCAAGTTTGAGGAACCAGAAGAGTAGTTCGTGGAATAATGTATGAAGGGGAGTGAGACAAAATGAGTTTGATGGAGTAGGCAAAAGCCAGATCCTATAGGGAGAATTTAGATTTTAATGTGCTACAAAGGCACTAAAGGTTTCAGGCTACCATCTTCTTACCTGGTTTTTTGCATTTATCGGCTAGCAGGTTTCTTTGCTTCTATCCTTACCTTCCATAATCTGTCCTTAAAAGAACAGCCAGCAATCCATTTCAAACCTAAATCATTTTCTGTTGCTTAGCTGGTAACACAAAATGCCTTCTCATTTCACACAATGAAAGCCAAAGTCCTTAAAACAGAGTATAAGGCCCTGTAGGATCTGGCCCCATGCCAGCTTACTTCATATCACTTACCTCCATGCTTACTTTGTTCCATCTTCACTGGACCTCTCCACATGTCAGTGTTCCTGCCTTAGAGTCTTTGAACTTGCAATTTCCTGTACTCGTAATGTTCTTCCTCTAAATATTTATATCCTTGCTTTCTCACTTCCATCAGGTCTCTATCATATATCAGTCAGATCCTTCCCCAGTCATCCTGTAAAAAATAATGACTGTCCCACATTCCATACAGTACTCATAACCATCTGGCATGCTTTATTTCTATTAGGGTCTTTTGCTCGTCTGTGTATCTTCCCCTACTCCCAACACAGACACCCTCTCTCCGCCCCCCAACCCTCACCCTGTGCTCCCTCTCTCCCATGAGTGTGGGGATTTTGTTTTAGTCACTGTTGTAGCTCCATTGCCTGGAATAGTGTCTGGCATATAGAAGGCACTCAAATTAATCAAAGGTGAAGGGAATAACAAGTGTCTCTCTAGGTTTTGGCTTATATATCATAATGATAGATGTAACCATTTAATAAAATTCCGTAGTGGTAGGAAGAACATAGGAGAAGTAAATTTGGGGTGGGGAGGAGATTATGAGTTAATTTTAGGCATGTTTGGTTTATGATATCTGTGAAACATCCAAGCAGATAGATCATAGATAGTTGGATATTCTAGTGTGGAATATAGATCAGAGGCTTAGGCTGGCAATAAAAATCTGCCTGTTGTAGATGGTATTTAAAATCGTGGAAATGGTTGTGTCTAAATGCGGGCATCTATGAAAAAGATGTCCCAGAACTAAGCCCTACAATACATTTGAATGGAGGAATGGGAGTTCTTTTGCAATAGGAGGAAAGGAAGGGATTATGGATGCAAGCAATGTCTAGAGTTTATGATGGCTTCCATTATCTCCAAAATACAAGACTAGATCATTAGCTAAGAGTGAAAGGGTAAGAAGAGTGCTCAGCAGTATTGAGGTCTCATTTGATATTGGGGGTCATCAATTTAGAATGGTGTAAATATATTCACTTGAAATTTTTCCCAACAATGTTTAGTTACATGGTACATAAAACAGATGCCTAGATTTATTTAGAGTTGGAAAGAGAAAGAGGCAAAGGTGTTATTAATAAAAAGCAACTAAACTTGTTTTCTTGTTTTTAATAGCTAATTTATTTAGCTGATTCAGCAAGCATCCATTGAGTCTCTACTATGTACCAAGCATTGTTCTAGACATTGGTATACACAATTTTAAAAGACAGTACTTGTCCTCTAGAAGTTCATGGTTCAGTGAATGCGGTAGACATTTAAATAAGTAAGATATAACGTGTTATATAATAGGAAACGTTATCAGCAAAATGTCATGGAAGCAAAGAAAGAAGGGTCATTGGGACATAAGAGGCTTTACTAAGAAGGTGAAATTTGAGTCACATTTTTATTTCATTTGTTAGAGTGCATTACTGTACATTATGACTTACATGTTCATTTGGTCATAAAATAGCAGAGAATTACCAGAAGTACAAATTAAAACATTATAGCTTATGCTTGTTTCTACATTTTTTTTTACCTCAGAAATTCCTATATCGGAAATCTCTTTTGCTACAGCAAAAACACATTGTTCATACACTCAATAAAAACATATTGGAATCCTTTATATGCCAACCATTTTTTTTTCCTGCTACCTGATTTTTTATTTTTTTTAATATGCCAGATATTGATGCTTTTTCACACACGTTGCCAGCTCTAAGGAGTACCAAAAATATTTTGAGCAATGTATAATGCTTATTCTTAATGCCTCAATTACATACCAGATTTGGTGTATAACACATAATACTGCTTCTGTTACATACTATATTTGATCCATAATTGAGGCATTATGAATAATTTCCAGGGCTTTTCTAAGTGCTATGTTCTATACTTTGCCAGGAGAAGGCTTCCAATAAGTGTTTTTAAAAATGAAACAAATTTGTGACAAAAAGGTTACTGATTTTTTATAAGGAAATCCTTAATATTAACAGTAGAATAAAACATACTGTGAGCTTCCTTTTACACTTACCGTAGTCTCATCGTGTAATACTATACCAAAAATATATCTGCCATCATGATGATACCGCCGTCTTCCTGGAATCTCTTTCACCTTCCCTGAGACTTGTTCCCTTGTTTCCTCTCTGTTTTATACTTTTAACCTTACCTCTTCACCTTCTTTCTTCCCTTCAGCATATATACATAGTCAAGTCTTTTTTTCAGATGGGAAGTAGATGATGAGGGAGACGATGACCTTGAAAAGGATGATCTTTGCTTTCCCCCTTCTTTTCCATCTCCCATTCAGTAGTCCTTATCTCACCAGTCTGTCAGCTGCTAGCATGGTAGGTTAGAGCAGGGATTTTGGAACTGGACTGCCTGGATTCAAATCCTAATTCTGACCTTGGATAAGAAACTTCATAGTTTCTTCATCTGTAAAATGAAGATAAAGTGCTTAAGAAGTGCTTGGCACATGTAAACATATAAAAATATTAAATACTGTTATCATTAGTGTTATTATACCACCCTATAGAAATTCCTTTTGATAAGGTCACCTTTGACCTCTTGTTTCCTAAGTTCCTTGTAGCCCCTTTACCTTTGAGAATTTGACATCCATTTACACACTAACATCCAAAATTTGTCTCATCTGTAATTCTCTCTTTCCCTCCAGTGTGTAACTGTTAAATAGACATTCCTGTCAAGATAAACTACATGTAACTTAAACTCAAGATGCCTGCTTACACTAATCTTGATTATCTTGTTTTCTACACTTTCTTATAGGTACAATCCAGTAACCCAAGTAAAAAAAACCTAAGACTTATCCCAAGTCCTGTTCATTTTACTTATTCTATATGACATATTTTCACCCTTTCCTCTCCTGCTAGTACATAATTTCAGTGCTTCAGCATCTTTTTTGTGAACTATCAAAGTAAGTCTGTGTCATCTCTTTGTTCCTTTATTGTCCTCTTCAAATCCATTGAATACACTGCTTCCAAATTTATTGTTTTAAAAAGCAAACATGATTATGATGTGTTTCAAACCTATGCCCCGTCACCTAAAGGATAAAATTCAAACTGGATTCTGTCTACCTCTTTAGCCAAAACTACTTTCAATTCTTAGAATTTATTATGTTTCAAAACTTTGTATATATTGTCAATGCTTCCCTACTTGCCTTTTTCACACTTTCCCTCTTTCTTCTACCATTTCTTCTGGACAAATACATATTATATGGTGAGAATTGTGAAAGTGGAGATTATCTTTGGTTATCTTTTATATCCCCAATGTTAGTATAGTGCCAGACAATCATAAGCATATTAGAACAGTGTTTCCTACAATGTGTATGGACAAGATAGTTCTGGTCAACAATAAAGTAAGCACAGAAATTGTAAGTGATCCAAACTCTCTATAGCAATTTGATAGGGTAATTTTATATCAAGTTTAATAATAAGCAAGACTTCTTTTTTGCTTGGTGTTTTTAATTTTTCTAGCGGTTCATTTTTATTGTATCTTACACAAGTACCGATCTGTGATGATTTGAGAATTTTTTTAAATTAGTCCTTCTATACACATGGTTTGAGAAACACTGCATTAGAAAAATTATTTACTAGAAATATTTGGAATTTGACCTGAGCTATCTAAACTCCCAAAGAGCACAGTAATTTTAATAAGAATTATAGCACATCATATATATTTCTTGCAAGTAAAGAATCAGAGAGGTACCTATATATGTATAATAACTCTTGGACTGTATATGGTCCTGCAAATGCAGTCAATTTGATAATACTTGAATTGAGTTGGCATGTTAATCACAGCTTGATAGATCATATAAGCACCACCATGGAAATAGTTCATTGAAATATTTCACAGTGAATTATGTGAAAAAAAATATTTTAGAACATTATTTGTATACTTACAGAGACTCTTGAAGTAATGATCTCTTAATAAATATTTGTTGAACAATTATTTAAAGTTTTTTTATTACAAAAATGGCTTATTTCTCCTAAAGAATGTAACAAATCAATAAATTAAAAAAAAAATTCTGCTGTCCCTTCCTGTATGCCTTTGCAGAAGAACTAAGATCAGTAAAATCACACAATTCTTAATACTCATTTATTCAAAATTGTTTCTTTACTGAATATTATGTGCAAGGGACTGAACACAGGCAAAATTATAAAGAACTATTCATTTTTCATAAATTCTTTGTCTTGTTTGCCTTTAGGCAAGAATTTATGAAAAATAATTTAAAAGAATTTTAAATTTTTAAATTAACTTTTTAAAGTTAATTCTTTTAAATTTCATTGTATGCCAGTTTTGAATTATTAATGGGGTAGGAAATAATATAACAACATTAAAATTAAATTCATAAGCTTCCATTCTTTAAAATAAATATAACTTGCACCAACATTTCTTAATGTTGGTTTTGGTTTTAGCATACTTCCCATAAAGTGAATATATAAATTTTAAAAATTCATGAATAGCCTGTTACTAAATATAAAATAATAAAATCAGACAAAACTGCTGACATAGTCTAGTATTAATAGTTTCAAAACCTTATTTAAAAACACCTTATCCTAATTTTATAGGCTTTTTGCTGGTGACATAATTATCACAGACTTTCACTTTTATCTGTGTCGTAAGTGAATCCTCCATTCATATTTTTTTGACTTACAATATGAAAATTAATGGTCTTCACATAATCATGGCTTTTTTAACATTGACATCTCTAGTTACAGAATTTACTCACTGCAAGTAATAGGTAGTTTTTTTGACAAACTTACAATTCTCCTTCCTTGGTCCTATATAGATGAGGGGAAAAAAGGATTGGCATTTCTTTGCTAGCCAACAAAATGTTTCCCATCAGTATTAGTACTTTTACTTCCTAGAACTTTGATAAGAATTCTTTATTTAATTCAAATAGTGTGTGAAGAAGAAATACGATAGAATTTGAAGGAAGGGACAACAGTCTGGACTTTAAATGAAGTTTAATTTTATTCATGTCTTAAGAATAGGGACCAGATTAATAATATATATTCAAGTGTTAGGACAACATCCTTGTTCAGTTCAAAAACCTTGCCTTTAAAACTACTTTTATTTAACATTTTTATATTTTAAGTATGCTAGTTCTCTTCACTGACAAGAGGGAAAAAAACAGTTAAAAGTTTTAAAAAATAAATAAGAGGAAAATTATATCCATTTCTATTTTACTTGCCTAAGTTCTTTTTTAAAAATTGAAGAAAAAATGGAGATATAAAATCAAACAGCTGTAGTTGTACATGCACTTACAAAATATGTGATCTTCAGAATTGATCTCTCAAATTTAATGAGATTTGCCTTTCTTAGAAAAACTGTAACAAAACTAACATTAAGTGACTTAAAATATATATCATTTTTAAAATCTGCTTGATTAAGAAACAGGCCCATATTTGTAGTTTTTAATTGAAAAAGTTTACCTCAAACTTTCCTATGTTATCCACTCTGTGTAGCATTACAGAACTAAAGCCAATATCCCAATATTAGTAGATTGCTTTGGAATCATACAGTACCTTTTCAGAATGTTTATACTATTGTCATGATGAATTAGAAAACAATTGACATGGCAAATCTGAAAATTCTTTTCCATCTAACCTTAAAATCCAGAAAAAAAAAATGTTTGAGAATATTCCAAGATGACTTTAACCATGGATTGATTACTTCAGGTTTTATTTTTTAAATCATAACAAAATAAGAATGAATCCCTTATTTTATTTAGATTGGGCTTTTATTTTTAGTATTGGTCAGTTAGAAGGTATAGCTATTTTTTTTAAGGGTCCTGAGTGGTATTACATTTTAATCAGTCATAGAATGAGTTACGCAACTCAAAAGTTTTAGATAATCAAAAATTAAGTTTGTTTTCTTTCCTGTTCTAGTTACCGGTTTACTAAAATAGTGAGCATACATGATCTCTTGAGAATTGGGCTTCTGGAGCACCTGAACAGAAAGGGAGTGGTTCATATTCAGCATTACAAAAGACAACTTTCTCTTTTTGAAGGGGATTACTTTGGCTATTTTCCAGGTACTGGGGAAATTCCAAATGCATTACAAGTTATTGGGATGGCTATTAATTATTCATTTCCTAAAATATGTTGACAACAGACTTGAGATTTGGTTATATAGCAGAATATTATTTGACTTCAATTTACAAAAAACTTACATAGAAATTTAGCAAAATACAAAATTGAGACTCTTCCATGCAGTAGTTATATTTTTTCAGAGAACTCTAGAAACATCAGGCTTATTAGTCAGAACATACTTAGTGGAAGTACTTTCTGGAAGTAATGGAAGAGCAATAGAATTTGTGCATGTGTATATAAAGAAAAATTATGTGCAATGCATTGCATCTTTCCAAGTAATTACATAACAAAAGAAAATCATATTTCACATAATATTTCAGTTTTAAGATATTAGGTTAAGGAAGAGTATATATAATTAGAGAGTTTTTAATAGAGAATTAATTCTTTAATAAAGAATGCATAAACCATTCAAATATTTTATAAATGATTCTTCAAGGTATAATTAATGGCCTGAATATATTGAACCATATCACAGAATGTCCATTGGATGAGACATTTGTTTATTTAGAATAATTCCTTTTTAGAATTTTTATGTCTGCATCCAGGTTGAAGTTTTAGGGGAAATGATCTTCATAAAAATATATTTCCTTTGCATATCTTTTACTTATGGATTTATCTTGATAGTTGTTGGGGAAGTCACAATGGTTATTTTCCTTCTTTAGGAAAACCTCTTTGGACATTATTTGGACTTTTATTTTTGAACTTAGAGAACTTTAGGCTGCATTCAAATTATAACAGGGTGCAATTCAGATCTCATTTTAGACAAGTTCTTTCTCACTGCTCTAAGTCTCTCTAAGGACTACTTCTAATCTTTCTGCTATACAAGTTCTCATTCATTCCACATACCTTATTGAGTGTGCCCGATATTGTGATAGACCTTGAGGTACAAAGGTGAATAAGACATAGTCTCTGCTCTCAAGTGCAGTGTAATTGAGTTCGAGGTATCAAGTTAGCCCAGAGAAAGGCTTCCTTGATACCCAGAGGAAGATATAACATTTAGAAGAGATGTTGAGGTGAGTGTTAGAGAATAATAGGGGATGAATATTCTGAGAAGGGCAAGAGTGCATGTAGTCTCACTGTGTTAAACTAAGGAATATGTCTTAAGACTGCTAATTCAAATTCAAGAGTACTCTTATTACTTGCAGTTTCCCATATAAAATACATATGAAGGCACAAGTAGAGAACCACAAAGCCAGTATGAAAGCACAAAACCACTTAACAGTCACATCTCACTAAATAATTGTCTTGCACATACACTAGCCATTCTTACCATTCCTCATGGATCAACTTTTCCTAATAGCTCATGTCCTAAACTTTCCAACCAGTCATTATATCATGGTTAGTGAATTCCAAAAGTCTACCATATACTAAATAGGAAATTTTGTTTTTTAATTCTTAAATTTTCAAATGCTGTTATCAATTTTGTGTACTAATAACTTACAGTGGAGCATTTAAAAATATTTAACCTAGTTAACAGATGATTTACTTGTTAATATAAGTTTTTCTCTTTTGCATTAAAAATTGGAACTGTTAGTACAAAGTCTTTTTCTTTAGTCTGGCTATTGCTTTATTTTTAACATATTTAAATTCTACCCAATTTTAAGACCAACTCTAGGTACCATTGTGATGTAAACAAAAATGTGGCTTAAGAAATGTGTTTTATGATTAGTCTTACTGCCTCATATTTGGACCTTATTATGTTAGTAATAAATTTTAAGATCTAGTTCTCCTGAAACACTGAAGTTTTGGCATTTGTCAGTGTCAGGCAGTTGAACTCTAATAAATTAACAGAGGCATAGCACCAAATGGCGTGAGACTGGTAGACATGTCACAAAACTTATAAGTAACCACAAAAATAACACACTCACTAATACTGTTGATATATATAGTCTCTTGTTTTTCATGATACATTCATATATATTCTCAGTTTTTACTAAGAACAACCATGGCTGTTGCAGGATGTTTTCTTCTGTTTAACAGTCTAGGAAGCATCGAGAGTAAGAGATATTCACATAGGCACAACACATTTATGATTTTAGTCCATATTATAATACACTCAGTAAAGTATCTTACAGGATAAAAGGGAAGTTTTCTGCTGCTACCTACCTATGAAAGACTTTTAAAGCATATATGTCTTTAAGAAAAGAATTGTTTTGGAGTACTCCCATCTGATAGGAAAATGATTTTTTTATAGTAGAAGAATCTTCGAGATGGATACTTCAGAATTCTATTACTTTCATTACTGAACTAATAAAAATTACATATTTTTAACTTTATGTGTTTTTAGTTTTTATGGGTACATAGTAGGTGTATATATTTAGGGGGTAAATGAGATATTTTGATAAAGGAATTCAATGTATAATAATCACATTAGGGTAAATGAAGCATCCATCACCTCAAGCATTTATCCTTCCTTCATGTTTCAAACAATCGATTTTTAATGTACAATAAATTATTGTTGACTGAAAATTATCTTTGTTCATTAAAACATTGTATTTAATTGCAGCCAGTCCAAGTAACTAGTTTTCTTATAATTGTCAGAACTGTTGATGTTCTAAGATAGACTCATGTGAAAATGTTAAATAATGAATTGCATAAAGTAATTACTAATCAAACTATATTATAACGAACTTTAAGAAACTGGCTTCAGCCAGGCACAGTGTTTTACATCTGTAATCCCAGCACTGTGGGAGGCCAAGGCAGGCGGATCACTTGAGGTCAGGAGTTCGAGACCAACCAACCTGGCCAACATGATGAAACCCCGTCTCCCCTAAAAATACAAAAATTAGCCAGGCATGGTGACACATGCCTGTAATCCCAGCTACTCAGTAGCCTGGGGCAGGAGAATTTCTTGAATCTGGGAGGTGGAGGTTGCAGTGAGCTAAGATCACACCATTGCACTCTGCACTCTAGGCTGGATGTCAGAGTGAGACTACATCTCAAAAAAAAAAAAAGAAGAAGAAGAAACTGGTGTTTTTTTTCTGCCAGAATTATGGCGTTGAATACTGATATAACATCGCATAGGGCATGGCAATATTTTTAGTTGTTTGATCTTTTTTCTATTTATGCCTTGAAATTTGCCAAAAATTATGAGAACTTTCAATATTTTAACTGGTCTTTGTACTATTTTAAGAACATATTGACTCATGGCCGGATGCAGTGGCTCATGACTGTAATCCCAGTGCTATGGAGGCCAAGGCAAGCAGATCACCTGAGGTCAGGAGTTCAAGACCAGCCTGGCCAACATGGTGAAACCCCATCTCTACAAAAAATACAGAAATTAGCCAGGCGTGGTGGTGGGTGTCTGTAATCCCAGATACTGGGGAGGTTCAGGCAGGAGAATCGCTTGAACTCGGGAGGCAGAGGTTGCAGTGAGCCAAGATCATTCCACTGCATTCCAGCCTGGGTAACAGGGTGAGACTCCATCTCAAAAAATAAAAACAAAAAAAGAACATATTGACTCCTAATGGTATTTTCAAGATGAAGGTGGAAAGGATGGTATTTTTATGATGAGGAAGAAGCATCTGACATCATCTTAGTTTTTAAACTAATATGATTTATGTATTAGTAAAACAATTATATTCACTATTGAATTTCTGTATTTATATGTGTTTCTACAAATTGTTAGGAAGTGTAGCTTGTTAGAACATATGTTCAACAAATAGAATGCTTGTTTGGGCCCACTTAGGACTAATAATAGCTTGAATTTAAATATTGGTTATGATATCTTCACAGATAGCACAGGCAAGTTACTTATCATTAGAATAATTTATGTTTTGTTGTTATTTGTTAACATTGAATTATAATCAGTTTGAAACTAGCATGTATCACTGTGAAAATAAATGCTGGTCTCTGTTTCAAGGAATTTTTAAAAATCAAAGCAAAGGATCATTTACAAAGCAGATAGTGGATTGAATGAAAAATCAGACAATGGGGCAGAAAATTTTTTAAGAGGTACTTCCCTTCCTTTGGTTTAGTACCTAGGTAGCTTGAGATTATTCTTTACAAATATATTTTTCCTCCATTTAGTAGTATTTCATTCAACAAAAATTTATTGACCTGTCTATGCCAAACTTTGAAGGAAAAGAGTAAAAAGGGCCGGGTGTGGTGGCTCACACCTGTAATCCAAGCACTTTGGAGGCCAAGGCGGGTGGATCACCTGAGGTCAGGAGTTCAAGACTAGCCTGACCAACATGGTGAAACCCTGTCTTATTTAAAAAAAAAAAAAAAAGGAAAAGAGTAAAAAGAGGATAAATGCATTACTAAATACAGGCAAAAGTATTTTTAGTAAGCATACATTTATTGTGCACATGCTTAGTGCCAGGTGACGTAGTGCTCAGTGCTGGAGATGTAAATAAGAATACCCTGGTATCTGCTTTCATGGTGGTCTCATTCCATTTGACAAAACAAACTAAAAGTTACAGTATATTATCAAATAAGTGCTGTAATAAAAGTAAGCAGTAAGCAGTAAGGAAACTTACAGGAGAAAACACTATAAGGAAATCTAAAGGAAGCTTCTCAGAGAATCTTGATGGATTTATAGAATCTTGATGGATTAATAGAAGTTAGTAAGGCAAAAAAGTACATTTTCAAGTAGATAGAGTAATGTTGCAAACTTTCAGAGTGAGGGAATTTGTGGAGGAATGACTTATTAAATAGAGCTGGAACAGTTGAAAAGAAAAGGGTATTGACAAAGGATGAAGCCACATAGATAAGCAAAAGATAGACCCTTCTGAGAATTTGAGTTTTTAATCTGTAAGCAGGGAGAGCCGTTAAAGGATTTATAGCAAGGAAACAACATGATGAGATGTACATTTTAGGGAGTTCACTCTGGATGCTATTGGAAAGCTAAAAAAAATTTTCAGTTATACCTGTAAGCTCTTTCCAAGATAAGAGTACATGTGAATAATTAAGTAATAACAAAGTTTAAGAATTACTCAGGTTTTCGCAATTTGGTTCTTTTGAGATATTTGTAAATTAGATTCTTTATGTAATTGTATTAACAGACAATAATGGAATGTTATATTCTTACCATAACCCTGAGCTGATCAAATTATAAGAAGTGGAAAACAATTGATAATTGTTAGAAATTACTATCTGACCTCTCCTTTGCCTATTTAATGTTGATCTATTTTGTACTAAATCAGATGATAGTAACTGATGGCATTTACCCTCTGTGTAGCAATGATATATTCTAAATTGCCTGGACTTCCCTCTATTGCTAGGTTTATAATTAAAAGGATATATAATACAGAGAAGAAGAGAAACTGAAACTCAAAAGGAGTATGAGATTGTGAGAGAGGTCTAAGAGTTAGGAAGAAAGTTAGAGAAGCATCCTTTCTCTTAATTGCCTCCTACACTGTAGCATACCCCTCTTTCTCTTGCTCACATAAATAAAAGTTCTATTGTTGAAAATAGGTGTATGACCTGCCTGTATAGCTCACTCCAAACATTTTAGCTCTTTTTATTATTTTCATTGCCTAAGAAAAATATAATTACAAATTCCATGATATTATATATCATGGAACTTTTGCCTTGAGGTAGGGGCCAGACTAGCAATTTATAATAAATAATACTATTTGTATTATATAGAAAGTTTCTAAATAGATATTATTGACTACTTCAGTAAACATGTTGTTTTATAACACAAAATTGAGTACCATAATTATTTTTAAAAACTAAGTAAACATTGTCTATGCTTATTTGGGAATTTTAGCTAAACAATGCATGGTATATAGTCACAGTTTATAGTATCTAAGTTATCTGTATGAATTCAACAGGCTGAACCTTTCATAGCTACCAAATCTATCTAACTTAATACAAATGACTATAAGCAAGTTTCAGAAAACTTTGATTTCCATTTATGTGAATCCAAACTCTCATAGAAGTGGGTTTCTACTATTTTCCATGCAAGCAACTAGCTTCCTTGCAGCACTTTGCCACTTAATTCCAACAAAAATATCTTGCTATAACAACAACAAAATGTACCCATGTGACAATATGTCTGTGTTAGTCATTGCATATTCTAGACATCTAATTGATAATGTAATACTGGGTTTGTATTGAGGTCAAATTATATGGATCATTACCTTAAAATTATTCCAACTTGAGATAAAATATTGTGGAAAAATTGTACTTCTGCCATCTATTTTATTTTAAATATGACATTATTTAATTCAGAATTGGAAAGAGTTGAAAAATTAACTTATTTATAGTTTTTATTTTGCCATAAAGGAAAATTGCATTATTTATGACATTAAAGAAAAGCTGGAAGTGAGAACACACTTAGCCGGAGTTCATATACTTTTCTCAGGCTCAAGTAATCTGTACTGTCTCTTCTAAAAATGATTGATCAAAGAAGGTTTAAAGGCTGCTCGTTCATGATAAATAATTGACAATGGAAGCAGTAAATACCTCTATTAAGTTAATTTCTTGCTTGCAGTCTATCTCAGTTTTTACCTACTCAGGCTAATTTGCAGGTGCCTGGGATGAGTAGACAATCCATAATTTCTACCAATCAAGTAAAAGAAGGAAAGAAAACTGAGCTTCTCTCCCAGTTACCAGGTAGTTTGCTGTGGTTAAAATTAATGCAGATTTTACAGCAGCAGATATTAGCATTTTCATTTATTATAAGTAATTATTTTGAAATTTGGGAAATGAATAGTTGAGTGTATCATTTGAGTGTTTATTTGACCAGTTATTAGTGCAAGAAACCATCATATAAATTGTTCTCTATGTGTTATTGCAAATCAATTTGTTTCTCTCTTCATTTTAACATGTTTTAAGAAAAATGCAGTATGGTTACTTTTACTTGAAAATATGTTTTATTCTTTGCAGTGTTTGAGCAACACACCTCCACTTACTGAGTATTTCCTCAATGATAAGTATCAAGAAGAACTGAATTTTGACAATCCCTTAGGAATGAGAGGTGAAATAGCTAAATCTTATGCTGAATTGATCAAGCAAATGTGGTCTGGAAAGTTTAGCTACGTCACCCCAAGAGCCTTTAAGGTTAGTGTGATAAATGCATTTCAGCAAGGGCACCTGCAAGGATACAAAAATTGATTCTTGGGGATGGGGGAGTAAAAAAGAGTAGCTATTACAATGGATTATGGCCCTCCAAAGAAACACAATACATAAAAAAATATACACTATATCTGTGGTATAAAATTTAGGTAGAGGGGATATGAAACAGCTGATCAGTTTCTTTTTTTTTTTTTTAACATCTAAATCTGGGATGAGGAGAATAACGAAAAAAAGCTGAAAAACACTGGTATGGTACAAGAATGACTACAGAAACAGCAATGAGCGTTTGCATAGTTGTTTTAAAATACAGTACATCTCTGGAAAACCTATGTGAATATTCTACATAAATGTAGATTACTGAATTTGGGCATGTCATTGAACTCTAAGAACTCATTTAATTTTGAGAGTCATTATGAATTTGAAAAATTATCAAAATGAAAATAGTCTGCACACCAAGCACTAAAAATTAAATGTACTTTCAGTACGGTTCTTAAACTTTTAAGGTTATTCACATTTGGGAATTGTTACTTATCAAGGAATTTAGTTTTATTGTTCAAATAAAAATTGAGCTGAAATTTAGCTTTATGGCTGAAATTTAACTTCATGTTGTTAAAAAAAATTTCCTAATTATATAGGTGAAACTTTGAGAAATATTAAACTTATAAAGGGAATAAGCAGTTTTAAGTCATTATTTATACAAGTAATTTAAATGGCATTCATATAGGACATCTACTAGACAACATTTTTTATTAACTATATACTAATTCTTAGAAAATAAGAAACAACCAGCAAATCAAAATACCTCTGTATTTGTCTTCCTTAACATTCTGAACTTTGGACATACTAGTCTGGACAAACCATGTCTCAGCCCTTACCCAGCCTTCTACTTGGTTTTGTTTTGGTAGAAACTAAGTGAGAGCTTAGAGTACTTATCTTAAAAATGCTTTCAGATACATAATTATTTATTTGTGGTAATATAGCAAGGATGAGAACCTGCCTCTTACTGTCTACCTATCAAACATTTATAGGAGGAGGCAATGGGAATACCTAGAGCTAAGAATTGAGAACATCTGGAAAATCCTTTGACAAATAGTGAAACAACAATTAATGACAGTGAAATCTATGATCAAACAAAGATCAGTACATTTATATATATTAAAGATTTCATGTGTTGATCTGTTTTGTCCCAGATAAGCTTTGTTGAGGAATGCAAAACAAAATATAAGTCATATGTATTCCTGTTCATGTATACAATTTTTATTATTCACAGTAGTTATGTTCCGTGAAGCTGCTACAAACACTGAAATAAATACTGAAACATTACTCCTAGGGAAAATATAGGGTGCGATTCCTCCAAGCCTTTGTTCACAACATTTTTGTGAACCAGACAATGTATAACTTTGTTTTGCATATGTTTCTGTTTAAAAACAACTTGTTTAATATATGTTGTTGAGTCCTTAACATTGAATTCACAGGAAACAGGACTGTAACTCATGTCTTAATAAAGATATCTAACACATACTTTTCCTCCATAAGGTACATCACAGCTTTCATGCATTTAGGAACACTAGCTGGCTAGTACTTCATTTAGTGGCCATTTTAAATACTGAAATTAACAACAAAAAGAACAAAAATGTGAAAAAACATAACACTAAATAAACTACTAAAAGACAGTTGTTTATAGATTGAGAGCTGAAACAAGAAGGCGAAGCATCACCTTGTTCAACCCCAGCTGGTAACATGCATATCGGGTGACTCAAATTTTTTGCCACGCTGAACATATCCACAAATGACCATGAATTGATTTTGGGGTTACAAACAAATTTTAGCAAGTAGGCAAATTCACAAATGTGGAATCCATGAATAATGAGAATCTATTGTACATATTTTTAAAAATCAATCCTGTTCCTAAAACTGATTTTATGGTTTTGCATTTCTTACAGACACAGGTAGGACGTTTTGCACCTCAGTTCTCTGGATATCAGCAGCAAGACTGTCAAGAACTATTAGCTTTCCTATTAGATGGACTACATGAGGATTTGAATAGAATTAGGAAAAAACCATATATACAATTAAAAGATGCAGATGGAAGACCAGATAAGGTAAATTTCATGATCTTATTGTCACCATTGCTATAATTTTGTGATACCTCTTTCTAATTTGTATCTATTATCCTTGTAGGTGGTTGCTGAAGAAGCCTGGGAAAACCATTTAAAACGAAATGATTCTATCATAGTAGATATATTTCATGGCCTTTTCAAATCAACTTTAGTTTGTCCTGAGTGTGCTAAGATTTCAGTAACATTTGATCCTTTTTGTTACTTGACACTTCCATTGCCCATGAAAAAAGAACGTACCTTGGAAGTTTACTTAGTTAGAATGGATCCGCTTACCAAACCTATGCAGGTAAATCATGGTTATTTTCTTTGTATTTGTTGCTTTTATAAAAAATTAGTGTTGAGTACTTATTATAAAAATTAAGTGTTGAATTCTCAAGCCCGATCAATAATGCTTATTTGTGTAAGAGATTTTATAAGCTGAATACTTTGGAAATTAGTGTAACTTTTTACAGTCTTGAAAGAGTAATGTATATCATATAAAAAATTTTCAAAAGGCTTTTTCTCATCAAAGAAAAGTGAAAGGTTTATTTTTATAATATTGGGATGAATATTAGCTTATGAAGATGAACATAATATTTTATATATATATATATATTTTTTTTTTTTTTTTTTGAGACGGAGTTTTTGCTCTTGTTACCCAGGCTGGAGTGCAATGGCGCAATCTCGGCTCACTGCAACCTCCGCCTCCTGGGTTCAAGCAATTCTCCTGCCTCAGCCTCCCAAGTAGCTGGAACTACAGGCGTGCACCACCATGCCCAGCTAATTTTTGTATTTTTTAGGAGAGACGGGGTTTCACTTTGTTGACCAGGATGGTCTCGATCTCTTGACCTCGTGATCCACCCGCCTCAGCCTCCCAAAGTGCTGGGATTATAGGCGTGAGCGCCCGGCCCTATTTTTTATATTTTTTAAAGTTCAACTTTCTTTAGTGTTGATTGTAATTTTTTATACTAGTGCCTATTGGAAGTAAAGCTAATACTTCACATTTTAAGTTATAATGTGACAATAGTACATTTAAATACCTGTAATTTTTAGGCATTTTAAGAACTTAAAAGGAAATGGAAATTTAGTTAGACTAAAAATATTTAGTTCAGTAATGTTCTCTAATTTTTAATACTTTGAAATATCACATATTGTTTATTCTGTGCAAAAGTCCTGTGGTAAGTCTTACTGTCAAATTGTCTGCCTGATTTTATTACCTAGTGTTGTAATTGGATTATTTATATTTTGTGGACAAAATACTGTATTTTCTCCCTTATTTATTAATCAGTTAATCTTCTTCTGACACTTGACCCATCCCAGTGAAAGTAATTTCTTTCTTTTTCTACGTTCTCTTTCCCTAAATTCTAACACTTAACAACTTAACAAATTTTTTTTTTTTTTTTTTTTTTTTTGAGACGGAGTTTCGCTCTCGTTACCCAGGCTGGAGTGCAATGGCACGATCTTGGCTCACCACAACCTCTGCCTCCTGGGTTCAGGCAATTCTCCTGCCTCAGCCTCCTGAGTAGCTGGGATTACAGGCACGCGCCACCATGCCCAGCTAATTTTTTTGTATTAGTAGAGACGGGGTTTCACCATGTTGACCAGGATAGTCTCGATCTCTCGACCTCGTGATCCACCCGCCTCGGCCTCCCAAAGTGCTGGGATTACAGGCTTGAGCCACCGCGCCCGGCCTAACAAATTTTATTATAACCTTTGGTTTGCTTTTATTTTTTCTCCCTAGACTATGAGTTATTTGAAGAGACCTTGTAAACCTTTGTATTTCCAACTCTTGTGACTTGTAGATATTAATGCACAAGAAGTGTTCAAAAATTTTATTCATTAAGATACTTAACTATGTACCTACTGGATATAAAGCTGTTTCACTAAACAAAACAGATATGATTCCTGCTTTAGAAGATTGTTTTCTGTAAATCTTTAGCCAAATAGCTCAGTTTGTTAGTGCATAATAGTCATGATATCTATATGAAAGCCATGCTTTGAACAAAATTATGATCTTACCATTCAGGGATGTATTTGGGTTTACTGTCAACAAAAGCAAGGTGTATGTATGTAGTGTTCATAAAACACAGACCTTTCATTCAAAGTAATTAAAGTCTAGTAAATACTGCTTATATACTCACTTATGCAAATTTAAGCCATTTGTTTTTCTACTGCTTTATGTTTTCTTCATTAACTCATTGAACAAAGTGCCCGCATATCAGTAGTTCATTGGGGAGTTCTAAGTGTACTGTCCTTATCTGTGAGCAGAGCCAATAAAGCCCTGCTTTTACTTTTGGCCAGGGGAATATATGTTCACATTTTTAAAGTTATATCCTTTAGATATTCACTTATTCACTTGTTTATAAGTACAGGATTGTCAACATTTTTTCAGTGGTGAGAAACTATAGCAGTGCCAAACCACATCCTTACCTCTCTAGGTGGTAACTTTGCAAATATACACCAATGAGTGTAATGGAGCAAGAGAATATAGAGTAATGAGTATAAATTTACTGCAACAAAAAATAAATGTAGATGTTTTATTTCTCTATAGCACATTTGTTAAAGACAGTATTCTCCCATGCCAATAATATAAGGTAATCGATATCATAATAGTGGCAAATTGCATTAATTTACACAGTCTGTAAGGTATGTGATAAGTGTTCTTTCGTAAATTGGGCTCTAAATTATTTTTCCAGCAATGTGAGTTTCATTAACTTATGCTTTTCTCATTTGGTGACCAATAATATGAATTTGTGGAGGTTAGAGCCATGATTAGCACAGAGAAATTTGGTTGTTTTTGTGTTTTGTGGGTTGTTTTTTTTTTCCATTTAGAAGCAGTAGCAACTCAAATACAAAATGATTACCTCATTTCATTAACACTGTGCTTTAACCAGCTGGTAAGTGAAATTAGCTGAGTTGCCCTATTTGTTGAGTTTTCCCATCATCAAATTTGATTTAGGTCATAGAAGCTTATTAGGAAAAATATTGAATATGTATTTTGTCTTGGGCTCTCGTGCTGTTCAAGGTGCTAGAAATATAATGGTGTTTCTACTCCTTGTTCTTCAAGAAGCTTGTCTTACAGTGTGAAAATTGCTATGACAGGGTACTACAGGAGAACACAGAAAGAGTAACCCACCCAAACTGGTTATGAGGCCTATGATGAATTCTGAAGGACAATTAGGTTGTAAGCAGGTGAAAACTAGAAATAAAATCATTATAGGCCAAGAGAATGGCATGTACAAAGAGCTTATGGCAAAAGAGGACATGGCCCACTTCTGTAACCTACAGGTAGTTAATACAGCAAGCAGGAAATCACAAAGAACTTTGATGCCATTATAAGAAGTTTGAACTTCATCCTAAAAACTAGGACAGCCATTAAAGACTATTAAGTATAGATATTATATGGCCTAAATTGTGTTTGAGAAAGATGATTCTGGCTGACATAGAGATTAGAAAAGCTTAGTACTAAGACCAGGTAAGAAGCTTTTAGTGATCAGATGACAGACAAATGACAAACGCTTGAACTCTGAAGATTCGTGTCAGGATGGCAGTTTGAAAACCAGTTGAATGTGGGAAGTGAAAATGTATAAGTATATTCAAAAATAATGCCAAGTTTACTTGACTGGAAAACAGGAGACAGTGGGATATATAGGAAGTATATATATATATACTTAGTGGGATATATAGGAAGATATATTATATATCTATAAGATATATATATTAGTGGGATATATAGGAAGAACAAGTTGAAGAAGGAATCTGTTTTAGTATTGAGCATGATGGCCTAACATGACCTAACCCTGTGTTTAGCATTGGACGTGTTGACTTACAGATGCATGAGAAACATTTAGGTAGAGATATCCAGTAAGCATTCAATTTGTTTATCTAGACCAAAGGAGAAAGACTGCTTTAGATACAAATTGGTCAATGAGCTCTATGAAAATGATAGTCAGTGTTTTAGAAAGATGAGATCACTTAAGGCTAAGGTGACCTTGTGATTTATCATCTAAGCAAGAACTCTTATGAAAATAGAAGGGACTGTCATTAATAATTATACTAGGATAGCAGGCTAATCCAGGACTGGTCAAAGTAAATCAGGAGATACTGTCACCTCGTCCAAAGAGAGCATATAAAATTGAGGAGAAGGCTAAAGACAAAACTCTGAAGAACACTATAGGAGAGCTTCAAAAGGAGAATATGATCAACAACAATAGAAAATAATTAAGAAGTAGTTGTGTTATAAGGAAAGGGAATTTTTTAAGGAGAAAGTGGTCAGCAGTCATATTACAAAGAGGTCAATAAAAAACTGGTAAGTTGTACAACAATACTGATAACCTTGGAAACAGGTTAAATAAAGAGGTGAAGACAAAGCCAGCAAGTGGTTGAGAAGTAAACGGGAGATAAGGAAGTTATGGTAATATAGATACCACTAATAAAGCTATTTATAATATAAAGGAGAGGGGGAGATAATTAGAAGGGAATTATTAGAGGGAAAGCAATGAGGGACTCTTGTTTTTTGAGAGACTTTATATTCCAGTGCTTATGCAAGAGTCAGCATAAAGTGGAAGAAAGAATAATTGCTGGGTGTAGGTCACAGAGAAAGCAAAAGAGCATAGATTCAGAGCATAGATGCTAAGGTTAGCCATAAATAAGACAAGAGACACCTCTCTTTCCATGTGTTGCAAGAGACAGAAAAGTACCTATGTGGATTCAAATAAGTTAGTAGGAAAACAGGAATTTGGAGATTTTCCCACCCAGTAGCTTCAGTTTCTGAGGTGAAACAGATATTCTCCTGATATGAAGGGAGCAGTAGTGAAATAGGAAGCCTAAAGAATGGTGAAGACTTTTTTTTTTTGAGACAGGGTCTTGCGCTGTTGCCCAAGTTAGGGTACAGTGGTATGATCTCAGCTCACTGCAACCTCCGCCTCCTGGGCTCAAACAATTCTCCCACCTCAGACTCCCAAGTAGTTGGGACTACTACGTGTGCCACCACGCACTAATTTTTGTAGGAATGGAGTTTTGCCATGTTGTCCAGGCTGGTCTCAAACGTTTGGGCTTACGTCCACCTGCCTTGGCCTCCCAAAGTGCTAGGATTACAGGCATGAGCCACTGCACCCAGCCCAGTGAAATTTTAAATAGTTATTGAGATAAATGAGAGAAAAAGCAAATATGTGATACGCAGAATTATTTCTGGGTACTGTCAAAGGATCAGTTGAGATTGAGCACTGAATTTGTAGCACACCAGCATCTAAAATTGGGAAATTTTCTCGAGCACATCTGAACAGCTCTGAGAAAGTTTAGCAAGAGTGGAATGAGTAGAATTGAGTAACAAAGACATTAAAAGCTTGTGATAAAGTATGTTGGGCCTGGATAGAAGGGCAAGAAGACAGTAGGTAGCTGGTTAACTGGGAGAAAACAGAGTTAAAAGGAATAGAAATCTGTGCAAGCCAAGAATAGATAAGAACGAATTTCCAGGAGAAGTAAGAAGTAGTGGTTAGACAGTAACCGTTAGTTTAAGATAGTAAAATTGGGGCTAGGTGCAGTGGCTCATGCCTGTAGTCCCAGCACTTTGAGAGACTGAGGCAGAAGGATAACATGAGTCCAGGATTTTGAGACCATTCTGGGCAACATAGTGATACCTTGTCTCTAAAAAATAAAAATTAGCCTGTCATGGTAGCACACACCTGTAGTCCTAGCTACAAGGGTGGCTGAAGTGGGAAGATGGCTTGAGCCTGGGAGGTTGAGGCTGCAGTGAGCCGAGATCATGTGACTGCATTCCAGCCTGGGCAACAGAGTAAGACCTTGTCTTTAAAAAAAAAAAAAAAAAAAAAAAAGATAGCAAAAGTGGGAGCAGTTTCAAGTGATGATAGGATCTAATAAGTTGACTAAGGTTGAATGAATCCAAGTGTAGGTCTTTGAATTGAGGAGCCAAGGAATGATAAGACTAGGACAAATTATCCATGTGAACATTGTCACCTAGGACCCAGGATGGTGGCAAGATTGGAAACAAACACTGTGAGCCAAATGAATGCGAGGAAGCAACCATGAGGTCACTCTCATTTACTGAATTTTTTTTCCCAAAATAATAAATTTTTAACAATTTTTTTTGTTTATTTTTTAGTACAAAGTGGTTGTCCCCAAAATTGGAAACATATTAGATCTTTGTACAGCATTGTCTGCTTTGTCAGGAATACCTGCAGATAAGGTAAGATGTTTCTGGGGTTGAAATATACAAGTTGGTATTTAGTTTCTCAGTGTTGTAAAACCAGTTTAATAGAAATTCTTTTCTTTCTAGATGATAGTTACTGATATATACAATCATAGATTTCACAGAATATTTGCTATGGATGAAAACCTTAGTAGTATTATGGAACGGGATGATATTTATGTGTAAGTATAAAACTCATTGTACAAAATATTACTTGAAAAAAAAATCAAAAGAAGTAACATAAAATTTTGAGAGTTTATGGTCAGTTTTGTCTTTGTAGGTTTGAAATTAACATCAACAGGACCGAAGATACAGAGCATGTGATTATTCCTGTTTGCCTAAGAGAAAAATTCAGACATTCAAGTTATACCCACCATACTGGTTCTTCACTTTTTGGTCAACCTTTTCTTATGGCTGTACCACGAAACAATACTGAAGACAAACTTTATAATCTCCTGCTCTTGAGAATGTGGTAAGTACCAGACAATTCTACATTGACAAAATAAATATGGGAATAAAATATAAAGTAGCTGGTAAAAATAAACACACAAGGTACTATCAGAATATAATTACACAAGTCTGTATTATCTCAATTTTGTTTAATAATAAATTTTATTATTTGTGAAATAATAACAAATGTCAAATGCTTCATTTCTTTATATGCACTACCAGTTCATGATTAATAGTATTGTAAGGCAGCCTAGTTTTTGCCTTCTTAAAACTCTTGATTTAAATTATAAAGTTATCAGAAATGTTATTTGATCCCTTTCTTTTATCCTTGAATGCTGATATATTTAGTATTCTTTCTTGCATATCTAATTGTTATAGTTTCATAACCCATATATAAAGGTCACATTATACAAATATAAATGTTTTTAGCAATAATATATACCATCTAAATGAGGATAAGTTGAGAAATTATTTGCAACAAACATTTGACATTTAACCTAAAAGTAGCTATTAATTATTTTTATAAAGACAGGCAAAAAAAAAAAAAAAAAAAAGACAGGTAAAACAAATTACTAGTCAGTTACACTTATGGTACTGTAAGTTTGAATTCATCCTTGAATCAGCTAAGTGACCACTGTTATCGCATTAAAAAGTTTTGTTTTACTGATAGAAGAGAAAACTTTTTTAAAGTTTTTATCTTTGTAGTACTGAACTTGTTTGATTTCTGATTTTATTTAAGCCGATATGTCAAAATATCTACCGAAACTGAAGAAACTGAAGGATCCCTACACTGCTGTAAGGACCAAAATATTAATGGGAATGGCCCAAATGGCATACATGAAGAAGGCTCACCAAGTAAGACCTGTTAACTTGTAAAAATGTTTCACTTACATAATTGCTTCAGAGAAAAAGTTAAGAAAATGGGAATTAAAGAACTAAAAAATACCTGCAAACCTAAATATAACATTGGGTTTATTTAAAGCTCTCTAATATCTAAAATTAGGTGAAATGGAAACAGATGAGCCAGATGATGAATCCAGCCAGGATCAAGAACTTCCCTCAGAGAATGAAAACAGTCAGTCTGAAGATTCAGTTGGAGGAGATAATGATTCTGAAAATGGATTATGTACTGAGGACACTTGCAAAGGTCAACTCACGGGACACAAAAAACGATTGTTTACATTCCAGTTCAACAACTTAGGCAATACTGATATCAACTACATCAAAGATGATACCAGGCATATAAGATTTGATGATAGGCAGCTTAGGCTAGATGGTAAGTATTTGTGAAAAATGGCTTGAACATTAAACAAGCAGAGCACGTTATTTTTTTTTTTTTTTTTTTTTAGTTAAAAACCATGAAATTCAGCTCTGTCAAGACAACTGCCATTTACTTTTCTATCTCAAATTTTATATGAAAGGCCTTAATATCTTAGTAGAGTAAAATGTGTGTCTGTGTTTCATAAATGGAGATTGAACTTATGCTTAAGTTTTCTATCTTTTTAAAAACTCTTAAATTGTTTCAGTGGCTTGGAAACTGCTATTAGCCCTAATCACCTGGTACAAGTAGAAAATATTGCTATTTATTTATTCTTATATATATCCTAACATTAAAATATACTTTAATACTAAGACATATTAAATTTTAAAGAAAAAATATGTTTTCCACCTTAGAAAGATCTTTTCTTGCTTTGGATTGGGATCCTGATTTGAAAAAAAGATATTTTGATGAAAATGCTGCTGAGGTAAGTCATTACTCACTCACTCATTTACCTATCCTTGATTTACTTATGTAATTACCAGAGATAATCATACTGTTTTGTTACATTCTTTGCTTCCACCAAATACATTTATTTTGCCAGTAAAAAATTGGTCATGAACTAGAAAAGAAAGTCTTTGCAAAAATACCTTTTTTTTTAAAGATTCAAAGTCCGTTTTAAACATGCTTTGGTCATCCATATAGGAGTATAAAGGAATTATTTAGAAGTATGGTATAAATCTCAACTGAAATAAGCTTTATGATTCTTTTGAGAAAGTTTAGGAGTTTTCATTATTATTCATAGTAAGATGGTATCACTAAAATGAATTTTGTTTCATTTGTTCTCTTAACTCAAGAAATACTTCTCTTTAGGACTTTGAAAAACATGAAAGTGTGGAGTATAAACCTCCTAAAAAACCCTTTGTGAAGTTAAAAGATTGCATTGAACTTTTTACAACAAAAGAAAAGCTAGGTGCTGAAGATCCCTGGTAAGAGACAAAATTAAATAATTGTTTTTTGTTTTCTTTAAGGATTTATTCTGAGGTGTGTGCCACATCAAGTTGAAAAAGTAATTACTAAATTCCTTTTGATAATAAATACTAAAGCTTTCTAAAGCTTTAGAAAGCTTTAGTATTTAAAGCTTTTTAGTTTTAAATACTAAAGCTTTCTTTATATAGTAAGTTGTAGCCTATTAAGAGGGATGGGAATGTCTTAAAAAATACTATTACAGGCTGGTCTGGTCGCAGTGGCACATGCCTATAATCCCAGCATTTTGTGAGGCCAAGGTGGGTGATCACAAAGTCAAGAGATCGAGACCATCCTGGCCAACATGGTGAAACACCATCTCTACTAAAGTTACAAAAAAATTAGTTGGGTGTGGTGGCATGTGCCTGTAATCCCAGCTACTTAGAAGGCTGAGGCAGGAGAGTCGCTTGAACCCAGGAGGTGGAGGTTTCAGTGAGCCAGGATTGCGCCACTACACTCCAGCCTGTTGACAGAGTGAGTCTCCATCTCAAAAAAATTAAAAAATTAAAAACTATTATAGTGTTGCCTTAGTTTCATTACTGTGTTTTCCATAATAGTCATTATACTATTAATAATTAATTTTACTTTTTTTTCCAAGAAATTTTAGCTATGTAATCATTTTGAGAGAAGCTTTTTAGGAAAAGTATAGTGATATATTTTGTGGTGGTGTTCTATTAGAGCCCAGAAGTTTTGAGATTTTCTAGTACCTATCTTCCAACACAAATTTGTGATCTATGTCTTTTTCGCATACTAAAAAAAATAATCTAGTCCTCATTATTTCTTTCAATATGTATTTGTATATTAATTTATAATGGTTAAATCTATTTGAAAAATGTGTTGAAAATAAAAATAGGAAAAAGAGTTGCTTTCAACCTGGTACATATTAGGCATACAATAATTGCCCACTGAATAAATGTAAAACATTCCAAACATTTCTGGTCTATTATTTTCATTAATGGGAGTTGTTTGTACCTCTATCAAGCTTTAAATGCTTCTTTTTATTCTTAGGTATTGTCCGAATTGTAAAGAACATCAGCAAGCCACAAAGAAATTGGATTTGTGGTCCCTGCCTCCGGTACTTGTGGTACATCTCAAGAGATTTTCTTACAGTCGATATATGAGAGACAAGTTGGATACCTTAGTTGATTTTCCTATAAAGTAAGTTTTAATTGTACTTATAAGCATTGGGCAACTCTTCTTTCAAACTGATGCTTTTTGTTATTATCCTTTTTTTTTTTTTTTGTGAGACAAAGTCTTGCTTTGTCACCAGGCTGGACTGCAGTGGCACAACCTTGGCTCACTGCAACCTCCGCCTCCCAGATTGAAGTGATTCTCCTCCCTCAGCCTCCTGAGTAGCTGGAACTACAGGCGAGCACCACCATGCCCAGCTAATTTTTGTATTTCTTTAGTAGAGACAGGGTTTCACCATGTTGGCCAGGATGGTCTCAATCTTTTGACCTCGTGATCTGCCCGCCTCGGCCTCCCAAAGTTCTGGGATTACAGGTGTGAGCCACTGTGCGTAGCCATAGTTATCATCCTTTAGTAAACATCAGATGTCATTGGACCCAATTTCAGCTTTCAAGTTTGGTTTTGAGTAGTTCTAACAATTTATAAGGATCAGTGTTTCAAGAAAAATTTTTTTTAGAGATTTTCCAAAGACCAAAAAGAAAATATACTTTTTTTTTTCTTTCTTTTTTTTTTTTTTTAAAGATGGGGTTTCACCATGATGACCAGGCTGGTCTTGAACTCCTGACCTCAGGTGATCCACCCACCTCGGCCTCCCAAAGTGCTAGGATTACCGGCATGAGCCACCACGCCCAACCAAAAATATACTTTTAAAAAATAATAAAACTCCTTCTGTATTATATTATCTATGGGTTAATTAGTCTCATTTATAAATCTATGATACTTTATGGTACTTCATGATTTTGTTTATCCTAGGAATTATTTCATCATTACTCATCACTTATTCCTAAATATGCCAGTTTGGTTTTTTGTTTGTTTGGCTTTTGAGACAGAGTCTTACGCTGTTGCCCAGGCTGGAGTGCAATGGTACAGTCTCAGCTCACTGCAACCTTCACCTACTGGGTTCAAGTGATTCTCCTGCCTCAGCCTCCCAAGTAGCTGTGATTACAGACATCTGCCACCACTTATATTTTTAGTACAGACAGGGTTTCACCATATTTACCAGGCTGGTCTCGAACTCCTGACCTCAAGTGATCCTCCCACCTTGGCCTTCCAAAGAGCTGGAATTACAGTCATTAGCCACCTCGCCCAGCCCTTAATATGCTGTTTTCAAAAAGACTAAAATAAAACAGAATAATGGAATTGCTTAGAAGGATAACACAGTAGTAAAATAAATCATCCCTATTGCATCATCCTTCAGTTTTCCTATTGCCATTATGTGACATCATATTTGTAAAAAGATATATTTATGGCCATACCAACTTGAATGCACCCCAATCTTGTCTGTAAAAAGATATAAAAAAAGTCTATACGTCTTCATATTCTTTTTTTTCTTTTACCCCCTGATTTTACTAAACAGTTGTGAATTCAGAATGACAAAAAGAGAACATTGTATTCTCAATCACTTACAGGAAGGACTTTGTCACACAATATTTTGCACAAGAACTTGTACTCTCCCATTTTGCAAAGAGAACTTTCAATGGTATTATTTGATATTCTGTGGTATTTGTGCACCAAAATTTACTTGATACAGTTAGTAAATCAACAAATGCTAATGGCAGGTGTATCTACAAAGGTAACTAGAAGGAAATAGATTACATAAAACAAAATATTTATTGGATTGCTCATTCTAATTGATGGTTATAAATTTAAAATTGAAAATTATATATGATTATTGAATGAAAAAAAGATAATTTTCTTTTTAACAAAATGGTGAGCCATTAAAAGTTTTCAATAATACAGCATTTGGCAATGTAAGAATAAGAAAAAGAATCAGGAGTAATGACAAACTAGAATCTGTTAGAGATGTATTTAAAAATTAGAATCATTATTGCTTTTTAATAATGCAAATACAAAAAGAACAACCAGAAATAATAATAACCTGTTTACAAGATGGTCATTTTCCAGGTTCTTGAATGATAGATTATGATTAGTCAGTTACATTCAAAGGATGTTGCCCATTTCAGGTGTACAGGTCATCAAAGCCAACAAATGTAGAATAAAAATTAGAGTTTGATATATTAATATTTTTTAAAACTTCTGAGAAAGTTGTTTTCACTATTCTTGTATTTTTCTTCATATAAATCACTTCCTTTTTTTTTAACCTCCCACCCTGCCCATAAACTACTTTATAAAATTGACTTTAAAATAAAGGTCCATTGGACCCAGGTGGTAAATAGTGATGACTGTTTCTCCTGATATACTGAGAATTAAATGTGTTAGCATAAAAACATTAATCTGAATAACAACATTCAACGTTTGTGTTTATTTATATTTTAATTTTTGTGGCTACATAGTAAGTGTATATATTTGTGGGGTACATGAGATGTTTTGATGCAGTGTGAAATAGTCACATCATGGAGAATGGGATATCCATCCTCTCAAGCATTTATCCTTTCTGTTACAAACAATCCAATCACACTCTTAGTTATTTTTAAATGTACAATTAAGTTATTATTGACTATAGTCACCCTGTTGTGTGATCAAATAGTTGTTTTATTCATTCATTTTTTTTTTTAACTCATTACCATCCCCACCCTTCCCAGCCTCTATTAACCATCCTTCTACTCTTTCTGTTCATGAGTTCAGTTGTTTTGATTTTTAGATCCCACAAATGAGAACATATGATGTTTATCTTTCTGTGCCTGGCTTATTTCATTTAACATAATGATCTCCAGTTCCATCCATATTGTTGGAAATGGCAGGATCTCATTCTTTTTTATGGCTGAATAGTACTTCATTGTGTATATGTACCAAACTTTTTTTAACCATTCATCTGTTGATGGACACTTAGTTCCATCAACATTGCAACATGTAGTTCCATTAAATCAACAAGATTTGGTTGTTGTTTCCAGATCTTAGCTGTTGTGAACATTGCTGCAATGAACATGAGAGTGCAGATATCTCTATGATATACTCAGTGAAACATTTTAACATTTTCAACCCATAAACAAATCTTTGCCAAAATATTAATATCTCAGAGGTACATGTATGATTTGTTTTGTAAGTTACTTGACTCATAATTTCTTTAATGAGATATGTATATTCACACACACACACACACACACACACACATATATATGTCAAACAACAATGGCAGAAGGGAATAGAATTCATTGCATTTAGGGACAACATAAAATTAACTTGATTTCTTTTTTAAACAGTGACTTGGATATGTCGGAATTCTTAATTAATCCAAATGCAGGTCCTTGCCGCTATAATTTGATTGCTGTTTCCAACCACTATGGAGGGATGGGAGGAGGACACTGTAAGTTGACAGTTTGCCTTTTTACCCAAATCATGGTGTTTGAAGAACTCCAGACTTTTTTCTTTAAGATATTTATTAATTCTTAAGGATAAAATATCAGATGTGTCTTGCATATAGTAGTTCATTATTGATTAATGAGTGAGTCAGCTTTTGAACCTTTTTTTTTTTCCACACTCGATATAGAGGATTGAGTTCATCGTACTCCTCAGTTCAGGGCCCAGGAGGGAATGTTGTTGTCTTATTTAGAGTGCATTTCCCTCCACATTCTCCTTCCCCTTTGCTTTCTAACATGTTTGATGCGTATACTCTTGTAAATCATTAATATTTATTCATTTATATAATTAGTACTGTGGTATCGATCTCACTAGGTCTTGACTCTTACTAAGACTTATCTATGTTATTTTGTGTCTGTTTAGTCAGTTGTTTCTCACTCACTGCTCATGATTTACATCTACCATATTTTATCTCTCCACTTACCTCATGATGGACCTCTAAATTGCCTTTCATTTTCTACCACTCTAAGACCGATAAAGAATTGTTTATGTTATCCTATGTAAGAATTTCTTTGGGCTGCATACCCAAAAGTGAGATTGCTGAGTTTAAGTAAGTGTTGTCAGATTGTTCCACTCTACATTCTGCAAGCGATTGATTTTTCTGTTGAACAATATTTGCATTCCTTGGATATATCCTACTTATCTTTTTATATCTTTTGATACAAGCTGGATTTAGTCCAACTTATTTAGGGCTGTTACGGTTTTATTCATAAGTGAAATGATCTTGTAAGTTTTTTATATTTTCATTTATCTTAGTTTGGAATAAAGATTAGAGTCATAAAACAAGCTAGGATGCTTTATCCTTTGTCTGTTTTTTTGGAACATGTAGTACAATACAGGAATTGACTGTTCATCAAAGTCTAGTAGAATTAACCTGTAAAGTCGTCTAGGCCTTACAATAATTGTTTTTATTTACATCATGCATATTAGTCTGTTCAGTTTTCTTTTTCCTTTTGTGTATATTTTGATGTTTTCTTTGTGTCTAAAAATGTATCCATTTCATTTAGGTTTTCTAATTTATTTAAGAACTGTTTATAATACTTATATTACTCTGTTTTTGTCTTTTTTCATTCTTTTTCTCTCTTTTTTTTTTTTTAATCGATCTTTCTGGCTGGGTGTGGTGGCTCATGCCTGTAATCCTAGCACTTTGGGAGGTGAAGGCAGGAGGATCACGAGGTCAGCAGATTGAGACCATCCTGGCCAACATGGTAAAACCCTGCCTCTATGAAAAATACAAAAATTAGCTTGGCTTGGTGGCGCGTGCCTGTAAATTCCAGCTACTCGGGAGGCTGAGGCAGGAGAATCACTTGAACCAGGGAGTCAGAGGTTGCAGTGAGCTGAGATCATACCACTGCACTCAGCTTGGCAACAGAGCGAGACTCCATCTCAAAAAAAAAAAAAAAAAAGTAGTCTTCCCAGATTTCTCTCTTATTAATCTTTTCAAAGAATTGGCTTTTCATCTTACCAGATTTTTATTTTTGTTGCTGTATCTATGTATTCTTTTTTATCTATTTATTTTTTTTTGAGACCGGATGTCGGTCTGTCACCCAGGCTGGAGTACAGTGGCATGATCTTGGCTCACTGCAACCTCCAACTCCTGGGTTCAAATGATCCTACCAGCTTTGCCTCCTGAGTAGCTGGGACTACAGGCCACCACACCCAGCTAATTTTTGTGTATTTTTAGTAGAGACGGGGTTTCACTATGTTGCCCAGGCTGGTTTTGAACTCCTGGGCTCAAGCGTTCCTCCTGCCTTAGCCTCCTGAGTAGCTGGGACTGCAGGTGCACGCCACCACACCTGGCCTGTATGTATTTATTCTATCTAATTGATTTCTTCTCTTCCCTTCATTGTATGGTTTCTCTTGTTACTTTGGGTTTCTATGTTACTCTTCTTATAATTTCCTGAGTTGAATGCTTAACCTTTTTGCTCTTCATTGTTTCTCCTATATTGAAGGCTGTAATTAAAGGCTATAAATGTTCTGCTAAGTACTGCTTTAGCTGTACTTCATATTTTTATTGTCTTTCAATTGTGTGTATGTTTTAATTTCCTTTATGATTTCCTAATTAGCCCAATGTTATTTAATCATATGCTTAGTTTCCAAATATACAGAGTTTGTCACTTGTTCTTACTTTCAGTTTTATTACATAGCAGTTGAGAACATTGTCTTTATTAATCTTTAAGAGTCTGAACATTCCCAGTGTCTTAATACATACATGATCTGTTCCTTAAATGTTTATACGCTTAGAAAAAAATATACATTTCCCATTTAGATATGGAGTTCTTTGTATCTCTGATAGCTTAAGCTTATCAACTGTATTCAAACCGTTACTCTCCCTGGTTATTTTTTATGTTCATTTTATCCCTGAGAGGAATTTGTCAGGACTCCTACTGAAGTGTTGATTGACCTGCTTCTCCCAACAGTTTTATTAGTCCTTATTAATATTTTGCATAATTACATTTATGTTCATAATGGGTAGCTCTTCTTTCTGTGTTGTTCCTTTTACACCAGGATTTGACATTCTTTGCCCCTTTTTTCTTTTTCTCAGATATTACAAGTGTTACTCCAGCTTTCTTTTGGATATCATCATTTAATTTACAAACTCTCTGTGCCTTTTTGTTGAATGTGTCTCTTGTAAATCACACAGATCTAAATGCAGCATCTGCTCTGCAGTGGTCTTGGATTGAGATTGACAACCTCACAGCACACAAAAGGCTTCACTCAGCACCAGGTCAACTTAGATTTAAGACAGGATACAGGTCAAGAAACAATACAGCATACACAGCAACAGCTTAGCAGAGGTCCTATATGTAGCTGGAAGGGGAGAAAATAGAGAAGGGCATGCTCAAAGGAAGCTGTTCAGCCCGCTGCTGTTTTCTTCTACTCCTCACCAAGGCTGATTTTTAACCAGAGTGCATGGGGTACAGTCATCTTAGGTGTCAAATATTTTGTTAGCCCAATAGGGCTAACCCAACAGCAATAAGACTCTGATTTAGGTAGACTGAATATTGCTAATTTCTGTGACAAAGATTGAAGCATGAAATTTAAACGCTTTCTTCTAAATTGTCTTCTCATTTCTGCCTCCAGCCATTCTGTCGCATTCTTCAGTCATCTTGCATGCACACAGAAATATTCTTGATTTAGTTCACTCTGATATGCCGTTAATCCTATCAGTGACATATTAAGAACAGGGTTCTCAGTTTTTTTTGTTAGCTTCTTTGAACTTAACTTCCCTCTGCTTCTGTGGTTTTTCTCCATGGTTGATTTTTGAGGAGAGGGAACCAACAGCAGGTAGAATATGAAACATTTCTTCCACAGGGTAGGTGCTCAGTAAAATCGCTAACTAGTTAACAACTTAGAGTTTAAACCGTTATTTTATTGTGGTGGGTTGGCTGGTTGCCTGGTTGGTTGGTTGGTTGATTGGTTTGTCTTTCGAATTTTCTTCTGGCTTCCAATGAAGCTTCACTAAAGATAATGATTACCTTACTTTCAAAGTAATGTCCTTCCCTCTGAATATCATCCAAACAGGTAACTTAATAGAGAATATTGCCCTTTGGTTTTAGCCATATTAAGGATAATACCTCAATTTCTTATTTATATATGAATGGGAAGGATAATAATTTTTACTTTAGGATGGGAAGAATTATTTAGAAACCATACCCTACAAAGTGTCACTTTTTAGAAGCAATTACCACAGATAATTATTTTAGGAACATTTTGCAACTTCATTTCTTCAGTTACTGGGTAGTTTACATAAGACATGGGATGGGAAAAGGGGCATTTTTTTTTACTTAAAGCAGATCTTTAAAAATTATGTGGATTAATTAATCACTTTTTGCCTTTTTCTTGCTCTGTACAGTCATCCCTATGTATCAGTGGATACCACAGATGCTCAAGTTCCTTATATAAAATATTGTACTATTTGCATATAACCTATCCACATCCTCTCATATACTTGTATGTGTAGATTATTTAGAATACCTAATACGATGCCTGCATGTCACTTCATTCACTTGATTTCAACATAGTACTCAGCACAAGGCAAATTCAAGTTTTACTCTTAAGAACTTTGTGGAATTTTTTTCCCCCAAATATTTTCGATCTGTGGTTGGCTGGGTTCAGGGATGCAGAACCCCTATATGCAGAGGACCAATTGTACTTTTGTTAAAAACTGAAAGAGATTCTGGTGTTAAAAAAAAAAAAAAAAAAAAAACTATAGCTTAATAAGTAGAGCTATCAGAAAAGAAATTGTCATAGAAAATTTAATAATAGTTGAAATTTCAAACTTTGAAGTCAGAAACAGGTCTAGGTTTAAATCCTAACTGCTAGCTAACAGCTATACTACCTTTAGTAAATTACCCTTCTTTTTTTGATGCCTTAATTTCCTATCTCTAAGGTGGGGAGAATAATAGTGATAATACCTTCTTTATGAGATGATACATGTAAAGTGTATAACACTATGCCAGGTACAAAGTAACCACTACATAAATGTTAATTACCATTTGTTGTCATTAGTGCTATTCTGTGAATTTAAAAGTAATCTGTTTTTTCCTGAGATGAAAAAAGTATGTTTAAACTTATATGAAAATTATTTTAGGCATCTAATTGTGAAAATTATTCTAAAATACCTTTAATCATTTGAGTCAATTGAATGTATAATAAATAAGCCTCATAGATGATTGTCAGGCAGTTTTAATAGATATTCCTTATGTAGATGATTATAGGCTTTTGAGAAGTCCCCAGAAAACCAAGATCATTTTTGTCACAGTGATTATGTTTTTTTCATTAGATACTGCTTTTGCAAAAAATAAAGATGATGGAAAATGGTACTACTTTGATGACAGTAGTGTCTCCACTGCATCTGAAGACCAAATTGTGGTAAGCTTGTCTTACATTTCCTGAAAACTATGGGATTCACTATTTTAAGGAGTGAATATAAATTAGTAAAAGAGGCCCATGGAACACTGTAATCTATGTTCTAGTAGCTTGAGTAGCTAAAAGTGACAATTCTTACTTAAAGAAATGTCAAATTGTCCCCTAAATAGAAATTTGTCTTCTAAATTTGCCCACTAATAAAAGCATAAATTGCAAGGTGAAAAAAATTTTAGTAGTTTTCAACATGGAGTTTCTAATAAAAATAATTAAGTTTTCTTTGGAAAGTAGATTCAGTTCTTAACTTTCTAGACATTGACTACTCAAAGCCAGAGTGTTTAAACAGAAGAAGAAAAATCCCTGAAATACCTTACCATACCTGTGATCTTTGAAGTGTTATCCTGCCTTATGAAAATTAAGTATTTAAACTCAAAATGACATAATTTGATAGAACAAATTACAGATTTTTTAAATATTAATGCTTGTGTACTTGCTACTTTGATATTTTCTGAATGGTAGAAAAATTAGGAAGTTCCATCTCTTCACACTTAACATCAGTTTATCATTCACTGCTGACTCTGTATGCTTTTGTGTATGTGTATACATATATGTACACACAGATACATACATATATATATCCTATTACTTGTCTCCCTATATCTATGATAAAAAGAGACTTGAACACTATAAATATTTTTTAAATTGTGTTTGTCTGAATTAACCACATTTTTGGTTTATACTTAAACTCCTAATTTCTTTTGTCCTGCAAAAGAAATTCAGTTCTGTTCTCCTTAATCTCCCAGCCCAAACATCCTAAAATTGCCCACCTTCTCCATCAGTCTTTTTAACAGCACTGCCCTAATCTTGTCTTCAAATAAACAATTATCTTGTTTATATACAATATATGAATTTGATGTTGCCATACATTTTAGCAACGATTCTTCATTTAATGAACAAATTGAATACGCCTGTAATTCCAGCTACTTGGGAGGCTGAAGCACGAGAGTTACTTTAACCCGGAAGGCAGAGGTTGCAGTGAGCCAAGATCACGCCATTGCATTCCATCTTGGGCAACAAGAGTGGAACTCTGTCTAAAAAAAAAAAAACATAGCTAGATATGCACAAAGGACTCCATTCTAAACAGAGTTAAAAAGACAGCTATCTCTTGCCAGGTGCTGTGGCTCACACCTATAATCCCAGCACTTTGGGAGGCTAAGGTGGCCTGATCACGAGGTTAGGAAATTGAGACCATCCTGGCCAACATGGTGAAACCCCGTCTCTACTAAAAATACAAAAAAAATAGCTGGACGTGGTGGCACATGCCTGTAGTCCCAGCTACTTGGGAGGCTAAGACAGGAGAATTGCTTGAACCCAGGAGGTGGAGATTGCAGTGAGCTGAGATTGTGCCACTGCACTAAGCCTGGGAGACAGTGCCAAACTCCGTTAAAAAAAAAGAAAAAAGAAAAGACAGTTACCTGTCAGTCGAGAGTTTAAAAGATAGCTACCTCTGATTTATAAACTAAAGAAGACAGATAAGTAAATTAACAATTACAGCATGATAAGTACTATTAAATACCTTACTATAGCCACTTAGAAAGGGAACTTCTGCCTCAACTCAGATTTGGGGTTTAAGGGGATAAGACCAATACAGGGAAGTTGTAGTACAGGGAAGTTCATGTGGTGAAGATGTCTGACCTGAGTCTGTTAGTAAAAATAAGAGTAAACTAAACAAAATAAACAAAGGTGTTCTAACCAAAGAGAACAGTATTTACAAGAACAAGGAGGCATGACAAAGCATGACATTTTAAGGGAACAGCACGTAATTGAATATGACTCAAAGGAAAAGCTCTTAAAGGGACATGGGGAAGAAATCAGGCTGGAGATAAATTTAGCACTTAGACCAAGAAAAGTGGCATTCTGGTTGTTTAGACATTTTGTTACAGACTATGAGAAGCCATTAGATTGTTAAATAAGAGAATAACATTGTTCAATTTGTGTCTTAACATCTCTCTGAGAACATCATAGAAGGTAGATTGAAGACACTGAATAAAGAAACAGAAAAACCATACAGTAGACTGTCACATAATTTAAGCAATTAAAATAGTAGTTAGAACAATGTAAACAAGGGGAGAATGGATTTATGAGATATTTACTGGTCAGAATTAATATTACTTGTTAAAAGATAGACACAATAAAGATAATAGTTGTAGAGATCCAGAGAAGGAGACGTTTAAGATGACTCTTATTTCACCATTCACCAAGATTGGGAATATAGGAAGAAGAGTTGCTGTTGAAGTTTGAGGTGCCTGTATGATAGCTGTGTGGAAATTTCCGTTTGGTTCTTGGACTAATAACACTGGAGTTAATGAGTGAGAACTGATTTAGGTTATACATTTGAGTTGTCAGCCTCAGGCAGCAGTTGAAGCCATAGGTTTAAATGAGTCACCTAGTGAGAGGATACATGTTGAGACAATGGTAGGCTGAGGACAGAACATAGTATGTTTAAAGGTCAGGATTTAATGAGTCCACAGAAGAGTCTGAGAAGAAACCAGAGAGATAGGAGATCTGAGTAGTGTTGTCACAAAAGCAAAACATTGTTTGTTGATAGAAAGAAATAGTGAAGCATTAAATGCTACTGAGAGATTGACCAAAAGAACTGAAAAAGGCACCCATTTCAGTTGTTTATTAAGTTATTGACCCTGGTGAAAGCGATTTTACTAGAATGGTTTGAGGGAAAGCTAGATTATTTTGAGTTGAGAAGTGTGCATGAGAGTGAATGATGAGTATTGACTACTCTGTTTGTTTATCACCCTATGAGGAAGAGGGAGAGAGAGGTATATGGCAGCTCGAAGAGGAGGTAGAATGGAGAGGGACTTAGGAAAAGCCTTAGGTAATTTTTAATGCGAAAGAGAAAAGTCCAGTGGATAAGGACTCATTAAAGATACACAGTGATGACTGATGGAACAATATCCTTAAGATGGTAGGAAGGGCCGGGCGCGGTGGCTCACGCCTGTAATCCCAGCACTTTGGGAGGCCGAGGCAGGTGGATCACGAGGTCAAGAGATCGAGACCATCCTGGTCAACATGGTGAAACCCCGTCTCTACTAAAAATACAAAAAAATTAGCTGGGCATGGTGGCGTGTGCCTGTAATCCCAGCTACTCAGGAGGCTGAGGCGGGAGAATTGCCTGAACCCAGGAGGCGGAGGTTGCGGTGAGCCAAGATCGCGCCATTGCACTCCAGCCTGGGTAACAAGAGCAAAACTCCATCTCAAAAAAAAAAAAGATGGTAGGAAAAGTTGGACTCTACAGCAAACATGAGTTGAAGTGACTAGTATTAGAAGGAAGAAATTTACCTCTTCCTTAAGAGATAATAGGAAAGAAAGCATAGAACTCTATTTCATGTTAGAGTAACTAGGTTAATCTATGATACAGTTGCATTTATTTCTTGGTCCAAATAATTTAGAAGCACATAAAGATTTGTAATTCTGATGACCATTCTTCCTTTAGTAGAAATTGTCTTGTTGTTAATGAATTTTAGTAACTTCCATTTGACCATGCATGGTTTTTTCTATTTGACTTATACCCTCACACCAAAATTGGTGACCAGCTAAAAATTCATAATATATTTAATGTGATCTTTGGGAATCGTGACCATTTTAGCATCCTTTGTTTGTTTTGACAGTCCAAAGCAGCATATGTACTCTTCTACCAGAGACAAGACACTTTCACTGGAACTGGCTTTTTTCCTCTTGACCGAGAAACTAAAGGTGCTTCAGCTGCCACTGGCATCCCATTAGAAAGTGATGAAGATAGCAATGATAATGACAATGATATAGAAAATGAAAACTGTATGCACACTAACTAATGAAAGTCCCAGAAGCCATAAAAGAGAGACTTTCCTGCTGGTGGTATCTATGAAAATGATGAAGTTACCCACCACATTAAAACAAAAGTCTGAGATGGGGAGTTTCAGATAACCGAATGTAAATCCTTTATCAGATTTTAACTTGTGCAGTACTTGAAGTGAAACACAATGAAAACTTTAACAGAAATTGTCTCTTAATACATTTACAGTCTTGTATTTACAAGCTAAATATATATAGGAAATCACAAATAAATCCCTTTTAAGTTTGCTGCTGTTTTGATTAATTATGTTTCCTTTGATTTTTTTTTGGATGTGAGTTAATTGATGACAAATGTTAAATTTGTGGATGTTGGTCATTTATTTTGCTCTAATAATACTGCAAGAAAACTATGGCTGAACTTAGTTTTTGGATAATCTAGTTCATGTGCATTAGGCTGCCGTATATACTACTATGATATTTAGCTGCAGTATCAATGTGGCATAAATACTGTGGCAGCATTCTTCAGAAACCACATTTTCAAATTTATCCCAGTAATCAATGTGGACCTATTAAAAAACTAAATCATGATACAAGAAACAGTCTTAGGAAAGATGTTTCTTTTTGTAGTATCATTAAAAATCCAGAATATTATATTCATTTTACTGCCAATGTGGAAACAGGTTCTAGATTTCATATTCCATCTAAAGTCATTTTTCAGTTACATGTAAGTATTATCTACTGCTATTGGAATCTATTCTTCAGACATTCAAAAACAATTTTGCTTTAAAATGCATATCTTTAATCTGGTGTTGGTCCAAAATTAAAATTTTTGCTGTCTGTTTTTCTCTACCCCATTTTATGGTAATTTGGCAACTTTAGCTCTTCCAATTATTGTAATATAAGGACAGACTTAATAGTATTCTGTATCCATAGTAATAATTGCATCAAGCTTAGATGAGAGATTTTTTTCATATACTGGCCTTCAAATCATTAATGGACAATTGGCTATAAAGGTAGGTCTGTTAACTTTCTTTGTGTGTTCCTGATGGAATTCACCATAGCCTTACAGCTTTTCTCAGACGGTAACTTGTTATAAGAGAAATGGCATTTGCATGTTCCAGAGTCAGAACCTGTACAGTATATAAAGCATAAACACCTTGAATTTGATTTTAGTTCACCACATTCAAGGATCCAGGATGCCAAAAATATGTGTGAACATTTGAAACATTTTTATTTGCTGCTTTTTCCCTTTGATCTAGTTGAAAGAATGTATTGTAAATTGGCATACAATACTGCCTTTAATAGAAATCCTAAATGCTGGGGCACATTTCACATATCGACTACCTGAGAAATTGCTTTGTGTCCCACTGCTATTAAAGCAAAAAGTATAATGTTCTTCACTTGAACTAATCAAATACAATAGATTATAAATTGTGTATTGTAAATAAAAGTTCACTCTGTGAGTGCACATTTTGGTAAATTATTTATTTATGTTAGCATTTAAAAGTTAAAAAAAAAATGCATTTGACCAGGATGAATGAAGTATGTTGATCATGGCTTTGCTTTATATCTTGATATTAAAGCTGGTTTAACATCCTGGTATTTTAAAAAGCTGCTTTGGTTTTTTTTTCTTCTTCTTCTTCTTTTTTTTAATGTAAACTAGCCTCCTGCATGACAGAGGTTAAAATTTTGTCTGCACTTGAGTTCACTTGAGTTTACATTTGAAATGTGCATGTTTATTTATACAGATTTCAATAAAGCTATTCAAGGCCTTATTTAGTCTTTTATTTCTTACTCTTAATCTTTTAATAAAAATCCCCTACTTTGTGGTTAGATGACTATATGCTAGACTTCTTAGTTATAAATAGTTAATACTAGAAAGGAAATTACGTCAGAGCAAAATGAATCCTACTGTTAAGGGCATGTTTTAAAGTTGATTTTTTTCAACTTTAGTATTTATTCATGAAACATGTTTGTGTAGCAATCACTCTTCTAGAGTCTGGAGATATAGCTGTAAACAAATATTCTTACCTTCACAGAGCTTACTTTCTTTCTGCCGTCTACCAACTAATGGACTATATTTTCATTTTTCTTAAGGTTTAAAGAAAAATCAAAGCTAACTCTTTTAAACCTAGATTGTGGTCTCTATCCTAATTCTTCAGAGACCACTTTCTTTTTAATACCTGTCATTAACCTTTGTTCCCACTTAAAGAAGTGATGTTAATAATGCCATTGAAACTGTCAAACTCAGATGTCATTTTTCAGCTGCAAAAAGTAGACTTTAAAAATAATGCAAAAGGATAATACATATTCTAATTAAAAGTAGATATTTGGGCTGGGTGCCATGGCTCACACCTGTAATCCCAGCACTTTGGGAGGCCAAGGCAGACAGATCACAAGGTCAGGCATTCAAGACCAGCCTGCCCAACATGGTGAAACCCCATCTCTACTAAAAATACAAAAATTAGCTGAGCGTGGTGGCACATGCTGGCAATCCTAGCTACTCAGGAGGCTGAGAGGCAGGAGAATTGCTTGAACCTGGGAGGCGGAGGTTGCAGTGAGCCAAGATCTCGTCACTGCACTCCAGCCTGGGCGACAGAGTGAGACTCTATCTCAAAAAAAAAAACAAAAAGGTAGGCATTCAGGCTGGTCATGGTGGTTCACACCTGTAATCCCAGTATTTGAGGATACTGAGGCGAGAGGATCACTTGAGTCCAGGAGTTTGAAACCAGCCCGGGCAACATAGTGAGAATCTCATTTGTACAAATAATTTTTTTTTTAATTAGCTGGGTGTGGTGGCACGCACCTGTGTTCCCAGCTACTCAGGAGGCTGAGGTGGGAGAATTGCTTGCCCAGGCAGTCAAGGCTGCAGTGAGCCAAGATCACACAACTGCATGCCAGCCTGTGCAACAGAGCAAGACCCTGTCTCAAAAAAAAAAAAAAATCGATATTCATAGGTCATACAGGGTAGTGGGAATATATCTAGACTAGAATTCCTACTTCTAGCTCTGCCACTTAGTAATCATGTGACTTTGAACTTAATCTTTCTTAGTCTGTTTCTTTACCTGTAGAATAATGATGATAATAATAACCAGCATTTATTGAGCACTTACTATGAACAAGGCACTATATTAAAGTGTTTATATGCATCTCTCATTTAATCCCACAACAGCTATGAGGTAGGGTCAGTTGTCATCTCCATTTTTCATACGAAGAAACCAAGATACAAAGCATTTAAGTAATATTGCCAAGCTCACAGAATTTCTATGTAGTAGAGCCAATATTCTATCTTCAGATATGTACTACCTCTCACTGTTATAGTGTCTGCCTCATAGGATAGCTCAAATGGGATTGTGTATTTTATGAGAAGAGCTTTATAAACTTTATTACACACTCACTGATTTCTTCAGTCTAAATAGAAAGGCATTTTGAAGTCTAATAACTTTGCTTCTAAAAGTGTCTTTAGCTCAGTATTTGAGCATTGAATAAGAAAGTACCCACTGGAATATTGACTAACCCATTCCCTTTTAAAAGTTAACTTCATTTGATTTATATACCTTTATTGTAATATTAATTGAATAATAAATATGTGACTTTTTTCTTATCCTTTTCATCTAACTTATGTCTCCTTCTTTTCATTTCCCCAAATGCAACCCTGAATTTCAGGACTTTGTAAACCAGACTTTAGTTTTATTTTCTGTTTGTTTAGAGACTGGGTCTCACTCTGTCACCCAGGCTGGAATGCAGTGGTGTAATAGTTCACTGTAACCTCAAACTACTGGGCTAAAGTGATGCTCCTGACTCAGCCTTATAATTTACTTTTAATTAATCTGCTTGAAAAAGTTGCAGCCTGATGCTTTATTTAAATATCTTGCTTTCTCATAATCTGTGTTCTTTTAGTAGTCCTGTATTTATCCTTGCTTTCCTGACAGCTGGATATAAAACTGCACAAAACGTTGATTTGGGCACGAAGAAAATCTGTAAGTACCAAAATAGATACAACATAAAGGTGGTGGGATTTTTTTATGAACTAATTTGATTGAAGTGAGAATATCTTATAAAATAAGCCAGGAGACTGAAATGGAGTCTCCTTCAGTGCTATACCAAAGGGAGTGTAGGGTGTAGTAGGAGCGTTCTACCTCAGAGAGGAGGAATATATTAGCACTGATGACATTTACGACTGATGTATGGTGACAAGAAAAAGCAGGCCAATTTTTAGTTTTATTATTTTTAAATTATCTACAGATAATGCATTTCATTATTGCCTCCTTCCAACTCTCCCTATTTAGTATGTTTCTGATCTCCTGTGCTTGTGCAATATAGATGAGCACCTTCTCACCACGTGCATTTTTAAGATAGAAACGTGGAAAATTCTTGAGTCATAGACTAGGGGAAGGAACCAGAGGTCGTCTAAAATATAAGAGGAGTGAGAAGGAAAGTAAAAAGCTCATTGCTAGAGCCAAAGAATAAGGTTAGAAGTTTTTGTTCATATTTTTTACTTTACAACAAAATTAAAAAAATGTTTGCTCTTTGAATACCTTAACCTCAGAAATTTGGGGAAAAAAACCTATCTTGAAAACATATTGATGCTTATTCCCAAATAAATCTTAGTACCACTTGACCAGAGGATAGGGAATGGAGGAAAAGGTGAGTGTATTTATATCCTTGCTAGTTTTTGTTACATATTCAGTTGCAGATCTATATTATATATTGTTTTATTATCAGATTTTCTAGTGAGAAATATATATGATAGTTTTTTTATAAGCATTCTAGGTTTGGAGGCCATTTCAATTCAATATGTATGTGTTTTAAGTGTTTAATTCATATTTACTAAATATTAAGAAAAAGAATTTCCAAATAGCTCAGATAACAAAACTTTTATTTAAACTTGAGTTATGTCAGAATTGTATGAACTATATAGAATAGGCTTTAAAATACCAGAATTGGGAAAATAAAATATAAATGGTAAAAATTGAAATATTTATCAAGACTTTGTTTTAACTAATGATGGGGTGAAGAATTTTTAAATGGATAATATAAAACAGACAGTTCAAAAATTATTTTTGGAAAATATATGCATCCGGAAACATACCCCGCATTGTGCCATGGTTTAATTATTCCCCAGGTCTACTTTTGGGAGCATGGAACTTGTCAGGGTGGTGAAATAGACCTTAGACTATTAAGGATATTCAGAAAATGGTTAAGCCATTCAAGGAAAATCAGGAATTTACATAATATATTGGACTAGAGTCTCAAAGGACAGAGAGAAAATCAGTCAAATGAGTTTTGATATTTTTTCCCTAGAAATGCGTAGTAAATGTGATTCTACAAAGCAGCTAAAAATACAACTGTCTCTCTGGAATTTGAAATGTGTAAAATAAGACCACACATTTTCAATATGCACAAAATATATTTTAAATGTTTAAATTGTATTGGTAATTTACTATGTTCTGCTGTAGAAAATCTTGATTAAAGTTGGTGCTCATTTTGCTAAAAATTTTTTCCCTCATGTCACGAACTTGTAGCTTGTTCTATATAGTTTGGTGAAACAAAAACAGTTTTTATTTGCTGTGACATTTAAGTTTGTTGCTAGCTGGAATTAAATCTGCATACATAAAAGTAAAACAATAAATTTGGAAACATCCCAACAGTCTTTCCCATAATGTGTATTATTACATTCTTCTCAGTAATGGCACATACTTAACATTTCCCAAGCTGTTGTTTTAACCTTAAAACATCACCACATTTCTAATTTTTATTTAAAATCTTTCAGAATTCTTAGACTTTGTATCTCAAACACAAGTCTCACGAAATGTTTTTTTTAATAGTATTCGTTCTTTTAAACTCAAGGAATTTTCTGTGTTAACAGATGTAACCCTTTAATGCTTTTCTGTTCATTGTTAAGTATGCTAAGTTTTAAGTAATTTAGACTTAAGTGTTCGCTTATGTCTAGTCATATGTGTACCACTCTCTTCTGACCTTGAGTCATTTCTGTTAAATCCAGCATTTAATCTTTCAAGTGAGAACCATCTTTCCACTATATCAAGTGGGCAATTTTTAAATTGTTTGATAAGTTCATCCAGATTAATTCCATCATGCCTGTTTAACTCATTTCCCCAAAAAGACTGAGACCTCCAGCCCGTCATTCAGTTCTTGAACTCCCTAATAGAAACACCAAGGATTACCTATTTGTAATCACATTGTGGCGAATTATCAGTGTCCCAAGAATTAGGTAAAGTATATAGGAATTATTTTAGAATTGCCCTTAATGTAAAAAACAAAAAAAGGAAAGATGAGAAAATTACTTACAGTCGTGTTTTTTAATTTGAGAAAGAATTTCTGTAGAACTCCCTTAAATATTTAGTGACTTTGGTAAAGCTTTTTAATTTCTAAAACTCAGAATTATATTCCCTTTTGAGCTATGTACCTAATGTATAAGTTGAAGTAATACTGAAAATTAAAACAGTAAACCTCATTAATCCTAGATATTTGGGTACTACCTACAGTGAGATAATGGTAGGAAAAATTCTATATTACTACAGCTTCCACCACAGCAAGCTCCAAACAAGTCATTAACGTCTGAATTACAGTTTTCATGGCCAGTCTCTTGGAAGTATTGAGTTTATGGATGTGGAAGTGTAAACTGCCAGGTTTTGCAAAGTCAGGCAGTATTTCCTCTTACAGACATATCTATCACTCGCAAAAGACTTTTTTTTTTTTTTTTTGGAGACAGTCTCACACTGTCCTCTAGGCTGTAGTGCAGTGGTACGATCTTTGCTCACTGCAATCTCTGCCTCCTGGGTTCAAGCAATTCTCCTGCCTTAGCCTCCCGAGTAGCTGGGACTACAGGTGTGCATCACCACGCCCAGCTACATGAAGGACTTTTTAATAGAAGGCTGAAATTTCCTTTTTGAAGCTGTTGTTAAAAGTATATGTTTGGCCAGGTGCAGTGGCTCACGCCTGTAATCCCAGCACTTTGGGAGGCTGAGGCGGTCAGATCACGACATCAGGAGTTCGAGACCAGCCAGACCAACATGGTGAAATCCCGTCTCTACTAAAATACAAAAAATTAGCCCAGCATGGTGGCATGCACCTGTAATCCCAGCTACTCAGGAGGCTGAGGCAGGAGAATTGCTTGAACCTGGGAGGCGGAGGTTGCTGTGAGCCAAGATCATGCCATTGCACTCCAGCCTGGGCAACAGGGCAAGACTCCATCTCAAAAAAAAAAAAAAGAGTAAGTAAAATGTGACCAGTTAGCAGAGGGAAAGACAAATGGCAGATTTCAAAGCATACAGCTACAATAATCAAGACTGATATTGGCAGAGGGATAAACACATAGATCAATGGAACAGAAGAGAGGGCTCCCAAAATAGCACCACACAAGTACAGTTTACTTATATCTGACAATATTGGAAAAACCAACTCAATGGCGGAAGAAGAATATTTTGAACAAATGATGCTAGAGAATTGGATATACATAAGCAAAATAATGAACCTAGACCTAAAACTTGTATCTTACACACAAATTAACTCAAAATGAATAATTTAAATGCAAAGCATACAACTATAAAACTATAGAAGATTACATAGAATAAACTGTTAGAACAAATAGTAAATACTGACAAGGAGGCAAAAAAAAAAGATCGTATACATTGCTTGTGGGAATACAGAATAGTACAGCAACTCTGGTAAACAGTCTGGCACTTTCTTTAAACAAAGACTTATGTAACACAGCAAACACTCAGCATTTATTCTAAGAAAAGAAGTCATTTTCTCATTAAAAACCTGTAAGTGATTTTTCATAGCCCATAATTGGGGGAAAAAAAAGTATCTCAATAGCTAAATGGTTAAACAAACTGGTACATCTATACCATAGAAATCTATTTAGCAATTAAAAGGAAAAAACTCATTGAAAACATAACTTTGATAGATATTAAAGGCATTGTGCTGAGTGGGGGAAAAAGCCAATTTCAGTAGCACACATACCATATGATTCTATGTGTATAAAATCCTCAAAATGACAAAATTATAAAAATAGAAAGCAGATTAGTGGTTGCCTGGGCTTAGAGATGTTGGGGGATGGGGATGGAAGTATAACTACAAAAGGATAACACAAAAGATCTTTATCATGATGGAATAGTTTGGTTTCTTGACTGGTGATTAGACAAAGCTACACGTGATTTAATAATATAGAGCTATAAATACACATTGTATCAACATCATTTTCTGATTCTGATATTGTACTATGATTTTACAAGAAGTAACCATTGAGGTACACTGGATGAAGCATACTTAAGGCCTTTCTGTATCATCTTTGCAACTTTCTGTTATGTCATTGCGTAATTCACAATGCCCTTAATATGTATCAAAGTTATGTTTTCCATGAGTTTTTTCCTTTTAATTGCTAAGTAGATTTCTATGGTATACTTATAGCAGTTTGTTTAGCCATTTAGCTATTGAGAAAGTTTTTATTTCAAAATAAAAAGTTATTTTAAAGATAAAAATCAGTGAATGGGCTCAATAGCAAAACAGAGGTGTCAGAGGAAAGCATCTGTGACCCTGAAGAGAATAAATAGAAATTAACCAAATTGAAGAACAGAGTAGAGGGAGAAGATTTTTTTAAAAAAAGAGAGCAATAAGAACCCATGGGACAATATCAAAAGATCTAACATATGATTTGTATGACTTTGAATTTCTCATCAGAAGTGATGGAGTCCAAAAGAGAATGGAACACCTTTAAACTGATAAAAGAGGGAAAAAGAGTCAACTCATAATTTTTTGTCCAGAAAAAATATCCATTAACATAAAAGGGAAATAAAAACATTCTGAGATGAAGGAAAATTGTGAGACTTGATCACCAGCAAATCATCTCTAAAAAATACTTAAAGGAAATTATTCAGGCTAAAGAAAAAAATGATACCAGAAACTTAAAACTTGAAAAATGAAAGAAGAGCAATGAAAATTACCAAGATCTGAGTAAATATAATAATCTATTTTTCTCCTAAGTTTTAAAAAATGTGTGTTACTAAGGTAAGCAAAATATGATTGGGAGGCAGTTTGCTATGAATTTCTTGTACTCCTACACATCTTGCGGAGTGTGTAGAGATTACAAGGCCCTAACAAGTCTTTCAGCCAGGTCATTTCTCAGAGTTGTTTGTGCAGCTGGCAGTTCTCAGAGGTGATATAATACGTGCTCTCAGACAAAAACCTGGCCTTTTTACTGCTTGCCATAAAGGTGATGGACTCAGGCTGGGCACAGTGGCTCATGCCTGTAATCTCAGAACTTTAGGAGGCCAAGGCAGGCGGATCACCTGAGGTCAGGAGTTCAAGACCAGCCTGGCCAATATGCAAAACCCCATCTCTACTAAAAATACAAAAAATTAGCTGGGCATGATGGTGAGCGCCTATAATCCCAGCTACTTGGGAGGCTGAGACAAGAGAATTGCTTGAGCCCAGGAGGTGGAGGTTGCATTGAGCCAAGATCACACCATTCCACGCCAGCCTGGGCAACAAGAGCAAAACTCCACCTCAAAAAAAAGAAAAAAGTGAATGACTCCTTAATTTTTTTTCTTTCTTTTTTTGAGACAGAGTTTCACTCTTGTTGCTCATGCTGGAGTGCAATGGCACAATCCCTGCTCTCTGCAACCTCTGCCTCCTAGGTTCAAGCAATTCTTCTGCCTCAGCCTCCCAAGTAGCTGGCATTACAGGCATATGCCACCACACCCAGCTAATTCTGTATTTTTGTAGAGACAGGGACTCCTTAATCTGGATGTTCCTTTCCTGTGGCCCAATAAATCCACCATGTGTGTTGGCTTCTTTAGGCCTTCTACACCACCTTATGGGCTGTGGGGCTCAGGGAACCAGCACAAAAATGCTGAATCTCTGGTTTCTGCCACTGCTGTATGTGAATAAAAACGTCATTTGTCTCTGACCCAGGATTCTAGTGTCTTCAGCATTCATGAAATTATAGCATGCTAACTTAATAAGTTTACAATGGGGTAAAATAAATCTCCTCTCAAAATTATAACATTGCCTGGTAAGAATATTAACGTCTTTAGGTGTAATACATATGACAACTGTAAGATGAATAGAGGAGAGTAAAACGTCTACCTTTTAAGGTTGTAAGGCTTCTACCTTTTACTTAAGTAGTAAAATATTAACTTGAATCAAATGGGAAAGGTTAAGTTAGGTATGTATAATTTAAACCACAGAGAAGCCATTAAGACAAAAAAATCTAAAAGACATTGCCAAAAAGCCAATAAATTAAAAAGGAATAATCAAGTATTCAAATCATACTAAAGGATGCAAAAACGGTGAAAGAAAGACAAGTGAACAATCAGTTGGGGGACTTAAACCCAATAATTTCACTAATTACATTAAATGAAAATTATCTAAACACACTAAAAGATAGAGATTGTTAGACTGAATGACATCATATTCTGCCAAATATGCTGCCAAATCAAAGTACCACAAACTTAAATGAGAAAAATGTCTTAAACAACAATTTATTGTTCACAATTCTGAAGACTGGAAGTCTGAAACCGGGTGTTGGCAGAGTTGGTTCCACCTGAGGTTTGTCAAAGGCTGTTCGCTGTGTCTTGCCTACCTTCTGGTGGTTTGCTAGCAATCCTTGATGTTCCTTGGCTTGTTTGCATCGTCCCAAGTTCTGTCTGTGTTCACATGACATTCTCCCTTGTCTGAGTCTCTCTCCATTTTCCCCACTTTATAAGGACGTTATTATTTTTTTGAGACAGGGTCTCATGCTGTCATCATCTTGGCTGGAGTCCAGAGATGCCATCTTGGCTCACTGCAACCTCCGCCTTTCGGGTTCAAGCAATTCTCGTGCCTCAGCCTCCTAAGTAGCTGGGACTACAGGTGCGTGCCACCGTACCAGGCTAATTTTTGTTGGGTTTTTTTTTTTCAGTACAGATGGGGTTTCACCATGTTGGCCAGACTGGTCTTGACCTCCTGAGCTCAAGCGATCTGCCCACCTCAGCCTTCCAAAATGCTGGGATTACAGGCATGGGCCACCACACCCAGCCAAGAATACCACTTTAAATTTCCCCACTTTAAAAGGGCACCAGTCAGGAGACTGAAGGAAGATGGCAGATAGGAGATAGAGCTAATGTGCAACTCCCATTTGGACAAAAAGAACAGCATGTTCACTCACACTGTGAACTTTTCCTCCAAGAACCACCTCAGGAAAGTACCAGGAAAACCAAGATAATTCACAGACCATTTGGTTTCGTTTATTGATTTTTTTTTTTTTGAAACAGAGTCTCACTCTGTCACATGAGCTGGAATGCAGTGGCGCAGTCTTGACTCACTGCAAACTCTGCCTCCCAGGTTCAAGCGTTTCTCCTGAGTAGCTGGGACTTGCACCACCATGCTCTGCTAATTTTTTTAGTAGAGAAGAGGTTTCACCATGTTGTTCAGGCTGGTCTTGAACTCCTGACCTCGTGATCTGCCCGCCTCAGCCTCCCAAAGTGCTGGGATTACAGGTGTGAGCCACCGTGCCCAACCTCACAGACCACTTGAAAGTAGTGGCATGCCACTGCAAATTCCATGAGACAGGTAAAAAACTGTGAGTTCCCAAAGTGTGAGAGGGAGAAAACCTCCTTCTGAATGTACATCCTCACTGGGGAATCTGAAAATCCAGATTACAAGAGAAGGATTTAGCCTTACCTAAAGCTGAAATGGATTTAGTGTGAAATATAAACTTAAAGGCAGCAGCTGGAAGAGCCTTGTAGACACTCCCATTCTCCAGCTTGAGCCCAGGGAAGCCATCCGTGACTATATCTCACAAGGGCCTTCAGGGAAGGCAGCAGTGCAATTTGTGAAGGGTCACAAGGTGAAAGAAGCTTCCAACTGAACTTTGTAATGATTTCAACTGGGTGCAAACTCTCTTGAGCAGAATCCAAAGGGCAAACAGGAGCTGCTGCTGAAAGGAGTGCAGGAGCAGCTGCCAGCAGTAGGGGCAGATGGGAAGGGATATAGCCCGAAAGCTATGGTTGCTTTCTCAGCAGGGAAGCATATAGCCTGGGCCATGCTCTGAGTCCTTTGTACAGGCTGCCTGGAGATAAACCCAGCGTTGTTAGCAGAGCACAGCAGGAGCAAAACTGGCCTTGCCAACTGCATGAGAGTTGGGTGAGTCCTATCACTACTGGCTTTCCCCCACTTCCCTGGTGACAGAGGCAGCCATAATCCCCTCTGGAACATAACCCCATTGGTCTGAGAACCACTCCCAACTCCCACAGTGGCCAAGCAAGCCCTAGCCAAGGAGAGTCTGAGCTCAGACCCGCCTAACCCTGCCACCACCTGATGCTATTTCTCTACCCACCCTGGTAGCTTATCACAAAAGACATAAACTCCTGGGAGCTTTATGGCCCTGCCTATTGCCTGAGAAACCCAAATACTTATCCTAGCCAATTTAAGGCAAGCTTATATCTCCCTTCTACTATTGCAGCTAGTGATCTCTCGAAAGCCCACCTCCTGGCTGGAGGCCAAACAAGTTAAGACATTGCATCAGCTCATGACAGAATAACCCTGCTCCAAGGCAAGAGAAAACAAAAGCTAATTCTACTGCCTGCAGCATCCTGGCTGATCAGAGGTACTAAGTGTGTCCATGTGACAACCACTCTCAGAACCAGCATTCAAGAAAGCCAGGACACTAAACCTATCTACAACCAAGGATGCTCACAAAGTCTACCTGACTCCCATGTCTCCTCCACTAGAACAGATTTTGGTATCCACATCTGGGAGACCTGAAGATTGATCACATCACAAGACACTTTGCAGACATTCCTCAGCATCAAACTGGAGCCTTATAGCCCCACTGGGTGGCTAGACCAAGAAGAGCAATAGCAATCACTGCAGTCTGGCGTTCAGGGAGATCCATACCTAGGGGAAAGGGGAGTGCACCACATCAAGGGATCACTCCATGGGACAAAAGAATCTGAACAGCAGCCTTTGAGTTCCAAATTTTTCCACTGAAATAGTCTACCCAAATCAGAAGAACTCAGAAAAGTAATTGACAATATGACAAAACAAGATCTATAACACCCCCAAAAGACCACACTAGCTCCCCAGCAGTGGATCCAAACCAAGAAGAAATCTCCAAATTGCCAGATAAAAATTCAGAAAGTTGATTATTAAGCTACTCAAGGAGATACCAGAAAAAGGTGAAAACCAACTTTAAAAAATTATTTTTAAATGCAAGATATAGATGAAGAATTCTCCAGAGAAATAGATATCATAAAGGAAAAACAATCACAACTTCTGGAAATGAAAGACACATTTGCAAAGATACAAAATGCACTAGCAAGTGTCAACAATAAACTAGAAAAAGTAGAAGAAAGAACTTCAGAGCTCAAAGACAAGGCTTTCTAATTAACCCAACCAGACAAAGCCAAGAAAATAGAATAAACAAAAAATGAACAAAGCCTACAAGAAATTTGGGATTATGTTAAATGCCCAAACCTAAGAATAATTGGAATTCCTAAGGAAAAAGAGAAATCTAAAAGTTTAGAGAACTTATTTGAGGGAATAATCAAGGAAAACTTTTCTGGCCTTGCTAGAGATCTAAACATTCAAATTTAAGAAGCTCAAAGAACACCTGGGAAATTAATTGCAAAAAGTTCATTGCCTAGACACACAGTCATCAGGTTATCTAAAGTCAAAACAAAGGAAAGAATATTAATGGCTATGAGGCAAGAGTATCAGGCTGGGCGCGGTGGCTCAAGCCTGTAATACCAGCACTTTGGGAGGCCGAGGCGGGTGGATCACGAGGTCAAGAGATCGAGACCATCCTGGTCAACATGGTGAAACCCTGTCTCTACTAATACAAAAAATTAGCTGGGCATGGTGGCGCGTGCCTGTAATCCCAGCTACTCAGGAGGCTGAGGCAGGAGAATTGCCTGAACCCAGGAGGCAGAGGTTGCGGTGAGCCGAGATCACGCCATTGCACTCCAGCCTGGGTAACAAGAGTGAAACTCCATCTCAAAAAAAAAAAAAAAAAAAAAAAAAAAAAAAGAGTATCAGGTAACCCATAAAGAGAAATCTATCAGATTAATAGCAGATTTATTAGCAGAAACACTACGAGCCAAAAGGGATTGGGGTCCTATCTTTAGCCTGCTCAAACAAAATAATTGCCAGCAAAGAATTTTTATCTAGCAAAACAGCTGTAGCAATGAAGAAGAGATAAAATATGTTTCAGATAAACAAGTGCTGAGAGAATTTGCTGCTACCAAGCCAGCACTACAAAAAATACTAAAAGGGGTTCTAAATATTTAAACAAAACCTCAGAATACACCAAAGTAAAACCTCCTTAAAGCATAAATTTCACAGGGCCTATAGAGCAATAACACAATGAAAAAAAAAAAAAGGACTCAGGCCACAACTAGCACAATGAATAAAGCAGTACCTCACATCTCAATACTAATGTTAAATGTAAATGGCCTAAATGCTCCACTTAAAAAATACAGAATGGCTCCACTTAAAAATAAAATGGATAAAAATCCACCAACCAAGTATCTTCTGTCTTCAAGAGACTCACCTAACTCATAAAGACTCACATAAACTTAAGGTAAAAAAAGGAAATGGAAACCAAAAGCAAGAAAGTAGTTATTGTAAGAATACAGACTTTAAAGACAAAACAGACTTCAAAGCAACAATAGTTAAAAAAAAGACAAACAGGGACTTTATATAATGATAAAACGATCAGTTCAACAGGAAAATATCACAGTTTTAAATATATATGCACCTAACCATGGAGCTCCCAAATTTATGAAACAATTATTACTAGAACTAAGAAATGAAATCGATGAAAACACAGTAATAGTGGGGGACTTCAGTACTCTGCTGGCAGCACTAGACAGATCATCAAGACAGAAAGTCAACACAGGAACAATGGACTTAAACTGTACCCTGGAATAAATGGACTTCACAGATACTTACAGAACATTCTACCCAACAATTGCAATACATACATTCTTTTCATCGGCACATGGAACATTCTCCAAGATAGACTGTATGGCAGGCCACAAAACAAGTCTCAATTAATTTAAGAAAACTGAAATTATGCCAAGTACCCTCTCAGACCACAGTGGACTAAAACTGGAAATTAACTCCAAAAGGAACCCTCAAAACTATACAAAAGATCCTTGGATCAACAGTGAAGTAAAGACGGAAACTTAAAAATTCTGTAAACTGAATAATAACAGTGACACAACTTATCAAAACCTCTGAGATATAACACCTGGGAAATCACAGGGATATGAAAATTGGGTTACAACAATTAGAACGTACTTATGGATGAGTAGAATCAATATTGTGAAAATGACCATACTGCCAAAAGCAATCTACAAATCCAATGCAATTCCCATCAAAATACCATCATCATTCTTCATAGAACTAGAAAAAAACTATCTTAAAATTCATATGGAACCAAAAAAGAGCTCACATAGCCAAGGCAAGACTAAGAAAAAAGAACAAATCTGGAGACAGCACATTACCCAACTTCAAACTATACCGCAAGGCACAAACTCTGCTCCGCTTTGTTACAGAAAAGAGAAGCTAAGCAGCATCTGCGCCTCGGGCTGACACTGCAGAGAGTGAAACCTCTTCCCCTTTGCACACCACTGCAGGCACAGCCACTGCCACTACCCCCAGAGGTTAGGGCAGGCAAGTTGGAGGGCTATCTGTCTAGGGCTGTGAGGGGTGACTGTGGCCCCATTGGCATTGTGGCCTCGGTGCCTGGGCTCGCAAATGAAGGGAGGGGTGGGGTCCCTCCCACACTCTGCGTGGTGCTGTGGGTCCCTCCCACACTCTGCGTGGTGCTGTGGGTCCCTCCCACACTCTGCGTGGTGCTGTGGCACTGCCTCATCAGACAGCAGGAGGTCCTAAGAGCTGCGGGTTTGGAGCTGTGGATGGCGACCTGGAGACATAGCCACAGCCAACACCAGTGCACACCGATCAGGACCCAGAGGGTCCTGTCATCATTGCCCACACCACAGCAGCTGCCTAGCAACCCAAGAGCTGGCTCCCCTGCCTAGCCTCCTATTGCCACCACCAGACTCTAAACAAGCCACTGGAGGTTCAAGGTCCACTGGCCTGGGTCTGGTCCAGCTAACATCAGCCAGCATTCGCCTAGGGCCCAGCTCCCACTGCTGCCACCACTGGGACCCGAGGGGCCCAAAGACCAGCACACCATGGCTTCCCCATCCCCTGCAAAACTTCGCATAGCCTCCACTAATAACCCAACCCTAAGGAAATCAAAACTACTAGACACTATTAACAGCTGAAAAAAATCATAGAAACTACACTATCACAGGTACCCAGAAGCAAAGACAAAGTGCCCCTCCCAACCAACATCATTGATACCCTTCAGGAAAATGTCCTTCCCTATAAAAGCAAATTCAAAAAACTGGAAGAAATTATTACACTAGTTGAGAAGGTATCAAGGTAAGAATAAGGGAAGCTTGAAAAAGCAAGGAAATGACACTTTCAAAGGAACACAATAATTCCCCAGCAACGTATCCCAGTCAAAAAGAAATTCGTGATATCCTAGAAAAAGAATTCAATACTATTATTGAGACTGAGTCTTGCCCCATCACCCAGGCTGGGGTGCAGTGGCATGATCTCTGCTCACTGCAACCTCCACCTCCTGGGTTCAAGGGATTCTCCAGCATCAGCCTCCAAAGTAGCTGGGATTACAAGCATGCGCCACCATGCCCAGGTAATTTTTGTATCTTTGTAGAAATGAGGTTTCACCATGTTGGCCAGGTTGGTCTCGCACTCCTGACCCTAAGTGATCCTCCTGTCTCCGCCTTCCAAACTGTTGGGATTATAGACGTGAGCCACCGAGCCAGGCCTTAGACTGGGTTATTTCAAAAGACGTTTTCAAATTCTGACATTCTCTCTGCTGCTTGGTCTGGTCTATTGTTGAAGCTTTCAACTATATTTTGTATTTTATTTGAGGACTTCTTTAATATCAGAATTTGGGGTTTTTTTTTTGTATATCTATCTCTTTGGTTAATTTCTCATTTATATCCCTGTTTTTCTGATTTCTTTGTTTTTTTTTTTTTTTTAATTCTCTTGTACTCACTGAGCTTTTTTAATATCATAATTTTGAATTTTGGCCAGGTGCAGTGGCTCACACCTGTAATCTCAGCACTTTGGAGGCCTAGGCGGGCAGATCACTTAGGGTCAGGAGTGCGAGACCAACCTGGCCTAACATGATGAAACCCCATCTCTACTAAAAATACAGAAATTGACTGGGCATGGTGGTGCATGCCTATAATCCCAGCTACTCAGGAGGCTGAGGCAAGAGAATCGCTTGAACCCAGGAGGCGGAGGTTGTAGTGAGCCGAGATTGCGCCATTGCACTCCAGCCTGGGTGACAAGAGTGAAACTCCGTCTCAAAAACAAACAAACAAAAACAGTCTAACAATGTTCCAGCAGGCAAGTGACTTACATGGAAAGATTGATACAATTCTTCTGCAACTATTTTTCTCCTTTATCTCTGCTCTCCCCTCTGCGATTTTTGGAGAGGCAGCATGTGGTTGGTTAAAAGTGTGAATTGTGGAGCCAAACTCCCTGGGATCAAATCTCAGCCCCATCGCTTACTAGCAATTTAGCATTAGGGAATTTCACTTAACTGTCCTGGTTTAGTCTCCATATTTGTAAAATAAATATAATAATGTTCACTTTATAGGGTTATTATGAGGTCTAAGAATATTTGTAAAGTACTTAGGACAATGCCTGTTTATGCCAACTTAATTGGGTTCCTATTTCCTATGCCTGGCACATACTAAGGATGATATTAGTGTTCCCTAAATAAATATCTCTCCCAAATAGAGGGGGGAAAGAGTGCTTGATAGAATAGATTCTCTTTCTCGTCCTCTTCTCTCAATCTTTCTCGCCAGCTTTCTCTCCAACTTTGTCTCTACTTCTCATTTGCTCAGCATTTACTGAGCACCTTCTGTGTATTGCATATGATTTTAAACTGGTCATTATATTTGAATTATAAACACACTGTCCCTATCTTCTTATGTATAATGAAACAAATCAGTGCTTGAGCAAGCTATTACAATACAACAAGATGGAGCAAGAGGAGGGAAAGGCAGAATGAAAGATGTTCTCTTTCTCTCTCTCTCTCTCTTCTGAAGAAAATAAACCAAGAAATTTACTAAAGTATGTGAAGAACTGGCTATCTTTTATTAGAAAACTTGAGAGGTTTCGAAGTGTTATTGTTACTACAGTTAACTTGAAATCGTCTGGTTTTAGTTAATTTTAGCCAGCAGGGGGCAGGAGTGTCCAGCTGTGTGAACCCAGTTATTCTGATCTTTTCAAGACTTCGCTAAAGAAAAAATGCTTCCCACTTAATGTATGGGAACTTCAAATTCTTAAGCTGTACAACCGGTGCATAGAAAAATGATTCTTGATATGATCATGTTAAAATTGGTACATGGTAATAAATTTCTACTGATTTTGACGGTCAGTTTCTTTCTTTTCCTCTATTTTTTCTTTCTCTTTCTCTTTCCTCCCGATGTGACTGTAGAGAAGACTAGATAAGGTCTTCTGGGTTTTCTTCTGTATTCCTATGCATTTCTGTCAGCATTTTTTATATCAGCCTGTGCAGTTCAACCTACAAGCCAGTAGACGACACTTGTAGGTAAGAACTGGCTGTAGCCAACCGTGCCGGGTATATAGTTGATCGTTTTTTATTGGGAGAAACCCTCTGTTGCCTCTGGAAATGGGCTGATTCTTGGAGTACAGAGTGGTCTGAGCTCCCTGCTCAGCCCCAGGGAGGTGGGGACAAGATGGGCAGGTTTACCTATAGGTCCCCCAAGGGCAGGCACAAGCACCAGTACCGAGGGAAAATCCAGTGGGTGGCCACGAGGTACCCAGAGGTGTGCCTAGCCATGGAGCTAGGAAGCCTCCTCAGCTCCAATTCCCTGCATGCGTTGGGAGGTGGCCGAAACACCTAATCCTGGAGAGTGGGTGCTCTACTTTCCTGGAGATCTGCTTGAGCATGGAGCGGAGAAGGTTCTCCTGCACCAGGATCTCCGCATGTACTAGGTGCCACATTTTCTTGACTCATTTATCTACTGGTAGACATTTGGGCTGCTTCCACCTCTCGGCTGTTGTGAATAGTGCTGCAATTAACATAGGTGTGTAAATATCTCTTTAGGATATTGCTTTCAATTCTTTTGAATATATACCTGAAAGTGGAATTGCTGGATCAGATAGTTTTATTTTTAAGTTTTTGAGAACCACCACACTGTTTTCCGTTGTAGCTGCACCATTTCATATTCACACCAATGGTGTACAAAGGTTCCACTCCTCCCCATCCTTGTCAACTCTTGTTATTTTTGTTTTTTTGTTCTTGATAGTAGTGATCCTTAAGGGGTCTGAGGTGATATCTCACTTTAGTTTTGCTTTGCATTTAATGATTAAAGATGTTAAGCGCCTTTTCACATGTTTGTTGGAAATTGATATATCATCTTGGGAGAAATGTCTATTCAAATCTTTTGCCAATTTTAAAATCAGGTTATTTATATTTTTGCTGTTAAGTTGAAGGGGTTGGCTAGGTGCAGTGGCTCACACCTGCACTTCAGCACATTCATACTTCTGTCTACAATCTGCGGGATCTACCTGTCCTCAGCAATAACTGTAGGTAGCATGCCTCCTTTGTTTAACAACATATTATAACCACAGTCTACCAATTCATCTGAGTACGTGAGCACTTAAGGTACTTCTCCCCTTCAGCCCCCATGCCAGCAGACACTGGTGGTTAATGGCAGAGTTAATAGAATTCTGCATTCCCTTCTTAGCGTGTTGGCCTCCTGGTAGCTATCTGTTTAGGGCAGTGGTAGGAAAGAGTTTCATAGAAAGAAAAGTACAGCTGGGCGCTGTGGCTCATGCTTGTACTCCCAGCACTTTGGGAGGCCGTGGCAGGTGGATCACAAGGTCAGGCAATGGAGACCATCATGGCCAACATGATGAAGCCCCATCTCTACTAAAAATGCAAAATTAGCTGGGTGTTATGGCGAGCACCTCTAATCCCAGCTACTTGGGAGGCTGAGGCAGGAGAATCGCTTGAACCCAGGAGGCGGAGGTTGCAGTGAGCCAAGATTGCACCACTGCGCTCCAGCCTGGCAACAGAGTGAGATTCTGTCTCAAAAAAAAAAGAAAAAAGAAAAGTGCAAATCGCACAACTGACCAGTGTACAATTACCACTTATACTGAATATTTTCCTTTTTCTCTTTCTGTTTTTTTTTTTTTGAGACAGAGTCACTCCGTCACCAGGTGCCAGACTGGAGTGCAGTGGTGCAACCTCGTCTCACTGCAACCTCCGCCTCCTGGGTTCAAGCAATTCTCCTGCCTCAACCTCCCAAGTAGCTGGGACTACAGGTGTGCACCACCACGCCCAGCTAATTTTTTTGTATTTTTAGTAGAGACGGGGTTTCACCATGTTGGCCAGGATGGTCTCGATCTCTTGACCTCGTGATCCGCCTGCCTCGGCCTCCCAAAGTGCTGGGATTACAGGCATGAGCCACCGTGCTCAGCCTCCTTTTTCTCTTTCAAATCCACTCTCCACCCTCTTTCTCCACTCTCCTCCATTTTCTGTACTCTAGGAAACAGAACTTCATTGACTGTATTGGGAGGCTGCCCAATTGGGTCTGGCTGATGGAAGGCACTGACAGGAGGGCAGAGGAAGAAAGTGATGGCAAGGTGGTACTTCCCCAGCTCCCTGCCTGCAGGTTTGCTGAGGGTTAACTTTGTTTATAGGAAAGGCCACAACTGCTATAATTACAATGACTTTCACCAGGTTCCAGTAACTGGGCCCTCTCCCTGTCCAGTCGGGGAAGGGGGAGGTAGGAGTGGAGGTATGATAACAACTCCTCAAGCGTTTTGGCCCATGCTGTTTCACCTTCCCTAAGGATTCTCTCTCTTTTTTTTTTTTTTTTTGAGATGAAGATCTCACTTTGTTGCCCAGGCTGAAGTGCAGTGTTATGGTCTTGGTTTTGGCTCACTGTAGCCTCAAACTTCTGGGCTCAAGCAATCCTCCTGCTTCAGTCTCCCAAGTAGCTGGATTACAGGTGCTTACAAGTAGCTGGACTACACCACACTTGGCTAATTTTTGTTTTTTTGTTTTTTGTAGAGACGAGGTCTTGCTGTGTACTCCCAGCAAGTGTACTCCCAGCTGTGTACTCAACCCATTGTAAGGGTTATTGCCGAGTTTAAAATGAGGAAACTGAGGCCAGCACAAGAAGATCCAATGCGAATTTATTCAGCTCCAAGGCGAGGTTCTGCGGTCTGACAGGAGGGGCTGGAGAAGTCACGTGGACTCCTCTCAGACGTGGGGTTTTATAGGGAGTGGAGGCGTTTGATTGGTTGTGGGAGAGCAGGATGTGGACATGGCAAGCTGCTATTGGCAGGTAGGCGGGATTTCCAGTGAGCAGGCCACCCAGGGGAAGTGGGACCTGGACGGGACAAAATGCTACTGGGCAGGTTCTGGCAGGGCTTTTTTAAATTTTGGCAGAATTCTTCAACAGCTGGCTAGGTGCTGAGTGCAGAGCCTAGTGCCAAGTGCAGAAGTGGGCGCGGGATGATGACGTGGTTTCTAGGCACGGGGCGGGGGCATGTCCGAGCTCCCGGCGAGGCAACCAGCCTTACATCCATGCTGGTCTCAAACTCCTGACCTCAACTGACCCTCCTGCCTTCACCTCCCAAAGTGCTGGAATTACAGGTGTAAGCTGCTGTACCTGAACCCTAAGGATTTTATAAGCCTGCCCAAACCTTTGTAAATAGCCCCCTTATTAAGTTATCTTCAAATACTCTCTTTAAGAATTATAGACTCACCAGGCATGGTGGCTTATGCCTGTAATCCTAGCACTTTTTTTTTTGAGAGGGAATCTCACTCTCACCAGGCTGGAGTGCAGTGGCATAATCTCTGGTCACAGCAAACTCCAGCTCCTTGGTTCAAGTGATTCTCCTGCCTCAGCCTCCCAAGTAGCTGGGATTATAGGCATGCACCACTATGCCCAGCTAATTTTTGTATTTTTAGTAGAGACAGGGTTTCACCATGTTGGCCAGGATGGTCTCAATCTCCTGATCTTGTAATCCACCTGTCTCGGCCTCCGAAAGTGCTGGGATTACAGGCATGAGTCACCACACCCGGCCAATCCTAGCACTTTTTAAGAGGTGGAATTAGGTGGATCATTTGAGGCAAGGAGTTTGAGCAACATGGTGAAACCCCATCTCTACAAAACATACAAAGAAGTTAGCCAGGCATGGTGACATGTGCCTGTAGTCCCAGCTACTTGGGAGGCTGGGGAGTGAGGATTGATTGAGCCCTGGAGGTTGAGCCTGCAGTGACCCATGATTGTTCCACTGCACTCCAGCCTGGGCAACAGAGTGAGACCCTGTCTCCAAAAAAAAAAAAAAAAGGAATTATGGACTGAATTCTTATGTTGATGCCCTAACCCTCCATGTGACTATATTTGGCTATAGGGCTTCAAGGAGGTAGTTAAGGTTAAATGAGGTCATAAGGGTGGGCCCTAATCCGATAAGATGAATGTTCTTAGAAGAAGAACAGGAGGAGATGCCAAGCTTATCTTGGTCCACACTCATGCACACAGAGGAGGCTGTGTGAGGACCCAGTGCGAAGGCAGCTGTCTGCAAAACAGGAAGAGGCTTCACTGGAAATCAACCCTGCTGGCACCTTGATCTTAAACTTTCATTCTCCAGAACTGTGAGAAAATACATTTCTGTTATTTAAACCACCCAGGCTATGGTATCCTGTTATGACAGCCTGGACTAACTAATATATCCTCTGACAGATACACTATTCAAGCTATTGAATAGATCCTCCACCAAGGGGATTATGACCCCGGGGAGTTCAAGGATAGCCTGGGGCATTATTGGGTACTTCTGAATAATATAAATTTGTTTTTTAATTAAAGGAATACAGCAACCCTTGATATAGAAAGATGTCTGTGTAACACCTTGGAATTCATTTATTAAATAAATATTTATTAGTCAAGTGCTATATGAAGTCACTGCAGATAAAGCAGTTGTGGGCCCAGAAAATTTGAGACAGGTCCCTTTTAATTTAGAAAGTTTATTTTGGGCCAGGCACGGTGGCTCAAGCCTGTAATCCCAGCACTTTGGGAGGCTGAGGCGGGTGGATCACAAGGTCAAGAGATCGAGACCATCCTGGTCAACATGGTGAAACCCCGTCTCTACTAACACAAAAAATTAGCTGGGCATGGTGGCGCGTGCCTGTAATCCCAGCTACTCAGGAGGCTGAGGCAGGAGAATTGCCTGAACCCAGGAGGTGGAGGTTGCGGTGAGCCGAGATCGCGCCATTGCACTCCAGCCTGGGTAACAAGAGCGAAACTCCGTCTCAAAAAAAAAGAAAAAAAAAAAAAAAAGAAAGTTTATTTTGGCCAGGCATGGTGGCTCACGCCTGTAATCTCAGCACTTTGGGAGGCTGAAGCGAGTGGATCACCTGAGGTTGGGAGTTCAAGACCAGGCTGACTTACATGGAGAAACTCCGTCTCTACTAAATATACAAAATTAGCTGGGTGGTGCATGCCTGTAATCCCAGCTACTCAGGAGGCTGAGGCAGGAGAATCACTTGAACCCGGGAGGCAGAGGCTGCGGTGAGCCTAGATCATGCCATTGCACTCCAGCCTAGGCAACAGAAGCAAAACTCCATCTCAAAAATGTTTATTTTGCCAAGGTTGAGGACAGGTAGGAAACAGAAGGAAAGGCAGAAGGGCCCAAACTGCAACTCAGCTGAGCTTTCCCAGAGTTCTACCTATCAGCTTGTAATTGCCTAAACAGGTTTTTCTTGTCTGCTGTCCAGAAGAGCCAATCCACCGAGAAGAGCAGGAGAATTTTCAGCAAATAAAGAGTTTGATTGCAGGGCCAGCTGCATAGGAGGATGAGAGATAATTCTCTAATCCACCTCCCCAAGAATGTGGGGCCTCCATGGACAGTTTGGTAGGCAGGGAGCTAGAGAATGGAGAATACGGATTGGTTGAGTCAGGGATGAAATCATAGGAAGTTGACACTTTCTTCTTGCGCTGAGTTAGTTCCCGGGTACGGGTTAACAGTCCGAGTGCCAGTTTACCCATACCGAATGCAAGGTCTGAAAAATATCTCAAACACCAATCTTAGCTTTTATAGCAGCAGTATTATCCATAGGAGCAATTAAGGAAGTTGTAAATCTTGTGATCATTGGCTACATGACTCCTGAGCAGTAAGTAGTTTTAAAAAGGCAAGTTATAAGCAGGGCGCGGTGGCTCACACCTGTAATCCCAGCACTTTGGGAGGCTGAGGCGGGCGGATCGCCTGATGTCAGGAGTTTGAGACCAGCCTGGCCAACATGGTGAAACCCTGTCTCTACTAAAAATGGAAAAATTAGCTGGGCGTGGTGGTGGGCGCCTGTGATCCCAGCTACTAGGGAGGCTGAGGTAGGAGAATTGCTTGAATCTGGGAGGCAGAGGTTGCAGTGAGTCAAGATCGCACTACTGCACTCCAGCCTGGGCGACAGAGCAAGATTCTGTCTCAAAAAAATTTTTCTTTTTTATTTTAAAAAGGCAAGTTACAAAACAACAGCTAGTTGAGTTTAACTGTGCCTACATCTTAGCAGAATTCAGGCCTCTATCACAATTCTAACCTTGTGAATTCTAACCATAATCCTAACCTTTTGCTAGTTTTACAAAAGCAGTTTCAGTCCTGAGCAAAGAAGTGTTTTGTTTTGGAAAGAAACTGTTATCATCTTTGATTCAAAGTTAAACTATAAACTGAATTCCTCCCATAGTTAGCGTGGAATGAGCAAAGACAGCTCGTGAGGTTAGAAACAAGAGTCAGTTATATTAGATTTCCCTCACTGTCATAATTTTTAGATTTCCTTCATTGTCATAATTTTTGCAAAGGCAATTTCAAACCTCCATGTATTAGTCCATTTTCACATTGCTAATATAGACATACTTGAGACTGGGTAATTTATACAGGAAGGAGGTTTAATGAACTCACAGTTCCGCATGGCTAAAGAGGCCTTACAATCATGGTGGAAGATAAGGAGTAGCATGTCATGTCTTAGATGGATGGCAGAAGGCAAAAGGAGAGCTCCTGCAGGGAAACACCACTTTATAAAACCATCAGATCTCATGAGACTTATTCACTATCACGAGAACAGCATCGGAAAGACCTGCCCTCGTAATTCAATTATCTCCCACCTGGCGCCTCCCACAACATGTGGGAATTATGGGAGTACAATTTAAGATGAGATTTGAGTGGGGACACAGAGCCAAGCTGTATCACTTCACCTATATCTCATTGGCCAGATTTTAAAAGCATGTCTAGGCCAGGCACCCTGGTTCTCGCTTGTAATCCCAGCACTTTGGGAGGCCGAGACGGGCAGATCACAAGGTCAGGAGTTCAAAACCAGCCTGGCCAAGACGGTGAAAATACATCTCTACTAAAAATACAAAAAGTTAGCCAGGCATGGTGGTAGGTCCTTGTAACCCCAGCTACTCAGGAGGCTGAGGCAGAGAACTGCTTAAACCTGGGAGGCAGAGGTTGCAGTGAGCTGAGATCACGCCACTGCACTCCAGCCTGGGCGACAGAGCCATATTTAATTTTGTAAAAACACAAAAATTAGTCAGGCGTAGTAGTGCATGCCTGTAGTCCCAGCTACTCAGGAGGCTGAGGCAAGAGAATCACTTGAACCCAGGAGGCAGAGGTTGCAATGGGTCGGGATCGTGCTACTGCACACCTGGGCAACAGAGTGAGACGCCTAACAAAAAATCATTATAATCAAGTTTATCCTAAGACTACAAGCATAGTCCATACAAGAAAAGTCTAGCAAATATAACTTCTTTCTAATAATATAAAAGAGAAAATTATACAATAAACTCACTAGACTTTTAAAATAATTACCGCAGGCTGGGCCCAGTGGCTCATGCCTGTAATCCCAGCACTTGGGGAGGTCAAGGCAGGTGGATCGCCTGAGCTCAGGAGTTTGAGAACAGCCTGGGCAACATGGTGAAACCCCATTACCATAAAAAATACAAAAATTGGCTGGGTGCAGTAGTGTGCACCTATAGTTCCAGCTACTCGGGAGGCTGAAGCAGGATAATTGCTTGAGCCTGGGAGGAGGAGGTTGTGGTGAGTTGAGATTGCACCATTGCCCTCCAGCCAGGGCAACGGAGCAAAACCTTGCCATAAATAAAATAAAACAAAATAATTCCCACATATACACATACGCTAATTTTAAAAAAACAACATATCACCTTTAACAAAGAAACAGAATAGAAGGAAATTCCCTCATCTTGATAAAGGTGTAATACCAAAAACAGAGCAAACATAATACATAATGGAAAAAAATTGAGATGCATTCACTTTCAGCTCAGGAAAATGCAGGTTGCTCATATTCAGCAGTACAATTTTCAGTGGTTTTGAAGGAGCTGGTAAGTTGTATAAGAAAAGAAAAAGAGGCCGGGCACAGTGGCTTATGCCTATAATCCCAGCACTTTGGGAGGCAGAGGCAGGTGAATCACCTGAGGTCAGGAGTTCGAGACTAGCCTGGCCAACATGATGAAACCCCATCTCTACTAATAACACAAAAAAAATCAGCTGGGCATGGTGGTGCATGCCTGTAATCTCAGCTATTCGGGAGGCTGAGGCAGGAGAATCGGTTGAACCCGGGAGGCAGAGGTTGCAGTGAGCTAAGATCGCGCCATTACACTCCAGCCTGGGTGATAAGAGGGAAACTCCACCTCAGGAAAAAAAAGAAAGGAAAAAGAAATGAGATGTAAGCATTGAAAACAAATAAAGTTTTCATTATTTCCAGATGATGTATTCTATGTAGGAAACTCAATCAATAAGCAAGCTATTTGATGAATGAGAGTACTCAGAAAGATTGCTAAATACAAGATGAATTCATACAAATCATCCATATGGCAATAATCAATGAAAAATATAATATAAAGAGTAAAAGTATCTAAGAATTTAACTTAAAACAGAAATTATGGCTGGGCGTGGTGGCTGACGCCTGTAATCCCAGTACTTTGGGAGGCCGAGGTGGGTGGATCATGAGGTCAAGAGATCGAGACCATCCTGGTTAACATGGTGAAACCTTGTCTCTACTAAAAAAATACAAAAATTAGCTGAGCATGGTGGCGTGTGTCTGTAGTCCCAGCTACTCGGGAGGCTGAGGCAGGAGAATTGCTTGAATCTGGGAGGCGGAGGTTGCAGTGAGCGAAGATCATGCCACTGCACTCCAGCCTGGCACCTGGCGACAGCAAGACTCTGTCTCAAAAACAAAACAAAACTAAACAGAAATTATGAAAAAATTAATTATGATAAAATATTTTAAACTCTATTCAAAGTCATAACCAGCCTAAGCAATGTAGCGAGACCTCATCTCAACAACAACAACAAATTAGCCAGTGGTCATTGTGCTCTGTGGTTCTAGTTACTTTAGAGGCTGAGATAGGAGACTCGCTTGAGCCCAAGCAGTTGAAGCTACAGTGAGTGTGATTACACCACTGCACTCCAGCCTGGGCAGCAAGACCCTGTCTCAAAAAAAAAGAAAAAAAAAGTCACAGAGAAATATTTGAATAAATGGAAAGATATTTTGTTCTCCTAAATGGAATAATATATATATCTATATATATATAAATATATATAGATATATATAAATATATATAGATATATATAAATATATATAGATATATATAAATATATATTCTCCCCAAGTTAATCTGCAAGTTTCATGCAATCCCAATCAAAATTCCAGCTGGAGTTTTTTAAAAAATAGAAATTCAACAGTCAAAAGTTATGCAGAAGAACAAAGCTCCTTATTTATCTTTTTCAACTGTAAAAAAAGAACCAGATTAGAAGTTGCCTTAGCAGATATTAAGACACACAACAGGGTTATGAAGTAGAATGTGAGTAGGAAGGCCTGGAAGGTCTTGCAGGGGTAGAGGCACCTGATGTATATTATCTCAATACATTTCTTCACATTGCCAACTTTACAGTGGGCATTTCAACCTCGCCCCATGGCTTTCTTAAGTATATTTTCAATATGTGGTCCTCTCTCTTACACATCCCACACTGCTCTGAGACCCTGAAGTTGCATAGAGCATGCTCAGAAGAATGAACAGGAAAAAAGAGAAATGGGCAGAGTAGGAATGTGAGAAATGACCCAGGCTTGGATGTCTTTCCTGTGATCTTTTCCTCTGGGACCTGCTCTCTGATGGAATACTTAATCTAATACCTGACATGCTCAAAGACCGTGCAGGTGGCATGGGCTCTGAGGTACTGGTAATATTATGGTTCATGATTGGAGCAGGCATGTTAGGAGAGCAGACCTTATCTATCAATGCATCCTTTTCCTTTACCTTTTTTTTTTTCTGCATCGATGCTGGAAAACTAAACAAGGAGGAGAGCATGGGACACAATTGTCAATCTCTCTTTTCAAGGCATCCTTAAGAACTTCATCCATGAATAATATGTTGTTTATACTTAGTAAGGTATTCATTTTTAAAGTGAATAAAATACTTTTTTATTTTTGTTTAAAGCGTATTTTATCATTTCCATCTTCTGAATAACATGAAACACGTTTTTCTGGAGGGGATCCTCAGTTGATTTTTCCTCTGTTGAAAAGGCACCGAATTCATTCCTACAGGTTATGTGTGCTTCATTTGATACGCTGCTGTTCTCTGAGGACAAAACTTGGACTAAGGAGGCTCAGCATGGCTCTCCGTATCAGCCCTGACACAAAGAAAAGGCTTGGCCTATACCTGGTATGTAAAAGGGACTGGTTAACAAATGTTGAAGAAATCTCTTTTGCTGTGGGAGTCTTGAATTCCTAAATATTATAATCCATAGCCTAATTAAATTACTAACTTACTGTGTTTGAGATTTTATTCTAAAGTCCTCTGCCACACCCAGATGGATAGTCTGCAAGTCTGGATTGAAATAGTAGTCTCTACTCTAATATCTTTCCCACCTAACCTGTTCTCTTAGATATTAGAGTTCTGTTCTAAGATGTCCCTTTGGGCCATGATAGTCGAGTTAAAAAAGTGGGAAGTGGACAGGAGATGAAAGAGTGAATCTCTACTGTTAGCTGGTCCTAAGGATCACTTACCTTAATGATGTCCTGATGCTTCATTAATATGAGTAGAATTTGATTCCTTTGTTAGTAGTATATTCAGTACCATAAGGTAGAACCCGACCACTCAGAAGAGAAAACAAAGAAGAAAATGAAGGTTTATGCAATTAAGCTTAGCTCAGCCATGGGACACTGAAGAGATATTCTCCATCATCTAAAGCACAGTGCTGCCTCAGGCAACTGGGGACTGAGACAGCCCACTCTAGCCACCCTCAATGAAGTTCCTGTTAGCCCACTCTAGTAACCCTCAATAAAGTTTCTGCCATCCCTGCTTACCTTTCCCTATAAAAGGAAAGCCTTTTCCTGTTCGATTCTGAGATGCTTCCTAGATCTTATGTTCAGAGCATTCTCTGTATTGCCATAGTCTCTATGAAAAAGTTTCTCCTTAGTTGTCAAGATTTGTTTATTTGATAGTTTTAGTGTCATGACTTGCTCAAGTGCTCTTTGTCCCTCAGAACTTACTGTCTTTACCCAGGTATTCACATTCATGCTGTCTTCTCAGATCTTTTGTATCCTCCTTCTTGGCGTGGGAAATCAAGATCCAAGGTACATTAGTTTGTTAGGGCTGCCATAGCAAAATACCATAGACTACATGCCTTAAACAATGGAAATTTATTTTCTCACAATTCTGGAGGCTGGGAAGTCCAAGATCAAGACATCAGCATGGTTGGTTTCTTCTGAGGGCTCTCTCCTAGGCTTGCAGATAGCTGCCTTCTTGCCATGTCCTCATATGGTAGTCCCTCTATCTGTGTCAATTTCCTAATCTCTTCTTATAAAGACACCAGTCATATTAGATTAGGGCCCACCCAAATGACCTCATTTTCCTTTAATTACTTCTTTAAAGGCTCTGTCTCCGACTGCTGTCTCATCTTGAGGTACTGGAGATTAGGAAATCAACACACAAATTTTGGAAACACACTTGAGCCCATAAAGCATGGCAATGAGTTGCAACTCCTAATCTGGTGATTTAGAAAGTTGTCTAACAAGGCCAGGCACGGTGGTCAATGCCTGTAAGCCCAGCACTTTGGGAGGCTGATGTGGGCAGATCACGAGGTCAGGAGTTCGAGACTGGCCTGGCCAATATGGTAAAACCATGTCTGTACTAAAAATACAAAAATTAGCCAGGTGTGGTGGTGGATACCTAAAATCTCAGCTACTCGGGAGGCTGAGGCAGGAGAATCACTTGAACTCAGGAGGCGGAGGTTGCAGTGAGCCAAGACCGTGCCATTGCATTCCAATCTGGTCAACAAAGTAAAACTCCATCACACACACACACACAAAAGAAAGTTGTCTAACATAGTAAGGATATTGAACGCAGGATCTTCCTCTTTTTTTTTTTTCTATTTCAACAAAAACATTCCTGGATGAAGGTCATCTTGGTTAATTAAAAAATGTATATATTTTAATTGTTAAAATGACATAAATGGGGCCGGGCTCGGTGGCTTATGCCTGTAATCCCAGCACTTTGGGAGGCCGAGGCAGGCAGATAATGATGTCAGGAGTTTGAGACCAGCCTGGCCAACATGGTGACACCCCGTCTCTACTAAAAATACAAAAATTAGCTGGCCATGGTGGTGCACACCTGTAATCCCAGCTACTCAGGAGGCTGAGGCAGGAGAATTGTTTGAACCTGGGAGGTGGAGGTTGCGGTTACCCAAGATCGTGCCACTGCATTCCGGTTTGGGCGACCTTATAAAGTATCAAAAGAGACCTTATAAAGAGAAAGAATTGAGACCCTATCACAAAAAAAGAGACATAAATATCGTTAAATAAAATACATTTTATTAGATAAAATTTATCATCTTAATCATTTTATGAGGACAGTTCAGTGGTAGAAAGTATATGGAAATTGTTGTATAGTCAATCTTTGGAAATTTTCATCTTGAAAAATTGAAATTCTATAACCATTAAACAACAACTCCTCATTTCCCCTTCTCTGCAGTCCCTGGCAACTGCCATTCAACTTTCTGTTTCTATGAGCCCATACTTGACCACTTTCGGTTTCTTATATAAGTGGAATCAATCAGTATTCGTTTTTTTTATGACTGGCTTATTTCACTTAGCATAATGTCCTTAAGTTTCATCCAGAATTTCGCTCCTTTATAAGGTTGAATAATATTTCATTGAATGTATGTACATATTTTGTTTATCCATCATTGGGCATGTAAGTTGTTTCCATCTTTTTTGCTCTTATGAATAACACTGCTATAAAAACAAGTGTGCAAATATCACTTTGAAACCATGCTTTCAATTCTTTTGGATATATGTTCAGAAGTGAAATTGTTAAATCATATGTAATTTCATTTTTAATATTTTATGGAACTGCCATACTATTTTCCGTAACAGCATCTTGGCTCTTTTTGAGTGGGAATTTAATCTTTGACTCTTTCTATTGAGAGAGAATCTTACTGGCTCTTTTCCGTTTGAATGAGAATTTTCTGGGATGGAAGTCTTGACTCTTTTTGAGTGAGAATTTAATCCCTGAATCTTTCTATTGAGTTGAATTCTTCCTGGCTCTTTTTTTTTCTTTTTCTTTTTTTTTTTTTTGAGACAGAGTCTTACTTTGTCACCCAGGCTGGAGTGCAGTGGTGCAATCTAGGCTCACTGCAACCTCAGCCTCCCAGGTTCAAGCAATTCTCCCTGCCGCAGCCTCCCTACTAGCTGGGATTACAGGCACCCATCACCACACTCAGCTAATTTTTGTATTTTCAGAAGAGATGGGGTTTCACCATTTTGGCCAGGCTGGTCTCAACTTCCTGACCTCAGGTGATCCATCCACCTCAGCCTCCCAGAGTGCTGGGATTACAGGCTTGAGCCACCGTGCCTGGCCTTTCCTGGCTCTTTTCTGTTGAATGGGATTCCTCCTGGATCTTGTGTGAGATCTGTTTTGTTTACCTGAATACTAAACTAATTCCATTAATAATTCTCACTCCATGCCGGGGCGATAGCTCATGCCTGTAATCCCAGCACTTTGGGAGGCCAAGGAGGGTGGATCCCTTGAGGTCAGGAGTTGGACCAGCTTGGCTAATGTGTCAAAACTCCATCTCTACAAAAAAATACAAAAAATTAGCAGGGCATGGTGGTGCCCCTCTCTTTGAAATCCATGAACAGGCTTGTAAAAATAAATCTACATAATGCAAACTCATGGTTCATGGCTTTTCAACTTAAACAACTTCGGAAAAGCTGAAAGTTAGAGAGGACTGCCAGAAAGCACAAACCTTAAGATGAAGGAATGATGCAAAAAAAAACAATGAACATTTCTGCCCCAAGACTTGGAATAAGGTTTGACTTTATAAAATTAAAGATTTCCGGCCGGGCGCGGTGGCTCAGCCTGTAATCCCAGCACTCTGGGAGGCCGAGGCGGGTGGATCACGAGGTCAAGAGATCGAGACCATCCTGGTCAACATGGTGAAACCCCGTCTCTACTAATACAAAAAATTAGCTGGGCATGGTGGCGCGTGCCTGTAATCCCAGCTACTCAGGAGGCTGAGGCAGGAGAATTGCCTGAACCCAGGAGGCGGAGGTTGCGGTGAGCCGAGATCGCGCCATTGCACTCCAGCCTGGGTAACGAGCGAAACTCTGTCTCAAAAAAAAAAAAAAAAAAATTAAAGATTTCCTTTCAACAAAGGACATTATAGAAAAACTTCACAGACACATAGCAAATTAGGAGAAATCATTAATACTGTCTAATGCTAAGGAGGTACTGATACCTAGAACACATGATAAATGGTTTCAGATTAACAACAGCAAGAAAATACAATAGAAATATGGGCAAATGATAATAGGCAATTCACAAAAGAAGAAACCCAAATCCTAACACTTACCTGAAAACATGCACAAAATCATTAGTAATTAAATATGAATTAAAACAGTGAGATTTTATATCATTAGATTGACACACAGTAGAAACTCTAAATTTCCCAAGTGTTGGTGGAAATGTGGAGATACAGGGACCTAGTGCTGCTGGTGAAAAAACAGACAGATTTGTCCATTCTGTAAAGCAATCTGGCAGTTCATAGTCTAAATATGTATATTATATATATTCAAGAAAGGGATTCCTAAGCTTGTTTACTTGCCTTTCAATGTTTTTGAAGAATGCTCTCACTTAGCCATTTTTCTGCCCCGAAAGAGTTCTGAGTAAGGTGAAGTAAAGGCAGTTCTGTTGTGTCAATCCTTTAGGAAACTCCCAGGCATATTGCAGCTAGCAAACAGAATTCTTTGGGAAGAAGATCCACTCTACTCCCTCCAGAACCAGATACCCTCAGCAGGAATGTAGATTGCCATCTAGAAGATCTGCTACTATTCTGGGAATGGGAGTGCAGCAAGGCTAAGTTAATGCCACAAAGCTCTCCTACTGGTTTAAGTCATTTTCTTGATTCAGTGTTCACTTGGTTGCTGTAAAGCTTTGACTATTTTCCAGATTCTGAAGAAGTGGATTCTGACAGTTTTTGTTCATTTTTTTGGTATTTCTGTGAAGGGTTATGAGCCTTGGGAACTTCCTGCTCCACATTTTGACTAAGGTCTGGACTTGCCAATAATTTTTTTTTTTTTTTTTTTTTTGAGACGGAGTTTCGCTCTTGTTACCCAGGCTGGGGTGCAATGGCGCGATCTCGGCTCACCGCAACCTCCGCCTCCTGGATTCAAGCAGTTCTCCTGCCTCAGCCTCCTGAGTAGCTGGGATTACAGGCACGCGCCACCATGCCCAGCTAATTTTCTGTATTTTTAGTAGAGACGGGGTTTCACCATGTTGACCAGGATGGTCTTGATCTCTTGACCTCGTGATCCACCCGCCTCAGCCTCCCAAAGTGCTGGGATTACAGGCATGAGCCACCGTGCTCGGCCCCAATAATTTTTAAAAATGAAACCAGATCCTCAAAAATGTCTTACAATAAAAATATTCAATATTCAGTGCATCAATGAATGTTGCCCATGCTGGTCTCAAACTCCTGGGCTCAAGCTGTGTGTCCACCTCAGCCTCCCAAAGTACTGGGATTACAGACGTGAGTCACAGTGCCCAGCCTTTTTTAGATTTTTCATGGGACAACTTTCACTCCTGAGATACAGATGAATTAGAAGCACAAGTTTTAGAGTTGAAAAACCTAACTTGGAATCCTGACACACTTGCTAGCTAGAGGCCCTTTGGTTTGAGCCCTAGTTTCCTCATCTGTAAAACAGAAATCGTATTAACAGTTCTTAATTCACAGGATTTTTGTGATTGCATTAGATGAGATAGTAAACACATTTAGTATAGAACTTCCCACACAGTTTCTCCATAATGACAACTATTCTTTCTCTTTAGACTTAAAGGATGAATTATAGGACAAAACCCAGTCTGGATGCTGCTTTGTGTGGACCACCTCTTTCCTAATTTTTCCAGTTAGGAAATACTGAGCCGAACCAATGTGATTTCCTATTTCTATGACTGACCTCCTGGGATATGTCTTAAGACTCTAAAGCATATGTTGAGGTGAGCAGTAGAATAGCTGGACATAGATGTGTTTACTGCAATGAGACAGGGCCAGTCAGGAAGGACGAAAGTATAAAACTATTATTTGTGCCCATTTGGTGCAAGTGAGGAAAGAGATCCAAACATCTAAGATCACCTCCCCCTTGACTTCCACACTGCATTTCAATAGAAGAAAAGGCTGGCTGACTGGCTCCTCCTAAATCGCCTTCCTATGGATAGCAGGCACAGTATGGGGGAATCTCTCCTGAAGGCATTGTTTTTACTTAAACAAGATCAATCCCCCACCGCACTCCTAGTCCATTGACCAAGACCCTTTCACATGTAATTTCTAAAACTGTAAACTCAAGACCTTTTCACATGTAATTTCTAAAAGCGTAAACCCAAGAGCCTTTCACGGGTAATATCTAGGGTTGTAAGCCTATGTAAAGGCAGAGCTTCTCTTTGTCTAACGAGCTTGGCTGTTAGACAAAACATGTCACCTCCTTCCGGCTGTAATAAACCACCTCTTCCTTCCCAGTTCGGTGTCTGAGAGGTCTGTTTCTCGTGGCCACTCCTGCTTCACAAGAACAGTAGATTGAGAAGTGGCATGAACAGGCGGCCAGAGGAGAATAGATGAAACTGAGGCCATGGGAAGAAGTCTAGACAGGAAGGCAGCACTTGATATCCAAGAGCAGATTAACAAGCACCAAATGGCATTGATGTTAAGGGTAGATAGCTGACTTCAAGAAAATCTGACTAGAATAACTGGTGGTACAGCCATCAGGGCAGACAAAGCTCCTAGATTCAGGGGCCCTAGGAACTGGCAATATTCTGAGGTTCAAGCAGGCGGCCATGACATGGGGTTGGGTCTCAGTCTGAGGAGGGGTCGGGGGAATTAATAAGAAGGATCCTAGAGGATTAGAGTACCAGACAGGTTACAAGCAAGGGTTTCAAATAGACAGAACAAAGCAGTAATTTAACTACTGGAACTGATGCTAGCCAAAGGATTTCTTTATCTAGGCACTACTGACACTTTGGATTGGATAATTAATTGGAGGTGGGGGGAAGGAAGGCTGCCCTGTGCATGATAGTAAGGTGCTTAGCATTAGCACTACCCACTAGATGCCATTAGTGTCTACTTCCCAGGCTGTGACAATCATAAAGCCTCCAGACATTGCCAAATGTCCTAATGCAGGGAGAGTGGGCAGCTGAGAACCACTAGAGTATGCTTGATGAGCACTGCTCCAACCATGGAGGCTGGGGTAAGAGAGTCTCAGGAGTGAGTTGATCTGGAAGAGGCTGGTGGCTGGGCTTCATGTCAATGACTGAAGGTGACCCAGTGAGACCAGCATAGTGAACATTTTCCCCAGATCCCTGCCCCTTTCATCATTTCTCTGTGTACTCTACCCTGGTCTTCTCTGCACCCCTTCTCTCAGTGTGCTTTTCCTCCAAAGAACTGCGTTTATGCTTCTCTAGTTTCTTTGCCTGGGGGAGCCCTGATTTGTGTGACATAGCTCCCTTGGTTAGATGATTCCCTAAAATTCCACTGCCCTCCCTAATTGGTCTCTTCTTCCCTGCTTTGCCCACTCTCTTATAGGTATCTCCTAGGAACATGTCCATTATAATTCAAGTGTACACAAATCTCTCCTTAGGATCTGCTTCCACAGAACCCCTTAATATAGCCAGTAATGCTGGAATCAAGGACAGAGTCAGGTGTAAGAAACAAGCCCAGAAGAGCAGTTCAGAGTGAAGACTGTGAAGAAGCCTGATATTGACAATGTGCTTTCCATCATGAGACATGGCATCACTGTGCTTTCCATCATGAGGCAGGGCAATGAGAGAGGTGATTTAAAGAAGTTGAGGAGGCTGGGCGTGGTGGCTCACGCCTGTAATCCCAGCACTTTGGGAGGCCGAGGCGGGTGGATCACGAGGTCAGAAGATCGAGACCATCCTGGTCAATATGGTGAAACTCCGTCTCTACTAAAAATACAAAAAATTAGCTGGGCATAGTGGTGCGTGCCTGTAATCCCAGCTACTCAGGAGGCTGAGGCAGGAGAATTGCCTGAACTCAGGAGGCGGAGGTTGCGGTGAGCCGAGATCACGCCATTGCACTCCAGCCTGGGTAACAAGAGCGAAACTCCGTCTCAAAATAAATAAATAAATAAATAAAATAAAGAAGTTGAGGAAATCTAGACAGTGTGGTCTTGGTCTCAGGAACAAGGATGAAGGCAAGCTAAGAGAATAAACCACAGGGTCTTAAGTTGGTATAAAAATAACCGAACTATTGGAAGAAAGACCTCTTTTTCTTTTTTTTTTGGAGACAGAGTCTCACCCTGTCATCAGGCTGGAGTGCAGTGGTGCCATCTTGGCTCACTGCAACCTCCACCTCCCGGGTTCAAGCAATTCTCCTGCCTTAGCCTCCCAAGTAGCTGGGACTACAGGTGTGTGCCACCATGCCCAGCTAATTTTTGTATTTTTAGTAGAGACGGGGTTTCACCATATTGGCCAGGCTGGTCTCTAACTCCTGACATCGTGATCCACCTGCCTCAGCCTCCCTAAGTGTTCAGATTACAGAGTGAGCCACCGAACCCTGCCTCCTTTTTTTTATTTTTTTGAGTTGGAGTCTCACTCTATTGCCCAGGCTGAGAGTGCAGTGGTGCAATCTTGGGTGGCGGGGATTACAGGCACACACCACCATACCCTGCTATTTTTTTTGTATTTTTAGTAGAGATGGGGTTTCGCCATGTTGGTCAGGCTAGTCTCAAACTCCTGACCTCAGGTGATCCACCCACCTCAGCCTCCCAAAGTGCTGGAATTACAGGCATAAGCCATCACGCCCAGCCAACTTCTGCTTTTTCATAGAACTATTTGTGCACCATTTGCACTCCAGTAGTTGATTGATACAATCATTTTGGGAAGGACCAGCTATGAGAAGTTTTGTAGCAAAGACAGCCATCTTGTTAAACACTTGTTCCTTTAGTACTACTTCAGTGATACCGCCATTCCACACAATGTGGACCAAACCCTGATGTGCCACATAGAAAAATCATTTTTATGTTTTAAAGCAGTAACAATAGTGACGGAAAATAAAATATTTAAAAAACAATTTTTGAGAGCAATCATAAGAAATTTTTAAGCAACTTAGTCTCACATCTAGGAGACACAATATTTGAAATAATAAATTATAGAATCTTTACTCATAATTTGTCTTTTGTAATCATTTCTTTATTGCATGAAGAAATCATCTGCATTCTTCAGTCAGTATGTAATCTGGACCACTGCAAGTTACAATTTTTAATTCTGAAAATTAAAGCTTTGATAACACGTTTTAAGAAATACATAGACAGGAAGTACCAATTGGCATTCAAGACAAATCATTCCTGTGCTAAGTAAAATCATTTGAGAGAGAAAACTATGGAAATGAATTAATTTTAGAAAAATTAATTCAGAGTTACTCAATGATGACAAAGGAAAAAATAAGAGTGAGATAAACTAAAAATAAAATTAAATCAATAGCTATTAATTATGAGTTTAACATGGTTTTACTCTCTAAACATAAAAACTTTTACATTATAAATATTTAAAATATGACTAGTGGGTAAAAAAGCATTTACAAACATATTTGCAAATGGCATTTCTCATTAATTCATTAAACAAACAGATCTCTGATGCACTGTCTTCAGCATAGATGCCTGTGTTTTGTGGGCTCATCACCCTGACCACATGAACCAATTACTCTGACTATAACTGTTTGGGCAGGAGTATACCCTGTGCTGTGGGCAGCTAAGCTATATTCTTTTCAGAGACTTAGAATGTGGTCCAGCAAAAATGCTGAACTGCTTAATTTCTTTCTCAGAGATTTGAATGAGACTCATAAAGAGAAAGTATGTTGTTGGTAGGGTACAGAGATAAAAGCTTGGCCAGGGGCGGTGGCTCACACCTGTAATCCTAGCACTTTGGGAGGCTGAGGTGGGTGGATCAACTGAGGTCGGGGGTTTGAGACCATCCTGGCCAACATGGCAAAAACCCCTCTCTACTAAAAATACAAAAATTAGCCGGGCATGGTGGTGCATGCCTGTAATCCCAGCTACCCGGGAGGTTGAGGAGGGAGAATCACGTGAACCCAGGAGGTGGAGGTTGCAGTGAGCCGAGATTGTGCCACTGCACTCAGGTCTGTGCAACGGGAGCAAGACTCCATCTTAAAAAAAGAAAAAAGAAGAAGCTAAATAGACACAGAGAAAGAAGAAACAAGAAAAGTAGTAGAGGCCATGAAGTAGTAAAAGACATGAGTAGGCTGAAGTCATGTGGAAGAAGCAGCTATAAGAAGGCAGAATCCAGATATATAGAATTGGACATGAGATGATTAGTTAATAGAAGCAGAAGAAATATAGAAGAAACACAGAGATGTGTCTTTGTAAAGGTTAAGCTAGGGAGGGAGAAGGAAATAAAATACTTTTGCTACTGATATTGATCAAGCAGTTATGGATTCCAAAGGACTTTCCAGTTCCCAAACTACCTTCCAGCTATCCCAAAGTTTCCAGTTCCCAAACTACCTTCCATGAAACCTATCTTTTCCTATACTCCCATAGGGCCTGGCCTTGTGGTTAGAATTCTTTCTTAGTTTTACATGAATTATTCACTTGAGCCCCTACTGCTTTAGGTATCTGAAAGAATCTAGCTAATGTACCATGTACAGGAGTTTGGACTTTATTCAAAAAAACAGAGAGAATCATTTAAGGGCTTTATGTTTGTATTTCAGAAAGAGAACTCTGGGACTGGTGCAGAAAATAAACTGGAGACAGACTTGAGGCAGACCTCCACTCTCACTAACTTGGTTCAGGCATTATTATTTCTTACCTGGTTTAAATGCCTGAACCAAGTTAGTAAGAGTGGAGAAAAGTGGGATGAATTAGAAAATTATGAAGGAGGATGAATCAACAGAACTTGATTCAGCATAGCTGTAATGGATGAGAGAGAAGGAAGAGTTAAGTTTGACTCTTAGTTTCTTGGTTTGGGCAACCAGATGGATGGTGATGCTTTTCATTGAGAAAGGTAATGTATAAAGAGGATCAACTCCTTTTTGGGGAGGAATATGAGGTGTCAATGACACTTACAGGTAAAGATGTCCAATAACCAGTTGAATATTCACATCTGGATCTCAGACAAGAGCTCTGTAATTATAAGTGTGTATAAAGGCTTGACGTCATTGCTTTCAGACATATCAAGACTACGGTTTCTTGTTTTAGTCTTACCATGCTAAATTCAGGAATACACTAAACTAGACTGTGTTAGACTAGGAAAGCTTAGAATAAATAATTTGTTTATATCTGAATATCCTCTATACTGTATCCTAGCTATCATATTGTGTACTGTATTACTCTGTGATTGATGGGCTACCATGCCTAGGTGAAGTGATCTCTAGAAAATGGGCTATGTATAGGACTAGTCCAGCTTTAAGTATATAAGGCTAGGACTGGAAGAGAAAGTTAAGTTTCCAGAAGGTCTGATGTTGTGCATTCCAGAAGGTCTGAATATTTGGAAGGTTTAGAAACTTGTACTTTCATCTCTGAGCTGATATTGCAAGTAATTCCTTTATGTATCCTTTAGATAAGTAAACCCAAGTGGTGTCTGTGTGGTGGTATTTCTGTTCATCTGCACCTTCTATTGATAGATATCAACATGGAGGTTATACAGAGTGGTATCAATAGATTGGCAGTAATTTAAGCCATTGGTGTGCATAGGATCACTAAAGAGAATAAATGAAGAAAACAAGTGAGTGCGGTGGGGAAGACAGCAGAGAATAGAATTCTGGGAAACATTAATAACTAAGGAGTAGGCGAAATAAAAGATTAAGAGGAGAATAAGTAAATGTGATAAAATCAGAGGGTCTGAACAAGTAAAAAGGTAGATTGAATGATATTTGTATTTCATCATTAAACTAAGACAGCTATTTCAGAATGACATTAGACGAATTTTCTTATTACACATAAATACATACTTATTGTTAAATAGATATATTTTCAAAAAGATTCACAACAAGGACTCAAAAAAAGACAAGGATTTCTTAATTTTTCAACTAGAAGGTTAAACACCAGGACACAACTCGCTGATAATTCTGTTAGAAGTTAATAAAAGACGGCATTAGTCATGACTACAACTTTAAGAGTTCTCTTTTCTACCACCTATTTAAAACATTTACTCAAAACTAATATGTGCCAGGCATGGTTTACCTACAATATTTCATTTAACCTCACAACTATCCCATGAAGCAGGCACTTTTGTTTTCTTTTAAAGCTATGGAGAGGTTAAGGAGTAAAGATTAGTGAAGATTAGAGAGGTTAAATAACGTGCTAGAGTCACTCAGGTAGTAACCAATAGAGCTCAGATTCAAACTAGAGCTTTCCAACTTTAGAGTCTGAAGCTTAACTACCATGTAATAATGCTCTGAAAGCATTATTTATGGTAATAAAAGACTAAATTTATCAGGCATTTATTAATGTAATTTTCAATGAAGACAGATTTTATAGCCACAGAGGAGTTTTATTTTATTTTATTTTATTTTTTTTGAGACGGAGTTTCGCTCTTGTTACCCAGGCTGGAGTGCAATGGCACGATCTCGGCTCACCGCAACCGCCGCCTCCTGGGTTCAGGCAATTCTCCTGCCTCAGCCTCCTGAATAGCTGGGATTACAGGCACGCGCCACCATGCCCAGCTAATTTTTTGTATTTTTAGTAGAGACGGGGTTTCACCATGTTGACCAGGATGGTCTCGATCTCTTGACCTTGTGATCCACCCGCCTCGGCCTCCCAAAGTGCTAGGATTACAGGCGTGAGCCACCGCACCTGGCCTGCCACAGAGGAGTTTTATACCCACACCAGCATTTATAGGTGTGCTACAATTTTTAAAGTATTTCTTGAGATACTTAAGAACAAAAGCATGTATGTGAATGTTTGTTTTTGCTACTAAACAAGAAATTATTCAGTAGTTTGAAATGCTAACTCTTTTTTTTTTTTTTTGAGGTGGAGTTTCGCTCTTGTTACCCAGGCTGGAGTGCAATGGCGTGATCTCCACTCACCGCAACCTCCGCCTCCTGGCTTCAAGCAATTCTCCTGCCTCAGCCTCCTGAGTAGCTGGGACTACAGGCATGCGCCACCATGCCCAGCTAATTTTTTTTTTGTATTTTTAGTAGAGACAGGGTTTCACCATGTTGACCAGGATGGTCTCGATCTTTTGACCTTGTGATCCACCCGCCTCGGCCTCCCAAAGTGCTGGGATTACAAGCGTGAACCACCGCGCCCGGCCCCTGAAATGCTAACTCTTAACTTTAGCTGATTTCTTTACTTGTAGACTAAAAAACTATTTTTACCTTTGGTAACTTGCTTGGCTTTGGCATAAAGCCATGCATTGTTTCTGGGGCAGTATAATCTCTCTTGGCATGTGTACATAAAAGGTTATTGTGAATTTATTTTAAAGTAATGTACAGAATACTAGATACAGGTACTTGCTACATCTTAATTTTTTTTTTTTTTGAGACAAAGTCTCACTCCATTGCCCAGGTTGGAGCGCAGTGGCGTGACCTCGGCTCACTGCAATGCCTGCCTCCAGGGTTCAAGCAATTCTCCTGTCTCAGCCTCCCGAGTAGCTAAGACTACTACAATGCTCGGCTAATTTTTGTAATTTTAGTAGAGACAGATTTCACCATTTTGGTCAGGCTGGTCTCGAACTTCTGACTTCAGGTGATCCACTCGCCTCAGCCTCCCAAAGTGCTGGGATTACAGGTGTGAGCTGCCCGGCCACTACACCTTAATTTTAAAATTTGTCTTTTCAAATCATTTTAAGTATAGTTGTTAATCAATGAATTCCAAGTGCATGTCCTTAACTCTGAATAGAGATGTAAAAGATTCTAAAGATGATTTTGAGTTAATCATGCCAAAGTTACCAATAATAAAAAATCCAAAAGAAAAGTTGGCTACATAGTGAAAGACAGAGAATTTGATTCTAGATCACTAGCCCAATCATTAAAGCATAATTTTTGGCTAGGTGTGGTGGCTCATGCCTGTAATCCCAGCACTTTGGGAGGTCAAGGCGGGTGGATCACTTGAGGTTAGGAGTTCCAGATCAGCCTGGCCAACATGGTGAAACCCCATTTCTACTAAAAATACAAAAAAAAAAAAACCCCAAAACAAAAAAAAGTACCTCATTTTTACTAGGACCTCAAGAATAATGTCTGCCATATATTCCATTTGATTTTTTTTTTTTTTTTCGCTAAATTCACAGGTTTTCATAAATAAAGCTTATACCATAGGAGCTGTCAAGTTTCCCAGAAGTTGGGTAATAGGCACAAATAATCAAAATTACTGTCCTGGGCGCTCCCTACTATTACGTCATCTGCTCCCTTTATCAATCCTTGCTTTGCTTCTTATCAGAAGGAAAAAAATAAAATTATTTAGTTTACAAGGTATCTCTGTTACAGCCAAACAGTGCTGCCCGTTGACAATCTCATGGCTCACTGTCTTCCATCCTGTCATAAGCTCAGCTGTCTGAAGGTGTTGGTTTCTTCATCTCTACCGTTTCTGGTTTTTCCTCCATCATTTTCTGCTTTCTGACCAGTAGTTGCGAAATGTCTTGGGGGCAAAAGTAGACCAACCTGGATCTTGGAGAAATACAGATAAAGATTTTTCTGTTTGGCTTTTGCCTCACATTTATTTGGCACTTCAGACCTAATGAAGGCTTTTATGTATCTGTGCCTTATTTGAGCCACAAAACGCTCTGGTTTTATAATAATAGGGTATTCATTCAACAAATATGTTCTTATTACCTACTATATGCCAGACGCTGTTCTAGGTGCTGGAGATACAACAGGAAACAAATTAAGATTTAAAAGGAAGAAGAAGCGGCCGCCCAACTCTTCCGAAACTCCCCTTTTCTAGCTGAGAGCATCTGCCAGTAAAAAGGCCGGGACAGATCTCATAGCGCCTGGTAGGTGATTGGAGGAATTTTGGCTTTTACGTTGAGTGAGATGGGAAGCCAGCGGAAGGCGTGGAGCAGAGGGTAGTCTCATTTTACGGATTAGGAAAATAAGAGGCTACTCCACAGTAAGTGCACAGTTGCTCTTAAAGAAAAAAAAATATTAACAGGAGGTAGCCACTGATTTGGGGCCACTAGTCCAGATATTCGAAATGAAGCGGGAGGAGATACGTTAAGATTAATCCACAAGGAAGCAAATTATTTACACCGAAATACAATTTAACACAAACATACGCAAAGACACATGCCAAGGAGTACTCGGGGGCTGTGTTCAGGCACTTGTTAAAGAAAACGAAGCGAATCCTGACGCCGCAAACCCGGTCTTTAGCCTACTTTATGCCGAGGGTGGGGCTGGGAGGGTTGGGGAAATCGCTGCCCACCCGGAACGCTGATGGTCCCGAGCATGGCCACGCCCCCGACACGCCCCCCCGACAGCCTGCCGTCGGGGTTGGCCGCGGCGGTGGTGGAGGCCAAGGTGCCCGGAAGTGGGGCTGACGTGTCCCGGCAGCGCTCGGAATTGTGGGCGACTCGGGTAATGGCGTCGGAGAGTTTTAGGGGCCTAGGGAGCTGGCGCTGAAGCTTCTTGCCAGCTTGGCTGGTGATACCCGGTGTGCGTGGGCCCGCGGCAGCGGAGGGACCTGCCGGCTTTGTGGGCTCCTCGGCTAGAGTCGGCGGAGCCTAGCGCGGCAGGGTGACTGCGGGGGCGCCTCCGAGAGAAGCCGGAGGTGTTGCGGGGAGGCTGCTGGGGGACGCTCGAGCAAGCTCCGAGTTTGCAGCCCAGGGCCCGGCGCAGCCCCTGCAGGGACCAAGAAGCGGGCTGCGGAAGGGCCACAGACGCCGGGAGGGAGCTGCCGGTGTCCCCAAGGAGCTGACAGTGCCGGAGCTTGTTTGTACCTCTCCGAAATTTGTTGGAATCTTGGGAGGATCATGTCCGGTACCAGTAGCCCCGAGGCGGTGAAGAAGCTGCTGGAGAATATGCAGAGCGACTTGCGCGCCTTGTCACTGGAGTGCAAGAAGAAATTTCCACCTGTCAAGGAGGTAAGCTTCAGGCGACGTCAGGTGAAGGCACTGTGCCTGGTCCTGTTAGATACACTGCTTCAGCCCAGTTTCCAGTCCTGTGTAATTTTCATTCGGTTCTCCCCTTTCCAGATTTGTGAGTCGGTGGGTTGTTCCACAAGGGCTTTTTATAGTTTCCACTGGAGAGGGCTGGGGCACTTTGATTTTCTCCCCTCTCCTGTCCTCCCAGGTGAAGAGTGAAGTTCGTGGAGAGAGCTCAGTTAATCCAGCTAGGTGTACTGTACACTAGCCTTTTCTGGCCTTTTTCTTATTCGAAACTGGCCAAGCCAAAATTGAAAAAGTTACGTCTGTTTGTTGCTCCCCAAAAGGAATATTTACCTACTGTGTTGAAACCTGTACTTCTCACGTTTACGGCGTATCACTGCATTGGAAACACTTTTCTTTCTGGCATATATCAGTGGAAACACTTAGCTCTGTATAAATCCTTTGATGTGTTAATAAACTATTCAGAGCCACCTAATTTATTAGGAATATTGAAGATCCACAGAATCATGTTAACCCTTGTTATGAGCAGTGCTGTAGTGGGAAGTTGGGTTTGCAGTCAGAGCAAATACAACTGAATTTAAGTTCTAGAAATAAATTTTAACCTCTTTGAGCTTCAGGGTTTTTTGTTTTCAGCTGTAAAACAGGGTTAAAGGGTGTTTTTTGTATTATGTATGGGAAAGATGTAAGAGGAAAAGGGTATAATTAAAGAGACGCCAGTTAATAATACATGGAAATTAAATTCTTCAAATAGTTCTTGAGTTGAAATGCTTAACATTTGGTTACTGTTTGTTTTGTCTCTTATGCCATTTTAATTCTCTAAAAAGGAAAACAAACAACAACAACAAAAAACAGGGCTGGCGCGGTGGCTCACGCCTGTAATCCCCGCACTTTGGGAGGCTGAGGCGAGCAGATCACGAGGTCAGGAGTTTGAGACCAGCCTGGCCAACACAGTGAAACGCCATCTCTACCAAAAATACAAAAATGAGCTGGGTGTGGTGGCGGGCGCCTGTAATCTCAGCTACTCAGGAGGCTGAGGCAGGAGAATCACCTGAACCCGGGAGGCAGAGGTTGCAGTGAGCCGAGATCATGCTACTGCACTCCAGCCTGGGCAGCAGAGTGAGACTCCAAAAAAAAAAAAAAAAAAAAAAACTACAACAATAAATAAATAAAAAACCTCTGCTCAGGTTTTTTCTCATTTTTGAAATAGATCTGCGATATTATTCTAAAGGTAATTATTTTATTTTTATTTCTGTTAAATGTAGTTTGATTTTCCTGCAATTTCATTTACTATTTGCCCTAAAAATTCACCAAGGGTTTTCAGATTTGCATACTTATTTAAATGTTGTACCTTTATTATTATGAAGATTCTGTAATTAGAACTTGACCAATAAATTTTGGATTTTAGGCTTGTGAGGAATATTAACCTTTCTGTAAGTGCATTGGTTTTATCAGTCTTCAACAAACTCCATCTTGTGTTTCTTTAATAAATTAAGTAGATATTACTCAATGATGGAAACCAGATGTGCCACTTTTGGAAAGATGGCTGTTACGAAACATTTTATTTCACACAGTCAATAGTTTGTTTTGATAATTGATTTTCATTATTTTTTATGTCCTCTGTTGAAAGTTATGACAAGTAAATCTAAAGAATTAGGCTGTTTTAGAGAACTTTAAAGAATTAAGTTTTAATTGTAAGAGAAATGCTCTCATTCAGAAAATATCAAACACTCTTTTGTAATTTCAACAATAATTTATAAAACTGACTTCACAGTTCTATCATTCATACAAAACTGTGGTTCCTCTACAGGCTGTTGTGGTCTAGCTTGGGAATATAATTGCCATTTATTACATTTTTTTGTTTTTTGTTTTTGGACATAGGGTCTCACTCTGTGGCCCAGGCTAGAGTGCAGTGATGCGATCTACAACCTTGAACTCCCCGGCTCAGGTGATTCTCCCACCTCAGCCTCCCGAGTTTTGGGGACAGGTGCATACCACCACGATAGGCTAATTTTACACAAACACACACACACACACATTTTTTTTTTTTAATAGAGTCGGGGTTTCCGGCAGGCTGGTCTCCTGAATTGGGCTCAAGCGATCCACCCAGCTCTGCCTCCCAAAGTGCTGGGATTACAGGTGTGAACCACTGTGCCCTGCCGAAAGCTGCTGGAGGATCCCTTGAGCCCAGGCAGTCAAGGCTGCAGTGAGCAGTGATCATGCCACTGTACTCCAGCCTGGGAGGCAGACCAAGACCCTGTCTCAAAACAAACTAACAAAAATGCTTACAAGTTTTTACTTGAACACTGACTAGAGAGATAATTTGTAATTGCACCTAGTCTTTGAGAAAATAGTAATTCTTGTGATTATCTCTGATAAATAATTTTGTATATGGTACATGTCTGTAAGAATTTGTTAAATGAAAGCTTTTTGATTTCTTAGCCAATGATGGGCACTACTTTAGGAATTGAAAAATGATCTTGACTTTGTCATGGGTTTAAAACAAAGACACAGCCATTAGCCTAATTATGATGATGTTTTAGGACAAACCTTTGATTTTCAAGAAATATTTTGGCTGAATTAAGTTTTCCCTATTAAATTAATGGGAGTGCCAAATTTTGGCTTTTGTTCTTCAAGAAACTACTGGTAAGATTTTGGTTTTATTTTTCTCTTTGGGTGCTAAATAAACTTTAAGGCAAAGTCTAAGAAACTGTTCCATCTATAGACTGGTTTGCTAGTTAACACTCTCCCAGTGTCTTCACAGGTGTTATCTGGAAAATACTCATTCTGAACTATTTAAAGGCTACTTAATGTAATACAGTTCTAGTTGTGTATGTGCTTTGGAACGTATGTCTTCTTCCCCAGTCCTTTTAAAGTAAGGTAGCATGAAGTGAGACATTTTATATTTAGTCTTTATTTCAAATTTTTAGTCATTTCTACCTTTTATGGACATAGTGCTTGGCTATTATTTTATTTATGTATTTATGTATGTATGTATTTTGAGACAGGATCTCACTCTTTCACCTAGGCTGGAAGTGCAGTGGCAGGATCTTGGCTTGCTGCAGCCTTGACCTCCTAGATTCAAGTGATTCTCTCACCTCAGCCTCCTGAGTAGCTGGGACTACAGGTGCATGCCACTATACACTGCTGATTTTTGTATTTTTTTTGTAGAGACAGGGTCTCACCGTGTTGCCTAGGCTGGTCTCCAACTCCTGCGATCAAGCGGTCTGTCCACCTTGGCCTCCCAGAGTGCTAGGATTATAGGTGTATCCCCAGGCTAGCCATGTAATTCTTGTTTAAAATTAATAATAAGTTGGATTTAAAGATTTCAAATCTGTTAGAAAATGAATAAAAGAGTATTGATAAAGGATAGTGCCTTATTTACTGATATTTACTTACTGTCTTTCAATTTCTACATAGGTTTTTTACCATACTATTTTTATTTATTACTCTATCCTTTGTATAGTAAATTGTTGTTGTAGTGGCTGTGATTTTATTCTGTCATTTTATAATAAAAGTAGTGATTAGATTATTGCTGATATTATCAGCAATAAACTTCTTCCACTTTTTTTCTATTTTTCTTGGTCCTTATATATAAATCTTCATATTTTAGCAGCATAACTTTTTTTTTAGTACAACTGTACTAGCCAGTTTGGGAATATTTGTATGAAATTTTTTTCTTTGCCTTAAAAATTACTTTGAAGCCTTCTATAATCAGTTCTATGTAACTGATATTCAGTGACCTTCAGAGGAAGAGACCTCTGAAGCCTTATAAGAACTTTTTGATTATTTCCTATTTGCAGGCACAGATGAGGGAGATCTAACTGACACTGGAAGTTGGAGGAGGGGCGTCATTCCTAGCAGAGGAAATAGCACATGTTGTTAGTATTCCATGTAAAATAATTTTTTTTTTACTCTTGTTGCCCAGGCTGGAGTACAGTGACATGGTCTCCGCTCACTGCATCCTCCGCCTTCCGGGTTCAAGTGATTCTTCTGCCTCAGCCTCCCAAGCATTGGAATTACAGGCGCTCACCACCACGCCCAGCTAATTTTTGTATTATTTAGTAGAGATGGAGTTTTACCATTTGTCCAGGCTGCCGGACTTGAACTCCTTACCTCAGGTGATCCACTCGCCTAGGCCTTCCAAAGTGCTGAGGTTATAGGCCTGAGGTACTGCACCCAGCTCGTAAAATAAATTTTATACTGAAGATGATTGGAGCCATTAGAGCTTTTTTTTTTTCTTTTTTGGACAGTGTCTTGCTCTGTCGCCAGGCTGGAGTGCAGTGGCCCGATCTCGGCTCACTGCAGCCTCTGCCTCCCGGATTCAAGTGATTCTCCTGCCTCAGCCTCCTGAGTAGCTGGGACTACAGGCATGTGCCACCACACCCAGCTAATTTTTGTATTTTTAGTAGAGACGGAGTTTCACCATGTTGGCCCCGATGGTCTCCGTCTCCTGACCTCATGAACTGCTCATCTTGACCTCCCAAAGTGCTGGGATTACAGGTGTGAGCCACCAGGCTCTGCCAGAGCTTTTTGAAAGAGAAAGAGAGTAATAAGATCCAATTGATATTTAGTAGCATTGCCTTGACCATTGGTAGGAAGAATTAAAGGGTATTGAGATTGAAGCAAAGAGAGCAAAGTTTACAAAACGTTGATTCTCTGTATTGAAGCAGTAGTGGACATAGAAGGTTGCTTGCATTGTGTTAGACAGTAGTGAAAGAGAGAGTATAGATTAAAAAGGTAAAAATTACCAAGGCATGGTAACCTTCTATATAATGGAGAGAGAGAAATGTGTGATGCCTCCCAGGTTTCTGGCCTGGGAAACTAGGTGGATCACTAAGAGAAGACATAAAAGAGAAGGAAATGTTTTGGGGGAAAATGAGCAGTCATTTTATATATATATATATAAATATATATATATATAGAGAGAGAGAGAGAGAGAGAGATTGAGACAGACAGACACACACACACACACACACACACACACACAGACACAGACACACGGAGTCTTGCTCTGTCACCCAGTCTGGAGTGCCGTGGCACGATCTCAGCTCACTGCAACCTCTGCCTCCCAGGTTCAAACAGTTCTCCTGCCTCAGCCTTCTGAGTAGCTGGGATCACAGGTGCATGCCACCATGCCTGGCTAATTTTTGTATTAGTAGAGAAGAGGTTTCACCATGTTGACCAGCCTAGTCTGGAACTCCTGACCTCGGGTGATCCGCCCATCTCGGCCTCCCAAAGTGCTGAGATTACAGGTGTGAGCCACTGTGCCCAGCCAAGTAGTCATTATATTAAGTTTAAGATTTATGTGTGGCCGGGCGCGGTGGCTCATGCCTGTAATCCCAGCACTTTGGGAGGCCGAGGTGGGTGGATCACGAGGTCAAGAGATCGAGACCATCCTGGTCAACATGGTGAAACCCTGTCTCTACTAAAAATACGAAAATTAGCTAGGCATGGTGGCGCATGCCTGTAATCCCAGCTACTCAGGAGGCTGAGGCAGGAGAATTGCCTGAACCCAGGAGGCGGAGGTTGCGCTGAGCTGAGATCGCGCCATTGCACTCCAGACTGGGTAACAAGAGCGAAACTCCGTCTCAAAAAAAAAAAAAAAGATTTTTGTGTGACATACAAGTGGAACTGACCAGTAGGTGTTTGGAAATTATGGTTTGGCACCTAAGAGGGAGGTCTAGAATTTCAAATTTAGGTGTATCAGTTTATAATTAATATTAGAAACCCTAGAAGTGGATGAAATGGGCCCGGAAGTGTGTATGTATAGAGTGAAAAATATCAGGATTGGAAAGGAACTTTGGGAAACAACAACATTAAAGAAAAAGTCTGCTGGGCAGACTAAGGTTAAAGATACAGGAGAGAAGGGGAAAAGTTGTTAGAGGAAGATCCTTGAGAAAACTGAAGTGTCAGTGGCGTAAGTATATGAACAGGATTTCAATCTGAGAAAGGACACATTATCTTCTGACTGAAGAAGGACAAAGGAAAAACTGGGTTTGAATGTGATAAATTTGAAAGAAGAGAGCAACAAGTTGTAGGTAGTTTGGTCTGTGGCCTCTGCTTTCTTAGTAAGATAGTAAACAAGCTTGTTGAAGTAGAGGGTGGGAAGTTTGAGGAGAGCAGTGGATCACTTTGGAGAAGTGGAGGAGAAATTGTCTTGGAACACCTAGGAGTCTTAGCAGGAAGAGTGGTTGACATGATGATGGGTTGTGAAATCTAGGTAGGAGTCCCAAAGAAGGAAAGCCAATAGTTTGGACTGATTGGAAGATCATGGGAGGATTAAAGGCTAGCAGCACGTATTTCATCAAAGAGCAGTGGGTTTGGGGAGTGTGAGATCTAAGACAGGAGTTGAGACAGTAGTGGGAATACTGCATTTCAGATTGCCCAGTGGTAAAGGATGATGAAGTCCAGGTAATGGGTGGTAGAAGAGTAATGAGAAAGAAGCTCATTTGAGTTGAGGTGGTCAGAATTAGGGTATTGGATAGATTTCGTTTCTCTCTTTTTAAATGATGCAGAATCAGTAAGGGTATAAATAATTTAAGTGCAGATAGTCTTCCCAGGCTATGTACTTTTAAGTTTCCTGTTGCCCATTCAGGCCTGATAGAAATTGGTTGGCAGAAAAACAGCAAAGATGTCTTGTGATAGAGTTCCTCAGTATCCAGGTGTTTTTATTTGTTAACTGGCTGGGAGACCCCTGATGAAAGAGATGCCTTCTACTTAACTGTGACAGGATTTGCCATTTAACCAGATATTTGCGGACTGTGACTAATGTCATTGGCTCTCCTGATTGAGTTAATACATCATTTGCACGACCTTATGACAGTGAAGATGAGGGCTTGATAATCTGTACATGCTTGCTTGGGATCTGTTTTGGTTTAGTATTTTATAATGTATTGTAGTTTTTTCCTCTTGACATTGTATTCTTTCTCCTGTAAGCATAATAAATATATGCTTTATATGTTGAAATCTGTAAGCTGAAATAAATGTACTTTGGTGACAGAAAAAATAAAAGACATTGTCTCTAACTTGTAAACCAGAAAGGAAGACATATTTCAAAATTTGACTTATTTTTTTAAATGTAAGTATAGCTTAATATTTTCAACCGTGTATAAAGTAGAAGGTTTTGCTGTTACTATTATAATTTAACAGAAATTTATGAATCTCCTAAAAAACCAACAGCAGGGAACACAGAAATAATTGAGAAATTGCCTTTATTTTCTGGAAGTTAACTCAAGGTTGAATAAAATGTTGCCTTCACATTAGGCTAGGAACTTTGCATCCTTAGATTCTAATGCAACATGCTGTATTAAATATTTATTTTACAGATGAGGAAGCTGGCTTAGACAGGTTTAGTAATTTGCATAAGGTAGTAAAGCTGGAAAATGGTGGAAATGGGATTTGAGTCCATGTGAATCCATCTGTAACTCCTCTCTCGTTTTCTGTTATACCATGCTGCACATGCCTTTACAACTTGCTTGTTTTTGTTATTGTTCTCATTTGTTTACCTTGCTTCATTATTTGTTACTGTTGATTATTTCCATCATGGAACCCTCTAGTTTTGTGTTTTGTGACATTGTACTTCCCTGTTTTTCCTCTCAGTGTTCCACCTCCTTTTCTTTTTTTCAGGCTGGAGTGCAGTGGGCAATATCAGCTTTCTGCAGCCTCTGCCTCCCAAGCTCGAATGATCCTCCCACCTTAGCCTCCTAAGTAGCTGCACCTATATGGACATGCCACCACAGCTGGCAAATTTTTATATTTTTCATAGTAACAGGGTTTCGCCATTTTGCCTGGGCTGGTCTCAAACCCCTGAGCTTAAGCATGCTACCTGCCTTAGCCTCCAAAAGTACTGGGATTACAGGCATGAGCCACTGTGCCTGGTCATCCTTTTCTTTACATGCAAGTAAGTGTCTCCCAGGTTCTGGCTTCAGATCTTCCCTTTCTCCATGTTCACCCTCTTGGAATCATTCTTTCCTATCACTTCTGGCCTTGCTATGAAGCTAATGACTCTTAAATCTACTTCACTCATTCTGTTCCCTTTACTGAGCAAAGATCTGCATTTCCAGCTGCCCATCAGACACATTTAGAATATTTTTCACATGCTTCAGAGAACTCCTTTTTTTTTTAATTGAGGCAGTGTTTCACTCTTGTTGCCCAGGCTGGAGTGCAATGGCGTGATCTCAGCTCACTGCAACCTCTGCCTCCCGGGTTCAAGCAATTTTCCTGCCTCAGCTTCCTGAGTAGCTGGGATTTACACGTACGCACCACCATGCCTGGCTGATTTTGTATTTTTAGTGGAGATGGGGTTTCTCCCTGTTGGTCAGGCTGGTCTCGAACTCCTGACCTCAGGTGATCTGCCCACCTCAGCCTCCCAAAGTGCTAGGATTATAGGTATGAGCTACCACGCCCGACCTCATGTTATGGCTTCTAAAGCCCTTTTGCTGTTTTGGAATTGCCTCCCCTCATCTTTCTATCTTTTTTATTTTTATTTTTAATTAAAATTCTACCTTCATTGAATCTCACTTTAAATGTTGCCCATCGATTTGTTAGGTGAATAAATCCACTTTACAGATAATTTTCTAACTTCTTTCTTCATTTATTTATTTATCTGTTCATTCATGAAATAATTTCTTAATGGTAACACCTACTATGTGCTGAGTGCTAACTAGTTGGTGGAGCTAAAACAGTTGCAGCTCCTGCCCAGGCTTGTGAATCTAGTATGTTTTCCTCTGCTCTCTTAACTTTCACTTAAGTTTATTTTTTAAGGTATTTCCTTATACCTCTTATATTTTATCTTCTGTTATAGTTTTTTAAAGTATATTTTTCTTTATTCCATAAGGGTCAGTATTAGATCTTGTTTATCCTTTTATTCACTATAGTGCAAAGCATTTGTATACCTAGGAGGTGCTAATTAGATACTCGTTGAAGATTAAAGTTTTTTTTTTTTTAATTTTGAGATGGAGTTTTGCTCTTTTGCCCAGGCTGGGGTGTAGTGCACAATCTCAGCTCATTGCAACCTCTGCCTTCCAGTTTCAGGCGATTCTCCTGCCTCAGCCTCCCGAGTAGCTGGGATTACAGGTGCCTGCCACCATGCTTGGCTAATTTTTGTATTTTAGTGGAGACAGGGTTTCATCATGTTGGCCAGGCTGGTCTCTAACTCCTGACCTCGTGATCTGCCTGCCTCGGGCTTCCAAAGTGCTGGGATTACAGGCATGAGCCACCGCACTCGGCTGAAGATTAGATTTTTAAGAAAAGGAAGGAAAAAGCATACCACCTAAGGAGGCATATCATGTATATATTTTTAGCTATCTACATGTAATCTGCATTCCATTCTTTTATTACATATGTTAAGGAAATTTTATTTGTTTCCTAGAAGCTAGAGATTCTAGAATAGAATGTCACATAGGTATATATTTTTAGAAGTTTTTAGGGTTGTGGAATAATTGAATGTTACAGAAGAAAATCGTAATGGTTTCAATATAGTAATTGTCTTATGAGCATTTTATCACCTAGCGGGGGTGTTCTAGATGTATCAGGTACTCCTAGTGTGCACTTGACTTCAGGTCTTTTGATTTTACCTGACATCTAAAATCACAAATCTTGAGGCAGCTCCATACCACTCTTGTGTCTCATTAGTACATTATTTTATCTAAGTTACCATTAACTTGAATTTCACATTTTTTTTGAGACACAGCCTTGCTCTGTTGCCTAGGCTGGAGTGCAGTGGCACAGTCTCAGCTTACTACAACCTCTGCCTCCCAGGCTCAAGTGATTCTCTTGCCTCAGCCTCCTGAGTAGCTGGTGTTACAGGTGTACACCACTACGCCTGGCTAATTTTTTGTATTTTTAGTAGAGACGGGGTTTCACCATGTCGGCCAGGGTGGTCTTGAACTCGTGACCTCAAGTGATCCACCTGCCTCTGCCTCCCAAAGTGTTGGGATTACAGGCATGAGCCACCACGCCTAGCCTCACATTTCTTCTTTAGCTTTTGTTTCATGCTGTGTCCTGTGAATAAATAAATTGGACCTTTAGTAAATTTTCTTTAATATCAAGGTTTTATTCTTATAGAAGTTGTGAAATACATTTGTTATTTAAAAACAGCAGTGGCTAGGTGGGTAGCTTATGCATATAATCCTAGGACTTGGGGATGCCAAGACTGGAAGATCACCTGAGGTCAGGAGGTTGAGACTAGCCTGGGCAACATAGCAAGACCACCATCTCACTAAAAAATTAGCTGGATGTGGTGGTGTGTGCCTAGTCCCAGCCGTATGGGAGGCTGAGGCAGAAGGATTGGTTCAGCTCAGGAATTCATTGCTGCAGTGAATTATGAAGGGGTAACTATACTCCAGCCTGGTTGACAGAGTAATACCCTGTCTCAAAAACAAAAGCAAGCAGAACAGCAATTTTTGTGGGGAAAAAAACCCAGCCTTTTAAAGAACTTCACACGCATGTGTGTGTGTGTGTATATAAATCTGTACAGTTTTAGGGTGGACATTTGTTAATTCCTTTGCTACCATCCATTCCCTTTTGCTTCCTTCAGTGGTAGGCTATGTTCTTCTCTCATTTTCAACCCATTGGATTTTCATTCCTAACTCCAGAGTACCATGATTAGCTTAATCTACTTTATTTATTTATTTGGAGACAGGGTCTTTCTCTGTCGCCCAGGCCAGAGTGTGGTGGTGCAGTCACTGTTCATTGTAGCCTTGACCTCCTGAGCTCAAGCAATCCTCCCACCTCAGCCTCTCAAGTAGCTGGTGCTACAGGCTGATACCACCACGTCTGCCTAATTTTTTTTTTGTTTTTTTTTTGAGACAGGATCTCCCTATGTCGCCCAGGCTGGTCATAAACTCCAAGGCTCAAATGATCCTCTCGCCTTGACCTCCCAAAGTGCTGGGATTACAGGCATAAACCATCACTCCTGGCATAGATTAGTCTACTTTAAATCCTCCCAACTGCTTCCCACCCCACCTCCCTCCATTCCTGTGCAAGTTACATGATACTCGTGAGTGCTGCTGGGAAAGAAAAACTTTTTCTTTCTCTAGAGCTACTGAAAGAGACCTTTTCTCTCCTTCAAAATAGTGTCATATGAAATTTTGAGATGTGGAATGGCTGCAGCCATTGTTGCTAAGGTTGGATGCAGACTGAGAATGAACCTACCCATTGAACAGGGCAGAACCAAGAGAATGGCAGATAAGTGAAACTGCATCTCTGATGACATTATAAATCTCTGAATCAAACTTCCTCTGGATGTTTCAGTTAGTGAGGCAGTAAAGTCCCTCCCTCTCCCTCCCCTTTTAAAGCGAGTTAGGATTGGCACTTGTAGATACAGTTTGTGTGTGTGTGTGTGTGTGTGTGTGTGTAAAATACCAACAAGTTTTTTTGGTACGTTTAGAACTTTCCATTTGTTCCCTTAGGAACACTTATTATATAGCTGCTATATGAAAGGCACTGGGATAGGCATTAATAATATAGAGAGATGAATGAGATATATTTCTTGTCTTCATCATTCTTAGAGGCAGTATGAAGAAACAAAATGAGATGAATAAGATAACGTGTTACAGGTTCAAGCCGTATACAGTACTAAAAGTAAAAAGGCTTTTCAATAGTTGTCATAGAAAAAAGTGATGGAAGAAAAGATTTCCATCACTGCTTATGACACTAGAAGTGTGACAAAATCAGAAGCACCTGCACCATAAGTCTACAGCTATCATCTTGTTGTTACTAGTGGTTTAATTTCAGCAAAGCATTATTTGTCACATTAAATTAGTACTATGTTGGGTTTGCATTTCATTTGTGAATTTGTTGGCATTATAATTTAAAAGCTGTAAAGAGTATATTCCTGATTGTATTTATACATACATGTAAATTTGTCAGTGACTGTGTAGGTCCATAGCTTATTTTTTCCTTTTAAAAGATGTCCTTTTCCTTATACTACTGAACTCAATTTTGAGAAACACTAGTAAGAGTGGGCACTAGGATCATTGAATAATTGAGACAGTGGATGGATGGAAGACAGGATTGTAGGTAGAGATATGTCTTCATTTAGGTTGACAGTGAGTGTTGGAACTAAAGTGTGGGAGTGAGATTTGAGGAAAAAGTACAAGATATGTTAACTAAAAAGACTTCGTGGCTGATTAGACTTATGAGTTGAGCGAGAAAACCCAGGTATCTGGTCAGTGACTGGATGGATGATGCTGCTGTTCAGAAAAATAGAAATTGTAGAAAGAAGTAATAGGTTTTTCTGGCTGAGGGAGGAGTTTGGGGGTAGACGGAAATGATAACATCTATTTTAAACATGTTGAATTTAAGGTGTCTTTTAAATATTTAGGTTAATAATTTCTGTAGTATAGGAGACAGATCAGGAACAGGAATATAATTTACAAGTCTTTATCAGTTAGAAAGTAAATGAAACCATGAAATTACAGCTATCCTTTGGTATCTGCAGGGGATTGGTTCCAGGAACCACAGGGAATACTCAGCACTTTGGGAAGCTAAGACTCCAGGAAATACCAAAATCTGAGGCTATTCAAGTTCTTGATACGAAATGTTGTAATATTTGCACATAACCTGTGCGTATCTTCCCATATAATTTCAGTCAGTTCTAGATAATACCTAATACAGTGTAAATGCTATGTAAATAGTTGTTACACTGCATTTTATTTATTTTTTATTTTATTTTATTTTGAGACGGAGTTACGCTCTTGTTACCCAGCTGGAGTGCGATGGCGCGATCTCGGCTCACCGCAACCTCCGCCTCCTGGGTTCAGGCAATTCTCCTGCCTCAGCCTCCTGAGTAGCTGGGATTACAGGCACGCACCACTGTGACCAGCTAATTTTTTGTATTTTTAGTAGAGACGGGGTTTCACCATGTTGACCAGGATGGTCTCGATCTCTTGACCTCGTGATCCACCCGCCTCGGCCTCCCAAAGTGCTGGGATTACAGGCGTGAGCCACCGCGCCCGGCCTACACTGCATTTTAAAATGTGTGTGTGTGTGTGTGTGTGTGTGTGTGTGTATTCCCCCCGCTGCTCCGAATAGTTTGGATCTGCAGTTGGTTGAATCTGCAGATACAAAACCAGTGGATACAGAGGGCCGGCTCTATGGTATTACGCAGGAAGAGTTTACCGAGTAAGAAATGAGGTCAAGGATATTCTAGGTGGTCTTAGAAAAGCAGTCAACAAAGGGTATTGAGAAAAAAGGAAAATGTTTCTTGAGAAGATTAATTTTAAAATATTAAATGCTGCATTAGTATTTCAGACTTTGGCATTCTTTCCAACTCATAGATTGTCCTCAGCAATAGATTAGATTACTTACTTACCATCTCTATTCAAGTCTGTAGAACTTTTTTCATCTTTTCTTCCTTTTTTTGTTTGCATGAGTATCAATTAAGGAAAAAAAACCATGTTTGCAATTGATTACCTTCCCTACCTATATACATGGTATCTGATCAAAATAAGGAATACTTCTAAAGCAAGAAGTTAATGATTTTTTTTCACACTTAAAATCCTTGATACATAGAAGGAAATCTGATTGTAAAGACCTCAGTTCATACAGAATACCCTTAAAGATGTAGGCTAGTCTTAATTCATACCTAAGTGATATACAAGCATATCAATAAACATTGATAGTGAAACTTTCCATCAACACAGCGTGCCTAAGAGAATAAGATGATACAATTCCAAAGTATTTTGACAGTAGAAACTTGGATGTTAAAAATGAGGAGCTATGAGGTAGTCTAATTATATCTAAGATGACAAACAGTCCTTTTGGTAATTTTTTGAATTTAGACATGAAAATACTAGTTGCATATCTTCTAAAACACCATTTTGGAACTGCTTAAAAAATGCTTGACCAGGCACGGTGGCTCACATCTATAATCTCAGCACTTTGGGAAACCGAGACAGAAGGATTGCTTGAGCCCAGGAGTTAGACACCAGTCTGGGTAACATAGGGAGACCCTGTCTCTACAAAAATAAAAAATTAGCCAGGTGTGGTGGTGTGCACCTGTGATCCCAAGTTACTCAGGAGGCTGAGATGGTTGGATTGCTTGAGCCTAGAGGTCCATGCTCCAGTGGTCTGTGATCACACCATTTCACTCCAGCCTGGGTGACAGAGTAAGACCTGGTCTCAAAACGAAAAACAAACTTCCTTTTTCTTCTCCTTATTGTGTGTTTGTGTAAAGATATTAATTAGACATGTGCACACATTCATGGTTCAACTCCATCTCAGGAAATCAAAATAATGTCTGGTGAATTTGATATCATTTACTGACATCTATCATCTAGCATGCTACAGGATGGATTTTGGAAACTGTTAAGGTTTGACTGACTAGAATTCAGAAAGTCTGGATAAATTACATTAATAATTATAATGGTTCAGTTTAATCAATTTCTGTTCGCACCAAAGCAAAAGCACATATTGACTTTGGGCCTATGCAAGGTATATAGAGCCATAGTGAGAAAGGCGAGAAGTTAAACTTGAAAATGTTGATGGAAGAAATTTCAGTGACCACAGATTAATTTCCACTACCTCAGTAAGAAATTGATCCAAGAGAATTTGAGATGGGATGTGTGAATGTTACAAAATACACATAATAACTTCAGTTCTGTAATGTAATTTTTACAGTAGTAAATTTGCTATGGTTTGTACATCTTCAGGGTATATCCGGAATCTCATCACTTCTTACCATCTCTATCACTAACAATCTTGGGCCACAGTCCATCATCATCTCTTGCCCATATTATTGTTGTAGTCTCTTAAATTTTACTGTATTTGGAATCACCTGAAGATATATTTTTTTTAAATTGATGGTTGACTCCCACCAGCAGTCATTCTGATTTAACTGGGTTGCAATCAGGATATCAGGACCTCAGGACTTATTTAAAAGCTTCTGGTGTTTCTAATATACACTGCTTCAGTTAATCAGAAAACCAATAATCTTTCCCTGAAGTAATTCATTTTGACTGTGTTTTTCTCTAGTAGACACATTAATTTAATTTAGGACCTTTCCATTTTCTAAAGTTTTAGAAATAAGTCCTAGTATATCTATTAGGCTTTTTAGTTGTGAGCAATGAAAACTGACTCCGGCTGATTTAAGCATAAATAAACTTTACTGATAGTATGTTGAATGGTGCACAGAGTTGGTAGAAGGCTGGATGGAGCCAACCCTAGAAAAAATATATGAACGAAGGGGAGGCTAAACAACTAGAACCACAGCAAAACTCATGCCAGCAAGACCATTATGGCTGTGTCCGCTGATTACTGACTGGATGCTGCTGATTGCACTTCTGGTTGTTCTGGTCACTCCAGGCCACTGCTGGTTCTGCCACCTTTGGAAACTAGATATTGCTTTCACTATTGCTGTCATCAGAAAGAATTCTTATTGTCTCTGCTCTTTGTTACTAGGCTCCGCATTCAAAATTGCTGGTGGGTGCATCTCTATGGGTAAGCATAGGCTGCCAGCAGGGCATGTGAAAAAGCATCTGCATTTTCAATTTTAATAGTGGGAGATGGGCTCTGTTTTGCACCAAGACTTATGAAGTTAGAGATTCCTCAAACACAAACAAGGGCTTGACATGCTTGGAGCCAACAAAATGACAGAAGCCTACTGAGCATGGTATGGCTTACAATGTGTTCTTTATTTTAGACATCAGTTCATTGTTTGTCAGACTAACAGCCCATAGGATACTGGTGTTCTTACATCTTATTTTTAAACCTTTAGAGACTGCTACCACTTGTCCCTTAGCAAGCAGTAAGAGATAAAATAAATGACCAAGTAGCAAGCAAATTAATAGGAAAACTTGTACATATAACTTCTTACAGTACAAACTTACTGTCTTTGGAGGTATAGATAACAGTATATGTATAAAATAGCATGTTTCTAAATAGTAAAAATGTCCTGAGTTTCTATGATGGAATCAATGTATCAATATTATGTGTCAGCACTCTTTTTTTTTTTTTTTTTTTTGAGACGGAGTTTTGCTCGTTACCTAGGCTGGAGTGCAATGGCACGATCTCGGCTCACCGCAACCTCTGCCTCTTGGGTTCAGGCAATTCTCCTGCCTCAGCCTCCGGAGTAGCTGGGATTACAGGCACGCACCACTATGCCCAGCTAATTTTTTGTATTTTTAGTAGAGACGAGGTTTCACCATGTTGACCAGGATGGTCTTGATCTCTTGACCTCGTGATCCACCCACCTCGGCCTCCCAAAGTGCTGGGATTACAGGCTTGAGTCACCGCGCCCGGCCTTGTGTCAGCACTCTTTAATGGAATTATAACATGGGCTATAGATGTAATACATATATGTAATTTTTAACTGCATTAAAAAGTAAAAAGCCAGGTGCAGTGACTCATGCTTGTAATCCTAGCACTTTGGGAGGCTGAGGTGAGAGGATTGCTTGAGGCCAGGAGTTCAAGACTAGCCTGGGCAATATAGCAAACCCTGTCTCTACAAAAAACTTAAAAATTAGCTGGACATTGTGGCATGTGCCAGCTACTCAGAAGACGGTGGTAGAAGGATCACTTGAACCTGGTAGTTTGAGGCTGTCATAAACCATGATTGTGGCATTGTACTCTAGGCTAGGCAATACAGCAAGCCTCTATCTCTAAAAAAAAAAGAGGGAAAAAAGTAAAAAGAAACAGACATTTAATTTTAATAATAATTTAACTTAATAATTTGAAATATTTCAACAAGTAATCAGTATAAATATTTAGGGGATAGTTTATATTCTTTTTTTTATACTAAGTCTTTGAAACCTAGTGTGTATTTTACACTTAGAGCACAGCTCAATTCAGACTAGCCACATCTCAAATGCTTAATAGCCACATATAGCCAATGGCTACCAAATTGGACAGTGCAGTCCTGTGGCGCTCTGTAAAATGCTATATGACTTGCCAATACTACCAGCTAAACTTACTATGGTTAATGAAGGTTTGGTTAGTGAAGGTTTTGTTACTCATTTTCAAAAAAGAAAACTAGCTTTTAAAATCCAACACAGGTCTGGGTGTGGTGGCTCACGCCTGTAATCCCAACACTTTGGGAGGGCGAGTTGGGTGGATCACTTGAGGTCAAGAGTTTGAGACCAACCTGGCCAACATGGTAATAATAAAATATAAAAATTAGCCAGGTGCGGTGGTGAGTGCCTATAATCCCAGCTACTTGGGAGGCTGAGGCAGGACAATCGCTTGAACCAGGGAGGTGGAGGTTGTAGTGAGCCGAGATCGTGCCATTGCACTCCAGCCTGGGCAACAAGAGCAAAAAACTCTGCCAAAAAAAAAAAAAAATCCAACACCATAGTTTTACTTGATTTTGCAGTGTTGTACAATCTTTGTGTGTGTGGTAGTAGGAGAGGAGGCTTGAAATGGGGAAAAAGAGCCTAATCATTTTCAGTAGGTTTTGTTTTTGTTTGTTATTTTTATTCTCAGAACATTTAAATTTGCAGGGGATTGAGGTATTCCAATATGCCTTAAGGCAGAGGAAGGCAACATGTTGCAGTGCAGAGTTTGCCTGTGAATAATCGAATTAATCATATTTTATTATATTTAACGTATATGTCACTTCTGGGCTTAGTATCTGATGATTTGAAAACTAAAAAAGGTGTTAGTGACTGACTTTATTTGTGCTTCATATTTTGTCTATCACATATGACTTTATTTTCTGCAGGTAATTCATTTTGGCAGTAAATTTTATGTTCTAATTATTTTTATTATTGCAGGCTGCCGAATCAGGAATAATAAAAGTTAAAACAATAGCTGCACGAAACACCGAAATTTTGGCAGGTAATTTTTTTGTATTAAAAAATTTAATAATTTACAAAAATTTGACTAATAGTAAAAGCAGAATTTTTCTTGTAAAAGCCATACGTTTTCTGTAACATCTCTTCCTCATGCCCTAACATATGCTATTCATAATGATACAAAATGGGTAAAAGTTCCTAACTTAGGAACTGATTGTGTTTCCCAGCGATGAATGCTATAAAATTCTCTGAAATCAGAAAGCTTAACACTACTAACTCCTTCAAGGCAAGGAATTTTTTTCTTACTCATCTTTGCATTCTCCTCCACTTCTTGATAATCACCTGAGACACACCATAAAAAGCATTCAGTAATATTTATTGCATTGAATTGAATAAAAGATTCATTCTCAGTTCACTTTCTATGATCTAATCTATTTATAAACAGTTCATAATGTAGTCTTCTATATTTAGTTGTACCATATGAATTTTGAGTCTTGGGACTAAGGCAAGATGATCATGAAAACAGAATGAGAGTGAAGTAGAGAAAAGAAAACAAAAATGTTTTCTTACCTTCCCTTGATTGAACCTGGTTTTCAAGGAGGAATTTTTAGGAGTTTCTCTTTGGCATCATTCTTTTCTATTCAGTCCACTCCTTTCTCTTCCTTGGTGCCTTTTGTTCTTGCCTCCATAATGAACATGAAACAGAGGTAAACTGGCTTTTTTTCTTAAATCTGTTATATGCAAGGCACTTGTGTCATTCCATCTTACATAACAAGCTTGTGGGGAAATATTATCTTATTTGATAGTAGAGCAAACTGAGATGTGAAGAGGTTGTTACTTGCCCAAGGTCACAGGAAAAGTGGTGGAACCAGATTAAAATCCAGGAGTGTTCAAGAGCCCATGTTCTTCCTGCTGCAGTGTGCTGCCATGGTATCACCAGGTTTCCACACTAGCTACTCACTCCCAAGTGTTTCATACGTAACCAGTGCTTGCTTCAGTGATCCTTTAATCTGCATTTCCAGTTCCAGTAGTGCTGCTGATCTCAGCTAATCTATGAGAAAAGAAATCCTATTAAATTAATTTACACAAAGTCCAAATAGAATTTACAAAAAGTCCAAATAAAGAATCTCTTTAAAAAGGGATACCAATATGTCTGTAACTGGTGGGATTTCAACATGTTATGAAATAAAATGAAGATTTCTGGGAACAGATTAAGGATCAGAGGGCAAGAGTGGATTGTGGATTTCATTTAGGCTCTCCAATTTTACTGGAAGTTTGCCCTTAGGGTAAGCTTTCCTCAATTACATCTGTTTCACACAGCTTTTTCCCTGATTTTGAACAGTCTATCAAAACACCAAATAGTTTTATAACATGCAGAGAAGTGAATAATGCTCTATATAGATATTGAGAAGGAGTATAGTGAAAGTGGTGGGTAAAGGCAGAGGTGCATATGATTGGATTACGAAGGTTGGCAAGTGGGGTTTTTTTGTTTTTTTTTTCCCCCTGAGATGGAGTTTTGCTCTTTTTGCCCAGGCTGGAGTACAATGGCGTGATCTTGGTTCACTGCAAACTTCTCCTCCTGAGTTCAAGAGATTCTCCTGCCTCAGCGTCCCAAGTAGCTGAGATTATAGGTGCCCCCCACCATGCCCAGCTAATTTTTATGTTTTTGGTAGAGACAGGGTTTCATCATGTTGACCAGGCTGGTCTGGAACTCCTGACCTTGTTATCCCTCCTGCCTCAGTCTCCCAAAATGCTGGGATTACAGGCATGAGCCATGGTGCCAGGCGAGCAAGTGGGTTTTAATGGGCGATGTATATTACGCAGATTAGTTACTGTGGGGAAATTGGTGTTTAAAGATAAATGATGTCCTGGATATTTTTATGTTGGAGACTTACCATAGGCCAATCATATTAGAATATCACTGTAAATATTTAAAATATTTACTGTTGCTGTTATCTTTGTTGATACTGTGGTACGTTCTTAATTATTCTCCAATAATAAAAATTTTCATTGGTTTTATAGTTTGTGGAAGACTTTTTTTAAAAAATGACTGATTTCTTCAGAGGATCACTGTTATTTCAGCGTTCTGTCCCAAGTAAAATGTCTAATTAACTACTCTTAAGATGAGTAAGAAAAATTTTGACTTAGTTGGTATGAGTTAAATATATAGGCAGGCTGTTAATTTCATTTTAATTCAAATCAAGCATTATTCAAATCAAGCTAGATCTGTATGCAAATACAATTAATAGTTCATGCTTTACTCTTCATAGTATCTAGAGCCAGGTACTTGAGGAAGTATATTCACACTTAAACTTTAGTATTTTTAATGAAGTATTTAAAGCAATTAATACCTAAAAGTTATAGTTTTATACACCACTCTCATCTTGAAAATCAGAGGGTGTTCAAAACAGAGTTTAGTGTATAGTTTCTAAACTATATAATTAATTCCGAGTACAGTTAATACTGAGAAAAATTTTTAGTTAACTTTTTAAAATTTCCTGAGAACTATTACTTCTTTATGGTACTTGAGACTATAGGAGACTATACTACTTTTGTGCTCTAATATATGTCAAAGATACCAAACAATTGAGTCTCAAATGAGATGGGATATTGAAATCTCATATGTCTTTTTATATATATTCAGAATATATAAAGGTTTGTTGTAAGAATGATAACTTTTAATTTGGATCAAGTAGTTTAATCAGTGATACTCAGCATAGATTTCTAGTCACCTTTAGTTTTCTTAGATTTATTTTCCAAGGGAATATTATTTATGTTTCAGAATAAGTCTTTGCTTTACATCTCCCCTTCTTTTAAGCATCCTCCTTTAATGTTTATTTTTCTTTGTTTTCACTGCTGTCATGAATGCTGACATAAGTGGGAATGCTATGCCAGGTAATGTCAGCATTGATTCAGATGTATAGATCATTATTTCAAAATTTCCATTTTCTTTAAAGAAAAAACTTTGAAAATGAGAGATAGCAACATAAAGGTTTCATTTACAAGGCCAAATGCCTTAATCTTACATTTATTATCTATTATATAAATATTACATATTATAAATATGTGTTTATTCTAGTTTATACTAAAAATTCAGAAATTATTTGTTATACAAAGATTACATAATCTGCTTTTTAAATAAATATTTGTAACAAGGAAATCAGTGAAGTTGTGGTATCTTTTAACATTGTATATTTAGCCACTACCTCAAACCATAGTGGTTACATCTACCTGTGGCTGCTTTCAGCTGCTGTCATTATACATAAATAATTTTTACATAAATAATCAGTAGATATGACTTTTGTTCTTTTTTCACATGTTGTTCCCTCGTTTTTTTTTTTAAAAGAGCTTATAACTAAAAGGTCTTTAAGTAGCAATGAGTAAATATGCTTTGGAATTTTTTTCTGATTTTAAAAGATAATTTATTTGCTTTTTAAATTTAATATATTTATATTTTATATATAATATTTAATATATTTTCTTATCAATAAATATGCTTGTGATATTTTACAAAGTCTATATATTATGCAACATACTCTTAATAAGTAAATAATTATGTAAGAATCAGAGGAGATATAAAGATGAGTAATGAAATTCACCTCTAGTCTATATAGAAATGCAAGAAATATACTTGAAAGAAATGTTTGTGCCATTCATTCTGTTTAGCTTACCTACTCCTTGATTTGGCTTTTGAAGACCTTTTAAAGAAACTTTTTTTTTTTTTTGAGACGGAGTTTCGCTCTTGTTACCCAGGCTGGAGTGCAATGGCGCGATCTCGGCTCACCGCAACCTCCGCCTCCTGGGTTCAGGCAATTCTCCTGCCTCAGCCTCCTGAGTAGCTGGGATTACAGGCACGCGCCACTATGCCCAGCTAAATTTTTGTATTTTTAGTAGAGACGTGGTTTCACCATGTTGACCAGGATGGTCTCGATCTCTTGACCTCGTGATCCACCCACCTCGGCCTCCCAAAGTGCTGGGATTACAGGCTTGAGCCACTGCGCCCGGCCTGAGAAACTTTTTCTTTTAGATGACGTACTCCCTGAGGTCAGGGTCAACATCTTATTCTGCCTTATGTTGCCAGCATACTACATGGGAAATAGTAAGCCCTCATTAAATATGGGCTAATAAATAAATTACACTAAAGGGCAGCTAAGTCACTGCTGCCTCTAATATGTTTTTTTACCTCTCTTTGATTTTTTTTTTTTTTTTTAGAAATGGAGTCTCACTGTGTCACCCAGGCTGTAGTATAGTGCATGATCTCAGCTCACTGCAACCTCCACCTCCTGGGTTCAGGCGATTCTCCTGCCTCAGCCTCCCGAGAGTGCCACCACGCCCAGCTAATTTTTTGTATTTTTAGTAGAGACAGGGCTTCACTGTGTTAGTCAGGATGATCTCAATCTCCTGACCTCATGATCCACCCAACTCGGCCTCCCAAAGTGCTGGGATTATAGGCTTGAGCCAACGTGCCCAGCCACCTCTCTTTAATTTTACATGTTATAATTATTGAGTAAGTAAGTTTTATCATGTTAAGTTCAAGTTCAGATAACAGAAAAATGAAGGAGACTGACCCTTAGCATAGAATTTTAATACTATGTCGTTAATGCCAAGATGGAAGTATGGAGGGCGTTGTTATAGGGACATAGGGAAGGCACTTAACCTGCCTGGGAATCTGAAGCAGAGTCTGGAAGCCTGAGGAAGACTTAGCCAGGCAAATAAAGTATAAAAGTGTAAAGTAAAGGGGACTCCTTCAATACATGAGGTTTGTGTGTACAGCTTGCTGTACTTGAATACAGTATTCAAGTGTTGCCAGACCAAAAAGTATGAAGGGGGAATAGGTGTCAGGAAATTCGTAAGTGCCATTATGTGATATTCTGAGCATGATGGAAAGAGTTTGAAACAGGGAAGTGACACATTCGTATTTATATTTTGAGTAAATTAGAATAGCAGTGTGGAGGATATATTTCAGTGTATAGTCATTTAGGCAGAGATCTCTTGGGAGGCTATTTCTAAAATCCAGGCAAGAAGACACAACGGGGCAGGGGGAGTTGCTGTAAATAAAGCCAATTTCGCAAATTGACCTGTTGAGCCAGGGAGATTACATAGTTTATCTCCAGTACAGTGTGCCTTTATTTATTTTTTCTTTTTAAAATTTATATCCTTGTATTATATCTTTTGTATTTTTTGTTGTATCATAAATATTTTTCTTTGATGCCAGTCTTTTTAAATGTTTTACATTGCTGTATGATAGGGGAGGGATAGCATTAGGAGAAATGCCTAATGTAGATGACGAGTTGATGGGTACAGCAAACTACCATGGCATGTGTATACCTATGTAACAAACCTGCATGTTCTGCACATGTATCCCAGAAGTTAAAGTATATTTTTTTAAAAAAGAAAATAAATAAAAATAAAATTTTAAAAATTACTATATGATATTTCAGCAAGTGTATTGTAGTTTAACGATTTTCTTATGTTAGGCATACTTCAGTATTTAGAATTATTTCTTAATAATAAATTGCTAGTAGTGGGATTATAAAGAGTATGAATATGTTTAAAATTCTTATAGTATGTCAACATACTGCTTTCCAAAAAGATGAGAGTTTATACCTTTGCCAACAGTAAGTGAGCATATTTTTATAACCTTCTTGCCAGGATGTTGATGATGATTATTATTTTGAGATGGAATCTTGCTCTGTTGCCCAGGCTGGAGTACGGTGGTGTGATCTCGGCTCACTGCAACCTCCGCCTCCCAGGTTCAAGCGATTCTCCTGTCTCAGCCTCCTGAGTAGCTGAGACTACAGGCAGGTGCTACCACTCCTGGCTAATTTTTTTTGTATTTTTAGTAGAGATGGAGTTTCACTGTGTTGGTGATTTCTTCTCATAGTTTCTTAGTTTCAGGTCTTTTTTCTTTTTCTTTTGTTGAGATGGAGTCTTGCTGTATCACCCAGGCTGAGTGCAGTGGCACAATCTTGGCTCACTGCAACCTCCACCTCCTGGGTTCAAGCGACTCTTCTGCTTCAGCCTCCCAAGTAGCTGGGACTTCAGGCACCCGCCACCATGCCCAGCTAATTTTTGTATTTTTAGTGGAGACAGGGTTTCATGATCTTGGTCAGGCTGGTCTCGAACACCTGACCTCATGATCCGCCCACCTTGGCCTCTGAAAGTGCTGGGATTATAGGTGTAAGCCACAGCACCGAGCCATGACTTCTCACTTTAACTAGGTGTTGATCAGTTTTCTCTGTGTTAAATTATTCTTTTTTAAAATTTTACATTCATTTCTTTGAATTTTTGTGTTTTCTTTATCAAATTGCTTGAGCTATTGATACAGGAAGATATTAACCTCCCATCATGTTTATATCATATTTTTTCCAGGCCTTTTACCCTTTGCTTTTTTTATCTAGATGCCTTTCAGTTTTACATAATCTAACTAATTTTTCTGATTTCTTTTGTAGCTCTACAAAAGAAGAGGTTTGTTTTTTTCTTAATAATATGTAGGGTAATGTGAGGATTTTGATTTTTTCTTTTGCAAAATTATTAACCAGTCAACCAACATCATTTGTTGAATAGCCCTTCTCTTTCCTGTAATGTGCTTTTAATATGAAGCTGCCTAGGCTTTTATTTGTCCTCATTCTTGAATCATTTAAATATAGTTTCAGACTTTTTGATTTTTTTTTTTTTTTTTTTTTTGAGAAGGAGTTTCGCTCTTGTTACCCAGGCTGGAGTGCAGTGGCGCGATCCCGGCTCACCGCAACCTCCACCTCCTGGGTTCAGGCAATTCTCCTGCCTCAGCCTCCTGAGTAGCTGGGATTACAGGCACGCGCCACCATGCCCAGCTAATTTTTTGTATTAGTAGAGATGAGGTTTCACCATGTTGACCAGGATGGTCTCGATCTCTTGACCTCGTGATCCACCCGCCTCGGCCTCCCAAAGTGCTGGGATTACAGGCTTGGGCCACCGCGCCCGGCCCTTTAATTTTTTTTTTTTTTTTTTTGAGCTGGAGTCTTACTCTGTAGCCCAGCCTGGAGTGCAGTGGCACAATCTTGGATCACTGTAACTCCACCTCCCAGGCCCCGGTTCAATTCTCCTGCCTCAGCTTCCCAAGTAACTGGGATTAGAGGAACACGCTATCATGCCTAGCTGATTTTTATATATTTAGTAGAGATGGGGTTTCACCATGTTGACCAGGTCTTGAACTGCTGACCTCGTGATCCACCTGCCTCGGACTCCCAGAGTGCTGGGATTACAGGCGTGAGCCACTGTGCCCAGCTAAAATATTTTTTAATGTTGCTAGGAATATCAGTCTTCCCCAGAACTAGATTTTGAGCAATTTGAGTATCAAAATAATGTCTAAGTGACATTTTCTCCCTTTCACAAGAATTGAAGTTTTTCTTTAACGGCTGTTAAAATTTTTCTCAATAAAACTTTTATTAACCCCTGTTTATATGATTCATAGTGGGGTATCCTAGTTTAATTCTTTTTTTCCAGGATAAAAACTGCAGTTATGCAGTGAAACTGCTCAGAGAAAGGAAACCCTTATGATATGGGGACCTGGTGGACCTCTTTCAGGTGTGTGAAAGTGCATCATTTGATCTCACAGTTACATAATTCGGAAATACAATATTTATCCAACACACAGTGTTACTCTGTTAAAGAGTTACACTTATTGAGGGACTTAGGTGGAAAATAAACTTCTTCTTTATTCCTTCTCCATAACCTATTTTTGTGTTTTAATGAAAATAGAAACAAATAACTTCGATCAAAAAGAATCAGCTTTTTCTTTTTTTTTCTGGAATGACATAGAAAATGGTTAAAGTAAAATGTCTTCTTTATATTGCTGTAGAGCCTTTTCCTCAGTTTGATTTCTAAAATCTCAGTCTGTAGGAAGGTATTTATGTAAAGCTATCATTACCTAACATATTATTAAAGTTATTGTGGAGAGGGGATGTCTCTCAGTTGGAAGAGCAAGACTAATTTATACTTCTTTGGACTGTTACCACTTTTTATAGAAGAAAAGGAAAAGCAATAACTTTTTTCCTTGTGCTTTTTTTCCTTATGCTTTTTTTCCTTATGATTTTTCTCACTGAATTACAATCTCAATACAGTGGAAGCGTTTTTGTTTTTCAAAGTATACTTCAAAAGACTTAGGGTAGATAAATATATTTTATTGTTTTGTTGATCATTTATTCTAGGTAACATAGAAACTTCTTGTTTGATTATTATATTCTCATATAAATTTGGAGGGAAAATATGAGAAATAGATGTTTGATTCCTTTGAATTACATTAAAATAAATTCATAACAAATTAATTTTTATTACTACCTTAAGTTTATCTCAGCTTGATAGAACTGGTTGTAGCTGACATGTATATAGCATTTCACCGTGACTCACCTTATTTTGTTGATTTTAGTATGCACAGTTTTTTCACCTTTTCACATCCCCTGATTGGTATGCATCTTGCAGTTGATGGCATCTTAGAATCACTGTGAGCCAGGCGATGTTGTAGTTATCTTTTTCAATGTGTGCATGAACTTGTTATGGTTCTTCATGTTATTATCACATCAGTTGAGTTGCGTGCATTGTTGATACCACATATGTTGAGTTTAATTGCTATTTAAAATGTCACCCTAGTTGTTGAAAACTTTCTGTTACCATCTTATGGTAAGATCAAAAAAGCACCAGCATCAAAACATGCAGAATGGTTGCTATTGACTTAGAAGAAAATCTCAGAGACAATAGTGAAGTACTCTTTCAAGAAATAAGGTTTTCATTCCCAGTGCTGTTGATGGCCCAGAGGATGAAATTGTGAAGAAGAATTCTAAGTGATTAGAAAGCATTGTGTCATAGTTTAATTGGCACTGGTTTTTTTGTTGTTGTGATATTATGGGTATGTCTTAAAATCATTAGCATCTTAGACCCTATGAAAGTACATCTTGTTTTGTTTTTTATGAAAACAAGTTCATTTTCCTTTATTTGTCTGAAGACTTCAGGCAGACAACTTTAAAATGCAAATCACTGGGTCCTCTTTTAATTTCCATTATTATCAGGGTGCTATGTACCAGAAGGAAGGGCAGCATAATGTTGTAAGAAGAAGAGTGAACCAGGAGTTAGAAGACATAGCATATTTTCAAATTCTGGCTTTACTATCTAGTTACTGTTTCAGTAAGGCCTGTAAACTCTCTAAGATTATTGTGATGTTGAAAGGAGAAACATATATTAACACATAAAAATTATAAGTGTACAAAAAAAGAACAAAAATAATTATAAGTGTAACTTGGTTACTGTTGAGAGCCTTTAATATGCGTGAATGTTTAATAAGGAGTATTCAGCAGAGGTAGAGGTTGCATCATACTTCAGTGGTTCTGGCAGGATTAAATCTGGTAGGATATTTAATCATTTTATTGAAACTTTATTAGGAGGGTTCTGGTCATCATCATTTAATCATTATTCATATTGTTTAGGAAAATTTGTCCCTAGGTTTGAATAAAAGCCTTTGTGTATGAGAAAGCAAGGGAATAAGGACAGGGAGCCCTTTTGGGAACACTTCTTTGCCAGTTAAATTTGCCATCTTTAGCTGTGCTAAATCAGTAATTTATGCTGGCGTACTGAGGGACTTTGCAGAGCAGGCTGTAGGAAGTTGTAGTCATAATTTACCATACCATAAAGAGAGCTTTGGAAGAAGAAGATGAGGATTTAAATTATAAAATTAATGTTAACACTGGTTTTACATTTTTAATGATGATTCTGGATGACTTTGTGTCAATTTCTTTTGAAAAGCATTTTAAAACTTAGATTTATATGTCTTTATTGCATGTCTTGCCTCAAAAAATAACTGATAGAATTAGTTCTTTTAATAATAAATCTTGCTTATAAATTTCATGTTCTCTTGACTTGCAATTCCATGTCATTTATTCAGATTCCCAAAGGATGACAAACCTGCCTTATCCATCTTTGAGTAGCCTTTCAGTAAATGTGTATAGATTTAATTTCATTTTGTAAATTATGAATAATTATGTATAATTCAGTTTGTACATTTTCTAACTTCTTACATTTTTATTGCCACTTAAAAACTTCTGAGTGAGCTGGATTGGTAGAAGAAGTTAAATTAAGGTTTGAAATTACAGCATGTGCATCTAATTAATTTAAAGTGGCTGTTTCAGAAATAAGAGGAGTAATGTTGTTTTTAGTGAAATATGTTTATTTCTTGAAGAAATTAGGGCTGTTTAAATTCAAGGCATATAGTAAAATTCTAGGGAATTTCTAAGTATTCATTTACAAGTATTGTGGGGATGATGTATGTACTATCTTTAATGATTCTATTCTAGGGTGGGAATTCTCATTTATGTTTTCCCTCCTGCAGTATATGAAGAAACAGAGTGCTTTTTTGAGGTGGGAGAGAAATTTTGAGACTCCATGTCCTAATAGAGTTTGTAGCAGAAGTTGGAGGAGAACCAAAGGACAGAGTGTTAGGAGAAAAGCATGGGAAAGCAGTAGTTCAGGCGTATAGTTTAGATACAGAGTCTGGAGTGTCTGACAAGGTATTTTAACACTTGATTTTTGTTTTGGTATTTATTTTACATAAAGTAATTTTTATTGAGATAACTATTACTGATTGTAATTATATAAAAATACATTTTAAATTATAGATTAATTTTAATAACTTACTTTATATGTGTTCTAAATGAAGCACTGAAAGAGAACAGCTCAGAGGTTGTACAGCCTTTTTTAATGGGTTGTGGAACTAAGGAACCGAAGATCACTCAGCTGTGTTTGGCTGCTATTCAGAGACTCATGTCACATGAAGTCGTGTCCGAGGTAATACGAAGATTTTATTTAAACTGCACCTAAGAGTTGAATCAGGAGTTTTCATGAAAAGAGAATGAAACATACCTGATATTTAATATATAACTATTTTAGGAATAGCAGTGTGCTTGGAGAAAACGTCTTTATTTAAAAATACTGTCAAATCTCCTCATTACACATTCACAAACAATTATTTTTGCAAGTCATTTGTAATCTAAGAAGTCACAGTTCAGTAATATAGATGAAAATTTTGAGACTCAAGCAAGTTTTCAATTTAATTGGTTATTGAATGTTTCTTTTATAAAGAGAGAAGGGAAGATCATAACTCTCCTAGATTATATGGAGATATAATTTGTTTTTCATTAACACATTATATGGAGATATAATTTGTTTTTCATTAACTTAAACATAGTTTGTATCTAACATTATGATGGAAAAATTAAAAAAAAAATTCTTAACCATGAATCTGCATTTTGGTCTCAAATTTAATGGTGTTATCTTAATTTTATACTCTATAAGTACTATAATAGAAGTAATAAATGTTTTGCTGTAAATTTATCTTAAATAATGTCAGATTTAATTGAGTGTGCCAATGTGTTATTAATATGGTTTGCATTTTGTTTTTTCTTAGATGAAGTAATGTATCTGAAACAGCAGACTCATAAATTGCATATGTCCATATTATGTATATCCATATACAATCTATCAATATTACTGTAGAAGTGAGCTACGATTTTGACTAGGTATTTCAAAACTGCTTGCTGCTATCTGTATATTCAAATTGGCTATTATAATTTTTTAAAAATTTACTTTTTTGAGGGAGAGAATTAATTGATTGTAAGTGTTAAATTACTTGAGAGACATGTTTGGATCTAGAGATCTAAAAATACAGTTTTTGTTATTGTGATCAAGAAATCCTCTCCAACTGAGGTAGGTTTATATACCTTTTCTTAATTAGGGACATCAACATCTATATTTTATTTGTTGACAATAATTAAAATAACTATTTTACAGACTGCAGCTGGAAATATAATTAATATGCTTTGGCAGCTAATGGAAAATAGTCTTGAAGAGCTTAAGCTACTTCAAACAGTTCTTGTTCTTTTAACAACCAATACCGTAGTTCACGATGAGGCACTTTCTAAGGTAAGAAACCTGTTTGCCAGAGTTCATACATGTTTTGAGACGCTATTTGAATAAGCTGGCTGAAAGAGAAAAGCTTGGTGCCTTTTGAATCAAAAGCAACTTCCCTACAACTATTGTGATGATTGACATTACATGTTAATAACTGTTGGCACCTTATTTTTTCCAGATGAGAGTTGAAATCACGTTGGGGTGCTTAAGCAAAGCCCCTTGAGTCCAGCCAACAGCTTGAGTTGTGAATAGGAAATAGAAAAAAGAGAGAAAGTAGCAGAAGAGTAAGCATAGGGAAGGAGGGAACTAAGGAAAAAAAATGTGTTGTAAGATATTGCCTTCAGTATTTTAGATTTCTTGTGATAACTCTCCCTACCCATAATTTAACATGTATATGATCTGTAAACCAGACAGTTCAAATATGTTTCTTAAATGGCTAGACAAGATGGCTATCATTTTGTCCCCACTCCCACCCAGTTTGGAACATATAAGAGCCATTCTATTATTTATTTTACTTTTTAAAAAGTTTTTTATTATGAAATATTTGTAAAGAACAGAAAGTAAAGAGTGACGTAACAGTAAATGAATTATTGTCTAAGGAATTTTTTAGATGCTCAGTAATAGCTTTATTATAATTTGCATGGCTTGTAAAGAAGTACAGTATACTATCACGTTAAGCTGTATATACTATCTCAAGTGATGTTCTTACATCATAATGAGATTTTTAATTGCAAATGGTTTATTCTTTTAAGCTTATACTGGCTATATAAAATATTTTATATATTTTAATATATCCTTTTATTATATATTGTTCCACTTGGTTTCTAGCTATCAAATTATTGTTCTGATACATATAATTAAAAATTTATGAAAGGTTTTCATTTGACCTACTAAAGAAATAAGAACTGATTTTAGGATTTATTTTACTGTGTTGGTTAATTTGGAAATGCATTTACTTGGTATGAGAAAAATCAAGTATAAAGAAATAATATAAAATTGAGTAACGTGAAGGCTTCTATATAACTATGTACTATGTCTTTCCTTTATGTTGAAATCTAAAGAGTAACATTGGTATCAAAGGCTTGCGTCCCTTAAAATTTTTAATATAATTAAGGTGATAGGCATTGATTCTAAAACTATGTGTTTTTCTCCAAGAATGACTTCTTTTAAAATTAGAGAACTTTTGGAAGTATAAATAGGAGAAAATCTTTATGATATTGGGGTTAGGCAAAGATTTATTAGGGCACAAAATCTAAAATCCTTGATAAGCCACAGAATGTGGGAAATACAAATATCTGATAAAGGACTTGTATCTAGACTATATAAAGAACTCCTAAAATTCATTCATAACACAGACAACCCAATTAAGTATGGACAAATGGTTTTGACAGACACTTCACTAAAATAATATATTCAAATGGGTGACAAACACATGAAAAGAAGTTCAGTGTTATTATTATTAGGGACACACAAATGCAAACCATAAAGAAATAGCATTATGCATCCATTAGAATAGTTGCAATGAAAAAAGACTGATCATATAAAGTGCTATGGAGGGTGTAGGATAGTTCTAAATTCACATATACTGCTGGCAGAAATGTAAAATTGTAAAACCACTATGGGAAACTGCAGTTTCTTTTTTTTCTTTGTCTTTCTTCTTTTTTTTTTTTTTTTTTTTTTTTGAGACAGAGTCTTGCTCTGTTGCCCAGGCTGGGGCGCAGTGGCACAATCTCAACTCACCACAATCTCCACCTCTTGGGCTCAAGGGATTCTCATGCCTCAGGCTCCTGAGTAGCTGGGATTACAGGTGTCTGCCACCACGCCCAGCTAATTTTTGTGTTTTTAGTAGAGACGGGATTTCACCTTGTTGGCCAGGCTGGTCTTCAAATCCTGGCCTCAAGTGGTCTGCCTACCTCAGCCTCCCAAAGTGCTGGGATTACAGGCATGAGCTGCCATGCCCAGGCCAACTGGTGGTTTCTTAAAAAGTTAAACCTATTCTTACCAGATGACCTATCCATTTCACTTCTAGATATTTACCCAAGATAAATGAAAACATGTCCCCACAGTGACTTGTATATGAATGTTCGTAGCAGCTTTTTTTTTTTTTTTTTACAATAGTCAGAACCTGGAAACTGCCCACATGTTCACTAGCAGGTGAATGGATAAGCAAAATATAGCGTACTCGTACCATGGAATGATACTTGGTAATAAAAGGTACAAACTACTGATACACAGAACAATGTGGATGAATTTCACAAATATTATTCTCAGTGGAAGAAGCCAGGCCCAAAGGAGCCCATACTGAATTAATCTGTTTATATAAAAATCATAGAAAATACTCCCTCTTCTGCAGTGAAAAGAGCATATGGGTGCTTGCCTGGGGCCAAGGGTAGAAGAAGAGATGGATGGCAAGGAGCACAAGAAAACTTTGGGGGTAATGGAGATACTCTGTTTCTCAATTGTGACCAAAGTTTCTTGGGCCCACATGTTTGTCAGAACTCATCAAATTATATAATTTTAAGGGATTCTATAATTTATTGTATATAAATTACACCTAATAAACTTGAGTTTTAAAAGAAAAAAATGACTCCTTTTTAAAAGTTTCATAATTTTATTTATTTATATGCTTAGCAATCACATAGCTTCTCCAGATGATTAAGTGATACAACAGACTTTGAGTTCTTGTTATTTGCAAAGCAAGTCATTCTGGGGAAATAAAAGCATAACACGTTATTATATAGGTGTTAACCAAATTTCAAAAGGTATGTTTCACATTACCAGAGCTAATTTTCTGTGGCTATATATTTACAGAGAGCTTGAATTACTTCAAAATCTGAGGATTTTATATTTTATTGTATAAAATGGTGGGACTTTTCATATTGTTGATTGAAACAACCAAAAACATAAATTATGCAATTTGTGGTTACATCTGATAAAATAAAGATAATGGCCTTGCTCTTCAGTCTTATTTCACACCAAATGAAAATTGTGTTTTCAGGCAATTGTTCTTTGTTTTCGACTACATTTCACAAAAGATAATATTACGAATAATACAGCTGCTGCTACAGTGCGACAAGTTGTTACTGTTGTTTTTGAGAGGATGGTTGCTGAAGATGAACGACACAGAGGTAAAGTGCTAAAAGTTGTTTTACTTTGTGGGTAGTTCTTGCATTATTTCATTTTTATTAGCTTTCAGCCTTTGCTGAAATGATCAACATTATTATGTCAATAATGGCAACTTAAAAAATAAATTCTTCACAATTTGATCACTCTAAGGAATAGGCTGTTTGTTTTCCATATTTATTTCTAGTATATGCATAATTTTGTGTTAAATATGGTAATTTCACATTTTAAACCAAGTATTGCATTATGTGTATTTTTTAACCAAACGTGACATTCTATGAATTCTTCATGTTATTGCTTCATCCTCATAATTTAAATTTTAAAATTCTCTAATTCTGTGATTTAACTGAACTAGTCTCCTAGTGGACACTTGCATTCTCTTTAGTATTTTATAACTGTTTTGGGCGGTTTCCTACATATCTTTTTGAATTATTCCTTTAGGATAAATTTCCAAGAGTGGGCTTCCCTCATACATTTTTGTCTGTGTCTGCTAACATATGTTAAGAACATTTAAATAATATAAAAATTAATTTTTAAATGTTTTTATCAAATACCTTTATTAGAATATTTCCATTTTGTTATATTGTTATTTCTTTATTTTTTTCTTGGGGAAAAATGCAGGTAGAATTATGATAGTTTGAAATGTTAATGAATTAATCTTATAATATGTCCCATTTGGTTAAAATATTAAGAGTCATATTGTAATAACACAGGGCAATTCCCCAGTTTGAATGTTTTATACATTCATAACCTCAATAAAATTCCTGGGTTAGTAGCTTTAGTTGTGTGTCTCTAAGGCTAATATGCTATTTAATACTTTATAGCAAGGTAGAAATACTTAGAACTTCTTTCTTTTCAAGTAGTCATTAAGTCAATATTTATTCAAAACAGACTGTCGGGCCGGGCGCAGTGGCTCACGCCTGTAATCCCAGCACTTTAGGAGGCTGAGGCGGGTGGATCACGAGGTCAAGAGATCGAGACCATCCTGGTCAACATGGTGAAACCTCATCTCTACTAAAAATACAAAAAATTAGCTGGGCATGGTGGCGTGTGCCTGTAATCCCAGCTACTCAGGAGGCTGAGGCAGGAGAATTGCCTGAACCCAGGAGGTGGAGGAGGTTGCGGTGAGCCGAGATTCTGCCATTGCACTCCAGCCTGGGTAACAAGAGCGAAACTCCGTCTCAAAAAAAAAAAAAAAAAAAAAAAAAACAGACTGTCATAACTTGCAGAGAATGGTATTTTTTACTATTAGTTAAAGAAATGCTGAGCTGGGAAACACCAGCCTAGCTGATTCTTAGCTGTTGAATATCTGTAACTGATACGGTAATAGTAGCAGATCAAGCAGTAATTCTCTTGAAGATAGTGAAATGGTAGAGGAGTTAACCGTATGGTAAAAGTTTATATGTTTGTTTGAGATTTAAAAGCACATTTAAGATCACGTGAATTTTAAATCCATGAAATAAAAGGGGCTGAAAAAAGGGAGGCTGGGAAACCAAATGTATGGACACAGACACCCAGCTTGTTAGAGTGAATGTAAGGTAGCAAAGCGTGATTCTTGTGGTATTTGGTGTAAAAATAGATCCCCATATTTTTTGTTTTGGAGGCATATGTTATAATTAAAATTAGAAATTTTAATTCTGAAATTATAATTAAAATTTATGATTATATTAACAAATATTTATTTTAAACAGAATATATAATTTACTAAAGGCCATTATGAGCTCCTAAAACCCATCCTGTTTTGATTGCAGATATTGTAGAACAACCAGTACTGGTACAAGGAAATAGTAACAGAAGATCTGTCAGTACCCTCAAACCTTGCGCTAAAGATGCGTATATGCTTTTCCAGGTATGTTAGTTGATAAAAGTAATTTTTATTCTAAAATATAGTTTTGTGTGAATTTTTGCTTTTGGGATTTTGTGTTGAATTTTTTTAATGTCAGTTTTTTTTTGAAACTATGTCAAAGGTTGTATTAAAATAGTTCTAAAGCACAACCTGTATATTTACAGCTGATTAACATGATAAAACATTATGACTCACCTTAAGAAAATAAAATGAATTCAACCCAGAACTGGAAAACAGATATATCAGAAAGAACTAATCATACAAAAAAGAAGTTTCTGTAAACAAGGAAAATTTAAGTAATAAATTTGGTCTGTGTAATATAATTTGATACATAGAAAACTGATTTTTACATTGCTTGTCATGAATAATTTTAGGTAAAACAAGATTAATTTGTACTGAAAATATTATTACTTTGGATTAAAAGCTTATTTTTTTTTCATTTACTGTCTCCGTGTATTGTCAGTAGTTATATGATTCTTCATAAATTTACTTATATAATCTATCAATTACACAATTTGGCAAAATTGGAATTACCAGTGCTTAGTTTCTAAGAGCAAAAACGTGTTATATAAGAAGAGAGGTTGTTTTTTTTTTTTTTAAAGATTTATGAACTGTGAGTTTTGAAAAGCACACTTAATTCTAGCACAGTAAATTGTTGGATTTATTTTCCCAGGACCTTTGTCAGTTGGTTAATGCTGATGCTCCTTATTGGCTAGTGGGCATGACAGAAATGACTCGGACGTTTGGCCTTGAATTACTTGAGTCAGTCTTGAATGATTTTCCACAGGTCTTTTTACAAGTAAGCCATTTATAGTATCTTGTGACAAAGTTAATCTTAATTGTTTTACAGATATTTTTAATGAAAGCAATGTGTATTTTTTTTTTTCCACATTAAAAGTTGCAAAGAAACTAGACTCAGTATCTCATGCCTGTAATCTCAACACTTTGAGAGGCTGAGATAGGAGGATTGCTTGAGCCCAGGAGTTCAAGAAGACCAGCCTAGGCAATGTAGTGAGACACCATCAATATAGAAAATAAAATAAAAAGGCCGGGCACAGTGGCTCTCACCTGTAATCCCAGCACTTTGGGAGGCTGAGGCAGGCAGATCACAAGGTCCAGAGTTTGAGACCCACCTGGCCAATATGGTGAAACCCCATCTCTACCAAAAATACAAAAATTAGCCTAGTATGATGGTGAGTGCCTGTAGTCCATCTACTCGGGAGACTGAGGCAGGAGAATTGCTTGAAGCTGGGAGGTGGAGGTTGCAGCGAGCTGAGATAGCGACACTGCACTCTGCCCTGGGCAACAGAGCGAGACTCTGTCTCAAGAAAAACAAAAAAACACTCCTGTAATCCCAGCACTTTGGGAGGCTGAGGCAAGCAGATCACAAGGTCAGGATATCGAGACCATCCTGGCTAACAGGATGAAACCCTGTCTCTCCTAAAAATACAAAAAAATTAGCTGGGCATGGTGGTACATGCCTCTAGTCCTAGCTACTCAGGAAGCTGAGGGAGGAGAATCATTTGAACCCAGGAGGCAGAGGTTACAGTGAGCCAAGATTATACCACTGCACTCCAGCCTGGGCGACAGAGCGAGACTCCGTCTCAAAAAACAAAACAAAAAGACAAACGCTGGGTGTGGGGGCTCACGCCTGAAATTCCAGCACTTTGGGAGGCTAAGGTAGGTGGATCACCTGAAGTCGGGAGTTCGAGACCAGCCTGACCAACATGGAGAAACTCTACTAAAAATACAAAATTAGCCGGGCATGGTGGTGCATGCCTGTAATCCCAGCTACTCCGGAGGCTGAAGCAGGAGAATCGCTTGAACCCAGGAGGCAGAGGTTGCGGTGAGCTTAGATCACGCCATTGCACTCCAGCCTGAGTAACGAAACTGTCTCAAAAAAAAAAAAAAAAAGCTAGGTGTGGTGCTGCTCAGGAGACTGAGGCAGGAGAATCGCTTGAGCCCAGCAGGTCAAGGATGCAGTGAGCTGTGTTGATGCCACTACCTTCCAGCCTGGGTGAGAGAGCGAGACCCCATTTCTTAAAAAAAAAGGACAGTTGTGGAGAATTGTAGCGTCAAACTTTAGACATGTAAGAATTTAGTGTTAAGTCACTTTTTTTTTAAGTGCCTTAGTATTTTAGAAGTTTAACAATAGAAAGAATCTCTAGAGACATAGTCTATTAATAGGTATTTCCCAGTGTATGGGTCTCTGAAGCAAATGTGGTATGTGAACTATTTATTTAAAAGCCTAAAGAAATTACTGATTTTTACTTGCTTATGATATATATAGTTATGTGTTTTCAGATAACTTAAATGGAAAACAACTAAAGTCCAAAATCAAGTCAGTGACTTCCACAGGGTCCCTTAGTTATTAGCAGTTCTTGAACTGTAATTTAGTTTTTTTTAACTACTTATCTAGCTCCTTCCCCTACCATGCTGCCTTCCTAAGTAATCCATTTTAGCCTTTGCCCTTACCTACTAAATGAGTGAATCAAGTGCTACGGTAGTATAAGATCTTTTAGGCCAGGATTTGGAGCTGAAATTATTTTTATATGGCTCATAATTTTTGGTATATATTAGGCAGTTGCTAAATGCTTTTGATGAACAGTGTATACTGATGATTACCTTTCTTGTAGTATACTAGGATAAGCAGTATTTAGATATAACTTGTCCAACACTCTTGTATAAATAATAGTCATAATAGCTCTTATTTCTTGACTGCTTTCTACGTGCTATGTGCCAGATTCCTTACATATTATATTCTCTTTTATCTTTCCAAATTCCTGAGATATACCAGTTATCACTGTTTACACATGAGGAAACTACATCCAAAGGGTTAAATTATGTGTCCACAGTTTCATGATTTATAAGTGATGGAGTTGAGATTTGAACTCATGTTGATCCAAATTAGTTTCTCTCCTTATCCCTTCATTTTTATTCACACATCGCATCCCAATCATTACCTTCAAAATATATTCAGGATCCAATCACTTCTTACCACTTCTACAATTATTTTAGTCTAAGCTACCATCACCTCTTACTTGAATTATTGTATTGGCTTCCTAACTGGTCTGCTTGCATATATATTAATACTGGTACTGCTTATTATAGTTGTTTGTGACACCACATCCAGAATGGCCTTTTAAAATAAGTCAGATCTTTTCAGTCTCTTGTAAATTGCTTCAGTTGATGTCCTCCTTATCAGACTAAAAGATGAAGTGTCGTTATGCTCTCTGGGACTTTTCATGATTTAGTCCCCAATATTCCTTGATCTTGTTTCTTTCCTCTCTTCTCTTTGCCCTCACCCTTTGGCCACACTGTCTTTCTTGTTGTTTCTTAAGTGCCTCAAGCAGACTCTTGCCCCAGGGCCTTGGTACTTTAAGTTCGCTGTGCCTGGAATGCTTTTTCCTCATATGGCTTGCTGTCTTACTTTTTTGAGGACTTTGCTCAATGGTCAACTTATCAAACACATCTTCCCCAACCACATTGTGTAAAATGGCAACCTTTTTTCCTACCAGCACCATTATCCATTATCTTTCTTATCCTGCTTTATTTTTCTTTAGCATTTATCACTTCCTGCCTTTCTCTCTCTCTCTCACACACACACACATATATACACACACACACATATATATGTAATATATATTATTACATATTATGTGTTATTTTACTTTCTCTCTTTCCCTACAAGAAGATAAACTCTGTGAGGCAAGGACTTAGTATACTGTTGTATAGGTGCCTTAGTAATAGTGCCTGGCATATGGCAAATGTTTGATAAGTATTTGAATGAATGAATTGGTTAATGAATTTAACTTAAAATTTTTATGTTTGGGTTGTATTTTCTGACTTTATAGGAAAAGATTTGAAACTGTTTTTACAGATTTATTGTACTTAAATATTCCCACTTTATTCTTCCTGCTATAAAGCATGGAGGGGGAAGCATTCTTCTGTGTGAGATCCTAGAATTTTATCCTGCATAATTTTCTTCCAGAGATAAATATTTATTTGTTTTTTTAACTCATCATTCACATATGCAATAAAAATTTACCAGTCACTGATGTTTTATGCCAAGTATACAGAAGTTAAATAAGACTGATAAAATCCTTGCCCTGTGGCACTTACAATTCTAATGGGGAGACAGATTTTAACTGAATTGATAAGATGTGATGAGTGCTGTGAAGGAAAAGTATTAAAAGTGTTATGGAAATAAATAACAGGGGACCAAACCTGGTGAAGAGTTGGTGATAAATCAAGGATACGGAACTTAAGCTTGTAAATGGAAGATGTCAGGTGGTTAGGAGATATGGTGAGAATAGGAAACCAATACTCCACACAGAAGGAATCTGAAGAGCAGCGACCCTGAGAAAGGATGTCTTCTTTTCTAGAAAAATAAGCTTTAAGGGGAATGAAGCCTTGCCTTTGCCTCGATGAAGTGTTGTAGTGGAAGATGAAAAAGGCAGTCTCAAAGATGACTTCTGGATTTCTGGCTTGAACAGTGAATTTTTTGCTAATATGGAGTGCTGCATGGGCAGAATTTTTGTTACAGAGGATACATTATTCAGTTTCATATGTGCTAATTTCGAGGCATCTGTGAGACATGCAAAATGTTAGTTGGACTTATGCATCTCAAGGTTTGGGGCTGAAATTATAAATTTAAATGTTCCTGGCTAATTGAAGATAAGGGAGTGAATGAGATTGTCTTTGGTGAGAACCTAGAGTACAAAGCAAGGGCATAGTACTCTGGACCTCTGAGGAACCTCAGCATTAAACGGTTGAGGATGAGCACATACAAGAGACTGAGAACACAACGCCAGAAGGCAGGAACAAATCTAAGAGAGTCTGACATAATAAAAGATAAAATAAAGAAGGTTTCAAGGTGAAGCAAGTAATCAGTTATATCAGGTGGTTCACAGAGATCTGGTAGGCCAGATGCAGTGGCTTATGCCTGTAATCTTAGCACTCTGGGAGGCTGAGGTGGGCAGAGCTTGAGCTCAGGAGTTCAAGACCAGCCTGAGCAGCATAATGAGATCTCATCTCTATTAAAAATTAAAAAAAAAAAAAAAATCAGCTGGGCCTGGTGGCACATGCCTGCAGTCTCAACTACTTGGGAGGCTGAGAGGTTGGAGGATTGCTTGATCTCAGGAAGTCGAGGCTACAGCGTACCACTGCATTCCAACTTGGGTGACAGAGCAAGACCCTGTTTCAAAAACAGAACAAAATAAAACAAAAACAAGGAGATCTAGTAAGATGCAGACTGGAAAGACTGGAAAGTGTTTGCTTTAGCCTCAGAGATCATGATGAGGATAATGAGAAGTGGAGAAATAAAGTTGGGATGGTTGGTAGTAGTGATTGAGGAAACCCAACTGTAGTGAGTTGAGTAGTGAGAAGGAAACAGTGAGTTGATAAAACTTTTTTTTTTTTAATTTTGAGACGGAGTGTTGCTCTGTCGCCCAGGCTAGAGTGCCGTGGCATGATCTCAGCTCAGTGCAACCTCAGCCTCCCAGGGTCAAGCAGTTCTCCTGCCTCAGCCTCCTGAGTAGCTGGGATTACAGGCGCCCACCACCACATCTGGCTAATTTTTTTGTATTTTTAGTAGAGATGTGGTTTCACCATTTTGGCCAGGCTGGTCTTAAACTCCAGATTTTGTGATCCACCCGCCTCTGCCTCCCAAAGTGCTGGGACTACAGGCATGAGCCACTGCACCCGGCCAGATAAAACTTAAAAATTGCTGGTTTATATATTAACTAATATACAAAATAATTATTTTTGTAAAATATGAAAGTGGACTGACTTTTCATTTTGGCAGTCAAAGAAACTAACTGTAGATGTGAGAGTATAATTTGAAATCATTTAGCTCTTAAGATCTCATTTTGGGGGAGAGAATGAAAAAGTATATTAAGATATTTATAAAACTCTGGAAGAGTATACATATAGAAGTTAACAACTAGCCCACTTATCTCCAGGAGGTGAGATTAGGCAAGACTTTTATCTTTTTATTTATCTGTTTTCAGATTTTCTTTCTTGAATGACTTTTCTTTCTGATTTTTTTTTTAAAGATATATTTAGGCCAGGCACAGTAGCTCACACCTGTAATTCCAGCACTTTGGGAGCCTGAGATGGGCAGATTACCTGAGGTCAGGAGTTCAAGACCAGCCTGACCAACATGATGAAAGCCTGTCTCTATTAAAAATACAAAAATTAGCCAGCATGATGGTGCATACCTGTAATTTCAGCTCCTTGGGAGGCTGAGGCAGGAGAATTGTTTGAACCCGTGAGGCAGAGGTTGCAGTAAGCTGAGATCGCGCCACTACACTCCAGCCTGGGCAACAAAGTGCGACTCCGTCTCAAACAGTAAATAAATAAATAAATAAATTATTTAAAAAATTTTGTGATTCTGACCAAACAATCTGCTTGATGCTTTATTTTCCTTCTCTGTAAAATTAAAAGATTAGGTCAAATGGTTTTATGATCTTCTCTTTGTTTATAAATTTATAACTTCAATGAAATTTGTATGACCACAACAAAATAAAATATATTGAGGCTTGTCAGTAGGCCTTACATTGTCAGTGAAGTGGGATTACTCTTGGCTAATACAGGCAGGGAATTAACAGGTTAAGGAGTGCTTTCTTTGTAATATATCGTAACTATAAGTAAAATTTAAGATTTGCAAGATTCTCTTCCCTGACTTGTAAAATAGTTATGCTGTTTGTCATTGCATGTTTTATCAGTTCATCATATTCTGTTCAAGCAGAACAAAATTTTAAGTTAATTATTAAATCTCTGCGTGAATAAAATTGTTCTTTGCAAAATGAAATCAATGAATTCTATAACTTATCCTTTAGTAGTAAATTTTCTCTCCTCACCTTACTTACTTTAAATTTTTTATTTGCTTGAATTTGTATAGCCTATTTTCTTTTTCTTTTCTTCTTCTTCTTCTTCTTCTTTTTTTTTTTTTTTTTTTTGTGGAATAGGTTCTCACTCCATTGCCCAGGTTGGAGTACAGTGGTGTGATCACGGCTCACTGCAGCCTCAGCCTCCCTGGGCTCAAGTGATCCTCCCACCGCAGCCACCCAGGTAGCTGGGACTGCAGGCAGTGCCACCATGTCCAGCTAATTTTGTTGTTGTTGTTGTTGTTGTTGAGACAGGGTCTCCCTTGTTGCTCAGGCTCTTCTTGAACTCCTGGGTGCCAGCAATCCTTGCACCTCAGCCTTCGAAAGTGCCGAGATTCCAGGCCTGGGCCACCATGCCTGGCTCTGTTTTCTTTCCTCTGTTGTTTATGTTTTTAATTGCCAGTGTCCAACTAAATTAAGTTTCCAGTAATCACCGATTATTTAATTCTGTTATCATTAAATGTTCCTTTTGAAGTTATATTCTTTTAAAAACTTCTTGAAATACTGATGATGATGATGATGATGATGATTTTGAGGTAGCATCTTGCTCTGTTACCCAGACTGGAAGGCAGTGGCATGATCATGGCTTACTGCAGCCTTGACCTCCTGGGTTCAAGTGATCCTTCCACCTCAGCCTCACAAATAGCTGGGACTACTGGTGTGTGCCACCACACCCAGCTACTTTTTAAAGTTTTTTTGTAGTTTTATAGACATGGGGTCTCACTATGTTGCTGAGGCTCATCTTGAACTCCCAGGCTCAAGCTGTCCTCCCACCTTGGGCTCCCAAAATGCTAAGATTACAGGCATGAGTCACCATGTTGGGTTCTGATGACTGTTCTGATCTTAGACTCTCTCAGTGCGAAGGGAATTTCAAAGTTGTATGTAAACTCTAAAATAATAAAATATATGAACTTCTGTAAAGCTAAATTATTAATACTGGTAATTGGGAAGTTTTATTTCCTAGTGAGATTGTGTTTTAGAAGTATTAAGTATAAAGTTAATTTTTTTTCTTTCTTTTTTCCTTGCAAATAGCATCAAGAATTTAGTTTCCTCCTCAAAGAAAGGGTATGTCCCCTTGTGATAAAGCTCTTTTCTCCAAATATAAAGTTCAGACAAGGTTCCAGCACCTCAGCTTCTCCAGCACCAGTTGAAAAACCGTATTTTCCTATCTGCATGCGTTTGCTGAGAGTAGTATCTGTTCTGATTAAGCAGTTTTACAGTCTTTTGGTAAGTGATAATTTCCTTATGTGTTTGTGTATATAATAGCATGTTGTGCCCTTTTTAAAAAGTGGTCTGTTATTGTGCATTTAGTTTTTCAATTCCGTTCAACAGAATTTTTTTTTTGAGTACCTACATGAATTCCAGGTACTCTAAAGGTTCATTCTGTCCTTTCTTGAATCTTGCTTATGTTTATATAGTATTCATAATGTGTGAAGCAGAGTCATAGCCTGTCATCTGAAGGCAGCATAGGAATTGTGGTTTAGGAACTCAGCTTCTTAACTAATTATCTGTATCTCATTTGAAGGATTATTAACATTATAGTCCCTTCAGTTTACGCTGCTTTCATTTATACTGCTTCGTATGTCCTAACAGATTAAACCAAAGACATTAAAGATTTGTTCAAATCTAGGATTAGAAACCAATTCTTTTGACTTACAGTCCAATATTGTAAGTTAATGAATGCCTATTATGTTGTGATATTCCTGATAATTCTATTTATGTAATGCTTTAGTTTTAAACATTCACATACTGTTTCTCAGAGAAAATAATACACTATGTTTTTTAAAATTTTGTGTTAAGTCAAATTCAGCATTGTGTACTTTTTTCACATTTATACTCTTACTTTATTTATTATTATTTTTTGAGATGGAGTCTTGCTTTGTCACCCAGGCTGGAGTGCAGTGGCACAATCTCAGCTCACTGCACCCTCCACCTTCCTGGTTCAAGCAATTCTTCTGTCTCAGCCTCCTGAGTAGCTAGGACTAGAGGCGCATAATTTTTGTATTTTTAGTAGAGACAGTGTTTCATCATATTGGTCAGGCTGGTCTCGAACTCCTGACCTCAGGTGATCCTCCCACCTTGGCCTTCCAAAGTGCTGGGATTCGAAGCGTGAGCCACTGCGCCCGACCCTATATTCTTATTTTTAATTAACAAAAATAGACAATACAATAATAATAGGAGACTTTAATACTCCACTTCCAATAAAGGTAGAACAACCAGACATAAGAGTAAGAAGGAAACAAAAGACTCCAACAACACTGTAGAGCAGTTGGACCTAACAGACATATGCAGAACACTCCACCTAACATCAGCAGAATACACATTCTTTTCAAGTGCACGTAGATTATTCTCAAGGATAGAGCACATGTTAGGCCATAAAACAAGTCTCAACAAATTTAAGAAGATTGTAATCATACCAAGTATTTTCTCTGACAATAGTGGAATGCAACCGGAAATCAATGGTGGAAGCAAAATGAGAAAAGTCACAAATGTATGGAAATTAAACAATACACTAATTAGGAGAAGGAAGGAAATAATAAAGAATACCATATAAATAAACAAAATGGAGAATAGAAAAGCAATAGAGAGAATAAATGAAAATACGAGTTGTTTTTTTGAAAAGATTAAGAAAATTAAACTTAGCTAGACTAAAAGAGAATACTCAACTAAAATCAGAAATGAAAGCGGAGACATTATAACTGATGCCACAGAAATAAGAAATCAAAAAGAATCGTAAAAGACTACTGGGAAGAATTATGTACCAACAAATAGAATAACCTAGAAGAAATGAATAAATTCCTTGAAACATACAACCTACTTGTTGGGAATAAAAGCTTGGAGTTGCAAAGAAAAAAAGAGTACTCAAATAAAGGATTTTTTAGTAAGGCAAATATGCTTCTGCAGAAGAATGCTGCTTGCAGGGCTGGTCGCCACAGGAAGACACTGAATAAAGAAGGGAAGAGGTTTTTACTTTTAATGTAGTTTGCCCTTGTTACTGGGTATGATGAGTTTATTTTCTCAGTAGTTAGGAGTACCAGGTGGGTTTTTTCCCAAGCTGGTTTGAGTTTTTCTTTTTTTCACCCTTTGATGAAGACGTGATTTTTTAGGCTGATGTTGTTGGGAATTCCAGGGGTGGCGCCTGTGCTTGGAGACCTTTGGTTTTAAGGGAAGAGAAAGTAGAAGATAGACCAAGTATATAATTTTAGAGTAACTGATCCTTTGTTTTAAAGGTAGGAATGTTGTCAGTATTGGAATATAAATAAGGTAATCCATATGGCATTTTATAGGGGGATAAGTTGATACCTTTTTGAGGCATGATTCTGATTTTTATCAAGGCAATGGGGAGACATTTAGTCTAGGGAACCGAGTCTCTAAGATTAATTTGGTTAGGTGACCTTTCAGAGTTTGGTTCATTTTTTTTACACTTCCTGAGGAAGGTGGATGTCAAGGGATATGATATTTCCATTTCATGTCTAGCACTTGGGCTTTGTAATGACGTGCAGTGAAATGGGTTTCATTGTATGAGTTAATGTTTTTTATTAGTCCAAACTTGTGTATGATGTTTTTAATTAACGTTTTAACTACATTACTGGCGGTTGAATTTGAAAAGGGGATAGCCTCTACCCAATGGGGAAAGTGGTCTACTATTATTTACAAGTATCTCAGGAGACTAATTGGGGCATTTTAGTATAATTAACTTGAATATTTGGGAATGGTTTTAGTCATGGATCCCTTCCCGTCAAGGGTGATTTTTTTCATTTAGAGTTTGTTTACTAGTTTTTTTACATATTAAGTAACTATCTGTAACTTGTTTGGCTAGGGTATAAAGTTTTATACACCAATAGACTTTGAGAACTGTATTACACATAGCTTGGGGTCCCCAGGGGGTTTCCTGATGTAGTTGAGACAAGACTTCCCTCATGAGGAGTATAGATAAACATTTTTCTTTGGTAACATCCCTTTTTCTTTTGGGTTTTTTTTTTTTTTTTTTTTTGACTCCTATGAATTTTTTGTTTTCCGCAGAAGAGCAAATGAGGATTGTAGTAAGGGGAGGAAGACGAGGGGTTAGGTGAAAAACGGGTGTTTCAGAGTAAACGGCAATTTGTTTGGCTATTTGATCTGTGAAGTTATTCCCTCAGCTTTTAAAAGAAAGATTTTGTGGAGAGAGATCCAAGATGGCTGATGATTAGCAGCTCGGGCACGTACCTCCCAGTGAAAGCGCAAAGAACGAGAGGACGCCACACTTTCAGACGAATATTTGTTGCTCACGGACCAGGAGATTCCCAGTGGAGGAGCCCCACGGGTCGCCAGGGCGACTCTTGTGGCCGGCGTGGTGGTTTTGCTGGTGCCTTAGCACGCCAGTTCTTGGTGCAGAGTCCGGAGATTCCCGGGCAGAAAAGCACCATCAATCTTAACACCACTGTTCTGGCCGGCTCAGTGGATTGCTCAGATCTCGGCGCAGGGAATCAACAAGTTGGACGTCAGAGACCCAGTTAGAAAGCCGGTAATTATAAAGACGACAGACGGACAAATATATAATGAAGGGAAGAAACCAGCGTAAAAAGGTAGAGAATACTCAAAATCAGAATGCCTCTCCCTCTACAGGGGATTGCAATTCCTTATCAGTAACGGAACAAGGCTTAATAGATTACACGTGTGTTCCAATAACAGAAGCAGGTTTCAAAACGTGGGTGATAAGAAACTTCTGTGAATTAAAAGAACTTGTTCTAACCCAATGCAAAGAAACTAAGAACCTTGAAAAAAGGTTTGACGAACTGTTAACGAGAATGGACAATTTAGAGAAGAATATAAGTGAATTGATGGAGCTGAAAAACACAACACGAGAACTTCGTGAAGCATGCACAAGTTTAAACAGTCGAATTGATCAAGCAGAAGGAAGGATATCAGAAGTCGAGGACCAGCTCAGTGAAATGAAACGAGAAGACAAGAATGCAGAAAAAAGGATGAAAAGGAATGAGCAAAGTCTCCAGGAAATATGGGACTATGTGAAAAGACCTAATTTACGTTTGATAGGTGTACCTGAATGTGAGGAAGAGAATGAATCCAAGTTGGAAAATACTCTTCAGGATATCATTCAGGAAAATTTTCCCAACCTGGCAAGGCAGGGTAATATTCAACTCCAGGTAATACAGAGAACACCACAAAGATATTTTTCAGAAGACCAACCCCAAGGCACATAATCGCCAGATTTATTAGGGTTGAAATGAAGGAGAAAATACTAAGGGCAGCCAGAGAGAAAGGTCAGGTTACCCATAAAGGGAAACCTATCAGACTTACAGCAGATCTCTCAGCAGAAACCCTACAGGCCAGAAAAGAGTGGGGACCAATATTTAACATCCTTAAAGAAAAGAACTTTCAACCCAGAATTTCCTATCCAGCCAAACTAAACTTTATGAGCGAAGGAAAAATTAAATCTTTTGCGAACAAACAAGTACTTAGAGAGTTCACCACCACCAGGCCTGCTTTACAAGAGCTTCTGAAAGAAGCACTATACATATAAAGGAACAACCAATATCAGCCTTTCCAAAAATATATCAAAAAGCAAAGAACTTTAACACAATAAAAAATTTACATCAACTAATGGGCAAAACAGCCAGCTAGCATCAAACGCCGGTATTAAACCTATATATATTTTAATTGGATAAAAAGCCAAAACCCATCGGTATGCTGCATCCGGGCCCATCTTACATGCAACAATACACAAAGACTCAGAGAGAAGGAGGAAGATTTACCAGTCAAACAGAGAGTAAAAATAAACTAATAAACAAAAAGCAGGAGATGCAATTCTCGCCTCTGATAAAGTAGACTTTAAAGCAACAAAGATCAAAAGAGGCGAGGAATGACATTACATAATGGCAAAAGGATCAATGTAACAAGAAGAGCTAACGATTCTATAGATCAACAAGATAGAAAATTAACAAGGATATTCAGAACTTGAACTCAGACCAGGAACAAGTAAACTTAATAAACATTTATAGAACTCTCCACTTCAAATACACAAAACATACATTACCACCTCACACCTATTCCAAAGGTGACTATATAATTGGAAGTAAATCACTCCTCAGTAATCGCATAGCATTTCATAGGTTTAAATGAAATATTGGTTGGCTGTTTGTTTGTTATCTTCTTCCCTTATTCCTTCCTGACTACATCATTAAGTATAATTATCAGTATAAAAGAGCTTTTCAATACCCATTACTAAATTGCATTCTAGCCTGGGCAAGAAAGCAATACTCCCATTCTCTCTCCCTCTTTCTTTTCCTTCTCCCTCCTCCCCATTCTCTCTCTCTCTCTTTCTCTTCCTTTTTCCTCCTTCCTATTCTCTTAAAAAAAAAAAAAAAAAAAAAAAAGAAAGATTTTGTAATAAAAGATTTAGCAGTCTTTTTTATCTTATGAATAAATTTACTAAATTGCTGTAATATGGTCAAATTTTTAACACATTTTATTGTTTCTTGTTAAACTCATTATTCACAGGTATTGCAAACCAAGGCAAATAAACCCACCTTCTTTTGAGCTTTGTACAACTTATTATATGCCCTTAAGTCGAGTTTTTCTTATTTTCTTTCACACTTGTGAAATGTCTGGCACAAGCAGACATGAAGACAAAGCTGCTTTTTTTCTCTCTTTTTTTTAAGCTCATAACGTACAGTGAAAAACTAATATAAAGCATTTTAGTTTTTAACATTAAACCATACTTAGGCTTATAGTTTGTTTTCTAAGAAAGTTATGGTTTAGTGTAAATTTTTTAATACTCCAAATATACATTTTTATGTAGATTTTTGAGTGCCACTGTTAAAATTTTAAGTTTTTTATGTAAGGTTTATTAAAGAAACACTGGTAGAATTCTAGTATTTGTAAAATTCTAAGTTTTGGTGAATACTGTAAATATTACAGTTTGTATTAGAAAGTCATGATGAATTTAGAATTAAGAGAAAACCTATTTTATAAATATTTTATTTGATTAAAAATACTAGGCTTATACGTTTTAAATAATTTAAGAAAATATCTTTAAAAAAAGGACTGTGAGAGGCCGAGTGTGGTGGCTTACACCTGTAATCCCAGCACTTTGGGAGGCCGAGGTGGGTGGGTCACGAGGTTAGGAGTTGAAGACCAGCCTGGCCAAGATGGTAAAACCCCGTCTCTACTGAAAATGCAAAAAATCAGCCAGGTGTGGTGACGGGCACCTGTAATCCCAGCTACTTGGGAGGCTGAGGCAAGAGAATTGCTTGAACCCAGGAGGTGGAGGTTGCAGTGAGCCGAGATCGCACCACTGCCCTCCAGCCTGGGCGACAAAGTGAGACTCTGTCTCAAATAAAAAAAAAAGACTGTAATTTAACAGTAATCTGTATATCTTTAGTTGATTGTAAAAAAAGAAAATGAAAACAATGAAAACGTTGCAACTGGTATGAAATAACCCCGTAATGTCTCTATTACAAGAAAACAAAACTGTACACATTTATAAATAAACAGTTTCTTCACCAGTTAATGAGTTTTTTTCTACACCAAAGTCTTTTTTTCGTTTGCTACCAGACTGGGCTTTGTCCCTTGTTCTCTGGATGCCAGGCTGTGTCTGGAGTGTCTTTATGCTCTTGCTGTCTTCCGCTATCTGCATGCCAGAGCCACATTTGTAAGCGTTCTTATCAACTTTTACCTGAGTAACACTGGAAACTGTGGATGCCCTCCTCTGGGGTGGGAGTTTCCTAGCAGAGGGGTGCTTCCCTTCACACTCCTTGTGAAGCTCTGACAGGCTCTGCAGTGCAGGCAGACTGTCTTGGCTTGAGTGGGAAGGAAGTTAGGGTCAGGGGTGTTAGGTGGGGGAAGGTGGCCTGGGGGGGTCTCATGTATTGGTGGACTGTTTTGGGGGTAGGGACTTTATTAATCTTAAAGGAGTTGGCTTTTGGCTTACTTCCTGCAGTCGTTAGGGGGTAAAGGAGGACAGACCCTTGCCACTGACACAGGGCATAATCTGTTTTCTCCTGGGAGACAGGACTCTTGTCATTAATATATTTTATTAAAAGCTGACAAATCCAACCCTCATTTGACCCCAAACTTTGGCGAGAAAACTGAGGGTTTGAGGATAATTTTTTGAGTACAAATGAAATAATATTTTACTTTGTGTGTGTGTGTGTGTGTGTGTGTGTATTTAGTTCTCTCATTACCCTTCTAATATTTTAATATGAGACCTAGGGGACTATTGGGGGAATATTATTGCTATTAGTTTTATCCTTCCCATTCCTTGCCTTACTTGTACATTTCCCACCCTGAGTACTGGTCAGGCTCAACCCCTCGTATTAGAGATTTCTTGCCTTCCCCTTTCCTAAAGGCTCAACTCCCCTTACTGGAGACTTTTTGCTTTTCCTATCTTGGAGGTGTGGTATGAGGCTGAATTCCTTGTATTAGAGATTTCTTGCCTTCAAATTGTGTGTCTCACTCACATACTGTCAACCTCCAAGTTACCCTGACCACCAAGAAAATATTTTGTTGCCCCTGCGACATTTTCTACCTTGGTCTGTGCACAGAGTTGCCTGGTTGCCACAGTATGTAAGGATCCTTTCCACCTATGTTGCTGAGAGTCTGGGTTTATTCATCACTCCAAGTGGAACCTGATCTCCTGTTGGTGAGACCACCGCAACGAGGCAGCAGGACGCGTCTTCTCCCAAGAGGTGATCGCTGGCCCCTCCCAAAGGAGAATGGGAATCCTGGGCGAGCTCCCAAATCGTTGGGAGTAAAAGTTCAGAATGGCAAAGAAAATGAGCACTCCAGTAAAGGATTTTTTAGTAAGGCAAATTTACTTCTGCAGAAGGGTACTGCTTGCGGGGCTGATTGCCATGAGAGCACACTGAACAAAGAAGGGAAGAGGTTTTTGTTTCTAATGCAGTTTGTCCTTGCTACTGTGTTCTGTTTCCATTGGCTGGAGTTGGACCACACAATTTAAGCTGAACCCGATTGGCTAACTTGAAGAGCACAGGAGTGTGCAGGATGAGGAAGGAAGGGCAGTTTTGGTGGGAAGACGCATTGTGGTGGGAAGCGCAGTTTTGGCAGGGGGGGCAATTTACAGAGTGAGTAGTAGATGTGGGCTCTATAGATTAGGACCAGCAGGAAAATTGTTTACTGAAACTAGGGCAGGGAGGCAGAAAGGATAAGGAAGTCTGGTCTTGGAAGTGGAGAACAAAGAACAAGAGAACCAAATAAACTAAGCCTTTTGAAGAGGAACTTCTTTTTGTGTCTAACACTACTGAAACTGAATCACAAGATAAAAAATTAAATAGACCTATAACTAGTATGGAGATTGAATTAATACTCAAAAACCTTTCAACAAAGAAAAGACCAAGAACAGATGGCTTCACTGGAAAATTCTACCAACCATTGAAAGAACAGTTAACAAACTCCAAAGAATTGAAAAGGAGAGAACACTTCCAGATTCATTTTATGAGGCCAGCATTAATACCAAAGCCAGACAAAGATACTGCAAGGAAAGAAAACAGATCAAGATCCCTAATAAATACTGATAAAATTTTTTCAAGAAAGTACAAGGGCTGGGCGCGGTGGCTCACGCCTGTAATCCCAGCACTTTGGGAGGCCGAGGCGGGTGGATCATGAGGTCAACAGATCAAGACCATCCTGGTCAACATGGTGAAACCCCGTCTCTACTAAAAATACAAAAAATTAGCTGGGCACAGTGGTGCGTGTCTGTAATCCCAGCTACTCAGGAGGCTGAGGCAGGAGAATTGCCTGAACCCAGGGGGCAGAGGTTGCGGTGAGCCGAGATCACGCCACTGCACTCCAGCCTGGGTAACAAGAGCAAAACTCCATCTCAAAAAAAAAAAAAAAGAAAAAAAAAGAAAGTACAAGGAAACTGAATTCAACAGCATATTAAAAGGATTCTACATTATGACCAAGTGGGATCTATCCCTGGAATGCAAGGATGTTTCAACATACAAAAATCAGTCAATATAATACACTACATTAAAAGAATGGAAGATAAAAACCACATGATCATCTCAATTGGTGCAGAAAAAGCATTTGGCAAAATTTATCATCCTTTCGTGATAAAAACACTCAACAAACTAGGAATAGAGCTAAACTACCTTAACCCAATAAATGCTATTTATGAAAAAACAATGACTAATATCACACTCAATGGTAGAAACCTGAAAGCTTTCCCTCTAAGATAAGGAACAAGGCCAAATTGCCTACTCTTGCCACTTCTATTCAACATGGTACTGGAATTCCTAGCCAGAATAATTAGGAATGAAAAAGAAGTAAAAGGTATCCAGATTGGAAAGGAAGAAGTAAAATAATCTCTATTTGCAAATGTAATGTTATATGTAGAAAACCCTGAATATTCCATACTAGAAAAGCTGTTAGAGCTAAGAACTAATAAACATAGCAAAATTTGCAAGATAAAACTCAACACACAGAAATCAGTTATGTCTCTATATGTTAACAATGAACAATTCCAGAAAGAAATTAAGAAAACAATTTCATTGTAAATTATCAAAAAGAATGAAATACGTTAGGCATAAACTTAACCAAGAAGGCCAAAGACCTATACATTGAAAAACTATAAAACATTATTGAAAGAAATTAAAGACACAAAGAAATGGAAAGACATCCAGTGATAGTGATTAAAAGACTTAAAATTGTTAAAATATTCATACAATCCAAAGAGATCTATCAATTAAACGCAATTCCTATCAAAATTCCAACAGCACTTTTTGCAGAAGTAGAAGAAACCATCCTAAAATTCATATCAAATCTCAAGGGACCACGAATTGCCAAAATTATCTTGAGATAAAAGAACAGAGTTGGAAGCCTCACACTCTCTGATTTCAAAACATATTAGAAAGCTACAGTAATCAGAATGGCATAAAGTGGTACTGGCATAAAGACACACACAAAGACCCATGGAACAGAATAGAGAGCCCAAAAATAAACTCACACAAATATGGTCAAGTGATCTGGGTGTCAAGACTACTCAGTGGAGAAAGGATAGTCTCTTTAACCATTATGCTGGGAAAACTGGATATCCACATGCAAAAGAATGAGGTTGGACCCTTATCTTATGCCATGTACAAAAAATAATTCAAAATGGATTCATGACCTAAATATAAGACCTAAAACTAAAAAATTTCTAAAGGAAAACATAAGGGAAAATCTTTATGACATTGGATTTCACAGTGATTTCTTGACTACGATACTAAAAGCACAGGCAACAAAAGCAACAATAGACAAATGGAACTACATCAGACTTAAAAACTTCTGCACCTCAAATAAAATAGTCAACAGAATTGTATTAGTTTTCACACTACTGGTAAAGACATACCCGAGACTGGGCAATTCACAAAAGAAAGAGGTTTTTTGGACTTACAGTTCCATATGGCTGAGGAGGCCTCACAATCATGGCAGAAGGTAAAAGGCACATCTCACATGGTGGCAGACAAGAGAAGAGAGCTTATGCAGGGAAATCCCAAACCCCTCTTTTGTTTTTGAGAGAGTCTTGCTCTGTTGCTCAGGCTGGAGTGTGGTGGTGCCATCTTGGCTCACTGCAACCTCTGCCTCCTGGATTCAAGCGATTCTCCTGCCTCCTTAGTAGCTGGGACTACAGGCACATACCACCACACCTGGCTAATTTTTTGTATTTTTAGTAGAGCTCCAAAATGATCTCCTTCGTCTCCATGTCTGACATCCAAATCATGTTGATGCAAGAGGTGGGTTCCCATGGTCATGGGCAGCTCCACCCCTGTGACTTTGCAGGATACAACCTCCCTTCTGGCTTCTTTCATGACCTGCTGTTGAGTGTTTGTGACTCCTCCAGGCACACAGTGCAAGCTGTTGGTGAATCTGTCATTCTGGGGTCTGGACGGTGGGCCTCTTCCCACAGTTCCACTAGGTGGTACTCCAGTAGGGACTCTGTGTGAGAGCTCTCACCCCACATTTCCCTTCTGCATTTCCCTAGCAGAGGTTCTCTGTGAGGGTCCTGTCCCTACAGCAAACTTTTGTCTGGGCATACAGATGTTTCCATACATATTCTGAAATTTAGGCAGAGGTTTCCAAACCTCAATTCTTCTGTGCACTCACAGGCTTAACACTACATGGATGCTGCCAAGGCTTGAGGCTTGCACCCTCTGAAGCCATGGCCCGAGTTCTACATTGTCCCCTTTCAGTCACAGCTAGAGTGGCTGGGATGCAGGGCACCAAGTCCCTAGGCTACACACAGCACAGGGACCTTGGGCCCGGTCCACAGAACCACCTTTTCCTCCTAAGCCTCTAGACCTGTGGTGGGTGGGGCTACCTCAAAGGTCTCTGACACACCCTGGAGACATTTTCCCTGTCTTGGTGATTAACATTCAGCTCCTCGTTACTTATGTAAATTTCTGCACCCAGCTTGAATTTCTCCTCAGAAAATGGGATTTGCTTTTCTGTTTTGGGGCAGGGGATGGAGTCTCACTCTGTCTCCCAGGCTGGAGTGCAGTGGCATGATCTTGGCTCACTACAACCTCTGCCTCCTAGGTTCAAGTGATTCTCCCACCTCAGCCTCCTGAGTAGCTAGGACTATAGGTGTGTGCTGCCAGGCCATATTAAGAGTAAAAAGGCAGCAGTGGGAATGGGAGAAAATATTCACAAATCGCGTATCCGAAAAGGGATTAAGTGGTCACTGTTAAAAACAAAGCAGAACACCAGAAAGTAAGAAGTGTTGTCAAGGATGTGGAGAAAATTGGAACCCTTGTGCAGTGTTGGTGAAAATATAAAATGGTGCAGCCTCAATGGAAAACAGTATGGAAGTTCCTTAGAAAACTGAAAATAGAATTACCATGTGACCTGGCAATACTATGTCTGCGTATAAATTCAAAAGAATTGAAAGTATGATTTGAAAGAAATAATTTGTACACCCATATTCATTGTCACATTTTTGTAATAGCCAAGAGGTGGAAGCAGTTCCAGTGTCCAATATCAGATAAGCAAATCAAGACTAGTCTTCAACACATGAATTTTGGGGATATATAAACATTTAGACTATAGCATTGTTTTACATACATTAATTAATTTCAACTTTACTGTAAGCCTATGAAGCAGGCGTTCATATTTCTGTCTTACAGCTGAGAAAATGAGGACCAGGATGCTTATATAATTTACCTGAAATTATGCAGTTTATAAGCTGAAAAACTGGGGTGTTAACTAATTTTTTAGGCTCTAAAGCACACACTTTTACCTCCACTGCACTTTACTACTTCACTGTTTTCTTAGTTCTCTTTTTTTTTCTCTCTCCAAGACTGACAGTGGCAAGTTTCTGGTACTGCTTCTGTGCCATTGTCCATATTTTGACCTTTGTCCCTTTAATTGGTGGGGGTGAAACATTGGTTCCCAATAAGGAACTCTAGGACTGTGTTTGCAAAGTTGAGATTTTCAGATGCATATAAGAAAGTAATTCCTCAGTATTATAATTGGCTACGTTGGCACATGTTTATTAGTTTAGAAAAATTCAGGCATTCTACAGTTTCTTCAAGGGCAAAAGTTAGAGGCCTGGTAGTTGTAGGGTAAGCTATATATGGTTGATGTGAGATGCCTCTCTCTTACTTCTCTGTATTTTCTTTATTTAAACCTGAAATGGTACATCTCCTAGAAGAAATACTAGAGGAATAATTCTTTCACTTTCTAGTCTCAAGACGGCTTTATACTCTTTGATTTTTTTTTTTTTTTGCAAGAGGAAGTGGTCATTTAATAAATAACCATGTGGGAGAGGGGGTGCTACCATTCAGAACACTCTGGCAGGTAACAGAACGTTCCAGAGCAGAAAGGTTCTGGGTATGCCCTGGCTGTCTGCCATCTCTGGCAGCACACCACTGTTCCAATCACTCAGCCCTTTGTGTCCCTATTGGTCCCTGAAATCACCTCAGCTGATGATACTGGGGGTGGGTGGTAGGAGGGGAATGCTGGGAGGGAGTGACACTTGGGGATCCAAGACAGAGAGACGAGGACCCAAAATAAATAAATCATGTTGAATGCCCTATGAAAATGCTGACCTCTTTATATTAAAAAATAGGAGCTTTGAGGCCGGGCGCGGTGGCTCACGCCTGTAATCCCAGCACTTTGGGAGGCCGAGGCGGGTGGATCACGAGGTCAAGAGATCGTGACCATCCTCGTCAACATGGTGAAACCCCGTCTCTACTAAAAATACAAAAAATTAGCTGGGCATGGTGGCGCATGCCTGTAATCCCAGCTACTCAGGAGGCTGAGGCAGGAGAATTGCCTGAACCCAGGAGGCGGAGGTTGCGGTGAGCCGAGATCGCGCCATTGCACTCCAGCCTGGGTAACAAGAGCGAAACTCCGTCTCAAAAAAAAAAAAATAGGAGCTTTTATGTATTTGATCTGTCATTATTTACTTTATGAAGAATGAAAGCTGAAATGATACTAAACCTATACATGTTAACGTATTTTTATGAAAAATAATTATGTTTTAAAGAAAAAACATTACATTTTCCAAATGTAAATGTCTTGAATGTAATAGGTAGCTGAATTCTCATATCTTTTGTCTTCATTCTGTTGCGATATGTTTTTTGGGTTGACTCATATGATGAAAATCTGGCTTCATAAAGACATGTAGTTGGAAGGCAGAATTATATGAATGGCCTTTTTAGATAATAATGGTGGATAGTCTTCTTTGATACTGTAACAAACGGGACCAATGACTCTTATAGGTCTAGGATCTATCTGAAACATTTTTATACTGTGTTACAGTAAAATTCATTTCATTCATCTTAACTTCAAATGGATCTTTTAAACCATGCATGATTTTGTAACATGTATTTTAGTTGTGTATTCTAAATGTTATCACTTTGTGCAGTACAGAATATTACATTTGTTAATACCACCACCATTTATTAGAAGAGTCTTAGGTAATCTGATTTTTGCTTGAAAGCTTAAATTTTATTATTGGCAACAAACATTGTCAGTTGTTTACTCTAAAGTGACAGACTTATTTTGTTCATTTTTGAGAAACTGGACAATATATACATAAGTGTAAATAATAATGATTTACTGTTTGCTTTTTCAGTTAAAATGTTATTCCACAGGGTAAAAAGACTAGCTCACTGCACAGCTGTGATTTTCTTCCAACAATGATGGTACTTTGATACACAGCAAAAATGTTTCATGTGTATTTCTTGTTTTGTCACACAGAACATTAAAAAGACATGTACTTTAGGGGTCACATTTAATAAAATCAATCTGTATTTTATTTTAATTTTAGTTTTGATTATTCTTTTTTTTAATTAATATGTTTTTTTAAGACAGAATTTTGCTCTCATTGCTCAGGCTAGAGTGCAGTGGCACAGTCTTAGCTCACTGCAACCTCTGCCTTCCAGGTTCAACTGATTCTCCTGCCTCAGTCTCCCGAGTAGCTGGGATTACAGGTGCCCGCTACCATGCCCAGCTAATTTAAAAAATATTTTTAGTAGAGACAGGGTTTCACCATGTTAGCCAGGCTGGTTTTGAACTCCTGACCTCAAGTGGTCCGCCTGCCTCGACCTCCCAAAGTGCTAGGATTATAGGAGTGAGCCACTGCGCCTGGCCCATTTATTACAGTTCTTAAGTGAAACCAATTTTTAAAAAAAGTCCTATGTGGGAGTGGAGAATCCAATGACACTAGTATAGTTTGGGGTTACTGCCTTGATTTCTGCCAAGGCACCAGCTGTTTTGCCCACTGTTGCTTTTCTATCATCAGTACAAATGTCAGTGCATTGAAAATGGCAAATAATATATTATTATGAAAAGAAGTTTGAACTTGCAGACCACCTGAAATTGTCTCAGGGACCCCTAAGGGGCATAGGGACTGCACTTTGGGAATGACTACCCTAGAGAATTGTGTGCTTCCCAGTATTCACCAGATTATCTCACTCTATCAGGTAGCTCAAGGGTGAAGATAATCTTCAAAGATTAGTTCTGTTAATACATCTAGAGTGACTAGAGGAAATTAGAATTTCTCATTCATGTAGTAGAGATATATTAGCTACTATACTATATTCTTTTCCCTTTCTGTCATCCAAAGTAGGTGCTTTTCTGCTCTCTGAATCACTTAGGATATGTGCCCAGATAACTTTCCTTAAGCAAGTGCTCTTAAGGAATTTATGAAACTAAATTATTAAGAGGCTAGTGGCTAGGTGTCGTGGCTCACACCTGTAATTCCAGCACTTTGGGAGGCTGAGGCGGGTGATCACTTGAAGTCAGGAGTTTGAGACTATCCTGGCCAACATGGCAAAACCCCAGCTCTACTAAAAATACAAAAATTAGCCAGTCATGGTGGCACACACTTGTAATCCCAGCTTCTCAGAAGGCTGAGGGATGAGAATCACTTGAACCCAGGAGGTGGAGGTTGCAGTGAGTCAAGATTGAGCCACTGTACTGCAGCCTGGGCGACAGGGTGAAATTCTGTCTCAAAAAAAGAGGCTAGCATATCTCTTTTCTGCCCTTGACTTAAACTGGCTTTAGAAAGGAATGAATGAGGCTAAATTGTCTTGTCCAAACTAATTTTCTACTTCTTCACAGACAAAAGATCTTATCAGTAACAAATCCATTAGCTCCAAGGTTGTTAACTCTGACAAGCTCCTGAAAAAATGGACTTCTGCATGAATGTACTGCCAGATTTTCTTCATTGTCTCCCAAGCCAGCACTTATGTACAGGATTCTTTATTAGACTCTGTGATATTGAGATTAGAATGTCTACCTTAGTAACTTTGATTCATCTTAAGCCATCAGATATTTCTTGACAGCTAAATGATAATCTAGTACCAAAACTAGTTCAAAAACATTCATTACCCTTCATGTTGGTATAGTGGAGTTCGTGAAGTATCTGGGTCACAAAAGTGGGATTTACACCATAAATGCTAATTGGAAAACCTGTTGTTTCCTTATGAGTGCAGCCTCTTGGGGGAAAGACTTAACAGATTGACTGTAGGTTTTGTCCATTGAGGCTCTTGAACCGTTCAGTGCTCTCAACACTAGTTCTCTGCTCAAACTTTCACACTTGACAAGAAGAAACAAAAGGAGAACAAGGTTCCAGACTTCAGGAAAGAGGCTCAAATCACAACATTTTAGTGGCTCCAGCATAATTTGATAAATGATTGGTTTGTATTATAATCATTGTGTCATTGAGAAAAAAATGATACACTTTTCAAGGCAAGTTTTATAAAAGTATTATTCCTTTGGCTGGGATATACTTGATGCTTCTGAGATCCTTTATATTCTTGCCTTAAAGCTTAGCTGATGAACCTTAAATTCGTCCACCACATTTATATGCCACTTACACTCTAAAGCTGATGTTGCATTTGTTGAAGGACTTAATAATATTAAAACCCTCCAGTAGAAAGAGCTGTTGTCCGATGAGTCACTAGCATGGTTCTTTCTTCTTCAGTTGTTTCTCTGAAGAGGGGTCACTTTGTTTAGAAAAAAAAATAATGCTCTCTTCATTTGCATGACACTTTATCATGTTTAGAGGGTGTTTTTTCTTGCATTTTTCTCATTTGATTTCCCAGGAAGATGTAGATATTTTCACCCTTTATTTATAAAAAAGGCAACCACACTTGTCCTTAATCTGCAAGGTTGCTGGATAAAGAAGCTGAGCCACCTGAGTTATTATCTGGTTCTTTTAAACTAAGCTTTACTTGTTTAGGGCAATGCTAAACCTCTGCATATACTTCCCAATCATTAGCAGTCTAAGTGATAATATTTTTGGTTATTCCTCCTGTGTCATTATGATTATGTCCTACTTTTAAGCATCCAGTTACAGATACTGAAAGACATTAGAAAATACTAACAGCTAAGACTTTGCGCTAAAAACCTGAGGGCTACTATATTTCCCCAAATTTCTTGTCCCACATTATGGTTCACTCATTTTGAGATACCCCAGCTAAAACATCCAGTAACTTGCTGCACCTTGTAGCAAGAATCAATTTGGCCTAGTAATCACTGTGTCAGCTTAATTTTTACCTCCCAGAGGTCTTGCTGTATCATCAATTAATAAGTAACAAAAACAATCCATTTACCTTTGAATAAACTGGTTAGCTTTTGTTTGTTCATTCATTCAGCTATCAGACATATAATGAATAATGCTTTCAGTGTGCCTTGAACATTATTTATTTTTGAAGAGCCTGCTGAGAAAATGGTCTATATTAACAACAACAGTAATGATAATTAATACTTAATTAGCAGTACAGACCCTGTTCTAAGAGTCACATCTGTCAACTGCTGTAGGTTCCTCCTTATTTTTCTACTACAAAATTTATGCTAAGCACCCTTTGGCTTGCCTCTTTGTTTCCTTAGCAGCAAAAGAAAGTATGGAAAAACTGTTCTGAAGAGTAGAACATGCATCCTGTCAGCAGTTCATGTGGTACATGCTATCTGGCAGTTTTTAGAAATGGAGATGGCATGATGATACTCTCTGCTTTCTAAAGAGCAAGGATAAAGGATTAACCGTATTAGCAGAGTACTAGTATTTTCAGGAATGTATTTAGAGAAATACTGTGATTATTTTTACTGTTAACATTTCCATATACAACTACTTTTCCTTTCTCTGTTTCTCCACTCCTCATTAAGAGTTTGATTTCTAGTCTAAAAGATTTTATTGGTTTGTCCATAGCACTAAGTTAAAAATAAGAACACAGTCTATAATTCTTGTATTTGATTCAAAGAAATAATATTAAAAAATCATATATTTTTAGGTAACTGAATGTGAGATATTTCTGTCACTTTTGGTGAAATTTCTGGATGCAGATAAACCACAGTGGCTACGAGCTGTTGCAGTGGAATCAATACACAGATTTTGTGTGCAGCCTCAACTATTAAGGTAAAACCTCTGCAATAGTTTGTTAAATAGAAAGGTGAATGTTTATTGACTTGTAAACTAACCTATAATAGGTTAATAAACTAGTGGGAACACTTTTGGTGTTTATTCCCAGTATTAGTGATTTCTAAACAAAGAAAATAGGATCTATGAGGAAAATAGTATCTATAAGGAGAATAGTATCGATAAGGAGGGGTAGTGGGTATAGATGTGGAAAAGAACTGTGAGGTAGACACATGTGGTGAGTGATAGACATCATTCTGAATTTACCAATTTAATATAGCCAAAATGATTTGTAGAACCCATGACCTCAATCTGAACCTTTGTCCTAAATTAGTAAAATCACTTAGGTGTAATGAAGAGTTTTTGAGTATAGCATGGTAACTCTTACAGTAATATCACTTGTTATGAAAAGGTTTAAAATTTTTAATACCTTCCAATGTTTTTCCAAGAAACATTTTAAATTATTTTACAGATCATTTTGTCAGTCCTATGATATGAAACAGCATTCTACCAAGGTTTTTCGTGATATTGTAAATGCACTGGGATCTTTTATACAGTCCTTGTTTCTTGTCCCCGCTACTGGAAATCCTGCTACAAGCAACCAAGCTGGTAAAAACATATTCATAATTCTGTTTCATATATTCTGCCATAAGTTACAGTATTGACTGTTCTGAGAGGATATTATATAGAAATCCTGTGGTAGAGAAATTTAGGTTACCTAAATATGTTGATAGTAAATAATTACACTTAAAGAATAATCTAATCTCACTGAAGCAGTTGTGTTTCTTTCTTTCCAGAATAGGTTTTTTTCTCTGACATACTTTCAGTTTATCTAATTACATAAGAACAAAAGTTTAGATGCTAGTCTTCATTTTTAAAAGAATCTTTATTTTATGACTCCCTTTAAAGAGTCTAAATGGTTACCACCTTAGGAAGCTTTAGTCTCTCTCTAAAGGGGTTAACATGGTTCAAGTTTGTTTGGGAATTTGTATGGTTCGTTGTTTCCTTTTACCTTCTTTTCTTCTACTTTTTACTGAGTGATGGTTTTTTATACTTTATTCCCACTTCTGATAAAAAGTGGTCTAATGAAAGATATGCTAAACATTTATCAGTATTTTTACTTCCTCTAGTAGCTTTTATTTTAAAAAGGGAAATGGCATTTTAGGGAGATAGGAAGACTCTCTAATAGACAAAATAGTACTGATTTCATTTATTTCTGTATTACCCATTCTGATAGTATAGACTTTTTTTTTTGAAGATTTACCAGGTGTTTGAATATTACTGATTTGTAGTCAAGTAGTAAATTGGTATCTTTCCTTTTTTTCGCTTCTTCTCTAACAGGAAACAATAATTTAGGTGGCTCAGTCTCAGCACCAGCTAACTCAGGAATGGTGGGGATTGGTGGAGGTGTTACTTTGCTCCCAGCATTTGAATATAGGGGAACCTGGATACCTATTCTGACAATCACAGTTCAAGGCAGTGCTAAAGCCACCTAGTAAGTAGTAGTAGCATTATTTTATAAGGAATGATATTGTTGGGGATGATATTTAACCTAAAATGCTTCTGTCTGTATAATATTTTAAATTTTAGACTCAGTACTTCTGATGCATTTTAGAGCACATTTTCTTTTGTTGTATTTTGAAAATTGTATGTAGGACTGGATTTTATTTGTTTTTTTTTTTTTTTGTGCTCTTTGTAGACTAACAGCATTATAAAACAAAATGTGATTTCTTTTCGTATGGACCTATTAGCTTTCCTAGACAGCTTTTTGGTTTAAGTATATGAATTAGTTTCAGACCACTTGGGCTTAGGTCTTCTCATATTAGCTGAGTTACTTACAAAAAATTAATCTTTTTTTTTCTTTTTACCTCATTTCTCTCATCTATACAATAGAAGTAGTGATATATCTCATTTTCAGAATTCTATGTGTAAGAAAAGTTATTTTAAGTGCTTAGCTAATCATACTAACATATGGAAATTTTAGCAGCAAAAGAAAGTATTTTAAGTGCTTAGCTAATCATACTAACACATGGAAATTAAAAGTGCTTAATGGATTCCATATCTGTTATTTTTAAATTGTTTTTCATTAGCCATTTCAATTTATTTTTTTTTTTTTGGAGACGGAGTTTCGCTCTTGTTACCCAGGCTGGAGTGCAATGGCGCGATCTCGGCTCACCGCAACCTCCGCCTCCTGAGTTCAGGCAATTCTCCTGCCTCAGCCTCCTGAGTAGCTGGGATTACAGGCACGCGCCACCGTGCCCAGCTAAGTTTTTGTATTTTTAGTAGAGACGGGGTTTCACCATGTTGACCAGGAATCGATCTCTTGACCTCGTGATCCACCCGCCTCGGCCTCCCAAAGTGCTGGGATTACAGGCGTGAGCCACCGCACCTGGCCCTAGCCATTTCAATTTAACAAGTGCGTACTCAGTGATGTATTACTGATTTTTTAAAAGTTTTAATGAAATACAGTACTTACAGAAATAAGGCAGTCAATACTACATGTATTTAACCTTGCTGCAGTTACTGTGAGGCAGTCACAGATATATTTTGAGTAATTGGTATGTATAATTAAATGTGGTGGCTCATGCCTGTAATCCCAGCACTTTGGGAGGCCAAGGCGGCCAGATCACCTGTGGTCGGGAGTTGGAGACCAGCCTGACTAACATGGAGAAGCCCTGTCCCTACTAACAATACAAAAAATTAGCCGGGCGTGGTGGCACATGCCTTTAATCCCAGCTATTCAGAAGGCTGAGACAGGAGAAACACTTGAACCCGGGAGGTGGAGGTTGTGGTGAGCTGAATTGCACTATTGCACTCCAGCCTGGGCGACAAGAGCAAAACTCTGTCTCAAAAAAAAAAAAAAAAAAAAAAATCCTTAGCCATGTATGGTGACTCATCCTTGTAATCCCAGCACTTTGGGAAGCTGATATGGGCAAATCACTTGAGGTCAGTAGTTCAAGACCAGCCTGGCCAACATGGTAAAACCCCATCTCTACTAAAAATACAAAAATTAGCTGGGCTGGTGTTGTGCATCTCTAATCTCAGCTACTTGGGAGGCTGAGGCACAAAAATCGCTTGAACCTGATATCATGCCACTGCATTCCAGCCTGGGTGACAGAGTGAAATTCTGTCTAAAAATAAAATAATCTTTATGATATAAATCAAGACTTAATGTGAAACAGACTCAGGAGGCTGAGGCAGGAGAATCATTTTAGCTCAGGAGTTGGAGTACAGCCTGGGTAACCACGAAACTCTATCTCTTAAAATAGAAGTGAAACAGAATCTTTGACTAGTTTAAATCTTAAATTTCTATGGTATGTCAGTCTGCATTGTATCATCCTAGTGATATTTTACCTTGCAGCTTTATTTTGCCTAAAATTTTAAAAGTATAGAGTTACAGAAAACTAAAATGTTTTAATTAAAATTCATTGTTATTTTTAGTCATTTATATTAAAACTACTTAGTATTTTACAGACTTTGCCTTGGGACAAAAGGTAATGACTCAAATACACTAGATAATTATGTTGTGAAAGAATCAGATATCTAGCACGAAAGGAGACATTAATTATCTAGTTCACCTTCTCACCTCATTTTATAACCTGAACAAAAACCAACACAGGATGCTACGTATACATTTTCGGTGCCGCAAAGAAAAGTCAGCACTGGGACAAAGGATCTCTCAGCAGGGAAATACTTACTTTCTCTGTAAAGGGTACACTCATCAGCAGTCTTGCCACGAGAGTGCAACAAACAAAGGAAAAGCAGACATATTTATCCCTTACGCATTTGGGGTCATCTTTACTGCTGTGTCTGATCTCCGTTTGTTGGAGCCAGACCTCACAATCTAAAACTGAACCCAGTTAGCTAATAACTTAAAACTTTCTTGATTAGGTAAAGGCATTGGAGAACAGAAGTAAAACAGGAAGTCCAAATAAGGAAGGGACAGAAAGTTGCTTGCAAAAGGACTTAGAAAAGTAATAACATAAATATCTTGGTTAAAGTATAGGGACATAGAATGTACTACATGTCTGTGAGCATGTATAACACAAATATCTTGGTTAAAGTACAAGGAGGTAGAATGTACTACGTTCCTGTGAGCATGTCTGATAGCTACACTGGATAAGGCTTAAGAAAGAGTTTTTAGCAAAAAGCAAGAAGGCTTTAGTCTTTAAAACAAACTATTATTTCTAACACTTAGGATTTATTCTTTCACAAGAAAGGAAACTTTGAAGAAGAACTTTTCTACTTCCTACACAGGAGAAAATTCTTGCCTTCATAGAGCTTACACTTCAGTGAGTGAGATAGTAAATAAATAAAGACACAAGTAAATATATAGTATAACCTTGGGTAGTGGTTAATTTGAAGAAAAAGTAAGTTAAGGGGATAGAGAATGACCAATGTGAAGTTGGGGACAGAAAGGGTCTCCTGGAGGAGATAATACTGAGCAGACACATAAAGGGAAGGAGTGAAGATGTGTGCTTGAGGAAGGAAAAAAAAAAGAAACAAGCCACAACATAATAAATACTTGACTGGATTGTAGAACTGCTTTTTAAAATTTATTAGTAAAAGCCAACAAACAAATTGTTTATTTATGCTGGATTTTAACTAGATCTGCTATTAATACTGTCATTTTTGAATATGGCAGTTGATTTCACTTGATCTTAATTTTCTCTCTTTAAGATAACATTAGGACTGAATCTCTAAAGGAATATAAGCTTAGTTTTTTTTATTTTTATTTTTTTTAGTGCTGTACATACTGAAATTGCTTAATTCTGAAATAATAAACAGCCAGAAAATATTGGGTGTTATTTTTTACATGGGTTAGTATGTTCACATTGGAACTTAACTGTTAAATTGGTATCTTTTATTCATTCATTGTGAGGTTCAATATAAAATGATTTCACTATTTTCTTTAAAGGCATACGTATAAATCTTGATGTGCATTCTGTTCTTTTATTGACTGAGTATAATTTGAAAACTTAAGTGATGTATAGATAGAAGTAGTTTTGACATCAATATTGGTGGCATGTTCTTTCATATTTATTACACTTTAGATCCTTTCAAAGTTGGACTTGAGACAGTTTTTGCAATTTAACCTTAAGTTTAAAATGTTTAAACAAATAAATTACACTTTATCTAAAAGTGGAATTTATGCAGTAATTTTAATAAAGTGGCACTGAAACAGTGAGGTAAGAAAGTATGTGTTTTCTTTTAGGTTCATGGTATAAATAAAAAGTATAAATTACCTGTTAACTGTTATAGTGCTTAAAGTCTGTGCCATAGAATTTGAGAATTGGAGTTTCCAATGTTTTGGATTATTTTATGTTTTAGATACATTTTCCCAATAGATCACATATTCATTGAGAACAGGAATTTATCTAACGAGATGCTTAACACTGATTTATGTAGGACATGGCTCTCTAAGGCTAACTGGCCTGGGAAAGATTAAACCCATAAACTCTATCTCCCCATTTGAGCTTAAGTTTCTTTCTTTTTTTTAACTTTTATTTTACATTTGGGGGTACGTGTGAAGGTTTGTTAAATAGGTAAGCATGTGTCACGGGTATTTGTTTTATGTATTATCTCACCACCCAGGTGTTAAGCCCAGTACTCAATATTTACCTTTTCTGCTCCTTTCCTTCCTCCTACCCTCCCGCTTCAAGTAGACCCAGTGTCTGGTGTTTCCTTCTTTGTGTTCATAAGTTCTTGTCATTTAGCCCGCACTTATAAGTGAGAACATGTAGTATTTGGTTTTCTGTTCCTGCATTAGTTTGCTAATGGCCTCCAGCTCTAGAGCTTAAATTTCTTGATCGATAATGTAAATATATTTCTAATGATTACATAAATTTTTAAAACCTCAAGAGTTGACACATTGGTGTTAGGCTTTAGTGTCAGACTTGAGTTAAAAAACTGCTGATTATTAACTGTCATCTTAGTCCTCAGTTTTATTATCTATGTCTCTTAGGGTTTTTGTGAGGAGTTAAATGAGATAATACATATTCAAAAAGTAGAGTCCTAGGCTGAGTATTTGCTCAGTGAATGATCACTATATATAGATGTTCTTACATTTTTCTAAATTAGCATTTCTTTATTAATTACCTACCTTGATGATTCACAAACTTTAAGAATTTGAGGTAGGAAATTTTGTTAGCTTTTTTATTGTAATCTTTAGTAATTTCAATTTTACTTTTGAGATAATTCATATGCCATGAAATTCACCCTTTTATAGTGTACAGTTCATAGTTGCATTATATGCAAAGTTGTACAACCATTTCACTACTTAATTCCAGAAAATTTTATCACCCCTAAAAGAAACCATATAACCATTCCAATCATTTCCCACATCCCCCTTCTAGTTCTGCATCTATTGATTTGCCAATTCTAGATATTCCATATAACTGGAATGACACAATAAATGTCTTTTTGTGTAATGCTTCTTTGACACAACATAATTTTTTTAATTGATATGTAATAAATGTATATTTCCAGGGTATATGTGATATTTTGATACATTTATATAATGTGTAGTGATCAAATCAGGGTAATTGTCTTATCACCTCAAACATTTATCTTTTCTTTATGTTGGGAACATTTGAATTATTGTGTTCCGGCTATTTTAAAATATGCAATAGATTATAGTTAACTGTAGTTACCGTACTGAACCGTTAGATACTAAACTTTATTCCTTTCTGTATAACTGTATTTTTGTACCTATTCGTCAACCTGTCTTCACCCCCAAACCTCCACCCTTCCTGGCCCCTGGAAACCACCCTTCTGCTTTCTAACTTCATGAAATCCACTTTTTTAGCTCCCACATCAGCATAATGTTTTGAAGGTTCATCTGTGTTATAGCATGTGTTCACACTTTATTCCTTTATATGTCTGAATAATATTCCAATGTATGGAATAGCTTTTTTTCATCAATTGATGCATATTGGGTTATTTTTACTTTTGTTTATTATGAATAATACTGCTATGAGCATTTGTCTACAAGTTTTTGCATAGATATGTGTTTTCATTTCTGTTGGGTATACAACTAGTAGTGGAATTGCTGGCTTATATGGTTACTCTGTGTTTAAATTTTTGAGGAAATGCCAAACTGTTTCCCAAGCAACTGTACCATTTTATGTTCCTACCAACAATGTGTGAGGGTTCAAATATCTCCACATCCTCAGCAATACTTGTTAATCTTTTTTATTGCAGTCATCCCAGTGGTTATGAAATGATACCGTACTGTGCTTTGGTTTGCATTTCCTAATGACTGGTGATAAGCATCTGTTTGTATGCTTCTTGGCCATTTATATGTCATGTTGGGAGAAATGTCTATTCAGATTCGTTGCTCCATTTTTTTTTTTTTTTTTTTGACAGTCTCTCTTGCCCAGGCTGGAGTGCAGTGGCACGATCTTGGCTCACTGCAACCTCCAGCTCCTGGGTTCAAGCGATTCTCCTGCCTCAGCCTCCTGAGTAGCTGGGACTACAGACGTGTGCCACCACACCCAGCTAATTTTTTTTTCCATTTTTAGTAGAGATGAGGTTTCACCGTCTTAGCCAGAATGATCTTGATCTCCTGACCTCATGATTAGCCCCCCTCAGCCTCCCAAAGTGCCAAGATTACAGGCATGAGGCACCACGCCTGGCCTGTTGCTCCTTTTTAATTGGATTGTCTTTTTCTTAATTAGTTTTCAGAGTTATATATTTTGGAAGCCTGTCTCTTATCAGATATGTGATTTGCAGAAGTTTTCTTTAATTCTGTGCATCTTTTCATTTTCTTGATTGCTGCTTTTTGAAGTACAATTGTTTTTAAGTTTGATGAATCTATCTATTTTTTCCTTTGTTGCTTATGCTTTTGGTGTCATATCTAACAAACCTTTGCCCATCTGAGGTCATGAAGATTTTTACCTATGTTTTCTTCTAAGAGTTTTATAGTTTTAGCTCTTACATTTAGGTCATTGATCCATTTTGGAGTCAGTTTTATATATGGTGTGAGATAGGGTCCAACATCACTCTTCTTCATGTGAATATCCAGTTGTTCCAGAATCATTAGTTCTTTGTCTATTGAATTATTATTTTTTCTGGGAATTATTTTGCCAGATATCAATTTTAAGAGATTTAGAACCATAGTTCACTATCTGCCATGATTTAAAACAGATTTATTGCCCTTCCTTCTGAAAACTTTCTTCTAATTATGGGGTAAAAAGTTGCTCTGCAGTTTGAACTTGACACACTATTCTCACTTTGTTGTCAGATTCTATTTGAAATGATAGGTGAGCTGGGTATCTCACGGTGTGAAAAGCATCTTACTCTTCATAGGAGTGATTTGATTTGATGGCATCTTATTTTTAAAGTACAAGTCAGAGTTTGAGAAGTTTTATAATCTATCTCAGTATATTTTATATGTCAGTCTTTATTTTTCTAATATCTAATATTTAATGAAAACATTGGCGTAACTCAGGGGAAAACAAGAAGTAAATTATTAAAATAGTTATGGCAGTGGTTAGGCCTTAATTTTTCTATTCAGGTTATTAAAATACCATGAAGAGATCCCTCCCCTAAATGAAACAAACTTGATAATGTCCCTTTATTTTTGCTATTCTGTTAATTTTAATTTCTATAGTCCATAAATTGTAGACAGAGTTTTATGTATTTTTTTACTGTGGCTTCTCATTACTATTCTATCTTTTTCATAATTTCAGCTTAGAAATGTTGGACAAAGTTGAGCCTCCAACTATACCTGAAGGTTATGCCATGTCTGTGGCATTCCATTGTTTGCTAGACCTTGTTCGTGGAATCACAAGTATGATTGAAGGAGAGTTAGGAGAGGTTGAAACAGAATATCAAACCACCACTGAAGAAGCTTCTTCACCAACACAGTCATCAGAACAGCAGGATTTACAGTCCGCATCAGACCAAATGGATAAGGAAATTGGTATGAGTCTGTATTTTTATTGGAGTCCAAATTCTATTGGAAATAATTTTGAATTTACAGAAAATTTGCAAAAATTATACTTTCTATAAGTCTTTCACGCTTATTTCTCAAGTGTTAACCACTTTTCCACATTTACCTTACCGTTTTCTTGAATTATGTACATATGACTATACTTTTTTCTGACCTTATTTAGAGAATAAATTGCAGACATGATGCCATATTACTACCCTTTAATGCATCAGTGTGTATTTTCTCAAAATACGGACAGTCTCCTGTGTATCATAGTAAAATCACCATCAGAAATTTAACATCAATATTATCTTCCAGATATCATTCAGATGTTACCAGTTGCACTAGTGATGTCCTTTCATGTGTTGAATTTAGTTGCCATATCTCAACTTGGAACAGTTTTGTAGTTCTTCCTTGTTTTATGTGACCTTGACTTTTCGTGAGTACAAGTCAGTCAGTTTGAGTTTGTGTTGTGTTCCTTCATAATTAAATTCAGTTTATTCATTTTTGACAGGACTGGCACAGAAATGTTGCTGTGCTGTACTTACTGTATCACTGTATTAGGAAGCATACTACAATATCAATTTGTGTCATTATTGGAGATGCTTGGTTCTATCAGGTGGTTAATACAATGTCGGCCTGGTTTCTTCAGTGTACACTTAATTAATAACTTTTGGAAAAATACTTTCAGATTGCTGCTACAAAAGAGTGCTTTCCCTTCTGCATTTATTTTTAAAAATTTGTTCACTTATATTAGTATAGATTCCTGGATTTCTATTTTATTCAAAGGATTACAGTATTTGACTACTATTATTTGGTTTGATGCTCAGATTGTTCCCAACATGGCCAATGGGACCTCTTTCAAGATGGCCCCTGTGTCCTTTGGACATGTCCCATGCCCTTTTGAAATTCTCTGAGCACTTCCTTACTCTTTGATAGAACAAGATGTTCTAGGCTGATCTCGGATGATTCTTGTCCAGCCCAGGTATCAGTCATTTCTCCAGGAAACCCTGGTTCCTTTTAGTGTACAATAGTATTGAAATGAACACAGGGATAGTAGGTATCCTTTTTGCTACTTGGATAGGAAATACATATCCACATACACACACACAAGCACACATCTCTCTACATTTCTAAAATGTCTGTTTCTCTATGTACGTTGAATTACCATGACATCAGACTAGTTTCTTCAGTTCCAGTTCAGTACCACAAGGTTTATTTTTAACTTTCTGTCTTTGTAATTCCCCTCTCCAACAGTGTGGAACCTGCTCACATTTTGCTCAGTGTATGTACTTATTTGCTTGATTCTCAACATATGTAATCAGTCTTCTGGCTGAGCCAGTTTGTTACACTGCACCCTGCCCTTACTCCAATTGGTTACACAGGCCAAGAAAGTTTGCTTGAAGTTCGGGAAGGGAAAGGGAAGGGTATCAGCTGGGCATTGTGGCATGTGCCTATAATGCCAGCTGCTTGGGAGGCTGAGGCAGGAGGATTGATTGAGCCCAGGGGGTCTATTCCAGTCTGGGTAACACAACAAGACCCTGTCTCTTAAAAAAAAAAAAAAAGGGCCGAGCGCAGTGGCTCACGTGTGTAATCCCAGCATTTTGGGAGGCCAAGGCAGGTGTATCATGAGGTTAGCAGATCAAAACCAGCCTGACCAACATGGTGAAACCACATCTCTACTAAAAATACAAAAATTAGCCAGCCTGGTGATGCATGCCGATAATCCCAACTACTTAGGAGGCTAAGTCAGGAGAATCACTTGAACCTGGGAGGCGGAGGTTGCAGTGAGCTGAGATCACACCACTGCACTCCAGCCTGGGTGACAGAGCAAGACTCAGCTCCAAAATATACATATAAATAATATATATATACATACACATACCAATTAACTTGTGCACAGAAAGATCTTACCGTAGATATTTTAAAACAACTTATTTTTAAGACTTCTTCAAGTCTGAAACTATATTATGGCTTCTGAGTTTTGATTCTTTTAAATTTTTAAATACTGAATATTAGTATTTAATAATTAAGCTGATGGAATATTTGACATATTATCCAGGAAAGTTTTAGAATTTGACATATTAATAAATATTGTGCTATCTATAATTATAATTCAATATTGTATTTTTTTTCCTTTAAGTTAGTAGGGCTGTTTGGGAAGAAATGGTGAATGCCTGCTGGTGTGGTCTTCTTGCTGCACTCTCACTCCTTCTGGATGCCAGGTATTAAGTCTTTGTAAGTTTTATATTGCACTGTGTCAGTCAAAAAAAAAAAACATTAAAATGATTTACTTAAATTTGTCCCTATAATTATTTTCTTTTCTTCTTCTCCTTTTTTTTTTTTTTGAGATGAAGTCTCGCTCTTGTCCCCCAGGCTGGAGTGCAGTGGCACAATCTTGGCTCACTGCAACCTCCGCCTCCCGGCTTCAAGCAATTCTCCTGCCTCAGCCTCCCGAGTAGCTGGGATTACAGGTGCCTGCCACCACGCCTGGCTAATTTTTATATTTTTAGTAGAGACGGGGTTTCACCATGTTGGCCAGGCTGGTCTCAATCTACTGACCTCGGGTGATCCCCCCACCTCGGCTTCCTAAAGTACTAGGGTTACAGGCATGAGTCATTGTGCCTGGCCAGAATTATTTTCTAATATTAGTTTTTTTATGTGTGAAACATTATTCTTTTTCTCTCTTCCCCCTTCCTCATCCTTTCCTTGCCCTGCCCCAAGCCACCAGAATTGTTGGATGTTTTAATGGAAAATACAATCCTAAAATTACAGAATGCCTTTTTCATTTCAAGACTTAGAACTCTTTTTGCAATGATTATATTTAATTTCTTTGTTGTTTTGCTTTAGGATTTAGAAATTTACTTATTTCAAAATGCTTGGTATTTTAAGCTAAGTCTTTATGTTCATAGTCCTTGTCTTCAGTAATAAATAATGTATTATACATTGCTTTTACCCAGTTCAACTTTTTAGGTTATGTTAATAGATTAAAATTTCTTCTTCAGTGTATTGGTAATATTTTGACAATACTTTTGAATAGATTTTCTTCAAACTTCACTGAATACTTGATTCCATGTTATGCTTTACAATATAATTAAAAATACGTTTATCAGATTAAATAAAATACTTTATTTTCAGCACAGATGAAGCTGCCACTGAGAATATTTTAAAAGCTGAACTGACTATGGCTGCTCTTTGTGGAAGACTGGGCCTTGTAACTTCAAGAGATGCCTTTATAACTGCAATATGCAAAGGTTCCCTGCCTCCTCATTATGCTCTTACTGTATTAAATACTACCACTGCAGCTACACTTTCCAACAAATGTAAGACAGGCTCACTCAAAATTCTCTCTATGTAATGGGATAGATTCTCTCTATGTTATGGTATAGACAGAAGATTATAGACATTCTGAGTTTAAGTCTGCTTTTCCATGTACTGACTCTGTGACCTTGGAGAAATTAATGTCCCTGAGCTCTTAAAAAATATGGGGTGGGGTTGGGATATCCAAAAATTCAGAATCTAAAATGCTCCAAAATCCAAAACTTGTTGAGCACCAACATGACAAAGGAAATGCTCATTGGATAAGTATATAATGTGAATAGGTATAAAATGCAAATATAAGTATTTGCAAATATGCAAATAAATACATAAGTGTATATATAATATACATATTCCAAAATCTGAACAAATCTGAAATCTGAAACAGTTGTGATCCTAAGCATTTTGGATAAGGGATACTCAACTTGTAATACGAATTTTAAACAACAGTTGCTGGGGTAAAATAAGTTAAAAAGTCCTTTGTAAACTATGGGATACTGTTGAAATGGTGATTTTTTTTTTTTAATGGAACTAGTAGAATAATAATGTTTTCAACAACTTAGGTTAAACCAACATTCAAAAATCTATTTTCTTGTTGAATTCTTTGAAAATACTTGTTTGTTACATATAATACAAATTTCAATGTAATATTCAGGGTTTATATATATATATTTTTGGAGGGGAGTTAAAATTTTTTTTTGTTATACTTTAAGTTCTGGGGTATATGTGCAGATATTGCAGGATTATTACATAGGTATACACATGCCATGGTGGTTTGCTGCCTCCATCCCCCCTTATATATGTTTTTTAATGAGACAGGATCTCACTGTATTGCCCAGGCTGATCTTGAACTGGGCTAAAGCGGTCCTGTCTCAGCCTCCCAAGTAACTGTATTACAGGCTAATATTCAGTTTTCAAACTGAAAATGCATTGATCTCTAACTTAAAAAGTATACCAGGGATACATGTTTAAAATACTTAATGTTTTCTAGTTCTGTATTGCTTATGAAGAAGTTACCAAAGTTATATAATTTTATGTTATCTAGAAAATTACTTAATATTTGCTTAACTTGTCTTGGTTTTTGTACCTCATGAGGTTTTTGTGTGTTTTTTGTTTTTTGTTTTTGAGACGTAGTCTCCTCTGTCACCCCGCCTGGAGTACAGTAGCACAATCTTGGCTCACTGCAACCACTGCCTCCTGAATTCAGGCACTTCTTCTCCCTCAGCCTCCCGAGTAGCTGAGACTACAGAAGTGCATCACCATACCTGGTTAATTTATGTATTTTTATTAGAGTCAGAGTTTCACCATGTTGGCCAGGCTGGTCTTGAACTCCTGACCTCAAGTGATCTGTCTGCCTTGGCCTCCTAAAATGGCCAGGATTACAGACGTCAGCCACTGTACCCAGCCTCTCCTTAGTTTTTTAAATATTTGCATATAGGTATTAGGTATTACTGATATTTAAATAAGTGTATGGCTAAACTTGGTTTAATCAAAATATAGTATTACTTTAAATGCAATATAAAAAATACATTTTAATTATTGAGTCTTTCCTTTGTGTTCTAGCATATTCTGTTCAGGGCCAAAGTGTTATGATGATAAGTCCATCAAGTGAATCTCACCAGCAAGTTGTGGCAGTGGGTCAACCTTTAGCAGTCCAGCCTCAAGGGACAGTAATGGTAATGTACTTGTTGTTTTCTTGGTTATCAATTAGATGTCAAGGAAACGTGTCATACCTATCTTTGTGTGTGCCAAAATGTATCATTAAATTTATTTACTTCCTTTTACCTGGATTGTATATTTAGAAGAAACTAGTTTATGCAATTGACATTATTGTAACTAATATGATAATACAACTTTTAATCAAATGAATTCTTCCTTATAAAATCATCCAAACCTTTTTCTTAATTTTGTATTTAAAAAATCTTTTAATATATTAGTGCTACTTTATAAGCTTTTAATTTTTAAGCATACATAATTCTTGAAAATGTATCCTTTTTTGCATACAGCTGACTTCCAAAAATATCCAGTGTATGAGGACTCTACTTAACTTGGCACATTGCCATGGGGCTGTTCTTGGAACATCATGGCAACTTGTCTTGGCAACTCTTCAGGTGTGTAATAGTGTCTGGGTCAGAGATCAGTGTTGTTTTTATATGTAATTGCTAACAATTAGACTAATCAATGCCTGTTGATGTTTTGGACAGTCCTAAGGAATAGATATGAATAAAGAGATAGATATGAAATAGAGAGAATAGATATGAAAAAAGAGAAGTTAGAAAGGGAAGAAGATGTGACTCATATTGTAGGAAGTAGTAGAATGCTTCTCATAATGGCCTAAGCTGTGCTGCCTATGTTTAATATAATTAATTATTTTACACGTATGTTAATTACTGATTTTGGTTATAGGTTTTAGAAACCTACTGATTTTAATTTTGGTTACTAGAAGTTACTACTGATTTTAATTTTAATTATTAGAATTTTTATACTTTTGTAAACTTCATTTTTATTTTTTAATTTTTATTTTACAGCATCTTGTATGGATTCTGGGATTAAAGCCTAGTAGTGGCGGTGCCTTGAAACCTGGGAGAGCTGTAGAAGGACCCAGTACAGTAAGCTCTAGTCCTTCTTACCCAATTAGTGCATCCCAAAGTGTCATATGTTACATTTAATTTTATTCTTCTCTTAGGTTCTAACAACAGCAGTGATGACCGATTTACCAGTGATTTCCAATATACTTTCAAGATTGTTTGAAAGCTCCCAGTAAGAGTCAGTTTTTTTAGTTGACAAAAACATTGTTATGAGTCATATATTTTAGATTGGGATTTCTTATTTCTTCATTTTCTTTTTAGGTATCTTGATGACGTATCACTGCATCATTTAATAAATGCGCTTTGCTCCTTGTCTCTAGAAGCAATGGATATGGCCTACGGAAATAATAAGGTGTGATATTCTACCTTTCTGTTTTAAATATGATACATTAGTTATATAAGATGTATATCCATTATGATCTTAGTGTTTTACTAGTAGGACTAACATTCAGCTTGTATGCTAACCATACTCTGTTGGGTTTTTACCATTTATGGTTATTTGTTGAAGGGAGAGTAAAAAGGTCATGATTTGGCTTGTGATATGTCTAAATATGTCATGATTTTAAGTTGTGTTTATTTCTCTTATATACTCAACATTTAAAAATATTTTTATAGAATAATATAATACAGTTTTATAGGTTATATAAAATGTCATGATAATACTTGTAATTATAATTTATGATTGGGGTAATAATAGATTTAAATTAGAGAATATTTGTCTTAGTTTCCTTTGCCTTCATTGGGATGGAAAGTAAGGAGCTAATAATTTCTTTCTAAAGGTAGTAATTCTCCTTATCTTGAAAATTAAAATTTTTGTTTGTTCATTGATTAAATGAATAAAACAGTACTTTTGAATATTAACATTCAAGAACATTTCTTTCTGTACTACTAAAAATATAACTTTCTATTATACTTGGAAAGCACAGGAACAGTTGGGTTTATTTATATCTTATAAATAATTATTTAAAAGAAAATGCTTTCTACATTTTAATATTAATATAGTTTGACTATTCACAAATAAGTGAAAATAACCAAAAATATTATTAAAAACTGTAATTTGTTTAACATCTAACTGTAGCATTCAAAAATTATGCTGTCTGCCTAGTCCTTAAGTGTAATTCTGTATACTGTGGCTTGTGATCTTGGCTTTTGTGACTCATTTAAATATTGGTGAAGAAAGTCTCATTAGGGCATAGTTTCATATATTATAGTACATAGCTAGATAATCATATAAACATGCAGGTGTTTGAAAGTATGTATTATAGTTTGCTTTAAATCAAGGCAAGGGTAATATATAATGAAGCAATAAATTTATTGATATTTTTAATAATTCTGCATATTTGAGATTAATTCTTAACATAAAACTATAATATTTTATTAAATCTATTTTCAGAAGAAATTATCTCTGTTTTACTCAGTGTATCCATTTTGTTAATAAGTGTTCTGCCCAAGCCTTCCTTAAAAATCGTATCTGTTCCTACCACTCTGAAATTGCACTATTCAAGGTTAAAGATAAATTATTTATCGTCATATCTCCTACTTTTTTATCATAGGTCATGATTTCTTCTAATATTTTTCTTTTGATTTCCATTAACCTGCTCTTAATGATGGCTCATGCCTGTAATCCCAGCATTTTGGGAGGTTGAGGTGGGCGGTTCACCTGAGGCCAGGAATTTGCAAGCAGTAAATAATAAAGTACCTTAATGAAATCTAAGCAAGTGTCCGCACACAGTGGCTCTCGCCTGTAATCCCAGCAGTTTGAAAGGCGAACACGGGCAGATCATGAGGTCAGGAGTTCGAAACCAGCCCAACCAACATGGTGAAACCTGGTCTCTACTAAAAATACATAAATTAGTTGGGTGTAGTGGCACACGCCTGTAATCCCAGCTTCTTGGGAGGCTGAGGCAGGAGAATCACTTGAACCCAGGAAGTGAAGGTTGCAGTGAGCTGAGATCACGCTACTGTACTCCACCCTGGGTGACAGAGCAAGACTCCATCTCCAAAAAAAAAGAGAAATCTAAGCAAGCTTATATGGTAACGTTTTCAGAATTTATGTATTTATTTAACAAGCACAGTATGCTTACTGTGTACATGACACTGCTGGGACATATAAAGAAATAGGAGGTTTCTACCTTCAAAGAGCATATAAGCTACTTGGTTCATAGTTAAGTGTCAATTACGATGGTATGACAGTCTCAATAAATAATATAGATATTAAATGACATGAGACTTATTCTCTGCATTTTCAGTTCCTTGTTATATAAGATGTTATTGGTATATATTTTTATTAAGATGAATTAAGGTTAATCAAGATGAATTCATGTGATTGGAGATGTATATTGAAAGATGGGTAGGATTTAGATAGGAAAGTGCAGGTTAATGGAAATCAAAAGAAAATATGAGAAATCATGACCTATGAGAAAAAAGTAGGAGATTTGATGATCAATAGTTTATTTTTAACCTTCAATAGTACAGTTTCAGAGAGTGGTAGGAACAGATAATGATCTTTAAGGAAGGCTTGGGCAGAACAATTGTTGAGAAAATGGATACACTGAGTAAAATGGAGATAATGTCTTTGAAAATAGATTTACATGTCTCCATTTTAGGATTTAATTTTGTAAAGTAAATATGGAATGCAGATGAAAGCTTTATAAAAAATTCAAGTATAAACTTTAGAAAAGTATTCAGCATAAACCTTACAAAATATTTTTAGATGGAGGCTATAAAAAGTTTTTTCAGTTATGCTATTTATAAAAATTACTGTAAATATGCAGATACTAAAATTAGTGGAAAAGTTTCTACATAATTGAAAAAAGAATGTTCATCTATAGCGACTGTTCTGAGTGACTTAAATATTCTAGGGATTAAAGATGTAGATCAGTGGTCTTTAGGTGTGGCTTTAAAGTGACCAGCATCTTGTTTTTGATCCTCATTTCAGGAATTTATGTCAATGTGTTGTGGAAATAATTTGAGATAAAACTTGCAGGCTTGCGCGGTGGCTCATGTCTATAATCCCAGCACTTTGGGAGGTTGAGGTGGGTGGATCACCTGAGGCCAGGAGTTTGCAACCAGCCTGGCCAACATGGGTAACCCCTTCTCTACTAAAAGTACAAAAATTAGCCTGGCGTGGTGGTGCACGCCTGTAATCCCAACTGTTCTTGTGACTGAGACACAAGAATCGCTTGAATCTGGGAGGTACAGGTTGCTGTGAGCCAAGATTGCGCCAGTGCACTCCAGCCTCTGCAACAGAGTGAAACTCTGTCTCAAAAAAAAGATAAAGCTTGCAAATTCTTTCTTAGAAGATAATGTAGATGATACTTTTATAGTTAACGTTAACAAGCACAGTATAACAATAAAAATATTAAAGCATCTGTTCTTCACTGTTTACTGTATGCCAAGCACTAACATATTATTTTATCATTTAAAACAACTGTGTGAGATTTAGTGGTAATATTCCCTTTTTACAGATGAAAATATGAAAAATAGCTTAAGTGACCTGCCTGAGGTTACATACTTAGTTATCGGAAGAGCTTGGATTTGAACCCACTTATGCCTCATTCTAAAGCTCTGTTCCTAAATACTTTGCTTACTTTTAGTGTGCATCAGAATCAGCTATGCAGTTTTTTAAAAAATACAAATGCCAGGACCACATTCTAGGTTTTTGAATAAGAATCTTCAGGCATGAGCTTTGGACACCCGTACATTCTTTTACATGATTCCTGGGTATATCGTAGTTAAAATAAGTAAGAGGAAGAAGAGGAATAAAGAAGTAATATTAGGCAATATTTAGGGGAACTTATATGCCAGGCATGTTCTAAAATTAGATAGTTTTCTATGTTATTATTATCTTCATTTTTTAGGTTTAAAAAATAAAAACTTTCAGTAGAGGTACATAGGTTACCCAAGGTTATATAGCTATTAAGCAGTAGAGTTGAGATGGGATCTCAGACGGTTAAAACTTCACAGACATCATCTTAACCACTATACCATATTCTCCCTAGAATCATGAATTTTTCTACCACCAAAATTTTTAGGGTGTCTGCCACATCACATGCAGGAAGGGTCAACCTGACCATATTCGTCTTGAAACCCCAATATAATTGGTTCACTGGCTTCTGCTAGAAAGGAAGATATTATCACATATTTCCCTGTTAGATTTTTGTCAGCACTGTAAAAATGTTAAGAATATAGAATCGTAAGAAATCTTTTCTTTAAAAATTAAATTATTCTCTTTATTTTTTATCTATTTATTTTACTTTAAGTTCTGGGGTACATGTGCGGATTGTGCAGGATTGTTACGTAGGTATACACATGCCATGGTGGTTTGCTGCATCCATCCTCCCATCATCTACATTAGGTATTTCTCCTGTTATCCCTCCCCAATCCCCCCACCCCTGTTATCCCTCCCTTAGCTCCCCCATCCCCCAACTGGCCCCGGTGTGTGATGTTCCCCTCCCTGTGTCCATGTGTTCTCATTGTTCAACACCCAGTTATGAGTAAGAACATGTGGTGTTTGATTTTCTGTTCTTGTGTCAGTTTGCTGAGAATGATGGTTTCCATCTTTATCCATGTCCTTGACAAGGACATGAACTCATCCTTTTTTATGGCTGCATAGTAGTCCTTGGTGTATATGTGCCACATTTTCTTTACCCAGTCTATCTTTGATGGGCATTTGGGTTGGTTCCAAGTCTTTGCTATTGCAAACATACGTGTGCATATGGCTTTATAATTGAAGGATTTATAATCCTTTGGGTATATACCCAGTAATGGTATTGCTGGGTCAAATGGTATTTCTAGTTCTAGATCCCTGAGGAATCGCCTCACTGTCTTCCACTATGGTTGAACTAATTTACACTCCCACCAACAGTGTAAAAGTATTCCTATTTTTCCACACCCTCTCCAGCATCTGTTGTCTCCAGAATTTTTAATGATTGCCATTCTCGCTCAATGTGGTTTTGATTTGCATTTCTCTAATGACCAGTGATGATGAGCATTTTTTCAATGTTTGTTGGCTGCATAAATGTCTTCTTTTGAGAAGTGTCTGTTCATATCCTTTGCCTACTTTTTGGTGGGGTTGTTTGTATTTTTCTTGTAAATTTGTTTAAGTTCTTTGGAGATTTTGGGTATTTGCCCTTTGTCAGATGGGTAGATTGCAAAAATTTTTTCCCATTCTGTTGGTTGCCGGTTCACTCTAATGATAGTTTCTTTTGCTGTGCAGAAGCTCTGGAGTTTAATTAGATCCCGTTTGTCTGTTTTGGCTTTTGTTGCCATTGCTTTTGGTGTTTTAGTCATGAAGTCCTTGCCTATGCCTAAGTCCTGAATGGTATTGCCTAGGTTTTCTTCTAGTGTTTTTATAGTGTTAGGTCTTATGTTTAAATCTTTAATCCATCTGGAGTTAATTTTTGCTTTTTTATTCAGTTGTCTTTTTTTAAATACATTATCTCTGTTTGAAATACTACACCCATCCACCAGAAAATACTCATGGGTTTCATCAGCTGAATTTGCATTTAAACATGTTTTATCACCTTCATTAAGATTTGATTAGAGATAACTGCCCTTTGATCTTTTCTTAAACCATTCTTGTAACAAATGGACCAAGTACTCCTGTTTAGCCATATATAGTGTACCCTAGTTCCCTTTCTGATTATTGATAATGTCAGGGACTATAGAAAACTGTTTTGTCTTCGTGTCCTCTACTGTTCTGTTAGTATCTGGACTGACAGCCTGATCTCTGCTGTACTCTTGATTTCATTTTTCTGTTTCTTTGTCTCTGTTGTCCCTTTTTTCCCCTACTTCTTGACATTCACACATAAAGCCTGGTCATTTTAAGACTTTTCTGATAAGAATGCTTCTTTTCTTCTGGTCAGAAGACCAGCCATTCTATGTGTCTAGTATAATTTTTGGATTCTCATGCCTTCCCCATTAAAACATTCTCCTCCTAACCAAATTTTCAAATTAGGAGCTATTCTGGATATTTAAGGTTGGCAGGAAGGTTTGTCTTTGATAACCAAGGTTTTGTTGTATTTATTAACTGTATACTAACTAATCGTTTTAATTTCAATCATGCTCTTTATTCTCAGTTTTATTCATAGTCTTAATTACTCAAAATTTTCCTTATAATATCAATATATTTTCTCCCTAGGAACCATCTCTTTTTGCTGTTGCCAAATTGTTAGAAACTGGTTTAGTTAATATGCACCGAATAGAAATTCTGTGGAGACCTCTGACTGGCCATCTACTTGAGGTAAATATTCTTGAGAATATTTAATTATAAATATATATATAATTAAATATATTTAATTATTTTATAAAGCCTTGCACACTGAACTGATGATTCTAGATAGCCATTTTAAAAATCAGCATTAACTTTATTCCCCTTTTCCTGACCCTGCACTTACTTATGTTTGTACATTTTATCAAGGACTAAAGTTGTTTTGTAATTTATTTGATGATGGAATTGGTTACTTTTATTGGCTGAAAATGGGTAACATTTTAAAATGAGAAATATCAATGAAACCAGCTGTTAGCTTGATACCCCTTTTATTATACAGTCTCTTGATCCACCTCAGTTTCAGGTAGTTCTGAAACTTAAAGGCAGTTAGGGCATAGAGTTAATAGTAAACACTGCTCATTTATAGCCTTTGCTATCATCATGAGATAGCTTTTTTTTCTTTTTTGAGATGGAATGTTACTCTGTCATACAGGCTGGTGCGCAGTGGCACTATCTCACCTCACTACACTCTCCACCTCCTGGGTTCAAGTGATTCTCTTGCCTCGCCTCCTGAGTAGCTAGGATTACAGGCACATACCACCACACCTGGCTAATTTTAGTATTTTTAGTAGAGATAGGATTTCACCATATTAGCCAGGCTGGTCTTGAACTGTTGACCTCAGGTGATCTGCCTACCTCAGTCTCCCAAGTGCTTGGATTATAGGCGTGAGCCACTGTGCTTGGCCTTGATGATGAGATAGCTTTCTGCTAGGGAAAAATGGTTTGGTATCACTAATTATAGATAGTGCCGGAGAATTTTACCTGGATTTACATTGTCTTACATTCAGGTTGAGGTGATTCTGAATAGTTTCTGCTTAAAAACAACCTGCTTCTGCCACTACATGTGTTTGTGTACAGTTTAGGTTTAGGTTACCATAGTCCTTTCATGTTATTTAGAAACCTAGGAAAGGTCTTATTCTTAGTAAGAAAAACAGGCTGACTTCAGTAGTTCACACCTAAAATCCCAGTACTTTGTGACGCTGAGGTGGGAGGATTGCTTAAGCCCAGGAGTTCGAGACCAACCTGGGTAACATAGGGAGACACCATTTCTACAAAAAATTTAAAAAATTAGCTGGATTTGATGGTATATGCTTGTAGTTCTAATTACTTGGGAGGCTAAATGGGGAGAATTGGTTAAACCCAGGAGGTTGAGGCTGCAGTGAGCTGTGATTGTGCCACTGCATTCCAGGCTGGGTAACAAAGTGAGAGAGCATGTCTCAAAAAAAATAAATAAATAAAATAATAAGAAAAACAGATGTACATGAACTTCCCCCCATTTTATTGGGATTACTTTCATGAATGATTAAAGGCTTTATGCAGATTTCTTCATTATTGGATGGTCTCATCAAAGGGCAACCAATAAAGTTTTTTGAATTTTGACATATTATTTGATTAATGAAATTAAATTAAGAACCTTGATATTAGCTTGCTTCTTTTGTTTACCCTGATGATATATAATTTACTTTTATGGAATCCTTTCTTTTCTGTGAATTGTTTTAGTTTCATCTTTTTTCTTCTGTCTCTCTATTGCTTGCTCTTGCCCTTATTCAGAAGGTAAGCTTACTTACATTTTGGGTATAATTTTTCTTCTAATGCTTATTGAATATTTAATACAACTTTTAAAATGTAAAATTGATGTGTGATTTATAGCTGAAGTATACAAATTAAACTTTTAATTTTATATACCTTCAGGTCTGCCAGCATCCAAACTCTCGAATGAGAGAATGGGGAGCAGAAGCTTTAACTTCCCTTATTAAAGCAGGATTATCATTTAACCATGATCCTCCACTTTCACAAAACCAGGTAATAAAAACCTTACCTTTTTTTAAAAAAAATACTCAATATAAACTCTTCCTCCTCCATATGTGATTTTTTTCTTAATTTATCAAGTAGATGGTATCTAAGAGTGGGGTTTTTAACTTAATATTCCATTTTATATGTAGGCCCTGAATCTCTTACAGAAGGTTAAATTAAGGTTAAACTAATTTAGGTTAAACTAAACTAAGTTAGTTTAACTAAGATTAAACTACAGAAGGTTAAACTAAACTAAGTTAAATTACCTAGGATTGGTCTCATAGTCATAAGTTTTCCTATTTATGCAGTGCTAAAGTGTTGTTTTGGAGCCTCTTTTGCTTTGGTCTTTACCTGTCTCTGGTTTTTTTTTTCTCTCTCTCACTACCCTTACATAGGGAGAAAATAAGTGGCAGAAGAAACAAGCACAATGAAGTAGATTTTTATTTTAACATAATTTTAAATTATTTTTTACTTCCAGAGTTTACCTTTGTCATGAATTCTATGTCCTGACTTTCTTTATTATTTGTACCCGTTTTTTTTTCCTTTGAGACGAAGTCTCACTCTGTCGCCCAGGCTGGAGTGCAGTGGCGTGATCTCAGCTCACTGCAACCTCTGCCTCCTGGGTTCAAGTGATTCTCCTGCCTCAGCCTCCCAAGTAGCTGGGATTACAGGTATGCGCCACCATGGCTGGCTAATTTTTGTATTTTTAGTAGAGATGGGGTTTCACCATGTTGGTCAGGCTGGTCTCAAACTCCTGACCTTGAGATCCACCTGCCTTGGCCTCCCAAAGTGCTGGGATTACAGGCATGAGCCACTGCGCCCAGCCTTGTACTCATTTTTTAAAAAGTCTACCAAAGTTTTATTGTTTCAAGACTGAGTAGGAACAATGCATTTATTTATTTTTTAACTTTTTAAATAAAAATATGGAGTAAATCACAAATTTCCATGGGGGCTGTGCTAATCTCTGTATCATTCCAATTTTAGTATATGTGCTACTGAAGCAAGCACAGAATGAGGCATTTAATAACCGTTCCAATTGCCCTCATCATCTTACTGTATCATAATTGTATTCCAGAAATTCAGTTAACACATAATTTTTGAATACAGCTCTTGGAATAGGATGATGAACAAGACAGAAAAGATAAAGCTTACAGAGCTTATATTTTAGTGATTTCATATGTTCTTCTGAAACAATTTGAATTAAAAAAAAAAAAACACCCTTTTTCATTTATTTTGATATCCTCAACATCCAGCTTAATACTTGGTGCATAGTGAAAGCTTAGAAATGTTTATTCAGTGAATGAACCAAATAAATGAATCCCCTGGAGAAAAGAAAGTTAAGAATGAAACAAGGGTTTTCAGATGCTGAAAGGGATAGACAGAATGCTTTTTTTTTAAACTTTCCAACAAATTGTGTGGTTTTATGTCATCTCTGTTAATATCTGCTACATTTATTCGTTTTTTAGAAGTATTATAGCTTCTACTACTACATCATGCTTGAGAATTTTAAATTTAAATACATATGATATACATTAATAAAGTAAACGAAAGGTCATTTTAGAAATTGGGAATTGATTTCCTCTCTCCAAATATAGCTAGAGATATATTTCCTGTAGTGAAGTTCATTTCTGTTATTTATGGGTTTATAATTAGTATCTTTTAAAGTAAGATAACTACCCATTTACTTAAAATCTAACATCTTGAAGGTTTTTTTCTCTTATTTAAAAATAGAGATAGATTTGCCTTTAATAATTATCGTTGGATAAATGATATTTGATGTTTATTTTAGTAGAATAATTCTAAACAGGCATGGTGGCTCACGCCTGTAATCTCAGCACCTTGGGAAGCCAAAGTGGGTGGATCACCTGAGGTCAGGAGTTCAAGACCAGCCTGGCCAATGTGGTGAAACTCTGTCTCTACTAAAAATACAAAAATTAGCCGGGGATGGTGGTGCATGCCTGTAATCCCAGCTACTCAGGAGGCTGAGGCAGGAGGATCACTTGAACCAAGGAGGCTGAGGTTGCAGTGAGCTGAGATTGCTCCACTGTACTCCAGTCTCTTAGGTGACAGAACAAGACTCCATCCAAAAAAAAAAAAAATTTCTATTTACCATGGTAGTCTGAATGGAGATGAATTTAATGAATTTAAACTTAAAAAGCAACAGAAAAGTCTTCTTGTATTTTTTGAACTTCTCTTTCTAATTAGTTTCTTGGCCCCTTTTCAGAGGCTGCAGTTGCTTTTATTGAACCCACTAAAGGAGATGTCAAATATTAATCATCCAGATATTCGACTCAAGCAGTTAGAATGTGTGTTGCAGATTCTGCAGAGTCAGGGAGACAGTCTTGGGCCTGGATGGCCATTAGTGCTTGGAGTCATGGGAGCAATCAGAAATGATCAAGGGTAAGTATGTAAAATTATTTGAGAAAAAATATATATGAAAAATAAACATGGGAGCAGTCAGAAATGTTCAAGGGTAAGGGTTTAAAGTTATTTGAGAAAAAATAGGAAAAATAAAATATAAATAAAATTAACATAAAAATGATAGAGGTAGAAAAGGACTCCATCCTAAAATCTTGAAATAGTGGTCATTTTTTTAATGTTCTTACTGCTTAAGGCTAAGATCTGTAAGAGTTTTTCTTAACTCTACCCCTAAGTGGTTACAGGAAATTTTTAGAGATCACTTTTGGTTTGGAAAGATAAAAAAAATTGCTCTTTATTCGACATTCATGCAAGAATACATGATTCTTACTTATGCTGAGATACATGAAACAGCCTAACAAATTTTGTAACACATCCAAAGATGGGGTAGTTTTGTTTTGTTAAAATAAATACATTATTTGATAAGATGTGAAACAGCATTTAGGGCTTGACCTCACTATATATATGAGGCAGTCAGTAATTGCTTTAAAGTGACCTTTTCATTAATTTTTGATTTATTAAACATTTATTCTGTGCTTAGTGTATTACAATGCTTGATAGTTATTCTGATTACATAGGTAAGTAGCTCCTGCCCTAGACATAGAATCCTAGTAAGAAAGTATAATTGCATGTCCCCTAACGTTTCAGTCAACAACAGACCACATGTATGATGGAGGTCCCATAAGATTTTGATACCCTATTTTTACTGTACCTTTTCTATGTTTAGATATGCTTCAGTACATAAATACTTACGTCATGTTACAATTGCTTACACTATTCAGGGCAGTAGCAAGCTAAGCTGTACAGATTTGTAGCTCAGGAGCAATAAGCTATGACATACAGCCCAGGTGTGTAGTAGGCTCTGTCATCTAGGTTTGTGTCAGTACACTCTGTGACGTTCATACAGCGACAGAATCGCTTAATGACACATTTCTCAGAACATATCCTCGTCAGTAAGCAGTACATTACTGTAGTTTGTTATGCCACAAAAGAAGTAACCTTCAGCAGGAGGAGGACAGAGCCAAAATTACAAAGGAGATTTTATATGCTTATATAAATGTTTTGAATGTATACTGAATACAGTTGAAAGACGTTTTGGGATTTTAAGCAGAGGAGTGATGTAATCACATATGAATATGATAGATATAATTGTGACAGCATCATGGAGGGGAGGGTGGGAAATGAGAATGCCTACGAGTGCTCATTAGAAATAAGAGATAGATTTGAACTACTTAACAGATAGACTGTCGGCAAAGGAAAAATTAGCAATCAGGAATGTCTTCCAGATTTCTGACTTAGGCAGTTTAGTGGGGAATGGTAGTATCATTAACTAAATAGGGAATACACAAGGAAGAACAAATTTGGAGGGGACATATGGACTTGTTTAACTTTTGGGGTAGGAGATTGCAGTGGAGAGATTCAGCAGACATTGGATATATTTTTCTGTAATTCTGTAGTAACACACTGTCTTGTTTTGATGACTAGTTAAGGAGTTGTAGGTGACCAAGATGCTTGAGACTATTATGGAAAGTTAATTTATCTTAAATATTTATAGTAATAAAATTCTTTAAGGACTACAAAATATTGAGATGATTAAATTGAAAAGAGATCAGCTTAGATCAAGCTTAAGTGTCTTCTCCCAACCTATAATGTGGTATATTACATAGGGCATTGTAGTAAGGATATAAAGAATTAATAGGTGTAAAACACTTGGAAAATATGTGACATACTAAGCATTCAGAGTATTAGCAATTATCCTTACCATTTTCATTATTGTTTATACCATCAGAATTTTTCTCCAAAACCAAATAGTTCTTGTTATCTTTATTTGAAATTCAAAATTTACTCTTTTCTCACAGACTAGATGTGGGTTTTATTTTCTTTGGAGATTTAAATAAGATGTAGTATAGATATAAAAGAATGAGGAGCTCTTTTTCAGTAAATTGTGTGTATTTACATGTACTGGGCACTTTACTAGATACCAGGGATACAGTGAGGAGAAAAGTAACTGGCTAACTTCCCATTCTCATTTATTGTCTACTTTTTTTTTTTTTCGGTTAGTTGGTATGAAATACAAATAGAAATAATATGATGTTAATGCTTTATTTTTTTAATTTGTTTTTATCTCTTATTACCTGCAAGCTTCTTTGTTTTTGTTAATTTAAGTAAGTGTATCTATTTTACATTTATGTAAATGTTAAAATACTTTATGATCTATATGAGGAAAGAGTTTCTTGCTTAAATTCTAAAATAAAATTTTACTTCATTCAAATTATTCTAAGATAGGTATTTTTACATATTTCTTTTAAATGCATAATTAAAGCTGATTGTGGTAGCTCATGGCCTGTAATCGTAAATGTAAACTTTGGGAGGCAAAGGCAGGAGGATCAGTTGAGCCCAGGAAATTGAGACCAGCCAAGGCAACATAGTGGGACCCTGTTTCCACACACACCAAAAAAGGCATGGTGGTGTGCATCTGTAGTCCCAGCTACTGGGGAAGCTGAGGTTGGAGGAGCATATGATCGCGGGAGGTTGAGAGTGAGGCATGATTGCACCACTGCACTCCAACCTAAGTGACAGAGTAAGGCCTTGTCTCAAAAATAAATAAATAAAATAATTGCATCTGTATACATTTCTTTTGTTTTCAGAGAATCCTTGATACGAACTGCATTCCAGTGTCTTCAGTTGGTTGTGACAGATTTTCTGCCAACAATGCCATGTACTTGCCTACAAATAGTTGTAGATGTTGCAGGTAGCTTTGGTCTCCATAACCAAGAACTTAATATTAGTTTAACTTCAATAGGTTTATTGGTAAGTATCATTGTCCTTAGAATATAATGTAATTTAGAAATCATTGTTATTCAGTTGGGAGTGAATGCTAAGCAAATATACTTTTAGCTCTTTGCAAATTATTTATATGACTTTTAAATTTCAAACTTACATCTGCCTGAAGGATTAAATAACATCACTTAAATATTAATAGCAAAATGTTTGAAATGATTTTCATACATTGAGCTGAAGTTTGGCTTGTAACAGCTGGAAGGGTTTGTCATGAAAGGATTTAGTAAACAATAGTATATACAAAGGAAATCTTCACTTGACTTTAATGTGAACCAGTTACATTAGTCTCTGACAAGAAAATCAGCCTGTACTTTGAAGCCTTGAAGCCAAGCATTGACTTTTTATCTTAGCCATGAAAGTCCTACATGACATCTTCCTGAAGAAGGTTGTTTCAGGCTGCGTGTGGTAGCTAATGCCTATAATCCCAGCACTTTGAGAGGCTGAGGTGGGAGGATTGCTGAGGCTAGGAGTTTGAGACCAGCCTGGGCAATAAAGTGAGACGCCTCATCTCTACTAAAAATTAGCTGTGTATGGTGATGTGCGCCGGTAGTCTTAGCTACATGGGAGGATTGCTTGAGCCCAGGACTTTGAGACTGCAGTGAGTTATGATCATACCACTGCACTCCAGGCTTGGCAACAGAGCCAGACCTTGTCTCTTTTAAAAAAGTAAAATAAGAAGGTTGTTTTGTCTACACTGAAAATCTGTTGGTCAGTGTAGTCACCTTCATCGGTGATCTTAGGTAGATCTGGATAACTCGCCTACAGCTTCTACATCAGCACTTGCTGCTTCACCTTGTAGTTGTAGGTTATGGTGATAACGCTTTCCTTAAACCTCTGAACTAGCCCCTGCTATCTTCAGACTTTTCATCTGCAGATTCTTCACCTTGCTCAGCCTTTATAGAATTGAGAAGAGTTAGGGCCTTGCTCTGGATTAGGCTTTGGCTTAAGTGAATCTTGTGGCTGGTTTGACCTTCTATCCAGACAACTAAAACTTTCTTGATGTCATCAGTAAGGCTGGTGTACTTTTTAATCATTTTTTATCCTTTAGAGTAACATTTTTTGTTTCCTTCGATAACTTACCCTGTGCATTCACAACTTGACTTACTGGCACAAGAGGGCTAGCTTTGGCCTGTCTTGGTTTTCAACATACCTTCCTCACTTAGCTTAATTATTACTAGCTTTTGATTAAAAGTGAGAGAAATGCAACTCTTCCTTTCACTTGAACACTTACAGGTCATTGTAGGGTTATTAACTGGCCTGACTTCACTGTTGTTGTATCTCAAGGAATAGGGAAGCCTGAGAAAAAATAAAAAGATGAGGAAACAAGCTGACGATGAAACAGAAAACTCACATTAAGTTTGCCATCTTACATAGGTGCGGCTGTGTGCCCCAAAATAGTTACAATCGTTGCGTCAAAGATCACCGATCATAGATCATCATAACAGACACAATAATAATTTAAAAGTTTGAAATATTACAAGTATTAGTAAAATGTGACACAGAAACAGTGATAACAAGCTGCTGGAAAAAATGACACCAACACACTTGTTCAATGCAGGGTTGCCACAAACCTTCAATTTATAAAAATTGCAATTATCTGTGAAGCACAATAAAGAGAAGCAATAAAGCAAGATATCCCTGTAATGAAGGTTAGACAATTGTTAACATTACATAAAATAAACATGCACAGAATTGTTTTCAATATATATTTAAAGGCAGTTATTTAGAATCTTCTAAGTGTATGTTAAAACTCAGAAGTTTTATAAATTTGAACTTTAAAATTTTCCTCACAAGCTGGATAAGTTACATTCAGCTCTTCCTACATTTAGCTCTCAATTTTTATGGCTTCTGTATCTGTAGATTCAACCAAGTGTAAATGGAAATTTTTTTTTTAGAAGATAGTTGTGCCTGTGCTAAACATGTATAGACCTTCTTGTCAGTATTACCTAAACAATACAGTATAAGAGCCATTTAGATAGCATTTACCTTGTGTTAGGTATTAAAAGTTATCTAGTGATTACTTAAAGTATCTGGGAGGATGTGTGTAGGCTATATGCAAATACTACACGATTTTATATAAGGGACTTGGGGATTTGTGGATTTGGATATGGGGTGGGAGGTCCTGAAACCAATCCCCTACGGATACTGAGGGACAACTATATTTTACTATTACTATTATTTTTCCCATTTTTGCATGGGAAAGAACGTAAGCATGTTGCATATATAATTGCTCCCGAAGAGTGGGTGGCTAGTTCAGCAAAAATTACTGCTGGATAGCACCTCCTTTATTTTACATTTATGTTCACAGTACTGGATTCTCTACATTTTAACCATTGGCATAATTATTATTAATTTGTACTGTGGTTGACAATGAATTATAATGTATGTTTAGAAATAGTAATTGCTCTTTACTTGTGTGAAATTACAAACTTATAAAACAATATTAAGGAATTGTTTAGGTGGTAGATACATCAATATGTTCAAGTTCATTATACAATTCTTGGTTTTTTGTATGTTCTTGATATTTGTTATAATAAAAAAGTAAAAAAATAAATGTTAGCAGAAGATTGTTCTCCACTTTCTCCTGAAATCATGTAGAGATACTGACAGAGGAAGAGATGTTTCACTGAACTTAGTCTACTAGGAAAGAGATTTTTGAAGTAATCTTTTTAAAGTTTTACTGTGAAAGGTAAAACAACCACATGTTGCATAGTTATGTGTTTAAAATGAAACCTTGAATAAGCTAATATTTTTTTACTTTGCTTTTTAGTGGAATATTTCAGATTATTTTTTCCAACGAGGGGAAACTATTGAAAAAGAACTAAATAAGGAAGAGGCATTGCAGCAAAAGCAGGCAGAGGAGAAAGGAGTTGTTTTAAATCGGCCGTTCCACCCTGCACCACCATTTGATTGCTTGTGGTTATGTCTTTATGCAAAACTGGGTGAACTATGCGTGGATCCTCGTCCTGCTGTCAGGAAGAGTGCAGGGCAAACTCTGTTTTCTACGATTGGTGCACATGGAACTTTATTACAGCATTCAACCTGGCACACTGTTATTTGGAAGGTATTGTAAAATAGATTGGACTGTCAGCTTTTAATGAGACTTGCTTTTATATTAATACTTTTTCATTTAAACTTGTTTCTTTTAATTTTTAAAGAATTTCCATGCGTTTGTATATTTGACAAAACAGGAAATGTTAGCTGTGTCATGTTGTAAATTGTACCTCACACAGAGCAAATTAAATATTAACAGCCTCATTTATCTGTTTCTGTTCTCATCTCTTATTGTCACTCTCTTGATTTCTGCCTTTGTCTCTCTTTTCCCCCCATTTTCCCAAATGGTAAAAACTAGGAGTTACTAAACCACAAAGGATAATCAATCCCTTACAATAGAGTGGAAAGCTTTTAGGGTTTTTGTTTGTTTTACTTTTGAGGTCTACTTGTAGATATGTAATTTAAATAGAATCAAAAGATAATTTCATAAACCAGAAGAATATTAATAGCAATGAAATTTACTTGCAGACTCACCAAATAAAAGTAACCTCCAAATGGTATATTGTACATGTAATGTTTATTCATTAAATTACAGTTTCAGTTTTTTCTTCTTTTGAAACATCCTAACAGAATCAACAGCTTATTAGTAATCATTTCCTCTTTGCTAAAAGTCTCTTCTTTTTTGTTCCATCTGTTCTATTATGATAGAATTCTGTTTATAATCCTTTCACTTGCTTTTGTGAGTTTTTCAAATTAATAGACCCCAAAATACTTTCTTAAAAAATTAATAGGCCAGGCATGGTGGCTCACGCCTGTAACCCCAGCACTTTGGGAGGCTGAGTCAGGAGGATCACCTGAGGTCAGGGGTTCAAGACCAACCTGGCCAATACGGTGAAACCCCATATCTACTAAAATTTTTTAAAAATTAGCTGGGTGTGGTGGTGCACTCCTATAATGCCAGCTACTTGGGAAGCTGAGGTACGAGAATCTCTTGAACCTGGGAGGTGGAAGATGTAGTGTGCTAAGATCATGTCACTGCATCCCAGCCTGGGTGACAGAGTGAACTGTCTCAAATATATATATATATATATAATAACATTATATGGTCCCAAATAAAATAATCCAAAGCCCTGTTTTCTTTTTTCACTTTTTAATTTTTATTTTTTAAAGTAACAAAATTATGTGTATTTTAGTAAAAGCCCTGTTTCCTTCTGTCTTATATTTCAGTTCCATCCCATAGTTCCTCCTGAGATCACAGACATGCTTAATTCTCCCTTACAGTTTGTTTTTAATCTAATACTTTTCTGATTCTTATTTTCTTTCCAAGCAACTTCATTTTTTATCTTTTTGCTACCTAATTGTTAATGATTTTTTTCTCACACTCCTTGCATTGTCTTATCTTCTGTAATTCATTTCCAGATTATTCTACTTCAGTCTCTTAAACATTAGAGTGTAACAGAATCACCTTGAAGACTTGTTAAAGCATAGATTGCTGAGCCACTGTTGTCTGCTCTCCCCGAGCCTGAGTTTCTGATTATTTTGGCCTGGAGTGAGGTCTGAGAATTTCCATTTCTGTCAAGTTCCTGAGTGGTATTTGATGTTGCTGGTATTAGTTCAGGGACCACCCTTTGAGAACACAGAAATTGTTCATATCCTACAGTTGGTCTTTTTTGTATGTGTGAGATAGGGTCTTGCTCTGTCACCCAGGCTTGAGCACAGTGGTCAGATTATAGCACACTACAACCTTGACCTGCTGGGCTCAAGTGATCCTCCCACATCAGCCTCTTAAGCAGCTGGGACTATAGGCTCACACTACCAGGCCCAGCTAATTTTAAAACTTTTTTTTGTAGAGACAGTCTCACTATGTTGCCCTGGCTGTTCTCAAACTCCAGGCTTCAAGCAATCCTCCCCACTTTGGCCTTCCAAAGCACTGGGATTACAGGCACGAGCCATCTCTGATAATTGTACTTTTGTCCTGGACTCCTCTCCTTAGCTTTGTGCTTTTCTTATACATTACCCCATAGATCCTCCATTGATACCTCAACAAGTCATATATTTTATCCAGTTAATTTTAATTTCTTTTTTTGAGACAGGATCTCACTCCATTTCCCAGGCTGGAGTGCAGTGGCATGATCAAAGCTCACTGCCACCTCAACCTCACGTGGGGACTCAGGTGATCGTCTCACCTCAGCCTTCCAAGTAGCTGGGACTACAGATGTATACCACAACATTTGGCTAATTTTTGTATTTTTTTTTGTAGGGACTGGGCTTCACCATTTTTGCACAGGCTGGTCTCGAACTCCTGGGCTCAAGCGATCTGCCCACCTTGGCCTCCCAAAGTGCCAGGGTTACAGATGAGAGCCACTGTGCCTAGCCTTAATTTTTTGTATTCCATGATAAACTTAAGAATGTATAATTAAGGCCTGGCACTGTAGCTCGCACCTGCAATCCCAGCACTTTGGGAGGCCGAGGTGAGTGGATCACCTCAGATCAGGAATTTGAGACCAGCCTGGCCAACATGATGAAACCCTGTCTCTACTAAAAATACAAAAATTAGCTGGGCGTGCTGGCAGGCTCCTGTAATCCCAGCTTCTCAGGAGTTTGAGGCAGGAGAATCACTTGAACCCAAGAGGTGGAGGTTGCAGTGAGCTGAGATCGCACCAGTGCTCTCCAGCCTGGGTGACAGAGTGAGACTTCTTAAAAAAAAAAAAAAGAGTGTATAATTACCTCTGTTGGTCAGTTTCCTCCAATATATAGAGATTGATAAGATTGTCAAGTATATTTTTATAACACTTTCTAGATTACTATGCTGTTGCTCCTATGCTATTACTTAAGCTATATTATTGATGCTTTTTATATGACATTTTTATAAATATTTAGGTACTCTTTCATCTACTGGACAGAGTTCGAGAGTCCTCTACCACTGCAGACAAAGAAAAGATTGAGTCTGGAGGTGGCAATATTCTCATTCATCATTCAAGGGACACAGCAGAGAAGCAATGGGCTGAGACATGGGTATTAACGTTGGCTGGAGTAGCAAGGATCTTCAACACTAGAAGATATTTGCTGCAACCTTTAGGTACACATACATTTTTTTTTTCTGGTTATACAAGTAATTAATGTTAAAAGAAATTTAGAAAATACAGTTATTTTAGAGTTCATATACAATGCTACTACCTAAGAATAATCGATCTTAACTTAGTCTTTATGTGTGGTGTATGTGTAAGCATGTGTGTTTTCATTCATTTCATTGATAAATTATTTAATGTGTACCTACTGTGGTCTAGCCTCTAGGGAATACAATGAAAGGCAAAATACACATCATTTTTGCTATTATGGGCATGAAGGAGGAGCCATAATTACATAAATAAAGGCAAAATTGCTACAGTGACATGTTGCAAAGGAATGGTACATTGTGAGCTTCAATAGGTACGTGACTTGGCCAGTGAGTTCCACATGGGCTTTGATAAAGCTATAGTTTTCCTGAGATCTGAAGGGTAAGTAGGAGTTCATCAGGCAAGGGTAAGATGAAGTGTGGAGAGCCTTATAGTCAATAAGACAATGTAAAAAAGACAGGAGAAGATTGGGGAAAAGAGATGGTAGACCCTATCATGTTTAAAGGTCTAGAATGAAGAGAATAAGAGTTTGATTCTCAACAAGATTGAGAGGTAGGGAAATACCATATCATCCAGATCATGTACAGTGTGTTAGGAGAAAGTTAGGAGACTAGGCAGGGTGGCTCTTGCCTATAATCTCAACACTTTGGGAGGCTGAGGCATTAGGGTAGCTTGAGCCCAGGAGTTTGAAACCAGACTGAGCAATACAATGAGATCTTGTCTCTACAAAAATTAAAAAAAAAAAAAATCGTCCGAATGTGGTGGTGTGCACCTGCAGTCCCAGCTACTTGGGAGGCTGAGGTGCAAGGCTTGGTTGAGCCTGGGATATGGAGATTTCTGCAGTTGGCCAGGATTGTCCCAGTGCACTCAAGCCTGGGTGACAGAGTGAAAACCTGTTTCAAAAAAAAAAAAAAAAAAAAAGTTAGGACTTCATCCTAAGAACAATTACAAGATATAATTCATGATTTGACATGATCAGATATGCACTTCAAAAAGATCACAAAGTGCATATCTTAGGTGTGTATGTAGAATGGAATGGAAACAAGGAAGGATGGCAGGGTGTTGTTAGACTGGTTAGGAAGCTGTTGGTGGCCTATCAGTGGTTCTTAAACAGGGCCCATTCTACTCCCATTGGACGTTTATCAACTCTGGAGACATTTTTAGTTGTCATAACTGGGGAAGGGGTGAGTGTTACTGCCCTCTGGGGAAGGTAGAGGCAGGGGTTAATGCTACACATCTTACAGTGCACATCGTACAATGCAGCCTCCTATAACGAAGAATTATCCAACCAGAAACGTCAGTGGTACCGAGACTGAGAAACCCAGTTGCCGAGTATACTTTTAATTCTGGTGGTAGTGCTGGTGGTGGTAGAAAAAGGTGAACAGAGATACTTTTGTACATAGTTATAAGCATGTTGTACATATTATTTTATCTATTTTTTAAATTGTTGGGCTTTTTTTAAACTTCCTTGTGTTAAAGCACAAGCATATTTACTCATTCCATAGGCATTTTTGTATATTGTTCTTTATATGCACTTTTCCCCCCTGTTTTTCAAAAACAAATAATTTATGCTATCTGATCCATTTTGCATGTTGGGTATATGTATTTTTAAATTTTGAGATTTTCCTCATGTAAAATGTACATACAGTGAAATGCACAAATTTTCATTATACATTTGCAAAGTTTTAACAAAATAAGCATCGTTTTTAGTACCTTCATGATATTTATCTTAAAAGCTAAGAACTAATAGATTTAGATTTTTAAAAATGAAGATGTAAGATAGTTAATGTCTTTGATCTTTTTTTTATAACTTGAAGACTAGGAAACGATATTTGTTATTTTAGAGTAAGTTTTATATTTTTAACGGAACCACATGCAATATATAGTTATATCTGTTCTTTTAAAGAAGACTCCTTCTCTGACATAAAATATGTTAATAGAGGAATTGCAGAGGTTTTTCTCCCTAAATGGCACAGGATATTCTAAATCTGATATTAGGTCACCATTCTGATAGGCAAATACAATGATTCATGAGACTTTTAAACTGTGATGGCAACAGGCAGAAGTGTTTTAACCATTAGATAGTTAATTTTAAAATGTAATTTGTCAAAACTCTTTGAACAGTTTACTTAAAATTCTGTGTTTTTTATTGTATGTAAATTTTACCTCAATTTTTTTTTTTTTTTGAGACAGAGTTTTGCTTTTGTTGCCCAGGCTGGAGTGCACTGGTGTTATCTCAGCTCACTGCAACCTCTGCCTCACAGATTCAAGCAGTTCTCCTGGTTCAGCCTCCTGAGTAGCTGGGATTACAGGTGCCACCACCATGCCCAGCTAAATTTTTGTATTTTTAATAGAGACAGGTTTCATCATGTTGGCCAGACTGGTCTAGGATTCCTGACCTCAGGTGATCCACATGCCTTGGACTCCCAAGGTGCAGGGATTACAGACGTGAGCCACTGCGACCAGCCCTCAATTTTTAATAAAAAGTGTGTGGTGGGGGAAGATGCATATAACTAGGCAGGTGTTACAGTTTGTCCAGAGTAGACAGATAGTACCTATTGTTTTATAGCAGACCTACTTCAAGCTTTTTTATTAACTGACTGCTTTCTCAGGAATTTGGGTTTGTCCCTTTTTAAAAAAAAATCTAGTCATTTATAGCCTTTGCAAAATGAAAGTCCTTAAACCTTTATTATTTATTTTACATGTTTCATAGCCTACTTATGTTATACTGCTTTGGAAAATATCAATTTTCCTAATTTTTTACATCATTTTAATGCAAGTATGTAGGTAATAATCCATGTTATTAACAAAGCCATTAGGGTTGTTTGCTGTAGGAAAAAAATCTGGCCAGACGTGGTAGCTCACAGCTGTAATCCCAGCCAGCCCTTTGGAAGGCCAAGGCAGGAAGATTGCTTGAGCCCCGCTTGGACAACACGGTGAAACCCTATTTCTACAGAAAAATACAAAAATTAGCCAAGCATGGTGGTGTGCATCTGTAGTCCCAGCTACTCGGGAAGCTGAGATGGGAGGATCGCTTGAGCCCAGGAGTTCAAGACCAGACTGTACATCATAGAGAGATCCCATCTCTACAAAAAATATTTAAAAAATAAATTAACCAGGCATGGTGGCATGTGGCTGTGGTCCCAGCCACTTGGTAGGCTGAGGTGGGAGGATCATTTGAGCCCAGTGAGCCATGATCATACCATACGACACTCCAGCCTGGGTAACAGAGTGAGTTACCATCTCTTTAAAAAAGAAAGAAAGAAAGAAAAAGTTCTGCAGCTATAAAATCACTTAAATATGAAAACTAAAGTATAAACTTAAGATTTATGGAATGTAATATAGTTTATCTTAAATATTTAGACCAATAAAACATGTGTTATACTATCCTAAATTACAACTTTTCCAATGATTATTTGATTAAGAATGAGAACATCTTACTTAATCATTAATAAAGGTAGATGGATAGACTGAAGATGTTACTGAAATGCTTTTGTTTCAATCTCATTGATTTATTTTTCTGTTTTCCTTAGGCAGAAGTACTAGGAAATGGTATAAATATGTATAAGTACATACATATTTTTGGGTTAAAAAAATTTTTTTTATTTAATAGCTTTCGGGGTACAAGTGGTTTTTGGTTCCATCGATGAATTGTATATTGGTGAAATCTGAGATTTTAATGTACCCATCACCTACCTGAGTTTTGTTTTTAATATTGAAACATTATTTGATACATCTGGCATCTTCTTGCTGCCCTTTGTTCCTGTATCTGAAAAATTTTTTTTGCTAGATTTCTAGGTTGTGATCATTTTAATTCCCATTGTTAGTACCTCAGTACTTAGTCATATGTTTTCCAGTTCTGTGGGATTTTAAGCAGAAAAATTAAGCAAATATGCTTTCAAGTATCTAATATTAAGAGAAAATTTGATCACTTTTATGATAATAGTTTTTTTTTTTCTCTTTCTAATATAGGAGATTTTTCAAGAGCTTGGGATGTTCTTCTTGACCATATACAATCAGCAGCACTCAGCAAAAACAATGAAGTGTCTCTGGCTGCTCTGAAAAGCTTCCAGGAAATTTTACAGATTGTGTCTCCTGCCAGAGACTTGGATAAGCCTGAGACACCACCTGTAGTTAATGTACCTGTGCCTGTTCTTATAGGGCCCATATCAGGCCCTGGCATGAGCAGGCCATTTGTAAGAACAGATTCCATTGGAGAAAGACTTGGAAGATATAGTAGCTCTGAGCCACCCATTATTACTGATGAGCTTGAAGATTTGAATCTATGGTGGGCTGCATGGAATACCTGGTATAGAATTGGATCTGAAAGTACTAAGCCTCCTATTACTTTTGATAAGCTAACTTTTATTCCTAGCCAGCCTTTTCTTACAGCTTTAATTCAGATATTTCCAGCTCTCTACCAACACATAAAAACTGGTTTCAACATGGATGAGTTGCAAAAGTTGGGAGTCATATTGCACAGTGCTATTTCAGTCCCAATAAGTTCAGATGCATCCCCTTTTATTCTTCCATCTTATACTGAAGCAGTTTTGACAAGTTTACAGGAAGCTGTACTTACAGCTTTAGATGTTCTCCAAAAGGTAATATAATTTTAGTGGCTAAGTAATAATGCATATAGTTCTCTGAATTTTTTTTATTTTGCTATATATTTGGGGGGATAAATTTTAGATCATCAAGATTGTTGTATATGTATACATTGGGATAAATTGAGGATTGTCATGATCTAGGTATTTTGAAAACTGATGGTTTTCTGCTATATTTTGAAAGGTAATTCATGTATATTTTGAATCTTAAAGAAGCTACCTACATCCTCATGTTTCACTTGAACAGGATTTTTGCTTTGCCTATGCAGGTCTTCAAAAGAGGATATAATATTTGGAATAAATGTTTTAGTAAAGTATTTTTATGATTAGAAAATTAATAAGCAGTGGGATGACATTATTTTTTTCATCTGTGCTTAAATTTAGCTCTGAAATTATTGAAAGCCTACATTAAAAAAGAAGAAATTTATAAAAAGTATTTTTCCTCATTTTTTAAAGAGATTTATTTTTACTATGTGTATTTTGTTATTACCAAAAAAAGTATTCAAACATCTAAAATTATTGAGCAAATTCAGATTAGCAAGCAAGACTAGATCAAATTCGAAGTGCTTCTTAGACTATGAAGAAAAATTGATAGCACAATTCACAGCCATCAAAATGCTAAGCCAAAAAATGCCAACTAAGTAAGCCAGCCTGTCCAGCAAAGTGAAGACCTTCTAATAAGATTGGAGTAGATCTAGATTCTGATCACACATGTTGTCAGTAACCATTTGTGTAGTGTAAATTAAATTTCTGATTAACCGATTGCATGCTACCCAACTGAAATGATAAAAATTTTCACAGTGAGAATGGTGATATTTCTACTATACCACGATACCTCTTAATTACTTCTGGAAGAAGTTTAGCTGAGCAGCAGTTCTTAATCTGTTTAACCCTAGTTGCATTGTGCATGAAGTGTGAAGAAACTAAAAATTTATGAGAGTCTGGCATTTAAAAAAATTCAGTGTAGGGGTATTGGTTTTCTACAATTGAACTCAAAATATCCATTTTTATTTTCAATAGGAAAGAAAAGAGAAAAGTAGCCTGTCAATAATTACTCCCCCCTGTCCCTTGGAAATGCAGATAAGTTGCTTATAGACTACAGGGGATGGAAGAGTTATCAGAAAAGAAGATGATAAGACATAGGCCTTTTGAGATGCCGGTAATCTGGTACTCTCATTCAGATCGTTGATTCAGGTTTTTATATATGTATACAGGATAAACAAGAAACAACGTTTTTGTTTTGTTTTGTTTTCAGAAAAAAAGTGTAAATTTTATTTTTAAAAAACTCTGCTTTAGCTGTGAGAAAAAAAGTAGAATCATTTGTCCCAACTACTAGTAATTTGTTCTGAGCTTTTAATAGCTTTGAAAACAAAATATACCTTCAGTTTGAAACTTAGGAAGGGTTATTGTTATTTATATTATTTTAAAATTATTAATGTTCACATTAGCCATTGTTGTATTGTATGATCACCTAAATGATGTTTCATAGATCTTGAATGTGAGATTTTTGATGGATCTCTAGTATCTCCTAACAGAAAAATGTATATTTTATTATCAGAGTGTTTTTATGTTTTCTTCCACAGGTGTCACAACATTTTTGCACAAGCCAAATTTACTTGCTTTTGGACTTTATCCTTAAACTATTGGTTATCCAGCAAAACATTTTGTTGGTTAAAAGCTATTTTCTTTCCTAAGAGAAAAACTGATTTCTGATATTATGTATTCTTTCTAAAGAGGAGCATTTATGTTGTCTTCCTCAGTGCTTTTATATTGTTTAGGACTTCAAGTTCTCAGTCTTCTCTTTGTTCTCAAATCACCAGTTCCCAGCCAAGTTGACATAGTTATATGTGCTAATATATTTATTTATTGCCAAGTTATTTTAGCATGTGTAGAGGAGCTGGGAATTTAATTATCTGCCTTCTGTGTGTGCTATACTTAAGTCTTGAGGTCAGGAAATTGCATCTGTCTTATTTACTGCTAAACTTCTTAGTCAGGTGGCTGGAAACTGTATCTGCATTCATCACCAGGGCTGCCCAAGTTGCGCTCCAGGAGACAGCATCACACTGTATGTGAATGATGCCCTTGGAGTGTGTAACAAAGCCCTGTCTTCTAAATAACATGGGCAAGTTTCTTAAACTTTCTGTACTTCAGCTTCGTCATCTATAAAGTAAAAATAATAAATCTACAACTTTTTGCTTGTTAAGGTAGGATATTTTTAAGGCCCTTAGTGCCGGGCATGAGTTAAACATCCAGTAAATGTTAGCTGTTGTTATTTTCATCTCTGAGTTCTCTAGCAAAGTCTTAGTATGTGCCACACACTGAATGGCTTATTATTAAATGAGTTAGTAAGTGAAACTTTAAACAATATAAGAAATTAGATATTCAGTATTTTTTTCTTGCCTTCACATAGAGAGCTTTCAAGGACTTATAGGAAATATCCAGATTGCTTATTGATTCTTAGCTTTTGAACTAAAATTTGTTATCAGGTTTGTTCTGTAGATTTTTCTGATATTCAAACTTAAAGAATACTGAAGAAAAACCCATAAAAACTTTTTCTTAGATGAAGTTTCTTGTTAAAAAATTGTGGGTTCAAAATTATGCATTTTAAAGTCCCAAAATTGCTCTATAAATCAACTATAACACTGTTAGTATATTTTCTTTTTATAAAGGATGATTGAAAATCAAAATGTATAATCAAAGTCATTAATTGTTAATACTTCGTTTTCTCAGGTACCCACATGTGCTTCTTTGGTTGTTGTTAGTCATTTAAAATAAAAGAATGCACTTAGAGTAATTCAGTCTTTTTCCACAATAATTACTACTTGTTTACTCCTAAGAGTTAAGACCCAGCAAGAGGTTAATGAAGAAGAAAGTAGGACAATAAGCAGTCAGCAAAGAGAATTTTTAGACTGTATAAATTTTACTATTCAAATTCTTCATTACTTTTGAGAAAAAAAATATTGAGACATGGTATTAGATGTCTTTATACTACTTTCTTACATTATAATTATAGAACAGTCAAACTTAGGTATGGGCAGCACTTGCATATCTATTTTCTATGTCAGTGCAGTTTTAGCTAAAACTTTCATTATAGCTAAATGGTTACATCTCCTCTAAGGGAAAATAAAACTCATGTGTTATCTGGTAAGATAAAGGTCCTGGAGTGCATAAAATAAGTTTTGTACATATTTTTAAAGAAATTTTTTAAAAATGTTAAATGCTTTGAATTTTGGTTCAGTATTTTAAGGGTACCTATATTCTCAGGCATAAAGTGATCATGCTTTTTGTCTTATAAAGCACAAGTATATTTTAGACACTTCATAAATAATATTAATATTTTTCTCACAGAGAGAAATGAAGACTTAAGAAAATATCAAAATAAAAAATAAATTTGTGGCTAGATAAAAAAACTCCAAAAGATTTAAGTATTTTCAACACATTTGAATAATTAAAGTCTACAGTGTCATGAGATGTATTTTATTCTTTCTTCCTATCAAATTATTTGAAGAAATCTGGAGACATTAGTTACTATTTATTAAAATGTTATTTTCTTATATTAACATTTTAATTTATTTTGAATCAAATCTATATATTTAGATACCTTTCACATTAAATATACACAGCCCTGTTAAAAATTAATCCATACTTTTTGTTTTTTTTAGAAACAAATATTCATAGATGACTTATTTTCCCAACTGTAACACACATGTTTATTTATTAAAGTTGGTGGACCAGCCATGGTGCAGAAATCAGATGTCATTTCAATGAACTGATATCACTAAATTTGAAATCAGTGCCATCGTGGTCAGTCACACATCCTTAATGGCCTAGTGTCTGTATTACTGAACAAATGATCAGATTGTAGAACCTGAGAACTGCCTGGGACTTCTCTTTGTTTTCTCTTTTTCTATTCTGTTAAGAAGTAAATTACACTTTAAAAAAAGAACATTTTTTTTTTAGCTGATTAACAGTTTCAGCCTATACATTATAACAGTTTAAAATAGTTTTTGTCCTGCAGGGCTTAGAAAAGATGGTATAATACATAAAATAAGACAGTTTTTAAGATTCTCTAGTTAAATATATATACAGTAAAGAACTTAATGGAGTTCAGAGTACGCATTCTAATGTTCATATTTTGCTTTTAAAGGCCATTTGTGTAGGACCAGAAAACATGCAGATAATGTATCCAGCTATATTTGACCAGTTGTTGGCATTTGTAGAATTTTCCTGTAAACCTCCACAGTATGGACAGCTGGAAACAAAGCACATTGCAAATGCAAAATATAATCAGGTAATTTACTGTAAATTTTATTTATTTTGTAAGATTTCATGGCTTATAAATACAGTTCCACTTAAGATGGACTTCCATTATCTCAGAAAAAGATACTTTTCACTCACAAATATACTTACAGATGTCTGTTAACAGTATAAGCTTAATAGAAATATTGTTTGGGAAACCAGTTCCATGTTATTTTTCTCCTTATTTATGACTTTCCTCTTCCAACTGGTTCTTCAGAAAGTTTGGCCTTTCATATTACTCTACAGTCCATCTTTCTTGAAAAATTTAAGTTCCTTTGTACCTCTTTCTTGGTTGCCCCATTCCAATACGAAACAGCTTCTAAATCCCTAAGTCTAATCTTACTTAAAATAGATACCTGCCATGCAAGGTGAAGAAACTATTTGTACTAAATAAGAAGTTGTACACTACTGGTGTGAAATTTAGTTGGATTTTACATAAAATATTTTTATAGCCATAGTTGGCAAATTCTATCTTTGGCTTAGGGGAAGAGTAAATTTCTGAATGCATGCACATGCTGATTTTGCTCACTCAACATAAAAATTATAATTTTATATCGTCCGAAAGTAGTTTTAATATGTATTAACTTTTCTCATTCTATTTGTCTTGCAACACAATGGAATCACAATAGATCCAACTATTTGCACCGGTGAGTTAAATTTCCTAAAATTGTCGTAACCTATTGGCAACAAATAAAGTACATCTTTCCCGGTTCTTGGTAGAATGCTCTGTGTGCTTCTTCCAATAGTTTTAATTTTTGCCTGGCTGAAAATTATTTTTTCACGAAGTACATATCTCTTTGAAATCTTTGCATGTAATATAATCTGACCTAAAAGCAAGACCTGAACTTGAAGACAAATATGCTTTCCCTTTGAAAACAATACGATTAAATTCATCCTGTTTATTTTTAACTGCGTGTGAAAATATTACTTTCTAGGCGGAATGGGTAGCCTTGAATTATGTGCCGTTTGCTGAAAGGTCTTTAGAAGTAGTTGTGGATTTATACCAAAAAACAGCGTGTCACAAAGCAGTGGTGAATGAGAAAGTGCTCCAGAATATTATTAAGGTATCTTTTTTTCATTTCTACACTTTCATTAGATGGTGAGGACATTATTGAAATTATTCCTTAGGTAATATATTATTATATTGGGATAAATGGAAAATATAATTTGTATTATTATTTATAGTGACTTTTCTCCAATATTCATGAATTGTATTTAGCAAGCCATTTTTCTAAAGTATGAGAAGTTCTTTTTAGTGAAAAATATTTTAACATATATGTGCATTAAATTTGTTAGAGTTCTTACGTTTTGCCACATAAGACAATGAGGATCCTGTTTCTTAGAACAATATTTCTCAAGCTTCATGGTTGGTGAGCATTTAGGGAGAAATTAACTATGCAGCCCATATACTTAACTGAACATGCATGCTGAATTTAAAAAACTTTTTTTTAAAAACTTTTTTAAAGCCACTTTTTTACTGTATGGACAGCCGTTTAAAAAATTCTCGTTGATTGTGTTCCATTCCTCTAAGGCTTATTTCTTATTTTCCCCTCTGTTTTGAAGGACTAACTCTAAACCTTGTTCTTCCTCTACCATGTGGATATACCTTATATTGATTGTGTAAATACCAGACCAACTTGAGCTGTCTTCTCTCAAGACTCATCTGTTCCCACCTTTCTTCATTGGTGATTTTTTTCATTTTTCTTTCAGCATCTTATACAAGGATTGTTAAGCCTTTGATACTTTAAGAATTTTCTCTCAACTGTACTTCCTACTCAAATTGTCATCCTCATTCAGCTTTCCTTTATTCCCATATCCCTTAAACAGTCTGTGGCCTTCACCTAGTCACCACTCACTCTTCGCCTATTGTGTGTTGGCTTATGTCCATATTGCTCTACAGAAACTGCTTTCTCAAAGTTACAAAAGATCAAATCTTCACATCCTAAGTCCTTTTCTAGGGATTTATCTTCCCTGTAGCATGGTACTGGCCTTCTGAAAGCTGAGCACTCTAAAAGCTCTTTCTTCCCTTGACTTTTGTGATACTTTTCTCTCCTCACTGCTTACCTCACCAAAACTATCCCCTCTCTTCATTTATTGAGCGCGTTTTTAAAGCATTTTTCTACAAGTTACTAGTACTTTTAAAATGAATAAAATGATTCTTACATTTAATAATTCAATATAGAGAATAAAGAAAGGCAAACAAGTAATAATACAGTATGTTAAGTGCTAGGTAAAGACCATAGTGGAGGCTTGGCATTCAGGTAGCCTGAATGACTTCAGATAGTCCACTGTTGGCTTACTGTTTTATGACTTTTGGCAAATTGACCTATGTGAGCATGTTTCTCATCTGTAAAGAATAATACCAACACTACTTTCATGTCTTAACTATATTAAGAGAATCCATTGAGGTATGGCATTTAATGATGCTTGCCAGGTAGTCAGTGCTGAATAAAAATTGAGTTCCTCTAAAAGACAAAAAGCTAAGTAAATTGCTGAGGGGATTTGGGCAAGAATTAATAGAGGTGACATTTGAAGGAGTTAAGAGTTAGATTAAAAAGGAGGAGGCAGGTATCATAGGTAAATTAAGCAGTGTAAGAGATCATGGTGTATATTTAAGAAATGTTGAGAAATTCAGTTCAGGACCTGGGATATGTCTGACAAGATAACTGTTGGTCTTTTAAGCTATCATAAGATCAGACTTTGTTCTTTAACCATTGAAGGACTGAATACCAAAGAGTGATATGAATCAGTTTGTATATATCAGTCATAGTGTACTTACACAAACCTAGGTGGTATAGCCTACTTCGCACCTATGCTACATGGTCTAACCTATATATGTGGCAGATGACTGTATAAGCAATATTGACCCTTTGTAGATGGTGTATCCACATCAGCCAAATTACTTTTTGCTGAGAGAACTATGGCAGAATTTATGATTCCATAACATCAGGTTAAGAAAAGCTATAGGATTGTGTTTCCTACTCTTAACTTCCGATAATATCCCTATTATTAATGATGAAAAACTGAAGTTCAAAAATGTTACTTTTTTAGGCTCATTGTTTATAAGATAGAGACAGGATTTAAAAGTATATCTTTCCAGGTAGTATTTAAAGACCACGTCTGAGAATTGGCCTTTCTGGGAAATAATATCCTTTTTTAAATGAAAATACCATCCCTTTTTTTTTTTGAGATGGAGTCTCGCACTCTCGCCCAGGCTATAGTGCAGTGGCGCGATCTCAGCTCACTGCAGTCTCCACCTCCTGGGTTCAAGCAATTCTCCTGCCTCGGCCTCTGGAGTAGCTGGGACTACAGGCGTGCGCCACCATGCCCAGCTAATTTTTTTGAAAAATACCATCCTTTTTAAAATGAAAATACCTATGCTATTTTTTTCTCTGCTGTAGTTTTTCTTAAGTAATTAAAATTGTGTGTGTATGTTTTAATTAATACTTACATTAAACTGTTCTTATTTTCAGACTCTTAGGGTTCCTCTCAGTTTGAAGTATTCCTGCCCTTCTGAAAGCACATGGAAACTAGCAGTATCCTCTCTCCTCAAGGTTCTTTCTATTGGGCTACCTGTTGCCCGGCAGCATGCTTCTTCTGGAAAATTTGACAGTATGTGGCCAGAACTAGCCAATACTTTTGAAGATTTTCTCTTTACTAAAAGGTCAGCTCATTCGTTTTTAAAATTAAGACAGTCTTTCAAGAAGTGGCTCATTATATCCTCACTTGCTCTAAAAACAGTTTTTATCTTTATTTATTAACAAAGTAATTGATTATTAAGGTTGCTAGATTGTATTAAAAACATAGGCATTTATCCACTGGGTACATTATCCATGAACAATGGAGATTTTTGCTTTTTGTATTGTTTTTGGTTATAAGATAGGAATATCATATATAAAACAATATGAATGTGTCATACGTAAGAATTTTAACTTAATAAAACTAAGAAGATTCATCTTTTAATTTGGTGCCCATTGGGCATTTCAAGAGAAAAACCATTTTAGAAAATTCAGTGTATTACCAGAATAAATACGATGAGTGGCAATATGATTACTAATCAGTTCTTCAAGATCTTTAGATTTGTCAAGGAATAACAATTTTTATTGTATGATATCTAATTTAAAGCGTTTATTTTGCTATTTTGACCCCTCACTGAACTACAGTAGGATGATTGGAACACAGACTATATTTTTTGAATGAAGAATTTGCTGAGGTCTATCTAGGAGAGCTATGAGTACAGTAGCAATCACTAGTTACAAATGACTACTTAAAACCAAAATGTAAATAAAATTAAAATGTTTTTCAGTCACTCTAGTCATATTTTACGTACTCATTGCCATGGGTGACTAGCATCTACCACACTGGGTAGGGCAGATTATTGGACGTTTCATCACTGAAAATTGTGTTGGGCAGGACAGATGTAAAGCATGCCCCTTTACTAAGTGTGGACTTGTCTGTAATACCTGTGATAGATAGCCAGGCAGTCTCTAATCCTTCTAGCACAAGTAATTATCCTTTGTGCTACTGTGGTGAAATTATTTTCTGAGGCAGAGTCTCGCTCTGTTGCCCAGATGCAAGCGGAGCACTGTGATCACAACTCACCGTAGCCTTGACCTCTCAGGCTCAAGCAATCCTTTTACCGCAACCTCTTGAGTAGCTGGGGCTACGGCTGATTTTTAAACTTTTTGTAGAGATGGAGAGTCTCACATGTTGCCTAGGTGTCTTGAACTTCTGGGCTCAAGTGATCCTCCCACTTTGGCCTCCCGAAGTGCTGGGATTACAGGCATGAGCCACTACACTTGGCCAATTATTAAAATGTTTTTATCTATCAATCATTTTTTGATATTGTAAAATGATACTATGTACTGCTAAAAAACTGTTTAACATTATTAGTTTGAAACCACTGAAGTTACAGATTTGATGTACTTGAAGAAAAAAACTACATTGACATATTGATAATGATTAAATGAGTCCACAACAGAATGAATTAACTGAAAAAAAAATTGTGTACTATTCTGATATGGTTTAGTTATTCAGAAAAGAAAATTTCTAGGGTGCAGAAGATTAACTTGCATTTCCCCTACAAAAGCTCGTTTTATATTTCAGAATTTAAAATAATAACAGATGATCTTAATTTCTGTCTTGAAAGTGGTCACACTTTGTTTTGTATTTTTTTTTTTTTTTTTTTTTTTTTTTTTTTTTTGAGACGGAGTTTCGCTCTCGTTACCCAGGCTGGAGTGCAATGGCGCGATCTCGGCTCACCGCAACCTCCGCCTCCTGGGTTCAGGCAATTCTCCTGCCTCAGCTTCCTGAGTAGCTGGGATTACAGGCACGCGCCACCATGCCCAGCTAATTTTTTTGTATTAGTAGAGACGGGGTTTCACAATGTTGACCAGGATGGTCTCGATCTCTTGACCTCGTGATCCACCCGCCTCGGCCTCCCAAAGTGCTGGGATTACAGGCTTGAGCCACCGCGCCCGGCCTGTTTTGTATTTTTATATAATTTTCACTTCTAGAAATGTTATTGATAACAATGTAAGCATATTCTATTTTTGAAGGAAAAATGATAGGCACTCATAAACTATATTCAAACAAATTATGTTTTCATCTTTAAAATTACTCTGAAAATTTGAGTTCCTTTGATGTAAGAGCCTGAGTCACTGTTAATTTATATCAAGCACACAGGTTGAGCAATTTAAATTTTTCCTTTTCTTTTCTATTGAATAAGCTTTCAGATCAGTTTTGTGTTTTTTTTTGAACAGTGAGCGAAGTATTTCTTTCCCTAGCCAGGTGCGATGACACACACCTATAATCCCAGCGACTTGGGAGGCTGAGGTGGGAGGATTGCTCAAGCCCAGGAGTTCAAATCCAGCCTGAGCAACATAGCAAGATTCTGTCTATAAAAAAATTTTTTTCTATGTAAAATAATAATACTATTTTATATAATTTTGTCTCAATGCATTTGTAATATAATTTCATTTAAAAATTTAGCTCTAAATTTGGAGATTTTTGTTTGTTTTTGTTTTACTTGAGACAGTTTTTCAGCCATCTTATTTTTGAGTTTCTTATTAAATATTCTTCATTTTCTGGACTTTATTCTTATTTTATTAAATTCTGTTTTCTGAAGAGTTTAATATAGAAAAGTAGAACCAAAGGCCAAATAATAGTATTTTACATAATTTTGTATCAATGCAGTTGTAGTATAATTTCATTTAAAATATTTTGCCTGATTATGGCTCTACTTACCTTAAAGATTTGAACATGTTTAGTGTGTTGAAAAATACATTTTTACATAAGAAGTAGCTGGCATAGTGGATAAGAGCATTGGCTTGGTAACCAGACTACATGGATTCAGATCCCAGTTAGTACTACTTTATACAACTTTTTAGACAAGTTATTAAACCTTTCAGTGACTCATTTTTCCTCATCTGTTAAATGTCAGTAATAATGCTCCCTAATTTATAGGGTTATTGTGAGGAGTAAATCACTTAAAATAAGTGAATGTTTAGAATAGTACCTGGCATGTAAGTACTTTAAAAATGCTTGTTACCACCATTATTGATATTAATGATTTTTCTTTCTTTTAGAAAAAGTGACATTATCCATATCATTTCCCATGAAACAGCTATAGTTTAAACCAAAATTCTAAAGACCAAAACTCTAAATAAGCTAGATTTGGAAATTTATCTCTAAGTTTGGAGGTTTTTGTTTGTTTTTGTTTTTCTTGAGACAGTGTCTCTCTCTGTCACCCAGGCTGGAGTGAAGTCGCATGTTCATGGCTCACTGCAGCCTCGACCTCCTGGGGTCAAGTGATTCTCCCACCTCAGCCTCCCTTGTAGCTTGGACTACATGTGTACACCCACTACACCCAGCTAATTGTTGTATTTTTTGTAGAGATGGGATTTCACCATGTTGCCCAGGCTCAGAGTTACTTTTAATGGCTAAAAAATAATAAAGATTCTAAATTCAGCTCTCAAGTAGCACGGTATCAGTATTCTAAGTTATGGTTATTCTAGTTATAGACTTAAGCTTTCTATTCAATGGAGTAGTCAATGAGCACCCTAGATTGAAAGTCAGGAGACCTGTGACCTGGTCCTCACTTGCTGTCTACTTTCTGTTGATCGTGAGCTGTCCTTTCCCATCACTAGGCATTATTTATTTGAAAGACAAAAAGAAGGCCAGGTGGAGTGGCTCACACCTGTAATCCCAGCACTTTGGGAGGCCAAATTGGGAGAATTGTTTGGGCCCAGGAGTTGGAGACCAGCCTGGGCAACGTAGTGAGACTCTGCCTCTCCAAAAAAATTTTTTTGATTAGCTAAGTGTGGTGGTATGTGCCTGTAGTCCCAGCTACTTTGTAGGCTGAGGTGGGATGACTGCTTGAGCCTGGGAGGTTGAGATTGCAGTCACTTGTGATTGTGTCACTGCACTTTAGCTTGGGTGATAGGGTGAGACCCTGTCTCAAAAAAAGATGAAGGAGAGAGATCCAAGATGGCTGATCACTAGCAGCTCGGGAGTGTAGCTCCCAGTGAAAGCACAGAGAACGAGAGGACACCACACTTTCAGACGAATTTTTGTTGCTCACGGACCAGGAGATTCCCAGCAGAGGAGCCCCACAGGTCGCCAGTGTGACTCTTGTGGCCGGCATGGCGGTTTTGCCGGCGCCTCAGTGCGGTGGTTCTCGGTGCAGAGTAAGCGGGACTGGCTCCCCATTTGGCCGACGTTTGGAGCTCCGGGAAGGCAGAGTCGCCTATTCTGCTGATTGAAGGAGGGACTCAAGAAGGGAGCCAGACCGGAGATTCCCAGGCAGAAAAGCACCATCAATCTTAACACCGCTGTTTTGGCTGGCGCAGTGGATTGCTCAGATTTCGGTGCTGGGAATCAACAAGTTGGACATCCATTCAGAGACCTAATTAGCAAGTCGGTAATTACAAAGACGACAGATGGATAAATCTATAATGAAGGGAAGAAACCAGCCTAAAAAGGCAGAGAATATCCAAAATCAGAATGCCTCTCCCTCTACAGGGGATCACAGTTCCTCATCAGCAACGGAACAAGGCTTGATGGAGAACGAGTGTGTTCCATTAACAGAAGTAGGCTTCAAAAGGTGGATGATAAGAAACTCCTGTGAATTAAAAGAACTTGTTCTAACCCAATGCAAAGAAACTAAGAACTTTGAAAAAAGGTTTGACAAAATGCTAACGAGAATACACAATTTAGAGAGGAATATAAGTTAATTAATGGAGCTGAAAAACACAACAGGAGAACTCCACGAAGTATGCACAAGTTTTAACAGTCAAATTGATTGAGCAGAAGAAAGGATATCAGAGGTTGAAGACCAACTTAATGAAATAAAACGAGAAGACAAGATTAGAGAAAAAAGGATGAAAAGGAATGAGCAAAGTCTTCAAGACATATGGGACTATGTGAAAAGACCTAATCTATGTTTGATAGGTGTACCTGAATGTGACGAAGAGAATGAATCCAAGTTGGAAAATATTCTTCAGGATATTATTCAGGAAAACTTTCCCAACCTAGTAAGGCAGGACAATATTCAACTCCAGATAATACAGAGAACACCACAAAGATATTCCTCAAGAAGACCAACCCCAAGGCACATAATCGTCAGATTCATTAGGGTTGAAATGAAGGAGAAAATACTAAGGGCAGCCAGAGAGAAAGGTCTGGTTACCCACAAAGGGAAGCCTATCAGACTTACAGCAGATCTCTCAGCAGAAACCCTACAAGCCAGAAAAGAGTGGGGGCCAATATTCAACATCCTTAAAGAAAAGAACTTTCAACCCAGAATTTCATATCCAGCCAAACTAAGCTTCACAAGCAAAGGAAAAATAAAATTTTTTGTGAACAAGCAAGTACTTAGAGATTTCACCACCACCAGGCCTGCTTTACAAGAGCTTCTGAAAGAAGCACTATACATATAAAGGAACAACCAGTATCAGCCTTTCCAAAAATATATCAAAAAGTAAAGAGCATTAACATAATGAAGAATTTACATCAACTAATGGGCAAAACAGCCAGCTAGCATCAAATGGCAGTATTAAACTCACATATATTATTATTAATCAAATGGATAAAAAGCCAAAACCCATCGGTATGCTGCATCCAGACCCATCTCACATGTAGCGATACACAAAGACTCAAAACAAAGTGATGGAGGAAGATTTACCAACTAAACGGAGAGCAAGAATAAATAAATAAATAAAAAGCAGGAGTTGCAATTCTCGCCTCTGGTAAAATAGACTTTAAAGCAACAAAGATCAAAAGAGGCAAAGAAGGACATTACATAATAGTAAAAGGATCAATGCAACAAGAAGAGCTAATGATCCTAAATATATACGCACCCAATATAGGAGCACCCAGATACATAAGACAAGTTCTTAATGACTTATAAGGAGACTTAGTCTCCCACACAATAATAGTGGGAGACTGTAACATCACATTGTCAATATTAAAGACACAAAATTAACAAGGATATCCAGGACTTGAACTCAGACCCGGAACAAGTAAACTTAATAAACATTTAAAGAACTCTCCACTTCAAATACACAAAACATACATTCTTATCAGTACTATATCACACCTATTACAAAAGTGACTACATAATTGGAAGTAAATCACTCCTCAGTAATTGCATAGCATTTCATAGGTTTAAATGAAATATTGGTTGGCTGCTTGTTTGTTATTTTCTTCCCTTATTCCTTCCTGTCTCCATTGTTAAGCACAATTATTGGCATAAAAGAGGTTTTCAATTCCCATTTTTAGACTGCATTCTAGCCTGGGCAATGAAGCAGTACTCCCATTCTCTCTCCCTCTTTCTCTTCCTTTTTCTTCCTCTCCATTTTTTTTTTCCTCTAAAAAGAAAAAAAGAAAAAAAAAAGATGAAAAGTTATTTGTTGGAGTGATTGTAAAGGTCCATGATTATTTTCTGTATTTTGACTTAATGTTTAATCAGTCTTTTTAACTTACAGCTTATATTGTATAAAGCCAGTTTAGTTTTTGTTTCATAGTTCAAAAATGCTTTAAGGCTCAAATCGAAAGCTTTTATTGGTCAGTTGGTGCTAAAAATGCAGTGTTGAGAGAAGTTAAAAACCATGCACATTTTTACAGTTTCCTGAGAAGGTTTTTTTCTCTTTGTTGTTGTTTTCTAAATAATTTATAACTTTGGAGGTCATAAGCTTTTAGATTTTAAACTTATTGCCACATATAGACTATGTTCTGTAGCTGAAGTTTATCAGTAGTATTTGAACAGTAGGAAGACTGTTTTGGAATGTTGATTGGAATAGCAGGACTTAATGAATTTAAATAAGACTAATATTTGACTATTTTTTATATTGATACCTTTATAAATCCTTTAACCTAATTAATACATACTCTGAGACTCTAAGAATAAACATATCTCTCTCTGTATTATTCTCCAACCTTTTTGATCTGCAAGATGCTTTGGCAAGGGAATATAGTAACAAAGAAAATACAAATAAAATCAACTAGAAGAAGAGAAAGCCTTTGCGTATCATTGAGGGCTATTATAAGTAAATAGTTTAAGAGAAAGAAAAATACAAAGTTGAAAAACATAAGGACTGCAATTTGGTAGACACTTGAAGTCTATTAGAAATTAATTCAGCCAACTTTGAGTACCAAAACATGGTGGTTATCAAAGGAGATACAGTGGACCAGTGGGAAGTTATACAATTAATGATCTGTGGACCTTACATTAAAAATCACAAAGTATTGTGCAAAAGAATTGAAAACACATATTCACACAAAAACTTTTACACTAATGTTCATAGCAGTGTTTATTTATAGTAGCAAAAAGTGAAAATAACTCAAATGTTTATCAATTGATGTCTAGATAAATCGAATGTGGTATATTCATAAAGTAGACTATTATTCAGCCATAAAAAAGAATGAAGTGCTAATGCGTGCTCTAACATGGATAAACATTTAAAACATAATGCTAAGTAGAAGAAACTAGACACAAAAGCCATGTATTGTATGATCTTGTTTATGGGATATATCCAGAGTAACAGATGCATAGAGACAAAGTAGATTTATGGTTCCCAGGAGTGGGGGAAAGGGAGATAAGGGGGGTGACTACTAATGGGTACAGAGCTTTTTTGGGGGGGTGATCAAAATATTCTGGAATTAGAAATGGTGATGGTTGTACAACTTAATTGATATACTAAAGAACACTAAATTGTATATTTTAATAGGGTGAATTTTAGGCCGGGCACGGTGGCTCATGCCTGTAATCCCGGCACTTTGGGAGGCTGAGACAGGCAGGTCATAAGGTCAGGAGTTTGAGACCAGCCTGGCCAACGTGGTGAAACCCCATCTCTACTAAAACTACAAAAATTAGCCAGATGTGGTGGTGCATGCCTCTAATCCCACCTACTAGGGAGGCTGAGGCAGGAGAATTGCTTGAACCTAGAAGGTGGAGGAGAAAGTGAGCAGAGATCACTCCACTGCGCTCCAGCCTGGGCGTCAGAGAGAGACTCCAGCTCAAACAAAAGAGGATGAATTTTATAGTATGTGGATTATATTGCAATAAAAATTTTTAAGAAATTTAAGATCTTACATGGCATATTTATAACCTGCAGTATTGACCATTGCCCTTATAATTTATAAGTAAATTCTATTAATCAGCATTTTTAAAAGCTCAGTCGATGTTTTTGATATGTTCTAATAATGATGGTAGTTATAAATTAAATAACTATTAGTTTGAGTTCTGGGATCAGGATACTTAGCCTGTGCACAGTTGAATAATGTCCTGATTTTTATGGATCATTGGAATTAGGAGTGAACCATTCAGTTTTTAGTTTTATATGCTGCTCTCTTCCCTCATCATATGATATTTTAAAAATCCAGTTTAGTGTTTCTGATATATGATCTAAATAGTATTAACATTATTAATGTGTATTGAAACATACACACTAATGCACCCTAGCACACACTATAAACACTAAAAGTGTATGTATCTTATACACACTATATACACAATATATAGATACTGTATATATACACACAATAATATAGAAATATATACACTAGTAATATTAATATCTTAATATTACTAAACCCTTACCTTCCTTGGTTATAAATTAAAATTAAACATAACTTTTATCTCTAGAGATGCAGTTACGGTCTGTGAAGCTGCTTTGATGGCAGTGGTTGTGAAATTCCTATGATTGGTTCAGGTTTGAGTAAATTTCTTTCAGTTTTTTCCTCTAGTTCCTACTACCAATTTATAGTTAGCCTAGGACTTGGACACCAGAATCCAAGTTCCATAATAAATGGACCGAGTCTATCTTGTTCACAGCTAGATCTTGAACACCAAGAATATAATGCCTGAAAGCAAAGTAGTTGGTAGTCAGTAGATATATTTGAATGAAAAATGTCCAAATCAATGAAACTAAAGTCTGATGTCCATATATTCCTAGATACAAAATTGTATATTAATATTCAAAAGTGTATATTAAACCTAAATATTCTAATACTATTTTTACGTCTACAATATGAAAGAGAATAATGTAGGCTCAAATATCAGATAAATCTAGGTTTAGGTTGTGGCCTCCTCATTTACAAATCAGTGTGTTCTTGGGCATATTAGTAGTTCAGTTCCCTCTTCTGTTGATTATATAATAATTACTACATGGAATTGCTATGGGAGATTGATACAAATAAAGCTCTTAGTACAGTGCCTAACTTTTTAGCTGTCATTATTGTGACAATTATTACTATTATTTTCTCAACTGTTATTAAATAGTAGTGTCTCACTGTTTTTTAACTTTATGTTCATTTTACTGTTCACTCTTATTATGAGCCACAGAGTCTGGAATCCACCTTGGTTCTCTCAGAACTATTGATTTCCTCTGTTCTTTTTGGAACAGTTTTCTGCTTTAGAAAATCTGTATCAGTCCTCTTCTTCATAGATTCTCTCTCTTTACTGTAAAGATCTTTAATCCATTGTATTTATTACAAATTAATGATTAACGGACTGTCTCTGAGTAAATAATTTAGCAACTTAACTAAGGCTCTCTTAAATCACCACCATAATAAGTGAATTCAGCTAACACCACAATAGTAACTTTTGTTCTGTTGCAGATGATATATCTTTACCTTTAGTTGTTTTTTCATTTGTAGTACCGAAAGAAGTTTAGTTCTGCAGATTTTATTTAGTTCAGGATTGGACCTAGTGTTTTTGTAGTTAGAGTATTATGTTTGTAATTAGTCATTTAAACTAATGACTTTAATTTACAACATTGCTCTTTTAAATAAATAATCATGTCCCAACCTGGGTTGGAAGACATAATTTTTTGACATTTGAATACTGTTTATCTATTTTCTTTGTATTTGCAAGGAATATTTTACCTTTAAAATTCAAGTGTTTTGTTTATTTTTTTAGCATACCTCCAGATAATCTCTCTATTCAAGAGTTTCAAAGAAATGAAAATATTGATGTCGAGGTAAGGAAGCTATTTAAAATGTTTTCCTATGACCATTTCAGAAACCACATAGTAAAAATGTTTGAACTATACAGTTGCTAAAACTATAAAGTAATAGGCTAAAATTAAAACTGAAAGCATTAAAACTCTTACAGGTTAAATGTTGATGTTTAAAGAACTGGCATTTTAAAAGTGACTTCCTTAGATTTGTGATAGTCTTGTGCTATGTACATGTTGTCTCAGTACTTAGTTGTGTTCATTTAATCAGTTTAAAAAGAGTTGATTCAATGAAATAAATCCATCAGTCAGGGAGCATATATTTGAGAGCTTACTCTGCAGTTTGACAAACCAGATGTTTGTGGTTCAAATTAATCAATACGTTACTTGAATTTTTCAATTTTTACTCAGCTGTATATACAGCCTATGGAATTCTTAAAGCAAATAGAGTTTTTTAAAGAATGTATTTCAAGGCTGGGAACAGTGACTCATACTTGTAATCCAGTGCTTTGAGAGGCTGAGACAGGAGAATTGCTTGATACCAGGAGTTTGAGGCCAGCTTAGGAAACATAGTATGATACCATCTCTACAAAAAAAAAAATTTTTTTAAGTTGATTAGGCATGGTGGTGCACTTCTGTAGTCCGAGTTACTCGGGAGACTAAGGCGAGAGGATCACTTGAGCCCAGGAGTTGGAGGCTACAGTGAGGTATGATTGTACCACTGTGCTTCAGCCTGGGCAACAGAGCAAGAACCCTGTGTCTTTAAAATAAATAAATAAATAAATAAATAAATAAATAAATAAATAAATAAAATAAGGAATGTATTTTGAGGTTTGTAAATGGAATTTAAAGAAGCAGGTCTTGTGTTTGTAGATTTTTCTGTTGGTGGTAGGGTTTTGGAGGTTTTTTTTTTTCCTTTAAGTGGAATAGAAGAACTTTTAAGTAAATAAAATCAATTAAATTACTTTAAAATAGACATTTAAATCGCATAGGCATCATCATATAGAAACAAAATACTGCCTTTTGGGCCATTACTGTATTAAAGCTCTTGTGGACTTTAAAGGACAAAATAACACACTACATGTTAGAAATAAACTATAACTTTAATTTCTCTTACAGCTGATAGTTTTTGGTCATAAAAAAGTGATTTAAATGTTACTCTTAATCCTATTTTGAATATTTTAATTCTAACATGGATAAATTTTATATGCTGGATGTTTTTCTCTAGGGCCCTATTTGCAGTTATCGTGCTAAAGACCAACATTTGTCCAAATGTTTGGGAATAGTAAACAGTTATGGTGCTATTTTATATTAAAGTTACTAAGACAGATGAGAGAAACAGATTAGTAGTCATCCTGTATGTTAACATTAAAATGTTTGTGTACTTCTTTAAAGGAGGGTTCTTTAACTGATTTTCATTTAAAGTAAAATTTAAATATTGCTCTAGAAATTATTTCAGTCAGCCTCTTTCAAGGAAAACAATACATTTGCATTTGCCCCTTTTGTTTTAGGTAGTTCAGCTTATCAGCACTGAGATACTACCTTATGCCAATTTTATTCCTAAGGAATTTGTTGGTCAGATAATGACAATGCTTAACAAGGGCTCAATACATTCTCAGTCATCTTCATTTACAGGTATGTTACTTTAATTTAAGTATGAAAAAATATTGAAATACGAAGAAACTGACATAGAAATGTTTAATCCTATAATTTTGGAAATGTAAACTGGAGAATGCTAAATGATTTTTAGGATTATAATATAGAACATTAAGCTTTATGAGGAGAACTGTTATGACATGACTATCCTGTGGAATAGAATGTTTCTATTCCATGTTTCTATTCTGTGGAATACTGTGTTTCTGATCATATATCAGAAACACTGAACTAAATTTTTAAAATACCATAATTGCAAACTGTGAAGAATTAAATTGCAAAGCACTTTGTGGAATCCATGGATGTCACTGCAGGCTGACATAAGTTACCAGTTTTGTGAAGTCACAGATTATTGGAAAGGAATATAAAAATATGAATGTATGTTCTGCCACTTAGCAGTCAATTAATTTTTAAGTCTCAGTTTTATAATCTTTAAAATGGAGATATTAATACTATCTTCTCAGGACTATAAACTACAGAGTTAGTTCATTTAAAAAAATAAGATGCATCAATAGTTTTTAAAGGGAACTAACATTTAGTCAGGGCCAGATATGTACAGGATATTATGCTAGAATGTTCTCTCATTTTTCACAACATTTCTTTGAGGATAGGTATGACCATATTACTGGAAGGATTTAAAAAGGTTGAAAAGATTGCTCACAGTCTTTGGGCTAGAGACCAAATTCATGCTTAAAAAGAACTGCGAACTTCTTTTCATTATATCATGCTGCTTTTATTGGTAACTGATATATAAGCTACCTTTGTTATTCTCTTTTTCTAAACCTGAGCTCAAATCTTAAATTGTGGCATCAGCCAGGTGCATTGATTCATGCCTATAATCCTAGCGTTGTGGAAGGATCACTTGAGGCCAGGAGGTTGAGACCAGCCTGGGCAGCACAGTGAGACTGCCTCCGTCTCTACAAAATGAATTTTAGAATTAGCTGGGCATGGTGACACGTGCCTGTAGTCCTAGCTATTTGAGTGACTGACATGAGATGGCTTCAGCTCAGGAGGCTGAGGTGACAGAGAGCTGTGATTGTACCACCGCATTTTAGGGTGCACTCTGGGCAACAGAGCAAGACTGTTGTCTCATATATATGTATGGATGGATGATTTAAAAACTACACTTTGGGAGGCTGAGGCAGGTGGATCAGTTAAGATCAGGAGTTCAAGACCAGCTTAGCCAACATGATGAAACCTTGTCTCCACTAAAAATACAAAAATTAGCTGGGTGTGGTGGTGTATGTCTTTGGTGGCATGTGTCTGTTATCCCAGCTACTCAGGAGGCTGAGGCAGGAAAATTGCTTGAATCCCAGAAGTGGAGGTTGTAGTGAACTGGGATCACACCACTGCACTCCAGCCTGGGCGACAGAACAAGACTGTCTCAAGAAGAAAAAAAAACTGTAAATTTGTGCCATGCAAATCCTTAATCTTCAGAAGTTACTAGAGCCTTGACTAGCTTCTACTATTTTGTGCTGAGCATTTTAAAGAGCATTTATGTGGACAGTTTGACCACTAGATGTCTCTCATACTGCTTACTTCACATACTAGTTCTTTTTTCTAGCACAAACAGTTTTTAAAACTGGTCTGGTGAAGTGCAGGTTTAGCAAACATGAGAATCTCGGGGATAATTTTAAAGCCCATTTATCTTGACATAGCCAACTTTTTATTATTAAGAGTATATGAAAATATTTAGTTAATTTTAATAAAATACACATTAAGAACAGTGTTCACAATTAGGTATAAAAGTTCTAAGTTAAATAAGGGCTGTTGAGTTACCAAGTATACTTTTCCTGGCAGTTTTCTGATATCTTGCTATTTATAGTATTAAATTTACCAAGACAGGAAAGGTGCATGGACATTCTTTCAGTGACTTGGCCATAGGACACATGTCTTCTCAGCATTAACTGGGAGTTTTCCCACACGTGGGAAAGCTTCACACAACAGTCCTTCACCACCACAAGAATGCTCCTGCTCATTCCTCCCATCAGACAAGGGCAATTTTGCAAGAGTTTCATTGGGAAATCATTAGGCGTTCACTTTACAGTTGTAATGTGGCTCCTTCTGGTTTGTTTTTGTTTCGGATCTTAAAAAACCATTGACGGACAGGCTATTTCTTAAGTTAATAATCTAAAAAAGACAGCATTGACGTGGTTAAATTCCCAGGACCTCAATTCTTTATGGCTAAACTAAATGGCTGGTATCATTGCTTGCAAAAGTGTCTTGAACTTGATTGAGCTTGTGTTGAGAAATAAAGTTTGTAGTTTTCATTAAAAAAAACCTTGAGTTTTCCTTAAATATATACATAGAAAGCTGTTTCTTGCTAAACAAGGCCAACATGTAAACATAGAAGTTCCAGTGATGATTTGTCTTTCGCTTTTAAGTATGACCTGACAGAGCCCACAGACATTTGAGGAAATTCTCTAACACAAAAGAGAAAGACCAAAACAAATGAAAGGGAGTAAAAGAAATTAGGAGGAAACAGATAAAATGCAGAGCCACTGAAAACATAAAACCACAGTTAGGATGATCAAAGAGATAAACTCTTTACACCCTTCAAACAATTTTTAAAATGCTATATCAAAGGAGCAATAGAAAAAGAGAGGGCTGGGCACAGTGGCTCAGGCCTGTAATCCCAGCATTTGGAAGGCAGAGGAAGGAGGATTACTTGAGCCCAGGAGTTTGAGACCAGCCTGGGCAACATGGCAAAACTCCATCTATACAAAAAATACAAATATTAGCTGGGCGAAATGGTGCATGCCTGTAGTCCCAGCTACTCAGGAGGCTGAGGTGGGAGGATCACCTGAGCCCAGGAGAACAAGGCTGCAGTGAGCTGTGATCACGCCACTGCACTCCAGCCTAGGTGACAGACTGACTCTGTCTCAAAAACAAAAAAAACAAGACAAGAAAAAACTAATAGAAGCTAAAGATGTGATGACAAGTTCAGTGAAGGGTTGAAAGGAGAAGGAAAATGAATCCAGGGAGCCTAACATCTGACAAAGAAAGAACAAAGAAAATCTAGGAGAAGGAGTTATCAAAGAAATAAACTGAAGAACTAAAAAAAAAAAAAAACCCTCCAGATTAAAAATAGTACCAAAAACAGTGAAAGAAAAAAGACCTGCATCAGGCATGTCATTATGAAATATCAGAATACCTGGAATAAAGAGAAGACCTTAAAAGATTTCAGAAAAAAAAAAAAAAAAAGAGTTCAATACAAAGACACTGGAGGCTGGGCACAGTGACTCATGCCTGTAATCTCAGCACTTTTGGAGGCCAAGGTGGGTAGATTACTTGAGGTCAAGAGTTCGAGACCAGCCAGGCCAACACAGTGAAACCCTTTTTCTACTTAAAAAAATATAAAAATTAGCCAGGCATGGTCGTGCGTGCCTATAATCCCAGCTACTCAAGTTTGAGGTGGGAGGATCACTTGAACCTGGGAGGCAGAGGTGTCAGTGAGCCAAGATCGCTCCACTGCACTGCAGCCTGGGTGACAGAGGGCAGACGCTGTCTCAAAAAAAAAAAAAAAGAGGATTTGGAATTCTGTCTGAGGCAGTATTGAATGCTAAAAGACATTGAAGCAGTGGTTTTAGAGTTGCAAATGGAAAGAACTTTTAACATGGAGCTCCATGTTAAAACTCATACTGCTGGCCAAGTATGAGTGTAGAACAGTAATTCTCCAATTTCAGCATGCATCATAATCAACCAGATGACAAGCAGTTGCTGAGTTGTACCCCCAGTATTTCTGATTCAGTAAGACTGGGTGGCATATTAATTTACATTTCTAACAAGTTCTCTGATAATGCTAATGCTGCAGCGTACACTTTTGAGTACCATAATATATTTTTAGAGGTACATGCTCTCAAAAGTTTTACTTCTCATTCATTCTTTCTTAGGAAGCTACTTCAGAATATGCTCAGTGGAAACAAAGGAGTAAACCAAGTAAAAAGAAGGCATGAGATCTTGGAAGTGGGATCTAACTCAAGAGAGAATAGAAACAATTTCCAGGGTGATGGCAAAGACTAGTTTCAGGATATAGCAGAACAGCGTGTCTAGAGAGCAACTCCATACTGGAGCAGAGGTCACTTTTCAGGAAAGATGTTGCTAGGACAGGGAAAAAGAGATTATTGCAAGTTTGACCATATGAAAAACTATTGTGAAGTATATTTTATAGTGCTGTTGTAGGGTATAGAAAGATCACAATAAGAAATATGTTGAATAGAAGTAATGAAGATCTTGCCTCTTTTTTGATCTTATCGGGGGGGAATTTGTTTCTTTATCTCCACGTACACACACACACACAAAAAACACAGTTTCCCTATATGTATGCTATATTAGCTATAGATTGTTCTGGATGTCTTTCACCAGATTGAGGAATTGTCCTCTATTCCTGGTTTGCTAAACATTGTTATCATTAGGCTCATTGATTTAACTTTTATTAACCATCAAAATTTGTTAATTTTACAGAAGCAGAGATTGATATTCGTTTGAGAGAGGAATTTTCTAAAATGTGTTTTGAAACATTGCTTCAGTTTTCCTTCAGTAATAAAGTCACAACACCTCAAGAAGGCTACATCTCACGAATGGCACTCTCAGTGCTTTTAAAGAGGTCCCAAGATGTACTACATCGCTATATAGAGGATGAAAGATTAAGTGGTAAATGCCCTCTTCCAAGGTATATATTTCATTTTATTAAGGAAATAAATGTACTGATGTACTAATTGTTAATAACAAGGAAAGTTCTGAAAAGTATTTTTTTAAGTGATCTGAACTACACTGAAGTTATTTATAATCTTATTTATCCCATATGATGTAAATATTCACAGGTTTTGCTGCAGATATATTAACATGTTTTGTTATGGGGTACTTTTTTAGACTCCTCATGGGGGTTATGTAACATGATATATAGGTACCAAATTACCTTTTTGAATTTAAAAAAAAAAAACAACAACAACTGAATTCCAAAATACATTTTCTCCCAGAGATTTCTGGATAAGGACTTGTGAATCTTTATAAACACATGATATTGTTTCTCTGAAGTGAAAATCATAAATAAATCATATTTTAAGAACATCCTAGTTTGTTTTACAGTCATTTGCAGGTTTCTCTCTGTGTCAGGTAGCCTGATCTTAGGTATTCTCTTCATCCAATCTGCTTAATTAAGCCCATGGACCTAAACTGACTTCTTTCTCATTATTCAAGCTGTGTCAGTAGAAGAAGCACTGGGCTTTTCTGGTCAGCCAAGAATAATCAAAGTTGGAGTACAGACCAGAATTCAACAAAGGATGCAGTCATAAATTAGGGTTAGGTTGCAAATCTACTTTTTTAATGTGAAAATTAGCATTTCGGGCATAGCAAATAAAGCAAACAGAAAACAACATGGGAATACAAAGTTATCGAAGTCAGGAAAGACAAAAATCACTGTTGTTCCCATCTCATAAGGTGCGATTGGAGAGGCAAATCACCAGTCTTAAATCTTTGTGCACGTTTCAATCATAATAAATTTCTGAAGTTGGAATTGACCTGTCAAAAGACACAGACACTATAGCTTTTGATATGCATTAAAGAAATTTCCTAATAGAGCTTTATACCAATTTACATTCTCCCAGGAATGTGTGAATGTTCCTTTCCTCAATTTTTAGCATTTTAAAATTATTTGCTAGTTTATCATTTATCTTTTTCTAATTTGATGAATGAAAAATAGTCATATGGTAGTTTGCTTTTATTTTTTAATTATCAATGCATATTAGCTATTTGTATTTCTTCTTTTAGGATCCAGTGTACTTTGAATTTCTAGTACATAAATTATAACTCCTCATACTCAAATTTATACACAAAACACTCCAAAGACAGATGTTAGTAATTTGGTTATGGGTGTGATTGAAAATTGATTTCTGAAGTATACTTGGAAATGTGGTAATAAGCTTGCTTTGAGGTTCCCCTCAAAGCAAATATATTGTTAGAATATATTTATATATTATAAATTATTTGATTTCAGAAAGCAACTTTCACTTTATTTTTCAATGTTGTAAATTTTTACTTTCTAACTACTGCCTTTAAATCGAGCCTTATTTATAATTGTCCTATGAAGTTATATTGTATCATTCTGTGTTTGTTGCAGTATCATTAAATTGTTTTCTTAAAAGCTACATTGCAACACAGTAAAATACTTAAATGTTTATTACAACAGGAAGTCTTAAAATAGTACCCTGACCTGGTGTGAGAAAAGTCTTAACCTGTAGAATGATAACACAGATGCATACCAGGAATCAGGAGGGATGAGGGTGGGCCATAGTGCAGAAGAACTTTGTTTCTATCAAGAGAAAGAAGGGAATCAAGCTACTCTTGACCCTTTACTTCAAGTTTTATTCTTCATTGCTAATGTCTCCAAATAATACTACCTTAGGATTGATTTGTACCATGTTTCTTGTTTGTAGTATTAGAAATGGTCCAAAAGTACCTTTGTAATTTTGAATGTATTTTTAACAGCATGGTAAAATATATGCCATGTGGTAATAGTAGTCTTTGTTTCCATTTAAGCTTTGGCAAATCTCGTTAGTAGTAATTAGTATTAAAAAAAAAAACTTGTAGGAAAGTTTTAAAAGCATATATTATAAAATGTTTTAAGGGCAGGGCACAGTGGCTCATGCCTAATCTCAGCACTTTGGGAGGCCAAGGCAGGAGGATCACTTGGCAGGGGGATAACTTGAGCCCAGGAATTCGAGACCAGCATGGGCAGCAAAGCAAGACCTTGTTTTTACTTAAAAATAAATAAATAAATAAATTAGCCAGACAAGGTGGCATGCACCTGTAGTCCCAGCTACTCAGGAGGCTTAGTGGGAGGATCACTTGAGCCCAAGTCGAGGCTGCAGTGAGCTATGATCTCAGCATTGCACTCTAGCCTGAGTGACAGAGCAAGACCCTGTCTCAAAAAATAAATAAGTAAAAATAAAATATTTTAAGTAATATCTGAAATACCTTATAAATAAATTTAGTTTTTCATGAGTAGATTGCCCCACCCCTTTATTAATTGATGTTATGGCAAGAATAACTATAAATTTGATTTGTACACTGAATTACATTTTAATAAAATGATTTTTACTTTTATAGGAATTTAAAACTAACATTAATTTTGCATTGTATTGTGTTCAGTATTTTTCCAAAGTTTGTCTATTTGTACAAACTTCATTTAAAAAAAAAACTGACAATTTAAAAATCTTAATGGAAATGATTTCCTATCTCTTTTTTAGGCAACAAGTAACAGAAATTATATTTGTTTTAAAAGCAGTCAGTACTCTTATTGATTCACTTAAGAAAACTCAGCCTGAGAATGGTAAGTGCTTAGAAACTCAGTTATTCTAAATTCATAACATTTATGTTCTATTTGTTAACTGAATTATATGAACATAATAATCATTAGACTTTTTTCTCCAGTTCTCATGACAACAAAGCATCAAGTTCATTGGATGTCAATTAAGTAAAATTAATTTGTAATGTTTTCATTTTTTATAGAACAGTTTACCTGACTTTTTTTTTTAATAAGTTGTTCTGAAGTCAGGGTATTTTAATGTAGAAGATCATTTACTTACTCGGAGAGAGGTGGAAAAAGGGCTTTATCTTCTAGTTGTACTGATTTGCTTTATAGATACAAACTGTATAAGAAACTTGAATCATTTTTTATCATTCTTTCCCATTTGTTTGCCCTTTCGGTTATTCATTCCTGTCCAGTCCACCCTTTACATGATAGCTGGAAATGATTTTTTTATGGTCGGGCTTTGATTATTTATTTCCTCACCCTCTGAAAACAAAAAAGTATTTTTCATTTGCCATTTCCTACCAAATTGCAAAGAACACTGCAGTCTCACTTCATTCTAGTCACACTTTATTTCCCACAACAGACTTCATTTCCCCTACTATTTACTAAACTAATATTCTCAATTTCCCAAGTTTTTCCAGCCTTTTGTTTATTCCATTATCCTGCTTCTATCGGCCTATTTGTAATACCACCCTACTTTTAAACCTTGTTTTTAATCTCTTAAAGGTAAATAATTTGTCTTTTCATTTAACTCAAAGCTTTTTTATGTATACTTGTCTCGAAGCACTCTGTTTGTACTGCAGTTATGCATATACATGACTCACCTCCCCTTAAATGTTAAGGGGAGAGATTAAGATTTTTCAGAGGCTTTTCAGACCATATTTTGTTCTGTTTTGAATCCTCTACAGAATTGCTTTTCTAAGTATGGTTTGTTGGACCAGCCATTGATTGACTTCAAGAGTTTGTTACTGGTCTGGGACAAGATAGGGAGCTAGCATCAGAATATAAATCAGTTGTCACTAAACACACCGCTTGGTTCATCTGGCACTTTTTTTATTCAAGAAGACATTGCTAAAGAAGAAAGCAGTGTGTTGGTTTACGTTCTGGCACAAGCTTCTTATTTTGTAGCAGATTGGCACCTTAAGGAGCATTACTTTTATAATACCCACGAAAAAAGGAGATTTGTAGTAAAATATAATGAATGAGTTGTAGGATATTTGTTCCTGTCAGCTATTACATAAGTGGAGTAAATACATATTTTTCTTTTGTTAAAGTATATTCATTGGTACTTTGGCCTAGAAAGGGTATTATAATAAATCTTAAGACGCAGTATACTTGTATTTATACAACCCAAAGAGACGGATGGAATTTCAAAGAAAAAGCCTGGGGCAATGTCCTGAATTTATCCCATTAGAGTTCAGATTTGGGTTTTCTTAAAAAAGTGTTCTAGGCTGGCACAGTGGTTCACACCTGTAATCCCAACACTTAGGGAGCCTGAAGTGGGAGGATTGCTTGAGCCTAGGAGTTTGCAACCATCCTGGACTATGTAGTCAGACCCCATCTCTCTCTCTCTCTTTTTTTTGAAAGAAGAACCAGAATGTGTATAAAGGGAGAAAAGGAAGCAAAAACTCAGTAACTTTTTTTTACAAAACCAATAGTTTATGTGGATAAGGCAGTGTAGTAATAGATGATCTAACTAAATGAATGTTAAAAATTGTTAGTTGGGATTATGTCTCTGGGTCTATGAAGTAAAAATATAAATTGAATGTAAGCGTATAACATGATGATGATATAACATTTGAAATGCTGTGGTAAGCTTCATTAAGAAAAAAGGCGTCATTATTTGTTCTGGGGCTTTTTTGTGAGAGAAGATGCATTTTTTAGACTTATTTTCGTTTGGGGAGATTTTGGGGGTATTTTTGTCTGTTTTGAGACAGACTCTCACTCTGTCCCTCAGGCTGGTGTGCAGTGGTGTGATCTGTACTTACTGCAGCCTTGACTCTGGGCTCAAGTGAACCTCCCATCTTAGCTTCCCAAGTAGCTGGGACTGCAGACATGTGCCATCACACCCTGCTAATTTTTTCGTATTTTCGATAGAGATAGAATCTTGCCATGTTGGCCAGGCTGGTCTTGTACTCCTGAGCTCAAGCAGTCTGCAAACCACTGCCCCCTAGCGGAGATTTTGTTTTTATCATTTTACTTGATCTTTATTTAAAATTTTAAATAGGTAGTATACATATACATGGTCCAAAAATCCAAAACTGTAAAAAGATATACAGGGAAAGTTTAAATTTGATCTTTTCCCTATTCTCTATCTGCCCAGTTCTTACTTTACCACAGACAACCATTTTTATTAGTTTATGGATCCCTCCAGAAGGTTATTATCTAAATACAAAATCCATGTTCTAATGCTCCTCCATCCTTCTTTTGTACTAAAATGAATATGCATAATAACCCAAAATCATATCTATTGTTCTGAACCTCTTTTTTTTATTTGACAGAATATTATGAAGATTCTTATCAATTCATATAGCTTTTTTATTTTTTGATAGTTAATTCCAAAGTCCTCAAGTCCTCACAAAAGTATTTTTAAAAGCATTATATGTTATAATATATGTATTTATATATACTAAATATATATAAATTTATATAATTTTATATATTTTTAATATATTTATATATTTAAAATATAAATATATAAACATAATTATATATTTAAATATATATTAATATTTGTATATTTAAATATATAAATATATATTAAATATATTTTGTTGTTGTTGTTTTTTTGAGATGGAGTCTTGCTCTGAAGCCCAGGCTGGAGTGCAGTGGTGTGATCTCAGCCTACTGCAACCTCCCCCTCCCAGGTTTAAGCAATTCTCCAGCCTCAGCCTCCCAAATAGCTGGGACTACAGATGCCCACCACTGTGTCTGGCTAAGTTTTGTATTTTTAGTAGAGATGGGATTTCACAGTGGTGGCCAGGCTGGTCTCAAACTCCTGATCTCAGATGATTCGCCCTCTCAGCCTCCCAAAGTGCTGGGATTACAGGCATGAGCCACCGTACCAGCCTAAAACATATTTTAAGAAATTTGAGTAGCTTCCTTTAAGATGCCATCTTAATGTACTTTTGTGTTTTACCATAATAAATCAAGGATTCATTTGGTCAATTGACTCTCCATCTGGGACAACATTGAGAGGTTTAAATCTGTCTAATATTTTGTTAAATGATTAAAGTTTCACAGGAGACAACTGAAGCAGACTTTTTTAAACTTCTTAGACAGTGGCTTTTAGACTTTTGTATTCTGTTAAGCAGCAAAATACTTTTTACAAATGAAATGCGATGTGAATTTCCAGCATATTAAAACAGCGAAAAGCAGAACAGCTCCAGCCTGACTCCTCATTCTCAGCAACACCTATCAGCCCTATTCCCCATTTCTTCTTATCACACCCACCCTGAGGAAGCCCCTGTTTGGGAAAAGAGGTTAAATAAACAGTATAGCATTTTCCAAGATATGTACTAAGGCATGAACATTGATGATGTGTGATGTCAGTAGATATTGGATGGAAAAAAATTCCATGATAAAATTAATTTTGGGAACACTGGGTTAATTTAAATCTGTTCTTTTACTATAAGCCCTTAATAAATTAATATGAAGAATTAGTCTCCAAAAGGTGAGAGATGTGCAACATCTGCCAAACTACTTTATCATGAGCTTCCTTTATCATTTACTTCCTAGGAAGTAAATTGAGGAACACTAGTTTGAGAAACTCATTTCTTTATTTTACACTGGAAGAAGTGAGATAAAGACAAATTAAATGACTTGATCAGGGACATCCATCATTCTTACTTCAGAAGGAATTTTAGGCAACTGACACCCAGTAAACTGAAGTGAAAAACAGAATCAAAGGTCTTCACACATAGTATTTGTTTTTCTTTAATACTATAATACCACTCAGATTTGAGACTTGTTTCATGAAATTTTAAAAATATCTAAATGTCTAAAAACTATCTTTCATATTGGTTGCCCAACATTATGCACAATACTTACAGGAAAATATAACTAATTTGGATATACCTTTGTCCATTCAGTAACAGTAGCATTCATCTGTACTATTTGTTCATGATAGTGGTGAGGAAGGCAGACATGGTTCCTTCCCACTCAGGTCTACATCTAGAGATGTACATTAAAGATTAACAAATAGTACAAGACAAGAATGGATCTATTTGTGACAATTTATAATTATATTACTAAATCATTGACCATATTTTGTATTTCAAAATATTTCTACTTTTAGCAGACAACTGAAAAGTTATTTTCTAATGCTTGAAATGTACACTGCATCCTCTGGCAATTATACTAAAAATGACAAAGGTTTGGATTACTCCGAACGACTTCATTAGCGTTCAGAGCCTTCGCAAACTGAAATACCATTTAAAATGTACTTTATCAAGTTTATTGTTACTAATGACTGCACACTGAGCATGTATTTTTCTCATACTTTAATAAATATAGCAGGGTATCCTTCAAAAATTAAAAAGATAAAAAGATACAAGCTTGTAGAATCTTCGTATTTCAGAATTTTTTCTTTACATTCAGTTTAAAGGATTGTGTTCATGTTAATTAAATAATCTCTGCTATTTAATTCCACTCTTTTGAGGTTTCATACCTTTGCATTACAGTTGATGGAAATACCTGGGCACAAGTAATTGCCTTATACCCAACTTTAGTAGAATGCATCACCTGCTCTTCTTCAGAAGTCTGCTCTGCACTTAAAGAAGCACTAGTTCCCTTTAAGGATTTCATGCAACCACCAGCATCCAGAGTTCAAAATGGAGAATCTTGACCAGCTACAGTATATTTGAAAGAAGAAAGATATTCTAAAAAATGTTTGCTCCTAACTGAATCTTCTGTGAGAAGGACATTTCTTACTACAAATAATTCTTGGCAGCTGTTGTTGGCCTCCTTTAGATTGTACTTACCTAAGTTCAGTAATTCATATTACAAGCTTGCACATCAACAAAGGCCCCTGAATGAGTAGCAGTGCAAGCCTTTAATAAATTAAACCGATGGGATGGATAATTAATACTACAGTATACATGCTACCATATCTCCGGTTGGTGATTTAAAGTGAGCTTATGTACAGTTTGTGGTGTATGTGTTAACGATGTACTTTTTAAAAAGAAAGAAGAGATACTTCAGTCAGATTTATTAGGCTGGTGTTTTTGCAACCTTTTTCAAGTACAAAATCGTACTAGAATTTTATGCAAGATGGTACTGTAACATTCCATATTATCTATAACCAGCCTTTATTAACAAAGGGAACTGATATACTTGTGTGTATAATAAATGGTACAGTTCTGTATAAAATAGTTGCATTTATTTAAATTTTAAAAGTATTGATAATGTTAAATGCTTAAAGCTCTATTTATTAATACAAAATTGTTTGCTTATGTTTTTACTTATAATTTGCCTTCTTATGTGGCAGATAAGCTCACTATATGATCATGCAGTTAGCCTCATGCTTATTTTAAATGTATATTAGTGACCATTAAACATCTGACCAGTAAGGTCATGTGAACACAGCAGCAAATAGTTTATGATTTGCTGGTTTTGCAACTTTGAAATATAGGTTATTAATACATTGATATATATTGTAGCACTTTGACTTCATCATACCTCATTTCTTTAAACAGCTTTCCAAGCTTTCACTCAAGTCTGTCTGATTTTTATATTTGCTGTCTGAATTTTAAAGACTTTTCATATTTTATATTTCTACTGATTTTGTTTCCCCTGACAACATTTGTCACTGTCTTTGAATTATGACCCAGGCAAGATGATTTCAGATTTTCTAAAATTTTGCCTGTAAGGTTTTGTTCATTTCAGTGCTTCATTTTGTAATGTCTTCTCAAGAAGAAAAATACCTATGTTAACTCACAAGTATAAAGTATGTGTGTATTATAAAACAATGAAAAGTGTATTTTTGGAGATAGTCAAGCATTTAGAAGTGCAGTGAACTTGCTGTCATGGAGTAAAATGCTAATTATGTTTCACTTCCTATCCTAGTGAAAAAGAAAAGTGCTCTTGAGTACAATACCTTAATTATTTCTTAAAATACTGACTTTGACCTAGCTCACTGTATTTTTTATTTAATGGATTATAATATTTTTCTTCTGAGTTAAATTTTCATAATTTATGTGAAGACACAGAGATGTTTAAAACAATGATTATTCATAAGAAATCATAATGGTGTTGGTATTATTTTAGTGTATTGGAAGGCTTTTGATCTTAATAGAATTTATTAATTTGAGCTTCTCCAGAATAATCATAAAACTGCAAAAAGATACTAGAATTGAGTCATGAATGAGATACAGTTTTGAGGCTACTATAATTGTGTAATTATTTAATTTGCACTATTATCTTTAAAAATGTGGTAAGGTCTTCATTTGAGGGGATATTTTTATTTACATGAGTTAATGAATTTCTATTATTTCACCTAAAATTAAGGTAAAATGTGGCATTTCATAAGTTCTGCTTTCAGCATTTTCCTTAAAGTTGTAAAAAATAATCATTCAAGCTGTGTACTTATTTTCTATCTTTGGGTATGTTAAATTGAGGGTTAGAAAAGTCCACATAATCACTGATAAAGCATTGAAACAGAATAACCCAAGGGTAGTGTACCAGTTCAGTAACATGTTAAAAATATTGCCATGCATTTATTCAAAGGAAAATGGTCTATTCTTGAGAAGTAACAGATCAGTTGCAATTAGGATAATTAAATAGTTAAATATGAGTCAACTGTATGCAAAATGCATTTATATGAGCAGAGTATTTTGAGCTAATACTGCATTAGCATTCTTTATCAGGACCATGCCCTACAGTTCAAAACATAAACATAGTGAATGTGTTATTGCCATGTAATAAGGTAATCAATGCCAGTCTTAGTGTGGAGCAACTGGATGGCCCTCTTGGTAGTATAATTTGACAGACTTTTCCTCCAGAATATTTCCTGTTACCCTCCAAGAGTCACTTCTGTAATTCATTCCCTTGAGTCAAACATTCCTTTAGGTTGCATTTTCTAAAATATTCTGATTGCTGGTATGGAACACATTACCCTTGTCTTGTTAGTATAAATTGGGTTCTTTAGTGACCAGAAGAACTGGAGTGTGTGAAATTATTAGATACCAGGAGATTCAAAAAGGAAGCTCTCAAAGATAAGATTATTTTATAGCACAATTGATTCTATAACTAGCCCTTGAAACAGAAGTAAAAATGTCCTTTGGGATATTTAAAAGAAATACTGTGAGGTTTTGTTTTGTTTTGTTTTGTTTTTTCCAATTTATATGAAGTCTCGCTTTGTCACCCAGGTTGGAGTGCAGTGGCATGATCTTGGCTCACTGTAACCTCCACCTCCCAGGATCAGGTGATTCTTGTGCCACAGACTCCTGAGTAGCTGAGATTACAGACATATGCCACCATGCCTGGCTCATTTTTTTGTATTTTTAGTAGAGATGGGTTTTCACCATGTTGGCCAAGCTAGTCTTGAACTCCTGACCTCGGGTGATCTGCCCGCCTTGGCCTCCCAGAGTGCTGGCATTACAGGCATAAGCCACCATGCCCGGCCAATAGAGTTTTAAGCCTTACGTCATCACTTGTTGTCACTGACAGTGCCTGTCTTATACATATTGCTGGACAACAGGTATATGCCAACAATTGTATGATTCATAAAGCATTTTTCTGGCCATTTTGTCCATTATAAAGGAATTAAGCTAATTGTTAACTTGCATAGATTACTTCTTAGTTTCCTATAATGCTACCACTGCCAAGGGAAAAAAAATACATCATTTTGTAATGTCTTTAGTATTTCTTTATAACTAGTGTTAAGATTTTGTCAATTTTACTGTATACATTTGTAACATTTATTTATTAGAAGCGTTTTAGGTTCCAAAACAAAAGCCATAAAGCCTGGCTTAGAGAGAACCACTTTTCACTTGCTTTCATTTTTAATTTTATTCACTTAACAGCTAACATCTCTCTTGTTTTTTGTTTTTTCCACATATGGTTATCAATTCAACTCTTGTTAGACTCCTTAAATTTGTATGTATCATCAGAAAAAAGAGATGAACAATTTAGTGTAGATGTTTTATTCTGGAGAATAATATTCAGTTAAATTATTTCTACAGTAGGCCAATAATAACTAGATTATTTGTCCTTTCTCAATATATTTTAAAGAGTATTCTGTTTTACTGTCAAAATTTGGTACCAGGTAACCATTGGGCCAAAGGATCATCAGTTATTAAACTAAGGATGAGTTGGCATAAGTTATGGAAAATGTTAGAAAATAACTCAAAAGTATATTCTTTATTAATGAGGTGATCATTATTACATTTGTGTCAATTAAGGGCAGTTATTTTATAATGTCTAGTATTTTCTCCCCAAATGTATAATAATTCAGATGGGCAACCAAGTTTTCAAGAGACTGCTGTAGGTGAAGTCTGTGTAGCCAAGGCAGAACACTTACAGGAGCCCCTAACTTTGCCACCCTTGGAACGGAGGCAGTGTGCAGGCCCAGAATATTGTGGATTACAGTTTTTCATAGAAAACTACCAGAGATGTAGACAAAAATGGTCTCTGAAAGCATGGCTAGCAGCCGGTTATGTTCGTTAGATTTCCACTTAGGTTTGGCATTTGGCAGATATGCTGATCTTGTATAAGGTATCACATTTTACTATGCTTAGTGTTTCTGGGTTGTATTTATCTACATTATTAGAGAGAATTTTGCTTTAAAAAAATTATGAGAAGAATGGGAGTTCATACCACATAGTATTTTACCAATTTATATCAAGTGGGAAAAGTCTTTAATACTTTATGATCACTTGAATTAAAGTTTTTGTATCTCTGGAAAGTAGAATAGTGCTTTCATTTGAATGAAAAGTGTTTACAAATTCAGAAAGAGAGATAATGTCTTTGTATCTTGATTTATATACAGACCATTTCAGAAGAGGTTAAATGTCTTACAAATCCAATAATTTCTAATGCTCCAACAGTGTTGGCTATTTAAAAGAACATATGGCAAGTCCTATATGAATATTCTTGGTCATCTCAATTAATTCTGAGGCAATGATGAACAGAGACTCTACCTCTTATTTAACTCTAGACATGTTGACTTCTCAAAGTTGTTTCCTTATTTATAAACAAAGATGATAATCAATGAGTTACTAATTCTTTAGAGGAAAAAATGCATAATTTGAGTGTGGAGTTGATTTTATAATGACATTAGGGTAATTATTCAAGTTTGATAAATTTACTACTATATCATAAAAGAGATCTTTGACTACTTTTCTTCCTTTGTCTTGGACATCACTTTCTTCCCTCCCTCTTCTCTCTCTTATGTTTTTTTCCTTGTTAAATTTTATGTTTACGTTACTTCTCTTTTCATTCTATATTCTATATTTTTCTCTTTTCATTCCCCTTTCATCCTCTGCCTCTTCTCTTTCGGCTCTTTCTCTAATTGTGCCTATTCCTTCTTCATAAGAAGTGGAGCTTTTACTGCTCATTGCCTTTCTATTAAATGAGATTCTAGAAATACTTTCCCCTTTGGCCACTGTTGTGTTTTTGTAAGATAAAGTTCCCATGCCACTTTGAAATAGCTGAACAAGTTTAAGTAATTTTTTCCAAAAACTGGAAGTGCCATGAAAAACTAAAAATAAAAAGTAATTAATTTGTGACTACAACTCCTACTGTCTTTATGAATGCATGGGATTCAGCATCCAAGATGCTCACAAAATGGGATTGCTATAAATATGATGGATTCAGCATCTAAATTGGTAACACTCATATTTTTTGTGATGTTGATAGAGAGATTATACATCTTTTCTCAAAGTAAAGTATTTAAAACCTGTTTAAATGAGCACTTTGGCTGGAATGGTGGCCCACACCTGTAATCCCAGCACTTTGGGAGGCCAAGGTGGGAGATCACTTGAGGCCAGGAGTTTGATACTAGCCTGGACAACATAGCAAGATTCTAACTCTAGTTCCATTTTTTCTTTCTTTCTTTCTTTCTTTCTTTTTTGAGACGGAGTTTCTCTCTGCTGCCCAGGCTGGAGTGCAGTGGCATGATCTCGGCTCACTGCAACTTCTGTGTCCCAAGTTCAAGCAATTCTCCTGCCTTAGCCTCCTGAATAGCTGGGATCATAGGCGCGTGCCACCACACCCAGCTAATTTTTGTATTTTTAGTAGAAACAGGTTTCACCATGTTGGTCAGGCTGGTCTTGAACTCCTGACCTCGTGATCTGCCTGCTTCAGCCTCCCAAAAGTGCTGTGATTACAGGCGTGAGCCACCGTGCCCAGCCAAGAAAATTTTTTTCATTAGGATTTTTTTTTTTTTTTTATGATTTTGGGGGTGAGGAGATCTTTGTTTTCTGAGGCAGATGCTTTAAACTATTTTAGATTTATGCCATCTTAATATTTATTGATTTGTAGTATTAACACTGCCTACTTACAGGAAGGATTTGAGGCAGCTTATTGCCCATGTATTTCAACTATATTCATTTTTCTGTTGCAAAGCAGTATTTGATGGAGGACCTAGAATCTTACAGTTCTCATATTTGAGTCTTTGTAGGGTCTGTTCGTTATCTGTGTGCTTGGTACTTACAGTTCACCCAAAGGTCAAGGTCAGTTGAAACATTCCTAATTATACTGTGGTATTGATTCTAGCCCCGCAAGTATGAGAAGATTATTATATTTGAGACCATTTTCAGTTGCTGTGAATGTAGTTACACTAAGTTTTATTTTAAACTAAAATTAAATAAATAGTGCAGCCAGGGAAGACCTGCTAAACCATGCCATTAATTGAAAAATCATTGCAATGTATTAACAACTGCTTCCTTCTATGAAGTTTTACTAGACGGGAGAAAAAAACTCCATAGCTATAATATTGCAATTTTATTTTTATCTAGAAAAATAAAATATTAGGCTTATTTGCAGATCCAACTGCAAATTTCATTTGCTTTCCATCTCTTACTACTACCTCTGTGTCATAATTTAACACATAACATACAACTCCTGTCTCTTAAGGCAGCTACCATATGGTGTTTATGTCAGACTGGATATATTTATCTAATTTTGTGAGATTCTTTTTTGGTTCCCAACACAATTCTTGAAAGTAATACACTGTTGTTACTCTTTCTCCTTACAATTTTTATGTCATTGAGATGTATCAGTTATGTATTACAATCATGAAAGTCTATTAGCTTCAAACCCAAGTTTTCTTTGTAGTCTAGGATACATTTTTCATGAAAGCTATATAGTTATAATTGTGATTGTATAGATCATTTATTTGCTTTATAGTCACCATTAAGCATGATTCCATGTTTGTAATTATATTCCAGTAATACTAGTATTTCTTTATAACTTAAAATCATAACCACTTTGATCATTTACCTTTAGATCTGACAAGTGATTTATTTTCTTGACTATACTTTGTGTTTGCTTTCTCAACACTATTAGGTCTGAAACATTATTGACACCCCACATCATTTACTCTGTTTAAAGACTTTTTAAGTAGTAATTCACATTTGTTTAGGATGGTCAGTTTGGGGAAAAAAATTATAGAATAAAGGGGAAATGTTCTTGAGCTTTATTAAAGCCATTAATATATAAAATGAAACAATCAGTAGAAGACACGAAGTGTGTCTCAATAGTTTAGAAAGAAAGATTTGGAACCTTGAGTAAAAATGCTAGGTCAAGTAAAAATGTAATCTTGATGTAGATTAGATTAGATTCTTTTAATCTAATGAGCATTTTTTTTTTTAATTTGGTGAGGCTGTTTTGAAATTGCCTATCCATATCAATGCCAGACTGTCTCTCTGCCTCTCAAAGAAAATAATTTGCTTTAAAATTCCTTTTTTTTTTGAGTTATGTAATGAAAGGATAAAACAAGAATTTCTACATTTCTCTGTGTACTGCAGTCAGACATAGTTAAAATAATTTTTCTAATTCCTAATTTTGACCACCATTTCTAGAGTGCCTAGTATATGGAGGCCAGGGCTTTAATCCTCAAAGTAGTCTTGCAAATAAATTGTTACTCTCATTTTACAGAAGTCAAGGATTAGGGGTTGAAGTGAGTTGCCTAGAGTCACACACCTTAAGTCGAGGTGGACCACTATGTCTTGCTTTTTCAAAAGCAGTTCTTTCTACTACATTACAGTAGTTTCATGTTTTAGAGTCCATTAAAATGCAAGACTTATAAACTAAAAATACTCGAGGCAATTACTGTTTCTATGATAGGCATTGGGACAAACGTACTTGAACATAATAAAGAATTTCAAATACTAGGAGGCTGAGGCAGGAGAATTGCCTGAACCCAGGAGGCGGAGGTTGCGGTGAGCCGAGATTGCGCCATTGCACTCCAGCCTGGGTAACAAGAGTGAAACTCTGTCTCAAAAAAAAAAAAAAAAAAAAAAAAAAGAATTTCAAATACTGAAAAAAAAAATTCATCTTAATAATGATGACCTTGAAAGTTGCATCGGGTTCTTATTATTCGTCCAGGTTTAAAACATTTTATCTGTTTAAAACATATGTTGCATGTTTTAAGAAGATATGTTATAAATAACAGCATAGTGGTTTAGAGGCCAGAGTCTGGAGCCAGACTTTTTAGATTCAAATCCCAACTCTGTTAGTTACTAAATGTGTGACCTTGGGCAAGTTAATTAATCTGTTTTTGTGTCCTCCTCTATGAAATGGAGTTAATAATGGTATTTAATGCATAGAATTATTTATTAGAATTAGAAATGGAGTGTGTTGTTAAGCCCTGTGCCTGGAGCATCATCACCACTAGGTAGTTAGGGAAGTAAAATACATTGGGTACATATCATTCAGTCATGGTGAGAAAATCCACGTCTTCCCATAATAGAGACCAATTTTTTTTGCCTTTTACTGGACAACCACTGAATATTAAGAATCTACTGTGTGCCAATAACACTGTGTCCTTGCTGTGACAGAAGCTATTTGGAGCTCTCCAGTGCTTATAGCTAGTCAAGGAAACCACATATATAAAATAATACTGGATACAAGACTATACAATTAAGTACTGGTGTATCATTAACAACTTTTTAGACCCTATTTTGTGTTAGGCATTGGGTTAGTCTCTGCCCTTATGGAGTTTACAGCTTTCTACGGAATACAGACCTTGTAACAAGTATGTAAAGTACAGTAAAAGATAAGCACAGATCAAAATGGGATCATAAAATAGGGAAACAACGTAGTCTTCTATGGTTCAGGTTAATATTACTGTTAGTATTCAGAGGACGTTTTTTAAAGAAATGAAAAAGCTCAGTGGTGACAGAACTTAAAGTGAGTCTTGATGGCTACCTAGATTTTGGATGAGTTCAAAGGATTTATGGGGTGGATTTCAGGCAAAGATAATGTGAGCAAGGCTTATTTGTGAAACAGAAAACGGTACATTATGGTGTGTGGTGTGAAACAAGGTTGACCGTGAAGGATTGGGTCCCTTCATAAAATTCCTTGAAAGCCAAGGAGAGTGTTTTAGATTTGAGATAGCAGGGGTTTGGAGTGATTTAAGAATAAATTATGAATCCAAGGAAGATAAACTTGCAATCATGAGCAGGATAGGGTATACACAGTATGGAAAGCTAAGGTAGGAAGCTGTTGCAATTTTCTTGCTATGAGTTGATAAAGGATTGAGCCACTGATGCTGGTAATACTCAGAAAGGATACTTAAGATTCCTGATACGAGGGGAGGAGAAAATACTGATGTTAACAATACATTATATGTGGATGATGAGTATACTGGTGTTAGCAGTGTTAAAAACAGATTATGGAAAGAAATCTAAGTGATAAAGTAGTGTAATGACTGAATTTAGTTGGAAACTTTACTGCTCTAACAAATCTGTATACCATAGACCAAACAGCTGTTTAATGGCTATTTAAAAATCTGTGCCATTATGGCAAAGGATATTTGCTTTGGTGCAGAATAATCTGATCCTCTGTGCAGTGAATGAGCAGTGAGGGTTGATATCCATGGCAGCCCAATATTTGCTTATCAAAGAAAGATGATATGAAGTTTCTACAGACTTTCTGGTAAGTGATTGATAGATAAGTTTCTGCTTTGTCAAGTAAAGCAGTTAATTACAAATGTATTAAATGTATTATGTTCACATAAATATTCTTAATTGGAAATGGTTCTGATTGGATTTTCCAAAGTACCTTCAGTAGTTGCTTTAAAAGGCTTACATTAGCCTAACATTATCTGTCAGTTAGTGGGCATAACCAAATATATTTTACTTTCTGAATATGCAAGTAAAAATACTGTTAAGAAATATGTTAGGCAGGCTGATTTTTAACTTGGAAACTTGTACTTTTAATACAGTAAAATGGTACCAGTGGAGTAAAGAAGAAAAATAATTAAAGAAAACTTGTACTTTAAGAAAGTGTTAGAGTCTCATCGCCTATAGAAACAAAATGCCAGTTATTTTTTAAATTGCAGTGAAACTCTTGGCCAAGAGGATCTGTTGTCCAAAATTACATCGTGATGGCTTAAGAAAAAAAAAAAAATCTTATTTTGCCAAAAAGGGAATTATACAAGGATATCCTTATGCGTTGCTGCCAAATTTTGTTCCAGACCATGGCCCTCTGGCCTCCATGAAGGGATCGAAGTCTGGGCAAAGATAACTATAAGTTGCTTTTCTAACATACTTTTCATTTCCGTCCATTCCTTATTTTGGCATGAACAGTCTGGATTTTCAGGAGTAAGGCTAATAGGGGGGATGCCAGATGTAGTCATTAAAAATAGAGAATGCACAGTTAAATTGGAGTATCAGATAAACAATTTAAAAAATATATGTAACATATGCCCAAAAAATTGGTTATCTGCAATTCCAATTTAACTGGGCGTCCTGTATTGTATCTTACAAGCCCTAACTTTTTCTTTAAAATAATTTGCTAACTTCCTACAAAAAAATCTATTAGTAGGAGAGGGGAAAAAGTCCCGTAAGTTGTCGGGCCAAAAGCAGAAGAGGCTATATAGCAGTCACCTTCTCCCTAACTTGGCTTAAAAAGAAAAAGCCAAAACCACAAGTCCCAGGAGTTTGCGTTTAAAGCGAGCTGTGCCGCAGCTTTCCCGCCTGTTTTCTGCGTAAGGTAACACAGCGACCACGCCGCGCGGGTGGGGCGCGTACGGTTCTGTCCTTGCTGGATGCGAAAGGAGGTGCCGGAAACTTCAAACCCCGGCCAGAGTACAACGTGTCCGGTAAGGCGGCGGTAAGGGCCGCCATCTTCTCTATGGGCAAAGGCCGAGAAAAGTTTGGGATCTAGTTTCTCCCGCTGAGCCGATGGAGGCCATGGACCGCGGCCCCACACTCTGGTGACGTGGAATCGGGGTCTCCCTTTCGGGGTTGACTTCTGGTGGCATGTCGAAGCTTGCCAAGGCGGGGAAAAGGGACACCGCCTCTGTCCCGGATGTAAGATGGCGACGCGGGGGGCGGCCTGGCGGGGTGGTCACGTGGTGAGAAGTAGCGCGCGAGCCTCCTTAAGTGATTTCTAAGGTTCGTCCGGAGGCACAGGAGCAGCAGAGCGCGAGACGGGTCGTCTGTCCGCGCGCGTCGAGTCGCCGCCGTCGCCACCCGGGCCACCGCCGGGCCCGGTTTCAGTGTTAAGGGGTTTTCGTTTGTTCTGTTTTCGCCTCCTACAGAGCTGAACGGGATTTCCCCGAAGGGTGCTGGGGAACGGGTGGCCTGGGGACTTCCCGGCTATGCCTTGGCTACTGTTTCGCGGGGCCGGCGGCCGCCTCTGCGGGATGTGTCTCGACGTTCGTCCGCGCGAAGAGCGGGCCGGCGGCGGGTGCGGCAGCGCGGCGCGGGTGGGGGCCCGGGTGCCGGGCTCGGCCGTAGCCCAGCCCCCACCGCGGCTCGGAGCAGGGAGGGGCGCGGGCGGCGCAGCTCGGGACGTGGCGGCAGCTCCTGGCGGGCGAAGCGCGGGAGCGCTGCTCGCTGCCTCTCGGGGGCCGTCCGAAACCGGTTGGTGTCTCACTGCGCTTTTGCCGCCCATTTTCTGCTTTCGAGCGGCTGAGGCGACGCGCTCCCCTCGGGGCACTGGAGGGAGCGGCTTTTTCTCTTAAGAGCGGTGGCTGACGTAGAGAACGCCAGTTCTAGCACCCGGTCCCGGCGCCGCCTCTAATTTCTGTAGCTCTCGGTTCGCGCCGGGAGCAGGCGAGCCGCGCGGCGCTGGGCGGGGTCTCCGGGCGCGGCGTGGCGCGACAGGGAAGGGAAAGGAAAAGAAGGGGCTGCGAGCCGACGTCGGCAGCGAGGAAGAACCGAGGAGCGCCAGAGCCGCTTCGCTGCCCTCCGCGTGGTCCCCTGCCTCCCCGACACCATGGTCCTGGCTGAGGTAGTAGTTTGTGCTGTTGGTCGGGTTGTGACATTGCCCGCTGTGGAGATAACTGCGCAAGCTACTGCCTTGCTAGTGCTGGTGATGCTCAGCGCCGCGGAGGACAATGGCTGGGAATCCCCTTTGTTTTCCGGGGCGCTGCCTGGGGGACAGCCGGCGAAGCCTCGGCGCCCGGCCGGCGCGTCCAGCACGGAAACCGTTAGTTTCACATTTTGCTGGAAAAAGGAATTGCGGGGAGTCGGGTGGACTGCGATGCATTTTAAAGGCTGGGGAAGAGCGAAGCCATTGGATTCCTTCACTTGAAGGAAGGAGTGGAATTGTGTAAGCTAATTGATGCAGATAACTTTTTCCACCCTGAAGAATTCTAACGCTTCTTTCAGCAGTTAATGCCAGATTTAGTGTGTACCTGTTTTACTTCATTCTTTAGCTGTAGGTTGGAGTGGAATGAGCGATCTGCAGAACTAGCATTTATAGGGGCAGAAGTAGACCTGGTAATTAAACTTTATGCCTTAACGTTTTAGATGTGGTTTCTGATATGCTCTCTCAAGTAAATCTGAGCGTGTCTTTAAAAATGTAAACCCAAAGCAATTTAAAGTTTCTCTTTAAACTTGCAGCTCCGCTACTGAGAAGATTGAATTTATGTGTAGTTAACTCTACCATTCCGATTTTTTAATGTATTAGGCAAACAAATAAATTTTACGTACAGTGTGCTGTGAATGGTTTTGTTTTTTGTTTTTTTCTTTTTAGTTTAACCTCGGGGCTCATTCTGCTTGTGTGGTGGGTTGGTTTTTGGTTTTTATGGCCTTTGATTCTAATGTTATGTAGTACTTAAATACATCTTTGAGTTTCTGTATGGGAGAAGAGGACTAGGAGTTGAAAGTGTGGTTTCTAGATTTGAGTTTAAAATCTACTAACACTCATTTTGATTCCTGAGTGACCGATACTCCTAATAGGAAAATATCGTTGCATAGAGAAGAAGGTAGTTTGGATAACTAATGAAAATACTCGATGTTCTTAATACCCTGAAGTCTGTGTGGAAAATAAGATACTTGTATTCTTACATTTTATTTTCACTGAGGGAAATAGGTAGTCAGTTTTAGTACTTTTCTTTGAAAACTGATCTGTATTTGATTTGTACAGAATAGGTAGTTTTGAATATAATGTAATCACAGTTTTTTGTGGTTTTCCGATGCTCAGTTGAAAAAAACAATAAGGCACTTCTTTAAACCAACCAGACCCTTCAGTAGTTTGATGCTTTTGCCATTCAAAAGTGATCTAATATATGTACCTTGATTGGGTTTGGTTTCGCCTTGAGAATAACCTTAATCTGATCTCATCAGAATGGAGCGGCCTCATTTTGAGAAGGGTGGTGAAGAACCTTATCTTGAATCTTAAGATGCAGAAAATACTTGACTGTTGGCTCTTGAAGTTTGCTTTTCTTAATAGCAAAGCACAGTAAATTCAAGGCTTTATTGAGTACCTGCTTTCTTAAATAATGAAAACCTCTGGGGTACTATGTCAAATCTTGGTTTATGGATAAATTAATCATAACAGGCTAATTGCACTATAATTTTATTTTTCAAAACACTTCATTCACCTAACCAAGTTAATCAACCCACTACACTCTAACATTTTTATGGAGAATCAACAGTTGTTAATCTGCACCTCAAAGTATAACAAGTTATACTTGTAATTTATTAAACTTTAAGTGGATAAGCACGCCAGAAATGCTCAATGGCCTATACAGATAAACTATTCATACTTTATATCTTGTGCTTTTAAAGTAAATTACTATTTTAAAGTAATACTATTGCCCAAATAGTAGTAACATTTTTGAGTTATTGGGTGTAAAGGTACTTTGAGAGGTTAACTGTTTCCTAGGTTACAAGAGAAAATACTGCCACCAGCTGACTTTAGTCCCATAGCTATATTTCTGCTCTGATCTCCAGTTTTAAAAACGAGTCTGCTAATGACATTTCTCTACACACCGACTGACTGAAAATTACCAACTGAATATTTTCCTTGTTGACAGTTTCTTACAAGAAGAATTTGCCTAATCAAAAATATAGCTTTCTGATCTTAGTATTATTGACATTTACTTGGTGCAATTAACTTTTTTGTTAAAGGTCTACCGTCAAGCATTTAAGTAATTTGTAGTTGCAAAAAGCCACTGATGGAAAGTAATAAGGCAGTAGTTTGAGTGCGCTTCTCAATAAATACATACTAAACCAAAGGAAAGCTGGGTTATGGTAATGACATTTTAATAAATGCCATCCTCAATTGGAAATGGAGACGATGTTATGGTATATAGGATCCACCATATGGAAAAGATCCTTGGAGAACGCAGTTTTGCTTCATACTTCAAAGTTCCCGATTGGTAATCTTACATAGATAAGCTTTGTTTACAAGCTATTTTAAAATAACCTTTTGGCAGGTAGGCAAGGGTGGGGGGGTGCACTCAAGACTTTGTGTCTTGTGGAGTGGTCCCCAAAGAATTCCTGCCAGAGGCACCTGACAGCACAGATTAGCTCTTCAGTGTATAAGCACAAAGCACCAAAAAGGCTGAGATTTCTTCCAGCTACAGGCTTTCTCTCCCTATTGTTTATTACACTCCACCCGCTCCATGGTAAAGAAAACTGACAAAGGAGGTGCTATTAATTTCCTTTCCCACTGAATAATCCCCTCTGTAATGTCGACAACAAAAGGTAAATAGAACAATCATCTTCAAAAATAAATTAGGCCAGACTGGTAATACCCAAAAGGAGAATTATGACCACTGTCATAAACTCAAGAGCCATTGGTGCCACCAATATCTAGATAATTAAGCAAAAATTTGAAAATTGTCTCTAAGATTGTCTAAGTTCATTAAGTGTTTTTGTTAGGTTATCACTGTTGGGCGCCATGGGGAAAGCAAAATAATTGTATAGCTAGGTCATTGCCCCAAAGGAAAACAGGAAAGATGTTCCATAAAGTGTTTAAGAATCAAAGTGTAATTAGCTGGGTGTGGTGATGCATGCCTGTAGTCCCAGCTAAGGAGGGAGGATTTCATGAGCCCAGGACTTTGAGGCTGTAGTGAGCCATGATTGCACCACTGCACTTCAGCCTGGGCAACAGAGTGAGACTGTCCCCCCCACCGCACAAAAAAAAAAAAAAATCAATGTGAGCTAAGTGCAGTGGTGTGCACCTGTAATCCCAGGTACTCTGGAGGCTGAGGTGGGAGAGTCACTGGAGCCCAGTTGTTTGAGACCTGCCTGGACAAAATAGTTGAAATTTTGTCTCAAAAAAATAAAGAATCAAAATGTGGGTAGGTGAGAAAAACATTAGGGACCTACTTCACTTTTGAGACCTGGCCGAAAAGCGATTGAATAAGGAGAGAAGTGTGAAACACTTCAAATAGTATAGAATAGTAATTTAGGGAGTTCTGGTTATGTTTGTTGCCTGAGATCTTGGAGATGACGATTGTAGTTGATGATATTCTAGGTGATTTACAGTTTAATTTTGTATTATCTGCTACACATATGCTGGGAGTGTCATCGGAATTAACAGAAATATTAGTAGTTCTACATGGAATATAGTGTGTTTTCTTATTTCAAGTTGAAAATTATATATATATATTTTTTGGTTAAATTTCTGTTTTGTAGTTACCTTTCTTTAAAAGTGCTATTTTGGCCGGGCGCGGTGGCTCACGCCTGTAATCCCAGCACTTTGGGAGGCCGAGGCGGGTGAATCACGAGGTCAAGAGATCGAGACCATCCTGGTCAACATGGTGAAACCCCGTCTCTAATAAAAATACAAAAAATTAGCTGGGCATGGTGGCGTGTGCCTGTAATCACAGCTACTCAGGAGGCTGAGGCAGGAGAATTGCCTGAACCCAGGAGGCAGAGGTTGCGGTGAGCCGAGATCGCGCCATTGCACTCCAGCCTGGGTAACAAGAGCGAAACTCCGTTTCAAAAAAATAAAATAAAATAAAATAAAATAAAATAAAAGTGCTATTTTGTTCAGATGTAATGGAATAGTGCCGACACAGGATTTTTGGCCAATAAATTTGTGAATAGGGTCCTTTTAAGGCATACCATTGACACCCAATAGTGTAACTTTAGTCTTTTAGTTATATCAAATATGAGCAAAACCTAAGATAAAAATCCTGTGTTATTTTTAATGATAAATTCTTAGTTCTTTCTTCTTACTAGATAACAAACAACACTTGCAGAAAATATATTATTTTCTTCCAGTCAGGTTTACAAATTGTTAGTTCCATTATAATGTAATTGAGAGTATTTTATCATGGAAGTCAGGAGTTCGCAGAAAGCCAAACTGATATTTCACAGAAAATTCAAGTAAATTAAGGACTGCAAACTCCACAGACATTGACAGTTTAGATCATTTATGTAGTCATAATGCTGTGTTTTCTGTTACACATGAAAAATCCCTTAACTGCTCTTTGGTTGAGTAATAAACAATTATGGGTGTTTTATCTCACTGAGAACATAACTACCAAAAAGGTATTAAGATTCAGAGATTGATGTTTTCATATTCTGCACATAGTATATTTTAAAGCCCTTGTTAAACAGAAGTATTACATAGATACAGGACATGGGCTAGTTTCAGTCATAATAGTAACACTGACTTAATGTTACCATAATAGGTGGCAGAAAGAGCTGACTAAACTCTGAAAACATATGTAAGCAAATTAAAATATATTTTCCTGTTTTCTAAACAGATTTACATTCTTTTTAACAAGAGTTTAGGTGAATAACCAGAATAAGAATCCTATCTGACATTCATTTATTTTTGTAGTGAATGAAGCTTATACAGAATAAGTTCCAGATAAATTCACTTATTCATTTTATTTATTTAACAGATGCATCAAATACCTATTATATGCCAGGCGCTGGGGATACACAGAAGATAACAACAACAAAAAACGCACTCCACATTATGGAATTCACATTGTAAAAGGAATACATTTCCCTATAATAATTACAGACGTAGTGAGGACGATCCATGGGCCACCTTAGTTGTTTTCAAACCTGAATTCCACTCATACACCTGTTCTAGAGCCCTTGCCCCAAAACTGCTTTTGATATTGCAGTTGTACGTTTTTAAAAAGCCATTTCCCATTGATTTTTTTTTAATAATTGTACCTGCATTAAAAAACAAATGATAGTTTAGTTTCACCAGGGATGTTTTCTATCCCCTCCAAACAGGATGACACTGCAGAAGGTATGTCACCTTTCAGAGCTTACATTGTTGTAACAGGTGCCCAACTACCTTGTGAAGAAATCTAGACTGCATAGCCAGACATCACATTTTATGTTATACACTCTAAACCTTTTAATAGTTTAAAGAAGCAGGAGTGAACTGTGAGTAGGTAGAGAATGCATCTGTCTGGAGCAGAAATGTCAGATTTTTTTTTAACAGTATAAGCTATGGAGAGCCGATTATGAGCCTTGTGGGGCCTGAGAACAGGAAAGAAAGAATCAAGTAACCTACCTTATATAATTTATAGCTTGGGGTAACCAAATGGTTGTGAGAGAGATTTCCTCATTACAGAGTAAGTCCAGTTTCACAGTGCAGAAAGTCTGATAGAAATAGAATGTTAACATTTACAGGAGCTCGTGAAATAAAACTAGACCTCTTCAATGGCCATCTTAATGGTTAAAACCATTAAGTAAAATGCTGATGGAGAAGTATTTAATTCATGGATCAGGCTACCACACTCGAACTTACTGATCAATTTGAACATTACAAAAACAGATAACTTGATATTCTAGTTCAAATAATTGAACTACGTGGTTTACTAAGACTAGACTCTCATCAAGTTTCTAGATCTGACGAGCACTTTATTAGAAACTTAAGATATAGCAGAACATTTTTAAATCACAGGAGTGCAAGTAGCAAAAATCCACACTGTGAAATTCTACAGGACAAATGATCTGTTTTAAGGAAAAAAAAATTTTTTTAAGGAAAAAAGGGCAGGAAAACCTGTAGAGCAAGATGAATTTAAAGATATTTATTAGTTTGGCCGGGTGCAGTGGTTCGCACCTGTAATCCCAGCACTTTGGGAAGTCAAGGTGGGCAGATCACGAGGTCAGGAGTTCGAGACCAGCCTGGCCAGCATGGTGAAACCCCATCTCTACTCAAAAAATACAAAGAAATAGGCCGGGCATGGTGGCTCATGCCTGTAATCCAAGCACTTTGGAGGCCAAGGCGGGCGTGGATCACCTGAGGTCGGGAGTTCAAGACCAGTCTGACCAACATGATGAAACCCTGTCTTTAAAAAAAAAATACAAAAAATTACGTGGGAATGGTGGTGCGCACCTGTAATCCCAGCTATTTCGGAGACTGAGGGAGGAGAATTGCTGGAACCCAGGAGGCAGAGGTTGCAGTGAGCAGAGATTGCACCACTCACTCCAGCCTGGGCGACAGAGCAAGACTCCGTCTCAAAAAAATAAAAAATATTTGGAGAAATTTTTAAATTGACTGAATATTGGAAGTTAAATATTAATTTTTGAAAATGGTGTTATGGTTATATTTTAAATCTTGGTATATGCATACTAAATAATCAGAATTTATCTGATATTTAAATGATATGATGTTTGGACTTTGCTTCATACTTTAAAATAATTCATGGGGGGTGGGAAGACACATATGGGAGTACACAGGAAAGAAGCTTGTCCTTGTGTGGGTATTGTTGATGGGTGATGAGTGATGGGTAGATGGGGGTTCTTTATACTATTCTACTTTTGTACACATTTAGAATGTTCCATAATAAAAATTCAAAAACAACACATAAGAGAAAGATTCCTGTGGTTGAGAGACAACCAAAGCAAGGTAAGAACACATACAAAGCCATATGAAGGTCAGTAAGGTGCAGCTAAGTGTTCTTAGGGTATCCTCCCAGACCACTTTGAAATACTACCTTGAAGTCTATCAGAGGATCAGTCCATTTTCCTTTTAATCCAAATTAAATTTATTGGCTAATAATGGTGGAAGTTCACACATGCCACAACAGGGATATCATTGTTTAAATATATCTATTATAATTAAAATTAGTAATTAGAACTCATAAGAGATGTGCCGAGAATTTGTGCTAAATACTTTATAGGTATAAAGTACTTGCTTTGGGTGGGCACGATGGCTCACGCCTGTAATCCCAGCATTTTGGGAGGGAGGCCGAGGCGGGTGGATCACTTGAGGTCAGGAATTCGAGAGCAGTCCGGCTAACATGGTGAAACCCTGTCTCTACTAAAAATACAAAAAATTAGCTGGGTGTGGTGGTGGGTGCCTGTAGTCCCAGCTGCTTGGAAGACTGAGGCAGGAGAGTCGCTTGAACCAGGGAAGCAGAGGTTGCAGTGAGCCGAAATCGCGCCACTGCACTCCAACCTGGGCAACAGAGCGAGAACTCCGTCTAAATAAATAAATAAATAAAAGTACTTGCTTTAATGTTACCCTATTAAGCAGTAACTTTCAATTTTAAATATTATTTTGCTAGTTCCATGGTCTTTCTAGAAGTATTCTTTATTTAAAATTCTTAAGTACTATAAGCAAAATCAACTCACTAAAAAAATGTGTTTGGCTTTAACTGCTTTCAATAAGCTTAGTTCTGTTTTTCCTCTGTCTTATTTTATTAATCTTCCTGTCTAACTGAAACTTTGTACCCTTTAGCCAACATCTCCCCATTACCTTAGCCCCTCTGTCTACAAGCCCCTGGTAACACTATTCTCTCTTCTTTGCTTCTCTGAGTTTGACTTTTTTGTATTCCACATATAAGTGAGATCATGTAGTATTTGTCTTTCTGTGCCTGGCTTATTCATTTAGCATAATGCCCTCCAAGTTAAAACATATTGTTGCAAATGATAGAATGTTTATCCTTTTAAATGGTCAACTCTAATAATTGTTCTAGTAATTTACTTGATTTTTTGTGTTTCCAGTTACATTCCTTAATTTTTTTCTTAACCGTGTGTGTGTGTGTGTGTGTGTGTGTGTGTGTGTGTGTGTTTAAAAAGGGTCTCACTGTTGTCCAGGCTGGGGTGCAATGGCGTGGTCATAACTCACTGCAAACTTCACCTCGCAGGCTCAAGCAATCCTTCCACCTCAGCCTCCTGAGTAGCTAAGACGACAGACACACGCCACCACACCTGGCTAATTTTTGTATTTTTTGTAGAGACGGGGTTTCGCCATGTTGCCCAGGCTGGTCTCAAGCTACTGGGCTCAAATGATTGCTCGCCTTCATCTCCCAAAGTGCTGGGATTACAGGTGTGAGCCACTGCGCCCAGCCCCCATCAATATATGCTGACACTTAGCAGTTAGTTCATTGGGCTTCTACGTATTACCACTGTTATTAATCTAATAATTTAAATATTTAACTGAATGCTGTTCTTGCTTTGAATATATTAGCACACTACAAAGGTAAAAAATATAACCAACTTGTGGGTCAAAAGAATCAATGATTTTGCATTTTATTAAGCATGTGTACCATATATGCCAGGCATACACATACATATGTAAATAAGGTTGAAGGAGACTGGGCTCAGTGGCTCAAGCCTATAATCCCAGCACTTTGGGAGGCCGAGGTCAGGGCGGATCACTTGAGGTCAGGAATTCGAGAGCAGTCTGGCCAACATAGTGAAGTCTGGTCTCTACTAAAAATACAAAACATTAGCTGGGCATGGTGATTCATGCCTGTAGTCTCAGCTACTCGGGAGGCTGAGGCAAGAGAATCGCTTAAACCCCAGAGGTGGAAATTGCAGTGAGCTGAGATCATACTACTGCACTCCAGCCTGGGTGACAGAGTGAGACTCCATCTCAAAAAAAAAAAAAAAAATATATATATATATATAGATATAGATATATAGATATATATAATATATATATGGTTGAAAGAAATAAACGAATTGAAGCATTATTGCAAATATAAGAGACTTTTTTTTCTTTTCTTTTTAAAAAATAAGTAGAGACAGCATGTCACTTTGTTGCCCACGCTGGTCTCAAGCTCCTGGCCTCAAGTGATCCTCCTGCCTCAGCCTCTGAAAGTGCTGGGATTACAGGCATTAGCCACCATGCTTGGCCAAGAGAATTCTTTCAAACTTACTAATAATATCACTATTAAATAGCTTTTATTTTGAGTATACATCCTATTGACTTTTTAACTTAGTACATCTTATTCTGTGTATACTTAGTAAATCACTATCTGGACTCACTAGTTAGACTTTGAACTTAGCTGTGACCTTATCTACTACATACATGGGTATTTTCTGTTGTTATTAACCCCTGGGACTTAAGTTGCCTTAGAAATAGTAATCATAATTGCTATATATATAGATGTTACCACTAATATCTTTAGTAGTCTCTGCTGACTATCCATGAACCCGGTGGAGTTCATTATGCTGGAAGTCACTATGTATTCCTTAAACCCTTCTGATTCTGCTTTATGGCCTCCTCCTTTGTTGAGTATCTTGTTAAAAGAAATCAGAACCACTCTTTCCGCATTCTTCAATAGTCAAGTCATACCATGAACAGGGCTCCAAGAAGCAGAAAGGTTCTCTATGTAGCACTTCAAGAAAATTAGCGAGGGAAAAAAAAAAGAAAAATACAATGTGTTGTCCCAGAAGGTAGTATGCAAGTTCCCAAATGACCTCTAGGCATTTTCGTTCAGCGTCCATCTTTTCTCCTTTATCATGTCACTCTTCCATTTTCCTATTAAAGAATAATTTTTGTATCTTTCTATTTGTGACTGTGGTAAAAATAATATTCCCCTTCTCCAAAAGTCATGATCAGTTGGATATATAAAGGTTGTTGGTGATGAAACTTCAGGTCTTACATTTTTGTGGTTTTTAAAATATAGACAGAGTCTCACTCTTGCCGAGACTGGAGTGCAGTAGCGTGATCATGACTCACTGCAACCTCGACTTCCTGGGCTCAAGTGATCCTCCTGCATCAGGGCCCTGAATAACTGGGACTACAGGCACACACCACCACACCCAGCTAATGTTTAAAATTTTTGTAGAGACAGAGCCTCACTGTTAGCCACGCTGGTCTTAAACTCCTGAACTCAAGTGATTGTCCCACCTCGGCCTCCCAACATGCTGGGATTACAGATGTGAGCCACCATGCCCAGGCTTGTTTTTTTTAATGTGAGAAAAGGTAAGAGAAATCTGGTGGTGGTCTTATAGGTACACATGTGGTTTGTGCACTGTGAAGCTGTTGAAAGGAGTGGATGATGATGAAATGCATGCAGTTGAGCTAGGCTCAATGGAAAGTCATGTTGGGGAACAGATGGAGTTTTGAAGTGCTAAATGTATGATTTAATAAAACTGGGGTTGGTCATAAAATTGCTAGAAAGAATGTAGGCTGATTTCTTCCAGAATTTAAAGGCTCTGGGACTAAGAAGCCAGAAGAGCAAGAACAGAAAGAGATCAGCTTGAATACCAGAGCTGCACCTTTGGTTAAGCTCTGGGGAAAGGGTAGGTTTTCAGGAAAAAATAAATGATGGGATCATTTACTCTCTCATTTAACAATTATTTATTAGCATATACATATATTAGCATATACATATTAGCATATATATGCACATATATGTATATGCTAATGTATGTGTGTGTATGTATATGTATACATATATGTGTATATATGTGTGTATATGTGTATATACATATATATGTATATGCTAATAAATGTTAAAATGTATATATGTATATGTGTGTATATATATGTATATATGTATATATATATTTTTTGAGATGGAGTCTAGCTCTGTTGCCCAGGCTGGAGTGCAATGGTGCGATCTCAGCTCACTGCAACCTCCACCTCCAAGGTTCAAGAGATTCTTCTGCCTCGGCCTCCCAAGTAACTGGGATTATAGGTTCATGCCACCGTGCCCGGCTAATTTTTTTTGTATTTTTAGTAGAGATAAGGTTTTGCCATGTTGGCCAGGCTAGTCTTGAACTCCTGACTGCAAGTGATCTGCCTGCCTCAGCCTTCCAAAATGCTGGGATTATAGGCATGAGCCACCATGCCTACCCTATTAGTGTATTTACTGGATATCAAGATGACCAAGAAATAGCACTTGCCCTGAAGGAGTTTTTGTATTTGAGGAAAAAGACATGTCTATAAATAACTGCAAACAGAATAAAACAAGTGTTATATAGATCTACGTACAGTGACATGCCATGGGAATGCTGAAAACTGAGCACAGTTTCAACTAGTGGATTGGCACAGGGAACATGAGAAATAAGCATATTTTCAATATGACAAGAATGAATGGGCGTTTCTGGATATAGGAACAAGAGAAAAGTCATGGGTATGTGGAAGGGCATGGACTCTTGAGGGAAGAGCAAGTAGTCTAATGTAGATATGATATAGGAATCTGGGGGCAAAAGGACAGATTGGAGGAGACAGGCTGGAAATATGGTTATGGGCTAGATCATGATCTGTAAGCATTAGGAGTTTTGATTTATTCTTTAGGGATAAAAAACATGGCTTTTGAGAAGGAAAATTACACAAGGGAAAAGAAAATTGCACACTCAAAACTCAGGGGAGGTGGTAAAGGAAGGATTTTTATTTTTTATTTTTATTTTTGGAGAGATGAGATCTCACTGTGTTGCCCAGGCTAGTCTCGAACTCCTGAACTACAGCAATCCTCCTGCCTTGGCCTCTGAAACTTCTAGGATTATAAGCATGAGCCACTACACCCAGCCAGGATTATGTTTTTTATGGGGAGATGAGAATATTGGTAGGTGGGTAGAGGATAAATGAGAGAGACTATGGATATGTGAGATTGAATATATATAATAAAATAAATTGATAGGACAAGCCCTGCATTATTCCTCTACTGCATTTTATGAGGAAAATATATATATTTGAAGCACTCTAGTGTATATTTGCTGTTCTAGCTGTGGAAACCATCTGAAAACACATTTGAAAGTGCTTTAAAACAGGGGTCAACAAATCTTTTCTGTAAAGGGCCAGAGTATGTTTAGCTTTGTGGGCCGCAGATGGTCTCTGTTGCGTATGCTGCTGCTGCTTTACCTTCCTCCTCCTCCTCCCTTCCTCTTCCTTCTTTTTCTTCTCTCTCTTCTTCTTTCTATTTAAAAGTATAAAATCATTCTCAGTTCCTGGGCCACACAAAAACAGGTTGTAGGCCAGATTTGACCTCTAGGCCTTTGCTGACCCTGTATTTTAGAAGTAGCTTTCCTGACAAAGCATTTGGGTCTGTCTCTCAGTGAAGTAAGAAATAGGTCTTTCTTGGGGAACAGAAAGCTGAAATAATTTCATGGATTTGAATATGACCCTTGACCCATTTTTGTCCGTCATCACTCAGATTTGTGGCTGCAACTGCCAACCATTTGGTGCCATAGGATATAGCATGACTTTTCAGCAACAGTTCCTCAGCTTTTCTTTCTGTTCTTTTTCCTTCTTCCAATTGTGGTGGTTTAAAAACATGTCTGCAAAATCTTGAACACTTTTTTCCAGTAAAAAATATAGAGTCTGCGTTCCTTTTTCTTGAACTTAACTGGCCTTTGTGCTGCCTCAACAAATAGGATATGACGAAAATGACACTATGCGACTTTTGAGACAGAGTCATAAAAGGTGATACAGCTTCCCCATCCCCCTATGTTTTAGAGCTCTGCTCTGAGTTGCCATGTAAGAATAGCTACCCTAAAGCTACCTTGCTGAAAAGACCACGGGGAAATCGACTAGAGTTGGAAAGAGGTGCCTGAGGAAGCCCAGCTGTTTCCAGTCCCAGCTATTTAACTCTTCCCAGACCAGGTGCCATATATATGAGTGAGCAAGCCTTCAGATGATCCTAGCACTAGCCACCATCTAGGTTGAAGCTCCTGAGACACCTTCAACAAGAACCATCTAGATGAGCTTAGTCAAACCCCAGAATCATCAAAGACAATAATAAAATTGTTGTTTTAAGTCAATGGTTTGGGTGATTTGTTACGTACCAATAGATTACCCAACTGATTTTAGGATCTGGAAATGAAGTATTACAATAACAAAACCTAAAACATATGACAGTGACTTTGGAACTTAACTGCAGGCATAAGTTGGAAAGACCTTCAAGAGATAAGTAGCAGAGGCCTGATGGTCTTTGAAGTTATCAGTAATTGCTTAAAGGAAAGTGAGGGAAAAGTTAGTGAAAGCTGGAGGAAAAGTTCTTGTTAGCAAAACTGTTACCTGTAATAATGTGGAGAATAGAAAATATTCTCTGAACTGATGGATCAGCCTGAAGAGTTTATAGGCTAAAGGTTGAAAATTTCAACTGGTTTCTTTTAGTTGTGTATTATAAAATAAAGAGGGATGAAGTGTAGAAGAAATTTCTTAGTTTTGAGGGAAAATTTAGAGGAAATACAAAGAAGCTAGGACTTGCTGGGTTAGAAAATAAAACTTTTTTTCTGATTATTAGTTTCTTGTATCAGAATATTTCCAAGGAAGTAAAGGTCCTCCAGACAAAAGTTAAATCCATGGCCCTGTCACAAAAACTTATCAAGGTAAAAAGGAAGCTAAGGATTTGACTATAAAATTCTTTATTAAGACCTCAGAAAGATTTAAAATGATGCCTTCTGAATTCTTGCAAAAAGACAAAAGTCTTAAGCTTAAAGAGCCTCTCTATTAAACAATAGAGATTCTAAGAAACTTGAGGGCATTGATCTACAGCAGCTTTAAAGGGAGCCCCAGGTAGACCATATCGGTGGATGTGACTTCTAATAGAAGTAAATCTCGGTAAGATTCATATAGGAAACTCATAAAGCTTTTAGGAAAATTGCACTAGCAGAAATACCACAAGCTTAGACTATGAGAAACAAAGATGGTTTCAAAATGAAAACAGGCCTTTGGACCCTGGAACTTCTACAGACAGGAAGCAGGCTCATCAAACTAAACTTGAAATGTTGGCTCTGTTTTATGGAATAGGAACTCTGAGGGTAGAATTCAGAGCCCAGAAGATTAGAGCCAAGAGCTGAGAAGAATCATTCCAGACAGAATTGAACCTTAACTAAAGAATTGGCAACATGGTCTTAGTGGACTTACTATGGAGGTCGCCACATGCCTCTTTTTTCTCTCTTTGTGAATGGGATTATTTATAATGGTTATCCTTTACCTACTCCACCATGTATACTTACTATGAGGGAGAGATAATTCATCTCACTAGCTGACATATTTTCAGACCTCAAGGAATGCCACTTGAGCTGTACTCACAGGACCACACACAAGGATCTTTATCCACATGTGACCTGATTTCACTGATAAAATCCTGGACCTTAAGCCTGAGCCTGGTGTTTTAACAAGTGAGAATTTTAGAAGGTCTTGGGAAGGGTGAGTATATTTTGCATGTGGGAAGGATGTAAATAATATGTGGCCTGAGAGCAGATTAGGGTGGTTTGAAAATGTGTCCACCAATTCTTTGATACTCCTCTCAACGAGAGGTAGAATCTGTGTCTCTTCCTTTGGAACCTGGGTGGACTTTCGTGATTAAATGCAGCAGAGAGATTCTGTGTGAACTCTGAGGCAGAGTAATAACGGGTGATATAACTGCCACCTAGTTCTTTCTCAAACCATGTGCCTTTGGAGCCCTGAGCTGCCATGGAAGAAAACCACCTACCCAGAAGCCACAACACTGGAAAGACCATGTGGAAGAACCACAAAGAGATAGAAGAGGACCAAATGTGTGGGCCTTCCCAGCCCAGGCTCCAAATATGCAAGAAGTAAGCCTTCATTTCTTTTTGGTTTTAATTTTTTTAAAAAATAAATCAAGACAGGGTCTCACCCAGGCTGGTCTTGAACTCCTAAGCTCAAGCAGTCCTCCCACCTCGGCCTCCCAAAGTGCTGGAATTACAGGCATGAGCCACCATGCCCGGCTGCAAGTAGATGCTTCCATCACCAGCCACCATCTGATGACAACCCCATGAATGACCCTCAGCAAGAGCTACCTACTGAGTCCAGCAAAACTCCAGGCCCACCAGAGAGAAATAAAATTGTTGTTTAGAGTCACTAAATATGGAATAATTTATAATATCAACAGATAACTGGAACCACAAGTGTAATTGTCAAAGGTAAAACTTTGAATTTTTTTTTTTTTTTTTTTGGTTTTTGCCTTCTGCCACTTTCCACAATTGACTTTTGTTCATGAACCCATTGACAAGTTTGCCTTATTGCTTTTCCTTCTTCCTTTTTTATTTTTGTAACTTAAAATCACGTAATAAAACAATACAAAAAGGTATTTGAATGTAGGTTGAATGACTGTAAATAAGCACAAAAGTTCTCCTTCCTAAGAATCTCTTTGTGTATATGCCAAGTATCTAACACAGGCCTGCCTGGCACATAATTTTTTATTTTTTTGGTAAATGTTAGTCTTTTTTATCATTCTTTTTCCCTTTCAGTGGTGTTATCTTTACCCATGGAATCCAGCACCTTCATGCTGACTTCTAGTTCCCCAAAGTCCCTAACCTCTACAGTCCTCTCCAACCCCCACCCTAGGCCTCTCTATATGTTCCAGACATTTTCTGGCTTTTTACCATTATCCAAACATTATCCAAACTCTGAACTTATCTACTTAACTTTTTTTTTTTTTTGAGACAGTGTTTTGCTCTTGTTTTCCAGGCTGGAGTGCAGTGGCATGATCTTGCTCATTCCAACCTCCACCTCCCAGGTTCAAGTAATTCTCCTGCCTCAACCTCCCAAGTAGCCGGGATTACAGACATGTGTCACCACATTTGGCTAATTTTGTATTCTTAGTAGAGATGGGATTTCTCCATGTTGGTCAGGAGGCTGGTCTAGAATTCCCAATCTCAAGTGATCCACTTGCCTCGGCCTCCCAAAGTGCTGGGATTACAGGCGTGAGCCACTGGCCCAGCCTATCTACTTTTTTTAAAAAACACAGAGTGACTAGATAGCTAATATAAATAATGCCAGTGTTAGCACAAAAATTTGACTTGAATGATCATAGCACCCTTCAATGTTTACCCCATGGAATAAGAAAATTTCAAGCACTTTTCTAGGCCACCTGAGTCTATTTTGGGTAAGGATCCTTAAGTTGATACTCAAGTAATGACATTCATGCAATGTAGAAGGCTATGCAAAAATCTGTCCTGGCTTCTCTCCATGCTATGGGCCATCTGTGAAGCCTTGGAGTGTAGGTCAAATGTATGCATTGTCTCCTCTTCGCTACCATTTTTGTACAGATTTCTAATCTAATTAAAATTAATGTCAATAGCAATGTGGAAGGGGAAAGCCTAAAAAAAGAGGGTTTTTGAAGAATGGGGGACCAGAAAAGAAGAGGATAATTTTACCTGAATTATTTTCCTTTAGAAAATAAATTTGTTCATGCAATTCTGTGAGTCAATTAACACATGTATATAAATACACATTATTTAACCATTATTATTATCACTATGTGACCCTTCAGTGTACTGGCTACCATGGGTGTAAGATAAATTACAGAAACTCCTTATTCTGAAGGACTGGTTCCAACAACAGTTTGGCATTGTGCAGTGTATGGGGCCTGGGAAAATCCTCTGATTTGCCATACCTTAGGGAAAGTTTTTGCATGATGTTAGGCCATGTCTCTTACTGCAATGATAAGCATTGTTAGATTTAAAAATAATACCAAGGTGTCAGGCAAACTGAATTCCATCAATAATAACATCTTTTCATAAACTAAAAGTTGGCAAAGGCTTCATTAAAAAAAAGAATTTATTACTAAATGAATTTAATTCACAAAAGGAATTTTCCCTAATATTTAGGCTGTTGTTGGTTTTGGCTTTGTTTTTAATTAACATTTTTAGTTGTGTGGTTTGATCAAATATTGAATTTGAGTTCAAAGATACATTTTCTCTGAGGATGCAGTCTAAAGAGACCAACTAAATAAGAGAAAATCATAGTTTTCAAATTTTGCAGAACAATGCTCAATAGTTCCATGACTTTTTCAGTGTTCTGCAGAATTGAGCTACTCTTACACAAAAAAATTGTTCCAGTTTTATCTGTTTTTTCTTCTTTGCTGAGTTTCTTCATTTCTTTCTTCTTTGCCTTTCTTAATTTCTTCCTACGTAAATATATACTTCCTAAGTATGTATATGAAAAAGCTATCTTTGAGGAGAAGTGACGTAACATCAGAAACAAGGGTAGACTCACAATTAGAGTCCGCTGACTCATTATGGGACTTTAGATAAGTCACTAATCAGGAAATTTTTGGTGTTAATGGTGTTTAGTTAGTTGATTGAGAAGGGGTGGACAAAACATCGTGACTTCAGGGCCTCAGCAACAGAACTCCTACATATTTCCATTGCCAGCACTTACCTTACAGGCACTAGATAATTCTGCAGTGAGTTATTCTGTGCAAAAAGGGCAAGGGCTTTAGAGTCAGGTAGCCGGGGAGTTATTTTCTCTCTCTGCTGTTTAGTAGCTGTGTGAACTCAGGTGAAATTCATAATCCCATTTATCCTTAGTTTCCTTGTTTGTAATGCCCATCATGAGAAGTTGTTCTAAGGATCACAGAAAAGATACCTAAAGTACCCAGCAAAGTCTTGACACAAGGAAAGTGTTCCATAAATGGTAGCTATTTGAAGTAGTCTAAGATGTCTCTTTCAAATGTTTGATACACCCATATAATCCCAATCTTAATCTCTCTTTTGTTGGCCCATCATTAGAGCACGAGATCCCCTTGATTGCCTTCCAGGGTAAGGATGCAAGACCACCGAGAACTGTGCAGCGCTGGTAAGAGGAGATGGGGCCAGGTGGCATGCTGATATCATGCTGTTGCCCCTGCCAGACAGACTCTGTCTTTGCTGAAGTGTTTAGTATTGCTATTGTGGCAAATGCCTTTTTAGTCAAAGGCAATAAATCTTCCCTTGTTTAAATGACAGATGGCTAGAATTGTTACTTCTGTTTCTAGCAAACCCGGAAGGGGAAAAAGAGGTAACTGACATTCAGAGTTCTTGTTTTTTTAAGAATATTAGGGGAAAAATGAAAATAGTGTAGTTTCAGCAAAGATGCTGTGTTTGCAGTCAACAGAATAATGGGCCCCCTAATGATGTTCCCATCCTAATCCCCAGAACCTATGAATATGTTAGGTTACAGGGCAAAGGGGAATTAAGACTGAAGATGGATTTAAGTTTAATTAGCTGACCTTAAGATAGGGAACGTGGCCTAATTTATCCAGGTGAGCCCAATATAATCACAGTGGAAGAAAGAGACAGAAGAATCAGAGTCAGAGAAGCTGTGGCTGCAGAGGACAGAGTGGTACGATGTGAGGACTCTGCCGCTTTGAAGATGGGAAGGGGGCCGTTAACCAGGACGCCTCTAGAAGCTGGAAAAGGTAAGGAAACAGATTTTTCCCTAGACTTCCAGAAAGCTCTGCTGACTGACGCCTTGATTTTAGCCTAGTGAGACCCATTTCAGATTTCTCACCTCCAGAATGCGAAGATAATATATTTGTGTTGTTTTAACCTATTAAGTTCTAAAATTGGTGAACCCACTTTCTTCTCTCCCTTTACAAACCAGGTGCTATTTACAGTGAACAGTGCTTTATGACAGAGCAAAAGCAAAGCAGAGGAAAGCATCAGCAAAGGGCATGCCTCGCTGGCTGGCTGCTGATTACAGTGGCCTCTATTCACTTCCTATCTTTTTTGTTTTTGTTTTTGTTTTTTTGAGACGGAGTCTTGCTCTCTCGCCAGGCTGGAGTTCCATGGCGCCATCTCAGCTCACTGCAACCTCCACCTCCCAGTTTCAAGTGATTCTCCTGCCTCAGCCTCCCGAGTAGCTGGGATTATAGGCACCCACCACCATGCCTGGCTAATTTTTGTATTTTTAGTAGAAACAGTTTCACCATGTTGGCCAGGCTGGTCTCAAACTCCTGGCCTCAGGTCATCTGCCCTCCTTGGCTTCTGAAAGTGCTGGGATTACAGGCATGAGCCACAACACCTGGCCTCAATTCCTGTCTTAATATATATCACATGCCTTGCCTGAGATAACGAGGATTCTGTCTCTTATTCCCACAGTCTTCATGTTGCCTTTGCTTCTCTTCCATTTTCTTTTTCCTTGATGTGATCCTCTTCTTTCTCATTCTTCTCTTCTTTCATTTCCCCAGTTGTTTTCTTTCTACTTTCCCCTCTACTCATAGGAAATAGTATAGTAGTGGCCGAAGCTAGAAGAAAAAGGACACTCCTACCAGCTCCCTCTCTTCTTCACAACACCTACACAGCTGCTGGGGAAGTCTTGAATGAAAGCTAGAAAAGGAGGAAAAGAGGCATTTGAAAACGGAACAGAAATAGTCACAGAAGGGTGACAGGCAGGAGATTCCATCTCATTGACAGCTGCCTTTCCACAGAGAAGTTATTCCCTTGTACTCTACACCAGGGCTGGGCTTAAATATTGTTCCTATGTACTTGGTAGTATAGTAGAAGCGCCTCCGTTTCTCTAAATAGTTTTTTTTTTAATGGTGAAAAGATACACATATATTTAGAATTAGCCAGCTGGACTCAGTTTAGGTGATCCCAATTTTCCTGGCAACTTCCTTAGCATCGTAATCAGGAGCCGTTGAACATATGCCTTCTTCTCTCCATCAGGCCGAATCGGGGTGTTGACCTTGGCCACATCAACGTCATAGGGCTTCTTCACAGCCTGTTTGACCTGGTGCTTGTTGGTTTTAACATCCGCAACGAACACAAGTGTGTTGTCTTCTGTCTTCTTCACTCCGGACTCAGTGGTCCGCGGAAACTTGACGATAGCAGAGGTCAAGCTTGTTTCTCCTGGGAGTGCTCTTCCGAGGATATTTTGGGTGTCTCCAGAGTTGCAGTGTCTTGGGCCGCCAGAAAATGGGTGACCTGTGGATCTTTTTTTTTTTTTTGGTGGCTGTGGACACCTTTCAACATGGCCTTCTTGGTCATGAAAGCCTTCACTTTGGCTTTAGGAAAGGCAGGAGCTTCCTTTTTTGCTTTCGGCGCCATCTTGTGAAAAGGGTCCCATTTCTCTCTCTCTCTTTTTTTTTTTTTTTTTGAGACAAAGTCTCGTTCTATTGCCAGGATCCAATTTCTCTAAATAGTTAACTGCATACTTAGAGTTCTTGGTAGAGTTTAGAACACAGAGTTAAGTATTCTGAGTGTACCTACCCCCGTGACTGTCTGTAATCTGTACAAAATTTGATGTGCCCTTTAAGATAGTTACATATTTATTGAGACTCTGCTGTATAGTTGGCAGTGCTCCAGGTATAGGCAGTGGTGGTGGCAGCAAATAATAGGACCAGGGGAGCCTGCTTTCTGATAGAGAGTCATCTCTCTAAGCACAGCTTATAAGCAGCTTACTGGAGGTGTTGTCTGAAAGATGTGAGCTCACATCTTTTTTACACAAGATCAACAAAGCCAGAATTTCTCCCCTTGCTTGTGTTAGCCTGTGACTGTGTGCCTTTCAAGTGTATAACAGCTTCTTCCTTGGGAGTCAGGTAGGTGCTTCTGAAACATGAGACAAGAACACCCTTCTTTCCATTTCCTTTGCAGCTTTGGATGTGATCTCTCCAGGTATGCAAAATAAGGCCTTGATACCATTTTGACCTGTGTTGTCATTTTACAAATTTTATCAGAAGACTTCATATCAGATGGAAGCAAATCTTTAGAAGGGATGTTACAACAGCTTGAACTAGGCATACTCCCTGTCAGGGCTATGTTTTCATTCATTAGAGATGGAGTAGGAGGCTTAAAATGTGTAATTCTAATTGCCTTTTTCTACAGCCCTCTAACTGGTCTCCATGGCTTCTGTTTTCCTCCTCCAGTCTTGCCCGTGAACCTCGATTAGAGGACAACACAGCACTAACAGCCACCCCTCCCTCTCTCTACTGCCTCCTTATTTGTGTTAGAGGCTCTCATAACACCCTGCATTCCCCACTTTGTCAACAGTCATCACACCGAATTCTGATTGCCTATTTACTCATCTGCATCTTCCATTGAATTCTGATCCATGGTGGCTGGCCCATGCCTGTCTTGTGTACATCTGCATGTAAACCACTTAGCCCAGGTGCTAGAAAGCAAACAGTACACGGAGGTTTGTAGAGTGATTGAAAGCGAATTTGCTACCTAAGAATGTGCAGTGATTCCTCAATGTTTATTAGATCAGGCCCAGACTCTTCTTTCAGTTTTAAACTCCTTTCATTTTTCTTTTATTCCAGCTTTCAGATCTCTTCTTGGTTCACATCTGGCTCTTGTATCTTCATGCTATGGGTTGATTCTTCTGCCTGCCTATCTGTGGTAGCTTCTCTCCCAGGATGGCTGCCATCAATTTCTTCTCATCTGTATACATATGCCACTCCCCCATTGAGAGATGGAGTCATCTTCTTTCTCCCTGGAATCTGGTCTGGCCTGTGACTAATTTCAATAATAGAATCTGGTATTTTAACTATTGAAACTACCAAAAAAAAAATTAGAATATGATGGAAGTCACAGTGCCAATTTTGGCCCTCTCTTTAAGAATACTGGCAGTTTCCACTTCCTGTCTCTGAGAGCTCTGAACTGTCATTATTAAGTATAGGCAACTCTTTTGGAGAGAGAAGCTGTGTGGAGAAGGCTGAGGCACTAGATGTGAGTGAAGATATCCTCTTGGACAACCAGCCCAGCCAAGCCTTGAGCTGACTGCAGTCTCAGCTGTAGATTGTCACTACATGAGCGATATCAATCAAGACCACCCATGCAAAGTAATCCCACAGAACCATGACATGACAATAGTTGTGTCAGCTACTAAGTTTTCGGGTGGTTTGTTGTACGGCAGTAGATATCCTCCATGCCATTCATGAAAGTCCCAAACCTACATTTTCTGTGAAGCCTTACCTTGCTAGTCTAGTTGACACTGATCTTCGCCCTCTCTAACTCCCATAGAACATGTTGATGCCACACATTTTGTTATCCAGCTGTTTGTATTATTACTTTCCCTTTCTTGAATGCTAATCTGAACTCCATGACCAAATTATATAGTCTTTGAAGATAGCAAATAGTAGAAATATGTCTTTTGTAATCTCTTCAACAAGTCCTAGTACTGAACAAAAACGTAATTAATAAGCTGTTGAATTAAATTAAAAGTAAAAATATTCATGGCCATTTTAGCTCTCTGCCAACTATTTTGACTTTTCTTCACAGTATTTCTTTCAAATCATGGTTATAAAAAGCATGTGTGGCAGCAGGCAGCCCTTAGGATCCTTCCCGCTGTGGACAGTCTGTGACAGTGCAGTGGTTCTCAAAATGCGGTCCAGGAGCAGCAGCACCTAGGAACCTCTTAGAAATGCAAATCCTTGGGCCTACCCCAAACCTACTGAATGAGAAGTCATGGGGGTGGAGCCCAGCATTCTGTGTTTTACCAAGCTTTCCAGATAATTCTGATGCATATTAAAGGATAAGAATCATTCTAGTAGTGGAAAGAGTCCTGGTTTAAAGTTAGAAGGTCTAGGAGTTTTTAGGCTTAACACTTTTTGGTCCTGAGATTTATGTATCAATGAGAAAGTGACTTTGCTCCCTGAGTCTCTCGTTCCTCATCTGTATTAAGACAATCCTAACCCTGAGATGGGAGAGTGTCTTAGTCCATTCTGTGTTGCTGTAAAGGAATACCTGAGACTGGGTTAACTTGTACAGAAAAGAGGTTTGACTCATAGTTCTGCAAACTGTACAAGAAGGATACTGCTGGCATCTGCTTCTGTAAAAGCATCAGGAAGCATACAATTACAGCGTAAGGCAAGGGAGGAGCAGGTGTGTTACATGGCAAGAGAGGGAGCAAAAGAACAGACAGGCTCTTAAACAGCCAGCTCTCACATGAGCTAATACAGTGAGAACTGGCGTGTTACTGTGGGGAAGGCACCAAGGCATCGATGAGGGATCCACCCTCATGACCAAAACACCTCCCACCACCTCCAACATTGGGGGTCACATTTCAACATGCGATTTGGAGGCAACAAACATCCCAACTATGTCAGAGAGTCAAGTGAAATCATATTTATGACTTATCCTTAAAAACTGTAAAAGGACCAGGAGTGGTAGCTCAAGCCTATAATCCCAGCACTTTAAGAGGCTGATGCGGGAGGATTGCTTGAGCCCAGGAGTTAGAGACCAGCTTGGGCAACATAGGGAGAACCTGTCTCTACAAAAAATTAAAACATTAGCCAGGAGTGGTGGCACATGGCTACCACTTCTTGGGAGGCTGAGGTGGGACGATTGCTTGAGCCTGGGAGATTGAGGCTACAGATAGCTGTAATGACACCACTGTACTCCAGCCTGGGTGGCAGAGTGGACTGTTTCAAAACAAAAAAGAACAAGCAAAAACCCTGTAAAAGTATAGTGATGAAAGTTGCAATTAGGCTGGACTGAGGACTCACACCTGCAATCACAGCACTTTGGGAGGCAAAGGTGGGAGGATTGATTGAGCCCAGAAGTTTGAGATTAGCCTGGGCAACACGGCAAAACCCCATCTCTACAAAAAATTAGTCGGGTGTCCAGGTACCATCTTCCCGATACCTGGAAGACTGAGGTGGGAAGACTGCCTGAGCCCAGGAGGTGTGACTGTGCCACTGCATTTCAACTTGTGTGACAGAGTAAGACCCTATCTCAAAAAAAAAGAAAAACTGTTACAGGTAGTGATGTTTCACTTGTGAAACACTTGTGGTGTTTCTTCATTCACAAGGTAGAATGGAATTGAACACAGAGAAGAATGCTTTCATTTTAACTTACTTTGCTCCCTTTTCCTTCCTGTCTTGGACTCAGTATAATTCTATCTGGTTTGGCAGGTCTTTGATTTCACAACTTCATCAGCAGTGGCTTGTGTAATATTCCCTAGTCAGGTGCCAGGTTATCAGTGTAGACTTCTCCTCCTTAGCAATGGCTGGCTTCAATGTAATTTTAAGACCCAGGTAATTTCACAGTGACACAGCTGAAAAACTTCCTGTCAACTATTAAAGCTAATATGTTTAATAACTTCACTAATAAAGATAAAACTTAACCAGGGGAATGTAAGCCAACAAACCAAGTTTAAGTTGAGTTTAAGTATTTATTCAAGATCAAACCGTATTCATTTGATATGTCAACTAGTGAAGATGAATTCACTGCATGCAAAGTATTGTCCCCAAATTGCAAATCTGGTGGAATAAAGAGGAATTAAAGATGAAGCAAACTGTAAATGTATTAAGTGTGTGTCAGGTGGACAGAGCAATGAATATGCTATGAGATCCCAGGCAGTTCTGCATGGCTGAGCAGAGGTTGAGTACACGGGGAAAAAAAAGTCTTTGGAGAATTCAGGGTAATGTTTCTGAGTTGTGGTTTACCAAGCCTCAAGACAGCAAGTCCTCATGAAGGGAAAGAGTGAGGCTGGCACCCAAACAGAAGCAAGCCTTGCTCTCTAGGATGAGGTAACCTAGGAGTTCCAGTCACAGATATGAAGCTATTGCTCAATTTACAGTGTTTTCTCACTTCACAGATCGTGAGCATGGAATTAGGGTCAGACCTCTGTCCTGGGCCAGGAGCAGGAAGAAGTACTCTTGGGGTCAAGCAATCCTCCCACCTCAGCTTTCCATATAGTTAGGACTACAGGCACACACCACCAGGCCTGGCAAGGCCTTATTGTTTCATCTCCTAACTCCGACACTGATTAGTGGTGTGAAAATGAGCAAGTCATTTCCCCTTTCTGAGTTTTATTATAACTCATTTTGTAAAGTGCAAGGGTTGAAGTTTTTCCACCCCTGAGATAAAAAGGTTGAGTCTGGATGCAGGATAAAAAAGATTACAGTTTAAGGAAAGAGCCAGCTGCCTTCAGTAATGAGAGGCAGTGGGGACTGCTAGAGGCTGTCCCTTTACACGAAGTATCCACTGGAGTGGACATTGCTCTAGTGTGTCTAAAACTGTGCACTCTGTATGTAGTTTGCAAACCAGTGATTCCCTCACATCACAGTAAATTGAGGAGTGAATTTTCAGAGTAACTAATTGCACAGTGGACACTAGAAAAGTAAAGAACATAGCTTAAAAAAAAAAAGAAACTAGCTGTCTTGTTTTGTTGTTATTGAGCCCAAGTTTCGCCGTCACCCAGGCTGGAGTGCAGTGGCATGATCCCGGCTCACTGCAACCTTTGCTTCCCGGTCTCAAGGGATCCTCCTGCCTCAGCCTCCTGTGCGCTGCCATGCCTGGGAAATTTGTTGTATTTTTAGTAGACACAGGGTTTCACCGTGTTGTCCAGGCTGCTGTCGAACTCCTGAACTCAGGCGATCCGCCCTCCTCGGTCTCCCAAAGTGCTGGGCTTAAGGCATGAGTCACCACGCCCAGCCCGAAAGGTGTCTTACATACATATTGCTTAGTTATCTTGCAATTTTCTGAGAGACAGGAATGCAAGCAGGCTGGTGCTGGATCTCTTTCAATGGGGCAGTCATCTCATACTCACATGGTAGCTGGCAGGATTCAGTTTCTTGTAGGCAGCTGGTCAATTCCTTGTCACCTGGGCCTCTCTGTTGAGCATCTCACAATGTGTTAACTAGTTTTATCAGATCAAGCAAGCAGGAGGACCAGAGAATGCCAGCAAGAGAGAGTGGTGGCAAGATGGAAGTGAAGGTCTATTGGGTTCAAATCTTAGCAGTAATTGCCCATCACTATTTGTGTATTCTGTTCCTTAGAAGCAAGTCACTAGGTCCAGTCCATATTTTACATATGGAAAGGGATTTATACAAAGGAGTGAATACAAGAAGGCAGAATCACAGGGCGCCACATGGGAAGCTGCCTCCTATAAAAGGCTTCTTATCCCGGGGTTCGTTTTCATCTAGACAAGGCCCCCAAATTCTGAGGTCATGAGTCAAGTTAGTTACATGCAAGAAAATGCTGAACCTCCTTGTTTCTGTGGGCTATGCTTGAGGGTTCTATTTTCTCAAATATATATTCTTTCATTAAACGATATTTATTAAACATGCATCTACTTGTACCAGATAATGGGCTAGGAGCAGGTGCTACTAAGATGACTGTAGGTTTGTCTCTGCCTGCCCTTGTGGGTTGGAGAAGGGTGATGGATGTAATATTTACCTACATAGGAATGAGACATACCCCTTACTATCTCTGCAAAACCTGCCCACTGAAGGAGATAGTCTTAATTTTTCAGTTTTACTTTTTCATATGTGGATCAAATGCCATCATCAAGAACTTAACATTAGGTACCCTATAATTAGAATGTGTGATATGGTTTTGCTGTGTCCCCACCCAAAATCTCATCTTGAATTGTAATCCCCATAATCCCCCTATGTCAAGGGAGAGACCAGGTGGAGGTAATTGAATCATGGGAGGGTTTCCCCCATGTTGTTCCTGTGATAGTGAGTTCTCACAAGAGCTGAGGGTTTTATAAGTGTTTGGTAATTCCTCCTGCATTCACTGTCCTTCCTGCTGCCTTGTGAAGAAGGTGCCTTGCTTACCCTTTGCTGTCTGCCATGATCGTAAGTTTCCTGAGGACTTTCAAGCCTTGCTGAACTGTGAGCCAATTAAACCTCTTTCCTTTATAAATTACCTTGGGCAGTTCTATATTGCAGTATGAAAATGGACTAATACAATGTGTTTTCATTAGAGATCACTACTAGCCCAATAAAATAGTTGATTTGCAAGTGTTCACATTCATCATAGAATAGAAAATATAGATAAGTTAAAAAGAAGGAATTAAATCATTAATAATCCCACTACCCATAGATAATAACAGGTAACAGCTAATATCATTTCAATGTATTCCAAACTTTTTGAATGCCTGGGTGTTATTTTCCCCCTTCCATACCTGTCTGAAGCTCTTAATAGCATATTGTGAACACTGAGTCATTCATTTCCTGGAGGTCAACATCATTTGTGAGTGGTGAGATGATTAATGGTATTTGCCCTTGGAGTGAGCCTAGCTACTTTTTGTTGTTGTTGTAGAGATGGGGGTCTTGCTTCGTTTTCTAGGTTGGTGTTGAATTCCTGGCCTCAGGCAGTCCTCCCACATCAAACCTCCCAAAGCACTGGGATTACAGAAATGAGCCACCACACCTGGCCTAGCTTCTCTTTTCGCTCTTGTCCATGTCCATTTTTTCCATTTTGTTTTTTGTTTTTTGAGATGGAGTCCTGTTCTGTTGCCCAGGCTGGAGTGCAGTGGCACGATCTCGGCTTATTGCAACTTCCACCTCCGGAGTTCAAGTGAGTCTTCTGCCTCAGCCTCCCAAGTAGCTGGGACTACAGGCAGACGCCACCACACTTGGCTAATTTTTGTATTTTTAGTAGAGATGGGGTTTCACCATATTGGTCAGGCTGGTCTTGAACTCCTGACCTCGTGATCCACCCACCTCAGCCTCCCAAAGTGCTGGGATTACAGGCATCAACCACCATGCCTGGACTTTTTTTTTTTTTTTTTTGAGACAGAGTTTTGCTCTGTTGCCCAGGCTGGAGTGCAGTGGTGCAATTTCAGCTCACTGCAACCTCTGCCTCCCAGGTTCAAGTGATTCTCCTGCTTCAGCCTCTTAAGTAATCTGGGATTACAGGCAAACACCACCACACCTGGCTAATTTTTATATTTTTAGTAGAGACGGAGTTTTACCATGCTGACTAGCCAGGCTAGTCTTCGACTCCTGATGTCAGGCAACTCGCCCACCTCAGCCTCTCAAAGTGGTGGGTTTACAGTGTGACCCATTTTTTCCATTTTGTTCATTCTTTCAACCCATAGACTCCTTCCTGCCTCTCTTCTCCACCTGTCCTACTTTTCCTCCTCCCATTTAAGCTTTTTATTTCTATTTATGACTAACCTTCCACTTCTTCTCTTAACCAACTTTCCTCTTCATTCTTCATGACTCGGTGCAATTGTCAACATTTGTGGGAGACATTCCTTGACGTTTGCAAACTCTTAAAACACTTTCTCCTCTAATTTTCCACAGTGTTCTCTTCTTACCTCTATTATTATACCATCTCATGTAAGCGTTACAAATTTAGGTATCTGCTTCCCTAAAGTAGAGGCTTTTTATTCATCTCCATAACCCCTGAAATACATGGAAGGGTTTCTGTAATGTTTGCAAAATGAATAAATAAAAACACCCATCCTGTCAGAGTCACCTAGAACTGCTGTTCATGAGCACATCTCCCCTGGGCTATCCAGGCTTTTGCCCTTGATACACAAACACTGTGAGTCCTTCAAGAAAACCTTCCCAAAGGCTCAATTCCAAATCACACAGAGAGGTATTGAATAACACAGCCAAAAAGAGAAGAAGTACTTTCAGGTAAGATAGGCAGTATATGAGAATAGAGGTCTTGGAAATGCTGTTTATGATGGCCTAGAATCCATGACTAAATGAATGTGCATTTTCCAAGACAAAATTAGTAGCATTACATCTTTATAGAGAAAAGTAGGGCTGCTAGAGACACATTCATTTAGCCATGAGGTTGACTGAAGTAAGACAAAAGAGGTGTTTTGCTTTCTTTCTTTTTTTGACTGGGGCAACAGTCAGTTCTCCAGTCACAATTCTGATGCTCGATAATGGCTTGAACAATGAGGGAGGAGGAGGCTAAACAAGAAAGGAAGAAAGAGAAGCACCCACTGAGTGCTTGAGAGGGAGCTACCCAGGGAGCAAATGAATGCAAACAAACTGAGCTGATTTTTGTTGTGATGACAGATGAGTTTCCCGCAGGGTCCCGAGAGCAGCCCAGCTGGACAAGGCAGAGGGGCAGAACCGGACAATTGTGCCAGATCTAGGGAATGCTGCTGGTGACTGCCAGCTGGTCTGTTCTTAGAGGAAAACCACCAGGGTTCAAGGTGGAAAGCTGAGGAGACTGCATGCGGTATTCTGATTTGTCTGTGTCATGTGTCATATTAATGGAGTAGAATTATTTTAAGCTAAAACAATTATACTAGGATTTTGGTGTTTAGTTTTATTATTTTGGCTTGTCCTGTGGTCATTATGGCTAGCTATGCTTAAACATCTACAGTTTCCCATTAATATTTTTTCTTAGAAAATTAGAGGAGACATCTGACTCAGTTTTTATTAGGGAGTGAAATTTCTGGCCCTGGGTAAAATGTCCTCATTGGACATTACACAGGGTCGGGCAGCATGGGTCATCTCCATCTTGTCTCCTCTCCTTTATGCCCTGTGTTCCACCATAGCAAGCATGACTTTTGACTTTTGTCCTTGACCAACTCCTACTCATCCTTCATGACCCAGTGCAGTGCCCAACACGTGTGGAAAACCTTCCTTGACCATCACAGATTGTGAAATGCTCTCTGCCCTGATTTTCCACAGCCCTGTCTTCTTACCTCCATTACTGTACTTCACGTGAGTGTTACGTGTTTAGGGAACTGGACCCAGGGCCTCTGTGTTGTATGAACATGCTGTGGCTTGTGGCCCAAACAGCCTCCAAATCCATTTTTGTTGTCCTGGGAGGTAACCCTTACCTTCCACTCCAATTTGCTCTTTAATGAGACTAAATGGGCCACGTTTGTCTCTTCTCAAGCAGCATTTGATGAGACTACTCAGCGATGACAGGCAGCCCTCATCCCCCACTGAGCCAATTCCACCTGGCAGGATTGCACTTGCCCATCTTGATAGGTGGTAAGACAATTACTGATCACCTTCTAGACCTGCCTCAAAGCTTCCTGTAACCTGGCAGTAAATGAAATGCACAACCTTCCAACTCAGTGACATTTAAGGCAACCACTCATCAGTTCAGGCAGCAAAATAAATTGGTACTCAGCTGCTACCAGTCTATTTTTCTGGTTAGAACTATAAATAAAAGAAATGATTGTGCCACTGCATGTGTGACACCAACCTGCCCCCTCCCTCAAGCAATCACTTTCTCTTGCTCTCTCTGGCTTTGTTCTGGTCCCCCTGAGGAACAGAGTGTTAAGGATTGTATTTGGAGGTTTCCTAGTGCTATGTGTCTACATTTGAGTTCTGCACACACAGATAAATGTGATAAATGAATGGGTGTACATTTAAATTACATATCCACCCCTACTTAATTTATCATTCATTCATATGAAAATATTTTCCACTAAATATGGTAACTCCCTAATATTCTTATTTAGTTCTTTCTTCATGGGACTAAAGTTGCATCACTCAATGGTGACATTTAAATGACAGTTAATACTGTAACACAGAATAATGACCTTGTGAAGTGTGGTGTATTGGTGTGCTTATCCAATAATTTATAGATTCCATAAATACTAGTTATGATGTATGAAAAGAACTCGCAAATATTTTTCCCAAGGATTGTGAAATGTATCATTTTAAAAAAAGCATATTCCCTTACTTACTTGCTTCCTGATTTCCCCAAATTTATTCCCTTCTAAGCTGTAAATGTGTGCTTCTCCCCCAGTAGTCAAACATTAACAATAAAAACAAGAAAACACTCTTCCTCCTCCCACCCCCAAATACTGATGTCTTTAGTCTGTGCAAACATGAAGAAAAAAAGGAATCAAACCAAACGATCTTCACCCTCTTTCAGACTAAATCTGCTTTAATCAATGCGCTAGCATATTCTGTCAAACTCCCCGACTGCTTAAAGTAATACATTATTCCTTCAGTTTCGGCAAAAGCTAAGCCTTTGCCAGCCCCAAAACCGACTCTACGTGAAGGCTGTTGCCAAGTTGATTTCTCTGGCTCAGCCAGGAGGCTGTTCCCCGGCTCTGTTCTAAATTAATAAGGCCAATCAGAAATGCACAAATGATTGGACGGCCAATCATTCTTCTCGAGGCGATTGCCATCTCCTCCGTGGTCAGATAAATCATGTTGAAGCCATTTCACCAATGACCATAAATTAGGGGGCCTGGCTGCCGTCCCTCCCAAGGACACCGCAGACTGAGATTATTCCTGCGGCCGCACTCGGCCCCCTGGGAGTCACTGCCGGGGTGGGGGAGGGGAGGCCCCGAGTGATTTGCTGCCACAGTGCCCAGGCGGGACTGGCACTGCCTCCCCGGTCCGCGTTCCGGCCGCTCCCAGCTGTTGGCGGCGCTGCTGAGATGATGGCCTAGATGCCCCAGGTGCCGGGACTCCCATCTGGCGGCTCCCCGAGACTATTTACAGCCGAGGTTAGGCCGGTGATTGCTGGGACGGAAAACTCATTTCTCAGCTTGGCTTTTATTTACTCTCTTATTAAGGAGACTTTCATTTGCCTTGGAATGGCAGCGAGGGGCTGCGGGCCAGGCGGCCGAATGGGCCATGACGGAGCGACAGCGGCCGCCCGCGCCGCGACCTTGCGGGGAGAGGAGTGTGGGCGGCGCGCGGGGAGCCTGGGTCATGGCTCTGCAGCAGGCACGGGACCTCCGCGTTTCTACCACGCGGGAAAAGTTCAGCGGCTCGGGGGCTGCATTTCTCCCTTCATTGGTAGCTGGGTCGGCGCTCCCTTCTCCCTCGCCCCTTTGCCCGGCCACACGTTCTTTGTAAACGCAGAATAGGACAAAACGGAAAGAGGGATATGCTCTCCCCTCCGTCTAAAACGCTAGATAAAGACCCAGTCCTCCCTCAGACCCTTCTCCACTTGCGATTCAGGTCTGCGGGAAGAAGGCCCTGCACGCCCACCTGCACCTCCCCTGCCGCGGGGAGCCCCGGGAAGGCAGCGGGCACGGGTTCCGCAGGAACAACTCCCGGGAGGGCAGGTTCGTGGCTCCGCCTCCCGTTGGCAGCGCCTCAAACCCCAGCAGGCCCGCGTGTGTGCGTGTGAGCCTGCATGTCCTGAAAATCCCCCTGCAGCCTCGCACATCTGGGTCCCCTACTCATGCATATTCATGCCCGAGAGCAGGTCAGCTGCTCGGAGACAGAGAATCGAGCTCTTGAAAGCTGACCAAGCTTGTGACTTCAGTAAAATGAAGACAGAGCTGTCTTTTCTCCAACTCTTGAGCAAAGTCATAACACTTGAGGCATTTTTGTTTTTTTCTGAAAGGGACAAAGGGAAATGGGGGAGAAGTCAGCTGCAGGAATGGCATGGAGAGGGTGTCTGCAGTTCTTCCCATTGCTGTAGAAATCGTGATTTGTTTCTTGTATCCTACCTATTCCCTCTGTTAGTTTTCTTAGCCTCTGGAGAAGTGGGTATCATTTGCATATTCTTCTGCGTATGGTCCCTGTTGATGTAACATGCTCTTCCATCCCTACCCTTATCATCCTCCCATTTGGCGATGTTCCTCCCCTCTCTTCTCCTCCCCAGAAAAGAGGGATTTCCTCTTGTGCCCTCCTAACCCTCCTTTCTGTAACTTCCATCAAAAATACCCCTTTTCTGGGCACGGTGGCATGCCTGTAATCCCAGCACTTTGGTAGGCCAAGGCGGGAGGATCACTTGAGGTCAGGAGTTTGAGACCAACCTGGGCAACATGGTGAAATCTTGTCTCTACCAAAACAAACAAGCAAACAAACAAATAAACAAACCCCAGGTATCGTGGCTCATGCCAGTAATTCCAGCTGCTCCAGAGGCTGAGGCATGAGAATTGCTTGAACCTGGGAGGCGGAGGTTGCAGTGAGCAGAGATCACACCACTGCACTCCAGCCTGGGTGACAGAGCAAGACTCCATCTCAAAAACAAAACAAAAACAAAAATGCCCCTTTTTCCTTCCTTAGTAGCTCAGGGACACCGTCACTCTCTTGCACAGCCTGGGGGCAAGGAGTGGGGTGGGGGTGGCTGGGCTGGGGTGGCCCTGGAAAGAGGATATCAGAATAATACTTGACTGCTCTACCGACCTAACTGCCTCACAGCCCTTCAGGACTCCAGTCCAGTGAGAGACCTATTAAGGGCTGAAATGTGCTCACCAAAATTTATAAGTCAGTCAAAACTTCGAGTACATCAGAATGTGACTGTATTTGAAGATAGGGCCTTTATAAAGTGGTAATGTTAAATGAAGTCACATGAGTGGGCCCTAATCCAATTCAGTTGGTGTCCTTTGAAGAAAAGGAAATTCAGACACACAGACAGAGGATTTGTGCACACAGAGAAATGACATAGCAAGAGGGTGGCCATCCACAAACCAACCAGAGGAGCCTCGGGAGAAACTGAACTGCTGGCACCTTAGCCACCCAGTTCATGATATTTTATTATGGCAGACAAATACAGGTCATAAGGAGGTCTGTCCAGAAGTCAGTCCTGAAGTCCTTCCTCCTCCTCCATGACCTGGGAACTCTCCCTCAGGATGGTGCTGGCTGGGCACAACTTTTCTTTTTGTTATATTCCAGTTCTTTGAGACAAGAACCTATATCCAGTGAAATTGTTGCTGAGTCTTTATTTCTACCCCTTTTGTTGGATTTTTCAGTGTTGTCCTGTGTAAGATTCCCAGATAAAATAGAGGATACCCATTTAAATTTGAATTTCAGATAATAAATAATTTTTTACTATGAGTACAACCCAAATATTGCATGGGACATGCTTACATTTAAAAACTTATCTAAAATTTAAATCCAAGTAGATGTCTTGTATCTTTTGTCTGCTAAGTCTGCCGATGTTACTTTAGAGGTGTGTCCTTAATATCTTTACACAGTGATTCTCACCTTAGAATCACCTGGAGAACTTTTTTTTTTTTTTTTTTTTTTTGAGACGGAGTTTCGCTCTTGTTACCCAGGCTGGAAGTGCAATGGCGCGATCTCGGCTCACCGCAACCTCCGCCTCCTGGGTTCAGGCAATTCTCCTGCCTCAGCCTCCTGAGTAGCTGGGATTACAGGCACGCGCCACCATGCCCAGCTAATTATTTGTGTTTTTAGTAGAGACGGGGTTTCACCGTGTTGACCAGGATGGTCTCGATCTCTTGACCTCGTGATCCACCCGCCTCGGCCTCCCAAAGTGCTGGGATTACAGGCCTGAGCCACTGCACCCGGCAACTTTTTTTTTTTTTTAATTGCTTTTTTTAGACAGAGTTTCGGTCTTGTTGTCCAGGCTAGAGTGCAATGGTGTAATCTCAGCTCACCGCAGCCTCCCGGGTTCAAGCGATTCTCCTGCCTCAGCATTCTGAGCAGCTGGGACTACAGGCATGCACCACCACATCTGGCTAATTTTGTATTTTTAGTTGAGACAGGGTTTCTTCATGTTGGTCAGGCTGGTCTCAAATTCCCAACCTCAGGTGATCCACCTGCCTCAGCTTCCCAAAGTGCTGGGATTATAGATGTGGGTATCAAAAGATACTGATATTGGGTCCCTCCCTGGGGGATTCTTGTATCTGAGGTCTGACCTGGTGGACAGGGCTTTTTTATTTGTTTAAGCTCCCAGGTGATTTTAATGTGCACCTGAGCTACAGAAGAAACTGTAGGAAGGGACAGGTATTAACTAATTAAACGTTCATGGATATTTCATTATTGGATTTAAGCTCCCTTAAGTTTAAATTCTTTGGGTTTCCTTCCTTTTTTCTGCTAAAAATGTCATCTTATCACTCTTCTTATTGCTCAGCCCAGAGGCAAAGGTCAAGCAGATCATCGAAAAATGCCCTGTTAGTGTATGAAATGGTCATCTTATTTCAGGTCAACTGAGCCCATAGAGAATGTCAAGAGCTGTAATATTGATACCACTGCAGCAAATGACTTTCTATCCAGACAGTTCAGGTTTTATAACCAATAGTGCAGCTGGGCTCCCTGGTAAAAGATTTACCTTTTACCATTACTTTTATTACAAGCCACTGCTCAAGAATGTAGGATCTGTTTTAAGCACACTTCTAGTTCAAGAGGATTTGAACGTAATTTTTGTTCAATTCTTCCAGACCCTGGGTATCTGTCCTTTTTGACTATTAGTTGGCATGTATAGAGAGCTAAATCTTACCTGCTCCTCACTATTTACTGAAAAGTTAGAAGATTCAGGTACTATGGTTGATACCCCTGGGGTAACAAACCATTCATTCTGCTTGTGTAAGAGACTTATAATGGGGTCTGGTACTCAATGTCACCATGAAGATAAGCCTTACCAACATACACCTTCATAGTGCATGCTAAGGAGCTGCTGGCAGAGCTATAGCTGAGCAAGAGTCAAAACTAGATGAGAAGAAAATAAGATCCCTGTGACAAAAACGCATTTTGTAGAAAATGGTGCTGGTGGGTCAGCAGATGACACTGATTAGTTAGTATGTCTCAGTGCGAGTTTCAGGGATGGGGATTTGATGTGAAAGGGATTTTTAAAAAATGCCATCCAAATAAGGGAGTACACAATGGAGGTTTTGTGACTCCATTATTATCTAGTGAGAAGTTAGAGAAAACTGGCGTGGTAATTGGCAGTTGGGTGTCAAGTACATATACACTTTGGATTGGAAATCTTGGCTTTGGTGCCGCTTGGCACTGTGTCCATGGGCAACTACTTTACCTACCTGAACTTTTATTTTCTCATCTGGAAAAGGGCTTTCAGAATAGTAGAATAAAAACCTCTGAAAATCTACTCCTTCATACAAAGAACATTCTGGAAATTGCCAGAACCAACTTTTTCAGAACTCTGGGAATAACCAAAAGACTGCTACAATCTGAGGAGTGTGTATTCAAGAAAAATGGCTGAATCTCAGTAAAAATAGGGAGGTTTGTGATATTTTATTTTAAAGAGACAGGGCCTCACTCTGTCACCCAGGATGGAGTGCAGTGGTGCAATCACAGCTCACTGCAGCCTCAAATTCTTTGCCTCAAACCATCCTCCCACCTCAGCCTTCTGAGTAGCTGGGATTACAGGTGTGTGCCACCGTGCCCAGCTAATTTTTATTTTTAGAGGTAAAGTCTTGCTACGTTGCTCAGGCTGGTCTCAAACTCCTGGGCTCAAGTGATCCTCACACCTCAGCATCCTGTGTAGTGGAGATTACAGGCAGGCGACACCTCACCTGTATGTAACATTTTAACTTGACCAGTCTCCTTATCCCTCTTTCCAGATCTATGGTAGACTTGAACACTAACAGCTTCACAACCATGACAGCTCTGAGTACCAGCAGACTAGCAGCCAACAGCGAGGCAGCATAGGGTTGCAGCCATAGCAGACTTGTTACCAGAAAGACAGGGTCTCAGTCTGCTGCTCAGGCTAATGGGATGATCATGGGTCACTGCAGCCTCAAACTCTTGGGTTCAGTGATCCTCCTACCTCACCCTCCCAAGCAGCCAATACTACAGGTGCACACCTGGCTTACTTTTAAACATTTTTGTTGTTTCTTTTTTTTGAGACAGAGTCTCATTCTATCACACAGGCTGGAGTGCAGGCATGATCTCTGCTCACCGCAGCCTCCTTCACCCCAGCTCAAGCTATCCTCCCGCCTCAGCCTCCCAAGCAGCTGGGGCTACAGGTGCATGATACTACACCTGGCTAATTTTTGTATTTGTTTGTAGAGATGTGGTTTCTATATGTTGCCCAGGCTGGTCTTGAACTCCTGAGCTTAAGCGATCCACCCACCTCGGCCTCCCAAAGTGCTGGGATTACAAGCATGAGCCACCACACCTGGCCTACAAGAAATACTAAAGGCTAAAGTGAAGGTACACGAGGCAGTAACTTGCATCCACCTGAAGAAATAGAGTGCTGGTAAAGGTAAATACACAGAAACTGTAAAAGGCAGTACAAATGTATTTTGTTTGTAACTCTTTTCTTCTCCCATATAATTTAAAAGACTACATAAAACAATAATTACTAAACTGTTGACAGGCTTATACTGTAGAGAGATGCAATTTGTATGACAAATAATAGCACAGAACAGAAGGAAGCAAATGGAAGTATATATTGCAGCTAAGTTTTTGTTTGCTATTGAAATCAAGTTTGCATTAATCCAGACTATAGTGTTTTAAGATGTTAATTATAATCTTCAGTACAGCCATTAAGAAAATAACTCTGGCAGGAGAGCAGTGGAGTCCTCAGGAATGGTTCTTCTAGGTAGCTCTGCTGACGCCACCCTTTCCTGAACTGCCTTTCTGTCCCAGAGGAGTCACCCTGACCCAGCCTGCCTTGCTGCTGGGCTTTGGACCCCAGCCTTGAAAAGGCCAGGCTGTGCTAGCCCTGCCCCTTGAAGGGGCTGTAGCAAGGTAGGAGGGAGCTGGTTTCCTTTCTTCGGGCCCTAGCCAGTACCCGAGCACTCCCACCCCCACCTCCGTGAGGGCCCCAGGCCTTAAGTCCCTGGCTGGGGTTACGGCGGGGGGGGGGGGGGGTGGGGTGGGGGTGGGGGTTGTGACTCCTGCAGAGCAGAGGAACAGGGCACTGGGGCACTGGACTCAGCTCAGCATGTGGTTCGGTGATGGACCAGGTTTGGGAGGGCAAGGTCCTTTTCGTTGTTGTCATTGGTTTGTTCTTGCACATTCCAGGATATCAGTATTTTAACAGGTTGTAAGTGCCTTTCTATTGTAACTTACGTTTTTCCTCTTCTTGGCTCCAATGTTGTTAGCATAGAGTTTTTAAAAAAGAGATAAGCTCAGCCAATCACCATGGCTCATGCCTGTAATCCCAGCACTTTGGGAGGCTGAGGCAGGTGAATCGCCTGAGGTCAAGAGTTTGTGATCAGCTGGGCCAACATGGTAAAATCCAGTCTCTACTAAAAAAAACAAAACAAACAAAACAAACAAAAATTAGCTGGGCATGGTGGCGCACGCCTGTGGTCCCAGCTACTCAGGAGGCTGAGGCAGGAGAATCGCTTGAACCCGGGAGGTGGAGGATGCAGTGAGCCGAGATCGTGCCACTGCACTCCATCCTGGGTGACAGAGTGAGACTCCGTCTCAAACAAAACAAAACAACAAAAAAAGCTAATGACATAATAATATATTCCTCCATGGCAGAAACAATAAAAGTGAGTTGCAAAAAAAAAAAAAAAAAAACAGGAAATTAAAATGGTATTCTAGAAATTGTTTCACACAAATGAAGGCAGTAACAGAAAAACAAAGGAGTAAATAGACATATCGAAAACAAATAGCAAAATGGCAGATGTAAGTCTTATTTATTGTTAATCATGTTAAGTGTACATGGACTAAATATTTCAGTCAAAAGGTAGAGATTGGCATAATGAACTAAACATGATCCAACTATATTTCTCTCTAAGATACATTTTAGATTCAAAAATACAAATAGACTGAATATGAAAGGGTACTATGCAAAAAGTAACCAAATTAGGGCAGGAGTGGCTGTACAAATATGTAACGAAATAGACTTTAAGACAAAAATTGCTGCCAGAGACAATAGACACTTTAAAAAAGGCCAATCCATCAGGAAAACAATTATAAACACAGATAGACCTAACAAGAGTGCCTCAACCCTAACATACATGAAGCAAAGACTGACAGAATTGAAGAAACAGCCAACTCAACAGTAGTAGTTGGAGACTTTCATACCCTACTTTCAATAATTGATAGAAAAATTAGGCAGAAGATCAGTAAGAGAATAGAAGACTTGGACAGTATCATGAACTAACTAGGTCTAACATACATCTACAGAACCGCGAGTAACAGCAGAATACACATTGTTCTCATGTGCACATGGCACCTTCTCCAGGATAGATCATATGTTAAGCCACAGAACAAACTTCAATTAGTTAAAAGGATTGAAATCATACAAAGTATGTTCTCAGATCACAAATGAATGAAATTATTTCCTCATTTGTAAAAAATGGTAACATCTACCTGAGCAGGGGATAAAAGAATTAATCTCAAGTACCCAGCATGGGGCATAATAAACTTTATTATGAGATATTTTAATTGTAAGAACAAATTACATGTACGCATTCTTTGCTTTATAACTGGAGTGTGGCAAATGATGGGTTAACTTCCTCCTTGTAAAGTGGGAAAAAAAACCATTTTGAATTTGTGGCAGATTATAAACTTGATAGTGTTATAGCTTTGAGAAAATACAGTATCACAACCCTGACGCATCTACCACTAGTATTACTAAAAGCTGAATGTAGGACTACCTTAGAATAGAAACTGGCAAACTTATAAATTGTCCTCTGTTTATAAAACAAGATAAATGATTATGGATCTACCTGATTTTTCCTTAGAAATAGGCCATGAGTGTTCATTAATATTCTTCATTTCATACCAGAGAGGCAAGATCAGGCCACATTTTTATGAGTTAATTCTTCGAGTCAAGGTATAAAGCTTGACCTTATACTGTCTTAAAACAGATCTTAGTTCAGATTATCTATGGCTGCTTTCATGCAACAATAGCTGGTTTGGGTAGCTGTGACAGAGTCTAAATGACTCATAAAATATTTACAATTGAGATTTAAACAGAAAAAGTTTGCAGAACCATAACCTAAGAACTAAATAAATAATCCTTGGGTGGCGCTGGCAGATGATATTCCAGTAAAGACACTGAGAAAAAAATGCGGTTATCCTTTTATTTCCAAGTTTGCATAACTTTCTTCAACATGGCCAATCTTGTTTCATCTGTAAACCCATCCACTCCCTCCTCTTTATTACTTTGAAGCAAATCCAAGACATACATTGGCAATATTTCATCTACAAATATTTGAGTCTATTTGCATTGCGTTTTAAGGCATGTAATACTAATGATAGCATTTATCTTTTTTGCAAATATGAGAACAACCACACTGTTAATTTTCCTTCAAATTCTACTGTGCAATTGGTGGATTGGCCAAATGTTCTCGACTTGTATTTAAAAATTATAAGAATGAGCTGGGTGCAGTGGCTTATACCTGTAATCCCAGTACTTTGGGAGGCTAAGGTGGGAGCCCAGGAGTGTGAGACCAGCCTGGTCAACATAGTGTGATCGTGTCTCTACAGGCATGGTGGCACATGCTTGTAGAAACAGTTACTTAGGAAGCTGAGGCAGGAGGCTCTCTTAAGCTTAGGAATTTGAGGTTGCAGTGAGCCATGTTTGCACCACTGCACCAGCCTGGGCAACTAGATCAAGACCCTGTCTCAAAAATTAAAAAATGAGAAATTTAATTTTTTCACCTAAGACAATAATAAAGGAGACTTCACAGTTCTTCAGAAATTTCTCCCTACTTTTTTTTTTTCCACTGACCAGACTCAATAAGGAAGTAATATCTAATTCAGAACTGTAAGATCACTATTTTCAGATTTTACAGTTATTTAAATCAAAGATGTCTGATTACTAAGCTTATACTTCTTGCAGTGTTTAAAGGGCGTGAGGTGACTCAGCATCGGACATTTTGCTGCTGTAGCTTCACATTTCTCTTTCTTTTTTTCTTTTTTTTTGAGACAGAGTTTCGCTCTTGTTACCCAGGCTGGAGTGCAATGGCGCGATCTCGGCTCACTGCAACCTCCGCCTCCTGGGTTCAGGCAGTTCTGCCTCAGCTTCCTGAGTAGCTGGGATTACAGGCACACGCCACCCTGCCCAGCTAATTATTTGTATTTTTAGTAGAGACAGGGTTTCACCATGTTGACCAGGATGGTCTCGATCTCTTGACCTCGTGATCCACCGGCCTCGGCCTCCCAAAGTGCTGGGATTACAGGCGTAAGCCACTGCGCCCAGTCTATTTCTCTCACTTTCATGTCAACCATTCCTACACCCCCACCCACAATTCTGAATGAGCTCACCTACTTTTTATAGTGACTACATTTGCAAATATCAAATTTTAAAGAGGATTAAAGAAAAAGCTCAGATTTTATGCCCCTTTCAGGGAAGTACTGTCCATTAGGTCTGCATTCAGACCTTCCAAAGCCCTGTCCATGGCTCCACCTGCATCAACAAACTGATCCCACCTGGTCCCTGGAAGACAATCGAGGTGCACCCTGCCCCCACCTTGCTTTCAGTCATACTTGGAATGTCTCGCAGGCAGCCTAATTGGAATCAATAAAGCAAAAAAGGTTAGCTGGCTGGAGGGTCTTGTCAGAAGTGAAAGACAAGAGACTGAAATGTAGGGATGTACTGAGTGAACAGCAGTCTTTTCAGGGTTCTAATGATAGAGAACACAATTCAAAAGGCAGACTAATTGCTAGCAAATGTAATTCATTCTTTGGCATATCATTTAAAGGAAACAACTGGGATGGTGATAAGTGTGAAGTATTTTGTAGATAGGGATTTTTTTTTTTGAGATAGGCTCTCGCTCTCTTGCCCAGGATGGAGTGCAGTGACGTGATCGTGGCTCATTGCAGCCTTGACCTCTTGGGTTCAAGTGATCCTTCCACCTCAGCCTCCTGAATAGCTGGGACTATAGGTATGCACCACCACATTTGGCTAATTTTTATATTTTTTTAGGGATTGGTTTTCACCACGTTGCCCAGGCTGGTCTCAAACTCCTGGGCTCAAGCGATCTGCCTGCCTTGGCTTACAGAGTGTTGGGATTATAGGCATGAACCGAGATTTTTAAATGAGAATTAAAAATTCTCCAGCCAAAAATTCTCCAGCCGAGATTTTTAAATGAGAATCTTTAAACATACACACATAGTTTAAAAATGGTCTTATTTTCCCTAACGCTGTTAAGTTCTTTGGAATCAAAGAACCATTTGACTGTACTAAGAATCACAAATAGTACAACATAGGATGATCTTATGATAAATGCATGGTTAAATTAGCGACCTTTGTTTTCCCCGCTAGGCTTATAGCCTCCAAATGGTCATCATTTTCCTGGCTTAGAAGCAGCAGCAAAAGCATACGTGTGAATGCAGGGATTATCAGTTTGTCTCTGCATTACTGCTAAAAACTGCTTCTCCCACTTCAGTCACCCTACCATGTTCCATGTGGAAGATTATTTTCCATGTCAGAAGGGTATTTTCTCAATGTCATTGTCTCTTTTACAAATTTAACCATTTTACTCCCAAACCCCTAGAGCCAGGTTCTCTATACCTTATTTTAGTTATGTACTGCTGGGTAATAAATTATCCAAAATGTAGTAGCTTAAAACGAAAACCATTTTATTTGTTCACGGATCTGTGGGCCAGGAAATATTGGGCAGGGCTAAGTAGGGATGGTTCTTCTCTTCTCTATAATGCTTATGGCCTCAAGCGGAAAGACCCAAATAGCTGAGAGCTGGCTAGGCCTCTCTCTTCTCATGTTATCACCTGGAGGGACTCATCTGGGGCCTGAGGATAGAAGGCTTCACTCCTAATGTCTGGGCACTGTGGTTCTCTCCCACATGGCCTCTACTCACTAATCTAGTCTAACATATGCAGTGTGACTGGCTTCCAAGAGTGAAAGCAGGTGCTAGGAGACCTCCAGACATCTCAGAATGTCACTTCTGCATTCTATTAAAGCAAATCACAAGCCAGACCGGACTCAAGGGGTGGGGAAACAAACTCCACCTCTCGATGGGAAAAGGAACACTTGCAGAGAGACATGGGAAGCACCGTTGGCAGCCATTTTGGGAGACCACTGCCACACCTTTCAAGAGCTAGTCATGACAGAATGTTAGAAGACTCCTTCGTCTTCCATGGAGAAGAAGTATCCCAATCTTCTGGTATCTAATCCAAGGATTGATTCTTTCCATTGTTTTCCACTACTGAGTGGGGGAGAAGGAGGCAGCATAAGCATTAGGGTACAAGTGAAGGTGAACAGAGCTGAGGATGTTTCACAGTAATAGCATTCTAAATATGACTGTCTTCCATTCTGTTCTTCCCAAGCTTCCACTTTTAGCTTCCTTTTGTGAATTAAGACTGTGGATCATTTAAAATATTTTTTTCTTTTTTTTTTTTTTGAGACAGGGTCTCCCTCTGTCCCCTAGGCTGGAGTATAGTGGCACTGCAGCACCAACCTGGGTGCAAGTGATCCTTTACTTCAGCCTCCTGAGTAGCTGGGACTATAGGCACAGCTATAGTCACCACCACACCCAGCTAATTTGTGTACAGATGGTGTCTTGCTATGTTGCTCATGGTGGTCTTGAACTCTTGGGGTCAAGCAAACCTCCCCCCTTGGCCTCCCAAAGTACTGGGATTACAGGCATGAGTCACCATGCCTGGTCATTTAAAATATTTTGTTGGTATTTTATAGATTACTTTTAACTTCCTGGATTGTAGAACTAAGCAGAATTAGTATTCTTTGATGCCTTATCTCACCTGTTACAGTAACTTTTCTCTATAAGGTGGTACATTTTACTAACCCTTTGTAGGTACACACTTCAACTATTTAAGTGATAAAGGGAGTCTTCTTGATTCTTACTGTCTTTAGCAAGATTAGGCTCTAGCCCTCTCACTTAAGAATACCTCTTGGGAGTAATTCTTTTCTCTGAATTCTTCATATGTTTACTAATGGTATCCATGGTAGTTCCTTTAGAGGCATAGTTGAGACGTATTAGCCATTACTGTTATTCCTGCGAAGGCTTATAGTGTTGGCATCCATTCCCTCTTGATTTTGAGTCTGTGTTCACAGTTGATAATCTCACACTGAGCCATGATACTCTCGTATCAGACCATTACCTGATATCAAGAAACTTCACAGTGTATTCATAGAAAAGACAGAAAAAAGTTTTGCTAAATATGTCCTATTTACATATATATAGTATTTTATTTTAAAATGTCATTGAGCATATACATTTTCTTTAGCTTTTTCCAGGGGACATTGCACCTAAGTTTCAAAACACACAAAATAGATCCCCTTTACTAAACAGTTTTCATTTTGGGGTTACAAAAAAGTCAACGTTTCACAATCACAAAGCATAAAGGTACATAGTTCTGAAACCATTTCCAGGCAGATTTCTCTCATTCACTGAACATAAGGTAGTTTTGGAAACCCAGACCATGATCCATTCCTTACAAATGATCTCCATCATGGGCCTCCCTGGGTCTCCAGGAAAAAAACAACAACAACAACAACAAAAAAAAAAAACTAAGGGAAAAACAGGAGTAAAAGAGTAACCTCAGGACTCAGGAAACAAACACAAAATACTTGTGGGACATCAGAAAAGTAGAGGACACAGGTTCTCCTTCAAGTACATCACAGTAGGAAACTACAGCACATTTACAGCCTTGGGTCACTGTCTACCTGGTTGCTACATAAACAAAACTTCACCTAAGACACAGAGGAAAAATTAAAGCTATTTACACAGATAACACTGTGGATTGGAAAGAGAAGTCCTCTGCAGACTGGCACTCCATCTGACAGAAGCCACAGTACTCACAGAAGCAGCAAGTCAGGCTGCTTACGTAGCGTCCTTTGAAAAATCCCAGTGTACAAACACGTGCCACGTCACCCACACAAGACCGATGTCTGCTCAGAGAGGTGGGCTATGTAGTGTGCAGGCTGCAGCCTTTCTCTGCAATTGTAAGTCTTCAAAACAATCTGTGTTCCTAACATAAAATTCTGTCCTGTGGCCAGAGCGTGTTTTACCATTTTCTTAATTTGATAACTTTCAGGATCGGCCGGGTTGTTCTTTGCATAGACAATGACTCTCACTGCTTTCTGCAAGTGTCCCAGAAGCACTAACTTACTGAAAATAGAATCAAAGCTTAACATACTCACTCTGAAAAACAGCAGAGCTGCTGGGTCACTTAAGGAAAGCTGAGAACCTCAAACCGGTGGAAGGAAAACCAGTGACCACTTGTGGCCTTATAAAGTTGATTGGCAGGTGATATGAAGAGGAGAATCGGAATTTTAAAGACATGGGAGATGTGTCCCTAATATTTTCATACTAGTGCTCTTGTTAAACAGAAAACCCTGCCTGAATGGGGAAGATCTGAAGCTAAATCTGGATCCTGGGACTCATATTCTTGCCCACCAACATCTCCCTGTGGCTGCCATTCTTCCCTGGAAGTAAATGAATACCGAGAACACAGTAAGAGGACGGTGGCCACAGCTGACTTTACAAAGCCGCATGGAAATAAGTTGTTTAAGAATTTAAAAAGTAAGCACTCCAAATCCCCTAACACGGAATACTGTGGAAAATAACTGAAATTCCCACTGCTTAAGGCTTTGTCCTATTAGACAGCTGAGTACTTGGCCTAGCCCGATTTTCACCTTTCCCACCTCAAGAACAGCAGATAGGTATGCACAACCACAGCAGAACACACCCTCCACCTCTCTGACTGCTGACACTGGCTACAGAAACAAGGCTTTGGTTATCATCTAGCAAAATGCCACAGAGTACGGATAGACCGAGTTTGTTCTAAAGAAAGGAGTTTTACCAGACAGTCTGAAGAGGCCAGCCCAGCCAAGAGTTAGAGCTGAAAAAGCCTTTCATTAAAGTCGCCACACACCCCTCAAGACAACCATGAAGACTTGACTAGGAAATCAAAAGCTTTTTATTAAACAAGACTTCCTCTGAGGCTATTCGAGCAAGCAGATTTGACTGTAAGTCAGATACGCAAGATTTCAGAACCACGTATAAATAACGTTCTGCAGCATTTCGAAGTGTGTGTCCTTTGACTTTCCCAGGAATGCACCAAGGGCCGACCCATTATGTAGACACAGGTACTGTTCTAGGATTGGGTGACAGGGGGCCTGGGTGAAATATCGGGCCAAAACTGACTTAGCTCAATTCATAGAGCAAGATCAGTGCTGGGCAGACCTGTCATGCTTCATTTACATCATTTCCCCTCTTTGGATTTCTTCACCTCATTTATAGTCTTCCTAAACATAAACATGACTTTATCTGGTAACTAAGGTCTTTCCACCCAGGGTGGCTTATGAAACAATTCCTAGATGCCTTTCTAACTAAAACCAGCAGGATTAAATGCTCAAGATTTTATAATACTTCAAATTAGAGGTTTCTAGAGTTTTTCCTGAGACGTGCCTTAGCAGTAAATGAATTGGCGGATTGAGTAGAAGGTCGTTGTGACATCTACACCCAAATTCTTACTCTGATGGCTTGATCAAACTGGAGAAGCTCAAGGTAGGGCCCAGATAGAGGCCGAGGAAAGCAAATAAATGAAAGGCAATTGGGACACAGGAAGGATCCGAAAGATGACAGCTCAGGGACCTCCACAGAAGACCCGCTCAGATTTCCTACTTAAACATGACTCTGAGAGCCAGGACAGAACAGGGAGTGAAGCACACTGCTATCGCATGCCTGAAGGTTTTCCCACAGCATCAGACTCCACCAGGAAGCAAAGCGTCTTCCACCAACTCTCCATAGAGATGTCTGGGGTAGCTAAGATCTACTGCAGGAGGAGGAAATGCACTGTCGGATGAAGACAACTCCTGACAAGGCAGAAGTCCCGTTCTTCCCAGGAAACACTTCCACAAACACCTGGAGGTGTGAATTCTCACAGCACTTCACCTGCCAGAAAGGGCACTGTTTCCACATTGTGAAATGAGTTCATTCCTGAGAAGGAGGGGCTCCAGGCCTTTTCAAATAAAATAACAACTCCAGAAATGCAGGTGATTTACTGCCCCAGAGGAGAGACTTCTATCCTCTCCTCTGGAGAAGAAATTCAAACAAATATGAGAACTGGAATTAGCTCTTAATAATTTTGGGAAAATCACACCAGTGACATTTTTCTTTATTGGGTCAGAAGAGTGTTTTAATTACTCAAAGTTGTCAAAATGGTGACAACACCTCAGTAGCTCAGCAGGAAGAAGACTAGGCAGTTTGGTGGCTCTACAAGTCTAAGAGTCAGAAGTGAGTTTTATAATCTACTTGGCCACTCCTCCCAGCAGAGAAGCAGCAGGTAGATAAGGTGTGGACTGTGCCTGCTGCTGCTGCTCTCGTGGCGAACACTCAGAGGTGCAACCACAGTGGGACCTGGAGGAGCTGGGACATGATTCTTTAGAGAAGAGACAGGGAGCACAGCATGAGAATGGCCAGTCAACCCATTTCAAATTTTCCATTAAAGTGCCCCACCGAGGGGCATTGTACAAAGATGATGGGGAGAGCACAACTGCTGTTCCTTGATAAATCTCTGATCCTTACACTGAGTTTGGAGTGGGCTTGGGGACAGTCACAAGCCATGAAACCTGAATCCAAAATGGTCCCCAGACGAGGTATGGTGAACCAGCAAATGCAAGGAACTTCCTAAACTGCTCTATGAAACACTGCTTTATTTGTGTCCCCGCGACACAGAAAAGTGGGAACCTGTATCAGAAGTGAAAATTCAGACTCTCATAGAGAACCCTTGAGCCACACAGGGAGACCACTGAAGACAAGAGAGGAACTGCTGGTCCACAGAACACTCACAGTTTCATGAAAACATCCCGATTTAGGGAGAAAATGTAGCTTGGGAAGGGATGTTACACAACAAAGACCCTCTGTCATGCAGGCCACTAGCCCAGATGCTGCCGGGACTGTGTGGGCTGGAGGATGTGGGGACAACCCAGCCTGGGTGGGACTTTGACACAGAACTTCCTCAGCAGGGTGTCGGAAAGTCTCAGGCATGTTCTATGGAGGGAAAAAAAAACAGATTCAAGGAATGTCAAAAAAGGGAAAAAAAATTCCCTGCCTCACTTCACCATTGCCACAAAAGAATAAAAACAGGAAACAGAGGGAGGGGCAGATGGCAATCCCTGAAATAAATCTCAGGCTTCCTAGACGGTGGGCACTTACATTTTGAGGCATGACCCCCAACTTTCCAGTGCAGCACTTTTTAACCCTTAGAGAAGTTGGCGGCTTGACAGGCTGAAGAGTCCTCTGCCATTTACACCTGAAAATGGCTGCCCCAGCTACTCTAGATAAAATAAATATGACATATGTGCCCCAAATAGGCAACGGCTGCCTCAGAGGCCTGTGAAAGGAACTGAAATACAACACGTGGTAGCAGCCTTTGTGTTTTGCTCTTATTGAGTTGACCTGTTACTAAAGAAGAAATGGAAACCAAAGGGTCATCTTGAAGCATGGCCTTTTGGCTGCAAACTCCCCACCTGGGCTGGCTGGGAAGAGATTGCATCACTTGGAAATCAGCTGGGCACTTCCCAGTTCCATCCTGCCAAGAGGCATCCCAGCTTTCTTCCCCTCTGTCCTCCCAATCCCCTGGGCCATTTTCATGACAGTTTGTTTCCATGTATTAAAGGAATGACATATACAGAAATGTCGTCTCCTGAGCCCAGTCGGTCATTAGATATCCGCCATCCTCTGTCTTTCAGCACACCCCGGGCACGCATCACCAGGTCCTGAGCTGCCAGTGTGTACCTGTGCGGAAGAGGCAGGAACATGACAGTCAGTAGAGCATCAGGCAGAAGCCAGGGTCAAGCGAAGCTGGGAAGTGGAAGGCATCACTACAGTTGTATAAACAAGTTTTAAATACGCTTACAGTAACAAAGAGCCAAGGTCATCTTTTCCCAAAATGTAAGACACCTAATGTGAGATTACTGTTTACATGGTAGTGGGATAAGGTACTAAATACTTTAAATAATGTCTTACATTATTCCCCTGCTCAGTTCTCTTTTGATGTTTTTTATTATATTGAGCGGAGTCTCAGTTTGCTGCTAGTGTATCTCAAAGAGCTGCTCAGGCTCAGAGCTTTTCATGTCAAATAGTATCTAGCTAAAAAAGTACATGGGAGAAATAACTTTTGTTTTCAATATATTTATTTTTAGAGCTATTTTCCTTTTGTGACAAAGAATAGTCATTTTCTATTTATGGTAGGAATAATCATTTAAAATAAGTTTTTTAAAAAGTGAGTTGAGGAAAAATATTAAAAATAATACACGTGGCATAAGCATATAGCAGGAATGTGAAGTTTTTTTTTTTTGTAAAGGACTGATAAGCCTTGGTGTGAGTGAGCTGCTTGTCACTGTCACCCTCTCCTCTTGACCAGTGTAAGTTCAGCAAGGGATCACTCAAGAATTTGAAAATAAGATTGCTCACTGAGATTTAAACTGTAAGTCTAAGGAGAAAGAATGACACTATAAGGTGATGGAAAGTATTAACATCTAGGAGAGAGACTAACTTGGGAGGTGATTTGGGTGGGTATGGGCCTGTGTTAGCCCTGAGGCATAAAAAAATGAGACAAAACTGACAGGTGTCTATCCAAATACTGACCAGAGCAGAGGGAGTCATTGCTGACAGCCTTCAAAGGAAACTAGTTCCACCGGCAGGGCCATATTTGCTGTGGGATGGACTACCCTCTTAGCCTATACCATTAAGCGTTATGATTCAGCTTTATTCTGATTTCATGTTCACCAGAGAACCTCCTGGTTATGATCTGCCTCCCTGTGTAGGCCTGCCTACAGGAAAGAATGAGCTAATCATTTGTACTTTAAGAATATCTGTGTAAATGCCAAGTGCCATTTTGGTTTACAGATCAATCTTGTGAGCTCGGCTAAGGTGAGACCAACTCCGATAATGAATCTCTTTTTCTGTATCTTGATTAAATCCATTTCTGAAACTGAAAAGCTAAAAGCCAGACTGGTAAATCATGAAGATAATAACTGTCACCTTATAAGGCCTCTTGGAAGCCAGCCTGTGGGTCTTTTACAAGGAACCACCCTGATATTGCTAGTGACCTTTTCCTACTTGGAATGTCTCAGTCTAGTGACCTTTCCCTATTTGGAATGTCTCAGTCTTGCCTTCAGAACTGTGAGTTATGAAATTCAGAACCCTAGAATCCTCTCCATTTCTTTTGCTAAAGTTCACAGACTTTGATGTTGAGACCTGCATCATTGTTACATTATTTAAGAACAAGTGCTTTAGCAAATGATCCCAGGATTGTGAAGATTCCAAGTTGTACAGTCTTTGAGGATCAAGTCTTTTTTTTTGGGGGGGGGGGCGATGAAGTCTCACTCTGTCACCAGGCTGGAGTGCAGTGGTGCGATCTTGGTTCCCTGCAACCTCCACCTCCTGGGTTCAAGAGATTCTCCTGCCTCAGCCTCCCGAGTAGTTGGGAGTACAGGTGTGCACTACCATGCCCGGCTAATTTTTATATTTTTAGTAGAGATGAGGTTTCACCATTTTGGCCAGGATGGTCTTGATCTCTTGACCTTGTGATCCACCCACCTCAGCCTCCCAAAGTGCTGGGATTATAGACATGAGCCACCATGCCTGGCCTGAGGATCAAGTCTATTTGTATAGCCCAGATAGCAAACAGAAGGGTAACATACACTACAGCAGAAAGGATATTATAGTCAATACAAAATAAATACCTTTCCTCCTAGAGGATGGGGTAGTAAGTAAATATTTTTTCTGTCTGTATTGAGAGATTTATCATCTTTGAGGCAGAAATCTTTGTTATTCTTGAGGGAAGATGCAACCAGTTTGTTCAGTTTCTCCTCCTCTTGAGATTAGGAAATAAACGAAAGCCTCCAAAGAGGTCTTTGGCTAAAGAGCCAATTAAATATCTCAAAATCCACATACTGCAGCTCACATACTATAGTCAGAAGAGCCTCTCAGCTGCTCACCCCATGTATTAGTCTGTTCTCACACTGTAATAAAGAACCACCTGAGACTGGGTAATTCATAAGCAAAAGTTTAATTGTCTCACAGTTCTGCATGGCTGGGGAAGCCTTAGGAAACTTACAATCATGCCTGATGGTGAAGGCAAAGCAAGGCATGTCTTACATGGCAGCAGGAGACAGTGAGTGAAGAGGGGAAATGCCACACTTTTAAACCATCAGATCTTGTGAAAACTCACTCACTCACTCTCACAAGATACCACAGCATGGAGGAAATCTGTCCCCATGATCTAGTCGCCTCCCACCAGGTCCCTCCCCTGACACGTGGGGATTACAATTCAACATAAGTTTTGGGTGAGGACACAGAGCCGAACCGTATCACCCCAGCTTACTCTTAGTTTTATATTAAATTGTATATCTAAGACACAAACACATAAACACAGCAATACCAGAGTGACGTTTATTATCCTAGTGATTGACCAGTCTGCACCTGAGTTTCTTAGGTTCAGAAACCTGACTGAGTTGATCTGCCATTCAGGCCTGAACACACCTTAACCTGGCTATGAGCTGACTAGACATAGAGAGTTATGGTAAGCTATGAGAAAATATGCCTGACAACAAAAGATACTCAATCCTTTTGTAGTTCATAAGCCCAGTGTTTGAGTTTTCACACTCACGTGTGAGATGTGCCTCCTTCAAACCTTGTTACCATGTCAGCATATTACCCATGAGACATAGAAAACAAAAGATACTCAAAGATGTCCAAAACTCAAAATACAACTCCTATGGCTATTTTAAGCTCCAAATAGGCCTCAACAGGTCCTGCAGTCATAAAGAACTGGCTTTATTAGAGTCATGAAAGATGAACAAGAGACCATCCTGATGCTGCTATTACTAGTGACTTTGAATATTTTTTGAATGGCCAAAATTAGCTTGGTATTTTAAAAAATGCAAGCATTAGGTCACCTAGAAAAGATGGCTACCCAGGAAACTCATTTCCCTGAGGGCTGTAGATAATTAAGGTTTTATTCTTCAATATGATTACTGCCTATTCCAAGATAACTTCCTTTGAGATTGCTTCTCTCTTCACCATCCACTCTTGTTTTCCCTTAGGTGCTGAACTTCCTGAGGGAAAAACCCACTCTTGCTTTCTCAGTTTGTTACTTCCCATTTTCTTCCTGTTACCAGTAGGCCCAACACGCTAGTAATCTGTCCTCTTAAAGCTTGATCCAAGGGTGGCTTCTCAATACTCTGCTCAACCTTGTGTGTTCAGCACAAATACTGCTGACTATTTTATCCTTAAAATCTCTGTTCTTTTTGAATTCTCCTTTCTTTCTGGGGCTTCCATGCCATAACCCTCTCCATGTTCTCCCATGACTGGCCTTCCATGACACACAGCACAAGTCCTTCACTCTGATGCTCCTTCTCAATTTCCTTTATAGGCCCTAAGGCTTAGGAAGAACTCAATGAACATTAATTTCTTTTTACTTCCAAAGTGGAACATCCCCAGCTATCATCCTTAGTTAATGGTATTCTAGTGTCCTAGGCAAGAAATTATAGTGTTCTTCAACGACACTTTTGCAACCTGATATTGTTCAATTATAAAATCCACAGGGCAGAGTAGGACTTCTAAACTTTGCATTATTATTATTATTTAGAGACAGGACCTAACTCTGTCATCCAGGCTGGAGTGCAGTGGCATCATCATAGCTCACTGTAACCTCAAAGTCTTGGGCTCAAGTGATCCCCTCACCTCGGCCTCCCAAGTAGCTAGAACTAAGGCACATTCCACCATGCCCCGCTAATAAACTTTGCATTATTTGAAGTGTATTTTATCAGTAGCAGATGGCTAATTAAAACAAAATTTATAGTCATTAACCTGAGAATTGTATCTATTACAAAAACTAATACATCTTAACCTATATTTTGCAAACATACATACACACACACACATATGAAAACTTATTTTGTGTTTTCAATTTTTTACGTGCTTCTTTCCTTCTTTCTTTCTTGTTTTCTGTTACATTGGTAGCTTTAATACTCACCTCCCCCAATTGGCTTGGAAGTGTTATTTCTATTCTTTTATCAGTTATGCTTAAGTTTTGTTTTGTTTTGTTTTTCCTTTGTGTGGAGAACGGGGTCTTGCTATATTGCCCAGGCAGGTCTCAAACTCCTAGGCTCAAGCTATCCTCCCGCCTCTGCCTCCCTAGGAGCTGGGATTACAGGCATGAGCTACAGTGCCAAGCATATTTAAGTTTTTAATATATAAGTTAATCAATATTTCTGTCCTCCTCCTTAGAAGACAAAAGAAAAAAGAAAAACTAAAAGGACCTTAGAATGCCTTCTTTTATCTTCCATGCTACTGCCTATTTTAATTCACCTTTTTTCCAGCCTGTCTTAATCATTATCATTTACAATCTACATAAATAAACCAACATACTAACTTATTTGTTTTATTTCAACCTATTCCTGCTTCTGGATTTAATTTCCTTCTATTGAAGTATATTTTTATGTTTTTTTTTTTTTTTTTTTTTTTTTTGGAGATGGAGCCTCAGTCTGTTGCCCAGGCTGGAGTGCAATGGCATGATCTTGGCTCACTGCAACCTCTGCCACCCGAGTTCAAGCAATTCTCCTGCCTCAGCCTCCCGAGTAGCTAGGATTACAGGCTCCTGCCACTATGCCTGGCCAATTTTTGTATTTTTAGTAGAGATGGGGTTTCACCATCTTGGCCAGGCTGGTCTTGAACTTCTGACCTTGTGATCCACCCACCCCAGCTTCTCAAAGTGCTGGGATTACAGGTGTGAGCCACCATGCCCAGCCTTGAAGTACATTTTTAGTAATTTTTTTAAACAATGGTCCATGAGTGATAAGCTCACCTAGTGTGTTTGGATTAAGAAAATCTTTATTCTTACCTTTAATTTTGGTTGATAGCATTATTGTTATGGAATTCTAGATTGTCTGTTATTTTCCCTCAGCAGTTTAGAGACATTATTCTGCTTACTTCTGACTTTTACTCTTTTTGAGGAGAAGTGTGTCTTCTATCATTCCTTTATAGGTAAATGACTTTTGCAATTGATAGCTTTTCAAGTTTTTGTTTTTTTGTTGCTAATATGAAATACTACTAAGACATAACAAAAAGGACCTTTTTATTTATCTTGCTAAGAAATTAGATTTACTCCTTCAAACTGAAAACTTCTGAAAACTCAGCCATCAAGTTTTTGAATATTGCGTCTCCTCTATTTTGTAGATATTCTCCATAAACTCTAATTAGATTTTCTGATTTTACCTTGCAGATTTCAACTTCTCTGTGATATCTTTCAATTCACTAACTCCCTCTTTAGCAGTTTACTAGCCATTTAGTGAATTTCTTTCTTTTTTATTATACTTTAAGATCTGGGGTACATGTGTAGAACGTGCAGGTTTGTTACATAGATATACACATGCCATGGTGGTTGGCTGAATCCATCACCTGGTCATCTACATTAGGTATTTCTCCTAATGCTATCCCTTCCCCTACCCAACACCCCTCGGCAGGCCTCAGTGTGTGATGTTTCCCTCTGTGTCTATGTGTACTCATTGTTCAACTCCCACTTATGAGTGATAACATGCCTTGTTTGGCTTTCTGTTCCTGTGTTAGTTTGCTGAGAATGATGGTTTTCAGCTTCATCCATGTCCCTGCCAAGGACATGAACTCATCCTTTTTGATGGCTGCATAGTATTCCATGGTATATATGTGCCACATTTTCTTTATCCAGTCTATCATTATGGGTATTTGGGTTGGTTCCAAGTCTTTGCTATTGTAAACTGTGCCGTGATAAACATAAAGCAATAAACATACAGCAATAAACATACATGTGCATGTGTCTTTTTTTTTTTTTTTTTTGAAACAGAGCTTTGCTCTATGGCCCAGGCTGGAGTGCAGTGGCGTGATCTGGGCTCACTGCAGCCTCCCCCTTTTGGGTTCCGGTTCAAGTGATTCTCCTGCCTCAGCCTCCTGAGTAGCTAGGATTACAGGCACGCACCACCATGCCCAGCTAATTTTTTTGTAATTTTTTTTAGTAGAGATGCGGTTTCACCATGTTGGCCATGCTGGTCTTGAACTTCTGACCTTGTGATCTGCCCGCCTTGGCCTCCCAAAGTGCTGGGATTACAGGCGTGAGCCACCGTGCCCAGCTGAATGTGTCTTTATAGAATGATTTATAATCCTTTGGGTATATACCCAGTAATGGGATTGCTGGGTCAAGTGGTATTTTTAGTTCTAGATCCTTGAGGAATCACCACATTGTCTTCCACAACTAATTTACACTCCCACCAACAGTGTAAAAGTGATCCTATTTCTCCACATCCTCTGCAGCATCTGTTGTTTCTTGACTTTTTAATGATCGCCATTCTAATTGGTGTGAAATGGTATCTCACTGCGGTTTTGATTTGCATTTGTCTAATGACCAGTGATGATTTTTAAAATATGTTTGTTGGCTGCATAAATGTCTCCTTTTGAGAAGTGTCTGTTGATATCCTTTGCCCAGTTCCTGATGGGGTTTTTTTCCTGTAAATTTGTTTAAGTTCTTTGTGGATTCTCGATATTAGCCCTTTGTCTGTCAGATGGGTAGATTGCAAAAATTTTCTCCCATTCTGTAGGTTACCTGTTCACTCTGATAGTTTCTTTTGCCATGCAGAAACTCTTAAATTTAATTAGATCCCATTTGTCTATTTTGGCTTTTGTTGCCATTGCTTTTGGTGTTTTAGTCATGACGTCTTTGCCCATGCCTATGTCCTGAATGGTATTACCTAGGTTTTACCTACATTTAAATCTTCAATCTATCTTGAGTTAATTTTTGTATAAGGTATAAGGAGGGATCTAGTTTCAGCTTCTGCATATGGCTAGCCAGTTTTCCCAACACTATTTATTAAATAGGGAATCCTTTCTCCATTGCTTGTTTTTTGTCAGGTTTTTCAAAGATCAGCTGGTTGTAGGTGTGTGGTGTCATTTCTGAGGCCTCTGTTCTGTTCTATTGGTCTACATATCTGTTTTGGTAGCAGAACCATGCTGTTTTGATTTCTGAAGCTTTGTAGTGTAGTATAGTTTGAAGTCAGGTAGCATGATGCCTCCAGCTTTTGTTTTGTTTTGTTTTTGTTTAGAATTGTCTTAGCTATGCAGGCTTTTTTTTTGGTTCCATATAAAATTTAAGGTGATTTTTTTCCAATTCTATGAAGAAAGTCAATGGTAGCTTAATGCAGTTAGCATTCAATCTATAGATTAATTTGGGCAGTATGGCCATTTTCATGATTATTGATTCTTCCTAACCATGAGCATGGAATGTTTTTCCATTTGTTTGTGTCCTCTCTTACTTCTTTGAGCACTGGTTTGTAGTTCTTGAAGAGTTTCTTTACATCCCTTGTTAGTTGTAGTCCTAGGTATTTAATTCTCTTTGTAGTAATTGTGAATGGGAGTTCAGTCATGATTTGGTTCTCTGTTTGTCTGTTATTGGTGTATAGGAATGCTTATGATTTTTGCACATTGGTTTTGTAGCCTGAGACTTCGCCGAAGTTGCGTATCAGCCTAAGGAGATTTTGGGTTGAGGTGATGGGGTCTTCTGAATATACAATCATGTTGTCTGCAAATAGAGACAATTTGACTTCCTTTTTTCCTAATTGAATAGCCTTTATTTATTTTTCTTGACTGATTGCCCTGGCCAGAACTTCCAATACTATGTTGAACAGGAATGGTAAGAGAGAGCATCCTTGTCTTGTGCCAGTTTTCAAAGGGAATGCTTCCAGTTTTTGCCCATTCAGTATGATATTGGCTGTGGGTTTGTCATAAATAGCTCTTATGATTTTGAGATACATTCCATCAATACCTCGTATTGAGAGTTTTTAGCATGAAGGGCTGTTGAGTTTTGTCGAAGGCCTTCTCTGCATCTGTTGAGATAATCATGTGGTTTTTGACTTTGGTTGTGTTTATGTGATGAATTACATTTATCAATTTATGTGATGAATTACATTATGGATCCCAGGGATGAAGCTGACCTGATCGTGATGGATAAAGTTTTTGATGTGCTGTTGGATTCGGTTTGCCAGTATTTTATTGAGGATTTTCGCATCAATGTTCATCAGGGATACTGGCCTAAAATTTTCTTTTGTAGTTGTGTGTTTGCCAGGTTTTGGTATCAGGATGATGTTGGCCTCATATAATGAGTTAGGGAGGATTCCCTTTTTTTTCTATTGTTTGAAATAGTTTCAGAAGGAATGGTACCAGCACCTCTTTGTACCTCTCGTAGAATTTATCTATGAAACCATCTGGTTCTAGACTTCTTTTGGTTGGTAGGCTATTAATTGCTGCCTCAATTTCAGAACTTGTTATTGGTCTATTCTGGGATTCAACTTCTTCCTGGTTTAGCCTTGGGAGGGTGTAAGTGTTCAGGAATTTATCCATTTCTTCTAGATTTTCTGGTTTATGTGCATAGAGATGTTTATAGTATTGTCTGATGATAGTTTGTATTTCTGTGGGATCGGTGGTGATATCACCTTTATCACTTTTTATTGCATTTATTTGATACTTTTTTCTTCTTTATTAGTCTGGCTAGTGGTCTATTTTGTTGATCTTTAAAAAAAAAAAAAACAGCTCCTGGATTCATTGATTTTTCAAGGGTTTTTGGTGTGTCCATCTCCTTCAGTTCTGCTCTGAACTTAGTTATTTCTTGTCTTCTGCTGGCTTTTGAATTTGTTTGTTCTTGCTTGTCTAGTTCTTTTAATTGTGACGTTAGGGTGTTGATTCTAGATCTTTCCTGCTTTCTCCTGTGGGCGTTTAGTGCTATAAATTTCCCTCTACTCACTGCTTTAAATGTGTTTCAGAGATTCTGGTATGTTGTGTCTTCATTCTTATTGGTTTCAAAGACCATCTATATTTCTGCCTTCATTTTGTTATTTACCTAGTAGTCATTCAGTAGCAGGTTGTTCAGTTTCCATGTAGTTCTGTGGTTTTGAGTGAGTTTCTTAATCCTGAGTTCTAATTTGATTGCACTGTGGTCTAAGAGACTGTTTGTTATGATTTTCATTCGTTTGCATTTGCTGCAGAGTGTTTTATTTTCAATTATGTGGTGGTCAATTTTAGAATAAGTGTGATGTGGTGCTGAGAAGAATGTATATTCTGTGGATTTGGGGTGTAAAATTCTGTAGCTGTCTATTAGGTCTGCTTGGTCCAGAGCTGAGTTCAAGTCTTGGATATCCTTGTTAATTTTCTGTCTTGTTGATCTAATATTGACAGTGGGGTGTTAGTCTCCCACTATTATTGTGTAGGAGTCTAAGTCTCTTTGGAGATAGCTCTAAGAACTTGCTTAGTGAATCTGGGTGGTCCTGCTTATAATCCTAGCACTCTGGGAGGACAAGGCAGGTGGATCACTTGGGCCCAGGAGTTAGACTCCAGCCTAGGCAATATGGTGAACCCTATCTCTACCAAAAAATACAAAAATTAGCTAGGCATGCACCTGTAGTCCCAGCTACTTGGGAGGCTGGGCCTCCAAGGAGCAAGTTGGCTGTGCACTGCAATCTGGGTGACAAAGCAAGACTCTTTCTCAAAAACAAAAAAAAAAAAAGAAGAAAACACCTGAAGCTGGTGATCAGCAGCTTCCTGATAATGTCTCAAGAGATGGGCAAGTGGGCTCAAGCACGCAGACTAGGAGGCAAATGGAGAAGTTTAACTGTCATCTGACCTTCCTCTAGAAACACTTGACAGATAAGGGAAAAACAAATGAGCATGTGCACGACTTCAGTAAGCACTCTGCATACGAAGCCCCTCTCAAGTGCTAGGAGGCCACTGCGCATGCAGACAGCCCGCCCCAAGGGAAGAATTGGGGGAGAAGAAAAACCCCAGAACCATGCCAATGTATAAAACCCCAAGTCAAGGGCTGGAGGAGGCACTTGGATCTCTCAAGTCGACTGCTTGGTCCTCTTCCAAGTGGACTTTACTTCCTTTCGTTCCTGCTCTAAAACTTGCCTCAGTCTCTCACTCTGCCGTTTGTCCCTGGGCTGAATTCCTTCCTCCAGGGCAGCAAGAACTGAGTTGCTGCAGACCTATATGGATTCACTGCAGCTAACCATGTGAGGTTTAACTTCACGCTTCTCCTGTGTGGTAAACCTACCCACCCATTTCCTCCTCCTCATAAAACCTCTGTCTTGTCAGGCGTCTGCTCTCATCCATGTACCCACATGCTTGAGGGTAAGGACAACCCCACACTGAGGGAGAAGTTTAGGAAAGATTCCCTAGGACCTCTTCTTCCTACCCTCTTCCCAGGAGCTAAGATTCCTTCACATGGCTTCTCTCTGCCGGCTTCTCCAATGCATGTCTATCCCTCCTTGACCAAGAGCCGTGTGCACCGACAACTGAAGGGGACTTGTTAGATACTGCACTCGATAGATGACAGTGCAAATGAACTCTAGGACCAGCTTCCTGACATTCCCTCCATGCTACAGAAGACCCAGCACTGCAGTGAAGCTCAGCAACAGCATTTGGGGAAGGTGAGGTCACTTGCAAGAGCTTTCCTCATAGATTCATCAACTCATCAGAACCCCAGGGACCTAGCTCTTGGGAGAAGGCTTTTTGTGTCAGTCCCCGCATTGGGCCAGGCTGGTGGCCATTTCAGAGCTCATTTGCATCCATCTTCAGTGCCACCTTGCCGTATCAAATGCATGAAATCCTTTGCAAGGCTGTTTTACATCAAGACTGGGGCAAGAACAAACAACTTTCTCCGAAGGAAAGGAACTGCTTCTCCTGCTCCCATTTTTTTTTTTTTTTTTTTTTGAGACGGAGTTTCACTCTCGTTACCCAGGCTGGAGTGCAATGGCGCGATCTTGGCTCACCGCAACCTCCGCCTCCTGGGTTCAGGCAATTCTCCTGCCTCAGCCTCCTGAGTAGCTGGGATTACAGGCACGCGCCACCATGCCCAGCTAATTTTTTGTATTAGTAGAGACGGGGTTTCACCATGTTGACCAGGATGGTCTCGATCTCTTGACCTAGTGATCCACCCGCCTCGGCCTCCCAAAGTGCTGGGATTACAGGCTTGAGCCACCGCGCCCGGCCTTTCCTGCTCCCATTTTATTCTCCAATTTCTACGTTACGGCAGGCTCCCTGGGTTGGTAACAGTGAAAGAAAGTGCTTAAGGTGGCACTAAAACAGGAAGGTTTTATTGGTTTTGTTACCGAGGCTGAACACAGGGGCGTTTATGTGCCATCAAAGGAGAAGTGCAGAAAGTGGTGGGAGAAAATTTGAGTCAAAACATACTGTATAAGCGCAATATAGCTAAGAGCGCAGCCAAGAAGAACACGGTACAGCTGAAGACAGCAAATGGGAAGTGGAATCTGTCACACACCAACCGGGACTGTGTGGCCGCCGCGGCCCGGCACTTCTGGAAGCTAAGTGTGGAGCAGTCCTAGTGCTGTTACTGAACGCTAGGCCAGGCTGCAGTTCGAGAACTGTGGAGGAGTTTGAAATGCCCACTCCTAACAAAGAGTCTCCCCAGGAGACATGTTTTGAATTTTGAGAACATTTTTCTTCTCTAGCCGAAGCTTTCAATATTGATCAGCAAAGCTCTGCTGAAAGCAATGGCTGCTGGGCAGGGATCAGACTTGGCAAACTTCACAGGGCTTGGGCTCCGAGAGGGGAGGAGCAGAGAAAGGACAGCAGGGGAGGCATGGAAAACAAAAAGGAAGAGGGACTGAGGAGCGATGGGAAGGCCAAAGCTCTTTTCATAACCACTGATTCTTAAAGTCAGGCGGAAGGAGGCCATAAATCCTCGATTGTCCTCGTGTCCTTGCAGATTCTGTGGCAGTCATTAGTTCTTTTCCCTCCCAGTGGACCAGAAAAAGGGCTCAGGGTGTGAGTGCAGCTTGCCCAGTTTCCAATCCTCACTTTCCCACCATCCAGATGGGTGGCTCTGGAAAAAGTCCTTAGCCTCTTCGAGCCCCTCTTTCCTTACTTGAATAATAATAATAGTGCAGACCTCCAAGGCTTCCGTAGCAGCTGTGGTCTTTCCATATAGCATGCAGCTCGGTGCCTGGCACACCATCAGAGGTCAATAAATGTTAGTTACCACGTTCCTCATTAGATATTAAATGCCTTTCTTTCTCCTCCCCAGGAGTTTTGTCTTAAGTAAGTCATCTACCTCTTACAGTCTGTTTTTTGTATCTGCAGCATCTGAATCAGCACAAGAGTGTCAAAAATAAGTCAGTTTCAGGCTGCAGGCTATCACCATACCTACCTTAAGGTCCTTAATAAATAGTTCTGGTTGGGTGGGAACTTCAATTTGCCATTTGGATGGTACAGACAGGATCTTCTAAGAGGGTGAGTAGTGGCAGGAACTGGGGAATTAATGGCTCCCAAATATTTGCATATAAAAGGCAGCCTCCATCTGCTGACACCGGCAGTAATCCAGTGTGATGGGAACAGGAGGAGGAGTCCTCTTTGCATTCTGAGCAGGCCTCAGAAATTTAAGAGGTAGAAAAGCTCTCCCAGCTTTGGAATGTTGGCAGGGGTCTATGGCAGTGGTGACTGGGCGGGTGGAGAGTCGGGGTGGCTTGGAGATGGCCTTTGTTGTGCCCAGAACTAAGCAATTCATCCTGGGAGGAGGCACACGTCTCAGATTCACTGCTGGGAGCTGGTCCACAGATGCCCCTTGTGTAGCTCTGGAACCAAGTTCTGAAGCAGGTGAAACTGCTCATGCCAGCTTCTGTCACCCATCAGGGTATGGGGACTCCATTCAGGCAGAATACCCTGGGACACCAGAATAATGACGACTGTTGTCTGCAGTGCTGTCACTGGGCTCATTGGGAGTTTGTGTGCTGCCAGCAGACACAAAGCCGCAGACTGGAAGGAGCTCCCCACCCCCAGGAGAGAGAAAGAAGCTCTGCCAGGCTTCATCCAGCTCTATGCACCCTGGCACCGGTTCCCTGGTTTCTTAGGTGGTAGGTTTTTATTTTAGTTCAAATTTCAATACAAGGGGGCATAATAGACTAGACTATTTCCTTCTCAATCCTCCCTGGCAAGCCCTGTAAAATACACTGAGGTGGCCACACAGCTAAGAGGCCACACAGCTCTGCCACAGAAACACAAATGCCTAAACAGGATGGGGCGACCAGCTGGCTGTGTGCTGGTAGAGGCTGCCACAGCCAGGACCTCAGGCTGACTTCTGAATTCCCACAGATCTGAGTGTGCTAAACATTGCAAAAGAAAGAAAATTGCAGATTTTATCTAGTCTTCAAACACCAGATCACTCACTCATGAATTTGTTCTTAAAACCCTACGTGATATGGTGAAAAGTGAGGGGAACCCTTCCTTTTTGCATTTAAGGGATAGTTTTTGAAAACCATATGGCATCCTAGAAATTAGTTCAGCTAACTCATGGAAAGGTTTCATAAAAAGAACCTTTGTATTTTCCCAAAATAAATTTCATGTTATCAGGGTAATGCAAACTAGCATTTAATACTTGTAGTAATGCCTGCTGTCAGTGTTGGTATTTTATTATTACCATTCACTGATTATGATTAATCTTTTCCTTCCAAGACACACAGCTATGTCAGCCAAGGAGAGCGTGGATGTGAAGAGTGACAAAGTGTGGACATCAAGAAGGCTTGCCTCAATAGAGACATACTCTATGGGGTTTATGGTATACTGGTACTTACAGATTCAATTCCGCATAAAAAGCCCCTCAGTGGTCATGGCAGGGAGATGGAGGGTCATTAAGTCCAGATACAAAAAAAAATGAGGTGGGGCCAGGCATGGTGGCTCACACTTGCAATCCCAGCACTTGGGAAGGCCAAGGCAGAGGCAGGAGGATTGCCCGAGACCAGCCTGGGTAACATAGTGAAATTCTTTTTTTTTAAAGAAGTTTCCACAGACGAGGTTTGAACAAATGAAGAACTAGGGCAAAGCTCTGCAGAGTCTTTGCCTGGGCACTGGGAATGTGAATCCATGCGTGTTTCCAAGTTTGGTTAGCTATTCCCTGGCCCCAGTTCCTCTTGGCTTTGCCCACTCCCTTCCCTTTCAGTAATATTAACAGTTTATTCCTTTCTGACAAAATGGTAAGCATCTTCTTTGAGCGTTTACATATTTGCCTCCGTTTTGAATATTCTTCCCAGGAGACCCCCACACTGAACCTCCAGCCTTAGAGAGGGGACAGTCAATTGCAGATATTTTGCATCAGAAAACCCTTTCCAGGTTTGAGTGCCTCCTCCAAATCATGCAGGGTCTTCAGGCCTTAAAAGAGAACCTTATTGGAATCATAAGGAACCAGAGGACTCTGTAGCCCAACCTCCATGACCTGCAGCAGCCTCACTCCAGAATGTTAGCCCAATGCATCTCCTAGGAACGGTCATTTCATGACCCCACAAGAGTCAAAGAAAGAACTGCCAGCTTCCCTACACTTCAGGGCAAACTCCAATAAAAAGAAAAGAAAGAAAGAAAGAGAAATAAAAAACTTACTGCACTCATATTCTGGCTCATCCACAAAGCCGCCTTTTAATTTTCTGGTTCCTTTGTTGAGACAGTTCAAAAGAGCAAAAGGACTTAAGATACACCAGGGTCAGAAAGATCACATCACTCATTTTTACTCCCATCTCTGCCTGAGAGGATGGCGTAAGGGTCAGAACACATTTTTATGCTAATCGCCTCTTCCCTCACAGTACATTCTGGAGGGGGAGATGCTATTTTAAATTCCTTGCTGGGAAGGATGTCAACAGAGGAAGACAATGCTGGCAATTTGTTTAGAATGGCTGTCACTAGGAGGCAAAAGAAAAAGAGAAAAGAAGGAATCTACAGGCAACATAAACAGAAGCCCAACAATCAAACAGCGAAAGCCCCCAGTCCTGCCTGTCTCAAGCCTCATTCCCTGCCTTTTGCTGTCCTGCTTCCTTTCTAAACAAAACTGGGAGATCCTGGTAAGACTCAAAGTACAACAGGCCCACTCAAAACCTCAGATGCAGAAGCACCTTGCCCTTCTCACTGGCTTTGTTCCATTCCCCTTCCTCAGGCTTCCCGCCCTGGGGAGTAGAACTTTCCCTTCTCATTTTGTGTCCAACAAAGGCTGACTTCCTTTGGTCAGTTCCTGCAGGTTTGGACCCAGCAACTCTCCACTGAAAATTAAATAGGCAAACTTGTAGTCTTGGGTTACATATGGAGAGATACGAACTCTCTGGCCAAGGAAGGGCTAATAGAGCCTCTGGAATTATAGTAGGCCTCTTCTCATCACAGAATTTATGACTTGGCAATTTCCACACATATTTCCATTTGGCATGACAAGATTAGAATAGCTCCCAGCTGGGAGGGCACCAGCTCTTGGGACTGAGCTCTCTGTCCATGGGCCTGCCAAGGTGACATCCTAAACTGGGGTGTGAATGTGGTGCCCTCCTACCAAACTGCACACAGATATGTTCAAAGATGTCAAACACATGGAAGAGAACACGTCACATATTCCTAAATTATGAGTTTGATGACAGAAACAGAAAAAATAATCCTAAAGTTTGTATGAACTACAAAAGACCCAGAATAGCCAAAGCAAACCTGAATAAAAAGAACAAAGCTGGAGACATCACATTACCTGACTTTAAAATATACTACAAAGCTCTATTAACCAAAATAACATGGTACTGGCATAAAAACAGACACATAGACCAATGGGACAGAATAAAGAACCCGGAAATAAATCCATGCATTTACAGCCAACTCATGTTCAACAAAGGTACCACGAACATACACTGGGGAAAAGACAGTCTCTTCAGTAAATAGTGCTGGGAAAACTAGATATCCACATGCAGGAAAAAAAAAAAACCAGACCTCTATCTCTCACCATATACAAAAATCAAGTAAAAATGAATTAAAGACTTAAATATAAGACCTGAAACTATGAACCTACTAGAAGAAAACATGAGAGAAATGCTGTAAGACATTGGTCTGAGCAAAGGTTTCTTGGCTAAGACCTAAATTATGAGTCTGAGGCTGGGCACAGTGGCTCACGTTTATTATAGCACTTTGTGAGGCTGAGGTGGGTGGATCACGAGGTCAGGAATTCGAGACCAGCCTGGCCCAACATAGTGAAACCCTGTCTCTACTAAAAAGACAAAAATTAGCTGGGCATGGTGGGGAGCGCCTGTAATCCCAGCTATTCGGGAGACTGAGGCAGGAGAATCATTTGAACCCGGGAGGCAGAGGTTGAAGTGAGCTGAGATTGTGCCACTGGACTCCAGCTTAGGTGACAGGGTGAGATTTGTCTCAAAGAAAAGAAAGAAAACCCTGACTCTTCAGTTCTCTTTTTTAATTCATTTTTTGAGACAGAGTCTCGCTGTCGCCTAGGCTGGAGTGCAGTGGTACCATCTCGGCTCACTGCAACCTCCACCTCCCGCTTCAAGAGATTCTCGTGCCTCAGCCTCTTGAATAGCTGGGATTATAGGCACAACCATGTCTGGCTAATTTTTGTATTTTTAGTATAGAAGGGGTTTCTCCATGTTGGCCAGGCTGGTCTTGAACTCTTGGCCTCAAGTGATCTGCCTGCCTCGACCTCCCAAAGTGCAGGGATTATAGGTGTAAGCCACTGCACCCAGCTCAGTTCTGTCTTTTCAAATATATTTTTTTTCTTATTTTTAGAGAGGAAGTCTTGCTATGTTGTCCAGGCTGGTCATGAACTGAAGCTTAAGCCGTCTTCCTGCCTCAGCGTCGAGAGTCACTCAGATTACAGACACGCACCATCGCACCTGTCTCCACAACATAACTGTCTAATCTGCAGCCTGATAGTCCATTTCTTGCCAATAAACTTGCTCCCCTCACAACTTTCCCTTTCATTCATTCATCTTCTGATACAGGATTCTTTCTATTGCTTTGGTCTGCCATCTTCCCTGAAAGGCATACTGAAATAATTTTTTCATTCCCATCCTGTTTGTTCCAAAGAGATCCTTGCAAACCCTGCCTCCATAGGCAACAGTTCTCATGGACCCCAGGAGCCTGCTCTGACCTGGCACGTGCACACTGCACACAGGTTACCACTCCTTGGCATACAGATTTGTCACCCCGGAGAAAGGCTGGTAAGCAAGACCAAGCCAGCTTAGACACAGAAAAAAAGTGCTGAGTGCCTTTTAATGCGTAACTGGCATCTGGCTTTGCAAAGCTTTATAAAAATAATCATAGTGGAGAAAAACACATTCAAATAAAAGAATAATTATAGTGCCATCAAATCCTCCACACCTGAGCTCAATTACATCAAACAATTCTAGGAGGAGACAGCTGGTCTACCTTCACGTTTCCTGACTTTCTGTTGTGAAATATAGGAGACGTAACAGTAACAACAAACCCGTCTATTAGTGCTTATTATCTATCAGGCACTTCACCTAATAATATATGTGTATGAGGTTAATACTACTGGAATCTCCATTTTGCACATGAAGAATCAAAGTCAGAAGAGTTAAGAAATTTTCCAAATGTCATAAGGCTAGAAGGGGAAGAGCCAAAATTCAACTCGGGAAGTCTAACTATAGATTATAGGCTCTTAACCCCTAGACTACCCTGCCTCTCGTATTTCACATGCAAACAGATGTATATACCATTTATAGTTTAAAAATAACAGAAACAACAATATACCTGCCATCTACCTGAAAGAACAGAATATTAGCAGTAAATATCTTAGAAAGCCAACAGGCCTCAAGCCTATACTCCCCTAGGTACCTGCCTCTTCTCCTCTCAAAGTAACCATTATCTTGAATTTTGGGCTAGTTCTCTTGGTGTTTGTTATAGTTTTAATGTCTATATCGCTAAATAATATATTGGTAATTTTCACTTCATGTGAATAGAATCATAATGTATGTATTCCTCTATGGCTTATTAAACTCAACATTATGTTTTTGAGGTTCTTCTCAATTAATGAGCACAGCTTTGGCTCACTTTGGGGGTGAGGGAGGTACTATAAATTATCCGATGTTTTGTTTACCCATCCCACCATTTGACATGCAAGTTACTTAAAGTTTCTGTAATAAAAACAATTCTGGGCAGGGCAGGGTGGCTCATGCCTGTATTGGGAGGCCGAGGCAGGTGGATCACAAGGTCAGGAAATCGAGACCATCGTGGCCAACATGGTGAAACCTCGTCTCTACTAAAAATACAAAAATTAGCCGGGCATGGTGTTATGTGCCTGTAATCCCAGCTACTCAGGAAGCTGAGGCAGGAGAATCACTTAAACCCGCGAGTCGGAGGTTGCAGTGAGCCAGGATTGTACCACTGTACTCCAGCCTGGGTGACACAGTGAGATTCCATTTCAAGAAAAACCAAAAAAACAAATCTGTGTATATCTTCTTGCATGATTGATGGTGCAAGAGCTCTTCCAGGGAAGGTGGTTCTCGAATTTTAGCAGCATCAGAATTACCTGGATGGTTTGTTACAACACAAATGATTGATTGGTCCTAGCATTGAAGTTTTGATTTGATTGATCTGGGGTGGGGCCTGAAAATCTGCAATTTTCTCTTTTTAAAAAATTTTATAAAAAATCTATGTAAGTAGAGACAGGATCTTGCTATGTTGTCCAGGTTCATCTGGAACTCTCAGGCTCAAGTGATCCTCCTGCTTCAGCCTCCCCAAGTGTTAGGATTACAGGTGAGACCCACCATGCCCAGCCAAAATTTGCATTTTTAACAAGTTTTCAGATGCTGCAGATGCCATGCAGCTCAAAGGATCATGCTTTTCAAAACCACCACTGCAGGGTACAGACCTAAGAGTGGAACTGTTGGGCTCCATAAAAACACCATTGGCATTTTGGTTATAATTGTACTGATTCTATGGATCAATTCAGGTAGACAGCTCCACTCCTTAGAGCCTTTAAGTTTTAAGAATTCTTTTGTGTACGTTTATGCAAAGAATATAGGCCAGACTATCCAAGTAACACAAGTCAGCCCTTAGAACCTTACTCTGAGAAATATCTTTCTCTGTGGTTAAGGGTCTCTTTCTTTTCTTCTTTTTCTGTTGTCAGAAGTCAGGATCTTGTGGCCAGAGATTCCCTGTGACACAGGGAGATGCTTTGGATAAAGTTAGCTCAAGGCATGGAGGGATAATAGGTCATTTCTGGGAGGTCAGAGGTGAGTGGAGTCTCACGTATGCTTAGTTCATTAAATTAGAAAAAAAGGCTAAAAACTCAGCCTTTACAGTTTTGATATGTATTATTATTCAGGCCCAGGTACTTTCTAATTTTCATTATAATTTCTTCCTTTGATTTATAAGTTGTTTAGAAATTTGGTTTTTATTCCATTTGAGTTTCCTTTTCTTTAATAAATTAGCAGGTACTCTTTTTATTATTTTTTCTTGGCTATTTAAACTTGCTTACTTAAAGCCTAAAGTTAAACACCATTAATGTCTCAAAAGAACCACAGCATATGTTAGCTGAGTAACATCCTTCCCTTGACAATTTGTATGCTATTTTTATGCAATATTTTAGTTCTATCATTTTTAACTTCACACGAGACATTCTTATTTTATATAGTCAATGTATATTTAAATATACCCACATGTTTACTAATGCCTTAGCTTAATAATCCATTTTACTTCTCAGGTATTTCCTCTGGGATCATTTCCTTTTCTTATCTGAGCACATCCTATAGAAATTTCTTCAGAAGAGGTTAGTTGGCAGTAATATCAGTTGTTTTGCCTGAAAATTTGTTTATTTCATCCTTATTATTGATAGTTTTACTACATCTAAAATTTTTAGATTGACAGTTATTTTTTTCTTAGCTAACTGAAGATAGAATCCCACCGCTAGAACCGTTTGCTTTTGAAAGTTGACTGTCAGTCTAAACGTCTTTTTTTTTTTTTTTTTGACAGAGTCTTGTTCTGTCACACAGCCTGGAGTGCAGTGGTGTGATCTTGGCTCACTGGAACCTCCGCCTCCTGAATTCAAGCGATTCTTCTGTCTCAGACTCCTGATTAACTGGGACTACAGGCACACACCACCACACCCGGCTAATTTTTGTATTTTTAGTAGAGATGGGGTTTCGCCATATTGGCCAGGCTGGTCTCGAACTCCTGACCTTTGGTGATCCACCCACCTTGGCCTCCCAAAGTGCTAGGATTACAGGCTTGAGCCACTGCGCCCGGCTTTTTTTTTTCCTGGCTGCTTTTAATATCTTTTTGGGAGGCCAGGGGGTTAAAGTTCTTCAGTTTCTTTCTCTTTTATATTGAGACAGAGTCTCACTCTGTCACCCAGGCTAGAGTGCAGTGGTGTGATCTTGACTCACTGCAACTTCTGCCTCCTGGGTTCAAGCAATTCTCATGCCTCAGCCTCTTGAGTAGCTGGAATTACACACATGCACCACCATGCCAGGCTAATTTTTGGTATCTTTAGTAGAGATGGAGGTTTCGCCATGTTGGCTAGGCTGGTCTTGAACTCCTGATCTCAGGTGATCCGCCTGCCTTAACCTCCCAAAGTGCTGGGATTACAGGCATGAGCCGCATTTGGCTGTTCTTCAGTTTCACTGTTTTATTTCTTCTTCCAGAGATTTGTAGGGCTTTCTGAATCTTATGTTTACTATTGTCAAAAAATTCTGGAACTTTCCATCTTCTATAGTTTATCCTTTTGGAATTCTATTAGAGCACCTTAGGCCATCTTTTTAGTCTCTTAACTTCATTTCGCATTTTCTTTTCTCTTTGTCTAAGCCATAGAATGGATTATTATTTGATCAATTTTCTAGTTTACCAGTGTTCTCTTCAACTAGTTCTAATACGTTTGTCAATTTTTAATTCCTGTTTTTATATTTTTCAACTCTAGAATTCCATTTTGTTTAGTCTTTTTTTTTTTTTTGTGAGATGGAGTGTCGCACTGTCACTCAGGTTGGAGTGCAGTGACATGATCTCGGCTCACTGCAACCTCTGCCTCTCGGGTTCAAGCAATTCTCCTGCCTCAGCCTCCCAAGTAGCTGGGACTACACGCACGCCCCACCATGCCCAGCTAATTTTTTGTATTTTTAGTAGAGATGGGGTTTCACTGTGTTGGCCAGGATGGTCTCGATCTCCTGATGTCGTGATCCACCTGCCTCGGCCTCCCAAAGTACTGGGATTACAGGTGTGAACCACCGCACCCGGCCGTTCAGTCAACCTCTGCCTCCCAGGCTCAAGCAATCCTCCCACCTCAGCCTCTCGAGTAGTTGGAACTACAAGCATGCACCACCATGCTCAGCTAATTTTTGTAAAGACAGGATTTCACCATCTTGCCCACGCCTGTCTTGAACTCGTGTGCTCAAGTTATCCTCCTGCCTTAGTCTCCCAAAGTGCTGACCCACCATGCTTGGCTCAAAAGAAAGTTTCAGAAGCATGTTAAAATATTTATATTTTTGTTAGCTTTTCTTTGTTTGTGCTTTGAGACCGAGTCTTGCTCTGTCACCCAGGCTGGAGTGCAGTGGTGTGATCTTGGCTCACTGCAACCTCTGCCTCCTGGGTTTAAACAATTCTCATGCCTCAGCCTCTCAAGTAGCTGAGACTACAGGCACACATCACCATGCCCAGCTAAAAATAATTATATTTTTGACCGCTAAATCCAATAAAGAAGTATTTGCAGATTCAGTTCTGATGTCTCTGTTATTCCTGCTGGCTTTTACTCATGGTGGCTTGTGTTCTAGTTAAAGCTGCCTTTCTTGAGAGGTGGTTTCTGTTTATTTTTGAGAGTCTTCTAAGGATGTTTAGGTTATTTACACTGCCACTAGACTGTAAGAAATACTTAGATCTTTCTCTCCTTACCAAATATTTCTCAAAAGAAACAGTTCTCCAATGGATGACTATCAATGGTGGGGTGCATTTGCCATCACTCTCATTAACAGGATCAAAAACTGGATCATTTCTACATTAGAGGATATGAAGTAAAAATGTGAGAAAGATATGCTGCTGAAATGCCTAAACACTCAAATTTTTTACCACTTATATCTAGGTTCAACTTAAAAAGGATTTTATTTGGCAGAGAAAGTACCTTTTTTTTTTATTTTTTCAAGACGGAGTCTTGCTCTGTCACCCAGTGCATTGGCACGATCTCGGCTTACTGCAACCTCTGCTTCCTGGGTTCAGGCGATTCTTCTGCCTCTACCTCCCGAGTAACTGGGATTCTGGGTGCCCACTAACACACCTGGTTAATTTCTGTATTTTTAGTAGAGATGGGGTTTCACCATATTGGCTAGGCTGGTCTCAAACTCCTGACCTCAGGTAATCAGCCCACCTGACCTCTGAAAGTGGTGAGATTACAGGCTTGAGCCACCACGCCCAGCCAGAAAGTACCTCTTATAAGAAAGGTAATCCCTTCTACAGTTTGGTTACTGTACCATCCATATCAGCCTCTAAGTCAAGAATTATGAAAATTACATGATTATTAATTATTTCAGGCATGTCATGCAAGAATGCTTGAGGAACAGCCCTACAATTGTAGAAATGCGCAAACCTGTGAGGATCATCCGGATCACAGTTAGGAAGAAACTGAGTGATTGCTTCAGCTACTTCTTCATTTGATAAAACGTCCCAGAGTCCATCAGTGGCCAGGATGAGCACATCATCCGCTCCATGCTCATATTTTGAAAGATCGTAGATTCTTACCTGAAAAAATCAGGAAAACTACAACTTAAGAAATTGGAAGCATATTATTCTCGTAATAAATCGACTTCTGATTCCCCTTCCCTTTTCCTGCCCAGCCTAGTGGTTTTCAGATGTGCACTGTAGGGTACTTGATTATACAGCGAGCTTTGTGGCCAGGGATAGTCTCCCTTGGAGGTTTGCTATATAAACGCATGGGGCCTAATACACAATTGTGAATGAGCCTAAGAGGTAGGCTTAGTAACTGACACAGAAGAAATTAATTGAAAATGTAATGCCTGAGGTATAGTCAGAATAATGATTTACAAGTGGATTCTGTGCTAGCCAGAAGATCAGCAATGGGCTTGTTTGTGGTCTTCCTTTGTGCATTCATTCAGCAAACATTTATTAAGGGCCTACCCTGTGCCAAGTGCTATAAATGAAAAGTTAAATATCTGATTTTTCTGCTTCAGAGGAGCTCTCAGTCTGTGGGAGAGATAAAGCCAATTCAGGATTCTTAGTAGTTGCTCTACATGTATTTGTCTAGGAGTAAAGAGATACTCTATTTAATGCACTCATTTGAAACCTTTCTTGCATTACCCGCTCTGAGGCCCAAGGAGCCAACTCCTCTCATGTCAGGGTGAGGCTCTGACACTACCTTCACGTTTGAGGAACCTCAACTCAGGCTCACAGAGGACACATGCTCACTCCGAACCTCTGAAATATGTCTTTGTCTTGACAAACTTTAAGTCCTTGCTCATGGCTAGTACCTTGAATGACTTGGATACTTCAACACCCACCTAAGTGCTTGAAAGAGAACAAGGCAGTCTAGACAAAACTAGTAATAAAAATCAAGCCTCACTTGGGCTAGGCCACAATTCTACGTCCTTCTTCCAGGTGGGTGGGGAGGGATAAGGAAGTGTGTAGAGGAGCTTGAGGTTTCTCTACTATTCCCTCCTAATTTGGCAGAATCAACCCTACCTACACCACCTCATGAACTGAGAACAAAAGCAAGTCAAATTAATCAGTCTCCTTCAGCCCTTCTCATTACTCTATTTTCTTTCTTTCTTTCTTACTTTTTTTTTTTTTTTTTTAATCAAGACAGAGTCTCTCACTCTGTTGCCCAGGCTGGAGTGCAGTGGCACCATCTTGGATCACTGCAACCTCCCGAGTTCAAGCGATTCTCTCACCTCAACCTCCAAAGTAGCTGGGATTACAGGCACGTGCCACTATGCCCAGCTAATTTTTGTATTTTTAGTAGAGATGGGGTTTCGCCATGTTGGCCAGGCTGGTCTGGAACCCCTGGCCTCAAGTGATCCACCTGCCTGGGCCTCCCAAAGTGCTGGGAGTACAAGTGTAAGCCACCATGACCAGCCCATTGCTCTATTTACTAAAAGCAAGTCAGGGCACGTGACCCATGGCACAGCCATTGTTATGTCACCTCAGATCTAGAGACAATCATACCACCTCAGCCTAGAGCTAAATATGTTTAGCTCTTTGAAAGCCAAGCAACCTTTGTTTTAGAAAGGTTTGCCCAGGCTAGGGATGCCCTGCCATGGGGCAGTCCTGTGGGCTGACAGGCTTTCCAGCAGCAGAACACAACAAAATGCCTACCCACAGAGCCCTGGGTGAATGAGCGCAAATGAAAAGCAGCCACCAGGCGCCAGGCCTCTGTGGCCTGTGAACAAGAAGGTAACAATTAGCTAATGGCCCAGCACATGAGCCGCTCTCAAGGGAAGAACACTCAGGGGTATACTGCACTGGCATTTAACATCTTCTTTTCAAAAGGCATGTTCTCTTAAGGCTAAACTTACTTCCAGAGAAGGCACTGAGCCTTTTAAGCCAAATTAAAGAAAACGGAAAAACTTCAGTTTCCACCAGACCAGAAAGTCTCAAATGTCAGAATTCTGTCCTCAGGCCACTAACAAATGTGGTCCAATTTTCATTCTATCAGAAACAACCAACCCTTCTATGCTTTATTTTCTACAGTTCCTGGGTGTGTTAGAGCAGAGCTTCTCAAATACTAATGTGCACAGAAATCAGCTAGGCATCCTGCTAAAATCCAGATTACAATTCAGTTCTGGGTGGGCTTGAGAATTGTGGTACAACTTCCTTCCAGGTGACACCAGTGCTGGAGGTTCACAGGCCGAACCTTGAGTAGAAAGACCATAGAGGATGCCTACTGGGCCAGATTTGTAAACAAGGGAATCAAAGCCTCAGTGGACTTTATGATGTCTGTGGAGACTGTTCATTACAGTAGGCTATTGACAGAACTGTCAATGTCACCCTGGGCTCCTAGCTTCAAGTACTGGCTCACTGTGTTGTTACTTTCAGTATACAATAACTTTGCTTGAGAGAGACTGCTAATAGGAGGCCAAGGCAGGAGGATCATTTGAGGCCAGGAGATCGTGACCAGCCTAGGCAACATAGTGAGACACTGTCTCTACAAAAATGGAAAAAATCATAGTAAGACCCTGGGCGTGATGGTGTGTGCATGTGGTCCCAGCTACTTGGGAGGCTGAGGCAGGAGAATTGCTTGAGCCCAGGAGTTTGAGGTTGCAGTGAGCCATGATTGTGCCATTGCACTGCAGCCTGGGTGACAGAGTGAGACCCAGTCTTTAAAAAAAAAAAAAAGTGTGGGGTGGGGATTGATTCCTGGCTTCTTACTGGGTTATATCTACAATAAATTTTTGTGATAACTTGAACTCTATATGATAGACAATATTAAGTAATAAGAGGTGGTGAAATGTGGATGTCTGGTTGCCCAATCTTATGCTTGTAGCTAAACAGGAGATTCCACTTGCCTTGCAGCTTCTTCTAAAAGAGAGGTTTCAGGTCTGCAGATAACATCCATTTAATTTCAGAATCTGCCCTATGAGTAGGGTGCCCCACCCTCTTCAAAATGCTTCCTGCTCACCCAAGAAAAGTGACAGGTTGAGTTATTCAAGCTGAAGTTGTCTTGTCCACACTCAAATGGAAATCTGGTCAACAGAATGGGTGCGGGTTGATACATACACATGTTATAAAATGCTTCTCTTCAATTCCATCAGTGAACGTAATCTTTCCCTAATTCTACTGTTCACATTTCTATGCTTGGCTCCCTAATGTAGTTTAATTAGCAGTATGAAAATCCTTTTCAAGACCATTCTTTATGTAATTTTTATGAAAATAATAAATAAAGCTGATCACAACCCTGGTCTGTGAAGCACTCCCCAATTAACATCTTTTGAGGTTTTGACAACTACCCTCTGTTTCCTGCCCTTTAGCCAATTTCCAAAAAAACTTTGCTAACTTTCCACTTACAACTCGTGTCTTACACATTAACCTGTGATGCAGAACATTTTGCAAAAATGTTTTCAGAAGAATTGGACTGCTGTGCAAGTCATCCCACTGTGTGCTCATCTTCCCCAGCAACAAAGGCTTCAAAGGATTCCACTGGGCTCCGGAGTCCTGACCTTCCCTCCCTGAAGCTGTAGTTGGCCTTACTCAATCAGACCAAACTCACATCCTCAAAGTTCCCCTGTTCAATTCCTTAAATAGCTTCTTAACATTCCTGGAAGCCTCACATCAAACTAAAGGGCTCTGAAGCTCCCCAGAACTCAGACATCTAGAAGAGTCTTTGCGGCTCTGGAGGGACAGGTGTGCAACAGAAACACCTTTGTTTAAAGTGGGACTGGGGAACATGGTCAGGCCTTCTAATGGCTCCTTCCCGGGTTCCCATCTGCCAAGAAAGGGAGAGAAAAGCCAGACGAATCCTTGAGATTCTTGCAGTTTCTCAGAGCAATATAATCTGAGCAGCTGAGAAATGGGACCTGTGTGGACCTGCCTTTCTGCTGCCTTCAGTATGCTTTTATTGCATACTTGCTGTGTGCCAACTAGTTTTCCAGGCACTGGGGACACAGTGAACAAAACTGACAAAGCCTCTCACAACTTCTAAACTAGTAGATGAGACAGACACACAAATAAATTACATTGTCAGAAGAGGACAGCTGTTCTGAAGAAAAATCCAGCTTGGTAAGAAAAAGAGAGAGAGTCACTTTAGAAGATGTGGTCTTGGTGGGTCTCTCTGGGAAGCCACCATCTGAGCCAGTCAACTTCCCATGGGTCCCTTCTTTCATCTCCCCATCCTTCCTTTGGGTTCCTGTTACTCAGTGTTAGACTGGTGGTGAAGAAGGAGGGCTGGGAAAGGCGGGTGCCACTCTCTCTTGCCAAAGCAATCCTGAGGAGGATCAAAGAGAAGCCAGGATCTTTTCCCTGGTCCTCTTCAGGCACAATCCTTTCACACCATTAATATAACATTTACTGATATGCTGCACTGTGAGTAAACATTTGTCTATCAGTTTTGTTTGAAACTGTCATCATCAGGCCGGGTGCAGTGGCTCACACCTGTAATCCCAGCACTTTTGGAGGCCGAGGTAGGCAGATCACCTGAGGTCAGGAGTTCAAGATCAGCCTGGTCAACGTGGCAAAACCCCACCTCTACTGAAAATAAAAAAAATTAGCAGGGCGTAATGGTGGGCACCTGTAATCCCAGCTACTCAGGAGGCTGAGGCAGGTGAATTGCTTGAACCCAGGAGGCAGAGTGACCTGAGATCATGCCACTGCACTCCAGCCTGGGCAACAAGAGCAAAACTCCACCTCAAAAAAAAAAAAAAAAAAAAAGGAAACTGTAGTCATCCATTTATGGCCCTGTCCTGACACTAGACTATAAGTACCATGAGGCTTGGGACTGTTTTATTCTTCTTTGCATCTTCAATGCCCAACCTAACACCCGGTTCACTGAATGAATAATGGTTGAAACTGACTGCCCCACAGAGATGAAGCTCTGCGGCTCCTCCTTTAGGTACAGAGAGTGATACATAGCATCTGACCTGCCCTGGAAGACTGACAAGGCTGATTCCGTCTCAGCAGAATCTGAACCTAGAACATGGCAGAATATGATTGCTTTTGCCAGAGCAACCAGGTGAAGAACAAAAAGTGAATGTGTTCCATCCCCTCGTGAGGCTTCTGAAGTTTTCCTTATGATCTGATCCCAACAAAGGAGAGTGGCCACTGACAGACAGCATGCTGGTCCTGCAACACCGCTGGCAGCTTTGTTACCGGTCTTTCTGGGCCCACTTTTCTGTCTCTTCTGCAAGATTCGTTATTCTCAAACCTAAATGTGTTTAGAATCACTTGGAGTGCTACTTAACCAAATTAAGATTCAAAGATCTGACCTTTAAAAGTCTGATTGTACAGATCTGAGCTGCATACTTCAACAACAACCCCAGGTAATCCTGATCCAAATGGTGGGGGAATCTCACCTTGAAAAACTGTAACAGATGATAAACTCCTTTAGGGGTAAAGCCCGTCTTATCCTATCTGTTTCTGTGCCCAGAAGAGAGCACTGTGCCTAGAACTCAATACATAACCAGAGAAAGCATTTCCTTATTGGGTATTTACTCCTGTCCAGCTTACAACAAACACCCACGGAATTAGTCATCTTATTGTCCCACCAAAATTCAACTTCTGAAGGCCCAGAAATCCCAATTTGTATTTCCTTGTGGGTCTAGCAGTATCTTCTATAGTGTAAACCACAGTAGGTCTCCAGGACATACTTGCTGACAAAGAGCAAAGAGTGGAAGAAGGGAGGAAGAAACAAGGTACACATACAAGATCCTTTCAGAAGACTCCCTAATCTCATGGGGATCCAACAGATTCAGCTTGTTAACTGTGACACTTCCAAATAGTCAAGAAAATGTAATGTGCTGATAGGTAACGCAAGTGGCAAACGCTTTCCTTTTCTTCCTTTGTTTTCAGTAGAGCTGCCAACACACACTCAGTCAGGGGAGCAGGAATAAGTCTGGGGGCAAACAGGAACCCTGACTAATGTGCTCTGATGAGCCAAGTGCTGACTGCTCTCACAGAGCCCTCGGCTTCAGAGCACTTAGAGCTGTCCTTAATGTCATCACTGGGCACTTATTTTACACAGGAGTCTGTGACAAGCAACTCTTTAACGCAGCACCTCCACTTACTGCTCGGCTGCAGGCTGCTGTTTCAGCGTTTGTGTGATACGCACTCCCATCTTTGCCCGATTACTGATGGCATTTCGGTGGCATGTTAGAAGGGCTCATACCACTATGAGCTAACGCTGGCTTCTTCTTTTAAAAAGAATCCATCCATTCTTCCATTTGCCAAATCTCTGCCACTTCTCTAGGATGCCCTTACAGCTTTTATGTCTTGATCAGTTCAGCAGATTCTCCAAACCTGTTTTCCCCTTTTAAGTACTCAATGTAGGACAATGAACTGCAGCTCAGGCCTGGCTTTGTGGAAGAGAAAGAGGCTTGCCCTTGTTATCAGAAGCCTTGCCTCAGGTCTCTGCTTCTAACAAGCTTTGTGACTTGAGAAGAGCCACCCTTTTCTTTATTTTTTCTGGAGACAGGGTCTTGCTGTGTCACCCAGGCTGGAGTGCTGTGCACTGCATCCTCAACTTCCCACGCTCAAGCAACCCTCCCATCTCAGCCTCCCAAGTAGCTGGGACTATAGGCGCATACCACCTGTACTTCGTTACTTTTTGTAGAGACAAGTTTCATCATGTTTATCAGACTGGTCTCAAACTCCTGAATTCAAGAGATCTACCCGCCTCGGCCTCCCAAAGTGCTGGAATTACACGTAACGCACCATTGCACCTGGCCTAGCACTCAATTTTCCTAACTCTGAAATAATTTCTTTAAAAACTGAAAAACACAAGGAAAAGGAAATATTATAACAACTGCTCTACTTCTCTCACAAAGCTGTAATTAAGATCAAATAATGTGGAAGGGAACTGCCAATTCAAATTCTTTCGTGGCACTGATCTCAGGGCAACACCACCTCAGTATCAGCTAGTTGGTAGAAGGAAAGGATTAAGATGGGCTCAGGGGAGCTGGGATTCAATTCCTAAAGTCTCATTTAAAACAGCCATGATTGGAGCTCTCTCTCTCTCTCTTTTTTTTTTTTTTTTAAAGATGGAGTCTTACTCTGTCGCCAGGCTGGAGTGCAGTGGCACAATCTCGGCTCACGGCAACCTCCGCCTCCCAGGTTCAAGCAATTCCCCTGCCTCAGCCTCCCAAGTAGCTGAAACTACAGGCATGCACCATCATGCCCGGCTAATTTTTTGTATTTTAGTAGAGACGGTGTTTCACCATGTTGGCCAGGATGGTCTTGATCTCTTGACCTTGTGATCAACCGGCCTCGGCCTCCCGAAGTGCTGGGATTACAGGCGTGAGCCACTGTGCTCGGCGATTGGAGCTCTCAATAGCGTTTCCTGGGAGAAACAGCCAAAGGTGGTTCCCAAGGTAAAGGCCGCCAATTGTTGGTGGGAAATAAAGAAATGAAATCTCGTCCCCTCCACTTCATGTGTCCAACTCAACACTCCACCTATAGACCTTTGAATGACACTTATAACCAGAAGAAAATAAAATGCCAACACACTTCCTGCAGTCCTATAAACCAAGCAGATCATTTCAAGATTGGCATTCCAGCAGGCCACCAAGACTACACCCAAATTCTCCATAGTATTCTACCTGCCTTCCTTGATGTCATGGAACAAACACTGAATCTGGTGGCAGAAGATCTGGGTCCAAAACCCACCACTGCTTATTAGACAAAATCATTTTATGCATTCCGTTTCAAAGCTTATAGACCATCTGCTGGGGATACCAAAGTTAAGGGGGGTACCGATTCCTTGGATGGACGAGGTGGACATCGTATGCCTTACACGAAGAGGAAGCTGCGGGGGCCAAAGCCTGGGGATGTGAGAAAGGGCTGGGGTGTTTGGGCAGCTTTACCTCGCTTGGTTTGGCTACAGTACTGGATGTCCCCTGGGGAGTGGGGAGGGTGAGGCTGGGCTTCTCAAATCTTCCCTGCTTCTTTTTGTGAAATCAGAGGTTAGGCCTAGGTGGGCACTGGGGCTGCTTATGGCACCAACATCCTCCGAATCTCGTCACAGGATCAGTTAGGCCTTGATGTGACTGACCATGTGACTTCAGAACCTTTGGCTGCAAGTGAATCAAGTGACACTGAAGTGATAGAAATATTTTGGCGGCTCATACTACGCAAAAGGAGCTAGTTGTTCTGGCTGCAGGTATAATTTTATACTTGAAATATGCCATAGATAGTCTTGAGAATATGTTTTTTTTCTTTTGGAGTCTACAGACCAAACATTTGACTTTGGAGGGTAGATACAATCTAATAGCTCAAAAAGTTTCCTTCTAAACCAGCTAAAATATGAGGTAGTGTGCAGACAGCCTGAAGGTATGACCAATGCCTGGCTGCTATTGCATAAAATTTCCATTTTCTCCACACGAGGCCTGGAACATTACAATTCCTGGGTTTCCAGTGGTTCCTTCACCACTAAATCCAAAGGCCCATTGAATGAATTAGTGAATGAATGGGCTTCAGTATAGCTCAATACTCATTTGAGGAATAAGTCCATCTTCACAAAAATGTCCATTTGCAAAGATAAGCATCAGAAGAAATCCCAGCCTGTGAATGCAAACATGAGGGTGCAGAACAGATGAACTGAGGTGCCTCGAGTCCACCCAGGACAGGTGAGGCAGAGTGACCATATATCCCCGTTTGTTGCAATAGTTTTGGTTTGCACCTGTTTTCCCAGCATGATTTTTTCTTTTTTTTTTTTTTGAGACAAAAAGTCTTGCCTGGTCACCAGGCTGGAGTGCAGTGGCGCAATCTCGGCTCATTGCAACCTCCACCTTTTGGATTCAAGAGATTCTCCTGCCTCGGCCTCCCAAGTAGCTGGGACTACAGGCACGCGCCACCACGCCCAGCTAATTTTTGTATTTTCAGTACAGACAGGGTTTCACCATGTTGGCCAGGATGGTCTTGATCTCTTGACTTCACGATCTGCCCACCTTGGCCTCCCAAAGTGCTGGGATTACAGGCGTGAGCCCCTGTGCCCAGCCCCCAGCATAATTATTAATAGTGTCCCCTTTGACTCTCAAATATTCCTGGTTGAGGGGTTAAGTAAGATGGTCACCTGACATAAATAATAAAATGACTGCTACTTCTGGTCATTGGGACTGAAAGAATCAGTGTCACTACTTCACAGGACTCTTCACCACAGCAGGTTTTCAGTGACCTCAAGAGCAAGTGAGCAAGCTATTATGCATGCTGCCTCAGAGAGGGAGATACAATTGCCACGGGTAAACAGTGGGATACTTGCTGTGTAACAAAGTCAGTCCCACTGATGGACTGCAGCTATTCTGGTAGCAAGAAGCCCAGGACGTAGCTGCTCAAGTACAGAATGATGTATATCACATCCTTAACCCACCAGCCTGGCATGAGCCACATGTGTGGTGGGAGTGAATCACACAATCCAGGACTACAATATGGATGCATCAAAAACCCATTCTAGGATTTTAAAACAAGTTCCTGCAGCACAGTGAAGAACAGCTTATTGGTGGCAGTGGCAGCCTGTCTGGAGCAGCGGCTGCAAAGATGCTGGCTGTAGCTGGGGAGGCACAGCCAGGGCTATGTGCTCCATGGAGCTGGGAACAGGTGGGAGCCCTGCTCCCTTCCAGGTTTGTCGGGCAGGAGCCCTGTTCTCCTGGATGCAGGTGCAGCTGGCTGGCGACGACTGAGGACCCAGGCATCCCTAAGGTCTTGGGGGCCTGGGAAGTCCCCCTGCCCCTGCAGGCTTGGAAGTGCCTGCTCCTGCTGCTTGGCCTCTCTTGGCTCCCAGTGTCTGCTCCAGTGTGGAGCAAAATTGTGGCTGAGTCTGGGCTCTGCTGTGACCCGGCTGGGTGTGTGTGCACTTGGGGCAGTACTGACATGCCAGCCCCCTGCTGCCTCAGCCACCTCTGCACTTTGGTCACCACTGAGCATAGGAGGGAGGCCGAGGGGAAGGGCTGAGGGTGGCTCAGGGTAGGCCTGCAGGCGCCTCTTGATGCAGACAGCCAGGGTGCCATGGATGATACATTGATGGCAGCAGGAGGCAGACAGGTTTCTGGGCAGAAAGGTGCAGGTGCCTGGTGAAGCAGCACCTCAAGCCAGGGATGGCCTGAAGCATGGGGGCTAGGCTGTCAGTTCCAGGTGGAGTCCACGGGCTGGGGTAAGAACTTATGGTGCTTTTTCCAGCCCACTCATGGCCACCCATGAACCAATCAGCATGCACTTCCTCCCTTCTGAAGCCTGTAAAAACCCCCGACTCAGCTGGACTCACAGAGACAATGGGAAAACCTGCCTGCATTTAGGAGCCACCCACTCCGGTCTCCTCTCCACTGAGGGCTGCACTCATCTGGGTGACCTGCCTGCAGAAAGGAGCTACCCATTTCAGGTCTCCCGAGAGCTGTACTGTCATTCAATAAAGCACCTCTTCACCTTGCTTACCCTCCAGTTGCCCATGTACCTCATTCTTCCTGGATGCGGGACAAGAGTTCAGGACCTGCCGAATGGTGGGAGTTAAGGAGTTGTAACACAAATAGGGCTGAAACATGCCTCCGACTTGCCACACTGCAGGCGACGAGGAGGAGAGAAGAGAGGAGGAGGGAAGAGCTGTGGCCCTCTGGGGAACCCAGACTTAGGAGCTCCAGAGCCAGGGCTGTGGCACCCTCTTTGGGGCTCTGCAGTTCCTGGCACCTCCAAGCTTTCAGGCACCAGTGTGTTCCCTGGTGCCCACAGTGGAAGCCACTTGTGGTATTCCTGGTTCAGCTGTGGCAGGGAGCCGGTGCCTGTGCTGGTGCCAGAAGTTGCCTGCCCTACCACAGCTGGTATGCCTGGTTGTGTGTAGTGGCTGGAGCCTGTACTTGCTTGCTCGCTCACACATCCCTCGATGCTCTGCGCCTGGCTCGTTCTTGGCAGGCATGGGATCTGGGCCGGCAGCAAAGGCGGAGTGCAGCATGCCAGGCTGAGTGGGCAGAACAAGCCCAGCAGGCCCGAGCAAAACTCGGGCAAAGATGCTACCAGCCACAGAGGATTCTGGCTGGTGAAGCAATACCCTAAGGATCCTGTGATGTTATCACTGTTTCTCAAACAGTGGTCTTTGGATCACTTGCTTCAGAATTATCCCAAAAGGTAAAAAACTGTTTAGAACTCATCCTAGATCTAGTGATTCAGATTTTCAGGAAGTGGATTCCAGGGATTTGCATTTTTTCTTTTTCAAAGACAGGGTCTTGCTCTGTTGCCCAGGCTGTAGTGTACTGGCACAATGTCTCACCACAGCCTTGACCTCCTGGACTCCAGCGATCGATCCTCCCACCTCAGCCTCCCATGAAGCTGGTTAGCTGGGACTACAGGTGTACACTATCATGCCTGGATAATTTTTGTATTGTTTTTAGAGACAGGGTCTCACTATGTTGACTAGACTCGCCTCAAACTACTGAGCTCAAGCTATCCTCCTGCCTTGGTCTCCCAAAGTACTAGAATTACAGGCATGAGTCACCATATCCAGGATTTGCATTTTTATGCTAAAAACTCTCAATAAACTAGGTATTGATGGAATGTACCTCAAAATTATCAGCCAATATCATACTGAATGGGCAAAAACTGGAAGAATTCTCTTTGAAATCTGGCACAAGACAAGGATGCCCTCTCTCACCACTCCTACTGAACATAGTATTGGAAGTTCTGGCCAGGGCAATCAGGCAACAAAAAGAAATAAAGGGTATTCAGTTAGGAAAAGAGGAAGTCAAATTGTCTCTATTTGCAGACGACATGATTATATATTTAGAAGACCCCATCGTCTTAGCCCCAAATCTCCTTAAGCTGATCAGCAACTTCAGCAAAGTCTCAGGCTACAAAATCAATATGCAAAAATCACAAGCATTCCTATACACCAGTAACAGACAAACAGAGAGCCAAATCATGACTGAACTCCCATTCAAAATTGTTTCCAAGAGAATAAAATATCTAGAAAGACAACTAACAAGGGATGTGAAGGACATCTTCAAGGAGAACTACAAACCACTGCTCAAAGAAATAAGAGAGGACACAAATGGAAAAACATTCCACGCTCATGGTTAGGAAGAATCAATATTGTGAAAATGGCTATACTGCCCTAGGTAATTTATAGATTCAGTGCTATCCCCATCAAGCTACCATTGACTTTCTTCACAGAATTGGAAAAAAAAACACCTTAAATTTCATATGGAATCAAAAAAGAGTCGCATAGCAAAGACAATCCTAAGCAAAAAACAAAGCTGGAGGCATCATGCTACCTGATTTCAAACTATACTACAAGCCTACAGTAATCAAAACAGCATGGTACTGGTACCAAAACAGACATATAGACCAATAGAAGATAACAGAGGCCTCAGAAATAATGCCACACATCTACAATTGCTGATCTTTGACAAATCTGACAAAAGCAATGGGGAAAGGATTCCCTATTTAATACATGGTGTTGGGAAAACTGGCTAGCCATATGCAGAAAGCTGAACCTGGATCCCTTCCTTACACGTTATGCAAAAATTAACTCAAGATGGATTAAAGATTTAAATGTAAGATGGAACATCATAAAATCCTAGAAGAAAACCTAGGCTATACCATTCAGGACATAGGCATGGGCAAGGACTTCATGACTAAAACACCAAAAGCAATGGCAACAAAAGCCAAAATAGACAAATGGGATCTAATGAAACTGAAGAGCTTCTGCACAGCAAAGAAACTATCCTTAGAGGAAACTGGCAACCAACAGAATGGGAAAATTTTTTTTGCAATCTACCCATCTGACACAGGGCTAAAATCCACAATCTACAAGAAACTTAAAACAAATTTACAAGAAAAAAACAACCCCATCAAGAAATGGGCAAAGGGTATGAACAGACACTTCTAAAAAGAAGACATTCATACAGCCAACAAACATATGAAAAAAAGCTAATCGTCACTGGTCATTAGAGAAATGCAAATCAAAACCACATTGAGATACCATCTCACACCAGTTAGAATGGCAATCATTAAAAAATCAGGAGACTACAGATGCTGGAGAGGATGTGGAGAAATAGGAACACTTTTACACTGTTGGTGGAAGTGTAAATTAGTTCAACCATTGTGGAAGACAGTGTGGCAATTCCTCAAGGACCTAGAAATAGAAAGTCCATTTGACCCAGCAATCCCATTACTGGGAATATACCCAAAGGATTATAAATCATTCTATTATAAAGACACATGCACATGTATTATTGTGGCACTGTTCACAATAGCAAAGACTTGGAACCAACCTAAATGCCCATCAATGATAGACTGGATAAAGAAAATGTGGCACACATACACCATGGAATACTATGCAGCCATAAAAAAAGGATGAGTTCATGGCCTTTGCAGGGAAATGGATGAAGCTGGAAACCATCATTCTCAGCAAACTGACACAAGAACAGAAAACCAAACATTGCATGTTCTCACTCATAAATGGGTGTTGAACAATGAGAACACATGGACACAGGGAGGGGAACATCACATGCCATGGCCTGTTGGGGGATGGGGGACTAGGGGAGGGATAGCAGGGGGGTGGGTAGCTAGGGGAGAGATAACATTAGGGGAAATACCCAACGTAGATGATGGGGTGATGAATGCAGCAAACCACCATGGCACGTGTATACCTGTGTAACAAACTTGCATGTTCTGCACATGTGCCCCAGAACTTAAAGTATAATTTAAAAAATAAACTTCTAAACATTCTTATATGCATTAATGCAACAAATATAAAAAAGACACTGCATATTTAACTGAAATATCCAAATGAAATTATTATTTTTCAGGAGGGGATCAGAGGGCAACAATCTCCAATGAGAAGAAATCTTTGACATATATAGGTTGGTTTCTGTTGTGTGACCATGAATTTTGTGAGTTGCTAAGTTAGTTTTTTGGTGTGTGTCAGAGTAAATCTCAAGTTTTATTCAAATAGCTGGTTGGCAAATCTCAAGTCAGTGGCCAAACGGGAACAACCCATGTAAGTAACACACAGATGCATACCACTGATTTTTATAGCCTGACCTGAAAGTTAAAGATGGAAATGGACAGGCCACATCATGAAGTCTCTCCCATTTAAGGTGAGAATATACCAGAATCAAAGAAAGTAGCTTCTGCATACTTTTTTTTTTTTTAACACAGAGTCTTACTCTATTACCCAGGCTGGAGTGCAGTGGTGTGATCTCAGCTTACTATAGCCTCTGCCTCCTGGCTTCAAGCGATTCTTGTGCCTTAGTCTCCCAAGTAGCTGGGATTACAGGCATGCACCACCATGCCTTCCTAATTTTTGTATTTTTAGTAGAGACAGGGTTTCACCCTGTTGGCCAGGCTGGTCTTGAACTCCTGGCCTCAAGTGATCCGCATGCCTCAGCCTCCCAGAGTACTGTGATTATGGTCATGAGCCACTGCACCCAGCCTTATACTCTTAATGTGATTTTCGTCCCCCAAAATATTCAAAGCGGTGGTGGGAGGGGGCAAATCCCCCAAGGGTGCATCACAGAACACAGAAGTATGAGATATTACAGATATGCAGGACTGGAGAGTGGAAAGAAAGCTGTCGAATATCAACACTTCAGTCTAAAAAGTATCCTTAGAACTCCTCATGCTCCCTTTTTGCAGGGGGATGCATGTTTTGGGAGCTCTGAGGTTTATGAAATTTTGGGGACTCTCTTTAAAAATACAAAAGTAATTATGAATACAAATTTAGATTCTAATATGAATGTTTATTAAGAATGAGAAAAAAAAAATCACAACAAATTACTGGAACCCTGGAAGCTGAGGTCCCTTTCCTTTGAGAAATGTTTACACGAATGTTTCCTGATGGCAACCTGACTTCTCCTCCTCATCTGGAACAGTCTGTCTACATTTTCCAGCAAGAACCACAACTCACAGGGGCTGATCTGAGCGAAGGCCCCCCTACAAATACTTAGTTTAATTAGCTTCTTTGTAAATCTGCCTTTACACTGCAAACTAGATTTCCTTTCTTAATTAGGTAAACAGCTAACTCATCAACTTATATTACTTAGTCCTGGAAAGATAGATGATTATTACTTTCACCCTCAAGATTTCACAGCAGGGAGGGTACTTCTACAGGAAGGCTGTGATAGAGTGTCTGTCTCCAGGATGACTTCCATCAATTCCTTCCCTCCCTGTACAAACATGTTATTCCTGACATCAAGAGGTGGATCCAATTCCCCTACCCTCAAACATGGACCGGCCTTAGTGATTTCCTTGACCAACAGAATGTGGCATTGATGATGTTCTGGGACTTCTTAGGCTAGGTTTTAAAGAAGGCTTGCTGATTCTGCCTCGGTCTATTTTCTTTTCTTTCTCCCTTTTTTCTCTTTTCTTCTCTCTCTCTCTTTCTTTCAAGATGGGATATCACTATGTTGTTCAGGTGGGCCTTGAACTCCTAGGCTTAGGCAATCTTCCTACTTCAGCCTCTGAGTAGCTGGGACTATAGCTACGTGCCACTATGCCCATCTGGGATTCTCGAACCACCTGCTCTTAGGATATTCCCTCTCAGAATCCAGCTGCCATGCTCTGGGACGTCAAAACCACATGGAGAGGCCATGTATTGCTGCCTCAGCTAAACTCCCAGTTGACAGCCAACATTAACATGTGAGGAAGCTACCTTGGACTTCCAGCCCAGTCTTCAGACGACCCCAGCCCCAACTCACATCTGCTTGTGGCCATGTGAGAGGGCCTAAGGGAGAGCCCCCACAGCTGAGTCCAGTCAACCAACAGAACTATGAAAAGAGAATCAGAAATTGTTCTGCTAAGCCTCTAAGGTTTGGAGGTTCGTTTTATAGTCAGAAAAGACACAGAGGAATTGTGTTGGGATAGAACTCTTCCAGGCCCTCTATCCCAACTAGACTGGAAAGATGAAACATGGGACACTGAACTCCCTGGAGTGAATTCCCTGCTCTCTATTTGTCTGTAAGTGGTGCTTGCTCCCGCTGCTTCTGTTCTCTAGCAGGTAAATATTAGGAAGATCGCCCCGCTCTGGGACTCGGAGCTGAGAGTGCACAGCGGTTCCGTGGGTAAGTGATGTGGGTCGGGCCTAGAGGAGAGGAAGGAGAACTCCATTTTGATCCAAATCCAAACCGTTTTAACCAAACCAATCGAACTTTATACTACTTATTAGGTATAAGTTATTTTGATCTCAGACTCCAGGGTCTATGTTTTTAATTGGTTCAGAAAACTTACAGCAAAAAAGGCATATATTTTCCTCTTCAGACCTCAATAAGGATTCCCATTCTTCCTTTCATATAGACTCGAAAGCGAAGTCTTGTTTTTAAATTTTACTTGGCTTTCTCCTCTAAATCAAGCCTGCCATCACTATGCCTCCTTTCGGTTTCCACAGCTGCTTCCCCAGTTCAGCTCCTCACTGCCACATAGCCTCAGCCCAGCAATCACCGCCTGTCTGCCGCTCCCCCATCTCCCGTGGTGACAATTAAGATACTTCTCTTGCTGAAGACCTTATCTACCGCCTTAGGTCCAGTTCAGGGACCTCTGTGGTAATTAGCTTTATTACACCTAATAGCCCTTTGAGCTAATCTTTCAAACTCAAATGACCCCATAAGGCAAATTTTATTTCACACTAGACTATTTCTTCCTCCATAAGAAGCTGTCCCACTTACTCTCTTCTTTAGATTATACAGTTCTCCCTCGCATATCCAAATCCTCCAGTCCCTTAGAAAGCAAGAAACACATGCTTTATGGCTCATTATTCTTTGGCTAGTCTAACTGTCTAATTAGCCACAAATCTGAATTCCTTGAAGATATGTTCCCCAGGGCTCAGCTCAGTAAACACCACTGGACTCATGATACCTAAGGAAAGAACCAGTGAGATTGTGTGGTTGTAATGAAGTAGGAAGAGGAGCTAGGAACTGGTATTTATCACTCCAGGTTTTGTGCTAAGTACTTCATATGTCCATATGTCCTTAGCTTCCTTAGTGTAACACCTCTATTGTCTTCTTTTTCACCAAAGAGGAAGCTGAGATCCAGGTAAGTAACTTTTTCAAGGTCACTTAGTAAGTGTGGTGATAGAGCTTGAAGCCAAGAATGATTACCAGTGTAAGTTGCTTTTTTTTTTTTTTTTTTTTTTTTTGAGACAGAGTCTGGCTCTGTCACCAGGCTAGAGTGCAGTGGCGTTATCTCAGTTCACTGCAACCGCTGCCTCCTGGGTTCAAGTGATTCCCCTGCCTCAGCCTCCCAAGTAGCTGGGACTACAGGCCACCATGCCTGGCTGATTTATTATATTCTTAGTAGAGACGGGGTTTCACCATGTTGGCCAGGATAGTCTCAATCTCCTGACCTCCTGACCACCCGCCTCAGCCTCCCAAAGTGCTGGGATTACAGGTGTGAGCCAACACGTCCGGCCCTACTCTAAGTTTTTTAACCACCATATCATATGGCCCCCAGGTTTTCTTAAGGGGTCCAGGGAATTCTTTAAAACCACTTTTTCTTCCTCTTCCAAGGATAATTACTGTTAACATTTTTTAAAACTTCAAGACTTTCGGCTACGCATATACACTTTTATCTGCCCATCATCACACTCTTTGTATGAACAACCATTTTCTGCTTCACTTCAGATGGCACAGCCATTTTCCCTTGTCATTATGCACCAATATTGTTTCTTATGAATTGATCAGACTGCAGAAAGCACAAAATACAACAAAATATGTTCTGACAAAGGGCTAATATCCAGAATCTACAAAGAACTAAAACAGATTTACAAGAAAAAAACAAACCCATCCAAAAGTGGGCGAAGGATATGAACAGACACTTTACAAAAGAAGACATATATGAAGCCAACAAACATATGAAAAAATGCTCATCATCACTGGTCATTAGAGAAATGCAAATCAAAACCACATTTAGATACTATCTCACGCCAGTTAGAATGGCGATCATTAAGAAATCTGGAGACAACAGATGCTGGAGAGGATGTGGAGAAATAATAACACTTTTACACTGTTGGTGGGAGTGTAAATTAGTTCAACCATTGTGGAAGACAGTGTGGTGATTCCTCAAGGACCTAGAAATAGAAAGTCCATTTGACCCAGCAATCCCATTACTGAGTATATACCCAAAGGATTATAAATTGTTCTATTATAAAGACACATGCACACGTACGCTCATAGCGGCACTGTTTACAATAGCAAAGACCTGGAACCAACCCAAATGCCCATTGACGATAGACTGGACAAGGAAAATGTGGCACATATACACCATGGAATACTATGCAGCCATAAAAAATGATGAGTTTGTGTCCTTTGTAGGGAAATGGATGAATCTGGAAACCATCATTCTCAGCAAACACACAAGAACAGAAAATCAAACACTGCATGTTCTCACTCATAGGTGGGTGTTGAACAATGAGAACACAGGGACACAGGGAGGGGAGCATCACGCACTGGGGTCTGCTGGGGTGGGGGGCAAGGGAGGGATGGGGGGTGGGGAGGTCATGGAAGGATAACACGGGGAGAAATGCCAGATGTAGGTGACGGCAGGGATGGAGGCAGCAAACCACACTGCCATGTGTGTACCTGTGCAACAATCCTGCATAATCTGCACATGTACCCCAGAACCTAAAGTGCAATAAAAAATAAAAATAAAAATAAAATAGGTTCTTTCCCGAAATGGGATTTTGACTTGGGCACAAAAAGTCACCAAGAATCGGAAGACTATAAATATTAAGATGTAAACATAATATGTCAAATATTATTCATGTTTTCGTAGGAGAAAATGAGGAATCCCAAACAAAGGAGCAATTCTAACAGACAAGGTCTCACTCTGTCACCAAGGCTCAGTAAGTGCAGTGGTGCCATCATAGCTCATGGCAGCCTCGAACTCCTGAGCTGAAGTAATTCTCTGGCCTTAGTCTCTGGAGTAGCTTAGACTACAGGTGTGCATCACTATGCCCTGATAATGTTTAAGGTTTCTGTAGAGACAGGATTTCATTATATTGTCCAGGCTGGTCTTGAACTCCTAGCCTCAGGTGATCCTCCTACTTCAGCCTGCCAAAGCATTGAGATTATAGGTGTGAGTCGCTGTGCCTGGCCTTCATTCTCTCTTTTTTGTGGGAGGGGTGGTGGGAAACAGGGTCTTTCTCTGTTGCTCAGGCTGGAGTGCAGTGGCACAATCGTGGCTCATTGCAGCCTCAACTTTCCAGGCTCAAGCAATCCTCCCACTTCAGCATTCCCAGTAGCTGGGACTGCAGGCTCACACCACCAATTTATTATTTATAAATGTATTATTTGTAAATAAATTTATTATTTAGACATTTATTTTTAATTGTCCTACTTATTCTCTTAGAGGAATTTATTATTCATTTATTTATTTATTTATTTTTGTAGAGATAAAGTTTTCCCCATTTTGCCCAGGCTGGTCTTGAACTCCTGGGTTCAAGTGATCCTCTTGCCTTGGCCTCCCAAAGTGCTGGGATTACAGGTGTGATCCGCTGTGCCTGGCCCATTCTCTATTGTTATGAAAGTGAATACAGGGAATCTTTAAGCGTGAAGACTTCCAGAAGCCGGTGGGGAAGGAAGACTGATATTTACTATCTCTGACCATGTACCACATCTTGTGCCAGGCAATTTCACTGATGTTCTCATTTGCTTTTCCTAACAACTTGTCAACATAGGCATTTTTACCCCACCTTAAGGAAGAGAAAAGGCAGGCTGTGATTGCCTGTACAGGCCTCTGGTAATACTGGTGCTGGGTTAGAATTCAGATACTACAGTCTAAGGTCTTAGCTCTTTTAGAGAAGGCTGTTTCAGATAGAAGAAAAAAAAATCTAGATTTTAGAAAATTGAGAGTGAGCTAAATGTGTGACCTGGAGTTATAAAAAATAGCCAGTAGGAGTCTTGATAACACAAGGATGGGAAAGATGAAGCAGAAATAAAATTGAGCCCCTGTGGTTCAGTCTAGCAGGGGTGGGAAGGGGGATTACTGAGCTGAGGAGGGAGCTGGCTCTGCAAACCGGCGCCAAATAGAAGGCCTTGTTGGTCTCCAAGAGCCCAAAATGGGGCTAAAGGCAACAGCACGGTCTTTGAGTGGAGGCTGGAAGGAAGGGTGAAACTAAGAAGAATCGTAGCTCTACGGAGTGCCTGTCACAGGCCAAGAAGGAGTGTGGCATAGAGAACATCTGGAGGTCTGGGCTGCCGGCCTGTGCTGGGCTTTCTGAGTTACAGGACATGAGATGTGTGCTGGGCTGGAGTGAGAGAACTGCTGGAAAGGAAGAACGTGAGGAGCGCCTGCGCTCCAGTGCCTCCGAGGTAACAAATTCTTTCCCTCTCCACCGCACTCTTTCAGGACAGTGTAAAAAAGTTTAACGGTGAACTTCACTAAGCAAGAGGATGGGGGACCTGGCTGGGGACGCTTTCCTTATGCTGGGGGAGAGGCTGTAACCTATGCTGTTAGGCAGAAAAGCCCATGTACTGTAGGCCAGAGAGGAGTCAAAACATCCCCTACACTCAACCCACACCTCCAGAGAGCTGGCCTGCGCTCGACTGGTGATGAGGGCCTCTCTTGGAATTCAGTTCTTGGCCAGAAATCCCTGCCTTAGACTGGGGAAGGTTTAAGGGAAGCTCAGCAAACCTGGCGGCTGCTCTTTGGGTTTGGCAAACTCGGGATTTTTCCAGCGCCTTGTGTTCAGAGAAACTGAAAACGTGTTTGGCTAGAAACCCTTCACTAATTTTTAAACCCCTGTGCTTTTTTTTTTTTAAAACATAAATTTGATCCACATGTTTTTGATTTATTTATATTTAATGCATCAAATCAAATTAGGAGCCACAATGATGAATGGGAACAATGCTGATTTCCAAGAAGATTTTTGAGCCCCGTTTTTAGAACTCAATCACATTCCACCCCCAGCCCCCCACAACCGTTAAAACTACCAGACTGAGCTGGGTTTGAAATGGAGAACTCAAATGTGAAAACAGAGCATAGCAGGAGAATGTTCTTAGGGAGTCACACAAAGAAGGTGGGCTTGGGATGGGGAAATAAAACAGGAAGCAGTCAGTTATTCTTCCTTAGGTGGTTTCAATACATTGAGCGAGCTTTCTAGGCTCCCAAGAGAGGCCACTCCTCTTGGGTATGATTTTATCACTACCGCCCAGGGAAAAGGGGCTCCTGCTCCGAAAACTGAGGACAGGGGTTCCCTGTACCTATTTTTTTTTCTTGTATTCTCCTCCATAGTAGCCAATTCAAGCTGCTCTGCCGCTTCTCTTCTAACAGGGTCCCCCCCACCCCACCCCTTCCTGGCTCTGGTGAAGGCCTCTCCATCTGGAAACATTTAACATGTACAACAATTTTAATCTTGTGCAAGAGAATCTTAGGATACGCACTACATACCCATTAAGCTAAATTATAGGTGCACAGTCTTACTTTGCACAGCTCCGTCTGGGCTGGGTTCGCACACACAACAAAGGCCGTTACTGTCTTTCCCAATTACCCTTTCTACTATACCATCATTTTGCACAACTTCGGTCTGAAGCCCCATAGAATTTCTCTGAGAAACTACGGCCCCCAAGGTCCCAAGACAAAGCTGCTGTCTTAGGTTTAAGACAAAGGCGCCCTCTTCAGAGCCTCTTGAGCCAGGACTTAGTAGGTCCCTAAACACTGACCAAAGACATTTTCCTGAATTTCGCTTCTCGTCCCTACAGACCCTCATCTAATTAAATAGGCCTGGGTACAAGTACCAGCTTGCTGCTTAATAACTGCATAACTTTGGGGGTTATTTTACTTTCCCTGTTCCAATTTCCCAGTCTGTAAATTGGGTATAATAACTGTGCTTACCTCACAGAGTTGTTGTGAAGATTAAATGAGATGTTTCCTGTAAAAACCTTAATTTATTGCGTGGAGCTAGGGAGGTGTTGGTCAAAGGATACCACGTTTCAGTTAGACGGAAGGAATAAGTTTCAGAGATCTAATGCATGGCACCATGACCACGGTTAATAATAATGTGTATTTTCAAACTGTTAAGAGTAGATTTTAAAAGTTCTTACCACAAAAAATGATAAGTATATAAAGTGATGAATATGTTAATTAGCTTTAGTCATTCCATAATGTAAACATATATCAAAACATTACACTATATCCCATAAATATATGATTATTTGTCAATTAAAAATAAGCTTGGTATGTTGTCTCACGCAGCCTAAGTACTTAATAACAATTAGTTTTATTATTATTGAAACTGCCACACTTTAGTCAACTCTGCAACCTTTCTAAGAACGTTTAAATTTTTGCAGAGGTTGACAGTTTTGTTCTAAATCCTCTCCACTCCCATCAAAGTTGAAGTGACCAACTCCACTGCCCTACAAACCAGCATTATTCCAGTGAGGTGACATAAGGTTTCTCACAAACTGCCTGGGATTCTTACTCTGTTCTCAGGGTGTCTTCCATGCAAGCCCCAGTTTTAAACAACAGTCTCTTCCTGAGATCAGCAGTAGCGGAGAGATTGGACGATCTAAAATCTAATGCATAGAGAACACTCTCCTTCAAGCCACACAGCACTGCGTCTCATTTTACAAAAAAAGTTTATGCAAGGCCTGGCTCGGTGGCTCATGCCTATAATCCCACCACTTTGGGAGGCCAAGGCAGGTGGATTATGAGGTGAAGAGATAAGACTATCCTGGGCAACATGGTGAAATCCCGTCTCTACTAAAAATACAAAACAATTAGCTGGGCATGGATTACATGCCTGTAATCCCAGCTACTCAGGAAGCCAAGACAGAAGAATTGCTTGAACCCAGGAGGCGGAGGTTGCAGTGAGCCAAGATTGAACCACTGCACTCCAGCCTGGTGACAGAGTGAGACTCCGCCTCAAAAAAAAAAAAAAGGACATGAGAGAAAGGGAGGCAGGGAAGGAGGTCTTTACTCTGCTTTATGGAGCAAAATAGAGATCTTTAGGGATGCTTTTGCAAAGTAGAAAGATGAAGGCAACATTTAAGTTATCTGACAAATGCCTCTCTCACAACGGGGAAAACAGAAAAGTCCATGAGTCCAGTTATAAGCCCTGTGCTCAGTGGCGTTCAAAGGAAAGAGAGTTGGAAGATGGGCATTCGTTGCTCTTCCCTAGTGAGAAGTAGTTTTAGCAGTAATTCACAGATCCTGATGTTGGCCAGGAAACCACCAGCTTCTAGGGAGGATTTGGACACATAATATAGTCATGGTCTTCATTATGCAGAATTGCTATGAGGACTCAAGAGAGAACACTTGCAGGCTCTTGACAAATGGTAACTATTATTTCTACTGAGCTGACCTCATCTGAAATCCTGGGTGATCCCAGGAGATATGTGTATCTTCCATGCCCAACATTTACTAGAGATTTCTCCTTCAGTGGCTTCTTAGTCCCCTGTATCTACATGTACTATGGATGCCAGCCCCAGCTCTAAAAAACTCTAAGGAAACTACTCCCTTCTCACAACTGTGCCAAAGTGGTGGGTCTGGGTGACTGTTTGTGCCCACAGAGGGTACTGAAGCGGACATAAAATCTGAGGGACAAATACACGGGCTGGGAAGTCACTTTGGTCTAATATAAAAGGTGAACTGGGCCAATCAGACTCCTCTCTAGAAATGTGGAATTGGGAGAGTGAGAAACTCGGTTGATTGGTAGCAGAGCCATAAAGAATGTGGCTGGCCACATCAATGGCAGAACTCCATGTGAGGGCTGAGAGCTTTCTGCTGTGGAGGCTTTGCAGGGCTGCCTTGATTTCAAAACCACTCTCCCATAAAGTCTGACTGTTCAGTCGTTCTGCTCATGGACACTATAAACATCTCTCCTAATATTATTAGTGTTGTTTTTGTGAGTCAGTGTCTCACTCCATTACCCAGGCTGGAGTGTCATGGTGCAATCATGGCTCACTGCAACTTCCAACTCCTGGGCTCAAGCAATCCTCTCACCTCAAGCCTTGTGAGTAGCTGGGACAGGCATGTGCCACCACATCCAGCTAATGTTTTACTTTTTGTAGGAACAGGGGCCTTGCTATGTTGCCCACGCTGGTCTTGAACTCCTGGGCTCAAGTGATCCGCCTGCCTCGGCCTCCCAAAGTGTTGGGATTACAGGTATGAGCCACCACACCCAGCCTTCTTCCGGTATTATTAAACATGTCCTTTTTTTTTTTTTTTTTTTTTTTTTGAGTTAGCTTGAATAAGTTTCTGTTTCCCCTGACCAAAGCATCCTTTGTTAAAACAGCACCTGCTTTTGGGAAGAACACACACATAGAGTTATGTCTAAATGTGTTAAGCAATTCCAGTCCAAGGAATTGTTTTAATAATTATAGGTGAGCCACAGTGGCTCACACCTATAATCCTAGCACTTTGGGAGGCCAAGGCAGGTGGATCACTTGAGCTCAGGAGTTCAAGACCAGCTGGGCCAACATGGTGAAACCCTGTCTCCACTAAAAATACAAAAATTAGCCAGGCATGTTACAGGTGCGCACCTGTAATTGCAGCTACTTGGGAGAGTGAGGCAGGAGAATTACTTGAATCTGGGGTGGAGGAGGTTGCAGTGAGCCAGTGTTACACCACTGCACTCCAGCCTGGGCAACAGAGTGAGACTCCATCTCAAACAACAACAACAAACAAACAAACAAAACCCCAAAAAACAATTTAATTACATAATGTAGTAAATCCTGTTGGTTCCTGACTTAGGCCTTCCTGATTTCCTCCTACTATAGAAATTGGGAGAGTTAAAGCTCTTGCTCTCCCAACATCCCTTGCAGCTAGGTCATGTGATGCAGTCTGGCCAATGAGAGGCGAATGAATATCTTTTGGGAGACAGGCTGCCCCTCGTTTCCATCTTTGCATAGAAATGTCAGGCTTAGAACTGCTGTCGCCACCTTGTAATCATGAATAGAAAGTCAAAGAAATGCAGAGATGCTATAAGCCCTGGCACAATGGAGGTGCTGAACCAACACCAGCAGCCACCAGATTTCAGCCTTCTTACTGTGTGAGAGAAATTGACATCTTAACTATTAGTTTGGTGCAAATACTATCAGTTAGACTTTCCCGTAGTTTGGAAGCCAAATATTTTCTAAATGATACACCATGAAAGTCAACAAAGAACTTGATCTGTTTCCTATATGGTAACATATAGGAAACGATATGTTAGGAAATGATATGATAGGAAATGATATTTTTTAAACCAAATACATGACCAACTTTTTGTAAATTAACTTCTCCAAACATCAGCTGAATGACAGAAACTCTCCAGGTAATTAGTCTAACGAGGGGATAAGGTATACATGAATAATGAGCAGGTCAGGTGCTGTGGCTCACGCCTGTAATCCTAGCACTTTGGGAGGCCAAGACGGGTGGATCACTTGAGGTCAAAAGTTCAACACCAGCCTAACCAACATGGAGAAACCCTGCCTCTACTAAAAATACAAAAATTAGCTGGGTGTGATGGTGCGCACCATAGTCTCAGCTACTTGACAGGCTGAGACAGTAGAACACTTGAACCCAGGAGGCGGAGGCTGCAGTTAGCCAAGAGCGAGACGCTATCTCAAAACAACAACAACAGACAAACAAACCTGTGATTGAAGACAGACAGTGAAAACACTGTAAGTGGAAGCTGCTCTACGTATAACCCAAGTAGGGAGAGACATTACTTCTGGTTAGGCAAGGAGGAAATCCGGGAAATCTCCATAGAAAAGCATCTAAGCTAAACTCAAGAGGAAAAAAGGATCTGGATGTTTGGAGTTGAGGAGGAAGGGCATTCTTGGCGAAACGAATAGTTTGAGCAAATACAAGAAACTGAAGGTCATGTTAGGGAAACAGCAAGTTCATTTTGGCTGGTACAAAAGAACAGGGATCAGAGGAGAAGACCAGACCAAATTATAACAAGCCGAGAAGACCAGACCAAATTATAACAAACCTTGAACACTAAGTGAACGGGAGTCTGAGCTTTACTCTCTATGCCTGGGCTGCCATTGAAGGTTTCCGAGAAATTAGAAGTCAGAGCAGTTTTTTAGGAAAATTCACCTGATTGCAATGTGTAGCATGGATTGGCGGAGGTAGAACGTGCCAGGAGGAGGCTGTGCAGCCATCTGGGTAGGAGGTGATGAGGGTGTGAACCAGAAGAGTCAAAGTGAGAATGGAGTGGGAAAAAGACACAGACGTGAGAGACGCAGAGATACAAAGATACAGCGGAAGTACATATAACATAAGTCGGCTACTGTCTGGATATGGTGTGTGAGTCACAGGAAGAATCATGCCAAAAATATTTTATTGTAAAAAAATATCAACAAAAACCTCATGTGGTACCTCTGGAGCTGAAGACAGGAATGGCTTAATGTAGATGTTGGAGTCATGCACCTTCAGGTCATGGTCCCCAAGTCCCCTGGTCACTCCAATAGTTGCCATTACCCGGGCCTAGGGGTATAAGCAGAGGGTCATCAGAAACACGCACACCGAAAGCATCCCATCCAGTGCGGCTGCCTGGGCTAGGGACAACCAGAGAAGTTTCCAGTTCCTCCCACCCATCTTTCCAGGCCCCCTGCTGCTAATGTATGTGGGTAGCTCTCACCAAGAAAGGGCTCACCAAAATCACTTCTGTATTTGAGGAGCGCTTTTTCTACCCATTATCATAAGCTTGACAGGTTGCTGCTGTTTCTTTTCAGCTTTCTTTTTTGGAGACCGGAAGGAAGGATGTCTAATAAACTAACTCCAATGCATGTGTGATTCTATGGCTATAGAAATCAGTGCACATCAAACCCAATAGGATTCATCCATCCATCCATCCATCCATTCACCCATCTTTCTGTTACATATCCACTACAAGTATTTGCTGAACACCACCTATGCCCTTAGTCCTGTGATAGGCACTGGTAAAAGATGTAAAAAATCAGAACAGCTCCTGGCCTCCCAGAGTTCACCTATTATGCTTTATGGCTGGAGAAAATAAACATAGCAATTCTACACTCTATCCTGCTAACATCTCCTCAAATTCCCTCTGGGTGGAAAGGAACAAAATGTCACCAGTGCTGTGACATAGCTACATAGAGACCTCAGGGCTGAGACCTCATGTTAAACTGTTTTTGAATGGTGTAAGAAAGCAACGCTATTATACCAATGTGTACACAGTCAGCTTAAATGTCTCCTGTGATGCCAAAGATTTGATTTACCCAAACATTTATTGGGTGCCTACTATGTATATACATCATGTGGTGGGGACACAAATGTCTAAGGTCTCGTCCCTACTATAATAAACTTGGGACCAGGCGTGGTGGCTCATGCCTGTAATCCCAGCACTTTGGGAGGCTGAGGCAGGTGGATTACTTGAGGTCAGGAGTTCAAGACCAGCCTGGCCAATATGGTGAAACCCCATCTCTACGAAAAATACAAAAATTGGCTGGGCATGGTGGTGGGCACCTGTAATGCCAGCTGCCCAGAGGCTGAGGCACAAGAATCTCTTGAATCTGGGAGGTGAGGTTGCAGTGAACTGAGATCATGTCACTGCACTCCAGCCTGGGTGACATAGCGAGACTCTATCTCAAAACAAAAAAACAAAAACAAAAAAACCCAAAAGAAACTTAGTAAGGGAGATAAGAGGGATATGTCTAATTAATAACACATAAAATATTGCTAAGTACTGAAAAACACGGGTTATGAAAATTTAGTGGAGGTAAAATTTCTACTGAGCAGGCTTCACGGAGGAGGTGGCACTACACTTAGCACAGAAAGGTGGACTGCATAGAGACGGGCGACACAGAGGGATGAAGTGAAAGTCATCTTGGGTGAAACGAAGCAGTGTCCTAACCCTGAATCATCAAAAATATTTCCTGTGCAGTATCATAGTTCAAAGATCTAAGCTTGAATTGTCACTCTGTTACCTGGGTGCTAAGAGTAATTACCTCCTATGAGTAAGGATGAAGTAAATAAATGCTAAGAAACACAGCAATCTAATATATTGTCTTCATCTTCATCCTAGTCTCTCAACAGGGCTGTGAGTTTTGAAGCTAGCCTTGGTTCAGAAGGTAGGCAGAGTTTACATTAAGCAGAAATGAAACCGTGACACCTTTTTGAGGGCAAGAGTCAGAGGGGACAAAGACGCGAGATGTGGCCGGGCACAGCAGCTCATACATGTAATCCCAGCACTTTGGGAGGCCAAGGCAGGAGGATCACTTGAGCCCAGGAGTTCGAGGCCAGCTGCAGCAACATGGCAGAACCCTGTGACTACAAAAAATACAAAAATTAGGCTAGGTGTGGTTGCTCATGCCTGTAATCCCAGCACTCTGGGAGGCTGAGGTGGGCGGATCACCTGAGGTCAGGAGTTTGAGATCAGCCTGACCAACATGGAGAAACCCCTATCTCTACTAAAAATACAAAATTAGCCAGGTGTGGTGGCACATGCTTATAATCCCAGTTACCTGGGAGGCTGAGGCAAGAGAATTGCTTGAATCCAGGAGGCGGAAGTTGTGGTGAGCTGAGATCGCGCCATTGCACTCCAGTCTGGGCGACAAGAGCAAAACTCCGTCGTAAAAAAAAAAAAAAAAAGCATTGGTAGACACCACCACTCAGCCAGGGGTGCTGTCTACCAATAAACACAAAATGGAGACACGGTGGCCTTTAAATAGGCCAACAGGTACAATGACAGAACTTGCCACCTGCCCATCACAAGATCGTCGAGCTTAAATTACCTGAAACGCTTGAGGAACATGATGTTTTGGTGAATTGAATTTTTTACTGAAATTAGAAAACCCTTGCTCCTTCAACTCTTATTGCTATAAACTTTTCCTATTGTACTAAGGAATGTATACTGAACATAACTGAACAGCTTATTTAATATTTACACATTTATGTCAGGTACCAGGCCAGACAGGAACTAGAAAAACAGGGGTAACAGGATGTGCTCCTGAGTTTACTGGAACTCACTGGATGTTAAAGGATAATACAGAGAATCTCGGCCCCACAAAGAAGCAGCAGGCATAAGTCACTGGGCTGGATGATGCCCATTAATGGTGCCCACTGTACCGAAAGGCACAAATATTTATATGCCTATTGGCCCTGACATGATTCTTAACCAGAGATTATGATTTGAAAGGTGTTTACTTTCATGAATGGGGCATGTTCATTTAAAAAGTGATTCCTACATGGATCAGATATTTGTGTTTTGTGTTTCTCCTTGAATACAAAACACAAGTCTTGAAATGTCTCCTTCCATTGAAATCACTGCCATTCTACACCAAGCCCAAAACCTAATCATGTTTGTTCTCAAGCTCTTGCTCTTTCTGATACACACACACACACACACACACACACACACACACACACACACACACACACACACACACACAGTCACTCACTCACTCAGCCCATGGAAGGCACTCTTTGGTTTTCTTGTGAGTCATTTCTTCTTGATAAAAACTACCGAGTGCTGAAAAAATGAAACACTGAAAAAGACTCTTCTTAATGTGACCACGTTTTTCACTTCTAATTGGAATGCTTTACACCGAGCTGAAATGTATTAGTGCACAGAGGAAGAACGCAATGCTTCAGAAGGTGTTCGTTCTTACTGGGAAATAGATTCCAAGCTTCTTTGTCTCTACTCCAGGATTTCGGCCTCCTCCAGACCTTTGCTCAGAGACCGCTTTGGGATCCACAGCCTTCCTTTGGGTCAATAATGCGCTGTTCAGGGCTGGGTTCTGACTGGGACCCTGGGAGCTGGGCTCTGGTTGATGTGATCCTATAGTCTAACTGCAGTGAAGCTTTGGAGTCTCTTCCATGGGACGAGTGGCAAATAGACTTCCGAAGTCTGAACTTCCACAGTGGAGTCTGAGAGCGCTTGAAGCAGAGAGAAAGCCACGGTTCCACATCTGTGGCTGCCCCTCACTTGGCTGCGTGATCTGCCTGAGCTGTTTTAACCTCATAGTCCCAGCTGCCTCGTCTGCCAAATGGATGTAACACAGCCAGCTTGACCTACCTCCCTGCTTGTTGTCAGATATTAATGAGATGCTGTGTGTGAAACTGGTGATGTTTAAACACTGTAAAAAGTTATTCAAATGGATCGGGAAGGGGAACGTTATTTTCACAAAATTGGCTTGAGTCCCTTGTGCTCACTGCCCACCTCCCACCCCACCACTCCCTGGACCCTGAAGACAGGAGGCCTGAAGGATGATGGATGGGATATGCTTTCAAGCTGTCAAGGCTATAAAATCACAAGCTGCTGAGTGGAACACACGGACTGCCACGGGCTACGTGGAGCGGCGACGGGACGGAGCCCTGTCCTCTCTACCCAGGGGAAGCACGCTTGCCTACCTTCTTGCCTTCTCCATATATAAGGGGGAACTTCAAGTCCTCATCCTCAATGGTTTTGTATGCCCTGTAGGGGGATAAACAACATTTTTAAAAAGGTTTGCACTCAATTACTGACCTGCTGCCCAGACACAGGCTGCTAGGGATTTCATTTTCCCTGAGACCTCATCCGCTTACCGCGGTGACTACCTCTTTCTTCAGAGGGAGTTGTTTGTTCTCTCTACAGAACTGTGTGTGTCTTTTAGCAAACCAGAAAATACTGTCTTTATATGCTTAAAGAGGGAGAAAATAAGTTGGCATACACATAATTAGCAAGAAGGGGAGATGGGTTTCTGGCCTTAGTGTCTGTGTAATCATGAAATGACCCAGTAATATAACTGGATTCTCATCATTAATCCAAAACTGTGAGAAACAGCAGAGCTCAAAGCGATGAATGGAGTGTGAAACTGCTTCCAGAGTTCTCACCTTCAGGGGTTGTTTATACCAAAACAGCCTTGTACTGGGATGGCTGGGGAAGAAATCTTTAGAGCCTGTTTGTCCTCTAAGCAAGGTTGGTAAAAAGTTCTTTGTTTCACAAGAGCTTTTAAATAGCCATGTGATACACAGAAAGAACCTTCAGTTTACGCCTCAGTGGTTTATTCCAGATAGGGTCCTCCAGATGCCACGGCCTACACAGTGGAGGCGGGTAAGATTAAGGGGACACAGCTGATGGAGACCGTGTCTTGCAATTTTGTTTATAACCAAGTTAAAAAACAAACAAGCAAATAAACAATTATTAGCCCAATTATTAGCTGTTTCACCCTGAGCATGTAGCTTCACCTTGTTCAGTCTCAGTTTCCTCATCTGTACAGGGAGGCTAACACACAGGATACAGAGAGCTCAGTACAGAGCCTGCACTTCATAAGAGCCCAATTAGTGGCAGTTACTATTAATACTTAGTAGATAATTAACACTTGGCATACCAGTTCACCTTTCTGCAAAATGGGGATAGCACTGCTCGTAACTTCAAAGAAGTTATTTAAAAGACTAAGGAAAAGATGGGGTAGGTTCTGCTGAGTTAGTGCTATAAGTAGATGCTTTTCTACAATAACATCTCCTGGCTGCATTAAGAAAACCTAATTTATTAAATGGCCCACCATTCCTGAGTATACCTAGGCTGCTTGGGAATGAATGTGAAATCAAATTTATGGAAGCTCTTGAGGTACAAAAGAATGTAACTCAATTTAAAAAGCATGCAACCCCAAAGTTAACGCAGGTCCATCCTCAGGAAGTGATTTGGATAAGTTGTCTTTCCCATGGGGTGGAGAATCAGTGAAGTTTTGGCCCCACATGCGCCTGAGCTGGAGTTCAGCATTGCCTGCTGTGTACCTCTGCACAAGGGGATGTGCTCTCAAGTGCTCAGGATCCTTAGTAGTCAATTAGGGCAAAACTTGGGGCTCATTCGTGAGATTGTTGCAAAGACTAAAATGAGGAAATGAATGTGAAAAGCTTAGGAGGTACTCAGCACTCTGCCTGGCACAACAAATGCTGCTGCAGTCGAGTGAGCCCAGAAGTATTCTAGGAATTGAATTTTCAAAAAAAGGAAATGTACTATTTCCTTCCCCCAAATCTACTAAATTAATGCAAAGTGGAAACAACCACTTTGATGTTTTACATACGCACATTAACTATTTTAAACACCGTGGTATACGAGCCCCTGGGGGAACAAATAAAGCTATTATTAGAAGAATTAAAAATTTTTAAAGTTTTCCAGGTGATTCTAATGTGCAGCCAAGGTTGAGACCCACTACTGTTGACCAAGCATCAGTTAGCTAACATTCAAAATGATTCAGCAACAGTCCCTTATCAGCTTGACCCTTAAGATGACAGACTACATGGCTCAAGGGAGAGGAGGAAAATGGCCTGAGAAAGGCCCTGAGATGAGCATGAACAGGAATTGGGGCCCCCATGTGGAGAGGGACATGCAGAGAAGAGGTGGCAGATGAGACCAGATGTAGAAAGGGGCTGGGCCTCGGGATCCAGGCACAGGAGGAGCCTGGATCTGGTGTGTAAGAGCTGGTTCTATGACTAGACATTCGTAGGAATTAAACAGTAGAAGGCAGGAATTAAACAAAGGCAGAGGCTGGAATTACATAGAGGCAGAAGGCTGCAGCTCTAGAACCAATGACTGGATATTACCTACAGCTCACAAGGGACAGGCGAAGAGCACTCTTAATAGGCTTAGAAAGGGAGTAAGAAAACTTCTCTCTCACAAGCCAGGTCATTGAATTCTCACATGGCAGTGTTGCAGAAGCATGAACTCCATGTCCCACAACTCTGAAAGACACACACTTAGAGTTGTTACCCACAGGACGAAACCAACTGCAAATTTTAGTATTACATGTTAGCTTCTGTTTCTTTATCTTCGGGAACAACAAAACACTGGACATAGAAACAATGGTGGAAAAGGAAGGTTTACTCCGCCCCGCCAGTGTTGGTTTTTTATCAGCTATGAGCACTCCCTCTCCCCCAACAGCTAATGACAGGGGGAACAGTGACCAATGAGGAGGAAAGGTACAGCACGCTTTCCCCACCCCTCTTTCTGAATCCTAAGCACAGTTCATCATATAAAGTTAAGTGGACTTCCATCCACAGTTACAAAGCCTTGAGTAATAAAGTGTAAAAGTACTCAAGAGTTAAAACTGGCAACTTGATTAGAGTTTGTATACATTAATAATAGCAAACAGTAATCACAGCAGCTATGATTTACTGAGCATCTTCTTCCTGCCAGACACCGGGCTCTGTGCTGACTCATAGTATCTAAAATCTCTCAACGACCTTGCATTGTCCTATCTCACAGATGAGAGAACTGAGCCCAGAGAGGTTAAGTTACTCCCTGCATGGCCTTAAAACTGGACTTGGGCCGGGCGCGGTGGCTCACGCCTGTAATCCCAGCACTTTGGGAGGCCAAGGCGGGTGGATCACAAAGTCAAGAGATCGAGACCATCCTGGTCAACATGGTGAAACCCCGTCTCTACTAAAAATACAAAAAATTAGCTGGGCATGGTGGCGCGTGCCTGTGATCCCAGCTACTCAGGAGGCTGAGGCAGGAGAATTGCCTGAATCCCAGAGGCGGAGGTTGCGGTGAGCCGAGATTGCGCCATTGCACTCTAGCCTGTGTAACAAGAGCGAAACTCCGTCTCAAAAAACAAAACAAAACAAAAAAAAACTGGACTTGGACTTTTCCAGAAAACATGACAAAGAAATGTGATGCTGGGATTTAGCTTTGGGAATTTCTCATTCTAGCCCAAGAGTCTGAAATGAGACCATTATTGTTCACTCTCATTGGGTGATCAGCTGGTATCTGATGAAGAAAAAGAGACTTTTGGCAAAAGAGGAAGGGGAATTTTCTGTGTGAGTGGCAAAAGAACAGAAGGGGATCACGTCTGTACAAAACCAGTGGCTACTCTAGTCCTGGGTCTACAGGGAAGAAGAGAGGGAAGTCAGCAGAAGTGATGGCCCATGTTCTTAGACCTGCAGCTGCTTTTCTGGCCATCTCACCAGAAGTGAGTGACCAGAGTCAACCAAGCCCCCTCCCACAGAGAACAGACCCTCCTCAAACTGCTCTCAGTTTAAGGAGGCCATCCAAGTTCTAGCCCATTTGGAAGGTCTGTCTGCTATTTTATATTATAGTCCGTGTCAAGGCTACAGGCCTGAATTTATGCCTCCAGCTTGTCCTTGGCTTCCTTCCTTCTCATTTGTGGGAAGTGAGAAGACAGGAGGGTGTTTGAAGCTTGGGAGCTCCAAGACATGGAGGTACTTTGGATTTGAGATGAATAGAGAGTGTCTAGTCATAGAAATAACTCTTCTACACCGGATCCTAAGATTTTTGAAATCCTAATTAAATCTTTAAGAATCCCAAAAAGAAATCACTTGCTAGTTTTACAATAATACAACTGACCAGAGAATATATCACTTGTTACAAGATGGCAAAACTGAAAGGCTTAGGAAAGATTTTTCTAGACAAACTCTCATTAATATTTTGGGTCAATTCCTTAATGAATATTTATGAGGCCAACTGAAAAAAGGATGAGATGAGAAAAAAAACACAAGGCTTAAAAGGGTTGCTAAATTCTTGGCTCTCCGTAACTGAGAGGCATTCTTCTCAGAAGTTTCCATTAAATACTTTTTTTAAAGTAATAGTTTCCTTTGTAATGTTGATCGTGCAAAGCTGTAAAAACAAGTCACTGTTAGTTTGGACCTACTGGAAGGAACAGTTCAGCATTAAGTAAGAATGAAATGCCACCAAGTCAGTTGTACCCCAAGTGTAGAAATCCTTTCTACCATACAACCTTGGTTACTGGCCTCTGCTGAATGGACTGCCGCAGACAGTCACTGTCCTAGGAGTTTTTTTTTTTTTTAATTGCATTTTAGGTTTTGGGGTACATGTGAAGAACATGCAAGATTGTTGCATAGGTAAACACATGGCAGTGTGATTTGCTGCCTTCCTCCCCATCACCTATATCTGGCATTTCTCCCCATGCTATCTCTCCCCAACTCCCCACCCCTCCGCTGTCCCTCCCCTATTTCCCCCCTGGCAGACCCCAGTGTGTGATGCTCCATCCCTGTGTCCATGTGTTCTCATTGTTCAACACTCGCCTATGAGTGAGAACATGCGGTGTTTGACTTTCTGTTCTTGTGTCAGTTTGCTGAGAATGATGGTGTCCTAGGAGTTTTATGGTACTTAATGTCAGCCCATTCCACTGGAGAACAGCTCTGGGAAATTCTTTTTTTTTTGAGATGGGAGTCTCACTCTGTACACTCTGTAGCCCAGACTGGAGTGCAGTGGTATGATCTTGACTCACTGCAACCTCTGCCTCCTGGGTCCTGGTTCAAGCAATTCTCTTGGCTCAGCCTCCTAAGTAGCTGGGATTACAGGAATGCGCCATCATGCCCAGCTAATTTTTGTATTTTTAGTAGAGACGGAGTTTCACCACGTTGGCCAGGCTAGTTTTGAACTCCTGACCACATGATCTGCCCGCAGTGGCCTCCCAAAGTGCTGGGATTATAGACGTGAGCCACTGTGCCTGGCCAGTTCTGGGAAATTCTTTCTTAAACTGGCCCAACCCCATTGGGCCATCTGGAAAAACATGAAATAAATCCAGACTATTTTCTGCTTGAGAGCTCTGCAATCGTTTGAAGAGAGCTATCTCAAAGTTTCCGTTTCCTTAGCTCTTTCAACTGTGCTCTGAAGTCCCATGCATCCAACGAACATTCACTGAGCACTGACTATTGTGGTAGTGGCCCCTCTAGGGTCTTTCTGGTTTGCTAGTGTCCTCAAAAAATGGCACCCAGAACTGAAAACACTTAAGATGTGGTCCAAATAAGAAAAAAAATTTTTACTTGATTTGATTTGGACCTTGCATTTTAAAAAATTAACGAAGCTCATATTTCCATCATGTGCATATGCATGTGTATTATTTTAGGGTTACATATGGAGACTCTGAGTTAAAACAAATGAAAAAACCCAGTCCACAAGAAAAAAGACCTGAAAAAGTTTTTTTTGGCTCATGGTTTCCTCTAGTTGATAATGACATACACAACAGATATTTTACCCTGAAGGGAGGACTCCATTGCCCTTATTAATGTTATCTTGTTAGTTTCAGTCCATTGTGCCAACCCACTGAGAACTTCCTGAGTTCAGATCCTCCCATCCAAAGTATCAGCTTTCTGTCTATGCTACATCATATTAAACTTGATAAGCAGCCCTGCCATCTTCATCCAGATCACTGAAAAAATCGCTAAGTGGAATCATTAGAGACTTTCCTCCTGGCCAAGCTAACCAGACATGGGTTGTGGCAACATTTCAGGCATGTGAAGGAAAGTTTGTGCAATTCATAAAAATTATATTCAGCATTATTCTTTTCCATGAAAATGAAGAGCCTATTAATTTCCTTTTTAATACCAACAACAAACGGTAAAAAGCTTGGCAGAATCTGGCCTGGTGGAGGGGCACAGAAGACAGACTCAACAGTAGAGCGTGGACAATGAGATATTAGTATTTGAGGAGGAGGTGTTTAGGATTAAAAAAGGCTGTCAACACTGGTCCAGACAGACACAGTCCTCAGGGACTTCAGCTCTCCTGGAATAGCTCTTGGGCTAACCACTATCTACTCAGCGTTTCTCCATCTCATCCAAAAGGCTAAGAGAAGAAACTATCAGACTTCTTACAAAGTCAGAATATATCTATGTATATAGTATTCAACCAGCCTAGAAACCCTACCCAACAAGGACAGACTACTAATTGAGCCTGCCTTCTTGGTGAACCTAAGCTGGCTCTCCTGATTATACCACCTCCAGCGAATGCCTTCCCTTCAAATCCCTCCTACTCCTCAGGCATGTGAGAGATGCTCATGGTTCCCACATCAACCCCACCCTTCTAGGCTGAGGCTCTCTCACTGCCCTTCTGTCAGTCCCTCCTGCCTCCTCTCCCTCTGGCTTACCCACCAGCCTTTCATGACACTCTCCCACCTGCCCTGATGACTTCAGTCTAGGTTCAGATTGCTTTTCCACTCTTTCCCAGAATGAAATTCTCAGCATGTTCTTAGAATTTGGTGGTACTTTTGGATTCCTGGCTTTATAACTCCTATCCGCTTCCTGCTGACCTTCCTCTCTGTTCCCCATCATCACCCTGGTCACGTGGCCTGCAGTAAGAACACCCCCCACCTCTGAGATTCAAGTTCTGAATCATCTTCTCTCTCACTCCCTTGTTGGGGCTCTCAGGCCAGTTTCCCTCCTTGCTCCTGCTCTTCTAATGACCTTCAGGCTATCCATGTTCCTGATCCTGTCTCCACTGTGGCAAAGCTTTTTGATACTTTTCTTTGCTAGAACTTGTCACCTTCTCGATTTTCCAGTAACACAACAGGGATTGACTACTTTGTCTGTTAACATTATGCCAAATACTGTCATCTCTACCTTTCAAACAAATCCAGAATCCTTGGATTTCAACGCCCTCCCTGCTGTCAGAGCCCTAGCATCACAATTTCTTGCCTACATTATTGGGACTGATCCATCAGGCCTTTGTGCAATGATCTAGGCAAGAGGCGATGGTGTTGGGATGATGTCACCAGGTGAATGGAAGTGAGAGTGTTGCAAAATTTTCTGATTTGACCCTCACCCCTGTTCTCAGAGCAAATGGAGTAATTATTTTAGAACGCCAGATCATGTCATTACCCTTCTCAAACCCATCAAAGTTTTCCACTGCACTCTAAATAAAAGCCAACCAACCAGATGGCCTTCTTTAACACTGCTCCTGTCCCCTGAATTTCCTAGTCCCCTTTCCTGCTTTATTTTTCTCCATAGCATCTACCGCCACCTAACAGTTAAAGAATTTTACTGCCTTACTATGGTTATTTTTTATACTGCTTCCTCATGCCCTTTAAGTTCTATGGGAATAGACTTTTGTTTTGCTACTTACGGCATCTCCTATACCCAGAAAAGTGTTCAACATATAATGGGTATTCAATAAATGTTTGGTTAAGCAAGCAAATTAATACTACCTTCCCTATGCAGAGGCTTTATTTGTATTTTCTTGTTCCATAATATATTTACAAAACAAAAGCAAAGAGCCTCCTTGTTTGGCTGCTGTCTGCGTCTGGCTATGCTGTTCCTGCTGATGCTCACTCACAAGTAACGCTTTCCCACCTCTTCCCTGGCAGGCTAGGTGCAGTCCTTACAGGCTCAGACATTCTCTATGAACATCTGAACTCGAGGTCCCCATGCAGCCACACCGACGCCCTTTTAGCCTGATGAGCAGCAGTTACAGAACTTCTCCACCATAAACATGCTTTGACTTTGTGGCAATTTTATATCTCAGTTCACCAAAGCTTTGCTCACATTGTCCTCATGGCTGGGAGGCCTGTTAGCAAATCTCCCCATTTCTCTCTTTTTTTTATTTTTTTGAGACAGAGTTCCACTCTTTCACCCAGGCTGGAGCGCAGTGGTGTGATCTCGGCTCACTGTAACCTCCACCTTCTGGTTTCAAGCGGTTCTCCTGCCTCAGCCTCCCAAGTAGCTGGGATTACAGGCACATGCTACCATACCCAGCTGATTTTTGTATTTTTAGAAAAGACGGGGTTTCACCATGTTGGTCAGGCTGGTCTTAAACTCCTGACCTCATGATTCACTCGCCTTGGCCTCCCAAAGTGCTGGTATTACAGGCATAAGACACCATGCCTGGCCCCACATTTCTCTTTTAATCCACAAGCGTCCCTCTCCAGCTTCAAGTTCTCCATTGAATTCCCCTCATCTTAAAATAGAATCCAATGATGAGGCCCTCTATGATCTGGCCTTTGCACTCTGACATCTTTGCTCACTCAGCTATGCTCTCATAACACTGGCTTTCTTGTTTTTTTGACATGCCATGGGGCCTGGTTATTCCTTCTGCCTGGGCCATTCTTCCCTTCGATCCTGCCATGGTGGCTCCTGGGCATCACTCGGAAAGGCCTTCCCTGACCACTCATCAAGAGGTCCAGCGTTCCCTGCTCCTGCTCATCCTGCTTCAGTGCTTCAAACACAATCTGAAATGCTGTTATTAATTTGTTTACTTGTTTACCTTCTGTCCCCACATCCTGCACATTAGCTCCATAAACGCATGGACTTTCTTGCTATGTACCTCTCTATCCTTGTATCTATAATTGTGTAGGCACATGGCAGACATAAAGTAGACACTAGCTAAACGAATGAATGAATAAAGGCAGGCTGGCATGTCTCGATTAGCATGTCAGTTTCCCTCTTAAGATATCCCCCATTCACTCTGCCTTCAGTTTTTTATGGCTAAAATTCATGGCTGGGTTCCCATTGGTGATACCTCTGACATATACTTACCTATTTACATTAAAATTTCAAGTTCCCCTTTATTATTAATATATTTACATATAGTTATAAAATTATAAAAAAATAACATTTATGATTTTCTTGTCTATTCCTTTCTCAGCGAGTTCCTTAGTACCACCTGAGAATGGCAGTTTTGTTTTTTTTTGGTCACAGCTATTCACCAGCATATATGGTGTTACCAAGACAACTTGCTAACTTAGTTTAAAGGCAAGTTCCTCACTTAAAGTTCCTCCTAGTCTTTGCTGGATTCCTCCATTTCCAGGAAGAGCCCCTACGCTGATTGCTTAACCCATGGGCCAGGAACCCAGAGTTCACACTTTGGCATCATCTACATAAGTTGCTTCCCATGATCTTTCTTCTCTCCCAAGTCATGACCTTGAACTACATACAGAGAGCAAGAGAGCAAGAGAGAAAGAGAGAGAAATGACTACTTGTTTCCCTAAGTCTTAATTCCCTTAGCAAGACTTCAAAGTCATTTAAGAGGAACGTGATCCCCTCTGGAGGCATAACAGGACCCTCCCTTTGGGAACAGCATAATCTCAACAACCCACTCGTGTAACTCCACTGACACACACCAGCGAGTCACATTCTTCCACTAACCTCTAGACATTGCCTTGGCTGCCTCTCCTCCCCTGGGATCTTCCTTCCTGGAGCCTCTCTTCCCTCCTGGCAGAGCCCACTGTGGTATTAAAGCACACCAGGCTTGGAGTCAGAGGTTCTGAAATCACATCTCAATCCTCATGTGAACTGGCTATATGAATCTGGGAAAATCCCTCAGACCTCACTGAATCTGCCTCTTCAGCTGGATACTTCATAGGATGCTTGCAAGGATTAAGCACAAATATGTCTGGGAACGTGCTTTGTGAAGGATAAGGTGTTATTTAGCCATCAGTTGTGGTTATTAAGGTCTTTGGAGCCTCATTCTTTCTTCAACGCAGATGTGGAGCTAACAGGCCACCGTCAGCAGGAAAACACAGTACATCCCCATAGGAAAACCACTTCCTGCTGAGCAATCAAGCCACGTGATTCATACTTTTTCTACCATAAGCATGAAGGAGAGTACTCGTGCAACTTTACCCAGAAGAGTCCATTGTTCTGCTCTAAAGTGAGGACTCAGACACTCAGAAGGATACCTCAGAGCTAATAATCTAAAGAAGGTATAGTTGGGTTAGATTGATATAGTCATAAAAGGAGGCTTTTTTTTTTTCTTAGCCGGGAGCTCAGTGCCCCTCCAGGAGGGAGGGAGAAGCTACAGGTAGCCTTGTTTTCTTTTTGTTAGAAACCAAGTCTTAGCCCAGCAGAGGCACATTGCATAGGGCTGGGTGGGTTTGAGTGGAGCCTGGAGCACAGTAACATCTTGGGTCCCTCTTTTTGCCTTCTTATAACAAAATCTCAGCAGTGGCTTAAATCTCAGGAGGTCTAGGATGAAACATCACCCAGGCCTGGCTGGTCAGGAACAGACACAAGCCTGGAGTCCAAATGCTACTTGTCGCTTTTAAGAGCTTGGCATGACCCCAGTTAACCAATTCTGGAATCCGCAAAGGCTCTCCCTTGACTCCCCTCTCCCTACACCCACCCTCCTGAGACCTTCCTGGAAAAAGCAATGCAGGATTGGCAATCCCCTCATGCTTCCTTTTTTCTGCCAGCCATCTCTATTTCCAAAGGAATCAGGCCCTAAGCCTAACCACAGTGCTCAGTAAATGGAGGCTGCTTTCTGATCCTTCAAGCGGCCTTACAGCAGGCAGCCAGCTCTTCCTCGCTCACTACATGAAAGAGAGAGAAAGAGTGTGTGTGTGTGTGTGTGCGCGTGCGTGCGCGCGTGTGTGTGTGTTTCCTTTAAGGCTACACAAGAAGAGTTTGATGTTTGGTTAGGTCTTACTATTATTTTTTAAATGTCATCTTTTAAGAATACTTTTTTTTCCTGGTTTCTAAGATTCACTTTGTTTTTGGATGGAAACTGTCTGCCAGAAAGACAGAGCTGTGCCGTGAGGGAGAGTGAATCTGAGGCAGGCTTGACAATGGCAGGCTCAACTCAGGGTTGTGGAGCAAGGATCACTCCCTGGGGTGAGTCTGAAGAGGCCGAGAAACACTCTCTATCCAGCTGGGAGTTTTGGGGTTTAGAATGTTTGGGGATGGGCTGGGCACCGTGGCTCATGCCTATAATCCCAGCACTTTGGGAGGCTGAGGCGGGAGGATCACCTGAGGGAGGGAGTTCGAGACCAGCCTGGCCAACATGACAAAACCCCATCTCTACTAAAAACACAAAAATTAGCTGGACATGAGGGCGGACGCCTGTAATCCCAGGTACTCAGGAGGCTGAGGCAGGAGAATCACTTGAACCTGGGAGGTGGAGGTTTCAGTGAGCCAAGATTGTGTCACTGCACTCCAGCCTGGGTGACAAGAGTGAGACTCTGTCTCAAAAAAAATAATGTTTGGGGATAGACCCAACATCTCACCCCAGGCTCATCATTGTATAGCAGGCTTTAGTTACACATAAATTTAGTTTTTGGGGTCATATTCTGACTCATTGGGTTCCTGAATTTATGTGTTGGGAGCTATGTTCAGTAGGTCTCTGAATGATAAGATCCCTGGGAAAGTTACACTGTGGGACGGGGGCTCTCTGAACAAATGCTACCTTGTTTCCTTTCTTTAGTCCTTGCAGTGTCCTTTAAAGTAGCTGAAGCCTATATGCCTTAAGCTGTGAACGACTTGATAGACTTCTGCTAATACAGTGCAAGTTAGATTCAGGCACAAATAGTATCTTTGAATTGTGAGTGTGATTAATATTTGGTGATAAATAGAAGAGGGCTGGTAGCAGCCTAGCTTGTGCGTTCCTGGCTACCTGTGATGAAAGAAACCACCTGTTCATCTCCTCACCCACATGAAAGGCTGCTGGCCTTTTTTCTCCGGGAAAACTCTCCATAGTGGGGCCCTAGCTCTAGTCCCTGACAATGCAACTGCCCTTTAGGAAATCGCCTGACTGGTAGGATTAACCCACAGTCCCTGGGAAAATGCCTACTTCCTCATTTCTCCCCATCAGCACACCTAAGCTAGACCTGGCCTGGAGTTCTAAGAGTGGTAATCACTCCCTCTTTTGGCCTAAAGACGCTTCTTTTTCTCACCAGGCCTGTGGGGAGTATCAAGAGGCAACAGAGATCGCTCTCATTTTACTGGTCAATGCTCTTTGGGAGAGTCTACTGCATTACAGCAGAGGTCTCACCAGTGGTAAGAAATATATCAATCCTGTTAACCTGTGTATGCACAAACACATTGCAAAAAACAGTATTTACCCTAACTATGTGATATACACCAATATTTTCTTTCTATCCTGTGCTACTCAATTTGTTTAAAATGCTGCTCTCCATATACTAAACTGATTTCAAAACCCTGTGAGTGGGTCCCCACCCACAGCTCAAAGTTTGGTACAAGAACAGACCCTACTCTTAGTAGCTTCCAAATTAAGAGCTCAGGCTTTAACCAAATAAAAATGATGGGTTCTATTGGATTCATTTGCAAATATTTACTGAGCACCTAGTAGGTGCCGGCCACTGGCACAGGTGCTGGGGATTTGGAGTAGAATAAAGGAAATAAAGTGAAAGTCATCTCTTGATTCATAGGCTGAGTTCAGCAGCAGAAAAGGACCCACTTGGAAAAAAGGATTCAATCAGTATTTTTTTTAAGTTATCATGTGTATGTATAAAACAGAACTAATAATATTTCAGGATAAAACATTCTGAATGAGTCTTAAGGAAATTCCAGATTTGAAAAATTATTTCTGATTCAGTATCCACTTGGTGTGCATTCACACTTGGCCAGAAGAGCCTCACATTCTCATCAATAACATTTAGCTCTCCCTACGGATATGAATCAGAGACCCTGACTTCATGAGCACACAAATGTGGAGTGATTTCAGCTTTCTCAGGGACCATTTATTCTAAAATAAACATGAATTTCATTAACATTCCCTTTACTCTGTATGAGATCAAGTCAATATATACAAATCAGGGTCTGAACAAAATTGACCCCACAGCTACAAATGGTGGGGTGAAAATAGCAAATAGATTATTAATTACAAAGAGGGCTTCCGCTGCACAGGCAGTTCCTCTGTGTTGGCCCTTGAAGCCTTCCCCTCACAAAGCTGCTCCCACTCCAGTCAGGTGGATATTCGTTTCATGGAGCAGAGTCCTGCAGTGTCCCTTAGAGAAGCCACATGCAAGGACTTTATGCTACATCATTTCAAGGCTTTCCACCCAAGTGCCTTTGAACTGATAACATTACACAGTGCAGAGCTCAAGTATCACTGCTTTCCTGAGTCTTCTGTTTTATCTTTAAAAACCATGAGAGTTTTGCACAAGCCTACACATGAAGTCCTTCTACCTCACTCCCAAAATCTTTAGGTGAAATAGAGGCTTAACTTGTGGCTTCCCACACTCTTCTGAAATCTTCTGCTAATCCCCACGTTATTCAGGTCCCCAAGGGAAGCAGTACAGGCCTGAATAACAGCTGTCGATATTTACCAATCGGAGGAACACCACACTCTTGGCTTCCCCATCGAGGTGGCCCTGTTGTTTCAGAGGATGGAGAGCAAAGGCAGGCATTGTTCGATTTTCTGCTATCACCTCACCCCCAGCACTTAACAGATTTTCACATACCACAATGTTTATTATACACACTTGTTCCAGGCACTGTTCTAAGCATTTATATTTTTTTAAAACTTGCATAATCCTCACTGTAACACTGTCATGTAGATAGGAACATTATCCTCATTACACAAATAAGAAAATGGAGGCTGGGCGCGGTGGCTCACGCCTGTAATCCCAGCACTTTGAGAGGTCGCGGAGGGCAGATCATGAGGTCAGGAGTTTGAGACCAGCCTGGCCAATATGGTGAAACCCTGTCTCTACTAAAAAATACAAAAAATTAGCCAAGTGGTGGTGCGTGCCTCTAGTCTCAGCTATTCAGGAGGCTGAGGCAGGAGAATTGCTTGAACCCGGAAGGCGGAGGTTGCAGTGAGCTGAGATTGTGCCACTGCACTCCAGCCTGGGCAACAGAGTGAGACTCCATCTCAAAAAAAAAAAAAAAAGAAAGAAACAAAAAGAAAAAGAAAATGGAGGCATAAGAGAGGTGAAGCTTACTTCAGGTCTGCCCCACGTCTTACACTCTTAACCACATTTCTCTGCCCCTCTGTGAAGAGCTAGGAATCTGTATAAATACCATAAAATGGCATGATTTGCACAAGAATGTTTAATGATTAATTCTCTTCCTAAAATTGTAAAAAAATTTTTTAAAGTCCATCCTCACATTCTAGGTTTTTAAAATGATAAGTCACACAGAAGTTAAAACACAACAATACTCCTAGGGTGGAAAACTCTGTGTCTCTTAACAATAGGGCAGATGTACAAGGTCACCATAGAATTAGATTTAACCCCAGCTTTGGCGTTCAAACTGTTCAGGTGCAATAAACTGAAAGACTCCAAATTTTCCTATGTAGGTGCTCAGCTTTCCACAGGGCGATCCAGTGTGACCCAGAAGATCAAGCCTTGAGGGTGGGGTGCGTATCATTTACTGAGGATGAGCAGGGAAGAGAAATTGTTAAGTTAAATGCCTTGGGCAGTATGATCTCCTAACCTATCCCATGTATTTATACCATGCGTGCAGCCTGGATTATCCAGGTTATGGGCACAAAAAGGAAGAAGAGGAGGCCTAACCTGACCCTGACCTGAAGGCTTTGCCCCTAACTTGATTGCACCTGAAGGCTTTACCATCCCTTATCAGCCACTGCCAGTCCAGCCTACTGGCACCTTATGAACAGTCACTGGCTCACTGCAGGTGGACAAAGACATTCCCAAGCAATAGCAAGGGGATAACCAGGGGCAAAGACCACCAGCAGCCCAGGAGTCACACAACTTACAGCTCAGGCTGCCCAGCGCTCTTTAACCAATCACTTCTGCAAGCTGTTCATATCCATTGTAAGAAAGTCTATGGCCGCCCAAGGTGTAAGTTTAAGAATACATAGCAATCCCCTGGGGCAATTATTAAAAAATACAGAATCCACAGGGATTCTAATTCAGCAGATAAGGTAGATCCTGGAATGCTTTCAGTAATTACCCCAGATGACAAAGCTTCACTGTGGGTAAATCTTTGTCTATCAATTTTGTAGGAAACTGTAGTCATGCATTTATGGCCCTGTCCTGACACTAGACTATAAGCACCATGAGGCTTGGGACTGTTTTATTCTTCTTTGCATCTTCAATGCCCAACCTAACACCCGGTTCACTGAATGAATAATGGTTGAAACTGACTGCCCCACAGAGATGAAGCTCTGTGGCTCCTCCTTTAGGTACAGAGAGTGATACATAGCATCTGACCTACCCTGGAAGACTGACAAGGCTGATTCCGTCTCAGCAGAATCTGAACCTAGAACATGGCAGAATATGATTGCTTTTGCCAGAGCAACCAGGTGAAGAACAAAAAGTGAATGTGTTCCATCCCCTCGTGAGGCTTCTGAAGTTTTCCTTAAGATCTGATCCCAACAAAGGAGAGTGGCCACTGACAGACAGCACGCTGGTCCTGCAACACCGCTGGCAGCTTTGTTATCGGTCTTTCTGGTTCTTACAGCGAAATCTACATTCAGCTCTCCGGCAAGGGACAGACACAAAACTTCAGCCCCTCTAAGTCTGAAGGTAAGAGGACAGTGGTGGTAGGATGAGATTTTTCAGGGTTTGGAGTGGTGGCTCTGCAGCTCTTGTGTGTGAATTACGAGGATAAGCCCAGAAGCAAGGAGTGTTAAACCAGCACCCCAGCTGATTCAGATGAAGACGCCCCCGGGCCGCCACAGGTGAGCCTCTTCATAGGATTATCAGCTGGAAACCAGCTGTGCCAATTTCCTACTAGGAAATTTGGTGAGCCAGGAAAAGCAAAAATAAATTATCAAGGTCTGGTAAGAGGGAACTAATTATAACTAGAAGAGCGTTGGCTGGACACAGGAAAATGTTTCCTTGATGGGCTTTGTCTGTACCTGGAAAATTTCAGGAGTGGTAGTGTACCTACTTCTCTGCAATTTCCTTAAAAATGGGATCCTAAAAACAGGTTGAGTATTGGCCCATACGTCCTTTTCTTTTTTTCTTAAATCATCTACTAAGTCACTATAAAAATTTTCTTTTTATTCATTTATGATTTATTTTGGATTCAGGAGGTACACGTGCAGGTTTGTTGCATTGGTGTACTGTGTGATGCTAAGGTTTGAGGTACGGGTGGTTCCATCACCCAGGTGTCAGCATAGCACCCAGTAGGTAGTTTTTCAGCTTATGGCCCCTCCTCCCTCTTCTCCTAGTAGTCCCCTACATGTCCTGGATATAGATATTGTCAGCTGTGTATTTCTGCCCTGTGTGTCATTTTCATACTTCATATTCTACCCTTAAAGTGTGGAGCTCTTAAGGGTAGGAAAATAAAATTATGTTCATTATTGCCATCCTTAGCCTGGCATTCAAAGTTCTCCGTGAGCTGACTGGAATATACTTACCTAGTTTAATGGTTTGCTTCACTGCCTGCCACTGTTCTACACCCTCTCGCTCCCTCCTACACGTCACTTACGTGAGCCTCCCAGGACTGTTATCTAGCTGATATACACCAACTGTACACGAAGGGCTAAAACACTGAAATACTCTGTGCTAGTCAGCAAATAATGGCTGTCTTAATCTCCATGAATGCCTCCATCTGCTGCTGTGGACTCCCCTAAAATCTCCAAGATGTAACAGTAAATAAAGGGTTAATGCCTGGCACAGCAGGGGGGCTACAGGACCCTGCTGCAGCCCAGCTGGGGCCTACTCTTCCATGTTGATTGTCCAAATATTTTGAATATTATCTCTGGCTTCCACATTCCCAAAACACACATCACATTTTCACCCCTTTGGGCTTCTGCTGGCACAATGCCCTTTGCTTAGAATGTCCTCCCCACCACCCCAACCTTCTTGAAACCCCTCTCATAATTTAGATCTTGGTTCAAACAGTCTTCTCCAGAAGTCCTCCCCAATCCCAATCTCCCCTCTCAAAACAACTACTCCCTCCACCACAGCTACAGGCATTTTCTTTAAACCCTTTTGTATAACTAGTCTTTCGTCTTGCTGTAGTTATTTACACATATGTTCCAACAGATCTACTTCCCCTACTGCTGAAATTTTAAGAATAGGTTTAAAAGTAAAATGATATTGTTCAATACATTTCCAGAAAGCCAGTCTTGGGCCACATGGCAATCTCTTTAAAGCTAATATAGTCCTATCTGATGAGATCCTTCCTATGCAAGGACATGCTTTAACCACAGACGGGATTGGCCCTCCCAGCTTCTTGGGTATGGTTTGGAAGGCTACAGGAGTAAATTAAAAGGTCCAGCATCAGCTAAGCACACTGGCTCACACCTGTAATCCCAGCACTTTGGTAAGCCGAGGTGGGCGGATCATTTGAGCTCAGGAGTTCCAGATCAGCCTGGCCAACATGGTAAAAGCCTGTCTCTACTAAAAATACAAAAATTATCTGGGCATGTTGGTGAACGCCTATAATCCCAGCTACTCAGAAGGCTGAGACACCAAAATCGCTTGAACCTGGGAGGTGGGAGGTTGCAGTGAGCCAAGATTGCAGGAGAATTGCTTGAACCTGGGAGGTGGAGGGTGCAGTGATAATAGTTAGGATATCGTGGGTTAGTATTGTTGTAGGTATATATATAGGATATCATGGTTTAGTATAGATGCTGGACTTTTTTTTTAAGAGACAGAGTGAGACTGTCTCTTAAAAAAAAAGTCCAGCATCTAGGCACCAGAAGAAAATATAAACAAGTCTCCAAACCAAAAAAACACCCTATCAAATAATTCCTGGGTCGGAGGGGCTGGCAAGGGGCTTCCTGGCTGCACTCATGGTGCTCTTCTGACAGACAAGAGCTCTGCCTTCTCTGTGCCAAAGCCATCTTCATCTGCCATGCTGTAGGACAGACCTGCTAGGCAGAGGCAGCCAGCAGACTTGATCCGACTTCAGCTTCTTCTTGAAACTCCCTTTCTTTGTCTTTTTGGTTTCTAGCTTCTCATTACCTTGCAGAAGCAGCATTTCAGCAAATAATAGATTGTAAACCTCCCAAGGCCAGCACCAGCTCTTGCTGACCCCTTTCAATCTCCATAATAGCTACTGATTACAGTAGTAGAAACTCATCGTGCACTATTACATGCCAGGCTTTGTTCAATGCCCTCAACTATACTAACCCACGATATGCTAACTATTATCAAGTACTGTTTTTTTTTTTTTTTTTCGATCTTGTTCTTTTGCCCAGGCTGGAGTGCAGTGGTGTGATGACAGCTCACAGCAGCCTTGACTTCCTGGGCTCAGGTGATCTGCACACTTCAGCCTTCTAGGTAGCTGGGACTACAGGCACGAACCACCATGCCCAGAAAATTTGTGTATTTTTTGTAGAGACAGGGTCTTTCCATGTTGCCTGGGCTGGTCTTGAACTCAGGGCCTCAAGGGATCCACCCACTTCAGCCTCCCAAAATGTTGGGATTACAGGCATGCGCCACTGCACCTGGCCTCAAGTACCATTATTAGCTTCATTTTACAAATGGGGAAACCAAGGCTGAGAGTGACAAAATGATCTGTCCAAGCAACACAGGTGGGGACTGGCCCAGCTGGGCACTCTGGCTCCAGCGTCCTTGCTCTTAACTACTACTCAACATCTACTGTGTAGTGGATCTACAATACAAGTCTGTCAAATATATGAAAAGTGCCTACAGGGCCTTCTTGGTTAAAAGGACTTTTTTTCCTTTGAGACAGGGTCTCACTCTGTTGCCCAGGCTGGAGTGCAGTGGTGCAATCTTGGCTCACTGCAACTTCCATCTCCCAGTTTCAAGCAGTTCTCCTGCCTCAGCCTCCCAAGTAAATGGGATTAAAGGCACTAGCCACCATGTTGGTCAGGCTGGTCTTGAACTTCTAACTTTGTGGTCCGCCTGCCTCACCCTCCCAAAGTGCTGGGATTACAGGCGTAAGCCACCATGCCTGGCCAAAAGGACATTATTTTAAGAGAGATTTTTATAAGTACTTGAAATCCCCAAAATTTCCCAGATGACTTGCAGCTACGTTCTTGTCACACACATACTGCACACCCCGAAACAGCAGTCACAGGGGAAGCACGAAGACACACTCTGCTTAAGGGTATGTGGATGAATAGAGATAAATGCTGTGAGTGTTCAAAGGGTCTGATGGGGGAAGAAAGGCTTGGAAATAGTTCGACCACTTTAGGACAATAAACTTTTATTACTGAAGCAGAGAGACGGGTGTGTGTGAGTGCATTCATGCATACATGCGTGTGCAGGGTGAGTGGATGATCAATAGGGAGTGAGCTGGTGGGGTATCTCTTTTCTTTCTCCTCCCTGTGGTCTGACAAAGCCTGTCTGTCTTGGCTTGCAACCATTCGTAAAGACCCCGTAGCCTCCACTGGCTTCCTGTGCAGGAGGAGGGCAGGGAGCAGGGAGTCATTCATCACTGTCAGGAGATGTGCTGCACGCAGCAGGGCTGGCTTTCTTCCCTGCTGCTCCTGCAGCTAGAGCTGCAAATCTTGAAAAGATGCAGAACATGCACATAGCAAATAACCATTCATCATCTCAGCTCTGGAAGCCCCGGGAGAGGCCCCTCCCCAAGTGGGGCTGACCCATTCTGACTTCAGCTCCAGCCCCACTGGAATTTGGAACACGGGGACTTTTCAGTTGCCTGATCCCTGCCCCAGTCAATCCCCACCCTGGATCATCTATTGAGGTTTGGGGTTAAAATTCTCTGAAACGATCCCCCCTGCCCTTTTCTCTACAACGTCAGATTTTCAGAGTGCTTTCAGCAATCAGACTGCTGCCAAGGTGGCTGGTAATCATTAAATTATGAAAATACAAGTTACTGGGAGGAAATGAATACCAGGTTTCACTGGGGAAAGGCCTGCTTTCTTGTGAAGTCATTATAAAATTAAAATGTGATATTTCTCTGGTGAGTCTAAAAAGCCTCCCCATGAGGTCTGTGGCATGACAGCAACATCAGGATTTACACTGGGGTGGGACTGAGAAATCCTTCTGTGCCCCCAAAATGCCAGAGACATCTGCAGGTAAATTTCCAAAGATTGGGTTAAGAGTGATTAAAAGCAGAAAGAGGGAAAAGTACAGAGTTTGAATTTTTCAATTACTCTGCAAAACTCGAGTCAAGCTGTTAGAAAATGCAGGCTTTCCAAGGAAGACTAATAATGCTGAGCTAATTAGACCCACAGGCATGGCTAATATGTAAATTCAGGCCCAAAAGAGGGACACTGTCCCTTTAAAAATTGCCTGGGGATCCGTGGAAAAGCTAATGAGGAGTGTCCATTGGGGCTGTTTTATTAGGTGGTCCTCAGGAGGATAAAGCCTGGGGTTTCTGTAACAGGGCTTCTGTGCTTGATTCAATAAATCAATCTATATTAAATGCGGGTGCAGCTCTGGAGTTGGCTTCATAAAGCATTCTGTGGTGTTTCTCAATCTGCTCATCCACTTCCTTGTCAGCCTGCTTGAATGCACTGTCAGAGGGCACTGAAGAGAGCAATAAAGAGTAAGATAGAAGCTGTATCTACGTTTGTAAAACCCAACCTGGCAGCTCCAGACCATGCATGGAGCTATCTCCAGTGAGTTTCTCTCTCCAGAAAGCCTTTGGATTGTTAGTAAGAAGCTGGAAGCTGGAAGCTGTGGGGCTGTGCCTCTCTTCCCCGAGCCAAGCTCTAGGCTGTCGACGGAGAATAAAGGTCACCCCAAACACAATGGAAAGGGTTGGAAACCAAGCTGCTTTTAAATCATATTCTCAGGGCCTGAAATACTCCCCAAGAAATCAAAGAAAATGCAAGAGGGACAAGAGTGCCAACAGCTGGTCCTCATCCAGGAGGCAGCAGAGAGCTGAAGGAAGGCTACTGGGCTGCTTGGGGCAGGGAGGTGCGCTACTGACTAGGGCTGATGAAATGGGTCTCCCTTTAGTCTGACCAGCTGGATGCAGCCTCTTGGTGGCCCAAAAGTGACCACTGGCAATGAGGTGAGTTGTTCCTAAGCACAATGACTGATACCTCTGAGGATCAGAAAAGGGGTGTGAGGCCCACCCTTCTGCTGACTCAGAGTCCGGCAGCAGATGCATCAGAGGCCAAATGTGGCTACTCCATTCCCTGTCCCCACTTATCAGTACCCATCTTTTAAAAAACTCTTTGCTACCAGGTTTGGGGGCTCATGCCTGTAATCCCAGCACTTTGGGAGGCTGAGGCAGGGAGGAGGATTGCTTCAGTCCAGGTGTTCCAGACCAGCCTGGGCAACATGGCTAAACTCTGTCTCTATAAAATACACAAAAATTAGCAGGTGTGGTGTCACACACCTGTAATACCAGCTACTCAAGAGGCTGAGGTGGAAGATCACCTGAGCCGGGAGGTCGAGGCTGCAGTGAGCTGTGGTCACGTGACTGCCTTCCAGCCTGGGTGACACAGTGAGACCCTGTCTCGAAGAAAACAAAAAGACCAAGCAAAACGATGCACTCTTTGCTGTTGGGATGTTGAGTTACAGAGAGCTCCTTGCACCACCCCATCCCAACTATACCCACGCTCTTCTGCTATCTAGATAGACCACGGCACCATCCAGTAGAACTTTCTGTGATGATGGGAATGTTCTATATCTTCAAGGTCCAATTCAGTAGCCACTAGCCACCTGTGGCTACTGAGCAACTGAGATGCAGCTAGAGCAACATGGGAAATAAATTTTTAATTTTATGTAATTTTAACTAATTTAAATGGCTACGTGTGGCTAGTGGCTACTGAGCTTGGGAGCACAGAGAATGGAAAAGGTTTTCTTTGCCTCAATAAAAGTAGTAAGTGCTGAAAGGAGAAAGTGGGCTGACTCCACTCTGCTCCCAGAGGAAAATCCCCTGATTTGCTTATAGTTTTAAGGGAAACAGAGAAGGGGAAAATTATCCTGATGTATCATCAAGTTAGAATCATATAAAGTTAGGGGCTCTAAGGGACAAAATACAAGGTTACCATCTCTGGAATCTTTCTGACGGGATCTGTCTTTTCCAGCAGCTCCAAAAGCAGAGCAGAGTCCACCCGCTACCGCACGTAGAGGTTGGCAGCAATGGCCAGAGGAAGTATTTTATAAGTGAGAGACACAGGCTAGAATTTGCCCAAGGCCCAGAAGCTTGGCAGAGTAAAGTACACAAGGAGCCTATCGTCAAAATAGGACTCCCTTTACCAACTCAAGCATGTGATCTCAAGGTACCAGTCCAGCCTGCCTCTGAAATAAGACCATCATAATGTTAGAAAGGCTTTGCTTAAGGCGGGATGCGGTGGCTCACGCCTGTAATCCCAGCACTTTGGGAGGCCAGGGCAGGCAGATCATGAGGTCAAGAGATCGAGACCATCCTGGCCAACACGGTGAAACCCCGTCTCTACTAAAAGTACAAAAATTAGCTGGGCTTGGAGGCACATGCCTGTAGTCCCAGCTACTTGGGAGGCTGAGGCAGGAGAATAGCTTGAACCTGGGAGCCGGAGGTTGCAGTGAGCTGAGATCGCATCACTGTACTCCAGCCTGGTGACAGAGCAAGACTCCATCTCAAAAAAAAAAAAGGAAAAGAAAGAAAGAAAGGCTCTGCTTAAAGGAAGAATTCTGGTATACTTTGCTCATGACCAGAACCATCTGGAAGCAATCTAGCATTCACACGATGGACTTTTCTTCTTTGGCCCTTGCTCTCTCTACAAATCCCATCAGCCCAGGAACAGCTGCTGGAGAATCTGGCCTGGCGCCAGGGGTGAAGTTTCAGCCCCCTCCCACACACATGTCCTTCTGGGTCCCTGGCTCGCTCGCCACCCCATGTGGCTGGACACAGCACAAAGTACGCTGATCCTACTTGAGAAAGCAAAATAGCCAGCAGTCACAGGAGCAGAGACTTGGTGCCACAAAGCCAGCTGTGAGAAACTGCTGTTTCAACTCGGTAACATAGACACTTGCCAGTAAATTACGGCCTGAGACCGCTCAGAGGGCTGCGGGTCAGGACACACAGCTCTCAAGGCAACACAATGCCAGCTACAGTGTGTCTCCTGTAACAGCAGCTCAGCACAAAGGGATGGGGAGGAGGGGCCCCAGCTTGGGGATTCTGGCACCGGGACCAATGACACCAGGCGCAGGAGGTGAGAGCCAAGAGGGTGACAGGGAGAGCAAAGGAAGACTCCATCAGGGACGGACTCAGCGCTGGGGGCACTGTGAAGAGAGCGGCTTTGTAAATCCAGCCACTGTGTGAATTATCTGAGGAGAGGGGGAAGGGGAGGTGGGGGAGCCAGGGAAGAGGCCAACTGCATTATGAAGGTCCTGGTGACAAAAACGTTTTATCCTCAAAACAATTTGGGCCTGCCAAGCTGCTCCACAGTCTCCAAGAAAGCACGAGGGTGGGAAAGAAAGGATCCTCATAAAGAGGCAACAGACTCATCCTTAATTACGAGACAAGGCTTCTCAGAGTTGACATCCTCTCCCACACTTCCTCCCGCTGCAGACACATCACCAAATGCCAGCGTGATGCTCCTCCAGTGAGAGCAGGCAATTTTTCTAAGAACTGGTTCTTTTGGGATCTTCCCCACAATCCCCACCCCCAAATGACAAAGGCTCTTAGTGGGAAGTATGAAGCATCACTTTAATTTGACCAGTGGTCTACAGGGTCAGACTGGGGACTAGAAAAGTGATGGCCTCAGCAGGTCCTAAAATGATTCATTCCATCCTCTTGACCCTATTAGATCGTCAAGACACCAATCCTGGTGGATAGAGGGTCCTTGCTTAAATGTACACCGAAGCTCAAAACTGAATGATCATATCTAATTGTACCCTAAAAAAAAGTTGACTGGCACACTGTTTAGAAAGAACCCCCGCCAGGCACAGTGGCTTACGTCTGTAATCCCAGCACTTTGGGAGGCCGAGGTGGGCGGATCATGAGGTCGAGCGATCGAGACCATCCTGGCCAAAATGGTGAAACCCCATCGCTACTAAAAATACAAAAGTTAGCTGGGCATGGTGGTGTGTGCCTGTAGTAGCAGCTACTCAGGAGGCTGAGGCCGGAAAATCACTTGAACCCGGGAGACAGAGGTTGCAGTGAGCCGAGATTGTTCCATTGCACTCCAGCCTGGCAACAGAGTAAGACTCTGTCTCAAAAAAAAAAACCAAAAAAAAAAACTCCAACAAAGAGTCAGAAACCTGGATTCTAGTCCTTATTCTGCCACTTTTGCATTGGTGGAAGCTGAGCAAACTGCTTAATACCTCTAGGCCTCAATTTGCTCACTGCAACATGGGAGTAAAGGGGAGTCATTCCACATTTGGCAGTTCAGCACTTTAGTAAGCACTAAACACCCTGAAGTTATGCTGCCTGGATTCACATCCCACTTTCTCCTCTTACTAGTTATGTAACCTTCAGCAACTTAGCTCTGTGCCTCAGTTTCCTCATTTGTAAAATGTACCTAGTTGATAGGACTGTTTTAAGACTTAGGTATGAGGCTGGGCGCAGTGGCTCACGCCAGTAATCCCAGCACTTTGTGATGCCAAGCTGGGTGGATCATGAGGTCAAGAGATCGAGACCATCCTGACCAACATGGGGAAACCCTGTCTCTACTAAAAATACAAAAATTAGCTGGGTGTGGCACGCACCTGTGGTCCCAGCTACTCAGGAGGCTGAGGCAGGAGAATCACTTGAAACCAGGAGGCGCAGGTTGCAGTGAGCCGAAATCGCGCCACTGCACTCTAGCCTGGGTGACAGAGGAAGACTGTCTCAAAAAAAAAAAAAAAAAAAAAAAAGGGTATGAGCAATTAGGTAAAGCTCTCATCATAGTGTCTGGCCCTTAGCTCTTCCGATAACTGTCAGCTAATTTCCATCATGATTAGTGGGGGATGAGGAAGAAAAATATTTCCACAACTAGGCATTGACTAGAAGGATGAAACAACTTTGCAGTAGGTGGACCTTTTATTTGTTAGAAGGTTTCAGAAAAATGGGTTCACAGCCCAAGGCTACTTCTGCACCTAAGAAACAACGGAGGGATGAGGTATGGACCTGCTTGCATCCTCGAGCTAACACTTTCCAAATGCTTACCGGTCCATCCTTCAACTGATCCCAACAACTTGGTAGCAATTTTAGGCTTTTCTGGGAAAAGAAAAAGGCTACAGATCTTTACCTCTCTTTCTACAGAATTAATTTTCCAACCCTTCGCTTTCTATAGACAAATAAGAAAGGCTGCAAACTGTGTTCCCATCTCTATTGGGAGACAGGGTCTTGCCCTGTCTTCCAGGCTAGAGTACAATGGCACAACCATAGCTCACTGCAGTCTCAATCTCCCAAGCCCAGGCAATCCTTCCACCTCAGCCTCCCAAGGAGCTGAGACTATAGGCATGTGCCACCATGTCTGGCTAATTAAAAAAAAATTTTTTATAGAGATGGGGTCTTTTTATGTTGGCCCAGGCTGGTCTTGAACTCCTGGGCTCAAGTGATCCTCCCACCTCTGCCTCTCAAAGTGCCAGGATTATAAGGCATCAGCCACTGTGCCCAGCCTCCCATTTTTAAGTCCTAAAAAATAACTGCTAGATCTGAGGCTTTCTGTTAGAGGGTAAAAACACTTTAAAAAGAAATTCACTAAACTTGTGTGTGTGGGGGTGCTTTACATAGGTAGTAGTCTAAATTGAATAGATGATTGATTCATTGATTCATTTATTTAGAGATGGGGTCTTGCTCTGTTGTCCAGGCTGGAGTGCAGTGGTGTGATTCTGGCTTACTGCACCCTTGAATTAATTCCTGGACTCAGCTGGTCCTACCACCTATGCCTCCCCAAATGCTGGGATTATCGATATGAGCCACTGTGCTTGGCCTAAACTGGTTTTAAATTTCTTAGGTTCTTCTAACAAAGATGTAAAGGGCTTTTCTTCACCTTAAGTCCTAGGTTCAAATCGAAAGTCGGAACAGGTAGGAAATGTGCAAAGATGCATATAAATCTTCTTGTAGCCAAGGTTGTGGGCCAACAGCCGTGTGCGGAATTAGGCTGAAAACAAATCAGCAAATCATGTCTGACTAAAGCCATTCTCTGTTGTGGCTCCTTCATTATTCAGTACCTTCTGTGAAGTTCCATGCAATTAAAAATAGCCCATTTGTGGACTGTTTATCTCCTTAGGACCATGCTAATGCAGAGAGACAGAGAAAGAGAAGAAAAATGAGAAAAAGAAAGAGAATGAGAGCAAGTGTGCAGGCAAGACCAAAACAGAGTGATTGTGTGCACATAAAGTTGGATGTAATCTAGTCCCTAAACTTATCTACATTTTTTCAAAAAAATTTTTAAAGCAGGACAATCTTTAGCCATTTGCTAAATGTTAAAATGCAGAAGCCACTCAAAAAAAAAAAAAAAAAAAAAAAAAGAAAAAAAAGAAAAAGCAGAGCATCCAGAGTTTGGAGAAAGAAATAAAAAAAAAACTAACCTCATCACACATTCTACTTACAAAGAGAGGTTTGAGTGGAAGCTTTACAGCTTTTGAAAGCATCTTGCCCATTAAAGTGACTGTGCCTGTTATCTCATTAGGAGTGCTTTTCAAAGTTAGTAACAACGAGCTGTTCTTCTCCCGCTTTGAATCAATACTAAGCATCTGCAACAATGATACTTTTCCTTATTACAAAATCCTAGATATTTACTGTTTGTTTTGACTACTTTACATCTAATTTGCCTTTCTGGCATAGAAAGAACACACGTACAGTCTTGCCTCAAGCTCAACCTGTTTTAAATGTGCACATCGACTGTCCGCAACATTGAGCTTCCCACTTCTGTCAATTGTGCCTCTTTTCTTCCTTTCAGCCTATACATACTGGCTGCCTGTCTACTATGCGTCAGGCATAGGACTAGGCACTGGTATCCCCCTCAAGGAGCTTGCAGACTTGCTGAAGAGACACATTTAAATAGGCAACTGGTGTCATCAATGACCTAACCTCTTGGCCTCAATTTATACCTTGGCCTAAATCATTCAGTTTCTTGTTTCTGTTCCTTCTGTGTTTTCTGCTTCTATCCCTCTATTTAGGCCTTGAGAACTCACGTAAATGTTTCTATGATACTTTTTCTCTGGGTACCTGAATCTGCTTTCTCTCCTAGTCAGTCTCATTCCAACTTCTCTTAGAATGGCTTCCACGTAATTCTCTTTCTCAGGAATATATAAGACTACCGCACAGCCTCCCACTAAATCTAAATTTCTTGATCTGGCATCCCATTTTCCCTATCATGTTCTTCAGTGGCACCCCCGTCTGTCTCCCACAGCCTCTGCTCTATTTGGTCATATTCCTTGCTGTCTTTTAGATCTACTCTTTTTACGTGTTTACAACCATGTGGGTTCCTAACCTTCCATCTTTCCAAATTCTACAGTTACCAGACAAAACCCCATGATGCTTTGCTGAATTACACTAGCTCTCACCTTAAACTTCTCCTGTACAAGTGCTGATTTTGCTAACTAAATAAAAATGGATTTACAAGAAAACCCAGTCAGGGTTGGAATGCTGACCCTGTGGCACCGAAACTCTGGAACTCAGAGCTGCAAAGGTGAACCCTTTCTAATAAATTCATTCATATTTTAGAGCAGGGGTAAATATCTTAGGTTTGAGAACCAGTCTCTGATGCAACTACTTAACTGCCCTGTTGCAGTGTAAAGGCAGTCACAGATTAAACAAACAAATGGGCGTAGCTATATTTTAAAAAATTATTTATAGAAGTAGGTGGGGTAGGCAGAATTTGACTCTTAGGTCTCAGTCTGCTAACCTTGTTGTAGGAAGAAGAGTGGATACAGGTGAGGGACTTCTTTTGGTTGGCAAAGGACAATCAGAAGTCCCTTAGATGGGCCTCTTATCTTCCCTGGGTAGCTCAACTTGTTCCTTGAAGACAGTGCGTACCCTGGGAGTAGATCCCTGTCCGAGTCCTCACCACAGGAATTTGGGCTGTGACCACTTTCTACCGCTATTTTGGTCAATGGGGGAGAGAGAACGAAATCTACTTCTTTGACTCTGTTGGAGAAGAAAGAGTCCACTGTCTCATTCTCATACGGTCTTCCAGACTGGCAGGGGGCTTGCTTATTAGACACCCAGGGCACAAGAGGAAATCTTCACCCACACAGTGCCAGGCACTGCGCTCTCATTTAATCTTCACGTCAACCCTACAGTGTGTAAGTGCTCATCATCATCTCTGTTATTCAGATAAAAGAAACAGATGAGGTCTTAGTCAACGTTAGCTGCTCTGGAAATGGTCTTGATGCTCACAGAGTTGTGTTTTCGGAATAAGACAACCCCCCATACCCAGCCCCAAGAGTTCTTATTTCAATTTGAATGTGATATTAATGACAATAGCTCATTACCTTTAGCCTTGATAATGAAACTTCAAAGGATATATCTTTTTTTTTCCCACTTTATCCATGGAAAAAATGGGCTCTAGAGGTTAAGCAATTTAACTAAATTTGCTCATTTAGAAAAATCAGAGTCAGGATTCGAACCCAAATCAGTCTGGCTTAATAAACCTTTGGCCATTCTACCTCTTTAATAACCCTGACCTAAATGCATGAAGCTTTATGTGTTTTAAAAGCCCTCAAATGTTTGTTACACGTGAAGTGAGAAATCAGATCAGTTTCATGGGGTTCAGTATCCCCAAGGAGGGTCTCAGAGAAGCAGAGAGGCAAACCAAGGCTCCAGATTTGAGAGCTGGTCCTAAGCAGAAACAGCAGAGGCAGGTGTAGCCCCTTGTCCTTCACCACAAACCCAGGTCTCTGGCTATGCTTCCTGATCCAAACCGTGTAAGCGGTTTTTAATGGTGGTGATGCTTCCTTCACACACACTGTGTGGTGCTGAGGTGGGGAAGGCATGTTCTTACCAGCCTGTCATATTAAAGTCCCTGTAGAGCATCTTCTTTCCAAGCTCCTTTCTCTGTACTCTCCTTGGAAACTCCAAATGTGTGAACTCATTTCCCAGCAAGTGAGGCTGCATGAATGCCTAACAGCAAAAAGAAAAAGAGAAAAAACACATATATACACGTATTTAGAGGAATAAAATAAGAATCAAGGATGTTTTGCAAATTGAGACAGGCCGTATTTTAAAAACAAGAAAACTGCCTCATATTTTAAGTAAACAGATTTCAGAATCTAAACACTAATAGAAGATGAGCACATAAACATCAGGAATTTACCAAGGAATGTAACTTTTTCATTTGATGTGATACATAAATTGTAACCAAATGCATAGCTGAAGGCTTCAGGAAAAAAGACTGAGCTGCTCTCCAAAGACCCTCTTTTCAGTTTTCCAAATGGTATACTGGTGAGATACCAGGGTGAGAGCTCTCTCGACATGGCCTTTCCAAGCTCATCTCACTTAAATTCCTGGTTATCACGGCCTTGCCTTTGAAACCTGCGTGTGAGCCTCCATGTAAACACAATGGCTTGAGTGCTGGTTGGGGCTGGATGCAGCAGACAGGAACTTTCTGGTGGACTCCCTCCAGTTTGCTCTGCAGTCATTTGATCGTGTCATTCGAAGACTATTCTGGAGCAGATGGCTTCCCCCTTCCCCCAAATCTCTGTTCACACTACAAAAGTCTTGAGCAAACAGCCACTTAGGGAATTGCTTTGAAACAACAGTCTCATTGTCACATTCTAGCAATCCGAGAGATGCAACACTCACGTATTAAGTTATCTACTTAGAGGCCACACGCCGCAAGCAGGCCTGCGTGAGAACTTCCCCACATGAAGCTGTCCACCTTCTTCTGAGCAGTGTGGTGGAATGGACCTTCTCTCTTTTCTAGCAGGGAGAAGAGTGGGCAGAGCGAATCACAGCCTGGCACTGTAGGAAAGCAAGGGATCCCTGCCACCAGGCAGAGGGCCAGGTCCTCAGTGTATGAGTCGTAGGCATCTCCTACAGCTGCTTTTACCAGGACCCAATGCCGCTGGATCTCCCACTGATTCTCATGAAGGTCTTGAGGTATTAGTTAGATGTCAGTCATCCAATGCCAAGTTTTCAGGAACCAAAGGAAGCAAACTAAATTGTCACCAGAGAGGTCATGTTTGGGCATATATGGAACTCTGAGCAAGTGATTCCGGGCAGGCTTGGTATTTGGAGAAGGTTTTAACGTGTGATGAAGTATATGTTGTTTGCTGAGAGGCAATGGCAAGGAACACTGAGTCATTCCCAGGCAGAAAACTGCTAGAATAGTAGGCAATATGCATCGGTCATGCACTAGTTAAACGCTCCCAAAACAAGGAATGTTTGACCTTGTCCCCACTGCTGAGTCGCAAAGAGTGCTTTCTAGCTTATTTCTATTTTAGTAGTAATCAGGCACTATCTGCCTGTTTAGTCTATCTTTATTCCATAAAAAAACACTAAGCACCTACTTATTAAAAATAATCACTTGTTCACAAAAAATAAACAAGTGGGTCAAAGTCTGCTCTAGGCCGTCAGCTAAAAAATACCATCAAACCCCTAACAGTCCTACTTGAATCCCACTCTTGCACTCTATCTTTATTTCTTTTTTTTGAGACGGAGTTTTGCTCTTGTTACCCAGGCTGGAGTGCAATGGTGCGATCTCGGCTCACCGCAACCTCCGCCTCCTGGGTTCAAGCAATTCTCCTGCCTCAGCCTCCTGAGTAGCTGGGATTACAGGCATGCGCCACTATGCCCAGCTAATTTTTTGTATTTTTAGTAGAGACGGGGTTTCACCATGTTGACCAGGATGGTCTCGATCTCTTGACCTCGTGATCCACCCGCCTCGGCCTCCCAAAGTGCTGGGATTACAGGCGTGAGCCACCGCGCCCGGCCTCTATCTTTATTTCTGCTTCATAATTCCTTCAGTGCCAGGGTCTCTACAACCGAGCTGGTCTCAGCACTTGGGGACAGGACAGGATGGGATGAGACAGGATGACAGAGGGTGAGCAGGAGAACTCAGCTTCCCGATTGTTGTAGCTTTGACGGTTTCCATGTCTGGTGGGAATTCTGGATCACCTTGAGGGGCTCTGAAAATCCTGCTGGAAGTAAGGATTGGGCTGCTGATGGGTATCAAGCTTAAATATCAGGTTTTACAGAGAGGTTCTCCTGGGAAGGAATGAAGGGAAATAACACTTAATAGGTTAATAGTGGGGCTTTGGGTGAGACCAATTTGGGTGTGAATTCAGGCTCTGCTTATGTAAGTGATGTGGTTTTAGCAGGTTATTTAACTTCTTGGGCCTCAGTTTATCTGCAAATGAGATGAATTATATATTACACACTGCTGTTTTCATAATATAATGTCTAAAAGTATAAAATATACTTAGTTGTTTCTGCTTGCAAAAAATTATTATATTCACCTAATGATTATTGAGTCCTATTATATCCTAAGTACTACACTCAGTGCTTTGTGAGGTCTCATTTCACCCTCTCAACAGTCTTGTGGACAACACTGGCTACATCATTTGTGGGGCCCAGTGAAAAACACAAACAGGGAGACTCTATTCAAAATCAAGAATTTCGAGACAGGAACAGCAGAGCATTAAACCAAGCACAGTGTCCTATGTGACCGCACAAGCCACAGGCTCATGAAGCTAGCCAAGCCTACTGGGTAGATACTATTTTATTCCTCCTTTATTTTGGTCCACTCATGAAAAGTAAGGAACAGAGGCATAAGTGGTCAATGGACAGCAGCATCTGTTATAAACCCTTTATGATCTTCCAGAACTTTGAGATCGTATCAGCATGAATACAATCCACTGCCTAAGCTGGACTAACATGGGCTTCGGGGTTACCATGTGCTAGCCCCATACCAGGTACTTGATATACCTGATCTTACTCTCCAGCAATTTTACAAAGCATGAATCACAGACTCGATTTACAAATGAGAGAACTACATGCCAGAGAGGTTAAGACCGGGCCTAAGGTCATCCACCCAAGACTGGGTGGACCTTGAGTCTGAGCTTGAGATCATGCTTGTAACACCCATTCTAACCAAATGTTGGGCCTTTAACCTACACACACATTTTTACAAAAGATAGCAGAGGGGCCGTAAGATGCCTGTGATTTTTTGCACTTGGACCATGCAAAGTCTGAATCAGTAAACCTAGTTAAAAGAACTCACACACACGGAGCCACACATAGTATGGGCACAAGGATGTCTCTGACATTATTTATAACATTAAATAACTAGAAGAAATAACTGAATAACTCATTAAATAAACTAGCCTAAACCTAAACAAAAGAATTCTATGGTGCCACTTACAATGACACTACAGAGAATATGCAATGACACAGAGTTGCGTTAAGTGTAAATAAGAGGCCGTCAAACAATAGGTGTGTGTGCATGAGCTTGTGAGTGCTGGGTCATATATGCACAGATCTTTAGAGAAGACATACATATGTACACTGACGCTCTTCTGCTTACATGGGGTTACATCCCAATAAACCCACCGTAACCTGAAAATACTGTAAGTCAAAATGCATTTCATACAACCAGCCTACTGAATATCAGTGCTTAGCCTGGCCAGCTTTAAATGTGCTCAGAACACTTCCGTTAGCCTACAGTTGGAAAAATCATCTGGCAACACAGTCCACTGTGGAGTGTAGGGTGTTTGCCCTCAAGATTGTGTGGCTGGCTGGGAGCTGCTGGCTCACTGCCACTGCCTAGCACCACAAGAGGGTAGCATACCACATACCCCTCACCTAGGAAAAGATCAAAATTCAAAATCAATTTGAAGTATGATTTCTACTGAATGCATACTGCTTTCACAACATCATAAAGTTAAAAAAAAAAGAAAGTAGTGGAGCTTTCATTCTATTGTGTAAAATGAAGGCTGCCCTGATTAAAAAAAAAAGTACACTGGGAACCATGTGTATACAAATGAACATGTTATGGTCTCAATTTGTCTCCTAAAATTGTTTGGCAATTTAACCCCTAATGCAACAATGTTGAGAGGTAGGCCTCTTGGGAGGTGCTGAGGTCATGAAGGCAGAGCCCTCGTGAATTAATGCTGCTATAAAAAAGGGTTTGTGAGAGTGAGTTCACGCTCTTGCCTTCCACCTTCTGCTATGTGAAAACAGAGCAAGAAAGTCCTTACCAGATGCTGGTGTCTTGATCTTGGGCCCCCAGAACTGTGATAAATTTTGTTCTTTATAAATTACCTAGTCTGTGGTATTGTTATAGCAGCACCAAACAGACTAAGGCTGTGTGTGTCTGTAAATCTAGATATGTGGCATGCATATACGTTATTAACAAACAGGCTAGGATCCAAAGGACATTCCTAAGCACATTTCTTAACAAACCCTGTGTCTAAGAAGGTGACGTGTGTTCAGGACACACTTCCCCAAATCATGGTACCTGGGCATTCAAGGAAACAGTAGAAGCAGGCCATAGAAACTAGGAAGAATTCGCCTTACTCCTTCTCTAAAGCAAGCCACGAAACCTAGCTAGCTTTCCCCTGAAAATAGGTCATAAGACCCGATTCTAGAGCAGCCCTACACCATACCCAGAGGAAAGAAATATCACACAGGGATGCCAAGATGACTCTGAACAAATGTGCCTTGCTAGGTACCCCTACCCCTGAGTTTATTACCTTTAGATCTCACTCTTTTGTCCTTTGATCAAACTTCTATATGACTGTCCCTAAAAATCTCTTTGGGGCTTTATTTCTGAGGACTTCTGTGTGACATAAGCTTATATTAAATCAATTTGTTTGCTTTTCTCTTGTTAATCTGTCTTTTGTTACAGCTGCATCAGCCATGCATGGGTAAGAAATCTCTTCTCCCCATACAAGGGTAAGTGTGCAGATTTCAGGCGCTTTGCCTCCTAACAGAAGGATGAGTGGGCCCTTTGATGGTGCTTTAAACCAGGGACCCTTGGGCTCCTTTTGGCTGATATCCATTTGCCTGGGCGGCTGTATCAGAAGATCTGTTGAGACAGATGTCTGCGGGTTAGCTGGGAACTCCTCAACAGCTTTGATAACTGCAGGGGCCACCGAACCTCAGCCTCTGAGGATGTGCAGGTTTGAAAGGGCCTTAAACATTGTGTCACTCTGTAGTGCCCTCACAACAGAGCCTTTCATGATTTCCACAAACTGCTTGCTTTCTCCCAGGACAACAACAGGATATGATATTTCATCAAACATATATGCCATTAGACGCACCATTATTTTCTTACTTCTAGGAAAGGAGAAAAGCTGCCAATTAAAATATGTATAATGCTTAACATTTCAAATTTTAATTTTATCATTTTTGTAAGAGCTCAGACCTAGACACATTTTTATTATCTATCACTATTATATATATTTAATAAGGGATACAGAAATGAAGTATATTGGCTAAGGTTTTCCAAGACTTTTACATTCAGAATCCAATTGCTCTCATCATTTTTCAACTCCTAATCATGAATGTTCATAATTTTCCACACAGTAGTGTTGTGTGTTTCACAAGAGCGCTGGTGACACAGCATTTAAATAATCCACAACAAAGCCTCAAAGCCAAGGGTGCGGAAGTTCTTAAGCCAGCTTTACAATGATCTAGAGCCAGCTTATTTCTGACTCCCACTTCAGGAATGTGGCTAAACAAGTCTGATTCACACCTCCTCAAACTCCTCCGCACTATTAGTTGGAGCCAGTGATGCTTAACAAGCACTTCATTTGTGTCTGCGGGATTTTCTTCCAAGCTGCTGGACACCCATCCCACAAAAGTTTGGCATGATGGGGGTCAGGACATTGTAGCCCAAAATATGGCACCTTGGCATCTGAGGAAACAGCAGAAACAAGAAAGTCTCTCAACTTCCCTTTGTCCCTCTTCCCTGAATTGGGTCACAGGATCCTCATTCCAGAGGTGCCTGCCCCATATGCAGAGGAAAGACACATCTTTAACTCCGAAGACACAGAGATACAGAAGGATCTGAACAAACAGCCTTGCTAAGTTCTCGCCAGTTTATTCCCATTAAATCATACCCACTTTGTCCTACTGTATTTCTCCATGACTGTCCAGTCTTCCTCAAACTTAAGCCCAAAAATAACAAGTTTTTTCTCGTAAAGTCTCCTGCATCATGTAAAACTTATATTAAACAGATTTGCAGGCTTTTCTCTTGTTAATCTTGTCTTTTGTTATGGGGGGGCCTTGTGATGGATGAGGACATCTTTTCGCCCTTGCAGGTGTCTGCCCTTTTGATGTTCACATATGTCCAGGAGATGACATGTCATGCCGGTCCCCTGGCTGGCAGTAATAATCAAATATAACATTCATATATGTTAAAAAACAAGGCTAGGCACGGTGGCTTATGCCTGTAATCCCAGCACTTTGGGAGGCTGAGGAGGGTGGATCATGAGGTCAGGAGATTGACTGACGTCAATAACCTGGCTGGTATGGTGGAATCCTATCTCTACTAAAATACAAAAAAATTAGCCGGGCATGGTGGTGTGCACCTGTAATCCCAGCTACTCGGGAGGCTGAGGCAGGGGACTTCCTTGAACTCAGGAGGCGGAGATTGCAGTGAGCCGAGATCACGCCACTGCACTCCAGCCTAGTGAAAGAGTGAGACTGTCTCAAAAAAAAAATATATCTTAGTTCTGAGGAAATATTGTCATATTCACCGCCCTGCAACTGATACTGATGCCACACCTTTAGATTTCTCCATGCTTCTGATTTTTCTTCCTCTCTTGCTAACTGACACAGCACAGGTGGCATGATTCATTTTCTGTCACAATCATGCTTACCATAGAATTTATAAGTACTCCATGTGTACCTGTGATGTATTTTCACCGTTTTTTTTTAAAAAATCACCACTCAACTCCTTACTGGCACGTTCAATACTTACTGTGGTTGCATATGTCAAACCCTATGGAGTTAATGGTGTTAAAGGAACTCATCTGAAGAACTTGGTACAAACAGAGCAAACATATGGTTGCTTAATGAAAAATGAGATGCTAATACATGGGCTGCACACAATTTGTAAAAACCTGTTGGTTTTTAGAGGAAAACATTTCTGCTTGTCAGTCTATCTTTTTGTGCAATCACAAAAGTTTATGTATATAGTCTTAGATGCACACAAGTGTACACATGTACACTCATCAAAATACTGTGAAAAATGTTATACTGTACCTCTTCCTGATACCTTACACAAAAATTAACTCCAGATGGATTAAAGATTTAAACCTAAAACCATAAAAACCCTAAAAGAAAACCTAGGCAGTACCATTCAGGATATAGGCATAGGTGAAGACTTCATGACCAAAACACCAAAAGTAATGGCAACAAAAGCCAAACTTGACAAATGGGATCTAATTAAACTAAAGAGCTTCTACACAGCAAAAGAAACTATCATCAGAGTGAACAGGCAACCTACAGAATGGGAGAAAATTTTTGCAATCTACCCATCTGACAAAGGGCTAATATCCAGAATCTATAAGGAACCTAAACAAATTTACAACAAAAAAAAATCCCACAAAAATGTGTGCAACAATATGAACAGTTACTTCTCAAACATCTATGTAGCCAATAAGCATATGAAAAAAAAATCTCATCATCACTGGTCATTAGAGAAACACAAATCAAAACCACAGTGAGATACCATCTCACACCAGTTAGAATAGCAATCATTAAAAAGTCAGGAAACAACAGATGCTGGAGAGGATGTGGAGAAATAGGAATGCTTTTACACGGTTGATGGGAGTGTAAATTAGTTCAACCATCGTGGAAGACAGTGTGGCAATTCCTCAAGGATCTAGAACTAGAAATACCATTTGACCCAGCAATCCCATTGCTGTGTATATACCCAAAGGATTATAAATCATTCTACTATAAGGACACATGCATATGTATGTTTATTGCGGCACTGTTCATAATAGCTAAGACTTGGAACCAACCCAAATGCCCATCAATAATAGACTGGATAAAGAAAATGTGGCACACATACACCATGGAATACTGTGCAGCCATAAGAAAGGATGAGTTCATTTCCTTTGCAGGGACATGGATGAAGCTGGAAACCATCATTCTCAGCAAACACAAGAACAGAAAACCAAACACCATATGTTCTCTCATAAATGGGAGTTGAAAAACAAGAACACATGGACACAGGAATGGGAACATCACACACTGAGGCCTTTTGGGGGTTAGGGGGCTAGGAGAGGGATAACATTAGGAGAAATATCTAACGTAGATGACGGGTTGATGGGTGCAGCAAACCACCATGGCACGTGTACACCTATGTAACAAACCTGCAGGTTCTGCACATGTATCCAGAACTTAAAGGATATATAATAAAACAAAAATAAACAAAAAAACCAAAAGTGCTATCTGAGGGGTTTCTTTTTAATGTACCCACAATCATGGATATTTCGACCACTGGTCACAGATTACTTTCATTTGAAAAAGAAAAAAACTCTAAAAAATTAGTTTTTTGAGAACCCAGTGTTTAAAGCAAGTTTGAACAGATTGTTGAGAAGAGCATTACTGTTTCTTGTTCTAATAATTTTAGGGAAAGCCGAAATCCTGGAGAAGAGGCAACCAAGGCAGAGGTCTGGCTCCAACACAAGGATGTGGAAGCCACAGAATCCCATCAGGCTAGCACAGAGATGTTCTGCTGGCAAAAGCAGAGTGGCCAAACAACTTGGGGATTTGGAAACTTCTTAGGGCCTGCCCAGAATTCAGGTGACCATGACTGGCTAGAATTACTTCATTTGTCCTGGCCTGTGCCTCTGGAAGGATTGCTCAAGTCTGGAGTCCTGAGTCCTTAAAATGATTTCACTTTGAATTTACCATAAGCAACAAGCCCAAACTCTGTTGGGGCAGAAATTTGTCAGGCTGCTAATGATTTCCTGATTTTTTTTTTTAGATGGAGTTTCCCTCTTGTCACCCAAGCTGGAGTGCAATGGTGTGATCTCAGCTCAATGCAACCTCTGCCTCCTGGGTTCAAACAATTCTCCTGCCTCAGCCTCCCGAGTAGCTGGGATAACAGGTACCCACACCAAGCCCAGCAAATTTTTATATTTTTAGTAGAGATGGGGTTTCACCATGTTGGCCAGGCTGGTCTCGAACTGTTGATCTCAGGTGATCCACTCACCTTGGCCTCCCAAAGTGCTGGGATTATAGGCGTGAGCCACCACACCCAGCCTTAAAATGCAATTTAAAGTGTACCAGTCCATCCTGTGATTTTTTAAAAAAGGATCTCTTCTTATACCTGCATTTTAATCCTAAGTTTTTAGGGTTTCCTAAAAGAAAACACCACAGAACTACTAAATGAGGGGAGAGGATGGAGATATACCCCAAGTTCTTGTGTGTGCCACAAATATCACCTGGGGGAAAAAGCTTGCTTACATCTGCCCTAGCAAGACCAAAGGCAAGTCACCAAGACTCTTAGGGACTCTAAAGAGCACAGATTTGTTAAAAAGAGAATAGGACAGATCCTCGTCACTTAGTGATCTCAGCAGCTAAAAAAAGGAAATTCACAAACATGGTTCTTTCTGGCCAGGAACAAGGACACGTCTTGGGAAAGGATGCTGGAATAACTGACTGTGTCAGGGCAGGACATCAGAGTTGGAATAGGGGAGCTGGATGTCTTTTTAAGGCCACTCTCCTTTCTAGTCCTGAGCAGAAACTGGTTTCAAAGGAAGAGAAGGGAGATGAGCACTACGCTGTGGAAAAATACAACAACTCCATGCCAAAGAAAATCTCCCAGTACCCTGACGGCTGGAGGCATAACAGGAGGGAACAAGCCTGAAGAAGAGGCACCTTCCAGAATCGTCCAGTAAGCCTCTCATTAGGGAAGAGGGAGGCCAGAAGTCTAGAGTAGCTGAACAATCTGAATCCAAGGCTGTCTCACTCGGGAGCACATGGCCCTGAGCTCCACCTTCCTGGGCTCAGGGAGAGTCCTGAGCACCTTGGCAGGGCAAAGAGAAAAGGGAGCTGGAAGCAGGGAACTCAAACCTCACGGAGGGAAACTAGACCTGGTTATGGGAGGCGTCTAGGGCGACCAGGGCTCCAGCGGAGGGCTGAGCACCAGCCTTCCAGTGGGCACGGAGATGGGGCTTTGAGGTTACCCAAAACTGCTTGCTAGGGAATAAAAAATGCTTCCTCATTTTCTTCCTCCTTTTGATAAATTTTTTTCCTGCTGCTTTGTGGCCAGCTGGCCAGTGAGTAGTGTCAGCCAAGGAGGAGACTGTCCCAGGGCTTCGGGTTATCCAGACAAAGGAATTCATGCATCTAACATTTGAGCCCCTACACATGCTAAGTACCAAGGGTTAGGGGTTCGGGGCTCAAAGAGCACAAAAAGAGGCCCCTCTGCTCAGAGCTCACACGTACGAGTGAGGGCGGCTGAGGAAGGCTCACAGGTGGAAATGGAGCCATTCGCAGGGACTAAGGAACAGAGTGGGGCACACACTGAAGAGGATCAGGGAGAGTCTGCAAAGGAGCTTAAGAGTTAGTTAGACAAGGGCTCTGAGGCAAGTGTAGCCACAGCAAAGGCAGGGAAGTGGGAGACAGCACAGCGCTTGGAGGTAGTCCTGGCAGAGAAGAGGGTGCAGCAGAGAGGAGGCAGGACTGCAGACATCGGCACCAAAGAGTGCCTTTCCTGCAAGGGATAATGTGCAGGTAAATAAAGACACATAGAGTTAAAGAAAGCAAAACTACTGCAACTTTTTAGTGAATTATATGTGGTAAAGTGCTCTTCTCATATGCATACAAGCTGATGAAGTTTTACAAATTGAACACACCTGTGCAGCTGGCCTCCAGATCAAGAAATAGAACACTACCAGCACCCTGGGACCAGCGCCCCATCATCGGGACCACATCCAATCACTGCCACTGCCCCAAAGGGGCACTATTCCAACTTCAAGACCGGCCTTGCCTGTTTCTGTGCTTCATCTGCAATCCTATGGGATGCCCTCTCTGTGGGGTGTTAAGTCTGCAAGATTCATCCATGTTGTGTGTAACTGCAAGTTGCTCATTCTCAGTGCTGTACGTTCACTCCATCCTGTGAAGGCCGTTCTACTCTCCAAGGGCCTTCAGGGAGTTCCCGTGGGGGCTATTACAAATAGTGCTACTATGCACGCCCTGGTCTTTGGTGAACATGCGTACACATTCATGTTAGGTACACACCTAGGAGTAACACTGCTGGACCACAGCACTTTCAGCTTTGGGGAGACTGCCAAACTCTTTCAAAGGAGTTGTTCCAATTTCCACCCCCATCAGCAGAATCGGGAAAATAAGAATACTCATGTGTCAAATGAGATGGCAGATTCCATGACGGGAAATATTTTGTCAAGTTCTCTGACTAAAAACTAGAATCCTCTACCTAAAACTTATATATCAATTAACTTTTTAAATGTTCAAACCTCACAGCATTTGGGAGAAAGTTATCACAATGAGAATTTTCCATGTATAATACAATTTTTTTTTTTTTTTAATTGAGCAATCTCTCCTTTTTCTTGTCCTTAGAGGGGTAAAACCTCATCAGATTATACGAGAAGAGGACTGGAAGCCTTACAGTTCAAGATGATTTATCAAGATAGAAAGTCTAAGGTCAAGAATGAAATGAAATTAATAATGTCAGCCAAGCCACTGGTGATCACTAACGGTCACGCTAACAGTCAAATGGGACCAATGTTCCAGAGCCAAGCCTGGAGGCCCGATTCACAGTGCAGGAATAGAATATTTTGGTTTGGGTTAAAAAAAAAAGAAGGAAAACTGTGAAACGGCTGAGACTCAAATATGTATGGGTTGGATTCTTTCATAAAGAATTCTGGGTCTTAATTTGTTGTCAAAAATCTGAAAGTAACAAGAACTCAGCTTGTATGTGTAAGCTATTACAGAATTGAATACAAACACAATTCTGCCTGGTTTATGAGGATTTTCAGAGAAGTTCACATTTAAATTTCTACACGATCCTGGGAACCTATTATAAATAGAAAAAAAATGCCACAATAGCTTTTAGCCTGCCATTTTATAATCAGAAAATATGAACCTCATATGCCGTTTTATGAAAGGGGGTTCAATGAGGAAGGAGGTGGGACTTGAGTAGATTTTTTTATGACTCAGACATTCTCCTAAGGAGCAAGGCAGAGAGATTGTGAAACTGTCTCTTTTTGACTAAAGCCAGGCTTGCCGGGTTCAGTCACCTGCTGTCAAGGTTAAGTGGGATGCTAGGGTGGTGCACCTGTCATTCTGACCCACCAGCACACTTGAACCTCCCCAGTTATAGCCTCCTGTCTTCAAAGCAAGTTCAGGCTTAAGGACCACTTTTCTGGAGATAACTCTTGAGCAGGAAAAATCCCAGAGAGCCCAGCAGCACCAGGGAAACCGCAGACAAACAGAACCCGGCTCGGCGTTGAGAGCTGGGGGTAGTTCCAAGGACATTGCAAGAAATCACCTCAGATAATGTTGCACTTGTGTTCATCGAAAGTGCATTTGAAACCCACGTTCATCTCTTCTATACATTGCCCTTGATGAAAAACAGCTGCAAACCTGGATTACTCTGCAAGGACAGAAGTACATTAGTTGAAGATATGATGACACCAGCACATCTTAATGTAATCAAATCAGAGTTTATAAATACGGTCTCGGTAGAATGGAGGGAAAACCATCACTCTCACACCTCAGGGCTATGGAGGTCTCCTGAGGGAGATCCATTTCTGGCTGTGACCTGAAGCAAGTAGGGGTGATTTCCTTGAGGCCACAGCATCAGAGCAGTAAAATCTGTTTTGAAATGTCTAACAACCAGACTCCCTTCCTTCCTATCTGAGCCTTGACTCTACCAAAACTTTCTGTCTAGCTTGGTGAAGCCCCTTAAATATTTTATTTCAATCACCCTGGAAACATTAAAAGCAAAACCCAGCAACAGAAGAGCAAGGGTTAGTCATGACTGCAGGATCACCAGCTCTCCCTGGCAATGGGGCAGGAGTGCCCGTCCCTTGAACCCCTCATCACACACCTGCCACATTCTGTGTGAACACGTCAAACCCTCAAGCCTGCTCAATTAATCACCCTGCCTGAGAATCTATGAAACAAAGTTCACATTACCCAGAGAGCCGCATTGAAGGGCCCTCTGAGGTCAGAATGCAAGACCAAACAAAATGAACATGCCTGCCACATCCATCATCTTGTAATCTGCTTCCGGTTCTATAATCCCTGAACGTCCAGACTGTGCATATACCAAGAACACTGAACATTCCTCTTCGATGTAGATCAAAATGGTTCATGTAGAAAGGACTCTAACCACCTCCTTCACCAGGAAGAAAATCATTAACCATTTCTACAAGTCAAACAGACCTGGGACTGCAGATATCTGCTCAAATCAGGTGGCTAGGGACCCAGGAGTTTTCATGACTCTATCACAGATGTTTCTTCATATACCCTAAACATAAAATTTAATTTGACCTAAGAACAAGGAATACACTGTTAATTTTTCAGTGACTACCAACTGGTGAGGGCATGTAAGGAAGATGATACAACTATCATTGTACTCAACAATATCGCAAGCATTCAGGGAATAAATGTTCAAAAAAATGAATCAATAGGATTACATGCATTTAAAATTGTAACACAGTATACTGTATTTTATATTACCATGCGATTACTTTTCATTTTACTTTTTGAGCATATTATGAGTACCTAAAAGGAGGTATTGCTACCCATTTCATTCAGGAAGAAAGGAGATTCAGAGACACAGTGCAAGGGGAAGCTCGAGGTCATACACGACTCATGATTGGGCTGGGCCGGGAGAAATCCACAGCACATCCCTATTTTCCTCTCGTAGTCAATACTACTTTCTCTGCCTCACTCCAAGATGGAGCCTTGTTCTGTCACCCAGGGTGGAGTGCAGTGGCGTGATCTCAGCTCACTGCAACCTTCACCTCCCAGGTTCAAGCAATTCTCCTGCCTCAGCCTCCCCAGTAACTGGGATTACAGGTGCCCACCACCACACCCAGCTAATTTTTTTGTATTTTTAGTAGAGATGGGGTTTCACTATGTTAGCCAGGCAGGTCTCGAACTCCTGACCTTGTGATCCACATACCTTGGCTTCTCAAAGTGCTAGGATTACAGGCGTGAGCCCCCATGCCTAGCCGATACTATTTTCAAGATTTTACACTATTAATCCCTAATTCCCTCAAATATTTTACCATAAAGATTTCACCATAAGATTATTCTATACTGTGAATATTCTAACTCAGGGTATTTTATGTTCTGATCATTTAAACTCTTGATGTCTGAGGAGAAATGTTTTTAGTTATAAACAAACTAGCCCATTTGATTTTAGGAGTAAGGAGTAAAAAGGATATGGATAGCATTCTCACTTTTAAAAAATTCAGACATTAGGTTTAGTTCTCTGTACTAATAGTATCCACTCTGATTGTTCAAGAGTGACACCAAAATATGCATTTATCTTAGCAATGTTAGAAATAGCTGCTAAATAAAAAAGAGAAAGACATTACTCTGGTTTGCAGGCCAGTGGGATTTTTGCTACAGAATGAATGTACCTCCCAAAAGCTCATGTGTTGAAGCCAAATCCCTAATGTGATGGTATTTAGATGTGGGGCTGTTGGGAGGTGATTAGGTAATGAGGGTAGAGCCCTCATAAATGGGATTAGTGCCTTTATAAAACAGGCTCCGGAGAGCATCCTTGTCCCTTCTGCCATGTGAAGTTAAAAAAATATATATGGCCATCTATGAATCAGGAAGTAGAGCCCCTACCAGACCCTGACTCTACCAGCACCTTGATTTTAGACTTCCCAACCTCCAGATCTGTGAGAAATAAATTCTGCTGTTTACAAACTACACAGTTTCTGGTATTTTGCTACAGCAGCCCAAACAGATGAAGACAGATTTATAGTGGTAAGACTTTAATTCCTCAAACGATAGCTAAATGAGTAGTACTGTGTGTCATAAAACAGTACTGCATGCATTATTTCATTTAGTCCTTACGTAGCCTTCTGAAGTTTTCTATCCCATTACTGATGAAGAAACTGGGAACCACTGGGAAATTACATACACTTATATCACAAAGCTGACATCTGAAGCCACATGCATCTTATTTCAACCATCCTGAAAGATACCACTGACATTTGGGAATCTGAAATATGTCAGCATTCCTATCCCTCCCCCAACCAAGTCAACCTCCAAAGTCCATTCTTGTAACGTGAAAAGATGAAATTATTTCAAAACAGAAAGTGCAGAAAGTTAACTTATTATTCATTGCCTCTCGTAGGAAAACCGAAACCTGAATAGGAAAAGGATTTCAATAAAGAGCAGGAGGTGGGCTGCTCATGGTGGCTCATGCTTATGACCCCCAGCATTTTGGGAAGCTGAGGCGAGGAGACTGCCTGAGCCCAGGAGTTTAAGACCAGCTCTGGCAACACAGTGAGACTCCCCATCTCTACAAAAGAAAAAAAAAATTATCCAGGCATGGTGGCGCACCTGTAGTCCTAGCTACTTGAGGGGCTGAGGTAGGAGGATTGCTTGGGCCTAGAACGTTGAGGCTACAGTGAGCCACGGTTGTGCTACTGCACTCTATATTGGATGACAGAGTGAGACCCTGTCTCAAAACAAAAAACAAAACAAACAACAAACAAAAAAAAACCAGGAGGCGATGAGGAGGGGTACCACAGAGACAAGGGAGGCAAAGGCTTCATGCCCTGCTGTGAAATGTCTGGGAGGAGGGCAGAAGAGAAAGGACTGTTTGGTAACGATCTAGAAGTTAATATGAATATTGTTTTTAATTTTTTTTTTTTTTTAAAGAGACAAGGTCTCACTTTGTCACCAGGCTGCCCCAAGAGTGCAGTGGTGCAGTCTCGGTTCACTGCAACCTCTTCCTCCGGGGCCGAAACAATCCTCCCACTTCAGCCTCCTGAGTAGCTGGGACTACAGGCACACACCACCATGCCAGGCTAATTTTTTTTTTATTTTTTGGAGAGACAGCATTTCGCCATGTTGCCCAGGCTGGTCTTGAACTCCTGGGTTGAAATGTTCCTCCCACCTCAGCCTTCCAAAGTGCTAGGATTACAGGCATGAGCTACCATGCCCAGCCTGTTTTTAATCTTTCATTTAGTAAATAGATACTGATTCTGTATCTCCTCTGTGCCAGGTGCTGTGTTGAATCCTAGCAGTATGAGGTGACTAAGTGGCCTGTCCTCCAGAACTCAGTCTGGAGAGGGAGACAGAGACCTGAACAAGCAACACCATATGCTGAGCACCACCCTGCAGGTATCTGGACGTTGTGGTAGAAGCACTGGGGACTGACTCCCTAGGAGGATTAGGGGACACTTTGCAGAACAAGTGACATATGTGCTGGGGTCTCAAAGAATTAAGAGGAGTGTTACTGACAGAGAAGGGATAAAAGGCCATCTAGGCAGACCAGATTTCCAAAGGCATGGGGGTGAGAGCTCAGAGAAACCGTGACATGTCCTGGAAATGGAAGGTGGTTCTCTGGCTGGAGCATGGGATGCCTGGTGGCAGTGGTGGTGGTGGCAACGGTGAGATAGTGTAGGAGACGTGGGCAGGGGCCAGGATTCCAGGTCTGCCAAGAAGGGCAGTCTGCATTCTGTAAACTGTGGGGAGCCAAAGGCTTTTAGACAGGGAAGTGACAAGTGTGTGATAAGATCACTTGGATAGCCTTGTGGAATCGAGTGGAGAAAGCCAGGCAGGTGGCAGAGAGGCTAGCTGTAGTGAACTCTACTTGGAGGGACACTTGCAGCTCAAAGGTCCTTGGTGACCCTAGAGTCTAGCTCTCCACTTTACGAGTGATAAACGGAGGTCTGGAAAGGTCATGAAACTTGCACAAAACTGTCAGGCTGGTAACACAGCTGGCGCCAGAATGAAGATCTTCTGTTGGCTGCGGTGGGATCCTTTCCACCTGTCTAGACTACCAAAGAAAACGAAGAGGTCTGAAGCCTGGGTTCCCTAGTAGTCCTAGCAGTGGTTTTAAGTTTATTAGCTTAAGACACCACCGCAAAGGTTAGAAAGCAACAGAAGGTGAAAGACTGAAGCACTGTTTCTACCGTCATCTTCGATTCCTCCTGTCTTATACATCAAGTAAGTAGTTAAAGCGACACAGTTTATAGAATAAAATGAACAAAAACACAGACAAGGGAACGGAGGGAAAGTGCACAGCTACCTTCTAAATCAACCAAGTTAATTAAATGTTGATCACACATACTGAAATGCAGACACGCAAACAAAGACCTTTTTGAGTAGCCTGGATCAATTCTTTCTAAGAGCAGATGGTCACTACTTGAGCTATGCTGTGTACAAAGAAATCCAGTTGTCAAGAAAATATTTCATCCACAGAACTACGATTCACAGGGTTAGTCCCTAGAGTATCTGCCCCAAAGTAACCTGGAATGATTACCAGAGTCACTTCAAACTGAGATTCTAAGCCTAATACCCTTGCCCCTGGAATCTGGACAGGGAAGTGAGTCTATTCTGTTTCCCAGAACACTGAGCCCTTTCATAATTTCATTCCAAAGAGAATAATCTACATAAAGAACTTATTTTCAGGATAGAAACAGATTTTCTGACACCTGCACCTTTCCCAAAGGGCCTGTAAGACTTCATATCTGAGCATGAAGTAGTGGCGTGTCAGTAGAGATCTTGGAGCTGCCATGTCGGCAAAGATTCTTCCTTCTAATGGGAATTAGACCAAGTTCCCTGTTTGAGTTAAAGTGAGGAGCGGGCCACGGAAGAAGGTATCTTGTGTTTTTCCAAACTGCACATCACATTGTACATAAGAGTCATTTAAAAAAAAAAAAAAAAAAAAAAAAACAGAGCACACCGTGTCTTCAATTGGTCACAGATGGGAGAAAATCAGCCACAATAATAAATTCGCGGAGGTGGTGTGTGTCGTCACACACGGAGCCAGGATGTGTGATCCAGAAGGTGTGTGGGGGGGAGTTAATACCATATGTCATTTGAATGCGGTGCGCCCGCTCCCAAGTCAGTAGCAACGTGTTCCTCCAGAACAGCTCTGATGCCACCCCTGATGTCACTGCACTCTGCCAAGCCTACATGACTCTTACCAGGTACTGAAGTCGCTGGCGCTCCGTCTCAGGGGTAAATTCTGAAGACATGGGGATAATTTCTCCATTTCTGATGATTATGGCCCTGAAATGGTGAAAACGCATTGTCAATAGCCAATCTCATAAATGCTCTGATTCTGTCACAACCATTGCTTGGTTCAGATCACACATGAAATGCCAAGAGATGCTTTTGTTCTCCCACTTGCACGGCAGAGTTCACTGTTCCCAGCTCTGGATCCCTCACAACACGGGAGGCATCTCTCTTTTAAGTGCACTGCATTCCAGTTAGCTTACGTTTACTTTTTCTGCTAGCTGGAACTGTGCCTTAATGCTCCAGCACCAAGCATACTTCTTGGCACAAAACAAACGCTCAGTGAATAAACGGATGGATGGATGGATGAATGATGCAACAGTCTTGCTCGAGCCCAGGGTTATCCAGTGGAACCTTCTGTGATCACGGTAATGCTTTTGTCTGTGCAGTCCAATATGGCAGCCACTAGCCACATGTGGGTACTGAGCATTTAAATGGTGGTTAGTGCAGCCGAGGAACTACATTTTTAATTTTATTTCAGTTTTAATTAACTTAGCTTTAAGTTTAAGCAGTCACATATGGCTAGTGTTTAATGTAACAGACAGTACAGTTCCAGATTCCCGTTACTCAAATGATCCTGTGGGCCAGTGGCACTGGCTTCACCTGGGAGCTTGTTAGAAATGTAGAAACTCAGGTTCCACCCCTGACTTACTGTATCAGAATCTGCATTGTGAGAAGATCACCAGGTGATTCATAAGCATATCGAAATCTGAGAATGTGTGGCCTACACTGTTGAGTTTTTAGGGTGATATCCTGGGTCCAGGGGGAAAAAAAACCCACTCATCTCAAGGCTCAGGAAACTCATACACTCCAAAAAATGTGTATAAAGAGCTATTGCCCAGTCGAGGACTTTTGAGAGAACAGAGTTCCCTGAAGCAGATGTCTACAGGAGAGGCTGCAGGATCAATAACCATGAGCAACCTTTCCTGGGCCCATTCCCAGCGGTGCCTCCTGTTCTCAGACCTTCTGATTCCAAAGTGGTTCCTGACAGCCACTTTTCAGCTATCGATCGGTTGTGGCAGAATGTTGCCATTTCTACAACAAATGGAAGTGGCTTGGGGAATTGTATTCTATATGAACCCAACAGCTCCCAGGCATCAGGGAGCTAGAGACCTGAGACCTGACAGGCTTCTCGGTGAGGAGCCACCAACCTGGGAAATGCCTTCGATCAGCTTAGATCTGAGTGGATGCCTCCCTGATTCTAGGGAGGCTGCATTCTTTGTGCCAAGAAGCCTCTGGGCATCTCTCCCTCCCAATGCAGAGGCAGTCCCTGACTTGGAAACAATCCCTATAAATGGCTGCAGCTGTCATGACCCCACCCCCAACCCCTCACCACCTGTGCCCTAGTTGCTGCTGTCATAGAAACAGGAGTGGGGGAGTCCAGCCAGGGAAGGAAATGATGACAAAAATCTTAGGGGCTTTAGAGAACTTATGACTCTAGGGAGAAAAAAAAAAGCAGAGGAAGATGTGAGAAAATGGAAAAGTTTGGGGAAACTGACTGTGAGAAGATGAGGCCTCTTATAATACTCCTTGTTACTTTTATTATGCTGTCTGAAATATGTTAAGTGAAAGATTCCTTCTTATAAACCGGAGGCACTTGTAAAATGCAATCACTATCACCCCACCCCCATCAAGGTGTTATCCACCATTCACTAATCAGTGTGAATTAATTCCAATGGTCTTTGTCCTAATTATCAGGTGAGTATGACATAATAAGGGAGTAGGAGTTTTGACAGGACCAAGAGAATTTGAAAGGGGGCGGGGTCAGGAAATTCTAGGTTTGGGCCTAATCTTACAGGATCTAGAGGGCCCCTGAGAATCCTGGGGAGCTGGTGTGATAAATTCCAAAGGTAATCCCCTCTTTCAAGATTTTGCCTACAGCTACCTTTAGCTTTTTCCTTTTTTTCTGCACAGCCCCTGAATTGCAGTGGAATTCCCAGGCATGGGCTAGGAAGAGCCAGTGATGCCCAATCAGGCCAAGGAAGCGTCTCCTCTAGGACCTGAGTGTCAGGAGCTCGGGGGCCTGGGAACTCCAAAGGCTTAGGTCGTGTCTATCACAGAGCAGGAGCCCAGTGAATGTTTGCTGACTAAGAGCAGATCAAAGAACTTAGAAGAAACTGTTCTTTGAATTTGAGGCAGGAAGAGAAAAGAACTAAAAGGCAGCAGATGTTCACTTAACCAAGTCACATGGGGTGGATTTTACAGAGCAAAGAGGGGCCTTCAGCTAGAAATTTGCTGCTCCTCAGCTCTCCTTTCCTCTTCTCTTCCTGACCAGAGCTAGTGTGTCTGTCACTTCCCACACCTCGAGGTTCTCCCGATGTCAGTCACTCCCACTCCTGTATTTCCGACCTCTCTTTCCATTGGATCTCTGCCAACAGAACAAAATCATGCTAAAACACTCTTAAAATCAAGGCAAGAGTAAAATCAAACAAATGATACTCTCCTACTCCAAACTCCACCTTTGAAATGTCCTTTTTTCTTTCCTGAGAACCTAAGCCTTATAAATTGACAATAATCTACATTCAGGGTCTATCTACTTCCTCACCTCCCATCGATCCCTCAGAGGTAAATTAACGTCTTGCCTCCCTCTACACCCGGCTACTGTCACCAGAGTCAACAAACAGCCCTTTTGTTGCTACAGCTACGGTCATGTCATTGTTCTGATTTCCCTGGCAGTGTCTGACTGCCTCCTAACCTTGCCACCAGGAATATGCCTTCTCCTGGTTTCCCTCCTCACTCCCAGGACATTCTCTCTCTGACTTCTCCCTCCGTTCTTTGGTGTTGTGGACTGGGATTCTATTCTCCCTGGGTGCTGTCACTCCCTAACTCCTCAGCCCACAAGGTTAGGTTAGATTAGATTTCCATCCCTCCACATGTGTTCCCTTAGACTGGTCCCTCTCCTCATATAGAACTCATCACATTTTATAATGGATTACTTAACTGTCTGCTTTCCATGCTAGCCTGTAAGCCGGACAAGAACCATGCCTATCTTCATCAACACTGCACCCCTACTGTGGCACACAGTGCCAGGCCATTGTAGGCAGGGCTATGTAATTTCAAGGTACAGTGCAAAATAAAAACACAGGGCCCCTTGATGAAAAATGGAGAATTTCAAGACAGCCACAGCAGAGCATTACACCAAATGTGAGGCTTCTGAGAGCAGGGCCCTGTGTGGCGCACAGGTCGCAGGCTCACAAAGATAGCCCTGAGTGTATACCCTTAATACTTACGGAATGGATAAACAGCTTCAACAATGAATATGCTGGTGATTCCGGACAACCTTTTTAGCACACACATCTCTGTTGTGCTTGGCCTGGAACAACCAACTGCCAACAAATATATCCACTTGGATATATTCACTGGCAGCTCATACTTAACAAAGTTCAAAATTAATGATCCTGTCCCCAGCCCCCTCCCAAATCTGTCTTCTAGTATTCTCTATCGCTGGGAACAACACAATTTTCCACCCAGTTGCCCACCCCAGTAGACAGACAGTCATGCTAGACTCCTCACTTTTCTCATCCCACATGTCCAAACAGGCACCCAGCATGTAGATTTCACTTCCTCAGCAGCACACAAATCCCTCTCTTTCCTTGATTCCTGTTAGGGCCTTGGTTCTGGTTTCTATCATAGCTTATCTGCGTGACTCAGGAGCTCTCCACTGCTTCCTCAGCCCCCTGTTCTGCCCTCCACTGCCTTGTGTTCATAAGGTCACAAAGGTGACGTTAAAGCACCGTTCTCATCATGCCACAACCCCTACCTAAAGCCCTGTGATGGATCCCCAGCTTTTCCAGTTTCCTTCATTATCTGGTTCTTGCCTGTATTTTTAGCTTTAGCCTCACTCTTGCTACTTCTTTCACATCTGCTTCTCCCTTCTCATGGCCAACCCGTTTCTCTGAGTCAGCTCTGAACACCTTCTGTTATCCTCCTGGCCTACCCTCCGTGCCCCTGCTCTGTGACCCCATGATGTCGTATGCCTATCTGTACCCTCCCCAGTCCTTGCTATGACTGTGGGCTTCCATGGATGTCTTGAACTACCCCGCGGATGTTTTCCAGGCAGAGTCTATGCTGCTGTCTCTGCATCTCCAGTGCTCAGTCCCTGGCACGTGGCAGACATGCAGCAACTGCTTGCTGATGGGTAAGTGACTAAGTGAATGAAGACGGACGTGGACTTGAGTGGATGAACAGAAGAATCCAGAAATGAGGGCTCTAAGTAGGACTTTTCTTAGCAGCAACATCCTATAACATATAGTCTGAGCCCTTAAAAATCCATACGCCTTTTTGTTGGTTTTGCAAAAAGACAGCAGGCCTAAGAGACAATGTTCTGGCTGAGTTACCACAGAGATGTGCCTTGAAATACAAGGGGAAACAAGGCAGAGCCTTTCCCCTTAGTGGGCAAGGGAGGGAGAGGGCAGCGAAGACAGCGGCCCACCACGTTTACTTTGTTTTCTAATTTCAAGTTCACACACAATGAGGTATCTGCGTTCTATGACAATATGACTGCTGGGGCAAGCCTAGTTTATTACTTTCTTAAATAGATAATTATATCCAAATCCATCTATGCACAGAACATTTTTCACTTCTGTTTGAACTACCAAGCTCTTCCTTTAAGAGGCATCCATGGATTAAAGATGACAGCATGTTTGACTGCCAACCTTCCCAGAGCCTACATCGCGATGCCTCTTCCTATGTGATCCTTGGCTTCCTTTTGATCTTTTTCTCTTTCATCCCTCTGATCTTGGGATCAATTTGTCAGAGTGCTGGTCTCCAATCTGGAGTGGGGCAATGAGAGGAAAGGGGTTTCAAAGCGAACGAAGTGCATGTGAAAGCTGACAAATCTCGTACTCAACAATCAGTAAAGCAGAGAAATGCCTTTAAAGCTACAGTCTCTCATCACAGGACCCCTGTACTTCCAAACTTGCATTTCATTATTCTATGAGATGCTTTTCTTAAAGAAAATTAAGAAAATACAAAAACCAAAAGCTGTGGCAGCGAGGGTGCAGGAGAGCTACGGACACACTCTGACCTTCCTTCTGGGGCCTCAGGCCTGGACTTGTGGATATTACTGTGGCCAGAATTTGAGTAACATTCCAGAGGTTAAATGAGACAGTTGCTGGGGTTGAGGTGATTTAATCCATTGGCAGTCACCTCCCACCCAGTACCCCTCCCCATACAGAGGGGATGGGTCTTCAGCACACTATCCAATATTAAGCTTAGCCTTTCCTTTAAAGACTACAGCTGAAATTTATATGACATTAATTTAATTCCAAGTTCACATACAATGGAGGCTCACAAAGATAGCCCTGAGTGTATATATTATACTAGGGAGGCCGAGGAGGGCGTTATTTCTGATACAATGAACAGTAAGGTTTAATGTGTTCTTATGAGTCAACTGCAAGAATGGGACAAAGGGAGGTAAAGCAAAAACATTAATAGTTTAAAAAACTCAGGCCGGGCACCGTGGCCCACGTCTGTAACTCCAGTCCTTTGGGAGGCCAAGGGGGATGGATCACTTAAGATCAGGAGTTCAAGACCAGCTTGGCCAAGAGATGGGTGAAATCCCATCTCTACTAAAAAAAGCAAAAATTAGCTGGGTGTGGTGGCAGGTGCCTGTGGTCACAGCTACTTGGGAGGCTGAGGCATGAGAATCGCTTGAATCCGGGAGGTGGAGGCTGCAGTGAGCCGAGACTGTGCCACTGCACTCCAGCCTGGGCGACAGAGTGAGACTCTCTCAAGCACAAAAACAAAACAAGACAAAAAACTCCCCCTGGTCCCTGCCCTAAATATTAGCTACATGACAGGATAAAGGTAATTTATTCCTAACCAATTAGAATTTTGAGTTAGAGAAAAATTCTTAGAAAATCCCACTACTTCTCTCTTCTAAGGCTATATTTTGGAGTTAAAAACACATGCCTTTATTCCCCTCGTCTAAATATTAAGTGATTAGTATTACTTAATATTAAGTGTTTGTTTGGTGGTGTGGCTAGGAGGGACTAGGAGAGTAAAACAGGGTGCTCACTTTGCATAGTAACTTGCTTTTACAATTTCTCTTAAAGGGATCATTTTTTTTTTTTTTTTTTGAGACGGAGTTTCTCTCTTGTTACCCAGCTGGAGTGCAATGGCGCGATCTCGGCTCACCGCAACCTCCACCTCCTGGGTTCAGGCAATTCTCCTGCCTCAGCCCCTGAGTAGCTGGGATTACAGGCATGCGCCACCATGCCCAGCTAATTTTTTGTATTAGTAGAGATGGGGTTTCACCATGTTGACCAGGATGGTCTCGATTTCTTGACCTCGTGATCCACCCGCCTCGGCCTCCCAAAGTGCTGGGATTACAGGCTTGAGCCACCGTGCCTGGCCTAAAGGGATCATATTAACTTGTTAAATCCCAACTCAGTGTGATGTTCTCAGAGCAGGACTGACATGTGTCAACAGGCATTTAACAAACAAGCAGAAGAAAAACAGCTGAGAAAAAAGATGAGTAGGCAACTGACAGAAGGAAAAATGCAAATGTTTAATAAAGATATGGAAAGATGCTCCATCTCACTAGTCCATGAAAAGGCACACTAAAGTAAAAGCAATATAGAATTTTGCTCATTAGGTTGGTAAACATTCAAAAATATATAGTAGTTTTCATAGAGTAAGAGGAAAAAGTAACTTTCATAATGGGAATGGGAATCAGCACACCTTTTAAATTGATTACAATTATAATTGCATATCCAATGGTTCATTTTGGGAACACATTCATTTTGGGAACACTTTTGGGAACATATTCTAAAGAAATGAAAGACTTAGTACATAGGATATACACACAATCCAGACTTTGACATCATTCACTGGAACAAAGATTGGAAACAGCCAGAATGTTTGTCCAAAGGGGAACTGTTGAATGGACTGGCATGTATTCTATAAGGTCTTATACAGTCATTAAAAAAAAAAAAAAAAAGAGGCCAGGCGCTTTGGCTCACACCTGTAATCCCAGTACTTTGGGAAGCTGAGGCAGATGGATCACTTGAGGTCAGGAGTTTGAGACCAGCCTGGCCAACATGTTGAAATTCCATCTCTACTAAAAATACAAAAATTAGCTAGGCGTGGTGGCAGGTGCCTATAATCCCAGCTACTTGGGAGGCTGAGGCAGGAGAACTGCTTGAACTCAGGAGGCGGAGGTTGCAGGGAGCTGAGATTGAGCCACTGCTGCACTCCAGCCTGGGCAACAGAGTAAGACTCTATCTCAAAATAATAATAATAATACTAAAAGTCTACTTTGTGACCTGGAGTTATCCATGATATAATAAGTGAGAAAAGTAAACTGCAGAGTAATGTGTGGTACAATCCCACTTTTGTGAAAACAAGAACTATATATAGACAGCCCATCTACACAAGGAGTCTGATTCCACGCCCAAATCCTGTGTGCAACATTTCAGGCCTGACCACAGGCCATTACAAAGGCTCTCCCCAGCAGGCCTCTCGGGGGAAGCTTCCCTCTCCACACTGGACGTGGTGCACAGTCCCTGCACCGCAGCCTCTGGGAGAGCTGCCACCCAGGACTCAGACCCCCACACCCTCCTGCACTCCTAGCCTAGGAGTCTCCACTGACACACTTCTCCACTCTGACTCAAGTCCACTCCTAGTCTTTCCCCTTCTCCCCCTAGCCCTCCATCCCTCGGCCCACAAAATGGCAAAGCCTTTAGTTCAGAGCTCCAGGCAGTGAGACTCCCTCCTGCCAGTGCTGCATGTCATCTCCCAGACATGCAGGTGCCGTCCTATGGGGAAAGTGAACACTGGGGAGCCAGCACTCTCCTCTTTGCCTCTTGCCAGCGCTACTGCAGTAAGAGAAGAAAGGCTCGATTGTTACTTTCAGTTTGGTTCACTGTCTAACTGACCACCTCGACACCTGGTGGCTTGATAACATATAATTATGTTTGAGTGAGCGGCAAGGAAGGTATGGAAGTGGGAAAGAAAGTTAATTTTTCTTCTTAAAAAATTTTATTATTTTTAATTTTTTAAATTATTATCTTTTTTCTTTATAGAAACGAGGCCTCACTAGGTTGCCCAGGCTCGTTGCAAATGCCCCGACTCAAGCAATCTTCCCACCTCAGTCTCCCAAAGTGCTGGGATTACAGGCATGAGCCACTGTACCTGGTTAATTTTTCTTTCTATATTTTTGTAGTATTTGATTGTTACAGGAAGTATGTGTTCCTTTTGTAAATTTGAAGAGGAACTGATTTGCCCAGATTTGGCTATGCAGTCACAGGAGACCTGGAGTCTTCCTGAATGCTGATTCATCTTTGTAATGTTACCACTCTTCATGAACCCCACGTGCCTCAAGCACCTCTCCATGAAGTTCTGCCAGGTGGCCCAAACACATCTCAGAGGCCATTATTTGGAGCTCAGGCACAGCAGCAAAACTATCCTGCATCTGCTTCAGGGGCCACTAACTGAGCCCAGTGACTGAATCTTCTTATAAAAATAAGAACTGGTTAAGCCTAAAAATGTCTGTACTTTTCTACACCACTTGTGCTTTAAGAAAAGGACCCAGAAACATAGGTTCAGAACTGCCGACAGAAGTATAAGAAGAGCTTCCAAGTGAGGGATTAAATGCATGACTAAAGAATTCATCAGCCTTTCGACTGAAGGTTAGATCTTGTTAATCTTAGCCATATAAAGAAGTTTAGACCAAGCGTGATGGCTCACACCTGTAATCCCAGCACTTGGGGAGGCCAAGGCGGGAAGATCACTTGAACCCAGGAGTTGAGACCAGCCTAGGCAACATAGTGAGATCCTCATCTCTGCCAAAAATAGAAAAAAATTAGCCAGGTATTGTGGTGCACGCCCATAGTCCCAGCTACTCAGAAAGTTGAGACGGGAGGATCACTGAAGCCCAGAAAGTCAAGGCTATGATGAGCTATGTCACATCACTGCACTCTAGCCTGGGCAACAGGGCAAGATTCTGTCTCCAATAAATAAATAAATAAATAAATAAATAAAGTTTAAATAGGTTCGATCTTCTCCCGTAGCCTGGGCATCGCGTACCAGCCTGATACACATATTTCACTAGGCACCCAAGAACTGACTTGAAACTATGCCCATGGGCTCTGACATGTGCGATTTCTTCAGTGGCCACAGGGCAACTGTTGATGTGTTCAATCAGTAACACTGACAAAGCAAAACCAAACCAAACCATCCCTCCCAAGTCAATTACTATATTCATCACCTATGGGCTACTTACCACCATGGGGATGCCAAAGTTCAAGGCCCAGACAGCCACCCAGGAGTCTAGAGGTGGCAGCAGGACAGGACAGCCACCTCCCCTTCATACATCACTACTAAGAGTAAATGGAGTAAGGATATCCTTGCTGTGAGGCAGCAAACAGGCAATTACATTTTCTATTGCTTGGGAGATATCTCGTATGTTTCAGGACAAGCAAAACTCAACAGATACTGTTGTGTGGTGTGGTTTCACCCTGCAGAATAAGAAACTTTCCTTCTAGACTGTCTCAGAAGTGTTCTCCCTCCACCCCAACACTGGATGCTACTAGGTTTGAATAGTAGCTTATTCACACCCCCTCATTTCTAACTTCCACTAAAATGAAATGACATTGCTTCAGTACACTACAGAGCTACTGTGTCATTGGCTACAGCTATAAGTAAAGCTTCAGATTCATGCAAATGAGTAACAAATTCTTTCTTTCCTTCTTTCTTTTTGAGATAGGGTCTTGCTCTGTTGCCCAGTCTAGAGTGTAGTGGCACGATCATGGCTCACTGCAGCCTTGGCCTCCTGGACTCAAGTGATCCTCCTACCTCAGCCTCCTGAGTAGCTGGAACCACAGGCATATGCCACCACGCCTGGTTAATTTTTTTAAATTTTTTGTAGAGATGGGTACGGGGGTTAAGTGATTCTCACACCTATGCCTCCCAAAGTGTTGGGATGGCAGGCATGAGCCACCATGCCCAGCATAAATTAAGTTTTAAGAGGAAGATGAAGTTTGGAGAATCAAGTAGGGCAAATGCAGGAACACACTGTCAGCATTTTCTTTGTGTAACCCTCAGAAAGCCTAAAAGCCCACGTTCTGCCAAGGTACATTCCAGGGCACACTTCAGCCCTTCTGCCCTGTCAAGGTAAAAATCTTTTGTCTTAAAACCATACAAAATCCCCAAATTCACAGTCAAATAATAAATAGGTGCTATGGAAACATGGCATGGAGACAATTAATAGGCATAGAGCTTTTCAGCCTCAGTAAAAAGCTTTGCCCATGTGGCAGAGCCTACTTCTTCAAGTGCTCCCTCTGCCCTAGACCCACAACAATGACCTCTAACATATGAAGTGGAAGAGAGAAAGAGAAAACACACACACGTATATATACACACATATATATAGTCAAGCTCAAAAATAAAGGTAGCATCTCTCTGTAGAACAGAAATGGAAAAGAAATCCAAAATCTTCAAGCTGCTGGACTTGAGAAGCAGGTAATTGTGTCCAGGAGACCGATTTCTATGGAGTAAAAGGTTTTAAAAAATCCTCCAAGCAAGACAAAGGACAGCGATCAAGCTTACATCTGAAGTCCAAATCCAAGCCACGTCATTTCACTTGGTTATACCTTGGTTTCTTCTCTCTGCAGCATGGGCACTTGCTGAACAGCAAAGTAAAGTGCTTGAAGGCTCTAGTTTAAAAGAGTCTTGGGAGTGCAGGACTCCATTCCCATCTTTAATTCCTAAGCAATCAGCCAACCCTCTAGCATGGAATCTACCCACACGTTTGTAAATTGCTTGCTCCATCTTAATTACAATGCATACTAGAGTTTTACCTAAGGAAAAAAATATATTTAATAAAAATATTGACCACCTACCATACGTACTGCAGAGGAACTCAAAATAAAGAAGTAGTCTAGTGTCACTGGCTACAGCTATAAAGAAAGCTTCAGATTCATGCAAACGAGTAACAAATTCTTTCCTCACGCACATATGTGTGAGGAAAGGCCTGCCGTCATTTACCCTTTCTGGGTTGTTAGGTTCTGAGAGTTTACCTGGAAGGCTATAATGTGACAGCCAAAGCCTGAAGTGATAAATACTGTGGGGCAAAGGCTAATTGTCAAGCCCTCCTCCAGCTGAGAAGGTTCATGGTTTTGGAGGAAATTCACATATATGAGTAATTGGTGTAGAAGGCTGTGTGCTGTGGCAGAAACGGCACCGGCCTGGGAATCAGAATTTGTAGATGCCAGCTCCACAGTGGGCTTCTGCTAATGGTCTGTAACTCTGGGCGCTGGTATCCTTGCCGATAACAAAAAGGGGCAGAATCAGATGATTTCTTAGGCAACTTTCGGGGTTAGAGTGAAATGCTTCTGAAAAGAAGTTTGACACACACTGGGGTAGGAAAATACTGACAAGGACTCCAGTTACTACTTTTCTTCTCAGGAGGTGATAATCACCACAATTTAGATTCTAAGAAATATAAACCAAACTCAGAAGCACTAGGATGGGAGAAGCCACCCTTAGTCCCTCTCTTAAATCATCACAGACAAGGAACCTATTATTGAGCAAGGCCCCCAGTGCAATTTCACTGTTGTCATCAGTCCCCTTGGAACGCAGAGCTACAAACAAAAAGGCATTTCTGACACAGTTAAGAGTATTCATGGGATGCCCTGATTCCATTACACACTCTTTCAGCTGAAACTGATTCGAAACGCAACATTAAACTGCACATTTTCAGAATGGAGGAGAAAATCTGGTACAAGGTGACAAAGAGAAACCATTCGGAAAACCGTTTTTGACAGTGTGTATCAATTTCAAGGCACAGGGAGGAAGCATCCATTTTGTTCAAAAGCATCAGACCTTGTGGATTTTGTTCAGATGCAGAAGTGTTGTTCTCTTTCAAAAGTATAAGAAACGCACTGTTGGGAAAGAAAGCAGGGCAGCTGAGGGACAAGCCAGGGTTACCTTACCATCATCAGAGGATGGCCAGGCTGTAGATGCTAATTAATGGTGCCAAAAAATAGCTCAAGGGAAAAAAATAATCCTAACAGACTGGAATTAGTTTGGGTGTATTTCTTGTCATTCAATTTTCAGAATGAAAACTATGAAAGAAGTTTGCAAATACGACGATTCATTTAACAAGACCCCAACCATGCAATTAAGCTCCTAGGCAAAAATATTCACAAATGATGGTCAAGGGAAAAAGAATTCAAATCTTTAAGTAGCAGTAAAAATAAGTGACCACTCATAGAGCCACAGCTGAGTCCAACGTTCCTTGCTTTCTTCAAAACCAGCCCAGTCTGTATTCATACCACCTAGAGTAATTTCTCAACGTCATATTCAGCTACCTTCTGTAGAAACATCTTAGTCTACCATCTTGCTATATCAGCAACATCCATGAAACCCAGTACACCAGCACAAAATTTTCCAGATCAGGTAAAAGCCTCAGTCATTAATGAAAAGTTTTCAAGGTGCATATTATTTCTTAAAAAAAAAAGGAGGGGTCTATGTGTTTGTTTTCTGCTTTTGAATTATAGTCTGCATACCATAAAATTCACCCCTTTAAAGTGATACAATTCAGTGTTTTTTCGTACACTCCCAGGGTTGTGCAACCATCACCATTATTCGATTCCAGGACATTTTCATAATCTGAAGAAGGACTCCCTATCCCCTGTACTTTTTAGTAGATACTCCCCATCTCTCCTTCTTTCTAAGCCCTGGCAAATACTAATCTAGTTTGTGTCTATGGAGTAATCTATTCTGGACATTTAATATAAACGGCATCATACAATAGGTGGTCTTTACGACTGGTTTCATTTGCTAAACATGTTTTCAGGTTTCAACCATGTTACAGCATGAATCGGTACTTCATTCCTTCTTGTGGCTAAATAATATTCCAACACACGAATATATAACATTTTGTTTATCTATTTATTAGTTGGCAGACATCTGTGTTTTCATTTTTTAAATATGAATAATGCTGCTATGAACATTTGTGTACAAGATTTTGTGTAAATATATGTTTTCAGTTTTCTTAGGCATCTACCCAGGAGTGAAATTATTGAGCCATCTGGTAACTTTAACTTTCTGAAGAACCACCACTTAGTTTTCCAGAATGACTGTACAATTTTACATTCCCAATTGGTGGGTTTTCAAACTTTCTCTTAAAGGACTACAGAGTTCAAATTAGATTCAGATCTGAAAATATCGGTGATTTCTTATTCAGCACCCTTTTAAAGGCACCTTGCTGAAAAAAGTTTTGCCTGTATATGTAGATTTCAATGTGTACATCAATGCTTTATTTTTCATTTGCATCAGAGGATATGTATTCTGCTTCTCTCCAGCACAGGGTCAATATCTAAAATTCACAATTCCGCATGGTCCCCCAGCACAAATGTGCACAACCATTTGTTAAGTGCCAAATCAAGCACATTTTCTTCCTCACGGCAAGTAGCCAGACTGGGCGAAGCCACCAAAGGCATTTATTTTTCTCTCTACCGCAGTCTATTTATGAGTAGGATGAACTTTTCTTTTTAAAGATGGCTGTTGACTACAATGGCTTACTATTTGTGTGCCAAGAAAGGTAGGACTCGCAGAGGCCAGGAAGCAATTTCTTTACTAATACCCTGCATTGGTCACACCCTTGTTTGATCTGTGTCCAATTTGGACCTCTTTACTTGAAAAACAGCAATGTGACGGAACAACTGAGCAGGGTCCCAGGAAGAGAAGTAAACACAGTTCAAGGGGTGGAAAGTAGAAGCTTTGAAGATGTTAAAGTAATAGTAGTATTTTAGCCTGAGGGAAAGAATGAGAAACAATCTCATCACACTCCCCTTCAGGCATTTAAAATGGATTTATTCAGAGAACAGTGGTTGACCAGTCATTCATGCTCAGAATGAAACAGGAGGAAATCACATCAAATCAGTACAATTCTATGGTTGGAAAAGGGAAAATAATTTCTTGATCTTCACATTATACATTTGACTAAAGCTCATGGATCTCCATCCCTGGAATTCCAAAAAAAAAAGATGTAAAAGAGCTCTGCCTATATTTGCCTGCCAAGAATCTTGAGGTGTCCTTCACCGTAGTTTCTTTATGGTGCTATAAATCAGGAACTACATCTGCTGCATGAGGGCAAAACCAGACCCATAAACAATGAGATCTAGACTGTATAATGTACTGAGAACATCTTGCAGTGTCCACTGTGGAAGTAAACAGGACCTCTTCTTTGCCACATGCTCCTGTTCAAAATAAGTTACATTACTTCATCTGGCAGGGCAGGGAGGCTCATCTGTGGTTCACGGTTAGGTTATATGGGCTAGATGCTGCACACCAGCTCTGCCTGGTAACAGTTACCCTGTGTCAGCTCCTTTCACAGTGAAGGCCTGGGAAGCCCATCTCTCATTCATTGAACGTAATCCATTAAGTTGGGTTTGGGAGCTGGCTATGGTGAAATGAAAAGTGATCAAAGCTTGCAGTCCAAAGTCAATTTCAAGCTATGAACTAAGTACACTGGGAAAGTGAGTTAGCCACTTTGAGAATCAATTTTCCCCACTTGATAAATACCACTTTCTTCAGACTAAATGAGTATATGTACGAACAGACTTTATAGATTATTAGTGATGCTGAATGAATAAATAAAAGAAAACTCACATATAAAAGTTAATAGAATAGTAATTTACTTGGAACTTTGTTATTTTTGTATTATGGTAAGTGTTTACAAATGGGACCTTAAGGAAGTGTACAAAAGAAATAAACGATTTTGTGAACTCGCTTAGACTTTACAAATAAAATGGTTATCCCACATTTTATGATGAAATAAAAATTTAACATTTTAAAGATTTCTCACTGCCATTTCCATTCCTGTGTTCAGATCTCCCCAACATTCCACTGAAAAGAAGGAAGACTGACAGGGGAGGATTGGGGGCATTCCTGCTTCTCTTGCTCAATAGCTTTGAAACCTCACTCTGTTCATTAATATTAATGTTAGAGTCTCCGGAACATTTTCCAAGCATGTCCATAATTTATAACTTTATTGTGACAAACAGATATATAGAGGATTCCCATGCCACGTTCTCTTTTCTTGCAAAAGTTCTACTCAACTCATAATTTATCCAAGACTCTTACAACTGTCCAAGTAAAATATGAGTCTGAACTAAGTCTGTGGAAACAGGTAATTCTTAGAGAGAAAATGTATAACTTAAAAAAAATTATGTGAAAAGTAAAGGAGAAGACAATGCCTGCAAATCTGCCGAGGTTCCCAGCTTAGACAACAGAGGACAGTGATGCTATTAACACAGGAGAGACAAGCAGAAGAGCGGGGCTGCAGGAGAAGACACTGCATTTTGGGCGTGTTGAATTTGGGGCATATGCCTGATGTCAGGTGGAAGGGCTAGTGAATACACAGTTGGAAATATGGGAGTGGTGCTCAGGAATGAGGTCAGGGCCAAAAAAGATTTGTGAACAGTCATGTCTATATGGGAGTTAAACTACCAAATTGAAACAAGTGTTCTAGGGAACGCATATAAAAAAAAGGGGAGAGAAACAAAGCCGAGAACTGGACTAACATATTAAGTGAGAACACAGAAAAATAGGTCCATTTTCTCACCTACCTTCTAACCTCAGCTACCCAGCAAACTCCTCTTCACAGAATAAATCAGTCAATTTAGGTTGGTTTCTAGAGCATTTCCCACGAAACCCACTTCTGAATGAAAACAGGGGACTGCCAAACGAAGATTCCTCATGCTCAAAAGAGTTCAGGAAACACTCTTCTTTGTCACAGGGCTTTTCTGAATCTTTAATATACTAATGTGTATTGTTGTTCTCCAAAACCAGGTTCCTTTGTAACACTGCCCAGATCTAACTATGGGACAAACATCCAACATCTTTCTGCCTTTCTACCATGTGTGGGTCAGATTCAGGGACAGATGCACTTGACTGAGCTATAGCTTAGGGATACAGTGGGCTTCATTCTTGGAGCCTCACCCCCTATTCTTGAAGCCTCTGATGTAAAATCAGAACTGTTTTGTTCCCTTTTGGAAACAGGCCACGACAGGCCATCTCCCTCTGCTTCCACTTTCTTTTCTGAGCGGCACAGGCAGAGGTAAAGAGGGTGAGACTGTGGTGGGAGCTGCCTCAGAGAATGCCAGTATCTCTCCCCTTCTCTGGCTTTCTCCATTCTGGCTCTTCTCTTAAATAGTTTTCTAGATAAAGGAGATCAGGGTGGGCTCTTCACTTCAACTAGTTCTGACTTGAAGGTTGGGCTTTCTTGCTCCGATTCTTACTTGATTTTTGTATTTGCTGCCTCTCTGGAATGACCTTCTCTCATCATCAGGATTAGAAGTATTATTTTCCCTGTTACATTGAGAAGGTGGAGAGAAACCACAAGGAAAACTAAGGCTCCAGAACAGATAAAAACACCACAGAGGAGAATCTTTCTGCAATAAAAGGGATCAAATCCTCTGGCTTCAATAGATTATATCTTAGGGCACCAAAAGTCCTCAAAAATGAGGCTGTTGCAGTACTGTTAGGGATGTGGAAGGAAGGGCAGTGAAGAAGAGATGTGGCTGGGGCCAAATAGTGGAGACAGGCAGATCAGGTCGAATTTTTAACATGGGAGACAATGAATTCTGCAATGTGAGAAGGAGAGAGATGGTATCATGTCTTGATAAGATTCTACAGTAGGCTGGGCACAGCGGCTCACACCTGTAATCCCAGCACTTTAGGAGGCCGAGACGGGAAGATCGCTTAAGTTCAGGAGTTCGTGACCAACCTGGACAACATGATGAGACCCTGTCTCTAGCAAAAATACAAATTATTAGCCAAGTCTGATGCCATGTGCCTATAATACCGGCAACTTGGGAGGGTTGAACCTGAGAGGTAGAGGTTGCAGTGAGCCAAGATCAAGCCACCACTGTACTTCAGCCTGGGTGACAGAGGCAGACCCTGTCCAAAAAAAAAAAAGATTCAAAGATTCTAGAGTAGATCATGAAAGAAAAGCTTGTGAGGGCTAGTGAAAGAAAGGAGCAGTCACTGGTGGTCGACCTGGGTTCTCTGAGAGAATAAGTCACATCATTCCCAATGCTTCTCTCCCAAGCCCCTTCCTAAATGCTAAGCCAGCTAAGCCATGGTATTTACTTGGACTTTAGAAATCAACAGTCTTTCATGATCTTTTGGTTGATAGTGAAGAGGAAGGGTTAGTACAAGTAAAAATAAGCAAATTAAAAACAGTTGAAATTTAACAAAATGAAAGCGTTTCCATCCATGAGACATTCATTGTGATTCAGCTCTATGTCATGGCTGTAGTGAGTGTGAGGGGGGGTTTTAAGGATATTATCTTTACAAAGTGGGTGGCCGTTAGCTCTCTACTATGCAGGTCAATTCAGTTCTGAGAGGTGCCACGTGTGAACAGGAAAATCATACAAGAACAGGCTAAGGAGAAAAAGGCTAATGCCAGTCATTGTCTTTGGATGGTGAGAATATCACATCTTTCTTTTATTAATCTTGTTTATTTGCATATTTAAATTGTACATAAGTAGCTCTCTCTTCTCCTCCTGTTAGACAGACAGCTGCATCTTCTCTTGCATCGCCAGCACATCCCTGAGACACCACAGTGAAGGTGAAGATCAGAGTCAACGGATTTGGTTGTATTGGGCTTCTGGTCACCACGGCTGCTTTTAACTCTGGTAAAGTGGATATTGTTGCCATCAATGACCCCTTCACTGACCTCAACTACATGGTCTACACGTTCCAGTATGATTCCACCCATGGCAAATTCCATGGCACCGTCAAGGCTGAGAATGGGAAGCCTGTCATCAATGGAAATCTCATCACCATCTTCCAGAAGTGAGATCCCTCCAAATGGGGCCATGGGGTGCTGAGTACATCATGGAGTCCACTGGTATCTACACCACCATGGAGAAGGCTGGGACTCACTTGCAGTGGGGAGCCAAAAGGGTCATCATCTCTGCCCCCTCTGCTGACGCCCCTATGTTCACAATGGACGTGAACCATGAGAAGTATGACAACAGCCTGAAGATTGTCAGCAATGCCTCCTGCACTACCAACTGCTGAGCACCTCTGGCCAAGGTCATCCATGACAACTTTGGTATCGTGGAAGAAGGACTCATGACCACAGTCCACGCCATCACTGCCACCTAGAAGACTGTGGATAGCCCCTCTGGGAAACTGGTGTGATAGCCGTGAGGCACTCTGGAACATCATCCCTCCCTTTACTGGCATTGCCAAAGCTGTGGGCAAGGTCATCCCTGAGCTGAACAGGAAGCTCACTGGCATGGCCTTCCGTGGCCCCACTGCTAATGTGTCAGTTGTGGACCTGACCTGCCATCTGGAAAACCTGCCAAATACGATGACATCAAGAAAGTGTGAAGCAGGCATCAGAGGCCCCCTCAAGGGCATCATGCACTACTCTGAGCACAGGTGGTCTCCTCTGACTTCAACAGCGACACCCAGTCTTCAATTTTCAATGCTGGGGCTGGCATTGCCCTCAACAACCACTTTGTGAAGCTCATTTGCTGGTATGACAATGAATTTGGCTACACCAAAAGGGTGGTGGACCTCATGGCCCACATGGCCTCCAAGGACTAAGACCCCTGGACCACCACCCCCAGCGAGAGCACGAGAGGAAGAGAGAGGCCCTCACTGCTGGGGAGTCCCTGCCACTCAGTCCCCCACCACGCTGAGAATCTCCCCTCCTCAAGTTTCCATGCAGACCCCCTGAAGAGGGAGGGGCTTAGAGAGCCCCACCTTGTCACGTACCATCAATAAAGTCCCCTGTGCTCAGCCAAAAAAAAAAGTACATAACATATACTGCATGTGTAATCATAGTTTTTAAACAAATGTTTCATGAAAGAAACAAGTACATGTACATATTTTGTATATTTATAAATATACAAAATGAACTCCTGAGGGAGATGAGTCATCACCAACAAACAGGTAGTCCTGGCGAGGGAATACTGAGACTCAGGTGAGCTGGCAACATTTGGGTACGTGGTCCCGAAAAGGTGAAGAATATTTACTGAGAAACACAAGGAAAAAGCAGGGGAGGGGAAAAGAAGGAGGGCGCTGGCTCTCGGAGGAGCCAATTGAACAGACTAGGGAAAAGATGATGGCACATGAAAGGCTAAAGAATTGTGGGAGCAGCCTCTGGAGCAAGTTGCAGAGATGAGGAGAGAGAAAGGATATCTAACTAGGAACCAGCTGGACGTGGGTAAGCTGACTTGAGAGGCACCTGTGATGTCAGCAAAGATTTAGCCAAAGGCAGCATCTCCAAGGGCTCAAGAGGGGAGAACTCTCCTTCCAGAGTTCACAGGGGACACTCAATGCTATGACTGGTCCAGTTGGAAAATGAGGCTGGGGAAAGGGTGGATAACCAGAAAATGGCACCTCCAATGATGAGACTCTGCAGACAGAGACCCATAGCCAAAAAGGTGCTGAGAGGCACTGTTAGGTCCTTGTGAGAAGCCTTAGTGGGGTGGCTTTTATCCCCGTCCTTCCTCGTGCTCTCGTAGCGTTGGGTTATGAATTTGAATTATCTGAGCGTAGACAGTAGGGAACAGGAAAGGAGGAATAACATCATGGATAAAATCAGGAGTGTGATTTTTGATAGATAAACCATTTCCTGTTTTTGCTAGGATTTGTTATGCCAAAAGTGGAAATTCATTTTCCTGAAAGAATAGAGATACTTCTGATTTCTATACAAGAAATAGGAGAAATATTTATACCATGGGCTAGTAAGGCTGAAAAAATCTTCAGGTGCATAAAAATACCTTAAGTTCTAGAGAAACTATTATAGTTACTTAGGGTTTCTTTCTCAAATTGTAAAATGAAAATAGACCAGTTTGCCCTTAGATATTTCATAGGAATGAATACAATCAATGAAGAGGTAAATTTATTGGAAGAAAATATAGTCCAGTAAATTCACCAGAAATTTGTCATCACAGATATACTATTTTCAGGTGTTTCTGTGGGGGCAAGTTTCAAGCTGTAAGGCTGTCTTTACATTAGCGTTATTGAGAGGCACTTCCTACTATAACACCACTCCAGAAAACACTCAGAAGCAGCACTATCCTTTAAGATCCATGTTTCTGTGTCCCAATTTCTATGGACTTATTCAAATTTACAATTTCAAATGTTTAGCATCAGTCAGTAAGTCACACACTCCACAGAACAAGAGGCTCTTAGAACACAATTATTATCTTATTCCCATTGGCTGATCTCATTCACAACCACCTCTCAAAGGAGAAAAGCAGATGGAGGCTTCCCACATGCAATCTTTTACGGTTCCAGCCTGGTACAATTTAGGAGTGAGGTTTAGAAGGAATTAGAGTGCATTAATAGAGATATTCATTGTAATTTGAGACATGAATTTGCTGTTCAAAAGGCTAAACTTGAGTGCTTAAAGCTAAGTACTTAAAACTACCCCAGAATCCTAATGTATCATCATTACAATTATATTCCTTCAATAATAGATTTTAAAAGTTAACTTTTTCTCGTGTTTGGCTGGAATCACTCAGTCATCCACCGTAGCTGTGAGATCTCTTCCTTGGAAATCAACATCTTCATTTGGTTTCCACACGAATAATTCCTGGAAGCTACAAAGTCTTTGATGGGTATCTATTTTTGCCTTGAGGTCTGGTGGCCTCAAAGTTCACATGAACCTCACAGATGGAAACTATCTCAGTGTGATTCATCTATGCCTATAGCGTTCTCACCAAAGGGAGGTCCCTGCCTGTGTGGGGTTTCTGTATTTATACTGCTTGTGTGTTTATTTGCAGTTAAAATTGTTTTCACAAGTCAAAGAAATTTCAAGATAACTTACAATGCACATGCATGGGAAATTAAGCCAAAACTCAGATGCTTGACTGAATCACTATTTGTTTTACCTTGGTAGTGGGACATGTGCTTTGCCTAAACTTCAAACTTCTTATCTTTCTGCCTCCACAATTGCAATCATCTCACTCTCCACACTGGCTACATTTTATTTAAACCTTCGAACTGTGGAGGAGCAAAAGCAGCATCTGATCCAAGAGAGGTGTCACCTAGCCAGGAAAATATCTGACAGCTAAGAGGATTTCTCTTCTCCATGAAATGCTGTAGTGGTTAGGCTAATTCCCAGAGTGACTAAAGAAAAATAACTTTTCCTATAAAAGGTGAGAAAATGACCAAATGACCTAGACTAGCTCTGAAGGGTAAGTGCTGAGTCCCAGGTTGAAAATTACATTCTAACCTCACACCAGTCATACTTTAGAAAAACTTAAGTACTTGTGATCCTCTGTCCCTAACTCAGATGTTGTTTACTTTCAGTTTATAGACAGTGCGAACACCAGGGCCTATATGATTTTCAAGTCAAAAAAGATGAGGACTAATACAGAAAGGAGAAGGAATTCTATTTCATGCAGGCTTACTGACAGCAGCAAGAGATAACAAATCCACAACACAGGAGGCTTTAGAAAAAAAAATGAAATAAAAAGCCATCATCTCAAAGAAGATGATAACCAACAATAAATATCAGTATTATAAAGTAAGGTTCGAAGGACACCACGGTTATGGAGGAGCAAGGGATTTGAAGTTCACAACCACTATCTGGAAGCATTAAGAAATGTTTAGATTATTTTCCATATACTCTGTGTTTGAGAAGGAAAACGAAAAGCAGTTTCAAAACTGTATGCAGAGTGTAATTTCCCTGGGGGAAAAGGGGGATTATGTATGAAAAGCTGGGAAGATACACCTCTAATTGCTAACAGTGGCTGGGGAGGGAAGGAGATTACAGGCAATTTCTCTTTTTTGCCTGTTTGTATTTTCTACGAGAAACATGACATTTATCTAAAGCAAAAACTATGTAACCAAATCCTTGACTTTTTCCTGCTAAAATTGGTCTATATTTTGTACTAAGATAGAGATATCTCCCACAAAACACCAGACAGAGAGCGGCCTGTCTAGAGCTTCTCATCGCCCCAGCCTTACAGTCCCTCATTTCCCCATAAAGAAGGGATGGAGACAGAGTACTGAGAATCCCCATAAAAGGAGCCCTGGCAGGAGTGTTTTGTGAGAGTTTAGGGAGTCCTCATGGTGGAGAAGGCTGGCTTAGTGATAGTGAATAAATAGGCTGCGGTGAGAGTCATTCTAGGCCACAGCACTCATGGGCATGATCTGCCTGAATTTTTCCCATGGGGAATGACACAGCAAGGAGCTGGAAGGCTTCGACGTGAAGACTGACCTCTGCAGACTGCTGTGAGGGAAATGGATGTGGCCCCCAGCAGCAGTTCTTCCCACTCTTAGGACTTCCGTCTGTGGCCCAAGACCAGAGACCCATAGCCAGGCAAAGGGTCTCCCACAATAGGCCCAGTCAGCGCCCCCTCTGCAGCTCCTCTCTGAGTAGCACTGCTCTGCTATGTGCCAACAGCTTGGGAGTCACTGTTTAGAGAATCTGCCAAGCCCCAAGTTTGCCTTTGGATTAACCCCTAATCGGGTGGCTCATCACAGGAGTTCCTTAGAGAGGTTTCTGTCTTGCAAAGGTGGTCAGGTGAGTGTGCGCAAAGCTCTGTGATCAGACCCTGTGGTGACCACACCTGATGTATGCTTGTCCAGAGGGGGCTCATTGCCGTGGAGTCTGTAGCAGTGCGTGGCCAGATGAGCATCAGAGGCCTCAGCAAAGGCCTTCCTGACCTTCCTCTGGGAACTCCGGATAGCCAAGAAGAAGCCCCAAGTGCACAAGGCCACAGAGCAGGAGAGGAAGCTTCAAAAGCTCGCCTTCCTCTAAGGCTTGGGTTTTCATTCAATTGCAGACTCTCTTAGAGGCTCAGAAGAGGTATGGTAGATGCACCTGACAGCAGTAACTTCTGCATACCCTGAGAATGACCCTTATAGCAGATGCACCTGACAGCAGTTAACTCAAGAAATGAGGGTTGCCACATGAAGGGTGCTGGGGGAGGGTGCTAAGTGAAGATGCTATACAAACTGTATCCTTTTTATAAGCAGTTGCAGTTCTGTGCAGCCTGCCACCACTGGACCGTTCCTGTAAGTTCCACATAATAAAACCGTATGTCTTGTTTGTTGGCTTTGGGTCTCTTCTTCAGCTTCTTAACCTCGTGACATCCCTACTGAAATTAATAGGTATCCAGCATGACAGAGAAACATGTGATGAAATAAGTTTAAAAACAGGGGCAACATTGGTAAAGAAATAAAGAACAGCACATTGATGACTGAGAAGGGAGGGACTGGTGGGGAAACCTGGCAGAGGCTGAAATGCCTTTGGACCCAAAGAACTTTGCATGATTCAATTCTTCCTTTTATTGAAGGGAAAGAAACTAATGTTTTTGCTTTTTATTTTTTGTAAGGCACCTGCCAAGAAGCAGGTACTGTGTCTAATTTCTCTTCAACAATCCAAGGAGGCAGATACTACTCTTACTTTGCAAGAAGAGTTTTTAAGTGATGGTCCTGAAGTCCCCAGGCAGGGACTGAGCAGCAGATTTACCTGGCTCCCAATATGTGCCACCTCCCAGATCAAGCAAATGGTCAAGTCTGTGAGTCCATCCCAGGCCATCTCTTGCCTGCCCACATTGGGCTGTTTGGGTGGAATCATGCAGACCAGGGTTGAGTGCTGGCCTTTCCACTTGTCCCCTGTAACCCTGGACTAGCTGTTCAGCCTCTCCAGGCCTCGGCTTCCTCCCCTCTATTAACCAAGGCCATCTACCGCACAGCACGCTATGAAGATCATCAGCCAGCACCTGTCAGGGCTGAGCACCAAATCCAGATAGGGTAAATGTGCACGAACAGGAGCGGGCATCGGAAGCAGCGGTCCTGACTTTGGATCACCTGCTTTGCATGCAGCACTTGCTTTTCAGCTGTGAGACTAATTGTTCACAATTTGACAAAGCAGGTCAAAGTACAGCACAAATTGCTACAACCTCTTGCCAGTCCTCGGCTCATTTCTTCCTCAGCTCTTCCTCACTTGGTGGGTAATTAGAACACTTGTCAAATACAGAAAGTGGAAATCATTAATGCGACTCTAAAACTTATTGCTGGTCATTAAACATTTACTAGCGGTGCATGATGCAGGGATGTGGTAAATGACATTTCTTCACAAAAATTATTGAGCTCAGAAATCGTCAGCTGTTTCATTTTAGGGGTGAAGCAACCAAAATCTGGAGAGGCTAGTGGTTTGGCCAATCTAACCCTGAGGGGTTCGTTATTCCATTTGCTGGGCTTCCTACCGCTCATAGTGACTATTAATTCTCACCTCCACTCCCGGCTGCTTTTGAACATGTGGGGTGAGCTTTGAGAAAGCCAACATCGTAAGACAGAGGAACACCTCCTAATGCCTTTTGCCCCCTCCAGCGAAGGTCAGGGTTCTTCTCAGTCCTGGATTTCTGCCTCGATCCAGCGGCTACCTTTTCTTTGCTTGCACTGGTTTCTGCTCCATGCCGGGCAGACCATCCTCTCTCTCTCCTCTCCTTTGTAAGATCCAGTAATACTAAAAATGTTGAACTCAGGTGAATTTCCGTCCAGACAATTGCCAGGGACAAAAATAGTGAAATGAGAACAAATGGGAGTGACCCAGAAGAGAGAGTGCACCCAGAGAGACCGCAGACTCTGGAGCCAGGATGTGGAGGCACCGTCTAGGGACACCAACGTCCCCTGGCTTATGTCCTACATTGCCGAGAGGGGGAAATGTGTGCTGGAAATCTAGGTATGCCCTAAATTAGCAAGTGGAGATCATGGCTGCAAACGCTAGACAGAGCCAAACCACCAATCTGAAGCAAATCTGCAAATCTGTCTCAAATGTTGGGTAACAGCTATACTGAATAAAAACACTCTGTGCATATGGAAGGCTTGGCCTCCAAATGAGCTTGACATTTTTAACTATAAAACAGTCTCAAATTAAATCCATGTGACCTTGAGTGTAACAGGAACCCCAGTAACAACACACTTTTACCAATCAACTTAGAACTTCCAAGACCTTTCTTCCTCTTCCATTTTGTTTTTTCCTTTCGGCATTTACTCCTTGAGCACCTCCTGCCTTGTGCCAGGCACTATGCTAGGCACTGGGATTGGGGGGGAAGCAGAGAGGGCAGTTTCTGCTGCACGGAGCTCACAATACAGGGAGGAGCTGTGATCCATCTGCGAAGGTGGGAGATGCCTCAGTCAGGGAGGCCCAAGAGGGGACAGCGAGGTGAAGCTGAAAGGACTGGTGCAGGGAGCCATGGGGAAAGCTGGAAGGAGAGCAGTTCAGGTAGAAGCAACTGCATGTGTGAAGGCTGCGTGGTGGCGGATGCTCAGCCCGTGTGAAGAGCTGGACAAAGCCAAGCATGCCGCTCAGTGAGGAAGAAGACAGGGCTCAGAGAAGGCTCGAGGGATGGGCTGGGGCCAGTTGGAAGGAGCTTGCAGGTCGTAAAAAAAGTTTAGACGAGCTCAACAGTCATTTCTGAAGGTCTTTAAGAGAGGGTGTATCTTTTACAAAGGTTACCCCTGTTGTGTGCAGAAACTGGGCTGGTAGAGGACAGAGCCGAGAGGGAACCAGGGTCTGTTGCTGAAGTTCAGCGAGGCGTGTGACAGTACATGACCAACAGCAGTGCAATGGCGAAAAAGAGAGCTGATGTCCACCAGATGTAATCCGGAATCAGAATTGATGTGTAGGATGGACTGGGAGCCGGGCACAGTGGCGTGGAGGCCATGGTTGTCAGATGCCTCTGTGTGCTGGGCACAAGGAGAGCGTGTTTCCCCAAAAGAAGCCATCTCTGCCATTCGTATTGCAGGTCTCTGTGCACTCACTGTTAATGGTGTTCTCCCTCCACTGACTGTACCTACTTGTCTTTAAAGACTATGGAAAAGCCTGCAATGGTATCAACACTGTGGTGGTCTTTTCAAACAGCAATACTATATATAATCCATTTTGGAAGAGCCTAAGCAGAGTTGAGTCTGCCTCTAGAACAGCTTTGAGGGAACACAAAGGTAGAATTTGATTCTTGCCACAAACAAACTCTGGCCTATTAGGGAAGAGAAATAGAGAGAGACCCAATTATGCTACAGTGTGAAAAGTGAAGCAAAAGCGATAGAGGGAAGACCCTAGGGCCCTGCTATGACCTCTTGCACACAGAAGTGCATCGGTGAACAGGTGTCTCCCCGGGATGGGATGGAGGAGTCAGGGAAGACCTCAAGGTAGAAGTGATGCTGAAGCTGAAGCTTCTAGAAGACATTCCAAGGCTGTGCTTGACAGAGAAGGAGGGAAGCATGTTGTCAAGACAAGGGAAAGGAACAGCTTAGTTCTGGGAGATGTGAGTGACTGGTCTGGCGTTGCCAGAACTCAGGTTGTGAGGATAAGAAGTGACAGGTGAAGGAAGAAAGAGGTTGAGAAAGAGGCTAGAATCTGGACTTCAGTCTGAAGGTACATCATTAAAGGGCTTTAAACAGGGCAGTGGTATGGCCACCCCACGTTGTAGTAATCTTGGGGACTGCTAGATGGGCGCCAATGCAGTGGCCAGCCCTGTAAGGGGCCCAGGTGAGGCTCCTATATGGAGTCTGCAAAATATGCAGCTGGTTATTAACAGGGATTGATGACAGAGAGGTGGGAAGGGGGACTGGGGGTCAGGGTAAATCATCCTAGGTTTTTGGTTTGAGTGATGGGGCACTTAGGGGCCTAAGAACACAGGAGAAAGGGCTCTACCGGGGAAAAGAAAACTACGCTAGTTCTAGACATCTCAAGTATGAGATTTGCAGAACATCTTATTTATCCATACTTTACCCTTGATTGAAAGGGTGATTACATAAACACACACAAAATAAAAATATATGTGGGAAGTAAAACAGAAAGATCAGAGGAAGCTAGGAATTAACTTAATACAAAAAACATGTACTGTAAGGCCCTTGCACTTATTAGAAGTGGGTCACAAATGCTTCCTAACAGGCAACACGGATACAACCAGGATCAGTTTACACAACCTGGGGACTAAAATGAATTTTAAAAAGCCATAGAAACAAAAATGCCCCCAGTCCCCGGCCTTTTCCTAAACTGCATATGAGAAAAAAGGCCTCTGTGGGACTGAAAAAGGAGGAGGCTGTGTGATAGAATGAGCAAGCTCTTCAGCAGGGTCCTCCAGTGAATGTCACTGCGCATTTCACACAGCTGTTAACTGCAACCTTCTCCAATGGAGGCGCCTGGCATAAGCAAGCCGTTCAGGAAACCGTCGGGCAGGGCCACAAGTGTGAGCTTCAGGCTTCATCCAGGGATAGATTTGAGAATTCATAGAAGGGTGTGAGGAGTGGAAATCCTCCCTGTATACCGTTTCTCTCAATATAATCTTTCAGAAATACCAAAAAGCAGTAAGTTCATGGCCATCCTGTCCAACAAATACCTGAAAAGCAGTTACTCCACCAGCCAAGCAACAGGCTCGCTAGGTTGGTTAGGGCTGCAGGGAAAGTGGAATGACCAAGTGTGAGGAACGTTAACGTCGAACCCAACTGGCCGGGTGCAGTGGCTCACACCTGTAATCCCAGCACTTTGGGAGGCTGAGGCAGGTGGATCACAAGGTCAGGAGATTGAGACCATCCTGGCTAAGTAGAGATTGAAACCCCATCTCTACTAAAAAATACAAAAAATTAGCCAGGTGTGGTGGCACACGCCCCATAGTCCCAGCTACTTGGGAGGTTGAGGCAGGAGAATTGGTTGAACCCAGGAGGCAGAGGTTGCAATGAGCCAAGATCGTGCCATTGAACTCTAGCCTGGGCAACAGAGCAAGATTCCGTCTCAAAAAAAAAAAGTGGAACCCAACTGTGTGCCTCATGGAAAGCCTCTGATGCTCCACAGAGAGGTGGGAGGCTGACGCGAGGCGGGAGATGACTGCAGGAAGGTGGTCACGGGGCCTGGAGTGTGGGTGGGAAGTTTGGCTTGGGCTTCTATACTTGGGCAACATCCTGATGTATGTGGATGCCGAAGGTGCTTAAGAGGGCTCAGGGCGGGATGTGGAGCAGCTGGCTGAAGACAAACCCTGGGGCAGCCTGCATTTCAGTGGCAGGTGTGAAGAGGTTCCACCAGTGCAGGGGAGAGAGAGCAAGTGGAAATCCTGAAAGCTAAGCAGAGAGATTGTTTCAAGAAGAGTTGGTGTGTACCTATGGTAGCTGCCTTTAATCTCTCTGTAAGTGGGTGTTTTTGATAAGGTAGTATCAGCTGCTATAATAGATACATCCTAAGTATCTAAATGGCTTCATCCAGTGTGTGTTCATTTCACACACGAAATATAAGGTCCAATCAGCTTGGGCATAGTCGCAGGGGTATTCTGCCAGCTTCAGCATGTACTTCCAAAGCCATCCTGGTTTGTCAACTTTTAGTCTGGAGAAGAGAAAAGACGGCGTGTGTGGCGGTCTCCTAGGACTCGTGTAATAGGAGTCACAACACATTCGGTGGCTTAACACAATAGAAAATGGCTTCTCTCACAGTTCTGAGGCTAAAAGTCTGAAATGAAAATCGCAGGGCCATGCTCCTTCTGAAAGCTCTGCAGAATCCTTCCTGGCCTCTTCCCAGCTTCTGGTGATTCCAGGAAATCCTTGGTGCTCCCTGACTTGTGTCTGCTTACCCCCAGTCTCTACCTCCAACTCCTCCATTTCCCCTGGGTCATCTTCCCTGTGTCTGCCTACACATGCCCTTCTTAGTAAGGACACTAGTCACTGGATTTAGGGTCCACTCTACTCCTGTTTGGCCTCAGTTTAATATATATCTTAATTATATCTACAAAGGTCCCATTTCCAAGTAAGGTCCCGTTCACAGGTACTGGGGGTTAGGACTTGAACATAATTTTCTGAGGGACACAGTTCAAGACAACAGTGTGTATGAGGTTTTGTGGGTCATATATCACTCTGCCCACACCTCTGTGGTTGAAACTTAGCTACGTAGCTATACCTGCAATACACAGAAGACCGAGGAACGTTGCCCCCTGTGCCCAGGAGAAAGAGGAAAGGCAGCAGGAGGGCAGCTAGTCAGCTCCACCACACCGCAGGGCAGGGGGATGGGGGAGCAAATTCGGAAGCAGCAGGGACAGAATCAAGGCTGTCAGGAGGGGCAAATGCAGCCAGGGAATGCATGCTCTGGGGGAGAATTCTGGATTTGAAGAGAAACCAAGCTAAGAGGAAAATGCAGGGGTAAGGGGAAGCTTGTGCAAAATGAGAGAACTTTGAGTATGTCTGCAGGCAGGTAAGAAGCCAGGGGGAAGGAAGCAAATACAGATATGAGGGGGCAGAGAGGATGGGTGGGGACTTTTTAGAGGGGGTGGAACGAAGAACACTAGTGGAAGAAATCAGCACATCCCTGAAGCTAAGTATGGAGAGGCACAAATCCTGTGAAATTATTATCTAATTATTATTTCACAAATCCTGTTATTACCTGATTTCTTTTAGGCCTAACCTGAGGCATGTTTGTTTTGCACAGCTTAGTGTACATATTCATATATCTATCCTACACACAGTATACACAGGTGTTAGTAACTTCTTTCTTCCAAGCACATTCCCAACGTGCTACTCCTGAGAGTTCTTGCAGAAATGTTGGGTCAACCAGAAGACTGCTTGCTGGCAATGCACTAAAACAGTAATTAATACATTGGTATCATGTGATTACGTATCTGCTGCAGAAAGAACAGTGGGCAAGTCTGGCTCTTCCCAGCGTGGCACCACTAGCCCTATGAGGCTGTGATCCACAAACCTGCACCACCTAGGGTGAGGAAGTCGTCTGCAGAGTCTACATTCAGTAAAGGTGGTGTCCCTAAACAGAACACCACTTTACCTCTTCAAGTGGCAGAATCCTGATGGCTGTGGCATGTAGAGGTGGCCTGTGTGTGAGCAACTGGTCCTCATGCAGAGGGAGAAAGGGCACAGTTGCCCAATCACCAACAAAACCAGCCTTGTGGCCTGAATGAAAGTTAGCCTGTTTGAGAGCCTACTCATAAGCTAAATAATTAAGTAACCGTTCCAGAAAACAGTGTGAAAATTGTTTTTTTGGTCTTCTGACATTCATTCAATGTTTTCTATGGGCAAAAGCAATTTGTGAAAAGCATGGCATTCAAAGTACCATACTGAACAGCTGTTTTTAACGACTCCGTGGGAAACCCCAAGGGACTGTTGATGAGTGTAAACAAGAAGGTATCCAAGACAGGTCTCAATTGATTCAAAAGTTCATTTTGCCAACTTTAAGGAATGCCTAGAGAAAAAAACATGGAATCACAGATACAGTCCGTGGTCTGTGCCTTTCTCCAAAGATGAATTTGAGGGCTTCAACATTTAAAGGGGAAAAGTGGTCTGGAGGGGAAAGAGGGAGGGTATGGTAACTCACATGTTGCAAGAGAAAAGGAGCAGGTAGGGAAATAGTCAATTATCTATTCATATGGGGCTCAGTAAATCAGTACTTTCCATAAGATAAAGTGAACCCAGAGTAGCTACCAGTGGAGATATTCAACCATTTAGCTGCAGCTATTTGCTTGGGAACAAAAGGAAAGGCAGTTTCTTGCATGACTCAAGTTTCAGCTTACTTTTTTTCCTCTTCGGCTTAATAAATTGGGGTCCCTAATTTTTATTTTTTTTCCACATGGGGGATAATATTACTAATGGTAATTATGGTTTTTGTTATAGTAATAAAATACTTATTGAGCATTTATTATATGCCAGGAACTGTGCTTAACATTTGATACACTTTAAAGCATTTAATCCTTCTACTAACCTTATCACAGATAAGGCCTCTTATTATCCCCGTTTTACTGAGAAGGAAGGCACAGAGATGTTGGGTATTTTGTTCAAGGTCCCACAGCACGATGATAAGTCACAGAGGCCAAGACCTGAATCCAGCTTGTGCTTCTCCAACATCTGTGCTATTAATCAGTATATAACTTGCTCTACGTCACAAGTGTTATCTGTTTCACATACTGGGTCTTTGTTACAAGGTTTCATTTAAATAAAGGGTCTGGAAAGTTCATAATACAGCCTTTTTGTTTTGTTTTAGACGAACTTAATAAACCATGTGTCCTTGAAATGCTGGTAGCAATGATGGCCTGCCTGCTCAGAATCACAAAAAACATGACAAGGGTGTGGTGGGAGAACCACCACACAAAAACTTTGACACAAAAAAGCAGCAAAACGGAGTAAAAAGCAAGCAGAGAGATGAATCAGTGTGAAAACGGGCTGTATGTATCCGATTTTTGCAGGCAGGCAGGCCTGGTGGCCCACAGTCGGGAAAGAGCTCCCCCTCTGTGATTTTAAAAGCCTCTTTATTATTGCCTGGGATACCGCTGGAAAAGAAAAGCAAGGGTCCAGGAGCTGGGTGGGAAAGCGCAGTCCAGCACAGAGGGTCAGGGCAGGCTCCAGGCCCAGCAATGCAGTGCTAGGCTTCTCGTGCAGCTGAGCTCCCTGGGAAGCAGTGACCTTGACTTCACGGCTAAGACTTGCAAGAAAAAGAAAAAAAAAACAAAAAAAACCACAACTGTGTTTTTTTGAATGCCTGAGAGCCTGGAGGCTTTTTAAAAGGCTTTGTTGAAAAAGGACTTTTTCTGTGTTACTTAGAGACAACCATTGCTTGCCAAAATACAATGTAAAAAAAAAAAGTCGCAAAATTTGAGAGCTGGAAAGAATATTACAGGCTGCCCAGTGTGCCCCAAAGCAACTAAATTATCACTATAAACTATGTGAAGACACACACACACACACGCCTTTAGAGTGTGCTGACTTGAATTCAGCATATTGCCCACATCTAATCTGGTAAGAATACAGTTCTAGGGTCCAGAGCTAATATCTGGCAGCAATATTGGCTAAGATGAATTATATTACACAGTGGAGTCTAAAGCAGCTCAGCAATACTATCAGAAAAGTTAATCACACACTTTTATATCAGTCCAAAAGTTCATGTAACCCTTTCATATGCAAGCCATCTATACTGTAATGTAAATTTTATTTTACCTTGCATCATGTGTTTATTATAAACTTAAATATATTTACTACTTCTAGTGGTAGCAGCAGCAGGAATAATCATATTTTGATAATTACTGTTGATAACTAGCATTTATTAGTTGCTTTCCATAAGGCAGGCAAGTACTTGTATAAACATTTCAAATGCACTCGATTCACACACAATGTTTAATGCTTTTGCATGAATTATGTTTTACTTATTTTATCACCATTCCTCCCCATAACCCACTACAATGTGAATTCCATAATGACAGAGGTTCAGAGTTTTTGTCTTCATTACTAACTAAGCCTTCAGGTCCCAGAACACTGCCAGGCACACAGTAGGCATGCAAATATTTTTTGAGTTGAATTAATTCATTTAATCTTCACAATGACTATAAGGGATAGGGATTGTTAGAATTCCTAACTTACAGACAAGGTCACTGGGGCACAGAATGGTTAAGTAACTTGCTCGGGGTTACACAGGTAAGTACACAGGTTGCTCGAGGTAAGCCATAACATTGGGATTCAATCCTGGGCCATTTGACCCCAAACCCTGTACTTTTGGCTTATTCCTAGCATTTTTCTATTTTAATAATGACAATAGCTAATACGTGGCAGGTACTACACTGAATGCCTTCTGTGCACTCTCTCATTAATGTAACAGTTCTACAAAGGAGGCTATTATTATTTTAATCACAGAGATGAGCAAACCACATTTTAGAAGGATCCTGTACCTCGATCAAAGTCATTCTGTGAGTTGTGCGGCTAGAATTCAAACTCAGGCCCACATGAATTCCAAGCGCATGCTCATAACCACTGCTCCATTCTGTGTCCTGAGCCATCCTTCCCGTAGAGAGCTACTGTGCACTTTAGCTATGGGTCCCCCTTGGCTACCCTTAAAAAATTTTATTTTAGATTTGGATCTAATTTTAAAATGTTCATACTATCTTTCTTTTTTCATAACCCATATAAAGTTGGGGTAACTGAAAGGCAGTGCCCCCGGTCTGAAGGGTGAAGGTGAACTGAACCAGGGCCATCAAAACCATAGCCGGCTATGAAAGGAGGAAGTGGTGCCACCTGTAACTTTAGATTTGTGATGCATAAAACCCTTACAAAGGAATTCTGGAAAACCACTTTCCTTTGGGAAGGTACCGGAGGGATGAGTCAAAGGGAACCTGCAGAGCTGGGAGGGCTAGAGACATGAAACTGATCCCAGTCAGGTTGGTTGGCTCTGCCAGCTGACAGACAGGCAGGCAGTAGTAGTGGGAGGTGCCAAGGGTGGGCAGCATATAAAACAAAGGCAGGGCTGGGCATGGTGGCTCATGCCTGTAATCCTAGCACTTTGGGAGGCCAAGGCAGGTGGATCACGAGGTTAGGAGATTGAGACCATCCTGGCCAACATGGTGAAAACCCATCTCTACTAAAAATCAAAAATTAGCTGGGCGTGGTGGTACGTGACTGTAATCCTAGCTACTTGGGAGGCTGAGGCAGGAGGAGAATCGCTGGGAGCCCAGGAGGCAGGGGTTGCAGTGAGCCAAGATGGCACCACTGCACTCCAGCCTGGTGACAGAGCAAGACTCCATCTCAAAAACCAGAACAAAACAAAAAACAAAACAAACAAACCCAAAGGCATGAAGCCTGAGTGCCATGGCTCACGCCTGTAATTCCAGCACTTTAGAAGGCAGAGGTGAGAGGATCGCTTGAATCCAGCAGTTCATAACCAGCCTAGATGACATAGGGAGACCCATCTCTATAAAAAATAAAAATAAATTAGCCAGATGTGGTGGTACATGCCTGTGATCCCAAGTACTTGGGAGACTGAGGTGGAAGGATCACTTCAACTGGTCAAGGCTGCAGTGAGCCATGATCACACCACTGCACTCCAGCCTGGGTGACAGATTCAGACTCTGTCTCTAAAAAAATTTTTTTTAATAAAAAAAATTTTCAAAAAATAAAATAAAGGGATGAAAGAACCTACTTTTCATCCCTTGAAGGGCAGGATGGCATACTAAGGGAAAGGTGCTGCTCACCACTCAGGTTCACACGCAGCCACTAACCTGTGAGCTGCTAGTTCAACTCATTTCTTGATGGGTTGGGTTTTGAAAAGTTATAGGAGCAAACTTAACATCCAAGTGGCAGACACTGGGCCCACAGCCTGCTTGGAGAACCAGAAGGAACTCAAAGGTCAGTTGAGTACAGTTCCAGAAGGAACTCAAAGGTCAGCTGTACAGTTCTTCTGAAGCTACAGAGAAGAACACATCAGGAGCAGGGTGGGGGCTTCCTGGGGAGCTTAGATTTGGGGAAACTGCTGAAACACAGTTCTCAGGGGGAACCAAGTCCCACTGGAGCTGGCAACTGAAAATGCTCTTTATGCTCTAGGTTTGGAGCATCTTATCTGTCTTCTGGCATCTACGGCTAACCTAACAAGACAGAAGGGAAGAAAATGGATCATAGCCTGCAGAGGTCCAGGAAGCTGAGCTGACCAGCTCAGTCTTTGGCTGTATACTAATTTAGTGGTTCCTGAATTTCAGAGCTGGAAAATATCATTGAAAGTAATTAGTAAGATCCTGCTAACTCCACTGGTTCTTTAAAGCAGGAAACCGACGTGAAGTTTATGCAGTTTGCTACAGGACAAGATTGTGATTTATCTCTAGACTCCCAGCCCAGTGTTTTTCCCATTGCTGTCTCATTGAGGCAGCCAAGGGCAAAGACTCACACCTGCACTCTGGAAAGCTTTCTTTCTTTCCTTTTTGTTAAAAAAATTTTTGAAATATTTTTGCCCAGGCTGGAGTGCAGTGGTGTGATCAAAGCTCATAGCAGTCTCAATCTCCTGGGTTCAAGCGATCCTCCCACCTCAGCCTCCTGAGTAGCTGGGACTACAGGTGTGTGCCACCGTATCTGGCTCATTTTAAAATTTTTTTTGTAGAGATGGGAGCTCATCATGTTGACCAGGCTGGTTTCCAACTCCTGAACTCAAATTATTCTCCCGCTTCAGCCTCCCAAAGTGTTGGGATTATGGGTGTGAGCCACCATGCCCGGCCAGGAAACATTTGTTTCTATAGTTATACTTCTTTTTTCCCAATAATGATTGAAAGTTTCAACCAAGGAGAAAAGAAGTTCTTAGCAATCCCCCAAGATAGTAGAGGCTCAGCAAACTGTTCATGGATGAAGAGTGGGACCCAAGGTTTATTTCATCCTAGAAAGAGCTGATGTTGCTAAGCAGATACAAAGCAAAATCTCGGAAAGGGAGGAGGTGGGTCCTCCAAACACAGGTTATGGCCCAGGCTCTGGTGAGAGTCCTGCCACCGGCTATCTGTGGGAACTTGAGAGACAATTTCTGTGAGCTTCACTTTCCTTACCAGTAAAAAAGGGAATCTGGACTAGATGGGTGGTTCCCACAGCGGCCCCAAGCTCAAGGATTCTGATGCAGTAAGCCTGAGAATAGGGGCCCTGCCATTATTATTATTATTATTTTTTAAATCCCACAGGTGTATACATGAATATCTGCCCTGGGTTGATAGAGGGATGGGAGGATGGATAGATGTATTTGATGAAAATTGCTAATTGCAGGACCTAGGTCGTAGGTATACAAGAGTGATTCAACTATTACATACGTTGGCAAAAGTCCCCCAGGTGATTCTGATGTACAGCAAAGTCTGGCATCCTCTGGACCAGATGCCAGCCTCAGACTGAGTTCAGGGGGTTCACAGTCCCTTGGAGCAGCCCCGGGTGCCACCTTGGGAAAAGTGAGCTGGTGTGAACCTCAGCCTTGTTCCAGATTTTAGTCTGGGCAGCTCCACCTTGTTTGTTTATACACAGTGAGAATTTGTGTAAGATTCTACCAGAAAGCGTACCAACAATGGACCCACTGCTTAAGGTATATAAACCACTTTACAAGATGGTTTTTAAGGCCTTACATAGATCCAACTGTTTATGAATTCACAAGATTACTTAAGGTTTGGTGTGCAAGATGGAATGCTTCAAAAATTATTATTCTATATAAACATCATGTGCGTACACACACACACCCCACCTCTTGGTTATTTTAAGAGTCAGGCAAGACAGGAGAGTTCAAGCTCAGACCTCATGGACACTGCATGGTCCCTGCAGCACTAGCTCCCACTGAGTATGTCAGAGCCCAGTCTGCACCTCCTCGGCCTCACCCCCAACCCCTCTCTTTCTTTGGTCCATTTCTGTCTAGTCCTCAATTATAAAAGGTACATTCCTGGTTCAAGGCTGTATTGTCTGTTCTCATGCTGCTGAAAAGACATACCCGAGACTGGGTAATTATTTATAAAGAAAAACAAGTTTAAGTGACACATGGTTCCACATGGCTGAGGAGGCCTCACAATCATGGCAGAAGGTGAAGGGGGCACCAAGGCGTGCCTTCCACGTGGCAGGCAAGAGAGCGTGTGAAGGAAACTGCCCTTTATAAAACCATCGGACCTCACGAGACTTATTCGTTATCATGAGAACAGCATGGGAAAAATACTCCCCTATATTTCAATTACCTCCCACCTGGTCCCCTCCCACGACACGTGGGATTATGTTACAGGAACTACAGTTCAAGATGAGATTTGGGTGGGGACACAGCCAAATCATATCAAAGGCCTTTGCTGTTTCATCTGCCAGAACATCTTGCCTCACCTCCTTTAGACCTTACTCTAAGGCTCTCTCCCCGGTGACACCTTTTCTTGCTGCCGCATCTGAAACTGCAAACCACCCCTGACTACTAAGTCCCTTCCCTTGCCCTGTTTCTCTTTGGAAATCATCACCAATAGCATACTCAACATTTTACATATGTGCCTTGCTTATTTTTAAATTTTTATTATTACTATTTTTTCTTTTACTTCCTCTAACACAGATCATAGGAAACAAAGTGTTTTATTTTTTTTTTTGAGACAGAGTCTCACCCTGTTGCCCAGGCTGGAGTGCAGTAGTGCAATCTTGGCTCACTACAACCTCCGCCTCCTGGGTTCAAGCAATTCTCCTGCCTCAGTCTCCCAAGTAGCTGGGATTATAGGCACCTGCTACCATGCCCAGCTAATTTTTTTATCTTTAGTAGAGACGGGATTTCACCATGTTGGCCAGGCTGGTCTTGAACTCCTGACCTTGTGATCCACCCGCCTTGGCCTCCCAAAGTGCTGGGATTACAGGCATGAGCCATCACGCCCGGCCTGCCTTGCTTATTCTATCATTTAAAAATCTTTACAACCTAACTATGACAATTTTAAAATAACTACAAAAGAACAGAAGTTGTTAAAACATCCTGCATATAGTCACACCCTACCTGATTAATGTAATCTTTCTCCTTTAGCAATGAAATAAGCCTTGCTTTCTATGATGAACTTTCCAAAGACAAATATTTCGTATGCTGTTTACTTGTAGGCTCTTTCATTATTCAAATGTGTTCCTCTCCAAGATGAAAGTGGATCTTAGCGAGTCAGCTCTTTCTTCACTATCTTTGACAGCTAAAGCTGAACTTCCTGCATCTCTCCTAAAACTAAAGTGACAAAATCAAGGTAACAAAAGAGGTAATTGGTCTTTGGGCTTTAAAAATGATAGTGACATCCAAGTTGTAACTTCATCAGAACAAAAGGGAAATCAAAAATTGAATAAAGACACTATTACTAATTGAACTTAATATGAATTCCCTTTTCAATGCCACTGGTGGCCCAAACTGTTAACTGTCTACCAAAATCAATTCCCTTGGGCCTCGGTACACAACTTAGACTACATTTCCCATCAACCTTCTTTGCTTCTCAGTAAAGCCACATAACTGGGTTCTAGCCAATGGAATGCACCCAGAAGTGATGTGTGCCTCCTTCCAGGCCTCGCTCCTAACACCCTCTCCACACTCTTATCCCCTTCTGTCTCACTGGATGGAGATGCCTCAAGAGCCCTTGGAAGCTGAGTTAAAAATGACAGAGCCTCCTTCAGCCTAGGTCGATTGCCTACAAGGGACAAAGGCACTGCTTCTGTAGGCCACTGAACTTCGGGGTCTGTGGTTTCTACATTTAGCCCAACTGATGCACTGTCTCAGAGCAAGAGACATTTGTACCCTTCATTATGCAAACTGCAAAACCATTAAACTCTTAAAAGAAATGCAAAAATGAAAATAGTCACGTTATTTCTGTAAGATCCTCAAAGTCAGAGAAACAATGTTTTGCAGGGTGTGATGGTTCATGCCTATAATCCTAGCACTTTGGGAAGCGAAGCAAGAGGATAGCTTGAGTCCAGGTCCAGTAGAGTGAGATGCCATCTCTATAAAAAATAAAAATTAGCTTGGCATGGTGGCACATACCTGTAATCCTAGCTACTCAGGAGGCTGATATGGGAAGATGGCTTAGCCAAGGAGTTTGAGGCTGCAGTGAGCTATGATTGTGTTACTGCACTCCAGCCTGAGTGACAGAGTAAGGCCCTGTCTAGAAAGGGAGGGGAGAGGGGAGAGGGGCGAAGGGTGAGGGGCAAGGGGCAAGGGGAGAGGGGAGAGGGGACAGGGGAGAGGGGAGAGGGGAGAAGGAGAAAGAGAGGGAGAAAGAAGAGAGAGAGAATATTTCATTGGCACCTTGAAAAACTTAGAACAACATCCTTGCTAGGTGGAATGCACAACTATTTTCATTAAGAACCCACTACTTTCTTCAGCAGCTTGCTGCATCTATAAACAGTTTTCCTGATCAATATGACAACAATAGTAGCAGCTAACCCTTACTGAGCAGGTACCACACACCTGGCTCTGTGCTAGGGCCTTCCAGGCATCTGCTCCTCTAATCCTCACCTGAGGACTGAGTACTATCATCACTTCCATTTACAGTTGACAACACTCAGTACAGAAAACATGAGATTGGCCCAAGGCCACACACAGTAGTGGCAGAGCCAGGATTCAGCTTGGGCCGTCTGAGTCAAGAAGTCCTGCTCTTAACCACCACCCTGCCTGCCTGTGGCTGTCACTTCTATCCCAGACTCATGGACAGCTAGCCTTACTACCCTATCCCTTATCTGCCAAAACCTGAAGACCTCTCTTACATCAACAAAAGTTATCTTTCCATGTGGCTGAAAAACTCTAGCTCTTTTGAGTTTTCCTCATCTTTTCCAGCACAGTTCCAAATCTCTTTAGCCCAGTCTCTCCTTTAAAGGTTCCTGCTCATCTATGCACATGTTGAATCCCCTAGAGAGGGACTTCATGGGTAAAGTAACAATAATAGTACTTCCCCAAATGGGTTGATGTTAGGATTAATGAGGTTATTCATGTAAAAATCATGTAAAGCCCTAGATACTAGTAACAGTACTTACTATGGACAAAGTAAGCCAGCCAGTCAGAAGCATCAGCTATTATTTGCCTTATGTCTTCAATACTGTACCCTATGATTAGATGAGGTTCTGGTGTCTGTATCACACTACTGACCAGATTAAATTTACTGTCTAAATACATTTTTTAAAAAATGTGAGCCATTGATAAGCTGTCTCCCCTATGCTGCTAGTTTTCTTTTTTTTTTGGTGAGTGAGTCTCACTCCGTCACCCAGGCTGGAGTGCATTCATGCAATCATCACTTGAGCTTGGGAGTTGGGCTGCAGTGTGCCATGATTGCACGACTGCACTCCAGCCGCACTGCAGCCTAACTCCCAAGCTCAAGTGATCCTCCTGCCTCAGCCTCCTGAGTAGCTGGGACCATAGACATGTGCCACCATGCCCAACTAATTGAAAAAAAATTTTTTGTAGAGACAAAATTCCTCACTTTGTTGCCCAGGTTGGTCTTTAAGTCCTGGGCTCAAGTGATCTTCCCACCTTGGCCTCCTAAAGTGCTGGGATTACAGACGTGAGGCACCGTACCTCTCTGACTGGTTTTTCTCTTTCAATAGGTGTGTGACACTTTACCTTTACTTCGGTTCAGCTTCACCTGGTATTAACCCACTTCCCCAGGCACTAAAGGACTTTTGGAATCTTGCTAGTTCATCTTACTTGGTTTCACATCACCTGCAAATTAGATGATTAGGCCTGGAAGTCTATCGAGTGAGCCAAACATAGGGCCTTGGCTTCTCCACTAGAAAGCTCTGTGCTGACACTGATCACTGTTCTACCCTAGCTCAGCAACCAGGAATAGAAAAGGTGACTATCTCGATTACAATAATCTCATGCCGACATTTCTAGGTGCAAATATTCTATTTCTACGAACTTCATGAGACTTCCCAGCTGAGCATCTCAGTGGGCTAAGAGAAATGGGACGTGTTTAAAGGCACAGCTTTATTGGAATGGGAACCTACAGTAACTACACTTTCCCAGAGGCCCAACGGCGAGAGACGGAAAGTCCGCACAGGGGCATGTCCGACCCATTCCCGGTAAGGGAATGGAGGGCCAGTACAGGGTGGGATGCTTCAGAACTACTCAGGCTTCAGAACCACCCAGCAGGAAGAGGAGGCTGACATGTGGAGCTGGATCACGCTAGAAATTCTCACCCCAACTCCTTCTCTTCAGAGGAACAGGGCCTAAGTTCTAGAACGTCAGGCTGGCAGAAAGGAATCGGCAGCCAGCCAGCCCTGGTGTAGGCAGGCCCCCTCCCCACCCCCGCCCCACTGCAGGTAGCAGGCTGCCGAGTGGAAGGGGAAATGTGGGTTCCAGGAGCTTGGCCCTGGGTGTGGTGTCCGGCTGCAGCAGGACTGCTGAGACTGCCTCATAGTGCGGCTGTAGTCTGATGCTTTGCCCCTCAGGTCAGGAACAGCTAAAATATTTAAATCGTGAGGACAGATTGGCTTTTTCCTGGTTCTCTCAGATGCCCAGGGATAGACTTTCGAGTGGTGATTCTTAAACTTGAGCATGTATTGGAGTCACCTGTAGGACTTGCTAAACACAGATTGCTGGGTCCACCTGCTGAGTTTCAGTGAGCAGTGATCGGCTCTCCTAACAAGTTCCCAGGTGATGCTGCTGCCAATTTGGGGATCATACATTGAGAACCACTAATTCAGAGCAAGAGGTGTCAGGAAGAGCTTCAGAAACACCCGAGAGATGAAGTTCAGAGAGACAAGGGCCTCTCAGGTGCCCTCTGTGTGGACGGCAAGTGGCTTGATAGGAAAAGTAGAGACTGTTTTGCTTCATCACTTGGTTTCTGTCTCTGCTTGTATTTGCGATCATTTGGTAGCATTATTATTTTTCTGCTAATTCCTTCTACAGGTTATCGGTGTAGCTAAGGGATTACATGAAATACGCACTAAAAAGATGGGGAGGAGGCTCTGCAGAAAAAAGGGAGAAATAGCAATTCAACTTCCACAGTGGAGAAGAGTGGCTGATTTTGGTGTTTTTCTGTTATTTTTCAAACACATGTCAAAGAAAGTGAGAGGAATAGTGTATTTAATATAGTGAATGGCACAAGATCAAATATATATTTCTGAACTCACAGGACGACTAGTATCAGAGCAACAGCTCACTGGTATGTGTGGATAGATGAACCACTTATTAGCAAAAAGGAGCTTCAGAAGGGATCTGTACTGGCCATTGGTGAAATCCATAAACATAAAAAGAAATGAAGAGTTCTTTGCATTCCCTTGGCTTGGAGTCAATTCCATAATATTTCATTACTTTACCACCAGCAAAGGGAAGAAACCAGGAGATAAGATGTCACAGATGTGTAACTGATTTTGAATTTAGAAACATTAAGTCCCGTTTAATACCTAACTCCTGTCCTTAGGAACATTCAGACTTGTCAAAGGCACCCACGTTTGAACTAATAGAGACAGCTTTAACTCTAATAGGGAGTAATTGTGGAGAACTAAAAAGGAGTGAAAGACAAGTGAAAGAAAACCATCCTGGCTGGACTTCATTGGCTTCGTTGAGGCACAATTCATGGAATGGCGTTCACTCCCATCCTACAGAGCAAATTAATGAACACATTCTACCCTTTCCTAGAAAGACTCACAAGCCTGAGAAGATGATCCTCTAATCCCAGGAGTCTGTGGACTCATTTTGAAAAAGTCAATGAGGACCGGGCGCGGTGGCTCACACCTATAATCCCAGCACTTTGGGAAGCCGAGGCAGGTGGATCATGAGGTCAAGAGATCGAGACCATCCTGGCCAACATGGTGAAACCCCATCTCTACTAAAAATACAAAAATTAGCTGGGCGTGGTGGCGCAGCCTGTAGTCCCAGTTACTCAGGAGGCTGAGGCAGGAGAATTGCTTGAACCCAGGAAGCGGAGGCTGCACTGAGTCGAGATCGTGCCATTGCACTCCAGCCTGGCGCCTGGCGATGGAGTGAGACTCTGTCTCAAAATAAAATAAAATAAAATAAAAAAATTCAGTGAGACACTTGCTTCCAAAGAAGTTATAAACAGAACAAAATGGAAGTCTGACTTTGTGGCAGCAATCATCTCTAGAATCAGAAAATGCTTACATTCTTTTCAATAGATTATGATCAAAACGAAAACACAACATTTATTTTAATTTTCACTTTGTGAAACAGCCTCTCACTCTGTTACCCAGGCTGGAGTGCAGTGGCGTGATCATGGCTCACTGTGGCCTTGACATCCCTAGGCTCAGGTGTTCTGCCCGCCTCAGCCTCCCAAGTAGCTGGGATTATAGGTGTGAGTCACCACACCCAGCTAATTTATATATATTTTTTTGTAGAGGTGGAGCTTTGCCATGTTGCCCAGGCTGTTCTGCAACTCCTAGGCAAAAGTAATCCTCTTACCTTGGCCTCTCAAAATGCTAGGACTGCAGGCATGAGCCACTGCACACAGACAAAAACACATTTAAAATAGTCTCAGAACTCTGTGACCCTTGGAAGGAGTTGAGAAAAATCTTTTTCTATATTATAAATGAGTGAACTGGACCACCCATAGCTTATCTTGTTGACAACTGCAGTGCATTTAAAATAGCCTCTAAGGCAGCCTGGTACTCCCTCCATAATCCATTTTAGGTGAAAACTAAGATGCCATTGATTATAAGGTGTGCCATTACTTCACATAAAAACACTAAGAAAAATGTTAATTAGAACTTATTGATTTAGAGATGCTAAAATGAGAAAAACGAAGCCTCTGTGAGTCTCAGCATGGATGAAAAGTCCCCAGGGTATGGCACAGAGACTGTGGAATAAATTGAACTCCCAGTCTTGGGCGGGTGGTGGCCCTGCTCCTCCATAGCTGGGGAAACCGCTTCCCCTCACTGTGCCTCAGTTTACTTATAGGTACACTGTGTTTAACTGGTATTAACAATGCCTACTCCTCACTCCATTATTGAGAGAATTACATGTGATCCTCTGTTACAGTAGTTAATACGTGCCTTGCACTTATTAGCTGTTTTAATGCCACTGTTACTGTAAGTCTGGCAAGAGTGGAATTAAGAATTTAATAAATCTTAAATGGTTTTTAAAACTCTGAATGACTTCACCCAGTCTCAGTTGCCAAACCTTTAAACATTGTTTAAAATACCTGGTAATGGCTTTGCTTCCTCGGTGCCCTTAGTTCTCTGGAGGTGAAATGAAATTATCTCTAAAATGGAGTCAAAGCACTTTCCTAGGTGGAAGAATCAGAGCCCTTAGGAGCTGATGACTCAAACACAATGGGTGATAGTTTGCATATTGCTTTGCATGACATTTGCATGCTACTGGTTCATTTTTGCTTGAAGTGAAAATCTGCCCACCATCTGCTTCCTTCCCGGTCCCTTATGATCCCCTAGGTGTTGAGTTGGCTGCCTCTGCCTGGAAAGAATAAAGCAACTGGCGTGCATCAAGCAGTTATTGCATGTGCCTCTGTGGCTGGTTAGCTCAGCCGAGTGGAAGGGCAAGTTCTATGAGGGCATGGACTACAGCACACGGATCAGGGACCTGCATCACTGAGGAGTATCCCACATGGATGGTCCTACATCCTCTCTGTGGGATGGTCGTTGACTCAAAAGCTCATAAAGCCACAAACAGCAGCAGGCAACTTTTCCTGAATACAACCCGTAAGTGTGCATATGTCTGATGGTGAACCAGATGACACACAGCTAAGTGGCTTAGAAATTAGCTCCTGACCATCAGCAGCTTTCAAATCAAACCAGGGCGGAGCTTCTCTTTTCCCGACTGTGAATAATTATGGGGGCAGTGAACATCTAACAAAGATTTTTTACTCTCGAAACTGTCGAGATGTAAAGAAAGCACATGACAGCTAATATCTGCTGCCAGAACCTTCTGTAGCTGTAAGCATTTGTTTTAAACTGAGCCCTGGGATTCCTGACTGCTCGTCTATCAGTGACAATGGACATACATTTCCACAGATATGATCGAAGCTCACTTAGCTGTTGTTTCGTGGGAATAACGGAATATTTTTATATGCTCAAATACCTGTATCGTTAGTATGGCAAACTAGACAATGATCCTTCAAGATGATATCAGTATCTATTGTTTGGGAAACAGCTACAAATAGCACTGTAGTAAGTGTCCTATAAACGATGCTTTGGATAGCTCACAGAAATACCAACGCACATTGTTCTCAGGTTTCCTGAAGTATGACTCATATGTGAAAAGCAAACCCAAATAATCAACTACAAAACCCCAAATTGATATCTGGATACTGGGGCTAGAATACCATAAGCATTATTAAGCTTATTATGTTTTAGAGATTTTTGATTTTTTTTTTGATTTTTTTTTTAATGTTTTACAGCTTTATGAAGGATAAAAGTGCCTGTGTTGCTTTTCAAATGATTGGATATCACATGTAAAACATCATAGTTTTGAGGACACTTAGAAACACAAGAACTTCAGGTATATTAAAATTTCCAAAACTAATTCTAAGAAACATAAAACAGCCAAAAGATGAACCTTTATAGCACAACTTTACTTCCTAAAAGTGTCACTCCCCATGGGATTATTTTTAGAGATTATCTAGTTCAGTATCACCGCCTTTATGGATGAAATCGAAGTCTGGTCTGGAAATTGGCACCTAAGTACAACAGAAGCCAAGAGCTCAGAAGATGAACACTTGGGACTGGCAGGTCCCTGGACAGAGGACTGGAGCTTCTGGGATGCAGGATTAGAAGCCCTCGCTAGGTAGGTGGTTCTGTTAAGGAGGCTCATGCTTTGAAGGAAACTATGTTTAAAAATGAGAAAAAGGCATTGGGGAGGATTGGGTCTTGAAGAATAGTCAAACATAAAGGTATTCCAGCCGGGAAGTTGAGCTAACTTCTGACTCAGGTCATCTGGTGGAAGGTGCTTCCCTGAGAGGTAGGGGTGGGCCTGTAGCCAGGAGCAAGGCACTCAGTCACTTCCTCAGTCCCTAAGTGGGCCAGGAAGCACACTCATGTCAAAGGACAGGAAACCAGACATAAAGGCAGAAGGCAAACGTGAGTGCAACAGCTGAATCATCCACTTGGTCTTACTCAATCAGAGCAGACAGAGAGCAACTGCCTCTTTTGCTGCTCCGCTGTCTCCCAACCAGCTCAAGATCAGGAACTGAACAAGAGGCCAGGGTCTGGCCCCTCAGTATGTTTTTAAAGCCCCTGAAGACTGAAGATTCCTGTCTTGAAGCTGCTCAAACCCCAAGGCAGGAGAGAAAAGGAGGAGCCGCAGATGAGCTGGCTCTTTTCCCTCTGTCCCCATCCTGGAGGTACTGTCCTGGCTTGCGTCTGTGTCCTGGCAGGCTAACCTCCCTGCTGGGGTCAGCCGATGGGAAGGTCAGGCAAGAGATGGGAGGGTGGGCAGAGAGAAGTCAGCATCTCTCCTCCCATTCCTTCCGACAGCTCCTGCCCAGTGGCTCCCACTCTCCTTGGCTCTGCTACAGCGTTTCCTTCCCTGGTTCCTCAGGGTGGTCAACTCCTTCCTGGGGACCTCCACCTGGCTGGTTCTCCAACCAACTCCTGGCTGGTTCTCTCTACCTCCTTCATTCACAGTTGACCCATCTGAGCTGGAGTCTGTCTCCTGCCAGAACCCTGACCTGACACAGGGGAACAGCAGCCATGGGGTAAGCATAGCGTATCTTACACATAGTTCCATATACTGGGCAGACTTTTACAAGCAAATGCCACATATAATCTTTTGAAATCGACAGACCTTCAACAAACACCAATCTCCAAGCCCCCAAAACCACTGCTGGGTCAGTTCGCTCCTTGTTCTCTGGGATCTTCCCTGGGAAAGGCTGAGAAGGACACTTTACTAGAAGGAATGGAGGCTACCTCAGCCTGAGTCTCCTGTTTTGTAAATGAAAGTAAAATTAAGGTGAATTTCTTGATTGCCTCAAGGGAATTGGTCTTCTGGGCTGCAAAGGCAGCAGCAATAGCAAATTAAGCTGAAGACAGGGAAGGGGAAGGGGTGGGATCAGACCTCACGAAGGGCAGAGCAAGCAGGAGAGCCCACAAGAACCATGGGACCTAGAGGAAGGGGAGAGGAGGGGACAGAGGAACGAGAGATTCCTCACAGCCCTTCTGGGGAAATTGCTCGTAAGTCCTGTATCTTTACTACTTTCAGAATAAAGAGTCAGTTCCCTGGAAAAGGTCCCACTCTCAGGCCAGCATATTTTGTTATGAAAGATGGAGAAGTGTGTGATACATAGAATATTTTTTGTAAAATCTGTAATTTAAAAATTCTCCACACCAAAAGTGAAGGTGCATCAATTATTTAAAAGACAATCACAACTGCCAGGTGTGGTGGTGCAACCTGTAATCCCAGCTACGCAGGTTGCTGAGGTGGGAGGATTGTTTGAGCCCAGGAATTTGAGTCTAGCCGGGGCAACATAGCGAGACCCTGTCTCTAATTTTTAAAAAATCAATGAAATAAAAACACAAATGTATCTTATTCCCTGGCAATGCTGGATAAAGGAAGAGTTAACAGTGATCTCTTGACCAAAATTTCCTTTAGCTGAACCCAGACAAGAGGCGACCACAGCTTCTAAGGGCACGTGCGGAACAGAAGAAGCTTCTGGGGGAGAACAGCGCAAAGTGACTGAGTAAAAGTGGAGTCGACAGGGGAGTCCTCCCGGGCACCCTCCAGACACCCAGGGCACTCGAATCCCTTTCCTTCCTCCTCATCACTCTCACCTATTATGCTCCTGCTAAGTTTTCACTGAGAAACAGGTTCTGAAGTAAAAAAAAAAAATGTTTGAATACTACTGGTTTAGATTTATCACAGACATGAACATGAACTGCTATATGCATAAATAAGAGGCTGCCTTTACCTCGTAATACCAACCTGATTGTTCTTAAATGCATTTTTATTCTGATGTAGAAGGCCTGTCTTTAATTATTTGTAATCATTTAATTTTTTTGAGACAAAATAAAAATCATCAGAAGGCAAGAGAAATTGGCAAGAATCAGACAGCTCATGTGCTTACCTGCTATCCCCAGCATTTGCAACATACAGCTTCCCCAGAAGGCAGATCACAATGAGGGCCGTGCAGCCGCCAGATATATTATATGAACTCCTCTCTCGTTCTATCTGTAGGTCCTGGAGAAGAAAACAAGAAAAGTGTTGGATCGGGCAGGGACGTGTATCAAAGGCTTTCTCACTTGCACTCTCTTGACACAGTCCACGGAGTCTGAATGTGCTTCAAGAAGGGACTAGAAAAATCTTTAGTGCTTGCTTTCCTACCACCTAATGAGCATTTTGGAGAGGACACTAGCATAAAACTGCCACATATCAGACCATCTGTGAACCAGAGAGAGGAAACAATAGATAGCAAACAGAAACAATCAGACAAAAATGCAAATAAAGGTCAGGCGCAGTGGCTCATGCCTGTAATCCCAGCACTTTGGGAGGCCCAGGTGGGCAGATCGCCTGAGGTCAGGAGTTCGAGACCAGCCTGGCCAACATGGTGAAACCCTATCTCTACTGAAAATAAAAAATTAGCTGGGTGTGGTGGGTGGCATATGCCTGTAGTCCTAGCTACTCGGAAGGCTGAGGCAGGAGAATCCCTTGAACCCTGGAGGCGGAGGTTGCAGTGAGCCGAGATCACGCCACTGCACTCCAGCCTGGGAGACAGAGTGAGATTCTATCTACAAAAAAAAAAAAAAGCAAATAAAATGTAAGTTGTATTCAGTAAATATTATAGCTTATGGAAAATTTAGTCTTTGTGGATAACATGAGCTGCCATGTGAAACACACTAGAAAGGCTGAGAATGCCAAGGACTTGAACCTGATCAATGTTTTGTTTTGTTTGCTTCTTTTTTGAAGACAGGATCTGGCTCTTGTCACCCAGGCTGGAGTGCAGTGGCCCAGTCTTAGCTCACTACAACCTCGCGCTTCCCATCTCAAGCAATTCTCCCACCTCAGCCTTCTGAGTACCTGGGACCACAGGTGTGTACCACCATGTCCGGCTAATTTTTGTGTCTTTTGTAGAGATGGGGTCTTGCCACATTGTCCAGGCTGGTCTCAAACTCCTGTGTTCAAACGATCTGCCTGCCTCAGCCTCCCAAGTGCTGGGATTACAGGCACAAACCACTGCACCCAGCCTTGTTTTTTTTAGAGAGAAGGTTTGCTCTGTCACCCAGGCTGGAGTGCAGTGGTGTTATCACAGTTCACTGCAGCTTTGACATCCTGGGCTCAAGCCTCCTGCCTTAGCCTCCTGAGTCGCTGGGACTGCAGGTGTGTGCAGCCACCACACCCAGCTAACTTTTCTATTTTTTGTGGGGACAGGGTCTCACTATGTTGCCCAGGCTGGTCTCAAACTCTTGGCTTCAAACGATCCTGTCTCAGCCTCCCAAAGCACTGGGCCACCACACCCAGTCCAGACTTGATCAGTGTTTTAAACTCCAAAGTCTTGGATAAACAGTCTCTTTTACAGACAAATTACAAAAAGATGTCTTCTATTCAACCCAGGCAGGAGTCAACCCATGACTTAGAGAGCAAAGATAGATGCTTCTCAACTCTGACCTGACTCTTCCTCTTCCCACAGCCACCAATTTGCAATGGTAACACGTTCATAATAATTACTAACATTCATTGTGAACTTTCTCTACATCAGACAGCATGCTGAGGACTTGATACCCAGACTCTCATTTCGTCCTCACAACCATCACTATGAACCTCATTGTTTAGTTGCAGAGAAGTGGGGTAGCCTGCCCATATTTACCTCGCTAGAGTTTGGATTCCAACCTGGTTCTCTTCCAAAGCTTGTGTTATTACCTGCCACCTGATGAGGCCTCCCCAAGAAATTAAAATTAAAAATAGACCAGCGCTTGCATCATCAAGGCATACCTGTGAAATTCTGTGTCAGTGACAGAAGCAAAGGTTCTGTTACCTCAGAAAAATATGAGTTAGTAAGATACACTGAATGGCCGCTAAATAATGCCAAACCTCCCAGTAGTAATCTACCACTTTTGGTGCAGAGGAAGGAAAAGGAGGGCTGGCTAAAAATTACAGGAAGAGAAAGAAATGGTGACGTTGATGGTGGTGTTGGCAGATCTAGGGGTCGGGTCACTTTTGTAATCCTGAGAATCCCACAGAGTTAGAGGTCAGCTGCTTCAGCCAGCCTCCTCATGGAAAAAGGGAAGACAAGTCAAGAATTCAGCATTTACCAGCAAGTGCTTTGCTCTAGGGGCCAGAGAAGGTAACAGAAAGAGGATAAATAACCAATGGGAAACTGGAAACAGAAGAGCTTGAGCTTAGGGATATCATACTGGTTAAAGAGTATGTGGAAGCCACGCATGGTAGCTAACACCTGTAATTCCAATACTTTTGGAGGCCAAGACAGGAGGCCCACTTGAGGCCAGGAGTTCGAGACCAGCCTCTCCAGCTCTACAAAAAATAATTAGCTGGGTGTGGTGGTGTATGCCTGTAGTCTTAGCCACTTGGGAGACTGAGGATAGAGGCTCTCTTGAGCCCAGGAGTTTGAGGCTGCAGTGAGCCATGATCATGTCACTGCACTTTAGCCAGGATGACAGAGCAAGACCCTGTCTCAAAAACAAAAACAAAAACAAAACAACACAAATCAGTAAATAGAGAAAGAACACAAAGCCAGGACTTGGGAGAGACCAGCATACGGAGTGAGCTGGGTAAGAGTTGGGGGCAGGGGTAGGAAAGTGTGTTGGGGGATGCCTTAGTTTATAAACAGGTGAAGAAACACTTCAATATGGGAGTGAACAGTAGCAGCAAAAGTCGCAGAAGCATCAAGCATGGGGCAACCTTCAAAGGACTACATGGGATTTTTAACATTTACTTCAACTGTGTATAAACCAGCTTTCTTAATGGACTGTCATGAGGCTAAATTAGCTGGCATGTGTGAGGGGCTGAGCAGGATAGCCAGACCCTTCCCACAGCCCCGAAGCTCCAGCATTGAGAGTGGCAGCCTTTCTTGCTCACCTTAAGCCCTCAACTCCTAGCTTAGGCCAGGTAAATGGCAGTTTAATAGATGTCTGTTCAACGGACAAGTGAAGAAATAAATTTAAAATTTTTAATCTCCCTATCCCCTCACCTCTGACTTAATATGAGAAATGGATTCCACAATTCACAAATGAAAAGCTTACAATGCCAATGCTCACTGAGATCATTGAACCCATGCTTCAGGTACAATGCTCAATCGACAGGAATGGTTATCAGAACCTACGCAAGAATGGCAGACGCTGGAGGATGAAGAGAAGGAGGGGCATGAGTGTCAGGAGGGAAGAATTCTCTGAAGGAAGTACAAGAGAGGAGAAAGAAGACATCAGGATGTGTTTAACCTCCAAGAAAATCCAAAAAACAGAACCCAAAACCCTACCAACAAAGGGGTTTGTGGATGGAGTTGCTAATTTTTTTGCATTTAAAGAACTCATATAAAGTTGATACTGTGATACATATTTTACTAATATATTAATTGATAAATAGAGCCTGCATCCAATACACCAAAACGAATCGCTCAGCTACGGAGACTATTTTTTCACCGTCAGAATCAATATTTGCTTGGATACCTAAGAGGCTGAAAGACAATATTTATTAAAAGTTATTTGAACATGCCGGCTGTGGTGGCCCACGCTTGTAATCCCAGCACTCTGGGAGGTTGAGGTGGGTGTATCATCTGAGGTCAGGATTTTGAGAACAGCCTGACCAACATGGTGAAACCCTGTCTCTACTAAAAATACAAAAATAATTAACCAGGCGTGGTGGCACGTGCCTATCGTTCCAGCTACTAGGGAGGCCGAGACAGAAGAATTGCTTGAATCCGAGAGGCGGAGGTTGCAGTGAGCTGAGATCGCGCCACAGCACTGCACTCCAGCCTGGGCAACAGAGCAAGACTCCATGTCAAAAAAAAAAAAATTATTGGAACACCTACTGCTTCTATGCATACAGCATAGATTAGAATGTGAATGATGTTTGATAGACTTGATCAAATCACTGGTGTGGTCCAAGAGGTAGAAACGTTATGGTGCACAAAGTCCAGGTAACAGAGCCATCCACAGCAGCAAACTCCTCTGGGACACAGTTAAGCACGTTTGGGCTGCACCACAGGTAGGTACATTTTAATCATGGTTTCTATCACAAGACATTCTGCTTAGAAAATTATGTAATCCTTAGAAAAAAATCAAGGTGAAGAGCTCAGCACTAAAACTTTTCTGCTTTAACTTTGGGGGAAACATTCTAGTTAGCTTACCCATTTAGCTCCTGCTATTATATTAATAGTGAGACTCAATTTTATTTCCTAATTGATTTCATTATTTCATTCACCTTTTTCTACGTTCAGCTACATTCTCTCTGTAGCTCCTCTGAATAAGGAATGCTAAATTTGGTAGCACTTTCTCATAAAGAGTGAACTTAACTACTTTTTAATCCAAGAAACTTTGCTAACATGTGCACTCGTCTGCCAGTTCCCTCCCCCACATTCGTGTGGAAACATAAGTGCATACACGCACATGTGCACATACACACCTTCATTACAAGTGTCCTCTCTGGGAGCATGGTGGCAAGGATTTGAAAGATGTGTTTCCATAGACTTCGTCCCCCTGAAGAATTCACTGTCGTTAAAACACTCTTCTATTTCTTCTAAAACTGCGTGCAACTAGAACATATTCTAAAAATAATTGCTTCCCTCCCCCTCCTCCCTAGAAGCCAAAATAGCACATTTATTTTTTTCCTACATACACCACCTACTCCTCTTTAAAAGATGTTTCACAGAATCTTAGTACTGAAAGGAACATTAAAGGACCATCTGGGTGGTTCTTTTACTATCAGAGCAAACATGATAAATGAAATCAATAAAGATATATTTACCATTGCATTAGCTACCTTTTATCTTCAAATCCTCGCCTTTCAGATTAGATTAAGTTTTTAATATTCTAAATAATAAATAAAAACATAGAACTACCTTTTAAAAAACCTCCAGTTTTTGTTATTTTTACAATAATCAATGAAATCACGGGAAAAACTGCTTACTGCTTTGTGCTAAGGGCTGATTTAGAATGCCTCCCCATTTTAGCTGTCAATGAACCCTGAGCCATAAGTCTAGAATAACTGACTAGCAAAACACATGCACATACTATCTTTCAAGTATGGTCTGAAGGATCACTTAAATGACTCTTAAGATTCAATTAACAAGATAATTGATTTATCTGCTTAATCAATAGTCCTGAAGACCTTCCAGGGCAACTTTCTAGGTAGCAGGACTGAGTTATCTTTTGTTGTGTCTGCTTGAATACTACATTTTAGCAATGCTAATCTTTAAATCAAACAATAGATCCAGTTTTTAAGATGCGGGATTTTATTTTGCTCTATGTTGCAAAGAGAAATGGGAACACAGAAAGCAGAGATGTGTGTGCAATGAGACTAATTCAGCAGGAAAGAATTGCAAGAGAAAAATATCGCCTGGGATGGAAACCATTTGGTGTGAAAGTCCCGAAGATGATGCAACTCCAAGGTCATTCTTTGTTTCCTACCAATTTCAGGTTGCAAAAGGAAAGCAGTATCCGGTAGCAGAAAGGAGCAAGTGCTAGGTAGTTTCAATAGGACCTGGCAGCTCCCCCTAGCTGAGTTAAAACACGGCTCTGAGCACATTGCTAATAGTGTCAGTCACAAATAATAAGATTCTGCATGGTTTTAGTATCCAAGTCTGATCCCGGTTTATTCTGAGAACAAGGCCATCTGCCAGCCAGGCAATGGGGAAGAAAAAGCAAGCACTCTACTGCCTACTATTGCCACCTGCTGGTTGTTAGTGGAATCACAAGCTCATTCCTTCCTATAGGGACTTCTGTTCTAACAAAAACAAAGACAGAACCAAGCTAACTTAAATGAAGACAGCTATGTGGGTTCCCAATTTACCATTAATATGCTAATTTTGGAAAACTCTAATTTATTTATTATAATTAATCTTACTATAAATAAACTTCGCCCCCTTTCGTCATAGTGCCGCCATGTATTTATATGGATTTTACCGACAAAGCCTAGCTGCTTGGTATTTCCAGTAATTTACTGTGATAGAAAGACATATGGTTGTTCCATACTTTAAAATATTGCCAGTTTCCTCCCTTCCTAATAATTGACCGTGGCGGGGAATCCAGACCTATGCTTAAAAGAAATAGGATAGAACTCAGAGATCCTCCCGGCTCTGTCCAGAACTCAAACCCCGTCGTTAATAGGTTAAAAGGGTAATCACTGCTAACTTGGATCTGATCCCTAGGAGGGCAAAGTCTTCCTTTAACTAACCCTGCGATGGAATCGACTTCCTCCATGAGTCTGAAATGTTGATTATTCAACTGTGTTTCAGGAGGGTGGAGAAGTAGGGAAGAGGTTTGAAATCAGGACTTAGAAGACACTTGTCTTACTTACACCTATTGTCCTGGGCTAAGCAACAATATAAACATCGCAGGTGACAAACGGAGCTAGGCCAGGCCTTGCTGGGAAGCAGAACTGAAGTCAGTCAGAAAATTCCTTAATTCTGGTCCTTTAGGAAGCCAGGGCTCACTTTTCAGAGTGGACACAGGAGGGATTCCCGACATAGCCTTCGCGCTATGAAGGAAGATCTGAGATACAATTGGGGTTTGTAGGGGCACACCTACATCCGACAGCGTGCACAGCAAGTATCAAAAACCAGTGGTCAGAGGTCACCTTCACCACAAGCCCCACACTGTGCCAGGCAACCCGAGGACCAAAGATGAAAAGCACTGCTCTGAAAGCAGCTTATAGTATTTGATGAAACTGTTACCACTCCCCTCACTGGAAGCATTTTTTTTCTTCTGTTCGTCTGTATTTTGTGACTAGTACCTACTTTTTCCCCAGAAATAGGAAATATTTATTCTGACTTGGTGTCTCTGAACATTTTTAACAGAGCTTCCTTTTTGGAAAGGTATCAACATTTCACTTCCTCCTTTAATGTTATGTAGAATATCAAAATAAAGAAGATATCGCATATTTCTATATTCATATAATGTGTGACTACAAATGCCCCCAATAAAGGGTCTTTTGTTTTGTTTTTGAGACAGAGTCTCGCTCTGTCGCCCAGGCTAGAGTGCAGTGGTGTGATCTCGGCTCACTGCATCCTCTGCCTCCAGGGTTCAATTGATTCTCGTGCCTCAGTCTCCCAAGTAGCTGGGATTACAGGCGTGCACCACCACACCTGGCTAAATTTTCTGTAATTTTAGTACAGACGGGGTTTTGCCATGTTGGCCAGGCTGGTCTCAAACTCCTGGCCTCAAGTGATCCGCCCGCCTGGGCCTCCCAAAGTGCTAGGATTACAGGCGTGAGTCAACGTGCCTGATCCTAAGATCTTATCTTTTACTTCTTTCCTCAGTGACGTCTAAAAGAATACTGATTTTAAGATGTAAGCTCAATAAATACTAGTGACAGAGAAGAACAGTTCTTAATGGAACACAAACTGTTTTTCCTCTGTTCTCAGCACACAACAACTGATACAGAAGATTCCTGTGACCAAATGTGTGAGAGATTTCCCCCGCCATGTACCCAGCAGGCAATCAGTTCTGCAGAAGACCCCAGCTGGGTGTCCTCCAATTCAATTCCACACTGCTAGGTACACGGAGATAGCATCAGATTCCACAGCTTGAGAGCTCAGTCCCCAAAACTGACCCCCCACTTCTGATGCCAGTCTCAAGCCCCAGGCTGTTTTACCCGTGCTTCTGACCAACCAGCTATAAATCTGGGTTCCCAAGACCCCCCTCTCCTGGGGGTCGATTAATTTGCCGGAGTGGCTCACAGAAATCAGGAAAACATTTACTGACATTTGCTGGTTCATTATAAAGGATATTACAAAGGGTACAGATGAACAGCTGCATAAGGCAAGGTATGGGGAAAAATACCGAGCTTCCATGCCCACTCCCGGCATGTGACCCTCCAGGAACCTCCACGGGTTCAGCTACCCAGAAGCTCTCTGAGCCCTATCCTCTTGGCCTTTTATAGAGGCCTCATTACATAGGCACAAGCGATTAAACCATCAACTGGTGGTGATCAACTCAATCTTCAGCCCTTCTCCCCTCCCATGAGGTTGGGGATGCCGCTCAAAGTCTCAGCCCTCTAATCCTGCTTTGGTCTTTTTGATGAACAGACCCCATCCTGAAGCTAGCCAGGGACTGCCAGCCACCAGCCATCTCATTAGGATACAAAAAGATACTTATCACTTTGAAGATTTCAGGGGTTTTAGGAGCTGTATGTCAGGACATGGAGTCGAAGACAGAGTATCATAGAATCACAGCATTTCATTGAGGGAAAAGACAGACAGATGGAGACAGACAGGCAGGTAGACAGAAACAGAAAGAGAATCCATAGAATTCTGATTCCACATTGTTGAACTACTATAAATAAAGCAAAAGCCCCCAGTGAAAGAGAAGTTCTGCTTTTAAGGATATTGTAAGTGACACTCGGAATCTCCAGAGGGACAGCTGCATCGATGGCATCAGTGAGGCAAATTAGAGGCTTAGGTGCGAGGCTTGGGGAACTTTACTTTTAGGAATCAAAAGTGGAAGAGAAGGCAAGAGAGCCACAAAGCTGAAGTGCCTCTATGACAATCTTACTTAGTATTGAATTTCCTATTACAGAAAATCAGAATAGCACAAAACCTGCAATACCTAAAGAACATCTAGGAACAGGAAAATTAGAGAGCGGCTGGCTACTGTGGGGGAAAAAAAAGTTTAGGAATGATCTGGAAAATCCAAAGTGTCCTGCTGCAGATAGCTGTCCAAGCCGTCCTTGGGTTGCCTGGCACATCATGGGACTTGCGGGCATTTAAAGAACCCAAAGGTTTACATGATGAGACAATGACTCTCAAAAACCTAATATTGAGAGAGGGAGGAAAGAAGAAGGAGTTGGCAATGGCCTTCCAGCCATTATTTTGAAACTGATATAATTTCTGTGTTGTGGATTCTGAAACTCACCTTAAGCAATTTAATAAGGTTAAGACAGGCACTGTTTCTATGAAACTGGAGTGTAGGTTTTTCTGAAATCTCTGATGAAGCAAAGAAAAAAACAAGAGCATCTGTGATTAAACAGAAGACTTATCATCCAAACAGGGTCACATCTGAGAGTGAAAGGGGAGAGTATTAACAATTACCCTGAGACAGCAGGCACCCACTGGCTCGGTCCCCAGCAAAGCACAAGGTTTGGCCACCCTTCCAGGTGCCATGAGGACCACAGAATGGGTGAGCTTCTCACCTAATAAGGCCAACCAGTCAGTTTATTTTGCCAAGGGTAAAGACATGCCTGGAAGAAAAAAACGCAGATCACAGAGACAGTCTGTGGTCTGTACCCTTCTCCAAAGATGAATTTGAGAGCTTCAGTATTCAAAGGGGAAAAGTGGGCAGGAGGGGAAAGAAGGAAGGTATATGGTCATCCACATATTCGAAGAGAAAAGGAGCAAGTAGGGGATAGTCTGGGGCTCCGGAAATCAGCAAATCGGCACTTTCTGTAAGATAAGGTGAACCCCGAATAGCTACCTGTGGAGATATTCAACCATTCATCTGTAGCTATCTGCTTAGGAACAAAAGGAAAGGCAGTTTCTTGCATGACTCAGCTTTCAGCTTAATTTTTTTCCCTAGTAATTTCCAATTTCCATAGTGGATTGGGGTCCCAGTTTTTATTTTCCTTCCACAGTGCAAAGCCCCGGTAGGCTGTAGGGAAGTTGGGGATCTAGACAGACAATGGGGGAAAAAGCATGAAGAGGACGCAGGGGCATGGGGGTAAATCTCAGACGAACAAACAGAGAAGAGACGTGGCTTGAAGCTAAAAGTTCATGACACGGCACAACGGGGCCTCCACTGGGGGGTCCAGCCTGCCTCCCCATTCACCTGGGATTGCTACATTTAATGTCTAGCTTCCCACCTGTTAGCTTGCTGCCTTTTGCCCACTTGGGTATTTTTCTCAGACTCGGTTCATTTCACATGTTTCCTGAGCCCAGAGCATTCTCCCGACCCTGCCCAGCTCATGTCTGCTCTACTCCTGTGCCCCCACACCCCAGGATCACCTCCCCAGCGAACCTTTCCCTTCATCTCTTTTCCAGACTCCTGCATCCCCCTGTATTTCCCCTCTCAAGGCTCCTCCCATTTACATTTTACTTAACTCCCATCTTTGCTTAATTGGCTCAATGCTCTTTTCCCAGTCAGGCCTGGCGTCTAGTTGGTTCTCAATAAATACTGATTGAATTACACATGAAAATGACGCAAACAACTTTTGCTTTTGTTTTTGCAGGCAACTAAGTTTTCAAGAAAAATTTGAAGTAATGAATTGATTCATTAAAAGTTGAACTATTTTAAGAATGAGGCTCTTTAGTTAAGTATTTTTCTGAATGAACCTCTCTTTGCCAGTACGGTTGTTAAGAGCAACCCTGAGCCATTAATGAGCCTCAGGAACAGCCTGAGACCCCTGTGGAGCCCTGAGTCAATGTGACATCGGCCTCTAGTGGACAAAATTGAGAATGCAGCATCTCCAAGTAAAAGATGTCCTGTGGCACTAGGCACAACTGAAGGAAAACACAAATCCCAACGTCTCTTTCCTTTTTCACTTCTATCACGCAAACTGACTATCTCTCCCATTTCCAGGAGAGCCCATTGTCAAATTTTTGCCTAATTAAAAAAATTCAACACTTAGCATTCTGAGTATCAGTGTCTAGAAACATTTATTGACATCAGAGCTTCTATGAAAGGCAGAGAGAGATTTTACACCACAACTGAGTAGAAGTCAATTTTCCTACCGTAATTCCTTCTTGCCTAATATTTTCCAGCCTCCAGGCATTTTTAATTGGGATTGCAGGTTGTGGGCTATCAGACAGTCTTGAGACAGAGGTGCATTTTATTTTTACATTTTTATTCTTAATTTTATTTTTTAAGAGATGGGGTTTTGCTATGTTGCACAGGCTGGAATACAGTAGTCATTCACTGGCACACAAAAAGCACCGGAGCTCTAACCCGCTGGGTGTCTGACCTGGGCTGGTTCACTCCCCCTAAGCCATCCTGGGGGTGCTCTGCTCCAAGGAGGTCACTGCATTGACACTGAACCCACATGACAGCTCAGAACTCCCGGGCTCAAACAATCCTCCAGCCTGAGCCTCTGGGTAGCTGGAACTACAGGCATGCACCACCACCATGCCCAGAAAGGTGCGTTTTAAACCACTTGATAGTCAAAGGGTAAATGTTATCTCTGTAACAAGGAGAGAAAAAGTTGAGCCCAAAGAAGGGATAGGTTTAAGTAGAAAGAGGATGCAATTTGAGGGGCGAATAGATGAAGTATTTTTGCCTTACAAACATATTGGATAACAATATGTATTGTCATTATTTATTTTCCTTCTTAGCACACAACCTGAGGTCGTGAGGTCCTGAAGCATGCACCACGTGCCTACTCAGTTCTGGCCAGATGCTTCTAGCTGCTTTGGCTTCACTTAACAGCTTCTCATTACTTTGTAATCTCCAGGTTCTAAGGCCATGACTGCCCACTTGCCTCACTCAAGCCCTTATAAATACCCTTAAACATCTCTTGTTCTTTATCTGTATGCAGGCTGCCGAGCAAGAAAGAAAGTCTTTAAAACCAAAATAATTGGCTTAGGATAAACCAAGCTCAGAGAGGGAAAGAGCTGGCATCGAACAAAGCAGAGGAGCCTTCTCTGTGCACTCCTGCCAGGTGGAGAGTCAGCAAGGGACAGTGAGAGCTGTGGCACTCTCTCGAGGACATGCTCAGGAGTGAGGCCATCAGGGAAGGATGATGAACTCCTGACCAGACCCATTCAGACTGAAATGTACAGACAAATCCACGTGCCTGTGTAAGACTAAGGCTTCCTGGATATTGGCCCCTGGCTCTGTTCTCCTCCAGCACTTCCTCTGCAGTATGAACTACATCCCCAGTTATGGTAAAACAGCCATGCTTACATCAGATCTGTATAGGAAGGGGACTTTTGAGCACTTTCCTAAACCTCGTTTCTCCCAACACTGGACTCTATACACATCTGTAAAACAGACAGTGATCAAGCTCACATCTCAGTTAACTGCAATCGTACCAGCTGGCATCAATATTAGTACAGGAAATAAAAGTGATAAGGCCTGTATTTAATAAGCCTGTGACCTCATACACTGTCTCTCTCTTTCATCTCCATCTATCTATCTATCTATCTATCTATCTATCTATCTATCTATCTATCTATCTGATGGAGTCTTGCTCTGTCACCCAGGCTGGAGTGCAGTGGCGGCGATCTTGGCTCACTGCAACCTCCACCTCCTGGGTTCAAGTGATTTTCTTGCCTCGGCCTCCCAAGTAACTGGGATTACAGGCACTTGCCATCATCTCTGGCTAATTTTCGTATTTTTGTAGAGACAGGGTTTCACCATGTTGGCCAGGCTGGTCTTGAACTCCTGACCTCCCAAAGTGCTAGGATTACAAGCATGAGCCACAAAGCCCAGCCTTCTTTTTCATTTTGCCAGCACTTGATGCCAGGAACTCTGTCTGCCACCAACTTCTATTGCGAATGGAAGCCCCGTTATCACAGGGGACTGTCCGGGTGGAGCCAGGGGCAAAACCGTGTGCATTAGGGGAGCCCTCCAGCAAGGATGGACAGACCTGGCGCAGGTGCCCGCCTGGCCCTCCTGCCCTTGACTCCCAGGGTTACCTACCATTTCCTTGAATGCACTTTCAAGCGCCCCGATGACCAGGCACTCATGGGGAATCTTCTTCTCGGTGAAGAAGCGCGTGGGGGGCGTGCTGGGGGAGCCCGGGGCCCCCACCCCTCCACGCAGGGAGGCCGCCCGGGTCAGAGTCCGGCTGTTGGCGGGCGTGTTCTCGGGCTCCTCCCCCAGGCAGGTGGGGGGCAGGACGGCAGAGTTCTTCAGGATGTCCACGATGTCCTGCAGCTGCTCCGTGACGTGGTGCTGCAGCAGGCGCGACGCCACCACCGCGGCCCCGGACCCCGCGTGCCCGTCAAACAGCGACCAATAGTGGCAGGAAACACCCTCGGATTCCTGCAGGAGAGGGCGACAGGGAGGAGTGAGAACAGCGGTGGCCTTTGCCCCAGGGTCATACAGACTGTGCCAGACCATTCACTTGGTTGTCTACCTGTAGTCTGCAAACAATGCAGTCAAAACATAGGAAAAGAAACGCTCAGGGAAGGTTCCCAGGTGAGTCATTGTTGTTACCAGCACCTGAAGGATGAAGTGGTCCCTGCCTCCCCACCTAGCAAGGGAGTCCGAATGATCACATACTAAGTTACTACTTGGAGGGTGAGAGCTACTCTAATTTGAGGTGTAGGTGTTTGCATAAAACTCTCCTACAAACAGACAAGTCTGTAGAAATACAGCTTGAATATCTAACTCCTTACCTCCCACCAATTTTTTTTTTTTGAGACAGAGTCTTGCCATGTCACCCAGGCTGGAGTGCAGCAGTGCGATCTTGGCCCCTGAGGTTCAAGTGATTCTCATGCCTCAGCTTCTGGAGTAGCTGGGACTACAGGCACATGCCACCACACCCAGCTAATTTTTTTTGTATTCTTAGTAGAGACGGGGTTTTCACCATGTTGACCAGGCTGGTCTCAAACCCCTGGCCTCAAGTGACTGGCCAGTGTTGGCCTCCCAAAGTGCTGGGATTACAGGCCTGCGCCACTGCACCTGGCACCTCCCTTCTATTTCAACCCCAGAGTAGGTATGGCCTGGGGCCTTGGAAAAAGGCCCTTTTCTCAGATTTTCCAATGGGAAATAAGTAGACCCATTTACCCCATTTAGAGCCCTTAAATGCTGGGATAATTGTCTCATCTTTCTTGGTCTACATCCTGAATTTTTAGAACATGTTTTCACCCTAGACACCCAGTCAAGTCCAGGCCTCACAAGATGCAGCCAATTCAAATCTCCTTTTTATATTTCCCACCTCCCTCAGTTCTCCAACTGATGTCACTCTGTCTCTTCATTTCCTCTTCCTGCCTTACAGCTACATGCAGCCTGTGTTCCCTCATCTACCTGGGGTTTGGTGGCTGCTGGTGGATTTCTAGACTCCTTCAAGATGAGTTATTCTGAACCCACGTTTGAATTACACATGCATTAGATCTTAGAGAAAAGGAGCTCAATTATGATATAGCTGATAGAGAGCTCAGAAATAAACCCATATGTTTTCAACTAATCTTTGACAAGGGTACCGAGAATACACACGAGGGAAAGAAGAGTCTCTTCAGCAAATAGTATTAGGAAAAGAGAATATCCTCATGCAAAAGAATGAAATTGGGCCCTCTTCTTACATCATATACAGAAACCAACTCGACATGGCCTAAAGACTTAGATGTAAGACCTGAAATCATAAAACTCCTAGAAAAAAATATGGGCGAAAAAAAACTCCTTGATATTGGTCTTGGCAATGATTATTTAGACATGATACCCAAAGCACAGGCAACAAAGCAAAACCAAGCAAGTGGGATTACATTAAACTAAAATGTTTCTGCACAGCCAAGGAAGTAATCCACAAAAGCAAGAGGCAGGTAACCTATGACATGGGAGAAAACATTCGCAAACCATTTGTGTGATAAGGGGTTAATTTTCAACATATACAAGAAACTCCTATAATTCCAATGCAAACAAAACAAAACAAGCAAGCTGATTAAAAAATGGGCAAAGGAATTGAAGAGACATTTCTTCAAACATGACATAAAATAAATGGCCAGCAGGTTTGTGAAAAGACGCTCAACATCTACACCTTTCATAAAACTCAGTGAACTGGAATTAAGGACCTTCCCCAACCAGATAAGGGGCATCTGGGGAAAGCCTATAGTTCATAGCGTATTTCATGATGAAATACTGAATGCTTTCCCGTAACATTGGGCAAAGTGCAAAAATGTATGCTCTCACTCCTTCTATTCAACACTGTATTGGAAGGTTCTAGACAGGCAAGAAAACAGAAAAGGCCTAAAGACTGTATAAGAAAACAGCTGGGCACAGTGGCTCAAGCCTGTAATCCCAGCTACTCAGAAGCTTGAGGCAGGATAATTCCTTGAATCCAGGAGGAGGAGGTTGCAAGAGGCCAAGATAGTGCCACTGCATTCCAGCCTGAGGTGACAGAAAGACTATATAAGAAAATAAAGTTTCATTTATCCTGGCTTTGAGCGATTTGAGCATGATGTGCCTTAGTGTCATTTTCCTCACGTTTTATATGCTTGGAGTTTGTCTTTCTCGATCTGTGGACATATAGTTATTTCATCTAATTTAGAAAAATTTTACCCATTATTTCTTAAAAAATTTTTTTTGGTATCCTTCTCTCTTTTCTCCTTGGAAGAATCTAATTACACATGTAGTGGTCCCTAGAGGTTGTCCCATAGCTCATTAAGGATGCTTTCATTTTTTTTTAATGCTTCATTTTGGTTAATTTCTACCACAATGTATTAAACTTGCTAATGTTTTCTTTTTTATTAAAAAATAGACAAAGGATCTGAACAGACATTTCTCAAATTAAGACATGCAAGTGGCTAACAGGTATATGAAAGAGTGCTAAAAATCAATCATCAAAACCACAGTGAGATAGCACCTCATACCTGTTAGGATCGCTATGATTTAAGAAAGGAGACAAGTGTTAGTGAGGATGTGGAGAAAAAGGAACCTTCTACACTGTTGGCGGGAATGTAAATTAGCACAGCCATGACAGAAAACAGTATGGAGGTTCCTCAAAAAATTAAAAATAGAACCATCATATGAAGCAATTTTACTGCTGGTTATGTCACAAAAGGAAATGAAATCAGTCTTTATAGCCCCATGTTCATTGCAGCATTATTTATTCACAACAGCTAAGACACTGAAACCACCTTAGCATTAGATGAATGGTAAAGAAAATGTGTATACTATCTACACACAGTAAGATATTATTTAGCCATAAAAAGAAGGAAATTCTGCCATTTGCAGCAACATGAATGAGCCTGGAGGGCATTAAATGAAATAGACCAGACACAGAAAGACAAATACCATTTGATCTCACTTATATGTGGAATCTAAAAAATAGTCAAACTCGTAGAAGCAGAGAGTAGAATGGTGGTTGCCAGCGGCTGGGGTTGAGGAAATGGGGAGATAATGGTCAAAGGGTACAAAGCTTCAGTTATAAAATGAGTAAGTTCTGGTGATCTAATGTACAGCATGGTGACTACAGTGAGTAACACTGTACTTGACAGTACCTAAGAGAGTAGATTTTAAGTGTCCTCACCACAAATACACAAAAACTGGTAACTATGTAAGGGAATGGATGTATTAACTTGATTATGGTGGTCATTTCATAATGTACACATATATCAAACCATGCATACCTTAAATACATGATTTTTGTCAATCATACCTCAATAAAGCTGGGAAAAATAAAACATTACATTTGAAAAAAATGTAACTAGAGGGGTAGGACATAAAACACTAAGAAAAATAAATAGTTGGGATCTCTATTTTCAGAAATGGTGGACAAAGAGGTAAGGTATGCATATAACATTTACCTCTGACTAGTAGGCTTATCCACCCCACAGCAATAAATATTGAAGGCTTTTTTTAAAAGCTGAAATCAAGTAAAATTCTTAATGCTAGAAGACAGTGAGTAGGTACAGTGACATGAGCCATTTAAAAAGAGCACTCTGTGCTCTTTAAAACTTGATTTCCATTCAATTCTGTGCTAGATGCTGAGCATAAAATAGCTGATTTTTAATTCAACCAATAGGTGATTGGAGCACGTTCTATGCAACAGGCTCTACAGTAGGCAGCAGAGATAAAAGACTGGCTGAAGGAGGCATCAGACATGGCCTGATCTTAGTGCAGTGGGGCAGACAGACACTGATGGACATGCTTTGGATTTGTGTCCCCTCCCCCGCAAGTCTCAGGTCGATTGTGATCCCCAATGTTGGAGGAGGGGCGTGGTGGGAGGGGACTACAGCATGGCGGTGAATTTCCCCTTGCTGTTCTTGTGACAGTGAGAGTTCTCACAAGATCTGGTTGTTTAAAACTGTGTAGCCTCCCCCTTCACTCTCTTCCTTGTAAGAAGTGCCTGTTTCCCCTTCCCCTTCCACCATGACTGAACATTTCCCTAAGGCCTCCCTTGCTATGCTTCCCATATAGCCTGTGGACCAGTGAGCCAATTAAACCTCTTCTTCATAAATTACCCAGTTTCAGGTATTTCTTTATAGAAGTGAGAGAACATACTAACACACTGATCAAATAATCACACACATAAACATTCCATCTCAAAAAAAAAAAAAAATCACAAGTCTGATCATAGAGAGGACAAAAAGAAATTCTTAGTACCACAAGGCCAGGCTACAGAGGGACAGGACACATTGGAGAAGGCTTCCTGAGGACATGAGGACTAGGCTGAGGGATGCATGGGAGTTCATGAGATCAGGAGGGGAGGGGAGAGAATGCCAAGCAGTAGCAACAGCAGGTGCAAGGCCCCTGCGGTAGAACGGTGCCTGACGCCCGAGCACAGACTAAACCACTCTGTGTGGCTGAATGGGAGAGGGAGGAGCAACGGGAGGGTGGAGAGAGAGGCAGCAGCCAGGCCACTCATTTTTTACAGGACACATGAAAGATCCTGGCTTTAACTTAAGAGTAACAAAAAAAAAAAAAAACCATTAACTGAAATGAGAATGACAGGATCAATTTATGTTTTTAAAAGATCGTTTAAGCTATTCTGTAATGATTAGAAGGGAAGTGAGGGCGAAAATGAGAATGCTAGGCAGGAGGTAAATCCTGCTCTGAAAAACACACAGTCACATTCAGGCCATAAGAAACACACATGAACAATGAAAGACATCGTAAGACAGAGGTATAAACAGTAAGAGTGCTAACTCATAGGCAAGCAGAAAGAACAATGATTACAGATGAGAAGATCTGGATTCGAATCCCGTCTTCAGCACCAATCAGCTGAGTGGAGGCAGAAGCACGTTAGGGAGGCAGGACAGGTGTTGGGCCACTCGCTGGCTGTCCCTTTTGCTTAACGTTTCCACGCCGTGGTTTGTTGTTGTTTTTTAATCCCCTGAACTAGATAAAACCAAGTTCATCACGAGATTTTAAAATCTTCAATGTCCTCCTATGCTAGGGGGATGTAAAGTGAGGGACTATTCCAGTAAATACCACCACAGTGTGGCTCTGCTATGCGCTTAAGAGTTCAGCTCAGCCGTTAAAAGTGTGAGAGACCCTAAGGTCAGAGAAACACATCCACTTACGGGTCCAGAAAAACTTTCCCATCATTGATTTATTTTTTGAGACAGGGTCTTGCTCTGTCACCCAGGCCGGAGTGCACTGGCACAATCACGACTTACCGAAGCCTCAACCTGCCAGGCTCAAGCGATCCTCCAGCATCAGCCTCTTGAGCAGCTGGGGTTCCAGGCAGGCATTACCACATCCAGCTGATTTTTGTATTTTTCATAGAGATGAGGTTTTGCTATGTTGCCAGGCTAGTGAACTCCTGGGCTCAAGCAGTCCTCCTGCCTTGGCCTCCAAAAGTGCTGGGATTACAGGTATGAGCCACCATGTCTGGCCACCCATCCCATCATGTAATGAACCTTATATAGCAGGCAATACTCTCAATGCTTCACAAATATGACCTCATTTAATCCTTACCCCAGTCCTCTGTGAGAGGTGTGCTAATTGTCTGCATTTTACACTGCAGGAAAATGAGAGACAGAGAGTACAACCATTGCTCTAGGTCACCACCTATTCAGTTATGCAGTGGGGACCAGAGTCCATGCTTTCAGCCATCAACCTCTATGCTAAGGTGGCCACCCCTACACCATCCCCAGAGGGAAAGGCTGCCTTAATTTAGTGCCATAGTCCATTTTTCTACTCTACAACCTGAGCTGCAACCAGAGTGATTTTTCCTAAAACACAACATTTGGTCATTTTCTCTTGTGAGTCTAACAGCCTGCTCTGTGGGCTGGCTCCTGTCCGTCAGCCTCCAGTTTGCAATCTCTGTTTGAATCTCTGGTGAGCTCCTCACATTCTAGCCCTTACTCAAATCCCACCCACACTCAACTACAGAACTTGCAGCTCATCACAAACCACGAACCATCACCACCTCCTTTACATAACTCCCGCCTGGCTTTGAGTACTCAGCTTCAACGTCATCTTCTTCCAGAAGCTCCCACCATACCCTGAGCACCATCAGGACAGTGGCCTTGAGGACTAGGGTGAGATGCCAGTCTGGCAGGGTAGTCTAAGAAGAAGCCGCAATTTACCACCTTGGGGGTACTTGTGAGATGAAACGCCTCTGCCCCCAGGGGTGCCATGAAAGCTGCGTGGCAAGAAAACAGCACTAGAATTTAAAAGGCTCATGAAGGACTGTAAGAGGTGTTTCAAAGAACAATATAAGGCCAGAGAGGGCTATATCGTCTTTGAAATGTGGCCAAAATATTACAGAGAATAAAAATATATATTCGAAGGTGGCATGATCAAACAAGTTTTGCTATACACTTATTTTATTTTTTTGAGACAGAGTCTGTCACTCAGGCTGTAGTGCAGTGGCGTGATCTCAGCTCACTGCAGCCTCTGCCTCCCGGGCTCAAGTGATTATCCCACCTCACCCTCCTAAGTAGCTGGGACTATAGGCATGCACCTCCAAGCCAGGCTAATTTTTGTACTTTTAGTAGAGATAGGGTTTCACCATGTTGGCCAGTCTGGTCTCGAACTCCTGGCTTCAAGTGATCCACTCACCTCAGCCTCTCAAAGTGCTGGGATTACTGCGCTCGGCCTGTACACTTGTTTTAAAAAGATATAAGGGTACTCCTCTTTCTTTCCTACCTGGTTCTCCCCAAAATGATACCATCAACTGCTGTAAAGTAAGCAGGATGGTTTGATGCACAGTCAGATCTGGAAACACGAAGGAATGAATGTCTCCTTAATGTCACATGAATAGTGAGGGGTCTTCACCAATGTTAGGGGGCTAAGCTAGGAATAAGGCAGCCTGGGTGATGCAACTATGAATCGAAGAGAGTGGCCTGGGGAATCAGAAGTGCATGAACATGATGCTTTTAAAGCATCTGAAACCCGAGATTTCACTGCAAATACACATGAATTGCTTCACTGCTTAGAATCTTCAGTGACTCCCTACTGCCCTTAAAATACCATTGTTTTTCTCTTAGATGCTGACATGTCTTACAGACACTGAATGATCTAGTTACTAGTCACTCTTCAGCACATCTCTTGCTTCTTTCAGCGGCCCTGAACTTCTCTCATTTCCTCTCTTCTAACTCTCAGTGACCTCTGAAACTATGATCATTATGTTTTTCTTCTGCCTGAAATACTGATCCCTGTCTCTCTGCTTGGAGCATCCTTCAGTTTTGGGTGGAAGCATGATCTATCCCATCAAGTCTGCTTGGACCACCTCAGTCCCTGGCCATCCCATTTTCTGTACCAGTATGCATCAGCGCTACTCTTGGAGACTTATGTGTCTCTCATTGGCTCTGGTTTTCCCAGTGAGTGCCTCATACAGAATAGATGTTCAGTAAATACTTACTAAATATACAAAGAAAGAAAAGAAGAGAATGCTTTTTATTTTTCCAAAGCAATATAGCAGCTTGGCAAATCAGGACTTTATAGAAGACACTTCACATTAGTAAAACCAACAGAATATCATAACCCTAACCTTTTCCAGGATTGGGGATGACCTGATCTTGCTTTATTTACCCAGGACTGTGTCCTTTCAGCTCCCTGAGGCCAAGTGTGCCAAGCAAATAAGAAGCCTGGATCTAGGACCCTGGGAATCTCAAAGGGAATCCAAAGAAACTAAAGAGACATTGCCATCTCTGGCTGTACTTGATTTGCTGAGCCTTGTGGTCCTACATAACCAGTATGAAACTCCCTCTCTCCCTCTCTCTCTCAATCCAATCTCTTCTGAGCTAGGACACGTCCACCCCTCATATCTTTGGTGAAGGAGGAACATCTCCTCAGATAGTATTAACTCTGAGCACAAGATTTTCCATTTATATGGTAAATAAACAAGATTTCAGCTTTTACATTATTTAACAGAATGCTGGGTATTTACACATTTTCAAATGAGTTAAAACAAACAAATTCTATCTGCCATGATATGTCTTAACATAGAAAGACCACAGGCTTTAGATCAAGACAAATCTGGGTTCTGAAACGTATTACTATGAGACCTCAGGGAAGTGACTTAACTTCTCTCAACTCCACTTCCTTATTTGAAGAAGATAAAGGACAAGGTAAGATGGTGGCACAGACAGTAAGACTGCTTCATGTAATGACACATGTCTTGGAGTCTCCTTTCCTATGTGCATATAGCAGGAAATGAAAATGTCATGGTTTCCAAGCTTTTGAAGCTAACAATCTAGAATATGATCAGGTAATTACAAGTGTGATGAGTGTTAGAAAAACAAAGTGCATGGTATCATGCAAGTGGATAATATGTATTAAATGTGCAGCTAACCATGGGGTCTGGGGGCATGCAGGAAGGTGTATGGCTATGAAGGGATAGCACGAAGGAGTTCTCGGTGGTGATGAAACTGCTCTGAATCCTGGTTGCAGCAGTGATGATGTGTTATGCATGTGTTAAAATTAATAAAACTGTCTACCAAAAAGTTAATTGTATGGTATATTTTAAAAATAATAAATAAAATGTATAGCACTGTGTTTAGCACATAGGAGGGGCAAAAATATGAGAAGTAATGGTAATTACTTATGCTATTAAATAGCCTGGGGGGACACTGAGCAGGTGGGGAGACTACGCTGCACATCTGCGCTCCTGACTTTCAATTCTGCCAAATGGGGTACTCATCTTGCTCTATGTGCAACTCCTGTTGCTTCTGCTCACCTTTTTAAAGTTATTTCCCCCACAGGAAGTCTTAGTTCAAAGGACATCTGATATGGTTTGGCTGTGTCCCCACCCAAATCTCATCTTGAACTGTAGTTCCCATAATCCCCACATGTCGTGGGAGGGACCCTGTGGGAGGTAACTGAATCATAGGGGTGCTTACCTCCATGCTGTTCTTGTGACAGTGAGTTCTCATGAGATCTAATGGTTTTATAAGGGGCTTTCCCTTCCTTTTGCTCTGCACTTCGCCTTCCTGCTGCCAAGTGAAGAAGGATGTGTTTGCCTCCCCTTCCACCATGACTGTGTTTCCTGAGGCCTCCCCAGCCATGCTGAACTGTGAGTCAATTAAACTTCTTTCCTTTATAAATTACCCAGTCTCTGGTATGTCTTTATTAGCAGCATGAGAATAGACTAATACAACATCTATCAGGCACTTATGTTTAAAAACCCCTAACACCACAATAAAATGAGTGTCACCTTATTTTGCCAACAGTGAAACTGGGGTACAGAGAGTTTAAGTAACTCTACTGGTAAGTGGCAGAGATAGGATTTGAACCTAATTCTTCAGACTCAAAGTTAAGGGATCTTTCGACCTTCCCAGTATCACACAACTTTGTGTAACTAATCTCCTTGGCTTCTGTTACCCTGTGGCCTTTGCACTTCAGTGTTGCTTGCGTTATTTTCATTTGTTTGTCCCTTACTCGTAGTAACTGCATATATAACTTGATTGCTAAAATGTTTCGGCAATGGCTCTGCATTATTCTTCTGGAAGTATCAGAAAATGTTGATGGGGCACCAGCACAGGATGCAAATCAGACCCTTTACAATGAGAGTGACCTAACTCTTGACATAATACACTTCAAAATTATTCATATTCATTTTCACAAATGCTCAACCTTATTTTTGCTCCAAATAAACATGAGTTAAATGTGTACTCCATTTTAAGAAAAACAACATCAAGCCCTTTCCTGACTTACCATACAATTGAATTTGGCAGAAATCACTTAGGACTCACAAAGCAGTAACTCTGAGGCAGTTTTCCAGTTGGACTCTAAATTATTTCATTTACAAAGAATCAGTCTTATATGCAATTTATAACACACAAATGCCTACCTACCTCTATTCGGGAATACATATGCAGCCTGATGAAGGAAGATTCCAGAAGGTGAAAAACAGCTTAAAAATTCAGTCTCTCTTTTAGGCTTTCTCTACAGTAGGCTCACTATTACATCCTCTTCTTGCAAAGGAAACTGTTTTCTAAGAATTTTATTTTCTTTTTCCCATTTTTCAAAAAAAAAAAAAAAAAAACCTAGTATGCCAGAACTTAATGAGTTCTAACTGGGAAAGACTCGTTGGGTCTTTCAACAAATCTGAGATTGTTTCAAACAGCAATCTATCTACTAAACAAGGAGCTGAGGTCATTTCAGATACAAGCAGGTGGTGCTCATTCAGCTTCAGGTATACTGATCACAGGGCCAACCAAGAACGTCAAGAATCAGCAGCTTAAATTTTAACCCTAGTCACACAGGAGCCACATCACGTGCACCTTAACTCCGGGGAATCCATAGACTAAAACAGCCGGCGTCAGCCATCTGGGTGGTTGTGAGGTACCCATCCCCTCTTACGGAGCGCCAGCAGAGGAGGAGAGATTCTAGACATAACCTCAGACGGTTCCTGTGGGGGCCAACAGATGTAGGGCAGGAAATACACAAAGCTAAGGAAGGAGTGGGGTTTGAGGTATTTGTTCCAGCTTAAGGAAATGACGGCTTTGCCTGCTTTTACTCACTGCACAGAGCTCCAGAGGTTCGCAAACCTCTTCATCCTCTTCCCCTGAGAGGAGTGCTCTCCACACCAAGCACACGAATGTGAGGGGGAATTGAAAAGCAATCGCTCAGCGTGTAAGAGACACATTAGAAATGCTTTCCTAGTTTTCATGCGAGATGACACTGGCGCCCTCGCGTGGTAGGTAAGCCGATCCTCGGCGTGCATCGGACGCCAGTGCTCTCCCATGTCTACTAGTTTTGGTATATGGCAACCCACTGCGGGGACCTGTGCCCCTAAGTGGTGATTGTACTACTAAATTTTAAACTAAAATTATTCCTCACAGAGTAGACAGCAGGTTAAAAAAATTCTGCAAAGAAACTGCAGATAGAAAATATGAGCAAATAAGAACATGTCAGAGCTGGCACTTGGTATTCCCAGGAATGACAATCCAGACGTATCTGACAATCATCGTCATCATATCTAGCACTCCGAAATGCTCAAGGGGACGGTTGAAATGTGGAATTATACTCACTAGTGTTAATGATGAATTTTGCCTTGAGACATTAGCTAATGATAGCATGAAGTCTTTGCTTTCAGCAAGACAGTAAATGGGTTACTGTGTGAAAAACACTTAAATCAATGCCTGGCATACAATTAACACTGTATCACTGTTAGCTGTTGTTATTTTAAAACATTGCCTTTTCATCTTTATTGCCTTTAAATTATTAAACATTTAAAACATTTTAAATGTATCTTTATAATTTTAAAATAATTACATACTATATGGATATAAAGTAGTATGGTTTTATATCAATAAATGATCAATAACAAACACATTGGGGGTGCATTGCTTTTTCTTTTTTTTCTTTTTTTTTTTTTTGAGACAAGGCCTTACTCTGTCACCCAAGCTGAAGTGCAGTGGCATGATCGTAATTCACTGCAGCCTCAAACTCCTGGGTTCAAGCCATCCTCCCACCTCAGCCTCCTGAGTAGCTGGGACCATGGGTCCACCATCACACCTGGCTAATTTATTTTTTATTTTTATTTTTGTAGAGATGAGGTCTCCCTATTTTGCCCAGGCTAGTCTTGAACTCCTTGCCTCAAGCTATCCTCCTGCCTTGGCCCCCCCAAGAAGCTAGGACTACAGGCATAAGCCACCACACCTGGCTCATTTTAAAATTTTTTGTAGAGAGGGTCTTGCTATGTTGTCCAGGCTGGGTATCAAACTCCTGGCCTCAAGTGACCTTCCTGCCTTGATCTCCCAAAGCTGTGGAATTACAGGCACAAGCCATGGCACCCTGCCAAAAAAAACCCATTTTTAACTTATGATTTGGAGACTGTTAACCTGGAAATAGTTGTCTGAAGGGAAAAAGTGGTATCCTCCTGGTAGCGTTCACAAGTCCTTAGCTTATTTAATATTCTTCTTCCTTTTGCTACCCTAACTATTCAGGTATTTATGTAACCGGTGGAGGGGCCATATCAACAGCAAGAAAGGTCGATTGCAGATACAGAAATCCCATTTTGAGTGACATCTCAGGTTTGATTTTACAAAACATCTTGTATGAGCACAGAAAGCACTTTCCACCCCTCCTCTCCCACTGCCAAAGAAAAGGGATTGATCACTTCCCTTTGGGGAAACAGAGTTGCCATATTTTTCTGATTCCCCACTATATATGTGACTATATGGTTTGATTTCCACAAAGTTTCTGGCCAGTTTTCCAGGAATCACAGTGAAGATGATAATGCACAGTCCAGCGTATCAGTTATAGGCATTCCATCCACAGGGCTTTTATGGCCAGTTTTTCATCTGATCCTCACAGCACCACAGTGAAAGGAAGAAGCAGCAGCCAATGAAGAGGTAGAGATGAGAGAACATTTGAGTGACTTCATGAAAGACCTTCCTAAGGCCCATGTTCTATTGCTGTCCACATGGAGCCATGACCCTCCAGTGTAGTTTGCTTTTCACCATACCTCCCTTTTTGACTAAATTGTTCAGATACTCTGCTTTCCAGTGGAGGGAAAAAAATCCCTTAATTTCATATACTTTAATGATTATGCTGCTTCCTTCTCAGGATAGGAAAATATGAATTGCAGGTTTCTTTGGTTCAATTCCTCCAATAAAATGAGGCAGTAAGATACAAGATAGGTTTAGTAAGTTTGGCTTTATTTTTAAATGGCAATTTCAACATGTCTTAAAATATTAATTTATAAAAGGAAGTACAAAGTTTCTAACAGTTTTGGCTAAACTGCATTGTGATTTATTCTAGAATCAACTCGGGAATATTCTTAAACTATTAGTTTACACATCAACAATTTCTCCCTAAATTAGTTTATGGAAAAAAACCTAAGTACTGTGAGATAATACTGAAATGCAGCTGCAAATCCAGTATTAGAAACAACAACAATAGATCATATTTATCGAGCACTTACCCCATGCCAGGCCCTATTCTAAGAACTTTTCTTTTTTTTTGAGACGGAGTTTCGCTCTTGTTACCCAGGCTGGAGTGCAATGGCGTGATCTCGGCTCACCTCAACCTCCGCCTCCTGTGTTCAGGCAATTCTCCTGCCTCAGCCTCGTGAGTAGCTGGGATTACAGGCACGTACCACCGTGCCCAGCTAACTTTTTGTATTTTTAGTAGAGAAGGGATTTCACCTTGTTGACCAGGATGGTTTCAATCTCTTGACCTCATGATCCACCCGCCTCAGCCTCCCAAAGTGCTGGGATTACAGGTGTGAGCCACTGAGCCCAGCCTCTAAGAACTTTTCATATTTTAACTCACTTAGCTCTACTAAGCCTATGAAACAGCACGTATTATCACCAACTTACAGATGAGAAAATTGAGGTATGGAGAAGCCAACTGACTTGCACAAGATAACACATCTAGTAAGGGGCAGAGACGGGATTCAAACTCAGGTATTTGTGCTTGTCCAATCAGAAGGCTTTTTCCCCCCATGGCTTATGCAAATAATGGTCTTCCTGTAATTTAGCAAGAAAATGGACTACAAGGAGAAGATAATTTCATTTTAGCGCTGTTTTTCATCTCAGTAAGAGCTATTATGGTTTCTGAGTTGACAGGGGACACTGCTAACTCACTCCCCTATCAAAAGAGAAATCATAATGAAAATGAGAAGACATTTAGTATCAAATTTTATTGAAATCATACATATCAACATTAGGAGTTATTCTTCCTTTATGTCTGACTTTGCCAAAGAGATTTTCCTGCTATGTGTCTCAACTGCTAATGGATACAGAGGCAGCATGGTCTAAGTCTAGACGCTGAGGCCAGACTACCTGGGTTGAAGCAAGATCTACACTTTCTAGCTCTGTGCCTCAGTTTCCTCATCAGTTAAAAAAGGCAATACTAATACATATTTATGTATATATTACAGTTTGAGCACTCCTAATCCAAAAGCCTGGAATTCAATATGCTCTGACATCTAAAACTTTTGAGTACTGACATCACAAGTGGACGTGACATCGCAAGTGGACGTGACATCGCAAGTGGACGTGACATCGCAAGTGGACATGACATCACAAGTGGACGTGACATCGCAAGCGGAGAATTCTACCCCTGATCTCAGTGGGTCACAGAAGAAACACAGGCACACTACATCTGGTTTATTTAGCAACCCCAAGGAAAAATAAAACTACCTTCAGGCTATGTATATAAGGTGTATACAAAACATCAATTAATTTTGTGTTTAAACTTGGGTCTCGTTCCCAAGATACCTCATTATGTATATGCAAATATTCCAAAATCTGAAAAAACCTGAAATCCAAAACTTCTGGTGTCAAGCATTTTGGATAAGGGACACTCCACCTATATGAGGTTAAATGAACATTGGCAAGGCATTAAAATCAGTGTCTGGTATACAAGTGCTGAGTGTTACTTATGTTTTCTTTTTTAAAGAAGAAATGAAAGAAGAAAATAAAGTTTATTGCCCTTGACAATGTTCTTCCCACTTAAAGCTGTGGGAAGTCAGATTATAAGTGAAGCAAGAAGAAATTTCCATCTCAACATGATTTATTTTGCTTGCACCTTACATTTTGCCACAGTGGGAAACTGTAGTGGAACCATGTTGTGTTCTCAGCTACTATGTACATCTTGGTCTGAACTGGTCTTCAGAGTAACCCAACACCCACCAAGAAGAGACCTTTAAAGGTACTCTAGCTGACAGCAGCCGCCTCAATTCCTGGTTGTAAAAGCATCCATCTTAATCACTGGCAAGAGTTCTATGTCCCTAGAACTAAAAGATAACAGTTTTGAAAGAAATCACTGCATTCCTGCTTTAAAAAATCTGGCCAGGTGTGGTGGTTCATGCCTATAATCCCAGCACTTTGGGAGGCCAGGGCAGGTGGATCACTTGAGGTCAGAAGTTCGAGACTGGCCTGGCCAACATGGTAAAACCCTGTCTCTACTAAAAATACAAAATTAGTTGGGCATGGTGGCGTGTGACTGTCGTCCCAGCTACTCGAGAGGCAGAGGCAGGAGAACTGCTTGAACCCAGGAGGCGAAGGCTGTAATGAGCTCAGATTATGCCACCGCACTCCAGCCTGGGTGACAGAGTGAGACTCTGGCTCGAAAAAAACCTAAGAAGATAAGAAAATAAGTTCTTATTTTCTTCGCATGTGCAGAACAAGGAACAATATCTTAGTATAATAAAATGACACGAATGAAAGGCTGCTCCTATTGCATTTTGACAGCTGACATCATTGCAGGGAGCCAACTGCCTGATGAGGGCCAAATATTCCAAAGGGCTGCTGTTGTAGAACCAGAAGCAATCTTCATTTCATGTTTTGGGGGTGAAAGAGTACTTCTTAAAAAAAAAAAAAAAAAAAAAAAAACAGAAGAAAAGAATGGCAAAACCTCAGTACAGAAAGTTGAAATAGTCCCTTTCTCATTTTCCTTTTGGCTCTCCCCGCCCCATTTTGATCCTATTTGCCTAGAGTTCCCACAGTGCTGCCCCGTCCTCTGCTGAGAAAGATAATCAGCTTTCCTCTCCCCTGCTGATGGTCTTGGCTGAGATGCTGACACAGCCATCTCCTGTTATTGTAATTAGACACTGAACTAGCAGATACTGAAACCGCACACTTTGATGTGTTTTGACTAAATTAAACAACACAAGGGTGCTCCTAAGGAAGCAGACTTGGAATGCATGTGTTCAGAAGTCCAGTCTCAAGCCAAAAGCAATCTATTCTAAATAGGGAGTCAGATGTGGGTAAAAAAAAATGTCCTGGTTATGGCCGCAATACCCTAAATATTTCCCACCCAAGCAACTTATGTAAGTACACGCACTTCTTATCTTAATAATAGATTATGACATACCTTTAAGAGTGATCTCTTTCTCTTTCTACAGAGAAGTCACCTGGTACCCTCCTCATCTCATTCCTGGAATGACTCAATATTTGAGAACTAAAAAGCAAAAGCTCTTGGAAAAGCTGTGTTTTCACCTGGGCTGGCAATCAGTATGATAAATAAAGACTCTTTATAACCTTCCAAGTCAAAAGAAAGAAAATCTAGCAACGGTGATTCATGTTCTCAGATCTTGAGCTGGTGAATTAAAAAGCGTTCTGCAGGAGTCAGGAGGCCACTGATAATAAGGTATTGTCCTCAACAAGCTTACAGCAGCTTTCCTAAGAGATAGTCTTATGAAAGTGTCTTGGAAGTGCTAGAATTTTAGATTTCCTTTCTTCCTGGCCACCCACCCTATGTTGCCAAATCAGGACTCAGAGGCGAGGCATGTTAAGAGGCTTGCACATTACCACCAAGTACCTGTTTGCCATCTGCCAGGCTGTGAGCTTATAACTGTTCACACTAAGCTAATAAAAAATGACCCAGGCACAGGAAAAGTTCCACCTTCACTGGTCACTGAGAACATCATTCTCCACTATACTACATACCAGCTTCATCAAATATCTCAAAATGTTGTGTTTTTGTTTTTTTTTCTTTTTTTGAGATGGAGTATTGCTCTGCCCAGGCTGGAGTGTACTGGCGTGATTTCAGCTCACTGCAATGTCACCTCCCAGATTCAAGCAATTCTCCTGCCTCAGCCTCCCGAGTAGACTACAGGTGCCCACCACCAAGCCTGGCTTTTTTTTTGTATTTTAGTAGAGATGAGGTTTCACCATGTTGCGAACTCCTGAGGCTGGTCACCAACTCCTGAGCTCAGATAATCCGCCCACCTTGGCCTCCCAAAATGCAAAAAAAAAAAAAAAAAAAGAAAGAAAAAAGAAAAAGAAAAAGAAAAGGTCACTTCATTGCTACCCAGCTACCATACTGCCACTCAATGTAAGGTCGGTCATCAAATACAAAGTCACACTTGTACTTCCTCTGTACATCACTGATGTTCCTAACAAATAAAAAAATCCTGTAACTTTTTCATTGTAAATTTCATGTTATTTTATTAAAACTTTTAGGTTTTCTTTAATCTCCAAGGAAGGTGAAGGTATATTAAACATGAAAGAAGTCTTTTGAAAACACATATTCTGACTTTACTAAATTTACAGGGAACAAAAGAGGTCAAGAAAGGAGGAAGAAATTAAGCAGATGTATTCCAGAGAGAGTTCATGCATCTTTGGTGTGCCAAACTTCATGCCTGTCAACTCTGTTTGCAGATAAAATCGTGATGTCATTATTTATCCTTTTGTTCCATTTTTTGCTTATAACGTTGTATGTCTGCTTTTTCCATCCTTATCTTTCTCGATCACTCTGTGGCCCATGGCATAGATACCTTCCCTCTTCACAGTACCCCTCTCTTCTTGGAGTTTCTAGAACCCCATCGTCATCAGGTTTCTATTATGCGTTTTTATACTTTCTGTGTGATCTAAGCCACATCTGTGGCTTCAACTATAATCTTAGATCTTGTAACTCCTTAAATCTAAGCCTCCTGAGGCTTGCTCATGAGCTCCAAATCCTTATTTCTAATTTCCTACAAAACACTTCCACCTGGAAAGGCAGACTCAGAATACTCAAAACTCAAGTCACCATCTCTGCCCATCCCCTTACCATCCAACGGTCCACTTTTCAATGACCAGCACCTAGTGGCTGAAGCCTGGCATCCTCATCTTCTCCCTGCTGCATGCAGTTGGTCATCTGGTCACTTCAACTGTATCTCTCACTTAATCTCTTCTGAGCCTGTCCCTTGCGCTGAACAGTGCCTTATTTTAAGCCCTTGTCATTTCTCACCCATATTTCTACACGAGCCTCGTAACTAGCATCCCAGCCTCCAGGTTTGGAACCCTGGTCTTCCCAAATAAGCCTTCCCAATGCCATCACTGTCTTGAGTCATCGTGCCCTTGTCTAAAATCATTTGGTTAAAATCCCAGCTTACTATGGTGTGTGATGACCCTTGTGATACCTGCTTGCTCTTCCTGTCTTGCCCACCCTCCAAAAGACCATATATTTTCCAAAACACAGGAAGGCACGCCTCAAATACTCTCATGCTAACCTGTCTTTGCCTATACATATTCCTTCTAACAGAAACTCTCATTTCTCTTATTTGCTTGGCTCGTTCCTATTCACCTTCCAAGAGCTCAGCTCAAATGTCAATTTGCCAAGGAAGCCTTTCCTAACTTCGCCTATCCCCTTCTCCTTGGGTGTTCCCCAAATCACCAGTGACCAATCTGTCAGACTTCTCTACAACCTGGGCTTTTTCATCTGGCTCTGAATACTCACTTCACTTTAATACGACTGCCAACGACTCTCCCCCTTTGACTCAGCACTAGACGGATGGGAACTATAATGTGTTTTGTCTCCTTATCCCCAAAACTCAGCAGACTCAGGGTTCAATACGGTCGGTGGGTGAAGGAATAGATTCATGGAGATGGGGGAGGTTACAATCTGTTTTACCTGTCTCTGCAGATGTTTTCTTGACCTAAGCTGTGTACTCTCGCTATCCTTTCCTAAGTGCTACCATATTTGAGTTTTGCCATGAAGGGACTGTCTTCTAGATGGGAAAAATCACTGGCCTCTTCTAACCAGAGTGTCCAGTGTTCTCTGCTAGTAAATTATAGAAGTGGAAGCTAAAGTCTTGACGGTGACCTTCAGTGTCCTTCCAGACTGGTTCACTCCACTCCTATGATGTTTCTGACAACATTTCCTGTAATCTAGGCTTTATCACATTTCTGCTCCAACCACACAGACCTCCTTCCTAAACCCTGAGAACACAGGGCTGGCTCCCACCTTAGGGTCTTTGCAAGTGTCCAGAATGATAAAATCTTCTTCCTCCAAATAGCTACAATTTCAGGTCTTTGCCCAAACGTCACCATCTCAGTGATGCCTTCTTTAACTACCCCTGGCTGCCTCAGATTTCCTATATTCTGGGTTCTCCACTTTGTTTTTTTATCTCCACAGTGTCTATCGTCTGGCACACTATGTATTTTAATTGTCTCTATGAATGGAAGCTCCCTCTAAGAAGGGATTTTGTCTGTTTCATTCCCTGCCAAATCTCCAGCATCCAGTTCTCAGTACACAGCAGGTGCTCAGTGATTTATCTTCCACACTAGGTAATGGTTTTCAAGTTTTTAAAAAGCAGCACAAACAAAAAACAACACAACAGACAACCTGATTTTTAAAATGGGCAAAGGACTTGAATAGACATTTCTCTGAAGAACATATACTGAGGTCCAATACACAATGAAAAAATGCTCAGCATCACTAATTATTAGGGAAATGCAAACCAAAACTACAGTGAAATACTACCTCACACCCATTAGAATGATTACTGTATTCATGGAAAAACAGAAAACAACAAGTGCTGGTGAAGATGTGGAGAAACAGGAGCCCCTCTCCGTTGCTGGTAGGAATGTAAAATGGTGCAGCCACTGCGGAAAACCACGGCAGTCCCTCAGAAACTCAGACAGAATTATCATATGCTTCATCAAATCCTCCCTCTAGGTATATAGCGCAAAGAATTGAAAGCAGGAACTCAAAGAGGTATTTGTTCACCTATGTTCACAACAGCATTATTCAGAATAGCTGAAAGGTAAAAAAATTCTGGCTCACATGACAACATGGGCAAAACCTTGAGAATATTATGCTAAGTGAAATAAGCCAGGAACAAAAAGGCAGATATGGTATCATTCTACTTATGTGAGGTACCTGCAGTGGTCAACTCATGGAGGCAGGAAATAGACTGGTGGTCGCCAAGGCACGAAGGGAGAAAAGGGGAGAGTTCGTGCTGAATGAATACAGAGTTTCAGTTTGAGAACCTGAAAAAGTTCTGGAGATGATGATGGTGATGGTTGTACAAATACATGAATATACTTAATGCCACTGAACTACATGCCTAAAATTGGTAAATTTTATGTTACATACATTTGACCACAATTTTAAAAAAGCAATAGAAGGTCAACTCTTGTCTTAAACTCAGTAAGAAGCGTAACAGGTAAGGCAGATAGAAGTGAAATTGCCGCAGTCGGAGCCAGAATGGAGCCCCAGGGTTCTCCACTCTGCTGGCTTCCTGCTCTTGGAAAATGGACCCCACCACAATTGGGAACCGCCACAGAGGAGGGTCAAAGCTCCATCTCAAAGTGCTTATGCACTGGTTTCACTGTTTTTAAGGACAAGAAGTTAAAACGTCACCCCTGGCTCCATTTCTATAAGGAACTTAGTAAAAAGGAAAAATGCCATCACCAATTGGGCCAAATGTCAACACGGACTGATTTTGAGAGAGACCACTTTAATAAACCCCAGCGGCAGGGGGAAAACATCAGGGGAAACAGCAACACTAATGCACTGGCGCTCATATTCAATGATCACGGACACCTCACACCTTCTGAGCCCCTTCCCATAGTAACAATCCTCAAAACAATCCTGTCAAGTAGGTATGAAAAGAACTGTGTAATCTCCAGCTCACAAGTAAAGAAACATATAAAGTTCAGTCACAGAGAATAACTGAAATGGGACTGACCTCAGGATAATAATCACTAACACTTATTACGGATTTATTAAGACACTTGCTGGACAGTTTTCCACAGACTGTTGGGAGTTCATATTTCCAATCAGCCTCCTTCTACCATTTGGTAGTTACTGCTGCTGTTATTCCTTTGTAGAGTAGGCAAACTGAGGCTCAAAGAACAACCATCCCAAAATCAAGGAGCTAAAGTGGTAGACTGCACAGCCACTTCACTCCAGGGCCTCTGCACTTAACCATCACCATTCTATACTGTCCATCTGAGTCCTCAGCTCTGGCTCTTTGGAAAAGGCCTTCCTTCAACCTAGAAAACACGTACGACTGATAAATTCCCCTAAGTCAACTCTAAATTAAACTAGTACTAACAAAATAATAATTATTATTCCCTGAGCATAGTTGCAATGAGACACTATTGCTAAAAGTAAGAATAGATTCCTAGATATTTAAAAATCCTATGAAAATTGTTATGCAAAAGTATCCTCAAGATGATCAGAATGCATAGTCACATTTGGGTTTGTCCATTCTGTGTCTCCTGATTTTCCCAGGAAACATCTCTCTATAAATCAAATAATCTTCTGGCAGACTGAGTGTTAATGACTCGCTGACCTTTGCTGAGAGCTTCTTCAGAGCTTTCTGAGGATATGGCTGCTTTATTTTCCAGAAACTGGAGACAGGAGAAGTATTTTGTCGTTTTTCAAGAGTGTTCAGTCTGCAAGGCCACCTCGTGGGCTGCAAGAGTTTTGGGCCAACTGGAACAGGTATTAATTTGGAAGAACGTCAGGCATGGGCTGCAAATGGGTGACTATCATGGGCAGGCAAGGAGGAGAAAAGGGCCGAGTCACGGCAGGGCTTGAAGCCAGAGTTACTTCCACCCCTCAGGAGAGGCTTTCAGACTATTTCCTTACAAAGACCTAGAAGTGGATTCTTTGAAACCACCAAACATTGTATGTGTATGTCAATGATTACAATAAGTGCTAGATACGTATGGTGTGGTTGTTTCATTTACTTTGTGTTAAAAACCTAATCACAAGCTCATCATACATGTGTCACCTCCAGCTTGGAATGTGTGATTCCCCAATGATAAGCCCGCCACCCCACTAACTCAGGGGACACTGCTTTCTCACTTCCATTCCAGACTTAGGGGAAGCCCTAATGTCTTCCAGTGGGACCACAGTGTGCGCCATTCCCCTCACCTGAAACCCAAGGATGAAGAAGGGTCTTACCGAGTTCTCCTTCAGCTGCAGCCCTTCCCCATTGGGAAGGGAGGACCGTCTCTTGGATGAGTTCCTGTTTGGGGTTGAGGTCATGGCCCCTGCCTTCTTCTTCACAGTGAGCACTTCACAGCTGGCTTGGTCTTCATTGTGTGTGCTCTTCCCAGCATTGATAACCCTGGAGAAGAAGCCAGAAAAGCTGGTCAGACAGAATGATAAAGCTGAGAGCACAGTCCCTTGTCAAGGATCAGCCAAGACAGTCTCTACAAGTGGCCCGGAACTATAGCCCAGCTTAATGCAAAGAACATTATGGTCTTGGTATTTTATGTTCCCAAATAAATGCATTTTTCAAAAAATGGAATTATGTTAGCACACATTAAAGTATTTACTAACGAAGTTGTTTTGAGACTGTTCACCTTCACAGGTGTCTGACAGATGTGATCAACTCCGCTGACCGATTCTAGTCAAAACACACAAGGCAATCACTCTTTCGGGTTAAGGACAGCGAATTTGTTGGCAATTGCAATGAAGACAGATAATCTGGCTCAGGGAATTCTGTTTCACTTCTCCAAGTGATAAAGAGCAAAACCTTCATCAATCTTATCAAAGTACATGGTAGTCATTTACAGCATATCGTAAAAATCCAAGGTAACAGAGAACCATATTTCACTACTGCCATACCCATTTCTGCTTTACACAAAGGCAAGCGAATGGATCAAAGGTTTACTCTTTTAAAACTATTTTTAACGTCTTGTCTTTTTTCCTGTAGAATAACACTTATCACACTGGGCTATAGGCACTCTGATTTGGACACCAAGACATATAATAGTAGTATCATGGCATGTTGACACTGCTTTGCTCTAATTACTAAATGTTTTAAGCATAGAAACGCTTCAGGAACACACGCTCCATCATTCCTGCACCTTTTTCTCTATCAGGTGACTATAGCATCAAGTCTGGTGTTTCTGCACCAGTTTCTTCTTGAGTAATTAAGCAGCAGCTAAAACAGATTTCCTTAAAGATATTTCTCCTTGATCCGCCACTGCCCATGTTTCCTTTCTAAAACTTCAATAGTGTCGCAGTACTGACAGAATGAGTGTGGAGTTTATAGAACTCAGTAGCAAGGAAAGAAAAGGATTTTCTCTTTTTAAGGCAAGCTAAATAAAAATTCACTTTATAAGTGTGGTGTGTACACTGCTCTATTAATTGAGTTGCACAGCCTCCTCCTCACAGTTAAAATTATTTGTAAATGACTTTTTAAAAATCTTTTCATTCTACAGTAATTATAGGCTCACAGTAAATTGCAAAAATAGTACACAGTCCCATGTATCTTTTGACCAACTCCCCAAACGGTAACATCTTATGTAAGACAGTACAATATCGAAACCGAGAAAATGACATTGATACAACACTTTCACCCAGACTCCTGACCTTATTCAAATTTCACCAGTTCTTACATTAAATAGCTTTTAGTACTAAAAATGGTATCAATCTCCGTAAGCCAACACCCACATGGCACAACCAAATAGGAAAGGAAAGCAAATTGAGACTCGAGTGCCGCAAGATCTAAGCAAGCGAGTTTCAAGCACGCTCCTGTCAAACTCTGGAATTCTACTGAGGCATTTCAGACATTTTTACATTTTGTTTTTAAAATGTATACGGATTTTTAAAAATGCACTAATTTAAAAATTCATTCCCATCTGTACATGTGAACGAATACATGCTGGTTAATACACTTTGGGCAGCTTCAGCATAGTAAGCCATCTAGCTTTTCTCTTCAACCAACCATACCATTGATTGGAAAGAGAATTATTTTTTAATTACTATTACTTATCTGCAAGTTCTAACAAAAAGATCTTATCAGTCATCTACTTCCTCAATTTCAAATTTCTGTATTAATCGAAATTGCTTCACTGGTCTTACTGGGTTTACTATGAATTTCAACTTAAGCACACACACACACACACACACACACACACACACACACACAAATATATATATATAAAAAATATATTTTTTATATATTTATATTATATATATTTATATTATATATTATATTATATATATTTATATTATATATTATATATATATTTATATTTATATATATTATATATATATTTTTTTTTCTTTTCTTTTTTGAGATGGAGTCTCACTCTGTCGCCCAGGCTAGAGTGCAGTGGTGCGGTCTCATTGCAACCTCCCCCTCCCAGGTTCAAGTGATTATCCTGTCTCAGCCTCCCAAGTAGCTGGGACTACAGGAACGCATCATCACACCTGGCTAATTTTTTGTATTTTTAGTAGAGACAGGGTTTCACCATGTTGGCTAGGCTGGTCTCAAACTCCTGCCTCAGGTGATTCACCCACCTCGGCCTCCCAAAGTGCTGGGACTACAGGCGTGAGCCACAGCACCTGGCCGACTTAAGCATATTTTTATCAACAAAAGCCTATGTTTACTCATTTCACATATTACAGTATTTCCAAAGATTTGTCTTTAAATAGACTTTGCTTACAAAGTTTGACAATGATTGTCCTGAGGCCTGTGTAAGGAAATGGGCATCCTTGCTGATCGAGGTCAAATTGGCCTGGAGTGCTCATCACACACTCTCAGGGGCTGAGGGCTGGGGAGAGGGATGATTCTATGTCTATTTTCTTGCCCCACCTTTACCCTCTCTCCTCTTAGGAAAGACATTTTCATATGGCTTAAGGATAAAATGTAAATACTGACGACACAATGAGGCTACCTGCATGACAATGATTAATTCTACCACATTTACTGCCAGAGCTAAATAACTTACCCCAAGCTCCACAGCCAGGAAGTGGCATAGCTGGGATTCAGAATGAACGTACCTTGACCCCTAACCTGACCTCTTCCAACCTTGGGGACATCAGTCTGTGACAGGCTGAGCTGGACTGAGGGGTAGCACAGAATAAGCAAATCAGGCAAGGGGCGAGGCCTGAGAGGAAGGGGAATTATTTCTTTGCATCTCTGGCTATTGGAGGAGTCTGGGCAAAGGTCCAGGAAGGGGGAAAGAACAGGTGGCTCAGATCCGCCTGTCCTTAGAGAAGCTGAAGCTGTCCAGGCCAAGTCACTACGGGGCTTGCTGCTGAAGCTCACAGTACAGAACATGCATTCATCTGGAACATCCCTTTTACATCTCTCCTCAGAGAAGCAAGCCAGGCAGGGGAGGGAGGTACGAAATACCACCTGCCTCCTCCCAGTCACTGGGGACAGCAAATTCCCAATATGTTTGGGTGAATTGTGTACTGGATCATGTTAGACCACCACGGTGTCCCAAATGAGTGCCTTCCCTGGGGAAAGCTCAATCAGAGGTTCAGCTGGGAAAACTTGTTCACGACCACCATCCCTCCACACTGTCATCCATACAAGATCCCTGGCTGCTATTTCCAGAACTTGGCATCACTCTGACCATTGGCACCCAATCCTGGGTTGTAGAAAGGTGTTTTTTCCTTTGAGTTTTGTTTTTTGAACCAAGAAAGCATTGCTGATCTCCAATAGCTACGTGCCAGGCTGACTCATCCACCACTGCTTCCAACAGACAACAAAGCTACTATAATTACATAAATCACGAATCCCTGTCCCCTTAATGTGCTCCGTCTCTCATCTTTCTCCCAGTGGTTATAAACTCCAAAGATGACCTAACTTCAGCAAGAGGTCTTAGAAACTTCCCTGTACGCATATGAGAAACCAGTGACCCGCAGGACCGTGACTGGCACAAGGTCACATAGCTAAATGTGAACACACTTTCGAGTTCTGAGAGCTCTGCTTCAGCTCTTGGGTTGTTTTATTTTCCTATTGTGCATCTATTCTTGTCAGTGCTCGGTTCAGAGGTCTGTCCTGCAATGACTCAAACCCAGAGAATTGTGAAGGAACAATGACCACCCTTACTTTGCTGTTTCATGTTGAATATAGCTTACGAATAACACTCACGAAGGATCAGACAGTCAGAAATGTCAATCTAACGGGAAGATGGCGGTCCCACCTCTGCAAGCCTATTTTGTCAGAAACGATGACCATTCAGATGATAAAATATTAATTTAAATATTAAATTTTAAATATCAATTTAGAATCCGTTTAAAAAACCAACACAGCTCTTATCCCTTATATTATTTAAACTTCCCTACTCCACACAGCTTTAGTAGAAAAGCCTCCTTCTTCTCAATCTCATTTGGCTTTAACAAGTTTGACCAGTATCATCTTGAACATTTTATTTTGCACTTCAAAGGTAAATTCTTTATTTACTAAATATAAACAAAATCTTTAATTTTATAAAAAGTAACTGAGAAAAACTTTGTTTCCCAAGCTGAGGAGCAGCATGCTGCGAGCAGATTCAACAGTTTCCTCAAAGGCAGGTGTAGCAGAAGCACCACTCCCTCGCTGTATGCTCCAGCATCACGTCAGTACCACCTTGAGGTCAACCAGAAAGAAGACTATACTATCTACATTCTTGGCCTAAACAATACTTACACATGATGCTTATTTTGAAGGCTTTAAAAAAAAATGCTGGCGGACAATGAATCATCATGCCTTCGGTCACATTACTTTTCAATTACAAAGAGGGAAAATATTTTTCTTGAAATTAAACTGGAGGTAGTAAGTCATGGTGGTTTTTAACAAAAACTATCTCCCTAGAATATAGCGCATAGCAGGTGCTCAACAAATGTTTACTGAATGAATTTGACAGAAATCAACTCTGCTACTTCCTAGATGCAGATAATGGTATCTCACAGTTTCTGAGAGCTATGTATGTGCCAGAGACTGCTGTTAGTATTTTATAGAAAGAAATTAACTCATTTCATCCTCCTGTCAATTCTATGCGGTAGCTGCCATGTTATTCCTTTTTTAAATGAAGTCACAGCTAGTGACTGGCAGAGTAGGTTGGTCAAGTTACTTGACTTTTGTAAATCTCAGTTCCTTAGCTGTACTTAATGGACTAAATTCCATGACTTACTAAAATTGTGTGTGCATGCGTGTGTGTGTGTGTGTGTGTGTGTGTGTGTGTGTGTGTGTTGGGGAGGGGGGCTTTAGTCATCACAATTAAAGACATGAGTAATTTTGAAGTTTGGATTAAGTTCAAGTAGGAAAAATGTTAGAGGATGAAAGGGAAGCATAGCTACTGCCTCCTCAATATGTAAAGTTTATACCCAGTTGGTTCAACTCTTGATTAGAACGACAACAAGACACATCTTTGCCATTTAATGTGGCAAAGTTAAATTTATTTATGCACTGCTTTAACCTACCAGCCTACCTTCAACTGAACCAAAACACCTAAGATTTTCCCCCTTATAAAAATATGCAAACACAGGCCTTTAAAAACTTGAAAGTAAAAAATCCTGTATGTATATCAGATATAGCTTGAAATTATAACCTAAATCTCAGCCATGAACATGCAGTGAGATCATAGCAATAGCAGAATCTACTTTAAAAAAGCCAACAATTCATTCTGTGTTACCATGATACACACACTTGGAAAAGTCATTTTTTTTTCTATTTGTAAAATACTCTAGTCAATTTTTTTGTGTGTAATCAATGCTACCTCAATTTCAGCAGAAAAGTCTTGCTTTTAGATGGAACTGTTAAACTGTCAAGTTATCTGCTCATAAACCTGACTTCAAGGACACTCATCTGATGACATGGCACTTAGAAAGCCTCCCTATCCGTCAACACAAAGTACCTCAAGTATTCTCACGTAGTGAGTCCTGACACAAAGGCCATGGGCCTCAGAACAGTTTTCAGCAGATTTACAGAAGACAGCCAATCAACAAATGACAGATTAGACATTTTCTTGAAGGTTTCCCATGTGCCACATACGGTGCTAAATACTTCACAGGTGACAACATCATTCAACACCAACACCCTCTCCCTCCCCAGCATGAGGCACTCAGCATAGTGCAGAAGGCAGGAACACGGACAATGGTCAGAGAGACGTGGTTCAAACTTGGTCTCTGTTCATTACTAGATCTAGCTGTGGGTTCTTAGGCAAATTACTTTCTTCCCCTAAAATACAGGTAATAGTCACTTCCCATCAGAAAAGAGTTGTGAGAACTAAATGCTCTAGCATGAAAACTATTTGATAAGTGCCTGGTACATAGTGAGCACTCAAAATATGTTATTTAATAATACACCAAACGCAAAACTAGCTGCCTCTTCTGTCAGGACCCGGGGACGTTATCCAGCCATGCCAGTTAGAGGAGAATCTCCTCCTGCCCCTCCGATTCCATCAGCATCCCACTGCCTTCCTCAGGAACAAAAGGCCAGACATCCAGAGCCTTCGGAGACGTGACACTTCCCAGAACAGGGACCTCCTCTGAGCCCTCTTCTCAAGCCACATATGTGACCGTGGTCTGTACATAGGAGAACACCCGCATGGTTCTGAACATGCTGCTTCCAGATCTGCCCTCCCACACCAGCTCTGGGCCCCCGGGTTCCTGGACTCAGAAGCACAGGTCTCAGAAGCACAGAAAAAGGCCAAATAGAGAATACTGCTTTGTGGTTATTGTTGTCTTGCTTTGTTTTCAAGGAAATATAAAGGCCTTGACGGTTTAGGTTAAAGAGTTTACACTAAGTGTTCATACTGGTTAGCAGACAGTATTCATGTTTAAGGAGAGGTGTTTCATGAGGGCCATAAGGTGATGTGAGATTCATATATAACTAGGAGGTGGTAAAATAGTGCAGAGGGCGGGGGATAAATAACTTACTGAAGACCAAGTAAAGCTATCAATGATAAAAATTCACTTTTCCGACCGGGCACGGTGGCTCACGCCTGTCATCCCAGCACTTTGGTAAGCTGAGGCAGGTGGATCACCTGAAGTCGGGAGTTTGACACCAGCCTGACCAACATGGAGAAACCCCATCTCTACTAAAAATAAAAAATTAGCTGGGTGTGGTGACACATGCCTGTAATCCCAGCTGTTCAGGAGGTTAAGGCAGAAGAATCGCTTGAACCTGGGAGGCGGAGGTTGCGATGAGCCAAGATCGTGCCATTGCATTCCAGCCCGGGCAACAGGAGCAAAACTCCATCTCAAAAAAAAAGAAAAGAAAAGAAAAGAAAATTCTCTTTTCCAGGTAACCTCTTGGGCAACGTCTTATGTAGTTCTCTCAAGTGGTTACTGGCCATGCAGATGGGCTGAAACATAAGGACAACTTAATTCCTAGCTGCAGTAATAACCTTTCATTCTTGGGGTGCTGAAAAACCACAGCTCTGACCAGGAACCTAAGCCTTTGATAACAGCCATCAGCTAAACCAGCTGGATGGCCAGTCAGAAGATCCATCAAGAATAGCTTCTCCCAGAGGGTTTCAGCCGGCTCCAGGCGGCAGGGGACAGGAGGTCATCCCAGCCTGTTCACAATCCGTGACTAGGGAGGAGAAAGGATGGTAAAAAATGAATTTGCTTTGGTGTTTGGCTTTCATGTTTTGGAAGGTGGCTAAGTAACATCTCATGACTTGTGCGGTCACGTGGCCGGGCAGTCTAAGTGCCATCTTGTGGAGGAAGTCGCGTGGTAAAGGCAGATTAAACACAGGCTAGAAGAGGTCCTTCAGTCACCCCCCAACCTTATACCCTCTGGCTCCCAGGCTCTCTCTGCGGCTAAGAGCATTGACCAACAAGGGGTTGCAAACTGGGGTCTCAAGGACCACATTCAGCCCACGATCAGATTGGTATTTTAAACTTTTTTGTCCACAAAGTTTTCATTAAAAGGTAAATTAGTTGCCAATATTTTAAAATTGGGATATTTACATTAAAAATCTTAATTTTTCAGTTTCTTTGGAAAATTAATACATCCAGCTGCACATGTCACACTCTTGAGTAACAACAATCAGCTGGCCCTGAGGGGAGGCTGGCCCCTATGAGAAAGAACATGTCCTTGCTAGTTTACCCCAGATCTTACTCCATCTACTTTTGTCACTGAAGTGACCAGCCTGGCCTCAGGGGCATTTAAATCTGTAACCTTGCAGTTAGAGCTCTGTGACTTTATGAGTAAATCCAAAAAGTAGATACATAGTATATGTTGATTAAAATAATTATTTAAAAAATATTTATTGTATGACCATAGGGATAAGTCAAGATGACAAGGACATGGTTTCTACTCTCAAGGAGCCTATAGTCATCTATTTTAGTTTTAGTCCTTCTGGGTTTCAGACACAAAATACCACTCATGGCTGTAATCCCAGCACTTTGGGAGGCCAAGGCAGGAGAATCATTTGAGGCCAGGAGTTTGAGACCAGCCTGGTCAATATGGTAGGACCCCATTTCTACAAAAAAAAAAAAAAAAAAACACCCAGTGTGGTGGTGTGTGCCTGTAACCTCAGCTACTTGAAAGGCTGAAGTGAAAGAATTGCTTGAGCCCAGGGGAAATTGGAGGCTGCAGTGAGCTATGACCATGCCACGGTACTCCAGTGTGGGTAATAGAGTGAGATCCTGTCTCTTTGAAAAAAAAAAAAAGAGACAGAAATTAAAAAACAAACAAACAACAACAAAAAAAAACACCATTAAACTGGTGGCTTATAAACAATAGAAATTCATTTCTCACAGTTTTGAAGGCTGAGAAGTCCAAGTTCAAGACATCAGCCAATTTTTATGTCTGGTGAGGGCCCTCTTTCTGCACTCTCACTGTGACCTCACATGACAGAAGGAACAAAGCAGCTCTCTGGGGCCTCTTTTCTAAGACCACTAAATCCCATTCATGAGGGCTCCATCCTCATAACCCAATCAATTTCCAAAGGCCCCACCTCCAAAAACCATCACACTGGGGTAGAGGATTTCAACATATGCACTGGGAGTGGAGGATGCAAACATTTAGTCCATTGGCCCTTGTCACAAAAACTACAATTTGCTTGGACTGATGCCATACTCAAGGCTGATGTCACAAGGGACTGAGAACACAGAGGAGACAAGTCAACAAAAGAAGAGTCAGGGAAAGTATCACAGATGAAGAGGCATCTGAGCTCAGTGTTATAGAATGAAGTAAATCAACACTCAGAGAAAGGGTGAGAAAGGTTCTCTTGGCAGAGGAACAGCCTGTGAAAACAGAATGTGCTGTGAAGCTGATAAAGAGGTGTTGGGTGTGACCTAAGTATCGGCTCGGTGAGGGAGCTATGTCAGAACTAGACCACATGAGATTCTACATGAACTTTATCCTATTCAGCCTATAACCAATGGAAATTGAAATCTAAGATTGTTTAAACTAGAAACTGATATGATCACAGTTACTTTAGAAAAATAATATTTGTGGCCCAGTAGAAGATGGGTTCTAGAGGATAAATGACAAAGGAAGAACTCAGGCAGAGTCTCTTACAATAGACCTAGTGACAAGGTTGTGAACCAAACAATGGCTCTTGGTGAAAGGGAAGAGAGGAGACAAATGAACCCAGAAGTCCTAGTAAAACCTGCTGGACATGGGTTATGAAGAAGAGAGAAAAGAGGATGAATCCCATGCTTCCAAAATGGCAGAATGAGGAGCATGAGGTGCCACTGATAATGAAGGGAGATGAGAAGGTGAAACAAGTCTTGGTGGTGGGGAGTTCTGAGGGATGAGATAATGCAATTGGTTTTAGGTCAATGAACAGAGTTCAAGGTACCAGAAATTTCAAAGTCAGTAGCTGCCAAGTTCAACTTAAACAGGGAGGGCAAGCGATTGCCCATGGGCCAAAGCTGGACACCGCTTGCTTTTGCACAGCCTGTAAGTTAAGAATGATTTTTATATTTTTAGTAGGTGGGGAAAATAAAGAATATTTCATGTTCACATTATGTAAAATTCAAATTTCAGTGTCCATAAATAAAGTTTGGCTGGAACACAGCCACATTCATTCATTTACATATTGTCTCTCTTGTGGTTTTTATACTATAATGGCAGAGTTATTAGTAGTTGCAACAGGGACTGTCTGGCTCACAAAGCCTAAATTATTTACTATTTGGACCTTTACAGAAATGTGTGCTGACTTCTGAACTTATTAGTTTGAATTCTCTGAAACTGTTTTTTCAGATCAAAAACAGTTGAAGACTGACAATTTCACATAGTTACACATAATACATAGGGGAAGCAAAAGAGAGAGTTGCAGGTTTGCGTAGGACTTAACATGCATCTTGGTGTTATTAGTAACATTAGCTGTGGATACACTTTGCTCTACCATTTGGAGGCCGGCACTAATTTCTATCCCCTTCACCAAAATAATTAAATAACTGAGAATGAAAAAACAAACAAGAGAAGATATAATGTTTTCCCATAGGTTTTCCCACACAAATGTCTGTGTTTTCGTCTTCCTATTGGTTGTTTAGAAATGAACATTTAGCATAGTAAAAATGAAAATCAGAAAGTCACCTCTGTGTATTTCCTTTCAATAATCCTCTGGGTCTTCTTGGCAAAATCACTAATACTACCAATGTCCAACTTCCTTATTTAAATTTAAATTAGGAAGTCTGTGCTCTGTCAGATGCTGGAACAATTCCCATACAAGGCCCCAGAGCTGCTCTGTTGGAGCCAAGTAAAATCAAAATAAAGGCCAATCCAAATAAGACTTAAGTGTTGAAATTTACATAAAATAAAGCAGAAAAATGGTTTTTGCAGGTTTAGAACAATATCATTTGTTTACAGCTATTTGAATCTGTGATTAAGGAAAAAAAATGTACTGCTTTTCTAAAGATCAGGTTTTTTTTTTTTTTTTAATTTACCAACTATATCAGTACTATCAGCAATGTGAGAAATTTTTTTTAAACAAAGCAAAAGTCAGTTTCAAATATGTATTTAATAAACCCAAACTTTAAAAAGCTTGAAACTAATAAAATATGAAATCAAAAGACAGAAGTATTCTAATCTCAACAGACATTAGATAAAATACACACATTTTTAATTGACAGATGCCTCAGAAGTCCCAGACACCACCTAGGCTTTCTCCTTGTTGCTGGATAAAGTATTGGACTATCTGGGCCTCTGGTATTTTCCTTTCAAACTTTAAAATAACACAAGAGGAATAAAGTTATACAGAAGGGGATTGTTATGTAGTAGGGAGGGTTTTAAGCCCTGACTTGTGAGTAATTTTTAAAAAGGTGCTATTCATCTTCACATAGGAGTCCACTCCACCTAAACATACAGCAGAGCAGGAAACATGGGAGTGAGGGGCAGGTAGACAGGTTTTTCTCTGCTAGAAATTCGAGACGCAGTCTCATATAGCTTTTAAGAGCAGAGAGACTCTGGAACCAGACTCCCTAGGTTTGAATCCTGGATCCGCAAGTTAGTAGCTGCACAACTTTTGGCAAGTTATTTCCCTGTGCCTCAGTTTCTCATAAGATGGGGATAATTAACAGTATTTTTCTCATATGGTAGTTGTCTGACTGTTGTAAAAAAAAGAACTGTTAAAAGCGTTTTATAGGCCGGGCACGGTGGCTCACACTTGTAATCACAGAACTGTGGGAGGCCAAGGCAGGCAGATCGCTTGAGGTCAGGAGTCTGAGACCAGTGTGAACACGGTGAAACCCCGTCTCTAATAAAAATACAAAAATTAAATGGGCATGGCGGCACCTGCCTGTATCTACTCAGGAGGCTGAGGCATGAGAATTGTTTGAACTGGGGAGACGGAGGTTGCAGTGAATTGAGATGGCACCACTGCACTCCAGCCTGAGTGACAGAGCAAGGCTGTCTCAAAAACAAAAACAAAAAAGAAACGGCCAGGCACATTGGCTCATGCCTGTAATCCCAGCACTGTGCGAGGCCAAGGCGGGTAGATCACAAGGTCAGGAGATCGAGACCATGCTGGCCAACATGGTAAAACCCCGTCTCTACTAAAATACAAAAAATTAGCTGGGCATGGTGGCACATGCCTATAGTCTCAGCTACTTGGGAGGCTGAGGCAGGAGAATTCCTTGAACCTGGGAGGCCCAGGTTGCAGTGAGCTGAGATCCCACCAGTGCCCTCCAGCCTGGGCAACAGAGCAATACTCTGTCTCAAAAAAAAAGAAAAAGTGCTTTATACTTAACAACTTAGTTAATGCTTTTAACTGTAAATACGAGAAAGTTGTTGTTATTATCCTCATTTTATTGGCCCCATCAATGTCATATGCATGATGATTTAGGTAAATGTCCTAGGCAAACCATTCCGACATTTTCTTTTTCTTTTTTTTTAGTCCATTTACATTTTAGGTTAATACTGTTATGGCATTTTCTTATAACAATTGAGATTTTACATTATGTACTGTGTTCACATATATGATAATCTTGCAGTTAGTTGCACAACAGACTATAAATAAAACACAGGTAACACAAGAAGGAATTGTGACATGTCACATGGTTTCAGTACCTCAATATTTTTCCAAGGCAAGCACAGTATTACTGCAAATGTACAGTAAGAGTGAGAATTAATTTTCCCCTTACTACTTTAGCCTTTTTAAACTACTTTAACTGAAAACAATCTGCTTTGCAAAATCTTTACCCTTGTGTTAGTTAACCTGCAGAGAAAGTTTGTTTCCAGATTAAAGACTGAACGTACATCAAGTAGCCCTTTGAAGATTAAAGACGGAATGATACATCAAGTAGCCCTTTGAAAACCATTTGTTATCTGATCAAATATTTTTACCTTTGTCCCCACAACCAGGGCAAAGCTCAATTAACAAGCCAAGTCTCCCTAATTTACAAGGGAAAGAACATGCTAATTCAGCCCTTGAGGCCTCAGAATAACCAATCTGAGTTTCATTTTAGGCAAACTGATTTCTCTACCCTAAGAAGGCTAGAAACTACAATGAGACTTTGCTATGCCCTTTGTCAACCTTAAATAATGAGATTCAGAAATTATGATTGAGCATAGAGTTTATTCCAGTGCAGTGCAAAGCTTAAGGATAGCCACCCGGGCAGCACGCACTCCAAATGGATGCGGTTGGTGTTCCAAAGCTGGGAAGCTAAGGTTTCACTTACATAGGTAGAAACAATTTTAGGGGGGGTTGCAGCACTTTCCCTACAAAGCCAGTATATAACATTAAGGTGATTTGCTTAGTATGGATTGCTACATTCCAAGGAAGATTGCTTTAGTATTCCTGAGGAGGAATGATGTTTGGAGGGGCAAGGGGCAAGGGGAGGGCGGGTGTCTTATCTCTGATGCTGCTTCTCCATTCCTTATCATTTACAGGAAAAAGCAGAAATTGCATCTGCATGCTACATGACGCTGGCTACATAGCCACATTCCTTCCAAGGCTCAGAATAACTTGAAGTTCCAACAGCTTAATTTCACACTTTGAAGGAGACAAATGTACCAAATGTAAGCTATTTTAAATTAGATGCTTAATATCATCCTTAAACAAAAAGGACAAGGTGGACTACCAAAATATTTCAATTAGTAAGGGTAGATGTGTTCCAAAATGTTGTGTGTTGTGTGTTTCAGTTGTGTTCCCCCATCTCAAATCACATAGCAGAGAATATGCACTCAATAAGTGTTAATTGAATGAATGAACAAATGAACTCATTTTGCCGGAACACCCCATGCGAGAGAGACTAGAATAAAGGTGTTCTATGCTTGTCTATATATTTCTTAAAGCTTACAATATTTGTTTGGAGTTTCTCATTTAATTTCTGCCTTCCATAGAAAAACTTACTTAATTATAAGCACCTCTACTAGAAAATGAGCTTGGGAGTAGGATATCTGAAAGCGACCCCTAAACATTCTCCAGCAAAGAAGTGGCTGATAGACGTCAGAGCCTACAGTACCTCTTCATCCAAATTCTACCGCTGCCTTCTGCCTTATAAGTGCTTATCCTATTAACAGTTACAGCCTACCAAGAAGGCCCTGGAGGGCCAGGATGGCTCTTTTTCAACATCAAAAGACTATTGCAAAGGAGGGAAATTTCAAAGGTCTAAGTGGGACCTGGATGTAGCAGAAAGGCAATTCTGACACTATCAGTTTGAAGCTACCCAGTCATGAATGAGTTCTTTCAGAAAGTGGGAATTCCCTTGCCTGGAAATGTCCAAAAGCTGGTTTATGGCCTCACAGGGATACCATGAGAGTCTCTGCATGGAAAGGGAAGTTCCTAAGGCTTCTTCTTCAACTGTTGAGTCTGTATCTCCATCCTCTTCTTGCCTCCATCTGCAGCTAATACAAAATCTATACTGCTTTCAGAGCTAAAATGAATTTACATGGAACATAGTTTTAGACAAGAGGAGTGGTACTTTTGCTGAGGTAATTCTCTGACACCTGGTAAACCATATTTGAGGTATGGCTAGTCTCTGTAAAATGGAAATTTCATGGACTTGACTTCCTGTCCCCAACAAGACCTTTAATATGGGGTGTACAAGGGAACCTAAAGTGCTGCTGTTCCTTGGGGCTGCAAATGTGGCTTGCTGTTCTTCTTCCCCAAACAACTTTCCCTGGGACATCTTCTTTATTCCCAAGGCTTCATTTAAGATCCAAACACTAAGCACTGCCAAAATCCTATCTACAGTACAGCTCTCCGGGGTGCCTGGTCTGAGTTTATAAATACCTTTAGAGCATCTGCATTTGCATGTTGCACACATGCAAGCTGCCCAACCCTCTACTCATTTCTCCTTCCTTCTGCTGTTTATTTCCTGTCTCAAATACCATCCTCCTTCTGCTGTTCTTTGTCTTAGTGGTCCATGAATTCCAAGGAGCATCCTTGTCCCCCCAGCTTACCACTCTCCCCACATCTAGCTTCCCAGACTGTGGGTTTGGCCTCACAACTATGACTTACATCCCCAATTCCATGGCTTGTTCAGGCCCTCATCACATCCAGCAGGCACCAATATATAAACATCCTAACCTGTCGCCTCTTCCTAGTAAATCCTGCACAGCATGGCCGGATGGACCTTTCTCAACTGTGAACGTGACCATGTCTCTCCCACGCTCAAATATCTCCAAATGGGCTCTGAAGATTTCAGGATAAAATTTAAACTTTTGGGCTAGTCATGGTGGCTCACGCCTGTAATCCCAGCACTTTGGAAGGCCGGAGCAGGTAGATCACTTGAGGTCAGTAGTTCGAGAACAGCCTGGCCAACATGGCAAAACCGTCTCTACTGAAAAACAATATAAAAATTAGCCATGGCAGGTGCCTGTAGTCCCAGCTACTCAAGAGGCTGAGATAGGAGAATCGCTTGAACCTGGGAGGAGGAGGTTGCAGCGAGCCAAAATTGCACCACTGCAATCCAGCCTGGGCGACAAAACAAGACCCTGCCTCAAAAAAAATTTTTTTTAAACTTTTTACTTACCAGATCAGTGTCTTCCTGATGGGCCCTCTGCTAATCCTCAGCTTCCCCTATCTGGTCTCCTTACACTCCCTCATCCTAAGCCATAATAAACAGCTTGTGGTTTACAAAAAAACACCCAGTTGCTACATACCATGATTCCTTCTCACATGCTTTTTCCACCCCCTGCAATGATCTAACCTCCTCTTGTCTGACAAACATCCCTTAGCCTTCAGCACTCAGTTTGCTAAGGCTGTTTTGCATGCACTTTATTGTTCTTAAACACTGCAGTGTAACCAGTAAGTTGCACAGTGCTCTTAGTATGGAAATCATCAGAAACTTGGACTGGTATCCTAGCTCTGCCTCCGGCTAGTTATGTGCCTTGGCGAGGTTAATGGGCTACCGTGTGGACTAGGAGAATGAATAAATGTAAAGTGCATACACCTGGCGGAGACATGTTTATCTGCACAGACTCCCCTGCTCCTAGACATCCTCTTTCCTTCTCACCCTCCTCCGTCCCATTCATATGGCTTTTCCATGGCCAGAGTTGACTGGTCTAGGGATGGCCACCTGATTTCTGAGTTGAGCCAATTAGGGCCCTTCTATGGAAAAGGAAGGAAAGAAAAAGGCAGCAGAAGGCCAGAGCGGGAAGAGAGGCAGAGACAAAGAGGAGAAATGAAGCAGATTATGTGAGAAGAGTACATACTAGTACATACTAGAAACAGAATCTCAACAGAGTCCCTGGTTCTAGCTGTTCCCAAGACCTATTTGTCCTTGGAATATCTGGGTAACCCCAATATCCTCTAATAAATTCCCCTTAAATGGCTGTCACTTGCAAGCCAGAGTGTAACAACACCCAACTCTCAATACACCCTCACGATACTGTTATTATTAAACTGTAAGCACCCTGAAGGTAGGAGAAGAATCTTACTTAATTTTGTATTTGCAGAGATTAGCACAGTGGATGATAAACAGCAGGCAGTCAAATACCTACTAAATGAAAGGTTTGTTGACTTCAGGGGAGCAATTGTAACTAGGGGTTAAAATTTGTATCACAAGCTCAAGGATGTCTACCTAACGTCCTGTGCTAAGAGGTAAAACACAACAAGAAGTAGCAAACTTTTGCCAGTTATGACCAGAGCAAGCCAGTGAGCTAAACATCTGACAGCCACTGGTCAGGCTATTTAATCTTAATATCTTTGATTTATTGTCAATTGAGTAAATCAAGTTTTACTTTAAGGATTCAAAAAGAAAGCTGTCAAACTTACATAGATAACTATCACTGAAGCTTACCAAGCGTAGGCAGTGAGATGCTCAAAAATCTAGCAACTGAAGAAAACAATCACTCCCGTGGCCTGGGATACGGAAGGACTCAGAAATCGTTGGAAATTCCACAGACTCAAAATGAGGTAACTGTTTACCTTCCTTATTGCATTTTAATCTAGAGATTAAAATAGATCTCATTGTTCCAGAATCCTGCCTATGGTAAAAAATGGCTTCTCAATGGCTGAGAATAAATTTTAATAGCGGAACCAGAAGCCTAAGAGAGGAAATCAGGAGGAAGAATTTTTCTTCATAAAAATGACCATGAGGTTAATGTTCATTTCATTACATTTCTAAATTGCATATATTTTTGTAGGCTGATTGCAACATATCCTTTCTGTATTGACGCAAAGTATAAATTAATCAGTAAATACATAAAATTCTTACATCCTACATTTTCAAAATATTTCCTTCCTCATTAACTCATTCCTCAGGTAACTAAGGCACAAAAGTTCATGAATAAGATGACTGATAAATTTGATGAATGAATTAACCAAAATCAACACCAAATCATGGTTAGACACAGGCTTACTGAAAATTTTCTAAACCACAACCTAATAAAATATAATACTAAATGACTACAAATGCAATCTAGGACACTTTCCATGGCAAGGTATATTTAGAATTTCAAGCTCTGTTGTTTAGAATGGTTCTCAGATTTTCATGTGCCTGTGAGTCATCTGGAGGACTTCTTAAAACATCGATTTCTGGGCCTCACTCTCAGAGATTCAAACTCAGTAGATCTAAGGTAGGATCTGAAAAAAGCTCCCAAGTGGTGGTGATACTTTGTGTCTACTGATGACGACTGAGTTGCACTGGCCTAGATGAATCATGGTCGCTTTGATTTCACCAAAGACTGGAATTCCCCTGGATCCTCAGTCTCATCCCACTGAGCTAGAGAACTGTACGTGACATGCCCTTAGTTTATAATCCACTGGTGGTGGCTGGTGCTACCAGAATCAGAAGCTCAAGAGACTCCTAGCAATGGAAAAGGGATCCCAGTGAGGCATAGAATCATGGTAGCAGGAACGTAAACCTGGTGGAGTTCGGGGGGTGGTCACTGGGAGTGGGGCAAGGGGGACTGGGGACTAGGAAAATGAGGACTCGGGAAAGATTAGGAATGAAAGTACTCGCAGGTCACTAGCTGCAGGGGAAGGGAGTGGGAATAGTGGTGAATGAGAGTCTACCCCACATGGAATTCCTGTTAGGAAATGGTTGGCAATAGAAAAGAAATGGTAACCGAGAGTGGGAGAGGGCAGGCAACACACATGAAGCTTGTTTCCCGAGGTGGAAGTGGCTGCCATACAAAGGGGTACAGGGAATCCAGATTGCTCAGCACATCCAACCTGGAAAGGGAGTTACCATCTGGGACAACTCTTTTTCTATCAAAGATAATGATACACTATCTAAATTATCGACAACAACACACTTTTATTAAAAAGAAAAAGGACTAAAATAACACCTGTAAATACTTGTGTTTAATTTACTGTTATCTCAGTTGAACCTGCCAACAACAAGATAGACAGGGAAGGTATGATCTGTCCAATTCTATAAAAAATTGAATCCAGAAAACTGACTAACCTGGGGTCAGATAGCCATCGGGCAGTAAAGGCAGACTGAGATCCCACCTGATTCCAAAGCCTATTCACCCACTACCTATGCAGCAGAGAAAGGAAGCTGAGCAGCTCTCGGATCTAGAAGCAAAACCAAGGGTCCACTGGAATCATACAAGCCAAGTGTGAGGTTTTAAGAGGGAAAGGTGCCAGATGCTAAGAAAAGTTCAAGCACCCACTAGATATGGCAAAGAGGTTATCAGTGGCTACTGGTAAGGACTATAAAAACCGAAGTCCTAAAATACTCTCCCCTCCCAGAGAAAGTAAGTTCTAAGGTGATAAAATGCACTAAGTCTGCGATGGAATGCATTTGTTTCCAGGAAAGTAGTTCCCTTGTGTGCTTCCTTTTTATGAATAAGCAAGTTAAAAACCTGAAACAGCATCCATGCCTCTACACAAATTTTGGCTATAATAAAAAGGTGGCACTGTGAAACTGCTCTAAAATGCTGTCACAAGTTTCTAGAAATTATAAATCACTATTTACAGAGTAATTAAATAACAGTTTTTTACTTTATTTTTATTTTTTTGAGACAAGAGTCTCAGTCGGCCACCCAGGCTGGAGTGCAATGGTGTGATCATGGCTTACTGCAGCCTAGGCCTCCCAGGATCAAGCAATCCCCCTCCCTCAGCCTCCAAGTAGCTGGGACTACAGACATGTGCCACCACGCCCAGCTAATTTTGTTTCTATACCTTTTGCAGATACAGGGTTTCACCATGTTGTTCAGGCTGGTCTCAAACTCCTGTGCTCAAGCGATCCACCTACCTTGACCTCCCAAAGTGCTGGGACAACAGGTGTGAGCCATTGTGTGTGGCCAACAATTTTTTAAGTTAGCTCCAAATTCCATGGACGTTTCAAAACTTAATGTATATGTTTTTGTAGTTAAAGATTTACTGATAATTTAGTTTTAAACTTTCATATTATTCTTTTAAAGCTCAGATTCAGCTTCTGGCTAACAAATTTTAGTGAGTATTTCATCAACAGAAGCTTTGTGTGTGAGGGGAGGGTTTGTAAATCTGTGTCATTACTGTGATGTCTAGAATACTGTAAATGAAAAAGCAATATTGTATGCTCTTTTGCATAAGAAAATAAGAATATATATTATATATATGTATATATATCTTAAATGAAAACATTGAAAGAATAAACTAGTAACTAGTAAAAACAGACACCTATAGGGATTATGTGTGAGAAGAATAGAGATGGAAATGGAACCTGGACAATTATAGTAGTATTTGTATCTTATTTATTTTTTTGAGATGGAGTGTCGCTCTGTCACCCAGGTTGCAGTGCAATGGCATAGTCTCAGCTCACTGCAACCTCCCTCTCCCCGGTTTAAGCGATTCTCCTGCCTCAGCCTTCCGAGTTGCTGGGATTACAGGCACCCGCCACCACACCTGGCTAATTTTTGTGTTTTTAGTAGAGACAGAGTTTCACCATGTTGGCCAGGCTGGTCTCGAACTCCTGACCTCATGATCTGCCCACCTCAGCCTTCCAAAGTGCTGGTGTTACAGGCGTGAGCCACCACACCCAGCCATCTTATTTTTAAAAAATAATTTTAACTCCTGAAAATAAAAATATTTAAAAGCACACCCAATAATTAAAAACTTAACAGTATAGCAAATTGGTAATCTAACAATAATTAGTAATCAAACAATGCAAGTGACTTTTAAACAACTATAGGACAAAAATCTAAAGAGGAAAACTGTTAAAAAAAAAAAAAAAAGTCTCAAAATGTCCTCAGCAGTTTTACTGTTAGAAATATCAGTACTGACATTTTGAAACTATTTATCTATAGATATATAAAGACATATTTTAAAATATAATATATATAAGATACATATTCTAATAACATGTATATATGAAATATATATGTTTTTAGGGAAAGCATAAACACAGTCCCCCACTACCACAAATTATGCAGTGGAGTTTCCCATTTTGGGGCAATCACAGGGGTCAGCACATCCAGAGTGCAACAGATAAAACTCACCCTGGGAAAACCACTTTCATGATCATGTTATCTCCCCTGCCAGGTAAGAATGGGATATAGAAAAAATGTTATTAAGAGCCATAATCTTCAATGTAAGGCAATAAATATAAATTAAATTGAAGAAAAACCTTGTATTGTTAAATTTGAATTGGAGTTGTCAGTATGAAGTCAACTGTTGAAATACATGTATTTTCTAACGCTCTCTACTCAAAGGGCCTGGAAACAAGGACATCCCAGGACTGTGAGCATTCCAAACATTCAGACTTTGTATCCAAATACTACTCCTCATTGAAAGAAACTAGCGTTTCTTGGCAAAATGGCTGGTTCCAGATATGAGTCAGTAAAAGTATAAGGTGAGGCAGAGGCAGTTGTAGGGCCAGAAAGCACCCAAAGATAATATAGCATTTCAGAAAGACACAGAAGTATGTTTGAAAGGGCTATTACTGGTTAATTCTGAGATAATTAACATCAAAAACAAACAAATGCTAACATAGAGAAAAACAAATCCCTAAATCTACAGCGCTAGTTAAAAAGAGAAATAAAACTAAATTTCTAGGGCTGGGTGCAGTGGCTCATGCTTGTAATCCCAGCACTTTGGGAGGCCAAGGTGGGTGGATCACCTGAGGTCAGGAGTTCAAGACTAGCCTGGCCAACACATGGTGAAACACTGACTCTACTAAAACCCCCAAAATCAGCCAGGTATGGTGGCGGGCACCTGTAATCCCAGCTACTTGGGAGGCTGAGGCAGGAGAATCCCTTGAACCCGAGAGGTAAAGGTTGCAGTGAGCAGAGACCACGCTATTGCCCTCCAGCCTGGGCAACAAGAGTGAAACTCCGTCTCAAAAAACAAACAAACAAAATTAAATTGCTACACTGAAGGTAAGTATTATACTTATGGCTTATTCTGAAAATTGATAATTAAAGGAGAGAAATTAAACACTAACCTATCTTGTTGAGAAAAAAACTAGTTTTTTCCCCCAGTTAATAAAGCATTATGGACTGACTGACTGCGTCTCTGCCAAAATTCGTATGTTGAAATCCTAACCCCTAATAGGATGCTTTAGGACATGGAGATGTTGGGAGGTGATTGGGTCATGAAGATGGAGCTCTTGTGAATGGGATTAGTGTCTTTATAAGAGAGACCCCTGGGAGCTCTCTGGCTCTCTTTCCCACATGTGAGGCTATAAGAAGGTGGCAGTCTATAACCAGGAGGAGGGCTCTCACTGGAACCTGACCATGCTCACACCCTGATCTCAGACTTCCAGCCTCTGGAACTATGAAAAATAAATTTCCTGTTTATAACCCATTCAGTCTGTGATGCTTTGTTACAGCAGCCCAGACTAAGAAATAATAAGGCAATATTATTCTTTACAGAAAAATGGCATAATATACATAGTGGAATTGATAATTAGAAAATAATCAGTTTGCAACCCGCAATGATATAATTGATTTGGGCAAAGATTATCCACAGATGCTAAATCTATCAGATGGAAGATTATTGTCAAAAGGGTAGTTACATGGTGTCACCTCACATATTACTTGCTAATTTCATGGAGACAAACATGCCTTTACAAGGGAAAGATATGGTAAAATTAAGTGATCAAACATGGATCCTGTGAGTGGGAGGACCCGACACTGCATGAGTGGGCTACACCTCCTGATGTGATGCAACTTGAAATGCACAGCATCACCCAGAAAGTATTCTTCCCAATCTAATTGTATGAGAAAAAAAGGAGGTAGAGAATTGGGCTAAACATCATAAGGAAACAACTAGAAAAAAGTAAAACATTATGATATTTTGTAGAAAACTAGTTTGGTTTCTTCAAAAGGTCAACCTTATAATAAAAAGGCCATAAAAAGACATTTCTGGGATGGGGGGTAAACGCAAATGTGGACCATAGGTCATCAATCAATGAGAAGTTTCTTGGGGCAATAATGCTTTGTGTTTCTGTAGGAGAATATGCTTGTTCTTACCTGATTCAGACTGAAATATTTAAGGGTTAGATAATGTAAAAGGATCCAAAGGAAAAAGAATGCATTTAGAAAGATATAGCAAACAAGCGAATGTTAATAACTTGAATCTAGGTGAAAAATATTTAGGTACACATTATTCTTTCAACACTTCTACATGTTTGAAATGCTTAGTAAAACACCTTGCTTTCATCCTACGAGGAAATGAAAGTTTTTACAAATGTATACAATAAAATGTTAAAACATGTACAATTCAAGATTATGGAAAAAGGAATGAAAGGAAATATCAAGAATGGGAGGAGTTTCAATGCACATATGCTGACCACATATGTGCATTGAAACTTATGTGTCAGATACTTATTAAAAATTAAGCCTCAATGGTCAGGGACAGTGGCTCACACCTGTAATCCCAGCACTTTGGGAGGATGAGGAGGGTGGATCATGAGGTCGGGAGTTCGAGACTAGCCTGGTCAACGTAGTGAAACCCCGTCTCTACTAAAAATACAAAAAATTAGCTAAGCATGATGGTCTGCGCCTGTAGTCCCAGCTACTCAGGAGGCTGAGGCAGGAGAATTACTTGAACTTGGGAGGTGGAGGTTGTGGTTAGCTGAGATTGCACAAGCTGGGCAACAGAGAGAGAGAGACTCCATCTCAGAAAAAATTAAATAAATAAATAAATAATAAATTAAGCCTCAAATGTAGTTCTTGGCTTTCTGGCTGCCACAGCAGAAAGGGAACTGTGGCCACTGTCACAACTTGCCGTCATCCAAAGCCCAACACGGCTAGTTCTGTAGGGAAACTAGAGCTGGTTCAGAGGAAATGTTTCTTCCCATGGGTTTTCCTATGGGAAAGATTCATTGTTAAAGGGAACAATATCCTCATCATCACTCCCACAATATATGCAAGGGAAAAGGGGCCTATTCCTTTCTATGTCTGTCTCTCGATAGAAAATAAGGGGGTAGTTCCAAAGTCAAGTGCACTGAAAACCCTATTAGGAAGAGAGGTAGGTAGGCAAGAAGAATAAAGACGAACTTCACAGAGTACTACAGAGATGGCCAAGCGATGGCCAAGCTGCACATCATTCAAATTAATTTCCATAGATGCTATTTGCTCCCAAAAAAAACTTGATAAATGGCTGGGGAGGAGACCAAAAAACAAAAACAACAAAAAAACATGAAAAAACAACAAAACTGTCATTTTCTGTTTGTTGCTCATATACAGAATTAAGATTGATCTCTGTATTGTTCAAAAGAGATCAATTGTTTTTCTTTAAAGCTGAGCAGCACATTACTCTTGTACTCTGAAAAGTGTAACATTGTAGAAGAACTTATTTCTGGAAAAACTAGATAACTCAGGCAACTCTCACCGCAATGGATGGCAACCCAACATGCACATAGCCAGAGTTTTTCTTACAAGCTACTCTGGTCTGCTGCAACTCAGGAATGATCTAGACTCTAGAAAATCTTAGCATTTAATGCTGAAAAGTAACACATCTGACACTTTAATCACTCTCCACAAGCATCACCCTTTTGCCTTATGTGCACAGGACTTCTACTATTTGGTGTGGTCACAGGGGTCGGGGTGGGCAGGAGTGACCTTGGCAAGTCACTCATAGCTCAGTTTCTCGATTGGACTCCTGATATAACATATGCATGTCTGATAATTTTTGACTGGATTCTTACACTGATTTTGAGCTTACTGGGTACTGGATATTTTTATACACCCACAAATATTCTTGAGCTATATTCTCAAACAAAGGGACATAGTTACTTTGAAAGAGTTTGAGCCTTTTAGGTTTTCCTTTTACGATGTGTTAGGTGGGATGAGACTGTGTTAAGTCTACAGCTAATTATCCCCTACTATTTAAGGCAAGACCCTTCCTAATGCACTGTGAATGAGGTTTTCCCATTTGGTTGATGGAAGGGGCACTATTCTTGGCTCTGTGCAAGCACTGGGTGCTGTTTCCTCTAATGCATTGGATGGCATCTCCAGCTGGCTTCCTCATAGGAATATGCTAATCAGAACCCTGCTGAATACTTGAGGCAAACTCTCTGCGGATCTCCAGAACTCTCCCTCTGTGCAACTATGTATTCTCCAGGACACTGTTCCGTGAATTCTAGCCTTCTTGATCTTCTCAGTCTCTCAACTCCTCTTCAACTCAGAGGGCTTGCTTGGTTCTGCCTGGGTGGGCACCATTCAAAGCATAATTGAAAAGGGGACAATTTCTCAATGTGGGGACAATCACAGGGCTCACCCCCATTTGCTTCCCATCTTTCAGAGATCACTGTCTTCTGTCGCCTGATGTCCAGTGTCCCACAAACTATTGTTTCATGTATTTAGTTTGTTGTCTCTTTATTTTTTTATACAAAAAATTAGCTGAGTGTGGTGGTCTGTGCCTGTAGTCCCAGCTACTCAGGAGGCTGAGGCAGGAAAATTGCTTGAACCTGGGAGGTGGAGGGTGTGGTTAGCTGAGATTGCACCAGCTGGGCAACAGGGCGAGACTCCGTCTTAAAAAATAAACACATAAATAAATAATAAATTAAGCCTCAAATATAGTTTTCAGCTTTCTGGCTGCCACAGCAGAAATAGAACTGTGGCCCATCTCTTTCCTAAAAGTTTGTTTTCAGAAACCACCTGCAAGTATGCAGCCTCTCTCCCCTACTGTCTATACCTCCACAGGGCAGAAATTGTGAGTAAACTGCCATTCTTACAGTGTCCCGGCAGCTCTGCCAAAGCTTTCTAAACTGTCCTCAAACCTTTTTTAGTCATATTTCACACTGTCTAATGCTCAATTGAAAGGAAAAGTGAAATGCTGGTCATTAAAATCTTAAGGCTCTAAGGAAATAAGGAGATACGGGTAAATATGAGTATTATTCAATGTCAGTTGTATTCCTCAGCTATAACACCTTTATAATTTAACAGCTTTGGTAAAATACAAGAGCTTTAAATACCTCCCACTCTCTGCCAGATAAGGAAGATGAACAGTTAAGGGGGACAAAATTTTTTTAATTCATAGAATTTCAAGAGAATATAATCTAAAACCCAGTTTAAAGATTTTATTTCTTCCCTTATTCTAATCATTGCATATTAATCTCTCATTATTTGCCTCAAATTATGTACAAACACAAATGAGCTAAAAATCTGTAAAGTCAGCAGCTAAGTTAGTAGCAACAGGCTGACAAATACTATAATGGATACATGTATGAATTCCATAACCATGAACGCTGATCCAGATTCCGTATCAGCAGCAAATGCTCTCCCTGGAAGAGACAGGGGAGGGGCATCTTACGAAGTGGCTATATTAGGAAGCAAGCCACTAGGAACTAGCAAAGGATCTTGAATTTTAGTTCCTCATTAACCTTCATCCAAAAAACAAGGGTGAAATAGTGTGTAAAAAGCAAGGTCAGATCGCAAAATAGGTGGAGGTTACATTTTCACATCTAGCTCTGGAATCGGTCATTTGTTTTTTGTTCTGTTTTGTTTCGTTTTTGGCCTTTTCCAGCTCCAAAGGTAAAGCAAGATGCTCAAATGTCTATTTTCAAAATGAACCCTGGAATGACTTGCATTTTAAACAGCATGATGCATTATCTTTAATAATAGCACTGGCCACATTTTGGAGGAAGTTAACTGTCTCAGCAAATGACAGAAAATGATCCTTTCACATCTGCAGCTAGTAATCTAAGAGCTCTGAATAGCAATTCATTCACATCAGTCAGTCAAATAATGGCCTAATTCCTCTTCCAAATTCATACTGCTTATTGTTTTATGGAACAATCATAAATGGAAAGCCTTCAAGGCTTTGCATTCAAATATCTGATGTTAGGAAGTAGATCACCTGAATGAGGAGAAACAAAGCTATCATCTGACACCCATGCTTGGCACCAGACCCTTCACATCCCAAGGGACAAAGCCCCTGCACGGAAATAACCCAAGGAGGAGGCACATCCATCGTTGCCTAGAATTTCCTCAGTAGGCTTCTCTTTCACTTCTTGACATTCAAGAGTCAGAAGCACAGAATTAAAAAGGAATAAAACATGTGCTAACAGAGAACTTCATAAACCCAGGAGGCTGAAAGAGAAAGTATGCATGAATGTTTGTCTTCTGGGGAGGTTAAGAGGTGAAGATAGACTGTTCTCATGCTGCTATGAAGAAATACCTGAGACTGGGTAATTTATTAAAAAAGCAGGTTTAACTAACTCACAGTTCTGCGTGGCTGGGGAGGTCTCAGGAAACTTACAATCAAGGCAGAAGGGGAAGCAAACACATCCTTCTTCACATGGCGGCAGGAAGGAGGAGTGTGAAGCAAAGCAGGGAAAGCCCCTTATAAAACCATCTGAGTGTGGTTTTTATATAAAAAATATAAAATAAAATATAAAATATTAAATATATAAAATATATAAAAAAATAAAAAATCAAATCTCGTGAGAACTCACTATCATGAAAACAGCACATGGGTAGCCACCCACATGATTCAATTACCCCACTGGGTCCTTCTCATGACATGTGGGGATTATGGGAACTACAGTTCAAGATGAGATTTGGATGGGGACACAGTCAAACCATATCAGAGGGGATGCTGTAAAGAATCAACAATCAAAACCTTTGAAAGTATACCTTTCAAGCCTAAAGCTCTTAATACATATTCATAAAAAAATCAAATAAAACATGCACAAAGCTCTATATCACCTAAATTGATAATTATGGGAAAATCAGAACCGAGACTTTAAAAATCATTTATATAAACTGTTTCATCTTTCAGATGAAGAAAATGAACTGTAGAAAATTCTCAAGTTGTCCAAGGTCACACAGTGATGACCCCGATTATGACGTACTGAACCTCTGTCTGATGCATCTCCTACAACTCAATGTTGAAAGGCTCAGCACGCCTTCTGCTTATCCTTCCAAATGTAAAGATTAAATTTACAACATCACTGTAACCTCTGCCTTCTAAAGAATCATATTCCAATATTCCCTGCTCCAATTAACAGCAGTTTGGATTGCTGCTATTAAGTTTCCCGGCCACAGAAATGATGGGGCTGTTGGATGAACAGGGCTTAACACTGACTGACTGGGTGTGGGAAAATGAAACTGCACCCTCTCTTCTAGTTATTTCGTGTTTTATCATTTACCCAGCACTTCCACATACATTATCTTCATTAACACTCCAACAATCTTGTGCAGCAGGAAGAGCAAGCATTACACCTCCCTTCTTCTAGATAAGAAAACCGAGTCTCAGGCCTGCCTAATTGCAACAAAATATAATACAAGATGATATTGGAAACTAAGGCAGTGAGATTTATTGAGAATAGCATCAGCTTAAAAACTGAACTAGACAAGGTTAGAATCCCACTTGCTTCCTTACTAGCAAAATAAGCCATGGACCTCATTTCTCTCCTCTGAATTGGAGCTACTATAACCACGTTCCTTCCAGGCATTTTTGAGGATTAGACAGCGATTCTGCAAAATGCCTGGCACAGCAGCAGTCTCTCAGCAAATGCCGGCTAGCATTAGGAAGCACTAAAATTAAACATTCTAACAAATCTCAAGTTTCAAGTCCTGGAAACTGTAACTAGATAATACTAACAGTTTCATTTAAACTACAAAATCTTCAGACATGGAGTTGACAACAGTTGATTGGCTTCAGTTGACATTTATAGCTATCCCCTTTTCTATTTGTTCAAGTATTTCTGGCTCTACTGACTTTGTATGACTTTTTGCAGGTTGCTTTCTCCTTGTCAGACACACCACACACTTTGTATATTCAAATACATGTCTTACGCTTCATTTTATTCCCAGTAATAGATCTTTTAATTCCAGAAGAGGACCATATGGTTATAGAGAAAGAGGCAGGTGAGGAAACGAGCCCTCACCACTAAGACTCCCAGGAAGTAATCAGCAAGTCTCATTCCCTTAAGCAGGGCACAGACCCAAACACGTCTTGGGCCAGAATGCTGTATCTAGGGCACCACGGTGCTTGCAGCAAACTGGAGAGCATGTGTCCCTTCTAAAGGGGCAGCCTGTACACAGCTCCAGCTGACTGGGAATATGGCTCAGTGTTACCAAGTCTCCTGGCATTTCAAGAAAAGCCAGAATCTATATTAAGAAAAATTTCTGGAGTTTTGAAAATACAATGCTGGCCAAACCAAAAAAAAAAAAAAAAAAAGCTTATATGCAAATCTGGTCCATGGGTCACCATGTCCTGTGTTACCCTAATGCCTTCTGAGATCTAGTAAACCAAACTGCAGAGAAACTCTGTTCTGGAGTTTTCTACCTGGAAAGTCATGCAGAGAGCAAAGATCATGAAACACCCAGAGAGTGGGCTGCTGAAATAAAAAGGATGAAATCTGAAACAGAATCCATTGGAAAGTAGGAAGATAAAGAAGTTGAGGGTTAGGATGTAAGATGGCTGCTGGCCCCAGGAGAGTCCAGAGTTCCTACGGTCAGAAGATGATAGTGAGAGTGATTAGCTGGAAAACAAGGCTGTTGAGAGAGGTTTTTCCATAAAAGAACAGATATAAAGGCTTTTGACTCCAGATAAGGTTGTGACCTAAATAAACTTGAATATGTGAGAGAGGCAAACTGACTTGAATACTTCTGAGCTTCTATCAAGTCTTCAAGGCTTTCAGATGCATTAATGATATATGATCCTTAGGCCTCTTTCAAAGAGTTTGTTTTGATGACATAACCCATGCCTCTTCGAATGTTATTTCTAGAGGGGTGAAATAGAAAGAAACTTGGAATGAAAAGAAGTGTAAAAGAATCTTTGTGAACTTGGTGTACGGCTTTTATAGATATGTACAGACATCTATCTTCTCTGATGGAACAAACCTGGAAGTAGTAAAGTGAGTCAGCACTTTATTATCGTATTTAGAAATATATGACTCATGGAATAATCAACTTTAAAAAGTGTGCTGAGAAAATCCATTAGTCAGAGATTCCAATCATTCTTTTATATATGAAAGGCAGAGCTATAGTAAAACACCAATTTATCCTTTATCATCTAATTTAATAGACATCATTTCAATCTTTTTAAATGCTTTAGTGAAAATTCAATACTTTTTTAAATGAAGATTTTTGCTCTCCAAGGTAAATATCAAACAACCCTAAGAATCACTCAAAATTTTAAATTCACAGAAATTATATTATACAACATTGATTCCACCTACAGAGCTGTTTTTGTTTGTTTTTGTTTTGAGACAGAGTCTTAGTCTGTCACCGACGCTGGAATGCAGTGGCGCAATCTCAGTTCACTACAACCTCCACCTCCTGGGCTCAAGTGATCCTTCCACCTCAGCCTCCAGTGTAGCTGGGACTACAGGTTCGTGCCACTACACATGGCTAATCTATCTGTCTGTCTGTCTGTCTGTTATCTGTCTGTCTGTCTCTCTCTTGCTCTCTTTCTTTTTTCCTTTTCTTTTTTGAGATGGAGTCTCACTACACCTGGCTTTTCTTTCTCTTCTCTTCTCTTTTCTTTGTTCTTTTCTTTTCGAGATGGACTCTCACTCTGTCACCCAGGCTGGAATGCAATGACATGGTCTTAGCTCACTATAAGCTCCGCCTCCTCCCAGGTTCAAGTGATTCTCCTGCCTCAGCCTTCTGAGTAGTTGGGCCTACAGGCGTGTGCCACCACACCTGGCTAATTTTTGTATTTTTAGTAGAGACAGGATTTCACTATGTTGGCCAGGCTGGTCTCAAACTCCTGATCTCGTGATCCACCTGCCTCTGCCTCCCAATGTGCTGGGATTACAAGTGTGAACCATCGCACTCAGTCCAATTTTTCTCTCTCTCTCTCTCTTTTTTTCTGTAGAGATGGGGGTCTCACCATGTTACCCAGGCTGGTCTCAAACTCCTGGGCTCGAGCAATTCTCCTGCTTGAGTGTTGGGATTACAAACATGAGCCACTGCGCCTGGCCCAGAGCTGTGTAAGTAAAAATAACTTTAACCACACCCAATTATTCACAAATGTGGACTTTATAGCCCAAATATTCCTATTCAGAGATTCTCATTCAAAATGCAAAAGGGTTACTAATTCTATGGCTAAATAGCTGACTGCCTGCATTCCATTTCCCACAAGTGAATTTTCACCGGACTCACTTTCACACTTAGGGTAATATAACCATTAATGTTCTCCAAAAGAAAGCAAACGTGTAGAAGCAATACTGTTATTCTCCGTAAACCTAACTCTGGAAATTTCTTAATTTGCTTGTTAAGTACGAGTTAATCTGACTCTTACTATAGGCACTATAGGGTAGCTATTGTCTTAAGCAGGAGCATCAAGGTGAATGAAAGGGGAGAACTGAGATTTCAGGGAAAAAGTGGGTTTAATTTTAAAGCTGGCAAAGGGTTTAGGGATATTCTCTGATTTGACAGACATAAGAAACATAGTAACTAAATATGACTAAGATCATTGCCTAATTTGTCAGAATCCAGGTATCCTAATTTCATTCCCAGTGCTTTTTCTATTATTGAGGCTCTCGATAAAAACTGGCAAAGCAATAAATCTAATCATGAGACATAAGGACCTTCTCCAGCTGCATTCATCCACGTTGTTATAATCTCATTTTGCACATGCATCTGCTAGCGCCAACACTTTAAGTTTAGAGCAGTGGCTCTACTGCAGGGGACATTTGGCAATTTCTGAAGACATTTTGGTTGCAGCAGCCAGGTGAGGGTGCTACTGGTATCTAGTGGACAGAGGCCAGGGATGCTGGTAAACATCCTGTAATATGTAAGACAGCCCTCAACAACAAAAATTATCCCATCCAAAGTGTTATTAGTGCCAAGGCTACAAAAGCCTGGTCTACGGGTAATGTAAGAAAGTGGGCGTTTCTTCTACAAGGCAAGTTTGCAGTAATAAAGTTGGGTATGACGTTACCGTTGAAGCATGGTACATAACTTGTAAGGCAAGAACTAATATTGGTTTTAAAAAATCAGAAATAGGCATTATACTTAAAGAAGTAAGATAGCATGAACCTAAAGTGACTGGCCACTTAGCTGACATTCTCATCACCAGAATTTGTGAACTGTGCAAGAAGTACTTACTAGTATCGTCTGCTATGTAGAATTTTAGCTTTGCAGGACTGCAGGATATTTAGCATTGCTGTCAGTTTAGAACAATCAATTTACTTTTATTTTGCAGTAACAAAACATACTTAGATATATGAAAACTTTTTAAATATTGAAATTCATGCAGGAAAATTAGTTTTACAAAGCTAACCTCTCTTTAGCCCTTAACCACTTTATTTTCCACTGAGAACTTCTTAAATCTAAGTAGTCATTCTTAAAACTAGAATTATCATGTAAATAGCAGTGGAACAGAGTCATACACACTGGTACAATATGAGTAAAATGTTTTTATGAGAAACATGCTTTCAATGTGCAACTCAAGTAAGCTAAGCCTACAAGAAATGGCACAGATTTGAGTAAACTGTTTCCCCCATACGACCTTGGAAAATAATTTTGAAGTCTAAAAGGCCTCAACAGACTATTTGAGGATTATTATTTTTTAAAGGCGAAGCTTTAGGATGGAAATTTGAGTACTCACGATGGGAAATGATAAACTGGCAATAATACAAAGTATTACTGGCAGAAAAATGCCCACTTCTCATTAGGGCCAAATGAATGCTCTTTTGGCAGAGGGAAAGGGCACTTGGCTGGCTGGTCAAATACTGCGGATGATTATTTTTCCTTTTGTTCATTCTCTCCAATTAAGAGTGAAGACTATGTCTGTCATTAAGGAGGGATTCCAAAGAAGCCCCTTCTAAGAAGGTGTCTTTCCATTTTATGTAGTAGCCTGACAAGAATCTGGTCTAAACTCTTCAAAAAGACGTCACCAGATCTCCTCAGCTCCCCAAAATAACTGCTCTGCTCAAGCAGCTGGCATCCAACCATCCCACAAACTACCATCCAGAGACACATTTATTCATGCGGTTCCTTCCCTCCACCCCATCACCATCACTGTCTGTAATGCCCTCCCCTCCTCTGTGTCTCTAGTCCAGTTCCAGATGCCCTTTAGGGTTCAGCTCCTAGTTCTGACTTCCCTGCTCTCAAACCTTCCCACCATGAACCTCACCCTCACTTGAATTCCAACTACATTCTCTCCGGATCACTTTTTCTAGCCCTTTATCATTTTTCTATCTCTTCTAGATTATTAAAGGTCTCATTTAACCTCCATCTCCCGGGCTCAAGCTATTCTCATGCTTCAGCCTCCTGAGTAGCTGGGACTACCAGCATGTGCCACCCTGCCCTGCTAATTTTTTGTATTTTTAGTAGAGATGGGGTTTTGCCATGCTGCCCAGGCTGGTCTCGAACCCTGGGATTAAATGATCCACCTGCCTTGGCCTCCCACAGTGCTGAGGTCACAGGCATGAGCCACCACACTCGGCCTAAAGGTCTCACTTCTAATAGGTTTTTTCTAGCTAGAGAGAATATTAAAAAGTATACTTTTCAGACTCCCTATAAGACCCAATTGAACACCCAAATTGTTCTTGACCAGTAGTAACCACTTAATACATAAGCAGTGTTAGACACAGTGAACTCCAAGTTTCTCTTCAAACAATCAGTAAGTACATTCAGTTATTTGTCCTCCATTTTAAAGTTTAACTTCCTTGTAGTTTCAGTAAACAACCTTTTCCACCAGTTCTAATCATTAGTTCACATCTGTCCTCCCAGTTCCCTTCTCTGTCCTGACTCATCCCAGTCACCTGCTCCAGTCACTTGTTCCCATCACCTGCTTTGACCTAGGTTACCCTTGGCTACCTGTTCTGACCTGCCTGTAACTGTCCTTCCCACCAAACTACCCACCTTGCCACTCTGGCTTGTACCCCTGCTCTCTTTAAAATAGACAATCGAGATTAGTCTAGCTTGTGCAGTCTAACCCTAGCCAATAGGGGAACAACACAGCAGTAGGGGCGACCTCCGTCAGAAATAAGTACCCCTTTCCCTCCCTTGCCCAGGTGTGCACTCACCATTGTTCCATCTGTGAGCCGCACCCTTCTATAGAAGTAAATTGCCTTGCTGAGGAAATTGATATTCTAGTGCTACTTCTTTTGTGGCACGGAAAATTTTACATATAAAATTTTACATGTAAAATGTTATATATATTACATATAATTTAACATATAACAGTGACTATTGGGTCCCAGCTCACTTTATAAATTCCCTGAAATTGCAAGTCAGCACAAGTGCTTTTTCTCAGCGTGCATTTATACAAGCCAATGTCTGTGGTGAACTCCAAGCATCCTCTTCCAAGCAGTCTAGTTATCACATCAGATGTGGGAGGGGTGCCGCTGGAGTATGGAACTGCTAGGAGGGAAAGCCAAGAGACTTGTGTCAAGCTGTTTTTTTTACTCTCTTCTTCCTGTGTCCCTTGATCTCAGCAGGGCTCCCCGACCCTGTCCTTCTGATGTCTTCCTGTCCCACCGGGATGTAAACAGCCTGTCCAATTCCTCCAGCACTTGGGTTTGGAGCACTGACTTTGGTACTTCCTGACATCTACATTTAGCACCTCTGGTGGTTTTAAAGCTTGTTCACAAATTCCTTGACACCCATCCCTTCAACAAGTGAAGCCTGATTCCCTCCCTCCTAAGTGTGGGCAAGACTTAATGACTTGCCTCTAATTTATACAATATGGTGGCAGTAACAGTGTATGAATTGGTAATAAAAGACATGAAGGCCTCCTCTGCTCTTTCTTTTGGATCATTCACCGTGGGGAAGATAGTCACTATGTCATGATGGCACATGGCAAAGAACTGAGGTTTCCTACCAAAAACTAGCACTAACTGGCCAGCCACAGGAGTGAGCCATTTCAGATAGGATCCTCCAGGGCCACTCAAGCCTTCAGAAGCCTGAGATACCAGCTAACATCAGGATGGCAACCTCATGAGAGACTGAGCCAGAAATACCCAGATAAGTCACTCCCAGATTCCTGACCCGCAGAAACAGCGTGACATCATAAGTATTTGTTTAGGCCACTGGGACTGGGATAACCTGTATGGCAATAGGTAACTAGTACAGCACTCTTCCCCTTTCTCCCTTCTGTCACTTAGAATTGAGTCCAAGACGCTCATCCCAAGGGATGAACTTCTTCGAGGCCGGTCTGCATCAGTATTTCTCTACCCTGCTCCCTTCCATCCCACACTCCATGCTTTCCCCCTCCTACCTTTCACATATAGCAGGCATTCCACAAATGTTTGTTGAAGAAATACCTCCAGTTCCAGCCTTTCCTGTGGCTCATTCACAACCCAGAAAAATGTACTGAAAAGCTGAGTTGATCCTCTAATGCTTACAGAACTTAAGACAGTGCATGGTAATTTGTAACCTGCCTCCTGATCTGGATTTGGAGCATTACATTTGGCTGGCACTTTCATCTGTCTGTGCTAATCCAATGCTAAGTCACAGTTTCCATGCTTTCATCTCTACAGCGTTCACATTAATCAGTCATTTACTGCACATGAGAAGTGGTGAAAATTCTATTTTATACCAGAGCAATGGTCCTTCAAACTTTTTATCTTTAAACTTTACTCTTTGATTGTTTTGCCCTCTTACTTACTTTCCTCCTGAATTCACCTTCCTGCCTCCTCCCATAGACCCATATTGGTGCTAAATAAAACCACACAGACACAAAACACGCTAGGATCTCATCAAAGCTGATACAATTACTTTAAAGTAGCTTCCTCTCTGGGAAATGTCTTATGACTACCTTTATCCAGCAAAGAAAGCAAACGTTCTTTTAGAATTTGCTTATGATGTCCGAAAAAACTGTTAGGAACAAAATGCACGGCCTTTTCCTGGGCATCACACCAGCTGGTGTAAATGCCCATATTACATTCCGGGGTGCTTCCACAGGGTTGGTTATAGTTTTCATTTTGCCACTACGGTCTCAGTGTCTCACCACATCTAACAAGGTGTGATAGGACTTTGGGACTTCGACAAGGTTGAGAGCAGTGTAGGTTACCAGAAGGCTGCCAAATGCATGAGGACCGCTCTCCCGCCCTGGCTGGTCCTAAGCCTCCAGCGTGCTACCAGGGTTTGAAAGCTGTTTTCTTAACACCAAGAACAGCTCAAGGCCAATCAGACTTCTTACAAGCCAGGCCAATGAAACCATGGGTCTGTTTTGCTCAATCTACAGCCCCCCTTAATATAATCTAGAAATTAAGGATTTGTTACAGATTCCCTCTAAAGACCATGTAACATCTGAGCCTGAACAATGTGTAAGTCTCCAGCTGAAGCCTGCTTCCTGCTAGGGCCATCCACAAAGCGTTCCCTGCCTCAGTGACTCTGGCCAAATTCGCTCTGCTCTGGCAGTGAAGAAGAACCTGGGTTATAGGGCAGCAGATCCCACACCTGCCCTCCCCCAAATAGATAAACCCACAGCTGTATTTTAAAAACTAGGTTGGCATCCACAGAACACCATCTTATTGACCACTACTGAAACATTCTCTGTTTCTGTAGCAACTAATTCTCAGCAGGTAATGAGCTGGAATTTTAATTTTTCCTTTTAAGAGCTGTTTACACTTGCATCAAGAACATTACCATATCATGTACAAATATGCACAGGAGGAGATGCATCACTTGAGCTATGGAAGTGCCAGTGGGGAAAAGAATTACTCCAGAGACGATAAAAAAAAAAATCACAGCAGCTGCCACTGCCACACATGATGGTGCAAACGCTCCGCACAGGGCTGTTTGTGCATTGTCATCTAACACCCTCACTCTCCAGTGAGTTCTGAGGATACCCAATTTCTCACTTAAGGAAGCTGAGGTTCCCTGAGCCTGCAAAACTTTGTCCAGAGTTATGCAGTCAAAACTAGAAGAACCTGGATAAAAACTAGTTGTCAATGACTCCCAGGCCAGGTATGAACCACTCACTGCACCCACTGTGTGCTGTACCCATTACACGCTGCAAAGTACAGATGGTCACACAGATAACAACATCACTGGTGCCTCTGGAGGTACACCTTGCTGTACATGATGTCATACACTGATTCACCACTACCCTATACGTGGCTTCAGATATTAAGAACAAGGGTATAAAGGTACATTGCAATGGAAACAATCATCTTCCTGGAGTTTCTCCCGTGGATTTGTTTTCACAGTATTTTCATTTTATCATTTATTTATGTATTACAAATAATGTTTTAATACTCTTACTAAAGTCATTTAAAATCTTTTACTTTCAGATGTTTTTATATTTGACACTTCATTCATGCCAAGATTTGTTTTAAGTTTTTTACACATATTAATTAACTTAATCCTCAGAACTCAAAGGAGTACGTAATATTAATGGTACCATTTTACAGATGTGCAAACTGAGGCACTTGCCCAAGGTCCTAGAGTAACATAGCAAGGATTTGGATGCAGGTACTGTGACTCCAGAATCTACATCTTAGCCACTAGACACACTGCCTCTATGCTACATTCTTAGCTAGTTCCCTGCATCCAAGCCTTGCTGCCCTTCAAAACCACTACCACATGAAATGTCTCTCTGTGGACATTCTAACTTAAAATCTGAGCATGACAACATCCTGTCTCCTGCTCAAAGTCCTTGCAATGACTTCTCAATGCACTTGGGATAAAATCTAAAGTTCTGTAACCTGGCCTGATACCTTGTATAAGCTAACCCCTGCCTCCATCACAGCCTCAAGAAATGCTTCCTCTGAGTCTACTGTCTGGTCTTTTTCTTCAAACACATTGTTATATTTTTAACTTCAAGACCTTCAAACATGCTGTACCATGTGTGTGAGTCACTCTTATCCCCAACTCTTCTCTCAGCTGACTTCTGTCCACTCTTTACAGATTGCCTTACACTGCTTCAGAGAGAAGCCTTCTCAGCTCTTCATCTAGGGGCAGGACCATGTTTAGATGCCTCCAATACCCAACACAGGGCCTGGCACATTGTGGGTGTTCAACATACATTTGCTGAACAAATATCTGAAGTGCTACTCTAATCCCAGGAACTATCAAAACCAGAAGTGAGGGTAGGACATCCAGAATATTACATACTGCTGTGAAATAAACTCTATGACAAAACTATGGGGAGGTATTGTGGAAGAAAAGGAGAAGAAGCAAAGCTGAGATTGGAGATGCCTTAAGTCAAGGAGGGCATCAAGAGAAGAATCTAATCTTGGACTCTAATTTGAAGAAATTGTGCACTAGTGAAAAGAGATGGAGCCAGGGCCTTGCAGGCTCCTTTTAGGAGGCTGGCTATTAGACAACAGAATTTGGGTAACCCTAGAAGGGTTTTTAGCAATTATATTTTGCTCCAGACAATGTAGAAGAGAGATGAGAGGCAGACTGTAAGTAGAGAGATCAGAGAAGAGGTCGTTTAGGTTTTTCAGGAGAAACGGGAGGACAGCTGAAGCAACATGGTGACAGTGGAAATGGGTGGAAATGGAGAAAAAGATGGATTTGAGAAATATTAAAGAGAAAGAGTTTAGGGGACACAATCACAGATTAGACATGCTGAACAGGGGAGAGGAGACAATTCTCTGGTTGTTGGCTTTGGCGACAGTACAGAATGGTTCTCTTAATAGACTGGGAGGGAACATGGGAGGATGACAGGTTGGTTCTTAGACTGGAACACTCAGGGACTTAATGTCAATATTAGACTCTTATAGAACATATGAACAAAGGATGTGAGTAGACATTTTTGCAAAGAAACATACAAATGGCCAATAAGCACATGGAAAAATGCTCAACATCTTTAGTCATTAGGAAAACACGTATCAAAACCACAATGAAATACCACTTCACACCCACAGGGCTGGGTATAATAAAAAAAGATACAATAACAAGTGTTGGTGAGGGTATGGAGAAATTAGAGCCCTTATGCATTGGTGGTAAGAATGTAAAATGGTGCAGCCACTTTGGAAAACAGTTTGGCAGTTCCTGAAGAAGTTAAACATACATCATAAGATCTAGCAATTCCACTCCTATGTATGTACCCAAGAGAACTGAAAACATGTTCACATGAAAACTTGTAAATGAATGTTCATCATAGCCAAAAAGTGACAGTATCTCAAATGTCTATTAACTGATCAATGGATAAATAAAATGTGATATAGCATGGAATATTATTCAGCCATAAAAAGGAGGTACAGATCCGTGCTACAATATGGATCAATCTTGAAATAAGTGAAAGAAAAAAAATGTATTAGACAAAAAAAAAAAGTTATATAATTCTATTTATATGAAATGTCTAGAATAGGCAAATCTATAGAGACAGCAAGTAGATTAATGGTTAGTGCACAGGGGAGAGAATGGTGAGTAGTCATTGCTAATAAATACAGGGTTTCATTTTGGGGGTGATAAAATATTCTAGAATTAGCTGGGTGTGGTGGCTCACATGTGTAATCCCAGCACTTTAGGAGGCTGAGGCAGGTGAATCATGAGGTCAGGAGATCAAGACCATCCTGGCAACATCCCCATCTCTATTAAAATACAAAAAATTAGCTGGATGTGGTGGTGGGCGCCTGTAGTACTAGCTACCTGGGAGGCAGGGGAACCGCTTGAACCCGGGAGGCAGAGGTTGCAGTGAGCCGAGATCATACCACTGCACTCCAGCCTGGTGACAGCGAGACTCCATCTCAAAAAAAAACTAGAATTAGTGGTAGTGGTTAGACAACCTTGTGAATCTACTGAAAAACCCACTGAAAGGCAGTTTTTTTTTCTTTTTTTGAGACAGGGTGTCACTCTGTTGCCCATGCTGGCATGCAGGGGTGCCATATCGGCTCACTGCTACCTCCACCTCCCAGGCTCCAGCCATCCTCCCACCTCAGCCTCCCAAGTAGCTGGGACTACAGGCATGTGCCACCACATCTGGCTTTTTGTATTGATGGGGTTTTGCCGTGTTGCCCAGGCTGGCCTCTAACTTGTAAGCTCAAGTGATCTGCCCTCCTTGGTCTCCCAAAGTGCTGGAATTACAGGTGTGAGCCACCATGCCTGGCCGCAATTGTACATCTTAAATGGGTGAATTGTACGCTATGTACATTATATTTCAATTAAAAACAAAAACAAAAAAGAACACATGGATGGCACAGGGCAGGTCTGTGGCATCTACAACTCTGACAACGGGGCACAGAATGTTAACTTCCGGGATCTACAGACTCCTGCTCTAAGCTCTCACTAAGCTTTTGAAACTTGGATCTATGAAAATAAATACAGCAGTTTCTTGCCAAATGTTTCTCCATAAACCTAGAGTTTAATGTGTGGCTTTTGTAATCTCGTCAGAATTTCTGAGATAAGGTATAAACATGTTAATTAAAAGAACACAACTGCAACCATTTTCTGTTCTAGCCTAAAATCTCACACATCTAAGGAAAGCATTTTAATTCCTATCAACAGACAGAAGTACCGCAGGGCTGACAGCACCGTGAGAGTACAACAGTGGTGATCTGAGGAAAGTAAGAAGTGCCCACGGTTCTAGATGCTACATTATAGCCTGTGATGCTCAGGCAACCAAGCTATAAAACTAACCAGAAGAACGACAGGATGTGTTCTTCATTCTAAGATCTACTTTCAATATTTCAATTCTCCTAAAATCACAACAAATTTTACTAATGGCATAGCTTGAATGTGATGGCATTTTTCTCACTAAGATAGTAACTGGTGGTATAGCTTAAAATCGATCGATGTCAGTAGGTGGTAGTCTACTCAGACGGTGTTAGCTAGAGGCACATTTTCTAGCTCAATCTCTCTATAATGGATTTTATATTCTAAATGCATGATTTCTCCATGTTGAAAGAATAATTACATTTGCATATGTTTTAGCAGTCATCATGCAAACATGCACTCTTACCATGTTTGCATGATGACTGCTAAAACATATGCAAATGTAATTATTCTTTCAACATGGAGAATATTGAACACTTGCAAATGTTGATCAAAATATACTACTCTTGGGCCGGGCGCGGTGGCTCAAGCCTGTAATCCCAGCACTTTGGGAGGCCGAGGCGGGTGGATCACGAGGTCAAGAGATTGAGACCATCCTGGTCAACATAGTGAAACCCCGTCTCTACTAATACAAAAAATTAGCTGGGCATGGTGGCGCGTGCCTGTAATCCCAGCTACTCAGGAGGCTGAGGCAGGAGAATTGCCTGAACCCAGGAGGCGGAGGTTGCGGTGAGCCGAGATCGCGCCATTGCACTCCAGCCTGGGTATCAAGAGCGAAACTCCGTCTCAAAAAAAAAAAAAAAAAAAAATATATATATATATATATATATATATACACACACTACTCTTAGACCAATCAGGATGTGTGGAAATTCTTTTCCGAAAAGATTTTACAAATCCACATATAATAGTTACTATATTCATAAGTACTCTAACTATAAATAAAATTATTAAGCTAAAATGTATTTCCAGGAAATTTATGTATAAAGCATGTGCAAAGGAGGTACATTAGACAGTTAAATGCATTCTTCCACAATTTTGAATTTAAACACACTTTCTGTATATAATACCTTATACATTTTCAAAGTATGTTTATACATTTCATCATAAATTTCATTCAATACTTCTCCATAACAACCCTTTAAGATTGGCAAGAAAAACAGTGTTTTTTATTTCTATTTTATAATAAGGACACAAAGAAACATAGGTTGAATATGTTTCTAAGGCCACAAACCTGGTTAGTGGCAGGGTCAGGATCCTATTTTGATGTAACTCATCTGAGTTGAGTGTCTTCCTACTAAGTCACATGGCCTTCATATGGAAATGGTAAAATAATTGTTAAGACTAAGCATTAGTCCCAAAGGGGACCTTAGTACAGGCTACTGCCTGGGATAACCCCACACAACTCTGTACATCCTCAACTACACACATGTGCACCTTTTGTGCTGGCACCTGCTCTATCCCCAAGCCTCTGTGCTGGCCTAGCCCCAGATCCTTCAGTTCCTTTCCTGTTATTTTCTGCTAGTCGTGATCTGGAATATCACAAAGCAAAGCAATGATGTTAAGGATGAGAAGGCACTCTACCACGTAGTCCCCAGAATGTTGACCTACAAAATGACTCATTTAATCTTTACAACATCCCCAGGGCAAGTCAAGATCATTATCCGGGAGTGAAGCAAAAGGCAACTGAAATACAGGGAGGTGAAAATTACAAAGCTGCTGAATGGCAGGACAGAGCCGAGATCCATGTCACTACTGCAATGCCAGAGGATGTTCCATTTTACCACATTTGGTGAGAGGACTCACACTAATCCATTCACCTATATATTCATTCAGCAAATATTTCATTACACACAATGTATCAGGCTGTGTAAAAGTTTGTGGGGGCTAGAATAAACAAACGTGGTCTTTAGCCCTATAAATTTGACAGTTTGCGAGGACAAAGTTTAAGGAGAGAATTACAAATTAATGATAATTGCCAAAGGGAAAATAACGACTATTAGAATGTAACAAGGAGCCCTAATTTAGATGAGAATGTTAGATAAAACTCTCTGAGGAGGTTACACTGAAGCTTAGGCATGCAGTCAACCAAGTGAGAAAGGAGAGGAGTGGTCCTTGCAAGGGGAAATATATACAGTCCCTGAGGCAAAAAATCACTTGGCAGATGGATGGTAGGCTAGGAGATGCAGCTGAAGAGATATTGCATAGGCAGATCATGAGCCCCACTGTGGACCAGAAAGAATGCTTTTATCTCAAAATGTAAGAAGCCACTGAAGAGTTTCAACAAGAGAATGTTATAATCTGACTTATATTCTTCAAAATGGATTTCAGCCACTGTCTAGTCCAGAAAATAAATTGGAGGGACATAAGAATGACAAGAGCTAGGTATGGTGGCTCAAGCCTGCAATCCCAGAACTTTGGGAGGCTGAGGTGGGCAGACCACAAGGTCAAGAGCTTGAGACCATCCTGGCCAACATGGTGAAACCCCATCTCTACTAAAAATACAAAAATTAGCTGGGTATGGTGACATGTGCCTGTAGTCCCAGCTACTCAGGAGACTCTCACCAAATGTGGTAAAATGGAACATCCTCTGGCATTGCAGTAATGACATGGATCTCGGCTCTGTCCTGCCATTCAGCAGCAGGAGAACTGCGTGAACCCCGAAGGCGAAGGTTGCAGTGAGCCGAGATCAAGCCACTGTACTCCAGCCTGGTGACAGAGTAAGACTGTCTTAAAAAAAAAAAAAAAAAAGACAAGTGAATGATGCTTAGACCATGGCAGTGTCCCAGGCAAGGCTGGCACAGAAGAGTGGAAACACAAATGGCTAGGAGTGACTGTCAAAGAAGAACAAAGCTTGGCTGTCAAATCCAAAGGATCCAGAGACTGTATCACTGTCGGGAGAGGCCCAGGATACACCCTTAAAGTCTTACTCTCAAACAAAATTTAAAAACAGGGCATACATCTAAAGTCAAGAGGTGGTAAGTTTCTCCAGCTGGTTGTGGTAGCTAGCTACCATTTTCTTTTTTAATGGTTAGCTGTGTCCGTATTACTTTGAGCCAAATACAGATGGCACTCCCCAAAGACCACTGCAACAACCTTTCTAAGCTAGTCCCGAGACTTGGGACCCAAGAAACTAGGACACAGCTGAATCAAGGGTTCTGAGAACCATTTCCTAAGGTCAGAGATTATTCTCCATTTAGGAAAATCCAAGACCCAAAGTGATAAACATTCTCATCCACCTAGGCACGATTTCGAATGTCTTTTTCTTTCAAAGGAAATTCGGATGACATTATCTTAAGAACAGCCTTAGACGCGTTTATATAGCTTCTGTGCTTTATGTTAATGTAAGAATGAAAAATAAACTGCTTTGCCATTTTCAGTCTCAATACCAAATTGTGTAACACTGAACACTCACCCCTGGGTTTCTGTAAGACGAGAACTGAGGAGTGGAAGGGACATGTAGAAGGAAAGGGTCGCAAAACTCACCACCAAATTGCAACCGCTCTGATGCCTGTCTTTTGCAAAAAGGCAAGGGTTCTCTTGGCCAAAGTTGAGTTCTAATAGGCACTGCCTCCAGGGCAGCAGATGGCCATTCAGTACCCAAGCATTGGTGGGACCCTCGTTTATACTTATGCCTGGATTCAAGCCTGGGAGAAGTCTTACTGTTCCTTGCTTGGAGGAAACCGTCTTGAGTCACATAACCAATGAGTGGTAAAGCTTAGGTTGGAAATTCTTAGGCAACAGGTACATGGTTCTGGGATATGAAATTCTAAGACAGGAAAGTGTTCATGAAGTTTAGAAGCTCTTACTAGGCAAACCCCAAAAATCCTAATGAGAAGAAAAGTGAGCGTTGCTATGGAAACCAATAAGGCTGCTTTTATCTTAAAAGGTCACGCTAAACCTTAGAAAGGCACAGAATCAACGGTGAATCGAAGGAAAAGTATTTCGAGTGAATGTAAGAGGATGGCGAGGAAAGGTACATTCAGTCGGAAACTCAAAGACGGGAATGAACTGAGGATTACAGAAATCATCCAGACAACAAAATTTGGCTTTAGGAATGGGCTCTTTTGTTAAAATACCATGAATATTTTCATATAGCAAATCAAGGATGGAATATTTCTGGTGCTTGAGGTTAAGCAAACTTATATTCAGCTTCTTTAAAGAAAAGTGTCTTCAGATAGAAAGAAGAAATGAACATTGGTAAGGCAGAATGAAAGTCCAAGATGAATCAAAAGATTGTAAAAGAGCACTGAGCTGGTTCAAAATGGGTTCATGTCACGTGGCATGATTTTATGCTGCTTTTCCACAACTTGGAAACTTTATTACTGATCCATTGTTCGTGAAATTTAAGGAAGGAATCAGGGAGAACTGGGCATCATAAGGCCTCTGTGGATGTTTTCATGATATTCCTATTGACTAGATGGTACACTGGGATTGACCAACTTGGAGAATTGTTCTTAGTGAGCGTGTCCACAGCATACTAATGAGGGCAGGGGCTGGCTCATGCATTGCCAAAGACCCCTTTGCTCAGCTCCTGCCTGGCAGGCACAAGCTGTGACTTGAATGGCGACACAGAAGGCAAGCCGTTCACATCTCTGGTTAGGAGGAAGCGCAGGGTGGTAGTGAACTTCCTATCCAACTGAATCAGGATCCAATAACCTATACCTGCCAAAAAATTAAAATAGGGCTCAATAAAAGACAAGGAATTGAGATCTAAAAACAAAGTGTACAAATACACGAAGGAAAGCAGAAACTTAGGAGATGGTAGTCACACTATCAGAAAGACAAAACGAAACCATCTCTACAGGTGTCAGCTGACAAGTACGCTTAATATGCTGGTACCCAAAGCTCTAGCATACCTTAGGCTCCACTGACAGAAGGCCAGTTTAGGAAGACAAAGATGGAGATCCATAATTTTGCTCTATTCAAGTGCTTTATGCTACCCATAAAAGAAGAAAAACTAGTCTATGGAGGCAAGTAATCAAGATGGTAAAAAGACTTAAAACCATGACACATGAGCATGTTCAACTTAGGAAAAGAAAACACAGGTAGGCAGGAGAGGTGTTTTGAAATTATATGCCGTCAGATGGGAGAGGGTGCATACGATATCCCACCTGTATGCCCCCAGGAGGTAGAACTGGTTTAAGAGCAGAAACCAGCTGAGCCAGGTAAAATGGGGTGCCCCAAAGTCTGAGTTCACTATCATTTGCGGCTTCCAATGGGGGCTGAGTGCCACTTCACAGAAATAATGTGGAAAAGACTGGCTGGATTTAGCCACCTTAGCAATCCCTTCCCAACCCAACATCCCGTTATGTAAAGTTCAGCGATCAGTTTTCCCCATTGTACCCAGTCGCTGAAGGTGTCAAAGCCAATGATGCAGCTGTCACACATCATTTTTTAAGCACACACCCACGTTATGGCTTTCCTTCAGCAAGCATTGGGACAGGCTCCAGTCGGCACTCATGCAAGTTTCAGTTCTTTCTGCCCCTACAAACACACTGTGGCACAATTTATTTCTTGCAGTCTTCAATCTCAGTTCTCTGACCTAGGGTAGGCATATTTTGCTCTAATTAGAAATATAGTCTATGCTCAGTCTGAGATAGCCATGCTGGAGGCGTATTCTTGGCCAGATCTTTAAAAATCTTGGCAGTATCTTCCTCCCAGGACTTATACTGTGTGAGCAGCCTGCTATTATAGGCTGTTTTCCTGGCTGTTGTGTCCGCAGATGCACCAGGCCCATCTGCAAAGGCTTCCTGGTATTGAACAAAGACCAAGAGAGACTATTAAGGCATGCTCCTGCAGTGAGGCATTAAGTACTTTCTGCAGAGACTGGAGGCCCCCACCTACGCAGCAGTCAGTGCTCTCGGCTGAGTGCTCAACATCTGCTTCTAGCATCACTGCCTGAGCTCCTTTGAAAGCATTTTGTTCCAAGGTACCATACAATACGGTAATAATAATTAACATCAGCTGACCTTACCAACTCTGCTAAACACTAGATGGACTCTCTTTCTTCTCCGAACTCCCCATGAAATACATATGATTTTCCCCATTTTGAGATGAAGCAAACCAGAAAGGTCACACGGCTATTAAGTGGCCCAGCAGAGGGCCCTCTCAGACCCCTGCAATCTTAAAGCATTCTGCCCTGCCTGGCACAGCCATATGGGATGAATGAATGATTCACTTCCATATTTGCAGAGTGACACCAGGAGAACACACAGGAATGATTAACAAAGATTTCCTCTATTAGACATTCAACTCCCAGTCGATTACTATTGTTTTGTATTTGTAGGAAAGCTTGCTCAGACATTAAATAAAGAAGAAAGAGGTAAGGCAGAAGAAGCCCTCTATTTTAATGTCTAATACTAAATTTTACTTTGTTCTCAATGTCTCTTTCCATTTTTAAAACATCATCTATACTGAAAAGGAAACATGTTCTTCATCCTCGCTTTGACCCACCTCAGGGTGTGGCACACGGTGGAGACGGAAAGAATCTACCCAGGGCACTATCTGAGAAGAAAACCTCAGGAGGAAATAATACACCATGGTTTGATTCCTCTTACGAAACAGCTGGTTTCAATTTGATACTATTTTTTGCTAATTTTAGTTTTTACGCAAGACAGAAGTAGCTTTAACACTTGATGGTTTGGTTTTTAAATTGCGTTTTAAGGAACGCTGCCAGTCCTAAAAAGGATCTCAGGGGAGGGTGTTGGCTGGAGGGTGGGGGTTGGAGTTCTAAGATTTGGTTTGAAATAATGATTATGCAGTTAAAAAAGAAAGAAAGAAAGAAAAGAAAACCACTGCTTGAAGGTATCTGTGAGATAAAAACATTTTCCTTGCCCAGAGCACCTGTGATGGCAAGTGGACCCTGTTCTGTTGGAAGATGATTTTGATGTTTAGAACAGAACCCATTTTCATCATATAGGCTTGGTCTAGTCCATTTGTATTAATGTCTTGCCCTCTAGGTGGGTGCGGGGCAAGAGATCCCGATGAGTCACCATTTAGCAGGAAGTGTTTCTTTTGCTGCTTTCCTTCTCTATCCTCCTCAGGAGGCTGTGGTGGATTTTCTCTCCTCCTCAAAATAGATGTAAATGATATTAATAAATCAGGGGTTCAACCCTGGTTGCACATTAGAATATTCTGTGGTTCTTAAAAGCGGTATTGCTGGCCAGGCGCCTCTGCACACTAATTAAATTGGAATCTCTGGGAAGCTGGGTCAGGTTTGGCATTTCTGAAAAATGCCTCAGGTGACTGTGCTGGGCAGCTAGGGTAGACAGCCTGGGTCAGACACTCTGTTCTAAAGTCATCTATACTACAGGCAAATGTCTATGGGTCTTCCAAACTTGTATTATTGAAGATCTTTATTTTTCAAAACCTACAAACTTTTGGGAAATGAATTTTACTGACATAAGCATGCTCACTGAAAGGAGAGGGTAAAAAAGTCGTTAAAATGGAACAACTACACATGCATACATATGCATACACACACAAACACACACATAAAATACCTCTCTGATATAATTTAGATGTAATTTAGTAAAAAACAGACATCTTCCCAATCAAGAGCAGACTGAGTTGTGAAACAGTGCTCTAACGAAGTCAAGAAATGACTGTGCAAAGATCAAGTTTGGCCAGGATGATTGGGGAGGTAGGGTTTAGGTCCCTGAAGATTGTAACTTCTGTTATTTCTTTGTGAAACCTTTGCTCAGCTCCAAGACTAGCTCAGAGGGACTTCCCTTGCCTGCCAGAGCCCAGCAGGCACTTGAGTTTGCAACCCCCAGCCTGGAAGCTGCTCCATAAAGGCATGCACGCTTGTGCACTTGAGGGGAGACAATCTGACTTTCCCCCAGTGCACACCATGATTACCCTCATCAGCATTCCCAATTCCATTCTCTCTGTGTCTTCCTGACTGGGGATCAGCTGTAAAGTTGGCTTCATTTGCTCCTCCCCAAGCTGGGAAGAAAAAATTGTGCCATTCTGCAGACTTATGCCACCACAATCCTTTCACTTGTCCCATGCTCAGCTCCACCTCAAAACTTTTCTTCTAAGTAGCTCAGCCTCTGTTTTTCTCTCTTCCGTTCTCAACCCCTCACGTGCAAACATTTCCTTCCTCAGGTGCTCACCCTGCTATCCCAGATGATCCACCAAGTGGAGTTACTTGGTTCTAACTACCATGCATATGTTGGGGAATGGGGAACCAACCTCTGTGTCTGCAGCCCAGACTCCTCATGAGCTCTCCGACCCACATTCATGAGCAGGACACACGGTGGTCCACAGGCACTTCAGAACTTCAGCAAGCCACAGAACTCATCAGCTACTCCCCTCCACCCTCGAATGGTGTCCCCTTGTAACTTCAATCTCAGTGACTCTAACATAAGAAGGCGCAAAGTTGCCCTAGTAAGAAAACTAGGAATCATCTGTGATGGCAATTTGGCCAGGCTAAACTACATACCACAGAATTTCCTTTCTAGTATGTTTCTGGTTAGGGTGGGCTGCAAGGAAGACCTTCTCCTCAAAGTTGGCAGATGGAAAGGAGGCATGGCCATTGGTGGCACCCACAGGTATTCACTCAAATATGCAATCCAACACAAATCTAGGTGCTGCTGTGAAGAGATTTTACAGATGTAATTAAAGTCCCTAATCAGGTGACTTTAAAGGAGATTATCCTAGGTGAACTGATAATCAGTGGAAGGCAGAGAGGAGGAGAGATAAAAAGAGAAAAGGGAAAGGAGAGAGGAAGGCAGAGGGAGTGGGGGAAGAAAAAGAAAGAGAAAGGATATTGCAGGAGAAAAAGAGGAAAAAGAATTGCTTCCTACCTGTGGGCAACAAAGACTGGCTAGCCAGTTCTCAATTGCATAAGCCAGTTCCTTGCAATGCATCCCTTTAATTCAGACATATCTAGATACCCACCTACTAGCTTTGTAGCTACTTGTTCTGTTTCTCTGGTTGAACCCTGACAAACCCTGACATTAATATTGCTTTTCCCCTCCTCACCTCAGCTCAAATCAAGTTGATTCCTTCTCCTCAATAGTTCTTTGATTCAATCCCTCCTCTCCAGGAACATCGTCAGTGCCTTAGTTCCAGCTGCCATCGCTTGCTTGGCATAATACAAAACCCTCCTACACTGGTCTCCCTGCCTCTGGTTTTCCTCTTTGCCAATCCCTGACCCTCCGGATCAGCTGTGTTCAATAGAAGCTTCTATGATGGAAATGTTCTAGATCTGCCCTGTCCAAAATAGTAGCCACCAGCGACATATTTAACAGCACAACTCCAGACTGCTGGGGTTTTGTCCTAAAAAAATGCAAGAAACATGCCAAATAATTCAGACATTTTTGAAAAACAAAGCAAGTCAAATACTGGGAAATGTCCAACACCACTAATCAATAAAATGAAAGTAAATCCAAGCATATGCAAAGGATGAGGGACTGTATTAAGCTATTTATGGTGATTAACTCTGTGTATTGGAACTCTTCAACTCATCCAATAAGTGACTGCTAAACACCTATACAGTACGCGCCAGGCACCCTGCTAGAGTCTGGATATCGTAGACTTGACAGTCCCTGTTTTGCCACCCTACAGAGGCTTCACTTTCCAGATTAAGTAGCTGTGCAAAGTCTATCCTGTGTGGTGAGAGGTATAACAGGTGCTAGAGTTGGGGCGGGCAGCCAAGGCTTTGCCCCAGGGCACTGACCTTTGGAGAACCCCAAAGCCAGATAACATGTAATTTAAAAACCACACATTTAAAGCCCCTCCAGTCCCAGCTGCACGTCTAGCAGCTTCTAGGAATGGACAGAGTTAGAAAGACTTGAATCAGAGGCAGCCCAATAGTTCTTGGAAATAGGGGCAGAGTGGGGCTGTCCCACTTGTATCCCTTTCATTTCAGGGGCAAAGCACCATTCTCCTCGCTCCACGTTCCAACGTGGTAAGGTAGGTCCTGCAGGGGCCCTACGGGAGCCAACAGAAGGGTAAACCCAAACCTGAGTCAAGTGTTTCTTCTTTGTTGTTTTCTGTGCTTTCTGATATTTTTATCATAGAAAAAATTGCTTTCCTTCAGAAATGCAAATCTGATGTCACTTCTGTTTGAAAATTCTTTAGAAATACTGAGCAATTCTCTGAACTCTCTCACATATACCCCCAGTGTGGTTTCACGCCTCAGTGCCTTTGCACGTGAAGTTGCTTCTGCTTGGCATGCAAACTCTCCACCCCCGTCGCCACTCCCCAGCCCCATCTGTTTGGCAAAGGCCTGTTCATCCTCTGAAACTCAGCCTAAATAGCTCTCCTGTAAAATTCTTCACTCCTCAGAAAGAATCACCGTAGTGTGTTTATTTCTGCGAGTGACCTCCACTAAAATATATACTTCTTGAGGTCAGAAACTGTTTTTACTACCCCAGTCCCTAGCCCTGAGTCTGGTGTTGCAGAAGAAAGGAACTCCTACCACCACCCCTCTCCATCCTGCTCACTTCTGCCTACCTGCAGCTCACCTCTCAGACATATGAGGGATGGGGAGAAGTTGCTAATCTGCTTCCTCTGAACGTGGGATGCTGACAGGCCACCATAACCAGCCATGGGGTAACGAGGTCTCATGAAGCAGAAACTCGGGACTCCCAGTTGAACCAGTATTGTCCCTATCCCATTATCCCTGGGCTCCATGGATCAATGGACTCAGTGGCCTTTAATCTGAGTTAGGGTGAAGTACTAGAAGCTTTTGGAGCTTCTCATGAAGTAGATTCTGAGTCCCAAGTTAGAAAGCCTCCCAGAACCTCAAAGCAGGGAATGAAGTATTGGCAGGGTATCACATAAACATTCCTGGCCCTTGGATAAATTATGTTAAAATAGCACCGAAACCTGACTATTGACTAACATGAGCATAGTAAGAACATATTAGAAGCAAGAAGGCCTAGATTCTGATTACGGAAAACTTGTGCACCATTGACAGTTTCCACTTTGTCAATTGCAAAATGAATACACTGACGATAGGTTTAACTACCCTGATTATATGGCAGTTCGAATTTTCAAAAATACCTTGCCAGGACCCAAACCCACAATTCAAAGCTCAGGAATGAATGGCAGCAGGAGGCATTTCCTCACATAATTGCATCCTCGGACAGCTAGATTCTGTGTAGTTAGAAAAAGAAAAAAGACAAGATAATCTGAGGCCTATTTCTAAGATTCTCAGTACTCTGTTGCAGCTCCGCATGCACATGACAAGTCACCTGGAGACGCCCCTTTGACAGAGATGAGAACAGACAAAAGAACGCCGAGTCCCAGAGGGAATCACATGACACACTATTAAAGTGACCAAACTTGAACTCAAATGTTCAGATTACACTGCCTGGTGACCCCTGTCCCTGGCAAATGAGTGAGATGAAATCTCTTACAGATACTGAATTTGTACCAATTGATTGCTTATCATGAAATATCAGGTATAATTTTGCCTTGATTTATTAAAAATGAGAGACTTATTAGGAATGCGTAGATCCTGGAACAGATGACAAGACAGTGGAAAAGCTGGTAAAGTCTGAACAAAGCATGTACTTTAGTGAATAGTAGTAATATGTTATTGTGCATTGGTTTTCTACTGCTAGGTAACAATTTACCACACACTTAGAACACGTTTATTTTCTCATAGTTTCTGTAGGTCAGAAATCTGGGCACAGTAGAGTTGAATCTTACAAAACTAAAATTAAGGTGTTGGAACATCAAGGTTCTCATCTGGAGACTGGAGGTCCACTTTCAAGCTCATTTAGGCTGCTGGCAGAACTCAGTTCCTTGCAGCTGCAGGGTTGAAGGTGGATTAGTCTGTTTTCACGCTACTGATAAAGACATACCCAAGACTGGGAAGAAAAAGAGGTCTAATTGGACTTACAGTTCCATATGGCTGGGGAGGCCTCAGAATCATGGTGGGGATGAAAGGCAATTCTTACATGGTGGTGGCAAGAGAAAATGGGGAAGAAGCAAAAGCGGAAACCCCTGATAAACCCATCAGATCTCATGAGATTTACTCACTATCATGAGAGTAGCACAGGCAGGATCAGCCTCCATGGCTGAATTACCTCCTATAGGTCCCTCCCATAACACATGGGAATTCTGGGAGAGACAATTCAGGTTGAGATTTGGATAGGGACACTGCCAAACCATATCAGAGGGCCCTGTTTTCTTGTTGGCTATTGGTCTCAGCTCCTAGAGGACAGTAAAAGAGGGCCTGCTGCTGCTTCTTGTCTCTCATAAGGGCTCATCTGACTAGGTCAGGTCCACTTGGGATAACCTCCCTTTTGACTACTCAGAGTCCACTGGTGAGAAAACTTAGTTACACCTGCAAAATCCCTTGTACCATGTAATGTACCATAATCATAGTGTGCTGTTCCATCATATTCACAAGTCCTGCCCACACGCAAGGGGATTGCACAGGGCATATATACTAGGGGGCTGGAATCTTGGGGTCAACTTATAATTCTGCCTACCATATGTACTAATGTCGATTTCTTAGTTTTGATCATTATACTATGTGCTATGATTATGTAAGATGTTAACAACTGCGGAAACAGGAAAATACCAAAAGATTTTTGCGATTTTTCTGTATCTCAAACTGAAAAATTGTAAAACATGGAATAATACTCATATGCTGTGAAATAATGCAATAATTTGCATATCTGTGCCATCTTAATTTCTGGCTTATGTTGCTATGTCTAATTTGCCAATTCATGAAATATCCGGTATAATTTCACCTACTTATAGTAACGTCAGGCCTATAAAACTTCTCTAAAGTCATACATCAAATCAGTGAGATAAGAATTACAGAACACCACAGTGCTACTGCTTTACCTTAAATAAAGGTGAATAGTCCAGAATTTAAGATAACCCTTAGAAAAAGGCTATGTCAAGGCTATTACATCTACAGTCAATATTTGCTTCAAGTATAAAGTTTCTTACCAGTGACCTGCCTTCGGTTGGCCCAGTTGCTTTTTAAATGTTTAATCACTATTGTCTTTGGGGCTTTATATCTCATATGGCTTCTGACACACTGCACCATGACTATCTCTAGTAAGCAAGCGTCACATCGTACACACGTGGACACACGGTCTCTATGTAACTTTTGAGTACCAAATCTGTTAATTGGACATAACATCTGTTATAGGTAATTTACAAAATTATATGTACTATGCCAAAGAATAGGGTGTCAATCTAAGTTATTTTGTGTATTTTAGATATGTACAGCCTCATATAACTGGATTATGTGATTAAAGTTCTATGGTTGGAAAAGTGCCATTTTTAAAACAATAAATAGCAGAAACTGAACAGTAGCACTGAAAGCGTCTAGTCACTCTGTGGGAAATGTCTACACCTCCTCAGAGGAATATTTATGAACGCATAAGACCTTATTTTCTAACCTTGCTGGCTGCCAGTGTTACCAGAAATGTCAATCAATCGGAACAAATTTAATTCACAAAACTTCTAAAATTTCACTCCAAAATATTTCATTATCAGAAGTGACAAATCAGGGTAAGCAGTTCAACACAATTATTTCATCAAGGGAATGTCTTTAAATGGCTGTCACATACAGAATATTCGGAATTTTTCAAATCTTTAAAACTCCATTTATGCAGATAAAGAGACATGAGAAATCTTGGTAAGGGCCGGAACTGCTGACACAAAGGGTTTGCCACGGTGGCTTTAATTCAATAAGGAATGGGATCATATTGGCATTTAGAAAGCGGAAGGTTAACCCAGTGGTAGACTGAAGGGGAAAGAGATGGGAAGACCAGCCTGACTACCTAAAAGTGGCTATCTAAGCCAGAAATGAGGAAGTGCTGCTGTACAGGGGAACAGGAAGTAAGACAGAGAACTGGCCTAAGAATGAATGGGGACACCACTAAGAAGCCGTATACAAGGACCCCAACCAGTGAACTGGATGTGGAGAATGAGGGAGGTGCCATGTTTCTCACTTGGCTGACACAGAGGGACAGCAGAAATTTCCACAGAGTGAGATGAAGGCAGAAAATATCCTGGTAGCACAGGGTAAGAGAAGGGGTCATAGAGTTGTACAGACTGTGCCCAGCTAAGGAAAGTGCAGCTTCCAAAAGTTCATGGATGAAACAAGTCTTTACTAAACATCTACCATGTATGAGTTACAGTACTGTACTAGATTTTGGAATACAAAGATATCTAAGATGTGGACCTCGCTCCTTCTTAGGAGGCTAGCCAGGCTAACAATGGACGTGTAAAACACATTTCCATGTTCAAGTGACAATGACCAGTGTTTACTAAGCAGTTATTAATGTGCCAGGCATGATGCTGGGAGCCTTAATTGCATTTATTTATTCACTTGACAAATATTTATTCGGCCCCTATACTAAGTTCTAGGCTGTTCTAGATTCTAAGAACATTGCACTGAATCAGGCAGCCAAGGACCCTGCTCTCTTGGTGCTTATTTTATTTGTGAGAAACCAGACAATAAATAAGTAAATAAATGAGCAAGGTGGTTTCAAATAGTGGTATGCACAGGGAAGACAAGGAGGAAGATGTGACTGCAATGGGAGGAAGGGAAGACTTGTACTAAATATAGCTGGTGGTCATGGAGGGCCATGAAGAGCGCACTGAACTCAGACCTGTAAGACAAGGAGATACCCACTGGCAAAGGTGATGGCAGTGTTCCAAGCTGAGGGAAGAGCAACAGCAAAGGTCTGAAGTAGAGGCAAGTTCGCATGGTCACAGAACAGAAATGAGGCCAAGGTGACCGGAACCTATCCATGAGCAGGGTGGCCCTGCTCCTCAAGGTGGTCAGGGACCTAGAAGCCATTCTGGTATGAATGGATGCAGGGAAACCAGTTAGGAGTCCAGAAGAGTCTGCAGTGAAGATGGAGAGAAGAGGATGATTCTGGGATATATTTCTGAGGTAGAGATAAAAGAACATGCTGATGGGGGGATGATGATGAGGCAAAGAACAGAGCCTGGGTATCTACTTCATCAACTGGGTGGATGGTGGTGCCATTTACTGAAATTTATAAAATGGAGGGAGACGCAGGAGTTACAGGAAAGAGAACAGAGGCATTAGAAATTCAGAGCTCCACCCATGAGGAAGAAGGTCAAAGGGGGTCATCCAGTGGTTGTTTCAGTCAAGGGTCTGGAGCTCAGGGCTGAGGACACACATTTGGCCATCATCTGCCTATGTATAGTATTTAAAGACACTGGAATAGAAAACACTGGAACCAAAAAACAAGCCTTGGTTGTTCAGACGAAGGAAGAGCCAGCAAAGGAAACTACAGACACAGCATCCCAGAAAGGCAGAAGAAAACCAAGAGACCATCATCAGAGATGCCAACAGAAGAAATGATGTTTCAAGGAGGCAGTGGGCCATGGAGCTATAATACTAGTACTAAATAAGGAATCGTTCAAGGAACCCCTGTATTTTGTAACATGGAAGTCACTGGTGACATTATAAATAGCAGTTTAAAGGGCAAGTTAGGGAGGAAGTCTGGATAAGGGTGGGGAGAGGAGAGCATAGAATATAAAGTAAAATTAGGCTATATAAACAACTTCAGAGGCATTTACGCAGATTATCCCATTTCATCCCCACAAATAAGTTCATTTTATAATTGAGAGGATACTTAGCTAAAGTCTTGTGAGTGATGCAAAGTGATGAAGCCAGAATTGGGAATCTCCATAGATTCCAGAGCTCACATTCTTTAACACTAATGTGGAACTTCAGAGAGGTGAGTATGACATAAAAGAGGGTTTGTGGTAAACTATGCCCATGATTGTCAAACTAACTACCTAGAATCCCTAGCAATGATTCTTTAGAAACTATGGCCGAAACTGTTTAGAAACCAGGCCTACGACTTAGCTACCTGGCCACGCACAGCCTTAACCCACTCCCATTCCATAGTCAGAATTTCAAAATCAAAATCAAAGGGTTCTTGGAAGACTCAATATTGTCAAGATATCAGATATTCTCAACTTGATTTACATACTCAATGCAATTCCAATCAAAATTATAGCAAGTTATTTTGTGGATACTGACAAACTGATCCTAAAGTTTAAATGGAAGGGCAAAAGACCCAGAATAGCCAACACAATACTCAAGGAAGAAGAAGAACAAAAAGGATTGACACAACCTGACTTTAAGGCTTATAGCTGGGCACTGTGGTGTGTGTTTGCTGTAGTCCTAACTACTCACGAGGCTGAGGCAAGAGATTACTTGAGTCCAAGAGTTCAAGTCCAGCCTGGGTAACATAGCAAGACCCCATCTCTAAAAAAATTTTAAAATACACACACACACATATATATATATTATAAAACAATATAAAGTTACATTTATCAAGATGGTGTAGTGTTGGCAAATGAACAGACAAATACCAGTAGACCAATGGAACAGAACAGAGAGCCCAGACATAGACCCATATAAATACAGTCAACTGATCTTTGAAAAAGGAGCAAGAGCAATACAGTGGAGCAAAGATAATCTTTTCAACAAACCATGCTGGAACAAGTAGAAATCCACATGCCAAAAAATGACTCGACACAGATTTTATGCATTTTGTAAAAATTAATTTGAAATGAATTGCAAACCTAAATGTAAAACACAAAACGATAAAACTTCTAGAAAATAATGTAGTAGAAAATCGACGTGGCCTTGAGTTTGAAATTGAGTTTTAAAACGATGCCAAAGGCATGATCGCTGAAAGAAATAATTGATAAGCTAGACTTCATTAAAATTAAGATTTCTTCTCTGCAAAAGACACTGTCAAGAAAATGGAGAGACAAACTACAGACTGGGAGAAAATAATTTGCCAAAGACCTATCTGGTAAAGGACTATTAGCCAAAACATACTAAGAACTCTTACAAGTCAACAATAAAAAAACAGCCTGATTAGTAAAAGGGCCAAAGACCTTACCAGGCATCTCACTAAAGATAAACAGAAGGCAAATAAGCATATAAAAAAGCGTTCCAGGTTAGGCAGGCCAGTGTAATCCCAGTACTTTGGGAGGCTGAGGTGGAAGGATCGCCTGAGCCCAGGTATTTGAGATTAACCTGGTTAACATAGGAGAAACCCCATCTTACAACGAAAATTTAGCCAGGTATGGTTGTGCACACCTATAGCCTGAACTACTCAGGAGGCTGAAGTGGGAGGATTGCTTGAGCCTGAAAGGTCAAGACTGCAGTGAGCCATGATCGTGCCAAGCATGTGTGTGGGTTGAGTGAATATGGAGAATCTCTGTACCTTCTGCTCAATTTTGTTGTGAACCTAAATCTATTCTAAAAAATTAAGTCTACTTGAAAAATAAAAGGGTTCCTGAACATTTACCATCTGTAGACATTGTCATAACAGCAAAGGATGAGTTTTAGCAGCCTCTGAAAGATAAACAGCTATTAACAACTGAAAACATCACTTATTTTGAGATCTTTCAATAAGTGATTCATGGAGTCAACACTTATTGATTGGGAATATATATCATTTTGCATGCTCACACGTGCACACGTGTGTGTGTGTGTGTATGTGTGTGTGTGAGAAACAGCAAGAAAATATGTCTAACACTTAACTTCTTTAAGACTTGGCTGTTTGAAGGCTGGGTGTGGTAGCTCATGCCTATTATCCCAGCACTTTGGGAGGCCAAGGCAGGCGGATCATCTGAGGCAGGAGTTCGAGACTAGCCTGACCAAGATGGTGAAACCTCACCTCTACTAAAAATACAAAAATTAGCCAGGTGTGGTGGCACACACCTGTAATCCCAGCTACTTGGGAGGCTGAAACAAGAGAATTGCTTGAACCCAGGAGGGGGAGGTTGCAGTGAGCCGAGATCGTGCCATTGCACTCCAGTATGGGTGACATAGCAAGAGTCTGTCTTAAAAAAAAAAGACTTGGCTGTTTGAATTCTGGAACATAGTTTTCCATAAAAGTGATGTAAATGCTTCATAATCTTGTTACACACTCTCTCTGGGAAAATGCATTACATGTTAGAACTTGAATGGAAATACTCATATCATACCTATATAGGAAACTCCACGAGAGCAGCAACTAAGGCCCAGTGCCTGGTACATGTATCCAGTCTAAGATCAACCAATAAGATGAACCATTAGTTTGCAGACTGCCAAGAAAGCCAAGTAAACTGACACAATGCTTTATTTTCATTTACAATTATTGAAGAAGCTTTTAGATAATTCGATTTTTCTATGTATCAATCATGTACCTACACGAAAATTAAAATAAATTGGCCAAGATTTTCCAAACACATCTTCACATGCCCAGTTCGACGGTTCTCAGTTACTTTAACTCAGATGCTAACGTCCATTTTTTCCATCATATTCTCCACTATTGTCTTTGGGACATTTTTCTAGCTGTCCTATACTCAATATGCCAGTTTTGAGGCTGGCACTTTTTTCTTCTTAGCTAGTATCACAACAGAGGGCCCTTGGGATAACTAAGACTCATATCTTTGGTGACTAAAAGTGTCACAAGCTTAGCAGCTGTCGAGTCTTGTCGACAGAATTACAAGTGGGTCATGATACTCTTCAGTGAATATATTCTTTACTATTCAGATACACATCTGTGAAAGCGATCAAGAACCTCTATGCTGGGTGGGTTATATGTGGGCTCCAGGACATCTCTTCCAGACTACTGAGTTTTTTCTTCTTCAGTTTGACTAGAGTGTGTGCGTGAGTGTGTGTGTGTACGTGCAGGCATGCGCATACACAATAACATCTTTGGGTAAGAACGCTTAGGAATTGTTTTGCAGTTTATGATTAACTTATGGCTACAACTTTCAGCCACCACCAATTGTGCAAAGTATCACAGATGCTTTTCACAGCCTCTGCTCATGCCTTTGATCTCTTTAGTACCTTTAACATTTCAAAAAAATTTTAAAGAACTGAGTTTTTATCAGCATTTCCTATCTGTCTAAATTCAACTTTTTTTTTCCAGTTAAATCACTAAAAAATAAGTGGCTCCAGTTCAAAGCAGGAAGTTTGATAAATTGATGTTCTACGCTTCAACAACAGTCCCGTGCAACTTATGAATTGGACATACCGGCCTCTTACTGCTTTGAAATTTCTTTCATCTCTTTGAAGAGATCTACCAATTTTCCCTGCTTTCAGTTGCATAATTTGTCACCTAGGAGGCAATACTTTTGCCATAACTCCGTAACACAGATTCAGCTACTTGTCTTCTGCCTCAGGCCCTCCACAGTTCTTGGTTGCTTCTTTGCAAAAACAGCAACTAAGGTCATTCTTGTACAGAAATTTGCTTCACTAATTCCAAATTTACATCCTGTTGCTCTACTTCTGTAACTTTCTACACATACAAACCCTTTTTTGAGTCATGATTTAACATATTCAAAGACCTTTTATATGCAACTAAACTCAACATGTACTTACCAACTGTATACATCACACAATTGTTATGTCCAAATCTGCACAAGCTCACGTAATGACAATGACTTATCATTGTCGTCTAGTCAAAGGTGATAAGATGCTATCAACAGTGAATACATCCTGATTTCAGAGAAATTAAGGTGTGGGGGGCAAATGTACATTTCAAAATCAATGAAACAGGGTAAGGCATAAGTGGATACTCCCATATGTAAAAAACTCATTTCCAAAGATGGACATCAGAAATTCCTCCCATCTCTGTATAGACATGCCATTCCTCCCATAAAGAAACAAAGTCCAAGTTCCTCACTTGTGACTTGCTTTCACCAACTGAACATGGCAGAAGTGAGATTCTGAGACTTTAAGCTCAAGTCCAGTGGTCAATCTGGTCTGTTTTTTTACTGCCTCTGAGCTAAGAATGGCTTTTATATTTTAAAAGAGTTTTAAAATAAGAAAATATGCGACAGAGATCTTATGGGCCCCAAAGCTATGAAGCCTGAGTATTTATTAACTAGCTATATTCATCTGCTAGGGTTGCCTTAACAAAATACCACAGTCTCAGTGGCTTCAACAACATAAATTTCTACCTTCACAGTTGTGGAGGCTAAAAGTCCAAGGTCAAGATGTCAGCAGAGTTGCTTTCTCCTAAGGCCTCTCTCCTTGGCTTGAAGATCATCTTCCCTGTCTATATGACTCTGTACTAATCTCCTTTTCTTATAAGGGTATCAGTCATATTGAATTAGGGCCCACTTGACCTCACTTAACCTTTTTTAAGAGTTTCACTCTGTTGCCCCAGTGAAGTACAATGATTACACGATCATGGCTCACTGCAGCCTCTATTTCCTGGGCTCAAGCAATCCTGCCACTTCAGCCTCCCAGGTAGCTGGGACTACAGAAGCATGCCACCATGCCTGGCTAATACTTGTTTTGTTTTGGGGTTTTTTTTGTTTTGGTAAAGACAAGGTTTTGCCATGTTGCCCAGGTTTGTCTTGAATGTCTGGCCTCAAGAGATCCACCTGCCTCAGCCTCCCAAAGCGATGGGATTACAGGGGTGAACCACCGTGATTCAGCATTCATTTAATCTGAATTACCTCTTTAAAGGCCCTATCTCCAAATATAGTCACATTCTGAGGTACTAGGGGTTAGGACTTCAACGTATGAATTTTGGGAGAACACAATTCAACCTTTAACACTGGTCTTTTCCAGAAAGTGTTCCCAATCTCTGGGCCACGCTACTGAATGAGGGGAGACCATGTAGAGAGACAGGCTCAGTCAGGCATCAGCCATTTCAGTTTCCTGCTAGCCAGACATGTGAATGAAGCTCTCTTGGACGGTCCAGCCACAGCCAAGCTCACAGCTAAATGCAGCCACCTAAGTGCCTCCTGACAATACCATGTAGAGCAGAGATAAGCCATCTCATTGAACCCTACCAAAACTGCAGGCTCATGATCAAGTAAATGGTTGTGTTTAAGTCAGTAAGTTGGGGGCATTTTAAACTTAGCAACAGATAATGGAAATAGCTTCCATGACAGAGGCCCCAGGGTAGGAGCTCTCATGCATGGAACCAAAAGGGAGAAGGGCTTTCCATCGGGATGGCGGCAAAGGAGAGTTGGAATAAAAGGTAAAGGCAAGAATAAACAGTGGCTAAGACCCAATAAGATATTTAGATGATAAGGTTGCTCCTTGTGTCAACCGGGAACTCTCCTAGTATGTATATTGAAAGTAGGGTTGTATCAGAGAGTAGGTGGCTGCCATGAAAAGGACAAAGGGCTCAAAACAAATCCCCGGAAACATCCAGGTTCTGCCTCAAATTCGCTTTGGTAAGGTACTTAGACTCTTAGACGTTCCGTGTCCTCATCTATAAAACAGGGACAATACAACCTACTTCCCAGATTACTTAAAAGTCTTAGACATGAAAGTATGAAGTCCTTAGCATAGCACTGGACAAACGGTAGGCATACCACCTTGTCTGTGTTTCAGTCTTTCCAAAGCAGATGTAATGCCCACCCTATCTGAAAGGCTTATTCATAAGCTCAAATGTGCTAGGCGCTGTGGCTCACACCCTTAATCTCAACATGCTGGGAGGCCAAGATGGAAGGAACAATTGAGCCCAGGAGTTCAAGACCAGCCTGGGGAGCAAAGTGAGACCCTATTTCTTTAAAAAAAAAAAAAAAAAAACCTATAGCCAGGTGTGGTGATGGATGCCTGTAGTCCAGCTACATGGGAGGCTGAGGCAGGAGGATTACTTGCACCCTAGAGGTGGAGGCTGCATTGAGTGATGATCACACCACTGCACTCCAGCCTGGGTGACAGAACAAGAGTCTGTCTAAAATAAATAAATAAAAATAAAGCTCAAATTCAATAAAACACACAAAAATGGTTTGAAAGGTATTAAGCCCTACCAAATAATATGACTGCAATAAATAAAAACTCAATTTTTATTTTTGGGGGCTGCATAGCAACTTCGTAAAATTTAAGCATATCTGCATGATTGTTTTTATATTGTTACTGTTATTTAATTTAAGTTATCAGCATTAGTTACTTATTCCAATTATTAATCTCTGTCTTCAGAAAAGAAGGACAGCACAGGATCTAAAGAAGGACGATGAAGACAGGAGAACTCCGTAACTCCATTCTGTTTTTGTATTACAGCAACATCACCATCTATTTAGCGTGGCATCCCCAGTGCAGTTCTACTATGTGTCCAGGCTTCTTGTCACCAGCAGGACTTAGCACTGGGCTTGGTATACAAGAGATACTGAATATTTACTGAATATAGAAGAGAGGGCAAGCCAGTGGTCTCAGAAAGAATTAAGAATGTATCTCCTTTAATGTGATTTTTACATGCAACTCAATGGAAGTAGTGGTTCATTTTGGAAAGATGACCCTAAATGGACAAGTTCAACGACAATCACTGCCCAACTTATAAGTGCCCATGTTTGAAGGCCAAGGGCACAGGGTAGTAGTTCCCAATGGGTAGCGCTCAAACCAACAGCAGCAGCAGCATCTGGGGCTCATTAGAAAGCAAATTCTAGTGCCCTACTGCTATGGTTTGGATATGATTTGTTTGACCCCACCAAGTCTCAAATTGAAATGTGATCCCCATTGTTGAAGGTGAGGCGTGTTGAGAGGTGTTTGGGCCATAGGAGCAGATCCCTCACAAACTGATTGGTGCAATTATCAAGGGAGTGAGTCACTCCCCTTCATTCCTGCAATAACTGGTTGCTAAAAAGAGCCTGGGGCCTCCTCTGCACTTGCACTCAGTCTCTTCCTCTCGTGTCATCTGATCTGTGCACCTGCAGGCTCCCCCTTGCCTTCCACCATGAGTGGACACAGCCTGAGGCCCTCACCAGAAGTGGGGCAGGTGCTGGAGCCATGCTTCTTGTACAGTCTGCAGAACTGTGAGCCAACTAAACCTCCTTTTTGTATAAATTACCCAGCCTCGGGTATTCATTTATAACAACATAAATAGACTAAGGGACCTACCCAGAACTACTGAGCAAATAATAGTTTAATAAGCCCCATAGGTGATTCTGATAACATTAAAGTTAGAGAATTGGTAGCCTAGGGAAATGCATTTCTATTATCAGCTACATTTGGTAACAAAATATCTATTTTCTTTGTGTTTCATAAACTAGCTCATTCAGATGATGTGAACTACCAGCTAATTATTGCAATGATGTTTGCTTCCAAGCATTAAAAAATTGGCCAGTGCTTTTTTCCCACTCCCTTGTGCCCTCCCCATTATAAAAGCAAATAAAATAAAACCACAGCACTTTGCAATTCACGCCACATACATTAATAACAGCCTCAGGCAAGCAGTATCTGTAGGACTCATTTAAATGTTATTTTTATGGAAGAACAGATAAAGGAAATTCAACACCAAATCTTTAAGACACAACACTTAATGATTTTGGTGGAGAGTCTGAAATAGACAGTTATGGGAGCCTTGGATTAAGACAATACAATGTCTATAATGACCTACCAAGCAGGTGTCCATATCCTGTAAGACCCTTGCCCAGACTTCAGTTCCTGATGAAGCATGTATGGGTATACCTTGTGTTTGCCAGCCCCAATAACTGGAATACTGTGGGATCCCAATGAAGGACACCCAGGGTTGGAATGACAATCTACCTAGGACCTGGTGGCTTGGTTGAAAGATTTTAGCTGGGTCAAGCAGGTGATCTCCTTCAAGACTCTAAAAGTCTTGCCAACTAGCTGTGGGAACTAAACCGGGAGAGCAGTGACTTCTCAGAGAGCACCATGAGAAGCCATGATGGGCTACTGCCAAACTGAAGTGATGTGGGGAACAGAAGGATAATGGAGTGGAAAAAGCCAGTCCATCACAAGTGGAGAACAGTGCAGGGATATAGAAAGAAACAGCCTATCACCAGCAGGAAGGACTGGACGAAGAAACTGACCCTTAGCCTAAAGTAGCCAGGGTACCAGCTATATAGTCCAGCCCTGCGCAGCCTGGGAAACACAGTCACTATAGATCCTCCCCTTCTGCTGCCACTCATACCCCACCAGCAAAGGAGTTAACTATAGCACATAATCGCCCTTAAAGGGTGACAATAAACACTTCTTCATTTCCTCAACAATGGATGCATAATAGATGCAAAATGCTTCCAAGGTTAATTAAATGAATTACTGCAGATGTCTAAAGTGAGAGTGAACTGTTTTTTCTTTTAAAATGATCCATCTGCTTATCAAGGTAATAAGTTAATTAAGTATGGAGCAGAAAGTCCTCCAAGCAGACACTTTTAATTAATTCTTAATTATGAATGCCCACGTACGTCCTTCAAGTGGCCAAAAGTGTTCAGTGTGGGGAGATAAAGGAAAAAAGGCACTGAAAAGCAAACACACACCACTCCTGTTTTTGATACTTTTTAGGTTAAATTTACCAAATGTTATAAACAGCTTAAAAAACACCTACCTTTAGAGTGGTTTTCAAAACAGTGAAAACATACACAAATCACGACACACTTCTTAATTTGTGCCTCTTCATTGTTATGTGTTGCTAAGAGACTGTCTTTTCCAGGGCTCAAATACTCAATTTTTTTTTTCCAAATTTAGAAAATAGGCACACTTGCAAAGAAGCCTCAAGAAGGCAGCCAGTTAGAGGTAGAAATTTATTTGATAATTACCAACCCAAATTTCTCCAAACAGCTTCCTGAAACATATTACTGAATGCCTGCGTGACTCAGGCAAGCTTCAAAGTTGATCATCTCTGGCTCTGTGGCAATCTTCTTTGTTAATTCACATGCATTCAAGTTTGTGTATCCCTCTACTCCTTACTGAAGGGAAAACAGGAAAATCAACCTTCCACTGAAAGAGAAGCAGCTGTCCTCTGGGTTCAGACACTGGGAAGGCCACTGAAAGGCTTGCGGACATCAAGATTTCTCATGAGTTGTCAGGGGATATTGATCACCCTTAGAAATAAACTGTAATCAAAGATCAGCATGTGAAGCTGAGAACAGTAACACATCTTAACAGTAATACATGTTATTACAGTCATATTCTTGCTCCTTAATTTAGAAATTAGGGTGTACACTATATCATGCTATTAAACAGATACATTATAGGATAATGGTATTACCAAAGACTACTTTTTCCCCTTAAAACTCCTAGGCACACTTATGTATATGTATATTTTTTTAGGAGCTATCTGACAGCCTAAGGAAAGAAACAAAAAGGCAACAGGTGCCCATGACAACTGATGAGCAACAAGCCCAACACAAGCTGGGCGTGGCGGCTCACACCTGTAATCCCAGCTACCTGGGAGACCAAGGCAGGAGGATCACTTGAGGCCAGGGGTTTGAGGTCAGCCTCGGCAACACAGAAAGACCCCCATCTCTATAAACATATGTAATTTTTAAAAACTTAAACTCAACATAACTGAAACTAGATTGTAAATCAATGAGGAAATGGTTAAGTTTATAAGAAGTCTGACTGAAAAACCACAGAGACACACCCCTCTCTTTAAAAAGGACATGCTTTGACATTTTAAAATGGACCCCTTAACTAACAGTGGAGAACCACAGGAACAGGCCAGCTTTGCTGAGACAGATACACAGCCTTTATTTGTTTGCAAAGAAACACAACTGAACTCAACTGTAAAGACAACAAAGCTCAAACAGCCTCAGTCCTCACTAGGTTTCCATGCCAGCCCAACTACATATATTTGTAAAGCATTACAACTTTGGACAGTAGGACTAAAGTGATCTAGGCTTGCGATAGAAAACATTTATGTTCACTCCAAATTTATATGTTGAAATCCTAACACCCAAGGCAATGGTATTACAAAGGTGAGATGAGGGTGGTGCCCTCACAAATGGGATTAGTGCCCTTTAAAACAGAGCTCCCTCACCCTCTTGCAGCCATGTAGGCCACAGTGGGAAGTCTGCAGTTTACAACCCAGGAGAGGACCCATACCAGCACCCTGATCACAGACTGCCAGCCTCCAATACTGTGAGAAATTTCTGTTGTTCATAAGCACCTAGTCTCTGGTATTTTGTTATAGTAGCTCAATGAGTAACAAAGAGCTGTGGTCTCAGTTCTGCCACTCAAGGCAAGCCATTTAGTTTCTCTGAATGCTGACTTCCTCATCTGGGTAAGAAAGGAAAGGACTATGTGGAAATGAATGGGGTGGAGGAGGTACTAACGTCTTCTGAGCATCTCCTACAGGCTAGCATTGTCCTTATATCATCTAACCTAATCCTCACACTAGTTCCTGATTTTACAAAAAGGGAACCCAGGCCAGGGGAGGAAACTGTTCCGTGTCACAAGGGACATAGTACAGATAGGACTTAAGCCCTGGTCTCTGGTTTCAAGGCATCACTACCCAATTGCCATGCTGACCTTACACATTCTGCTTCCAGAGCTCAAGGACTAATTTGAGCACGCCTTTCTCAATGACCCTACATATTTCTATCTCCATGTGCTGTGATATAATTTCTGAGGCTCATCTCAGATCTCATCCTCTCTAAACTCTCTGGCCTTTCCCCCTTACTGCCATCACCACTTAAACCCAGACAAGCTCTGGGAACATAGAGAACTCACAGAGAGCCATCCGCCTCTATTTCCATGTAACCTGATATGTTTTTGCATCATGTCATTTGCTCAGAACACAGCAGAGATTCTAGTCCTGCAAGTTTGGTGCCTTCCAATCACAGCAAGAGCATTCTTTTGCACAATGAATATTAGTATTCACTGATACCATATGTCCCCAGTGGGCAGCAGCCAATCTCCACTTTTTTCAGAACCCTTGGGAGGTGAGCTTCCATTTAAAACAAAGAAATGACAATTATCAGTAACCAAATTCAATTCATTCTCGTATTTCTATTTTTAAGCTTCTTGAATTGGAGGAAAAGACTGAATATCATTAATAATGGAATTTACTGTCTTATTTCATAAAAAGCTTGCCACTTCACAGATGAAATCTGAGGCAAGCCAAAGAGAAATTTTGGCAGTTTGTGCCTTCAGGCAACAGAGGCCTTTTGGGTAAAATGATGCCTTTGTGCCGAGGGGGACTGCCAATAGTACTTGCTCTAAAATTATCTACATCTTCATAGACACCGCCTCTACAAAAGTGCAACATATTAACACACATACACTTGCTGTTAAGGCTATCAAATTAAATTTAAAAAGAAGAGCTATTCTGTAAGTGAGACACATTCTTAACATTACTAACAGGTAAAGAAAGTCCTTCCTATATATGATAGCCAATTAATGACTATTAAAATGCTTTCAGGTACCAAGGTGGAAGTCCCTGAGGTAGGTTTGAGCAGAAAGAGCCTCTTCTCCAGGCATCCCTGGGGCTCTCGAATGCCATGTGTGCTTAAACCTGCAGGAGGCAAATGCAAGGAGGACTTGGTTTCCAATGAAGGCAAGAAGGGCAGGTTCTACTGGCTACTAATTCTGACATAAGCTTCTAAGGTTAGAATAAAATGGGATAATAAGACAGAAAACAAATATGAAATAATCTATCAGTAACATGGTTTGCCTACTTTAAAGAGTTCTTCTAAAACCGATTCAGAGGGGTGACTAACCAATATAAGAAGCACTTTAAAAGCTTTTTAAAAATATTTAGGATTTTTTAAAAAGTTTATAAAGTTGAGATATTTTGGCACAGTTTGTGATCGCCCAACACTAGAACAGTTTCCAGACAAAGCTCTCGACCCCAGGACTCAGCCCTCTTCAGCACAGCCTGATAAGGCTCTCAAGGGGTATCCCCAGCCCTGGGGGTAGCCAGTCTGGGTCAGAATCCTGACTCTTCCCCTTGTTGGCTGAGGCCTTAGACAAGTCATTTAACCTCTAAGGGTCCGTTCTTCTTCTACATGGTAACAATCCTGACTTGGAATTACTCTGAGGATTAATTAAAATAATATATGTATAACCCTCAGCCCAATGCCTGGCACATGCTGAAGGGCTCAATAATGGGTTGAGGCTCTCATGATGTAATAATTTTGAGTAGTACTAAGAATGATGGGGAAATAGTTACAGTGAGTGAGGTCCTACTCTAGATGGAGGGCCCACTTGTGATTTGAAACATCCAGCCACAGTTTAGACAATCATACAGGCCTATCTCCTATGGCAAACGGAAAACTGCCCCATCAAATGGGTTGAATTAACACCACAAGACGAAGTATTTGAGCAATGCTTTTTTTACGAGGTACTTAGGTAGTACCCAAATTGCTGGTTTTCGGAGGACACAATCATATTCCCCACAACATGGACGACTCACTCTGTAAGATGAGTTGTGGCCCCCTCCTGAGACACATGAACAGAAAAGATAATTCACTGGTAAGAGTCCAGCTTTACGGCCACTGCATTCAGACATTACCAGATTCTAAGTTCTTCCCATTCGAAGTAGCTAATGCAGTTCATTTCTTTAGACATGCCTCCATCCACATCAAGTCTGAAAGCTTCTTTAATGCTTTAAGATTAAAATAAAACAGCTGGTGAAGGGGTGGAAGCATGTCAGTGGCAAAAACTCTAAAAGGAGAACACAGAGCTTGGCTAAAGACAAAGCAACAGGAAGTCAAGCACATGCACAGTCCAGAAATACCCTGAAATGTTATTTTAAGACTTCCACCCTTGATGCAATCTCATCCTCCATATTTTAATGCTTTTGTTATATTTGAAGGAAGGGACAGGAAAATAACAATGATGAATAAAATCAATTCTGGTTAAATGACAACCAGGCCTGAGGGCCAGGTGTCACTTAACCACTGAGCACAAGAACTCTGTGATTTTAGATACAGTCAGACCACAAAAGATGAAAAACACCCCCATCCTGAGGGGAAAATACTCCCCACCCCCATTTCCTTCAATGGCAGAAAATATAAGACACGAATAATCAACTTTACTTAAGATTTGCAAACTTTATATGTACTAAGTAACCAGTACTATATCCAGTTGTCATGGGGCAGGGGAGTGGTGTGCAGGGTCTAAAAGAATTGAATATTTCAATAAATGTTATTCAATAACTAGGTTGTACACAAACATTTAGTCAAAACATATTTGTAAGCCATCAGTTTCTAGAAGAGAACTGAGAAATAGAAAAGCAGCTTTAAAAGTCGGTGTACACTGATGCTCATATTCAATCTAATTACTGACTGATACATTTCTGAAAGGTTCTCTCTAATTTTTTGGAGTTATCCTGTAATAGTAAATCTTAGTGATTGATGAAACCTCCTTCCGTAAAAAGAACAGGGCAGAGAAACATAATACAAAGTTGAAATGGTTAAGGCTGTTCATAGTGCCTTCACTTCAAAGGAATTACATTCGCTATTGGTATTTCTTGTATGGAACTCAGATAACACTGAAAAAACCTTCAAAAAGGCTACATTACATTCAGCATTAAAACAAAAAGTGATCTAGCAACAAAAAGCCCACAAACAGAGCTGTGGGGTAGAAAAGTAGTTCTGTTGCCCAGGCTAGAGTGTAGTGGCATGATCTTGGCTCACTGCAACCTCCACCTCCCAGGCTCAGGCAATTCTTCCACCTCAGCCTCCAAGTTACAGGGACCACAGGCGCACATCACGACAGTTGGCTAATTTTGTTTCATTTTTTATAGAGAAGGGCTTTCTGCATATTGCCCAGGCTGATCTCAAACTCCCTGTAAATATTTCTTATAGATCAATGAACACAATCCCATATTTTCTTACAATGCTGCACCCAACGGTTTCATGGGCCCTTCTAAGAAAGAAAGAAATTTGCTAATAGACAGAACTGTGCCATATGTTTTGTCATGAGATATGGGCAAAAGGATTGCTGTCAGATGCCAGGCAATGAAAGTAAAGGCAGGAGGAATTTCTGCCCTTGAAATGAAATAGACATTTTAAAGCTACGGAGGTTGGTGTGACCTATTCAGGGGTCACCCAGGCCCATCAGCATGTATACTGTGTCACAGTTAAGTCTGCAATGTCTTTTTTCCTTATCAGTATATAAAATAGTAGCATGCCAAAAATCAATATCTTAGTATATGAAATATTAATTTCTTAGAAAAAAATCAATGCAAACCTATAAGCTTTCAAAGCCATTTTTTTTTTAAGCTCTGACCTAGAAGGAGCCTAACAGCCACAGCAGCCTTTTCCCAAGCCAGCAGCACTCACTCCTAATAACAGGGGTAGTGGCTAAGAGGGGACTTCAGAGCCAGTCCCTCTGGGTTCAAATTCTGGCTCTGCCACTTACTCATGGTATGACCCTGGACAAGCTAGTTCTCTCTCCTGAACTTGAATTTCTTCATCTGTAAGACAATGACAACACTACCCATCTCACAGGGTTGTTACAGCAATTACATGAGACAGTGTGGGTAAAGAGCTCAGAACAGTATCTCACACACAGTGAGCATCAGGTACTTGTCAATTAAAACTAGCACCTGGAATTTGGTGTAAGATTGTTCTCCAGAGAAAGAATCCAGGGTTTCTTAGAGGATAATTCCGTATCTTGGGGTGAGGAAAGTTAAGGATCCACAAGGCTCATCCTGTGGCTAGCAGAAAGGCAGAAGATGTTCACAGAACTCGGGGGGAGTGACGAAAAGACAAATCACTGGCCAAGATGGGACAATGTGGGCATCAAAAATAGTAAGGCAATCTAAATGTGAAAGACATGATTTCATGATGATATCCACACAAGAAAAAGTTAATATAAAGTACACAATCAGGTGTTACCACCCAAAAGAAGGGAGGAGAGTATCTCTTCCACTTTACTGTAACAAATGGTAGAGTGCTTGTTTTGTTTCTATTAAATATCTATCAGTTTAAGTAGAGAAGAGTGAACATTGGAAACTTAGTAATACTAGTTCTCGCTAAGATAGAGAGCAGAATGATAACAGGAAGGCTTTAACATACTTAAAAACCAGGGGGAAAGAAAATCGAAGCGCGTCAAGATGATGAATTCGCTAAATGTTCTAAGAGGTGCATTAACCGCAGACTTCATCCCTCATATCCTAGGAGATAATACCCTTTACATGTCTTAATAATGGAGACAGTAATAGAGCATATGGTAGCTTCCAATGATGCAAAGAACCAGGCAAAGATTAGGTTGACAGGGCAATGGACTATGAGATGCCAGCCAAGCAAAACTTGGAAAAGAAAACATTCTGGGAGAAGCACCAAGGTGCAAAAAAACTAGAACTCGAATGCAAAGTAGAACTCCTAAATCTTACTGATGTAACAAGTGGTGGACAAACATAAAATAGATCCTAGCCAGATGACCAGTGGCTTGGATTTGATGAAGCTAGAGATGGTCAAAAATAACTAGATCAGTTATCAGCTGGTCAGACTATCTTTCTGGCTCCAATAAAGTTTCTGTAATTGTGGAAATGTACTAGTGCCATATTACTATATCCTAGAAAAGTCTCAAAATGCACATTGCTGTAACATTGGACACTATTAAAATACATGTTGCTACAAACTTAGGAAAGTAAACGGACAAGTTTAAGGAAAACAACTGAACCACCACAGCGCTGGTATTTTAGGACAGCTTTGAGTATGTTATATGCTTCATAATCACTGTATCTTTGTGTGCTGTTCCCAGTGTTGGGGGCTCAAAAGAATCATCACTGCAGTTTAAGTTGTTAAAAGGTTTAAGTCAGTAATCCACATTCAAACAGATTTCAGAAACTGTCAGTTTGGTTTTAGATAAAAATTTAACAGCTTGAGCATGAAATTACAAACAGAAGCAGGTGCTTCTCTCCATGAACAAAACCCCCTAGGACAATAAAGAATACATAAAGTGGGTCACCAACAGGATGTCCAGAGAAGTAAAATGTATTTCTCCACGTCAAAGACTATTCAGAAGCACAGTTATCCACTTCCTCCATCACAATGACCCCAAGGGAAACAACAGGTAGAAGAAGATATGAGATAGAAATGCTACACAGTTGATAAGAGTTCTTCTGCCATAGTTTGTCTATTAAAAGTAGGATAGCAGGATAACGGAAATGAACTACAGTAGAACCTAGCTTCAGTTTGTTGTGTAAATGCAATCAGACCTGTATAGCATAACAACACTTTCCTTCTGCTATAGCTTTGAAATAAAATGAATCTGAAATGATGAAGAATACTAATGTGCCTAGGGCAATTAAATAAAATGGTGAAGTTCCAGATGTGGAGGGGGTGAAAGTGGAGCTGAGAAATGCTCTCAAGATTCCATCAACCCATTTCCCCTGGAAGGCTTAAACCAAACAAGATCGATCGCCTCCAAATCTTTGGGTTTATCCCTGGCAACTACCCTCCTTGCAAATTTAATGCTTCTCTTTTTTTTTTTTTTTTTTTTTTGAGACGGAGTTTCGCTCTTGTTACCCAGGCTGGAGTGCAATGGCGCGATCTCGGCTCACCGCAACCTCCGCCTCCTGGGTTCAGGCAATTCTCCTGCCTCAGCCTCCTGAGTAGCTGGGATCACAGGCACGCGCCACCATGCCCAGCTAATTTTCTGTATTAGTAGAGACGGGGTTTCACCATGTTGACCAGGATGGTCTCGATCTCTTGACCTCGTGATCCACCCGCCTCGGCCTCCCAAAGTGCTGGGATTACAGGCGTGAGCCACCGCGCCCGGCCCAATGCTTCTCTTTTTGAAAGGCTACTATTATTCTTTCTACAGTTCTGTCTCCCTGTCCCTCCCACCCCTCACCATCTAATACATGCAATCTAAATGCTCACTCATTGGGGGAAGGCAAGAAAGCAAATGGCATTCACTGAGCACCAGCACGTGCCAGGCACTGCAGAGGGAGATTTCCATCATCATTACATTTCATCATCATGATTCTTGGGAGATGGATATTATTACCCTAATTTTAGAAATGGAGAAACTGGAGTTCTGCAGAAATGAGCAAACTGCACAAGGTCATCAGAGCAATTTGAGTGTTGAGAGTTGTGTTCAGGTCTGCCATCAAACCCTGCATGCTCTTCCACGGTCCCGTGCTGCCTCTGGGTTCTCCGCCCCACTCTCTTTACTGAAACTGCCTGTCAGCAGTTCTTTCTCAAATGAATTGCCAAGTCAAAAACCTCAACTCTGAAACTCAGTTCCCAAAAAAGCAGCATAAAAAAGTTCTAGTCTAAGTCTTCTTTGTTTATCCACTAAGTACTCACTACACAGAGGGCTGTATCATTTGAGCCTGAATCTCAACAGTGCTCTGTGTGACCTGGAGAATTTAAATGTGTACCTGTATCAGAAAGAGGAACTCATCCTAAGTATTCTACCAGTTACACATGTGTGACAAGCTCTCCATACCAGCCTGCCCTTCTGTTTCAGGTCTGGAAAAAGGTGCCTAACAATGAATGCAGCTCCCAGAGGCTGACAGAAAGAGTACCCCCTCTCCCCCATGACTGTCCTTATAATGCTCTCTCTACATTCAGAACAGAATGTAAAGGCTTTAAAACCAGTCTCTGAAGCTATGAGGGCAACATCAATTAAGATCATTTTTAAAAGTTCAAGGCAGAAGAGAAATTAACATTCCATTTACTTTAAAATGTAGTACACAAGATTAAAAAGTACTGAGGACGGGTAGAGGACAACTTTCTTATTAACTTGCTTACAGTCACAATCATGGATGCATAACAGACAGGTCATTAAAAATTGAGTTTTGCTTATTTTTATTTCATTTTTAAAAGCCTACCCAAGAAAAGCATATTTTTACTAACCAAAAGTTATTTACTATCTGCACTCTGACTATTATGCAAGTGGAGAAAACCAACCAAGAATGCCACATAAGGTTGGGTAGGCGTCCACTGCATAAACATGCTGGCTGAGGGGCCAAAGCGTGGTGTGTGTCACAGCTGGGGCTGCAACCACCTGAAGCAATGGACTCCTCTTAAGTGCCAAGTCTATGCTAGGGCAGGGAATAGATCAGTAAACAAGAGACACAGACCAAACCCCAAAGGAGCCTCCAGTAGAGTGGGTAGATGTTAAATAATTACAAATAACTATTGATCATGCTTTCTAAATCTAAGATACACATTTTCCCATACCTATTTAATCCTCACAAGCAACTTATCAGTTATGACTCATCTCTGGCTTACAGATGAGCAAACTGGCATTAACTATCTGCCTGAAGAGGGGTTGATTTGGAATTTGAACTTGGGTGAATGGACTGCAGAGATCATTCCTTTAAGGACAACACTATAGCAGTTCCCACCAGCCCCCCACCTCACTCTATCTTCTGGGCTTCTTAAGTATTAGAAAATGGAAACACTATTCACAGTTTCTCAGGCTGAAAATCCAGAATTGTCTCAGACTCCTCTTTTTCTCACTCACTTATTTCACCAATCAATCCTGCCATCTTTTCTTTCCAACTACAACCAGAATCCTACTGCATTTTATTCCTTCCACTACTATCATCCTGGCTCAAACTGGCATCATCTTGAACCCGGAGTAATGCAAAAGCTTTCAACTGCTTTTCCTGCTTTTGCACCTGCCAGCTACAATTTTCCTCCCACATCGTGGTCAAAGCCATCCTTCTAAAACAACTTCCCACCTTCCTCTGCTCAAAACCTCCCACTGACCTCTCATCTCAGCGGCCACTGGCCTCAGGCAGCTGACCTCCTCTGGACCCTGATTTCCTATCTCCCTCTCCTTTGCTCCCTTCTCCCCAGCCATCCTCACATCTCTGCTGGTCCTCAAACACAATAAGCATAACCCCATCTTGGTATCTTTGCCCATCTGATTTCCGCTGGCCAACACACTCTTAAGCCCCCATCTGTTCATGTGTGTCACTCTCTGATTTCACTCAGGTCTGAACAACTAACCTCCCTAGAGGGCTCTTCTCTGACACTCTCTGTAAAGGAACATGGCCCTCTTTTTTTTGTCTGTTTTCTTCTTCAGATTCTTCCCTGCACTTACAGGTAGCTGTCATCACAAGACATGTTTATTTGCAAATTATCTGCTTCCTCCACTAGAATAGAGGCTCGCTGTGGGCAGAGACTGCTTTGCTCACCATCTCCCCAGCACTTAAAACATCACCTTCTCATGTGGTAATGAATGAAAGAATGCATCTTAAAACTATTATTAAAGCAAGTCGGTAGTGTATATTATATAATTGATACCACTGTGGAATTGAAGAATGACGTAATTACAATACTAACTATTGGGATGAAGATTATGGAGGTTTTAATAACATTAATTGCAGAGAGCTGGTAATTGATCCTGGGTTCAGAAATGGCCTCCTCAAGCAAGGGCTGTTGAAGTTGAAACCTGAGGCTAAGCAGGAGTTTACTAGGTACAGTGGTGGGGAGGCCATTCTCCACAGAGGAACTAGTATGCATGAAAAGCCTGGAGTGGAGAAGAAGCTTGACAACAGGTTGGAGAAAATGCAAAAGAATGACTGTGGATGGAGCACAGGAGAGAGGGGAGGATGGAGGGAAATGGGAAAGAGACAAGACCGTATGAGGTGCTGTGGGTCACGTTATCAAACTGTGATTAAGTGAATATGTTGGGATGCTTATGTCCACTTACATTAATCAGTTTAAGATGTGCCTAATCGTATTCTTTTGTAGTTCTGGAAAAGTTTGAGTAACCTGAAGATTATCAGTCCCTCAAAATAACTCTTCAGTAACAAAACCACGGGCAGGTATTGGCAGGAGGGCATTCAAGGAGAGAAAGATACTAATTCTCTGGACATTTTCTCTATTTCTTTTTTTATGAAGCAATATATTTAGGTCATTTATATAAAAATAATTTAGCACATTGGATTCAGAAATCTGATGCCTGTGATGACAATTTTTAGAGAAAATTCCTTTTATGTCTACATCCTTTTGACTTATAGCACTTTATCCAGGCTAACACACCATGATTGAGAGGATTATCTGATGAAGGAAGGGCTTAGCAGTGGCTTAGAGATGTCTCATGATAAGAAAAATGGTCACCACCTCCCACCTCTTGTATTAGCAAACGTTATCTCCCTCTAGCAATACTCGTTTTATCTGAAGAAACGGACTAAGCCATTAGAGCATCAGCCCACAAATCTGAGGTATGCAAAGCAGTTGTTGGCAAGGAAGCTTACTCTGTAGTTCAGAATACAAAGTACTCACAGGTGAAATGGTAAATAATAATGGAAAGTTTACAGATTCATGATAAAAACAAAACAAAAATTATATGAACATTTGACCACCTACAATGTGGCAGGTTCCCCAAACTGGGGACAAAAACAAGCAAATGTGGGACAGGAAATCTCCAGTGACCATGAAATCTCACCACCACTACCTTCTTCCCAAGGACTAGAAAGCAGATCAGCTAAAAGCCCCAAAGGCAGGAAGTAATACAAACTACTTGTATTCTTCAGGGGGTCTAATGATATCTATATCAGATATATGTTCCCTACATGGCACTCCAAAGTCTGAGTAGGGCTAGTACAAATTGAGCAGAGTGGCACTGTGATCATCAGAAAGATATTTTCCCCAACAATATGACAACATCTGAAATTACGCGGGTTTGTCAAAGTTTTAAACTCTATGACATAAAAGTCCTCCTTAAGGTCCCAAAAGGCAATTCTGACTTCAACAAATTTTTAATCAAAGGTAGTGCTCAAAACTCTTTTTTTTTTGCATATCAGAGTTCCAAGAAATGTGTTAACTTGTACAATTCATTTAAGGTCACTTAATTACCTAAATGTACAAGTCAGCATTACCTGACAAGTCCATTTGGAGTTCTTACAGTGTGTGAGGGCATCATGCTTCGGTCCCCAGCTCCTCTTGAACCTCATCTCTCAACTTCAGCATTTACTTATTTTCAAGCCTTTGCACATCAATTTCTGCTTTCAGAGAATGGGTTGGCTGATTCCCGCTAATCAGTTATCCTTCAGGTCTCAGCTTCGCCTGTGCACTCTGCAAGGGCAAGCACCATGCTTTCCCTCTACTGCATCCCCAGCATCTACCCCATTGCCTGTCACACAGTAGGTTAGATGTCTAACATAATCTTGGCTGAAATGAACCACTGTCATCTCCCCAGGAAAACTTCCTCCAAACCAGAACTCAGGTTAGGTAGCCCTTGCATCCTGTCCCTCACACATGTGTACTCCAGTGACACCCCTTATTGCCCGATCCTTCCATTGCTAGTTTATTTCCTTTGCTAGATTTAATTCTCAAAGCCCCAGGTTTTGTCTTGGTTCTTGTCAAATCCCAGGGTCTTCCACAACACTTGGCAACATTTGCTGACATTCCTTATTAAATATTTGAGGAACTCACCTGTTTCCCCCTTTCTATTAAAAAAGAAAACGAGGCATCCATTTCACAATACTCTTAAGAGCCTACAATGCAACAAAGTGGTGATTGTGTGAAAGGACTCTAATCAGAAATTCAGATAACATATGAAAAACTACTTATGAAGCTAACAACATTCATTTAGCAGAAAAAATTATTTCTTCACAGTCCCAATTTACTGCATAGGATAGTAAAATCTAGAACCACCTTCGTTCCCCAAACCATTAACTTTACTTTTCTAAGTACTGATAAAACTTGTGGGCTGCCTTATGGGGGCATAACAGAGGTTTATTTCTCACTCACTCCACGTGTCCATTTCAAGTTGGTTCCATGTCTCCTCTCTCAGCGAGGACAGGGCTTCCACAATCTGGAGGGTCACCCCTTGCTGAGGCAGGATGAATAGGAGGGGAACAGCAGTGTGCCCAGGAGGAGGAGACTTGAAATTGATAATTGGTGAGCAGCATCTTAATGTCCATCACAAGAGATGTGGCAGAAATGGACACAATGTACAAGAGTAGTTAACTTTCTACTATGACATCCCAGAAGGTAACTCTGAATCAATATACGAACACAATCTTTTCTCCTTTCGCGAAGCTAGTAAGACAAACACAGGTATTAACTCATAACCAGAAGAAGAATCCACCACGATGTAATTGGACAAGAGAACGTATCCATGCTCCCAGAGTACCTACAATAGAATTCTCTAAGAGAATTTTATTAACAGACTGATGCAGCTCTAGAAACGAGAAGCAGATTTGTTCCCCAGTTGTTCCTAGGTGTTGACACAGTGAGGCCTCAGCATTATCCAACTGCTTCCACCTGGCATTGTCAAAAACCATTAGCTTGTAGATGATACATGGGCAGGGAGTACCCACCATGTCCTTTACAGCTTCTGTGATTTACACTCACATTTTGAACAAATGGAAATATAGGTTCACGCAAAGCATGTGGTATGGGCAGGCACAGTGAAGGAATGATCACAGCAGGAAGGACCCCGTAGAGAGCTTAAGGGAGAGGCAAGGCTATAGGTAAATTCAAGTTCCAAAGAAAGTGATATGGATAAACTTGTTAATGAAGATGGGGAAGAAAGAGAGGAAAAGTTCTGGAAAGCTTGGGGAACATCAGTATTTAAGGGAGATTTATGAAGAAAAAGTAATGTGGTGAGAAAATTAGAAAAAGAACCTGAAAGAGTCTCCAGAAGTTAAGGGATAAAAGACTTCATGGACGAGAGACAGAGCAGAGACAATTGCTGCTGCAGGGAGGATGCGGAAGATGAGTAAATTTTGAAAGTGACTATTGCACCTCGAAAGTCACTACCGGTAGCACTGAAGTAGAAGCAATGCATGGAGAGCACCCACAGTTTCTCAGGCGCATCCTACTCCTGCCCTTCCGTGCACCCACACTTGCTTTCCTCTCCAGCCCTCCACTGTCTGGCTGGCTGCTTTATGGTTCAGCTCCTGGCTCATGTCCTGGGGAAGCCTTTCTGCAGTGGCTTGTTCGGCTGGATGGGACTCCTCCTAGACAACTTCAGGAAAGAGGTTTGTCTTGTCTTTGTGTGCTTGGGACCCAGACAAGTTTTTGGCAAAGTAAGCATTCAATATACTTTTTGTTTTTTTGATGAGACAGTCTCACTCAGTTGTCCAGGCTGGAGTACAGTGGCATGATCTCAGCTCACTGCAGCCTCTGCCTCCTGGGTTCAAGCGATTCTCCTGCCTCAGCCTCCCGAGTAGCTGGGATTACAGGTATGCACCACCACGCCTGGAAATTTTGTATTTTTAGTAGACATGAGGTTTTACCATGTTGGTCAGGCTGGTCTTGAACTCCTGACCTCAAGTGAGCCACTGGCCTCAGCCTCCCAAAGTGCTGGAATCACAGGCATGAGTCACCATGCCTGCCCCAATATATATTTCTATAAGGAAGGAAATAAAGGAGGGCTGTAGTTTGGTTTGTCCCCACCAAGTCTCATGTTGAAATCTGATCCCCAGTGTCGAAGATGGAGCCTAGTGGGAGGTGTTTGGGTCATAGCGTCAAATATCTCAAGAATGGCTTGGTGCCGTCCTCAGGGCAATGAGTGAGTTCTGGCTCTATTATTTCCTGAGAGCTGGCTGTTAAAAGGAGCTTGGCACCTCCTTTCCTCTCTGACCATGTGACCTCTGCACATGCTGGTTGTCCCTCACCTTCAACAATGAGTGGAGGCAGACTGAGGCTTTCACCAGATGCCCAATCTTCCAGCCCGCAAATAAACCTTTTATCTTTATAAATTACCTAGCCTTTGGTATCCCTTTACAGCAACACAAACTAACACAAGGAGGGAAAGGTTTTCTTTAAAAGGGAGCAACAGCATACCCAGTAACTTGAAGGGGTGATGCAGCCTGGAAGAGGAAGTGTGTTGTTTTACCCAATAGCAATGACTTAGCACATCTGTGGGAGAGGCAAAGTGATGAGGGGGAACAGACACAGGACGCTGGGACAACAAATGAAAGAAATGGAAAACTCAAGTGTGCTGTGTGGGGTGTTAACATCCGTCAGGACATTTCTCCATCTGAGACAGTGGGCATAGAGGGATGGCACTGAAGAGGTCCCAGGGGGATGGGAAAACGAACTTGTGTTGGATAGATTCAGAAAGGTGGGAAGTAAGGCCCTCTGCCAACACAGAGGGGGCAGAAACAGGACTGATAGTGTGAGGAAAGGAAAGTCATCCGGGAGGCACCAGGGAGACTGGTAGGAAGTCAACTGGAAAGGAAGGTGATATGCTGAAACAATCTAAACTCTTTCATCTTCATTTTTAAAAATATCCAATCAATCCCACTCATGTCAATCCTCCTCTCAAATTCTCTCTCAAATCTGCCCTTCCTTTCCAGAGCCAGGACTCTTCCTGATTTAGGATTCTTCTTGAATTAGTTTCATGTGTAGACAATTACAATGGCTTAATTTGGTATTTCCCATGTTCCTCAAAATATGAATTGGTACACTTACCAAAACAGGAGGGGAATGGATTTCATAGGTAAGTTTAAGAAGCAACACATACTCTCACTCAGCTTAGAGTTGCACAAGACAACACAATGTATTAAAAGCTCTAAGGAATCCTACTAGAAAACCTAAGTAACTCTAACCCAGCATGGGTGCAGGGTTTTTCCTCAGGTGGCATCTATTAAATACATATGAAACACAATAAAGCAAGCCTGTTTTTCCCCTGCAGGGTCTATCTCTAAGTTTATGCTTCAAACTACGACTCCTCTGTATTTATCAGGCTAGGATAGGATATTCTGTGGTAACAAACGTTCCCCAGATCTTAGTAGCCTAGTACAACAGAGGTTAATAACTACAGATAAAAATGACCCTGCAAGGCAACTGTCCCTCTTACAATGACTCAGCAGAGTGACATTTCACCAACCTGTGAACTGTACCATCTGAAACACAGAGCCTTCTCCATGATCATTCAAGAGGAAGACAATACTAGAATGTCTTCCAGTGACAATTATATGCATCAGCCTAGAAGAGTCACTTCATTTAAGCTCAAAATATATTGGCCAGAACTAGTCACACATGGACTCATCTACGTACAAAGGCAGCAGAGAAGTGTAAGCCTCCCACGTGCCCACACGAAGGGTATCCACTAGATGTCTCTAACATCTCTCCTTATTCCCAAATAGTCCCACAATCTATTAGCTTTACATCTAGAAAGCCTCCAACAACGCCTCTTCATCTCACCATCATACCTCACCTGTTCTACTCCCACATCTGCTACTTTTCCCAAACATAAACCCCATGTCATTCCCAATACTTGCTTACTAAAACAAATTCTTTGCGGCTGCTCACTGCTTATGCTGTAAAGTTCCTTATCATGACATACAAGAGCCTTCACAATTTCATGCAAACCTGCCTTTTCAGCCCTGTCCCTGCCTCTGTGCAGTTTTTGTTTTTTGTTGTTAAGAGTTGATGCCTTCTGGACCCTTTCTTTGATGATTTTTAACTGCAATGAGTTAGAAATCTCAGGACAAAAGAAACCTGGCATAGGGTTTCAGGGGCTCTTTATTTCTTGGCAAATGTGGTGAGTGCCTGCGGTGTCTTCAGCCCTTTGCCTCACGTGGGACCTTCAGGAGTTCTGCTGTCTGCTCCAGCACTGGCTCCACTCCCTGGGTGGTTCAATCAGGAATGGTCAGAGGGTTTTGGGCACAGCTGTAGCAGAATTTTTGCAGGAAATATCCAAGTGATCCAACCAGCAAATGAGGGAACACATATCTCATTATTACCTTTTCTGTAGCAAAAATTGTGGTCCTTAGTGAATTCACCTGGGACCTCCATCCATGCCAAATCCCAGCAGGTTTTACCTGAGAAGCAAAGTCCCTCCCACTTCTCCTTCAATCCTGGATACACAGCATACAGGTGTACCCAAGAGTAGCCCAGCAAGAGTCCTAAATACAGAGGCATTATTCAGATGTGATTCCATCCACCATCTTGAAGGGAAGCACCAATCCTATGAGGAGGCTCCAGAGGACATGCCTGGCAACCCTGAAGAGCAGTCAAATGTTACCAGCACCCACTCTTTCAGTAACAAGGGAGAATCATTATATGTCTAGTGTCAGGTGGTTGAGGCTCCACGTGGCGGTTTGACTGGCCTACAAATAGTCACAAAAGATTTTTCTAATTCCCAGAAATAGCTGCTTTCATATGGCCATGACCTTCCTCATGCTGCTGTCTCCCTCATGTGCCTCCTCTACACAACACGTGTTCCTCCAGGGTTTGAACAGTTCGCTTTGCTCACCCCTTCCCATTATCTCCAAACTTAGAATTAACCAGCCTGTGCCCATTTGCTGGGTTCCCATCACATTTGATCAATTCCTTCATCACAGTAGTTTATTATAATTACAGTTATACACACAGTATCTCCCCCGCTAACTTGTGAATCCCTTGAAAATAGAAAATACGAGCGAGGCAGCGGAGTTGGTTGGTGGCGGCCGTTGTCAGACGCAGAGATGCAGATCTTTGTGAAGACCCTCACGGGCAAAACCATCACCCTTGAGGTCGAGCCCAGTGACACCATTGAGAATGTCAAAGCCAAAATTCAAGACAAGGAGGGTATCCCACCTGACCAGCAGCGTCTGATATTTGCCAGCAAACAGCTGGAGGATGGCCACACGCTCTCAGACTACAACATCCAGAAAGAGTCCACCCTGCACCTGGTGCTGCGCCAGTGAGGTGGCGTTATTGAGCCTTCCCTCTGCCAGCTTGCCCAGAAATACAACTGCGACAAGATGATCTGCCGCAAGTGCTATGCTCACCTGCACCCCTGTGCTGTCAACTGCCGCAAGAAGTGTGGCCACACCAACAACCTGCACCCCAAGAAGGTCAAATAAGCCTCTTCCTTCCTGGAAGGGCAGCCTCCTGCCCAGGCCCCATGGCCCTGGAGCCTCAATAAAGTGTCCCTTTGGTTGACTGGAGCAGCAAAAAAAAAAAAAAAAAAAAAATTGAAAATACATTTTTTAACCTTCAGAGCCTTCCTTACACTCCATGGGGAGATTTAATGAATGCTAGATGATTGAAAACTGAGTTAACGGTTTTCTGCCAACCTAGCTGAAATAGTCTTAAGTTTTACTTGTAACTAATATGGCTTGCTAAATATGGGCATTGTTGACTATGCATTATTTTCTTTAATAAACAATTTTAACAAACCGTCTAAAAACATAACAATCTAAACATCCTCTGTTTTGGCATCTCTCTCGTAATGTAGTCTGAAAAGCATGAATGTTGTATGGAATAAAATAGAGATGGCTCATCTTTAAGTCTCTAAGTACCTAACTAGTGATATTTACTGAATAGAATAAACTAGATTCCTAACAGAGCTGCAAAACTGGCTTTACTGATGAGGTAAATCACTGCTTTGAGACATAGTTAAGAATAAATACACCTCAGGAAAAGATATGTATTTACGTTCATACATCAAGAGTATGCTCTTTTTGTGAAAAAAAATTACTTGAGCATAGCGTTTTAAATGAATTCTACTTAAATCAGAAGAGCTCTACTATAGAAATGGATGCTGAAGCAGTTCTGGTATAAACGGAGTTACTGAAAAGTAATAAATCAATCCTACAAGAATATTCAAAAGCACATTAGGGAGGAAGCTGATGTAGGCAAAGTCCCAGTCATTCATCCTTAGCCACTTAACCCTGATGACCTTCAAGGAGTTATTGATGCTAGCTGTTGGTCGCTTAACATTCGAAATGGACAGACCACTAGTTCCTCCCTAATTTAAAAAAAAGCAGCATGTGAAAGTTCAACTTACAAAGAACCAGTACTGATTAACAGTAACATTCTGAACATTATGAAAATGTCTTGCACTGACATAGGTCATACAGCAAGCTTCCTGCTGCTTTTAAAATATAATTTGACTTATGTGAATTTTCAAAACCAAACCTCAAGCAAGCCTCTGCGTCCTTTACTCAGGTCAGAGATGCTGAGAGCACTACAGTGACACGTGGCTGCAGGGCCACATATAAGTACAAGGTATTGATTAAAATTACATCAAGTGCAGCTGCTTTCTGCAGCAATTTAACTGCTAAAGTGGGAGAACATTAGCTCTGTGCCAAGTGACAGCACAATTCTGCCAGCCACGTAGATGTCCTCAGGTCACCGACCTACAGACAACTTGGGGCTAACTGGAAAGGCTGAATTCAAATCTAGTTGTGATCTTCATTCCCTTTCTTCCTGGAAGGATCAGTAAGAGCTTTCCATTTTACATTTTTTCAACTTTTAGTAGACCCTAATTAGATATCTACATACCTTACAAATGATAATTTGGCTGTAGCAGACCCATGCCTCAAAATGGACAGCCCAATGTGGAAGTAAAAGTCTGTCATCACCACTGTGATTCTGTTTGCTTCACTGATAAGGTTTTGAAGCATATCCTCCTTCTAGACAAAAACTTCAAATCATCCTTTCTGGACAATATAGTAACACATCACATGACTGTAAAACAATTAGGGGGGAAAAGCCTAAAAATGCAGTCTCTTTTAATTCAGGATAGGCTATTGAAGTTTATTTTTAGTTTTTGATTTTTTCTGGAGACAATAATAACCTGTGCTTGGTGCTCACCCTTCACGCTGTAAAGGGTGGGAGAGCAGGATACTATCCTCCAAGCCAGGGCGTTAGTTTCCACTATACCATAGTTGGTTTTCCATGCTGTTAGATTTAGACATTTGTTTCATAAAATCAAATGTAATTAGATTTTCAATTCACTTCCACTTTTGGTTAAAATGCATATTCAGAGATTTTATTTCAGATAAAGCAGACAGGGCAGGTGAAAAAGTGTTCATTTTTAATGAAATACATACAAGTAGTCTACTTAAAAGTCAGTAAAAATTAAGAAGTACCCAACTTCTGTTATGATCTTACTCCCACAGCACTGTACTGCTGGGAAGAGCTAAGTCAATGACCTGACTTCATGATTATGCAAACGGAGGACCTAAAAAGTGAGGCTGCTTGCTGAGGCCACAGACAGGCAGGGAAAGAGCCAAGACTACCGCAAGCTGCTCCTTTAAGTTACCCAGCACCATGCTAATTCTGCCATGTGGTGTATGGGTTCTCAACTTTTCATTAATTTATTTTCCCAAGAAGAGTGTAAGCCTCCCAAGGTTAAAACCTCTATATCTTTTGCCTCTTCACACACATGAAGCATCCAGTAAATGCATGATAACGATACCAAAGAGAGGGCAATTTAAACCTAAAGTGAGGCAATAATGCTTTTCAATTAGTATCTGCAGCTCACCAAAACACCACTTTGGTACAGTACTTTAAAGTATATAACTAACACTTCCCAAAACAATTTTCAATCTAAATATTGATCTTTTCTAACTATTAAATAATGTCATGAGAAATACTGCAAAAGTCCCTTTTGAGTATCTTTCCCAGAAAAAAATACGTTGCTTTCCAAATTATGGCTTAGCAAAGATTCATCTACAAGGAGGTTCATCCCAGGACTGTTTTCAATAGTAAAAACTTGGCTAACATCAAGAAAAAAAAATGTGTTACAACTATAAGTAGAATATAACACAGCTATTAAAAATGATGGAGTCAAATCTTTGTTTACGTGGGAAGGTAGTGACTCCATTTGAAGTGAAAAACTAATCAGTATGTAGAATTATCCCAGTTTGAAAACAGGTATGTACTAATAGATGCACACAAATTACCAACTGAAGCTAATTACAGGTGATAGAATATACAGATGGTTTACATTCTTAGTACTTAGGAGAATTTGAAAGTACATGCATTGAACACATACCAATTCTGTAATGAGAAAAGAAAAAATTCTAAGTTCTTGACTAACCAATGCCTTCCTCCACTTTGACAGGTAAGTAAATATCTAAAGACAATTTTAAGTTCTTCTCATCCACAGTCAGTGGAGACAGAAATTTTTACAAGAGAAACTTTTGCCAAAGGGTCAAACTCTGCTAGAAAAATAATATTCTCAGCACGAGTTTAATTAAATTTGCAGCTGACATGCATCGGGCCTCTTGGGCAACTTGTAGTACTTTGGAAGGCAAGAAAATAAAACTATTAAAAGACAGTTTTCCAACAAGAAAGAGGACATCAGGGACATTAAAAGAACATGCCTGAGGAAGGTGCTACGCATCTGAAATCCAAACAAAATGATCTTAACACGCATCTGAACATAGCTTACTGGTAACTCAGGTGATATAAAATCTAAACCTGTGGGCAGAGAGTCCCAGCTTGTGGTCTAGGCTCCTTAAAGATCTGGGAAGGCAGCAATAGGAGATCTACCTAATTTAAATATTTGGCGGGGTGAGTGGGAAGCTGAGGAAGCTAATGACAAACATTGTGGGCAAGAAGTACTCAAGGTTAACAAAAGTTAATCCTTTGCTTTTGGCTGAAATGTTATCAGTTCAATGTGATTATCACTATAACTTTGTGCTGATTAGGGGATATGATGTCTCTGGTTTTTTCTTAATAGGAGAAACTTAATGCTTATTTAATACAGCTTGCTGGACAAAATCTTTCACAAGGAATTCATCCAAGAAAATAATAATAAAAGGGCCTATGATGGTGAGAAGGTTGGGAACCAGGACTTGAGGAATTTACAGCACAAGTCCTCATGGAACCCAGAACTAGATAAATCACATCTGGTGGTCCCTCTGAGGATGGTAAGGGAGGTGGCAGGGCTTCAGGTGGTGTGCAAGGGGCAACAAGGTAGTGTGGCCAGGTGGCCTCTGTCAGCAGTAAACTGATGATGGGGGGTGGGGGAATGGGGAGAGGAGAACAGGCAGGACTTCAAGTATGGGCCCTTGTGATTCTCATCTGAGCACCAAGATAAGAAAATAAACAAACAAACACCAGCTGCTGTAGTCCTAGCTGCCAATTCTTCTCTTATTCCCATTTGCTGCTGCACTGAGTCACCATTCCAGTTCTGGACACCTGGTTCTAACAACAGAGCAGCACGGTGCTTGGTGGCATAGCCCCATTGTTAATAATCACAGCGAGAGATGCTAAGAGGGCATCTAATCTGACTCTTGGGCTCCACTCCAAACCAAACCTTATGGGGAAACACCATCCTAGAAGGCTGATAAAATTACTGTTTTTCCCAAACATATCTTTTTGAGTCCATCCTCATAGGTTACTAATTTATAACAAAATATTGTAGCTATGACCTCTTTTATATTACAAAAAAACCTCTTTTTAAAATTGCTTTTTTTTTTTTGGTTTTTGAAACAAGGTCTCACTCTGTCACCAGAGCTGGAGCACAGTACTGTGATCATGGCTCAATGCAGCCTTGATTTCCCTGGTTCAGGTGATACTCCTATCTCAGCCTCCCAAGTAGCTGGGACCACAAGTGCGCACCACTACACCTGAGTGTGTGTGTGTGTGTGTCTGTGTGTGTAGACTGGGTCTTGCTATGTGGCTCAGGCCGGTCTTGAACTCCTGGCCTCAAGCGATCCACCTGCATTGGCCTCCCAAAGTGCTGGGATTACAGGCATGAGCCATGGTCCCAGCATCAAAAAAGAAAAAACTCTCAATAGTCCCTTCTTTATTACTGCCAGTTTGGTTTCCCATTCCTGCTTCCACTGACACCCTCTTATGGGCTGTTCATAGTCACTAGCTTACAATTTGCTTCCTACTGAATATTTACACTCCATCTTTTATTTTTACCAGCTATGTGTTCTAAACATAATTTGTCAACATTCACCTTTTCAAAAAGGCATATAATGACTATTAGTACACCATAGCAGACCACTTAAATATAGAAACTCAAAAATCTATAGCATTTTTATTTACTTATTTATTTACTTTTGTTGAGATGGAGTCTCACTGTTGCCCAGGCTGGAGTGAAGTGGTGCAATCTCAGCTCACTGCAACCTCCCCCCGCCAGGTTCAAGCAATTCTCCTGCCTCAGACTCCTGAGCAGCTCCTGCCTCAGACTCCTGAGCAGCTGAGATTATAGGCACCTGCTACCATGCTCAGCTAATTTTTGTATTTTTAGTAGAGACAGGTTTTTGTCATGTTGGGCCAGGCTGGTCTTGAACTCCTAACTTCAAGTGATCCACCCTCCTTGGCCTCCCAAAGGGCTATTACAGGCATGAGCCACCATGCCAGGCCACAGTTTTATTTTCAAAAAACTTATCAAAGGATTTTTTTCTTCCTATACTTACATAAAAAGGATCACATGGTAAAGAGGCATCATTTTTTTTTTTAATTTTTTTATTTCTTGAGACAGAGTCTCATTCTTGTCTCCGAGGCTGGAGTGCAGTGGCACGATCTCGGCTCACTGCAACCTCTGCCTCCTAGGTTCAAGTGATTCTCCTGCCTCAGCCTCCTGAGTAGCTGGGATTACAGGTGCACACCAATACGCCCAGCTAATTTTTATATTTTCAGTAGACACGGGGTTTCACCACGTTGGTCAGGCTGGTCTCAAATGCCTGACCTCGTGATCTGCCCACCACGGCCTCCCAAAGTGCTGGGATTATAGGCATGAGCCACTGCGCCCAGTGAGGCACCATTTTTTAATAGCTTCAATGTCTATTTGTCAACTCCCTGAAAGGACAGTAGAGCACACAAGCCACTTTGGTCTTCTCAGCTGGGCAAGTAATTGATCTTTCTGTGTGCCCACATCCCTGGGATGATTAATTACACCATGCATCCAGCAAGGCTCCATACCGCCTGGCTTGTGAAAGCCAGGGATGCAGATGCATACACCCCAGATGGCCACACCAAGAGCCCACACTGCCAAGGATAAAGACACACATGCTACACTGAACGCTACCACACTTGTTGGCCCCAAAATTCACTAACTTGCAAAATTCCCATTAAAACTTGACTCTGAAGCACGCGTGGTGGTGCCCACTTGCAATCCCAGCTACCTGGGAGGTTCAGGTGGGAGGATCACTTGAGCCCATAGGGTGATATGACCGTGCCTGTGAACAGCTACTGCACTCCAGCCAGGGCAACACAGTGAGACACCACCTTTACAACAAACAAGCAAACAAACAACCTGACTCTGCTTACGTAACGAAAAACTTAGGTAACACACCTCCCAAATTAAGGTTTAAAGGGGACTCACATAAAACTTCACGGTTTGAGCCCCATTATTCAGAATTCCTAAGTACATTTCCTTACTTCTAAGTAGCTACGGATGTTAAAACACATGCTGTATTTATTAACTTTAGAAAAAAGAAACATCGCTACATAAAATGTACAGATTGGTTTTTAAAACATATGGGCTTTCCAAAAACATTAAAATATTTTAAAATAGCAATTGTAGTCCAAAAATACAGTAATTTTGACAAGGTTTGGAATGTTATACTTAGAAATGCACATATACTAAGGAAGTATAATTTTGAGACTACTACACCAATAGAACTATTTTAAAGTACTCTTAAATGCATCCTTTTATACAAAACGTGATGTGCCAACATGCCTTTATTCAATGTAAAGCTTCTTGGAAATTAGTTTCCTTTGAGTAACAAAATGCTTTTAATTCCCTTATGTGGCATTTTGTTTATGGGGATAGGGTGTCTTTTTTTTTTTTTTTTTTTTAATAATTTCACACAATGAATGGTCAGGTTTAATGATTCAGAGATGGTTACCAGGGTCATGGGATAGCCTGTGATTCTAAAATAACTTAATTTCTCTCTGGGGTTCATTTTCCTCTTTTATTGAATATAGATAACAGATGCTTACATTTAAGCATTCCAAAGCAGGGCCTTAATAATCAACCAGAGCTATAGGGATGTAAGTTGGTATTCTTTTACTCTTTCTCCTAAATATGAGAGCATAAATTCATAGAAAGAAAATACAGCTAGGCAGTTAAATTTTGCAGCCATTTAGAGAAAATGATGTCAGAACTAGTATAACAACGTAAGCACTATGGATTCATGTTCCAGAGGGCCCAACTGATCTGACCACACCAGAAAAAGAGCAGCTGAGCGCGGGTACTTTGCTTTCCCTAAGCCGTCTAGTGGACAACATCTACTTCAGAAGTATGGAAAACACAGCGACATCTTTATTCATCACAAGCACTTTTCAGGTAACATATTCTGAAGTCTTTATTAAAGAGTACTCGTCAGATAGCATTAACCTGCCTGGTCGCCGACTGAAAAGAGGAGTGACTCAAGTTTTAGACAGATTTCCTAATTTAATTAAGTGGGAGCATAGCAAATTTAAATTTGACCTCATGTGAAGCTCAACTATGTGGATGCTAAGTTATGGGAAGCTTATCAACTGAGAGAGCCTTTGCAGGGGGCCAATGTTATAAAACTCAAGTCTGAGGTGGCCCCTCCCATGCTTAAGGACCCAACTGCTAGTGCTTTTCTCAACTGAGGATGTCAAAAGTCATTCGAACTAATTTTTTAATTTTCTATGGAAAAGAACTTAATAGCATAAATTAAGGCCACTACCCCAAAGGAAACACACACTTAGAAATAACTCAAGAATGGACTGATGGATGGACAGAGAAATGGGTGCACAGGCAGGTAAATGACAAAGCAAATCTAACAAAATGTCAATCACAGAATCTAGATGGTGGGCATATGGGTGTTAAGTCTACAATGTTTTTGACTTTTCTGCATGTTTTAGAATTTTCATAATAAAGTGCTGGGGAAAAAAAAATTCGAGTTACAATCACAATAAAGGAGGCAGCAGGCCCTACTGTGAAAAACCTCTTCCTGGTGTAACCTCAGGAACTCAGAGTTTGGAACAGGAAAGGGCATTGGCAATCCTCCAGGGCAGGTAAAATACATGGTTTTATGGTTCCACAAAAAATTAGAAAAATAGAAACAATATCATAGCATTTTCATAAAACTGAAAGTATTTGTTTTTGTTTGTCTGTTTTTTTGAGACAGAGTTTCACTATTGTTGCCTAGGCTGGAGTGCAATGGTGTGATCCTGGCTCACTGCAATCCCCACCTTCCAGGTTCAAGCAATTCTTCTGCCTCAGCCTCCTGAGTAGCTGGGATTACAAGTGTGCGCCACCATGCCTGGCTAATTTTGTATTTTTAGTAGAGACGGAGGTTTCTCCATGTTGGTCAGGCAGGTCTCAAACTCCTGACCTCAGGTGATTCTCCTACCTCAGCCTCCCAATGTGCTGGGATTACAGGTGTGAGCCACTTCTCCCAGCCTAAAAAATATTTGATTTAAAAACTGTTCTTTTGCTGAGATTATATGCCTCTATGCTTCTGGTTTAAAAATCCATTATTTCATGAAACACTGGTGATGGTAGATGACTGATTTGATTATGTCCACACTTAGCAAAATATAAAGTTAATAACCTCATGTCAGTCTTCTCAATATTTCTGAAACGATAAAAGTTTACAAAATAAAAATTCTGGGAATTACCAATGGAGTTCAATGACCCCATTTTGCAAGAAGAAACTGAGGCTCAAAGTAGGATTCAGTGGGGCAGTAGCCAGCTTGACAACTGTGGGCATTTCACCAACTCAAGGGTCAAAAAGGTGACTCACTTAATTACAGGTGGTATACCTATCCAAGGAACAAATCCCAGGTTACACACAGAGGGATGGAAGCCCCTTGTAAGAATCACCCACATAGCCGAGTTTTCAGTGCTGCCATTGATATTCTGGAACATAAACACTGTCATGCTCAGCATTTGAAATGAATTTCTTACAGAACTCAGTTTCTGAATTTTGATGTTAGTCCTTCAACCATGCTTGCACAAACATAGCTAAATAGTGACATAATACAAATGCATAAGAAGATGCAAATTTACCATGCTCCAGATTATCATCCACTGGTCTTATTTTTTTCTAAGCGTTTCTCACAGTCAAATGGCTAGCACAGAATTTTATGCAAAATATTCTGAAAAAACGGAATACTTTTTTTTTTGTAAGCTTCTAATATTCAGGGAAACCAAAGATGACATTTGATAACGATACAAGTAGCAGACTATAAAACGTGAGACTTCAGCTGGTTCAAGACTTGCAATTAGCCAGGTGTGGTGGCTCATGACTATACTTCCAACACTTTGGGAGGCAAAGGTGGGTGGATTGCTTGAGCCCAGGAGTTCAAGAGCAGCCTGGCCAACATGCAAAACCCTATCTCTACTAAAAATACAAGAATTAGCCAGGTGTGGTGGTGCGTACCTGTGGTCCCAGCTACTAGGGAGGTAGAGGCACAAGAATTGCTTGAATCTGGGAGGCAGAGGCTGTACTGAACCAAGATCATGCTACTACACTCCAGCCTGGGTGACAGCAAGACTCGACTGTGTCTCAAAAAAAGAAAATGCATTCGGTAAGTCTGCAAATAAACTACAAAAATAATATAAATGGATAAATATCAAATTAAAACCATGTCTAACGAAGGGAAAATGGTAAATAGACTAATTAAAAAAAAGGGAAAAAACTATGGAAGTTGAACTTTTGTTTTATAAAATAAACATCCACTCATCAAATACGCCTCTCATTACCTTACCTGTCTAGACAAATGAGATGAGGAAAATAAATAAAAATTACAGTGAGTAGGTAGGGCACAGTGGCTCACACCTGCAATTCCAGCACTTTGGGAGGCCAAGGTGGGTGGATCACTTGAGGCCAGGAGTTCGAGACCAGCCTGGGCAACATGGCAAAAACCCATCCCTACTAAAAATACAAAAATTAGCCAGGTGTGGTGGTGCGTGCCTGTAGTCACAGTTATTCGAGAGGCTGAGGCATGAGAAATGCTGGAACTAGGGAGGCAGGTGTTGTAGTGAGCCAAGATTGGGCCACTGCACTCCAACCTGGGTGACAGAACAAGACTATCTCAAAAAACAAATAACAATGAGCAGAGCTCTGCTGTATCATACTAGCCAGGTTTACACCCCTGTGGCTGAAGAGCTACATCACCTTATACTAACGTGTAGTACACATTTGTTGGGACAAACCTTCAAGCCACATTTAGTTCCAAAGCTTGCCTGAGTCTTTATCCCTTCTATGGAATCTTTGGGGCAGTTATGAATTCCTAGCATAGACAGCTGCCCAAGGGCTGCAAGATGGGGCAGCAGGCACATTCAGGCACAAACACTATTTGTCTGTTGACACATTTGTCTATTTGGTCATTTCATCTGTCTTCCAATAAGTGCCTGAAACAAATAAGGTACTCAAATATTTGCTGACTGAGTTATCTATGGTTGTAGAATCTTCTGAACTATCTGCCCAGCCCCTAACTACCACACCACTGCCTTTTTAAAGAACTGCCCATTCTCAGGGGTGGACCCTGACAGCCATATTTATGATCACCTATGTCAAAGGTGGACATCTGACACAAACTGAACCAATTGGAGTCGCTCTCCCGAAAATTCAAATTAACTGAGGCCACAGTTGATGTGGTCTGGTTGCTTGTTGGTAGCGTGGAGAAGTTACCTGTGCCATGGCAAAAGACTGAAAGAATGGCTACTTTGTTCCTGGAAGGCTTTCTAGTTCAGGGTTCCAGTACCTTGTAAAATTCAAGTTATTCCTATACTTGGGTTTTGTAAAAACAGTTGGTATCTTCTCCATAATCATTTCCTTCCCTCCCTACCCCAAAGTTAACTCAAAGGCATTTCTATGACTTGTAACCAAGAATAGTAAGTAGAGGAAAGGAGTAAGATGGTTGTTACAGAACTTCAAACGTTCTAAGCCTGATATGAAATAGAAGCCATAGAGGAGATTAGGTATGACCACCCAAATATTAAATTTTGCATTGCAAAGAAAAAAAAAGTTAAAAAATGAACATGTTAGAAAAAAATATTACGACATAAAAGGCCAGGGGTGAACAGCCTTAAAATGTAAGCTCTTAAAAATATGAAACATTATCTCAACAGAAAAATATTAACAGGAAAATCATAAAAAGATATTTAAATGGTTAATAAATATCTATAACATAAATATATACATCTGTTTATTCATTTTCTTCAATAATCAAACACAGATTACAATGAAGTATATTTCATCTATCAGATCATTGACAAATACTAAAAGCTGAATACTAAAGTAGTAGACACTGCTGACTGCAGTGTGAATTGATACAACCAATCTGATATGTATCACAATTGTGAATGTGCATAGCTTCTAACAAAGCTTTCCATGTCTGAAACAAATGGATGAGCTGAAAAAAAAAAAATGATATTTACCAAAAGCCTAAGAGTAAATCTAAGTGTTCAATGGGAGATTCACAAATGAGAAGCCCTTCAATGGAATATTAGGCAGTCAACATATGAGAATATATGTTGGTCTGGGCACGGTGGCTATGCATGTATTCCTAGCACTTTGGGAGGCCGAGGCAGGCAGGTTGCCTGAGCTCAGGAGTTCCAGACCAGCCTGGACAACACGGTGAAATCCCATCCCTACTAAAATACAAAAGAAATTAGTCAGGTGTGGTGGCATGCGCCTGTAGTCCCAGCTACTCAGGAGGCTGAGGAAGGAGAATTGCTTGAACCCGGGAGGGAGAGGTTGCAGTGAGCTCTGCAACCTCTGTGCGGCTAGAGTACCGTGCGGGGCTGAAGAACATCGCAAACACGCTCACGGCCAAGGCGCTGCAGGAGTGCCCTAACTCCAGTATCTTGTGGTCTGAGGCCATCTTCCTGGAGGCAAGGCCCCAGAGGAAGACCAAGAGCCTGGACGCCCTGAAGAAGTGTGAGCATGACCCTCACGTGCTCCTGGCCGTGGCCAAGCTGTTTTGGAGTGAGCGGAAGATCACCAAGGCCAGGGAGTGGTTCCACCGCACTGTGAAGATCGACTCGGACCTGGGGGATGCCTGGGCCTTCTTCTACAAGTTTGAGCTGTAGCATGGCACTGAGGAGCAGTAGGAGGAGGTGAGGAAGCGCTGTGAGAGCGCAGAGCCTCGGCACGGGGAGCTGTGGTGCGCCATGTCCAAGGACATCGCCAACTGGCAGAAGAAGATTGGGGAGGTCCTTAGGCTGGTGGCCGGCCACATCAAGAACACCTTCTGATTGGCCGGTCTCCATGGACAGGGCTTGGGCTGCATGGGGGAGGGCGTGTGGAGGGCCCTGGGCGGTGTCCTCCTTCATTATCATCCTCCATTAAAAGTTTTTATGTCTTGTGTCAGAAAAAACAAACAAACAAAAAAAAACCTCAGAGGTTGGAGGAGTCCAACATATATTCTTAAATGAAGCAGACATGTTAAAAGACATATAAACATATGACTATCTTTTATTAAAAAAAAAAAAAAACCTGTATAAAAAATCTGAAAGACCTAATCTAAAATATTAACAGTGGCTAACGAATTTACAAACAATTTTCATTCTGTTCTTCATACCTTTTATGAGTATACATTATCTGAATTACCTATGAGTATTTTATGGTTAAAAATGTTTTAAGTATTTCATTAGAAACAATAAAAAACCACCAAAAGTAGTTTGGTGGATATGAACTGGATATGAATCCAAGATTTGCCACTTAAAAAGCTTTGTGACTTTGAACAAATCACTTACCTACGTTGCATTCATCTCATTAAATCCTTAAATGTAAAGTGCTTAGTACAGAACCTGCATGCAGGACTAGCTCAACAAATGACTATTGCATTTAGCAATTTTTAATGCCTCTAATAGTATAAATAGGGATGTTGCCATCACTATTTGGTATATAGGAGAAGAGCCAAACAAATAAAATGCTGTACCATTCTTAAGCTAATAATTTGCAAAGTATTGACTGTAGTATCAAATTGGAAAGCTAGTGAAAACCACTTATCTTAAACACACACACACACACACACACACACACACACACACAAAACATGGGAAAGGCTCCTCAACTCTTTGCCATAACATTACACTATACAGGTTCAATCCTGCTTCTTTTGCACCGTAATTAAGGGCATCTGCTCTCCCTACATGGTCAGTAGGAAACACAGTCAATTATGGAAGGTCACAGAAGTAATGCAGATAAATCAGAATGAAAAGCATGGTTAAATAAATGCAGCATCACTCACTCTTTTCCCCTTCTCCCCCATCTGCAAGGATCACAAAGATTCTCTCCTCCACCAAACTTTAGTCAGGTCTCTCTTCTCTACTAGGCTATAACATTGGTCCCAATTCTGTTCTCTAAGCAAGAATCCTGTTAAGTCAGGTAAGCAAAAATCCCCCAAATTTGATATCTGCTCAAGTTCCTCATTCCCCACCTTCTAAGTCTTTGGTCTGTTTTCAGCAAGAATCCTGCTAGGTCAGTTTAGTTCAGTTTAATGTCTCTGCTGAGTAACTTTCCATTCCACTGACCCCTCACACTCTGCTCTTTGGCTGTGGATGCAGTATTGGGAGTTAAACTGGATTGTTGTCCTATATTGCAACAGACCTGAGTAAAGTCTTCCCTAGCATTGTAACGAGTGTCAGAATATATATATATATATATATATATATATATATATATATATATATATATATATATATATATTTTTTTTTTTTTTTCCTCTAACAACAGTAAGGTCTTGGGCCTTCAGGTACAAAGCTAATCACAAGCTGGTTGGAAAAAATAAGTTTGCTTCCCTAATGTGACTTAAAGGCTCCAAATACTGAGATTCAAAATTGCCCAGCAGCATTAAGACATTACTCCTGGTGCTGGTGATCCCTTTGAACCTTAATAGCCCATTTCACTTTAATTTAATTTCAAAGAAAGGTACAAAAGGGGGACAGATTATGCTATACAATTTTCCTGAGGATAAAATAATGACTATGTCTTATTATATTATGAACCCAGCATGGGACCAATGCTGAACACATAGTAGGAGTGCAATGATTTCATCGAGAGAAATAATGGAAGCAGATGATTGTTTCCTGAAAAACCATAGTATAAATTCAAGAGGACAAGCTAATCAATCCTCCCTTTAAATTAGGCAAATCATAGAACTATAAAGGCACCAGAGTTTACTTCTACCAAACATTGAGAATTAAAAATAACTTTCTTGAACATTATGTGTTTTTAGAAAACAATTCCAGTATGCAGTTTTAAATTTTCAACTAGTACTGCTGTAACCTTAGTTAAAAACACTTTATAGTAGGGTCATATCAGAGATGATGACGTCTACCTAAACTGGGACTGAAACATACAGTAAACACCCCCCTACATAGTTCAACCGTTTGCCTGAAGCATCACCAGTCCTTGAAAGAAGCTGATGTAGTTTCCTAAGAAAAGAGACATCCCCAGGCGCTCCACCTAGGGTGGGATGATTTCTTTATAATGTTACATCTGAAACATGAAGGAATGCTTAACTGTTTGCTTTAAAATAGGAAATTAATACCTTTTGCAAGTTACCAGAAAGGTGGCTGACATATCTCAGGCTACTTTGGACTTCTAACTCATCTGCAAATAGCCTCACCCACTTCTCTTTGTCCTTACACAGTAAGAATAGAGAACCTCAAGTTTTTTTCAGTTGCAAAAATCAAACAGGAAGTTTCCGAGCAGGAGTTCTGCAAAGACGTATCAGTAAGAGGGGCAGGTGTGCCAGGAGGGTTAGAAGGGAAAGAGAAAGTTCAGGGGATTTCTGAGCTTTGGGGCAAGAAACAGTGGTTTTTCTGTCATCACCACCACGCAGCCAACTAATGTCATTTATTCGTAATAAGCAATTAGTGCCAATGGTTTAGGAGACAAACAGCCTGCTGAGTCCAAAACAAATCCAAATACTGCAGGCTGTTTGCTGGATTTAAATAAGGTTATTTCATCATTTTGAACTCTAAGACATGTATGGTGTACCTTTAACTGTCTCTCAAAGTAGCTTTTTGTTCATACTTATGTCCGGGGTACTTTTCTAAGAAATAGGAAAAACATAATTTTATGGTTATAGCTATACCTAAGTAAAATTAGCTATACTTATGTATTCTTTCTGTACAAGTAAAGAAATATATCACTGATAAAAAAAAAAAAAGAAACCTGAATATGATGTGTTAACATACAGAATACGGTTGCTCAAAACCACAGCACATGCTTTGGCATTCTCTACTGCTGTAGTTTCAGGAACAAATTCCGTATCTGCTGGCATCTCTAAGACCAACTGCTCATCAGTAGGATAAAAATTGGGCAAACAGGTAAAAAGAGAATAATGGGTTCCTAACCAATTACAAAAACGAACCAACCTCCACTTGGGTGGTATTTAAGAGAAAGGAAGTAGCTGCCCCATGGTCTCTGGGTCAGACTGTGGCTCCCCAAGGACTTTATCAAATGAGCAGATCAGACAGGTTCAGTCACTGATTTCAAAGCCAAACTTAAAACTTCCTAATGCATGTTTTTAGAAAGATTTTATACATGGCTTTACAATCTTGCAAATACCCCTTAACCAAGCGGCTAAACTTTTCAGCTGTAATAGGAAGCTTTTAAAGAGCCGGGAAATTCCATCTAGGACAATACCAATGAGTATTGAAATCAACAAGCATCTCCAGTTTCTGCATCCTTAAGTCTAGCAGGGGATTGCTTACAGCTAATTCTCTAGTTCTATAGCCTATAGTCTCTCTGTCTCTCTTCTTGAAAGGGATTAACAGTAAGTGTCAAAAGATTAGACCATTTCTCCTTAATTTTTCTACCATTTCAAAGGGTCAGTCATCAACATCAACTCAATCACCAAAAGGTGTACAGATGAATGCATCATAATTTAATCCACTGGCAAGAACAAGTTTGGTGTTGTGAGCTCTGGAGTCAGACTGCCTGGGTTCACACACAGGCTTGACTGAAGTGGTATGACCTTGGGCAAGTTGCTTCATCACTCAGTGCCTCTGTATTCTCAGCTATAAGGTGGAAATGATAGTGCCTACCTCAGAGGGCTGTTGTGAGAATCAGATGATATAAAACAGTATAAGCACCAAAGAGTAAGCATTTAACTATGTTAGCTACTGCTAATAGTATATATTTAAGAAGAATGAGGTAATTTTGTGTTGGCTTATGAATACTGTCAATGACATAGTGTTTTGTTAAAATACTAGACTAATATGCTTAGTATGAGTCTCTTTTGAGAAGAAAAAAGAAATGCATGGTATGTAGTTATGGGGGCATCCAAAGCAGTCTGAAAGGCAAATATCACCCAAACATTGAACCCTCATTACTCCTATCGAGTGAGCGAGTGCTGGCGAAGAGAAGCTGACTTTTTTGTTAAATAGGTCTTTGCTTGAATTATCTCACATGTATTACTTTGCCACTAACTTTAACATTGTAACATTTTACAATGGCCTTCCTAGCCTTCAAGTTGAGTATCTCTCATGTTTTATTCTAGGAAAAAATAAACTTTTTAGGGATAAGAAAACGGAGGTCCAGAGAGGATGGGGGAGCCCTCGAAGCACTCTCCTGCTTGTCTCATTGCGTCCGGTGCCTACCACAGCCATGCAAACATTCTGAAATTCTTTCCTTTCCTTCATGCTTATCTGAGGCTTTCCTTTTACTATGTCCAAACGGTTTCCACCTTCAGTGTTTTATTATCTTCTTTCCTAACTCTCATAACTTTCTCACCACTGCCTGTTTTTTTTTTTCTTCCTCGTCCTCTGACAGGTGCCCTCGCTCAGGGAAACTCACTGGAGTGGGGACAGATCTCTGGTGTTTGGCTGTCAGGTGTTTGGCTGTCAGGTGTTTGGTAGGCATAAAGGCCCCCATCTACATAATTATAGGACAGGATATGCCTCCAAGTTGCTTTCTGTCTCGTAAAGGGTCCAAATGGGCTTTTAAACAGCGTTTTTATTTCTGTCAAGAAACAGTATTTGGTATGTTTGGCAGGCACTTTTTCCCCCTTTAGGTCTTTCCTTACACAGGTGTTTATTTTTGCTTTGGCTTTCCGTTGTAAGTTACAATGTTATTTTGTACCTTTCCCACCCACAACGTTCTCTTTCGTGCTTGTCTTTTCTGATGTGTTAATTTATACTGTCTGATCTCCCATCAAGCGCATCTCTGCCTCTTTACTTTCACACTCCAATCGTCTGGCCCCATTTATACATGTTTTCTATTTCAGCCCATGGAGAAGCGCGTTTATAGGATGATGGGAGAAGGAAAGGAGAATTAGAGATACTAAGCAGAGCGGCTTCCAAGCCGTCTCTCCCACCGGAACCCGCAGCGCCGCGAACCAAGCCTGCCCCGGGGTATCCGGGCCAACAGAACAGGGTCAGCATCCAGGCGCCCAGGGGTTGGAAAAGCTGATTGGTTTCCAGAGGAACCAATCAACGAGCGAGGCCGTGCACGGGTAGGGGAGGGCCAAAATTACCGAGCGGATGGGGTTAAAGGAAAAGGCACAGGTGTGCCAGGCACCAGGTTTTGCGTGCAATCTGCACCCCCCGGTTCATTAATAACCCCTAATTCTATTCTAGATGTCCCCTTTCTAGTTTTCTAGTTTCATAAGGCTGTGATAGTAGACAGAAGGGAAGACGTTACTTATCTTACCATTCATAAGATGGTTATTAATAGTCAATGGAAAAGTGGCCATGGCGGGGGAGGGAGGGAGGGGAGGGAGAGCAATACAATCCTCCTCCTCTCCTTTCCCGGTTCCACTCCAGGTAGTCAACCTAACTCAGTCGGTTTCTGAAACGCAAGCTTAATCGCCAAAGCGGATTACCAAAATGCTATATTAGACAGTTGGAATAAGTTTCCCCCTCCCCAAGGACTGAGGGAAACAGTACTGACGTTAACGGAACGCGCAGCATTTTACTACCTGCTAAAGGAGAAGCGAAGGAACTCGCGAGCTAAAGTCAGACAAACTGAGACCTTCGGAAATGTACAACCAACACTCGGACGCGGCCACCTCCTGGGATCGGACACAAGCTCCCAGGCGCAGTGACATCTCCAAGCCGCCACCCCACAAACTCTTCATCACGCGGGGGCGCAACGATATTTTGGGACCTTGGGGGTACAGATAGCAGATTTTCCTAATGTGTTTCAAACTTCAGCGGAGCTTTTCTGCCGTTTTTTTTTTCCCGCAACTGACACAGCCCCCAGATTCACAGACCGGTCTCACCTTAGCTTTCCCACGGTCCAGCGCTGCCACCCACCCCTCCACCACCCATACCGGGGCTGGAGACGCCGCGTCCTTGGGTTGGGGGAAGAGGGGAGTGGGGAGAAGAGGGAAATGGCCAGTGTAAGTAAAGAGCTCCCCGCCGAGGCCTGGACGCCGGCAGCTAGTGGAGAGCCCTGGGGCCGAGAGGAGAGGAGAGGGCTGGAACCGTGCGGGGAAGGGCCGCGAGGAGAGCAGGGGCGCCGCCGGTGTCGCTGCACTCACTCTGCGTAGCCAGTGGCCCAGGGCAGCCGCCGAGTCTCCTTGAGGATGAGGATGGGGCGGGCGATGTGGTCGGCGCTGCACTCCACCTCGTCCTGAGACAGCCCCAGGAACTCTGGCCGCCCGTAGGGGAAACGCAGGGGCAGGTCCGAGCCTCCGCAGCCGCCGCCGCCGTGCTCGGAGCCTGAGCTGCCAGCCATGATGCCGCCCATGAAATTGGCCACGGCAGATTTCACTCGAGTGAGCATATTACTCCGGCTCCCGGCTGCAGCGGTGCGAGCAGGAGGCGGCGGGGGCCGGGCGAGGCGCAGCGCGGGGCATGCAGGCTGCGGTGGGCGCCGCGCGCACGGGGAGCCGGGCCGCTGGGACGCGCCGCACGCGGCTCCCGGAGCCTAGTGCTGCAGGGGGCCGAGCCCTGGCCTCTCGTGCTCCGTACCGCGGCTACCGCCGCCTCCCCCCGCTACACTTCCGCAACGGACCGGCATGGAGCGGGCCGGCCGGGGGAGTCACCGCAGGCTCCGGGAGCGCCCAGGCGGCTGCAGCGGCAGCAGGTCCCTTCCCCACCCACTGCGCTCGTCTCCGGCGTGCGCGGAACTGAGCCCACCCGGCAAGCCCGCGGAGCCGCCGTGGCTCCTGCCACGGCTACCGTCGCCGTTGAGTCATGTGATAATCAGGCTGCCAGGGCTCAGGCTGCTGCGGTGGCCGTGGCTCAGCCCCTCCCCTGCCGGCCCGAGCGAGACTCGCACCGGGATCGTGACCTCCTGGGGGAGGGGAAGCCCGGCCGGGTCGCTACCTGGCGGCGGGGATGGGGGCGCTGTGAGCTGGAGGCGGTACAGGTGTTAGGGGCTGTCACGTGGAGCCGGGCAGCCGGGAAAAGCGTTGAAGAATCCACCCTCGGAGGAATGCTGCCTTCACCCTCCAGAAAGGAAACTTCGGGAGCTGGAGGGGAAAGGGGAAGACAGGTGCAATCAGGATGGGACGGTTCTAAGTCCCGTGGTGAAGCCAGCAGTTATTGGATGTAAGAGACTTTTCAGGGCTTAAAAATAAGCCCATACGGTTTGCACAAGAATTATTAAAAGTTTTTCCCTAGGTATTTGTCGAATTACTTTTCTGTTTATTACCACTAGATGTATTATTATCTATGGAGCAAACCTTATTTCGAAGCCGGAATAAGAAAAAAGATCTCTAAGAAATCAGAGGCTGGTCTGAGTGCAGTGGTATTTACAATTAATTGATCACAAGTTACAGATTTCTTTGTTCTTTCTCCGCTCCCGCTGCTTCAATTGACTAGCCTAAAAGGAAAAGAAACAGCGACTATTTTACTTAGTTCTTAATTGTTAATTAAATTTATACAAGCATTTTCCTCCAACGTAGCAACAAAAATATCTTTTCAAAGCTTACCTTGTTTACTCTCTAGACATGCATTTTCCTCCAACTTGGCAACAAAAGTATCTTTTCAAAGATTCCCCTGTTTACTATCTAGACACTTAAATGCAGTCGTACTTGAATTTTCTTTATTCAGAACACTTGCAAAATTATCTAAGGGCACTTACAAAACTAAAGAAACTTAAATAGAACATAGCAGCTCAATTAAATGCTAAAGTAAAAATGAAGAAGTTTTGCAATGAGAAAACATTTTTGGTGACCATATGTTAAAATAGAAAACAAGTCTTAAAAACTGAGTACTTCATAAGATTAACATTTCTTAAATATTGGCTTTGCGGGGGAAGGGGAAACTTTGCAATAGAATGTGTATCCTGTTCATGTTTACCTACTATTGAATCTGCCAGAATTCGGTGTTACTTACGCAGTTATGCACGAAACAGCTTGCTCTGAGTTTAACAGGGAATGCAGGCCCTGGTTCTTAGTGTTTGGGAAGGAGAGTGGCCCAAGTGTTGAAGAAGAAGCCAATTCTCTGAAGAGGAATAGGGAGTCAAGGATTCCCCAGGGGAAAATTGTTAGTATTGTTGGTAGGCTTCTAAATTTTTTCTCAGATAGGATATTTAGCATTATTAAATGTGGCAACATTAGCAAGATTTGTGAACCTGTGTTCTGCAAGAAGTTGTTCTACTATTTTCCCATAATTATTACCTGTAATGAGAAAGTGTTGGTATGTCATTAGCTTTGCTAGCAAACTTTGCCCTGCAAACGGTAGAAAAACAAATTCTGTATCTGTTCTTCTCTTTCAAATATTTCTATAGTAAAAGATGGAAATGAAATTTCTGATTAAAATGGGGGTGGTCATCCTCCTAAAAATATTTGTTTTTCACACCTATTGTACTCATAGGTTCTGAGAGTATCTGTGTTACTGAATTCAAATGGGGCATTGATCAGGTATTGAGAGACCCTCAATGTGTTTGTTAGACATCAATAGATATCCTTCAGTTTCTCTTGTGTCCTTTTTCTCTTGGAAAATGTGGGTTTGAAGACTTTAATGAAATATTCATTTAGAAGATGGATATATAGACCTTACATTTAGATGCTCTGTATATCAACATAATCTCATTTCTAGGTCTATAATACTATAGTTTTGACTATTAAATAACACTATGCCATTAATAAGACTTAAAAAGGGGAGGGGGCGGTGGGGGTGGTGGCTCATACCTGTAATCCCAGCACCAAGGCTGAGGCAGGTAGATTATTTGAAGTTAGGAGTTCAAGACCAGCCAGACCAACATGGTGAAAGCCTGTCTCTATGGAAAATACAAAAAAAAAAAAAAAAAAAAAAAAAAAAAATAGCCGGGCGTGGCAGTGCATGCCTGTAGTCCTAGCTACTTGAGAGGCTGAGGCAGGAGAATTGCTTGAACCCAGGAGGTGGAGGTTGCAGTGAGCTGAGATCATGCCGCTGCACTCCAGCCTGGGCAACAGAGCAAGACTCCGTCTCAAAAACAGGAAGCAGCAGCTATGGATAATTTCTTCAGTCATAACATCAGGTATCCTCTCAAAATATTTATTAACTATAAAAGGTGAAACAATACATTACAGTGAAAAAACTTGGCTGAAATCACCTTAATCGAGTGACCAGGCAGATATCACTAGTCGTTAGTAACCCCTGACATGGATATTCTTCCCCAAAATCCTACACATCAGTATGCTCGTGGGAAAATATGGGTCAAACCCAAATGGAGGATGTTCTAGGAAGTACCTGATCATATACCAGATATGGTCAGAAGTGTCAAGGTCCTGAAAGCCAAAAAAGACTGAGGATCTCTCACAGATATTAGGCAATGGAGATACAACAACTGCAATGTAATACCAATGATATTTTCTTAGTTTTGATGTTAACATTAGGAAAGCTGGGTAAAGGGTATATAGGAACAAAAAATTAAAACACACACACACCAGAGGCATTTTGAGTTTAAGTAGGAAGCAAATGCTCCTTAGAAAATCAGTCCTGAAAAAAGACAAATGATGCCTTTCCAAGACTCATCCCTCCCACAGCTAGAGAGTCATGCCTCCATTATGGTGCTAGTTTCCTTGTATTCTAATTAGTACTTTACATATATCTTCCCATTAGACAGTGAGATCCTGCAGGGAAAGAACATTGTTATTCATCTTTGTATTTCCAGCACTTTGCCTAATCCTTAACAAGTAATAGGGTTCAGTGGGCAATTAATTCTTTTTAAAAATTCCATTCAGAGAAGAAAAACTATTCTGTTTGAATCACCAGTTGTTTTTATTCCGTGTTTACTTTAAGATCTTTCTCACTCAATCCCTTAAAATCTGTGTTGTCTTTAAGCAGAATTTTCCTAATCTATGGCATCTGATAAGGCTTAGCTAACTTCAGTCAATATCTAGATTGGTCATGTGGGTCTCTCCTTCACACTAAACTGATAGCCTGATACATATCATCACCAGGATATGAAGTTACAACAGTTAACACCAACTTGTTTTGCTTCAGAGATAGTTTGGATTCCAATTTCGTATGCAGGAATGTACTGATTGGAACTTCCTGATTTATTGGGGCTCAGGGACAGATGTATTTCTCTTCAGTAAACAAAACCATTTACTTATAAGTAACAGTTTCCTTATGAACCAAGAAATTTATATCAAATTATTGAGCATGGAGTATTAGCAAATTTTACATCCATGAAATGCAGTCATTCCCTAGATTATAAACATCTAATTTAGAAACATTTGGAAATGTCCTACACTGTCCACATTGTTCTACACCGAAACTACTGTTTGGAAACTGATGTGGGAATTGCAGAAAAAAAGTAGTTATCCTTATCTTACAGAATAGCTGCAAGGATCAGTGAGGTAATAGTTGTAGGTATGTTATAACTAATGTTGGGCTGGGGTTATCACTCTTCTCTAGTTAAATCTGTTTTTTTCCTTAGAGATTAATTTTTAATATTGAAATTTTAAACCATTTCCTTTTTCTATTTTTCACTTATAACAACCAGGATAACAATACCTACCTCATGGATTATGTTGATAATTAATGGAATAACATGCAAATTCCTAATATTTTCTTGGTACGGAATATGTGATTAATAAACAGGTGATAAGCAGGGTGGCAGCACTCTGCACTGTGGGTGATGAGTGCATTTGCATACATTGTTTCCAGTGCTGTACCCAACACTGCCAGGTAAACATTGTTTCCATTGCTCTTAAGCAACACTACCACTTTACTATTGAAGACAATTGGGAGGTTTTTAAATGATTTGCCCAAAACAACACAGCAGTAATGAAGCAATGCAGTCCCATTAGGTACTTTCTTTAACATTACAATATATAGAAAGTTTACATCACAAAATATTTTTTCCAGACCTTTTTCAAGCAAAGCTCTGATAACCTCAGCCATCGTGTTTTTTAAAGGCTTCTGTGGATCTGAAATTAGAACAATGTCTTGGCAACCTTAGATGGATTGTTTTAAGTACAATCCTGTCATTTGGAAATTGTTCCAAATTCTAAAGCAATTACTTTTCAGTGAGGTTTTTCGCTAGAACTTGTTTTTAAGTTGGGAGCTGTCTGGATCGTGCTAAAGTCGTACAGAAATTCTAAATTCCGTTCAACTGGAAAGTATCTTATTTTTTAAAAAGATTATAATATTACTAACCTGTTTCCAAGATTTGTCGTATTCTCTTTTAATACGATTTATTTCCCCTGCTCTTCTGCCATTTTAAATCACTACTATCAGGATTTTTTTTTTCCAGATAATAGCAACTTTAGTAAAATATCCAGTGAAGCTTGTTTACTGAATAGAAAAATCATCTTTTGCTTAGAGTAGTGCATGTGGTTTGAACAAGTTCAGAAATCAAGCAACTGAAGACAGCTTCTTAGCTAAGAACTATAAACTCAAATTGCTTTTCATTCTCTCTAAGGATCAGTGTTGCTCTACACCAGTAGATATGGCAGCTGTCTAGAATATGTTGAAATGCAGAATTAGTTGCTTTGTCCTTTTTGTCATCAACTGTATTTTGAATCAAATTAGAGAGGCTTTTTATGCTTGCCTGTAAATATTTTTAGGTTCATCTTTCCAAAACCAAAACACAGTGGAATGTCATGGCAAATAACCTCATATTTTATTCAAAAACAATATCCCCTCCCCAGTCATGCATTTATAATTAAAATATCCTATTTTAATATGTTCTCCTTATCTGTACCTTAGAGTATTAAAAAAATAATCTCTTGACATAACTGGGTAATTGTAACAATTCTTTGAATTGCTTTGACTATGGAAAATAGGCAAATATGGTTGCGGTTCCTCACACCACACCCACCAGCAAGATAACAAAAGGGAGATTGGCAAGAGAGCCTCATAAAATTTCATTTAATATAAGTTTTATTATATTAAAGAATATATTACATATTTATTAAAACATAATAAAATTTATTACATAAAAATAAAACTTATTATTTAAAAAGTGTTAAATGATTGAACAAAAAAGTATGGTCTCATGGTAATAAACTGGGGGAACTTAGCAAACTTGTTAGTAAACTTGTTGGAAAAGTTAACTATTTGGCCCTATCGCAAGCCTGTTAATTCAGAATCCCTGGGATGGAACCCAACAATCTAGCTTAACAAGTCCTCCAGGTGATTCTGATGTAAATCATTTGAGAAATACTGGCACATGGGAAACTTGTACTGTTTATTTAAAGGACAGGCAGACACGGAAATGCAGGGAATCTGTCAAGTAAGAAAAATAACCAGTGACACATGTGCTCTGACTTTAAATGTATGTAGAACAACAACAGTTGACAGTTGTTGTTCAGCAGTCTCAGATTGAATGAGACTATTGAACTGGATCTATTCAGAAACATATGAACTGCCCTTTTCTGTGTGTTTTCCGTGGGCTTATGTTAGTGCAGAAGCCTGAGTACATTCGCTGTGGGCAGATATGTAAATCTTTAGCATATGGGAAGCTGTAGAGAAGAAAGTAGGATTGACTACTGCCTTCTGATCATCTCCCAGGACTGGATTACCAACAGCCAGTCTGTCTGTGCCCATGTTCTGTCATGTGCCAAGTAGGGGCAGAAAAAAATAAATACATATTTCTATAAATTCACATTATAATAGACATACTTATATAAACTTTATAAATGTATGTTTTAAACTACATATTTGGTAATATATTCTAAAAGTAACAAAGTGGTCACTATTAGGAAAACCAAAATGTTCTTGGTCTTTGTAGGGAAGGACAAAGTTCTTCCTCTACCATCTTTTGTTATTTCAATGGGAGCCTGCAAATTAAACTGAAAAAAGACATTAGTAAGAGAAAAGAGTTTATTTATGTAGGCAATGTTCACACATGTAGGAGTGCTCGGTGATGAGTAACTGAAAAGGGTAGTTAGAATTTGGGGCTTATATACCTAACTTATAAGGGGAAAGGGATGGGGGAGAAAAGACATCTATGGGAAGGACAAATTGGTTTGTTTAGGAAAGACAAATAGGTTTTCGGGAGAACAAACAGAAGAAAAGAAAGTTTGGGATATTTCTTATGCAGGTTTGAGTGGTCTGTCTTCTTCATGGCCATGAAACTGCCCCTGACATGGGTGATGAGGTTTATGACATGCTACCCCAAAATATGGCACCTTGACATTTGAGAAGACAGCAGAAGCAGGAAAGTCTCACTCACTTTCCTCCTGCACTTCTTCCCAGTTAACAGGTCATTCATTCTCTGACCTGGCCCGGAAGCAGGTCATAAGACCCTCATTCTAGAGGTATCCACTCTGTACCTGGAGGCAAAAGACCTCCTTCTCTCTGGAGACACAGGAACACAGAGAAGAATCTGAACAAACAGGACTTGCTATGTTTCTTCCAATTTAGTACCATTAGATCATACTTTTTTTATCCCATTACAGCTCTCCATGAACATCCACTTCTTCATCAAACCTAGCCTAAAAAGTACACAGGTTCACCCATTTCTTCACGTCTTTATTTCCTTATGAAGGTTTCTATGTTACATAAAATTTAAAGTAAATTTGTATGCTTTTCTCTTTTTAATGTCTATGGGGATCTCAGTCATGAACATAATGACGGATGAAAAAGGACATGTTTTCCCCACTATAGGGGATTTATTGTAGTGGAGGGGAGAGGAGATTTTTTTCCCTCACCCCTTGCTAGGTTCATGGCTGAGACTCCTATAACAAAAGACAGATTAACAAGAGAACAGCATAAAATTTTATTTAATATAATTTTATTAAAGAATATACTATTAAAATGTATTTATATATTATATATTAAAAACTTTATATAATAAAACCTATAAACTTATATATTAAAAACATAGATAAAACTTATGTAAACATACACACTTACATATTAAAAACATATATATTAAGTTTTATTATATATAAATAAGTTTTAAATGATTGGACAAAGGGGATATGGTTGAATAATAAAACTGGGTGGAACTTAGCAAAGTCTGTTTCTTCTGATTTTTCTCTATATCCTTGTGTCCTCAGAGATAAGGACACAACTTTCCTCTGCATATAGGGAGGTCACCTCTAGAATGAGGGTCAAAAACCTACTTCAGGGGAAGGTCAGTTCTTTTATGAGCTGCTTCTGAAAAGAAAGCTGAGACAAGATCTCGGAGAGTGACTTTCCTGCTTCTATTGTCTTCTCAAATACCAAGTTGCCATATTTTGGAACATCATGTCCTGAACTGCATCATTAGCCTTATTTCCCAGAAGTTGCTGCTTTTACTGAGATAAGAGAAGCTTTGAAAAGGCTCCTTTCTGCATCTGCTGAATCTCAAATGTCTTCAGCTTACAATAATCATTTACTCACTCTGGGGTTCCAAGTGGGTCCCTACATCTTCCTCTATTGTGTGGTTTATTATTGTTTTTAGTATAATTGCTGGGACTAAGGCACTAGATATAATCTTTCAGTGCCTGGAGTTTTAATCTGGCTCCAAATTCTCCACTTGTATATTCACCGTCACCTCAAATTCAGCACATCATAAATAAAACTCATTATCTTTCCATGATGCGTCTCCTCCTCCTGAGACTATATGAGCTAATGACATGACTATCTACCTGTCCAACCTAGACATGTAGGAGACATCGTCCACCCCTCCCCCTTTCTCATCTTCCCATTTCCATTCTGTCATCAAGTTTGGTTGATTCTGCCTTCCAGGTACTTTCCAAGTCTGTCTCCTCCAGCCTGTTTCATAGCTACTAATTTTGCTCAGATCTTCATTATCTTAGCCTTCTAGGGCAGACTCTTGCTGGGGTTCAGGTGGAGCCATCTTCCACACAACAGCTAAAAGGAGCTTTCAGAATAGAGCACCTGGTGATCTTACCTCCTTTCCAGTTTCAAACTCTTCAACTGGCCAATTGATTAAAATCCTTAGCATGAGCCTTCATAGTCTGGCCCCTGATTGCTTTTTGAATCTCAGGTTCGCCTTTCCTCCAACCCAGCAATTCTGTGCTTCAGCTTTGCCGATTACATACTTGCCATTCCCAGAAGTGGATGTTCTTGACCTCTCTCCATTTGAACATGCTGTTTTCCTTTCCCTGAAATGCTGCAAGCCCTTCGTGTTGTCCTTCTCTGCACATCCAGTGGCAGAATCCAATTATTTTCATATCCCCCACATCCTTTCATCACTGAAGAGTTTCTTTATCTGTATTCCCCAAGCACTTTTACATAACTCTATCCATAATTATAGCAATCACATTGTGTTATAATTATCTCATTCCTGCAATGTGAGATAACAGGGGCTCTTTATTTTTCTCTTTGAATCTGCCATACCTTTCATACTTTATATGCTTTAAATAAAGGTTGAATGAATAAATGAGTAAATAAATTACTATGGCAAAGAGAGAAAGGCAGTAGTAAGTGTCTCACTGAAAAGCCAGACTGAAAGAATTTTAGTAGTGCTTCCAAAAAATAAGAGATGTTAAAGGTTCATAAACCTAGCCTGGTATCCATAGCATCCTAATTTTGGTGTCCAGGAGATTTAATATAAATGTCCTCAGCATACAAGTTAGGTGTTTCTCTATGTTGAAAAGTGCTCAATTTGATATATCTAAACAATAAAACTGTCCGAAATTTGAATATTATGTTTTTTTTGAATGCCTATAACGAATGCCTTTGGCCTTCCTATTAAAGCACAAATACATATGTAGGAAATATCTGTTTCTGAATTTTCAATTTGTAATTCAGAATCCATTTTTTTTTTTTTTTTGAGGTGGAGTTTCGCTCTTGTTACCCAGGCTGGAGTGCAGTAGACAATCTTGGCTCACTACAACTTCTACCACCTGGGTTCAAGTGATTTTTCTGCCTCAGCCTCCTGAGTAGCTGGGATTACAGGTGCCCGGCACCACCCTGGCTAATTTTAGTAATTTTAGTAGAAACGGGGTTTCACCATGTTGGCCAGACTGGTCTCAAACTCCTGATCTCAGGTGATCCGCCCACCTTGGCCTCCCAAAGTGCTGGGATTACAGGCATAAGCCACTGTGCCCGGCCAATATTGTGTATTTTAAATGAACACTACCCATCTGTGGTTTCTACCTGAAAATGACTATTTTATCCACCAATCTTTTCTTTCCTAGTAAATTTTGTATTATCTCTATTATTCGTGAAAACAAGAGAATAAATATTTTTTGAAATTACTGAAGATTATAAATCAAAACTGTTAAAATCAACTTATTTTTGTTGTTGTTGTTTTAAAAACTAAATTGGCTTGTTGTAAAATGGAGTAGGGTGAGAAGTCTGAAGAAATTTCCTAGTAATTTGTGATTTTATGTGCCAGAGCACATCTATTACAGTGCTTTTCAGCAAATAAAGCTCATCATTATTAGGCACTCAAGATTTGAAGAATAATTCAGATGTGTTTAATCCACATATTCTGAAATAGCATAAAGTACATAAGTGTGTCTAGCAGATAGTGGAATTTTAATGTAGTATGCTATCATTTTTACTGAGAGGCCCCTGTGTCAAAGGCAATTTGAGAACTTGTTTCTAGCCACTAAGAACCAAAAGAAAAGATGATGAAGAAGAAAAAGAAAGTAGATACAATACACCTTAATTATGTAATTAAAAACAGATAACTTATTCTTTCTGCCAGAAATCGAGTTTATAATCAGATCTCCACAAGAACACACACACACAAATCACTCATTTTGAGATTTATTTTTTCCATAGAAGAAATGACCAACATCTTGTGATGTGCTCACTATCTTTCTTGTTTTTGTGTTTTTTTATTCTGAATACCCTCTGCATCCCAAGATGCAGAAGCTAAACATGAAAGATTTGAAAGCCAAGGTGTTCTTCTATTATTAGTTCGTTTACTATTTAGTCCATTTTGTGTTGCTATGACAAAATACCAGAGACTGGGTAATTTGTAATGAACAGAAATTTATTTCTCAGTTCTGGAGACTGGGAAGTCTGAGATCAAGGGGCTGGTATCTGTGACAGCCTTTTTCCTGTGTCAAAACAGGGCAGAAGGAATCAGATGGGTGGGAGAGAGGCAAAAGTGGGGTCCTTTTATAAGAAATACACTCCCTCATGATAACATAGACATTAAGGAATACATTTAAATCATAGTTGTGCCAGTTCCACATTTCAATTCAGCAACTTGCATTACATTTTCTTTCTATCCCTGTCTCAATTATCTGAAAAAGCCTTTTAAACAAACCAGTAATCCTTCCCATCTTTCTTTTTCATTGCATGCCATGGAAGATGTTTTCTAGAAAGGAAGCTTAGAGAGAGAAGGTAGGCTGTGGGTCTACATAGTCTATGTAAAAACTTGAGCCCTTACGTTTTTCTTCCCAGGATGGAGTTAGGCAATGGGAAAAGTGGACCGCTGTTCCCTTGTGGAGGCTTCAGCATAACTTCACTTGTTTATCTGAGTGATCATAATCCACTTATTTATTTGAGTGATTTAAATAGAAGTAAAAATGTATTAATTCCAAATACATATATGGGTAACTTGGGGTTATAGGTATCTTTGTATGTCTGGTGTCATCTGTTGGTATAAGGTATTTTTTTTTGTTTTTTGTTTTTTTAATTTTCGGGTACATAGTAAGTATATAAACTTATAGGGTACATGATACTTTAATACAGGCACACAATAAGTGATAATGTAAAATGGGGTATCCATCTCCTCAAGTATTTATCCTTTGTGTTACAATCAATCCAATTACATTCTTTTAGTTATTTTTAGATGTACAATTAAATTTTTATTGACAATAGTCACCCTGTTTTGCCATCAAATACTAGGTCTTATTCATTCTTTTTAAACTACTTTTAATTCCCACTAACCATCTCCACTTCCCTCTACCCTCCCCACTATCCTTCCCAGCCTCTGGTAACCATCCTTCTACACTCTATATGAGTTAATTGTTTTGATTTTTAGCACCCACAAGTGAGTAAGAACATGTGAAGACTTTCTGTGCCTGACTAACTTCACTTAATATAATGACCTCCAGTTCCATCCAAGTTGTTGCAAAAAACTGCATCTTATTCTTTTTATGGCTGAATAGTATTCCATTGTATATATGTGCCACATTTTCTTTATCCAGTCATCTATTGGTGGATATTAAGGTTGCTTCCAAATCTTGGCTATTGTGAACAGTGCTGCAATAGACACAGGAGTTCAGATATCTCTTCAATATACTGATTTCTTTTCTTTGAGTATATACCCAGCAGTGGAGTTGCTGCATCATATGGTAGCATTATTTTTAGTTTTTTGAGGAAACTCAAAATTGTTCTTCATAGGGATCATTCTAATTTACATTCCCACTAACAGTGTATGAGGGATTCCTTTTCTCCAGATCCTCTCTAGCATATGTTATTGCCTGTCTTTTGGAGAAAAGCCATTTTAACCGGGGTGAAATTATGTCTCATTGTAGTCTTGATTTGCATTTCTCTGACAATCAATGATGTTGAACACATTTTCATATATCTGTTTGCCACTTATATGTCTTCTTTTGAGAAATGTCTATTCAAATATTTTGCCCATTTTTAAATTGGATTATTAGATTTTTTTTTTTCCCCATAGAGTTGTTTGAGGTCCTTATATATTCTGGTTATTGATCCTTTATCAGATTGGTAGTTTGCAAGCATTTTCTCCCTTTCTGTGTGTTATCTCTTCACTTTGTTGATGGTTTTCTTTGCTTTATGGAAGATTTTTAACTTGACATGATCCCATTTGTCCATTTTTCCTTTGGTTGCCTGTGCTTGTGTGGTGTTATTTAATAAATCCTTGACTAGGCAAATGGCCTGGAGAATTTTCCCAATGTTTTCTTGTAGTAGTTTCATAGATTGAGGTGTTAGATTTAAGTCTTTGATCCATGTTGATTTGATTTTTCTATACAGCAAGAGATAAGGGTCAAGTTTCATTCTTCCGCATATAGATATCCAGTTTCCCCAGCACCATTTATTAAAGACAGTGTACTTTCTCCAATGTATGTTCTTGTCACCTTTGTAAAAAAGGAGTTCACCATAGTGTATGGATTTGTTTCTGGGTTTTCAATTGTGTTCCACTGGTCTATGTGTCTGTTTTTATGCCAGTACCATATTGTATTGGTTACTATAGTTTTGTAGTTATAAAGTAAAGTAACGTGATTCTTCCGGTTTTGTTCTTTTTGCTCAGGACAGCTTCAGATACTCTTTTGTGGTTCCATATGAATTCTGGGATTGCTTTTCTATTTCTGCAAAGGAAGTCATTGATATTTTGATAGGAATAGCATTGGATCTATAGATTGCTTTCAGCGGTATGGACATTTTAACAATATTGAATCTTTCAATACATTAATGTGGAATATCTTTCTGGTTTTGTGTGTATGTGTGTGTGTGAGTGTCCTCTTCAATTTCTTTCATCAGTGTTTTATAGTATTCATTACAGAGATCTTTAACTTCTTTGGTTAACACCTAGGTATTTAATTTTATCTGTGGCTATTGTAAATGGGATTACTTTTTAAATTTATTTTTCAGATGATTAACTGTTGGCATATAAAAATACTATGGATTTTTGTATGTTGGTTTTGTATCCTGCAAGTTTACTGAATTTATCAGTTATCATAGTTTTTTGACAGGATCTTTAGGTTTTTCCAAGTATAACATCGTGTCATCTGCAAAAGGATAATTTGACGTTTTCATTTCCAATTTAGATGCCTGTTATTTCTTCCTCTTGTTTAATTACTCTACGTAGAACTCTCAGAATTATGTTGAATGACAGAGGTGAAGTGGGCATCCTTGTTGTTTTCCAGATCTTAGAGAAAAGGCTTTCAGTGGTTCCCCATTCAGTGTATTATTTGAATACACTGGGTTTGTCTTGTATGGTTTTTATTATGTTGACATACGTTCCTCCTATACCCAGTTTTTTGAGGGTTTTTATCATGAAGAGATGTTGAATTTTATCAAATGTTTTTCAGCATCAATTGATATGATCATATGATTTTTGTCCTTTATTCTGTTGGTATGATGTATCATATTGATTTGCATAAATCCCACTCGGTCATAATAAATGAACTTTTAATATATTGTTGACTTTGGTTTGCTAGTATTTTGCTGAGGATTTTTGCATCAAGATTCATCAGAGAGATTGGCCTGTAGTTTTCTTCCTCTTCTTTTGATGTGTCTTTGTCTGGTTTTGTTATCATAGTAAAATTCGCCTCATAAAATGAGTGTAGAAGTGTTCCCTCCTCCTCTATTCTTCAGAATAATTTGATAGGATTACTATTCATTCTTCTTTAAATGTTTGGTAGAATTCTACAGTAAAGCCATTGGGTCCTGGGCTTTTCTTTACAGGGAGACTTTTTATTATGGCTTTGATCTCATTACTTGTTATTGGTGTGTTCAAGTTTTGGCTTCCTGGTTCAATCTTGGTAGGTTGCATGTGTTTAGGAATGTATTCATTTCCTCTAGATGTTCCAATTTGTTGGAATATTGTTGCTCATAGTAGTCATTAAAAATCCTTTGAATTTCTGCAGTATCAGGTAAAAATGTCCCCTTTTTATCTCTGATTTTTTTTATTTGGGTCTTCTCTGTTTTTCTTTGTGAGTCTGGCTAATTTGTCAATTTTATTTATCTTTTCAAAAAAGCAACCTTTAATTTCATTAATTGTATTATTTTCTTCATTTCAAAATCATTTATTATATTTACTTAATATATTTATATTTATTGTATTTCTTCTCTGATCTTTATTATTTGTTTCCCTCTACTAACTTTGGGTTTGGTTTGCTCTTGTTTTTCTAGTTCTTTAAGATGCATCAGGCCGGGCGCGGTGGCTTACACCTGTAATCACAGCACTTCGGGAGGCCAAGGCAGGAGGATCACGTGAGGTAGAGAGTTCGAGACCATCCCGACCAACATGGAGAAACTCCGTCTCTACCAAAATACAAAATTAGCTGGGCGTGGTGGCACATGCCTGTAATCCCAGCTACTCAGGAGGCTGAGGCAGGAGAGTTGCTTGAACCTGGGAGGCAGAGGTTGTGGTGAACCAAGATAGCACCATTGCACTCTAGACTGGTCAACAAGAGCCAGACTTCATCTCAAAAAATAAACAAACAACCACAACAACAACAAAAAGATGCATCATTAGGTTATTTATTTGAAGTTTTTCTTCTTTTTTGATGTAGGCACTTACAGCTATAAGTTTCCCTTTTAGTACTGCTTTCTCTGTATCCCATAGTTTTGGCATGCTATGTTTCCCTTATCATTTGTTGTAAGAAATTTTTCATTTTTTCCTTAATGTCTTTCTTTGTTGATCCACTGGTCATTCAGAAGTATATTAATTACCATGTGTTTTTATAGTCCCCAAAATTCTTCTTCTTGTTGACTTCTAGTTTTATTCCATTGTGGTAAGAGAAAATGCTTTATATTATTTACATGTTTTTGAATGTTTTAAGACTTGTTTTGTTTCTTAACACATAGTCTATCTTTGAGAATAATCCATGTGCTGAGGACAAAGATATGTATTCTGCAGCAGTTGGATGAAATGTTCTGTAAATATCTATTCGTTTCTTTTGTTGTATAGTGCAGGTTAAGTCTGATGTTTCTTGGCTGATTTTCTGTCTGGAAGATCTGTTCAATGCTGAAAGTGGGGTGTGTAGGTCTCCAGCTATTATTGTATTGAGGTCTGTCTCTCTCTTTAGCTCTAATAATATTTGCTTTATATATCTGGGTGCTCCAGTGTTGGGTGTATATATGTTTACAATTGTTAAATCCTCTTGCTGAATTGTGGGGAGGAAGCCCCACAAGAGACGAGGCAAGGGTCTGAAGCCTCAGCATGTTCTCATATAAACATAGAAGAGAATTAGAGATATAGTTACATTGTTATCCCTATAATCATAAATAATCACATAGCTATTCATATGTAATCATAACTATATACATATATAATCATATAAATAATCACATAGCTATTCATATGTAATCAAATACATATATATAAACATATAATCTTTAATCTTACTAATAAGTCTCAGGTCAAGAATCATGGGACTAAAGTGGCATTGGAAAAGAGGTGACCCTAAGGCAAGATGCTCTAAGTCCTCTGTCATGCCCTCATAAGGGCTGCTGGAGGACGCCTTGGCTGTGCAACAGTGTCAGCACTGTGAAAGTGCCCGCTCTTTAGCCAGCTAGGGAAGGAGACGTCCAAGATGGCTGAGATGTCTCCTTCAGGGGAGTGAGGAGAAAACTCTGCTTCTCCAAGCTCTTGTGGTAGGCCTGATGGCTGTCAGGGAAGTCCACAGACATCCAGGGACTTAATTGTCTCTACGTGGTGCTATGCTTCAGCAGTCACGTTCCATGGTTATTTTCAAGTTCTGCTTCTGCACCTGGTTCCTCTTTTTCTTAGAAGATAAGAATTAGTATAGTAACATAAATCTTAGTGACTTTGTTATTTCTTGACAAGTATGAAAAAAGTGCTGACACCTTAGGTTTTCTCCTTGTCTCAGCTTCTTCAAAGTTTTGGGCCTCCTATCTCCAAGACACGTGATTTACCTGACCCTATCACTGACCACCATTACCTCATCTGACCTGCTCTTCCCCCTGCTTTGAACTCAATAAAAGTCAGCATCCAGGCACTCGGGGCCACTGCTGGTCTCCGCGGTTTGGTAGTGGTGGACTGCTGGGCTCAGACTCTCTTTTCTCTATCTCTGTGTCTTGTGTCTTTATTTCCAGTTTCTTGTCTCCACACCAGCAGAGAGGGACTCACGGGACCCTGTAGGGCTGGACCCTACACTGAATTGACCCCTTTACCATTATATACAATAACCTTCTTTGTCTCTTTTTACAGTTTCTGTCTTGACATCCATTTTGTCTGATACAGTATAAGTACTCTTGTTCTTTTTTTGGTTTCCATTGGCATGTCATATCTTTTTCCATCCTTTATTTTTAGTCTATGTATGTTTTTATAGGTGAAGTGTCTTTCCTAAAGCATCAGATTTATTGGGTCCATTTAGCCCCTCTGTCTTTTGACTGGAGAGTTTAGTCTATTTATATTTAATGTTATTATTGATCAGAAAGGACTAACTCTGCCATTTTGTTATTTATTTTCTGAATGTTTTATGGTCTTCTTTTCCTTCTTTCTTTTTGTCTTCCTTTTAGCAAAGGTGATTTTCTCTGCTGGTATGATTTCTTACTTTTTATTTTTTGTGTATCTGTTGTATGTTCTTTGATTTGAGGTTACCATGAGGCTTGCAATACTATCTTCTAACCCATTATTTTAAGCTGATAACAGTGTAACATGGATTGCATAAACAAATATATAAACAAACACACAAAAAGAAAACAAATGAGAACTCTACACTTTAACTTCCTCTCCCCAGGTTTTAACTTTTTGTTGTTTCTCTTTATGTCTTCTTGTACTGTCTATGTCTTGAGCGGCTGTTGTAATTACTATTTTCTGTTGGTTTATCATTTATCCTTTCCACTTAAGAGTATTTTACACACTCCTCTGACTGTGTATTTTCAAATAGCCTGTCTTCCAACTCACTCTTTTTTCTGCTTGATCAATTGTGCTATTAAGATACTCTGATGCCTTCCTCAGTATGACAATTGCATTATTTTTCAACTCTAGAGTTTCTGTTTGATTCTTTTTAATAATTTGAATCTCTTTGTGTTAAATTTATCTGATAGTATTCTGAATTTCTTCTCTATGTTATTGTGAATTTCCTTGAGTTTCTTCAACACAGCTGTTTTGAATTCTCCATCTGAAAGTTCACATGTCTGTTTCTGTAGGATTGGTTCCTCATGCCTTATTTAGTTTGCTTGGTGAATTCATGTTTTCCTCGATGGTGTTAAAGCTTGTAGATGTTCATTGGTGTCTAGACATTGAAGAGTTAGATATTAATTGTAGTCATTACAGTCTGGGCTTGTTTGTACCCTGCTTCTTCGGAAGGCTTTCTAGATATTCAAATGTACCTGGGCCCCAAACCCAATAATTCTGTGGTTCCTGAAGACTCACAGAGGTACTACCTTGGTGGTTGTATAGGAAAAACTTTCCTTGAATCATGCTTTTTCCTTGACTCTTACACCACAACAATCATTAACACAAAAGAAGACTTCTGTGACCAAATGTGTGGAGTTTTTTTCCCATACATCAAGCACTGGACACCAGCTATGTGTCCTTTAATTCAGTTTCAATACTATCTACCCAGAGATAGTGTCAGATCCCACTGGTTGAAGGCTCAGTCCCCAAGACTGCCCCGTCACACGCACAGGCACCAGTCGCAAGTCTGGGCCTCTAGAACTTCTTACTGACTAACTTTAAGTCAGGGTTCCCATGACCCCTTCTTTACATTCAATTAATTTGCTATAGCAAATTAGATTCAGGTTCACATAACTTGGGAAAACACTTACTTACATTTATTGGTTTATATAAAGAACACTGCAAAGGATACAGATGAAGAGACACATAGGTGAGTTATGAGGAAGGGGCACAGAGCTTCCACGTCCTCCCTGTGGGCACCACCCTTCAGCGTCCTCCAGGTGTTCAGCTATCTGGAAGCTGACTGAACACTGTCCTCTTGGGTTTGTATGAAAGCTTCATGATATCAGTGTTCTTTTCTCTAATGTATAGTGTGGGACCCTCTCATAGGAGGGTCTTAAGACCCACAATCAGAAAGGTGGAATTTTAGAGTGGAAGGAGGGCAGGAGAAGGTCAGAGGCCTGACCCTGAGGCCTAACACACCCAACATTAAAACAAAAGACTGTGGCTGGGCGTGGTGGCTCACGCCTGTAATCCCAGTACTTTGGGAGGCTGAGGTGGGCAGATCACGAGGTCAAGAGATCAAGACCATCCTGCCCAACATAGTGAAACCTGTCTCTACTAAAATATAAAAATTAGCTGGGCATGGTGGCACGCATCTGTAGTCCCAGCTACTCGGGAGGCTGAGGCAGGAGAATTGTTTGAACCCAGGAGGTGGAAGTTGCAGTGAGCTGAGATTGCGCCACTGCACTCCAGCCTGGCGCCTGGTGACAGAGCGAGACTCTGTCTCAAAAAAAAAAAAAAAGACTGTAACGAGAGCCATTGGAATTATGAGCCAGGAATCATGTACGGAAATCAATATATATCATAACACCACAGTGGTCTTGGGTAAGAACCAGAAGAATTCTCTGGATTACCAGGCAGAGACCCTTGTTCTTTTCCCTTACTTTCTTCCAAAGAAATGAAGTTCGTATGTCTGTGCTGGGCATCCTGGAACTTGAGGTGGTGGGACATCAGCACCCCTGTGGCCACCTCTGCTGGGATTGTACTGGTTCAGCCTGAAGCCAGCACAGGACTGGATCATGCCTAAGGCTCGCTATACCCACTACCTGGCTACCATCCAAGTTCACTCAAGGCCCTAGGGCTTTACCATCGGTAGGCAGCAAAGCCAGCTACATTTGTGTCCCTCCTTTCAGGGCAGTGAGCTTCCCTAGGCTCTGGGTGGGTTCAGAGATTTTGTCTGGGAGCTAAGGGTTGAAGTCAAAAACATTAGAAATTTACCCAGTGTTCTATTCTACTGTGGCCAAATTGGCACTCAGACCACCAGACGAAATCTCTCTCACTCTTCCTCCTCTTTCTGAAGGCAGAGGATCCTCTCTCCATGGCCAACACCACTGGCCCATGGGGGCTTCTGCCAGACCACCACTGATGTTCACTTAAAGCCCAAAGGCTCATCAATCAGCTTGTGGTGAATGCTGCCAGACCTGGGACACACCCTTCAGAGCAGTGGGCTCTTCTCTGGCCCAGGGCAGGTTAAAAAATGCTGACCAAGAGCCTAGGCCTGCATTCAGGGATGCCATGTGCCTGCTTGTTGCTCTACCCCACGGTAGTCAAACTGGTACCTAAGGTGCAGACAGAGTCTCCTTTTCTTTTCCCCCTGCTTTTCTCAAACAAGAGTCTTTCACCGTAGCCACCCCAGTTGGGAATGTGTTGGGTCACATCTGAAGCTAGCACGTCTCAGAGCCCAAAACCCGCAGCATATTACGGGCTGTTGGTTATTCAGGGCCCAGGGGCTCTTTAGTTAGCAAGTGATGAATCCTGCCAGGTCTCCATTGTGATGGGGCAGCACTGAGTCTAATGTAAAGTCCCTCAGTCGCTGTGCTCTGTATCTCTCAAGCAGACATATATTTTTAGTAGAGACACGGTTTCGCTATGTTGGCCAGGCTGGTTCCAAACTCCTGACCTCAGATGATCTGCCCGCCTTGGCCTCCCAAAGTGCTAGGATTACAGGTGTGAGCCACCACACCAGGCCATAAATGGTGTAGGTTTCTATTCAGCCATCTTGCTGTGCCTCATCTGTGAGTTTATGTAATTGGGATCAAAGCATTTGTTTTTGTTTTTAACCTTTTTAAAATTTAATGTTCTCATCTTAGATCAATACCTGGCAAATATGAAAGACTGAGGCTATTATTCACCAAATCAATTCTCTGGTAATAAAGTATTGGAGCAAATGTTACCTTTAAGATTTGATATACTATACTTAAAAGTTACTGGTTCTCCTAATATACACTGTGGAAAGATGAAGGGATTTTGAGACAAAGCAAACAAACTTTGTCAACATTTACTGATTTGTTTAAAAACAAACACAAATAAATACTAAATGTTTTTAAAAACCTTTTTATAATTTTAAGGAATTTCCTTTTCAAGACTACATATAATGTTATATCCATTGTTCTTCCTTTCAGAAATTCTTTTACATTTTCCATTTATCGAATAAGACTGGTTCCTTTTTATGAGAAAAAAGGATGAGGGTTTTTTAAAAATCATGTTTTGATTATTCTCTGTTAGAAAAAAATCACCATTCTAAGATTATTTCCTGCCCTATTCTTTTCTGGAGCAATTTCACCCACTCTTTTTTTTGTTGTTATGTGGGATAGTGTTGGGTTTCTCCTTCCTTTCAGTGTTCTGTTATTCTAGTTGCTGTCACATAATTTTGTAAGTAGAAGCACTTTTCTATGGAAACAAATATCTGCTTCTTCGTTTGCTTAGCTTGGGGGTCAGTAAGAAAGACTCCACTGCTTAGTCAGCAGCCCAATTCCAGGGTTAGATTTCAGAGGATGGCAGAACATAATAGGCGGCAGTTAACTCTTTATGACCATGTTTAAGAAAAGAGGATGAACCGGAAAGCCTAGCTAAAACCTTGCAAAGTGAACCAGTTTTTCTGCAGAAACAAAGCAAAGGTGCTTCCAGCTCTGGGATTCATTTGCATGTTAGAAGAAAAAAATACCACATTTGACAAAGGGAGATAGTATCACAACCACTATGCTCCTTTGAATCGGATACCACAACAATTTACACAATGTCAGAATAATGTGTAGAGGGAATACTGGAATGGGTAGTCTATTGGTGATGAAAAACAAAACATAATTTTGAATTGTTCCAGAACACTTGGTTATCTTAATGACAAAGAACAATGACTGAAACACACTGGTTTGTTTTGTTAAAATTTTCTGACAGTGCGCAGATTAAACTTGACAATGACCAGATTAAACTTGTTTTGATTAAGTAGACAGTGTGCCTACTTTTCTTTTTGAGAAGTTCTTAGGTTACTTGGAAAAATACAGAAAGTTAACATCCAGTCCAGTTGAAACAAGCAAATTCTGTCTTTGCTTTGGAGAATGCTAGAAACAAAATGTTGTGAAATGGGTCAAGTTTGCCCTTCACACCAATTCTCTAATTGTACCCACTTGCAGCCCCAGGGGCCAACCCTAAATGCCATTCTGGAGATAATCCTTTTCTGGACTCTTGTCCTCTGATTTTCCCTGATTATTCTTACTTTGTCTCAATGTTTCCTTTTCCTTTCTCCAAACTTAAATATTAGCCACGTGTCTTGCATCTTGACACTCAGTTGGATCATTAAATCTCTATTATGCTGGTCAGGAGAAAAAGTCATGAGTGACCTTCTCAGGCCTGAAAATGTGTACACAGTAGGTTAAACAGCCATATCGTACAGAGATCATGGTCAACACTGCAGTCTTATACTGGGGCTTTAAAAATGATGAGGGGCAGAGGAGGTCTAGTTTCTCCCTCTTTCTTGTTAAGAAAATTATTGAAAACTTGTAAGTAAAGCAGGAGGATGGCTCTGCCTTCTTTTTGTCTTCCTGGAGCACTGTCTCCCAGGCCCACCCAAAGTTTACTTAGTTTTCTAGGAGAATGTGTCATTGTTTATTATTTTAATTAGAGCCCACTCTGTGATATTGTTTGATACCTTTAAATTTCTGTCTATTGGAGATGCAAATGATTTCTGTCTGATAGAAAAAAAGAAAAACCCAGAGGTGATGGTTCTATTGCCCTGTAGGACTTCAGCCTGTGTAGTTTCCAATCTCTCAATCTTCCAACATCCTATTATCTCTAACTTCAGTCCTTATAACTATCTGCTTTCTCAAATGCTTCCTTCTGGTTCTTTAGAGTTAAATAAATTTTGACATATGCTTATCCTGTGTTTCCGTAAGACTCATGTTTTTTTCTTTTGAAAATTATACCTTGCTGTCCTGAATGAAGACTTAGGCAGGCATGTTTTCTGGTCACTCTCTAAAGAAAGTGGCTAGAAAGAAAATAAAGAGCCCTCTAGTCACTTTTGGTACACATAGTTTCAATTTAGTAACAGGAATGTTCAATATAGTTTAATTTTCAAAATTCTGGATTCTTCTCTTCCAGTGGAGAAGAGAAGAGACTTCCTGCCTCAGGATGGAAGTCTGCACTGGGAACAGGGAGTGTGGTTCTTCTGCTCAATTGCTCTTACACTCACCAGATGAGTTGTGATTTTGGATCCCACCAGGATCAAAGGGGAATGGGGTATATGGAAAGAGGTAAGATGTTTAGCCAGGGCTTCCTTGCCTCAGTGGCTTCGTATTCTCTACACCGGGCTGACAGTTAATGCTGAAAGCATTTCTGCCAGGCCCTTCTTTCATGCAGGTTCCTTGATGTGTGCAGATAAAAATCTGTTGAATTTCTTTGTCAGTCCCTGGGCAACTCAGCTTTTTCCTAAAGATGATCTCAGCTCACTCTAGATGGCCCTACTAGGCAAGAGCCAAGATGACAACCCAAGCCAATGTTCCCTGGAAAGGCCTAACCCTTGCCCCACAAAACTCTTGGAATGTGGGATGATCCTACAGGAAGAGCCTCTCAGTGCCCCTTCAGTAAGTGCTTTGCCTTTTCTCTCACTGTCTAGATTTCATAGCTGGGAAGCAGACCCCTGTCCAGTACTGCTACAAGCTTTCTCACATGTGAGTCAGACAAGGGTACTCTGTGTCTTCAAATTTAGGGAGCACAGTTATTTGAGTGGTCACGTCTAAAAGCTTGTGGATAGAAGTTTGTACCTATCATCCAAGATGGAAGAGTCAGTCAGGGCCTCTGGCCTTTCTAAAGTAATCTCTTCATTAATTCAACTCCTGTCCACACTCTAAATCCTTTGGATGGTTTCATGTGGCAAAGGAGATCAAGGGTTGTGGAACACGTCTCCATTCTATTTCTTCGTAAATCTACGTATGGTTGCAAGGATGTAGGGAGTCACCTCTCTCTTGCTTTGGCACTATGACTATTGCCTCACTCAAAACTGAGTTAAAAAAAATCTCATTCTAATTTCCTGTTACAATTACATTTAAATTCACTGGAAACAAGCAATTGTCATGATGCATATTTTAGATTTTATAGGAGGGGAGCCTTTACCGCATCAGGAGAGGCAATGGGATGGAAGCAATCCCCATAGGGATTGTCTACTCAGTCCATGAGTAAAGCTGGATCCGGAATGAAAGCAGAGCCTTATGAATATGGCCATGATTCAGCAAAAGGCATACATTTTCCTTTCCTGTGCATTTGATGGGTATATGTGTACTTTAAAATCCCATTTCAATGAACTTGTAGTGGTATATGCAACTGTATCTCCATTTCCTCAACTTTCATCTGATATTTGTTGATTGAACCTTATGCTAGGTGCTGGGGTTTACAGCGGTGAACATGTGTTTTCTTGTGACTTAAGACTCTCACACACAGAGCTAATCCTCAAAATGATTCTATTTTTAATAGTCTTTCTATCACATTCCTAGGATATACTGGAAATCACTTTCTTTGGAATTAGACCAGGTTTTGAAGACCAGTTCTGTCATCTGTGATTATCTTTATGACTTGGGAAATTTCCCTAATTTCTCTGAGACTCAGTTTCTTTATCTATAAATAAGACTGACACCAAGCAGCTTACGCTGTTTTATTAAGTGAGATGATGCCTTTAAAGTGCTCATATGAAGTTGATATTTTCCAAGTGACTCCCCAGGAGTTTTTCTTCATTCTGCTTTTCAGGCACCTCTCCCAATTTGGGCATAGTGCTGAGATTCATTATGAAAGCAACTTTGCCTCCTGTGTTCTTAAAAGCAAAAGTCATTCTTTGTATTTACCATTTGGAGCATGAGGTTGTTCACTTTTATTTTAACCAATGGGATTATGACTATGCTTTTTTACTCAGATTCTGAATAACCACTTAAATAACTGCCACTTTACAGACACAAACCAAACTGCTGCACATTTTCTTATCCATTGTGTTAACTATACCTCTTTTTTTTTTTTTTGAGACAGGATCTCACTCTGTTGCCCAGGCTGGAGCGCAGTGGCATGATCTCGGCTCACTGCAACCTCTGCCTCCCAGGTTAAAGCAATTCTCCTGCCTCAGCATCTAGAGTAGCTGGGATTACAGGCACATGCCACCACACCCAGTTAATTTTTGTATTTTTAGTACAGATGGGTTTTCGCCATGTTGGCCAGGCTGGTCTGAAACTCTTGACCTTAGGTGATCTGCTCACCTCTGCCTCCCAAAGTGCTGGGATTACAGGTGGGAGCCACTGCAGCTGGCCCTACACCTCTTTTTTCAATTATTACTTTAGGATTCTTGCAAAGGCTCATGGATATTTAGAGATCAGTAACTTGCTTCTTAAATTTGAGCAAATAATATATTTAACCATTAATCACAGAGTTCGCTTAAGATTTGCTCAACAAGCACCACATATGTATCACCTTGTAACCAATCATTGACTAAGTGGTGTTTCTGAAGGGGAGATAGAAAGTACTATGACATTCATGAGGCATAATTTTATAGGTAGGAAACTTGATTGCATTAGTGCTTTTTGGTTTTCAACTCCAAAGTGTCAACAGACTCACAGACTGTTAACCCCCATTGCACCCCTAGATTAACATCAAATGTATCTAGGTGTTCAGCTTTTATTAGTCCAGTCTCAGCTGCTATGAAGAACTGCTTGAGACTGGTAATTTATAAAGAAAAGAGGCTTAATTGACTCACAGTTCTGCAGAGCTGGGGAGACCTCAGGAAACTTACAATCATGGTAGAAGGGGAAGCAAATACGTCCTTCTTTGCATGGCAGCAGGAAGGAGAAGTGCCTAGCAAAGGGGGAAAGGCCCCTTATAAAATCATCAGATCTCATGAGAACTCGCTCATTATCACAAGAATGGCATGGGGGTAACTAACCTGATGATTTCGCTACTTCCCACCAAGTCCCTCCCACAACATGTGGGGATTATGTGAACTACAATTCAAGATGAGATTTGAGTGGGGACACAGCCAAGCCATATCAGTCTGACTGTTCTTTCTTGTTCTCCACCCAACTCATCAAGACTCATTCAGCACTTCATGTGGGGAACGGCCTCAGGTACTCAACCACAGGACTTACAAGAGTTCAATGCCCTCGGAGACCACTCAGTTTGTACTACCAGTCATTTAAACTATAGTTATAACTGCCCTCACTGGCCCTTGGAGAAACCAGATTCCTTATTAAAAGACAAAAGGACAACTGTCAAAGGTATTAGAGATCATCTTAGATCAACTCGATGGTTGATTTTTCAAACTGATGGTTGGTCTTTTTTTTTTTTTTTTTTTTGAGTTGGGGGAGTCTCACTCTGTTGCCCAGGCTAGAGTACGGTGACAAGATCTTGGCTCACTGCAGCCTCAACCACCTGAGCTCAAGGGATCCTCCCACCTCAGCTTCCCAAGTAGCTGGGACTACAGGCACATACCACCATATCTGGCTATTTTTTTTTTTTTTTTTTTTTGTAGAGACGGTCTCACCATGTTGCCCAGGCTGGGCTGAGGTGATCTGCGCATCTTGGCCTCCCAAAGTGCTGGGACTATAGGTGTGAGCCACTGCACCTGGCCAAAACTCATGTTTGAAAAAGTCAATGAAACTTTTTTTCTTAAATAAATACATAAGCATCACTGTAAATGATTATTTAGCCAATAAATGGTGGCTAGCTTGGTGAAAGGAAGTGGGGGGTCTAGAGATCTACCCACTCAGCCCCTCTTTATTTGAGCTTTTTCTGAAGACTCAAAATGCTATGTAGGTCACAGTCTGAAAAGCACGCATCTAAGTCAAGCCTTTCATTTTGCAGATGAGGAAACTGAAGCTCAGAGGCAAGGAAAAACTTAGTCAAGATGACCTAGGGAGCAGGAGGTTTTATTCAGGACCTCTTCAGGGAGTTTTGGTTTGTTGTTGTTTATACAATCCTGCAAATTTGAATGGCAGCTAAATAGGACTGGTGGAGGCCATGAGGTGCCCACGCAATATTTAAGGAAGCACTCCCTTTCGGGTCTGGACAAATGCCAACTCTATACTTGCAAGGACTAGAGAGTGAGTGCTTCCTCAAATTTTGCAACTAATCCCAGTCCTGCCTCTATTCGTATTTAAAATACTGTCATCTCCAAACAATCTGATCCTCTACATCATGTTGTTTCTTGCCCTCTTATCTTTGTCTTCCCATTAGATTGTGAATTTTTGAGGTCAAGGGCAATGTCTTTCATCCTTATTTTCCTAGGGTTTGGTACAGCATATGGAAAATAATGGGTACTCAGTAAGTATCTACTGAATGAACTGATGGGCTAATGGATCTAAATTCTGTTTTTGATGAAGGCTTTCCTGACCCCTCAAATCCACCCTGATCTCCCCATCCTCTGGACTCCTAACATATTATCCATATTCTATGAATAACTCAATTCATTTAATTATATATGCTGACATAACTTTTATGTTTATGTAACTCTTATACAACAACTTAATTTTCCAATTTTCTCTTTCTTTATGCACAATTAGATTTTAGTTAGTTAAGAGCAAATGCCAAATAGTGTTCTTTGAATTTTCTCAGCAGCTAGCAGAAGATTTTGCACATTGGAGGTACATAGCAAATGGTTCTTCAATATATGATGAAGAATAAATAAGTAGATGAATGGGATTTTCTCAGCTCAAAATGGAATCTATGGCAATCTAGGAGGCAAGTCCTAGCTTGCCTCCTAACTATATGAGTGCATCAATCCTTTCACCTCATTTTTTTTTTTTTTGAGACAAAGTCTCACTCTGTTGCCCAGGCTGAAGTGCAGTGGTGCAATCTCGGCTCACTGCAACCTCTGCTTCCCAGGTTCCAGCAATTCTCCTATCTCAGCCTCCCAAGTAGCTGGGACTACAGGCATGTGCCACCATGCCCAGCTAATTTCTGTATTTTTAGTAGAGAAGGGGTTTCACTATGTTGGCCAGGATGGTCTTGAACTCCTGACCTCATGATCCACCCACCTCAGCCTCCCAAAGTGCTGGGATTACAGGTCTGAGCCACCCCATTCGGCCTGGCTCCAGTTTCTTTATATGTAAAATAAGGAGGTGGTTTGAGTGATTCTGAAGATACTTCCAGCTCTGGCATCCTGTGAATCTATGAATTTAGAAATCTGTCACGCAAGAGGAGTTCAGGTGTGAATTTGGTTACTATGAATCACTTGTTCACCTAACAGGAATTGTTTAGATGCAGTTGACGGTCTAATATTTAAATGTTCAGAGTCCTAAAATTATGAACAGATTGTATGTCAAAAATTAATTTGTAATATATAAGGTATATTATGGTTGAACTAGTTTTTGTGGGTTTTAGTCTGGAAATTAAACAACTAGTATATAGAACCAATAATATTTCAAGTATACGTATTCATTTATAGCATTATTTCTTTGGGAAAATGCACCCAGAATTCTAACTAGGGTCTAGAAGAACAAATCTCCCCAGGTCAGTGCATGGAGCAGAAAGAGAAGGGAAAAGGATAGAATGTCTCCATGACTTTAATCATAGTACTTGAAAAAAAAAACAAACCTTGCACCTACGAATTTCTATCTTGATCCAGAAAGTCATTAGCATAAAACAGATCACAGTGAGTATTTTATTATTTCAGGAAGGTAAAACAGGTTTTAAAATGATTAATTATATCATTATGTTCACATTTAGCTATTTTCAGTATTTACTTTTTCTTCTATAAAATAAATGTGAAAGTAGCTTGTTAAAATTTTTTTAGAGAAATCTGAGTAATCTTCCCAGAAACTCCTGAAGAAAGATTTAACTTTTTTCTCATCTGCTTTTTATATAATGTATTCAATTCTACAAGTTCCGTTGCTAAAATGCCATACTGTGTGAGTGATGTCCATGTTCGGTGACTAACTTAGCCATGTGACAAAACTGGTATTTTCTTAAGCAAAAGTCTAATTTCATGAGGAAGTATTTGGTGGTTCATGATGGGCCCCGTGCCATCCTGAGAATTCATCTCTCAGAATTACGGCCTATGCATTTCAATTCATGCCAACTAACCAACTTCGAATATAACATTGTAATTTCCCTTCTAACTCTCCATTTATTTAGGTCTTTGTTCCCTTAAAAAATTATCATTGGTGCAGCAAAGAGTGAAAGGCTCTGTGTTAGACCTGACATCTGTATTACTTTACTTGGCTGTCACTTACCGGTCTCTTAGGCTCTAGTTCATTCCACCTAGTTCCTGTTGATCATGGTTGGCAAGGTAATCTTTCTTGAAAACCATTTCTTCCTCATTGGTGTTTAGTTTTATCCATTGTCTTTCAATCAAATCTGAACACTGTAGCTTATATTTCAAGTTCTCTCCACCCCATCATCAGGCTTCTCCACGCCTGTTCAGTAGAATTCACCTCATCTTTCTGCCCCTTGGCCTCTCTCTGTAAGTTATTCTGACCCAGGAGATCTTTTGAAACCTCTTCTATCTTCATTTGTACCGGGGCTTTGTGAAAGACAGGTGAGGTGACGGGCCATGTCCTCTGGTGCCTGATGTCCTTCCGCCTTTTCTCAACAATCTGATTGTACGTGTACTTATTGCAGTAACAACAGTCGTAGTAACTGTTTCTTTTATTACTGAGTTCCTACCATGTAAGGCACTAAATTATATGTATCATCTCTGCTAAAACAAAGGCATGATTTAGGTAAATATGGGTATTATTATCTTCATTTTACAAACAAGAAAATTGAGACTCAAAGGATTAAGACAGGTACCCAAAGTCATACAGTTAGTCAATGCCAGAGCCAGGATTTAACCAGTTGGTATGACTCTAGAGATTTTTATCTTAACCATTATACTTTTCTGGCTCCTGCAAATGACCGTGTGCTGGGAGGAGTACAAAGACATGAAAGATGCAGTGCCTGTACCACAAAGTTGACTGTTTAGTTTGGTAGATTAGAGATGCACACAAATAACTTTCTTATGTCAGTATGTGATGAATACTGGAAAAATGGGCCCGAGTTGCAATGTGGATCTCGAGTTGGGAGAAGGCTTCCCAGAAGCTTCTCTACAAGCTTCACATTTATTTTCATGGGTATGCAAACTATTCAAATGTATGTGTTATTTTATTCTGACTTGCATTATTTCATCTTCTTTTTATTGGCCTTCTTCTCAATTAGAGAAGTTATTTTAAAGCAAGGTTCATGTCTTATACCTCTGTATTTCCCATATATTACTAACAGAGTGTTATGTACATGGTAAATTCTAAACAGTTTGTGATCAACCATTTAAAGGTAAAATTTATTTATGAAAACAAATCAGCCTTTTTCAAAGTACATCTTATTAAACACTATTCTCTTAATTGCTCTTATGGCAGCTATATTTTTCCTTTCATTATATTCATCAACTTTCAAGTGAGAGTTTAATGTGTGTTTTCTCTACTAGACTGTTAAGACCCATGAGGACAGGGACTGTATGTGTCTTGTATATCACTGAGTCCTGGGTGCTTGCAATGTGTGCACATAGTAGTTGTTCAGTAAATGTTCCTGGAATAAATGAAATAGGTCTCTCAAGGAATTTTTTAAAAAAGGGCTTCCTTGACCTCGGGAGTTTATGAAAAACTGCATATATATTATGCCATCCTCTTGAATATTCACAGTTGTACAGCAGCAGATGAAATCTCCAAAAACCTTGCAGCAAAGAAATCTGTTTAAAGTGGGTTATGCACTTTATTAAATTAAATTGAACTGATGAACTACCCTCCTCCTTTACTTGCCTTGGGAGAATCTGTTAATATTCTGTGAAGATCACTGATGAGCAGACACTCTTAGGAATGCCATTTTGGGGGAAATCTGATCATAGCATTTGTCATACAGTGTTGCTGCAACTATAGATCCCAAGAAATGTGCCCTCTTCTCAATCCTTTTCCAGCCAAAGGGACTGAGGATTCCACAAGATAGAAACCAGGACCACACCTTCCTAAAGTAACCTTGTCATCTACACAAAGGGGACTGCTCTGTGATCTTATTCCTCAGTATGTAACAAAGGCTTTTGTTCACAATAGCCTACCTGGTCGAGGAGAATTATTTTTATTGGGTTGTTTTCAATATTTATCTACAAGCATCACATTTATTTACAAGGACTATGAGAGAATTAACTTCACAGGGCTCAAAGAGGAATAATAAGGGTAAAAGATTAAAGGCTGTATCTTTTAAGAAAGGTTAAATGAGTTGAAATAATTTTATTTAGAGGAAAAATAGAAATAATAAGGAAGGGCAGACATAATGAAATAAAATTCAGCATGCTCCTTGAAGTCAGTCTGTGCGTAGGCTGCCTGGCTTTTTGTCACTGAATGCCTATAATCCCAGATGCTGGTCCTGTTTAATGCCTGTCTTTAGGCCCAGTGTTGTCTCTGATTCTATAACATATGCCAGCAGCCATTCCCAGTATCAATATCAAAGCTATACTCTCTATTTTTTTGAGACCAACATTAAGTACTTATTATATATTAATTTGCCAAGTGCATTTTATGGATCATTATTCATTCAGTAAACATTTTTAAAGGGCCTCCTGTGTGCCTTTGTATTTAGAATATATGAGTGAATAAAACAGACCAAAAGTCTTGCCTTATGGAACCTATATACTTGTGGGTGCAAACAGACAGTAAATAATAAACATAATAAATACATAAGTAAATTACATAGCATGTAGAAAGGTGATAAATGTTATGAAAAAAGACACCAGAGAAAGTGGAAAGATTGTATGTATATAAGGAGAGAGGGGCTGAAATCTTAATTTGGACAGAGGGGACCTCACTGAGAAGGTGATATTTGAGCAAAGAGATACAGTCCTTGAGCAAGTAAACTGTGTGACTACCTGGAGGAAAAACAGGTTGACCAGAAGAAGCAATCAGCATAAAGGCCCTGAGTCAAGATGTTTGTTGACTTCAAGCAACAGTAAAGAGGTCATTGTTCAACACCCATCTATGAGTGAGAACATGCGTGGACAGAGGGAGGGGAGCACTATACACTGGGGTCTGTTGTGGGGGAGTGGGGGGAACAGTAGGGGGTGGGGAGTTGGGGAGAGATAGCATGGGGAGAAATGCCACATATAGGTGAAGGGGAGGAAGGCAGCAAATCACACTGCCATATATGCACCTATGCAACAATCTTGCATGTTTTTCACATGTACCCCAAAACCTAAAATGCAATTAAAAAAAAATACAAAAAAAAAAAAAATAAAAGAGGTCAGTGTGGCTGGTGTCGCAGGGGGGTGGGGAGGGGATCCTATAGGGCCTTTGACCATTATAAGGACTTTGGTTTTTCCTCAGAGTGAAAAGGAAAGCCATTGTAGGATTTTGAGCAGAGCAGTGTTATTTCTGACTTGTTTTAAGAGGATCACTAGCTAGGAGGACAAGTGGAAGCAGGATAATAAGTTAGGTGGTGATTCCTGCTATATAATAGTGCAGGTGAGTGACAATCAGGGTAAGACCAAATAGTAACCAACAGTGGAGTTGGTGAGAACTGGTCAGTTACTGGGTAGATATTCTATCCTCTTATATCACCCATTGCAGTGCCAAACTTATAATGAGTTAACAGAGCAGTAGGGTTAGCTAGAAGTGTGTGTGAGAGAGAAGTAAAAAATGACTCTAACACTTTTTAACCTCAACTAATCCTTCCTGCCAGGTAGGTTATATTATCACCTCCGTTTTTCAGATACAGAAACTCTAGGTTATTTAGCTAGTAAGCAGAAAATCTGGGATTTGAATCCAGTGTTGTCTGACTGTAAATGCTGGGTTTCTTTTTCTTTTTCTTTTCTTTTCTTTTTTTTTTTGAGAAGGAGTTTCACTCCAGTTGCCCAGTGCAATGGCAGGATTTCGGCTCACTGCAACCTCCGCCTCCCGGGTTCCAGCGATTCTCCTGCCTCAGCCTTCCAAGTAGCTGGGATAAAAGGCATGCACCACCACGCCCAGCTAATATTTTGTATTTTTAGTAGAGATGGGGTTTCACCATGTTGGTCAGGCTGGTCTTGAACTCCTGACCTCATGATCCGCCCACCTTGGCCTCCCAAAGTGCTGGGATTACAGGCATGAGCCACTGTGCCTGGTCCAAATGCTGGGTTTCTTAACCATACTGCTGTGTGGCCCAGGAAGACACTGAGCTATTACTATGAAATCTGACCTGAGATCTCCAAGAAGCTGAATCCAGATGTGTTATTTGGTTATTCAGTGACTACCTTGAACACCAGTTTCCATTAATATGTTTCCATTTCTTAACCTTAGTTCATTAGTGATGATATTTCTCTCCCTCAATCTTTTCATTTCTCAGTCTCCTACTCCTGAAGCCTGTTTTCCAACTGTTTAAATCTCTGACCACTTAGACATCCACGATGGGCTTGATTTTCCCCCAGGCCTTGGACGCAGTTTGGACTTCCACTAAAAGGTTTTCTTTTCCCTTTGGCAGGCTTTCACATTCCAGAGCTATTTTCTAATATTTGTCCTCCAAGACCTGCTTCAGATTAGTTGACCCCTGATCACTTTGAAAAGTTAAAATCATATGCTTTTCCATGAGGAGGAAGGGAGTGTGTAACATGGGGAGCTGCCCTGGCAGCAACAATTCTGAGTTCTCTAGCCTTCACACAGCTCATGCTGGGAGAGAGGGGTGTGGCAAAAGCAAGGTTGGAGGCTTATAGGCAGGATAAATGATCCTATTGTTAGAGACACCTGGCCTCAAGCAAATATTGTTCACACTTCACCCTCTTCATCCTGAACCAATTTAGTGTCCTTTTATATCACCTTTTGCAGCTCCAAGCAAACTTATAATGAGCTAACAGTATTATCTTAACAACCAGCACCAACATTCTTCCTACAGAGGAAAACATCAGTATTGGGAAGATGTTTCAATATGTATTTAGAGCAAAAAGTGGGTTCCCCAGTGGCTGGGGTGTCAGCTGGCATCCAGGTCTCAGGGGATTGGGAAGCTGCCAAGCACAATGCAGAGAAAATGACACTCCTGGTTCAGTAGAGGGTGGGGAGCAGAAAGGAACAGCAGAGACGGACACAAGGGAGGTAAGATAAAGCCATCAAGTTGGAGGAAGGCTATTCAGGGCCCTGTGTGACCCTCTCCACACTTCATCACACAATTTATAGGAAAATCTGCTTATCCTCAAAAGGCGTGGTGTGAATGAGGGTTGCCGTGGATCTAAAGGAGAGGCTCGGTTTTAGGTTAGGTTTTTCATAGTGTAGGACAGAGGCATTGTGCAGAGACAAGGCCTAAGAGACACAAGAGGCAGGAGAGAGCTTTGGGTGCTATTGGGCATAAAATAAAAGGGAATTCATGGCAATTTTACCCAGATTTCACAGTCAGGGAGTTCTCAGCTATAGTACTGTGAATGGCTTTAATCTTTTTCCATCCATCTGTATTCTTATATTAATTCCAGTCTTCTCCTGGAGAAGACTCTGGTTCCACAATCTCTACATATTGAAATCTTGCTACACTCAAATTCCATTCCTCTGGAAATTCTGAACATGCAGCATAAAGTGAACTTTCTCACATAGCAGTTGCGTTAAATTTTCCATATATACCCTATTGTTTTAGTTATATTTTAAGCTTCTAGAAAACAGACATTTAATGAATTTTTGAAGTAAACAATTTATACTAGTGTTCCCTAGGAGACATTGTTATTTACAAAAATATGTAATTGAAAGCAAATTTTATAAAGCAAAAAATTGAATCTGTAGAAATAACACACATATGTATATGTATTGCTTTGCTGCCAGTATTTGCCATCCAAATACCTCTCTATCCCATTTCTTTAAGGTCTCTGATCAAATATCAGGCCTGACCTTCCTCTTCTCCACTCACCCCATACCATCTCTCATTATTTTTTTCTAACACTAATTGCCACCTGTATATGTTATTGAAATATTTATTCATGTATTTGTTGACAGTGCCTCCTGCCACTAGAACACACATTACATGAAGGCAGAGACTGTGTTTTATTCCCTGCCATATCTTCAGTGTCTAGAACAATGCCTGACTGGACTATAGTTTGGCCCTCAGTAATAGTACATGAATAAATCCATAGCCATGGTTAGAACTGTATCTTTCTTTCTGCTTTGACATTCAGAGTTAATAAATATATGTTAGACATTTATTTTTGCATAACCAGGCAAATCACTCAGAACTCAGTATGTAGCTTCATTACCTAGGATTAGAAATAAACAGCCAAGAAGAAAAAAGCAAAAAAGAACTATTTCTTGTAAAGTGAAGTGTGATGTCTAGGTTGAAACGTCACAATGCAAATTTGTGCAATCATTTTTTTCCTGATGAATTTAGGGGACACATTTGCCCATCTGCATAGCTTTATCTATAATTCAAAGCCGTATGGCAGGTTTTAAAAAAATCTGATTCCAGGTGTATTAAAGAAACTGATTAAGTATGTCAATTTCCTGTAAATACACCAAACCTTAATTTACATAGAAATATGGGTTTGGAGGAGACTTTGAAATCCCTCTTTCAAGATGGTTATTCTATTTTATAAATGAAGCAACTGAAAACTAGAAAAATCAGCTAATCTACTGGAGTGCACATGCATGTGAGTTTAGAAGTACAACTCGGTCTGCAACTCAGGGTTGCGCCTGCCCCACTGCACCACACAACTTCTCTGTATTGCTGGAAACATGACAGTTCTGCCCAATTTTCAAGTGACTTTTCAAGTTACAGGTCGTGACTTCAGAGTTCATCTCACATTTTGTTTGTATCTATTCTTACTTTCTTTCCGTCTTTTATTCCATCTTATCACTCTTTCTAGTGACTTCTAAGCCTAGGAATAAGCTTTAACTTACTATAATAATAATCTCTTCCCTCCTGTTTTCCATTACTGTTTTTTCCTTTTTTTTATATGAATGTTTAACATCTTTTTTCTCCTCCTCCCATGATGACTTCCTATACTCTAAAGTATGTTTGACTCAACCTCCTTAACAACCACTCACAGTTTATATGTTTCCATATATTTGCATTCATGATATTTTTATCTCGTCATCAAAATTTAAGCCCCTTGAAATGAAAATTAAAATCAAAATCAGATACAACTATATCTATCAACATTTACAAGAGTGACCATACCAAGTGTTGAGGAGGATATAGAAGAACTGGAGCTCTCACATGCTGCTCCTGGGAATACAAAATGGTACAACCACTTTGGAAAAACAGTTTGGCAGCTTCTTTAAAGGTTAAATAGCATCTTACTTATGATCCAGCTATTCTACTCCTACGTATTCACTCAAGATAAATGAAAGGATATGTTCATATAAGTGTGGTACAAGATAGAGGAATTATAAAGGGACAGGAATAAAAACTTTTGGTGGTAAATCATACGTTCATTTTCTTGATGTTAGAGATGGTTTCACAGGTGTTTTCAGTTTTTCATATGTGTCAAAACTTATCAAATTGTGCATTTTAAATACATTCAAGTTACCGTTTGACAATTATACCTCAAAAAGGTGGTGAAAAGAATTTTAAGCCCCTTGAATGCTGAAACCATAACTTTTCTTTAATAGCTCTCAGGAATGCCTGGCAAAATGCCACACAACCTCTGAGAACTAAGTATATATTTATTGTTAGATTGTTTGACTCAATAATAGTTCAGCAATTTCCCTAGGACCATGAATTTTAGGTATTGTCCTGACATTGAGAATAGTTCAATTAACATCAACTAACATTTATTAAGCTTGTCTTATAAAGCAAAAAAATATGAGATGTGTTTTTGATACATTTATAACCAGGCTGATTTTAACATATCCAGGGACACAGGAACTCTCTATTCAAAACCAAAACAAAATCCAGTGAGTTTTATAAAAATTAAGCAATTTAGTAAAAAAATGTAGTCAGCCTAATTTTGCATCATACAAATTAAACATTTGACTGATTTTTGTTTTCCAGTAACTATAATATTATATGGTTCATAAGGAATTATAACCTCTATTTCTTTTCACTAATAACAAAAGTATCTTCCATTTATTTTTGTTTTTTTATTTATCTTATTTATTTATTTTTTTTTTTTGAGACAGAGTCTCACTTTTTGCCCAGACTAGAGTGCAGTGGCACAATGTTGGCTCACTGCCACCTTCACCTCCTGAGTTCAAACGATTCTTATACCTCAGCCTCTCTAGTAGCTGGGATTACCGCCAGGTCTGGCTAATATTTTGTGTGTTTTTATTAGAGATGGGGTTTTTCCATGTTGACGAGGCTAGTCTCAAACTCTTGACCTCAAGTGATCCATCCACCTCAGCCTCCCAAAGTGTTGGGATTACAGGCATAAGCCACTACTCCTAGCCAACCATTTATTATGAATAAATAATACCACATGCACCAGGCATTTTATAAAATTACCTTATTTAATTCTACAACAGTATGAGAGATCATTTGTTAATAGAGCATCCCTCTTAAACAGATGAAAAACTAAGACTCAGAGAAATTAATCATTTGGCCAAGATCATACAACCAGTAATAGAGGAGGTGAGATTTGAATCCAAATCACTCTGATGTCAAAGTACAGTTTTCCATTTTTGCAGCCCTAAATAATTGTATTATCTTTGCAGGAATGTCATGGACTTGATCATATTGCTAACTGTTATTAAACCAAAATGTAAAATTTTTTGAATGGATTAGGAATAAAAAAAATTAAAAACACCGCTTCATTCATTCATAATAAAGCTAGAAGACACTAGAATGCTATATAGTTTTTTACATATATATAACACACACATATGCCTACAATTAGAATTATTTAACATTTAAATAACACCTACTTCCTTCACAGCACTTCATATTTTAGTTCTTCCTATCTTTCTTTAATATACTTTTTATGCCCAGGTTATTAAATAAAGTATGTTATATTGGTGAAGCTTTGCCTGGTTCTTATCTTAGGTTTCAGTAGGTTTGGATATTCTCAGTGTGACCTGGAAATTTCCCCAGAGGCAAATTTGTGGTATCTGGCCTAATTCTATAGAAAGTTCCCCTTATGTAGTGTTTCTCTGATATTTGCATTCCTTGACTTCTGCCCACCTTTCTCTCCTACTTTAAACGTTCTCCCATGATGACTAATTTCAATTTTACAACCAGTGAAAAACAAACAAAGGAACAAGACCAGTTTCTTAAGGCACCAACAGGACAAATAGCTGCTCAGTGCTTGCAAGGACAGTTTCCCTTGTTACTGCAGCAGGTCTTAAAGACTGGAAGAAAGGTAGGACAAAAATGAGATGGGAGCCTTACATCCTTATTCATAAGATGATTTTTTTTTCTTTTTGGTAGATGGGGTCTCACTCTGGAGGGCAATGGCATGATCACAGCTCACTGCAGCCTCAACCTCCTGGGCTCAAGCAATCCTCCCGCCTCAGCCCCCTGAGAGGCTGGGACCACAGGCCAGTGCCACCATGCCCAGCTAATTTTATTCAAAAAAAGTTTTTGTGGAGACTGCATCTCACAATGTTGTCCAGGCTGTTCTCAAACTCCTGGGCTCAGGTAATCTCCCGCCTAAGCCTTCCAAAGTGTTGGAATTATAGACGTGAGCCACTGTACCCAGCCTAAGACAATTTTTATTTAAAATATTTTACTTTGATCTTAGTATTGCTCCATTTTGAGAACTTCCTAGCTTTAAGGACAATTGTGTTATGTAGAAAATTTGGTGAAAATGCCTTTAAAAGATAGAAATATCAATGGGAGTTAGTTTAATCAACTTTTTATAAAAAATTGAGTTCAGTGCCATTTTGGTTTAATCAATATTATTTTACTTCTTTGGCAAATTAGTATGGCTTCTTCAACAAATGTGGCTGTGAAGTCATTCATTTGTATATGATGCATGGACCGTTTAGAAACAGCGACACCACAGGCACTCCTCTATAAAAAGAAGGGTGCTTTGGATGAAGAGTGTTCCTGTGGAGGGTGTATAGAAATGTGAAATACAACTTTGTCCTAGAGAAGCATTCATACTGAGTAGGGGCAGCCAGCACACATGAACCTATAACATAATTAAAGGGCTGCCTATGATCAACAGCCATAAAATAAATACTATAGATTTTCAGAGTGGAAAAAAGTCCACCATGGCCTGAGACTGGTAGTCATTTAGCTCTTACTATATGAAAGCCATTTTGAAAGATGCTGTTTAAGATGAGAATAAAATGACAGGGCTCCTGCTCTTTGTGGGCTTGTACCCAGAAAATGATGTAATAAGGAAAGCAAGGAATTCAAAGCAAAATCCTCAGTGAATCATAGTGAGTGAGAGTGCTTGTCATGGAAGGATGAGGAGTTCAGGGAGGTGATATTTAGTTTAGACTTAAAGATGGGTAGAATTTAGACACAAGGAAGTTGGAGAAAGTAGAAGGGTATTTATAGGTAGGAAAAACAGCCCAAGGAAAGACAGAGAGGCATTAAATCATAGGATATTCAGAAAAAAATGAGTTATGTGAAAGAAAGAAGCTGAAGAGAGGTGGGAGTGAATGTGGTGGGTATTAAATAACTTACGGTGGACAACAGGGAAACACTGTAAGTCTGATATAAGAAGAAATATGGCAGGCCGTGGTGGCTCATGCCTGTAATCTCAGCACTTTAGGAGGCCGAGGCGGGCAGATCACGAGGTCAGGAATTTGAGACCATCCTGGCTAACACAGTGAAACCCTGTCTCTACTAAAAATACAAAATATTAGCCGAGCATGGTGGCAAGTGCCTGTAGTCCCAGCTACTTGGGAGGCTGAGGCAGGAGAGTCACTTGAACCTGGCAGGCGGAGGTTGTAAGGAGGCAGAGGTTGTAATGAGGAAGGAGACCCAAGCATCTAGGATCACCTCCCCCTTGACCTCCACATTGCATTTCAATAGAAGGAAAGGCTGGCCGACTGGCATCTCCTTAATCGCCTTCCTGTAGATGGCAGGCATAGTATGGGGGAATCTCTCCGGAAGGCATTGTTTTCACTTAAACAAGATCAAACCCCTACCACACTCCTACTCCATTGACCAAGACCCTTCACGTGTAATATCTAGAGTTGTAAGCCTATATAGAGGCAGAGCTTCTCTTTGTTAGGAGAGCTTGGCTGTTAGACAAATATGTCGCTTTGCTCCCAGCCAAAATAAATCACCTCTTCCTTCCTAGTTCGGTATCTGAGAGGTCTGTTTTTTGCAGCTTCTCCAGCTTCAGTAGGGAGGTGGAGGTTGCAAGGAACCAAAATCGTGCCATTACTCTCTAGCCGGAGCAACAGAGTGAGACTCCATCTCAAAAAAAAAATTATATATATGATGGTAATTCTTGAGGAAGAAGAGAAGACCCAGAACAGAATGTAGAGGAGCTCCAAGTTTGAATGGTAGATAAAAGAGAATGAGATGAAAAGGAAGAAGAGAAGCAGCAGCCAGAAAAGTAGGAAGAAAATCAGGAGGCAACTGGACCTCGAAAACAAGAGACAGAACATTTCAAGAGTGGGTGGTCAGCAGAGATGTCAAGCAAAATGAAGACTAGAAAATACGTATTGGCTTTATTATAGGGAGGTCATTGCTTTTTTCGGCAAGTTGAATGACAAGAACTAAACCGAAATAGATTGACTTGTGATTGGTGGATGAGGAAATTAAGACAAAACTTAGATGGTTTTTTATTTTGTTTTGTTTCTGTTTAGCTGTAATGACAGAGATAGAATAGAACCTGGAGAGAAACCTGAGGTTAAAAGAGGTTATTATTCTATTTAAATGGGAGAGGCCTTCTGCACAGATTTATAAGGCAATTGGAAAGGTCTGTGGGGAAAGGTATTGACTGTAAAGGAGGAATGAGATATTTCATCGTTTTGTGAGAAGAGTTTTGGGTGAGGGATGAGGTGGACAGGATGAAGTCCAAAGCAAGGATAAAAGGAAGAGTGGGAATGCCTCTGTTGTTACAGAATAACAGTAGAGGAAAGAGGGTTAAGGTGTAGGTAGGTTTATATCTTGGTTGTTGGAAGAAGAGGGCATTTATATTAATTTGCTGGGGCTACTGTGACAAATACCACCAAACGCATGTAAACAATAGAAACTCATTTTCTCACAATTCTGGAGGCTAAAAGACCAAGATTAATGTGTTGGCAGGGTTATTTTCTCCTGAGGCCTCTCCCTGGCTTGCAGATGACTGTCCTCTTCGTGTCTTCACATGGTCTTCTCCCCATGTGTCTGTATCCTAATTTCCTCTTTAAAATACACGAGTCATATTGAATTAAAAACCGCACATACATTCTCATTTTATCTTAGTTATCTCCTTAAAGGCTCTATTTCCAAATATAGTCACATTTTGAGACAATGAGGGTTAGGACTTCAACGTAAGAATTTAGGGGTGGGGACACAATTCAACCCTAACAGCATCTGTATCTGAGATTTTTCTTTTATCTGTTAAGTAGAAAGAAAGGTCATTTTCTGGGAAAGAGGAGGAGAGAGGAAGGACAAAGCTTTAAAAGTGGAGGCATTTTGAAAATTTTATTGTGGGGTGGTTAGGTTGACCAGAGAAATGTAATCTGATTACTTCTGTGTGGATGGCCCATTGAAATTGGTGATTATGAGTTTATAGTGTGACTTTCTCCAACAGAAATATATGCCTGGGTGCAGGCAGGGAAGGAGCTGATGGCTTTGTTTGAGTGATGTTACTAAAAGACAGACAGGAGAGTCAACAGAATGGATAAGAGGCAAGTAAAGAAAAAAGATGCTAATTGGTTTGACCAAAGTTGAAGAGGCAATAGATTTGGGGATTCCAATAAGGCCAAAGAATGGTTGAACAATAGCAATTGATAATCATAACTGATGGAGGATGATATGGTTTGATTTGATTATCAATTCAAATTTCACTTGAATTGCAATAATCCCCATGTGTCAAGGACCAGATGGAGATAACTGAATCATGGGGGCAGTTTTCCGCATACTGCTCCCATGATAGTGAGTTCATTCTCACAAGATCTGATGCTTTTATAAGGGGCTTCCCCCTTTGCTCAGCCTGCCGCCCTGTGAAGAGCTGCCTTCCACCATGATTCTAAGTTTCCTGAGGCCTCCCAGCTATGCGGAACTGTGAGTCAATTAAACCTCTTTTTTTTCATACATTACCCAGTCTTAGGTATTACTTCACAGCAGCATGAGCATGGACTAATACAGAGGGAGAGGGCTCATCACACAGGAGAAATGTTTAAATTGGATGGATCACATAAAGGCTAAAGTCTGACTTTAAAAGTGGATGGTCTTAGAGATGAGAAGGTCAAAAAATGAAGACAGATCTTGAGTGGGAAACAACACTGAACCATCAGTCTTCAGTGGGTGAAGGAGGTCGGGCAGGCTGACAACAGATGGCAGCAAAAAGAAGAGGGAGGATTGGTATAGCCAAGTGGCATGGACCCCAGAGAGGCAGTTTTTAATAAAAGGGAGGAGAACTAATCATCTGGAATGATAATGGGGAGCAGGTAGGACACCAACCCCATCTCCCAACCTTGTGATGCATGATTAGAAGATAATAAATAGCCACCCCTTGAGAAGGCTAAAAGGAAAGTCCTGAGTTTAGAGAAGAGCTCAGAGGCAAGGAAGTATAGGAAACATCCAGAGGAGAGACAGAATTTAGAGACATCTTTTGGTCCTGAGGATACAGGAAAATAGAAGTTGGTCAAGAGGTAGACAATCAGGCCCAGACAAGAACAAAGCATTATGGAGATAATGTTGCATGAAGAATGAATGTTTTGGAGTACTTAAACTTGGGCATGGTTTTTTACAAACTAGGATGAGAGAGCTAGCTGGTGAAAAGCATTTAACAATTTCTCTCTAAGGGTGAGCAATAAGCCTGATGGGGAGATGGGAGATGCAGAAACTGCAGATCTCACACTGATTCTAATGCCTCTTTTCCATTAATTCTTTCAACAAATAATGTTTAGGATCTAATGATGCCAGGTCCCGTACCAGGGACTGGGGATGTAAAGATGAATGGTGTGGACTTTGCCCTTGAAAAGATCTCTGTCTAACAAGGAGATACCTAACTACAACACTGTAATAAATGACAACTTAGAAGTATTTGTAAGGTAAAATATGGGCACAGAGACGGACAGAGTTCTGATGAAACATGGGCTACAAGTTGTATATTCACTCATCTTCCGACCATCCCTGACATCCACGTAGAAAGGGCCTCCACTTTCTTTTTCAGGAAGGTTCACCCAGAATGTTAACTGCTGTCCTTAGTCATCATGGCATTGACATAACAGAGTGGCTAATCCATAGTTTCTGCTAATGAGGCTAAAATATTTCAGTTTTCAACACTTTCTCTCTTTCAACCAGGAAATTTACAACTGAAAATGAATTCCATTCCTGACCATCTTGACTTCTTCTTTTCATCTTACTGTAACCCCATATGTCTCAAACTCGAGATGCCTCAGAATCACCTGGAGGGCTTGTTGAAACACAGATGACAGGGTCTTACCACCAGAGGTTCTGATTTGTAGGTCTAGATGGCACCTGAGATCTTTCCATTTCTCACAAGTTTCTAGATGTATCAGGCCACTCTGATGTTGTATAAAGAAATACCTGAGGCTGGGTAATTTATAAAGAAAAGAGGTTTAATTGGTTCATGGTTCTGCGGGGTGTATAGAAAGCATGGTGCCAGCATCTGCTTCTGGTGAGGGTCTCAGGAAGCTTACAGTTATAGTGGAAGGCAGAGGGGGAGCAGGTGAGTCACAGGTGAGAGTGGGAGCAAGAGAGAACGAGGAGGTGCCACACAGTTTTAAACAACCAGATCTTGGGTGAACTTTCAGCGAGAACTCACTTATCATGAAGGGGATGGTGCTAAGTCATTCATGAGGGCTCTATCCTTATGACCCAAACACCTCCCACTATGTCCCACCTCTAATACTGGGGATTAAATTTCCACGAGATTTTTAGGGGACAAATATCCAAACTATATCACCAGATGATGCTGAGGCTCCTGGTTCAGAGTCCACACTTTGAGAACCACTGCTGTGAACAGACTAGTAATGCTTTTCTGCAGTAGACCTTCCTTTTCAACTTCAAATGTCCCATAAAGGCATCAGTTATAACTAGGTAAGGGAGTCTCTGAGGAAGAAAACAATTCCTGAGTATTTATTTTGCTTTCACTGCCCCAGTGGTTATGACCTGGTCTATTTAACCATTCCATATAGTTTTCTGGCAATGACCAGTTTGAGGAGAATGTGGTCTTTGAACTGAGTCTTGAAGGATAAAAAGGAGTTCAGCAAACAAGAGACATAGACCAATAACATCGCAGAGGGCGAGTGGAGGAAATGCCTTGGAGAGCTTTGTGTGGGGAACACAGGCCTGGGTGTTAAAGAATTTCAGTGTCATACAGAAGATAATTTTAAATATGGAAGTAGCTTTTAAAAATAATATGTCATACTAGTTTTTTTTTTTTTTGAGACCGACTTTTTCTCTTGTTGCCCAGGCTGGAGTGCAATGGTGCAATCTTGGCTCACTGCAACCTTTGCCTCCTGGGTTCAAGCAGTTCTCCTGTCTCAGCCTCCTAAATAACTGGGATTACGGGCATGCGCCACCATGCCTAATTTTTTCTATTTAGTAGAGATGGGGTTTCACTATGTTAGGCTGGTCTTGAACTCCTGACTTCATGTGATCCACCCGCCTTGGCCTCCCAAAGTGCTGGGATTACAGGTGTGTGCCTCCATGCCTGGCCACTAAATTTTTTTTTTTTTTTTTGAGACGGAGTCTCACTCTGTTGCCCAGGCTGGAGTGCAGTGAAGTGATCTCGGTTAACTGTCACCTCCACCTCCTGGTTCAAACGATTCTTCTGCCTCAGCCTCCCAAGTAGCTGGGATTACAGCCACCATGCCTGGCTACTTTTTTTGTTATTTTTAGTAGAGACAGGGTTTCACCATGTTAGTCAGGCTAGTCTTGAACTCCTGACCTTGTGATCCACCTGCCTCGGCCTCCCAAAGTGCTGGGATTACAGGCATGAGCCACTGCGCCCAGACACTTAATTTTTTTTAAAACACTAGAAAAAGGTAAGAGTAAAAGGGCTCTGATAAAGAGCATTCCCAGCCCCCACTTTTTTGGTGAATTAAAATCAAGTAAAAGATAAACACAGGAGTCAGATAAAGTGAGTTAGAAATATCAGCCTTACTACTGCTGAAAGCTAGATTAGAGTAAGAGGAAGAGCCAGACCCCCTTTCTACCAGTATGGGACCAGGGTGAGGCAAGCCAGGCACTGAAGCAAGAATTTAAGGAGGGCTGAGTAAGTGCAGGGCTGGCCTATAGCTGTTTGATTTGCACAATAGAGGCAAGAAGAAGGCACTGAACCAAGATTTCTTTCTCCCAACCTCACCATGACAAATGGAAGAGGAGTGACTATGGATAAAAGAAGAGTCTTAGTGTTCACATGGCAGAAGTCCTCTCCCCAGAAACATTAGGATGAGAAAATGTTTCTAGTAATAACTGCTCTTAATATTTTGGTATATGTCCTATTCATACTTTATTAGGTATGTTTTTACATACATAGTATAGACACTGCTCTATAGCACTTCTCTTTTGTTTAATTTATGGCATCCCTTAACCCACTTTAGTACATAATGACTGTCTTAGCTTGGGTTGCTGTAACAAAGGATGATAGACTGAGTGGCTTATAGTCAACAGGAATTTATTTCTAACAGTTTTGGAGGCTGAAAGTTCAAGATCAAGGTGCCAGCAAGGTTGGGTTCTGGTGAAGACGGTCTTTTGGGTGGCAGACTGCTGCCTTCCGGTATCCTCACATGGTGGAAAGAAGGTGAAAAAACTCTCTGGGGTCCCTTTTATAAGGGCAATAATCCCACTCATTAGGGCACCATCTTCATGACCTATTACCTCCCAAAGGCCTCACCGCCTACTGGCATCGCATTGGGGGTTAGGATTTTAATATGCAAATTAGGGGGGACACAAACATTCAGTTCATTCAGATCAACCTTTTAAATGGTTACATGGTCTTATCACAATTTATTTTATTAAGTATATTGGTGGGTAATTGTTTCCATTGTTTAATTGCTATAAGTAATAGGTGAAGAACAACTTTTTGGTTAGGAGTGTGAATTATGGAACCCTACTGCCTTGAATCAACCCCTGATCTGCTACTTATTAGCTTACCTTTTTGTGCCTTAGTTTTGCCATCTTTTCAATGAAAATATTCCTTACATGGCTGGTGTGAAGAGTTAATATTAAAAGAGTTAATAACATGGGTAGAAAGTTTAGAAATCCCTGGCCCAGATTAAGCATCTAATCAATGTTAGCAGCACATAACAACATTTGAAATGAATAGACCAAAGAGTGAGCATATTTTTAAGGCCCTTGTTATATATTATGAAAAACTCATGGAGAAGAGTTTTATTTAATATACATAGTAGGACACTACTTTTCAAACATTTTCACTGAAGTTTCCAGATGATGGAAAAGACTAAATGTACACTTCCAAAGAAGATGCAGAAACTGATCATGAAGCCTGCCATAAAATTTGTTTGTAATCTCAAGTTTTATCCTAAAAATTAATGAGAATATGCATTCTGTTCCTTAGGAATTTGTGTCTATTTTTGTTTTAAAAAATTTCAAATGAATCACAAAGAAAAGAAATTGCAAGCTGTTCTCTAAAATTTTCTATTAAAACTGACCCTCTAGAAAGACACACCACATCTAATGATGGTGCCCAGTCCCTCTTGGCCCACAACTGTGTACCCCAATGTGTGGCAATGGAAACTGTGATTTTTGAACCTTGGAGCAACTTATTCAAATAGGTGTTTAAAAATATTAATCTGGTGTATAAGATGGACTTCAGAGTATGGACTTTACAAATGGGTACTTCACCTCCAGCTTTGTAGAGCTGGAAACTCAGTACATGTGCATGCATGCATATGTGTATATTTGCTTAAATTGTCAGTTTAGTAATTCTATCTCATCTTTCTCACTCTATACACTTGGTTCACCCATTCTTGCTTAATTTCTCATAGTTAAATGCTGAATTAAATAACTTTTTTAAAAAACATGTAGTAATATACAAATTTGAGGCTAAGGGAACCAATGACCAGTTGTCATCAAGAGTCTGCTGGATTAGGTAAGCAGCCTCCTTACAGAATGGTAGTTAAGCTATTTATTACACTTATATAATTCAGAGTTAAATGCCAGTAAGATTATGTCCAAAGTGAAGACATGTTTGTATACCGGGAGTGTCCAAGAAAAGATGAAACATTCAGAAATTCAGGCTGATGGGAGCAAACAGAACAAGAGAGATAAAATGTCAGGGAAAAAAAAGAATATACTACAGGTGGAAGCCAGAGAAAAGATTTTGGCAAGACTCACATCAAAATGGATTACACTAGTGCCAATTTCTTCAGCATCAAGTTAGCAGAGAGGGGTAGGATCAGTGATCCAGGGATGCTTATGATGATAACATGATCTACATCTTTATTGGTATACTATATCCATTTATAATTTTTATTTAAGTTTACTCTATTTGAAATGGCAAAAAGCCATATTTGAGTTATTTTCTGCCTTTATTTTGCTTTTTTTTTTTTTGCTACCTACCTTCAAATTATAGGCGTGGTAAAGATTCACAAATTTATATTTATAGTTCTCTTTTAAAACTTATGAGCAGACATTGCAGCTGCTGGCTTCTCTTTCAAGCCATCTAAACTATGGCCTGATATAAAGACTTCTTATATCCCTGTGAACTGATAAATTAATTCTTACCCACAAGTGAGTGCTCCAGGAGAGCTGGTATATAATAGGTACTGATGAAACATTTTCTAAAATAACTAAATGAGTTATTTTAAATTAGAGAAAAACAAAATTCCATCAAAAGATATTCTACTTTCATGATAAGTCTGTGTGTATATTAATACTTTTTTTTCAGCTGAATTTTAACCCTAAGTAATTTAAAATAATTCAAGTTTAGTCATTAACGCAATAGCCATTACAATTATATCTAGCAGTAAAAATTTACAAAATGTGTATATTCCTAGAGCCTAAACCTGAAGTATCTCCTTTTCCTCAGCATATTTTAGAACTACTTCCCATTCTCTTATTTGATCTATTTCTATTCATACTATATTCTTGGTAAATTAAGTTCACCTAAAATGATCACTCAAAGCTTGAACACTAGTCTACTGTGTCATATGCCTCTGAGTGATTATTGAATAATTACTCCCATAGAAACACAAAATAAATAATTAAATGCATCTGTGTTCTAGTAAAAGTCCACAAGTTGCATTCCCTTCCTCCTGATATTAGTAAATAATATGATCAATAAGAATGTCTCTTAAACAGGAAAAAAACACATTAGGACCTCATGGAAACCACAAATTCTAAAGGGTAGGTTTAATGAAGGCAGACAGGATTAAGAAGAAGAAGAATTGAATAGAAAAATAAATTGGCTGCAGGAATGTTGGGCTTATGGTAGCAAAGAAGAGATGTTTATTTAGCTATTGGAAACAGGAGTCTGGAGGTTTGGAAATCACCTGCATAGCAGTGATAATTGAAGTAGTGGGAGTATATGAGATCATTTGGGGAAAAAGGAGAGAAAAGCTTTGAAAGCTCACCCAGATCTGTAATATGTGTGCAACATCTATGCATGGAGAGAAATTCTCATAAATTTGGTGCTGAGTTTCATGCCCAGTATCTTAATCCTAAAAATGGATTAAGCAAACTATGCTTCAACACTGAAATACTACTTAAACAGCCGATTATCAAATCATAATTTACATAAATCATGTAATTGTTCATTTAACTGTTCTAAACATTTCAATATCACCAGTCTAACATATCAGCTTCTTTCACATGCTTCGAGCATTTAAAAACTGATAAATATAAATACTACTTATTCCTATGAATATAACACAATATGAATACTACTTATTCCTATGAATATAACACTTATTTTATACCTTCAAAAGCATTGATTCTGTGGATTTAATTCATTTCTTCATAATTTTATCTTTTTTCTAGGGTTATAGTAATACTTATTTTATATTTTCCAGACACTAAATGAATTCTATTGCCAGACACTAAATGAAAAGAATATTGCCTCACACTAGCCATGGTTTCAGCCTATCAGTTATTAGACCAATTGATTCTTTTCCCCCTTTATTGTTGTGAACAATTTTTAAACACAAGTGAACATAGAGGGAATAATATAGTAGCTCCCGGTACCCATCATTCAATGTCTATGATTATCAGTAGATTGCTAATCTGATTTAATCTTTACCTTTTCTCCTTCTATCCACTGGTTTTTTTTTTAACAGCTTTATTGGGATATAATTTTCATATCACAAAACTTACCCACTGAATTTTTATATAATTTAAATATTTTTGGAAAGTGTAGAGTTGTGCAACCATTACTACAATCCAGTTTTAAAATATTTCAGCACCCCGAAAGATTCAACCAATAAACAGTGTGAGACAAACAAGAATATTTGATTCATATGCATGAAATAAGCATTCAATGGAAATTGTCTCTAAATGGACATTGAAGACAAAGGCTTTAAAGCACCATTATCCATATTTTTGAAGAATTAGAGAAAACTATATTTCTAGAATTGAGGGAAAGTATAACAATGATGCAACAAATTGAGAATTTCAATAAATATAAATGACGGAAAAGAATCAAATCAAAAGTTTGGAGTTAAAAAATACAATAACTAAAATGAAAAATTCCCTAGAGGGCCTCAATAGCAGATTTCAGATGTTAGAAAAAAAGAATCAGTTAACTTTAGGTTAGATCAATAGAAATTATTCATTATGAAGAACAGAGGAAAAAAAGAATGAAGAGAAATAAATAGAGCCTTGGAAAAACAATGAAAAAACAATTGAAGGAGAGAGATCCAAGATGGCCGATTAGCAGCAGCTCAGGACTGCAGCTCCCAGGGAAAGCGCAGAGAGTGAGTGGATGCCACACTCCCAGACAAATTTTTGTTGCCCACGGACCAGGAGATTCCCAGCAGAGGAGCCCCATGGGTTGCCAGCGTGACTCTTTTGGCCGGTGCGGCTGTTTTGCCGGCACTCCGGAGCAGCAGTTCTCAGTGCGGAGTGTGTGGGACTGGGTGCCCTTTTAGTTGGCGTTTGGAGCACAGGGAAGGTGGAGTCACCCATTCAGCTGATTGAAAGGGGGACTGAAACAGGGAGTCAGACTAGGAGATTCCTGGGCAAAAAAGCACCATGAATCTCAACACCGCTGTTTCAGCCAGCGCAGTGGGTTGCCGCAAGGGAAATTACATAGATTCTGGCACCCTTTCAACAGGTGACTGAATCGACCATTCAAAAGGGGCTCCACCGAAGGAAATCTAAGAAACAGAAAAAACTTCATCACCAACAAGCTGGACGTCCATTCAGAGACCCAAGCTGAAAGTCAGCAATTACAAAGACGACAGGTGGATAAATCCACAAAGATGGGAAGAAACCAGTGCAAAAAGGTTGAAAACACCCGAAATCAGAATGCCTCTCCTCCTACAGGGGATCACAGCTCCTCAGCAGCAAGGGAACAAGGCCTGATGGAGAATGAGTGTGATGAATTGACAGAATCAGGCTTCAGAAGGTGGATAATAAGAAACCTCTGTGAGCTAAAAGAACATGTTCTAACCCAATGTAAAGAAACTAAGAACCTTGAAAAAAGGTTTGATGAAATGCTAACAAGAATAGACAATTTAGAGAGGAATATAAGTGAATTAATGGAGCTGAAACAAAAAACACAAGAACTTCGCGAAGTATGCACAAGTTTTAACAGTTGAATTGATCAAGCAGAAGAAAGGATATCAGAGGTCAAAGACCAACTCAATGAAATAAAATGAGAAGACAAGATTAGAGAAAAAAGGGTAAAAAGGAATGAATAAAGTCTCCAAAAAATATGGGACTATGTGAAAAGACCTAATCTGTGTTTGATAGGTGTACCTGAATGTGACGAAGAGAATGAATCCAAGCAGGAAAATATTCTTCAGGATATTATCCAGGAAAACTTTCCCAACCTAGCAAGACAGGACAACACTCAACTCCAGGTAATACAGAAAACACCACAAAGATATTCCTCAAGAAGAGCAACCCCAAGGCACATAATCGTTAGATTCACCAGGGTTGAAATGAAGGAGAAAATACTAAGGGCAGCCAGAGAGAAAGGTCAGGTTACCCACAAAGGGAAGCCTATCAGACTCACAGTAGATCTTTCAGCAGAAACACTACAAGCCAGAAGACAGTGGGGGCCAATATTCAACATCCTTAAAGAAAAGAATTTTCAACCCAGAATTTCATATCCAGCCAAACTAAGCTTCATAAGTGAAGGAAAAATAAAATTTTTTGTGAACGAGCAAGTACTCAGAGATTTCATCACCACCAGGCCTGCTATAAGAGCTTCTGAAAGAAGCACTACACACAGAAAGGAACAACCAGTATCAGCCATTCCAAAAACATATGAAAAGGTAAAGAGTATCACCATAATGAAGAATCTACATCAATTAGTGGGCAAAATAGCCAGCTAGCATTAAATGGCAGTATTAAACTCACGTATATAAATATTAATCCTAAATTTAAATGGACTAAATGCCCCAATCAAAAGATACAGACAGGCAAATTGGATAAAAAGCCAAAACCCATCAATATGCTGCATCCAGACCCATCTCACATGCAAGAATACACAAAGACTCAAAACAAAGGGATGGAAGAAGATTTACCAAGCAAATGGAGAGGAAAAAAAAAAAAGCAGGAGTTGCAATTCTCATCTCTGATAAAATAGACTTTAAAGCAACAAAGACCAAAAGAGACAAAGAAGGACATCACATAATGGTAAAAAGATTAATGCAACAAGAAGAGCTAACAATCCTAAATATATATGCAGCCAATACAGGAGCACCCAGATACATAAGGCAAGTTCTTAATGACTTACAAAGAGACTTAGACTCCCACACAATAATAGTGAGAGACTTTAACACCACATTGTCAATATTAGACAGATCAACGAGATAGAAAATTAACAAGGATATCCAGGACTTGAACTCAGACCTGGAACAAGTAAACTTAATAAACATTTACAGAACTCTCCACCCCAAATACACAAAACATATATTCTTCTCAGTATCACATCACACCTATTCTAAAAGTGACCACATAATTGGAAGTAAATCACTCCTCAGCAATTGCATAGCATTTCACAGGTTTAAATGAAATACTGGTTGGCTGCTTGTTTGTTATTTTCCTCCCTTATTCCTTCCTGTCTCCATTGTTAAGCACAATTATTGGCATAAAAGAGGTTTTCAATACCCATTTTTAGACTGCATTCTAGCCTGAGTAATAGAGCAAGATTCCCTGTTCTCTCTCCCTCTTTCTCTTTCTTTCTCTTTCATTCTTTCTTTCTCTCTTTCTTTCCTTTCTTTCTTTCTTTTTTCTCTTTCAAAAAGAAAAAAAAAGAAAGAAAAAAGAAAAAACAATTGAAGAAATAATAGCCGAAACTATACAGCACTTCAGGGATATTGAGACATTCATTTTACTGCCTTCTGGCCTCCATTGTTTATGATGCTGAATTAGCTGCTAATTATATTTCTTTTCCCTTTTATCCCCTTTATGAATTCCTCTATCAACACTCCTATATCATAAATGGGCAGATCCAGCAGGCAGAAATTCAGTAAGGACATAGTTGAACTCAAATCATCAACAAAATAAAATTGACATCTATAGACTCTTTCATTCCAACAACAGCAAAATATACATTTTTCTCAAGCTCACATAGAATATTCACAAAGACGGGCCATGTTTGTCGCTTTTCCCTTTATTATTCTCTTTGAATAATTTGACTAGGATGTTGTCTAGGTGTGTATCTCTTTGTCTTTATCTTATTTTGTTTATATTTAGCTTCTTGGATATATAGACTAATCTTAAAAAATAAAATAAAATTTGGGATGAATAGGTATTGGATTTTGTTGAATGCTTTTTCTGATTTATTGATAGGGTCATGTGATTTTTCTCCTTTAACCTGCTGATGTGATGGATTATGTTAATTGATCTTTGAATGTTGAACCAGCCTCACCAAACTGGAATAAATTCTACTTGGTCATGGTGTATATTTTTCATTATACATTGTGGGATTCAATTTGCTAGTATTTTGTTGAGGATTTTTGCATCTTACATTCCTGAGAAATGTTGGCCTATAATTTTTTTTCTTGTAATGTCTTTGTCTGCTTTTGGTATTTGGGTAATGATAGCCTGATAGAATGAGTTATGAAGTATTCACTTTGCTTCTGTCTTCTAAAATAGATTGTAGAGAATTGGTATAGTTTCTTACTTAAATGTTTGGTAGAATTCACCAGTGAACCTATGTGAGCCTGGTGCTTGTAGTTTTGGAAGGTTATTAATTATTGATTCAATTTCTTTAACATACATAGACCTATTCAGATGGCCTCTTTCTTCTTGTGTGAGTTTTTGGAGATTGTGTCTTTTGAAGGATTGGTATTAATTTTATTTTAGGTTTTTACCTAGGTTTTCAAATTTGTGGGCTTGTTTATAGTAGTTCATTATTATTATTTTTAATGTCCATGGGATCTATAGCGATGTTTCCTCTTTCACTTATAAGTAATTTGTGTCTTCTTTTTTCTTAGTTGACCTGGCTAGAGGCTAGTTGATTGTACTCATCTTCTCAAATAACCGGCTTTTGGTTTCAGTAATTTTCTCTTTTGATTTCCTGTTTTTAATTTTATTGATATTTGATCTAATTTTTATTATTTTTTTCTTTCTGTTTACTGTGGATTTAATTTGCTCTTCTTTGCTAGTTTCCAAAGTAGAACTTTATATTATTGATTTTAGAGCTTTCCCTTTTTAAATCATACATTTAATACCATTAATTTCCTTTTAAGCACTGCTTTTGCTGTATCCCACAAATTTTTATAAATGGTGTTTTCATTTTCATTTAGTTCAAAATACTTTTAATTTCTCTTGAGATTTCTTCTTTGATCCATATGCTATTTAGACTTATGTTGTTCAACTGCCATGTGTTTCTGAATTTTCCAATTATCTTCATGTTCTTGATTTTTAGTTCAATTCTGTTGTGGCCTAAATTTAGACATTGTATGATTTCTCTTATTTTAAATTTGTTAAGGCATGTTGTATGACCAAGAATGTGGCCCACCTTTGTGAATATTCCATGTGACCTTGAGAAAAATGTGTATTTTGCTGTTGTTGGAATGAAAGCGTCTATAGATGTCAATTTTATTTTGTTGATGTTTTGAGTTCGACTATGTCCTTACTGAATTTCTGCCTGCTGGATCTGTCCATTTATGATAGAGGAGTGCTGAAGTCTTGAACTATAATAGTGGATTCACCTATTTCTCCATGCAGTTCTACAAGTTCTTGCTTTACATACTTTGATGCTCTGTTGTTAGGCACATACCTGTTGAGGATTGCTATGTCTTCTTGAAGAATTGAGCACTTTATTATTATGCAGTGCCCCTCTTCCTCCCTTTTAACTTTTCTTGCCCTGAAGTCAGCTTTGTCTGAAATTAATATAGCTACTCTCTCTGTTGATTAATGTTAGTATTGTATACATTTTTTCATCCATTTATTTTTAATCTACATGTGTCTTTATATTTAAAATGGGATTCTTGTAAACAACACATAGTTCAGTCACTTTTTTATTTATTCTGACAATCTTTGTCTTTTAATTGGTATATTTAGATCACTGACATTTAAAGTGATTGTTGATACAGCTGGATTGATCTCTACCATACTTGTTACTGCTTTCTGTTGTTGCCCTTGTTCTTTGTTCCAATTTCTGTCTTTCACTTTTTACTGCCTTGAGCATTTTATTTCATTTTCTCTCCTCTTTTAGCATATCAGTTATTCTTCTTAAACAATTTTTGATGGTTATCCTGGATATTGCAATATGTATTTACAATTAATCTAAGTTCACTTTCAAATGATACTTAACACTTTATGGGTAGTGAGAGTACCTTATAATAACCACTCTAATTTCTTCCTCCTGTTCATTGTATCACTGCTGCATTTGTTTCACTTATATGTAAGCATATGCATGCATACATAATTGAATATATTGTTGTTATGATTGTTTCAAACAAACTCCTCCTACATCAATTAAGTATGAGAAAAATAAATGTTTTCAATTAACTTTCACTTAATTTCTTCACTGATATTCTTCTTTTCTTTATGTAGATCTGATTGTCGGACCTACATCATTTTCTTTCTCTCTGAATAAATTTTTATCATTTCTTGCAAGGCGGATATACTGGCAACAAATTCTTTCAATTTCTGTTTGCCTGAGAGAGTCTTTATTTTTTTCTTCATTTTGAAGGATAATTTTACAGTGTACAAAAGTCTAGGAAGTTGACTTCTTTTCCTCTCAACACTTTAAATATTTCATTCTACTCTCTTCTTGCTTGCATGGTTTCTGAAGAGAAGTCAGAGGTAATTGTTATCTTTACTCCTCTATAGGTAAGCTAGATTTTTTCCTCTAGACATAGGGATTTTTTTTTCTGTTTTGTTTTCATTTTCATTTATCTTGGTTGGTGTACTCTTAGCTTCCTAGTTGTATAGTCTGGTGCCTGACATTGGTTTATGGAAAATCTTCAGTCATTATTGCTTCAAATATTTTTTGCTCCTTTTGGTATTCCCATTGTAAGTATGTTATGCTTTTTGCAGTTGTTCCTCTGTTCTTGGGTGTTCTGTGCTGTTGTTGTTTTTCAATCTTTTTTCTCTCTGCTTTTCAGTTTCTGAAGTTTCTGTTAAGATATAGTCAAGATCAGAGATTCTTTTCTCATCTGTATCCAGTCTACTAATGAGCCCATCAAAGGCATTCTTCATTTCTGATATAGTATTTTTATGTATAAGATTTCTTTTTGATTGTTTCTTGGAAATTATGTTGTTCATCTGTTCTTGCACGCTGTCTACTTTATCTAGTACCATGTTTAGCATATTAATCATAGTTTGTTAAATTCCCTGTCTGATAATTCCAACATCTCTGCCATAGCTGAGACTAGTTCTGATGCTTGCTGTGCTTCCTCACATTTTATTTTTTTGTCTTTTAGTATGCCTTGTATTTTATTTTTTCATAGCTGGATATAACATACTAGGTAAAAAGTACTGCCGTAAATCACCATTTGGTAATGTGGTGGTAAGGTGTTGGGGCGGGAATATGTTCTAAAATCTTCTGATTACATCTCAATCTTTTAATGAGCCCATGTCTCTGCACTGTAACTTCACAAGTGTATCACAGTTTTATTTTATTTTTCTTTATTTTTACCCTCTCAGATGGCACAGGGTTTCTATAGTGGGCTAGAGTTTGATATTTTCCTCCCTCCAGGTAAGTTAGGTTCTGAGAAAAGCCTAGTAGGTTAGGCTCTAGTTAAATATTTTGTCTAACAATAAGGTCTGAGGGCAGACCTTATTAAGAACAGAATTATATGATGTATTTTAATATGGATACTTTCTGCTCCCCTTGCTAGAAACATAAGAGTTTTGTCTCTATTATTCTCTGTGAGAACCCAGTAGAGCTCCTATAGGTAAAACTCACAAAAGTGTGCCCCCACCACCAAAACTGGAGTTTTTAACTCTCAGGCTTTTCCACATTATCCTCCAGCAACTTGTGAATTACACTTTAGGTTTTCCTACCTTGGAAATGTTTCCTGCAGAGGTTTCTGTTTATGGGTTTCTTTTTTTAGTAGGTTGTGATTCTCTGTATTTGTCTGTCTTTCCAATTTTAGGGGCAGTGGTTTGCCCTGTGGCCCTACTTCTCTTATAGATTTAAGAGGAATTGCTGATTTTTCAGTTTGTTCAGCTTTTTACTTGGTAGGATGGAGTGGTGATTTCCAGACTCCTTAAATTCTGGACTGGAAACTGGAAGTCCATTTTTCCAAGTTTTAATAAAAACTTCCTTAGCTATGTGCTTAATCTGTTTTTGATTCAAGATACGAGTGATGTTTTAACAATAACTGAAAATGGAAGTGATTTTCAAGTTGCTTTTTACTCTGAAAAATTTAAATATACAGAAAAGACCACAACTAACACCCATGTATATCGCCTAGAAATGGCATTTATCAAACTTTTATCGTATTATTTTAGTTTTCCTTTTTTGTTGTTTTTATTGTTGAGGTATTTTAAATAAATCCCTTGGAATGTCACCTGATATACTTTAGTACAGGTGAGTATCTTTTATCCAAAATACTTGGGACCAGAGGTGTTTTGTATTTCAGATTTTTAAAAATTTTGGAATATTTGCATATCATAATGAGCTCTCTCAGGGGTAGGACGCCAGCCTGAACATGGAATTCATTTCTGTTTCATATATACATTTCATATATACCTTATACACATAACCTGAAGGTAATTTTATATATTTTAAATAATTGTGTTCTGTTCATATACATTGAAATCATCAGAAAATAACGGTTTCATTGTTTTATTTCGGTGCCCCCCAAATTTTGGATTTTGAAGCATTTGGTGTTTCAGATGTTCAGATTAGTAACACTCAACCTATATGCATTGCCAGAAAACATGGACATTTTCCTGTAACTACCATGCCATTATCACGTTTAACAATATTAATATTTCTTTGGTTTTATCTAATAATCAGTTCTTACTCAATTTTACTCAAATCGTGCTTCAAAATATGTGATTTTCTTTTTTCAGTTGATTTGTTCAAATCAGAATCTAAACAAAGCTAGTAATTGATTTTGGGAAAAAACTTATTCTATGGAAAATGCATTTTGAGAAATACATGTTTGAAAATGTTTAGACTGCTACATGATTTGTGATGAAAATAATGTAAGCATTTCACACTTTTAAAATCCCACATCTTTCTCCACTCTTAACATGCTGGAGGTGCACTTTTCCTCTAGCCAGACTCTCTCCATTGTTCTGCCATAGATGTCTTTGACAGCCTTCTGGGAATGCCTGCTGTGGCCAGATGCAGAGGGTTCGCCCTTCCTCCTGTCTTTTAAGTGGGAATAGCTCGCCTTCTTGGCTGAGTGCTTCCAGATTTTCCTTATTACCACCTGTTATATTAAATATTTATTCAGGTTTTTTTTTTGTCTCTTATTACTTAGAAGCCATTTCCTCATAGTTATTTTTAGCTCTCACTGTCTAGTATCACTGGTACCTGAGGTTCTAAGCTATACACTTGGGACAAAATGCTGCTTTTTGAGGATTAAAAAAAAAAACTCAACTGCTTAATGTCTTTCGGGCAAATTATAACTCAAGATGTCCAGAACACCATTCTATTCAATAATTTGTAGGTAATTATGTCATTTGACTCTCCCAGTCTTCACTGTTCCCAAAGCATACCAATATAATGCCAGTGGGAAGACATAGAACAGAAGAAAGCTAGCAGCAAGGAGAATATTTGATTGGGGTAATTAATGTCTCAGTCAATTCAGGTTTCTGATGTGGTTTCTAGTCTGAAAGTGTAATTTGGAAAATATCCGACATGAGAGTACTTGACTTCTAAAATTATACCTAATGTAGACTAAACACCATCAAACTTATTAGATGGGGATTTGACTTCTTAATATAGGTACAACCTTAGATAAACTCACTGTAATACTTTTAGTGTTATACTCAACCCACTTTAGAGAACTCTAGTTCCATCATAATTAATTATTTATTGAAACCCATCTGTGTACTTACCTCTGAATAGCTATAAATGAAAACCTAGTCCTTCCCTAGGGCCCTTCTGAGCTAAATTCTGTTGGTTAATGTCCTGGTATTATTGGACAATGGATTGATCCACAGCTCAGAAAAATTCTCTGAAGTTTACATTAATTATGAAAACCACGGAAAGTGATCTTTTATGTTTGCTCTAAGCAAATGTTAGAATCAATTGTTTTTTAAGTACCAAATATGGCTGATGGTATAACTCTTAGGTTACACTTCGGAGTATTAGTGCATGGGTAAACTCAGTTGGTGTATTGATTAGTGATTAGATTAAGGATTAAATCAGTCATATGCTTTCACAAAGGACAAACCCCACTAATATCTGTGCTGATGCTTTCAATGTTCACAATAGGCTGAGCCATCAAGGAAGTTTTAAGCAATGTTGTCACTGCTATAAAGTAAATTACTCAATGCTCACATTTTTCTAACTTTGACTGAGTGTTCTCATTACCTGCAAGCCACAGCTAATGATGCTCTGGGGCTTTGCTACTGAAACAGGTCTGGCAGCAACTTTGGCATCACCTAGTTGCTCATGCAGGCCACCCAGACCTGTTGAATCAGAATTTGTATTTTTAACAAGATCTCTGGGTGGGTTCGTAGGCACATCTAAGTCTGAGAGACCTTGTACCTAGTCCATTAGAGAACTGTTGGAGGTGTGAGAACCAAGAGGTTCTTCTCTTTCCATAGATAGAAAACAATGTCCCAGAGGACTCAAGAGATCTTCCCAGTTACAATTAAGCAGGTTAGTGGCAGAGATAGAGTCAGGTCAGGCCCTGTCCCACATGTTGGTGACATCTGTTGTCTATCAGCAGACCATCCCCAACCTGTCTGTGGCAACCTCGGCGTTGTTTCTCTTGGGGAAGTCCAATCTGCACTGCCAGTGAAAAACAAGCTCCTTGCACCTCTCTACCCTACCTCCACTTACAGGGAATGTGACTCAGGATGGGTCAATCAGCTTCTCACTCTGGGGCATGCAATCTTGAGTGAAGACACACCGGGATACAAGGTACCTGGAGTTGAATCATCTCGTGGCAGCGCTACAGAGGAAGACCCATGGGCACCGTCCCGTTGCTGCCTCAGGAGAAGAGCTGCTTCCTGTGGTAGCAGAGTTGTCCAGCACTACCTTCTATTCCATTCCTTTGAAATAACCACTATCAATTCTTTCTTTACAAAAAAATCCATGCTCCTTTCAGAATTTCCAGGCATAAACCAGTGTATGTGCCTTTATAAATCATGTAAATTTCCTCATCCCACAGACACTATTCTGCATCTTGTTTGTTCCCTTAGTGTGGGTCATAATTCCTTGTGGAGAGTTCAGAATCTTGGATTTTAGAGCTGTAATATAGTGCACACGGCAAATGTCATATAATACTGCTAGTGGGGTCTGGGGCAGCACCTTAGAATTAAACACATTAATTTTTTCTTGGAACTAGAAAATATGAATATTCTATTTACACCAAGTGAGATAAATTAAGACTTTACATATTCTCATGTCAGGTCAGTATTTAATGCCAAGTGAGTGTAGGATTGGCCATGTTTTGCCACCCATTAAGTTTCTAAAAAAAAACAAACTTTAATTTCTAGAGTATTTTCGACTTTGGAATTGTGTATAAGAAATTATGGAACATGTAATAAATCTTGAAGATATGATTTTCAAAGCAGTACTTATGGATCTACCTCAGTATTTTTCATTTCTGTAGAAACATTTCATTATATGGATGCAACATCATTCATTTACCAGTCTTCTACTGATAGAAATTTACAATTTTCTAATGTCTGGTCTAACATATAATGTTGCACTGATTACCCTTGTGTGTTTATTTTAACATGCTTGTAAAAAAAAAGAAAGCAACAATTTAAATGTATGGACAGGGCCAATTTGAGGAAACATGTTTCTCATTTGCTGGTTGCAACTGATTTCTCCCATGTGGAAATACGTTTATGTAGAAAATTCTACATTATGTAGAAAATTTTAAATCCAATGGTGGAAAATATCCTGGTATTGTGGAAAGAACTCAGTGCTGAGAGTCAGGACCCATGTTCTAGTTCAGTCCACACCATTCAACATGAGCAATTCCAGTTTTTTGTGCATCATTTTCTCAGTCTATAAAATATAGAATTGTAATATACAGTCAATATGATTTCCACTGAACAGATACTGTTTTAGGTTCTAAAAAAATAGCAGTGACCCCAAATATACAATAATCCCTGCTTACATGGAACCTACATTTTCATGAAAAAGAACAACAATAAACATGATAACTAAGTAAAAATTTAGTAAGTTAGATAGTAATAAGTGTTAAGGAAAAAAAAGAAGAAACAAGGCAGGAAAAGGTAATAGGTTAGGTCAGGAAAAGGAATTAAAATTTTAGACATTAGGGTCAGGGAAATGTTCACTGAAAATATCTGCACAGAGCCTGAAAGAAATATAGAAACTATCCACGCAGATATTTGGGAATGAACAGTCCAGGCAGCAGAACCAGCAAGTGCCAAGATGCTAAGGCAAGATCATTCCAGGAACGTTCAAGAAGTTCCAAAGGCCAGTGTGGCTAACACTACGGGGTGGGGAAGAAGAAGTGGGTGAGCTTAGACAGTAGGGAGCAGATGAAAGGGCTTTATAGGTTTCAGTAAGGAATTTGGCCTGTAGTGCGTGTGAGATAGGAAGTCCTTGGAGGATTGCAGACACAAGAGGAATGTGATCTGGTTAATGTTTTCAAAGGGCCTCTCTATTTTAAAACTATACTGAAAAGGGGGCAAGGGCAAAGTAGGGAGACTAGGTTGGAAGCTATCGAGCTGATCCAGACAAACGGTAATGGTGGAAAGTGTGGAGTGGTGAGAAATGGCTAAATTGTGGATATAATTTGAAAAATTTAATAGGAGTCATTGATGGATTTGTTACAGGAGGTGACAGAAAAAGGATTTAATGATGACTCGAGTTTGTTGTCTAAGCAACTGGAAGAATGGAGTTGTATCAAGTGAGATGGGAAGCAGACTGCCTGGCATTGAATGTATCAAGTTTGAGTTGTCTACTAGATATTCTAGTAAAAAATGTCCTATCCAAGTAGACACTTGTATAGTGATGAGTCTGGAGTTTAAGGGGGAGATATCTAGGCTGGAGATATAAATTTGGCAGCCATCAATGTGTAGATGGAATTTAAAGCTTTGAGACTGGATGGGATCACACAGGGAGTGAGTACAGTCAAAATGAGAGGTCTGGATGGAATCTGGAGGAAATTCAACAATTAGGGGTCAGAGAGATGAGGAGGAGGCAGCAAGATTCAGTAGGAATGAACAGAGAGGGAAGAGGAATCAGGAAAGCATGGTGTGCTGGAAGCCAAGTGAAGACAGTGTTTCTAGGAGAAGAGTGGAAACGCTGCTGCTAGGTCAGGTTAGGAGAGAAATTTGGCATAAGAGGGTCATTGTGAACCCAAGAACAATTCAATGGAGTGGTGGGGATGGTAGACTGACTGTGGTGGGTTGGGAAGGGACGGGAGGAGAGAAATGGAGGATGGTGAAGTTGCAACTCTATCGGGTAGTTTGTGTGGACATGTGCCACAGAAAGAAAAGCAATGGAACCTGATGGAGGCAGACGGTACCAAGGCAAATCTTTGTGTGTTTTTTTTTAATGGGAAAATTAATGTCATGTTTATATGTTAATGAAAGTGATTCAGTAGAGGGAGAAAATAAGGATGCTACAAGAAAGAGGGAAGGCTTTTTGGAGCACATCAACTGAGCAGATGGAAGGGGATCAGATCTGGTACACAAGTGGGTGTCTGGCCTCATCTAAGCTCTTCCATAGTAATGGGTGAGACTCTAGTAGGCAGGAGATGTACTTGTGGAAGTTCTGCTTTTAGGCTTCAAAAATGTTTTCAGGCTTAAAAATAATAATATAATAATCATTTAATAACTCTGTGCTACTACTTGATAATTAAAATTATGTACATATATTTATTTGATAAAACAAACTTTTTTTTTTTTTTTTGAGACTGAGTTTCGCTCTTGTTACCCAGCTGGAGTGCAATGGCGCGATCTCGGCTCACTGCAACCTCCCCCTCCTGGGTTCAGGCAATTCTCCTGCCTCAGCCTCTTGAGTAGCTGGGATTACAGGCACGCACCACCATGCCCAGCTAATTTTTGTATTTTTAGTAGAGATGGGGTTTCACCATGGTGGCCAGGATGGTCTCGATCTCTTGACCTCGTGATCCACCCACCTCAGCCTCCCAAAGTGCTGGGATTACAGGCGTGAGCCACCGCGCCTGGCAAAACAAACATTTTTAAAAAGTAAGAGAGGAGAATGTCTGGACTCCTTCTCTGGGTGAATTTCAGGCAATCCTTGAGATGAATGGAGGGACACAACAAGCAAGTGTGGGGTCAGGTTATAGAATGGAAGGTCAAATGTCAGAATGAAACCCTGGAGTATGACAGACTTTCCTTGGATTTTAAAACATGAAGAATATTCAAAGTCATAAATAATATTACTGCATTTCACTAGGACTCCTATCAGGAAAGATCCTGCCTCTTACAATTTCAAATATATTTCAGTGATTAGCCAATGTTAACCATTGCTATTTCTGCCTTTCAGTCTCAAACAAACAATTGTTCAGCTCTATGATGTTGAGAGCTCTTTGTATCCTTTGTAACTTGAAGACTGTGACTAGAGGATCTCCCTCTCTGTCTTTCCCTTCCCTCTCTCTTTGTTCCACTTCTTTCACTCCATCTTTTCCCTTCATCCTGTTGCAAGACATGGGCCTCCATAGTCACTTTCTCAGTCAGAAACTGTATTTTTTTTTTGTTTTTTTTTTTTTTTGAGATGGAGTCTTACTTTGTTGCCCAGGCTAGAGTGCAGTGGCTCAATCTGCAGCCTCTGCCTCCTAGGCTCAAACAATCTTCCCACCTCAGTCTCCCAAGCAGCTGGGACGACAAGTGTGTGCCCACCACCTTCAGCTAATTTTTGTATTTTTGGTAGGTGGGGTTTTGCCATGTTACCCAGCCTGCTTTCAAACTCTTGAGCTTAAGTACTTCAACCTCCCAAGGTGCCAGGATGACAGGTCTGAGCCACTGCGGCTGACTCAGTGAGAAACTTCTTTAGTTTCCTGAGACTCTCCTTTTTTCTTTCCTCTTTCTAAATCAAACTTATTTTTCAAAATTCCGATCAAATTTTGGTTTCACACTGGTTTCTTTTGACCAATCCAGTTCTCAGTTACCTTTTCCTCTTTTACTTTACATCTCTTTATACATGAAGAGATAAAAAACCCAGGTCTATTGTTGGAAATAGTGAAAGGATATGAAGGTGTTATATGTTTGGAGGAATTTGTATGTGTAAAGCTCTCTATTAATTTTTAATAGAGCAGCTTAGAAGGGAAAGGAAGCTTTCAATAGAGAACTTGGACTGAATAGCAGGACATTTGTATTTTAAAATACAATACTAAAAGTTAGACTTTTATAAAAGTTGGACTTTAAAAGGAAGTTTTCAATAGAAAACTTGGACTATCTATTAGGACATTTGTATTTTAGTCCTGACTCTGCACTAGCGGGTTGCCTTTGATCAAATTACGTAACTTCTCTGGCCTTCAATAGCCTCATCTTTAAAATTAATGCCTTCGACTACATAAACCAACTCTAGACACAATGGCTAAAATGTAAATGTTCAGCTGTAATTTAAAGATAGGAAGTGTTAGTTGGGGGCAGATTTTGCCTTTGAGCGTGTATGGGATTATGGGTTGGCACCAAACTTTATGTGCCTCAGACAATGTCCACTGTCAGACCACTCACCATCCTGTGGAGCTGCCATCCCATCCCTAGACCTCTTACCCTGCCCCAAACCACAGGGCACCCCACTAGCTCTTGCTGGTCTCAGTCTTTCTTCTGAGCTGCTCACCCTGGCCCACTCCTCCTTCGTGGTTATCTCAATCTGCATCGTCTCATCTTTACACTGAAATGCTTTCTCTTTTTTTTCTTTTTTTTTTAAGTTTATTGAGACTTTTGTTTGGTCCAATGTATGAGCTATCTTGATAAATGTTTCATGTACACTTGAATAGGTTTTCTGCTTTTTTACAATTATGCTTTAAATTCTGGGATACAGATGCAGAATGTGCAGGTTTGTTACATAGGTATACACATGCCATGGTGGTTTGCTGCATCCATCAATCCGTCAGCTATATTAGGTATTTCTACTAATGCTATCCCTCCCCTAGTTCCCCACCCCCTAACAGACCCCAGTGTGTGATGTTCCCCTCCCTGTGTCCATGTGTTTTTATTGTTCAATTCCCACTTATGAGTGAGAACATGTGGTGTTTGGTTTTCTGTTTCTGTCAGTTTGCTGAGAATTATGGCTTCCAGCTTTGTCCATGTCCCTGCAAAGGACATGAACTCATCCTTTTTTATGGCTGCATAATATTTCATGGTGTAAACGTGCCACATTTTCTTTATCCAGTCTATCATTGATGGCATTTGGGTTGGTTCCAAGCTTTTGTTATTGTGAATAGTGCTGCGATAAATATACTATCCAGAATCTACAAAGAACTTAAACAAATTTACAAGAAAAAAACAACCGTATCAAAAAGTGGGTGAAGAATATGAACAGACACTTCTCAAAATAAGACATTTATGTGGCCAACAAACATATGAAAAAAAGCTCATCAACACTGGTCATTAGAGAAATGCAAATCAAAACCACAATGAAATACCATCTCAACACCAATTAGAATGGCGACCATTAAAAAGTAAAGAAACAACAGATGCTGGAGACGATGTGGAGAAATAGGAACACTTTTTACACTGTTGCTGGTAGTGTAAATTACTTCAACTGTTGTGGAAGACAGTGTGGTGATTCCTTAAAGATCTAGAACAAGACATATCATTTGACCCAGCAATTCCATTACTGAGTATATATCTGAAAGATATAAATCATTCTACTATAAAGACACACACTTTCTCTTTACTCTAACTTGCTCTTCAGACTTAATGCTCAGTATTACCTTCATTGCTATGAGTTCGTCTCCCCCTAGAAAGTCTGTGTCTTCCATTTGGCTGTGGATCTGATTCTGCTTGGGGCATGTATATTTCTCTTAAATACTTGAATACCACAGGACCCACCCATGTTTTCTGGGACTCAGGCATAAGGCAATCACCTCAATTTTCTATGTTATGTAATGATTCTGGTGCTGGAGTTACGTTGTTGACAAGACTGTAGTTTTCTGCACGTAAGGATCAATGCCTTTTAACCTGCTGATTCTCCCAACAATCTTATATAATGTTCGGTTCCTATAAGATGCTTACAAACTAGTTGCTAATTTGCACATTCCCATTTTTCGGATTCTCATCCAGCTTATCTTTTGTTGGAGGATTTTGTAAAAACAAAAAGGAGAAGAGTAGACAGTGCTGAAGAAAAGAACGTAAAAGTCAGAAGCTGCCTTGGTTTCCCCTTTTATTTTCTTCCTCTTGCTTTTGTTATCTCCTCTCTCCACTTTTAATAAAGTAACAGGAGTGTATGACTACCACACATATTTGTTTAAATTTGACTTAAAATATCCATTCTAGATAATCGGCTTTTAACCCTTTGCTAACGGGGTACTGTATTTTATCATTAATTAATTCCTTATAATTACATTTATTAATTTCTTATTAAATAATCTCATAATGGACAAAGAGTACCAGTGCCTGGTTGAACAAAGAGGGGAATCAGTTTTTTGTCAGAACAGAAACTAATTCAAACCAGCTAAGCTCAGAAAGAAAACAGTGAGGAAGGTATTCAATGTCTGAAGGTACCTCTAATAACTGTAGAGTAATAATTATAGAGATATGTCATTTGGTATTGGATCCAGGACTAGAAAATTTGAATTCAAGGTTACTTTACTTTTTTTTTTCAGGAGAGTTGATTTCTTGACTCTGCTCCTATTGGTACATCAACTTTATTTTTCCTGGGTCTTACTGTAGATTATCTTACTGTATTCCTGTCAACACGTTGGTCCCAGTCTCTGCATTTCCAGATCTCCTAACTCAAACACTCATCAGAAATTAAGTGCAGTCTAGTTTCTGTGTTCCAATTCTAAATCCCAAGAAGGGATTCTGATTGGCCAGCTTTGGTCAGATACAGGCCCCCCATTTCCTGTCAGCAGGGGTTAGGGAGTGAAAGAGTCATGTCCTACAAACATGGGGACACATATGGGCATCAGCAGGGGGGAGGTGCTTACCCCAGAAAGCCCCTAAATGTTGGCATGAACAGTTTCTCAGTATATACTGGTTGATTTTACTGTCAGGCTCACAGATAAAGTTTATACAAAATAGACCTTTTCAACCTCTTTGATTTCTTTGTTTTGGAATGTGGCTGATGTCTGAATATAGAATCCAACAAAAGAATTAAAGTGCTGTTTGGAGATTTAGCTTGAAGGGCAGTCACTTTTTAACTTAATGCATATCTTAGATCTTGATTTAACTGTCTTTTATTTTTGGGGGTGAAAATTTGTTTGATCTTGCCTTATGATTAGAAAAGACACAGCATGGGAATTTTTTGCATTCCTGTAAAGTTCAAACACATTACTTTTGTTGACAGGTACTAATTTGTGTGAGGCAGGCAAAGGAAGAATGGGTTGAAACAAATGATTCAAGTTCAGAAATATGCAAATTAATGGACTTTCTAATTGGTTTTCCTTTTTTTTTTTTTTAACTTTTACCTTAAGTCTGTTGATTAGTTGTGATAGCTTTGTAACAAGAATCTGGAGGGCATCTGAGGACGTCATAAGTGATCTGGGGAAGTAGTACCTGCTTTGGGGAATTGATCTTACAAGATTGAGGCAGCACTGTCCACATATGAAACTTGAAATTTTCTGGAAGCCACGTTAAATAATTTTAATAATTTTACTTAAACTAATACATTCAAAATATTATTTCAGCATATAATCAATACAAAAATTATTAATGAGATATTTCACACTCTTTCTTATATTAAGTCTTTGAAATCTAGTATGTGTTTTATAGGGAGAGCACAATTCAATTCAGATGTTAATTTTTCAATGATTGAAGTGAAATGCAGACCTACCAAAACACTACATTTGTGTTTAATAGAAAAATATTTTATGCTCCTTCAGTTTTTAAATTTTAATGCATTAATAAAATAAATTCAGTTTGTTAATCTGCAGTAACTTCATTGCAAATGATCAGTAGCATATAATGATTTCCTATTAGATAATCTCATAATGGACAGGGACTTGTGGGCACTGTATTGGACAGCACAGTTTTAGAGAATGGCATTCATGAGATTTGAGACCAGGCTTTATCTTTTGCCAGTGAAGCTTAACCTAAGAGAGAATTTTGTTATGAATTGATGTCCACTGTGTCACTGCTCAAGTATCACTCAGAATTCTGTCTCCGGCCCCTGACTGTTGATCTCATCAACAGTGGCCTGGCTGATCTCATCCTCCCCACTGCCGCTGGCTCCAGTCATCACCCTGCTGTATCTGTCCTAGCCCAACCCAGTAGTGGTGGCCCTGCCCACCACTTTGCAGCCCCGAAACTTGTCTGTCTCTTGCTCCAGGGCAGACTTTCCTGTAGTCTTGGTCTGCTGGCAATAGTCTTAATGCCTTGATGCTTTAATGACATTACAGGAGCTTGGCACAAGTTGCAAACTTGAAGATTAGTGTGTTAAAAACTGATTTGCTTTATTTTGGTTAACCCTGTGTTTTCCAGGCCCACAAGTCTCTTTTAAAAGAATAACATTAAGTTACTGCAGGAGCCAAAAATATGTCAAAAATATGCATGAAGAAAAACTGTAGAAGACCAAAATATGCTGCCCCAAAATGTGACTGTAGGAGACCAGAATATGATACCCCAAAATATTTTTGTTTGGCATGAAGGTTATTTTGAGTTGATTAATTTGAGGGACTGCAGACTCAGGGAAAGCTCTGAAAAGTGAATAGAAGTTGTCCTTTCATAAGGGAAATTTATATTTATAAAGGAAATTTCTATCAGTAAGGATATCTCCCTATCTCTACCAAGAAAAGAAGGGTGACTAAATTGCACTCATCAGTGAAGAATACACTGACTTAAATCTGCATAACCAATCTTACCCTTTGATATGGTTTGGCTGTGACGTCACCCAAATCTCATCTTGAATTGTAGCTCCCACAACTCCCATGTGTTGCAACAGGGACCCTGTGGAAGGTAACTGCATCATAAGGGCGGGTCTTTCCCATGCTATTCTCATGGTAGCAAATCACGAGATCTGACGGTTTTATAAATGGGAGTTCCCCTGCACAAGTTCTCTTGCCCGCTGCCATGTAAGAAGTCCCTTTGTTCTTCCTTCATCTTCCACCATCATTGCAAGGCCTCTCCTGCCCTGTGGAACTGTGAGTCCATTAAACCTCTTTCCTGTATAAATTGCCCAGTCTCAGGGAATGTCTTTATTAGCAGCAGCACAGACTAATGCACCCTTCTTTACTGTGCTTTTTCTGGGCATCTCTCTACAACAACCCTTTTCCCACACCCTCCTTTCTTTGTTTCAGCAGATGATGGTATTTAAGCCTGAATTCAAAATCACACTTTTGAGATTTACTTATTTCTTTGGGTTATCTCCCATGTATATATGAGGAATACACGTTATTAAACTTCCTGTTTACTTTTCTCTTTTTAGCCTATCTTTTGTTACAGGGATCCATCCCAACTAACAACTCTGAAGGGTAGAGATAACATTTTTTTTCTTCCCCTACATCACTTACTACAGAAGCGTTCTGAAGCACACACTCTCAGAAATACTGATCTAGTTGGCTAGCGAGTGCTTGATTCTGAGACCTGCTCTTTTGACCATGCTTGACTTTCAACACGTCCTTGAATGTACCATTCTGTACTTATCTGTAGGGGACATCTGTTATTTTTGCCTGAACATCATCTGTTCCCTGTTTTCTGGTATTGGAATCCTCCTTTCTATGGGGAATTCATTCTACATGGGTTGGATGTGATATTTGTTACCTCTTCCTAAGCCACATAGTTGGGTCCATGTATGGAAACTATTATTGTTCATACTCCCTGTTTTTTCCTGGGAGCATAGCTAGACTACATTTCCCCAATTCCTTTGCATTTAGCATTGTTGGCCATGTGACTAAGATCGGGCCAAGGGACAGTGAGCAAAAGTAATGTATACAAATTCTAGGCTGAGGCCTGAAGACAGCAGGAATGCTTCATCTGTGCTCTATTTTCTTTCTCGGAAGCTGGAGCAAGAATTTGCTTTCCTCAGATTTAATCCTACAGACACTAGGAGCTGATAGGAAAACAAAGTAGAAGAAATCTAGATTTCTGAATGACTTCATGGAGCAAGCCCTTACTATTATGGAATATTACCTCAGGTTATAACATCAGAGAGAAGTTTATCTCCATTTCCTTGAAGCTATTGAATTACTATTTTTTTAAAGTCTCCATGCTTTGGAAGCATAGCCTTTTCTGGAAAATACAGTACATGGACTCAGTTCTAATCCCACTTCTGCTGGCCGTGATGACTGTTTCAGGAACTGGCATGAGACCTAACCCAGATCAAAGTCATTCTTTGGATGTTTATGCCAAAGCTAGCTGAATTCTTTCTTTTTATAGTTAACTTGTAGAATGTGTATTCATACCGTCTTTGTCTTTCTCCTTTATTTTATTTTATTTATTTTTACCACTAGAAGATGGCTGGCTTGAGAATGAAGCCACTTCTCTTAAAGAATATCAGGAAATGGTGAGAAACAGGACCGCCAGATCCAGTCGTGCTTCAAAGGGGACTCATCATTGGACTTGATAATTGAATAAAATTACCAGTTTTGCTTAACTTACCCTTAATTGGACTGACATGACTTGCCGTAAGTCTGGAAAAATACACTATCTGTGTTTCCTTTTGATTCTAACACTGTCCTTTGCCATTAGGCCACTTGCCGCTGCCGTGTTCTTTCTTGCTTGCCAGAGCAAATTAAGGCAGAGTTTGCTCATCCTGCATGAAGATTCAGGAGACCCAACTACTCTTTGGGTAAAGGAGGAAGTGAAATAAACGTAGGACATTCTATCACAAGAGCTCCATGCACACTAGAGGAAGAGCCAGAAACTATCTATCTCATTGGCTTAGGGAATTCAGCTACTTTTCCGCCTTTTTCATTTCTCTTCCTCTCTATGGATATAAGAGGAATGCTAAGATAGACAAGGGAGTTTCCTGGACCAAAGAAGAAATCACTACTTCCTAGATGAACAAGGTCCCATTTAGAGTAGAAACAACTTTATTAGTCGAGGAAGTACAATTATCACAAGTATATGGAATAAAAGACCTCACACAATCGTGGGAAGAGCTGGGGAAGCAAGGGGCCAGAAGGAGTTGGTGATCAGAGTAAAAGGAATAATTAGTCTTCCTGAAACGCTGGTGCAGGTGGACAAGACAGGATATACAGAGCAGTCAAGGACATCCTATTCCTGAAGTGGGGACACAAGGGGAAGTTCATGGGGAAGTCTACGGGAAGTTGTTGATTCTAGGTAGCTACCACCTCTGTGGGTCTCTAGCTGGGCTTCTGGTGGTGGGCATGGGGCCTCTGTTAAGCAGTAGAGCCAGCAGTCAGGAAGAAGAGTCAAACAGGGGAAAACTAGATCCTACTGGGCACCTCTGCATCAGTCCGTCATGCTACGTACTGCAAAGACCTTTGGAAAATAATAGGTGATACTTTATTTCTGTCTCCCAAATCCAAAGTTCTTTTAATCAATGATTACCTGGAAGCATACAGGGCAGGAAATTTGGAAAATGTAGTTTGTAGCTTGACCAAATCGGCTTTAGAACCACCCAACACAAGGTCCATCCCTGGGTGGTGATCGCAAGGCAAATCATGAGTGATCTAGCATCTGTCAACTTGGTACAATTGGTACAACTCATCCTTGGAGGGCGATCCAGGCTGCTACATCAGGTCGGTGCTTTCTCTGTAGCATCTGGCTCTTTGGTTCTTTATATAGATCCGCTATTTAAACTGTCCCCACCACAGAGGAGTTCCTGACCCTGGCTATCACCCTGTTTCCTATCTGCCATTGGATTGTCAAAGGATTCACATCTGGTTGCTTCCTGTTATTCCTACCAAATTGTTCAGTGGTGATACTTGCCCAAGCCCTAACAAATTACCATTGCTAATAATTATTCAGTGTGAACCTAGGCAGGCTTGGAAGGCCCAAGACTCTTGCCAGGATGGGTTCCTGGCTCAGCCCCACCTGCTTTAGCAGCCACCCCTGGCTCTATTGCCTAAACTTCTAGGGAGGCCAGTCTCGGTCTTCCTTTGCAACTTCTCTGACATCGAAACCCCGATACTATTACTGATTTTTCTGTAATTAGCAGACTTCTTACTTGACTAAAGGTTTTTCTCTGTGCTTGAATATGAACTAAACAGATTTGGGAAATATTTGGAGGAAAGCTTGTGGATTTAGTGCCGACGGAGTTGATTTCATAAATGTATTGTGGTAGTTAGATAAATACAAGCAAATCAAAAACAAATGAACAAAATGCTTGCAACAATACTGGGTCTGGCCCTAGACACACCTGTAGGGTAAGTGCACCTGATAGCAATAATTTAAGCATACCCTTAGAATTACCCTGTATGGCAGATGCACCTGAATGTGTGTTCTAAGCTAGAGAATCTGGGAATGGCCAACCCAAAGATTCATTCTTTATCTCTGATAAACATCAGATCCCCCATCCCATTCCATGGAACAAAGGCCACACAGGAGATTGAAGTCCTGAGTTTTCAGGTAAATGAAGGATGCCAGGTGGAGGTCGTTAGGGGGAGGTTTTAAGTGAAAATGCTATAAGCTGCATGATGTTTACAGGCAGTTGCAGTTTTTCTGACAAGCCTGTTGCCATTGGACCCTCTCCCCTGAATATAAGCCCCTGATAAAACCCCATGTCTCTTTTGCTAGCTCTGGGTCTCTTCTTTGGCCTCTTGAACCTAGTGGCTTCCCTATTGAGGTTAGTAGGGGTTCGACACAACATCACCCTTCAGGTTAGGATATGAATGAGAATTCAGAGGTGGGATTAGCTTTCTGATAGCAGAGGTCCAGCTGGAAAGGCAAGGAGTGACATTCTGCTAGTCTGCCAAGAAGTCTGTACCTTCCCCACACACAGTTTACTCAGCCTAGACAATGACTGGATTTGAATCATAATCCTAGGTTTTATGTGCATTGTGATTTTGGACACATCATTTAATCTTTCTGAGTCTCAGTTTCTTCACTTACTAAAAAAATGGGATGAAGAATTCCTGCCTTACAGTGTTGTTGTAAGTATTAGATATTAGAACTAAAGCTTCTGAAGTGCAGGACACAGTAGTTTGTGATGAATAAATGGAAACTCTTACTGCGCTTTTAAATTCTAGACCCTAGACCTTAGCATGGCTACTACTGAAGCTTTGTTACTAAATTTAAGCCAACTTCCAAAGAGTTACAGCAAGAGGAGTCTATCAACTATTAAGTCCTGGCAGGTCTCTTGATTATACGAGCTTGTTCTCACAGGAAGAAACTATCCTAGTGGAACAAACCTAAGGGAGATTTAAAGCCCCATTTTGACATGAACCCTTGTGACCTCACCTAAGCCAATAAACCAAAATCTAAGGATTGAAGGTGGTTGAATCTGGGGCCTGGCGGTCCTCTCATCAACAGATCTCAACCATAATCATAGTGTTTCTCTCTACATTTAGAATGACTGAACAGATTAACGCCTAATGACTTAATTACATTTCAGTACCAGCCCTAGATGGTTAGCTTTTGGACTTCTTACCAGGAATTTGCTTAAGCCGGTTTTCTGAATCTCTATTAAGAGCAGCTGAACACAGATCCCACCTATAAGATGCATACATTGGGATCCTATTCCTAATTCTCCCGTGGAAGCTTTCTGGAGCCAAATTCTCCCATATGTTAGAAATGTCTTTGCAATTGAGGCAACGTTTGGATCCTGGAGGCTCAGAAGGAACCAGGTGCTTGTAAGTTGTCTGTCCATACCTATGTGATACTTTGAGCATCTTTGCTCTGTGTGCAGGGTCACCCAGTGCGAGGGTGAGTTGACACTGCCTTCAGAATCAGAAAACCAGACAATGAGTGTATCTGAATCATAATCCTAGCTTTTATCTGCACTGTGATTTTGGACACATCATAAAACCAGTGTCACTGACAAAAGCAGACTTCTTACCATGGCCTGGTGAAGCTCAGTCAGCTTTTTTGGGCATTGTCTAACCCAGAACCATGTGCCAACAGACATTTGACAATTTCTATAAAAGGGTGATGGCAGCACAGCTTTTATTAATGTCTTTTATTATCGCTTGGTCTCATTGTCATTGAATTTTAAACTGACTGTTAACCTTTGTGATTCATATTTAATGAATCATTATTACTATGAACTTGGTGCTTTCACATATTTCTTTCGTGTTTTTTGTAACAATCCTGGGAGGTAGCTCATAATTATGGCAATAGCTAACACACACACACACACATACATATATATATATATAACATTTACTATGTGCCAGGCATAGTTCTAAGCATTTGATTAATTCATATACTCCACATAACACTCCTATGAGGTAGTTCTTAATAATATCATCATTGTCATCCACAATTTTAGGCAAGGAAACTGAAGTATGGAGGTAAGTAGCTTGTCTAAGATCACACAGCCAGTAAATGGTAGTACTTGAGTTCAGACCCAGGCAGTCTAGTCCCAGAGTTCTTAGTCTATTTATTATACATACTGCCTGCAGGTTTTAAATGAAAAGCCAAGACTCAGAGAGTGAGTGAGTGAGTTGTTCAAGTTTCCACTGCTGTTAATGAGAAGAACCATTATCTCCACGCAGGTTTATGGATTCTTAAGGCTCATATCCTTTCTCACTAGTCCATGTTTTTTTCTATTGGTTACAGGGTATGACCTTGGACAAGTCACTTGATTTGTTGAGCTTCATTTTTCACCTATAAAATGGCGGGTACTAATGCTTGCTTCATATAGTTGTTCTATGGATTAAATAGAATTCATTGGATAAAGCCATATTTAACTCAGTCCCTGGCACATCATAAATGCTCAATAAATACATATTTCATTGCACTTTAGGTTCTGGGGTACATGTGCAGAACATGCAGGATTATTGCATAGGTACCTACATGGCAATGTGGTTTGCTGCCTCCATCACCCCATCCTCTATATCTGGCATTTCTCCCCATGTTATCCCTATTGACTTACTAACAGAATCCCTAGAAAGGCTCTTTATTCTCAGTACTTGATAAGACTAGACTTACTAAGAGCATGTTACCCTTGGTAAGTAGAATGTATATGAAGCAAAGTTGATGGTTTTACATCATTTCTTCTCTAAACCTTGATAATTGTGTTTATATTTGATCAGCTCTAGAACTAGGTGGTGATTGTGTCTATGGAAATACTTCTTGTCTGGGCAAAGAAGTTATTGTGTAGATCCCTAAAAACCCACTCTAGTTAAGTTTCTTTAAAAAATTTTAGACATTCTTGATCTGTGTTTAATTAGTCTTAAAATAGCATGCTTTTATTTCCATATCAAAATTTTAAGGTGAGTTAATGCTAGAACATTGTTTTCTCATTCTAAAACAAGGTCTGATGACCCGATTTGACCTGTTTTCCTATTGTTTGTTGATGCTTTTTTTTTTTGACAGAATCAATGAAAATTATACAGTTAAATTGTATAGTTTTTTTCCTCTGAATAAAATTATGATGCACTTGCCAGACTTTTTAAAGATATGATGGAATATGGTTTAAATATTCCCTAGATAATGATACTCCGGAAAGTCAAAGGTCTAGTTGGTGAAAGGTAAGAGCCAAGAGTATTATATACTCAATGTAGGCAGGATATTTTTGTAATGTAGGTAATTGGAAATGAATCAATAGAGCAAGAATGTTAGTGGTTTCTTTGAGCAAAGTGTCCATTTCAATGTGTATCTGGGGTTACATGCAGTATCTTTTGCATACCTAGGCCCATTTCTGTCCACTGCCACTACCATTTTCACATCCCAACTTTTACCTGTGCTAGGACATTAACATGTCAAACCTCATCATTTAGATAACATTAGGCTCCCACTCAAATATATTAATTGATTATCCATTGCCCTCAAGATGAAAACCAGGCTACTTAGTCTGACATCAACGTGTACCATCTTTGTGAGCATTATGCATTATAATGGAAATTGATGGCTGGGCCTGGTGGCTCACGCCTGTATTTCCAGCACTTTGGGAAGCCAGGCGGGTGGATCACCTGAGGTCGGGTGTTCGAGACCAGCCTGACGAACATGGAGAAAGCCCATCTCTGCTAAAAATGCAAAATTAGCTGGGCATGGTGGCGCATGCCTGTAATCCCAGCTACTCAGGAGGCTGAGGCAAGAGAATTGCTTGAACCCAGGAGGCAGAAGTTGTGATGAGCCGAAATTGTGCCATTGAACTCCAGCCTGGGCAACAAGAGTGAAATTCCATCTCAAAAAAAAAATGAGATTATGAAGATCTCCATGATAGAGATCATGGCTCTTTCCCCCAAAACAGTTTACTTTTTGGAGGGGGAGACAGATAAGCAAAATATCATTCACAATGCAATGTGGTAAAGGTGTAATAGAAGTGAGCTGAGGATGCTGGGGAAGATCAGAGAAGGGTACCAACTTTTCCAGCTTACCTCCCACCACTTCTTTATTCAAGCCTTCTGTGCTAGACTGGTTTATTTTTAATTCTCCTAAATATCATGCATATTCTCATCTCTCTAACTTAGATCATGCTTGTTTTTTTCATGCTTAATCTCCCCATTTTCTGTTTATTCATTCAACCAACATGGATTGAAAGTATGCTGCATGCTGGAAAATGAGCTATTCACTGATAAGTGAAGGCGAGAGGCACAGTCCTACCCTTAAGAAGCTGACAGTGTCGCCTTCTCAGTCTCTCCTGCTCCCTCCAATCTACATTCTCTTAATACTCAGCTTGTGATCTATTTCTTCTTCTTCTTCTTTTTTTTTTTTTTGAGATGGGGGTCTCATTCTGAAGCCTAGGCTGGAGTACAGTGGCATAATCAAGGCTTGCTGCAGTCTCAACCTCCCTGGGGCTCAGCTCAGGTAATACTCCCACCTCAGCCTCCCAAGCAGCAGGGACTACAAGCATGTGCCACCAAGCCTGGCTGAGTTTTTGGGTTTTTTTTTTTTGTATTTTTTGTAGAGGTGGGGTTTTGCCATGTTGCCCAGACTGGTCTTGAACTCTTGGGCTCAAGTGAGCCTCCCACCTTGGCCTCCTAAAGTGCTAAGATTACAGGCATAAGCCACTGTACTCAACCAATCTCTTTCTTCTTGAGCTCCAGCAAACTTATATCTGTCACACGTCAGAGCTTACATAATTATCAGAGGATCAATCAGTACTTGCTCCTTGGTTAATTTATCACAGTGATGCAAATAGCATGGAAAAATCATTTTAGATTATTTTAACACTTCTGCTCTTATTCCTTTAATTGAATAATGGTTGGTAATGCCAGAGACTGTCTTCTCATCTGTTAAACGAGCAGACTAAATGAGAAACTTAAGTTCTCGTCCAAGTATGCAATTATATGTTTTTTTTAAAATCCAAAACTTTGGTATGAATTTAATAAACTAGGTTGGATGTCTTTACATTTTATCTCTAATGTTCACGGATACCTAGAGGAAGAAAAGGAGTCAAAGTTGGAAAAACAAGAGGGAAGCAGATGAAGGAGAAAAGAAAAGCCGAAGAAGCAGGAGGAAGCAGTCAGGAAGAGGGCTAGGGATGTTCTGAAATAAGGGGAAAGATCTTTCTTTGCAGAAAATATTCCCCTTTCAGGGTTTCTTTCTTCCCAATCCCCAGTCAAACCTTGTGAACAATTTCTATTTGTTACTAACCGTTTGTGTAAAATTCTATATTGAAAAGCAATAGCTGGACTGTGGAGTGAAAATTGTATGACTGACCTCCTAATCCTCTCAATATATTTCCTATATAGTCGAGTAAAAGAAGTTTTTTAAAAAGGCCCAGAACTTTATAAATATATTTTAATAAAGTTAAATGTTAAAACCTCCAAAACCAAACAATATGTTCCAAACCCTGTGTTCTCATGTATTTGTTATCATTGTCAAAGGGTTAAGAATGAACTCCATTTTTTTTTCTTAGATATATTGCTTTAGACTGGGTGTATTGGCTAAATTCACTTTATTGCTAACAATTACTTTATTGAACACTTACTATATGCTGGGCAAAATGTTTATAATAGATAAATGGAAGGTAGTTTCCATTGTCAAAGAGTTTACAATTATTGGGGGTACCTGTTGCTGGTCATAGTATTTATAAGCCATTTATTTCTACATTTATTTATTTTACTTTATGTGCATACTATATCTGGCATTTCTCCCCATGTTATCCCTCCCCACCCTCCCCTCCCTCCCCACCCCCCATTGTCTCTCCCCTACCCCCCCAACTGTCCCGTTCTACATTTACTTTAAATGTATTCATGCTTATATCTTTATGTAGATGCATGTATCCACCTAGACACATACTTAGACATTTATAACATTCTAGTATGCATATATATACATATACAAGCATGAGAAAAATGTACTTCTATATGCCTATACTAAAAGAAAACTTTAAACATGTAAGAGATTATAACTCTGAGAAAAGTTCCAAGAGTTAAACATGATATTGTCTGTGATTCTACATTATTTTGGGTCATGAAGCCAGTTGAAAGGCTAAGGAAAGCTTTGGAAGCTCTTCTAAGAAAACACCCAATGGTGTGAAATTTTAGAAACCTCAGGCACAAGAAAAAGCAGACTTTCCTATAGAAAATTTTGAAATTTCAGGATATTGTTCCATCCAGCAACTTGATGTCAGCTTTTAAAAATCAAAATGCTTCTGGGTGAGGTGGCTCATGCCTGTAATCCCAGCACTTTGGGAGGCCAACATGGGTGGATCACGAGGTCAGGAGTTCAAGACCAGCCTGACCAACATGGTGAAATCCTGTTTCTACTAAAAATACAAAAATTAGCTGGGAGTGGTGGTGCATGCCTGTAATCCGAGCTACTCAGGAGGCTGAGGCAGGAGAATCACTTGAACCCAGGAGGAGGAGAGTGCAGGGAGCTGAGATCACACCACTGTACTCCAGCCTGGGCAGCAGAGCAAGACTCCCTCTCAAAAAATAAAAATCAAAATGCCTACAAATGCCAGTGAAAATACAAATGGAAAACCTTTATTCCGTGTAATTCAAAACTCTCTGTAGTGAATTCAAGTGAATGTAAATAGCCAGTGACTTAATCATTCACAGGCATATTTAAATATCATATCATCATCTTTTAAAATCATTAGTACATGTTAATCTTATTTTTCCATACAGCAAACCAGGCGAGCAGTCATGGGCAGACTCTTACAGTTATTGTTGAAAAGGTTTTTCTTTAGGGGACAGATAACATCCCTTGATGGCATTTTGGGAAGCTGATGTGCTGGCTATTTTGCTGCCTTCTTTCCCCTAAATTTTTCTCTCTAAGGTCTAAGTCCTGGAAGTCCGATTGTTAGTCCTTTTGTTTTCTAGCAGCAACTGCTTCCTTGAACTGTCATTTCAGTACCAGCAGTGTAATTTTGTTCTCTGATGTTATGCAAAACATATCCGCCTTTTACATTGCCTGATCCAAATCTCATTTGCCATGCATTTGCTACCCTTTGATCCCTCCCTGCATTGCTATTTATCAATATCAAAAAGACATAGCTGAAAAATGGGCAAATTCAAAGGTGCCCAGCATTGATTTTGGCCTGGAACCTATAAAACCAAGTCTTTCACAGGTCTGGTGTGTTTCCTTAACTGGACAGCATGCATCACAAGAGCACCACTCTCCCCTTTGTTTACTGAATCATGTAAAGGATTGAATGAAGTGTGTTTTGAAAATAATGAATAACTTTCCCCTCTACCCTTAGCACACAGCAACTTAGTCATCCATAAGAGATCCTTTTCAAAATACCACTGCATCACTTTCCTTCTTAACAATGATGCCAATTTCAATTTTACATTATACTCTGTGACTATTCAATAGCTGTCTTCCCTGTTGTATTATAAGCACCTGGAGTCAGGAAATACATCTAGCTGGCTCGTCTTTGTATTCCTAGTACCTAACAGTGCCTGGCATATAGTCAGTGATAATTAGTATGTTTTGGATGAATTTAACCTCACCCAAATATTTTGGGAGTGTCTCCTATAGAATTGTCTTTGGAGCCAGTTTCCCAGCAACGAAGAGAAAATGGATTTCTCAATTTGCTTTGAAGATCCTGAAAGCAGTGTCTCTTGGTCTGCCTGCTGTGTTACTTTCTCTCTCTCTTCTCTCTTTGTTCCACATAGCTCCTCTCAGTTGGCCTGCTTTTCCTCTCCTCTCAGGATGGTTGAAGCTACCACCAGAAGTTACCTGGCACACTTGTGCTGATTCTGACCTGGACCCCAGAAGGGGACCTCTGGGCAGGCCGATGGCTGAGGATAAATGAGTTTTGGTGAAACACTCATCACACTGGCTGTATTTATCTGGGGCTGCCTAACTGCTGTCGTTGCTGGAAAAACTTTAAGTGGATACAATTAGCTGAGAACTGTAAATATGCACTGCTGAAGGTTTAGGACTCAAGTTTTAAGTAAGTTAATTATAACTGAGATGGTTTAAAGTGAGTTGATGGTGTTAATGGTAGTTACGGTGGAGAAGGGAGATAAATTTACAAAGAACTGTAACTGTCTCTTTTATGTATTTATGTTTTAGTTTCTTTTTTTTACACCAGGGTTATTATTTACTTTCATGATTGAAAAAATATATACAATAAATATTTTAAGTATCATAAGGGACATGGTTTCCCTGTTATTTTCAAGAATTACCAATTTAAAAATATAGAATATAGTATAGAATGGAATGAATTTATAACACAGATACAGATACTTAAAATGATTGAGCTGATAATATAATCACCTAGAATTACTTTCTTTTGAAAGTAATACATAAAATTATAAAGTTCAGAGAGGACTCATAGCCAGGATATTTACAGATGTTACTACTTAACATCTGTATAACTGTGCAAGTTACTGAACTGTATATGCTTCAGTTTCCTCATCTGTAAAACGAAGATAGTTATGGTTCTTTCCTCATAGAATGCAAAGGACATAAATGAGGCCAAGCACACTGTGATGTCACATCACTCTTATTGTTGTTTTATATAACAACTATCTACATACACATTGTGAGAGATTTCAAAATGTTAATGCATTATTATCTATCAGAGCTTAACAATTTATAGTTCAGAAAACAGTGACGTTTTGCCCTATATTTAAAAAGTGTCTCCTTCACCTCAATAACATTCACCCTTTATTAAGCAGTACTTAAATATATTTGTTTAATCGTGGTATCTGCTAACACCGGGCAAACGGATGGTATAGGGGTTGGCCATATGCTCAGAGGAAAACGTGATGATCTGGCCTGAAGACGGTGATGGTGATGATGACAATGATGACGCTGGAGGTTGTGCGCCAGCGCTACTGCTTGTGTACCAGCTGTGTGACCTTGGGCAGATATTCAACCTTTCTGAACCCTCTTTCTCACCTCTGAGGTCACGATATTCTGTACTGCACCTAATAGCTGTGAAATGATGTATGAGAAAGTGCTTTATGAACTGTTTTGGATTAGATGTAGTGCTCTAGTTCCATCTCAGGAGCCATATGCCACCCACTCACATTTCCCTATGCCCTTCATCCATGTTTCCTTCCCTTTTCCTCCCCTAGCCTTTTCCTCTTTGTTTAAATTCTCTTTGAAGTTGTTTATTTATTTCAGCCCTGAAGGGAAACGCATGTAGACATCCATTAATGTAGTTTGTCCCCATATTTCTTCCCCACTGGGCCTGTCACTAGCTTAAGGCACTGAAAGCCAGGGAGGAGAGAAATGGTTTAAAAATTCATTGAAATACAGCTTAAAGCAAGACAACCTACCTGACTATAACTGCGAATAATCATGGCAAAGACAGTAACTTCGTTATCTGCTTGAAGGAATACTGTTCTCTTTAAGTGAAAGCAATATGCAAAAGCAGATCTAGAGTGACATACTCCTGTGATATACTCCTGCGATGCTGGCTTTAGTTTCAGCAGTCAGTAAAACATTTATCCAGCAGTGACACTGGCCCAGGCAGGAAGATGCAAAAGATGAAACTGAGTCATTTGTGCCTATCCTGTGTTCAAGTATAAAACTTAGAGAAACAAATGTGTCTTTAGTAGAAAGAGATGTTATTTACATATCAACACATATACACCCCAGTAATTATATAAATTGATTGTGTTTTAAAAACAGACCGAAGGAGTCCTTTAGATAGTCCTCTGAGTGCTGTAAACATTGTTTGACTTCTTAAAGTGGTGGTTTCTTTAGCATGCAGATACATATTAAAAGTAATAACTGAAGTTAAATGCAGAAGAATATTTAAAAATAGGAAATACAAACTTTGAAACTTATATAGTCTTTTAAATTGGCACAACTGAGTCATTAGGATTGCTCAGACTGTATTCCCCAAATAACCTCCTTCACTTGCTCTTAAAAAAAAGTTCTATAAAATAATGGTCTTTGCTTTTTTAAGCCTTTAGCTGCACTTACTATTCAAACATAAAGGCCCTGCATTTTTAGGGTAAGTCATCACAAATGAGACACTTATAGCTTAAGGTCACACACACATACTTTCAGAATTCTAAAATCCAAAAAACACCTAGAAGCAATGTCCCATCAGATGCTTCCAAGTTAAAGGGCTGAGAGGTTCATTCCACTGCAAAGCATGAGCCATATTGCATGGATCACTAGTTTTGCTTTTTAGTTTTATCACATGGCCCATATTTTTCTCTGCATCTTATGCATCAGCCTTAGCGACTGAAATGACCTGGGGCCCAAGAAAGCCCGATACCACTTGTGACTTGTCCCGTGGTTTAATGAGTTCTCTTTAACAGACTGTCTTCCTCTTTTCAGTGAATATTTGGAAATGTTTCATTTAGTAAGTTGAAAATCCTTGTTGGAATCAGTACAGATGAAAATCCAGGCTAAGAGGGGAGAAAGAAATACTTTCTGGTCAGGAAAACTGGCTACATAAGAGACTGTGTTTGTGAAATGAAGAAATGATAGAAAATTTCCCTGAAATGATAATTGGAAAATGGATCAAGTCCTACAAGTATTGGTTTAATTCACTGCTCTGTGAGAACCACAGACAGCTGATTAAAGATTGAGCCCAGTGGTTGGATTTTCTTTCTTGCTCATCTGGGCTATTACTACGAAAAATAAGAAGAACCATTAATGTAAAGTTTAGCTATTAAGAAATCCTCAGGAGGAGAGAGAGAGAGAGGAGAGACAGAGAGAATGAGGACGTTCCATAAGTGCTCCATGGATCAAAATATGACAAAAACAAGCAATGGGGAAAGGATTCTCTATTGAATAAATGGTGTTGGGAAAACTGGCTAGCCATATGCAGAAAGCTGAAACTGGATTTCTTCCTTACATCTTACACAAAAACTAACTTCAGAGGATTTAAAGATTTAGACATAAGACCTAACAACATAAAAACCCTAGAAGAAAACCTAGGCAATACCATTCAGGACATAGGCATGGGCAAGGACTTCATGACTAAACACCAAAACCAATGGCAACAAAAGCCAAAATAGACAAATGGGATCTAATTAAACTAAAGAGTTTCTGCACAGCAGAAGAAACTATCATTAGAGTGAACTGGCAACCAACAGAATGGGAAAAAAATTTTGCAATCTACCCATCTGACAAAGGGCTAATATCTAGAATCTACAAAGAACTAAAACAGATTTATGAGAAGAAGACCAACAACCCCATCAAAAAGTGGGTGAAGGATATGAACAGACACTTCTCAAAAGAAGACATTTAGGCAGCCAACAAACATATGAAAAAATGCTCATCATCACTGGTCATCAGAGAAATGCAAATCAAAACCACATTGAGATACCATCTCACGCCAGTTAGAATGGTGATCATTAAAAAGTCAGGAGACAACAGATGCTGGAGAGGATGTGGAGAAATAGGAACACTTTTACACTGTTGGTGGGTGTGTAAATTAGTTCAACCATTGTGGAAGACAGTGTGGCAATTACTCAAGGATCTAGAACTAGAAATACCATTTGACCCAGCAATCCCATTACTGGGTATATACCCAAAGGATTATAAATCATTCTATTATAAGGACACATGCACACATATATTTATTGCAGCACTGTTAGCAAAGACTTGGAACCAACCCAAATGCCCATCAATGACAGACTGGATAAAGAAAATGTGGCACATATACACCATGGAATACTATGCAGTCATAAAAAAGGATGAGTTCATGTCCTTTGCAGGGACATGGATAAACCTGGAAACCATCATTCTCAGCAAACTGACACAAGAACGGAGGACCAAACACCGAATGTTCTCACTCATAAGTGGGTGTTGAACAATGAGAACACATGGATACAGGGAGGGGAACATCATACACCAGGGCCTGTTGGGGGTGGGGGGATAGGGGAGGGATCTCAGAGGGGTGAGGGGCCAGTAGAGGGATTGTATTAGGAGAAATACCTAATGTAGATGATGGGGTGGTGGATGCAGCAAACCATCATGGCATGTGTATACCTGTGTAACAAACCTACATGTTCTGCACATGTATCCCAGAACTGAAAGTGTATATATATATATATAAAGAACAGAGTAAAAACAGTTGCTTCCTAAAATTTTAGCATCACTGAACTTTTAGTGCCATGTTCTTGTTTCTCGGTGAGTGAATTGGCCAAGTATGACGTGTTGCTATCATCGCTAGCGTTGCATTTTTCTGGGTCTAGGAATCCAGTCTGGCTCCTCATGTTTTCTGCTTCTTGCCTCTCACTTTGTTTTAGTGTGTATCTGCTTTATTGCTTGTGAACATTTTCATGAGAGGAGAAAAGGAGATGGAGGTAAAAGTCACATTTTGTTCACTTTTTTCCCTTGTTAGTAGCACTTACAAATGTTTGAAGGGAAGGAGGTGATAACAAACAACTAAAATTAGTTTTTTTTAAAATTATATCTGAATATTTGGCAAACTATTTCCCAATTAGCATGAATAATTGCATACTAGTGTATGACAATTAAATAATACATTTAGGTTTAATATTTGAATACATTTGTCTAAAATCTTATTGCTACCAGTTTTCTTATAACAAAGCTCTTGACATTTGTTATGGAGCCAAGAGGTGCTTGGAGGTGGGATGGCAAACTGTGACTGCATACCAGGCAATGCTTGCTCAACACGTTGGGCCAGTATTCCTTGTCATTCACTGAGAAGGGCTTCTTTATATGAGATTGGCATGTCCTAGTCATGGTTTTGTGACATTTGAGAGTGCTTATTATTTCAAGGGATTATGCAATCCTGAAAATAGTTTCAAAAAAATTTAATTTAACTTTATTTTTGTAAAGATGACCTCTATCTTATAATACTCCCCCACTTCCTATTTGACAATGAGAGAAATGAAAGAAGGCTGTCATGATGTGAACTCAATTTTATTCTTTCTTTCATAGAAACCATTTATCGAAGACTCCCATGTGCCCTGCATTGTATGTACATGAGAGATACAGTAACAATCCTAGATACAACCCTAGGAGGAAGTTGGGAAACACAAACTGACAGATTGTTTTTCTGCATAATAAAGCAAAGTAAAGGGAAATAATGTTGTAGTTCTTATACCTGGGACCATACTCTCAAACTTTTACTTGCTACGAATATTTCAAGATGACCCTTGAACAGTGCCAGTGGACTGTAAGCTAGCCAATATGAGTCCAAGGGTTCCAATCAAATATAAATAAAAGTAGATATATGTCATACTTCATATAAAAAGATGAGGTGGTTAATTTATAAGTGGCTTGGAGTTTTGGGAAATATACCCTTTATGGCTTAAGCTCCACCAAACAAAAACCATTCTGTAATGCTACTTGCCCTACCTTTGTCATCGGATTGTTCTCCAAATTAGTTAAAACTCTTAAGCCTGTTCACAAAGCTATCTGATGTAATCTGATGAATTTAAGTGCTAATTATATGTCTGGAATAAAAAGATGAGATTGGCTTTTAGTTATATATTTTTAAAAGATGGGTGTGTGATTTGTGTCTGGGAATCCAAGACCTTAAATAGCTACTGGTCTTGATGAAAGTCAGGGAAATACTAGCTACCGCATAATAGAGGTCTTCCCAGGGCAGCCTGGAGCAATAGAGCACAGATTCTGAACCTATGACTGCTGTTGTACCTGCTCAGAATTGCTGAAAGAAGAGCTACTCTTCCTCTGACAAAATGAGGACTGACAAGGTCTTCTCAGTTTCCTTGGAGACCCACAGGGTACTAGAACAACTCCATCCCTCCTTCCACCATGTGCGGGGACTGCTATCATACTATTGGTCTGGGGGTGAGAAACCTAACCCTTTACTCCCAACTGCTAAATTTTTTATTCTTTCTTCCTAAGTCCAGAGAGGACAAGAGGCAGCCCCAAAGCTTGCTTTTGTTTTGCCTGTGCCTTGTGGATCCATACTCTAAGACCCAAGTTTTTACAGAAAGAAGGATGTGCTTCCGGTCTCACTCTAGAAATCTGACCTACACACACAGACTTTGAATTGTTTCTCCAGTAGTGGCCATGGGCTACATCCAAATTATTATTGTTTAAATGTGTCACCCACAGTTCATGTGTTGAGAACCTAATCCCCAACTCAATAGTGTTGAGAGGGGGGACATTTAAGAGGTGAGTAGGTCATGAGGGCTCTGCTCTCATGAATGGAGAAATTCTGTTATCTTTGGAGTGCGTTAGTCATCATGGGAATGGGTTCCTGATAAAAAAATGAGTTTGACCCCCATCTGTCTTGCTCTCTCTCATGCTCTTTCACCATGTGAAGTCGTCCATAATGTTATGACTCAGCAAGAAGGCCGGTGCCAGATGCAGGTGCTTTGATCTTGAACTTCCCAGGCTCTAGAACTGTGAGAAATAAATTACTTTTCTTTATAAATTACTCAGTCTGTGGTATTCTGTTATAGCAACACAGAAGGGACTAAGACACATTTACAAATACATTTATTTACTTTATTTTCCATGTGAACCATAGATTGTATTTACAAGATTGTTGACTTAGGTTGAGACTTCAATCTTTTGCCAGCAATCAAAACAAAGCTACTGGAATATGATTTATAAGGATGAGTACAAGATTTGGAGCCATGACAACGTAAATTTGAGCTCACACTGTGCCATTTTCCTTATCTATGACCCTTGATAGATTTCTTAATTTGGATCTTGGTTGCTCCATAGGTTAAATGGACATAATACTACTTGTATTATTATAAATTTGTTTAGAGTACTTAACATAGCACCTAGCATATAGCAAGTACTTAATAAATACCAGCTCTAATAAACAAATATGCCCAGAAAGTTAGAGGTGCCAAACTATAATAAATACTTCATGTTGAGGGACATGGTAAGAAAAAGAGACTCTAAGGTGGAGAAATGCTATCTTCTTTGTGTCATTTCTAACTAAAATAGTATGAGGCAGCCCTGGAGAGAGGGCAGAATGGGGAACAGTGGCGGGTATGATTAGTTGAGAGTCAGAGGTAAGTTAAACTCTTACCCAGGGCCTATCATATAAGGCTTACTCCTTTTGGAAAATCTGGAAGGACACTAAGAATGTTTAACTGGATTGGGCTGGAATGTGTGTGTGTGTGTGTACATGCATGCATGTATGTGAAGCTAAAATGAATTGTGTAATATTCTGATTGCTTTACATATAATACATCCAACCTTCATTTAAAAAAGAATAACAAAAAAAAAAAAAACACAAACAAACCTTTTCAACATTAACCTTTTCCTCAAAGAGAGGGAGCTGGGATACAAATTCATAAAGGTCAGTACTTGAGCTCACATAAGCCCTGTGTTACGTGACTTCTTGCCCCCGTGTTTTGCCTTAGTAATTTGGAAGCTTCTGAACTTTGTCAGCCTGGCCCACTTACCCAGCAAAATTAATACCAAGCTGAGAATTTGGCCTGCACCTCAGTTATGCAAATCAGAGGATACAAATGACCCATCCATGCCATGCAACTCTACTGGGGCCCTTGGTTGCTTTTGCTCTGGAAGTCAATGACATCATCTGCTAGACATACTGCACGACACGGGAAGACCTCAAATACAAAGCAAGTGACAGACCTATTTTCTGCCTGGAAGATGCACAGGGGCCCCTCCTCCCTTGCTCATATTTTTATCAGCTGTTGGAAGCTGCATTCATTTTCTCCAAAGAAGAAAAAAAGCTATTGAAACTCAACTCCTGTGTCTTTTATATGGAAATGACCGAGGTACTCTGTTTTCTTTAAAAAGTGGTTGAGTATCTACAGCCTCTTCCCTTTCAATTACTGAACAGCCTATGTCTGACCTGTCTTTTTTCTCAAAACCAAGCCCTGTTTGCCAACTTCCATTTATGCACAAAATGCACCAGTACTCCAATTTCAGCTGGGGGAAAAAGGGTAGATGGGCACAGCTGCTCACGAAACAGACATTTTTATTTCATTTTAAGCATGCACCTTGGTGCTACAGTGTTAGTAACAAGAAGTCTCACTGTGAAAATAATGATCTTATTTGAAGGATAAAATGCTATTAGCTGACCATGTTGCAGCAAAATTCCTTTGGTGAGTTTTTGATTGAGAGAAGGCTCTGAAGTCAAACCCTAGCCCACGATGTAGCAGTACATGACTTTGGGTGTGTAGGGGCAGAAAGGTATGATACCTTTCCTTACCCATCGTAAGGGTCCCCAGCTGACACTTCTATAACAAAACACTGGTTAACAAGAGAAAAGCATAACAAATTTATTTAATCAAAGTTTTATGTAACACAATAGACTTCAGAAATAAAGACCCAAAGATTCAGAGGAAAAACTATTTATTTTTATGATCGGGTTTGATCAAGAGTGGGCAGCCATGTAGAAATGTGATAGTACAAAAAGACATGATCTAAGAGTAAATATAGCTGAAGGAGGAAACCCAGCAAGGCCTGTTCGTTCAGATTCTTCTAGTCCTCTGTATAACATTCCTTCCTGCCAGGTATGGGACAGGACCCCTAGAATAAGGGTCTTCAAAGGAGAAGAGATAAGGGAGAGAGTGACCTTTCTAGGTTTTATGGCTTCCTTTTGCAGGAGAGGGGTTCTAGTTTCTATGATACTCCCTGGGAAGAGGAATTCTGAATTCCATAACTCGCTTCAGGGAAGAAAAAGGGAGAGTGATAGGAGGGCAAGAGAAGCTGCTTCTGGGGTCCTTCTAATGTTTTTCAGTTCAAAGTACTCTGCATGCCACGGTGCCATGCTTTGGGGTACTGTGTGCCGAGTCCTAACAGGTGAGATTCAACTATTAAGTTCCGGTTTCCCCATTTGTAAAATGATGTCTTAATGTAAAATGAAAGAGTGTTCTTCATGAATAAGATTCAAGTGAGGATTTAACAGGATCCTCCATAAACATGATGTAACATGATTTCTGACACACGTAGGTGCTTGAGAGATTTTACTATTATGATTAATCTCTGGAGGAAAATTAACAAAAAAATTCTGCTTTTATCTCTCTGTTATATCTACTATAGGTGCTTTGGGAGGCTTCATTTATGTTTCCCAATTTGGACATCTCTTTTGTTGATATGGTGTTCTGACACCAAATTATAGCCCCGTTCATTACTGAAAATGTGGTTTCTCTGAGGGCTCTGTACTGTAATTGCTAAAAAGGACTCTTGGTGACTATAATAACATGATGAGTTAAATTTTCTGATTATCAGGAAATAATTTCTTTTGTGTATAGCCATGTAGCTCAAAACTTTTCTGAGATGTATCAGTTCCTTCTTTATATTTTAACATGTATAGTATACCTAACTGGTTGGCAAGAACACAAGTTTGAGTTTATATAGACTCTTATTTAAATCCTGTGCCCACAATTTACCAGCCATATGACTCTAGGCGGGCAGCTGCTATGATCCTTGGTCTCTTTACAAAATAGGAAATAAAAGCCAATTACCCAGTTTTCAAATTCAACCTTTAGGAGATTTTTAGTATTCTGTGGTACCTAATTTTGAACATCCACTCTCACTGCAAAATATTAAGAAATAAACTTAGAACGTTTTGGAGATTATAAGCATTTCAAAATCACTGTTGTCATTGCAGGTATTTTTCATAGTAATTCCCAGAAGCCAGAGGTTTTTATTATAAATGAGAATGACAGACAAAAGAGTGAAATGGCTGAATTCAATAGTGGTATATGTGTAATTTTTAAGAAACTGCCAAACTTTTCCAAGTGACTGCATAATTTGTATTACTGGACTGATATAAATTGACGTATTTTAATTGGATAGATCCACTATTTATTGCCATCACAAAATCCTGTATAAGCTTTGTTCTTCATTTTGCGATTGTTCACACACATACACCCCCCAGAGGCAAGCAGGCAAGCAATATCTCTTGAGTATCTCTGCTGTTGATTGTTTCAGAGTCAGACTGAGCAGTAGGGAAATCAACAATGTATTGGATTTACTCAATGAGTATAGTTGACTATTCTTCCTAATGTGATTAGCTTCCATTTCCAAGTCAGCCTTAGGGCAGAGAACAGAATCTCCTTCTGGACCAACAAACAAAACTACCAATAAATCTGCATGAAAGTAGAAGCTGACTTGAAGCAGCTTGGTCTTAACTGACCCTTATAGGATGCCAGAGAAAGAGCTATCTTTTCAAGGAGAAAAAACCAAAACGACAAAAGGATCATCCCTTTCTTCAAGGAGAAAATACACATTGAGTAAACACTTCACCATTTTAGAAATGCCTGCATAACTTTGTCAACTCCTCAAGGGAAAAAAACCTTGTTTGTAGGCTCTTCAGGGAGATAGGAAAAAGAATGCTGTACTGGTAAGCAATCCATCTGAAACATGAATCAGAGAATGCAAGTCTTATGTTTTGCTGTTGGTCTAGATAATAATAATAAATATACAAGTTTTGCCCATAGTTCTTTATATTACTGCTGCCCCTTATGATAAGAAGACTTTTGGCTGGAGAAAAAAAGTTAGAAGATACAAATAAAACATCTGCAAATAGGTAAAAACCTTTTCAAAGTTTTTTTTCCTTTAAATCAATCTGCAAGGTAGATTTGTTACAACATAAAATAGAGGACTATAGGGAAATAACAGAGAAGGCAAAAAGTTTTTTTTTTTTTTTTTTTCTTTGAGACGGAGTTTCGCTCTTGTTACCCAGGCTGGAGTGCAATGGTGCGATCTCGGCTCACTGCAACCTCCGCCTCCTGGGTTCAGGCAATTCTCCTGCCTCAGCCTCCTGAGTAGCTGGGATTACAGGCACGCGCCACCATGCCCAGCTAATTTTTTGTATTTTTAGTAGAGACGGGGTTTCACCATGTTGACCAGGATGGTCTCGATCTCTTGACCTAGTGATCCACCCGCCTCGGCCTCCCAAAGGCAAAAAGTTTTTTAAAAGGATTAGCAAAACTGACATTCTCACTCTCTCACTTCACCCTTAGCCTGATCTTTATCTCTAGTTATGTTGAAAAGGATAACTGTTTTCTATCACTTTAAAAAGCTGCAATTTTCCCTAAGCCAACAGTAATATATGCTAATAAAAATTACTTTGTTAATAAGGGAATTTTGAATTACCCAAAATTTTCTGTTCTTATCCAGGAACAAAAAGATGCCTGACCTTTTTATTTAGCATCTTTTGTGGTTTAATCTATTATAGAAATAATATTTCTATATGATACAGTTTTACAATTGCATGAGATTTGCCCACAATATAAACCATCTTTAAAAATGTCCTTGGTGTGTATTTTGGGGATGGTGGCTAACTATTCCTCTCACCTGCTGTAGTCCATTTGCTCTTCATCAGCAGGGATAATAGAATGCCCATCAGTTGAACATGTGACTTGGGTTGTCTAACAGTAGGATAAGTTTGACCTGACCTGGTATATTAGTCCATTCTCAAGCTGCTAATAAAGATATACCCAAGACTGGGTAATTAATAAAGGAATGAGGTTTAATTGACTCAAGGTTAGCATGGCTAGGGAGACCTCAGGAAACTTACAATCATGATAGAAGGGGAAGCATACATGTCCTTCTTCACAAGGCAGCACCAAGGAGAAGTCCCCAGCAAAAGGAGGAAAAGCTCCTTATAAAACGCTCAGATCTCGTGAGAACTCATTCATCATCACAAGAAGAGCATGAGGGTAATCATCCCCATGATTAAATCATTAATGCCTTTTACAGAGTCCCTTCTAGGACACAGGGAATTATGGGCACTATAACTCAAGACGAGATTTATGTGGGTACGGTCAAACCATATCATTCCACCCCTGGGCCAAATCTCATGTCCTCACAATTCAAAACACAATCTTGCCTTTCCAATAGCCCTTCAAGGTCTTTTTTTTTTTGGTGGCAGAGTCTCCCTCTGTCACCCAGGCTGGAGTGCAGTGATGCAATGTTGGCTCACTGCAACCTCCGCCTCCTGGGTTCAAGTGATTCTCCTGCCTCAGCTTCCTGAGTTGCAGGGATTACAGGTACACACCAATACACCTGGTTCATTTTAATATTTTTGGTAGAGATGGGGTTTCATCAACTCCTGACCTCTAGTGATCCTCCTGCCTTCCCAAAGTGCTAGGATTACAAGCATGAGCCACCATGCCCAGACCCAAAGTCTTAACTCATTCCAGAATTAACTCAAAAGTCCAAGTCCAAAGTCTCATCTGAGACAAGGCAAGTCCTTTTCTCCTATGAGACTGAAAAATCAAAAGCAAGTTAGTTACTTCCTAGATACAATGAGGGTACAAGGACTGCATAATACATCCATTCCAAATGGCAGAAATTGGCTAAAACAAAGGGGTTACAGGTCTCACACAAGTCTACAATTCAATACGGCAGTCATTAAACATTAAAGTTCCAAAATGACCTCCACTGACGCCATGTCTCATGTCCAGGATGCACTGATGCACACTGGGAGGCAGGCCCTCCTGGTCTTGGACAGCTCTGCTCTTGTGGCTTTGCAGGGTACAGAACCCCTCCTGGCTGGTCCTCAGCATTTGTGATGAGATTTTTATTATGAATTTAATCTTTTTCATTGTTATAGGTCTATTCATATTTTTTTATTTCTTCTTGAGTGGCTACACATCTGAGCTCTGGCTTATGAAACAAGCACAGAAATGTTGCACACCACCTTCAGGCTTATCCCATAAATAAGCCTGAAGGTAGTGTGGGTTTTACATGCCTGATTCTTATTTATGGGATAAGCCTGAAGGTAGTGTGGGTTTTACATGCCTGATTCTTATTTATGGGATAAGCCTGAAGGTAGTGTGGGTTTTACATGCCTGATTCTCCATGCACTTTTCCATTTCTGGCTAACTAGTTGGAATAGTGATGACTACCAGGGAAACCCTAGAAGCCTTGTATTGAAGATGGAGAGCCCATAGGATGAAAGAAATCAAGTCCCCAAATCACTGTTTGAAAGAAGCAAGTCAGGAGAGCTTCCCGCCCAGAAACACCTACACTAGTTTAGCAAATAACCTTTTATTTTATTAGGCCACCGAGATTTGGAGGGACTTACATGTTATAATCGTTAGTGATAAAGATCCAAATTTGAAGAACAAAGGATAGATCATAAAATTATTTCAGCTAGGTAAGTGTCTAGCCATTAAGAACAAAAAAAATTAGGTTCTTTATCATAAATAATAATGAGTTGCAGATAAAGAGTTGTTTTTTAAGAAATAAAACAAATCCTGTTAAAGCTCTTTGTGAATGCATATACAAACAAGCAGTTACGTTTTAATCAAGATTGAAAACTCTGAAGTTATTAGTTTGGTACAAGAGTAATTGCAGTATTTGCCATTAAAAGTACTTACTGTTCCATCAACCTATATTTTACTTAAAATATAATACAGCAATTTAAATATAGACATTTAAAATATTAATATAAGCATATTTAAAGCTACAGTATTACAAAGAATGAGATTTTGGAGACTAAGTCATAAAAGGCACTGTAACAACCTCTCTTCTATCTCTCAGATCACCCGCACTGGGAGAAGTTAGCTGTGATGTGATGAGCAGCCCTACAGAGAGGCCCAGGTGGGAAGGAACTAAAGCCTCCTGCCTACAGTTAGTGGTATACATGCATACAAGCAAGTAAGAAGCATTCTTCTAAGAGTTTGACATATATTAGTTCATTTAACTCTCCTAACTCTTTGGTTGTTATGAGATAGTCTCGTAACTGGACCAGGATGGTCTCGATGATTTATGATCTTCATTTTACAGATGAGGAAACTGAGTCACAGAAAATTTGTGAAACTTTTTCAGAGTCACAAAAGCTGTAAGTGATGGTACTGGGATGAGAATAATACTGCCCCTTATGTCCATGCTCTTAGACACATTAGTAGGTTATTAACATGAGTTGAAGATAGGGGTAGAAGGCTGGAGGGCTGAAAGACTGGTCAAACAAAGAAAACAGTATTATCACATCATCACAGTTATGTACTTGTAAAATTGTTATATACATATAAAGCCATTTTTAATAAGAAAGTGAAGTACTGCAAGTGAATATACATGCAATTTTTAAATTGGCTTAGCTCATACAAACACAGTAAATTGTCTTAATTATAATGAACTCACTGTAGTTTCCATTTTTATTCATATTTTACTAATTCAACAAGTATTTAGTCAGTACCTACTACATGTCAGGACAAATAGTGTGCATATTTGTAATACAGGCCGAGGGAAACAGCAGTAAGGCATAGCTTCTCAACTCAAGGCACTGTCAGTAGAACATGGAAATCAGCAAATTTGCCATATAATGAAATTATGTGAGCCTCCTCACACCTGTAATTCCAACAGGATGGACATAATTAGCTTTTATGCAGCACTTAAAAATAATTAAGTACTTGCTGATATCTGCAAATCAACTATGCCAACCAACCACTTATGCTAACCAAACAACTATGCTAACCATTCTCAATTCCTCCCAGCAAACTATTTCATGTGTCCAGGCTAAAATAATATAGATGTACCTAGCATTAGCCCCTAGGCTCAAGTGATCATAAAACCTGAACCAAAAAGGAATAAAAATGAGAAGTAAATAATATTTGATTTGTAGGTCTTTTTACTTCAAAAATTCAGTGCATAATCAAGGGTTTGGGCATAGCAAAAGAAAGTCACATGTATCTTTTGATCTAGGATTTGTTTGAATCGTTTAGATTTATATGCTGATACTGAGTCCATAAATGCATAAATCCCTGCTGATTCCATCTGAATGAGTCCTTTGGCAGTGTCATCTGTCAGGGTTCACACGGAGATTGGTTGGGCTTCTTTTCAGAACCAGTCTTCAAATTACTTTATACATTGAAGCCTATTATACTAACAAAGTATTTGCCAAATCAGTGTCACAGAATACTAAATGCTGATTTTGCAAAACTCCTCTCAATTAGAATCCCTGTGTGGAAGCCCAACTATGCCAAGCAAGGAAGCATTTGATTATCAGAAACTCACTGGAACAAACTGTGCCTGTATTCATTCCTAAAGCTACATTTCATAAACTACCTTAAAAATAGGCATGAAATAATGTGTTAGGTTTTTGTTTTTTTCTGTGAAAGTACATTCAGGAAAACTAAGGTCATTAAGTGCCTCACTGCAGAACAGGCATAAAGGAAATAGGAGAGAGACTGCAGCCTGCAGAGCAGGGCGTTTTCTCTCTTCCATTTTATAATCTGGAGAATCTTGCACAAGAGCCAACCAAAGAAGGAAGGCATAGATCCTTCCTCTGAAGCAGCACCTCATGCAGAACTGGCTTGTAATTCTCAATTTTCATGAATGAATGGCTCTCCAACTGGATCTTCTACCACTCACCCTCTTTCTTCCTACGATTCTGCCACACAGTTTTTTTCCTGCTTTTCTTTTGCCTACCTCAGGGCCTTTGCACTTGTAGAACTCCCCACCAGGAATCTGTCTCCAATTTTTCTCCAGGTATCTACTCTTACTTCACTTTTTTTTTTTTTTTCTGAGATGGCGTTTTGCTCTTGTTGCCCAGGCTGGAGTGCAATGGTGTGATCTCAGTTCACTGCAACCTCTGCCTCCTGGGTTCAAGTGATTCTCCTGCCTCACTCTCCTGAGTAGCTGGGACTACAGACGCCCGCCACCACACCCAGCTAATTTTTTGTATTTTTAGTAGAGACAGGGTTTCACCGTTTTAGCCAGAATGGTCTCTATCTCCTGAATTCGTGATCCGCCTGCCTCTGCCTCCCAAAGTGCTGGGATTACAGGCATGAGCCACCGTGCCCGGCCTCTTATTTTACTTGTTAAAGATCCTTTCCTGATCACCCTAACCAAAGGAAATTCACACTCCCGACTCACCATCTTTCCTCTCCCTGGTTCTGTTTTCCTTAGCAGCAGGCATCATTCTCTGGTGTTCTTTTTGTCATTTGTTTTTTACTTGTTAATTGCCCAATTCCCTTTCTGCAGAAAGACAGCTTGGTGAGGGCAGAAGAACCTTGGCTGGTTGAGTCACTGCTATATTCCTAGTGTTTAGAGCTATGCCTGGCACATATTAGGCACTCAACTAATATTTGTTGAATGAACGAACAAGAGACAGAAACAGCTAGAGACAGAACGCTAATACAGAAAGACTGTAAATGCCCATTCTAGCTTAAGTTCTTAAGTTGGATACTCCCATTGGAGCTTCCTTAACATCCACGGAAATATCTAGTACATTTTCAGAAGTCTTTCTTTTCAGCAGATTATTTCATGACTGAATCGTGCTGGGTCTTTCTACTTGATTCACAACATTGCAAGGCCAACAGTGGCTTTTGGCCCCAATGCATGACTTTTAATTTCCTGTCCAATTTGTGCCAAGGTTTAAAAACCAAAAGATGAGAGAGAGCCACTCATCCAATTAATAGTGTCAGTTTTATTTCCCTCATGACTCTAGTGTATTCATGCCAGGGACAAGCCACTTAGACATCTCATTACTTTAATTTCCTCTTCTTTCAATTGTGGGATTAACTAATATGGCTATTAAGAGGATTAATGAGACGATGCTTTTATAATGCTGAAGGTGCTATATAAATTTTTTAAAACATAATTAAAATGCTATTTCCTTCTCATCTCTCTCTTTATTTTCTGTTTCCAGTGCAGAGCCCAGGGTTTCATCTCCTTCCTCCCACAAATTACAGAAAATCACTGCCGTTGTGTAATTGCAGTTTAAACGGGTTCTTAAGGTACATGTCTGTTTTGTAAAACACAGCTCTTCCCGCTTCTGGCACCAAATCTGATGACTGTGATGAGATGTCGATAAACACGATGATGATAATGGCTCTGACAGCTTTATTCTTGAAGGTGTCATTATCTGAGGGAAGCATCAGACAACCAGGCCACACCTTAGTCATGGAATCTTAACGGATTCTGACCATTAAAGCCGCAATTATATAAACACTCCTGATGACTTTGCCTTGCTCATTATTTTTATCATTTGGGGAATCATCCAAGGCTTACAAAAAAATATTTTTAACTCTGTCTGCCGAAGCATGCCTCTGTGGATCTTACACTTGATGATCTCTGCTGCCTTCACATCATTATGCTTACTTATCAGGAAAAGGAAGGTTATGTGCTAGAGTTTACCGCTTGCTAAAAATTCTCATAGTCTTTGTGTTACCACTTAGAGTAGCTACATGCAGACCAGGCATCCACTTTCCACAAGTGGGATTATCAACAAAAATGTGAAGATAACATTTGCTGCCAGTAAGCTGTGGGAAAGCTGACAGGTAGCCTGAGTGCTGGAGCCTGATCTTTCTTGGACACGTTATAGAGAAGCAGCAAGTTTATCACCAGCCTCCAGTAGGACAAGGGTGGAGTTGTCTGCCTGCTGGTGTATCCTAGAACCTGATGTGCAGAATGCTGAACATCCGCTCTGGTCCCTAGCACATACACTTCTGAATCTTAGCTTCTCCAACACACCAAGTACCTTCCTGATCCAGGGGCTTCAAATATGGTTATTCTGTCTGCCTGGAACTCTATTCTTCCACATTTTTCCAAATGTAATTTCTGCTCATTGTTCTGGTATATAGACAACTTCCTCAGGGAAAGCCTCTCTGATTACCCAAACTAGATAAACTCATTAGTAAATCTTGACTGCAAACAACAGAATACTCAACTAAAGATGTCTTTAACACTGAGAACTTATGTTTCCTCACCTAACAAGTCTATATGCAGACAGTTATAGATTGACTCAGAGGTTCAAAGTAAGTTAGAGCCCTGGGCCTGCTTTCTGCCATACTCATGGCTTTCCTTCATAATCACAAGAAGGCTACCACTGCTCCAAGCATCAGGTCCTCACGTAACAATAGCTAAGGTAGGAAAGAATGGAAGGATTTCTTCCTCAGGTGTTGCTGTCTTTACTGGGGAGGAAAATCTTTTCCAAAAGCATCCCTGTATCCAGCAGAATTAAACTTAAAATAACACCGGACAGGATTTAGCTGCCTGCCCATATGCCATACCTGCTGAGAAAGTCGGGATCTGGCAGTTTTAGTCTCTAAAGAAGGTAAATTTTGTTGGCAAGGGAGGAGAGCTGTTGAGCAATCAGCAATATCTCGCAAAATAGGTTCTTTGATTTATATGTTCTCATAGCATCCTGTACTTTTCTTTTGTACCTCTTATAACAATTGTCATCATGTAATTATCTGCTCAAATGTGAACTCCAGGAGGACAGAGTCTATGTCCTACTTGTTCATCATTATCCTCGTTTCCTGACACAATGCCTGGCCCCATGTCCAGCTACATAATTTACGGGACCTACACAAAATAACAATGAAGACCTCCTTGCTCCAAAAAAGCAGGAGGGTGTTATTAAAAGTATTACAATATAAAGTGGTTTCTTTCCACATTCTCTCTCTTGACTTACTATGATGCATTTCCTACTTAATATTGTCCTAAGAAAAACGTAAATTGTAAACTGTTAGCATATGTTTTGGTGATTTATCTCTATGCTGTATATTGCCAGATTTAAATGCAAATGTAAGTGCATTTAACTTGTGTGGAATCATCAAAATTATGGCTTGGATTTTGTAACTCACACTTATACGTGTATATTTTTAACAGAATAGTACAAATGCTGCACAAAACCAACTCAACTGTTTAGTGTGTGTATATATATTATATGTAGACATACACATATATATGTATATATATGAGGTAATAGCTGTTTTAGAGAGTGTGTGTGTATATATATACATATATACGAGGTATGAACAAAAGGTACAGGATGCATTTGTGCAGCATTTGTAATATATATATATATATAGTCTATCAATGCTATCTAATGGGTATGGAATGATTGAAAGGAAAAGAAACTCTCCCTTTCTATATCATTATTTGTGGTGCAACAAAACTAAGAGAGAATGTGGTAGGGTTCCTCGACTGTCAACTTCTTAGAATACCAATGCCTCCTTTTTGTGTTTGAAGCAAGTTCTGGATTAAATAAAAAGTGCTGTCCCTTGAGGCTGTCAGCACCACCACATACTCAGTGCTAGACATGACACACTTATCTTGTACTCATTTTGAGTTTCACTGAACTCCTACACATCATGTGTGTACTGGAAATTGATACTCACGGGCATCACAAATGCTATAGGAAAATGGGGAAGCAAGAAATGAGGTAGACATACATGTTGTATGTGTCCCCTCTGCTCAAGTACATGCTCCACTGTCCCATCAGACATCACTTATACAACATATGTTCAACCATAAAATTATAAAGAAATTCAAGATGGTGACAGCACAGTGCTAAACCAAGCACAGGGGCCATTCTGAGCAGGGGACCCTCTATGACTGCACACATTGCCTGTCCATGAAGCTGGACTTGTCTGACCTATCCCTACATATTCAGTGTATTTGATGGGTGAATAAATGAATGAATGAATACATCTCTTTGGTCTGTTTTCTGATAAATTTCATATGTATCTGACATGTCCTCTGAATGAACTGCTCAGGTTCTTAAATTCTTTTCCTAATCATTGTACTAAGTTCAGGTGGAAGGCACACTAGGCTCTTAGTAGTTCAGGAATGAAGAAAGGGTGAAATGCTGAAAGACTGGACCAGAGAAGAGTCCTCTAGTCCTTAAAGATGGAGTCAACAGTTCATGATATAGGGCCCACAGGATCACGGGAAACTTGGAAGTATTAGATAGGGTTCCCCAGAAAAACAGAACCAATAGGTATATTTATAACAGGAGATTTATTATGGGAGTTAATTCATGCAACTTTGGAAGTTGGGAAGTCCTACAATCTGCCACCTGAAAGCCAGAGAACCAGAAAACTGAAGGTGTAATTCACTCTGAGTCTGAAGTTCTGAAAACTAGGGGAGCCAATGGTGTAACTCTAAGTTGAGAAGGCCTGAGAACTAGAGAAACAGGGAGAAGCTGGGGAGACCAGTGGTGTAAGTCCCAGAATCTGAACACCCCTGAACCAGGAGCTCCGATGTCCAAGGGCAGGAGAAGATAGATATCTCAGCTTAAGAAAAGACAGTAAATTGATCCTGCCACTGCCTTTTTGCTCTATTTTGGGCCTTCAATAAATGGCATGATACTCACTCACATTGGTGAAGGTGATCTTCCTTACTCAGCCTACCAATTCAGATGCTAATGTCTTCTGGGAACACACTCACAGACACACTCAGCAATAATGTTTTACCAGCTATCTGGACATGCCTTAACCCAGTCAAGTTGACACATAAATTAACCATCACACTTGGGCTGGGGCATCTGGGCCTCAACGTCTGTAGGAGTTTAATCTCAGCACAATAGGAGATCTGAAGTGGAGCCAACCAACTGCACAACTAGTGCCAACTGTATCAACCATAGTGTGAATAATGATCCTGGTGTTATGAAGCAGTGGCCTGGACTGGGCATTGTGGTTCTCTGTTATCAGAACCACAAAATTAACAGAGAATAAGAAAAGATCTATACAAGCCTGGACTCTAGCCAAGTGGACTGATGTTTTCAGTAGAACTCTAATCCATACAGAAACTGTCATCTTATACTTCAGGTTGATACCAAAATCTAAGTATAGGAGCCTGGGTTCACTGCATAGTTATAATTTAGTAATATTACAAGTAATCCCTACAGAGTTACATAAAAATTAAAAAATAGTACGTGTGGGAGTTATAAATATTTCATATAGAGAGGTCTTATCTTCCCAACAAGAGTATAAAATAATCAAGAGCTAGAAATATTTGATTCTGGCTTCTTAGACAGAGTCAGCTAAATTTTCATACTTGTTTATTTATTCAGCTTTAAGCAAGCTATTAAGCCTCACTGAACTTTTCTTCTTAGCTATAAAATGAGAACAATAACACCTACTTCACAGGATTAATGTGATGGCAAACTATAAACCACCTACCACAGTGTCTGCCATATTGATAATTCTCAAAAAAAAAGCGGGGGGGAAATGGTCATTATTATCGTTTTAGTTTTCATATTCTCCAAGACACTTGTTGGCTTGACCACTTCAAAGCCTCATATTATGAAATCCTTAGAGAAAGTCTAGGCCAGAATATGTATTTTAATATTAAAAGGAAACACTAAAGGCCATTATTCTGTTTAAAAACTTCCAACTGTACCAAATTTTTGCAAAATGAATTCCTTGCCTCAGCATTCAAACCATATAGAGTTCTGCCCCAACTTATCCTCATATTCTTACTTCCTCATAGTCCCTGTGCCAGTCATACTTGACTATCTTCTGCTCTCCTATGTGTTACTCATGCCTTCCTGCCTTTGGTCATGCTACCAAGATGTTTGAACTTACCCTATTCACCACTCCCCAAGTGCTTCATGAAATTGGTCTTCATCCTCTAGACCTGCCCGTAATCTCTACTTCTGTAGAGACTCACTTTTGCCTTTCCTATTTGATCCAGAAAACTAACATACATGTTCATTTTTTTAAAATAAATAAATTGAATTTGTGTCTTCTCCTAAGGTGTGAATTAGATACCTCCCTCTCTGCTTGTGAAAATATTCTTTCTTTTTACATTGTCTACAATTCTGCATTCATTCTTTCTGCTTTGTGTAAAAAACTACTTCAGACTGTGAACATCTAAGCTTCGCCCCTGAAGTGTAATACTCACAAGGTAGTCTTTGGCTTAAACATGTTTCAGAATTAACAAACTTTCCAAATTTGAAAAGGAGGAATTTCTTTCCATTTAATCCACTAAGAGGCATCAAGTTGTCTTTTAAATTACTAAGTATTTATACAAAAGTTATATTTCGCTACATTTTCCAAATACCAAATTTTATTTCACATAGCCATCAGTGTAAAAACATACTCCTAATCTCCTAATTAAAAAAAAACCTACCTTGACTATATTGAAAGAGTAATTTCTAGTTAAGATCTCTTCCTCCATAACGTAACCTATTCCAAATATGCTTCAATCCACCCCATACCTCAAAGATTGTTCTGCTATGATCTTCATGTTGCTAAATCCATAGGTCACTTCTCTCTCCTCTTTCAGCACGAATCAACACAATTGCCTGCTCTATCCTTCTTGAAATATCTTTCTTGGCTTTTATGACATCAGACTTTTTTTGTTTTTTTATCTCAATGAGCTGATAATTTCTCGTCTCCTAAATTCTAAATGTTGGAGTGAACTAGGGCTATGCCCAAAACTCACTCAGATCTCCTCTATATGTTGATAAGAGACAAATCAAATCTTGGTTATGAAATTTAAGCCCTTGAACCTGTACATCCAGTGGCCAACTTGACATCTTCAATTAGATGTTGCAGAAATAACATGGTCAAAACAATTCCTGACTCACAGCTCTCCACAGTCTTATTTTCCATCAGCCTTACCCATCCCAGCAAGAGGTACCACCACCCACCAAATTCCTCAAACCAAAAATGTTTGAGGAATTTAACAAAAACCTTTGTCTCCTTTACTCCTCCATTTCCACTCCGTCTATTGGTCCTGTCCTCTCCATCACCTGTAATTGTTCATTTCTCCACTTGTCCATTTCACCACTTCTGTAATATAAGCCACCATCCCTTCACACCTGCCCTTCCAGCAACATCTCCCCAACTGGGATTCCTTTTTCCGTTCATGTACTTTGCTCTCCTACAGAATATTCTTCATGATATTCTCTTTTAAAAATGTGTGATCTTTTAAAAATGTATATAAGATTGAGTCACCCCCAATCCTTAGCCTACTGAAAACCTCTGGGTGGCTTTCAATCACATTTAAAAGAAACTTGAACTCTTAAAATAGTTGGCAAAGCCCTCCATAATTCAGCCCTGATTATGTCTCTGATCTTGTCTCCCCTTGCCCACTTCACTCCAACCATAGAAATAGTCTTCAAACACACTGAGATTATTCCAACCCAAAGGCCTTTGCACTAGATTTTCCTCTGCTGAAATATTCTTCCAGTTGTTCTTTGTATAATGGTATACTGCTTCTCTTCTAACTCTCAACTTGAGTTTCATCTCCTCCTAGAGACTCTTGCTGCCCACTCAATCTACAGGAGCTCCTGTTCACTAATATCTTTCTGTCCCATCACCCTGATACTTATCATATCCAGTATTTCCTTCTTTTCCTTCCTACATTTCTCTTTCTCTACCCAATTTTTGTACTCTTGCTCAAATCCTGTCTCAGAATGTGCTATGGTTTGAATATGTCCTTTAAAGTTCATGTGTTAGAAACTTAATCCTCCATGCAGTGTTGAGAGCTGGGTTCTTCAAGAGCTGGGCCCTCAAGACCTCATGATTAGGTCATGAGGGCTCTGCCCTCATGAATGGATTAGGGCTGATGGTTTTCTGATAAAAGGGTGAATTTGACCCCGTTTCTCTCATACGCATGTGCTCGCTTGCTTTTCTGCCTCCTGCTATGACATGATGTAGCAAGAAAGCTCTCATCATATGTGGGCTCCTCAACCTTGGATCTAGACTTAAGAAATAAATCTCTGTTCATGATGAATTACTCAGTCTCAGGTTAATAGCAGTACAAAATAGACTAAGACAGAAAGTTCCATGTGAGCAAGGGTTCTTGTATATCTTGATCACTACTACATATATGGCCCATAAACTGTCCCTGACACATAGAAGGTAAGTATTACTATGTTTATGATCACACACACACACGCCCCTTATTGGACTATCAGGGTATCCATGACTTGTGATTCTGCTATTATGGTACAGGAACAGACAAGTGAAGATTAGAATTCAGAATTCAGACCTGTAGTTACTAGCCTGATGGGCAGTGGCTCTGAGCCATGTTAAGTTCATGAAGAATCCAGCAAGGGAAAGGCATACATGATCACAGTCTTCAGGAATGTAATGGAATGACCTTTTTTTCCAAACAGCCCTAGGGGCTGCCCTCCAAAGAAAGCAGGAAATCATGATACTAGGGACATTCCACTCCCTAGGTGGTGAGGCAAGTGTCTGAATCTCTGTTTTACCCACTCACCCCCACCTGAGGCCTAGGTTACTTCTATATTAAAGTCAGCAGCTCTGACCATTACCAACCTACTTTGCATTCTTCATTCTCCTTGTGATTGTTTTTTCAACAAAACTTCAATAAGGTAGTATAAAAGAAAAGGAATATATTCCCAGTCAATCAATGACTGGAGAGAATTCAGAAATACCAAGAGACAAGCAGGCAGGCAATTTCAGAAAACACAGAACCAGGAAAAATGATGGAGAAAAATATATCCACTTGAATGTAGATTAAAAAAACAATAACTCTTCAAACCCCATTAAACCTTAGATCTTTAGAAATGTTCCCTTAGACTTGACCGGTATATAAGGACATCAGTCAAATCTCCTCTTTAACTCCTGAAGCAGAGAAACACATCACTTCTCCTAAAAGCAGTTTTCTGGGTATGGATTGATAGCCTTCAGAAAATGTAAGGGTAAGACTCACATCTGCTCTTCTTTGATTTCACTAACTCAAGGGGAATTTTATGAAATGTTTTATTTATATGGGGAGCATTTACCAAGTGCTCCCATGGGGTGGAAGACTAGTTTTAAAAAGTATTAAATATTTGGAAACTTTTTTTTTTTTTTTTTTTTTTTAGGCAGGAGTCTCACTGCAGCCTCGACCTCCCACCGCAGTCTTCTGAGTAGCTAAGACCACAGGTGCACACCACAACGCCTGGGTAATTCTTGTATTTTTTGTAGGGATGGGTTTTTGCCATGTTGCCCAGGCTGGTCTCAAATTCCTATGCTCAAGTAATCCACCCGTCTCGGCCTCCCAAAATGCTGGGATTGCAGGCGTGAGCCACTATGTTCAGATTCCAATTTTTTGTTTTGTTTTAGACGGAGTCTTGCTCTGTTACCCAGGCTGGAGTGCAGTGGCATGATCTCGGCTCACTGCAACCTCTGCCTTCCAGGTTCAAGGAATTCTCCTGCCTCAGCCTCCCAAGTAGCTGGGACTATACTGCCATACCTGGCTATTTTTTTTTTTTTTTCTGTATTTTAGTAGAGACGGGGTTTCACTCCAATATTTTTTTTAAGCTGATAAATAGAAATTAAGAGAAACTGATGAATACATAAAATATTACTTCCTATAGTTTCTTTTTTATAAAATGCAAATGCTCTGAAACTTTACCTGTATATTTCCCCATAAATTCATATACTTAAAATATGCTTCTAGAAAAAGGCAGTGTTTTACCAAAATGAGGAATAAAACAACATAGTATATTTATGAATATACTTGTACATTTCCATCCTCTATAATTTAAGTCATTAAAATAAACACCGTAAATATACGAAATGATATTCAATTGTTTTAATAAAAAACAGGCTGGGTGCAGTGAATCATATCTGTAATCCCAGCACTTTGGGAGGCCAAGGCAGGCAGATCATGAGGTCAGGAGATGGAGACCATCCTGGCCAGCATAGAGAAAACCCCTCTCTACTAAAAATAAAAAAATAAAAAAATAAAAAATTAGCAGGGCATGGTGGCGCGTGCCTGTAATTGGGAGGCTGAAGCAGAAGAATTGCTTGAACCCAGAAGGTGGAGGTTGCAGTGAGCTGAGATCACGCCACTGCATTCCAGCCTAATAACAAAGCGAGACTCAGTCACAATAAATAAATAAATAAATAAAATTAAAAAAAAAAAACATAAGGGGATCTCAATATATGGTACTCAACACCAACAATGAGACTTTTCAGTATCTGTTCATTGTGTTTTATGGACATGCCTCTTCCACTATTTACTTATATTTCTATCCCCTTTAATTCATAATTGTATATATTCTGAAAAATAAGACCAAATGTTTCAGTAGTAATATTATTATTTTGCTTGGAATCTTCAATATTCAAAATATTAGTTAGCATATTTACATTCACCAAGGGTAAGAAATGAGTATTTGATATGGATAGTCCTTTATTTATTTTGCTTGTTTGCTTTTTCTCTTATGACAGATGGTTTTAACACAGATGGAAGATGGAACAAAAACGGGATTCTTGTTTATTTAGGGATCATCTGTTCCTGGTGTGTAGTCCTCACCTTTAAAGCACAATCCAATGTTGCACCATCACAGCTTGTTATCGTAAAGATAAGAGTTCTGATGTGGTCTCCTGACAGCATGCACAACTACACCCTCATGCTGCAATGGGTCATATTTTTAGTCACTATGTCAAGACTCACTCATGTGTGCCCTAGTGAGTAGCCTCACCAGGTGGGTGGCCAACAGTGTTAAGAGCAGATACTAGAAAGCGAATCTCACTCCTAAAATATCCAACAAGTATTTTTTCAAAATTATTTAGACTATGTGTTTATCATTTGCCAACACCAGTCAATTGCCTTACCTCTGAGTCAAAGCCAAAGGAACATATTCAAAGATTCCCCCACAAGAGCAATGATAACATAATGATCAAGTCCAAAGTTAGAAAGGCAAATCAAGACTGAGCATGGTGGCTCATGCCTGTAATCGCAGCACTTAGGGAGGGCAAGGGGAGCGGGTCACCTGAGGTTAGTAGTTTGAGACCAGCCTGGCAAAACCTTGTCTCTACTAAAAATACAAAAATTAGCCACACATGGTGGCGTGTGCCTGTAATCTCAACTACTTGGGAGGCTGAGGCAGGAGAATTCCTTGGACCTGGAGGTGGAGGTTGTAGTGAGCCCAGATTGTGTCACTGCACTCCAGCCCGGGCGACAGAGTGAGATGCTCTCAAAAAAACAAAACAAAAACAAGGAAAATCAGAGTGGTATTTATAGTTTTTAATAAAATTTTGGAATGTTTTACATTTTCAGAAAAGTTACATTTGTGTAACTTATATCCAGTTTCCCGTTAACATGCTTTGTTAAAATGGCACATTTGTCACAGCTAGTAAACCAGTATTCATATGTTGCTATTAAGTCCATACTTTATTCAGATTTCTTTTGTTTTATCCTAATATCCTTTTTGTTTTTTAAGATCCTATTTGGGATATCGCACTGATATTAAGTTGTTGTGTCTCCTTAAACTCCTTTTTATTTTTTTCACTCTTATTGTCCAGGCTGGAGTGCAATGGCATGATCTCGGCTCACCGCAACCTCTGCCTCCTGGATTCAAGCGATTCTCCTGCCTCAGCCTCCTAAGTAGCTGGGATTACAGGCATCCACCACCACACTTGGCTTTTTTTTTTTTTTTTTAAGTAGAGACAGGGTTCCACCATGTTTGCCAGGCTGGTCTCGAACTCCTGACCTCAGGTGATCCACCCACCTTGGCCCCTCAAAGTGCTGGGATTACAGGTATGAGCCACCACGCCCACCCAGCCATTAAACTCTTAACTGTGACATTTTCTCAGGCTTTCCTTGTTTTTGATGGCCTTGACAGCTTTGAGCAGTACTGGTCAGGTACTCTATAGACTGCTCCTCCACTTGGATTTGTCTTATGTTTTTCTCATAATTAAACACGGTTTATGGATTTAGGGGGAGAAAGACCACAGAGTTAAAGTGCCACTTTTATCACATCATCCCGTCATCATAACTTATATAGACGTTAACCTTGATTGACTGGCTGAGGTAGTGTTTTACAGATTTTCCACTGCAAAGCTACTTTTCTCCCTCTTTTACACAATTTGCTTTGGAAGGAAGTTACCATGTGCTTCTTAAGGAAGGAGGAGTTATGCTCTACCTCTTTAAGAAAGGGATATCAGTAAGTTATTTGGCATTCTTTTGCACAGGAGATTTATTTTCCTCATATTTATTCTATATTCAATTATTTATTCATATGATTAGTGACTCATGGATATTTATAGTATGCTTTAGGTTATAATCCAATACTATGGTATCCATTTTGTTGTCAGATTATTCCAGCTGGGCCTTTAGAAGCTCTTCCTGTTGGCTCATATGTCCCTTTCATACATAATCCTTGTTTTGTTTTTTGAGCAATTTCTTAATTTCTGGTGCTACAAGATGCTCCAGATTCCTATTTTATACTTCTTGTTCCAGCCCTAGAATCAGCCACTTATCCAAGGGAGTGCTGGTTCCTTTTATGGAGAATTATTTTATAACAGAATGTTTTATATTTTAAATCAGGCCTAAACCTTGATTTCTTCTAACTAACCTTGGGCAGAGAAATTCCATTTTATTTACATGGCTTGTTAAGACTCACAAAACTTTGGGCCAAATGCCAAATGTTTAGACCTAGCTAAAACCATGAAGTAAGATCAAGCATGTGTTCAGTCCCCAAGCTTCATTCCTCTTCTCCTAATGTGGTACCTCAGCCTTCCCCAAAGCTTGTCTTTGAAGTCCTTTTCCTAAGAAATCCCTAATTCCACTTCCATAATCAAGACTCTCCCAAGCATAACAATGTGCCCCCCTTCTCATTCCTACCCTCATAAAGCCCCTGAGACTTGGTCTACCTCCCCATCTGCTACCCCTCAGAGCATATGAAGCCCTTATGTGGATGCCCAAGAAACACATTGCACACCTAAGTTTAGACAGTGAGGCTGATGAGGAGAAAAAATGATTTGAGAGCCAAGGAATCTTAAAACATACAGTAGTCGCTTTCTATCCACTGGCCCATTCCTGTGGACAAGAAGAAAATACAAAGTTAAGAATTGATGCGCCACTCTAAACTCCAGTGGAAGGTGAGGCATCTATGACATGGTCCTGGGGCCTTCAGTAGGGCAGCTTCAGAGGCATGCAACCTGTGCAACTGCATACGGCCCCATGCTTGGAAGTGCCTTGCCCTTGATTTAATGCTTTGGTGGTGCTGTCTTCAAATTCTTAGTAATTTTTAAATCAAGGGCCTCACAGTTTCATTTTGTACTTGGCCTGGTGAATTACATCACCAGTCCTGGCTTCTGGTGAGGGTAGCCCTCAGTGACTCCATCACCCTGAGAATTCAGAATTAGTTTTCAGAGAAATAAGGTATTCCCAGGTTTCACACACAATTCTGGAATTCATACCATTCTGATTATGGGTTTGTAACAGTAATGGTGTCAGGAACCATTTATTTGTTTACTAAGTACCAGCCACTAAATTGGATGCCATATTGGAACAAATTATGAACTCCCCCCAATTTTCTTTGCCCATCTTTCTTCCTGGGTATTTGGTTGTGCACTCAAAAGAAAATCCAGCCTCACCTCTTGACACAGCCGAGGTGTCAACCTCCCCTGGGATAACGCTGAATTCTGATATGGCTGTGGCAGCCCCAGTGGCAAGACCCAACCTCATCATACCCATGGAAGCGCTGGTTTCTCAAATCACTTTCAGGTTCAGAAGGTTCATGACAGGATATGGGATCTGCCTTCCCCAGTAACAGCCTAGAAGGACCTGGTGACACAACTAAAAATGCACAAGAGTTCAGGTGGATAGAAGATTTACTAACGAGAGGCAGAAAACCACAGAGAGCCAGTAGACAAATCCCTCGTTCCTTCCTTCCCTTGATGGACAATTCTGCCCACCTGCAGGTGCCCTGTACAACCAGCTGTTTTCTCCTGAAGCTATGGCCAAGTTGATTACACACCATCTATGTTTTCTTTCCCTCCTTCCTTTCCCCATTTATCTTTTTTCTTTAGTTTTTCTGTCCTGGGATTATATCCTCCAATAAAATGTTAGCATATAAGCTTGTCTCAGGCTCTAATTCATAGGGAATCCGGGCTAAGTACCGGATAAGTACCCTATATCCTATTCTTTCTCATCATGATGGCCACCCTGGAAAGATAACAATATTATCTTCATTCTACAATGAGGAAACAGCCTCAGAGAGTTGTGCTTGCCCAAATTAACACAACTAGCAAGCCAAGAGCTGGAAGGTGAATCTGGGTCTTTTTGACTCTAAAGACTCTACTCCTAACCATAAAGGTTTATACTATCTCTTGCCACGTGTTTTGAAAACAGGCTTTAGCCTAGTAAAATGTTCATAGAGGGCTGGTGCCCAGCAAGTTAAAGAGCATTATAAATAAATAAAATTTCTCAGCACTTATAAAATACCTGGAATTCTTTAAAACCCTCTGCGTGTATTAATTCACTGAATCTTCACACTAATCTTATGAAGGAACTATCATACCTGTTTTACATATGAGGCACAGAGAAGTTCTATAACTTGCCAAGGGTCTTTGAGCTACTGTGTGGCATGACCATGGCTGGGCTTAGTCAGTCAGTCTGTGGAGCTCATGCTCTCACACGCTTCTCTAGAAAGAGTGAAGGGAATCATCATGGTGCAAGAACAGCAGCCCACCAGCTGCACCCTCGTTTGCATCTCTGGGCATGCAGATCAGCCCCCAGGTAGATTAGTACAAGCTGTACCTAGAGGTAAGTGTTTCTAGTGTGTCTGCTATAGAAAAAAAAGGTTTGGGGTAAAAAAGAAATTATGGAAGAAGAGGCATTATATTTTTTAAAGGGTGAGGTAAATTCATGGTATACATAAGCTTGACTTCAAATGGTGTAAACCATTTGAAGACAGTAAACTGTACTAAAAGGAACTATGGAATAACAGGATAAACATGTAAGAGCAGCATTAAGGGTGAACTCGAGGAGAGTTATCCTAACTGTAGAGAATTCTGAACTTCAACTTGATTTTTAAGAATAATTACAGGGAATTGGGGAAAAAGTTGAAGACAATATTCTATTTTTTAAAAAAGAATAATTACAGGGAAAAGTTATAAGAGAAGTTAGAGAAACAAAAAGATTCTTCAACATGAGAAAGTCTGCAGCTATACAGGTACAGTTATACTGTAGATCTGGAAGAAACCATGGACCTGTCTTACAGAAAGCTGTATAGACAGTAAGTAGCTAAGGGTTCATGCTTTAGAAAGGAGTCAGAGAGCCTGCATTTGATTTATGATCCCGCAATTTTAGCTCTGTGAGCCTGTCCAAATGATTCATCTCCCTCAGTCTTTTATTCTTCTTCTTTATAAATGATTTAGTTATAGCTGTTACATAGGTAGAGGGTGACATGAGAGTTAATTAAGCTAATGTATGTGGTGTGCTTAACAATGCCTACCACGAAGTAAGTAATCCATAAATGTTAACTATCATTATCTGGCCATCAGTGAAATACATGAAGCCTGTAGAGGTCGTGTGATTTCTCCATGACCTTGACTCTTGGGGGTATCCATTTCTAGACTGTGGGATACACAAAGATTTGTTAAAACAAAGTCCCTAAACTTCAGGAGCTAGAGAATGAGTATAGTATACCCTTAATGTTGCTCTGATGGTGTACAAGAAAGAGTAAAGACTTTTGTGATAGGAACTAGGTTAAAACACTGGAATTGTTCCCTGTCGCTATCTTATCTGGGCCAGGTATTTGGATTTTTTGTAGTTTCAGTTTCTTCCTTGATAAACTCCATTCATGATGTTACTATACCTCATGTACATATTTAATAATAAATTCCAGGGGCTTTATGTAGTAAGGCCTAAAGGATATGATGAAAGAGAAAGGTGAAGCAATAAGTTATCATTATCTTGCAGGTATCAATGAGACATTCATTGTTCCATCATTAGTCTTGCATTGATCTATGATGGCAGGGCCTTCCTTAATAATGCACAGGGCCTGGGTCAACTCATCCAGTGTGGGCCAGGCATGCCCAAGGTCATTGCAGTTGGAAAGAAACTAAATTGCTTGTGTCTTCTAAGACCTTTGGGATATTATTAAGGAGAGAAATTTTAAAATTAAAATTTTTTTAAATTATGAAAAACTTCACACTTATGCCAAAATAGAGAGCCTTGAACCCTTAAGAATTCATCATTCAGATACAACAACCATACATTTTTGTTTCACCTGAACTCTCACTATACTAGATTAAATCCCAGATGATATATAACACCATTGAATTTTAGTGTTATTCAGAAAACAGGGTTGATATGGTTTGGCTGTGTCCCCACCCAAATCTCACCTTGAATTATAATAGGCCTCATGTATCAATGATGGGGTCAGATGGAAAATAACTGAATCATGGGGTGGTTTCCCTCGTACTGTTCTAGTGGCAGTAAATAAGTCTCACAAGATATGATGGTTATAAGTGGGAATTCCCCTCTATAAGCTTTCTTGCCTGCTGCCATGTAAGATGTGACTTTTCTCCTCCTTTGCCTTCCACCATGACTGTGGGGTGTCCCCAGACATTTGGAACTGTGAGTCAATTAAGCCTCTTTCCTTTATAAATTACCCAGTCTTGGGTATGTCTTTATTAGCAGCATGAGAACAGACTAATACAAGAGCTAAGGTACAGCATTCCATACCTTCCTCCTGGTAAAAGGCCAGGGAGTTTCTCCAGTTGCACAACCCAAGGGATGGTAATGATTGCATTATTGGCCACCTCTGAGAAGCCACTTTTCTCTGGTCCCTTCAGAACTAAAGTCTATCTCTCATTCAGTGTTGTAATTGAGTTTTTCATGACCCTCTGAGGCACAGTAATTTTTCTGAAACTCTCTAGGATCCATGTCTACTTCCATATGTACTCAAAGCATTCACTCTCTCCAACTCAAACCTGGGAACTGGGATATAGGGTTCCTCTCTCGGATACCCACCTAGGTCACTTTCTCTCCTGACCTTCCTTCTCCCCTGTTTCCCTTTTAAAGAGTGGGTGAGTGGGAGGATGGGGTTGTTAATGAAGGGAAGATCTGTTCTATTTCATGAAGCCTGTCCAAATGTCCTATCAATCCTGCAGTTCACAGAATTCCCAGTCTATAACGAGAGTCTCCTCCGCTGTTCTACTTTTGGATCTATCATATCTCTCCCCAGTGGCAAGGAGTTCAGGACCTAGTATCTCTGCAAATGAAGTGGGAGATACAAGGAAAAGGGAAAAAATTAGTATTTCAAAAATGTTGTCCTGCCAAAGGTTGGTTAAAAATTCTGTGACAGAAATAAAGCCAGCACAGCAATGTTCAGAGCCCTGCAAGATACAGGTGGTAACACAGGGGGACATGTGTCTGAAGCAGATAGAACTAGATTACAATCTCTTTTACAATTCAAAGTGTTTTACATCACTTCTTTAGAGTTCTCATCTATATAATGGGGATGCTAACACATACTTAAATGTGTGATTTTACCTGCAAATAATGAATAGATATTCTACCCATAAATTCTACTTTTCAAAAACAATTAGAAGCTTTTTAAAAGAAAACCACACAATACATTTCACAAGGCGCTGGGATTCCTCTGCTTCTCTATCATTGCTAGGCTAGAAATATAAAGTTTGGTCTACCAGGAATCACAAGTTAGAACTGAGTATTCTCCAAAGTGGAAATTGTAGGGTATATTGCCATTTCAGGCAGAGATTATTCAACTCTCATTCACAACATCCACAACTATCTATCAGAATGGCTAAACCAGGTAACAGGGTCAAAACGGTCCTGTATAATTAGGCTCCAGCAAATGATGCCATTATGCTCTTCTAAGATGCTAATAAACCAAAACAGGAAATACTGAAGTCAAAATAAAAGACATTCAACTCTGTCATACAAATTGTTGGTTTCTTGTATCCTCCAGATTCTGTAACATTAATAAATGGAATATTTTACTGCAAAGAATATTTTATTTTATATCTCACTAGGCATGAATTTTTTGTCATTACTGTATAAATGCTGCCTTGTGACATTATCCAAATGGTATGACCATTTTATGTCCACATTTCACTTCTAGAGTTATCAACAGAATTTTCATGATTTACCTAATGATGTCTATCAGTGAAGATTTAACATTGAGATGTAATCTAACATTTATAACTGATGTTTTTGTAGATAGTAATGTAGAAAATATATATTTTAATCACTGTTCATTTAAGTGATCTCTATAAAAAAATAAAACAATAATTTAGCAGTTACAAATCTCCAAAGGACATTTTCAAATGTACATATAGAAATGGTTGCACTGAGATTTTTAAGAAGCATCTTCCACATCTACATCCTGTTGTAATTGCTGTATGATTTTCTCTTCCAACTGCTGTCCTTTGCCTGCAAGAGAGGCTCTGGTAAGATGGATGTTTTGCTTGACTTCTTTGATATATCCTGAACTTTCTGTATCTCTATTTTTCTTCAATCTGTTCACTGTAAAGTTAGTTCGGTGTTTCTGTTTGATCTCTTCAACTGTCTTTATTGCATCAGTAGTTTTATTTCATAGCTCTCACTGGTATTTGACAGGTTCATTTCTACAATTTTCATATTTAAATGAATTATCCACTGTAAGCTTTTCACCAGCTGCTTTCCGGAATGCTTTAGTCCACCTGAACTTGCAAGGACTGTGCCTCTTTTTTGAAGTTTTAATGACATTTAGATTTACAAAATATGAATGCCTGGCAATCATTGTGGATGAATATCATGCTGTGGCCAGGGTAGATGGGTCCCAATAGAAATAACCCTCCTCCATACACATGTTGAACCTGTGTGGAGCCCCACCAACCAAACACCAACACCGAGCTTGAGAGGAGGTAAATGTGTGATTTTTTTAAAGACAAAATGATGTGCTCATCTTGGTGCTTGTTACAGTGCTTGTTACACCTAAATAAGATTAGGTGTTATTATTATTGCTATTACTACAGGTGCTTTGAAAATGAGAATGAATTCTCACTGATGTCATATGGGAATATTTCTTAGGGAAGGTGGGCTCAACTTGGGTCTTGAAGGGTGTGTCTAATCTTCTGTAGATAAGTATGGGGGTATATGGCAGCGAGAACATTCTTTACCCAGGTAAAGAAAATACGCTCCACAGGGACAATAACCAAATCTCCTTCTTTGATCACGCAAAGCTATCAGCTACTAAACGTATCAACTAAAGAAGGAATGAGTATTTTTTTCATATAACTAGATCCTCCACTTAGTACAAACAAAATACATGGTTTCCAGAAAATATTTAGAAAGCTTAGACAGATGAAGAAAATTAAAACTACTCAAAATGTCACCTTCAAGATATAGTTATTAAGATTTAAAAAATTTTAATTGTGGCAAAATATGCATAACATAAAATGCACCATCTTAACCATTTTAAGGGTGCAGCTCAGTAGCGTTAAGTACATTTGTATTGTTCTGCACACATCTCCAAAAACTCTTTCATCTTGCAAAATTGAAACTCTGTACCCATTGGACAACAACTCTCTGCTCCGCAGTCCCTCCAGCCCCTAGCAATCACCATTCTACTTCCTGTATCTGTGATTTTGATGATTCTAGGTACTTCGTATAAGTGGTCTCATATGGTGTTTGTGTTTTCGTGACTGGCATATTTAACTTATAATTGATATCTTAGTTTTGTTACCTATTTTTGTATGGAAATATTTAGATCTGCCATTGTTTATTTATTAATTTCCCCAGTGAGACAGTTAGGTGATTACATTAAAAAAAATTATAGGCAAGGCACAGTGGCTCATACCTGTAATCCTAGTACTGTGGGAGGCAGAGTCAGGCAGATCACAAGGTCAGGAGTTTGAGACCAGCCTGGCCAATATGGTGAAACCCCATCTCTACTAAAAATACAAAAATTAGCCAGGTGTGGTGGTGTGTACCTGTAGTCTCAGCTACTTGGGAGGCTGCTGCAGAAGAACCACTTGAACCCAGGAGGCAGAGGTTGCAGTGAACCAAGATGCGCCATTGACTCCAGCCTGGGTGATGAGTGAGACTCCGTCTCAAAAAAAAAAAAAAAAAAACAAATTATAAATAACCTTGCAACTATTATCCTTACTGTAAATCTTCAGGCCCCTTCATTGTCAGTTCTTTAGGATAAATTTCTAGACATCCATTTTTTGGGTTATAGAGTATGCTCCCCTAGTCTCTTGATAAATACTGCCACCTTTTCCTTGTAGACTGGATAAAGAAAATATGACACATATACACCATGGAACACTACGCAGCCATAAAAAACGATGAGTTCGTGTCCTTCCCAGGGATATGGATGAATCTGGAAACCATCATTCTAAGCAAACTGACATAAGAACAGAAAACCAAACACCAAATGTTATCACTCCTAGGTGGGTGTTGAACAATTAGAACACGTGGACACAGGGAGGGGAGCATGACACACTGCAGTCAGTTGTTGGAGGGGCTAGGGGAGGGACAGCGGCGGGTGGGGAGGGATAATGAGGGGAGAAATACCAGATACAGGTGATGGGAGGATGAAGGCAGCAAACCACCTTGCCATGTATGTACCGATGCAACAATCCTGCATGATCTGCACATGTACCCCAGAACCTAAAGTAAAATGTAGTAGCAATTTTGATTCCTACCAGCATTGTGAGTACTGATTTCCATGTTCCTTTTACTTTTCTTTTTTTACAACTCAAATTGGAACTATCTTTGATCCTTCATCAATCATTGCTTAAAGCCCAGTGAAGCGCAGACTTCACAAGGGATATACCATACACCTACTCTACTCCAAAGGGCTAAGAAATCAAACTGAGAGCTTCATGCTTCAAGAAGTTCAGGGCAGTTAACTTAATTCTGCTTAACCACAAAATCCTAAGTTCCTGGTTTAGGATTCTCTCAGTCTTTGAAGGTACAGAAAATCCTGTTACTTACTGGCCTAAGGATATAGCTTGCATTGACTGAATCTACACTGTCATTGTTCCTCAAATTAATTCCTCACAATACTGTTGTTAGAGAAACTCAGCAAAGAATTTAATTCAAGTTGAAATGCCAACATGAGAGAAAATCATGCCTAATCCAGCATATCATAGCAACCAAAAGAATCAGTCTACAAATAACTTTCTCAAAGTTTGATCTGGGAAGGTGCTTTTAAATCACCTCATTAGGGAAAGCAGTATATGTGCACACTAATTACCTATGACGAGATTTTTTTACCTGTGTCATGATGTAATAATATTTCCAAACACACATACAGACACTGAATTTTCTTGGTTAAATGTCAAGTGCAAATTTATCACATAGGAGGGTTTGCTTATTATGGCATTTCCTAAATAATCAGTTTTAGAGATTTAGCAAGTGATAAGAAATTAGTAAGCTTGAAGAGCAACGAAAACATTGCATCTGGAGATTAGATTGAATGGAGCACATTGCTGAGCGAGTATCTAACAATGTAGAAGATACTACAAGTATCCCAAACCATTTGTTAGAGGGAAATATCGACTAATATCTAATTTACGCTTGTTTTACAATGCATGCACATGGGCGGATGCACATTAAAAAGAAAGATATCAGGAAAACATCGGAACAGTACTGGTTAAGATCCCATTTCCTTTCCAATCTGAACTATGAGTTTCTGTAAGGGTAGGCATGAATTAAGTTTTGGGGTTTGATAGTTCTGAGCAGTGATTCAGTCTTCTGTCATAACTGGTGATTTCATTCCCTTTGGCTTGTGTCTGTCTGTAAAACCTTATTTCTGAAATTCCACTTGACTTTTCTCCTATCTTCCTCTTTTTATTGTTTGTCATGTGAAGACAGATTCACTGGTGTCAGCACCCCTGATTTATGGTGAAAGCTCAACGTAGGCAAATCCTGGCTTGGGGCATGATGGTGAGAGCAGGGGTGGTTGGGGACAGAAGAAACTGAGCACATATTCTCAACTATGTGAATCTCATCCCCAGTGGGGTGAAACTTGGTTGATAAAACTGGGAGGCAAAAAATACCTTATTCTTTAAACATGAGCACAGATATGCAGTCTATCTATTGTATTAAAATATTATGAGAGTGATGATTAGTAAAAAAATGTCTAAAAGGCTGGTGGGAGGTAGAGGTGATAATGAAGAAAGGTTAAGAAGTAGTGACTAAGAAGAAAAGTAATAGTTCTTTACAAGGCACTCACCTGCCTAGAAAGACCCAATTTAAGAACCTCTGTTCTTAAAAAGGGAAATATTCATTTTTAAAGGATATTTCCAATGACGGTTCTTTGGAGTGGAGGTTACAGACTAAGTTTCTTTTTCTTTTCTACCTCTACCGAAATATTCATTTTTAAAGGATATTTCCAATGACGGCTCTTTGGAGTGGAGGTTACAGACTAAGTTTCTTTTTCTTTTCTACCTCTACCGAAATATTCATTTTTAAAGGATATTTCCAATGACGGCTCTTTGGAGTGGAGGTTACAGACTAAGTTTCTTTTTCTTTTCTACCTCTACCTTTCTAGGATTTCCAGCACAGAGTGCAGCACAGGATAAAGGTCTGAGTCAGAAATGATAGCCTGCTTGTACTTGTGAAAAGTTAAATGGCTTCGAAATGACGACCAGCATCATTACTGATGAGACAGCGATGTAAATTCATGGGCATCTACTACATACTGGGTACTTTGTCCATGGTTACTACCTTAGTTAACATAACCACCCTGCAGAATAAGTATATTATCCCCATTTTACACATGAGGAAGTTAAGCAGCAAAGATGTCCGAACCAGAATGCGAACCCAGGTCTGTGTGACTCTCAAGGAGATACGCTTTTCACTGGACCATACTGCTCCTCATGAAGCAAACAGTTCATACGAAGGGTCCATGGAAAGCCCTCTGATTCCTTACAGGAGCTTTTTGCTTCTCTGGAGTTTTGACCTGGGATGCTCCTTTAGGTGCTGTATCACTCATATAACTCACACTCATCTTGCCTTTCAGGTTGTAATCTTAGCCTGTCCTAAAATGGCTCAAATGCAAATGTCTTCACTTGTTTCATTATCACTTAACGTTTAATGAGATACACGTAAGTTCCTAAATGAGGGTCCTTTCATTCTGCTTGAATGAACTCTATCACAGAAATAACCGGCATTACCACCCAAGCAAAAAGCCTGGTTTCCCTGAAGCCCCTCACTATAGATGGCAGCCCTTATGGTTCATAAGCTGTGTCTTTCCTTTAGCCCCCAGATGCTGTTTGGAAACATGCAAACATATTCTCCTCTATCATATTAGTTTTCCAAGGATCCTTCTTCCTATTTCTTTCTCATTCATAAAAACATTTGTATATTTTTTGGTCATATGTCTGATTATACTGATTAACCACGGACCAAACATGAATATTCTCATTCAACAAGAAAGGTTTTTGGCTTGCAGCTTGATGTAATGACTGTACAGGGGAATTTAACACATCCTTTATGCCACGAAGACCTTTGAATCATATTCTTTTAAAAACTGTTCCTTTACAATGATGCTGTATTTGGCTTCTCTTTTATTCTGTTACTTTCTGCCCAATAAATACTCCACAGTTTTCATTTTTTCCATGTCATTACTACTGTGTTAGCTGAGCCTTGCACATGTCAACGTAAATTTTATTTTTCTAAAATGAAATGTCAGAAGGTTAAGAGATCAAGCAATCAGCTGCTGCATCCCTTTTATAACATGTATTCTTCTACTTAAGAGGCCAAATTCTAGCCATCCTAAGATGTAATCAGACTGTATTTTCCAACTTCTTCAACTCTCCTTTCCATTATTTTTTAGTTAGGGTCACCTCATAGCTCTCAAGGTTTAAGTGGTAGCTCTGACTGTGAAGGTAGCTAGAGGCTGTTCTGAGAGAATATTTATATACATTGGAGATTGTTATTTTCCTCCTGTCCTTTTCTAAATGATCACAAGCTCATTTTCCTGCGTATCACAACATTTTGTTATTTTAGAGAGGAATAGGAATATTATCAACATAAATGGATTTTCTTTAAAGCATGGTACTTTGATTCACAAACTGCATCATAAAATAATTATGAAAAAAGCATGCCACTTAAAATTGACTTTCCCATAGCTACAGAAGGAAAAAGTGGTTTAAATAAATGGATGATACCAGAGCTTTTTTTCAAAATGTATTTAACACGATGGGATATCAGGGATCATAGGAGATTAAAAAATAGGCTGGATCTAATTCCAGAATTCAAGTTTATCTTCTTCTAGAACCAGTGTTCTTTGACACAAAGCAACAACAAAAACAACCCTCCCACCATCCACCAATCAAAAACAAAAGCAGTAACAACCGACGTAGTGCAGTAGCTTCCTTACAGATACATTGCATATTCTTCAGTTCTATGTTACAAATTTCATTTCACTTCACCTTGACCTTGTGTATTTACAGATGATCCTGCAATACATCATATTCAGTGAATTTGTGCTTCTTCTTAGCATGGAAGAAAATGTTAAGAAATATGCTGTAATTTACAAACTACTGACGTAGTTATCCTGTTTCCTTTTGTCTAATAGATGCTGGGTCTTCTTCCTTCTTACACACAGACTTGTAGAGGTTTAAAACTGAATTCAATCTAATTTTGTAGATGAGCAAATCAAGGCTCCGTGAATTAAAGTCACACACTTAGTCTAGCAAAAGAACCGGTAGATGGGGAACCTGAGCAGAAAAGTGTGGAGGTAAGCAGCAGAAGACATTTTACTATGCCGAGAGACAAACATCCAAGCAAGAATTCAGGACATTTAAAATATGTTTAGAAGATGATTGAAACTCAACATGCATGATTTGGTTTCTGTTTTCTGAGAGAATTAAATATTTCTGTCCAATATTATTGTACGAAATCAGTATCTGCCCAGGAGTCTGACCCAGATTAAAATCCTAGCTCTGTCTCTTTCTGTGCACCTGCAAGCAAATAGATACATCTAATTTTCAGTTTCTCATCAGTAAAATGAGGATAGTAAGTTTTATTCCATGGGATTACAGTGAGAATGCAATATAATGTGTGAAGTACTTTGCATTATGAATGGCCCAGAGTACATGCTTAATGACTGACTTTTCATTATCCCTACTTCTCTGGTCTTGGCTGTACATAGGAAGACTGTGTGGAATTATGTCCAATCCTATAGCAGCAGTATCATAGTAAACAGAAGTGACCCACATGCATAATCTGAAGAGTTAGACCAGAGAATAAAAGAATAAAGAGGGAGTGTCTTGAACCTAAAGGGAAGTCCTCTGCAATGTTCTTGTGGTTAGAGTTTGATGTGATTTCATTTGTTTAATTTGGGTAGATTTCAAATAAAGGACAGAAGTATTAGATAAGCAAACAGGAAAAGAAGGAATCTTTGTGATCATCATGGTGTTATATATTTAAGGAAGTTAAAGCAACATTATTTTAATTGGAAGGATGTACGTTAATAAAAACAGAAGGGAGAGGATTTCTTTAAAAAATAATTATAATGGCCTGGCGTGGTAGCTCACGACTATAATTCCAACACTTTGGGAGGCTGAGGGGGGCGGATCACCTGAGGTGAGAAGTTCAAGACCAGCCTGGTTAACGTGGTGAAACCCCATCTCTACTGAAAATACAGTAAAATTAGCTGGGCATAGTGGTGGGCACCTGTAATCCCAGCTACTTGGGAGGCCGAGGCAGGAGAACTGCTTGAACCCAGGAAGTGGAGGTTGCAGTGAGCCGAGATTCTGCCATTGCACTCCAGCCTGGGCAACAAGAGTGAGACTTTGTCTCAAAAAAAACAAAATTATAACAATCCCAATTCCATAACTTATAATAACATAGTGGTGGTGAAGATTAAGGACTTGGAGTCAGACAGATGTGGGTTCACACCCCAGCTTCCCCATGTGCTGTGCAATCTGGGCAGGTAGTTAACCTCTAAAACTTGGTATCTGTATAATGATAATATGTATAAGGTTGAATCATATGAAATTACCACTTTCGTAAGTCAAAACCAGTCACATGCTGGATAATTCATATAATTCAACCCAGCCGTGAGAATAAAAAGATAATGTAACTAAAGTTATTACCACAATCACAGGCACTTTCTAAGTGTTCCATAAGTGGTAGTTATTATTATGTTAACGTGTCCAACAACTGGAGAATAAAAAATTACATTACAATTCCTCCATACAATGAAGTAAGATAAAAACAGCTAAAATCATGACTGTGAAGAATAATTAAGGGTATAAAACTATAATCATAATAAAAATGCTAAATTTAAAAAAATGAAGATCTAATACTATATATACAATTCCATTCTAATTTTAAAACATATATGCAAGTCTATTTGTCTGTTTATATAGAAAGTTATCTGGAAGAAATATATTAAAATGTTAAATACAATTAACCCTGGATAAATGATATTAAAATTATTTATTATATAAGAATTATATTATCTTCTTTACATATTTCTTCCCATTTTCTATAAACTCAAACTACTTCCATAATCAGGAAAAGTATGTACTCTTCCTTTCTATCCCTCAAAGTACAAAAATATAACAAGAGTTCTTGTCATATATAGGAATAACACCCTATTTGATAAATGTCGTTTTGTTATCCACTTTAAAATTTATCATCTAGGTATTGATTTGAGTTCTAATTTCCTTTTGCATAGTATTTTTGTGCATGTTGTGTATGGGGCAGGGTTAAAGAAAAAGCTAAAACATGAGATATCAAGGCAGAGTTACAGAAACAAAAATTTAGGCTGTTAAGACTAGGGGGAAAGGTATGGAATTTAAGAATGTGTTGTAGTCCAGCCAGACTGCTATAACAAATTACCATAGACTGGGTGGCTTTTAAACAAAATTCATTTCTGACAGTTCTGGAGGCTTGGAAGTATAACATGAAGGTGCTGGCTGGTAAGGGCCTCTTTTCTGGTTTATGAATGGCTGTCTCCTCACTGTGTCCTCACAGAGAAGAAGTGGTGAGAAAGCTCTCTTGGGTCTCATAAGGGCACTAATCCCGTTCATGAGGGCTCTACCCTCATGACCTAATTACTTCCCAAAAGCTTCACCTACTGACACCATCACTTTGGGGGTCAGGATTTCGACATACGAATTTTGGTGGGAACATTCAGTCCATTGCAGAGTGGTAATTATTTAGGTATGGAATTAGCAGGCATCAATAAAGACTTTTCGACTATTGGTATATTCTTCAATAATTTTCCTTTCCCAGTTTTGTGCAGCGTCTCCACAATTTTGCCTTTGGGGAAACTTTATAGGTGAGACCTAGCATAGCTCCTGAAGGAGACCATTTTAGGAAACTCCTTTGGATGCAGCTTCCAATGGATGTGTCATAAGCCAAAATCTGCCCTCTCATAAGTGTATCATGAAAAAGCATAGATGATGCTTCTACAACGCTTGTGTTTATAAATACTTTGATAAATCTTACTTCACTATGATCCTGTGAGATGAACAGGGCATGGATTACCCAATCCATCTTGCAGAATAGACAAGAAGATGGGAGGGTAACTGAATTGTCTTGTCTCCCACCACTAGAGCACAGTAAGGATTAGAATGAAAACTTCTACTTCCCAAACCTGGGCTTATGTGCCTCTGCTGTTGAGGGCTTTTTAAAGATCTATTTCAGGGTAGCTTGTAATACGAATAAGAAATCTTATAAGAACACAGGCCAGGTGTGGTTGTGCATGCCTGTAATCCCAGCACTCAGGTGGATCACCTGAGATCCGGAATTCGAGACCAGCCTGACCAACATGGAGAAAACCCAGCTCTACGAAAAAGACAAAATTAGCCAGGCGTGGTGGTGCATGCCTGTAATCCCAGCTACTCAGGAGGCTGAGACAGGAGAATCGCTTGAATCCGGGAGGCGGAGGTTATAGTGAGCTGAGATAGTACCGTTGCACTCCAGCCTTGGGAACAAGAGCTAAACTCCGTCTAAACACACACACACACACACACACACACACACACACACACGGGAAAGTAAAAAATGAAAAAAAAAGCAAAGAATAAATGAAAATTGTAATTCTTTATTACTTTTTATGTTACTTCCTCTCTCTGAAAATGTAGTAGTTTGAGGCTATAAAATTACTACAAATATCCAGATCCTGATCAGTGACTGATGTATAAGCATAGAATGTTTGGTTCTTAAAACCACTCAAGGAAAAAAATAGACAAAGGAAAGAGCTTATTGTGTAATTATAGCTGTGCTTCCTGTCTAATATTGTTATAGGCAGAGATTTGGAAGCCTTTTCCTTCTGACACTAAGTACAGAGTTGAGTTATAGGAAAGAACATGTATCCGTACTGTGAATACACTTCACTCTCAGAGTGAGTATTCTCAGCACTAACCCTTCCCAAGCAACTTTAGCCCTTCTGGAGAAATTGTTAAATATTAGAGACAGCACTGGACAGCTGGTCAGAATACCTAAGTTCCTGTCAACTAGAATCTGTGAGACAAATAAAAAGACAAGTGACACAAACCCACATGGCCCATTTCCTTTTCCATAAAGTAAGGGGTTTGAATTAGGCTAGCAGTTTTTGACTCTGACACATGACACATAGCATAGCATTTTACAAATGCTGGTGTCTGATCTGATCTCCAGAGATCCTGACTTTGTTAGTCTAAGTAAATTTCTCCAAGTGATGCTGATGTCAGGCAGTTTTAAGAAACACTGGGTTAGGCGACCTCTGAAATACCTCTAGCTTTCAGATTCTTTGTTATTTTGGTTCTGTTTTTCCTTCCAAGAGCAAACCAGAGAGGGGATACAATATTCCACCTACCATTTTCCTCCTCTGTTAGTATAACTTGCTGGCTTGTAATTGGGATAGAGCTTTTAAATTTTAGTGGCGAGTGGTAAATATAGCTAGTTAAAATGCCGATTAGTAGGCTCCACTCCATGAAATTCTGATGTGGTAGACCTGGGGCATTGTCCAGAAATCTATATTTTTCACAAGCATCCACGTGATTCTGAGGCCACTGATTTGATGAGAACCAAATTTTGAAAAACACTGCCAAAGGCATGATTTGTAACTTCATGGATAGGATTTTCTCTGGGGAAACTTTGGGATCCTGATTCACTTTGGAATACAACTTTGGATAAACTGAGAAGTAGGTGCAGTGACTCGAAGACCCAAACCTCATAGCTCTGAGCTCCCCTCTTCATTTAAGTTTCAATCAGGTAGCTAGGGTGCTGGCTTTCAACAAAAGCTGCTCTGAATAAGTAACAATAAGAAGATTAGAACACAGAGCAGACAACAGCTTCTATAAACAGATAGAAACATAAAAAATGATAATGAAAAGCTGGGCAAAAGATATGAACAGGCAACTCAGAACAACGAACTCAAATGATGAATATGCATCACCATATCAGGGACATAAAAATCAATATAAGAACAAGGTATCATTTTTCACAATTCAAATTGGCACGCATTTGATAAGTTTGGTAGTATCAAGTGATTACTAGGAAACTAGTATTGATGCAGTCATGGTGTAATACAAACTGGAAGAGCCAGTTTAGAAGGTGATTGGATAGTGCTCTTAATTATATATGCTGTTATGCTCTGATGCTAAAAATATAATTTTACTTCTCAGTATTAGCTTGAGAAATACTGGAACATAAACAAAAATAAATATGTTCAAGAATGATTTTAAAACAGAAAAATGGTAACCATGTATATATGTCCATAAAGGAGCAAGTGTCTGAATAAATTGTAGAAAATCTTAGTGATATCACACAACAAGGAGAAGAAATGAGGTAGATGTGTGTGGACTAGCTTGGCAGATCACCTACACTTACTGCTGAGTGAAATGTAGATACAGAATGGTATTCGTTGTGATAACTTGTCTCCAAGTGGCACCATCCTTTCCCTTGCCATTTCCCCTCTCAAGAGGTTGCCTCTATTTCTATCCTTCCCTTGAATCTGGGCTGGTTTAAATGAATTCCTGGACCAGAAACGTGTGGCAGGAGTCATTCTGGGCTTAACAAGCTTTGCAGGTTTCACCTGGGTCTCTTGGAACACATTATTGCAACTCTTGCTCTAGGGAGAAGTTATCTGCTCTGTAAGAAATTCTGTTGTTCTGCGAATGTCATGCGGAGAGAAGGGGATCACAGCCAGCCTTGGATATTCCAGTCATTTATACATATTTATACATATATTCCAGTCATTTATATATTCTCAGCCTAGGCAATAAGCATGCGAGTGAGGCTGCATCTTGGACATTATGGTCCCAGCAGGTGCCATGTAGTGAACAGCCAAAGTCCAGGACATATGGCCCAGTCAAACAATCGCAGCCATCCCTATCCTTTTGAGCCACTCCAACTGAAGCTCCAGACGTCGTGAAGCAGTCACACTGTTCCTGTGGTGCCTTGCCCTAATTTTTGACTCACAGAATGTGAGCATAAGAAATGTGGGTCTTTTTACAACAGAAAGTTTTTGTATATGTTATGCACCAATAGATAAACAGAACACTCACAATAATACCACTGTATTTTAGAAAAAAATACTAAAAAACACAAGATACTATCTGCATTTGTGTCTATACATATGTACATATACAATCTAAAAGGGTACACACTAAAGTGATGACAATATTTACATCTGGGTCAGAGAGGAAGTCAAGCAGGAATGAACATGGTGGTCCTTAAAAAGGACTTTAACCTTAGGTAGAGTGACGATTCTGTCAGGAAGACAGACACTACTGTGTTGGTTTAAGTAGGAGGGGTTTGATTTCAGGTAGGTGTTTACAAAAACGACAGGAATAGCGAAGGTCAGAGAAAGCTGACACTAGTGCTCAGGTGTGCCACTGACTCAGCGAGTCACAGGAAAGAACCTGGGATGGTCCCCACTGCTTGGAGGGGGAATGTCTGGAGGCTGCTGCAGAGCCTCCCAGCGTGGGAGCCTGGACACCTGCCCTCATAGCTGTCTCACTTCTTCCTTCATTTGTAGTGTGTCTTGACACATAACAGATGACATGTTCCCAGTACAGTGGATATATGCATTACTTTACCTACTTTAACAAAAATAATCCTCCCCAATGGATCAGTGGCTTAAAAGGATTCCTACAAGGCAGCTATGATATTAACAGTGCAAGCATAGCTGATCGATGAGAAAACTGTAGCACTGACACTTTTTTTTACTAGTGTGAACTTTCCCTCCACATTATAAAATTCAAAACAATGATAATCTAACCTTACATTAAAAACTTCAAAACTGTTAAACACACTATTTGAAATATAGAAGGATGCACATATTACAACATATTTCTGTGGAGTTACTTTTTCTAACTACTATACCCATTTAAACCAAGAGTCTAAGTATTCAAGTAAATTCAACAAAGATTTAGACCTTTAAATTGCAGTAAGCCAAAAACAAATAATGCAACACAAGAAAGCTGTTTTTGTAGCATTAAAAGAAGACATATAATTATTTAAAATATTTTATCACATCTTTAGCTCATTTTAAAACTCTATTCTTGCATGTTTCATGTTTTTAAATACTCATTTATAAATAAATTATGAACATGGAGATAAATGTTCAATCATATTGAAATCACAAAATATTATAATACAGCAATCAAAAATGTTCTGTGCCATTATAGATAAAATAAAATATATAATTATTTAAATATATTTAAATTTCATCTTTATTTCATAATATCCATTTTCTATTTTCAGTCAATATTAATATTCATATTTATAATTAATAAAAAGTATCTGTATATTAGGGATGAGTGTTTATATGTTTCTGTTGCTAGAGTACAAAATCAACTTGTTTGAAGATCTACTCTAGTCCATGAAAATGCCTGGTCGTGGCCTAGAATAGAATAGGTAGGTTTCTTTGATGTTGTTTAGGCTTCATTTAAATGCAAGTAGGCGCTTCTCCAGGTTGGATTGGATGCCCACCAGTGCGCTCGCGTGCCTGTGTGTGTGCGTGTTCTACAGAGTGTACAGGGAGACAACACAGACAAATTCAATTTAGTTATTTGGTTAGCAAATTCAATTTTCTGATTAACTGTACTCAAGTCATGGTGAGGGGATAGAGAAGTAAGACACTGGATTTCTGCCTCAAAGGAGGATACGATGTCGCTGTTATTGGAGAGAAAGACCTAAATAAGCGTGAGTGGTATAATAAAGATATAAAGTATCGCCAGATATAGGTGAAGGGGAGGGAGGCAGCAAATCATACTGCCACGGATGCACCTATGCAACAACCTTGCATGTTTTTCACATGTACCCCAAAACCTAAAATGCAATAAAAAAAATAAAATTAAAAAAAAAAAAAGATATAAAGTATCTTTATTATGTGTTTAGTCAAGAGAAGGTAAATATACTGAAGGTTATGGTTTAGAAACTAGACTCAGGCTAGTTACACAGTGCCGTGTGTTGCTTTTCTAGTCTATAAAGATACTAACACCTCCCTACACAGCTCACAGATCACTGTGAGGTTAAAATAACTAAAACTTGAGAACCTAATGTAACATATACAAATAACAGGAATTATATTTTAGCTTAGAAATCTACATTCTTTTAAAGGCTTTAGCTTGATTTCTTTCTTGCAAATGGAAAGTATAATGGTTGGATCCCTGTTTTAAATCCAGGCTCCCTCTATTGGAGCTTTTGCAGACCTTTAATTTTAAGCTATGCCTATCTAAGATGGGGTGGCAGCGAAGGATGTCTTCTGCCCGTGAACTGAGCATACTTTCAGTTTCTTTTGAGAATTATTCTTTTACTTTTTTAAAGATTGACGAAAAACTCTTAATACTACATGTTAATTCATTTATAACTGCTTGTTTTAGAAAAGATTTTCAAAAGGAAAATATTGAATAAGCTGGGGTTTACTGACCTCTGATGGCCAGAGTTAAAATTGCTAATTTTATCATGCTACTTAGGATGACAACATAAAGCTCCTTCTGGAAACTGCCCAAGTCTAGGTTGTAAGGCAGTCACGAATCACCAGACAAGAAGAGGGAGACCACAGGATGTCAACTAGTCAACCTTTATTTTCTCAAGCAGGATTTATTTAGCTAATTTTGGGCTGAAGCTTTGTTAAATTGATGGTAATTTATTGAAAAAAACCTTGATGTATAAGTCAGTGTATTTTTGATCAGAAATCCAAACTCCATAAGTGGTTAATTAGCATTTAAAAGACTCTTCAGAAATCCACATTAGAGAAATGGTTGACTACAGCATTTCAAATATTGCTATCTAAATCTGTAATAGAGTGTGTTAATTAGCATAAGTGATATTGAAAACAGTGTGCTTTGGAGATGTGATGGCTTCTGAGACATGTAGTTGGCTAGAAATATTGTATAGGCATCTTAGCTTTTGTGTGATAGGGTGCAAGAATTTGACAATAAATGTTTGTACATAGAGCGGAATTAAGTCCAAGCCTTGCTTTCATTACCGTGTACCTGGTAGCAAGGATATAAGGCAGAAGATAATAGCTCTCACCTAATTCTAGTATTTGGAGGCATCAAGAGTCACCAAAGAGAAATTGACTATTGTGAAGTGGTTAGATTGGCTTTGGTCAATTGTGCCAAGTTATCCATCATAGTCCTAAAACTTTACAGAAGAAATGATTACAAAAACTGATTTGTACCATTCCCTATGCTTTATACCACATTTCATCAGGATATTCCTCCTAATTTTTATCCCAAATCACATTGTTAAAATTTATGCATAGTACCATTGAATACAGGTTAGAAGAGAAATGAACTATCCCCAGCCAATATTATATTTTTCCAGTGGAATTAGCTTAAAAAATATATCCATGGCCAAAGATACTTGATTTGAATGGTAATTAAGAAGATGACATGGCTTTTTGCATGGGTAAATATGGCTGGGAATTTGTTCAGATGTCCTAGGGGACACTACTGGTAGCCTAAAATGTGAACATCATTTTTGTGCACAAGCAGCTTGTACTGTATTAGTGTCACTGTTCTGTCAATTTACTAGAAGGGAAATAGCAATAATAAACTTGACATGTTTTTTTTTTAAAAACATTGTTTCATATAAATATGTACTTAAAATTGGATTTATACCATATTTTGAAGAAAACTAGACTTACACTGCTTTGAGATCAGGATCCAGTACTAAAAAGTTGACCTTCAAGGCCTTTTAGGATTCGGGATCTCTTGGGATCTCTTGACCTCATCTCCACTCCTTTCTCCTAATTCTGTCTTCCCTGCCTTAGCCTCCTTAATTTAACTTAGTAAAGTCACACGAGGTTCTTACAATGTCTTCAAGCAAGGCAAGAGTAACCACAGCAAAGAGAGGAGAGACCACTTCTGTGGCCATGCTAAGTTGCTTTTGAGGCAGCCCCCAATACTTCCCACCTCTTGGTGTTTATACCCTCTCCTTGTGTGTGGGCTGGGCCTAGTGACTCACTTATGATAGATAAAATATGTAAAAAGTGATGGAATGTCACTTCTGAGATTAGATTAAAAAGAGATGATGACTTCTGTTTTGGACATCCTCTCTGGCTCTTTTGCTCGCTTGTTTGGGGGAAGCCAGCTGTCATGTTGTGAGATTCCTTTTGGAGGGATCCATGTAGCAAGAAACTGGTATCTCTGGCTAATGGACAGTGAAGACCCACGGCCTGCCACTAGCCTTGTGAGTGGGCTGGGAAGTGAGTGAGCTGGGAAGTGAGTGAATCCTTCACCAGCTGAAACTTGAGATGACTATAGCCCCAGCTATCGCTTGATGGCTGCCTTGCAAGAGACTCTGAGTCAGAAGCACCCAGCTATGCTAGGATCAGATTCCCAACCCTCAGAAACCACAAGATAATACGTGCTTGTTGTTTTAAGCCACAAAGTTTCGGGGTAATTTGTTATGTATCAGTAAATAACTAATGTAACTGCTAAAGGAGACTTAGGAAGTTTGGGGAGTTACAAGTGCTCAGAGACATCTAAACCCAGCCAGCGATCCTATTCCAGTTCTTAAGCTTTAGTTTTCCCAATCAATCTCTTTATATTTCACGGAAAGAGTCTGGAAAACCTCTGAATTAAACTTAAATTCTAATTCTCTACTCTTCAGGATGATATTCTGATTGATTTTTGAGTACATACGCTATGGTTATAAGAGATTTGTTGAGACAAGTCAAAGGAGGAGATCTCTGGTTTTCTGACCATGTTTTAAAATGAAAATTAAAAACTTTAGCTTGTTGTCTTCTTTCTAAGCTTTTTAGGACAGTCGTTGTATTCCCCATTCCTACTTTAGTTGCCAGATAATCTGGTAAAGCCATGCCACAGGTGATATAATTTAAGCAATCATCTTGCAAACACATGGACTAGAGATGTCTCATTTTTCATGGTATCCAGAAAATCCCTGTCTTCCAATCCAATCAGATCAGACAATTAATTCCACATTCCTATCCTTGAGGGTCTAGTTCTTGCAACTGCTTCTGGTAAACTCTGTGTTTAGTGAAGGCAACAGTAATCACTCTAGGGATTTACAGCAGAAAGAGATTAAGACAGGGAATAAGGTACTTAAAAATTAATGGAAAGTCTGAGAAAATGGAAGCCAGGAGGCACTGCTGAAACTACTGAGTTCAGGAGCAGACTGGGCTATTTATTGCCTAACTTAGTCATTCATATATGCAACACATATTGATTGAATATCTGTTAAGAGCCAGGTACCCAGGTATTCTAGGCCCTAGGTGAATACAACTAAAAAGTCCTGTAATCTCGTGGAGCTTATATTATAAATAGAGCTGTAACTACTTTATAGGTTGATGTGAAATTAAAGAGCAGAGGTTTGGGGAGATTCCTTAACATTGGGTATTTGGGAAGGTTGCTTTTGAGAGGGTGACATTTGATACAATTTCCGATCAATGAGAAAGAGCTAGCCACGTGAAGATTTACTGGAAGGGCATGCCAGGCAAACACAGCACGTAGTGCAAAAGCTATAAAGTAGGAATGAGCTTGCCATATTCCAGAACAGACAGGAGGTGACAGTGTCTCAGTAGACAAGGGGCTGGGAAAATGGCAGGGAGGAAAGTCAAGGTTTGGCAAAGATCACAACATGTTGAGCTTTGAAGGTCATTGTAATGTGTTTGAATTTTCTTCCAAGTGTAGAGGGACCTGTTGGAGGGCTTTAATGAGGGGAATGACATGATCTGATTAATCCTTAGAGACCATTCTGGCTCACCTGAACTCATGTCATTTTTAAAATACCCACATTTGTACTTGTTCTCATTGCTTAAAGAATGTCACTTTAGCTACTGTGGTTTAAATGGTGATATATTAGTATGCTACTTTCTTTTATGAGAACAGCTCTGATATGCTTCCTGTGTTTAGACTCATACATGTGCTGTTTGGCCAATTTTGCTTATAACATTTCCAAAATTGTGTTGTTTCTACTGTTTGCTTTGTGCAAGTGTTTTATAATGGCTCTTTGGTTTTTTTATACATGGTCTTTGGTTTTAGGACTGAAGACTGTAGTAATTAGTTGCCTAAGAACTCTAGTAAATGCTTAATACAAATTAATGAAACTGCAATGATGTGGGATTTATATTTAGCATCCATTATTAAAATCTAGAGTGAGCTAAGTAAACCTTCAAAGTGACTTTACAATGAACTTTACTAAATGACTTCAGCATTTCTGATAATTCATCATCAATAAACATAATATAGTTTATTAATTATATTTGAAAATCAGTTTCTCAATTATTACCTTCCCTTCCAATTACTTATGTGGACATACTACTTTGACAATTTTAATTGATTTAACTCACTACTTCAGTATCAATTCTTTAGTTATTTCAAATGTCTTATCACAACGTAATTTAGGTGCTTGACAAATATTTTTGAGTATGTACTGCTGTATTTCAGGCACTTTGCTAAAAACAAGACAAAGTCTCTCATGAAGCTTACAGTCTAATGGGAAGAACAGTTACTCAAGTAATTAATTATTAGGTTGGTGCAAAAGTAATTGCGATTTTTGCCATTTTTAAAAGTAATATCAATTACTTTTTTAAACCAACACAATAATTAACTATAATTGCTGAGCATTGTATTGGAGAACCTGACTTGGCCCCAAGGCTCCTCTGAGGAAGAGATATTTACCCTGAGACCTGAACAAGACTCACTGGCCTCATGAAGAGTGTGGAGAGTGCCCATGCAGTAGGGGACCCAACGATGAGAACTCAGATGCCCAAAACATAAAGCTTTTGAAGGACTGAAAGAAGACTGCGCAGTGGTGCAAGGCAATGTGATTTATTTGATGTTCTTTAGGAGCAGAAAAACTATTTTTGGCAATTATTTTAAAATTGGTATGCAGCCAGGTGTAGTGACTCATGCCTGTAATTCCAGCACTTTGGGAGGCCCAGGTGGGTGGATCACCTGAGGTTAGGACTTTGAGACCAGCTTGGCCAACATAGCAAAACCCTGTCTCTATTAAAAACACAAAAATCAGCTAGGCATGGTGGGTATCTGTAATCCCAGCTATTCAGGGGCTGAGGCAGGAGAATCACTTGAACCCAGGAGGCAGAGGTTGCAGTGAGCCAATATTACACCACTGCATTCCAGCCTGGGCAGCAGAGTGAGAGATCATCTCAAAAAAAAAAAAAAAGTATGCAATTTGCTAAATTTAACATTCGAAAATTTAGTTTTTCTATTAATTTTATGATCAACTTAAAAATCTTATTTTACATATAAGTCTAATAAATTTACACTACCACTTTAGAAAAGCTTTTAAATACTTTAAATAAATACCATAAATTTATATTTAACTATTAAGTTTAGGGGTAAAAGTACAGGTTTGTTACATAGGTAAATTTGTGTCATGGGGTTTGTTGTACAGATTATTTCATCACCTAGGTATTAATCCTAGTATCCATTAGTTATTTTTCACGATCCTCTCCCTCCTCCCACCCTCCACCCTTCAAAAGGCCCCATTGTGTGTTGTTACCCTCTATGTGTCCATGAATTCTCATCATTTACCTTCCACTTATAAGTGAGAATGTGTGATATTTGGTTTTCTGTTCCTGTGTTAGTTTTCTAAGGATAATGACCTCTAGCTCCATCTCTGTTCCTGCAAAGGACATGATCTCATTTTTTATGGCTGCATAGTATTCATATCCAGTATATATCCAGTATATATATTCATATCCAGTATATATCCAGTCTATCATGGATGGATATCTATCACAGTATTCATATCCATAGTATATATCCAGTCTATCATGGATGGATATTTACATGGATTCCATGTCTTTGCTATTGTGAATAGGGCTGCAATGAACAGTACATGTGCATGTGTCTTTATAATATGATGATTTCTATTTCTTTGGGTATATACCCAGTAATGGGATTGAGAGGGCTGAATGATACTTAAACAAATTAACAGAAAAAAAAACAAATGGCTCCATTAAAAAGTGGGCAATGGACATGAACAGAAACTTTTCAAAAGAAGACATACAGGTAGCTTAACAATCATATGAAGAAAAGCTCAACATCACTGATCATTAGAGAAATATAGATAAAACCACAATGAGATACCATTTCACACCAGTCAGAATGGCTATTAGTAAAAAGGTTAAAAATAACAGATGCTGGTGAGTATAAATTAGTCAACATTTTAATTAAAGAATGGAATAACAGTTGTGTTCATTCTCCCACTCTCAGGTCAAAGTCCACCAGTAAAAGTTCTCTAACGTGGGAGTTTTGATGCCAAAGATACCCTGAAAGAGTGCTTAAGTCTCATTGTACAATGTAAATGTCCACCTACAAATATATAAATAGGAAAAGGTAGTTAAAAATTAGCAGTTATTTGAGAAAAGTCAGTGTCATGAAAGAGAGGCTCAGATTCAAGAAATGGGAAAAGAAATACCCCAAGGGAACAGAGTTAATACAGGGAAAAGAGAAAATTTTAGAATAAACAAAATAAGTATCCTAGAGATTTGAAGCATACTTTGCCCATAAGAAAGAAAAGTCTATTATGAGAAAGAAGCAATGTTCCTGGAAGTTAAAAACTTTTTGATAAAAAAGAGAAAGAAATAATCGAGCTAAATAGCAGAGTGGACGTTACTGAAGCCTGCATTACTGAAATGGGTGATGGTTTGGAGGGCTACATCCAGAGCTGAATGCAAAGAGCTAAGGCAACCACATGTGAGAGCAAAGGTAAGGGTCATGGAGGGCAGATCTAGAGAAACATATGGTTTTATGGAGGTATTGAGAAAGAACAGCATGGGGAAGATGAACAAATAATTGAGGAAATACAGTAATGACTCTAATCTTTAGATTGAAGAGATCCTCTGACTGTGGGGTACAAGGATTTGGGGCGGTGGGGGGCGGCTACAGCACATCTATGCCTATAAACAGCGTGGTGACATGTCTGAAAGCCAAAGATAAAGAAAATAGCAAGAACCACAAAAAACAAAATGCAAAGTGCCTGTCATAAAAATATCAGACGAAATCACATTACTCACTCATTAGTAACACCAGATGCATGAAGATAAGACAGGAATATCCTCAAAATTTGAGACAGTGCTATTGTTTTAGCCAATACTGTTTTACAGAAAATTGGCATTCAGTGTGAAAGTAAAATAAAGACATTTTCAGACTTGTTAGTCTCAGAAAGTTTACCATCTAAATACCCTTTGGGAGAATTCTTTGAGGTAGGAATCCAGAAAAATCCAGGAAAAGTAAAAATGAATTGAAAAAAGGGGAATTCATGATATGAAAATATTGTTAAAGTGGTTGTGAAGATGTGTTCAGGAGAGAAAGAAGTCAAAACCCCGCTATTTTTTTTTCTCAAAACCTGCTTATTAATGTCTTTTGGTAAAAAAAGAAAAGAGAGAGAAAGGAAGAAACAAAAAAAGAAAGTAAAAAAGGGAAACTGCCAGAAATAGAATGAATAACTAGAGAAAACAAAGAACCAGTTAACAGCCCCCACCTCGTCCCAAAGTCCTGATTAATCCAACATGAAAGAAAAAGGAGAGAAAAACATAAACAATCAGAACATGAGACAAAATGGCAGGAATAAGGCACAACTTACATATTACAGTGAACAACAATTATTAAATCACAGAAACTGTTAAATAGGGTTAACAAATTAAACAAATGAGCAGGAAGTTTGAAAATAAAAACAGGTAACAATAAAACAAAAATAATAAAAACAAAGTTGCAGTAATATTAAAATTAGAAAAGAACATTCATGGTGGAAAGGATTGCATGGCACCATGCCATTATGTTAATTATAATGCCATATGGTATGAGATGTTTGTATCTTTATGCAAAAATTACAGAGCAAAGGTGTTAGGAATACAAAGAGATTTAAAAAATCCTTTTATGTTTTCATCATTGTTGTAACAAATTATCACAAATTTAGTGGCTTACAACACCATAAATTTACTATCTGACTGACTTTCTAGAAGTCTAAAATGGGTCTCATTGGGTTAAAAGCAAGGTGTCCTCAGGGCTGCATACATTTTTGGAGTCTCTCGGATAAAGTAAAGATGGATTTGGGAAGTTAGAGATGTAAGGGGGAGTATAGATGCTACTTTGTCCTCAGGGTTTTGCCCATTGTCAGTTTGAACATCTGCTTTGAAAAGCAAAATGAACAACAAAAAAAGTCTCAAGAGTTAGAAGAGTGGTTGTTTCCCCAGGGAAGGTAGAGGTTCTGATTGGGAATGGACAAATGGAGGGATCCTTGGTGCCGGCAATATGTTATAGTTGGAATTGTGATGATATAGGTGCCCATTTTATAATAAGCTGAGAATCTATGTTTTATACATTTTGTTCTATTTTATAGCAAAATGGTTATTAAAATAATTTTCACACAGCTTCATTTCAAGCATTTTCAATCTTTAGTTGAAACAGATGTGTTCCTTGGAAAATAAAAATTGACACATCCAAATAGAAAGAGTGTGGTCCCTCTTGAGAGGTCTAGCTCAGCCAAAAAGTACCATGAGGTAAAAATGCTCAGTGTGAACGAGTCTTACCACTTTTTAAAGGAAGCTAGAAAGCTGAATGTTTACATGAAAGTTCCCAGTTTCTCTTTTTTTTTTGAGATGGAGTCTCACTCTGTTACCCAAACTGGAGTGCAGTGGTGCGATCTTGGCTCACTGCAGGCTTCACCTCCCGGGTTCAAGAGATTCTCCTACCTCAGACTCCTGAGTAGCTGGAATTACAGGCATGTGCCACCATGCTTGGCTAATTTTTGTATTTTTAGTAGAAATGGAATCTCACTACCATGACCAAGCTGGTCTCGAACTCCTGACCGCAAAGGATCCACCTGTCTTGGCTTCCCAAAGTGCTAGGATTAGAGGCGTGAGCTACTGTGCCAGGCCCAAAGCTCCCAATTTTTAAATGTAGGTTTAGATGAATTTTAAACAATGTGTGAGCCAACAAAACACATCTTCAAGGTTAAAGTTGGCTTGTGAGCATATGCTTGTAACCACAGAGGTTTGCCCTCAAAGGTAAAATAGAAAAGTTAAAAAGACTATAAAAGACTATTAAGGTTTCCAAGGTAACTGGGGGTGAGAGAGTTAGGTATATTTTGAAAATTATTGACATAATTTTTTTTACTCTGCCTTTCTGAGCACATAACATTGGCCCCATCCTACTGGAAACATCGAATAATTCATTAGCCTGTAGGAACAAATTAGGAATTTTTCACTGAACAAATTTAAACAGAAAGACTAAGATAATATTTAGCATCTGATGTTTAAAAGCTATTTTCTTCTGTGTACTATGTTAGCAAGCAGTAAGTAGCCATGAGTGGATCTGGGAACCAGATAATAGTCTTACATCCCAAATAGTTAAGCTCCCCATAGGTAAATATAAAGAATCCACAGAGAATTCAGCATGTTCTTCCACTCAGTGATACCTTTTCTATAAAAATAGAACTCTCTTCTAATGAGCAAAGACTAAATAATTACTTGATGTCATGCCAGCTATGTAGCAGCTGGACAATGTTAGACAGGGAATAGGTATTGAGAAAACCAAGCAAAGTGTCCATTTCTGGAATCGGTGATTCAGGAGTTAAAAGTTCAATGTGAACAGTAGCTTAGAAATGGGAAATCATGTCGGAATCTAGACAAAGTGTTTGCAGCACAGTCACTACAGAACGAGGTAGTGTGAGAATCATTAGGTCTCAAAAGTCAGGGGAGGTAAGATCTCCAGCTGCCCTGTTTGATGTGGTAGTCTCTTGCCACGTGGGGCTACGAGCAGTTGAAATGTGTTCAGTGTGGATGGAGATGTCCTGTAGTGTAGAACATGTACTGGACTTAGGAGACATTACTTACTAAGAATGTAAAATGTCTCATTAAAAATTTTAAATTTTGATTACATGTTGAAATGATAGGATTTTAGATATATTGAGTTAAATCAAATCTATTGTTAAAATTCAAAAGCAAATTGATAATGATGCACAAAACCCAAGGAGACAAATAAACATAAAACAAATAATAATGACTGTTAAAAATCTAGCTCTTTCTCCAGTCAGCACCACCAAAGCATCAGGCCAAGGGAGTTTTACAGGCCAGTGATATGAAATATTCAAAGAATAGATGTTTTAGACTTTTAGAGACTATAGTAAAAGATGGAGAGATTCTTAATTTTTTTTTTTTTGAGACGGAGTTTCGCTCTTGTTACCCAGGCTGGAGTGCAATGGCGCGATCTCGGCTCACCGCAACCTCCGCCTCCTGGGTTCAGGCAATTCTCCTGCCTCAGCCTCCTGAGTAGCTGGGATTACAGGCACGCGCCACCGTGCCCAGCTAATTTTTTGTATTTTTAGTAGAGACGGGGTTTCACCATGTTGACCAGGATGGTCTCGATCTCCTGACCTCGTGATCCACCCGCCTCGGCCTCCCAAAGTGCTGGGATTACAGGCTTGAGCCACCGCGCCCGGCCGAGATTCTTAATTCTTAAAACATGCATCTTACTGTGGCAGTGAATACAATAATACTATCATTCTCTGTGGCCATATCCTATTTTTTCTGTGAGATTGTAGAAATACACATACAGTAGGATGTGCCCATACCCTTGACGTGGATGTCCAAACTATCATCAGAGTCATCCTTCTATTCTCCAGGGTTAACTACCACAGTGCTTCCAATAGATTTACTCATGGAACATTAATTGAAAAATAACTTGCCCAGGAACAGACTTAATAGTTAAATCTCTTGATGGGTTCTTCAGAGATCATTCTGCTACATTACCTAAGCATGTAGTGTTTTGCTCGGAAATGTTTCACTCTTAAGAGATTCACATCATCTATGAGGAATGATGTGTATTTCTGCATGTGAAGAGAGCTGGAATCAGCAGATAAAGATGTATTAGGTAACTAAGCAGGCCAATGATGAATCTCATTAGCAGGATTTCAGCTGCTTGCCTAAGAAAGATCTTAGTGTTTTAGACGAAAAGTAAATTTCTTGTCTTCATGATTATTATTTAAAACTATAATCACATTTTGTGTCAGGTGAGACTACAACTATGCCTGCAATGACACCACTGAAGCATCTACAGCACGGATGCCCACTCTTTTGTCAGAGTCCACATGTCAGCCAGTACTGAGGTACTGGCCCTGTGAAATCTACGATCAAGATACTGAGTACCTTGCAAACTGGTAATAATATCATTTTTCCCTCCCTCCCTCCCTTCCTTCCCTCCCTTCCTCTCTTCTCCTTTTTTTCTTTCTCCCTTTCCTCCCTCCCTCCTTCCCTCCTTCCTTCCTTTCCTCTCTCTCTCTCTTTTTTTTTTTTTTTCAGATGGAGTCTTGCTCTGTTGCCCAGGCTGGAGTACAGTGGCATGATCTCGGCTCACTGCAACCTCTGCTTCCTGGGTTCAAGCGATTCTCCTGCCTCAATCTCCCCAGTAGCTGGGATTACAGGTGGGTGCCATCATGCTCAGTTAATTTTTACATTTCTTGGTAGAGACAGGGTTTCCCTGTATTGGCCAGGCTGGTCTCGAACTCTTGACCTCAGGCTATCCACCTACCTCAGTCTCCCAAATTGCTGGGATTACAGATGTGAGCTACCATGTCCGGCCAATATCATTTTCATCCACAATTCTTTTATTCTGTGGGACTTTGGGTAAGACATCTAAAATATGGTGTGCCCAGGATTTTAGAGACTTCTTGTAGGAATCTGAAAGAGGAGTTGTTGATTGTGCTTATTTAAATGAGGAATAAAGGTTCATGAATTGTGAACATCGAGGATTTCTCTTCCCTGGGTATTGGTCTGAACAATAATAAATTGTGTTTAGTATCTCTGTGTGTGAGAGTAAACAATGAAGAATTCAGCATGTACATTATAATGAAAACTGCTAAAATTTCTTCTTGTCATCTAAAAGAAGCTACATAATGACAAAGAAGTTGAATATGATTTGACTGTGTGGAACAATGCTAGGATCACTGCTCTGACAACTGTAAAGGATGAAAAGGAAAAATAACAATGAATGAGTGTTGTTCATTCTTGCCACCACAATGGCACTTCAATGTTTTTCTGTAGTGAGCAAAGTGAAAAGTTGATTTTTTGTCTTGGTAGACCCATGAAACTGGCATGAATGTGTTCTCCTTTTACAGGTCAGGAAACACAATTTTTCATAATTTTATATTACCAGTAGATACTCATTATATATATGTATGTATATATTTTAAAAGCCTGAGAATTTCTCTCTGATGCCATTTTTCTTAAGAGAATCAAAGTTTTTATAAACTACAAATTATTAACTGAACATACCTAAAAATATCAATCATCTGACTCTATCTTTTGCATAGTTTTCCATTTTTTGATTGCCTGACAAACATTTCTAATGATTCAGAAATTCTGTTTATTTTGGTAGACATAGTTCCCTTTTCTACAAAATTAGATATAAGGCTTTAAAGACATACAATAAGGTTGTCATCGTAAGAGTAGTGAGCAAAACTGTACCTTTTCTCTTTTATATCTTGATATTCAACTGGTAAAATAAGATTCATCTATTCACCCATTGAATTAATATTTATTTTTTGTCTGCTATGTGCTTAGAACTCTTGGGGATATAAGAATAAAATTAAGTTTCTATCTTCATGGATGTACATACTACTTAGTATACCAAATACATACACACACGTAATATATAATAGGATGTCATGTGGTGATACATGCTATATGATGAAAAACACAGAGGAATAAATAGAAAAGGTGTTACTGGAGGGCTGACTGGACACAGAGAGTGAAGAGGTGTTATTTTAGGCAAGGTGGTGTGACATCTCCAGATTTGTTCTTTTTGCTTAGTTTTGCTTTGGCTATGCAGGCTCTTTTTTTGGTACTATATAAATTTTAGAATTCTTTCTTCTAATTCTGTGAAGAGTGATGGTGGTATTTTGATAGGCATTGCATTGAATTTGTAGATCACTTTTGGCAGTATGGTCATTTTCACAATATTAATTCTACCCATCTGGATGTGTTTGGCGGTTACTGGATGAAATGTTCTGTATTTATATGTTAAGTCCATTTGTTCCAAGGTATAGTTTAAATCCATTGTTTCTTTATTGACTTTCTGTCTTGATGTCCTGTCTAGTGCTGTCAGTGGAGTATTGAAGTCCCCCATTATTGGGGGGATGTGTTGCCGTCTGTCTCATTTCTTAGGTCTAGTAGTAATTGTTTATACCTTTGGGAGCTCCAGTTTTAGGTGTGTATATGTTTAGTATTGTGATATTTTTCTATTGGACAAGGCCTTTACCATTATATAATGTCCCTCTTTGTGTCTTTTACCTGCTGTTGCTTTAAAATTTGTTTTGTCTCATACAAGAATACTTACCCCTGCTTGCTTTTGGTGTCCATTTGCATGAAATGCCTTTTTCCACCCCTTTAAGTTTATGTGAGTCCTTATATGTTAGGTGAGTCTCCTGAAGGCAGCAGATAGTTGGTTCATGAGTTCTTACCCATTCTGTGGTTCTGTATCTTTTAAGTGGAGCATTTAGGCCACTTGCATTCAACGTTAGTATTGAAATGTGAGGTACCTTTGCATTCACTGTGTTTCTTGTTGCCTGTGTACTTTTGTTTTTGTTTTTTTCTTTTTAATATGTACTTTTGTTTTATAGGTTCTGTGTGATTTCTGTTTTAAAGAGGTTCTGTTTTGATGTGTTTTCAGGATTTGCTTCAAGATTTAGAACTCCTTTTAGCAGTTCTTATAGTGGTGGCTTGGTAATGGAGAATTCTCTTGGTATTTGTTTGTCTGAAAATGACTGTATCTTTTCTTCATATATGATGCTTAGTTTCACTGGATATGAAATTCGTGACTGATAATTGTTTTGTTTGAGGAGGCTAAAGATAGGGCCCCAATCCCTTCCAGCTTGCAGGGTTTCTACTGAGAAATCTGCTGTTAATCTAATAGGTTTTCCTTTATAGGTTACCTGGTGCTTCTGTCTCACAGCTTTTAAGATTCTTTCCTTTGTCTTAACTTTGGAATACCTGATGACAGTGTGCCTAGGTGAAGATCTTTTTGCAATGAATTTCCCAGGTGTTCTTCATGTTTCTTGTTTTGGGATATCTATGTCTCTAGCAAGGCTGGGGAAGTTTTCCTCACTTATTCTCCCGACTATGTTTTTCAAGCTTTTAGATTTCTCTTCTTCCTCAGGAACACTGATTATTATCAAGTTTGGTCATTTAACATAATCCCAGACTTCTTGGAGGCTTTGTTTATATTTTCTTATTCTTTTTTCCTTGTTTTCATTGCATTGGGCTAATTAGAAGCCCTTGTCTTTGAGTTCTGAATTTATTTCTTCTACTTGTTCCATTCTGTTTCTGAGTCTTCCCAGAGCATTTCACATTTCTAAAAGTGTGTCCAAAGTTTCTTGAATTTTTTTTTTTTTTTTTTTGAGATGGAGTCTTGCTCTGTTGCCCAGGCTGGAGTGCAGTGGCACTATCTTGGCTCACTGCAACCTTTGCCTCCTGGGTTTAAGCAATTATTCTGGCTCAGCTTCCCAAGCAGCTGGGATTACATATACCCACCACTATGCCTGGTTAATTTCTACATTTTTAGTAGAGTCAGGGTTTCACTGTGTTGGCCAGGCTGGTCTCAAACTCCTGACCTCAGGTTATCCTCCCTCCTTGGCCTCCCAAAGTGCTGGGGTTATAGGTATGAGCCACCAGGCCTAGCCCATTTCCTGAATTTGTTATTGTTTTCTCTTTAAGTTATCTATTTCCTTGGATATTTCTCCCTTCATTTTTTGTATCATTTTTTGGATTTACTTGCATTGGGCTTCACCTTTCTCTCATTCCTCCAAGATTAGCTTAACTGACATGGAGACCTCTGATTTATGATATTAAGGAAATTAGGTTGAGGTATTTAAAAAAGAGGGCAAACATCCTTTCCAGTAACTTTCTTATTTCCAAGGATTAGTATACACAATAACAATTTGAGAAATGCTTACTAAAATTGAAATGCAGGGCAAATAATTACAGAATCTTCAGGATCCTAATACTATCAATAGATAACATAATTGTAGCAGAGAATGGCCATGGTCTTTCACTATATGTTCTCTCCCTTTTCCTTTTATGATAGACCTTTCAAATTTCAGCTGGACACATGGACACCCAGAATAAAGACCATAAGTACTTGCCTTCCTTGCAGCTAGTTGTGGCCATCTATATTTGGTCAACAGTATGTAAGCAGGAATGATGTATGCAACTGTTGTTTTTCTTCCCCTTTCCTTCTGGGTCCTTGTGGGCTAATATGACCCTCAAGTTCTGGCAAAGCCACCAGAAGGAGCCTCAATCTTTGACACTGCATTACTTCTCAGTTGTCCTTGCTCAGATACAGAAAAGGAAAATAAACTTCTATCTGAAGTCACTAGTATTTTGAGTTTTGTTTTAGTAGTTAATGCGATAGAACTAAACAATAATCAATATGGTACTGGAGTAGAGGGTGAATATAATGGAAACATTTTCGGATTTTAAAATGCATTTACCCTCATTGTTCCTGGTAGATTTCACTAACTAATTTATGAAAGAGAATCATTTCATCATGTGCAGTTTTCCAGTGTAAAGGTCTATTTTCTCTTCTATCAAGGTAAACTGGTTTTATTCATAATATAGTATGTATAGAGTTTTTTTACAGTTTAAAAAGGCACTTTTACATTTGTTATTTTAATCTTTGTACAAGTTCTATAAGATATTTCCTTCATTTTATAGATGAGAAATCTGAGATTGAGTAACTAAGGACACACGTTGCCAGTAAGTGGTGGGGTGGGTCTGAAACCCAAATTCAGAGATGAAAACCTACTAATGAATTCAATATGTAATTATATTTCTGTTTTCTATAGGCAAATGCATGATTGTGAGTAACAGCTGTTATTATTTGGTGGAAAACTAGAAAACTTTCTAATATGGCTTCTATCCCAATAGTTAGTATTCCTGAAAAGTTTCCTTGGATCATTAGTGACTACCTTAAAAAAGGATTCTGTGTCAGTTGTTCAGAAAGTGCTGCAAATTCTTCCTGTCCTGAAGTTGCACATTTGTATATTAAAGACCTTGAGGAATCCCATTGTAAAGAGGCCTATTTAACTTAAACTCTGTCTACCTCAAACTTATTCACTCCAGAACAACCTTTTATGTACATATTAAAGCAGAACACCCTTTAGTTAGTTCTGCCGTATTACAAGACAGTTCTTTTTCTCCTAGAGACATATAGAATAGTGGTCTAAAATTTGAAGCCATTTTATATACAATAATTTAATGAGCTTCTAGCCATATGCACACAGTCCTATACCCACAAAGCTGCTCAGGGATTTGAGGTATGTGGGAAGCAGACAGCTCATTCATTCTTGGATGTTTTTGGTCCACAATTCTTGGAAAGTTCTTTTTATGGATTTGGCAATACCAGTTATTCCTTAGGGAAACTGTGTCTGCTATAGATCCTATTCTGTATTACTAATTTTTTAGAGTTCTCTGACTCAGGATAACGCAAATGTATTTTAAGTTGTTTGATGGGAAAATTTTATAATTATATGTATACTACATAAGGCCATGGGACAGGATACTATAGTGATGATGAGAAAATAAAAAATACTATTGAAAACTTCCCAGTTTTCTCTGTGGAAAAAAGTACAAGGAGACTGCTAATTCCTTTCAAGATTTTCCAAACTGAGAAATGCTTATAGACTTTAGATTTTTAGCTTTGATATATTATGTACATATTAGATTCTTATCACCAAAGGGCATGGAGTTTCCGTATTTTAACGTTAGAGGACATTGAAGCCAACCTGAATAATTAAAAAATCTGATATTACTGTTATAATTACTATATTATTACTATCCTTTGCTGTAATGGGACATATGTGGCAACGGCCACGTTTATTAGGGCTGGAGACAGGACTGTGAAATATTCCCTAGGAAGCTTCAGGTTCGTAAAAATAGTCCTGATTTAGAGTAGGATGACTTAGGGTTTGATAACTATTGGAATACCCAGGAGACCAGCTATATTAAGAATATAATTCTCTGCAAAATAATTTGTATGTTTAATGTAATTTAATCTTCACAGAACTTTTTTTGTCAGGGTTGACATAATCATTTCTAAAATCATCTGGAAGAACAAACAGATGAGAATGTCCAAAAACGTTTTGAAAGAGTGAAATGTTGTGTGAAACTGAACTTTCACTTGCAAATATTAAAACATATTATAAAACTTCAGTTATTAATGTACCATAGTAGTGACAAAAGAATAAATCATAGATGTAGAATACAAAGGCAAGAAATAGACTCTAAAACATATAGAAATTTATACTAAGCTGAAGGTGGCATTTTAACTTAATGATTAATGGAAAGATCATTTAATAAGTAAAACAGGAAATATAGCATCATTGTTTGGACAAAAAAATAGATTTTCTCTGATGTCTTTGTTGAAAGAAATTCCTGAGAGTTTAAAGAGTTTAAAGTAAAATTAAGAAGTTATAAAAATTTAAAAGTATAAAAATTTTTCCAAGCCTAAAAGCAAAAAAAAAAAAAAAAAAGACAAAATGAAATATTGATACATTTTACCACATAAAAAACTTCAAAATTAGAAGGCAAACTGGGGAAGTATTTGCAACATTTATCACTGACAAATGTTTCCTATCTTTAAGACAACAAAAACTCTCGCAAATTATTAAGTAAACTATGCACTCATTAATAGAAACATGAGTAAAAGAGTGAATAGAACATTGGAGAAAGAAAAGATGAGATATACATATAAACTTAGTAGTCATAAAATAATTTAAAAATAAGACAGTTACAACAGAAGAATAAAGACTTTTCAGAAAACTATTTTTTGGTGGGGGCTAAGTAAAATGAAAATTACTTTCATTATTCATTGGAAAACAAATTAATATAATCTGTAAGGTCAACTTGGTCATATATATCAAGTATGTTATACATTCTGAAATCCTCAGATTGTTAATTCTACTTCAAATAATTCTAAGAAGATACTTAAAATGTACATAGAATTTATGTACAGATGTTTTTATTGTTAAAATTTAGATACACCCTAAAAGATGAATTTTTATACCACAGAATATTGTACTTAAGACCATCAGCCTTGGAGGATGCAGATCTCGTTTGAATCTCAGTTTCTAACAAACATTATGCCCTTGAGCAAGTTACTTAACTTCAAAAATGCCTGCCCCACAAGGCTATTCTAAGGAATAACTGATAATATATGTAAGGTACTGTATACAATACCTAGAATTCCTCAATAGCAGAGCTCAATGAATGGTAGTTACTTTTATTATTGCTGTTATATATACATGAATACATAATTTTAGAGAATACTGTCATTAAGAAATACCTACGATAAAATATTTTTAAAAATCTAGACATGAAACTGATTCATATGCACACATACACCAAATGAAGGGAATACAACAGGTGTGGTAGAATAGTAGACAATTTGTTTTACTTCTACTTTGATGAATTCTCTTTTTGTTGTTTCGTTGTTGTTGTTGTTGAGACAGTCTCACTCTGTCGCCCAGGCTGGAGTGCAGTGGTACTATCTTAGCTCACTGCAACCTCTGCCTCTGGGGTTTGAACAATTCTCCTGCCTCAGCCTCCTGAATAAATGGGACTACAGTCACCTGCCACCACACCCAGCTAATTTTTGTATTTTTAGTAGAGACAGGGTTTCACCATCTTGGCCAGGCTGGTCTTGAACTCCTGACCTCAAGTGATCTGCCTGCCTCAGCCTCCCAACGTGCTGGGATTACAGGTGTGAGCCACCATGCCTGGCCTGAATTCTTACTTTTTAAAACAATGTAACAGTAGCCATTTTATGACCTGGAAAAAATTCTCTTAAATAACCTTTAGGAAGTATCCTCATATTAGATGGACTATGTTCAGATAGACTGAAACTCTGCATCTAAGAGCTCCATAAGCAAAGATGCATATTTTCTTTTAAAATTTTACACATCTTAAATTTTATTGTAATAAGAGGGCATAACATGTGGTTTACCCTCTTAACAAAATTTTAAATTTACAATCAAAACACTTAACTATTAATAAGTTAACTATAGGTTCAGTGTTGTATAGAAGATCTCTAGAACATATTCATCTTGCGTAATTAAAAGTTTATGCCCACTGATTAACAACTTCCCACTACTCTTACCCCTGTTAACCACGTTTCCACTCTGATTCTGAGTTTGACTCTTTTAGATACCTCATATAAGTGGAATCATGTGCTATTTGTCCTGCTGTACCTGGCTTATTTTGCTTAGCATAATGTCTTCAAGGTTCATCCATGTCGTTGCATATCCTTTTTAAGCCTGAATAATATTTCATTGCATTACCACAGTTTATCTATTGATCTTTTGATGGCCATTTAGCTATTTCTACATCGTATTGGGAATAATGCAACAATGATCACCAGGGTGCTAATCTCTTCAGGATCCTAATTTCAATTCTTTTGGATAAATACCTAGATCACATACTGCTTGTGTTTTTAATTTTTTGAGGAACCGTTATCCTTTCTTACGTAGTGGCTGCACCATTTTGCCTTTCCACCAACAGTTCACAAGGTTTCAATTTCTTCACATCCTTCCCAACACTTGTCTTTTCACAAGTTGCTTGTTTTCAGAAATTTAAGAGATTTCTACACTTGTTCATATGTGTGTCAAGATGGGCACTTTCTTCTATTATAGCATATTTATCATCTTTGAGACTGTCCAATATCAACACATAAGAAACAAAGCAAGAAAATATACTCCCATCCTCAAATTCCCTTAAATTATTGTGCAAGGCCGGGCGCGGTGGCTCACACCTGTAATCCCAGCACTTTGGGAGGCCGAGGCGGGTGGATCACGAGGTCAAGAGATTGAGACCATCCTGGGCAACATGGTGAAATCTCGTCTCTACTAAAAATACAAAAAATTAGCTGGGCATGGTGGCGCGTGCCTGTAATCCCAGCTACTCAGGAGGCTGAGGCAGGAGAATTGCCTGAACCCAGGAGGCGGAGGTTGCGGTGAGCCGAGATCGCGCCATTGCACTCCAACCTGGGTAACAAGAGCGAAACTCTGTCTCAAAAAAAAAAAAAATTATTGTGCAAAAATAAATACCTAGCTTAAGAGTCCTTTTACATATCTAAATTAGTTAAAATAAATTATGCTATTCAGTAGTAACAAACATTCTCCAATATTTCAATGACTTAAAACCATAGAAGTTCATATTTTTGCCCCTGCACCATGTCCATTGAGGATCAGCAGAAGTGACTTCCTCATTAGTCATTCAGATCCCGAAGCTACTGGGGGCTTCTGCCCCTGTGATACATGGGAAACAATGAAGTGGAGCGCGGAGGGCCAGCAGTTAAATACTTTTACCCAGAATGACATGTGTCACTTTGTTCAAGTTCATTGGCCAAAGCAAGATAGCCATAGTGGCAGGAAGGTATAATTCTCTTGTGTGACCAAAGGACAGAGAAATCCTATATTGCTGAGAAGTTAGTAATGTCTGCCACACATGTGAAATAACATTTTATCATCTCAAAGTGAATTCTAATCCTCAAAATCACATAGGTGAAAGGGCTTATTGAGAAGAAGTAAAAGATTGCTTTTCTATATTCATGGCCAACTATAAAATGAGATTAGTTTGTGATGTGCCTAATGAAATGATACTATCATGTATTCCAAAATTAATAGAAACTTACATTTTTTGACATGTAAAAGTACACTGTTATCCATTCTGCAGGAAGAGATTACTCAAATTCCAAATTCAAGAAAGAGAAAAACTAATTTCCGCTGTTTCCATGTGACTTTGACTTCGATCTTTCTTATTTCAATTCATTTGGTAGATGGTGGGGAGTACTAGACCTCAGCTTCTATGGTCGCTCCCAGCTGTGAAACCCCATTGTTTCCTGGCAACAACCTCATTGCAGAGACTCAGGCCACCAGATTATATTATGGCCATGATAGTTTTGTTTGTAATGACTAGTTAGCAGATAGAGGTTATCCTCCTGGCCTATGTTATTTACATTTTTGTTATTCTCTTTCTTGTCTCCACATAGTCTAAGAAGACCAACTCTGAGATCCTAAGTGAATTCGGTCTCTATTTTTAAACTAAGAACTTTGATGTTGATCTTTTACTTTTTCCTAGGTATATATATTTCCATAATGTTTACGTATAAATTTCAATAGGTGGAGCAGAGATAAAGGGGCAAAAAGGCAATTCTTGCCTGGAGTTATCACTTAAGTATAAGCTGTAATCTATGACTCCTTCAATGAGTTTCTCTACTCCTTAATTAAATAAGGTGCCATTAAATCAGTACCTCCAAGTGCTATTAACTCCTTATAATACTTTTAAATACAAACACCTACTTTCTTGTCTCTTGAGAAATTTCTTTGAATAGCTATTTAGTTTTTAAAGAGGTTAGGAGATACAGTGGGAATTCACTTGAACTGAAAATGCACTCTGCCATCTGGATCACATCAAAGGGGTTGCCATAGTTTTCCTCTCATGCTTTTTTCTCAGCTACCACCATACCTGAAGGACTTAAGATGGTCATACAAAATTAAGTCTTAGAACAGCTAGAGAAGGCACATTTAATTAGGAGCCAGGGTACCATACCTGTCCAGTATGGGCCTAGCACTGCTAGGGACTTTATATATATCATCTTACAAACTTTCCCAATACCAGATGACAGTTGTCAGGTTTCTAAGTTTAGAATGGTTAACTAACTTTCCCAAGATCTTAGCGATAGAACATGAATCAGAATTCAGGACAGGTTCAAAGCTCTTTCTCCTTGTGATGTTTAATTTTATGCAGCAACTTGACTGGGCCATGGGGTACCCAGATCAGCTCTCCTGGGTCTGTAGCTTGCTAAACGAAGATCATGGGATTTCTCAGCCTTCATAATTGTGTAAGTCAATTTTTTCTAATAAAACTTTTTCTCTCTTTGTACAAATATGTCCATTTTTCTTGTTTCTCTGGAGAACCCTGACCACCACAGCCCCTTACAGGTCACAGCTGTATTATTGTTCTCATTCTACATTTGATTGTGTGTCAGTCCTTTTGATTTCTGTCCATCTTTTTGCTCCATTTATAAGAGTTGAGAGTCATAAATGGAAATTAATTGTAATGAACATAAGTTTTGAAATGTCAGGTAAATTTATTAATTTATGTAAAGCCCTTAGAACACTGCCAGACATACACCAATAAACAAGAGTTTGCTTTTAAAATTATTATTTTTGTTCCTTTTGTACCCTAACATCAAGCACATGTTTTGAAAAGACCAGGCACTAAATACATATTTGTTAAATAAGTAAGAAGAAACAATTTGAGGACATAATTATTACTGAGGCATGTTTCATGTTCATTTAGTTAAAATCTCTGCCACAATCTCTGTAATATAGGAAAAAAGCCTTTATATGCTAGTATTTTTAAGTTTAAAGAACTCACGTTTCCATTCTTTAATTGCAATTTGCCTCTTGCCACATTAAGATAGGTTCCCCACATCACACGACGTTATAGCAACTTTGTGGCTTCCTATTTGCATTGTACAGACTTCCCAATGATTTTGAAATCCAAATCTATGTCAATATTTTCATACATGAGTACAGATGGAGCCTATCATCTCAATAGAGATTCAGAATAATTCAGTGGAGAAAAACTTGGCTTAGGAGTCAGAAAGTGGAGTATGTGTGTTTGAGTCTTAATTTCACAACTTTCTAATTATGTTGTTATCCTAAAAAACGGGAATGGCAACATCTACTCCATGGGCTGGTTGTGAGGGACGAATGAATTAATTATGAAACAAATACTTTGCTAATTGTAAAGCATTATATTAATACAAATATTAATAATTCTAATATCTATGTAATTTTCTGAAATACATGTAGAATACGTTGTATTCAACATCAAAGTTGTTCATAACCACTGCAATGCATTGTGGCTCACCTGAATGTCTTAAAATTTAGCTCTTACCATTAATAACTGTAATAGGCCACATGATATTTTCTTTAACTATTTTCAAATCTCTAGGGGTGTTAGCATGTACACTTACTAAAAGACAATTCCCAAGCTAGAATGGGATGAATTTTAGTTTCAAAAATATGATGGCCAAAGACTGCTGGTCCCTAAAATATATTCTGAGAAATTATTTGCGGAACGATTTTACCTTGCTAAAGCCATGAATCATATTATCTTGTTGCTAATATGTTTACAAATTGGTTGAAGGATATGTTGATCATTTGCAAAATTTAGAACTTTGATGAAGAACAAGTGGGTTTACATATTGAATCTAATTTGTCTTAGTGAAATTGATTGAATGGATTTTTATGTCAAATACAGAGATTAAAAAATATATAGCACAGATCCATTAGTTGATACTGCTCATACACACTCATAACCAAGTTTCAGTTGAGAAAAAATTCTATCTAAAATTGACTTTTCTTTTTTTTTTTTTTTTTTTGAGGCTGAATTTCACTCTTGTTGCCCAGGCTGGAGAACGATTGCACCATCTTGGCTCACTGCAACCTCCGCCTCCCGGGTTAAAGCAATTCTCCTGCCTCAGCCTCCCAAGTAGCTGGGATTACAGGCATCTGCCACTACATCCGGGTAATTTTTTGTATTTTTAGTAGAGGCTGGGTTTCACCATGTTGGCCAGGCTGGTCTCAAACTCCTGACCTCAGGTGATCCACCCACCTCAGCCTCCCAAAGTGCTGGGATTACAGGTGTGAGCCACTGCACCCAGCCAATGGACTGGTTTTATGAATCTTAGAAACCAGAATAAAGTTAATATCTAAATTCCTGTTTGCCTCATTTAAAATATCTTAAAGTACTTATCACAGTAGACACACACTGCTGCTTTATAAAGGGCATGTTTACCACTATGATTTCTTGTAAAAGGAGCAAAGTGTTTTATTCAGAGCAACCAAGCCACATAATATCCTAATTTTTCCATTTGTTTCCATTTAAAAAATTTAATAGCTGCATAGCTATTAAAGTAAAATATGTAGTATGTCATGCAATGTAGACAAACTAAACAAGAATTGGCCCAAACAATTCAAGTTATATAACAAAGCAGCTTAAGCTCAATTTTTATTTATGTTTTTAAACATTTATTTCAGGTTCATGGGTACCTGTGCAGGAAAATTGTGCATCATGGGGATGTGATGTACAGATTATTCTGTCACCCATGTAATAAGCATAGTGCCTGATAGGTAGTTTTTTGATTCTCTCCCTCCACCCACCCTCCTCACTCAAGTGGGTCCTGGTGCCTGCTGTTCCATTCTTTGTGTCCGTGTATTCTTAATGTTTAGCTCTCACTTACAAGTGGGAACATGCCGTATTTGGTTTTTCATTCCTATGTTAGTTCATTTAGGATAATGGCCTCCAGCTCTATCCATGTTGCTGCAAAGGATATGATCTTGTTCTTTTGTATGGCTGCATAGTATTCCATGGCATATATGTACCACATTTTCTTTATCCTGCCTACTGTTGATTGGAATTTAGGTTGATTTCAAGTCTTTCATATTGTGAACAGTGCTGCAATGAACATACATGTGCATGTGTCTTTATGGTAGAAAGATTTATATTCCTTTGGGGATATACCCAGTAATAGCATTGCTGGGTTGAATGGTAGTTCTGTTTTTAGTTCTTTGAGAAATCACCACACTGCTTTCCACAATGGCTGAACTCATTTACATTCCCATGAGCAATGTATAAGTTTTCCCTTTTCCCCATAACCCTGCCAGCATCTGTTGTTTTTTCACTTTTTAATCATAGCCATTCTGACTGGTGTGAGATGATATCTCAGTATGGTTTTGATTTGCATTTCTCTGATTATTAGTGACGTTGAATATTTTTTTAATATGCTTGTTGTACATGTGTATGTCAGATTAAGCTGAATTTTTACGTGGGAAATAGTGGTTGAAATAACTTAGAAATTTTTTATCTTTCCACCTGCTTCTCTGGGTAAAAGCATCTGTGGTCTTTTTATAATTGTTAATGGAATGAGTTGATTTGTACATCTGCATAATAAAGAAAAATGCACATCAGACTATGCTTTCACATAAATGACAAGCGTTTTCAGGAACAAACATAGTTTTCTGCACTTGGGTGAGATGAACCATGGATAACAGCCATGGATGATAGGATCCTGTTAAATATGCTTCATATAGTGCTTGGGACAAAGTAAGAGCTTGCCCCATGTTAGTTCCTCTCTTTGCCCATTTTCTCCTGCTTTTTGAGAATTGAGTCCCATATTTTTCTTCTATGTATGGGTAACAGTCATTTAAATTAAATTATCACCAAAATTTATTTTTTGCTCAGAGCATTTATATGAAACTTGGCCCCCAAATTTTCCTGTTTTACAACATCTTGTAGTTTCTTCTGAGATGGATTTGTTTTCATGTTACACACTTCTGCTATGTCTGGCATGGATTGAATTTATAGACACTATTCCAGCACATTGAAGAAAATATCAAAGTTTAAAATATGTTACTATAAATATAGTTAAAAAGCACTAAAACTCCATTTTAGTTAGTCTTTTTTTGAGAGACTGAGTCTTGCACTGTTGCCACGGGCCAGGCTGAAGTACAGTGGCGTGATCTTGGCTCACTGCAACCTTCACCTCCCAGGTTCAAGCAATTCTCCTGCCTCAGTCTCCCAAGTAGCTGGAACTACAGGCATGCATCACCACGCCCAGCTAATTTTTTTGAATTTTTTAGTAGAGACAGGGTTCCACCATGTTGGCCAGGATGGTCTTGATCTCCTGACCTTGTGATCCACCCACCTAGGTCTCCCAAAGTGCTGGGATTACACAGTTAGGCTTTTTTACTCAAAATACAAAATCAAATTTAAAGCTTCCCTGGACGTAAAAGATGAACTAACAGTTTTCGGACACTTTAATTTTACATTTCCCTTTAAAAACAGAACTAACAAGTTTTAAAATGGAGTGAAGATGACTAAATTAGTAAAATTAATACACTTAATATATTATGGAGGTGAAGAGTAAAATTGTTTCTGAATTTGTGACTCAACACCTAACTGTCTGAGTAACCCATTAAGGTTAAAATTATCCTATGATAGAACACCCAACTCTTACATCCAGAACAACATGCAGCCCAGGGCAGCTGAATGTCGTTGAAAAAACTACACAACTCTGCATCATTTAAAATTTACGATCACTGATCTCAAATGGGCCAAGAAGTCTGATATTTCTCTAATAAATTTACTTTTTTATTCTCACATTATTATTTTACATTTTCTTCTCTCTCCTCAAATCTCTCATGTTCTTTTCCTTTCTCTCTCAGCTGATGAATTCATCTCATGCTTCACTGAGAAAGAAGTGGCCATCAGATGAGAATTACATAATCTTTCCAAGGGCAAATATGTCAACTTCTCAGCATCTGTGCCTGTGTATCATAGTTTCTCTTCTGTGACAGTGGAAAATTGTCCCTGTTCTTATCTCAACTCTTACCCTCCACTAGGGTCCCAACCTGTCTCACCGACATGAAGACTATAAGCCAAAAATTAATGTTCTCTTTCCTTTCATAAAATTATCCCTCTCTTCTCTCATTCTTAGGCCTTTCTCCGTATTTCTTCCCTCCCATATCATGAAACTTCTCAAAATGTTGTTTTCATTTGTTGTCTCTTCAGTAGCTTCCTATTTTCTTCTCAACTCAATTTTATTTAGTTTTCATTCTCACGACTCCGCTGAAATGATTACCGATGATGTGTTCAACATTCCCACTTGTTCATCTAACAAGTATCTCAAACACATCCACATATATATCCTTATATATGAACAATTCAAATATATTTCCTATGTCCCCCATGTGAAATATGTTGCTTAAATGCTGCCTGGCTATTCTAGTGAGTTTTTATTTTAAATTGAGGTATAATTCATAAACAGTAAAATGTATAAATATTAGCTGTATAGTTTGATGTTTACCTTCACATACATATTTGTAAGCACCTTGTGGTCCAGGATGCAGAACACTGTCATCCACCTGGAAAGTGCCCTTGTGCCTCTTTTCCTGTCAACATTTCTACACGTACTATTTTCTGACTTATGTCATGATGCACTAGCCTCGTCCTGAGCATCATACAAATAGAATAATACAATGTCTACTCTTTGTGCCAGGTATAATTTGTTGAAAATTGTATTTTTTATTTCTGAAGAGCTTTCAGGAATCCAAATCCTGAATAGCTGGGAATGAACTGGAAGATGGAAATCTAAAATGCAAAGTTTTTACACTGTTGGTGGGAAGTTCAAACATTGTGGAAGACAGAATGGCAATTCCTCAAGGATCTAGAACCAGAAATATCACTCGACCCAGCAATTCCATTACTGGGTATATACCCAAAGGCATATAAATCATTCTACTATAAAGACACATGCACACGTATGTTTCCTGCAGCACTACTTACAACAGCAAAGTCATAGAACCAACCCAAATGCCCACCCATGATAGACTGCATAAAGAAAATGTGGTACATATACACTATGGAATACTATGCAACCACAAAAAGGAATGAAATCATGTCCTTTGCAGGGACATGGATGGAGCTGGAAGCCATCATCCTCAACAAACTAACACGGGAACAGAAAACGAAATACTACATGTTCTTACTCATAAGTGGGTGTTGAATAATTAGAACACATGGACACAGGGAGGGGAACATAACACACTAGTGCCTGCTGCGGGTCGGGGGCGAGGGTAGGGAACTTAAGAGTACAGGTCAATAGGTGCAGAAAACCACCACGGCACATGTATACCTATGTAACAAACCTGCACTTTCTGTACATGTATCCCAAAATGTAAAGTAAAATTAAAAAAAATACAAATGCAAAGTTACTGGTTTCTTCATGCAGACAACTGTTTTGTGGTTTGTTATTAGACTGTGGATTCTTTCCACCAACTACTGAGTTTATCTTCAAAAAGCAAGTACACAACATGACATTTCTGGATTTCATGCTTGGAACTCTGAATTAATACATTTTTAATTATGCATCTAAATTTAAAAGATAATTTCAAATCAGTGCTTTCTTACCTTACTTCATTATTTTATGTCTTAGGTCTAATTTCTTCAATATCTGATAACAACATCATCTATTTCATTCATTAGGATTCCTTAAAAAAAAAGAGAGAGATTTTGAGTTGGCTATTAAAGTAATTAAAATTAGCCTTTTCTTTGAAAAAAAAAAACAAAAGTAGTATTTTAGAAATTTATCCTCACTAATGCATGTATCAATGGTTCCTTTTTGATGCCAGTAGAATTTTATCACACAAATGTTCCACCATTGGTTTATACCTTTTCCTCCTGGTGGGCATTTCTCTATTTAATTGATTTCTAATGTTATCTTTGCCATTGTTTTTTTAATTTTCTTCTTTCCTTCTTCTTTTTTTTTTTTTTTGGAGATGGAGTCTAGCACTGTTGCCTGGGCTGGAGTGCAGTGGTGCAATCTCGGCTCACTGCAACCTCCACCTCCAGATTCAATTCATTCTCCTGCCTCAGCCCCACGAGTAGCTGGGAATATAAGCGTGCACCAACACATCTGGCTAACTTTTTTTATTTTGGTAGAGATGTCATTTCATCATGTTGCGCAGAGTGGTCTCAAACTCCTGAGCTCAGGCAATCTGCACACCTTGGCTTCCCAAAGTGCTAGGATTACAAGCCTGAGCTGCTGCTCCTAGCCTAAGATGCAGTATTTCTTATATTTTAGTTCCTGAATTGGGATGTGTCTTAAACATTTTTATGGTTAAAAACATCATGTGTTTAACTGAAAATATCTGTTTTTTTCTTGGTAGTACACTGGGTTTTAGAATCAACAGTATGTTGGATTTGATGAAATAGAGTAACTTTTAAGAAATTAGTTTCCGAACATATTTTAATTTGTTACACTTGATACCTGCTTAAGAAAATAAGTATTCTCAGTTTCATCAGGATATTTTGGATGTACTGAAGTAGAAAAAAATTTTAGGCCAGGTACTGTGGCTCATGCTTGTAATCCCAGCACTCTGGGAGGCCAAGCTGGGAGGATCCCTGGAGGCTAAGAGTTCAAGACCAACCTGGACAACATGACAAGACCCCATCTTTAACAATAAAGTAGAAAGAAAAAAGAAAAAGGCAGCATGGCCCAGTGAGGCCTGTGGGTGCCTGCGTCCCCCAAGCTCCCTCAGCATCTTTCAGATCCCCAGCATTTCCCAGCTCCTCCCGCAGCCTGCTCTGCAGTGGTCTACTCTGGCTGCCCCCTGTGGATTCAGGTTCCAGACAGAAGGCTGCCTGTTCTCTGCCCTTTGTTGTGGCCCTCACAAGCCCTGGTTACTGCGGCGACCACCAGAGTAGCCTTGGCACTATGGAGGAGCCCCAGGCTACCCCTGAGCCATACTTGAGGCTGGTTCTGGAGGCGCTACACAGGGTTGTGGCAGCACTGCGTCAAAGTATGGGAGCAGATTCTAATTCTTATGGTTTTCCATGGGAATGGGTGATATGGGCAGCTATGTTTGGATTTTTTGCTATTCTTTTTTGTGGAGAGGTTTTAGATCAGTTAGGAGTTGGTTTTGTTTGGGAAGAGAGAAAAAGCTTGGTGAAACACTGTCTACACAAATTAAAGAAAAATGTAAACTACTGGAAAAACTGAGCATTGTTCAAAAAGAGTATGAAGGCCATGAAGTAGAGTCATCTTTAAAGGATGCCAGCTTTGAGAAGGAGGCAACAGAAGCACCAAGCTTGGAGGTAACCTGTGAAAAGCTGAACAGGTCCAATGCGGAACTTGAGGAAGAAATACTATGTCTAGTAAAAGAGTTAAAAGAAGAGAAATCTAAACAGTCTGAACAAAATGAACTGATGGTGGATATTTCAAAAAGGATATAGTCTCTAGAAGATGAGTCAAAATCCCTCAAATTATAAGTTGCTTAAGCCAAAATGACCTTCAGGACTTTATTTCCAATGAATGAAGAACCACTGAAGATAGCAGTAAAAGATGCTTTGGAGGAAAATTCTCAACTTCAGGAAAGCCAGAAACAGCTTTTGCAAGAAGCTGAAGTATGGAAACAACAAGTGAGTGAACTTAATAAACAGAAAATAACATTGGAAGACTCCAAAGTACACGCAGAACAAGTTCTCAGTGCTAAAGACAATCACATCAAGACTCTGACTGAACACTTGCTGAAGATGAAGATTGGGTGGCTATGCTTGGAGAAGACAGAATGGATGAAGATAACTTAGAGTTAGAAATGAACAGTGAATCAGAAAATGGTGTGTATTTAGATCATCTTCCAAACGGAGCTTTGAAGAAACTGATTCATGCTGCTAAGTTCAATGCTTCTTTCAAAAGCTTAGAAGGAGAAAGAACCCAAATTTATATTCAGTCATCTGAAGTTGATAAAATGAAGGAAGACCTTACAGAGTGTATTACAAATCTTGAGACTGAACAAGCGTCTTTGCAATCAGAAAACACACATTTTGAAAGTGAGAATCAGAAGCTTCAACAGAAACTTAAAGTAATGACTGAATTATATCAAGAAAATGAAATGAAACTCTACAGGAAATTAACAACAGAGGAAAATTGCCGGTTAGAGACAGAAGATAAACTTTCTAAGGTAGACAAAAGGATCAGCCATGCCACCACAAAGCTGGAGACCTATAGAAAGTGAGCCAAAGATCTTGAAGAAGAATTGGAGAGAACGATACATTATTATCAAAAGCGCACTATTTCCTATGAGAACAAAGCACATGATAATTGGTTTGCAGCTCGAATTGCTGAAAGAAATCTCAATAATTTAAGGAAAGAAAATGCTCACAACAGAGAAAAATTAACTGAACGAACTTTTAGAAAAAAATCTGCATGCACTGGATGTTTCAAACACACCATTTGGCAGAGAGCCTTCCTCATATGGCTCCTCACCATTGGGTCAGCCTTCATCTGAAATGAGAGCTTTTCTGTCTCCTCCAACTTCATTTGACGGTCCACCCAGATTCTCACCTTTGTTCACAAGGAGAGGAGGAAGAGGCTCAAGAGGCCCAGGGAATCCACTGGACCATCAGATTACCAATGAAAGAGGAGAATCAAGCTCTGATATGTTATCTGATTCTCACAGGGGTCCTTCTGACACTGGGCCCCTGTCACCTCTGTGGGAAAAGGGAGCTTCTGGAGATGATTTTCCACCAAGAGATTTCCCAGGTCTACCACATGCTCCATTTGCAAGTATGCTTGTTTTTTTTAATTTTTTTTAAAGCTCAATGTGTTTTATTAATCAGAGATATTAATTTTACTATCTGTTCATGTAATAACACAGTGGAGGAAAATCTTTTCTAGCATTCTGTGAGCGTACCATTACTTTTCTGAATTGGGAAGGCAGCCAGCCATAAGTGGAATATAATGAGGTTTCAACTTGATTCATATTAATAATACAGAATTATTTCTGTATTTTGGTAGTAAAGAAAATAATTGACTTTTTGTAGGTCTTAAAAAACTAAAATTATCTGTATCTTATTTGGTTGCAACTTGTTATTCTGGTCATTAGTTAAAATAATTAAAATTTATATTCTAGCATTAAAATTACTGGCTATATTTTTTAAAGTCTTTTTCACAAGTAGTTCTGATGTAGTTATTCTTATCTAAAACTTAAAATGTATTTATTACATTAGACCTAATTGTTGGACTTACTGAATTCTTTTAAAGCTTCACATAAGAAAAAGGGAGTAATATATTGTTTTTATATTCATACTTTACCATTTTGAGCTATAGGGTTCTGCAGAAGAAATATGTGGTTACCAAATACTAGGTTTGCCTATGAATGTCTCATCTAGTCATTCCTTCTCTTGTTTCTCCTCTCTTTTTAAAGTTTAAAGTGAATTAAAATGAATTTTGTTTGGGGGAATTTCAAGGTGGTCTTTGATATAACTGGATATGTTTTAGTTTAATATCAAATCAGAATTGGGAATCACTGATATGAATTTTAAGTTTGGTGAAAATTGTATTACATGAAAATGTTCTTTCACAAGGACTCTGATAATGAAAGAAAAATTATTTTTCCAGCAGCTTTCATATATTTTGAAATAATTCATCTTTTTTAAAAGAGGTATTAAGGTAGGACAAAAATTACATTAAAAATTAATGATATTTCCTTTAATCATCTGTATTTGGAGAGGTACATTTTTCTCAATGTTGTGAAAATTAGTTTGTTAGATGAAATAATTATTCTGGTGTCAATTTTTAAATAAAAGAATAGGTAATGGAAGTTATAAACTTTATGATTTATTAGGGGTACAGTGCAGGTTCTCAAAGTTATAAAATGTCTTTTATAAATCTCTTTGAACAATGAGAAATGTGTATCCACCAAGGAGTTTTCCTCCTTACCTTCCCCAAGACCTGGATTTTTTCCTCCCACCTCCACTCCAGAAGTGAGTCCTTCAGGGCTGATTCCACCTTCAAATAAGCCTGCTACTGAACATCCAGAACCAGAGCAAGAAACTTCACAATATTTTTTGCTCTTTTCAAAAATGATTTTGACTGATATTATTTTCCATTTAATTAACTTCTGTTACTGTATAACTGTTACTTATATTTACTTTACTTATACTTTTGCTAAAATGGAAGCTTAATGGCATTATAATTCCAGGCTAGTATTTTGTAAATAAAGATGATTTAAATATGAATCTTATGAATAAATTATTTCCATTTTATTTTATTCTAGACAGTATAACTATTTTAATTTGATTAATCCACCAATATATAAACAATAGTGGGAGTTTTATATATGTAATCTTGCAGGTGGGAAAGCTTTGAATTCCAAAGGCTGTGTCTTTATTCCCAGAACTGTATTTACTGTGGTTGTAGACAAATGTGAAAGTAACTTTATGTGGAATTAAATACATTTTAGTTGATTTAAAGACTTGTTTGGAATTGATAATAAAATCAGCTAGTTTTTCTATTAAAAAACTCATAGCCTACATAATTCGAACCCTAATGTGAACTATGAGTTTAGTTGATAATAATGTATCAGTATTGACTCATCAGTTGTAACAGATATGCCACACTAATGCCAGATGTCAATAATAGGGGAAACTGTCTGTGGGTGGGGCAGGAAAAGGGTATATGGGAACTCTATGCTTTCTGTTCAATTCTTCTGCAAATCTCAAACTGCTCTAAAAATTCATTTTAAAAAATGAGATGAAAGAAGAAAAAGTAAATGAAAAGATAAAAATGCCAAGGGAATAAAAATAGAAGAAAATATAAATATGTAATTTAAGAAAAAATTTGGTAGTAATATATCAAAAAACATGAATCAAGAAGGAAAAGACTAATACAAATGCACCAGCAGAAAAACGAGCAAAGATATTGATATATTTTTTTAAAAGAAAAATAAATGTTCCATAAGACTGTGAGAGAAATGTTCAGTCACATTAATTAAAATTATGAGATTTCATTTTTATCTATGACATTGGAACACCTTTTTAAAAGAGATAATAGTAATCACGAGGGGCCAAACAGGCACTTTCACATATGACCAGTGAGGACTGTAAATTGGGATGAGCTTTGGTCAGAAAAAATTTTCCAAAACTTGGAAGGCAAAATATGATTGCATAATTCATTTTCATGTTACAGCACTGCCTAACTAGCCTATCTAAGGTGAATTGAATCCTGACCTGTTGTTACTGATTTGCACATTTTACAACTGTAAATTCAGATGTTAGCTTGTAGAAAATTGGTAAAATGTTAACATTTTTGTCTAATAGAGATATAATTTCTGTCCTACACAGACAAAAATGATTTCTCCTCTGTAAAGAAGATAGCACCAAAAGTTGTGATTTATCACCCTGCAGGACATTCATCAAATATTTATCTAATTTAGCAATAATTTATAGTGATTTTAGTATTTTATTAGATATGTATGTATATATGTATATATTCTGTATACAAACTATATGTGTGTGTATATATATATCATATACATTATGGGATGTATACACATATATACATAATATTTGTATATATTATAGATATATACATAATACATGTACATATGTATAGATGTATATGCCTATGTATATACATAGGAATCTACATAGATTCCTATGCAGATACATATAAAAATATGTAAATACATGTATATACATAATATATGTATACATATAGATATACATAATATATGTATACATATAGATATACATATTGTGTGTGTGTGTGTACACACACACACACATAATTTCTTATGTCTCTGAACTTGCTTAGTTCTCCTCCTGGTTTCCTCATTAATGAGTTAAAAACTTGACCTGCGCTTACTCTATATTTGTATGAGAATACTTTCTAACATTTTAAAAATTATACATTTGACATTTTATAGGAGTAAACTTGGCCAAATATGTTAAGTCTTAAAAATGTATGTGCTTTTTAACCTAGCAATTGCATGTCTAAGAATTGATCCTAAGGAGGTAATCAGGTACTCAAAGATTTAGCTTTGAGAATGTTTATAGATGTGCTGTGTATAACAATGAAATATCAGAAACAAAGGTGCAACACTAGGGCACTGATGAATACCTACGTGTGTGTGTGTGTGTGTGTGTGTGTGTGTGTGTGCGCGCGCGCATGCGCATGTGTTTGGTTTGGAGTTTTTTTTTTTTTTTTTTTTTTTAAAGAGAGAATCTCATTCTGTCTCCCAAGCTGGAGTGCGGTGCTGTGATCATGGCTCACTGCAACTTCAAATTCTCGGGCTCAAGCAATCCTCCTGCCCCAGCCTCCTGAGTAGCTGGGACTACAGGCGCATGCCACCATGCCCTGCCCCTAAATATTTTAAGAATGGTTGTTCCCAGGTACATAAAATTAGTAAGCTTAAAATTTTTCTTTTATCTTGTTCATATTTTCTTGTGACACTTTCAAAAGAAAACAGTTTGAAAGTCACAAAGTCTAGTTCTACTGTTCTCATTCTCGTTGACATCTATTGAGGGGCTTAGCCCCTGACTATAGTTTTTCCCTCTGTCCCAATTCCTGCTACTATCTTAGGGAATTCAGAGCCCTTAAACAGAACTGATCCAACATTCTGGCTTTTTCATTCCTGAATTTCCCATTTCCAGTGATCTTTACCTCCTCTGCACTGTTGTAATTTACTCTAAGACATTTTGATCCTGTTTTCATTCAGAATTAGTCATTGGTCCTCTCTAACACTTTTGTGCTTTTTTCTCTGCTTTGCTTTTAGATGAAAATGTTTTCATTGTTTTTCCAATTTAAAAAAGAATGCATGTTTGCTGGAAAAACTTTTCAGAAAATACAGAAAGATTTAAAAAAGAAAAAACATTGCAGCTTGTGGATTACCACTCAGCATGTTGGTCACCTCAGAAACATATTGCTAGGAATAGTTTTTTGTTTGCTTCATCTAAATGAGATCTTACTTTCGTTTTACTCTTATTATCTGCTTTTTGCTACTGAACAATTTATCTTTCCAAGTCAATAAATACAGATCTATATTGAAATTATTATGGCTGAAAAATAATTAATTGTATAGCTATAATATTCTTTATATTCTAGTGTGTCTCAACTTCAGCACTATTGACATTTTGGGCTGGATAAGTCTTTGTTGTGGGAGGCTGTGTTGTGCACTGAAGGATGTTTAATAGCCTCTCTGTCCTCTGTATCAGTACTAGATGCCAGGAGCTCCCATCCCTAGTGATGACCATCAGAAATGTCTCCAGATATTGCCAAATGTCTGCTGTGGGCAATACTGCCTCAAGTTGAGAACCACTGATCTAACCAATCTGCTATTGTTTGACATTTAGGTTTTATCTACTTTGTCACAATTTAAAGAAGCAGCACTTATGAAGCTCCTAACATATACAAACTCAGCACATCTTTAAATTACTTCTACAGCATAAATCTCTAGCAAGGAATGTCACAGTTAAAATGTTGACGTCTATTCCCAGATTTCCCTCCAGAAAGATTGTATTACTGTAGAATACCATTGAAACAACATAAATGTCATTTCCTGAGATCCTGTCTACTTCCAGGTATTGTCAATCTTTTTCATCTTGCTTTGTGACAAGCGAAACAAAATATTACTTTACCCCTTTAACTTGTAATTCTTTGATTGCTTACCAGGTTGGTCACCTTTACTGTGTTTATGAGCTATTTGTGTTACTGCTTTTATGAACAGCTTATTAATGTGCTTTGCTCATTCTTGATTTTTTAAGAGCTATTAATTCCTTCTTCCAGTTTGTAATTTTTCTTATAATCTGATTTAAACATTTTTTTAAAAATTAACCTGTATAAGGTTTTCTGTACAGAAGTCATACATTTTTATGTTTTTAAATTATTAGCCTTTTTATTATGGTTTTACATTTAATGGTGTCATGCTTAGAAAGATCAGCTCTAGGGCCAGGCCCGCTGGCTCACCCCTGTAGCACTTTTGGAGGCCAATGTGGACAGATAACGTGAGGTCAGGAGTTTGAGACCAGCCTGGCCAACATATTGAAACCCTGCCTCTACTAAAAATACAAAAATTAGCCAGGCATAGTGGCACGCCTATAACCCCAGCTACTCAGGAGGCTGAGTCAGGAGAATTGCTTGGACCTGGGAGGTGGAGGCTGCAGTCAGCTAAAATCATGTCACTGTACTCCAGCCTGGATGACAGAGCAAGGCTCCATTTATAAAAATAAAGAAAGAAAAAGATAGAAAATAAAGAAGGAAAGAAGGAAAGAAGGAGAAAAAAAGATCACCTCTAAAATATTAAACTTCAGTATTTTACTCTACTAGGCTAATCTTTTGTTTTGCTGATATCTTTCATACTCTAACACTAAATCTTTCTCCTTGAATGTACATATACATCTGGAATCTTATTAAAATGTGTGTTCTGATTCAGTAGGTTTGGAGTGGGATGAGAGATTCTGCATTTCCCACAAGCCCTAGGTGATGCCAGTGCTGCCCGTGGCCGCACTCGGAGTTACTGCTCCTAAACCTTCAGAGCTCAGTCCTCTGTACCCCCCACCTCCATTCTCTGACTCCTTCCTGAAGTTGCTTCCTTTCCTGCCTAGTGCAAACCCCAATGGCAGCAATTTCAACTATAGCTCATCTCTTTATTCTTCTGGAACAACAGTCCTGGCAATCTCCATTCCAGTATTGATGAAGCCACCATGTCCTCCAGTCGCCAGCCACAGCACCCCTGCAGGATATCAGATAGCTTCCAGTCCTTCTATTAAAAACGTGATTTCTCAGGTACATCAGCAAGCCTTCACTTTGTTACCACTCAGTTCCCTTTCCCATTCCTAGAGTAACTTTGCCTAAATGTAATCGCCTCAAGCTCCAGTTCCCCTCCTCTCACACCTCTTAGTCAATGAACAACAATGAAAGGAGAACTTCTTCAAGCCATCCAGTGGAAATAATATTTAGCATAGTGACTGCCGTACAATTGAAAAAAAACCTACTCAAAGACTCAACAAGGTCATATTAAGATTTTCCAACACTTGGGCCAGATGAGGTGGCTCATGCATGTAATCCCAGCACTTTGAGAGGCTGAGGCAGAAGGATCACTTGAGGCCAGGAGTTCGAGACCAGCCTGGCCAGCATGGCAAAACCCAGTCTCTACTAAAACTACAAAAGTCTGCCAAGTTTGGTGACGTGCATCTGTAATCCCAGCTACTCTGGAAGGCTGAAACAGAAGAATCACTTGAACCTGCGAGGCAGAGGCTGCAGCGAGCTGAGATTACACCACTGCACTCAAGCCTGGGCAACAGAGTGAGACTGTGTCTCTAAATAATTAATAAATTAATTAATAATAAAGCAGCTTCTCTTTAAAAAAAAATTTTTTTCCAGCCTGCTGGCAAGATGGCTGAATAGGAATAGCTCTAGTCTGCAGCTCCCAATGAGAACCACATAGAAAGCAGGCGACTACTGCATTTCCAACTGAGGTACCCGGTTCATCTCATTGGGACTGGTTGAACAGTGGGTACAGCCCGTGTAGGGTAAACTGAAGCAAGGTGGGGCGCTGCCTCACCCAGGAAGCGCAGGGGTTGGGGCATTTCCCTCCCCTAGCCAAGGGAAGCCATGGGAGCTTGTACCAGGAGGAACAGTCCACTGCAGCCCAGATACTGCATTTTCCCGTGGTCTTTGCAACCAGCAGACCAGGAGATTCCCTCCAGTATCTACTCCACCAGAGCTCTGGGTTTCAAGCACAGATCTGGGTGGGCAGACACCGAGCTGGAGACAGGAGGTTGTTTTTTGTTTGTTTGTTTTCATACCTCAGCGTCTCCTCGAATGGCAGGAAGACAGAACCGTTCACTCCACTGTCAGCAGGCGGGAGTCTCCTGGTCTGTGGGGTGCAAAGATCGTCAGAGAAGCACAGCATCCAAACCGGAGCTCCAGGGTGGCGGGACACGTCCCCAGTAGCCTCCGTTGCACAGGAGGGAGGGCCCTCCGGCCCGCTGCACTTCCTGGGTGAGGCAGTGCCCCACCCTGCCTCAATTTGCCCTCCTTGGGCTACACCCACTGTCCAACCAGTCCTGTAGAGATGCACCTGGTACCTTGGTTGGAAACGCCGTGATCACTGGCCCTTTGCATCGCTCTCGCTGGGAACTGCGCTCTGGAGCTGTTCCTATTCAGCCATCTTGGCGGAGCTCCTTAAACATTATTTCTGAGGGTGTCTGTGAGGATGCTTCTGGAGGAGACTAGCATTTCAATCTGTGAACTCAGTAGACTGCCTTCCCTAATGTGGGTACGCATCATTTAATCCCTGAGGGCCTGAATAGAACAAAAGGAAGAGGAAAAGGGAATTCCTGCCCCCCACCCTGCCCGTTTTTTCTGGTTAAATGCTTAAGCTGGGACATCCCATCTCATTTTCTCCTGCCCTTAGACCAGGATTTCATACCATTGGCTCTTGTGGTTCCTGGGCCTTTGGATTCGATGGAATTACACCACTGGCTTTCCTGGGTCTCCAACTTGCTGATGGCAGATCATAGGACGTCTCAGTCTCCATAATTGCAAAAGCCAGTCCCTCTCTCTCTCTATACACACGTGTGTGTATGTGTATGTATGTATGGATAGATAGATAGATAGATAGATAGACAGACAGATACAGATATATCCTATTAATTCTGTTTCTCTGGAAAACCCAGAGTAATACGTTTACCTATTATATCAAGGGGAGGTCCCCATGGCTCATTCACAGCCAAAGAAAAGTGTGTTGCTGTTCATATGTGTTTGCACCAGCCAGAAATGGATGACCACTGCTTCTCAGTGCTCCTGAAAGGCAGAGGTGAGAGCAAGACTTCCTGTTGTGCAGAATTTTGAGCAGAATATCTACTTGTCCAATTTGTTTGGAAAGAAAAATGACCTGATTCTATACTGATCCATGAGCAGTGGCTAATGGATTGGCTGGCTGTTCAAACTCTTGGAAAGAAGGAGCCCTTTACTTCCTTGCATCCAATTACCAGAAGGGCACCATGTTGCTGTTGTATCATGGTGAGAAAGAGTGTCAGAGAATGCAAAGTATTGGACTACCTCCTAGACTTCCTTTGCCTGATAGTTCTGGTCAATGAAAATATTGTGCCATCTCAATAAAAAGGGCACCAAAGATGCAAATCTCTCAGGCAAATGACTTTGTTTAGGGAAAATGCTAGCAAAGAGTGGGGTAAACATGAAATGGGTCACAAAAGAAGGCAGCTATGATCACCACCTTAGGTCTGTGAGCAGCTGCCTAAACAGGGACTGTACTAGCTACTGTTTATGTTCATTTATTCTCCCCTCCCCTTTCTCTCCCTGCTGACTACTGTGAAGCATGCTGATAGTGGCAAATGTTTTAGATTCCATGTGGGGGCACACATGAGTTAACAACACCATATACTGATATTTCACATGTTTTCTATTTGGAGGTACAAGCTTTTTCCAAGATGGAGCACAAGAGCCCATCCTGAGGTGCAAAACAGGTTGGCTGTGTTCTGCTTGCCTGTTCACGTTCCTTTTCCTTTCTACCCCCTCCCACTGTACACTTTGTCCTGATACGCATGAATTACACCAGGAAGAACTCTCTGTCCTCTGGTGTCAGGTTCCTTTTCAGTCAATGAGAACAGGGAAAACATTTGAGAGAGTGAGGTCTGGGTCTGTATTTCCTGGCTTCCCTCTTCAGGATCACTTCTGGCTGAGAGCAACCTTTAAAAGTTGCAGTTTTGCCCAGGGGGGCCTCCAGACAGCCCTCCTCTGCCTCTGGGTTCCAGCAATGACCCTTCTTCATACACCTCAAGCCTGGAGAGGTGCTTGCTACTGTCACTAGCTTCGGAGTGCTGTTAACCCCTTTTCGCGTTATCTTCACTAACCTTCCTCAGACTTTGCCAGTTTGAGTCAGCTAGGTGGTTTCTACTAATTTTTTAGTTATTCTAACTATAAATACTCTAGGTCTAATTTTTTAGTTATTCTAATATGCCAGATTCTCTTCAATATTACAAATGCTTTAAATAGTAACTATATCAAGATTAAAATATTTTTTCTTGATCTTAACACAAAAGTATTAGCATTCTTCCTGGAGAAAAAGGTACTTATTCATGAAGTTGTCTATATATGACTGCATAGATGGTTTCCCAAACAACTCTGGGAGCAGCCTTCATATTGACTAGTGTGAAAGAGGCACATCCTATAGGTGGGTGCTGCACAGCTTCCCCACAATTCCATGTGTTGGCCCTGTGCCTATCAAGGACATGTTTTGATTATTCTAAGAATATCCAGGTTACTCTCTCTTGAAAATAGAGGTAACTATCTCAGCATGCTGAGGGTGCTCGTTGGCCACATAATTTTGGATTGGTCTTAGGTATGATTTTCTTCTTATCTCTGACCTGTATGAGCCATTTATTTTTTATTCTGTGACTTTCAAATGGTGTGATCTTCCAATACACATGTCCCAGATTCACATTGAGCATTATCTAATTTTTCTGTCTGATTTGAGTCTGCAAGTCCCATCCCAGGTTAATTCACCACTTGATTGAATTAAATGAATCTCTTTATTGTCTACATCATCTCAGCTCTTCCTGTCTGGCCAGGCCACAAGCCTTAAGGCTTTCTAAGGTTGAATCTTGAATGTCTCTGTCTGTCTCTGTGAATGTAGCACAACAGTGGTCATGAATGAAGGTACAGTGACATAAAAAGAGGTTCAACCGGGTCCCATCACTGAGAAAGGCGGGTGAAGTTTTGAAAGGCTTGAAACAGGCCAACTTAATCTAGTGTGAGTTCTAAAAAGATCTCCCTGGCTGAAGTATAAGGAATGAATTGGAATGGGCAGGTGGGAATGTAGGGTGATGAGTTAAAAGCCTATTGCCAGGTCCAGATGGAGAAAGAGTGGCTTAGATTAGTGACAATGGAAATAGAGAAAAGTGGATGGAACTGAGAAAGATTTTGGAAATAAGATTCACAGGACTTGGTGTGATTGGATGTAGGAAGTAAGGAAGGGGAGAGGTAAAGAAAGATGGCGGAATAGCTGGTGGACTGTGGTGATGTTTGCTGTGCACATTGCGTAGGGGTGATGAGGCAGGGGAGAGACAGAATAGGAGCAAGGAAGAACCAGGAGGTCAATTTGAGGTGCCTGTAAGAAAGAATCCAAGTGATGAAATTGAATAAGCATTAGATGCTTGGTTGGAAACATGCTAACGGTAATTAGAGCAAACATAGAGCACGTAATTTTTTTTTAATGCAGTCCTTAATAAGTAGGGTGGAGTAGAAGAAAACAAGGTAAAATAAAAGTAAAAAATCATTGGTTCATCCCTCTATGCCTATGTTGATCCAAATAGATTGCTTCAATTATCCAGAGTCTTGCTTATGCAGATAGCATTCTAGATTCTGAGTAAAGCGGTGAACTAGAGAAAGTTCCTACCCTCAAAGTTCCTATTCTCAGTGGAAATAGATTCACAATGTTGAGATTAAATGATCAATGCTAGCTTTAGGAAAAAAAAAAAGATTAAATTTGGTTTTATTTTATTTTACTACACTAGACATGTCACATTTATTTTGCTTTTCCTGTTATTTTATAGGACTTTTTCTAAGTGCTCTATTGGCTAATAGAGCACTTAGAGTTCATAAGTTCATAATTTTGCTAGTTTCTATAAGATGTTTATATTTGTGTATGTAGAAATGTTGATTGGTATAGTACTTTTCTTATATATTCTCTCTTGAACTTCAAAAGCAGCAAAACCCCTCCTAAATATTATCCACTAGATGAAGAAAATGTCACAAGGAGAGGCTTTATGTGTGTGTGTAAAAGAACTTTATAACACAAAATATGCCACTGAAATCTTTCATATAGCAGTCTTAATACATAAAATTACATAAATGTAATTTTAAAATAGTCAATAAAACTAAGATGGGAGTACTGTAAGATTTTAGTACATAAAACTAAATTCTATAAAAAAGTATGCCTCTCTGATACATCTATTTAGTTTGAAAACATGACATATCATGTTTAAAACAAAAATAATCTTGAATGTAGAAATAGGATGCTCTTCTTGTTCCAAAATACATTCACATATATTTTGGTAAATAAGTGGTAACTGAATACATCTGAGTTTTAAAAGTCCCTTGTTTAGAAATGTGCACACTTGCTTATAGGAAGCTGAAGTTGAATTGCTTTACATCAAACAAGATAAACACATTATGACCCAGTCTGAAGGTCTTTGTGAGACAGGTGGACTTGATCTTAACACAAAAGTATTAATATTCTACCCAGAGAAAAAGGTACCTATTCATGAAGTACCTTTAGGGTGATAATAATACATTGGTGACTACTGTTGATAATATTAACTATTGACTATTAAATTGTATGCAGTTATTGGACAGGGAGGGATTCATCCTGCCTAGGGAAATTCCAATGCTAAATAAACATTTATTGAGCACTCAGGTGTGACAGGCATTAGGACAAACTTGATCTACAAGAAGACTCAAAAGCTCATAATTCAGACAGAATTTCTTTCCTCTGTATCTGTCCACTAAACATATAGGAATGAAACCTATCATGTGATATATAGTGCACACGGCTGGAAGCACTCACCAATATCCACTCACTCCTACCTGGTTTAGGAACATCACTTACTTTTCATGTTTATACAATCCTTTTGCTTAACATTGCTGAGAAGTGAAGTGTCTCATATTAACAAATTTCCTAATTGGGTAACTGTTGTTTAGTCATTGAATCAGAGAGTGTTCATTCAGGCAAATGGAAGTTGCTCTTTATATTTTAATACAGGATATTCAAGGTTACATCCCTATCAATGGGCTAGGGAAAGGGCAGAGCAAGAAGCCCACTACCTAAAATCTCAGCCAGCAGCACTCAAGTGGGTTGTCCAAAAGACCTTGCCAGACACAGACACTGCTGTGTGCCTCTTATCCACCATCTGCTCAGCATCTGCCTACAGCTGCCACTCAAGAATAATGTAAATGGGCTAAATGCCCCAATCAAAAGACACAGACTGGCAAATTGGATAGAGTCCAGACCCATTGGTGTGCTGTATTCGGGAGACCCATCTCACGTGCAAAGACACACATAGGCTCAAAATAAAGGGATGGAGGAAGATTTACCAAGCAAATAGAGAGCAAAGGAAAAAAGCAGGAGTTGCAATCCTAGTCTCAGATAAAACAGACTTTAAACCAACAGATCAAAAGAGACAAAGAAGGGCATTACATAATGGTAAAAGGATCAATGCAACAAGAAAAGCTAACTATCCTAAATATATAAGCACCTAATACAGGAGAACCCAGATACATAAGGCAAGTTCTTAAAACCCACAAAGAGACTTAGACTCTCACACAATAATAGTGGGAGACTTTAACACTCCATTGTCAATATTAGACAGATCAACATGAGATAGAAAATTAACAAGGATATCCAGGACTTGAACTCAGATTTGGACCAAGTGGACCTAATAGACACCTACAGAACTCTCCACTCCAAATCCACAGAATATCCATTCTTCTCAGCACCACATCACACATATTCTAAAATTAACCACATGATTGGAAGTAAATCACTCCTCAGCAAATGCAAAAGAACGGAAATCATGTCTCTCAGGCCACAGTGCAATCAAATTAGAACTCAGGATTAAGAAACTCACTCAAATCTGCACAAATACATGGAAACTGAACAACCTGCTCCTGAATAACTACTAGATAAATTATGAAATAAAGGCAGAAATAAAGATGTTTTTTGAAACCAATTAGAATGAAGACACAACATACCAGAACCTCTGGGACACATTTAAAGCAGTACCTAGAGGGAAATTTACAGCACTAAATGCCCACATGAGAAGCAAGGAAAGATCTAAAATCGACACCCTAATGTCACAATTAAAAGAACTAGAGGAGCAAGATGAAACAAATTCAACAAATACCTAAGAAGGAGACAGAGACACAAAAAACCCTTCAAAAAAATCAATAAATCCAGAAGCTCATTTTTTGAAAAGATTAACAAAATAGATAGACCTCTAGCCAGACTAATAAAAAAGAAAACAGAGAAGATTCAAATAGATGCAATAAAAAATGATAAAGGGGTATCACCATGTATCCCACAGAAATACAAACTACCATCAGAGATTACTACAAACACCTCTATGTAAATAAACCAGTATATCTAGAAGAAATGGATAAATTCCTGGACACTTACAACTTCCCAAGACTAAACCAGTAAGAAGCTGAATTCCTGAATTCAGTAACAGGTCTGAAATTGAGGCAGCAATTAATAGCCTATCAACCAAAAAAAGTCTAGAACCAGATGGGTTCACAGCCAAATTCTACTGCAAGTACAAAGAGGAACTGGTACCATTCCTTCTGAAACTATTCCAAACAATACAAAAAGAGGGAATCCTCCCTAACTCATTTTATGAGACCAACATCATCCTGATACCAAAACCTGGCAGACATACAACTAAAAAATAAAATTTCAGGCCAATATCCATGATGAACATTGATGCAAAAATCCTCAACAAAATACTGGCAAACTGAATGCAACAGCACATCAAAAAGCTTATCCATCACAATGAAGTCGGCATCATCCTAGGGATGTAAGGCTGGTTCAACATATGCAAATCTATAAATGTAATCCATCACATAAACAGAACCAAAGACAAAAACCACGATTATCTCAATAGATGCAGAGAAGGCCTTTGACAAAATTCAACAGCCCTTTATGCTAAAAATCAATGTGCAAAAATCACAAGCATTCCTATACACTAATAACAGACAGAGAGCCAAATAATGAGTGAACTCCCATTCACAATTGCCACAAAGAGAATAAAATACCTAGGAATACAATTAACAAGGGATGTGAAGGACCTCTTCAAGGAGAACTACAAACCACTGCTTAAAGAAATAAGAGAGGAAATAAACAGATGGGAAAACATTCCATGCTCATGGTTAGGAAGAATCAATATCATGATGATGGCCATGCTGCCCAAAGTAATTTATAAATTTAATGCTATCCCCATCAAGCTACCATTGATTTTCTTCACAGAATTGGAAAAAAAAAAACACCTTAAATTTCATATGGGACAAAAAGAGAGCCCACATTGCCAAGACAATCCTAAGCATAAAACAAAAACAAAGAAAGCTGGAGACATCACACTACCTGACTTCAAACTATACTACAAGGCTACAGTATTCAAAACAGCATGGTACTGGTACCAAAACAGATATATAGACCAATGGAACAGAACAGAGGCCTCAGAAATAATGCCACATATCTATAACCATCTGATCTTTGACAAACCTGACAAAAACAAGCAACGGGGAAAGGATTCCCTGTTTAATAAATGGTGTTGAGAAAACTGGCTAGCCATATGCAGAAAGCTGAAATTGGATCTTGTCCTTACACCTTATACAAAAAGTAACTCAAGATGGATTAAAGATTTAAACATAAGACCTAAAACAATAAAACCCCTAGAAGAAAACCTAGGCAATACCATTCAGGACATAGGCATGGGCAAGGACTTCATGACTAAAACACCAAAAGCAATGGCAACAAAAGCCGAAATAGACAATGGAATCTAATCAAACTTAAGAGCTTCTGCACAGCAAAAGAAACTATTATTAGAGTGAACCGGCAACCAACAGAATGGGAAAAAATTTTTGCAATCTGCCCAACTTTCAAAGGGCTAATATCGAGAATCTACAAAGAATTTAAACAAATTGCAAGATAAAAACAACTCCATCAAAAAGTGGGCAAAGGATATGAACAGACACTTATCAAAAGAAGACATTTATGCAGCCAACAAATCTGTAAAAAAAACCTCATCATCACTGGTCATTAGAGAAATGCAAATCAAAACCATATTGAGATACCATCTCACACCTGTTAGAATAGGAATCGTTAAAAAGTCAGGAGACAACAGATGCTGGAGAGGATGTGGAGAAATAGGAACACTTTTATACTGTTGGTGGGAGTGTATATTAGTTCAACCATTGTGGAAGACAGTGTGGCAATTCCTCAAGGATCTAGAAATACCATTTGACCCAGCAATCCCATTACTGGGTATATACCCAAAGGATTATAAATCATTCTATTATAAAGACACATGCACACACATGTTTATTGCAGCACAAATTACAATAGCAAAGACTTGGAACCAACCCAAATGCCCATCAGTGATAGACTGGATAAAGAAAATGTGGCACATATATACCATGGAATACTATACAGCCATAAAAAATGATGAGTTAGTATCCTTTGCAGGGACATGGATGAAGCTGGAAACCATCATTTTCAGCAAACTGACACAAGAACAGAAAACCATACACTGCATGTTCTCACTTATAAGTGGGTGTTTTACAATGAGAACCCATGAACACAGGTAGGGGAACATCACATGCCGGAGCCTGTCGGGGGCTAGGGGGCTAGGGGAGGGATAGCAGGGGGTGAGGAGATTGGGGAAGGATAACATTAGGAGAAATACCTAATGTAGATGATGGGGAGATAGATACAGCAACCCACAATGGCACATGTACACCTGTGTAACAAACCTGCACATTCTGTACATGTACCCCAGAACTTAAAGTATAATTAAAAATAATAATAATAATGGCCTGGCTGGGTGCAGTGGCTGACGCCTATAATCTCAGCACTTTGGGAGGCCGAGGGGGGCGGACCATCTAAGGCCAGGAGATCAAGACCATCCTGGCTAACATGGTGAAACTCTGTTTCTACTAAAAATGCAAAAATTAGCTGTGCCTGGTGGCGCATGCCTGTAGTCCCAGCTACTCAGGAGGCTGAGGCAGGAGAATCACTTGAACCTGAGAAGTGGAGGTTGCAGTGAGCCGAGATTGCGCCACTGTACCCCAGCCTGGTGACAGAGCAAGATTCTGTCTCAAAAAAAAAAAAAAAAAAGACCTGTCCTCCCCTTGAGAATCTCCCCAAGTGCTCCAATCCAATTTTTGTGGCCCCATTCTTTTCCAGGCAACACCTTAACTTTTACGAAAGAGGCTTGACAAGGTTCACTGTGAGTTTAACTTCCATTGTTATCCAGTCACCCATAGGATCCAATTTTAAATTTGGCTCTCAGAACCTTAACTCTGCAGCTACGAGAAATAAAAGTTCTTTCAGAACATAGAAGCTTTTTGGTTCCTTGCTTGGGAATTTATAGGCCTTCCTTCCATAAGCTTCAGTCTTAGATATCCAGTCAGTTCCATCATCATTGTTGTCAAACTTTCTACTTGAACATTCTCTTGAAAAAGTCAACATTATGGTCTTTCAACACTTGATTTTCTTATAGGCTCATAATTCCAGGAAACTAAAAGTGGAAATTAAAAAAATAGTTTGCCTCTGCACATTGTGTACCAACAAAGTCTTTTTATTTTTATTTTTTTACTAGCAATGAGGCCATTACATTCTCTAACTCTATTCAGATCAGATAACTCATCCCGGATTCTCTTCTTTGAGGTTCTATTTTTCTGAAATTGCTGCCCGTAGTTCAAATTCTAAGAGCCAGACTTCAGTCATTAAATCAGAAGTCACTCTGTATGGCTATAACTCATGTGGCTGACCTTATTTACTCCAGAATCAAACTGATATTGCGTGGCCCAAGGTTTCCACCATAACCAGCACTATTAGCATAAACTATCTGGATGGCCCAAGGTCCAAGGTAGACAAAGACACTCTTATCAGGCAGGATATTTATTACAGGGTCTTAGAGGTTATCTTCCAGGAGTCAGTCAAGGGCCAAACTCTTTTGGAATGTGCAGGCTTTGTGCAGCTCAGGTCTGCTGAGTTAATCCTTTATTGCATACACAGAATCACTGAAATTTATATCTTAAGGAACCTCAGAGATTATCCGATTAAGCACCTTTTTTTTGTAGATAAGAAAATGAGATGGATGTGGATTTAAATTCCAATTTTACTACTTACAAACTGTGAGGCATTGGAGAAATCATTTAACCTCTCTGAGCCCTATTTTTTGCACAGATTCTTACTTAACAGAGTCATAGTCAAGATGAAGTGAGAACTTACACAAATGCTTAAGCTAAATCAGCGGTCAAAATATAGTAGGTGTAAAGACAATAATTTTTTTTTATTCAATAAGTTTATCAAGAGTACATTATTATACTAATGCAGGTAGGAGAAAAGGTTGCTACTCTTCTAAAAATAAGCATTTTGATAACTAGCACTGTAGAAAAACTTATAGCAGAAGACATGTCACTTTGTTTTGGAAAACGCCTTAAACACCCCTTTGAGAGTCAAAAGCGAGGCTCTCTAGGACTTAGTCTGCCAAGAAAGAAATGAATCGCTTTGCAAAATAATTGGATGAAAAGACAGCAAGGTAGGAGGGAAAAAGAAGCAAGAAAGACTGGAATGAAGGATAAAAATGAGGAGTTGAAAATACTTTTTTGCAGAAGTTGGTCAGTGCTAGGTTGTTAAAAGCCTTCAAATCTACATAAATTAGCTTCCCAAAGTATCAGAGCTGGTTAATAAAAGAGCTGAGATGAAAGATCTTTTAAGAAAACCACATTGCCTCTCTAAGAACCAAAGGTTTTTTAAAACCACTTTCAATATTTAATGATACCTTGGGGTATTAAACAGAGTATATACCTCTTTTACTAATATCTGAGATACTCAGAAGCTGCCCACCAATTATCTGGGTTAATACTGTATTTCACTTAGGTAATTAAATTTTTACTCCTCAAAAAGGAAATAGCTTACAGCTAAGTTTCAGAGAAGGCTTATGGGAAAATAGAAACCACATCATTACCAACATTGCCAGAGAAAACAAAATAGTGCTTCATGCCTGACTACTTTTGGTGTCTTATAACAAAAAATGAAAGTTTCCTGAGTTTATTGTTGTTCCTTTGCATCGATAAATGCCCACGGTTTTGTTCACTTGACATTTCTATGTAGTGACAGGGAAATGTAAAACTCTCTTAGCTTTTAGAAACCAACAAAGCCTGAATTTGCAAGTGTGGATCGATAACATACTATGCCTCAGTTGAGTCTCACTTTAGTCACGCGTTTAGAGAGATAATCCAAGCCAAAGGACGCAAACAATGAAGGAATGGAGAAGTTTTCTTCTAATTTTCTGTTTTGGATAATGAGCATTTTCAGCCCCTGATTGCTGTGTCTGGAATTGCTGTGAGGGCCAGGCTTTTGAGGCTTATATATTAGAAGCAAGTCCTTGTTTTGGACCTCCAGAGTAAAACATAGGGCTAGCCCAGTATGAACAATTGTTTTCCTTCTAACTGGATTCCCTTGAGAATTCTCATTCCATCTTTTTCAGCACTTCACTCCAACTCCTTGCTGCTACAGATCTTCCTCTGCGGCTTTGTTTGTCTGAGGTATGGTGGATTCGTAGCTTAAACTATTGGTCATAATTCTTTACACGTGTTAGTATCATACATCACTTGCTGTGCTTCATGGTGGATTGACTCTACTTCTCTGCTTGAAGTTGGATTTGGATTTGGATATCAGGGTTGTTTTGGTCAATGGGATATTGGCACATGTGACATGAGCAGAGGCTGCAATATGCTTGTGTGGTTAGGCTTGTTTTCTACTACTCATGCCAATGCCATGAAAAGATCACATGCCCCTGGCCCTCTGGTGTGGGGTGACCTGGGCCATCCTGAGCTTGCAGTGAAGCCCAGCCAAACCTAGCTCAGGTCAGCCAAGCCCAGCTGACCTGCACATGTGTGTACAAGAATATATGATTGTTGTTTTAAGCTACTGAGCTGTGGGGTGTTTTTTTTTTTTTTTTTTTTTTTTTACATAGCATTGTAACAACTGCTGACTGCTATGGTAGACAATATCAGAAAATATAGGGGGAAGGGAAAAGAAGGCAGCAAAAAAAGAATAACCTGTTCTCAACATCTACTCTGTTCTTTTCACTGGCATGCTGGTTTTATTGTCTAGTCAGCCAGCGGCCACTGCCAACTGACAGACAACACAGCATTTGACTCATGGTTCTAATATGTATTGGCTTTAGACTAGAATTTTGTACCTGAAAAGTGAAGATAATAGAAGTACCTACTGGACTTACATGAGCACACAAATAATATGAAGCATCTGGGTTCAATAAATGGGAATATTGTTATTCCTAGAGCATCATCACTGCTAGTGTTTGCAGCAGCAGCAGAAGTCATGGTAATCCTGAACTCATTTTCTACATTGTCCCAAACTTACCGCTTCCAGAGCAGTGTGGCATTTTCTTATGGGGTTCTTATAATATCTGTGAAGAAACACTGTGTTAAAGGAAGATATCCATGAGTGGTTGTGTGAATATTTCTTTGAAGTGCATGACAAGTTTTCCCTTATCTCAGTCCCATCCTGTATTTCTATTTACCCTGAATCTAGGCAGAACAAGAAGACAGAAACGTTGTTCGAGGGGACCTTCTTTATCCAACAGAGAGACTCAGGACCATGTATCCCAGAATAATGAAGGTCTGGGGGAGGTGAATAGTTATTGAGAAAATTAACGAAAACAAGGCTGTGTAATGGGAGAAAGATCCAGACTTGTGTTCATGACTCTCCTGGAATGTCTATGGCAGGTTGTACTGTGAATCTTTAATAAGATGCTGAACCTTTACTACTTTACTTGTTTTCTCCAATAATAGTAGTAGTGAAAACTCATGGAATGGTGGCAGCAGTGGCTCATGCCTGTAATCCCAACACTGGGAGGCCAAGGTGGGAGGATCACTTCAGCTCAGGAGTTTGAGGCCAGCTTGAAGAACGTAGAGAGACCCCTGTCTCTGTGAAAAACAACAACAAAAAAATTACCTGAGTGTGGTACACAACTGTAGTCCCAGCTATTCGGGAGGCTGAGACAGGAAGATTACTCGGGCCTGGGAGGTTGAGGCTGTGAGCTGAGAGCATACCACTGCACTCTAGCCTCGGTGACAGAGTGAGACCCTGTCTCTAGAAAAACAAACACCAAAGAACCTCAAGGGAAACCTGAAAGGAAGCTCTATTCTTTTAGAGGCAGAGGAGGGAGATGCTGAGAGAGTGTATAGGTTCTCAGTGAGTTGCGGGAAGTGGGCTGAGTCAGAGCTATGGTGATAACAATGGAATGGAGGCAAGCCACCCAGGGCTTGGGGCTTTTCTGTAATAAATACCTGCTGGATAGGAAGCCTGACCTCTTACTCTTCTCTTACTCTTCTCTTTCCTTTTCCTACTAAAAATCCAACCTCAGACAATAAAAGCATTCACCATGGACATTAGAATATGAGAGATCGTAATCTCCTCTCTCGGCACAATTGGTGGAAAAATGAGTTTGATTTCCAAAGTGCCAACTGATAAGTCTTCTTTTCATCTTTGCTGTAATTCTTCAAAAATCAAGATCTGCAAAATACTTTAGATGTCATTTGGTCTGGAATTACCAAGAGTGAGCTGCAGGCTGTCCTTGTATCAAGGAATAGCATCCCCTCTTTAGGGAAGCTTATTCCAAGCAGTTGGGTTCAGACTTGTAAAGAATGTCCAGAACACTAGGCCCCAGATGCCCATTTTGTTGAGTAACTGAAGAATCTCCTGAGAATGAGTGTACCTCCTGGTACCTCTAGTATGACCTAGAAAGGCAGAAGGGAGGGGTAATTCTGTGCACCTTGTGTTGCTGGTTCCCCAGCTCTGTCAGCCCAGAGAAAATAAACTGCCTAGAAGTACTGAACCTTAGTTTCTCCAGCTCTCACAAATATGAGGGTATACATGAAGAAATATCCAAAAGAGAGGGCTCTGGAATCAGATTGCCTGACTTGTCATCTGGATCCTACATTTGCTGTCAAGTGACCTTGAATGATTTAATTCAATTGCATCTACCTCAAAAGTCTATGAACTAAGTAGGATCCATCGCACGGAACTGTGATGGCAGTATATCACCAGTGAAAGCTAAAAGACTCTTTTCTGAGAAATTCTGTAAGACCTTAAGAGCCAGGATCAATGTTTTGATATTTCCTACCACACTTCCCCATGCAATGGGTGGCAAGGCCTGGAAGCTACCATAGCAGCACTGATGTCCTGTGGGAGACTGTGGTGTCCAGAGGACACTGTGAACTGAACGGGTAAGTTGCCAAAAAACTAGAACAGAGGGAAGAAACCAGGGCTACCTCAGAGCAGCTCAACAGCCAACTGCAGACACTATCACTATCTACTGGTTTATAGAACTCCCATCTAGTGGATGAAAGAGATGAAAAGGCAGCTGAATATGTTAGGAACAATATTACTGATTTGCACAGGGTATTACTGAGTTATTTAAGCTCATCCCCAGGGCTGGGGACAGAAATATCGGAGGAGTAAGAAAAACTTTTCATCCAAACACTTCACTTGTTTGTAGCAGGTGGTGGAATTCTTTAGGGAGCTGGATTCCCACCAAGGGAAACAGGAGAAAGAACAAGTAAAAAAGTAGTATGTTTGAGAGCCAATCCTTTATTTAATCCATACAATGACCTTATGGATTACATATTGATACAGTTTGGCTGTGTCCCCACTCAAATCTCATCTTGAATTGTAACTCTCACAATTCCCATTTGTTGTGAGATGAACTTGATGGGAGGTGATTGAATTATGGGAACGGGTCTATCCTACACTGTTCTCATGATAGTGAATGAGTCTCATGATATCTAATGGTTTTAAAAAGGGGAGTTTCCCTGCACAAGCTCTCTCTTTTCTTGTCTGCTGCCATGTGAGATGTGCATTTCACCTTCCACCATGATTGTGAGGCCTCCCAGCCATGTGGAACTTTAAGTCCAATGAACCTCTTTTTTTTTTTTTTGTAAGTTGCCCACTTTTGGGTATGTCTTTATCAGCAGCATGAAAACAGACTAATACACATACTAATAGTATCCCCATTTTCCAGAAAAGACTTTTGAGGCAGAAGCAATTGAATTACATCATTCAAGGTCACCTGACAGCAAGTGTAGGATTCAGGATTATGCCTCAAGCAGTCTGATTCCAGAGCCTTCTCTTTCAGTCATTCCTTCAGGTATGCCCTCATATTTGTGAGAGCTGGAGAAACTAAGGTTAAATACTCTTTAGGTAGAGTTTTCTCTAATAAAGTTCGCAGGGTTGGAAATATCCAGTTTCACAATGGATCTCTGCAGCAGAATCAACAATATTCCCAGAAAAGTGCATACATGTGTTAACAGTAATCACTACCCAGGATATTATAATATCTTGTGGCCAGTTAATGATTTTTAAAGACATGCTCTTTGGGGAATAAGCATTACACCGAGGGATGCATTAACACAAAAACAAAAAAAAACATGTTTAACATCTGTAAATTTTTTACTACGAAAGTCTTAGAAAAACAAGCACAACTTTCCCATCAGATTTTTCCATGTGGTATATCTGTGGATTATGGAGGCAGAGAATTGAATGACCTCTTAAATTAATACGATGAGATCAAGAAGGAAAACAGGACTGTCCTATTTTTGTGAGGTGGTGCTTCCTACCTAAAGGACGAATCAAAAATAATCCCAATAAAATTTATATAGTATCTTTCTTCTGAATAATTAAAAATGGCTTAATAATTAGGTCATGCATCATGTAGTCCTTTAAATCTCTCTATTCATTAGCTTTTTCAGGCAGTGGCTATTTTTGAAAACATGTGCTATACGGTGAGACTATGTTAAGTGCTGTCAACATAAAATGAAAAGACACTATCACTGTCGACTGGCTTATAGAACTCCCATCAAGTGGAAGAGAGGTGAAAAGGCAGCTGGATATGCTAGTAAAAATGTTACTGATTTGCACAGGGTATTATTGAGTTATTTAAGCTCATCCCTAGGGCTGGGGACAGAAATATCAGAGGAGTAAGAAAAACTTTCTATCCACTTGAGGATGGAACTCCTTTTCTGAGTGCTACAGCATGCCTGAAGTTAAGTCAGCCAAACGAGGAACTGGCATGTGGTGGGAGGCAGCAATCCCTTCATGTGCCATCCATGGAGACAGCTAGAGCCAAGGGGGAAGTGAGAAACATGTCAGTATCTCAGCGTGTGGGTGAACTCTGAGCCATGTAGCGTCTCTGGAGCTCAGGCTGGGAGGGATGCGGTTAGAACAGCAGCAGCCAGGGGCCTGCTCATGGGGCGTCTTGTGTACCATTCTAGACTCTGCAGACTGAAGCTAGTTAGAGGCAACATTTTCACCACTTTGCAAATGTGTAGAATGTTTTTTCGCAAAGTTAAATTTATTCAATGGAAGAAACTGGCCATTTTTTTCCCCCTGAGATTACAGTACTGTATATTGTGTGTATGTATGGTTTAAAATAATCTTTTCTGAAAGAATAGAAGATGGCATTTTAAAAAGCAGTCCTTCCTTAGCAAAATATAAATTTGGCATCTTCCTGTAAGTTTCTAATATTAAAAAAAATTCTCCTGGTCTATAAATTGAAGAGACGGAGAGCTACTACTGAAGGGAAGGGAGTAATTAAAGAGATTTAGCAATAGGATAGCATAGCTGAATTTACACTCTAAATAGTTTTTTTCCAGCTCTGTAGAGGGTGAATTTGAGGGAGACCAGAGGGAAGGAGATCATTGATGAGGTTAATGATCTAACCTAGGAGATGATGAAGGTCTAATCTAGCACTGGAGCAATAGGAAAGATGGGGTTTGGGGGACAAAGTAAAAAATTTATTTATAAGGAAATCAGCAGGACTTGGTGACTGGATACAGAAGGAAGGGAGAGGAATGAGTATCACTTCTCCCTTTGGTACCATATCAAGTGGTAGAGTGAGCTTTTTCATGTTCATGAGTGGCTGAGGCTACTTGAGAGCAAATACCATTATTTGCTCCCATTTGTCTCTGTCCAGTACAACTGACAGAAAGATGGAAGAAGGCAGCAAAGTGACCTCCCCACAAGACCAGCTGCCTTCAGGGTCAAACCGCTCTGGAAAAACATCTCCATAGGTACCAGCTTTAAGTTTGGTGGAAACAGAAGCTTTTGATTGTGATGAGGACCTGGTATAAAACAACGTGGCATGGTGTGGGGGCCGAAGGGACAGACACATAGGAAAGACATTGTAAAAGCCCAGCAATGGACCGGGACAGATGTGAGTCATGTGTATGATGCTTGCCTTGCTTCTTCACATCATCAGTGCAAGTGCTAATGCCTTATCTCTTCTTCCCACTTCTAATTCCTACATGGAACTGAAAATGGCAATCAGCTCTGGCCAAGGGTCATAGCTCAGATGGGTCTTGGTGGCAAGGGCAACCATAAACCTTCTGCCATCTTAGAGAAAATGGATTTAACTGTGTATTTTGTTTCCATTCAATCACAATCTGTGTATTTGATTCACAACTTGTGAAACTACACTGCTTTCACTATTAAAGCACAAACCACACCCTAACAGGTAGTGGAACGCTCTTTGGAAAAAGAAATTTCCTGTATTTACGGATGATGAATTAGTTAAGAAAATAGAATTCAAATTGCCAGGCTTCTGACCACAGATTGCGATCAACAGAATGTAATATTACAAGTTAAAATGCTCAAGTGTCCTGATAAGGAGCTGGTAATATACAACACAGTCTTCAGAAGACTGCTGGGAAAAGATTTATTGAATGATAATAAAAACTCAGGAGACAAAGCCATGTCTCCTGAGTTTTGATTCCACTTGACTCTGGGAGAAAAGTATGTTTGAAGTGTGGAAAACAGTCAGGACTTGAATTTCAGAAGGCTGCATTACAGCAGGAAATTAACTCTGAAGGAATTACGTGAAAATAAAATTAAAAGACAGGCAGTGAAGATGAGGCTGCTGAAATTATCTTGTCCTTCAGGAAATGGCATGACTTTGAATTTAACAACCAGTAGTCACGCTGAAATATTAACAATCATTCTTCACAGTGGTCACTTACAGGGCAGGGTGTAGAATTGTGTTATTCTCTCAAAACGACTCCACCCCATTCTCTTAAAGTGTAAATGCTGTTATGAGGTAATGGGAGCTAACTGACTTTCAGTTACATTTACTTTCAAAAAGTAAATAGTGGACTTAAAGAAAATTAGCTAATAAAGTTCATGAAACAGCACACTCATCAGGGACAGGCTGAGCACTGATACTCTGTGAGCGATCCCCAGCTGTGGGTACAATCGACCTGTTGCCTATGCAGCATCGTTTTTTTTTTCTTCCACCTTCTAACAGTACCCAAACTTCTCTTTAGGACATCACTGTTCTCCCTACTATGTAGTAGCCCTAGAATTCTGGTGCCATTGACCCCACCTCCGGCTGCTTACCCCAGAAGGGTACTCTCATCTTCCATGACACAAGAATTGGTTGGGGGAACCCGGGTCTGAGCCAATCAGTGCATGATAGGACCCTGTCCCCATGGGTGGTTCAATCTGTGTGAAGCTCTAGGACTTCGTGGATATGAACGAGGAAGTGTGCAGTTCTGGTTTTTTTGGCAGCCATCTTTTGTTCATGACAGCAGCCAGCGTGAAGATTAAACCCATATGAGAAGGAGAGAGAGCGCCAAGAGAGCTACAAGTGGAGCCAGTCCTGATAAAACAAGATTCACTGCCTGCGTTTCCCGGGGACTTTCCAACTACGTGAAACAGTAGATCCCCTTTATCGTTCGCTAGTAGGTTTGTTTGTTGGGTCGTTGGTTGGTTGGTTGGTTGCTTCACTGATGTAGGGGGATGAACAGAAATGTAAAGCTTGGTTCTATGTCTTTACATTTACACAAGTATTCACTTTGGTTCTCTATCCTTAAGTTTAATTGTGAACTGACTGGGTTTCCTCCCTTACCCCTTTCTAGCAGGCAATACTAGCAAGATAATTTTTTTTTCCTTTTAAATTTGTAGGTGTGTGATGCTGAAAAATCTGACATTCTTTCAGGGTCTATTGAGGGGAAAACAAGATGGCACCTAATGCCGGACAGAGTAGGGAGAAAGACCATTGGACTGTGAGGAGGGCCAGAGCTTTCTCTGATTCATTTCTCAACCACAGTCCTGTTCCAAGGCTTCCCTGGATATCAAGACATCATTTTACATGCATTATTAAGAGGTTGGTGCTTGAGTTTAAGACTTGTCCATCAGTGTGATTCAGACTAGTATGAAGATATCTGAGTAAGTGATGAAGTATGTCTGCCATGAGCTTACATGCAGAGAGGACTGATAATCTTCTAGGGGAGATCTCATTCTATGGGAAGTCCAGGAGACAAGCTTGATATACTGAAGGAAACCATAATTTTTAGAGCAGAGACATGATTCAGAGCACAGCTCCATGTGGACTCACATCTTGTCCCTGAGATGGGAAGGAAAGGGCTGTGGGTAAGAAATGAAAGAAGCTAAAAATGAAGAAAGTGGGAGGTGTGGGGAAGGAAAGGATAAAGAATGTGGCTGGGTGTGATCTTCATGGACTGGAATTCTGCTGCTTTTCCCCATGTGGCTGTCTATCCAGCCTGGTCAGGGTAATGGTGAACCCAGAAGTGCTGACAATTAGTTAAAAAAAAAAAAAAGCTAACAACCCCAAACTCCAAAATGCTAAAATAAAATCAGATAGCAGCAGAAAATGTAGCTAGAAACTATCATCTAGAAGAAGGGTTGTAATTTCATATAAAATTACTGGTTCTTCAAACATTTACCAGGTATTAAAACTACTCTCACTAGAAAAGATGTGGAAAAAAGCTTTACTTCCTTCTAGTGAAAATGCTTACAGTGTAATGTTTCTGTAGAATAATACCAACTGTAGGAGATTTCTTTTTTTTGAGATGGATCTCGTTCTGTTGCACAGGTTGGAATATGGCGGTGCGATCTCAGCTCACTGCAACCTCCACCTTCTAGTTTCAAGTGATTCTACTGCCTCAGCCTCCCAAGCAGCTGGGATTACAGGCATCCACAACCATGCTTGACTAATTTTTGTATTTTTAGTAGAGATGGGGTTTTGCCATGTAGGTCAGGTTGGTCTCAAACTCCTGACATCAAGTGATCTGCCCACCTCGGCCTCTCAAAGTGCTGGGATTACAGGCATGAGCCACTGCGCCTGGCCAGTGAGATTTTTCTCAAAAGCAATGCTGGTGCCAAGGAAAAATAGATCACAGGGGTAACTACCTTGATGTTATGGTAGCCTCCAACTTTACTCCAGTCAAGCTATCCTAGATGTCACAGGACAGAAAGGCTCAAGGACTAAATTTAGATGCTCAAAACGCATGGCTTATTGGATCTATCTGGAACATTCATCAAGGTGTAAGGGAAAAAGAAATATGAGGTGAGGGGTATACAGGGTAGAGTGGGAGGACCATGCCACTGAATCCTGTATTACACAAGTGCTCAGATATCCCCTCTTTTTCTTTCCCTCCAACTCTCCCTTTTCTCCTCTCTCACTAACTCCCCTTCATATTCTTTTTTTTTTTTTTTTTTTTTTTTTTTTTTTTTTTTTTTGCTAATGGTGCTGTGGTTACAACGAACAGAGCTTGAACAAGGGACTTAGCAAGCTGAAAATGTCTGGAATCAATGCATGTATGTTCCATTGAAGAGACAGTGGAGCAAGAACACCTGGCTACAGCTGTAGTTCACCAATTAGTTTGCTGGGAAGCTGGGAAATTTGTCTTTTTTTTGGAAACAGGATCTCACTCTGTCACCCTACTGGAGTGCAGTGATGAGTTCTTCCAGGTTCAAAAGTTCAAGTGATTCTCCTGACTTAGCCTTCTGAGTAGCTGGGATTACAGGCACACTCCACCATGCCTGGCTAAATTTTGTATTTTTAATAGAGATGGTTTCACCATGTTGCTCAGGCTGGTCTTGAACTCCTGACCTCAAGTGATCCACTCCCCTTGGCCTCCCAAAGTGCTGGGATTACAGGCATGAGCCACCATGCCCAGCCTGAACTTTGTCTTTTGGGCAGAGCACATGCTAGCCTAGAATGGGGCCCCCAGTGGCTGGCCAGTTTAGAGGTGACAAAACCGTCAGTATGGAGGTGGCTTAATTTATACCTTATGATTTGGTCCTTGCACCTTTTCTCTTTATAAGTAAATATGCTTGAGTGTTCTGTCTTTTTAAAAAATCACATAATCCAGTCTATCTTTAACATGACTTACTGGTTGCTGGCTGTCTATAGTGAACAAATCTTGTGAATTCTGCTCATATCTCATAAACTATCTGCTCACTCATTGTCTTTATTCAGCTCATGTTTTAAGTTTTATCCATCCTACTTGCTTTTCTTGTTTGTGAAAGCAGAACTGAATATTTTCACTTAATAGCAAGCATACATTACAGAATAAGCTTTGCCTGCCTCACATAGAGAGCCAATTCCCATTCTCACCATCACCTACAATTCAGTGAAAGAGCTGGGTGAAATGAACTAAAAACATGACATCTATCCTGTAGGATCTTAGGAATCAAGAATGGTCACGACTACTGTGGCTAACATGTTTCATTGAGTGCTTACTCTTGGGAAACATGTTTGACATGCCTCATCTTACCCAGCCCTCATAATGAACCATGAGATAGGTATTATAATACCGAATGTGCAGGTAACACAACAGAGGCTCAGAGAAGAAAGATAACCTGTCAAAGTGGCATGCAGAGAGCAGAGCAAGAAAAGGAGCCCCAAACTCTCTTACCCCAAATTCCTTCTTCTGGTTACTGGGCTAGGGTCTTCCATTCCTAGAGCCCCATCACGGGTCCTAGGCATTCTTCTCCTCCGTGCCCTGCTCTCGCCTCCTCATCCTTCCTTCTGTGAATGCCGTACATCTCTGAGCCCCTACAGGAACCTCCAGGTTGGCTTATTCCTCATGTGCTCATTTAAATAATGAGGTGACACTAAAATCCAGGTCATATATGAAGCAAATTAACAAGAATTACTTAGTTAAAATAAAGTCAAAGATCCACATAGTATATTTGATCAGATAGTGGATGTAAATGGGTTGTGAAAACTATATGTGAGAAGGAATGACCACATTGTGTAGTCAGACAAAAAATATAGCTAGAGAGAGGCTCATGCAATAAGAGATACACACAAGTGTTACCATGAGCCAGATGTTGTACATGTATTATTTCAAATCTTCACAACCACTCTGAACAATGTATATAACACAGAGGAAAATGAGGCACAGCCTGGTTAATAACAGGCTCCAAGTCACTCAGATAAGAATCAGTGGGGCTGGGTTTTGATTCCAGGCTGTGGTTGTTCTTTCTGCCTTACCAACATGTACCATAGGGCAACATGGAAGACAGAATGTGGAGGCTAGAAGGGAAACCAGAGGTCTGTAGACTATGTCTTTTTTCCTTTAAAGGAGGAAATGGAAGTCTTTGAAAATGGAAAATATAAAATCAGAATTATAAGTCTCCAACTAAAAAGGAAATTACATTTGGATCAACGAAAAGAAAGCAACCTTTGTTACCCCAAGTCTAGCCAAGTTCAGTACAGTATGTTTTTCCATGTCCCTAAATGTTAAAAATGCTTCAGGGCATTAGGAAGATCATTAGCTGGATTTATTAAGCTAAAGACAAAGGTCTCAAGTCAGATTGCTATTTACTAAATGTTCTGTGCTTTCCCATTCGTGGTCTAAAAAGATAAGAACTCTCAAGTTTATTTGGCATATACTCATGTGTTTACAAAACATTCTGGTCCCAGGTTCTGGATCTCACTAGTTTCTGTATCCACTCCAGCATTTACAAGTACAAATCTTAATTTCTTTGCATCCATTCACATCAAGTTTTGTAAAACAAAACTTAATTGTAAAATGCCATGGAACATGACTAGGTTAGAAAACAGAAATATTGACCAGAGAAGATCCAAGATGGCCAGTTAGGAGCAGCTCACGATAGCAGGTCCGAGTGAAAGTGCAGAGGGTGAGTGGACGCCGCATTTCCAGATGGATTTTTATTGCCCACAGACCAGGAGATTCCCAGGCGGAGGAGCCCAATGAGTAGCCAGGGCTGCTGCTTTGGCTGGCGCGGCTGTTTTGCCTGCGCCCCAGTGCAGCGATTCCCAGTGCAGAGTAAATGGGACTGTGTTCCCACTTAGCCAGCAAGGGGAGCTGAAACAGGGAGCCAGGCCAGGAGATTCCCGGGCAAAAAAGTGCCACGAATCTCAGAGCTGTGGTTTCAGCAGGCGCAGTGGGTCACCACAAGGGAAATCACACAGATCCCGGCACCTATTCAACAGGCGACCAGGACACCTGGTAGAAAGCTGACCGTTCAACTAAAAAACAAAAGGCTCTGAGGCAGGGAGCCAGGTGATCAGGCCCAGCTGGTCCCACCCCCACAAAAACAAAAACAAAAACAAAAAAAACAGCAATTGGAAACACTCTGGGTTGAGAGTTTCACAGCAAGCACAGCTGAACCCGGGACAGTCTAGCTCTGTGGGGGAGGGGCGTCCGCCATTACCGATGCACTGCACCACTACGGAGGCAGTCCACCATTCCTGAGGCAGCCTGCAGTTGCCAAGGCAACCTGCCATTACAGAGACAGTCTGTCATTACAGAGGTGGGCCGACTTTGCCAAGGCAGTTCTAACTACATCCATATAAATGGGACTGCAGGGAAGTTCACACGGCAGCTGGGTGGAGCCCACAGCAGCTCAGCAAAGCTTCTGCAGGCAGAGAGTGACTAGGCTGCCTCCTTGTGGGCAGGGCAGCCCTGAAGAAAAAAAAGGCAGCAACACAGTGGAAACTCATAAAGCCCTAACTCCCTGGGACAGAACACCTGGGGAAAAAAAAGGGGGGGGTTATGAGTTCTGCTGCTGCAGACTTAAACTTACCTGCCAAGCAGCTCTGAATGAACAACGGGGCTCACAGCTCAGTACTTGAGCTACTATAAAAGACAGACTATTTCCTCAAGCAGCTCCCTGACCCCTGTATATCCAAAGAGTCACCTCATAAAGGAGAGCTCGGACTGATATTTGGCAGGTATCCTTCTGGGACAAAGCAGAAGAAGAAACTGGTAGCAACCTTTACTGTTCGGCAGCTGCTGCAGGTGATCCCCAGGCAAGCAGGGCCTGGAGTGGACCTCAGCAGTCCTACAGCAGAGACGCCAGACCCGTAAAAGGAAAACTAAGAAACAGAAATAACTTCATCATCAACAAACAGGACGGCCACTCAGAGACCCAATCAGAAAGTCAACAACTACAAAATCGACAGGTGGATAAATCCACAAAAATGGGAAGAAACCAGTGCAAAAAGGATGAAAACATCCAAAACCAGAACACCTATCCTCCTACAAGGGATCACAACTCCTCACCAGCAAGGGAACAAGACTGGATGGAAAATGAGTGCGATGAGATGACAGAATCAGCCTTCAGAAAGTGAGTAATAAGAAACTTCCGTGATCTAAAAGAACATGTTCTAACCCAATGCAAAGAAACTAAGAACCTTGAAAAAAGATTTGACGAAATGCTAATGAGAATGGACAACTTACAGAGGAATATAAGTGAATTGATGGAGCTGAAAAACACAACACAAAAGCTTCGCGAAGCATGCGCAAGTTTCAACAGCTGAATTGACCAATCAGAAGAAAGGATATCAGAGGTCGAAGATCAACTCAATGAAATAAAACGAGAAGGCAAGATTAGAGAAAAAAGGGTAAAAAGGAATGAACAAAGTCAACAAGAAATATAGGACTATGTGAAAAGACCTAATCTACGTTTGATAGGTGTACCTGAATGTGACAAAGAGAATGAATCCAAGCTGGAAAATACTCTTCAGGATATTATCCGGGAAAACTTCCCCACCTAGCAAGGCTGGCCAATATTCAAGTCCAGGAAATACAGAGAACACCACAAAGATATTCCTTAAGAAGAGCTACCCCAAGGCACATAATCATCAGATTCACCAGGGTTGAAATGAAGGGGAAAATGCTAAGGGCAGCCGGAGAGAATTGGTCGGGTTACCCACAAAGGGAAGCCCATCAGACTCACAGCAGATCTCTCAGCAGAAACCCTACAAGCCAGAAGAGAGTGGGGGCCGATATTCAACATCCTTAAAGAAAAGAACTTTCAACCCAGAATTTCATATCCAGCCAAACTAAGCTTCATAAGTGAATGAAAAATAAAATCCTTTGTGAACAAGCAATTACTCAGAGATTTCATCACCATCAGACCTGCTTTACAAGAGCTCCTGAAAGAGGCACTACACATAGAAAAGAACAACCAGTACCAGCCACTCCAAAAACACACGAAATGGTAAACAGCATCAACACAATGAAGAATCTGCATCAACCAAAGGGCAAAACAGCCGGCTAGCATCAAAACGGCAGTATCAAATTCACACATGACAATATTAACCCTAAACGTAAATGGACTAAATGCCCCAATCAAAAGACACAGACTGGAAAATTGGATAAAAAGCCAAAAGCCATCAGTGTGCTGTATCCAGGAAACCCACCTCACATGCAAGGATACACAAAGGCTCAAAATAAAGAGATGGAGGAAGATTTACCAAGCAAATGGAGAGCAAAAAAAAGCAGGAGTTGCAATTCTCATCTCTGATAAAATAGACTTTAAAGCAACTATGATCAAAAGAGACAAAGAAGGACATTACATAATGGTAAAAGGATCAATGCAACAAGAAGAGCTAATGATCCTAAATATATATGCACCTAATACAGGAGCACCCAGATACATAAGGCAAGTTCTTAATGACTTAGAAAGAGACTTAGACTCCCACACAATAATAGTGGGAGACTTTAACACTCTGCTGTCAATATTAGACAGATCAACGAGACAGGAAATTAACAAGGATATCCAGGACTTGAACTCAGACCTGGACCAAGCAAACCTAATAGACATTTACAGAACTCTCCACCCCAAATCCACAGAATATACATTCTTCTCAGCAACACACCACACCTATTCTAAAATTGACCACATAATTGGAAGTAAATCACTCCTCAGGAAATGCAAAAGAACAGAAACCATAACAAACAGTCTCTCAGACCACATTGCAATCAAGTTAGAACTCAGAATTCAGAAACCAGCCCAGAACCACACAGCTTCATGGAAACTGAAGAACTTTCTCTTGAATGTTGACTGGATAAACAATGAAATGAAGGCAGAAATAAAGATGTTCTTCGAAACCAATGAGAACAAAGACACAACATACCAGAATCTCTGGGACACATTTAAAGCAGTCTCTAGAGGAAAATGTATAGCAATAAGTGCCCACATGAGAAGCAAGGAGAGATCTAAAATTGACACCCTATTGTCAAAATTGAAAGAGCTAGAGGAGCAAGATCAAAAAAACTCAAAACCTAGCAGAAGACAAGAAATAACTAAGATCAGAGCAGAACTGAAGGAGATAGAGACACGAAAAACCCTTCAAAAAAATCAATAAATCCAGGAGCTGGTTTTTTGAAAAGATCAACAAAATAGACAGACCACTAGCCAGACTAATAAAAAAGAAAAGAGAGAATAACCAAATAGATGCAGTAAAAAATGATAAAGGGGATATCACCACAGATTCCACAGAAATTCAAACCATCATCAGAGATTATTACAAACAACTCTATACACATAAACTAGAAAACCTGGAAGAAATGGATAAATTCCTGGACAGTTGTCTCCTCCCAAGCTTAAACCAGGAAGAAGTCGAAACCCTGAATAGACCAATAACAAGGTCTGAAGTCGAGGCAGCAATTAAGAGCCTACCACCCAAAAAAAGCCCAGGTCCAGATGGGTTCACAGCCGAATTCTACCAGACATACAAAGAGGAACTGGTACCATTCCTTCTGAAACTATTCCAAATAATCCAAAAAGAGGGAATCCTTCCCAAATCATTTTATGAGACCAACATCATCCTGATACCAAAATCCGGCAGAGACTCAACAAGAAAAGAAAACTACAGGCCAATATCCATGATGAACATAGACGGAAAAATCTTCAATAAAATACTGGCAAGCCGATTGCAATAGCACATCAAAAAGCTTATCCACCATGATCAAGTAGGATTCACCCCGAGGATGCAAGGCTGGTTCAACATATGCAAGTCTATAAATGTAATTCACCACATAAACAGAACCAAAGACAAAAACCACATGATTATCTCAATTGATGCAGAGAAGGCCTTCGACAAAATTCAACAGCCCTTTATGCTAAAAAACCTCAATAAACTAGGTATTGACGGAACGTATCTCAAAATAATAACAGCTATTTATGACAAACCAACAGCCAATATCATACTGAATGGGCAAAAACTGGAAGCATTCCCTTTGAAATCTGGCACTAGACAAGGATGCCCTCTCTCACCACTCCTATTCAATTTAGTACTAAAAGTTCTAGCCAGAGCAATCAGGCAAGAAAAAGAAATAAAGGGTATTCAATTAGGAAAGGAGGAAGTCAAATTGTCTCTATTTGCAGACGACATGATATTGTATCTAGAAGACCCCATCATCTCAGCACAAAATCTCCTGAAACTGATAAGCAACTTCAGCAAAGTCTCAGGATACAAAATCAATGTGCAAAAATCACAAGCATTCCTATACACCAATAACAGACTTAAAAAGAGTCAAATCAAGAACGAACTGCCATTTACAATTACTACAAAGAGAATAAAATACCTAGGAATACAACTAACAAGGAACGTAAAGGACCTCTTCAAGGAGAACTACAAACCACTGCTCAACGAAATAAGAGAGGACACAAACATATGGAGAAACATTCCATATTCATGGTTAGGAAGAATCAATATCGTGAAAATGGCCATACTGCCCAAAGTAATTTACAGATTCAACGCTATCCCCATCAAGCTACCAATGACCTTCTTCACAGAACTGGAAAAAACCACCTTAAACTTCATATGGAACCAAAAGAGAGCCCGCATAGCCAAGTCAATTCTAAGCAAAAAGAACAAAGCGGGAGGCATCACACTACCGGACATCAAACTATACTACAAGGCTACAGTAATCAAAACATCATGGTACTGGTACCAAAACAGGGATATAGACCAATGGAACAGAACAGAGGTGTCGGAGGCAACACAACATATCTACAACCATCCGATCTTTGACAAACCTGACAAAAGCAAGCAATGGGGAAAGGATTCCCTGTTCAATAAGTGGTGTTGGGAAAACTGGCTAGCCATATGCAGAAAGCAGAAACTGGACCCCTTACTGACACCTTACACTAAAATTAACTCCAGATGGATTAAAGACTTAAACATAAGACCTAACACCAGAAAAACCCTAGAAGAAAACCTAGGCAAAACCATTCAGGACATAGGCGTCGGCAAGGACTTCATGCCCAAAATACCAAAAGCATTGGCAACAAAAGCCAAAATAGACAAATGGGACCTAATCAAACTCCACAGCTTTTGCATGGCAAAAGAAACAGTCATTAGAGTGAATCGGCAACCAACAGAATGGGAAAAAATTTTTGCAGCTTACCCATCTGACAAAGGGCTGATATCCAGAATCTACAAAGAACTAAAACAGATTTACAAGAAAAAAACAAACAAGCCCATTCAAAAGTGGGTGAAGGATATGAACAGATACTTTACAAAAGAAGACATACATGAGGCCAACAAATATATGAAAAAATGCTCATCATCACTGGTCCTTAGAGAAATGCAAATCAAAACTACATTGAGATACCATCTCACACCAGTTAGAATGGCAATCATTAAAAAATCTGGAGACAACAGATGCTGGAGAGGATGTGGAGAAATAGGAACACTTTTACACTGTTGGTGGGAGTGTAAATTAGTTCAACCATTTTGGAAGACAGTGTGGCGATTCCTCAAAGACCTAGAAATAGAAATTCCCTTTGACCCAGCAATCCCATTACTGGGTATATATTCAAAGGATTATAAATAGTTCTACTATAAGGACACATGCACACGAATGTTCATTGCAGCACTGTTTACAATAGCAAAGACCTGGAACCAACCCCAATGCCCATCGATGATAGACTGGACAGGAAAAATGTGGCACATATACACCATGGAATATTATGCAGCCATCAAAAACGATGAGTTCGCATCCTTTGTAGGGACATGGATGAACCTGGAAACCATCATTCTCAGCAAACTGACACAAGAACACAAAATCAAACACCACATGTTCTCACTCATAGATGGGTATTGAACAATGAGAACACATGGACACAGAGAGGGGAGCACTATACACTGGGGTCTGTTGGGGGGAAATAGGGGAGGGACAGTAGGGGGTGGGGAGTTGGGGAGAGATAGCATGGGGAGAAATGCCACATATAGGTGATGGGGAGGAAGGCAGCAAATCACACTGCCACGTATGCACCTATGCAACAATCTTGCATGTTCTTCACATGTACCCCAAAACCTAAAACGCAATAAAAAAATAAAAAAATTAAAATTAAAATTAAAAATTTTAAAAAAAGAAAACAGTAATATTTTATCAGTTGTATCAACTATAAACCATTTCTAATCTCTTAACTGCCAAAGTTGAATTTCCTACTGGGATTCTCTTTTTTTCATTTCCTGCCTTGTATTACATTCCCTGCCCCCTGCTGACTACAATATGTAGTTTAACTTCCGATGGTTGCAGTAGTTGTGGTATCTCCAGACTGCAGATGTTTTTGACAAGCTTAAATGGAAGAAAAACCTATCTGACAGCTTCTAAATCTGGACGCATTATCAAGTTGCATTTATCTACAGGTTGCAAAGTGAGTTAGTGGCAGCAGAATGGGATTGAAACTGAGGCAGGGGATGTGTAGGAGAGCTGTCATAAATTTGTCTCCACAGATAACTGGTTTTGCATCTAATTTCTGTCAAATTCTCATTGAGAATGACCCAATATAGCACTATAAAGCAAAAATAATCATTTTTGTTAGCAGCCTTTAATTGGCTTATGTAATTGGTCAGTATATTTAATTACCTGGGAGTACTTTTTTTTTTTTCCCAGTTAAATCATGTTAAAAAGCTAATCAGAAAGTTTCATTATTTAAAGTTTGACATTTCAAGCATTTATTATAAATTTTAATGGCTGTGGTAGGAAATTGTTAACTGCTACTTTTGGAAATTTCACACTAAAGGAGTATTTTGAGCTTTGATTGTGTAACTGTGAATGGGAGCAGCACCAGAACTATTTTCTGAGGAAAGCTGGACCTAGCCCATGGGGACTCCCTCAGCCTGTTTCTGTGCAAAGGTGTGGTAGGTCTCCATAACGAATATGAGCCCTTGATTTTCACAAGATATCATGCTTGTGTTATCTTTTCCTGAGCTGCTCGATCAATCTTTTCTTTTTTTTAGATAGGGGTCTCACTATGTTGCCCAGGCTGGAGTGCAGCCATGATTCACAAGTATGAGCATAGCACACCGCAACCTCGAATTCCTGGGTTCCAGCGATCCTCCCACTTCAGCCTCCCGAGTAGCTGGTACTACAGGCATGCACCACTGTGCTTCGCTTTGATAAATCTTATTGAACTGTTTTGCTAGGAAATATAACTCCAAATTGCTGATGACCGACTCTCAGAGTGCATGAGGAGATTCCCCTTGTATTTTAAATTCTATCCCAGAAGCAAGCCAAATCTTGAGGACCCACACCATGGAAATTTCAGGCTAAAGGAGTATCTTGAGCTTTGATTGTGTAACTGTGAATGGGAGCAGCACCAGAACTACTTTCTGAGGAAAGCTGGACCCAGCCCATGGGGACCTTCTCAGCCTGTTTCTGTGCACAGGTATGGCAGGTCTCTGAATTGCTCTCAGATGCTCTGCTTTTGCATCTTGTTGGGCTAACTAGCTGTGGGATGATCACTGTTGAATTTATACCCACTGGCAAGGCTCCCCCTTTCTGTCTTGTATAAAACTTATCTTGCCATTCTGTTTGGAGGGTAACGGTGGCAGTGGCAGAAACCAGGGGAGCTTGCCTTATGTCCTCTGGTCTTGGTGGCCACCTGCTGGTTGGTTATTTCCGCTGATTGGTGACTTGCCCTGAAGCGGGTTGGTGACAATGGGTATTTGTGGAACAGTTGTCCATCACTTTCTTAATACCTACTCAAAAATCTGTTACTGAATACAAGGGGTTTGGCCTAGGTCCCACAAAAAGAAAGAGTACTGCCAGAAAAGAAGGGTTTATTATTTTGTGGGTGATGTCAACCAGGGACATGGGAGCCAAGTCTCAAATCACTCCCCACTCTCAGTTAAGGTCACGGGCTTACATAGCTGGGAAGGAAAACAGAAGAGGCAAGGAAGAGGAGTTTGTCAACAGGCAGCAGGCGGTTGAGTGAAGGGTCTAGTGTCTCACTGTAACCACATGTAAGAAAATAGGAATTAGGGAGGGGTAAAAAGAGGAATTGGTGAACAGGCAACAGGTGCATCTCTGTCTGGGTGCAGTGATCCAGAAAGCCTCAGCTCCCCGATGGCATCTGAGAGGGCTGGCGATCGGTGTCTTGAGAAAAGATGGAAGTATAAAACTGGGCTGGTTTCAGATCTTTTCTTCTGATTGTTGCCTTGTTTCCTAAATTTCTCCTCCCACGGTCCTCCTCATGGTTTCCATCCACAGTCCTCGTTGCTCAGTACTGTATTTTTTTTTTTTTTTCCTCCGAGATGCAGTCTCACTCTGTTACTCAGGCTGGAGTGCAGTGGGGTGATCTCGGCTCACTGCAACCTCTGCCTCCCGGGTTCAAGTGATTCTCCTGCTTCAGCTTCACAAGCAGCTGGGATTACAGGCACATGCTACCATGCCTGGGTAATTTTTGTATTTTTTGTAGAGATGGGGTTTCACCTCAACTCTTGACCTCAAGTGATCTGCCTGCCTTGGCCTCCCAAAGTGCTGGGATTACAGGTGTGAGCCACAGCGCCCGGCTAAGTACTGCCCATTTCTTCTACACAACATCATTCATGTGGGATGAAACATTCTGGTCCCAGGCCCTTCTGCCTTTTCAGGTTTCTCCTGGATCTCACCAGTCTCTGTATCCACTCCAACTTCTACTGACTTCTCAGGAGGGAAGTCTGAACACTAGCCTCAGTTTAGGAGAGAAGTAAGTGGTGGCGCTTTAGCTGTATTTGAGGTATCTAAAGCTAAGCATGTTTCCCCATTAGGCTTAACGACCCATTATGTACAAATGGGACTTCAATACTCATGCCAAGTACAGCTGAACCAAACCTAGTCCAGTCTAGGCTCAATTTCGGTTGGAGGTAAAGATTCCATTTTCAGATGCTTCCTCCTGTCTCAAATCTTAGCTCTAGATCTCCTGAAACCATTGTTCAAATGGCTTGGGGCATTTTTTCAAGATGATTGCCACAGGAAAAATCATACAACTTTGATAAGAGATCAAAAAAGAAAACCTGAATTAATGGAGAGACATATGTTTATGGAAAGGAAGAAAATATAATAAAGATACCAATTGTTTACAATTTGAATTACAGATTTAATGCAATTGAAAGCAAAACCATAAAACTGTCTATATGCTTATTTCACCACTTACATGGAAGGGTAAAGGGTCAAATGTAGCCAGAATACTTCTCAGGTATCAGAACTTAATATGAAGCTGTTGAAGGAAATTGAAATATTTTACTCCCAAATGTATTTTCTTGACCTATTTTGAAATGGCTGCTGCAGGCACAGCAGATTGTGGTGGGAGAATATTGCAGCTGTAGAGAATCCTCATTAATGCAGCAAGACCTTCCCTTTCTAGACATTTCCCAGACCTGGGTGAGATTAACTGAGTCTGGCACCTTCAAAGATCTGAAAAGAGGCATTTACCGTCTATTCTCTGAGGACTGCTGTCTATGAAACTTCAGCTACATAACAAGGCCACCTTTCCTAGCCACGCCACCTCCTTTGAAACCTCTCATTAAACCTGATTTACCAACATAACCTGTTCTTGACCATGTTCTGAGTCCTCATTCTTTCTATAACCTCAAGATGGTATATAAGCTTCTGTACCTCACTGTCAGGTTGAGTCTTCCTTCTGAAGACTCCCGTGTCTTCTGCCTTTTGCAAGTTGATTTTTCAGTGAAACCTCAGAGGATCAAGATTCCCCTTGGCTCCCACACTGTAGTGATTAAGATACTGAGATAATAGCAGACGGATAGAAATGGGGTAGATATATGTATCATACCGAAGTACTCCCCAAGTGCTTACTGATTAGATATTAATAAGTTCAAAATTCTTATTATATAACTTTATAGTAGAGACATATGGCATACACCAAATTAACCAGGTATTAACAGTTCACTTCACCAGTAATGGGACAAATCAACGTCATGTGCCTCCTCATATGCTGCACCGAGGACGACACGGTATCAGTTCGGCGGTGTTCTGGAGCCAAAAATGCAAAACCTGAAGCTACGTATGAGTAAACCCCAGACAAACTCAAAACAAGGGACATTCTACAAAGCAGTTTGCCTGTACTTTTCACAGGTGTCAAGGTCATGAAAGACAAGACAGGAGAGCTGCTCCAGAGTAACGAAGACTGAGAAGAGCAAAGACGCTGAGCGGCCATCAAGCAGACCACCCAGAGGCAGCACTCCTCTTCAGAGGAATCCAGGAGCCATTCGATTTCCCTATTATCTAAGGCTGGCATCTGGTACCAGGCTTCTTTCACCCCAAATTTATAAATAACGACAACTTCTATACATCTCTGGAATGCATGCCTGTTGAAACTGACTGTGCGACCCTTGCTGACATCAAGGCACCTAAATGTCTACAAATGATAATCATTTATCACAACATACGTGGCTAATATGGTTTAAATTACCCTTAAGCTTCCACTTTAAGGTCCATAAATACCCCTAAGGAAAACTCCACGATGATGCGTTCAGTCTTCTCTTGCTGAGATGCCAGGCTATACTCTTCTGCAGCATTCTATCTATCCAAACTTTCCTTTTCAAATCTATACTGTTGTAGGTAAATTATTCTTACTACTTGTGAGTCAATCACTTTCCATTGCCGGGGCTCTGACACCTCGCCAGGCAGAGACATGGAACTCTTCGCAGCGTGCAATCCTGGACTACATCCTAGACCCTGAGGGAAACAACTGGCAAAATCTAAACGGAGCGTGTGGATTTGACAATAGTCTTGTATCAGTGTTATTTTCTTGATTTTGATGGTTGTATTTGCCTATGTAAAAGACCATCTTTACTTTTAGGAAATACATATTAAAGTAGTGAATAATATCATCTCCTATTTAACTTATTCTCTGAAATGGTTCAGAGAAAATCATGCATATATAGGAAGAGAAACGGATGAGAGAGAGAAGTGGGGGTAAGAGAGAGAATATGAATTATAAGGTAAATGTGATAAGATGTTAACAGCTATGGAATTTGGGTAAAGGACAGAGACAGAAATGGTTTGTATTTTTCTCTCAACTTTTCTTAAGGTTTATTTTAAAATAAAAGGTTAAAATATATTGAGAACTCTTACAAATAAGGAAACCATAAATGACACAACATAAAAATGGGGGTACAACATAAACAAACGTTCTGCACAGGAGGATATACATGTGGCCAATACAACCACAATGATATTTTTGACATCACTGCTGATCCCAGTTAAGGCCATAGTGGGGTACTATGTACCATTCTGCATTTTGTTTAACTGCCAAATGTTTTAAAATTGGAAAATATCAAGCATTTGAAAGGCTTTGGTTTCAAATTGTTTGTTATACATTTCTGAAAGGAGTGTAAGTGTAATTTGTTGCTGTCATTCTAGGTGACATTTTAACACTCTCTCAGAGTTGAATATTTGCATACTGGGTGTGACCTAGCAATTCCACCCCTAGGTACATATCTAAGAGAATCTTTCATATACACTTACACCTGGGGATATGTACAGTATACTCACAGCAGTGACACTTAGAATAGGGAAAATCCTAAATGCCCATTGGTGGGAGAGTGGGCAAAAGAACTGTGGTACATTCACACCACATAACATTGTAGAGCAGCTAAAACAAAAGAACTGTAAGATGGAAGACTTTTAACAATATAATAGAAAATGAAAAAGGAAGCCATTCCCCAGTCACATACAGTGTGATACCATTTTTGCAAAGCGAAAACTAAAATAAAAAAATTATGCAAAGAGATTCATAAAACTGTATAAAAAGAATGCAAGAGGAGAGTGGACATGTGGAATGTGTGGTTTTATTGCCACAGAGAACACCATGCCCTAAAGGTGAATTGATGTTTCCAACTTTAGAAACTGAACATTTTGGTAACTTTAAACTAACAAGCTTTTCCCCCAGCTTTTATTCATCAAGTTTCTAATGTCTTAGAGTTTAGTCTTATCCAGGATACCTGTTACACAGATTTGGCCTATAGTTTTTTATGGTGAGCAAATATGAAAATTTACATTTATACGCTAAAATATATGCTCTATGAAGACAGATATTTTTGGCTTTTTACTATTGTGTCTCCAAAACCTAGCACAATATCTGGTATATAGAAGACAATCAATACTTAATATCTGCTAATCGATAATAAGAATGAGTGCAAATCTGTATTTGTCAATGTTAAAGGGTAACATTGCAGTAACATGAACTGTCCAGTGGGTGGTACCCACGTTACATTTTCTAATGTGAAAAATTTTGAATGTTTTCTTGTCCTTGGGCGAATTTCAGGTGGTTCTGTGGGACCTCTGTAATAAGCTTGGATTTTCTTTGAAGTGTACTAAATGTTGCAGAACTGCAACCTTTTTACTGTGGCATATTTGTATTTAATGAACAACTTTCTAAAACTTAAACCATTTGGCCCTTGAGTCAATTATCAAGTAAACTGTTTTTCCTCTCTACACAATTCAGTTAGGTTGCTAAGTTTATTTCTAGGTAAAAAAAAATAAAAATGTTTATTAAAAAAAGGAGAAAAAATCTGTTTAAAATAGAATGAATGGTAATACGGTAGTAAACAATGTAACATGAATGCCAGCTATGATGATAATGTCTAAGGAAAAAAATCAAAGCAATTTTCCGAAGTATTTCTATACCCAAAGGCCTGACATTGATGTAAGTACAGGGCATTTGTCTTACTTAATTTCATTTAGCTTCCTTTCTTGAGTCACTTGTAGAAACCCGTCAGTTACATAGAGGTTCATCCTCACAAGGCTCTGTGCATCTGCTAATCTGGCCCATCTCTAAGTCCTCCCTAGTTTGAAACATTTTCACCATGCTCTCCAAAATTCAGGATCTATCATCTGCAAAATTCCTAGATCCTTTATTTCTTCTCTGAACACTGTTTGCTTTTTTCTCAATGGAAACCTGGTTCTAGTGTGAGGAGCCTGTTGTTTGCATGTAGTTTTTTTCCTACACGCCTGCGACCACAAGGCCTTGGGGGTCAACGCTGGCTGGCCCTCATTGCTGTCTCCAACTATTCTTCTCTCCACACCCTTAACCCCTAGCTTTGAAGTCTTTGTCGTCAAACGATTGCACAACCCCTTCCTACTACAGTCATCTGCTTCTAGTCCCTCCTCTTCATTTCTATAATATTTTTAGATCCTGTCTCACCGTCAAGTTCCCCCTAAAACTCCTGTGACAAGTTTTCATTATTTCAATATCCAGATAGATGATCATTTAAAAACATGGGCTCCAAGTTCCTTAACCTCCTCTCCTTTAGGGATCTTCCCCTCTACCTTATCTCAGTCATTCATTCCCATGGCCACAACCCTTGCCTTTGTATTGACCAACAACTACATTCCTACCTTAATCTCGGTTTCCAGCATATACTTCCTCACCATTGCATTCTATCAGAATACTCTCTTGGATGCCCTGTCTTCACTTTCCCAATTCCACTGGACCTTCAGTCCATTGCTTTGATCACCTTTTCTCCTCTCACTCTCCCTTATCACCTCACTTTACAGCCTTATGCGGAAGGGATTCCATGCTTTCACATTATTACAACTTTCTTGCATATTGCTGTATGCCCTTGCTTTGTCCTTTATTATAGTGCCTGAAAAACTCCAACCCAGTTACATCTAACTCTGCCAATTCCAAGCCCGCCTCCTTGCAGTTGGATGTGACTAGATAAAGACCTATAGCCATGACTACCAGGCCCATGTCAAATTTATATGATCACTAACTCAAGTGGAGCCTTTGGGATACCTGGCAGTTCTGCTTCACCATACAGTCCATTCATTCTCACATCCTCTAGAAAAGTGTTTTTCAAGTTATGAACTTAAAAACTTAAATAGATTAAAGCTGAATAAAATTTAATAGGGCGCACAACACAAAATAAGGATGACTACTATTTCATGAAATGCTTGTTTCAGTTATATGTGCATGTACATTTATATATATACACGTGTGCCAGTTTGGGATATACAATGTGCTGTGAATTAAGTTCTAGGCAACTTTTTAACATTTTCCTCCTTCTCCTTGAACTTCCATTACCTTCTTTTTCTCTTTGCTTTCATCTGATGATTCTGCTTCTTATTTTACTAAGAAAACGGGCGGACTCAGAAAAGAACCTCTGCCTCTATCAGCCTATGCATGCCCACATTCTTCTCTCCTTCCTGTTACTCTCTGTGTCTCTAAGCCCAGCCCTTCCACATGTCTCCTAGATCCATCCCATCATTTCTCAACTTCTAATTGAATTACCTAATTACTAGCAATTATGAACTTCATGCAGATTCTTTCTAATGTATCATCAATTTCACCATCTCTTCCTGTATCATTCTTATTAGTATCAGGCATTCTGCAGTAGCTCCCATCTTAAAAACAAATACCAAATCCAAACAAAGCCTTTGGTGATTCCTCATTTCTGTTTCTCTTTACAGGAATAGTCCTCTAAAGAGTTGTCTACACTTTCTGTTTCTGAGGATTCTCCTCCCATTTGCCTTTGCCCTTACTCCAGGGGGGCTTTTTATCCCCACTCTTCTACCAAAACCTTTTAATCGAAGTTATCAGCGACCTCCAGTGTTCTCTAATTTCCTAAATTCAATGGGCTTTCCTGAAAGAGATCACTCTCTCCCCCTTGCAATACTTGCCCATTTGACTTTCAGGCCACCAGGCTCTGCTTTCCTGGTTTTCTTCCTACTTTCCTGCTTCACACGTCATTTCTTGTAAATGTTGGAGTGCTCATGTCAGACTTGGAGTGTCCAAGGTCTCAGCCTTGAAGCTCTTGTCTTGTTTATTTATACTTATTCATTGATACTTTCATCTAATCTTATATTTATATTACAATGGTTCCCAAATGTAGAGAGTCCAGGCCTTTCTTCTGAAACCTTTTTGGCGTCAGGAACCAGTTTCCATGGAAGACAGTTTTTCCATAGACTAGCGGTGGGGATGGTTTCAGGATGAAACTGTTCCACCTCAGATCATCAGGCATTAGATACTCATAAGAAGCACGCAACCTAGATCCCTCGCATGCACAGTGCACAACAGGGTTCATGCTCCTATGAGAATCTAATGCTGCCACTGAACTGCCAGGAGGCAGAGCTCAGGCGGTAATGCCTGCTCATGTAACCACCTCTCACCTCCTGCTCTGCAGCCCAGTTCCTAACAGGCTGCGGACCAGTACTGGGTGTTGGGGAACCCATGTTGTAAGGGATGAAAAAAGTCAATTATGTTCTTAAGGGGCTTAAATGTCTTTTAAGGAGTGATATGATAATAAAATAGACCAGAAAGCCAGAAAAAATGTATTTTACCTTCCTGAAAATGTTCATTTTAAGAAGCATTGAAACAGTAAATAAAACACTAACTCATAATTAATTAGCAGATTCATAAAGACCAAAAAATTAATTTATCAATGTGAGAGAGCTCTGGCAAGGAAATCCATTTTTCTCTCCTACCCGACCTTTCTAGAAGTGCCTTTTTTCTTGTTGAAGGTCAGTCTCTCATCCTAATCCCTTGATCAGCTTCTGCAGTTTCCTCTCTGGTGTTTGTCATTTATTCACTCATTTATCCATTTAGCAGACATTTATTGGATACCTAGGTGCTGGGTAAGTCATTAAGACTAGGGCAGAAGAAAAGAAAAAGATACAATCCAGGGCAGCAAGGAGGTCATAGTCTAGTGAGATTTCCTTTATCCTGAATCCTTTTGTTGTGAGTGGCTTCTTCTCTGCAGGTTCCAACCTGCTCACAGTTCCTCTTTAATTTTTCCTCTGGTCATGGAACTACCAAGTTCTCCTCCCTGCCCACCTCCAGCATTGCCCTGCTTTTCTCCCCTTCTCACTCAGGCCTCTTTCAGGGGCCTCTTACTCTCACTGTGTCCCCCTCCTCACCTGCTTTCACTTATCAACTCTCAATTTGGCATCAGTCCTATCATACCGTGAAATCCTCTGCCAGCGTCAGCATCAACGGCATTCATCTTGCCAAACCCATTCGTTATTTTCCTGCCTTTATCTTTTTGGACTCTTCTGTGCATTTTCTTCCTTCTTCACACTCTGTGCCTTTGGCATTTATGAACCCCTTCTCTCGGCTCCGTTCCCTGCTGTTAGGAAACATCTTCCTGCTTCTTTGGTTGTCTTCCTGAGCTGCTACTCCCTTGCCTCTCCTCCCCTGCTCTGTGAGCTTCTTCCTCAGTACATGCTCTCCTTAACACATCCCATTTGCTCTTGGAGTCTTAGATTTTCTACCCTGATTAATAGTACCTGCTATTAATCAGTTTATGTATCAAACTTCCTGCTGCATATATCTACTTCTATGTCAACCTGTCTACTGGTTATATTGACTTGATGTCTCCCAGGCACCTAAACTCTACAGATTGAAAGTAGAACTCATTCTCTTCCCCATCCTGTCACAAACCTGCTCCTTCTCCAGCATTTCATTGCCTTCCTCTTTCTCCTTCTTTCCCACATTCTGTCAATCACCAAGCCACACAGATCCTCTGTATATTTATTTCTTGAATTGAGCCCCTCCCCTCCATCGCTAGTACCATTGCTCTGGTTCAGGCCATTGTCATCCCTTGCTTACATCACTTAGAGCTTTTCAGTCTATGCCATACTGTGTCACACCTCCATTCTCTTAGGTGTATTCTTTGCCTGAAGTGCCCTTTCTTAAACTGGTAGATTTCTTCATCCTTCAAGATTTGCTAGAAAATCTTTCCTGATCTCTGCAAGCTTTTCTTTTAAAAAAGATTTAAAAAATAAAACATCTATTTATGTGTCTTTTTAAAAATCCCAGTAGAGAGTAAATTCTGTGAGAATAGGGACCATGCTTTATTGGTTTTTGTTCTTCTGGTCCTTAGCTCAGTGCCTGGCTGTAGTAGGCTTTGAACCTAAATGCACTTAAGATTTTCCATTTGGTGGCAATCTACAAGCTTTAGCACAGCAGAAGATGCTTAGCCTTTTCCACTTATAAAAAAAAACATTGCCTGAGAGCTTCCTGCACATGGGCACTATGCAGGAATGAGCCTACTATGTGCAGGGAACTGTGAGTGAATTACTATGGCCCCAGTGTGGTGTGGGAGGAGGGAAGTGGGAGGACAAAACTGGAGAAGTAATCCAGGCCAGATCATGAAGGGCCGTGAACACAACAGCTTTGTCAGAAGGAATATTTGATAGCAAGTAAAAAAGGATGGTGAGGGCAAGACGGGAAGCACAGAAGTCTTTTATAAAAACAAATTTGTTATGTAGATCACATTTAACTATGGTGTGTCTATTTGGGTTGTACTAACTTTTCAACAGTTTTTAATTGTTGCTTTATTCACTGAATTGTATTGATTCTTGTATTCATTCTACAACCCTTAGTGACTCTTAGTGCCACGTATTACGTATACAATATTTTGGGGATCTCAGAGTAATAGATACTGTCCTTGCCTCAAAGAACTCATGGCCTAGTAGTAGCACTGGACACAATAATGGAAAAATATGATCAGTATCAGTTCTATGGGAGGGGTGAGCACAGGCTGCTTATAGAACATAAAATGGGAATGATCTCTTAGATGGGAGCCTGGGGAGCCAGAGGTGGCCACCCAGAGCAGTGGTTCTGAGCTAAATTTTGAAACATAAGCAAGAATTAACCTCTTGAATAAGCTGGAGGCCTGCCAGACTATTCCAGGCAGGGGGAGTAGCTTGTGCAAAGGCCCAAATGAGACAACTGAGTTTCTAGTGGTTGGAATTTATTGTGCTCATGGAAGTAGGACCAGGGATGAAGTAAAGAGGTAAGTAGGCACCCTATGTTAAAGCTTAATTTTTTTTTTTGAGACAAAGTCTCACTTTGTTGCTCATGCTGGAGTGCCGTGGTGTAAACACGACTCACTGCAGCTTTGACCTCATGAGCGCAAGTGATTCTTCTGCCTCAACCTCCCTAGTAGCTGGGACTACAGGTGTACACCACCACACCTGGCTAATTTTTGTACTTTTTGTAGAGATAGGGTTTTGCCATGTTGCCCAGGCCAGTGTCAAACTCTGGGCTCAAATGATCCCTGCCTTGGCCCCCCAAGTGCTGGAATTACAGGCATGAGTCACCATGTCTAGGCAAAACTTAAATTCTGTCTTGCAGAGGATGTCATAGAAGAAAAAATCCTGACCCTCTTTCATTAATGGATTAAATAGAACAAGATAATAGAACAAGATTAAATAGAACAAGATAATGTCTCTTACACATTTAAGAGACTGAAGTGCAAACAGTAAAGCAAGATAATGACAAAATCATCACAGCTTTTTGGTAGAAATATTCTTAGAGAAGAAAACTTAGGGGATATTTTTCTGGTTACCAATCCATATTTCTTAGTTTGGATCTGTTTCTGGCTCATACTCAAAAATGGAATCCAAGAAATCCTGCCATTCCCCAGAGGGCCAATAGTTCCTGTAATAACTACTCTCATGACATTTCCTGGATATGATAGACTCTCTAGTACCATATTTACAGATTTATAAGTCAAAGGCTTGAGAGATTTTCTTGCATCCTCATTACACCATGCAATGGTCCTCGTAACCATTGCAAGGTTACAACCAGAGCAAGGTAACCATGAGCCTGGTGGAGAAAGCAAGGGAGTCTCTAATGGGAACGTATCCTAGCTGATACAGTAGCTTCATCCATTAGAACAGATTTGGTCAAAGCTTATTTTTTGTTCCAGAACTACTGGAGTTCCTCAAAACCCTGTATAATGTACCTCTAAACAAAATAATTACTCACCTAGCAAAAGTGGTCAGGATGTCTCTACTGGTTACATACTTCTATGGGGTCGAGAGATGCAGCCCTATCAGAGAAGGAAGGGGGAATAACATATTTTAGAATCCAACACTCTCAGTGTGATTTTATTTTCTGTACTGGTTTAACATTGTTATGAATTCGATCATGCTCTTTTCAGATGGAAAGAACGTCTCTTCCCAAGTCATTGGTGGATGTTTCTTGTAACTGACCTATGAGACTGTGGAAGAAGCCAAACACCTTCCTTTGCCATAGAATAAAACACTTTATGATTAGATTGTTTAAGTGGATTTTGTTTATAATTCTGTCTGTATAACTTTTTTTAACCTACATTAATCTATCTTTATTAAGTACTATTGCCTTGTGCACATGCAGTTACAAGCAGCCCAAAATGTAGAATATATGCTACTTAAAGGAACCTAATTCTTTTAAAATTATACTTTAAGATCTGGGATACATGTGCAGAACACAAAGGTTACATAGGTATACATGTGCCATGGTGGTTGCTGTACCTATCAACCTGTCATCTACATTAGATATTTCTCCTAATGCTATCCCCTCCCTCCCCTATCTCCCCACCCCCTGCTATCCCTCCCCTAGCCTCCCACCCCCACCGACAGGCCCTGGTGTGTGATTTTCCCCTCCCTGTGTCCATGTGTTCTCACTGTTCAATTCCCACTTATGAGAACATGCTGTGTTTGGTTTTCTGTTTCTGTGTTAGTTTGCTGAGAATGATAGCTTCCAGCTTCATCCATGTCCCTGCAAAGGACACAAACTCATCCTTTTTTATGGCTGCATAGTATTTCATGGTGTATATGTGACACATTCTCTTTATACAGTCAATCATTAATGGGCATATGGGTTGGTTCCAAGTCCTTGCTATTGTGAACAGTGCTGCAGTAAAAATACATGTTTATGTGTCTTTATAGAATGATTTACAATCCTTTGGGTGTATACCCAGCAGTGGGATTGCTGGGTCAAATGGTATTTTTGGTTCTAGAACCTTAAGGAATTGCCACACTGTCTTCCACAATGGTTGAAGTAATTTACACTCCCACCAACAGTGTAAAAGCAGGAACATAATTCTTTTTTATTCAGTTTTTAAATACATTATGCCTACACATGAGCTGTCACATTTTCCTTAGTGTGTTCATTACAATTTGGCCAGTGGAAACCAATTAGTAAATAAATAATAGATAATTGAAAGCATTTTAAAAAGTTATCTTTATCTTGGGCTCTTCTCCCAAGCCATTTCAGTGGTAGCCTCCAAAGGGGCATTTTTACAGACTTCAGTTGCACTGTGGCCAAGAGACAAAGGACAGTGTCTATCTGAACTGAATGTCTTGAGTCCTGTGACAGGGATGTGATAGGGAAGCGGACTGCATTGCTGCCTGCCTAGGATGAGAAGCCTGTGCAGCTCACCTCTCCACCCCAGCCTTTCCCCTGAGACCTCAGTGCATCCCAACACAAATCCTCCTTGCCACCCTTATCAGGACAGTTACCTCCATTCATCAGCAGGCCACCTCAGAGGAAGTCAGCTCTTGCTTTTAAGTGCCACTCACTGGACTAGAGACTGAACTGGACCACCAAATAAAAAACCTGCTGTCAGAAAGGCACAGTGCTAGGGTACAAGAAAAACTTCAAGACCTCGACATTCCTAGCCCCACAGAAGAGAGTATGTTGGTTGACATGCCTAACACATTGCTATAAGAAGTAGCATTTGAGAAAGCCACTGCACAAAAGCTATCCATAACTAAGGAACTTATACAGAGCCTTGGCCCACTGAAAGCACCCAGAAGCAAAGCCAAACTATCATACAAAAAACACTACAGTCACACTCTCAAGCGAAAACAGAATTTTAAAAAAATTTCATCCAAATAATTCAAAAATGAGAAGGGACAACTTCTTCAGATGAGATAAAATCAAACAAGAACTCTGACAGTATAAAAAGGTAGTGTTTTGACACTCCCAAAAGATCACATTAACTCTCTAGCAACAGATCCTAACCAAATGAAAATTCTGAAATAACATATAAAGAATTCCAAATATAGATTGTGAGAAAGTTTAATGAGATTCAGGAGAGTGTTGAAAACCAACACAAAGAAACCAAAAAAACAATTCTGGCTATGAAAGAAGAGAGATATATATTTTTTAAATATAATTTCTTGATATAAAAATTTCATTGAAGGAATTTCAAAATACAACTGGAAGCTTTAACAGTACACTAGACTAATAAACAGAGGAAAGAATTTTAGAGATTGATGATCATTGTTTTGAATTAAGACGATCAGAAAAAATTAAAGAAAAAATTAAAAAAATAAACAAAGCCTTTGAGAAATATGGGATTGTGTAAAGCAGCCAAGCCTATGACTTATAGGCATTACTGAGGAAAAAGAAGAAAAAGTAAGCAATTTAGAAAACATTTAAGAAAATGATACAGGAAAATTTCCCTGGTCTTGCTAGATAGGTAGACATTCAGATAGAATAAATTCTGGGAATATCTAGAATAAATTCTGGGAGTACCTAGAAAATACTATACAAGACAAATCAGGCATACAGTCATCAGACTATCCAATAACAATATGAAAGAAAAAAATCTTAATCTTAAAGTAGTTAGAGAGAAGTGTCAAATCACCTATAAAGGAAATCCCATCAAACTGTTGGACTTCATAGCAGAAGCCTTACAAGCCAGAAGAGATTGGAATCCTAATTTTGGCCTTCTTAAAGAAAAAAAAAACAGTCTAGAATTTTGTAACTTTCCAAACTAAGCTTCATAAATGAAGGAGAAATAAAGCCTTTCTCAGAATTGCTAAGGAAATTTGTCACCACCAGACCAGCTCTACAAGAAATGATCAAAGAAGTTCTAAACATGGACATGAAAGAATGTATACTCACCACCATAAAAGCACACGTAAGTACAAAGTTCACAACTCTTATGAAGCAATTACACCATTGAGATTCCAAAGCAACTAACAACTCTAAGTCAGGAACAAAACCTCACATACCAATATTAACCTTTAATGTAAATGGCCTAAATGCTCCACTTAAAATGTATAGATTGGAAAACTGGATAAAAAAATAAGACTCAACCATCTTCTGCCTGTAAGTGACCCACCTAATGTGTAAAGACACTCACAGACTCAAAGTAAAGGGATGGAAAAGATATATCGTGCAAATGGAAAACAAAAAAGAGCAGGAGTTGTTGTTCTTATATCAGATAAAACAGATATTAAACAAACAACAGTTGAAAAAAAGAGAAGGGCATTATATAATGATAAAGTGTTCCATTCAACGAAAAGATCTTAACTATCCTAAATGTATAGGCACCCAACACTGGAGCACCCAGATTTATAAAGTAAATGCTATTAGACCTAGGAAAAGAGAGGCAGCAATATAATAGTGGGAGACTTCAACACCTCACTGACAGCACTAGACAGATCATCAAAGTAAAAAACTAACAAAGAACTCCAGACTGAAATTGGACTTTTTTTTTTTTTTTTGAGACTGAGTCTTGCTCTGTTCCTGAGGCTGGAGTGCAGTATTACAGTCTCAGCTCACAGTAACGTCCGTTTCTCAGGTTCAAGCATCCTCCTACCTCAGCTGGGATTACAGGAATGTGCCACCATGCCTGGATAATTTTTATATTTTTAGTAGAGGCGGGGCTTCGCCACATTGCCCAGGCTGATCTTAAACTCCTAACCTCAAGTGATCCACCTGCCTTAGTCTCCCAAAGTGCTGGGATTACAGGTACCATGCCTGGCCTGAACTTTTGACCAGATGGACCTAATAGACGTCTACAGAACATTCCACCCCAAAACTGCAGAATACACACTTTTCTTACCTGCACATGGAAAATTCCCCAAAATCAATTATATGCTTGGTCATGGCAAGTCTCAAATTCAAAAAAATCAAAATCGTATCAAGTATTTGCTTGGACCACAGTGGAATAAAATCAGCAACTCTCAAAACCACACATGCACATGGGAAGTTAACAAATTGCCCCTGAATGACTTTTGGGTAAACAATGAAATTAAGGCAGAAATGAAAAAGGTCTTTTTTTGTTTTTTGTTTTTAATGAATTAAAATAGAGACACAATATACCAAAACCTCAGGGATACAGCAAAAGCTATGCTAAGAAGAAAGTTTATAGGGTTAAATGCCTACATCAGAAAACTAGAAAGAGCTCAAATTAAAAATCTGACATCGCACCTCAAGGAAATAGAAAACCAAGAGCAAACTAAATCCAAAGCTAGCAGAAGAAAAGAAATATCAAAGATCAGAGCAGAACTAAGTGAAATTGAGACAAAAAGTACTGTACAAACAACAAAATGAAAAGTTTATTTCTTAAAATGGTAGACAAAATTGATAGAACTCTATCTGGAATACTCAAGAAAAAAGACAGAAGATTCAAATAATTACAATAAAAATAATAAAAATGACATTACAATTGATGCCACAGAAATACAAAGATCATCAGAGACTACTATAAACATCTCTATGCATACAAACTAGAAAATTAGAGGAAAGGGATAAATTACTGAAAACACAACTGTGCAAGATTGAACCAGGAAGAAATGAATTCTGAACAAAACAATGACAGGAAATGAAATCAAGTCAGTAATAAAAAAATCTACCAAGAAAAAAAAACAACCCAAGACCAAACAGGTTCACAGTCAAATTTTATCAGACATACAAAGAAGAATTGGTATCGATCTTGCTAAAGTTGTTCCAAAAACTTGAGGAGGAGGAATTCCTCCCTAATTAATTCCACGAAATCCGTATCATCCTCATACCAAAATCTGGCAAGAACACAACAACAACAACAACAACAACAAAAAAAAAAAAAAAAAAAAAAGGGAAATTGCAGGCTGGTGTCTTGGATGAACATAGATACAAAAATCTTCAACAAAATATTAGCAAACTGAATTCAACAGCACATCAAAAAGGTAATCTATCATGGTCAAGTCACTTTTATCCTGGCGATGCAAGCATGATTCAACATATGCAATAAATTTGAGTCACCACATAAACAGAATTAAAAACAAAACCATAATCGTCTCAATAGATGCAGAAAAAGCACTTAATAAAATTGAACATCCCTTCATGATTTAAAAAAAAAATCCTCAAACATCAAAGGAACATACTTCAAAATATTAAGAGTCATGTATGACAAATCCATAGCCAACATCATACTGAATTGGGAAAAGTTGAAAGAAAGTATTCCCCCTAAGAACTGGAAGACAACCAGGTTATCCACTGTCACTCCTTCTATTCAACATACTACTGGAGGTCCTAGCCAGAGCAATCAGGCAAGAAAAAGAAATAAAAGGCATCCAAATTGGAAAATAGGAAGCCAAATTATCTCTGCTGATGATATAATCTTGTACTTGGAAAACCCTAAAGATTACTCCATAGGCTCCTAGACTTGATAAATGACTTAAGTTTTAATACAAAATTAATGTACAAAAATCGGTTGCATTTCTATATATTAACAATAATTAAGATGAAAAGCAAATCAAGAACTTAATCTCATGTACAATGGCCACAAATAAAAATAAAGTACCAAGGATACGTTTAACCAAGGAGGTGAAAGATCTCTACAAGGAGAATTACAAAACACTGATGAAAAAAGTCAGAGATGACACAAAAATGGAAAAACACCCCATATATATGGATTGGAATAATCAATATCATTCAAATGGCCATACTGTCCAAAGCAATCTACAGATTTAATGCAATTCCTATCTAATTACCAATATCATTTTTCACAGAATTAGAAAACCCCCAAAATTCATAGGCAACCAATAAAAAACCTGAATAGCCAAAAACAATTCTAAGCAAACAACAAAGCCAGGGCATCACATTACCTGCCTTTAAACTATACTACAAAACAGCATGATACTGGTACAAAAATAGACACACAATTCAATGGAATAGAATAGAGAACCCAGAAACAAAGTCATGTACCTACAATCAACTGATCTTCAACAAAGTTGAGAAAAATAAACAATGGGGAAAGGACAACCTATTCAATAAATGGTGCTGGAAAAATTGAACAGCCACATGCAAAAGAATGAAACTGGACCTCTGTGTAGGGTAAAACTCTCTCAAACCATGTTTTTTCTCTGCTCTGCTTTCATACCACAGCAATCAACACAGAAGATTTCTGTGAGAAAATGTGTGGGGGTTTTTCACACACACCCAAGCAGTGGACACTAGCTGGTTGTCTTCTAATTTGATTCCAACACTATCTACCTGGAGATAGAGTCAGATCCTATGGGTTGAAGGCTCAGTCCCCCAGACTGTCTCCCTAACCTCCAGACACAAGTCACAAGTCTAGGCCTCTGGAACTTCTGACTGGCTTCAAGCTGGGGTTTCTATGACCCCCTTTTTGGGTTCAGTTAATTTGCTGGAGTGGTTCACAGAACTCAGGGAAACACGTAACATTTGTTGATTATTATAAAGACATATCCTTTATATGCAACAGATACATTTGAAGAGATGTGGATGTGTAGGATGAGATATGGAAGAAGTAGAATGGAGCTTCCATGTTCTCCCTGGGCTCCACCCTCCAGGAACCTCCGTGTGTTCAGCTATCTGTAAGCTCTCTGAACCCAGTTCTCTCAGGTTTTTCTGGAAACTATGACATCATTTCTTCCCCTCAGAGTAGAAGGCTGGCTCCTCTCTGGGGAGGGCCTTAAGGCCCACAGTCAGAGAAGTGGGGGAAGAGTAAAGTCCTGATTTAGGGCAGGTGAAGGGACAGAAGAAGAAGGTCAGAGGCCTGCTCTAAGGTTTGTGCAGTCTAACACACCAAGCATTATAACAAAAGACTGTAATACAGGTTATGGGAGCTATGAGTCAGGAACCATGGATAAAGCCCAATATATATAATATTATAACCCCTATATTTCACCATATACAAAAATTAACTTGAGATGGATTAAGACTTAAACATAAGACCTCAAACTATAAAAATCCTAGGGAAAAAACTGGGATAAACTCTTCTGAACATTGGCTTTGTCAAATGACTTATGATTAAGACCTCAAAAGCAAATATAACAAATCAAAAGTATACAAATGGGACCTAAACTAAAGGGCTTCTGCACAGCAAAAGAAATAACCAAGGAAACAGACAACCAACAGAATGAGAGAAATATTTGCAAACTATGAATCTGACAAAGGACTAATATCGAGAATCTGTAAGAAACTCAAACAAGTCAACAAGAAAAAAACATTAAAACATGGGCAAAAGACATGAATAGACATTTCTCAAAAGACATACAAGTGACCAATAAACATGAAAAAATGCTCTATGAAATGCTATATGAGAAAACGGGAACATCACTAATTGTTAGAGAAATGCAAATCAAAACTGCAATGAGATATCATCTCAAACCAGTCAAAAGGGCTATTGTTAAAATGTCAAAAAATAACAGATGTTGGTGAAGATGTGGAGAAAAGGGAACACTAATACTCTTGCTAAGAAAGCAAATTAGTACAACCCCTGTGGAAAACAGTATGGAGATTTCTCAAAGAACTAAAAATAGAACTACCATTCGACCTTGCAATCCCACTGGTGGGTAGATTTCCCACCCAGAGGAAAGGAAATCATTCTATCAAAAACTCACCTACATTTGTACATTTGTCATAGCACTATTCACAATAGTGAAGTCATGGAATCAACCTAATTGCTGATCAATGGTGGATTGTATAAAAAAAGTTACATATATATGTGTGTGTGTGTGTGTGTACACACACACATACACACACACATGCCATGGAAAACTATGCAGCCATAAAAAATGAAATCACATCTTTTGCAAAACCACGATGGAGCTTGAGGCCATTATCCTAAGTGAGATAACTCAAAAACAAAATCAAATGCTGCATGTTCTCACTTAAAAGTGAGAGATAAACAAAGGCTACATATGGACATAAAGGTGGAGAGACTAGGCTCTGGGGACTTTAAAAGGGGGAGGTTGAGAGAGAGATGAGGGTTAAATGATTGCATGCTAGACCCCAAACCTCACCATTACACAACACATCCAAATGACAAACCTGTATATGTACCCTTTGGACTTATAAAAATAAAAACGTAAATAAAAGCACAGAGTGGTTGTACCATTTTGTAGTCCCAACAGCAATGAATGTGAGTTCCTGTTGCTATGCATTTTTGCTGGCATTTATTGTCTGTTTTATTATTATCATTTACTTTTGGAAACAGGATCTTGCTCTGTCACCCAGGCTGGAGTGCAGTGGCACTATAATAGCTCACTGCAACATTCAATTCCTGGACTCAAGTGATCCTCCCACCTCAGCCTCCCAAGTAGCTATTGTAGTCATTTAAATAGGTGTAGCCTATCTTATTGTTGCTTTACTTTGAAATTCTCTAAATTTCAAGACAAATAACAAGTGACCATCTTGACAATGATGTTGACCATCTTTTTATATGCATATTTTCCACTTGCATATCTTTTTTGGTGATGTGCCTGTTCCAATATTTTGCTCCCTTTCCCTTTAATTGTTGAGTTTTAAGGGTTCTTTGTATAGTTTGGATATAACTATATCCAAACCTTTGTCAGATAGATGTTTTGCAAATATTTTCTCTCAGTCTGTGGTTTGTGTTTTCACCTTAAGTGTCTCGCACAGCATTTTCAGTTTTAATAAAGTCCAACTTACCAATTTTTTTCTTTCATAGATTATGTTTACAGTGTTATATTCAAGAACTCATCATTAAACTCATGATCACCTCTCTGGACTGACTCAGGTATTCTGAGTCAGCCCAATATTCTATCTATGATACCATCTGTGTCTGGGCTATAAGTGCCATTTTGCCTATCTGTAGGCCAGTATCTGTAGAGGTTTGGGCATCTAGAACTGGAGCTTCTCTCAGTTCTGAACTCAGCAGAGATGTAATGAGGAAAAAAATCTGGAAACGTGGACGGAAATGTAGCTGCTTTTGTGAAGAACTGAGTCTTGAGACTGCCTATTTTGGGAGAAGGGTACCAATGACCACAGCTACCATCATCTCCTAAACTGTGCATAAGGAATCCCCACATTTTCTGCTACCTTTTTCTACTCCTACCTAGCACCATACCTGTATGTACCTACCCAGCTCAATAGCCCCTGCGCAAGTTCTCCATCTAACCTTTATGTCTTCACCTCTTGGGAGAAAATCTCACTAGAGAGAACTTGCTTCTGCAGAACTTTTAAACTTTTTGCCAATTTGATCTCTGGCTAGAAGGATTCGGTAGTATAGTCTGCAGTAATAAGCATTTTGGGACCAGTTTTTCACCTGGTGCTAAAAAAACACAGATTAATAAGACTGTCCTCACCCTAAAATGGGTTGGGATGAGAGAGGAGGAGGAGAATGTTAATGATAGTGACAACTATGATTTTCTGTCACTATCATTTATGTGCTAGCTCCCTTATGACAGAGACTGTTTTTTTGTTATCCTTGTATCACTAGGACTTAGATAATATCAGCACATAAGCAACAAATAATAAGTACTTGTTGAACGGTAAAAAAGTGACTTATAAAATTAAAGGCATTTTAAAACAAACCAAACAGTAAAAATTTTAAAATCTCAGAATGAAAATTTTGCATTGTCTTTCTTATTTCCTCATTGCCACGAACCAGAGAAAATGTTCTGGGAAACCACTGAAATTACTTGGAATCCTGAAGACAGTTAAATAATATGCATAAAATTAAATCTTTTTCTTTAAATTAGCAAGAGACAGTACTTTTTCTTTATATCAAATTTTTATATAATCATTTGTATTATGTTAATATGTATTTAATTCTTATTTAAACAATATTTATTCTCACCAAATCAAAGAGGGAATTCGTAATCAGGACATTCCAAAGGAAGAGCATGACCTTACACCTATTAAAAAACGCAACTAACAATAAACCACAACAGCATCCCAAAACAAACACACTTCAATGCAAAAGAGAAAAAAAAAAGTTGCATCTGCCAGAAAAGCTAATAGTAAATAGATTTACATTTCTGAAGGCTATTTCATTCTTAAAGGGCTGAGCATGCTGTTGAAAAATGTAGATATAAAAGTTCGTAAGAAATATTTGTTGTTTATGACTACGTAATTCTCATTCTTCTCAGGCGCCATGTCAACATATATTTGTTCCTCTTCTAGTTTTATAGATTATGAGACTGCTATGTGATATAACTACTTGGATGAATATTATCAGAAATCTAGATTTAGCAGTAAGAATCTGACTATTGATATATAAAGTTTAACCAAATAATCTAGCTCTCAAATGTTTCACATTTTAAAATGTGAAATATAGCCTATCTCTTCTATTAATATTAGGTTGGTGCAAAAGTAATTGTGGTTTTTGCCATAAAAGAAACAACCAAACCACAATTGTTTTTGCACCAACCTATAGGAATCTTAGATTTAGTAAAAATGCCAGGTCAATTAGTTTATGCTAAGTATCTCCAAGTAGCTGCTATTTTGTTAATCTTGAATTTAGCATATCTCAAATGAAAGCAATTGCTATGGAAGTCCTAGATGGTACAGTGCCAATTAATAGATATGTCTAACAATGTTTGTTGTTTTTGTCTAGAAAGCCTTTTTGTGTGAGAATTGAAAAAAATTCCAAGAATTAGGCACACTTCCGATGCTTGCTATGAGAAGTGATTTTTAAATTTTAACAATCACCATAGAATTCAGGTCACACACTTTATGATACCATGAGTGTTTGCAATTTTTAAAGAGAAAGTTATTGTGCAGAATAGGAAAAATGCTTTCTATAAAATATCTAGCCTCACAGTGTTTAGTCAGTTGGGTGATTCTACTTTTGACCACCAAATTTAGAAAGCCAGTGATAAAGATGAAGCTAGCTGTATGTAGAGATTGTATGCCTGATGTACTAATGAGATGGTAAGCACAAGAATAACAAAAAGATTTCCTCTGACTGAGTGATCGTAATTGAGAAGAATTCTGAGCCTGTGCCTAAACTCAGAAAAGAGAAGCCATAATTGATTAATGATTCCTAATATACATGGAGGAGGGAGAGTGGCAGCTTTTATGCTAAATTATTGTTATGCCTAGACCAGTGTTTTGTATTTCTTAGTTGTTGAAATAGTTTTTCCCTGATTCATTATCTTTCTTAGTTTTCCTCTTTTGGTAAGTGGGATATCCCTACAAGATGGCTCAACAAGTATGGTTAGTAAAGGAAGCAAAGGTAACAGTTATAGCCAGAGGACCAACTCCTGACCTTAATTTCCTTGTGACTGAACTTTAATCACCTAAATTCAACAGTCAAAGATGAGCAACAGCAATTATTCAAGAAGTAGAAGAGAGGAGTTGGATCACAAAATAGCACCTTATAATAACATTCAATTACACTCCATGTGTCTTGCAAGTTAGCTTTAATGTTAATAAAAATATATTTTGATGGTGAAAACCAGGGCACAATCAGCGTGTTGGGATAAAAATTGGGGCAAGAATAATCTGTGCAGTATTCTTTATTGTGTGTTTTGATTCAAAAGAAATTGTCATCCAAATCCAATTTCAGAATCATTATTTTTGTTGAAAGAATACTAAATATGAAAGGGAGGGGTCACAGCTTGAGTTTCTGAGATAGTGCACACTTCTCTGGGAGTGTGAAGAATCGAAATTTGGAAATGTTCTTGTTTACCTGTCCATCTAGAAAACATTAGAAGTCACTGCCATCTGAGAAACCCTAGAAATCGTTGCCAAAGGGGCTTTTACAGTCCTCAGTCATTTTTTGGTGCAATATTTATGGTCACAATAAAGATTTATTCCTAAGATTCCAAAGTAATTAGAGCTCTGTAGGAATAGAAAATGTTAATTTATCTCCTTATAATTTTATTTAGAAAATATTTTTCCATCTCATTCTTAACATTCAATCTTTACATTTCTGATTTTATGGTAATTTCAGATAATTACTATCACTGAAAGCATTTAATAGACTAATTTTATATATTTTTTGTACTTTCAAACTCTACTTTTGAAATATATAATGATTACACCATTATATACATTATTGATTCTCTAAAGAGGGAATGTACTCCTGATATTCCTCAAATATTTTTCTTTAATTTTATGTGCTTCTGATCTTTCCTAACCCTCCCTATCCTATCCTATTTCAATTAACTCTTATTTACTGTTAACTTACTGATAACACATTTCTTCCACGTGGAGTTATTCTCTGGTATCCTATTGTTCCAGGTATTTAAGGCTGCTCAACAAACTTCTCTAAAACCTAGGGACCATAATCTCTCTTAGTTCTATAGAGGAAATGGGTTGAGTGAAAGAGCTTTTTCCTTGGGGTCTTTCATGATAGTTGCAGTCAGATAGCTGAGGCTGCAGTCATCTGAAGACTCTTCTGGGTTGGTGGCCTAAGATGGCTCACTCACAGGGTTGTGTTAATGCTGGCTATTACCTCGGAATCCAGCTGGGGTTGTGAGCCAGGGTTTCCAACCAGAGTCTCTCCGTGGTATCTCCGGCTTCTACGTGCATGGCAGCTGGGATCCAAGAGGGAGTGTCTCAAATACAAGGGTTCCTCAGATAACTGGTAGCATGCATTACTTGTCTTTCTGTGTCTGGGTTAATATTTCATGTGAGCTTCAGAAAATATGTATTGTGTTTGTTGTTGACTGAAATATTTTATAAATGTCAACTAAATCTAGTTATTAAAAAGAGAGAGAGAGAGAGAACAAGTATTCAACAAGGTCCACGCATAAGCTATGACTTTTTATGAACTGGACTTGGAAGTCCAAGAATGTTATTTTCACCATAGTCTACTGGTCAAACAAATCACCAAATCCAGCCCAGCTTCAAGTGGGTGGGGGGGGCAGTAATTATATATAATCTATCTTTTGATGGGGGAGTGACAAGGTCACAACATAGAAAAACACGTGGGGTAGGAGGTATTTTGGAAAATATGTTCTGCCAAATTAATGTTCATTTTTTAATTATTTTTTAGATGCAGTCTTGCTCTGTCACCCATGCTGGAGCACAGTGGCGCAATTCTGGCTCACTGCAACCTCTGCTTCCCGGGTTCAGGTGATACTCCTGCCTCAGCCTCCTGATTAGCTGGGATTACAGGTATGCACCACCAGGCCTGGCTAATTTTTGTATTTTTAGTAGAGATGGGATTTCACCATGTTGGCCAGGCTGTTCTTGAGTGATCCACCTGCCTCGGCCTCCTAAAGTGCTGGGATTACAGGCATAAGTCACCACACCTGGCCAATATTCATTCATTAAAAGGACATGAGTCATATCTTTTGTCCTAAAATTTCTTAAGAGTGCTTAGGTCTTTGGAGAATAAAAATCCAATTTCTTACAGACCTTAAAAATCGGGGAGGAATGAAATCCATTTGAAGGCAGATGCTAAGCTATGTTTACACAAAGGACGAAGAAGCTATGTAGATGAAAGAGAGCATTGGTTAGGATTTAGGAGCTGGGAGTTCTACTCCTGACACTCTTGAGGACTTTCTTGAGGACTGAAATCAATAAACCACTGAACCGCTAAACTTCATACTCCTTGTATTCGTCTGTTCTCACGCTGCTAATAAATAAATACCTGGGCCTGAGTAATTTATATATAAATATAAAAAAGGAGGTTTAATTGACTTACAGTTCCACATGGCTGGGGAGGCCTCATAATCACGGCTGAAGGTGAATGAGAAGCAATGTTACGCAGGAGCGAGCAAGAGAGAGCTTGTGTAGGGGAAACGCCCCTTTATAAAACCATCAGATCTCGTGAGACTTATTCACTATCACGGGAACAGCACGGGAAAGACCCGCCGCCATAATTCAATTACCTTCCACTAGGCCCCTCCCACACATGTGGGAATTATGGAAGCTACAATTCAAGATCAGATTTGGGTGACAACACAGCCAAACCATATCACTCCTCCTCTATAAAACAAGGATGACATTTGACACGTGCTTTTCTATGCTCGCTGAACACTAGAATCACATGACAAACATTACAAAATATATCCCTAGCAACTGCCGCAGACAAATTGGGGCTGGGGTGGGTGATGCTGGGAACCTTTTTTTCTCCCTCTAATCAGTCAAACTTGAAAAACATTGGCTTAGACCTGTAATAATTTATCAACCGCGCTCACCTTTCTTACACAAACCCAGTTATGGCACATTAGAATCGCCTGGCAATGTATTTGTTCAAACTCTGATTTACTTTGCTTGAGGTTGAGTGCAAGTATTGGTGTTTGCAAAAAGCTCCCCAGATTATTTCAATATGAAGTTAGGGTTGATAACTCATGCCTCAGAAAAAAATGGTTTTCAAATTTTAGTGTGCACCAGAATCACTTGAAGGGCTTGTTCAAACAGATTACCAGGCCCACTCCCAAAGTTTCTGATTCAGTATGTCTGAAATAGGCCTGGAAATATGAATTTCTAATGAATGTTATATTATTATGAATTGGTTGAGGAAACCTCTCACGGGTATCGAAGGGAAAACTCACTAGAACAATGAACTTTCTTTTTTCTGAGATGAAGTTTTGCTCTGTCACGCAGGCTGGAGGGCAATGGCACAATCTCAGCTCACTGCAACTACCCCCTCCTGGGTTCAAGTGATTCTCCTGTCTCAGCCTCCCGAGTAGCTGAGATTACAGGTGGCCACCACTACACCTGGCTAATTTTTGTATATTTAGTAGAGTCAAGCGTTCACCATGTTGACCAAATTGATCTCAGGTGATCCACCCGCCTCAGCCTCCCGAAGTGCTGTGATTACAGGCGTGAGCCACCGCTTCCTGCCCCCAGAACAATGCACTTCTAACTTGCATGTGCATTACCTGGGGATCTTGTTAAAATGTAGATTTTTCATTTCTAACAGGTGTCTAAGTGATGTCCATGCTGCCCACAGAGAGAATACTGCATAGCAAGAACACCACATTTGTGTAAGTATCTGAAAAGATTATTACAAGCCTAAAATGGGCCATCATGGGGATTATGGTAAGAAGAAGACTAGTTAGAAAGCCACTTGTGAGTTAGCAATGTAAACAAAGTTGAGAAATGGCAGGAGGTACCAGAATAAACTGAAGTGCAGACGCAGAAGCTTATGATAAAGATCCTGTTATTTTCCACACTAATTGAGTCTTTAATGGGCTTTTTTTTGCAAGCATCTTGCTTTTTAATGTATTATGTTTCTTGTTATGAAATCTATTGTGTATAATGTGACAGACATAGAAAGTAAACAGAAGAAAACAACAAATATAGCCTCGTTTTAAAAATTACTGACCTAGAATTTAAAAGGTCTTTTAAAAAGGTGAAAATAGTCATCATTTTTTAGTAGTTGAGAGGCTTCACTAGCAGAAAACTATTCCCACCACACTCAAAACTTGCTCGGATGCCCAGGATGCCATTAAAGACCCATTTCTTTGGATTAAGAAATGTTAACGTTAAGATCCTTCTGGAAAGGTCATTGCTATTACTTGATTTGTGCTCTGAATCAGAGGACAGGCCAGAAGAAGCTTTTGGAAAATATACATGTCTTGGCCCTATCCTTAGAGATTCAGATATAATTGATTTGATGGGCCTTTAATTTATATTTTAAAAATCTCCCAGTGATTCTCATGTGTACCCTCAGCTGAGATCCATTGCCTGGTGAGACTTAGGTGATCGGGTTCATTCTGCTGAGAATAGGCCGGGTGGAGCAGGAGGCAGAGGAAAGCACGTGAGATGTAGTATTAAAAGGCTTTGGTTTGAGCCTTAGTTTTGCTCCTAATGTATGATCTGGGGTTAAGTGTCTCTACATGTATAAAATGGGTATTATTAATAAATGCCTTATAATGTTATTATCAGGGTTGAGTGAGATCATATGAAAACATTTTGTAAATTTCTAAAGCATTACACAAACATCATTATTGTATAATTGAACTGTACAAAAGCTAGGTACTAATGGGGGAGAGAGGGCAGGTATGCTCTTAGTGTTTTTTTTTTTCTATGTGCTATCTAAACATGTATTTAAGAACAAATGTAAAGAAAATAGATATTAGCCTGAAGACACAGAGTTTCTCAACCTCAGCACTACTGACATTTTGTACTGGCTAATTCTTTCTTATGGGAGAGGGGAGGTACTGTCTGGTACCTTGTAGGATATTTTGCAGCATCCTTGGCCACTACCCACTAGATGCCAGAGGAACTCTCTCCCGCTCCCTGGTTATGATAACCAAAAATGTTTCCAGAATTACTAAAAGTCCCTTGGGAGGCCCAAAACTGCACCTCCCCTTTGAAAACCACTGCTGTAAAAGCAGTTAACAGCCTTCAATTATGTGATTAAAAACAAATTATTAACATCACGAATACCTGTTTTTCAACCCTACTCCATGAAAGAATAGAAAATGCTATTCAGGATATTAGGAAGGAGATAGGAACCACATATTGAATATTTGAGATAGTTTATCAAATGTAGCCCTTTGAACAACATGTCCTGGTTTGCCAGGATATTAGCTCTGAAAATTTTAGAACTTGATAAATCGCTCCCTACTCTTTATTCTCGTTCTTTATGGAGCTCAGAGGAGGGGGGATCTTTCCACATTTGTTGGCAATGAAGGCAACTTACATTGGTTGGGGGCCTGTTATGTATCAGATGTCCTACCTGTTTACATCACTTCATCCTTATAGTAACTATCTGGGTGGGTGGTTCCATATTACAAATGAAGAAGCTAAAACTGTAATGTAGAACCTTGCCCCATACACATAGCTGGCAAGGGGTAGAGCAAGGTTCAGCTCCAAGTGTTTCTCAATCTTGAGGCTGTGTTCTTTCTGCCACATCACTCCACTAGTAGGCTTGATAATTTCTGCAAACTTCAGTCACTATTTGATTTTCTAGGGTCTTTGAAAAGTGTTTTTAAAAAAGAGGTGTGGGAAGGTAACTTCTGGTCCAACCATCTTTTACACTTGAACCCTGGTTAGTGAGTGTCCAAGATTAGAGTCGTTTGGAGTAAGCTCTCTTCACCCTCTTGATTGTCTCCCAGTACAGCATGAGAACCTACCAAACACTACAGCATCTTACCCTGTAACTAGAATCAAACTCGGTGCTACCATAAGAACTATGTACGCTAGGGACCCAAGGACAACAGTTGGAATGCCATTAGATTCCATTAAATTCAAATAGCCTCCTGCAATTCCATCCACTCTCCAGGTAAGACGGTAATATGTATGCTTTTCAATGTATCTTGGTTAATTATATTGCACAGTGCTCCATCTGTTGTAAAAGATACATTGATTAACAGCAAAATTATATTAGGCATGTCTCATTAGGTTAGAAATGCTATTATCTGTCTCAGTTCACTGTAATAGAACACAGCACAGTAGCTTAAAATTGTTCTTCAGTCATAGAAGAACCTCAGGGGAGAGAAGTTCAGAAGAATAATGTAAATGGGGAAGTAAATCACTGAATGTAGCTATAGGGTCTGGAATGCTACTAAAATAGGCTGAATGTTTCCAAAGACTGGATCTGAAATCAAGGCAATCACAGTGTTGTACAAGGCTTTTTCAGAAATGGTGCTGGTACAAATAAATGCCAATGAGAAAATAAAAGATAACCTAAATTTGCTGGTTGTCACTTATTAATTGAACAAAGAAATAAATTTTGTTAATAAGCAAACTTGTTAAAGTAACACATTTGCTCTAAAAGATTTAGTTGAGGATAACTTTATGTCTCTCCAAAGTTTGGAGAGACCTGTCCAGAATAAAAAGAATAAAACAGATGAATGGAACTCAATAATGTGTGGCATACTCTTCATGTAATAAGAATACTTTACAGCATCTGGCAAATCATTTCATTTATTGGTCATTTAAAGAAGAATAACTCTCAGTGTTGCCATATGCGTTCAGTGACAAAGTAGCATGTTGGCAGATTCATGCTGTGCTGACCTTTTGTTTCTAGTCTCATAGCTAGGTTTTTTAAAAACAAACAAGGGATTCGTGGATTGCTAATCTTCAGTAGAGGCCTTTGAGGTTCTAAGGAACTCAAAAATCACATCATGGAAAGGAGAATTACAAGACACCTTTTAGCGGATTCAGTCTAAAGGGATGATTCTCATGTTCCTTGAGAATGTCAAGGAATGGCAATTGAAGGAACATGAGAATCATCTTCAAACACTTGAAGAAGTTGCAAGTAGAAGACAGATTAGATTTTTAGAAGTAGCGAAGCAGCACGTAACTGAGATCCTGGGTGGAAATTACAGGAAGATATATTTCAACTCCTATAAGGCAGAATATTTTACTAGACTGTTCCAAAGTGTAATAGGCTGGATGATGCGATACTAAGTTTTCAGGCATAGCTAGTTTATATGTGTTCATTCATTCATCATTCATTCACTCAATAAATAATTACAAGTGCCTGGCATTGTTCTACATTCTTACAATGCATGCCAGGCATTGTTCTAAATCCTGGGAAGATAGCCACAGATAAGAAAGACAAGGTCCCCGATCTTATGTCACTTATATTCTAGAGAAGGGGTTGATAAACTTTATCTGTAAAGGACCAGATAGTAAATATTTCAGGCTTTGCAGGCCATGTGGCCTCTGTTGTGACTACTGAACTCTGCCACTGTAGTGCAAAAGTATCCATGACCACGGACTGGCAAACTATGGCCTGCAGGCCAAACCCTGCCTACCATCTTCTTTTCTAAATAAAACTCTGTTGGAACACACCCACAATCAGTTGTTTCCCTATTGCCTACAGCTAACTTTGTACTTCACAAGCAGAGTTGAATAGTTGTGACAGAGATTAGGTATGCCCTGTAAAGCCTAAACTATTTGCTTTCTTACTCTTTACAGAAAAGAAGTTTGCTGATCCTTCCCATAGTAAGTACATAAACAAATAACTGTGACTATCTATAATTAAGGCTTTAATTATAGACACGGAAATCTGAATTTTCTATAATTTTCATATTCTTTTTTGATTTTTTTCAATTATTTAAAAATGTAAAAACTATACTTAACTCATAGGCCATATTAAAACCTGGGTGAGCTATATTTGGCTTGTGGGTCATAGTTTGCCAATCCCTGTTCTAAAGTATCTTAACAAATCCCCACATCTAGAATATTGCTATTTTTCACAATAGGTGAGAGCCTATTTTTAACTCCCATTATGCTGATAAATAAGCTACTGTTTCACCATTATGTTAATTAATAGAATGTCTATTGTTGATCAAAGGAAAAGGTCACCAATATTCTTATAGTAGTCATCTCTGGTGAGTGGAACTTTTTTGATAAAATTCTAGCTGCTTCCCCTTTCCCTTCTACCACTCCAGTGTGAAGTCCTAATTAGAACATTGAAATGCACCAGGCTTGTATTTTAGCCTAACTTATATATAATATCACACTATCTGTGTAGACATATTATGGATTACAGACATCGAAACACTAATATGCAGAGACATTCGACTGTTCTTTGCTCAGCAATCTCTTCTTACCCTTTGGGGCATACTTTATATAATTAAAAGGGCCTATGAATTTCCCAAACAACAAAGCCATCCATCTGGGGTACTATATTTAGAGGCTGGCTGTAATTTCCAACCCCACATAGCAATTTTTCTTTCATGGGGCACATCAAAACAAACTACTCATGGTCAAATGGAAAAAAAGATAAAAGTATTCAACTAGGCATTGCACTGAAGTGATTAAGTAGTTAAATTTTAAACAATCAATCTAATAACTACTTCTAGGTACCATCTTTTTTTGTGAAATAATTTCTTTTCTTAGCATAAATTTTTGTTTTAGGCAAATGTACTACCTCTATGTCCAAATTCTCTGAGTCAAGTTGTAAAAATTCTTTTATCGTGTTCTCATTTATTTCTTTCAGAAAACAGATTATAGTTTCCTTCAGTTTTTTTTTTTTTTTTTTTTTTTGAGATGGAGTTTTGCTCTTGTTGCCCAGGCTGGAGTGCAATGGCGCAATCTCGGCTCACTGCAACCTCTGCCTCCTGGGTTCAAGCGATTCTCCTGCCTCAGCCTCCCAAGTAGCTGGCATTACAGGCATGTGCCCCACACCCAGCTAACTTTGTATTTTTAGTAGAGATGGGGTTTCACCATGTTGGACAGGCTGGTCTTGAACTCCTGACCTCAGGTGATCCATCTGCCTCAGCCTCCCAAAGTGCTGGAATTACAGGCATGAGCCACCACGCCTGGCTCCTGCTTCAGTTTTTAAAATCTTTTTTTCTGTGTCTTCATGCATTAGTAGATTTAACTCTAAAAATGGAAATGACCTTTCAGTAATAAATTCAACCCCTTATTTAATAGATTAAAAGTTTTTTTTTTTTAATTTTGTCCTTATTTTGTCAATGAATTAGCTGATATGGCTACTGAGGAGCTAAAGCCAACCTGTGTCTGGCCAAGAGAACAAATGCCGTAGCTTATTACTGGCAACTCCTGGTGGAGGACGAGTGGGATTCCAAATAGAAACTTGACAATGATCTATACCATTGGGATGACCTTAAACAACATCATTTAGACACAAAATGATTGTTCTCAAACACAAAGGGTAGCATTGTCTTGACCTGTTTATTTGCTTCTTTGAGATTAAAACAAATCTGTCTTTGTGAAATAAAGAATCAGATTGAGATTTCACTGAACTCAAGCACTGACTGCTCGCCATTCTCTGCCAAGGAGCTTGTGAGAGCATAGTCACCTTATCTAAAGGGGTTATTGCTGTATGTGGCCCAATCCTTATCTAAGTGCACTAAAATTATTATTTATTTACATAAAAATATGAAATTTTATTAAAGTTTATTTATATAGTTTACACACATAAAGATGACACACAAGTTCAGAGTCCAATGCTAACACTCATAATTCTTCTCCACTTCCTACCAAAAGGGGTATTTCATATTGAAAGTAGAAGGTCGAATTCTGTTTAGAGAGCATAGACATAAATCTGACATTGGTTGATTCTGGGGCATGCACAAATGCAAGGTCAGTGATGTCATAATTTGTAAATAATGATTACAGTTATTACATTCATTATAATCTGTTATGTACAGCTTCAATTTCCTTGACCCACTATTGCAAGGCTGTATATTTGGGCAAAATCCAAACTCCTGTTAAATCCAACTCTCTTCTGACACTGCCAGGCCCCAAGCAGTGGACTGTGGGTAGAAAAAAGCACATAACCATGAGAATTGGTGTTACTTTTATTTCACTGCACTAGCTTCAAGTTAGCCCTTAGTGCTGTCAGGCAGCAATATGGCACTTCTCTGTTTACTCAGTATTCTCCTTTTAAACTATTTTCTTACACCAGGAGGGGACTGAGAACTGTTTATAAGTGTGTGGAGGGCAGGCTGGAATGGGTGGGGGAGAATGAGTACAAATTGCCAGGATGGTTTCGGAGAGGTCAGTTCCTGAAATCAAATCCAGTGTCAAGATTTTTAGTTAGTAAGCCATCTCTAGTCCTTAAAAAAGATCTCAGATTCCAAGGTTTTCAAAAGACGATGGTACATAGAGGTTGGCTTGGAAAAAAACAGTAACAAAGAGATTATAGGAAATTTATGTGATCATCTTTGGAGTAGGATTAAAAAAAAGTCAGTCCCAATATTTAGTAAATAATTTAAATATAGAATTCATACAACAATATTCTTAGTATTGTGTTATACAGTTTAAAAATATATAGTATTACAGATGATATAGTTTGGATATTTGTCCCCTCCAAATCTCATGTTGAAATGTGGTTCCCAGTGTTGGAGGTGGAGCCTGGTGGGAGGTGATTGGATCATGGGGGTGGGTTTCTCATGGTTTAGCACCATGCCCTTGGTGACAAGTGAGTTGTACTCAGTTCCCAAGAGGGCTGGTTGTTTAAAGGAGTCTGGCTTCTTCTCTCCCATCTCTTGCTCTTGCTCTCACTGTGTGATATATACCTGCTCCCGCTTTGCCTTCTGCCAGGATTGTAAGCTTCCTGAGGCTCTCACCAGATGTTGATACCATACTAGTACAGCTGGCAGAAACGTGAGCTGAATTTCTTTTCTTTATATATCACTCTGTCTTAGTATTCCTTTATGGTAATACAAAGAATTGACTAATACAACAACAAAGTGAAGTATTTTAAAAACAATATTACTAAAATTACAGAAGATCTCTGCATTTTAAATGTCTTCAGCAATATGACATGTTACATATTTGTAAATGGTGTCATCACCTTTGTGGTAGCGACTCTGAATATGAAGTATGAAATGCTAAAACAAGTATTGCAGCCTCTTTCAAAAAAAAGTATGTACATAAAAGTTAACAAAAGTTTTCAAAGTCCTTTCCAAAGAAATTAATGACTCAATAGGGGTTGCGAGATCATGAAGAACTTTAAATCTAGTTACTTATAAAATGGCACCTGAATAAGAGTAATATTTTCAAATTAATATCTTTAAGCCTGTATCCTCCCAATTGTTGCAGAGTAAGAACCAAAAATAATCAGAGATCAAGATTATTTTTAAACAGTATGTTTGGTGATATGTCCAATTTTTTTGCAGTTTAAGTACTCCATTTACCATTTTAAATATATCTAAAAATATACCACATCATTTAGTAGGTGGTTTAAATTTAATGTTTAATTTTTGTTCCTTTGAACCAAAAAGTTCTATGGTAGTATCTAATAATAAAGAAAATTGTATTAAACAATTTCTTATGTAGACCCATTTTACTTTCATATATAGAATAATAATTATAAAATTCTTCTTTGTTCTCAATGGTCAGTTTACAAAATAATTTATTATTCAATGTATTACTCTTAATAATACTTTTAATAACATTTTATTTATGAAGACTTCCACAAGGATTCTTTCCAACTAAGGCTTAATGATAAATATAAACTTAAATGCTAAAACACTTGGTACTACGTTTTGTAAAGATTAAAATCCACATTGCCAACCAGCTATATTTCTGTATCTTTTTGCACAAGCAATGAATTTAGAAAATGGAATTTTATTCTGTAAAACAATTTTAAGTATTTTTATATCAACAATCCCTTTGTAGTTAATGTTCATAACTTTGAAAATGGAATTTTCTCTGACTTTTTATTTCAATAACACTTAATGTAGGCAAACTTCATTCCATTTTATCCACATGTAAATTAAGTTTGCCCAATTGCTATTTATTACCAAGTTATTTTATTTTATTTTATTTCAATAGTTTTTGGGGAATAGGTGGTTTTTGTTACGTGGATAAGTTCTTTCTTGGTGATCTCTTGAGATTTTGATGCACCTGTCACTTGAGCCGTGTACACTGTACCCAGTTACACAACTAATTTTTGACATTGTCCATATCTCATTGATTCTTCTCAAAACAATATTATCCCTAAACAAAATAGAAGAAATGATTTTGTAACCTTTTTGTTAAACTATAACCTCTTATGTAGCTGTGTATTAGTCCGTTCTCACACTGCTATAAATAAATACCTGAGACTGGGTAATTTATAAAGAAAAGAAATTGGCTGACAGTCCTGCAGGCTGCACTGGGAGCATAGTGGCTTCTGGGGAGGCCTCAGGAAACTCACAATCGTGGCATAAGGTAAGGAGGAAGCAGGCATGTCTTACATGGCGGGAGAAGGAAGAAGAGAAGTTGAGGAGGTGCCATATATTTTAAACAACCAGATCATCTCACAAGCACTCACTACTATCACGAGAGCACCAAAGGGAGATGGTGTGAAACCATGAGAAACTGCCCCATGATCCAATCACCTTCCACCTGCCCCCACCTCCAGCCTTGAGGATTACATCTCAACATGAGATTTGGGAGGGGGCACACATCCAAACCATAAGCTGGTAAGATAGTTTTACTCTAATATTATTTGGCTTACTGTATTTCATGATCATTGTGTTATTCTAAAATAAATAAGATCTTTAGTTTCATAAGATTTTTAAAAAGAAGTTCGCTTAAACTTGATTGATTCATTTCTTCACTAGAAAAATATTTTGGTAGAGTAGACATATTGACTGCAGTACCTGACAGAGGTAGTGTTTGCCAGGATTCTTTTTAGAGGGAAGTCTCTATGTGCAGCCTACACTTAAGGAGTGGAAACTTGTGCTCTCACTGCTTGAAAGTGAACATTTAATATACATACATAAATTATTTGGAACTGTTTATGGGAGACTTGTTTCTTCTCTCCCTTACTTATTCAATCTTTAAATTAGTATTAGTATGGACTTGTGGATATTATTTTATACTTTGGATTCTAATACGTTACTATTTTATTCCATTGCTCTCCTGTGTCCCTTTAATATACCTTCATCCATATAGGTTTGGAGTTTTTGTTTTCAGGTTTTTAGCTGGCCTTTCTTCTTTTCCTTCCTTCCTTCCTTCCTTCCTTCCTTCCTTCCTTCCTTCCTTCCTTCCTTCCTTCTTTCCTTCCCTCCCTCCCTCCCTCCCCCCCCTCCCTCCTTGCTTGCTTCCTTCCTTCCTTCCTTCCTTCCTTCCTTCCTCTCTTTGTCTTTTCTTTCTCTTTCTTTTTTAAACTTTCGCACTTTCTTATTTTCTGGCACTATGAGAGATGCTCAAGGATCCACTTTTATATTTTTGGGCCCCAATCTTTGGAATCAGATATTTCTCCAAGGAGACTTAATTAATTTTGTTTTGTGTTTTGGAGAATGGCCTGGATACCAGGTGTGCTTGTTGCCTCTGAGGTGTCATTGCTTCTAGGCCCTCTCAACTGACAGAGCAAGAAAATATTGTATATATATGTATACCAGCACATGTATACCAACATATCTAGAAACGTTTCCATATGTAAACATCTGTATCTGTATCACACTAAACATGAGTTCATACTGATATCTCCAATTCTAATCCTTGCCACAAAGATCATCCTAACCACCTCTGCCTGCTTTTCTGTAAATTCCAACTCCAGTAGTGAATTACTTGGCTCTCACTATCCATTTACTTAGCTGTTCAATGTCAGAATACATGTATAGCAGTATCAGAGTTGTTAAACCTTTACTCCTATGGTAAACAGCTTTATCAACTAAAGCACACTGCTTCTGTGTATTTCCTTTTGCTTTTAGTATTACAGACTTCATTATCTCTAAAGTTATTTATGTCAACACCTTTTCCCCCAGCCCCCTTCAGGGAAGATGTTTGATACATTTATAATATGCTTAGATTGCTTTGTCACATTCTGCATTCCATCTTGGGATTCCTGGATGGAATCCTGCTAAATAATTTTTTTAAGTTGAAAACTAAGGTTCAATTTTTATGTTATTGTTCTATGGGGTTTGACAATTGTATAGTTTCACACATCCAACATTTTATATTATATTAATGCTATATATTAATATTATATTTTAATATCATATTAATATTTAATATTATACAGAATAGTTTACTACCCTAAAAAAAATCCTATGTGCTTCACCGATCAATCCTTCTCTTTTCTCCTGAATCCCTGGCAATTCCTGATCTTTTTACCCATGCTACAATTTTGCCTTTTCTAGAATGTCGTATAATTTGAATTATATAGTATATCCTCTTTTCCAACTGGCATTTTTCCCATTGCAATGTGCATTTCAGATTTATCCATACCTTTCTGATACTTGTGGATTTGCTAATTAGTGTTGAAATATTATAAATAATTTTCCATTGATGAAATGAATGTTGTACAAGATATGTGGTTATCTAGAAAACTTGTAGGCATTCCTCCCTCACCCTTTACCTCATGAGCCTGTATTAGGGGAGGACTGGGAAAAGGAGAGGAGAATACAATAACTTTTTAGTCTTATAGAAAGAATACTTCATTAGGGTTTTATTAGTTGTGTTCATTATCGTATTCACAGTGTTTAAAATGATGCCTATTATATAGTCGAACTCAAAATTTGTTTGTTGAATGAATATTAAAATGCCACTGACTTGAGATATTAGAAAAATAAGTAAGTGTAGTATTTTTATTGGTTCCTGTTTCTTTTCATTCCAACCAAATGTTGGACTAAGAGAGCAGAGTGTGGATTTGCAGAATATTTACCAATTGCATAGACTTGTTAAATATTCTTTATAATATTGAGCTGTCTGTGGCCATGCACAGCTTTAATTTTTTTTTCTCTTATATTGTCTTCACCCCTCATTACTAAACTATGTCAGTATTCTCTGAAAAACTTAATTTCTCAATCATATAAATTTGGGAAGTGCCATGTAACTAGATAATGTTTGGAAGTGCATATTAATTTATGTTTGTTTTTCTTCCTATCTTTCTCCATTCCCCTGTTTCTTCCACAAACTTAAGCAATAGTTAGCTCTATATTTCACTGGCTTGGGGGGAGGAGGGGCATGTGGCAAGAAAGAAAATAGAGAGTCTACAGATCTTTTAAGTATTTGACCAGGAGCTGAAAGAGGGTGGAGAAAAGGGAGAGTATGGCGGGATTCAGACAAATGTTTAACCACTGGCTCTTCGTGGAGGGAGGGGAGTGGGAAGCCTTGGTTGTAGCAACTGTTTATTCTTATGGTATAAATACTCGTACTGTGGCCAATATCCAGCTACTAAGGTAAAAGTTAAACTGCTTACAAAATTCTTAAATGTTTAGCAATTGGCTCTCTTGAGCTGGTCTCATTCCAGGATACCACTAATCATAGGTCTCCCACTCCTCTCATCCCCATTCCTTCCCCTCCAGAGCTGTTAAGAAAGAGATTCACTTAAGTGAAACTGAAGAGAAGAAAAGACAATAGAAAGACTCAGTAAATCATTTTTTGGCATATGTAGGCTGAAGAGACCTTGGGGAGCTTCATGAAATATTCCTGAGTCTCAACTGGGGCTTTTAAGCATCTTTAAAGGAGGAAGATGAGAGTAACTTACAATTTAGTATTGACTGGCGTGTATTGATGGACCAGGACTTGCTGCATTCATCATCCTTCGCCCATATCCATCTCATACTCATGCCTTAACACTGCTTGAGGTTCCAAAACTAGATTCCAGCCCCATGGAACAGGAAGAAATCCCAGGAAAAACTTAGAGGAATATGGTTTTCCCATTAGACTGGTAGAATAAAAGCTTAGTGTAAGACACTAAGTTGTATCCTAGACAATTTCTTGTAATGGAAACTGGAGTTATTTCATTACAACTACATATTTTATTATATAAATCTCACAATCATATTGTTACAGATTGAGATAATCCTGCAGTAAAGAAAACTGTTTAACTTTTTAAAAAAATATGAGCATTTCAAGAATTGGTTTTCCATGAAACAAATTTTTAGAAACACTATTGTCTATTTTTCCTGTCTCTTTCTCTGTTGGTATGGTGTGTGTGTGTGTGTGTGTGTGTGTGTGTGTATGGTGTGTGTATGCATGTGTATATGTATAGAAGTATAAACAATATAAAATAGGAATTATAATGTTCACACTATTTCACAGCTTTCTTCTTTACTTAATATTTTATGACTGCATCCTTTTGCTTTTCAATGAAATACTTTCTTACCTTTAAAATTTTCCTGAAAATAATTCGGAGGCAAACTGAGGAATTAAAGGCATGATGAATGCTTTCTCTTAGCATTCGTGAATTGTGGCACAGATTTGGAAATAGGTGCTCAGCTACCCCAACAGGGCATCAACAAAAATAACTGAGTAGGTCAGCAAGTCCTCAGGTAAGTAGGAGTTGCTCATTTCTGGAGAAACAAAGGAGAAAGGTTTATAGTTGGTATATTGAGATTTACTGGTAGATGTTAAAGACCTCAAAAAGATCTCTAAGCCAATTGCTTTTGTCATTTCTCCCATTCCTTCTTGTTTCTTGAGATTTCAGAAAAGGGAGAGTGTCTAGCCATGATTTCACCTCTTGGCAGCATAGACACATAAAGTACTCTCTCTGTCTCTTTCTCTTCCTCTCATCCACTCACACATACCAACACATGTACCACACATACACACACACACACACACACACACACACACACACACTATTTGGTATCCTAATATTTCACGTCCTTCACGTACCTCAAAAAGTCAATACTATTATTCCTGGACAAGTAATCTGCTGTGGTTTGGGTATTTGTCTCCCTAAGCCTCATGTTGAAATTTGATCTCAGTATTAGAAGTGGGGACCCTAATGTTTGGGTCATGGGGGCAGATCTCTCATGAATAGATTAATGCCCCCACAAGGGGCGGTGGTGAGTGAGTTCTTGTTCTATAAGTTCCACAGAGCTAATTGTGTTGTTAAAAAAAAAGCCTGGTACTTCCCTTCTCTCTCTTTCTTCTTTTCTTGCCATGTAGTTTCTGCTCATGCCGGCTCCCCTTTGCCTTCTGCCATGAATGGAAGCAGCCTGAGGCACTCCATAAGCAGATGCCAGAGCCATGATTCTTGTACAGCCTGCAGAACTGTGAGCCAAATAAGCCTCTTTATAAATTACCCAGCCTCTGGTATTCCTTAATAGCAACACAAACGGACTAAGACACAATCTCAAATTCTTATGGCTTCAAGAATATTAACATGTAGTGCCCCTTCCATCCCTAGTGAATATACTTTTTACAGATAAATCACTAGACAAAGGGATCTTGCAATTTTGTAAGAGGGAAGCAACAATATGAACTCGATACAGATGAGACTGAGCTGAAGGATCTGCCATCAACAGAGGGGTTAAAAGCAGTGAGACTCAGCCCACACCCCTCTCAGAACTCTAGCAGGATTCAGTAGGTAGATCAGAATTGAAAACTCTGCTGCAGTCAGGGGCCTAAAGGTATTTGCTCAGTGGATTAAATTCTTAAGTTGTTGTAACACGGGCACTCAATGTCAAGTTCTGGTTGTACAGAGAAAAAGTACGTATGTTGGTGGGAGCAAGCTCGTTAAGGTTATATTGATTAGTTGTTCCAATCTTACTGTTGTCATAATTTAATAACAGTGTTATAGATCTAAGCTTTATTTTATTAATAAAGCATGTATTTATTAATAAAGCATATATTTCATTTCCTTTAAGTTAAAGTGAACATTCTAACTCTCTAACTAATTTTTGTAACTGTATTTAGACAAGAATAAAGTTAATATTTTTTGCTTTCATCAAGACTCTTTGAAAGTAGTTCCCGTAATATAGTTTAAAATGAATATTTTGTCCTCTCTCTTTTTAAATTATACTTTACTATCATGAATTATATATTAAGTCATTCATTTATTCATTCATTCACTTAGTTATTCATTTAGCCATTCATTCATAAATAGATATTTATTAACGAACCATCCTGTATATGCCAGGCATGACTCTAAACTAGGGATTGGAAAATACAAACATAAATTATAATACACAGTATCAAACACAATAATATCTGTCACTATGCTATGAAGACATATATAAGTAAGCAAGTAATAATGAATCATAGGATTTAAGATATGAAAAGAAATTAATAGATCACTGAGTCCAATCTCCTCATTTTACAGTAGGAAACTAAAGCCCAGAAACTCAGCTTGCTAAAGAGCACGTGACTAATTAGTGGTAGTAATAGCATTGATGTCAATTGCTAGTTGAATGCTTAATTAATTATAAAAATAACACCAAGAGATAGTATTATCCCCATTTTACAAATGAAGAAACTAAACTCGTATAAAATAACTTATCCAAATCACAGGGCAGTGGGAGACCTGTGATTTAAACCTAGCTCTGTTTTAAAGCATGTGATCCGAAATATCATATCTTTGTCAGACTAGAATAATATCTTCTCACATCTAGTTCAGTGATTTTTTTTCCTCTGTAAGCCATAATGTAGAATATCCGAATCTCAACTAAATGTATTCCCTGCAAATGTGAGTGTACCAGCATAGCTGTACCAGTTAGGACAGTTTCAGGCATAAGTACAAAATGCCCAATGCAAGTAAGTAAGAGAAAACCAATGTGCAGTTGCTTAAATTAGGAGAGAAGTTTATTTTTCTCAGATCACATAATGACTAAAATTTTACCCTTTATGTAAACAATACTCCAAAATTCCTTATCAAAATTATGTTAAAATTAGTGAAATGGTTTACAAAGTCAAATTTCTAACAGACATTTGAGATTGGGTGTGATTTTCTTTGAAAATAAAGTACCCATAAAGAAGGCATTATGATATTCAAAAACATAATTTTTTCTTCCCCAGTTTTTGGATGTACTCTTCCAGTTAGGGAAGGGTGTGAAAGATAATTTTCTTGATTTTCTCATTGTCAGGACAAGCTGTTCTCTGGGATGGCTGGTTTGGTGCTGGCATCTGAACAATGTGAATCTTGTAACAGATTGGATCTCCCTTTGCCAGGAAGCTGTGAATGTGAAGCCCACCTCCTTCAGCCATGTAGGATGGCGTGGCATATATTTCCATGACTGATCTTATCCTGGCCTTATTTTATTTATGAAATAATTTTAAAAATTATTTATAGGTATATGAATTTATCTGAGGAGTATTAAATTTTTTAGAATATAAAATGAAGTACGAATAAATAAATATTTTATTTTTACCCTGAACTGTACTTTGCAGCTTTATTTCTAAGACTTGGCAAAATCTTAGTGTGTAAAAGGAAAATGTCACAATGAATAAAGAGTCACATGAGCAAGCAGTTTCATTCCTGGAAGGCAGACCTGTAAATCTTTTCATACTGATTCAATCAACAGAATAATTGGTATAGACTGGGGGAAATTTCTCAGTCTTCTATCTAAGACAGAGGGTGTATTACACACTGGGTAAGAGAATGAACTTGGTATAAGGCTGAACTGCATTTCATTCTCTGCTATTCCATTAACTGCGAGGCTTCAGAAAAGTTCTGTATCTTTCTTAATCCTTACTTTTTCCCCAGTGAAGTTGGCAAATAAGTAGCACTACTTTATATGGTTGCTGAGATAATTAAATGAGATAATGTAAGATGCTTAATACATGGTCAATTTCAGTACATGTTAGTATTACTGCTATTATTATTATGGCACACCTGTCTGGTATATGCCACAAAGTTCAGGGATGAACTTGTTGGCTGGTACCCCATACGTTGTTTGGAATGGAAGCCCCAGGAGTGTATCATAGTAGAAGTGTAGCATAGATTTCTGAGGGACAAAATGAGGGCAGGGAGGAGTAGTATAGCAGGCAAAAGGTGATTGAAAATATCCCTCATTTATTTCACAGTTTGTCTTGGTCAGACCCTACATTTGTTAATGTATACATATTCATACTTGTGAATGTTAATGGTAAAAATTATTTTCTCAAATAAGTCTGATTTGGCCCCAAGTGATATAGTACACTGATGTAACAGTTAAGACATCTTTAGCCACAAGTACAAAATGCCCAGTGCATTGTAAATAAAGACACCCAATGTGTAGTTGCTTAAATAAGAAAGAAAGAAGTTAATTTTTCTCATACCACATGATGCCCAGAAATAGACAGCTCCAGAGATGGTTTGAGAGCTCAGTGGTGTCAGGGCTCCAGACTGGTGCCTCTGCATTCTCTTGGACCCAATGGACCAATGGTCCAAAGGTGTTAGGGCAGCTTCAAGCACCATGCTATCAAACAGCTGAATCAAAAGTAGGAAGCAGGAGACAGCACAGGGCAGAGCATTTCTGTTCCTTCCTCTCCCTTATCAGTTCTGGAAACCCACAGATACATCCCTTATATCTGTGTCTCAGACTGGTCACATGCCCCATCCTCTGACTAGAAGGAAAGCTCATCTTCCCTGAGATCAATGAGCTCTACCTGATGATACCTATACTAAATTATATTTTGCTGCTCTGTAAAGATGATAGACGTGAACCGTTCCCTTGAGTCTAGCTCTGATGTATAAGTCATTTGTTTAAGGAGTGGAGATTGGATTTTTTGTGCAGATTCTTTGTCTTAATTTCTTCAATCAATATGCAGGTGGTGCATGCCCAGTCTGCCCTAGATGTAGTGATTTAAAAGGAACCCCAAAGAGTCCCTGCTTTATAATTAGATGGATAGATGTCATTTTCTATGTTTGTCTTAAGTGGTAGCTTTCTTTAAGCCCAGAATTTTTTGATTCTGTAAGACTATCTAATTAGCTAGCGAGTGGACCTCTAGACAGTGAAGGCTGGAAGAAGTGACAGCTGATGCAAATAGGAGTTGTTCTGAAGAGTAAACCCATTTAGTTTTATTCCAAGAATAAATTCCTCTGCTTTATTAACCAATCATAGAAGAGTCCTTACAAGTCTTTAAAAAAAAGAATTTTATTTATTTATTTATTTATTTGAGATGGTGTCTCGCTCTGTCGCCAGACTGGAGTGCAGTGGCGTCATCTCGGCTCACTGAAACCTCTGCCTTCTGGGTTCAAGCGATTCTCCCACCTCAGCTTTCTTGAGAAGCTGGGACTGCAGGCATGCGCCACCATGCCCAACTAATTTTTGTATTTTTGGCAGAGACGGGGATTCACCATGTTGGCCAGGATGGGCTCCATCTCTTGACCTCATGATCCACCCATCTCGGCCTCCCAAAGTGCTAGGATTACAGGCATGAGCCACCATGCCTAGCCTGATTAAGTGTTTGAATTCCAACTTTTATTTTAGATACAGCAGGTACGTGTGCAGATTTGTTACATGGGAGTTTTGCATAATGCTAAGGTTTGGAATACAGATTCTGTCACTCTAGTAGTGAGCATAGTACTGGATAGGTAGTTTTTTATAGCCCACCCCCTTCCCTCTACTCTCCAGTAGTCAACAGTTTCTATTGTTCCCATATTTATGTCCATGTGTGCATAATGCTTAGCTCCCACTTATAAGTGAGAACGTGCAGTATTTGATTTTCTTTTCCTGCATTAATTTACTTAAGATTATGGCTTCCAGCGCCATCCATGTTGCTGCCAAAGACATTATTTCATTTATTTTTATGACTGTGTAGTATTCCATGGTGTATTGTCCCACATTTTCTTTATTCAATCTACCATCGATAAGGATCTGATTGATTCCATGTCTTTGCTATTGTGACTAGTGCAGCAATGAACAGACAAGTGCATGTGTCTTTTTGATAGAACAATTTATTTTTTGGGGGGGCATAACCTAGTAATGAGATTGCTGAGTAGAATGGTAGCTCTGTTTAAAGCTCTTTAAATCTCCAGATAGCTTTCCATAGCAGCTGGACTAATTTACATTTTCACTTAACAGTATATAAGTGTTTCCTTTTCTTTACAACCTTGTCAGGGTCTGTTTTTTTTATTCTTTAATAGTAGCCATTTTGACTGCTGTGAGATGGTATCTAATTGTTGTTTCAATTTGTGTTCCTCTGACAATTTCATATGCTTTTAGCTGCTTGTTTGTCTTCTTTTGAGAAGTGTCTGTTCATGTCCTTTGCCCATTTTTTAATGGGGTTATTTTTTTTTTACTTGTTGATTTGTTTAAGTTCCTTATAGATCCTGGATATTAGGCCTTTTTCAGATGTATAGTTTGCAGGTATTTTCTCCCATTCTGCAGGTTGTCTGCTTGTTCTGTTGATAGTTTCTTTTGCTGTGCAGAAGCTCTGTAGTTTAATTAGATCCCACTTGTCTATTTTTGTGTTGGTTGCAGTACTTTTGGGGACTTAGCCAAAAATTCTTTGCCAAGGCCAATGCTGAGAAGAATATTTCCTAGGTTGCCTTCTGGGGTTTTCATAGTTTGAGGTCTAATATTCAACTCTTTAATTCATTTTGGTTAAATTTTATATATGGTATAAGGTAGGGGCCCAGCTTCGATCTTCTGCTAGCCAGTTAATTCCAGCACTATTTAATGAATAAGGAGACATTTCCCCATTGCTCATTTTTTGTCGACCTTGCCAAAGATCAAACAGGTGTATGACCTTACTTCTGAGTTTTAAATTCTGTTTCATTGGTCTATATGTCTGTTTTTCTACCAGTACCAAACTCTTGTGGTTACTATGGTTTTATAGTATAGTTTAAAGTCAGGTAATGTGATGCCTCCAGCTTTGTTCTTTTTGCTTAGTATTGTTTCAGCTATTTAGACTTTTTAAAAAAAATTCCATATGGATTTTGGAATAGTTGTTTCTAATACTGTGAAAAATGATGATGGTAGTTTGATAAGAATAGCTTAAATCATACATTGCTTTGGGCAGTATGGCAATTTTTATAAATTAATTCTTCCAACACATGGGCATGGAATGTTTTTCCATTTATTTGTGTTATCTCTGATTTCTTTCAACAGTATTTTGTCATTCTGTTTGTAAAGATCTTTCACCTCCGTGGTTAGCTGTATTACTAATATTTTGTGTTCTCTGTGGCAATCTTACAAGGATTTTTATTAAAAAAAAACAGACCTTTAGCAATATGTAGACTACTAAAATTTAACGTTATCTCTTGTTAAATGTAACTTTTAATTACCAAATATTATATGCTAATTGGTTGTTATGGTAACAGTATTTAATTAGTGTTTAACGTGTTCAAAGTTGTGTTAAATCTTCCTCTTTTCCTCCCCCTCTTCATCATTTTAACTTGGGTGAGATCATATCTCATTGTGGTTTTGATTTGCATTTCTCTTATGATTAGTGATATTTAGATTATTTTGAGAAATGTCTGTTCAGAGCTTTTGCCCAGTTTTTAATTGGATTACTTTTTTTTTGCTACTGAGTTGTTTGAGCATCTTATATATTCTGGTTATTTGTCAGATGGATAGTTTGCAAATGTTTTCTCCCTTTCTGTGGGTTGTAGCCTCACTTTGTTGATTGTTTGCTTTACTGCACAGAAGCTTTTGAGTTTGATATATATAATCACATTTGTCTATTTTTGCTTTTGTTGCCTGTGCTTTTGAAGTCTTACCAAAAAAAAAAAAAAATTGCCTAGTCTAATGTCCTCAAGCATTTTTCTATTTTTTTCTTCTCATAATTTCATTGTTTCAGGTCCTAGGTTTAAGTCTTTAATTCATTTTGATTTGACTTTTGTTTATGGTGAAAGATAGGAATCTAGTTTCATTCTTTTGCATATAGTTGTCCAGGGATGTAGAGAGAAAGGAAAACACCTACAAAGCCATGAGATTGGTAAACCTGCAGGACTAGGTTTCTGGTTACAGATAGAATGTACAGAAGAGTGAAGTCAAAGATACCACCAAGAGTACAACCCTGGAGATTCTAGAGAATGATGTTTCTCATAGCAAGCCTGGGAAGAAGAAGCATCAGTGGTTAAGCCCATTACATAAAAGATAATTTGAGCTTGTTGGATAAGCCACATGCAGAGGTTTCTTAAGTATCAGTAGTAGTTTGTGATAAGAACACTGAAAATCTGTGTTTCTCATTTACCAAGAATCCACAGGGTCAGAATCAAACTTAGATTCCCCTAGCTATTTCAAACAACTTAGCTTTTAAGTAGTTTCAAACAAACTAGTTTTTATGTAGTTTTCTCATCTATAATAGACTTTTAAATGGCCTTGGCAACTGTTTTTTATTCTACCTCTTGTGTCTAGGACAGTAAGAAAAACTGTTCTTCTACTTTTCTACTCACAACGCTTCTGACACCAAACTTGTGAATTTTGTTTCCCATGTCAATCAAGTCTCCAACTCTCCGGATACCAAGTGGGTGTCCAGTGATTCAATTCAACTCTGACACTACCTATCTGGAGTTAGCCTCAGACCCCACAGAGTAAGGGCTCAGTCTCAGAAGATTGCCCTCATTTCAGATGATAGCCATAAGTAGTGGGGCCTCAGATAATCCACATCTCTGTCTGACTTAAACACAAATCAGAGGTTCAGAAAACCTTCTCCTCAGGTTTGATAATTTGCTATAATGACTCACAGAAGTCAGGAAAAACACTTTTTTTTACTATTGCCAGTTGATTACAAAGGATATTATAAATGATACAAATGAACAGCCAGATAAAGAGGTATATATGGTGAGATTGAGAATAGTCGTAAGCACAAGAGCCTCTGAACTTGTGGAGTTGAGGTATGCTACCATCCCAGCACATGGATCTGTTCACCAACTTGGAAGCCCTCTGAACTCCATGATTTTGGGTTTTTATGGAGGTTTTATGGGATAGGTATGATCGATTTAATCATGGGCCATTGGGGATTAACTCAATCTCTAGCCCTTCTCCCATCTCCAGACGTTGGGGGCTGAAAGTTCCAATTCTCCAATTACTTGGTTGGTTCTTTTGTTGACCAGCACCCCCATCCTTAAGCTATTGAGGAGCCCACTAAGAATTATCTTATCAACATAAACTCAGGTATGGTTGAAAAGAGCTTGTTATGTATACTAAAAGAGTCTCCTTTCATCTCATCACTCAGAAAATTACAAACGTTTTAGGAGCTCTATGCCAGAAACTAGGAGCAAAAATCAAGTATATATATATTCTTTATTATGTCGCAATATCACAGACAGTATTACCAATATTCTTTCCCAAAAGGTAGAGCTGAAAAACTCCCAAGATTCTACTGGACTATCTCCAAGATCATCATAGTCAGTGTCTTATTCTTTTAAGTTAATGTAAGTTTCCTGAATCCATGGGCATTTGATGGCAGGGAGATAGTTTTGACTTAATCTGAGAGACAAAAGGAAATCATGAATATTTGACCTAAACAGAACTTTCGGAGATGATATGGTTTGGCTGTGTCCCCACCCAAATCTTATCTTGAATTGTAGGTCCCGTAATCCCCACGTGTTGTGGAAGGGATCTGGTGGGATGTAATTGAATCATGAGGGTGGATTCCCCTGTTCTTATAATAGTAAGTTCTCACAAGATCTGATTGTTTTATAAGGGGCTTCTTCCTTCACTTGGTTCTCATTCTTCTCTCTCCTGATGCCATGTGAAGAAGGACATGTTTGCTTCCTCTTCTGAAATGATTCTAAGTTTCCTGAGGCCTCCCCAGCCATGCTAAACTGTGAGTCAATTAAACCTCTTTCCTTTATAAACTACCTAGTCTCAGGTATGTCTTTACAGCAGGGTAAAAACACAGTAATAGAGGAGATTAGTTTTTGAGCATTGAAACAGTTTTGATTAGGAAGAGAGCATGGTACAGGTAGGAAAACAAGAGACCTTCGATAAATGGGAGAGCTCAACATATGAGGTTCGAGAAAAGGACAAAGGAGGACTTTGAGAGCTGCACAGCTAGCACAACAGAAACTCAAAGTCTGAGTGCTTAGATTCAACCAGGGAGGGAGAGAGCGATTTCCTTCACATCAACCTTGATAGACCTTAAGCATGGTAAAATATGGGTACCTTGGGAGAGCTGGGCTCATTTTCACATTGTCTTTACAAGGCTGTCATCTGGAACACTGTGTATATGCATGAAACAGATCAAGTCAGAAGTATGCTTGGAATGGGAAATTGAATTGCATTTGTTGGATATTTCTTCCCTGAGTTTTCTCTTACACAGCCTTTTTCTTTTTTGCTGATGCCTAGAGTTTGCTGATGCCTGCTCCTGATCTGCTGCAACAGCTGGTGGTGATCTCCACTAAGCTTCACTAAACTTAAAAAATCATCCTTAGTGGACATGATGGGTCAGGGTTACACAGAGAGAACAGAATGTCTGACTGGAGGTTTTTTTCTTGTCAATTTATAATTGTAGTACTGAAGCCTTGGTTTTCATTCTGGGTTAGATGGAAAGATTATAGGTGAAATTCAGCTACAGGTAAAGCATACTATCACAACATTGATTCTTTCCACTCGTCACTATAAAATGTAATCTCCATGTTTTTATGATGAAAGGGGGAACTGAAGTAGGCTTTGTCTTCAAAAAAGTAAATAGGATTTGATAAAATTCAATCTATACGCCTAACACAAATTAAAGAGTTGGCTTAGTAAATTATCTGCCACGTGAAGAAAGTATTGATCTACATACACTGCACCTAGATCTCAAAGGATGTGACTCAGCTCTTTCCATCCCTTCACCAACCTTGTCTGCCTCCTGCTCACCTCCCCAGTTTCTGCCTAATGCTGAACACCCTCACATTGCTCAGTGTCCTCTGCTTAGCATCACCCTTAGGTCTGCTCTTGCTACCATAGTCCTATGCACCAGGAAATTTCTTCACTTTTTCTTACCTTAAAATATATTTTATTAAGCCACAGGTGCCATGCAGGTGCAGTGGCACGTGCATGTAGTCCCAGCTACTTGGGAAGCTGAGGTGAGAGAATCACTTAAACCCAAGAGTTTGAGACAAGTCTGGGCAACACAGTGAGACTCACTCTAAAAAAACGATTATGACTGTGGAGTAGTTCAGGGAATGAAGGAAAGAACGGCCTAAAAACAGATTACCACATTAGAACTCTGATTATTATAGGAAGCCAGAGCTCATAAGTGGAAAGTCTCCCCTGGCTTCACAATGGAGGCCAAAAGGGAACACAGATAAAATACTTGTTTTCTTGGTCAGGCATTGGTTGGACCACACTCTGTGTTGATATGTATAATGCACAGGTTATAGAGTTTCCTCTCTGAGTAATGTCAGCACTTTTATGGACTTGGAAACTTTATCAACATGCTTAATTAGGCTTTACAAAGGTCATTTGGTTGTATGGAATTTAAACTTACCACTGGCGCATACAGAGGAGGTATGTTTTGCTTGCTGCTTATGTTCTAAAGTCAGAACATAGCATAAAAACTTAGTATAGGCAACATCATCCTCAGACATTTCTTTGGAAAGATTGAAATTGAAAATTAACTTACTGAGGAGGATCAGGTCAGTTTTTCTTTAGTTGCATACAAGATGAAGTATTGTTTTCCTTTGGGGGTCACGTTGTATTAAATGTATGTGCAGCTCTAAGCATTAGAATTATATTCAATAGGATGAGACAAGAGAGGCTCTTGGAAATGCAGAGAAAGGTAGACTTACATTTTCCACTTTATAATCAATTCAGACATAAACTCATTGAGTGGAATGGTGGGAGAATTGTTTGCACTGTTTAAATTGCTCTCTCTTCATATTTCTCCTTTTGCCTCCCTCTTTCCTTTTTCTCCTTGTTTTTTTTTTGTTTTTTTTTTTTTTTTTTTTGGTGAGACAGGTCTCACTCTGTCACCCAGTCTGAAGGCAGTGGTGTGATCATGACTCACTGCAACCTCTGTCTCCTGGGCTCAAGGGATCCTCCTACCTCAGCCTCTTGAGTAGCTGGGACTCTAGGCGCACACCACCATGCCTAATTTTAAAAAAATGTAGAGATGAGGTCGCACTCTATTGCCTGAGCTAGTGTCGAACTCCTGAACTCAAGCAATCCTCTCTCCTGGGCCTCTCAAAGTGCTGGGATTATAGATGTGATTGATGGCACCAAGTCTCTCCTTGGTTTTATTTTTCTATTAGAGGGCATTCAGTGAAATCCTTCTAATAGAAATTCTTTAATCACTTGACCCTTTTATACAGAACCTTCACCCCTGGCAGGGCCCACACAGATGCCTATTAAGCAAGTCCAATTTATTCAGGGGCTTTTGTGATGACAGCAGTTGTGAAATTGGTTAGAGAGGTAAAAGTCTAAAAGAGACCTTTTATATTAACTAGTGAAGTAGGTGACTTATTTAACATCATACAGCTGCCTCAGAAAAACAGAGAGACGCTAGATATTTCAAAGAGAGGAGATTTAGCACAGGAAATGTGTTACACACATGTTGGAAGGCTGAAAGAGTAAAGGGGGAGGCTGTGAAAATAGCACAAATATTCATCACATCTAAAGCCATAGAAAAATAAAGGAGAAGAGGTGTTACAGAATTTAAGAACTTAGAGAAATGTTCTCATAACAGGTGCTCAGATCTTTAAGGGGGGGTGCCCTGCAGCTAGTGTTAGGACCTCTAAAAATGGTCATTTGCAGCCTGGCTATGGGATGTTCCAGGTGGGGACCTCACAGCTAGTGTTTTAGAATTCTAGGGGGCACTCTGTGGCTGGTACTCAGACCACTGATGGGGCGTCATATGCTGGGCCAAAGCTGTCCTCCATAACCAGAGGACATCTACAGGTGCTCCAACTTCTATCCTCCTAGCGTTGCTTCCTATTAGAAAATGTAACAGGCAGCCAGTTGGCAAGGGAATTTGGCAAATATGGAGTGCGTGCTCAAGCCCCAGTATCATAAGCAGAGCGCAGAAGAGAGATCTCAGGGCTGAGATACAAGTCAAGAGGGAGTACAGTGACCATGACAAGGTTGTTGACAATGTTGTTAACAACATCATATAAACTGGAATGAAACTTTTTCAGATCAGTTAAAAGGACAGAGAATGAAAGAGACAGGAGGAATGGAAGAAAGAAGTTTTAATAAGAAAAATAAATAAATAACAAAATTCAATTTTATTGTGAATTTAATAGTAACTTACTCTGTGTCCACATGATGAATAATGGTTTATAACCCCAACCATAAAACTAAATGTGAAACATGATGTCTGGCACAATGGGATTTTACACAATGTGAAATACCTTGAAGCAGTAGATTGGTTTTATACCATACCCCATGGAACTACCAGAGCTTGAGCAAGCCTCAGAGCTACTGATTGGATGGGGTACAGAAGTCAGCGCTCTCTCCTCTCTCCCCCATGCATACCATTCTTCCAGATTTCACTGAAATCATCTGTGGGTTTTTGTTAGTTTGCAATTTCTTATACATATTGGGCTTCTAAATACGATTTGCTTTGTTGGAGTTTCTTTAGCTAAAAATATTTTCATATTTTCTCCTATAGAAGATTCTAAAACTTTCTACTGAGTAGAGAATAACTGGAAATGTGCTTAAGATAAAAAATAATACGTAGAGGGCCAAATGTGGTGACTCATAGCTGTAATTCTGACACTTTGGGAGGCTGAGGCAGGTGGATCATAAGGTCAGGTGTTTGAGACTAGCCTGACCAACATGGTGAAACCTTGTCTCCACTAAAAATAAAAAAATTAGCCAGTCATGGTGGTGTGCGCCTGTAATCCCAGCTACTCAGGAGGCTGAGAAAAGAGAATCCCTTGAACTCAGGAGGCAGAGGCTGCAGTGAGCTGAGATCACACCACTGCACTACAGTCTGGGTGACAGAGCGAGACTCCATCTCAAAAACAAAACAAAACAAACAAACAAAAAACACAGGCAGAAGGATTGCTTGATTGAGCCTGGGCGGTCAAAGCTGCAATGAGCCGTGATCATGCCACTGCACTCCTGCCTGGATAACAAACAGACCAAGACCCTGCCTCAAAAAAAAGAAAAGAAAGTAAATACAAATTGCCAAAAGTTGTATATTATATTTTTACCTCAGAAAAATCCTGCATTGTATTATTACTAAATGAGAGCATAAGCTCTAGATTCACATCACCAGCACTCAAATTCCACCTCTGACTTTGCTAGCAAGCTGTGTGACCTTAAGTTAGCTACTTAACCTCTCTGTGATTGTTTTTCCTTGCCTCTAAAAATAAGAATGATAAATAGCATTGCGGTTAAGATGAAATGAAGCAATCCATGCAAAGTGCTTAGATGCATGCCGTTAGGCACATGGTAAATTCTCAATGAATGTTAACCATTATTATAATTATCATCAACCCATTTCCTGATAAGAAATTTGAGGATTATGTTAATTATTTTTAGTATTACAAACTAACAAAGTAGGAAAACAAAGCAAAATCCTGAAAATCTGATGCAAATATTGTTTCTATTATTTTACACTTTATCACAACTGTGTTTCTATTTTAAATTTACTATCATTTCCTGATAGCATCTTTTTTTAAAATTTTTATTTTTTATTTATTTTTTTAATTTTGAGAGGGACTTTCTGGCAAAAACCAGATAGCCTGCTAGACAAATTCTAAAAGAGCTGTAACACTCCTGATGGCATCTTGTATTAAACTCTGAATTGACTTATTCATTCTCTGGTGGTATTTGAAACAAATCAATTTTTGTAAGATGGTTTATTCTGTATGGTATTTTTTTGTACTTGAACACTTAAAAATTAAGCTTCATAGCAGCTTATAGTTAAAAAGTAACACAGTAAAGCTAACCATTAACAATATTAAACATAAAAACTGATAATATAGAGACACGAGGTTAAAATGTTTAAAATTTTTCAAGAACGCAGCTTAAGAAAAAAGAACTATTTGGACTCGAATTTGTGAGCAGAAGTGACAAGGAGGCCACTTGATGAATAGATAGCTGGGAGGGCTGAAAAAGAAACATTCATCTGAAAGATAAAAGTTTTTCCTCTTCCTCAACTCAAAGAAGAATATGTTATGACTGAGGAACATCAAATTTCACCTGTTTCAAGAGAGAGTGCTAGATACCATTTTCATGTACATTTTATTTAAAGAAAATTTGTTGATTAACACTGTAAAAATATACATAAATAAGAAAAAGAGAAAATTAAATCACCTGGAATCCTACTTCTGATAACAGTGTGGTATATCTTTTCATACATTTCCCCATGTAGGAATTGATATTCACACACAGACTACTGTATCAGGCAAGAATCAGCTAGAATGTGTGGTGGTAACAAACAACTCCAAGATATCAGTGGTTTGAAAGAACCAAACAAAAAGTTGTGTTTTTTTTTACATTTTCATTACATGTCATGCTGCACCCTGAAATTATTGACCTCATTACTCTGTGTGCTGCAGGAAAATTCACTATCTTGTACGTTGCCAGTTGCTGTGACTGAGATAAACGAAACTCTGAAGGGTCTCACATCAGCAACTCCATTCTCTGACCCAAAAAGGTCTCCTTCTTCTAACCACTCAGTAGTCACACAACCTGTTCTACCACGTGACCAGAGGGGTCAAACTGCAAGATTTGGCAAAATGCAAGTTCTAGCAGTTCTATAAGCTGCCTGTTTCACTTAAGAGTGTATCATGAATATTTTTCTATGATTTTAATTATTCACCTGAAATATCAGTGTTAGATCTACAGTGCTTAAATGCACGAGTATGCAATTTTACTTATTCAGTCATCTATTATTTGACATTTTTTGCTTTATCTAATTCTTCACTATAATAAACAATCTTGAACTGAAAATTCTTTGCTCACGTTTCTAACTTGTCTTTAGTATAAAGTTTTGCAATGATATTTTTTGTTCCAAATATATGAATATTTTAAAGCTTTTGGTATATTACAGATCATTTTCAGAAAATGTTGTAGCAATTTACAGTCTAGCTAGATGTTTATAAAGAATTTTACAATATCCTATTAATGTTGGGCATTAACATTTCTTTATTGTGATAAAACAGATAACATGAGATCCACTATCTTAACAAATTTTCAGGTGTACAGTACGGTACTGACCAGTGCAGTATTGTACATCAGATCTGTAGAACTGATTCATCTCATATAACCAAACCTTTATACCCATTGGACAACATCTCCCCATTTCCTATTTCCCTCAGCCCCTGGCAGCCACCATTCTACTTTCTACTTCTATGGGTTTGACCATTTTAGATACTTCATATAAATGGAATAATGCAGTATTTGTTCTTATATGACTGGCTAATTTCCCTTAGCATAAACTCCTCAAGGTTTATTCACTTGTTGCCTATGGCAGGATTTCCTTCTTTCTTATGGCTGAATAAAAATCTATTGTGGTATATGCCTCATTTTCTTTGTCCATTCACCTGTCAATGGGTGTATAGGCTGCTTCTATGTCTTGGCTATTGTGGATAATGCTGCAATGAACATGGGAATGCATATGAATGTATATATCCCTTTGAGATATTGATTTTAATTATTTGGGAAAATACCCAGAAGTGGGATTATTGGAACATATGATAATTCTATTTTTAATTTTTTGAGGAACCTCCACTCCATCCTGTTTTTCATAATGGCTGTACCTTTTACGTTCCCACTAACAGTGTACAAGGATTCCAATTTCTCCACATCCTTACTAACATCTATTTATTTATTTTTGATACTTGTCAACCTAATTGGTGTGAAATGATATCTTGCTGAATTTTTGATTTGTGTTTTCCTGATAATTAATGATATTGAACATCTTTTCATGTAACTGTTGGCCATTTGTTTGTCCTCTTTTGAGAAATGTTTACATGGGTCCTTTGCCTATTTTTCAATCAAAAATTCCTAACTAATTTTTTTCCTATTGAGTTACAAGAGTTCCTTATATGTTTTGGATATTAATCCCTTTTCAGGTGTATCGTTTGCAGATATCTTCTCCCCCATTCCATAGGTTGCCTTTTTACCTTGTTGATTGTTTCCTTTGCTATTTAAAAGCCTTCCATTTTGATGTAGTTACACTGTTCTATTATTGCTTTTGTTGCCTGTGCTTTTTGTGTCATATTCAAAAAAATCTCATTTGTCTCAAGATATTTTCTGACTTCCCCTTTTTGATTTCTTCTTTGACCCATTGGTTGCTCAAAAGTTTGTTATTTAATTTTCATATATTTGTGAATTTCCACTTTTTCTTCTCTTACTGATTTCTAGTTTAATTCTCTTGTGATTAGAAGATATTTATAGATTTCAGTCTTCTTAAATTTGTTATGACTTGTTTTATGACTTCCTATGTGATCTAGCCTGGAGAATGTTTCACATGCACTTGAGAAGAATGTGTGTTCTGCTGCTACAGGGTAGAATGTTCTGTGTATAGCTGTTAGGTTCATTTGGGCTATTGTGTTGTTCAAGTCCTCTGTTTCCTTATTGATTTTTCTGTTTGGATATTTTGTTCATTATTGAAAGTGGAATATTGAAATCTACTACTATCATCATATTGCTATTTCTCCCTTCAGTTCTGTTAATGTTTGATTAACATATTGAGGTGTTTTGATGTTGGATATGTCAAATACTCAAAATGGTTATGTCTTCCTGTTGGATTGACCTTTTCATCATTATATGATGCCCTTTTTGTCTCTTGTAACTTTTTTTGACTTACAGTATATTTTCTCTGAAATAAATAAAGTCATCCCTACTTTCTTTTGTTGCTGTTTACATGGAATATCTTTTTCATCCCTTTTCCTTCAGGCTATGTGTTTTTAAATCCAAAGTTGAGTATCTTGTGGGAAACATATAATTGGATCATTTAAAATATTTAGTTAGGCATACTGTCTTTTGATTGAAGGATAAACCATGTATATTTTAAGAAATCATTTGGAGAATAAGACTTACTATTACTTTTTTTGTTATTTGTTTTCTGTTTATCTTTATTTGCCTGCACTCTTTGGGCTGGTAACTGCACAGTAAGGAAAAATAGTCACCTCTCCCAGTCTTCATTATTTGGTCTCAATGAGAGAAAATCCTCATCGGTCTACTAGGCCACAAATTTTGGGGACCTCTCAAATCTTCTCTGTATATGCTTGTCCTCTGAACTTGTGCACATAAAGCTTCATTGAGAGAGATTTTCCAGTATCTTATTACAGGAGTTCATAATCTCTTTCCCACCTGGTGTCCCTCTGCTGTGCTGTGGGTCTTCTGGAGCAGTGGCATGCCCTGAGCTAGTGTATGTGTGCTAGTCTAAGTGGCTACATTGTTCTCTATGGCCCCAGGCTTATAGAGTATGCCAGTCCTTTCAAAGCTTTGAAATAGGCAAGATAGAAGCCAGTCCCTTGGGCAGCACCTGAAAACATTGGATTATTGATATATGGTCTGACCATTCCCTCCACACGAAAAACCTGGAACTTGGGGTTCCACCTGCTCACTGTGCATTGAGCCAGGGTGGAGGGTCTCTAAAAGTTGATTGCACACTAATTCAAGTCTTCACCTTTGTTTCACTAGCCTTCAGGGTCTAGAGTACAATGGGTCCTGTCAGTACTCTGAGACAGGTGAGATAAAAGCTAGTTCGTTAGCCAGGGCCTGAAAATGTTGAAATATTAAACATATGCTCCAACTCTTCCTCCACAGGGAGAAGCTGGGATTTGGGTCTTTCGTTGTCTACTTGCCCAGATGGGCTCTAGTGAGTTCTTGTGGGTTAACTTTACTCTTAACCAACTCCCAGTGTAGGGTTCTTTTCTGTCAGCACTTAGATTCAGGCAAGGGAGAAACCAATGCATAGGGCATACCCCAAGGAAGTCAGAATATTGGACATTTGGCCCAGTTCTTTTCTTTACTTCCCATGCAGAGACTGAGAGTTGGGGGTTTCCTCCCCATCTTGTGGTGGTGTATCTAGGAGAGAGATTATGGCAAGGTGGGACAGGTGTCAAGTTTTCCCACTTGCTTCAATGCAACTGATTGCACACTTACCCAGGGTGCAGGAGCCTCTCTCAATTGCGTTTCTGGATATTTCACAAAGGAATTTTGTTCACATATTTTTGTTGAATTGGTATGTCTGTGAATGGAAGGATGGTAGACAGCTTCCTATTCTACCATACAACTGAAGCCACTCTGTTAGGAATTTTTAAACGTATCTTCATTAGATGCATAAAAATATTTCCTCATTGTATTAATTTTTGTTTATGAGTGGGATTAAGTATTTTCACAGGAACACATCATTATTTTATTATTTTCCTATGTATGTCTTTTTACCATTTTTCTATTGGTGTAAGATAAATTCTATTCTTTTTTTCTTTATTTGACAAAGCTCTTTAAAAATGACATTTTGGCATAGATATCACCAATATATCATTCCAGTTAGCCATTTTTTCCCTAAATTTTACATTTTTGACATACAGAAGTTTCAAATTGTAATATAAACTTATCAGTATTTTTCTTTATGATTTCTTAACATGATGAAATATTAAAGCAGTTTCTCATTGCTTTATTATATAAATATGTACCTGTATTTTCTTCTTCTACTTTAATGTTTTAATTTAATGTTTCAATTTAAAATTGATCTTATTTTTATAATATACACATTAAAGATATTATAAACCTTACTGGATTGTTTGCCATCTGTAGCAATGTCAAAATTTCCAAAGATATATCCTATGAAAAGTGAGAATAACATGACCTAGAAAAATAGGTTGTATAGTCAAATATGTTGGGAAATATTGCAGGTTGGAGCGGTCAAAATTCATTTAAAAATCCTGGTCTGTCTTCTTGCATTGTGGTGGTTGAAAAGCAAAAAACATAAACAAAAACCCTATGTTTTATTTTATTTTTATGTTTTATTTAATTTTTGTTTTATTTTTCCGTAAGTTATTGGGGTACAAGTGGTATTTGGTTAATGAATAAGTTCTTCAGTGGTGATTTGTGAGACTTTGGTGCACCCATCACCCAAGCAGTATAAACTGCACCATATTTGTGGTCTTTTATCTCTCACCCCTCCCACTCTTCCTCCCAAGTCCCCAAAGTCCATTGTATTATTCTTATGCCTTTGCGTCCTCATAGCTTAGCTCCCACATATCAGTAAGAACATACAATGTTTGGTTTTTCCATTCCTGAGTTACTTCACTTGGAATAATAGTCTCCAATCTCATTCAGGTCACTGCAAATGCTATTAATTCATTCCTTTTTGTGGCTGCATAGGATTCCATTATATATATATATATATATATATATATATATATATATATGACATTTCTTTATCCATTCATTGATTGATGGGCATTTGGGTTGGTTCCACAATTTTGCAATGGTGAAGTGTGCCACTATAAACATGTGTGTCCAAGTGTCTTTTTCAAATAATGACTTCTTTTCCTCTGAGTAGATATCCAGTAGTCCAGTAATGGGATTGCTGGATCAAATCGTAGTTCTACTTTTAGTAAGTAGCACTTAGTAAGGAACACTATTATAAAGGAGCAGGATATGAAGACCAGTGAGCTGATAAAAGCTGTGTAAGCAATGCTAAAAGGGCAAGGGAAGGCGCTGATCTCCAGGTGTAAATGGGCAGAAGCCAGGCTGGGGTAGAAGCTAATGAACTTGGGAAAAGGAGTTCATTACCTGGCTAGATGGGCCAGCATAAAATGGTGATTTACGGATGCTGGAAGCCAGTTCCAGGGAAGGAGAAAAATATATTCATACTAGGAAGTCAAATATTCTAATTTACAGATCTACATTTAGCTCTGCCCCCTTTCCCCGACTCAGCCCCAAACTGGAGGGGCAAATGGAAAAGCCATGCACAAGATGGCTGGAAATAGGGACTCTTTCCAAGATTAAAGAAGTTAAAGCTGATGAGAAATTATTTTTCCTCTCTTCCTGAAATGTTGTTCAGAGACACATTTTCTGCATTTAAATAAGAGATGAAAATAACACCTAATTAAGCCTAAAATATTTGAGACAAAACATTACAATTCTTGAAATCTAATGAATGATAGATGCCCCTTTAGCTCTCATTTACCAATAGAACTACCAAGCTGAAGCTGGTCACACACCTCTCTTTTCTACAGAGAAATTTAATCAAAAAGATTTGAAATGGTGAAGGCTAATTTTAATAGCTTCTCATCCTAATGAAGCCATAAATCATATTAACATTCTGTTTTCCAAAGATCCTGAAGTTGCTTATCTCCTGGAATGTCAATTGAAACACAAAGGCCTTGGAAAGCACAGACTTGAACAACTCCCATAACAGAAACAGAAAAAGCAGTGAGTGGTTTAGAACAAATGAACTCTGAAATTTTTAGCCTATGTTTGACACCAAAATAATACCTTTTCAAAGCATTTATTCCCGTACTAAGTGTGTAACTGACTATAAATTCAAGATTTATCTGAACATTGTTCTTTCTTTATTGAACAATTTTAAGTATTAGCTTACCAATTTTGCCTAGGCAGGGTTAAGTCATTTAAAAAAATAATCCCTGAAAGGTAATTTTTATAGTTATCTAAACTATAATCTTATAGAAGTTTCTCAAGAATTCTTCACCATATTAACTGTAACTTAAAATAGATTAGGAAAAAAAGACATTTATGCATATTTTCAAAGAACTTCCAAATGGCATATTTTCCTCTTCTGTCCTTGTCATTAGGATCCCTCTTCTCATCCTGTGCATCCTTAACCGTTTATCTGCATTACTTTGAGTCAGGGGTGGAGTAGATTATTTGATACCCCATTTGAAGCAATTGAAGGATAATTACCAGTTGAAATATCCCTCAAATTTTTGTAGTTTATGTTCAGTTCTTTTGAAAAATTGGAGTTAGATAAGAATCTTATCCAAGCTCTTTGTTATATCTGAATGCATTGGCTTTTTTGGGTTTTCAGAAGGCTTTCAATGTTGATGGACAGTGTTCTTTTCCTTTTAAGAGCTCCTTAGGAGTAAACATTTCTTCTGTGTTCTCGGATGTGGATTAGGCCCTGTTTTTCTCACGGACAAACTGCAGGACCCAGGGAACAAGATGCTTTACTCATATTCAGATTGTGAAAGAGCCCTGTTCCTTTGAACAACTTGGTTCTATTGCCTAAAAGCTGAGTCACAGCTGGGAAATGGAGTTGGTATAAAGAATATGGAGAGAAGAGGGATATAAATCTTTCTGGCAGAGATTTTGGCTGGCATCTGACCCAGGTGAAAGACTAGTTGTGGCGAGATTTTTAAAAAATATTTTGATTTGTTTTAAAATATTGTAGAGCTGTTGTTGAATCTATCTTATATGACACTGAAATGTAATAAAATATAATTAGGTAAGCTGAAGTAAAAATCTGGACTAGGATATTAAGGTCACAGTGGATATTATTAATACAACATAACACATTCGCCTGTGCATTTGCTTGTGCTTGACTGTGTGGAAAAGAATGTTACAGAATTTGCATATCAACATGAACAATACATACAATAATCAAGAAATAGAAAAACCAGTCACCTGAGATTGGTTTCCATTTAAAGTACCATGGGATGTAAATCTGGTAGACTATCTTGAGATGATCTTGTTACTTGTGCCTATGGGTATGGAGGGCAGTTCTACATGGAGAAATAACAACTGTATGAGATTTGCACAGATACATAAAAAGGGCAAAAATCTGAATTATTTGGGTACCCTTATATATGTTTCACAACTAACATAAAATAATTTTTGGAAACGGTACTTTAAAAGCTCAATGTAGGTAGAACTCCTTGATCTAGGAAAAAGGCAGCATTCCTTTTCGGATGAGAATGACTCTTTTGCTTAGGAAAAACATCTTAAAGACAATGCACTGTTTTGAAATACATGGTCTAAGTAAGAGTATTTTAGACAACAAAAAGCTAAATCGTTCTACCTAAAAATGTGGGAGAAATGTTCCTTTCTGGCAGAAGGAAAACCAAAGATTGGGGGTCTTGGTGGAGAGAGGAAACCTAAGCAAGATGGCAGCCAGCAAGGTTATAAAGAGCAGGATGATTGGAGACTAATCCCCTTTAGAAGGGATGTACATGGACTTTAGCATAGTGAATATGAATCCCTGTCTCTTTGGAGGCATAATCTAAGCTCTCACATGACCCTCTAACCTTCAGGGAAACCCCATTACACAAGGCAGAAAAATGGTCAGGGAACTAGTGAAGAAAAAGTAGTCATGAGAAGTAGGCTAATGAGCTGAGGATTGGCAAGCAACAGAAGCATGAATTCATAATAACCCTAAGGACTGCTTTAAGATCTAAGGATAGGCATGGACTTTGCACAGTGAATGAGATAAAAGTACTTTATTTGAAAAGTAAAAGAAAGAGTGAGCACAGAGAGTTACAGTGTAGGGACATCCTTTCAGGCTGCAGCAATTTATGTGACACAAGCTTATGGGATGTGGTTGTGTAAAAACGTGGATGCTTTGGTGAACCATAAAAGCTGGATTTTCTGGCAGGGGTTGGGAGTTATAAGCATATAATTTAAGTTCTACTGAAGTCCCACTTTGTTGTGCCTAAGGACAAGTGTCCGTTACTATGGTGGTGACAGAGCCTTTCTATTATGATTATTTTAAGTTTGGTCTTGAATCTGTAAATCCCTTTTTTTTCAACCAAGATAATATTACTTAGGCACCCAGATGTATTAGAGTGACTTTCCTAAGATCATTCGCCTACAGATGGTAAAAACACCAGAGCTCCCGGTTCTCTCCTGTAGTACTTTTGTCAGCATACATTACTGCTTCTTGTAATTAAAGCTTTTATTATACACATTCACAATATTTTATAACACCACATATGGATTACTATATACATATGTGTGTGTGTGTGTATATGTATTTAGAATATCTACATTAACTCCATTAATTGAACATCTTTTTTATGACTGGCACTAAAAATGTTTCTTTATGAATTTCTTTATGGGTCTCTTCTGGTGTACAGTGAAACTATTATTTTAGTTTTACCTGATTCATAGGACTTTGTGAAAATGTGCTTTGGTAGAAATATTGTTTACTTTTAGGAAATTGTAAATCTTTTAAAATAACAGTGGTATTTTAAAACAGATACTTCAAATTCTTTTTCTTCCATTCTGGGCATTCCCTGCTTCTATGGTTTAAGCCAAACCCAAAATAAACCTCTTAGTTTATGCTATTAAGATTCAACTTGTAAAAGAAAAAGAAAGTTAGATGACATAAATTATAAAGTTAATATAATTTAAATATATTAGTCTACTGGGAAAAAATTCTAATTTTGAAGACTATTAAATGGAAATGTTTTTAATCTTTAGGCCCCAGAAGTCAGTCTTACCAACGTCAAGAAATAAATGCATATAGATGATGTTTTTTTAGGGCTGAATGACAAACATGACCTCAGCTAACCTCAATCATTTTGGTTGTCTAAAGACAGACTATAACAAAATTGATTTGATTCCTTAATTATAATTTATTGAAAGGGCAGTTACAAAGTTTCACTTATTCTTGCTAGGGTCACTAAAGCACAAATATTTTTGTGCTCGAATACCAACCTATCAATAGCTACCAACTGTAAAACCAGTCTTTAGTTTTTCAAAGTCAATATAATTAACTTGAAATGTATTTCATTATCAAACTAAGTTGTAAAATAATATTTTCAAACAAATCCAAAACTTATTTTTATTTATAGAAACAAGCCAACACACAGTAAAATTAAGGAAAAAATACACTAGTTATTTCAAATAGTACCACAAGCCATTTTTTCTGTAAAGGACCAAATATTAGATATTATCACAAAACATTTTAGCACCCACTCAAAACAAGAACCATTCAATTGGCCCCGGAAAAACACACTGAAATTATTTTACATAGCATAATAAGCAAGGGGATATAGAACATTTGAAAAACAGTTCCAAAAAATGGAGTACTAAAGATGTAACATGAATTCTTAGTTCCTTTGTTGTGGTAATGAATTAAAACATTATAGAATATATTTAAGTCAGAAGTCCTGTAGTATGAAGACAACTACCTTCATTTGTGAAAATACTATTGTATATTAATAATAATTATTCTGGTATTTAAATCAAATTTATCCTCAGATTTTCTTTCCTGAATTTGTTATTAACAATTTAACCCTGGAACACAAAAATATTTTATTCATTCTATAATATTGTGTTTTAATTATTATTTTGAATATAAATCGATGTAAAAATGTGAGCATATACATACACAAATACATAAAAAAGGGCATTTAATATTTAGCCATTATAATATATGACATACTACAGGTCACACATACATTTTCATTTATTGTAATTTAGTATGCCTAATAATTATGTTAAAACAATATTCTTAAAATGCTTGTGTATACAATGGAACCAGACAATTTGTGTGATTTGAACAATTTACACTGTCTTAGGCACTCAAAAGAAAGAATCTTTCTTCTGAATAGTTCTTAAATTTTCGCTCAAATTGGCTGAGGTCCAATTCTAATCAAGAGTCATTCTCTAATACTTAAGGTCCTATGTTACTTAAGATTCCAAATGTTGCCAATGACACTGAGTGGTATCAAAAGGGTGCATGGAGGGGCTGGGCAGGGATACAGTGGCTGCTTCTGCACTTCCAGAACTAGCACCCCAGACGGACCTGTCCTGGGCTTACTCTAAATAAAGCTATTGCCTCCAATATGAATATCCATAAGGCTCCAATTAACATGGGTTTGTCTAATCTCTGATATTTGGGGTGAAGGATTAGGTTTAATTTCTCCTTAATTGGCATCTAACTATATTTTAGGTAGAGTCAAACTCTGAAGCCATAATTTAACACTCCAAAAGTCCAATTAAGTCACAAAAATATAGGCTTCAGAGTCTGAAAGACATCAAACTTTAACTTAATTGGGTTTTTTCACTTGTGTAATAACAGATGAAAGTTGTGTTTCTTAATCATTAGTGGTTGTCCATTCTAGAAACTGTAGTAAGCTTGGCAGAGTCCTGCGTATCATTAAGACTGTCTAGTACTTTTTTCTCTAAAACCACACCCTTCCCTCAGTCATGGCATAAGACTTCTTAGATGATGATGGAAATTCTATATGTAGAACAAGTATATAATTAACCCAAGAATTTCACTAATTTCCTTCATAACTGTGTTCCAAATGAAATTTCAAAATAAAAGCCTAGCAGTTTTACACCTTAAAATATATACTCCAAAATTAACCCATTAAGCACTTAATAATGCACTCTAAATTGTTTCTTTACCATCATCAGTTAATATTCATCAAATGCCCAATAGACTAGTTTCCCCCTATTTATGGATTTTTTTTATGTATGACATTCCTAATAATCACATAGAGGCATTAAAATTGTGTTCTTGCAGGATCTTCCCACTGCTAACTGTGAAAATAAAATAAGGTACTGCAACACATTTTTTCTTGACTGTAAGCTGTCATTTTGGCATAATATCTCAGGTCTTCTCTTTGGTCAAGAAAAGGAAAACTTCCCTTCCCAGAATACTTTTTCAGTTTCCCTTCTTCTGAAATAGACAGGCAGGTAGTTTCCTTCCCATCTGAAATATTGTTTTGAGATAGGTGAATTCCGTTTCTGGGTACATAATTGAGAAAATTTAGCAATCAGACAGATGAAACTTCTCAGCCTAAACTGCAGAGAAGAAGACCACGCATTTGCCTAGTGCAGAACTAACACCCAGATCTCGTGTCTCTCCAGCCTATTTTCTCTATCTCACCTCTCAATACATTTAAAAGGAGAAAATACAGCTGGGTAGATTGATATGAACTTTATTTGAGAGCTGTTCTCAGAAATAACATTGAAATTGAATTGTTTTGCTTGGGGGTACATATCAACACTTTGAAGCAGGGTCTATAGGTTCTGAGGTTCTTACTTTGGAAATAGATTTAGGAAAAAAAATGGGTTCATCTTAGTTCCAAACCAAAAGGCTTTAGTTTTTGAACTATCAAAGAGTTGTCAAAAGCATTCACAGTCTTAGAGTGCCGGGTTACTGAAATACTGCTCTAATTCAAATGATAATTAATTTAGTTGATGGCTTATATCGGACAGTACCCTTTAAAAGACAGATTTGTTATTTTTGAAGAGAAGAATTTGAAAACCTAGGGGGCTAACCTCTATAAAGCATTTGGAAACATTTTTTCGGGGCGTATCAATACAGGGAGCCAAAGGGCTGAGAATTTCGAAAGGCTGGGGAATGAAGAGGAGTGAAGATTTTGCTTCCAGGTTCTCACGGTGCCATCCAGTTCTCATTTTCTTATCTACAAAGTTAAAAAAAGAAACTCAATAATACTATTAAAAGCAACTATTATTTCCTCTCAGGGATGCAAAATATTTATGATGTATCCTCAAATCATTGAATGATCTCTAAGAAGAAGAAGCCAGACAAAATAGCTAGAAAAAAACCCAATGAGTTTCATTAATGAAAAATGTAATAACAGCAAAGTGGTGTAATTGATCTCTGTTTAAAAATGAAAAAAAAAATGATGCTCATAGCTGACTTTGATCTACCTGCATTCAAAGAAAAGCAAGTTCTATCTTTAAATTGGAAAACTTTAGTCAGGAAGGAGAAGTCAAGCTGAGTGGTCACTGGAAATGCTGTCCAATGAAGCAGCAGATCTATATTTAAATTTTAGAATTGTGTATGTCAGCCATGAAATGAACCAATTCTAGTTAATGAAAAATTAACTGGAAAACATCTGTGCAATTTTGGAAATCCCAAGGCTATAATGAAAGCAACTGCTAGAATGTGTATAGTACTTTACTATTTATGAAGCTCTTTTTACATATTTGATTTCATTTAGTCTTCACAACAACCCTGTGAGGTAAATGTTATCAACCTCACTGTAAGTCAAAAAAAAAAAACAAAAAACAAAAAAAACAAACAAACAAAAAAAAAAACACAGAGGTTTTACATGTGTTTAAGAAACTTGCCTAAAGTCAAGCATTTAATAATGAAGGAAGCCAGTCTGGGCACAGAACAGTTCTCTTTCCATCTGTCACTCATGTCCGAACCCTGTCTCATCTCTGCTTTGCAAGTGTTAGATGACTGAGGGATTGGAAAGACAAAGCTACTTTTAATTAAACATGTGAGGGCACTTTATATCCTGAGTCACTCTTTAGGATACTCATACTATGAATCTGAATTCACCAAACATGAAGATGATCTTGTTCATATCCAACATAGCACAGGATACCCTTATAACACTGATCAACATATGTTTACCACGTTCAAGTCTACAGAGTACCTTAAACAATCCTTTTCTACTCTTTAATAAAATCTGGCTTACCTCATACAAACCTGACTATAAATCAACCTCACAATAGGGGAAAAAGGATATTTTTGGCCAGTCAACAACATTTCCTTTCACCTTCAGCATCTTAGTAATCGTGCTTTCCTTGACCAATAATATGTGAAGAACCGAAAGGAGGGTGCCGCCAGTTGTAAAGTTACCATTTTGAAATGCAGGGTAATTGATAGTTTCTAATAGAACTTCCCCTTTCATTCTGCACTGGCCACCTCCTGCTCATTATGCCCCAGCTACTTGTGCCTCTTGGAGGTGCCAACTCATCTCCAGGACACCGTTTAAGGCTACATTTTCTGATGCACAACTTAATTTTATTGGATGAAAACATAATGTCTCTGAAGTTTTCTCTGAATACTAAGGCTGATGATGAGCTCTTTTTGTTCAGAACCAGTGCCGTACATTGTATGACTTTTAAACCAATCAAGTCTTATTTACATTAGAAATGAAAATAAAAGAAACCAACAACAAAATATAAAGCTAGGGTGGTTATACTTTTTCCTTTAAATATATAACTTCTGTATATTTCCAGGAATTAGACCTGCACATTTTAGGACAGCATGTTTTCATTAATATTCCATATAAAATAATGTATAGTTTTTGGTAGCAAGGTGAAAGTGCAACTAGAAATACAGTCTTGTTCCCAATGAATTGATTTATGGTTATATCAATAAAGTACATTTTTTCTTGTGATTTCTGGCTCAATTCAGCTAATGGGCCAAAAAGTCAATCACAAGAGTCAAGCTGCATGAACTCAAGACTCAAGTTGAAACAGGAATGAATTTGATGGACTTAGAAGATCTAGGTGAGTCCTTCCATGTACCCGTACTGTTTGTTGGGCTTCGGTTGTTAGAGTAAAAAGTCTGTTTCCTGCTCATACTGTCAGTATCTTCTTTGTTGAATTTTTCCTTCAAGTTTTGGCAGCACAAGAAGCTTTGAATACAGTCTTGAAGGAGATGGCCACTAAAAAACATGTATATCCAGGGATTGCAGCAGCTATTCAAGGAAGCCAGTAAGGCAGTGATGGTGATGGTAGGGTTTTCCGATTCTGCATAAAAAATATAAAGGGAAATCATGTAATGTAAGTAACTGAGCCCTGGATGAACTCATTTTTCTATTAACTAATTAAAAAGGAAAAACATTCTAGATTAGCATAGAAAATGAACTATTTCATTTATCAATCAGGGAAACTGGGAATGTTTGAAAATTGCTTGACTATAAAATATTTTTGTAAGCAAGATACCTTAAAATTAATATAAGTATTTTAAAAACACTATCAAAATATTTAAATAGAATAAATGGGAATTTTCAGAGGTTACATCTATTAAATAATTCATTTTTAAAAATCCGTATCTTCTATACTCAAACTGTGCTAATGAACACAGCAGTTATGGAATGGCTACAATTTTAATGAAATTTTAAGAGTCTGTAATAACCATGTATACCAAATTATATTTATCCTAATAACTCAGGAAAAAATATGGCATTAGGGATCAAGTTTAGTAGTTTTAAATATCCTTGTAATGTGAAAACTGTACAGAAGTCCCTGGATGATATAAGCTTTAGTTGTTATTTTTTGGTTAGAAATTTGGTTTGATTTGAAAAGAAAGCCATGTGTAATTGCGGTTCAAACAAATTATATTAAGATGAACAGCAGAATTAGGAAATTCCAATAAAATTCTAAAATATTTTATGGTAATTAGCACTGGAAAACTGCACAAATATTATAACCTTTCACAGTGGAGCTACTCTGCTGGTAATATACCTTTTCTAAAAATAAGAATAGTCAATAAACACCAACTTTTCCTTGATTATTACATATAAACTTGGATCTTCTTACTCTTTTTATGCCAGAAAACAATTACAGGCTATTATTTAATTATACTTTGTGCTAAGATGCTGCTTTCAAATGTGATCAGGAGCCATGGGTAAGACGGTGTTCACAAAGAATGAAAATCACCAACCTACGCACAAGTGAAGTTTTTATTACTTGTGTGTAAATCCTGCTAAAGCAATAATTAGACTGAATTTCTTTATTTGATTGGCAATATTAAGAGGCTTCTAAGATCAAGCAAGATAATAGTAAACCAGAAATAAAGTGTTTCTATTGTATTTTTCATTAGTGCTAATATTACAGTCTGTAAGAATATTTAAGTTAAATTCATATGGAAATATTTTATTTGCAAATATAACTTCCAAAGTATATTACATACCTCCCCTACTCCAACTCCGAAAAGTGAAAGGGGAGACAGCTACTCCCAGATACCTATTTCCTGTTACCAGAAACATTCTGCTAACAACTGTGCCATTGGAATTTATTTGGTTTGAGTTTCAACAAGCATTGAAATTTATTTGGTTTGAGTTTTTGTCTTTACTAGAAGAAAATATTTTCAAGATGCAAAATTAAATAATTTTTTTGCAAGTTACCACGAAGTTAGTTTTTCTAGTTTGGGAAGAAATTAAAAGCAAACACAATAGTAGGTGTAGAGAACATTTCCTGTAAACTACTATAAGAGTTATATGGAGACATACAGAGCTGTGTGGTCAAATTAGTGGTGAAAGACTAATAAATCAGTCTAACAAATTTAGATTATCAATAATCCTGCTTTGAAATACCAAGAAAAAAGCGTTAATCATTGTTAGAAAAAAATAGATTATAATGAGAAAGGAACATTATTAGCTAAATGCCAAATTGGAATTAATTTCTAAAGAATCTTTCTCCAGCTTTCTTTAGAAACATATGTCTGTTTCTATACTTGCCCCTGAGGCATTTCTACACATTTTAAAAATTAGTTGTAATACATTTCACAATCCAACAAAAAGCAGTTGTGACAGTAAAAATATTTTCCTGAATCCAATAGACTTGAAATGGTATTAATACAGTAGCTAGTGATTTGGCAGAAAGTCATTATTCGTTGTAATTGCCTGGCTGACTCTAAGACACAGTTTCTGGAATTATGGTCTTAGCATCATTGCACACTACAAATGCAAAGTCCTGGGCTCTATTCCAGACAATCTTAATTAGAATGTCTGCGTGGGGAATCCAGAAATTTGCTTTTCTTTTTCCTAACAGTGTTCCTCTAAGGTGCGACTGTATGTACACACAGAAGTTTAAAAGCTACTGCCCTAGAAGATACGATGAAAAGAAATGCTATATTCTCTCTCTTTCACACACACACACACACACACACGCACACACACATCTATCCCTGCACTTTCCTCTATTTTCCCGTCACGTACCGGTCCAGATGGACTTGACATCCCAGACAGACCACATCTGGATGATGAAAAAAGGTGCCCAGCAGACGATATAAGCCGTCACGATCACAAAAGTCATCTTCACCGTGCGGATCTTGGCGCGGGAAATGGACTTCACGCTGCTGACACAGGGCGCGAGTAGGAACCCCTTTTGGAAGGTGCCACCTGCTTGCTCCGCGCCCTTGCTCTGGCGCGACGAGGTCTTCCCGCGGACGTTGTGCCAGATGTTGTAGCAGATGAAGCCGTAGCAGGTACCCAAGATGACCACGGGCGCCACGAAGATGCCGCCCGTCATCCAGGTCACATAAGCACGGGGACCCCAGGGCTGGATGAAGGTGGCCCAGCAATCGCGGGCCTTGGTGACGTTGTTCACCTCGATCATGGAGAAGACGAAGTACTGCGGCGTGCTCAGCACGAAGCTCAGCACCCAGGCGGCCGCTATCATGAGGCGCGAGCGGCGCGCGGGCTGTTGCAGAGTCTTGAGCGGGTGGCACACGGCGATGTAGCGGTCTGCCGTCATGACGACCAGCATGTAGGCCGACGCGAACATGCCAAACACCTGCAGGTGCTTCACCACGCGGCACAGCCAGTCGGGGCCGCGGAAGCGGTAGGTGATGTCCCAGCACATCTGCGGCAGCACCTGGAAGAAGGCGACGGCCAGGTCTGCCAGGCTGAGGTGTCGGATGAAGAGGTGCATGCGGGACGTCTTGCGCGGCGTCCGGTGCAACGCCAGCAGCACACTGCTGTTGCCCAGCACGGCCACCGCAAAGGTCACCGCCAGCACGGCGATCTCCACTTTGGCTAGCTCCTCGTTGCGCAAGTCCTTTGGCGGGCCGTTACCTTCTCCAAAGGGTTCGGTCTCTTGGCTCGTGTTGGCACCGCCGGTGACCAGAGGCCACCATGGGCTGGAGTTGCCCGAGGGCTCCTCATCGGGGCCGGTGGAGAAACGCATGCTGTCTAGGCAGAGCCTACTCGCCTTCCTCGGAGCCCCAGCTCTCGCGGGCCGCTCCCTCCCCGCCTCGCAGGACTTGGGCTCCTCGCCCCGAGCGCACCGTCTTCGCCTCCTCCGCGCGCTCGCCGCTGACTGGGCTCTGCGAACCCTCCCGCGGGCGTCTCCCGGAGCAGCGTCCCGCCTGCCCACACAGCAGCTCTCAGCAGGGTGAGCCGGCCCCTCTCCCTGCTCTGCCTTTTCTCAACTTTAGCGAAGTCGGGAAGGTGCGCTCAGAGCTTCTGGAAGCACTGGGTTCCTAGCTCAAGTATTTATGCGGTGCTTGTTTCCTAAGGATTCGCTCCCTCTCGCTCTAGTGGCGGAAGACTGCTGGTTGCCTACTCCCCGCTCCCTGGAGTTTTTCTTTTTTTTCCTCTCCCTGCGTCGGTGTTTGTCCTCTTTGCATCACTGCTGCGGGGGTGGAGCTGGGAGACTTGCTGATTCCTCCGCACAGTAGGCGGGATCGTGGCGCCTTCCCGCTCTTGACTTCCAAATCTTGGACGTGTCATGCCTTTTCTGGGCTCATGGCCGTTTCCTCAAGCTTCCCTCACTAGCCTCCTTAACCATGCATTTGACTTGAACAGGCTAAGCGCAGGACCTGGAAATCTCCAATTCACGCACCGGTGCGCGAGCTCTTGCACCTGAACCTGGCACTCGACCTCACCTCCTCCAGTGCGGGTTTCTTCCTTCTCACCGAGCTCATCCTGGTGCAGCTAGTCTGGCAAATTTTATTCCCGAGGCAAATTTTCCAGGGGCAACATTTCTCCCCGCTCGCTCCTCCCCACTCCCCATCTGCAGAGGAAGAGCGGTGCGTCCTAAAGGGCTATCTCTTCCTAGTAAAGTCTTTGATGCATGCTGTTTGTTACCTTGTGTTTGCGAAGGGAAGAACACACGCATCACATTGCAGCCCCAGGGGCTGCTGTGCTGGTATTCACAGCGGGCGGGGGGGAGGGGAGTGTCTCCTTGGGGCCTAGGGACTTAGGGAGTTTTCTCTAGATTCCTGGCGTTTTCTGCGGGAAAAGCCTGATTCCCATAGCGAGGATAGCGGAAATATGGCCATAGTAGTCCCTGGGGACCGTCTGGTTACTACTGAGCAGTGGGGACATCTTTTTGGGTGGACAAAGAGCAGCTGCCGGACAGCGGTCACCCAGGCAGTGCTGTCCAGGGCAAAGGACAGAAAACCCGCCAGGCTCCTGCGTTCAGGAGTGAGAAAGAGCAATTGTCAAGAGAGAAAAGAGGCCCTCAGAAGGAGGAGAAACCACCACTTACCTACGAATTCCTTACTCTGAACAGCAGGAGCCCCCCTGCAGGGCTGGAGGGAGGCAGAAATCCAATCTCCCTCAGCTCGGTGTTAACTTTGGTGAGGATATGCCTAGAAGGACGGCAAGGGGGAGCTGTTTTCAGGCTAGTTTACAAAGAAGGAAGAAAGGAAGCACTTTATGCAGTTATCTTCTATGCAGAGTCAGGAGCATGACTTTGTTGGTCAGAATGTTTCTGTATTGCGGCGGTGGTGTAAGTTTGATCTTCTCAGAAAATTATCACCCTCTGTGAAATGTAGGCACAAAATGTGAAAGGTTTTATTCATTGTAAGTTCTCAGTAATAATTTCACTTTACTATCCAGTTCATTCATGCAGTTACCAAGGTTGTCACGTTAAGATGCTGGACTTGAAATCTGGAGTCCTGCTTCCTGTGGCTATATAATCCTGGGCCTGTGTGTCTTAAAAATGGTAATGAAGGGACTTGCCTTTCCTGTTTATGAGGTCATTGGGAAGATCAAGTAAGACACTGTTCTGCTTGGGGAAAATGCTCAAAAACTGAAAGCTGTGTTGTGTTGGTTCATTTTCTCTAAGATATCCAGGAGGCAAAAGATTAAAAGGGTTCAAGGATGGTGGATAATATGTAAAAAGTTTCCAGGCCACCTGTCTGGAAAAATCCTTCAAGCAATTAGGTAATAGTCACTCACTCAGAGAGGTGATCTTCCTTTAAGTCACAAATTACATTATTAGTGCTTCTGATGAGAAAGAATGTTGACTGAACTTAGTGTCTAGGTATTGCAAAAGTGATCTGTTGGCCACAGTCTAGTAATTTTGTGACTTGAGCTTTTAGGTTTTTTTCAGGAGAGGAAATCTGTAATACAGGCCCACCAAAATTTCTTTGGAGGTTCTTATTCCAGGAGATGGAGTGGTAGCTTCTCAGGAAAATCATCTGTATCAGACAATCTGATCCAATCATGAAACTATATCCAAATATCCAATTTATAAAAATAACTTCTCAAGTTACATTAGTGGATACATTTGGAAGATATTATTGTTCACTGACAACAGTACCAATTACCCATATATATCAAATGTATAAGTGATTAATATATAGGTGTATGTGTATATGTATGCATCTGGGCATTCTATCTATCATCTATCTATCTATCATCTATTATTATCTATCTACCAATCATCCATCTATCATGGGGCCTAGAAAGCAGGAAAAGAAACGTTCACTGCAGATTGTAGAACCAGTCCCTTTTTTTAATCCATATAGTTTTAAACATGTCTCTGACTTAATCTAACTGGTTCTACATGCAAAAGAAAGCAGGACCATTACAATACAGACTCACTACTCATGTGCCTCACTGGACCTGCTATTAAAGTTACCCCATGGAGAGTAAAGTAATTGTGGTCTTAAAATATGAAAAAGAAAACACCACAGACAATATTTTATGTGGCATCTGGTGCTTTTTCATAGAGCAATTCACATTTTCTCTCTACTTTTTATATTAAGACTTACCTTTTCCCTCTTACTCTTTGTAGATTTCAGTTAACATATTTTAGGGCTAAAATAATGGAAAAAGTAAGGAAGTTGTGCATACATATCCTGGAATAATCATTCTCTTTCATTTGCCAGTCTTCTTTTCTCTCATTTTATAATTCCAGGTATTTGAGAAGTACTTCAATTCATGGAAGCAGCTACTTCCTTCACTTACTAGCTGTAAGACTTTGTTTTCATCTTTGAGTTTCAGATTCTTCATCTGTAAAATCTTGGTGATAAAACAATGTAGTTACTGCAAGGATTATATAAATGGTTGTTTAAATTTCTGTCATTTTATCAGTGTTCAAAACATTTTCTTTTTTTCAGGTATGTAAATCCTCCATGTTACTGCTGTTTTAACATTAACATTTTCCCTTCCAATTAAAGCAACATATTTCCACTTTACACATGTGCAATGAGAACAGTTTCATGGTTAAATACGTTGGAGAAGTGCTGTGTATGCATTCTACCCTCTCCTGGTGGTTTATGCATAAAAAGGACCTGAGAACTTTCAGAAAAGAAACTTACTTAACCTTGTTCATCAATGTTCTCCAAGGTTATTTCACCATGGAAACCCCCATTCTTTTACTTTCCCCAAGGAATGGTGATGAACATGTCACAGGACAAGGCAACAAAGCAGGAGCACCACCATCTTGGACAAGCACTGCCATTTTAAAGTTCACCTTGAACAAAAACTGCCTAAATCCAAAGGGCATCAGGCTAATGGCTAAGACCAGCATGACCGTAAACCACAAATGACATCTCTGACCAGAAACATTCCAAACCCCTCCCCAACCAGAGACATGTCAGCCCCAAGGTAACCTCCCCTCTGACCAGAGACAGTCCAACCCTGCAATAGACTTCTCCCCTGTACAGAAACATTCCAAGTCTGTGATAAGTTTTCTTATCCTAAAACCAATAAATACTCTTAGTCTGTAAGAGAGAATGCCAAAAATCAGCCAGAAGCCCCTCTCATGTTTATTCTCCAAAATAAACTTGTCTTTGACTATTGAGTCACTTTTTGTGTTTCTTTCTTTTTTCTTTAACTCTTACACAAGGGACACAGTTTGAGGATCACTGAGTAAAGGTAATTGGAATCTGGAATGCTTGGGGACCACCACTGGACTAAGTCAAATGAAGAAGTTAGAGAATCAAATCAAGTTTAACCTACTCTCCTAAAAGCAAGGAAGCCCAAAGTGGAAGGTTTGTGTTTAGCTATTGTTGATGAAAAGAGCAAACTCTATAAAATATTTGAAGAGATTTATTCTGAGCCAAATATGAGTGACCAGTGGTTTGTGACACAGCCCTTGGGAGATCCTGAGAACATGTGCCTACAGTGGTTGGGGCACAGCCTAGTTTTATAAATTTTAGTGAAACATAAGACATCAATTAAATACATGTAAAACGTACATTGATTCGATCTAGAAGGATGGGACCACTTGAAGTGGGCGGAATGGGGGAGGTTTCAATTCACAGGTAGATTTAAAAATTTTCTGAATGGCAATTAGTCAAAAGAGTTATTATCAATAGAAAGGAATGTCTGGGTTATAATAAGGGATTATGGAAACCAAGGTTTTATCATTCAGATGAATCCTCCAGGTAGCAGGCTTCAGAGATAATAGATTGTAATTGTTTCTTATCAGACTTAAGATCTGTGTTGATTTAATGTCTGAATTCCAAAAGGGAGGAGGGTATAGTGAGGCATGTCCAACCCTCCCCTTCCATCATAGCCTGAACAAGTTTTTCAGGTTAACTTTGGAATGCCCTGGGCCAAGAGGAGGGGTCCATTTAGATGGTTAGGGGTCTTAGAATTTTATTTTTTGGTTTATATTATCATACTACTTTAGGTATGTTTCATAGTTACTATTCAATATCTCCTACTTTCTCTCCTTAAACCGTCAGTTTTCTTCCCTCTTCTTACTGAGAAAATGAATGAAATTAAGCATTGTGCAGGAACCATAAAGTGTTAAAGAAACCAATAACTAAATTCTTGTGTTTGCAGAATAGCAAATAAGAAAAGAAGTTGATGAAATGCTGAAACTCCCTCTGCTTGTGAGATTAAAAAAAAAAAAAAGGGCTGCAATTGGTTAACCAAGATGGCCAACTGGAGTTTGTGCAGAACAAGCTTGCTGATGTCACAGCTGGAATTTCTGTCACGTTTCGTACTAAATCCTCTCAAATTGCATGAACCCATGAGTTAGCATGAAGAGATAACACACATGCCCAAGGATTTTCCAGACTTCCCCTTTTTTTCTACCAAATCACCCACTAATCCCAGAATCCACTCCCTAAATCTTTTCTGATAAAAATACTACCATGAAGCGAGCACAAGGAGACAGATTTGAGCTTGAGTCCTGTCTCTTTGTGAGTTGACTTGCAATGTAAAGCCTTTCTTTTGTTTTCTTCTAGCACATCAGGCAGGGACCATTTTACTTGATAAGAATACAAAGGAGTGTGTTGCTTTTGGTTCTACATCGATTCTGTGATAAATTATGTATAATGTACCTTATCCTTAGAACTGTCCTATGTGGGTAAATTGTGTGTGTTTCTAGTGCCCTTTGGACTTTTTTTTTTTTTTTTTGAGACAGCATCTTGCTCTGTCATTCAGGCTAGAGTGCAGAGGCACAATCATAGTTCACTGTAACCTCCAACTCCTGGGCTCAGGCAATCTTCTTGCCTTGGCTTCCCAAGTAGCTAGGACTGCACAGGCACATGTCACCACTCCACCTAATTAAATTTTTTTTTTCTAGAGACACGATCTTGTTATGTTGCCCAGTCTGGTCTTAGACTCCTGGTCTCAAGTGATCCCCCTGCCTTGGCCTCCCAAAGCACTGAGATTATGAGCCTGAGCCACCATGCCTGGCCCAGATTATCTTTTAAACTTTATTTGCTGTGTATATCCATAGTGGAGATATTGTATCTGGAAGACTGAAAGCAGGATTTGGCAGTTGAAATGACTGGTTTTACATAAAACTGTGGAAGAATAAGATTGTTCTCTTGAGGGTCATTCCTAAAAGAATAAATGTGTCATTTTGTAGAATAATTTTTCCCAAATACTTACAAAAAGCATCTGGGAGTGCTGAATTGTGATAAAGGAACTGTTCAGGTTAGAAATTTTACTTCTTCTCTTTGGGCTATTCTAAATTATACAGAAGAAACAATACATGGTATATATTGACGATAAGTAGCAGGAGCTGTAATCCAGGTTTTGCATACATTATCTTATTTACTCCTCATGAATCTAATGAGATAGGTTAATCACTATTTTACACATGAGGCTGTGGATCTCTGAGAGGTTAAATAAATTGCCCAAGAACACACAGCCAGTAGTGACTCTGCTAAGATGACATATTTGGGTTTTCTTTCTCCCAAGATTGTGCTCTTCCCCCTCTACTAACTTGTTTCTGATAGAGTCACTTTTCCCATATTTGCTGTCTAGCTTGGTCTAGATAGAAAACATTTTTTTTCTACTGCCATAATTCTTGCCATGGCTGTTATGGAGTTCATTTGTCCTCATAATTGAACAGGGCTAAGGGAGCAAGAGGTTTTGAATTTCAATGGTAACTCTTGACTGTCTGAGGATCTCTTGAGATTCTGTTTCCTGGGCTTTGAAAGAGCTTCCCTTTTCATCTCTTAACAATGTTGACAAATTAAAACCTGTTTTATCTGCTTCATGTGAACCAATTCAAGCTTCACCTTCTAGTACCTCCTGAGTTGACTAGGACTTTCAGTGGGAAAAACAATATTAGCTAGCTTAGGGTAGCAACTCTACCCTGACAAACCCTTATGAAATTGAAATCTTATTGTAAGCCTCATGAGGGCTTTACAAAACTCCAGAATAAGGCCTCATTGGAGGATATCCTGGGTTTAGCAATCAGTTTTGGCAACAGAGTATACTCTAGGGCATGGTAATCATATAGAAAATTAAATAGGACTTTTTACCTTTTTTAATGTTTTGTTGTATTCCTTTGTTTTAATCAATTATTTTATATTAGCTAAAATGTAATTTGCAAGATCAATGATGTTGTTTAGAGAAAAATAAAACTTTAGGTAACAGAGGCATCTTAATCATTGAAAGGAATCTGACTAGAGAGTTAAAAATAATAAATATTTTGATATATACTTGTTCATAAACATGTAAGAGAGCAAACAGGATACATTTAACCCCCAAATCACCTAAGATATCATAATTTACCTTTCACATTTCATAATTGAACTGATACATATATATGAGAATAATTATGTTTTCATCATGTAAGTGTAAAAACTCATTAATTATGATTTTGTGGGTTAGCTTGAAGTGCTATACTTATCAGTAGTAGCTTAAAATTAATAAATTGTAGTATCATTTGAAGATATACAATTTTTTGTAACCTCTTACCACTTTTTACCTTGTATCTTAAAACATTTAAAATACATTATTTGATGTGAATCTAGAACAATGTATATTGCAGTATAAGATGCAGAATACCATTTATATCTTATATTACAATGAATTTTCTCTCATGATGCTTCTGCCATTTTTTTTCTGTGCTAAGCATTTCATTTCTTTATTCTGTATTTTAATTGATACATAATAATTTTAAGCCAAGTTTTATATTATGTGCATTTTTTTTCTGGAAAAGTTTTTGATAGTAAGATATCAAAACTAAATCATTACAAGAAAGATAGTGTATAGAAAACTTTAAAAGCAATAACAAAGTTAGCCTTCTTTTATCACTCTTATGAACCACTTTTTATTATAAAATTTTTATTATATATCTGTTTTCTAAGTCATCTTGTAGAAGGTGAAAATCTATGAAGATGGAGTCCTTCTCTTAGTCATCTTTTTTTCCTGTGTTCTAACTTAATTCTATCAAAAAAATTGTATGATTTCTTTCATGTCTTCATGTCAAAGAAACTGAAGGAGGAAGGACTTTCTAAAAAGACGGTGATTGTAATTATCAAATGCCAGAGAAGACAAAAATTAAAAAATATTTTGGGGGCTTTGACATTTAGGAGAATAGAGAATTTTGCTTTTTATTTGCTGTGGGTCTTCTGCCTTTCAATTATCAAGTAAATACTGGAATTCTTGTATCAAAATCTTTTCCTTTGAATTTCTCAGTCCCAAATTGACTATACAAAAATTTAATTGTTGATGTTTGAGGAGGCCAATACTTCTCTGTCTTTCTTGTCTTCAGAAATAATTGAGCAATAAGTACAAGAGTCAGATCTGTAGAAAATACCATATCATTTTCATAATTGATAAATAAGTCTTAGATTAGAGGATGTGGCACAGTGGTACAGCCCCAGTGGGGACTCTCTTATAATTTACTCTTGAATGAGACTGACTTATCTATCCAACCACAGTTCTCTGCCTCAGGGGCAGGCAGCTTTTTCCACGGCACAGAGCACTCCAGAGTGACACTACCCTGCCTGAAGGGCATGATGAGCTTCAGGGCACACTACCTCCAAAATATGGCACTATGGCATATTGAATATTTTAAGCTAAAGAAATTTGAGAGATAGCATATACCAGAAGGATTTTCTTCCCTTCCCCAAAGCAGGTCATGATACCCTCATGTCAGAGATTACCTCCCTATGTCCAGAAAAAAGGAGCCCCTTTATCTCTGAAGGGGCAGGACCCCAGCAAATAGCAGGCCTTGCTAAATCTCCCTCAGTTTATTACTATGAGATCACACCCCTTTGCTCTATCACATTTCTCCAGACTCTACTTTTTTTTTTTTTTTTAGACAGAGTCTTGCTTTGTCACCAGGTGCCAGGCTGGAGTGCAGTGGCACAATCTTGGCTCACTACAATCTCTGCCTCCTGGGTTCAAGCAATTCTCCTGTGTCAGCCTCCTGAGTAGCTGGGACTACAGGTGTGCACCACCACGCCCAGCTAATTTTTGTATTTTTTAGTAGAGACAGGGTTTCACCATGTTGGCCAGGATGGTCTCGATCTCTTGACCTCGTGATCTGCCTGCCTTGGCCTCCCAAAGTGCTGAGATTACAGGCATGAGCCACTACACCAGGCCCAGACTCTCCACTTTTAATCAAACTTACTATAAAACATGCTCAGGTTTTACCATTTCCCTGGGTCTTTATTTCCTTATAGAGGCTTCCATAAAACTTATGTTAAATACATTTGTATGCTTTTCTCTTGTTAATCCATCATTTGTTATGGGCGTCTTAGTTGTGAACCTAAGATAGGATATTTTTCCTCCCCTACAGAAGGTATATGCAAAACAGACAGATCCCAGGGGGGTGAGCCCACCAGTTCATAATCCTCTTCTCTTCAGAGAGGATGTGACTCAAGGGTGTGGGGAACAGCCAAAAGAACCATCACCACATGGAAACATAAAACCAGAGGTATGTCTTTATCCTAATATAACTGGATGTTATGCAACTCTAAAAAATCACGTATCTGCTGAAGGTGAGAAACTTAATCTGACAAATTCCAAGTGACACAGTCAATTCTAGCTCAAAATGTAGTTTCTGAGCCCAATTTGCCTCTCCATCTCTACTCATGCTCCACTTCTTTTCCCTACTTCTGCTTGAGGTCATCTAATATCTGTGGAGCCTTGTGTACTTTTGTTATCAGTGGAAGGCCATCTGCCATGAGCTCCTGCTGGATCCAACTGAGGAGCGGTGAAAACTGTCAGAAAAAATTGTCCAAGACTTGCAAGTAGGTAAAAGAGATTCCTGGGTGTTCTTTCAGCAGAGTAGGTGCATTGTCTTTGTCATGATGTATAATTCTATTTGACTTTCTACTGAGTAGTCTGTTTTACAACTACTCTGAGAAGGTAATTTGCAGGCAACTGAAAGTAATGCAAGTGATTGCTGTCCATAACAACATAAATGAATTTTTTCTGATAGAAACGTAATTGATTTCTGCCCAGTAGAAAAGATAACTCTAAATATTATGTTTTATGAACCAATAGAATAATAATAATCAATCTTACATTGTTTAGCACAATCATTTCAGCATTCTTGACTGCCTATGTGTTATTCATCTTCAAATTCTCCCCTGAACAGGTCTTAACATCTCATTGGTTCTATCCTTAAATAATATGCTGAATAAAACTGTAGCATGTGTTCATTTTATATTTGCAGGCGAGTCATGACTTTACATTTAAAAAATTTATACATAACAGCCCTGTGTGGTTTCAGAGGTCTGCCTCTATCTTTGCCACATGCCATGCCGAGGTCCATAGCTATTCTAGCTGGTCGTAGCTAGTCCTCTGTTCTATCACAGGTGAGACATGGTACTAGCTCTGGGGTTGGGGTAAGGGAGGAAGACTCAGTATTTTCCCTTATTATTGTTCCTCTCCTCACTTACTGGCATTTTTCATCCACTTAGACTTATTCAGATCCACCATCTGCCCCCAGCTTGACTGTCCTAAGTCTTTGCCTTGGGGTTCTCTACCCTTTGTCATGAAGACTGACTGCCTGGCCTCCTTCTATAAGTACATAGCTACTTCTTTGCTCCATGGGTACACAAGTGTTGGGGTCTGACCTGCAGAACCTGACCCAATGACTGATGAACAAATCCACTCAAACACAGGTATCTGGTGAAAGAGCAGGCTTAGGGGTCCGTGGGCCACTCATGGACACTGCTGAGAGAGTTAGCAGCCATGGCCCCAACTCGCTGGTCCTGCTGACATTTATTCAGTACACATTAAATGACAAACACCACTAAAGGTTAATGATTAAGGGTCAGGTTCTGAGGCCTAAAGAAAACATTTGTATATAATAAACCTGGTTGCCCTCCTCTTGAGAGAGCCATCCAGGCTGTGAATGATTAAAGGATAATTTTAGGACAATATGAATAAACAAGTTATTTAGATAAACTCTTCTACATTCCTTTGTTATTTGTTTTTCTGCTATTAACTCAAGGTAAAGAGGTTTAGGTTGCCTTCAGCCAAACCTTTTACTGAAACTATGCAAACCTCCCAGCCTTCCTGGGAGAATTATAGAATACAGTATTCTATACAGAAGGTTTGTGACTGTATTCTATAATTTTACAATTTCTCCAACCATCCTGACTGAACCTTCACACACAAGAACTTCTAAAATCTAGTCTACATTCACAGGGATTGCAGGGACAAGCTGCCACAGGCATGGCTATCTTAGGTCATCTCTGCCTAAATGCTGCAATAACAATGTCTGAGTCTATTTTGTGTTGTTACAAAAGAATACCTGAGAGTGGGTAATTTACAAAGAAAAGAGGTTTGTTTAGTTCACAGTTTTGCAGGCTGAGCTGCCTCATAACATGGTGGAGAAAGTCAAAGGAGAGGCAGACATGGGTGAAGAAGGGAAAACCTGAGGCGCATCCTGGCTTTCTAACAACTCACTCTTGCGAGAACTAATCCACTCCTGCAAGAAGTAGTTTAGTCTCACTAGAGCAAGAACTCACTCATGAAAACAGCAGCAAGACATTCATGAGAGATCTGCTTCCACAACTCAAACACCTCCCACTAGGCTCCACCTCCCAACACTGCCACATTTGGAATCAAATTTCAACATGAGTTTGGGTGGGACAAACCAACCATATCCAAACCATAGCAACTATATATACGCTATTGCTTCTGCCCTGGATATGCCTAGGGACACTCTGTAAAGCCTTTTCTTTGCAGAATTCTAAGCTGGAAGTGGGACACAATCCTCTTCTGCTTTTAGATTTTAAAATATGTCCAGAAGTTTCTATCACTTCCTCCCTGTACTTTCAAACTTAAAATAAGGTTGGCAGAAATAAGGGACCCATACTAAGATCTAAACCTTCTTAATTTTTTCTTTCTAACCCTCTCCAGACTCTTCCCCACTGTGTAGGAAGGATCTTTATTAGATGGGAAAACCCTTCTTCAGTCTTATAGTACAGAATCCTTTTCACTCTATGATTTGAGGCATGATAAGCTCTATTCCATACATCATCCAGGATTTGCTTACAATGCAAACACAGGAATACCTAAAAACCTCTTCTTTTTCAAGATCCTGGCTTTTGCAAATCAAACATTCTTTGGATTTTATATTATTTATTTGCTATGGACTTAGTTCTGTTTTAAGGCTGAGCAATGATGTTTCTTTCAGGATACATTTGCATCTCCTTTCTCTACTCCTCCCTGCCTTATTCTCTTTTTCCATACACTCACAGAGCAACAAAGGAGAGTGACTGGGTGATTTGAAAGTATTAGAAATTACTGAGAATAAAAAAATACATCAATTGATATTTTCAAGTTCCTCTGCATACGTTCTTACTTTTTAAAAGAGAAGATAGTATCAGTGCATTTTCTTCTGAATGTTGCCTTAAATGAATCTCAAAAAAAATCCTTTTGAATTTTATGTGAAGAGTTGTACAAAAGCTCTATTAATATTATCAGATTTTAAAAATGGACTATTAAGCCTCTATCATTTTTTTATTTGATGTCTGAGAGTATTAGTGATCCAGATGTCTGAGAGTATTAATGTTCTTAGTGCAAATAATAAATTGAATGCTCTCAAGAGGATAAAATTTAAAAATAATTCTATCTTAAGATGTCTAACCAAATGAATAAAAATTATAAACTCTTTTTTTTTTTTTTGAGACAGAGTTTCGCTCTTATTATCCAGGCTGGAGTGCAATGGCGCGATCTCAGCTCACTGCAACCTCCTCCTCCTGGGTTCAGGCAATTCTCCTGTGTCAGCCTCCTGAGTAGCTGGGATTACAGGCACGTGCCACCATGCCCAGCTAATTTTTTGTATTTTTAGTAGAGACAGGGTTTCACCATGTTGACCAGGATGGTCTCGATCTCTTGACCTCATGATCCACCCGCCTAGGCCTCCCAAAGTGCTGGGATTACAGGCGTGAGCCACCTCGCCCGGCTCAAAAATTATAAACTCTTATGGATGAGGTTGCACTCTCCAAGTGTTTCCTGTTAAGAACCATAGAAGGACTTCCCTTTTAGGAGTGCCTGGGATATTCTAATGCATTTAATGTCATGACATAAGCTAATGATTATTAGCTTTTCTCCCCCTCTGCCCCCAACCAACAGCACCAAGAGATCTAACATTCACTCATTTGGAGCAGTTGTTTTGGAACAGTGATTGCCAAGGAGAGGAAAAATGAGGAAGCATAGCAGAATTTCTGGGGAACTGGAGAAAGAGAGAGCATACTGGGGAGGTCTTGTGATATTTGAAAATTACTCTGAAATGCTTCTGAAACTCCTTTCACTGATTCTCATGGAAGAAGTTCAACCTCTCAGGATATGTAAGTTCAATGGAGTAATTTTGACCCTTCATCTTGTGCATGCAGTGCTGTATTCAGAAGCAAAATATTAAAAGCTTCAGGCTTTTTAAAAATTAACTTTTAATTAAAAGCAACTCAACATTTTAAAAACATTCTACATTCTCCCTTTCCCCTGACATTTGAAATGCTCAGTGAAGTCTTCCCTGTGAAATTTAAATAGACATTCAACATCGTGAGAATTCCTTCTTTTGGGGGATTTATAAATCCGAAGCACAGAACAAATCAGAATAAAGATATATTTGTGCATCTATTGCTATTCATTTTTCTTTCCATTTTTCCTCTTCCTCTATTCCAGCCCACCAGGTCTTGCTCACCCCATAGCTAGTGTCTCAAGAGGTGTCATTCTGACTTAAGACTCTTAGTAAAATGTCTTTTTAAGTTTTTCCTAAAACAGGGAAATGTCTTCAGGGGCCAGATAAGTAATATACATGTGAGTTATAGAACAGGAGAAAATAGGAGAAATGGAATTTGGCTAAGTAAGTTCACATCTTTCTCAAGAACATTCAGGTTAAAATTTAAAACCCACACTGTTCTGATGAGATGAAACAAGCGTACAAGAGCACCAATTTTATTCCCATTTTAGCATGCACTCAAAAAAGAAAATCCCAATGCTTTTGCATTTTGCCATTGCCAGAACAGCTCTTATTTCTTTCATGTCCCTCTCTCCTAGTGGTTTCAGGGTAATTTCTCAAAGTTCAGTGGTGTGCTTATTCAGTGTTGTTGTGATCCCCTGAGTTTGTACTGTGAATATTTCATTTAATTCCTTGTGCCTAGTGCCTTGCAGTAGAGGACTAATCTGTACAACTAAATTTTCTTATATCATATCTCTGTGTAGTCTATCTGGTTATTTACAAACACTGGAAAGTCTCATTTCTTACTGTAATATGGTTTTAAAATTTTTTCTTCCCTTCTCTATTTCTTAAATGTTTAGCCAGCTTTGCCTTTTAATGTCGGTCCTCATTGCATAGTAGCAGTTAGTGAACTTTCAGTTCATCTGTAATGATTGCTCTGTAAGTGAATTGATTTGCTGCTACAGGATTTCAACAAAAGATCAGCAGGACTGAATGTCCTTGTCAAGTGTTCCTCATTCTTGCCTACTTGTCTTCAAGCCTGCTGGTCTTGTTAGAGTGCTGCCCTAACCTGGAAAAGAATTTCAAGTGGCTGTTATGAAGGAAGAAGACTAGAAGACTATTTAAATTACCTATTGAAATTTTTTTTTTACATTTTCCATTTGGAAATTTTATTTCGCTGTGTTGCTTTCTGATTGGCTTCAATTCTAGATGTCTTCTTGCATCAGTGGATAAATTTCTTTCTTAAGAAATTGAATTTTAGCTCAATCTGAGTAGACTTCCCTTTCTAGAACTATGAGATATCTTAAAATTTTGAACTTTTCATAACTCTTTTCTTGTCATGACCAATGACTTAGCTAATTAGCACGTGGCTTTTTATTGAGAGATCTTGTTTGAATTCTGTTTCTGGTTAAATGATTTTTAACAAGACGTTAATTTCTTTGTAAAATAAGAATGCTTATACCGTTTTCATAATAACTGTAGGAAAACCTATGATTACACTAGGCACAGGAAGGTGTTTTCAATAAAACAAAGTGTCCTTCCAGTTCCCTGCTTTGAAGTAGGGTCCTCACTCCTCCCATCTCCATTGTTCAGTGTACATATCACTTAGGATAAGCTAAGTTGTGCTAAAGTAACAGGCAAACACCAAATCTCTGCAGCTTAGAACAATCAAGATTTATTTCTTATTCATGCTACTATTCATCATGCACAGTTGGGGCTTTACTCCATGTGCTTCTCATTCAGGAATCTAGATGAGGGGGCTCTATCATCTGGAATGTCACCAGTCACTGTAGCAGGAGAAGGGAAGACAGAGAATCGTGCACCAGCTCATAAATAATTCTGGCCAAAAGTGACACACATCACTTTCACTGATGTTTTATTAACTGTAGCTAGACACTCAGTTAGCCATGCCTAATCCAAGAAGGCAGATTTCTGTGTGCCCAGAGAAAGGAAGAAGATTACATGTATTGATGAATATCAATCATTAAATATTTCCTAGTTTTCCTTTCTGAGTCCAAATAAAATCTCCTTTTATTAGCATTCGTGTACCCTTGATATTATAGTTATTTTGAGTTGTAATTGACACAAAATGGAGCAGGAGTGGATAACATTGCTTTTTATATTCTTTCTTGAGACTACCCCAGAGGATACAAGGTGGATGCTTGATCCTTTTAAATATCTATTTTTTTCCCTTAATCACAAAAATAATACATTGAAGATACATATGCAAATACCTCAGTATGTTTGAGCTGGCACCTTACATGGTACTTTTTATTTATAGGATTATTTTCAAGGAAGCTCCGTCTATCAGTCAAAATGTATTAGATAGAAATTCCAATTTTGCCTTTGTTAACTCAATGAACAATTAAAGGATCTAATTCAAACTTTGTAAGAATATTTTATTTTTTTTCCAAATCATTACATACTCAGATATACTCTTGAATCTCTCATTCAACAAGTCCCCAAACTTTGCCCATGAAACCTTTCTTATCTTCTCTCTGTACCCCATCATTTGAATTTACAACATGTCAATCTTTTTGTATTTTATTTACATATTTAGTTTCTCTTCTGTTTTGCTCGAATTCAAATTCTCCATAACAACAATAAGAACAGAAAACTCCTGTAACTAGCCAATCTATTAGTTCAGGTAAGTTAGGCTATGTCCTATAGTAATAGAGCATTTGATACCTGATAACTCAGTGGCTTAAAAAAAGTTTATTTCTTGCTCATGCAAAGTCTAATGCAAGTTGGGTAGCTTTCCCCCAAGCACTGACTCAGAGGTCCATGTTTCTTCCATCAAGGAGTTCCTTGAAACCTTATACTTCCAAATTCATCCTCAGATGGGTGGACATTGAGAAGGCAGGAAAGAGAGCCAAGTTTTTCAAGAGAAATTTTAGGGGCCTGATCTATAGTGGCATATGTAACTTCTCTCCACATTCTGTTGGCCAGAATGATCTCATGGTTCCAACCTAATTGCAAAAGAGGCTGGGAAATGTGGTCTCCGTGTCAAGAAAGGGAGAGAAAAGGGAGAGATGAGTAAGGATCTATCCAGTCTAGCTCACAGCAAGCAGGTGAAAGTCTTCCTTTCCTTTTTCCTAAAATAGTTATTGACAAATAATATGGTCTCTAAGTTTATTTCTAATTTTTTATATTTCATGATTCTAAGACATTACATACGTTTTTTTCCTGGAGTCTTATTACAAGATAAATCATTAGTAAGGTTTTGTGTTTTGGGTAAGTGTAAAGAGGGTTTATACCAAGTCTAAAACTCATTAGACAAATTCTAATTCAACTGTGGATTATTTTGGAGTTCCTATTGCCTTAATAAGTACTCTTTTTGTCCATGGGCAGAAACTCAACATAACTTTGCTTTAGCAAAAAAAGAAAAGGGCAGAGGTTCAAAGCTTTAGGCAAGGCTGGATCCTGGGGCATATCTAAGATCATTAAGCCTCTATCTCTATTTTTGTTTTTTACTGTGTCTCTGTGGTTTGGTCCCTAGTGGCCCAAGATTCAGATTCTACCATCTTGGCAGCCACAGTGAAAAGAGAGTATATTCCTTATTAGACATAACAGAAAATTCCTGGGGAGTATTCTGCTCAGGTTGGATCATATGCTCATCCTTGAGCCAACCACAGTAGACAACAAAGTGGAATTCTGTGATTGACTTGGCCTAGGTCCCATGTCCATCCGTTTGGGCAGGAAAAGAATGAAAACAGCCTTATGTGGATCACATGAAATGGATTCCTCATATGAAAGAATGCTCCTATTGCTAGAAAAGAAGAGGATGCTAAGCTGGCAAAAATAACAGATATTTACTTCACATATTAAAAGCAACCTGTTGATCTCAGACTTGCGACGGATGGCTGAATTTCATCCAAGCCTTTCTTTGCATAAGTGAGTGGAAGAAGTACTGACTTTACTTTTATCATTTACAGTGTTTTCTGTTGTTGTTGTTTTTTACTGTATATGCTAGTTAACTAAATTGAATAAAATAAATTTCTATGTTATGATGATTTAGTCTCAGTAATAGCCAAGAAATATTTCTGGAAAGAAGTACCTAGCACCCGTGTGGGAGCTATTATTGAATGTTTTGTTTAAAGTTTTGGCAATTTGAGGGTAAGAATGTCACAAGTGGCCATTAGTAAGCCATATTGTATTCATATCCTGCACGAGTAACAGTCACCTTAACTGGAGAGAGCTGGCCTTGCCAGTGAATTATTAACACAGCCTGTCTTCTTCAATTGAAAATGAATACATTTCAAAACAGAATGTTAATGACATATTAATGACAAATTTCACCTTGAACTGTAGTTCCCATAATCCCCACGCATTGTGGGAGGGATGCAATGGGAGGTCATTGAATCCTGGGGGCAGTTACCTCCATACTACTCTCTTGACAGTGAGTGAATTCTCATGAGATCTGATGGTTTTATAAAGGGCTTTCCCACCCACTTTGCTCTGCTCTTTTCCTTGCTGCTGCCATGTAAGGAAGGGCATGCTTGCATCCCCTTCCACCATGATTGTAAGTTTTTTGAGGCCTCCTTAGCCATGGTGAACTGTGAGTCAATTAAACCTCTTTACTTTATAAACTACCCGGTCTTGGGTATGTTTTTATTAGCAGTGTGAGAATGGACTAATAGAATAAATTGGTACTGCAGAGAGTGGGGTGCTGCTATAAAAATACCCAAAAATGTGGAAGTGGCTTTGGAACTGATTAACAGGCAGAGATTGGAACCATTTGGAGGTCTCAGAAGAAGACAGGAAAATGTGGAAAAGTTTAGAACTTTCTAGAGGCTTGCAGGCTCAGAAGATAGGAAGTTATGAGAAAGTTTGGACCTTCCTAGAGATATATTGAATGGCTTTGACCAAAGTGCCGATAGTGATATGAACAATGAAGGCCAGGCTGAGGTGATCTCAGATGGAGATGAGGAACTTATTGGGAACTGGAGCAAAGGTGACTCTTGTTATGCTTTAGTACAGAGACTGGTGGCATTTTGTCCCTGCCCTAGAGATCTGTGGAACTTTGAACTTAAGAGAGATGATTTAGGGTATTTGGCAGAAGAAATTTCTAAGCAGCAAAGTGTTCAAGAAGAAGCAGATCATAAAAATTTGGAAAATTTGCAGCCTGATGATGCCATAGAAAAGAAAATCTCAGCTGAGCATGGTAGCTCATGCCTATAATCTCAGCACTTTGGAAGGGTGGATCACTGAGGTCAGGAGTTTGAGACCAGCCTGAACATCATGGTGAAACTCTGCCTCTACTAATAATACATAAAACTAGCTAGGCATGGTGGCAGGTGCCTGTAATTGCAGCTACTCAGGAGGCTGAGGCAGGAGAATCACTTGGACCCTGGAGGCAGAGGTTGAAATGAGCCAAGATCATGCCATTGCATTCCAGCCTGGGCAACAGAGCAAGACTCCATCTTAAAAAAAAAAAAAGAAAAAAGAAAATCTCACTTTCTGGGGAGATATGCAAGCCTGCTGCAGAAATTGGTGTAAGTAACAATGAGTAGAATGAATGTTAATCTCCAAGACAATGGGAAAAATGTCTCTTGAGCATGCCAGAGACTTTTCTGGCAGCCCCTCCCATCACAGGTCAGGAGGCCTAGGAGGAAAAAATGGTTTTGTGGGCTGAGGCCACATCCCTCTTGCTGTACCAGTCATGGCTAAAAGGCCTGAAGCTTAGGCCAAGGCTTCAGAGGGTGCAAGACCCAAGTCTTGTCAGGTTCTATGTGGTGTTGAGCCTGCAGGTACACAGACATCAAGAATTGAGGTTTGGAAACCTCCACCTAGATTTCAGAGGATGTATCATTATGTCTGGATGTCCAGGCCAAAGTTATCTGCAATAAGAGCCCTCATGGAGAACCTTGCTAGGGCAGTATGGAAGGAAAATATGGGGTTGAAGCCCTCACACATAATCCCCACTGGGGCACTGCCTAGTGGAGCTGTGAGAAGAGGGCCATCATCCTCCAGACTCCAGAAAGGTAGATCCACCAACAGCTTGCACTGTGCACCTGGAAAAGCCACAGACACTCGATGCCAGCTCAGGAAAGTATCCAGAAATGGGGGCTGTACCCTGAAAAACCACAGGGACAGAGCTTCCCAAGGCCATGGGAGCCCATCTTTTGCATTAGTTTTTCCTGGATTTGGGCCAATTTCTCCATTCAGAATTTACCCAATGCCTGTACCCCCACATTGTATCCAGGAACTAACTAACTTGCTTTTGATTTTATGGGCTCATAAGCAGAAGGGACTTGTCTTGTCTCAAATGAGATTTTGGACTTGGGCTTTTGAGTTAATGCTGGAATGAGTTAACATTTTAGAAGTGTTAACTTCTAGAAGTTAGAAGTCTAACTTTAGAAGGGCATGATTGCATTTTAATTGTGAGGACGTGAGATTTGGGAGGCGCCAGAGACAGAATGATATGATTTGGCTGTGTCCCCATGCAAATCTCAACCTGTAGTTCCCATAATCCCCACGTATCATGGGAGGGACCACAAGGGAGGTAATTGAATCATGAAGGCAGTTACCTCCATGCTTTTCTCAGGATAGTGAGTTCTCACAAGATCTGCTGGTTTTATAAGGGGCCTTTCCCCCGCCTCAATCTGCACTTCTCCTTGTTGCCAGATTGTGAAGAAGGATGTGTTTGCTTCCCCCTCCACCATAATTGTAAGTTTCCTGAGGCCTCCCCAGCCATGTGGAACTGTGAGTCAATTAAACCTATTTCCTTTATACATCACCTAGTCTTGAGTATATCTTTATTAGCAGTGTGAGAACAGACTAATATAGTTAAGGAGGGGAAAATGAGCATAGAACCCTCTGGCAGAGTTACTTTTAACACTTTTAGGGAAATAAAAAAATGTTCCAAAGAATTGATGAAACTAATAGGACTTTTCTTTGAAAAATGCATATACACAGAAGTTAGTTACAACTTTGAAGGATTCTAGACCCCAATGTCATTCCTGAAGGTCCATAAATTCTAGCTTACAAGACTGAGCTACATAACAGAAAGATATGAGAAAGGCTAATATGTTAAGAATAGGTTGGGACAATGCAGAAGAGGTGCATTTTTGGTTGATCTACTTTAAGGTAGGGCTAGAAAAGTTTTACATTTGAGCCCAGGAAATTTAAGTTTAATATGAGTGTTTATTTGGGCAAAAGCTCAAAAGGCCATGTGTCAACCAAGGTGACACTTTCTACACAGAAGGCTCATTTAATAGAAAAACAGCAAACCCATATGACAGATTTTAAAAGAGTATAACTCTTCGGATTTCCTTCTACTTAGAGGAGAGATCTATGTCCTTTTGAATCTAGACAGGCTCCATGACTGTTTTGACTGAAGGCTACAGCAAAAGTGGTGTTCAAATTTCAGGTCTGGGCCTGAAGAGATTGATAGTTTCAATTCCCTTTTTCTTGGAACACTCTTGAAAGTCAGCTGCTCTGTAAGATATCCTACTACCTTAAGACCACTATGCTGTGAGAAGCCCAGTGCATTTGGGGAACCCCTATAGGATTCGATGCCATGTGGAGAGAGAGAGACTGAAAAGCACCAAGGCACCAAATATGTGAGTGAAGAAGTCGTCTTCTATGTTGGGATTCTTCTGCTGCTCCAGGTGACAACATGAGGATGTGAGACAAGCTACCCTACTGAACACTAATTATTCATGACCCACAATAGTATGAGCAAAATAAAATTGCTGTATAAAGCTACTATGTTTTATGCAATAACAGTGATATAGTTTGACTGTGACCCCACCCAAATTTCATCTTGAATTGTAGCTCCCATAATTCCCATGTGTTATGGGAGGGACTTGGTGGGAGATAACTGAATCATGGGGGTGACTTCCCCCATACTGTTCCTGTGATAGTGAGTAAGTCTCATGAGCTCTGATGGTTTTATAACCATCAGAAGCGTCCCCTTTTGCTTGGCTCTCATCATTTTCTCTCTTACCTGCCACCACGTAAGACATACCTTTTGCCTTCTGCCATGATTTTGAGACCTCCCCAGCCACATGGAACTGTGAGTCCATTAAGCCTCTTTTTCTTTATAAATTGCCCAGTCTCAGATATGTCTTCATCAGGAGTGTGAAAATGGACTAATACAGTCCATTAGTACTGAGAGTGGGGCACTGCTGTAAAGATATCCAAAAATTTGGAAGTGACTTTGGAACTGGGTAGAAGGCAGAGGTTGGAATGGTTGGGAGGGCTCAGAAAAATACAAGAAGATGTGGGAAAGTTTGAATCTTCCTAGAGGCTTGTTGAATGGCTTTGACCAAATGCTGCTCATCTCAGAGGAAGATGAGGAACTCGATGGGAACTAGAGTAAATGTGACTCTTGCTATGTTTTAGAAAATAGACTGATGGCATTTTGCCCCTTTCCTAGAGATGTGTGGAATCTTGAACTTGAGGGAGATGACATAGGGTATCTGACAGAAGAAATTTCTAAGTAGCAAAACATTCAAGATGTGACTTTGGTACTCTTAAAAACATTCAGCTCTAAAAGAGAAACAGAGCATAAAAGTTCAGAAAATTTGCAGCCTGAAGAAGCAATAGAAAAGAAAGACCTATTTTCTGAGGGGAAATTCAAGTCAGCTCCAGAAATTTGCATAAGTAATGAGGAGCCAAATGTTAATCATCAAGACAATGGAGAAAATGTCTCCAGGGCATGGCAGAGACTCTCATGGCAGCCCTTTCTATCACAGGCCAGAAGGCCTAGGAGGAAAAATTGGTCTTGTGGGCTGGGTCTAGGGCCCCCCTGCTATGTGCAGCTTAGGGACTTGATGCCCTGCATCCCAGCTACTCTAGCAATTACAAAAAGGGCCCAATGTACAGCTTGGGCTGTGGCTTCAGAGGGTGCAAGCCCCAAGCCCAGGGAGCTTCCACATGGTGTTGGGCCTGTGGGTGCATAGAAGTCAAGAATTGAGGTTTGGGAACCTCTGCCTCTATTTCAGAGGATTATGGAAATGCCTTGATGTCCAGGCACAAGTCTGCTTCAGGGGCAGAGCCTTCACGGAGAATCTCTGCTAGGGCAGTGTGTAAGGGAAATGTGGGGTTGAAGCCCCCACACAGAATTCCCTCTGGGGCACTGCCTAGTGAAGTTGTGAAAAGAGGGCCACTGTCCTCCACACCTCAGAATGGTAGATTCATTGACAGCTTGCACTGTGTGCCTGCAAAAGCCACAGACACTTAACACCAGCCCATGAAAGCAGCTGGGAGGGAAGCTATACCCTGCAAAGCCACAGAGGCAGAGCTGCCCCAGGCTGTGGGAGCCCACATCTTGCATCAGCATGCCCTGGATGTAACATATGGAGTCAAAGGAGATCATTTTGGAGCTTTAAGATTTGACTGCCCCACTGGAATTTGGACTTGCAGGGTGCCTTTAGACCCTTAGTTTTGGCCAATTTCTCCCATTTGGAATGGGTGCATTTATCCAATTCCTGTACTCCCATTGTATCTGGGAAGTAACTAACTTCCTTTTGATTTTACAGGCTCATAGGCAGAAGGGACTTGCCTTGTCTCAGATGAGACTTTGGACTGTGGACTTTTGAGTTAATGCTGAAATGTGTTAAGACTTTGGGGGACTGTTGGGAAGGCATGATTGCTTTTGGAATGTGAGGACATGAAATTTGGGAGGGGCCAGAAGTAGAATAATATGGTTTAACTATGTCCCCACCCAAATCTCATCTTGAATTGTAGCTCTCATAATTCCTACATGTTGTGTGAGGGACTCGTGGATGAGATTTGAATCATGTGGTCAGTTTTCCCCATACTGTTCACTGTAGTGAATAAATCTCACAAGATCTGATGGTTTTATAGGAGGTTCCAACCCCTTTTGCTTGGCTCTCACCATTCTCTCTCTTGCCTGCCTCCATGTAAGACATGCCTTTTACCTTCCACCATGACTTTGAGGTCTCCCCAGCCTTGTGGAACTGTGAGTCCATTAAACCTCTTTTTTTTTTTTTTTTTTTTAATAAATTACCCAGTCTCAGGTATGTGTTTATCAGCAGCATGAAAATGGACTACTACAGATAGAAAACTAAAACAACCCAAATCACAGTGGTATGCCTATAAATAAAATTATGCATATTCATATTTTATTCTAGCATAAATGTAAAAAAGAAATGTTAGAACTGTTTTGATCACTGAACATTTTGGTTTTGCATAATAGAAGAACAAAGTCATTGTTTCTTGGTAACGAACTAATCTAAGCATCTAAACTCTGATCATGTCCAATGAGTGATCATTAGTCTCAATACTTCCCTCTCTAAAATGATTCCAGCTGTGTCATCCCCAGATAAAGAGCACAGCACTCCCTGCTATGTTGTAATTTGTTGAATTGGATTCATTAATCTTTATTTAGGGCTCACTGTGCTTGACACTGTGATGAATATAAAACCCAGTGAACTGTTCTGTTTTCAAAGGATTTCTCTAATATGGTTAAAACAAAACATATAAGCCTAATGCAATTAAAGGGTAATACTTCACAAAACAAATAACTTTTAAAATGTGTAAGATGTCCATAAAATGGAGACAATGGGTGGCATAGCAATAATAAAATTAACGGTTATTATATTTTACATGAATTATATATTATACTTTATATATGAATTATAAAATAATATTTGAGTGGGGAACAGATATGAGATGAGATTTGAAGTTAGGATTGAAGTAGGCATGATGAGTTTTCCAGTTAGAACACTATGAAAGAAATATTGACTTTGGTGGACATTTTCATACTTATTTAGAGATAAAATTTATTATCTTTTAAAATCATATTTCTTCTAAAACAGCTTCTATTTGGCATGAAAAATGTAGCTAATTCCCCTCTTGAAATTTCTAACAACTTGGTGGCTATTTTATTTCCATCAGTCTTAACATATTCTACTTAGGCTTAGCTGACTTGTGGAAACTTTAGAATATTCTACAAATTAATGCTTTATTTTCAGCTCTCAACTATCACCTCTTTTTTTCATCCCTTAACTCAACAAGTGTTTAATGAGCATGCATTCGGCACTGGCTGGTTATATGCCCCCCTTTCACTGTCCTTGTGTATATCAACTCTAAATTAAATTATTTTTAGATGAGTATTTATGGTAAGCATACTCATTAAATAGAGCATCTCTCTCTGAAGTTTTTTCTAAATACAGTGTTGCCTTTGCTTAGCAGATTGTATACTGCTCATAACCTAGGGCAATGTCAGGCAAGCCGTCAAGTCTTGAGACCTCTTTGGGCATTGGTTCCTTCATTTGACAAAGGAGAACATGGATAAGTCCTAAAATTGCTTCTTGATTAAGCATGCAATAGTTTGTTTTCAAAGAATATAATGTAAATTGAATTTGGGGAAATCAAATAATAATTTAAACCCAGTACATAATTTATTCTAGGAGAACTTTGTTGTAAATTTTATTGTGAAGCGAATATTCTGTCTTGTAAAAAAATAGTTCTTTAATTTTATCTTTTTTTTTTGTAAGGGCAGAAAATAGTGATGATGAATCTAACTGGTGAACTAGAAAAGTTGTTGACAGAAACTAAGTCACAGGGAGAACAGTCATCAGAATTTCACACAAAGTTTTAATTAGATAATAGCCAAGGTGACTTTGTTAATAATTGATCCAAAAAAAAAAGTTTTACTGATACTTACCATGTTCAAAACATTGAATAAAGAGCTGGGGCAAATAAGAGCTCAGGAAGCTTATATTCCAGGTAGGAACACAGATATTAAGGAAGGGGGAACAGGCAGTGGAAATTTTTGAGGAATGAATGAGGAAGGATTATTTTGTGGGAACAAAAAGAATAGTGTGACTGGAGCACTGGAGCAGGATGAAGCTGAAGGCGTAGGCAGGAGCAAATCATGCAGTCTCATAGGTCACGTGAAAGATACTGGGTTTGATCTACAAGAAAGGGAAAAAGTTGAAGGAATTTTAACAAGGAAGAGGCATAATCATACATGTATCTGTTAAAAAAGAATACTATGACTTTATGTGCAAATGAATGGAGAAGGATGAGAACAGATAGAGTGTCAGTTAAGAGACCATAGCAGAGGACCTGGTAGGCTACAGTATGGTAGGGAAGAAGACATGCAGAGTCATGGCCTTGAGGATGAGTTTGGGAGTATTGGAATAATGAAGTTTACATCTCCAGTGCCTGAAATGAGGATTAGTCACGACCACCAAAGGCAGGAGCCAGCCCCACTTATGAGGGAAAGAAGGCAACAGAGTCTGGGGACAGGCTCCTAGACACCTTCTGGATCAGATACTTCCTCTAGAAATGAAGGAGTTCTCTCGAACTCCTGACCTCAAGTGATCGGCCTGCCTCGGTCTCCCAAAGTGCTGGATTTACAGGCGTAAGCCACCGCACCCGGCCTCATTTTTTTAAATTTTGTTTTATTTTTTTTGCAACGGAGTTTCTCTCTTGCCGCCCAGGCTGGAGTGCAGTAGCGCGATCTCGGCTCACTGCAACCTCCGCCTCCCGGGTTCAAGCTATTTTCCTGCCTTAGCCTCCCGAATAGCTGGGACTACAGGCGCTTGCCACCAGGGCTGGCTATTTTAACTTTTAAATTTTTTTAATTTTTAGTATAGACAGGGTTTCATCGTGATAGCCAGGATCGTCTCTATCTCTTGAGATGGTGATCCACCTGAATTGGTCTCCCAAAGTGCTAGAATTACAGGTGTAAGCCACTGTGCTCGGCCTGAAGAAACCTTTTGCCGTGCTTTTAGGCAGGTCGGCCGCTAGCGCTTCTTATTGGCTAATGTGGACAAAACTACACATCCATTGGCTAAAAGCTCCGTCTATTTGAGGCTGCCTGCCGGGTCCCTTCTTTCTGTGTTGCCAGGAAACAAATTCTTAGCCTGGTAACAGCTGATAACATTTCCCATTGGTCACCGTTTCCGGAAGCCCAGCTGGGAAATCGGCCAATCCCAAGGCGGGAACGGGGACTCGGGCTCTGTCCGAGCTCTTTCCCATCCGCCAGCTGGAGTCGTGGACGCCCACACTGGAGCTAAGGTAGTTTTCCGATCTCTAACCTGTAGTGTCTCGAGATTAAAGTTAATAATGGGGCTTTTTCAGCCCACTTGATAAAACGCCCTTTTATTTTTAGGCAGCTGTTTCGTTGCAGAACGCCTCGAGGGGAGGGAGTGACTCGTGGATTAAGGTTTATTAAATAAAATAAATTCCTGTTTTATATTATGTTTACAATAAAGCACCCCAACCTTAAAAAAAAGAAGAAAGAAAAGAAATGAGGGAGTTCAGGTCTAGGCAGGATGTGACTTTTCCAAACCTCACAAATGATACAAGGCAAAGTTAGGTCTGAAACTTGAATTCAACAAACTGTTCTCCTGACCATAGACTGTTAGTGCTTTTGGAACACTTCCCACCTTACCTGATCCTCCTCCTGCATAAAATTGAGATTATAGTACATATGCGGGATACACATGGCCAACCCAACTTACTCTTCCTTCTACTATATAACTTTTAAGTCAATCACTTTTCAGATCTACGGCTAATTTAGGAAAATTACTCCAGCAAATATTTCTAGTAAGTCGTGTTTGGAGTCAGCTGGTTGCTATGTAAAGCCAAAACAAATTGTTTTTCTATGTGAGAAGATGACATTTCTCCCCACTGTGGTAAGATACTTTTTATTGCATTATCAGGCCATACGTTGCTATAAGTAGGTAGTCTCATAGTAAAGACAAAGAAAAAATGATTTATATTGATTGTTTAGAAATAAGAAAGCAATAGCTCTTTAAAGCAAAGAATAGAATATAATGAAACAAAGAATATGCTGGGAGATAATGTAAAATGAAAAGGGAGGCTTTTTCCTCCAAATTTTTATTTTAAGTAAAGGGGGTCCATGTGCAGATTTGTTACATGTGTATTGTCGGGGCTTGATGTACACATTATTTCATCACACAGGCAATGTGATGTACACATTATTTCATCACACAGGCAATTATTTCCTCCCATCCTCCACCCTAAAGTATGTATTCTGTTGTTCGCTTCTTTGTGTCTATGTGTACTCAATGTTTAGCTCCCACTTATAAGTGAGAACATGGGGTATTTGGTTTTATGTTACTGCATTAATTTGCTTAGGATAATGTCCTGCAGCTGCATCCATGTTGCTGCAAAGAACATGAGCTCATTTTTAGTGGCTGCATAATATACCATATTGTATATGTACCACATTTTCTTTTTCCAATCCTCTGTTGATGGACATCAGGGCATCAAGGTTGATTCCATGTCTTTGCTACTGTGAATAGTGCTGCAATAAACATACACATGCATGTGTCCTTATGGTAGAAAGATTCATATTTCTTTGCTTATGTAGCCAGTAATGAGATTTCTGGGTTGAATGGTACTTCTGTTTTAAGTTCTTTGAGAAGTTTCCAAAGTTCTTTCCACAGTGCTGAACTATTTACATTCCCACTAGCAGTGTATAAGTATTCCCTTTTCTCCATAGCCTCACCAGCATCTGTTATTTTTTGACTTTTTGATAATAACCATTCTGACTGGTGAGAGTTGGTATCTCATTGTAGTTTAATTTGCATTTCTCTAAAGATTAGTGATGTTGAGCATTTTTTTATATGCTTGTTGACCGTGTGTATGTCTTCTTTTGAAAAATGTCTGTTCATGTCCTTTGTCCACTTTTTAACAAAGTTGTTTGCTTTTTGTTTGTAAATGCATTTAAGTTTCTTATAAATTTTTGATATTAAACCTTTGCTGGATGCATAGTATGCATCCAGTTCTGTAGGCTGTCTGCTTGCTTTGTTGATAGTTTCTTTTGCTATGAAGAAACTCTGTAGTTTTAATTAGGTCCAACTTGACAATTTTGGTTTTTGTTGCAATTTGTTTTTGGAGTTTTTGTCATGAAATCTTTTCCAGGGCCGATGTCCAGAGTTGTATGTCCTCTGTTTTCTTCTAAGGTTTTTTAGAGTTTTAGGCTTTACATTTAAGACTTTAATTCATCTTGAGTTGATTTTTGCATATGGTGAAAGGAAGGGGTCCAGTTTCAATCTTCTGCATAAGGCTAGCTGGTTATCCCAGCACCATTTATTGAATAGAGAGTCCTTTCCCCATTGCTTGTTATTGTTGGTTTTGTCAAAGATCAGGTTCATAGGTGTGTGGCTTTATTTCTGGGCTCTATTTTGTTCTGTTGATCAATGTACCTACTTTTGTATCAGTATCATGTTGTTTGGGTTATTGTAGCCTTGTAGTATAGTTAGAAGTAGAGTAGTGGGATGCCTCCAGCTTTGTTCTTTTGCTTAGGATTGTCTTGGCTACTTGGCCTCTCTTTTGGTTCTATATGAATTTTAGAATAGTATTTTCTAATTCTGTGAAAAGTGTCATTGGTAATTTGATATAAATAGCATTGAATCTATAAATTGCTTCACACAGTTTGGCCATTTTAACAATATTGCTCTTCTTCTCCATAATCACAGAATGTTTTACCATTTGTTTGTATCATCTCTTATTTCTAAAAAGGAAGATTTAACTCTGGTAAAGTTTCTTACCAAAAGAGGTACATTAAATTAAACAGAGTACAGCTCTAAAATAAATAAGTGAATTTAAAAAATACATAGAAGTCATTGTGGAAGAACTAATTTATTCCTTTTAAAGTTAATTATCATAGATGGTATTTATATACAGGGGATGGTTAGATGTTTACACTAGTGCAATTTTATGCCTTCTCATTGCCAGATAATAATTCCAGACATCATATGCCTCTTTTTTGTTTCAGAATTCCTAAACACATTGAGTTCATTGGATGAGATAATATATCATAACTAAAATGATTCTATTGACCCACTTAGGCCATTTGCCCTTAGAACTGAATTTCAAGTAAAGAGATAGTATTTATTTCACTAATTAAGGATACTGTTCCAATGGACCTGGAAATTTTATTTAAAGGTTTGCTTATGTTTATTTTACATGACAATTATAGTAATACAATATAAAGATATAAAGAAATCTGTCTCTGCGTGGAATGGAAGCATTGGGCAATGGATGTGGATTGGATGAGGAGCCAAAGGAGCTGTGAGACCTTGGTGAATTTCCTTAATCAGGCTGAATTTCAGTTACTTCTTTTAAAATTATTAAAATCTATTTAAAACTATTTTAAAAACTAAAAAAAAATTTGTTTCCTGTCCAATTTATAGTGTAGTGAGAGGCAAATTAAGTCTTTTTCAACTCAAGAGAAAATACTATTAAAATGATAAATGCTTTAGAATCATAGATATTATTAATGTTAAGGGTAAAGGTAACAGATTTTTTTGAGGGTCAAAATATATTATTTGTAAATGGCTTTGAAGTGATCAGAGATGCTATAAACATAAACTATAGTTATAGGTCTGGTAAATATAAATGCTGAGCTAAAAAGTCCCCAAATGGTGTGAAATTCCTGTGTGGCAGTGGAAAAGGAGATGGAGGTAATTAGGAAAACAATGGTGAAATATGTAGAGAAACCATGCCTATGGGGACTTCTGGGAGCAAAGCAAAATTGCCCCAAATGGTCCAGTACCACTGCTGATCTATTGCTGTTCAGTTGAGTTACTAAATGGCAGTTACACTAATGTTATGGCATGTAATTTTTTAAATGGACAAATAATAATTGTATATATTTAAGAGAGATAATACGATGTTTTGATATGTGTATATATTGTGGAATGATTAACTTAAGCTAATTAACATATCCATCACCTCATATACTCACATATACTTAGTTGTTTTGTTATGAGAGCATTTAAAATATGCTCTTTAACAATTTTGAAATATATAATACATTATTATTAACTATAGTCGCCATGCTGTGCAATAGACCAGTAAAACTTATTCCTCTTACCTAATGGAAATTTTGTATCCTTTGAACAACCCCTTTTCCCCATAGCCAGGCCCTGGCAAATATCATTCTACTCTCTGCATCTATAGGTTTGACTTCTTTTTTTAGATTCTACATGTGAGTGCTATCTCGCAGCAATTGTGTTGCTGTACCTAGCTTACTTCACTTTAGCACAATGTCCTTCAGGTTCATCCATATTGTTGCAAATGACAGGATTTCTTTATTCATTAAGGCTGAATAATATATATAAACACACACTACATTTTCCTATTCCACTCATCCATTGATAGGCACTAAGATTGATTTCATAACTTGGCTATTGGGATAATGCTTCAGTGAACATTGGGGTGGAGATATCTTTTTAACCTACTAATTTCAGTTCCTTTTGATATACACACAGAAGTGGGATTGCTGGATCATATGGTTTATCTGTTTTTACTTTATTAAAGACCTCCGTACTGTTTTCCATAATGTCCCTACCCATTTTTCATTTCCAGTGACAGTGTAAAAGGTTCCCTTTTGTTCTCATCCTTGACAACACTTGTTATCACTTGTCTTTTTGTAATAGACATTCTAACAGAAGGGTGGTAAACTCTCATTGTAGTTTTGATTTGCATTTTCCTGATAATTAATGACGTTGACCATTTTTTCATATACCTGTTGGCTATTTCTATATCTTCTTTTGAGAAATATCTATTCTGGTCCTTTGCCCATGTTTTAATCAGGTTATTTATTTTCTTGCAGTTGAGTTGCTTGAATTCCATATATATTTTGGATAGTAACCCCTGTCAGATGCATGGTTCACAATATTTTCTCCCATTCTGTAGGTTGTCTTTTTTTTTGTCCTTTGCCTTGCAGAAACTTTTTAATTCATTGCAATTTTATTTGTCTAGTTTTGCTTTTGTTGCCTTTGTTTTGGGGGTCATATGTGAGAAGTCACTGCCCAGATCGATGTCATGGAGCTTTTTGCCTATGTTTTCTTGTAGTACATGTGGGTTTACTTCTGGGCACTCTATTTTGTTCCACTGGTTGATGTTTTTGTTTTTAAGGCTAATATCATCTTAATTTGATTACCATAGCTTTATAATATATGTTGAGTTGAGGTAATGTGATGCCTTCAGCTTTGTTCTTTTTGTCAAATTTGTTGCAGCTATTTGGGTTCTTTTATGGTTTTACATGTGTTTTGGGATTTTAAAAAGAATTATGTGAAGATGGCATTGAAATTTGGGTAAGGACTGCATTGAATAAGTAGATAGCTTTGGGTAGTCTGGATATTTTAACAATATTAATTTTTCCAGTCCACAAACATGGGATATCTTTTCATTTATTTATGTCATTTTAGATTTCTTTCATCAATATTTTAGACTTTTCAGTGTACAAATCTTTGACTTTCTTGGTTAAATTTACTCCTATTTTCCATGTAATTTTTGTATGTTGATTTTGTACCTTGAAACTTTACTAAATTTATGTATTGATTCTAACAGTTTTTGGTGGAGTCTTTAGGGTTTTCTGTATATAAGATTATTCAGTCAGCAAATAGAAACAATTTCACTTCCTTTCTGATTAAATGTGTTTTATTCTTTTTCTTTTTCCTTTTCTTTTTCTTTCTTTCTCTCTTTTGTCCAATTGCTCTGGCAATTAGAACTTCCAGTATTATATTGAATAGAAGTGTAACAGTGGACATCCTTGTTTTGTTCCCTATCTTAGAGGAAAAGCCTTCAACTTTTTATCTTAAGTATGGCTTTTATTTTTCATTCTGTTAACATGGTGAATCACTTTATTGATTTCTGTATTTGGAACCATCCTAGGCAAGGCAGATTTTGGATTTCCTCCTTTATGTTCCATTCTGTAACATGTTAATCGGAACTAGAATTCAGATCAGAATAACAGCTTAGGAACCAAAGCAGTTTATACATGTCTTTGGATTTTATTTATATATATATATATATATATATATATACACACACACACACACACACACACACACACACACACACATATGTATCTTTGGGTTATATATATATATATATATATATCTTTGGGTAATATATATACATCTTTGGGTTGTAGATATATATGTAAGAAAAACTTTGTTGCTAATTTTAATAAATATCTATTGAACCCAAAGAAGTATCCTGGGAATAGGAATGATAAACTTTTAGGCATATCAACAGCAAAGTTTGCTTTATAATTTTTATTAGATTTAGTGTAAAGTTTTCATTAAATTTATTAAATTTAAAAATTAAAAATTTTATAAAATTATTCTTTTTTATATTTTTTCTTTCATTCTTTTTTTATTATACTTTAAGTTTGGGGGTATATGTACAGATTGTGCAGGTTTGTTACATAGGTGTATACGTGCCATGGTAGTGGTTTGCTGCATCTATCATCACTTCATCTACATTAGGTATTTCTCCTAATGCTATTCCTCCCAAATCTGCCCACCCCCTGCTATTCCTCCCCTAGACCCCTACCTCTCCAGGCCCCGGTGTGTGATGTTCCCCTCCCTGTGTCCATGTATTCTCATTGTTCAACACCCACTTATGAGTGAGAACATACGGTGTTTGGTTTTCTGTTCTTGTGTCAGTTTGCTGAGAATGATGGTTTCCAGTTTCATCCATGTCCCTGCAAAGGCCATGAATTCATCCTTTATTATGGCTGCATAGTATGCCATGGTGTATATGTGCCACGTTTTCTTTATCTAGTCTATCATTGATGGGCATTTGGGTTGGTTCCAAGTCTTTGGGATTGTGAAGAGTGCCAAAATAAACATACATGTGCATGTGCCTTTATAATAGAATGATTTATAATCCTTTGGGTATATACCCAGTAATGGGATTGCTGGGTCAAATGGTATTTCTAGTTCTAGATCCTTGAGGAATGACCACACTGTCTTCCATGATGGTTTGGATTAATTTACACTCCCACCAACAGTGTAAAAGCGTTTCTATTTATCCACATTCTCTCCAGCATCTGTTGTCTCCTGATTTTTTAATGCTTGCCATTCTAACTGGGGTGAAGTGATAGCTCAATGTGGTTTTAATTTGCATTTCTCTAATGGCCAGTGATGATAAGCTTTTTTTCATTTGTTTTCTTTTAAAAAGCGTCTGTTCATATTTTTTGCCCACTTTTTGATGGGGTTGTTTGTTTTTTTCTTATAAATTTGTTTAGGTTCTCTGTAGATTCTAGATATTAGCCCTTTGTCAGATGGGTAGATTGCAAATTTTTTTCCCATTCTGTTGGTTGCTGGTTCACTCTATTGATAGTTTCTTTTGCTGTGCAGAAGCTCTTTAGTTTAATTAGATCTCATTTGTCTATTTTGGCTTTTGTTACCGTTGCTTTTGGTGTTTTAGTCATGAAGTCCTTGCCCATGCCTATGTCCCAAATGGTATTGCCTATGTTTTCTTCTAGAGTTTTTATGGTCTTAGGCCTCGTGTTTAAATATTTAATTTATCTTGAGTTAATTTTTGTATAAGATGTAAGAAAGGGATCCAGTTTCAGCTTTCTGAATATGGCTGGCCAGTTTTCCCAACACTGTTTATTAAATAGGAAATCCTTTCCCCATTGATTGTTTGTATCAGGTTTGGCAAAGATCAGATGGTTGTAGATGTGTGGCATTGCCTCTGAGGCCTCTGTTCTGTTACATTGGTCTGTATCTGTTTTGGTACCTGTACCATGCTGTTTTGATTACTGTAGCCTTGTAATATAGTAGTCAGGTAGCATGATGCCTCCAGCTTTGTTTTTTTTTTTGTTGTTTGTTTTTTTGCTTAGGATTGTCTTGGCTATGCTGGCTCTTTTTTGGTTCCATATGAAGTTTAAGGTGTTTTTTTCCAATTCTGTGAAGAAAACCATTGATGGGGATAGCATTGAATGTATAAATTACTTTGGGCAGTATGGCCATTTTCACAATATTGATTCTTCTTAACCATGAGCATGGGATGTTTTTTTCATCTGTTTGTGTCCTCTCTTATTTCTTTGAGCAGTGGTTTATAGTTCTCCTTGAAGAGGTCCTTCACATCCCTTGTAGGTTGTGTCCCTAGGTATTTTATTCTCTTTGTAGCAGTTGTGAATGGGGAGTTCACTCATGATTTGGCTGTTTGTCTGTTATTGGTGTATAGGAATGCTTGCAATTTTTGCACATTGATTTTATATCCTGAGACTTTGCTGAAGTTGCTTATCAGCCTAAGGAGATTCTGGGCTGAGACAGTGGTTTTTTCTTTTTTTTTAAATTATACTTAACTTTCTAGGGTACATGTGCAGATCTTGCAGGATTGTTACATAGGTAAACACATGCCATGGTGGTTTGCTGCCTTCATCCCCCCATCCCCTACATTAGGTATTTCTCCCAATGTCATCCCTCCCTATTCTCCCTACCCCTCACTATCCCTCCCCTAGTTCCCCATCCCCCAACAGACCCCAGTGTGTGATGTTCCCCTCCCTGTGTCCATGTGTTCTCATTGCTCGACACCTGCTATGAGTGAGAACATGTGGTGTTTGGTTCTGTTCTTGCATCAGTTTGCTGAGGATGATTGTTTCCAGATTCATCCATATCCCTGCAAAGGACATGAACTCATCCTTTTCTAAATATACGATCATGTCATATGCAAACAAGGACATTTTGACGTCCTCTCTTCCTATTTGAATACCTTTTATTTTTTTCTTTTGCCTGATGGCCCTAGCCAGAACTTCCAATACTATGTTGAATAGGAGTGGTGAGAGAGGGCATCCTTGTCTTGTGCCAGTTTTCAAAGGGAATGCTTCCAGTTTTTGCCCATTGAGGATGATATTGGCTGTGGGTTTGTCATAAATAGCTCTTATTATTTTAAGATGCAATCCATCGATGCCTATTTTATTGAGAGTTTTTAGCATAAAGGGCTGTTGCATTCTGTTGAAGGCCTTCTCTGCATCTATTCAGATAATAATGTAGTTTTTGTTTTTGGTTCTGTTCATGTGATGGATTACGTTTATGATGTGCAGATGTTGAACCAGCCTTGCGTTCCTGGGATGAAGCCGATTTGATCGTGATGGATAAGCTTTTTGATGTGCTGTTGGATTCAGTTTGCCGATATTTTATTGCAGATTTTTGCATCAATATTTATCATGGATATTGGCCTGGAATTTTCTTTTTTAGTTGTGTCTCTGCCAGGTTTTGGTATCAGGTTGATGTTGGTCTCATAAAATGAGTTAGAGAGTATTCCCTCTTTTTGTATTGTTTGGAATAGTTTCAGAAGGAATGGTACCAGCTCCTCTTTGTACCTCTGGTAGAATTTGGCTGTGAACCCATCTGGTCCTCCTGGACTTTTTTTGGTTGGTAGGCTACTAATTGTTGCCTCAACTTCAGACCTTGTTATTGGTCTATTCAGGAATTCAACTTCTTTCTGGTTTAGTCTTGGGAGGGTGTAAGTGTCCAGGAATTTATCCATTTCTTCTAGATTTACTGGTTTATTTGCATAGCAGTGTTTGCAGTAATCTCTGATGGTAGTTTATATTTCTATGGGATCGGTGGTGATATCCCCTTTATCATTTTTTATTGCATCTATTTGAATCTTCTCTCTTTTCTTTTTTATTAATCTGGCTAGAGGTCTATCTATTTTGTTAATCTTTTCAAAAAACGCATTTTTGTTCTGGACTAAAACAGAGGCATTTATTGAAATCCTGTGTTTTCACTTGACGTAAAGAGTAAATACTTTGCCTTCTAATTTGGTTTTCTGGTGTTGTTCCACATCACAATGGCAGTTTTTACTTGCTACTCAATTAATATCAAGGATGTTGTCTTATATCAGAGCAGCTGGGATTTTCTGCATTCTTATAAACTTTCCAACTATAAATTTGTTACCATGTGGTGTGATTCCAGAAATGACTTTGGTAAACATCTCTGTCTCGATTGTTTGTATTAGTGACTTCTTCCCTGTGTGTCTTGCCTTATCTGATTCCTCCCAAACCTTTAAATCTGCAATGTTGAAGCCAATTTGGAATTTCTAGTGCTCCTTTCTGTCCAGAATTAGCAAAGGTTAAGAAAGGGTACACCTGGTTGCTATATAGCAGGTAATTCACAGTCCTGACTGCAGATTAGAATCACCTAAGAAGCTTTTGAAATTATAGATGACAACAACGTGGAGCTGAGGTTGAGAACCACACTCAAAATAAATTTCCTCCAAGTAGAAATCCACAAAACAGGAGTCACCCAGCTGCAGGAGAACACAACCCACTTACCTTTCTTCTTTCATGTATATCTTCTTCATTCTACTCCTTCCCACTGCTTCACCAGGTTTTTGGACGAAGAGGACTATCGTCTTTTTTTTTTTTTAAAGACAGAGTCTTGCTTAGTGGCTCAAGCTGGAGCAGTACATTGGCATGATCAGATTGCAGCTCACTGCAACCTCCTCCTCCTGGGTTGAAGCTATTCTCCTGCCTCAGCCCCTACAGTAGATGGGATTACAGGGGCCTGCCACTACGCCTGGCTAATTTTTGCATTTTTAGTAGAAAGGGGGTTTCACCATGTTGGTGGTTGGCCAGGCTGGTCTCAAACTGCTGGCCTCAAATGATTCACCCACCTTGGTTTCCCAAAGCGCTGGGATTACAGGCATGAGCCACCATACCTGGCCGGATGAAAAGCACTATCCTAATGTGCACCTCTGTGTATGTTTTCCTTGAAGGCAGAGGAGGAGAGAAATGGTGAAGAACCAGGATGGAAAGAGTGCTGGGAGTGAGTAGACACAATGTTACAATGGCCAACTAGCACAGACTGCAGGCTTCATCTTCCTACCCAATACCGAAGGATGATTTCAAAGTGAGAGGAAAGTGTGTAAATCTGAAGGACCAATGATAAAGTAGGGAGACAGAAGGTAACTGTGTCCTAGGGAGGAAAAGCAGCCTAGATGAGATCACCATGGTCATGGAAGGCATGAGGAATCCTTAGATACAGTTCCCTTTATAAACTTCACATGGCCCGGGGCAGATCATTACATAGAGCATATATCCAGTTAAACAGTAATTTAAATCTGAATTTAAATTACAGCTAGGAATAGAAAAACAGCAGCTGCCAAGGGTTGGAGGGGTAACATCAGGAAATCTCCAGAGGTCTGATTGGGGAATGCAGGTCAGTATCCCACTCCTGAGTCGCTTGATCTCACCCCTTCCTCTACCCCCAGCATACTATAATAAGGGCATTAAAGTTTTGGAAAAGAGTAATAAGTGGGTTAAAAAAATAAGAAGGTTCTCTGAAGGGAAAACCACCTCCCCTTCCTGGCCACTTAAAGTCACAGGAGTGAAAAAGCTGGGGCCTCTGCTTTGCACCCCTAACCCATTGCCAGCCTAAGCAGCCCAGCCCCCCAGGGGAAAATGAGTTTTCAGGAATAAACCAAACATATGAGAAACACAGCCACTTTCTAAAGGACATAGCAGATTAATAATTTGTTCTAGATGAGGCAGAATTGTTGAAACAGACCAAACGAAACTTCAGAATAAACATAATACATTTCTCCCAAGAGATAAAAAAGAAAAAGGAATATTCAGTTATAAAGAAGAGCCAATTGAGGCCAGGTGTAGTGACTCACGCCTGTAATCCCAGCACTTTGGGAGGCTGAAGTGGGTGGATCGCCTGAAGTCAGGAGTTCCAGACCAGCCTGGCCAACGGGGTGAAACCCCATTTCTACTACAAATACAAAAATTAGCCAGGCATGGTGGTGCACACCTGTAGTCCCAGCTAGCCAGAAGCCTGAGGCAGGAGAATCGCTTGAACCTGGAAGGCGGAGGTTGCAGTGAGCCAAGATCGTACCACTGCACTCCAGCCTGGGTGATAGAAAGAGACTAAGTCTCAAAAAAAAAAAAAAAAAAAGCCAATGAATATGAAAAATATTATAGTAGAGGTAAAGTATTAAAAAGCTGGGCTAAATATTAGAAAGAATATAGTTCAAGTATGCTAATGAGCTGGTCAAAAAATTCTCCCAAATGGTGTCAGAAGGAGGAATTTCCATAAAGTAAGATTAACGAACATGGTGGTGAAAGAGAAAATCTGAAGATCTATGTGTTAAAATATAGGAAATACGGAAAAATTAAGAGCCAAACTTTCTCAGAATCAAAACAAGATAGAAAAAGAAGTACCTTGAGTAAACATAGTATTATGAAATTTGAAAACATCTAAGAGAACATTTTTTAAGTTTCCAGAAAGAAAGAGAAAAACACATTAAGAAAACAGAATAAGATTGCTATAAACTTTGGAAAAGAGACACAGGAAAGAGAAAGATAACATAGTAATATTTTCTAGGTGTTGAAAAATAAAAACTTTGTACTTAGAATTTTATATCCATTTTAACAGTAATTGAAATGTGAATTTCTATAAAGATATTCTCAGAAAAAGAATGACCCTCAAAAGGTCTTCCATGTAAAGATGAAAGCAGTTTTGTTGGAAGTCTATCAGCAGAGAGATTCCAGGAAGAATTTGCATGTTATATGGAAAGAAAGAAGGCACAAACGAAGTATGTTCATGACTTCCCAGAACTATCGATAAGACAGATATTCTTGAGGGTGGAGACTGGGGAGGGAGAGACTAAGCATGCTAAAGCACTTGTCTTCCTTGAGGGGAAGATGAAGGCACTAAGTTTAAGAAATTGATCTTCAAACAAGTAGAAGAAAATGTTCTCTTTCCAAAGGAAGGTAGGAAAGGAGAAAACATCATAAATAGAAAATAAAAATCATATGGTAGAAATAAGTCCTAGTATAGTGGCAATAATGCTAATCATGAATAATGGTTTAAAACACAGGGTTTCAGATCAGGAAAAAAAAAAGATCAGCAATAAAATGTATAATTAAAACAAAGGTCACAGAAGATTGATGTAAATGAATTGAAAAAGACAAAAAAAATCATAACTAGCAATTTTGTGTCAAAGTAATATTCAAGGATTAAAAAATATAAAAACCAAGTGTCATTAATGGTTAAAAAGGATAAAAATATATAAAATCAGTACATCCTTAAAATACGTAATAAATAACTACTGGAAGAAAGAGATAAAACAATAATTATAGTTAAGATTTCAATGAATTCCTCTTAGAAATTGCAATCAAATAAAATATGAACAAAAACATAAAACATTGAGTTTGAAGTAATAGATATATGTAGGTGCTTATATATATTTTGTTTATTTTTATACACACATGAAATTGTCACAAAGAATGTATCACAAGCAAGCCCATAGGGATTTATTAATAATATCCAGATAATTAAAATTTCAGATTATATTCTCCATTATTTTAAAAAAATTAGAATTTAAAAGCAAAAACAGTGTTAATAAGATTTCATCAGTCTGAAAACTAAATAGGAAAAAAGCAAAATACTGTGGAATTTGAGTTAAAGAGGAGTCATTAAAGAAATAATAAAATATTTAAAATCAAATGTCAATGAAAGCAGTCAACCTGTGTGGGGCACAGAGTAATGCTTAGGAAGAAAATTATATAGCTTTAAATAAGCATTCTTTAAAAAGATTAATAAGATGAATAAATCTCTTGCAAGACAAATCTATTAAGAAAAGAAAATACAAATGAAATATATAGAGTGAAAAGAGGAAATTAACTAGGCAAAACACGTATCTAAAATTTAATTTGAAAATGCAGATATCTATTTGAAAATAAATGTTACAGCAGAATTAAATAGATACTTTTTTAGATAAATGGAAAATCTTACATTTTTCAATAACAAATATAAAATTATTTATATTGAATCACAATAAATTTCTACTACGTTTTTGAGGAATTCAGCAAACCCCTTTTTAAAAATTATATGGGAGAATAAAAACTTATGAAATGTTAATTTTGAAAATAAAGACTAAAGTGGGAAGGTTTACCCATTAAGAGACAGTACAAAACCATAGAAATAAACACCATGTGAAAATAGTTGAGGAAAAAACCAGTAAACTAGTGGAACAGAATTTTATTTTATTTTTATGAGACAGAGTCTCACTGTTGCCCAGACTGGAGTGCAATGGCGCAATCTCAGCTCACTGCTACCTCTGCCTCCCAGGCTTTATTCCGATTTGAAAGACAAAAAGTAGAACATGAATAACACCAAAGGTTGTCCAAGATACGGAGAGATAGCAACTCTTCACGCCCTGTTGTGAAAGTGTAAATGCTTATAACTGCTCTGGAAAGAATATATGTTTATTCCTCATAGCCTAGTAATGACCCTCCTGAGTACGTATTCCAGAGAAATTCTTGCACAGATCAATAGAGGGATAGGTTTGAGAATTTTTGTCCTTACAATGTTTGCTTTAGTTGGTGTGGGTGCCAGCCTAGTTGTCAGTCGCCATGGCAATACGGAACATGGTAGATTTACACCATGGGATATTACACAATCATTAAAAGAGAAGCACCAGATGTACAAACAGCCAAATTGATCTTAAACACAATATTCAGTGACCACAGAAAGAAACAGAAAAAAAGCTAAATACTGCCTATGTACATTGAAGCACATATCCAACAACAATCACACTAACACTACATAATCCACTAGCATACATAAGCACGTAAGAACATATATCAAGCATCTTACAGTGGATGCCTATGTGGGGAAAGGAATGAAAGTGATGTGAAAATAGGAGAAAGATCCTGTTGGGACTGATAATGATATTGTCTATGGATATAGGTGTATGAACAAGTAACTCAACTTTTAAAATCATCAACAAAATCCTGAGAAATAAGGTTTTACTGAGGCATTAACTGTGTCTTATCTTGGGTTCTTGAAGCCAACAGAAATGAACTCTGGCTAATTTATCCAGAAAAAGAATGTACTGGAAGTATATGAAAAAAGCTGGAAGACCAGGTTCTGAAAATGAGCAAGTGCTACTGGAGCCTGGGTGGCAGGAACCATAAGGCCTGATTGAATACTGTCTTGGGCACCACTACCAGGTGCTATGGCTGAGAGAAATCGCTGCCTTCAGTGATTTCTGGGTGCCACTGCTCTGAACGGGATGCTTTGCCTTACAACGTTTGCTTCCACTTTAAGCTCCACTGGGAGCATCAGATCACCTGAGCCATAGCTTCTGGGAATAGGAGAACAAGTGTTATGATCCTTTACTTTTTGAAGCACAAATTGACTAATACCGGGACTCAAACAATAAGAAAGTTCTTAGAAATACAAAGGGAAGTTTGGAAGTTGATCAGCCACTGTACAAGCAAAAGTCTGCTGCACCAGATATAGAAGGTCTTTGACTCATTTGTCAAAGACAGAGTAGTAGGTGACAGAATTGTCTTTCAAGTCTCTTCTGGTGTATTGTGTTGCCTTCTATATAATATGATGATGATATAAATCAAGCAAAAACACTGAAAAGCCTCTAAAAATCAAAATGTTAGAATAAAAGCCAAACACAAATAGGAAACTGATGACCTCAGTTTGCTTTTAGTCCTCCCTTCCACTCCCCCTCACCCTAATTGCTTTCCCCAATGGGATCTCCTAACACTCATCTTACCTCTATAGCAGCACTTTCCATGTGCTATTCTAGTGCTTATTTACACTTCTCTTGTTTGTGTTAGACTACCAAATCTCAAGAACAGTTATCAACTATTATCTGTTTGTGTGTAATAGAACTGGACACATGTTAAGCACTCAGTGAAATTGTATTAAATGCACTCATTCATAAATGAATGAAATGAAAAATGACTTACAGAAAACTACCTTGATTTATTAGGTCATCAAGCTATTAGGCTCTGAAGAAAGGGTTAAAAATGAGTTCATATATGACCTAGGTGAGATCTCAAACCAAAAATAAAGAAAATTTGTTAGCATTGTTGCTTCAGTTCAACCAAGAAAACAATTTGCCTTTTGCTCTCTGTCTGGGTAAATATGTAGAGAGGCTAACAAGGACAGCTGCAAGGCATTTCAAATGATACTGGAAGAGATTCTATCACTTGAGTTGCTGTGAAAATATGACTAGATGACCAGATGAGGCCTGGGTTGAGTGGGCTGGAAGCCAAAAGTCATAAAGCAGGCAAATGATTTCTCAATAGCTGATTCACTCAGACTCTCTGTACAAAGTAATTTTTCTTTATCAAGGGCATCATACAGCCTTCAGTTATTTGAAAACCTGCCACAACCCTAAAATTTAGATATGTTCAAACAATCCGACATGCATTAAGTAACTAGGTCAATGATACTTGGATGGAAACTTACATACCTAAAGAAATGTCAGATTTTTCTCCCCTGTAAATTTTCTTCCTACCTGAGGTGAAAAGAAATTTTGATTTAAAAGTAGAAAGAAAATTTTCAACCAAGCCCAGTCAGATAATTATTTGTTGGGGTTAGAATTGCTACTTTAAACAAAAAAAATGTGTTCTTATAAGCATCACATAAAAGATACCAGGGACAAGTTCTTTGTCAAGAACACTTCTAATAGAATTACACTCAATGAAAATACTAGCAAAATACTAAAATAAGACAAACGCAAACCACAGCAGGGATGTCCGTTGCCAGGCATTGTAAAATGCCAAAACATTATTTCTAAGCCTAGACTTAATATTACAATATAATGAAGGAAAAAATATCCAAAGGGAAGGTATTAATGGCAAAGTTTCCTTTCCTCTGGTCTACTTTCATTCAGGTCAGAATGTGACAAACAGTATGTCTTTACTTTTAGAAATATGATTAATGAGTATTTAAAGAGCGACTTTTACTCACAGAGTAATAAAAGAGTGCAGGCAATTTACTATGTTGGGCTCAGAACACTCTTGTTTCATTTATTCTAATGTCCCTTTTCATTTCTGAATTTGAAAAAAAAGAACCATACATGTTGTCTATGGCACTTAGCCAATTTGGCTCCTGTTTTATTTGTGGAAGGTTCACAGAAAGCATTTGGTTGTAGAAGATGCAGCAGTGTTAGTTATTAGTGAAGTGTTGCTGCTCTGCTTTATAAAGGGGTCCATAATGCGAGGATTCTTATGCTTTCTTTTTCATCAAATAAAACTGGTATTCTCCCAGCTGGAATTTCTTCCATCTATTCATCTGTCCATGAATTTATTCCTCCTTTATCTGTCTGTCCAACAGATATTTATTGGACTTTGATTATGTGCAAGAGATTATACACAGTGAGGGGTACAAAAGGGGATTGTGCCAAGGAGGCAGCATACTGTGGGATCACAAGCATGAGCTCTGAAGCAAAGTGCCTGCATCCACGTCCTCAGTAGCCATGCAAACTTGAACAAGTTGCTTGGTCTTTTTGTGCTGCAGTTTATTCATCCAGAAAATACTAAATCGTAGGTTATGAAAATGAAATAGGTTCATGTACTTCAATGCTCTTAGAAGAGCGGCAAGCATATGGGAAGCCCCTCATATGTACTCATCATATGGGAAGCCCCCCAATGTGCACTGAAGACCCTATATAGTTTGCCCAGAGTTTCCCCCTTTAGGGACAGAATAACAGTTTTCCAACTCTAACAAAGAGGCTCATTTCAAGGGTAGATTAATGTCAAGGAGTGCAAATAATGAACCAGAGCCTTTAGCATACTTCTTACAGCCTAGGAGCCTTACAATTCAGTCTCGGTCTTCTGTTTTCTGATTCAGTTCTGACCAATGCATCCAAAAGAGAGATCTTGAAGCAGTCTACCCAATCTCTGCCTGGTGCATGTCATGGAAATGTATCCACCTGCAAGTTCGCACAATAAACACGGCTGGACTTCTGCCTTGGTTTTCTGGTGAGCACTCTTTCTCACAGGAATAGCAGCTCTAATCTGAACCTCAGTTAGTCTGAGTCTTCATTCAGATTTTGCTAGTTCTCTGTCCTGGGAAGGTTGAATTCTATTACTTATTCCTTCAACCTCAGACCAGGTTCTGCTGTAAATACAGCCCGGAAATCACTGGCTTCAGCTATTCCTGCTGAGAAACCTCTTTCATTTTCATGATCCACACACTGGATTAGAGCCAAGTCAGTGCCCCGTTAGAGACTGTGAACTAAAGTTCCAGCAACACTCTTCAAGAAGCATTCCTGCAAACTAAATTAGTTTCTTCAGCCTTGGTCTCAGGACTGTTGAACTATGATAATCCCATGTACATGTGCCCCAAAACTGCATTACAACAGACTTTTAAAAACAGAAAAAAGTCATGTTTGGTTGAAATTCTTTGAAACTTTAGAAATTAAATGGATAAGTTATTGAATATTCCATATGACAGGGTATAGATTCAAAAAGTTCTCTATGACTAGCTCAATGGATTAAATCTAACAAATAGAATTTAATAGGGGTATTGAGTATCTGGTCTTGCACTTTAAATATCTGGTCTTGCTCTTGAGTACTAAACATCCAAGTGCATAATACAGGGTTATGGAGATGCCTTTTAACTACATGTATAAACAATTTAATTTTTCTGCTAATAAATTTAATTCTAGTCTGGAGTGTGAGTACATAGTAGGCTGAATGATAGACCCCCAAAATCTCAAGGTGCTAATCCTAGAACCTATTAATGTGATCTTAAATGGTTAATAGGAGTTTATAGGTATGATTAAATTAAGGTTCTTGGGATGGGAGTCTATCCTGGATTATTCAGGTGGGCCTTAAATGTAATTCTTAAGAGAAGAATCCTTGTAAGAATGAGTCAGAGAGCACCTTGAAGAGGAAAAATGTGATGTAATAATAAGAGCAGGGGGAGAAAAGACAATGTGATGGGAGGAAGGGGTCATGAGCCAAGGAATGCAGGTGGCATCCAGAAGTTAGAAAAGACAAGGAAACAGATTCCCCCTAGAAGGAACCAAACCTTCCAACACCCTGATTTCAGCCCTGTTAGACTTATTTTTAATTTCCAGAGATGTAAGAGAATAAATTTGTATTGTTTTAAGTTATTACGTTCGTGGTTGTTACAGTAGCCACAGAACACTAAGATGACTCAAACTCCATTCCAGCTGGACCACATCTGAATTTACAAATTCCACTGGGTTGTTGTGTATCAAGAAGGATGTATTTTGGAGTTATCTCCTAGTTATAAGGAAACTTCAAACCGTATCATGAGAGAAATATTGAAAATAACTGTTTCTACTGAAGAAACAATAAGGACCCTAGATTTCAAATATTTTGAGAGTCGTTATGTGAAACAGGAATTAGACTCATTCTGAATGTTCCTCAAGAATGGAGCGAGTGTCAAAGTTTGTAATTTTACATTTATTAGCACGATTACTTATTTAATATGTTTCCCCTCCACTAGTGTCTAAGCTTCATGATAGCAAAAATTAGATTTGGTCACCACTTTATCCCCAGTACCTAACATGATTAAGAGCCACTCAAATAATGGTTAACAGACTAAGAGAAAAAACTTTTTGGTCCTCTATTGTTGAAGTTAGGGTACAAAATAAGTGGTTATAACAAAGAGAGTCAAATAACAGTGGCTTTAATAGGATAGAGATTTATTTCCTCTTCCCAAATGCTCAAAGGGAAGATGAGATTACAGGGCTGGAAGAGCCTCTGATATACATCCAGAAACCCAGATTTCTTCTGTGTTGCTGTTCTGCCATGTCATAGGGCATTGTTCTTGCCCATGTGATTGATACCAGCTTACCTGTATGTCAACGTTCTAGTCAGTAGGAAGGATAAAGTGGTAGGCAGCTATCTTATCAAGAAGATAGCATAGAAATTGCACACAACACTTCCATTTGCTTGTCACTGGCACAAAGATAGTTACATGTTCACACCCAGCAACAAAGAGGGCTCTGAAAGATATTCTGTAAGATTCCTGTGCATGGGCACAGTTAAAATACAGGGGAGTTTATTGTTCAAAGGAAAAAGGGAAAACTGGATATTAAGGAACAGTCAGCAGTCTTTTCTTCAACCTGAAAGCAGTACATTAAAATTTAAAAAGATGTATCATTTTATTCATTTATTCTAAGTTCTTCTTCCCTTTCCCTAAATGTTTTCCTCCTTTCATTTTCAAACAGTTCCTAGGCAGATAATATCCAGGTGATTTATATGCTAATTTTATTTACTAATTCTTACAGTTCTTAATTAAAACCAGAACTGTATTTATTGTTTCTATAACAGTAATCCAAAATATATATACTAGACTGATGGCCACCATTAAATGTATTTAAACAATGTAAATTACTATAATGAATTTATATTATTTTCATTATTTTACATTACTAATCTAGATTTATTGGCACATTTTTGCAATAGCAGTTCTGTTCCTTTGCATGCAAAGTTGTTATTCAGTGGTTCGAAGTTCTATTAAACCATTTAACTTATTACTTTATTGATGAATAGACTTGGTGATGAACTTTCTATCAGACACTCTAATAGGCAACAATTATCAATGAATACTTTTATAATTTATCTACTGTAGTACTTCGTTCTCATGCTGCTATGAAGAAATACCCAAGACTGGGTAATTTATAAAGAAAAGAGGTTTAATTGACTCACAGTTCCACATGACTTGGAAGCCTTCAGGAAACTTGCTATCATGGCAGAAGGCACCTCTTCTCAGGGTGGCAGGAGAGAGAGTGAGTGCCAAGTGAAGGGGAAAGCCTCTTATAAAACCACCAGATCTTGTGAGAACTTAGTCCCTATCACGAAAACATCATGTGAGAAATCGCCCCCCCATGATTCAATTATCTCCACCTGGTCCTGCTCTTGACACGTGAGGATTATTATGATTCAAGGTGTGATTTGAGTGGGGACACAGCCAAGCTATATCATCTACTAATAATTTATGAAAAATAAGGTAAAGATGATGAGCAGAAGTATGGTGGATAAATGTGAGCGATCTGCTTTTTGAAGAATTCTGCATTTTGAATTTTTAGAGAAATTGTTTTATACATGTAAGTTGTAAGTAGCAAATTCAGAACCTCCCTAGAGTTAAATTTTTCAGCTCTACCTTCAAAATGTATCCAAAATCAGACCCCTTTGACTATGTCCACTATGATGGAACTTCCATATCCTAGTCCATGTCACAATCATCTTTGTCCTGGGCCATTAGAGACCTTTTATCTTGGTCTCCCTTCTTCCATCCCCTTCTCCTTACAGTTTATTATCCACACAGTAGCCAAAGTGATTATTTAAAAATCTAAGTTAGACAAAGTCCCTCCAGAGTCTTCTCATTCTTACTTAAAATCTGAAGTCCTTACCATGGTTTGCAAAGCTCCATTGTACTAGTTATTGATTGTACATAACAAATTACCCCCAAACTTACTGCCTTTAAATAATAATAACCATTTATTATCTCACACACTTTCTGTGTGTCAGGAATTGCTGGGTGAGTCTCACTCAGAGTCTCTCATGGGATGCAGTTAAGATATCAGCTGGGGCTGTGGTCACCTGAAGCTCACTCACACTGATGGCAAGTTAGTGCCAGGTGGTTGTCCTGGCTCATTCATGTGGCTGGCAAGTTAAAGTGAGCTTTTGGCAAGAGGCCTCAGTCCCTCACTACATGAACCTCTCCTTAAGTCTGGCGGTCCTCACAACATGACAGTGGACTTATGCCAGAGCGAGTGATTCAACAATGAGCAAGGTGGAAGTCTCAATGTCTTGTATTGGAAGTCATACATAATTATTTCCATGACATCCTATTGGTTACATAGGTCACTCTACTCAGTGTGGGAAGGGTAGTACAAGGGTGTGATTATAAGAGGTGGGTATTGGGGGGACCATGCTGGAGGCTACCTTCTGATTTCATCTCTCATTCTTCTCCTCTCTCCACTTCTGACACTATTTCTTTGGTCTTTCTCAAACATGTTATGTGCATTCTCACCTCAGGTCTTGCAGTAAACTGTTTAAGCTGCTGTGATAACTCTTTCCACAGTTATCTACATGGCTTCCTCCTTCACTTTACCTATGCCAAACTTGTCCAACCCATGGCCCACAGTCCGCATATAGCCCAGGATGGCTTTAAATAACAGTCCAACACAAATTCTTACACTTTCTTTTTTTTTTTTTTTTTTTTTTATTGCATTTTAGGTTTTGGGGTACATGTGAATAACATGCAAGGTTGTTGCACAGGTGCACACCTGGCAGTATGATTTGCTGCCTCCCTCCCCTTCACCTATATCTGGCATTTCTCCCCATGCTATCCCTCCCCAACTCCCCACCCCCCCCACTATCCCCCCTCCCCCCCAACAGACCCCCGTGTATAGTGCTCCCCTCCCTGTGTCCATGTGTTCTCCTTGTTCAACACCCGCCTATGAGTGAGAACATGCGGTGTTTGATTTTGTGTTCTTGTGTCAGTTTGCTGAGAATGATGTTTTCCAGGTTCATCCATGTCCCTACGAAGGATGTGAACTCCTCCTTTTTAATGGCTGCATAATATTCCATGGTGTATATGTGCCACATTTTACCTGTCCAGTCTATCATCCATGGGCATTTGGGCTGGTTCCAGGTCTTTGCTATTGTAAACTGTGCTGCAATGAACATTCGTGTGCATGTGTCCTTATAGTAGAACGATTTATAATCCTTTGGATATATACCCAGTAATGGGATTGCTGGGTCAAATGGAATTTCTATTTCTAGGTCCTTGAGGAATCGCCACACTGTTTTCCACAGTGGTTGAACTAATTTACACTCCCACCAACAGTGTAAAAGTGTTCCTATTTCTCCACATCCTCTCCAGCATCTGTTGTCTCCAGATTTTTTAATGATCGCCATTCTAACTGGCGTGAGATGGTATCTCAATGTAGTTTTGATTTGCATTTCTCTAATGACCAGTGATGATGAGCATTTTTTCATATGTTTGTTGGCCTCATGTATGTCTTCTTTTGTAAAGTATCTGTTCATATCCTTCGCCCATTTTTGAATGGGCTTGTTTGTTTTTTTCTTGTAAATCTTTTTTAGCTCATTGTAAATTCTGGATATCAGCCCTTTGTCAGACGGGTAGGCTGCAAAAATTTTTTTCCCATTCTGTTGGTTGCCGATTCACTCTATTGACTGTTTCTTTTGCCGTGCAAAAGCTGTGGAGTTTGATTAGGTCCCATTTGTCTATTTTGGCTTTTGTTGCCAATGCTTTTGGTGTTTTGGTCATAAAGTCCTTGCCTACGCCTATGTCCTGAATGGTTTTGCCTAGGTTTCCTTCTAGTGTTTTTATGGTGTTACGTCTTATGTTTAAGTCTTTAATCCATCTGGAGTCAATTTTAGTGTAAGGTGTCAGGAAGGGGTCCAGTTTCTGCTTTCTGCATATGGCTAGCCAGTTTTCCCAACACCACTTATTGAACATGGAATCCTTTCCCCATTGCTTGTTTTTTTCAGGTTTGTCAAAGATCAGGTGGTTGTAGATATGTTGTGTCGCCTCTGACGTCTCTGTTCTGTTCCATTGGTCTATATCTCTGTTTTGGTACCAGTACCATGCTGTTTTGATTACTGTAGCCTTGTAGTATAGTTTGAAGTCCGGTAGTGTGATGCCTCCTGCTTTGTTCTCTTTGCTTAGAATTGACTTGGCTATGCGGGCTCTCTTTTGGTTCCATATGAAGTTTAAGGTGGTTTTTTCCAGTTCTGTGAGGAAGGTCATTGGTAGCTTGATGGGGATAGCATTGAATCTGTAAATTACTTTGGGCAGTATGGCCATTTTCACGATATTAATTCTTCCTAACCATGAACATGGAATGTTTCTCCATCTGTTTGTGTCCTCTCTTATTTCGTTGAGCAGTGATTTGTAGTTCTCCTTGAAGAGGTCCTTTACGTTCCTTGTTAGTTGTATTCCCAGGTATTTTATTCTCTTTGTAGCAATTGTGAATGGCAGTTCGTTCTTGATTTGGCTCTCTTTAAGTCTGTTATTGGTGTATAGGAATGCTTGTGATTTTTGCACATTGATTTTGTATCCTGAGACTTTGCTGAAGTTGCTAATCAGTTTCAGGAGATTTTGGGCTGAGGTGATAGGGTCTTCTAGATATACAATCATGTCGTCTGCAAATAGAGACAATTTGACTTCCTCCTTTCCTAATTGAATACCCTTTATTTCTTTTTCTTGCCTGATTGCTCTGGCTAGAACTTCCAGTACTATATTGAATAGGAGTGGTGAGAGAGGGCATCCTTGTCTAGTGCCAGATTTCAAAGGGAATGCTTCCAGTTTTTGCCCATTCAGTATGATATTGGCTGTTGGTTTGTCATAAATAGCTTTTATTATTTTGAGATACGTTCCATCGATACCTAGTTTATTGAGGGTTTTTAGCATAAAGGGCTGTTGAATTTTGTCGAAGGCCTTCTCTGCATCAATTGAGATAATCATGTGGTTTTTGTCTTTGGTTCTGTTTATGTGGTGAATTACATTTATAGACTTGCGTATATTGAACCAGCCTTGCATCCCCGGGATGAATCCTACTTGATCATGGTGGATAAGCTTTTTGATGTGCTGTTGTAATCGGCTTGCCAGTATTTTATTGAAGATTTTTGCATCTATGTTCATCATGGATATTGGCCTGTAGTTTTCTTTTCTTGTTGAGTCTCTGCCGGGTTTTGGTATTAGGATGATGTTGGTCTCATAAAATGATTTGGGAAGGATTCCCTCTTTTTGGATTATTTGGAATAGTTTCAGAAGGAATGGTACCAGTTCCTCTTTGTATGTCTGGTAGAATTCGGCTGTGAGACCATCTGGGCCTGGGCTTTTTTTGGGTGGTAGGCTCTTAATTGCTGCCTCGACTTCAGACCTTGTTATTGGTCTATTCAGGGTTTCGACTTCTTCCTGATTTAGGCATGGGAGGAGACTACTGTCCAGGAATTTATCCATTTCTTCCAGGTTTTCTAATTTATGTGCATAGAGTTGTTTGTAATAATCTCTGATGATGGTTTGAATTTCTGTGGCATCTGTGGTGATATCCCCTTTATCATTTTTTATTGCATCTATTTGGTTATTCTCTCTTTTCTTTTTTATTAGTTTGGCTAGTGGTCTGTCTATTTTGTTGATCTTTTCAAAAAACCAGCTCCTGGATTTATTGATTTTTTGTAGGGTTTTTCATGTCTCTATCTCCTTCATTTCTGCTTTGATCTTAGTTATTTCTTGTCTTCTGCTAGGTTTTGAGTTTTTTTGATCTTGCTCCTCTAGCTCTTTCAATTTTGATGATAGGGTGTCAATTTTAGTTCTCTCCTTTCTTCTCATGTGGGCACTTATTGCTATAAATTTTCCTCTAGAGACTGCTTTAAATGTGTCCCAGAGATTCTGGTATGTGGTGTCTTCGTTCTCGTTGGTTTCGAAGAACATCTTTATTTCTGCCTTCATTTCAGTGTTTATCCAGTCAACATTCAGGAGAAAGTTGTTCAATTTCCATGAGGATGTGCGGTTCTGGGTTGGCTTCTGAATTCTGAGTTCTAACTTGATTGCACTGTGGTCTGAGAGACTGTTTGTTATGGTTTCTGTTCTTTTGCATTTGCTGAGGAGTGATTTACTTCCAATTATGTGGTCAATTTTAGAGTAGGTGTGATGTGGTGCTGAGAAGAATGTATATTCTCTGGATTTGGGCTGGAGAGTTCTGTAAATATCTATTAGGTTTGCTTGTTCCAGGTCTGAGTTCAAGTCCTGGATATCCTTGTTAATTTTCTGTCTCGTTGATCTGTCTAATATTGACAATGGTGTGTTGAAGTCTCCCACTATTAATGTGTGGGAGTCTATGTCTCTTTGTAAGTCTTTAAGAACTTGCCTTATGTATCTGGGTGCTCCTGTATTAGGTGCATATATATTTAGGATCGTTAGCTCTTCTTGTTGTATTGATCCTTTTACCATTATGTAATGTCCTTCTTTGTCTCTTTTGATCTTTGTTGCTTTAAAGTCTATTTTATCAGAGATGAGAATTGCAACTCCTGCTTTTTTTTGCTCTCCATTTGCTTGGTAAATCTTCCTCCATCTCTTTATTTTGAGCCTTTGTGTATCCTTGCATGTGAGGTGGGTTTCCTGGATACAGCACACTGATGGGTTTTGGCTTTTTATCCAATTTGCCAGTCTGTGTCTTTTGATTGGGGCATTTAGTCCATTTACATTTAGGGTTAATATTGTTATGTGTGAGTTTGGTCCTGTCATTTTGATGCTAGCTGGCTGTTTTGCCCATTGGTTGATGGAGATTCTTCATTGTGTTGCTGCTCTTTACCATTTCGTGCGTTTTTGGAGTGGCTGGTGCTGGTTGTTTTTTTCTATGTGTAGTGTCTCCTTCAGGAGCTCTTGTAAAGCTGGTCTGGTGGTGATGAAATCTGTGAGTACTTGCTTGTTCACAAAGGATTTTATTTTTCCTTCACTTATGAAGCTTAGTTTGGCTGGATATGAAATTCTGGGTTGAAAGTTCTTTTCTTTAAGGATGTTGAATATCGGCCCCCACTCTCTTCTGGCCTGTAGGGTTTCTGCTGAGAGATCTGCTGTGAGTCTGATGGGTTTCCCTTTGTGGGTAACCCGACCTTTCTCTCTGGCTGCCCTTAGTATTTTCTCCTTCATTTCAACCCTGGCGAATCTGATGATTATGTGCCTTGGGGTTGCTCTTCTAGAGGAATATCTTTGTGGTGTTCTCTGTATTTGCTGGACTTGAATATTGGCCTTCCTTGCTAGGTTGGGGAAGTTTTCCTGGATAATATCCTGAAGAGTATTTTCCAGCTTGGATGCATTCTCTTCGTCACATTCAGGTACACCTATCAAATGTAGATTAGGTCTTTTCACGTAGTCCCATATTTCTTGTTGACTCTGTTCATTCCTTTTTACCTTGTTTTCTCTAATCTTCCCTTCTCGTTTTATTTCATTGAGTTGATCTTCAACTTCTGATATCCTTTCTTCTGCTTGGTCAATTCTGCTGTTGAAACTTGTACATGCTTCGCGAAGTTCTCGTGTTGTGTTTTTCAGCTCCATCAATTCATTCATATTCCTCTCTAAGTTGTCCATTCTCGTTAGCATTTCGTCAAGTCTTTTTTCAAGGTTCTTAGTTTCTTTGCATTGGGTTAGAACATGTTCTTTTAGCTCACAGAAGTTTCTTATTATCCATTTTCTGAAAGCTGATTCTGTCATTTCATCACACTCATTCTCCGTCCAGTCTTGTTCCCGTGTTGGTGAGGAGTTATGCTGCCTTGTAGGGGGAGAGGTGTTCTGGTTTTGGGTGTTTTCATCCTTTTTGCGCTGGTTTCTTCCCATCTTTGTGGATTTATCCGCCTATTGACTTTGTAGTTGCTGTCTTTCTGATTTTGGTAATTTTAAGTCTGCAGCAGCTGAACTCATACACCCCCTTTGCTTCTCCCCAGGTGTTCTGGCCCAGGGGTTTAGCACTTTATGTTTTTCAGCTGTGTTGCTACCGTTTTCCCTGCCCACAAGGTGGCAGTCTAGTCACACTCAGCCTGCAGAGGCTTCGCTGAGCTGCTGTGGGCTCCGCCCAGCTTCCGTGTGAGCTTCCCTGCAGTCCTGTGAGTGTAGTTAGAACTGCTTCCGCTATGCTGGCCCGCCCCTGTAGTGACGGAGTCTCTGTAGTGGCGGGTTGTCTTGGTTACGGAAAATTGCCCCGGGAACTGCAGGGTGTTTCCCGATGGAGGACGCCCCTCCCCCACAGAGCTGGCCCGTCCCGTTTTCAGCCGTGTTTCCAGAGGGGCCCTCTTTGTCCTGTAATCTCTTGGCTTGCCTCCTTGCCACAGTTCCCCTTGCTGGCCCAGAGGGGACACAGTCTCGTTCACTTTGTTCAAGGAGCCGCTGCTCCCCGCCCCCCGTGCAGGCCAAGCGGCTGCTCCGGTCCGACCAGCGGCGCTGGGAATGCGGGGAGCTTCTCCACGCAATTAAAATCCGCTGCCCTGTGTGCCGCTGCGTCAGCTGAAGCAGCGGCTCTGAGATTCCTGGCGCTCCCTTGCCCGGGGGTCTCCTGGCTTGGCTCCCTGCTTCAGCTCCCCTTTCTGGCTCAGAGGGAACTCTGTCTCTCTCACTCTGCGCAAGAAGCCACTGCCCCCCGCTCCAGGGCGTAGGCTGAGCGGCCACTCCGCTCAAACCAGCGGCGCTGGAGACCCGTGGGACTTTTCCTCCTGTGAATCTCCTGGTCTGTGGGCAGTAAAAGTCCGTCTGGAAATGCGGCGTCCACTCACCCTCTGCGCCTTCTCTCGGAGCTGCAATCCCGACTTCCTCTTAAGTGGCCATCTTGGATCGATCCCCCATTCTTACACTTTCTTAAAACATTATGAGATTTTTTTTTGATTTTTTTTTTTTAGCTCATCAACTGTCATTAGTGTTAGTATATTTTATGTGTGGACCAAGGCAATTCTTCTTCCATTATAGCCCAGGGAAGCCAAAATATTGAACACCCCTGATTCTAGACTTTTGCTCATATATTAACCTTATCACAGGAACATTTTCTGATCATTCCTCCATTAAAAAAATATAATATCACAAGCAGATCCTAACTTGCTTTTTCTTCATAACACCTCACCACCCAACATATAAATATATATTTATTTATTATATGTCTTTCTTTTTAAAATAGGGACTTGGGTCACTGCTGTATCCCAGTGCCTACAACAGTTCCTGTGTATAATAATTGCTCACTAGATATTTTTGAATGAATAAATGATGAATTAATTCTATATAGTATCCAAATTAATTTCAAATGCTATAAAACCAGAAAGAGCATTCTCTAAATTTATTCTTGACCCAGGCATGGTGAGTATTGCCTAGTATAATAATATAGATCAAAAACTTCTATGAAATCACTAAGTAAATCTTAAAAAGACAACCTAGGATAAGGAAAATTAAATACAAGTCTACACGGGAAATATAGTAGAACAGGAAGAATCATATTGTTTGATTTTGGTCCATAATCATTTCTTTTTTACGTAAGATTAGGATTCCTACTTTTATTGAATTATTTAAGTTGTTGTGGGGAATTATGCACAATGTTACAGTTAAAAAATAGAAAATTTTTTATTATGTGCAGAATCTTATAGGGCATAGAAGATGTTTAATTCTCCCATAATTTTACAATTGTATTATAAATGATTCGTATAATTATGATAAAGAAAATATCTAGACAGAGTCAAAGGGCTTCTATGCATGGGGAAAGAGCTGAGCACACATCACCTGCATCATTAGTGGAACTTCGTTGTTTAAAGAAGTTAAAACATTTGCCTCTCTGATTAAACCTTTTGTTCAGTCTCTCAAGTTTTATATAAGAAAGTTTGTGCATGATCTAAGTGATTTTATATTAGTTGAAAAGTAAAATGTCCCTGAAGAAATACTGAAATTACATATGCATGTTTTCATTCTCTATATAGAGAAATTAAACTATTGAGTAGATTAAAGTCATTACATTTTTCCCCCTGCTCTTCTAAACCTAATTTTTAGTCTGAAAACACTTGAAATGATCTTGAACATTACACTATCCTTGGGAGAGAACTAATTGAGATGTTTGGAAACCTGCTTAGTTTACAAAACATTAGGTTACAGGGTCATGTGTCTCATTGCTCACATCCTTTGATTTCACCTGTTCATAATAGACTGCTTGGGGCCTATTTAAGGCAAAAGGAATATAAAACATTTCTTTCTACTACACTATTAACTTGAAATTATGTTTCCCTTCTAAAACATTATGTTCTCTTCTAAAAAATTTTTCACCCACTAGCTAGTATCTCTGTAGATGCCATAGCAATTTCATCCTGAAGAGGCTGTCTACTTAGCATGGAGGTGGTCAAAATGATATTCATTTACACCAGGAACAGCAGTTGTATTGTCTCCTCAGAAAAGCTAAAAAAAAAAAAGAAAAGGAAGAAGAATGAATGAGAATTCTAATAAGAAAAAGTCCTCAGGAATTATGTAAGTCTAGTCCATCTTAGATGGACTTAATTTTAGTCATTTTCTTACGAATTTTAAAAGAACTTCACTGAAAAGGCAATCACTTCCATAAGGTGAAACTTTGTTTAAAAAACACCAAGGACTTGTTTAGAATCAAACTACAGAATGTATCATCATGTTCTTAGTTCCTGTTTTTAATATCTTTTTTTTAGTAATATTTCTTCTTTATATTCCCTAGTTAAGGCCTCCTGGAAAATACTATCACAAATAATAATAGAAATAACAAGGGAGTTACAAATACCCTCTTTATTCAAGGCATTTTGTAGGCAAAATAATGTATTATCACTAATATTATTATTGAATTTTATGTATCATTATGCTATGGTCTGAATGTTTGTGTCCCCCTCCATTCATCTGTTAAAACCTAATCATCCATGTGGTTTGGAGATGGAGCCTTTGGGAGATGATTAGGTCAGGACGGGCAGAACCTCATGAATGGGGTGGGTGCCCTTATAAAAGCAGCCTTGAAGAGCAGCCTCAGAGAGCTTCCTTGCCTTTTCTACCATGTGAGGACGCAGCAAGAACACAACCATCTATGAACCAGGAAGCAGCCCCTCACCAGATCTTGATTCTGCTCATACTTTGATCTTGAATTTCCCAGCCTCTAGAACTATAGGAAATAAATATCTGTTGTTTATAAACTGTGCAGTTTATGACATTTATTATACTAGGCCAAATGGACTAAAATACATTGTTTTTGGTAGTGCATGTAGAATAACTGAGAAATAGCATGAGTCTCTCCAGATCTCTAGTATAGACAGTAATTCAGCAAAATTAAATAGAAATTATCTTTTAATAATTTTATAGGTTCTAATTTTATAAGGCCTTTATAAACTTAAAAACAAAAGGTCTTTAAAACAGACCAGAAGCACAAATCTTTATAATACTTATATTAATAGTACTAAATTAAAAAATAATCTAGAGGATGCAATAACTTTTATTAGTGGCAATAATTGCTATCATCATTATGATGAAAATGTATACAATGTTCACTGAATATAGAGAATTTTGCCCATTAAAGATTAATTTATCATTGAGTCATTTGCTAAGATGAGCTAGGCAGTATATATGAATCCCTTTGATGGAATTTTAAAAAACACATATACCTTCCCTTCAGGATTTGATATACCTCCTAGTTCCTTTTATCTCTCATGAGATCTCTATTCTGGTGACCCAGTAATAACAGTGAGAGGTGTCGTATCCCTCCTTGTGTTGGAGTGTAAAGAAAGATTGAGAGTAGGTTTCTTCAACCAAAGGAATCACACTTCTTATTCCATTTGTTCCAGCATAGTAGTTTTGGTGAATTAGGTTACAAAGGTGTTCAGCCCTGTGGGAACGTGATTTGCTATAGAACACAGATATTTGGAGTTTTAAGACACAAGTCAGTGGTAATCTACAATATAAATACCCAGCTGACCTCCTTCTTCTGTCTTAAATACAGCTGACTGCTTTTTTTTTTTTTTTTAAACCATTGGTTTCTCTGATCCAGAAACTGGAAACTCATTTTAGACTGGTCCTTAGAAAACCTGAATCAGGAAACAAAATATCATGCCAAAAGATCCATATGGTGCATTCCAGTCCAGTCAAAATGATAGAGAATTAGTCACTATTTCATATTCAATGTCAGTACTATCCTTCTTAAGCAAAATTAGTCTAAGGTTAATCTTTTTTTTTTTTTCCAAACTATGTTTTTATACTCATCTAGGTCATTTCAAAACACATTCTCTGTTATCTACTTTTATTACCAATTGCAATGTACATATATGCTGTATCCTTGGAATCTATTCTAAACATTTATTCTCAATCAAGCTTTCCAAAAAGCATTGCATATTGATTTTGCCTTGCATGTTTTGTATTTTACCTACATACTATTGAAAATTAAGTAGGGAAACTTGGAATAAGAAATAACAGAAATTAAAAATCCTAAATTGACAGATTAACTTTTTTTTTAAGATGATAAATTTTGAAATATTTTCAAAGCAGGAACTTGTAATACTTATATCATTACACTGTCTTTCAATGATTATTTACATAAATCCAAGATCAAAGGATTATGTACATAATTTATTCACTTGTGTATTTAAAATGCATTGCAGCATAAATTCTTTAGTTTGGTATACTTTTTTAAAAAAATTGTACTTTAGGTTCTGGGGTACATGTGCAGATCATGCAGGATTGTTGCATAGGTACACACATGGCAATGTGGTTTGCTGCCTCCATCCCCCCATCACCTACATCTGACTTTTCTCCACATGTTATCCCTCCCCAACCTCCCCACCCCCCACACTGTCCCTCTCTTGCCCCTCCTCAAGAGACCCCAGTGTGCGATGCTTCCCTCCCTGTGTCCATGTGTTCTCATTGTTCAACACCCGCCTATGAGTGAGAACATGCAGTGTTTGATTTTCTGTTCTTATGTCAGTTTGCTGAGAATTATGGTTTCCAGATTTGTCCATGTCCCTACAAAGGATAGATCTCGTCATTTTTTATGGCTGCATAGTATTCCATGGTGTATATGTGCCACATTTTCCTTGTCTAGTGTATTGTCGATGGGCATTGGGATTGGTTCAAGGTCTTTGCTATTGTAAACAATGCCTCTATGAACATACATGTGTGTGTGTCTTCATAGTAGAACCATTTATAATCCTTTGGGTATATACCCAGTAATGGGATTGCTGGGTCAAATGGAATTTCTATTTCTAGGTCCTTGAGGAAGTGCCACACTGTCTTCCACAATGGTTGAACTAATTTACACTCCCACCAACAGTGTAAGTGTTCTATTTCTCCACATCCTCTCCAGCATCTGTTGTTTGCAGATTTTTTAATGATTGCCATTCTAACTGGCGTGAGATGGTATCTCAGTGTGGTTTTGATTTGCATTTCTCTAATAATCAGTGTTGATGAGCATTTTTTCATGTGCTTGTTGGCCTCATATTTGTCTTCTTTTGAAAAATGTCTGTTCATATCCTTTGCCCACTTTTAAATGGGTTTGTTTGTTTTATTTCTTGTAAATCTGTTTTGGTTCTTTGTAGATTCTGAATATTAGCCCTTTGTCAGATTGGTAGATTGCAAAATTTTTTTCCCATTCTGTTGGTTGCCAGTTCACTCTAATGATTGTTTCTTTTTCTGTACAGAAGCTCTGGAGTTTAATTAGGTCCCCTTTGTCTATTTTTGCTTTTGGTGTTTTAGTCATGAAGTCCTTGCCTGTGCCTATGTCCTGAATGGTATTGCCTGGGTTTTCTTCTAGGGTTTTTATGGTGTTGGGTCTTATGTTTAAATCTTTAATCCATCTGGAGTTAATTTTAGTGTAAAATATAAGGAAGGGGTCCAGATTCTGCTTTCTGCACATGGCTAGCTAGTTTTCCCAACACCATTTATTAATAGGGAATCCTTTCCCAATTGCTTGCTTTTGTCACGTTTGCCAAAGATCAGATGGTTGTAGACATGTGGCATTGCTTCTGAGGCCTCTGTTCTTTTCCACTAGTCTATATCTCTGTTTTGGTACCAGTACCATGCTGTTTTGATTACTGTAGCCTTGTAGTATAGTTTGAAGTCAGGTAGCATGATGCCTGCAGCTTTGTTCTTTTGCTTAGGATTGTCTTAACTATGCAGGCTCTCTTTTGGTTCCATATGAACTTTAAAGTGTTGTTTTTTTTTTTCCAGTTCTGTGAAGCTGGAAATTGACTCATCAAGCTGCGATTGAACAATGAATGGTAGGTTGATGGGGATAGCATTGAATCTATAAATTACTTTGGGCAGTATGGCCATTTTAATGACATTGATTTTTCCTAACCATGAGCATGGAATGTTTTTCCATCTGTTTGTGCCCTCTCATTTCCTTGAGCAGTGGTTTGTAGTTCTCCTTGAAGAGGCCCTTTACATCCTTTGTTAGTTGTATTCCTAGGTATTTTATTCTCTTTGTAGCAATTGTGAATGGCAATTCACCCATTATTTGGCTGTCTGCTATTGGTGTATAGGAATGCTTGTGATTTTTGCACATTAATTTTGTGTCCTGAGACTTTGCTGAAGTTGCTTATCATCTTAAGGAGATTTTGGGCTGAGAAAATGGGGTCTTCTAAATATACAATCATATTGTGTGCAAATAGAGACAATTTGATTTCCTCCTTTCCTAATTGAATACTCTTTATTATTTTTTTCTTGCCTAATTGCTCTGGCTAGAACTTCCAATACTGTATTGAATAGGAGTGGTGAGAGAGGACATCCTTGTCTATTGCCTGATTTCTAAGGGAATGCTTCCAGTTTTTGCCCATTCAGTATGATATTGGCTTGTCATAAATAGCTTTTATAATTTTGAAATATGTTCCTTCGATACCTAGTTTATTGAGAGTTTTTAGCATAAAGTGCTGTTGAATTTTGTCAAAGGCCTTCTCTGCATCTATTGAGATAATTGTGGTTTTTGTCTTTGGTTCTGTTTATGTGGTGGATTACATTTATCGACTTGTGTATGTTGAACCAGCCTTGCATCACTGGGATGAAGCCTACTTGATCATAATGGATAAGCTTTTTGATGTACTGTTGCCATTGGTTTGCCAGTATTTTATTGAAGATTTTTACATTGATGTTCCTCATGGATAATGGCCTGAAGTTTTCTTTTTTTGTTGAGTCTCTGCTGGGTTTTGGTATCACGATGATGTTGGTCTCATAAAATGATTTGGGAAGGATTCCTTCTTTTTGTATTGTTTGGAATAGTTTCAGAAGGAATGTACTAGCTTCTCTTTGTATGTCTGGTAGAATTCAGCTGTGAACCCGTCTGGACCTGGGCTTTTTTTGGTTGGTAGGCTATTAATTTCTGCCTCAACTTTAGCCCTTGTTACTGGTCTGTTCAAGGTTTCAACTTCTCCCTGGTTTAGACTTGGGAGGGTATAAGTGTCCAGGAATTTGTCCATTTCTTCCAGGTTTTCTTTTTTTTTTTGAAGATTTTTAATGATTTTTTTTTAATTGCATTTTAGATTTTGGGGTACATGTGAAAAACATGCAAGATTGTTGCATAGGTGCATACGTGGCAGTGTGATTTGCTGCCTTCCTCCCCTTCACCTATATGTGGCATTTCTCCCCATGCTATCTCTCCCCAACTCCCCACCCCCTGCTGTGCCCCCCCACTCCTCCTCCCCAACAGACCCCAGTATATAGTGCTCCCCTCCCTGTGTCCGTGTGTTCCCATTGTTCACCACCCATCTATGAGTGAGAACATGTGATGTTTGATTTTGTGTTCTTGTGTCAGTTTGCTGAGATTGATGGTTTCCAGGTTCATCCATGTCCCTACAAAGGATGCGAACTCATCGTTTTTGATGGCTGCATAATATTCCATGGTGTATATGTGCCGCATTTTCCCTGTCCACTCTATCATCGATGGGCATTTGGGTTGGTTCCAGGTCTTTGCTATTGTAAACTGTGCTGCAATGAACATTTGTGTGCATGTGTCCTTACAGTAGAATGATTTATAATCCTTTGGATATATACCCAGTAATGGGATTGCTGGGTCAAATGGAATTTCTATTTCTAGGTCCTTGAGGAATCGCCACACTGTCTTCCACAATGGTTGAGCTAACTTACACTCCCACCAACACTTCCAGGTTTTCTGATTTATGTGCATAGAGTTGTTTGTAGTCATCTCTGATGATAGTTTGTATTTCTGTGGAATCTGTGGTGATATCCTCTTTTTCATTTTTTATCGCATCTATTTTATTCTTCTCCCTTTTCTTTTTTATTAATCTGGCTAGTGGTCTATTTTGTTGATCTTTTCAAAAAAACAGCTCCTGGATTTATTGATTTTTTGAAGGTTTTTTTGTGTCTTTATCTCCTTCAGTTCCGCTCTAATCTTAGTTATTTCTTGTCTTCTGCTAGGTTTTGAGTTTTTTTGATCTTGCTCCTCTAGCTCTTTCAATTTTGATGATAGGGTGTCGATTTTCAATCTTTCCTCACTTCTCTGGTGGGCATTTATTGCTATAAATTTCCATTTAGACACTGCTTTAAATATGTCCCAGAGATTCTGGTACATTGTGTCTTTGTTCTCACTGGTTTCAAAGAACATCTTTATTTCTACCTTCATTTCATTCTTTATTCATTCGACATTCAGGAGCAGGTTGTTCAGTTTCCATGAAGTTGTATGATTCTCAGTTAGTTTCTTAATTCTGAGTTCTAATTTGATTGCCCTGTTGTCTGAGAGACTGTTTGTTATTATTTCTGTTCTTTTGCATTTGCTGAGGAGTGATTTACTTTCATTTATGTGGTCAATTTTAGAGTAGGTGTAATGCAGTACTGATAAGAATGTATATTCTGTTGATCTGGGGTGGAGATTTCTGTAGATGTCTATTAGGTCCACTTGATCCAGTTCTGAGTTCATGTTCTGGATATCCTTGTTAATTTTCTGTCTAGTTGATCTGTCTTATATTGACAGTGGAGTGTTAAGGTCTCCCACTATTATTGTGTGGGAGTCTAACTCTCTTTGTAGGTCATTAAGAACTTGGTGTTTATGTACCTTGGTTCTCCTGTATTGGGTGTGTACATATTTAGGATTGTTAGCTCTTCTTGATGCATTGATCCTTTTACCATTATGTAATGCCCTTCTTTGTCTCTTTTGATTTTTGTTGGTTTAAAGTCCATTTTATCAGAGACTAGGATTATAACTCCTGCTTTATTTTGCTGTCCATTTGCTTGATAAATCTTTCTCTGTGCCTTTATTTTTAGCCTATGTGTGTCCTTGCATGTGAGATGGGTTTCCCGAATACAGCACACCAATGGGTCTTGACTTTTTATCCAATTTACCAGTCTGTGTGTTTGATTGGAGCATTTAGCCCACTTACATTTAAGGTTAATATTATTATGTGTAAATTTGATCCTGACATTTTGATGCTAGCTGGAGGTTTTGCCCGTTAGTTGACTTCATTATGTCAATGGTCTTTGCCATTTGGTACCTTTTTGGAGTGGCTGGTACTAGTTGTTCCTTTCTATGTTTAGTGCTTCTTTCAGGAGCTCTTGTAAGACAGGCCTGGTGGTGCTCAGCAATTGCTTGTCCATAAAGGATTTTATTTCTCCTTCACTTATGAAGCTTAGTTTGGCTGGATATGAAATTCTAGGTTGAAAGTTCTTTTATTTAAGGATGTTGAATACTGGCCCCCACTCTCTTCTGGCTTATAGGGTTTCTGCGGAGAGATCCATTGTGAGTCTGATGGGCTCCCCTTTGTGGGTAACCTGATCTTTCTCTCTGGCTGCCCTTAGCATTTCTTCCTTCATTTCAACTCTGGTGAATCTGAGGATTATGTGCCTTAGGGTTCCTCTTCTTGAAGAATATCTTTGTGGTGTTCTCTGTATTTCCTGGACTTGAATGGTGGCCTGACTTGCTAGGTTGGGGAAGTTCTCCTGGAGAATAACCTGAAGAGTGTTTTCCAGCTTGGATTCATTCTCTCCGTCACATTGAGGTACACATATCCAATGTAGATTAGGTCTTTTCACATAATCCCATATTTCTTGGAGGCCACGTTCATTTCTTTTCACTCTTTTTTTCTCTATTCTTGCCTTTTCATTTTATTTTATTGAGTTGATCTTCAATCTCTGATATCCTTTCTTCTGCTTGGTCGATTTGGCTATTAAAACTTGTGTATGCTTTGAGAAGTTCTCGTGCTGTGTTTTTCAGCTCCATCAACTCATTTATATTCTTCTCTAAGCTGTTTATTCTAGTTAGCATCTCATCTAATCTTTTGTCTAGGTTCTTCATTTCTTTGCATTGGGTTAGAACATGTTCTTATAGCTCTGAGAAGGTTGTTATTACCCACCTTCTGAAGCCTGTTTCTGTCAATTCATCAGATTCATTCTCCATCCATCTTTGATCCCTAACTTGTAAGGAGTTGTGATCCCTTGGAGGAGGAGAGGCATTCTGGTTTATAGTGTTTTCATCCTTTTTGCACTGGTTTCTTCCCATCTTAGTCGCTTTATCTACCTATGGTCTTTATAGTTGGTGACTTTCAGATGGGGTCTCTGAGTGGCCATCCTTTTTCTTGATGTTGAAGCTATTTCTTTCTGTTTCTTAGTTTTCCTTCTAACAGTCAGGCCCCTCTGGTGCAGGAATCCTGGAGGTCCACTCCAGACCCTGCTTGTCTGGGGGTCACCTGCAGGGGCTGCAGAACTGTAAGGGTTGCTGCTGGTTTCTCATTCTGTTATCTTCATCCCAGAAGGGTACCTGCCAGATGTTGGCCTGAGCTCTCCTTTATGATATGTCTCTTTGGGTATACAGGGGTCGGAGGGCTGCTTGAGGAGACAGTCTGTCCTTTGTAGGAGCTCAAGTGCTGTGCTGGGAGCTCTGTTGTTCCATGCAGAGCTGCTGCATGGAACAACATAACCTTTAAGTCTGCTGCAGTGGAACTCATAACTGCCTCTTTTCCCAGGTGCTCTGACCTAGGAAGGTTGGCTTTATTTATAAGTTCCTGGTGTGCTGCTGCCTTTTTTCATAGATGCCCTGCCCCACCCAGAGTAGTCTAGTCACAGTCTGCCAGCGGAGGTGTTGCTGAGCTGCCACAGGCTCTGCCCAGCTGCTGTGTGAACTGCCTTGGTCATGGTGGACTGCCTCAATAGTGGTGGATGCCATTTCCCACACTGAGCTGGACTGTCCTGGGTCCAGCTGCACTTGCTACGAAACTCTCAATCTGGAGTGTTTCAGATTGCTTGTTTTGTGAGGGTGGTACCTGCCAAGTCAGATCACCTGGCTCCTTGACTCAGTCCCCTCCCTTTCAATTGAATGGGCGCCTCTGTCTCCCAGGTGTTCCAGGTGCTGGTTGAAACGGTCGCCCAGATTGTATGAGTTTCTGTGCTCCAACCCGGGGCACCAGCCATGCTGAAAACTCGTGGCATTTTTTGCCCAGGAATCTCCTGGTCTATGGACAGTGAAAACTTGTTTGGAAATGCAGTGAGCACGCACCCTCTGCGTTATTCTTGCTGGGAACTGTACTCTGGAGCTGTTCCTTTTCAGCCATCTTGGATCCTCTGCATTCCAAAATTCACGGAACCATGTGAGAAGCTTCTCTCTCATAGGTAGTCCTGCCCTGCACAGAATGGTGAGACCCTGGGCTGGTGGGGAGAGGCCAGGCAGCCCAGGTGGAGTCGGGAGCGAGGTGGGCAAAGAGGCAATGGAGGATCTTAAGTCCACTGGGGTGGCTGTGACTGCGGCTGAGACGGCTGAGGTGGCTGAGGTAGCCAGCTTGGTATACTTTTAAAGTTGACGTGAAAGTTTAGGGTTGCCATGCGGTTACAACTTTGGGTCATTTATCATCACCAGTGGGAATCAGTAGAATGGGTACCTAGATTCAAACCCAGACCTACAACTTATTAGATATAGTCAAATTACTTGGTCAAAATGCCTCAATTTCCTGTTTTATAAAAGGAAGCTACATGGCAATAACCACTTCTCTGGATTGTGAAAGCAATCTATTTAACTTCTCAACCACTGGTTTCATAACATCTTGTAGGTTATAGCATAACATCTTGTATGTTAATTAGAATCCTTATTTTAATGAATAAATATCTGAGAACAATTTTATATTACTAATGCAAACATAGACTTTACATTAAGACCATTTCCCTCACCACTGGAATAAAAGCATCAAAAATCAAAGGAGTGAAGGATTGTCTTCTCTCTCTAAAATAAACCAAATAACCTCCTTGATTTTAGTTCTGGTAAAAGTGACCCTCCCTTTGTGCCCCACAATGTTTTAGGGATAATCTGAATACTGAGATAGTAAGAAATCATAAAGCTACATTTTTGGGAAGAGCACAGACTTAGGAATCAATAGATGTAAGTTTTGAGGTGTTCCCTCTTAATAGTTGTACGATTTGGGGACAAGTTTATTAAATCCTAACTGTGGTAATAAGTTTAGCATATGACATTGCAGTCAGTGGCAGGCACTCAGTCTATGGTATTGCTATGGAGCCATGAATTCTATCCCAAGGAGAACACAAGCTATAATCTATGCTAGATATGCTGAGATGAAATAGTGCAGTTTAATGTTGTTCGTTTTTGAGTTTCTGTGGGTTTTGCTGCAGTAATTTGGAAAGCAGTTGATCTTAAGTACATTTGCTTCTAGTAAAAGATTATTGATTCATTTACAACAAAATCAAAGTTTATCTTGAAAGCCATGCCATTTGTCTGGAAATTTCTCAAAGGCATCATAACATATGACTGAATGTGCCATCCTTGGAGATGTTCTTAAACAGTTCTTTTTAAGGGAACTCAGTTTGGCATGTGTAACAGCCCATAGTAAGGTCTGTGAAACTGTATCACCTGTGAATGAAATCTTAGGAGCCATTTCTTGGATACACGTTTTAAAAGAAAGGAAATCATAATCCTATATGATTAATTTTCTCTTAGTTCACACTTAACAGCCTCTGCTCAAGAGGAGTTGTATCAATGGTTCATTACATATTCAAGGATTATCTAAGAGGAATGCCCCTTTGAGAAACTATAGCATTCGTAAGCCATTAGAATGACGTGTAAGTGATTAAGAGTCAATGTTATGTATTGATTATATGCAAAAGTTTCAAAACTGCCATGTTTGTTGTCGTGAAAACATGTTTGCCATGAATTAAAACCCAATATGTACATTTATTACATCTGGCTATGAAGCATCTGGTTATGATGCTTCCAAATATTTTTGTTCCAAAAATATTTTCCAAAGTTGTAAGGCCTAGCAGTTAACATGATTACACAGCTAATGTTGCTAGAAGCTTGATTGTAAATATACACTCGAAGTTTCCATACTTTATTGCATGAAAGTTGCAGTAAAGTCTCTAAGGAGGCAACTAATTTCTGTCACTAGTAATTGATGCCCAGGGCACTCAGTTCCATTGAGTCAGTTCCTACTGTTTGAAGTAAAAAAGTACACAAAGGAATCTGGTATTCCTTTTAGGAATAAATATTTAAAATATCAACTACATAATAAAACATTTAAAAAACCTCTTTTCCTAGTTGATAAAGCAAGATTCACTCAAACAAAAATTAATGGTGCTTTTTTTCATATTGTAGAATAACAGAAATGTGAATTTTACTCCCTTCTAACACATATGGCAACATTATAATCTTTGCATCCCCCACATGTATTTGTAGAGTCAAAGATAGAATGAACACAGCCTCCTTATCTTTTACAAATACTAGGCAAAGTCTTGGTTCCTATCCCTATATCTGATTCTGCTTTGGAAAAGCCTACAGAGAGCAATTCGTCATGAAGCCACTAGATTATTGAAGCATTTTTATCAATATTAAAAAGTATACCCTCATTAGAGAAAGATTGAGATAGACTGAAAAGTGTAAAGGAAATAGAAATCACCTATATGTCCATCACCTAGAGATAGCCAATATTGTGTTTTGATATATATTTTCTCTTTAGTCCTTTTTATAAATATACATTTTATTTTTTATAAATTGATATCATGCTGTGTGTCCTTTTTTTAACCTTGGTGTAGCATCAGAAACATTTTGATTATCATTAAATAGTCTTTGATAGCATGATTTATAGTAGCCATAGAATATTTATTTGTATATATGACTAAAATTTTTCATATTTTTCTCTATTACAAGTAGTGCTGCAATGAATATCACCAAACACAAATCTTTGTAACTCTGATGATTTCTTTAAATGATGTTCCTAAAGGTGAAATTATTAAATCAAAAAATAGGAATATATTATTATTTTGAATATTTTTTTTTGAATATTATTAGTTTAGAACTCATTGGAGAACTTGTTCCTTTGTATCTCTCTCTTTCTGAAGGGACTTTATTTTTGGATAAGTCACCACACAAAGAAAATATTGCTAAAGGATCCAAGGGGAAACTAAAAAATTCTTTATGGGGCCAGGCGTGGTGGCTCACACCTGTAATCCCAATATTTTGGGAGGCTAAGGCGGGTGGATCACTTGAGGTTAGGAGTTCCAGACCAGCCTGGCCAACATGGTGAAACCCTGTTTCTACTAAAAATACAAAAATTAGCTGGGCATGTTGGTTCATGCCTATAGTCCCAGCTACTTGAGAGGCTGAGGTGGGAGAACCACTTGAACCCAGGAGGTGGAGGCTGCAGTGAGCCAAGATCATGCCATTGTACTCCAGCCTGGGCAACAGACGAAGACTGTTGTAAGAAAAAGAAACCCTTTTAGGATCTTGGGTTCCTCTTGCAGTTACCTCTTTATGTGGAACCTCTCTCTCCTGGCTGTATTCTAAATTATGTGATGCCTATCTTAAATATGAGTTAGGCTTATTCAACTTGATCATAACACAGCAGTTTAAGTTTATTTGCAACTGCTATATTTTAAATGTCAGTTGTGAATGACATTGTAGAGTGTAGAATATTTTACAAAGGTTGATAGGTCCTTGTGCCTGGTCAGCCTGATTCCTGAATACCTAACCAAACTTACAAAGAGTCAAGACTATGCCCAATTAACCCATTTAAATTTGGGCTCATTTTCTGTCTGGGGCACCCTGATTCCACTTCCATAAAAAGAGAAGCACAGACATATGCCGAGTTCTACAACTGCTGCCACTGGTTTTCTGATCAGATAGGCCAGGATCCACGCTTCACAGGGACTTACTAGATGACTCAACACAGTGCCTCCTCTTCGCTACTAGAGGCATGGCTAGCCTTGCCTGGAGGGGAGATGCCAGGGCAAGTGTTTCTTTCCTTTCTTTCTCAATGGACCTGGCGATGATAGGTGTTTGCATCAGAGAACTGTGTTTCTTGTATAAATCCCAACTGTGTTGCCTCTGGGAGGCAGGTTTACATACTCTGGCTAAGAGTGTTCTCTGGTGCTGGGCCACATGGGCTCATAATCTTAATTTCGGTGCATGTGAGTGTTACAACTGTGAGCAAATTGCTTAACCTAACACAAACTTGCCTCAATTTCCTCATTCTCACAAGAGAGATCTTGATAATGGTATGTACATTAAGATTGCTCTGAGGATTAAACAAGTTAAAACATATAAAAAATATAGAACAATGACTGTTGTGTAACAAGTACTTAATAAAAATCAATGTTACATGAATTTTAGAAGAAAAAGAAGCCATTTTTAGTTTTACCTTCAAAAATATAAATAATCTAAAATCAAGCTTATGTGTCTTAGTTCTGTACTCATGCACACAGTAATTTATTCAGCAAACATTGCACTCTGCTTAGTACTGGGATAAGAGAAGATCAGACACAATAAAACAGTGAGATTATGCATGTAAAGAATTTCATATGGTGCTTATGCTAGATAAATGACATGATAATTATAAAATATAAATAATGTATAAGTATGTTACAAATAGTCATGATTAGAGACACTGTGAATTAAAAATTAAAAATTGTTCATCTAAGGCAAAACTAATTTCAGAATAAACTTGGACCTGGAGGTGTAGGTTCAATATTACTAAGAAACTTTGCATCTTAGTGAGTATCGTCTAGCTCAAGTATTAAGATACAATGTACATTTTAATTACATTGTGGAATTTCAGACCCAAGGAAAATTTGTATATTTGAGAAAGAAATATGGTGTTTCGTTAAAAACATATATTTATTTGCTGTTATTTGCAATGCTTGGGTTGTAAGTCATTTTTGCAAGTAAACCTTGGGGTTGAAAGGAGGAAGGGAAAGGAAGCAAGTCCTCTGAGGGGAATATTCCACAGATGATTGATGTACTCTTTAAAATGAATGTTAATAGAAAATAAAAAGTCAGAATGGTATCACAGAAGACAGCAGACATGGTAAAGAGTACCCAATATATTACTATCTGGTATTCTTTAAGGGAATGGAAATTTACATGGCAGAAGAAGAAAAATTTATCTGAATTCAGCCTCTGTATGAATTCAACCAAAAGCTACAAATGTTTATTTTTCCTTAAGACAGTAAAAGAAAAATGATTATCTAATCAAATAGGAAGCTACATAATGCTTTGGCAATGAAATTTAAGGGTGAGTTTAGGTTAGTCAAAGCAAATCAAATAGAAATTTCCAAAATGTGATATATACATAAGGTGAAATTTCTAGAAGAATAGCTTAGACAGATGTCAGTGGATTTGTTTACAGATGCAAAGTTCTATTGGATGCTCTCATTCCATCACATGCTCCATCAGAGTCATTGCCAAATTTTATATTTGATTCTTGTGTTTATTGTAGATGGTAGCATTAACTAGTAGCCAGAATCCCAGCGGGACCAAAATAAAGAAGGATGCAAAATTGGTTATCTTTATATTGATGTGGAAGTTGTCTCTAACATTGTCTCTAAAGTTGCATGAGCCAATAGGGCTTCTAAAGTCCTTTGCTTCTGATCTTTCAACATGTCCTATCCATTGTTCTGATTGATGTTTCAATTGTTTTTGTTGAAGAGAACAGGGTCTTCTGCCAAATTAAGCAACACCCTCCTTTCCTCCATCATTGCCCCACAGGCACTTGGAATGAATCTCATGATAATTCCCAGAATCCTTTTACTTTAAAACATTTTGATTCAAAAATTCAGATTTCTACTTTATTATCCTTTATCCACTTTCCAAGTGTGCATTATATAGGAAAAATTTACCAATGTTTAATTATCTTTCTTCATAAGTAATTTAATATTTTATACTATCATCTTTGCCTATAGCTATAATTGTTAAAGCACAGCACCTTCCAAACATAATTTATATATTAATAATTTATTATCAAATTATAATATTTTATTACTTATGAGTAGACACATCATGCTTAAATATTACATACATAAAGCCTCATTGTATCATTGTAACAGCTTCTGAAAGTTAGTTAGCAGGAGAGAGATGAGACTCAAATATATTTCCGAGAGACTCTGATGCCGATGTGTTTCACAACATTACGGTCACTGCAATCAACTTCTTTCCATTCCAACTAAGGGAAAGGTATTTGCCAAACCTGAATCTGTCAGAGTTTATCAACAATTGATTGCTGGTAATGCTACTTCTGGAGCCAAATAGTTATCAGTCACTACATGACATTCCAGGTCACAAGTGATTTCAGTTTCAGATTTTCATTGCATGAAACATTTTTCTATTTTTCACTGAAACAATATTTTGGGATCCTGAAGATGGACAAACCAGAGAAAGAATTTAAGGGAAGACTTCATAAAACATTACAGTATCACTAGGCACAGTGAATAAAGAAAACTGAAATTTAACTCTTGCTGTCCTCTCTGGATAACACATACGCTGTAAAATACATGTAGTTTGTAACTTCTCTGTTCATTTACTTCTTTATCTAATACTTACATCTTGATTTTCTACTGTTGTTTGGCACTGCTAAAGCCTGAGACACCACAATGAGCAAGATGCTCAAAGTTTATGCAAAGGACTTCCCAAGACTTGAGTTTCAAATGCAGGCCTACCAAGATCCATCTTCACAAATTTAGATTCAGAAAAGGTGCAGAGGAACCGAAGCATCTTTATTTTCAATAAGCCCCTGAGGTTGTTGTAATGCAGATTGATTGGAACTATCCTCTGAGCAGCAATGATCTAATAGGAAATACAGACAAATAAGAAATTACAATAAAATGTAAGTTCCAAGGTAGGGGTAAGCATAGAGTACTATTGCATGTGTAAGAGCATCTTGTAACATACATTTGAGTTAAGAGAAGAAAAAAAAAGAGTTTTAAGTCTTCCTATAGTATCTCAATTTTCACCATGGTTTTCTACTAGAGCCACTGCTAAGACATATTTCATATATATATGTGTGTGTGTGTGTGTGTGTGTGTGTGTGTCGGGGAGGGGTGTGTATTCACACACACACACACGCAAAGAATATGAACATACTAAAGAAAGGGAAAAACAGCATATCGAGGAAACGGTAGATGGACAATTCAGTCTGGAGAAAAACATGTTTAAAGAAACAAAAGGAAATTCCCCACCAGTACTTTATGAATAAGAACCAAAGTTAGTAAAATGAGCATTCAAATAATAGATACAAGATAATGGAATGAGACAAAACAGAGCATTATAGATATTTTAAATGTGAGAAGCAAATTTAGAATCAAACCAACACTATTATAGAAGCAACACTCAAATTAGAAACAGTGAAGCAAAACATATAGCTAAAAATACAATGATTGATGTGGAAGAAAGCCGTTAGTGAATGCAAATGTGAAAGACATTCAGATTAAAGAAACTGAAGAAAAAGTAATAAATGTGCAGGTCAGATAAAGAAGAACCAAAACAATGATACAATGTCTTGGATGTAGAGAGCCCCACAAATACAAGATAAAATATTCAGATACAACACCGAGACATATCTCTGAGATGAGAAAAAAATTTAACTTTAAATAAAACCTATTGTGTTCCTGAAGAGGGGAAAATCAAGTTTTTAAACTTCGCAGATACAGAAAGAACACCACAGCAAACACATACCAGGAAACTGCAAATGAAAATAAAGCAGAGGAAATGATAAGAATATCAGAAAAGTTTGAGTTCAAGCAAAAGAGTAAAGAAGATGAAGGGCATTTTGCAGTGATAAAAGGTATAATCTACAATGAAGATTAACTTAAGAATATTTATGGAATGACATCAAAACTAAGTAAAAAACTGCTGGAAACAGGATGAATAGATATGCAAATAAAGTAGACAAAATATAAGAAAGGACATAAAGGATCCATATAACATAGTAAGAGAAGTGGTTTATATATGTATATTGACATGTATATATATATGTACCCAATGAATGAATATTTAAGACAATAAAAGAAATTTCTTATCTAAAAGAAAATTTTAAGATGATCTTTTAAGATAATAAAAGTAATTCTCTTTTGAGAATTGCTTTAGCCTGACTCCCATTCAATCTATTTTAATCTTTATTTTATTCTAATTATTCTGCAATTTTTTAATTTTAATTTTTATGGAGATGATAGTAATTTTGTAGTAATATCAATTAACAACAATAGGGTAGTAATAGGGTAATATCAATTAGCAAAAATAAAACATTTGTTAATATAAACTACCAGCAAGAATGTAGAGAATCAGGCCTATTCAGACACTGTTCACAAGATCTCTTTGGAAAGCAGTTTGACCCATCTATCAAAAATGCTCTGCTCTTTGGTCCACTAATTCCTGTTCCAGAAATCAATACTCTTGCAAGCATATCAAGACATTGTACAAGGGCATTATCTATAACATATAAGAAATATCTAAATGCACATCAAAATAAAGCTGGCTAAAAATTAGAATAGATCCATACAAAGAAATTAAAAAAAATGATTAGGTGGAAAAAACATTTATACATTATACTAACATTTCTTTATTATTGAAATGTTGGCATCCAGAGATCTTTATTCTTTTAATAGCTTTAGAGTATTGCTTTGATGAATAATATTTTATTTATCTATCCATCTATCTATATCTGTCTGTCATCTATCTATAGATACATGAATATATGTTGATCTATGCTTATTAAATGTAAAATTTCAGAATGGGCAAAGGGAAACTCATTTTTCGTATAGGCTGTTTAAAAAAGTTTACATGAGCTGTTTAATCTTTTTAACTATATGAATATTTTAGTTGCATAATAATAAATAATGCACTGCCTTGTATGCAGTATGTTATGATGAACTTAAATAAATCTTGGCTACAAATTTCACAGAAGCATCAAGTGCTTAATACTTAAGTGCACTGAAGAGTGGTATTATCAACATACATAGGCAAAGCGTTACTTATAAATGTGAAAGTCAAGCAAGTCCAGAGTGACCTTTTTTTAGGAGACCCTGAGGACTCCTCACCCTTCCTTAAGTATCAGGTGGATGGACAAAGAGTTCTTGATAACATTTATGTCTAGAACCCTGGACAAACATTATTCAGAATCAGTGGCCCTCAGCCACTGTCACTGCAGACACACATTACACTGTGGCAGCTCAACTAGAAACTTTGATGGTAGAAGTTTCCTCTATCTACTTCATCAAGTTGAACAACTTATATTATTAACTGCATACAATTTCTGATGCATCAACATGGGATGTACAGGGAAGTATCACAGAAAAGCAAAAACTAACTGGGAGATAAGTTTGTTCCTGTTTTGTACACACCCTGCCCCATTACTCCATAACCAATAGGAATATGGAGAGCCTCTTGAAAAGAGAACAAATTTTTATGCCTTCTTTTCCATAACCTTTATATGAGAAGGAAAAAAACCTTCTCTTAACACCCACCAGCAGTATGAGATCTGAATAAATAAAGCTTTCAAAATTGGAATTTCAAAATCAGAGCCACGTAGAGCACAAGTAAACAGATTCTAAGTACAAATTTCAGCAAGGGCAGTGGGTACACGGAAAAACAGATCAATTATTTTAAAGATATCCACACATTGAAGCATGACACAGATTAAGATTGGGAAAAAATCTTTGTGTCCTATTTTGAAATCATGTTTAATGCTTACTGTAAAGGTCACAAGGCATTAAATTAATGCTTTGATATACAGAAAGTGCAAATGGCAATGGAATAATGAAAGCACTCTCAACAAAGAAGCATACTTTTGAAAGAATTAGGTCATTGAAGGTTATTAAAGCTTGGACGGTGTAAGGTTGGAGTGGTGTCATGGTAAACATTTATCACGTTTGTTTCCCAAACATATTTTGGAACCCGCATCAAACATCAAACAACATGAGTATGTCAAAAGATCAGCTAAGACCAGAAATAGGTAAAGTTAATGATTATGCAAATTTGAACTTTTGCTTTCCAAAGATTAAAAATATATATAAAAAATCAGTACTTGTTTCTCTCTATCCTATTTTAGTCTCAGCTGTTGGGTAAGAATTCTTCACTATATTTTTATTTTTAAATCCATTACTCACATACCTAAAACTCATAATTAATTTTATGTTAGGTTTTAACTGTTTTTAAGAAAAAGAAGTGTACAATTTGGTATTTCATAACAAAATAAATATTTACAAAGTATCTTAGGAGACAATTTGAAAGTTTTTGCCATCTGAATTATCTTTTTCCCTCAGACTTATTGAGGTATAATTGACAGATAAAAATTGTACATATTGAAGGTATACAAAATGATTTTTAATGAGTAGTAAAATGATTACCATAGTCAAGCTAATTGACTATTCATAACCTCACACAGTTACCCTTTTTTGTGTGTGGTGAAAATATTTAAGATCTACTTTCTTAGCATTCCACTTATTTAACTCAATGGTCTATAACAGAAAAACTGACACGAGACTAGGTTCCAGGTTAGTTTTGTTTGAAAAACATCTAATTTCATATATGTTTTACAAAGCATTGTTAAACAACATCACAAAATAGTCATAGTCTTTTTTAGTGTTGGGTGCAGATGTGAAATACACAAAAAGTCTCAAATACATATCTACACTCTAGAGAAGATGAAAATGTCCTATATCTGTGCTGTCTAATAAATCCACTAACCACCTATTGCTATTGAACAGTTGAAATGTGACTAGAACAACTGAGAAAAAAATACTAAACATTTGGGGATAAATCTATCAAAAGACAAGGAGCCATGTACACTGAAAACTATGAAACATTACTGAGAGAAATGAAAGGAGAAGTCATACACTAAGACAAAAATTTGCAAAGCATATATCTGATAAAGAACTTGTATCCAGCCAGGCGTGGTGGCTCATGCCTATAATCCCAGCACTTTGGGAGACCAGGGCAGGTGCATCATCTGACATCAGGAGTTTGAGACCAGCTTGGCCAACATGGTGAAACCCTGTCTCTACTAAAAATAAAATTAGCTGGGCATGGATGGTGTGCACCCATAATCCCAGCTACTTGGGAGGCTTAGGCAGGAGAATCACTTGAACCTGGCAGGTGGACATTACAGTGAGCCAAGATCATGCCACTGCACTCCAGCCTGGGGAACAGAGTGAGACTCTGTCTCAAAAAAAAAAAAAAAGAAGAAGAACTTGTATCCTGAATACATAAGGAGCTCTCAAACTCAGTAACAATATGTACTTATAAAATGGGCAAAATATTTGAACAAGCACCTCATCAGAGATGTGTTTAGAAAAAATAAGCACATGAAAAGATACACAACGTCAGTAGTCATTGGGAATATGCAGATGACAGCCATAATAAACATCCCTACACACAGGTGGTTAGAATTAAAAAGACTGATCACACCAAGTTTTGGTGAGGATGCAGAAAATCTGGAACTTTCATACACAGCTGATGGGAATATAAAATGGTACAACCACTTTGGAAAGCAATTTGGCAGCCTCATGACAAGTTAAACATGCACTTACCACATGATCCAGCCATTCCACTTCTAGGTATTTACCCAAGAGTGTTGAAAGCGAAACATCCATACAATAACTTGTACATGAATGCTCACAGCAACTTTAAAAACAGTAATAGCTCAAAACTGAGAACAACTAAAATGTTCATGAAGAGATTAATGGATAAGCAAATTGTGATATATCCATATGATAAAATACTATCCAAAAATTTTATAAATTGTGTCTTGATACATACACCTAATGGATGAATCTCAAAATAATTATGCTGATATTCCTTCTGTGGATTTCAAAATCTCTCAAGAGACTCTCATTAGACACACTCTCAATACTGTCATTAGTATTCCTAATATTGGTGTGAGACAGGCAAGTGGCTAGGATCATTACCCTTTACCACTTGCCAGCAGCCTAAGGTGTCTATGTGCATGGAGAAGTTTGGAGAGCAGGAACAAGGGCAGTTTATCATTGGCACAAAACAGCACTTTCAACCTTGTAAACCCTTCTACAACATATCGCAGAATTATTTCCAAGTTAATTTTGCTGGAGTTAGGAATCTGAAAATTCCTTGTTTGGGAACTTTCCAATTGCAATCTTGATGTTTAAAAGCCATGGGCATGCAGTTTTAAATTTAAATAACATTGTTTTTGCTTTGATTCATTGCTTCCATAAACAGTGTTAAATATAGAATTATAAATACGAAGCAGCTATGTAAGCTTCAGGGATTCCCCTTCAGTAACCACACTGCTATTTGATTGTCTTGCAGGCAGGCACATATGTGTTAGTCATTTATGATTGACTTAGAATGAGTTCCCCTTCCCTTTATTGTTATCAACACTAATTTTCTATAAAAAGATACTGACAGACTCAACTTAACTACATTTTACATTAAAAATTAACAAATGATCCAGCCACAGAGTTATTTTTATTTTAAAAAATCCAGATTATAATTTCTTAAGTTTTTTGTAATGTATTTTGTTAAACTTTACTATGCTGAAAATAAAAAAATTCTTTTGTTATATATTTTAAAGGCCTACAAATAAAATGTAGCCATTATTTATATGACAGTTCTAGACTAGAGAAAAATGTGAAAGTTTGCATTGAGAAACTTGTGGATACATTTCAAGGAATAACCAAAGTTATGTAAATAGTGTGCAGGCAGAAAAAAAAGTTTACCTCATTGAAGGTAGAACATTTGGTAAATTAGTTTAAGAGTAATTTTTCTTCAGGTTGTGCCCCTGAAAAACTTACATTTAAGTTTGTGCTCTGAGAGTCAAATTATAAATTGTTATAAAATCATTTATAAAACATAAAATTGTCAAGCTATCTTCTGGCTTTTGTAGTCATCGTTATCTTCATCAACTTCTGCCTCTACTTGGCCAACAGCAATAAGTTGTTGCAACTCTTCTATGGTTAGATCATCGGGGTAAGAGTCTTGTAGCTCTTCCACATCTTCACTTTCTACCTCCTCAAATCCAACCTGCTTTGCTAGGTCAACACAGCTTGCCTTAATTTTTAATAAAATTGCTTGGAAACTTAAAATCCTTCAAATTCATGAATTAAGTTATGTAAAGTTTTTTTACCACATACAATGCAAGTACTCTTTTTTTTTTTTGAGACAGAGTCTTGCTGTGTCACCAGGCACCAGGCTGGAGTGCAATGGCGCAATCTCGGCTCACTGCAACCTCTGCCTCCTGGGTTCAAGCAATTCTCCTGCCTCAGCCTCCCGAGTAGCTGGTTCTACAGGCATGCACCACCATGCCCAGCTAATTTTGTATTTTAGTAGAGATGGGATTTCACCATGTTGACCAGGATGGTCTTAATCTCTTGACCTTGTGATCTGCCCACCTCGGTCTCCCAAAGTGTTGGGATTACAGGCGTGAGCCACCAGGCCCAGCTCGCTCTCTCTCTTTTTTTTTAAATATACTTTAAGTTCTGGGGTACAGGTGCAGAATGTGCAGTTTTGTTACATAGGTATACATGTGCCATGGTGGTGGTTTTCTGCATCCATCCCCCGGTCATCTACATTAGGTATTTCTCCTAATGCTATCTCTCTCCTACCCTCCCAATCCCCCACAGGTACCTGTGTGTGATGATCCCCTCCTTGTGTCCATGTGTTCTCATTGTTCAACTCCCACTTATGAGTGAGAACATGCAGTTTGGTTTTCTGTTCCTGTGTTAGTTTGCTGAAAATGATGGTTTCCAGCTTCACCCATGTCCCTGCAAAGGACATGAACTCATCCTTTTTTATGGCTGCATAATATTCCATGGTACCACATTTTCTTTATCCAGTCTATCATTGATTGGCATTTGGGTTGGTTCTAAGTCTTTGCTATTGTGAACAGTGCTACAATAAACATACATGTGCATATGTCTTTATAAAAGAATTATTTATAATCCTTTGGATATATACCCAGTAATGGGATTGCTAGGTCAAATGGTATTTTTATTTCTAGATCCTTGAGGAATCGCCACACTGTCTTCCACAATGGTTGAACTAGTTTACACTCCCACCAACAGTGTAAAAGCGTTTCTATTTCTCCACATCTTCTCCAGCATCTTTTTATTTCCTGACTTCTTAATGATCACCATTCTAACTGGCATGAGAGATCTCATTGTGGTTTTAACTTGCATTTCTCTAATGACTAGTGGTGATGAACTTCTTTTCATATTGTTGTTGGCCGCCTAAATATCTTCAAGAAGTGTCTGTTCATATCCTTTTTGATGGGATTGTTCCCCCACACGCACCCCATATATTTGTTTAAGTTCTTTGTAGATTCTGGATGTTAGCCCTTTGTCAGATGGGTGGATTGCAAAAATTTCCTCCATTCTGTGTGTTGCTTCTTCACTCTGATGATAGTTTCTTTTGCTGTGCAGTAGCTCTTTAATAAGATCCCATTGTGTATGTTGCCTGTTCACTCTGATGATAGTTTCTTTTGCTGTGCAGAAGCTCTTTAATTAGTTTAATTAGATCCCATTTGTCAATTTTGGCTTTTGTTGCCATTGCTTTTGGTGTTTTAGTCATGAAGACTTTGCCCATGCCTATGTTCTGAATGGTATTACCTAGGTTTTCTTGTAGGGTTTTTATGGTTTTAGGTCTTATGTTTAAATCTTTAATCCATCTGGAGTCAATGTTTGTATAAGGTGTAAGGAAGGGATCCAGTTTCAGCTTTCTGCATATAGCTAGCAGGAATATGGTACCAGCCACTGCAAAAACATACCAAATTGTAAAGACCATCAGTGCTATGAAGAAACCACATTGACTTATGGGCAAAATAACCAGCTAGCATCATAATGGTAGGATCAAATTCACACATAACAATATTAACCTTAAATGTTAAATGGGCTGAATGCCCCAATTAAAATACACAGAGAGCCAAATTGGATAAAGAGTCAAGACCCATTGGTGTGCTGTATTCAGGAGACCCATCTCACTTGCAAAGAAACACACAAAGGCTCAAAATAAAGGGCTGGAGTAGTATTTACCAAGCAAATGGAAAGCAAAAAAAAAAAAAAGAGAAAAGAAAAAACAGGTGTTGCAATACTAGTCTCTGATAAAACACACTTTAAAACAACAAAGATCAGAAAAGACAAAGAAGGGCATTACATAATGGTAAAGGGATCAATGCAACAAGAAGAGCTAATTATCCTAAATATATATACACCCAATACAGGAGCACCCAGAGTCAAAAAATAAGTTCTTAAAGATCTACAAAGAGACTCAGATTCCCACACAATAATAATGGGAGTCTTTAACATCCTATTGTCAATATTAGACATATCAACAAGACAGAAAATTAACAAGGATATTCAGGACTTGAACTCAGCTCTGGATCAAGTGGACCTCATAGACATCAGAACTCTCCACCACAAATCAACAGAATATATATTCTTCTCAGCGTCATGACACTTATTCTAAAATTGACTACATAATTGGAAGTAAATCACTCCTCAGCAAAGGCAAAAGAATGGAAACCGTGACAAACCATCTCTCAGACCACAGTGCAATCAAATTAGAACTCAGGATTAAGAAACTCACTCAAAACCACACAACTATATGGAAACTGTACACCCTGCTCCTGAATGACTATTGGATAAATAACGAAATGAAGGCAGAAATAAAGATGTTCTTTGAAACCAATGAGAACGAAGACACAATGTACCAGAATCTCTGGGACACATTTAAAGCAGTGTCTAGAGGGAAATTTATAACACTAAATGCCCCAAAGAGAAAGCAGGAAAGATCTAAAATCAACATCCTAACATCAAGATTAAAAGAACTAGAGGAGCAAGATCAAACAAATGCAAAAGCTAGCAGAAGACAAGAAATAACTAAGATCAGAGCAGAACTAAAGGAGATAGAGACATGAAAAACCCTTCAAAAAAATCAATGAATTCAGGAGCTGGTTTTTTGTAAAGATCAACAAAATAGCCCTCTAGCCAGGCTAATAAAGAAGAAAAGAGAGAAAAATCAAATAGGTGCAATAAAATTATGATAAAGGGGATATCACCACTGATCCCATAGAAATACAAACTTCCATCAGAGAATACTATAAACACCTCTGCATAAATAAAACAGAAAATCTAGAAGAAATGGATATATTCCTGGACACTTACACCCTCACAAGACTAAACCAGGAAGAAGCTGAATCCCTGAATAGACCAGTAACAAGTTTTGGAATTGAGGCAGCAATTAATAGCCTACCTACCAAAAAAAAAGTCTGGGACCAGACGGTTTCACAGCTGAATTGTACCAGAGGTACAAAGAGGAGCTGGTACCATTCCTTCTGAAACTATTCCAAACAATCCAAAAAGAGGGAATCCTCCCTAACTCATTTTATGAGGCCAAGTACTCTTTTATTACATCATTCTAGGTTTCTGCAATGATTTCAGTGTCCATTTTGACAGTAATCTCTTCCAAAAATCTGCAACGTTTTCTGCATTCTCACCATCAGTATTTTTTAAAAAGTCAAAAAATAACAGATGCTGGTGAGGTTGTGGAGAGAATGCTTATACACTGCTGATGGGACTGTAAATTAGTTTAGCCATTCTGGGAAGCAGACTGGCAATTTCTCAAAGAACTTAAAACAGAATTACCATTCAACCCAGCAATCCCACTATTGGGTATATACCCAAAGGAATATAAATCATTATAAAAATGTAATTTATGACTCTGTACTCTGTACTATGACTATAATAGCACAAAGGAGGGGGAAAGGGACTAGAGGACTGGAACTATACTGGGACAAAGTTTATGTATACTCTGAAATTAAGTTGATATTGATCCAAACTAGATTGTTTCAAATAAGATATCAATTGTAACCCTCAGGGCAACTACTAAGAAAATAGCTAAAAAGTAAAGTAGAAGAAACAATAAAAATGAAAATGGAACACAAAAAAAAAGCTACTTAATACAAAAGAAACAGTATTTGAAGAATAGAGACACAAAAAGACATAAGACATACAATACACAAAAAAACAAACATAAATCCAACTTTATCAGTGATTACATTAAATGTAAATAAACTAAAATTCCAACCTAAGATTCCAGTATTTCTAGAGCTATAGGTGAGAATACAGCCACTGTTTGAAAGACTGGAAGGCAAACAGTGTCCTCAGAGGAGAGCCAGATTTTCAGTGAAGGAAAAAGATGAAGAGAATCACAGTGAATTTCAAAAGTTACAAAAGGGTGGAAAAATAAGATAGGCTTAAGAATAGGCAGGGCCTTATGGGGATTAGAGAGTGGGAGATGAAGAAAGACCTGCAATTAAGAGATTCTTGTGGTGTTCATGCAACAGGAATAAAAGCCATGAGGTGAGTCTTGGTGGATGGACTCAAGTCAGTGAGTTTTAGTGGAAGGGGTAGGTGTCTGTGACTCCTTCCTGAATCCTGTTAATTGAGCAAAAGATATTGAGAAACCATGGTCTCAGTTCAGAACTGCTCATGTTGGGGAAGGGGTAGGACTACTCTGACTGAGTGGGAATTTCCCCTTGGGTTCTATTAATAGAATTAAAGAGGACTGTGAAAAGCAAAGGTTGCTCAAAGTGCGTTAAAGTAGCATGAGTAAATTCCACCATAACATAATAGTTCTCACCCATAAGAGGTGTTTTGAGTGGTGATCCCTACGGCCTGAAAAGTCTCTCTGTCCATGGCCAGATATATAGGCAGCATGACAACTCAGAAAATAGAGCTCACTAAATGGCCTCTGATGGTTAAAATGGCAGGGAAACTCCTTGGAGTAACATTTAGTTAAAAACTTGTAAGAAAAATTAAATATTTCATAATTTTATATCTAAATTCCAGAATACACTTTTTTGTAAAAATGCTGTAATGAAATTATCATGATACTTGGAGTCAACCAATGAAAGTTCAGTGGTAAAACTGTGACAAACTTGAGTTAGTGTGCGACATGGAGTAATTTGCTAATCTTATGAGAGTTTAATAATCTCTTTTGTCTTTTTCTGTATGTATGTGAGACAGGGTCTCACCCGTGTCACTCAGGCTGGAGTGCAGTGGTGCAATCTTGGCTCACTACAGCCTTAATTTCAGAGCTCAGGTGTTCCTCCCATTTTAGCCTCTCAAGTAGCCTGAACTACAGGTGTGTGCCACCACACTCGGCTAATTTTTTGTATTTCTAGTAGAGACAGGGTTTTGCCATGTTGCCCAGGCTGGTTTTGAACTCCTGGGCTCAAGAAATCTGCCTGCCTTGGCCTCCCAAAATTCTGGGATTACAGGTGGAAGCCACCACACCTGGCTCTTCATCTCTTATATAGGAGATTGGAATAGATACAAAGATCCTTTCAGTGTTAAAAATTTGTTATTTAAATATTTCTCAGCAACTGGAAAATGCCATTCTAGTTAAAACACATTTTTAAATTCTATGACTTATAAAATTATACTTGAAAGCAAAATACCATAAATCAAATTTAGTTTTGTTTTAAAGCATGCAATGCTTTACACTTGAAATTTTCACTAAAATTTCATCAGGACTAATTCAAAATCTAGGGAGAAGTTTGAAAGAGAGATAAATACAGTTTAAAATATATTTTCATTTTATGTGAAAAATGATAAAATTTTTTAAAAATTTTAAAAATTTATTTTAAAAATAAAATGATCAAATTGGAATGCAATAATGTTCTCGTAATTCCTTGGACAAGCGTATTGTTTAGAGAATGTTGTCTGTTTGGAACTCAGTTGCACATTTGAGTCAGATACAACTCCTCAAACAATATGAACATTTTAAGATATTTCATGAATGAGTATTTAGGTTTCTATGGCAAACCAAAGAAAGATCAGTCCAAATGTGCATCTGAAAAATACAGCAAAGCACAATTTACCTTCTTTCTCTTTGAGTAAACTGTCACTTAAAATAAAGCCTGCATCTTGATGCTGTCAAATAATTTTGCTCATTTTTGCACTAATGGAAACCATCATTCTGAACAAACTGACACAAGAACAGAAAACCAAACACCACATGTTCTCAATCATAAGTGAGTGAGAAATGTAAGTGAGAGACTTACATTTCATGGAGAAATGTTAAGTGTTCCATTACTGTCTGAGGATTAGTAACTGCTAGTAAAGTAATTAAGGGAAATATTTAAATTACAAGGCATGATAATAACTGTGTTCTGATGTTTTCCCTAAATATGCTGTAATAATTTTCAATTTTCAAAACCCTTAAAAAAAGGAACATTTTATATTTTTATGCTTCCATAAAATTAAGAGACTGATGATGTAGATAGTTAATGGAGGCTTACTAGTATATATTTTATTCTTTTGCTATATCTGCACTAATACATTTCAGAGTCTAAGAAATAGAAAATAAAAGTTATCTTTCTCTCTTGTATTCAGCAGAAAACATTAAAATAAGAAAATCCTAAGGATAATTATTGGATAATCTAACACTTCTGTTTTATTATTATTATACTTTAGGTACTGGGGTACATGTGCAGAACGTGCAAGTTTTCTACATAGGTGTACACCTGCCATGGTGGTTTGCTGCATCCATCACCCCATCATCTACATAAGGTATTTCTTCTAATACTATCCTCCCCTATCCCCTGACCCCCTGCTATTCCTCCCCTAGCCCCCCACCCACCAACAGGCCCCAGTATGTGATGTTCCCCTCCCCGTGTCCATGTGTTTTCATTGTTCAACACCCACTTATGAGTGAGAACATGTGGTGTTTGGTTTTCTGCTCTTGTGTCAGTTTGCTGAGAATGATGGTTTCCAGCTTCATCATGTCCCTGCAAAGGACATGAATTCATCCTTTTTATGACTGCATAGTATTTCATGGTGTATATGTGCCACATTTTATTTATCCAGTCTGTCATTGATGGGCATTTGGGTTGGTTCTAAGTCTTTGCTATTGTGAATAGTGCTGCAATAAACATACATGTGCATGTGTCTTTATAGTAGAATGATTTATAATCCTTTGGGTATATACCCAGTAATGGGATTGCTGGGTCAAATGGTATTTCTAGATCTAGATCCTTGAGGAATCGCCACACTGTCTTCCACAATGGTTGAACTAGTTTACACTCCCACCAATAGTGTAAAATCGTTCCTATTTCTCCACATCCTCTCCTGCATCTGTTGTCTCCTGATTTTTTAATAATTGCCATTCTAACTGGCCTGAGATGGTATCTCAATGTGGTTTTGATTTGCATTTCTCTAATGACCAGTGATGATGAGCTTTTTTTCATGTATTTGTTGGCTGCATAAATGTCTTCTTTTGAGAAGTTTCTCTTCAGATCCTTTGCCTAGTTTTTAATGGGGTTGTTTTTCTCTTGTAAATTTCTTTAAGTTCTTTGTAGATTCTGGATATTAGCCCTTTGTCAGTTGGGTAGATTGCAACATTTTTTCCCATTCTATTGATTGCTGATTCACTGTATTGATGGTTTCTTTTGCTGTGCAGAAGCTCTTTAGTTTAATCAGATCCCATTTGTCTATTTTGGCTTTTGTTGCCATTGCTTTTGGTGTTTTAGTCATGAAGTCCTTACCCATGCCTATGTCCTGAATGGTATTGCCTAAGTTTTCTTCTAGAGTTTTTATGGTGTTAGGCCTCATGTTTAAATCTTTAATCCATCTTGAGTTAATTTTTGTGTAAAGTGTAAGGAAGGGATCCAGTTTTAGCTTTCTGCATATGGCTAGCCAGTTTTCCCAACACCGTTTATTAAATAGGGAATCCTTTCCCCATTGCTTGTTTTTGTCCAGTTTGTCAAAGATCAGATGGCTGTAGTTGTGTGGCATTCTTTCTAAGGCCTCTGTTCTGTTCCTTTGGTCTGTTTTGGCATCAGTACCATGCTGGATTGATTACTGTAGCCTTGTAGTATAGTTTGAAGTCAGGTAGCATGATGCCTGCAGCTTTTTTTTTTCCCTTAAGATTGTCTTGGCTATGCAGGCTCTTTTTTGGTTCCATACGAAGTTTAAGGTAGTTTTTTCCAATTCTTTGTAGAAAGTCAATGGTAGCTTGATGGGGATAGCATTGAATGTATAAATTACTTTGGGCAATATGGCCATTTTCACTATATTGATTCTTCCTAACCAAGAGCATGGAATGTTTTTCCATCTGTTTGTGTCCTCTCTTATTTCCTTGAGCAGTGGTTTGTAGTTCTCCTTGAAGAGATCCTTCACATCCCTTGTTAGTTGTATTCCTAGATATTTTATTCTCTTTGTAGCAATTGTGAGTGGGAGTTCATTCATAATTTGACTCTCTGTTTGTCTATTACTTGTGTATAGGAATGCTTGTGATTTTTGCACATTGATTTTGTATCCTCACTTCTTGAAAGAAATTACTTTATGCATCTTTAAGGATTCTATTAATCATCATTAAGTAGATTAGGATTGGAAAAAGAAATGATCCAGCATCAACTACTAAGTTCAAAATTGTTTTTGATGGTCTCTGAATGCGTTATATACTAGGTACCATTCTGGTAGCGTTTATAGAAAACTGCCTTTGATATTTCATTTTACCAAGGGTGGTGGGGAAGTCCATTTGAAAAGACATAAATATAAAGTCACTGAACAGTGCCTTTGTAATTGGCTTTCTGTGCAACCTGAGGAAAATGTCTTAATCTCTATTTTTCAACAAGAAGTTAATTATTAATTCATGTATCCACACACATGTGTTAAACATTTATTAATAATTGTGGTCTATGTCTTTCATGGAATGCTCTGTGGGTTAGACACTAACCTGGGGGTTGTGAAGGTGTGGATGGGAGTTACATTTGGAAGAAAGCTCACACAGGAGAAGATGAAGAGGAATCACCAGGAGGGCTTGCTGGCGTCTATAAGGCCTCACTGGGTGGGGTTAGCCTAGTGATGCTGTTGGGTCCAGCATCTGGTCCTCTGCATTGCATGCTTTAAAACAAAACTTTTTAGTAGCAGTTTGTTACTAGTCTCTGGATGATGGACTAATGTTAACCAAACCTCGTTGCAGACTTCTTTGTAAACCAAAATACAATGAATTCTTTTTTTTTTTTTTTTTTTTTGAGGCGGAGTTTCACTCTTGTTACCCAGGCTGGAGTGCAATGGCGCGATCTTGGCTCACCGCAACCTCTGCCTCCTGGGTTCAAGCAATTCTCCTGCCTCAGCCTCCCGAGTAGCTGGGACTACAGGCATATGCCACCATACCCAGCTAATTTTTGTATTTTTAGTAGAGACGGGGTTTCACCATGTTGACCAGCATGGTCTCGATCTCGACCTCGTGATCCACCTGCCTCGGCTTCCCCAAAGTGCTGGGATTATAGGTGTGAGCCACCATGCCTGGCGCTACAATGAATTCTTTCATAGAAAAGTGGGCAGTCCTTTTTCAGTGACCAAAATGATCAGTGACACTACTCAAAGCATCCCAAAAGAGTAATCAGAATATGGCTGTCCTGGCAAGGAATATGGCAAAAGGAGGTTAGTATTCCTGAGGAGGATCTGACTAACAAATATGCTGACCTTACAGCAAAGCACTTGCTCTAGAATTCTCCTGTTCCCACAATTGAGACACAGCTTCATTTTCTTTGCTTCTCCTCAAATTCTGTCGATAATGATACTTTTCTTCTTCTTCTTTTTTTTTTTTTTTCAAGACAGTCTTGCTCTGTCACCCAGCCGGAGTGCAGTGGCACTATCTCGGTTCACTGCTCCTAGGCACAAGCGATTCTCATGCCTCAGCCTTCTGAGTAGATGAGATTACAGACATGTGCCACCACATCCAGCTAATTTTTGTATTTTTTCAGTAGAGAGCGGGTTTTACCATGTTGGCCAGGCTGGTCTCAGACTCCTAACCTCAAGTGATCCGCCTGCCTCAGTCAAAGTGTATTCCCAAAATGCTGAGATTACAAGTGTGACCCACTGCGCTCGGCCCTGATACTTTCTTACTTAGATATAAATATTTCAGATTGAGCCAAGTTAGTTGTCCCTAGTGAAGGAACTGTTCCAGGGCTCAGAGACATTCTGTCTCCTCCCATCATGTGCTGATTTAAGTCGTTTATTTCTCAAGGGACAACGTTGTACCTCCTACCTCTAAATTTTCTGGGGCATCTCACTATGCCTTTATATACTGTCTGTAAAAGTTCTCAGCATGTCATGGGAGAAAGTTTAAAGTATGATTTTTCTAGAATATTGGAAGAATATCAAAATATACAAAACTATAATTTAGATCATAAAATTTTGTCAAAGTAACCAATGAATAGAAATACAATAATTTAAAAGTTGCTATAAATTTGCTAGAACACTTAAATCATAAGTTTAGATAGTAATAAAAAATATCTGTATTTAGGCTGAGTAATAGTTTTTGAACATTTCAGGGAAGGTCTCTAGAAGCACAGGTATACTGGAGCTATTATTACCTGTGATCTTTATGTTAGCTGAATTAAAAAGTAAAATCTCAGTCAAATAAGCCAGATGGTTCTGCACATTTGATTGGAGCGGGACTCATGATTATTGTCTTAGATTCCTTTCTGTCAAGAAAAGGCTTAAGATCCCCTAACCCAGAAGCAGCAAGGGTCTTGTAAGAAGAGGAAGGAAAGGATTAATAGATCTCATTTGGGATTTATCTGACTCCTGGCTCTTCTGGCCAGCTTCTGCCTGCCCTTGAAACTTCCCTAGCTTTATCTACAGATTATATTGGACTTGCCTTCTCATTTCTTATTAGGGTTTGTCATATCCTTCTACTCTTTAATCTTAGCTCTAACTCATAGTACCATGAGTTCTGTTGCATCTCCATCACAGCTTCTTAGGTGTAACCTCTGAGCCATATCACTGGATTCAGCTAAGTGCCAGCTGAATACAGCTTCCCCTGTATCCATGCTCCAGCCCTTCCACTTCTTACTGGACTAGAGATCTGGCTTGGATCCTTCCTTTCCTGCTTGGAGTTAACTCTATCTGATCCAGAGGGTTATGATCTATAGGTTCCAAAATGTATTCAAATGTGGTCCAACATAGTCTTCAAGGAGTTGGGTCTCCAGCGACTTTGCATTGAGTACTACACGATGTATTTAGAGGCAAGGCAGCTTCTTCCTATATACATTCCTGTAAGTTCCCAAGTCAGTTATTCCTTTAAGAGGAGAAAATAAATAACAAAATGTGTAAATGTCTTTCCTACTGTACATGCCTCTTGTACAGGCCACTCAAGTGATGGCTGTTTTCTTTTCCATACCCCTCATATGATTGGGCCAGGAGGACAGACAGGTGTCTGTCTTTCTCTTTAGTATTGCCTCCAGACCATTGTCTTTCCCCTCTTTATAAAAACATGCAACTTTAAATTTCATGTCATCGGAGTATACTACCTATGACCTCTCCCTGATGTAATCAATAATATACCATCCCCTCGGTCACTTCCCCTCATCCCTTAACTTCAAGATCATCATCTTATCTTCAGCATTGCTTTTTTACCCTTTTTTTTTTCCATTTTTTTACTTTTTTACCTTCTTTGGAGACAGGGTCTCACTCTGTTGTCCCAGGCTAGAGTGCAGTGGCATGATCTCAGTTCACTGCAGCCTCTGCCTCCCAGGTTCAAATGATTCTTGTGTCTCGGCCTCCAAGTAGCTGGGATTACAGGCTTGTGCCACTATGCCTGGCTAACTTTTGTATTTTTTAGTAGAGATGGGGTTTTGCCATGTTTTGCCTTGGCCTCCTAAAGTGCTGGGATTACAGGTATGAGACACCACACCTGGCCTGCTTGGTGATTTTAGTATATGCAAAGATGATTCTATCACTTTGACTGGATAGGCCCTGGACTAACTGCCCTCCAATGACCTTTTGTTCCTCTGTCTCTCAGTCTCTCACTGATGGTCATCACAGATCCCGACATTACCAATAACTATGACCCCTCCATAATCTCAGTTTAAAGCATTGCACTTTCTATCATTTACAATCTTTCCAGCATATATCTGCTAGCACTTCAATTACAAAATCGTTTGACTTACCTTGAGACCCTCAATTCATTTATCCTATCCTACTTGGATAGCATAGGATTCTTACTTTATATCCTTTCTTAGATTGAATTCCATGGTCAAGGATTGTAAATACTCACCATGCACACTCTTAACACCATTGTCCCCTTTTTACTTTGTTATAATGATACTCATTTTGCTAAACTGTTACCCAAGGTACATTTTAGGGTTGGAACTAGGGTTGGAACCCTAGTTCCAACTCTCCATTACTCTTTGTCTGTATTTTAGCAGCTGAATATGGCTAGAGAAAACCATACAACCATGCCTATTGATCTAGTTTAAATTTTTTGTTTTTGAGACGGAGTTTCGCTTTTGTCGCCCAGGCTGGAGTGCAGTGGTGCGATCTCGGCTCACCGCAACCTCCGCCTCCTGGGTTCAGGCAATTCTCCTGCCTCAGCCTCCTGAGTAGCTGGGATTACAGGCATGCACCACCATGCCCAGCTAATTTTTTGTATTTTTAGTAGAGATGGGGTTTCACCATGTTGACCAGGATGGTCTCGATCTCTTGACCTTGTGATCCACCCTCCTCAGCCTCCTAAAGTGTTGGGATTACAGGCGTGAGCCACCACGCCCAGCTTAGTTTTAAATTTATGATCCCACGTCTCATGTATACTGTTTAGCAATCAATCCATATTCCTCGGCTTTATGCACTCCCTTACTCTACTAAATAACTATTTCACATTAGTTCTTTTCTCAAGCCTCCAATATATCTACCTCACTCCCACATTATGACTTTGCTGCAACCTCACCAAGAAATACAAAACAAGAGATGCCAAATTTCCTCCATCACATCTAACCCCTTACTGCAGCTAGTTTGTATCCTCTCCCTTCTCTTCTGTACTATGGATGGACTATTTACTGTCTCTTCTCTGTGTTTCTCTGTCTCTCTATGTCTCTCTCTCTTTCTCTCTCTCTCTCTCTCTCTCTGTCTGTTTTTCCCTGCCTCATCTCTACTGGATAACTCTCATTAGCATGCAACAATTTAATTTCCCCATCTTAAAAAAAAGTTATCCTCCCCTTGACACCACTTTCTCTTCCATCTACTACCCCGTTTTCTCTCTTCTGTTTACAGTAAAACCTTTTGAAAGAGTTGGCTATAACTTGCTGCCTCCAATTTCCTTCTTTCCTTTCTTTCTTTTCCTCTTTCTTTTTTTCCCGTCTTTCTGTCTTTCCCTCTTTCTTTTCTCTTCTTTTGTCTCGCTCTGTCCCCCAGGCTGGAGTGCAGTGGCGCCATCTCTACTCACTGCAACCGCCACCTCCCAGGTTCGAGTTATTCTTCTGCCTCAGCCTCCTAAGTAGCTGGGACTACAGGTGCCTGCTACCATGCCCGGCTAATTTTTGTATTTTTAGTAGAGACAGGATTTCACCATGTTGGCATGGCTGGCCTCCAACTCCTGGCCTCAGGTGATCCACCCGCCTTGGTCTCCCAAAGTGCTGAGATACAGGCATGAGCCACTTCCATTATTCTTAATTCTACTCCTTTCAGGTTTTTGCTTCCACCATTTCATCATAACTTCTCATATCTTTCACAAATGATATTGGGAAAACTGTGTATCCAGAAACAAAAGAATGAAGTTGGATCCATATTCTATACCATATAGAAAAAAATGGATTAACTCAAAATGGTTTAAAGGCTGAAATGCAAGACATAGAACTGTGAAACTTTTTTTTAATGGGGAAATATGTATGTCATTAGATTTGGTGGTGATTTCTTGGATATGACACCAAAAGCACAAACACCTAAAACATTAATAAATTGGACTACATCAAAATTAGAAACTTCTGTGCATCAAAGACAATAAACAAGTGAAAAGCAACCTGTAGAATGGGAGAAAATATTTGCAAATCATATATCTGATAATGGGTTAATATCTAGAATATATAAAGAACTCTTACAGGCCAACAACAACAAAAACAAATAACCTAAATAAATAACCACTAGATATTTAAAAATGGCCAAAGGGCTTGTATTGACCTTTCTCCAAAGAATATATACAAATGGACAAAAAGCATATGGAAAAAATACTCAACATTACCAATGATTTGGAAAATGTAAATTAAAACCAAATTAAAATTAGATATCATCTTACAACCATTAGGACAGCTACCACAAAAACAAACAAACAAAAAATAACAAGTGTTGGCAAAGATGTAGAAAATGCAGAAGTCTTGTGCGCTGTTGATGGGAATATAAAATGGCACAGCCACTATGGAAAACAGTACAGCAATTTTTCAAAAAATTAAAAATAGAATTACTATATGGCCAAGCAAACTCACTTCTGGGTATATGTTCAAAAGAATTAAAAGTGGATTCTCAAAGAAATATTTGCACACTCATGTTCATAGAAGCATTATTTAAAATAGCCAGAAGGTGAAGGCAACCCAGTGTACATAGATGGATGAATGGATAAACAAAACGTGGTACATGTATACAATGGGATACTACTCGACCCCAAGAAAGAAAAAAATTCTGGCCAGGCATAGTAGCTCACAGCTGTAATCCCAGCACTTTGGGAGGCTGAAGCAGGTGGATCATTTGAGGTCTGGAGTTCAAAACCAGCCTGGTCAACATGGTGAAACCCCATCTCTACTAAAAAATACAAAATTAGCCGGGCATGGTGGTGCACACCTGTAATCCCAGCTACTCAGGAGTCTGAGGCAGGAGAATCACTTGAACCCAGGAGGCAGAGGTTTCAGTGAGCCAAGTTCACGTCATTGCACTCCAGTCTGGACAACAAGAGTAAAACTCTATCTCAAAAAAAAAAAAGAAAAGAAAAAAATTCTGACACAACGTACAACGTGGATGAACCTGAAGGATATTATGTTAAATAAAATAATCCAGTCACCAGTCACAGTAAGACAAATACTGCATGATTCCACTTATATGAGGTATCCAGAGTTGTCAAATTTATGGAAATAGAAAGTATGTTGGTAGTTCCTAGGGATTGGGAGAAGGGAAAAATGAGAAACTATTGTTTCATGGGTGAAGGGTTTCACTTTTGCAAAATGGAAAATAATGAAGGTTGGTTGTACAACAGTGCGAATGTACTTAACACTTCTGAACTGTACACTTAAAATGGTTAATATTGTAAATTTTATGTTATGTGCATTTTGCTATAATTAAAAATAAACTCTAAAAAGAATAGTCTCTATCAAGGTCACTAATGACTTACATATTGTTATGAGATGTTGATCACCACCTGCAGAGGTCTGTCTTGCAGACCCTGACTCAGTGATGGATGAATGAAATACACACTCACACAATAGAGTACAGTGTAAGAGTCAGGCTAGGGGGTCGTCAGCTGTTCTCAGAGGGTGATTGCAGCTAGCCAGTGACTACTCCCTGTTCCTCCTTGCATTTATTCAGTATAGATTTAATAATGGAGGTTCTAAGTCAGCACACTTGTGGATAATTAACATGGTTTAAAAGAGTGGTTTTACGAATGATAAAAAGTTTTGGTTCCGGGGCCCAGAGTAAACACCATTAACGGGCAATTCTCCTTCAATCTCCCCCTGAGAGGGGCATCCAGCACAAAGTTTACATGAGTACACAGAGTGGAGACAAAGGAATGTGGGGTAAACAGACTTAACTGGGGAAGATTTTAATATATCCCTAATCTTCACCCTATGACCTAATGCTCTAATGTAAGAACTGGCTGCCTTCAGCCAGTCTCATTAAAACCTCTAAAGACCATAATCTTACACTTTCCCTAATGTTTTCCTTAATATTTTGCCAACCATCCTGAATCTCAACATTGTTAAATGCAATGATTAATTGTAAGTCCTCATCTTACTGAAGCTATTAGAAGCATTTGTCACTAATGACTTACATATTGTTAAATGCAATGATTAATTGTAAGTCCTCATCTTACTGAAGCTATTAGCAGCATTTGATAACGTTGATTGCTCTCTTCTTTATTTGCTTTTCTCATTTGGCTTCTAACTACAAACCTGGTTTCCTCTTATTTCTCTTCTTAGTCTTTGTTCTCTTTTCCTTAACCCTGAATGCTGGAGTTCCCCAAGACTCTGTCTTCAATCTTTTCCATTCCTGGCTCTCTCTTTCGTTAATTATATCCAGTCTCAAGATTTAAAATACCGTCTCTGTGCTGAGGAGCCTAAATTTTTATCACTATCTCCTCTTTCACCTCTGACTAGCAATTTGTATTTTCAATCTCTCCATTTGTATGTCTAGTTGATATCTCAGTCTTAACATATCCAAACTGAAAAAAACTTGATCGTATATTTTATTTTCTTTCACACCACATATCTTATCTGTAAGCAAGTTTTGTTGGCTTTACCATCAAAAAAATACAGAATCCAGTGACTTATTATCTCCACTGTAGTCAATCTGTCCAAATCACTCTATTTCTTGTGTAAAGTCTCAATCATCTCTTGGCTGATTTACTCTAACATGATAGCCAGAAGGATGCTGTTGAAGAATCCTGTTCACTCTTGCACTCTGCTGGCTGACTATATCATACCTTCACCTTTCTCATCATACATCCAATACTCCCTTCCACATCATAACTCTCTACTGATGACCTTGCACTAATATTGCCACCCTGTCTTCCCAGAACTCTTTAATGGCTTTCCATCTCACCAGAATAAAAGCCAAATCCTTACAAAGACCTACAAAGTTAGCCATCCAACTTTGTCTTCTATACGGTTTGACTTTACCCCTTTGCTTAATATACTTCAGCCACCCTGCATACTTTTTAATTTCTTGAACATTCTGGACAAGCTCTATCTCAGGCTGTTTGTATTGGTTGTTTCTTCTATCTGAAATGCTTACCCCCAGATCTTTGTGTGGCTCACACCCTTACTTCTTTCAAGTCTGCTTGAAATATCTCTCAATGAAGCTTTCCTTGATTATCCTATTTAAAATTCCAAGCTTCTCCCAAAACTTCCTTTTACTTTTTCTTCTTTATCATTCTTCATAGCACTTGTCACCATCTGACACACAATATATTTTTCTTATTTATCTTTTTTAATGTCTCCTTCCCACTAGAATGTAAGATCAAGAAAGACAGGTATTTTTGTCTTTTGTTCACTACTCTGGACCCAGTGCCTGAACAGTCCCTTGGACCCAGTAATTCTCAACAAGTATTTGTTGGATGACTTCATAAACATTTGTCATTCAGTAACCAGTGTAAAGTAGCATAATGTTTTATATTATTTTACCTTAGAAATATCACCCTGGAAGGATCATTGGAAGCCTACTGTGTTTATTGTTTATTCTGCAGTAAAGAAAAAATCAGCATTTATGTTGACTTAAACTCTCTAATTCCATTAAATAATGTTTTGAGGGCAAAGTCTATGTCTCTTATTTCTCTATTAATAAGGTTGTGCCTGCACTGAGAAAGCCCATTTTTACCCCTGTGCTGAGGACATACAGCATACTGAAATACTTTTCTATTCTGTGAAAAAGTATTCTCCACAATCTCTTAGTTTTGAGTCCCCTATGGTTTTTTCTTAAAGCACCTTCTTAATAAGTTCTTTCTAAATTAAGCCCAACCATTCTTTCAACAAACAGTTTATAGAGTTGGATTACCTTAGGCACTGTCACAGAAACATAGAAGTGGATTTTGCCCTCAAGTAGCTTAGAGTCCAGTAGAGGAAATGGGTTATCTACATATTAGAGAAAAATACAGTATCATAATACAACTCAGCCAGCACATGGTAAGTAACTTAAGGTATGTAGAGGGTCCTATCTCTGGCTGCAAAGCAGAGCATCTTCCCTTAGAGTAGCCAATAGTGAGAAAGGAATAGAGAACTTGAAAATAGGGTGAGAATTTGGAGCAATTATTAAAAGAATAATGGGTGTGGCTGTTCAGAGCCCTGATGAAAAACCAGATTAAATTGAAATGTGCAATGCGTGGTTAGTTGATAAATCAGATTTAGAATATGCCAGTTCAAGCAAATGTAAGTAAGCATTAGATACATGTAGATCACAAGAAAGATAAAAAGAAGTATAATAAATCTAATAAGTCCCAGTTACTTTGTAGAGGCATATTTTGTAGGTGGAGTTCAATTTTGAAGCTCAGTGACTTAGCATTCCAATTTGCAAGATGCATATTTCTCTGAATTGGTAGCCATAATTTATGAAATTAGGGTCATTTAAGATTTATTTGGATGCAGTCTTTAGATAATAATATTGTATTTTCTTTCACACCACTCCCAGCAGACACGTGCTGTGGCTGTTGTTGATTGAGGACCACAATTCTAGCCACAGGAGATTATCTTCAGCATTTTATTTCTGAGGAGTTGGCAAAATATTCCTTAAGACACAATTCCAGCCAGCTGCCTGATTGTATAAATAAAGTTTTATTGGAAGATAGCCACACCTCCCATTCATTTACATAATATTAATACTGCTTCCACATTACAACAGCAGAGTTGAATAGTTGCAACAGAGACTGGAGACCATATGTCCCACAAAGTATACTATACTTACGATCTGATTCATTACAAAAGAATGCCTATCAATCCTGGTCTGTTGTTTCCATTATCCCATTGACTCTTCAGTGGGAACTCAACTGAAGATTAGAAAAACTCAAAAAGTATAGGGAACAATAGTCAGTGGAATCTCAGGTTTTTTTTTGAGCTTTTGAACCATTTGACTTATTTAAAACATCCTGAATTTTCCCTGTACTAATTTTAAATCAATCAATATTGTCCTTTTTAGTCACATGGAAAGACGGCTATGGTGCAGTGAAAATATCACTTGAAATAACTGTTGAAGATCTGGATTCAAGTTCTCCACTGTCAATTACTAGCCCTGTAACCTTGGACAAGTCACTCAGAAATCAAAGTCTGTGAAGCCAGACATTAAAATAAGGGGAGAGAGATTTTGTACAACTAGTTATAAAGATCAAAAGAGATAATAAAAGTAAAGGAGCTTTAGAAATTAAATAATTATTTCATGATCTAACATTGTTTATAATTCTAAGAATGTGTACACCATATTTGTTAAGAGAGCAGGTTTTGTTGTTAGATTGATTTGAATAATACATTGTTCTAAATATTAGTTGAGATAATTTTTGTAAAGCAGATAGCACAATGCCTGGCACCATCCGCTCTTCTGTATTTTATTACCATCATTATTATGAAACAACTAGCATTTGTCTTTCATAGATATTAATTTTTTAATGCTCTCAGCTGTTAGCCAATCTTTGAATGCTCTAATACTGGCTAATAAAAGGGGAAGACTATTCAGTATGCAGAGCAAACAGTCACATTCCAGAGTTTGTGTACGTGTGCTTCAACTGACCACCATTCCCTGATACAAAAGGTTATCGTCTAAGTCTCTTAAATCTTAATTTAATCTTCTTTCCACTGTTATCATGTTTTATCCATTTTTACTGGTGTTTATTTTTATGTGCATAATACATTTCTGTTTATTATTTCCTATCTCCCACTGCTTTCCATTAATACATGGGAAAATGAGTAAATAGATTTTTTTTCCTCAGAACCATATGCTACTACAATTCCTGAGTTAGCCTGATATGAATGTTATTCACTTTTAGCAAAACTAAGATGATAAAGGGCCACAAAAATCTTAGTCCATTAATTCAGAGAGAAAAAATATATAAATATTAGCATTCTAATAACAGGAAAAGACAACATTTGAACACCTCTCTAGGAAGAGTTGCAAAATATAACATTAATTTTAAAATTGCTTTGGAATTTGTAATAAAGACTAGAATCATTAAGAAATTATTTTGATCTTATCATAAAAGTTAAAAAACCTAGGTGTTCTAACTGGTAGCCAGGGCAGGACAAGGGCTCTCTTCTCCCGTTTCTGAAATATAACCTCTACTTCTTGCCACCAGTGACTCTCTGTATCATGTTGCACTTTAAGGAGCCAGTGGATCTCCACTGCCTTCACCAGGAAAACTTGAAAAGTCATAGAGGCACTCTAGCCTGGAAGATGGAACATGATCTTGTCTCAGAAAATAAAAAAAAAAATAAAAGAGGGAATATGGCCAACATACCCAATTGGCCTGGTCTGACAAACACTAGCAACAACACTATAAGTAGACAAAAGACTTTGTATTTATTTTTGTCTTTTATTGAAGAACTAGGAGATCTTAGAAGTTTTACAATGAAAGAGGAACAAATACTGAGATTCTAGCAAAACAAACCAAAAAAAAAAACTCTTCCAGGCTTAAAATTTTGAAGGAGTATATCATTTAACAAATACTCCCTCCTCTACTAATCTGTCTCTTTCTTCTGGTGTCTTTTATCTGAGTTAGACAACTGAGAAATTAAAGGGAACAGCACAGTCACAATAGACCTCCCTCACCTCTAATACCAACTGCACATTCAGAGGATTCCCAGAATGACCCTCAAGTTAGATAACTTGCTGGACTCACAGAATTTACTGAATGCAATTTTCCTTACAGTTATGGCTTATTACAGGGAAAGATACAGATTAAAATCAGGTAAAGGACGAAGCATTAGGGCAGATTCTGAGGCGGTATCAAATGTGGAGTTTCCATTGTCTTTGCTCTGTAGAGTCAGGACACATTCCTTTCCTGGAAATATGAAATTGAAGTGTGGCAATATGCGTAGAGTACTGACAACCAGGGAAGTTTGCCTGAGCCTCTGTGCCCAGACCTCTCACTGGGGCTCCATCATATAGACTTGATTGATTGCCCATACGATTAATCTGTGTCTCCTGGTCAACTCATACCGTGTGACCCAAAGCCCCCACCTTAAGTCACATTTTTACTGTCTGGCTCAGCCAAAGGTCTCCATCCTAAATCACATTTTTACTATCTGTTGTTACCAGCCTCACTCTGAGATGCAGTGTGGGCAGCCTCCACCCTAAATCACATTGTTGGGCTGTGAGCAAGGCCCCCACACAAACAAAGACACTCCTCTCAGGCATGATATTCCAAGAATTTAGAGAGTACCTCACAAAAACCAAGGACAAAAGCCAGATGTCTTTTTGAACAAGGGTAAATACTTTCCTACCTATCACCTGTATGTAATCCTCTCCTCAAGCGTCTCTGCTTTCTTTCAGAAACCCTACACCAAGCTTGCCTAATCCGTGGCCCACGGGCCTCAGGTGGCCCAGGACAGCTTCGAATGCGAGCCAACACATAAGCTTTCTTAAAACATAATGAGTTGTTTATTTTCAAGCTCATCAGCTATTGTTAGTGTTCATGAATTTATCTATGGCCCAAGACAATTCTCCCAGTGTGGCCCAGGGAAGCCCAAAGATTAGAAATCCCTGCTCTACACCTATCCACGAGGTAAAATATTATCACCTAGTTCACTTTCTTATGGTTTAAACTAGAGGAAAGCCTTAGTTTTAGGTTTCTTCTGCCCAATCCTGACAGACTATGTGGTAGTCAAGGTGAGAAAGGAGTCTAATCCCCAATATAGGCAGGTATACATTTCTTTAATCCTATATAACTGAAGCCAAAGTATTTCACAACTTCTTTCTGCTCAGTAGTAGTAAGAACAAAACACACAAAAAAAATTAACAATGACCACAACTACAAAATTGCTTGATTTTTTCTCCTTCAGGTTACTCAGTTTATGGTTTAAAAGTTTCATTTGCATAATTATTCAGTCAATTTAAGATATAAATTTACTTAAACTGAAATTTTCCTTTCAGGGCTACTCTCTTTTTTTAATGGTTGTCCCTGCCCCATCTTCCTCCCTGAACGATGTTTGGGTATTGTGGGAAACCTGGTGAGAGAAGCAGAAAGACATCTGGTTTACCTGCTCTTTACTAAACCGCACTGACTCTCCTCAAGATAACCCATTCCAATTTGTCTTAGGGTAAGTCCCTTTATCTTACTGCACTCACTGATGGTATAAGTTCAGCATAGGTAGTTCAAGATGATCAGGAATTCAACTAAAGACTTGGAATAGTGGGAGCATGAGAAAGTCAAGAAATTCCTCCCACAGATAGTAATTATAAAAATTAAGCAAGATTATTTAAAACAACAAGTTGAAAGACCTGGAAAATATCCTAAATCGTATACAAAAATATTTGTTTAATAAAAAAACGGCAGGAGAGAAAAATGAGATAAAACAAATCGAAAACAATTTTTTAAATGGCAGACCAAATCCAGTCATTTCAATAATTACCTTAACTGTGAATGGACTGTGCACTTCAAAAACAGAGAATGCCAGACTGGATAAAAACAAAAGCTACATTTTAAATATGCATAACCAGATTTAACTAAGTAAAAGGAGGCTGAGCATGGTGACTCATGCCTGTAATCCCAGCACTTTGGGAGGCTAAGGCAGGCAGATCACTGGAAGTCAGGAGTTTGAGACCAGCTTAGCCAACATGGTGAAATCTCATCTCTACTGAAAATATAAAAATTAGCTGGGCATGGTGGTACATGCCTGTAGTCCTTGGGAGCTGAGGCAGGAGAATCGCTTGGGAGGCTACTTGGGAGGCTGAGGCAGGAGAATCGCTTGAACCTGGGAGGTGGAGGTTACAGTAAGCCAAGATAGCTCCACTGAATTTCAGCCTGGGTGACAGAGTGAGACTTTGTCTCAAAAAAAAGAAAAAAGTAATTAAAAGAATAGAATATATACCACATACAAAAATTATAAGAAAACTAAAATGATTACATTAACATTATATATAAAATAGGTATTAAGACAAAGAATATTCTGGAGACAAAGAGATGTATTGCATAATTAAAGGAATGTATTCATCAGGAAGATATGAAAATTATAAATTTATATTTTTCTAGTGACAGAGTACCAAAATGCACAGAGAGAACCAAAAAGAAAAATAGACAAACCCACAACTATAGTTTGAGATTTCAATACTCCTTTCTCAAAAATTTATAGAACTAGATATAGACTTGAACAATACTAGCAACCAACTGGATTTAATTGATCTTTATAGGACACTTCATCTGATATCTGGTGAATATACATTATTTTCAAGTGCACATTTAGTGTTCACCAAAATAAACCATATTATAGGACATAAAATAAGTGTCAATAAATTTAAAGTGATCTAAATCATATAGTATACATTCTCTGACTATATGAAATTAGAAATCAGTAACACAGCTATGTGAAAAATCCCTAAGTATTTGAAAATTAAAGATTATAATTCTAAATAGCCCATAGGTAAAAGAAGAAATCACTAGGAAAATTAAAGATATTTTTAACTGAAAGAAAATAAAAATACAACATGTCAAAATTCGTAAGATACATCTAAGGAGGTGCTTAGAGAAAAATGTATAGCTTTAAATGCATATATTAGAAAAATCAGAAAGCTAGCATCAATGACCAAAGCTTCCACTTTAAGAAGCTAGGAAAAAAAGGAGTAAAAAATAACAAAAATTGAAGGAAAACATAATAAATGAATAAAGATAAGAGTAGATATGAATGAAATATAAAATGACCAAGAAAAAAAATCAATGAAACAAAAACCTAGTGCTCTGAAAAGATAAATAAAATGTGTAAATCTTTAGCCATACTGATCAATAAATAAAGAGAGACACAGATTTCCAATATTAGGAATAAAAGACATGGAATCACTTAGACTTTACAGCTATCAGAAGGATAATAAGCTAATATTGGAACACTTTTATGCCAATTAACTTGACAACATAGATAAAAGTGACTAGAACTTTTAGTAATATGTAAAATAGAAGTGACAAGAAGGAACATTTGTGCCTTGTTCCTGATTTTAGAGCAGGGGTCACCAACCTGCAGGCCATGGACCTATACTGGTCCATGGCCTGTTAGGAACCTGGCTTCACAGCCGGAGGTGAGTGTATTTATGGCCATTGTCTACGGCTTGTGTTACCACCTGAGCTCCACCTTCTGTCAGATCAGTGGCAGCATTAAATTCTCATAGGAGCACAAACCCCATTGTGAACTGTGCATGTGAGGGATCTAGGTTGCATACTCCTTATGAAAATCTAATGTCTGATGATCTGTCACTGATCCCCAGATGGAACTGTCTGGTTGCCTGTCCCCAGATGTTCCCCAGATGTTCCCTAGATGGAACCGTCTGGTTGTACAAAAACAAGCTCAGCGATTCTACTGATTCTACATTATGGTGAGTTATATAATTATTTCATAACATATTACAATGTAATAATAGTAGAAATGAAGTACACAATAAATGTAATGCGCTTGAATCATCCTGAAACCATCCCTTTTGCCCTGGTCCAAGGAAAAATTGTGCTCCATGAAACCAGTCCCTGGTGCCAAAAAGGTTGGGACCCCTGTTTTAAAGGATCAAGAACTATTGAGTTCACCATTGAGTATGATTTTAGCTGTGGCCTTTTATATATGGCCCTTAATGTGTTGAAGTATGTTTCTTCTTTACCTAATTTTTTGAGAGTTTTTCTCATAAAAGGAAGTCGAGTTTTGTCAAACACTTTTCCTGTGTCTATTGAAATTATCATGTGATTTTATCTTTTACTCTTTAATGTGCTGTATCACAATAGTTGATTTTTATATGTTGAGCCGTCCTGCATCTCAGCTATAAATTCCACCTGATCATGATGTATTATCTTTTCAATGTGCTATTGACTTCAGTTTGCTACTGTTTTATTGAGAATTTTTCATCTATATTTATCAGGGATATTAGTCTGTAGTTTTCATTTCTTCTGATATCTTTGTTTGGCTTTGGTATCAGAGTAATGCTGGCCTTATAAAATGAGTCTGGAAGTGTTCCCCCCGTCTTAAATTTTCTGAAAATGTTTGAGAAGACCTGGCGTTAATGTTTGCTAGAATCCACATGTAAATGCATCTGGTCTTGAGCTTTCTTTTGTTGAGAAATTTTTGATTACTGATTCAATGTCCATTCTAGTGCAGATCTGTTCAGATTTTCTATTTATTCATGATTAAGTGGTAGGTTGTATGTTTCTAGGAATTGTTTATTTCTTCTAGGTTATCCAGTTTATTGGTACGTAATTGTTCATAGTAGTCTCTATGATCCTTTTTTTAAATGTAGTCTCAGTTGAAATGTCTTTTCTTTTATTTGTGACTTGAGCCTTTTCTTTTTTCTCTTAATTAGTCTAAAAATTTGTCAAATCCTTTTTCAAAAAAATCAACTCTTCGCTTTGTTATTTTTTTCTGTTTTTCTTTTTTCTATTTTGTTTGTGCCCTAATCATTGTTTCCTTTCTTCTGTTAACTTCACACTTAGTTAAGTTCTTCCTTTTCTGTCTCTTTGAGGTGTAAAAGTTGTTTAATTAAGAGCTTTCTTTTTCTTTTAATCTAGGTATTTATCACTATAAATTTCTCTCTTAGAACTTCTTTTGCTATATCTCATAAGATTTGTTACATTATGTTTTTGTTTTCATTTGTCTCAAGATATTTTCTAACTTTTTTTATTATTTCTTTTTTGACCTAATGGTTGGTTAAGCATGTGTTAATTTCCACATATTTTAGAATTTTTCAATTTTCCTTCCACTATTGAATTTTAGCTTCACTTAATTGTGGTTAGTAAAGATACTTGTTATGATTTCAATCTGCTTATATTTGTTAAGACTTATTTTGTGACCTAACATGCTAGATCTATCCTAGAGAAAGTTCATATGTATTTGAAAAAAAGTGTGTAGTCTGCTGTTTTTGGATGAACTGTTCTGCATACGACTATTAGGTCTCTTTAGTTAATAGTATTGTTCAAATCCTCTGTTTCTTTATTAGTCTTCTGTCTGGTTATTCTATTCATTATTGAAAGTGTGGTATTTAGGTCTCTTACTATTATTGTAAGGTTGTCTATTTCTCCCTTCAGTTACTTTAATGTTCACTTTTTATATATAGTCTGATATTGAGTGCATATATATATTTATACTTGTGATTTTTTTCCTGGTGGGTGGACTCATTTATTATTACATAATGCCCTTCCTTGTATCTTGTGACAACTATCACTTAAGTCCATTTTTTTCTGATATAAGTGCAGCCACCTATCTGTCTTTTGGTTGCCATTTGCATGGAATACAGTATACTGTGTTTGTCTACCTATTTATTTTTACAAGCCAATTTTGTATTTTCTTATGTTATCATTTGCTGTTTAACATTTTTAATTTCATCTTTGAGAATTCCTTTAACATTTCTTATAATGTAGGTCTAGTCATGATGAACTCCCTCAGCTTTTGTTCAAAAGATAGTTATGGCACATACAGTATTCTTCGTTGGAAATTTTCTTTCAGCAATTTGTATTTATCATCCCCTTTCTGGTCTGCAAGGATTTTGCTGTAACATTTTCTAATAGTCTTAAGAATATTCTCTTGTATGTAAGAAGTCATTTTCTTTTTGCTGCTTTCAAAATTCTCTATCTTTGACTTTTGACAATTTGATTATAATATGGCTTGGTATAAATTTCTTTGGGTTCATCTTATTTGGTGTTCTTTGAATTTCTTAGGTATGATGTCTATTTCCCTCTCCAGATTTTGGAAGGAATCCGTCCAGTCAGAGATTTGAGAGGCTTCTAACAATTCTTTCCCTTTCTAAGGAGAAGCAGGAGCTATGGGTTTTTGTCTGTTTACTCTGTGCAGAGCTGAGGGGTGGGGAGCTATGGTGTCTGCTAGTCCATTCTACTGTCTTTATTCTCTCCCAGGAGGTCAGACTATGCTGGACCTGCCAAAGTTCCAAGACTGGCAAGTCTGATGATATTTCTTAAGAAGTCCCAGAGAAGTTGAGGCATTGAATGTTCAGATTAAATCTTTCCCATTTCAGGGGGATGCTGGGAGCTGGGATATTTTTTATTCAGTCATCTTTTGCTGATCAAAGGAGAAGATCTATGGTATTTACCAGCCCAGTGTGTCACCATTTCCATTCTTCCTCAAACAGCTAGATATGGCTGGTCCTGTCAGAGCACCACTAATGGAAAGATAGAACTCAGTCCTCTGGGGACCCTCCTCAGAAAAGTTGGAACTTTGTGCATATAAACTAGTCCCTTTCCACCCCTAGAAGAAGTTGAGAGCTAGAGAATCTCCTCTTGATTGTATGGTGTCATTGCTGAGGTTTTGGGTTCTGTCAAGAAGATATTCCAAATCTCCCTTTCAGTATTGGTGAGTCTGATTTCCCATGTACAGGAGCCTTTCAGTTATTTTCTTTCAGAATTTCTCACAAAAGAATTTATTCATGAATTTTTGCTAAATCAGTGTGTTTATGAGGAGGAGGACCCAGAAGGACTTCTTATTCTGCCATCTTTCTTTAGTTCTTAATCCAAGGCTGTATCTGACCTTTCCCTTTTTCCTTCTCCAGAAATGAGAAACACCACTGATTTACTAGAAGAAATGAGAGCTTCAAAGCAACTAAAATGTTGTCAGTAAAGAAATTATGTTAGCTGTAACTTCCAAGGTGTTAAGTTACTTTGCTGTCTAATCTCATGTTATAGTTTTGGATTTTTTTTAAGGATTATATGCACCCACCACTACCACCATCATTATTATTTTGCTGAGAATAATTTGACTTCCACTTCCTGCCTGAGGCCTGGGTGCATTATGATAGGAACTATATTTGCTGCTAAAGTGTGTTCTTCTGGTATTTTGGTGAAATCAGAAATTCTGCCATTTCCAATGCTCCAACTCTAATTACATTCTTTTGAATCTGGTGTGCTTTTAATAAAGGGAGGAAAACAGGATTTTTTTTTCAATTTATCTTATCACACTTATATAGAACTGTTTTCCATTCCCTCTAGGAAGCCATGAAATTAGTGCAAGTAATCTATGGATTCATATACTAGTCAGAGCATTTATTATAGGCTAAGCAGAATGTCTCATGTATATGTAAGCTTCTGTCTTTCAACTGCATGTAGGTTTTATTAAAATTGACAAAATGCCAATAATTGAAAGTACTACTAAATTTGTAGAAGCTATTTGTCATACATTTTCCAAACTAATGGATAAGAACTGTAATTACTGTAATATGAGATTTCATTATTTTGTTGTTGCTATTATAAAGAAAGTCATTTTTCATGAATGAAAGTTTGGATTCATTCTCAAATCTATTCTCATTGCTTTACCTACCTTAAGAAGCAATTTTGAATTGGAACGTCTCCTTTATTAAAGAATCTTTTTAGTTTTGCATGTTATTCCAGTCTAAATCTTAATTCCAGCAGCATGACTTCTAGTCTTCTCTGGCAATCAGAGCATTACAGTCTTGGAAGATTTACTGCCTGCAAGCAATTCTAGGAGAGGCATACAATTTTTTACCACATTCTCAGCCAAGAATAGTTATTTTACTCCTACAACTTTATGTAATGGGAGTGTAGTTTGTACATTTCATGTCTGCCCTGCCCATTTTGGCCATCAGAATATTTTTGTAGAGTACTATTTTTTTATTATAAAAATGACACATTAGGGCTTTATGCCTGTGGATGCCACTGAAGAAGCATCACTAAAGTCTTTCTTCCCACTCCGATCATGTCTACATCAGAGTCATGTAAAGAGCCCAAACAGCTGTGGAAGCCCCTCATTGGAGGATTGAGCTTTAAATCAAGCGATGAGAGTCTGAGGAGCTATTCTGAGCAATGGAAAATGCTCACAGCTGTGTGGTAATGAGAGATCCAAATGCCAAGCACTCCAGGGACTTTGGGATTGTCACATATGCCACTGTGGAAGAGGTGGATGCAGCCATAAATACAAGGCCACACAAGGGGAATGGAAGAATTGTGGAACCAAAGAGAACTGTCTCAGAGAAGATTCTCAGAGACCAGTGCCCACTTAACTGGGAAAAAAGGTATTTGTTGGTGGCGTCAAAGAAGATACTGAAGGACATCAGTTAAGAGATTACTTTGAACAGCATGGAAAGATGAAAGTGATTTAAATCATGACTGGCTGAGGCAGTGGCAAGAAAAGGGGCTTTGGGTTTGTAATATTTGATAACCATGACTCTGTGGGTAAGATTGTCATTCAGAATTACTGTACCATGAATGGCCACAACCTTGAAGTAAGGAAAGTCCTGTCAAAGCTAGTGCTTCATCCAGCCAAAGAAATTGAAGTGGTTCTAGAAACTTTAGTGGTGGTCATGGAGGTAGTTTTGGTGGGAATGACAACTTTGGTCACGGAGGAAACTTCAATAGTCGTGTGTTTGGTAGCAGCTGTGGTGGTGGTGGATATGGTGGCAGTGGGGATGGCTATCATGGATTTGGTAGTGATGGAAACAGTTTGGGAGGTCGTGAAAGCTACAGTGATTTTGGCAGTTACAACTATCCAATCTTCAAATTTTGGACCCATGAAGGAAGGAAACTTTGGAAGCAGAAGCTCTGGTCCCTATGGTGATGGAGGTCAATACTTTGTCAAACCATGAAACAAAGATGGCTCTGGTGGTTCTAGTAGCAGCAGTAACTATGGCAGTGGCAGAAGATTTTAATTACTGCCGGGAGGCAAAGCTTAGCAGGAGAGGACAGCCAGGGATGTGACAAGGAAATTACAGACTTCAACAGATCTGTGAACTCAGCCAAGCATAGTGGTGGCAGGGCCTAGCTGCTACAAAGAAGACATATTTTAGACAATACTCATGTGTATGGGTAAAAAACTCTAGGACTGTAGTTGTCACTAATTGTATAATAGGTTATTTTAGTTTCTGCTCTGTAGAAAGTGTAAATCATTCCAGCAAAAGGTTTCAATATAGAATATTTTTTACTTTTTGCACCCATGCTGTTGATTGCTATATATAATAGTCTGATCATGACATTGAATAAGTGTGTCTTTAAGGATAATATTGCATTAGGTACATTTCACAGGAAAACATAATTTTACTGCTTGCACAACACCTTCTTTGCTGAATGATTAGATTTAATAAATTTTATTGCTTATAAATAAAAATACCTATCCTGGTATATGACTTTTTTTTATATAACTTTGTGCTAAATTTACTCAGAGTATAATAAACATGTTTATGGCTCTTAATACATATTCCTAAATTTTTTTCCAGAAATGTGTTGTTTATTTAAACTCCCACTAGGAGCTAAACTTCTACTGTGAATTTTACCTCCTCTTTACCAAAACCGATGATTTTAAAAAAATTGTTGATAATTTGGTAAAATGTATTATTAGAAAAGTGGGACTTTTTATATTTTACTATCTATTTGTATTTCTTCTTCTGAGGATTGTCATTTCTTATTCCTTTTAGCATTAGAACTGGGTTTTCTTTAGAGCCTTTTATTTTTATAGTGTTCCTTGTTTTGCTCAATTTGTAGCTAATCTTCTGTGTTCTTGCACTAAAACTATCAATTTTATCTCAATTGTAGAGTCTCTCTAATGACTTCTGACTATAACTTCTCAGAGTTAACATATAAGAGGATTTTCTTTCTTATCCATATTTATGCAGCTCCTTTTTCATATTATAGTGTAGAACTGGGCAAATGCTAGAACTGTTCTCCAAAATTCTTGCTGTCCATTTTGCTCTGGAGTTGGCTTTTCTATCTAGACTGTATTTTTACTTCAGATATGTTCAAACTTATACCATTGCTTTTAAGACGCACAGTGGTAGTTGTGAAGGTTGTTAAGCCACCCTAGGTTTAGGTCAGAAGGTGGACTTCCTTCTGCAGAGAGGCCGTCAGTTCTTTGATACCATCTCACGCTGTTAAACACATCCTCTAAGACAGTCACTTAAGGTTGTACTATGTATTGTTTCATCATACATTTCCAACTCTAGTCTGTAAAACTGACCACCAAGTGTCTAGTCACTGCCATAGCAACTTCTACATTACAGAGAGAAACAATTGGCAATGAAAATAACTTAAAGTGTGCATCATCTCTACTTTTGAATCATCTGACTTCTTTCCACAGGCAATAAAATTAAACACTCACAATAGAAAATGTATTATTTAAACTAGTAAAAAGATATCATAGAAAGAATGAGGGTGATGGGATGGTGTCCTGGCCAGGATTGGTTCTCAGCTCTGTGCTGCTGGAAGAGGCTCTGACCACCTGCAACCCTGAACTGCAATAATTGAGAAAATAATTATCTTATTTATGTTTATTAATCTCTCTTAAATGTAGATGTAGCTCACATTTATTTCAATACCTAATATTAGATGTGTTTTAGTCTTTAGTTAGAAATATGGTGATGTTTTTATGACCAGAAATATGCCGTAGGAACTTAACTCTTGTTTATATCAATTAGCCTATAGTGAAATTGGTTTCATTAATGATCATTTTTGCTTAAAGTAGCAGTTTCCAAGAACTCATCCACAATGTTAAGTGAGGACCTAGTGTACTTCAGCCAGGCAGGATAGGTCAGGACCTCAATGCCCTTTTCAATTGCCTGCAATTGGCCAGATATAGGTATGAAAGCAGTTGACTCACATAGAAAAAAATAAGGAAGAGCTGAGGGTCAGGATAGATACAACCACCCATGAGCTAAAGAGACAGGTAATTTGTCATGCTGCTCTCAGCCAGGACACTGCCTTCAGCCACGTTTGACCCTTTAAAGCAGCAGTTCCCACCCACGCTGTGTCCATCAGAATTACCTGAAAGATTTGGTAATATGCAAGTTCTCGGGAGCTACCTTTACTGTTTTTAATTCAGTGGGTGATTCAAATGGAACTCAGAATCTTCATTTCAACACGTAACTGATTTTTTTATGAGATGATTTGAGAAACACTCTTTAAGAAATACCACTTTTAAAAGTTAACTGTTTCTGGAAATTCTAGTTGTACCAAAATGTAGCCAAGTGTCTCAACAAGATGTATGCAAAAGGTCATCCTTACTTCACTGATCTGAGCTGCCATCTTTATTATATACTAAATTCCTACATGCATTTGGGTCTATTCATGGATTTTCTAGTCTCTTATGTGCAGCATTCCATTTACATGCCACACTGTGGTAATCATGGAAGCTTTAAAATATGTTTTAGCATCTGATAACTTCATTGCTCTTCTTTCCAAGATATTTCTTGGCTACTTTTTCTTTTGTCATTTTTTAAATATTAATTTTAGAATCTACATGTTCTTTCCTTCTTCATTCCTTCATTTCTGCTCTCTCTTCTTCCCTTCATCCTTTCTTCATCCGTCACTAGGGATGTGCTAATCTTCTTGGCCTCATGCTAATTTTAGTCAAGTTATAATTCATTACCTGGAAAGAAGATAAATTTGAGAGGTCACTATCCTGCTTGTCAAGACAAATTTGATTTGCTTAAGATCAGAAGAAAGGCAAATCAAAGGAATACAACTATTAATATTTTGATAAAAGCACATTAAATGTATAAATTACTTTAGGGAGAACTGAAATCTTTACAATTTTGAATCTTCATATCCAAGAAGATAATATCCTAAAAATCTTTTGTTTCTGTGTGTGTGTATGCATGTTCTTCAAGAATGTTTTAATGTACTTCCCATAAAGTTGTATACATTTATTGTTAAATGTGTTCTGAAGTGTTTTAGCATCTTGTTGCCATTGTAGGTGATATATTCTTTCATTAGTTTTTTCAGTTATTTATTGCTTGTGTTTCTGAAGGACATCAATTTATGCATATTAATTTTACACCACAATTTGTTATTGAAGACTCATTACTTGTGGTACTTTTTTGTTGAATCTCAAGATTGTCAGTTTTGTAATCCAAATATCTAGAAATAGTAATAACTTTATCATTTCTTCAAATTTCATGACTAATTCTATTGTGTAAATAGCATTGAATAATACTCCCTGTATAAAATATTATTATGTTAAGAAATTGTCCCTTTTATTAAGTGTTCTCATCAAGAATGGACATTGGACTTTGTTTAAAGTCATTTTTTTAATCTAAGAAAAAGAGTTATAATTTTTCTTCTTGTATATCATATTTCTGCCTGTGATAAATCTATTTCTTAATATTGAACTGCATTTATATATTTCTGAAATAAGCCCCATTTTTAAAAATGATGTACTATCTTTTTTATGTATATGAGCTACATATACATTTAATGTACTATCTTTTTTAATGTGATATTGAATTCTATTTGTTAATATTTTATTTTAGATTTTGTCTTACATTTACAAATAAATTTCGATGTAATTTTTAAAAGTCCAGCCAAGTTTTAGAGTAATTTGACCCAGACCACACTTGATTTCTTGCCCCTTCTGCTGAGTCTTATATCTTGGTTTACTAGTCACTGACCCCAGCTCTTTTTTTTTTTTTTTTGTCAATACACAAACTTGAATAAAGTAACTACAAGGAAGTAGAGAGTCAGAAAAACATGATTTTTAAAAAATGACAGGGAGAAATTCTTTCACTGAGACTGATCAACTGTGGAGACGTTGTACTCTGTAGTATTTAAATATTTGTAACATTTCCAAGTTTTCAATTAAAAACTAAGAAAGAAAAAATAAATAAATAAAATGAGAAAATAAAAAATAATTTATTAATTATTGTTTAATTGGAAAAAAAATCATAAATTTGGCCTAGACTTTGCCTCTTGACCACCTGAATTCTAGCTCTTGCACATGTGTTTGGGAACCCTCATGCCTCTCCTTATAGCGACTTCCTGGGTTTTGCCCCATTTGGATCATCATGTGATGATCTGGTTTCTGTTTCAAGTTCCTGATCCTATTCAGACTGAATTCCAAACAATTTTCATTTGTCTCCTTCCCACTTTCTATGTTTAACTTACCATCATGACTGGTTTCTGTTTCAAGTTCCTGATCCTATTCAGACAAACCAGTCATGATGGTAAGTTAAACATAGAAAGTAGGAAGGAGACAAATTTTCATTTGTAGGAAGTGGTAGGAAGATGAATAAAAGTGAGAAAAATGTCAGCACTATGGAAGGAGACAATTTTCATTTGTCTCCTTCCCACTTTCTGTGTTTAACTTACCATCTTGACTGGTTTCTGTTTCAAGTTCCTGATTCTATTCATACTGAATTCCAAACAATTTTCATGTGTCTCCTTTCCACTTTCTGTTTAACTTACTCCTGGGACCATCTTACAAATCCTTAAGGACTAAATATTGATTACTTCTGCTGATGAACTCTGAACAACTGGTTCTTTACTGCCCCCTTGAGGGCCTTGGCCTCCGCACACTGTGGCCTATTCCAGAGGTGCTTAGTCCTTGCCACCTGGCTTATTCTCTCCAGAACAAGGACTAGGTACAAAGAATACACTGTGCTGAGAGCAGTGGAGAAGACAAAGATGACACCATTCCTGTCTTCAAAAGATGTGAAAACTAGATGGACAGAGGAGAAGTGAGGCTTGTGTGTGTTTAGGGTACAGGGGTTAGAAGAAGGGTATTGTAAATCAGGCGCAAGCATTAGTAAAAAAATTACCTATGAGTCCCAGGAAGCAAAGGGGTGGGTCAAATGACCAGTATAGTAGTTGAGAAAGGGAAAACAGATGTCACTATGACAATGAGGGAAGACTTCATGGAGGTCATGCTTCAAAGCAGCTCTGCAAAAGGTAGCAACACATGCACGGACCAAGAGGAGGCAACTTGCCTCAAGTGGTTAAGTAAATCAACAATTCACCTCATCACCAGAATGATATTTTCATCTTTCCATGCTCTTTTCTTCAGATCTCACAGTGTTCCAACAAAGTTACTAATTCAGTAATTCAGTAATTTTCATTTCTCTTAATAGGATGTTTTTAAGTGTCCATGCATGTTTCAAGATATTGCTGACTCCATCAAAAGTTTTTTATTTTATTACTCAGGGTGAAGATGGCATGTGTTTGGTTCTATTAACATATTCTTAATCTTTTTCTTTAAAAACTGAAATAAAACCAACAAGGAGAAACAGATGCTTAAATGAGCCAGGTGGTAACCCCAATCTGGCAGAGAGTGAAGTTTTAGAAGTACTGTTCTCCCATTTGCCATGCCTAATTAGGAATGGGGGGAAAAGAAAATTAACATTCATTGGTCATCTACTATGTTCCAGACGCTTTGCTTTCAATACTTCGTTTAACCCTGAGAGACCAGAAAGGTGGGCATTATTTTATCTGGTTTGCTGAAGAAGCAGTAGAGATAATGAGACAGAGAGAGAGAGAGAGAGAGAGAGAAAGAGAGATAGAGAGGAGGAGGAGGAGAGAGAGATTTCTCTCTTTCGTTCTCAAGGATTAATCTACTAGGTGGTTAAGCTGGGAGCCCAGGTCACTCTGGTCCAATCCTCATCCTCTTTTCTTCATGTTGTGCCATCAAACACAAAGATCTCTGCTTGAAGGTCTTGTTCAAGCTATTTGGTGTTAAGTTTTAGGATATATGTTTCAGGTCAAGGCCTAAGTGAGAAGAGGATGTAGGATGTCCTAGTGACCTCAGCCTCAAAATATTTCCAAAGCCCCTAAAAAGTGGTGGAAAACCTAGCTAAGAAGAGAGCGCCTGCCTGGGAGTAATTGAGGCAAGGGAGCCCTTCCTTTAGCAGAACCTATGAGTAGATAGTCCTGAAACAACATTCTGCTGGAGGATGAAACTGCGTTTCTGGGGACCCCATCACTCTGGAGAGAATAATTGTGCACTGTCTATGCCATGAGAACAGGTGTCAGGCTACCTAGACAGAAATGAGCCTTTAGACATAAAGGCAAAGGACCAAGAGAGTTACCATGTCTCAGGAAAGGCCAATAAAGACTCAGAGAACACAAGTGAACTCACTGTCTTCACTGCCATGAGCTCTTTCTTGCCCAAAGAGAAAAGGAGCCCCAGGGAAAATATGGTGTTTGAAATGGACCAATTGAATTCCTAAATTGATTGAATAACCACTTTAAAAAGACTGCCTTAAAACCAAAGACTACATCTTTTGAAGTAATAGTTCATTCTAGGTGTCAATTTGAATGGACTAAGAAATACCTGAAGAACTGGTAAAACATTGTTTTGGGGTATGTCTGTGCAGGTATTACCAGAATGATTGGTACGTGAGCCTGAGCAGACTAAACAGGGAAGTTCTGCCCATAATGTGGGTGGGTATTATCCAATCGCTGGGGGCTTGGATACAACAAAAACAGAAGAAAGGCAAATTGATCTCTTTCCTGGAACTGGGATACACTCTTTTTCCCCTGCCCTTGAATCAGGACTCCAGGCTCTCCAGCCTTTAGACTCCAGGAATTACACCAGCCCTATCCTCTCACCTCTACCTTGTTCTCAGGCCTTCAGACTTAGACTGAGCCACACCAACATTACTGGCATCCCAGGGTCTCTCCCTTGCAGACAGCCAGTTGTAAGACGTCTCAGACCCCATAATTTTCATGAGCCAATTCTCCTAATAAATCTCATTCTCTTCCCCGACTCTTGTGCTGTCTCTCTCTCTCTCATTATTTCTGTCTCTGGAGAACCCTGATTAATACCCTTGACTACAGGTTTTCTGCTACCAAACACAAATGTAGGCTCATGAACAAGGTGAATTTATTTCCAAAGAAATAGTTGCTTGTCTATCCAAATGATTTGTGCCTATACATTTAAAACCCATGATGTAAGCATTATTAATCCCATTTTGTAGATAGAAAATTAGCAGTCAGAGAAGTTAGATGCATTTTCTATAGCCATAAAACAAGTAAATGGCAAAGTAGAGGGTTTATTAGATATCCATTTGTTCCAAAGCTCATTCTCTCTCTTTCCACCTCAGTAAGACCTGATTTTTTTTTTGGATACAGAGTCTTGCTCTGTCACCAGGAGCCAGGCTGGAGTGCAGTGGCGTGATCTTGGCTCACTGCAACCTCTGCCTCCCGGGTTCAAGCAATTCTCCTGCCTTAGCCTCCCGAGTAGCTGGGACTACAGGCGTGCACCACCATGCCCAGGTAATTTTTGTATTTTTTAGTAGAGAAGGGGTTTCACCATGTTGGCCAGGATGGTCCTCAATCTCTTGACCTCGTGATCTACACACCTTGGCCTCCCAAAGTGCTGGGATTACAGGCATGAGCCACTGCGCCTGGCCAAGACTTGATTTTTAATGGGAAAATGCTAAAGTAGTAGCATCTAGATCTCCATATACTTTTTTTTTTTTTTTTTTGCATTTTAGGTTTTGGGGTACATGTGAAGAACATGCAAGATTGTTGCATAGGTACACACGTGGCAGTGTGATTTGCTGCCTTCCTCCCCTTCACCTATATCTGGCATTTCTCCCTGTGCTATCTCTCCCCAACTCCCCAAACCCCGCTGTCCCTCCCCTATTTCCCCCCAACAGACCCCAGTGTGTAGTGCTCCCCTCCCTGCGTCCATGTGTTCTCATTGTTCAACACCCACCTATGAGTGAGAACTTGCGGTGTTTGATTTTGTGTTCTTGTGTCAGTTTGCTGAGAATGATGGTTTCCAGGTTCATCCATGTCCCTACAAAGGACGGGAACTCATCATTTTTGATGGCTGCATAATATTCCATGGTGTATGTGTGCCACATTTTCCCTGTCCAGTCTATCATCGATGGGCATTTGGGTCGGTTCCAGGTCTTTGCTATTGTAAACTGTGCTGCAATGAACATTCGTGTGCATGTGTCCTTATAGTAGAATGATTTATAATCCTTTGGATATATACCCAGTAATGGGATTGCTGGGTCAAAAGGAATTTCTATTTCTAGGTCCTTGAGGAATTGCCACACTGTCTTCCACAATGGTTGAACCAATTTACACTCCCACCAACAGTGTAAAAGTGTTCCTATTTCTCCACATCCTCTCCAGCATCTGTTGTGTACAGATTTTTTAATGATCGCAATTCTAACTGGCGTGAGATGGTATCTTAATGTAGTTTTGATTTGCATTTCTCTAATGACCAGTGATGATGAGCATTTTTTCATATGTTTGTTGGCCTCATTTATGTCTTCTTTTGTAAAGTGTCTGTTCATATCCTTCGTCCACTTCTGAATGGGCTTTTTTGTTTTTTTTTCTTGTAAATCTGCTTTAGTTCATAGTAAATTCTGGATATCAGCCCTTTGTCAGATGGGTAGACTGCAAAAATTTTTTCCCATGCTGTTGGTTGCTGATTCACTCTAATGACTGTTTCTTTTGCTGTGCAGAAGCTGTGGAGTTTGATTAGTTCCCATTTGTCTGTTTTGGCTTTTGTTGCCAATTTTTTTGGTGTTTTGGTCATGAAGTCCTTGCCTATGCCTATGTCCTGAATGATTTTGCCTAGATTTTCTTCTAGGGTTTTTATGGTATTAGGTCTTATGTTTAAGTCTTTAATCCATCTGGAGTTAATTTTAGTGTAAGGTGTCAGGAAGGGGTCCAGTTTCTGCTTTCTGCGCATGGCTAGCCAGTTTTCCCAACACCATTTATTAAACAGGGAATCCTTTCCCCATTGTTTGTTTTTGTCAGGTTTGTCAAAGATCGGATGGTTGTAGATATGTTGTGTTGCCTCCGAGGCCTCTGTTCTGTTCCATTGGTCTCTATCTCTGTTTTGGTAGCAGTACCATGCTGTTTTGATTACTGTAGCCTTGTAGTATAGTTTGAAGTCCAATAGTGTGATGCCTCCTGCTTTGTTCTTTTTGCTTAGAATTGACTTGGTTATGCAGGCTCTCTTTTGGTTCCATATGAAGTTTAAGATGTTTCCAGTTCTGTGAAGAAGGTCATTGGTAGCTTGATGGGGATAGCATTGAATCTGTAAATTACTTTGGGCAGTATGGCCATTTTCACGATATTGATTCTTCCTAACCATGAACATGGAATGTTTCTCTATCTGTTTGTAGACCTCCATATTCTAAGGTGTGAGTCTTGATTCTTGTTTATATCTCCTTATGACTGCTGCAGGGTACCCACACAAAGTATGTAATGAATACAATCACAGTACCAAGTCTAGCGTTACTGAAATTTCATTCAAGAACAACATATTCCCCACAATTTTCATATTTGAACAAGAACATCTCATTGAAAATGAATGTCAGTCCCATTAAGACATAATTATTATCCTCTTCTACTCTGCTCAAGAAAGAACAGAAACTCTAATCTAATTCAGCTTAATTTTGTAAGTTATACATTAACACAAAGCATCCTGTTGTTAATGCAGATGTCAGAGTAAGTGCAATTTAGAAGGAAAGACAGGAAAGTTACACATTGTAACTAGTGGTTTAGGGATAGCAGCTTGTGGTTTCCTGAGCAATTCAGCTCTGGTTCCAAGTTTACAAGTATAATCAATGCTATTAACAGAAAAAAAAAGTTTCTAAAACATCTGCAAGACTAGACTGCTACCACGAAATTTATTAACATCTCTCTTTTTTGAGTGATTTCTATTTCCCTTCCAATGGCAACCCCAGCTCCAATTTAATCTTACTATCTCTGGGCCAAAATGTTTAAGATAGCCAGTAATTAAATTGTCCATATTTCTTGACAGCATCCCTTCCAAAACTGGTCCTTAATTCCGTAAACTCCTTTCAGAACCATCCATCAATACCCCAAATAGAGAAGAAGCTTCTCCTGAGTGTTCCTTAGTATCTTAACGCTCCTGAAGTTTCCCCGGGTGTGGTCTCTCTTGCCTCATTAATCAATCTAACAAATAAATTTGTGAATACAGGGGTGTTCCTGCTGACCTTTGGTTAGTGAGCTTGACTCCACCTACCCATCTTAACAGAAAACTTAGCAATCTCTCTAGGACTTTACCTTCTAAGGATCTGTAACTGGATCAAACCCAGCTGCTCACCAGTCAGAGGACAAAAACACAAGAAGTGAGGTATGGTGAAAGGAAAGCAGTTTTATTAATCAAATGCTAGCAATTAGGAAATGACCAAGCTCATGCTTTTAAAAGATCTTTCCAACTTTTGGGCTGAGTAAAGGGTCTTAAGAAGAAAAACTTGGTATGGGAGATGTGGAGGAGCGTTGTAGGAGGGTGCAGGTCTGTATGCTTTGTTCTGATGGCTATCTTGAGTAATCTGTAGGTCCTGGTGGGGGTGTCTTGGCTTTGGCCCAGTGGTGGAGGACTAATTGTTCATAACTCCTCTTAAGTGGGAAGATTCTGCATCGGGGCCTCTATGACTGCTTTGTTTCAAAATTAGCCCCTGGAATTTCTAAGCAAGCACATAATTAGATAAGTGTGCACTATGCACGCAAGTACCTGGTGGAAAAAAGACAAACCAAGAATTTTAACATACAAGGCTACCTTTTGAGATTAAGAAAGGAAAAAAAGTTTCAAAATGCATCTTGAAGTTAAGCTTCTCAGTTTATAGATCCTCTTACCTACGTAAGTATTTTGTACAAGATCATGCACTTCTTGTGAGAAGAGCTCTAGTAAACATAATTATTTCCATTTCTATATTTCTAGAAATATGTTTATGATCCTTATAAACAAGAACCTTGGACAATTTCACAGTTATCCTACCCTCAATCTTCTCTCAGATTTCCCCCTTTCCCTATCCCACAGCCATTGTACATATACGACAACCCATAGTAATGGATTTGGGATATGTGGTCTGGTGGATCACGTACTCCTTCCAAAAGATATCAGGCTCTGCAGTTTCACAGCTGTGTGATTGTGCTAGATTTTCTGCTGACAATCCTATGTTCTGCCTTGAATTGCAAGTATTGAAAACATAGGAACTACATTTCTCAGATTTCCTCACCAACAGCATTCCTAGTTAGAGTTTTGCTAATAGGAGACACTCATATTAAATATAGAAGCAACAGAGCCAGAAGCAATATAATTTCTTTCTGGCATTAGCAAACATACTCAATAGCTTTGGCAGACAGTCGATATGAGGTTTTGAACTGTCCTCAGATATTCTATAAGTCTCTGGTTTTATTGCTGTCAACAGCATTAAATCATTGGTGATAGTTTCCTACGATTTCTGTATCGTTCTGATTCTCTGGAAGTTGGTGCAAGCTTTCCCCAATCTTTGCTCCCTCCGCACTTGCAAATGGTTTTGTAAGCAGTTAATATGCTATATTAAACCTCATATTGTCTGATATACCTAGAGTAGTTGTTTTCCTGACCCAAACTTCCTGACTGGAAGAATAAGGTCCAGTACCCTATAGTTAGTTTGCCAACCATTTTTCCTCCTCCTTCTCTCTGCTTCTAGTAGTTCCCAGTTTCTAGTGTTGCCATTTTTATGCCCATGAGTACCTAATATTTAGCTGACACAAGTGGAACATGTGATATTTAGATTTCTGTTCCTGTGTAAATTTGCTTATGATAATGGCCACCAGCTTCATCCATGTTCCTGTTAAAAAAAAAAAAAACAAGATTTCACTCTTTTTTATGACTGCGTAGTGTTCTATGATGTATACGTACCACACTTTCTTTATCCTATGACTGCGTAGTGTTCTATGATGTATACGTACCACACTTTCTTTATCCTATGACTGCGTAGTGTTCTATGATGTATACGTACCACATTTTCTTTATCCTATGACTGCGTAGTGTTCTATGATGTATACGTACCACATTTTCTTTATCCTATGACTGCGTAGTGTTCTATGATGTATACGTACCACATTTTCTTTATCCTATGACTGCGTAGTGTTCTATGATGTATACGTACCACACTTTCTTTATCCTATGACTGCGTAGTGTTCTATGATGTATACGTACCACATTTTCTTTATCCTATGACTGCGTAGTGTTCTATGATGTATACGTACCACATTTTCTTTATGCCATTGATGAGCATCTAGGTTGATTCCATGCTTTTGCTATTGTGAATAGTGCTGCAATGAACATACAAATGCATGTGTCTTTTTTGGTAGAATGATGTACTTTCTTTGGGATATAGATGCAGCTGGGTCAAATGGTAGTTCTAAGTTCTTTGAGAAATCTCCAAACTGCTTTTCATAGTGGCTGGACTAATTTACATTCCAACAACAGTGTATAAGTGTTTCCTTTCCTCTGCAGCCTTGCCAACATCTGTTGTTTTTTGACTTTTTAATAATAGTCATTCTGACTGGTATGGGATAGTATCTCATTGTGGGTTTTATTTGTATTTCTCTGATAATTAGTGACATTGAGCATTTTTTTATTTGTTGGCTGCTTGTATGTCTTCTTTTGAGAAGTGTCTGTTCATGTCTTAAGAAAACTTTCAAACATGAAACATGACTGTTTGGCGGAGCAATTTATGTAGGACACAGGTCAGAGAACACACCAGTTTACATAGGTTAAGTGTAAAGTTAGGACTCTTGATAACTTTACACCTAACCTATGTAAACTGGTGCGTTCTCTGACCTGCGTCCTACATAAATTGTTCCGCCAAACAGTCTGCCTTCATTCTTAATCCTGATCCATTATATCTGCCTGCTTTATCACTGCCAAAAATGTGGCACAGTAATTAACAGTTGTTGATAATAGCTATAGATTGATGAGAAAAAGTACTGCATTATAATTTAGACTCTGTTTGCTTTATATTTCATGTCACAGAAAAGGCCTTTAAACTAACATTTCATATAAAGTTAATCTGCATAGTAAAGAGTTCTTCTCTGTCTTCTTTATTTTCATTTTTACTATTTTACTTATTATTATTTAGAGACAGGGACTCACTGTGGTGCCAAGGCTGGCTGGCCTTGAACTCCTGGGCTCAAACAATCCTCTCATCTCAGCCTCCTAGTTAGCTGGAACTATAGGCACATGCCATCATACCCTGCTTGATATGGTTTGGCTGTATCCCCACTCAAATGTCATCTTGAATTGTAGTTCCCATAATCCCCATATGTCATGGGAGGGACCCAGTGGGAAGTACTTTAATCAGTTTGGAGGCAGTTACCCCCATGCTGCTGTTCTCATGATATTGAGTGAATTCTCATGAGATCTGATATTTTTTTAAGGGACTTTTCCCCCTTTTGTTCAGCATTTCTCCCTCCTGCCATCATGTGAAGAAGAAGGTGTTTGCTTCCCCTTCTGCCATGAATGAAGTTTCGTGAGACCTCCCCAGCCATGCAGAACTGTGAGTCAATTAAACGTGTTTCCTTTATAAATTACCTCATCTCTGGCTGTCCTTTATAACAGCATGAGAACCAACTAATACACTTCTTGTTTTCTTTTAAAAGGGAGGACTTGCAAGACTAACATGGATGTCCAGGCTTCTCTGGCCAGTTAGCACAGATGAGGTCATAATTATATCAGTTGCCTAATAATCATGCCTGCACACCCCCACCTGCCAGAGTAGTAGCATCCTCTTAATGAGTGCTCAAGACCAAGGGTAATGGAGATTTGCTTTTGTCCCAGAGTCACGTTGTGTTTTCCTTTTTTCTCGTGAACCACTCTACCATACTTTCTCTTATCTCTGTGGCTTTAGGACTTCAGTGCTCTCTTGCCTGCTGGCAGGAGCTGAAGGGTAGGTGGGAGGCTGTAGGTGGGTATAAAGGACCAGTGCTGCTCTCCTGAAGTCCTCTCCTTTACCATTGCTTTCCTATGAATACTTTAAAGCAAAAGTGAAACAAGTAAAGAATACCCAAAACTCAATTTTTAAAGCGGGCACCTCATTATATCCAAACATCAGTAGGTATAAACCTGCTGCTTGGGCAATATCACCTCAGCAGAGGCAACACTTCTGCTGGGCACACTCCTGAATTTTAGTAAGAATATTTAAGAGGAAGTAACGAACTTCTTGACTGCTGAACTTATCAACATAAAACACGAATGTTTCCATCAGAAGGAACTGACATCAAGATTTTGTCCTGCCTGTTTTTTTTCTTAGCTAAGTGATCTTGGAAAAGTCATTTAACATCTCTCTACCTCGGTTTCCTTGTCTGTAAAATGGGGTTAATAAAATTATTTGTCCCATAGGTTTATGGTGAGAGTTTACAAGATGATGAAGGGTTTAGCCCAGTGCCTAGCAAATGGTAACACTCTACCAGTTGGTTCTTATTATTAGTATATGTGGTGCCAGTGTGAATGCCACAAACGACCAAAACCATATTAATAAGTAACAGGCTTCCTAGGATAGGAGAAACAATAAACCTGGAAGAGAAGAACCTAGAAATTGTACTGTATATTCTCTAAACTGTAGGTCATCGGAATGGCTCTCCACTTTTGTTTGTTTTCATATTCCTGTTTGACAGGATTGAACACAACAGATGAGGTTGCTATGGAAACGTGCACCTTACAATTCTTATTTATAGTTTCCATAAAATTTGGATATGTTCTTTTTAGATATCAGCTGTCGTTCATCACCTCCGTTAGCATACCTTCCAGATCTGTACAGTTTCCATCTGCAGTGTAGCCAATGCTTTGAGTGAAGGGAGACCACACTGCGAAAACCATGCTTTCCTTCGTGATAGTCAAGCAATTCTTCCATGATTGGTGATTAGCATTTGTTGACAGCAATCTGGCAAAGTAGGCAGAGGAATGTAAGCAGAATATCATGAAAAGGAACTTTGAGTTCTGATAGTATAGGCCTGCTCTCTCCTTTCTGAGGCAACCACAAATACCATCAGATGACAAAAAGGAAAATTCTGAAGCTTCTAGGATTTGAGTGGGTGTTTACATATGCATTGTCTCTGTCAACTATGGAAGCAATTAAGATGCATGATGTGCCAGTATATAATTGTAATGAGATTTCCATTACTTAGTGCCTGGACAATGTCTGTAGTTTCCACTGACCACTTACTTTAGGGATTTGGGTCTAATAAAAAATGCAGAAAACAGTAAGAAGATGTGGGTTAAAACTATAAAGGTATATTTTCAAAAAGTTGCATCCAGAGTTCAAAGGTTAGGAATAAACAAAGATTTGAGAATAAATGAACTTGTTTTTGAGATTTATCCTTGTGATTTTCTATGTGCATCTCCTACATTCCTATAATTACATACTGATTATACAATGTAAGCCATCATATTCATCATGTTCCTTTTTTTTTTTTTTTGAGACAGAGTTTTGCTCTGTTGCCCAGGCTAGAGTACAATGGTGCAATCTTAGCTCACTGCAACGTCCACCTCCAGGTTCAAGAGATTCTCCTGCCTCAGCCTCCCAAGTAGCTGGGATTACAGGCATGCGCCACCATGTTGGCCAGGCTGGTCTCGAACTCCTGACTTCAGGTGATCCACCCACGTCTGCCTCCCAAAGTGCTGAGTGTTCTTATAAGAGTATGCATTTACTTCTGAGTTATGTGGTTTATTTTGAGAAGTGGGAGAAGATAAGCTTATGGGAAGGATGCTTGAATGTCGAGCCAATGAAAAAGAACATACATAAATGATGAAATAAAAGAGATACAGCAATTTGGAATACTTAAGCCCACTAAGAGAGGGAACAAATTGTTGTTGCTATTGTTGTTTTGTTTTGTTTTGGCTTGGGGAAGTTAGACCTCTATATCCTAATGTGATAAACAGTGGGACCTCCTAGTATTGTTGAATGTAGAAATAGATTTGGTTTGTTTATGCTTACCTGCAAACCAGGTGGCAGTTGATGGAATGTCCCTCACAAGTCCAGTGAAATAATTATAACAAGATTTTATATGGCCTGAAACACTATGAGAGTATAGATGTAAGACTAAAGGATTAGAAATAAACTTACAGGGAAGTTTTAGTATTGACACATTCCAAGAGAAAATTTAGAGTATAAAAGCTTATAATTTGGACACAGTTCTACTGAGGACTAATGAATTTTAGATAATAATGTGAAGATGAGTTTCATAGAACAATGAGGAATCAGTCGGCCCAAGTGTAGGAACAATTAAATTTTCATGTTTCCACAAACAGCAGAGTCCCGTATGTCACTTATTAACCGCCATAGTTACTGGTAAGTTTATTTTCAAGGTTTCATGTTGTTTAAGAAAACAAAGCAGCAGTCAGGCATGACTCAGCCAATAGGCACGTGCTGAGTGTCCACAGGAAGCATGTCCTAAGGAACTCGCCACAAAACCTTTCATTCCTAGAAACAAAAGGTGGATTCTCCTTGCCTACCAGACCGCAATGTTGTGATATATTTAGCGTACAGAAAATATTACCTTACAAACAGTATATAAAATAGGATCCATTTTGTGGAGATTAAAAAAGTATAAATTAAATAGACCAAACTACAGACATTGTCCAGGCACTGAGTAATGGAAACTTCATTAAAATTACAAATAAACAACATCAGCAAAAAAACCAAGTATATCTCTGGGAGGTGAACACTTTGGAGATTATTATTCTTGTTTCCTTATGTCTCTTGATCATTCAACATTCAAAAAAGGGTGACGTCCTTGTAATTTTAAGGGGGATTTTTTTAGAGAAAGAATAACCAAGTTGTTCTACAAGCCTACAAGTAGCTGATAATCTTGGCCTACAACAGGAAAATGGTAGTGTAATTGATGGACTAGGAGGCTACGAGCAGTGAGTTTAAATTTGGAGCCAACACATATGTGTTTAAATATCTGACAATCTCATTGTTTGTCATTCCTGTCTACAAAATGACAAAACTGTTCTGTTTCCTTTCTCATTTCACTTAAAACTGAAAATAGTATTCACATAGTAGACATTTTGATTAAAACATTGTCACTAAATGAAGCAAAACAGTAGTTTAAAGAAATCTGGCTTTTATCAGTGATTGAGCTAAGAATTTAAATAAAACAAATCTTGATAAATATCTCAAGTGTAGGTTGCCAAATGTGAGAAAATAGCTTTAGGATTTTCAGTAAGGAAAACACTGTGAGGATTTCATTCATTAATTCAGCAAATATTTACTGGGTAACAAGGTAGCCTACTCTAAGTGCTGGGGATGGAGCAGGAAACAAGACAGGAGTGGTTCCAGTCTCATGGAGCATTCATTCATTCTAGTCAACAGAGATGAACAATAACCAAACAGGGACAAATGTTTACATAATCATCAATGGAAGTTTTATAAAAGATGAGGGGCAGGATGCTATACTGAAATTTATCAGGGACACTATTCCACTCTGAATTATCAATGAAGAAATCACTGAGAGACATTTAATCTGGGCCCTAGTTACAAGTAGAACTTGATCAAGACAATGATGGGGTGGAAATATAGGGCAAGGGCTGTGGGGAAGACAGAATCCTAAGTGCAAGATAGCTTAGGCATTAAAGAAGGTTAAAAAGCTGAAAGAAGGAAGAATGAAGCTGGAGTATGGTGTGGTGGGATAGAGGGAATGAATGGCTTATTAGATTGTGTTAAGAAGTTCAGCTATGATCCTAAAAGCAATGGAAAGCTCTTTGGTCTGCACATGAAGCCAACTCAACTCTTGTTTAAATAGTAACTATATCTATTGCATATATAAACATTATTTTATCTCTTTAATTTATCAGTATTGGAATGTAAATTTTTAGAAGTTTTAGAAAACATGTTTTGTAATAGGGGAAAAATCAACCTAGGATTTATAGAATTAAAATCTATTCATGACATGAATCTCATTTAACCAGTATAACTGTTTTACTAAATCTACGTGTACAAAATAGAGATTCATCTATTTTTTATGCCAATTTACTTTGGAGCCACCACTGTTTCTTGCTGGACAAAATCTCAGGATATCATTCTAGAGGCTTTTCCTACTCCTCAATTTATCCAAGAACACCAGGAACGTAATCAATCCCAAGTATATCAGTCCAGCTTCCAAAACTTCAAACGGATAGGAGCTGGACCCTGGCTAGTTTATCTATTCCACATGTGTTTAACATGGGTCAGCACTGTTGAAGAGCAGTCCTGCACAGATGAGCAGAGCGTGATTGTCCACTAGTGCTGAAGCACACTCATGATGATCAGGTCCTAGCCCAGGCTTTGGGTGTGCCCATGCTGTGGGGGATGCCCATGCTTTCAGGTGTGCTCATGCTGTATGGGAATGATTATATCTTGTCCTACTTATCATGGACTATTTCCAACATATACCAGAATATAGTATACCCATCACCCAGTTCAGTAATTTTCAACTTACAGATAATCTTGTTCATCTATATTCTTCCCTACCTATCCTCCTCACACACAATATTTTAAATGAAATGCCAGAATCACATCATTTCATTTGTAGTAATATTTGCAGCACTAAAAGATAAGAATTATTAAAAAGAAAGCCTACACCCATTTTAAATGTGATACCATTATCATACGTTAAATACATACATTATATCAGCTGTCCAATCAGCATTCAAATTCCCCCAGTTGTCTGACAAATGTTTTAATAATTGATTTTTTATAATTTGTTTGTAGAAATCAGAATCCAAATAAAGTTCATAATTGCAACAGGCCACTTAAGTCTATTTTACCCTATAGATTCCCCCTCTAACTTTTTTCTTTTTCCATAGATAGATAGATCAGATAGATAGATGATAGATAGACAGACTTTTTAAAATAAATGATACAGTTTGTCCTATCATGTTCTCTGTTTTCTGAATTTTACTAATTGCATCCCATTAGTGCCAATTAACATATTCTTTGATCCTCCCATATTGTTGGGAAATTATTAGAGGCTTAACTAGATTCAGGTTGGATTTTGGGGATATAATGACTTCATGGGTGGTATTGTGTACTTCCATCAGGAACATTTATCTAAATGTCTTCTCTTTGACATGCTGACAGTAATGGATGATTATTGCCTAGATTCATTAATGTATCAATTATGGTTTGCAAAATGTTATATTCTTTCATTTCTTCTTCAGTCCTTGACTGGATGTGTCTATTAAAAAAAATCTCCTCCTCAAATATTTGGTTATGCTGGGGTCATTGGTAGAAACTTGAAGCCTAATTGAACTTACATCTGTATCACCTTTCTCTTGTGCTAAAATTCCTGGTTCCCAATGGCATCAACATAACTACTCATTCGCTTTATTCCGTAACACACACAAAATGGTGTGAGAATAGCAATATCATTACCACATATGGATACCAATAAAGTTTATGAATTTTCTTTTTGAGTCCTTTTTGCCTTTGGGTTATAGTCTATAGGCAATGTACATTGAAATCACTGTGACTTAAGCTTATCTGAAAAGTTATGCCACCAACTTAATAGGCTTCATTTTTCATTTTTCATTTGCCTTCAACTCTTAGGGGCTGCTTTTCTAAATTAAGGTTTGTTTTATTATTGTGTACAAAATTTACATGGCCCTAAAGTCAAAACTGCAAGCAAAGTATATTTCGGAAATTTTAGTTTCTGTCTTTGTCTTTGCTATACTAGTCTTCCCCTTCTACATGGTAACTTTTTTTTCTGTAATTTTAAAGTTATCCTTTTATGGTCTTTACCTAGGTAAATAGTAGCATACTATAAACACCTTTTCTCACTAAGTGATAAAATAATTTCTAATTTGCATTCCCATGTTCAATTGTTGTTTACCAGGTATAATGACTGGGACATAATGACTGGGACCAAATTTAATCACTAAAACTAGAACTCCACTCCCATGGACATCAGGAGCCTGTTACTCGTCTGTAATACTGGCTTCTGATCAGGATCAACCAGGTTTATTCTAACAGGTCTCTCTAAACTTTGAATCTTAGAAAGTCCCTAGCCTCCTGACACAAATAGACTCATTCTACCTACTCCCTACTCAGAGCTCAGCATATGGAAAAGACAGCTTTTCTTTAGTCTCACAAAACAAAACAAAGCAAAACAAAACAAAAATCTAGCTATACATTTCTCTCAGGATACCGAGTTTCTTTCTACAAGAAAGGGAATAAGCTTTTTGCAAGACGTACAATCTTTGGAAAACAGATCTGCTTCAAGATGACCTTCTGTCTGCCCTATTAAGTAAGAAAGCTGGTAACAGTTTCTTTATAAAACAAGAAAACCAATTCAATGTAAACTAATGCTACCAGAAATCTCCTAGTAGTTGAGAAATATTAAGTCATAATCATGTACTTCCTGAAAATACCACAATCGTTTAACAATTGCGAGAATGCTTTCTTTATAACTATTCATCTAATCTGTATGGAAAATCTATGAAATATGTAGCACTTTAATCTCTCCCCCCTTTTTATTTTTTGAAAAGTGAGGAAATAGTGACTTGCCCCAAAATATGCAGGCAAACTAGGTGGAAAAGAAAAAATAAACCCCAGGCAGTTTAATTCTTGTTTTCATGCCCTTTTTCTGTACAAGAACAATGAATCAACAACTGACTTTATAAACCTATGCTTTCACAAGAATGTCAATAGATGACCAAGTAGTTTGAGTGTTTAGAAAACATTCTGACTGGGAAAGGTGAGTGGCAGGGAGGAGGGAGGATGAAGAGAAGCGAGTTAAAGGGTACAAACATGAATAAGATGGAAGGAATAAATTAATATGTGATAGCAGAGTAGGATGACTATACTTTGAAAAATGTACACAGGTGATAGACACTGTAAATACCCTGACTTGATCACTATTCACTGCATACATGTAAAACATTTCTCATGTACCCCATAAATTTGGACAAATAATAAATAAAGTAATAGAACATTTGCCATGATGCCCTACAATTAGCAGAGAAAGCAGGCTTAACACTCTACCATAAACTATTTTAATTTTACTGCTTTTGAATTTGACTAAAAGAGGATTAGGCTGGTAACATGTGAATAAAAATAAATGCATCATTTAAAAAAAAGAAAAGAAAACATCCTCTGGATAACTATGTTTTTATGAACAAGAAATGAGGAATCTGCTTATACAACTGGCACAACAGTTCAGAGAAATGCTACCCATACAGCTATGGACAAATGGATATTACTAAAACTTACTAGAAGAGTTGTACTTGGTGAAATAAAGGTGTGCCTACCAAAAAAATTGAGTTCCTATAATTTAATAATAATTATCTATGGATGGTGCTATGGAGGCCAAACTTGTAAAACAGAGAATCTTTCAGCAAAACTAAGAATTCAAAACCACATTCTAATTAACTTACTTTGTGGATTTGAATTTATGTACACATGTTTTTCTCCAAAGGAAGTAGTGTTTGGTCCTACAGCCAAATAGATTTCTAAGGTAATCCAAGCCATCTGAACACCCTAACGGCAATTCAAGTTTTCTTCTGTCTCTGTTCTTCGTAGCTGGCTGGAGAAAACATTTCTGATATCTCTGGGACTTAAGAAAGGCAATGGCTATGGCTTGGCCTCCAGTGGACCATATAGTTAACCAAAAAACTGACCCTGAAGAAAACTCATTTCAAGGTTGAAACTGTAATGAATACTTCTTCCTCACAATCTATTCAATGGAAGAAAAAGGCCAGATGGCATTTTAGAAACCCTTGCTGTCTGATAAGAAATATATATTGGCTTAAAAACTGTAATGAAGAAAATTCCTTTTCCCCAAATGAAGTATAAAATAGGTTCAAAACTGAGGATTTCTTTTCAAATGAGGCCTACAAATTCATGGAATGTTTTTAAATTCTGAATATCTATCATTTTATATACTCAGTAAAAGCATGTTCTTCAAATACAACATGAAAGTGTTAATAATTTAAAAATATTGGTGGTTTTCTTTCTTTCACCTTTTCCTTTGTATGACTTTGTTCTAGTTTGTCTGAAGTATCCATCTATAGGTAAAGGAAATCCAAAAAGGTTAAAAATTCTTGGCCGGGTGCGGTGGCTCATGCCTGTAATCCTTGGAGGCCAAAGCAGGTGGATCATGAGGTCAGGAGTTCAAGATCAGCCTGACCAACATGGTGAAACTCTGTCTCTACTAAAAATACAAACATTAGCTGGGCATAGTAGCGCATGCCTGTAAAGTACACATCAGTCAGGCTTCTGACACTTGTCTCAAAGATAACCATATTTATAACATCCTGCCTTTGGGAAAGGGTTTTCATAGTTTCTAGACACCAGGAATCCAAAGTGACTAGGATACTCCATGTTTTCTATATTATTCATGCAAGATTTAAAACTATAAATTAGCCTAAAGTTCATGTTAGCAATACACTTTATACATATTCAGGTAGTTCCCAAAGTCTTGCTATATACCCTTGAAAATTAATACACTTTGAATTTATAAATATTCAGGCAGTTTCCAAACTCTTTCTATATACCCTGAAAAGATTTTATATCCAACAGATGCAGGACTTTTTACCTCTTAGCTCAGCAAGATCCGGGTTCTTGTCTCACAACCAGGAAAAATTAGGCACATGGACATCAAAGAGTGGGTGGAGTAGAATTTATTAAGTGAAAAGGGAAGTCTCAGCAAAAACAGTGGTTCTGAAAGCAGGTTCCTGGTTGTCCCCCTTCACAGTTGCATACAAAGGCTTCTCTATATTCAAGCTAATGGGACTGGGTTCCCTATCTGTAGAAGGTGAATTTCTGGGGGCTCCACCCCCTCCCTGCAGTGCACATTGGGCCCTTAGTCTGCTGCAGGCATGTTCAGGCAAGCCCCTTGTGCAAGTTCTCTTTTCTGCACAAAACATCTGGTGTAAAGACTTGTGGAGCAGGTCAGAGATTTTCTGGGGACCCTTCCCTATCTGTCTAGGCATTTGGCTGTCTCTTGCCTCTGTCACAAGAAGAGTTAAAATAAAATGTCAATGCTAATAAAATTCAAGTGCTGAGTTTACTAGAATACATTGCCATATAGATAATCTGAGGAAGTTCAGTGCTGAGACTCGAGCCTTTCAAGTTCACCTATCAAAATAAAGTGCTGCCATTTGTGTGTAGATAACACTTGATTTTTTGTGTTTATGCTTTAAATGATAAACACTTAAGAATTCAAATTTCTAAAACAATATGTTTTAACATCCAGTGTAAGCTTCCTAATTTTCTGAATTTAGAGTTAATCAAGGTAGTGTCTCAAGTCTGTTTTGCTGACAATGGGAGTTTCATAATACTTTTTATCATACTTGAAAAATTAAGAGAATTGTTAGATAAATTACATGGGAGATAATTATTGTGATATAGATTTTCTAAATACACGTTCTTCCTTACTTTTTATGTTCCCCTAGTATGTTATTTAGCACAGAAATTATAAAGCTTAAAAGCAAATGAACATTCAGAACCACAAACTGGCATTAAGTCAATTAGACACAGTGTTATAATTCATACCATAAAAAAAATCCATTCATCACATTTTCAGTTAACTAAGAGCACATTCACCAGCAGCAAACATTCTTTTTCTGCCTACTTTTGAAGTTATATAAACTCTGACACATGTGGGATTCATTAACACAGAATCCAATTGGACATGGAATGTCAGTGATTTCCTAACTAAAGTTAAGGTTAAAGAAAGATGAATGCCCTAATTTCCCAGATGTCCCATATGCCACGAGTTCTGAAAGCTGTGTAAAAGGAAAGTGTCAACCGTTGCTTTGGGGCATAAAACAGCCATTCTCAGTGATGAATCAGTCTTCAGGCATGGATTTACCCTCTACGTAGTTGAGAATTTGTTTGAGAAGTTATAAATTAGAAAATCCGGTATAATTACTGGAAGTTGTGTATGTTAGGGAAGCTGTCAGGGACCTCGGAATTTCTAGCTGATGATACATCTGGAGAAGGCTATCGTCTCTGTTCTGAATTTTTGATCATTAAGTAGCCAAAACTACTGATTTACTGTATGCTTAGGGCATATAAATAGAGGCATGAATAAAGAGTGCTAAAGATAACCCAGATATTTTTCTTATTAATGCAGATCTCAAAACATATTCTTTTTTGTCTCTATATCATAAACAATCAGGGTGTATATGTGACATATACCATAAACAATTGCCACTGCCCATAGGATAGACTAGAGGGTTTCTACTCTGTGTTCTATTTCACAGCTCAAAATAATTAGAATATTGCTGTGCCCTTGTTATGGAAAAAAACCATACTGCTGCATAAGTTTTATTAAGTAAATCTGATAAAACCTGATTAATAAGATAGTTTGCCCTCCAAAGTTGAAGACTTAAAAATAGTTTCATTGCTCTACTTTGTGCTTTTGAGGTAAAAACTAGAACTTTAAAGTTGTCCAAAAAGAATTTAACAAAAATTTCAGTTTGTTACAAAAATATGCCCTTGAAATAGCTTTTAAAAATCAAGAAGTCTTCCTATATAAATATTTTATTAATGCCACTGTCAAATAAAAAATTTTATTATCCTATGTTCAACTTCTAGCTGCAATGACAGACATGAAGGAAGAAAACTACTTCATCTAAATTCAGTACACTTCAAACACAAGTTCCCTCAAAAGAGAAAAAATTGTCAGTGTATTTGAATTATTTCAAAACAGCATTTCAAAGGTTTATTAAACTTTACGAACACAAAATACACTGGCCCAGAAAACAATATACCAGGATTCCATGAGGAAGGATTTACATGTTTATTATTACATTTATTAATCACAGTCTGGGGAAATATAATTGCCATTTTCTTAAAAATATAGAGATTAGAGTTTTTAAATCAAATTAACTTATACATCTTTGGATAAATAAAGGTTTAATGTGATAGAAAACCAAGTACAGTCCTTTGTTTTTGTTTCCAGCTCTACCCCTCATGTCAAATTGAGCAGTCACTTATGCTCTGTTTTTCAATTTTCCCATCTGCTAAATGAGGAGAAAGACTTTGCTGTCTCATGGGAATACATATTATGTTGCTTCCTCTCCAGTTCTTAAAACCAAGACTGAAACGAAGGCTGCTGCTTCCTTGGTGTCATCTATGATTTGAGAGGTTTGCAAGGGTACTACACCCTAAAATATCTTATTATCACAGGTGTCATCCCAGGGGCTCAAAGCAAATAGGTTATCTAGAGATCTCCCACATTGTGTCACCATCACCTGCTCCTATTTTTTTTTTAAATAAGGAAATAGTTTAATTATGAGAAACAATCCAGGGGACAGTGTCACAGCAGAAAACGTCAGAATTACATTGGCATCTGTGTTCACAATGAAAGGGATAGTCAACGGATTCTGGAGGCACATTTTACTCATTTAAGAATTTTGCCCAAAGCTGTTCAAGCTTGAAATGTGAGCCTAGAACTCTAGAATTCTATACTCCATTAGACTAAACTGAGCAAATGAAATAAACAGTATTGAGCCTCTCTTATGAGCCAGGCATCATGTCAGGCTCTGAAGAATTTTCTTTAAAACTACACGCAATAACACAAAGCTGAATAAGATACAGTGCTTGCCCATGAGGAAATCAATATGCTACAGCAGTTCAACTTCAAAACATTCAAGGAAGACTATTCTGGAGTAGAAAGGTAGTTACCAGAGGATGGGGGTGAGGGGGTGGAATATTGACCAAAGGGTACAAACCTGCATTTGTAAGATGATTAGTTCTGGAGACTTAATGTATAGTATGGTGAAAATTAATAGTAGTGTGTTATATACTGGTAATTTGCTAAAAGAGTAGGTCTCAAGTGTTCTCACTACACACACACACAAATGGTAACTATAAAAGGTGATGGATAAGTTAATTAACTTGATGTGGTAATTATTTTACAATGTATACGTATATCAAAACATCACATTATACACCTTCAATGTATGCAATTTTAATTTGTCAATTATACCTCAGTAAAGCTAGGGAGTAGAAAAGAAAGACTATTTCATTTGTTTACGTGACGTTATTCATAAAGTGTTTTTGGTTAATATACTGTTAGGAAAATAAAGGTGTGAAAAAGCATTCCCCACCTTAGCTAAGATTTAGGAGTTTTCTTTTTGTTGAGAATCTTGGAAGCATTCTTCTCTTTCTATTTTTTCCCTTAAAAGCTAAAATTTCAAAGTACATTTTTGCTACAAGATATAAAAATGAGGTCAGTTGGTTTTGTATTCAATAAACAGCACAGCATGACAACAAGCAAAATGCGTGGTTTAGACCTGCCATACCTCCTTTATCCAGAGACAAAATTCCAATTCAGGTTAGACTTCTCAGCTGGGGAAGGGACCCTCCTATCATTTCTCGTGTTATTGGGGGCTGTGAAGAAGTAGCTGAAGGGACCATTTCTCCTGGGGAAGAGCAGAAGCAAAGAGCTGGTCCAATGTGCAGATCCACTTCATTTGCTTCTGTTTCTCATGTTAAAACTTGGAGTTCTTATGCCTGCAGACATATTCACCCATCTTGCTGATGCAGCTATACTTTTAAGATATCATTGGCTATTGTGTGTAATACATGGGCACACAGGATATAGAAGTCTAATCTGGCTCCTGTAAAATCAGTGTTTAAATTTTGACTTTTATGTATTATCTACTTAGAAATTTTAGTAGACTGTACACAAAAAAGTTGCTTTTGGAGAGAAACTAGAAACAACCTGACTAGAACTAGGAGACTACAACTTCTAAAAAAGTTTACTTAATTCATGTGTTGGAAATTGAGAAAAAAAAATAGCTCAAAAAGACAGCAGCCTCTAGTAATGTTAAAATTGTTAGGAAGAATAATTTCATGAGCAATTCACCAGAAAACAAACTTACTTTATTGTAAGCCTCCTTAAAATCTGGATTTCCAAAAATGATCTAAGGCTGATATGTTTTGCAAAGGGTCTTTTATATACAGATCTTTATCTGCACAAAAAACTTTCTTACAATGAGGTGGAAGAAAAGATAAAAATAATAAATGTGGTTGTCTCCTGAGATTTTTCATTTCTCTTCATTACTGCTTGATTAGAAACCTCATGGGGGCTCCTTTCCCAATGTTATTTCAGTATAAGTGTTTCCATGTTCAGTTCCAGCTGGAAGCAGGCACTGTGGAGCCATGTGAAAAATCCACAAGAACACATAAAATTAGCCCTTGATTTTTGAACCTTAAAAAGGCTTGGGTCAGGGCTGAGTTTATTCAGAATTCTTATGAGTCCCTCAAGATCAACAGTGTCACGCTCCACCAGGGCGCCCTTAGCCCCAAACTTCTATTTTTCACATTTAATCATAGCCTCATTTGCTCTCTTGCCTCTGACTCATTGATTCTCCAGAGCAATGGGAATCTAAGTCCTTAGGGACTTAGATATATTTTAGATGCAAAAGAAGAAAAAAAAGCCTAGATAAACCATTTTTTACAAATATCTGATATTGAAGCCCCTTGAAACTTTGAATAATTTCAGGAAAAATGAGAGTGAATGAGAAGAATAAGAATACTTTAAGAGCAATCTGGACTGAAAGTAAAATTAAAGCAAACATTTACTGAAATTTTTATAAAATTATATTATAAAATTATATATATCATCATTACAAGATATATTTGTAGCCCTCAACTTCCCAACAGACTGGACTCCAAAAGTTTGTTTGTGAGTTGTTTTTCTGGATCTGAAAAGCCATTTCACTTATAAACAATATTCTAAATTAGTAGTTCTTGGGCTTTTTGTGTCACGAAGTGCTTTGAGAATCTCTTGAGAGCTATGGACATACTCCTTAGAAAAATTCTCATGCATATATGCCCCAGGGTATAAAAGCCACATTTGGTTTTCACAGACCCACCTTTCTGATTAAGAAATCTGATCTCACTCAAATGCCAGGCTAGCTCAGATGCTGAAATCTATACCCATACAATGAATTAAAAAGATTTTTCACTCATCTGGAAACAGAGCTACCATGTAGAACAGCATATTAAACCATACACTTGTATGCTTTTGGACACCAGATAAATTCCACATTAACATTTCTGGCAGTTGCCACACTTAAGCTGTGGGGTGGCAGTATGGTGACTTTCTTACTTAATAAGGGTGCAAGCCACAACTTGGGTTTCACAGAGTTAGGGAGAGGAGGTATATATTTCGTAGCTGGGACAGACACTTGCCTCACTTCTGAAGGTCTCTTATGGCTGTTTAAGAAAATCCTTGCATCCAGGTGCTAAGGCAAGAAAGATATTTGTTCTGCAGTTTACTTATTTATAAATGAGCAATGCCTATGCTATGGGTTAAACTGATGTATGATATTTTATTTACCCCTTTGTGGGATTCACCCTGTTTACTCAGCCAACCCTGCTCAACCCCTCACAGGAGGGAGCATGCAAGTGAATGAATGCATAAACCAACCAGCCACTTCAGTGCAAGCAGGAGCAAACTCCATTCACTGGGGCCTGCCACATTCCACCCCTCACAAGAGGGAGTGCATAGGTGAGCGAGTGTGGGAACCAGCCAGCAGGAGCAAACTCCATGCAGGCCCCGCAGCAGCTACCAGGTGGGGGTGCCTGCAACCCCAAGGCCCCAGAGGGTGTGTTACAGTGCTCACTTAGCTCCACCGTCTGCACACAGCAGTGTGTTATGAGCTCAGTGGGCTCTTTGCCTCTGCTAATGGGAGCAAAGGGCCAGTGTGACAGGCTTTTTGGGTACCTGCACTTGGTGGGTCCCGAATTCTTATCTAGTACCCAGGAAGAATGAGGTCACATAGACAAATTGAAGGATGGTGAATGCAGAGAATTTTATTGAGTGATGAGTGACTCTCAACAGAGAGGGGAGCTGGAACGCGTACAGGAAGGGATGACTACTCTCGCATAAAGTCAAATCACCTCTCTGCTTCTCTCTGCTGAAGTCAAGTTGCCTCTCTCTGATGTCCAGCTGCCATCTCTGAAGTTGAGTCACCTTTCCCCGACATCCAGCCACTTCTCCTCTCTACCACTGAATCAGGGGTCTTTGTAGGCACAAAATGAGGTGCAGGGCAGGCTGTAGGTAGTTTTTTGGAGCAGGCAACATTTGACTGGTAAAAAGACACTATTCAGAAAGAACCAATCAGGAGAAAGCAAGCAAACAGGAATACTAGTTCTCACTTTGGGCTATAGGTTTCAGGCTACTTTTAGCTTGAAGGTGGGGTTTTCACCAGGGACCCATCCCTGTCTGCCTAGACTTTCTCTGCCCCCTGCTTCTCTCATTTCCCGCTCTGAAGAGGCACACATAAATGCTGTTAGAATATGTTTGATGACCAATCTTAGCTGCTTCCTGCTGACAGTGGGCATTGTTTTGTGGCAAATGGCGGTCACATTTCCCTCAGAGGCCTACCCGAGGGTCCCCAGCAAAAGTGAGCCATCGTCTGAGGCTCCAGTTGCATGAGTGTCTGGAGTTTGATGGCCTCTAGGTGAAAAGAATTGGTTAAGTATGCATGGATCAAATATGTATATTATATAAAGAGGATTTAAAAGGAAAGAATCTAGAGCCAAATATTATAGAAATAAAGTATACTAATCCTTTTGAAAACAGCATTATGCCCTGAGCTGTTTCACCCTGGTGAAAGAAATTAAAGTTTGTATGGGAGCAGTTAAATTATAGAGTAGAGATAACTGTTTAGGGGAATACATATTCCTATGGGTGTTTAGGATTAAGGGGTCTTTGGTAAAGGTGCCCCATGGCGTAGTATAGAATGAAGGTAAGAACAGGAAGCATAAGCAAGACTATAAAGAGTATATCCATGGAAGATTAATTATTGACACTAATCTTTTGTGATTTTTATCTTGAGGTCCCTGATCTCTTCACACTGGTACTTTGAGTGCTCTTCGGGGTCAACGGAGGTAACTCCATCAGCCTTCCAGGCCTTTACTCAAGTATAATGAATCCAAGAATCTATTCCAGTGACCTTTACTGCTGTAGGATTAGAAAGAAATACCATGTAAGTTTCCACCCAATGTGGGCTTACGGATGGAGAAAGGGAAGAAAGTACCTTTAGCAGTACCATGTCCCCTGGGTTGAATAGAGGTGGCCCTAGTTCACGGGATTGGACCTCCGACAGTTGTTTCAGTTCCTATTGGAAATGGGTCAAAGAAGTTATATGTTTAATCAAATTAGAGGTTTCTTGGTCTAGCAAGAAATCATTGGTGAGAAAATGTCATCCACATATCATTTCAAAGGGACTCAAACGTGGCTTTGATGCGGGGTTCTAACACTTAGTAGGGCTATGGGAAGAATAGTCCAGGGACTACTAAACTCTCTCCTGAGAGTTTCCTTAGGTGCCTTTTGATAATATCATTTGTCTTTTCTACCTTTTCCAAGGGTTGTGGTTTCCAAGTACAGTAAAGATGGTATTGTATGTCTAGTGCCTTCAAGACCCCCTGGGTGGGAGCCACCTTGAGTGAGATGCCGTTTTGGCTCTGGAGGTACTTAGAGAGTCCAAAGTGAGGAATTATCTCACTAATTAGTACTTTTATCACCTCAGAGGCTTTCTCTGTTAGACATGGAAATGCTTCTACATAGTTGGTGAAGGTATCTATTCGGAGGTATTGGATGCCCCTTGACTTTGTCATATGGATGAAATCTGTTTGCCAGTCTTCCCCTATGTAGCTTCCTGTTCTTTTGGTCCCAGAGGAAAGAAGCCATTGATTGAGGGGATTATTTTTAAGGCAAGTCTTGTAAGCATTAATAACCTGTTTAATCATTTGTATCAGGTTTTCACCAGAGAGCAATCTCTGGGCCAATAGATAGGTTTTATCCTTACCTAGGTGGAAGGCCTAGTGAAGGCTTTTAACAACTTTCCGTTGGTTGGCAGCTGGTAGATGAAATTTGCCATCCTCCATTTGTAGCCATCCTGAGGACTCAAAGATGTTTCCCTGAGAGGTGGCCCATTTTATTTCCACAGGAGAATATCGAGGTTTTATTTCTCTTATGGAGCCCTCCCAGACCAAAGGGGCTTCTAGTGGATCTAAAATCTGGGTACCCATTTCTCCTGGTTTAGCTGCTTGGTCTACCAACCTATTTCCCTTGGCTATTTTATCCATCCCTTTTTGGTGGCCTTTATAATGTGTTACTGCCATTTCCTGTGGGAGGAAAATGGAGGATAAGAGTCTACTAATTTCCTGATGATATTTGATGGGAGACCCCTTAGCTATAAGGATGTTCCTCTCTTCCAGTTGGTGGCATGGGCATGGAGGAAAAGCATACTTAGAATAGGAAACCATATTTAGAATCAGTATAACTGTTAACTGCTTTCCATTTGCTTAATTCAAATTCTCTTGTGAGGGCAAGTAGCTTGACTAGTTAAGCACTTGTGCCCAAGGAGAGAGACGTGCTCTCAACAGTATCATTCAGGATAACTATACCCCTTTATGGATCTCTTGTTCTACAAAATAACTTTCACTTATAAAGAGAATCCAGTGTGGGTTCCCTAAGGGAGTTTCCTTGAAATCCTTTCTGGCTGCATAGGTTTGTATTACTATCTGTTTGCAGTCATGTTCCAGATCCACAGCACCCCCAGGAAGGAAGGTGACTGGATTTAGGGAGGGACAGGTTCTTAATTGGACTGCAGATCCTTCTAATAGCAGAGCTTGATATCTAGAGAGGTGGTTATCCATTAGCCAGAGACTCCCTTAGAAGACAGTAGTCCTGCCACATTATGTGACATGTAAATGGTTAAGTTATTCCCCATGGTTAACTTAGTAGCCTCTGGTACCAGCAAAGTTACCAGTGCAACTGCCCAGAGTCAGGCCAGCCATCCTTTGTCTACCAAATCAAGCTCCTTACTTAGGTAGCCTACAGGCTGCTGAATTAGACCTCAGGCCTGAGTTAGAACTCTCAGGGCCATTCCCTTTCTTTCTGACACATAAAGATTAAACATCTTCCCTATGGGAAGACTAAGGGCTGGTGCCTTAAGCAAGGCTTGTTTTAGTTGATCACAGGCCTTTATAGCCTCTGGTTTCCAAATTAGGGAGTGAATTTTAGCTACCTGAGTCTCCTATATTAGGTGATATAAGGGCCAACCTATTTCATTGTACCCAGGTATCCATAGTCTGCAGAATCCTGTAATGCCCAATAATCCCCTCAGTTGCTTGAGGGTTCTGGAGAGGGGAAAGGAGGAAATGAGCTTCATCCTTTCTTCACCCAATGCCTTGGTACTCTCTGACAAGACCAGGCCAAGGTACTTCACTGAAGTCTGACAGAGCTGAGCTTTAGATTTTGAAACCTTATATGGTCTGTTAGCCAGAAAATTAGGAAGAGCCTTACTGCCCTCCTGAGAGCTTGCCTCAGCTGGGGCACAGAGGAGAATGTCATCTACATATTGTAAAATTTTAACCTGATGATAAAGGAACTCAAAGAGGTTTTTTGACAATGCCTGCCCAAACAAGCAGAGACTGTCTTGGAATCCCTGACGTAACACTGACCAGGTTAGCTGGGTGGTTTGGTTAGAGGGATCCTCAAATGCTACAACAACAGAAAATACTAGGAGACAGTGTGTAATGGTATGCAGAAGAAGGCAGACTTTAGGTTCAGGACTGTGATCAGGTATTTGAGCTAGCAGGGTCTACTGATTTGGAGCCACTGGGTGAATTGAAACCCCAGCCTCATTAATGATGTGGAGGTCCTGAACTACTCTCCATTTTCCATTGAGTTTTTGTACCCTTAACATCAGGGTATTATAAGGGCTGCTTTTTTTTTTTTTTTTTTTTGACATCTCATCCATTTATTATTCTTCAGAGTCTAAAATTCTTCATGATACAATAGCCACCCATTCCAGCCTGTTTATTGGAACTTCTGTTCCCATCTGTTGGCAAACTTTTTTTTACATTTGTTTTACTTCAAAGATTTAGAGTCACAATAAATACAAGTGACAGTCTCCCATCCCCTTAAGATTCCACCCCCGCCCCCAGTATCCTGAACTAGTGTAATCATCTCGTCCCAGGGCCTATCTGAGGAGGCGCTGCAACTTTAAGTTATCAATGATGGCTTCTAGTCCTTTCCTAACTTCTGGTTTCAAGGGATATTATCTCTGGTTAGGAAAGGAGGTGGGATTTTTTTTTTAATATACATATTTTATTGCATTTTAGGTTTTGGGGTACATGTGAAGAACATGCAAAATTGTTGCATAGGTACATACATGGCAATGCAGTTTGCTGCCTTCCTCCCCATTACCTATATCTGGCATTTCCCCTCATATTATCCCTCCCCAACTCCCTACCCCCCACTGTCCCTCCCCTAGTTCCCCCCCACAGACCCCAGTGTGTGATGCTCCCCTCCCTCTGTTCATGTGTTCTCATTGTTCAACACCCACCTATAAGTGAGAACATTCGGTGTTTGATTTTCTGTTCTTATGTCAGTTTGCTGAGAATGATGGTTTCCAGATTCATCCATGTCCCTACAAAGGACACAAACTCGTCATTTTTTATGGCTGCATAGTATTCCATGGTGTATATGTGCCACATTTTCCTTGTCCAGTCTATCATTGATGGGCATTTGGGTTGGTTCCAGGACTTTGCTATTGTAAACAGTGCTGCTATGAACATATGTGTGCATGTGTCTTTATAATAGAATGATTTATAATCCTTTGGATATATACCCAGTAATGGGATTGCTTGGTCAAATGGAATTTCTATTTCTAGGTCCTTGAGGAAGCGCCACACCGTCTTCCACAATGGTTGAACTAGTTTATACTCCCACCAACAGTGTAAAAGTGTTCCTATTTCTCCACATCCTCTCCAGCATCTGTTGTCTCCAGATTTTTTAATGATCACCATTCTAACTGGCATGAGATGGTATCTCAATGTAGATTTGATTTGCATTTTTCTAATGACCAGCGACGGTGAGCATTTTTTCATATGTTTGTTGGCCTCATAGATGTCTTCTTTTGTAAATTGTCTGTTCATATCCTTCACCCACTTATGAATGGGCTTTTTTGTTTTTTTCTTGTAAATCTGTTTTAGTTCTTTGTAGATTCTGGGTATTAGCCCTTTGTCAGATGAGTAGATTGAAAAACTTTTTTCCCATTCTGTTGGTTGCCGATTCACTCTAATGATTGTTTCTTTTGCTGTGCAGAAAGCTCTGTGTTTAATTAGGTCCCATTTGTCTATTTTGGCTTTTGTTGCCAATGCTTTTGGTGTTTTAGTCATGAAGTCCTTGGGAGGCAGGGTTCTTAAGGTGGATCTGGACCAGTATAGCAGTTGTAACTTGACCAATTTTGTTTTGAATTCCCTAAACATCTGGTCTCCACCAGAAGGAGACAAAGAGTTTGTCCTGGGGCCATCAGGATGGTGGTCCCCATAAAGGCCAGAATATCCCTGCCCAAAAGAGGAGCTGGGCTTTCAGGCATAATTAGAAAGGCATAGGTGAACAGTAGGTTTTCCTAGCTACAGTTAAGGGGTTGGCAAAAATATCAGGTTAAAGACCCTTCTAAGATGCTCCTCACGGGTTATGCTAAGAGAGGAGAGGGGGTATGGATTGGAAAGGAGAACTGAGAGCCCCACCCCAGTGTTCAGAAGGATATTCACTTTCCTCCCTTCAATTTCCAGAATTACCCAGGGCTCCTGGATGGTAATAGTGGTGTGGACCACGAGGGTGGGGGAGAAGAGCCTTGGGACCCATCAGTCCTGCTGAACCATTTGGGAGATTGGTTCTGAACCTGGTGGCCAGTGTCCCCAGGGACAGTCCACCTTTCAGTGGTCCCCATTGCAGATTGGACAGGGTTGAGATGGCTTCCTCATGCTGCCTGGGCAATCCTTCCTAAAATGCTATGGCTTGCCACATTTGAAACAGTTAACAGATACACCTCAGGGATTCTGCAGTTTGCCGGCTTGCATGGTGACCATTGAAGCCTCTGCATTTTTCCTGTCTCTCTCTCTCCCTCTCTCTCTCTGTCTCTCTCTCTCCCTCTCTCTCTCTGTCTCTCTCTCTCTCCCCCTCTCTCTCCCCTGGGCCTCCCTATCTCTATTGTGAAAGACCAACATGGCCATTTTCAGGAGGTTCTCTAAAGTACTATTTGGTCCAATGACCTGTTTCTATAGCTTCCTCCTGATATCAGGGGCTTCCTGAGTAATATATTTCTCTTTTAAGATTAGTTGGCCCTCAACTGAATCAGGAAATAGAGAAGTGTGCTTTAGCAAGGTCTCTCTTAGCCTTTCCAGGAAGGCAGTGGGATTTTAATCAAATCCCTGGTCTGTCATGAATAGCTGGTATAATTGTGAGGCTTAGTTCTAGTCTTACATAAGCCCTCCATTATGCACACCTGAAAGTATTTCCTCTTCCATCTCCCATCTCATCATTGGGATCCCATTTAAGGTCATCCAATGGTACTGCTTCTCTTCCAGTTGGATAAAGTTTGTCCCCTTCCCTGACACTATATGAGATACAAAGGTCATTCCCAAATCTCTCTGCCACTTGAAGAGTGGCCTGCCTCTCAGTCAAAGTTTGATTCAAAAGTAACATAGCATCTTTGCAGGAGAGTTCAAATATTTGGGTTAAATTCTGGAAAGCCTCTATATATCTGTCAAGGTTATCTGCAAATTTGCCAAGATCCCCCTTAATTTGCCTTAAATCCTGTAGAGAGAAGGGGACCTGGATTTTACTGGCGTCAAATTCACCAGGCATCTGTTGGAAGGCCATGAGTGATACTGGGTATTGTCTAGAGTGAGGATTTCTAGGAGGAGTCAAGCGATGGAGATAAACTGGGTAAGGAGGACAAGGTGGACCTAGAGGAGCAGGGCCAGAGGGAGCTGGCTCCCCTGCTGGAGGTGTCTCTGAGGTTTGTTTTTTCAGTTCCCCAGGATTGACTATTGCAGCCTCTCCTGAGATGGCACACAAGAGGACTGGATCAATCCTACACTCTTGGCAAATGTTTGTATTACCCTGCAAGGTAAAGAAAGCCTGCACATATGCGGCCTCAGACTATTTGCCCTTGCATTTACAGAAAAGGTCCAATTGAAGGATGGTATCAAAATGAATGTTTTCTTCCTAAGGCCAATCCAGTCCTTCCTGCAGATTATAATTTGTCCAAACCTTTTTGCAGAGAGCTATAAGGCATTTTTTTCTCCAGAGTCTGAGGATCAAAGAAGTCCCAATGTTTCAGGATACATTCCAGATGAGTATGGACTGAAGACAGTAAGGATGGTTGGTTGCCCACTCTGAAACAGAGGGGAAATAGGCATACCTTATTTTCTCTCCCACTTTCAGCGAAAAGTCAGGGTGTGAGGGAGAGAACAAAAAAGGGCTTACCTCTTCTTCCTTTCATCTTTTTATCCACGAGTCCTGGCAACCTTAGACAGATGCTGCCCATGAGTGCTGGTGTGACCTGCACTCATGAAGATGGGGGGCTGGAAAATAGGATTTATTTGCACTCACCTATGCTTTCACCCTTCCTACTGTAAGCAACCTTTGGGTTCCCTGGGCCTCATCTATGCCATGGAGCTTGGCCTCTTATCATGAATCAGCAGGAATTAGTCCTGCCCATCTACGCTGTGTCTGTTGTCAGGCTTTGAATTCCTCAGATCTAGTTTTCCTTTCCAGGGCTTCAGCCTGAAGCTTGGAATCAAGTTTGTGACAAAAAGGTGTCTCAGGGGGTGCATGGATTTATTTAGATTAGGTTCCAGATAGGCCTTTTCAAATTTGCAGTTATCAGCTGGTGGGGTCACTCCTTCATGTCATCCTCACTGTCCTCCCTGGATTCCTTTTGCTCCATATTATAGAGAGATCAGAACATGTAATGAGCCAGTTATTTAAAGAGGTTCTCCTAGTATTTTGTAACATAGACCCAAAAACATAAGGCAGAAAACTTGGCAACATTTTCTAATTCATTTTTCTGACAAGTTCCCACTCTTGTTCACTTGCATCCTCCCTTCTGGGAGGGGTTGAGCAGGGCAGGCTGAGTAAATGAGGCACCCCTGTCACAAGTCCCATGAAGGGGTCAAGAAAAAATCCTGAATCATCTTGAGGCTCACCCAGGATTTGTCACAAGGGTAAATAAATGTGAATCTGTCAGATCTGTCTCTTCACTTTTTTCCCCAAGACTTCTTGTCCTCATACTTTGCTCTGAAGGCAAATGATGCCCCAGACCTCTGAATGGCCAATGAAGGGTGAATAACACAGCTAGAGAGGACAGAATGTGACCCTGCTACCTCTGTCTTTATTTCAGGTAAAAAGAATGTTGGCTCTGTTTCCCTTCACAGAGGTCTAGCTATTTCATGGGACTGGGATAAAGTCCTGAGGCAACTGAAGACATCTGGTTGAGGCCACTCCCCAGTGTTGCCATAAGGCCTCTAGAATTGGCTCAGTCCCCAACTGCCCACTAGGGAATCGGCCAAGATCCCCAGATTTTTCTGTTACTTTTCTTTCCTTTTTTCATGGTCTGAAATGGCTCCTACCTTTTATAATGTTGAGGATGTTGCTACAAACTGCAGAAATGTTACTAGGTAGAATGAGCATTTAGCCAAGCCATCAGATATGCAATTCAGAACAATGCAATTTCCATCTGTTCTTAGAGGTGTCACTCCCACCCTCACCCCCACAGCCATAGGTGTGTATGGTATACAGAGTGGCTCCCCTCTCTGCCCCCTCCGCTCCCAGATGGGACACTTAGGCATGTCCACTGCATGCATGTCATTTTTCTCATAACTTCACATATAATATAGAATCAGAAAGACAAACTGGGAAATTCGGTCCACAGAATAGCACTTTAGATAGATTGGATTACCACGTAACTCCATGCTGCCCACTGACTTTAGGCAATGTGACTTTGACCAATGGAATGCCTGTGGATGTAAAATGAGCGTAGCTTTCAATGTGCTGCATGGTTTGCCTCCCTCTGTTGCTCCTATGATCCACCATGAAGATAATATGCGCTTAAGGCAGCTAGTTTCAAGAGAAGTTGTAGAAGTGTGGAGCAGATCCAAACCCAATGCTAGCCAAGCCCAGCTGACCTGCAGCCTGAAACAGATCCACCCCGCATACCCATAGAGCTGTAAGCAAGAGAAAATGCTTGCTGCTGTAGGCTGCTGAGTATTGGAGTTGTTTGTTATTGTCAGATTAAGTTTAGCCTAAAGCTGCCTTCTTATATATTTTAAGTTCCACCTAAAGTTTCTCCATACATGTGAACTGTGACCTAACTAGAGGTGTAAACAGACTGTAACCTACTTGGTGATTGCACCAAGTTTTGACCAATCAGAGGTAGCCAACTGTTCCAACTGTGTTCAAACAAGATAAACACTGAGCTGTAACCAGTCCAGCTATTTCTGTACTTCACCTTTGTTTTCTGCAGATCACTTTTTTTTTTTTGGTCCATAAATCCTCTTCCACCATGTTGCTGTGCTGGAGTCTTTCTGTGCCTACTCTGGCTCAGGCGGTTGTCCAACTCATGAATCATTCTTTGCTCAGTTAAACTCTGTTAAATTTAATTAGTCTAAAGCTTTTTTTTTTTAACATTATACAACATTGTTTTGACAATTGCTGGCTAATTCACATAACTCACTTAATTCCTGCAAATACCTATAAAATAGTTAATGCTACTATATTCACTTTGCAGAGAAGGAAATTATATACAGTTGTTACTCAATATTCTTCAGCAATTGGTCTCAGGAACCCCTTGGTTACCAAAATTTGTGAATGCTCAAGTCCCTGATATAAAATGGCATCATATCTGCATATAACCTAGGCTCATCTTCCTATATACTTTAAGACATCTCTAGATTACTTATAATACCTGATACAATGTAAATGACATGTAAATAGTCATTATACTGTATTATTTAGGGAATAATAAGAAAATAGTCTGTACATGTTCAATACAAATTAAACCATCCTTTTTTATTTCCTGAATATTTATAATCCAGGTTTGGTTGAATTTAAGGATGCAGAATTCATAAATAAAAAGAGTCAAAGCAACGTATTGAGTTAGAACAATGTTTCCCACAATGTGTTCCAACAAATCAGGGTTGGCTTCGTGGGTGTGTGACCTATATAGTCACACAGAACATTGCACTCAGAAATGCTCTGCACTTCATTTAATGCTCCATTGTTGCCTTTCTGAGTCCTTAATTTTATCTTTGAATTTGTTTTGTATGTGAAATCCACGGGGACAATAGACATACATGTGAGCAGAGGAGATATGCACAAGACAGCTATCCACTGATTCCTCGCCACTTCATTCGTATAGTATTTGTGATGGCCCATGAACACAGAACTCTAGTGAACCCACAACGTACAGGAGTTCAGCAGGGTGTAAAATGAGCACAACATGATCATGTCTGTATCTGAGTAAGTGGGGGTACTGGCAGCCTTGAAACACCTGCTTTTCATTCAAACAAAAACTTGCTTTGAACACAGAAAGAAGGCAGTGATATTCTGAGAAACACAATCAAGAAGGCTTCTCATGTCCTTTTTTATTCATCCTACAGTCCTGAATCAGCCAACCACTTATGGTGAAAATGATGAAACAGAAGAAGCTGAAAGATCAGAAAACCCACATTTTCTTGTTCTTCAGTCTTTCCATGCTCATGAGTAAGCCTAAGGTAGAGACTGTTGATAAAATGGTATGTATAAAGAAGTGTGCAGCATTCCTGCTGTTCTTGTAAGAACAAAAGACATATGTCTGTAGAAGCTACAAAAGATGAATTGTTCAATTCTGAAGATTATACACACAAGGTAAAGGCTCTTACATCTGTATTTTATATTGGCACTACACAATGTAAAGATGAATGGTAAAATTCAAGTTAATAATTTACAATTTTTTTGTTTTTTTAACTTAGAACATTAACTAGCAAATGAAAAAACTCTCATGAAAAGTCAGTAGAGAGACCACAGAAGAAAGAAAAACTATTTGACACTTTTAACACCTTTAAAAGCACTTTTTTCCCACTTGTTGAACAAGGGGTCCTCACATTCTCATGTTACCTTGGGCTTGAAAATTATGCAGCAGGTACTGCATGGCATGAAAGTTTAATGGGGTGTTAAGAGAAGTGTTGGGTAGAGAAAATTCTAAAAAACTCTATAACTGCACTATCCAACGCAAAACCAAGAGTCACACATGGCTATTTAAATTAAATTAATAATTTAGTTCCTCAGTTGCAGTTCAAGTTTAATAGCCACAGGTGGCTGATAGCTACTATGTTGGACACCACAAATACAGAACATTTGTGTCATTACAGAGAGTTCTATCGGATAGTGCTGTTTTACAGTTGATATAATTTGAAAAATACTGGATTATGAAACATCAAATGGATTTCCTTAAAATATATATATATATTTTGAACATTGGAGATACTAATGTGAATCTCCAGGAGGTGGCTATAGCATGAAGCATCTCCAAACTTATTTAATCAAAGCTTGCTTTTCTGTAAAACAGTGAACTTCTGGTTCAGCACTTTCTTTTTAAAAAAAGAAAGATGGAAAAAAAGCTCATCATCACTGGTCATTAGAGAAATGCAAATCAAAAACACATTGAGATACCATCTCAGGCCAGTTAGAATGGTAATCATTAAAAAACCAGGAGACAACAGATGCTGGAGAGAATGTGGAGAAAAAGAAACGCTTTTACACTGTTGGTGGGAGTGTAAATTAATTCAACCATTGTGGAAGTCAGTGTGGCAATTCCTCAAGGATCTAGAACCAAAAATACCATTTGACCCAGGAATCCCATAACTGGATATATACCCAAAGGATTATAAATCATTCCATTATAAAGACATATGCACATGTATGTTTAATGCAGCACTGTTCACAATAGCAAAGACTTAGAACCAACCCAAATGCCTATCAGTGATAGACTGGATAAAGAAAATGTGGCACATAGTCACCACGGAATACTATGCAGCCATAAAAAAGGATGAGTTCCTGTCCTTTGCAGGGACATGGATGAAACTGGAAACCATCACTCTCAGCAAACTGACACAAAAACAGAGAACCAACACTGCATGTTCTCACTCATAAGTGGGTGTTGAATAATGAGAACACATAGACACAGGGAGGGGAACATCACACACTGGGGCCTGTTGGCAGGTGGGGAGCTAGGGAAGGATTAGCAGGGGTGGGGGGATTAGAGAGGGGTATCATTAGGAGAAATATCTAATGTAGATGATGGGGTGATGGATGCAGCAAACCACCACCATCGCACATGTATACCCGTGTAACAAACCTGCACGATCTGCACATGTACCCCAGAACTTAAAGTATAATAAAAAAAAGAAAGAAAGAAATCCTTTTATAAGTGGACCCATGATATACAAATTCATATTGTTCAAGTGTCAACTATAGTGTGTGTTGGAAAGGTTATTAGGCTTTAGTCAATAAAATGTTCACAGAAGCAAAAAAAAGAAAAGAACCATTTTTATGGATTTGAGATATAAAAGATGGCCTACATGTTATTCATGGATTAGAAAATAGTTTGAATAGGAGGGGAGGGACCTAATTTTATAGAACTGATGCTCTCTGGAACTAGTTCAGTAAAATCCTTTTCTGGAGAGCAATTTAGATTATCATGTCATTTTACCGATTTTTTTTTTTCTTTTATGGATTGTGCTTTTCGTGTTTTACATATGAAATAATTATCTAACTCAAAGCAAACCACTAACTTTTGAATGTTAAGACTGTTAGGAGACAATTCTCCATACTTTTTCACATCTTAGCACATCTGGGGAGCAGGGCACTAACCACCCCATTATTCTGGGCTATCTTTTCAAGGAAGTTTATATAGCAAATAGTCTTGGGAGATTGAGACAGTGTCTCCCACTGGAGTAAAAGTCAAGTTTGTTCACTGACAAATCTTTCTTTAGCACAAAGATTTGACCTGTTTACTTATAGCCAATTTTAAAGTAATAGAATTTCTTAAATTTGGGGTTCCTCAGACATGATGCAAACCCACTCTATTCATTAGGGCCTCTTCGAAACACTCCTGTGGGACTTGGGGAGCAAAAGTGAATGAATGAACAAACTGTGGTACCACCAAACAATGAGATTCCACTAAGCAATAAAAAGGAACAGACAGTGTATACATGTAAAAACCTGGAGGATTCTGAAAGGTGCTATGCTGAATGAAAGGAGGCAATCTGAGATTACTGACTGTATGATACCATTAATTTGACATTCTGGGAAACAAAAAACTACAGTAACAGACAACAGACCAGTGGGTTGCCAGGGGCAAGGGGTTAAGGAAGGTACAACAAGGGGGCAGTGGAGAAAGTTTTTAAAAACTTGTCTGTATTCTGTGTTAGAAGTTACACAATCTATGCATGCATTAAAACTTGTGGAATTATGTACCAGTAAGCAAACAAGCACAGGTAGTAAATACTCAAACTCTATCACTTTTCAATTACTTTACTAGATTTTACTATAATCTATATGCTTGATAGTATACCTATTTGTGATATTATAGGATATATATATTTGGACTTCATCCTTGGGTCCTGTTATAGAACTGCTAAAACTTCCTGAACAATAAGGAGAAGGGGAGAATCTTTTGTTAGAATATTTGGTCTTAGTCCCTAGTTCCTGACACAAGAGCTTCTAAGACCCCTGGAAACTTTGAGGTGTCTTTTTGTATGCTTGTGGGATGACCAGTGGCTAGGGGGCCCTATGACTATGTAATGGAGCCCCATAAAATCCCCTAAATGAAGGGGTTTAGAGAGCTTCTAGGCTGATGAACATGGGTGTAACCAGAGAGAGCATGGAAGCTCTGTGTTCCTTCCCTCATACCCTGCCCTAAGTACCTCTTTATCTGCCTGTTTATCTTTTGTATTCTCTGTAACAATGGTTCCCAACCCGGGGCTGTAAACTGGTACCAGTCTGTGGCCTATTAAAAACTGGGCTGTGTGAGCAGCAGGCAAGTGAGCATTATTGCCTGAACACCACCTCCTGTCTGATCAGCTGTGGCATTAGATTCTCATAGGAGCAAGAACCCTATTGTGAACTGCTCATGCAAGGGATCTCGGTTGCACACTCCTTAAGAGAATCTAGCCAATGCCTGATAATCTAAGGTGGAACAATTTCATCCTGAAACCCATCCTCCACTCCCTGGGTCCTACAATATTTTCTCTCTCTCTTTTTCTCTTTTAGAGACAGGGTCTTGCTCTGTCGCCCAGGCTGGAGTGCAGTGGTATGATCTTAGCTCACCACAGCCTCAGACTTCTGACCTCAAGCAATCCTCCTGCTTCAGCTTTCTGAGTTGGTGGGATTACAGGTGTGATCCACCACACCTAGCTTATAATATTCTTTATAAATAAACTGGTAAATGTAAGTGAAGTGTTTTCCTGAGTTTTGTGAACTGTTTTGGGAAATTATTGAACCTGAGGAGGGGGTCATGAGAACTGCTGATTTACAGCCAGTACATCACAGGTACTAATGATTCAGACTTGTGATTGCCGTCTGAGGTGAGGGCAGTCTTGTGGGATGAAGCTCATAATCTGTAGGTCTGTGCTACTAGGAGTAGCTGGTGTCAGAATTGAATTTCTGTAGCATACCCAGTTGTTGTCTGGAGAGTTGGAGAATTTGTTGGTGTAGGGAAAAGACATATGTTTGGTAACAGAAGTGTTGCTAGTAAAAAAAAAAAAGTTTAGTACTATTGTATTTGTATAGAAGACATACTATATAATGGAGCTACTGCATGTAATGGAACTACTGAACATGTTTTTGCAACTCCATCTTCAGTGATGACACATTGACAGCTTGTAATCGGCCATGATAGGAGTATTTACACCATAAAAATCCACAACTGCAAGAAATAAGGGCTTAGGTTTTTGAGGGTTTGCCAGCATAGCACTGCATACCAACCCTCCCAGATTACTGGATATTCTTTTAATAGAATATTGGAGCCTCCAGGGATTATCTGAACCTATAGTATATGTACGTTGGTCTTTGAGGAGGATTTTTTCAAATCTGTAGAAATTGAAATGAAATTGTCCAGAACTCATGGCAATCCAAATGATTCTTTTTGTAGACATGGAAATTTCCCCTAAACCGGTATAGAGACAGCCCATCTATCGGTAAAAGTTTTGGGGTCCATTTGCAAGCTTATTTCAATATTTGTGATCCATAAATATTTCTATTTTTTGGATTCTCCTTTGAACCATTTGTAATATCTTTTCTGATTGATTTCATTAATAAAATCTTAGACATGTATTCATTTTACATTTGTATGAAAGTCAAGTTTTAGCTTTTTTTGAAAATTATTTTTAACAGAAAACTATTTTGTCTGCAGCACATGACTGACTTTAAATCCACTTGTTAAGAATGTCTGCCTTATTTCCATAAGATTATTCAAACCCCAACTTTCTGTACTACCCAGTTTTTCTGATAGAATTACATACTCTTCCAGAATATAGGGCTTTTCTTTCAGGTGGTATTATGGCATAACTCAACAGATTTTGCTGCCCTAGTTTTCTTCTAAGAAGTGGAACTTCCAAGAAACTCTAGTTTTGCAGAAGTGACACAATGAGATTGTGTGCAAGTAGCCAGGATTACAGATTGAGGGAGCACTGGGAATCTTTTCTCTGATCCCAATAAATGATTCATGGAATGGAAGGGAGCCCTGATTTATTTTAATTAAATTTTATGATAACTGGAGAGACTGATCATGATCATGTTACACATAGAATCTCGTGGGAAAGGATATTCTAACTACATCTTACTGTAAGATGCTAATTGTATCTTACTGGCTCCTTTCCCAATGCTGCTTATTAATCATAATAGTGGCTCTTTCAAATTCCTTTTCCCTGGAATATGGGCAGACGTCTCATTCTGATATTGCTTTCGTCTCTACTTTTAATTATTAAATTTTAGTTAATAGCCTCTAGATCAGGCAATGGGACCTGATATTTACGCACCAAGAACTGTTTTCAAAAGGCCTGTTTCTTCTTGAGCTGTTTTATTTAACAATCATACGAACTTAAATGCTGTATTTTTTTTGGATCAATTCTGCAAACATTAAATCTAAAAATGTAGCAATCATACATTACTATTTTTCTTAATGTTCACTTCAACATTAGATATATATTTTGAGGTTTTTTGTTTTTTAACTATATTAAGAAAATTGAAATTTATCTAGTAACACTTGGCAATTGGCACTCAACCAAATTTGGAACTGTGAGCATTTTTTGCCTATGACATCTGGCTCACTTAATTTCTCCTGCATATGTTTTTTATATTTAATATTTCAGGAGTTACTGTGCTCCCTAGAGAAGTCAGACTAAATGGTTTTTATTAATCTGGCTTTACAAAGCCTAAAAATGTGTTTTCTTGGCCCATAGCAGCTACAAATCAGGGCCTGAAATTTATTGCAGTTTCCAAAATTGTATATCTCTGGTAGTTCAGAGGAGAATAATTGTATTTGTTATATGAGAATTGCTCAGGGGAGTTCTCAGCAGGGCCACTGAAATTATTTCCCAGATAAAATCTTTCTTGCAACTTAACCAAATGACTGATTAAACCCCCTTCTGCAATATATAATGTCATGAAACATAGACAAAACCAATGTTTCAATTACAAAAAAAACTCAACTTATTCAATATCCTTGGAATGACAATTGATCCATAACTATTACTCTACAATTATTAATTAAATTTTTTGCTACTTTATTCTACCAAGGAAACTCACCTGTGATGAGTAATAAAGTCATTCCTAATGTACAGTTTTATAATTTGAGGGGAGAGCACATTCTTTGTCTGTAGGAGGACCCATGTTCAACTTCTGTTCCTTAGTTTTGTGTCATTGGGCAATTTACTTGCACTTTCTTAATTCTCTATTTCTTTATCAATTAAAATAGGAATAATACCTATATCTCAGGGTTTCTTTGTATGTTTTTGTTTCTTTTTTTTTTTTTTTTTTTTTTTTGAGATCTGGGATACCAACAATACCACATAAGCCTATAAAACAGGGTATGGAAGGGTTATTAATAATTGTTATTAAAATTTAATTTTCTTATGGTTTTATGGAATTTGGAGCATTTATGGTTTTTCCATGTTACAAGATTGAAATCAGAGGTCATATCTTTTTAGTATATTTGTTTCTCCTGAAGGAAAACAGGTCCATAAAGCTTATTCAGATTGGGAAGGATATGGAATGATCAGTAAATTTAGATAATAACTAAATTACCTTGGGATCCAGGGCAAAATTTGCCCCAGAAAGACCTCAGGCTAGATCCAAGTTCTTGGTTAAAAAATTAGCACCTTCAGAGTTCTCAGGGATTTTCAAAGTCCATCCTAACCTCTAAGAGATCAATGAAACAAGCATTTATGAGAGTTAATCCTTGTGAAAAGCAGGTTTGTTTATAGGCATAAAGCAGACAGAATAGAGAATACAACACAGTCCTTTTCAGGGACTTTACTAGTCCCTCCAAGTCTGTCCTGCAGGCAGGAGAGGGCTGGAGAACCATGGCTGTGGTCCTGAAAGTTTGTTGTTACCTTTAATATAGAGAAAATCATGTTTTGAAATGAGCAATTATCAGATAAATTGTAGTCACCTGCTTTTGTTGGGCCCCAGGATTATGGGTTCATAGAAGGCATCAAAAAGCAAAGTCCCACATGTGTTAGGATCCTGAGACAATTATTCTAGTTGCAATAGTCTCACTAGCTGGGTGGGGCCTGTAGTTTTACGTATGGTTTTATATAGAACAATTTCTAGCTCCTGATGAGTGTTGAAATGGGTTGATATCCACAGCCATGAAAATCTGTAAACCCTCTGACTTTTTTACCTTTTTTTTTTTTTTTCAGATTTTGCATGACATCTTATTTTTACATGTTCACCTGGAACAAGAGCTTCAGATCTTTGTTAGACTATGTTCATCTAGAAAGGGAAATTTGAACTTTTAAAACACCAGTTTACATGGTTGGCTACTGCTTTACTAACATTTCCCAATCCATGCTTACATCCAAGACATCTTATCATTTCATATTTCAAAGATCATTTTTACTCACTATAAAACTGATGATGTATTTTTATCTTATGTTGAAAATAGTTATTGGTTGAAATATAAATATGTAAGATTCTACTCTTGAGAGTTGTTATCTAAATGACTAACTTTTCAATGCAAATACTAAGAAAGTTCCCATTTTCTCAAAAACTGAAATAATTTATAGATAAATAAAATTGATGTCTCGTTTTCTACAGTGGAGACTAACAGGCTGATTTCATTTATCTAAGTATTGTTTCAACACAAATTTTGGCTGGGCATGGTGGCTCATGCCTGTAATCCCAGCACTTTGGTAAGCCAAGGTGGAAGGATTGCTTGATGCTGGGAATTTGAAACCAGCCTGGGCAACATAGAGACTCTGTCTCTATAATAAATAAATAAATAACAAATTTAACTGAGGATCCAAATATCAGACATTTTACTTATGAGAGTTTTCAGCCCTCCTTGTGCATATAAATTGATAGGGGAGGAACAAGAAGAGCTAACTATTCTAAATATATACGCACCCAGATCCACAAAACAAGCTCTGAGACTTACAAAGAGATTTAGAATCCCACAGAATAATAGTGGGAGATTTTAACACCCTAACTGTCAGTATTAGACAGATCTACAAGACAGAAAATTAACAAGGATATTAAGGAGTTGAACTCAGCTCTGGATCAAGTGGACCTAGTAAATGTCTATAGAACTCTCTACCCTAAATCAACAGAGTATACATTCTTCTCAATACCACATGGAATTTATTCTAAAATCGACTACATAATTGAAAGTAAAACAGTGCTCAGCAAGTGCAAAAGAACAGAAATCATAACAGTTTCTCAGACCACAGTGCAATCAAATTAAAACTCAGGATTAAAACACTCACTTTAAACCACACAACTTCATGGAAATTGAACAACCTTCCTCGGAATGACTCCTGGGTAAATAATGAAATTAAGGAAGAAATCAGGAAGTTCTTTGAAACCAACAAGAACTAAGAGACAACATACCAGAATCTCTGGGACACAGCTAAAGCAGGGTTAAGAGGGAAATTTGTAGCACTAAATGCTCACATCAGAAAGCTTAAAGGATCTCAAAACAACACCCTAACATCACAATTAAAAGAGCTAGAGAGGAAAGAACAAACTAATCCAAAAGCTAGCAGAAGACAAGAAATAACTAAGATCAGAAAAGAATTGAAGGACATAGAGATACGAAAAATCCTCCAAAAAATCAATGAATTCAAGAGCTGATTTTTTGAAAAGATTAATAAAATAGACCACTAGCTAGACTAATAAAGAAGAAAAGAGAAAGGAATTCAACAGATACAATAAAAAATGACAAAGGGGATATCACCCCTGACCTCTCAGAAATACAAACTACCATTAGAGAATACTATAAGCACCTCTATGCAAATAAACTAGAAAATCTAAAAGGAATGGATAAATTCCTGGACACATACACCCTCCTAAGACTAAACCAGGAAGAAGTCTAATCCCTAAATAGACCAACAACAAGTTATGAAATTGAGGCAGCAATTAATAGCCTGCCAAACACCCCTCCCCACCAAAAAAGCCCAGGCCAGATGGATTCACAGCTGAATTCTACCAGAAATAGAAAGAGGAGCTGGTACCATTCCTTCTGAAACTATTCCAAATAATTAAAAAGAAGGGACTCCTCCCTAACTCATTTTATGAAGCCATAAATGAGTTTAGTGTCCCTGACACTAAAACCTGGCAGAGACACAACAACAACAAAAAATAAATATCCCTGTTGAACATTGATGCAAAAATCTTCAGAAAAATACTGGCAAACAAAATCCAGCAGCACATCAAAAAGTTTAGCCGTCACAATCAAGTTAGCTTCAGCCCTGAGATGCAAGGCTGGTTTAACATTTGCAAATCTATAAACATAAGCCATCACATGAACAGAACCAATGTCAAAAACCACATGATTATCTCAATAGATGCGGAAAAGGCCTTTGATAAAATTCAACATCCTTTCATGTTAAAAACTCTTGGTAAACTAGGTATTGATGGTACATATCTCAAAATAATAGGAGCTATTCATGACAAACCCACAGCCAATATCATACTGAATGGGCAAAAGCTAGAGGCATTTCCTTTGGAAACGGGTACAAGACAAGGATGCCCTCTCTCACCACTCCTATTCAACATAGAATTGGAAGTTCTGGCCAGGGCAATCAGGCAAGAGAAAAAAATAAAGCATATTCAAATAGGAAGAGAGGAAATCAAATTGTCTCTGTTTGCAGATGACATAATTTTATATTTAGAAAACCCCATAATCTCAACCCCAAAACTCCTTCAACTAGTATGCGACTTTAGCAAAGTCTCAAGATACAAACTCAGTGTGTAAAAATCACAAGCATTCCTTTACACTGACAATAGAGAGCCAAATCATGAGTGAACTCCCATTCACAGTTGCTACAAAGGGAATAACAAGGGATGTGAAAGACCTCCTCAAGGAGAACTACAAACCACTGCTCAAAGAAATAAGAGAGGATGCAAACAAATGGAAGAACTTTCCATCCTCCTGGGTAGGAAGAATCAATACTGTGAAAATGACCATACTGCCCAAAGTCATTTATAGATTCAATGCTATTCCCATCAAACTACTGTTGACATTCTTCACAGAATTAGGAAAAAGTATTTTAAATTTCATATGCAATCAAAGAAACCCCATATAGCCAAGACAATTCTAAGCAAAAAGAACAAAGCTGGAGGCATCATGCTACCTGACTATAGTATAGTCAAACTATGCTACGCCATGAGGCTACAGTAACCAAAACAACATGGTGCTGGTACCAAAACAGACATATAAAACAATGGAGCAGAACAGAGATGTCAGAAATAACATCACACATGTACAACCATCTTGTTGTTGAATTGTTCCCTTTGCCATTATGTAATAACCTTCTTTGTCTTTTTTGATCTTCGACAAACCTGCTGAAAACAAGCAATGGGAAAAGATCTCCTATTCAGTAATTGGTGCTGGGAAAACTGGATAGCCATATGCAGACTACTGAAACTGGATCCCTTCTTTACACTTTATAAAAATTAACTCAAGATAGATTAAAGACATAAGTGTCAAACTGAAAAACATAAAAACCCTAGAAGAAAACCTAGGCAATACTATTCAGGATCCTAGGCATGGACAAAGACTCCATGACAAAAACACCAAAGCAATGGCAACAAAAGCGAAAAGTGACAAATAGGACCTAATTAAACTAAAGAACTTCTGCACAGCAAAAGAAACTATCATCAGATGAACATGCAACCTACAGAATGGGAGAAAAATTTTGCAATCTACCCATCTGACAAAGGGCTAATATTCAGAATTTACAAGGAACTTAAAACAAATTTTTGAGAAAAAACAAACAACTCCATCAAAAAGTGGGCAAAGGATACAAACAGACACTTTTCAAAAGAAGAAATTTATGTGGTCAACAAACATGAAAAAAAGCTCATCATTGATCATCAGAGAAAATGCAAGTCAAAACCACAATGAGATATATCTCACACCAGTCAGAATGGCAATTATTAAAAAGTCAAGAAACAATAGATGCTGGTAAGGATGTCAAGAAATAGGAATGCTTTTGCACTGTTGGTGGGAATGCAAATTAGTTCAACCATTGTGGAAGACAGTATGGCGATTCCTCAAGGATCTAGAACCAGAAATGCCATTTGACTCAGCAATACCATTACTAGGTATATATCCAAAGGATTATAAATCATTCTACTGTAATAACACATGCACACATATGTTTATTACAGTACTATTTACAATAGCAAAGACTTGGAACCAACCCAAATGCCCATCAATGATAGATTGGATAAAGAAAATATGGTACCTAAACACCACGGAATACTATGCAGCCGTAAAAAGGAATGGGATCATGTTCTTTGAAAGGACATGAATGAAGCTGGAAGCCGTCATCCTCAGAAAACTAACACAGGAAGAGAAAACCAAATACCACATGTTCTCACTCATAAGTGGGAGTTAAACAATGAGAACACAGGGACACAGAGAGGGGAACAGCACAAACCAGGGCCTGTTGGGAGTTGGGGGGTAAAGGGAGAGAACTTAGAAGATGGTATTGACATAGATGCAGCAAACCACCATGGCACACAGATACCTCTGTAACAAACCTGCACGTTCTGCACATATATCCCGTTTTTGGTTTTTTGTTTGTTTAGAAGAAAGAAATTTTGCTCAGAGAAAAGTTTTGGGACTAATGAGTATAACAACAGGGAGAGATAAAATTCTAAAATTAGATAAGAGAGGGATAAGGAATTATAAAGAGAGATAGAAAATATTTAAAGATGCTTCTGTTAGGATATGAGCTATTGTTCTTTGCATTTAAGGTATATTATAAGGTGCCATGTCTAATACATCAAATTTCAGTCTTAATCCTTTTATCGCCAAAATTTTCTATTTATTTCTAAAATCAAAGAATTTGAGAAGTGTAAAGGACCTTGGAAATCATTTTGGTTCAGTTCCATGTTTTAGAAATAAGAAAACTAATGGCAATAAAAATACCATACCTAAAGAGAAAAAAATTTTGAACTTTTCTAATTTATTAATAGATCTGTAACTAGATCTCCTTATTAAAACTTTAATTTTCTTTCTATTATATCACACCATCACCTTATTTGTCAATTTATATAGGAGTATGCTTTTGTTGACAATTCGTTTTGTGTATTCTATTTATATGGGAATACTATTTTGTAGTTGTAGTGATCTATTATAATATAATTAAGACAAAGTAGTTGTAATATTCATTTTATTATTGTTTTTTTCTGCCTGTCCTAAAATTTAGCAGAAGCTCTTCAGTTTAATTAGATCCCACTTGTCAATTTTGACTTTTGTTGCAGTTTGCTCAATTTCACCACACATGACCATCCTCTATAAAAGCTTCACACAATACTGCTGCCTAGTCTCATACATTGAGGTTCTGATTTAAATGTTCCAGGGTGTAGCCTAGGAACTAGGATTGTTAAAAGCTGCTGAAAAGAAGTATAAACATTTTTTTTCTTTTTAGTCTTTATTCTTATTTAATATAAACATTTATATTATTCTATTGAACAGAAACATTTAATTAAATGCTATAAATTTCTTTTACTTTGCTTTAGCTGCACCCCTCAATTATATGTCATATGTTCATTTAATTTTCTCTTTTCTTTAACAAAGCAATATTTATTAAGAACAAAAGTATTTTCTTATTTTTCATTTGATTTATAACTACCATAAATATAGGCCTGGACAAAGCAAAATTGTCTTTGCATTTTCAATGTCTCTTTTTGCTAAATAGTACATATTAAATAAAACATAATATGTATATGATATAAAAAATAAAATAGAAATGTCACTTACAAAGTATATATGAAAATAATATTTACAAAGCACTATTTGGAGAGCTAAGTTTCATCAAGATTTATTTTGAAATTGGTTTCTCAAGTGTCATCAGTTCAGTTCTTAAAGACGATAATGAAGAAGGTTAAAATTCCTTTTGAAGACAGACTACTTTTTTTAAGTACCAAATTTCTGAAAGTCCAACTGTTGGTTCATTTGAAATTTGAATTAACCTTGAAGAAACTCAGATTTGTTTTTGAAATGTGACGATGAACAACAACAATAAAAACTCCAGCCTATGAAGGAAAGTTCTGCATGGACAAGAATGAATCTCATATTGGAGGGGGAGGTGGAAAACAGACACAGTCTGAATAGAAGGAAGAAAAGGGTTCTATTACAGACCCCTGGAGAATGACAGAAGGGAGTCCCAGCCACTGCAGTGCTTGGAAAACCTTGTGATGTGATGGTTCATACATCATCTTCTGGTGAATGAATCATTCTTACTATTTCAGTCATCACCCCCTCTAGTCTTGAGGGTCTAGATCTCCTTCTTTACTTCTTTTACAAAACAAATTACTTCCTCCTTTAGGACTGAATTGATCTCTTCGACTTCACGTATGTATCCATGAGGCTTTGTATCTTTTATGACTCCGTTTTAGGCTGGTATCTTCTAAAAATTACTCAATATCCAAATATTCCTTTTGATCAGAACTAAGTATGTTAAGAAATGGATGCGTCATCAAAACTGTTGCAGCCAGTATTTGCACAGCCTGCATTTTCTTTCCCAAAAGTCAGCTTCTAACCTAACTCATCAGTCTCAACAAATATAAAAGACCCACCAAAATGCCAGTAACAGATATACACACCACTGACTTCCACTGGAGGCTACTGTAGTCAACACCTGTCCTCATGTCATCTGGAAGCAGCTCCACTACCAATTTTTGTGACTTCTCCAGGATCAGCTGAAAGCCAAGCTCCATAGTGGTTCACAATGCCTGTGGGGCACTGAAGCCCCCCACAGAGTTTCAGTGGGTAACCATAGCTCCCACAGCCTACAACAAATTGCTGAGAAGCCCACCGTGTTCTGCCTGGAACACACCCACCCACACCTGGCAAACTAACTCAATAACAATCAAGCCAGTCCAAGTGGAGGATGGGTACATTTTTTTTTTTAACTGTGCTTTTTGCCATAGTGGCCTCTCTTTTCTCTTCTTTTTATTTTTTTCAATTATGAAACATTTTTTTATCAAAATCCAATAAACATACTGTGAAATTCACATATTTTAAGTGTACATTTTGATGACTTTTGACAGGTTACACCTGTGAAACCAACAACCTAATCTAGATTAGACCATGTTTACCACTTGAGAAATTTCTCTTGTGCCTCCTTGCCCTCCCTCGTGCCTCAATTCCCCACCACCACCTTGATTGCTATCACAAGTTAATTTTGATTTTTCTTAAACTCCCTATAAATGGAATAACACATAAGGTAATCTGTACTGAAATATAATAAAATACAATGTTGAATTTCCTCCATGTTGGTAAATGGAACATAGTTCACTCTACTTTTAATTTTCTATTATGCATTATATAAATACCCCATGATTTCTTTATCCATTCTCCTTGTTTTAGTTCATTCCTATATTCCTATATAGAACTACCTGAGACTGGGTACTTTATAAAGAAAAGTGTTTTAACTGGCTCAGGGTTCTGCAGGCTGTATAGGAAGCATGATGGCTTCAGGAAACTTGCAAGCATGGCGGAAGGCGAAGAGGAAGAAGGCATGTCTCACATGGCTGGAACAGGAGGGAGAGAGTAGGGGGAGGTGCTACATACTTCTAAACAACCAGATCTCATGAAAGCTCACTCACTATCACAAGAACAGCCAGGGGGAAATCTGCCCCCTGATCCAGTCACCTCCACCAGGCCACTCCTTCTACCATGGGGATCACAAGTTAACATGAGATTTAGGTGGGGACACAAATTGAAACCAGGTTGCTTCTACTGAACAAATCCAAACCATATCACTCCTATTGGTGGAAATGTAATTTTTTATTTGTCTTAGGTAAATACCTAGGTATGGGGATGTTTAACTGTGTTAGAAACTATCAAACAGTTTTTCAAGGTGATTGCACTATTTTACCTTCTTATGCATAAGGTATAAGGGTTATATTTGTTTTATATCCTTACAAATATTTTTCTCAGTCTCTTTTAAAATGTTACTCACTTCCAATACAAGTGAATTGGTTCTATTGTTTTAATTGGTCCTTTCATGGGCCTGTTGGCCATTGTATAAATTCTTGTACGGAAGATGTCTTTGCCTTCTTTTTTAAAAAACATTTGAGGTATTTGTCTTATTCTCATTAACTTATAGAAGTTCTTTATACATACTAGTCATAAATGTCAGATATATGAGATGAAAATACTTGCTTCCAATCTGTGACTTGCAGTTTTGCTTTCTGAATACTGTCTTTTGATATGCAGGTTTTAACATTGATAAAGTCCAATTTAATACTTTTTCTTTTTGATAGTTAGTGCTTCTTCTGTCCTCTGTAAGAAATTCTTGTCTACCTCAAGATCATGAAGCTATTCTCTTGCCTTTTCTTCTAGATGTTTTATAATTTTAACTTTTACATTGCATCTTTATATATTTTGCAAAATTTTGTGCAAAACCTCTGATACAGTGGCCCACTGCACTTGGTTATCGCAGCCCTAACAAACTGATAGATTGTGGTAGAAGAGTAGTTGGGGACCAGTAACCCCGCTCTCAGTGTGAATTTCTTGACTCTGCTTGCAGGCCTCTTCCCCTGGGGCACCCTGGGCCTGGGAGGTGTCCTGCACTCCAGACTTCTTCAGCTTCCGCTGTCTTCAGGTAGTAGAGCTCTTACTACAGCTGCTGGCAGTTCTGGGCGAACCCTGGGAAGATTTTAAAATATACCACAACTTTATTTCCAGAGATTCTACCTTAATCCATCTGGTGCAAGCCTGACAATCAATTTCTTGTCAATGCTTCCCAGGTGATTGTAATGTGCAGTCAATAGCAAGGAAACCCTGCCCTGAGCCTTAGAGTACAAGTCAACTACCTAATTTCCTGCTGTGAAGATTGATTTTATGGGTTACGGCATGCCCAGATAGCTGGGAAAACATCACTTCTAGCTGTGTCTGTGAAGCAGTTTCCAGAAGAGATTAACATTAGAGTCAGTAGACTGGGGAAAGAAGATCTGCCCTCACCAATATCAGCAGGCATCAGCCAATCTCTTGAGGGTCTGGATAGAACAAAAAAACCAATGAAAGGTAAATTCTTGCTTTCAGTCCTTAAGCCGGTACATCCATCTTCTTCTGCCCTAAGACATCAGAGCTCCTGGTTCTCTGGCTTTGGGACTCTGGAACTTATACCAGCAGGCCCAGCCCCCCAATCCCTTCTCAGGCCTTCAGCTTCTGATGGAGTTATAGCATTGGCTCCCCTGGGCTCAGACTGAATTATGCAACTGGCTTTCCTGGTTCTCTAGCTTGCGGATGGCATATTGTGGGCTTTCTCAGCCTCTGTAATCATGCGGCCCAATTCCCACAATAAAGATCCTCTCATATATGTCTCTGATATACACATCCTGTTGGTTCTGTTTCACTGAAGAACCCTGACTAATATGCCAACCCACGAATCATTCAAACAAGCCAATCACATCCTTTGGACAGAATGAGGGTGCACCTCATCCTCTTTCTGCTATAAAACTTGCCTCTAAGCCTTTGCTTGTTCACTTTGCTCCGTGTGTGGGTTTGCCTGGTGCGTGTTGTCTCCTGGGCTGTGAGTATTTTGACTAACAAACTGCTGTCACTCTCATCAGCCCAGTGTCAGGTGTCATGTTCGGCCACCCCCATAATCCTAGGATGGCAATGCCTCCCTCACCAATGGGGTGGAGAGAAGGCTTAGTGATAGCATTGGAGATGATGAGAAGTGAAGATAATGAGCAGTGATCAAATGTATTTTGGAAGTAAGCTGATAGTAACAGATGGATTTGGATAGGACTCTGTTTTTTGGCCTGAAAGCTTCAATACATAGTGAAACTGCTAGCCGAAGTGGGTAAAAATGAAGATAAGAACAAATTTGATGGGGAAAATTAAAAATAATTTTAAAATTTAAATATTAATAATATTTTTAATAGTCAATATTGACATACTATGTTTGTGGTGATTAAGGGATATCCAAGGTATATCCAGCTGGAGTTATCAAATAAGAGGGTGGATATTTAATTCTGAAGCTCAGGGGCTTATAGATCTTTCTCCCCTTAACAGATCATGTTGCAATGTGGAACTTTGGACCAGAGAGAGAGTAAGTGAGCTCATCAAGATCATAGCTTAGAAATGGCAGATGTTTAGACTACAAATCAGTGTTTAATCCAATAGAAATATGAACCCTAAAATAAGGGAAATATATTGTCTCATCTGTACCCTTTTCTACTGAGCTGCACGTAAAGATTAGAGAGGGTAATTTGGAGACTGAAGGAATTTGCAAGGGTGGAGCTATATAATAGTAGCTTACTTTTCTTCTGCAAAGTAACAAGTAGCTACAATGAGATGGGCTAATTCAAAATATATTAGACTTTAACATGCACAAATTTAACCTTCATGGTTAGAATATTTATAAATGCCCCTAGACTCTCATGATAGGTTATAGTTTTACTAAGTTTACAAATTTGCATACAGGTATCATGAAGCTTCCATGTGGGAGTGAGTGTCTTCCATAGTGAATGAGCCTAAGTGCCAGCCAAGTGTCCACATCTCAAGCCAGTTTCATTATTTCTATTTGTCTTCTTGTACATGGGGACTTTTAGTAAATAATAAAATAGTTTTATTCTAAAATATATGATAACAATAAAAACCTCCATGAAGGAAAGAAGTTCAAATGACTCAAACATAACTTCAGTAGTATTGTATTTATAAAATTATTAGAGATTTGAAGAAATTGCTTAAATACTTTAGTGATACTTTATTGCATCTTATGGGGTGCATTATCAGCTATCATGGTGTTTAGGGAATGACAACATTGTTAAATGTATTCCTGACAAACAACAAGAGTCCATTTTATTATTTTGCTAAATTCCAGAAAATCTCTCGATTCTATACCAAAAAGGCATTGATTTATCATGAGAAAAATTTCAGACATGCATTAAAATGGGAAGAGATGAAGGTAAATAGTGACTGCATTTGGTAGTACAGGTTTCAGACTGGTACACTTAGTTGTCACATGGCTGTCCAATATTGGCAGTGGTCTACTAAGTAGAACAGTTGTTACAGTTTCAATGGACATTCAACCAGTTTATGGGATTTACAGATCATTGTAGTTAATACTCTGGACCAACAGAACATGTTACTACAAAGAAAATTTTAGAAAAAGAATACAAATGTTGCCTTTTTGGGTTAAAAAAATATATAAAATCCAACCCATCAAGAAACTTTTGAATTTGGGGAAATATACATATAATAATGGAAAATTAAAAGCACACTCTCAGCAGGTGTGCAGGGATTCTGAATAGAGTGCTTAACTGTAATGGAAATGGCATGAGTTGGCAGTAATTTAGTATGGACTCATAAAGACAGTCGCATAAACTGCTATTCATAAAAGCTGTCCTAGAATGAAGAAGGTGGGCGTGTTCACCCACACCATGCCACATCTAGAGGATCCCCTCAGTTGAACATTTAGACCTTGAATCTATGCACAGAGTCTAGAGCTGAACTTTGATTCTCCAGCCAAAGTAAGGATAATGATGAGAAAGAAACAGCCAGGTGCTAAAGAGGGAGGTTAAAGCATTTACCTTGATTTTTTTAGTTCATGTGTGTGTAAATTTTCTTCCTGATTGAAAAGTTATACTCAAGTATTTAAAAAAGAACAAAAAAGAAATCAAAACAATCCAGAAATGCACAAAGTAGAAAATTAATCTTTCTCTTCCCCAAGTCCCACTTCCCCAAACAAACCATTATTAACATTTGGTATACATTTCCAAAAACATTGTTCTCCATGCTTTCACATGTATGTGTGCATGTTTACATATGGATAAAGGGAGAAAGAAAAAGCTTTATATTTATTTGCAAGAATGGCATCATACTGCACATACTATAGTGTAGCTTTTTGCTTTCACTTAATATGTCATGAATACCATTCCATATCCATACATGGAAATCTATTTCATTTTTAAATGCTTTGAATACACAGAATAAGTATTCCTTAGATGGAATGGGTCACAATTTATTTAAATAACTCCAGATCAATGAACATTTAGATTGTTTCCAATTTTTAGCAATCAGTATTACAAGCAACGCTGCATGGTACATATATGATATATCAGTGCATGCTAGAACAAGTATTTTCTCAAAAGTTCTTACAAGAGGAATTGCTGCGTCAATGAGTTCTTTTACATTTTGAATGCAATGATAGACAGTGGAAAGGTAAAAAACTCCGGCTGTGGCGCTGTTTCTGACACCTGAGAAGAGAAATTCAGAACATACAGGCAGAGAAGGGGACCATTCATCTAATATTGGGTGAAAAGTCCCAAAAAGCCTTTCTACCCAGAACTCATATCTTCTCTGATCTGCATCAAAGCCTGGAATTCAAAGTATAATCTCAAGATTTTAGTAGCTTTTTGCATTCTCTTTTCAGTGGAGTGATGATGGTCTTACAAAATTTGAGAGTAATATTCTCTATAAATGAAATATTGGCAGGAACATACAAATCTATTTTAATCAGCCTGTCTTTTTATTTCAACATCGATGAAAACCTCTATAAAATTTTAGTCTAATTTTCTGTTCTTATGATTTTGGTGGGCTAAATTAATTTGCTTTTCTAAACCTGAAGCTCTTGTAATACCTAAGAATCATTCTTTTTTTTTTAATTGCATTTTAGGTTTTGAGGTACATGTGAAGAACATGCAAGATTGTTGCATAGGTACACACATGGCAGTGTGAAGAATCATTCTTAACATAATATCATATTTTGTCCAACATATAATAGCTTGATACTTTAGACAGAGTGAGCTTCTTTTAGATACAGTCTCTCCCCTCCCTGCCAACTATCCAGTGAGTAAGGCAGGGCAAGGGTACCCTGGTTTAATGAATGAGAAAATTGAGATTCATAAGTTTTAAAGGATTAAACTAGGACACATAGGCAGTATTCTCAGAATTTGTTAGTGATGAATGCATCATATGAAAAGATTTAGAAACAATTGGAAATGAAGCTAAACTTCAGTTGACTTCAGGAGACATCCTGAAAGGTTTAGAAATGAGAGTTTTCTGCTGGTCAAGTTAAACTTTGTTGCTTCCTCTTTTGTTAGTCCTTAAAATATATGACTGTGCTGTATATATTGCCTTTCTCTTTAGCACATCAAAGGACTGTTAATTAAAAGATTGGATTAGCCTTATCATGTTTAAATTGAGGTTTTACTTTACACTGTGACTAAAATATAGATATATTCACCACTGTGGGATACATCAGCCAAATTAATAAGGCCATTCTAAGCCAACGGCAACAATAGCTAGTTTTTACATTATTCTCTGTGTTGGGCATCCATCCCAGATTACTCGTGTTAACTCATTTAATACTCACAATCTCCCTGTGAGGCAGGTTTTGTTACTATCCCTATTTTGTACATGAAGAAAATGAAATACAAAGCCATTAAGTAATTTGTCCAAGGTCACATAGCAAGAAAGTAGCAGAGCTGGATTATAAACTCAACTGTTCTGACCCCAGCATTCATGCTCATAACAACTGAACTGCAGTGTCAGAATGACAATTTCCCACTGTCCTGTGTCATGCTCTAGTGCTTCAGAAAACAGGTGGCTTCAGGAAGCTAATATGCCAAACTGTCACTTGTAGATATTACAGTGTAAGTACTAGTCCAGAAAAGCCAAAAACACATTTGTGAAAATTCAGTTTCCTTAAGACCCCCCACTGTCACTTGAATCTGACTTAAGGCCACTCTAACTTTGGCTTTTATTGACTTTCTAGTGGGCCAAGAAAAATAATGGAAGAAATTTATTCAATTTTATTAGATTAATATTCCCAAGGGGTGAACTGTATAATAAACCACTCATCTTTACCCACTGGTTCAAATTTCAGCTAAATGCAGCCTTTATGACAACATTCTCCCTTTATCTGTTGAAATAGCGTTCAGTTACTAGTTGTAGGAAACTTTTGTTCTTTTCCCTGTTAAGGCTTAATAGGCTTAACTGCATTTTTATTAGCAATGGTCATATTTGAAAGGCATCTTTCTTATGCAGCATTGAATATTTTAACAAACTGAAACTTAACCTTGACAGTACCACTAAACTTTAACTAAAATTTGTCCCATATGTTGGAGTCATTGTACACAATCTGAAGCCACAATACCTAGATTCAAATCCCAGTTCAAATCTGCCTCTTACTGGCTGTGTGCTCTTGGACAAAATTTTCAATTGTTTAGTGCCTTGACTTCCTCATCTTTAAAGTAGAGATTTTGACAAAACCTGCCTTACAGGCTTGAGAAGTAACTGTTTGCTATGCTGGGCACTGGTCAAAGTTCTTTACATTTAAGCCTTTAATCCTTATTCATTTAATCCTTACAACAACCCTGCTATCCCCACTTTAAAGTTGCTAATATCCCCCAGTTTAAACATGAACAAACTGAAACACCAAATGGTTAAGAAATCTGTCTAAAGAAAATTGTTAAGGCTAGTAAGCAGTGTGGTCTGGATATAAACTAAGGCTATCTGGCTCTAAGTCTACAGTCTTAGTCACTGCTACACACTGCTATTTTGAGAATCAGTTTGAAACTACAACACACTTTCAGACCCACTTTATAACAGCAAACATGTTCTTCTAATGTTTGTTTCATTCTGACCTCTGTCCGTAAGCAACCAAACCAACCTTATTTTGCCCTTCAGTGATTCTGGTGTTCTAACTACATAGGCCATGATTAAGATCATTCAAACATTGGTTGGATATATTTCTATTACTTTAACTAAATCCCTTCATCTGCCTCTAGATTCCAGGTTCATACCATATGCTATATTACATGCTCATTAGACTAATGGCAGGATAAAACTCCTCATTAAAAATCCATGTAGTAACCATTTAGAATCATTGCAAAATTCTTCTGAGAAAAATATTTATAACAGAAGGCTTTAGGCAAAAAACTAAGAAGTAAAATTTAACAATGAAAATTACACTGTCTCACAGATTTTAGAAAACCTAGTAATTTATCATTAATTTTATAGAAATAAACAAAATGAAAATTTGCATTGCTATTTTGGATGGAGAAATACTTTATTCTCATTACTCTTAAACCTTTAAACCAAAATAGGAAAGTAGACTCACTTAGAGGACAATACTTCAAAATCAATTATAAAAAAATAGTACTGTGACCACATCATGCATATTTATGTCCATGAGTACCCAGTGTTTACCTCCCAGTTATAAGTGAGAATATGCAGTATTTGGTTTTCTGTTTCTGCATTAATTTGCTTAGGATAATGACTTTCAGAAGCATCCGTGTTGCTGAAAAGGACATGATTTCATTCTTGCTTATGGCTGCATAGTGTTTTCATGGTTTATATGTACCACATTTTCTTTATTCAATCCACTGTTGATGTCCACCTAGGTTGACTGCATGTTTTTGCTACTGTGAATACGGCTGCAATAAAAATGCAAGTGTTTGTGTTTTGGTTTGGTTTTGGTTTTGTTTTTTTTTGAAAGAATGATTTGTTTTATTTTGAATATATACCCAGAAATGGGATTCCTGGGTTGAATGATAGTTCTGTTTTAAGATCTTTCAGAAATTTCCAAACTACTTTCCACAGTAGCTAAACTAATTTACTTTCCCATCAATCATGTATAAACATTCCCTTTTCTCCACAGTCTTGCCCACATCTGCTGTTTTTGATTTTTTAGTAATAGCCATTCTGACTGGAGTGAGATGATATCTCATTGTGGTTTTAATTTGCATTTCTCTGATGTTTAATGATGTGAAGCATTTTTTCATATGTTTGTTGGCCACTTGTATGCCTTCCTTTCAGAAGTGTCTGTTCATGTTTTTTGCTTATTTTTAATAGGGTTATTTGTTTTTTGCTTTTTCAAAAGCAAATCGAATCTTCCTGATTCAATTCAAAAAAACTGAATTTTCCTGATTCAATTCTATTAATTTCCTTATCAATTCTGGATCTTAGACTTTGTCAGATGTATAGTTTGTAAATATTTTCTCTCATTCTGTAGGTTATTTATTTACTCTGGTGATAGTGTCTTGCTATGCAGAAACTCTTTAGTTTAACTAGATCCTGCTTGTCGATTTTTGGTTTTTGGCAATTGTTTTCAAGGACTTAGTCATAAATTCTATCCCAAGGCAAATGTCCAGAATGATATCTCCTATGTTTTCTTCTAAGATTCTTGTATTCTGAGGTGTAACATTTAAATATTTAATCCATCTTGAGTTGGTTTTCGCATATGGTGAAAGGAAAGAGTCCAGTTTCATTCTTCTGCATATGGCTAGCCTGCTATCTATCCCAGCACCACTTATTGAATAGAGAGTCCTTTCCCCATTGTTTATTTTTGTTGACTTTGTCAAAGATTAGATGGCTACAGGAATACAACTTTATTTCTGTGTTCTCTATTCTGTTCCATTTGTTTATGTGTCTGTTTTTGTACAGTAAAGTCTAATTATTGTACTCTTATAATATAATTTCAAATTTGGTAATGAGTTGGCCTTCAGCTTTATTCTTTTTGCTTAGAATACATTTGGCTATTTGGGCTCTTTTTCAGTTCTATGTTAATTTTAGAATTCTGTGAAAAACAATGTTGATTGTTTGATAGAAATAGCGTTGAATCTACAGATTTGAGCAGCGTGGCCATTTTAATGATATTAATTCTTCCAATGCATAAGCATGGAATGTTTTTACATTTATTTATGTCATCTATTATTTATTTTAGCAGTGTTTTGTAGTTCTCCTTGTAGAGATCTTTTACTTACTTGCTTAGATACATTTATTCCTAGGGATTTTATTTGTTTGTGTGTGGCTATTGTAAATGGGATTGCAATCTTGATTTCGCTCTCAGCTTAAATGCTATTGGGGTACAGAAATGCTACTGACTTTTGTACATTGATTTTTGTCTCCTGAAACTTTACTGAAGTGAAGTTTATTAGTTCCAGGAGTCTTTTGGTGTAGTCTTTAGGGTTTTCTAGATATGAATCATATCATCCATGAAGACAGATAGTTTGACTTCTTTTTTTCCCATTTGGATGTCTTTTCTTTCTCCTACATGAGATTGCTCTGGCTAAAACTTCCAGTGGTGTGCTGAGCAGGAGTGGTAGGAGTAGGCATCCTTGTCTAATTTCAGTTCTCAAGGGGAATGCTTTCAGGTTTTGCCCATTTAGTATAATGTCAGCTATGGGTTTGCCATAGTAAAATCTTACTCTTTTAAATTATGTTCATTTGATGCCTAGTTTCTTGAGGATTTTTATGATAAAGGGATGTTGGAGTTTATGGAAAGTTTTTTCCATGTAGCTTGAGATGATCATGTCATTTTTGTTTTTAATTCTGTTTATGTGGTGGATCGCATTTATTAATTTACATATGTTGAGCCAATCTTGCATCCCAGGAATGAAGCCTCCTTGATCATGGTGAATTAAATTTTTGATGTGCTGTCGAATTTGATTTACTAGTATTTTGTTGAGGATTTTTGCATCTATGTTCATCAAGGATATTGGCCTGTAGTTTTCTTTTTCATTGTGTCTTTGCCAGGTTTTGATGTCAGGGTAATGCTAGCTTAATAGAATGAGTTGGAAAGGAGTCCCTCCTCCTCGATTTTTTAGAATAGTTTTAGTAGAGTTTATACCAGCTTTTCTTTGTACATCTGGTAGAACTCAGTTGTGAATACATCTGGTTGGTAGGTTTTTCATTACTGGTTAAATTTTGGAACTCAATATTGGTTATTTTAAGGTTTTGATTTCTTCCTGATTCAATCTTCGGAGATTGAGATATTGTGTTTCCAGGAATTTATCTATTTTGTCTACATTTTCTAGTTTGTGTGCATAGAGGTGTTTATAGTAGTCTCTGAGGATCTTTTGTATTTCTGTGAGATTGGTTGTAATGTCACATTTGTCATTTCTGATTGTGCCTATTTGGATCTTTTCTGTTTTTTTGTCTGTTAATCTAGCTAACAGTCTTTGAATTTTATTTATCCTTTCTAAGAGCTAACTTTCGGTTTCACTGATCCTTTGTATAGATTTTTGGGTCTCAATTTCATTCAGTTCTGCTCTAATTTAGTTATTTATTTTCTCCCACTGGCTTTGATGTTGGTTTGTTCTTGTGATAAATGAAATATTTAATCTTTTAGACACATGGCATTACACAGGTCAGCCACCTACCAACTTAAGGCACAGTGCGAAAGCAGAAAGTCACTATGGACCACATAGAGATGACGTCTCTTGTAGCTGGAAAGCAAACTGTGCTGAAAAGCAGACCCAGGATTTGATTGTGAGAGACGTAGATTTACTCCTGAATTGCCCCATTTTGGGGCAAAATTCCGCTCCTTCTATGGACTTGTGAAGTGAGATAACCAGGTATCTACTTCCAAAATATAATGGTGGAACAGGCATGGAATAACAGTTATAAACAATTCTATCCCAGAAGAGAGAAAATAAAAGGAAGAAAAGAGTTAAGAGTTGCTTGTCCCAAGCAATTTTGAAATCTAGCAAGGTTAAATCCATTAGGTTTCAAGGTCTGGGAATAATCCTCTGTGACTGGAGGCTCCACTTCCTGTAGCTCAAGTTTCTACTCTCTGGGCCTGTGGCTCTGTCCTTGAAGAGCAACTGAGTAATTCTATCAACCAGTTTCTTGCCACCTTTCAAGGCTAAGGTATGCATTCACCCAGCTGCTGAGAGTATTTTTATCCAGCATACATAAAGAACATTTCCAAGTTAATAAGATAAAACAACTAAAATAAACAAATGCCTTGAGCAGATTCTTCTTCAAAACAAACAAACAAGGATTAATGATTGACCAACAATTACATGAACAGAGGCACAACATTATTGGTCATCAGAGAAATACAAATTAAAACCATATGAGATACTACATACATACTAGAATGCCCAAAGCTTAAAAAGTTCAATTGCATGTATTGGTAAGGATCCAGAGCATCTGGAACTCTCAAAATTGCTGCTGAGAGTGCAAAATGGAGCAACCATTTTGGAGATATATCTGGTAGTGTCTCTTAAAGTTAAATATATGGTTACTCTGTGATTCAGCGTTTGAACTTCTAGGCATTTACACAGGTAAAATGAAAATATATTTCTACAAAAAGTCTCAGGTAAAATACTCATAGCAACTATATTTATTTACAACAGTCAAAAACTGGAAACAATCCAAATGTTAATCAAAGGAGAATGAATGACTTTGGCTTATTTACATATAATGTATATATGCAGTGAAATAATACATGACAAAAAGGAATAAGCTTCTGAACACATAGCAACATGGGCCAATCTTAAGAACGTTATGTTGAGCAAAAGGAGGCAGACATAAAGGAGTACCCTTGATTATTATTTAGATGAAGCTCGAAAATATGTAAAACTAATGTAGGGTGATAGATATCTAAGTAGTGATTGCCTCTGATGAAATGTCGGTTGACTTAAGGGGAGCCTGGGGGAATTTTCTAGAATTTTTTTTTTTATCTTCAACTTTTAAGTTCAGCAGTGGTACATATGCAGGATGTGCAGGTTTGTTACACAGGTAAATGTGTTCTGTGGTGATTTGCTGCACAGATCATCCCATCACTAGATATTAAGCCCAGCATCCATTAAGCTGTTCTTCTTGATGCTCTCCCTCCTTCCTTCATCTGCCCCCCACACAGGTCCCAGTTTGTTTTGTTCCCCCATGTGTCCATGTATTCTCATCATTCAGCTCCCACTTATAAGTGCGAACATGTGGTGTTTGGTTTTCTATTGCTGTGTTAGTTTGCTGAAGATAATTGCTTCCAGCTCCATCCATGTCCCTGCAAAGGGCAAACTCTTGTTCTTTTTTATAGCTGCTAGTGGGAATTTTCTAGACTAATGAAAATATTCTAAATTCTGATATAGGCAATCATTACATAAGCATGAAATTTGCCAAAATTTATTGGTAGTACACTTTAGGTTTGTGCATTTAATTTTATGTAAATAACCCTTAATAAGGCTATGTAGATATAAAAATGAAGTAGCAATGATTGATGGTAATATATTTTGTATTTTAAGCTATTTACTGATCGTCTTTACACAAATTAATATTCTACTGCCATACAGTATTAATTTGAGAACTTAAACAAAATGATCAACTCTCACAGAAGAATGGAGAGTTAATGGAGAGAATTAATCACAGTTTTGATAGAAAAAAAAGTCCCCCAAAAGCTCCATTTTGTAAGGTGTGTTGCAAAATCCCCTTCTATGTCAAAATTTTCTCTACTTTATTGACTGATTTGCTTGGCAGTTTTGTTGCTCTTCCAGCAGACCTCAGCTCTGTTGTTTCTGACAGAATGTAAGAGTGTGGCACAATGGTTCAGAGGGTGGGCTCTAAAGTGAGATCACTCTGGTTCCACACCCAGCTAACTATGAGACCTTGGGCAAGAAAGTAAAGTTCCTAAACTTTAACCCTGAAATACTCTGTTTTCACCTCCAAAAACTGATGGTTCTTCATGGGACTGTATAGGTGATTCAGCAACATAATGCATGAGAAGTGCTTAATAGTCTTAATAGTAAAAATGCGGTCGCTAGTAATAATGGTAGAAGTTGAATATTTCCTATCAGTTGAATAATAATAGTCCTCCACTATTCCAATATAAAGACCTAAAGTAAACATGTTACTCTTCTAGGGTCTTCTGGAGCGGGGTTTCTTTGAATTTGATGGTGGCTTTTTAATAAAGAAGTATCCTCCTGGTAGCATTTATTTAAAATCATTCACTCACAAGATTTATTTTTCAGTAATTTTATGTGAATCACTGTATTACTGCACAGAATCATGGTTCTTAAAATCTATTGTGTGTCCAAGAAGCAGCTTCTCCGCTCCTTCTGAAATCCCCATTGTCAAGTGTATCATCATCCTTGTATTCAAGACCTGTAATGGCATCTTGCATCTGTTCCCCATCATTTCTAGTAAGAGTACCTGATTTTCTTTTTGAGACCACCCATTCCCTATTTTCATTCATCTGGTTTGCTAAGATTTACTCTACTTTCAGTTATAGAAGTGGGCTCTGAGAACCCATTCCTCTAAAACTCCCATTAGGTTTGGGGAAAACTAAAGAAAGTAAACCAGAAAACTAAGGCTGCTCAAATCAAAAAGAACCTCAGGACATTTGCTGCATGTACTGGACCAAGATCCTCTTTTCTGCTAGGCTTGGTGCTATAATGATATTAGGCTTGGAACTGCTCTAGCCATTTCTATTCCAGTCAAGAGAGCCTCTATGTTGATGGCACACACAGAGGAGGCAGAACTGAGAAAATAGATTAGGGATGATGTTTGAGTCCTAGATAAGCCAAACCTGAATTCAGATGATGTTCTCCAGGACCATTCATCCCACTAATTTCCATTTTGTCTTAAACTGAGTAATTTATGAAGGAAAGAAGTTTAATTGACTCACAGTTCCACATGGCTGGGGAGGCCTCAGAAAACTTGCTATCATAGTGGGAGGGGCAGCAAACATGTCCTTCTTTACAAGGCAGCAGGAGAGAGAATGAGTACTCGGTGAAGGGAGAAGCCCCTTACAAAACCATCAGATTTCTTGAGAACTAACTCACTATTATGAAAACAGAATGGGGAAAACTGCCCCCATGATTCAATTATCTCCACCTGGTCCCTCCCACGACATATGGGTATTAGGGAAACTAAAATTAAAGATGAGATTTAAGTGGGGACACAGCCAAACACATCATTCTGCCCCAGCACCTCTCAAATCTCATATCCTCACAATTCAAAACACAATCATGCCCTTCCAAAAGTCCCCCAGAATCTTAACTTGTTCCAGCATTAACTCAAAAGTCCAAGTCCAAAGTTTCATCTGAGATAAGGCAAGTCCCTTCTACCTATGAGCCTGTAAAATCAAAAGCAAGTTAGTTACTTTCTAAACACAATGGGGGTACAGGCATTGGGTAAATAAACCTATTCTAAATGGGAGAAATTGAACAAAGCAAAGTGGCTACAGGCCCCATGCAAGTCTGAAATCCAACAGGGCAGTCATTAAACCTTAATATTCTGAAATGATCTCCTTTTACTTCATGTATTACATCTAGGTCATGCTGACGCAAGAGGTGAGCTCCCACAGCCTTGAGCAGCTCTACTCCTGTGGCTTTGCAGACTGCAGCCCCACTCTTTGTTGCTTTCATGGCTGGTGTTGAGTGTCTGTAGCTTTCCTAGGCACAAGGTGTAAGCTGTCATTGGATCTACCATTCTGGGTCTTGAGGACAGTGGACCTATTCTCACAGCTCCACTAGGCAGTGCCCCAGTAAGGACTCTGTGTAGGGGCTCCAAACCACATTTCTCTTCTGCATTGTCCTAGCAGAGGCTTTCCATGAGGGCTCTGCCCCTGCAGACCTCTGCCTGGACATCCAGGCATTTCCATATGTCCTCTGAAATCTAGGTGGAGGTTCCCAAACCCAATTCTTGACTTCTGTGCTCCTGAAGGCCCAACACCATGTGGAAGCTGCCAAGGCTTGGGGCTTGTACCCTCTGAAGCAATGGCCTGAGCTATACCTTGGCCCCTTTTAGCCATGGCTGGAGCTGAAGCAGCTGAGATGCAGGGCATCATGTCCCAAGGCTAGATAGAGCAGGAGGGCCAGGGACCCTGTCCAGGAAACCATTTTTTCCTCCTAGGTCTCCTGGCCTGTAATAGGGGGGCTGCTGGGATGGTCTTTGACTACCCTGGAGACATTTTTCCTATTGTCTTGGTGATTAACATTCAGCTCTTCATTATTATGCAGATTTCTACAGCAGGCTCGAATTTCTCCACAGAAAATGTTTTTTTTTTCCTACTGCATCATCAGTCTGCAAATTTTTCAAACTTTTGTACTCTACCTCCCCTGGAACACTTTGCCACTTAGAAATTTCTTCTGCCAGATACGCTAAATCATCTCTCTCAAGTTCAAAGTTCCACAGATCTCTAGCACAGGGACAAAATGTCATCAGTCTCTTTGCATAGCAAGAGTGATCTTTACTCCAGTTCCCAAGAAGTTCCTCATCTTCATCTGAGACCACCTCATCCTAGTCTTTATTGTCCATATCACTATCAGCATTTTGGTTAAAGCCGTTCAACAAGTCTCTAGCAAGTTCCACACTTTCCCACATATTCCTGTCTTCTTCTGAGCCCTTCAAACTGTTCTAACCTCTGCCTGTTACCCAGTTCCAAAGTCACTTCCACATTTTCAGGTGTCCATATAGCAGCACCCCACTCTCTGTGGTACCAATTTGCTGTATTAATCCATTCTCATGCTGCTATAAGGACATATCTGAGACTAGGTAATTTATAAAGGAAAGAGGTTTAATTGACTCAGTTCTGCATGGCTGGAGAGGTCTCAGGAAACTTATTATTATGGCAGAAGAGGAAGCAAATATGTCCTACTTCACAAACTGGCAGGAGTGAGTACAGGTGTTCAGTGAAGGGGGACATCTCTTATAAAACCATCAGATAGTGAGAACTAACTCACTATTATGAGAACAAGATGTGGAAAACCACTCCAATGATTCGGTTATCTCTACCTGGTCTATCTCACGACATGTGGAGATTATGGGAACAATTCAAGATGAGATTTGGGTGGGGGCACTGCCAAATCATTTCAAAATCTAAATAAAAAGTTTTTTCTACAACAAAGGGTAAGAAAAATGACATTTCAAAACAACCATAGAACTGTCTATTCTGATTCCTTCATGTCGAAATGACATTTTCTTCAAATATTTTTAAGAAAAATATTGATAGGAGTTTTGATAAATGATTTGAGATAAGATACATCCTTAACAAGGATTTTTCTAAATCTTGGTCATTTTTCTTCTCAAAGATAATTGAGGCTTTTGAGTTTCTACGGGATTAATCCTTCTTTCATGACTTTCAAAAAAAACCATACAGATCAACAGGGAATGCAAATCATTCATAGCCCTTATGCCTACCACACAATTAGAATGCAGAAAATACTGCAGAATTCTTCAATTTACAGAAAAGTGGGGAATTAAACATGAGAGACCAACAGAGTGTGTTCTGGAGTCCACAACTGAGTTAAGATACAGCAAGGATTCCAAAGTCTGGAAGCAAATGCAGCAGGACTGGTGTTGCATTGGTGCTGCAGTATGGCACCATCAAAGAGGACACATCCAGGAGATTGACCTTATCTCCCTCAAAAAGTATTACTCAGAGTTGGCATGAGACGTGCTGGATTAAAACACTTGCTACCTGGGATGATCAAATAAAAAGAGTTAAAAAGTGGGTAGAACTAGAGCGGGCACCCTCTGGAAGCGGCCACATTTACGGGAAAGAGTAATCTTTAATGGGAAAGGTATCCCTTGCAGGTTTGTGTGAAGAGATCAGCTGATGATAAGGGCCTTGATAAAATAAGATAGTATCAAAGAACCAAGACAAGAGAGATTATCTCCCCCATCCCAAACACCAAAATAGGCACTACTTAGTAAAGAAACTGCCTCTTACTGATGCAACAGAACAGAACACTCTCGTCCCCACTTACCACCCATACAAGATTTTTTACTGTTGATGGTACAGGAAAATACAACACATGTAATCAAGAGCAAGAAAAAGAATCTTGCATATCTCTCCCCCCCACCACAAAAAAACAGAATATAAAAACTAAAACTATTTATAAAAAGAAACACTTTAAAAAATAATAAAAGGCCAAGGAACATAAAAAATACTAAAACACAATACTCCAACACAAATTAAATATGGTTATTCAAGATCTAATAGATATAAAAGAACATACCTTGTAAATGCAAAATTTGATGTTAAAAATAAATAAACAAGATGTGCAGTTAATGTGGAACCTGGCAGCCTGCTGAGGTCTGTGGTGTATGGCAGCCTATGGGCCCAAAGCTGCTTCTTTACTCAGTCTCCTTGTTCATGCTGAGAAGACCACATCTACCTTCACCCTGTTTGGGTCTCCCTTGACCTTACCTTTGCACATCATGACCCACAGTCCCGTTGAGGCTTCTGGCCAGCAGCCAGTGTGGCTCTGGCTTCCAGGCCTGAATAGGCTCATCAATCACACTTATGTCCTTTTTGCCTAGGCTTTTTGAACACACTCCCTGAAAATCCAAAAGACGTCTCTATTACAACTGACATGAAAGCAATTTATGCATTATCTGCTTCAGAGAAACAAGACTAAAATGGTTCCTACCTTCCAGAAAGACTAAGCAAAGATGTTGTCAGACTTTATTCTAGGGATGTTTTACTTGCTTTGGAGTCATTGTGACTCCACCATTCTTAAGCATCCAGTCATTTGTAGAAAGCTTTATTTATATAACACAAAACTATTAGAATCACATGAACAAGTTTTGGCAAATATTGAAGAAGACAGATCTTATTTATGGAAGTTATAACTTTTATTTATTTTTCAGCATTTTTAAAAATTTTACATGTTTTATCCCCATAGGTTACTGGGGAACAGATGGTGTTTGATTACATGAGTAAGCTTTTTAGTGGTGATTTGTGCAATTTTGATGCACCCATCACCCAAGCAGTATACACGGTATCCAATTTGTAGTCTTTTATTACTCACTCCCTCCCTCTCAGTCCCCAAAGTCCAGTGTGTCATTCTTCTGCCTTTGCATTTTCATAGCTTAGGTCCCACTTATGAGTGAGAGCATACTGTTTGGTTTTCCATTCCTGAGTTATTTCACTTAGAATAATAGTCTCCAATCTCATCCAGGTCACTACAAATGCACTTAATTTATGTCTGAGTAGTATTCCATTTTATATATATATATATAATGGCATATACAGTACATATATATACTGTATATTATATACTGTACAATAATATACTGTATATTGCATACTGTACAATAATATACAGTACATATATATATACATGTACTGTGATATACACAGTTTCTTTATCCACTGGTTGATTGGTGGGCATTTGGGTTAGTTCCACATTTTTGCAGTTGTGAATTTTGCTGCTGTAAACCTGTGAGCCAAGTATCGTTTTCGTATGATGACTTCTTTTTCTCTGGTTGATACCCAGAAGTGGGATTGCTGGATCAAATGGTAGTTCTACTTTTAGTTCTTTAAGGAATCTCCACACTGTTTTCCATAGTGGTTGTACTAGTCCACATTGCCACCAGCAGTGTAGAAGTGTTCCCTGTTCACCTCATCCATGCCAACATCTATTATTTTTTGATTTTTTGATTATGGCCATTCTTGCAGGAGTACGGTGGTATTGCATTGTGGTTTTGATTTTCATTTCCCTGATTATTAGTGATGTTCAGCATTTTTATATGTTTCTTGGTCATTTGTACATGGAAGTTATAACTTTGTAAATTCAGTACCATGTGCTATCCCTGTTAGATTGATCCAGCAATACAAACAAATTCAAAATGCTGGAATAAAGGCATTCAAAGAATGGCTTTTTTTTGAGATTATTAGAGTTGGTTTTAATCATTACATGGATATTCCAGCACTTTATTATTGGACAGCATTTTGCGGTTCATCACTCCTTTCTCAGTCTGAGGAAGAATGTCAGATCCCAGGCTGTGGGGGAAGAGGTGACATCTCTGAGGCTAACTGGAACTGGCTGCAGACACCTGTTAGCACCCAGAAGTTTGGGATTGGGACCTCCCTCCCACAGGCATTGCTCTCTCCTCCTGTTCTTAGGCCATTGCTATGGAAACTCAGCAGTGCAGCAGCATCAGGAATAAGGATAATGTAATTAATTTAAGAATATGGAATTGGAATATGAGTCCATACTCTTCATCAGTCTTCTCAGAAGGATTCTGAAGAAGTGACCTAAAGATAAGGATGAGCCATCCATGTTGTAAATTCCTTTTGAATTTCTTCATGCTCTCCTGGGGTTTGCAATTTTCCCTGTAAAGATTAGTTATTTAATTTGGTATCATGGGGCATCTCATTACACAAACTTCCTAGTTTCCATGCCTTGTCACTTATTTTAAAGACTTAATTGGCTACCCATGGTTATCTTGTCTAAAATGTTTGCCTTCTGTCCTCTAAAACCCCTGTTGCTTTGTAAGCAGACTCTTCTGTATCCTCAATTTCTCCACAGATTGAGGTGATGAGAAATACTATACAAGAGAAATCTGAAGGATGAATGTTTTAGCTAGGGTTCTCCCAGAGAAACTGAACCAATATTATGTTCATACATATACATATTATAATTAATGGGTTCACACAATTATGGAGGCTGGTGAGTCCAAAATCTGCAATGTGTACCAGCAGGCTGGTGACCCAGGAGAGCCAATGGTTCAGTTCCTGTCTAAAGGCTAGCAGGTAGAAACCCAGTAGAGCTGATGTTGCAGACGATGTGCAAAGGCAGTCTGCTGGAGAATTCACTCTTGCTTGGGGGGGCTGTACTTTCCATTCTCTTAATGCTTTTAACTGATTAGATGAGGCCCACCCACACTATGGAGGGCAATCTGCTTACTCAAAGTTCACCAATTTAATCTTAATCTCATGCAAAACCACCTCAAAGTTAACACATAAAGTTAATCTTCAAGGCCTACCCCTTGTTACCTTGGCACCCATATTCATCTCCTTAAGCCATACTTAGTCTTCAAATAAGACAATAAGAAGGTCAGACTTCCACCTAATACAATACAACTGTCCTGCGTACACCCAGGAATGCACTAACCCTTTCCCCAGAAGAGGATGCAGAGTCCTTGGATGATGTTTCCAGCCCTTATACAACTGTCCTGCGTACACCCAGGAATGCACTAACCCTTTCCCCAGAAGAGGATGCAGAGTCCTTGGATGATGTTTCCAGCCCTTGACTCATGAATCCTGGTCATGGGAGAAGCAGCACCATATATTGGACACTGATTCAGAGTATATATATGACCTCCTGAAGAACCTTGTTGCAGCCCTACAAGGCATTGCTACCTAACTGGCACTGTAACTTAGTCTTCAAAAGACCATTCCACTTTTCTATCTAGCCAGGGTCTTCAAGATGGTAAGGAACATGGTAAGACTAGTGAATTCCATGAGCATGATCCCATTGCCACACTGATTTGCTGTGAAGTGAGCTTCTTGATCAGAAGCAATGCTATGTAGAATACCATGATGGTAGATCAGGCATTCTGTACCACCACGGATGGTAGCTTAGGCAGAAGCATTGTATGCAGGGAAGGCAAACATATATCCAGGGTAAATGTCTGTTCTGGTAAGAACAAAATGCTGCCCTTTCCATGATAGAAGCAGTCCACTGTCATCAACTGAATTTATTATCTTTCCTTCATCTACATTCTCCAAACCACAGAAGCCACTTTCTCTTGTCAAGTCCTAAGAGTAAAAGCATCCAGTGGGAAAGGACACTTAGCCAAAGTGTGTGCAACAGATGAAAACTAGAACAGAGCAAGAATGAAGTAAGCAAGAAGGGCGCAAAATGTCTTAAAAATATCTGTAGATGCAGCTGGAGTAACTTTCTGTCAAATCTAAACAATCAATTCTCACTCCCTTCAAAGTAATAATTTTTAAACACTGATCCAATGTTGTTACTTCCCTACACAAAATACTTTAGTGGCTTAGTAGATACGTCCTAAATCCTTACCATGGCATACAAAGGGCTTCACAATCAGGATTCTTTTATGTCTTCAACATTTAGTGCATACTCATATATTCTGCTGCCTATTGAATGCAGGCCTTTCAGATCCCTTCATTAAACTATTAAGACCTTGTTCCTTTGCAGGTTATCCCCTATGTCTAGAAAGTCTTCTGTTTTTATATTTCTATTCACATAACAAATTCCTCCTTATAATTAAGAAACTGAAGTAAAGGATGCTTTCTTCAACAAGTCTTTCTCAAATCCCTCTCTCCCAAGCAGAGATGAATGTTCCCTCTAGGTGCCACCACTTCCAGCATAGTTCCTGTCACTTAATATTGCAATTACTTGTTTGTCTGTAGATTTTTTCCTCTCTCTCATATTCTGAGTTTATTGAGGGCAAGATCAGTGTACAATTGAATCTTCAGCTCCTAATACAGTGAGTGAATATACACCTGCTTATTTAAGCCTACTTAAAGCAAGCTGACCACCAACATGGCCAATAGACTCAGACATTTCTGGACCATTTACAGGCATTGTTCTGAGCTCTCTTGCCTTCTTACTCTAGTCCAGTGTTATCTTGGCTTCCAATCTCTTTGTCTCTATCTCTCATCCTTCACTCTGTGTTTCCCCGTTAGACTGGACAACAGAAGTCAGGTATCCAGGCTGCTGAGGGCAGCAGTTCTAAACTTCTGTGTCCCAAGTGTATTGAATCATAGAACAAAAAGAGAGAAATGAGTGGAGTACAGTGACCTTGTTAGTGTCACCTGAAGAATAACAAGGTTTGTGATTTTGAAAAGGAGACCTTTATTTCTCATAAGCATTGCAGCCTGCAGGGTGGCCATTCTGACAGACTGGGAAGCATAGCCTCTGGCCAAAAGCCATAAACAGACACTTGGGGGATCAGAAGAATAAGACAGGAATTTATTCTGAATGGGGTGGCCTAGTATACATACTCAATAAGCTATAGGAGGAGGCATAAACATTTATGCAAGGAGAAATGTGCACACACACAATTGAGCTTCCTCCCTCTCCATGGGACCCATGTTCAAAGACAGTGGTGTTAGCATGATTTGAGGATGGAGTTTTCAGTCCTCTCACATCAAATAGTGAGGCAGAGGACACACAAACCCTCACTGCACATTCTCTATAGACTAGCCAGAACCACTCTATGGGCAGTGGTCCCTTATCAGGCAAAAAGTGGAGGGGCTGCTTCAGGCAGTTTGTTGATATCAAAATGGTGGAGTCTTTTGAAAGGGCTGGTTTCTGTTAGTGCTTAGGGAAGAAAGCCTAATGGCTGTTAGGGAGGGAGCAGGTATAATGAGGTGTGTCTGACCTCACACCCCATCACGGCCAGGAACTCAGTTTTCAAGGTTTCTCTGGGGTCCCCTAGGACAAAAGGTAGGTCAGTGCAGTCAGTTGGGAGCTTAGGATTTCATTTTGTTTCTCACTAGAAATGCAAAATTAATACTATACACCACAATATGCATAAATCTCAAAACTGTAACACCAAAGCAAGCAGCCAGACACCAAAAAAAGAAAAAGTACATACATAAATTAATGTATGTTGTGAAGACCAAGCAACTCCATCTGAGATGCTAATCTGCCATATTGGTTACTGATTAACCCCAGTTCTGGGATGGCCTCTAAGATTTCCAGTTTATCTATTGCTCCTTGTGTAAGAGGGTGTACTTACCACAAATCCTGCCCTTAAGGAACTGTCGTACACATGCCTTCTGAAGCACACATATGCTTTCTCTATGGCATATAAGCTCTGGGTCTGTGGGGTAACAGCATGGGGATCAACCATCTTGTGTCGCCACCTCTCAAAATACAGACATGACTTCTATTCGTAAGTCCCAGCAACTTTCTAAGAAACTGAATTTGCCCACCCTCTTTCTTCAGCCTGTCAATTCCTCGGACTTTGGGGCTAGGTTTGCATAGATTTGCCCACGTGGACAGTCATTGAAAGTCAGGATAGTGGTCTTATTTTTAGGAGTAATGCAGATTGAAAGGAACACAGGGGAGTTACTGAGGTGCTTGAAATGCTTTATTTCTTGATCAGTGTGCTCAGTTTGTGAAAATCTATCAAGCTTCACACTATCTGTATGCTTTTCTGAATTATATAATACAGAAGTTAATTATAATATAATGTGAAGTTAAGAAAATATCACAATGGGAAACCATTTTATACCCAGGAGAATAGGAAAACCTTAAAAGTCTGACAATGCAAAATGTTGTCAAGAATATGGAAAAACTGAGAATTCACTGTTTTTAGAAGTGTAAATTTATTTTTAAAAATCCTTAGAAAACAATTATAGCATTATCTTGTAAGAATGAATATGTGCATATCCTGCAACTCAGTAATGCCATTCCTAAACCAGAGAAATTCTTGCACATCTATACCAGAAAGCATGTAGGAGAATATTCACAGAAGCATTGTTCATGGATTTAAAAAAGAAAGAAAGAAAAGAAACATTTGGGGTGACCCAGCATCAGGGGAATGGATAAATGGCAGCTTATTTGCATTATGCAGTAATAAAAAATTTAAAATAAAAACTACTCACATCAACAGAGACAATTTTAGAAATAAACTGTTAAATGAAAAAAGCAAGTCACAAGAAATTATATTAAAGTCAATGTTTATAAAGCTTTCAACACAGCGAAAGGAACACACACCTATGTGATGAAGCTATTAAAGAAACAAAAAGAGAAAACACACAATCCAGGAGAGTGATTACTTCTGGGTGAGGGAGGGGGATGCAACTGGGGAGGGGCATCAGGGAGCTTCCTCAGATTTGTCCACAGCCTAATCCTTAATTAGAGGGTGGGTTACCATTGTGCTTTGTAATTTGCATATATAATCTTATTTATTTGTATGTACAAATTAACCAACAAAAAATTTATCTGAGAATTCTGGTTCAGTATAAACACATAGTCTTACCTGATCTCCTTTCTAAACCAATCATTAAATGAAAAATATAAATGATAATAAAAAAAGGGAAACTACACACACAAAGCGAAAAAGAAGAGCCATTAGCTAACAAAAGTTATCTATTGTTTTTTGGCTTTGAGGGGTTTTTTTAGAGACAGTGTCTTGCTCTGTCACCCAGGCTGCAGTGCAGTGATGCAGTCATAACTCACTTCAGTCTCGGTGTCCTAGGTTCAAGTGATCCTCCTGCCTCAGCCTCCCGAGGAGCTGGGAATACAAATGTGCACCACTACCCTCTGAAAGAAAATGAGTGGAAGGAGTTACTGTCAAAACATGCTAGAGAAAGCTGTAGCCCAAAATGTGTCGAGGACAGAAAGCTGAGGAGAGACAGATCAGTTGCCCCACTGAATCCAATGAGAAACTTGGCCTAGAGAATTGTCCCTTATGGTAGAAGCAAGAATGAGAAGTGGTGTGGAAAGTCATGATATTTCTTGAACATCTCTACATAAGAGTGAGGCAGGAAAACAGGACCTGGAGACAAGGAACCTAAGGACTTCCCAGACTAAATCAAACAGAAATGCTTCAGCTACAACAGGAAATAGCCTCTTCATTTACATAGGGCATCAGTGTGCTCACATTTTCTATAAATCTGTGTATTTGCTGCTTCATTATTTCCTTGCTTTATTTGTGCATTTTGTCCAATCCTTTGTTCAAAACGCCAAGAACCTGGACACCCTCAACCAGTAGCAAGAGTCTAATCCACCTCATGTGACTCCCCCAGCCCAGGTAAAAAATTCCTGGGGGAAAAATCACATGGTCTGGGCAAGTGCAGCCTTGGTGAAGGGATCCCAGGCTGGATTTTAGCTCTGCTTTCCACCCTGGCACCTGGACCTCTACTTCCGGAGATTGTGTAGCAGAAAACTATCAGCCATCAGCTTCTGCGTTTTCCCAGGAGAAAGCTACAGCTAAAACTATTATCATTTGCCTATCTAGGGTCCAGCATTTAACATGATGTTGCTATTTAATCCTGGTAACCCTTGTGTGTGTGCCCTTTTAAATTCCTTTATCATGAAGTGGAGGAGCGGTAAGAGCAAGGTTGAAAGGAAACTGGCAAACTTGAGGAATTCAGTCCTATAGTTAACCAAGGGTCTAACTTTCATAACAAGAAGAATAAGAAATACCATTTAATTGAGTTGGGGAGGTAAAATATATATGTGCATGTTTAGTGGGTTGTCTAAAAAAAGAAACAAATGAAAATATTAGGGCATATTTTATGTAGCAAGGGTAAGTATTGTGTCCTGAAATGTGTGTGTGTGTGTGTGTGTGTGTGTGTGTTTATGTGTTACTTAAATATGGTTCTGATTATGGGCTTTTTTTAAAGTTTGTGATGTTTTTTAAATTTGGAGAACACTCAATGAAACATCGATTAGTACCCAGAGAACAGAATGGGCTTCCAGGTCAGAGGCACTGGCAGGGGTTCCTGGATCGTGGAGCTAGACACCAACTAGATCTAAATTAGCTGCTGTGGTGGCCTGGGAGTATCCCTGTGAGAGGGGAACTGCATGGTCAGGAGACAAGGTTGCAGGCTGAGGGTAACTTTATTATTATTATTATTATTATTGAGACGGAGTCCTGCTCTGTCTCCCAGGCTGGAGTATAGTGGCAAGATCTCGGTTCACTGCAATCTCCTTGCCTCCTGGGTTCAAGCAATTCAAGGGCTTCAGCCTCCTGAGTAGCTGGAATTACAGGCGCATACCACCAAGCCCAGCTAATCTTTTGTATTTTTAGTAGAGACAGGGTTTCACCATATTGGCCAATCTGGTCAGAAACTCCTGACCTCAAATGATCCGCCTGCCTTGGCCTCCCAAAGTGCTGGGATTATAGGTGTGAGCCACCACATCCAGCTGAGGGTAACCTATCATTTTGTAGAAATATCACCTATTCATAAATAAATAAAGAATTTATGCAAGGGCAAACTTTTTTTAAAAGTTTTTTTATTTCCTACAGTGTATTAGGGACTTCCTTAGGATTTTACTGAGAGATTCAACAAACTGCCCTAAGAAAGAAAATACTACATCATTAAAAGTCTAGGGTAGTGGGATAGCGAACAAACAGTATCATGTGGCAATCATAGCATGTTCTAGTGACACCTGAAATCTATTGTTCATTTACTTTTGTTGAGACAATTTCAAGTGAGAATCAAATGAGGTCATGCAGGGGAAATATTTTGAAAATGAGAAAAACCAATTGAATTTTAATGTAAGGTTAAACCTCAGATCTGTGGTCCTTTAGAGTATGGGGAAAATTAGGATAGCAAAGAGTTAGGGTGCATTTGCAGGGTTATATTTATCCTTTCATATTTTGGGATGTGATTCTAAACAGTCTCAAAGGTTGAAATATTTCCCAAAGGTCAGAATGCTGAGAGGTCAGCGTAGCAACCCACAGAGTTTGTTGCTAAGCCTAACAAAGTTTTCTGTTTATCCCATCGTTTGTACAATATTTTGTTATTGTCCTTCTAGCTGAGTGACCTTAGACAAATTGCCTGGTTTTCTCAGTTGTAATTGTGGATGTTGTACCGGGTATTCTCTGAGATCCCTTTCCATGCTAACAGTTGTGTGGTACACCTCCACCAGCCTAGATACTGGGGCCATTTTCCCTTGAAATCATTAATCAAGTCCTATTCATGAATCCATCCTCAGATCCATTTATAACTGCGAAAGCTGCCCTGAGACATAATATTTCCCATGGCTCCAAGATCAAAAGAGAACAATTTCTACTGGAAAGTATTTCTGGTCACTTCCAGAAAACAGTCATTGGTGTACTGTAATGCTTAAATAATGTGAGAAAAAACAGTCTAAATGCCACCACATTTTACTTGCCGATTTTAGAAGACCTAAAATCTGTCTGCAGCAGAAGAGGGACTCTCCTCCATATATGCTAAAACTGAGATCAATACCGCCACATACTACCAAGCACTAAGATCAGAAGGAGAATTGTGTGCGTGAGTTTTCTAACGGACTGTAAGTCTAGACGAGACTGCTCTTGACCTCATTAAAAAAAAATGTACCTCTACGTGGGAAAAGACGTGGAGCAAAACATTGAAATTTTAAAAAATAATCTTGGAGTGGTGAAAATTCTTGTAAGGAACAATCCTAACTTTTGAAGAGAAAAGACTCATGGATTTGACCCTATAAAAACTTCTGGGCAAAAAAGGAAAGGAAGAAAAGCATGTGTTTATATATACGCAGCAAGGGTCTTTTCACAAACTGACATCTAACATCTAGATAATACAAAAGCTTCTATAAATAAGAAAAGGTAAACAAACCAATAGAAAAGTGGACAAAAGACACAAAGGAAAAAATGCAAAGATAGAAAAACTGGTAGCAATATCTGAAAACATATTTGGCTTGATAAAAATCATGTAAAAATTATGTATTATTGGCTATCAGATGTGCAGAATTTAAATTAGATAGTATCTACTGCTGACATGTTAAAAAATAGGTATTCTAACGTGGTGGGTGTACATTAAATTGCCACTGCCTATTTGGTAGGTAATTAGTGATTTCAATTAAAATTTGCAGTTGCCTTCCTAGACTCAACAGTTCTAAGTGTCTATTCAAAAATAATAGTATACACACAAAGTTATAGGAGCATGTTTATCTCAGCCTTCTCTGAAATAACAAAAAAAGTATATAATTAACAAATCATATATATGTTAAATAAATGAATATATAAATTTATAAATAACCTTGTAACTATATATAAAGATTTAATATCTTTATATGGTTAAATAAATTATGGTACATATGGTACACTGTAGTCAAAAAGAATGAGAAAGGTAAATACATACCTACATGTAAAGAGCTCCAAAGTATGCTGGTGCTCTTGCAAAAAGCAAGTTACATTATATGCACATCATATGATTACATTTGCATTAAAATAAACACATCAAAAGAGAAACCAAAGTGTATATTTGAGTTCATACATGTATTCCTACAAGTTCTAAATGCAACCTCTCCTCTGGGTGCAGTATAGAAAACATTAACATGTATTTTTGTAATGAATATTTATAAGAAAGTATTGGTGTGTTATTTGTATAATTCTTAAATTTTAGAAAGAAATTAAACAACGCAGGAAAAGAAAGAAAAGGGAACGGAAGAAGGTAAGGTAGGGAAAGGGAAGGGAACGGAAAATGCTGTGTACATCAGGTATTGAAATGTCAGGGTAAGAGACATCTGGTCCTCTTAATAATGATTAATCTTTAAAAAGTTACATTATCTTCTCCCAGCTTGCTTGCACTAAGTAGAGCAGAGTAAATCATTGCCCAATCTTTAGAACCAGACTGTTGGATTCAGATGCTACTCTACTTATCAGATGTATGATCTTAGTCCAGTTACTTGACCTCTCTGTATTTCAGTGTCCTCATAAAAAAAAAAAAAAGCTGGTGTGGGGAGGAATTTTAATATCTACTATGTAAAGTTCTTGTAAAGATTAAATGCATATGTACTTGGAACAATATTGACATTTGGCAGACACACAGTGTTACTTCTCAAAATTAACACCAATAGGCACCATCTATGTGTTATGGGTAATAATAGCATGAAAAAGCACTGCTCTCTTTTCGTTTCTTGGAATACAGAGAGGGAAGGCTAGGCCATGTTGGAAGCCAACACACATGTGAGTCTATCCACAGCCCTGGATTCATAGAGTCCATAGACCCAGTAGATAAAATTCTAAGCCAAAGAGTAAGCAGTGCTTGAAGTGCAGTGAAGAGTTTGCTGGTATGTGTGTGACTTTTCAAGTGCTTTCAACATAGTAGGAGCTCAGTACATATGCTTTGATCAACGTAGTAACAAAATTATAGTGTAGCACATTTGCGCACAGATTCTGGTTTGCAAGCCACGTGATGCTAGACAGAAACTTTAATCTTCCATTTTCTCATCTGAGAATTTGTGAACTTGAATATCTAATTTGCACTGTTGTAAGAGTTAGAAATAGAATGTACTTAATAGTACCTGGAGCAAAGTAGGTGTTGAGTAGATAATAGATATTATTATGGTCTGAGAACATCTATGTAAGCTGGCTTGTTTTAAAATTTAAAAAAATTATTCAACTTCAGGAATACTACTATTTACAAAGAAACTTTTTGATTAAATGTAAGTTTAAACATAGGACTAAGAAGCAAGAGTTTGAGTTCTTTCTAATTTTAACTCTGTTGCCAACTTCTTTAGTGCCCTGCAAAAAGTCGCTTAATCAAATGAAATATTTGTTAATATAATAGCAGTCTGTAGCCAGAATGTTATTACAACATCTGCTTGCAGAACAATTCACTGTGATTGTGCATGAACTACATTTAAAATTCTTAGACTTCTGTTTGGTGTTCTGTGAAATCATAAAGCTGGGAACTTTCTCATGACTTTCACTTGCGAATTTGGAGTTTGTCTCATTCCTCAGCGTGCTCTGCACCTATGTGCTTGCATTCCACGATCAGCCTACACATTTTCTTGTCTCTCTTTCTTGACCTTCTCTCCCAAAGGTTTTAAAAGATTAGACAGGGTGGTTCTTACTCAAAATTTGCATTGGTTAACTAAAAGGAATAGGAATTATGGTGACTTTTTCTCTGATATTTCATAGTTAGTTTCTTGTCTTAGATTAACCCCAGATGATGCACCAAACTTTCTCCTATAAGTGACTACAGGGCACACCCACCCCATCCTTCTAACAAGAAATGTCTCTACCCAGTCTGAATTCCAAGAGCATTTTGTCTCTACCCACTTGAGATATATATAATTTTCTACCCCACATTATGATGACATCTCTTCCCTCTCAGATTATAAATTCCACAAAAAATCAATTATATCTTGTACAGCTTCATAGGCTAAATGTAATACTTTATAATAAATTATGATCGAAAAATAAAGAGAAAACCTATCTTGGGATTTTTCATGTCTAGGTGTCTTCGATCATGTTGCTATAACAAAATACCCAAGACTGGGTAATTTATAAAGAATTGAAATTTACTTCTCACAGTTCTGAAGGCTGAAAGTTCACGATTAAGGCACCAGCAGGTTCAGCATCTGGTGAGGGCTATTCTCTGCTTCCAAAAGGCGTGCATTGTTGCTGCATCCTCACATGGCAGAAGGCAGAAGGGCAAAAGGGAAGGAAGGGGCCTAACTAGTTCCGTCCAGCTCTTTTATAAGGTCACTAAACCTATTCTGAAGGTAGATAAGACCAATTAAATATCTTCTAAAGGCCCTGTTGCAGAACCCCAAATTCAGGCTCCTGTACCTCATGCACAGCTGAAATCAAACACTGAGACATGGGTGAAAATTTATTCGATTTAGCCAAAGTGAGGAGGCAAGAAAGCAAAATCTCTGAGCTCCATTTTAACAGAGATAAACCAGGGAATTTTTATTTGGCTAGAAAGTAAAGGAGGGGGAGTTTCAGGGAACAGAGGGGAAAATTTGTGTTTCTTCAGTCTCAGATAACATCTTGAGCAACCAGACTGCTGGGCATCAGCAACTGGTTGCAATGTCTTAAAAGCATTCATTCCTTTCTGCAAAATTGTAGATGGCCCTGAAGTTATCTCCTCCTGCTTGACAAAGAAACAGTACAGCAGCGATTTATAATTATGTTGTGGGAACAAGCAAGTAATTAACATGTGCAAGCAGGCAAGGGCCTAACCATAATTTTCATTATTTCAGTCACTAAAAATGCTAGAGTACAGAAATCTCAAAGATCCTACCTCTTAATATGATCACACTGGGATTTAAGTTCCAATATATGGGTAACAGATTCAGACGACAGCACTGGGATAAGTTTTAAATTCAGGACCATAGTTTTCTAGCTGTTTGAAAAGTGCCAATATGATTTTAAAATACCAGTGTAATTACATACTGGTGGTTTATTTTTATCCTAATATTATTATACCTAATATTATCATTTTATTTCAAACTAATAATAAGATGACATTTTATTTCAATTTAATGGGCTAGAAAAATATTAAAAATTACTTATAAAGAAGTCTTGAAAATTTAATGGTAAACCTTATATAGTATTTATGCATGAGAGTACACATATATATGTAAATATGGGGCTGGCCCTGAGAAATATTTTAGAGTTCATTACGTTCTTTTTTTTTAAAGCAACTTTCTTTGAGCAATTACCATTATTTATATGTGAAGCAGGTCAATATATAAATTGTATTTATATATATAGTGTGTATATATATATAATATATATAAATACAATTTATATTTTGTATTTATATATATATATTGTGTGTGTATATATATATATAATATAAATACAATTTATATATTGTATTTTTCTAATACAATACTTACCTGATTTTGTTTCAAGGTTATACCAGACTCCTAAATTGGGTAGTTTCTCCTTTTTTACTATTTCTGGAACAGTTACCTAAGATATGAATTATATATTCATTGCAGATTTGACAAAGTAACCTGTAAAACTGTCTGAAGTCTAGATTGAGATAAGAAGTCTAACTACTAATGCATTTATTTAGTGGTTTTTAGCCTATTTAGATGTTCTGTTTCTTTTTAGTCCATTTGATAATTTATATTTTCTGTGCAATTTTAATTTCTTAATTTTTTTTTGAGACAGAGTTTTGCTCTTGTTGCCCGGGCTGGAGTGCAATGGTGCAATCTTGGCTCACTGCAACCTCTGCCTCCGGGTTCAAGTCATTCTCCTGCCACAGCCTCCCAAGTAGCTGGGATTACAGGTGCCTGCCACCACGTCCAGATAATTTTTGTATTTTTAGTAGAGATGGGGTTTCACCATGTTGGCCAGGCTGGTCACAAACTCCTAACCTCAGGTAATCCACCCACCTCAGCCTCCCAAAGTGCTGGGACTACAGGCATGAGCCACCACCACCCCGCCACCAATTTTAATTTTTCAAATGTATTTTTAGAAGTTGTTAAAAGATTTAATATGTTGTTACCTGTGTTATGTCTCATTTTTATTACTGCTTTTTTATGTTTGGTTCTAACATTTTCCTTAATCAGAAACAAATGGATCCATTGCTGGTGAACTAGTGTGATTTTTGGAAGGTGTTAATGAGCCTTGTTTTGTTATATTATCAGGGCCGATTTTCTGGTTCCTTCTCATTCTGGTAGGCTCTGTCAGAGGGAAGGTCTAGGGCTAAAGGTTGTTGTTCAGATGTTTTGGTCCACGTGGTGTTCCCTTGATGTAGTATTCTCACCCTTTTCCTGTGGATGTGGCTGCCTGTGAGCCGAACAACAGGGATTGCTGTCTCTCTTCTGGGTCTAGTCACTCAGTGAGTCTACCTGGCTTTGGACTGGTACTGGGGGTTTCTGCACAGAGTCCTGTGATGTGAACCATCTATGGGTCTCTCAGCCTTGGATACCAGCAGGGTGTTTCGGTGGAGGTGGCATGGGGTGCAATGGGATCCATGAGCATCCTTAGCTTTGGTGGTTTAATGCTCTGCTTGTGTGCTGGTTGGCCTCCTGCCAGGAGGTTGTGCTTTCCAGAAAGCATCAGCTGTAGTCGTACGGAGAGGGAACAGCAGTGGGCGGGGCCCTAGAACTCCCAAGATTGTATGCCTTTTGTCTTCCACTACCAGGGTGGATAGGGAAGGACCATCAGGTGGGGATAGGGCAAGCCTGTCTGAACTCAGACCCTCCTTGTTGGGTCTTGCTGCGATTGCTGTGGGGGATGGGGGTGAGATTCCCAGGTCACTGGAGTTGTATACCTAGGAGGAGTATGGCTGACTCTGCTGAGTCATGCAGGTTGTCAAGGAAGTGGGGGAAAGCCCATAGTCACAGGCTTCACCGAGCTCCCACACAAACTGAATGTCCGGTCTCACTCCCACTGTGCCCCACATAACAGCCTCATTTGTTTCCAGGTGGAAGGCGAGTTGGGCTTGAAAACTTGCCTGAGGCTTTCCACTTCCCAGCTGCGAAAGAAAAGGGTTTTAGTTCTTCCCCCACCTGTGAAAAGGGCTTTAGTTCTTCCTCCACCTGTGAAGTCTGCAAGCCGGATTGACGCTCTCTCCCCAGTTCTGGCCAGGAGGATTCTTGCCTTGCTAAAATTGTTACAAAGTTCAGCTAGGGAAGTCCTTCTCCACATGGAGTTTTACCCCTTGCTCCTCTGGCCTCCCTCCTGATGGACCCTGTGGTGCCAGGCAGAAATGGGCTGCTTGGGGATTCAGTGAGCTCCCAGGGCCTGCCTGCTGCCTCCTTCACTCCTGTATTTCACTCGTCTCGGCTCTCTAACTTGACTCAGCTCCAGGTAAAGTCAGAAACTTCTCCAGTGGGGGTGTGTGTTTGGGAGAGGAGGGTCTGCCTTTCCCACTACTGCATTTGGGGCACTCATGGTATTCGGGGTGTCTCCTGGGTCCTGCAGGAGGGCCTGTGGGTCCTCTCAGGATTGCTGGTTTGTTCTTGCAGTCGATCTGGAGCTAAAATTCACAATGCAAGCCTCTGCACGCTGCTCCTTCTGGAGCTGCAATCTAGTCCTGCCTCCTATCCGCCATCTCCTCCAGTTTATTACTGTTAATCATTTTTATTCACTCATGCTTCTCCATAGCTATCCACTTCATCAAACCTAGCATTTTTTAATGAAGACTAACGTGTCATGTAAAACATATTAAATAAATTTGTATGCTTTTTTATTGTTAATTTCTTTTACTATAGAGTTCTTAGCTATGAAGCTAGGATGCATGAGGAAAAGACACTTTTTCTCCCCTACAGTATTTTGAATTGAAATTAAAATCATAACCTTGAGCTTTTCCTCATGTTATTTTTAAAGTGTTTAAAAAGTAAGATGTTATGAATAATTTCCAAACCAATTGTGTCTCATAGCCAGAGTTTCAGATTTGCATTTCTTCCATTAAACCCAGGGAAGAAAACTTTTTGGGTTAAAGAAAAATTAAAATTAAACAGCCAAATAAATATACAAAAAAATTTCCTAGTTATGATTGTCGGTAAAAAACATATCAATTTTTTTCTACTAATTTTGGGAGTGGGGTGAGTGGAATGAAGTAGAATAGAAAAAAATAAAATGTAACAGGTAGATTGATGTCTTTAGTACCAAGCAGAATAGCTTTGACTACATCCTAAGACAAGATGAAATAATGAAAGACTATTAATTAGGGCTGTGACATGATTTGGTTAAATGACTTACTCAAGGTCACATACCTCAAAAAAATAGAATCCTGATGGAGGCAGAACAAAAGTCTTAGAACTATATATCTGATGTAAGAAAAAGAGATGAGTAAAAGGTGAGATTTGGGTTGTGAGCCTGATTCATTTTGGTAGTAAAGTTAACGTTAATTTGACAAGTCAGGAAAAAGAGTTAGTTTGAGTGGCTAATAAAGAATTTGTATTGCACTTGATGAGTTTATGCTACTGGCAGGATATCTTGACAGACAAGTCAAGCAGACTTTTAGAAATAGGAATGTGCATCTTTTTTTTTTTTTATTTTACTTTAGGTTCTTGGGTACATATGCAGATCATGCAGGATTATTGCATAGGTACTTACCTGGCAAGGTGGTTTGCTGCCTTCCTCCCCCCATCACCTATATCTGGTATTTCTCCACACGTTATCCCTCCCCACCCTCCCCACCCCACGCTGTCCCTCCCCACCCTCCCCACCCCATGCTGTCCCTCCCCTGGTCCCTGCCAATTGACCGCAGTGTGTGATGCTCCCCTCCCTGTGTCCATGTGTTCTAATTGTTCAACACTAGCCTATGAGTGATACCATGCGGTGTTGAATTTTCTGTTCTTGTGTCAGTTTCCTGAGAATGATGGTTTCCAGATTTATCCATGTCCCTATGAAGGACACAAACTCATCCTTTTTTATGGCTGTGTAGTATTCCATGGTGTATATGTGCCACATTTTCTTTATCCAGTCTATTGTTGATGGACATTTGGGTTGGTTCCAGGTCTTTGCTATTGTAAGCAGTGCTGCTGTGAACATACATGTGCATATGTCTTTATAATAGAATGACTTATAACTCTTTGGGTATATACCCAGTAATGGGATTGCTGAGTCAAATGGTATTTCTATTCCTAGGTCCTTGAGGAATCGCCACACTGTCTTCCACAATTTGGTTGAACTAATTTACACTCCCACCAACAGTGTAATAGTGTTCCCATTTCTCCACATCCTCTCCAGCATCTGTTGTCTCCAGATTTTTTAATGATTGCCATTCTAACTGTCATGAGATGGTATCTCAATGTGGTTTTGATTTGCATTTCTCTAATGACCAGTGATGATGAGCATTTTTTCATATGTTTGTTAGCCTCATAGATGTCTTCTTTTGAAAAGTGTCTGTTCATATCCTTTGCCTACTTTTGAATAGGCTTGTTTGTTTTTTTCTTGTAAATCTGCTTTAGTTCTTTGTAGATTCTGCATAATAGGCCTTTGTCAGATGGGTAGATGGCAAAAATTTTTTCCCATTCTCTTGGTTGCCAGTTCACTCTAATGATTGTTTCCTTTGCTGTACAGAAACTCTAAAGTTTAATTAGATCCCATTTGTCTATTTTGGCTTTTGTTGCCCTTGCTTTTAATGTTTTAGCCATGAAGTCCTTGCCTATGCCTATGTCCTGAATGGTTTTGCCTAGGTTTTCTTGTAGGGTTTTTATGGTATTAGGTCTTATGTTTAGATCTTTAATCCATCTAGAGTTAATTTTAGTGTAAGGTGTCAGGAAGGGGTCCAGTTTCTGCTTTCTGCACATTGCTATCTGGTTTTCCCAACACCATTTATTAAACAGGGAATCCTTTCCCCATTGCTTATTTTTGTCAGTTTGTCAAAGATCAGATGATTGTAGGTGTGTGGTGTTGCTTCTGAGGCCTCTGTTCCATTCCATTGGTCTATGTCTCTGTTTTGGTACCAGTATCATGCTGTTTTGATTACTGTGGCTGTAAGGTATATTGCCGAGTTAAAATGAGGAAACTGAGGCCAGTGTCAGAAAATGAGAATCCAATTTATTCATCTCCTGGGAAAGGTTCTGTGGTCTGGGAAGGGGCTAGAGAAGTCGCACTGGGCTTCTTAGGGTGAGGGGTTTTATAGGTAGTGGACGTAATTGATTGGTCTTTAGGGAAACAAAGAGCAGACAGTTTCATTGGTGAGGAGGGTTGATTGATTATTAGGGAAACAAAGAGCAGACAGTTTCATTGGTGAGTTTCATTGGTGAGGGGGTTTGATTGATCACTAGGGAAACAAAGAGAAGACAGTTTCATTGGTGAGGGGAAGTCAAGGTGCTGATGAGGCGAGCTGCCATTGGTTGCCAGGCGGGACTACTGGTGGGCTGACTGGCTGGGGAGGTCAATGTTAAGCTGCTGTTGGACAAATCTTTGGCGGGCTTTTTAAATTTTGAAGGGGTCGAGTGAGGAATGCAGGAGTGGGTGTGTGGAGCCTGCATAGAGAGACCAGATAGGAGTGGGTGTGGGGAGCCAGCATAGAGAGGCCAGCACGGGGAGAGATAAGTGTGTCCATTTAACTCCTGGTGAGGCAGCCGGCCTTACATCCCAACCTTTTTGATGATATAGGACGCCGCTTCTTTCTGGCTACTTCCTGCTGAACAGGGGCAGAGTGGGGAGGTTAGTTGGCCAGTGCCTTGGTTGGGAGTTGGACATAGGGGTGAAGTAGCATCTGATTTACAGCCACTCTGAAGATTTTTTCATGCGAGCTTGTAAAAACCTGAGAAAGAACGGAGCTAACATTAGTAGAAGGCATACCACGATGAGGGGAACGATAACGGGAGCTAGCCAGGTAAATATGGGAGAATGCCACCAGTTAAGGGAAGAGCCTGGAGTATTCTGTTTCCTTTAGAGGTCTTCTTGGAGGCAGTAGAGAGTATTGACATTTTCTTCTATTAGGCCTGTTTCATTGATGTAATAGCAACACTGTTCCTGGAGAAACAGACAGGTACTCCCTTTTTCTGCCATTAACAGATCTAGGGCCCGCTGGTTTTGGAGAGTTACCTGAGCCAGTGACATTATTTGCCACTGGAGGGATGCCAGAGAGGTGGCTGATGCTTCAATGGCCACACGGAGCTTGTCCTCCAGTTGAGTGGCCGAAGTGACGCTGTAGCCCATGGCTCCACTTCCTATTTCAGCTGCTGTTAGAGAGGATGCTAAAGAGAGGCCTAATACTATTGGGAGGAAGACTGCTTGTTTGTCCTGGTGATTAGGGGATGGTGCAATGAGGGAGGAACTCGAATTGTTCATACACTTTTAACTGTGGGACTAGGGTGACGGGAACACAGAGGAACGTGAAGGATGTTTTGATAACTTTGGTTAGGGTTCTATTACACTAAAAGTATCCCCCTGGAGGTACATAAAGGGAAGATTTTACATTTACTGTGGTGTTGCACTTGAGGCTGGGGTTGTTAGCTGTCCTGTAACATAGAGAGAGAGACTGGGAGTGTATATTGAATAAGGGGATTCCTGTTAAGGTGGTGTTAGGTTTTGTGGGCATTAGTGACAGGTTAAATCTGGTCCGGAGGGGAACTGCAGCTAAGAGGGGGTTGTTAAGAGAGGCACATAAAAAGCAGTGAGTGAGGTTTACAGTTTTGGTTAAGTTTAACATGTTGGCTCCCTGCTGTACTAGAGTTAACTAGGAGAAAGGATGAGAGGTGTTATTTGAGGGTTTGATTTGGTTAGTTAGGGTGGCTTTATTTTCTAGGATTGTATGGCTCACAGAGCCAAGTTGTTTTATAACTTTAGGGACAATGCAGGTATAGGACTGGAATATTAGCTATGTTTCCTGGGGGTATTTTTGGCTGCCGTATACAAGGGCTTAGCCAGAGTAGCGAAGTTAGGAATTCAGTGATGAAAAAATCCCACAGATTTTAGAAAGGAAAGGATTTTGTTAGCTGTTTTGGGGGGCTGCAGTGCAAGTAGTGCCTTTTGACTATCTGTTTTTAAGCCCTTAGTTTGGGGAGTAAGGTGAATACTTAAATAGATTACTGAGGTGACCGACAGCTGTGCTTTGGAGGGGGAAATCCAGTATTCCCTAGACCCAAGGAAATTAAGGAGAGCAAAAGTATGCTGCCGTGACATGGAGAGGGAAGGGCTGCAAAGCAGCAGGTTGTCCACGTACTGTAAGAGGAGACTAGGCTGAGGGGGGCAAGAGGTTAGGTTAGCTATTAATGCTTGCTTAAATATGTGAGGGCTGTCTCTAAAGCCCTGGGGCAGGACCGTCCAGGTTAACTGCTGTGAGAGGTTAGTGTCTGGATCAGTCTAAGTAAAGGCAAAGAGGAAATAGGACTTAGGGTGAAGAGGAATGGTAAAGAAGGTGTCCTTGAGGTTAAGGATTGTAAAATGAGAAGTAGTGGAGGGAATGTTTGATAATAGGGTGTATGGATTGGGAACTACAGGGTAGAGGGGAATTAATGCCTCATTGATAAGGCACAGGTCCTGAACCAGGTGAAAGCCACATGGCTTTTGGACTGGCAAGATAGGAGTGTTGCAAGGGGAACTGGTAGGAATAAGGAGTCCCTGTGCTAGGAGTTACGTAATAATAGGCTTTAGGCCCTCGCGGTGGGTTTTTGAGATGGGAAACTGAGGATGTGAGGGAAAGTGGGTAGGATTTTTAAGAAGTATCTTAGCTGGCGTGTGATGTCTGGCCACTACCGGCTTAGAGGTATTCCATACTAAGGGATTAACTATATTAGGAGGGATGGGGGTTGAGACAAGGGGTTGAGCCTGGGCATAGGTTCAGTTAGGAGGGACAGTAGGAGGTGAGTGGGTGATGGGTTTGAGTATGGGGGCCAGTAAGTTGGAGAGTGGCCCCCACAGTTTGGAGAATATTTTGTTTTAATAGGGGAACTGGGCATGAGGGTATGATTAGAAAAGAGAAAAGGGGTGTCTTTGGAGGACACAGGCTAAAGGATGAGTTTGATTAGGGTAGGAAGGCTCTTTATTAATTCCCATAACTGAAACCTGGGAAGGTATACTAGGCCCTGAGTAGGAAGGCAATACAGAATAGGCAACCCCCATGTCCATTAAGAAGGAAATGGACTTACCCACTCCTCGTAGCATTACCCTGGGCTCGGCAAGGGTTATGGGGGTCTTCAAGTCTGGGTTGCGTTAATTATTCATGAGGCCAAGGAGTTCAAGCGAAGGGACTGCATCCTTTGGACTGGCTTGCCCCTCACATGGAGATGCAGTGGGTGAGCCTGTAGTCTGGAATGGGCAGTCTACCTTCTAGTGTCCAGTTTATTTGCAGATCAGACAGGGTCCAGGAGGTGGACGTGGACAGGGGCACTGCCGGGCCCAGTGTCCCTCTTGGTCACATTTGAAGCAGGGCCCGGGTGGGAACTTTGAAGCAGTCTGGGCAGGTCCTAGGGGACCTTTTTGGACGAACTTTGAGGAGTTTCCCCCACCAGATGCTGGGCGCACTGCCAGCCTTAGGGCTGCTACAATAGCTTGGGTTTGGAGGCTTACCTGTTGCTGTAAATGGGCCTGTTGGATGGCCTTAGCCTTTTCCTCCTGGCCATTAAAAACTTTAAATGCCAAGTTTACCAGGTCGTGTATGGGAGTTTGGGGGCCCTCCTCTGCTTTCTTTAGTTTTTTTTTTCTCTTCTTTTCAATGTTTGGTGCTGACTGGGAGATAAAATGGGCCGCTAGGAGGGTGGTTCTGGCTGGGGAGTCTGGGTTTACTTGGGTATGTAGGACTATAGCATTGGTTAATTGGTTAAGGAAGGCAGCTGGGTTTTCAGTAGGACCCTGGGTTATTTCATGCAGCTTATTATAATTACCTTATGAACTGCGCTTTGCATGTTTGCTAGGAGTTACTGCAGCATTTGGTCTTGGCGGCGGTGGTTATTTTCATTAGGAGTAAGGGTAGAGGACAGAACTACATAAATGTTGTGCTAGGTTAAGTTATAGGCTTGAGTGAAATAGGGAAATTCTTTAGTATAAACAGTAGGATTGGTGGAGAATGACCTTAGGTGTTTCTTAATGGTGGACAAGTTAGAGAGAGAGAAAGGAACGTGTACCTGGACTACACCCTCCGTTCCAGCCATCTCGCGGAGAGGACAAAGGAGGGAGTTCTCATCAGTGGACACACTGTGAAGGCAAATGTGAGCACTAGCGGGTGGGGTTACATTAGGACTCGGGAGGGCAGGAGGTGGCTGAGGTTTTGAAAGGGGAGGAGCAGAAGGGATTTGAGATTCGGTATAGAGGGGACAAAAGGGGGAACCCCCATTGGTGGGAGCGCTGTGTGAGTGAGTGTGGGCGCTGACTGGAGAGGTTAAGACCTGGGGAAGCAGGAGGGGTTTGGGGTTCTGCATAGGGTGGAGGATTATTAGGTCGGGTTGGGGGTAGGGAGAGTTTTTTAGGCAAGTTGGGATCAGGGAGGAGGAGGAGGTCACTTGTGGGGCTGAAGGCTGTTTGGGTGAGTCCTTTGCTAGGAGCACCTGAGCCGTAGTACAAGAGGAACAGACGTTGGGGTGGGCGTGGAGATACCAGAATTCTTGGATGTAGGGAACCTCAGCCCACTTGCTGTTCCTTTGGCAAAAATTGTTTAAATTAGTGAGGACATTAAAGTTAAGCATGCCCTCTGGAGGCCACTTGGACTGGTTGTTTAGCGGATACTGTGGCCAGGCTACAGTGGAGAGGAAGAGTAGCCTTTTCTTTTTTATAGAGAGGCCCAGCTTGGGTAGGTTTAGAATTAGGCATCCCAGTGGTGACTTAGGGTTTGGGTGGGATTTCTGGTTACCCATGATTTTTTCTTTTCTTTTCTTTCTTTCTTTTTTTTTTTTTCCTTTTTGTGAAACAGGAGGATTTTATTAAGGTGGCTACCGGCTTAGCCGATTAGCATTTTAATATTAAGCACTTAACAAAGATAAGGCTTGGCTTTTTATACATGAAGTACACAGTGACACTAAAAAAAGTTTGCAGGCATATAACAAAGGCAATTCATTAAGCAGTAATAGGTACTTAACTTAGGCTTACATGTGATAGTTGCTATGTGACCCAGATGTTTGCTATCTGTAGAGCCCAAGGATTTTAGCACAGGCCTTATCTATTTCTTTTTGATACAGTGTTTAGAAAGCTAGAGTCCTGCCTGCTTGGGCATTTTTTATGACCTTCACTGTAGAAACTTACAGTTATTAGCAATAGAGAACAAGAATACAAGAATTTGTAAACTTATAAAACTTGCAAAGCAGGATACAATTTTTCTGGAAGGGAAAAAACACTCACACACTCACTCGGGAACAGAAGGAGAAACAGAAAGAGAAACTGAAAATATTTAAGTGGGAGCTGGCTTACCAAAGGGCGAGTTTTGGAGTTAGGAGCTGAGGTCTGATCCAGGCCTTAAGTAGGGCCTGGAGGAGTAAACAGGGCTTCTGATTACCCGAGCCTTACCCGCTGCTGCGGAGATGGCCGGTAGGCACTCTGGACTGCACTACCGAACACTGGAGAGGGTTCAGGAAGATGGGGGCGTCTCCCTCAGGTTCCTGACCCTCAGCAGACCCCTTACGGGGGGAAGACAAGAGCGTAGGGACGTCTCCTCTACACTCAGGTCCTCGGAATGGAGCCGGGGCCCTAGGCCCTTGGCGGAATGGAGCTGGGGCCTTGGGCCCATGGCAGAAAGGAGTCCCTGACGAGGCCTCGATTACAGACAGGGAGTCCACGGAGCAGACAGCGGGAGAGGATATGGGCAGCAGAAGTCTTACCTTGTGGTGGAGCGGCTTCCTGGTCCGGTTTTGGATGGAGGAGTCAGTTTACCCCCACCCAGGAGGGGTCTTACAACTCCCCCCGGGTTTCGGCACCAGCTGTAAAGTATATTGCCGAGTTAAAATGAGGAAACTGAGGCCAGTGTCAGAAAATGAGAATCCAATTTATTCATCTCCTGGGAAAGGTTCTGTGGTCTGGGAAGGGGCCAGAGAAGTCACACTGGGCTTCTTAGGGTGCAGGGTTTTATAGGTAGTGGAGGTAATTGATTGGTCTTTAGGGAAACAAAGAGCAGACAGTTTCATTGGTGAGGAGGGTTGATTGATTATTAGGGAAACAAAGAGCAGACAGTTTCATTGGTGAGTTTCATTGGTGAGGGGGTTTGATTGATCACTAGGGAAACAAAGAGCAGACAGTTTCATTGGTGAGGGGAAGTCAAGGTGCTGAGGAGGCGAGCTGCCATTGGTTGCCAGGCAGGACTACTGGTGGGCTGACCGGCTGGGGAGGTCAATGTTAAGCTGCTGTTGGACAAATCTTTGGCAGGCTTTTTAAATTTTGAAGGGGTCGAGTGAGGAATGCAGGAGTGGGTGTGTGGAGCCTGCATAGAGAGACCAGATAGGAGTGGGTGTGGGGAGCCAGCATAGAGAGGCCAGCACGGGGAGAGATAAGTGTGTCTATTTAACTCCTGGTGAGGCAGCCGGCCTTACAGTGGCCTTGTAGTATAGTTTGAAGTCAGGCAGCATGATGCCTCCAGCTTTGTTCTTTTTGCTTAGGGTTGTCTTGGCTATGTGGGCTCTCTTTTGGTTCTGTGTGAAGTCTAAGGTGGTTTTTTCTAGTTCTGTGAAGAAGGTCATTGGAAGCTTGATGGGGATACCACTGAATCTATAAATTACTTTGGGCAATATGGCCATTTTCACAATGTTGATTGTTCCCAACCATGAGCATGGAATGATTTTTCATCTGTTTGTGTCCTCTCTTATTTCATTGAGCAGTGGTTTGTAGTTCTCCTTGAAGAGGTCCTTTATCTCCTTTGTTAGTTGTATTCCTAGGTATTTTATTCTTTTTGTAGCAATTGTGAGTGGCAGTTAATTCTTGATTTGGCCCTCTTTAAGTCTGTTATTGGTGTATAGGAATCCTTGTGATTTCTGCACATTGATTTTGTATCCTAAGACTTTGCAGAAGTTGCTTATCAGCTTAAGGAGAGTTTGGGCTGAGGTGATGGGGTCTTCTAAATATACAATCATGTCATCTGCAGATAGAGGCAATTTGGCTTCCTCTTTTGCTAAGTGAATACCCTTTATTTCTTTTTCTTGCCTGATTGCTCTGGCTAGAACTTCCAATACTATATTGAATAGGAGTAGTGAAAGAGGGCATCCTTGTCTTGTGCCAGATTTCAAAGGGAATGCTTCCAGTTTTTGCCCATTCAGTATGATATTGGCTGTGGGTTTGTCATAAATAGCCTTTATTATTTTTGGTATGTTTCATCGATACCTAGTTTATTGAGGGTTTTTAGCATAAAGGACTGTTGAATTTTGTCAAAGGCCTTCTCTGCATGTATTGAGATAATCATGTGGTTTTTGTCTTTGGTTCTGTTTATGTGGTGGATTACATTTATGGACTTGCATATGTTGAACCAGCCTTGCATCCCCAGGATGAAACCTACTTGATCATGATGAATAAGCTTTTTGATTTGCTGTTGCATTCTGTTTGCCAGTATTTTATTGAAGATTTTTACATCTATGTTCATCATGGAGATTTGCCTGAAGTTTTCTTTTCTTGTTGAATCTCTGCTGGGTTTTGGTATCAGGATGATGTTGGTCTCATAAATTGATTTGGGAAGGATTCCCTCTTTTTGTATTGTTTGGAATAGTTTCAGAAGGAATGATACCAGCTCCTCTTTGTACATCTGGTAGAATTTGGCTGTAAACTCATCTGGACATGGGCTTTTTTTAGTTGGTAAACTATTAATTGCTGCCTCAACTTCAGCCCTTGTTATTGGTCCATTCAGGGCTTCAGCTTCTTCCTGGTTTAGACTTGGAAGGGTGCTAGTGTCCAGGAATTTATAATTTCTTCCTCATTTACTGGTTTGTGTGCATAGAGTTGTTTGTAGTAATCTCTGATGGTAGTTTGTATTTCTGAGGAATCAGTGGTGATGTCCTCTTTATCGTTTTTTATTGCATCTATTTGATTCTTCTCTTTTCTATTAGTCTGGCTAGTGGTCGACCTATTTGGTTGATCTTTTCAAAACAGCTCCTGGATTTGTTGATTTTTTGAAGGGTTTTTTGTGTCTCTATCTCCTTCAGTTCTGCTCTGATCTTAGTTATTTCCTGTCTTCTGCTAGCATTTGAGTTTTTTGATTTTGCTCCTCTAACTCTTTCAAGTTTGATGATAGGGTGTCAATTTTAGACCTTTCCTCACTCCTCATGTGGGCATTTATTGCTATGAATTTCCCTCTAGACACTGCCTTAAATGTGTCCCAGAGATTCTGGTATGTTATTTCTTCTGGTATGTTCTTGTTGGTTTCAAAGAACATCTTTATTTCTGCCTTCATTTCATTGTTTATCCAGTCAACATTCAGGAGCCAGTTGTTCAGTTTCCATGAAGTTGTGCAGTTTTATGTTTGATTCTTAATCCTGAGTTCTAATTTGATTGCACTGTGGTCTGATAGACTGTTTGTTATTATTTCCATTCTTTTGCATTTGCTGAGGAGTGATTTACTTCCAATTATGTGGTCGATTTTAGAGTAAGTGTGATGTGGTGGTGAGAAGAATATATATTCTGTGGATTTGGGGTTGAGAGTTCTGTAAATGTCAATCAAGTTCGCTTGGTCCAGATCTGCATTCAAGTCCTGTATATCTTTGTTGATTTTCTGTCTCGTTGATCTGTCCAGTATTGACAGTGGAGTGTTAAAGTCTCCCACTATTACTGTACGGGAGTCTAAGTCTCTTTGTAGGTCATTAAGGACTTGCTTTTTGTATCTGGGTGCTCCTGTATTGGGTGCATATATATTTAGGATAGTTAGTTCTTCATGTTGTATGGATCCTTTTACCATTATGTAATGCCTTTCTTTGTCTCTTTTGATCGTTGTTAGTTTAAAGTCCATTTTATCAGAGACTAGGATTGCCACTTCCTTTTGCTCTCGGTTAATCTTCCTCCATCCCTTTATTTTGAGTCCACGTGTGTCTTTGCATGTGAGATGGGTCTTCTGAATACAGCACACTGACAGTTCTTGGCTTTTTATCCAATTTGCTAGTCTGTGTCTTTTGATTGGGGTATTTAGTCCATTTACATGTAATGTTAATATTGTTATGTGTGAATTTGATCCTGCCATTTTATTACTACTTGGTTGTTTTGCCCTTTGGTTGGCATAATTTCTTCATTGAATTGTTGGTCTTTACCATTTGGTTCTTTTTTGCAGTGACTGGTACTGATTTTTCCTTTCTGTGTTTAGTGCTTCCTTCAGGAGCTCTTGTAGGGCAGGTCTGGTAGTGACAAAATCTCTCAACAATTGCTTGTCAGTAAAGGATTTGATTTTTCTATCACTTATGAAGCTTAGTTTGGCTGGATGTGAAATTCTGGGTTGAAAGTTCTTTTCTTTAAAGATGTTGAATATTGGCCCCCACTGTCTTCTGGCTTGTAGGGTTTCTGCTGAGAGATCTGCTGTGAGTCTGATGGGCTTCTCTTTGTGAGTGTCCTGACCTGTCTCTCTGGCTGTCCTTAGTATTTTTTACTTCGTTTCAACCCTGGTGAATCTGACGATTATATGCCTTGGGGTTGCTCTTCTAGAGGAGTATCATTGTGGTGTTCTCTGTATTTCCTGTATTTGAATGTTGGCCTGCCTTGCAAGGTTGTGGAGGTTCTCGTGGAGAATATCCTGAAGAGTGGTTTCCAGTGTGGATTCATTCTCCCTGTCATCTTCCGGTACACCGATCAAGCGAAGATTAGGTCTTTTCACATAATCCCATATTTCTTGAAGGCTTTGTTCATTTCTTTTCACTCTTTTTTCTCTTTTCCTACCTTCTCATTTTGTTTCATTAAGTTGATCTTCAATCTCTAATATCCTTTCTTCTGCTTGATCTATTCGGCTATTGAAACTTATTTATGCTTCACAAAGTTCTTGTGCTGTGTTTTTCAGCTCCAACAAATCGTTTTTCTTCTTCTCAGCTCATTATTTTAGTTGGCATTTCATCTAACCTTTTCTCAAGGTTTTTAGTTTCTTTGTATTGGGTTATAACATGTTCCTTTAACTCAGAGAAGTTTGTTATTACCCACCCTCTGAAGCCTGCTTCTGTCAATTCGTCAAATTCATTCTCCATCCAGCTTTGTTCCCTTGCTGGTGAAGAGTTGTGATCTTGTGGTGGGGGCAAGGTGTTCTGGTTTTTGATAGTTTCATTCTTCTTACACTGTTTTTTTCCCGTCTCTTTGGATTTATATAGTTTTGATCTCATGTAGCTGTTGGAGAGGCAGCCTTTCCTTTGTCTGCATGTAGAGGCGCTACTGGGCTGCTATGGGTTCAGTGGAGCTGCTGCGTCTTTTATTTACTCAGGAAAGTTAGGCTGGCTTCTGCAATGGTGGCTGCCCTTCCCCCCACCAAGCTGGATCATTCCTGGTCGTTCTCTAGGTGTGAAACTCTGGCGTCTCATTCAGTCTGCTGGGCTTTGTCAAGGGTGGAGGGGACCCGTCCTCCCATATGGGCTGTTTCCCTGTTTTCCTTTCCCCTTCCCTCTTGGAGGGGGTAGATCTGTCCAGTGGGCTTTCTGGCTTTTGTGTCAGCCAGTGCTTCCACCCAGATCTATGCCCCAGCATCGGCCAAAGTTGCTGTTCTGCCCTGTTCAGGCAGCTTGCTGAGGCTTTTCAGCCCGACAAAGATCTCCTGTTCTGTGGGTTGTAGAGGGCTTGGGTGGAGCTCTGTATCAGAACCAAAGTCCCAGAGGGGGAGATTCCCTGGTCCTCTGGTCAGTTGCACACACCTCCTGGGGGGGTTGTGCCTCGCCTTGCCTCAACTTGCCCTATTTGGTTTATACCCACTGTCCAACCAGACCCACAAAATGAACCTAGTACCTCATTTGGAATTCTGGAGACCACTCAGTTTCTGTGTCTCTCTCATTGGGATCTGCTTTCTGGAGCTGCCTGTTATTCAGCCATCTTGGGATCCCTCCAGGAATGTGCATCTTAAAGGAATGTTCATGTCTACAAATAGAAATTGGGCATTCTCAGCTTAGAACTGAATGGTGAGAACAATTAAATGCAGGAGAAATATACAAATTATCATTATCTCATTGAGGCCATGGAACAAAAGAGCAGGGTATGTATCTTTGAGGCCTCCCCTCCTGGAGATCTAGGAGGGCAGAATGGTTTCAACATGGGCTTGCTGTCTGCAGCCACCTAGGGACTCTCCTCCCCTTCCAATATATTGCTCCTCAGCCACCCCAGCTGTGATTCAAGTGGTCCTGGACGCAGCTCAGGGCACAACTCTGGAGGGCACAAGACTTGGCAGCCCCACATGGTACTAATTCTGCAGGCATGCAGAGTACATGAACTGTGGAGGCATGGCTGTCTCCACCTAGATTGCAGACACCCTGACAGCCCATGCAGAGACTTGTTGCAGATGTGGAGCCATCATAGAGAATCCCCATTAGAACAATGACTAGAGGAGTCATGGGGGCAGAGTTGTCTATGAGACCAAGAATTATAGAGCTACCAGTGTACCACTCCAGCCTGGGAGAGCTCAGGCATATGACACCAATCTGTGAGAGCTGCTGCATGGACTGAGCCCAGCAAAGCCATGAAGGAAGAGCTGCCTGAGGCCTTGGAGTCCCAACCCTACCATGGTATGTCTAAGAGATGGGACATGGAGTCAAGGAAGATTATTCTGGAGGCTTAAGGTTCAATGTTGTTTACCTTGTTAGGTTTTAGACTTGCTTGAGACCAGTTACCCCTTTCTTTCTGCCAATTTCTCCCTTTAGGGATCATAATGTCTACCATATGCCTGTACCACCAGTGTATTTTGGAAGTAGATAACCTGTTTGATTTCACAGACTATGGCTGGGGGAGAATTTGCCTCAGAATTAATCATGTCTTGAATCCCATCCATATCTAGATGAGACTGCACACTTTGGCCTTATGAGTTGGTGCTGGAAGTTAAGAATTTTGAGGTTATTGGGATGGAGTGGATATATTTTGCATGTTAGAAGAACATACATTTAGGAGAACAGAAGTGGAATGCTATGGCTTGAATGTGTCTCCCCAGGCTCATGTATTGAAAACTTGATCTCTAATGCAGTAGTCTTGGGAGATGGGGCCTAATGAGAGGTGTTTGGGTCATGGGAGCACTGCCTTCATGAATAGATTAAAACTATTATCATAAGATTGGATTCCTTATAAAAGGATGGATTCAGCCCTGCCTTGTTCTCTCTCTCTTGCTCTTTTGCTTTTCACCATGAGATGAAGCAGCAAGAAGGCCCTCACAAGATGCTGTCCCCTCCATCTTGGCCTTCTCACCCTCCAGAACTGTGAGCCCATACACTTCTGCTCATTATAAACTACCTAGTCTCAGGTGTTCTGTTACAGTTGCACAAAATGAAACAAGAGGGAAAGAAAGACTGAGGAATGGTTGAATCATTCAGTTTTTCTGTAACAATGAATGGGGTTCAGGACATACCACCCCAAAATATGACAGTAGGAAACCAAAATATGCCTCTTTTGCATAAAGACTATTTAGAACTGATTACTTTGAGATACTGCAGACACAGAAGAAGCTCTGAAAGACCTGATGATATCATCATAGGTCCTGAATGAATCGCCACCCTTTTCTATTTGGCTTTTTAGGTTAGAGGATTGGTGTATTGCAAGGGCTGACGCAGGGTATTATGAGTCCTTTATCTAAATATTCTTGAATGATTGGTTTGACTCCTAATAAAGCTTATAACTAAGGGAATATTGCTTAATGTTTGGCAGAGGTTTACATGTATCTATGGTTATTTCTAGAGGAATTGATGACATAATTCTTTTGATATCTGTAGAAGAACTTGCCCATGAAGAATCTGGATAAGAAAGGCTCTAATTACCACTTTCAAATTCTTGATTAACTTTAGCAAGTATAATATTACATGTGGGCTTTTGTAAGTCTTCTGTGTCTGCCTAATTGAGAATCATTTCTCCTTTCTCTGAAAATGGGATGTGGATATTACAGGTCTCCAGAAAATCCCATCCCAGCAGTTGTATAGGGGCACTATCTACTATAAGAAAAACATCATGCCCTACTAGTTTTTCTAATTAAAATTGAATAGTGTTTGATTTAAAAGTTGTAATTGAGGTCTTTGAAACCCCTACCATTTGAACTTACTTTCCTCCAAAGAAAAGGGCTTTTCATTTAGGTAGGGTTAAGGACTGTCAGTGTGGCACTGTAATAGCTTGTGCCAAGAGGCACCCAACTTCCTGTGGCTGGCCCCTGCCCTCTGCCCCTTTTCCTGTCCTCAGGCTGCTGGAACAAAGGAAGGACAGCTTACTCCTCATGGGCGATCACTCTGCACCCATAGGGTTAAGCCTGGGGAAGCTGGAGGGAGGGCTGGGGCTTCCTTGTCCTGGGTTCCCAGCCCTCCCCACACCCCCTCCCTCAGCACCACCGGCACCACCTCCCACATGGAGCTCCTGCTTTCTGCAGCTGCTGTGCCGCATCCCCCAAATTGTCATGGAAAGGGTTGAGAATGGAGGGGAACCAGGCATCCTTGGAGGCAGCCTGGGGGGGCAGCTGTGTAGCGTCACCCACAAGAGAGGCTAGGGCAACAGATCTGGCCACCAGTAGCAGCAGCAACATAGCAGCTGCGTGAATGTGCAGCATGGAACCCAGGCCAGGCCAGGCTCCGGGGCTGGGGTATCTGCTTACAGTTTTTTAGCCCCCTCCTCAAGCTTCCATCGAGGAGCAAGGTTTGCCAGTGAGTCACAAGGATTTGAAGCGAGCAGCCAATCTTTCCAGCCCTTCCCCACCAACCTTTGCCTGAAGATGCAGCAGCCTGTGTCCTCCAGGGCCTCTGGTTTGTTGTATTATAGTATATTTCACTGTGGAAAATGTCACCTTTAGTCACCTTGGAGCCCACTCACCTGGTCCTGTTATTTTACCCCATCCCGTCTCTCATGCACCTATTGATTTGTTTCTGAGGAGAGTACACCATTCACTATTGTAGAGTAACCCCCTTGAGTCAATATTACCATAGCGCGATGTCATTTTGTGCTATTTTGAACAATTAAAAGACTTGTTTTGAAAAAAAAAAAAAAAAAAGGCACAGCTGCCGCGGCCCTGACTACAGCACCTGCTGTCACCGCCACAGCGGCCCCACTTTTGCTGCAGCAAGGATGAGCCGGGGTGCTGAAGACCATCCTCCAGGAAGCCCATGTGTTTCAAGGACTTGCTTCTACGGTTTCTTTGTCTGCCGAATCAGGGAAGATCTGAAAAGGGTTAGCCACAGAATCCCAAGAAGCAAAGTACACCAAAAAATGTGGAACCAAAGCAGAGGGGCAAGCTCCTAGCCACCTGGACAGCAGCTGAATTGTCTAAAAACCTATCTTCACCCGGTTCTCACCTGCCAGCTCTGAATAAGGGCAGGATAGTAGCTAGCCCCAGCCCTGATGGCAGCGTGCTGTTCACAGATGGAGGGGTTCTGAAATTTTTGTCCAGAAAGCCTTTGGTAGAGTTTCCACAGAAAGTTCCGCCTCCATTCAGAAAACAGGGCTCTGGTTCAGAAGTTCGTCTGGTAGGTTGGAAAGTGACGTCTCATCTTCATCCTCATCACTCCTCAAGTGGTGAGCAAAGGCAGATGGGGGTTTTGAAAACCAGAGGCCTCTCATTCCTTTGAAAACAGAGCCCCCCAAATTACAGTATCAGCAAAAGAGAAAACCTCGCTGCAGAAGCCACATGTGGACATCACCTATCCAGAGAAGCCCCGCCAGCCAAAGAAGAAAGGGCTCCCAGCTAAGCCATCAGAAGGCAGGGAAGATGCAAGAGAAAAAACCACAATGCCCAGATCTCAGGTAGATGAAGAGTTTTTGAAGAAAAGTTTAAAGGAAAAACAATTGCAGAAAACATTTAGATTAAATGAAATAGATAAAGCCAAAAGCCATTTGAAGTTAAAGGACCCTTACCTGTCCACACAAAATCAGGGTCATCTGTGCCACTGAAGGGCAGCCCAGCACCTACTGTGCTGGCAGAAGAGGCCAGAGCAGGGGGGCAGCTGCAAGCCATTCCTTCTGGGGCTGCAGAGGGTCATCTGGAAACACTGGTGACAGAGCCCCAGTACAAGGCAGTCCCTCCCCTACCTGGAAAGGAAGCCTGAGGGATGCAGGGAAGAGAAGGGCACCTGAAGGCTAGAGAGGCAATCATCAAAGATCAGATTCCCCCAAGCAATTTGGAGACTGTTCCTGTTGAGAAGAACCATGGTTACCATAAAAAGGCAGCAGCACTGCAGCATGAGGTCAAGGGCAAGGCCATGAAAGACATGGCCACGCCAGGGGATGGACGATCAAGACTGCACACAGGAGCCGGCCCCAGCGCCTACTCAGCCATTTGACAACACTACCTACAAGAACCTCCAGCATCATGACTACACCACGTACACCTCCTTAGGCCTAAACCTCGACCTCTCAAAATTCAGGATGCCTCAGCCCTCCTCATGCTGGGAGTCACCTCGACACTAAGGCCCTCGGTGTAAAGATGAACCTTGCTCCATCTTCGCTGCATCCTGGAGTGCAAAAATAAAAGCGACTCGAGTCACAGACACACACAAAAAACCTATGAGGGTGCCTCCTCTATAGACCACCTCTTAACCCAGGGGAGCCCAGACAAAGTCTGGTCCACGCCCAGTGGCATAAGTCTGGTCCATGCCCAGTGGCGTAAATCTCACTGAGGCCTCCAAATGTTGTAACCAGCAAGTTAGAAGGAAAGTGCCACTCTCTGAGTTCCAAATTAAGAGTCCTTTATTTGCCCACTACCAAGAGACAGCCAGCACTCAAAATCTCTCACCCCAAGGAAGGGGCTTGATTCCCCTTATAACACTTTTCAGTTTTTAGGGTTAGAAACGCAAGCTATGGAACAAGTGGAGGACTGAGTTGATCCTCCGGGATAAGTGGCTAGGGTTACACAGGACCAGTATGGGCAGAACTTTTCATTAATTTGCTGGCAGCTAGTATCAGTATTATCTCTGGGGCGTAAGTAAAAGTCCTTAGACTGGAGGATTTTTTTCAGTCACATCCGACTCCACCTCTGAGTTGGCCTGCAGTGTGTCCAAACCCACTGGCAAGGTCCACACTGGCATACTAAACGTCATCCAAATCTCAGGAGAATAGGTTGCTGGGAACAGAGCACATAGATCAAACTCAAGAGAGATCTTATTGGAGGAATCTGCCTTCCAGGAGGTATTGGCAATTACATGTCCCATTTTGAAAGAAGTGAGGAGGAAGGAGTAGATAGGGACAGAGGGCATGGTGGGAGAAAACAGACAAGAAAAATAGATAAGGAGAATTATTCCGAGGACTTCACCCAACTCAGTAGCAACTTTAAGGGGTCTGGCCTGGGTATGGGGACCCATGTTTCTTGTTGGGTCTTGTTGGCCTTCTTGATGTGGGAGTGGTGGATCCAAGCAGGAATGCCGTCAACCTTCAGGGCTGTCAGGGTGGTGAGGATGATGATGTGAGGTCCTTCCCAAGCAGGCCTGAGTCCTTTCCATACAATCAATTACCAATGAGGGTATTCACAATAGCAGGTAGACTTGCCAAGCTGGATGCGGTTACAGTGGTTACAGGTGCTGTGAGCAGTGTGAACCACTCTTAACAGATGCGGTTACAGTGGTTACAGGTGCTGGGAGCAGTGTGAACCACTCTTAACAGATGCGGTTACAGTGGTTACAGGTGCTGGGAGCAGTGTGAACCACTCTTAACAGATGCGGTTACAGTGGTTACAGGTGCTGGGAGCAGTGTGAACCACTCTTAACAGATGCGGTTACAGTGGTTACAGGTGCTGGGAGCAGTGTGAACCACTCTTAACAGATGCGGTTACAGTGGTTACAGGTGCTGGGAGCAGTGTGAACCACTCTTAACAGATGCGGTTACAGTGATTACAGGTACTGTGAACAGTGTCAGCCACTCTTAACGGTTCAAAGCTTTGAGTGCAGTGTGACCCAGTAATGCATCTGAGGGGGCCGAGGCAGGGAGGGAGAAGCTAAGATGGAGCATGTCAGGCTCACAGCTAAGATGGAGTCAGTTAGGCTAGCACAAGCTAGGCTATTATGGCACCAGTGTCCACAGGGCTCTGGCAGTTTCCCTGTTTATGGATATTTTAACTTCCCTTAAAATATTTATTAGAAGCGTGGTGGAAACTCTCTGTATTCCCTTGAAGCATCCCTCAACTCCCTTGAGTTATTTTGGTGCCTTCCTCTGAGGCCTTGTGCCTCCTTTGCACAAACACCCATTTAAGTTGTTTGCATTCCTTTTTAAGAAGCCCTTTCTTTTTCAATAGTACAAAATTGCTTCCTCTTTGGCATGCTGGGACTTTTGAGGGGGACAAAACTCTTGTGATGTTTCAATTTGGTTGCTAAGTTGTCTTAGTTGTAAACTCAGTCTTACAGACTGTCTCCTTTTCCTTCTCAATGATAATTTATGACAACTGGTCAGCAAGGGTGACAAGGTGGTTAGTGGGCAAAAAAGCACAAGCCATATTGATTTCTTTATCAAGGTCATTAACTCATCATCTAAGCTTTATACAAATCCAGAATTTAGCAAGATGTCACTTCTACCATGCTTAAAGTTTTCAGGAGGTATACCTGAATGTTGTTTGGATATTTCTTCAAACCTGATGTTATAGTCAGATATAGTTTCATTTGGGTGTATTTTACATTATTGTACCTTTGGCCAATCTGTAACTTTAGGAAATATCTGTGGTAAATTCTCACAGAGGCAGATGCAAAGCACCCTACACTTCTCTCTCTCCATTTTTATCTATGTTGTCAAAATTTTCTAAAGGCTATTTCCAACCCACTTCCCTTTGCTACTTTTTGGCTTTGTTTTAGGGGTGAGTCACTCACTAGCTGATAAAGGTCAGAAAACTCTGGATCATAGGTCTTATGCATTAATTGGGATTCTTTGGTAAACCTGACGGGATCTTGGTTTGGGTTGGGGAATCCAGATACCTGGGATCTTAACTCTGAATTGGTCCCTTGTGTATACAATATGTTAGTGTTACAGCCTAATGGGTTCTTCTTGCCCACTGCTCCAAAAACACCAGTATGTGGAGAACAGCAGGTATTGCAGCAGAGAAAAGGTTTAGGGCCAGCCAAGCAAGGAGATAGGAGATATTTCTCAAATCTGCCTTTGGGGAACTGAAATAATTGATTGGCTGGGGGTAAAGTCACAGGGGTATCAGAAATGCAGGTGAATGAGTTCCAGAAGGGAGTTTTCAGGATCCACTGAGTCAGTTCCTTGGTATGGGTCACATGTCCAGGTGGCATCTCTTGGTCTACCAAAATGCTAAGTCAGAAAAACATATCAAAACCAGTTTTCAGGTCTCACATTAGTGATACTATATATAGAAGCTGTTGGGGAAATTAAAAATTTTTTGACCTCCAGTTATGTGACTCAGGGGCAGTAAGCAATTATAGAAAAGCACATTTGTGTTAGGCCATTCTTGCATTGCTATTTAAAAAACACCTGACAGTGGATAATTTATAAAGAAAATAGATTTAATGGGGTCACAGTTCTGCAGGGTGTACAGGATGCATAGCCCTGGCATCTGCTTCTGGAGAGGCCTCTGGAAGCTTACAATCATGGCAGAAGGCAAAACAGGAGCTTACATGTCACATGGCAAAAGTAGGAGCAAGGTGGGCGGATTGCCACACACTTTCAAACAATCAGACCTTGCAAGAATCCACTCACTGCACAAGGACAGCACCAAACGAGTGGTGCTGAACCAATCATGAGGAATCCATCTCCATGACCCAATCACCTCCCACCAGGACCTACCTCCAACAATGGGGATTACATTTCAATATGAGATTTAGGCAGGGACAAGCATCCAAACTATATCACAAGTTGAGCAAGAATGAATGGTTACTGTTTAACTGTGCCTATTCTTTAGTAAAGTTCAGGCCCCTACCATAATCCTTAACCTTGTAGTCATTTATTAGTCATTATAATACAGTTCCAAACTTTGAACAGGAGGAGGTTAGTTCAAGGAAAGGGCAAGAATGAGCAAAAGCAATTTAAAGGTAGAAGAAAAATGGAGTTCGTTATGTTAGATTTCCCTAACTACAATAATTCTTGCAGAAGAAGTTTCATTAGGAGCCCCTTTCCTGGTGGGTTTTATTCTAAAAGGTGCAACTACTATTTTATTGTCTCCTCTAGCTATTTCTGGTCCCTTTGTAGTTTGAAGTGAGAGAACAGGGAAAGGAAGAAGAGGAAAAATGAAATAGTCTGGACAAGTATATTAGTCCATTCTCACATTGCTGTAAAGAAATACATGAGACTGGGTAATTTATAAAGAAAAGAGGTTTAATTGGCTCACAGTTCCACAGGCTGTACAGGAACCATGGCTGAGAGTGCCTCAGGAAACTTACAATCATGATGGAAGGTGAAGAGGAACCAGGCACATCTTACATGGAAGGAGCAGAAGGAAGGGCTGGGGGAGGTACTACACACTTTTAAAAGATCTCATGACAACTCACTCACTATTACGAGACCAGCACCAAAGAGGAAATATGCCCCCATGATCCTGTTACCTCCCACCAGGCCCCACCTCCAACAATGGGAATTATAATCTGACATGAGATTTGGCTGGAGCCACAGACCAAACCATATCAACAAGAAATTTTAGAGAGCAAAGGATTAGGAGGAGCAGAAGAGACAGTTTCTGGAGCCTCTCTCATTTCAGAAATAGCTTCTGTTAGTGTCTTCAATTCTGAGATGGTCTTAAATATTTTCTTATTAACTTCCTAAGGGGAGGCAAGTTTATCATTTCTTCTCTTGAATCATTTTAGGTGCCAGCTAAAGTATGACTCTCATTTATTTTCCTTCATTCAGGAGCCTAATAGCTCTAAGAAATAGCATGTAAGAAAATTAATTGGGGAATATCAAAAGTTCTCGATTTTGGAACCCTTAGAACTTAATAAGATCTTCCCATTTACACAAGTACTTTCAAGTAGAAGCACCATAATTATCAAACATGAAACCAGCTGGAGTCTCCAAAGGAGATAGCCCTCCTTTCCTTTCCCCTTTTTTGAAGGATTTTTTCCCCATTTTTCTTTAAAAAGGACCAACTGAACTGAGGCCTGCGATTCAGTGTGGTGGGTCCACTGTGTTTTGATTGAACGTAGGACTCCACTGTGTTTTACCACTGAATTGTTTCTGCCTTCTTATGTGTCCCAGTTTGGAAGTCTATCACCTCTGAAAAGGTACACAAACTTTCTTTTGATTTATTTTTTTAGGGATTCTCTGTAGGGCCACTACATGTCACAATGAGTCACCCCCAAACACTCTTCTTGGGCCCCCAGTCATCCAGGGGCACCTTTCAGCTAGGATGAGCAAAATACCCTGTTCTCTTCAGAGCTAAGGAACTCAGTCTCTCATTCACCTGCAAAAAAGACAGTTTGATCTTTCATGCAAATACACAGACAAGCCAGTGGAATTATTTGGGAAGGAAAAGGCAATGGAGAATATCTTTTAAAATGTACATCCAAACCAAAATTAGGATCCAAAACAACTTTCTAGAAAAAGAGCAGACAGCTCAGAATAAGCCAAGGACTTTCAACCAAGTGGGAGGTTTGAGAAAATTTACCACTTCTACCCAAGGAGAAGCTTACATTTAGGAGGGCTTCAATGGGCCCATGCTTGTACCTTAGTGTCAGGTTCAGGAAACTCCTTTAGGGGAATCTTAAGTTTTTCTGAGCCCCATATTGGGTGGCCAGGAATTGACAACAGAAAAACCTAATTCTGCCAAAAAAAAAAAAAAATCTATATATATAGATAATGTATTTTTTTTGTATTGTACTTTGGGCTCTGTGGTACATGTGCACATCCTGCATCCTGCAGGATTGTTGCATAGGTACATACATGCCATGGTGGTTTGCTGTCTCCATCCCCCCCAACCCTCTACCCCCATCACCTACATCAGGCATTTTTCCCAGTGTTATCCCTCCCCATCCTCCCCACCCCTGCTACTCTCCCTCCCCTCCCCACCCCCACCTAGCCCAGTGAGGGTTGCTGCCAAAATGTTTTTAAAGGTATGAGTGACCATGGCCATGGGAAACACAGTCTCTAGAGGTCCTGAGAAAGTGTGCCTAAGGTAGTTGAGTTACAGGTTGGTTTTATACATTTCAGGAAGACAAGAATTTGCAGATAAAATTATAAATAAATATATGGAAGGTATATATTGGTTCAATGTGAAAAGGTGGGACTTTACTGGATTTATTTATCAGTTCTAATAGGGCTTTTTTGTGGCATCTTGGTTTTTCCAAATATAAGATCATATTATTTGCAAATAAGGATATTTTGACTTCTTTCTTACCAGGTTGGATTCCCTTTATTTCTTTGTCTTGTATGATTGCTTTCTCTCTTTTTTCTTGATCAGTTTAGTTAGTGGTTTATCAATCTTGTTAATCATTCAAAGTACCAATTTTTGAGTTCATAATTTTTTCTATGTCTTGTCAATTTTCCATTTTATTTATTTTTATTCTCACCTTTACTATTATCTTTCTACTATCTTTAAATTTAATTTACTCTCTTTGACCAGATTCTTAAGTAAAAGTTTGATAATTGATTTGAAAACTTTCTTCTTTTCTAGTGAAAGTCATTAAAGTTACAAATTTTCTTCTAGGCATTGCTTTAATTTGCTTCATACAAATTTTGATATGTATTTTCTTTACCATTCCATTAAAAATATTCTCTGATTCTTCTTGTAATTTTTATTTGGTAGGTGGTTTATTTGGAAGTATATTGTTTGATTTCCAAATGTTTAGTACTTTTCTAGATTTTGTTATTAATTTCTAGCACAATTTTATAATATCCAAAGTATAGACTCTATGAATTTTATCATTTTATATTTATTAAGACTTAATTTATGGTTTATTATGTGGTCTATTTTGGTTAATATATCATGTGTACTTGAAAGAATGTATATCCTGCCATTATTGACCATAGTGTTCTATAAATATCAATTAGATCAAAGTACTTGATAGTATGTTCAGAAATTCTGTGCTTTACTAATTTTTTTGTGATGTTATTCTTTCAATTATGCAAGAAAGTTTTTTAAAATTTTCAACTATAACTGTGAATTTGTCTATATCTTTCTTTAATTCTGTTAATTTTTGTTCCATGTACTTTGAAACTTCATTATTAGTTGTAGCTGCATTTATGATTTTTATGTCTTCCTGATGAATTAACCCTAACATGTTTTTTTAACCTGTTAACATTCTTTGTCTTGAAGTTTACTTACTGCTTATATGATATTTCTTTCTTTATCCAGCCAAGTTACTTTCAACCTACTTATGTCTTACAGTTCAAGTGCATATCTTGTAGACAGCATGCAATTGGGTCCTACTATTCTATCCATTCTGAAAAATCTCTGCTTTTTAATTATAATTGTTTAGTCCATTAAAATGTAATGCAATTATTATACAGTTAGATTTAGGTTCTAGCATTTTATTGCTATTTTCTTTCATTCCCTCTGGTTTTATTTGTTCTGAATTTTTAGTCTTCTTTTACATCAATTGAATTTTCCCTTAGAATTCCATTTTAAATTATATATAATAGCTATACAACCTTACATTATTTTAAATGGTTGCTCTAAGAATTGCAATATACACTCTTTTTACAATCTAGTTAGAGTCAATATTGTCCCATTTTACATAAAATTTAGAAATTCAGAAAATCAGCTTATTGCCCCCACATCCCCTTCTTTATGCTTTAGTTGTCATATGTATTTCACCTGCCTATATTACAGCCCTTTGGTGAAAAGCCATGAAAATGGAAAACTCACCAGAACCATTAGCTTTCTCCAAGGATTAACCACTATCTAGTGTCTAGCTGCTTTTGGTCACTTTCCAGTGTCTTCAAATAGCTTTTTCTAAAGTGTTTAGTTTTACTCATGTCTTAATAGCTATTCAACTACATAAAAATAGACTAAAAGACCACTATTAATTACAGATTTTGACAGGCAAATGAAGATACATGGTTATCCTTTCACATTCCTATAAAGTAGTCTAGAATGAATGGAGTCACGAGTCATGGATGCTGATATGGACTCATAAGCGAGCTATATCCTTGAAACCTGTATTAGAAGGAAATTTTATAAGAGATAGACACTCTAGAGCATAAGAAATTTCTTTTTTCTAAAACTTACTTAAAAATGTTGGCTTTCCCTGACACTTCAAGGTACCTGTGTAGAGTTATGAAAGCATCCAGAAAGGAACGTTCAGTGAGATGGATGGACATGGTTGTGACATTAAAATAAAAATAATCTCCTTAGTTCAGACTTAAGCGCTGACCAGTGTAGGAGAGAAAGAAATAAGTTTCCCTCTACTCTTCTTATTTCTTAAATGGGGCATATCCTCATAACCAATGACAAATTAAAAAGAGGGGGGAAAAGTTTATTATCTTATATATATCATGTATAAATGGGAAATAAAGAAATGAGAAAATCTCAAAAAGATGGCTTTGAATTCAGCCTTAAATAGCATCTTTAGCCAAAATAAAGGTGTTTATGGGACTAGTTATGGGGAGGTTTACCAGAGTAAACCAAGGTAAGGTTGGTTATGCAGATTTAAGTCAGTGCCTTCTTCATGCGTAAGAATGTCTAGTGATTTAAAGCCATCTTTCTCTTGCTAGTACAAAGAAGGAAACTCCCTTACAAATGGAGATTTACTTTATAAATGTAAATTGCTCTTACAAAGGGTAATTTCTGCTGTTTTTAAGCTTCTCCTATGTGTCTATAGTTTCTGTGTCTATAGTTTCTCCAAATAATTAAAATAACCCTTAAGCCAAAGAAGCATATTTTGGGGTGCCATTTTCTGGGTTCCTACACTAAGATCCACTTTCTGATAATAATAAAGGATAATTTCTTATTAAGCATACTTTAGGTAAATGTTTAGAGGTCTCTTGAGAAGCATGAAAAGGATACACATATTAAGGGCTCTGAGAAGTCTTAACTGTAACCTATTTTACTTTATTTTTTAAAGCTGCATTTGAGAGTCTAATTGGTCTTCTTTACATGAATTCCTTAAGATAAAGGAGCTTCCCAAACTATGTAGTTTCCCTAATAATCAGTTGTGGCTCAGATACCAATCAAGATTAAGACATTTTTTTAAAAACATTTTCCGTCATGTACAGGGGGTTCTAAAGATCTAGGGGCTGGGGCTGATCAGGAAAATACACATGACCACAAGGTGGCAGTAGCATACACATCTTCACTGAACAGCACTTCACTTTGACAGATTTACATGGTGAGGAAGTCCCTCACAGCAGGAGTCTATCTGGAGGCTACAGCTTGATTATTACTTACAAAGGGAGGAGGACAAGGGAACTCTTGAGTAAGACAGAAATTTAAAAAGGTGGCTCTGTGTCTAGGCAATGTCAGCAGCACAAACAGGGACTCAACAAATAGAGAGTTCCAAAAGGCTGTGTAGCTTACAGTCTTCATGGCTCCAGGCTTATCTTACAATTTGCTAGCAGAGATTTGGCACAGTTTCACAGAATGTTCAAAGCAGGCAGGCTCTAAATGGCTAAAACTGCACAGATTTGGTATTTGTTTCAAACAGTTAGACGTGTAAAAATTATAATTTGCTCTGCTGCTCAGCCTGAACTAAAGAAATATTAATAAATAGCCAGATGATCAATATACAGAGGCCATCTGTCTTAGTCTATTTCTGCTGCTATAACAAAATACTACAGGCTGGATGATTTATAATGAACAGAAATGTATTTGCCTCATGATTCTGGAGGCTGGGAAGTTCAAGATTGAGGGACCTCATCTAGTGAGGGCCTCGTTGCTGTGTCATAACATGGTAGAAGGTGTCACATGGTGAGAGAGAGACAGAGAGAGAGATAGAGAGAGAGAGAAGGAAGCCAAACTCATCCTTTTATCAGGAACACAGCCCCTTGATAACCAGCCAAATAATGGCATTAATCCATTCATGAGGGCAGAGCCTTCATAACATAATCACCTCTTACAGATCCCACCTCTCAAGACTGTTGCCCTAGGGATTAAGTTTCCAGCACATGAAATTGGAGGACACATTCAAACCACAGCACCATCTTTGGCTCATTAACATCACAAGTCATATCATACTACTAGCCATAGTAGTTCCAATCTATTTGTCCTAATTTCTCCTTCATTTTAAGGTATTCTGCAAATATACTAGTTCAAATATAACAAGATTTGATGAATCAGTCATTAAAAATATTATAAGCAAAGGCTCTGAAGTCAGACCTGGGATGTGAGTCTAGGAAATTGCTTAGTCCCAATGTCTTCCTCTGTGAAATGACAGTAATAGTGCCTTGGCCTATAAAGCTGTTGTGCATGTTAAATATGATTATATAAGCAACTAGCTTAGCATTAGTGCTCAATATATTTTCATTTCCTTTTTCTGCTATCATTATTTTGGCTTTATTTATATTTCCTAGTCTTTCTTAGTTCCTCTCAACTCTCTACACTAAAGACCCTGATATTTGAAGTTAGTCTTCATTTAACAGCCCCTTCAGGCACATTGTCTTGAATCAAAGAGATAATTGTAATTGTCACTTTTCTTGACCCTGTCCAACAATATCATAGGTTTCTTAAATTGCAGAAATCAAGATTGCCCAAGGAGTTTCTAGTAATAGCCACTAGACCTAAGCTCAACTCCTTATACTTGTCATTATTTCATTATTTGAAAGGATATTTGCACATGGATAGGACAATGTTTGTGTTTACTTTCCATTATAGATTCTGATCAGGGCTACAGTTTTGTTGCCCTTCTTAGCTATAGCAGAATATTCAGCTGACAACAGAGTTTCTCATGATTCAGAATCCTGCTCTGTGTAATAAATGAGGACTTATGACCTTTCATCTTTGAATATAACCACAGTTGTTTTCCCCTAAGTGTCCTTCCTTTCCTTCCCTCATTGGCACATCTAATACTTTTCAGCCCACCCTCACTCTCTTAGGATATTCCTGTCACTTGGATATTCCTTTTTCTTTTTCTTTTCTTTTTTTTTTTTTTTTGAGACGGAGTTTCACTCTTGTTACCCAGGCTGGAGTGCAATGGCGTGATCTCGGCTCACCACAACCTCCACCTCCTGGGTTCAGGCAATTCTCCTACCTCAGCCTCCTGAGTACCTGGGATTACAGGCACGCACCACTGTGCCCAGCTAATTTTTTGTATTTTTAGTAGAGACAGGGTTTCACCATGTTGACCAGGATGGTCTCGATCTCTTGACCTCGTGATCCACCCGCCTCGGCCTCCCAAAGTGCTGGGATTACAGGCGTGAGCCACCATGCCCGGCCCTGGATATTCCTTTTTCATAAAGAGATTTGTACCCTCTGTATCCATGGAAATTATAAAGGAAGTAACTGTGAACGTGGTGGAAATAGCAAGAGAACTGGAATTGGAAGTGGAACGTGAAGATGTAACTGAATACTGCAATCTCATAATAAAATAGTATGGTCAAAAGATAACTTTTATATGCACTAGAAAACTAAAAAACTTGTGCAATTGCTTTATTACTTTATTGAGGTGATCTTGAACTAAACCCACAATATTTTTGAGGTATGCCTGTATATGAGTGTTGTTACAGTATTCATGGTATTTTTCCTCAATTTTAAAATTTTCTTCAAAAAGAAAAAAAAGGTGGCCTATAACTCCCAATGTAACTACATTGTCACACAGGAATGTCACTGTCACTCTATTCTTGGGTTCCGTGTAATGACACCAAGTCATAGCAGAGATTGTGTTATAATGAGGTTATTCTAGAAGGCAACAGAATCAGATAAAGAGATAAAATTTGAAGTCAGACTCAGGTTTGAATTCGGACTCTGCTGCTGCCCCATGTACCTTAGTCACACTGTTTGACCTCCCTGAGCAAATGGAAATAATAATATGTATCTCATAAATTGTTGAAAAGACCCAATGAGATATTTTATGTAAATTGCTTGCCACATAGTAGAAATGTGAAAATATCAATCCCTTTCTTTTTGGTTTATCTGGTAATTACCATCCAAAGAATAACAGTAGTGGGAGTAGTAACATTTCCAATTTCTTTTTATATGCCACAGGGCTAGAGGTACAAGCTTACTTACACAAACCATGCCTGTTAAATTGCTCATGTTTTGCTACTTCTGGAAATCCAAGTTTCTTATTGTGTTGTATTGTTCAGTTTTTCTTCAATTTCTTTCATGCGGTTTCTCTTTGTGCATATGGCTTTCATATCATGGTACTGAGTTGTCTTCAGTTGTATGGTCTGATATCTACTGTGTTATTTATGTTGATAGCTTTGTAGATTTTCTTTTGACATGTTTTTCTTTTATCATTGTCTAATATTGTCCTGTGCCTCATGGCCCAATGTTACACTTTTACACGTCCCTTTTCTCTAGTCTGGAAAATACTTTAGTGTCTGCCAAGGCCAGGATACAAACAACAACAACAACAAAAGCTCACACACATTCCAGAGGTTTTTAGACCCTAATCACTTGAAGGGCATATGGTGCATTCAGCCCAGGTACTCTCTGCCTTTTACAATTGGCTTCGTGCAATCACCTGGAAAAATATAATAAAATGCAAGTAAGGTCAAGCCAGGAAAGCTATCCCAAGTTCCTTCAAGCCACTCAAGTAATCACTCAGAAACAAAGGCCAAAGTAGCCCTGTGTAACCTGTAGTATGAGCACTGCCTGGCCGCTCATCATCACAGAAGGCTCACTAAACAACCAAGCCTAGAGGATAACTTTATCACAGGAAACAGAAAGGAAAGATGAGCTACTTCTCTTTCCAACTCTGATTTTTTCTCTCAACTTCAAATGCCTTTAAATACACTTTTCACTCATTCTTTTTCTTTTCCATTTATTCATGTTCTTTATTTAAGGAAACATACAGTAAATACTAATTATAGACCAGGTCTTAGGAATTTGCCAATTAGTAAACCCAACTCTGTGTGCTAGAGAAACTCAGTGAACTGGAAATGTAAGCAAATAAACAAATGACAGTCTGACATGCATATAAGTTTAAAAAGGTGCGGAAGCGGGAGGTGAAGAGAGAGCAGGCAGCAGGGAGATGCTAGAACAGTTTGGCAGAGGAGATGTCACAAGCGCTGAGCCTGAGGAAGGGGAAGACTGAAGAGGCACCAAGGAATGTGCGAGTGAAGTGTCATCACATATTCAGGGATACTGAGGGATCTGCTGTGAGTAGAGACAAGAATTGGTTAATCGGGTCAAGAAGAGTGGATTGGAGAAAAAGCTTGAAAAGGTGATCCTGGGAAATTAGGTACAACCAGCTTTTGAAATATGAGAAGATGGCATACAGGGATGATGAAAAGATCATTGTGTTGTATGTAACCTGGGCTACTTAGCTGCATGAACTTGGACTTAACATCTCTAAGCTTAATATCTCTGAACCCTAATTTATTTGCTTGTCAAGTGAGGCTAAGAATCAGGATTAAGCTATAAATGAAATATGTTCTTTATCTTTTATTGTTCTTTAAGTTCTAGGGTACATGTGCAGATTGTGTAGGTTTGTTACATAGGTATACACGTGCCATGGTGGTGGTTTGCTGCATCCATCAACCCTAATGTCATCTATATTAGGTATTTCTCCTAATGCTATCCCTCCCATAGCCCCCTACTGCCTGACAGGCCCTGGTGTGTGATGTTCTTCTCCCTGTGTCATTGTTGAATTCTCACTTATGAGTGAGAACATGCAGTATTTGGTTTTCTGTTCTTGTGTCAGTTTGCTGAGAATGATGGTTTCCAGCTTCATCCATGTTCCTGTAAAGGACATGAACTCCTCCTTTTCTATGACTGCATAGTATTCCATGGTATATATGTGCCACATTTTCTTTATCCAGTCTGTCATTGATGAGCATTTGGGTTGGTTCCAAGTCTTTGCTATTGTGAACAGTGCCACAATAAACATACGTGTGCATGTGTCTTTATAACAGAAAGATTTATAATCCTTTGGATGTATACCCAGTAATGGGATGGCTGGGTCATATGATATTTCTATTTCTAGATCCTTGAGGAATTGCCACACTGTCTTCCACAATGGTTGAACTAATTTACACTCCCACCAACAGTGTAAAAGTATTCCTATTTCTGCACATCATTTAGTCAAAATCATTTTTGAAAAGAGCAAAAAATGTTGTGAAGTTTCTTGCTGTGGTCCTGGATGTTCAGTAGCAGGCTCATTTGAAGGTGGAATCAGCCTTGAAGGACTCACTTCTGGAGTGGAGGTGGGAGGAAAAAATCCAGGTCTTGGGGAAGGTGAAGAGGAAAACTCCTCGGTGGATACACATTTCTCACTGTTCAAAGAGATTGGTAAAAGACGTTTTATAACTTTGAGAACCTGCACTGTGCCCTAATAAATCATTAAGTTTATAACTTCCAATACCTATTATTTTATTTTAAAATTGACACCAGAATAATTACTTGATCTAACAAACTAATTTTTACAACATTGAGAAAAATGTGCCTCTTCAAATACAGATGATTAAAGGAAATATCATTAATTTTTAATGTAATTTTTGTCCTATCTTTACACCTCTTTCAAAAAATAGGAATTATTTCAAAATATATAAAAATTACCAGAAAAACAATATTTTTTCTTTCATTATCAGAGTCCTTCTCAAGGAACATTTTCATGTAATGTAATTTTCACCAAACTTAAAATTCGTATCAGTGATTCCTAATTCTGATTTGATACTACACTAAAACATTTCCAGTTATATCAGAGACCACCTTAAAATTCCCCCAAAGAAAATTCATTTTAATTCACTTTACACTTTAAAAAGAGAGGAGAAACAGGGGAAGGAATGACTAGATGAGACATTCATAGGCAAATACTAGTATCTGCTAACCACATATTTATTCTGCAGAACCCTATAGCTCAAAATGGTAAAGTATGAATATAAAAGCAATATATTACTCCTTTTTCTCATGTGGAGCTTTAAAAGAATTCAATAAATTCAACAATTAGGTCACACATGATAAATGCATTTTAAGTTTTAAATAAGTAGGACTACATCAGAACTACTTATGAAAAAGATTTTTAAAAATAGCCAGTAATTTTAACACTGGAATATGAATTTTAATTATTTTAACTAACTGCCAGAATAACAAATTGCTAACAAGATACAAATAATTTTAGTTTTATAAGACCTGCAAAAAGTCAATTATTTTCTTGACTACCAAAAGACAGAAATAATTCTATACTATTAAGATGAATCAATGTGAAACCTCATTACATTCCACTGATGGCTGCCTGCCTTCCCAATTCAGAAGAGTAATGGTACACTCACAGAATGCTAGAACATTTTTTCCTCCTATGTGTTACTACATGAACAGATAGTAAAATTAATATATTTGATTAATTAAACATATTGAGCTTTGAAAAAAAATTTTAAAAATCAAGCATACTTGCAAATGGAGTATGTGGTGGACCTGGGAAATCCCTTGGTGGAAAATCATCTCCCTTTTCCCACAGAAGCTCCCTTTTCCCACAGAGGTGACAGGGGCCCAGTGATGGTCCAGTGGATTCCCTGGGCCTCTTGAGCCTCTTCCTCCTCTCCTTGTGAGCAAAAGTGAGAATCTGGGTGGACCGTCCAATGAAGTTGGAGGAGACAGAAAAGCTCTTGTTTCAGACGAAGGCCGGCCCAATGGTGAGGGGCCGTATGAGGAAGGTTCTCTGCCCAATGGTGTATTTGAAACATCCAGTGCATACGGATATTTTTCTAAAAGTTCAAATTTAAACTCTAGTTCAGTTAATTTTTGTCTGTTGTGAGCATTTTCTTTCCTTAAATCATGGAGATGTCTTTCAGCAGTTTGAGCTGCAAACCAATTATGATGTGCTTTGTTCTCATAGGAAATAGTGTGCTTTTGATGATAATGCATCGTTCTCTCCAATTCTTCTTCAAGATCTTTGGCTCACTTTCTATAGGTCTCCAGCTTTGCGGTGACATGGCTGATCCTTTTGTCTACCTTAGAAAGTTTATCTTCTGTCTCTAACCAGTAATTTTCCTCTGTTGTTAATTTTCTGTAGAGTTTCATTTCATTTTCTTGATATAATTCAGTCATTAGTTTAAGTTTCTGTTGAAGCTTCTGATTCTCACTTTCAAAATGTGTGTTTTCTGACTGCAAAGATGCAATTAGTCTCAAGATTTTTAATACGTTCTGTAAGTTCTTCCTTCATTTTATCAACTTCAGATAACTGAATATAAATTTGGGATCTTTCTCCTTCTCAGCTTTTGAAAGAAGCATTGAACTTAGCAGCATGAATCAGTTTCTTCAAAGCTCCATTTGGAGGATGATCTAAGTAAGCACGATTTTCTGATTCACTGTTCATTTCTGACTCCAAGTTATCTTCATCCATTCTGTCTTCTCCAAGCGTAGCAGCCCAATCTTCATCTTCAGCAAGTGTTCAGTCAGAGTCTTGATGTGATTGTCTTTATCACTGAGAACTTGTTCTGCGTGTACTTTGGAGTCTTCCAATGTTATTTTCTGCTTATTAAGTTAACTCACTTGTCCTTTCCGTACTTCAGTTTCTTGCAAAAGCTGTTTCTGGCTTTCCTGAAGTTGAGAATTTTCATCCAAAGCATCTTTTATTGCTATCTTCAGTGGTTCTTCATTCATTGGAAATAAAGTCTTGAAGGTCATTTTGGCTTCAGCGACAAGATTTGATGGATTTTGACTCACCTTCTAGAGACTGTATCCTTTTTGAAATATCCACCATCAGTTCATTTTGTTCAGACTGTTTCGATTTCTCTTCTTTTAACTCTTTTTACTAGACATAGTATTTCTTCCTCAAGTTCCACATTGGACCTGTTCAGCTTTTCACAGGTTACCTCCAAGCTTTGTGCTTCTGTTGCCTCCTTCTCAAAGCTGGCATCCTTTAAAGATGACTCTACTTCGTGGTCTTCATACTCTTTTTGAATAATGCTAAGTTTTTCAAGTAGTTTACATTTTTCTTTAATTTGTGTAGACAGCGTTTCAGCAAGCTTTTTCTCTCTTCCCATATAAAACCGACTCCTAACGGATCTAAAACCTCTCCACAAAAAAAAGAAAATAGCAAAAAATCCAAATCTAGCTGCCCATATCACCCATTCCCATGGAAAACCATAAGAATTAGAATCTGCTCCCATACTTTGCCACAGTGCTGCCACAACCCTGTGTAGCACCTCCAGAACCAGCCTCAAGTATGGCTCAGGGGTAGCCTGGGGCTCCTCCACAGTGCCAAGGCTGCTCTGGTGGTCGCCGCAGTAACCGGGGCCTGTGGGGGCCACAACAAAGGGCAGAGAACAGGCAGCCTTCTGTCTGGAACCTGAATCCACAGGGGGCAACCGGAGTGGACCACTGCAGAGTAGGCTGCGGGGGGAGATGGGAAACCCTGGGGAGCTGGAAGACGCGGGGGTGGAGCTGGGGGACGCTGGCACCCACAGGCCTCACAGGCCCATGCTGACTTTTTCTCTTTTATTTTTACTTTATTTTCAGATTGGGGTCTTGTCATGTTATCCAGGCTGGTCTTGAACTCCTAGCCTCCAGCGATCGTCCCACCTTCCTCACCTAATCTTAGCATTTCAACTGCCACACTTTCCCCCTAACTAGAATAATTTCCCAGTTTCATTCTTCTTTGACTAAGGCTTTGTCAATACCATAACTGAAAAGGTTCTTCTATGTTTGATTATCCTTACTACTTGTATAACACTGAATTACATAGTCTCACACATAAATTAGGCAAAACACAATTTTGCAGGCATGTTTCTCATTGAATTATATATACTTTTGAGCTAAGACCTGTCTTACTCATCTTTGTAGGTCCACATTAGTAGAATGCAAGTAACAAGACACAACACTTATGATACTTATGGGGTTTTTTGTTTTTTAGAAAAATGTCTCAAGTCATAGATATATATTTTTTAAATAAACTTTGAGATTTCCTTTTAAAGAGCCTTTAGGCAGTTTTTTTAAAAAGTCTGTAGCTGTTCACCTGATTCCTCATTTCAGGGCTTCAATAAATAAGATAACACCTAATAAATAAATAAATAATACCCAATAAGACCTTCAGGCCCATATTTGCTGTCAGTGGCTAAGGGTAGGAGCATATATGAAGTAGAGGCTACAGCTGGAAAAAGTCTGGCAGTCAGGATGTTACTTATTCTACACTTGCCACTAAGTAGCTAATGTAACACACACATCATTTAACTTTTGCTTTTAAGACAGAGCCTTACTCTGTCACCCAAGCTGGAATGCAGTGGTGCAATCCAGGCTCACTGCAACCTCCACCTTTGGGGTTCAAATGATTCTTGTGCCCCAGTCTCCCAAGTACTTGTGATTACAGGCATCCACCACATCAGGCTAATTTTTATATTTTTAGTGGAGATGGGGTTTCACCATGTTGGCTGGGCTGGTCTTGAACTCCTGACCTCTGGTGATCTGCTGCCTCAGCCTCCCAAAGTGCTGGGATTACAGTCATGAGCAACTGTGCCCAGCCCATATCATTTAACATCTAAAGGCTATAGCTACTTCATCTAGAAAAGGAGTTTAGATTAAATGACTTCCATATCTACCTCAGTTCTAATAACAGAAACAAAGTATATATTTTTTTTTTTTTTTTTTGTCCTTTAGATTCTGGGGTACATGTGCAGATCACACAAGATTGTTGCATAGGTACATTCATGGCAAGGTGGTTTGTTGCCACCATCCCCCCATCACCTATACCTGACATTTCTCCCCACATTATCCCTCCCCCACCCTCCCTCCTACTATCCCTCCCATAGCCACCCCCAATGGACCCCAGTGTGTGATGCTCCCTCCTTTGTGCCCAAGTGTTCTCATTGTTCAACACCCGCCTATGAGTGAAAACATGCGGTGTTTTATTTTCTGTTCTTGTGTCACTTTTCTGAGAATGATTGCTTTTAGGTTCATCCATGTCTCTACAAAGGACATAAACTCATCGTTTTTTTATGGCTGCATAGTATTCCATGGTGTATATGTGCCACATTTTCTTTGTCCAGTCTACAATTGATGGGCATTTGGGTTGGTTCCAGGTCTTTGCTATTGTAAACAGTGCCGCTATGAACATACATGTGCATGTGTCTTTATAATAGAATGATTTGTAATCCTTTGGGTATATACCCAGTAATGCGATCGCTGGGTCAAATGGAATTTCTATTCTAGGTCCTTGAGGAAGCACCACACTGTCTTCCACAATTTGGTTGAACTAATTTACACTCCCACCAACAGTGTAAAAGCATTCCTATTTCTCCACATCCTTTCCAGCTTCTGTTGTCTCCAGATTTTTTATTGCCATTCTAACTGGCATGAGATGGTATCTCAGTGTGGTTTTGATTTGCGTTTCTCTAATGACCAGTGATGATGAGCTTTTTTTCATGTTTGATGGCTGCACAAATGTCTTCTGTTGAAAAGTGTCTGTTCATATTTTTCACCCACTTTTTGATGGGTTTTTTGTTTGTGTAAATGTGTTTTAGTTCTTTGTAGGTTATGTATATTAGCCCTTTGTCAGATGGGTAGATTGCAAAAATTTTTTCCCATTCTGTTGGTTGCTGGCTCACTCTAATGATTGTTTCTTTTGCTGTGCAGAAGCTCTTAAGTTTAATTAGGTCTCATTTGTCCATTTTGGCTTTTGTTGCCAATGCTTTTGGTGTTTTAGTCATGAAGTCCTTGCCTATGCCTATGTCCTGAAGGGTTTTGCCTAGGTTTTCTTCTAGGATTTTTATGGTATTAGGTCTTATGTTTAAGTCTTTAATCCATCTCGAGTTAATTTTAGTGTAAGATGTCAGGAAGGGGTCCAGTTTCTGCTTTCTGCACACTGCTAGCCAGTTTTCCCAACACCATTTATTAAACAGGGAATCCTTTCCCCATTGCTTTTGTCCAGTTTGTCAAAGATCAGATGGTTGTAGATGTATGGCATTGCCTCCAAGGCCTCTGTGCTATTCCATTGGTCTATATCTCTGTTTTGGTACCAGTACCATGCTGTTTTGATTACTATAGCCTTGTAGTATATTTTGAAGTAAGGCAGCATGATGCCTCCAGCTTTGTTCTTTTTGCTTAGGATTGTCTTGGCTATGCAGGCTCTCTTTTGGTTCCCTATGAAGTTTAAAGTATCTTTTTTCAGTTCTGTGAAGAAGGTCATTGGTAGTTTGATGGAGATAGCATTAAATCTGTAAATTACTTTGGGCAGTATGACCATTTTCACAATATTGATTCTTCCTAGCTATGAGCATGGAATTTTTTCCACCTGCTTGTGTCCTCTCTTATTTCTTTGAGCAGTGTTTTGTAGTTCTCCTTGAAGAGGTCCTTTATCTCATCTGTTAGTTGTATTCATAGGTATTTTACTCTTCTTGTAGCAATTGTGAATTGGAGTTAATTCTTGATTTGGCTCTCTGTCTGTTATTGGTGTATAGGAATGCTTGTGATTTCTGCACACTGATTTTGTATCCTGAGACTTTGCTGAAGTTGCTTATCAGTTTCAGGAGATTCTGGGCTGAGGTGATAGGGTCTTCTAATTATACAATCATGTTCTCTGCAAATAGAGATAATTTGACTTCCTCTTTCCCTAAACAAATACCCCTTTTTTTTTTTCTTGCCTGATTGCTCTGGCTAGAACTTCCAATACTATATTGAATAAGAGTGGAGAGAGAGGGCATCCTTGTCTAGTGCCAGATTTCAAAAGGAATGCTTCCATTTTTTGTCCATTCAGTATTATATTGGTGGTGGGCTTGTCATAAATAGCTTTTATTATTTTGTGATATGTTCCATCGATACCTAGTTTATTGAGAGTTTTTAGCATAAAGCGCTGTTGAATTTTGTCAAAGGCCTTCTCTGCATCTATTGAGATAATCATGTGGGTTTGTCTTTGGTTCTATTTATGTGGTGGGTTACATTTATGGACTTGTGTATGTTGAACCAGCCTTGCATCCCCAGGATGGAGCCTACTTGATCATTATGCATAAGCTTTTTGATGTGCTGTTGCAATCAGTTTGCCAGTATTTTATTGAAGATTTTTGTGTCTATGTTCATCATGGGGATTGGCCTGAAGTTTTCTTTTTTTGTTGAGTCTCTGCCAGGTTTTGATATCAGGATGATGTTGGTCTCATAAAATGAGATCGGGAGGATTCCCTCTTTTTGTATTGTTTGAAATTATTTCAGAATGATTGGTACCAGCTCTTCTTTGTACATCTGGTAGAATTCGTCTGTGAACCTGTCTGGACCTGGACTTTTTTAGTTGGTAGGCTGTTATTTGCTGCCTCAACTTCAGCCCTTGTTACTGGTCTATTCAAGGTTTCAACTTCTTCCTGGTTTAGGCTTGGGAGGGTGCAAGTATCGAGGAATTTATTTGGTGCATAGAGCTGTTTGTAGTAATCTCTGATGGTAGTTTGTATTTCTGTGGAATTGGTGGTGATATCCTCTTAACGTTTTTTATTGCATCTATTTGATTCTTCTCTCTTTTCATTAATCTGGCTAGCTGTCTTTTTGTTTATCTCTTCAAAAAACCAGCTCCTGGATTTATTGATTTTTTTTACATGGTTTTTGTGTCTCTATCTCCTTCAGTTCTGCTCTGATCTTAGTTATTTCTTATCTTCTGCTGGCTTTTGAGTTTTTTCAATGTTGCTCCTCTAGCTCTTTCAATTTTGATGATAGGGTGTCAATTTTAGATCTTGCCTCATTTCTCATGTGGGCATTTATTGCTAGAAATTTTCCTCTAGACACTGCTTTAAATGTGCCCCAGAGATTCTGGTACGTTGTGTTTTTGTTTTTGTTGGTTTCAAGGAACATCTTTATTTCTGCCTTCATTCCATTGTTTATGCAGTCAACGTTCAGGAGCCAGTTCAGTTTCCATGAAGTTGTGCAGTTTTGAATTAGTTTCTTAATCCTGAGATCTAATTTGATTGCCCTGTGGTCTGAGAGACTATTTGTTATGATTTCCAGTTTTTTTGCATATGCTGAGGAGTTATTTACTTCCAATTATGTGGTCAGTTTTAGAGTCAGTTTAAATGCGATGTAGTGCTGAGAAGAATGTATATTCTGTGGCTGTGGGGTGGAGAGTTTTGTGGATGTCTATTGGGTCCGCTTGTTCCAGTTTTCTGCATTTTAGTCCTGGATATCCTTATTGACTTTCTGTCTCATTGATCTGTCCAGTGTTGACAGTGGAGTGTTAAAGTCTCCTACTTTTATTGTGCGGGAGTCTAAGTCTCTTTGTAGGTCACTTAGAACATTATGTATCTGGATGCTTTTGTATTGCGTACATATATATGTGGGATAGTTAGCTCTTCTTGTTGTATTGATCCTTTCACCATTATGTAGTGTCCTTCTTTGTCTCTCCTGGTCTTTGTTGGTTTAAAGTCAATTTTATCAGAGACTAAAATTGCAACCCCTGCTTTTTTTTGCTCTCCATTTGCCTGGTAGATCTTTTTCCATCCCTTCATTTTGAGTCTATTTGTTTCTTTGCATGTTAGATGGGTCTCCTGAATACAGCACACCGATGGGTTTTGACTTTTTACTCAGTTTGCCAGTCTGTGTCTTTTGATAGGGGCATTTAGGCCATTTACATTTAAGGTTAATATTGTTATGTGTGAATTTGATCCTACCATTTTCTTACTGGTTGTTTGTTTTGCCCGTTGGTCAATGCAGTTTCCTCATTACATCATTGGTCTTTACCATTTGGTTCATTTTTGCAGTGGCTGGTACTGGATTTTTTTTTTTTTTTTTTTTTTTTTTTTTTTGAGACGGAGTTTCACTCTTGTTACCTAGGCTGGAGTGCAATGGCGCAATCTCGGCTCACCACAACCTCTGCCTCCTGGGTTCAGGCAATTCTCCTGCCTCAGCCTCCCAAGTAGCTGGGATTACAGGCACACGCCACCATACCCAGGTAATTTTTTGTATTTTTAGTAGAGACAGGGTTTCAACCATGTTGACCAGGATGGTCTCGATCTCTTGACCTCGTGATCCACCCTCCTCGGCCTCCCAAAGTGCTGGGATTACAGGCGTGAGCCACCATGCCCGGCCGGTACTGGATTTTTTTTCTGTGTTTAGTGCTTCCTTCAGGAGTTCTTGTAGAGCAGGTATGGTGGCAGTGAAATCTCTCAGTAATTGCTTGTCCATAAAGGATTTTATTTCTCCTTCACTTACAAAGCTTAGTTTGGCTGGATATGAAATTCTGGGTTGAAAGTTCTTTTTTTTAAGGATGTTGATTATTGGTCCCCACACTCTTCTGGCTTGTAGGGTGTCTGCTGGGAGATCCACTGTGAGTCTGATGGGCACCTTTGTGGGTGTCCCAAACTTTTTCTCTGGCTGCCCTTAGCATTTTTTCCTTCATTTCAACCCTGGTGAATCTGATGATTATGTGCCTTGGGGTTGCTCTTCTTGAGGAGTATCTCTGTGGTATTTTTTGTATTTTCTGTATTTGAATGTTGGCCTGCCTTGCTAGGTTGGGGACGTTCTCCTGGATAATATTTTCAAGAGTGTTTTCCAGCTTAGATTCATTTTCCCCGTTCTCTTCAGTTATACCAATCAAGTGCAGATTAGGTCTTTTCACATAATCCCATATTTCTTGGAGGCTTTGTTCATTTCTTTTCACTATTTTTTCTCTTTTCTTACCTTCTCTCTCTCTTTTTTTTTTTTTTTTTTTTGAGACAGAGTTTCACTCTTGTTACCCAGTCTGGAGTGCAATGGCGTGATCTCGGCTCACCGCAACCTCCGCCTCCTGGGTTCAGGCAATTCTCCTGCCTCAGCCTCGTGAGTAGCTGGGATTACAGGCATGCGCCACCATGCCCAGCTAATTTTTTGTATTAGTAGAGACGGGGTTTCACCATGTTGACCAGTTACCTTCTCTTTTTATTTCATTGAGTTGATCTTGGATCTCTGATATCCTTTCTTCTGCTTGATTGATTCAACTATTGAAACTTGTGTATGCTTCACAAAGTTCTCATGCTGTGTTTTTCAGCTCCATCAAGTCATTTATGTTCTCCTCTAGGCTCGTTATTCTAATTTGCATTTCATCTAATTTTTTTTCAAGGTTCTTAGTTTCTTTGCATTGGGTTAAAACATGTTCTTTTAGCTCAGAGAAATTTGTTATTACCCATCTTCTGAAGCCCGCTTCTGTCAGCTCATGAAAATCATTTTCTGACCTGTTTTGTTGCCTTTCTGGTGAGTCGTTGTGATCTCTCTGGGGAGGAGAGGCATTCTGGACTTTGATGTTTTCATCCTTTTTGTGCTGCTTTCTTCCCATCTTCTCTGACTGGACATCCTTTCTGTTAAAGTTGGGGTTATTTCTCCTGTGTGGCTTTTATTTTTTTGTAACACAGGTGTCTGTGTGCCACTTGAGACAGTCTGTCCATTTTCTGCCTGTGGAGGCGCTGCTGGGCTGCCTCAGTCTCAGCCAGGCTGCTATTTATTCTTCGCCTGGTTTCTGTAACGGTGGGGTTAGCTCCGCCTTCCCAATGGCAGGCCCTTTCCCTCTGCCAAGCCTGCTTTTCCTGGGTGGAGGATGTATTAACTGTGAAACTCTCCCGGGAGAGGGACTCTGGTTGCTGGATCTTGTGGGGAAGGGGCCTGTCTGGTCATATCCCCTTCTCCACTTTCAACTCTCCCTTTTGTGGTACAGGGAGTTCCTTTTTGCAAGCTTTCTCAGTATTAGTCCAAATCTCTGCCATGGCCTGTGCTAACAAGGCGCCGGTCTGGCCAGGGCTGCTGGCCTGGGCTGTCATCCGGGTCTGTGACTCATGGTGGTTCTCAGCAAGGCGGCCTTTTCCTGGTCTGTATGCTGCCAAAGTCTCAGAGTGAAATGCTGTATCTGCTTCAGAGAACCAAGGAGGTGATGCCGCCCCCGACCCCGATCCTCCATCACTGATACACTTTCCAGGTGGGGCACTGCCCTGCCTTGCCTTGGCTGGATGGCTTTGGGCTGCTTTCACTGCCTTTTTGGGGGGTTAATCCCGCTGTTCAATTAGTCCCTTTAAAACAAAAGGGGTACCTCACTCGGAGATGTGGATATCACTCTGGTTCTGTCTCACTGGGTGATAGCTGCACTCTGGAGAAGCTTCCTTTCAGTCACCTTCCCCCACTTCAAGATCAAGACCCTCACAAAGCATATTTTACAGCCTCTGATGTGAAAAGGCTTTTGTAGAGTCATGCTAGGAAATAGTAAAAGCAACATTCATCAAGCTTCAGCTCTAATTCCTAACAAGGGCTCTGCTGAAATTCGGGTTAGAATCACAAGTCAAGTTAGGATACAATTAACATCATCTCAAACAAAGCAACCCAACAAACCAAATACTTCAACTAACTCAAGTCCTTAGTGCACTAATTTTAGAATAAGGGGGGAAATCACAAAAAACATTAAGTCTCAGAAAACATGCTCCTTGGAAGGGGTCTGCACACTGTGGCCCATCACCCACCTATTTGTATAAATAAACTTTGATTGAGCACAGCCATGCCCATGTTTACTTGTTGTCTATGGATGCTCCTGCATTACGAGAGTGTGGCTGAGTAGCTGTGACAGAAAACATGGCCCCGCAGAGCCCAAATAATTAACTATCTGGCTCTTTGCAGAAAGTTTGCCAACTCCTGTCCTAGAGTACTATAAAAAATGCAATTGAGAGTGGTTTTAAGAAGTTTTGGCTAATGTTCACAAAAGAATGCCCCAGAAACTATTAAATACTATATGTTTCAAAAGCATCAGGCTGGGAGTGGTGGCTCATGCCTGTCACCCCAACACTCTGGGAGGCAGTGCAGGAGGATCACTTAAGCCCAGCAGTTTCAGACCAGCCTGGGCAACAGCCTGAGACCTCATCTCTGAAAAAAAAGTAAAAAAAATTAGCCAGATGTGGTGGTGCACACCTGTAGTCCCAGCTAACTCTCAAGGCTGAGGAGGAAGGATTACTTGAACCCAGGAGGTAGAGGTTGCAGTAAGCCATGATCATGCCACTGCACTCCAGCCTGGGCAACAGACTGAGAGGCTGTCTGAAAAATAAAAAGATATTTTAAAAGCATCAGATAGGCTTGCTCTGCAAAGATCTTAGATTTTTGTAGTCAGAAATACCTAGAATTGTTTGAATTTCAGTTGTAGAAACAAGTTATTTCAAACCCACAGTCTTAGCTGAAAATGGAATTTGAGGCTGCAAAGATGACAATAGATCATAACATAAACTGCATGGCATACAGTCTAGAACAGTCTTAGTTTCCCACAATTTCTTAAATCCCAAAGAAAGAAAAGATGGGAGAGGAATGCACTTTCACAAACCGGTGAATGATGGCTCCCAATGATGACTATAACATTCTCAAATGAGAGAAATTAAAATTAAGAAGAAAAAAAAACCTGGCCCTACCAATAGCTTTCACAACTAGGGACTTAGCCTGAAAATGAGAGATTTTTAATAGGATTTTTTAAGAGAATGCAGGACAGGGTTAACAAAAAGAAAAAAAGAAATACTGTTCTACTCCACCTTGATAACATGGTAGGAGTTATTAAGAAATTATTTTAGGCAAATAGAAAGGAAAAGGGGTCCTCAGAAGGTTTTTCACAGCTTTTTGTCTAGCATAAAAGCCCTGGGTCTTAGACTCAGACTGGCAACCTTTAAGATGCAAATGCAAGCCGTTAAAAACTGGGTTCACCCAAGTTGATGATTCCCACTGTTGTCCTCTTGCCCTTGCCCCAACATGTGCCTAACAGCATGGCCTCTCTCACATATCCCCATGAGTGTAAAACATCAGGGCACCCTGCATATGCATCTTAAAGGACGTCGTTTTATCTAATTCAACTCAAAATCCTGGTGTTCCTCCACTTATCAAAGCCGCATCAGTAACAAGGCAGTGTCCCAGGTACAAAGCAAGAACAAGGATTCTAAATATCATTCTGATGCAACTTTAACAAAGACTATACATTAAATGGGGGACCAGGCTCAGTGGCTCAAGTCTGTAATCCCAACACTTTGGGTGGCCAAGGCAGGTGGATCACTTGAGGTTAGGAGTTCAAGACCAGCCTGGCCAACATAGTGAAACTCTGTATCTACTAAAAGTTAAAAAAAAAAAAAAAATTAGCCAGGTATGGCGGTGGGCGCCTGTAATCTCAGCTACTCAGGAGGCCGAGACATGAAAATCGCTTGAACTCGGAAGGCAGAAGTTGCAGTGAGCCAAGATTGCACCACTGCACTCCAGCCTGGGCAATAGAGTGAGATTCAATCTAAATAAATAAATAAATAAATACTCAATCTCAGTAGATAAATAAACGGATGGATGAATGGATAGATAGGTAGACAGACAGATAAATTATCTTTTTAATGAAACTTGTAGTTCGTGTACTTATCAAGTTTTAAGTGAATCTAATGTTCAGATCACACATATTTACACTCAAGAACCTGTGTTTTTCATTGGATTTATTAAATGTTTTCATTTTTATCATTAATCATCTATCTCCCCATGAAGGCAAGAACTGTATCTACCTTGACTACCACTGTCTCTCCAGTGCCATCTCAGCTGTATGGAATCTAGTAGAAACTTAAATATCCACAAATGAAGGACCTGCTCTCAGACTGAGCAGGAGCTCATCCTGCCATCTAGCGGTGTACATGAGTAACAGCTCCGTTAAATACAGTAGAGGGCAGGTATGCGTTCATACAGTCAATACTTTGGAAGAGAAAAATTTAAAGACAATACAGGAAGTAACAAGAATAGGTAAAAGGTAAAAGACTAGGATGACTATCACTATTGGTTCCATCTCCTACATCTTCTAGAGAACTATGCAGTGATTACTAATATCCAGAATAATGACCATGGGACACTCTCACATTAGCAAAAAAGGTATCCAATCTTTTGGCTTCCCTGGGTCACTTTGGAAAAAGAAGAATTGTCTTGGGCCACACATAAAATACACTTAACACTAACAATAGCTGATGAGCGGGAAAAAATGTAAAAAGAAAGAAATCTTATAATATTTCTTTTTATATATTTAATATATATATAATTTCTATTATATATATAATATAATCTTAAGAAAGTTTATGAATTTGCATTGGGCCACATTCAAAGCCATCCCACCGTATGGCCCATGGGGCGTGGATTGGACAAGCTTGTTTTAAAACATACAAAAGAAAATGTTCTATTTGTCAAGCATTCTTGTTAACAAAAAATTTTTTTACCAAACTTCTTTCAGTGACATCTTTTAAGAAATTCTGCTCACTAATATTTTGGAATTCTGTATTTGTAATCAGAAAGTACCAATACTCTCCCGTCGTCCATACAATAATAAACCTTTATTTCACAGTGTTAGTAAACGGAGCTTGCTGGACATCTAGACCTATTTGGCAAATGTTAAGCTCAGACTATGCTGACTTTTTTGCTGATGGCTGTAATAAAAGTTATTTTTACTCTAAACAGTCAAGACAAATTTGCCTTAAAATTGCTGAAATATTTAACTGAACTAAATTTTTGGTTTTGTTCATTTTTAAAAAGTACAACTTCAAAATTCTCAAACAATTCTATACTCCAATTTATTTGAATGTACTGTTGGTGCAGTGGTCCATAAATATGCTCTAATACATAGAGTGACATTGATAATGACTAATACTACTGCTAATTTTACCAGTACCAGCTACTCCACTATTTTCCACATTTCTCACAATACCTGGGGTTGAAGGTGGAGATTAATATAGTTTTATTGTAAAGTAAAATTTAGCTTTGTGTTTTGTATCAATCTCATAAGACACACACATTCTATCGGTATGCTTATTAGGACTGGCAGGACTAGACTGTAACAGTAAGAGTCTTTTTTACTGAACATGAGAACATTACCGGATTCACTGCTACTGCTTCTTTCACAGCACATCTCCCTTATTACACACAGAGCCAGGCTTTCATCAAAGAAAAGGGAAATACTATCAGATTTGTGACATTTTCTTTGTTATTCACCAGATAATTCATCTTAATTTTCTTCTGGATATGTAAGGAAAAATAAATGAATTGCTGTACTGTGATTTAGAAAATTGAGATGTTTTGAGTAACTATTTGCATAGAAACTTAGTTTCAATAAAATTAGTTTCAAAAGTTAACACTGTTTTATTCAATCTGTCCAACTAAGAGTTACAGCAGAACACTGTCTGTATGTGTGTATTTGTTTATGCTAAAAATATAAAAATTAGCTGGGCTTGGTGGCGGGTGCCTGTAATCCCAGCTACTCAGGAGGCTGAGGCAGGAGAATTTCCTGAACCCAGGAGACAGAGGTTCCAGTGAGCTGACACCGAACCACTGCATTCCAGTCTGGACGACAGATTGAGACTCCATCTCAAAACAAAACAAAACAAAACAAAACAAAGCAAATAAAGGTAGTGGAAGAGGAAGATAAAAAATGAGTAGGAAAAATGTTGAAGTCAGAATTGAATACAGACTCTAAATTTTATGGTTGCCTATGAATCTATAATTCCATATCCCCAATTTTCTTTCTTTCTTTCTTTTTGAGACAGGGTCTTACTCTGTTACCCATGCTAGAATGCAGTAGTGCAATCTCAGCTCACTTCTGCCTCAACATCCTGGGCAGCACAAGCGATCTTCTACCTCAGTCTCCTGAATAGCTGGAGCCACAGGTGTGTGCCACCATGCCTGACTAATTTTTTATTTTTTTAATTAATTTGTTTATTTTTTTGAGATGGAGTTTCGCTCTTGTTGCCCAGACTGGAGTGCAATGGCATGATCGCGGCTCACTGCAACCTCCACCTCCCAGATTGAAGGGATTCTCCTGCCTCTGCCTCCCAAGTAGCTGAGATTACAGACATGCACCACCATGCCCAGCTAATTTTGTATTTTTGGTAGAGACAGGGTTTCTCCATGTTAGTCAGGCTGGTCTCAAATTCCCAAGCTCAGGTGATCTGCCTGCTTCGGCCTCCCAAAGTGCTGGGTTTATAGGTGTGAGCCACTGTGCCCGGCCAATTTTTGATTTTATGTAGAGATGGGATCTTGCTACATTGCCCAGACTCATCTCGAACACGTGGGCTTAAGTGAGCCACCTGCCTAGGCCTCCCAAAGTGTTGGGATTACAGGCATGAGCCACTGCCCCAAGCCCCAAATTTTCTTAGTCCCAATTTTAATTTTCTGTGTTCATTAGGATAACTAATTTTTTAAATGTGGTCTCTTTATGTGCCAATGAGGGAATCAAGTGAGGAGTTGTCATCCAAGGATCACTTGTCCTTTGTCACAGTGTTGACGTCCTACAGTAAAGTCATGACTGGAAATTCCTCTGAGGTGCCATGAAATCTTTTCCTGCACGTGAATGTCGATTCAGCACCCTCCTGATTTACTCCCCTGCTGCCCCGAGTTCTCCTTTACTAACCCTCAACAACATCGGCTCTTCTGAAGCAGATGTCTTGAACCTAGAATGACAGGGAGAACTCCATGTAGTCTAAGCAGAAAGACTGAAATTTACACTCATATTTTTAAATAAGAAAAATAATCTCCCTCCTGGGCAGAGATTAAAAAGCAAGGTCTCTCACAGACATTCAATTTCCCAGTCCTTGTTGATATGTAAGCTAATTTTAGGTGGATATGACAGTTTTTAACATTTTAATAGTCATGCTTTTACTTAATGTATATTAGAAATGTATATCTAGAAAAGTGGTAATGATATGAAGTTTCATTTTAAGGTAAGTAAAAAGTGACCCAGTTTTTTTAAAAATAAAAAGTAAAAGATGGTGTATAGATAATATGCAGATATGGCAAATAATTATGAGGATGATGTACAAGTGACTAAAGTCTCAGAAACATGAGAATGTGGAAATCAGGAATACATTGATATGGCCAAAATTGCACAGATATGGAAGAGGAGAACCAGGAAATAGGCAAATGTAAAAATCAGAAACCTCTTTATGCTTATCACAAACTTGGATTTTCCCTATAAAAATCTGTAGTCTGATACGATAGCACATGTCTGTAGTCCCAGCTACTTGGGAGGCTAAGGTGGGAGAATCACTTGACCTCAAGAGTTGGAAGCTGACTGAGCAACATAGAGAGACCCTGTCTTAAAAAATGAAATCTACAATGTGATGGTTCTAAGTCTGTTATCCACCAATACATACATAAGCTTCATTGCACCATGCATTCTCATGGAAATACATGATTCCTGTGCTTCTCTGTAATGCCACCTCTTTCTCTACTACTCCGGAAGATACTTTGGAAGGCAAGCAAATGGAAATTGTTATAATAAGAAGCACTATTCCAGCTGAGCACAGTGGCTCACCCCTGTAATCCCAGCATTTTGGGAGGCCAAGGCAGGTGGGTCACTTGAGATAGGAGTTCGAGACCACCCTGGCCAACACAGTGAAACCCTGTCTCTACTAAAAACACAAAAATTACCTGGGCATGGTGGCATGCCACCAGCTACTCAGGAAGCTGAGGCAGGAGAATTACTTGAACCCAGGAGACGGAGTTTGCAGTGAGCAGAGATCGCACCACTGCACTTGAGCCCAAGCAATGGAGTGAGACTGTCTCAAAAAAAAAAAAAAAGAAAAAGAAGCATTATTCCACTCTAATTCATTTTTGTAATGTGTAAGCTATTTACAAATAGGTACTTTAACTCTAACATTTTTAGCGCACCCCATGACTGACTGCCACCTGGTTGCCACTTGTCACAGCATAAGCATGCCTGAGAAAGAGTGGTCTTACAAACTGGTTTGGGTCTGAGATATCATGTGTGCAGACCCCTGTTGGGGAATTTGCGCTGTAGGGGCTGCTTTCCTTACTGTCGCTGACCTAATGTTGTCCTCTTTTCTCTTTACACGTACAGATTGTTGAGCGGGAACTGCTGCTCCATCTGATTGATCGACTCTCTCATAACCAGTGATGGCAGAGACCCTAAAATCACAAATCTGATCGACAGTACCCAGATACACATCATACCTTCCATGAACCCAGATGGATTCGAAGCTGTCAAAAAGCCTGACTGTTATTACAGCATCTGAAGGTAAAGAGGGGCTGGCCTATCTTTATTTCAACACAACACAACACAAAGGCTCCCACCAGGCACCTGTTGACCTTGGCAAGAGGAGTGTGTCATTATGGCAGCCCTCAGAGCCGGTGTCATGTCGCTGGCGTGCCAAAGGAGGAAATGCCAATCAGGCTACTTTGCACAGGTGTCAACCTAGCCTCTCCATCTTCACTTGCCACTCCCTCGCCCTCCCCTGCCTCCACCCCCCTGGGCCTCCTTCCTGTCCTGGAACGACCAGGTGCTTTCTCACCTCAGTAATTTACACACTCCATTTCCTCCCGGTGCCTAAATAGCATTTCCTTCTAGACTCTTTCTTCCCAACCTGTCATACACTAGATGCCCTGATAAACTCTCAGATCACCTGGCACTTTACTTTCAGAGCACAACTTTCAATATCTAATTTTTTGCTTCATGTCTCTCTCCCCACTACACCACAAGCTACCTGCAGGCAGGAATCCTGTCCATTGTGTTGTTGATCGTTGTTAAATCCCCAATGCATGGCAGAGCACGCAAGCCCTTGGTAATGACTGGCTGATTTATTAAGCCAATAGTCCAAGACCTAACCACAACCAAGAGCGGGTCTTGAAGAAGCTCTGATTTAAACAGTTTATTTTGTTTCAAGCTGCCTTTGGAGACTTGGAATTTCTCAGATGTTTAATATACATTTATATTTATGCAGTTTATAAATGTGTTTGCTTTACCAAAGCTCAACAAAATCTCACCACTTGATTTCCTCCAATTTTAAGTTTTTCTAGCATATTTAAACACAGCCATTCCACTTTTCAAAAATACACTTATGTCAACTAATGTGTTCACTGTTGTTTCTGTCACAAGTTGCTACATAATGAACCACTCCAAAATTAGTGCCTCAAAGCAACAGCCTTTTTATTTACTATTGATTCCATAGGTCAGGAATTTGGGCAGGGCAGAGCAGGGATGGCTACTCTCCGTGCCACAGGTCTGGAGCTCAGCTCTGGTCTTTCTGAGACAATTGACCTGGAGCCATGTGTTTGGAGTCTCAGCTCTGGCTGTCACCTGGGCTCCTCATTTCTCCCCGTGGACTCTCTTCACATCGCTACCATTGGGGTCTCAGGGTCCTAAAAGGGAGAATGTAAGAGCAGAAGTCCCAAAATACAGACACTTATCAATCCTGTGCCTGCATCACAATAGCTTGTGTCTCGTTGGCAAGAGCAGATCATGAGGGAGGGGATGCCATGGGGTGAGAGTGCCAAGTGTGGGTCAATGGCAGGCCACCAGGTCAGCCATCACCACACCCACATTCACATTTGGAAAGACACCTGGAGCCTAAAACAAAGGGCCTGACACTGTAAGAATCCACTCCCTTATGCCCTATCAGCAAGCCTTAAAATATCTTTCTTTTAAAGGGAAAATTACAACCAGCATGACTCGCATCGAAATTTCCCTGATGCTTTTGAATATAATAATGTCTCAAGGCAGCCTGAAACTGTGGCAGTCATGAAGTGCTGAACATGGAGATGTTCGTCCTCTCTGCAAACCTCCACGGTGGTACCCTCATGGCCAATTACCCATTCGATAATGGTGTTTAAGGTAAGGAGGTGCGGACCCGGTCCTGGGTTCCTAAGTCCAGAGTGGGACTGAAAACTACCTCTTTGCCTCTGGATGAGAATCAACTATCCCTTCCCCACTTCACTTCTCTGACAGGGTGAAAAGAGCTTCCTGTTCCCAAGCCTAGCCATCCTTTCTGTGATTCTTTAACAGCAGATGGGCAGTGTAGCTGAACTGACAACCCGCAACTGGACATGCGTCGGTGAAATAGTGAAATTTACATTCTAGAAAATAGGATCTAAATAGTCAGATTTAGATTCTCTGACAAGAGACAACATGACTAAAATAACATAAAACTGGAACAACTCACCTTTTTTTGCTAATCATATGAACAGTAATTGTTGACTGTTCTTAAAACTCTGTGGGATGAGAACCCAAAATAGTACAGTAATTTTCTTTCACCCCTATAATACCTAAGGAAATTGTCCTTACCTCCAGAAATTAGCAAGAGGGACTGAGAGAACATTTAATTTTTAAGTTGATTTAGGAGTTTGGATTTGTATCTGACTTACTTGGGGGCTATCACCTTGTTTATTATAGCTTTGTTTCTTATAAAGTAGAAAGAAGAATAGAAGAAGCATTTATCAAGGTGGATGGAGGATTTCTCTCTAGGGAAATTGGAGCATCTGTGTGTCATGTGATTATGTATTTGCTAATATGGTGTTTGTGTTTCCTCTTACTCTAAAGTCAGTTTAAAGGTCTTGGTTCATCTTTTAAATGCAGCAAAGGGCATTATACTCCCAAAGCTTAACTCCTGATGGTGAGGTTTTTCAATATCTTGCACATACCTATGCTTTAAGAAATCCCAACATGAGGAAAGGAGATGAGAGTAAAAACAAAATGAACTTTCCTAATGGGGTTACAAATGGCTACTCTTGGTATCCACTCCAAGGTGAGTTTCTCTTCATTTCTTCCATTCTCCTTATTGCCTTCACCCAGAAGTGCCCACTGGTTTAGTTTGATCCAGCAGTGGTTAAAACACCTTTGGGCACAATAGGCCCTTCCTTGTGTCCTTATCAGCTGATATCATAGGAGCAGTGGAGATGACTAATGGCTTGAGAGATGCTCAGACATGTTCCTTATTACCAAGGGCCTCCTTCATTCAGATACTTATTCTGCATCTGCCTACTGTGAGCCAGGAACTGTACCAAGACAGATGAACAAGACACACACCTTACCCTGGAGTTGAATAGGGGAGACAGATATGCAAATAAGTAATTGTGATAGCAGTGTAATTAGAATAAAAACATTTAGAAAAGGTGCAGTGTACCCCAAGGGTGCTCAAAGCCAAACTACAATACAGAGTAGTGAAGACCTTGGAGAAATGTAATGCTTACCTCGCATCTAACAGGGACAGCTGCTACTAGATCCAGCTAATTATTGCCATGCAACCATGGGGAGCTAATACTGCCAGATCTTTCAGTTAGTAACAAGAAGCTGGATTTGTTCATGAAGTATCATGGTTCATAAGCCATTTTGCAGGCTCAACAAAAGAGCTCTTCAGACAGGATACAGTGGGAGGAGGGCCCCCAGTTCTCCACTCTCAGAATAGGACAGCCAGGTAAGGGAAAGGATGAGATTGCTATGTAGGCAACATGGAAGAAGAAATGGGTCACTGCAAACTCCAGTTCAGTGCAAACTCTAGTTCCCGGGGTCTAGCAATTCTCCTGCCTCAGCCTCCTGAGCAGCTGGGACTACAGGCGCACACCACCATTCCCAGCTAATTTTTGTGTTTTTAGGAGAGATGGGATTTCACTGTCTTAGCCAGGATGGTCTTGATCTCCTGACCTTGTGATTCACCCCCTCTCGGCCTCCCAAAGTGCTGGGATTACAGGTGTGAGCCACAGTGCCCAGCAGAGAGATATTCTTATTAGAGGGACTAATATAAACAGAAACCTAGGGTGGGAGGACGGGAGGGGAGACAGTAGACTGGAACTGGATTTCCAGCCTCAGGTGAAAACATTCCCTTCTAGACTAATTAGCCTGACCCCACCAACCCCAAGCTGCAGTGTGCATTTCTGCATGCAGGCCACTTCCAAAGGTGCCTTCCCTAATGGTCACTTTGGATGCACAAGCTTTCAGGTAATTTTGCACAAGCTGTCATTTTTGTGCCTGGGCGGCTTTCTGTCAGTTTTCCAAGTAACTTTCCAAGTAACATAAATAAACATAGGCCACAACCAATAGGCAGCAGGTCCAGGCAGCATCCAAACCTCTCTTGTGTCCAAGATACAGATCCAACGCCTACTCCTTAGGGCTCCTGCATAGTCTCTGCTTTCCACAGTTTGTAGCTAAGAAAGGGTCCATCCTGTCCAGTGGCAGAGCTGGCCTCCATGTGCACTGTCTAACTTTCAAGGCAAATCCAGATGTGTAGGAAATTAGCTGGGAATGATTGCTGCTGGGAATTGTTCCCTAGCATGCCTGTGTGTGAGATGTGTATTCTTCTCAGACAAATACAGGTGAAGCCAACTGCCTTCAGGAGCCCAGAAGAATGTTTCTGGCCCCACCTGGAGGTTTTGTTGGCCAGACCTAACCCACCTTATCCAAAACTGCTTTCTCCATGCTTGGAATTCTCTATCCTGGCTGCTCTGCTGGGGATCCATAATGCCGCCTGTTTTCCTATTTAACTTTTTTCTACCTGAGACACATCCAGCCATGGGGTTTGTCTTTTCTTTCCTCTCTTCTTTTTCCTTCTACTATTTTTTGGTGAAAATGAGGTCAGAGAAATGTAAAACCTGCAAGGTAAGTAAAGGAAATAGAAAGGACAGAGAAATTCTTCCTGACTGGAATCTGGGCCTATATAGTTATTACTTAATATTTAGATAATATTTTTATATAATATTTTGACCACTTTCTTACCATTAATATTTTTAAATTATACTTTATATTCTGGGGTACATGTGCAGAACATGCAGGTTTGTTACATAGGTATACACGTGCCATGGTGGTTTGCTGCAGTGATCCCTCCCCTAGCTCCCCACCCCCCAACATGCCACAGTGTGTGATGTTCCCCTCCCTGTGTGTGTCCACGTGTTCTCATTATTCAACACCCACTTATGAGTGAGAACATGCAGTGCTTGGTTTTCTGTTCTTGTGTCAGTTTGCTGAGAATGATGGTTTCCAGCTTCATCCATGTCCCTGCAAAGAACATGAACTCATCCTTTTCTATGACTGCATAGTATTCCATGGTGTATATCTGCCACATTTTCTTTATCCAGTCTATCATTGATGGGCATTTGGGTTGGTTCCAAGTCTTTGCTATTGTAAACAGTGCTGCAATGAACATATGTGTACATGTGGCTTTATAACAGAATGATTTATAATCCTTTGAGTATATACCCAGTAATGGGATTGCTGGGTCAAATGGTATTTATAGTTCTAGATCCTTGAGGAATCCCCATATTGTCTTCCACAATGGTTGAACTAGTTTACACTCCCACCAGGAGTGTAAAAGCATTCCTATTTCTCCACATCCTCTCCAGCATCTGTTGTCTCCAGATTTTTTATTGCCATTCTAACTGGCATGAGATGGTATCTCAATGTGGTTTTGATTTGCATTTCCTAACGACCAGTGATGATGAGCATTTTTTCATGTTTATTGGCTGTACAAATGTCTTCTGTTGAAAAATATCTGTTCATATTTTTCACCCACTTTTTGATTTTTTTTTTTTGTAAATGTGTTTCAGTTCTTTGTAGTTTGTGTATATTAGCCCTTTGTCAGATGGGTAAATTGCAAAAATTTTTCCCCATTCTGTTGGTTGTCGGCTCACTCTAGTGATAGTTTCCTTTGCTGTGCAGAATTTCTTAAGTTTAATTAGATCTCACTTGTCTATTTTAGCTTTTGTTGCCATTGCTTTAGTGTTTTAGTCAGGAAGTCCTTGCCTATGCCTATGTCCTGAATGGTATCGCCTAGGTTTCCTGTATATCTATCTATCCATATGTATATGTCTATTATGCATATCTATCTATGTATATACATATATTATGTATAAGTATATACATATATACATATGTTGTGTACATAAATCTAAGTATGTATATTATGTACATGTATCTATATATGTATATGCATAGATATATAGGTATATGTATACATATACCTATATATCTATGCATAGATATCTATATCTGTATATGTACATACATCTATATATACATATATTATGCACATTTTATGTATAACTATACTATATCCATAATATATACATATATAATGTATATATACATCACATAATGTAATATGTATATTTTGCATATAGTATGTATATTATGTATATATACAAGATACAAATACATTATATATATACACACATACATATCTAAGAAAAATACTAAAATCATTATAAATTATTACTTAATGAGATATAAATCTGATTAATGTCCTACAGGGTGATAAACCATAACTTTTGGTGCTATCTCCTTTACAGAGTAGAAATCATTTTTCTCTGTGCAGGACAGAAATTATATCTCTATTGAACAAAAATATTATCTTACCAACTTTCTACAAGCTAACATCTGAATTTACAGTTGTAAAATATACAAATCAATGACAACAAATCAGGATTCAATTCACCCTAGATGGGCTAGTTAAGCAATGCCCTAACTTGAAAACAAATTATGCAATCATATTTTACTTTCCAAGTTTTGGAAAATCTTTTTCTGACCAAAGGTCATCTCGATTTACAGTCCTCACTGATCATATGTGAAAGGGCCCGTTTGGCCCCTTGTGATTACTGTTACCTCTTTTAAAACTGTTAGCCAATTTCATAGATAAAAATGAAATATGATAATTTTAAAAGTTTTAGTATTAATTTGACTGAACGTTTTTCTCATAGTCTTACTGAAGATTTACTGTTCTGCTTAAAAAAAAAAAAGTATTAATGGCTGGGCTCGGTGGCTTAAGCCTGTAATCCCAGCACTTTGGGAGGCCAAGTTGGGCAGATCACATGAGGTAGGGAGTTCTAGACCAGCCTAACTAATATGAAGAAACCCCATCTCTACTAAAAATTCAAAATTAGCCTGGTGTGGTGGTGCATGCCTATAATCCCAGCTACTTGGGAGGCTGAGGCAGGAGAATTGCTTGAACCCGGGAGGCAGAGGTTGCCATGAGCCAAGATCACACCACTGCACTCACTCCAGCCTAGGCAACAAGAGTGAAACTCCATCTCAAAAAAAAAAAAAGTCTTTTAATATCTATTGCTCATTTTTCTTCATTTTTCTAGTGGTGTATTAGTCTTTCCCTTTTTGATGCATGTTTTTTGATACATTCCTACAAGTTTATTCTTTTTTTTTTAATCGCACTTTAGGTTTTGGGGTACATGTGAAAAACATGCAAGACTGTTGCATAGGTGCATACGTGGCGGTGTGATTTGCTGCCTTCCTCCCCTTCAACTATATGTGGCATTTCTCCCCATGCTCTCTCTCCCCAACTCCCCACCCCCCACTGTCCCCCCCACTCCCCCCCAACAGACCCCAGTGTATAGTGCTCCCCTCCCTGTGTCCATGTGTTCCCATTGTTCAACACCCATCTGTGAGTGAGAACATGTGATGTTTGATTTTGTTTTCTTGTGTCAGTTTGCTGAGAATGATGGTTTCCAGGTTCATCCATGTCCCTATAAAGGACGCGAACTCATCGTTTTTGATGGCTGCATAATATTCCATGGTGTATATGTGCCACATTTTTCCTGTCCAGTCTATCATTGATGGGCATTTGGGTTGGTTCCAGGTCTTTGCTATTGTAAACTGTGCTGCAATGAACATTCGTGTGCATGTGTCCTTATAGTAGAACGATTTATAATCCTTTGGATATATACCCAGTAATGGGATTGCTGGGTCAAATGGAATTTCTATTTCTAGGTCCTTGAGGAATCGCCACACTGTCTTCCACAATGGTTGAACTAATTTATACTCCCACCATCAGTGTAAAAGTGTTCCTATTTCTCCACATCCTCTCCAGCATCTGTTGTCTCCAGATTTTTTAATGATCGCCATTCTAACAGGCATGAGATGGTATCTCAATGTAGTTTTGATTTGCATTTCTCTAATGACCAGTGATGATGAGCATTTTTTCATATGCTTGTTGGCCTTATGTATGTCTTCTTTTGTAAAGTATCTGTTCATATCCTTCGCCCATTTTTGAATGGGCTTGTTTGATTTTCTCTTGTAAATCTGTTTTAGTTCGTTGTAAATTCTGGATATCAGCCCTTTGTCAGATGGGTAGGCTGCAAAAATTTTTTCCCATTCTGTTGGTTGCCGATTCACTCTATTGACTGTTTCTTTCGCCGTGCAGAAGCTGTAGAGTTTGATTAGATCCCATTTGTCTATTTTGGCTTTTGTTGCCAATGCTTTTGGTGTTTTGGTCATGAAGTCCTTGCCTACGCCTATGTCCTGAATGGTTTTGCCTAGGTTTTCTTCTAGGGTTTTTATGGTGTTTGGTCTTATGTTTAAGTCTTTAATCCATCTGGAGTTAATTTTAGTGTAATGTGTCAGGAAGGGATCCATTTTCTGCTTTCTGCATATGGCTAGTCAGTTTTCCCAACACCACTTATTAAACAGGGAATCCTTTCCCCATTGCTTGTTTTTATCAGGTTTGTCAAAGATCGGATGGTTGTAGATTTGTTGTGTTGCCTCCAATGCCTCTGTTCTGTTCCATTGGTCTATATCCCTGTTTTGGTACCAGTACCATGCTGTTTTGATTACTGTAGCCTTGTAGTAGAGTTTGATGTCCGGTAGTGTGATGCCTCCCGCTTTGTTCTTTTTGCTTAGAATTGACTTGGCTATGTGGGCTCTCTTTTGGTTCCATATGAAGTTTAAGGTGGTTCTTTCCAGTTCTGTGAAGAAGGTCATTGGTAGCTTGATGGGGATAGCGTTGAATCTGTAAATTACTTTGGGTAATATGGCCATTTTCATCATATTGATTCTTCCTAACCATGAACATGGAATGTTTCTCCATCTGTTTGTGTCCTCTCTTATTTCGTTGAGCAGTGGTTTGTAGTTCTCCTTGAAGAGGTCCTTTATGTTCCTTGTTAGTTGTATTCCTAGGTATTTTATTCTCTTTGTAGCAATTGTGAATGGCAGTTCATTCTTGATTTGGCTCTCTTTAAGTCTGTTATTGGTGTATAGGAATGCTTGTGATTTTTGCACATTGATTTTGTATCCTGAGACTTTGCTGAAGTTGCTTATCAGTTTCAGGAGATTTTGTGCTGAGATGATGGGGTCTTGTAGATAAACAATCATGTCGTCTGCAAATAGAGACAATTTGACTTCTTCCTTTTTTATTTGAATACCCTTTATTTCTTTTTCTTGCCTGATTGCTCTGTCTAGAACTTCCAGTACTATATTGAATAGGAGTGGTGAGAGAGGGCATCCTTGTCTAGTGCCTGATTTCAAAGGGAATGCTTCCAGTTTTTGCCCATTGAGTATAATATTGGCTGTGGGTTTGTCATAAATAGCTTTTATTATTTTGAGATATGCTCCATCGATACCTAGTTTATTGAGGGATTTTAGCATAAAGGGCTGTTGAATTTTGTCAAAGGCCTTCTCTGCATCAATTGAGATAATCATGTGGTTTTTGTCTTTGGTTCTGTTTATGTGGTGAATTACATTTATAGACTTGTGTATGTTGAACCAGCCTTGCATCCCCAGGATGAATCTTACTTGATCATCGTGGATAAGCTTTTTGATGTGCTGTTGTAATGGGCTTGCCAGTATTTTATTGAATATTTTTGCATCTATGTTCATCATGGATATTGGCCTATAGTTTTCTTTTCTTGTTGAGTCTCTGCCGGGTTTTGGTATCAGGATGATGATGGTCTCATAAAATGATGTGGGAAGGATTCCCTCTTTTTGGATTATTTGGAATAGTTTCAGAAGGAATGGTACGAGTTCCTCTTTGTATGTCTGGTAGAATTTGGCTGTGAACCCATCTGGACCTGGGCTTTTTTTGGGTGGTAGGCTCTTAATTGCTGCCTCGACTTCAGACCTTGTTACTGGTCTATTCAGGGTTTCGACTTCTTCCTGGTTTAGGCTTGGGAGGAGGCAACTGTCCAGGAATTTATCCATTTCTTCCAGGTTTCCTAGTTTATGTGCATAGACTTGTTTGTAATAATCTCTGATAATGGTTTGAATTTCTGTGCAATCTGTCATGATATCCCCTTTATCATTTTTTATTGCATCTATTTGGTTATTCTCTCTTTTCTTTTTTATTAATCTGGCTAGTGGTCTGTCTATTTTGTTGATCTTTTAAAAAAAAACAGCTCCTGGATTTATTGATGTTTTGAAGGGTTTTTCAATGTCTCTATCTCCTTCAATTCTGCTTTGATCTTAGTTATTTCTTGTCTTCTGCTAGGTTTTGAGTTTTTTTGATCTTGCTCCTCTAGCTCTTTCAATTTTGATGATAGGGTGTCAATTTTAGATCTCTTCTTGCTTCTCATCTGGGCACTTATTGCTATATATTTTCCTCTGGAGACTGCTTTAAATGTGTCCCAGAGATTCTGGTATGTTGTGTCTTCATTCTTTTTGGTTTCGAAGAACATCTTTATTTCTGCCTTCATTTCATTGTTTATCCAGTCAACATTCAAGAGAAAGTTGTTCATTTTCCATGAAGCTGTGTGGTTCTGGGTTGGTTTCTGAATTCTGAGTTCTAACTTGATTGCACTGTGGTCTGAGAGACTGTTATGGTTTCCGTTCTTTTGCATTTGCTGAGGCGTGATTTACTTCCAATTATGTGGTCAATTTTAGAGTAGGTGTGATGTGGTGCTGAGAAGAATGTATATTCTGTGGATTTGGGGTGGAGTGTTCTGTAAATGTCTATTAGGTTTGCTTGGTCCAGGTCTGAGTTCAAGTCCTGGATATCCTTGTTAATTTTCTGTCTCGTTGATCTGTCTAATATTGACAATGGTGTGTTGAAGTCTCCCACTATTATTGTGTGGGAGTCTAAGTCTCTTTGTAAGTCATTAAGAACTTGCCTTATGTATCTGGGTGCTCCTGTATTGGGTGCATATATATTTAGGATTGTTAGCTCTTGTTGTTGCATTGATCCTTTTACCATTATGTAATGTCCTTCTTTGTCTCTTTTGATCTTTGTTGCTTTAAAGTCTATTTTATCAGAGATGAGAATTGCAACTCCTGCTATTTTTGCTCTCCATTTGCTTGGTAAATCTTCCTCCATCCCTTTATTTTGAGCCTTTGTGTATCCTTGCATGTGAGGTGGGTTTCCTGGATACAGCACACTGATGGCTTTTGGCTTTTTATCCAATTTTCCAGTCTGTGTCTTTTGATTGGGGCATTTAGTCTATTTACGTTTAGGGTTAATATTGTTATGTGTGAATTTGATCCTGCCATTTTGATGCTAGCTGGCTGTTTTGCCCGTTGGTTGCTGCAGATTCTTCATTGTGTTGATGCTCTTTACCATTTCGTGTGTTTTTGGAGTGGCTGGTACTGGTTGTTCTTTCCTATGTGTAGTGCCTCTTTCAGGAGCTCTTGTAAAGCCAGTCTGGTGGTGATGAAATCTCTGAGTAATTGCTTGTTCACAAAGGATTTTATTTTTCCTTCACTTATGAAGCGTACTTTGGCTGGATATGAAATTCTGGGTTGAAAGTTCTTTTCTTTAAGGATGTTGAATATTGGCCCCCAGACTCTTCTGGCTTGTAGGGTTTCTGCTGAGAGATCTGCTGTGAGTCTGATGGGCTTCCCTTTGTGGGTAACCCGACCTTTCTCTCTGGCTGCCCTTAGCATTTTCTCCTTCATTTCAACCTTGGTGAATCTGACGATTATGTGCCTTGGGGTTGCTCTTCTTGAGGAATATCTTTGTGGTGTTCTCTGTATTTTCTGGACTTGAATATTGGCCTGCCTTGCTAGGTTGGGGAAGTTTTCCTGGATAATATCCTGAAGAGTATTTTCCACCTTGGATTCATTCTCTTCATCACATTCAGGTACACCTATCAAACATAGATTAGGTCTTTTCACATAGTCCCATATTTCTTGTTGACTTTGTTCATTCTTTTTACTCTGTTTTCTCTAATCTTGCCTTCTTGTTTTATTTCATTGAGTTGATCTTCAACCTCTGATATCCTTTCTTCTGCTTGGTCAATTTGGCTGTTGAAACTTGTGCATGCTTCGCGAAATTCTCGTGTTGTATTTTTCAGCTCCATCAATTCACTCATATTCCTCTCTAAGTTGTCCATTCTCGTTAGCATTTCGTCAAGTCTTTTTTCAAGGTTCTTAGTTTCTTTGCATTGGGTTAGAACATGTTCTTTTAGCTCATGGAAGTGTCTTATTTTCCACTTTCTGAAGCCTGATTCTGTCATTTCATCACACTCATTCTCCATCCAGTCTTGTTCCCTTGCTGGTGAGGAGTTGTGATCCCTTGTAGAAGGAGAGGTTTTCCGGTTTCGGGTGTTTTCATCCTTTTTATGCTGATTTCTTCCCATCATCTTTGTGGATTTATCCACCTGTCAACTTTGTAGTTGTTGACTTTCTGATTTTGGTAAGTTTAAGTCTGCAGCAGCAGAACTCATAAACCCCCTTTTTTTATTCCCCAGGTGTTCTGTCCCAGGGAGTTAGGGCTTTATGAGATTCCACTGAGTTGCTGCCATTTTCCCTGCCCACAAGGAGGCAGCCTAGTCAATCTCAGCCTGCAGAGGCTTCACTGAGCTTCTGTGGGCTCTGCACAGCTGCTGTGTGAACTTCCCTGCAGTCCTGTTTATATGGGTGTAGTTAGAGCTGCTTCCGCAATATTGGCCTGCCTCTGTAATCACGGACTTTCTCTGTAATGGTGGACACCCCTCCCCCACAGAGCTGGACCGTCCCAAAACTCTCAACCCAGAGCATTTCTAATTGCTGTTTTTTTGTTTTTGTTTTTGTCGGGGTGGGACCAGCCATGCCTGATCTCCTGGCTCCCTCTTATTATATATTTTTAAAACTTGGTGGGAATAGATCCCTTCAAACTTTTTTTCATCATGTCAAGTTCCACATGGCTAGGGAGCCCTCAGGAAACTTTCAATCATAGCAGAAGGTGAAAGGGAGGCAGGCACCTTCTTCTCAAGGCAGCAGAAGAGAGAAAATCCAAGTTTATTCTTAAATGTATTATATTTTCTTCTATTTTTATTTCTTTGGCATTTTTATTTTTTCAGCTTTTCTTCTTACCTCTCATTTCTTCAGTGAATTTTTAGAGCAGTTTGAGGTTTACAGAAAAATTGAACAGAAAGTATAGAGTTCTGATATACCCTTTTCCTGTCCCACCCACATACACAGTTTCCCCTATTATTAACATCTGGCATTAGTGTGGCATATCTGTTATAATTGATGAGCTGATACTGATACATTATTATTAATTAAACTCACAGTTCCCATTAGGGTTCACATTACATATGCTATGAGTTTTTTCTAATAGAAAAACTAGCTGATTTTATTATCAATGCCAAACAAGTCTTTAAGTCAACTAAAATTTATTTAATTCAGCATAAAGTTACTTTCATATTTGCTGAGAACCCCAGTAAATACAGTTCTTGGCATACACAGCCTTTAGAATTCAAAGCCTTCCCACCTGCAAGATTACATATATAAAACTCCAACTATTGTTTATATAATAGTGAATTAGATAATCAAATTAAAATAAATAGTTACACCATCTTTTTTAAGTGATCTTTTCTGACTGCATAAAATATGCTCTCTAGAATAAAATAAAATGAAAATAACTTACTATAAGATTCATATTTAAATCATCTTTATTTACAAAATACTAGCCTGAGATTTATAATTCCTTTAAACTTGAATTTTAGTGAAAGCCTAAGTATAAGTAAAGTAAGTATAAGTTATACAGTAACCACAGTTACTTTAAATTGAAAATCCGATCAGTTAGAATTATTTTTGAAGAGAGCAAAAATAATGTCAGGTTTCTTGCTGTGGTCCTGGATGTTCAGCAACAGGCTCATTTGAAGGTGGAATCAACCCTGAAGGAACTCACTTCTGGAGTGGAGGTGGGAGCAAAAATCCAGGTCTTGGGGAAGGTAAGGAGGAAAACTCCTCGGTGGATACATGTTTCTCACTGTTCAAAGAGATTGGTAAAAGACGTTTTATAACTTTGAGAACTTGCACTGTGCCCTAATAAATCATTAAGTTTATAACTTCCATTACCTATTATTTTTAAATTGACACCAGAATAATTACTTGATCTAACAAACTAATTTTTACAACATTGAGAAAAGTGTACCACTTCAAATACAGATGATTAAAGGAAATATCACTAATTTTTAATGTAATTTTTGTCCTAACACCTGTTTTTAAAAAGAGAGGAAGTATTTCAAAATATATAAAACTTACTGTAAAAATATTTTTTCTTTCATTGTCAACGTCCTTCTCAAATAACATTTTTGATATAATACAATTTTCACCAAACTTAAAATTCACATCAATGATTCCTAATTCTGATTTGATATTATACTAAATCATTTCCAGTTATATCAAAGACCACCTTAAACTGCCCCCCAAAAATTCATTTTAATTCACTTTAAACTTTAAAAACAGAGGCAAAACAAGGGAAGGAATGACTAGATAAGAAATTCATAGGCAAAGCCTAGTATTTGATAACCACATAGTTGTCCTGCAGAATGTAAAGTATGAATATGAAAGCAATGTATTATTCCCTTTTTTTTATGTGAAGCTTTAAAAGAATTCAATAAATTCAACAATTAGGTCAAATATAAATACATTTTAAGTTTTAAATAAGTAGCACTACATCAGAGCTACTTATGAAAAAGACTTTTAAAAATATCTTAGCCATTAATTTTAATGCTAGAATATAAATTTTAATTTTTTAAAATTCTGGCCAGAATACCCAGTTACTACCAATAAGATGCAGATAATTTTAGTTTTATAAGACCTGCAAAAAGTCAATTATTTTCTTGACTACCAAAATACAGAAATCTAAATTATTAAGATGAATCGATGTGAAACCTCATTACATTCCACTGATGGCTGCCTGCCTTCCCAATTCAGAAGAGTAATGGTACACTCACAGAATGCTAGAAAAGTTTTTCCTCCACTGTGTTACTACATGAACGGATAGTAAAATTAGCATCTCTGATTAATAAAGCATATTGAGCTTTAAAAACAAATTTAAAAAAACAAGCATACTTGCAAATGGAGCATGTGGTAGACCTGGGAAATCCCTTGGTGGAAAAGCATCTCCAGAAGCTCCCTGTTCCCACAGAGGTGACAGGGGCCAGTGTCAGAAGGACCCCTGTGAGAATCAGTTAACATATCAGAGCTTGATTCTCCTCTTTCATTGGTAATCTGATGGTCCAGTGGATTCTCTGGGCCTCTTGAGCCTCTTCTTCCTCTCGTTGTGAGCAAAGGTGAGAATCTGGGTGGATCCTCCAATGAAGTTGGAGGGACAGAAAAGCTCTCATTTCAGATGAAGGCTGACCCAATGGTGAAGGACCATATGAGGAATGTTCTCTGCCAAATGGTGTATTTGGAACATCCAGTGCATATGGATTTTTTTCTAAAAGTTCAAATTTAAACTCTAGTTCAGTTAACTTTTGTCTGTTGAGAGCATTTTCTTTCCTTAAATCATGGAGATGTCTTTCAGCAGTTCGCACTGCAAACCAATTATCATGCGCTTTGTTCTCATAGGAAATAGTGTGCTTTTGATGATAACGCATCGTTCTCTCCAATTCTTCTTCAAGATCTTTGGCTCACTTTCTATAGGTCTCCAGCTTTGCGGTGACATGGCTGATCCTTTTGTCTACTTTAGAAAGTTTCTTTTCTGTCTCTAACTGGTAATTTTCCTCTGCTGTTAATTTCCTGTAGAGTTTCATTTCATTTTCTTGATATAATTCAGTCATTAAGTTTCTGTTGAAGCTTCTGATTCTCACTTTCAAAATGTGTGTTTTCTGACTGCAAAGATGCAAGTTCAGTCTCAAGACTTTTAATATGTTCTGTAAGTTCTCCATTTTATCAACTTCAGATAACTGAATATAAATTTGGGTTCTTTCTCCTTCTAAGCTTTTGAAACAAGCATTGAACTTAGCAGCATGAATCAGTTTCTTCAAAGCTCCGTTTGGAGGATGATCTAAGTACACACCATTTTCTGATTCACTGTTCATTTCTGACTCCAAGTTATCTTCATCCATTCTGTCTTCTCCAAGCGTAGCAGCCCAATCTTCATCTTCAGCAAGTGTTCAGTCAGAGTCTTGATGTGATTGTCTTTATCACTGAGAACTTGTTCTGCGTGTATTTTGGAGTCTTCCAATGTTATTTTCTGTTTATTAAGTTCACTCACTTGTTCTTGCCATACTTCAACTTCTTGCAAAAGCTGTTTCTGGCTTTCCTGAAGTTGAGAATTTTCATCCAAAGCATCTTTTATTGCTATCTTCAGTGGTTCTTCATTCATTGAAAATAAAGTCTTGAAGGTCATTTTGGCTTCAACGACTTATGGTTTGAGGGATTTTGACTCATCTTCTAGAGGCTGTATCCTTTTTGAAATATCTGCCATCAGTTCATTTTGTTAGACTGTTTCGATTTCTCTTCTTTTAACTCTTTTACCAGACATAGTACTTCTTCCTCAAGTTCCTCATTAGACCTGTTCAGCTTTTCACAGGTTACCTCCAAGCTTTGTGCTTCTGTTGCCTCCTTCTCAAAGCTGGCATCCTTTAAAGATGACTCTACTTCATGGCCTTCATACTCTTTTTGAATAATGCTCAGTTTTTCAAGTAGTTGACATTTTTCCTCAATTAGTCTAGACAGTTTTTCAGAAACTTTTTTTCTCTCTTTGCACATAAAGCTGACTCCTAATGGATCTAAAACCTCTCCACAAAAAAAAGAGAATAGCAAAAAATCCAAACATAGCTGCCCCATCACCCAATCCCATGGAAAATCATAAGAATTAGGATCTAATCCCAAACTTTGGTGCAGTGCTGCCACAACCCTGTGTCACACCTCCACAACCAGCCTCAAGTATCGCTGATACTGGGGCTTCTCCATAGTGCCAAGGCTGCTCTGGTGGTTGACGCAGTAACTGGGGCCTGTGGGGGCCACAACAAAGGGCAGAGAACAGTCAGCCTTCTGTCTGGGACCTGAATCCATGGAGGGGCAACTGGAGTGGACCACTGCAGAGCAGGCTGTGGGGGAGCTGGGGATGTGGGGGGAGCTGGGGACGTGGGCACCCACAGGCCTCACAGGCCCATGCTGCCTTTTTCTTACTTTATTTTTAGAGATGCAGTCTTGTCATGTTGTCCAGGCTGGTCTTGAACTTCTAGCCTTCAAGAATCCTCCCGCCTTCACCTCCCAAAATGCTATGAATACAGGCTTGAGCCACAGTACCTGGCCTAAAATTTGTTTCTACTTCAGTACGTCCAAAATATCCTGATGAAACAGAATACATATTTTCTTGGGCAAGTATCAAGTGTTACAAATTAAATTATGTTCAGAAACTACTTTCTTAGTTATTTTATTTCATCAAATCCAGGATACTGTTAATTATTAATCACAGCGTACTACCAAGAAAAAAAGAAAAGATTTTCAGTTAAAGACATGATGTGTTTAGCCATAAAAATTTTTAAGGTGCATCCCAATTCAGAGATATTAAAATATAAGAAATATTGCATCATAGGCCAGCAGCAGCATCTCACACTTGTAATCCTAGCACTTTTGGAGGCCAAGGTGTGAATGTTGCCTGAGCTCAGGAGTTCGAGAGGACTCTGGGCAACATGATGAAACTCCATCTCTACCAATAAACAGTTAGCCAGGTGTGGTAGTGCACACCTGTAGTTCCAGCTACTTGGGAGGCTGAGGCAGGAGAATCACTTGAAACTTGGAGGCAAAGGTTGCAGTGAGCCAAGATCGCACCACTGCACTCCAGCCCAAGCAACAGTGCTAGACTGCATCTCAAAAAAAAAGGAGCAAATTAAAAAAGAAAATGGCAAAGATAACATTAGAAATCAATTAATTAGAAAACTGCACACCAAGAGGAAAAGGTATAAACCAATGATGGTACATTTGTGTGACAGAATTCTACTAGCATTAAAAGGGAAACATTGATACTTGCATTAGGATAAATTTCAAAAATACTATTTTCTTTTTTCCAAAGAAAGGGCTAATTTTAATTATTTTAATAGCCAACTAAAAAATACATCTTTTTTTTTTTTTTTTTTGAGGAATCCTAATGACTGAACAAGTTGATGCTGTTAGCAGATATTGAACTAATTGGACTTAAGACATAAAATGATGAAGCAAAGTAAGAAAGCACTGATTTGAAATTATACTTTAAATTTAGATGGATAATTAAAAATATATTAATTCAAAGTTCCAAGCATGAAATCCAGAAATGTCATGTTTTGTACTTGCTTCTTGAAGATAAACTCAGTAGTTGGTGGAAAGAATCCACACCCTAACAAAGCAACAAACCACAAAACAGTTGTCTGCATGAAGAAGCCAGTAACTTTGCATTTGTATTTTTTTTAATTTTACTTTAAGTTCTGGGATACATGTGCAGAAAGTACAGGTTTCTTTCATAGGTATACATGTGCCTTGGTGGCTTTCTGCACCTACTGACCTGTCCTCTAAGTTCCCTACCCTCCCCCTGACCCCCAGCAGGCACTAGTATTTGATGTTCCCCTCCCTATGTCCATGTGTTCTCATTGTTCAACACCCACTTTTGAGTGAGAACATGTGGTGTTCCTGTGTTAGTTTGCTGAGGATGATGGCTTCCAGCTTCATCCATGTCCCTGCAAAGGACACAGTTTCATTCCTTTTTGTGGTTGCATAGTATTCCATAGTGTATATGTACCACATTTTCTTTATCCAGTCTATCATGGGTGGGCATTTGGGTTGGTTCCATGATTTTGCTATTGTAAATAGTGCCTCAGTAAACATACATGTGCATGTGTCTTTATAGTAGAATGATTTGTATTCCTTTGGGTATATACCTAGTAATGGAATTGCTGGGTCAAATGGTATTTCTGGTTCTAGATCCTTGAGAAATTGCCATAGTGTCTTCCACAATGTTTGAACTAATTTATATTCCCACAACAGTATAAAAACTTTGCATTTTATATTTCTATCTTCCAGTTCATTACCAGCTGTTCAAGATTTGGATTCCTGAAAGCTTCTTCGGAAAAAAAAAAAATACAATTTTCAACAAATTATACCTGGCACAAAGAGTAGACATTGTATTATTCTATTTATATAATGCTCAAGACGAGGCTAGTGCATCATGACATAAGTCACAAAATAGTACATATAGAAATGTTGACAGGAAAAGAGGCACAAGGGCACTTTCCAGGTGGATGACAGTGTTCTGCATCTTGGACTAAAAAGTGCTTACAAATATGTATGTGAAGGTAAATATCAAACTATACAGTTAATATTTGTATATTTTACTGTTTATGAATTATACCTCATTTTAAAATAAAAACTCACTAGACTAGCCAGGCAGCATTTAAGCAATGTGTTTCACATGGGGGACATAGGAAATATATTTGAATTATTCATATATAAGGATATATATGTGGATGTATTTGAGATACCTGTTAGATGAACAAGTGGGAATGTTGAACACATCATCAGTAATCATTTCAGTGGAGTCGTGAGAATGAAAACTAAATAAAATTGAGTTGAGAAGAAAATAGGAAGCTACTGAAGAGACAACAAATGCAAACATTTTGAGAAGTTCCATGATATGGGAGGGAAGAAATAGGGGAAAGGCATAAGAATGAGATAAGAGAGGGAGAATTTTGTGAAAGAAAAGAGAACATTAATTTTTGGCTTGTAATCTTCATGTAGGTGAGACAGGGTGGAATCCTAGTGGAGGGTAAGAGTTGAGATAAGAACAGGGACAATTTTCCACTGTCACAGAAGAGAAACTATGATACACAGGCACAGATGCTGAGAAGTTGACATATTAGCCCTTCAAAAGATGATATAATTCTTATCTGGTGGCCACTTCTTTCTCAGTGAAGCATGAGATGAAGTCTTCAGCTGAGAGAGAAAGGAAAAGAACATGGGAGATTTGAGGAAGGAAAAGAAAATGTAAAATAATCATGTGAGAATATACAAGTAAATTTATTAGAGAAATATCAGACTTCTTGGCCCATTTGAGATCAGTGATCGTAAATTTTAAATGATGCAGGGTTGTGTAGTTTTTTCAACAACATTCAGCTGCCCTGGGCTGCATGTTATTCTGGATGTAAGAGTTGGGTGTTCTATCATAGGATAATTTTAACCTTAATGGGTTACTCAGTTAGGTATTGAGTCACAAAATTCAGAACCAATTTTACTCTTCACCTCCATAATATATTAAATGTATTAACTTTACTAGTTCAGTCATCTTCACTCCATTTTTAAAATTTTTAGTTTTGTTTTTAAAGGAAAATGTAAAACAAAAGTGTCCTAAAACTGTTAGTTCCTCTTTTACATCCAGGAAAGTTTTAATTTTATTTTGTATTGTGAGTAAAAAAGACTAAAATGGAGTTTTAGTACTTTTTAACTATATATATAGTAGCATGTTTTATTTTAAGCTTTGATATTTTCTTCAATGTGCTGGAATAAATCAATAAATTCAATCCATGCCAGACGTAGCAGAAGTGTGTAACATGAAAACAAAGCCATCTCAGAAGAAACGACAAGATGTTGTAAAATAAGGCAAATTTGGGGGCCCAGTTTCACATAAATGCTGAGCCAAAAATAAATTTTAGTGATGATAATTTAATTTAAATGACTGTTTACCATACATAGAAGAAAAATATGGGACTCAATTCTCAAAAAGCAGGAGAAAATGGGCAAAGAGAGGAACTAACATGGGGCAAGCTCTTACTTTGTCCCAAGCACTATATGAAGCATATTTAACAGGATCCTATCATCCATGGCTATTATCCATGGTTCTTCTCACCCAAGTGCAGAAAACTAGGTTTGTTCCTGAAAACTGTCATTTATGTGAAAGCATAGTCTGATGTGCATTTTTCTTTATAATGCAGATGTACAAATCAACTCATTCCATTAACAATTATAAAAAGACCATAGATGCTTTTACCCAGAGAAGCAGGTGGAAAGATAAAAAATTTCTAATTTATTTCAATCACTATTTCCCACGTAAAAATTCAGCTTAATCTGACATACACATGTCCCACAAGCATATTAAAAAAATATTCAACATCACTAATAATCAGAGAAATGCAAATCAAAACAACACTGAGATATCATCTCATCAGTCAGAATGGCTATGATTAAAAAGTGAAAAAACAACAGATGCTGGCAGGGTTATGGGGAAAAGGGAAAACTTATACATTGCTCATGGGAATGTAAATGAGTTCAGCCATTGTGGAAAGCAGTGTGGTGATTTCTCAAAGAACTAAAAACAGAACTATCATTCAACCCAGCAATGCTATTACTGGGTATATTCCCAAAGGAATATAAATCTTTCTACCATAAAGACACATGCACATGTATGTTCATTGCAGCACTGTTCACAATATGAAAGACTTGAAATCAACCTAAATTCCCATCAACAGTAGGGAGGATAAAGAAAATGTGGTACATATATGCCATGGAATACTATGCAGCCATACAAAAGAACAAGATTATATCCTTTGCAGCAACATGCATAGAGCTGGAGGCCATTATCCTAAATGAACTAACATAGGAATGAAAAACCAAATACGGCTCTGTGTTCCCATGCGACCGGCACGTCTGCCGGGGACTCTTGGCCAGCAAGAGGGTTCCAACCTGAATAGGGGAGTGCACTGGAAGAAAAGAGAGAAAGCATAGAGAGGTCCGGAGGGTCAAGTAAGCTTTTGCTTAAGTGACAAATTTATTTTTGCACACAGTTAGTATATATATCTTTGTCCTACTTCGTTTGCAGGAACAGACACCAATATCTCATACATCAAAGGGAACAGAAAGTCCTGGGATACAAGCTTAGGCAGCAGATAACACAACAGTAAAATCAGGTACATAATCCGATACAATCAAGTCATCCAGACAGGTCTCATTATCAGGTTGGGGAAAGCTAAAGTTAAAAAATTAACTATCTATGCAAGGCACCAGAGAGACAGTAAGCCTGTTAACTGTGCAAACAGCAGTGAAGGCTAAAGTTAAAAAGTTAACTATCTATGCAGGGCACCAGAGAGGCAGTAAGCCTGTTAACTGTGCAAACAGCAGTCACAAGAACAAGCACAGGACCCAGCAAATGGGTAGACAAAGTCATAAAAAGCAGAAACAGAAAATAAACACAATGTCTTCTCAGACCACATAGGTATCACCTTATCGTCTAGCAAAGTTGCTTTTAGATATCCTTTGATCTCAGTTTAACTTTCCCCGATCTTGACTGCCTCCAACGAGAAACTGTGTCCTGGCTCAAGCTCACCATATGGTGAGGCCCAATTCCGAGGGGCCTCACATGGGAGCGATCCCCACATACGGCATGTTCCCACTTGTAAATGAGAGCTAAATATTAAGAATACATGGACACAAAGAAAGGTACAGCAGGCACCAGGACCCACTTGAGTGAGGAGGGTGGGAGGAGGGAGAGAATCAAAAAACTACCTATCAGGCACTATGCTTATTACATGAGTGACAAAATAATCTATACATCAAATCCCCATGATACATAATTTTCCTGCACAGGTACCCATGAACCTGAAATAAATGTTTAAAAACATAAATAACATTCAGCTTAAGCTGCTTTGTTATATAACTTGAATTTGTTTGTGCCAATTCTTGTTTAGTTAGTCTACATTGCATGATATACTACATATTTTACTTTCATAGCTATGCAGCTATTAAAATTTTTAAATGGAAACAAAATGGAAAAATTAGGATATTATGTGGCTTGGTTGCTCTGAATAAAACACTTTGCTCCTTTTACAAGAAATCATAGTGGTAAACATGCCCTATATAAAGCAGCAGTGTGTGTTTATTGTGAGAAGTACTTTAAGATCTTTTAAATGAGGCCAAGAGAAATTTAGATATAAACGTCATGCTGGTTTCAAAGATTTATAAATCCAGTCTATTGGCCGGGTTCAGTGGCTCACGCCTGTAATCCCAGCACTTTGGGAGGCTGAGGTGGGTGGATCACCTGAGGTCAGGAGTTTGAGACCAGCCTGGCCAACATGGTGAAACCCAGCCTCTACTAAAAATACAAAAAACTACCCAGACGTATTCATGGGCTCCTGTAATCCCAGCTACTTGGGAGGCTGAGGCAGGAGAATTGCTTGAACCTGGGAGGCGGAGGTTGCAGTGAGCCAAGATGGTGCCATCACACTCCAGCCTGGGCAACAAGAGTGAAATTCAGTCTCAAAAAAAAAAAAAAATCCATTTTAGAATTTTTTCCTCAGCTGAAACTTGGTTATGAGTGTAGTATATAAGCAGCATCAACTAATGGATCTGTGCTATACATTTTTTTAATCTCTGCATTTGACATAAAAATCCATTCAATCAATTTCACTAAGACAAATTAGATTCAATATGTAAACCCACTTGTTCTTCATCAAAGTTCTAAATTTTGCAAATGATCAACATATCTTTCAACCAATTTGTAAACATATTAGCAATAAGATGACATGATTCATGGCTTTAGCAAGGTAAAATGGTTCAGCAAAGAATTTTTCAGAATATATTTTAGGGACCAGCAATCTTTGGCCATCATATTTTCAAAACTAAAAGTCATCCCATTCTAGCTTGTGGAATTGTCTTTTAGTAATTGTACATGCTACCACCCCTACAGATTTGAAAATAGTTAAAGAAAATATCACATGGCCTATTATAGTTATTAATGGTAAGAGCTAAATTTTAAGACATTTAGGTGAGCCACAATGCTTGGCAGTAGTCATTTCTAGCAGTTGTTATGAACAACTTTGATGTTTAATGCAACATATTCTACATGTATTTCAGAAAATTACATATATAATGGAATTATTAATATTTATCTTAATACAATGCTTTACAGTTAACAAAGTATTTTTTTCATAATTAACCCATTCTTCCCTCACAACCAGCCCATGGAGTAGATGTTGTCATTCCTGTTTTTTAGGATGACAACATAATTAGAAAGTTGTAGAATTGAAACTCAAACACACATACTCCACTTTCTGACTCCTAAGCAAGTTTTTCTCCACTGAATTATTCTGAATCTCTATTGTGATGATATGCTCCATCTGTACCCATGTATGGAAATATTGACATAAGATTTGGATTCCAAAATCATTGAGAAGTCTGTACGATGCAAATAGGAAGCCACAAAGTTGCTACAATGTTGTGTGATGTGGGGAACCTATCTTAATGAGGCAAGAGGCAAATTGCAATTGAAGACTGTTTTTAAAGAATGGATATGTGAGTTTTGTAAAATTAAAAATACTAGCATATAAAGGCCTTTTTTCCCTATTTTACATATGGTGGCAGAGATTTTAACTAAATGAACATGAAACATGCCTCAGTAGTAATTAGGTCCTCAAATTGTTTCTTCTTATTTAACAAATATGTATTTAGTGCCTCGTCTTTTCAAAACATGTGCTTGATGTTAGGGCACAAAGGGAACAAAAATAATTTTAAAAGCAAACTCTTGTTTATTGGTATATCTCTAGCAGTGTTCTAAGGGCTTTACATAAATTAATAAATTTATGAGATTTCAAAACTTATGTTCATTACAATTAATTTCCATTTATGACTCAAATAACTTATAAATAGAGCAAAAAGATGAACAGAAATCAAAATGATTGACACACAATCAAATGTGGAATGAGAACAGTAATATAGCTGTGACCTGTAAGGGGGAGTGGTGGTCAGGGTTCTCCAGAGAAACAAGAAAAATAGACATATTTGTACAAATAAAAAGATTTATTATAAGAAATTGATGTACACAATTGTGAAGGCTGAGAAATCCCATGATCATCACCTTGCAAGATACAGATACAGGAGAGCTGATCTGGGTACCTCATGGCCCAGTCAAATTGATGCATAAAATTAAATAAACATCACAAGGAGAAAGAGCTTTGAACCTGTCCTGAATTCTGAATCATGTTCCATCACTAAGTAGCCATCTGATCTTGGGAAAGTTAGTTAACCATTCTAAACTTAGAAACCTAACAGCTGTCATCTGGTGTTTGGAAAGTTTGTAAGATGATATATACAAAGTACCTAGCAGTGCTAGGCCCCTAGTGGACAGGTATGGTACCTTGGATCCTAATTAAATGTGCCTTCTGTAGCCGTTCTAAAGCTTAATTCTTTATGACCATCTTGAGTCCTTCAGGTATGGTGGTAGCTGAGAAGAAAGCAAGAGAGGAAAACTATGGCAACCCCTTTGATGTGATCCAGATGGCAGAGTGCATTTTCAGTTCAAGTGAATTCACACTTTATCTCCTAACCTCTTTAAAAACTAAGTAGCTATTCAAAGAATCTTCTCAAGAGAAAAGTACAGAAAGCAGAAGCTGGACCCTTTCCTGACACCTTACACTAAAATTAACTCCAGAGGGATTAAAGACTTAAACATAAGACCTAACACCATAAAAACCCTAGAAGAAAACCTAGGCAAAACCAATCAGGACATACGCATAGGCAAGGACTTCATGACTAAAACACCAAAAGCATTGGCAACAAAAGCCAAAATGGACAAATGCGACCTAACTAAACTCCAGAGCTTCTGCACAGCAAAAGAAATAATCATTAGAGTGAACCAGCACCCAACAGAATGGGAAAATAATTTTGCAATCTACCCATCTGATGAAGGGCTAATATCCAGAATCTACAAAGAACTAAAACAGATTTACAAGAAAAAAACAAGCCCATTTAAAAGTGGGGGAAGGATATGAACAGACACTTTACAAAAGAAGACATCTATGAGGCCAACAAATATATGAAAAAATGCTCATCATCACTGTTTATTAGAGAAATGCAAATCAAAACCACATTGAGATATCACCTAATGCCAGTTAGAATGGCGATCATTAAAAAATCAGGAGACAACAGATGCTGGAGAGGATGTGGAGAAATAGAAACACTTTTACACTGTTGGTGGGAGTGTAAATTAGTTCAACCATTGTGGAAGATAGCATGGCAATTCCTCAAGGACCTAGAAATAGAAATTCCATTTGACCCAGCAATCCCATTACTGGGTATATATCCAAAGGATTATAAATAGTTCTATTATAAGGACACATGCACACGAATGTTCATTGCAGCACTGTGTACAATAGCAAAGACTTGGAAGCAACCCAAATGCCCTTCGAGGATAGACTGGACAGGGAAAATGTGGCACATATACACCATGGAATACTATGCAGCCATAAAAAAGGATTAGTTTATGTCCTTTGTAGGGATGTCAATGAACCTGGAAACCATCATTCTAAGCAAACTGACACAAGAACAGAAAATCAACCACCACATGTTCTCACTCATAGGTGGGTGTTGAACAATGAGAACACATGGACAGAGGGAGGGGAGCATCACACACTGGGGTCTGCGGGGTGGTGGGGAACTAGAGGAGGGACAGTGAGGGGTGGGGAGCTGGGGAGGGATAACATGGGGAGAAATGCCAGATATAGATGATGGGGAGGAAGGCAGCAAAACACATTGCCATGTATGTACCTATGCAACAATCTTGCATGTTCTTCACATGTACCCCAAAATCTAAAATACAAATATATATTTTTTAAAAAAAGAGAGAGAAAAGTATTGTAAGGAGTTAATAGCACTTGGAGTTACTGATTTAATAGCCCCTTATTTAATTAAGGAGTAGAGAAACACATTGAGAGAGTCATAGATTAGAGCTTATAACTGAAGGATAACTCCAGGCAAGAATTGCCCTTTTGCCCCTTTATCTCTGCTCCATACATTGAAATTTATACTTAAAAATTATGAAAATATACATACCTAGGAAAAAGTAAAAGATCAATATCAAAGTTCTTAGTTTAAAAAGAGACACTGAATTCACTTAGGATCTCAGATGTGGTCTTCTTAGACTACGTGGAGACAAGAAAGAGAATAACAAAAATGGGCAGAAGGGGGAAGATCCAAGATGGCCGGTTAGGAGCAGCTCAGGATTGCAGCTCCCAGTGAAAGCGCAGAGGGTTAGCGGACACCGCACTTCCAGACGGATTTTTAATGCCCACAGACCAGGAGATTCCCAGGCAGAGGAACCCCACGGGTCACCAACGAGGCTGTTTTGGCCAGCGCAGCTGTTTTGCTGGTGCCCTGGCGCAGTAGTTCCCGGTGCAGAGTAAACGGGACTGGGCCCCCTCTTAGCCAGCAAGGGGAGCTCCAGGAAGCTGCGGGAAGGCAGAATCACTCATTCATCTGTTTTAAAAAAAAAGGGGGGGGACTCAAACAGGGAACCAGGCCAGGAGATTCCTGGGCAAAAAAGCACCACGAATCTCAGGGCCACTGTTCCAGCTGGTGCAGTGGGTTGCCGCATGGAAAATCACACAGATCTTGGTGCCTGTTCAACAGGACACCAGAACACCTGGGAGAGAGCCGACTGTTCAACTAAGAAAAAAAAGAAAAAGGCTCTGAGGCAGGGAGCCAGGTGATCAGGCCCGGCTGGTCCCACCCCCACAAAAAAATAAATAAATAAATAAATAAACAGCAAGTGGAAACACTCTGGGTTGAGAGTTTCACAGCAAACACAGCTGAACCCGGGATGGTCCAGCTCTGTGGGGAAGGGGCGTCTGCCATTACCAAGGCACTCCACCACTACGGAGGCAGTCTGCCATTGCTGAGGCAACCCGCCATTACAGAGAGAGTCTGTCATTACAGAGGTGGGCCACGGTTACCGAGGCAGTTCTAACTACATCCATATAAACAGGACTGCAGGGAAGTTCACACGGCAGCTGGGCAGAGACCACAGCAGCTCAGTGAAGCCTCTGCAGGCAGACAGTGACTAGACTGCCTCCTTGCTATGCAGGGCAGCCCTGAAAAAAAAAAGCAGCAGCACAGCGGAAACTCATAAATAAAGCCCTAACTCCCCAGGACAGAACACCTGGGGAAAAAAAGGGGGTTATGAGTTCTGCTGCAGCAGACTTAAACGTACCTGCCCAGGAGCTCTGAATGAACAACACAGCTCACAGCTCAGCACTTGAGCTACTATAAAGGACAGACTGTCTCCTCAAGCAGCTCCCTGACCTCCATATATCCAAAGAGTCACCTCATAAAGGAGAGCTCAGACTGACATTTGGCAGGTATCCTTCTGGGACAAAGCAGAAGAAGAAACTGGTAGCAACCCTTACTCTTCTGCAGCTGCTGCAGGTGATCCCCAGGCAAGCAGGGCCTGGAGTGGACTTCAGCAGTCTTACAGCAGAGGGGCCAGACTGTTAGAAGGAAAACTAAGAAACAGAAATAACTTCATCATCAACAAACAGGATGTCTACTCAGAGACCCAATCAGAAAGTCAGCAACTACAAAGACGACAGGTGGATAAATCCATAAAGATGGGAAGAAACCAGCAGAAAAGGGATGAAAACACCTGAAACCAGAACACCTCTCCTCCTACAAGGGATCACAACTCCTCACCAGCAAGGGAACAAGACTGGATGGAGAAAGAGTGTGAGGAAATGACAGAATCAGCCTTCAGAAGGTGGGTAATAAGAAACCTCTGTGAGCTAAAAGAACATGTTCTAACCCAATGCAAAGAAACTAAGAACCTTGAAAAAAGACTTGACAAAATGCTAACGAGAATGAACAACTTAGACAGGAATATAAGTGAATTGATGGAGCTAAAAAACACAACATGAGAACTTGGTGAAATATGCACAAGTTTCAACAGCCAAATTGACCAAGCAGAAGAAAGGATATCAGAGGTCGAAGATCAACTCAATAAAATAAAACAAGAAGGCAAGATTAGAGAAAACAGGGTAAAAAGGAATGAACAAAGTCAGCAAGAAATATGGGACTATGTGAAAAGACCTAATCTACGTTTGATAGGTGTACCTGAATGTGACGAAGAGAATGAATCCAAGGTGGAAAATACTCTTCAGGATATTATCCAGGAAAACCTCCCCAGCCTAGCAAGGCAGGCCAATATTCAAGTCCAGAAAATACAGAGAACACCACAAAGATATTCCTCAAGAAGAGCAACCCCAAGGCACATACTCATCAGATTCACCAGGGTTGAAATGAAGGAGAAAATGCTAAGGGCAGCCAGAGAGAAAGGTCGGGTTACCCACAAAGGGAAGCCCATCAGACTCACAGCAGATCTCTCAGCAGAAACCCTACAAGCTAGAAGAGTCTGGGGGCCAATATTCAACATCCTTAAAGAAAAGAACTTTCAACCCAGAATTTCATATCCAGCCAAAGTACGCTTCATAAGTGAAGGAAAAATAAAATCCTTTGTGAACAAGCAAGTACTCAGAGATTTCATCACCACCAGGCCTGCTTTACAAAAGCTCCTGAAAGAGGCACTACACATAGAAAGAAACAACCAGTACCAGCCACTCCAAAAACATACCAAGTGGTAAAGAGCATCACACAATGAAGAAACTGCATCAACTAATGGGGAAAATAGCCAGCTAGCATGAAAATGGCAGGATCAAATTCACACATAACAATATTAACCCTAAACATAAATGGACTAAATGCCCCAATCAAAAGACACAGACTGGAAAATTGGATAAAAAGCCAAAAGCCATCAGTGTGCTGTATCCAGGAAACCCATCTCACATGCAAGGATACACAAAGGCTCAAAATAAAGGGATGGAGGAAGATTTACCAAGCAAATGGAGAGCAAAAATAGCAGGAGTTGCAATTCTCATCTCTCATAAAATAGACTTTAAAGCAACAAAGATCAAAAGAGACAAAGAAGGACATTACATAATGGTAAAAGGATCAATGCAACAACAAGAGCTAACAATCCTAAATATATATGCACCCAATACAGGAGCACCCAGATACATAAGGCAAGTTCTTAATGACTTACAAAGAGACTTAGACTCCCACACAATAATAGTGGGAGACTTCAACACACCATTGTCAATATTAGACAGATCAACGAGACAGAAAATTAACAAGGATATCCAGGACTTGAACTCAGACCTGGACCAAGCAAACCTAATAGACATTTACAGAACTCTTCACGCCAAATTCACAGAATATACATTCTTCTCAGCACCACATCACACCTACTCTAAAATTGACCACATTATAGGAAGTAAATCACTCCTCAGCAAATGCAAAAGAATAGAAATCATAACAAACAGTCTCTCAGACCACAGTGCAATCAAGTTAGAACTCAGAATTCAGAAACCAACCCAGAACCACAGAGCTTCACGGAAACTGAACAACTGGCTCTTGAATGTTGCCTGGATAAACAATGAAATGATGGCAGAAATAAAGATGTTCTTCAAAACCAAAAAGAATGAAGACACAACATACCAGAATCTCTGGGACACATTTAAAGCAGTCTCTAGAGGAAAATATATAGCAATAAGTGCCCAGATGAGAAGCAAGGAGAGATCTAAAATTGACACCCTGTGGTCAAAATTGAAAGAGCTAGAGGAGCAAGATAAAAAAAACTCAAAACCTAGCAGAAGACAAGAAATAACTAAGATCAGAGCAGAACTGAAGGAGATAGAGACACAAAAAACCCTTCAAAAAATCAATAAATCCAGGAGCTGTTTTTTTTGAAAAGATCAACAAAATAGACAGACCACTAGCCAGATTAATAAAAAAGAAAAAAGAGAATAACCAAATAGATGCAATAAAAAACGATAAAGGGACTATCACCACAGATGCCACAGAAATTCAAACCATCATCAGAGATTATTACAAACAACTCTATGCACATAAACTAGGAAACCTGGAAGAAATGGATAAATTCCTGGACACTTACACCCTTCCAAGCCTAAACCAGGAAGAAGTCAAAACCCTGAATAGACCAATAACAAGGTCTGAAGTCGAGGCAGCAATTAAGAGCCTACCACCCAAAAAAAGCCCAGGTCCAGATGGGTTCACAGCCGAATTCTACCAGACATACAAAGAGGAACTGGTACCATTCCTTCTGAAACTATTCCAAATAATCCAAAAAGAGGGATTCCTTCACAAATCATTTTATGAGACCAACATCATCCTGATACCAAAACCCGGCAGAGACTCAACAAGAAAAGAAAACTACAGGCCAATATCCATGATGAACATAGATGCAAAAGTCTTCAATAAAATACTGGCAAGCTGATTGCAACAGCATATCAAAAAGCTTATCCACCATGACTATGAAGGATTCATCCCAGGGATGCAAGGCTGGTTCAACATATGCAAGTCTATAACCATAATTCACCACAAAAACAGAACCAAAGACAAAAACCACATGATTATGTCAATTGATGCAGAGAAGGCCTTCGACAAAATTCAACAGCCCTTTATGCTAAAAACCCTCAATAAACTAGGTATTGATGGAACGTATCTCAAAATAATAAAAGCTATTTATGACAAACCAACAGCCAATATCATACTGAATGGGCAAAAACTGGAAGCATTCCCTTTGAAATCTGGCACTAGGCAAGGATGCCCTCTCTCACCACTCCTATTCAATATAGTACTGGAAGTTCTAGCCAGAGCAATCAGGCAAGAAAAAGAAATAAAGGGTATTCAAATAAAAAAGGAGGAAGTCAAATTGTCTCTATTTGCAGACAACATGATTGTATGTCTAGAAGACCCCATCGTCTCAGCCCAAAATCTCTTGAAACTGATAAGCAACTTCAGCAAAGTCTCAGGATACAAAATCAATGTGCAAAAATCACAAGCATTCCTATACACCAATAACAGACTTAAAGAGAGCCAACGAACTGCCATTCACAATTGCTACAAAGAGAATAAAATACCTAGGAATACAACTAACAAGGAACGTAAAGGACCTCTTCAAGGAGAAGTACAAACCACTGCTCAACGAAATAAGAGAGGACACAAACAGATGGAGAAACATTCCATGTTCATGGTTAGGAAGAACCAATATCGTTAAAATGGCCATAGTGCCCAAAGTAATTTACAGATTCAATGCTATCCCCATCAAGCTACCAAAGACCTTCTTCACAGAACTGGAGAAAACCACCTTAAACTTCATATGAAACCAAAAGAGAGCCTGCATAGCCAAGTAAATTCTAAGCAAAAAGAACAAAGCGGGAGGCATCACACTGCCAGACATCAAACTATACTACAAGTGTACAGTAATCAAAAGAGCATGGTACTGGTACCAAAACAGAGATATAGACCAATGGAACAGAACAGAAGCCTCAGAGGCATGACAACATATCTAGAACCATCTGATCTTTGACAAACCTGACAAAAACAAGCAATGGGGAATGGATTCCCTGTTTAATAAATGGTGTTGGGAAAACTGGCTAGCCATACGCAGAAAGCAGAAACTGGACCCCTTCCTGACACCTTACACTAAAATTAACTCCAGATGGATTAAAGACTTAAACATAAGACCAAACACCATAAAAACCCTAGAAGAAAACCTAGGCAAAACCATTCAGGACATAGGCGTAGGCAAGGACTTCATGACCAAAACACCAAAAGCATTGGCAACAAAAGTCAAAGTAGACAAATAGGACCTAATCAAACTCCACAGCTTTTGCATGGCAAAAGAAACAGTCATTAGAGTGAATCAGCAACCAACAGAATGGGAAAAAATTTTGCAGCTTACCCATCTGACAAAGGGCTGATATCCAGAATTTACAAACAACTAAAACAGATTTACAAGAAAAAAACAAACAAGCCCATTCAAAAGTAGGCGAAGGATATGAACAGATACTTTACAAAAGAAGACATACATGAAGCCAACAAACATATGAAAAAATGCTCATCATCACTGGTCATTAGAGAAATGCAAATCAAAACTACATTGAGATACCATCTCACGCCAGTTAGAATTGCGATCATTAAAAAATCTCCAGACAACAGATGCTGGAGAGGATGTGGAGAAATAGGAACACTTTTACACTGTTGGTGGGAGTGTAAATTAGTTCAACCACTGTGGAAGACAGTGTGGCGATTCCTCAAGGACCTAGAAATAGAAATTCCATTTGACCCAGCAATTCCATTACTGGGTATATATCCAAAGGATTATAAATCGTTCTACTATAAGGACACATGCACACGAATGTTCATTGCAGCACAGTTTACAATAGCAAAGACCTGGAACCAACCCAAATGCCCATCAATGATAGACTGGACAGGTAAAATGTGGCACATATACACCATGGAATATTATGCAGCCATAAAAAACGATGAGTTCACGTCCTTTGTAGGGACATGGATGAACCTGGAAACCATCATTCTCAGCAAACTGACACAAGAACACCAAATCAAGCACCGCATGTCCTCACTCATAGGTGGGTGTTGAACAATGAGAACACATGGACACAGGGAGGGGAGCACTCCACACTGGGGTCTGGTGGGGGGAAATAGGGGAGAGACAGTGGGGGGTGGGTAGTTGGGGAGAGATAGCATGGGGAGAAAGTCCAGATATAGATTAAGGGGAGGAAGGCAGCAAATCACACTGCCACGTATGCACCTATGCAACAATCTTGCATGTTCTTCACATGTGCCCCAAAACCTAAAATGCAATTAAAAAATAGAGAATAACAAAAATGTAAATAGCATAGGCTCGGACAATAACCTCTATCTGCTAACTAGTCATTACAAACAAAACTAACATGGCCATAATATAATTTGGTGGCCTGAGTCTCTGCACTGTGGTTGTTGCCAGGAAACAATGGGGTTTCACAGCTCGGGACGACCATAGAAGCTGAGGTCTAGTACTCCCCACCATCTACCAAATGAATTGAAATAAGAAAGATCGAAGTCAAAGTCATATGGAAACAGCAGAAATTAGGGCTAGAAGAGATTTATCCAGATGTCTGATCCCACATGCATGTCAATATTTAGAAAAAAAAAAAAAAAAAAAAACTTTAAAAAGTGGAAAGAGGTTGGGCATGGTGGCTCAGGCCTGTGGGAGGCCAAGGTGGGTGGGCCACCCGGACAATATGGTGAAACACCATCTCTATTAAATATACAAAAAAATTAGCTGGGCTTGGGGGCGCATGCCTGTAATCCCAGTTACTTGGGAGGCTGAGGCATGAAAACCGCTTGAACCTGGGAGATGGAGGTTGCCGTGAGCCAACATCCTGCCACTGCACCCCAGCCTGCCCAACAGAGTGAGACTTTGTCTGAAACAAACAAACAAACAAAAACAAAGTGGAAAGAAAACTAGATAGAATTGCATCAAAAGATGCATATACTGGCTTTGTGACTTCAGGCAAATTACCTGATGCTCTTAGCCTCATTATCCACAGTCATCAAATAGCAATGATAAAAATTACTTAGTAGCATTCTTATCAGGATTCATGAAATAAATGATGTAAAAATGCAAAAATATCTTTAAACTATTTAAAACAAGGTCAAATTGGCAGCCCCAAGGTATTTGTTTAGCCTGAAGAGTTTTTGTAATCTTTTAAAAAAAAACTGTTGTTTGTATTTTGAAAATTTACATATGTCACATAAAATATAGGATTTGGATATCTCTTTAAAATAAGAAAGTCTGGCAAAACAGAATTTGCATTTTCCCATAGCCGCAATCAGCTAGATATGAATAAAAGTCCTCATCACCATACATACTCAGGCAGTCTCCATTTCCAACGGTTCCCAACCAGCCCATGTCATTCATCAGTGTATATTCCTGGCACTTGTTGGCATATACGATGCTCACCCTTGATTAAGGCTTGATTAAAATATTAGGTTTTGTTATGTTCAGCCATAGGGGTCTTAATGATCACTACAGGCTGATACATGTGTGTACTTTCCATGGAACAACGCAGAATAAAATAAATGTAGAATACGTATATTTTTTTATTACATAGGAGTACAGAAGAAGCATTTGTGGAATATAAAGTATTCTTGCAAAAAAAAATCCTAAACATATGACCCTACCATATTTCTCTTATATCTAGTGTAAATTTATCTATTTATAAAGAGAACCAGACAGTGGCAAAAACCTCAAGTCTTTCAGTTAAACTTCATTTCTTGAATAATGTGAAGAGTATACTCAGGAGCACCCAGAGAGGCCAGGTGTTGGAATGTCTTCAAAGATGATAAATATGCTATAATAGAAGAAAGTGCTCATCTTGACACACATATTAACAAGTGTAGAAATCTCTTAAATTTCTGAAAACAAGTAACTTGTGAAAAGAAAAGTGTTGGGAAGGATGTGAAGAAATTTTGAAACTCTCTGAACTGTTGGTGGAAAGGCAAAATGGTGTAACCACTACATAAAAAAAGGATAACGGTACCTCAAAAAATTAAAAACACAAGCAGTATGTGATCTAGGTATTTATCCAAAAGAACTGAAACTAGGATCTTGAAGAGATTTGCACCCTGGTGATTATTGCAGCATTGTTCCTAATACCTACTATGTAGAAACATCTAAATGGCCATCAAAAGATCAACAGATGAAGAAACTGTGGTAATGCAATGAAATATTATTCAGGCTTAAAAAGGATATGCGACGACATGGATGAACCTTGCAGACATTATGCTAAGCAAAATAAGCCAGTTACAGCAGGACAAATAGCACATGATTCCACTTATATGAGGTATCTAAAAGAGTCAAACTCAGATTCAGAGAGTGGAAACGTGGTTAATAGGGGTAAGAGTAGTGGGAAGTTGTTAATCAGTGGGCATAAACTTTTAATTACGCAAGATGAATATGTTCTAGAGATCTTCTATACAACACTGAACCTATAGTTAACTTATTAATGGTTAAGCGTTTTGAGTGTAAATTTAAAATTTTGTTAAGAGGGTAGACCTCATGTTTCACACTCTTACTACAATAAATTTTTTTTTTTTTGAGACAGAGTTTTGCTCTTGTTACCCAGGCTGGAGTGCAATGGCGCGATCTCGGCTCACCGCAACCTCCACCTCCTGGGTTCAGGCAATTCTCCTGCCTCAGCCTCCTGAGTAGCTGGGATTACAGGCACGCGCCACCATGCCCAGCTAATTTGTATTTTTAGTAGAGACGGGGTTTCAACTATGTTGACCAGGATGGTCTCGATCTCTTGACCTCGTGATCCACCCGCCTCGGCCTCCCAAAGTGCTGGGATTACAGGTGTGAGCCACCACGCCCGGCCCTAAATGCATAAAAGTTTAAAGAAAACATGCATCTTTGCTTATGGAGCTCTTAGATGCAGTGTTTCAGTCTATCTGAACATAATCCATCTAATACAATATGAGGATACTTCCTAAAGGTTACTTAAGAAAATTTTTTCCAGGTCATAAAATGGCTACAGTTACATTGTTTTAAAAAGTAAGAATTTAGGCCAGGCATGGTGGCTCACACCTCTAATCCCAGCACTTTGGGAGGCCAAGGCAGGCAGATTGCTTGGGGTCAGGAGTTCAAGACCAGCCTGGCCCAGATGGTGAAATGCTGTCTCTACTAAAAATACAAAAATTAGCTAGGTGTGGTGGCAGGCGCCTGTAGTCCCAGTTATTCAGGAGGCTGAGGCAGGAGAATTGCTTGAACCCCAAAGGCAGATGTTGCAGTGAGCCAAGATAGTACCACTGCACTCCAGCCTGGGTGACAGAGTGAGACTCCATCTCAACAACAACAGCAAAAAAAAAAATAATGATTCTGCAAAGACTTATCAATCAAATGGAGAGCAAAAAAAAACAACAAAACAAAACAAAAAGAAAAAAACAGGAGTTGTAACTTTTGTCTCTGACAAAATAGACTTTAATAGTAACAAAGACTAAAAGAAACAAAGAAGGACATTATATAATGGTAAAAAGATCAGTGCAACAACAGGAGTCAATGATCATAAATATATATGCACCCAATATAGGAACGCCCAGATACATAAGACAAGTTCTTAATGACTTATAAAGAGACTTGGACTCCCACACAATAATAGTGGGAGACTTTGACACCACATTGTTAATATTCAACAGACCAACAATATAGAAAATTAACAGGGACATCTATGATTTGAACTCAGATCTGGAACAAGTAAACTCAGTGAACATTTATAGAATTCTTCACCCCAGGTCCATAGAACATACATTTTTCTCAGTATCATATTACACCTATTTTGAAAGTGACCACATAATTGGAAGTAAATCACTCTTCAGCATTTGCATAGCATTTCACAGACTTAAATGAAATATTGGTTGGCTGTTTGTTTGTTATTTTCTTCCCTTATTCCTTCTTGTCTCTGCTGTTAAGCACAATTATTGGCATAAAAGAGGTTTTTAATACCTATTTTTAGATTGCATTCCAGCCTGGGCAATAGAGCAAGACTCCTGTTTTCTCTCCCCCTTTCTCCTTCTCTTTCTTTCTTTCTTCTCTTTTTCTCTTCTTCCCTCTTTCCCTCCATCTCTCCCTCCTTCCTTCCTTGATAAAAAAAAAAATTATAATGGATTTGATCATACAAAAAAATTATATTAATTTATTTTCCAACCAGCAATGAAAGTGATTTTCATTTTACATAGCCCCCACCAAAAAATAGTTTTTTGAAAAGTCTTTATTTCTATATTGTAACTTATTGTCTTATTTTTAAATTACTTTATGACTACTAAATTTATATGTATATATCATCTTTTCTTTCTCCAAAGTCCTATTCACTCTTTTACCCATGTTTCTATTAAGGAGCACATAGTTTACTTAATAATTTGTGAGCATTTTTGTTGTCTTAAAGATAGGAAACATTTGTCAGTCATATATGTTGCAAATACTTCCCCAGTTTGCCTTCTAATTTTGAAGTTTTTTATGTAGAAAAATGTATCAATATTTTATTTTTATTAATTTATTTATTTATTTTGCTTTTAGGCTTGGAAAAGTTTTTATACTTTAAAATTTTCATAGCTTCTTCATTTTAAACTCTTTAAACTCTCAGGAATTTATTTCAACAAAGGCATGAAGGAAAATCTATTTTTTTATCCAAACAATGATGCTATATTTCCTGTTTTACTTATTAAATGATCTTTCCATTCATCATGAAGTTAAAATGCCACCTTTAGTTTAGTATAAATTTCTATATTTTTTAGAGTCTATTTCTTGCCTTTCTATTCTACATCTGTGACTTTTTCTTTTCTCACTATTATGGTACATTAATATCTGAAGTTTTATAATATGTTTTAATATTTGCAAGTGAAAGTTCAATTTCACACAACATTTTTCTCTCTCAGAATGTTTTTGGACATTCTCTTATTTTTTTTTTTTTTTTTTAATTGCATTTTAGGTTTTGGGGTACATGTGAAAAACATGCAAGGTTGTTGCATAGGTACATATGTGGCAGTGTGATTTGCTGCCTTCCTCCCCTTCACCTATATCTGGCATTTCTCCCCATGCTATCCCTCCCCAACTCCCCACCCCCCTCTATCCCCCCCTCCCCCCCAACAGACCCCAGTGTATAGTGCTCCCCTCCCTGTGTCCATGTGTGTGACATTCTCATCTGTTTGTTCTTCCAGATGATTTTAGAAATGATTATGTCAACTCTGACAAAAAAAGTCTGTGAAGATTAAATTACATTAAACAAACAAATTATATTGCAGAGAATGATATTCTTAAAATAGCTTGTCTCCCGGGTATTCCGATAGTTCTTAAACCGTAAATCATCCTATTCTAAATCAGGACTATTTTTATGAACTTGAAGCTTCCTAGGAAATATTTCACAGTCCTGTCACCAGCCCTAATAAACGTGGTCATTGCCACGTATGTCCAATTGCAGCAAAGGACAGTAATAATATAGTAATTATAACAGTAATATCAGGTTTTTTAATTATCCAGGTTGGCTTCAATGTCCTCTAACATTAAAATACGGAAACTCAACACCCTTTGGTGATATGAATCTAATATGTACATAATATATCAAAGCTAAAAATCTAAAGTCTATAAGCATTTCTCAGTTTGGAAAATCTTGAAAGGAATTAGCAGTCTCCTTTTAGTTTTTTCACAGAGGAAACTGGGAAGTTCTCAATAGTATTTTTTATTTTCTCATAATCACTATAGTGTCCTGTTTCATGGCCTTATGTAGTGTACATATAATTATAAAATTTTCCCATCAAACAACTTAAAATACATTTGCCTTACCCTGAGTCAGAGAACTCTAAAAAATTAGTAATACAGAATGGGATCTATAGCAGACACAGTTTCCCTGAGGAATAACTGGTATTGCCAAATACATAAAAAGAACTTTCCAGGAATTGGGGACCAAAAACATCCAAGAATGAATGAACAGTCTGCTTCCCACATACCTCAAATCTCTGAGCAGCTTTGTGGGTATAGGGCTGTGTGCATATGGCTAGAAGCTCATTAAATTTTTTATATAAAATGGCTTCAAATTTTAGACCACTATTATATATGTCTCTAGCAGAAAAAGAATTGTCTTGTAGTAAGGTAGGACTTACTAAAGGGTGTTCTGCTTTAATATGTACATAAAAAGTGGTTCTGAATAAGTTTGAAGAAGGCAGAGTTTAAGTTAAATAGGCCTCTTTACAATGGGATTTCTCAAGGTCTTTAACATACAAGTGTGAATCTTCAGAACAAGAAGAATTTGCAGCACTTTCTGAACAACTGACACAGAATCCTTTTTTAAGGTAGTCACTAATGATCTAAGGAAACTTTTCAGGAATACTAACTATTGGGATAGAACCCACATTAGAAAGTTTTCTAGTTTTCCACCAAATAATAACAGCTGTTACTCAAAATCATACATTTGCCTATAGAAAACCGAAATGTAATTGCATGCTGGATTCATTAGTGGGTTTTCATCTCTGACCCACCCCACCACTTACTGGCAACATGTGTCCTTAGTTAATATCAGATTTCTCATGTATAAAATCAAAGAAATAATAAGATCTCACAGAACTTGTTCAAAGATTAAAATAACAAATGCAAAAGTGACTTTTTAAACTGTAAAAAAAAAAGTCTATACATAATATATTATCAAACCTGTTTACCTTGATAGAAGAGAAACTAGACATTTACAATGGAAAACTGCACATGATGAAATGATTCTCTTTCATAAATTAGTTAATGAAATCTACAAGGAACAATGAGGGTAAATGCATTTTAAAATCTGAAAATGTTTCCATTATATTCACCCTCTACTCTAGTACCATATTGATTATTGTGTTAGTTCTATTGCATTAGCTACTAAAAGATAACTCAAAATACTAGTGACTTAAGACAGAAGTTTAGTTTCCTTTTCTGTATCTGAGCAAGGACAACTGAGAAGAAATACAATGTCTAAGCCTGAGGCTCCTTCTGGTGGTTTTGCCAGAACTTGAGGGTAATATTCACCCACAAGGACCCAGAAGGAAAGGGGAAGAAAAAAAAAAGCAGTTGCACACATCACTCCTGCTTACATACTTTTGACCAAATACAGATGGCCACAACTAGCTGCAAGGAAGGCAAGTAATTATAGTCTTTCTTCTGGGTGTCCATGTGTCCAGCTGAAATTTGAAAGGTCTATCATAAAAGGAAAAGGGAGAGAACATATAGTGAAAGACCATGGCCATTCTCTGCTACAATTATGTTATCTATTAATAGTATTAGGATCCTGAAGATTCTTTAATTATTTGTCCTGCATTTCTCAGATAATTATTATGTATACTAATCCTTGGAAATAAGAAAGTTACTGCAGAGGATGTTTACCCTCTTTTTTAAATACTTCAACCTAATTTCCTAAATATCATATATCAGAAGTCTCCATGTCAATTAGACTAATCATAGAGGGACAAGAGAAAGGTGAAGCCCAATGCAAGGAAATCCAAAAAATTATACAAGAACTGAAGGGAGAAATATTCAAGGAAATAGATAGCTTAAAGAAAAAACGATAAAAAAAATTCAAGAAACTAGGTAAGCACAGTGGCTCATGCCTGTAACACCAGCACTTTGGGAGGCCAAGGAGGGAGGAACACCTGAGGTCAGGAGTTCGAGACCACCTTGGCCAACACAGTGAAACCCTGACTGTATTAAAAAATGCAAAAATGAGCCAGGCATGGTGGTGGGTACCTGTAATCCCAGCTGCTTGGGAGGCTGAACCAGGAAAATCACTTGAACCCAGAAGGCGAAGGTTGCAGGGAGTCAAGATAGTGCCACTGCACTCCAGCCTGGGCAACAGAGCAAGACTCCATCTCAAAAAAAAAAAAAATGAAGAAACTTTGGACACACTTTTAGAAATGTGAAATACTCTGGGAAGGCTCAGCAATAGAATGGAACAAGTAGAAGAAATAAATTCAGAACTCAAAGACAAGGTCTTCTAATTAACCCAATCCACTGAAAAAGAAAAAAGAGTAGGAAAATCTGAACAAAGCCTCCAAGAAGTCTGGGATTATGTTAAATGACCAAACATGATAATAATCAGTGTTCCTGAGGAAGAAGATAAATCTAAAAGCTTGGAAAACATACTCGGGAGAATAATTGAGGAAAACTTCCCCAGTCTTGCTAGAGACCTAGACATCCAAAAACGAGAAGCACAAAAACACCTGGAAAATTCATCACAGAAAGATCTTCACCTAGGCACAAAGTCATCAGGTTATCCAAAGTTAAGACAAAGGGAAGAAACTTAAAAGCTGCCAGATTAATAAAAAAGGGAGAAGAATCAAATAGATGCAATAAAAAATGATAAAGGGGATATCACCACTGATTCCACAGAAATACAAACTACAATCAGAGATTACTACAAACAACTCTATGCACATAAACCAGTAAACCTGGAAGAAATGGATAAATTCCTGGACACTTGCTCCCTTCCAAGTCTAAACCAGGAAGAAGTTGAAACCCTGAATAGACCAATAACAAGGGCTGAAGTTGAGGAAGAAATTAATAGCCTACCAATCAAAAAAAGTCCAGGTCTAGATGGGTTCAAAGCTGAATTCTACCAGATGTACAAAGAGGAGCTGGTATCATTCCTTCTGGACTATTCTAAAAAATACAAAAAGAGGGAATCATTCCCAAATCATTTTATGAGACCAACATCATCCTGATAACAAAACCCGGCAGAGACTCAACAAAAAAAGAAAACTTCAGGCCAATATCCATGATAAACATAGATGCAAAAATCTTCAATAAACTACTGGCAAACCAATTGCAACAGCACATCAAAAAGCTTATCCATCACGATCAAGTAGGATTCATCCCGGGGATGCAAGTCTGGTTCAACATATGCAAATCTATAAATGTAATCCACCACATAAACAGAACCAAAGACAAAAACCACGATTATCTCAATAAATGCAGAGAAGGCCTTCGACAAAATTAAACAGCTGTTTTGCTAAAAAGTCTCAATATACTAAGTATTGAAGGAACATATCTCAAAATTATAAAAGCTATTTACAACAAACCTACAGCCAATATCATACCGAATGGGCAAAAACTGGAAGCATTCCCTTTGAAATCCGGCACTAGACAAGGATGCACTGTCACCACTCCTATTCAATATAGTATTGGAAGTTCTAGCCAGAGCAATTAGGCAAGAAAAAAAATAAAGGGTATTCAGTTAGGAAAAGAGGAAGTCAAATTGTCTCTATTTGCAGATGACATGATTGCATACTTAGAAGACCCTATCATCTCAGCCCAAAATCTCCTTAAACTGATAAGTAACTTCAGCAAAGTCTCAGTATACAAAATCAATGTGCCAAAATCACAAGCATTTTTATACACTAATAACAGACTAATAGAGAGCCAAATCATGAGCAAACTCCCATTCAAAATTGCTACAAATAGAATAAAATACTTAGGAATACAACTAACAAAGGATGTAAAGTTCTCTTCAAGGAGAACTACAAACCAGTGCTCAAGGAAATAAGAGAGGACACAAACAGATGGAGAAACATTCCATGGTCATGGATAGGAAGAATCAGTATTGTGAAAATGGCCATACTGCTCAAAGTAATTTATAGATTCAATGCTATCCCCATCAAGCTAGCAATGACCTTCATCACAGAACTGAAAAAAACCACCTTAAACTTCATATAGAACCAAAAGAGAGCCCGCATAGCCAAGACAATCCTAAGCAAAAAGAACAAAGCTGGAGGCATCACGCTGCCTGACTTCAAAATATACTACAAGCCTACAGTAATCAAAAGAGCATGGTACTGGTACCAAAACAGAGACATAGACCAATGGAACAGAAAGAGGCCTTGGAAGCAATGCCACACATCTACAACCATCTGATCTTTGACAAACTGGACAAATACAAGCAATGGGGAAAGGATTCCCTGTTTAATAAATGGTGTTGGCAAAACTGGCTAGCAGTGTGCAGAAAGCAGAAACTGGACCCCTTCCTGACACCTTACACTAAAATTAACTCCAGAGGATTAGAGACTTAAACATAAGACCTGACACCATAAAAACCCTAGAAGAAAACCTAGGCAAAACCATTCAGGACATACACATAGTCAAGACTTCATGACTGAAACACCAAAAGCATTGGCAACAGAAGCCAAAATGGACAAATGGGACCTAATTAAACTTAAGAGCTTCTGTACAGCAGAAGAAACAATCATTAGTGTAAACTGGCAACTGAGAGAATGGGAAAAACTGATTGCAATCTACCCATCTGACAAAGGGCTAATATCCAGAATCTACAAAGAACTAAAACAGATTTACAAGAAAACAAACAAACAAACAAACCCATCCAAAAGTGGGAGAAGGATATGAACAGACACTTTTCAAAAGAAGACATATATGAGGCCAAAAAACATATAAAAAATGCTCATCATGACTGTTTATTAGAGAAATGCAAATCAAAACCACATTGAGTTTGATCACCTCATGCCAGTTAGAATGGTGATCATTAAAAAATCTGGACACAACAGATGCTGGAGAGGATGTGGAGAAATAGGAACACTTTTACACTGTTGGTGGGAGTGTAAACTAGTTCAACCATTGTGGAAGACAGTGTGGCGATTCCTCAAGGACCTAGAAATAGAAATTCCATTTGACCCAGCAATTCCATTACTGGATATATATCCAAAGGATTATAAATCATTCTATTATAAAGACACATGCACATATATGTTCATAGCAGCTCTGTTTACAATAGCAAAGACCTGGAACAAACCCAAATGCCCATCAATGATAGACTGGACAAGGAAAATGTGGCACATATACACCATGGAATACTATGCAGCCATAAAAAATGATGAGTTTATGTCCTTTGTAGGGACATGGATGAATCTGGAAACCATCATTCTCAGCAAACTAACACAAGAACAGAAAATCAAACACCACATGTTCTCACTCATAGGCGGGTGATGAACAATGAGAACACATGGACACAGGGAGGGTAGCATCACACACTGGTGTCTGTTGGGGCCAATGGAGGGACAGCAGGGGGGTGGGGAGGTCAGGGAGGGATAACATGGGGAGAAATGCCAGATGTAGGTGATGGGGGGATGGAGGCAGCAAACCACATTGCCATGTGTGTACCTATGCAACAATCCTGCATGATCTGCCCATGTACCCTAGAACCTAAAGTACAATTAAAAAAAAAAGCTGTGAGACAGAAGTACCAGGTAACCTATAAAGAAAAACCTATCAGATTAACAGCAGATTTCTCAGTAGAAACCCTACAACCTAGAAGGGATTGGGTCCCTATCTTTAGCCTCCTCAAACAAAACAGTTATCAGTGATGAATTTTGTATCCAGTGAAACTAAGCACCATATATGAAGGAAAGATACAATCATTTTCAGACAAACAAATACCAAGAGAATTCACCATTACCAAGCCACCACTAAAAGAACTGCTAAAAGGTGTTCTAAATCTTGAAACAATTCCTGAAAACACATCAAAACAGAACCTCTTTAAAACAGAAATCACACAGAACCTATAAAACAAAAATACATATTAAAAAGCAAAAAACAAACAAAAAACAAAAGTACACCGGCAACAAGAAACACAGTGAATGCAAAGGTACCTCACATTTCAATACTAACATTGAATGTAAATGGCCTAAATCCTCCACTTAAAAGATACAGAATCACAGAATGTGTAAGAACTCACGAACCAACTGTCTGCTGCCTTCAGGAGACTCACCTAACACATAAGGACTCACATAAACTTAAAGTAAAGGGGTGGAAAAAGGCATTTCATGCAAATGGACACCAAAAGCAAGCAGGGGTAACTAAGAAATGAGACAGCAACACAGTAATAATGGGGGACTTCAATACTCCACTGAGAGCACTAGACAGGACATCAAACCAGTAAGTCAATAAACAAACAATGGACTTAAACTATACCTTGGAACAAATGGACTTAACAGATAAATACAGAGCATTTCATCAAACAACCACCGAATACATCCAGATGGGTGGAATATTGTGAAAATGACCATACTGCCAAAGGCAATCTACAAATTCAGTGCAATCCCTATCAAAATACCACCATCACTCTTCACAGAATAGAAAAAACAACTCTAAAATTCATATGGAACCAAAAAAAGAGCCTGCATAGCCAAAGCAAGACTAAGCAAAAAGAACAAATCTGGAGGCATCACGCCACCTTGCCTAAAATAACACTTCTTTACTCTCTGTGTCCAGTCAGCCCTCCAATAATACCTTACTCTATTCATTCCTCTGTATTTTTCTTCATATAGCATGTATCACCACCTCACATCCTATTATATATTATATTTTGTGTGTGCATGTGTGTTTATGTGTATATATTCATGTTTTGGGTATACTAACTAGTATGTACATCCATGAAGATAGAAACTTTTATTCTTATATCCCCAACAGTTCTAAGCACATAGCAGACACAAAATAAATATTAATTCAATGGGTGAATAAATGAATCTTATTTACCAGTTGAATATCAAGATGTAAAAGAGAAAATGTAAAGTCCTAGGATCAAGCTTAAAAAAAAAGAAAAGAAAAGAAGGTACAGTTTTGCTACTACTTGCAACATCACTACTCTTAGGATGACAACCTTATTATATGTCTGAAGCCTTATATCTAATTTTGTAGAACAGGGAACTATGTCTACCAAAATAATTTCTGAATCATTAGAAATGTTTGTCAGAGCAATCAAAAAATGGAAAACTATGCAAAAGATAGAGTCAGATGATTGACATTTTTAGGTATGTTCAGTTAACAATTTGTAGTTTATAAAAACTTTGACTCTTTTAAGAAAAATGGCATCAAAGAGAAATTTCCAGGCTTTTAAAATAGATACATACATATATATAATGAGTATCTACTAGTAATATAAAATTATGAAAAATTATGTTTCCTGACCTGTAAAAAGAGAACACATTCATGCCAATTTCATGGGTCTACCAAGACAAAAAATCAACTTTTCACTTTGCTCACTACAGAAAAACATTGAAGTGCCATTGTGGTGGCAAGAATGAACAACACTCATTCATTGTTATTTTTCCTTTTCATCCTTTACAGTTGTCAGAGCAGTGATCCTAGCATTGTTCCACACAGTCAAATCATATTCAACTTCTTTGTCATTATGTAGCTTCTTTTAGATGACAAGAAGAAATTTTAGCAGTTTTCATTATAATGTACATGCTGAATTCTTCATTGTTTACTCTCACACACAGGGATACTAAACACAATTTATTATTGTTCAGATCAATACCCAGGGAAGAGAAATCCTCAATGTTCACAAGTCATGAACCTTTATTCTTCATTTCAATAAGCACAATCAGCAACTCCTCTGATGAGGAAATGCCAGGGCAGAAGAATTTCAGTTTCCTACAATAAGAAGTCACTCAAAGCCTGGACACACTGTATTTTAAATGTCTTACCCAAAAGTCCCACAGAAAAAAAATGTTATGTATGAAAATGATATTATTGGCCAGTGAGGGTAGCCCATGTCTGTAATCCAAGCACTTTGGGAGGCTGAGGTGGGCGGATAGCCTGAGGTCAGGAGTTTGAGACCAGCCTGGCCAATATGGTGAAACGCTGTCTCCACCAAGAAATACAAAAATTAGCTGAGCATGATGGCACCCATCTGTCATCCCAACTACTCGGGAGGTTGAGGCAGGAGAATCACTTGAACCCAGGAAGCAGAGGGTGCAGTGAGCTGAGATCATGCCACTTCACTTCAGCCTGGGCAACAGAGCAAAATTCTGTTTTGGAAAGAAAGAGAGGAAAGAAAGAGAGAAAGAGAGAAAGAGAGAGAGAGAAAAAAAGAAATAGAAAGAAAGTAAGAGAAGAGAGAGCGGGAGGGAGAAAGAGACAGAAAGAAAGGGAGGGAGGGAGAAGGGAAAGAAGGAGAAAGGAAGGAAGGAGAAAGGAAAAGGGAGGGAGGGAAGGGCGAAAGAAAGGAAAAGGGAGGGTGTGAAGGAAGGGAGGGAGGGAAGAAAAATGGTATCATTAACAATTTGCAAGGTATTGCGTTTCTTGATCATAGGGAGATTTTACAGAGCCAGTACCTCGGTACTGGCTGACATGTGGACTCTGACAGAAGAGTGGACATCTGTGCTATAGATGCTTCAGTGGTGTCATCACAGGCATAGTTTGAGTTTCACCTGACACAAAATGTGATTATAGTTTTAAGTAATAATCATAAAGGCAAGAAATTTACATTTCAGTCTAATAAAAACACTAAGATCTTCCTTAGCCAAGCAGCTGAAATCCTGCTAATGAGATTCATCATTGGCCTGCTTGGTTACCTTACTCTACACATGCAGAAATACACATCATTCCTCATAGATTTTGTGAATCTCCTAAGAGTAAAACATTCCCGAACAAAACACTATATGCTTAGGTAATACAGCAGAATAATCTCTTAAGAACCCATCAAGAGACAACTATTAAGTCTGTTCCTGGACAAGTTATTTTTCAATTAATGTTCCATGAGTAAATCTATTGGAAGCACTGTGGTAATTAACCCTGGAGCATAGAAAGATGACTCTGATGATAGTTTGGACCTCCACGTCAAGGGTATGGGCACATCCTACTGTATGGGTATTTCTACAATCTCACAGAAAAAATAGGATATGGCCACAGAAAATTATAGTATTATTGTATTCACTGCCACAGTAAGATGCATGTTTTAAGAATTAAGAATCTCTCCATCTTTTACTATAGTCTCTAAAAGTCTAAAACATCTATTCTTTGAATATTTCATATCACTGGTCTGTAAAACTCCCTTGGCCTGATGCTTTGGTGGTGCTGACTGGAGAAAGAGCTAGATTTTTAACAGTCATTATTATTTGTTTTATGTTTATTTGTCTCCTTGGGTTTTGTGCATCATTATCAATTTGCTTTTGAATTTTAACAATATATTTGATTTAACTCAATATATCTAAAATCCTATCATTTCAACATATAATCAAAACTTAAAATTTTTAATGAGACATTTTACATTCTTAGTAAATAATGTCTCCTAAGTCCAGTACATGTTCTACACTTACAGTACATCTCAATTCAGACTGAACACATTTCAAGTGCTCATAGCCCTACGTGGCAAGAGACTACCACATCAAACAGGGCAGCTGGAGATCTTACCTCCACTGACTTTTGAGATCTAATGATTCTCACACTACCTCATTCTGTAGTGACTGTGCTGCAAACACTTTGTCTAGATTCCGACATGATTTCCCAATTCTAAGCTACTGTTCACATTGAACTTTTAACTCCTGAATCACCGATTCCAGAAATGGACACTTTGTTTGGTTTTCTCAATACCTATTCCCTGTCTAACATTGTCCAGCTGCTACATAGCGGGCATGACATCAAGTAATTATTTAGTCTTTGCTCATTAGAAGAGAGTTCTATTTTTATAGAAAAGGTATCACTGAGTAGAAGAACATGCTGAATTCTCTGTGGATTCTTTAGATTTAGCTATGGGGAGCTTAACTATTTGGAATGTAAGACTATTATCTGGTTCCCAGATCCACTCATGGCTACTTACTGCTTGCTGATATAGTACACAGAAGAAAATAGCTTTTAAACATCAGATGCTAAATATTATCTTGGTCTCTCTCTTTAAATTTGTTCAGTGAAAAATTCCTAATTTGTTCTTACAGGCCAATGAATGATTCAATGTTTCAAGTTGGATGGGGCCAATGTTACCCTCTCAGAAAGACAGAGTAAAAAGTATGCCAATAATTTTCAAAATATACCTAACTCTCTCACCCCCAGTTAGCTTGGAAACCTTAGTAGTCTTTTATAGTCTTTTAACTTCTATTTTACCTTTGAGGGCAAACCTCTGTGGTTACAAGCATATGCTCACAGGCCAACTTTAACCTTGAAGATGTGTTTTGTTGAGTCACACATTGTTTAAAATTCATCTAAACCTACATTTAAAAATTGGGAGTGCTCGGCTGGGTACAGTGGCTCACACCGCTAATCCCAGCACTTTGGGAAGCTGAGATGGGTGGATCTTTTGAGGTCAGGAGTTCGAGACTAGCTTGGCCAATGTAGTGAGACCCTATCTCTACTAAAAGTACAAAAATTAGCCAAGCATGGTGGCACACGCCTGTAATCCTAGCTACTCAGGAAGCTGAGGTAGGAGAATCTCTTGAACTCAGGAGGTGGAGGCTGCAATGATCCAAGAGCGCATCGCCGCACTCCAGCTTGGGCAACAGAGACTCTGTCTAAAAAGAAAGAGAGAGAGAGAGAAGGAAGGAAGGAAGGAAGGAAGGAAGGAAGGGAGGAAGGGAGGAAGGGAGGAAGGGAAGGAAGGGAAGGAAGTGAAGGAAGGGAAGGAAGGGAAGGAAGGGAAGGAAGGGAAGGAAGGGAAGGAAGGGAAGGAAGGGAAGGAAGGAAGGAAAGAAGGAAAGAGAAACTGGAAGCTTTCATGTAAATATTTAGCTTTCTAGCTTCCTTTAAAAAGTTGTAAGGCTTATTCACACTGCGCATTCTTCCCACATGGTACTTTTTGGCTGAGCTGGACCTCTCAAGAGGAACCACACTCTTTCTATTTTGATGTATCTTATTGTTTTAAGGAACACATCTGTTTCAACTAAAGATTGAAATTTATTGGAATAAAGCCATGTGAAAATTATTTTAATAAGTATTTTGCTATAAAATAGAACAAAATGTATAAGACATAGATTCTCAGTTTATTATAAAATGGGTGCCTATATCATCACAATTCCAACTATAACATATTACTGGCACCAAGGATCCCTCCATTTGTCCATTCGTAATCAGAACCTCTACCTTCCCTGGGGAAACAACCAGTCTTCTAACTCTTGAAAATTTGTTCATTTTGCTTTTCAAAGTAGATACTCAAATTGACAACAATGGGCAAAACCCTGAGGACAAAGTAGCATCTATACTCCCCCTTACATCTCTAACTTCCCAAATCCATTTTTACTTTATCCGAGAGCCTCCAAAAATGTATGCAGCCCTGAGGACACCTTGCTTTTAGCCCAGTGAGACCCGTTTTAGACTTCTAGAAAGTCAGTCAGTAAATTTATGGTGTTGTAAGCCACTAAATTTGTGATAATTTGTTACAACAATGATGAAAACATAAAAGGATTTTTAAAATCTCTTTGTATTCCTAACACCTTTGCTCTGTAATTTTTGCATAAAGTTACAAACATCTCATATCATACAGCATTATAATTAACATAATGGCATGGTGCCATGCAATCCTTTCCACCGTGAATGTTTTTTTCTAATTTTAATATTACTGCAACTTTGTTTTTATTATTTTTGTTTTATTGTTACCTGTTTTTATTTTCAAACTTCCTGCTCATTTGTTTAATTTGTTAACCCTATTTAACAGTTTCTGTGATTTAATAATTGTTGTTCACTGTAATATGTAAGTTGTGCCTTATTCCTGCCATTTTGTCTCATGTTCTGATTGTTTATGTTTTTCTCTCCTTTTTCTTTCATGTTGGATTAATCAGGACTTTGGGACGAGGTGGGGGCTGTTAACTGGTTGTTTTCTCTAGTTATTCATTCTATTTCTGGCAGTTTCCCTTTTTTACTTTCTTTTTTTGTTTCTTCCTTTCTCTCTCTTTTCTTTTTTTATTAAAAGACATTAATAAGCAGGTTTTGAGAAAAAAAAAATAGCGGGGTTTTGACTTCTTTCTCTCCTGAACACATCTTCACAACCACTTTAACAATATTTTCATATCATGAATTCCCCTTTTTTCAATTCATTTTTACTTTTCCTGGATTTTTCTGGATTCCTGCCTCAAAGAATTCTCCCAAAGGGTATTTAGATGGTAAACTTTCTAAGACTAACAAGTCTGAAAATGTCTTTATTTTACTTTCACACTGAACGCCAATTTTCTGTAAAACAGTATTGGCTAAAACAATAGCACTGTCTCAAATTTTGAGGATATTCCTGTCTTATCTTCATGCATCTGGTGTTACTAATGAGTGAATAATGTGATTTTCTCTGATATTTTTATGACAGGCACTTTGCATTTTGTTTTTTGTGGTTCTTGCTATTTTATCTTTGACTTTTAGACATGTCACCACGCTGTTTATAGGCATAGATATGCTGTTGCCGCCCTCCACCACCCCAAATCCTTGTACCCCACAGTCAGAGGATCTCTTCAATCTAAAGATTAGAGTCATTATTCTATTTCCTCAATTATTTGTTCATCTTCCCCATGCTGTTCTTTCTCAATACCTCCATAAAACCATATGTTTCTCTAGATCTGCCCTCCATGACCCTTACCTTTGCTCTCACATGTGGTTGCCTTAGCTCTTTGCATTCAGCTCTGGATGTAGCCCTCCAAACCATCACCCATTTCAGTAATGCAGGCTTCAGTAACGTCCACTCTGCTATTTAGCCCGATTATTTCTTTCCCTTTTTTATCAAAAAGTTTTTAACCTCCAAGGACATTGCTTCTTTCTTATAATAGACTTTTCTTTCTAATAAACAAAGTATGCTTCAAATCTCTAGGATACTTATTTTGTTTATTCTAAAATTTTCTCTTTTCCCTGTATTAACTCTGTTCCCTTGGGGCATCTCTTTTCCTGTTTCTTGAATTTGAAGCTCTCCTTCATGATACTGACTTTTCTCAAATAAATGCTAATTTTTAATTACTATTCCTATTTATATATTTGTAGGAGGACGTTTTAATTGCACAACGAGACTTAAGCACTCTTTCAGGGTATCTTTGGCATCAAAACTCCCACTTTAGAGAAATTTTATTAGTGGGCTTTGACCTGAGAGTGAGGGAATGAACACAACTGTTATTCCATTCTTTAATTAAAATGTTGAGTAATTTATTCTCAACTGGAGTTGAGGTTATTCTGGGATTCTTCTGGGAAAATTCACATTTTATTTCCTTTACTTAGATGGGATTATGTATTCTTCATCTGTTTTATATCTTCCAGAAATTTCTTATTGTTGTGGTCTTTTCTCTCTTAATTCTCATAATAACCTAGTGAAATAAATACAACATCATGTCCACTTTAAAAAGAGAAAACTAAGGGACAAAACCTTTAAGGAGCTAGCCTCAGATATCACAGTCCGTGTCAGGATCAGTATTTAAAATCAGATCCCAAGACCACACACTGACTACGTTCACCATTCAGAGCAGGGCAGAAAACCTTCCCAGTGTGTTTCATTTGGCTTTTGACTGTACAATATTAGGAAACATTATCAGGAAACTTAAAGTGACCTCCAGCCCACAAGGTTCAAGGAAGCTGACTTTTGCTTCTAAATCTGGGAAAAATAAACATCCCAATTGTCCAGCAAGATATGAACTTACTCACTTAAGACAATAAATAAATAAATAAATAAATAAAAGAATGAAAGAATGAATGAATGTAGGTTTTCTCTAAGACTTGAAACAAACCTGAATAGACTGTATTTAAAGTTTGAAAAAAATCAAGGATTTCTTTGCAATGGTTCTTAAGTATCTATGCAGTTTCTTATTTGCTTAAATGGAAGTTCTGAAATAGTCACGTATGCCATACTTTTGACTAAAGCCAAAAACATACAGGAAATTGACCATCAGCTTTCTCATGAGAAATTTCAAGTGTATTTTTTTACAGTTCGGTTACTACAATGAGTGGATTACATACATACCAAAAAGAAACAGAAATCTTCTGTTTCTTAAACAGTTAAGAAACTTCCAGTGTTTTAAGGTATTATTTTTCATATATGTATACATTTCATGTTTTATCTGCCAAACATAATTTTGTATTCTCTATACTCTCACTTCTCTTTTTTAAGTGAAAATAGTTATATTTGGTTTGAGGGATTGTGTTATATATTTGTTTGCTTATGTTACATAATCATTATGTAATGTTAATATAGAAATGGTACAATTAGCTATAAACATAGTACCCAAAGATACATGTTTTTCAATACATGGATGGATAATAATGCTTAGACAGGCAAAATGGCTACTTTAAAATAAACAGCAACAACATAGAATAACTATATATATATACACACACACACACACACACACAAATACAGCTATACATACATACATATACATACTGAATAGACTGTATGTAAAGTTTGAAAAAAATCAAGGATTTCTTTGCAATGGTTCTTAACTATCTATGAAGTTTCTTATTTGCTTAAATGGAAGTTCTGAAACAGTCACATATCTCATACACATATGTATGTATATATGTACAGCTATTCTATGTTGTTGAATGTATATTGTGTGTGGCATGTATGTATACGTATATAAACAGTAAATGTATCCATATATATGTTGTAGCTGAAAAAAAATGTGCATACTGTGTGTGTGTATATATATATACATATCTATTGTGTGTACATGCATATAGTATATATATACACACTATATATTTTGCATATATTTTCATGGCATAAATAACCCACAGTATAGTGGTGATATACTACTCTTACAGTTGTATACCATGGTTTAAACTATGCCCTCCTAATAATCATTTAAGATAGTCCTAATTTTTCATAATTTTACACATTCCTGCAATTGGCTTCTAGCCAGGCACTGATTCTTTGTATGTATCAGACAAGCAAATGATGATACATTTGTTTGTCTGATACATACAAAGAATCAGTGCCTGGCTAGAAGAGGGTTCTGTTCCAGTCAACTTTAATATAGAGAAATCATTACAATTTAAACTCCCAGAAAGAAGACATGAAAGGATACACATAAGTGGTAAAATATTAAAAACTGCTAGCAATGGTGATCATGAAAGTCCGAACAGTTGGGGAGGAAAGACAAAGTTCTCTTTCTTGAACTGGGGAGTGGTTGGATGGGACTCGGTTTATGATAATGAGTGTATATAAATGTGATATGCACTTTATCGATGTTTTAATGACAGCATGTCTTTTTGTTTGTGAGTTGTTTGTTTGCCTGTACTAGTATTTGTTCCCACTTCATCTATACTCCCCCTCTAATTTTATACACTGGACACCTAATAGCTATACTTTTCAGAATCCCTTACCAGCAGAATTCATTTTAGATCTTTCCAATGATAAACACCGATGAGATGAGGAAGGCAAAAAGAAAGCAAAAACTATTGTTGCTCCTTTGGAGCAGCAGGCACATGCATGGGCTTCAGAGGATAGCCAACAGGAAGCTCTGCAGCAGCTAAGCTAGTAGGGGCTTTACAAATCATTGACTTTGATGGTACTGGCCACCAAGATCATTCATGACATTTTTAAAATTATCTCTGCATCTTTCTGATTTCCCAAAAGCAAACTGTAACTTTCTTTAACTTTTATTGCCCCAGCCTTTCTCCTGGTGCTGTAATATCCTATTTCAAATCCACTCCCACTTGAAACATCTAGACATGTTTCTGTTTTCCTGATCAACTTATCACTTATACAATGTTATTTTGTTATAGTCAAAATTTTTGAAAGTAAGCCAAAAAAATGGGGCTTCTCTTATATAGTTTAACGTACCAATTAAGTGTTGACATTTGGTATTTCTACAGTCTCCATAATTTAGTAAAAAATTTACACTTTTCAAGATGCTTTCTTATTTATTATTGCATTTAATGCTAGATTTCTTTTCATAAGTATTTATTTCTCAACACACAAAAGAATATTTTTGTAAAACTTTGCAATTTGCAAATTATCTCGGTCAACTCTTGCTCTAAGGCTAGTTTTATTATATTCACCATTTTTGGCTGAGAAAACTGAACTTGTTTATATGATAATTATTTTATTTAAGTGAGTAAACAAATGGTGTCTTAGTGCAGTTCTGCATTTTGGCAATGGATATATGTTTGTGTTTTAATCTATCTCAACTTTAAGTTAATCCTCCTGATATTTTAAATTGTCAAATAGACTTGGCATAGATGTTAGGAAATTATGGATATTTTAAACAAAATAATTTTTAATATTTATTTTAGCCTATTGAATCTAAGATAATAGTCTCAGACCTATAAAATAGTGAGTTAGAACAAAATTATATCTAGGTTTTCTTTTCAGTTCTTTACACTATTCAAGCTTTAAGTGAAAATGACTTAAACTCAGGGAACATAAAATTCTTCAAGGGTCAAATATGTAAGAACTCTGCAATGGAAATGAAGACAAATATAAGAGAAATTTAAGAAGAGGTGTGAAGATTCAAAAAAACCCATGTACTCACCTCAGTTTCTCAATAATAGGTCCTAATTCTACTTGAAGAAACACTAATATTTTAGGATGCATAATATATTCCAAACAGTTTCCTACACTAGCTGACTTAATGATTTAACATTATCTGGTTAAATAAATAACACTATAGAATAGTTACCACCTCCATTTTCACAGATCAGAGAACCAAGACAAAAAATGCTCCATCTATGTATAAAGGCCTCTAGCTTCATATATTCCTCTGATTACTTGGGGCTTGAGGCCTCAGTGTTCAAGTTGGAAGCTAATTGGAGGGTTTGATCATTCTGAGAAATCAAGTTGTTTTCCAAAGGTTTGAGGAGACCATTAATGTTTCCCAGAGTTCTGCATTTCTTCTGAAAAGAGGTTTTGCAGCAACTATCATGTTTTTGCTTTTTGTTTTGTTTTGTTTTGAGATGGAGTCTTGCTCTGTCACCCAGGCTGTAGTGCACTGGCATGATCTTGGCTCACAGCATCCTCCACCACCCAGGTTCAAGTGATTCCCCTACCTCAGCCTCCTGAGTAGCTGGGACTACAGGTGGGTGCTACCACACCTGGCTAATTTTTTTGTATTTTAGTAGAGATGGGGTTTCACCATGTTGGCCAGGATCTCCTGACCTTGTGATCCACCCACCCCGGCCTCCTAAAGTGCTGGCATTACAGGCATGAGCCACTGCACCCAGACTGTACTATAATTTTGTAGCAAATAATCATGGAAGTTAATGATAGTATCTCCTTCTGGAGCAGAGGATAGATTTGCTTGCTTTTCAGGATAATAAAGAAAGTGTCCTTCCACTATTTACAATAGCAAAGACTTGGAACCAACCCAAATGCCCATCGATGATAGACTGGATTTTTTAAAAATGTGGCACATATAGACCGTGGAATACTATGCAACCATTAAAAAGAATGAGTTTATGTCCTTTGCAGGGACATGGATGAAGCTGGAAGCCATTATTCTCAACAAACTACCACAGGAACAGAAATCCAAACACCGCATGTTTTCACTCATAAGTGGGAGTTGAAAAAAAGAAAAAAGGACTTCCACCAAGATGGCCAAATAGGAATAGCTCTGGAGCACAGTTCCCGGCCAGAGAGACTCAGAAGGTGAGTGATCTCTACATTTCCAACCAAGGTATCAAGTTCATCTCAATGGGACTGGTTGGACAATGAGTATAGCCCAAGGAGGGCAGATCAAGGTGGTGGGGGCACTGCCTCACCTGGGAAGTGCAACTGGCTGGAGGGCCCACCCTCCCACCCAACGGAGGCCATCGGGGACATCTCCCACCACCCTGGAGCTCCAGTTTGGATGCTGCACTTCTCCTGTGGTCTTTGCAGCCCATAAACAAGCAGACTCCAACAGGCACAGTAGGTTTCCATGGCAAATCTGGGTGGCCAATTCAGCCAGTGCCCCAAGTTCCCAGCAAAAATCTGAGCAGACACTTTGACTGGCACCTGGAGCACCTGTGAGACAGAGTAGCCCATACCCCTAAGAGAAAGGGGGCTAAAGGCAGGTAGCCAGGTGATCTGGCTCCATGGGTCCCACCCCCACAGAGACCAGCAAACTGAATCCCACTGCCTTGGGATTTTCTTAACCAGCACAGCAGTCTGAACTTGACCCTGGATGGTGGAGCTCGGTGGTGGAGAGGGGCATCCACCATTACCAAGGCATCTGTAACCTTACTTGTGTAAACAAAAGCACAAAGAAGTTTACACAGCTGCTGGGGGGAGCCCACAGCAGCTCAACAATGCCTCTGCAGGCAGACTGTGACTAGACCCCCTCCTTGCTGGGCAGGGCATCTCTGAAAAAAGGGAGCAGCCTGTCAGGACTTATAAATAAAGCCACACCTTCCCGGGACAGAGCACCAGCACTTGAGCTCTGATAAGGGACAGATTGCCTCCTAAAGTGGCTCCCTGACCCCCATTTATCCTAAGAGACACCTCATACAGGACAGCTCTGGCTGACATCTGGCAGGTACCCTTCTGAGATGAAGCTACCAGAAGAAGGAACAGGCAGCAATCCCTGCTGTTCTGCAGCCCCCATAGGTTACTCTCAGGAAAGCTGGGTCTGGAGTGGACCTGCAGCTGTCCTGCAGCAGAGGAGTCTGACTGTTAGAAGGAAAACTAAAAAGCAGAAAGAAATAGCCTCAACATCAACAACAAGGACGTCCACTCGGAGACCCCATCCAAAAGTCACCAACTTCTAAGACCAAAGATAGATAAATCCATGAAGATGGGAAGAAACCAGCACAAAAAGGATGAAAACACCGAAAAACAGAATGCCTCTACTCCTCCAAGGGATCACAACTCCTCACCAGAAAGGGAACAAAACTATATGGAGAATGAGTTTGATGAATTGACAGAAGGAGGCTTCAGAAGGTGGGTAATAACAAACTTCTCTGAGCTAAAGGAATATGTTCTAACCCAATGCAAAGAAACTAAGAACCTTGAAAAAAGGTTAGATGAAATACTAACTAAAATAAACAGCTTAGAGAAGAACATAAACAACTTCATGGAGCTGAAAACAACAGCACGAGAACTTCAGGAAGCATATATAAGTTTCAATAGCTGAATTGATCAAGCAGAAGAAAGGATCTCAGAGATTGAAGATCAACTCAATGAAATAAAATGAGAAGGCAAGAATAGAGAAAAAAGAGTGAAAAGAAATGAACAAAAGTCTCCAAGAAATATGGAATTATGTGAAAAGACCTAATCTACGTTTGATTGGTGTACCTGACTATGACGGAGAGAATGAATCCAAGCTGAAAAACACTCTTCAGGATATTATCCAGGAGCACTTCCCCAACCTACAGGCCAACATTCAAATCCAGGAAATACAAAGAACACCATAAAGTTATTCCTCAAGAAGAGCAACCCCAAGGCACATAATCGTCAGATTCACCAGGGTTGAAATGAAGGAAAAAATGCTAAGGGCAGCAAGAGAGAAAGGTTGGGTTACAAACAAGGGAAGCCTATCAAACTCACAACAGATCTCTTGGCAGAAACCCTACAAGCCAGAAGAGAGTGAGGGCCAATATTCAACATCCTTAAAGAAAAGAACTTTCAACCCAGAATTTTATATCCCACCAAACTAAGCTTCATAAGTGAAGGAGAAATAAAATCCTTTATGGACAAGCAATTGCTGAGAGATTTTTGTCACCACCAGGCCTGCATTACAAGAGCTCCTGAAGGAAGTACTAAGCATGGAAAGGAAAAACCAGTACCAGCCACTGCAAAAATGTACCAAATAGTAAAGACCATTGACACAATGAAGAAACTATGTAAACTAATGATCAAAATGGCAGGATCAAATTCACACGTAACAATATTAACCTTAAATATAAAGGGGCTAAATGTCCCAATCAAAAGACACAGACTGACAAACTTGATAAAAAGTCAAGACCCATTGGAGTGCTGTATTGAGGAGACCGACGTCATGTGCAAAGACACACAGAGACAGAAAAAAAAGGGATGGAGGAAGATTTACCAAGCAAATGAAGAGAAAAACAAAAACAAAAACAGGGGTTGCCATCCTAGTCTCTGATAAAACAGAATTTAAACCAACAAAGATCAAAAGAGACAAAGAAGGGCATTACATAATGGTATAGGGATCACTGCAACAAGAAGAGCTGACTATCCTAAATATACATGCACCCAATACAGGAGCACCCAGATACATATAGCAAGTTTGTCATGACCTACAAAGAGACTTAGACTCCCACACAGTAATAGGGGGAGACTTTAACACTCCACTGTCAATATTAGATCAATGAGACAGAAAATTACCAAGGATATCCAGGAGTTGAACTCAGAGCTGAACCAAGTGGACCTAATATACATCTACAGAACTCTCCACCCCAAATCCACAGAATATACATTCTCCTCAGGACCACATCGCACTTACCCTAAAATTGACCACATAAGTTGAAGTAAATCACTCCTGAGCAAATGCAAAAGAATGGAAATCATAACAACCAGTCTTTCAGACCACAGGGAAATCAAAATAGAACTCAGGATTAAGAAATTCACTCAAAACGGCACAACTACATGGAAACTGAACAACCTGCTTCTGAATGACTACTGGATAAATAGCGAAATGAAGACAGAAATAAAGATGTTCTTCAAAACCAATGAGAATGAAGACACAACGTACCAGAATCTCTGGGACACATTTAAAGTAGTGTCTAGAGGGAAATTTATAGTACCAAATCCCAACATGAGAAGTGAGGAAAGATCTCAAATTGACATCCTATCATCATGATTAAAAGAACTACAGGAGGAAGATCAAAAGAACTACAGGAGGAAGATCAAACAAATTCAAAAGCTAGCTGAAGACAAGAAATAACTAAGATCAGAACAGAACTGAAGGAGACAGAGATACAAAAAAACCCTTCAAAGAAATCAATAAATCAAGGAGCTGTTTTTTTTTTTTTTAAAAGATCAACAAAATAGGTAGACCACTAGCCAGACTAATAGAAAAGAGAGAAGAATCGAATAGATGTAATAAAAATTGATAAAGGGGCTGTCACCACAAAATCCACAGAAATACAAACTACCATTAGATATGACTACAAACAACTCTATGCCCATAAGCCAGTAAATCTAGAAGAAACTAATAAATTTCTAGACATTTACACCCTCCCAAGACTAAACCAGGAAGAAGTTGAATCCTTGAATAGACTAATAACAAGGTCTGAAGTTGCGGCAGCAATTAACAGCCTACCAACCAAAAAAAGTCCAGGTCCAGATGGGTTTATAACCAAATTCTACCAGACGTACAAAGAGGAGCTGGTACCATTCCTTCTGAAACTATTCCAAACAATACAAAAAGAGGGAATCTTTCCTAACTCTTTTTGTAAGACCAACATCATCCTGATACCAAAACCTGGCACAGACACAACTAAAAAAGAAAATTTCAGGCCAATATCCATGATGAACATCAATGCAAAAATCTTCTATAAAATACTGGCAAACAAAATGCAACAGCACATCAAAAAGCTTATCAATCATGATCAAGTAGGCTTCCTCCCAGGGATGTAAGGCTGGTTCAACATATGCAAATATATAAACATAATCCATCAAAGAAAGAGAACCAAAGACAAAAACCACATGATTATCTCAATAGATGCAGAGAAGGCCTTTGACAAAATTCAACAGCACTTTTTTTTTTTTTAATTTTTTTTCCCTGAAGTTTGTGGACCTATGTCTAGAAATCAACAGCCCTTTATGCCAAAAACCCTCAATAAACTAGGTATTGATGGAACATATCTCAAAATAAGAAAAGCTATCTATGACAAGCCCACAGCCAATATCATACTGAATGGGCAAAAACTAGAAGCATTCCCTTTGAAATATGGCACTGGACAAGGGTGTCCTCTCTCACCATTTCTATTCAACATAGTACCAGAAGTTCTAGCCAGAGCAATCAGGCAAGAAAAAGAAATAACAGATATTTAAGTAGGAAAAAAGGAAGTCAAATTCTCTCTATTTGCAGATGACATGATTGTATATTTAGAAGACCCCATCATCTCAGCCCAAAATCTCCTTAAGATAAGCAACCTCAGCAGTCTCAGGATGTAAAATCAAGTGCAAAAATCACAAGCATTCCTATACACCAATAACAGACTAATAGAGCACCAATTCAAGAGTGAACTCCCATTCACAATTGCTACAAAGAGAATAAAATATCTAGGAATACAACTAACAAAGGATGTAAAGGACCTCTTCAAGGAGACTACAAACCAATGCTCAATGAACAGATAGATGGAAAAACATTCCATGCTCATGGTTAGGAAGAATCAATATTGTGAAAATGGACATACTGCCCAAGGTAATTTATAGATTCAATGCTATCCCCATCAAGCTACCGCTGGCCTTCTTCACAGAACTCGAATAAACCACCTAAAACTTCATATGGAACTAAAAAAGAGCCCACATAGCCAAGACAATCCTAAGCAAAAAGAACAAAGCTGGAGGCATCACACTACCTGATGTCAAACTATACTATAAGGCTACAGTAATCAAAACAGCATGTTTTGATACCAAAACATGCTGTTGGCTTCAGATTTTTTAATGATCACCATTCTAACTGATATGAGATGGTATCTCTGTTTTAGTGGTACCAAAACAGAGATATAGACCAATGGAACAGAACAGAGGCCTCAGAAGTAACACTATACACCTACAACTATCTGATCATTGACAAACCTGACAAAAACAAGCAATGGGGAAAAGATTCCCTGTTTAATAAATGGTGTTGGGAAAACTGGCTAACCATGTACAGAAAGCTAAAACTGAACCCATTCCTTACACCTTATACAAAAAATCACTCCAGATGGATTAAAGAGTTAAACATAAGACCTAACACCATAAAACCCCTAGAAGAAAACATAGGCAATACCATTGAGGACATAGGCATAGGCAAGGACTTCATAACTAAAACACCAAAAGCAATGGCAACAAAAGCCAAAATAGACAAATGAGATCTAATTAAACCTAAGAGCTTCTGCACAGCAAAAAAAAAACAATCATTAGAGTGAACCAGCAACCAAGAGAATGGGAAAAAATTTTTGCAATCTACACATCTGACAAAGGACTAATATCCAGGATCTACAAAGAATGAAAAGAAATTTACAAGAAAAAAAAATCCCATCAAAAAGTGGGTGAAGGATATGAACAGGCACTTTTCAAAAGAAGACATTCATGCAGCCAACAAACATATGAATAAAAACTCATCATCACTGGTCATTAGAGAAATGCAAATCAAAACCACATTGAGATACCATATCACACCAGTTAGAATGGCGATCATTAAAAAATCTGAAGACAACAGATGCTGGAGAGGATGTGAAGAAATAGAAATGCTTTTACACTGCTGGAGAGAGTGTAAATTAGTGCAACCATTGTGGAAGACAATGTAGCAATTCCTCAAGGATCTAGAACTAGAAATACCATTTGATCCACCAATCCCATTACTGGGTATATACCCAAAGGATTATAAATCATTTTATTATGAAGACACATGCACAAGTATGTTCATTGTGGCACTGTTTACAATAGCAAAGATTTAGAACCAACCCAAATGCCCATCAATGATATACTGGATAAAGAAAATGTGGCATATATACACCATGGAATTATATGCAGCCATAAAAAAGGATGAGCTCATGTCCTTTGCAGGGACATGTATGAATCTTGAAACCATCATTCTTAGCAAATTGATACAGGAATAGAAAACAAACACTGCATGTTCTCATTCACAAGTGGTTGTTGAACAATGAGAACACATGGACACAGGGAGGGGAACATCACACACTGGGGTCTGTGGGGGGTGGGGGGCTAGGGGAGGGATAGCAGGGGGTGGGGAGGTTGGGAAGGAATAACATTAGGAGGAATACCTAATGTGGGTGATGAGGGGATGGAGGCAGCAAACCACCATGGCATGTGTATACCTATGTAACAATCCTGTAAGATCTGCACATGTACCCCAGAACTTAAAGTATAATAAAAAAAAAAAGAAAGAAAGAAAGAGGAGAGAGATCCAAGATGGCTGATTACTAGCAGCTCAGGATTGTAGCTCCCAGTGAAAGTGCAGAGAATGAGAGGATGCCACACTTTCAGATGAATTTTTGTTGCTCACGGACCAGGAGATTCCCAGCGGAGGAGCCCCATGGGTCACCAGCTCTACTCTTGTAGCTGGCGTGGTGGTTTTGCCGGCACCCTGGCATGGCAGTTCCTGGTGCAGAGTAAACGGGACTGGGTCCCCTTTTGGTCGATGTTTGGAGCTCTGGGAAGGCAGAGTCACCTATTCAGCTGATTGAAAAAGGGACTCAAGAAGGAAGCCAGACTGGAGATTCCCAGGCAGAAAAGCACCATCAATCTCAACACTGCTGTTTTAGCCAGCGCAGTGGGTTGCTCAGATTCTGGTGCTGGGAATCAACAAGTTGGACGTCCACTCAGAGACCTAATTTGAAAGTCAGTAATTACAAAGATGACAGGTGGATAAATTTACAATGATGGGAAGAAACCAGCATAAAAAGGCTGAAAATACCCAAAATCAGAATGCCTCTCCCTCTACAGGGGATCACAGTTCCTCATCAACAAGGGAACAAGGCCTGATGGAGAATGAGTGTGTTCCATTAACAGAATTAGGCTTCAGAAGGTGGATAATAAGAAACTTCTGTGAGTTAAAAGAACATGTTCTAGCCCAATGTAAAGAAATTAAGAGCCTTGAAAAAAGGTTTGACGAAATCCTAAAGAGAATAGACAATTTAGAGAGGAATATAAGTGAATTAATGGAACTGAAGACTACAATACGAGAACTCTGCAAACTATGCACAGGTTTTAACAGTCTAATTGATCAAGAAGAAGAAAGGATATCAGAGGTCAAAGACCAACTTAATGACATGAGAAGACAAGATTAGAGAAGAAAGAGTAAAAAGGAATGAGCGAAGTCTCCAAGAAATATGGGACTATGTGAAAAGACCTAAATTATGTTTGATAGGTGTACCTGAATGTCATGAAGAGAATGAATCCAAGCTGGAAAATATTTTTCAGGATATTTTTCAGGAAAACTTTTCTAACCTAGTAAGGCAGGACAATACTCAACTCTAGGTAATACAGAGAACACCTGTATTCCTCAAAGTACAAAGATATTCCTCAAGTAGAGCAACCCCAAGACACATAATCGTTAGATTCACCAGAGTTGAAATAAAGGAGAAAATTCTAAGGGCAGCTAGAGAGAAAGGTCAGGTTACCCATAAAGGGAAGCCTATCAGACTCACAGCAGATCGCTCAGCAGAAACCTTACAAACTAGAAGAGTGGGGGTCAATATTCAATATCCTCAAAGAAAAGAATTTTCAACCCAGAATCTCACATCCAGCTAAACTAAACTTCATAAATGAAGGAAAAATAAAATTTTTCACAAACTAGCAAGCACTCAGAGATTTCATCACCACCAGGCCTGCTTTACAAGAGCTTCTGAAAGAAGCACTATACACAGAAAGGAACAACCAGTATCAGCCATCGCAAAAACTTACCAAAAGGTAAAGAGTATCTCCATAATGAAGAATCTATATCAACTAATGGGAAAAATAGCCAGGTAGCATTAAACGACAATATTAAACTCACAAATATCAATATTAATCCTAAATTTAAATGGATTAAATGCTCCAATCAAAGACACAGACAGGCAAATTGAACAAAAAGTCAAAACCCATCCGTATGCTGTATCCAGATCCATCTCATAAGCAAGGACACACTAAGATTCAAAACAAAGGGTTGGTGGAAGACTTACCAATCAAATGGAGAGCAAAAAAAAAAAACAAACAACAACAACAAAAAAAACACAGGAGTTGTAACTTTCGTCTCTGACAAAATAGACTTTAATAGTGACAAAGACTAAAAGAAACAAAGAAGGACATTACATAATGGTAAAAGGATCAATGCAACAACAGGAGTCAATGATCATAAATATATATGCACCCAATATAGGAGCGCCCAGATACATAAGACAAGTTCTTAATGACTTATGAAGAGACTTGGACTCCCGCACAATAATAGCAGGAGACTTTGACACCACATTGTTAATATTTGACAGATCAACAAGATAGAAAATTAATAGGGACATCTGTGATTTGAACTCAGACCTGGAAAAAGTAAACTCAGTGAATATTCATAGAATTCTTCACCCCAGGGACACAGAACATACATTTTTCTCAGTATCACATTACACCTATTTTGAAAGTGACCACATAATTGGAAGTAAATCACTCTTCAGTATTTGCATAGCATTTCACAGACTTAAATGAAATATTGGTTGGCTGTTTGTTTATTTTCTTCCCTTATTCCTTCCTGTCTCTGTTGTTAAGCACAATTATTGGCATAAAAGAGGTTTTTAATACCTATTTTTAGATTGCATTCCAGCCTGGGCAATAGAGCAAGACTCCTGTTCTCTCTCCCCCTTTCTCTTTAAAAAAAAAAAGAAAGGGAAAGAAAAGAAAAAAAGTGAGAGTTGAGCAATGAGAACATATGGACACTGGGGGGAGGGGACATCACATACTGGGGCCTGTCGGGGCATGGGGAGCAAGGGGAGGGAGAGCGTTAGGACAAATCCCTAATACATGTGGGGCTTAAAACCTAGATGACAGGCTGACAGGTGACATAAACCACCATGGCACATGTATAAACAAACCTGCACATCAGCACATGTATTCCATAAAGTAAAATTTAAAAATAAATTAATAATAATGTCCTTCTCTGAGGCAAAAGTTGGGCAGGCTTTCTGGAAGCTCCTTTAAAAAATTCAGGTTTCCTCAGCTAAGGATCCCTCAGCTATAACACAAAGTATTGTGGTGGCTGTGTCACTTTTCCTGAAACATGGGGACAAGGGGAAACTAGACTGACATGAAGCTCACACTGTCTGCTTGCTATGAGTAAGAAAGTCCTTTGTCACTGATTCCAGAGTCTCTTGTCTTCTGCCAGTCTCCATAAGATTGTGGCAGTCTAACTTGCTAGCTTGAAAGTGGTATAAAAATCTCAAACTCTCCATGGTTTGTGGTGCAAGATTGATAATAAGTGGTGGCATTTTTACTGAACCTAAACTTCTCTAACTGAAAATCTGTACACTTAACCAATACATGACACTATCCTAAGATGACAGTAAGAAAGTAATCTTGACATAAGTAAATTGGCCAGTACCTAAATGTGGGTAGTAAACTAGTCCTGGAAAATAATGGAGCCATTTTTTTAAAAAATTTCTTCTCCTTGAGATTCAAGTTTGTGTTCTTACATGCATTTTCTTGATGCCATTGACTTCTTACATCATTCAGGAAGGATTTCCAGTAAATATTCCCTTCACTGTACACTGAACCCCCCAATTCCCAAAATTCACTTTTTCTCTTACCTATGAGGGAATTCAAACAATCTTTCATTACATTGTCCTTGTACTGATGCTTTGTTGTTGACTTATTTCTTGGATAGGCCTTATCTCTCATTTAGATTCTACTATCTTCATGGGAATTTTTTTTTCTATTTTGCATTTTTCTTAATGCTTAACATTATCCCACATGGAATATCCTACAGATAGTTACTTGTCAACTGATAAGCCTCCAACAAAGACAATTTGAACACACTCTTTAGTTGTCTGTGAATCCTCTGCCTTCTCTATTACTTACATTTCAGCATCTGAAAATAGTTGGACAAAACCACACACCTGAGAAAACTATTTCACTTTGCATTTGTCATCTCAGATCTCATATGGCCCATCAAATTTATCTAGCAATCCTACTCAATCTCTCAAGTAAGTCTTCTGTCTTACTCTCCTCACACCACTTACTTTTCCTCCCTTCTCCTTATTCTCAGCTAGCAACTTTGCCTCTAATCTACATCATTACAAAAACTAAGGCCATAAGATGACAATCCCTTCATCTTGCTACCACCAACTCTACAAACTTAACTTGCAGCCTTGTTCATCTCCACATTTCTATCAATTCCATCTGGCAAGAAATAGATCTCATCTTTTGTAGAACTCATCACTTGTATCCTTTTTAAGAATATTAAAAATAAAAAAATAAAGATGTTCATGATATGCTGTTAGTTCAAAAAGCTAGTTACAGAGCAGCATATGTAAAAATTGTATATTTGTATGCACAGAAAAAACTTGAGATATATAAAAATTTTAAGAGTGATTTTTGTCATGTAGTTTCATTTTCTTCTTCTTTTTTTTTTTTTTTTTTTTTTTGTATTTTAGTAGAGACAGAGTTTTACCATGTTGGCCAGGATGGTGTTGATCTCCTGACCTCGTGATCCATGCACTCGGCCTCCCAAAGTGCTAGGATTACAGGCCTGAGCCACTGCACCGGCTTATTTTCTTCTTAATGATCTTTTATATGATCTAATTATTTTCAACGTGCTACTTGTATAATAAAAGTGTTGATTTTAAAAACAATAGAAAAGTAGAACTTGGTACTATGGAAAGGAATCTTTTTTGATGTTTCTATCCATTGAGCTTACTATTTTATTTTGAATGGCTTCTTTCACTAGGTAGATAGATAGATAATTTGCAAGCATTTGCTAGAAGGTAACATTTGGAAATTATCAAATGGTAACCACTAAACTGCCCTCCAATCTCCACCACCATATTCAGCTACAACATCCCACCCATTTTATACAATTACCATGCTCTACTTTTTAAAAATTTTCCTTTTATCCTTCTTTGTGAAGTCATTTATACATTAGCCTACTTGTCTATTTTTTTCCACCATGATGTAATCTCCAGGAGATCAGGGACTTGCTTATGGTCCCAGGTAGGGAGACATGCTCAAAGCTATATCCCAGTACCTGGAGCACTAACTGGTATATAGTAAATGCTCAATAAATGTGTTGAATTAAAAAAAGAGAAAGAATGTTAAACCTTGGGTCACTCTCCTGTCATGCATTATCAGTCTTTTCCCTCTTACTGATGGACCATTCCCATTAACATACATATGTGTGTTACTGATGAGCTGCTTGTAGCTTTGTTCTGTATCATTTTTTCTTAGTCTGTTGAATTTCATTCTCCTCAAAATCAAAAGGTAATCTAATAACTTAAAGAATATAAAATGTCAGCTTTTCTACACAATGATTTTGCTGAAACAAAATCTTTGGAGCATCAATTCTGTGTCAGTAATAGGATTCTTATAACTGAGTTTCTATTTTAAACTTGAAAGCTAAAGACTTCTTCATTCTCATCTTATTTCTTCCATCTGTTTAAATGTTGATGACAATAATAATTTGCTTTTTCCCCTTCACTCTCATGTGTCTTTATAAAATTAATAGTATGTTCTTTGATATACTCAGTTTTATTTTTACTATGTCAGACTCTTTATTCTTAAAGTTTCTTTATATTCCTGTCATATCTTTGAAAATAATTTTTCATTATATTGATATTAGTATATCAAAGATAACTTTTTATTTTAAAAAATAGTTGCAACTGCTTTAATAATAGTTGCACATGGTTTTTAAAAATCAAATAGTACCAAAAGATACATCCAAAAAAGCACTTATCCTCCCAACCACATGCCACCCCCAGTTACTGCCCTCAGACAGTAACTCTGCAACTATTTTGCTGTTTTTTACTTCCTCTGTACTTCTAAATGTGTGTATGCTACTACTTCTGGATTTATCAGTTTTGCCACTACTTTTTGACTCCTTGATATGTCGTTGGCCGTGAGACTGGCACGTCTGCCGGGGGTCTCTTGACCAGCAAGAGGGTCCTAATACCTGGAAGAGAGAGTGCGTGGAAAAAAAGGGAGATAGAGAAGATGGGTCCGGAGGTCTGAAATGAGCTATGCTCAGATCAGTGATTTATTCTTTGTGCACAGAAGTTTATATAGCAGAAAGTTACAAGGTAACCAAAGGAGGTTCAAAGTAACCAAGGGAGGGGGCAACATGCGAGCTTACCAAAAGGTCACAAAAGATTCTTATCCTCTTATCCATTGTTACAGAAAATGACGTTAAGACAGGTGGGCAAGCAATAAATCAGGAAGGGAGCAATTTTCTAGTAATACAGTGAATGATCTCAATGCTTCTGTGACTACAGGTAAACAGAGTCATAGAACTAGCCCAGAACAGGGACTTCAACAGAAAAACAATAAGCTGGCATTATCTCAGTCATGCTCTAAGAGCAGTGAACTGAGAGTGACTCTCTGTAAGCTTAATATTTCCCACATCTTCCTGTAGCCACCTCACTCGACTGCACCCAGTGGAGGGAAACGTGTCTGGGCTCAAACCCCGTCATGGCGGAGACACGGAGGGGCCTCTACACTGGTGGGGGATCCCCACATTGATATAGTCTCCTTCACCTCATTCCCTTTCCCTATCCTTCCAATGGGGTCATAGTGCTTATATTATCATGAGTCACATTCCTTACTTATAGTACTTCCCCTTAATTGTAGAATTCTCTTCCCAATGCCCAAACATATCAAATAATACAGCAATTTCGCTTTTTTCCCTTGTTCTTTCTCTTGGATAACCCATCCTCCTACTTCAGTCAGGATTTTTTTCTGACCCTCACTCAGCATAACTATTATCCTGAAATCTTTTTTGCTGTTTTCCTGTGCAGAATTCTCTGTTTTCTTCATCCCAAGTCTTTCTATCACTTAGTTTATGCTCTCACTTTGCTAAAGCATATAATCTAGGAACTCCCTGAGAGTAGGGTACATATGAGTTAAACTTGGAGTTTTAACATATATAAATATTTATTCTCCCTCATTACACTTGATTAATAGCTCCTCTAAGTTTAAAGTTCAAGTTTGTAAATATTTTCTTGCAAAATTTTGAAGACTTGGCCTTATGATTGTCCATTTCCAGCATTGATATTGAGAAATTTAAAACCATTCTAATGTATTTGTATATAGCTGGTTTATTTTCTTGAAAGCTTTTAGGAACATTGCCTTATTCTTGTTTCTCTGAAATTTCACATAATATAAAATTGATGTAAACTCTTTAAAAAATTATTGTCTTGGGCATTTGGTATGCCCTATCAATCTTGATTTGGATGCCCTTAAGAGTTTTTTGGAAACTTTTTTGTCATTTAATTTTCTCCCCTACATTTTTTCTGTTTTTGCTTCCTATGACTACTAGTGGTAAGCTATTGGCCCTCCAAGATAAGTCTTCAATTTTCCTATCTTTTATCTGTTATGTTCCAAATTATCTGGCATTTTGTCCAGCTTTCTGAGAGATTTCTTCAACTTTTAAATTCACCATGTGATTTAATCTCATTTTTTTTTGCTTATTCTTAATCAGGGAAATGCAAGTCAAAATCACAATGACATATTACCTCATAACTTTTAGAATGGCCATTATAAAAAAGATGAAAGATAACCAACGTTGGTAAGGCTGTGGAGAAAAGGTAATTCTTGTACACTGTTGGTAGGAATGTAAACTGGTACCACCTGTGTGGATAGTAGTACGGATGTTGCTCAAAAAGCTGAAAATAAAACTACCATATAATCCAGGAATCTCATTACCACATATATATCCAAAGGAAATGAAATCAGTATGTTGAAGAGATATATCTGCCTTCCCGTATTCATAGCAGCATTATTCACAGTAGCCAAGTTATGGAATCAACCTTAGTGTCCATCAACAAATCACACACACACAAACACACACACATACACAAATAGAATATTATTCAGCCTTTTTGTTTGTTTGTTTGTTTGATACAGAGTCTCGCTCTGTTACCCAGACTGGAGTGCAGTGATGCCGTCACGGCTCACTGCAACCTCCACCTCCTGGGTTCAAGCCATTCTTGTACCTCAACTGCCCAAGTAGCTGGTATTATGGGTGTGCACCACCATATTGAGCTAAATTTTGTATTTTTAGTAGAGACAGGGATTCACCATGTTGGTGGCCAGGGTGGTCTCAAACACAAACCTCAAGTGATCTACTTGTCTCAGCCTCCCAAAATGCTGGGATTACAGGAGTGAGCCACTGTGCCTGGCCTATTCAGCCTTTACAAAAGAAGAAAATCCTGTCATCTGCAACAACATGGATGAACCTGGAAGACATTATGCTAAGTGAAATAAACCAGCCACAGAAAAACAAATACTGCATAATCTCACTTATATAAGGAACCTTAAAAAGTTGAATTCATAGAAACAGAGAGCAGAATGGTGGTTGCCAGGGGTTAGGGAGTGGGGAACATGAAGAAATGCTGGTCAAACATATAAAGTTTAAGTTGTGCAGGATAAATGAATTCTAGAGACCTAATGTACAGCATGGTGAATATAGTTAATAATACTGTGTTATATATATGAAATTTGCTGAGTAGATCTTAAATGTTCTCACCAACCTCCTCCCCAAAGATAGTAGATATATTTAATGGCTTGGTTATAGTCATTATTTCACAATGTATATGAATATCAAAACATCATGTTGTGCATTGTAACTATATATAATTTTTACGCATCTTATACCTTCAATAAAGCCTGGGGTAAGGGAGGATAAATGATCAAAAGACATTAAGAAAGGATGCTGGTAGCTGTGTGTGTGTGTGTGTGTGTGTGTGTGTGTGTGTGTGTGCAGAAGGTAACAGCCTGGCTATTCAATTTTCCCCAGAGAAGATCCCTTTTACCCTTTTTTACCTGGTTCTCATGTAATCCACAGTACAGATATCTGTAATGAAGATACTTATGAGAGGATTTATTGGCAAACAGGATGAAATCCAACACCTTTGCAATCTTTAGACATCCAATATTTCAGAGACAAACTAATGGATATACCTGCTACCTCATCATCTAGCATGTTCCAGTACTATCCTTGTATTATGTAAGCTTAAGCAGCAAAGTGCCTGGAAGTGATGTCCTCTGCTTGTTTGAAGTATTAATATGAGAACTGCTTCATTAAACAGAAAAAAGAAAGAGAAAGGCAGGAAGGGAAAAAAGAAAAGAAAGGAAGAAAGAAAGAAATTTACTTTTCACCATATAGTCATCTATACTTTTAAAATTGTGTGCCAGAATTATGGATTATTTATTAAAAATAAGCATTTTTTACACTGAATTTATCAACCTCCTCATGAACCCACCTATCCCACCTTAGCAATTTTTCTTTTGGTAAAAGGCATCACCATTCACCTAGTCACTCATATTAGACATGTCAATATTTTCTTCAACTTTTATGTCAGCCTCAATATTTACATCTCACGAGGCACCAAATCAAGTCAAGTTTTATAAGACTGATTTGCATATCTAGTCTCTCTATCCTTATTGTCACCACTTCATTTCAAGTCTTCAAAATGTCTAGTGGGACTAGTGAAACCACCTTTTGTCTGGTTTTTCCTCCATCAACTCCTCCTAGTTCCTATCCACTTTCCAAATTGCCACTAGTTATAATTTGAAAACAATTTTAGTATGTCACTACTTCTTATAAGGCTTCCACATAGATACTCAATAAATACCCTATTCATTTGAGTTGATGAACTGAAAGAAACTGCAGAAAGAAAAGTTTTATAAAACAAAAATCAAAAGATACTAGGATTTTTCATCTTTTCTTGGCAAGACTGAAAAAGAAATTATTTTTTGAATCCCAGTTTGTCAATATAAAAATAAAATACCACATTAACTGATAAGTGAATTTGCTAATGATTTTAGAGCATATGGAAGCTTTAAATTAAGCTCCAAAACATTTAAGTCATAGGTTTCAGTTACCTGTTTAATTACCATTTACAATGAACTATTCTCCATTTTTTTTGAGAAGCAGTCAAATAGATGTTTGAATTATACTACAATTTGGCCAATTATAATTTAGTGATTACTACATTTGAATTTTAAGTATATCTGAATATGTATTAAGACAGAAATCTCACCCAAAAAACACTTATACTTTAATAAACTGAGCTTTATTTAAATTTTAGTAATTCAATAAGAGAAGCAGAAATGTATGTGACATTAGATTTTATGCTTGGTTAGTACTTAGGAAAACAGAACCTATAAACAAAGTCAACCATAAAAGGAAACAATTTCAGAATAAAGGTCATAACACTTTGTACATAAAATGGGGAAAAATATATAGCAGCAAAATCATCAAACCTTTTTTATCCAAGGACAATAAAAAACACACAAATATTTACAATGAAAATGAAAATAAATGTATGCACGCTTTTTTAAATTGCAAATGGTTCTCTATCCTCCCTACTACAAAGTGTTCCATCAGTAGACAAAATTTTGTTATCCTCCACTCTTGTGGGAAAGACATCACAGACTAAGAGTCTAAAATAAACCTTTTCTTGGCCAGGCACAGTGGCTCATGCCTGTAACCCCAGCACTTTAGGAAGCAGGTGGGCGGATCACTTGACGTCAGGAGTCCGAGACCAGCCTGGCCAACATGGCAAAACCCAGTCTCTACTAAAAATACAAAAATTAGTCAGGGCTGGTGGCAGTGGCTCACTCCTGTAATCTCAGCACTTTGGTAGGTTCAGGCCAATGAATCACAAGGTCAAGAGTTTGAGACCACCCTGGCCAACATGGTGAAACCCCATCTCTACTAAAAATATGAAAAATTAGCTGGGCATGGTGGCAGGCACCTGTAATCCCAGCTACTCAGGAGGCTCAGGCTGGAGAATCACTTGAACCCAGGAAATGGAGGTTGTAGTGAGTTGAGATCATGCCAATGCACTACAGCCTGGGTGACAGAGTGAGACTCCATCTTAAAAATAAATACAGGGGTGTGGCCAAGATGGCAGAAGAAGAGACAGCTCTGGAATGCAGCTCCCAGTGAGAGAGACTCAGAAACCAAGTGGTCTCCACAATTCTAAATGAGGTACCATGTTCATTTTGTGGGTCTGGTTGCACAGCAGGTATAAACCAAATAGGGCAAGTTGAGGCAAGGTGGGGCACTGCCCCATCCAGGATGTGCATGCAACTGACCAGAGGACCAGGGGATCTCCCCCTCTGGGACTTTGGTTTGTATACAGCACTCCACCCAAACCCTCTACAACCCACAGAACTGGAGATCTTCACCAGGCTGAAAAGCCTCTGTCAGCACAGATGTAGGTGGAAGCACTGGCTGATGCCGAGAAAGCCAGAAAGGCAGCAGGATGGAGCTACCCACCCCTCAGAAAGAAGGGGAACTGAAAGCAGGGAAATAGGTCACACAGCAGGATGGGTCTCTCCCCCACAAAGCCTAGCTGGCTAAAAAACTCTAACTTCAGAGTTTCACAGCCAGAACATCAGTTAGAGAGTGACCAGGAACGATCGAGCTTGGCAGGGGGAAGGGCAACTATCATTGCAGAAGCTGGCCTAATTTTCCTGAGTAAAGATGTAGGAAAAATACACAGCAGCTCCACTGAATCCATGGCAGCCCAGCAGTGCCTCTGCAGGCAGACAAAGGAAAGGCTGCCTCCCCAAGCAGCTACTTGAGATCAAAGTTAGATAAATCCAAAAAGATGGGAAGAAACCAGCACAAAAAGGATGAAACCATCAAAAACCAGAATGCCTCTCCCCCACCATGAGATCACAACTCCTCTCCAGCAAGGGAACAAAGCAGGATGGAGAATGAATTTGATCAACTGACAGAAGCAGGCTTCAGAAGGTGGATAATAATAAACTTCTCTGACCTAAAGGAATACATTCTAACCCAATGCAAAGAAATTAAGAACCTTGAAAAAAGGTTAGATGAGATGCTAACTAGAATAAACAGCTTAGAGAAGAGTATAAATGACTTGATGGAACTGAAAAGCACAGCTCAAGAACTTTGTGAAGTATACATGAATTTCAATAGCCAAATCAATCAAGCAGAAGAAAGGATATCAGAGATTGAAGATCAACTCAATGAAATAAAACAAAAAGGCAAGAAAAGAGAAAAAAGAGTGAAAAGAAATGAACAAAGCCTCCAAGAAATATGGGATTGTGTGAAAAGACCTAATCTGCGCTTGATCAGTGTAACTGAAGAGAATGTGGAAAATGAATCCAAGCTGGAAAACGCTCTTCAAAATATTATCCAGGAGAACTTCCCCAACCTAGTAAGGCAGGCCAACATTCAAATAGGGGAAATACATAGAACACCACAACGATACTCCTCTAGAAGAGCAACCCCAAAGCACATAATTGTTGGATTCACCAAGGTTAAAATGAAGGAAAAAATCCTAAGGGCATCCAGAGAGAAAGGATGGGTCACCCACAAAGGAAAGCCCATCAGACTCACAGTGGATCTCTCTGCAGAAACCCTACAAGCCAGAAGAGAGTGGAGGCCCATATTCAACATCCTTAAAGGAAAGAACTTTCAACCCAGAATTTCATATTCAGCCAAACTAAGGTTCATAGGTGAAGGAGAAATAAAATCCTTTATGGACAAGCAATTGCTGAGAGATTTCATCACTAACAGACCTACCCTGCAAGAGCTCCTGAAGGAAGCACTAAACACGGAAAGGAACGACCAGTACCAGCCACTGCAAAAAAGAACAAAATGGTAAAGACCAATGATGCAATGAAGGAATTACACCAACCAAAGGGCAAACCAACCAACCAGTAACAAAATGGTAAGATCAAATTCACACGTAACAATCTTAACATTAAATGTAAATGGACTAAATGCCCCAATTAAAAGACACAGACTGGCAAATTGGATAAAAAGCAAAGAACCATTGGTGTGCTGTATTCAGGAGACCCATCTCATGTGCAAAGACACACATAGGCTCAAAATAAATGGATGGAAGAAGATTTACCAAGTAAATGGAGAGCAAAAAAAAAGCAGCGGTGGCAATCTTAATCTCTGATAAAACGGACTTTAAACCAACAAAAATCAAAAGAGACAAAGAAGGGCATTACCTAATGGTAAAAGGATCCATACAATAAGAAGAGTTAACTATCCTAAATATATACACACCCAATACAGGAGCACCCAGATACATAAAGCAAGAGCTTAATGACCTATAAAGAGACTTAGACTCCCACACAATAAAAGTGGGAGACTTTAACAGTCCACTATCAATATTAGACAGATCAATGAGACAGAAAATGACCAGGAAATCCAGGACCTGAATGCAGATCTGGACCAAGTGAACCTAATAGATATTTAAAGACTCTCTACCCCAAATCCACAGAATATACATTTTCCCAGCACCACATTGTACTTATTCTAAAATCGACCACATAATTAGAAGTAAATCACTCCTTAGCAAATGCAAAAGAACGGAAATCATAACAACCAGTCTCTCAGACCACAGTGCAATCAAATTACAACTCAGGATTAAGAAACTCACTCAAAACTGCACAACTACATGGAAACTGAAAAACCTGCTTCTGAATGACTACTGGATAAATAATGAAATGAAGGCAGAAATAAAGATGTTCTTCAAAACCAATGAGAATGAAGACACAACATACCAGAATCTCTGGGACACATTTAAAGCAGTCTCTAGAGGGAAATTCATAGCAATAAATGCCCACATGAGGAGCAAGGAAATTTCTAAAATCAACACACTATCATCAAAATTGAAAGAGCTAGAGGAGTAAGATCAAAAAAAACTTCAAAAGCTAGCAGAAGACAAGAAATAACTAAGATCAGAACAGAACTGAAGGGATAGAGACACAAAAAACCCTTCAAAAAATCAACAAATCCAGGAGCTGGTTTTCTGAAAAGATCAACAAAATAGATAGACCACTAACCAGATTAATAAAAAAGAAAAGAGAGAAGAATCAAATAGATGCAATAAAAAATGATAAAGGGGACATCACCACTGATTCCACAGCAATACAAACCATCATCAGAGGTTACTACAAACAACTTTATGCACACAAACTCGTAAATCTGGAAGAAATGGATAATAGACACTTGCACTCTCCCAAGACTAAACCAGGAAGAAGTTGAAACCTTGAATAGACCAATAACAAGGGCTGAAGTTGAGGCAGCAATTAATAGCCTACCAACCAAAACAAGTCCAGGTCCAGACAGGTTCATAACCAAATTCTACCAGATGTACAAAGAAGAGATAGTACCATTCCTTCTGAAACTATTCCAAACAATACAAAAAGAGGGAATCTTCCCTAACCCTTTTTATGAGACCAACATCATCCTGATACCAAAACCCGGCAGAGACTCAACAAAAAAAGAAAATTTCAGGCCAATATCCATAATGAACGTCAACACAAAAATCTTCAATAAAATACTGGCAAACCGATTGCAACAGCACATCAAAAAGCTTATTCATCACGATCAAGTAGGCTTCATCCTGGGGATGCAAGGCTGGTTCAACATATGCAAGTCTACAAACATAATCCATCACATACACAGAACCAAAGACAAAGGGCTAACATCCAGAATCTACAAAGAACTAAAACAGATTTACAAGAAAAAAACAAACCCATTCAAAAATGGGCAAAGGATATGAACAGATATTTTACAAAAGAAGACATATATGAGGCAACAAACATATGAAAAAATGCTCATCATCACTGGTCATTTGAGAAATGCAAATCAAAACCACATTCAGATACCATCTCACGACAGTTAGAATGGTGATCATTAAAAAATCAGGAGACAACAGATGCTGGAGAAGATGTGGAGAAATAGGAACACTTTTACACTGTTGGTGGGAGTGTAAACTAGTCCAACCATTGTGGAAGACAGTGTGACGATTCCTCAAGAACCTAGAAAGAGAAATTCCATTTGACCCAGCAATCCCATTACTTGGTATATACGCAAAGGAGTATAAATTTTTCTATTATAAAGACACACGCACAGGTATGTTCATTGCAGCACTGTTTACAATAGCAAAGACTTGGAACCAATCCAGATGTCCATCAACGATAGACTGGATAAAGAAAATGTGGCACATATACACCGTGGAATACTATGCAGCCATAAAAAATGATGAGTTCATGTCCTTCACAGGGACATGGATGAATCTGGAAACAGTCATTCTCAGCAAACTGACACAAGAACAGAAAAACCAAACACTGAATGTTCTCACTCATAGGTGGGTGTTGAACAATGACAACAAGTGGACACAGGGAGGGGAGCATCACACACTGCAGTCAGTTGGGGGGTGCTAGGGAAGGGACAGTGGGGGGTGGGGAGGGATAACATGGGGAGAAATACCAGATATAGGGGACGGGGGGATGAAGGCAGCAAACCACCTTGCCATATATGTATCTATGCAACAATCCTGCATGATCTGCACATATACCCCAGAACCTAAAGTACAGTAAAAATGAATATTAAATATAATAACACTTTTCTCATTTATTAAGGATGGTATTGCATGAAGAAAATGGGAAAAGCACTTACTAACCAATAGTTGGAGAGCTACCATATCCAATACCCTAAAACCTCAAAATTACAGGTTTGTTTTATCTATAGGGATAAGTTAAGACTCCTTTAGAAAACTGCGTTGTATTTGGCTCTTCTTGCAGAAGCAGGTCTTCTTACAGTCCCACAGTGGAGGAGGGGCTTTATCGTATTAAGTGGAGGGAAAATGCTGATACCAGGAGGAAGAAAGGATAGTCATAAGTTAGCGAATGTCAAAACATGTTAAGGGGTGCTGACAGCATAGTCTATCAGATAGATAGCATAGGGCCATAGTGCTTGTCCAGTAAAACATAAGGGGTCTATTATTTGTTGAGAACAGCGTTATTCCTCTAACTGGTAGGCTATGTCATGCAGCTCTTCCATTTTGAGGAGGGTAGGAGTGGTTTCTTCATCCTCCCTTTCCTCTCACACCCACCCCCACCTGAATGGCTACTGAGGTCACACATGAATACCTGTGTATACATGTGTATTACCCATGCTCTACCCATCTATTAATGTTTTTACCAAAGCAAAAGACACTTGAAAGAGAGGAACATGAGAAGTCAGCTCCTCAGAACTTTCCCAGTCCAGGTCAGAAGTTGGAAGTTTATTTGAGTCTCCATGCAGGTCTCCCATATTCCCTCAGCACTCAGTCTGTGCAGATGCCAATGGGAATGCCCTTTACCCTCTAGGCTGAAGCTGTTACAAGGAAGTAAAAACCTGGGGACTCCAATCTCACTCAAATTTAGCTTGAAAAATATATTCTTTGATCCATTAACAAATTGTTGCAATAAATTTCAAAGAGCCTGTGAATAATATTTGGTCCTATTTGCAAACTTAATGAAAAATATTGCAATGTTATTAACTAATTAAAGATCCCTTTTACTATAAAAAATTTTAAATGGTAATAATTTCCCTTTTAACTACTTTGCTCAAGTAAAACCTCTATAAGCACTACATACTAATGTATCTAACAAATTGAACTTTTAATAAGCTGAATCTAAACTTATTTATTTTTATATTAAGCATAAATTTTATAAAATGTCAACTTAATATCATAAATCTCAATCAACCAGTTAATTGGATACTTCAGATTAGAGCTATAAGGCTGACCGTATTTGATCAAGTTTTCTTATGTATGACAAGTAACAATGGTAATAAAAAATACTTATATAGTGCCTGTCTTGTGCCAAACACTACAAAACAGTGTTTGTCCAACAAATACCATTGTGTTGAATTCAATTTTTTGTGTATGAATTACTTGGATGGGTTTTTTGTATGTGAATGTCTGTTTCCAGAAACAGTCTATTTCCATGTGCCAAACACAATATAAAAGGCTATAACAAATACATAAACAGTTATGACTACTTGAACCCACCTATACTTGATGTTACATCTTTCCAGAGCCAGGGGAAGCATACTAGTTAGTAAAGACAGTTTTCATTTCATTTGTTAGTTATACTATAAGAGATTTTTGCAAGGAAGTAAGAGATGGAGGCATCCAAAGCAATTTCTCTCATGACCAACAAAGAAAACCATGATACCACTGACATCATCCCAAGTAATTCTGAGTTACCTTCTCAGCATGCTTGAAAATACCAATAACCAGGGATTTGAACCAAGACACTGAGATTATTGGTAATGATGCTGATAGAATTCACTAAGCTGTGTGTTGCAACTTGCCACAACATAAGCTCCAGAACCTGAAAAGAATAAAGACGTTGCCTTTAGGAGTCTGAGGCCCATATCCTTGGACTGAATTTATATAAGCAATCCCTGATTATTTTGCATGCACTCAGAAATTTCATGGCTCCTATTGAGATTCTTCACTCTGAAGACTTGTAAATGCATCTCTCCTTATAACATAAAGACTGCAAAAATCCTCCCAGCAAAGGACCAAACACTCAAATATTAAATGAATCACAGTACCCAGTTTCTTTATAGTGTAACTAAATCTAAAAATTATACTATTTAAAATCAAGTAGGTCATTGAGGCCAAGAAACATGAAAATGCTAACGTCACTAATGTTAGTATTTCAACATCACTAATAATCAGGGAAATGCAAATCAAAACTGTAATGCAATACCACCTAACTTCTGCAAAAATGGCCATAATCAAAGAATCAAAAAACAGTAAGTGTTGGTGTGAATGCAATGAACAGGAAACACTTCTATACTGCTGGTGGGAATGTGAACTACTACAACCACTATGGAAAACAGTGTAGAGATTCCTTAAAGAACTAAAAGTACAACTACTATTTGATCGAGCAACCCCACTACTGGGTATCTACCCAGAGGAAAACAAGTCATTATATGAAAAAGATACTTGCACACGTGTTTATAGCAGCACAATTTGCAATTGCAAAAATGTGGAACCAACCCAAATGCCCATCAATCAACGAGTGGCTAAACCGTTTTATACATACATATATATGTATGTATGTGTGTGTATATATATCACATATATGTGAGTGTGTGTGTATACATACATATATACATATATGTGCATGTGTGTCTATATATGAGGGAGAGAGAGATAGAATACTACCCAGCCATAAAAGGAAATGAATTAATGGCATTCACAGCAATCTGGATGAGAACACAGACTATTATTCTAAATTAAGTACTCAGAAATGGAAAACCAAATATCATATGTTCTCACTCATAAGTGGGAGCTAAGCTATGAGGATACAGAAGCATAAGAATGACACAGTGGACATCAGGGACTCATGGGGAAAGGGTGGAAAGGGGGTGAAGAATGAAAGACTACAAATAGGGTGCAGTGTATATTGTTCAGGTGATGGGTGCACCAAAATATCATCACCACTAAAGAACTTACTCATGTAACCAAATACTACCTGTTCCCCAATAACCTATGAAAATAAAAAATAAAAACAGTAAGTCATTGAAAAACTGAGTGACCAAATAAACCTCAACCATTTCCATATGCTACTCTCCTAGAGTCATAACAAAAATGGTAGTGCACTCTGGTTTCCCCATTGACATAGGACCTGTTGGGAAAATAAAATTAAAAACAAAATCGATTCCCAACCTAGATCCTCTCCACAAAGACAGAAAAAGAAAAAGAACACTTTTATTATTGAATAAGCATTAAACCAGAATGTGATGTACATCACAGGCAATCTGCTAAGAGTTACAAGGCAGGTAGGTACAACCCATTACATACATCATTCCAAGATAAACAATAACTAGTCCTGAAGTAAGAGGACTTGACAGCACCCTTTGTTCCACATGGTTCATCCTAACTAGCTGGTAATTAGGGTGAGCATCTGTGTTAGCTAATTTACTTTATCCAGAGCAGAAGCTAACTTCTTATATTTGATGAAAGGAGGTACTTTTTCAACTTGGAGCAAGGCTCCTACCAAAGTTAGGCTCCTACCCTTTCACAGAAACTGGAAGAGAGGGGTGCTATCTTCCTTGTTGTTTACATTTCAAAGAGGTGGCACCCAGGTTCTTGAGAAAGACACTTGGGTCATAAAGTAAACAAAAGGTCGATCTAGCTTTCAAAAGGCTTTATATACATTTCAAAAAGAGGAGAAAGTACTTAACAATTACAGCTTTTCTAAAGTAAATTGTCTAAGAAAAGAGCAACAGAGGAATCTCCTTATTTTCAAAAGAGAAGGCTCTTACTTTTTAAAATAAACTTTAAAGCAGTTTTAGATTCATGTAAAGTTTAATGGAAGGTACAGCGATTTCTTATATACTCTGTGCCACCATATATATGCCACCTGCCCCACCATAAATATCCCATACCAGAGTGGAACATTTGTTAAGTAGATGAATCTCTAATACATTTACACATCATTATCATCCAAAGTCCATAGTTTACATTAGGGGTCACTCTTGGTGTTGTACATTGGTTTTGACAAGCATATAATAAAACATATCTATCATCACAGTGTCATGCAGAGTAGTTTCACTGCTTTAAGAATTCTCTGTATTTTGCCTATTTGTCTCTCCCTCCCCACTAATCCCTGGCAACCATTCATCCTTTTAGTATCATCTCCACAGTTTTGCCTTTTCCAGAACAACATACAGTGAAAATCATACACTTTGCAGCCTTTTCAGAGTGGCTTTTTTTTACTTGATTCTTCCCTTTCATTTAAGATTCTTCCATGTCTTTTCATGGCTTTAAACACATTTCTTTTTAGCACTGAATAACAATCGTTTGGAAAGCCTCTTATTTTTAATTTTGGCTTGTCCTTACAGATCCTAAGATCTTTCAAGGTTTTTCAATGGACTGCTATTGGCATTTTAGATGGAACAATTCTTGCTAGTGTAAGACTGCCAGATATAATGAAGAACTGGTCCTAGGCAACAAATATTTGTAGAACCCATTTTACTGAAACAACTTCCAACTCCTCCCAAAACTTCATCAAATGCCTCCCACATGGAAAGTGTTGTCCCCGCCATTGGGTCCCTCTTCTCCCATCACCACTGAAGTGATCTAATACCATCCTATACTACCCAACACTAATAATCTTATTATGAATATATCTAATATTAATAGTAATTTGATATATTTGATCTAATACTAATATCTAATTTATCCAATATTGTAAGTATGTAATGTAATACCAATCTAATACTTATTTAATACATCTAATACTATACTGTTGTTACTATCATATCTAGTACTAACGCCAATACTCTCACTCATAGTTTATAGAGTATATACAAGCCACCCATCCACAGGGTGCCTGGGACTCTTCCATCAGATTGCTTCAATGCAAAATTGCTAAATTCCCTGAATCCTCAGGAAGACACATCCTAGAAATGATGGATTTAAAACACCCAGCATCCCTTCAGAAGTTATCTTTTTCAGTGGAGGCTGTCACTCTTTACAAGGTGGCTAAAGACTTCTGAGGAGGAGGAGACTATTTCTTTAAAAGAAATTCTTGCAACAACCAACTCTTTATTTCAGTAATGAGAAACAGAACAAGCTGGAGCAACTTTTACCTCAGAGTAAACCTGCATTGTTAAGAGCCAGAGGGTAGAGAATTGTTTGTATTAGAAGTAAATAATCCATTTGTAGCAGGAAGCAATGTGTAGAAACTGACATTTAAATAAATATAACTAGAAGCAATTCTTGCATATTGTTGATATTTGTTTTAAATGTTAAAGCATTTATTCAGTCCAAAAAAATCCCTGCGTGCTGTGATTCATACAGGCATATTACATAGTTATTGAAGTAGACACTTTGTTCTGAGGTTTCAGGGTCTTAATCATATTGATCTCTTTGGAAAGACACCCTCCAAAAGATTTTTTTAAGGTTTAACTAAAAACCCGAAGATTTTATATAAAGAAGGGGTTTTAAAAATTGTGTTGAATTCCATTTTTTGTATATGAATGACTTAATTGGGTTTTTTGTGTACAAATATCTATTTCCAGAAATATATAATAATATAGCGATGTGTGCTTTTATGAAGCTAAAATTATATGCATTATGTGTTTTAAAACTAATGATTTTTTTTTTTTTTTTTGGCTGGCTTAAGCCTAAAAGAGGAGTTAAATAGTCTTAATCATAAAACAGGAGTTAACTCTAGACTGATATGAAAAATGGCTAAGGAAATGCTAAAAGCTTGACTGCCCCAATCCTAAAGGTTAAAACAAGGGCAGCAGAAAATCATGCCTAGTACCAAAATCTATATTCTAGAAAGATGGAGATCAAAGAAACCACTCTCCCTCTTTCTTTAAAAATTAAAATTAAGGCTAGCCCCAGTGTCTCACAACTGCTATCCCAGCACTTTGGGAGGCCTAAGCAGGCAGATTGCTTGAGCTCAAGAGTTCAACATCAACCTGGGCAACATGATGAAGCCCAGTCGCTACCAAAACAAGATTTAAAAATTGACAGAGGAGTCGGAGAAAGATCCAAGATGGAAAGTTAGGAGCAGCTCAGGATTGCAGCTCCCAGTGAAAGTGCAGAGGGTGAGTGGATGCTGCATTTCCAGACGGATTTTTATTGCCCACAGACCAGGAGATTCCCAGGCAGAGGAGCCCCATGGGTCACCAGCAAAGCTGTTTTGGCTGGTGCGGCTGTTTTGCCGGCGCCCCGGCGCAGCGGTACCCGCTGCAGAGTAAATGGGACTGGGTTCCCTGTTAGCCAGCAAGGGAAGCTCCGGGAAGCTCCAGGAAGGCAGAGTCGCTCATTCATCTGATTAAAAAAAAGAGGGGGGGTACTGAAACAGGGAGCCAGGCCAGGAGATACCTGGGCAAAAAAGCCCCATGAATCTCAGCGCCGCTGTTTCAGCTGGCGCAGTGGGTTGCTGCATGGGAATTCACACATATACCGGTGCCTTTTCAACAGGCGACCAGAACACCTGGGAGAGAGCCAACTGTTCAACTAAAACAAAAAAAGTCTCTGAGGCAGGGAGCCAGGTGATCAGGCCCGGCTGGTCCCACCTCCACAAAAAAAAAAAAAAAAAAAAAAAAAACCAGCAACTGGAAACACTCTGGGTTGAGTTTCACAGCAAGCACAGCTGAACCCGGGATGGTCCAACTCTGTGGGGGAGGGGCGTCTGCCATTACCGAGACACTCCATCACTATAGAGGTAGTCCGCCATTGCTGAGGCACCCTACCATTGCCAAGGTGACCCACGATTACAGAGAGAGTCTGTCATTACAGAGGTGGGCCACCATTGCCAAAGCAGTTCTAACTACACCCATATAAACAGGGAAGTTCACATGGCAGCTGGGCAGAGCCCACAGCAGCTCAGCAAAGTCTCTGCAGGCAGACAGTGACTAGGCTGCCTCCTTGCTATGCAGGGCAGCCCTGAAAAAAAAAGGCAGCAGCACAGTGGAAACTCATAAATAAAGCCCTAACTCCCCGGGATAGAACACCTGGGGAAAAGAAGGGGTTTATGAGTTCTGCTGCAGCAGACTTAAACATACCTGCCCAGCAGCTCTGAATGAATAACAGAGCTCACAGCACAGCACTGGAGCTCCAATAAAGGACAGACTGTCTCCTCAAGCAGCTCCCTGACCCCCGTATATCCAAAGAGTCACCTCATAAAGGAGAGCTCAGACTGACATTTGGTGGGTATCCTCCTGGGAGAAAGCAGAAGAAGAAACTGGTAGCAACCCTTACTGTTCTGCAGCTGCTGCAGGTGATCCCTAGGCAAGCAGGGCCTGGAGTGGACTTCAACAGTCCGACAGCAGAGGGGCCAGACTGTTAGAAGGAAAACTAAGAAACAGAAATAACTTCATCATCAACAAACAGGATATCCACTCAGAGACCCAATCAGAAAGTCAGCAACTACAAAGACGACAGGTGGAAAAATCCACAAAGATGGGAAGAAACCAGCACAAAAAGGATGAAAACACCTGAAACCAGAAAACCTCTCCTCCTACAAGGGATCACAACTCCTCACCAGCAAGGGAACAAGACTGGATGGAGAATGAGTGTGATGAAATGACAGAATCAGGCTTCAGAAGGTGGGTAATAAGAAACTTCCATGAGCTAAAAGAACATGTTCTAACCCAATACAAAGAAACTAAGGACCTTGAAAAAGATGTGACAAAATGCTAATGAGAATGGACAACATAGAGAGAAATATAAGTGAATTGATGGAGCTGAAAAACACAACACGAGAACTTCGTGAAGCATGCACAAGTTTCAACAGCCGAATAGACCAAGCAGAAGAAAGGATATCAGAGGTCGAAGATCAACTCAATGAAATAAAATAAGAAGGCAAGATTAGAGAAAAAAGGACAAAAAGGAATGAACAAAGTCTCCAAGAAATATGGGACTATGTGAAAAGACCTAATCTACATTTGATAGGTGTACCTGAATGTGATGAAGAGAATGAATCCAAGCTGGAAAATACTCTTCAGGATATTATCCAGGAAAACTTCCCCAACCTAGTAAGGCAGGCCAATATTCAAGTCCAGGAAATACAGCGAACACCACAAAGATATTCCTCAAGAAGAGCAACCCCAAGGCACATAGCCATCAGATTCACCAGGGTTGAAATAAAGGAGAAAATGCTAAGGGCAGCCAGAGAGAAAGGTCGGGATACCCACAAAGGGAAGCCCATCAGACTCACAGCAGATCTCAGCAGAAACCCTACAAGCTAGAAGAGTCTGGGGGCCAATATTCAACATCCTTAAAGAAAAGAACTTTCAACCCAGAATTTCATATGCAGCCAAACTAAGCTTCATAAGTGAAGGAGAAATAAAATCCTTTGCAAACGAGCAAGTACTCAGAGATCTGATCACCACCAGGCCTGCTTTACAAGAGCTCCTGAAAGAGGCACTACACATAGAAAGGAACAACCAGTACCAGCCACTACAAAAACATACCAGATGGTAAAGAGCATAAACACAATGAAGAAACTGCATCAACTAATGGGGAAAACAGCCAGCTAGCATGAAAATGGCAGGATCAAATTCACACATAACAATATTAACCCTAAACGTAAATGGACTAAATGACCCAATATAAAGACACAGACTGGCAAATTGGATAAAAAGCCAAAACCCATCAGTGTGCTATATCCAGGAAACCCACCTCACATGCAAGGATACACAAAGGCTCAAAATAAAGGGATGGAGGAAGATTTACCAAGCAAATGGAGAGCAAAAAAAAGCAGGAGTTGCAATTCTCATCTCTGATAAAATAGACTTTAAAGCAACAAAGATCAAAAGAGACAAAGAAAGATATTACCTAATGGTAAAAGGATCAATGCAACAACAAGAGCTAACGATTCTAAATATATATGCACCTAATACAGGAGCACCAGATACATAAGGCAAGTTCTTAATGACTTACAAAGAGACTTAGACTCCCACACAATAATAGTGGGAGACTTTAACACCCCATTGTCAATATTAGACAGATCAACGAGACAGAAAATTAACAAGGATATCCAGGACTTGAACTCAGACCTGGACCAAGCAAACCTAATAGATATTTACAGAACTCCCCACCCCAAATCCACAGAATATACATTCTTCTCAGCACCACATCACACCTATTCTAAAATTGACCACATAATCAGAAGTAAATCACTCCTCAGCAAATGCAAAAGAACGGAAATCATAAGAAACAGTCTCTCAGACCACAGTACAATCAAGTTAGAACTCAGAATTCAGAAACCAACCCAGAACCACACAGCTTCATGGAAAATGAACAACTTTCTCTTGAATGTTGACTGGATAAACAATGAAATGAAGGCAGAAATAAAGATGTTCTTCAAAACCAAAAAGAATGAAGACACAACATACCAGAATCCCTGGGACACATATAAAGCAGTCTCTAGAGGAAAATATATAGCAATAAGTGCCCACATGAGAAGCAAGGAGAGCTCTAAAATTGACACCCTATCATTAAAATTGAAAGAGCTAGAGGAGCAAGATCAAAAAAACTCAAAACCTAGCAGAAGACAAGAAATAACTAAGATCAGAGGAGAACTGAAAGAGATATAGACACAAAAAAAACTTCAAAAAATCAATAAATCCAGGAGCTGGTTTTCTGAAAAGATCAACAAAATAGACCACTAGCCAGATTAAGAAAAAAGAAAAAAGAGAATAACCAAATAGATGCAATAAAAAACGATAAAGGGGATATCACCACAGATTCCACAGAAATTCAAACCATCATCAGAGATTATTACAAACAACTCTATGCACATAAACTAGGAAACCTGGAAGAAATGGATAAATTCCTGGAAATTTGCCTTCTCCCAAGCCTAAACCAGGAAGAAGTCAAAACCCTGAATAGACCAATAACAAGATCTGAAGTTGAGGCAGCAATTAAGAGCCTATCACCCAAAAAAAGTGCAGGTCCAGATGCGTTCACAGCTGAATTCTACCAGATATACAAAGAGGAGCTGGCACCATTCCTTCTGAAACTATTCCAACTAAACCAAAAAGAGGGAATCCTTCCCAAATCATTTTATGAGACCAACATCATCCTGATACCAAAACCTGGAAGAGACTCAACAAGAAGAGAAAACTACAGCCCAATATCCATGATGAACATAGATGCAAAAATCTTCAATAAAATACTGGCAAGCCGATTGCAACAGCACATCAAAAAGCTCATCCACCATGATCAAGTAGGATTCATCCCGGGGATGCAAGGATGGTTCAACATACACAAGCCTATAAACATAATTCACCACATAAACAGAACCAAAGACAAAAACCACATGATTATCTCAATTGATGCAGAGAAGGCCTTTGACAAAATTCAACAGCCCTTTATGCTAAAATCCCTGAATAAACTAGGTATCGACAGAGCATATCTCAAAATAATAAAAGCTATTTATGACAAACCAACAGCCAATATCATACTCAATGGGCAAAAACTGGAAGCATTCCCTTTGAAATCAGGCACTAGACAAGGATGCTCTCTCTCCCCACTCCTATTCAATATAGTATTGGAAGTTCTAGCCAGAGCAATCAGGCAAGAAAAAGAAATAAAGGGTATTCAAATAGGAAAGGAGGAAGTCAAATTGTCTCTATTTGCAGACGACATGATTGTATATCTAGAAGACCCCATCGTCTCAGCCAAAATCTACTGAAACTGATAAGCAACTTCAGCAAAGTCTCAGGATACAAAATCAATGTACAAAAATCACGAGCATTCCTATACACCAATAACAGCCTTAAAGAGAGCCAAATCAGGAACGAACTGCCATTCACAATTGCTACAAAGAGAATAAAATACCTAGGAATACAACTAACAAGGAACGTAAAGGACCTCTTCAAGGAGAACTACAAACCACTGCTCAACGAAATAAGAGAGGAAACAGATGGAGAAACGTTCCATGTTCATGGTTAGGAAGAAGCAATATCGTGAAAATGGCCATACTGCCCAAAGTAATTTACAGATTCAATGCTATCCTCATCAAGCTACCAAAGACCTTCTTCACAGAACTGGAAAAAACCACCTTAAACTTCATATGGAACCAAAAGAGAGCCCGCATAGCCAAGTCAATTCTAAGCAAAAAGAACAAAGCCGGAGGCATCACACTACCAGACATCAAACTATACTACAAGGCTACAGTAATCAAAACAGCATGGTACTGGTACCAAAACAGAGATATAGACGAATGGAGCAGAAACAGAGGCCTCAGAGGCAACACAACATATCTAGAACCATCCGATCTTTGACAAACCTGACAAAAACAAGCAATGGGGAAAGGATTCCCTGTTTAATAAATGGTGCTGGGAAAACTGGCTAGCCATATGCAGAAAGCAGAAACTGGACCCCTTCCTGACACCTTACACTAAAATTAACTCCAGATGAACTAAAGACTTAAACATAAGACCTAACACCATAGAAACCCTAGAAGAAAATATAAGCAAAACCATTCAGGACATAGGCATAGGCAAGGACTTCATGACCAAAACACCAAAAGCATTGGCAACAAAAGCCAAAATAGACAAATGGGACCTAATCAAACTCCACAGCTTCTGCATGGCAAAAGAAACAGTGATTAGAGTGAATTGGCAACCAACAGAATGGGAAAAGATTTTTGCAGTTTACCCATCTGACAAAGGGCTGATATACAGAATTTACAAACAACTAAAACAGATTTACAAGAAAAAAACAAGCCCATTCAAAAGTGGGTGAAGGATATGAACAGATACTTTACAAAAGAAGACATACATGAGGCCAACAAACATATGAAAAAATGCTCATCATCACTGGTCATTAGAGAAATGCAAATCAAAACTACATTGAGATACCATCTCACGCCAGTTAGAATGGCGATTATTTAAAAATCTGGACACAACAGATGCTGGAGAGGATGTGGAGAAATAGGAACACTTTTACACTGTTGGTAGGTAAATTAGTTCAACCACTGTGGAAGACAGTGTGGCGATTCCTCAAGGACCTAGAAATAGAAATTCCATTTGACCCAGCAATCCCATTACTGGGCATATATCCAAAGGATTATAAATCGTTCTACTATAAGGACATATGCACATGAATGTTCACTGCAGCACAGTTTACAATAGCAAAGACCTGGAACCAACCCAAATGCCCATGGATGATAGACTGGACAGGTAAAATGTGGCACACATACACCATGGAATATTATGCAGTCATCAAAAACGATGAGTTCGCGTCCTTTGTAGGGACATGGATGTACCTCGAAACCATCATTTTCAGCAAACTGACACTAGAACACAAAATCAAACACCGCATGTTCTCACTCATAGGTGGGTGTTGAACAATGAGAACACATGGACACAGGGAGGGGAGCACTACACACTGGGGTCTCTTGAGGGGAAATAGGAGAGGGACAGCAGGGGGTGGGGAGTTGGGGAGAGATAGCATGGGGAGAAATGCCAGATACAGGTGAAGGAGAGGAAGGCAGCAAATCACACTGCCACGTATGTACCTATGCAACAATCTTGCATGTTCTTCACATGTACCCCAAAACCTAAAATAAAAAAAAATAAAAATAAAAATAAATTAAATAACATTTAAAAAGAGATCTAAGAAAAAAAAAAATTGACAGAGGATCCAAGATGGCTGAATAGGAAAAGCTCTGGAGTGCAGTTCTGAGCAAGAACAACGCAGAGGGTGAGTGCCCACTGCATTTCCAAACAAATTTTCACTGCCCACAGACCAGGAGATTCCTGGGCCATAAAGTGCCATGAGTTTTCAGCACAGCGGTTTCAGCTGGTGCCAGGTTGGTGCACAGAAACTCACACAAATCTGGGCAGCCGTTTCAACTGACACCTGGAATGCAGGGGATTCAGATCCACCCATTTTACTGAAAGGGAGGGGGCAGAGACAGGGAGCCAGGCAATCTTGCTTGGCAGGTACAACCCCCACAAAGCAAGCAATCTGAAACACTCTGGATTGGGAGTTTCCCAGCAAGCACAGCTGGACCCGAGACAGTCCAGCTCAGTGTGGGGAAGGGCAACCACCACTACTGAGGCAGTCCACCACTACCAAGTCAGTTCACACAGAAGCTAGGCAGGGGCTGTAGCAGCTCAGCAATGCCTCTGCTGGCAGACTGTGACTAGACTACTCCATTCAGGGCAGGGCATCTATGAAAAAAGGCAACAGCATGACAGGAATTTATAAATAAAGCTGACCTTCCCAGGACAGAGCATCTGGGAAAAGTGGTTATGAGTTCTGCTGCAGCAGACTTAAAAGTACCTGTCCAGCATCTCTGCACAGAACAACGGAGCTCCTAGCACAGCAGTTGAGCTCCTATAAGGGACAGACTGTCTCCTCAAACAGCTCCCCAACCCGCATATACCCAAAGAGACACCTCATAAAGGAAAGCTCAGGCCAAATCTGGCAGGTACCCTTCTGGGATGAAGATAACAGAAGAAGAAACTGGCAGCAACCCTTACTATTCTGCAGCCCCTGCAGGTGATCCCCAGGCAAGCAGGATCTGGAGTGGACCTCCACCAGTCCTGCAGCAGAGGGCCCTGACTATTAGAAGGAAAACTAAGAAAGAGATATAACTTCATCATCAACAAAATGGACGTCCACTCAGAGACCCCATTCAAAAGACACCAACTACAAAGATCACAGGTAGATAAAGACACTAAGATGGGAAGAATCCAGCACAAAAAGGATGAAAACACCAAAAACCAGAATGCCTCTCCTCCTCTAAAGGATCACAACTCCTCACCAGCTAGGGATCGAAGATGGATGGAGAATGAATCTAATAAATTGACAGAAACAGGCTTCAGAAAATGGGTAATAAAAACTTCTCAGAGCTAAAAGAAAATGTGCTAGCCCAATGCAAAGAAACTAAGAACCTAGAAAAAAGGTTAGATGAGATGCTAACTAGAATAAATAGCTTAGAGAAGAATATAAGCAACTTGAGGGAGCTGAAAACCACAGCACAAGAACTTCGTGAAGCATACACAAGTTTCAATAGCCGAATTGACCAAGCAGAAGAAAGGATATCAGAGATGGAAGATCAACTCAATGAAATCCAACATGAAGGCAAGAATAGAGAAAAAAGAGTGAAAAGAAATGAACAGAGCCTCCAAGAAATATGGGATTATATGAAAAGACCTAATCTACGTTTGATAGGTGTACCTGAATGTGACAGAGAGAATGAATCCAAGCTGGAAAACACTCTTCAGGATATTATCCAGGAGAACTTCCCCAACCTAGCAAGACAGGCCACGATTCAAGTCCAGGAAACACAGAAAACACCACAAAGATATTCCTCAAGAAGAGCAACCCCAAGGCACATAATCATCAGATTCACTAGGGTTGAAATGAAGGAAAAAATGCTAAGGGTAGCCCGAGAGAAAGTTCAGGTTACCAACAAAGGGAAGCCCATCAGACTCACAGTGGACTTCTCTGCAGAAAGCCTATAAGCCAGAAGAGAGTGAGGGCCAATATTCGACATCCTTAAAGAAAAGAACTTTCAACCTAGAATTTCATATCCAGCCAAACTAAGCTTCATATGTGAAGGAGAAAGAAAAACCTTTATGAACAAGCAATTGCTGAGAGATTTCATCACCACTAGGCCTGCATTACAAGAGCTCCTGAAAGAATCACTAAACAAGGAAAGGAACAACCAGTACCAGTCACTCCAAAAATGTACCAAATGGTAAAGACCATTGACACAATGAAAAAAATGTGTCAACTAATGGGCAGAACAACCAGCTAGCATCAAAATTGCAGGATCAAATTCACACATAACAATATTAACCTTAAATGCAAATGGGCTAAATGCCCCAATCGAAAGACACAGACTGGCAAACTGGATAAAAAGTCAAAACCCATTGGTGTGCTGTATTCAGGAAACCCAGCTCACATTCAAGGACATACATAGGCTCAAAATAAAAGGATGGAGGAAGACTTATCAAGGAAACGGAAAGCCAAAAAAAGCAGGAGTTACAATCCTAGTCCCTGATAAAATGGACGTTAAACCAACAAAAATCAAAAGAGAGAAAGAAGGGCATTACATAATGGTGGTAAAACGAGTAATGCAACAAGAAGAGCTAATGATCCTAAATATACATGCACCCAATACAGGAGCACCCAGGTACATAAAAAAAAAGTTCTTAACAACTTACAAAGAGATTTAGACTCCCACACAATAATAGTGGGAGACTTTAACACTCCACTGTAAATATTAGACAGATCAATGAGACAGAAAATTAACAAGGATATCCAGGACTTGAACTCAGAACTGGACCAAGTGAACTTAATAGATATCTACAGAAATCTCCACTCCAAATCCACAGAATATACATTCTTCTCAGCACCACATGGCACCTCCTCTAAAATTGACCACATAATTGGAAGTAAATTTCTCCTCAGCAAATGAAAAAGAAGGGAAATCATAACAGTCTCTCAGACTACAGAGCAATCAAATTAGAACTCAGAATTAAGAAACTAACTCAGAACCACACAGCTTCATGGAAACTGAACAACTGGCTCCTGAATATCGATTGGATAAACAATGAAACAAAGGCAGAAATAAAGACGTTTTTTAAAACCAATGAGCATGAAGACACAACATACCTGAATCTCTGGGACACATATAAAGCAATGTCTAGTGGGAAATTTATATCAATAAATGCCTACATGAGAAGTGAGCAAAGATCTAAAATCGACACCCTATCATCAGAATTGAAAGAGCTAGAGGAGCAAGATCAAAAAAACTCAAAACCTAGCAGAAGACAAGAAATAACTAAGATCAGAGCAGAACTGAGGGAGACAGAGACACAAAGAACCCTTTAAAAAAAAATCAATAAATCCAGGAGCTGGTTTTTTGAAAAGATCAACAAAATAGACAGACCACTAGCCAGACTAATAAAAAAGAAAAGAGAGAAGAATCAAATAGATGCAATAAAAAACGATAAAGGGGATATCGCCACTGATTCCACAGAAATACAAACTACAATTGGAGATTAAAACAAACAACTTTATGCACATAAACCAATAAACCTGGAGGAAATGGATAAATTCCTGGACACTTGCACCCTCCCAAGCCTAAACCAGAAAGAAGTTGAAACCCTGAATAGACCAATAACAAGGGCCAAAGTTGAGGCAGCAATTAATAGCCTACCAACCAGAAAAAGTCCAGGTCCAGACAGATTCAAAGTTGAATTCTACCAGACATACAAAGAGGAGCTGGTACCATTCCTTCTGAAACTATTCCAAACAATACAAAAAGAGGGAATCCTTCCCAAATCAATTTATGAGACCAGCATCATCCTGATACCAAAACCCAGAAGAGATTCAACAACAAAAGAAAACTTCAGGCCAATATCCATGATGAACATAAATGCAAAAATCTTCAATAAAATACTACAAACCAATTGCAACAGCACATCAAAAAGCTTATGCATCATGATCAAGTAGGCTTCATTCCAGGGATGCAAGACTGGTTCAACATATGCAATTCTATAAATGTAATCCACCACATAAACAGAACCAAAGAAAAAAACCACATGATTATCTCAATAGATGCAGAGAAGGCCTTTGACAAAATTCAACAGCACTTTATGCTAAAAACTCTCAATAAACTAGGTATCAAAGGAATGTATCTCAAAACAATAAAAGCTATTTATGACAAACCTACAGCCAATATCATACTGAATGGGCAAAACTGGAAGCATTCCCTTTGAAATGCAGCAGAAGATAAGGATGTCCTCTCTCACCACTCCTATTCAATATTGTATTGGAAGTTCTAGCCAGAGCAATCAGGCAAGGAAAAGAAATAAAGGGTATTCGTTTAGGGAAAGAGGAAGTCAAATTGTCTCTATTTGCAGAAAACATGATTGTATATTTAGAAGACCCCATTGTCTCAGCCCAGAATTTCCTGAAACTGATAAGCAATTTCAGCAAAGTCTCAGGATACAAAATCAATGAGCAGAAAACACAAGCATTCCTATACACCAATAACAGAGAGCCAAATCAAAAGCGAACTCCCATTCACAGATGCTACAAAGTTAATAAAATACCTAGGAATACAACTAACAAAGGATGTAAAGGACCTCTTCAAGGAGAACTACAAACCACTGCTCAAGGAAATCAGAAAGGACACAAACAGATGGAGATACATTCCATGCTCATGGTTAGGAATAATCAATATCATGAAAATGGCTATACTGCCCAAAGTACTTTATAGATTCAATGCTATCCCAATCAAGCTACCAATGACCTTCTTCACAGAACTGAAAAAAACCACCTTAAACCTCATATGGAACCAAAAGAGAGCCCACAGAGCCAAGACAATCCTAAACAAAAAGAACAAAGCCAGAGGCATCATGCTACCTGATTTCAAACTATACTACAAGGCTACAGTAATCAAAACAGCGTGGTACGGGTAGCAAAACAGAGATATAGACCAATGGAACAGAACAGAGGCGTTGGAGGCAACACCACACATCTACAACCATCTGATCTTTGACAAACCTCACAAAAACAAGCAATGGGGAAAGGATTCCCTATTTAATAAATGGTGTTGTGAAAACTGGCTAGCAGTGTGCAGAAAGCAGAAAATGGATCCCTTCCTGACACCTTACACTAAATTAACTCCAAATGAATTAAGGACTTAAACATAAGACCTAACGCCATAAAAACCCTAGAAGAAAACCTAGGCTAAACCATTCAGGACATAGGCGTAGGCAAGGACTTCATGACTAAAACACCAAAAGCATTGGCAACAAAAGCCAAAATGGACAAATGGGACCTAATCAAACTCCAGAGCTTCTGCACAGCAAAACAAACAATCATTAGTGTAAACTGGCAACCAATAGAATGGGAAAAAATTTTGCAATCTACCCATCTGACAAAGGGCTAATGTCCAGTATCTACAAAGAACTAAAACAGATTTACAAGAAAAAAACAAGCCCATCCAAAAGTGGACAAAGGATATGAACAGACACTTTTCAAAAGAAGACATACATGAGGCCAACAAACGTGAAAAAATGCTCATCATCACTGATTATTAGAGAAATGCAAATCAAAACCACATTGAGATATCACCTCACGCCAGTTAGAATGGCGATCATTAAAAAATCTGGAGACCACAGATGCTGGAGAGGATGTAGAGAAATAGGAACACTTTTACACTGTTGATGGGAGTGTAAATTAGTTCAACTATTGTGGAAGACAGTGTGGCAATTCCTCAAAAATCTAGATATAGAAATTCCATTTGACCCAGCAATCCCATTACTGGTATATACCCAAAGGATTATAAATGATTCTGTTATAAAGACACATGCACACGTATGTTCGTAGAGGCACTGTTGACAATAGCAAAGACCTGGAACCAACCCAAATGCCCATTGATGATAGACTGCGTGGCACATATACACCATGGAATACTATGCAGCCATAAAAAATGATGAGATCTGTCCTTTGTAGGGACATGGATGAATCTGGAAACCATCATTCTCAGCAAACTGACACAAGAACACAAAATCAAACACCGCATGTTCTCACTCATAGGCAGGTGATGAACAATGAGAACACATGGACAGAGGGAGGGGAGCATCACACACTGGGGTCTGTTGGGGGGCCAAGGGAGGGACAGAGTGGGGGTGGGGAGGTTAGGGAGGGATAACATGGGGAGAAATGCCAGATGTAGGTGACGGGGGAATGGAGGCAGCAAACCACATTGCCATGTGTGTACCTATACAACAATCCTGCATGATCTGCACGTATACCCCAGAACCTAAAGTACAAAAAATAAAAATAAAAAATAAAGATTTAAAAATTAACTGAGTGTGGTGATGTGTACCTGTGGTCTCAGCTACTAGGGAAGCTGAGGTGGGAGGATAACTTGAACTCAGGAGGCAGAGATTGCAGTAAGCTGAGATCATGCCACTGCACTCCAGCCTAGGCAACAGTACGAGGCTCCATCTTGAAAAACAAAACCAAACAAAAAATTAAAAATAAATAGGCATTTTATTTTTCTCTGAATTATTTTTATATTTTGGGAGGTTTTTTTAATTAAATTTTTTTAAAATTTCAAAATAAACGAACATAGTTTAATGAAACTGGGAAATATAATTGGTTTTATTTTTTTTGTTTCATTTTTGGTAGTGAAGAATCTTTGAAGTAGTTTTGCAATCCCTCTTGGATACCTCTGTGGAAAGCAATCAAAAATTTTGTCTTTTTTTCCCAAGGCTTATCTTCCCACAGGTCTCACTATTCTACTTAGCCAGAGTGGAATATTCCATATTTTCTCTTAGATGTTTTCTAACTTTATGGTCTAGCAGCTATCAAGAAGAAACTCTAAGTTTAGAATCCTAATACAACATTATCTTCTGATTTTATTGTTAGTGGTAGATTAGATCTTAAAAATTGTAATGATTCAATTCTTCACATTATAGTGAAGAACTTCAGAACTCCCAGAGCAACAGGAGCATAGCAGCAACCTGCCTTTATTCTGATAGATTGGATTGTGTGTTTTCTAGAGGGTTCACATCAGCTTTTCAACTTTAAAAAAATTATTTTCAATTGAAGATTCACAACTGGAAAGAAAACTCACAGTTCTGTCATTTCCAACAATGTTGGCTTTCACCTAACATACACCAAGACCTGTATTAAAAACTTAGAGGCTATGATGGAATACAAGGCATCCATATATTTACAGAAGCATATTTACTGACATGAAAAGATGTGTGAAATATACTGTAGACTGAAATTACAAAAGAGAATTCATCCTATAGCCCTATTTTTTCATAAGTATGTAGAAGTGAAAAATTTATGTAGTAAATGTTTGTCTCCCACCACCAAGTTGTATGGCCTTGAGTTGGTCACTCAACTACTGTAAACTGGCTTTTCCATTTGAAATATAAACAAAAGAAAGGTAGAATCAGAAGCAATCATTAGCTATAGAACCAATTTGGACAGGTAGCATGTTGTAAATTTCTATTTCCCTTTTGGTGACTAGTGTATAGCTAAGTGGTAGGAGATTTTCAACAAATATTGTATTACATTTAACTTAATCAGATTGAATGGATGACATTTATGTAGGCCACCTTACTCTGTAAAAGACAGTACAAATCATCTGAGAAATGCAAATCAAAACCGCAATGAGATACCATCTCACATGAGTCAGAATGGCTATTATTAAAAAAACAAAATATAATAGATGTTGGTGAGGCTGCAGAGAAAAGATTGCTTACATACTGTTGGAGGCAATGTAATTTAATTCAACCACTATGGAAAGCAGTTCTGAGACTTCTCAAATAACTAAAACTAGAGCTAGCATTTGACCCAGCAATCCCATTACTGGGTATACACCCAAAAAAGTATCAATTGTTCTACCATAAAGACAAATGCATGCCTGTGTTCACCACAGTGCTATTCACAATAGCAAAGACATAGCGTCACCCTAGGTGCCCAGCCGCAGTGGACTGGGTAAAGAAAATGTATACGCAATGGAATATCATGCAGTCATCAAAAAGAATGAAATCATGTACTTTGCAGAATATGCATGAACCTGGAGGCCATTATCCTAAGCAATGTAACACAGAAACAGAAAACCAAATAGCACATGTTCTTACTTATAAGTGGAAGCTAAATCTTGAGTACACACAGACATAAAAATGGGAACAATAGATACTGCAGATTCCAAAAGGAGAGAGAAAGGGAGGGTGGCAGGGGTAAAAAGGTTCCTATTGGGTACCATGCTCACTATCTGTGCGATGGGATCAATAGCCCAAACCTCAGCATCACACAACATACCCTTGTAACAAACTGCACATGTACACCTGAATCTAAAATAAAAACAAAAAATTTTAAAAGCCTCTAAGTCATCTAGGTTATTCTACCTCCTCCCAGCTGCATGCATTATATTATGAGTCAGACAGAAAGCTCTGGGGAGATACAGAGACCTACTCATCTAAGCAGTAATTGCAATGCTCAGAATTGCCTCTGCCCCCTCCAATGACTGTTTTTGTTTTGTATTGATGCTTACCTGTTCTCTTCCCTCAAGATGAGTTCTCAGTCCTTCCTTCCCTGAGGCTCCTCACCTTCACATAAATATTGGTTGACTCACCTCATCAACCTGTCAGGTATTTCTTTTTGTTAATATTTAAATGTACTGTATTTTATTACATAAAAGTACAGTCAGTAAAGTAACATACTAATTTATTTCAGTATACTTTTTTTTAATTGGGGTACATGTGTAGATCATGCAGGATTGTTGCATAGGTACATACATCCTGCCAGGTATTTCTAAATCCCAATGGAATAAGGGATTTAGAAATACCTGGCAGGTTGATGATTTAGGTATAAGCTAGACACTCCTCCCCACCATCATGTCATGTGTTTACATAGTTTATAAATGTATTGGTCATTAAAATTTCTTTTTAAAATTTTTTTTATTGATACATAATAGCTGTACATAGTTTTATGGGTCATGTAATAATTTCATGCATTCATATCAAATCATGGTAATTGTCACCTTAATATTTAAATATTTATCTTTTCTTTGTACCTGAACAATTTGAGAATAATTCAAATTAGAATTTGAATTTGACAAAGAATTTGAATTATTCTCTTCTGCTACTTTGACATGTACAATCAATTAATGTTAACTATGGTCACCCTATGGTCACCCTACTGATCTATCCACCACCAAATTTTTTCTTTTCTATCTAAGTGGATATTTGTACTCATTAATCAACCTCTCTTTACCCACCCCTGCCCCAACCTTTCCTGGCTTCTGGCAACCACCAATCTCTCTCTCTCTCACTCTTCATGAGATCCAATTTTTGCTTAACCTCCCACATATGAATGAGGACAGGCAATATTTGTCTTTCTGTGCTTGGCTTATTTCACTTAACATAATGACATCCAGTTACTTCTATGTTGCTGCAAATGACCAAGTTTATTCTTTTTATGGATGAATGATATTCTACTGAGTGTATATACCACATTTTATCTATGCATCCACTAATGGACACTCAAATTCCATAGTTTGTCTATTTTGAGTTTTTTTGCAATAAACATGTAAGTACAGATATCACTTTAATATACTGAATTTCCTTTCTTTTGAATATGTACCTAGTAGTGGAATTGCTGAATCATACGGTAGTTCTATTTTCAGTAATGATAGGGAAATCCAAGCATAAACAGAAAATAAGGAAAAAATATACTGGACCTTTAAAAATCTATAAAATGGTATTACTTATATATTTAGCTAAAATTATATGTGTGTAAGTATTTTTAAAGCATACAAAGCTTTTTAATATATATCATATTTATAAAGAAATAAATTCCTGAAAATTGAGGTAAAGTTCATATAATAGTTAGCTATTATATTATAAAAATGCATTATAAAAGTACAGACCATAGTCAAGGAGAAATTTATTATACTCTGACGTTAAGGTTATTAAGTGGTCAAGGTTAAAATATAATTGGTAATACTTTATCCAACTAACACTTTATGTCAAAGATCAGTACAAACTATCCAAAAAATATTAATAGAAGTTTTAATAGGTCAAATCTCTGAAATTAAAATCTTTAATAAATGAACATGCAAAGCAAAAGCAGAATGGCATTTATGGTACTAAATCATTTGTAGCTTGTTCATAATGATAAAACTGAAAAGATTATTAAGAATTTTCTTCCTTTTTTTTCTTTTTTTTTTTCAGATAGGGTCTCACTCTGTCACCCAGGCTGGAGCGCAGTGGTGCAATCACGGCTCACTGCAACCTTGACCTCCCAGGCTAAAGCGATTCTCCTGCCTCAGCCTCCTGAGTAGCTGGGACTGCAGACGTGCATCACCACACCTGGCTACTTTTTTTTTTTTTTTTTTTTAAGAGATGGTGTCTTGCCATGTTTCCCAAGCTGGTTTCAAACTCCAAGCCTCCAGTGATCCGCCTGCCTGGGCCTCTCAAAGTGCTGGGATTACAAGTGTGAGCCACTGCACCCAACCAAGAGTTTCAATAATAAGCTTTAGGTTAAAGGAGGCCTCAGGTTAATCTCAAGGAAATCAAATTTCCTGGGAAATAAAAAAAGAATCTCTTTAGATTTTTCTGTCTAACTGGTATTTTCCATGAAGATAATACTTGCCAAATAAAATATGGTAGCAATAAAACTGTGGATAAAACTTAACCTATAGAATGATTTACCCTTAGAATGTCCCAGATTATCAAAAATAATTTATAAAGAAAATGGTACTGAGAACATCAGCAGAGCCTTTAAAAAATGCAAAACATGTTCTAAGAGGTGAACTGTAAAACAGAAAGGCAAGAAAGTATTGAGAAGTAAAGCTAAGCTATAAATCAAGGGGATGGGGTTTAAAAGAATCCAGAGTATAATCAGAAATGCAACATCTCTTACATTAAAAAATAATAATACAGTAATAAGCTGGATGCGGGGCTCACGCCTGTAATCCCAGAACTTTGGGAGGCCAAGGCAGGCTGATCTCTTGAGGCCAGGAGTTTGAGACCAGGCTGGACAACATGGTGAAACCCCATCTCTACTAAAAGTACAAAAATTAGCCAGGCATGGTGGCAGACGCCTGTAATCCCAGCTAATACTCAGGAGGCTGAAGCACAAGAATCGCTTCAACTGAGAGATGAAGGTTGCAGTGAGCCGAGATTGTGCCACTGCACTCCAACCTGAGCAACAGAATGAGACTTGGTCTCAAAAAACAAAAAAAAGTAATAAGGTTCAGTTTCCAAAATTTGCATTCAGCTCTCCCATGTTAACCTTTCTTTTTTTAGCTGTCCCTACCTCCAGGACTGTATTTATTTAGCAGTAGAAGGAATGAAATATAATAGGAGTGGAAGAAATATTTTTCCCACTGCTCTTTCATGGGACAACTGTCTACTCCTTCCTGATATAAAATTCTCAAAACTAGAATAATTAGCACTGCCTCAAAGACTAGACACCATATTTATTAGATGGTCAAAATTATTTTCTGATTGTTTCCTATATTTGCACATTGTCACCTTGAAATACAAAGAATAAGATTATTTTAAATGGACATTCTTGGCCGGGTACAGTGGCTCAGACCTGTAATCCCAGCACTTTGGGAGGCCAAGGTGGGTAGATCACTTGAGGTCAGGAGTTCAAGACCAGCCTGGACCAATATGATGAAACCCCATCTCTACTAAAAATACAAAATTAGCCAGATGTGGTGCATGCCTATAATCCCAGCTACTCAAGATGCTAAGACAGGAGAATCACTTGAACCCAGAAGTCAGAGGTTACAGCGAGCTGAGATTGTGCTACTGCACTCTAGCTTGGGCGACAAAGGCTCTGTCTCTGACATGTACATTAGTAAAAAGAGAAAAGAATACCACCTTTCTAGAGCAGCCAGTATTACCTAAAGTCAGATTTTTGATTGCATATTAAGCTTGTCCAAGACAAGTGGTCCTCAGAGGTTAATGAACCCACTCTGGAAATAAATGGGTAGTGAGTATCCTCTTTACTTTTCTCTGGGGCCAATGGAAAATGCATAGGGAGGAGTGTTCAAATGCTGTCATACTATCTTCAGGTGAGTTTCCAGCAGGCAATGTCTACTACTTAGCAATTTCCTTTTGTAGGATTCATGTTTTGGTATCAGCAATTCTCTTGCAGTACAGCAGTCCTATATCCCTAAAACTGAGTAAGCAGTCTGTGTGCCGTGGCTCATGTCTGTAATCCTAGCACTTTGGGAAGCCAAAGTGGGAGGACCGCTTGAGGCCAGGAGTTCAAGACCAGCCTGTGTAACATAGTAAGACCCTGTATCTACCAAAAAAAACAAAATTTTTGATGTTTTAATTAGCCGGCCATGGTGATGCACTCCTGCAGTCCCAGCTACTTCAGAGGCAGAGGCAGGAAGATCACTTGAGCCCAGGAGTTTGAGACTGCAGTGAGCTCTAGCTGCTCCACTCCACTACAGCCTGGGTGACAGCAAGACTCTATCAAAATAAAATAATAAATAAATAGAGCATGCAGAACTTATGGTGCCTATTCAAAACACAGCTTCACTTTTTTCCACAGCCTTTCAGTGGGACTAGGTAGTTCTCTGAACTTAAAAACATTTAGAGCAACTTCTACAACTTTGATGGTCACTTTTAGGCAATAAAAATTTTTCAATCACTTAGCCAAAAATATAAACTGATTTCAGTAACTGATATGTCCAATCCACTGAAATAGTCAAAAACTTTAAATCTTAAAGGTTAATTTTCAAGTCTCCCTGAGTTTGCATTGTCTAGTAAAGAAAAAGGGACATTCTTGGCTTCTACCCATCTTTACAGGTAGACTGTTAGTCAAGTTTATGGTCTTTGGAGGTAGACGGTTTGAAGGAGGAATGAGGAGAAAAAAAGATCTTACTACTGATGGCACTTGTTTTCTCATGAGCAGCTTCAGTGAGTTCTTTTGGAAGCTGATCACAGGGACTCTCCCTTGTATTCCTTTCCCTAGAGTTAACCAGTTTCTCTGGGTGGTCACTTGCAGCTTTCCCCTTATACCCTGGGCATCTAGCATGTATCTCTACTTTCTTTTCTCTCAGTTCTCACCTTTCTCAAGGCAGTGCCCTTGGATAAGATAAATGCAATCCCAAGGCTGGAAGAAACCCCACCGACCCACCCCTCTGCTTTTGGGGAGGAGAATGTAAGACCTCCTAGGACAAAACAGCCCTCTCAGAATCCTCCTCCAATCTTCAAACTTCTAACTCATTTATAACCTTATGTGGAAGAGTAATTTAGGCATCATACAATGAGTTTTTGTTCAACTCTTAACAGCTCAAGTATCTCACACTTCCCGTTGGAATGCAGCACCTACCATCTTGGAAACTTAGCCAGAACTGAAACTAAAATAATTTAAACAGCTTATGATCCTTGCTTAATTAAGCAAGTTTCTCAATTAAATGTTATTACCAGCTGGTTATGCTTTGATATCTACATATAAGGCATGTTGGTATTTTTTTTTTTTTTAAAGACAGAGTCTCACTCTGTCATCCAGGCTGGAGTGCAGTGTGGTGATCTTGGTTCAGGGCAACCTCTGCCTCCTGGATTCAACCAATTCTCCTGCCTCAGCCTCCCAAGTAGCTGGGGTTACAGGCACCTGCCACCACACCAGATTAATTTTTGTATTTTCAGTAGAGACAGGTTTTGCCATGTTGGCCAGGCTGGTCTTGAACTCCTGACCTCAGGTGATCCACCCACCTCAGCCTCCCAAAGTACTGGGATTACAAGCCTGAGCCATCGCACCTGGCCAGTCAATATGTTTTGAAAGTTGGTTTGGTTTTCTCATTTTGTTTTTTAATGAAATGTAGCCTTCGGATTAAACTGTTCTATATTTTAAATTCTATTGTGTTCATAAAGTTACAATAACTGTTGGGCAATGAATTTAATCTCTCCTTATTAAATAAATTGTTGCTTATAGGTGTTTTCCATAGGTGCCATTCTTCTCCACTCTATTTATTAGCTAGTAGTCAACAGGGCTTTTGATACTACGGCAAACTATTTGGTAACCCATTTGTTTGGAAAATATAGCAAGGCATCTTGGGTCTGTAGATTTTATAATTTATTTGTGTTTTCAGTGGGTAAAGGGGAAGGAATACGATATGGAAAACTCTTGAGTGTCTGAGTAGTGGAATTACAGACCCATCATGGGTGGGTGTTAATGTCAGAGCTTCCAGACATCTGAGGCAGAGGAGGCGGTTAGCAGGCCAGGGAGGGCCAGCTCCTGAGGATGGATGGCCCTAGTGCTAGGCACTCATCTCCATGAGCCCCCTCCATTCTTGTAATTCTTTCAGGGAATACCATCTCATTCCCCTGAGTACCACAAAGTGGCTAGAAATATGGAGAATTTGCAACCTCTATCCCTTGAATTCTTTGGAAATATTGGCTGCCTTGCAGTACTCACTGTTCCTATGCTGATTGTGAACATTTGCAAAACAAGCAAACAGAATTAAACAAAAGCAAGGATCATTTACTTTGAACTTTCTAATACTCACTAAGTTTATCTTGATTACCTTTAGGCTTCATCCCACAGGAAAATGTTTTTCTTCCATGATCGTTGAATGTGAAATCAGTGATTCTCATATTTTGCTACACATTAGAACCACTTAGGCGCTTTCAAGAATCCCAATGCCCAGGGCTCCTTGAGCCAATTAAAGCAGAACTCCTAGGAATGAAACCCAGGCATCAGTATTTTTTAAAACTCCCCAGGCAATTCCAATATAGCACCAGATTTAAAAATTAGGGCTGCAGTGTAAGTGACTCTGGGCCATGGTGGAAATAAAGGAAGGATACATAGGGAAGTTCTTCTTTAGCTTTTATGAATGACAACCAACAAAGATTACAAGTATATGCTGCTTTCAAAAATCCAACAAAGAAAAACCAAAATTTATAAAATGATGATTTAAGGCTGAGCACGGTAGCTCATGCCTGTAATCCCGACAATTTGGAAGGCTGAGGTGAGCAGATCTGTTAAGGCCAGGAGTTCAACACCAGCCTGGCCAACATGGCAAAACCTCATCTCTACTAAAAATACAAAATTAGCTGGGCATGGTGGCACATGCCTGTAATCCCAGCTACTCAGGAAGCTGAGGCAGGAGAATCTCCTGAACCTGAGAGGCAGAAGTTGCAGTAAGCCGAGATGGTGCCTCTGCACTCCAGCCTGGGTGACAGAGTGAGACCCTGTCTTAAAAAAAAAAAGATTTACATTGAAATCTCTTCTTTTGGCTGGGTGCAGTGGCTCACACCTATAATCCTAGCACTTTGGGAAGCCAAGGTGGGTGGATTGCTTGAGCCCAGGAGTTCAAGACAAGCCTGGGCAACATGGCAAAATCCTGTTTCTACCAAAAAAATACAAAAATTACCCAGGTGTGAACCTTGAAAACATTGTGCTAAGAAGCCAGACATAAAAGGCTGCATATCGTATGATTGCACTTAACATGAAATGTCCAGAATAGACAAATCTAGAGAGAGAGAAAATAGATTAGTGGTTTCCAGGAGTTGGAGAAAGAGGGAAATGGGTAGTTACTGCCAGCAGGTATGAGGTTTATTGGGGGGGGCAGGGCTGAAACTTTTGGAATTAGTTTTAATGGTTGTACAATCTTAATATACTGAAAATCACTGAATTATATACCTTTAAAGGGTAAATTTTATACTATGTGAATGATATCTGAATAAATGTTTTTAACCATGCCAATATGGAAGATGTATGTAACATAATGTGGAAGAGAAAAGTAAGGAACAAAATTATATAAAGGATAACAAAAATTTCTCAAGTATAAAATAAGTTTTTAAAAGAACAGAATGTACTGGTATACTGATAGGAAAAACACTGATAGGAAAAAAACATAAACACTGATAGAAAAAGAAAGTACTTTTTCAGACAGTTTATTCAAAGTTAGGTGAAATATCTTTATTAATGCACGACCATATTAATGCAAAGCTGTGTTTCGGTAGGAGTTCTTGGAACCACCCCATAAGACTCCCTGTGACTTCATCCCCATGAACAAATGCCAGTTTATACTTAGACTTTATTTTCCTGGGCATCACATACACATACTCGGTTGACAAGCTGGCTGAAAACAATTTAATAATGTAGCTTTTTAAATTTAGGCATCTATTCTATGAATTATAAGAATTATAAGAACATGGTTGGTTTTCACTATATATTGTTAAAGAACTGGTGATGATTTGTGCCTGAGCAGACAAGTCCCCAAGTTGCTGGCTAGTCTGAGTAAGAGTCAGGAAGGACACTCCATGACTGGCTCCATACCAGGGAATCCCTGGTGGCCACACTGTTGGTGACGCTGAGACAACACAGTCCACATCATGTCCACACCTCTACTGTCAATCAATGCTTCTCCATCTCTGATAAAACTGACTCCACCAAACCAATCAGGAAGTATCAATTTCCTTTAGAAACCCACAAACTACTGAGAGGACCCAACCTTCTTCCACACCAGCATGAGCTAAATTCTCTTTATAGTAAAAAGAAACTGTACCCTCCATCTCTCCTCTTTTTTGTGCAAAAAAATGTTCATAGCATCTTTATTTATAAAAACTAAAACTGGAAACAACCCAAATGCCCATCAACAGAACATCCATGCTCCATTCATCCTGAAGAATAAACTGTGGTACATTCTTCTCTTTAGCTAGCACTTCCATCTTCATTCTCCACTGGACCTCAGAAAAGGATAGCTGAAGCAATAAAGCCTGCTTACTTTATTTGTACCTTGCGGGTTGGTATTTCTGAGGAGAGGCATACTCATGTTAAGGAGAGGAAAAAGAATCTGCTGCTAACTTCCACCTGTTACTAGAAAATGCATTCTTTATCAGAGTAATATGCCTAAAATTGCCTAAGCCATACAAGTATTGATAAAATGTAAAACTAAGAGCCACATATTTGGGGCTTGCTGTTTTATTTTAATCAATAAAGTTTTTCCATTTTAAAAGACGATTTCCATTAAGAGAGTCTCTCAGAAGCTTTCTGGATTTGTTATGAATTGTAAGGGCCAATGAGAAAAACATTCGAGTCAATATTTCCAGGAATCACAAAACTGTTCACACAGTGATGTAAGGAATTTGACAAGCGCATGTACAGCATGTGCCATGTTATTTTTATTTTTAGAGCATGTTGACAAGTTGTTAAACCTTCAGATAAGCATCAGACATATTCCCAAGCACTCATTTGCTGGGAATAAATTCATAGATTTAACTCATCTGTGCTGTTTTAAGGATCCAAGATATATTCTAAAGAACGAGAGAATGAATCTTAAACACAAAATAGAAATTTCCCTAGGAATTATTTTTTCATGTACTATTGTCATGTGTATTTCATCCACAATCTGGTAAGTAAGCTGCTCATTGCTCAAACCAATAAGGATAATAGTCTTCATCAGAGGTCTACTCTGGAGACATAGAATCAAATCCATGTCCATTCTATTTCTGTATGTGTCCTTGGATAATGTTCTCAACTTTCCTGGTCCATAAAATAGGAAGTTACTGTCTGGTGCAGGACCCTTGGGCCCCATTTCCTCTCCCTCCTACTCGGGCCCCGGCCACATGGAGGGCCCTGATGTGGAGGCCCCTCCTCCCTCGCAGGGAAGGTCCCTTATCTCACTCTGCCTACTGTCCTGGCTCGGCCCGCATAACTTTGGACTGATGCAATTCCAGCAACCTTCCCGCCCGGCAACCAACCGAACCAATCACCATCTGCCTCATCAGCTCTCTAGTAACTTCCCGCCCAACAAGCTCCCCGCCCGGTGGACTTCCCGCCTGACGACCGACCTGACCAATCGCCACCCGCCAGATCAGCTCTCCCACTCCCCCAGTCCCTCTACCCCTATAAAAACCACAGAACAAAGAAAGCCAGTGCGAGACTGCTGACTCTTCACCCACTATGAGTCCAGTCCGCCCGGAGACTCCCCAATAAAGCCTGAACTCCTCTTTCGTCTGGTCTAATTCGGTCGCGCCTTGGGGTCCAAGCTACAAGGGTCCGGGCAGGTCAGACAAGTGGTGCAGAAACCCAGGAGGGGTTGGCCAGTTCGGTGCCTGGCCCTCGTGGCCCAGGCTGCGGCCTCCCTCTCAACCTCGGTCTGCCTGCCTCGCCGCTGCAAGACTGCGGATAAGGTAAGATTTTACCTGCCTTATTATCCTTTCTCTCTAGTGGCCGCGGCGATTAACCTCCCGGTGCCAAACCTCCCAGACTCCTCATCCTAGACTTGGCCGAGCCGAGGTAGTCCTCCACCTGGCTCCTGGAGCCACCCTGCGAAGGTAGCAGACAGACGGGGACGCCTCTCTGACTGTTAACTTCACCAGCCAAAACCCGTAGGGACTGCAACGAGGGAGGACGCCCTCTCCTTGCTTCCTCCCTATCCGGCACCGGCGGGTTCGTCATCTGGTCATGGGGAACACAGAGTCTAAAGCTGACCCAAACACCCCTTTAGGGTGCTTGCTTCTAAATTTTTCTAGACTGGGATACTCGCAAACCCTGCGCAAGAAAAAGCTCATATTCTTGTCCCAGGTTGCTTGGCCCCAATATAAGCTTGAAAACAGTCTCATTGGCCCCCGACTGGCACTTTCGATTTCAACATACTTCAGGATCTCGATAATTTCTGCCGCCGCACTGGCAAAGACAATGAAATTCCCTACATTCAGGCTTTTTGGGATCTCCGTTCCCGTCCCGATCTTTGCTCCTCCTGCTCCACCCATCAAATTCTTCTAGCTCGTACCCCTCATAAATCCTCCTCCACTGTATCTCCCCCTCCTTACTCCTCGCCGGAAGATCTGCCTGAACATCTGTCCCCTCCCACCAGCCCTGGCAATCAGCTGCCTTCAGCCACTCACTCCTCCCCCACCCCTTCAGCGCCTTCCGCTTCGGAGGCCCCGCCTCCTCTGGCCTCCCCGGTAGCATCCCATACCCGCACACCTTCCACGCCTTCCACTTCGGAAGCCCCGCCTCCTCTTGCCTCCCTGGTGGCAGCCCATACCCGCTCTCACCAACCCACCATCCTAGCCCCTCTCCGAGAAGTAGCAGGCACGGAGGGCTTAGTTCGGGTCCATGTCCCTTTCTCACTCCAGGACCTGTCGCAGATCGAGCGGCGACTTGGCTCATTCTCAGCAGACCCCTCCAATTATATCAAAGAATTCCAATACCTCACTCAGGCATACAGCCTCACTTGGCATGATATCCACGTTATCTGTACCTCCACACTCACAGTAGAAGAGCATGAGCGTATCCTTGCTGCAGCCAGACACCAAGCAGATAAGGACCATGCTGTAGATAACCAGGTCCCTTTAGGCCCTGAAGTAGTCCCAAATGAAGACCCTCAGTGGGACTATCAGGCTGGTCGTGGGTCTGATATACCCCGAAGGGACCGCATGATCTGGTACCTCCTCAGGGGCATGGATATTGTGTCTAACAAGGTTGTAAATTATGACAAGCTAAGGGAAGTCACTCAACTTCCCGATGAAAACCCCGCCCTTTTCCTCACCCGCTTACAGGAAAGCATTAGTCCGTTACACCCGACTAGATCCCGCCTCCCAAAATGGGGCCACTGTCCTAGCCTCCCATTTTATCTCTCAATCGGCCCCTGATATCCGAAAGAAGCTAAAGAAAGTGGAGGAAGGTCCAGAAACCCCCATACAGGACCTGGTAAAAATGGCCTTTAAAGTTTTTAATGCTAGGGAAGACACGGCTGAGGCAGCCCGCCAAGCCCGAATGAAGCAGAAGGTCACTCTACAGACCCAGGCTCTAGTAGCAGCTCTAAGGCCGGCAGGAAACCAAAGACCTAAAAGCAATTCCCGCACTCTTCCGGGTGCATGTTTTAAATGTGGAAAAGAAGGACACTCATCTAAGGCCTGTCCCCAGCCTCGTCCACCCACCAAGCCCTGTCCCATCTGCCAGCTTATGGGACACTGGAAGTCTGACTACCCCAGTTCATCCAGGGTCCCGGTCTCTCTGGATCAGCATACTGGACAACAGGGGATGGTCACTGGAGGCCTGGAACCTGGTCGTGCTGTCCAGGAGCCAGGCATCCAAAACTCTCCGTTCCCAGAACTGTTGGGACTGTTGGACGACTAGCGGGGCCCTGGCTCCCCAACCCCGGTTACCCTTGCCGAGTCCAGGGTTACACTCAAGGTAGCGGGTAAAAGTGTCTCCTTCTTGCTTAACACGGGGGCTACCTACTCTGTACTTCCCATTTATTCTGGAAAAACTTTCCCTTCCCAGGTCTCTGTCATGGGGATTAACGGAACTCCCTCTACTCCCAGCCAGACCCTCCCGCTTATGTGTTCTTTTAACTCTTCTATATTCACACACTCCTTTTTAGTCATTCCCTCATGTCCAGTGCCCCTTCTGGGATGAGATATCTTAGCCAAATTACAGGCTACTATCGTCTTTCCTCACACCAATGCCTTCCTCCTTTCCCTTGTTGCGGACCCACCAACCTCCTGCCAACCTACCCAACTTCTCCCTGATGTCTGTCCCCAAGTCTGGGACACCAGTACTCCAACTGTAGCTTCCCATTACCAGCCTGTACACATCCGCCTAAAAGATCCTTCCTCCTTTCCCGCCCGTCCCCAATTTCCAATCTCCAAAACTCACCGCCTAGGCCTCAGCCCTATTATAGAAAAGCTAAAAAACCAGGGTCTGCTAATCCCAATTAACTCTCCGTGTAATACTCCCATTTTGCCTGTACGAAAACCCTCTGGCCAGTATAGACTAGTCCAAAATCTCCGCCTCATCAATGCAGCCATCATACCTGTACACCCAGTAGTCCCAAACCCGTACACCATCCTCTCCCATATCCCGCCTACAACTACCCACTTCTCAGTATTAAAGGATGCTTTCTTCACCATCCCCCTATAACCGGAGTCCTATTTTCTATTCGCTTTCACCTGGGAGAACCCTGTCTCTAACATGTCCCAACAACTTACATGGACTGTCCTACCTCAGGGATTCCGAGACAGCCCCCACCTGTTCGGCCAAGCATTAGCCACTGACCTGCAAAACTGCAACATTGCCCCATCCTGTCTGCTTCAATATGTAGACGACATTCTAATTTGTTCTCCATCCCGCCATGAATGCCTTTCAGCCACCACAACCCTATTAAATTTTCTAGGACATACACAACTCACTTCACATCGGACCTAAAGCCTTATACCAGTTTCTCAGCCCACTCTTTCACCCCCACCACCTCCTTGATACAATACAGGAAGTCCAGTCCTCTTGCACTGTCTGTGCAAAAACCAACTCCCAGGGTTCTTGTCACCCTCGGCATCAGCTTCATCAACTACGTGGGTTCCTACCTGGCCAAGACTGGCAAATTAATTTCACCCACATGCCAAAGCACAAGCAATACCAATATCTGCTAACCGTTGTTGACACTTTTTCATGCTGGATCGAAGCTTACCCCGCAGCCTCTGAGTCTGCAGAAACGGTGGCCACTCATCTTATTCAAGACATCATACCACACTTTGGACTCCCGGCCACCATACAGTCTGACAATGGCCCAGCCTTTGTCTCCAAAGTTACTAATACTGTTTCTACCTCCTTAGGAATCCAGTGGAAGCTACACACTGCTTACCATCCCCAGTCCTCCAGTAAGGTAGAGCAGGCCAATGGCCTCATCAAGGAACACTTAACCAAACTTATGCTTGAGCTCCGCCAGTCCTGGGTCACTTTACTCCCTATAGCCCTCACCAGGTTACGAGCAAGCCCTCGAGGTCCATCACAGCTGAGCCCGTTTGAGCTGCTGTATGGTCGCCCCTTCCTACTTTCAACTCCTCCATCACCCGATGTCACACCCCTAGTTACCTCCCTTATTTTACCCTCCTTCGAAATCTTCTCAGGGAACACGCCAACGCTTCTCTTCCCCAACCCACCCAGCCGTCTGAAAGTACCCAAAAGGTCTCTCCAGGTGACTCAGTTCTTATTAAGTCTCTCTCTCCAAAGCCCCTTGCCCCCAAGTGGGAGGGACCATACACCGTCATCCTCACCACCCCATCAGCCATCAAAATTGCTGAAGTTCAATCTTGGATCCACCTGTCCATGGTAAAAAAGAGCCCCCCATGGACCCCCCTCATGCTGGAAGGCTGTTCCTACTGGCCCTCTGTCTGTCAAACTTACCAAGGCTTACTAGCCACACCCCGTACATATGGAGGTTCTACCTAACCAAAAACTATACCAAAACCACCTTCATCTGTAACACTCCCCCATACAGCCATAATCATCTTCTCACGACTTCTAACTGCCCTTCTACAGGGTGCAGTGCCCTTATCTATCTTAACTTTACCCGCTTTAACAATGTTCCTTCAATGTCCTGGGGAAGAGGATCCTGGGCCCGCCCTCTACTCTGTTTTAATCACGACCAAAAAGGGAGCTGTAAAACCTCCTCCTGGCACTCCTACATGGCTTGCGTCTGGTCAAGCTGCACCACCCACCCAGCCAGTTTTCACTCCAACCCTAACCCAAGTGATCGTACCCCTCTAATAATAACCTCAGCAACAGATAGCGAGGGAAATACCCAGGCTGGTAGCACTCAGTATTCTCTTAGAATATCTGCCCCTAGACCTCCCCCCAAAAGGTATCAGTATATAATACCCCCTCTACCCCCATCCTTCTTCCCACTCATACATATGGCGAACGTATGAGCGCACAGCACATCAAGTCCATACTGCCATAAAACAACAAGAACAGGCCCTAACTACGCACTTACAGCCACAATCATCCCCATTTTCCTGGCTCACCTTCCTTAAGGAAGGTATTGCGCTAGCCAACCTTTCAGGATTAACCAACTTAACCTTGTGCCTCATGTGCGCCTCCCTGGGACAGACCCCTTTCATTGCTGTCCCCTATCCCTTCCCTCTCAATACCTCAGCCTCAACTTCCCCCTTCCCTCCCATCAAGGGAGTAAATCTCTATACTCCACCTGATTTCACGCAGCTACCAATATGTTACTCCCTAGGCCAGAACTACTCCAACTGTAACAGGACCATACGGGTAACCACTAATTTAACAGCTCCACAGGGAACCTTTTTCTGGTGTAACAATACCCTGATCAAAACCCTCCATAAATGCCAACCATCAACACTCTTGTGTCTCCCGGTAACCTTAGTCCCCCCGCTGTGTCTCCCCAGCTGAATTTCAAATGCTGCAAATACCATGTCACTGCACCCGACGGGCAGCTTTTCTACCTCTCGCCGTGGGTTTCTCCCTCGCAAGTTCAGCACTAGCAGCTGGGTTGGGGGCAGAGCACTAGTCCACTCTCACCAAGCCCTAGCTCGACTAACCTCACAATTCCAAGCGGCCATTGATAACTCTGCCGAGTCTTTAGCTTCCCTTCAGCAGCAAATCACCTCTGTTGCCCAAGTTGCTTTACAGAATCGAAGGGCTCTAGACCTGCTAACCGCTGAACGAGGAGGTACTTGTATCTTTTTACAAGAGGAGTGTTGCTACTACATCAATGAATCCGGCCTGGTAGAAACCCGAATCGAAAACCTCCAAAAAAATTAAAACTAACTTACAGAACCAAAGATTTTCAACTGAAGCCACAGCATGGTGGTCTTCATCAATATACACCCTTTTATCCCCGTTGCTCAGGCCCCTAATAGTTGTCTGCCTGATTTTACTCATTGCTCCTTGTTTCCTGCAGTTTCTACAACGGCGTTTCCGAGAGCTGACTCGAGTCACGGTCCACCAAATGCTACTCCAGCCTCTTATTTTGGACCACCAGCCCGAATAAAGCCTCCTCCAGCCAACCTAACTCCTTATCCCTTTCCCCTCACCACCCAAAGTCAGCAGGAAGCAGCCAGAAAGAAAGCCACCGCCCCTTTTCCTCTTTAAGGAGTTAGGAATGTCTGGTGGAGGACCCTTGGGCCCCATTTCCTCTCCCTCCTACTCGGGCCCCGGCCACATGGAGGGCCCTAATATGGAAGCCTCTCCTCCCTCGCAGGGAAGGTCCCTTATCTCACTCTGCCTACTGTCCTGGCTCGGCCCGCATAACTTCGGACTGACGCAATTCCAGCAACCTTCCCGCCCGGCAACCAACCGAACCAATCACCATCCGCCTCATCAGCTCTCCAGTAACTTCCCGCCCAACAAGCTCCCCGCCCAGCGGACTTCCCGCCTGACGACCGACCTGACCAATCGCCACCCGCCAGATCAGCTCTCCCACTCCCCCAGTCCCTCTACCCCTATAAAAACCACAGAACAAAGAAAGCCAGTGCGAGACTGCTGACTCTTCCCCCACTACGAGTCCAGTCCGCCCGGAGACTCTCCAATAAAGCCTGAACTCCTCTTTCATCTGGTCTAATTCGGTCACGCCTTGGGGTCCAAGCTACAAGGGTCCGGGCAGGTCAGACAGTTACCTTTTTCTTTAGGGATACACATATACACATTATATATAAGTGAGTCTGTGTGTGTGTGTGTGTGTGTGTGTGTGTGTAATTCCTTTGGGTATTGTATTAGAGTTCTCTAGAGAAATAGAACCAAGAGGGTGGATGGATGTAAGGATAAATAAATGGATGGATGGACGGATGGATGGATGGATAGACAGACAGACAGAGATAGATAGATAGATAGATAGATAGATAGATAGATAGATAGATAGATAGATAGATAATCAGTAATTTGCTCATGCAGTTATAGAGTCTAAGTCCCAAGGTCTGCAGTCAGGAGCTGGAGATCCAGTAAAGCCAATCTATAATTTCATCCTGAGTCCAAAGTCTTGAGCACCCGGAGAGCCAGGAGAGCCAAGGTTCAATATGAAAGCAGCAGGTTTGAGACCCAAGAAGAGCCAATGTTTCCGTCTGAGTCTAAAGGCCAGAAAAGACCAATGTCCTAGCTCAAAGCAGTCAGGGAGGAGTAGTTCCCTCATATTTGAAGAAGAGTCAGCCTTTTTGTTCTACTCAAGCCTTAAATGATTGGATGAGCCCTATCCACATTAAAAAGGGCAATCTGCTTTATGCAGTCAACCAAGCTAGATGTTAATTTCATCCCAAAACACAGACACCCAAAATGTTTGACCAAATATCCAGATACCCCATGGCCCAGTCAAGTTGACAATACAAAATTCACCACCACAGATGGAGTATATGTTTTCCTTTGGGAGAGACTGATGCATGTATTCACTTCTCTGAATCACTTAAAACTATGTCAAAGAAAAGCAATAGTGAAACAAAATGTTAGATATAGGTTGGAGTGAGAGAGTGACTAGAAGGGGGAAAAGTACGTACAATACTAAATAAAAACCGTCTGTCAAGGCAGAAGACCCCATACAGAGCAAGTGGGTAGGGAGGTCCCACAAATAGGTGAGAAGATATCTTCTACTCAGGATACAGACCCTAAAACTGGACAGAGAATGGTCTTCTAGCTATCACTTTACTTGCCAAGCCACATATCAATGAGAATATTTAAAATCTTGAACAACCTGCCCCAAGATAGAGCAGCTTCATGAACACACACTCAAGTTTTAGGGCTTACCTGTTTCACTTTTGGCATCACTAAATCATGCAAGAGCCAGTAAAGAGTTCTATAAACTTCCTCCTCCTCTTCTCTCCATTCTTGTTCTCTAAATGTATAGAAGAATGCATTAAAGCACTGTTCATTGAAGGTTAGATGCTCTCCCTTTGTTCTGAATACATCTTAATGTCTTTTGTACAGAACTGACTTTCAAGGTGGAAACAAAAAGAAAGCTTAACTGAAGTTTTAGTTTTAAAATTCAAAACCAATGCAGTTGTCATGAGTATTGATGCAGTAATTCACTTAAAATACTTAGCAGGGTGTGTGGGTAAACATTCAGTGGATGCTGGTGGTCTTTTTTTTAATTATTATTATATTCAGAGTCTTAACTAGTATCCTGGTCCATTGAATAGGTTAAGTTCCCCATCAAGCAGTAGTTACCTGCTTTCTTTACATTAGAAACATATACAAATATCTTTCTTTACATTAGAAAGACATACAAAAATTTTTCTTTTTCTATTCAAAACTCAGAAAATTAACTCTCATATAGCTGGATTATGGAAGTCTAGAGTTTCAAATGCAAAGTTTTCTTGGAGAGATTAAAATTGTTATTTATATTAAAATGTCTTTTAATAATAAAATTTGTTTAGGGGAGTACAATTCTTTTGCCCAGACACCTTGGATGGAAAAAAATCAGTCATATTATTATGAATTGTAAATAAGTAAACCCATATACCAGTTTTGTGGGGTTTTTGAAGCAATTTTTAAATACTGAGAAAAGTTCTTTTTTGCTTTCATAGAATCAAAAATAAATAGCACTTGAGTTTCTCATATGGCATATTATTTATGATAAAATATATAATAAAATTATCCTTTTGTTTCTTCCATGTAAATAAATTATCATATACAATTGAGTGCCTTTTTTTTGCATTAGTCATTTTTTTAGTCTGTCAAATGTATATTGTAAGTAGAGAAATATGATGAAATTTGCTTTGAATGCACTCTACCTTTGTGTGTGTGTGTGTGTGTGTGTGTGTGTCAGGGTTTCACTCTGCTATCCAGGGCAGAGTACAGTGGCACAATCGCAGTTCACTGTAGCCTCAACATCCCAGGCTCAAGAGGTTCCTCAGCCTCCTAAGTACCTGGGATTACAAGCGCGTGTCACCACACCCGGCTAATTTTTGACTTTTTGTAGAGACAGGGTCTCATTATGTTGCCCGGGCTGGTCTCAAACTCCTGGATGCAAGTGATCCTCCTGCCTTGGCTTCCCAAAGTATTGGGATTACAGGCATGAAGCACGATGCCCAGCCACTTCACAATATTTTTCCAATTCATAATTAAGTTATAATCTAAAAGTCCCTAATATAGAGACATAGAATGATTTAATAAGAAGAGCCTGAGATTCCTAGCCTGGGTTTGAATCTGAACTGCTTAATTTCTGAGTGTCCTAACCCACATTCCTTCATCCTGTTTTGTCCCTTTTCTCATATGTAAAATGAAAACTATCAGCACCTACCAATTAGGTATTATATAAGGAAACAAATATAAAACACCTGGCTCACTGCCTGGACTATAGCATTTGCTTAATAAATTGTAGTTATTGTGATTATTGACAGAGTAAATCAATGTGATAACTGGTGGAGTTAAGATTGAAAATTATCTCCATCATCTGAAATAAAAGTCTATTTTCAACCAAATTAAATGTAATGTTGCTTTTAGCCTTCTCCAAGCACGTTTGTATGGTTCAAGATCTGGGAAAATGAAGACTAACAATCTAGTACCTCACATCCTTGAACATTTTTAAATAAAGTGTTATAGACCTGAGTCATTCGTTATCCATACTCCATATTTCAGCATCCATGCAAAATTGAACATGATTAACAAATCATTTTTTAATTATTTAACTAATCAATTGTAGAGGATTGTTTGTTTTTGAAGGCCAAAGGGTGGCTTCCCAGCACCTAGTTCTCCTTTCTAAACACATCTAAATTTCATGTTGAAAACTTAATTCTACACCCACTGGACATGGTCCAGTAGGCATATAGTCAGACTCCCAGCTCCCACTAGACAAAGGAGAGACCCATGCCCCAAAATGCACCATTCAAACATTCTCTCCTGGAAATGTGATTCTTGGGTGGAGTGACATAGAAATTAAAAATGGAACAGTTGATTTTTTTCCAAGTAGTAGAATCCTGTCTATACTTTCCCTGTAATAAATCCAATGTTGTGCTTTTATCTCGCAAGCAGCCCTGGAGACACCTGTTTCCAGCTTAGTTCCTCACCTTCCTATAAATTATGTAAGCCTATAAGAGTCTTTCAATAGATTCCTTCTTGCTTAGATTAGCAAAATCATCTATTTCTGTTGTTTACAACCAAGAGTCCCCCACTAATATATAAATCCAATGTATTGAGTGTTTCCTCAGCTAGGTCATTATTGGGATTACAGGCATGAGCCACGACGCCCAAGCACTTCACCTTAACCAAAGAGATTCGTGAGGCTTGGTGCCCACTCCTGCTTCACTGAGGAAACAGAACATAAAAAGAAATCACTATTTAAGACAATGAGTAATAAGTGCCAAATGAGTAGTAAAAGCAATATTTTGTAGGAGTTCATAGGAAGAATATATTTCTGAGAGGCAGTGCTTTATTGTGGTAAAAATATAGAATTGGGAGTGCTTTCCAGTCCCAACTCTACCACTTTTCATTTGAACTCTGTCACATTTCTCAATGACTCTAATCCCTCTCTCTTGCTGTGTCAAATGAGTTAGTGGAGTTGAAAGCATGCTATAACTGGGAAGGCACCACATAAATATTAGTTACTAATTATTTCTGTGAGCTGGGCATGGTCAGCAATTTCATGAGGTGAGCTAGTCTATGTAAGAGCTAACATTCATTGCATGTCTAATATACACCATGTGCTGTGCCAAATACAAAATTAGAATCTTAAAACAATCCTAGGAGGTATGTGTCATTATTTCCCTTTTACAAACTGAAAACTAAGATCCGTGGACATGTGGTAATTTGCCAAAGGTCAGGTAGCTAGTAATTGACAAATCCTGGATTTGAGCTACATCTGTCTGACTCCTAGTTCTACGTCATTTCCACATGATGCTACTTCCCATAGAATGTTTTTAGAAAGCATAGGTCTCCAAGAAAGCAGAATACTGAGAACAAAGATATGCAGCTGGACCTCTTCACTCTCATTTCCTACACATGTTCACATCCTCCTGATCATCACATCAAGTCTGTCACTGACCATCTCTCAAAGGCAAACAGAGAAATCCCACAGTTTGTCAGTCACAGAAGCCATGGACTTTGTAACAAGTTCATTTGGAGCCAGATGTAGTATAGATTTCCAGATGTGATACCAGTGAGGACACAGAGTAGGTGTGTGTCCTTGGGAAATGCTGTATTTTACCCTGGCATGTACTTGAGACATGGGCTTAGCAATGCCGCAAAAGTTATATGCTACCACGAATATTCTACTGTATTTTCCCTCAAACCGAAATACATTACTAGCTCTAATTTCTATCAAGTAGTGAGAATGTAAGATTTCTATTGGCAAAAGTTACTTGGTTTACTAAAAGTGAACTACTAACTTGAGATCGTTCAGCTCAGATCCGGAGAGACAACATAGGAAGTTTCTGTTGCACCAACTTTAAAAGACCCAAGGAAGAGTCTGGATGTCTTTGGATCCTGACAGCCATATTCCAATAGGTTATTTTATGAAGTCAGGAGGCTGGGCTTTTCCCACAAAACTGAATGGAATGAAATCCACAGTTAGTCAAGGCCAACCAGAAGAAATCGCTTTTTGCTGAGTGATTAAGATCTCACAGCATGTTCTCACTTTTTTTCCTTTGGAGCAGTTTTACAATGGTTCCACTTAGATTCAGCACTGTTTCGTGGTCATTAGAATACCTCAAATGGCCAACAATGTAGTGATTGGGATACTAATCTTATCCTGCTTATTACATACAGGTTCATAAAAACAATTATTTAATGGCACAAACTTTTTAATTACTTGTGCTTCACTGATGGTACAACTGAATGTGGTTGTCCATTTTATTAGTAGATTAATAGATTGCATAAGTCAGGATTATAATTCTACAGAACTTTCATATTATTCAGTCAAAAATATCCAGGAGCTATGCAAGGTAATATAGCAGACATGAATCTGAAGTTAGTAACCATCTGACTTACACTAGGAGAGGTATTAGACTTCTGGGGAATAAAACATGATTCTTTAAATCTCATATCTAATACTGGCTGAAATAAAACAACATCCATACATCTGAGTCATTCTCTTCCAATCCTTTGTTGTTGCTGCCAAAAGCCATAAATTAAATGTTTAAATGAAAGCTCAGTCCTTCTACATATTGCTTTCACAGGTAAAGATGATAAAACCTAATATTTCCTGTCTAGTTTAACAGTATGGTCAATTATAAAGATTTAAACATAAAACCTAACACCATAAAAACCCTAGAAGAAAACCTAAGCAAAACCATTCAGGACATAGGCATAGGCAAGTACTTCATGACTAAAACACCAAAAGCAATGGCAACAAAAGCCAAAATAGACAAATGGAATCTAATTAAATTTAAGACTTTCTGCACAGCAAAAGAAACAATCGTTACAGTGAACCAGCAATCAACAGAATGGGAAAAAATTTTTGCAATCTACCCCTCTGACAAAGGCGTAATATCCAGGATCTACAAAGAACTAAAGCAGATTTACAAGAAAAGAACAAACCCATTCAAAAGTGGGAGAAAGAGATGAACACTTTTCAAAAGAAGACATTTATGAGACCAACAAACATATGAAAAAATGTTCATCATCACTTGTCATCAGAGAAATGCAAATAAAAACTACATGGAGATACCACCTCATGCCAGTTAGAATGGCGATCATTAAAAAAATCAGGCGGTGACAGATGCTGGAGAGGATATGGAGAAAAAAATAACACTTTTACACTGTTGGTGGGAGTGTAAATTAGTTCTACCATTGTGGACGACAGTGTGGTGATTCCTCAGGGATCTAGAACTAGAAATACCATTTGATCCAGAAATCCTATTACTGGGTATATACCCAAAGGATTATAAATCGTTCTATTATAAAGATACATGCACTTGTATATTCACTGCGGCACTGTTTACAATAGCAAAGATCTGGAACCAACCCAAATGCCCATTAGTGATAGACTGGACAAAGAAAATGTGGCACATACACATCATGGAGTACTACACAGCCACAAAAAAGGATGAGTTCATATTTTGTAGGGACAAGGATGAATCTGGAAACCATCATTCTCAGCAAACTGACACAAGAACAGAAAACCAAATACCACATGTTCTCACTCATAGGTGGGTGTTGAACAATGAGAACACGTGAGCACAAGGAGGGGAGCATCACACACTGGTGTCTGTTGTGGGGGCTAAGGGAGGGACAGCAGGGGTTAGGGAGGTTGGGAAGGGATAACATGAGGAGAAATGCCAGATATAGATGACGGGGGCAATGGAGGCAGCAAAACGCCTTGCCATGTATGTACCTATGCAACAATCCTGCATGATCTGCACATGTACCCAAGAACCTAAAGTACAATAAAAAAAAAGATTTATCTACATTAAAAAACAACTGAGAAGCTAAAAAAAAAAAAAAAAAGAATTTATCTTTACACACTTATTTGTTCTCAGAATTTATCTTCATAGACATAAATGATAGATTAATTTAGGAGGTTATGATTTGGCCCAGACAATATCACTTACAGTCAAAAAATTACACAACAAATAGACAATAAAAACGCACCTGTGTATTGCCAATTTCCTGGCCCAGACTTCTTCGTGACTTCAGGACCATCAAGTTATCCACTGTTTAATCATGCTCCCGATAGCCACCACATGCTCCTTAATGTAGCAGTGATCTACAAAAACAATTTCAAGAAAGAGCATTTTCATTTATATTTAATATCCCAGCCTTAATTTAACTATATGTATATGGCTTTACTAGCCTCATAATCTTCATCTTCCCATCTATAATTTCATCTGCTGTATCAGTTATCAATTGTTGCTTAACAAATTACTCTGAAATACAGCAGTTCAAATCAACAAACATTTAGTAACTGTCTCAGTGGATCAGGAATCTTGGCACAACTTTGCTGGGATCTCAGGCTCAAGGCATCTCACAAGGCTACAATCAAAGCATCAGCTGGGCTGCCATCATCTAAAGGCTTGACTGGGGAAGGATCTGCTTCCACATTCACTCATATGGCTTTTGGCACGGTTCAGTCCCTCATAGGTTGTTGTCTAGAGGCCTCCCTCAGTGTTTTCACACTTGGATGTCTCCATAGGGAAGCTCACAACAGAGCATCTTGTTCTCATCAAAGCAAGTGCAAAAGAGAGAGAGGGTGAGCAAGATGGAAAACAGAATCTTTTTTGTCTTCCATCTTTGAATCTCAGAAATGACAGCCCATAACTATTTCCATATTCTACTAGAAGCATGTCACTGGGCCAACCCACACTCAAGAGAAGATTACACAAAGGCATGGGTACCAGGAGATGGGATCATTATTTGGGAGCCATGTGAGAAGCTGCTTCCCACATCTACCAACAGAAATGGGCAAGGCTTGCCCAGTGCAGTCTACACTCTAATTACACTCAAAGACACAAATACAATTCTTAAGATACTGGAAAACAAAGTGTAATTTTAATTTAATCTGGATTCCCTTGTACTTCAAATGTATCTTTCTCTCTGATTTCCTGCTAGCCACTCCAACACCCTATTAATGGATTTTGATCAAATTCAATGCATTCCTATGAAGAATCAGAATATAGCTTAAGTATCTTCTGAGAGAAAAATGTTAATAAAAGGGTTTTAGAGATGTAATGATAGCACTAAGTCAGTTTAAGTATAGCTGACAAAGCCTGGTTTTTCTACTGCTTTTATACAGTTTTTTAATTCTTCCCTCTGCTAAATTTTAATTCTTCAATTTTAATGAAAATAAATAAGTTGTTTAACGGGACAATATAGGAGAGGTAAGATAAAATGTTTGTTTATATCCAACTAAGAATACTTTCCTGGTACTCAAGGAAGAAGTGAAGATTACATGGCAAAAACAAAATCAGAAACTCAGAGTCTTGGCTGGGCACAGTGGCTCATCCCTGTAATCCCAGCACTTTGGGAGGCTGAGGCAGGCAGATCACCTGCGCTCAGAAGTTAGAGGCCAGCCTAGCCAACATAGTAAAATCCCGTCTCTACTAAAAACACACACACAAAAATTAGCTGGACATGGTGGCATGTACCTGTAATCCCAGCTACATGGGAGGCTGAGGCAAGAGAATCTCTTGAACATGGGAAGCAGAGGTTCAGTAAGCCAAGATGGCAGCCCTGCACTCCAGCCTGGGTGACAGAGTGAGACTCCATCTCAAAAAAAAATAAAATAAAATAAAGAAACTCAGAGTCTTTTAGGACTCAGCCTTTTCAATGCAGCCCTTCTTCCAGATAATTCTGGGGGTTTATTTTATTTCATTTTTTAAGAGAAGGTCTTGCCATGTTGCCCAGGTTGGTCTTGAACTCTGAGCTCCAGAAATCCTCCCACCTCAGCCTCCCAAAGTTTTGGGATTACAGGTGTGAGTCACCATGCCAGGCCCTCTTCTAGATAATTCTTAAACCTAGTAAATGTCACATAAATCTTCTGGAATACTTCCACCAATGTCATCTATGAGTCAGGCTATTCCTAAAAGAAAATATATATGTATACGATTTAGGCAACACACAATAATATTTATTATACATATACACACACATTCTTTCATACTTGGCCAATTTCTTTATGTATGCAATTTATAAAGCTCTAATGGCTTACTTCCCACTCTAGAAAATGAAGAAAGCATGAGCAATGCTGACCCTGTTCTGTAAAAGTAACGTATTAGTCAGAGTATGCTAACGCCTATAGCAAGTAAACCTGAAAACTAATGGCCTAACACAAGAGAAGTTCATTTTTTCCTTACACTGGATGATTTTTGTTACCTCACTCAAACAAGGACAGCCAAATCCTGCCACTAGATTATTGTCACTATCATTGCCTTGAGTGAACCTTTCCTGCATGGTGCTTCTGAAGCAGCCAATGAAACAGAGAGCTAGAACTTTATCTAACTTACAGGTTGCAAGACTTTCTCATGCCAGTCTTCTAATAAATATCTGTTAATATAACAGTATGGGCTTTTGTTGTAACATATTACCTAGTAGAGGGGATGGGGGTGTGGAGGAGACCCATAAACCCTACCTACCTTCAAACATTAGATATAATCTATCTCTATCAAAAAATAATCTAAGAATTATAAATGCCCAAAAGACTTGTGTCAGTTTTCAAGACAATAGTGTACTACCCTATTTCTTTATTTTATTTTATTTTAAGAGGGAGTCTTGCTCTGTTGTCCAGGCTAGAGTGCAGTGGTGTGATCTTGGCTCACTGCAATCTCTGCCTCCTGGGTTCAAGTGATTCTCCTGCCTCGGCCTCCCAAGTAACTAGGATTATAGGTGTGCACCACCACACCTGGCTAATTTTTATATTTTTAGTAGAGGGGGGTTTCACCATGTTGGCCAGGCTGGTCTCAAACTCCTGACCTCAAGTTACCTGCCCACCTCAGTCTCCCGAAGTGCTGGGATTACAGGCATGAGCCACTGTGCCCAGCTGTATTTATTTTTAAAACACGGCATCTTTTCCCAGCCGCCTTTACCCATATACGGTTTCATATCCATATGCAGTTTCAGTAGTATGGAACATGTCCTCTATTTATTTGGCATTATTGTTTACAGATTCCATAATGATAACTTATGGCACTTAAGGGCACTGGTGCTCAGATAATTAGACATTTTAACAACAATGTTTTACTTTTCATGACTCCAGAAGATTTTGCATTTGTCTAGACTCTTCTGGGAAAGTTATCAACATAGAAGTAACAGCCAGTGCAACTTCAAAAGCTTTTTAAAAAAGCAGAGTGAAATATTCATCTCTTGTCACCAAATCCAAGAAAGTCACAGATTAGAGCCTGCTTTGATTTCTCTTTATAATACTGCATACATTTCTTTCTTGAACAGAAATCAAAGTGGTAATGTACCTTGCATTCTAGTTTAGTCATGGATTTCACAGAAACCAAATTTAGAGACTACAGACTGACTTTACATTTTAATAGGCGGTAAAGGAATAATCTGTCATTGCCACCGCATTCTAAAGAAATGGAAATCAGAAACTGAAAACATTTAAACATCAAATTCATGATTCTTTTAGAAAAATCACTCCAAGAAAATCTAACTTTATTGCTTTTCTTTTGGCAGATGATATCATAATGTTATTCACTGGAATACACTTCATAATTTGTGAAAGATAATTTTTCTATAACACATCTGCTGCTTTTATTTTCCTGCTGTTGAAGGATTAATAACAAAGTCTGCATAGGCCCACTGGAGACATGAATAATAACCCAAAATCCTCTTAAAAATCTAGAACAGTCACAACATCATAAATTTTTATTAAATAGGAATTTATTCTTACGAAGGCCTCTGACAAGCATTTTCACCCTTTGTACCTAAGATTTTATTTGATCCATATGATTTAAGCAGATAAAACAGATAAGTAAAAATGACTTCATTTTCTCTGAAGATAGGGTCAACAGTTCAGAATTGCTTTTTTTGCTCTTACAATTCTATCATATACATTTAGTGTCACCATGGAAAAGTTAATTTGAAAAATATGTGACTCGATCTTTCAGTCCAGTTCTCTGTGTTTCAGAAAAGAATGGTGTACACGCCATGGCGCAAGTGAGAGGACGAACATTCTTCCTATAGCTCCCCTCCTGTCCTTACGTATATCTTGACAGGAATGTGGGGCAGGGGTTAAATTTTAAAACTCTAAGGTTCTCAATAGTTTTCTTTAAAACAGGTAATTTGGCTGGGTGCCTTGGCTCACAGGATTCTAGCACTTTGGGAGGCCGAGGAGGGTGGATCACCTGAGGTCAGGAACTTGAGACCAACCTGGCCAACATGGAGAAACCCCATCTCTAGTAAAAAGACAAAAATTAGCTGGGCATGGTGGTGGGGGCTTATAATCCCAGCTGCTCAGGAGGCTGAGGCAGGTGAATCACTTGAAACCAGGAGGCAGAGGTTGCAGTGAGCAGAGATAGCACCATTGCACTCCAGTCTGGGCAACAAGAGTGAAACTCGTCTCAAAAAATAGAAATAAATAAATAAATTAGGTAATTTTCTTCAAATCTGCCTAGAAATTAAGAAGAAAACTCAGAAACATTGCATCTCTAAAATATTTTGCTTTATTCCATCATCTGCCTCCATTAAGAAAGGAAAATTTGAAAGATAGGGAGAGAGAGAAAACGATACAGGAACTAGAAAAAAAAAATTATTTAGGCAGATAGTGAGGAAAAGAAAGTCCTTGACAAGGTTTCCCTTTTAATGCAAAGTGGCCCCAAAACGTTTCTAACAAAGAGCAACCTGAAAAATCAAGCTGCAAACATAGAAAGCAAGCTAAAAGCTTGCACAGGTGAATGCTGGCAGCTGTGCCCATAGGAAAAGGCTCCAGGTATATTCAACATGGAGGCCCCATCTTCCCTTTTGTCAACCACATGTACAGTAAAGAAGCAGGCAACATGGAGTCAGCCAGGTAGAGAACCCATTTATATAATAAAAAATTAGGGTGAGGTGGCCAGCTTCTTCGTGTGCTATGCAAACAGCACACCTGGTCCGATCAATGTTGAGATACTTTAAGTTTACCCTGCCCCCATGGCTCCTTTGTGGAGGATATCTTTTAGTTTGTAATTAGTGGTAGGCAGGTAACAGCTGCCTACTTGGTGTATTTTAGAGTTATAGGTAATACAGAACACCTGTGTTCTGTATAAGAATCACCTGTCAAAGAGGAGCTAAATACGTGGATGAATCTCTGCTTGGGGCCTTCAGTCTGGAGAGGTATCAGCCCTGCACGCTCTCAAGCTGTTGGTTCCGCCAGATAGATCCACTCTGCTGTTCTATCTGGGTGTCTGCCTCTCAATGCCTTCAGCCCACCTGGGTGGAGGTCTCCTGACTGAGCTGTTTCTCCGTAGATCAGTATCTCAGGCTCCATGTAAATCAGACACCACATCCTCAAGCTCGTCTATAAAACACCGTGCATTTCCCCACGAAACTGGAAGACCCACTAGGGAGCCGCTCTCTCTCTCTGCAGGAGAGAACGCTTTTCTCTTTTACCTATTAAACCTCTGCTCTTTTTAAACTCATTCCGTGTGTGTGTCACATCCTCTATTTCCTTGGCATAAGGCAACGAACCTCGAGTATTATCCCACACAAACGACGCCATTTCAAAAGGACAAAGGATTTTTTCTTCAGGCTCATGGCACAAAAGATAGAACCCCACTACCACTCCTCACTCACACTCTAAGAGGCTCTCCCAGGTGCTCACAGGCAGAGAGCAGGTAGGAGGGGTGCCCAGTCAAACCTCAAAGTGGAGGGGCCGCAGAAGCTGCTCTACCTGGGGCAGTTCACTGACTGCTTTCATCCCTGCTCTGGCTGCAGTTGGACTCCATTCCAGCCCCTTGGGAATTCTGTTTCAGAGACTTCTCATCTGCATTCCCTTGCCTGAGGTACTCTTGCCTCAGATTCCCTCATAGCTCACTTCCTCAGCTACTCCAAGGCTTTGCGTAAATACCACAATCTTGTTGATTTAGGCCTCCTCTGATCCCCCTATTTCAGAATGTCAGTCCCTTACCCTATTTCCTTCTTGTCTTTCTTTCCTACTTTTTTTTTTCCCCATAGCACTTACCGTTGTCTGCCCTGGATGTCTTCCAGTTCCAGCCCCACATTCACTTGGCACCTTCTCAGCCCTGCCGTGTTCACCAGGAGGTTGACCCGACGCTCTCCATCAACAAACTCTGCCGTCCTTCCGCTTCCTGTCGGGTCTGACCAATAAAAGCCAGCAGAAAGAGATCCAGGGAGGGAAGAGAGAATTTATTTTCCCAGCTCCTCTCCTGCCAAGTCCCTGTGTGTTGGCTGCCTCCTTTTGTTGTTGTTGTTGTTGTTGTTTGTTTGTTTATTTTCTTGAGATGAAGTCTCGCTCTGTCACCCAGGCTGGAGTGCAGTGGTGTGATCTTGTCTCACTGCAACCTGTGTCTCCCAGGTTCAAGCAATTCTCCTGCCTCAGCCTCCTGAATAGCTGAGACTACAGGCACCTGCCACCCACGCCCAACTAATTTTTCTGTGCTTTTTTTTCCCCCATAGAGATAGGGTTTCATCATGTTGGCCAGTGGCCAGGCTGGTCTCGAACTCCCGACCTCAGGTGATCCACAGGCCTTGGCCTCCCAAAGTTCTGGGATTACAGGCGCGAGCCACCACAGCCGGCCGGCTACCTCCCTTTTGTGAGGACCACAATTCACTATCAGGTAGCTGTCTCCCTTCAGCTCCCCTCTCTGAGTAACTGTGCCCAGTCCTTATTTTCAGGTGTCAGATGTTAAGAGCTTCTCCCTGTTACTAGCTCCAGGACATAGCATATCCCTTGTGCTTTAAGCACTGTTTTATTAATTACTAACTTTTATTAAGCTCTTTATTATCTATTAACTACATTAAGTTAATTAGACTCTTCTCCCAATGCCCATTTTGACAGTGACCTTTACTTTCCAAACTGCTGCATCCTCTGGCATCTTACGTATTTTAACTACTTGTTTTTCTCCCTCCATTAAAACATAGGCTTCGTGAAGTTGAAAAGATTTGTCCCTTTTGCATACTACTGTATTCTCAGCACCTATGAGAGAACAGGGAACATAGTAAGAGATGTGTAAAGGAGCACTGGATAAATGATTGAATCATGAGTGAATGTATGACTTAGGAAGGGACATAGAAAGTAAAGTCTGTAACTCCCCATCTTCTCTGTATGCTGGATCTCTGCCTTTTCAGATGGTGTTTCTTTCCTTCCACTTCTTTTTTACTCTGTCTCTTTTAATTTTAAATTTTTGTAGGTACATAAGTGTACATATTTATGGGATACATGAGATATTTTGACACAGGCATGCAATGTGTAGTAATCACATCAGGGGAAATGGAGTACTCATCTCCTGAAGCATTTATCCTTTCTTTGTATTACAAACAATCCAGTTTTACTCTTTTAGTTATTTTAAATGTACAATAAATTGATGATAGTCACCCTGTTCTATTGAATACTAGATCTTTTCATTCTATCTAATAATATTTTGTACCCTTTTTCAAAATTTTGGTTAGTGCGGAAAACAAATATTTCTCTGGCATTATTTCAGCTCCCGATTTATACTTAATATTTTTATAAAACATCATCTTGCAACATTTTAGAGGATTCACATAAATAAATCCATGTAATTATAATCTGGCATAACTTCCTACTTCAAGATGTTCATAAATAGCATTGCTGAGCCAGAGGTGGAATCATTTGAAAAAAAAAAAAAAAAAAAGCAGTCCAACACCAAGTGAAAGCTCACCACCAAACCTAACTTCATGGACAATAGCAAGCAACCTCGAAGTGTAGGTTCCAATACTCTAGAAATATGAGCTAGAATGTAAACCTCATGAGCAAAGACTTTGTCTGCTGATGGAGTCCAAGCACTAAAAATTCAGCATATATTTGATTCTCAGTAGGTGTTGAATTCATGAATGAATGAACTAATGTCACCCTGTACTAGGGAAATATTTTGAGATGACAATATATTAAATAATTGTTTCCAAATCCTTGCTCCCTATTTGGTTTGGGTTCCCCCTGCCCTTTGGTTTTGTTTGTTTGTTTGTTTGTTTGTTTTGAGACAGAGTCTCACTCTTATCCAGGCTGAGGTGCAGTGGCACAATCTCGGCTCACTACAACCTCTGCCTCCTGGGCATAAGCAATTCTCATGCCTCAGCCTCCTGAGTAGCTGAGATTACAAGCATGTTCCACCATGCCCAGCTAATTTTTGTATTTTTAGTAGAGATGGGGTTTTGCCATGCTGACCAGGCTGGTCTCCCAATGTGCTGGGATTACAGGCATAAGCCACTGTGCTCAGCACCTCTTTGTAATAGAATATCCTACCCCCACCCTTTGGCAGGTAAGGTGGTCACTATGAAAGGAGTATTTCTTCTCACTTCATTGATTTGGGGAGTTGGCCATATGATATTATGACATACTTTGGCCAACAGGATGTGAGCAGAAGTAGCAGTGTGCCAACTCTATGCAAAAGCTTTAAGCACAATTGCTTGATGCATCACAGCTTGCTGTTCCCATCTTCTGCCATGATAGAACAGCATATGCAGCGAGAGGTGGCTTTTTCAGACCAAGTCCCAAACTAAGAAGACACATGGAGCCAACCCTCAGTCATCTGCAGCCTGGAGCCACATGTATTGTGAAAATAAATACATTTAGCTGTTTTTATGCAGCATTACCACAGCAAAAACTGACTCAAAAACTGGTACCTAGAAGTGAGGTGTTGAGGCTGGGCATGGTGGCTTATACCTGTAATCCCAGCACTTTGGGAGACCGAGGTGGTTAGATCATGAGGTCAAGAGATCGAGACCATCCTGGCCAACATAGGAAACCCTGTCTCTACTAAAAATACAAAAATTAGTTGGGTGTGGTGGTGCCTGTGTAGTCCCAGGTACTCCGGAGGCTGAGGCAGGAGAATCTCTTAAACTCAGGAGGCAGAGGTTGCAGTAAGCCAAGACTGTGCCACTGCACTCCAGACTGGCAACAGAGCAAGACTCCATCTGAAAAAAAAAAAAAAAGAAGTGAGGTGTTGATGGAACAAAAACCATGTAGGTAGGGGAGGGGGCAAGGAAACCATTACAGGAAACAGAAAAATGGCAACTCATATTATGCCATGACAAAACATTTGGTAAAATGATCACATATATAATTTTCTTGCCTGAGGTAACCTTTTGTGGTAAGGCTGTTAGGCTATTGCTGCCATTTTTATACCAGTGAGCCCTTCTCGACGTCACTTTAGGGCAACTTGATTATCTGTCTCTGGCAGTACTATTCAATGAGTATATGCAAAAAATAATACTATAGTATGTTATTTAGGAACTAGTTTGTCATTTGCATTGGAAGTAAAGATATGATAATCTTCCATCCCATGAAGGCATTTTTAATCCTCACAAAATTCATTTTTGTACCATATCCTAGAAGAAATTCAGTGTAACAGGTATCTCCATGGATTTGAAGATGCTGAATATATAACTGTCTCTTTAAATTCCTTCTCTTTCTGAGTATGTAGTGGTAAATTTCAAGACATTTACTTTTGATTTCTGCCAGATGGTAATGTTTGAGAATAAGGAGCTTGTTAAAACAGTAATATTAGTAAATACAAGATCACAATGGTCTCATATGTCAGCTTTGTCATGCAGTCTCTTAAGGAAGTTTCAACATTTTGTCTGCTTCCTTGATTTTCCAACTTCAGGATAAGCTCCTCTGAAGATGGAGAAGCTGCCAAGTCACAATTATTTTCCACTGCATGTGATGGGATTTTCTCAATCTAATTTTTTTCGGTGAAATATGACACTGTATGAAGGATTTATTTCAGTCATTTTCCAAAAGGAGTTTGTATTTCTGACTCAGAACTTTGCTCTCTATGCTTTCCTCAATCATCATCCTTGGTAATTTTGTGAGATTTTAGACACTTTGGATTTATATTATCTAAATCTTCTCAGAACTACTTCAGGTCTTCAAATGGTCACATTTTGGCCTGGAATAAAGATATAGATATAAATACAGACACAGGTACAAGGACAGACAGATACAGATATATAGATGTGTAAATATACACGTCTATTTTTATTTATATAATTTCTATTTATTTCTTTTTTCCTCTTGTAGCCCCATTCCTACCCCCTTAACCTATCTCCCCATCCCTTACTCTCCTTTTATTCTCAAACTTTGTAAAGTTTACACAGGCTATTTTTGGGGTTTTCTCACCACTCCTCAATCTCACAACCTGGCCCGTATCCACATATCTGTCATGGAAATGGAAACTTTCAAATGAGTTGCTAATCACAAATCCAGTGACCTTTGTTATAAGGAAGGGAGGCATAAAACATTTGAAGATTTTGGCCACAGACACCGATGCAGAGAATGAGGAATTTGGGGCAAACAAGCTTAAGGGACATGGGGTGGAGGAATGGAAACTCAGTTTCAGGATTTACTCAATGTCTGAAGGTGAATCCAAGGCAAATGTCTAAGTAGAGTATTGTTTCAGCTAGCTATTGCTGCATAATAAAATATCCAAAAATTTAGTGGCTTAAAACAACAACAATTTTATTACTTATGATTCTGTGGGTTAGAAATTCCAGCAAAAATCAGTTGAGGTGGCTCTTCTTCACTCCATATGATGCTGTCTGAGGCCCTCAACTAGGGCTGGAGGGTCCAAAGTGGTCTTGCTCCTCCATCTGGGGCTTTGGTGCTGGCTGTCAACCTAGGTCCATTGTTTCTGCTCTGCATGGTCTCTCTCTCTTTACAAAGTCTCTTATTCTCTGTAGATAGAGAGATATCAGGACTTGATGCAGACTGGACTTTAAGTCTAATGAGTCATTAGATGAGGCTTTAGCAGGTAGAGAGAGGGAAAGGAGGTTGGGTATGTATTGCCCATGGTAGAGGCATGAATTGTTGTGGCAGAGGACATATTGAGGAAAATTGTCTGTGAAGACGGCCACCAACATGCATGTTTCCTCTCCCATCAAGAGGTAGAGTCTATCTTTCTTCCCTTTGAATCTAGGTTCACTTGTGACTTGTTTTGGCCAAGAAAATGTAGCAGCAATAACTCGGTGCCAGTTTGGGTCCATCCTTTTATTGGCCTGGCAGCTTCCATTTTCACTGTGTTAGAGTCCAGCCAGCATGGAAGCAAGAGTTGTGCTATTAAATGATAATGGATTTCCAGGAGGCAGAAAGAGAGATCCAGCCAGCCCTCAGCCATTCCATCACACTTAGCCTATATGCCATGTGAGTGAAGCCGTCTTGAATGTCAGAGCCCCAGCTGAGCTCCCAGCTGAATGCAACAGCATGTGTGACCCCAGCTGACACCACATGGAAAGGAAATGAGACATATCCAGTGAACCCCACCTAATTCCTAACACAGAATTATGACTAAAATTGTTTTAAGCCACTGTTTTTGGATACTTTGTGACAAATAATCAAACTTAGATCAGTCTTTTATTGGGCTCCTGTGTCCTTCCTTATAGAATGCAATGTTAACAAGAATCCTGCCAAGTCCATTTAGCCAGAATTCCCCATCCTCGATATCTGATCATGTTCCTCCCCCTCTGTGAGCACCCAGATGATGTCCGATCAGCCCCACCTGACTTTAGCAAGAATCCTATTAGGTCAATTCGGCCAGAATCTTGCCTTACCCCTGATGTTTCCAGTTAGTAATTTTTCACCTACTGTCCCCACCCTGCTTTTTCTAGACAAAAATGTCCACTTTTCTTTATTGTTTGAGGTTGAGGACAATCTCTCTCCCCTACTGCAAGACCCGATCATGCCATTCCTTCACCTATCAAGATGGTTCTGAAAAATGTCTGCCTTACTGCGCATTACCGAGTGTCACAAATAATTTTTTTCTTTGGCATTTGTTAGGCGACAATAGATAACTTAAGCAGAAGTTATCACTCTAGCCAAATGAACTGGAACTCCTGACAAGGCATCAGTCTTGGTGAGAAAATAGAGTGCTAAGCAAAGAAAATGATGCAGAAGTTTACTCACATGGGTTTGGAGGGAATTTAAGGAAGGCTGGTAGCAGTCTTCATTTCTTCCACACTGAGGAATTAACTGTCAGCTAGGATAAAGAAGGAAGATGTCTTTCTAGTGGTTTGGGTCTTTGGTGTGCCCCTGCTCATGGGCTATGCTAACTATGCTGAAATATTCACTTCTTGTTTCACAGTTCTTAGTGCACAGCAGACAGATTACCATGAAGCTAATGAAGTTAACTTTCATGTCCCCTCATTTCCACAGCCCCTTTCAAAACCTTGGAAGATGTTTTAGCCACGTGTTCAACTAAACAAATACTTCTTAAAATTTTGCAAAATTTCACGTTGAGTGGCATGAAAGTTACCACAAGAATTTTGCAGATCTAGTTAAGGGGAAATTCAATGCATCATATATTTAGTTTCTTTCTGTTCTGGAGAATATTTCTGTTTTGCAGTCACTTCTTTGTAGAAGTAATCTATTTTTAGTCACTCCAGTGTTGCCCTCCAGGAATGCTCCAGTCATCATGAGAACTCACCAGCCATCATAACATGAAGTTGCAGGCCGGAAGTAATATCTTGACAGAGCCTTTCCCAAATTTGACAATAATACTAAAAATTATTGTCAATGTGTATAATATGTGTATAATACTACTCTGATGAGTTGTAAAGCAGAAATAAATGTTTCTAAATGATTAATAATAAAAAACTTCAATCAACTATGCGAAATATTACATTATCTATTATCTCAATAATATTAAACTTTATATATGAAAATGCAATCAAAGAACATATAGCCCAAAAAGAAGGAAAAAATTTTATAGAGGTATACTAGGCTCAGTTTTCTTAAGGTATCTTGCTACATTTTGTATTTTATGATTATACCCTATGGTATAGCAAAGGATGCAGGAGGAAAATTGTCTTCTTTTAGAAAACACTGTAAGTGACAGACTTAGGATCACTGCCCCAGGCTAATTAGTAAAGATTAGTTCTCATTCAAGAAAAAATATTCCGCAAGAATGTAAGCGACTAGTCCCTCATTCACTAAAAAATAATAACTCTGCTTAACTCTCATAGTTATTCAAAAGGATAATGAATGTCTCTCTTCATCCACATTAAAAAGAGTGAAGTATGCCTTGCAATGTTAACCTGATAACTTCCCTTTAAGCCACAGATGGCCTGAAGAAGATTTATTTTCTCCCTGGGGGTGTTCAGAGCATGGGATTTTACAGCCAGATGTTTCTGTTTCCACTTTTCACTTTGAGTAGCTAAAGCCTGAAATCTACCAACCATTTCCACTCATATTCCCCAGATACTTCCATTTCAGTATGTACAAAATGGATCCTATCTCCCCTCACTTCTATGGCCCAATGAATGGTCCTACTATCAGAAATCTAGAAATAATCCCACACTTCTCCCTTCATATCCCATTGGTTGCTATGTACCTATGATCCTACCACCTAAATTTTTCTCATGTCCACTTATTCTTTCACTCTCATCATTTCTCACCTGGACTATAGCAATTCCTAAATAACTATTGCCTTGCCTCCAACTAACTTATATTTCATAGTGTAATAAAATGAATCTTTCAAAGTGAAAATCTGATCAGTTTAATTCAAATCTCTTAGCAGGGAATCAAAGGCCTATTAGGATCTATTCCATGATTACCTCTCTAATGCCATGTTTTGGTACTTCATCTCATACCCTACACAGCAGCCTAATAAAAACCAACAGCAATTTACTGAATGAGTCCTGCTCCATCCTACCTTCATCCTTTCCCTAGAAAGTGCTTTTCTCTCTTTGCCTGGAAAACCACTATTCATGCTTCAACACTTAATTGATGCATTACCACCTTCAGGAATGCTACCTTGATTCTGCCCCCAAGGAGCAATATATCATGATATTTAAGAGCAGGGGATCATGAGCTCAAGCTGCTGGCTCTGTGACCTTTGTCAAATAATTTAACCTCTCTGTGCCTCAGTTTCCTCATTTGTAACTTGGGGATAATTTCTCACAGAATTATCGAGAAAATTGAACAAGACACTATATATAAAAGTGGTTTGAACTGTTGCTGGAATATAGTAAGCACTTAATTTATATGAGCTGTTTTTCTTTCCTAGATTATGTTTAATTTCTTAGTTTTATGGTCACAGACTTTCATGACCTACCCAAATGTGATGGAAACTGTGGACTGACTCACATAGTCTTATCAACTTGTCCTGTAGTTAGAGAAATTTAAAAGCTAAAAATGTTACACGTGCTCTTTTCAGTTAACACTCTGCATGTAACCTATGCCTAATGGGTAAGATTTAAAGAGCAGAAACCAATCACTGGTCATCTTCCAGTCAGTTCTTATAGTAGTCTTTGCGAGCAAATATCACCTTGTAAATGACTATGTTTCAGCTGGTTCCTTGTGAGCAGTTTTGAGTATTGATTCTTTGGTTTCCTGGGTGCCAGAGGCAAAAGTGGCAGCAGAGGTGTTGGTGGCGGTCTAGATTTTGGAATAGCCTTCATATGGTCTCAAGGAAGCGCCTCTGTAAGTGATATCGCTATTGTTCTGAAGACATTGCTGGATCCATAAGACACAGTGAATCTTAACTAACAATCTAGGTCAACCCCAGTAAAATCTATCATTTCTCCCATCATAAACTCTGCAATCCAGTCAGGGTGCTTCCCTACTTTCCAAATAATCCATGCTTTCCTCATCTTCTCACTTTTCTTATGCCATTTCCACCTCACTCCCTCCCCTCTAGAATCATTCTTGTAATCCCAAATCTTCCATTTGAAACTACCTTTTAGAAAGTTCCTTAGTTTATATGCAGTCATAGTTCTAATACAAACACTTTTTATTTTGCAATTTTTGGCAAAAGTAATCTGCAACAGTAAAACATGGATTAGGCAAGTTTACATACATAGGATCACAATCTAGCCAAGAAAACTTCATCAATCATTTCCAGATTTCCAAAGAGGGCATCATTTAACTTGGAGATCTTTTTCTCAGGACTTTGTAGGCCTTTTCAAAGTCTATTTAATGCCTCACTTCTGGTAAAAGAAATTTCTGCAGCCCCAAGTTCAACATATAAATAATTTTAAGCTAACTTACATCACCCTTGGGGAATACAATATTTTGAATCAAAGGAGCCAGTTTAGGCCAGGCATGGTGGCTCTCATCTGTAATCCTCGTGTTTTTGGAAGCCAAGGGAGGAAAATGACTTGAGCCCAGGAGTTCAAACCCAACCCAGGCAATATGGCAAGACCCTGCCTCAATTTTTTAAATTAAATTTAAAAAAAAATTCAAAAGAGCCAGCTAAGACCAAATATGTGTTTCAAAATGTACCACTTGTAAGTAATGCTGAATTTCAACACCCTTTTATTAGACTAGGGAATAGACCACAACCTACAATCAGGTTATACGTTTTAAACCTAGAGACACAGGTTTTGATTCTACTTTGTTCAGTGATCTTAGGTAAGTAGTTTAAACTATCTGAGTAAATTACATAATTAAAGTAGAAGTCAGCAACATAAAAACAATGCAATTCTAAAGCTACTGAGGTTGCTTTAGAAACATGTTCCTCTAAAACTGAGGTTCCTCTACCATGTCTTCTCTGAAGTGGCTGTTTTACAGTCCAAGCCATTTTGAATATGTGGGTTCCAATATGCTTCAGTAGAAACCTACCTCTGAGGAAAGTAGCCTTAACTTAGTTTTTTATAAGCTCTGTTACATGCACTATAAACAAAAACAAAAACAGCATCTGAGGGTTTCAAAAAGTCTTATGTAAATTTTTGTGTAACAGCCCAGGATTTTAGATTCCCTGTCTATTGAAGATGAAGGCTTCAGCATGAATGAAAGGCACTAACATTACGCATAATTTAAGTAGATACACAAAGCTAGACACTCAAAATTGTCTGTTTCTGATACTGCCACACTGTAAAGGAAAACCCTAAGTACCCCAACTCTCTTTTCTCTTAAGCCCAGTGCATTCCCAGGAAGCATCTTAGTCATGACACCCCTGGTGGTCCATCCTTCCATCCTCCACATATGAACAGTATATTCCTTTTCTATTGCTGATTTAAGAAATTACTATAAATGTAGTGGCTTACAACAACACCCATGCTTTATCTCATAGTTCTACAGGTCAGAATTCCAGGAGATGCTCAGCTGGGTCCTCTGGTCAGAGGTCATCAAGGGGAAGAACCCGCTTCCATGCTCATTCAGGTTGTCAGTACAGTGGGTCCTGTTGTCTTGCTGGTTGTGGGGCAGGGCTCATTTTCAGCTTCTGGAAGTTGCCAGCTGTCCTTGAGATTATGCTCCGCTCCTTCAAAGCCAGCAACAGTGTTTCAATTCCTTCTTAAATTTCAAATCAATCTGATGTCTTCGGTTGCATCTCTGTAACTTCCTGCCTTCCTCTTCTGCCTTATTCTTCTGGTTTTAGGGTTCATGTGATTACATTGGGTCTACCCAGAAAATCCAGGTATCTCCTATTTTAAGATTAAATAATTTAGTAACTCTATTTATAGCTGCAAAGTTCCCCTTGCCATGTAAAGTAATATATTCATGCTCCCAGGGATTAGGGGCTTTCATTGGGGTCTTTAATTCTGCCTACCACAATCTGACATGTCTGAAACCAAGGCTTTCCAGCTGGAGCACCTAGTTCTTACAGCATTCAGTGGACCAGGGGGAAAAAAATCTCTATCTGCAAGTGTCCACTTAAAATCCATGAAGGATAAAATTTGTTTGTTAAATGTTAGAATGACTGCATAACAATAAATGTATTTACACCCTCCTATTCAGTATCCTTTACCAAAAAATGTAGAAATTCATTTGATTATATAAAAATTACAATTACAAGGGCAATATTCTGTATAAGACATTATGAACGTTTGGTTTTGTGTGACAATTGAATTATATGTGAGTTTTTGTTTCTATATGTGTATAAATATAGAGAAAGTCAATGTAACATAGTTGGGGGAAACAGATTGGACAAACAGACTTCTAAATTTTGGTATGAGTTCTGCTACAAACTACCTGTGTGACTTTAAACAAGTCACTTAAGGAACTCTCATCCTAGTCTTTTCTCTTGTAAAGTTGGCTGTTTTATCAGGTTGACCTCCAGTTGAAGAGTCTGTATCTCACATAATTTATATTTATTATAAAGTAAAATGGCTCAGAAACCCAGATATCAACTCCTTAGAACCATTTATTCACAGAATAGTAAGGAGAATTTAAATTTGTATTAAATTTTCTATGAAGTATTTTTCAATTCTTCCTAGAAAAATCACCAAATTTTTTTTCTCTTTCAAATCATTTTGCTGCCAACAAAAGGAAAATTCACAAGTTTAAAATCTGTTCCTCAAGAAACAAAGTGAAATTTTAGTTTTAAAGAAGAGGTTGAACATCTCAAGATTAATACACATCCTAATGCAAAACAGATGGTTATCAAAATGTCTTCCTAAGAAGGCAACATAAGCAGAACAAATCCTGCAAGAGATTTTGCCCATATTTTTCCTGTGATGAATTCTGATACATCATCACTCTTCCTCTTAAGTTCACAGCAAGTGCCCTTTGCTCCAGTTCACTCCATCTATTTCCCAGTACACCAGCAATTGCACAAAACATATTTTTAGTAAAACATACGTAACATACGTTTTGGGTATAAGAGTCAGCTCTTATTTGTGGACTCAAAACCCCATCAGTTTCAGCAACACTGACCTCACCTAACAGTTATCTAGAATTAATGTGAAAAAATGTTTGTTGAAGGTAGTCAAAGTGTCCACATTAACAGAATCCAATTTTTTCCCCCTGAAAGAGATTCATGGGTTCAAAAGCTCTTACATAACAAGTAATATTACAAGCTTACATTTTCTTTATCAGTTTTTATATCCAAAATGTGTTTATTGGGATGGTTTCCTATTTATCTTGATTCACAGTGCTTTTAGTGCTGCTTCCATCTGAAGCAACATTCTTCTGTAAGCCTTGCTTTTCTTCCTTTATGCTGACAGAGGACAGTGGAGCAGACAACCCACAAAACTACCATCTGTGTATGGCTAACAATCGTGCCGATCTTATAGCATCCTGGGCATTTCACATCCATGAAGTAGGAATTGAGGCTCTGCACCAGGCACTGCTTCTTGTATTGCCTCCTCTCCATTTCTAGAGAACAATGAAGGAAATGTTTCCCAAGAGGCATGCTCTCCTGGGGAGGCCATTACCACCAGAAAAAACGAACTTACAATTTCTTTCACTTGCTTTCACTTCAAACTCTTTAAATGACACTTAGTTTTGTTTAGTTGAATTAGTACAATTTGTTTCTTAAAAAGTAGTTTGCACTTGCTGGTAATTGTTGCTGATATTCAGAGAGTTTATTAACCTCATAAGTAAAGCAATGAAGCACAGCACTCCTAATTTGCATTGTGTATTTTATTTCCATAGGACATACACAGACTATTTCCATTATGGTTATGTGAATATATTTCAAAAAGAAGAAACCATCTCTAGTTCTGATAGCACTCAAAGCACAGGACTTTGCACATTGTGGTTGCTCAATAAATATTTTTGCATAATTTATTAATCAAATTCATGAAATTCCATAGAGCATATAGCAAAGTAGAGAACAGTCCATTTCTAACTAATGCTAATTAGTACCAAAGCAGCATGTTCTCTTCTGTTCTGGGACCACATTTTCAATCAATTTTTTCTTGAAAATTTTTAAAAATTATATTAATATACAATTTACATACAATTAAACACACTTATTTTAAGGGTTGATGATTTTTGACAAATGCATCATCTAAACATAACTCACCAGCATAATCAAGATATGTATGTATGTATACATTTACATATATGCATATGTATATGTTATGCAAACATATATAGAGGGTGGTCATTGGGGGATTATGGGTGTTGATTTGGTGGGGTATTTTTGGAGTACAGATCTATGAGTTTTAAGACCAGTATAGACTAATGTCACCATCTTCACAATCAAGATACTGAATAATCTGCAACTATGTTAAAAATTATGCTTTGTAACTCTGTACTGCTAGTATTAGAACTAAAAATCTACAATACAGCCAGTGCTTAATGCTTATATAAATGTGGATTTGTCGGCTTTTATGTAATCTGTAACATATATAGCAGGAAATACAAAGAGTTACACAGTGTATGCCTTAAAAGGCTGTTTCTTAAAGCTGTTATAAGGGGATGATAGTATTTCAACTAGTTATCAGCAACTGACAATACATTCCACCATGAATATACTCTTGTTCTTCTAGCTTTCAGACTATATGAAAAAAACTGGGTGCTTCAAAGTACGATGAGAGAAGGGAACACTATACCTGTGTCATGATGAACTGAAGACTTTGCCTGTTCATTTTTTAAATTTTATTTTCAGGTCCTTTGCTTACCAAAGGAGGCCCAATTTCACTCAAATGTTTTGAGAACTGTGTTTAAATAAACGCAAATGAAAAAAAAAAAAAGATACTGAACAATTCCTTTACCCCAAAAGAATTCCCTCATGCTGCCCCTTTGTGGTCAAGCACTTCCCAGACTCCTAGACCCTGACAACCACTGGTCTATTCTCTGTTCTGATATTTTTGCCTTGTCCAGAATGTCATTTTCATTGCATTAAACAGTGTAACAATCTGAGACTGGCTTCTTTCACTCAGCATAATGCCTCTGAGATTCATTCGTGTGTGTATCAATAGTTCATTCCTTTATATTGTTAAGTTGTATTCTATTATATGGATAGACCACAGTTTATACATTCACCCACTGAAAGACATTTGGGTTCTGTCCAGTATGTGGCAATTATGAATAAAACTGCTATAAACTTCTTTGTACAGTTTTGTGTGTGAACATAAGTTTTCATTTCTCTGGGATAAATACATAGGAATAAAATTTCTGGGTCATATTGTAAATGTATGTTTCAATTTATAAAAAACTGGCAAACTATTTTCCATCTTGCATTTTGCATTTCCAACAGTAATATATGAGAGTTCCGGTTACTCCACTTCTTAGCACTTGGTGTTGCTTGGGATGGTTTTGGATGGTTTCATTAATTGTAGTTTTAATTTGCATTTTCCTAATAGCTAATGATGTTCAGCATCTTTCACAAACTTATTTGCCATCTGTATGTCTTATCCAATGACTGTCCAAAAAAAATCATTGAATTTTGAGAGTTTTTAAAAACATATTGTGGATACATTGCTTTATTATATCTATGATTTGTGATTTTTTTTCCCAACCTGTAGCCTGTCTTATCATTCTCCTAATGGTGTCTTTTGCAGAGCACATGTTTTTAATTTGTATGAATCCCAATTTATCAATGTTTTTTGAAGATTATGCTTTGGGTATCATATCTAAAAAACTCTTTGCCAAACTCAAGATCAATTAGATTTTCTTCTATATTTACTTTAAAACCTTTATAATTTTATATCCACAATCTACTTCAAGTTAACTTTTGTATAGGTATAAAAATTAGGACATATTTTGTATGGCTGTGCAATTATTCCAACATCATTTGTTGAAAAAAATACTCTTCACTGAATTGCTTTTGCACCTTTGTCAAAGTCACTTAACTATCTAGTTATGCATCTGTTTTTGGGCTCTAGTCCATGTCATTGATCTGTGAGCTCATGATTTCACAAATACCACACTGCCTTGATTACTGTGACTTTATCAGAATTCTTAAAATCAAATACTGTACTTTCTCAAACTTTATTCTTTTTTTTTCTTCAAAATTGTTTTGGCTATTTTAGTTCCTTTGCCTTTTTAGGTAACTTTAAAATCAGCTAGTCTGTTTCTACAAAATATCCTGCTTGGATTTTTATTTGAATTTGTTTAAATCTATATATCAATTAGAAAATGATTGATATGTTAATTATATTAAGTCTTTCAATCCATGAACACAGTTATCACTCTTCATTTATTTATTTAGGTCTTTTATTTTTATTTTGTTCTTTAGTGATTTTTATTTTTATTTTTTCTTTGAGATAAGGTCTGGCTGTGTCACTGAAGCTGGAGTGCAATGGCATGATCACGGTTCACTGCAACCTTAGCCTCCCAGACTCAAACCATCCCCCTACTTCAGCCTCCCGAATAGCTGGGACCGTAGGCATGCACCACTATGCCTGGCTAATTTTTGTATTTTTGGTAAAGATAGGGTTTTGCCATGTCACCCAGGCAGGTAGTGATTTTTAAGTTTTCAGAATACATATCCTGGATACTTTTAAGTTAGATTTATACTAAAATTCTTTCTTTTTTGGAGGGAAAGGGAACTACTGTAAATTGTATAGTTATTAGTATTTTTTCCATTTACAACCATACATCGCTAGTGAATAGAAATATGGGACTGACCACAGTGGCTCATGCCTGTAATCCCAACACTTTGGGAGGCCGAGGTAAGAGGATCACTTGAGCCCAGGAGCTCAAGACCAGCCTGGGCAACAAAGCAAGACCCCCATCTCTACAAAAAATAATAATAATAATAAATAAAAATTAGCTGGGCATTGTGGCATGCACCTGTAGTCCCAGCTACTCAGGAGGCTGGGACAAGAGGATCACGTGAGTCCAGGAGTTCTTGGGTCCAGTGAGCTATGATCATGCCACTGCACTCCAGCCTGGATGACAGAGTGAGATACTGTCAAGAAACAAAGAAGAGAGAGAGAAAAGAAAGAAAGAGGAAAAGAAAGAAAGAAATAAAGAGAGAGAGAGGGAGGGAAGGAAGGAAGGAGAAAGAGAGAGAGGGAGGGAAAGACAGAAAGGAAAGAAGGAAGGAGGAAAGGAAAGAAGGAAAAAATGAGATGCTACATTTTATAGTAAAACTTTTTCAGAGGAAAGTATAGGATGGTGATCAGACTGCAAACCACACCACTTAAAGCAACTGAAGAAATTTTAGCTCATAGAGAAGACTCAGGGAGATAAGATAGACTATCATGGGTGACTTCAAATATGTGAAATACTGTGTAACTTTAGGAGTTATATATGTATTTTAGGAAGGCAAGGTACCAATGCAGTTTAATATTAATAGGAGATTAATAGGAAAATCAGAATTTCAACAACCTAATATTTTAAAAGATTAATCTGTCAAAAACTGAAACTCTCAGAAAATATGATCTGTGAATATCTTATCACAGTCTTTTCCATCAGAAATCAGTCAACAATTAAACAGCCTACACTAATGAATCTATGCTTATGCGTTATTATTTATAAAATCTTTCATATTGACTTGGTATTCTTCAAAAGGAATCTTAATGCCGTGAAGCTTATAAATCTTTCTCAAAGACAGAATCAGAAACTGTAAGGATTTGAGATTTCCCCTTCCTTGTAAGCTAATAAATTAGCCTGCCACAGTTCTACGGATGCTGGCAGTAGACACAAGACACCTGGGTCAAAGACCAAGGGCAGCAAGTAGCCTAAAGATCATGTTTCGTGCCAGTTCCCCTTGCCTCTACCTCTTCCAGGCAACCCAGAGGGGTCCAAGTGGATGCTGCTCATGCAGGAGGTTTGCCTCACAGCTGAGGATCCTTGAGCTTGGGAAACCCAAATCTTTTGTGATAGGCAGTAAGCCTGCTTGAACTTTTTGCCCCAAAGAAAGTCATTCTCTTTATCATACTGGGCAGTAAATAACCTTGCTTTTTTTCTCCAGAGGAAGACACTACCTCCATCTTCCAAGGCTGTATGCTAACAAACATCCTTGAAAAAACAGTCCAGAACAAAGATGGCCCAATGCCTTTCCTCACAAGACATACAAAAACATGACACCCACAGAAAATTGTCGAAAGAGAAGAGGGGGGGAGGAGGGGAGGGGAGGGGAAGGGGGAGGGGGAGGGGAGGTAGGGAGGGAGAGGTGGGGGAGGGAGGGAGGGAGAGGTGGGGGAGGGAGGGAGGGAGGGGAGGGAGGGAGGAAGGAAAGGGAAGGGAGAAAGGAAAGGGATGGAAGAGAGGGAGGAAGGAAAAAAGGATGAAAGGAAGAAAGCGTTTAAAGCATTTGCAAGTTTTCATATACACATTCCAAAGGGAACAAATTACCCCTAGAAATAAATGTTGCCTAAATTGAACTTGTTCATATGTATAGAATACAATTGATGGGAGACCAGAGAGCAATATAGCACAGATCTGTGTATGTATCTGACTGGCCAAAAAAAAAAAAAATTATAGAGAATAGGTTATTTGAGGAATGGCTGCTGAAGAGATATTTACCTTCGGCTCCATGAAACAAGCTCAAACTAGATTACATCATCTCAGATAAACACAGTACTAGGGGTCCCCCTCCCTCTCTGACTTTTGCAAAGAATGGCAATACCATGGTCCTAAAATCTTTGCAAGATCCACGCTCGATTCTAAACAGCCTATATATGGGTGAGACTGGGCATATTTTGAGGCCTGGTGGTAATAAAACTAAATAGATCTATTTAGAATGAAAAATAAGAAGAGGATAAAGGCGCTGTATATAAGCAGCACTTTGACAATATTTTGTATAGTCAGTGGATACCATACCAGCAGTATTGGCAGTGACAAGAGACCGTTGGCACCAATATTAATATTAGTACCACCCATATCAATATGGTAGGGCCGTGTCAGTGTAGACTTTTCCCAGCAGCAATAATGAAGGCAACTTCACTGAGCTTTACCTAGGCGTTTCATACAGAAGATGAAGATGGCACACCAAAAGCTACAGGGGATGAGATACTTGTAGCAGGAATATCAAGGAGGAGACAAGCATTCATGCCAAGTGATAGTGACAGAGCCAAGAAATCTTTCTTTTTTAAAATTGTTATTATTAATTGATTTTGATCACTTGATTGGTATAACTTGAGAAACATGGTTTACTTATGAAAGAGTGACCTTGGCCAGGCATGTAGGTCACATTTGTAATCACAGCACTTTGGGAGGCAGAGGTGGGAGAACTGCATAAGCCCAGAAGCTCAGGACCAGGCTAAGCAACATACAGTGGCCTCATCTCTTAAAAAAAAAAAAAAAAAAGAAAGAAAGAAAGAAAGAAAGAAAGAGAGAAAGAAAAAAAAAAATTTAACTAGCTAGACATGGTGGCTCTTGCCTGTAGTCCCAGCTACTCAAGACACTGAGGTGGGAGGATTGCCAGGAAGTCAAGGCTGCAGTGAGCCATGATCACACCACTGCATTCCAGCCTGGGTGACAGAGCAAGACTCCGTCTCAAAATTAAAATTAAATTAAATTAAAAAGTGGCCTCACAGAAAAAAAAGAACTTAGAAAAAGTGACATCTTTAGCAGATATCTTTAAAAACAAACCTAGCATGTATCTTTAATAACAACCTAAAATTAACCTTATAACATTCTTTTTATAAACTGCAAACATCTCCAATTCATAGATATATAAATATACAATTTTTATGTGTAATACAATTTTAATAATGTGTGCCTTTATATTACCATACATCAGAAATCTCTAATGTAGAAATGTGATATGCCTGTAGTTAAAATTCCGCCTACAGCTCCCTCCTTTGTTCACTTTCTCTATATGCAGTTTTTTAAAACTGCATTTTGGAATAATTCATCTTGTTTTATCCCAAAGTTTTCAGTGATTTTTTTTTTTTTTGGACAATGCCACCTTTATTAACCTTTTTCTTTTTGCTAACTCAAGAATCTACAATGTCAGAGCAAGGAGCACAGAATCTACTACAAAATGTATTTAAATTTCCCTCGTCAAAACCCCCAACATTTATTTTAATCATAGATAAATTTCAAGCATATACTATTTTTTCTTTAAACTGGAAAATTGGGTCATATGATTCAGATATTGTTTTTCCAGGCTGACTGTACAACACATTTTGAACATAACTACATACATACTTGTGGCATGAATTACACCAACTGTTGTTCAAACATTACTCGTAGTCACTTTTAAGACAATAAGCAAGGATAGTCCTTTCAGAAGCTATTGAGTTGGCTGTGCGTGTATTACCACAGTGTCAGGGACACAGCTTGTCATTTTGCCACAAAGAAATTTCATTTGAAGGCCAGGCATAGTAGCTCACACCTTTAATCCCAGTACTACGAGAGGCTGAGGCAGGAGGATCACTTGATTCCAGGAGTTCAAGACCAGCCTGAGCAACATGGCAAAACCTGGCCTCTATTAAAAAAAAAAAAAAAATTAGCCAGGTATGGTGGCATGCACCCGTGGTCCCGGCTGAGACTGAGATGGAAGGATTGCTTGAGCATCCCAAAAAGAAAAAAATAATTAAAACAACAACAAAAAAAGAAATTTCATTTGAGCAGGAACTCTGTTTTGCTCCATGACTAAAAATAGTAATAAGTACATAATCATTGCTTGATAAATATCTGTTGAATGAATAAATGAATGCTTAAGACCATACACCAGATTCCCACTGTCTTCAGGGTAGAGACAAAACTCTTAATTCTTGAATACTTGGCTCTTGAGGGCCTCTGTAACTCTGTCTCTTGAAGGTACCACTAATTTCTGTCCTGGAAAGTAGAACTGCTTTGCTCCACAACAGTTCTTGAACATTCCAGAAACACATCTGCAATCTCTTGCTTCACTAATGAAATAGATATGTCACCACCTCGTGAGTAGATTTTACCATATTAATTTGCTATTAGCAAACTCATTCACAAGCTCTTGTCAGACTTCAAATATCATCATATCAGGCTAGGAAGCTAAGTAAGCCTGAGGTAACAAGTAATCCTAAAATATTAGTGGCCCATAAAAACTGAGGTTAGTTTTTCTTGTTCATGGCACATGTTGATGGCTGATCAGCAAGAGGGATCTATTCACAATAGACACACTTAGTGCAGCAGCACCCAGCTGAGGGAACAGAAACCACTTAGAACATAGCAAGCACAGTGACCCATGGGCAAGAGGATGGCAGCGCCTGTGCCGGCTCCTGAAGCTCTGCCAGTAGTGCCACCCAGATGCTTCCACTCAAAATTTTATTAGCCAAAGCAAGTCACGTGGCCATGCCTGAGATCAAGCAATAGGGCAAGAATGTGTAATTCTCCTGTGAGCAGGTGGCACAAATATTGTGAACAGTAACACATCCTACCACTGCCGATACAACGTATCATGTGAAGTCAGTAATTTTGTGGCATCTGGTTCTAAACCCAGATCATCCTCACAAAGAGTAGGAAGAAAATGATCAAAATATACCATTTTGCTTTTATTTTGATAATTAGAGAAATGTGGGCTAGATGTTATTCTCATTAAAACAAAACTTATGAAAACTATTCAAGAATTAAAAGTTTCAGAGTTTCTTCCAAGTCACTGGAGAAGACAAAAGTAAATTAAATAAAACTTATGTAGCAAAATATCAAAAACAAAAGAAAGAGCAAGGATACATAATAAATACGGAACGTGGCAAAAAATAGCAGATTACCTGTAGCAATTATAATTTCAAACACAAAAGGTATAAAAGCTCATAATGAAAGGCAAATACTAGTTAAAGAGTAAAACCAACTATGTGCTGCTTGAGAGACAAACCTTAAGTAAAATAAAACAAATGAAAAAAACCATAAAAATAAAGGAATGAAAGATCCAATTTGTAAACACAAATAGAAAGCTGTCATACTCTGGACTTCTATAACAAACTACAATAGACTGGGTGGCTTCAATAATAAACATTTATTTCCCAGTTCTAAAGACTGAGAAGTCCAAGATCAAGGTAACAGCAGATTCAGTGTCTAGGGAGGGACATCTTCTTGACTGAGATAGCCATCTTTTCAGAAGGGGTGGGGGAGCTTGCTAAGGTCTTTGTCATAAGGGCACTAATTCCATTTATGAGGGCCTAACCCTCATGACTTAATCACCTTTCAAAGGCCTGACCTCCTAATACCACCATATGGGGGATTTGGATTTCAACATATAAATTCTGTGAAGACACAAACATTCAGTCTATCACAAAAGCCAACAAGGAAATATTAATTTAGGTAAAGCTTAAATCAAAAAGAATTAAATGGAATAAACAGGGTTAATTTTATAATAATAAAAAGAAAAATTCACAATGGAGAGAAAGTAGTTATTAACTAATATATATCAAATATGTCCCTGACAGAACAGGAGATATACCTTCAGGCCTGTGTGAAGCAAGAGAATAGAACTGAACCTCTTGCATAATATCTAGAATATCATCAGTTCATCCCATTCATGAAAAATGAGGAATTCTTCCAAGAGTAGTAAGAAGATACAAATTAGTTTGCGAGCTACTCAGAAATTTGGAAGAAAGTAAAACCTACCTAGAAAGATAGAAAGACCTGCCTAGATTAAGAATCAAAAGCTAAGACAAATATTAAAACTAATCCAGGTAAATAAATTGTGGTACTTCCCCTAGTGAAATGTTATACAGCCATGAGAATGATGATCAACACTACTACATGCAAATACAGATGAACCTCACAAATAAAATGTGGAATGAATGAAGCTATTCAGAAAACTACACAAAGTTTATTTGTAAGCTATAAATCCAGGTTCCCACAACCTCCTCCTCGGGTTTGACAAATTTTCTAAAACAGCTTGTTATAACCCAAGGAAATTACTTTGATGTGTTTATTTTAAAGAATATTACAAAGGATACAGATGAAGACATGCATGGAAAAGTCATGTGGGAAGAGGCACAGTGCTTTCCTGTCCTCTCTGGGGGCACCATCCTCTAGGAACTTCCTCATGTTTAGTTTTCCAAACCCTGTCCTTTAGGAATTTTATGAAAGTTTAATTACAGCCGGGTGTGGTGGCTCATGCCTGAAATCCCAGCACTCTGGGAGGTCGAGGCAGGTTGATCACCTGAGGTCAGGAGTTTTAGATCAGCCTGGTCAACATGGTGAAACCCCATCTCTACTAAAAATACAAAAATTAGCCAGACATAGTGACGTGCTCCTGTAGTCCCAGCTATTCAGGAGGCTGAGGCACAAGAATCACTTGAACCCAGGAGGCAGAGGTTGCAGTGAGCTGAGATCGCGCCACTGCACTGCACTCCAGCCTGGACCACAGAGTGAGACTCTGTCTCCCAAAAAAAAAAGCATAATTACATAGGCATGATTGATTAGATTATTGGCCATTGATCAGCTTTACTTTCAGCCCCTCCCTCCTTCCTGGAGAGGAAAATTCCAACCTTTTTTCTTCTTTTGTTTTTTTGAGACAGAGTTTCGCTCTGGTTGCCCATGCTAGAGTGCAATGGCGCAATCTCTGCTCACTGCAACCTCTGCCTCCCAGGTTCAAGCGATTCTCCTGCCTCAGCCTCCAGAGTAGCTGGGATTACAGATGCCTGCAACCACGCCCAGCTAATATTTTGTATTTTTAGTAGAAACAGGTTTTCACCATGTTGGCCAGGCTGGGCTTGAACTTCTGACCTCAGGTGATCCGCCCACCTCAGCCTCCCAAAGTGTTGGGATTACAGGCGTGAGCCACCATGCCCAGTGCAAGTTCCAACCTTCTAATCCTGCTTTGGTCTTTCCAGTGGCCAGCCTAACCTGAAGCTACTACCTAAGGAGCTACCAGCCACCAGTCATCTCAAGGATTTTAGTTGTATGCCAAGAAACTGGAGGGGGAAAATCAAACATATATTTCACAATTATCACAGGAGACAAGTGAAGAATTTACTTCATTCAAAACTTTTATGTGGTGTAAAATAGATTTCTATTTTGTTTAAATCACTGGTATTTTGAGTCTCTGCTACACATAGCCAATCCTATTATAGCAAATCCAATAAAATATATGCAAATTGTATGGATAAAATTATAAAGCTGTATTGAAAGACATTAAGTTGGACCTAAATACTATCTTACTATCCACTTCCTTCTGTGGCTTACTTTTGTCAATCAATGTAATTTTTTTTTTACATTTTTCTATTGACATATCCATATTGGGAGCTGTGCCCTGGAGGATGTCACACACGGGAATAAGGAGGCAAACACAATGGTGTTCCCTGAATCATTGATTATAAAAAATTAAATAGAACACAATTTGAGTGTCCATAAATAGAATTAAAAATTCAATATTATATAAAAAGTCAATTATTCCCCAAGTTATCCTATAAATGCAATAAAATGCCTATTACTGCTCACACCTATAATCCCAGCATTTTGGGAGGCCAAGGCAGGCGGATCACAAGGTCAGGCATTCGAGACCACCAGCGTGGCCAACATAGTGAAACCCTGTCTCTACTAAAAATATAAAACTCAGCCAGGCATGGTGGTGCATGCCTGTAGTCCCAGCTACTTACGAGCCTGAGGCAGGAGAATCGCTTGAACCTGGGAGGCAGAGGTTGCAGGGAGCCGAGATCGCGTCACTGCATTCCAGCCTGGGCAACAGAGCAAGACTCCATCTCAAAAATTTAAATTAAATAAAATGCCAATTACCATTCACGAGTGTTTTTTAGTAAAACCCAACAAGCTAATTCTAAAATGTACAGGGAAATTAAGAATAGCCATGACAGTTTTAAAATATAAAATAAAAGAGCAAATTGGAGAGGTTGTCCTTCCAAATACAAAGACTTATAAAGCTATAGTAACTATGATGCGATAGTAGTAGTATGAAATTGAGACAAGAAAGGCAGAGAAGTCAGAACTAAACCACACATACAAGAAAGCCTGGTGTTGACAGACGAGGTACTGCAGATCAGTCATTAAAGGACGGCCTATCAGTAATTGGAGCTGGGATAATTTGTAATACATCTGGGTGGAATAACTCAATATTGTAACTTGTTTATTCTTCCCAAATTATTCTATAAATTTAATGCAGTTTTAGTTAATATTCTAATAGGAATATGCATGCATGTTTTTCTTAAAGAATACACATATGCACATACACCACCACATACACATACACACACCCCAAACTGTAAAGGAAAAGATTAGTAAATTGAGCTCTATTAAAATTTAGAATGTCTTCACAATTAAAGCAAATAAAAATAAAATATGACTGGGCACAATGGCTCATGCCTTTAATCCCAGCACTTTGGGAGGCCAAGGTGGGGGATCACTTGAGCTCAGGAGTTTGAGATCAGCCTGGCCAACATGGCGAAACTCCATCTCTACTAAAAATACAAAACTTAGCTGGTGTGGTGGCACACATTGTAATCCCAGATATTTGGGAGGCTGAGGCAGGAGAATCACTTGAACCCGGGAGGCGCAGATTGCAGTGAGCCCAGACCACGCCACTGTACCCCAGCCTGGATGACAGAGCAAGACTCTGTCTAAAAAATAAGAAAAATTTAAAAATATATATAAATAAAATAGACTAGCCAAAAATTAGAAGAATATACCTAGTATGTATAGACAAATGATTGCTGTATAAAGCAAATAGAAATTCTACAATCAATAGTAAAATATAAGCAATAGAAAACTATACAAAACATAAGAATAGAAGATAAAAAAACAATAAATATATTAAAAGATAACCTCATTATTAACCAGGGAACTAAAAATTACAACAATAAATGTCCATTGCAGCCATCGTATTGGTAACAATTTTAAAGTCTGATCTAACAAAATGTTTATTACTTGGTCATTAAAATATCACATACTCTCTCCTATAATCTCCACTGGATCGAATAAAAAATCTAAATAGCAAAGAGTAAAAATACTGCTTTCATAATGCAGAGGTAAATTAATCAGTTTATATGATTTCATTGTCAAGAAGAAATAGTAAAATATTAAACCAATTGTCCAATTAAGAAAGTTAGAGAAAAGATCAAAGAGGAAAACAGAAAAAAGAAAATAATGAAAAATAATGCACAATCTAGTAATTACCACATAAACAAAACTGGTAAATAAATCCAAACATAGTTGAAGGAGAGGGGAAAACCAATAATAAAATAATAAAATCAAATAAAAATCTGATCAATATAAAAAAGAAAAACTCAAAAAAATAAAATAAGGAATGAAAGAAAAGATATATCTGGATACTTTTTAATCCTAATGAGGTAAACTGGTTTCTTGGAAAATAAACATTGCCAAAACAAACTTAAGTATTAACATTACAAGCAAGAATAAACCAAATGAATGTTATTAAAGAACTATTTCCAAAAATAGTTCTAGGGCCAATGAATATTACTGAAAAGTGCAATCAGACGTTTACAGACAATAGTCTTTTCCATGTTCAAGGACTGAAATGCTATCCAACCCATTTGAGACAATTAGCAATAATCCTGATATAAAATAAACATAGCAAAGTTTATAAAAATAAAGATGAATCTCAGATTATTGAAGGTGCATTATTAATCAGCTATGTCTACTCTGTTGGAAAAGAATAAATCTGTTGAGCTAATAGAACTATAAATGCATAAAGTTGAGCACATTCACAGGAATATGTATAAGCCATCAAGACCTTGTGATGAAACGTCAAAATTAGGAGAGGAAATACATCAAATATTTACATTCTTACAACTATAAAATGAAGTGAGCACAAAGCACAGAAAGACTTCACTAAATGAGGCTAAGAAAGGTTGAAAGGGCAATAACAAATGCTGGCGAAGATGTGGAGAAAAGGGAACCCTCGGACACTGTTGGTGAAAATGTAAATTAGTAAGGAGGTTCCTGAAAAATTAAAAGCAGAGCTACCACAAAAGCCAGCAATCCCACTCCTAGGTATATACTCTAAAGAAAGGAAATCAGTATATTGAAGAGATATCTGCACTCCCATGTTTATTGCATCACTGTTCACAATAGCCAAGATGTGGAAGCAACCTAAATGTTCATCAACAGATCAATGGATAAAGAAAATGTGGTACATATTTCACAGAGTGCTAGTCTGCCATAAAAAAGAATGACAGCTTGCATTTTGCAACAACATGGATGAAAATGAAGGTCATTATGTTAAGTAATTCAGGTAAAGACAGACAAACTTTGCATGTTCTCAATTATTTGTGGGAGTTAAAAATTAAAGAAATTGAGGCTAGGCACAGTGGTTCACCCCTGTAATCCCAGCACTTTGGAAGCCCAAGGCAAGTGGATCAGTTGAGCCCAGGAGCTCGAGACCTACATGAGAAACATAATGAGAGACTGTCTCTACTTTTAAATAAATAAATAAAAAATAACTCAAACAAACAATTGAACTCATGGAGAAAGAAAGTAGAAGGATGGTTACTAGAGGCTGTGAAGGGTAGTGGGGGCAGGTGGGGCAGAGAGCGGGGATAGTTAATGCATACAAAAAATAGAAATAATGAATAAGACCTAGTATTTGCTAGTACAACAGGGTGACTATAGTACAAAATAATTTAATCGTACATTTTAAAATAACTCAAAGAGCATAATTGCCTTGTTTGTAACACAAAGGATGAATGCTTCAGTGTATGTATACCCTATTTATTCTGATGCGATTATTACACATTACATGCCTGTTTCAAAATATCTCATGTAACCCATAAATACATACACAATTACGATGTACTCACAAATTTTTTTTTAATTTTTGAAAGGTTGAAACACATTTGTATCACTCTGAGGGCCCTTCAGTAGCCTCCTACACCCAGTTGATGATAATATCATTAGAAAAACAGCATATGCAAACAAAAAATTCAGTGGTAAATGAGAGATGGAGTCACATGGGTTCAAACTGTCTTGAATCACTCTCTGAGGCTATCACCATGATGGTACCCACTCATAAGGGCTTTTAGTAGAACAGAGTTTATAGACAACTATCACACTGGTTAAAACCAGTAGATCACAAGTAATACATAAACAAAAAATTGGTGATGAAATGTTACACCAATGATGAAATTGTGCATAGGGTTTAGAGGGTGTGGGGAAGGGGAAATACGTGAGAGAAAGATTCACAGAGGAAGTAATGTTTGCACAGAATCTGCTTCCGCTCATCTGCTTCAATTTCACCTCAGGGCTGTTCTGTCTTTAACCTTCATATCCTAGTTTTGTTTGGTTGGTTATTAGTATGCTGTTCGGTTGATTGTTTAAAAAAGGCGTTACGATTTGCTTACTATTTCCCAATGCCAATACATTTCTGTAGAATTTTATTACTTATTTTTGTGAGCATTGCGCCTACATGAAAGAGAAAAATGTATCTTCTTAGGACTGATTCTTACAAATTTGATACAGCTATAATTTATAACTTGAATGGCCAAGCCCTGCTAGAAGTATCTTACAAAGGGTTTGACACAAAAGCTTGGCCAAGCTGTGAAATATCTCTCAAAGCAGTTAATACACTTCTTGAGAGTGTTAATGGAAACTTGATAAACTAAGAAGAGAAAAATCTCTCAATGTACTTAGTATACACTTCTTAAGTATTACTGGAAACTTAATAAACTAAGAAGAGAATTTTGACCAGGTATCACAAGAAATTTGTATTGGAGACTTCTAAGAATACTACTTCATGTACTACTTCACGCAGTCATCTACAAGAGTCAGGACATTAGTGCTATTTTCTTAGCATCTTGTTGATTAATAATTCTTCCCTTTGCACACAAGAAAATTTTACCAAGTAAAGATTTTAGCCTTGCTTTAGTTTAATTCATCTCGCATTCCTTCATTTCTATCCTCCCTCTCACATCTTTCCTTCTCAGGTCTGATACCCTAAATGTGGAGCTTCAACCCCCAGAGGATATTTTTTTTTTTTTTAGAGACAGAGTCTTGCTTTGTTGCCCAGGCTAGAGTGCAGTGGCATGATTTAGGCTCACTGCAACCTCCGCCTCGTGGGTTCAAGCGATTATCCTGCCTCAGCCTCCTGAGTAGCTGGGATTACAGGCACCCACAACCGCACTCAGCTAATTTTTATATTTTTAGTAGAGACGGGGATTTCACCATGTTAGCCAGGCTGGTCTCGAACTCCTGACCTCATAATCCACCCTCCTAGGCTTCCCAAAGTACTCGGATTACAGGCGTGAGACACCGCGCCCGACCCCCAGAGAATATTTAACCTTGTCTCCTCCTTCACACTGCTGCATTCCCCGCCAAATCTCTTTCCCTCTGTTTCCATCCACCTGAGGAGATAAGAGCAGTATACAGAAAGTAGCTCCCAGCTGTAGCTCAACCATTAAACACCAAAAGAAAGGAAAATGAACTCTGCCAGACTTAGATCAATTAGAAGATTCCTTTGAAACCTAAACACATTTTTAATTTCACAGCCCTCTCCCCTACTCAAGATGACATCAACCGCATATTAGTTTTACCTCGTATGCACTTCTCAATAGTAAAACCATTAGTCAGTAGCATCTGAATGTACATTGATACAGTGGGTGTTTTGTAGTAATTATAAGGTAATTACTTCCTATCCTTAAATAAGTGTCATTTTCACAAACAAAATAGGATAAACAACAATACAGTATACATAAAACAACTACCATCTGCCCGAGAGACACCAGAACACCCTGTTAATCAAGGAAAGCTAAATTTACTAAATCTACTACAGTAAGGGAGGCCACACTTTGATGGAAGCTTGGCAGCCTTAGAAGGAGAAGGATGGGGTCGTGATATTTATAGGATTTGGGGAGTCTCAGCAAAAATAGTTTAAAATAGGTCTTTTGAGGCACGGAACTGTTTGAGGGAATTAGGTAAAGTGTTTGACCTAATAGTTTAGGGTCGGTGATAGAGTAACCAACCTTTCCTGATTTCCTAGGACTTTCCCAATTTTAGCACTAAAAATCCTCCAACTGGAGAATCCTTACAGTCCTGGGCAAACTGGGACCATTGGTCCCCCTAACTAGTGGGCACACCGTTGCAAGACTGCCGGATAATTTGAGCAGCAATACCAGATGAAACTGACAAAACATAGCAGCCCATCTTCCCAAGGCTGAACACAAAGTTTATTGACGCATTCACATTTCCAGCCTCTGTTTGACAAAATACTGCATGCCTATGTGCGTTCAACTCACATCCTAGTAATAAAACTTAACTTAAAAAATATTTGTATTGCGGTAAGGTATATAAAACATGCATTAGACATTTTAACTACATCTATGCATACAAGTGAGTGGCATTAATTACATTCACAATGTTGAGCGACCATCATCACTTAATTTTTTAAAAGGACGTTTATATTCACTCATCTATCAATGTAGTAGGCCCTGTCCTAGGCGCTAGGGATTCCATGTTTAGCAAAAAAACGTCACGAACTATGCATGCCTTCACATGGCCTTCATGGACCACCGCAAGTGCTCTTTTTCCCCGAGTCTTTATGTACTTGGGAAAAGTGGCCAGGGTTGAAAGGTGCAATGGGTACACGGCGATGTCAGAGAGGTTCCCACCCAGGTCCGCGTCTAAAAGCAATGTGGTGTACGGACCGTTCCACAACCCCCTATTCCAGAGTCGGAGGTGGGCAGGCCCTCCGCTCTGCTTAAGAGGCGCGACTGATGGGGGCGGGGCCTGGGCGGGCAGTGGGCGTTCCCGGGGCGGGGCTATGCCTGGGGCGGGGAGGAAAAGCCGTGGAGGGGGACTGACCTGGGCCTGAGCCGGACGCCGCCAGGGCCGCAGCTTGGTGCTGCAGTTTCTCTTTCTGTCCGCTCTATGGCGGTGGCGGCCTGACTAGGAGCTGGAGTGGGATGCGGCTGACGCGGAAGCGGCTCTGCTCGTTTCTCATCGCTCTGTACTGCCTCTTCTCCCTCTACGCTGCCTACCACGTCTTTTTTGGGCGCCGCCGCCAGGCCCCGGCCGGATCCCCGCGGGGCCTTAGGAAGGGGGTGGCCCCCGCACGGGAGAGGCACGGTCGAGGTAGGACATTGGCGGCAGCTTACCTGGCGCGCTGGCTCGGGAGGGCCAGGGCCGGGGTCGGTCGGAGCCGAGCTCTGCAGCCGCGGACTCTGCTCTCAGGTCCGGTATTAGCCGCCGGGCCTGAGACGCGCTCTGTCCCCTAAAGCCTCTCGAGCCAGCCCTGGGATGGGGATTGGAGAATCGTCTTTATTCTTACCCAGATCTCACAGGCCGTCCCCGCTCCCCATCCCAGGGGGTGACAGGCGCGCAAGCCTTTCAAACACGTGTTAAAATCCAGGACATCGTCTCAAATGCCAGAGATTTGCGGGAATACTCCTGGAAGGCCCCAAATCGCTGCAAGGTTCAAGACATCCGTTTCCATGTTGAAACAAAGGCTTCTCTAATTCTGCAGTAACCATAAGGCAGGCTTTACCTCCAGATTCTGGTCCCCTGTCCTGTGTTTTAACTTGTGTTAGGATCAGACTCAGCTTCTCTCTCCCTTTATTCAGAATTTTGCACAGTAGTATTTAAGACTGGTGGACACTACACTCTGAAGTCAGGTTTTTTATGCACAGGTTACCTGTATACAATGGATAAATAATTGCAAGCAAGTTAAGCCTGTAACTTGATACATATTATCTGGTTGTTTTTAAAGGTTTTGTTTTTGTGAAGAGAATTTTCCTGTCTCAAGTTAGCATTTTATTTCTAAGACCTTGCAGAGTAAAAAAGTTAAGTAAAAAACTGCTGATTTTCTTTTTTAATTGTGTGGGTATAACCAGTTTAAATTCAGTTGCTCTATCTCTGAAAAATTAAAGATAGGATGAAATTAGAACACTTAATGTAAATGACTTGAATTTATCTACAACTGTAATAATACCTTACTGGTAAACACTGTTACTCTTTTTAAAACAGAACAGTCCACTTTGGAAAGTGAAGAATGGAATCCTTGGGAAGGAGATGAAAAAAATGAGCAACAACACAGATTTAAAACTAGCCTTCAAATATTAAATAAATCCACGAAAGGAAAAACAGACCTCAATGTACAAATCTGGGGCAAAGCTGCCATTGGTAAGTTAATATGTAGAAGGAAGACATGTAAAAAGCATTGTAAAATATACTTTATTGATATGAAATTCATTTTAATATATTTCATAATTTGTTAAGGCATCATGATTTTTTTCTCACTTTTTGTCAATATTGCCTTTCTCCTTCCAATTAGACAACATCTGTTTGCAAATGTACACCCATACATATTCCACTGTTGGTCTTTAGCAGAGCACATCTTCATTTATCGATACAGTGAGTAGGCTGTATAGTGTCATTAGATTGCAATATATATGTCAACTGAATTTTCATGAATCTGTTAATATGACAGTGTTCATTGTATTGATATAGTATGTAGTTGATTAAACTTGATTGCCCACAGCAGCATTTTTGCTGTGAATATCATGAGAGTGTAGTGTTCTAAGATATATATTATGCTCAATTAGAGAATGGGGCTATGAGGGTTAGAAGAGTCACAAAGAATTTAGTGACTTAGCAAGCGCTTTATTTGGCCTTTGAACATGAGTTGGGTTTGTGTGCAATAAGGGATATGATGGAAAGTGCCAGATGAGAGGAAAATGTACAGAGTGTAGTGCTCTGCTCATGGTATTTCATAAATTCGTTCAGACTTACATACAAATGTACATCCTTGAAAATTACCACCAACCTCTAAATTTCAAGTACCTGAACCGAGGCCTTCAGCCATCAAGTTCTAACAATTTTTTTTTAAATAAAGTCTCTAATACTAATTTTTTCTTTTAAATCTCAGATTTTTATTTCCAGACCTCTCTTTTCAATCTGATAAGTGCAGAGTGGTCAAGTGAATTTCATCAAATGCTACCTTTTTTTTTTTTTAACACTGCTTCTGCAGGAATTAGGTATGAAAAAGAAAAAAGAAAAAGAAAACACCTCTGCTGGCAGGAAAAATGCTACTTTCATCAGCCTATTCTCTAGGCACAGTTATAAAATACCAGTTATAGACATTCCCATTCAAAAAGGGGAAAAAATGGAAGTAACAAAGTATTACTGGTCCAAGCGATTTTGAAATCTAAATTCCATCTAAATGGCCAGCTCCATTAGATGATATTTCAGGCCTAGGAATAATCTGTGGCTCGTACAGCTTTGCCCTCTGGCATTTCAGCTACACTCTTGAAGTCATCTTTCCTTTTTCTTAAAAAGCAGCACAAGTTTGCAGCTTAGTAATTTTATCAGCCTGTTGATGGCTGGCATCAGCCACCTTTCATTGTGACCTCTCTCTGTCTTTTTTAGTCCAAGCTGGCAGTGTTTCTGCTCATGTAACATTCTGAAGAACCTTGTGGGCCTCCTGTGTATGTCACAGGATTCACTCCATTAGATAGGAAGCTCTTCTACAGATCATTTCTGAGTAATCCCATCTTCATTTCTTGCTTCTGCTGAGATGGCTGAGGAAACCTGTAAGTCACATGTATAATCTCTTCAAAGAGATCTTTGTGTGAATGAATATTTGGATCTTCTGATCCCTCCGAGGCACTAGCAAAAGGTTGTGCAGCCACATCCTTGGTCTTCTTTCTGGAATACCCTTTCCTGACAGTAAATCCAATTTTTCACCTGTTTTGCAATCTTAATGGTCCAAGAAGTTTCCAGATCATCAAAATCTGATTCCCTTTTGCCTAACAAATTTTTCCTTCAATCTCTTTCTTACATTTCACTAATCAAGAAGAAGAAACCAGTCCATACCTTTCACTTTGCTTGGAACCCTCCAGCTAGTTATTGAAGTTTATCACAAGTTCTGCTTTCCACATAACTGCAGGATACAATCCAGCTAAGAGTGTGACTGTTATATAACAAGGATCCTCATCCTTCCAGTTTCTAATAAACACATTTCTGATTTTCTTCTGAGCCCTCACCAGCAATTTCTTTAATTTGTATATTCTAGGTATGGTGTCTCAAGCCTGTAATCCCAGCACTTTGGGAGGCCGAGGCAGGTGGATCACTTGAGGCCAGGAGTTCAAGACCAGCCTGGCCATCATGGTGAAACCCAGTCTCTACCAAAAATACAAAAATTAGCCGAGCATTGTGGTGCAGGCCTGTAATCCCAGCTACTCGGGAGGCTGAGGCAGGAGAATCGCTTGAACCCGGGAGGTAGAAGTTGTAGTGAGCCAAGATCATGCCACTGCACTACAGCCTGAATGACAGAGCAAGACTCTGTCTCAAAAAAAAAAAATGCATATTTTTACCAACAATCTGCTTATGATCATTTAGATATCCTCTAAGACAATACAGGTTTTCTCTACTTTGCCTTACTTTCTTGTGTCTTCACTAGCTGAGTCATTAAACTCCATATTTCTTTCTGCAGTTTATTCAAGGCAGTCTAATCTAGGCTTTTAAAAATCATGTCCTCACAGTTCTCCCAGCCTTTACCCATTACCCAATTTCAGAGTCATATCCGCATTTTTAAGTATTTGTTACAGTAGCACCCTATTTCCAGGTACCCTAATCTTAACTGCATAATCCACAGCGTCCTATTGCAGCCATAACAAATTTCCACAAATTTAGTATCCTACCTTTCTGAAGGCAGAACTCTACAATGTGAGGGGGCTGTGTTACTTTTAGAGGCTCTAGAGAAGAACCTGTTTCATTTTCATTTAGAGTTTCCAGGGACTACCCGTATTCCTTCACTTATGGCCCCACATCACTCTGACCTCTGCTTCCATCTTTACATATCCCTTTCCTCATTCTGACCCTCCTGCCTCCCTTGTGTGAGGACTCTTGAGATTACATAGGGACCACCCAGATAATCCACGATAATCTCTTCACCTCAGCATCTTTAACTTAATCATATTTTAAAGTGTTTTGCCATTTAAGGTAACATATTCCTAGATTCTAGAGATTAGAATATGGACATCTTTGCTGATTGGGCAGGGAGAATTATTTAACCCATCACATTTGGAAAGCTTTATCTAATTGGCCACATTTTAAATAGTGATTTGGGTTTCCTTTAGTACCAGGGTACAATCAGAGTGGAACAAAATACATCTCTGAGTATAACCAAAACAGGGTTCCCTGAGGTGTTGTATGGTCTCCACATTGCCTCATTGAGTACCACTGCTCTCTTCTACCCTTAGAGCTTTCATTCAGGTGAAATCACGATAAAACATCAGGGGCTGCCATAAAGACAAAAGATGTAGTGGCATTTGTCTGTGAAGGGGATCATGCATTCAGAGATATGTGTTCAAGTGAGGAGGAGGTAATATCCCCTTGACATATTAATATATGTAAATACATGAGCTCCTCTGGCTCCATTTGGCACAAAATGGCAACTCCCCCTAAGTTATAAAAATAGTTTTAATCATACAGTAGTTTACTTTGTAATATAATACATTTCATTTCAGAATAAGACAGGTAGTAAATAGCCAGACAAATTAGGGGTTTCTCAGATCTAGAGTAGGAGAGGTCTTTAATATTAACTCAGATTTTGCCACATTTTACACACTGACAGCTTCTGAACTCGTCTCTCATTAGCTGCCATGTTGATGATTTGGAGCTGTTGCTTACTAGCACTGCCTGCCAAAGACTCAAAGAGGAGGAGTTCTGGTTTTATAGTCTATGAGTAAAAGAACAGAAAATAAACTTGTCTCATGCACCAGAGTAGATAAGATAGTAAATTGTTCTGATTTTGTTTTTGTTGTTGATTACCAGGATTGTATCTCTGGGAGCATATTTTTGAAGGCTTACTTGATCCCCACGATGTGACTGCTCAATGGAGAGAAGGAAAGTCAATTGTAGGAAGAACACAATACAGGTATTAGTTGTATTAGTTGTGCAACATTAATCTTTGCTATCTTGCTCTATAATATTTTATATAAATACTACAAGAAAAATAAGAGGAAAATATATTTATAAAAATATTTCTATTTCAACTTGTAAAGAATAGAGAAGTAAATCTCATAAATATGTATTCATAGTTAAGCTTACTTGGACCTCTTATGAAATTGGATATTATAGAATATTCCTTTTTTGGAATCATGTGTCTCTTTTATTTTTATCTAATTATATGGAAAAGTTCATGGTCCACACCTTACCTCATTTGAATAGTGACGACCATTTAAAACATTCTGTATCTTGGAGGAATAATATGTAAACTTAAAAGTATTTTCATTTTTCTCTTTCACATAATAGTCATGTTCACTTTTAAAAATATTTAGGTGGTATCAAAGCTGTTGCTATCACTTTTCAGATTTTTGTTTATTAAAACAAATTTGATGAGTTCTATCAGGATGTAATGGCATAGATTACCATTTTCCTGAAATTTTATAGAGTGATATTTTAAATTTACTAAAACCAGTGTATTGCTTAGACTTTTTTGACCTTTTTATATAACTTCTATCTGTGACTGTATATTTTCTGAGTGTTTTTAATATGTTAGGATTATTTTATTTAGGAAAACTATAATTTTATATGAAATACTATTTTATCAGATTTTGCTTATTAAAACTTTATTTTTAAATGTTTGTTTTATATAACAATTGTATTATTGGGGGAAAATGTGAACTAAAGATTCTGCTTTCTATTGAAATTTCATTCTTTTCTACAGAAATCAGGAGAGGAAAAGCTATAGTTAACCTCAATTTTTTTTCTAATTTTTACTACAGCTTTAATTATTTACTTTTTATACATTTGGAAAGCAATTTTATTGCTTATATCTTGTCAAATTTATACTTGAAAAGTAGAGGTTTTGAAAATCATCATTGGTAATGATGATTTTTCCTTTCACCTTCATGCTTCTGTTGATCTAATCCCATTCAAGAGCTTATATATAGACCTAAACTTACAGTGGCTGGATTTGGGTGTTTAAAAGTAAATGTGCATTATGTGCATAAATCTAAATTTTGATATTGGAAAAGTAAATGTGTGTTAGGGATATTAGTCTAATCTATCCATAGTATATAAAATTTTAAGAAAAGTTACTAAAATTCATAAAGAAGTTAGCATCTTTAAGGTTAAAATTATATAGTGTTACTATAATAGTAGTAAAATATTTGAGCAAAGAACATTAACTCCCAAAAGAAAGCCAAAGGTATCCTTTGCTTCTGCAATATTTGTGGGAGATTTTATACGGGCATACTTTAGAGATACTGCATGTTGAGTTCCAGACTGCTGCAGTAAAACAAATATTGCAATAAAGGAAGTCACATGAATTTTTCAATTATCCAGTGCATATGAAAGTTATGTTTACACTGTACTGTAGTGTTACATGTGTAATAGCATTATTCCTAAAAAAAATACATACCTTAAGTGAAAAATGCTTAAAATGCTAACAGTTATCTGAACCTTCAGCAAGTCATCATCTTTTTGCTGGTGGAGGGTCTTGCCTCAATGTTGATATCTAATCAGGGTGTTGATGACTTATCAGGGTGGTGGTTGCTGAAGGTTGGGGTGGCCGTGGCAATTTCTTAAAATAAGACAACACTGAAGTTTGCCACATCAGTTGATTCTTCCTTCACAAAAGTTTTCTGTGGCACATGATGCTATTTGGTGGCATTTTTACCTATAGAACTTCTTTCAAAATCTGAGTCAATCCCAGGGCGGTGGCTGTGGCTCAAGCCTGTAATCCCAACATTTTGGGAGGCTGAGGCAAGTGGATCACTTGAAGTCAGGAGTTCGAGACCAGGCTGGCCATCATCGTGAAACCCCACCTCTACTAAAAATACAAAAATTGGCTGGGAGTGGCAGCCCACACCTGTAATCCCAGCTATTTGGGAGGCTGAGGCAAAAGAATCCTTGAACCTGGAAGGCAGAGGATTCAGTGAGCTAAGATCACATCACTGCACTCCAACCTGGGCGACAGAACAAGATTCTGTCTCAAAAAAAGAAAAAGAAAACTGGAGTCAGTCCTCTCAAACCTTGCCGCTGCTTTATCAACTACATTTTTGGAATATTCTGAATCCTTTATTGTCATTTCACCAATGTTCATAGCATCATATCTTCACCAGAATTAGATGCCATCTCAGGAAACCACTTTGTTTGCTCATTCATAAAAAGCAACTCCTGATCTGTTAAAGTTTTAACATGAGATTGCAGCAATTCAGTCAGATCTTCAGGTTCCACTTCTAATTCTACTTTGTTTTTGCCATTTCTACCACATCTCCAGTGACTTCCTCCACTTAAATCTTGAACTCCTCAAAGTCATCCATGAGAGTTTAAATCAGCTTCTCCCAAATTCCCTATAATGTTGATATTTTGACCTCATCCCATGAATCATGAATGTTCACGGTATCCAGAAGTTTGTCAATTTTCCCAGATCCATCAGAGGAATCACTGTCTGTGGCAGCTATAGCCTTATAAAAAGTATTTCTTTTGTTGTTGTTGTTTGTTTTTTTGAGACAGAGTCTCACTTTGTTATCCAGGCTGGACAGCAGTGGCGCAATCTCAGCTCACTGCAACCTCCACTTTCTTGGTTCAAGTGATTCTCGTGCCTCAGCCTCCCAAGTAGCTGGGACTACAGGTTCACGCCACCACACCCAGCTAATTTTTGTATTTTTAGTAGGGATGGGGTTTCACCATGTTGGTCAGGCTGGTCTCGGACTCCTGACCCCAAGTGATCCACTCGCCTCAGCCTCCAAGTGCTGGGATTACAGGCATAAGCCACCGTGCCTGGCCAAAAAGTATTTCTTAAATGAGACTTGAAAGTCAAAATTACTCCTTGATCCATGGGCTGCAGAATGGATATTTTGTTAGCAGGTATGAGGACATTAATCTCCTCTACATCTCCATCAGAGCTATTGGGTGACCAGGTGCATTGTCACTGAGCAGTAATATGTTGAAAGGAATCTTTTCTTCTGAGCAGTACTTCTCAACAGTAAGCTTAAAATACTCAGTAAACCATGCTGTAAACAGATGTTGCCGTCATCTAGGCTTTGTTATTCCATTTATAGGGCACAGGCAGAGTAGATTTAGGTTAGTTCTTAAAGGTCCTGGGATTTTCAGAATGATAAATGAGCATTGGATTCAACTTAGTCACCAGCTACATTTAGCCTCTAGTAAGAGAATCAGCCTGTCCTTTGAAGCTTTGAAGCCAGGCATTGACTTCTCTCTAGCTGTGAAAGCCCTAGATGTCTTCTCCTGATATAAAGCTGTTTCATCCGCACTGAAAATCTGTTGTTTAGTGTAGCCACCTTCATCAATGATCTTAGCTAGATCTTCTGGATAACTTGCTGCAGCTTCTACATTAGTACTTGCTGCCTCACCTTGCACGTTTATGTCACAGAGATAGCTTCTTTCCTTAAACCCCATGAATCACCCTCTGGTAACTTCAGACTTTTCTTCTGCAGCTTCCTCACCTTTCTCAACCTTCATATAATTGAAATGACTGGAGGCCTTGCTCAGGATTAGGCTTTGGCTAAGGAATGTTGTGGCTGGTTTGATCCTCTATCCAGACCATTAAACCTTTCTACATACAAGCAATAAGACTGTTTCATCTTCATGTCATTCGTTGTTCATTGGAGTAGCACTTTTTACTTCCTTCAAGAACTTTTCCTTTGCATTCCCACCTTGGCTGTTTGGCACAAGAGGCCTAGCTTTCAGTTTGTCTCAGCTTTTGACATGCCTTCCTCACTAAGTTTAATTATTTCTAGCTTTTGGTTGCAAGCTTGTCCAACCCGCCTTATTTTGTTGTTCTTATTCTGTTTTGTTTTGACTTAGGCTTTTAGCAGCCTGAAGCCATGGCTTTTAGTTTCTTTAGTAATAAGCAGAAAAGAGCGATAAGGAAGGGGCTTTACTGGCCCAGCCAGAAACAGAAACTAAGAATCCATGATGGTATTCTTTCCCTTGGACACTGCTGAAAGTGAGAGACTTGCAACTCTTCATTTCACCTGAACACTTAGAGGGCATTATAGGGTTATTAATTGGCCTAATAGTATTGTGTCTCAGGGAATAGGGAGGCCCAAGGAGACAGGGAGAAATCGGGGAACACTGGTTGGTGGAGCAGTTAGACCCCACAAACAGCATTTATCTATTAAGTTTGCCATCTGTATTAATCTTTTTTCATCCTGCTGATAAAAACATACCTAAGCCTGGGCAATTTACAAAGAATGAAGTTTAATGGACTCACAGTTCCACATGGCTGGGGAGGCCTCACAATCATGGCAGAAGGTGAAAGGCATGTTCTTACCTGGTGGCAGACAAAAGAAGAAAGCTTGTGCAGGGAAACTCCCCTTTATAAAACCATCAGATCTTGCGAGACTTATTCATTATCACAATAATAGCATGAAAAAGACCCACCCCCATGATTCAGTTACCTCCTACTGGGCACCTCCCACAACATAGGAATTTCGGGAGCTACAATTCAAGATGAGATTTGGGTGGTGACACAGCCAAACAATATCATCATCTCATAGTGAGCACATGCTGTTGGAAAAATGGTACCAATAGAAGTGCTTGACTGGGGATCACCACAAACTTTCAATTTGTAAAAAATGCATTATTTGCCAAGTACAATAAAGTGAAGCACAGTAAAATAAGGTATACTGGTATTATGGCCAGATAGTAATACCATTTCCTCTTAGGATTTAAGATAACTATATTCAAGAAAGGTTATCATTGTATGAGATTTTTTTAAACAGCTTGTTAACATTTTAGGTTCTTGAAAAGTAGCATATATAATTTATCCACAACTAATAAACTTTTATGAAATTGCAAGTTTTGAGTTGCATCAGCTATATGGTTACTAACTTAAGTGTTTCCACACATTCACCATCCTTATTTGACCAAAAGTGAATCAGAAGTAATGGCTTGCCTTAAAGATATTGAAAGAATTTCTAAGTATTGTTAAGATACTTGTTGAAAAGAAGTGTAAATACATTTTGTTTAAATAAGCAAATGAGCTTATGTCATTTAATAGTAGCCTCAAGACAATTCTAAGACAGAAGTAGAAAGGGTATCATCAGTGTTCCAGGGTTCATCAGGCTCAGGAATGCTGATTTTCATCAACACATAGGTCCAAAGAATGTATTCCAGCATACCAAATAAATGATAACAGAATGGAAAGAGAGCTGTCAGTTAGGCCATGCGTTTGTATTGGTTTGACTGACACTTTCTTTCCATACAGGCAGGCTACAAGTGATAACCAGTTAATTGAGGGTTGATTACTTATGGAACCATAAAATGGGATTTAATTATATGTAGTGCTTTTAACTCTGTTTCAGAAAGAAAGACAGAAATATGACTCCTTGTTCACCACTGAATCAGTGACATCATCTATAGGCTGTGCTCAGAATATGAATGCATGAATAAATACAGGGTTGACTGAACTTCTGGATGAGCCTGATGAAGCCCCATCACCTGTGGGCAGTGTAGCATATGACTGAGTTATTGAAAGCACAGACTCTGACGCCAGACTATCTTAGTTCAAATTCTTTTATTTTTTGAGACAGAGTCTTGCTCTGTTGCCAGGGTGGAATGCAGTGGTGCCATCTTGGTTCACTGCAACTTCTACCTCCCAGGTTCAAGCAATTCTCCTGCCTCAGCCTCCCAAATAGCTGGAATCCCAGACACCCACCACTACATCTGGCTAATGTTTTTTTTTTTTTTTTTTTTTGTATTTTTAGTAGGGACAGGGTTTCACCATGTTGGCCAGGCTAATCTTGAACTCCTGATCTTGTGATCTGCCCACCTTGGCCTCCCAAAGTGCTGGAATTACTGGTGAGCCACCATGCCTGGCCTAGTTCAAATTCTTGTTCTATCACTTTGCTGTCTGACCTTGGGCATGTTTCTTAACCTTTCTGTTTCAGTTTCCTCAAGTTTAAGGCAAATAACAGTTGGTATTTCACAGGATTATTCCAAAGATTAAATGTGTTAATAAATTACAGGGCTTAGAATAGTATCTGACATAGTAATTACTGTAGAAGTCTTGTTGCTATTTTATTATTTTTAGTGTTACTTAACTAAGTACTGCAACATCTTCCAAGCTACAGCAGTTCTCCTTTTTCTGTTTCCATTACCGTCTCATATCCCTCCATCATATACCTGCCCACAAATGCCTCATTGATACATTCTTTATATTAATATGTTCAATTAAGTTTTGAGCTAGCCTGAGAGCTATTCTGTCTCTTGAAGGAACTTTGCCTACCACCACTCATATCCATCATCTGTTGATTTATAGTTTAATCTCAGAGGACAACTTTATTTTTAATTTATTAGGAGGACCCTTACTTCTACTCTTCATGGCTTTTGCTCATCCCACAAAAGACTGCCTTCAGAATCTTATAATTTCTGTGTATAGTCATTCCCACAGGCTATATAAATGTCTACCCATTTGGTAAAAAAAAAAAAAAAAAGGTAAATCATAAATTAATAATTCATTGTTATCAAGATTCAATTATAACATGTTCAATGAGCATCTGCTACTTATGAAAGAGATTACCTTATTTCCAAAGATCATGATAGAATAAAACATGTCAGATAGCATTTTTAGAATGTCCAGACATTACTTTTATAAGACATTAGCTCACTGTGAGTGAAAGCTTTTATAGAAAACACTAATGGTTACTGACATGACATTTAGGTCGAATGCTGGAGCATAAATCAGTGCATGTCCCAAATAAAATTTTCATTGGCAAACAAAAAATAGTTTTTCAAAATGCCACATTTATTCTTCTAATGTTAAAATATCCTTTAAAAAATAGTGGTGATAGTGATGGCTGATGCTTATAAAGAGCTATGTGCCAAACAGTTCTATATACTTAATAAGTTTTAAATTTGTTGAATCCTTACCACAACCCTATGAAGTATCATTGTTTAAATTTTGCAAGTTAGGAAACTAAGACACAAAGAGATTAAAGAACTTGCCCAAAGCCACAAACTAATGATTATAACAAATAACATCCTACATTTACATAGCTCTTAACTATGCGTGAGACACTATTCTCAGTGTTCACAAGATCCATTTGGCAGGTGCTGTGCTTTTCCTCGTTTTACAGATGAGGAAATTGAGCACTGAAAGGCTAAGTACCTGGCCTAAGTTTACACACTTCTAATTAGTGGGTAAAGCCAAAAGTCAAGCACTACACTCTTGAATAGAGTAAGAGGCAGTCAGGAGATTTTTATTTGTTAATGTCTTAAAAAATTGGTGATTCTATATTGGTCCCTGAAGGTCACTGTCAGTTTTTTGTAGTAAGTGGAATCTTAAAATCTAAGAACTGATGAACTAAGCAGTGTCCTAGAGTAGCAACTCTGAGTTCACACCTTATCCAGTGTAATATTTAGAAACCTTCTTTGTTTAAAAAATGCACTATTTCAATACATTTTTGGTTTGGCAGAAGAGAAGTGCTGAAACTCTTTCTCTCATCACTCCTGTTCAGCCAATGTCTCCACCCAAACCCATGTAGTCAAAATAAAGAAATGAGAAATTGCCAGCTCTTGGCCCTTATGCCTCTTCAAAGATTAATGAGCATTCAGGCTGCTTAGAAGACTTCCAGCTGTAGGTGAGATTGGCTTCCAGCTTGGCAGAGAAAACACTGAGGCACACAGTCTTGTTCCAGCTCTGCTGCTGGCGTGCTATGAGATTTCCCAGCCTTGTGGGGTCTTACTGTCTTATTTTAAAATGGAAAGAATCCTGAGTCAACAAGAAGTGGTTGCAGTGTTCCAGGAGCTTTTATAGATATTAGCTCAGTGAATTTTAATCTTCACAACCACCCTGTGTGGCTGGTGGTATTACTCATATTTTGCAGATGAAAACCTTGATGTTCTGAGAGATTTAATGACTAGTAAAGATGGGATTGAACCATGGTCCTCCCTTTAACATGATAGATGAGTCCACATCATCTAGAAGTCACCTCCAATGTTAAATATATTCGACTGTATGATTTCATGTTGAATTCTTTTTTTTTTAAGAGATGGGGGGGTCTTGCTATGTTGCCCAGACTTGAGTGCAGTTACTGTTCACAGACAAGATCATAGCATGCTACAGCCTCAAACTCCTGGGCTCAGGAGATCCTCCCACCCCAGCCTTCTGAGTAGCTGGGAGTATAAGTATGCAACTCTGGCCTGGCATCATGCTGAATTCTTAAAAGGGGTCATTTTTAGAGATTCTTTCGATGCTTTGGGTCTAGAATTCTTTTCCTAATCTGCTGCAACCTAGTTATAACCTTATCTTGACTTTTAAATGTTTTTAGATTTTAATATCCTCTTTATGGTAATTTAATTACAATTTTGCCATAATCCCTTTTATCTATTATTTAACTTTTGCATATTGAATGTGCCTAATTCTTGATTATCTGTTAATGTTTTAAATTTTTTTAATTGTATGATTTTTCAGGGCTGTGTTTACTACTTAGTGAATTTTAGGCACAAGGTGCACAGTGCATGTAGATACTTGCAGGGTTCTCTGATGCCTTTGCCTACACAGACTAAATTAATAGCCCACTTTTGGTATACTCATAATTTTAAAAAAAGAGTGAAGTGCTGCAATAAGAGTATGCCTGATGTATGAAATTAGAAGCAAGTAAAAAAGAAATGTTTCCTCCCCTAAATCTAATATATATTATTTCTACAATAGAAATTAATCTGTTGGTGATACATTTAGGAGATTTTATATGCTTAGGAAACTAAAATTGCCTTTAGCTGCAGGTAAGCTGCCTAAACAGTAGCAGAAACAGAGAGGAGTGAGGTGGAAAACAATTATTTATGACCAAAAGGAATAAGAACTTAGCTGTCTTTGAAAAGATAAATTTCATTCACATAGGATAGTATTATATCATTTTCTCTTCAGAACACAATTTCTCATAGAATGAATCATAAATAGTCTGAATGAACACTGAATAATTTTTTTTTAGGTTTATCACCCTTACCTAAAAAGAACTTTGGGATAGATAAAAATTAGAACATCAAGTAAACACTTCTTACAATACCAAAAACTACTTAATAAGGGAAATGCTATTGCTTGAATCAGTCATCAGCTGATGACTGGTCTCTTAAATTAGACCTCAACTACAGAGCAAAGAGATCCTTGCTTGGAGGGTTATATATAAGAGAAAGGAAGTCATCATCAGTGAAAGGACTTTCTTGTAGCCTTTAAGTGATAACTTTTTGTCTTACTGATACATTCTAGTAGGATTCTCTGGGGCCAGCCAAATCCAGCTAACATGAACTCGAAAATGCCCCATCATAGGTAGACGATTCACAATTGGAGGTCTAGCCCTTACTCCCATTTCCTCTCTCTATTGATGTGTAGCTGTTGTAGGACACTCAGATCTCTATTATAGTCCACTGTGTTCTGTTCATTACCAGAGGAAGTGGTTTCTCCACAGTTCTTGTTCTCAGTTTCTAAGTTGTCAGTTATATTGCTTAAAACTTTGACCACCAACATATCATTGCTCCCTAGCTTTGGAAAATGTATTTATACTGGTATTAAATGCATAATTCTTCAAAAATTAAAATATTAAATAAATGCAGAGATCATAGTATCCAATAATTCATTTTCTACCAAGTAATTTTTGAGCACCTTCTAATGTTTAGTTTCCCCTTTTCTCCTTCCTGGTCTATGGAAATGGGCATTAATGTCTCCTTGCAACCTCAAATGAACTGATAGCTGAACGGGTATTAGTTCAGCTATTAGGTATTGGATTTATTTATAAAGTTATTAATTTATGTACTGCTTAGAGCAACAAAGGTAATATTCCTAAAGGGCCTTTCAGCTGGGCACAGTGGCTCACCCCCATAATCCCAGCAATTTGGGAGGCCAAGGCAGGAGGATCACTTAAGCCTAGGGGTTTGAGGTCAGCCTGGGCAACATAGTGAGACCCAATCTTTTTTCACTTAAAAAAAATTTTAAAAATAAAATAGAGGGCCTTTCTATAGTTTTCACTATAGTACACTAAATAAATATCTGATTTGTCACCAAAATATGTGAAAGCAAGATCTAACGATAACTTCACCTGGGAAGTAAAAAATATCTGTATTTTGGTATGTTAATATATGGGTGACAGAACAAGCTGCCGATGGGACTAAAATTTTTATTTTTAAAGTATCAAAATATAGGTTGGGTGTAGTAGCTCCCACGTGTAACCCCAGCACTTTGGGAGGCCAAAGCGGGCAGAATGTTTGAGCTCAGGAGTTTGAGACCAGCCTAGGCAACATGGCGAAACTATGTCTCTATAAAAAATATAAAAATTAGCGCCTGTAGTCCCAGCTACTTGGGGGACTGAGGTGGGAGGACAGCTTGAGCCTCGGAGGTCAAGGCTGCAGTGAGCTATGATCACATGACTGCATTCCTGCCTGGGTGACAGTGAGACCCTGTGTCAAAGAAAAAAGAAGAAGGGTTGGGCATACTAGCTCACACCTGGAATCCTAGCACTTTAGGAGGCTGAGGTAGGAGGATTGCTTGAGCCCAGGAGTTCAAGACCAGCCTAGGAAACATGGTGAAACACTGTCTCTACAAAAAAACACAAACACTGTGTGCATGGCAGCACATACCTATAGTCCCAGCTACTAGGGAGGATGGCTTGAGCCTGTGAGATCAAGGCTGTAGTGAGCCTAGATTGCACCACTGCACTCCAGCCTTGGTGACAGAGCAAGACTCTGTCTCCAAAAAAAAAAAAAAATTAAAATATAAAATTTGGGCTATTTCTATGTTTGTAACACCTTTCCTTAATGAGAGCTGAATTTATAGGCTATGTCATTCAAAATGTGTAATAATTGAACCCAATATTAAATACAAGGCCAGACTCATTTCTCCTCTATTTGAGCATTTATGTATATGAACTTTAATCTACAGCCTCTTAAACTGCTAATATTTAAATATACCCAAATTATTTCCTATAAAATTATAGGACATAGTTTTTTAATGTCTTAATTTTTTAACTTTTTATTTTTGAAATAATTTTAGAGAAAATATTGCAAAAATGGTACCAAAAAACTCCCCTATACCTTTCACCCAGATTCTTCAAATGCTAACATCTTATATAATCACAGTATAATTATTTTCAGGAAAATAACATTGATACAAAACTATTATCTAATTTACAGATATTCACATTGCCACTACCAGCCCTTTTCTGGCCCAGTTTCCAATCTACAATCACACAGTGTGCTTAGTTTCATATCTCCCTGGCTTTACCCAGTCTGTGACAGTTTCTCAGTCTTTGTTGATCTTGTGACTTATGAAGAGTACTGCCCATTTATTTTGTAGAATGTTCTTTAGTTTGGGTTTGTCTGATGTTTCCTTACAAATAAATTCAGGTTATATATTTAGGTTCAGAATACCTCAGAAGCAACATTGTGTCATCCTCAATGTGTCATATTTGTTCCCATTACCGATTCTGTTTAACTTTGATCACTTGGCTAAGGTGCAGTCTGCCTGGTTTGTTCACTGTAAAATCACTGTTTTTTCCTTTGTGATTAATAATTATTTTACTAGGAGATTCTCTGGGACCACGTAAATAACCTGTTTCTCAATATGATTACAAGGTCCTAGAGTATCTCCTTTCACCCACAATTTTTAGCATACACATAAATACCCAAAGACAAATAATAAGACAAATGCCATTCATTCAATCAGTCATCAGCTGATTATTCGTCTCTTAAATTAGGCCTCATCTTCAGGGCAAGGAGTAAAATGTTTAGTAGTCTTAAACGTTTCAATTTCAAGAAGCAAAAGTAAAAAGAGCACATAATTTGAATGTGATGAATTATTGTGGAACAAAGAATTAAATTGTTTGTTATATGCAAATAAATACATTAAAAAAAAAAAAACAAGAAAACCTCATAAAAATCCATTTATGCCATTCTCCATTTCTCAATTTGTCAACACTTTCTCATCCATTGATTCAGATGAAGAGTATAAAAGCAGCTCATACCATAAAAGGGTTGAGAACTACTAACTTTAAACACCTTTCTGGTTTGAACTATACCATTATTTTACAGAGCTCCATGCTATTCAATTTTGTTTCTTTGCTTAAGAGTTTAAATTGTAGCCAGCATTTGTTTTCAGTGTGGTTAAAAAACAAAACAAAACAAAAGGTCAGGCATGGTAGCTCATGCCTGTAATCCCAGTATTTTGGGAGACTGAGGCAGGTGGATTGCTTCAGCCAAGGAGTTAAAGACCAGCCTGGGCAACATGGTGAAACCCTGTCTCTACAAAGAAATATAAATTGCTGGGCATGGTAGCACACACCTATAGTCTCAGCTACTCAGGAGGCTGAGGTGGGAGGATCACCTGAGCCAGGGAAGTTGAGGCTGCAGTGAGCCAAGATTGCACTACCGCACTCCAGCCTGGGCGACAAGAGTTGAGACCCTGCCAAAAATTAAAAAAAAAAAAAACAAAAACTACCACATTTTGTATTATCATATGCAAGTTGATCTGTCTACAACCAAAGCTTACCATTAATCTACAGCTATGCCCCATCATTCATTCAGATTTACTCCAAAGAAATTGTATTATAGAAATTTTATTTCTAGAAAGAATATGGATTAAGTCTCATTGTAGATTTTGTATAAAATGATGAAGAACTTCTGATACCAAATACCTTTGTTCAGGCCTTGTTGTTTGTCTCCTGTTTTTGTTGTGTTGTTTTTAACAGCTTCATCACTGGTCCAGCTGTAATACCAGGATACTTCTCCGTTGACGTGAATAATGTGGTACTCATTTTAAATGGAAGAGAAAAAGCAAAGATCTTTTATGCCACCCAGTGGTTACTTTATGCACAAAATTTAGTGCAAATTCAAAAACTCCAGCATCTTGCTGTTGTTTTGCTTGGAAATGAACATTGTAATAATGAGTGGATAAACCCATTCCTCAAAAGAAATGGAGGCTTTGTGGAGCTGCTTTTCATAACATATGACAGCCCCTGGATTAATGACGTGGATGTTTTTCAGTGGCCTTTAGGAGTAGCAACGTAAGTACAAAATATGATTAAACATTTTTAGGCACTAACACCTGAATTTCTGAACCAGGAAGATTTATTCACAATTGTAATAAATTTAGTTCTTCTGGGATTATTAAGGCCAGGTACAATCTTTCTCAGAGATAAAAATAGAGTGTGGTCTCATGCCTCAATAACAATTATGATGTTTTTAGAGTATTTTGTTATTTTATGAGGAATGAGTTACTTTTTTGTTTTAAAACCCCAAGGCATAGGATGGATTTTTCAAGCTTATTAGGAGTGCCATAAAAATATATTTAGCAGAGAAATGGCAGATAGACTCTTTTTAAAACAATGGTAGTATCTATATAATTTATAGTTAAAAAAAGGTAATATTATTATATCAGGAATATACTGTTACATTGTGTTTGGGACTAGCTGAATTTATACAAATCCTTTCTATAAAAGGAGGGATTAATTAAATAATAGCACAGGTTTCTCAAGATACATTCTTTTAGGCCAGGCACAATGGCTCACTGCCTGTAATCCTAGCACTTTGGGAGGCCAAGGCAGGCATATCACTTGAGTCCAAAAGTTCAAAAACAGCTTGGGCAACATGGCAAAATCCTATCTCTACAAAAAAAACAAAATGCAAAAATTAGCCAGGCATGATGGCACATACTTGTAGTCCCAGCTAGTCAAAAGGTTGAGGTGGGAGGATCACTTAAGCCCAGGAGATTGAGCTGAGATTGCACCACTGCACTCCCACCTGGGCCACAGAGTGAGATGAGACTGTGTCTCAAAAAAAGATAATAGTCTTTCTCCAACTATAAAATGGAAAACATATATTTTTATCTTTCTTTTAATAGAATGTTTTTAATTAAGAGCAAGTTGACTTTAAGGTAAGTTGCCACTAGCATATAAACCTCCTGAGAGCAGGGATTTTTGTCTCTTTTGTTCACTTCTCTATCCACAGAACCTAAAACAGCACCTGCACAGAGTAGGCATTCTGTATTTGTTGAGTAGATAAATTATAGAAAATCTCACTGACATGATTTTTTAATCACACATTCATTATTCATTATTCTGTCACTGGTTGCTGGATGTGGCCTTAGACTGCAGCCTAGTTAGCGACACAGAGTCACCAGCACAGTAATGAGATGTATTCCCAGGCCTACTCCTATAGCATCTTGACTCAGTAGGTTTGGGGGAGGGCCAGACAAAAAGGTTTTTGTTAAGCCAGCTTTAAAACCCTCTTAAAAATCTATTTTTTGAGCAAAGCCTGCATTTGTAAAATGTTTTCATATAGTATAAGACGGAACCTCTTGGTAAGCATGGCATTCTTGCACTAGGCCAGTATATTTCTTATATAGGTCAGTGGTTCCCAACCAGGGGGCATTTGGCAGTATATGGAGACTTTTTTTTTTTTTTTTTGAAACGGAGTCTTGCTCTGTCACTCCAGCCAGAGTGCAATGGTATGATCTCGGCTCACTGCAACCTCTGCCTCCCAGGTTCAAGCGATTCTCTTGCCTCAGGCTTCCAAGTAGCTGGGATTACAGATGGGCACCACCACTCCTGGCTAATTTTGTATTTTTTGTAGAGATGGGGTTTCACCATGTTGGCCAGGCTGGTCTTGAATTCCTGACCTCAAGTGATCTGCTTGCTTCAGCTTCCCAAAGTGCTGAGATTACAGGCATGAGCCACTGTGCCTGGCCTGGAGACATTTTTGGTTGTCTCAACTGGAGGGAAGAGATTGTCACAGCTGGTATCTAGCAGGTAGAGCCCACGGATGCAGCTGAACACCCCACAATATATAAGACAGCCTCCACAAGAAAAAATTAATCTAACCCAAATGTCAGTAATGTTGAGGTTAAGAAACCCTGTTACATACTGTTAGATAAAATTTTGTTCTCATGTTAAGGTTGTATTTCAGGTACAGTTTAATCCCTGGTATTTCCAAATGCCCATAAAAATAGGTCACTTGCATCAAGACTCTCCTGTATGGCATACTGTGTTTTTTTCTGTCAGTTCATTTTAATCTACTTGAAAAGCCCTTGGGATTAATTTTTAGAGCCCTTTACAATAGCAAAATATATAATCTTTCCTTTTTTTAATTGACAAATGGTAATTGTATATGTTAATGGGGTACAGATGATGTTTTGAAATGTTTGCATTGGAGAATGCTTAAATCAGACTAATAAATCCATCACCTTACATACTTAACAATTTTAGTGGTGAAAACATAAAATCTGCTGTTTTAGCAATTTTGAAATATACAGCACATTATTATTTATTATAGTCACCCTATTCTGTGTGATAGATCACTAAAGCTTATTCCTCCTGTCCAACTGAAACTTCATACTCTTTGATCTACATCTTCCTTTTCCCCATCCATCTCCCTCTTCTGGAATATTCTGTAATCTTTTCATCACCTGCCTAAAACGTTGCTTAAATCACAATCATTATGAGTACAGAAGAGTCTTTATACTTTGAAGGTTTTGAATGTAACATGCCCAACAGCTGCAGATGGGTAATGCAAGTTAAAGAATGTCAAAAACAAAGAACTTTAGGTACAAAATTTCTATAACAATTTTGTAAGAGATGTCAATATGAAATCCATTTTTTTAAAGTCAGATTCAGGGACTTTTCCAAAGTATGCATGGAAAATTACAATTTGATATTTAGAAATCACATTTTAAACCTCTTCTGTATACTTGCTACCTAAGAGGTTGGGTTATGGGGATTTTTGCCAATTCTATATCCTATATTAACTCATGTGTATTTATTTTTATAGATATAGGAATTTTCCTGTGGTGGAGGCAAGTTGGTCAATGCTGCATGATCAGAGGCCATATTTATGTAATTTCTTAGGAACGATTTATGAAAATTCATCCAGACAGGCACTGATGAACATTTTGAAAAAAGATGGGAATGATAAGCTTTGTTGGGTTTCACCAAGAGAACAGTAAGTTCTATGCTTATTTAATTCATTCATTTTGTTCTCTAGTCTGAGAGTTGCTTTGTGGTTTCCAAAGAGGCATAACTCTATTTGTATCAATCTTTCCCCAGAAGATACATTAGTAATTAAAACTGTGAAAAGACTGGGTTGTACACATTTAAAACAGGGAGAACCTCCTATGGCTTTAGACCATCTTGAAGAGGAATACTGGTAACTGTCATTTGCAAATTTCAGTTGTTAAGGTTTCCTCAATAATATTTGTTAGTCACACAGGAGATTATAAATGCCACTAGATTCTTAGGTTCATCCCTGAGATGATATGCAGTGGACCAATTCAGTGTTCTAAGACCAGTGTGCAATACCTCTCACATATTCAGGAATTCAGGAACCTGACACCATCTTCAGGACAGGGACCTTGTATTCTTCTTCTGTGAATCCCCAGATCTAACATAGGACCTTGCACAAAGGGGCCTAGGATAAATGGTGAGTGGATGAATGGTTGGATAGTGAGACTCAGTAGGGTTAAATATCTTCTTTTATGTAGTAACCAAGAAACAGGTATTCAAGGAGTGAAGGAAGTAAATATGCAATCATTTTTTTGTTTTTAAATAGGCAAATCAAGTTTTCAAATAAAGTATAAGGCAGAGTCACCAGGGAAGTAATGCCTTAAAAATGTCTGGTCAGGACTGAAATTTTACTTTTTAAATTATAGCAGGTACTCTCTTCTAGAATGTGTAATTCCTAACTTTATTGCTAATGTAATCATATCATATTCATTCAGTCAACATTTACCAAGCAATTGCTATATGCCAGAAACTGTTTACCCACAGTGAATACAGCAGTGAACAAAACAATCAAAGTCCACGTCCTCTTGGCCTTAAATGATTATTGGAGGAGACAAGCAAGTAAAATATATTGTGTGTCAGAAGATGATAAATGCCCTATAAAAAATTAAGCAGAAGAATGGCATAGAGAGAGCTTGGGTGTTGCTGGTTGAGCATTTGCTATTTTGGAATAGCCAAGGAAGGCATTCATTAGAAGGTTACATTTATGCACAGGCCTTAAGAATGTACACAGGTGAGTCTTATGTGTGTCTGGGAGAAGACTATTCCAGACAGAGAGAAGAGAAAGTGAAAACTGCGTTGTTTTTCTGATTTTCTAGGTGGCAGCCTCAGGAAACAAATGAAAGTCTTAAGAATTACCAAGATGCCTTGCTTCAGAGTGATCTCACATTGTGCCCAGTCGGAGTAAACACAGAATGCTATCGAATCTATGAGGCTTGTTCCTATGGCTCCATTCCTGTGGTGGAAGACGTGATGACAGCTGGCAGCTGTGGAAACACATCTGTCCACCACAGTGCTCCTCTGCAGTTACTCAAGTCCATGGGTGCTCCCTTTATTTTTATCAAGAACTGGAAGGAACTTCCTGCTGTTTTAGAAAAAGAGAAAACTATAATTTTACAAGAAAAAATTGAAAGAAGAAAAATGTTACTTCAGTGGTATCAGCACTTCAAGACAGAGCTTAAAATGAAATTTACTGATATTTTAGAAAGTTCATTTTTAATGAATAGTAAAAGTTAACTTAAATATCTTTTTGACCTAAGATGTGATTTTTAAAATCATTTTGACTACTGGGTGTATGTGTGTTTGTGTATATATGTATTGATAGATGTTCTTTAAAGTACCCTTGTAAACTGTAGATTATGTATGTCACACTGACCAAGTGCTCCTTTATTGGGCCACTCCTGTGTACGAGCGAAAAATGTAGTTAAATTGTTACTGAGATTCACTTCTACATAGTTGAATGATTCAACATTTACCAACTATTCTCACCCATTTAAACCCACTCTATAAAATGGGGCTTCAGGGGCTGGGGTTATTGAAACAGTTGGGGAGGTGGGGCTATGTCTGTCAAAGGATACAAAATTTCAGTAACACAGGAGGAGTAAGTTCAGGAAATCTATTGTACAACATGGTGACTATAGTTAATGACAATATATTGTATTGAAAAATGCTGAGAGTGGATGTTAAGTGTTCTCACCACAAAACTGTGAGGGAATGCATATGTTAATTAGCTTTAGTCAATCAACTATATACTTCCAAAATATATTGTACATGGTAAATACATACTATTATCTGTCAATTTATAAAGAACTATCAGAAGACAGACAAACCCACTCTAAGACACAGCATTATGTAGTTGAAAGACCAGGTTTTGGAGTCAGACAAAACCTGTGTTAAAACATTGCCTCTGCACCTTCTAACCAAGGACCTTGGACAAGCCACCAAAGCATTCTGAGTCTTCCTTTTGCTATAAAATGGAGATAATTTATCTCACAAGTTTGGTTGTAAATATGAAATGAAATATAAAGCACCTCGTGTGTGTGTGTGTGTGTGTGTATTACACACTAGGTACATACACTAAGTACTTTATATATGTTGGCCAGGCGGGTATTAAACTCCTGACCTCAGGTGATCCACCTGCCTTGGCCTCCCAAAGTGCTGGGATTACAGGTGTGAGCCACCATGCATGGCCAGAAAAACATTTTCTTATAAATTTAGTGTAGCCTAAGTATACAGTGTTTACAAAGTCTACAGTAGTTTACAGTAATGTCCTAGATCTTCACACTCACCACTCACTCAGACCAACTACCAGGCCTGCAAGCTCCATTCATAAGAGCTCTACACAGATGTACCATTTTAATCTTTTATATCATATTTTTACTGTACCTTTTCTATGTTTAGCTACACAAATAGTTACATTTATGTTACAGTTGCCCACGGTATTCAGTATAGTGACATGCTGTACATAGAGGTTTGCATCCTAGGAGCCATAGCCTACACCATGCAGCCTAGGTGTGTAGTAGGCTGTACTATTCAGGTTTGCGTACATGCACTCTATAATGTGTTGAATACAGTGAGTTCCTCTTCAAAGGTTCCACTTGTTCAACTCCTTCATTCTTTATTCTCTATTTTCAAAGCCTAACTTCCTTAATCTTTGTGCCTCCTTGCCCCTAGTTACAATAAACAACCTTCCAGTCATTCCCACTCTATAACCCACATCTGTTCCCAATCTGTAACCCATATCTGTTCCTTATTTGACACTCTTAGTTCTGAAACTGCTCTTCTCACTACTGTAGTCCCCACCCCTGCTCCATTTGAAATAGCCAATCAGGATCAGCTTAGATTATGTAGTCTGACTCCAATGGGGACCAGACACAGTAGCAGGGACTGGCTGCATTAGGGATAGAAACCCCTTCCCTCTTTTGTTTGGTGTGCTCTCGCAGTGGCCAAAAGTGCGAGCAGCACCCTTCCGCAGAAGTAAATTTGCCTTGCTGAGAAATCCTTTATTTGAGTGCTCATTTTCTTTTTTTTTTTTTTTTTTTTTTTTTTTTTGAGACGGAGTTTCGCTCTTGATACCCAGGCTGGAGTGCAATGGCGCGATCTCGGCTCACCGCAACCTCCGCCTCCTGGGTTCAGGCAATTCTCCTGCCTCAGCCTCCTGAGTAGCTGGGATTACAGGCACGCGCCACCGTGCCCAGCTAATTTTTTGTATTAGTAGAGACGGGGTTTCACCATGTTGACCAGGATGGTCTCGATCTCTTGACCTCGTGATCCACCCGTCTCGGCCTCCCAAAGTGCTGGGATTACAGGCTTGAGCCACCGCGCCCGGCCTAAGTGCTCATTTTCTTTTCAACTCTGAGCTCTTATTTCCAACAGATGTTTGCATGACAAAATCATGTAAGGATGTATTTCTTAGGACATATCCCTGACATTAACCTACTCATGGCTGTAGATCTTTAGTATGCTCAGAAAGAATTAAAGTCCAGCTTGCTGTAAGTTGTCTGGCATATGACTTGGCATCTTCAGTGTGTCACAGGTCCTCAAATGGCTCTTTTAGCCCCACCTAGATGTCTTTTGGGCACTTAAACCACTTATCTAAAACTGTATTCATTGTCTTCTTCCAAAATATACACACACACAAATCTATTTCCTCTCAAATATTTAATCTCTATAAATGGTTTCACTAGCTATTTCCCAAGCTACAATCTGTAACATATTTCTCCCTATTCCTTGAATTAATACCAAATTCTGTGCCTTTTATCCCCAAGTCTTACTAGAATAAGGCCTCTCCCTCCATCCCCACCACCTCTCCCTCATTTTCAGACCACAACTGTGTGTCTTCCCTGCCTCTCAATTCTCAGCCCTGCCTTAGTTTCATGGGTGCAAGTTAATTGATTATTTCCAATTTCAACAAACTTTAAATCTCAACTGTCAAGTTCATTGAAAGAAAAATGCCATAAAATAATAATAGGTCAGCCTCCGTGGCTTGTGCCTTGTAATCCAGGAGTTTTGAAAGGCCAGTGCAGGAAGATCACTTGAGGCCAGGAGATCAAGACCATCCTGGGTAACATAGTGAGACCCATCTTTACAAAAAAAAAAAAATTAATTAGTGAAGCATTGTGGCATGCAGCTATATTTCCAGATACTTGGGAGGCTGAAGCAGCAATGAGCAATGTTCACACCAATACACTACAGCCTGAGTGACAGAGTGAGATCTGTCTTTTAAAAAGAATAAGAAAACACACATACATACTCCTAAAATATAAATACTATCAGGTCACAATCCTAATTAAAGGCATCTGTGGCATTTTGTTGCCTATAATATAATCTCTTTTTTTTTCTTTCTTTTTGAGACAGACTCACTTTGTTGCCCAGGCTGGAGTACAGTGGTGCAATCTTGACTCACTGCAACCTCCACCTCCCAGGCTCAAGCAGTTCTCCTGCTTCAGCTTCCTGAGTAGCTGCGATTACAGGCATGTGCCACCATGCCCAGCTAATTTTGTATTTTTAGAAGAGATGGAGTTTTTACCATGTTGGCCAGGCTGGTCTCAAACTCCTGACCTCAAGTGATCCACCTGCTTTAGTATCCCAAAGTGCTGGGATTACAGGCATGGGCCACCACATCCAGCTAAAATTAACATTTTATAAATTGTTATTACAAGATCCTTCACAGCCTGACTCAACCTATTTCTCCAGTCTTGTCTTCTTCCACCCCTCAACAAGTGCTCTAGCCTTCCCTCATTATATGTTCAGTAAACATGCTCTCTTGGGCACTTTTACATAAGCTTTTTTCTCTTTCTAGAATAAAAATGTGTCATCCATACCACTTTTAGTAGCTAATTTGTTTCATTCAGTTACTGAATATATTTATTTGTTAGTTTACCTCTTTCCACTTTAATATAAAACTCTAGCAGAAAAGGAGCTTTGAACATTTTTTTCACTTTCATCGTGTATAAGCCACTGTAATTTTGAGTCTCTAACAAAGCAAATCTGTATCATAACAAATACATGCAAACATATTTTTGAGGTATTATATTCTAAAAGTATGTTTTAATCAACATGATGCCAGGAAGGTGTATCTATATCGTGAGTGAATTCTTACTTCACAACAGAGACTATGTTTTGTCCTAGAGTAAAAGAATGAATCAAACAACTCTCCCTTTTATTTCTAACAATGAAGCTGAAGAACTTAAATAGCACCCTTGCTTTAACACTCATACATTTAAATTGATGAAATCTGCCAAGCATGGTGACCATCATGCCTGTAATCCCAGCAGTTTTAGAGGCCGAGGCAGGCAGATCGCTTGAGCCCAGGAGTTCAAAACCAGCCTGGGCAACATGGTGAAACCCCATCTCTACAAAAAATACTAAAGTTAACCGAGTATGGTGGCACATGCCTGCAGTCTCAACTACTCGGGAGGCTAAGGTGGCAGGATCACTCGAGCCCAGGAGGTCAAGGCTGCAGTGAGCCATGATCGTGCCACTGTACTTCAACCTAGGCAACAGAGCAAGGCCCCATCTGAAAAAAAATTATATTAATAAACTCATGAAATCTTGTATTGTTTTTCAGATTTATATTTTATTTAGGCAGATTTTTAAATAATAAAGTAATATTTTTTCAGGTAGTAAATTTCTACCACAAAAACAATTTGATGTTACTGAGATTAATTACAAATTGAAGAAACTATCAGGTGTTGTATAAAAAAATCTTACCTATGAGATATATTATTTGATCTACAAAATAATTTGAGATTTAAAGCCATAACTAGTAAGTAGAATTTCTAAAATATAAAGTTTAATACAGTATCAACAATTTCTAACATAAGACCTTTATAAATATAAAATGACAGCTTAAATGTCTATGAAAAATCAGTATTCACAAGCATCACCAATTATTAATATTTAATCATTTGTTACCATGAAAACAGTAATTAAAACACTATTTTTTTTTTAATATGGAGTCTCACTCTGTCACCCAGGCTGGAGTGCAGTGGCACAATCTCAGTTCACTGGAAACTCCACCTCCTAGGTTTAAGTGATTCTCCTGCCTCAAACTCCTGAGTAGCTGGGATTACAGGTGCACACCACCATGCCTGGCTAATTTTTCTATTTTTGGTATAGACAGGGTTACACCATGTTGACCAGGCCAGTCTGGAACTCCTGACCTCAAAAGATCCTCGGCTGCCCAAAGTGCTGGTGTAGGGACGCCTGGCTAATTTTTGTATTTTTAGTGGAGACAGGGTTACACCATGTTGATCAGGCCAGTCTGGAACTCCTGACCTCAAAAGATCTCCCCACTTCGGCCTCCCAAAGTGCTGGGATTACAGGTGACCCACTGCACCCAGCCTAAAACACTATGTTAAGGTCTATAGAGGATTGCTTGAGCCCAAAACTTTGAGGCTGCAGTGACTTGTGATTGCATCAAGGCACTCAAGTCTGGGCTACAAAATGAGATCTTGTCTCATATATATACACACACACATATATGTGAATATTCATACAATATGAAAAAATTTACATTACAGAAATTATATACTCATAGGAGTATATAATTTCACATATTCATATTCATAAATTAATGTTTATACATTATTTTTTATATATCACACATATATGAAAAATAACTTGATAACTTTGAGATAGAAAAATATTTCTTTTTTTTTTATGGAGTTTCACTCTGTTGCCCAGGCTGGAGTACAATAGCACAATCTCGGCTCACTGCAACCTCTACCACCCAGGTTCAAGCAATTCTCCTGCCTCAGTCTCCTGAGTAGCTGGGATTACAGGCGTGCACCACCACACCTGGCTAATATTTGTATTTTCAGTAGCGACAGGGTTTCTCCATGTTGGCCAGGCTGGTCTTGAACTTCTTACCTCAGGTGATCCGCCCGCCTTTGCCTCCCAAAGTGCTGGGATTACAGCACTTTGTAATAAGACACTGCCCCTAGCCGAAAGATTTCCTTTAAAAGACACAATGGGCAGAAGTCACAAGGAAAAGTTGATAAATTTCACACACAAAAAGAAGAAGCTGGAAGAGGAGGGGCCACAGTTGCTCGCGCCTGTAATCCCAGAACTTTGGAAGGCTAAGGTGGGAGGATTGCTTGAGGCCAGGAGTTTGAGACCAGCCTGGGCCACATAAGCCAGATATAGGTGAAGGGGAGGAAGGCAGCAAATCACACTGCCAAGTGTGTACCTATGCAACAATCTTGCATGTTCTTCACATGTACCCCCAAACCTAAAATACAATAAAAAAAAAACCCTGTCTCTACCCAAAAAAAAAAGAAAAGAAAAGAAAAATTAATAAATTTGACAGTATCAAAAGGCACCATTAGGAGAGGGAAAAGATTAACCGCAAATAGAAGATGTATATAGCAAATATAACTGACAAAGAATTGGAATTCAGAATATATGAATAGCTGTGATTCAAAAAGAAAAATATCTAATAGAAAAATAAGCAAAAGAAATAAGTAGAAACAGCCCAGAAGAAAAAGATAAATGGCCCATACATCTCATTAGTAATCAGCAGGTCTCTCAATACTTGACAGATCTACACATTGTGCCCAAGCATTCACCACTATTAAACTGAAGAGCCTGAATTCAAACCCAGAATGTTAGGCTCCAGAGCTTGCTCTCAATCATGATATCCAACTTCGTCCTACAACTCGTCTTGACATGTAATTTTTTAAGTGAAGTCAGTGATGCAAATTTCAAAAAAGGAGCAAATTTTGGACTGGTCTGAAAACTCTGAGGCCGGGTGCAGTGGCTCATGCCTGTAGTCCTAGCACTTTGGAAAGCCAAGACAGAGGGGACTGCTTGAGCCCAGGAATTCGATACCAACCAGGACAATACAGTGAGACCCAGTCTCTACAAAAAATTAAAAATTAGCCATGGTGGCACATACCCATAGTCCGAGCTACTCAGGAGGCTAAGTGGGGAGGACTGTTTGAGCTCAGGAGGTAGAGGCTGCAGGAAGCCATCTACCACTGCACTCTAGCCTGGATGACAAAGCAAGAACCTGCCTCAAAAACAAATAAAAAGAAGAAAAAAACCTCTGAGCCAAATGTTTGCTTTTATGGAGTAAAAGGGGGTAATTTTACAGCTGAATTTGATTTATAGTAAAAATACAACCACTACCTCAGAGTTAGTTGCACTGCATATTTCTGCTGAAGCATCCAAACTCATGTTCAGAGGAGTTTTCTTTCATTCCAACTGTGTGTGTAGGCCACATGCGGTAGCTCATGCCTGTAATCCCAGCACTTTGGGAAGCCAATACAGAAGGATCATTTGAAACCAGAGTCCAAGACCAGCCTGGACAACATGGTGAAAACCCATCTCTACAAAAATTAGCTGGGTGTGGGCTCGCACTTGTGGTCCCAGCTACTCAAGAGACTGAGGTGGGAGGATTGCTTGAGCCCAGAAAGTTGAGGATGCAGGAAGCTGTGATCGTGCCACTGCACTCCAGCCTGGATGACAAGAGTGAGATCCTGTCTTAAAAAAGACAAAAAAAAAAATTTATCTGTGAGATAGAAACAGTACCAGTTGTTTTATTTTACAGATAGAAAATAGAAGCAATTGGCGGCAAACCCCAGGACAGCGTAAACTAAATTGATAACACTGGGTAGATGCGATGGCTTATGCCTGTAATCCTAGCACTTTGGGAGACCAAGGCGGGCAGATCACCTGAGGTCAGAAGTTCAAGACCAGCCTAGTCAACATGGTGAAACCCCATCTCTACTAAAAATATAAAAATTAGCTAGACATAGTGGCTCACGCCTGTAGTCCCAGCTACTCAGGAGACTGAGACACGAGAATCACTTGAACCCGGGAGGCAGAGGTTGCAGTGAACTGAGATCACACCACTGCACTCCAGTCTGGGCAACAGAGTGAGACTCGGTCTCAATCAATCAATTAATCAATCAATGCCACCACCAACAGTTAATTATGAGTCTCTTAGAAGCACCATAGCATTAGAGATTAAAGTCCATTCATAAAAGTGCTAATGCTGGATGTTGTAGTTATCCCTTGAGACCATGAACACCATCTTTTCTGGATGCTCTATAGCCTTGGTTTTTCATGTGTTTGTTTGCTTGCTTATTTATTGGAGACAGGGTCTCACTCTGTCACCCAGGCTGGAGTTCAGTGGCATGATCACGGCTCACTGCAGTCTTCACCTCACAGACTCAAGTAATCCTTCTACCTCAGTCTCCCAGATAGCTGGGACTACAGGCCCATGCAACCATGCCCAGATAACTTTTTGGTTTTTTTGTTTGTTTGTTTTGTAGAGATGGGGTTTTACCATGTTGCCTAGACTGGGCTCAAACTCCTGGGCTCAAGCAATCCTCCCGCCTTGGCTTCCCAAAGTGCTGGGATTACAAGCATGAGCCAAAATGCCCGGACTTCCGTCAAGTTTAATGCTCAATGACTGACTCGCAGTATGGTCAACATGTTGTTGATGCAGCTCTGCCCATCTGTGGTAAATGGTTGAACTCTTACTTGAAGCAGCAGAGGTTCTGTACTCATTCATTCATTCATTCATTCATTCCCCTACATTTGGACCTCATCTACTAAGTGACATCTATAAATCACTGAAGATACTTAGAGCTTATCTGAAGATGCTTATTTGCACACAAATCACTAGAGGTGGCAGCATGGCAAAACAAAGTGCACTGACCAGGGATTGAAAACCCACTGGTTTTGTGAACTAGCTCTGCCAACATCCAGGTTCTTTTCTGGAAGAAGTAACTTCATCTCTTTGAATCTCAGCTTTCTTACCCGTTAGTGGGAATGAAAGTTGGGCACCCAAGGTAGATCAAACAGCATGAAAAGGCAGAGAATCAGAAAACCTTGAGAAGAGACATAACTGGAGATGCATTTTAGTTAGACCAGCCCAGATTCTTAAAGCTAGCTACCCATTACGGTCACCTGAGGAAATTTTTTAGTTACTCCACATTTGAGATTCTATTCATTTGTCTGGGATAGGGCTTAAGTATTAGTATTCCAATACAATGATTTTCCAACTTTAGCAAGCATCAGAGTCACCGGAAGAGCATGTTAAAACACAGATAGGTCAGGCACAGTGGCTCACTGCCTATAATCACAGTGCTTTTGGAGGCCAAGATGAAAGGATCATTTGAGGACAGGAGTTTGAGATCAGTCTGGGCAACAAAACGAGGCCTTGTCTCTACAAAATATTTTTAAATTAGCTGGACGTAGTTGTGCACCTATAATCCTAGCTAAGGCAGGATGATCACTTGAGCCCAGGCGTTTGAGGCTGCAGTGGTCTTTGATCATACCACTGCAGTCTAGCCTGGGAAACAGAGAGAGTCCCTGTCTCAAAAACAAACAAACAAAAATCCACATAGATAGTTGGGCCCCTCCCCTAGAGTTTCTGATTCAATAGGTCTGGGGCACTCCTAAGAACTGCAGGTCTAGCAAGTTCCCAGGTGATGCTGAGATATTGATGTTGGAGATCTACTCACCTGGAGAACCACTCAAAGTGTGTGCAGAAAGGATTAGTAGAAAATGCCAGAGGCCAAGCATGGTGGCTCACACATGTAATCCCATCATTTTGAGGAGCTGAGGTGGGCAGATGGTTTGAGGCCAGGAGTTAACCAGACCAGCTGCAGCAACATAGCAAGACCCTGTGTCTACAAGAAAAATGGAAGAATTAGCTGGGTGTGGTGGCACAGTTCTGTAGTCCTAGCTGCATGGGACACTGAGGTGGGAGGATGGCCAGAGCCCAGGAGATGGAGACTGCAGTCAGTTATGATCATCCCACTGCACGCCAGCTGGGATAGCAAAGCAAGACCCTGTTTCTGAAAAAGGAAGGGAAAGGAGGAAGGGAAAGGGGGGAAAGGAGGAAGGGAAAGGGGGGAAGGGAGAAGGGGGGAAGGGGAAGCGGGGAAGAGGGAGGGGGGAGAAGAGGGAAAGGAAAGAACCGAAAGGAAAGGAAGAAAGAAAAGGGAAGAAAGAAAGGGGAAAAAAGAAAAGAAAAGAAAAGGTGGGTGTGGCGGCTCACGCCTGTAATCCCAGCAGGGCTAGCGGATCACCTAAGGTCAGGAGTTCGAGACCAGCCTGGCCAATAAGGCGAAATCCCGTCTCTACTAAAAATACAAAAATTAGTCCCTTCTCTCCCGCGGTTAGTGCTGAGAGTGCGGAGTGTGTGCTCTGGGCTCAGAAAACATATTTATTATTTTAAAAATCAAAAAAACGCCTTTGAAAAAAATCTTTTCAAACCTCCTCCCGCCAAAAACAATTTGCAAAACTCCGCGTCTCCTACGCCAGACTTTTTTCCCTTCCTCTTTTATAAAATAACCCGGTGAAGGAGCTGAGGCCGAACTGTCCGCCCGCGACCCCGAAGCAGAGCCAAGAAGGATCTCACGAGACCGAGTCCTTCCCGATACCTGGACCCAACACCGCCATCCTCGCTCCCCTCCGGAAGCTGGAGCCGGAAGCCGGGAGCCGGAAGCCAGCAGCAGCGGATCGACGCCGTTCTGTGGCAGTTGACTAGCGTTCGATTCCGGTTGATTTTTGTCCCTCTGCGCTTGCGCTTGCCGCAACTCTACTCGCAGCTGGTTCCAGCCCTGGCACTTGCTGTCCTCCTCTCACGGGAAGGTCGTGGCCTGTGGCCCTACGGCCAACCGTGCAGAGTTGAACTCCAGCGCCCCCATGGCCTCGCTCTATGTGGGAGACCTCCACCCCGACGTGACCGAGGCGATGCTCTACGAGAAGTTCAGCCCCGCGGGCCCATCCTCTCCATCCGGGTCTGCAGGGACTTGATCATTTGCCACTCCTTGGGCTACGCATCTGTAAACTTTCAGCAGCCGGTGGACTCGGAGCTTGCTGTGAACACCGTGAATTTCGATGTTATAAAAGGCAAGCCAGTTCGTATCCTGTGGTCTCAGCATGATCCATCACTTCGAAAAAGTGGAGAGGGCTACATATTCATTAAAAATCTGGACAGATCCATTGAATAAAGCACTGTATGATACATTTTCTGCTTTTGGTAACATCCTTTCATGTAAGGTGGTTTGTGATGAAAATAGTTCCAAGGGCTATGGATTTGTACACTTTGAGGCACAGGAAGGAGATGAAAGAGCCGTTGAAAAAATGAATGGAATCCTCCTAAATGATTGCAAAGTATGTATTGGAAGATTTAAGTCTCTTAAAGAACGAGAAGCGGAACTTGGAGCTATGGCAAAAGAGTTCACCAATGTTTATATCAAGAATTTTGGAGAAGACATGGATGATGAGCGCCTTAAGGATCTCTTTGGCAAGTTTGGGCTTCCCTTAAGTGTAAAAGTAATGACTGATGAAAGTGGAAAATCCAAAGGATTTGGATTTGTAAGCTTTGAAAGGCATGAGGATGCACAGAAAGCTGTGGATGAGATGAATGGAAAGGACCTCAATGGAAAACAAATTTACGTTGGTCGAGCTCAGAAAAAAGTGGAACGGCAGATGGAACTTAAGTGCAAATTTGAACAGATGAAGCAAGATAAGATCACCAGATGCCACGGTGTTAATCTTTATGTGGAAAATCTTGATGATGGTATTGATGAATGAATGTCTCCAGAAAGAGTTTTCTCCATTTGGTACAATCACTAGTGCAAAGGTTATGATGGAGAGTGGTCTCAGCAAAGGGGTTGGTTTTGTTTGTTTCTCCTCACCAGAAGAAGCCACTAAAGCAGTTACAGAAATGAACGGTAGAATTGTGGCCACAAAGCCATTGTATGTAACTTTAGCTCAGCACAAAGGATTGCGCCAGGCTCACCTCACTAACAGTTTATACAGAGAATGGCAAGTGTACAAGCTGTGCCCAACCCTGTAATCAACCCCTACCAGCCAGCACCACCTTCAGGTTACTTCATGGCAGCTATCCCACAGACTCAGAACCGTGCTGCATACTCTCCTCCTAGCCAAATTGCTCAGCTAAGACCAATCCACGCTGGACTGCTCAGGGTGCCAGACCTCATCCATTCCAAAATATGCCAGGTGCTATCGGCCCAGCTGCTTCTAGACCACCATTTAGTACTATGAGACCAGCTTCTTCACAGGTTCCACGAGTCATGTCAACACAGTATGTTGCTAACACATCAACACAGACAATGGGTCCACATCCTGCAGCTGCAGCTGCAGCTACTCCTGGAGTTCGAAATCCTCAGCAACATCTTCATGCACAGCTACAGTTTACAATGCAGCAGCCTGCTGTTCATGTACAAGGTCAGGAACCTTTGATTGCCTCCATGTTGGCATTTGCCCCTCCTCAAGAGCAAAAGCAAATGTTGGGTGAACGGCTGTTTCCTCTTATTCAAGCCATACACCCTGCTCTTGCTGGTAAAATCACTGGCATGTTGTCGGAGACTGATGTTCAGAACTTCTTCCTATGTTTGAGTCTCCAGAGTCACTCTGTTCTAAGGTTGATGAAGCTCTAGCTGTACTACAAGCCCACCAAGCTAAAGAGGCTGCCCAGAACGCAGTTAACAGTTCCACCACTGTTCCAACTGGCGAAAATTGATCAGGGACCACGAAAAGAAACTTATACTTCACCAAAGAAAAATATCTAAACATTGAAAAATGTAAATATTATGGAAAAAATTGCAAATAAATAAAGGAAAGGAAACTTTGAACCTTGTTGTCTGAGCAAATGTCAGGTCTAGCAAACATAATGCTAGTTCTAGATTACTTATTGATTTAAACACATACACACACACACACACACACACACAAAATAGTAAAATGTAAAAACAAATTGATGTTTTATAGACCCTGGGAAAAGAATTTTCAGTAAAGCACAAAAATTTAAAGCATTCTTTCCTTTAATTGTGTAATTATTTACTGTGGAATAGCTCAAAATGTCAGTTCTGTTTTAAGTAACAATTGATAACTGAGCAAGGAAATGTAATTTGGATTATAAAATTCTTGCTGTAATAAAAATTCTTTAAACAGTGAAAAAATAATAAATAAGACAAAAATTAGCTGGATGCAGTGGCGCACACCTATAATCCCAGCTATTCGGGAGACTGAGGCAAGAGAATCACTTGAACCCAGGAGGTGGAGGTTGCAGTGAGCTGAGATCATGTCACTGCACTCCAGCCTGGGTGACAGCAAGACTCCATCTCAAAAAAGAAGGAAAAAGAAAATGCCAGAAGGGTATTTGAGTGTATATGCTTTTTTCTTTGCATTAAATGAGAAACATAATATCACCCTGAAATTCCACTCCATTTTGTTAACCATGTGCAGAGGATTTTGCTTTTAAAATACATGTGTTAAGGAACAGGCAACAGAGATTGTCCCTTAGGCAGGAAGCTGACGAGTAAGGCAGACTTTTTCCCCCCACTGTATATATTTGATACTATATTAATTTGCATAATATGCATGTATCTCCTAATTAATTGTAGAGCCAACAAAACCTTCACTCAATGAATAACAAAAGTAATAGAGGGACCCTCTGACTTATATATGGCTACTATCTACCGCATAGATTCTGTTATCCCAATGTACCTTGCACTATAGCAAGGAATACATGTGATCATTTGTGATCATTTCAGCAGTTACAAAAGATTACAAAAAGGGGAGAAAGGAGGAAAGGAAGGAAGGGAAAGAGGGAAGAATAGAAAGGAAAGGAAAATATAGGCTGGTATAATGAAGTTGGTGCCGGGCGTGGTGGCTCACACCTGTAATCACAACACCTTGGGAGGTCACGGTGGGTGGATCACTTGATCCCAGGAATTGTGAGACCAGCCTGGGCAACATGGAGAAACCCCATCTCAATGAAAAATACAAAAATTAGCTGGGCATAGTGCTGCACGCCTGCAGTCCCAGGTACTCAGGAGGCTGAGGTGGGAGGATCACTTGAGCCCAAGAGGTTAAGGCTGCAGTGAGTCATGATTGCACCACCACACTCCAGCCTTTTGAAACAGCGAGAGCTTGTCTCAAAAATAGTGGCTCACACCTGTAATCCCAGCACTTCAGAAGGCCGAGGCAGGCAGATCATTTGAGGTCAGGAGTTCAAGACCAGCCTGACCAACATGGCGAAACCCTGTTTCTACTAAAAATACAAAAAATTAGCTGAGAGTGGTGTCACGCACCTGTAATACCAGCTACTCAGGAGGCTGAGCCAGGAGAATCGCTTGAACTGGGGAGGTGGAGGTTGCAGTGAGCCAAGATTGTGCCACTGCACTCTAGCCTGGGCTACAGAGCAAAAGTCTGTCTCAATAATAATAATAATAATAATAATAAAGTTAGTGATTTGTGCTAAGCCAATTTCTCTTTTGGGGAAAAATATCACATCAGAAAACCAAATAAATATTATGATTAAAAGGTATGAAATAGAATTTAAGAAAAAGACATGAAGTCAAGGGTAAATTGCTAATTGATAACAACATTTTAAATACTTTGTGGAGGGAAGTTCCATGTCATAAAGACTTAGAAAAAACAGAGAAGGAAAACAAGCCTATCACCTATATCTATCTAAATCTCCAGCCATATCTCTATCATCCATCTACCTATCTATATTTATATACGTATGGCAGATAGTATGTCTAGATTAAATATACAGATAGATAAAAATATTCATTTGAAGTCATTCTATACTAAATATCATTTGATAGTTTTGGTTACAAAGTAGAAATACAGAAACGGAAGTCTTATATTATGCCATGGAAAGTGGATGACTCTCATCGTGCAAGTGCAGTCTGTGTCTGAAAGAGGGAGCAGTGAAATCACAGATAGCATCATTTCTGACTTTTTGCTTCTGATATTTCTCAACTTAAGAGCCAGAGGATAGTAGGGAACTGGGAAAGGAGAGTGTCAGCATTTGGATGAACAGATCTTTGGAGTGAGCGGTTGTCTCGCACACTGCAGCTTTAGAAGCACTGAGCAGAACACCCAGCCACCAACGCCCACCTGTGATTTTCTAAGTCCTTTCCTTTAACCTAAGAATTAAATACTTTTAAACATTCAATCGTTGTCAGGATCATATCCTTGTTGCTAGAAGCTTTTTGTTCTTCTTCTTCTTTTTTTCCTTTTTTTAATAGAGACAGTTTCACCATGTTGGGCCACTGTGCCCTGTCGCTTTTCATTCTTCTTAAATGAACTGGTTAGAATATAAAATGTGTTCATTGTTTAATGAAAAATGGGTTCATGTTCCTGACTTTGATTGCTAAATCAGAAACATAAAAAGTAGGACGTGTTGGCCGGGTGCAGTGGCTCACGCCTGCAATCCCAGCACTTTGGAAGGCCAAGGCAGGAGGATCACTTGATGTCAGGAGTTCGAGACCAGCCTGGCCAATATAGTGAAACTCCATCTCTACTAAAAATGCGCAACTTAGCCGGGCATGGTGGTGGGCACCTGTAATCCTAGCTACTCAGAAGGCTGAGGCAGAAGAATCTCTTGAACCCAGAAGGCAGAGTTTGCAGTGAGCCGAGATCACACCACTGCACTCCAGTCTGGCAACAGAGTGAGATGCCATCTTAAATAAATAGAAAAAGTAAGAAGTGTTTGTCAAAAGAGCCATGTTAAAATTTCTCGGAGCTTCAATAACTTTAAATTCTTCTTGATATGAAAAGACAAGTATTATTACTTAGATTTTATTAAGTGATACATTCATGATACATTTTATTAAATACTACATTCATGAGTTCCTCACGTAAATTTCACTTAAAGTTACTTAAATTTAATAAATACTACTTAAATAACCATCAAGGCCTGTGGAGGTCCAGTTACATTTTCACATTGGTGTTGTCCTGCATGTTGGGTCTCTTACGTTGTTCTACATTATCCAGACAATTCAAGGAACAGGAGAGGCAGATGGCCAATAAACATATGTAAACATGTTCATCCCTTCTAGTAATCAGGGAAATTCACATTAGAATAAAAAGGAGAGGCCATTTTATACTCATCATATTGGCAAACATTTTAAAGTCAAATTTGAATTTGTAGGAAAATGGACACTTTTACGCATTACCAGAGGAGGTCAAATTGGTAGAACCACTTTGGAGAGCAATTTAGTCCATATAATAAAGTGAAAAATCCCTACAATCCAGCAATTCCACTCCCCTTCAGTTAAAAACCTGGCTGCACATTAGATTCATTATCCCAGTGGGTTATTAACCCATTGCCCTATTAAGAAAATCTTTTTGTTCCTTTTGAGGCAGGGTCTTGTGCTGGTGCCCAGGCTGGAGTACAGTGGAACGATCAAGACCCACTGCAGCGTTGACCTCCTGAGCTCAAGTGATCTTTCCACTTCAAGCTCCTGAATAGCTAAGACTACAGGTGCATGCCACTATGCCCAGTTAGTTTTTAAATTTTTTGTAGAGATGAGATCTCGCTATGTTTCCCAGGCTGGCCTTGAACTCCTGGGCTCAAGTGATACTCCCATCTTGGCCTCTCAAAGTGCTGGGATTGCATGTGTGAGCCACTGTGCCCAGCCCCATGAGAAATTCTTGCACATGTACATAAGAAAACAAATTCAGAAATTTTCATAACATTGCTTATAACAAAAAATGGAAATAACATAACGTCCATCAACAGAAGTATAGAGAAATAAAATGTTGTATAGTCATTCAATAGAAAACTAATAAAACTGTAGACAACACTGGCACATGCAGCATGATTGAATCTCCCAAATACAGTTTTAAGAAGTAATAGGCAAAGAACACATACAGTGGAATTCTACATAGCAATTAAAATGAATAAACTAGACCTATAAATAAATCCTGTCCTAGTTTTCTACAGCTTCTATTAAAAAAGTTACTAGGCCAGGCATGGTGTCTCATGCCCATAAGTAATCCCAGCACTTTGGGAGGCCAAGGCGGGTGGATCACCTGAGGTCAGGAGTTTGAGACCAGCCTGGCCAACATGGCAAAACCCCATCTCTACTAAAAATACAAAAATTAGCTGGGTGTAGTGGTGGGTGCCTATAATCCCAGCTATTTGGGAGTCTAAGGCAGGAGAATCACTTGAACCTGGGAGGTGGAGGTTGCAGTGAGCCAAGATGGGGCCATTGCACTCCACCTTAGGCGACAGAGTGAGATTGTCTCAAAATAAGTAAACAAATGACAAAGATAAAGGGATAAGAATGTATCAACCTAACTTGCTCTTGCCTTAGAGAATAAAGAAACAGGAAAAGTAAGTCAAATCTACTCCTTTGCATTTCTTTCTCTTTTTAAATCAAGTCTAACTTCATGTATTCCCCTTTTGCTTTTTTAAAATTTTCTTCATTTGTATTCAAAGATAAATACACGTTATATATAGGTAAGTACATATGCAACATATATTTAAATTACAATGCATAAAACTATATCATCTGCAAACCAATCGCCCCATGAATAATTTTTGCGCAGGGAAGGCAAAACTATTTTCATCCTCTTACTGTTTCTGGCTGGACCTTAGAATTGAATTGACATAGATTTACAAGAGAAATGCATATGGATTTTTACACATACTTGGGAATCCCCATAGAAAAATAAAAACCCAAAGGAGTAGCAAAACCTAAGTGCTTACATTCTTGATTGAACAAAGAGAGACAATTGTGGAAAAGTACGTACCATATATGAGAAGACCAAAGGAAGATGATGGTTACTTTAACATCATGTTTGTGTAGATTTCTCTTGGCCTAGACTCCCCATCTCTTGGTGATGTTTCCTTCCTCCTGATGTAGGGAGGGCATCTTTCATATTAGATTTTTATCTCCTTTCAGGAAAAAAAGGGGAGGTGAGAGTGTCCTCCAAGCACCTGCTTTTTCCAAGAGCCTCTACCTCAAGGTAATCCATAGGCCAGAGTAGCATGTTTTGGGACGGCATAGACTGCGTCTGCCAATATGTTTCTCCTTTTCCTGATGCTTGCTTCCCCTTTTCAGAAGTAAGCACTATTCTGAATTTTATCATTTTGCTGTCTTTTAAAAAATGTTTTAGGCTAGGCAAGGCGGCTCATGCCTATAATCCCAGCACTTTGGGAAGCCAATGTGGGTGGATCACCTGAGGTCAGGAGTTCGAGACTGGCCTGATCAACATGGTGAAACCCCATCTCTACTAAATACAAAAAATTAGCCAGGTGTGGTGGCAGGTGCCTTTAATCCCAGCTACTTGGGAGGCTAAGACAAAAGAATCGCTTCAACCCACATGGCGGAGGTTTCAGTGAGCCAAGATTGCACCATTGCATTCCAGCCTGCAAAACAAGAGAGAAACTCGGTCTCAAAAAAATTTTTTTTTGACGTATGTATGCCTAAGCACATATTGTTGATTTACATTTTTGGAGCTTTCTTTTTGTTTTTTTTGTTTGTTTGTTTGTTTTTGGAGGTGGGGGTTTGGAGACAGAGTATTGCTCTGCTACGCAGGTGAACAATCTCAACTCACTGCTACCTCCACCTCCAGGGATCAAGCGATTCTCCTGCCTCAGCCTCCCAAGTAGCTGGGATGACAGGTATGCACCACCACACCTGGCTAATTTTTTGTATTTTATCGTAGATTTTGTATTTTATGATAGATCTGCCCACCTTGGCGTCCCAAAGTGCTAGAATTACAGGCGTGAGCCACCACAACTGGCCATGTTTTTGAGCTTTCTAAGGATGGTTTTAGGAAATACTATGAAGGTCAGAGAAAGTCAGGTCATAGTCTTTCGTAACTTGCGTGGTTGGTTTTTTTTTTCTTTGGTTGGTTAGTTGGTTGTTTTTTTGTTTGTTTTTTCTCAACATCATGTTTCCAAGATTCATCTTGTTGAGTTACCATATCGTTGAATATAGTTAGTTTGATTTTCTTTTCTTGTTCTGTCACCCAGGGTGGAGTGCAATGGTGCGATCTCAGCTCACTGCAACCTCCCTCCACCTCTCAGGTTCAAGCAATTCTCCTGTTTCAGCCTCCCAAGTAGCTTGGATTACAGGCACACACCACCATGCCTGGCTAATTTTTGTATTTTTGTAGAGACGGGGTTTCACCATATTGGCCAGGCTGGTCTCGAACTCCTGACCTCAGGTGATCCACCTGCCTCGACCACCCAAAGTGCTGAGATTACAGACATGAGCCACCACACCCAGCCGTTAATTTGTTTTTCACTGCAGTATTTAATTGCATTATGTGAACACATTAAAATGTATTTTTGCTCTCTCCTGACAAGGGGTATTTGGCTTGTTTCTAGTCTGGGGCTGGTACAAACAGGGATGCTGAGAACATTCTTGACCATGATACTCATGAGCAGAAGTTTTTCTGGACAGCGGTCTTCATGCTGGGCCACAAGAACCTCAGTGGCTGTCATCACAGAGAATTTTAAGGAAATCAATTTTCAGATTCTTAGTTTCCATATACACTCTTTTCTAAAGTCATTTGCCTAAAAAGCACATGCCAGCGCTGGAAGCTCAGGCTCACCTTTACCACTGAGCTTTTCACAGTCACCTTTCAGCCAAAGGTGCACTGCTCTCCATCCAGAATCTTCTTCCAGTGCCTGGGCCACCAGTGTAAAAACCTCTGCCAAAAAAGTAGGCAACTGGAAGTACCAGTGCCAGGGTTGAGAACATAGATACTCTATTGGCTGGGGGTCAAAGTTGGTTGTCAGTTGACAGACTATTAAGTTATCCTATTACAGAGTTGTCATACAATTGATTCATAATGAATTCAAAGAACGGAAAGCCATTCCATTCCCCTTACACTTATTTTGGTGAAAAAGATTTTTCAGTTCTTACACTTGTCAAAAGCAAAAGAAAAATAGAAAGAGAATCGATGCTAAATCCTACTGTATTTTAGAAATAAGTAAAAATCATCCAAAGAAGACAGTGCAGTGGCACTCTGACACCCAGGCTGGAGTGCAGAGGTGCAATTATGGCTCACTATAGCCTCGACCTCCCAGCCTCAAGTGATCCTCCCACCTTAGCCTCCTGAGTAGCTGAGACTACAGATATGCACCACCATGCCCAGCTAATTTTTGTATTTTTTGTCGAGACAGGATCTCACCATGTTGCCCAGGCTGATCTCAAACTCCTGGGCTCAAGCTGTCCACCGGCCTCTGCCTCCCAAAGTGCTGGGATTACAGACATGAGCCACCACACCTGGCCTGTCACTTGAATTTTCTGATGAGCTAGCTGAATTTCCCAGAAGTAGGAAAGGTTTCTATTTGTCACTAAGGTTTTAGTGTTCTTGGAGTCCTGCTTCTTGGTTAGTGCCAAAAGCAAGACCCTAGTCAAATGTAGACCTTCATCTATTCGTCAAGTGTTTTCAACATCTCAGCTTTTGTGTACACCATTCCCTCTGCCTCAGATGCCGCCATCCACTGAACCCCCACCCAGTCATCACTCCTTGCTCTGGTCTCAGCTCAAATGTCATTTCCTCCCAAAGGCCTTCAGCAACTATCCTATCTAAGGCTTCCTAATTCTCCATCACAGAACCCTATAAAGCTTATTTGAATTGGTTTCCTTGCTCATAGATTATCTCCTGTACTTGACTGTAAGCTCCTTGAAGATACTTGTTCTCAAAAATAATAAATAAATGAACAAAATTTTTTTAAAAATTGTAGATCCCCATTCAAATTCCCCCAACTCCTACTCCTTTTATTCCCCATCTTGCTTCTCTTAAAAATCTCTTCATTTGCTCTCTAAGTAATAGATTCAATTCTAAGAAAATGGGAAAATTTAGCAATGTTGTAAGTGAAAAAAGAAAATTCCTCTTTTGTCTTCTCGACCCTCCAGCTCCAAGTTCACAGGCAGCTCTGTTTGACTGTCAGGATTGCACCGCAATCAATAGCTAAGATACACTGTCATCAATTCTTCTGGTATAAGAGGAAGCCGGACAAATCAAAGACCCAAAACCAAACACAGGATCAACAATATTGCCTCTCAAGAAAAATGCCAAGCAGACAGATGGTTTTTCTGACTGCCCTGGTCTTAGATCTTATTAGAATAAGCACCTCTTTGTCTCCTTATACAAGTTTCTCAAGTATGCACTGTCATCCTAAGCCCACATTTTTAAAACATCACATTTGTGAGAGCGAATAACATTTTAATTCTGTCCAAATCAAATTTCCAATGTTTGTGTGTGTGTCTATATCAGAATCTCCCTTTTATGTTGTTATGGGTCTATCTATCCTGTCTTATCTCAATTTCCAAAGGGTTACATGTACATTATTTCCTTTAATTTATTTTAGATAAAATGACTTCTAGACAGTCCAACCTAAGCCTTTGCAGGATGAGAAGGCTGACAGCACCTCCTCCAGTCCTGAGTACATGTCTTCTCTGTGGGTCGAACCAGCCTACTGCCAGTGCCTAGAAAACACCAAGCCAAGAGTCTAGCCACAGCTGCTCTTCAGGCAAAGGATGCTGCCCCTCATCCATCCTCACCTAGAAGACTTTGCAGTATGATAAATGAATTACTGCTAAGCTCTAATACCTATGAATAGCTGTTATGGCTTAGTATCTTGCTCCCATGTAATGACATCCCTTTTTTTCTTTTTTTGAGATGGGGTTTCGCTCTTGTTGCCTAGGCTGGAGTGCAATAGTGCAATCTCAGCTCGCTGAAACCTCCGCCTCTTAGGGACAAGCAATTCTCCTGCCTCAGTCTCCCAAATAACTTGGATTACAGGAATGCAACACCATGGCCAGCTAATTTTTTTTGTATTTAGTAGAGATTGGGTTTCACCATGTTACTCAGGCTGGTCACTAACTCTTAACCTCAGGTGATCAACCTGCCTCAGCCTCCCAAAGTACTGGGATTATAGTCATGCACCATCGTGCCCAGCCCATAATAACACCTTTATTTTAACAAGAACTTCTCATGCCTTAATTTGAGTATTTCAGGATCTGGCACACTTAGGGCCACCTTTCCACTCTGAGCCAGACTTGACTTCGATTTTTTTTAATTGCAGCTAGATAGACATTAAGAGACATGCAAATGCACAGATCAGACAAAAGGTTTCAACCTCCCTTTACTTCTTGAAACAGGAGTACCCAAAATCCTGACTATTTTCTGCTCTGCTCCTGTCCTCTGCCTCCAGTGATCCAAATGGCCCAGGGCTCAGGACTGGCTCCACTCATGCGGTCTTTGGGGGCAGATGAGAGAGGGACTTTCCTGTACCTGCCGCTGAGCCTCTGCGACGCAAATGGGTAACCACTAAAAAGAGAACAAACTGTTGGGCATTGCAGAGGAAGGGAAATGTTCTGGCCTATTTTTTCTTTCCTTCAGAGAAGACTTTGTGGGCTAATGGTGACATCTAATTACAATCCAATCACAGGAAGCCCAGAGGGAAAGGTTTAGTTCCCCTCATTCTATAATAGAAACATTAAAAAGCAAGCAAACACAGGTTTTTAAATAAGAAGGGGGCGTGGGGAAGCACAGACCAACTGTTCACAAGGAATTAATGAATGAACAGTTACATATTCTGCCCCATTCTCACAATGATATAGCCAACAACATAGTGGGTTAAGTATTAGACTCAAGAGCTGGTTCAGATTCCAGCTTTGCTACCTACTAGTTCTATGTTCTTTATAAAGACTTGTCACATTCCATACTTTATGTCTTCTTCCATGAAATGGGGTGACAAAGGCAACACCAAACTCCTGGGGCTGTAATGAAGATTAAGTGGGTTAATGTATATAAACTACTTGGAATTGCTTTGGTACACAACCGTACATCTACATGAATCTTCATTGTTCTTATAATTTGTGTTGCTCTGGGAAGGAAAAGACAGATTCTTGTGGAGCCTTAGTTAAGAATTACAGGCTGGAGGTGGTGATGCACACCTGTAGGCCCACCTGCTTGGGATGCTGAGGCAGAAGGATTGCTTGAGTCCAGCAGTTCCCAGCTGCAGTGAGCTATAGTTGTGCTGCTACACCAGCCAGAGTGACAGAGTAAGACCCTGTCTCTAAAAAACAAAAATGAGAAAATGTATTTAGATAACAGTGAGAGATTTCTTATTCCAAGTGGGATGTTGAATCCTACCAAAGAGATTGATTTTCCATTCCTGAGTCACTTCATTTAGAATAATGATCTCCAATTCTATCCAGGTTGCTGCAAATACCATTATTTCACTCCTTTTTATGGCTGAGTAGTATTCCACGGGGTGTGTGTGTGTGTGTGTGTGTGTGTGTGTGTGTGTGCATATCACATTTTCTTTATCCACTCATTGATTGTTGGTCATTTGGGCTGGTTCTATATTTTTGCAATTGGGAATTGGGAATGCACTCTTTCAATTTAAATTGGAATCACTGGTTTGGTTTGCTGCAAGTTTTAGGTGGGTTGCATAAACCCAGGGCAGGCAAGCTGTCTCGGTGAAACTGGGGTTTCAGTTCCATTTGTTTACTGTTATAGGTTTAGCCACAAGCTGTGTATTAGTACCTGAGATCACAGTGAAGTATGAGGAGGTAGAGCACGTAACTGCTGAAGTGGCATGATTCGAGGGTCCCTGAGAAGCTCCTCCACCAGAATGGCTCTCTTATTGGCCTTTCTATAGTGCTTGGAATACTACTCAGCCATAAAAAGGAGCTGAATAATGGCATTTGCAGCAACCTGGATAGAATTGAAGACCATTATTCTAAGTGGAGTGACTCAGGAATGGAAAACCAAACATCATATGCTCTCATTCATAAGTGGGAGCCAAGCTATGAGGACACAAAGGCATAAAAAGGATACGATGGACTTTGGGGATTCAGGAGAAATGGTGGGAGGCAGGTAAAGGATAAAAAACTACACATAGGGTACAGTGTACACTGCTCAGCTGATAGGTGCACCAAAATCTCAGAAATTATCACTAAAGAACTTATCTATGTAACCAAACACCAGCTGTTCCCCATAAACCTATTGAAATAAAAAAAAAATAATAAAGGAAGAGTGCATCCCCAGCAAGTGGACTACTGAAGGGCTTGATGTCTTCCCCAGGCACCTTCACAGGAAATGCTTCCACCGTCTCTGGTTGAATCAGGTTCTCCTGTGCTGCATTCGCAAATCACTTCACACTCTGTACAGCGCTCTGAAGTTTACAATGCCATTTCAAATACATTCTCTCTATCTGCAGTTCATAAATTACATAATCTTTCCTCATTCCATAGGCAAGAAAACAAAGGGTCAAAGAGTGAAAGTGACAGAGCTGGAAGTGAAGCTAAATCTTCTGCTTCCCAATGAGGGCTCTTTCTCCTATACCACACTTACCTAGAATTTCAAAGCTCTTACTCTCACAGATTTCAGCTAAAGGCATTTCAGTAGATGCAATCCATCTTACTTTCATCCTGCGTGCCATGGCTCTTTACTTTGGTTCATCGTTCTTCATTTTGCTATGTTAACCTCATCAAACTTAATTAAGGGAAGGACTCTGAGAAGATGGTGGAGCTGGAAGCACCAAGAATCTGTCCTTTTTCCTACACACAACAACGGCACTGGCAGAATCTGTCTACCCCATCTTATACCACCCACAAAAATTAAATCAAAATGGACTAGAGACTTAAGTGTAAGATCTGAAACACAAAACTCCTAGAAGAAAACATGGAGAAAATACTTCCTGACACTGGTCTTCACAATGATAAACTGACAATGGTAAATTTTATATGTATTTACAATTCTACAATTCTTAAAAATTAAAAAAAAAAAATGAATCAAGCCAGGTTTTCAAGTATAAGGAATGTCCTCTGAAAAGAATTCAATATTCAAATTATGCAGTTTGCCAAAATAATATTATCATTTGTATTAGGCCATTCTTGCAGTGCTATTAAAAAAAAAACTGAGGCGGGGTGATTTATAGAGAAAAGAGGTTTAATCACCTCACAGTTCTGCAGGCTTTACAGGGAGCATGGTGCTGGCATCTGCTTAGCTTCTATGGAAGGCTCAGGAAGCTTACAATCATGGCAGAAGGTGAAAGGGGACTAGGTACATCACATGGGGAAAGCAGGAGAAACAGAGAGAGAGAAGGGGGAGGGGGGAGAGAGAGAGAGAGAGAGAGAGAGAGAGAGAGAGAGAGAGAGAGAGAGAGGAGGCGAGGCACCACATAGTTTTAAATGATAGATCTTGCAAAAACTCACCATGATTCATCAATTTATAGGTCAGAAGTAGGACCAGAAATGAATAACAAGAACACAGTGTAGTGAATGCTCTGACCAAATGATTCCTGAGGTACTGGGGAGCCATTGGAAGGGGACTCAATGTGGCCTTGAGAAGGGTGTGAAGGGAAAGTTTCCCAGGATGATGCTATGGCTGTTTTAAAGGTCAAAAAGGCTGGATGCAGTGGCTAATGCCTGTAATCCCAGCACTTCAGGAGGCCAAGGCAGGTGGTTGGCTTGGAGCCTAGGAGAAAATAGAAAAAAAAAATAGCCAGGCATGTGGCATATGCGTATGGGTCCAGCTACTCAGGAGGCTGAGGTAAGAGGACTGCTTGAGGCAGGAGCAGGAGGTCGAGGCTGCAGTGAGCCTTGTTAGAGCCACTACACCTCAGCCCGGGAGACAGAACAAGACCCTGTCACATAAATAAATAAATAAAGGTTGAAAAGATGTTAGCCAGGCAAAACAATGCTGGCAGGGTGGGTATAGTGTATGTTTGCTGCATGCATGTGGGGGGTGTGTGTGCGTGTGTGTTCTGTGGGGACCCACTTGGAACTCCAGAGTAGTTGCTATGATTACTTTATGCTGAAGACAGTTAAAACTCAAAGGATGCAGAAAGAAGCCTCTCAGAGCTTTTCTTATCTGAATCAAAGCGGCAATTTCTGGGAAAGGGGGCTACTATAAATCTCTTCTCCAGAGGATTTTCATGGCTGTGAGGGAGATGGAAAGATCACTTGGACCTGCGAAAACAACATCATCACAACTTTCTCATTTCCCATTTGCTCACCTAAAATCCCATTTGTCTTTCCTAAAGAAACCTATTGGTTCTTCCCAGAGAAGCCTCTTCTCCCCATTCCCTTTTTCCTACTAAGTTAGGCAAATAAACCTCTAACTCTAACCATGAGGGAGTAAACTACTTCTTCGGTTAGCTATTATGTGCATACACTTTGCTTCCTCCTGCGAATCTGTATTTTATTAGTTTAACTTGCACACCTGTGGAGAATGAACCTAAGAGCGTACAGGAAAAGTTTTTCCTCTCTGACAGTTTGAAGCAGAGGCATGGTCCCGGCAAAAGCATGAAGGTGATTGCGGGGTACAAGACACATAGTGGGGAGCAGTAAGAGTTGAGTACGGCAGGAGCTGATATAAGGAGGAGTGGTGGCTGGATTGTTATGGAGGTCAGTCATGAAGGGCCCTCATGTCTGTCACAATGTACCTCATCCAAAATAACAAGAGTCACTGCTGGAGGTCGGGCACATTACACCTGTAATCCCAGCACTTTGGGAGGCTAAAGTGAGCGGATCACTTGAGACCAGGAATTCAAGACCAGCCTGGCCAACATGGTGAAACCCCACCTCTACTAAAAATACAAAAAATTTGGCCGAGCCTGGTGGTGGGCACCTGTAATCCCAGCTACTCAGGAAGCTGAAACAGGAGAATGGCTTGAACCTGGGAGGCGGAGGTTGCCGTGAGCTGAAATCGTGCCATTGCACTCCAGCCTGGGCAACGGAGTGAGACTCCCTCTCGAAAACAAAACAAAACGAAACAAGAATTACTGCTGGTACCTCAGGAATCTGAAAGGATGTAAGATAAAGCCAAAGTCAGCAGGGCATGGTGGCTCACACCTGTAATCTCAGCACTTTGGAAAGCTGAGGCGGGTGGATCACAAGGTCAGGAGTTCGAGACCAGACTGACCAACATGGTGAAAACCTGTCTCTACTACAAATTCAAAAATTAGCTGGGCGAGGTGGCACACACCTATAATCCCAGCCACTCAGGAGGCTCAGGCAGGAGAATCGCTTGAACCTGGGAGAGGGAGGTTGCAGTGAGCTGAGATCACACCACTGTATTCCAGCCTGGGCGGCAACAGAGGGAGACTCCATCTCAAAAAAAAAAAAAAAAAAAAAAGGAAAGAGAAAAGAAAAAAAAAGATATGGCCAAAGTAAAAGACAAGTTGTGTCTGCTACTCTGTATCTGAGTGTACTTATAGGAAGGGATTTGTAAACTATTTTTTATCATAACCCCATCAGTAAAAAATTTTGAACATGCAATCTCAATATCTGTATACTTATTGTTATAAACTACATACAGGTAGTACTGTGGTAATGCTTTCTTTACAAAATACAACATACTCAAAAATAGAAATTAAATAAAGAACATAGACATTGCAATATTGTCTTTCCAAACTCCAACAGATCATCTTATATCCCATGAGATGAAGGTTCCTCACTATGGAAAATGCTGGCCCACAGCATATGGAATAAGACATACATCGAATTCTGAAGTCTTTTAAGAAAAATTCAGGCTGGGTGCAGTGGCTCACGTCTGTAATTCCAGCACTTTGGGAGGCCAAGGCGGGCAGATCACCTGAAGTCAGGAGTTCGAGACCAGCTTAACCAACATGGTGAAACCCTGTCTCTACTAAAATACAAAAGTTAGCCAGGCGTGGTGGCACCTGGGTGAGAAACAAGAATTGCTTGAACTCAGGAGGTGGAGGTTGCAGTGAGTCAAGATCGTATCACTGCACTCCAACCTGGATGACGAAGTAAGACTAAGGTGACCAACATGCTGAGTGCTAATCCACAAGCTGCAATGTTTTAATTTTCTTTTTAAAATCTTTCTGTATTTTCTGAGAAGTTTTTCCAGTAAACACGCATTCTTTTTTAAATGAGAAAAACAACGAAAGCATTTTCATCTAAAAGCAAAGCAGAGAAAAAAGCACAAAAGTGTTAGAGAGGACCAATGACTAATTCTGAATGAAAACAGGATCAAAATGTCTTAGAGTGAATTACAACAGTGCAGAGGAGGTAAAGATCACTGGAAATGGGAAATTCAGGAATGAAAAAGCCAGAGTGTTGGATCAGTTCTGTTTAAGGCTCTGAATTCCCTAAGATAGTAGCAGGAATTGGGACAGAGGGAAAAACTATAGTCAGGGGCTAAACTCCTCAATAGATGTCAACAAGAATGAGAACAGTAGAACTAGACTTGTGACTTTCAAACTTTTTTCTTTTGGAAGTGTCACAAGAAAATATGAACAACATAAAAGAAAAATTTTAAGCTTACAAATTTTATGTACCTGGATATAACCATTCTTAAAACATATTTAGGGGTGGGGCATGCTGGCACACACCTGTAGTCCCTGCTACTCAAGAAGCTGGGGCAGGAGGATTGCTTGAGCCCAAGAGTTTGAAGTTGCAGTGAGCCATGATCACAGCACTGCACTCCAGCTTGGGTAACAGAATAAGATTCTGTCAAAAAAAAAAAAAACAAAAAAAACCGAAACTCCAGAACAAACACACACACACATAGATATTAATCAGTGCCCTAGTGTTGCACATTTGTTTCTGATATTTCATTGTTATACACGGCACATCTATAAACATTCTCAGAGCTCCATCTTTGAGTACTGTAGTACCTCCTTAGGATCAATTCTTAGACATGCATTTGTGAGGTTAGAAAGCATGTACATTTTTAAGACAACATATTTGGTCAAGTTTACTCCTCTAAAACATCAAATGCATAATTTTTAAATGTTAAAAAGTATTCTCATATAAATATAGAGTAAGTGCAGGTCAAGTTTTTATTTTAACTCATTAATGAGGAAACCAGGAGGAGAACAAAACCAGTTCAAAGAAAGACATGAGAAATTATGTGTGTGTACACACACACACACACACACACAATGTATATCTATATGTATATATATAGTGCATATCTATCAATATATGTATATACATATAATATGAATAAGTATATACATATATTATGTACCTATATGTATATACATATGAATCTATGTGTATATATTATCTACATATATGTATAGATGCATATATTATGTGCATATATTATGTATAAATCTATAATATATACACAATATATACATATATATATTATATATGTATATATATCCCATAATGTATATGATATATATACGTATAGTATGTATATTATGTATATATACTACAGAATATACATATACATAATACATACATATATACATACATATCTAAGAAAATAATACTAAAATCATTATAAATTTATTGCTAAACTAGATATACATCTGATTAATGTCCTACAGGGTGATATACCATAACTTTTGGTGCTATCTTCTTTACAGAGCAGAAATCATTTTTGTGCAGGACAGAAATTCTCTCTCTATTGGACAAAAATATTAACATTTTGCCAAGCAAACATCTAAATTTGCAGTTGTAAAATGTGCAAATCAATAATAACAAGTCAGGATTCAATTCACCTTACATGGGCTAGTTAGACAATGCTCTAACATGAAAACAAATTGTGCAATCGTATTTTACCTTCCAAGTTCTGGAAAATCTTTTTCTGACCAATTTACAGTCCTCATTGGTCATATGTGAAAGGACCTGTTTGGCCCCTCGTGATTACTATTATCTCTTTTAAAAATGTTTGTCAATTTTATATATAAAAATGAAATTTCATTTTTTTTTTTTTTTGAGACGGAGTTTCGCTCTTGTTACCCAGGCTGGAATGCAATGGCGCGATCTCGGCTCACCGCAACCTCCGTCTCCTGGGTTCAAGCAATTCTCCTGCCTCAGCCTCCCGAGTAACTGGGACTACAGGCGTGCACCACCATGCCCAGCTAATTTTTTTTTTTTTTTTTTTTTTTTGTATTTTTAGTAGAGACGGGGTTTCACCATGTTGACCAGGATGGTCTCGATCTCTTGACCTCGTGATCCACCCATCTCGGCCTCCCAAAGTGCTGGGATTATAGGCGTGAGCCACCGCTCCAGGCCTCATATTTTAAGTTTTAATATTAATGTGACTGAACATTTCTCTCATAGTCTAATTGAACATTTATTGTTCTTCTTTTTAAAAAATCTATTGATATCTTTTGCTCATCGTTCTAGTGGTGTATTTGTATTAGCCTTTTCCTTCTTGATTCATGTTTTTTGATATATTCCTCAAGTTTTTTCTTAAATTATATATTAATTTATATTTTTTTCTATTTTTATTTCCTTGGAAATTTTTTCATTTACTTTTTCTTTCATCTCATTTTTTTTAAATGAATTTTTAGAGCATTTGAGGTTTGCAGAAAAACTGAACAGAAAGTATAGAGTTCCCATATACCCTTTTCCTGCCCTACCCACATACACAGTTTCCCCTATTATTAACATCTGGCATTAGTGTGGTGTTATCTGTTACAATTGATGAACCAATGCTGATACATTATTATCAGCTAAACTCATAGTTCACATTAGGGTTTTTAATAGAAAAACTAGCTGATTTTATTGTTATCAATGCCAAACAAGTCTTTAAAGGAGCTAAAATTTATTTAATTCAGCATAAAGTTACTTTCACATTTGTCTACAACCATAATAAATACAGTTCTTGGCATAAAGACACACCCTTTAGAATTCAAAGCTTCCCCACCTGCAAGATTACATATATAAAACTCTCACTATTGTTTATATAATGGTGGATTAATCAAATTAAAATAGTTATACTATCTAAAATATAATAAAATGGAAATAATTTACTCATAAGATTTATATTTAAATCATCTTTATTTATAAAATACTAGCCTGGAATTATAATGCCATTAAGCTTCTATTTCAGCAAAAGTGTAAGTAAATATAAGTAACAGTTATACAGTAACAGCAGTTACTTTAAATTGAAAATGATATCAGTCAAAATCATTTTTGAAGAGAGCAAAAAATATTGTGAAGTTTCTTGCTGTGGTCCCAGATGTTCAGTAGCAGGCTCATTTGAAGATGAACTCAACTCTGAAGGACTCACTTCTGGAGTGGAGTTGGGAGGAAAAATCCAGATCTTGGGGAAGGTGAGGAGGAAAATCCCGCAGTGGATACACATTTCTCACTGTTCAAAGAGATTGGTAAAAGATGTTTTATAACTTTGAGAACCTGCACTGTGCCCTAATAAATCATTACGTTTATAACTTTCATTATCTATTCTTTTATTTGAAAATTGACACCAGAATAATTGCTTGATCTAACAAACTAATTTTTACAACATTGAGAAAAATGTACCTCTTCAGATACAGGTGATTAAAGGAAAATCATTAATTTTTAATGTAATTTTTGTCCTATCTTAACACCTCTTTTAAAAAAGAGGAATTATTTCAAAATATATAAAACTTACTGTAAAAATAATATTTTTTCTTTCATTATCAGAGTCCTTCTCAAAGAACATTTTCATGTAATATAATTTTCACCAAACTTAAAATTCATATCAGTGATTCCCAATTCTGATTTGATATTACACTAAAACATTTCCAGTTATATCAAAGACCACCTTAAAATTCCCCCAAACAAAATTCATTTTAATTCACTTTAAACTTTAAAAAGAGAGGCGAAACAAGGGAAGGAATGACTAGATGAGACATTCATAGGCAAACCTAGTATTTGGTAACCACATATTTCTTCTGCAGAATTCTATAGCTCAAAATGGTAACGTGTGAATATAAAAACAATATATTATTCCTTTTTTCTTATGTGAAGCTTTAAAAGAATTCAGTAAATCCAACGATTAGGTCAAACATAATAAATGCATTTTAAGTTTGTTTTTTTTTGTTTTTGTTTTTGTTTTGAGACAGAGTTTCGCTCTTGTTACCCAGGCTGGAGTGCAATGGCGCGATCTCGGCTCACCGCAACCTCCGCCTCCTGGGTTCAGGCAATTCTCCTGCCTCAGCCTCCTGAGTAGCTGGGATTACAGGCACGTGCCACCATGCCCAGCTAATTTTTTGTATTTTTAGTAGAGACGGGGTTTCACCATGTTGACCAGGTTGGTCTCAATCTCTTGACCTCATGATCCACCCACCTCTGCCTCCCAAAGTGCTGGGATTACAGGCATTTTAAGTTTTAAATAAGTAGGACTACATCAGAACTACTTATGAAAAAGACTTTTAAAAATATCGTAGCTGGTAATTTTAATGCTAGAATATAAATTTTAATTGTTTTAACTAACTGCCAAAATAACAAATTGCTACCAAATAAGATACAAATAATTTTAGTCTTATAAGACCTGCAAAAAGTCAATTATTTTCTTGACAACCAAAATACAGAAATGATTCTATATTATTAAGATGAATCCATTTGAAACCTCATTACATTCCACTTATGGCTGCCTGCCTTCCCAATTCAGAAGCATAATGGTACACTCACAGAATACTAGAAAAGTTTTTCCTCCACTGTGTTACTCCACGAACAGATAGTAAAATTAATATCTCTGATTAACAAAACACATATTGAACTTTAAAAAATTTTTTTAAAAAACAAGCATACTTGCAACTGGAGCATGTGGTAGACCTGAGAAATCTCTTGGTGGAAAATCATCTCCAGAAGCTCCCTTTTCCCACAGAGGTGACAGGGGCCAGTGTCAGAAGGACCCCTGTGAGAATCAGATAACATATCACAGCTTGATTCTCCTCTTTCACTGGTAATCTGATGGTCCAGAGGATTGCCTGGGCCTTTTGAGTCTCTTCCTTCTCTCCTTGGAAGCAAAGGTGAGACTCTGCATGGACCCTCCAATGAAGTTGGAGAAGACAGAAAAGCTCTTGTTTCAGATGAAGGCTGACCCAATGGTGAGGGGCCATATGGGGACGGCTCTCTGTGAAATGGTGCTTTTGGAACATCCAATGAATGCAGATTTTTTTCAAAAAGTCCAAATTTAAACTCAAGTTCAGTTAATTTTTGTCTGTTGCGAGCATTTTCTTTCCTTAAATCATGGAGATGTCTTTCAGCAGTTCGAGCTGCAAACCAATTATCATGTGCTTTGTTCTCATAGGAAATAGTGCGCTTTTGATAATAATGCATCGTTCTATCCAATTCTTCTTCAAGATCTTTGGCTCGCTTTCTATAGGTCTCCAGCTTTGCAGTGGCATGGCTGATCCTTTTGTCTACCTTAGAAAGTTTCTCTTCTGTCTCTAACTGGCAATTTTCCTCTGTTGTTAATTTTCTGTAGAGTTTCATTTCATTTTCTTGATATAATTCAGTCATTACTTTAAGTTTCTGTTGAAGCTTCTGATTCTCACTTTCAAAATGTGTGTTTTCTGATTGCAAAGATGCAATCAGTCTCAAGATTTTTAATACATTCTGTAAGTTCTTCCTTCATTTTATCAACTTCAGGTAACTGAATATAAATTTGGGTTCTTTCTCCTTCTAAGCTTTTGAAAGAAGCATTGAACTTAGCAGCATGAATCAATTTCTTCAAAGCTCCGATTGGAGGATTATCTAAGTAAGCACGATTTTCTGATTCACTGTTCATCTCTGACTCCAAGTTATCTTCATCCATTCTGTCTTCTCCAAGCATAGCCACCCAATCTTCATCTTCAGCAAGTGTTCAGTCAGAGTCTTGATGTGATTGTCTTTATCACTGAGAACTTGTTCTGCGTGTACTTTGGAGTCTTCCAATGTTATTTTCTGTTTATTAAGTTCACTCACTTGTTCTTTCCATACTTCAGTTTCTTGCAAAAGCTGTTTCTGGCTTTCCTGAAGTTGAGAATTTTCATCCAAAGCATCTTTTATTGCTATTGTCAGTGGTTCTTCATTCATTAGAAATAAAGTCTTGAAGGTCATTTTGGCTTCAGCTACTTGTGATTTGAGGGATTTTGACTCATCTTCTAGAGACTGTATCCTTTTTGAAATATCCACCATCAGTTCATTTTGTTCAGACTGTTTCGATTTCTCTTCTTTTAACTCTTTTACTAGACATGGTATTTCATCCTCAAGTTCCGCATTGGACCTGTTCAGCTTTTCACAGGTTACCTCCAAGCTTTGTGCTTCTATTGCCTCCTTCTCAAAGCTGGCATCCTTTAAAGATGACTCTACTTCATGGCCTTCATACTCTTTTTGAACAATGCTCAGTTTTTCAAGTAGTTGACATTTTTCCTCAATTAGTCTAGACAGTTTTTCAGAAACTTTTTTTCTCTCTTTGCACATAAAGCTGACTCCTAATGGATCTAAAACCTCTCCACACAAAAAAGAGAACAGCAATAAATCCAAACATAGCTGCCCATATCACCCATTCCCATGGAAAACCATAAGAATTAGAATCTGCTCCCATATTTTGATGCTGTGTTGCTGCAATCCTGTGTAGCACCTCCAGAACCAGCCTCAAGTATGGCTCAGGGGTAGCCTGGGGCTCCTCCATAGTGCCAAGGCTGCTCTAGTGGTCGCCGCAGTAACCGGGGCCTGTGGGGGCCACAACAAAGGGCAGAGAACAGGCAGCCTTCTGTCTGGAACCTGAACCCACAGGGGCAGCTGGAGCGGACCACTGCAGAGCAGGCTGCGGGGGGGAGCTGGGAAACCCTGGGGAGCTGGAAGATGCGGAGCGGGGGGAGCTGGGGGACGCTGGCACCCACAGGCCTCACTGGTCCATGCTGCCTTTTTCTCTTTTATTTTTACTTTATTTTTAGTTTGGGGTCTTGTCATGTTGTCCAGGCTGGTCTTGAACTTGTAGCCTCCAGTGATCGTCCACCTTCCTCAACTAATCTTGGCATTTCAACTTCCACACTTCCCCCCTAACTAGGATAATTTTGCAGTTTCAAATCCTATCAAAATCCTATTCGTTCTTTTTTTGACTAAGCGTTTGTCAATACCATAACTGAAAAGACTCTTCCACCTTTAATTATCCTTACTACTTGTATAATACTGAATTACATAGTCTCACACATAAATGATGCAAAACACAATTTTGCAGGCATGTTTCTCATTGAATTATATATACTTTTGAGCTAAGACCTGTCTTACTCATCTTTATATGTCCACATTAGTAGAATGCAAATAACAAGACACAACACTTATGATACTTATGGGGTTTTTTTCTTAGAAAAATGTCTCAAGTCGTAGATACATATGTTTTTTAATAAATTTTGACATTTCCTTTTAAAGAGCCTTTAGACAATTTTTTAAAAAGTCTATAGCTGCTCATCTAATTCCTCATTTCAGGACTTCAATAAATAAGATAACACCTAATAAATAAATAAATAATACCCAATAAGACCTTCAGGCCCATATTTGCTGTCAGTGGCTAAGGGTAGGAGCATATATGAAGTAGAAGTCTACAGCTGGAAAAAGTCTGGCAGTCAGAATATGACTTATTCTACACTTGCCACTAAGTAGCTAATATGACACTTACACACATCATTTAACTTTTTTTTCCCTAAGACAGAGCCTTACTCTGTCACCCAAGCTGGAATGCAGTGGTGCAATCCAGGCTCACTGCAACTTCCACCTTCGGGGTTCAAGTGATTCTCCTGCCTCAGCCTCCCAAGTAGCTGTGATTATGGGCATCCACCACCACATCAGGCTAATTTTTGTATTTTTAATGGAGATGAGGTTTCACCATGTTGGACGGGCTGATCTTGAACTCCTGACCTCTAATGATCTGCCGCCTCAGCCTCCCAAAGTGCTGGGATTACAGTCATGAGTGACTGTGCCCAGCCCATATCATTTAGCTTCTAAAGGCTATAGCTACTTCATCTAGAAAAGGAGTTTAGATTAAATGACTTCCATTATCTACCTCAGTTCTAAAAACAGAAACAAAGTATATTCTTTTATGGCCTCTGATATCAAAAGACTTCTGTAGAGTCATGTTAGGAAACAGTAGTAAACCCAACATTCATCAAGCATCAGCTCTAATTCCTAAAAAGGGCTCTGCTGACATTCCGGTTAGAATCACAAGGCAAGTTACGATACAATTAACATCTCTAACAACACAACGTAAGTCCTTAGTGCACTAATTTTAGAATCAGTGGGTAGATAACAAGAAACATTCAGTCTCGGAAAACATGCTCCGTGGAAGGGGTCTGCAAACTGTGGCCCATCACCCACCTATTTGTATAAAGTTTGATTGAGCACAGCCATGCCCATGTGTTTACTTGTCTGTGGATGCTCCTGCATTACAAGAGTGGGGTTGAGTAGCTGTGACAGAAAACATGGCCCTGCAGAGCCCAAATAATTAACTATCTGGCTCTTTGCAGAAAGTTTGCCAACTCCTGTCCTAGGGAACTATAAAAAATGCAATTGGGAGTGGTTTTAAGAAGTCTTGGCTAATGTTCACAAAAGAATGCCCCAGAAACTATTAAATACTTTATGTTTCAAAAGTATCAGGCTGGGAGTGGTGGCTCATGCCTGTCATCCCAACACTCTGGGAGGCAGTGCAGGAGGATCACTTAAGCCCAGCAGTTTCAGACCAGCCTGGGCAACAGCCTGAGACCTCATCTCTTAAAAAAATATTTAAAAAATTAGCCAGGTTTGGTGGTTCACACCTGTAGTCCCAGCTAACTCTCAAGGCTGAGGAGGAAGGATTGCTTGAACCCAAGAGGTAGAGGTTGCAGTAAGCCATGATCATGTCACTGCACTCCAGCCTGGGCAACAGACTGAGAGGCGATCTCAAAAAAAAAATGTATTTTAAAAGCACCAGATAGGCTTGCTCTGTAAAGATCTTAGATTTTCGTAGTCAGAAATACCTAGAATTGTTTGAATTTCAATCGTGACAAGTTATTTAAAACCCCCAGTCTTAGCTGAAAATGGAATTTGAGGCCGCAAAGATGACAATAGATCATAATATAAACTGCATGGCGTACAGTCTAGAACTCTCTTAGTTTCCCACAATTTCTTAAATCCCAAAGAAAACAAAGATGGGAGAGGAATGCACTTTCACAAACTGGTGAATGATGCCACCCAATGATGAATATAACATTCTCAAATGAGAGAAATTAAAATTAAGAATGAAAAAAAAACTGGCCCTACAAAGAGCTTTCACAACTAGGGACTTAGCTTGAAACACAGAGATTTTTAATAGACAGGATTTTTTAAGGAAAAAGATACACCATTTTGCTCCACTTTGATAACGTGGTAGGAGTTATTAAGAAATTATATTCTGGTCTGATTACGTCTCTCTCTTCCACATGTTCTTTCTTTCTTCCTTTTTTTTTTTTTTTTTGGAGACAGGGTGTCACTGTGTTGCTCCTGGGCTCAGGCAATCCTCCCGCCTCAGCCTCTGGTGTCTGGTGTAGCTAGGACCTCAGACAAACACCACTACACTGGCTAATTTTTGATTTTTTGTAGAGATGGGTTTTCACTGTGTTGCCCAGGCTGGTCTTAAACTCCTGGCCTCAAGTGCTCTTCTTGCTTTGGCCTCCCAAAGTGCTAGGATTACAGGTGTGAGCCCCCATGCACGTCTTATTTTATTTTCTATAAATTCTCTTTTGGAATAGTAAATGGGGTGTTACAAAATTTTTATTATAAAAAGGGATTTCAGGCTGGGAGTGTGGCTTATGCCTGTAATTACAGCACTTTGGGAAGCCCAGGCGGGCAGATCACCTGATGTTAGGAGTTCAAGACCAGCCTGACCAACATGGTGAAACCCCATCTCTACTAAAAATACAAAAAACTTAAAAAATTAGCCAGGTGTGGTGGCAGATACCTGTACTCCCAGCTACTCGGGAAGGTGAGGCAGGAGAATTGCTTGAACCCAGGAGGGAGGCGGAGGTTGCAGTGAGCCAAGATCATTCCATTGCACTCCAGCCTGGGCAACAAGAGTGAAATTCCATCTCACAAAAAAGGGGGATTTCAAATTCTATAAAAGTAGGGCAGTGAAACTCCTCTGTATGATACTGTTTTAGTGGATACATGTCATTATACATTTGTCAAAACCCATGGAATGCACAACACAAAGAGTGAACCCTAATGTAAACTATGGGCTTCAGTTAACAATCATGTATCAATATTGATTTGTCAAGTAACAAATGTATCACACAAACACAAGATGTTTATAATAGGGGAAATGGCAGGGTGAGGAAGTTTATGGGAACTCTCTTGTACTTTCTGCCCAATTTTTCTGTAAACTAAAAAATGTAATAATTTATTCCTTTTTTTCTTTAAGAAAGCATTGGTTCTGATTGGTTTGAGAACAGCTACTTTAAAGAAAGACCTACTTCATAAAAATTCAAATTTATACCAAAAATCTAGGACAGGTGATAATTATTTTCCAAAAATGTTCTTTCCTTTACAAAAGACGATACCATGAGATTCTTTCAAACAACAAATGTCGGTTACATTTAAATAGGACTCTACCAACGCTAGATTTCCCTTGCACACTCACCACAGCAGATCGGTGTGTACAATGAGGAATAACTCCACAGACTTTCTTTGTAGAAGAGGTGACAGAATTAGGCAGCCTCAAAATGTCTGCTGCCAAAGTATAATGGCAGGAAAAGAAGGAGTCTGTCATTTATTTCCTAAAATATAAGCATTAGAGAGATACATGTATTTCTTGGTATAATAAATCTTTTGTTACAGCTTGCTTTATATACCAATTTATCTCTAACTCTGACAACTGAATTACAACTGTCATTTCTTGTCTAACTTTGGCTATTTTCCTCTGAGTAATAGTACAATCTTTTTTTTTTTAATAAGAGATGGGATTTAATACTTCCATCAGGATGGGTTCATTGAATATTCATATTCTGCTTATATTGTGCAGATCCACATGGGAAGCTGTAGTAGAATTTCAAAAGCAGAAAATAGTAGCTTTGATGAGAAGGCTGTTATGTGTGGGTGTTTAGAAGTTATTAATATGAGATTAAACAAAGCAAATTCTGTTTTAATAATGATTTGTGCAAAGTGGAAACAGGTGATTTTGAGCAGATGGCTAAAAATACTATAGAGCAGCTTCATTCAAACAAAAGAGTTTAAAGCCCTGATTTATTTTAGCTTTAAATAGTTTTCCTGAAAATCAGAGACAAGTTTTTTTAGGAGGAGGGAAATTATACAATTGAACATTTTTGAATAATCATTCATTTAATTGCTCTCTTTTGCCTTTTCTCTATTGTGACTTTCCATTTCTTTACCTCTTTCTTTCCTGTCCTTTCTGTTTCCTCCTGTCTGTCATCAGCCTCTCCTGCACCAATCTTTTTAGGGCCTCATCGAAACTCACCTTTATTGTTACATTCTATCCTCTTTCCTGCCAGGGAAAGTGCATCAGAACGGAATTGGCAGGATCATTTGACAGCTTGTCTTTACTATTCTGCTGCCAAAAGAGGAAAAATGGATATTTATACGGTCCATTTAGACAAGCTGCTGTTAAATTATGGGCCAAGTTTCTTTTAAAACAATAATTATTATTTCTTGATTGACTAGCTGGCAAACTGCACTGGACTAATCCAACCTATGAATGAGTGGGATTTCCCTAGATTTGTGCAGTTGAACCCTGCGCAAATCTATTCAGAAGTGGGTTTTTATTGCTGGATTTTGTTCACACCAATCACAAAGTGTAAGCCTCATGCTGCTGGGTTGAATAATATGATATTGCCATTTTTATGTCAAAAATGAGAAAATATCAGCAATGTTATGTGGTTCAACTTAATAGATAATAAATATCTGCTGATTTGAATTGAATAGACTATACAAATCATTCTATAAAAGATTTGAGGTACTGTATAATAAAGTGTGGACATACAGTAAGCTAATAATAAGCTACAAAACAAGCCCGTTAAAATCAAAGAAATCCTCAACTAACATAGAAAGTTCCAACAAGAAGGTAAATAGGACAGATAAATAAACTATAAGGTCCTCGACAACTGCAATGATTCTGCTATAAATTTAGATCTTTTCATTCTACATCAAAGTAATACCAGTGACAATGACAACAACTAACATTTATTTCTGCCAGACTTGGTGCTAACTGCTTTATATATACTTTGCATTTAGAGCCTACCACAACCTGTTAGGGTAATTACCTCTATCTCACAGATAAAATCATCATCATCATCATCATCTTCGAGAAAATCATCCAGTTTCTTAGGGACACATTAAATGGAAATGAAAGTGTTGACAATGTCCTCAGTGTTACTTGAGTAAATGTAGCAAATCTTTTATAAGGATATTCTTTTAACATCCTTTAGCCTTGAGCAAAGATTCTCATGCATAAGAAGCACTTGAGAACTTTCCAGGCACCCAAAATTCAGACCCTTTTTCCTTGCTCTTCCACATGTGGTCTTTATGACATCATTATTGACATGGCCTAGGAGGTTTTGAGAAAAGCAGGATCTTAGGCCTCATTCCAGAAGAAATCAGAACTGCATTTTAACAAGATCCCCAGGTGATTTGTATGCGCATCAAAGTTGAGAAAGGGTTACTTCTCAAAGGGTTACTTCAAAAAGTGTAAAGTAGGTCCCATGTGTCCAAATTTGAAACAGTTTCCCAAAGTGATTCTGATGTATGTGATCAATGGTAAGGTCATATTTGATAACACATTGCCGCAGGAAATGATACCAAAAGGCAATCCACTGAAAGCAATACTGCAAATAATTTGAAAAGCCAAAGGGTTACAGAATCAAGACAATATAAGACAGGTGTACAGAGCAATCTGCATTCTGAAGCTCTGGCTGGATCCAGAAATAAAACCTAGGATATTGGTAGGGGAGAGTGTATCCTTTATGTTAAGGGAAGTAGCAGAATGGCTCATTTCAGACATTTTTTTTTTTTTTTTGAGAGAGTTTCCCTCTGTCACCAGGCTGGAGTGCATGGCTCGAGCTTGGCTCACTGAAACCTCCGCCTGCTGGGTTCAAGTGATTCTCCTGCCTCAGCCTCCCAAGTAGCTGGGACTACAGGCACAAGCCACCACACTCAGCTAATTTTTGTGTTTTTAGTAGAGATGGGGTTTTACTATGTTGGCCAAGATGATCAGACATGAAATCCTTAAAGACTAATACAACACAGCTAGCCAGGCCTGGTGGCTCATGCCTGTAATCTTGCACTTTGGGAGGCTGAGGCAGGAGGATTGCTTGAACTTGGGAGTTCAAGACCAGCCTGGGCAATGTGAAATCTGGTCTCTGCCAAAAAAATACAGAAATCAGCCAGCTGTGGTGGTGAATACTTGTAGTCCCAGTTCCTCGGGAGGCTGAGGCAGGAAGATTGCCTGAACCTGGGAGGTGATTGTGCCACTGTACTCCAGCCTGGGTGACAGAGTGAGATCCTGTCTCAAGAAAAAAACAAAAACAAAAACCTACAAACAAAAAACCTGTGTGAATTTGGCATTGACTTTTTAAAATTTGTGTTAATTTTTAGAAAATAATTTTAATTATTTACCACTGGGCCAAAGTGATGTTGCAGTAGGGCACATGATTTATTCTGTGGCTGAAGTGACCCCCATGCATACTCTAATGTCAGGGCACATGGTCAAGTGGTAAATTAACTTCTGCATATGGAAACTTGGAGGTGGTCTAAAAAGGACCACGCTAGATAACAGAGTAGATTAGTATGTAGGAGGGGTCCCAACCATCAGGCACTCCAAATTTGTCACCTGTCCCTAAAGAAAGGGAGTGTGGCAGGAGAGAGGCAGGTTTTCTGGGGCCAAGTGCAGTCATTCTTGTTTTATAGCTAGAAAAGAGCTACCACAAGGTGGAGCAAAGTCACAGAGAACCAGTGTGAGAGCCAGAACCAGGGTTGCCTGTCTCCCAAACTTGGGTCACCCTGGCTTTCTGGATTTAAAATCACAAGTAGTCTCCATACCCAACTTTGCAAACTGAAATGGGCTCTTAGCTATGGGAAAGATAAAGAAAACCGGAAAAGATAAAATTATGGAAACACTGGTGGGCGTGGTGGCTCATGCCTGTAATCCCAGCACTTTGGGAGGCCTAGAAGGGCAGATCACCTGAGGCCAGGAGTTTGAGTCCAGCCTGGCCAACATGGTGAAACCACATCTCTGCTAAACATATAAAAATTAGCCGGGTGTGGTGGTGTGTGCCTGTAGTCCCAGCTACTCGGGAGGCTGAGGAAGGAGAATCACTTGAACCCAGGAGGCAGAGGTTGCAGTGAGCCGAGATCATGCCTCTGTACTCCAGCCTGGACAAGTGAGACTCTGTCTCAAAAAAAAAAAAAGAAAAGAAAAGAAAAGAAAATTACGGAAAGACTAATTGACTTGTGAATTACACTGAACAGTTGGATCAGAAAAGAGATCCATCAATAGAAACCCATGACTTAGTCACACATATTTTACTTATTTGAATTCGCTTCACAAGTTTAAATGAATCATAAGTTCATAGAAAGCAGAATGGACAATTGGAAAGAGTACCCACTTTGGAAATAGGCAGATGTGAACTGGAATTCCGACCCTGCCAGGCCAGACTTTTACTTAAACTTCTGAGCCTCAAGATTCTCATTTGTAAAATGAGGACAAGGGTGTCCACACGTAGGATTCTTCTGAGAATGTGTGCAAAATTCTTACCTTACTGGGTATATCCCATCTTCAACAACAATAAAATGGTGGCCTACTAATGATGGCATTAATATTCAATACATTTATTGATTGTGTATTGGACACCATAATAAAATTAAAGATGTAATATTATCTCTGATCTTTATTCTTTGTAGAAATGAGGTCTTGCTGTGTTGCTGAGGCTGGTCTTGTACTTCTGGACTCCAGCAAGCCTCCCACCTCAAAGTGTTTAGATTACAGGCTATCTCTGACTTTTAGATAGCTTTCTATTAAGAAGAACAAAACTGAGATAATAATAATAAAGAAAACTAACATTCACTGGGTGTATATCATGGCCTACAAGTACTTCTAAGGGTTTATCTCAGTAAGTGCTTATAACATCCCCAGTACTTACGCATTAACCAATTTTATAGGTGAGGATAGTTTGAAACCCATTTTGCAAAGTAGGGCCTAGAGAGAAATAGTAATTTTTACCAGATCCCTTAGGAAACAGAAGATTTAGGATTCACTTCTGGGTACCCTGTCTCTGGGGCTTGTTTGTACCACACTGGTTTAGGTCTAGACTCAGGCAACAATTCATTTCTAAGATCTGCTCTCAACTTGGGCTTCCCAGGTGGAAATATGAAACAAATCCTAACAGCACCATGGATATATATGAATCCCATTTAGATGTGACTATGATTATCACCTAAGTGGGCTGCCTGCCTGGTCCCTCTTTCTCCATGGCTAACCCATCCTTCCACACTGCCAACAGTTATCTTTATAAAACACAAATCTGATCGTGATACTTCTCTACTTAAAAGGCTCCCTGCTGTCTGCAGAACTGTGTCCAAGATCTCAGCATGGCACAGGAGGACTCTCCCAGCTGGCTCTAACCTTCCTTTCCAGCCTCTGCTTTGCACTTTCTGGCTCTTCAGCATATACTCACATAAGACAGCTCTGTGTGAAAAAAAGGCAGCTAGGTGTGCCGTAATATAACCTCCTGTGTGGTAAAATGAAAAAAACCTTTAAAAATTTGGCATTTTTTTCTTTACATATATTTTGTTGTTGTAAAGTAAAAAGACTTCCTAAAAATTATATTTTAAAAAAGCAGTGCAATTAACAATATCTACACACTGTCAGCTGACTCATGCATATACATATATTAAATTTTTTTTTGTTATTTTTCACCATCTATCAGAGATCTGGTATCTTAGTGGAAGATATCTTGTCACTCTATTTGCAATTCCTCTGGAGTATAACACTCTTCCTTTTCCCTGGAATGCATCCCTTTTCCTCCCTAAGGTTGCCAGCTACTTACTATTCATCCTTTAAATCCAGCTTAAATACCACTCCTCTGCGAACTTTTACACCCAAACCTCTTATGCAGTTGGATTTTCCATCCTCAGTGCTCCCAAGACTGGGAGTATTACTCTCTCTTACAGCATTATTGTTCTGCTTGTAATTATTTATTTATACAACAATAGACTGTATGATCCTTTCCGGAAGTCTTAATCTCTGAATCCCTAGTTCCTACCTTGGTGTTTGGCACACAGTTAAGAACAGGAAAGTCGATCACTAAATACATGAAGAAATGATCAAAGTCTAAAAGTTCCTGCTTTCTTTAGATCTTGCAGGGAAAACACTTGATAGGGGACATGCCTTTGAACACATCATTTACATAAATCAGGCCCATAATAATTGAGAATTGATTTGAAAGGGGTCAGTAAATATCTCAAGAGGTAAGCGTGAATCAAAAAGGCTAACAAAACCAGGCGTGGTGGCTGATGTCCATAATCCCCGGGCTTTGAGAGGCCGAGGTTGGAGGATCTTTTGAGGCCAGGAGTTTGAAACCAGCCTGGGCAATATAGCAAGGCCTCATCTCTACAAAAAATAAAAACAATAAAAAATTTTTACAAGGCTGGCAAAGATGGATTTAAAGTACTTAAATCCAATACCTGAACCATGCGAGGATGGCAAGGTAAATTCTTCGTTTTATTGTTCAAAAAGACAGTAGAGTTTGAGACCAGCCTGGACAGCATAGGGAGACCCCCATCTGTACTAAAAACAAACAAACAAAATAAAAAGAGACTACATACGATAGATCTTGTAAAACATATCTGTGAAAAACATGGCCAGGCGCCGAGGCTCATACCTGTAATCCTACCACTTTGGGAGGCTGAGGTGGGCAGATCACTTAAGGTCAGGAGTTCAAGACCAGCCTGGCCAACATGGCAAAAACCCTGTCTCTACTAAAAAAACAAAAATTAGCCAGGCATGGTAGCAGGTGCCTGTAGTCGCAGCTACTTGGGAGGTTGAGGCAGGAGAATTGCTTGAACCCGGGAGGTGGAGGCTGCAGTGAGTTGAGATCATGCCATTGCACTCCAGCCTGGGCGAGAGTGAGACTCCATCTCTAAACCCCCCCCCAAACCAAATCAAAACAAAACCCCAACCGTTAAAGTACTAAATGCAATGTGGTATCCTATGTTGGATCTTGAAACGGAAAAAAATGACGCCAGGGGAAAAAACTGGTAAAATGGGAAAATCTGGAGTTTAGTAAATAAATAAGCTAACAACACTCTAAGTGTGACCTGTTCCCATGCCATCGCTTTCCCACCATCCTAGCCTGCCTAGCACTTGTAAGAACAGAGGATATGGAGTTCAAGGTGGGTGTTTTCCTCAGTCTCGATTGAAGAGTTTCGCGTTCTTTGGATTAACAACCAGGTCATTCACAATTCAGTGTTCAGTTTTTCTATCGGGGTCCCCCGTCTAGGAGTAACATCCCCTTCTGTCATGTAGACATCCAACTCTGGACTTCCCCTTTAGATTCTGGCAAAAGCCCCACCAGAGCCCCCTCCAGAGCCCGAAGGCGGTCCCTCAGATCGGGAAGGGGTTTTCCTGCCCCTGGAGCCGCGACCGCGGCCAGAGGCTGAGCTGAGCGTCGGCGGAGGGAGGTGCGGGGGGCGCCGCCCACGGCCTCCTGGGTTCTGCGCGCGGGGCTGGGCTGCGGTTGGCCACAAGAGGCATCCATCTTCCTGGACCAGCCCCGCGTTTCCTTGTGGAGCGGGGCGGGGGCTTGGGCGGAGAAGGGCACGGCACGGAGCGCCGTCCGCTCCCGCGAGTCCCGCCCCGCCCAGAGGAGCCCCGAGCTGCGCCCAGGCCGCCGTCGCCCGCAGATTGCTTGCCTGGCGCCCGCGAGGCGCGAGCCGTGTGCGCACCCACAACTTTGCGGCCGCCGGGGGCGCGGCTCCCGCGTGCGTGTGCGAGTGTGCCTGTCACCAGCGGCCTCCTGGGGGCAGCAGCGGAAAGGGAGACGCGGAGAAAGGCAGCCTCGGCGCCCCGCGGCCAGGGAGGCAGAGGCCCCTCGCGGCGCCGGCTCTGGAGACCTAAACTCCGCCGGAGCTGTGCCCAGGGCGCGTCTGAGCGTCACCGCCTTCACTCCCCAGCAGCCGCGGGGACTCGCGTTTGGACTGCGCTTCCTTTCGCCTGCCGGGCTGTAGCGGCGGTGTCTGCGGGCGGAGGAGCGGCGGCCGTGGCAGCAGCATCCCCGGCCCGGGCGGGACCATTGAACGCCGGAGCCGGCGGCTGGAGGCAGGAAGGGAGGGTCGTGGCGCCCGAGCTGGGCGCGTTCCCGGCGCCTGCCCTCGGCCGCTGGCCCTGTCCCGGGCGCTCGGTGCGGGTCTCGAACAATGGTGTGGAGCGCCGGCGCGAGTCCCGCGCCCGCCCAGCGGTGGTAGAGGAAGTGGCCGGGCTCCCGGCGAGGTGGGCAGGGAGACGTCCCCCACCACTCACTCGCTGGAGTTTGCCTGCGCGTCCGGCCTCTCCAGCCCCGACCCCCGGGATCCCCCGGGATCACCGACGGAGCTCAATTCCGAGAGTATGGTGCCAGCGCCCGGGTTAATCTAGTCCTCTCTACTCGCTCCTTTTTCCCTCCTCCTCCTCCTCCTCCTCCTCTCCCTCCTCCCTTCCCTCGGGTCGGCGCTGCCTCTGGGTTCCCGGCGTGTGGGAGTACAACTCTGCCTCTCCAAGGAGAGCGGGGTTGTGGCCACTGAACAGAACTTGTCCATTGAAAGCAAACCCGGAACAGCTGGATAATGTCCACCCCGAGCCGATTCAAGAAGGACAAAGAGATCATAGCCGAGTATGAAAGTCAAGTCAAAGGTAAGGATGGGAGCGGCTGCTTTGCTCCTTTTGTGTGCCTTCTTGTCATTGTGCTCGTGGAGTTGCGTTTCTAACTTGGTGTCTGCTTTGGAGGAAGGTGGTGAGGGGACAGCTCGAGCCCTGGATGAGCCACCCGGGCTTCCTACAAGCCAGTTCCCAGTTCCAATCCTAGTTCTGTCAAACCCACGGGGAACTGGAAACCGGTGACTTCCCCCAGCCAGCTGCCAGCCCGAATCTCAGGTGGGGAGAGAACTGGCTTTAACTTAACCACCTTCAGCTGGACTGGGCAACTTAATGGGAAGCAGGCAGCAGTGGGGGATCCTGTCCAGCTATTATTATCTCCGTCTTGATTCTTTTTAAATGGTATGATTGTCACTATGTAATTTTTTTACAGAATCATTTTTGTAAAGTCTATGAACACCAAGCGGTCCACAGCCTCATTGAGTGCAGGCTATTTCAGATATTTACACCGCTCACAATTTATTAGGGCGAATTCCCCTTTTATTAAATAGCTCCCTAAAAGCCTGGCAGTTAAACGAAGCAGTGACTAGTGGAATCTGACTCCTCCTTTATAATGGGCCAGAATTCAGTGCCATCTTTCATACTCACATGGGAATATTGCTTTATCATTTGCTGGAAGCCACTTGCATGTAAAATGAAGGTTTAAAAATTTAAGTAGAGGCCGGGCGCGGTGGCTCAAGCCTGTAATCCCAGCACTTTGGGAGGCCGAGGCGGGTGGATCACGAGGTCAAGAGATCGAGACCATCCTGGTCAACATGGTGAAACCCCGTCTCTACTAATACAAAAAAATTAGCTGGGCACGGTGGCGCGTGCCTGTAATCCCAGCTACTCAGGAGGCTGAGGCAGGAGAATTGCCTGAACCCAGGAGGCGGAGATTGCGGTGAGCCGAGATCGCGCCATTGCGCTCCAGCCTGGGTATCAAGAGCGAAACTCCGTCTCAAAAAAAAAAAAAAAAAAAAAAAAAAAAATTTAAGTAGTAGTTTTAGTCCGTTTACATTGTCAACTAATGAAAGAAACCTAATTAAGGCTGATTAATTATTTTTACTTTCCACGCGTCGTGATTAAATATATATATATATATATATATATATTCTCTCCAATACAAGTATTTGGTTTTGCTACTGAAGTGTTTCATAAACATATTTGTTAGTTGAATTTTTTTCTCCTCTTTCCTGACGTCTCAGGAGTAGCTTTCCTGATTGAGACAATGGATGGAATGTTGGGGTCCCTGCTGTTCTTCGACACATTCAATGCAAAGTTTATAAAGATTGTTATGTACACACCTGTGTTTGTCTATGCACAGCCTTATGAAAGGGCTACAGAGAAAGGCATCACTGTACTTGCCTTGAGCAAGGGAGGAGCAGCCTGAGTGTTCTTTTGTGTGGTCAAGTTGTGAAAATGCCTGAGTCTGTGAGAGGACCTGGTGGAGAAATCCTGTATCATCCAGTGTGAATCCAGACCAACTCATTGTGGCCGCAGCAAACACAATATGCGAGATAACTTAGGTTATCTTTAGGCTGACCCCTATAATGAAGTTAAACTAAACATTGTTCAGGAGACGCAGATTTTTATCTGCCTGGAATTGTGATAATTTATACTTACAGGAATGTGTTTCATTGCTATGGAACTTGTGTTAGCAGATAAGTAATTATTTCCTTAGAGCCAGGTAAACTTTCTAATGAGATGAACCTTTCGTTTTTTAGTGACTCCAACACAGCCTAAAACCTTTCATTCCAAGACAGGACTCTTGTTCACAACCACCATTTCTCTGTGCAGTTTTTCCACATGGCTCTTTGTGGCAGGTCTTCAAGGGGTGGCGGTCTGTTTTTTCTGCTGCCTGGAGCATTAATTGGCAAATGCACTTCCAAATGCTGATTTCGTTATCTTTGCTCTAACGTCATTTGCCTGAGATCAAGTTCCTTGTTTGAAAATCAGCGAACTGGGATGCGTTGCAATGTGTCTATCAAATTCAAACCAAAGGAAAATTGTGTACATGGTGAAAATCATATTTAGAACTAAGTCTGTCCCACAGAAAGTGACCTTCTCCCAATTTCCTTTAACCCTTCTCCCTTCACACACCCAGGAGTCCCTAGGCTGCTTTAGGACTCAACTGCACCTGCACTGCCCTGCCCTGTGTCTAGGCTTTACCTCCTCCTGCAATAACCTACACATCCAGTGCCTAACCTAGATCACTACATCCATACACAAATGTGGGAATAAGGGAATATCATGGAGTCAGATCATATACGCATTAAAAGGCACAAATTCACTTGGTACTTCTAGGCAAATCAAGAAGAGAGTGGGAGAAGAATAACAGGTAAATAGTGCATGTGGCCAGCTGTCTAATGCAGGGAGAATAGGCCTCTTAGTAAGGATAGCATGGGAGACAAGGCTCTCGTTTTTCTGTACCTTCGCAGAGTGCTAGCCTGTTATTTAAAGGTATGTGTTTTGGGGCTAGGTGCAGTGGCTCATGCTTGTAACCCCAGCATTTCGAGAGGCTGAGGCAGGCAGATCACTTGGGATCAGGAGTTCAAGACCAGCCTGGCCAACATTTTGGTTGGCCCGTCTCTACCAAAAATTACAAAAATTAGCTAGGTGTGGTGGCATGCACTTGTGGTCCCAGTGTGCCTGTGGTTCCACTTGAATCCAGGAGGTGGAGGTTGCACTGAGCCAAGATCACATCGTTGCACTCCAGCCTGAGTGTCAGAGTGAGACTCTGTCAAATAAATGAATGAATGAATGAATGAATTAACATGTATTTGGAACAACCTACTTGTTAAATTACACCCAGTAATTTTATCTGATGATAAAAAAATTTGTTTTATTGCTGAAGGAAAACCCAGCTTGTGGGACTCATTAAGACATAAGTCTAGACTAGGCATGGTAACTCATGCCTGTAATCCCAGCGCTTTGGGAGGCCAAGGTGGGTAGATCACTTGAGACCAGGAGTTCGAGACCAGCCGGACCAACATGGTGAAACCCTGTGTCTACTAAAAATACAAGCCGGACTGGTGATGCATACCTGTAGTCCCAGCTACTCTGGAGGCTGAGTCAGGAGAATTGCTTGAACTTGGGAAGCAGAAGTTGCAGTGAACCAAGATTGCACCACTGCACTCCAGACTGGCTGACAGAGTGAGACTCTGTCCCAAGAAAAACACAATGAATAAACACACATATTGGACACTATAGGTGACTTTCGTGGGTGATTTTAAGAGTCATTTTGATTATGTGTATTTTTTTTAACCTTCCAACTTAGAACCTAACACTCTATTTTCCCTTCTCACTCTTTCCCATTTTCTCTAATAACATCTCTATCTCAGACTCTTTTTTTTGAGACAAAGTTTCACTCTGGTTGCCCAGGCTGGAGTGAAATGGCGCTATCTCAGCTCACTACAACCTCCACCTTCCGGGTTCAAACGATTCTCCTGCCTCAGCCTCCCTAGTAGCTGAGGTTACCGGCATGTGCCACCACACCCAGCTAATTTTGTATTTTTAGGAGAGATGGGGTTTCTCTACTAAACCCCATCCCTACTAAAGATGTTGGTCAGGCTGGTCTTGAACTCTGGGCCTCAGGTGATCCGCCCGGCCTCACAAGTTTTGAGATAATGTTTTGATCTAAAGGAATGACTTCAGATACGGAATTTTGTTTGTTTTGAAGGCGTCTCGCTCTGTCACCCAGGCTGGAGTGCAGTGGTGTGATCTGGGCTTACTGCAACCTTTGCCTCCTGAGTTCAAGTGATTCTCCTGCCTCAGTCTCCAGAGTAGCTGGAATTACCTGCACGTGCCAGCATGCCCAACTAATTTTTGTATTTTTAGTAAAGACGGGGTTTCAACATGTTGAAACACATGTTGAAGGAACTCCTGACCTCAGGTGATCTGCCTACCTCAGCATCCCAAAATGCTGAGATTACAGGTGTGAGCCACCGCATCCGGCCCAGATATGGAATTTTGCCATTGTGGCTGCCTGCACAGGTTTTGAGAACAGACTTCATGGGGCTATTCTTAACTGTGAAAAGAACCGTTCCTGGTGATAATTTGTGATTTTATGTATATGATCATAAATGTATCTAGTTACGTGTATCATTTTGGGCAAATCACTTAGCCTCTCCCTGGGTTTTGGTTTTCTTATCTATAAGATAAAGAGTTGGGATTCTCTTCATCCTAAGTATCTTTTTTTTTTTTTTTTTTCCTGAAACAGTGTCTCACTCTGTCACCCAGGCTGGAGTGCAGTGGCACAATCTCTGCTCTCTGCAGCCTCCTGCCTCCTGGGTTCAAGTGATTCTCATGCCTCAGCCTCCCAGGTAGCTGGGACTACAGGCATGCACCACCATGCCTGACTAATTTCTGTAATCCTAGGTGTCTTTGAATCTAACTGAAGATGTCATATCAGTTCATATTAATTGCTTCATAAAGTTTTCAAGCTTTCAAAATTTTCTCTTGGCTGCTCTATTTTGGGGAGAATCATTTTGGCTTTCACTTTTTTTCATAAGTTCATGGACACTATGTATCAAATGAGTTATTGGATAATTAAAATATATACAGTAAACAATACAGAAAAACAGTAATCAAAACCACATGCAGAGAAGTATAGCACAGAATCATTAAGACAGAAAAGAGGGCCGGGCGCAGTGGCTCACGCCTGTAATCCCAGCACTTTGGGAGGCCTAGGCGAGTGGATCACGAGGTCAAGAGATCGAGACCATCCTGGTCAACATGGTGAAACCCCGTCTCTACTAAAAATACAAAAAATTAGCTGGGCATGGTGGCATGTGCCTGTAATCTCAGCTACTCAGGAGGCTGAGGCAGGAGAATTGCCTGAACCCAGGAGGCGGAGGTTGCGGTGAGCCGAGATCGCGCCATTGCACTCCAGCCTGGGTAACAAGAGCGAAACTCCGTCACAAAAAAAAAAAGACAGAAAAGAATCAGGAATGATACAAGTGGTTAAACAATGGGTAGGTTTAAATCAGGGACAAAAGGCACTCCAAGCAACAATTTTAAAGAATGAATTGAACATTTCATGCCTCTTGGTCAAATTCTCAAAGACTTAGAATTAAGAGAAATAAATCCCTTGTTTGAATAGGCCATTAAAAAGTAAGCATGTCTGGAAAAGTGTATGAAACTCAAACCAGTTGACTATGCTATTTGTTAGCATCTCTGGCAAATAGCTTAGCAGTGGAAGGGATTGAACAATTGGCTAACAGAAGGTTTTGAGATTATCTGTAGACTTTGGTGATCTATGTAATTCTCCTTATATTCTGCAGCAAAAATATTGCGGAGCTACACATGTGGAAACAAAAAAGACTCAAAAGACATGTTTTATGAAGTGAAACTTATAGATGAGAGGCTGTGTTTGTTTTTAATAATGCGTGTTGCTAGTTGCTAAAAATCGACAGTTATTATTTGTAGTATTTTCCTAGAGATAGCACCGTGTTTGTCAACATGCAATATGTACAGAGAGTGCCAAGAAAATCTGTTGTTCTTTGACCACTCTGCAGCCTGACATACAAATAATTCATTTTGGTAGCAGTTGGAACATGAAGAAATGCCAGTTTAATTTGGTGTGGCCCTGCATCATGCTATGGTACTATGAAACCTGTGTCTGCATCTTATGTTCTTTAATCTAACCTAGAATAGGAAGTGGCAACAATTTAAGTTAAGAATTAAAACTTTGTAGCTGGGAGGGACTTTTCTTCTCCAACCCACTCGTTACATGATGCATGTAGCCTAATGACAGAGTTGTACAATTAACGATGACATACCTGGGACCAGAACCCAGGTCATTTTCTTTTCGGTAGTGACAATTCACTTTTAGACTCCTCACAAATTAGATATCTACATAGGAGATAGAACAGTTACCTATTTAGACTTTACATTCATGGTAGGAGTTATAGTTGAACCTAGAAGAGAATAGAAACCCCAGTCTGTGAACAGGAGTTAATTACACTGATCTCTAACCAAGTTGTTTTTTTTCACCAAGACCATTTCAAGAACCACAATACCCAGGCAGCAGCTTCACATGGTGGCCTTTAAGGTTTAGAAAAACAACATGGTTGATATATACAAATAGGATTTGCTTGATGTTTTGGTGAAACTAATTGCAGCTATTGCAACAAAGCCTTTACGGTGCCCTGAAAACGCGATTTGTTAAATGAGCTTCAGAATATATTAAATAATAGTTTTGGAGAAAATTTTGTGTGAAGCAAGACCTTCTGAAACACATGAGGGCTGGATTATAATACAGGGAAGTAAATCTCAGCTCTGACAATCTAGAGTGGTTTGTTTACTCCTGTGCTATGTTGACCAGTTTAGGAGCCAGACAAGTTCAAGTCTGTTCCAGGTTTTAGAGTCTTTGTGAATTGGCCAGACAATTTTTTTTTCTTCAAAATGGGGTCTCACTTTGTCACCCAGGCTGGAGTACAGTGGGTGAACAAGGCTCACTGCAGCCTTGACCTCCTTGGCTCAAGTGATTTTTCTGCCTCTACACCTCAAGTAGCTGGGACTATAGGTACACACTACCATACCTGACTATTTTTTGGTTTCTTGTTTTTGTAGAGATAGGGTTTTGCCGTGTTGCTCAGACTGGTCTCAAACTCCTAAGCTCCTGCCTCAGCCTCCCAAAGTGCTGTGATTAGGGGCATGAGCCACCACACCCAGCCAAGGCCAGACAGTTTAAAAAATTTCATTCATGATACCTATTTTCACTTCAATTCAAACAGCTAACAATTAAGGTAAAGAAAAGGGAATAAATTGTTTGTCTGATAAGTCTATTTATGCTTTAGCAGTGTGAAGGCAGAAATTTGGATTAGAGGATGGGCATGGTGGCTCATGCCCGTAATCAATCCTAGTACTTTGGGAGGCCGAGGTGGGTGGATTGTTTGAGTCCAGGAGTTTGAGACCAGCTTGGTCAACATGTTGAAACCCTGTCTCTACTAAAAACACAAAAATTAGCTGGGTGTGGCGGTGCATGTCTGTAATCCCAGCTACTCTGGAAGCTGAGGCATGAGAACCACTTGAATCCAGGAGGCAGGGGTTGCAGTGAGCTGAGATTGTGCCACTGCACTCCTGCCTAGGTGACAGAGCAAGACTCTGTCTCAGAAAAAAAAGAAGTTTGGATTAGAGACAGTTATGTAAAGTATTTTTGTCAGCTCAGAAATACTTTCTAATTTATTGACAGCATTATCTACTCTCCCCTGTTGATGTCTTAGACTGGGAAGAAACAGAAAATAGTGTTTAAAACCAGGAACTCTGGGCCAGGCACAGTGGTTTACACCTGTAATCTCAGCACTTTGTGGGGCGGAGATGGAAGGATCACTTGAGACTTGGAGTTTGAGACTAGCTTGGTCAACATGATGAGATACCATCCCTATTTTTAAAAAATGAATAAATAATAAAAAAGCAGGAACTTAGGTGTTAGCAGTCTGGCCTTGTCACTAATTAGTTGTGTGACCTCTAAGAGTCAGTTTCTTCATCTGTAAATTAGGGATAATAGTAGTACTTAACCTTGTTGTCCTGTCCTTCCCTTTCCCTTTCCCTTTCCTTTTCTTTCTTTCTTGTTTTTTGGTGTAGTCTTGCTTTGCTCTGTCACCCAGACTGGAATGCAGTGTGTGATCTTGCCTCACTGCAACCTTCACCTCTCAGGTTCAAGTGATCCTCCCACCTCAGCCTCCCATGTAGCTAGGATTACAGGTGTGCACCACCATGCCTGGCTAAGTTTTTTTGTATGTTTAGTAGAGACTGAGTTTTACTGTGTTAGCCAGGCTGGTCTCAAACTTCTGACCTCAAGTGATCCACCCACCTCAGCCTCCCAAAGTGCTGGGATTACAGGCGTGAACCACTGCACCTGGCCTCCTTGTTGTCTTTGTGAGATTGAGGAAAACATTTATCATAGGCTTGGCACATTATAATTAACAAATGTTAGTCATTGTTATCTGTTTAATGTTGGTTTTCTTTCTATCTACTGTATCTTTTTGTTGTTGTTGTTGAGATAGGGTCTCACCCTGTTGCTTAGGCTGGAGTGCAGTGGCCCAATCTTGGCTCCATTCACTGCACCCTTGGCCTCCCCAAGCTCAGGTGATCCTCCCAGGTAGCTGGGACTATATGCACCTGTCATCATGCCTGGCTAATTTTTGTATTTTTTTGTATAGGTGGGTTTTAGCCATGTTGCCCAGGCTCGTTTCACTCCTAAGCTCAAGTGATCTGTCTGCTTGGGCCTTGGGCCTTCCAAAGTGCTGGGATTACAGGCATGCGCCACCTCGCCCAGCCTGTTCTATCTGCTGTATCTTGTTGCATTCTGATTTACATAAGTTTTTTGAAATTCAAATACATAATCGCCAGTCTTTTTACCAGAATGAATTCCAAAATGGACTAATCTTGAATTATCCTAAGAGAGTGCCGTGTGCTTTTAAAATGGAGTGAGTTTCATGGTGCGATTTAAAAGGGAAATAGAATAGGCAAAGCATACAGATTCCCAGCTCATTATAAGGTGGATTTTATATTGTGTCATTATTTTTCATCCAAGTGCAAGTAACGAAGCCTAAAAACATACTTCCTGGCCCTGGGCTGCCATGTATTTAAGAATAACTTTTGTTTTAAATTGTTTCCACCTCTGTTCAGTGATGCTGTGTGGCAAATGAAAACTATAGTTCATTCAGTGGATTTTACTTACCTGTGGGTGAAAAAGATTCTTATGATATCAGATAAAGTCACTAACTTAATCTCATAGTCTTGAGAAAAATATTTGCTTTTAAAATCAATGTAGGAATGAAAATTTCACTTATGACTGCTAATTTGCTTCTGCTTCACTAGAAGGCACTTTGATATTAGAAATCATTGTCTGTGTGTCTTTCACACCCTTTAGTACAAGGCCTCATTAAACATTTATTACATGAGAAGAGGAATAATTTGAAATAATAATTCCTTTATACTGCAAATAAACATGGTGATTATTCAAAATTATCTAGGTTGTCCAAACAAGTTTTACCACAAAATTTTAAGTTGAATTCCAATGGTTTGTAATTTTTTTTTTTTTGAGCTGGAGTCTCGCTCTGTCACCAGGCTGGAGCGCAGTGGCATGATCTTGGCTCACTGCAACCTCCGCCTCCCGGTTTCAAGTGATTCTCCTGCCTCAGCCTCCTGAGTAGCTGGGACAACAGGTGCGTGCCAGCACGCCCAGCTAATTTTTGCATTTTTAGTAGAGATGGGGTTTCACCATGTTGGCCAGGATGGTCTCGATCTCTTGACCTCGTGATCTGCCTGCCTTGGCCTCCAAAGTCCTGGGATTACAGGCATCAGCCACTGTGCCTGGCCAAATGGTTTATAATTTCTGCAGAAAGTCACACAGCTGAAAACATTCTAAACGTCCAGCAGTGGGGAATGGTTAACTAAATTCTACTGGTAAATTGTTAACCAACTTTATACACGCAGTGTTGCATAGTCTTTACCAATGGTTTTTGAACAACATTTTATGATATGGTTAATTGTTTTATAATAATTTAAGAAAAACTGTAAAATGGAAGGTGAAATAATAATTAAAGATAATCATTAAAGATAAAGATAACCAGATAAATAAATAAATCATTAAAGATAATAAATAAAGATAACCAGAGCTAATAGTTTTGAGCACCCACGGTGAGCCAGTCACCGTTGCTTAATGGGTATATTGAGGGATACACTGAATTTTGTATGTGCAAAACAAGTTCTAATGCACAGGAGGAGGAATTTCTGCTTAATTTTCCTATTTAGTATACTTAGTACTTCCTGTATCTTTAGGCCACAGGATACCTGACCCTTGGTAAATTTTTAGGCTAACTGTAAGAATCTGACTTGCAACTGCACCCTCCTTGAGTATGGGAGTAGGCAAGGTAAATCCATGCAAAGCTTAGCCTCTGGATTGAACCTCTGAAAATCAGATTTGTCCATGGATAACAGGATTTCTTGTTTGTTTACAACTCACTGATATACTTTGGTTTTTCCTAGCTTTGAGTTTAGTTAGCATGTGTGTTTGGGAGAGCAAGTTTACTTGCTTATTTGCTTGCTTGCTTTCTGAAATATATATATAAACAGGTACAGAAAATGATCATTTACAATTTAAAGAATAACATTAAGCATTGAACACCTCGGTACTAGCCACCCAGGTTAGGAAACAGAACATTACCAGTGCCTTAGAAACCCCCATGGAATGTTCCTTTCCTAGTAAATCTCCCTTCATCCCACTGCCACTCAACAACAATTCTGAATTTAGTATTAATCATTCCCTTGTTTTCTGTAAAGCTTTACTATCATTTTGTAGCTTTCTTTATAGTTTTGATTAGGATGCACTCATATGTCAAGAATATAGGCCATTTGAACACTTTCTAAATTTTTAATAATATTGAGGAATTGGTATAAATTTTCAAAATTGGAATAATAGTGTTTTGGCATGTATAACAAATCTTTATCTTTTAAAGATACATCCTGAGTAATAATGGATGAAATTAGGACATCTGGAATTTTCTTCAAAATAATCTTGGGGAGGGAAGAAATAGGTAGAGATACAGATAAAATACAATTGACCATGAATTGATAATCAGTGGGTATGTGAGGTTAATTATATTATTCTCTTTATTTTTGCATATGCTTGAAATTTTCCCTAATAAAAAATTCATAACGTGTTCTTATGACTTCAATTTTTTAGTCAAATTATTAAGGTTAATCTACATTAATGTTTGTATAATGTATAATGTATGTAACTGTAATTTCACCGCCAGACTGTGTGCTTTCACTGGTGTATAACATTCCAGTGCATAAAAAAAGTTATAAGCTATTTATTCATTCTATGTGACATTTGAGTTATTTATAGTTTTTCGTTATTGTGAATATTAATAGTGTATAAAATACTGTAGGTGTCTCCTGAAGAGTTTCTCTAGGTGTATACTTGCTAGGTCGTAGGGAATGTGCATGCTTAACTTTACCAGGTAATGTCAAGCCTTTCTCTTACCAGCAGGGGAGGAGAGTTCCACAACCTGAAAAACTCTTGGCATTGAGCAATGTATGAGTTAAGGTAGAGGCTAAGCTGTTATAATAAAGAGAACCCTCTACAAACAGTGACTTTTTTCTTTCTCAGGTAACAGCCTGTAGATGTCCAATCCAGGCCACCAGGACATCTTTGCCCCATTAAATTATTAAGGTTCCTTCCATCTTGTGGTTCTGCCATCACCTAGAGAAGTGAACTTGTCTACTCTTTGAAACCAGGTTTTAAGCATTTCAGTGTTTTAGCTTGTAGGAAGGAAAATGAGCCTTAAGGAGCACATGTCCAAGGTTTTCAAACCCAGCCATTAGTAGTACAGATAATTTCCACTTGTTTAACCAGTGGGAACTTAATAACATAGCCACATCTTGCTGCAAGGGTAGCTGGGAAATATAGTTTCTCTGGATAGTCCTGTTTCTAATTATAACTTGATGGTCATGGCATGAAAGAACAGATTTTGGTGGACAAACAGCAGTCACCATGAAAAACGTTTGTTTTTCTTTTTGAGCAAGAGTCTCACTCTATCAGCCAGGCTAGGGTACAGTGGCGCCATCTCGGCTCGCTGCTACCTCCACCTCCCAGGTTCAGGTGATTCTTCTTCCTCAGCCTCCCAAGTAGCTGGAACTACAGGCGTGCACCACCACACCCAGCTAATTTTTGTATTTTTTAGTAGAGATGGGGTGTCACCATGTTGCCCAGGCTGGTCTTGAACACCTGGGCTCAAGTGATCCACCAGCCTCGGCCTCCCAAAATGTTGGGATTACAGGCATGAGCTACCGTGCCTGGCCAGAATGATTTTCTTTCTTTTTATTTTTAACTTTTGTGGGTGTGTATATCTTACTGATTTGTAAGTTTTGTTTTGTTTTAATATGTTCATGATATTAATCTGTTGCCATTTATATCTATGGCAAATATCTGCCCCCAGTCTGTAGCTTGTATTTTCACTTTTAAAAAGATTTTCTAGGCTGGGTATGGTGGCTTATGCCTGTAATCCCAGCGCTTTGGAAGGCTGAGGCAGGTGATCACCTGAGGTCAGGAGTTTGAGAACAGCCTGGCCAATGTAGTGAAACGCCATCTCTACTAAAAATACAAAAACTAGCTGGGCATCGTGGCGGGTGCTGGTAATCCCAGCTACTTGAGAGAGTGAGGCAGGAGAATCATCTGAACACAGGAGGCGGAGGTTGCAATGAACCAAGATTGCACCATTGCACTCCAGCCTGGGCAACAAGAGTGAAACTCTGTCTTAAATAATTTAAATAAATATATAAATAAATCTTCTTAATAAATAGAAGTTATTCATTTTTAATTTCTTCACTTCTATCAATTATTTATTTTATATTTGGTGTTTAAATAATCCCTACGCTAAAGTCAGAAAGATACCTGTCTATGTCATCTTCTAAATGTTTTTAAATTTTGCTTTTGACATATGTTTTTAATTTATCTGAAGTTTATTTTTCATATTGTGTGAGCTAGGAATTTTTTTGAATTCTTTTCATATAAATGAACTTAAAATTTTATGTTCCATTTGCTAATAGTCTTTTTTCAGAGATATGCTAGCTGCTTCTGTTTTGATGAAAGTTTCACATATGCACAACTCTGTTTTCAAGCACTCCATTGTGTTCTGTTGATTAATTTATTCTTGTACCAATACCAATCACACTATCTTAACTACTATAGCTTTATAATGTCTTTATGTCTGATAATCTAAATCTTCCCTCTTTCTTCTTTTTCAGAAGTATCTTGTGATCTTGCTCCTTTCTCTTCCAAATAAATTTTAGAATTAGTTTGCCTTCCATTGAAAACACATTGGTATTTTGATTGAGTCCAGGAATTTGAGACCAGCCTGGGCAACACAGTGAGACAGTGTCTCCGTAAAAAATTTAAAAATTGGCCGGGTGAGGTTGCTCAGGCTTGTAATCCCAGCACTTAGGGAGGCCAAGGCAGGTGGATCACCTGAGGTCAGGAGCTCATGACCAGCTTTGCCGACATGGTAAAACCCTGTCTCTACTAATAATATAAAAATTAGCCAGGCGTAGTGGCACACGCCTGTAATCCCAGCTACTCGGGAGGCTGAGGCAGGAGAATTGCTTGAACCTAGCGGGTGGAGGTTGCAATGAGCTGAGATCACGCCATTGCACTCCAGCCTGGGTGCAAGAGTGGTACTGTGGTTAAAAGTACATTTAAATGCTGTTTCAGATTATAAACCTCTATCTCTCTGGCTCGTCCTATCTCCCTTCCCCTGTTATGTCTCTCCAGAGCACTTACCATCATTTGGTCTATTTTGTACTGACTTTATCTTACTATGGGGCCCTTAAAGTTCTCTGCTTATGTGAAAGCTCAGTGAGATGGTTAAAAGTAGATTGAAAATAATCCAGCATTTTAATTTCAATGAGAAGGGTCATATGGGGTATGTGTCTATATTTACTGTACTACAGGAAGTCAAAATCCAATATCCAGTCATGTTTTTTTTAGTTCATCAATAATTAGAATTATTTAAATTTATCCAGTATCTATTTTATTATAGTTCAAGTTACTATGGGAAGAATAAGTCTGTGTTTTTATTTCATAAAGATAATTCCTTGGCTCAGGTCCTTGCTATCTTGAATGATGTTTATAATCCAAGAGCTACACACTGAGGAACATGCACGTACAGGAAAGCAAAAAAAAATGTTACATGAACACTTTAAAGTTTTCCATGTTTAGGTTTGTGTCTGCATATGGAAGAATCCAGGATATATGGAAATGTGGGGAAAATATGTTATGAGGATCAGTGAAAGGCTCTGATACGGGCAGAACATGAACACATACGCATTTTTCTGAACAATCTGAGATGGTGTTGGGAAATCTCTGGGGTCTTGGAATTGCAGTTAGACAGTGTGGTCTTTCATTGCAGTATGCAGATGGCAACATTCCTTTCCTTGTAGAGCTGCTTCTACCAGTTTATCCCCTGTGATTCTTTCCTACTCCAAGGCTGGCTGTGCAGACCTATGACAGTATTTTTCCTCCCCCGAGGGGGAGGTGCCACTCCGCAGGCTTTTTGGTGTCACAGCCAACTTGGCACAAGAAGAGCATTTACAAAGATTCCAGCAGTTCTTAAAGCATTCAATGTCACAGTTCCTGGACTGTCATTTCTGACTCCCTTCTCAATTGGTCTGTGGAAGACGTATGGACTTTTGCCCTTCACTTTTATTATTCTGAAGGTGCAGCTTACGCAAACAGTTCCCTCTCACAGACCTCCAGCAATTAAGATAGAACAATAGGTGTCTGCTTATCTTAAATCAGACCTTTTTCACTTCTTAAGATATCCAGATTTTAATCTGGCTTTGAAATTAGCATGTTTTCACCAGTGGAATTCAGCTTTGGAACAGTATTTACCAAGGAGAAGGAGTAGGAAGACAAAGTTTTGCTCATCTTGTTTTACTTATGTAATGGCTCTGTGTATTGTCTTTTGATGTCTTCTCAAAGCAGTTCACAAAGTTTTCTTTCAAAGTAATGACCTTACCCTTCTGCTCATATTGATGACCACAGTTCAAGTACCATTTAGTCGAATTATAATCCCCAAGCACCAGGGGACTGATCATGGCTGCTGGACTGAGTTCTGCCCATTCCCTATCCTTAGAGGAGAGATAGGGAAAAAGAGCACCTTTTTAGAAACTTGCATTAGAAAAGGCAAGAACTGTTTTCACTGAGCCCAGGGCTTGATTAATTTGCTTCCTATTTCTTTGGCTGTGACCAGTTCAGTTTTATTTACATCCTTACAGACGATGGAACGTTGCTTGATAATGATGTGGCACAGAAAGCAGGTAGGTTTTGAGAATTTAGAAAAGATAATTTGTTAGTTTTTGTGTCCCTTAGAAAAGAGTTTTCTGAATACAGTATTACAAAAAAGGAATGAGTGCCTTTTCAAATAATTTCTCCTTTTTATTTTTTTTGAGACAGTTTCTCACCTTATTGCCCAGGCCTGGAGTGCAGTGGCATGACCTGGGCTCACTGCAACCTCTGCCTCCCCGATTCAAGCAATTCTCATGCCTCAGCCTCCTGAATAACTGGGATAACAGGCGTGTACTACCATGCCTGGCTAATTTTGTGTCTTTAGTAGAGACGAGTTTTCATCATGTTGGCCAGACTGGTCTCGGACTCCTGGCCTCAAGTGATCTGCCTGCCTTGGCCTCCCAAAGTGCTGGGATTAGAGGCGTGAGCCACCATGCCGAGCCACAGTTGCTCTGTTTTTAATTAAACTTTGATTACACTTGTATTGACAGTGTTTATGGGAACTCTCAAATGTGTCACCAAAAATCTATATTTGAAAGATTTCCAGACTGTATTATTCTAGATCTAAGAGTTTTAATTATACACATCTATCTGTATTGTTAAAATTAAAACTTTAAACAATTTAAATTTAACAGAGTTTAATAGAGCAAAGAACAATTTGTGAATCGGACTGCCTCCCAAGCCAGAGTAACCTCAGAGAGATTCCAGCACAGCCACATGGTGGAAGAAGATTTATGGACAGAAAAGGGAAAGTGATGTATTAAAAAATGGAAATGAGGTACAGAAACAGCTGAATTAGTTACAGCTCAGCATTTGCCTTATTAGAATGCAGTTTGAACACCCGGTCACCTTTAATTGGCCAAAACTTGGTGATTGGCTCAAGAATAGGTTATAATCTGTTTATATTTCCAGTAAGATTTCAGTTTTCTATGTCTGGAGAAACCTTTAGGCTAAACTTAAAATATATGAGGAGGCAGCTTTAGGCTAAACTTAATTTAACAGCATTCTCTGAATACCTGATCTGTGAATAAGTATATTCTTTGAAGCAGGAACTGTACTTCAAGTTTTCTGTTCAGCATCTAATTCCAAGATTTCCTCAGCAATTGCAGAATTATGTTGTGAAATAATTTACAGAAAGCCTTGTGCACTGTGAGACAAAATAAAAATTACTTTTATTATCATTGCAGTTATTCATCTTTTGGGTATTTCACAATCTCGTAATACCATGTCCCATTTTCAGATGCCATGTGACACTCTGAAATAAGCACACTCATGTAGATTTATATATATCTCATGTAACCTAGTAGTTTATAGCATGGCCTCAGGAGTCAGACTGCTAGGGTCTAAATCTCCGATCTCAGCTACTTTCTCGCAGTTTAACTATGGGCAGATTATGCTTAATCTCATCCTGCCTCACTTTCCTTGCCATTAAAATAGTGATAATGATAGTACCCATTTAAGAGCATTATTGAGACAAGTGTTGAACTGTCTATCACATAGAGTGCTCAAAATATGTGAATGTATGACCACTTTTATAAACTCTGCCCCTGAAAGCAATGAAAATAAATGTTAGGTTGCAACAGACTTAGTAGCCAAGAGGTGCCAAAGGAGTACATGGGGACTAAACATAATATGGTATCTAGATAGGATCCTGCAACAAGAAAATAACCTTAGGTGAAGACAAAGGAAATCCAAATAAAGGATCAACTTTAGTGAATTAGAAAAAATTGTTAGCCTGGGAAAATAAAACATTTTCTTTTTTTTTTTTTAATTCCACTCATATAACTTTATGGTTATATAAAAAAATGAACTTGTTGATAAGACGAAAAATGGAAGTTCTCCCCTTTCCAAACATAACTACTCTTAATGGCTCAGAGTATTATGTTGGTGCAAAAGTAATTGCAGTTTCACACCGGGAGTTTTAAATCATTATAACTAGGCTCAAACACATTTTTATTAATCAAATTAGGAACCATTACAGTAAACACAGTTTTGCCAATGAGAAATATGTTTGTTTATTCCGGTAGAGTGAAAATCCGTGGGCCAAATGCAGTGTGGCTCACGCCTGTAATCCCAGTACTTTGAGAGGCTGAGGCAGGTGGTTCACTTGAGGTCAGGAGTTTGAGACCAACCTGGCCAACATGGCAAAACCCTGGTCTCTACTAAAAATATTAAAATTAGCTGGACGTGGTGGTGGGCGCCTATACTCTCAGCTACTTGGGAGGCTGAGGCAGGAGAATCACTTGAACCCAGGAGACAGAGGTTGCAGTGAGCCAAGACCCTGCCACTGCACTCCAGCATGGGGGATAGAGTGAGATTCAGTCTCAAAAAGAAAAAAAAAAAAATCTGTGCTTCATTATTCAGTAAATTCTTGAAAAGCATTTTCTGCATCCTGCTGGTTGTGGAAGTGTTTTCTCTGCAAAAAGTCATCGAGATGCTTGAAGAAGTGACAGTTGTTTGGCAAGAGGTCAGGTGAACATGGTGGACGAGGCAAAACTTTGTAACCCAATTCCTTCAACTTTTGGTTGTACAATGTGCATTTGGCCATTGTCGTGGACAAGAACTGGGCCTTTCCTGTTGACCAGTGCTGGCTGCAGACATTGCAGATTTTGGTGTATCTCATCCATTTGCTGAGCATACATCTGAGATGTAGTGGTTTTGCAGGGATTCAGAAAGCTGTAGTGGATCACACCAGGAGCAGATCACCACACAGTGACTATGACCTTTTCTGGTGCAAGTTTGGTTTTGGAAAGTGCTTTGGAGCTTCTCTCAGTCCATCGACTAAGCTCATCATTGCCAGTTGTTGCATCAAATTTTTTGTCACACGTCACAATCCGATCGAGAAATGGTTTGTTGTTTCACAGAGTAAGAGAAGACGGACACTTCAAAATGATGAGTCCTTTTATTTTTGTTCAGCTTATGAGGCACGCACTTATCAAGCCTTTTCACCTTTCCGATTTGCTTCAAATGCTGAATGACGTAGAACAGTTGACGTTGAATTTTTTGGCAACTTCTTGTGTAGTAGTAAGAGGATCAGCTTCGATGATTACTCTCAGCTGGTCATTGTCAACTTCCCATGGCCGGCCACTATGCTCCTCCTCTTTGAGGCTCTCATCTCCTTTGCATAACTTCTTGGCCTACCACTGCACTGTATGTTCGTAAGCAGTTCCTGGGCCAAATGTCTTGTTGATATTGCAAGTTGTCTCCACTGCTTTCTGACCCATTTTGAACTCCAATAAGAAAATCACTCGAATTTGCTTTTTGTCTAACATCATTTCATTGTCTAAAATAGTTATAAAATAAACAGCAAGTAATAAGTCATTAGCAAGAAAACATAAAGTGAGAAACATGCAGTAAAATGATGTATAACATAACCACATTTATGTAAAAACGTGTTCCAGTATCAGACAGCAAATTTCAACAATGCAAAAACCACAGTTACATTTGCACCAACTGATCCTTCCAATGGCATCATTTGTATTTATTTATATTTATAATAGTTAATCTATTTACTTATTGAACAAATGGGATAATTTGCAGAATAGTTAATGTAGACTTTTTTTTTTTTTGGCTGAAAAATACATCATCTATACCAGTGCTACTCAGGCATAGTTCTTAGACCAGTGCTGTGCTGGTCAGCAACATGTTTGTTACCCATCTATGAGGAGATAAGGAAAGCGACGAGGTAAATCATGACATTTCTTTCTTTTTTTTTTTTTTTTTGAGACAGGCTCTCACTGTCACCTGGGCTAGAGTGCAGTGTCATGCTCATGGCTCACTGCAGCCTCAATCTCCTGGACTCAAGTGATCCTCCCACCTCAGCCTTTCGAGTAGCTGGGACTACAAGTGTTCATCATTATGCCCAATTAATTTTTGTATTTTGCCATGTTTCCCAGGCTGGTCTCGAACTCCTGGGCTTGGATCCTCCTACCTTGGCCTTCCAAAGTTCTGGGATTACAAGCGTGGGCCACCACGCCTGGTCTCGACACCGCTTTCTTTATTCAGAAAATCTTGCTACAAACCAATGTCAGTTAAACTAAACAGTGCTTACTGATGTGATACTTTAGATTCTGACCTAAGCTTCTTATCTTATTGTAGATCTGAAATGAATAGTTCACTGACCTTCATCTGAGTAGTGCTGGTCTGCACCATTCCATATAAACATATAAAGAGCTGCCTTATCCCTTTAAGAGTTATTGCTATTACTTGTTTTTCTTTTTTTTGATTTAGAAACAAGATTGTCTTTCAAATGGAATAGTGGTGGCATCTACCAATAGCCACCTCTGTACTTTTATCTGCATCAGTTTCAGTGATTGAGCTTCATTTAAAGAGTCAGCACTGTAGAGGGTGAGACCTTGGATAAAGCCAATTCAAATTATGGCTACTCTGGAACCTCAATTTTTTTTTTTTTTGAAACAGAGTCTTGCTCTGTCTCCCAGGCTGCAATGCAGTGGCATGATCTCGGCTCACTGCAACCTCTGCCCCAGGGATTCAAGTGATTCTCCTGCCTCAGCCTCCCAAGTAGCTGGGATTACAGGCATGCACCACCATGCCCAGCTAATTTTTGTATTTTTAGTAGAGACGGGGTTTCACCATGTTGATCAGGCTGGTCTCGAACTCCTGACCTCATGATTTGCCCGCCTCAGCCTCCCAAAGTGCTGGGATTACAGGTGTGAGCCACTGCGCTTGGTCTGGAACCTTAATTTTTTAATCTGAAAAACAAGTATGATGAATGAATTTTTTTTTTTTTTTTTTGAGTCAGAGTTCACTTTTGTTGCCCAGACTGGAGTGCAATGGTACGATCTTGGCTCACTGCAACCTCTGCCTCCTGGGTTCAAGAGATTCTCCTGCCTCAGCCTCCCAAGTAGCTGGGATTACAGGCTTGTGCCACCATGCCTGACTAATTTTGTATTTTTAGTAGAGACTGGGTTTCACCATGTTGGTCAGGCTGGTTTCGAACTCCTGACCTCAGGTGATCCACCCGCCTCAGCCTCCCAAAGTGCTGGGATTACAGGCATGAGCCACCATGCCCGGCGCTCACAACAATCTTATAAGGTAGGTTCATCTTAAAAGATTCATTCGTCATGATCAGGCTCAGTGGCTCATGCCTGTAATCCCAGCACTTTGGGAGGCTGAGGTGGGTGGATCACCTGAGGTCAGGAGTTCGAAACCAGCCTGACCAACATGGAGAAACCCAATCTCTACTAAAAATACAAAAATTAGCAGGGTGTGGTGGCGCATGCCTGTAATCTCAGTTATTCAAGAGGCTGAGGCAGGAGAATCACTTGAAAAAGATTGCGTGAAGATTAATGATTAAATGAAATTATACCTAAAAGAGCTTAACACTTTTTTTTTCTTTGAGACGGAGTCTTGCTCTGTCGCCAGACTGGAGTGCAGTGGCACGATCTCGCCTCAGTGCAACCTCCGCCTCCTGGTTCAAGCGTTTCTCCTGCCTCAGCCTCCTGAGTAGCTGGGACTACAGGCACGTGCCACCATGCCCAGCTAATTTTTGTATTTTTAGTATAGATGTGGTTTCACCATGCTAGCCAGGATGGGCTCTTGACCTCGTGATTTGCCTGCCTCGGCCTCCCAAAGTGTTAGGATTACAGGTGTGAGCCACTTTGCCCAGCCAGGCTTAACACTTTTTTGGCAAGTAGTAAGGACTCGGTAACAATGAATTGCTATAATAGTATCATTTACTACTACCAGAGGCTATGGTCTTAATTAGTGACAACTTTTTTCCTAAATAATTTAAAACTCATCTCCAAAGAAGTTCAAACTTAACAGATTAAAATCTTGCAAAGCAAATACTAAAAAAATGTGGATTTTAATAGTGTTTTAGAAAAGCAGGGAGGTATTTATCACCAGAAACTATGCTTTGCCCAATGTTAAAGAGTATTGTGTTGTTAGGCTTTCTATAACATTTGGCTACAAAGAGACATTTTGTTACAATTTCTTATATCATCATTAAGAGAATCTCAAGGGCTGATAGATTTTATTTTCAAATAAATATATATATAGAATTTTTAATTTTTTTTGAGACATCTCTTGCCCAGGCTGGAGTACAGTGCCACGAGCTCAGCTCACTGCAACCTCCACCTCCCAGGTTCAAGTGATTCTCCTGCCTCAGCCTCTTGAGTAACTGGTATTACAGGCATACACCACCACGTCCAGCTAATTTTTTTTTTTTTTTTTTTTTTAAAGACGGGGTTTCACCATGTTGGTCAGGCTGGTCTTGAACTCCCGACCTCAGGTGATCCACCTGCCTTGGCCTCCAAAGTGCTTGGATTACAGGTGTGAGCCACCACGCCTGGCCAATTTTTTTGTATTTTTAGTAGAGACAGGGGTCTCACCAGGTTGGCCAGCCTGGTCTCTAACTCCTGACTTCAGGTGATCCACCTGCCTCAGCCTGTCGGTTCTGGGATTATAGGTGTGAACCATAGCACCTGGCTATATGTTTCTACAGGGTCTTTCTCTTTTACCCAGGCTGGAGTGCAGTGGCATGATCTCAGCTCACTGCAGTCTTGACTTCCTGGGCTCAAGTGATTTTCCCACTTCAGCCTCCCAAGTAGCTGAGCGCACCAGCAAGCCCAGCTAATTTTTTTGTAGAGACGGACAGGGTTTTGCCATGTTGCTCAAGCTGGCCTTGCTATATGCCAGCCTTGACCTCCCAAAATGCTAGGAGTATAGGCATGAGCCACTGTACCAGGCCTGAATTCATGTGCAGTGGGGGAGTACTGTATTAATAGGGGGAGAGGTAATATTTCAGTAAGGAGAATATTAATAGGGGGAGAGGTAATATTTCAGTAAGGAGAATATTAATAGGGGGAGAGGTAATATTTCAGTAAGGAGACCACTCTCACCATAAGATCTGTAAATGTCTCCTTAACTTTTAAGTGATAGCAATAGTTCCAAAAGATCAGACCACTTCTTTATTCTCTTGATGTCTCTAGTTTTGACTTATCTGTTGATAAGATCTACTTTTAGTATAATTTTCAGAAAAGTGAATTGCTATGATTTTATTGTTAGTGGTGGTATTGTTGCTATAGATATAGATTGCTCTTCCGTTAACCTGCACTGGTTGTTCACTAGTCGTGTCAAAAATAAATAAGCTGCCAGACAAATTTAAAAAAACCAATAGTTATTCCATCTGGCTGTCAAAGGTGTAATCCTCCCATTTGCTTCCAGATAGGAGATATATATATATATATATATATCTCCTGTTAAGACACTAAGGTCTGTTTTGTGCTGCTGTAACAGAATACCACAGACCAGGTAATTTATAATGGAAATATATTCATTGGCTCACAGTTCTGGTTGCTGGGAAGTCCCAGGTGGAATGTCTGGCATCTGATGAGGGCCTTCTTGCTACGTCATCCCAGGGCAGAAAGGCAAAGAGAGGATAAGAGATAGGGCAAGAGGGGACCAAATGTATCTTTTATAAGGAGCCCACTCCAGAGATAACAATAATGGCATTAATCTATTCAGGAAGCCAAAGCCCTCATGGTCTGATCACCTCTTTAAAGTCCCACCTCCCAACACTACTGCACTGGGGATTAAGTTTCTAACACATGCTTTTTTGGGGACACATTCAAACCACAGCACCCTTCTAAAACACCCAAAATAGATACTCACTGAATGTCCTTGGTCAGCTTATTCTCATAAGTCTTCCATAACTTAACTCTGATTTTTCCTGTGTTCATCTATAAGTATTCACTATGCCATTAAAGTCTTTATAATTTGATTGTCTCCTTAATGATGAAGCAGAAGAAAGCTTGGGTTTATACTGATATTTGTAATCTAATCCAAAATGCCTGAAATCCTATATGAAAGTTTACTATTAGGTTGCTGCAAAAGTAATGGCAAAAACGGAGATTACTTTTCATCAGCCTAGTAGATATAATATGAATGTTGCCTGGGGTTATTGTTAATGTCTTAGTAACAGCAGCGTACATTTACAGTGTGTTTTTTTACGGAGATCATATTAGTGTCACATTACAGATAGGTAAAAAGAAACTCAAAACTTAGAAACTTGAGGTCATTTTCCCAAGATCACATACCTGCTAAATGGTGGAGCCACCAGGGTCCAAACCTGTGCTGTAACTATCCTGCAGCGCTGCATCAGGGTGCCATCTTAAAAAGAGGTTAAATACTTACATTGCATGTCATTCATTCTGTTTAAACTTCCAAAACACTAGGAAGAATGATTGCCATCTTCGACTTAATAAATAGAGTTTTAAGTTCAGATAAAAGTCTGCATTTTTTTGTTTTTTGTTCAACAACTATGTGCTAACATAAAGTTGTTGTTTTATTATTACGTCAGTGGATTACTTGAGGAAACTCATGGTGAAGCTACCTCTTCATATTCATTAGAAAAGGTGGTTTGGGTAGAACTTGCCCTGAGGAGAAGAAATAAATTTAAAATGAAAAAAAAAAAAAGAAAGAAAAGGCAGTTTGGGGAGAAACATTTTTTAAAATCCTAAATTGGAATGAATACTCTTGCTAAATGCAGTGTCCTACTCCTGTGCGTAATAGGAATCACTGCCTCAGCTCCTTGTTACTTCCACCACATGGCTTTGCTAGTTTCCAAATGAAGAGGTTTCTCCCTATCTTTATTTTATTTATTTATTTAAGAGAGTCTTGCTCTGTGGCCCAGGCTGGAGTTCAATGGTGCGGTCTCAGCTCACTGCAACCTCCACTTTGGAGTTCAAGTGGTTCTCCTGCCTCAACCTCCTGAGTAGCTGGGATTACTACTACTAAAAAATGACCAGCTAATTTTTGTATTTTTAATAGAGATGGAGGTTTTGCCATGTTGGCCAAGCTGGTCTTGAACTCCTGAGCTCAAGCAATCTGCCCACCTTGGCCCCCCAAAGTACTGGGATTAGGGATCATAGGAGCGAGTCACCACACCCAGCCTTCCTATCTTGATTTTCTTGGGAAATAAATTGTATCTCTTCAGTTTCTATCTCTTCTCTTGATTTTATTTAAGTGTTCATTCACCTTTTGTTGTTGGTCCTCTTTGAGTGGTGCTAGGAATTCTGGTAGAGCCACTTGACACTGGCCCCACCTCAAGACCCCAGATTTGCATTTCTAACAAGTTACCACCTGAGACTGTTGCTGTAGGTTAAGGACCACACTTTGGGAACCACTGCTGTAAAAATCAAGCAATTTTGTAACTTACTTAAGTTAGTCAATTTAAATGCTAATTTCCTCCCAATTGCCCAAAGATCTTTTACCTTTCTTAGAGTTGCTCTCAATGGATATCAAATCATGGCTATTTAAACTAAGATTCTTGAAAATGAATGTAGCTTCTTACTTTTTTGCTTTGCCATTTTTCCTTCATTTTCATATTTTATTACTTCCTCAAATTATAAAGCGCCTTTTCATGCCACACCTGGGTACGCTGAACTCTAAAGTGGGCGCCTGATGAGCCCGTGAGGATTAACGGTTCAATTTCCCTGCAGATCTGCATGTGCTTTTGAACTAAGGAAAAAGAACACAGGGCAATGTAACCCTCCTTAGGGCTTCGCGAGCATGTTTCGGTTTTCTGCAGTTACCACCAGCTCTTAGGACAGGCATCACATTTGACACCTGACTCTAGAACTACCGAAGTGCAAAGTTTTTGTAGGTTATGGCTCATGTAAGTTAGTGTGAAGTTGGGAGTTTTTCTTTAAATAGAACATTTTGTTATGTTTCATGAGAGCTTTTGTTTGATTATTTTTGTACCATAGGTCTACTGGCAATTTATAAAATTGCTTTAGCAATAGTTACATGTGATTACAACTTACATGAGGGGTAGGATCTCAAGTCAGACAACAAGGAGAAAACATTTTGTAAAATTACACTTGAAAATCCCCAGGTCACCAAGAAGTGCATCCATGAAAGCTCTAAAACCAGAAATTAATATAAGTTTCCCTTTGCTTATGGGCTGTGGCCCCACCCTTCCCCATGGCCATGGTCTAGTTGAAAGAGGGAAAAGGATGTTAGGGGAAATAGGATTTTGCCCTTTCTCCTTTATTCCCTTCCAAGTAAACATAGACATGTGGTTCAACTCCAATAAATTAAATGCACTTGTACTGTGACTCCATTATATTGTTAAGATAATTGAATTACTTGATTCTGGGTCACTGGTTTAAATTCTTTTACAGTCATGCTGGAATTAAGTATCATAAGTTCATCCATTCATTCAACAAACATCTATTGAATATCTTTATAGATTCATCAAGGACAGGGATTTGTTTTTTATTGGGGCACTTGTTTTGTCTTATAGTAGTCACTCAGGCAGAGTTTGTTGAATAAACAGTGAAACACAGTCTATGTCTTTTTGTGGTTTGTATCCTGGTTTTAAGGTGGAAAAGTAAACAAAAATTTGCCATAGAGTGTATTAGAGATACGTTACTTTATGGAAATGTTGTGGAGGAAGAAATTCATTTTGCCTGCAAGAGTACAATGCAAAGTCATGAGAGAGACATCTGGGCTAGACCTTGATGGATGAGGAGGAGTTAGTTCTCTAGGAAAGGAGGGGCATTCCAGGTAGAGGAAAGGCTTCTCAAAGCATTCTAAAATGTTTCCTTTTTAACAATCCTGAGCTTAGTGTTTTAAGTGCCTTGAGCAGAGTAGTTTAAGAGATAAGAATAGACAGGTAATGCTAATGATAGCTAATAGCTCTTGGGCATATAGTTTGTACCTGGCAGTGTAAGTCAATTTTATGTTATTTTGCTTAAATCTCACAAGAAATACTCACTACAAATCCCATAATCTCATTTTCTCTATTAGAAAACAGGAAAATTGGCCCGGCATGGTGGCATATGCCTATAATCTCAGCACTTTGGGCGGCCAAGGCAGGTGGATCACCTGAGGTCAGGAGTTTGAAACCAGCCTGACTGACAAGGTGAAACCCAGTCTCTACTAAAAATACAAAAAATTACCTGGTTGTGGTGGTGCATGCCTGTAATCCTAGCTATAGGAGTCTGAGGCAGGAGAATCGCTTGAACCCAAGAGGCAGAGGTTGCAGTGAGCGGAGATCATGCTATTGCACTCCAACCTGGGTGTCAAGAGCAAAAATATGTCTCAAAAAAAAAAAAAGAAAAAAGAAAGAAAAAGAAAACCGAGGAAAGTTGAATTTACCAGAGATGACATAGCTAGTGAGATAACATCTATTATGTTATATATGCCTTGGCTGAATGCCATATAAACGTTAGATTTTGTGAACAGTAGGGAGCTATTCAAAGTGATAAGGTCAAAGGTGAGTGTGAAGGATAGATTGAAAACCCTGAGTGGAAGGAGGCCAGTTTAAAAGTCTCCTTGTACTCTTTAGTAGCATGCTGAAGCCTTCAGTTTCATCTTGACCTTGAAAGATATGAAGGAGATATGAGAGGTGAATCAAGAGGACTTGATGACTCATGGGAGGGAGAAGTGACTGATCTATGAGGTTTACAGAGTGGAGATTAAGACACACAGTGCTGTACTGGAAGAAAATGTCATCTTTTTTAGTTGTCTCCTTTTCTGTTTTTTTGTATATGTAATATCTAAAATATATTCACAGACTAGCAGACATGCATAACCTGTAAATGTAGAAATAGACACACATTGAGATGATGCTCATTTTTTCTTTATGGGGTCTATCATCAAAATGTTTGGAGTTGCTGGGTATGGTTGCTTGCACCTGTAATCTCAGGTACTAGGAAGGCTAAAGTGAGTAGGAGATCTAGGCTACAGTGAGTTATCATTGAACTACTGCACTTCAGCCTAGGTAACAGAGTGAGACCCTGTGTCTTAAAAAAAAAAAAAAAAAAAAAAAGGCTTGAAGTGAAGACTACTGATTCAAGCATATCTAAGAGATGAACCACCATACAGAGGTAACTAAACCACTGGGGCACGAAAGACTGAAGAGGTGAGGTGAAAATATGATTACCTGCACTTTTACGTCTGCAGGTGATCATTTTAAGTTCTTTCTCCTTTGAACCATATGTTTTTCTGCATTTCTGAATAATCCAAAGCAGTTTTATTTTTCATTATTATTTATTTTTGAGATGGAGTCTTGCTCTGACGCCCAGTCTGGAGTACAGTGGTGTGATCTCAGCTCACTACGACCTCTGCCTGTTCTTCTGCCTCATCCTCCTGAGTAGCTGGGACACAGCGAGCACCACCACACCTGGATAATTTTTTGTATTTTTGGTAGAGACAGCAGTTTCACTATGTTGGCCAGGCTAGTCTTGAACTTCTGACATCAAGTAGTTTGACAGCCCTGGCCTCCCAAAGTGTTAGGTTTACAGGCATGAGCCACTGTGCCTGGGCCCCAAACATTCTTAAAGTCAGGATAAAGGTACTAAAGGGAAAAAGGTATTCCTTTCTTGTGGGAAAGATTCTGTTCAATCTGTTCTTGGCCTTGGAAAATGTTAGAAGTGGAATGGACATTAATATCATTTAATCCAACTTCTCTCTACCTATTCAGAATCTCAGACACGTAGTAATATGGCTTTTGCTTGAATCCTTTCAGGGGTAGGCAGCCAAGCCCTTCACAAGGAAGTTTGAACAGATGAATTGGTAGAGCTCTTCCTTTTACAAGGCACAATTTGCTGCCCCATTTGCAACTTTTATATATTTCCTCCCCTTTAAAAAGTTATAAAACCAGTAACACTATACATAGTGCTGTACAGTTTTCCAAAGCACACTTGTACGTATGCAGACAACACTTGATGCTCCCAATTCTCTTATAGAGTGGGCAGGCATATGTTTGTTCTGATTAAATCAACGAGGAAGGCCAGGTGCAGTGGCTCACGCCTGTAATCCCAGCACTTTGGGAGGCTGAGGCAGGCAGATCACTTGAGGTCAGGAGTTCAAGATCAGCTTGGCCAACATGACAAAACCCCATCTCTACTAAAAATACAAAATTAACTGGGCGTGGTAGCACACACCTGTAATCCCAGCTACTTGGGAGGCTGAGGCAGAAGAATTGATTGAACCCAGGAGGCGGAGGTTTCAGTGAGCCAAGATCATGCCCTTGCACTCCAGCCTGGGCAACAGTGTCCTCTATAACTTAGGAATCAGAGCACTGTTTGTGAGATTAAATTAGGTAACTCTTGGAAAGTTGTTGTGAAAGCTTGGCTTAGAGTTAGAAGTAAAACAAATGTAAATTTCTTACTTTTCCTAATTCTTGCTAATAAATTTAAAAACTCTTCATATGTCATGTTTATCTTTGTTAAATTTTCTGTTGGGGGTTCAGTTCCATCATGTAAGCCACTGCAGATTACTTTATACTTCCGTCATTTGTCTTTTTTTTTTTGAGACAAAGTCTTACTCTGTTGCCCAGGTTGGAGTGCAGTGGCACAATCATAGCTCACTGCAGCCTTGAGCTACCAGGCTCAAGAGATACTCCCACTTCACCTCCTAAGTAGCTGGGACTATAGGCACGAACCACCATGCCTGGCTAATTTTATTATTTTTATTTTTTTCTAAAGTCAGGCTCTTACTCTGTTCCCTGGCCTTCATTTGTCATTTTAGTTATAATAATCATTAATGCCATCTTGATTTTGAGAAGGTGAGAAATTTGACTATTTCAAAAATCATGAAAAGATGCATTATCAGAAAGAAATTTAAATGATTTCCAGTTTAAGGAACTTGACTGTTTTTTAAATATTTTATTTTATATGACATGAAATGGGTTACCTGACTGCATTGCAGCCATATTAGTACTAAGTGGGAAGGAATGAGGGTAACTGTTCCTTTTCATTTGGAATGTTCCCTTCATGGAGTCAATTATGTGATAAATGCGTATGTATTTCTTTGGAATTAAGTATTTGAAGAAGAAGGATCAGTTCTGTTGGAATCAAAATTATCTTTTTGCTCTTCTCATATTGTCTGTAGAGAAAAAGTATTTTATTTTTACTGAGAAATCTGCCACTTTCAGGGATTTTACATCTTGATAGACGTGAACGCCCTTTAACACCTGCTAGCTAATGAAAGTGTACGTTTAGACTGCCAAACCGTGAACTTTCTGAGGACTGAAATCCAGTCTGAATTTTCTCTTTGTTATTGGCACATGACACAGTGCCTGTCACTTAGAATGAAATAATAGTTGTCTGTTGATTGAAGGAAATGTTACTTATCACTGTATCCATTGATATATAGTGAATATAGATTTATTAATAAATATTGGGAGTTCATGCTGTATCTTCTAGGTTGAAAAATACATTTCAGATAAAATATATACATTCAGGAAAAAGAAATAATTCTCTTCACAAATGTACAGAATTCTATTGAGTGCTTCTCTATATAAGAACAATTAAAATGTAGGAAATGCTTTATCAACAATAATTGCTCTTTAGAGTAACCTAGAAGTTTTCCTCTGAAGAATGCATATATTCACTTGTCCCCTAACACTTTGGTAATGGGCATATTGCCAGGGTCCCTGACTGAACTCACTCAGTCCAGAATACCAGTCCTACAGTCTCTACTTTTAGCTAACAATGGATAGCCATATATGCACATGTGTGTGTGCACGTGTGTGTGCACGTATGTGTGTGCATGCATGTGTGTGTTTTAGGCTCGTTCTTCAGGTTTAATCAAATATATTTCTCCAAAGATGAAGAATTTTCCCATTTCCTGTTTTTGATTTTTTTTCCCCAGTAAGCTCAGCTTTGCAGGGAGTCCATTATCTGTTGTATCAATTTTCTAGCAATTTCTTGGGCTCTTGAGGGACAAGCTGGGAAGAATTCAAGGCCAGATACAGTGTGGCGAAAGTATCCCCAGTTATGACTCTCAACAGTTTTGGAAAATGTTAGTAAATAATTTGGAAAATGAAGGATGGTGCATTCAGCGTATTCCTTCTCTCCATGGTGGAGTTGTTTATATACATAGTTTTTGCTATGTTCAGTTCCTCTCTGGTAAAATGCTCCTCTTTATTTTATTTCATTTGAGTCACTTTCTCAATCAGTATGTTTTGTATGCCAAATTCCAGATCTTTATATTTTCTTCTACTGTTTTGCCATTTAGATTTCTCGACACAAATTTAATCTGAGAAAAAATAATCCTAATGTCCTGACTTCTTGTGGGAAATTAAGAAACTTCAGTTTTACTGGCTTTTTCTGAAATCTAGAGTCTGATGTTTGCCACTTGAAGTCTTCTAAATTTAATTCCCATTTGATGTAAACTCTTCTTTTTTTTTGGAGACGGAGTCTCGCTCTGTCACCCAGGCTAGAGTGCAGTGGCACAATCTCGGCTCACTGTAACCTCCATCTCCTGGGCTCTGGCGAGTAGCTAGAATTACAGGCATGTGCCACCATGCCTGGCTAATTATGTATTTTTAGTAGAGACAGAGTTTTGTCATGTTAGCCAGGCTGGTGTTGAACTCCTGACCTCAGGTGATCTGCCCTCAGTTGCCTTGGCCTCCCAAAGTGCTGGGATTACAGGTGTGAGCCACCACGCCCAGCCAAACTGTCTTCTTTAAAAAAAATATGTTCCACGTTATATTGTCAATATGTTCCTTGTAGCTAAGGAACATTTGCTGCATGGGTTGACCATACACAATGAGATGTAATTTTACTTCTCAGTTGGAATTTTTAAGGATAATAGTCTATGTAGTTGAGGGTGGTATGATAAATGTAATTTCTCACTAGGAGTGGGAGTGAAAATTGATACAGTCTTTCTAGAGTATAATTTGGCTCTGTAATCTTACTTTTAGAAGTCTTTCTAGAGGAAATAATCAGAGATGAGGATGAATATTATGCATTAGAATGCTCATCATAGTTTTCTTTAAAACATCAAAGTTATGACTGGGAGCGGTGGCTCACACCTGTAATCCCAGCACTTTGCGAGGCTGAATTGGGAGGATTGTTTGAGCCCAAGGAGTTCAAGACCAGCCTGGTAACACGATGAAACTCTGTCTCTACAAAAAATACAAAAATTAGCCAGGCATGGTGGTGTGTGCCTATGGTTGCATGTAGCTACTCAGGAGGCTGAGGTGGGAGGATCACTTGAGTCTGAGAGGTGGTGGTTGCGGTGAGCTGAGATCTGCACCACTGCATTCTATCCTGGGTGACCAAGTGAGACTCTGTCAGAAAGAGAGAGAGAGGAAAGAAAGAAGGAAGAGACAGGGAAAGAAAGGAAAGAAAGAAAGAGAAAATGACAAGCCACATAAATATTCAAGAGCCAATAAATAAATCAATTATGGTATGTAAAAGTGTAGGAATAATATGGAACCATTACAAAGTATGACTTTTGAAGAGTATTAAAGGAAAAAGAAACTCTTTTAGAAATCCCATGAACAGGGAAAAATATGATGGATAAAATACAGTATATACCAGAATATATTACAGTTATTATTTCTGAGTAAATGGGATGGACAGTTTTTTAAAAACTTCTTCTTTGTGTGTTTATTTTCCAAATTTTCTATAACAAATGTATAATATGTTGATGATTAAATGAATGAAGATATAAGCACTAGAAGGATGTCTGGCCTTATAGTGAACTCTCAAATATGAGATTTCACTGTTGCTATGACGTAATTACTTTTATAATACATAAAGTATTTTTAAAAACTCACTCTAATTATAATTAATTATTAATTATTTGTGTAACTACTTGTTTAATGTTTGTCCTGTATCCTCCATCGACTTTGGTCCTTCATAAAAATTTTTTTTTGAGATAGGATCTTGCTATGTTGCCCAGGCTAAGTGCATGATCATAGTTCACTGCAGCCTCAGCCTCCTGGCCTCAAAGGGTCCTCCCACCTCAGCCTCCTGAGTAGCTAGGACTACAAGCATCTGCCACCACATCTAGCTAATTTTTTAGTTTTGTGGAGATGAGGTCTCACTGCATTGCCCAGGCTGATCTTGAACCCCTGAGCTCAAGTGATCCTCCTACCTCTGCCCCTTAAAGACCATATCTGTCAAATACAAGCTGGCTCTAATACCCAGCACATAATAAGTGCTCAGTCAATATTTGGTGTATGTGTGTGTGTATTTGTTTGGACTCTCAAAGATTAGGTTTCTAAATATTTTCTCTTTTTTTACTTCAGTTTTTTAGCAGGAAGGTTGCCAGTGAAAAAGCTGTACAAATGTTAGCTGCTCCCAATTGAGAATTTTTATGTTCTTATGAATGTTGAAACGTATGTAAATGAAATTGCACAGTGTTAAATGGTATGTTGTTGAACCAGAAATATGTTTATTGGCTTATTTTATGTAAAAAATGGCACTGAGATTTCTGTAAAATTTTTTAAAAAGTTATAGTTTTCAAAATTTACAACAGAACTCAATAAATAAGATCATGACAAAGCTATCTTAGATATCCTTTTTGATTGGTCCTAAGATTATAACTTTAAGCAAGAATGGGGACACTTTTTTTTTTAAGAGATGGAGTCTCACTCTGTCACCAGGCTGGAGTGCAGTGGTACGATCTCAGTTCACTGCAACCTCCACCTCCTGGGTTCAAGCGATTCTCCTGCCTTAGCCTCCTGAGTAGCTGGGACCACAGTTGTGTCCTACCACATCCAGCTAATTTTTTGTATTTTTAGTAGAGACGGGGTTTCACCACATTAGCCAGGATGGTCTCGATCTCTTGATCTCGTGATCCGCCCACCTTGGCCTCCCAAAGTGCTGGGATTACAGGCATCAGCCACTGTGCCTGGCTGAATAGGGATACTTTTAACAGCTTGGAAGGTATTTTGGTGGGACAGTAGGAGTGTATTTGTTCATATGAAAACCTACAATTCTATAAAAGAACGTAATTTGAATCTGTTTAAAGGTCTCTGCAATATACAAAGTTTCTTAGTTGTAGTCACTTCCCAAGATGTGCTGATCACTAAGAAATAAGGGAACTCAGCTAGAATTACCAGCTGCTGTTTATAAAACCAAATGATAAAATTCACTTAATGAAAGTAATGTGCTGACAGCAGTGTTTATTGTTTAAAACATAACAATCATGTTTATTGTATCTCTCTGAGACAGCTTTGCTGAATATAAGTTAAATGTAGCAGAGGAAATCCAGAGTAATTCACTTTTTTTTTTTTAAGTATGTTTATTTACACGAAACCAACATAAAAAGTTTGAAGAATTCTTTGTCAGAGGTCTTAGTTTTCTAGAGTTAAACTGAAAAGACTGAAGAAATGGTAAGTAGCTACCATTTTTGGAGACAAGAAATTAAGAAGTACAAACTCAGAAAACACACTTGGGGAAAATTTTAATATCATGAAACTTAGACCTTTGAACTTCGAAAGACCTTACAATCCACTTGATGGTGATATTTGGAATTTCAGATATAGTGTTCAAATATCATAGGATAGAAAAGAATAATCAGGGAGCTTAATGCAAGCAGAACCTTGTAGCCTGTTATGGGAAGTATCATTTGGTTAAGCCTGCTAAGTTGCTGTAAATGAATGTTAATCGCATTTTATCAGCTGCCTATACTATCTTTATTATATAATATGAATATTATGACCCTGGAAATATGTTTAACTGTGAAATTACAGTGTTTGTGGAACTCAAATTCCAAAAAGCACACAACTCTCTGATGGAGAGGAATTATATTTAAATACTACAAAATTCAAGATGTTTTACCATTTAACACTACTCTGTATCTTGTGGGAGAAGCATTGTTTTTGGCTAAAATACTGTGACAAACAGAATGATGTATGCTAATGTTGACTTCTGAGATAAGCATGTGATTTAGATAATTTATTGTTTGCACAAAAGTCAATCACCAACTAGAGTATTTTAGCTTTTTAGGATCAGGTAGGATTTAACTATTTTCTCAATATAGTTTATATCATTTTGATTGACTGCATCCTTATCTTCTTGGAAATTATTAATGTACCTTTTAAAAAATATGAACCAGACTTTGGACTTGAACTTCCCCTTCTAAAGCTGCAACAATATTGAAATTGAAAATAATAAGCTGGGCACAGTGACTGATGGCCATAATCCCAGCGTTTTGGGAGGCCAAGGTGGGCGGATCATCTGAGGTCAGGAGTTTGAGACCAGCCTGGCTAATGTGGTGAAACCCCATTTCTACTAAAAATACAAAAAATTAGCCGGGCATGGTGGTGCTTACCTGTAATCCCAGCTATTCTGAAGGCTGAGGCAGGAGAATCCCTTGAACCTGGGAGGAGGAGGTTGCAGTGAGCCGAGATCGGGCCATTGCACTCCAGCTTGGGCAACAAGAGTGAAACTCCCTCTCAAGAAAAAAGGAAAAAGAAAAAGAAAATAATGTATAGGAATGCTTCTTTAATTGTGTAATCTTTTTATTTTTTGTGTATATATATACTTTGGGGAAAATTGATTCTCTGCTAGTGCTTTCTTCTTTGCAAACATAAACCCATGAAAAGTATTTTTCCCTTTGGGAAAATTTAAATGCACATTGTTCCTCTGGAAAATATAATCTAATAGGAAAATACAGTTCACATTAGAACCAAAAAAAGCCTGTAATTAAGATGTGTCTTAGTCACATTTTCTTTCTGTCTTTTGTTAAAACCACAACAGGGACTCATTCAAGTAAAAAAAGTTGTTGGGTGGGTGGAATATTGTTTTCAAATGTTATAGTAATGTTATAGTGTTACAACTATCTGGTTACTTCATCTTGATTGCCAAAAATATTAAATTATCATTTTATAAATTTTTGATATAAAACTTTATTTATGTTTTGAGGGGAATTTAGATGTGTGCTGGTGTCTGCTGTCAACATCAGCGAGGTTTTAGGGTCAGAGAGTGTTGAGACCAAATTCTGGATCCAGCACTCAGCTTAGATACCATCTTTCTAATCAGGTTACTGAATCTTGCTGGGCATCAGTGGCTCCTCCTTCATAAGGTTGTTAGACAGATTACTGAAATCCTTACAAATATGTGGAAAGGGCTTGGAATGTTTACCTGGAGCCAATGATGATTGCACATACTGCTGTTACATAGTTGATGATGGAGCCTCTATGTTGTGGGCTACTTAAAACCCTTTGCCTTTCTGCCATCTAGATTTGGGAGAATTAGCTAGACAGTACACCCTCCTTTAAAAAGCTGACAAAAGAAAAACATCAAGAATGCAGGTCAGTCTCTTTTTATCTGATAACAACATTAGAGAAGTATTGCTATATCATATTCTTGATCCTAATGCCTGAAATGAGATTGGGCATTTGTTTATGGATATCGTTATCTGTACTGCTGCCTGCTTTATTAGTATAAAGCAACAGTGGGCAAACTTTTCCTGTGAAGAGCCAGGGAGCAAATATTTGAGGCTTTATGGGCTCTTTAATTTTGGTCACGACCTCTCTATTTTACTGTCGTAGCCAAGACTAGTCTTACACAATATGGAAATGAATGGGATGACTGTATTCTAGTAAATTTCTCTTTGTAAAAATGGATCATAGTTTTCTAATCTCTGTGGCAGATAATTGAGAGTATGTTTGTATCTTCTTTTTAAATCAGAGATAAATTCTTCCCCCAAAGTTGTAATTGTTCATTATTTACTTCCTCTATTCGTGTGTGTGTGTGTGTGTCTGTGTGTGTGTATAGAGTATGTATATCTGATAAACTGTTAGCTTTTGATTTCTGAAGCTGTGCAGAAATTGATTTTTATTTATTTATTTTTAATTGCATTTTAGGTTTTGGGGTACATGTGAAGAACATGCAAGATTGTTGCATAGGTGCACACATGGCAGTGTGATGTGCTGCCTTCCCATCACCTGTATCTGGCATTTCTCCCCATGCTATCTCTCCCCAACTCCCCACTCCCTGCTGTCCCTCCCCTATTTCCCCCCAACAGACCCCAGTGTGTGATGCTCCCCTCCCTGTGTCCCTGTGTTCTCGTTTTTCAACACCCACTTATGAGTGAGAACATGCAGTGTTTGATTTTCTGTTCTTGGGTCAGTTTGCTGAGAATCATGGTTTCCAGGTTCATCCATGTGCCTACAAAGGACACGAGCTCATCGTTTTTGATGGCTGCATAGTATTCCATGGTGTATATGTGCCACATTTTCCCTGTCCAGTCTATCATCAATGGGCATTTGGGTTAGTTCCAGGTCTTTGCTATTGTAAATAGTGCTGCAATGAACATTCGTGTGCATGTGTCCTTATAGTAGAACGATTTCTAATCCTTTGGATATATACCCAGTAATGGGATTACTGGGTCAAATGGAATTTCTATGTCTAGGTCCTTGAGGAATCGCCACACTGTCTTCCACAATGGTTGAACTAATTTACACTCCCACCAACAGTGTAAAAGTGTTCCTATTTCTCCACATCCTCTTCAGCATCTGTTGTCTCCAGATTTTTTAATGATCACCATTCTAACTGGCGTGAGATGGTATCTCAATGTAGTTTTGATTTGCATTTCTCTAATGACCAGTGATGATGAGCATTTTTTCATATGTTTGTTGGCCTCATTTATGTCTTCTTTTGTAAAGTGTCATGTCCTTTGCCCACTTTTGAATGGGCTTGTTTGTTTTTTTCTTGTAAATCTGTTTTAGTTCTTTGTAGATTCTGGATATCAGCCCTTTGTCAGGTGGGTAGATTGCAAAAATTTTTTCCCTTTCTGTTGGTTGCTGATTCACTCTAATGACTATTTTTTTTGCTGTGCAGAAGCTGTGGGGTTTGATTAGGTCCCATTTGTCTATTTTGGCTTTTGTTGCCAATGCTTTTGGTGTTTTGGTCATAAAGTCCTTGCCTACGCCTATGTCCTGAATGGTTTTGCCTAGGTTTCCTTCTAGTGTTTTTATGGTGTTAGGTCTTATGTTTAAGTCTTTAATCCATCTGGAGTCAATTTTAGTGTAAGGTGTCAGGAAGGGGTCTAGTTTCTGCTTTCTGCACATGGCTAGCCAGTTTTCCCAAACCATTTCTTAAACAGGGACTCCTTTCCCCATTGCTTGTTTTTGTCAGGTTTGTGAAAGATCGGATGGTTGTAGATGTGTGGTATTACCTCCGAGGCCTCTGTTCTGTTCCATTGGTCTATATCTCTGTTTTAGTACCAGTACCATGCTGTTTTGATTACTGTAGTATAGTTTGATTACTTGTAGTATAGTTTGAAGTCCGGCAGTGTGATGCCTCCCGCTTTGTTTTTTTTTTTTTTTTTGCTCAGACTTGACTTGGCTATGCAGGCTCACTTTTGGTTCCATATGAAGTTTAAGGTGGTTCTTTCCAGTTCTGTGAAGAAGGTCATTGGTAGCTTGATGGGAATAGCGTTGAATCTGTAAATTACTTTGGGCAGTATGGCCATTTTCACGATATTGATTCTTCCTAACTATGGAAATGGAATGTTTCTCCATCTGTTTGTGTCCTCTCTTATTTCGTTGAGCAGTGGTTTGTAGTTCTCCTTGAAGAGATCCTTTACATCCTTTGTTAGTTGTATTCCTAGGTACTTTATTCTCTTTGTAGCAATTGTGAATGGCAGTTCATTCTTGATGTGGCTCTCTTTAAGTCTATTATTGGTGTATAGGAATGCTTGTGATTTTTGCACATTGATTTTGTATCCTGAGACTTTGCTGAAGTTACTTATCAGTTTCAGGAGATTTTGGGCGAGATGTTAGGGTCTTCTGTATATACAATCATGTCATCTGCAAATAGAGACAATTTGACTTCCTCCTTTCCTATTTGAATACACTTTATTTCTTTTTCTTGCCTGATTGCTCTGGCTAGAACTTCCAATACTATATTGAATAGGAGTGGTGAGAGAGGGCATCCTTGTCTAGTGTCAGATTTCAAAGGGAATGCTTCCAGTTTTTGCCCATTCAGTATGATATTGGCTGTGGGTTTGTCGTAAATAGCTTTTATTATTTTGAGATATGTTCCATCAGTACCTAGTTTATTGAGGATTTTTAGCATAAAGGACTGTTGAATTTTGTCAAAGGCCTTCTCTGCATCTATTGAGATAATCATGTGATTTTTGTCTTTGGTTCTGTTTATGTGGTGGATTACATGTATAGACTTGCCTATGTTGAACCAGCCTTGCATCCCTGGAATGAAGCCTACTTGATTATGGTGGATAAGCTTTTTGATGTGCTGTTGCAATCAGCTTGCCAGTATTTTATTGAAGATTTTTCATCTGTGTTCATCATGGATATTGGCCTGAAGTTTTCTTTTCTTGCTGAGTCTCTGCCAGGTTTTGGTATCAGGATGATATTGGTCTCATAAAATGATTTGGGAAGGATTCCCTCTTTTTGGATTGTTTGGAATAGTTTCATAAGGAATGGTACCAGCTTCTCTTTGTACGTCTGGCAGAATTCGGCTGGGAATCCGTCTGGGCTTTCTTTGGGTGGTAGGCTCTTAATTGCTGCCTCAACTTCAGACCTTGTTATTGGTCTATTCAAGGTTTCGACTTCTTCCTGGTTTAGGCTTGGGAGGATGCAAGTGTCCAGGAATTTATCCATTTCTTCCAGGTTTACTAGTTTATGTACATAGAGTTGTTTGTAATAATCTCTGATAATGGTTTGTATTTCTGTGGAATCTGTGGCGATATCCCCTTTATCGTTTTTTATTGCATCTATTTGATTCTTCTCTCTTTTCTTTTTTATTAATCTGGCTAGTGGTCTGTCTATTTTGTTGATCTTTTCAAAAAACCAGCTCCTGGATTTATTGATTTTTTGAAGGGTCTTTTGTGTCTCTATCTCCTTCAGTTCTGCTCTGATCTTAGTTATTTCTTGTGTACTGCTAGATTTTGAGATTTTTTGGTCTCGCTCCTCTAGCTCTTTCAATTTTGATGATAGGGTGTCGATTTTAGATCTTTCCTTGCTTCTCATATGGGCATTTATTGCTATAAATTTTCCTCTAGACACTGCTTTAAATGTATCCCAGAGATTCTGGTATGTTGTATCTTCGTTCTCGTTGATTTCGAAGAACATCTTTATTTCTGCCTTCATTTCATTGTTTATCCAGTCAACATTCAAGCCCATTGTACAGTTTCCATGAAGCTGTGCTGTTCTGAGTTAGTTTCTGAATTCTGAGTTCTAACTTGATTGCACTGTGGTCTGAGAGACTGTTTCTTATGATTTCTGTTCTTTAGCATTTGCTGAAGAGTGATTTACTTCCAATTATGTGGTCCATTTTAGAGTAAGTGTGATGTGGTGCTTAGAAGAATGTATATTCTGTGGATTTGGGGTGGAGAGTTCTGTAAATGTCTATTAGGTTTGCTTGTTCCAGGTCTGAGTTCAAGTCCTGGATATCCTTGTTAATTTCCTCTCGTTGATCTAATATTGACAGTGGGGTGTTAAAGTCTCTCACTATTATTGTGTGGGAGTCTAAGTCTCTTTGTAAGTCATTAAGAACTTGCTTTATGTGTCTGGGTGCTACTGTATTGGGTGTGTATATATTTAGGATCGTTAGCTCTTCTTGTTGCATTGATTCTTTTACCATTATGTAATGTCCTTCTTTGTCTCTTTTGATCTTTGTTGTTTTAAAGTCTATTTCATCTGAGATGAGGATTGTAACTCCTGCTTTTTTTTGCTCTCCATTTGCTTGGTAAATCTTCCTCCATCCCTTTATTTTGAGCCTTTGTATATCCTTGCATGTGAGATGGGTTTCCTGGATATAGCACACCTATGGGTTTTGGCTTTTTATCCAATTTGCAAGTCTGTGTCTTTTGATTGGGGCATTTAGCCCATTTACATTTAGGGTTAATATTGTTATGTGTGAATTGATCCTGCCATTTTGATGCTAGCTGGCTGTTTTGCCTGTTAGGTGATGCAGTTTCTTCATTCTGTTGATGCTCTTTACCATGTGGTATGTTTTTGGAGTGGCTGGTACTGGTTGTTCCTTTCTATGTGTAGTGCCTCTTTCAGGAGCTCTTGTAAAGCAGGCCTGGTGGTGATGAAATCTCTGAGTACTTGCTTGTTCGTAAAGGATTTTATTTTTCCTTCACTGATGAAGCTTGGTTTGGCTGGATATGAAATTCTGGGTTGAAAGTTCTTTTCTTTAAGGATGTTGAATAATGGTCCCCACTCTCTTCTGGCTTGTAGGGTTTCTGCTGAGAGATCTGCTGTGAGTCTGATGGGCTTCCCTTTGTGGGTAGCCTGACCTTTCTCTCTGGCTGCCCTTAGCATTTTCTCCTTCATTTCAACCCTGGTGAATCTGACGATTATGTGCCTTGGGGTTGCTCTTCTTGAGGAATATCTTTGTGGTGTTCTCTGTATTTCCTGGACTTGAATATTGGCCTGCCTTGCTAGGTTGTGGAGATTTTCCTGGATAATATCCTGAAGAGTATTTTCCAGCTTGGATTCATTCTCCGTCACGTTCAGGTACACCTATCAAACATAGATTAGGTCTTTTCACATAGTCCCATATTTCTTGGAGACTTTGTTCATTCCTTTTTGTCCTTTTTTCTCTAATCTTGCCTTCTTATTTTATTTCATTGAGTTGATCTTCGACATCTGATATCCTTTCTTCTGCTTGGTCAATTCAGCTGTTGAAACTTGTGTATGCTTCGCGAAGTTCTCGTGTTGTGTTTTTCAGCTCCATCAGTTCATTTATATTCCTCTCTAAGTTATTTATTCTTGTTAGCATTTCATCAAATCTTTTTTCAAGCTTCTTAGTTCCTTTGCATTGGGTTAGAACATGTTCTTTTAGCTCACAGAAGTTTCTTATTATCTACCTTCTGAAGCCTGATTCTGTCATTTCATCACACTCATTCTCCATCTAGCCTTGTTCCCTTGCTGGTGAGGGGTTGTGATCCCTTGTGGGAGGAGAGGTGTTCTGGTTTCGGGTGTTTTCATCCTTTTTGCGCTGGTTTCTTCCCATCTTTGTGTATTTATCCACCTGTCGTCTTTGTAGTTGTTGACTTTCAGATTGGGTCTCTGCATGGACATCCAGTTTGCTGATGATGAAGTTATTTCTTTCTGTTTCTTAGTTTTCCTTCTACCAGTCAGGCCCCTCTGCTGTAGGACTGCTGAGGTCCCCTCCAAGCCTCCTTGCCTGGGGATCACCTGCAGCAGCTGCAGAATAGTAAGGGTTGCTGTTAGTTTCTTCTTCTGCTATCTTTGTCCCTGAAGGATACCTGCCTCATGGCAGTCTGAGCTCTCCTTTATGAGGTGACTCTTTGGATATACGGGGGTCAGGGAGCTGCTTGAGGAGACAGTGTGTCCTTTATAGGAGCTCAAGTGCTGAGCTGTGAGCTCCATTGTTCATTCAGAGCTGCTGGGCAGGTACGTTTAAGTCTGCTGCAGCAGAACTCATAACCACCCCTGCCTTTTTTTTCCCCAGGTTCTCTGTCCCGAGGAGGTAGGGCTTTATTTATGAGTTTCTGTTGTGCTGCTGCCTTTTTTCAGGGCTGCCCTGCTCAGCGAGGAGGCAGCCTAGTCACTGTCTACCTCCAGAGGCTTTGCTGAGCTGTGGGCTCCACCCAGCTGCTGTGTGAACTTCCCTGCAGTCCTGTTTATATGGGTGTAGTTAGAACTGCCTAATCAGTGGCAGCCCACCTCTGTAATGGCAGACTCTCTCGGTAATGGCGGGCTGCCTCAGCAATGGCGGACTACCTCCATAGTGGTGGAGTGCCTCGGAAATGGTGGACGCCCCTCCCCACAGAGCTGGACCGTTCCGGGTTCAGGTGTGCTTGCTGTGAAACTCTCAATCCAGAGCATTTCAGATTGCTGTTTTTTTGTGGGGGTGGGACCAACCGAGCCTGATCGCCTGGCTCCCTGCCTCAGAGCCCTTTTTTTTTTTTTTTTTTTTTTTTTTAGTTGGAGGGTCGACTGTCTCCCAGGTGTTCCAGTTGCCTGTTGAAAAGGCGCCGGGATCTGTGTGATTTCCCGTGCGGCGACCCACTGCACCAGCTGAAACAGCCGTGCTGAGATTCATGGCACTTCTTTGCCTGGGAATCTCCTGGCCTGTCTCCCTCTTTCAGTCCCCTTTTTTATCAGTTGAATGGGCGACTCTGTCGAAATTGATTTTTCTAGTCAGTTTGACCACATCTTTAGAACAGGGTAGGGATGACAGGGAATGCCTTGTTTGTCTGTGATATTAAACCATTACACCTTTTTACTCATAATTGAGTAGATTTTGAGTTACACTGGACAGAGTCCTGCCTTTACAGTGTTGAATAGTCTGTTTCACAGTCCACCTCCTAGCTGCAAAGTCCTTGGCTAGTGATACAGCTTTTGTAGGGATCAGTCTTCTCATCTGTAGCATAGTGCTAATTCTAACCTTGTTGGGTTGCTGAGAATTGAGTGAACATGCATTTAAAGGCAGACCTCAATGCCTGAAACAGATAAACCCAATAAACAGTAGTTCTTTAAAACTTAAATGAGAATCATATTTTGAAAGCTAAATGATTTTTGAAAAACTTTACTGTTAATTTACGTTTTTTTCTTTTCTTTTTTTTTGAAACAGGGTCTTGCTATGTCACCCAGGCTGTAGTGAATGGTGATCCTACCTCACTGCAGCCTCAGTCTTTCAGGCTCAAGTGATCCTTCCACCTCAGCCTCCTGAACAGCTGGGACTATTGGTGAGCACCACCATCCTGGCTAATTTTTAATTTTTAATTTTTTTATTTTTAGTAGAGATGAGGTCTTGCCATGTTGCCCAGGCTGGTCTTGAACCCTTGGGCTCAAGTGATCCTCCAGCCTTGGACTTGCAGAGTGCTAGGATCACAAGTATGAGCTTCCTCACTCTGCCCTTTGTTCTTTTTAAGGAAGAAAAACGCATCTCTGCGTACTTATATACCCTGAATTATTTGGAGTTGTGCCTCTCAGACTATCTGTGGTGAAGGCCTAATTTTTTTCCTAATTTGTCATGAACTGATGGTTTTATAAAATACAGTACAATGAATTATTAAAAAAGAAGTAAAAACACACACAAAGCCCCCATTTTAACAATGAGATCCAGTAAACACATACATTTTCTAAATGCTTACTCTCAATTTCTCTGTATTTCTTTGGGGACTGGTAATAAACAATTGGCAGACCAGTACTGATCCATGAGCCACACTTTTAGGAGCACTAAATTAGAGGGAAGCAAGTTCATGGCAATTTATTTAAAACATTCATATCAATTACTCTTGGATAGAATTAGTCACTTAATAGACAATGAGTTTATCTCTTCTTCTTTAAAAGTAGTTACCAACTGTAAGTGGAAATTATTTACTTACCCAAGACCATGTTCAACAGCCTCCCTCCCCATAATGTAAGATTGTTTGGTTTGAGGTAACTGGAGATCTCATAGGGGAATAAAACTCAATGGTTGTCTCTAGACCAGGGTGGCCCTTGACTGGAGTATCCCCATCCATAGGAGGTTGATATGGTTTAGCTGTGTCCCCACCCAAATCTCATCTTAAATTGTAGCTTCCATAATCCCCATGTGTTGTGGGAGAGAGCTGGGGGAGGTAAATGAATCATGGGGGCAGGTTTTTCCTTGCTGTTCTTGTGATAGTGAAAAAGTCTCATGAGATCTGATAGTTTTATTAAGGGCAGTTACCCTGCACACACTCTCTAGCCTGCTGCCATGTAAGACATGCCTTTGCTCCTCCTTTACCTTCCACCATGATTGTGAAGCCTCCCTAGCCATGTAGAACTGTGAGTCCATTAAATCTCCCTCCCCTCCTCTCCCCTCCCCTCCCCTCTTCTCCCCTCCCCTCCCCTCCTCTCCTCTCCTCTCCTCTCCTCTCCCCTTTTTTTGAGATAGAGTTACTCTGTCACCCAGGCTAGAGTGCAGTGGCACAATCTCAGCACACTGCAACCTCTGCCTCTTGGGTTCAAGTGATTCTCCTTCTTCAGCCCCCCACAGCAGCTGGAATTACAGATGCATGCCACCCTGCCTGGCTAAATTGTGTATTTTTAGTAGAGACAGGGTTTTGCTATTTGGCCAGGTTGGTCTCGAACTCCTGACCTCAAGTGATCCACCCCCGCCTCATCAGCCTCCCAAAATGCTGGTATTATAGGCATAAGCCACTGCACCCAGCCAAACCTTTTTCTTTATAAATTACCCAGTTTCAGGTATTTCTTCATAGCAGTATGAAAATGGACTAATGCAGGGTTTCTCAGTGACTCCATCACTGATCCTGACAGCCCAGATCTCATAGGGTGTAGGTATAAGAATCTCAGGTCCTCAGTTTCTCCTCCATGCCCTGTGTTCTGGCAGCACCTCCCATTACCTTTATGAATCCACATATTTTATTATATTGCCATTATTTTCTCTGACTCTTCCACAGAACTGTGGACTTTGCAGGAGGAAATATTTTATTCTCTTTTTGCCTCCCTGGCTCCTGGCAGACCCTAGATGTACCTTGAAAATGTACTGATGTATGAATAAATGAGCGGGTGATGTGTTCCAGGCCTCTCACCAGCCTGCCTTTCTTTATCTGCATGCTCTTCACTTTGCTAGGGTCCCTCTCAAAAACACAACCGGATCAGGAGTAGGGGGAGGGAAGAGAAGGGAGCTGCTGTACAGCAACACACTGCTGTCAACATTTTTCAATGCACATAACCCAAGAGAACATGCACAGTGTATTTTGGGAAGTCAACTACTTTTCTCATCTTTCATTTTTTGTTGCTGATTGTATTACAGTATTGTAGGAAAGCAGCCAGCAACAGTGCTACCACTTTCAAAGCTGTCACATCGACTTTCTGGAAACTGTCAGGGCCACACCTTACTGTAGTTGAAATGCAATGGCATTGAGCTCTTGAGATTATAGATAGTGATTTTCTAGAGTAGACACAATGGTGTGTGAACATATGACTGGGCTGGAATCTATCAGAGTACTTGCATGGGAGTTTACAGATCATTGATGCATTACAGTAAACCATATATGGATATTTTATGATAAGTATATGGACTAACATCACCGAGGATAGCAGAGGGTATCGGAATTTCATCTGCATAGTAACATTAATTTGCAAGGAAAAAGATCTTATCAAAACTAAATTGGTAATCTGTAGTAATGGACTAGGTTTTTGGTGGTTACTCATTATTTGGGAGACCGGTAGAGTAAATAGCATACTGACTAAATAGTGACTTTGGATCAGGATGTTTGGATTCCCATCCCAGCTCTATGACCTCATTCAAGTTGCTTACCCTCCTTGAGCCTCACTTTTCTTTTCTGTAAAATGGAGGTAATAATAGTACTGAGGCCTAAGGTATTGTGCAGATTACATACGATAATTCAGGTAAAGCACCCAGTGGTGCCAGTATTCCTTTACCACTCTTTGTCATCACTTGATGTATGTAGATTGTCAGTGTAGTAACATTTTTGGAAAGCAACGACACCCTTTAGAGTACCAATTGCGTTTGTATTTGTAAACCTTTTATATGGGAAGAGTTCTAATTTAATATATTTTTGCCCTTCTTAACTATTATATATACATTAAATTATTCCTCTGGAAAATCTTTGAAATAAAAGTTAGCTTTAACTTTTAAACACCTAAAATTGAGAGTTGATATATAGCTTGTTAAAATAAATTACTAAAACTCTAGAAAAATAATAAACTATAAGGTTTTACTAATTCAGGGACTGCAGTGTTGGAAACTATTGTGAAAACTAGTAATAGAATAAATGAAAAATTAGAATATAGAGTTTGTATATATGGCATGAATATAATTAAGCAAATATTAGGTTGGTGCAAATGTTATTGCAGTTTTTGACATTAAAAGTATGGCAGAAACTGCAATTACTTTTGTACCAACCTAAATATACATATTTTAAGCAGTGTAGATTAAGTAACAGCTTGGGGTAAGATGTTTAGATAAGTAAATGTTGTAATGAAGAATGACTCTTTTTCCCTTTACTATCCAGTGTTTATAATGCTTCTGTAATTTTTTTTTTTTTTTTTGAGATGGAGTTTTGCTCTTGTTGCCCAGGCTGGAGTGCAATGGCTCAATCTCCGCTCACTGCAACCTCCACCTCCCAGGTTCATTCTTCTGACTCAGCCTCCCGAGTAGCTGAGATTACAGGTGCCTGCAACCGTGCCTGGCTAGTTTTTTGCATTTTTGGTAGAGATGGGGTTTCACCATGTTGGCCAGGCTGGTCTCGAATTCCTGACCTCAGGTGATCCACCCACCGTGTCCTCCCAAAGTGCTGGCATAACATGCGTGAACTACCATGCTGGCCCTATAATGTTTTCATAATTAAAAACTTTTAAAGACCAAACATAAGTTATTCATTCTAATCACTCAAAATGATAGACATTTTAAAAATCATATTGAATCTAAGTATATGCGTTTTATTATAGCTAGGATATTTATTGAATTTATTTACAGAATGTTGGTTAAAATCAACTAACTGCTTTGTAAATTAACTAGCTTCCTAGATGGCTAAGAGCAAACAGGGTCTCTTGGTTTTATGTTTAGATACCCAACCAACAACAATTCTCTTGAAACTCGAAATGTGACATTTTGTAGGCATTTTATAAAGGAGCTTTTCAAGATCAGTGAGAAGTCAGCAACACAAACTTCTTTTGTGATCAGTTCGGGGGATCCCCAGAGATCAGCCTGGTCCCTGAAGCATATGAGGAGATATCCAGTTGCAGCGCAGGGCAGAGGCAGATCTGGTTCATCATGTGATTGCGGTGACAGCCTGCCAAGCTCACAGCTGCCTTGCAGGGCGTGCAGGCCCACCTGCCAGCCCCGTTATTCCCATTTAGGGTCAGGCCCACAGGGACTTTCCTCATTAAACCCTGAATGTCCTCATTTTCATGAAGTTTTCAAAGCGTCATGAAAGACTCAGCAGGGCAATTGACGGTGTAATTGAACCCACCTCAGTTTATTGAACAGCAGGACTATTTATAGGTTACAGTTGGCCCTTCCCTTTGTCCATCCCAGGCTGTCCCCAAAGTGTCTCTTGAAACTGGACACATTTTTACAATAAGCAAAGATGATTTACCTAGGTAAGTCTTTGCCCCAGAAAGTGACAAGAAGAAAACCTGCTTTTTGTTCGTTTGAAGAATTCCATATGGTAGACTCTGACACATATCTCATAGCAAATGTTCTTGCTCTTATGACCAAACATCTTCCTAAGAAAAAAAAAAATTGAATAAATATTCTGACTAAAAGTAGATGACATTTTGCATATACAAAATTGTTGGACATGTAAAAATGCCTGTGGTACCGGAATATGTCTTCACACTGACATCCCTACCCAAGACTTGCTCATCATTCCAGGAGACATACCTCTATTTTGACATTTCCTTTAAAGGAAAATCCTTTTGAATGCATGCAATAAGAAGTATGGAGAGGAGGCCAGTCGCGGTGGCTCACATGTATAATCACAGCCTTTTTGGAGGCTGAGGTGGGAGGATCACTTGAGGTCGGGAGTTTCAGACCAGCCTGGCCAACATGGTAAAACCCTGTCTGTACTGAAAATACAAAAATTAGTTGGGTGTGGTGGCGGGTGCTTGTAATCCCAGCTACTCAGGAGGCTGAGGTAGGAGGATTGCTTGATCCTGGGAGGCAGAGGCTGTAGTGAGCTGAGATCATGCCACTTTACACTCCAGCCTGGGTGGCAGAGCAAGACTCTGTCTCAAAAAGAAAGAAGTATAAATAGCATTAGCCACTGAGATTTCTACATGTCATAGTGGAATATCATTTAGTTTTGATTCCTACATCATTTGAGGAGATTTTTTAAATTTTATATATTGTTAAATTGATACAGTGTAGTTATACATATTTATTGGGTACAATTTGATGTTTCAGGACCTATCTATGTTGTGTAATGATCTCGCCAGGGTTGTTAGTGCACCCTGCACCTTGTGTATTTATTGTTTCTTTTGGTGAGAACATTCAGATGCCACTCTTGTAGCTATTTGGTAATATACAGTATTTTACTATTAACTGTAATTACCCTACTGTACAGTAGAATACCAGAAGTTATTCCTCCTGCCCAATTGTAACTTTGTGCCCATTGACCAGCCTCTCCCCTCTACTCCCTTCCCAGCCTGGTCACCACCATTCTTATTTGAGTAAACCAAATGTTATGGAAACTGTTTAGGAAAAACTCTCAAGACTTTTTCCTCTACTCTCACACTACAACAATCAACACGGAAAACCTCTGGGACCAAATGTGTGAGAGTTTTTCCCCACCAACAAGCAGCAGACACCAGCAAGCTGAGGCCTCCAGAACCTCTGACCAACCAGCTTCAAGTTGGGGTTCTTATGACTTTTCTTTTTTGTTTGAATTAATTTGCTGGAGTGGCTCACAGAACTCAGGAAAACACACTTACTGGTTTATTATAAAGGATATTACAAAGGATATAGATGAAAAAGATGCTGAGGGCGAGGTATGGGGTAAGGTGCTCAGAGCTTCCATGCCTTCTCTGGGCATCACCCTCCAGGAGCCTCTACATGCTCAGCTGTCCAGAAGCTCCCCACACCCTCTTGGGTTTCTATGGAGGCTTCATTACATAGGCATGATTGACAACCATGTAGAAATGTGATTGGACAAAAAGGGTGTGATCTCAGACTAACAGACTGAATAGGGGAATCCAGTCTGTTTTAATTCTTCTTGGCCTCTCTGTACAGCAGCATTCTTTCCTTGAAGGTATGGAGCAAGACCCTCTCAGGAATGAGGGTCTCTTGACCCACAATCCGATTAGAGTCCTGCCTGGGCAGGTAAAAGAAAAACCAAAAAAGTTCAGAGAGAGAGATATTCTGTTTTCTGAGGTCTGCTCCTGAGACCTGATGCCCCAAGATTATAACAAATGACTACACCAAGGGCTATGGGAGTTATGAGCCAGGAACCATGGATGAATGCCTGCACACACAGATATACCACACACACAAAATCATAATCACAAAGACCAGCTTTCATTTTTCTCCTGCTATTGTGCTATGTAGAATTATTGATGGGAAGAAGAGCATTTTGCTATTTCAAATATCCTGATATCCCAACTGATCATGGATAATATGTTGTTTAGGAAATCTGTCTGGCTCATCAGATTAAAATTTGCATCTTACATTTTCTATAAAATATAATATAATGAAAATAATTTTTTGTCCTTTGGAGACAGAGTCTCACTCTCAGCCAGGCTGGAGTACAGTGGCGCAATCTCAGCTCTGTGCCACCTCTGCCTCCCAGGTTCAAGAGATTCTCCTGCCTCAGTCTCTTGAGTAGCTGGGGCTATAGGCATGCGCCACCACACCTGGCTAATTTTTTGAATTTTTAGTACAGATGAGGTTTCACCGTGTTGGCCAGGCTGGTCTTGAACTCCGAAACTCAAGTGATCCACCCACTTCGGTCTCCCAAAGTGCTGGGATTAGAGGCATGAGCCACCATGCCTGGGCAACGAAAATAATTTAAATGATCTCTTCATTAAAAACAGTCTGAAATTTACATGAAATGGTAATTTGAGCCAAAGTGAAAATCTTTTTTAAATTTTTTATTTAAAAATGAAACATTTTATATACTTATTTATTTTTATTTTTTCAAGACAGAGTCTCACTCAGTCACCCAGGCTGGAGTGCAGTGGCACTATCTCAGCTCAGTCCACCCTGATCTTCCCAGGCTCAGGTGATCCACCCACTTCAGCCTCCCAATTAGCTAGGACTACAGGCATGCACCCAGCTAATTTTGGTATTTTTTTGTAGATATGGGGTTTTGCTGTGTTGCGCAGGCTGGTCTCAGACTCCTGTGGTCAAGTCATCCTCCGCCTTGGCCTCCCAAAGTGCAGGGATTATAGGCATGTCCGGCCAAAACACATTTAAAAGGGAATTTTTTTGTTACTGAATTTAAATAATTCAGAAACAACTTCAGAAAAAGGCATAAGAAGCAAATGCCCCCTCTGAAGGATTTAAGGATTTTTTTTTTTTTTTTTTGAGACGGAGTCTGGCTCTGTCGCCCAGGCTGGAGTGCAGTGGCGTGATCTCAGCTCACTACAACCTCTGCTTCCTGGGTTCATGCAATTCTCCTGCCTCAGCCTCCCAAGTAGCTGGGATTACAGGCATCCACCACCACGCCCAGCTTATTTTTGTATTTTTAATAGAGACACAGTTTCACCATGTTGGCTACCGTGTTGGCCAGGTCTTGAACTCCTGACCTCAGGTGATCCACCTGCCTCGGCCTCCCAAAGTGCTGGGATTATAGGCGTGAGCCACACTGTGCATGGCCAGATTTAAGGATTTTGACCACTGGGGTCATGTGGAGGCTCAGTGACCTCAGAAGGCAGCTCACTTCCATTTTCTGCATAGGGGTGTCCAGGGAAAATCTGACTTATAAGGAAGGATAAGCACAGGAACCCCTTGATGGGAAGCCAGCTCATGGGGGATTGATGGTGGGGGACAGCAGTTATTCACACCTTCCAAAGGAGAGGGTTTCCCATGCTTTCTGAACCCACTGGCCGTAAATTCCCCATTTGGATCCACTGGAGACACTGGGTATAACAAAGGAGGAAGAAGGAAAAAGCTTGGCAGCCAAGAAGCAAGTCTGAGGGGGAAGAGTGTGAGAGCCTCCTGTCTACGAAGATGTGAACTATTTTCCAGGGGCCATTTGCTCCCTGACACCTGTGTCACTTGGATCATCAGATGGATCATCACTTCTAGAAACTCGAGGTGCATGGCTGTTTGAATTGTCTTAGGTCTGCAGCCTCCACCCTTGAGATGAAAAGGTTTTGTCCAGCCTCCCACACTGTCCCCCAGGAATCATGTGCTGTTAGTTCAAGGAACAGAATCTAAGATGATAAGAAGAAATCCTTCCTTCCAGCCTTTCCTCAAGGGCTTTGAATTGCTTTTTAAGGTCTCCAGCTCTTCATCCTCATGGATCTTCTTGTCTTTTGCTTCAGAACTTTTCTCCTCTTGTTCCAAGTCATGATCTGCCTTGACAGGTAATATCCTGAGAAGCTCCATTTCTTTCTGACACCGTTCACTCATTTCCTTTCCCCTGTCCTGAAGATTGTGAACTGCACTTTCAGTTGAGGTTGCGTCAGTCTAAAGCTTGTTAAGATGATCTGTCAGGTCAGCTTTTGTGTCCTCTGTTTTACAAATGTTGGCATAGAGTTGATTTTTCACTCTCTTCTGGGTGTTGAGATGCACACGACCCGGCAGCATCGGTTGGTTTCCTCCCCGCTCCTCTTGCTGCTCATCCACCTGGTCTCTGTTGCCTGTCTCTCAGTTACCACCTGCGTTCTCTTCTCCGAGGGGAGCTGCCAGGTCTTTAACCTTTCACATAGCTTCTTCCAGTCCTCATCTGACCTTCCGTAGAGACTCTAGAGTTCTGTATGAAAATCCTGAGTTTTTTTTTTCCTTTTGCCCTTAATAGTATTAAGCTTATTGTATTTTTTTCCACTTGTGTCTTTATGAATTCAGTTTCTGCTTATAGAGATTAGCTCTTTCTTACAGTATCAGACATCAGCTCATCTTAATCTGTACATGGCGAGTTTTCTTTCCCAAATTGGTTTGTTACAAACCTGAGATGCACCAGATCACATCATTGGACATGTTCAAGAATCTGGCATTCTAGGCTTGTATCTTCTTCCATCATGGGGTAAAAGCTGATGAGAGCTTTACTTTTACTAGAATTAGTGCTGAGCTCTAATGGCATGTTCTCATTTCTCTGTGTAGAAAGGATTTTTGCTTGTTTGTTTCTGCCTACTGAGAAATTCTGCCTAAGCTAAGGGAATTGTTAACACACCAGCGATCTCAGCATGTAGGACCACCTTCTGCTAATATTCAAGGAGGTCAAGACTTGGGTTCACATCATCAGATAATTCTGCACAAAATAATGCATCGTATCACAGGTTGGCCAAAAGTATGGCTCATGGCATGACAGTTTCTCTGTAACATCCCAAGCTGCCACAACTGGGCCACAACACAACAGAGCGAATATTGGGCAGGGATCCGCCCCAAACCAAGGTTGCACCTGGCAGCCAGAATAGACTGTGAGTGGAGAGGATCAGTGGGGGTGCAGGCCTGGTCCCAGAGAAACTCACACCCTTAACCCTACCCATAGCTGCTTCTTTCCACTTCATGAACTTCATTTTCTGTAGCCCTTGAGGCCACACCTCATCCTCTGCACATGCTGTTCCTTCTGCCTGGAAAGCCCATCACCTGAAAGCACACATGGGAACAGTATCCATCTGCAAGCTCCTCACCCCTGTGACCCCAGTGCTCAGGGCAGGGCCAAGCACATAGTGGGGGTTCAATGCTCCATGCATTTTATGGAAGGATGAGTGAGTGATTTGGTGATAGGGACAAAGCCACATTTGCCATCCCTGAAGGTTCACACATAATGCCCTGCTGACTCAACATACCAAGCCTACAGGAGAGCTTTCAACTCCTTTCAGAATTCTGTGTTGGGAGGTGGAGAGACGAGGAGGCTATAGCTTCTGGCCTGGGTGATCCCCATTCTCCTTCCTCTACTCAAGTAGATTTGAAAGCAGCATATCCGTGTGACTACCCAGTCTAAGTAGTGACTCATAGGAGCAGCTGCTGCTGCTGTTAGAAAATGTGAGGCCATATAACTTTTCTACAATGCTGTGTAGAAACAATGGAATCCAATGCAATAGAGTTGATGCTACAGAGAGAATATCAATGGCCTTAGGGGGCTTTTACAAAAAATCCTTGTTAACTGAGACTGAGTCAAAAGGGAGGGGAATAACAGAGATAACCATCAGCCTGGCTTTTTAAACCTATAAAGAACCTTGAAACATAGCACATGTCATGCCTGTATCACACCACACAGTTGTGTCTCAGTCAAGCATATAACTTGTGCCTGGCACACAGTAGGCACATAATACATATATGTATGTGTGTGTGTGTGTGTGTATTTTTTTGAGATGGAATTTTGCTCTTGTTGCCCAGGCTGGAGTGCAGTGGCATGATCTCAGCTCACTGCAACCTTCGCCTCCCAGGTTCAAGCAATTCTCCTCCTACTGTAATCCCGAGTTAGCTGGGATTACAGGCATGTGCCACCATGCCTGGCTAGTTTTTGTATTTTTAGTAGAGACAGGGTTTCTCCATGTTGGCCAGGCTGGTCTTGAACTCCTGACCTCAGGTGATCCACATGTCTCAGCCTCCCAAAGTGCTGGGATTACAGGCGTGAGCCACTGTACCCGGTCCATAATACACATTTGTTGAGTGAACAAATATGGTAAGTACTACAGTTCTGAGTTACAGGTAACTGAAATAAAATGTATAAGAATGTCTGATGGTTATTTAGTATTTATTTATCACAGGTTAATCATTCATTTGCTTTATCTGTTTGTGCCATGACACGTTGTTTTTTCCTAACTAGTTTGTGGTTTCTTTCCCTTCTATCTCTTTTAGATTGCTGCAGGTTCACGTTTATAATGTTTCTTGACTTTGCAGGTACTTCTGGTATAATCCAGACCCTGACACCTGGCCCAGAGGGGAGAAAAATAACTCAGCATTATTCTTAGCTCACACCTCTCCCACCCAATCCCAAGAAGTCTGTGCTGTTTTTGCCAGAAAACTGCACAACTGTTTGTTTTTGAAGAGCCGTGCTTATACTTTAGAAACAAATGTTGATGGAGAGAGGCCAACGGGCAGGAGAGAGTAAGCGGGTAGTGAGGGTGTAGGTGAGTGGACCATGTGAATGGAGGCTTCTCCTTAAAGTGTCACTTTTCCCTCCTCCATGCCATTTGCTGCAGTGGGCACTAGCAAGTTTGCATTTTGGTTCCACTGTAAAGGAAAAAGAATACAACATGTTAATTAAGAAGGTTGCGGGTTTTTTGCTATGGGAAGCTAGAAAGGCGGCTGACCACTGAAATGGAAGCTATTTAGAGGAATATGTAGTGTGAGCCGTGTAAGGTGAGATGTGGGGTGTGGGCCCTCGCCCAGCCCTCACTCACTTCTCTCCTGTGCAGTGGCCAGCTGCATCTAGGATGAGGAGGGAAAGCAGATCGTGTCTAGATGTCACCTGCTGAGCTCCCCAGAACAGGCCTGCCTGAGCCCCCATCCTGTAAACCAAAGCTCTTCACCTGGGTTCCTGCAGGCCCCAGGAGACGGGCAGTGACAGGCTTTCTGCCTGGCCCCTTTCCTGTCCTCTTCCGCTGGGCCCTGTGGAGAACTGGTTCTGTTGTAAGTTAAATGCCCCCACCTCTTGACTCTCTTTACAGACTATTCCTTTAAAACTTTATGTTTCCACTGTCTTGTTCCCCCTGCCCAAAGGAGAACACATCTCCTGTAGCCTTTTCTTTTCTTCTTCTTCTTTTTTTTTTTCTTGAGATGGAGTCCCACCCTGTCACCAGGCTGGAGTGCAATGGTGTGATCTTGGCTCACTGCAACCTCCACCTCCTGGGTTCAGGCAATTTTCCCGCCTCAGCCTTCTGAGTAGCTGGGAGTATAGGTGCACGTCACCACACCCGGCTAATTTTTGTACCTTTAGTAGAGACGGGGTTTCACCATATTGGTCAGGCTGGTCTTGAACTCCAACCTCATGATCCACCCACCTCAGCCTCCCAAAGTGCTGGGATTACAGGCTTGAGCCACTGCGCCTGGCCTTCCTGTAGCCTTTTCTAAAGGAAGCTCTATGCTTTCCCAGGCTGGGAGGAGGTAAAGGCCCTGCCTAGTTCCATGTTGCTGATTCTAGATACCTTCTTTTTATTCCTCGTACAGAAGCCCTTCCTCTTCAGGGGTCAGGCCACCTGACTGGACCTTGCCCTCTCTTGTTCCTTGCAATTCCCATGCATAGCTCTGGGTCATTCCTCCACACTCATGGAAGCCTCGGATGTCTTTATCAGATGCTCCTCACTACCAAGGCCAGTGGCATTCATTGCCACACCTGAGTTCTTGTTATCTGCAGAAACACCTCCCCTGCTGACATGGAGCAGTGCTCTGTTACTGTCACTGCCTGTGCTTCGAGTGTGCCCAGCGTACTTATTCTTCAAGAGAGAGACCTACCCAGTCTCCTGCCTTCATACCGTTTTTCTCTACCATCTCCACATTGTGCAGTCATTAGCTCAGCCATTTCTCTTGAAGTTATTTTGACTTGCATCCAAGCTGATCACACCTCCTTCTGAACCACTTCTCTGTCTGGCCCATATTTCTCTTAGTACCCGTTGGTTTACAGCTGGGAGGGGATTACTTAGGATCTGGTTGGATTCCTGGCGCCTAGTAAATCTCTTCACTTAGAGCTGGCATGGAGGGCGTGCTTTGTTAAGCTGATAGAAACTATTGATGGGTCATTAACATTTGAAGTGTATTAGTATATTCAGTAAAACTACTGACAAAGGAGCAAATCTATGTCCTCCATGAAAAAAATTATGTGGCCAGGCATGGTGGCTCACACCTGTAATCCCAGCACATTGGGAGACTGAAGTGGGCAGATCACTTGAGGCCAGGAGTTTGAGACCAGCCTGGCCAACATGATAAAACCCCTTCTCTACTAAAAATACAAAAATTAGCTGGGTGTGGTGGCAGACGCCTGTAGTCCCAGCTACTCTGGGGGCTGAGGCATGACATTTGCTTGAACCCAGGAGGCAGAGGCTGCATTGAGCCGAGATTGTGTCACTGCACTGCAGCCTAGGCCACAGAGCAAGACTCCCTCTCAAAAAAAAAAAAAAAAGGTGAAGGTTGTAGAAAAAAATATTGATTCCAGAAATTCTACTGTATGATTCTTTTTCCAGATTCAGTAATGTAACTTAAACAAACAAAAAAAACTATGATTAAAGTAATATATACACATAATTTAAAAATAAAATAGATAAATAAGTTTATAATGAAAAGCAACCATCCCCTCCTTCCCTACCTCTAGTCTTGAACTACAGGGTCAGTGATTTTTAAATGTTCTGTTTTCAGTTTTTCTGGTGCTTACTGCCATATCTCTATACTACACTTAAATCTCAAATAGGGCTAGTGAAAAACAGCCCCGAAAAATAATAAAGAGTCATAAAATATGTAATAATCATTGTTCACACAGAATCATTCTTACTAGTTTCATTATGAAAATCATTAAAAATATTCTAGACATATGCTTTCTATGTAATTATATTATTGAATTGAAAATACTCATCTCTCAGTTTTCTATCTTTTGGAGTTACAAAGAAAATGTTTTTGAGATGCTTGTATATTTTAACGGTCAGACTAAAAGTGGCCTTTTTTTCTCCCCTCCCTTTGCTTTCCCATGTTCTCTGCCTCTTATGGGGATTCAGTATAGGAAGTAAGTTACAGCACCTGATTTACAAAACCACGACAAGCACTGTATGTAGCTCTTTAAAGCTATACTCTGCCTTTGAATCCTGTCTCCAAAGCTGGACTTAGAAAGTGGCTGTCTCTTTACTCTAAGCCAGCACTATGAGAAACATCATTGAGGAGACGCATGCTTTTTGAAAAAGGGCACAGTCTAGATGCCTCAATTCAGAGTGCAAAATGGCTGCCTATGGTTGAAAATAAGTAGGTAGGTAGAGACTCTAGTGCGTTTAATTAAAAGTACTGTGCTAAAAAAATTGTAGCGATTATATATTATTAACCTAAGTGATGCCAAGGCTTTGAAGTTGTTTGCTATGCCCTTGATTGCATGCCGTCTGAGCTGGGCTGTTCTGTTATGTAGGTATTTGGAAGAAGAGCGGCACAGTAAATGTAAGCACCGAATTAGGATCTTTGGAATTCTGTACTACATATCTTAGCTATTGCTACGTGAATCCAATCTTTTACTGCTATAGTTAGATGGTGATTATGCTGGTTTTCCCAGCCCACTCCCCAATTAGACATTGTTTAGTTGATTGGAAAATCTGAGTTATATGTCAACTAAAAGCAGGTTGTCATTTTTGGGCTTAAATGGAGGAGTCTTTTCAGCTTTAGTAAATGAATAAAGAAAGTGAAGATCTGAGAACTGCACTGGGTCCATTATCATAAGAAAGCCAGGCTTTGCAAATGTAGGGCTTAGTAGTCATTATATGTGTCAGGCAGCTGGGGCCATCCCTGGCTAAGAAGAGACTGGAATGTACTGTTCTTTATTAATAACACTGCAAGGTGGCAAGGGTTTCAGGGGAAAGAATAAATTAAGTTTCTGGATCTGATTTTATATTTTTAAGCTGTCCTCAGCTATAGTTATCAAATAGAAAAGGCTTATTGAGTGTCCCAGACATGCCTGACAGCCAGAATTTGACAGCTGAAAATGCCTAGGAACCAGTGGTCCAATCCTCTCATTCTACAGAAAAGAAAACTGAAACTAGAGAGGCCAAGTGACTTGTCCAGAGTCCCTCTCTATCTGACTTGGACAAATCCCCGCATCACTAAGTCTTCTACACTTTACTTTTATTAGATCTGAACATTTTAATGCATTTTAATATCCACCATTTGTCAGAGCTTTGTTATTCTACGTACATCTGACATTATTGTAGAATTCTTTTGCATGGTAAGAAACAAAAGCCTTCATGTTTTGTTTATTTGTTTTTGGAGACTGAGTCTTGCTCTATCGCCCAGGCTAGAGTGCAGTAGCACAATCTTGGCTCACTGTAATCTCTGCCTCCTGGGTTCAAGTGATTCTTCTGCCTCAGCCTCCTGAGTAGCTTGGACTACAGGTGTCTACCGCCATCACATCCTGTGAATTTTTGTATTTGTAAGAAGAGATGGGGTTTCACCATGTTGGCCAGGCTGGTCTCAAACTGCTGACCTCAGGTGATCTGCCCACCTTGGCCTCCCAAAGTGCTGGGATTAAGGTGTGAGCCACCGTGCCTGGCACCTTCGTTTGTTTACTGGAGTAAACATTTGTTGAGCATTTGCTGTGTTCAAGGCACTCTGCTGTGTTTTAAGATATGGCTTGGTAGCTTAATATAAAATTTAGTGTTCAGAGCCTTCTTTGGCTCCTTCTGATCAATAGCTTATTCCATATGGCAGTTATCAAGCATTCATGCAAAATATATTTCTTGGTACATATGCTGGAAGTGTGGTTGAAAAGGTTTATGGAACATTTAGCCCTCTGCCATCCAATGCAGTAGTAATTAGCCACATTTAACCACTTAAATTAGAATTTGTGTTATTTAAAAATAATTAAAAATTTAGTTCTCTGGCTACACAATCAAATTTGGATATGTACTGAACAGAGCAGATGTATAACATTGCTATCATCATAGAAATGGCTATTAGACAACACGGATCTATCCCTATTTATGCCAGAGTCACTTATAATGAGTCTAGATCTGGAAGTGAAAGACCTGAATTTGAACTCCACATTCATGACTCGCCTTGTTCTGTAAGCTGTAAGGTCTCAGGCAGGTCCTTTAACCTAGAAACCTCTCATTTCCTTTGGGTAAAATGAGGTTACATCTCCTACAATGTCTATAAAATGCTTCCTGTTATGCCTAAAGTGACTACACAGACAAAAATAGAAGTTGGGGTTGTTGTTCACTTGGTGAGCAACTAAAACATATTAATACTTGATGATCTTTGCCTATCGTGTCTCAAATTCATTTGCCCTGTGGGAGCATTCTGCACCCTGTAATCAGCTGTGCCTTTATTCTTTAGTGTATTATACAGCAAAACATTGTCTTCTGCCAAACTTCCTGTGCAGGTTTGCTCTTCACTCAGTCAGATTTTCTTGTAAGACTCAGTGTAGTATCATGGCTATGACTGTGGGCTCTGGAGACAATCAGCTTGTTCTGGCAGCTCTGCCACTAGTCATAGTGTGATCTTGGCAAGTCTAACCTTATTTTATCATCCATAAGTGGGAGGGAGGGGGATTTAAATAAAAGGACATGTGCCATAAAGTTCTGTGGGGGCTAAATGATCTATTACCTAGGTACTTAGCCCAGTGCCTAGAACTTAGTAAGTTCCCTATAAAGTGTTCTTGTTAATAATAATAGGATGATGATGTATTAATAATTTGATGAATTATCTGGTAGGAGTATAAAGTCCAGACACAGATCTTGAGCACCGAAAGACAGAATGTGTGACAGCCAAAGTTTTGAGGTTTACTAGAGAGACACTTTCTTACCTATTGTTGAACAGCTCAGGGAAACTAGTATGTGGTTCTTTCTCCATGTTCCCTTATCCTCTGCGCAGGGTCTCAAAGGCAAATAAATGCCTAAGAGAGGCAGGCAGGTAGTACATAGGCAGAAAGCAGACTGTGGGTAAGAGATTACAGAGAATAGAAAGGATTTCATTAGACTGGAGAATGTGTACCCTAAGTGGTGTAAATCCATTGCCAAGCTTCATTTAGCCAGTTACAATCATGTGGGAATGGAGTATTAGTAAATGATGTTTATATGAAATCTCCAAATGTCAAATATTTATATTGGCTTAATTTTTATTTAAAACTCTATGTATACCAGACAGAATATGTTTGTGGGCAGATGCTGGCCCATGGTCCATCAATTTACTATCTTTTCTTTAAGGCAACATTTCCCAGTGTCTTCCCAAGAATGCTAACGCTGTAAGTCATTAATTTGGAATTACTTGGAAAGAAGGTCCCATAGCCAAATAAATTTGGGAAAGCTTAGTTCTGTGACCAAAGTACATTTAGAAAATACTTACTTCGCCCTGGGTTTCATTCCCAGGGCGAAGTAAGTATTTGATCAGAGAGCCTTGCTCCCAAAGACGTATTCGATCAAAGTTATTTGATCAGAGAACCTTGCTCCCAAAGAAGACATGTGAACCTCTGCATGGGCTACACAAGGGAGATGAGTGTAAGTATTTTGGAGCATGACAACGAGAAGGGCAGATCTCAAGGACCTCTCTTTATACAATAGACATAAATTGAATCTTAGTTAACATTTAGGAAGAAGTCATTGTCTTAAGTTATTAACCTTTTGTGGTACAAATGGAACCCTTGAATGTCCATTTTGATAGATTTTCTGTTTTTAAATAAAGATCTTATCATCTGACACCTATTGCCAGAACATAGGTGCTATTTGATATGGTTTCTGTGGGAATAGATATTGAAATAATTGCTTTTGTTTGGAAATTAGCTTAATATGTTAGCATAAGAACATGTGTGGCCAAATGTAGGAATAATAGTATTATGAGAACCAGAGCAACTAGAGCAATGCTTATGAGAATAACATTTGGACGTGTCAGCTGTACTTTCAACTTTCTTACTCTTGCATTATTGCAATGACTTTTCTTTGGCACAAAGGGATATTTTCATGTTCGTCAGTGAAATTTGTGTATAGTCTACGGCAAGAGGTGAAAAAAATTCCTCTAAAAGGAATTCAGTTAGCCTTCTATTTAGGCAGTAACTCTTTCACGTGCGCTCAAGAGTTCCTTGGGTAACAACCTCAATTTACCTTGTCTGCTATTTCAGATGTGTCTTAAAATAGCATAATTTTCCACATTCCTATTAGAATTGTGGTGCTTCTCAACTTAGTAAAATGTTTCTGCATTAGATTTAATTTAATTGCATTTTCATGTGTCTTTATTCAGAAGCTCAAATTCAATTTGAGAACACAGTTAACTAATCCAAGTCTTTCTGGGTATTTTATTTTGGTTATCCTTTGGATTTCGGGGAGGGAGATAGATTTTTTTTCCTTGATGTTTTTCAAAGGTATTTCTGGATGTGAATACAGAAATCAGAGAACAAGAAGGCACAAAAGACTCACTCAGTTGAAGCTGACTCTGTTTCAAACACTGAGAATAAGAAAGGTTTGGGTACATGACTGGAGGTGTCTCACACTCGTAACACAGCTGCTTCACTGTGATAAGAAAGTAAAGCTCAATTTATGCTGACTTTGTATCTAACCAGTTTATCCTGCAAACTACTGGGGGAGAAAAGGAAGAAATTCCTGTGAAATACAGCTAATGTTGGTCTTCCAAAGCATGCAAAATGAAAAGCTGTGAGCATGACGCATACTTGCAGCGGGTACTCCCAACAGGATTTCCTGTGATGGAAAGGAAGCTTGTTGGAAGGCTTTTAATTCATTCAGAAATGTGGATACCAATATGGCTGAGAAGTTGGTTCCTAATATAATATAATACAGTCAGCTCAGGACATCCCATTTCTAAGTTATAAGAGAATTATGCATTCTGTGTTCATTCTGAACAGTCATATTATCTTGAATGAAAACATTTTCCTTGGACACTTAATGTATTCCTTTCTGATAATTTTAAAATGTAACCGTCAGATAAAATGAACACTTCATTGGGCACTTCTGTTTCTGTTCCAATATGGGAAATTTACTTAAAATTTAAATCATTCCAGGTTTTAAACTGAATGTGTTGCCGAGACTTTTTAGGAGATTTGCATTACATAAATATTACAAAACTGAAGGAAACTCTACAAACAGTCCAGAATTATTCAATCTGGAATAATTTGAAACGAGAGTATAAATCAAGACTCAAAGCATTGGTTATAAGCTATTAAATGTATATTGACATTATTTTAGTTAATCTCGATTGTATCTTCGCCACTGTTAGATATTGTTTTAAATTTTCAAAAAGACAGAAAACGGTTAAGTAAGTTTGAATGCATAGATACCTTTTGGTAAGAGGAATGCTAAGGAAACCTCAGGTGTTTGACTTTTTTCGTTTTAAATTGGACCCGTTTAGTCCATTGGAAAAGGTCTGACGTATGTTTCATTTCTTACCTCGTTGACCACATGTCATTGGTTACATTTCACTATTGTTTTTGCCAACTTACTTAGAACCAGCTGAGTTACCATGACTACATTAAAAAGTACTAAAGTATGATATGCCATACCTTAAAACATCCTCAAGAATGAAGTTTACCTTTTCAAAATTAGAACCAGGCTGGGCATGGTGGCTCACACCTGTAATCCCAACACTCCCAGGACTTTGGGAGGTGGAGGCGGACAGATCGCTGAAGCTCAGGAATTTGAAACCAGCCAGGGCAACATAGTGAAACCTTGTCTCTACAAAAAATACAAAAATTAGCTGGGTGTGGTGGCATATACCTCCAGCCACCTCCAGCATAAACTCCAGAGGCTGAGGTAGGAGGACAACCTGAGCTTAGGAGGTTGAGGCTGCCGCAAGCCGTGGAGTGCCATTGCACTCTAGCCTGGGCAACAGAGTGAGATCCTGTCTCAAAAAAAAAAAAAAAAAAAAAAAGGAACCAGGTTAACTACATGATAGAAATATTACAAATTGTACTTTTGTTGTTAAAAGAAAAACCTTAGGCCAATTAAATTTAATAGAGTTTAATTGAGCAAAGAACAATTCACCAGTCGTGCAGCTACTGAACCAGAGTAGGTTCAGAGAGCCTCCAGCACAGCCATGTGGTGGAAGTTATGGACAGAAAAAGAAAAGTGGCTGCAGAAATTGGAAGTGAGACAGAGAGCCAGCCAGATTGGTTGCAGCTCCGTGTTTGCCTTATTGGAACATGGTTTGAACAGTTGGCCAGCTTTAATTGGCCAAAATTTGGTGATTGGCACAAGAGTAGATTACAGATTGTTTTCACATCCAATTAGGTTATAGTTCATTATGTACAGGGAAACCTTTGGCTGAACTTAAAATATATAAGGGGGTAGCATTAGGAAAAACTTTTTGTCGTTGTTGTTGTTGAGACGGAGTTTCAACCGCAACCTCCGCCTACCAGGTTAAAGCAGTTCTCCCGAGTAGCTGGGATTATAGGCATGCACCATCATGCCTGGCTAATTTTTATATTTTTAGTAGAGACGGGGTTACTCCATGTTGGTCAAGCTGGTCTTGAACTCCCAACCTCAGGTGATCTGCCCACCTTGGCCTCCCAAAGTGCTGAGATTAAAGGCGTGAGCCACTGTGCCTGGTGATTTGGCTAAACTTAATAGTGTGTACACATGATTTTTAAAATCTCTGTATTATGTATGTTTGTAAGAGTTTAAATAGAAGCTATTAAGTGACTCTTTATATAATAAATTTAAGGTATCTTTGCTCCAGTGTGTCTGCCTTTAGAAATAACTCATTAATAAATATGAGGCAGTGAACTCAATACAGAGGAGATGTTAGTGTCAACAACCTTTCTAGAAGCTTGATAGAGCTCTTAATGGGGTTTGCTTATTTTATTTTGGGGGTTAGGAGGCAGGTTACCGGGAGAGCATGTAATAAATTGTAGTCTAAACTGATAGTGATTTCCTGATGCCTCCAGTGGACTATTCTACCTTTAGTTTGGTAAATAAGTGATGTTGATGACAACAGCTTTGCAGTTATGAACTGCCTTTGCTTTTTCTCTAATTAAAAATAGGACTGGGTGTGGTAGCTCACATCTGTAATCTTAGTACTTTGGGAGGATGAGGCGGGAGGATCAGATGAGGCCAGGAGTTTGCGACTAGCCTAGACAACATGGCAAAACCTTGTCTCTACTAAAAACACAAAAAATTAGTCAGGTGTGGTGGCATGCACCTGTAGTCCCAGCAACTTGGGAGTCTGAGGCATAGAATCGCTTGAACCCAAGGCAAAGGCTCGCAGTGAGCTGAGATTGTGCCACTGCACTCCAGCCTGGGCGACAGAGCGAGACTCTCAAAAAATAAATAACAAAGAAATTATTGTTGATGATTTTGTACTATCAAACCTAAATAAAAAAAAATGTATACTAAAAAAATGTATAAAGGGCTTATTTATAACAGGAATGAGCAGTAGAGGTGATAAAACACATCTATTTGAGGATGTTTATATATTATGATCTCTCAACCACACTTGTGCACCCATTTTTTTTTTAATTAGGGACAGTCCTGACCTGCTGGTTTGGGTTGCTATTTTGTGGCTGCAGTCATTTATTTGCCAGGCATTTTGGAAACACCTATTTACTATGTGCCAGTTACCATCCTAGGTGCTAAGAATTCAAAGGTTAATAGAATTAAGGTCCTTGCCCTGGAGAAACCTCACAGTTGCTCTTTAGAAGCACTCTTCCTAATATGGTTTGTTCTTGCTTCTCCATCCTAAGAGGTAAGGAACCCCAGGGCAAATAATTTCAACACTGGATAAATCTGTAAAGAAAAATGAGCCATTCCCAGTCCTGCCCCATGTTTATGCAAGTTTATTTTCCCCAATTCTCCAAAATGTAAACTCTCCTTGTTGAGTTGTATTGTCTGGTCTCATTTTGGTATGTGCTGAGCTCACCCCTGTCTTTCTGCCTTTACTACAGCTTGTTCCTCCTTCCCCTATAATCTGAATTCTACTGTGTTTTAAAGCTGAGCAAAATCTTACTTTATCCATACACAGTGTCATTTCTTTCTAGTTGTTCCTGCTCACCCTGAGTGCTGCGTAATTCTGGCCCGTCCATCGTTGACATAACAGCAGTTTAACCCTTAATCACATATTGTTTTGCACATATTGTTTGTTTTTAGTCATATCTCCCAACTGGATTGTCTTTGGGCTCTAATGGGAGCTGCTACTAACCAGTTTGGCCTCCCAACTGTTTAAGGAAGAGAACTAGACTCTAGCATTTGATAGGTGGCATTTAAAAATTAATGAGATTTTAAAATTAACTGGACCATCATCAAGTTTCTCCCCATATGAGAAATAATCAATCTTGAATTCTAAGTTAGAATTATTTAAGCCCTGTAAGTTGCCAGAGTTTAACATCATCTTTATGCAATGAGTCACCTAACATTGTTCTTTATGAAAATTTAAACCAGGGATTGGCATCTCATTGGGCTTGGCTTGCAAACCTGCCTTGTTTGGCCTTTATCATACTTGCAAAATCAAGACATGTTTTACAAAAATTTGGCTGGGGAGTGTGGTGGCTCATGCCTGTAATCCCAATACTTTGAGAGACTGAGGTGGGCAGATCGCTTGAGCTCAGGAGTTCAATTCCAGCCTGGGCAACATGGCGAAACCTCGCCTCTATTAAAAAATTTTTTTTAAAAAACATTTTACAAAAGTTTGGATCTCTAGTTTGTCTGAAATAACCCTCCCCACTCCAATGAACTGTAGAGGAAACAGCTAATTTTTGAAGAGCCGTGGAAAAGGCAAATAACAACAAGATTTATTGAATGTTTACTATGTGTTAGATACTATTCTAAGAACAGTATCAACCATCACAGTATTTCTAGTAGGTAGATACTATTATTAACCTTATTTTCTAGATGAGCAACCTGAAGCACAAAGAGATTAAGCAACTTCATCTCCAAGGTGTTTGAGGGTCACAGTTCGTAAATTGTGGAATGGAGATCCAACCTAAGCAGAAAGCAGACTAACCACAGTTACCCATAATCATGCTTTACCTCCTCTTCAGAGAGACTGGAGGCATCTGTTCAAAAGTCTTCCCTAAAATGATGGACTAGATTTGGTTATAAAGTAACTAAGTCCAGTTTAATATGTGCAAGTGGAACAGTAGCTTATTTTTCTATTTCCTCAGTTTGCATTTAACTTGATTCTAAACTTTGAAACAAAATGACAGCTGCATGAAGAGGCCTGCACAATCCAATTGCTTAAAATTAGTTTACTTGCTTATTATTATTTTGATTAAAGGCTTACTATTTTTGTCACATTTGCTGATTTCCTAGGGTTATAACAACTTCAGTCTTCCTAAACTGAACTGATCTTTATTTTCTCTGGATTCTGTCTGTACTTTTCATTTGGTCATTCCATCATATCTATTATTTTAGTCTTGACCTCCCAACTAGATTGTAAACAGTTTAAGAAAAGCACTATCCTTTATTTCTCATTTATATGTAATGTAACACAACATTTAGAACAATAATTTTTACCAAGTTGGTTTTTAATAGGTACTGTGTGTCTGAAATGATATTAGGATGAAACTATTTTATATATATATATATATATATATAAAGTATGTGTGTCTGTGTGTGAACTTTTTTATTTGGGAAAATTTTAAGCATACTTTCAAGTAGAGAGACTAGTACAATGAATCCACATGCACTCATACTCAGCGTCAACAACTCTGTGTTTTTTGTTGTTTTTTGTTTTGTTTTGTGGAAATGGAGCCTCACTCTGTCGCCCAGGCTGGAGTGCAGTGGCATGATCTCTGCAACCTCCACCTCCCAGGTTCAAGTGATTCTGCCTCAGGCTCCCGGGTAGCTGGGATTGGTGTGTGCCATGCCCAGCTAAATTTTTTTGTATTTTTAGTAGGGACAGGGTTTCATCATCTTGGCCAGGCTGGTCTCGAACTCCAGACTTCAAGTGATCTGCCTCCCTCAGCCTCCCAAAGTGCTGGGATAACAGGCTTGAACTATCGTGCCCAGGCTGTTTTTTTAAATTGTGGAATATACATAATGGATATTTTATATACTATATATATATAGAAATAACAGTGAAAAAATAAACTCTATGTTGTGATCACTTGACTTAAGAAATGAAATGTTATCAATACTCCTAAACCCCCTGGAATGCATTCCCATCCCCCCCCAGCAGAGATAACTCCTACACTGAATTTTGTATTAATTATTTATGGCTGAGATTACCACATTTGTTTATACACCAACAACAATGCTCCTTTCTCCTTTAGTGATACAACTCCCCAAGTTTTAACTGGATGCCCACCTTCTAAAGACTGTATTTCCCATATTCCCTTGCATTTATATTTGATCATGTCAGCAGGTTCTGACCACAGTGATGTGAACAGAAATATGTGCAAATCTTGTGTTGTGTCCTTAGAATTATTGTGCTCTACTGTCTCTTCCTGTTCTATTGATTAGAATGTGAACACGATGGCAGGAACTGAAGCAATGTCTTAGAGACTATGAGATGGAAGTCAGGTGTTGAGGATGGAAAGCAAAACGATTAAAGAAGTAGCTTTTGTTCTCTCTAGCTGTATGTAGCACTTTCCTTGTCATTTGGCTTCTGATATGTCCTGGTAAGCTTTACTTATACAGTTTTAAAGATTTATTTTTACAAAGTGACGTGATCATATGTTCAGAATCCAAAAGGTATTAACATACAGAGTAGGGCTGGGTGCAGTGGCTTATGCCTATAATCTCAGCCCTTTGGGAGGCGGAACTGGGAGGATTGCTTGAGTTCAGGAGTTCAAGACCAATGTGGGCAACTTTGGGAGACCCCCCCCCGCCCCATCTCTACAAATGATTTTTTAAAAAATTAGCCAGGCATGATAACTCATGCCTAGCCTATGGTCCTAGCTATTTGGGAGGCTGAGGTGGGAGGATCACGTTAGCCAGGAGTTTGAGGCTGCAGTGAGTCACAATTATGTCACTTCACTGCAGCCTGGGTGACAGAGCAGGACCCTGTCTCAAAAAAAAGATACAGAGTGAAAACTTTCCATTTTACCCCTGCTACCTGCTATCCTTCCCTAAAGGCAAACAGTACAACCAGTTTCCTTTATATCTTTACAGGAAAATTTATGTAGCATTATGTATTTTAAATATAATTAGATTATAAAATTTAGGAAATAGTTACAGTTCCTAATCAGAAATGTCTGAGGGCTCCTGCTTTGGGCCGTGGTTCCGGGTTTTACCTTAAGTGACAATTTCAATATCATTATTGTCTTCCTAAAGGGCTGCTGAAAAGAATTCTGAGGCATGTTGTGTTCAGTTAAAAAAACAAAATGTTGTAATCATTTATCAAAGTCTGCTTTGGGCACAGGAGCGGGTAGTGGCTGCATGTGTTCAGGTTATCTAATGACTAAGCTGTCATTTTTTTGAGTTCTTTGAGTTTAGTTGATGAGAGCTGAGCAAAGAGGAGTCCCAGCACAGTAATATCAGGTGGTCCCAACTATCTGAACCACAGTAAAGGACCAGAGTATTTTGAAAAAGTCAAGTGCATGTGCCAAAGCTTATGCATTTTACATACTGGGAAATATAAAAACTCCTACGCAAAACTTCTTGTTCTTGATTTATACACAGCTCTAAACTAGCAAGTTTAATAAGTCGGCTTCCTAATTCAAAGAACAATAGCGTCAGTACATTGGAAAGGAGAAAAAGGGTACTTGGAATGTAAGCCATGAACAGAAGTGAGAAATAGCAGACAGGACAACAACACAGCAAGAAGTTAAGCCACAGTAGCCTGGGGCCATTTAATGGAGGAACAGAGACACTCTCACATACCTCAGTAAGCCATTGTGCTATGTTGGATCTATAGCACAGCAAAATGCAATAATTAGTGTTTATGGAGATGTGCCCGAGTCATCAGGATGGTGTGCTCTGTGCACTATGTTTCAAAGGTTAGACTCAATCAGATCCATGGAGGAATGGTAGCTTGCAGCCTTGAAAATACAGAATAAGCAACTGAGAAGACTGTAAATTTATACAGCTGTGTAGCCATCACTGCAGTCCAGATTTAAAACATTTTCATTACCTCTAAAAGTTGCCCCCTCATCTTTATATGCAGTTAATCCCCAATCCCACCCCAGCCCTAGGCAACCCATGCTCTACTGTCGTCTCTATAAATTTGCCTCTTTTTTTCTTTTTTATTTCCTTCAAGTTTGTGTGCAATAAATTTGCCTTTTCTAGACATTTCATATAAATATGGAGTCAAATAACGTGTAGTATTTTGTGCCTGGCTTCCTTAGCATGTTTTGAGGCTCATCACATGCATCATAAGTCAGTAGTTCATGTCTTTTAATTGCTGATTAATATCTCATTGTATGGATTTTTCATTTTATTTATCCATTTACATGTTGATGGATATTGGATATTTCCAGTCACATCTGCTTTGGGTTAACAAATTGTTATCAGGTAACAATCATGAAGCTAAAATTATGATACAAAATTTCACAATTTTTCTCAGGGCTCTTGAATATAAAAGACTCCACTCAATATTCAAATTTGAGAAACACTGTTTAGGTATGTAAAATTTATCAACGGTGTCCTAGTAACTGTACTCACCCACTTTTAATTTTTATTATTTTTATTTATTTTGAGACTGGGTCTTACTCTGTTACCCAGGCTGGAGTGCAGTGATGTGAACACAGTTCTGTTTAGCATTTTGAGGAATTGCTGAACTGTTTTCCAAAATGGAAACACAAATGGTGCATCATTTTGTGTTCCCACCAGCAATATATGAAGGTGCTAATTTCTCCACGTTCTCACCAATACTTGTTATTGTCTGACTTTTTCACTTCAGCCTTCCTAGTGAGTGTGATGTGATATCTCATGGTGGTTTTGATTTGCACTTTCCTGATGGTTAAGGATGTTTAGCGTCTTTTCATGTACTTATGGCCATTTGTATATCTACCTTGAAGAAACATATATTCAAATTATGTGCCCATTTTAAAATTGTGTTATTTGTCTTTATTGTTGAGTTGTAAGAGTTTCTTATATCTTCTAGATACAAACCCCTTGTCAGATATATGATTTGCAAATATTGTCTGTCATCCTGTGTGTTATCTTTTTGCTTTCTTGATGGTGTCCTATGAGGCATAACAATTTTAAACTTTCATAAAGTTCAACTTACCTATTTTTTTATTTTGTCACTGTGGTTTTGGTGTTATTTCTAAGTAGCCATTGCCTAACCCAGGGTCATCAATATTTACTTGGAGTTTTAAGGTCCTAGCCCTTATGTTTAGGTCTCTGATTTGTGTTGATTTTGAAATAGATGTCCATATTCACTTTTTTGCATGTGGATATCCAGTTGTGCAGCACCATTTTTTGAAAAGACTGTTCTTTCCTCATTGAATTATCTTGCTATCCCTGTTAAAAAACAGTTAACCGGAATTTATATCTGGACTTTTAATTCTATTCCATTGATGTATATTGATACGGGTGTATATCCTTATGCCAGTACCACACTACCTTGATTATTGAAGCTTCATAGTAAGCTTTGAAATGTGAGCCCTCAAAGTCCTTGAACTTCGTTCAAGATTTTTTTTTTGCTATCCTGGATTGCTTATATTTCCATATGAATTTTGGAATCAACCTGTCAATGTTTACAAAATATTACACTAGCTGAGATTTTGATAGGGATTGCATAGAATCTATTGCCTTCTTAAAAATGTTAAATTGGCTGCTCTATGACCGTCAGAGGTCCTTTGATTTATTCAAATCTTCTTTAGTATTTTTCAAGAACGTTTTGTAGTTGTTAGTGTGTAAGTGTTTAACTTTTTTTTTTGAGACGGAGTCTCGCTCTGAAATCTCGGCTCATTGCAACTTCTGCCTCCCAGGTTCAAGTGATTCTCCTGCCTCAGCCTCCTGGTAGCTGGGATTATAGGCACCTACTACCACACCTGGCTAACTTTTTTATTTTTAGTAGAGGCAGGCTTTCACCATGTTGGCCAGGCTGGTCTCAAACTCCTGACCTCAAGTAATCCACCTGCCTTGGCCTCCCAAAGTTCTGGGATTGCAGGTGTGAGCCACTGCACCCAGCTGTTAAACTTCTTTTGTTAAAGTTTTTTCTAGTTTCTTTGTTCTTTTTGCTGCATAGAGTTTCTTTGTTCTTTTTACTGTAAACGAGATTGCTGCCTTTATTTTTTTTAAATCATTCATTTTTAGCATATAGAAATAGAGTCTCGTATATTAATATTGTGTCCTTCCACATTGCTGAACTCATTCTACTTCCCTTTTTGACTACATATATTTACAATAAGAATCTTAATGTAATCCGGTGATATTTACTTATATGTTTGTGAAATCAAGAAAAATAAATTGAACAGCTATGGAATTTTTAAGGCCATAAAACAATTTGGGCCCTATTCTCCAGGATCTTATGATCTTTCTCACATGCAGATATGACTGTTTCCACCTATGCATCCTACTTGATCTGTTACTGCGCCCCTCACTCTGTCCCTGACCCATCCTTTGACTTTGTGTTTCAACAGATATGCTTTGCATTCTGTCATTTCTTTTCAGTTGTATGTGCTTTTTCCTTTCCCTGTTAACAGATTCCCAGTGTATCCTTTCAAATCTCAGATATTCCTGACAGTGATTGCCCCAGGCAAATATAGGCACTCTGTTTGTGTTCCTGCTGTCTTTTGTACATGGCTTTGCTATCATATTTATATTATATACCAGAATTGTCTCAGTGTCTGTGCACTCTTGGGCATGACTTTGTAAAGCATCTTGGAACCAATTTATTCTTGTCATTTACTATTTGCTTGTAATTGCTTGTAGCAGTGTGTATTAGTCAGGGTTCTCTAGAGAAACAGAGCAAACAGGACATATTTCAGCAAGTCCAAAATCTGTAGGGCATGCTGGCAGGCCAGAAGTTGATGCTACAGTCTTGAGACAGAATTTTTTCTCTTTAGGAAACCTGAGTTTTTACTGTTAAGGCCTTTCAGCTGATTGAATGAGCCCCACCCACATTATGGAAGGTAATCTGCTTTACTTAAAGTCAACCGATTATAGATGTTAACCACATATACACAATGTCTTCATAGCAACACCTAAATTAGTGTTTGATTAAATTATTGGATACTGTAGACTAGCTGAATTGACACATACAACTAATAATCAGAGTGTAAATTTCTATAGGAAAGCATCTGTGTCTTTTGTTTCTCTTTACTCCTGGGGATCAAATGCAATGCTACATAATCAACTGATGTTTTACAAATGCTTGTTTGAATGATTGAATGACTTCAACAAGGTTAAGTCCAAAATCCAGCTTGACAACTTGAGAGTTATAATTTTGGCAAGATTATTTCTGCTTGGCAGGTGTTCTTTATTGTTAGATTTTATTAGTAGGAAATTGTTTCCCCCAATCTCTCTGGCAGCCCAATTATTTTCACTAAATATGCCTGTACCTTCTGTTCTGGGTTTATTTCTACCTCAAGGTCACTGATCTATAATCTACTGTTTTCTTTAGTTGACTATCCTTCCAACTCTACTTACTATTAAATAAATGTAGCATTCAAGAGTAACGCAATGTAGTTAAATTTCCTTCCTACCCTCTTCTGACCCATTTTGATCTTGCAAGCATTGGGATCTCTCTGCCTACATGGGGTCTCTCCACAGCTACAGTAATACTAGGTGTTTTGAAACACATTAAAGTCATGGTACTTTAGAGGGGAAAATACATGGAACTGTACAGTAATGATTTAGTAATATCTATAAGACATGGTAGGGAAGCATAAAGAAGGCAAATATGGAGTGAAGAGGTTTGTTGCTCAGAGTTATAGGTACCATAATATTTTCTCCAGTGCTTTTATATTCACTACTGGTGATGGTAAAACCAATAAATATATTGCCTTTAAGGGACAATGCCTTTGGAAAATGGGAACAGTGGTGAGGTCATCCCAGTCTGATCTGAAAAGGGCCTCCCGCAGGGTGGAAGAAATCCTCCATTTGTCCTGACAACTCTAGCTTAGAGATGTGGACATATTTGGAGAATAGAAGAGAAAGAAATAGGTCTCAGAAACAATATGCTTGACAACAAATCCAAAGTATACATATAAAAAACACCTCAGTAACTTTAAGGTGTCCCCCAGCACAGTGGTCATAACTCTGGCCTCTGGATTTCTTCAGGTTTCCGCTGATGTGCTGGCAGCATCTTTGTCAACCTTGCATCTATCTCTGTAATTTTTGCTGATATTGAAGAGCCTGTGCACCCATCCATGTAGTTGTGGTGGTGTTTTGTCTAGATGGCTGTGCCTTAGCTGATCTCCCTGAAAAAGACTTCGCTAGATTTGGGTACTGCAGCACTACAGCTGCTAAATTAAGATAAACTGTTAACATTCCTAACCCAGAATTACTGTATCCCCTTGCTAAGCCTTCTGTGTGAAGTGGCACCACGTTGGCTAATTCTGTAGTTCCCAGTTGTTGTCAAACTCTCAGTGAACTCTTGATGACCATCTCAGACTTTAAAATATTTAAGTATCGCCCCAATTACATTGCTAAGAGGTGCTGAATGTTTTAAATAAAGCGTGCCTAAACAGTCTTGTCTCATTCCGGTTTCCTCTCACAGAGGAAGTGTCTTTCAATAACCCAAAACTACTGGCTTCTAATTTTAGGGATAACTAAGGTAGGACTAGGACAGAAAATGAGCTCTTCTCCATTGATTTTCCTTAGTCATTTTACTCCTGAAGCCTATAATTAGCTCTATTTTCTCCACCTGTGGTACATGTTTAGGTTTAAAATGATGTTGGAGAAGTAGTGGATAATGTGCTGGGTTAGGAATTAGGGAGTCTACTTGGTCCTACTTTTGCGTACTTAGATGCATAGCCCTGAGGTAGGAGAGAAGGGGACATTATACACCAATCCATGTCCATTATATTTTTAATGATACAAATAACTCAGAGACACTTATTGATCATCTACTATTTGCCAGGCACTGTTCTGAGTGTTTTACTTATATCATGTCATCCTCATAGTACAAGAGCCCTGTGAGGCAGGTACTGACACTATCCCTATTTCAGAGTTGAGGAATCTGAAAGCGTAATTCGTTCAATGTCACAGAGCATAAAAAGTCAGCACTAGGCTGGCCACAGTGGCTCACACCTGTAATCCCAGCACTTTGAGAAACCAAGGCAAGAGAATCACTTGAAGCAAGGAGTTCGAGATCAGCCTGGGCAGCAAAGTGAACCCCCATCTCTAAAAATATTAAAAATGAAAAATTACCCAAGCGTGGTGGCATGAGCTTGTAACCCCAGCTACTTAGGAGGCTGAGGTGGGAGGATGGCTTGAGCCCAGGAATTTGAAGCTGCAGTGAGCTATGATTAAGCCATTGCACTCCAGCCTGGAGGACAGAGCAAGACTCCATCTTAAAAGAAAAAAAGAAATCAGCACTAGATAGAGTACACACTGTTTGTTGCTATGCCATTCTGCAGGGACAGATAGCAAGATGAAAACAAATTTTTTTAAAGAAGAAAGAGAAATATAAACCCTATTGTTTCCCATGTGAAAACTCTCTAGTTCTTTCATGATGGGGATTTTTGACCAACGTTTTAGAGGTAGTTCAGCCCTGCAACACTAGGACGAGGGTTCATGGCCTGCAACACTAGCTGGAAAGAAAGAGGAAGTTTAGGTGATATTTAATGAGCTCCACCCAGAAGGATTAAATTCACTTGCGGGTATCACTGGAGTTGTTTGTAACAACGTTTTAAATACCCAATAGGGGAATCAACTGCTTTCCTTAGTCCTCTTTTAGAAATTTCACCAAATAGGGTGCTATTCCACACAGAAAGCTTGTGTTTAGCTTCTAAGGCCCTCCTCGATCTGCCTCTTCTCTCTCATTATGCAATGACATGGAAATTCTTGCTTTTCCTACTTCCAAGTTTTACCCTTCCTACCTGGAATGCTGTTATTTATGCCTCTCACTGCAATCAATTTTCTGGCAAATCCTTCTCCTTTTTTTTTTTTTTTTTTTTTTTTTTTGAGACAGAGTCTCACTCTGTTGCCCAGACTGCAGTGCAGTGGCATGATCTTGGCTCACTGCAGCCTTGACCTCCCAGGCCCAGGTGATCCTCCCACCTCAGCCTCCTGGTAGCTGGGACTGTAGGTGCTCACCACCATGCCCAGCTAATTTTTGTATCTTTTGTAGAGACAGGGTTTTGCGTGTGGCCCAGGCTGATCTTGAACTCTTGGACTCAAGTGATCCTCCCCACTTGGCCTCCCAAGATGCTGGAATTACAGGCATGTGTCACTGTGCCGCCTATAAATATATTACTCAGGTGTGGTGGCATGCAGATGTCAACTAGGTGTCATATACATGCACATACATACATATACAGTTCAAGGGTCAAGTCTTTTATAAAGCTTTTTCTTAGATGAACTTCATCTCTGTCCCCGTTAATAGATCACTTCCTCCTGTGGGACAATAGTGTAAATAGTTTAATCTTAGCATCTCTAGTATTTTATGGCAGTACTTGTCTATGGACTGAAATGTATTACCCGTCTTCCATAAAATAGGCACAAAATTTGAAGGTAAATGTTTAGACATTGTATAGCAATTTAACAAAATAATTTTATGATTCTGGAATCTAATAATAAAAATTGGAGATTGCACTTTTATATCTTTATTTTTATATTTTCTAGTTTAAAACAGTTTTATAAAAGGATTTAACATTTGAAAAAACTGATCCTTTATTACAGATAGTTTGGGAAGCACTATTTTATTATTTTTTCTTATCTGTCCTCTATGCTAGGCTTTGAGTACCTAAGGGCAAAGTCCCTCTTGTGTGAACAATATTTTTGTATCAACAGGAATGAATATGGTGTCCAGAACAATGTCAGTGTGACTCTCATAAAACTATTTTCATATCTATCACTTGTCCCTGTTTAAAGACTGACTTTTACTGTGTTTTATCCCTCAGTCATTGTACTTAGCGTATCATACTGTAATTAACTTATGGTTCTGTTTCTCCCACAACACCTTAAGGATAGTTGAACTCAGCTCTTGGTCACTTTTCTCTTCCAAATTCCAACCACAGTTCCTGGTACAAAATGAATGCTCAGTAAGCATTGTTGATTGCATGAATAAATGAATGGATTCTAGCTGCTTATCTGTTCCTTTTTGTTTTTAGTGACCTGATTATGACTTGATTCATAAATTTACAGCTTATGGAAATGTATAAAATGGATCTAGAAGAATTAATTTTTGATTTTTACCTATATCCACTACTACAATTTAATATTAAGAATTATCTTTTTATGAAGATAATAAAATCTTTTTTTATGTGAACAAAATGAGATTTGCATTTTATATGAATTACTTGCACACATAAAAAGTCCTTGTGTCATGTTTCCACTGATTTACATTACTATAATTCTGCTGCACAGGCAGGCGTTTCTTTGCAGGTTTGAATTTTAGTATTTATTCCTGAGCTGGTCCTCTTTTCCAAAAATAAGGTAGCTAACGGAAAACCCTACAAGTTTCTGTCTAAAAAAATTCCCTATGATTCATTTACTACATTTTTTTTCCTTTTTTTTTTCTAAATATGTTCCCTATTCAGCTGACCTACGTAATTAGGACTTTGAAAACTCCCAGAAGAGCTCTGTTTTGTAATTTACTTTTAAATCATATATATCAACAAAGCATTTAACTTTGCTGGAAGGTTGTTAAGATTGTTTTTGGAGATTGCATTTTAGCTTTCTCTGCTTATTGGACAATTGATACTTAAATTTTGTTTTAATCTACTCAGCATTTCAAGTTCTTTTTCCTCTTATATATTTGTAAGAAATCTCCATCATGAAATAATTTAGATATTTGAAATGTGAATAATGAAGGTAAAGTCAAATAAAAGTAATTTGCTTTAACTTTAGTAAAGAGGCAAAATACAAAAGTTGCATACATTTAAAAATTAATCTGAAGATATTCCATGCTAAGGACTTGTTAAATAAGCAACATGAAAAACATCAATCAGGTTGGGTAGTTTTATTGCCAATGTTTAGTTTCTTCCAGTGTAGATTAGTGTTTTTTGAAACAGAAGTAGGCAGGGCTAACTGCCATATGAATAATTTACTTTCAGGGAACCAGGAAACATAAAAGTAGAAATAGTATTTCTAATGGACTGCCAAATGTTATAATCCAAATAAAAGTATTTCCAGAGGAACCAAAAGAATGGGGGCATTCTATTTGTATGGAATATAATTCGATAAAAAAATTATGAGCAGATTGCATTCATAGAGAAATAAACTATGTGTGCAGGGAAAATAGCTAATAAAGAAGACACGAAAGAGAATAAAAGCAGTGATCCCCATTTTGAAGATTTTTAGCCGGGGACAGTGAGTGATCATAGCAACCATCTCCAAGGAGACCTGTGGAAATGTGAAAAACGCTGAGGTCACACTGGCGTCCAGAGAAATTTCTTATTGATTAACAACTTCTAGATGTATCTTTCTCTCTTCACCTTCAATGCCTCCAGCCTTTTAAACAGCATTTATTAGAAGGATAATGGAAAACCAAATGTGATTTTCCCTGAAGAGGAAAAGTAACTCTCAGAACAGAAACTCAGCTCAAAACGTTTTGAGCAGCCTTTCACTAACCTTCAAAAGCTATTCAGAAACTTGGGTATTAATGAAGTGAGAAGTCCCAAGGATTAAATAGAAGCTTTGGTCGTACGTGGTAGTATTGGATTTTGTTTTATTGAGTAAGAGGCAAGTTTAAATTCTAGGGCTTGGAAGCAAAGTACTCAGAAATGGTTGTCTTTTTTTTTTTTTTTTTTTTGAGATGAGGTTTCACTCTGTCACCCAGGATGGAGTGCAGTGGTGTGATCATGGCTTATTGCAGTCTCTGCCTCCTAGGCTAGAGCAGTCCTCCTACATCAGCCTCCCAAGTAGCTGGGACCACAAAGCATGTGCCACCATGCCTGGCTAATTTTTCCAGATATGGGGTTTCGCCATGTTCCCCAGACTGATCTCGAACTCCTGAGCTCTAGGGATCTGCCCGCCTCGACCTCCCAAAGTGCTGAGATTACAGGCATGAGTCACCGTGTCCAGCCCGAAAGGGTTATTTTATAATTCCTTCATTACAAATCAAGCAGATCCCCACCAGTTTGAGATGCCTTCCTTTTCTAATTTTCCCAGCCTGCTCATTCTACAAGGGCATTGTTTAGGTGGCTGGTGAGCAGTTGTGTGCCATCTATAAGGAGCATGGTTTCCTAAGTTCATTGGGTTTGTAAACATTTATTACTTGTCTGCAGCAGCTCAGCCAGCTCTATACCAGATGCTGGGAAAACAAATGTTATCCATGGTCTCGAGATGCTAAAAGTTTAAAGAGGAGATGGACAAAGTAACTAAAAATGAAAGCAGTAATTACATACTGTAGGAAATGTGTGCAGAGTGTTCTAAGCATAGAGGGGCTGGAGGGAGATGACAGGGAACATTTGAATCAGGAAGAAATTCCAGAGGAAGTTGTGACTATGCTGAAAGCTGAGAAGGGGCATAAGGTGCTAGGATGATGTAAAAGTCATGAGATTTTAGAAAAGTCTGGTAATTGCATGCAGGCCATTAGACTTAATGATGAAAAGTAGTTAGGGTGTGAAATGTGGCAAAAATTAAGTACTCTTTCTTCTACTCCACCCTCTATCCATTTATTTCTCCTTGATTAATTCTGGGGAAGTTATGGTTTAGATCTGAGAGGAGAGTGTCCCAATTCAATCAAAACCACGAGGACAGACCATTTCCCATTACTACCAAAGATCATTTGGCATGGGCTGCTGGTTTCTACTGTGGTCTCACCTTGCTCAGCAAGGTCAGATTGCATATAGATTTCATGTGTTCACTTTCATGAATCTTACTTGTGAGATTTAGTCATATTGCAAGCTTTACATCTACTCCATTGGGTAGTTATGCAGATTAAATGAGCAAATATATATAACACTAAGAATAAATACAGCCCTGAGACATAGTAAGCACTGTATAAAGCATTATAATTGTTGTTATGAGTAATTACTATTAATCTGGGATTCTCCCAAGTCACTGGAACCCCTGGGATGTTCTCTGGACCTGGAGCCTAAGCAGAACTGGAAAAGACCTCCCAGAAAGACCTAGAGTTCTCTAAGAGGGTATGGTCCATCTAGAGGGAGGGATGCCTGGGTCTTGGCTAGAGTCCAGGGTGGAAAATGTAGGTCACTTTGCCAAAAAGTTCATTTTATTGTGCGTGTGTTGGGAGTGATGTGAGTCAGTAGCCCTGTACAGTTGATCCTTTTGAGGTATAGATGTTGCTACCATAATTTTTGAAAGGGATTACATGGGTTTCACAGAAGCAAAGTCCCTGAGTTTTCCTGAGACGAATTGAGGAGAATATCCTGGTTTGGGGCAGCACTAGTTTACATTCCCACTCAAGGTTTTACTACTATAAAATAAGTCATCATTTAGGATGTGAAAGAGCTTGCTTTCTGTTTTGTTTTAAAAGACTCTATTATAGCTGATAGTGCAGACCTATTCTCAAGAATTGCTAATTACTATTTGAATATGGTCTGTACTCCAGAACCTGCTTAGGCTCAAATTTGAAAACAGTTTATAATGAACCTGCTTTCTGAAATTCTTCTACACTCCAATTTCCCAAGCTAGCTGTGAGGGAGGGACTCATGGGATGTTATGTTTGTGTTGTTTATCATACAGAAAACCATGAATAAATGGCCGTTGTTATTTTTGCTATTCCCGTCTTGCTGATTTCCTATGCTGGTGGCTAGCACAAATGCAAGATTATATTGCGCCATACTCACTGGAAGTTTGGTGGCTACAAGATTTTCCCAGCACATGTCTTTAGCCTGAGCAAACTGTAGCAGCAACTATAGGATGCCCATTGGTTCACATTTTAAAATTGGGTGTGGACAAAATCAGTCATAGTAAAATTGCCTAAAGAATGCAAATTGCTCAAAGCTATGTCCTTGAGCAATAAAAGGCCACTTTTTATGAGGAAATTACATTGTCATTGTACAGGAATAATGTTGTGCTGGACAAAGTGCTGAATTCTTTTTTTAATCATCACAACTCCTCCTCCCTCCATTACCCTGTTTTAGAGATGAGAAAACGGAAACTCTGTGAAGTTAAGCAACTAACTGAAGGTCACCCAGCTAAGAAGACTGATGAGAGCCTCAGTTTGAACCCAGAGGTGTCTGACTTGAGGGTTGATGAACTAAGCCTTTTATACTCTATTGCGTTCTCTCCTTTTGAGACAAGGTCTCACTGTTACCTAGGTTGGAGTTCAGTGTTGTGATCATGGTTCACTGCACCCTCCACCTCCCAGGCTCAAGTGACCCTCCCACATCAGTCTCCTGAGTAGGTGTAACTATAGGCATGTGCCACCATGCCAGCTAATTTTTATATTTTTTGTAGAGATGAGATTTCACAATGTTGCCCTGGCTGGTCTTGAACCCCTGGGCTTAAGCAATCTGCCTACCTCGGTCTCCTAAAGTGCTGGGATTACAGGCATGAGCCATTGCACCAGCCAGTGCTCTGTTGCTTTACTCGGGCTGTCTAGGCCATTTGTTCATCCATTTATTCCTTTATTCCATAAATATTTATTGTATATACTGGGTGCTCTTCTAGGCCTAGAAATACTGTGGTGGACAAGAATGTTAAAGACTCCGCAGTTAGGGAGTTTACGTTCTAGTGGGAGAGACTTAAAATAAACAAGGAAATGAGTGCGTAGGTGTGGGTGAGTCAGTGTGTATGTATATATTCTTTGAGGAGTGACGTGTGCTACAAAAACAAATGAAGTTCAGAGAAGAGGTATGTTAATTGTTTTGTATTTTGTTTTTTTGTGTTTTTTTTTGTTTGTTTGTTTGCTTGTTTTTTTGAGACAGGATCTTGTTCTGTTGTGCAGGCTGGAGTGCGGTAATGTAATCTTGGCTCACTGCAACCTTCGCCTCATGGATTGGAGTGATCCTCCCACTTCAGCCTCCTGGGACTGGAGGCTGGAACTACAGGCACACAACATCACACCTGGCTAATTTCTGTATTTTTTGTAGGACAGGGTTTTGCCATGTTGCTCAGGCTGATCTGGAACTCCTGGGCTCAAGTGATCCACCTGCTTTGGCCTCCCAAAGTGCTGCGATTACAGGTGTGAGCCACTGTGCCTGGCCAATGTTTTTATCATTTTAACTTAACATTTAATATATGTTTATAATTAATGATCCACCTGCCTTGGCTTCCCAAAGTGCTGGGATTACAGGTGTGAGCCACCATGCCTGGCCAATATTTTACTCATTTTGACTTAACATTTAATATATGTTTATATTTAATGATCCACCCGCGTTGGCCTCCCAGCGTGCTAGGATTACAGGTGTGAGCCACCATGCCTGGCCAATATTTTAATTGTTTTAACTTAACATTACACACACACACACACACACACACACGCACACAAAATGTTTGAAAATTGTAAAGCATAATAATATCATACGTATGACTTACCACCTAGGAATGAAAGCACTACCAATTCTGTCGCACCTTCCTGTGTGCTGCCCCATCCCATCTACCAGCCTATCTTTTGAAGCAATTACTTCTAATTTTTTTCTTTCTCTTGCCTTTTTAAAAAAAGTAATGTTTATCCCTTCTAAATATGCTAAGTACTATATAGCTAATTTTGCTTGTTTGTTTTGATTTGTAAAAATAATGTAGCAAACATTGTTCGACATTGTTGCATTTAGCTGTAGTTCATTCATTTTAAAAGCTGAATTATGTGTTGTTGGGTGAATGTGCGGAATCAATTGATTCATTGCCCTGTTGGTGGATATTTGGATTGTTTCCAGCTTTCTGCCATTTGAACAGTGCTGCTAAACATTTTTATGTGTGCCTATTAACATACATATACAGGCGTTTCTTTGTGGCCTGTTGCTGGGTATAGGTTATGTTAATGTTCAAGTTCACGTGATACTACCAAATTATTTTCCGAAGGGGCAGCACCAGTTTACATTCCCACTCACATGTGATTAAGAGCTCCAGCTACAACTTTTTATCAGCACGTGGTATTATAAAATATCTTAAATTTTGCCAGTCTAGTGGGTATAACATTTCATTGTGGTCTTTGTTGACATTTTCCTGATAACTATTGAAATGTAGCCTCTGAAGAGGCACCTTGAGCAGAAACCTGAATGAAGTGAAACATCAAAGCATGCATGACTGCGATGGGTAGAATGTTCCAAGGCAACATATCAGAGGCTGAAATTATCCTGAGGCGTCCACGGAGCAGCAAGAGAGCCCTTGCGAACAGAGAGAAGTGAGCTGAAGAGATGAGGTTGGGAAGGAGTGGAGAGGCTAGTTCTCCTAGAACCTGGGAGGCCATGGTAAATACTGTACTTTAGACTTGATCGTGAGCGTATGGGAAGACATGAAAAGGTGATTAGAAGGGACAAATATAATTTGATGAATGTTTTTAAAATAGCATTGTTGGCTTCTGTGTGATTAGACTATAGGAGACAATGAGAATGAGACCCTAGAGATAATATGCAGAAGTTAAGGCAAGAGATGGTTCTGGCTTCTGTCAGTGTTGGTGGTGTATTTCAAAGGTAAGGCTGGTGAGTGAGACCTGTAAATGGTTTGGATGGAGGTGTAAAAAAAGAGAGGAATTAAGGATAATATCCTGGTTTGGGAGTGAGTAACAGAGAATGTAGGTCTAAAATGGGAAAGACCTTGAAAAGAAGAGTAGCACTGGGGATTTGAAAATGAAAAGGTTCTTTAATATGGAGAGTATGTATTCATTATATATGTAGCTACCTACTTGACATGCCGTCTGTTGATGTCTCAAAAGTACCTTCAATTAAACATGTACAAAACTGAACAGATGCTTTTTTGTCCCACCCTTGAACTTTTTCCTTATCTCCGTGAATGGAGGCCCATCCATCTGGTTCGACAAGCCAGAAATCTGATAGTCATCTTTAATACCTCCCCTAGATTGTCACCAGTACCACTCCATTACCACCACCTGACAGTTCACCTCTAAAATATCTCTAGAAAATGTTCATTTATTTCCATCTTCACCATGATCACTCTAATGCCAGATATGCTACCACCAGTTTTCACCTTGAGTGCTGTCATAGCCTCCTAACTGCATTTGTTCTAATCCTTCAATCCATTGTCAGCTCTGCAGCTGGCTCACTTTGAACCTCCAAGTTCAAAACCCTTCAAAGGCTTTTTTATTGCCTTTACAATAAATCTACAATATGACCAAAGACCATGGATGACCAGGTTCCTGCCCATTTCTCTAGCACCATCTCTAGCTACTTTCTTGTCTCTGGGCATCTCTCTGTTTCTTGAGGGCACAAATTCATTTCTCTTCCTGGGCCTTTGCACAGGCTGAACCTGTAATATAACTCTAACATCATCCTTTAGATTTTAGCGCAAATGGTACTTCCTTGGAAAAGCCACTCTCAATCCCTGCTCCCCTAACATACACATGTACATATGCTCCCACACCTGCCATAACTAAGGTTTCTCTGTTACATGTTCTTAAAGAATATAATTTCAAGGATTGCTTAAGCCCAGGAGTCTGAGGCTGCAGTAATCTGTGATCATGCCTGGTACATAGAAAACATTTAATGAAGATTTGTTGAGTAAATCAGTCGGGGGACTGTAAGTCAGAGGATTGCTCAAATACCTGAATTGATTTTATAGGCCTTTCTAAGAAATACTTTTGGTTATGATAGATAAGCTCTTTAACAAAAACTTCCTGGAAAATGTCTTAATAAATGTCTTAGTTCCATTTTGTATTTCCTTAGCCATCACTACTCTGTATCCACTATTTATTGTGAAGGAAATCAAAATGGATTATTTCTTTTTCTTTTTCTTTTTTTTTTTTTTTGAGATGGAGTATCACTCTGTCGCCCAGGCTGGAGTACGGTGGTGTGACCTTGGCTTACTGCAACCTCTGCCTCCTGGCTTCTGGTGATTCTCTTGCCTCAACCTCCTGAGTAGTTGGGATTGCAGGCACCCCCCACCACACTGGGCTTATTTTTGTATTTTTAGTAGAGATGCTGTTTTGCCATGTTGGCCAGGCTGGTCTTGTACTCCTGACCTCAAGTGATCTACCCACCTTGGCCTCCCAAAATGCTGGGATCATAGGCGTGAGCTACTGTGCCTGGCCTAAGATACATGATTTCTAATCTATAGAATTTGATTTCTAATCTAGCCTAAGGGATTTGTGGACAGGAACTCTAACTCAACTGATGTTTATATGTAAAGCAGGATAATTGTAAACAGTAAGTCTTTCAGAAGCATTTACAGATTGCAGACTCTTTTTGCATTAGGAATGCCCTGGAGTCAATGAAGTTTCTCTTCACAAGTAAACCTTTTCAAGTATTCAATCAAAGTCTTAGTTCTTTACTGTGGTAGACTAGGCCTCCATGATCCTACCCCAACCTACTTTTCCAGCATCAGTGCTCACCTCTTCTCACGCCATCCTTCACATTCCAGCCATACCAAACTGCTTGTAGTTGCCCATGTTAGATCAAGTGCTCCTCATCTGTGTTCCTGCAATACCCTGCAATATTTTGGGGCATTGTTGCATTGGGAGGCATCTGTTTGTCTCTCCCAATGAACTGTAAGCTCTTTGAGGGAACAAACACTGCCATTTCATTTTTGTATATTCATTTGAACAGAGTCTGGTATAGAAGAAGGACTCAGTCAATGCTTAATGAATGAAAGATCCAACTAGTGGTCAACCACAAGAGTAGATATGTTTGATTACTAAAAGGAGAAGTCCACCTCAAGACTTGCTACTTGCTCTATAACCTGCAGGCTAACTAGATAATATGAAAACGTTTGGTAGCATCTTCTCTAGGACATCTGCATTGCATTTGCAGCTGCCCTTCCTGGGAACTCACTGTTGGTACTACTCACCTACTTAAGTCAGAAATCATATGATGACTAATCTATAAACTAAAATGCTAATCCTATCACTCAGAGGTAAACACCATTAATATTTTATAATACCCTACCAGACTTTTATATGCTTATATGTATTAGTGCCCTAAAGTTGAATCAAACGATGTCACTTTTTTTGGTAACATACTTTCTCTCTCTCCCTCTTGCTCCCAGCTTTATAGATAGATCGATTTTATTCATGCTACTGTATATTATTCCATATTAACACATCATTTTATAAAGACTTCTGAATATTTTGTTTATACATTAATTTGTTACTTTGATACTTTTTAATTTAAGGGGTGAATAGGATAAGGAAATCATTCCGTCATAATTTTTTAACCTGTCATATCAAAGAATTTCACCTGATTTTATGTGAAAAGTTTGAGATTATAGCTATATTAGTACATAATTAAGATGGTATTTAATAGATTGCTTATTCTTTCTCTCTAATCAAAATTGTCTGCTTCCAAATGCCCATTTTAAAATTCCTTGTTTGCATAATATAATCAAGATAATTTTCTTTCCTATTAGACTAAGCAAAACACTTTGATAACAATCTTTAAGTTTCTTCATTTTATACATGTAGTATACATGATGGTTGTCAAAAATTTGTTAATTTCACGAGGAAGTCACTTGAGTAAAAGCTACAGATTATATCATTGGTTCTTAAGGAACTACATTAATTGATAACTTGAACATTGACCACATAAGACATTTATGTAACTTGATAGGTGAACAAAAAAGTATGAGCTTGCTGGGCATGGTAGCTCACACCTGTAATCCCAGCACTTTGGGAGGCCGAGGCAGGCAGATCACATGAAATCAGGAGTTCGAGACCAGCCTGGCCAACATGTCTCTATTAAAAATACAAAAATTAGGTGTGATGGTGGGTGCCTGTAATCCCAGCTGCTCGGGAGGCTGAGGCAGGAGAATCACTTGAACCTGGGAGGTGGAGGTCACATGACACAGTGAGCCAAGGTTGCACCACTGCATTTCAACCTAGGTGACAGAGAAAGACCCCATCTAAAAAAAAAATAATAAGAAGAGTATGAGCTCTATAAAACCTTTGACTTCAAATTTTTGTAGCCACATTAATTTTACTTTAGAGGTTCTTCAAGTTATTAGACTCTTTGATTAGGCCTCAGAGAAAGTGGGTGCCATCCTTCTTTTGGTCTGAGTTGTAGATGAGTTGGGTTTCTATAAAGTGCTTCTCACCCCAGGCTAATTAGTGCTCCATTGACCAAGAATAAAGTAAATCAGAAACGGATTCTCCATTAACTTTTTGTGATTATTCTGCCTTTCTTGAGTCCATATTTTAGAGATCATCTAGTTTAGGCCTTACATGAACAATTTTTTGGAGGAGCATAAGGATTTTTAAAAATATCAATAGCTAATTTATTATATGGTTTTCAAAAAGAATATTTGTAATCATTCCAACAATAAAAAGAATACAGGCCTGAGCAAATTTATACCCTAGTGAACTTTATTGCTTACATGTTGAGGGGTTTCCCTGCCTTTTTTCTTTTGGTGATGCCACCTTTTTAATTGAGGACTGAAGGAGGAGCAGTTTGGGGAACTCCTAGAGGGATCATTCTCTTAGGGGTTACTTGGTTGCTTTGTGGCTTGCTCCTTGAGAACCAGCCTGTGTAAGGATGTGAAACATCAAATGTATGAGTGTCTCCAAGAGAGTTCTCACCTTTAGGTACTGTCTCAGCAGTGCCTGGCACATAGTACTGGGGCAATGTGAATTTGCCAAATGAATGATTGAATTAAGAAATGAATTAATTTAAAATTTTTGTTTTAAAAAATGAGATCACAACTTGAGCCAAACCATGCCATCTGGTTGAAGGCTATTTATGGCTCTCAAGTGGTATCATTTTGGCATGGTACAGGAGGGGTGACTGTCACTGCATTTGATGATATCCAATGTGTCCATAATGCTTTAAAGAACAGATGATTTAAAGTGAGTATGATTTGTTGCCTGGATCCTGATTTAGTAGCAGAGGCTCCTTATGAAGAAGTGGCCTGCCTTGTACTGCCTTAGGTGCAGATCATACCAGCATTCATATTCAAGGTGAATCTGTTGCTGACATTACTCTATCATAAACTATTTGCTTTCAGCATCAGTGACTTAGTCTCTCGTCAGGGCAGATAAATGCTAAGCTTTTACACTTTCTGGTCATTAGGAAAAATAAATGAAATGTATAGTGTCTTAATTTTGATGAAGGGTTTAAGTTAAATTAGAGGAAAATTGTTAATATTTGCATATATTAAAAAGCTTTATTATTAAAATTATGCCAGTTAGGAAGATGTACCTGCAGTGCAGAAGCTAAAATTATCATGCACCTCTTGTATTTTTTATAATTCAAATTTGGGGAAAGTATTACAGCAAAGAAAAATTGAGGGAAGTGTTAACGTTTATTGAGAATTTGCATATGTTACTTAATTTTCACTGTCACAGATATCACTTGTTAATATCTAAAGTAGAGAAAAGAATAAAGGGGGACAAAAAGGAGTAAGAATAATTTTTTGTATGAAATTATTGATTGCTGCCCTTATACTGTTGCCGACCCTCAGGCCATCCAGTCAACAGAGATGGCATCCTCATGTTTATACCAGGAAGCTGTAGGTTTCCTATGTCTGACCCCAATTCCCTTAACTCAGCCACAGTGGCCCAGTCTGGTAGGGAAGAATTTTTATTATGCCTTTCACACTTCCCATTTTGTTCTTTAGTTCACACTGTAAGCTAAGTCTAGAATGAAAACCTTCATGCATAAATAAGATGGTCCCTTATTGCAAGTGAAAAATCACTTTGGACCAAGGAGAACCACAACTTGGCCAGTTTCAAGAGAATTTCCTTTTATCTTTCTCTCTAAAATCCGCAATTTAATTTCACGTTCTAAAAATGATTGGTTAATATATATTTATAGTACTTTGATATTATACCACTGGTTTAAGCACTCCGATTACCACTGGTTTAAGCACTTCCTCACACCATCAATTACATAAACTTTTTGGATATTCCAAAATTACTCTTCTAATTTAATATCTTAACGTCAAGCAAATGTGGATTTTTTGTTATAAATAATAGTTAAGAGTTGCTGAGCCCATGCTGTGTGTTGGGCACTGTGCTATTCTATTCACACAATCTTTATAATACTCCTGTAGGAGATAGAAATATAATTATCATCCCAGTTTCATAGAAGAGGAAAGTGAAAGCACAGAGAGGTGAAGTTCTTTGGCTACGATCATCCAAGCTGCAGGTGGTCCAGCTGAATGTAGACCAGCTTGTTCACCTCCTGAATCTGTGCCCTGCCTGCCTTCTGGGTAGGGCTCAACTCTCCTTTCTGTTTGTTGTTTTTTTAGATTATTATTTTTGATCAACAAGTCATAATTGTACACATTCATGGGGTACAATGTGATGTTTTGATATATGTGTACAATGTGGAATGATTAAATAAAGTTAATTAACATATCACCTCGATTACCTATCATTTTTTATGGTGAGACACTGGAAATTTATTCTCAGTTATTTATGCAATACATTATTATTGACTGTAGCCACCCTGACATGCGCAATAGTTCTTGAAACCTATTCCTTTTCCCAATGTGAAACTTTGTACCCTTTGATCAACACTTCCCATTCCCTACCTTCCATTTATGTCTTTTTTGTTTGTGTGTTTACAGAGCCTAATATTATTATGGTTTTCTTATGATTTAAATATGACTTGTTAATACTGAAATTATTCCATTTGTCATATTATGTGTTAATGAAACCAAACCTCTGATTTAGAACTTTATTCTGTTTCTAAGCATCTCTCCCTGGATATTTTTCCAATATCTTAAATTCTTCTCTCAACACAACCAATCTCCCCTCCCCCAATATATTACCTCTATAGTAATAGAGGGAGTCAACTACTATATATACACATACATATGTCATTTTGACGTCTGTTAGTATTTTCTTCTGAAATTCTTGAATAGATTCTTCTCCCATGGCTTGGAAGACTTTGGTTGGTCATCCATTACTATTTTAGAGTTCTAGAACTTGCTCTTGTAAGCACCTACTATCCCTACCACACTGCAAACTTTACAAGAGCAGACTATCACTGTACCCCTGGTGCCTGCTGCAGCCCTGGCGGGCCCAGCCCCCAGCTGGCCCAGATTAGGTACTTAGTAACCATCTATTGACTGATTGCTACCCTTATCCTGTTGCCGACCATCAGACCAGCCTGTCAGCAGATGGAGTTGGCATCCTCATGTTTACAGGGAAGTTTCAGGTTCCCTGTGTCTGACCCCACTTTCTCTTAACCCAGTCACAGTGGCTTAGTCCGTTAGGTCAAAATCTTCATTATGCCTTTCACACTTCCCATTTTGTTCTTTAGTTCATACTGTAACCTAAGCCTAGAATGAAACCTTTCTTCAGCTTTCTCCATCCATTTCTGCAGCTTAAAACCTTACTGTCCAGCAAGACTCATATAAAATGCTGTTTCCTTTATGGGCTCATGTCCAGTCTCTTCAGACAGAGGCAGTTGCTCTCACCTGTGTCCCCCAAGTGCTATAAATGCTTTATGGTTGGTAATATACCATAATTTTCCTTTTATTTCTTATTTTTAGGGAACTGGGGACTCCTCAGAACAGCTGGATTAAATGTGATTCGTCAGTTTACTGATTCCCTTACTGATTTTTTACTATAGGACTTCTCAGAGCCAACGTGCAATCCGTATGCTGGAATGTATTGTGAATCTTCAAGTGAGGAGTATACTGTAGATATAGTGGGTTTTGCCCCTTTGTTTTGCCTGCCTTGATGTCTAACAGAACCAGGATTCTCAAGAACCCACTCAAGCTCTGCTGCTATAAGAAAAATATCCGTTTTGTTAGTGTTGATTACGGTGTTGAGGCTGTCTTTTCCTTTTTCAGCCAAATAGTTACTGTCAAATTCTATACTTCACCTCCTTCTAGGTGAATGTACTATGAAAATTGCAGCATGCTGCTCCCAAAAGACACTCGTGGGTATCTGGATATGCTTTGCTGATGGGATTGTAAAATGGTACAACTGCTTTGGAAAATTGTTTGGCATTTTCTTATAAAGTAAATATATATACCTACCCTATGATCCAGAAATTTCATTCCTATGCGTTTAACCAAGAGAAATTAAAACATATATCCTCGAAAAGACTTGGAGAAAAATGTTCATAGCAGCCTTATTCACAATAGCCAAAATTGGAAACAACTCAAATGTTCTCCAACAGGTGACTGGATCTGCACATTCTGTATATCTATACCGCCACGGCCTGTTTCTCAGTTGAGACCGAGAGAAAACACTACTCATACAAGCCCTAACGTAGATGAACTCAAAACTATGAAAGTGTTTTCAGTCTCAATTTGGGTGGTGGTTACATGCAGTGGTCCCCAATCTTTTTGGCACCAGAGACTGGTTTCATTGAAGATAATTTTTCCATGGACTCAGGGTGGGGGTTGGTGGTGGGATTGGTTTCAGGTTGATTCAAGTGCATTATAGTTAGTGTGCACTTTATTATTATTATTATTATTACATTGTAATATATAATCAAATAATTATACAACTCACCATAATGTAGAATCAGTGGGAGCCCTGAACTTGTTTTCCTGCGACTAGACAGTCCCATCTGGGGGTGACAGGAGATGATTACAGGTCATCAGGCATTAGATTCTCATAAGAAGCCCACAACTTAGATCCCTTGCATGTGCAGTTCACAATAGGGTCTGTCCTCCTGTGAGAATTTAATGCTGCCATTGATCTGACAGGATGCGGAGCTTAGGCAGTAACAGGAGCAATGGGGAATGGCTGAAAATACCGATGAAGCTTCACTGCCTCATCTGCTGCTCACTTCCTGCTATGTGGCCTGGTTCCTAACAGGCCACAGACCAAATACCCAACCATGGCCTGGGGGTTGGGGATCCCTGGTTACATGTGTGTACACAGTTGTCAAAACTCACTGAACCAAACCTTAAGATCTGTGCACTTTATCGTAGGTAAATTACTCTGGGAGAATCAGGCTAGTGAGGTACTCAGCAGCCTGGAGTCTGGAGCCAAATGCAAATCCTGGTTCTCCCGTTCATTGTCACCGGGAGTTTTTGGCAAATTGCCTAAGTGTCTGCTTCAGTTTTCTCATCTGTCAAATATAAATGAAGTTAGTGTCTACCTTATAAGGTCATTACGAGAATTAAATGAGTTAGATTGTTAGTGCTCTTTAAGTTCTTGTTAAATAAAATGTAAAAGTAAAAACTCTGATCTTCGTGACAGCACCTCAGCGCTCCTCTTCTTAGCTGCATCTGAGAATCACCTGGGGAGATTTTATAAAGCAGCAATACCTGGGTTCCATTCCTGGGGTTTCTGATACAGTTGGCCTTGTGTGAGTTTTTTTTTTTAAATTATGTTTTCATGAGAAACACTATATGGCATGTATCATAATTATGTAGTCAGTTTCCAATAACTTTGACACTAGCAGGTGAACTGTAATTGCTACATTTCTAGTAGTATTACAAACCTTTCCAGAGAAAACTAAAAAGATCCATTTTCTTTTTTTTTAGAGTAAAATATTCTTTTCGGAATTGTATAGTTAGCTAAACTATAATTCAAAACAAAGTTAAAAACATTTTTTTCTTTTTTTATTCATTTCTACTTAAAAACGGGATACATATGCAGAACGTTCAGGTTTGTGGGCAAAGGATATGAACAGACACTTCTCAAAAGAAGACATTTATGTTCCCAACAAACATATTTACAAAAGCTCAACATCACTGATCATCAGAGAAATGCAAATCAAAACCACTGTGAGATACCATCTCATGCCAGTCAGAATGGCAATTATTAAAAAGTCAGAGAACAATAGATGCTGGTGAGGCTGTGGGGAAACAGGAATGCTTTTATACTGTTGGTGGGAATGTAAATTAGTTTAAAAGATCGATTTTTGTAAGAATTATTGATGTTTGCTTCATTTTGTTTTCACAGAGAAATAACAGAAAATCCTAACACTCAAATGGGAGTCCCCATGGCTGGATACAGTGGCTCATGCCTGTATTCCCAGCACTTTGGGAGGCTGAGGTGGGTGGATCACTTGAGGTCAGGAGTTTGAGACCAGCCTGGCCAACGTGTTGAAACCTCATCTCTACTAAAACACACACACACACACACACACACACACACACACACACACACAGGGAGTCCTCTTTTTATTCAAATCATTTTTTCTTTTATCAGAGAGAAATATTAAGTATTTTAAGTGCTTGAGGGGGAAAGCAAGCATTACTCAAGTTGCGATGATAAAACATAGAAACTTTTAAGGATGGCAAAGCTACACCAAAATGCAAATTATGAGGCTCTTGGCCCTTCTATTCAAAACTCTATAAGTGTTAGGTGTCACTTTTCTCTCTTTTTAATTATGAATGCAGGCAGTCCTGGAAGAATAAGTATCTTTGACGATTATGTAGAAATAGGTTACATCAATTTCTTTTTTCTGAAGAAAGAAATCAAATGTACCTCACTTTTTGGGGAGTGAGTGAGTGAATTGTTTGGGCTTGCATTAATGGAAAAGATGATCTCTTATTCATTGGGATCAGAAGAAAAATGTTCAAAAAGCATCAAGAATGAAAAAGCTGCATGTGGCAATAGACTAATAGACACTTTTTGGTTATTGCAAAGCTATTTTTACATTAAAAGACGAATATGGCCAGATGAGTTTCTCATAAATGTCCAGTTTGCTTCTTTTTATATAACTAATTTTGTTTATCCTTGCATGCCTCTTACTGATAATGAGTTGCTAATAGACTGGTTTATGATTCTAACAGCTTAATCTCTGTGCATTTGTGTCGCCAGTATTCGTCCACCCTCCCCGTCCTTTTGTTTTTAAGTGAGAAAAAAATCCAGTCATGTAAAGGGAATCTTTTATAATTGTTAAAATGTGTTTCTTCATCAATAATGAAGTAATGTTGGTAGTTTTATTTTTGTAGTTTTGGGCAGAGGATTCACATTCATACTGTGTCTGGATTGACTCAAAAATTCATCATTAACGAGCAAGAAGTGATACAGTACAGTGGGATAATACACTTGAAATGAGACCAGTTATCCTTCCCTGCTTTTCTTCTTTTCTCTGGGCCTAAGTTTCTGTATCTTTAAATTGCCTTTTAAAATTAAATTTAAGGATTAAAATTAAAGGATTAAAATTGCCTTTACTTTGAAGGTAATAGCCAAAGTATCATTAATGAATTGAAAACATTTCACTGGAAAAAATTTGTTCTCTTATAATTAACTGTTGACACTTCTATTTGGCTACATTGCCATTCTGCAGTAAATTGAACTTCTTTTTGTTTTCTTTCCTTTCTCTAACAAATATTTATTGAATACACACTACTACATATGGATGAAGCACTGTGTTAATGCCATGAACAAGACATATTATTTGAGAGATTTTCTGCTTGAATCGCCAGAATTATTCATTTATTCATTCAGCAGATATCATTATGCCTACCTTAGACAAGACATGATGCTGTGTGCTATGGGTCTTGTCAAGATGAATAAGGCCAAATGCTGTGTGTTCAGAAAAATATAGATCATACTTTATTGGGGAAGTCTCAAAGTCAAGGACTATTTTTCACAATAGAAGAAATTTGACTTTTGCCTTAGAACAAGGAGGATAAGATTTTTAACATGCACATGGGGATTATTTTCTAGAAGGGAGGAAGAGAATAGACAAATAAATGAGGGCTGGAAAGTAGCCTGCTGATCAGGTCTGGTTTGACTGAAATTTTGAGTGCACATAGAACGATGTAGGGTTAGGCCTAAAAATAAGAGAAAGACAGATTATTGAATGCCTTGCATGTTGTCAGTGCAAAGAGTCTGGATAGATTATCTACCTGTCAGTGTGATTTAACTGAAAGCACTGAGACAGGGACTAGCAAATGTTAAGAAAATTTCTCCAGCCTGGCCAACACAGTGAAACCCCATCTCTACTAAAAATACAAAAAATACTAGCTGAGCATGGTGGCAGGTGCCTGTAATACTAGCTACTCGGCAGGCTGAGGCAGGAGAATCGCTTGAACCTGGGATGCAGAGGTTGCAGTGAGCTGAGATCGCGCCTCTGCACTCCAGCCTGGGTGACAGAGCTAGACTCCGTCTCAAAAAAATATATATATATAGATTCTGAGTTTGAAAACAGTAGAATGTGTCAAATCGAACACATGAGCTAATCTTGCCATACAGAATTTTGAGATTTGTCTTTAGATTGTCTAAACTTATTTTAGATTTGCAAAAAAAAGGCCATACGAAGAAGTACAATATGCAGAAATGAATATTTTTCAACAGAACTTATACAATTTGAAATTAAATTTCAAATTAATTTCACTTGATTTTTTTAAATTTATTAAATTTCAAATTAATTAAATTTCCACCTGTTGCTGCTATGCATGGCTATCCTGTAGAGAAATCTTTATTACTAATTCTTTTAATGAATGAATTCTTTTAATAAATAATAAGAAGTAAATAAAGTTTTAAAATTAGTTCTCTTAAAGAGTCTTTGGGATTGTATTTCAAAGTCCTTGAAATACAGGGACCTAACACATTGATGAATTTTAAGAGTTTGCTAGTCTGCAGAAGATCCAAGGAAATTGATTTTACCATTGGCATTTAAGGTTGCACTTGTACTGTGCTCTGTTGAGTACATTCTTGGTCCCTGCTCACTGCCTTTTGCATTTTTTCCTCCATTCCGATATGAGACTGATTAAAGTGAAAAATCACTTAGCAACCAAATATATGCCTGTGTTATTGCTAGAAAGAATTATATGTAGGCTGGGTGTGGTGGCTCACACCTGTAATCCCAGCACTTTTGGAGGCCAAGGCAGGCGGATCACAAGGTCAAGAGATCGAGACTATCCTGGCCAACATGGTGAAACCCTGCCTCTACTAAAAATACAAAAATTAGCTGGGCGTGGTGGCACACGCCTGTAGTCCCAGCTACTTGGGAGGCTAAAGCAGGAGAATTGCCTGAACCCGGGAGGCGGAGGTTGCAGTGAGCCGAGATCACACCACTGCACTCTGGCCTGGTGACAGAGCGAGACTCCATCTCAAAAAAAATAAAAATAAAAAAAGAATCATATGTACTATCAGGCAGAATGGTAGTTTTGCCATTCTTGGAAGAGCATATTTTGCAAGAGGGATTCATTCTTTGACACCCAAAGAATGCCTGAGTAGAGGGATAATACACAGTTGCCTACCTAAGTTATATGTGGTAGGGAAATGTAAGGATGGAGAATAGGTAACCACTTTTCATTGAGTAAATTGGAGCATGGGGACAATTAATGTCTATGAACCCAGATTCCTAGCTGAGATTAGAAGCATACCAAAAACAAACAAACAAACAATAGCCACACAAAAACACAAAAAGCAGGTTAACTAGCATTGAATATTGAAAACATCCTATCTAATAAATGCTACTTAGAATATGTAGAAAAGAAGACAGTAAGTATCTTGCTACATTTTAGGACTATTTTAAAGGACAGTGTTAAAAGAACTATCTTTCTTTTTTAAAGGGATGCACAAGTACACTAAAAGTGAACCATTTAGAACAAAAAGCTTGAGTAGTCAGAACTTGAATCTAATGTGAGAAAACCCGTGGAGCTCATACAACTTTAATAACTAGTCTCAGGTTTAATGAAGCAATCTTGCAAATTTCAAGTGAACCAATGGTAATTCATGGAAGTTTTTAGTGTTGCATAAGGTAAAATTGAAATCAGCGATGTCACAGCAATGTTAATGAAAAGGACAAGCCACTTACTATAAATATAAGTAATTCTGGCACATGTGGGAAGGAAAAAGCCACCCTTGTCACTTTTAAATAACCTCTATGCCAAAGTAAAGCTTCAAGTAGAGAAGTCGTGTCCAAATCCCTTAGGAATATTATCCTTGTGTCCTGATATAACATTCCTAAGAGTGAAAACCTTAACCTGAACAAACAAGGAGGAGATTCCTCCTACTTACATCAGTTAATTCTTGCCTACGTGGAAGCTCTGCACTTGACGAGGCATGTAAACTCAGATAGCCCAGCCATCATGTTGCTTCAGCTGTCTATCTTTCTGCCCCTGCCTCTCAAGTCAATAAGATGGGCTTCCCCCATCTCTCTTCCTGGCTCCATTCCACCTATCCTAAGAAACCTAGCAGCTATCCCACTACTTCCACTAAGTCCTTGGAATATCCTGGCACATCAGAGCCCTTCCTTCCTCTGCACTCATAGAGCTCTTTACAGCTCCAGTGTTTGCTATATGCACAACCCACTTTGCAACAACTCATATTTTTGTCTATGTTCATATATTATTATTTCAAGCTTATGTTGGCCCTTTATTGGTCCGTAATCTCTAATTTTTCCAGCATCTGAGCACAAACCCTCCTCTCCCTATCTGCTCCATAAATATCTGTAGACTGATGGATTCCCTGGATACCTCAAAGATATTAACGGCAATAAGTTAACAAGAGTAAAAGGAAATTTGAGGAAGCATCTCAGCCACTGCCTGGCCCTTTTCTCTGGACTTTCAGGTCGTTCTACATATTTTCATTCATTTCCTGAAGAGATTCTACAATATCCCTACCTCACCTCATTGTTTCCCAGTAACTATTTTAATCTAAACTCCTTGTGTTTCAATTTAGACATGTTTGTTCTTGTTTAATTAGTGAAGATGGAAAATAGAAAGGCAAAAAGATGGTGGCGAGAATCAGATGTGCTGTCATTGGGGGTTGTCATTAGGACAAAAGGTCTTAATTTCCCATAGACCCTCTTGGCAGTGCCCCTGGCTCTCCACCAACCTGTGAACATCAGGAGAGCAGGGCATGTCTTTGTTTTTCCACACCACTCAATTCCCAGTGGCTGGCACAGGGCCTGGCACACAGTAGATATTCAAAAAGTAAATTTTTTAAAAAAATAAAAATGAGCCCATGAAGTCATATGGAGGGTCTGAGCAGTGGAACATTTATCAGGGGCTTTATGCCATATGGAATTGTGCCTTAATTTAAGAAAACTGTTGGCAAAACCTGAGACCAAAAGGCAGATAAATTACTTGAAGGCTATTTATTTTATTGTAATATTTATGCTCTATTTTCTTTAAATAACCACTTACTCCAGCACTTTGAAAATGTGACTTGGTTGTATTGAAACACTGATTTACACAAAAGTTTTGGTGAATTTATCTTTTATGAAGTCAATTTTCTGAGAATCATGTATTCTAAAATTATATTTTATCTATGTAGTTTGGTAGCATATCTTTAAGCAGTGGAATTGTTTCAATTATAAGTATAAATGAAATTGCTACATATCAAGGAAATGACACAATACTTCTGGTCTAAAAATAACACTCACAGAAAACAGTATATTACTAGGTATTTTATTGCCAGAAAGTTTAATAAGCTTTCTTATAAGTATTGGCAAAAAGGACTATCTGAAAAATTATTGGCTATGTTTTGTGATATTGCTTATATTTAATCTTCTTCTTAATCTCCCAGAGCAATAGAGCAGATGATTTACAGTTTCTTTGATCTACAGGAATACAAAGCAGCAAGTGTCTTAAGATCCTGTAACTGTTATGAAAGATTAGAATGAAGCATGGAGAATTCCAACTCTTAGTGAGTTTAAATTTTAGCTGGGAAATCCAGAAACATTTATACAAAAAAAAAAAAAGAGAGAGAGACTCTTCTTTCATACATAAACACACACAAACAGAAAAAAGGTAAAAAGTGGAAGCTAATATTCCAAAAATTTAATAGTGGTTATCTCCTCTGATAGGAGTAGGAGCAACTTTTATTTTCTTTATTTATTTTAAATTTTCTTCCATGAATATTTTGTTATAATAACAGTGATTTTTTAAAAAAAGAAATGGCCCAACAGTGTGTGGGAAGTACCAAATGAGACGTAAGCATAGTAAGAAATACAGGAATCCAGAGGAGAGTGAAGTCGCTTGGGCTTGGGTAGTGAGTATATGTAGAGGATTTGGGACTAGAGCTGGAGCTTGAAGAGTAGATAATACCATAATAATGATGTTATTTCAAATTTAGCTTGTTATTACATCAGAGATTAATTGCCTCCCTAGTAAGCATACTCTGTGTCTTGGAAGAGCCCCAATTTTGTTCAGTTATGATAGCTCCTTTCCAGTGATCAGAAACTGATTTACAGTTGGATATGTAGCCCAGTTTTGGCCTATGGGACAGCAAGGGGATATGTGTGGTCAGGTGCTTCTGAGAATTTTTATAGATAAAATTTTTGTAGACAATGTTAAGAGATGACCCTTCATTGTCTGTGGACTTTATCCAATCTGATATGACACCCTGAGCTGTTGCACAAGAGGAACCAGTAGATCAGTGTAGACAGTACAGTGAAGTCATAGAAGGTACCAGTCATCAATCCCATTGTTCAGCCAGTGGCTTAGGTGAACTACTTTATTGTGTTCTACTTATAGGTTTGCAAGATAACTAATTTCCTTATTGTTCAAGGCCAGTTTTAATTAGGCCAAAAGTTCTCTCACTGATACAGCAATTCTACAATTTGCAACTTGTTCATATCAACGATTGACTTTGATCTGAACAACAACTCTGCAAAGTGGATAAGATATAATTATTCCCTATACTGATGATGAAACCGAAGTTAAAAGGATACCACTTGCCTAGGGACTCAAATCCAAATTTACTAATTCCAAATATTTCTGTTTTCCCTCTTTTCTGTTATACCTTTTCCGAATGGATAGTTCCACATCAGTGGAGAGATGTGATACTTAATTCATCAGTTCTGGAGTGAATGCCTGTTCTCTGCCTATGTAACATTCTAGGAGCTAGGGATCCAAAGCAGAGGAGGAGGAGGAAAAGAAAAGTAGCAAAGAGTGAAAATGTGCTCAGTATTTGGCACATGAATCTCATGTTGGGATTAGTGGATGTTGCACATTGGTTGGTCGTGATAACTGAGTCAAAAAAATTAAGTTGGGATTAGATTGTAGAAACCTAAGAATTCCAGGCTAGAGTTAATTTTTTACAGAGTAGGAAAAACTGTGATGTTGCTGACAACAGCCCATAATTGTACACAAAAAAAGAGGCAGATCTTTAAAAGTTCTTTCATCTTGGTGACAAATTTTGTATCTATATGTGTACCATTTTATATATAACCTACTATAGAACTTGAAATAAAGGAAATCCAGAAACCCCAAGAACATTTCTCTTTAGATGTGGATCATTTAGCATTATCCATACTGCAAATAAAATGTATTATTTTATGAATTACTTAGTTCAAATGCAACTTGTCTATGACATCTGGACCCCATATGGTAGATTAATTAAAGCAGGGATGCTGAATTTGGATAGCTTGATACCCTCTTCAAAGACTGATCTCCCTTAGGACTAAGACAGGAAAATCCTGACATTTTGATTTCTCTGTGTACAGGTACCTTTAGCATGAGAACAATAAACGGCCTTTTGTAGCTTCTTAATAAGATGTGTAGTGTGTTATATTAACACCTAGGAGCTTGCCTTAAACTGCTCTCCCTTGCTAATAACAAATAAAATGGGTACACTCTAAAAGCAAAGCCATAGCGCTTTCTTATTCTTTATTCTTTCTACCCACATCAGGAGTCTTTGTTTTCTCCTGGTATTATGTGCCCCTTCACAGCGTGCGGAAACAGCACACTGTGCCCAGAAGCACCCCATGGCAGAGTTGGCCTGGAATCTCCAACATCTCCCCACACAGCAGCAGGCAGCCCTGGGTGACCAGGTCAGCCAAAAAGTAAGTTGAGTGTTTTACACATTGGCACACTATCTGTGTGGACTAAGCCACGTGTAACAGTCTCTGGAGAGGAACCCTCAGCGTTTTCTACTGAGATGAAAACCCAAAGCTGGCCACATGGCCAGAGAAGACTACCTTCTTAAAGGGCCCAGAGCAAGGGAGAGGCACAGGAGAGTAGAGGTGGGAGCTGCAGAGCTGCACCAAAGGCCTGTTTTTGTATTGCTGAGCCTGGTTTGGTGCCTCCTCGGCTTCTAAATGTAAATACTTACATTTTAGCCAGTTCACATTTCACCTCTCCTTGAGTCCCATGAATTATGTAGGGACCTTTACAAGCCCTTGTAGAGGTAGAAGAGCAGATGCCGCCCTGGTTCGGATGGAGTCTTCCAGCCTCACCAGGGTGTCCAGTTGTGCTCGCCTGTCACCTGTTACTGCCGAGCCATGGTGGGTTTTTACTTGCTGGTTGCTTGTGTCCTGAAGTTTGAGAAAGACCCCTTACCTTAGCCTAAGCCAATCCCATCCTCACAGGAAATTGAACAAAAAAGAATACTTGATTGCTGTTCCTGCTTCTCTTTTTTCTTCCTTTCTAGGCAATATTGTCCAAATAACAATGATGCCTTAGGTAGTTGAACAGCTGGGAGGTGGTATAGTTTATCATGCTGTTTGCATTATATGGAAACAGAGTGAAGCAATAACTTTGACTATGTTAGTACCTTCTACTACTGTTTGTGAAATTTCTCGAGAAATGTTTTTAGGGTTTTTTTGTTGTTTTTTTTTCAGCCTGAAATTCCTTTAAGTTGAATGAAAATCGACCTTAAAGGCATAAGGTTTGCTAGTATACTTTTCAATTTAACTTGAGCAAATTGTGATATACTTTTTTGATATAAAATCTGGGCCAGGTGCAGTGACTCACACCTGTAATCACAGCATTTCAGGAGGCTGAGGTGGGAAAATGGTTTGAGTCCAGGAGTTCAAGACCACCCTGGACAACATGGTGAGATCCCATTCCTACAAAAAATATAAAAATTAGCCAGGTGTGATGGCTTGTGCCTGTAGTCCCAGCTACTCGGGAGGCTGAGGCGGGAGGATCACTTGAGTCCAGGAGATTAAGGCTGCAGTGATCTGTGATAATGCCACTGCATTCTGGATCCACCGTGGGCTACAGAGCAAGACTCTGGCTAAAAAAAACAAAAAATTCTGTACTAAGTGGTCAATTAGTTTACCAATTCTTAAGAGGGAGTCTGTTCTGAAAAGATAAGTATAAGAGCACCAATCCCAAGATTGATCTCCAACTCTCAACAGGAGAATGTAAAGTAGAGGCGTAATACTCAACCTCCCTCCTCAGCAAGTTCCGTGAGACTACATGAACAAATAAAATACGTCAAGTTCCTTGGAATGGCAAGTGTTATATAAGATCTTTATAATATACCATTTTTTCTTCAGAAAGGCTTAAGGGAGCTTGCAAGGATTCATACAATACAAAAGAACAAAAATGTTAAATGGAAGACCCGAAAGCAAGGAGAAGAAAAAAGGCATCCAGGGAAGCTAGAAATGAGACCAAGACAAATGCACCCCATAGTGCTGAAGTGCAGGTTAAAGATGGGACCCTGGCTTCCCGTGAAGGTTTTTCCTTCCAGTGGAAAGGGAAACCTGATCTATTAAACACCAGGTTGTGAACAGCAACCAAGAAGTAAAAAACAAGTTGTTTCCCAGAAGAATAATTATTCCTAATGTTAAGCTAGCATCTTCTCCCAAGGTGCTCATAGTTAGAGAAGCTCTAATTAAGATAAACACCTGACATGACCCTGGAAGGTGGCGCCATGGCTCCAAACCTTTCTTCCTTTCTGTGAAATGGAGAGACTGAATCAAAATGTCTGTAAATTCCCTGCAACTCTCAAGTCCTGTGAGTGTGCTCTCTTTACTCCTAACCATTTTCTTTTGGAGAAATGAAGCATTCTTTTTCTTTCTGTCTCTTATTTCTTTTCTTTACTTTTTTTTGAGACAGAGTCTCTCTCTGTTGCCCAGCCTGGAGTGCAGTGGTGCAATCTCGGCTCACTGCAACCTCCACCTCCCGGGTGTAAGTGATCCTCCTGCCTCAGCCTCCCAAGTAGCTGGGATTACAGGCGCCTGCCACCATGCCTGGCTAATTTTTGTATTTTTAGTAAAGATGGGGTTTTACTGTGTTGGCCAGGCTGGTCTCAAACTCCTGAGCTCAGTCAGTCCGCAGCCTCAGCCTCTCAAAATGCTGGGATTACAGGCATGAGCCACTGCGCCTGGCCTCTGTCTCCCATTTCTTACTACTGAACTTCTCTCCTTCCATCCCCCACTCCCTCCTGCCTTTTTCTGTGACCCAGGCTGATATTATGTCAAACGTGTCTTTCTCGTACAACTGCTTATCTTTTCCCCTACTTAAAAAAAAAAAAAGCTGAGCAGAAGAGCTATGACCAAGGAGTGTTTGTGTCAAGGGAGGAAGGGGATGGGCCATGTGTTAAGGGGGTGGGGGTACACTGTCTAGAATTGAGGTCAGCCAGGAAATAGGAAGCAGTTTTTATACTTCCTTCATTTGCAGGATAGTTGAGGATTCTGTCTGGAAGCTGGGCTTTTTGTTTAAATTATAGGGCACAAGGAGAACTGTCAGTGGTTGTACCACTGAATGGCTAATTGTTCTTAATTGTATTCTGTGTTCAGCCGACCGCTAACTATCAGCTTAAAAACAGTATTTAGGGAAATTGTTTGTGCCTCCGTTTGTTTCTTACATTCCAGGGTTATCATCGTTGGAGGCAACATGCCTCAGAGTGTGACCAGAAAGGCTCACAAGGGCACCTGCCTCAAGCGGCATGTGGCATCTCCTATGAATTATGCATCATCGGCATATGGACAGTGGAGGCTGCCTGAAAACAACAGCCGCTTATCATTGCCACAGTTATACATTACCTTCCCAGGGCCTGATAAAGGCAGTTTTACTCTAGATGAGAGTTGTGATTGTTTCTTCTGGGTGTTCTCTAGAGACCGAGTGTCAGAAACTTAATGGTTTCTGAATGGAAGTGATGTTTTGGCATCATTTAGTGTTGCTGGTCTATGAAAAATACATTCATTGTGGTAAATAAGATATTTGAGGTAACATTAATGCCTGATAAATATATATTAAATTAGTCAGCTTTCTTTCCCCCAAATACGTTTTCTCTCCTACTGTTTGTGCTTTTGCAGTTTGATACAATTGCCAAGATTAACTGTAATCCCTTGTCCTTCTGTTTGAATTAAAAAAAAAAAGGAATGGCGGTTAGATCTTGTCATCATGCCAAAAAATGAACTAATTATCTTCTTCTAACTGGAGACCTGGATAATAGGATGGAGTTTTTTGTGGTTAAAAAATATCAGTCAGGTCCATTGAATTTGACATCAGCTCAACTAGTCATGTATCTTGAGAATGTTTCTGATCCATTTGATCTGCAGTTAATACAATATGCTGCATATATAAGCGGTAAAGCTGGTGGCTTTCTCTAAAATTGTAATTGGGATTTTATCTTAGCAGTTCACTTGGGTTTCACCAGAACTGTCTCTTAGTAAAATGTGTGAACATTTTTTGAAAAATTCTCAATGTAGCTTAGTGTTTTGAAAAAGGACTTAACAGCTCCTCCTCCTAACATGCCTCTTAGAAAAAAAAAAAAGACTTGATCCTTTGAGTGGAAAGCCTTTTCTAACATATTTCTAGCAGTTTCTTGACTGATATCTTAAATATTGCTGAAAATAATTTAACCCTATTCTCTGGTACAGTGATGCCAACGAGCCTGGATTCTGTTGAAAGGACTGACCCCACCAGCTGTGATATTTTTAGTTTTTCTGTCTGCTTTTCTTAGGAAATGTGTTATCACATTATCCTTCCTTGTTGGCACTTCTTGACTCTTTCCACATTTAACTTGTTTCCACCACAAATTTGGAAATCAGATCCTGAGTGTATTAGAATTCTGTTTAAAATAAGAGGAAGCGTTTGCTAATAATGATCTGAAGGGAACTCCTTTGAAGGAAAAACCTAAAATTCTGTGCATTTATGACCACTCTGTCAATTCTGTAAAACTCCCCCTATTTGTACTAAAGGATGAAGAGAGAAAGGTAGTCTTGTTGAAAAATTTCTCTATGGGCATCAGTGTAATTATAGCAGTCCTCAACATGGTAATTTATACTCTAAGAAAAATACTTTCTACTCCCAGAATTGATGGAATTAAAAAAAAAAAGAAAAAGAAAAATACCTTATTGTAGTTCTTTAATAAACAGAATGGACCTACTTGAGAATAACTATACACAGAAAAACTTATATGTAGACTTTCTATGTAATTAAATTAGCCATATGCATTTAATGACATACACAATATGTCTAAATGAGGGATATAATTGTGAATTAAAATCTATTTATTATCCTTTATTGCAATGCATCTTAAATTATTTGGAAGATTTGGTACACTTTGTTAGGTAAGATGATATTCTTTTTTCTTGTTCATTGCTTTAGATTTCTGCTGATATGCTGTTCTCCTTCAGCCCCAGTTGGGCCCAGTGATTCTGCGGGGTGGCTCCACTGGCCTAGCTCTTCACAAGAGTTTTTTCTACTTTATGATCAGTGTTGTAGTTGTTCCGCAAACATAATGAGCCATTATTACCGTCATAGACACTTGCCACTTAGTGAGTCCACTTTGCTTCTGCTGCTTTTTTCTTTCTTCTCTGACCTGGCCTCTTTCCTGTCCTCTGTCCTCCTCCTGCCTTCCATTCGATTTTTCTCCAGTGCCATCTCCCAGCACAGATGCTTGCTTTTGTTCAGCAACAACAATAACAATTTGTTACTGTTAGCACAATGCTTAACATTAAAAAGTCCTCACTAAATAGATAGGTTTTTAAAAAATGAATGAACACGTCTAAAAATTATTTTAGCCAGTTTTCAATGAAAGCATTAAAATAAGAAAAAGGGCTCTTCAAAGTAGTAGATACTGGGAAATCTCATCTTAGTCCAGTCACTACAAATGAATTCCAAGTTTGTGTATTTCTCAAATGTTTCAGAAAGGAAAGCACAATGAGTTGTACATCACTCATTATCTGGTGGAAGGAAGCATGCTAGTGTGCCAGGAGAAACACTATTTTTTTTTTCTTAGTACATATTTCTGTATTAATGGTCATTCATGGAACAAAATATTGACAGTTTCTTTGTAATAATTTTATAATGAGCTGCAGAAAGTTTTTCTCAGTTAAAAAACATAATGAGCATCTAATATGTGCAAGGCACTGTGTCAGGAGCTAATCATACAATGGTGAATAGGGAATATATAGTTTCTACCATTCAAGAGAAATCTTTTTATATCTCATGGTGTGAGTTAACAGTAACAATAACATTCATTGAGCTCTTAGCTATGCCAGGCCCCCATAAAGCGTATACAGGCATTAGCATGTTAATTCTTACAGATCTTATTGGTACTGTTAAATATTCTACTCTTTTTTTTTTTTTTTTTTTTTTTGAGACAGAGTCTCACTGTCGCCAGGCTCCAGGCTGGAGTGCAGTGTCACAATCTCAGCTCACTGCAACCTCTGCCTCCCGGGTTCAAGCAATTATCCTGCTTCAGCCTCCCGAGTAGCTGGGACTAAAGGCACACACCACCCCGCCCAGCTAATTTTTGTATTTTTAGTAGAGATGGGATTTCATCATGTTGGCCAGGAAGGTCTCGATCTCTTGACCTCATGATCCTCCTGCCTCAGCCTCTCAATAAATATTCTACTTTTTACACTTAAAGAAATTGAGGCGAAGGGAAGTTAAATAATTTTTCCAAGATTACATACCTTGTAAATGGTAAGAGTAAGGCTGACTGACTCTTAGGTCCAGGCTTTTAACAACTATTCTATGTTTCTTTTCTAGGGGTATTAGAAAATGAAGAGGAGTAAGTTTATGGGGGCTGGAGGTGGGCAAAGGTGATTGGTTTGCAATATGTTAAATTGGAATTGCCTGAAGGCATCAAGAATGGAGCTATGCAGTGGGCTTTGGGGTATACAGATCTGCAGTTGGGCAGAGAGATCTGGGCCAACCAACATTTAGGTGATTTTTTTAGGTGTCAACAGTACATGGCTGGAATATGAAACCATAAGGAGAAAACCTATGAAAGGTATGAAATGACTATGTTTTTAAAATCTACCTTCAGAAATCCAAGAACATATATTAAATTATGATTCAGTAAAAATACCACTACAGAGAGTTAACATAATGTAGATAAAGATATGTAGCCCTTTGGCAATTGGATATATATGCACATGTTAGGTGCTGGGGTTGAGTTCAGCTAGTAACGAGGAATGGGTAGCAAGCATTTGTCTCATTTGGTAATAAGCAACCATGTGCTGGGGGCACCTTACCTCAGATTCTCACAACTCCTTTCAGGAAGGTGCTGTCATCCTCATTTTATAGTTGAGAAAACTGAGGCCCAGAAGATTAAGTAATTTGTCATGTGTCAAGGTTGCACAACAGTACGTGGCAAAGCTAGGGTTTTGTCTTAGTCTGGGCTGCAATGACAAACTACCATAGATTGAGGGGCTTATAAACAACAGAGATTTATATCTCATAGTTTTGGAGGCTGGAAAGTCCAAGATCAAGGCAGATTCAGTGTCTATTAAGGGCCCACTTTCTGGTCATCTTCTCAACCTTGCATGGCAAAAGGGGTGAGGGAGCTCCCTGGGGCACTAATGCCCTCATGACCAAGTCACCTACCAAAGACCCCACTTCCAAATATTGTCACATTGGGCATCAAGATTTAACCTATAGATTTGGAGAGGGGACACACATTCAGTCTGTATCAGCTTTAGAGCCAGGGCTTTTGACTGCCCTGTGCTTCTACCCCTCCTGCACAGTTGGGCCACCAGAGCAGTAGTAGATGTGAAAGCTTTTGCTATGTAAGCAGGTTTGCTCCACTCACAAACATGCCACTGGACAGACAGCTGAGGCCCAAAGTTGCCTTTGATAGTGCAGAGAAGAAATAACCCAGTCGGAAAAGCATTCCACCACTCCCATAAAAGCTCTGTAGAACAGCTTTGGGAAGGGAAGGTTCACTTTGTAGCCAGACAGGAACCCAGGTGTGTGCTGCACAAGTGAGGCACAAAGTGCCCAGCTGGCTCCTTCATCCTTGGACCGCTGTCACCCCACCCGGGCAGCAAGCACCACTTCCTAGGTAGGCTACTCTGCCTCCTGCCCTCTCTGACTGTGCAGTGACATGGATGGGAGCCACTGATCTGCTTCTCATGAAATCTAATTATCCAGGCAGAAAAGATGATTTCCTGGCAGAGCCCACAGGAAGCATCCCCCAAGCCCCAGGAAACAAAACAAATACAGCTCTTCCTATCATTTTGACATCCTCTTTCTGCCCACCCTTCCCCCACAAGACAGCAGAAATCTGGACTCAGCACTTTTACTTTTAACTCTTTCTTGTCATTAATTCTAATGAATGGTTCTTCTTGGAGCCAAAGGCTTCTGTCTTTCTCCCTTCCTCTCTTGTCTTTCTGGGATTTAGGTACAGTCCTAACAGCCTTCTCCCCAGTGCTCTTACTACTCCACATCTTGGAGGACTTAGCTTATGGAACCCACAACTTCAAGGTGTTTTTAACCTCATTGTTACTCTAGGGATATCTAAATGTTGTAGGATACTGTCACTTTATTGTACACACACACTTATTTTGATAGGTTTGGTTGTTACTATCTGAGGCTTGAGTTAATCCTCCAGGGGAGCTCTGGAACTGAGATGGCCCCAGCAAGGGAGCAGAATCTTAGGTAAGGTGGCTCTGTTTAGCCAAGGACCATTACTGGGGAGGGACTCAGCTGTGAGCCATTCACAGCCAGCACTCTTGGCAGCTAGAAGACTGAGTACTTCAGTCCCAGAGCAGTGATCTAGGCAGGACTGCAGCTTCCTCTACGACACCTTCCTACTTGGTTCACCCACACGTACCCTGATCTTTTCAGCATCTTCAGCTGTTTCTTGCAGAAGTCACCTTGACAGTATTCAACTTATTCAACTGAAAGTATCTCCTGTGTTCTTTTGCCCTATACTGCATTATGAAATGGAGCACTTTGTAATAAACAAGAAACAAGCCAACAAAATAATGGGGAAGGTCTGGTTTTTGTTTTATCCTTTATGTTACCATTGTCACCATCCTAATTTTGGGCAATTATATCTATTTGTAATTATATCTATTTGGATTTATGAATGGCATCTTTTTTTTCTTTTTTTGTTTTACAGTTTTATGGCTTCACATATTTAAATTGTACAATTTGATGAGTTTTGACATATGTATATACCTATGAAACCACTAAGATAGTGAACATTTCTATCACCACCACTCCTAAATTTTATCATGCCCCTTTGTCATCCTTCCTCTGCCCCTTCCAGCTGCGTTCTCCCCAGGCAACCACTGGTCTGCTTTCTGTTGCTGGTTAGTTTGTATTTTCTTTTTCTTTTTTGAGATAGAGTCTCGCTCTGTCACCCAGGCTGGAGTACAATGGTGTGATCTTGGCTCACTGCAACCTCTGCCTCCCAGGTTCAAGTGATTCTCCTGCCTCAGCCTCCCAAATAGCTTGGACTACAGGCATGAGCCACCATGCCCAGCTAATTTTTTCTGGTTTTAGTAGAGAGAAGGTTTCACCGTGCTGGCCAGGCTGGTCTCAAACTCCTGACCTTGTGAGCCACCACTTCAGCCTCCCAAAATGCTGGGATTATAGGTGTGAGCCATGGTGCCTGGCCTAGTTTGTATTTTCTAGAATTTTTATAAATGGAATCATACAGTAAGTAAGCTTTCTTTGGGGGGACAGTCTGGCTTCTTTTAAAAAAAATTTTTTTTTTAATTATCTTTATAATTTTTTTTTCTTGCAAGTCTTGTAAAGTCTGGCTTCTTTTACTTAGCAAAGTTTTTTTTTTTTTAAATTCACTCATGTTGCTGTATATAGTTTCTTTTTATTGTTGAGTCATATTCCATTGTGATTGATATATCACAGATTGCTTTTCCATTGACCTAGCTGATGAACATTTCAATTGTTTTCATTTTTAACCACTACAAATAAAAGTGCTATGCACATTTGTGTACAAGTCATTATGTGGACGTCCTCTTTCATTTCCCTTGGGTACTTAGGAGTAGAGTGGCCAGATGACATGATAGGTCTCTATTTAAATTTATAAGAAACCGCCAAACTGTTTTCCAAAGTGGTAGTACCATTTTACAATTTCACCAGACATCTATGAGAGTTACATTTGCTCTACTTCATCACCAACATTTGGTATTGTAGTCTTAAATTTTAGGCAATCTGGTGACTATGTATTGGTATCTTATTGTGGTTTTAATTTGCATTTTCCTACCCCAAGTTTACTAAAATTTGTCTCCTATGTTTTCTTCTGAAAGTTTTATATTTTAGCTCTTATATCTGTGACCCATTTTGAGTTAAGTTTGGTTTATGTTAGGAAAGGATTTAATTTTTTAAATATGTGGATACCTGTTGCTCCAGAATTATTTGTTGAAAAGACTTCCCTTTACCCCTTAAACCTTTATCAAAAGTCAATTGACTATATATGTGTGGATCTCTTTCTAGATTCTGTTCTGCTGCATTGATCTGTATGCCTCTCTTTATGGTGAGACCACCACACTTTATTGATTCTGTAGTTTTAAAATAAGTCATGAAATCAGGCAGTATGTAAGTCCTTCAACTTTTAAATCTTTCTCAAAAGTTTTGGCTGTTCAAGGTCTTTACTATTTACCCATTAGTTTTAGGATTAGCTCATTGCACTGATCACAACCTCTAGTTCAATGTTGAGTAAAAAGCAGTGAGAATGAGAAGAGATCCTAATCTAACGGAGTAAATTTATTGTCTTTTACCATTAAGTATAGAATTAGCTATAGGTTTTTCATAGATCTTCATCATCACAATGAGGAAATTTCCTTCTATTCTTACTTTGCTAAGAGTTTTTTTTTTTTTTTTTTTTAATGAATGGATTTGAATTTTGTCAAATGACTTTTTTTCCATCTATTGACATAATCATACAGTTTTTCTACTTTATTCTGCAGCCATCACCTTAGCAATATAAAGAATTATGTCAACTGAAAATATCATCAGCTTTCTTTTGCCCTGAATTACATAATAAAATGGAAGTATTTATAATGTTAAAGCCACAGTGGAGAAGACCTGGGTTCCGTTTCTCCTTTAGTTACCATTGTCACCATCCTACTTTTGGCCTAATTACTTCTAATTTTGATGAGTTGACTAGCTTCTTAACTATGTCTAGGGATATCCCATTCCTACCTTTCTTCTTGATACCCTAGAAATATGATCACTTCTCCTATGTTTTTATAACTTAGGACTCTTAGTTTCATTTTTTTCTACATTTTTTTATATTTCATATTCCCCACAAGATTGGAAGTACCCAAGGATACTAGCCATGTTGTACCTATTTTTGTGTATTCATAGTTCCTTCCTGGTATAGTGCCTTGTATGTGGCAGGCATTTTACTTGTGTTTACTGAAGGAATAGATACATATAACCTATATATTTTCCAGAAATATATATATATATACCCAATAAGAGAATATATCTCTGGTACAAATGAAGAATATTTTCTCACCTCCATTTTTATAAGTGCCCTTTAATTATATGACAGTTACTGAATCACACCCTTTTTTTTGCCATTGGTCTCTGGATAACTTAGTGTCTTGGATCAGACATTTTTATTTCTAAGGGTATGATTTATTGTAGAAATGCGATAGAGTGCATACATGGAATTTTATAACTTTGAAGCAGCTTTTCTGTTTGTGAGTACTCACCATTACTGGCAACTTACTCTTCTGACCATTACCAGAGGAATCCCATTAATGACTCTTTAGAGAAAAAAATAAGAAAGGAATCCAAACTAATACACACAAAAATTCCCGTCTCTGATACTGATTGAACCTAATAGCTCTTGTTTTGAATTTCATAATTCTAGAAGAGTTAAACTTGAAAATGTATCTCTAAACAAAGCAGCCTCTGTTTTCCACCAAAAGGCAGTGATTGTGTTGAGCATTTTAACTGGTTATCAGACCTCAGGCTGCCGGTTTGAAGAGTGAACTTTGGCAATAGGAACTTGGCTCTCAGTCCTGTTTTGCAGCTGGCTAGAATGTGAATAAACTTCTTATTGAAAAACATATCTTCTCAATGAAGGAGAGGACTAAAGCCCTCAACCTAATAACATTCCTCCTTTCTGACAGCCCCCAGCCTCCACTTACCTTTTTAGAAAGCATCTTCAGAGAGAGAGGTTTTTAGATGTCCAGAAATTCAGAGAAGACAGTCCTTGCTCACTAGTAATCCTCATTTTGGGAGAGTTATTCTTTGCTAAGTCCCTGCACCAGGAGTGTGGTTTACTTTCTCACTTCTCCCTCTTTAAGGAATTGTGTAAATACCACAGGCTTTTTGTACTATTTGTAACTCAGCTGTTTCTTTTTTGCTATTATTAGAGTCTATCTCTGTTTTCTGGCAGGATGATGGCTTTAATATGCTGCACATGGTGTCCAGGTGGGCTCTTCTCTCCAGCTCATGACCTGCTGGTGGCTTTCTTTCGAAGTGGCACTTTGGGGCAGCATCCTGTTCATCCGAGAAAGGTTTACTCCTTTCTGTGTCCCTCCATGCCCTCCTTTCATCCCAGAGCCCACCATCTTAACCAAAGTCATTGAGTTTTCAACGAGGAGATAAAATCTGTATAAACCTTTGCATTCTATAGAATTGTTGACAGTCTCTAAATGGAGCAGAAACATTGGAGATGTGTTGGAAGCCTTGCCTGGCATTGACCATTTCAAACAGTGACTTTTTCTCCTTACACATTGTCTTCTCTTCTGGAAAAGCCTACCTGTATGTCCTGTCCTGAGTCCCCCATCCCACCCCACCTCCATTATTCATTAGTTGCCCCATATTAGTGTTTTCTTAACAATTTTCTACTTATTGCCATGTCAGTACCTATGTATTGTATGACAGTTTGATTTTTTTTAAGTTTTTTATTTTTTTGGTAATTAGGTGGGGTCCTAGAGAACAGGAAAGAATTCATTCATATCCTTACTTTATCTCAGGTGTCTTATCTGAGTACCTTAATTCATGTTTGTGAATGGTCTGGTTCATGCCATTTACACCTTTTTTTCCTTTTCTTTTCCTTTCTTTCTCTTTTTTTTTTGAGATGGAGTCTTGCTCTGTTGCCCAGGCTGGAGAGCAGTGGCATGATCTTAGCTCACTGCAACCTCCGCCTCTCAGGTTCAAGCAATTATCCTGCATCAGCCTCCCTAGTAGCTGGGATTACAGACATCTGCCACCACACCTGGCTAATTTTTGTATTTTTAGTAGAGACAGAGTTTCACCATGTTGGCCAGGCTAGTCTCGAACTCCTGACCTCAGGTGATCCACCTACCTCAGCCTCCCAAAGTTCTGGGATTACAGGCATAAGCCACCGTGCCCAGCCTTCATTTAGAACTATTTTAACTACTGCCCTCACCTTGTATGCTAGGTGAAGAATGTGTTCCAGCAGCCACAGCAGTGAAACTAATCTGAAAAACAATTCTGTCAAAATTTGTACAATGTTCTTGTCCCAATTCTAGCAGATATTTTTAAGTGTTGTAGAGCTTGCTTACAAAAAACAGATTAAACTTAAAGAGAAAGCTTCTTCCACCATGGCTCACTATTTTATTTGAATTTTTATTTTTTTAGACTGGCTTTTAGAATGTTTATGTTGATAGAACGAAGATGAACTTTCTTAAGATTCCTCAGCACGTTCCTGGTTTTCTCATTTAAAAGCTCTTGCTATTAGGGGAAGATCTGCTTTTCAGACTTAATAACTGATAAGCTTATGTAACTATATAAATTATGAAAACATTTTATTTCTTAGAAGAAATATACCTTTTTTCAGTGGATCCAGTTTTGGATTTTGTGTGTGTGTGTGTGTGTGTGTGTGGAGGAGGGGGTAGGTTAAGTGTGAGTTATCCAACTTTTTAAATATGTAATAGAGAGTAGGAAGGGGTCAGCTTCTCACCTATGGCTCATGCAGAAAATGACCTTGTAGGCCTTGGTTAGTTAACATTTTTATCATCTAGGACACAGGACAGTTTTAGCGTCTGTGTCCTCGTTACTTTAAATGCACACTCATCCCCCTCCCCACTCTGCACTTCACTATTCTGCTTTCCGTAGCCCTAGTGAACCAAAAATAGTGAAATAGGATGGGTGAATAAGACCCCAACCAGGGCTGGGTGCAGTGGCTCAGGCCTGTAATCCCAGCATTTGGGGAGGCCGAGGCGAGAAGATTGCTTGAAGCCAGGAGTTTGAGACTAGCCTGGGCAACGAAGCGAGACCCCATTTCTACAAAAAAGAACAATTTAAAAAAATTAGCCAGGTATGGTGTGGTGTGCACCTACACCTTAGCTACTGAGGAGGCTGAGGTGGGAGGCCCACTTGCGCCCAAGAGTTTGAGGCTGCAGTGAGCTATGATTGTACACTGCACTCCAGCCCAGGCAATAGACTGAGACCTGTCTCTTAAAAAAAAAAAAAAAGAAGAAAAGAAACAAGAAAGAAAACATCCACACCAATGAGCCTGCTTTCTGATTTCTGGATGAGAGTCAGATGCATCCTGCCTTTGACACACCAAATAGAATTTAGTCCCAGCCTGCTTTCTGATTTCTGGATGAGAGTCAGATGCATCCTGCCTTTGACACACCAAATAGAAGTTAGTCCCAGAATGATCAGCTCAGTGGGCCTCAGACGGTTTGTGTTCCATCGTACTGGGCATAAAAAATATCTTTATTAAGCCCTTACAAAGAGTCCTGAATGGAAGTATTGAGTAAACCAAAATTAATAGGGAGGAAAAGGAAAGGAGATACAGGTGCTAACACTTTTTGTTTTTTTATTTATAAATAGAGACAGAGTCTCACTATGTTGCCCAGGCTGGTTTCGAACTCCTGGCCTCAAGCAATCCTTCTGCCTCAGTCCCCTAAAGTGCTGGGAATACAGGCATGAGCCGCCACACCAGGCCAGGTGCTAACACTTTTTAAAACACTTTTCATGTATCATTTCATTTAATCTTTAAGACAACTTTGAAAGCAAATATTGTTCCCATTTTACTGCATAAAAACTTAGACATCAAGAGAATAAGTAATTTGCCTGAAGTCACACAAATCGTAAGTGGCAGAGGATGGCTTCCAATTTAGAGCTCTGACTCCAGAGCTTGTACTCTTTCCATTGTACCAGATTGTCCACTGGCTTATTAAGTGGCTGCTGATAGTGTGAGCAGACCATACTGGAAAGTGGGGAGAAAAGACAGGGGTTGGGAGGCAGAAGGTGAACCATACACAGAGAATCTGACATGGTACATCATCTCATTAAGTTTCTACTTTATTTTTTTCATCTTCTCAGAAGGATGAAAATTTTTCAATTTTTAAAGTCTCTGCCTTATTCTGTTTTGCACAGGTCTTCATTTAAATTTCTTGATTGATTTTTTTTTTTTTTTTTTTGAGGCAGGATCTCACTCTGTCACCCAGGCTGGAGTGTAGTGGCACGTACTTGGCTCACTGCAGCCTCAGCCTCCAGGCTCAAGTGATCCTCCTACCTTAGCCTCCCGAGTAGCTGAGACTACAGGCATGCACCACCACACTTAGCTAATTTTTAAGGTTTTTTTTTTTTTGGTACAGACAAGCTTTCGTTACATTGCCCAGTCTGGTCTGAAACTCCTGGCCTCAAATGATCCTCCCACCTCAGCCTCCCAAAGCGCTGGGATTACAGGCATGGGCCACCTCGCCCACTGCCCATGGTTCCATTGTCTGGAAGGGTATAAAGAATAAGGTTAAAGGAAACCATTCCTTTCCAGACTTTCATCTTTGCTGCCATCACAGTATTTTAAAAAGTACGATGGAACTGGTCCATGTCAGCACTTCTAGCAATGGTGCTGTTGTTACCAGTGGAAATGCATTTGGAAACTTTATCCTTGACTTATTTCTGAGCCCTAAACTATCACTGACTGTCTTCCCAATATATGAGAATAAATTACATTTTTTTTTACTGTCACCTATTTTTTTGTTGTTCTTGTTATTTAAGACATTTCACCAATTCTCTTTGCTATACTACAGACATCATCTTGGTAGCAGAGGCACTCACATACATCAGTCTAAATGTTTCTTCTATAAAAGTTTGCAGAGATATTTTTTCCTGTTTTGTTTTGCTCAACAAGCTGTGGTTTGAAAGTAGCTCTGCAGGAAACTTTTTTTTTTTGCTCTGTCTAGGAGTAAAAACGTTGTAGTTTTATGTATGTCTATTAGGAAGATGTCTTAATAAGAAGGGTCAAAACATTAAGATCACAGAAAAGTTAACATTTTAGCATTTTGTTGACATGCTTTCATGAAAAACTTTTCTTGGCCTAGCAGCTTCTCATTTTCTTTTATTCTTTGTCCTAGTTAGATGGAATTTCCCCCCATCTTTCTCATTAAAAAGAAAAAAAGCAGTGTGCAGTGTGAGCAGAGGCAAATTTGAAGCAATAGAAAGATGGTTGAACCATACAAGTGTAGGTGTGAATTACAGCTTTGCTGCTTCCTAGTTTGTGGGACCATTAACAAGTTACTTACCCTTTTGGAAGCTTGGTTTTTTAATCTATAAAATTAGTATAGAACTGCCTTCAAGGTTGTTTTAAAGAATAAGTGAGGAGATGTATGCAAAGTATCCACAATTGTCAGTACATTTTCTCCTTCTCCTTCCCTTTTTTTAAATTAAGCTTTTAAAAAGTTATTTGCTTTTGAAGCCTTTTAAATTTATATTTAATTTTTTAAATTAACAAATAAAAGGCTGGGCACAGTGGCGCATGCCTGTAATCCCAGCACTTTGAGAGGCCGAGGTGGGCAGATCACTTGAGGTCAGGAGTTCCAGACCAACCTGGCCAACATGGTGAAACCCCGTCTCTACTAAAAATACAAAAAATTAGCCTGGTGTGGTGGCACATGCCTGTAGTTACAGCTACTTGGGAGACTGAGGCAGGAGAATCACTTGAACCTGGGAGGTGGAGGTTGCTGTTAGCCGGGATTGCATCACTGCACTACAGCCTGGGTGACAGAGCGAGACTCTGTCTTAAGAAAAAAAATAATAATAATTAAAATTGCATATATTTATGATATACGATATGATGTTTTGATATAGTTATACGTTGTGGAACGGCTAAATCAAGCTAATTAACACATGCATTACCTCACACACTTAGCATTTTTTTGTAGTCCTTCTTACATACTTCATTTAGTTAGATTTAACTCCTCATGCGAGTTCTTTATAAGGGACATTATAAATACCTACTTAATTGAATAAGTAAAAATGTAACTTTAAGAGAAACTCCACTGTGACATAAAATAAGGCCAACTGATAGAAAGGGAGATAATCCTCAATGCTGGTTTTCTCCAGAAGCAGTCTGCTTTTCAGGTACTGTATTGACTAATACGATGTTCTTAAGTTTCTCTTTTTAATTTTTCAAAAAACCAAAAAAGTTTTTGAAGAGGGACCTGAAACAGTTGTATTTGAATTGAAATAATGAGCTGCTGTGGACATTTGAGTTTGGGATAGGAAAAAAACGTTTAAAATAGAATATGAGTAAATTCTTTTCTTTTAATGACTATTAATTCGCCTCGACCCATTTACTTAAAATCATTTGGAGATGTACAGTTCTGATTATAAATCATTGCCCTAAAAGTACTCTGTGTTCTCAAAAGGCTCCGTCCAAAAGTGAACATGTGCTTCAGTTTATTATGACAGAGCCACTGATTGTGCAACACACTTTTGATAAGTCACTGATGTCTGTTAGCTCTGTTTGCATGATAGACGAGTGATTAATACTCTTAGGCAACCTAGGTTTGTAAGAAAGGGGAACCACTAAAAATGCCATAATATTTTGCAAACATGTAATATGCTTTCTAAATTTTGATAATAATATTTATTATAGACTAGGAGATTAACCAGCAATCTCTTGAATACCAAGCATCATCAGTGGTGACATTCTTTATAAAATGTATTCTTCATCTTTGGATAGAGTCACAGAGGAAAAAAAAAAGAAAAAAATGTATTCTTCAATCAATTTAGCAAATATTTATTGAGTGCCTACTCTGGTGAGCAGTATTCTAGGCTTTGGGGAAAGAGCAGTGAACAAAAGCATCAAATATCCCTGCCCTCATAAGATTACATTCCAGAAGGGGGAAGACAGACGATAAACAGATGAATAAGTAAAATACATAGTGTGTCAGATGGCGATAAATGCCATGGAGAAAAATCCAGCAGAGGGAAGGGGGCGAGGGTTCCCGTGGGCCCAAGTGTTAGTGTATTCTTAGGTATATGATTAGTGAAGGCTTACTGAGAAGGTGAGTCTGAGCTGAGATGTTAAGGAGATGAGGAGGCAAGCCTTTGGGATGTTGTGAGCAGAGGCATTCTGGGACAGGAAAACAGCAGGTGCAGAGACTCTGAGGTCAGAGCATGCCTGACATGTTGGCAAGTAGGAAATGAGGGTGGAGAGTGGAGAGGATGAGGCCAGTTAGGACAGTTTAGGAGACCGATCTTGGCTTTTACTCTGGGTGATAGGAGTCTTGAGTACAGGAGTGACGTGGTATTTTGTTTGAAAAGGTCACTTTGGCTTTGGCATTTAAAATGAACTTCAGGGAGCAAGGACTGAAGAAGAGATGCTTTCCTGCTTTACGAAATTCATTGATAGTGCAAACAGTCAACTGTATCTTTGTAGAATAGATTAGCAAGTTAAAAACATTGCAGCACCTTGTGATGATCAGTCTGAAACTCAGTTTTCAGTATGCATGGGTTTATTCAGTAAGTTTTAATTGACCATATACTATTTATTAGGCATTATGTTAGCCTCTGGAGACACTCACAGGTATGGGATATAGAGATGTGAGGGCTGAAATGAGTTGAAATGACTGACTTCTGGTCTTCCCGAAAGCTGTTTGTTTTTTTTCCCCCACTAAATTTTACCAGTTTTTAGCCAGGTGTCATAGGTCATTCCTATAATCCCAGCACTTCAGAAGGCTGAGGGAGGATCACTTGAGCCCAGGAGTTTGACCAGCCTGGGCAACATAGGGAGAACCATCTCTACAAAAAATAAAAATAAATTATCTGGGTGTGATGGTGTACACCTGTGGTCCCAGCTACTCTAGGGGCTGAGGCAGGAGGATCAAGGACCTTGAGCCTATGAGGTCGAGGCTGCAGTGAGCCATGATCGTGCCACTGCACTGCAGCATGGGTGACAGTAAAACCCTGTCTCGAAAAAAAATTTTTTTAAATCAGTTTTTGAAATTCAGATTTACCATTTCTGAAAGTGAAATGCAGAAAAAGTAAAATAAAATTGAAGGTCTTTGTTTGTTAGGGTTAGTCTGTGAAGATTCCACAATATATTTGTGGATTAAAAGAGCTTATATTTTTAAGTTACAGGTTGTACATTATTCATCAATAGCAGTGGCACAGCTGTATCAAGCATTTGAAGAATTATTGCTATGTGTCAAGCACTGTGTCTGATATGGGAGATATACAGACGCTTAAGATGGATTTTCTGTCTTTGTGGAGCTCAGAGTTTAGGAGAGGAGACACATGCGCGTTAATTTCAACCCACAGTGACTTCAGTATAGGTCCTCATAGAGATCCAAATGAAGGTTAATGGGAGAGTCAGAGAGAGACCTTATTCAAACTGGGAATATTTTAGGTGACCAGGCTATCTATTCCAGTGTGACATTTGTAGATCTTCATGGACTGAAACATCAGGTCATTTTTCACAATATAAAGTGTCATTTAAAAATATATATATAAATATATTTATATATATTTAATATATGTATTTACTATATAAAGTATAATAAATATATTTATATATTTTTAATGACACTTTATATTGTGAAAAATTAAAGTGTCATTTAATATATAGAGAGAGAGGGCCGGGCGCGGTGGCTCACGCCTGTAATCCCAGCACTTTGGGAGGCCGAGGCGGGTGGATCACGAGGTCAAGAGATCGAGACTATCCTGGTCAACATGGTGAAACCCCGTCTCTACTAAAAATACAAAAAATAAGCTGGGCATGGTGGCGCGTGCCTGTAATCCCAGCTACTCAGGAAGCTGAGGCAGGAGAATTGCCTGAACCCAGGAGGCGGAGGTTGCAGTGAGCCGAGCGCGCCATTGCACTCCAGCATGGGTAACAAGAGCGAAACTCCGTCTCCAAAAAAAAAAAAAAAAAAAAAAAATAGAGAGAGAGAGAGATTGGGTTGAGGTCTGTCACCCAGGCTGGAGTGTATTGGTGCAATCCCAAGTAGTTGGGACTGCAGGTGTGCACCACTATGCCTGAAGAATTTTGTACTTTTCATAGTACAGAATCACTGGTCTTAAACTTCTGGGCTCAGGCCAGTCTTAAACTTCTGGGCTCAAGCAATCCACCTGCCTCAGCCTCCCAAAGTGCTGGGAATACAGGCATGAGCCACTGCACCCAGCCTAAGTGTCATTAAAAGTTTGATTTGTTATATAGGCACTAGGTAGAATGTCTGTCAGATGCGTATTTTCAAAGTTGCAGAAGCATAAATTGTGCAAGGAGGCATCAGGGTTGGTCAAAACCAAGGCTATAAAAAAAACAACTTTACTTGTGTTAACTTTAAAAGGAAAACAAAAAAATAGTTCAAGATGATTGGGTACTAGATAGCAGAGAAGCATATGCAATAGACATACTGAAAGAGTAACAAGAAACAGTTTTATCTACAAATACAACTATGTAAGGAGCTCCTATCATCTGGCCTCAGGTTTTGAGCAGCCTCCTGTTATTGATAGGATATGTTTGCTTGTTGATGATCAGTAAACAAGGCATTTTCTTGTGGCAGCTTTATTGAGACATAATCTGTGTACTATACACTTCACCATGTCCAGCGTACAATTCCATGGTTTTTAGTGTATTCAGAGCCGTGAAACAGTCATCAGTCAATTTTAGAACATTTTCATCATCCCCACAAGAAACAACACACCCATTAGCCATCACTCTCCATTTTGCCCTAAGCAACCGCTAATCCACTTTTTGTCTTTATAAATTTGCCTGTTCTGAACCTTTCATATAAAGGGAATCATATATTTGTCCTTTTATGTCGGCCTTCATTCATTTAGCATAATATTTTGAAGGTTCATCCATGTTGTAGCATGTACCAGTACTTCATTCCTTTTTATTTCCAAATAGTATTCTGTGGTGTGGATGCACACATTTCGTTTATCCATGCATCAGTTAGTGAACATTTGAGTCATTTTTACTTTTTGGTTATATATATAATTTATATAACATTTAAAGGCACAGAATTTTCCAGGTCACATTATCACTGAGGATAATGAATCACAGGCCAGGGTCCTCACCGTCACCCTGACTGGTCCAGGTGAAGAGCCTCCTTGGAACACTCACATTTGTAGGTCATCTGCTCAGGTTTAGACTTCTGGAGGAGACCACCATGAATAGGAACAAATGCCTGTGGCTGGGCCCGCAAGCCCATAACTGTGCCTGTGATGGGACATCCACAAGTATCTGGCCCTGGACAAAAGATGGAAAGAAGGAGCCAGAGTCAGGCATAGCACATCCTGGCCAGATCTCTGTTGACCTCAGCTTTTCTGTCTAAGATGCTCTAGGATACTTTGTGTCTGTGACAACTTCTAGAGAAACAAAGTTTCTATAAAATGCTGCTCGTTCCTGCCCCTACCCCACTCCGAATTTCATATTTAAAAAGAAAAACCATATGGGAACTGAGAGAGAGCATATGGGTGTGAGGTGAAACATACGGGCCGATAGAGGCAGGCCTGCGGTACCCGTCTGCTTGTCTTGGTTACTTGTCTATTGCTTTTTAATGTGTTCTTTTTTTCTCTCAGCAATTTTGTTCTTGGAAGATTTGCTTTTCCCTTCCCTTGTGCATGATTTAATCTCGAATGAGACAAGTGATGAAAAAAAGTCCCCAGAAATGGTTTCTTGCTCAGACCTGCATCTCCATTCTGCATGCCTCTGCTGGTGCTGAGTCTGGGACCACAAGGACGAAAGGCATAGTGCCACCCAAGGCACAGCAGCCTTAGGAAAGGATGCAAAGCAGTCTTGAGTACCTATTTGAAGTCTTTGAAGCTAGCTTCTTTTCTGGCTCCAAAGATATACTGAGATGGGTGTATCCCCTTAGGTTAAGGGGACTGAGTTTTTCCAAAATTGTTACTGAGATGGCTGAGAACATGCTTGATAGGGAATAAGGTGAAGGTCAGCTTGAAGAAAACACCCTGGCATCCAGTGGTATTCTTATGGCCGTGGCATTCCTTCTCAGAACCTTGGAGATTCCCCAGAAAGTTCTTCTGGTCCCCCCCATCCTCAGAGTGCCACTCTGTGCAGTGTGCTCAGCTGTCTTGCAGGGATGCTTTGGCTTACTCCCTGTGCCTCCCTTCTCACTCTGCAGAAGATGGAGGAATTAGGGCCCTCCTTACCAAAAGTCTGCGTCCAACACTTGATGCTAATTACAATATTGTCTAGCAGGTTTTGCAGGCTGGTTTTCATAGTAGCCATTAACTATGATTGATTGTCCTTGTTGAATGACAACTTTATGAGCAAGTTCACTGAATGTTTAATAAGGTGAAGCAGAGCACAAAGGATATCATTTTTAAAATACTGTATGTGGACAGTGAAGATTAGCATTTAATTTGGTACCTAGGTAATTAGGTTTGCAAATAGGAAACTGATTGGCCAAATTGTGTTACTTTAGGCAAACTGTATCTTAAGTTGTTTACATGCTTTCTTCAAGTGTTACTTTGGAAAACCTAAATCTCAACAATGAATTGAAATTGAGTCCTAAAAATCGTACACCACACCTTACTATAAGCCTTATCAACAGAAGGCTGATTTTTAGTAATTTCTTATATTTAAACTCCAATTTTCCCTGTGTTCTTTTTCTGTCTTTGTCTGATTAATGGCATGCCTATTCATAAAGTCACATTTATGTAAAACATTTATTAAAGTTGGGTAATTGCTGTCTTTTATGTAAGTAGAATGTCTTGCCCCAGGAAGGTAATACAAATAAATGCATTGTACTTTAGATTAAATATCCTTCAGTTCACCAATTACAGGATGGGATGTTTTTTCATTACCAAAAGATGAGGATTACTTTGCCACTTTAGTCAAAACACGACCCTAGCAAGGCCCAAAATTTAATGTGGTGCAATCAATCTGTTTAACTTCATTCATGCCAGAAAACCAGATACCATCCACCCTAATTGTCTGACTGATTTAAAATTTAAAAAAAAAAAAAAAAAAAGTTAGTGAATTTTTCCAGAGAAACACATTTCTGAAATTATTATGAGAAAATAAGTTCTGATTTGCAAAATCTAGTTTGCAACATATATTATTTCAGGAACATAACTAGCTCATAAACTGAGAACACCTGTTCACTTAAATTTTTTTTTTTCTAATTCAATATTGATGCCAGGACAGCTGATTAAACTTGGAGGAAGTTTAACTATATTCCTTAAAATAGTTATGAAGTCCAATGCAATGGTTAAAGCTAAAATACAAACTCAAGAAATCCAATTCAGCTGGCACTGATCATGAAGATTTAAACCCATATCATTAGATTATCCATAGTTATTTTATGAGGATTTTCTGATGTGTTTCTTTCCAGATTTGAAATCCCTACTTATGTGAGTTTTTTTATTGTTGTTGTTTTAAGTGTTAAGGGGAGCCTTAGTAGATTTATTAGTAATAAACAGTATGTCTTCCTGATTATAATTCTTCTAAATAAGGCTTCCAGTTAATAATAATTACCTTTATTGTGGATGTACAGTGTATTGGGCGTGAAATAGAATATCACTTAACCCTTACAGCAACCATATAATGTGTGTCATTATCTCTCCTTTAAAGATGAAGAAACTAGTGTTCTTCACTGGCTCCCTCAAGGGTCACAAAGCTGGTAAAGTGGCAAAGGCGCATTGGAACCCAGGTGTGTGAGATGTCAAAGCTCACAGACTTGATCACTAGACTTGACTCAGATGAATTCATCAGATTTGTCTTCTGGCTTTGAAACTTTCAAGTTCTTTGCATTATACCCTTTAAAACTCAGCGTTGAGGTGAAGTGAAGGACAAACCTGACCCTGTGGGCTCCTTGTACCATGTAGGCATCCAGTTCCTTAAACTCATGATGAAAGTTCTAATTAGTGCCTTGATGATGGATCAACTTTTTAGAACACCCATACTGTGGAAAGTGCCTTCGTTTTTGGTCCACTGGTGGAATCCATTTCAGGTGACATCAATAGGCAAATGACACAGATATTCTAAATCACCAGCTGGAAGTCTGAGAGATGAATGCTGAAATTCTTACTCTCCTTGTCCTTTCCACCAACATCCGCTCAGACCCAGGTTTCTTCTCCGGAGGTTCTGTGGGTTCCACCTCCCTAGTGCTTCCCGTGTTTGTTCATTCTTCTCCTTGCCCTCTGCTGCCAGCTGGTTTTAGGTTTCTCTTTTCTCCTCTACTCTTTCCTTCCAAGGAGCTTCCTCATGGGTTCTACTACCCCCAGTCTGACCTTACTGCCGTCATTCTGCTACCAGAGTGATCTTTTTAATGCCACTTTCTCAATGAAAATCCTTCTCCGGCTCTCTCTTGCTCTCTCAGTCTTTTTAGCTTCTGTGGTACTCAATAACTGTAGGCTGAATAATGACTCCCCCAAATATGTCTACATTCTAATCCCCAGATTCTGTGAACATTACCTTATATGGCAAAAGGGACTTTGCAGATGTTATTAGGTGAAGAATCTTGAGATGGGGAGATTCTTCTCTGTGATCCCAGTGTAAATCACAAGGGTCCTTATAAAAGGAATGTGAGAGAGTCAGTGGGAGAGAAGGTGGTGATGGGACAGTGAAGCAGAGATTGGTTTGTGCTTTCAGTCCAGGGCCAAGGAATGTCAGCAGGCTCTAGAAGCTGGAAGAGGCAAGGACTGGATTCTCAACAGCCTCCAGAAGGCACTAGGCTTCCTGATGCTTCAGTATTTGCCTCTGAAGACTCATCTGGACTTCTGCCCTCTAGAACTATAAAGAATAAATTTGTGTTGTTTCAAGCCACTGAGTTTGTGGTCATTTGTAAAAGCAGCAATAGGAAACATATACAAACCTGTAACCATTGATTTTTTTTTTCACTAGATTTGTGCTGTCAGATATCATGTACATCAGCTACATGTGCCTAGATAAATATAACTTTAATTAAAATTAGAGACAAAAATTTGAAAGTTCCATTTTCTAGCCATACCACATTTCAAGTGCTCAATAGCCACATGCGGCCAGAGCCTACTGTACTGTGTAGTGTCAGCATAAAACATTTCCATAGTTGCAGCACGTTCTGTTGGACAGCATGCTTAGGACAGGAGTTGTGCCTTGTCTACCTGGACCTGCCCCTAATATTGGCTAGCATCTCCTCACATGGAATACTGGAGTCCTTACCCCTTCTTTCCTCACCCCCAGCTCTGTCCCTCACTCTGCAGGGCCTTGGGTGTTCCTGGAACAGAGGCTGGGCAGGCCCTGGAAGCAGGCTTGGGCTGTATGGCTGGGGAATTCCAGATCATATATGTAGAACATACTCTAAATGTGGGGCAGGATGTGGCCCCTATTCCCTTGGCCCCTAGGACTCCTCACCAGGACACAGCCCCCATTTACCCAAGTCTTGAGTGTGTCCTCTTTGTACTTATTATAATGCCTAATAGTGGGTGGTAGGTACATAGCATTGTTGAATAAACAAATTTACTGAAAAACTACTTATGCCCTGATTTGTATGAGTCCTGGAATTCCACAGAGAATAAAACAATTTCCCTGATTCATGGAGCTTATATTCCAGAGGAAGAAAGAGCTGATTAGTCAATAAATAGAGGTATATTCTAATGTCAGGGAATGATAAGTGCTATGAAGAAAAATAGCCATAGTAATGGGATGGATTGATGGAGGTCAGGGGCTGGTGGATATGTTTTAGATAAGTGGTTGCAGAAACCTTTCAGGGGACGAGACATCTGAGGATAGACCTCAGTCAGGTGAGACAGGGAAGGTGGAAAGGAGGAAATTCAATGATCTGGGCTCCAGTTTTATCCCTGCTCTTCCGAACTTCAAGTCCCTTGATAGTGTTCTTCTCACATTTTCTCCCACTGCTTCTCTCTGTGTGGTCACACTGGGTGCCCATATTAGCTGAGATTTTGCTGATTGTTATTATTTAGATATTTACAATTGTGTGAATATCTATCTATATAGTCTTTTTTTTTCCAAATACAAAATTTCATTGTAATATTGAATATTCCTTTTTCAAATGACATTCAAACTACATACTTTAGGATGCTGATATATGTCCTCTACTTCCCAATAAGAATGTCTACTTTTTACAATGTAGGCTGCTATTTAAATTCTAGTTGAAGGAGATTTTTATGCTAAAACACTGTACACTTAAACAGTGCAGAATTACAACTCGTTCTAACTTTTCTCCTTGACCAGTGCTCCTTGACCAATGCTTTAGTGATTGGGGATGAGAAATATTCTTTTTTTTTTTTTTGAGACAGTCTTATTCTGCCACCCAGGCTGGAATGTAGTGGTGCAGTCTAGGCTCGCTGCAACCTCTGCCTCCTGGGTTCGAGGAATTCTCCTGCCTCAGCCTCCTGAGTAGCTGGGATTACAGACACCTGCCACCATGCTAGGCCAATTTTTGTATTTTTAGTAGCGACGATGGTTCACTACATTGGGCAGGCTGGTCTCGAACTCCTGACCTCAGCTGATCCACCTGCCTTGGCCTCCCAAAGTGCTGGAATTACAGGCATGAGCCACCACACCCAGCCAAAACATCCTGATTTTCTAATTCTCATTATACCCTTACAACTACTCTATAGAACTACATTGTCCAATATGGCAGCTACTGGCCATTTGTGGCTATTCAGGGTTTGAAAGGTGGCTAATCCAAGTTGAATGTGCTGTCAGGGTAAAATAAACAGCAGATTTTGAAGACTTACTATAAGAAATCATAAAAGCATAAAATTATTAATATTTTGTATTGAGTACATATTGAAATTATAGCATTTTGATATGTTGAATTAAAATATATTATTAAAATTACATATGTGGCCGTATGTATGTATATTACACTTACAGCTTATATGCTATTTTTGTCTGCTTACTTTCTAAGGGTATATGTCTCTAGTTTGGGCATATCATTTGGGTATGATGCCTTGGAGAGAAAATAAAAATGCATGGAATGAATATGTTCACCAACAGCCATAGTGCATAACTCCACAGGAACTACCAGTTATGAAAGAAGAATCAATAGACAGTGCATTGTTTAGTAGATTAATGAGCTTCTTCTAAATATGAGTGTTATCTACTTTAGAATTTTATCTCCATGGCATATTTTTCTTCTTAAGTTTTTCTCAGAACTGAAATTTTAAGACAGTGTCATCTTTTAAGAGCAAGGTAAAATTTTTCAGGGCCACTGGGGAAAAGTTTTAATGAGAACCTCCGTTTTTTAATGTTTTTAATTGACATGAGATATTTTGATATGTGTGTACAGTGTAGAATGATAAAATCAGTAATGGACATATCTGTCACCTCAAACGTTTATCATTTCTTTATGTTGGGAACATTTAGAATTCTCTCTTCTAGCTATTTTAAAATACACAATAATGTATTGTTAACTATAGTTGTAACTTATTGTTAACCTGTTGAGCTATAGAACTCTAGAACTTACTCCTCCAATCTAATTGTAATTTTGTACCCATTAACCAAACTTTCTGTATCACCCATCCTCCCTACTCTCCCCAACCTCTGATGACCACTATTACTTCTAGGAGATCAACATTTTTAGCCCCCATATTTTGGAAATCAAAAAAATATTAAAAAATACAAGAAGACAGTAGCATTCAGTATTTCAGAGATTCATGAACTCTTTGAAATTTTTCTTAATTAAATCACCCAGTATGCCTAAATAGAACATTGCTGAAATACACAAAATCATTTTTTTAAATCAACAGGTTGTCAGAGTGGGATTGTTTTATTGAGAAAATTGTATATTGGAAACAGCAGAAGTTTCTGAGAGAACAGAATGTATTTTGTTTTGAATTTTTTCCCCTAGGGAAGTGAGAAAAGAGGAAGTAAAGGATTCTAGGAACCCGCCTTCAGCACCCAGCTTCACCTGCCAGCCAAGCGGCTGTGAGCAAGTTCTTAGTCTCTTTTTGCCTCAATCCTCATCTGTAAAATTGAGATGATAATAATAGTACTTACCTAATAGGATTGGTATAGATTTAAATGAGTTAATTCTTACAAAATAGAATTGTGTCTGACATAGTACGCACTCGCTCACATTTAGCTATAGCAATATATTATTATAATTGTTATTACTATTATTAGATATCATTTGAATGAGAAATTTAAGTTTTCAAAGCCTTTTGTCATTCATCCTCTCATCCTTTAAGCAACGGCATTACGAGTCCACGAAGGTGACTACTTATTATACCTGTTTTAAGGATGAAGTCACTTGAGCCCTAGAGAGGATTAGTAACTTGCCCAAGGTCACTGAAGTATTTAGTGACAGAGCTGGGAATTTCATCTAGTATTGTCAGTTGACCCTTTCCAGTAGCCTGAGAAGTAGAACTTTATAAACCCCAGAGAAAGCATCACGCTTGAGGCCTATATAACTCCCTAGTTACATTGTGGGTTTTCTTCTTTGAATTATATCCCATGAACAGCTCACCAGTAGTTACTTGTGGATGGCTTGACAGTGTGTTCATTTTATCTAAAACTCCAGCAAAGTCTAAATTTTGACATTTCAAAGCAGAGGGCTAGCTGTATTAAAATGATGGTGTCCTCATCCAACTTAACTGTATTTGAGGCCCAGTTCCCTGTTCACTATGTAATATTGAGTCACGTTTGTCCTTTTGTAAAATGAGAATCATACTACTTTGTTCCCAAAGTAAGGATCTGGATCCATTGAGCTTGCCTAATTGTTTTCAGATACAGAATCTGTAATCTTGCTTAACTGAGGCTTATACGGGAAAAAAAAAATCAAGGTTTAGAGCCAGACAAAGATGCATTGAAACCTGGCTCTGTCACTTAACGTTTTGTGGCCTTGGACTAATCAGGGAACCTTTCTGAATCTTTCTTTTCTCATCTGCAATATAGACATGTCGGAATGTATGCTTTGGGACTGTTACAAGGATTCAAGGTAACCTAATGAAGAGCCTGGCCTTTGGGAGGCACCCAGTGACAGTGGGAATTGATGCTCTGGAAGTTCTACCTATATGGAACAGTGGAGTTGTACCTTGCACACCAAAGATAGTGTATGAATACATCGTTGGTTTTTGGAAAATCAAAATGAATGTAACCTAGAGCTTTGCATATTAGAAAAATGTTTGAAAAGATATACAACAGGCAAAGTTAACTTTTTACAATGCATATGTCTACTTTTATAGCAGTAAAAGGTTATTTATTAATTAAAAACTTGTTTACATTTAAAAAACTAAACACAGTGGGCTGGGTGCAGTAGCTCACACCTGTAATCCTAGTACTTTGTTAGGATGATGCAGGAGGGTCACTTAAAGCCAGGAGTTAAAGACCTGGCTGGGCAAAATAGTGAGACCCCATCTCTACAAAAAATAAATAAATTTTTTAAAACACAGAAAGTAATTATACCATGTTAACATATGTGTTCTCTGAATGGATGATCACCCCCTTTCTTTCTACTTTGCCAGTGTTCTACAATTAGCATGTTTGTATGAATAATGGAGAAGACAAAAGTGTATTTTTCTTTTTCTTTTTTTTAAGACGGAGTTTCACTCTTGTCGCCCAGGCTGGAGTGCAATGGCACAATCTTGGCTCACTACAAGCTCTGCCTCCCAGGTTCAAGTGATTCTTGTGCGTCAGCCTCCCAAGTAGCTGGGATTACAGTCACCCACCATCACCGCCAGCTAATTTTTGTACTTTTAGTAGAGATGGGGGTTTCACCATGTTGGCCAGGCTGGTCTCGAACTCTGATCTCAAGTGATCTGCCCGCCTCGGCCTCCCAAAGTGCTGGGATTACAGGCATAAGCCACTGCACCCACCCAAAAGTGCATTTGTCATGGGCATAATCACTACCCCAAAATGGAATCTACAGTACATTAGAAATCACAAAAATATAAAAATTCTTGGGAATTTGGGAAGATGTTTTAGGACCAATAGATATAATAATATTACTAATAACAATAGGTACTGTTTATTGAGCATTTTCTATATGAGGCTGTATATTTGAACTTTTTCAATGCATTATCTAATGTAATCTTCACAACAGGTTAATGAGATTGAGTTCAGTTGAGGTTTAAGATTATGTAAATTACCAAAGGCAGGACTCAGAACTTAAACTTGTGCTTTCAAAGGAAAAAGAAAATCCTTATTATGTTAACAAAGGAAATCTTATGCTCAGCTGGGGAAATAAAACTTTCCACAGAATTTATGACCAAATTCACATTGGATCAAGTTTTCTCAGCTGTTAGCTATAACATCAACTTAAACTCCCACTCCATATGCTGATTTTTTTCCTAGAATTTCTTTTAATTGGGCAACTTGGGGGTAAGGGAAGGAATGGGGATGGTTTTAATAGAATATCTTTTTCTTAATTTAGGTTTAAAAGATAGCATAAGAAAAGAAGGGGTACAAGTAACATGAAGGGAGAGGTTTGTTGAGTGGAAATAGGTGATGATACTGGAAGCTGGTTTTGTGCACTCCAAGTCTGGAGGTGATGGGTAGGTAAATCTGCTCCTCTTCTATAGGGGGTAATGAGCTTGGTGACTGTTTTCCTTTTAGCCTCTGGTTCCCAGATTAGGAAGAGATGCTAGGTTAAATTTGAAGGCGATCTCATATATGAGTTTTCATAATAATTAACCCTTTTTTTCCTAAAAATTTCCATATTGACTTCTCATAAGTTGCTTTATATCATGGGCTTTTGGTAGGTTGGCTTTATCCTGTCTTTTAAGTGCACTTACTGATACAAAGTACCCTTCTGGAAGTTTGATATTTATTTTAAAAACTATTTCTGTGAGCCCTTTGGGAGAAGGGCAGGCAGTAGCCTAGCTTATTCATAATTATATAAAAGCAACTAGCAGTGTGGATGTGGTGGCTCCCTCCTGTAATTCCCACACTTCGGGAGGCCAGGGTGGAAGAATCGCTTCAGCCCAGGAGTTCAAGACCCGGCCTGGCAACATAGTAAGGCCTCGTTTCCACTGAAAATAAAAAAAACTTAGCCACATGTAGTGGCATGCACCTATAGTTCCAGTTACTCAGGAGGCTGAAGAGAGAGGATGGCTAGAGCCCAGGAAGTTGAAACTGAAGTGAGCTATGATTGCACCACTGCACTTCAGCCTGGGTGACAGAACAAGACCCTGTCTTAAAAAGCAACTAGCATGTGTCATATTGTTGGCATTTGATACATTTTTGTTGAAACAGTGGATGAGTTCTTATTGCAGGCAAGGACATTTCTAGGGTTGGAGTTGCCTGATAGTAGCACAGGTTGCTTTGGAAGATGGGACATTCTGGACAGGTATGAACTTGGGGGAATTTGACCACGGGATTGTGTGTAAGACTGAGTGATGTCTAAGGCTTGTTGTAAATGTGAGATTCTGTAATTCTGTTTCTCTAGCATGTGTCCAGAGGGAAGAGATATGAAAAGTTAATTGGAACTGCAGATTATCCTGGAAAGCCTTTGTTAGCAACAGTGATGAATTAGGTTTTGTGTCAGCACTGAGAGTAGAAAGGTTTTCCCCCAGTTTCTGGAGTCAGCATCAACAGTGCTCATCCTGAGAAACAGTTCCAGTATGTCTGGACTTCAGTTCATCTTCCAGATTTAGGGTGAGCCCCAGGAAGGAATGGTGAGGAGGAGAAACTGTTCTAGTATTTTCGATGCTAAGAAAACTAGTGTGAGAAGTTTTAAAATAAGTCAATTCATTGGCATCCAAGTTACAAATAAATTTACTTAAAAGCCAGAAAATAATGTGACTCACTAAATATATTACTTTAAATAATTGTAATTGGTCTCCACACACCTTTTATATTTGCTGCTGCATTCTTGAGGTCCCATACACTATTATTGATCTAAATTTTGTTCCACTTATATTTATGACAATTAAAGAAGGTATTAATTTTGTCCAATAAGCTTAGAATTTCTCTGTGTCAGAAATTACAAAATGCTAGGCCATAGGCAAAGTCTGGCACAAGAATGTGCTTTGTTTGGCTGTACAGTATTTTGTTTTGTTTTAATTTAATTAGTTGCTGTTATTTAACATTTTGGAGATTTTACCCAAAAATTCAGATTTCTGATTTCTCTCTCAAAAAGCAAAAATATCAGATTTGGCATAACAGCATCTTACTTCCTGCACAGCAGTTATTATCGGTAGCTTGGTGGCTGGATGAAGCACGTGCGCCCCACATAACCACAGTCATTATTACCGTCTCTTGTTACTTTACACCCTGCCTACATCTCTCATGTGGGGGGCCTGTCTGGCCTGTGGGGGCCTTGGAGTTTGTGACCCCTGCTCTATGTGTAAGGCTCATTGGCAGGTTTTAAGTCTGTAAGTCGCTATTGTTTCAACCCTGTGGGGACTGCTGAACAGTGTAAAGTGTTTCATTGGATTTGGGCAGAGTGTTGTGCCTTCAGGATAATCCTGGCCAGGCAACTCTGTAACCAAAGGGAAGAAGAAAAAATGTATTCATCCTGTGCTGCGCTGTTGGCATTCAGGAGAGCCCTAGTCTAGGAGATGGGGCCTGAAGTGCCCTGCAGACTGCTCGCTTGCCTCCGCTCATGTTTACTTGGCACCTGTGCGTGGGGAAGCGTCCAATGGAGTGGCAGAGGCTCAATGCCATCCATTCAGACAGCTTTCTGAATGCCGGCAGCCAAGAGAACATCAGCTGTGCCTGTGAGTAGTGTGGATCCTCGCCAGAAACATCTAAACTTCAAAGGGGGAAAAAATTGTACTGTGGGTCGATGTGGAAAGCTTTTGGTCTTCTTGGATTTTGCTCGTTTTTATAGAGAGGGAAGATGGCATGAAGCATTCTGACAGACTCTACCTGTTTTTAGGTGCCAAGATAATTAAGCTAGAGTAGCCGCATTGAAAACCTAACCATGAAAATAAAATGAATACAAAGAATTTCTATTTGGTGTCACAGCTACCTTAGAATTAGGGAACTGTGAAAGAAGATCATGGATGAATCTGACGGCAGATTTCATTAAAATTGAAGTTACATATTCACGACTAATTTTGATTGCACCATTTCTAAGGGCTTACAGTGGTGGGGGTGGGGGTGGGGATCTTATAACTGAATAACCTACTCTTTATTTCTAAAGAAAAAGATACTTTCGTTTTGACTTGAAATTTTATTCTTGTGCTGGCCCAAGACTGAAGTCTGATACCTGGAATTTATTAGCAGCAAAATGCCCTGTTTTAAAATCTAAACAATCTATGATCCCGAAGACAAGCATGCGCAGACCAAAGCTCTCTTGAAGCCCGTCTGGCGCTCCTGTCTGATTTGGTGACTTCCTGAAGACCTTCATCATTTATTTTACATTTGATTCATTTTCTACTGTGCTTCCTTTCCTCACCTGTCCCTCCTGACATTCTCCTCTTTCAGATTTCTCTTACTGCCCTTGAGCTATGCTTCCCTTTATCCTTTTCCTGCTCCTACTTCCCTCTTTCCTCAGACCATCAGTCCAGTGTCTTCTGTTTTCATCTCTTTACTACTTCCGCCTCTTTCCCAAGACACAGGGAAATTCAACAGAAGGGAGTACACTGTGTGGGCAGAGAGCTGGGGAGGAGAGTTTAAATTAAAAGGCAACATTTACATTGTAGATGCATAATTAGAGGAGAGGTGGTGAGAGCTATCTGGTGCTGGGGATTTGGATGGAGGAGGACAGTATTTCTCCAGCAGTGCACTGAGAGCTATTTATGCATCTGATCATGTTTTAAAATGAAACTCTTCCAGATAAGAACAGCTATGTAAAGGGATGGGCGTGGCAAAGGCAATATTGCTAATCATATTTGAGACCTTACAAAGAACTTACAGAGAAGTAGAGGTATGAGATTACAAAATGTTAGCATTTTCATCATAGTATTTCCGCAGTGCTGCTTTGTTGTAACCTTTAATATATTTTTAAAGAAGTGTAACTTTTCAAAGTAATTTGCAAGTTGAATAGACCATAAAACAAATAAGAATAGAAGATCAGTGTTTAAAATAATTTGTAATTTTAAGGTACTTTCATTCAAAATTTAAATCTTATATTGAAAGGCAACGTGGATTGCATCATGGTACTCACAAATCCTTCCATTCCATATCCTTGGTTTCTATTGAATGTAGCTGGAACTGCCCCCTCCCTTATCAAAATTAACATAAAACAATGTTAAAAATCTGTTGTTCCCGATTTGGCAGAAAATGTCATTTCCTGATAATTTCATTAGTTAGAACATAAATCTACAGCTATCTTTTCTAAATGTGCATAATTTGCATTTGTTTGTAACTTGTTAAATAAGTTGAAGCATTTCCTGTAATAAATGAACAAAGAGCTGAATCAAGATAACTTCCCATATCATTTTAGAATATTTGCTTTAAAATCCCCCAATAATTAGCCCAGCCTCTGCCTACCTAACCACCCTGTGATACAAAGCAAACTGCCATCCTTGTAACGCCCCGAACTCTCTAGACACTCTCAGCCACTCCTTTTGCCCATAGTACCCTTTCGGAGCCACCCACAACTTACCAAATTCCTGCTTTTCTGCTAGCTCCAGTGTCACTCCAGAGCCTTTTATAATTTACCTGGGCAGGATTGTTGTTCCTGCCTATGTGTTCTCATAGTACTCTCTTCATGCTTCCTTAATAGGGCTTATTACCTAGCATTGTAAATGGTAATAATTATAAAACTAATAGTTGCATGTTTTCCTGTCTGTAGACTAGGAGGTGACCTGGGAGGCCCCAGGGTCAAGAAATAATGGATTTTTTTGTATCTCCAGAGCTTACTACCTGGAAGATGCTCAGTAATGTTTGTCAGATGAGTAACATAAGCATTTTTATATTTACTTGTTCCTCGTTGACTAGACATTGTTTAATGAACATTGTTGAATTCAGGTTTTTTTAGATTATATAGGTAAAAGCTGGAGGTTTATGCAGGACTAGAAGTATACTTCTATTATAGAGTTTGGCTCATATCTGAGGATGAAATAGAAGACTTACTTTTAACACAAGTTGTCTGTCACATTGGACATTTTTTTTGGTACTTTGAAGGGATAAAATAAGAAGAGAATTAACATGTCTGACAATTTAAAGCTAGTTAATGGTCAGTACTTGCTAAGGCCCCAAAAATCTTATAAGGTGTGTGTGGGTGTAGGGATGTGTGTGGGGCGGTATAATTTTTTTTTTCTTTTTCTTTTTTAAAGAAAGAGGGAGAAAGAGAGAGAGAGAGACTGTTAAATTCTGGAGTGCAGTGGTGTCATCCTAGCTCACTCACTGCAGTCTGGACACTCCTTGGCTCGAGATTCTTCCACCTCAGCCTCCAGAGTACCTGGGACCACAGGCACGTGCCACTGTGCCCAGATCATTCATTTATTTATTTATTTAGAGACAGGGTTTCACCATATTGGTCAGGCTGCTCTCGAACTCCTGACCTCGGTTAATCCACCTGCCTCAGCCTTCCAAAGTGCTGGGATTACAGGCGTGAGCCACCACGCCTGGCAATTTTTTTTTTTTAGCTCAAAAAATAATTGCCATCTCTTTAAGGATGTTGTAGCCTAAAGCCTAAAATAAAAAACTTTTATTATTTAGAATTGCGGCTTTCAGTTGTAAAATGGATGTTGAGGAAGTATGAGAAACTAGACTATTCTCTGGCTTCCTTTTTTCAGCTCCTAATCCAGAGTCCACGTAGTCCATGTGGACCAGAGGTGATTGGAGCTCTCATTTACTGAAATATAGTGAAATCAAAATAAGAAAGTTGCCGACGGAAATCCAATCAACATCTTTAACAGAAGCCAGGTGTGATGGCTCATGCCTGTAATCCCAGCACTTTGGGAGGCTGAGGTGGGAGGATTGCTTGAGCTCAGGAGTTAGAGACAAGCCTGGGCAACATAGCAAGACTATTTCTTAAAAAATCTCTAATAGAGGTATAAAGAAAATTTAAGTGAAATGATTAATGTTTCCTTTGTCTGTATTTTAGATTAAGGTATTCTCATGTGGTAAAAGTAGATATATAAAATATACTTTTGTTTCAGAGATGTTTAGAATATTATGATATTAATTGATATAACTGGAATTCTTTTCCACTGCTGACCAAATGAGATACTGTTTATGGGAGAAACCTTATAGGATTAGAGGCTATAAGGAGCAAAGAATAAAGAAGAGATTGTAATGCAGTGGTGGATTGCGGGGAGCAGGGAAGGAAAACCATTTTTCAAATTAGCAAAATTTGGTGCCTGAGTCCATAGGTGCATAACTAAGCATTTTGATAACTTTTATACTTATTGAAACAGACATATACCAGAGATAGTTGTTAAGTACCTACTATGTGCTATGTGGAAATTTAGAAACACGTTATTTTTATTCAAGGATCTTATAATACATTATAGTTCAAAACTTTATGGTAATTAGAACATAATAGCAATAGTACAGTAATGATCTAAAACAGTTGACCTAAATACATAGTTTCCTAGAAAGCCATGACATTCAGGAAATACTAGGAAATTAGTTTTAGGCATTTAGCTAGTTTTTTTTTTTTAAATTGAATTTTGGGGGTTCCTTCGGCTTTAAGTAAATGATAGAAGACCAGGCATGGTGGCTCATACCTGTAATCCCAGCACTTGGGAGGCCGAGGTGGGTGGATCACCTGAGGTTGGGAGCTCGAGACCAGGCTGGCCAATATGGCGATACCCCGTCTCATACAAAAATTAGCCAGGCATGGTGGCAGGTGCCTGTAATCCCAGCTACTTGGTAGGCTGGGGCAGGGAGAATTACTTGAACCCAGGAAGCAGAGGTTACAGTGAGCCAAGATGGTGCTACTGCATTGCAGCCTGGGTGATGGAGCAAGACTCAGTCTCAAAAAAGAAAAAAAGTAAATGATACAAATGACACTAGACACTTGGCACCTAAACTCTTATTTGCTCTACCAACTCTCATTGGATTAATAGTTATACATTCTAATATATTCTAAACATTCTAATAAACCATCTAGAAGTACAGGCCTGGGTCACTTTAGCTTGCTTTGCATAATTACACACTATGTATAATTGCCGAACATTGTAAGGTTGCATCATGGTCTCTGGAGTCAGACAAACCTGAATGGGAATCCAAGTTCTGGTATTTATTAATTATTATACTTTGAACAAAATACTTAATGTTCTCTCTGCTTCAATTTCATCATCTCTGTAATGGAGGCACTACATAATAGGATTACTGTAAGAATTAAATGAGATAAACTATATCAAGTACTTACCACAGAAACTGAAAACATAGGAAATCAATAAGTCTTCTCTTATTAGATGTAAATGTTAAATTGCTTAGGAGTCTCAACTATTTTCTAATAGACATTTTAAAGTGGGAATTATTGTAATAAGAGAAATAGCTTTAATTTGAAAAAGCCTCAACTTGCAATTAACTCAATACAAAAGGTTTAAACTAGTTCATTCTTTTTTCTCTTTTTTCCTTTTTTCCTTTCCAATATTTTCCCCAAAAGAGTTTTTCGTTCTTAAAACTTACTTAGAAAAAAACTGTGTAAGCTTTGATGTTTATTCCATGAAACTTCATGTTGAATTGTATCAGGAAAAAAATGTCAGTGTTTGACAAATGCCTTGAACCTTTGTCAGGAACACAATCATTCCAAAATGTAAATCTTTGTACTTTCTATAAATCAATGATTTCCACACACTGCCTTTCTCTAGTAGTAAAAATTAGTCTACTAATAAGGTCTGAAATGTCCTTGCTTAGTTATGGGCAAGTTAATGAAACCTGCCTCCTGTGCATTCTAAATAAAAGTACAATAGTGGATCATTCAGATTTGCACTTCCTTAAACTGCCCTTTCCAACGATGTCATTAAACTGCAATCATTGATCACTCTAATTTATTGCCTTTTATCCTGGCTAGCTTTCATGTGAAAAAAAAAAGGGCAAATTTGTTTTCCATATTTTAAAAATGTTATATCCACCAAAATATAATATTCGGCTTTCAAAAGCTATGAAAAACTGGCAGTTTTGTAGTAAGCTTTTATTTTAAAATAATACTGAGGTTAACATCATTTCAAATGAATGTATTATAATGAAGACTTAGATAGAACAATGAATACAGCCTGTATGTGTAAGAAATTTTTTGAAATTTACTTTCACATCTGAAATAATAAGGATTAACTGTACTGAGAAAACAGTTTCTTATTTTCCTTTATTTTTTATTTATTTTTTTCTTCTTACCTTACTTTAATACAAAAGAGGATTTTATTATAATTCTCTTACCCCCTGGATATGCTAGTTCTAAGATAGCTTATGATTTTGAGCTTGGAATGGAAGCAACTTGATTTTATATGATGTCTGTTGTACTATTTTGTTTGCTTAAATTGCTGGTGATACCGTAATTCTGAAGTAGAAAAAGACCTTAGGGAGTCATATTTTCCTTAAGACAGTGACCTGGAAGGTTATATTTGGTTCAGCCACCCTAAACTTCCTAGAAAATAACTCTTCTAGGGTATCATGAATATCATTTTGAGTTTATTTAAGACATGACATTTCCATTCCCCACGTTTGTGCAGCCTCTCAAATCCTGCATGTCCAGAGCCAACCCCTCTGAAGCCATCTGTGATGATGACCCCCAAGTGGCCAGTGATCTTTCCCTTTCTGAAAGTCCCTTAGACTAAGTAGTCTACACCATCACATCTAGAACTTGTATTTTTCATTTTTTTATTACACATTTAATAATTGGCCAACATAGCACTTTACATAATGAGGAAGTATTTTCCTATTTCATCTGATTAAAATCTTCCATCACCTTTGGAAGGGGAATATGGCAGTTATTAATGACCACTTTGCAGTTGAGGAAATGTGAGCTCCAAAGAAATAGTTCCTTCCCCAACGTCACACCTCCTCTGACTAGAACCAGTGTTCAGACACTCCGTATTCTGTACTGTGTTTGCCTTGGGCATAAGTTTTGCCTTCTGATTAAGCCTATCAACTCCTCAAGGACCCGTTCTGGTGGGAACTCCATATTACAGACTCCACTTACTAGAAATTTAGTTGCTAATTCCCTCATATCCTGGAGGAGAGCTGTGCAAGAGATAAGCCACATGGGTAATTTTAGATTTTTTTTTAGGAGTTACATTTTAAAAAATAAAAAGAAACCATTGAATAGGTGAAATTAATTTTAAAATATTTTTGTATAATAAACTATACAAATTTTATGACTTCAGCATGAATTAATATACAGATGATTAAGACATTTTACATTATTTTTTTCTCTTAATAAGATTTTAGAATTTCATGTGTGTTCTACACTCAGCACACTTCGGTTCAGCCCAGCCACATTGCAGGTGCTCAGTGACACCTGCGGCTACATACTGGGCAGCACAGTGCTTAAGATTTCTCCACAATGTAGTTGGAAATCAGTTTCTACTCCCTGATAACAGATTAAATGGAAGTAATCATTAGTTCCACACCAGAAGACAGAAATGAGTGATTCATAAATAATTAAAATAATAAGAGGCTTAGGGGAAAATATGGATACCGTTCATTCTTGTGAGGGTTTTTGTTGTTGTTATTAATTTGTTTTGCCCTATGATTCATCATTCAAATGGGGGAACCATACAACTTACAAAGAAAACTCTATTTCATAAGGTGTAGGATGCTTAGCATTGCATTTGTTATTCATTTGTATTCTCTTCTGAAATGTAAATTTGATTGTAAATCCTTGTTTAAAATTGTTGAATTTTTGTCTATTGATGCTTCTAAGGATCCTCCATTCGAGATCCTACTAGACCAACAAGATCAAAATATCCAGCCTGGGCACAGGTATTTTTAGTAAGGATGCCAGGTGGTTTTTATCATCAAGCCAATTTGCAAAGTTGACCTGTGAAATAAAATCTGACTCCACATGGGGTCCTTTCCGACCTAGTCTGTGACTAGACCTCCTACCCATTCAGAATTCAATTTCAGCAACAGAGAAGCACTTGTTATAACTCTCCTTCTCACCCACTTCCTTCAGCCAAACTTCTGATAAGTCAATCTCAGCATCACCTCTTTGTGCCCTTGCCTTTTGCCCAGCCATGAATATGTCTTTCCCAGAATCTCACTGCATCTTGACATTCTTACCTTGAGGCTGTGAAAGTTGCTCATTCTCATTACTTGTCTGTGTTGCCTCTGCCTTCTCACTGAGAATGGGGCTCATGACTTTCAGTCTGTTATATATGGCCATGAATAAGGAGTCTGGCATAAGGAAATATTCAATAAATATTTTTAAATGAAAGCTTGCTGGTGCTAGTAATGATAACATGTCCATCTGTTTCACAGTGGTTTACAGATTGCAACATGCTTTTCACTTATATCATCTCATTTAATTCTCAGCACAGTCTTGTGAGATGGGAAGTATTATTTTATAAAATGAAACTATGAGAGGTTGACGGACTTGCCCCATGTCACGTGACTTGTATTAGGTGACACTGTAACTCCAATCTGGGTTCATCGTGACCTGATCTGGATCCTTTCTGACCTAGTCTGTGACTAGATCTCCTACTGATCTGGAATTCAGTTTGGTAAATTGAATTAAGTAGCTTCCATCCTGATGCTTCCTGATTTATGTACAGAGTATAAGAGAAGCATAAATCTTGGGTTCAGATTTCTAGTGAAGTGAAGAAATGGCCTGTGTTTATTCAGTTCATTCACTTAAAAAAGATCAGAGCTCAGCTTTATGGAATTTTTGCCTGCTCCAAATTTTTAGCCTAAAAAAGCTTATACAAAATTTGCACCTGGTGTTTAGTTAATCAACAGGTTGTATAAATATTCACATGAGCAATGAGCATGGAAATAATCAATGGAACCAGTTAGCATCTCATTGAGTTGCTCTTAAAGACATTTCAATGGCTCTCCCCTGTCATTTAGGAGAATCCCTTCTGTCCTTTGGGTAAAGATAATATATCTTAAGAGAATGTAGACTCTTTTGGTATCATAAGGAAGTTCTGACCAAATGAGAATGTGAAATAACAGAGATGATTTGTGATTCTTTAGAAATGTGATTATCTTATTTGCTAGATGATCATGAGTATCACACAAGTGTATCAATTTTATGTCCTAGTCGTCATTCACTAATATATTAGAGAAATAGCCCAGTATGGATCAATCTTTCCATGAAATATGTATCAGTTTGTGGCTTCACACAAATTTATTTTAAGAGTTAGAGCTTCCCTTTATGAGAGCAATAGCAAGACATTCCTTCATTTCCTCTGTTTCTAGGCAATTCCACTTTATTTGGTAAGTATTAGTCAGCAGATTTTTATAGCTTAGAGGAACCATTTCAATTTTTTTTCCTTTTTTTAACAAATTAATTGCAGCAGTTTGAAAAGCACACTCATTTTGTGCATTGTTCTTGTTGGATTATTGGTATTGATTCATTCTGTAGTGATTCTCTGGTAGAACAGAATGAAATAATAGTCATTTTAAAAAACAGTAAATTTCAGCCTCCATTAAAACAGCCATTATGATTATTTAGCAGGTCCTGACCTAGATTTAAGTAATGACTGCTTACAGCCTCCTCAGAGATCACATTTTTCTGCCTAAAAGAGGTTGTGCTGTTTTATGCAGTTATGGGGAATTCATGGTGAAAAGCCTTTCCTAATATTATGTTAGGTAAATCTTTTCTATACCATTAAGTGCCTTTGGCTTCATGAAATCTTTTTAAAGTACTTGCCCATAGTTGGACATTTGACAAAAAGTACCAAAAAGTACTGGGTGTAGAAATATGAATTTGTTATTACTATTATCATCATTATCAGAAACATTATCAACAACCAAAATTTCATGGAATTGTGATATAGCTATCTTTTTATGTATGTAACAGCTGTTTTGAGATATATTTCACCTATCATGTGATTTACCATTTCTAGCGTACAATTCAGTAGTTTTTGGCATAGTCACAGGTTTTGTAACCAGAGCCACAATCAATGTTGGATCATTTTATTACCCTATAAAGAAACTTTGCATCCATTAGCAGCCATTTTTCCCCAACCCTCCCAATTCTAGGCAACCCCTAATCTACTTTCTGAGTCTATAGTCTATTCTGGACCTTCCATATGAATGAAATTTTAGATTGTGGTTTCTTGTGAGTGGCTTCCACTCATTAAAGTTATATTTTCAAGGTTCATGCATGTTGTAAATAAGTACTTCATTCCTTTTTATGGCTAAACAGTATTCCGTTGTATGACTATATCACATTTTGTTTATCTCTTTATTATTAGTTGATACACATTTGAACTGTTTTCGCCTTTCAGTTATTATGAGCAGTGCTGCTATTGCACACATTCATGTGCAGGTTTTTGTGTGAAAATAGATTTTCATTTCGCTGGAATATATACCTAGGAGTGGAATGGCTGAGTCATGTGGTAACTCTAAGTGTAATCTTTTGAAGAACTGCCAGACTGTTTTCCAAAGGGACTGCATCATTTTACATTCCCACCAGCAATGTATGAGGGTTCCAGTTTCTCCACATTCTCTTCCAACACCTTTTTTAAATCTTTTTGATTATAGCCATCCTGATGAGTGTGAAGTGGCACCTCATTGTGCTTTTGATTTGCATCTCCCTGAAAGCTAATGATATTGAGCGACTTTTCATATGCTACTGGCCATTTGTATATCATCTTGGGAGAAATGTCTGTTGAGATCCTTTGCCTATTTTTAAAACTGAAATTTAGTTTTTATTATTGAGTTGTAAGAATTCTTTGTGTATTCCATATACAAGTTCCTTATCAGATATATGCTGTGTGAATACTTTCTCCCTTTTCACTTTCTTGGTGGTTACTGCCGTCTATCTTGTAACCTACTTACCCTTCAAGGCATTATGTTTTCCCCACTCTTCCAATCCGAGTCAGTTCCTGCCCCTCTTTCCATAGCTTCCTGTTGCACTTCTTTGTTATGGCAGTGAACAGAGTGTAAGTGATCGGTTTAGGATTTGTCTTCCTAACTGGAAGGACCTGTGTCTTACAAACCTTCGTATCTCCCGTGCCTAGGATGCTGCCTAACACAAAATGGAAACTCAGTCATTGCTTGTTTACCTAAACTAAATGAACTTGAGTCTGAAAATAATGACTCAGGTCAATACTAATCTAAAAAAGCTTCTAGAAATGGTGGGGAGCCTTAATAGACTATCAAAGAATCTGGGGGTAGGAAGGAAGCTACAACGTCTTATGCAGAAATAAGGCTCACAGTTTTTCTTAGAATTACCCCTTGCCCTTACGCTTTCACAAGTTCCAGCTTTAATGTTCTGTAGTTCCCATGATGACAGTGGTGCCTCTAGCTGAAGCTGCCTGTGGTCCTATGGCACGATTCACATAGTGTGGGGCCCAGTGCACCATGGGCTTTTTTTATTTGTTTTTTTATTTGAGATAGAGTGTCACTGTGTTGTCTAGGTTGGAGTGCAGTGGTGTGATCACAGCTCCACCTCAGCCTCAAGCTCTAGGACTCAAGCGATCCTTGCACTTCAGCCTCCTGAGTAGCTGGGATCACAGGCATGCACCACCACAACCAGCAAAATTCTAATTTTTTTTTTTTTTTTAGCGGAAATGGGGTCTCCCTATCTTGCCCAGACTGATTTCAAACTTTTGAGCTCAAGCAATCCACCTGCCTTGGCCTCCCAAAGTGTTGAGATTATAGGCATGAGCCATTGTGCATAGCCCTTTGAAAATTACAGATGACACAAAGTAACAGTTACTTTTTGTAAAATGAAGATGAGGATTTAATTGTTAAATCAGTCATTCTCATGATTCCCTAGTTCTTGATCCTAAATCCTTATAGAAGTAAGCAAGAGAACATTTAAAAATGAGAACCAAGAAAAAACCCACATGATTTTTGTGTATTTCTGATGATATTTGAAATCTGTTCTTTTATTTCTTGTTTGGCACTAAGTCAGCTTAAAAAAGGGAAAAAAAAAGCCAGAAAACTAGTTGACAGCCTAAGATGTTTGATTTATTTTCTCTTAGTGCAGCAAGATGTGCTAAAATTACTTCATCTTAAAAGACTTCCTGGGATCCCTGAATGGGAAACACCCCCACCCTTGATACATTCTTTTTCTTCATGACACAAAAAGAGCTCTGTATTTTTGAAAGACAAAGTTTGGCAAACATGCTGATTATAATACCGTATTGGAAAACACTTACTTTGATTGACTAAAAACTAGATGCTGTTCATAGTAGTTAAAAGCCTGTAATAATATGTTCAACTCTGGTGTTCAGCACACATCCATGAAGTTATAATAAGATCCTCCAATGTAGAGGTGGAGAAACCGAGCAAGGACACTTGAGAAATTCTTCCCTGTCTTCCCCCAGGACTCCCTAGAAACAGCACTGCCTGGAGGCTGACCTTATTGAGGGCAGAGATCTTGTTTCATGAGTTATTGTTTCTTCTTTGCCAGGATACAAGCTTGGCACAGTATAGGTGCCCGAAAAGAAGGTTTGGTGGATACAGGATGGGAAGTGTTTGATTAGTCAGACTGTGATAGATCAGGGTCAACAGTCTCCAGGGGTACCACTTACTGGCTGAAATCCATAGATAAAGTATTTATACTGCTGAAACTTCAATTATTCTTCGTAAAATGGAGGATAATACTAAAACTTATTTCGTTAGGGCATAGACTATCAAACACTGAGTTATTATTAGTTATTTTTAAATTAAGCACATTTCCTGACTCCCCATTCAGAACTTGACCACTTTGTTAATGAACATGCTGTTAACTTGCTGTTAATGAACTTGATTAAACATAGTCAAGTTTATGTATATATATGTGGCCTTCTCTAAAAAATATAGTGAGAAATTTAAAGAGACAATATTTGGTCATGGATTTCTACTAACTCCACTGAATTAGATTCAAACTTCACTTTTAGGGAAATGCACTGACTCTGGGGAAGATGAAATAAAGAAGTTTTTCAGCATGATGTTCTTGTCTTTGGAGCTTAGCCTTAGGTCTTAGAACAAAAGTAAGTCGGTAGTTATTAGTTACTGTATCTCCTTTTCCAAAACACATGTTTCTTTGTTACAGTCATTTACAGATATTTTTGCATGCCACATTTTTGCTTTTGAGATTTTGCTAAATCACTAAATGACCACCCTTCATGTTCCTAATGTATTAAAATTATCAGAGGATTCTTTGAGTGTTATATATGTCAATAAGGGTGTTATTTTGAGCAATGTGTAAAAGGTGAAGGCCAGCTGAAGAGGTCTTTTTGTTGTTAACGTAATAATAAAGTAGAATCTGAGGACTGCACTGTTATGAATGGATTATTTGGCTATGGAAGAAAGTTGTTTTTAGACACGGCATCCCTATATGCCCTGAAGCTATGTGTGTTACAAACTAGAAATTATGCACTATATAAAAATTACCAGATGTCAGTGTCTATATGTGCCACATGGCAAATGTGTAGTGGTTCAGAGCCTGGAAGAAATGATGCCTATTTCTTTGCTATTCATACTCAAAAGGGATAATTCAGGTAAAGTGCTATTGAAAAAAAATTATAATGTTCCCAGCTACCCAAAGATGTTATTAATTGTTATCTGAAAGGCTTTAATTCTTTCCCTTCATGGCTTTTTGTGCGTTTGTGGCATTACAAATATAACCCATACATTTATTCTAATTTATTACATTCTTTCCTGAGGCTCCTCTTGTTCTTTTAAAGGGTCAGCAGATAACTTATTTAAAGAATCAACATGGACACAGTATTCTAACAAAGGTCCAATAAAGAGCTAAATATGTAATAGGATTCATGGCCAGATGTGGTGGCTCACACCTGTAATCCCAGCACTTTGGGAGGCCAAGGCAGGTGGATCACCTGGTGCTACATGCCTGTAGTCTCAGCTAATCAGGAGGCTGAGGCAGGAGAATCACTTGAACCTGGGAGGCAGAGGTTACAGTGAACCGAGATCACACCACTACACTCTAGCCTGGGCAACAGAGCAAGACTCCATCTCAAAATATACATATATACATATACATATGGATTCGTGACTTATATCTTGCACATACCAGCACACCTCATTAATTTTCATTAAACCATTCAATGACTTCTCTTCTCTCCTTAGAAATTCGAGCTCAACTGGTAGAACAACAAAAATGCCTGGAGCAGCAAACGGAGATGCGAGTTCAGCTTCTTCAGGACCTGCAAGATTTCTTCCGAAAAAAAGCTGAAATTGAGACGGAATATTCCCGGAATCTAGAGAAGTTAGCAGAAAGGTTCATGGCAAAAACAAGAAGCACTAAGGATCATCAACAGTACAAGTAAGAGAGACTTGACTCTAATTCACATTTCCAAGGTGCTGTTCATCCTCTACATTTGTAATTTATGGGCATCGATTTATCATTTTAAACTAGTGTAATCTCTTGACATTTTTGTCTTTCCAATACATACCTATTTATGGATAACTTAAATGCCAGAAGAGAAGGTATGTCTTTGTAAAATTCTTGACTATAGAAACCTGAGAGTTGATATTTGCTATAGGTAGGACAGATTTAAAATGGCTTTGTGTTCAAGCAAAGACCTCTCATTTTCTGTAGTGAATTTATATGAAAATAAGCAGTAAGAGTTGCTTGAGTTTAGTGCTCCCCGCCCCCAGCCCATGGTGTTTATGGTCATTATAATTGACACTGATTTAAAACAAAAGTTTTAAGGAAAATGCTATGAACAAACATAAATTGTTTAATTATAATTTATTTGCTTTAAAAAATACACATAAGATGCTCTGCTAATGAAATTTACTTTATGATTTAAATCCTGGGGATAGGGCCGGGTGGGATGGCTCACACCTGTAATCCCAGCACTTTGAGAGGCCAAGGCCGGTGGATCGCCTCAGGTCAGGAGTTCAAGACCAGAATGACCAATATGGTGAAACCTCGTCTCTACTAAAAATGCCAAAATTAGCCAGGCAAGGTGGCATGCACCTGTAATCCCAGCTACTCGGGAGGCTGAGGCAGGAGAATAGCTTGAACCCAGGCAGCAGAGGTGGCAGTGAGCTGAGACCGCAACACTGCACTCCAGCCTGGGTGATAGAGTGAGACTCCATCTCAAAAAAAAAAAAAAATCCTCAGGACAGAGAGAGACAAGTAAGCAGACAACTCCAGTGAAGTAAGCAAGTGCTCCAACAGGGAAAGGCATGGGAGACCCTGGAGAGACCCAACTGATATCTGTTCTGTGTTGGAGGTGGGGAAGGTAAGGTGCTGAAAGAAGAAGCATCGAAGCAAAGACCTGAAGGACAAGTTGGCCAGTAAAGGAGAGAAGAGGAGGATAGTCCAGGCAAGGGAAACATCGTGGGCAAGGGGCCAGCAGGGAAGGGATGTACGGCAGGTTTGCAGAACAGATGTAGTCCAGTGGGAGTGACCAGGGAGGCGATGAGCTACATGGCTGCAGGTGTCAATCAGAGCAGGTCCCGGGGGCCTGTGGATCTTCCTGGCCAGTTGAGACCTTTTCCAGGGGCATGAGAAACAACACTGCAGGTAGAGAGAAGTTGACCTGTTCGTGAGACAGTAAAAAGACAATGCAGGCTTTCATTTCTGTAAATACAGCCGGCCAGATAATCTGAAAAACATGTCTGTCTGAAAACTCGCAGAAATCCTTATTAATATATAATGGACCTCATTTTAAATATAAAACTGAACTCACAGGAAAGTAAGGGAAATTTCCAGGGGCCAAAAAAAGAAAAGGGAACTGAAAACCTATGTGGAAGTTGTATCCACCCTTTAATTTCACATGGGGAGAGAAGATGAGGTCTGTGCCAAGTAAAGGTTTGGAACTGAGGGTTTCCTCCCCACCAGCCCCATTGCATTGCATCCCAGAACCAGAAGAGCTACTATTATCAGTGAAATGGTAAAACAGAAAACCCTCTACTGACCTGCACAGGGCACAACAAGGAGACCTTGCTGTTCAGCCTGGGCTCCCGTTTGGAAGCTGCTGAGAAGCATGCCTTTCTTTCACCATTGGCTTTGTAGTTCTGTTCATTTCATACCTCTCCACGACCTTGGACCCTGCATAAAAAAATAGGATGGGAGCTATCACCTGGGACACTTGTGCAGAAGCAAACACAAGTGTTTGGTTTTTTTCGTCTTCTCTGTTTCTTTTTCTCTCTCTCCTCTCTTTTCTCTCCTCTCTTTTTTCTTCCTTTCTCTCACTCTCTCTCTTCTCTCTCTTCCCCACCCTTCCCCCCATCTCTCAACTTTAACCTTTACTGTTGGTCCAGCATAAAAATTAATCTTAATGATGATCTCCAGGGTGAATGAATGTTAAATGTACTTGACAGAGAGCAGGACTGGGAAGTAGAGGCTGGAGCCAGTACTATACTCACATTCATAGTAACATAACTGTTTCTTTTTAAAAGCAGTTGCAATTAAGAAGACAGCCCATTCATCTATTCTGTAATTTTTTTTTTTTTTTTTTTTTTTTTTTTTGAGATGGAGTCTTGCTTTGTCACCCAGGCTGGAGTGCAGTGGCGCGATCTCGGCTCACTGCAACCTCCTCCTCCTGGGTTCAAGCAATTTTTAGGCCTCAGCCACCCGAGTAGCTGAGATTACAGGTGCACACCACCATGCCTGGCTAATTTTTGTATTTTTAGTAGAGGCAGAGTTTTGTCATGTTGGCCAGGCTGGTCTCGAACTCCTGACCTCATGTGATCCACCTGCCTTAGCCTCCCAAAGTACTGGGATTACAGGCATGAGCCACTGCGTTCAACCCATTCAGTAAATATTTTTGAGTATCTTCTGTGTTTTGCACTTGGTAATTAGTGTCTGTGAAGGGAGAATAATAGATGGGTTTATATACCTTATCTAGCCCCATGGTGAATGAATGCATTTTTCTTTCTCCTGGTTTATTTGGTAGTTTTCTTTGAAAGGTAAGCAGTTTGAAATTTTCTTTAACTTGAGTAAGTTTATTATTAAATATGGGACTGAAGATAAGATGAATATGTCTGTGAAAAGGATAAAACAGGATTGGGAAAAAAGAGTCAACCAGATTTAGGTTTGAATATTGGCTCCACTTCGTGACTTTGGTTAAGTTACTTAACCTCTCTAATCCTTGGTGTCCTAACCTAATGGGGTTTTATGACCCTTAAGTGAGAAACATGATGAAATCCTTAATATGATTGATAAATTGGCCAGGATATGCACTGCATATTCCTTCCCCTTTTAACCAAACAAATGTTGCATCGTTAGCATGATAACATTACCAATTAATTAAGCTATACTCTGGAATCTCGTTCTTATTCAGTTCGGGGACACTTATTGTGTAGAACAATCTTTGACCCAAAGATGCCACTCCATAGAGCAAGGCTTGGTTCAGCCTCCATAGACTCAGAAAAGACTCTCTCGGCCGGGTGTGGTGACTCACGCCTGTAATCCTAGCACTTTGGGAGGCTGAGGTAGGTCAATAACCTGAAGTCAGGAGTTCAAGTCCAGCCTGGCCAATATGGTGAAACCTTGTCTCTACTGAAAATACAAAATTTAGCTGGGCATGCCGCTCGCCTGCAGTCTCAGCTGCTCAGGAAGCTGATGCAGGAGAATCGCTTGAGCCCAGGAGGCAGAGGTTGCAGTGAGCTGAGATTGTGCCACTGCACTCCAGCCTGGGCAACACTAAGTTTGGTCTTTATCAAATCAGTATGCCTTGCTAAGCTTCCATTCTTTCACTGATGGAAAAGATACAAAGGGCCAAGTGCGGTGGCTCACTCCTGTAACCCCAGCACTTTGGGAGGCTGAGGCAGGTGGATAAACTGAGATCAGGAGTTCGAGACCAGCCTGACCAACATGGTGAAACCCTGTCTCTATTAAAAATACAAAAATTAGCCAGGTGTGGGTAGTGGGTGCCTGTAATCCCAGCTACTTGGGAGGCAGAGGCAGGAGAATCGCTTGAACCCAGAAGGAGGAGGTTGCAGAGAGTCGAGATCATGCCATTGCAGTCTAACCTGGGCAACAAGAGCAAAACTCCGTCTTAAAAAAAAAAAAAAAGCAAGATACAAAGAATCTCTGCCTCAAATGGTAGTAATAAGGATTAAGTAGAGTTGCTGTCTGTGAAGTCTTTATATTAGCCCCTGGATAAAAGAGCTAACTCTGTGTAGCACTTATCATATATACATGGCATTATTGTAAGTATTTTAAAATATATATTAACTCCAGTGATTCTCATGAACAATCATAAGATTGTTCTTATGAAAGCACTGTTATTTTACCCATTCTACAAAGTAACTGAGGCACAGAGCAGTTGAGATCATTTGCCCAAGATCACATAGCTAGTAAAGGGTAGTTCTGTTTGTGAACCTAGACAGTGCAGCTCCAGAGGCCATGATCTTGACATGGATATTACTTTTCACAGTAAGTGCTCAGTAAATGATAACTGTCATTATTTTTGATATCAGTACTACTATTATTACTAAGGCAATAACAATTATTCATGCAATAAGTGAAATAACACTTATTTAATGCTTACTATGGCGCAAGGCCCTGAGGATATGATGAAGCATGAAATGTTCTGAAAGAATTTGTGGGTTACTTCAGCAAAGAAGATCTACGTGAAGGTTCATAGAAATAAGGCAACATTTACCTTACTATATGGGTCTGGGTAGACAGAAACTGTCAGTAGAGAAGTCCCAGTTACCTGCTGTAGAACCACTGCTCTTTGCCTGGTGGTATTAAGAAAAAGGAGGTTGCAGGGTGAAAGATATAATTCTTCAGTGTGCCAGTGGGGAGAATGGGAGGCTGCCCTCACAGGTGCCAAGTGCTAGGAACCTAAATCAGGCCTTTCTTCCCCATGCCCATTCCTGCTTCCATCTTCTGCTTTCATTTTCTTCTAGAGAGGGTACTGACTTAATGCAGTATTAAATCCTGAATCTGAGAGACGTAATAGCAGAAAGACCCGACTTCATCATTTCTTTCCTAACTTAATTATTATTCAGTCATAAATGATCATGAATCATAGGAGGATAACATGTCTGATTAAAGGGAGCTTTTGTTTCTGCATTAGGATAAGGACTCTCTGCCATGTTGCCATTTTACAGTTAATTTTTAAAGAACAAGCAAAAAAAAATTTTTTTTTGAGACAGAGCCTTGCCCTGTCACCCAGGCTCAAGTGCAGTGGTGCCATATTGGCTCACGGCAACCTCCACCTCCCAGGTTCAAACGATTCTTGTACCTCAGCCTCTCAAGTAGCTAGGATTACAGGTGCCCACTACCACACCCAACTAATTTTTGTATTTTTAGTAGAGAGGGGGTTTCACCATGTTGCCCAGGCTGGTCTCCAACTCCTGATCTCAGGCAATCCACCCACCTCGGCTTCACAAAGTGCTAGGATTACAGGTGTGAGCCACCATGCCTGGCTGCAAAAATTGTTTTAAGTGTACTTTTTCTTAAGCAGTATCATTTCAGTTGCTCACTGTTTTTGTTGAGTTATTCTTTAAGATTTTTTAAAAGTTTTTTATGCAGTTTATATTAACTTTTAGTTTATTATCTAGAATAAAACAAGGAGCAGTTATGAATTTGAAACAGTTTAATGGGTTTCAACAGGACATGTGACAGGTCATAAGCCAGCAACTTCATGGTTCTCTTCATGAGCCTTGAGACAATGCAATAAAGTTCAGATTCCCAGGAATAGTTTTTGGGAGACTGGAGGTTATGTATCAGAGGATTAATAAATAACCCTCGAATTTATGTTCCATGGAACGCATAACTAGCCAAATTTCTTTTCCAGCAACAGACTGAACATTCAAAGCAGACTTTGTATGCTGGGCAAAACCACAGTCTGTCTGAGACAGTAGTCAATACATTTTTATGTAAACATAAATCGCTTTCTTCAATGGAGTGTTGAAAGCTGTGGGCCTGCATAAGCACTGTGTACGTGAGGGTCCCATGGTCCTTGTCAGGAATACGGGTTTTCACCAGTGTTCTTGGCCCACGTGTTTTCTTCCAAACCTGGACAATTGCTGGCTCTGTGCCGTCCACAGGCTGGAAGGCTGTTCTGCTGGCTGACAAGTGTCCTGGTCTGAGAAATGCTCAGCTCAGGAAGCACAGCAACAATATCCATCTGTTGTGGCTCCTCTGTTTGCCTTGGTGACTTCACTCATCTGAGTGGGGCAGCTTTGAAATAGATGATAATTCTGTTTTTCTTCACTTCTTAGGAAAGACCAGAACCTGTTGTCTCCCGTGAACTGCTGGTATTTGCTCCTGAACCAAGTAAGGAGAGAAAGCAAAGACCATGCAACCTTGAGTGACATCTATCTGAACAACGTGATTATGCGGTTCATGCAGATAAGTGAGGATTCTACCAGGATGTTTAAAAAGGTACATTCCATAAATCCTGCCATGCTTTCCAAAAACTGCTTTGCCTATAACCAGGACTGAGAACGGTATCTGAAAAATTAGGTGCATGAATGAATTCTTTAGAGACACAGAATAAACGATTAAAAATTAGAGGAATTAATGTTTTAAAGACACGGAATAAAAAGGTATAATGCATAATTATAGAGTTATAAGTCAGTGAATCTGTGAACTAAACAATGTGAGCAAAAATTTTGAAGTAAGATGTTCCTGCAAATTGCACCTCTGCCCAGGAACGGACTACCTGTACTCATGAAAAATCAGACCAGAGGGTAAATGCCTTGAGTTCTTTGCTTGGGACTCATACATGGTGAGAAGCTTGTGAAGAACAAGATTATTATATGTGCTGCTCTCTTGAGAAGATGTTAACACAGTCTCTCTTAGTCTCACCAGACTAGCAGCAGAGGCTGTGAGAGAGTGACATGAAGAAAATTTCGCAGGGCATAGAAAATTCCATCCCTTACACACTAGTGAGCTTCCTCCTTCCCAAATCTATTAAAAAACAAGAACTGGGCTTTGAAGTTTTCTTATCATTGTTACGAGTCTTAGCCAACTCCCAGCAATTTTTTTGTGGTGTGGACATTTTTGTTGAGCACAAATAGTAAAATGGGACCATTTCCTGTGTAGAGAATGCAGCTACTTGCCCAGTACAACTAGTGTTTATTTTTTATGCTTGCAAGATGAGAGTTTTCCCCCACCCCCTCAGCTTTGTATTAGGAATGTCGATGCCTCTACCTATACCTGTACCTCTACTCAGTAATTATTAGTTTCAGAAAGTAGGGGAGAGAAAAACCACCCTGTAGATTAATGACATATTTATGTTTGAAAGAGCCTTCTTAAAACAAAGACATAGTGTTAAGCAGGCCAGCTGGAAAATTTCTTAGTCATGTTTGATGTATCCACATTAGATTTGATTTCTGACCTAGAAAGGGAATTTAGCAAGCTCTAAGTCACCTTATGCTCCATTAAATAGGAAAAAAATATATTTCAAACAAAGGAGAAATGTTAAAAATTGAAACTAAGGAGCATATCATTTAAGAAGAGATATGAAGAGAAATAGCCTGTGCGTCTTGAATAGTAGAGTTTAAAAAAGATAATTTAGACAGAGCCAAGAAAGTGAAATAATTTTCTTGTACATGAGCTCTTTTTGCAGAGACCTCATTTGGTTCAGCAGGTTTTTCTGAGCCTCTCCCATGGGCAGGAGACTACAATGATAGGTGTTGGAAAGGCTACAAAGATGAAGAAAAAACTAGTCCTGGTGCTCAAGGAGGTCACAATTTATCCAAATTCATATGGTACTATATAATGCTTCTTATTCAGACAGGGCCTCTAGGACCAGTACCCCTCCTGAGTTCATTTATTTATCCATTCAACAAAACATCTTTAAAATGTCTGGTGGTGGGGGGGCAGAGTTAAAGACATGTCCTTGCCTGCAAAGAGCTCATTACAGTAATTAACAGTTACTATGCTAAATGGAAATTGAAGGCTGGAGATCTTAACTTTACCTAGGGAATGAGAAAATTCTTCACAGAAAAGGGAACACTTGAAGTGAGACTTGTAGGAGAAGGAGGCTTTCATCAAACAGAGAAGAACAATGAGCTATTCCAGGGAAGGAGAGCATGAACATGACCAGGGAAAGAAAGGAGTTTGATATGATTGGACTAGGGATTGTATGGAAGTGGGTGATGGGTTGTGAAGCTAGAAAGGACAGTCATAGAAGAAGGGACTTTGTCTTTCTTGCTAAAATGTGAGGATGTGTATTTTGTAAGTCAAAGTCAAGAGCTTGATAAAGTTGATAGAAACCTAGGGCTAAGAGTCAAACAGATTTGGATTTGTGAATCTCAGCTCTTCTGCTTACTTGCTTTGTGATCTTGGGAGATCATTCCAGAGATTCACAAGCAGGCTTTCCATTCTTGAGGGAGCAAGAAAGGCAAAATTGGGCAGAGGGAGAGGCTGCACCTGTGAGTGCTCTGGGGCTGGGATGGCCTTTGGAGTGGTCTTATAGTCAGGCAAGAAGACCTGGCCTTTGTTCTGGGGAGGGATTAAGTAATCTTGGAGTGAGGCAGCTCTCTTTGGTGGAAGGTAAAATCCCAGAGATGGATCAGCTGTGAGTTTCAACAGCTAGCAGCCAGTATTCCCAGTAGTTGGAGGAATGAGCTGCTGGCTCCTGAGGAATGTCCTGGAGAATGCACACTAAATACACACACACACACACACAGAGAGAGAGAGACAGAGACAAAAACAGACATGCCTGCTTGCTTACTACCTAGGAGTTCTCTTCTTATCCAGATTTTCTGGTTCTCAAAGAATTACATCCTTGGAAACTGCCTATTTATAGTGGATTCCTGGTTAGTTTGGCATTTAGTAGGGGGAATGCTCCATGCTTTCTGAATAGCTTTCTCATTCCCAGCCATTGCTGACCACCTGGAAGGGTAACAAATCATTACAATTACAGGTGTGAAATTCTGCCTTCCTCCAGTGAACACAGCAGACTCCACACCTCACCTTTCCTTCTTTGTTATTGCTGGAAGAATAAAGAACAAGAGAGGCAGAGGGCACAAGGAAGAGGTCAGAGCTTACAGAGAGGCAAGATCAACCCCTAGCACACATTTGTCATCTGAAAGAACTGGAAGCCGGAATCTGTATCTGCCAAGTCCAAAGAATTCCAGGTCCCTTTAGATTAGAAAGCAAAACTAGGTTTTTCTGCCTTTTTTTTTTTAACCCATTCATGCCTGAGGTCGTAATTTTTTGAATTTTTGTAATTAGAACTTGGCAATGATCTTGACCAGTAAGATGAATTACTCCCACATGCTTAGCATTCCAGTAGTAGAATACTAGGCGTAAATGGGTTTTAATCACCAATCTTCCTCTTCTCTAGCTCTTCTATTGTTATGGTTCTAGGTCAGAAGCCTATTTCTATCAAAATGGAAAGAAATCATTAGCGTGAATCTGAAGCAGCCTTTAGAACTCTGTGGAGTCATTAGTGAGCAGAATGCTTGTTTTCCTTGGGAGATTTTGAGACTTCCTCATATTTCAATAACATCCCCATGTCTGTATGGAGATCCAAATAAATGCTGTGTGCCTGATAGTTTTGGCCTCTTAAACAGCTGCATCTTACACAGTTTACTCAATCACAGAAAATCCTGTTACTTAAATTATTCTGTCTGATAAGGAGTTTAAAGCAGGTCATTTCAGGAATTTTTTTGTGTTCCAGTTGATATAATAATCAAGAAAACACTTGTAGAAATACCCAATTCCATGTGGCATTATAGGGAACAGCTTCAAGACATAAATCTTAATTACATAAGAACCAGTTATAGACATAGTTGCCTAAACTTGACAGTTTTCAACAGTTTTAAAAAAAAAAGTGAAGCACTTTAAAAACAACAATATTCAACTACTCAAATACTGATAATTTTACATTTATGCCTTTAAAACTCTAAATGAAGCCTGTTGGTCAGAATAACAGTGATTCAGCTTTTAGGCTCTGAAATCAGATATTCTTGGTATGAATCTTGGCTTTGCCACTGTTGGGAGCCATGTGGACTTGAGAATATTTGTAAATAAGTAAGCCTCAGTTTCTGCAGCTATAAAGTAGATATAGTCGTTTAGAGAATTCATGAGTTACATATGGAAAGCCACTTAGCCTAGTGTCTGGACTTAATAAGTCCTGGTAACTTTAATATCTTTATTATGTATATTATAAGCACTTATTCTGTATACCTACAATAACTATGTAATGTGAGATTATAACAGATGTTATACCAAATGTATCTTCTAAGGAGAGTATAGAGTTTTCAAAATGATTTGAAAAACACATCCAGAGAATCAGTTTTATTTACCACTTATTATGAAGTTCCAAACAATATTTGTAAGCAAACAGTGATAAGTGTCCTTATAACAGCATTGCTTGTGGCTAAGTGAAAATTTTTGTCCTCACCTTTAAACATTTAGTGGGAAATCAGGGATTATCCAAGTGAATGCACAAGCTGGCCGAGATTCCATGCCTCTTAAATCCCCCATAGCTATTTGACATGGAGAGCCTTTCCTTTGAGTCCTAATTGATTTCTTCATTCACTCAATGACAACGGTTATTTAATTCCAGACCTTCTACTAGATTTAGACAATGTAAACTCAGACAGGAGAGTGCTCTGTTTTTACCCTTTTAAGTTCTGCTTAGCTATTTTAAGAGAAGTTCAGAAATTTGGAGGCTTGTTTCATTTCTGCCCTCACTTGTTTCCCAAAGAACCAGGGCTGATGTGCCTCTTGCCCTGTTCTCCAGCCCTGCCTTCTGCAGTCATGAGCTTTTGCTTCCTTCTTTCCATTACTCATGCTGAAACAGAGTGCTCTGCATCTGGTTTGGTTCTGCAGCCAGAAAATGTGCAGTTCATATGCTACACATAAAAATGTAATTAATGTCAGCCGTCACAGTTGCAGGACAGGCTATATAACCAGCTTGCAATAATCACTTTATTTAAGCACCTAATCACAAGGTCTTATTTACCAATTTTAAGAACGTTAATAGATGTAGTTTGGGAGGTATACCATAAAATGGTGGCATTTGAATGTGTTAGGTTATCTCTGTGGATTTTAAATTATCTTGAAGTCTATCATTTCCCCAAAGATTGTTTCAAAATCATTAATATGTTTTTATCTTTCCTTGGTTTGCATAAATACATGTACAAGTATAATTCATCTTATTTCTTCACCAATAATGATGACATCTGTAAGCTGTCACTTACTGAGTTTTAGCTGTGTGCCAAACACTATACTCTACAGCTTTCATAAATCAGCTCACATATCCTCACGGCTGCTCAGTGAACAGGTATTATATCCACACTTCAGGGATAAAGAAACAAAATGCTCAAGGGTATAAATTGCAGCGTCAGGCTGACTAGCATGTATTCTTGTCTTTGCCCATATGTCTTAGACAGTTCATAGCTGCTATGCACTCTGTTGATATTTTTCGGTGGTGATTAGAAATGTCACTCAGTGCATAGGGTCAGAAACTTCTGAGAAATAGGACACTATGGTTCTTGTCCTAATCATTTCTTATGAAAACTGAAGAATGATATTCTGGGAAGAGGCATGAAATCTGTCAATCATCCAAGTTATAGGGAGGGACTCAAAGCAACAGAGACTGGCCCAAAGCCACTGAGAATAACCCCCCTTTGTCATAAATGCCATAGGTTGTCAGAGTCAGACTCACAGAAATTCTTTTGGTATTGCTGATTGTGTGGCTCAGTCTAAAAGAAAGGAGAGATTGCTAGTGAGATTCATACTTATTTTTTACTTTAATCAAAGATAGCCAAATTCTATTTAAATACCCCAATATGAAAAAAAAAACTGTTTCAAATACATTTATGGAGGAAAAAAACTGTTTCAAATACATTATTTAAAATAGGTTAATATTCAAACATGTTTTAATAGAAGTTAATAAAAGATACCACTTTACTACAGATCTCTAAAGCTCTGACCTTGTTTTAAAAAAGACCCATAAGTTAAAAGTATCTGAAAACTACCAATCTATATATGTAAAAAAAGAGATTATTTCTTTTTAAATATAAAAATATATATAGACTGAGGAAATTTAGAAAACACTAAAAACATAAAAATAAATAATAATTGCCCATATTAATACTACCTACTGTTAAGTTTTAGGCTCTATATTTTCAATATTTATATGTGTATACATATATTTACATATGTACATATGTATTTTACAGAATTGAGATTTCATTCTATATGGCTTGGAAAGGTGCCATTTTGATATATTATTAGCATTTCTCATGTCTGGAAATAGGCTACCTCATCCCTACATAGTACTTTACTATGTGCAAAGCCATATTAGTTTTCTGTTGTTTTATAAGTCATAGATTTATAAAAAATAAATCTATGATTTTTTTTCTTATGCTACATTCTTTGAAGTAGAATTATGAAGTCAGAGGGTGACCTTTGAATTTTGTTAGAATTTCATGTTTTGAATTAAATTCTTACCATTCGCTTTTCCGGAGTAATGATGATCATGGCTGTCACTTACAGACAAGTCATATATTCACAGAAAAATTAATTGACTATGTTATTAGTAGTAAGCTACTGCATGTAATTTAGCATACTTATATAACAGTAGTAAATAATATAACAAGAAGAACTTTTTCAAAGCATTTTAGTGCAGTGTTGCAGAAGAATTAAATAGTATTCCGGTGGCCTCAGGGGGCAGCTTAATTATTGATAGGGCCTGGATAAATAGGAATAGTTCAAGCTAACCCTGCTAGCTGGTTCTCTTGGGTTTTATCAACTCTATGACTAGCTTTTTTTTTTTTTTTTAAGAAATAAGCCAAAACTAAACTATCATTTTTCACAATGATACAATTTTCTGAAATATTTTAGAAAATATTTTAAATTTGTATTTATAAATTGCTTTTTAGGATGGCAAGCACATAATAAGTGCTCAATGAATAACAATTATTGGTGCTGCTATTCTTGGAGTTACATTGTTGTCTTTATTATTCAGTAACAACAGGAGGTATGTGTGATTGGCCTGGCTTTAAATTTAATGTAACAAGAGGAAGTACCAAATACTGAAGTCAACTGTAACACAATGGTAAGTATTTGAGTATCTAAACACAGAAAGGGTACAATACAATTACAGTACGAAAGATAAAAAACGATACACCTGTGTAGGGCAGCTCCCTTCTAATCTTATGGGACCACCGTCATTGAGTATAATAACATGCTATGCAGGTTTGTAGACTAGGAGCAACAGACTATGCCATATAGACCAGGCATAGTCTATTGTATAGTAGGCTTTACCATCTGGGTTTGTGTAAGTGCACTCTGTGATGTTCACACAACAATTAAATTGCCTAATGACGCATTCCTTAGACTATGTCTCTGTTGTTAAGTAATACCTGCCTGTACTTGAACTCATAATTAATTACATTGAGAATAGTGGTCAAGGAATACTTGAAAACTTATTTTTAGCTAGAATTAAAAGCTAGAAGGGTAAATTGTTTTAAATGGCTATCTCTAAGTTACTTTTATTTTCTTCCATTTGCTTATCTGTAGTTTCTGATTTTATACAGTGAACATATTGTATAATAAAACACACAATGAAACAATTATTTTTTGTAAACTGAAATCTGAAGGAAAAGATTTGGTCCAGAGTATACCAGTGTTTTCTGTAAAGGAGTAGGAGAACTCTATCCAGTAAATAATTCATCCCCAAATGCTGTTTATTAGTGGAGAATCTGCCTGTTCTCCAGGTCCAGTTGAAAATTACTCTTGGATTATGCACCATTAGGATGGTTAAAATAGGAAGACATGAAATCAGAAGACTTCTGACTAAGACAGCAGATCATACATGGGCTCCAGCCACCTTATTTCCCAAATTATTTGTTAAATGACCAATCAAATACATAGATAGGAAAAACTAGAAAAATTCTTTTAACATCAAGCAGAGCCCATCACTCCTTCTCCCAAATCTTTTAATGGCTCTCACCACACTCAGAGCAAAAGTCTACATCCCCACCTCCCTTCCCCAGCTTTATAGCACTTATCCCTTTGTGACATACTATGTACTTACTTATTTGTTCACTTTCTGTCTTCCCTCCGTTCCAGTGTAAGTTCCTAAGGGAAGAGACCTTTGTGTTGTTCACTGAAACAATGACTGGCATAGGGTAGGTGCTCAGTAAATATTTATTGAAGGAATAAGTAATGAAGAAAGATTTACATCTGTATTAGAAACTCAAGATAGTGGCATTTGCATAACAGATGTTTCAAGGCATTTCAGCAAGACCCAGTATTAGGAAGGCTAAGTTTAAGCAACACTATAATGTACAACCTACTTCCCAAGAGAAAGAAATCAGAGTGGGTCCTGGCAGTAACTCACCTTCACAGGTCACTTAGGAGGACTGATGAGACTCATCGCTGGAGCCTCCTCTCTGTTCTGTCACAGATTGGTAGACTTGGGGCCGTGGTGCACCACACTTTGCTCTAAGCACCCAGAGGCACCATGAAATTCACCCAAGGTTCCCATGGCACAGGTTCCCACCTTACTCTCCCAACTGAAAATTGCTCTTAGGGTTATTTATATTGTTTTTCATCATTCTTTTAGATATTTGGAAATCCAGTATATATAAACATTAGTCAAGAACTGTCGCTCAAAATTAAGCTCAAACTCCTATTTGACTCTTAAGACAATACCAGCAAGTATGGACTTCCTTAGAGAGATAATTATGCACATACTTACAGGGATAAGTATGAATAAACAAAGAGGAATACATAGTTTCTCTCAATCTATAATATAGTTTATTCATTCGTTCTTGAGTAAGCACTTATTGAAGCTTTCTTTGTCCCAGGCATTTGTCAAGATGCTGGGGCTACAGCAGTAACCAACACAGGCCTTCTCCCTGCCCCTTGGATCTTACAGTGGGAGAGTACAGACAATTACAATCTTAATTACAGAACAGCATGTTAATTGTACAATAAGGGGGAGAAGCCCCTTACTTCTTGTGACTTAAAGATCAGAAAAGCTGCAGTTTGAATCAGTTATTAAGAGTTAGTTGGAGAGATGATGGGAAAGGAGCAGAAAACTCTTCCAGGAAGAAACAGCGTGTGTGAAGAACCACATGCATGAGAGATTTCGTGGAGGAAAAGGGTGTTCTTTATAGGTAAATCAAAGAATGGGAGAGAGCAGATGGCAAGAGAGAAGATTGGAAAAATAAGAAAGTTGAAATTAAAGGCCATGTTGAGGACTTTTCAGATTTATTCTAAAAGCAGTGGAATGCCATTCACAGGTTTAAACACAGTAGTGACATGATCCGCTTTCCATGTGCCTAAAGTGTGGAGAGTGGATTGAAAGGTGATAAGACAGAAAGACTCAGTTTGCAGCTCCTGGGACTAATCCAGATGAGAGAAGAGGATGCTCTTCCTTGGTTGTGGCAGCAGAGACAGAGGAGCAGGTGGATTTGAGTAGTGTGGTGGAGATAGAATATGTAGGCCTGGGTAATTGGCTGGGTGGGAGAGGAAAGAGATGTAGAGGGAACAGTCAGAGGTTACACCCAGGCTTGGGCAGTGTCAGGGTGATAGGTGTCATATGAGAGGAAAAGGTTCAGGGCACAGAGGCTGTGATGGGAAAGGGATTGTGGAAAACATGGTGTTTACTTTTGGGTGTGCCTGTGGATAACTGGGTAGAGAAGCCCCATAAGCAGACCAAGATCTTCAGGAGAGAGATCATGACTAGACAGCTGGGAATCTTCCACCTTTGGCAGATCATTAAAATCTTGGGAGTAGTTGAGGTAAACCAGGGAGAACATATAGGGTGAGGAGGGAAGAGTATCTAAGAAAAACTAGGAATTAAAGGATGAGAAGAAGAAATGTATCCTATAAAGTGACTGAGAAGGATGAGCCAGAGAAGTGAGAAGAAACGCAGGTCAGTGAGGTGTCCAGAAAGCTAAGTGAAGAAAATGCAGCAAGGAGGGAGTTGTCAAAATGCAAAGGTCCATGACATCTATTGAACTTAGCAGCAAAAGGTTGTTGGTAATCTCCATGACAGGAGTCTGGGCAGAATAGGAAATGTTGAGCGAGCAAGTTAGGACAGAAATGTGGACAATATCATCTAGAAATTTGCCTATAAAGAGGAGGAAAGATAATGCCGGTATTTGAAGAAGAACATGGGTCAAGAAAGGGCTGTGTGTGTGTGTGTGTGTGTGTGTATGTGTGTGTGTATGTAAAAAAACAAAAACAAAAAAAAACGGACATTAGAACAAACTAGTTTAAAATGTTGAGGAGGGCCGGGCCTGGTGGCTCATGCCTGTAATCCCACCGCTTTGGGAGGCCAAGGCAGGAGGGTCACTTGAAGCCAGGAGTTCAAGAACAGCCTGGGCAACATAGCAAGACCTGGTTTCTACAGAAAAAATATTTAAGTTAGCTGGGCATGATGGTGTGCACCTGTACTCCCAACTACTTAAGAGGCTGAAGTGGGAGGATTGCTTGAGCCCAGTAGTTGAAGACTACAGTAACCAATGACTACACCACTGCCCTCTGGCCAGGGCAACAGAGTGACACCTTGTCTCTAAAAAAATCCAAAAGTAGTATGTTGAGGAAAAGGAGCCACAAAAAGGGAAGCTCGGCACGTTAGGAGAGAACAGGTGTAATTTGTTGATCCAAGACTCTGCCAAGGGGGCAGATAATGGGACCCAAAAGACAGGCAGAGGGGTTAGCCTCTGGCAATAGACTGTATTTGGAGATGAGAGAAGAGTTGCTCTGGATGCAGGTAGTTTTTTCGGTGGGTGGCAGGATATTGTGGGATTCTCTATATCTGTTTCTTCGTGAAGTTAAAAGTGATAGCATGTAATAAGCAAAGGGAGAAGAAAGAATAGTCTGTTGGGATAATAAGGTTTGGGAAAAGTAGAAAAGATTCCAGCCAACCTCTGGAGGAACTGAGAATTAAAAATAAAAAATATAATATGAAAAAGAATCACCACTTGAGAAAATATCACAATATGAAAATAGAATGTGAGTTTTCAAACAAAGTTGTTGAAAACACATACACACACACACACACACATAGTACTTTCAAGCTTCAAACTTAAATGACTTCTACAGGCATTCCACAAAACCATCCTATTTCTCAAAAAGAACACAGATTAGGTCTTACATGTAATATTAAATTTCAGAAAACAATGGAGCAAAACCTGCAAGAACAACTGAGGGAAAGTTACAACTCTAAAATTCTAGATACAATCAAGTTGTTACTCATTTTAAAAAGCAACTGAAGAGCAATCTTAAATATGTAGTGTACTTTCCTGAATACACTGTTAGTTTGGGTAGATTGTGTGCAAAGTTAGCATAAATGATCTACTTTCCTCTTATCTACTTCCTGAAGTATTTCTTGCCCACACCGACCTTGGACTTGGCCATATAACCTGCTTTGGTCAATGGAACAGTGCAATCAGATACTTGAAAAGTGCTTTTTTGATGTTTTTGGACATGTAACATGTTATCAAGTCCTAGCTAGCTTGCTGGATTAGGGACAAGACTACTTGGAAGGCAGCTGAGGCCTCCTAAGTGACAGCCAGCCAAATATTACACATATAATGAGGATATCTTAGATCATCTAGTTGCCAGCTGACCCCGGATGATTGCAAATGCAAGAAAGAACATACCCAGGCCAGCCCAGAAGAGAAGAATCTCCCAACTGACCCACAGAATCCTGAGCTAAGTAAAATGTTGTTTTAAGCCACTAAATTTGGATGTTTTGTTCTGCAGCAAAAACTAAATGAAACACTAAGTAAAGACCTGTGCCCTCCCCAAAAGGTAGATGAAATTGAAAGATAAACATTGGTTTTGAGTGAATTGATAAGTATACTCCACCATGCCTTTCCCATTGAAGGCATCTTTAAAACCACTGAACACCTACAGCAGTTTAAAAACTGAAAATTAAATAGTAGCTGTTAGATTGGTGAAGATGACCAGATTTTTAAAATTCCATCAAATTAGCGTTAAGTTTTCCAGTTTTTTTCCTTCAGTGTTCTCCTGCCTAAATGCAAGGCAGCTAGAAACCTGGAAGTAGGCATCGGACTTACATAAACACAGGGTTGTAGGAGAATACTTTAGCTGTGACACACACAAAAAAAAAAAAGCAGAAAAGGGAAAATAAAGATGATCTTCAATTTTTCATTTTTCTTTTTTCTCGCTACTTCCTCATGCCCTAATCCCCAGACATTCCCAAAATGACAACAGCAGTAGCAGTGACACCAACAGAGGCCTACAATTCCCTCCAACTCTGAAAGAGAGAAACTTTCCTCCCTGATCAGAGGAGCTGTGATCCAAGAGGGTGGAGCAACCACCCGTTGTTTTATTTTCTGTCTGTTCTGCTGCCACTTGGCCCCAGATGTGGACACAGTCATAAGGAGTGTTTAGTAGATTAGAATAACTAAAGCCCCAACTTTCCAGTTAAAGGGATGAAAAGAGGAGCCCTAGAAACCAGAAAGTACTGGGGAGATTTCAGAAGGTGTAAAGATTAAGAAAGTTTTAGCAAAGAAATAAAAGGTATAAATGCAAATTTGAGAACTGAAAAATGCAGTAACTAAAACAAAAAAACCTCACTAGACAGGCTAACTATGAGAATGAAGATAACAGGGGGAAGAATCACTGTACATGAAGGTAGACTAACAGATATTATCTGGTCTGAGCAACAGAGAGAAAAAATACCTTTAAAAAAATGAACAGAGCCTCAGGGACTTTGGGAATGATACCCAAATGTCTAACATTTGTGTTATCAGAGGTCCTGAAGGAGAGGAGAAAGAGTGTGGAGCATTAAAAAAAACCTAGTTGAAAAATGATTGCAAGAAAATTTCCCAAGTTTGGCAAATGACATAAACCTACACATTCAAGAAGCTCAGCAAAACCAAACTAGATGAACCCGAAGGTGTCCATACCCACATACATCATAATAAAACTGAAAACTCAAGACAAAGAAAAAAATACTGAAAGCAGCCAGTGAAAAATGATATATTACTTATAGGGGAACATTAATTCAAATGGCTGTGGAATTCTCAACCCAGTAAATGCTAGCAGCACCTCACTGGTTGTGACAACCAAAAATGTCTTCAGACACGCCAAGTGTCCTCTGGGGGCAAAATTGTCCCCAGCTGAGAAACATTAATGCAAATTAATTGAGTCTTCCATCCTAGTTTTTTTAAAAGAAATATTCCACTTTGGTTTGTTTTCCAATCTTAGGGTTTGGAAGTCCAGATTCAGTGAACAAACATGGGGTAGGTCCAAAGGCACCCAGTCCCTCACGTCCCATGAAAAAGGAATTAAAAAATATTGTTCAGTACCAGGTTTAATCTGTTTCAGTGATTTATAAAAGATGAGCTCTTAATAAAGTTCATTTTCAAAGAGGCATAGACACACTGAATCCTTACCCATTCTCATGTGAGAAAGAAGATGTTGCTTTAAGAAAGAAACTGGTGAGGAGAGAACATTCCTACCATATGTTGAGGTGTCTGCAGTTGAGATCAACAAATTCTAAAGCAACCTAAGAACAGTATTCTGGTTGCTAGCCAACTTTCTTACTAGTTGAAGACTATGTTTAATACCACATGGTAGGGATTCTAAAAGATTTTCAGCAGCTGTAAGAAATGCCATATTGGGGGAGATTGCACATATAGCAAATATTTGAATTAAGAAACACTTGCGATACCTTGGAATATATCAACCTAAAAATATACACTTGCAGAAGAGATACTGAATATGGCTGTCACATTTATTTCAGTACCTTTTAAGTCTCAGAGGAAAAAATATTATTGTCAGTGAAGCAATTAAATAGGAACTAGAAAATTTGCCAACTAAATACCTTATATAATCCACTTAGAAGTCTATAAAAAAGGAAAGAAATTAACCACTGGTTATATAAACTATTTAGATTGAGAAAAAACAGCAATATTAAATAATTAGTAGTAAATAAACACATGCACCACTTTTACTTTTTAAACTTTAACAGTTTCAAGTGAACACATAGAACCATAACTGGATAATGTGCTGGCTTGAACAAACATGTCCATAAAATTTTTATCTTAGCTGGGCACATTGGTTCACACCTGTAATCCCAGCAGTTTGAGAGGCCAAGGCTAGAGGATTGCTTGAGACCAGGAGTTCAAAACAGCCTGGGCAACATAGAAAGACCCCCATCTTTACAAAAATAAAAATTAAAAAATAGCTGGGCATGGTGGTATACACCTGTAATACCACCTACTTGGGAGTCTAAAGCAGGAGTCTGATTTGAGCCCAAGAGTTCAAGGCTGCAGTGAGTTATGATTGTACCACTGCACTGCAGCCTAGGAGACAGAACAAGACCCTATCTCTTAAAAAAAAAAAAAAGGTTTAACTCTTCAGCTCTAAAGATCAAGATTGCACAGCTCTACTATTATAATCAACTTTTATTATTTAACAAGATCCAGTCACTCTACCAAAGAAGTCATGGCAAATCCATAGTAACTTATACTTCTCTTTCCTTTTTATTTTTTTCTGAAACTTAACTTTACTGAAATCAGCTTTTTCCTGAAACAAAATAGACATTATATTTCTTTATTCATTCAACAAACTTCTATTGATAACCTTTATGTGATAGGCACAGTGGTGGGTACTAAGGTCACAAGAGCAAGTAAGACACAAATCTTCAACTGGTACCCCCACAGGATCTTAGAATCTACTAAGGAAAGGAATTATAGACATAAAAGTTACATTGCAAATTGGTAACTGCTCTTAGCTAGATAGGACCTAAGACCATGAGAGCACAAAGGATTGAGTAAAGCATTCTGGCTGGAAGAAAGGCCTCACAGAGAGAAAAATACACTTAATCAAGCTCATAAATTTGGTGGGATTTTACAGAGGAATTTGGGAAGTACATTCTTCTATACTGAAAGACCAGCAAGGACAATTCTCTGGATTTCTGATCAAGCCTAGCACATATCTAGGAAATGAAGCTAGGGAAAGATAAGGGTAAATAGGGCTCCTGGTGGCCCCTTAACGGCAATGAGTTTTAAAGATGCATCAGGCCACTTCTGTGCCTAGAGCAATTGCTCACATCTCTTACCCAGCTGGCTGGTATTAGGAGTGTAGCCTATGGCATGACGAAGGATAAACAGTGGGTAACAGCTGCCTGAAGTCTAGAGAGGCAGATTGTAGGGGGGCATGCATGAGAATTTGACATTGCCTTCAAAAAGTTCTCATTGTTGTCAACCACCAGTGTGTCCTGGGTGGGGGGAAAGAGTTCTCACTGGTGTACGTTAAGAATGAGTTGAATAGATTTTTGCTGTTGACTTATAAAAGCCCTGTTAGTAATTTAAATCCAGAATATTGTTATTCAGTCCATACTATTCAGATTTTCTTAAGGCTTCTACTTCTTTAGCTGATGGATCTTTAGCTTATTGGGAAAAGAAAGAATCTAATCCCGAGTTCTAGATTCTTGGACTTACAGTAACTATGCAGACATGGATTTAGACCGACTCCACCAAACAGGGCAATTGCAAGTGATTACAAGTCACTGAGTGGCCTGTGTTGCTTCCTGATCCTCCTAAGATCTTAGCCTCCACCCCTTGAAATATAAAAAACATGTACTTAACATCACTAGCTGCAGAATAATAAACAGTTATCTGTGAGGCAAGGAGAATTTGCTCTGATTTCTTTAAACTGTGTCATTTAAGGAAGTGGTTCCCAACCTTTTTGGCACCAAGAACTGGTTTCATGGAAGGCAATTTTTCCAAGGGCAAGGGGATAGTTTTGGGATAAAACTGTTCCACCTCAGATTGTCAGGTGTTAGATCCTGAACAGGAGCACATAACCTAGATCCCTTGGGTGAAGAGTTCACAATAGGATTTATGCTCCTATGAGAATAGAATGCTGCCGCTGATCTGACAGGGGGCAGAGCTCAGGCATTATAATAGTGGCTCACCCACCGCTCACCTACCCCTCACCTCCTGCTGTGTGGCCCGGTTCCTAACAGGCTCCAGACTGCTACCACTTCAGCAGTAAGAGACATTAGGAATATTTAGTACAAAGGAAGTAGTCTCACCTAGGACTTAATAGCTGTCTTCAAATATTTGAAGACCTGTCATATGGAAGATGGTTTACTTTACCTTTCTTAGGGTAAAGTAATGTCTCTATACATAAGTTCCCCCAATTGATCTTAACTCTTGTAGCCTTATAGAGTAGATAGGGAGTTAAGGTCTTAACAGGAGTTAAGACCAACTGGGAGAACTTAAGCAGAGACAGGTTTACTTTACCCTAAGAAAGACTTTCTAACAATCTGCAGTGAGCAAGGCTATCTCAGATCTAGAGCTCTGCTTTGTTGCAGTTTTGCAGTATTCTCTGGAATGCACTTTATCTTCCCTAATACAGTACCACAAACACAGTTGAGTATTCTAAAGAGTAAATCTTGAATTGTGTTGAATTAACTAAGACATTCTGATTTGAAAGTTTATATGAATAGACGGTTACATTTGAATTTAGAGAAACAGAAAGTGACTTCACAAGATAAAACGAAGATATGATGCTGAGCTAATAATGGCATAATGACAGTAAGAGATAATACTTATGGAATGTTTGGTATGTGCCAGACACCCTGTTAAGCACGTAACCATGGGCATCTCATTTAATCCTTTTAACAACCCTGTGGAGTATATACTGTAATCTTCCCTATTTTACAGCGGAAACAGCTCAGAGAAGTTAAATATATTTAAGCAGATATTTAAACAGTTTGGCCCTTCTTGAAGGTTTTGGGGATTTTCCCCCTTGAAGTGCCTGCCATTTCACGTGCAATTGCCCATTAGCCACAAGGATTTTTAAAATTTCTCTGATTGTATTCAGCAACCCAAGTTCTTTGTCAAAGGGATACTTAGTCCATAAGAATATTTTTCTTTTTCTATTTCTTTATGGTACCATTACTTATATCTGTTGTCAGATTGGTGACCAGTTAACTGGCTTTAGTTCTGAGATGGTGCTATTCAGCCAAATGTCAATCTTTAAAGGGAGTTTCTGATTTTGTTTAAATGTTTAAAGATCAATTAGTTTATTTTAAAAATTGTGGGTATAGTTCCAGAGTAAGATTATATAAATACAGAGATTTTGCTTGGCTTAAAGTGTTTGAAGATGCATAAATCAGACTGGATTGAAATTGTTTTGACTACCTCTGTTTCTCTCCTAGACTGTAAGGTCACTTTTCTTTCCTAAACACATAGGAGACACTCAGTTTAAAAGTAGTAGAATGAATGGGTAAATGCATGAGTGAGTATGTGAATGAATGAACTTACTTCAGTATCTCAAAGAATCTCTGCCTTTTGCTTGCTAATCCAATGGATGACTTACATTATAAATGAGCAGATTTCCTGCTTATTGATTTGCTTAGTCCCTGGATTTTTTCTTAGCACAGTGTTATTAAGACTAAGGTTATGGGTTTCCTATATAATGTGGTCTAGTTTGCTTCATTACATAATATACTTATAATCCCAGCTACCTGGGTTGTAGATGTGAGCTCTTGATCACACCAGGGAGCAGTATAGCTTTGGATCTCTCACAATCATGACTGTCACAGAAGTCCAGTTGGCTTTACTAATAAATTAGTAGGCTCCAGTTCATGCACTAAAGACATATTATTATGGTAATAGTGAGAAATTGTTCATAAAGCTGAGCTATTGCATTTTTGTAAAGTTCAGCATATTAAAAAATGGTTTGGAACTATTTTTTGATATTTGTAGTTAATTATATTATAGTCTGAAACAGTTTTATAACTCATTCTGATTTTAATTAAGTACATTTATTTACATCAGCCACTGAGAATTTATATGTAATTGATTATTCATTTAGTGACACTGAAAAGGTATTTCCAATTTATCAGCATTTTGAATAGAGAAACAACTCTTCATGCGTTTATTGAAGAGCTAAGGAAATGAAAATGTAGACACTTGTTTCATCTACTTTATTTCCTGTAGGATTTAAGTCTCAGTCTTGAATTACTTAATCAGCGCGTTCAAGTACTGTTTCTATGGGGTAGGTTATGAGTGACTTTGATGATGATGACTACACAACTTTCAAATAGTCTGCTTGAAGGCTGAACATAGCAACAGCCGACCTTTTCCCCCTGGATGTGGAATACCACATTGTCCAGCAGTTGTATTAGTAATTGTAAGAGATGCCCCAGATAGTTCCCTTTATGGTTAAGTTTTGTCTTGATTTGAAATCAAGCTCTGGTTTCTCTGTATTTATGATTCCTTCTAATTTCCTGTTTTCTAATGGCATGGAGTTTTGTCTAAAAAAATTCTGATTTTTACCCCCTTAGGGTAAAGTAGATCATGAAACTAATTCCATGATAGTTAGATAGCTTTGTACTTAGTTGTGATTTTAATAAGTACAAAACCATGTCTTTTGACAGATAGAAGGGAAATGCGCAGAAACACTGTAAATATTACCCAGAACTTGGTTTAGGACATCAAGTGCAACCCAACTTTCTCCATTAGGCATTTTAGAAGACACTGTTCCCTGTGTCTTCAGAATTTACATTAATTAAGGGAATGTATTATTATAGAGACACATGAACATGAGCTTTGAAACTTAAAAGCACGCACATTGTGGAAATATGACCTGATCCCTTTAACCAGAATTTATATCCCAAACTGACTGAGCATGAGACACTAAAATCATTTGAAACCCTCTCATTAAATATTTAATCTTGTTTTTCTCTGTCTTTTTTATTCCCATGGTGACTCAGCATACAGTCAGGATTTCTTGACTGGTCACAATAGATTTACTTTAAAAATACCTCTGTGAAAGGCCACAGTGCTTCTGAATGGGTCATTGAATCCAACCACATAGATCAGTTGATAGATTGCTCAGTGTGTATGTGGTTGTATTAACTATGCTCTTTGTTCTTCCTCTCTCTCCTTTCTCGGAGGTTCTAGGGGTAAGACCACAACCCTCTAGGAATAGGGACCCTGGCCAGGGCCCACCCAGTGTAGTATTTATCATAGCACACCATCTAGAAAGCTGTTTTGGTATGTCTGGCACCTTCATGAGATTGCAAACTGGAGCACAGAAACCAGGCCTTACTCAGTGCTATTCATTCAACAGATGTAGATCCTGTACCTCCAGAGTGCCAAGCACCAGAGTAGGCACTGGGATTAGTGCAAACACGATTGTTAGGATGTGGTCCCTGCTCTCAAAAAACTGTGTTTATGAGGAAAGAAGTAAATGTGACAAGCATACTAGCAACATTTCAAGTGTAATAAGGACCATCTCAATAAAACCCTGTGACAGAGACTATTAGCATTTCCTTTTGTCAATGGAAAATCTGAGGCCTTACAAAATTATTTAATTTTACACAGACTGTAACAAGGTAGTTTGAACACCAGCACTTCAACTTTAGAGTCTGAACTCTTAACCAGTGTACTATATAGCCTCGATGTAGTAATAAATTAATGTATTATAAAATCACAAGGCAGGAAAGACCTAATCTCTTTCCTTGGGAGACAAGGTGAAGTTACTAGAAAGCTTTTACAGAGTTACACATAGGATTGTATGGGGCAAAGAGAAGGAGGGAGAGTCTAGGAAAGAAGAAATGGCTTGGGGAAAGCACAGAGCTGAGAAAGTGGGGCTTGAGACTTAGCAGTTCAGGACCAGGCTGAAGGATGGGGTATGGGATTTGTGGAAAGTGAAGTAGACTAGTTAGGCAGAAGTTATGGATGAGTTAAAAAAAAATTGAACTCTATCCTAAAATAATATAGTAAGTCTTTAAACAATTTTAATCAGAAGAAGCCTAATTAGATTTTTTAAAAATTCTGATGACCTATAGAAAAAAAATTGATCAGCCAGAATTGATAAGATTGGTAACTTCTTCAAGGAAAAGCAACCAGTCTTAGAGGAACCCCAGATTTCTGATTTGAGTGACATTGTTGTCCTAGAAGCATTATAATTTCATTATAACCCCTTTAAAAAATAATCTTCCAACATGTATTGAGTCTTAAAAATGTTCATACATTTATGCTAATAATTTCATGTCTGGGAATTGGCTTAAGCAAATAATACAAATGCAAGATATATGCTGTTTGATCAGCATTTATGATAGTTCAGAGTGCTTAAAACATATTAGTGAAATTGAATAAATAAATAAATGATTGACAGCTTGGTAGAGAATAGTGGAAACATTGGAAACAGTACACTTAAAATTAATGTTAATGTACATTTACTAGTTATGAATCCAATTGTGGTTCTGAAAATTATTTAATTACATGTAAAAATGTATTGTAACTTAAAAAAAAAAAGCAGAATAGGAAAATATACTTAGACCTATGTTTAAATAAACAAACCTGAAGTAAATACATCAAATCAAAATGGTGGGCCAGGTGCGGTGGCTCACACCTGTAATCCCAGCACTTTGGGAGCCCAAAGCAGGCAGATCACTTGAGCCCAGCCTGGGCAACATAGCGAAATCCACTCTCTACATAAAATACAAAAATTAGTTGGGCATGTTAGTGCGTGCCTGTAGTCCCAGCTACTTAGGAAGCTGATGTGGGAGATTCTCAGGCCACTGCACTCCAGCCTAGGTGACAGAGAGAGACCCTGTGTCAAACAAATTTAAAAAATTACAATGGAGGGATTATCATTCTGTTCTCTATTTCTTCAATATTCAATATACTTAGTTCATTTTCATGATGGAAGGAGATTAAAAACTTTGAGACTGTTCATTTAAGACTGTTAGAAATATCTGAAACATCAAAATGACAAACAGTAAACAATTGGAAATAGGCTTGGAATTAAACTCTGGGTTTATACGCTGGAAACATTCAATAAATGTTAACTGAATTGAAGTTCTATCCATTTTCCTTCCCCTTGGGTCACGATTCCAGAATCCTAGTGAAATGTATTAGAATATTAGAAGTTTTACCATTATTGGAATATATTAATGGGAAACAAAAACTTCTTTCCCAACACAAAAGAAACATTGATTTCTTTCCTTAATACTTACATTATTTTTCTTATGTGGCAATTCTTGTTCAAGGGCCAAGGGTCTGCTCTCACTGCTTTTAAATATTTTAGGTAGTTATTATCTTTTTTTTTTTTGAGACCAGGTCTCACTCTGCCACCCGGGCTAGAGTGTATGCTCACAGCTTACTGTAGCCTCAAACTCTTTGGTTCAAGAGATCCTCCCACTTCAGCCTCCCTAATAGCTGGGACCACAGGTGTGCACCACCATGCCTGGCTAACTTTTGTATTTTTTCTAGAGATGGAGTTTCCCCACATTCCCCAAGGTGGTCTCAAACTCTTAGGTTCAGGCAATCTGCCCACCTCAGCCTCCCAAAGTGCTGGGATTACAGGCATGAGCCACTATGCCAAGCTTGCTTTCAAATTTTTAATGAAATAGAATCCAGAGGTGTATTTAACCTAGTAAATATTTTTTTTTTTCCGAATAAAGACAAGGTTTCACTATGTTGCCCAGGCTGGTCTTAAACTCCTGAGCTCAAGTGATCCTCCTGCCTTGGCCTCTCAAAATGCGGTGAGCCACCACACCTGGTCTCACTTACTGAGTAATGATGGACTTTTGACAATCCAGATATTTTCTAATTAAAGAATTTCTGTTCATTAGCCTAGTAATGCATATGCTAACTGGGCCATGCCAGGTGCATTTTGGTTTAAAGATTGCTTCTTTGAGAGTCCAGAGTAGTATTTTGAAGAAAAGATTGTTTCTTCTTGTTACTGTAATAAACTGGAAACATATTTAAAGTGGGGGTAACATGAGGTGCTCCCTCTGCTGTTCCCATACCATGAGGACAGGAACTATGTCCCCAGGATTCAGACTAGGACTTGATGTTTTATCTGGCCCAAGCATCTGTGAATACAAGGTTGTGTGAATTTGTGTTTCACAAATTAGTCACATAAACTAGTGCTTCTCAGAGCATAGTTCAGTTCCTTAGCAATCTTTGCAAACTAGTGATGGGAAGAAAATCATTAATTTCTACGTTATTTATTGGACGATAGGAGGTTTGGACTGTCATTCAAAGTGAACAAACAGGCAGAAACTTTGGTGCTGTGTCATGAGGAAAGCCAAGGGTCTACCTACTGAAAGGAACGCCACACCAACTTTTCACAAGATCTAGAATTCCCACTGGAGCCCTTTCCTCGAGAGCCTGTTTCATGAGTTACATATACTTTATCATGTGAACTTGAGGAATTATCCATTTCCTAAGGGATGTTTCATCAGTTCATTTAATAGCACTGGTAGTAGGACCCCCTGAGAAAATGGAACGTAGGAAGATGGGTTTAATATACATACATGGCAAAGGAATATGGATATAAGAAAAGCCCAAGGCCTGGAGCATAATCCTTGAGGGCTCTTTGGAATCCAGGGTCATCTGAAGGAATCTAAAGGCCAGGGCAGTGTGGAAGGACAACAAAGTCAAATCAGGCCCGTCCTACAGGGAAGTCAATAGAATAAAGGTCCAAACAGACCACAAGAAAGGACAATGTGATATGGCCTTTCTCTCAAGGGAGTTGCCATGACAAACAGTGTCTGGAAAAAGAAATAATGATAATTATGGCCTATTCACTGTGTGTTAGGAACCATTCTAAATGCTATGCATGAATCATTAACGCTTACAAAAACCTTATGAGATAAGTACAATGCCTATATTCATTTTGCAGGTCAGGAAACTGAGGCATAGGCAGATCCAAAGTCCCTGAGACTTCAGACCAGGCATTCTAACTCCATAGTCATTAGACCTAAGCATTATATTATACTGCCTGAAGACAAGCTTTATGTATTTCAGGGCTTCTGGGAAAGACAAAAGAAAATCTAAGTGTATGCCTGGCAGAGCACAGTCTGTCTGTGATGCCAGATTTCTTCTACCTCATTATCTGAAGTCTTAGAAAATACAGAACATACTATGAATTGTCAGCACGTGGACACATAGAGGGGAACAACACACACGGGGGCCTATTGGAGGGTGGAGTCTGGGAGGAGGGAGAAGATCAGGAAAAATAACGCGTATAGGCTTAATACCTGGGTGGCAAAATAATCTGTACAACGAACTCCCATGACACAAGTTTACCTGTACTACAAATCTTTACATGTGCCCCTGAACTTAAAATAAAAGTTAAATTTTAAAAAATCATATTGTTCTAAGATATTTGGCCTAAGATAGCTTTGAGGACCCATATAACCCAAACCTAAATCTTTTATCTGACCCAGAATATTTTCTTGGGTTAAGGTTTCTTGAACGTAAGGGATTTTTTGTGTTGTTGTTACTGTTCTGAAGTCTTAGCCAAGAAATATTTTCTTCTTTTTTTTTCTTTTTTGAGACAGGATCTCACTCTATCACCCAGGCTGGAGTGCAGTGGTGCAGTCTCGGCTCACTGCAACCTCCACCTCCTAGGCTCAAGCAATTCTCATGCCTCAGCTTCCTGAGTAGCTGGGATTACCGGTGTGTGCCACCACACCTGGCTAATTTTTGTATTTTCGGTAGATACAGGGTTTCACTATGTTATCCAGGCTGGTCTTGAACTCCTGGCCTCAAGTGATCTGCCTATCTTGGCCTCCCAAAGTTACAGGCATGAACCAACATGACCAGCCGTATTTTCTTTTTAAACTTGCTACCTGAAACATGGGTAGCTGAGCAGACTTGCTCAGTGGCCTTTGATCCCATTAGAGAGTTCTAAATGGTTTGCCTAGATCCTTGAATGAAACCTGATATTAAAATAACACCAAATGGAAGTCTTAGGAGATTTGTATTGTAATATATACCCTCTCAATAATCAAGATGCAGGGAAAATGAAATGAGTTTCTGTTGACTTCATTTTTTTACTTGTGACTTTCCTTTCACTCTTGAGTGATTCATAACCCACATTTTCACATACCAGGGACACAGCAAGACATAAAAATCCCTAACTCCAAGTTGGGATTTTAGAAGCTGTCATAGCTTAGTAAACAGCAGCACTCTCTTAGATACTCCAAGAAAATTCAGTGACAAATACTGCTATTGAATTTTAATTCGTCAAAGTTCAGGTACTGTTCTGATGCCATCTTCCCACACTATTTTAGCTTTCATGAGTCTTCAATCCATCATATTTGGCTTTTGTTAAGGCCTGACCCAATGACCTTATCTTTACAGATGTACTTGGGCCAGGACTGGGACCGTCTTTAAATTCTGTATTCTTGGTGCTCACTTGCCCAGGCACCACACAGGACACCAGGGGTTGCAGAACTGATAAAGATATGGCCCTTATCCCTAAGACTGACAGTCCAGTGAGAGGTACATACATGGACCAGCGGCTGTTGTTATTGTCTCAAACTGTAGATTAAGCTGTGCTATACCTTTTCTGTAGCTGACTACATAATGAACTCAAAGCAGGAAAAAAAGGTCATTTGGATATATGATTTTCTTTAAAATAACTTACAGCTTTTGCTGAAAACAATATTCAAATACTCTTCTATCAAACTCTCAGAATTAGCCTAGGGAAGGGTATTTTAAATGCTGGTTTTTACCAACTGGATAGAAGAATGAAACGCTCTATGTTTTTGTCTTCATTGAAAATAATAATAAATGCAGAGGTAAAAGTTTGTGGACCCTGAGTGGACTTACCATTTTACTGGTTTGAAAGTGCTTTCTTGCCATGCTCACTGGCTTACATCTATGTCCCAGCACTTCAGGAGACTGAGGCCTGCAGATCACTGAGTTTGAGACCAGTCTGGGCAATATGGTGAAACCCCATCTCTACAAAATATATATAAACCAGTTGGGCTTGATTGCACGCCCCTGTAGTCTCAGCTGCTCGGGAGGCTGAGGTGGGAAGATTGCTTGAACCTAGGAGTTCAAGGCAACAGTGAGCTGTGAGCATGCCACTGCACTGCAGCCTGGGTGACAGAGCAAGACTTTGTCTCCAGAACCAAAAAAAGTGCTTTCTTAAAATTAAACTTGTAGTCAGTCACATTGTAACTTTGGACAGAGGGAGTTAATATCCCCTTTGGTTTCTTAGTTAGCTTATTGAGAATCACACTGTAAAATTTCTTCGTGATGATACCAAGATAGGAGACTGGATGATCTAGTTCATGTTTAATGGTCCTTAGTTGTATAGCTCAACTTTTAAGCAAGCATGATGCGTCACCCTTCTTATTTTCTCTGTCTTTTTGCTAAAGTCTGTTTGGATGGTGGAGGAGCCATTCACCCAAGGTTGTCACTTGTTTGCTCTGTTTATCCTGGGGGACCATCTGTATACCATATCTAGGGTTTTTTAAATACAAAGGTCCATTGCGTTGAAGATGTTTATTACAGAGCCTTGCTGTCTTTATATTGTGTTAGATAAATTTCTGTATTTTCAGTCAGTTGACTTTTTAAGATGTAAATAATTTTAAAATACTCTTTCTTATCTTCTTTTTAATTACAGAGCAAAGAGATTGCATTCCAACTTCATGAGGATTTAATGAAGGTTCTTAATGAGCTTTATACGGTAAGCACATAGTCTTTCTTCTTTTCTAGAATTCTTGGGTTAGAATTCTGGTTTGTAAAAACACTGCTCATTGTAGTATTCATTCCAAGTCAGAGTGACAATAGATCCTCATCTGGTTGAAATACAGGAACAAGTGGATAGGGGTACACAGCTACATTCCTTTGCCACTCCTCTCAATTTGGAGAAACTGTACTCAGATAAATTATCTATCTATCTATCTACACATGTATATACACAATTAGCACACTTTGGGAAACTAAAGTATAGATGTCTCCATAAGACATGTTTTTAACTGGATCTTATGTGATCTATACATGTATTGAATTCAAGAATATTTTGTTTAAAATTGATGCCATTGTGGCCAGGGGTGGTATAATCCCAGCACTTCGGGAGGCTGAGGTATATCAGTCACTTGAGGTCAGGAGTTTGAGACCAGCCTGGCCAATGTGGTGAAACCCCATCTCTATTAAAAATGCAAGAATTAGCTGGGCGTGGTGGCATCCTCCTGTAATCCCAGCTATTTGGGAGGCTGAGGTGGGTTGAATCCAGGAGGCGGAGGTTGCATTGAGCCAAGATCGCACCACTGCACTCCAGCCTAGGCAACAGAGTGAGACTCTATGTCAAAAAAAAAAAATGTTGCTGTTGTGGAACTTGAGCAATTTAGTTTGCTTTATTCTAGTACTTTCTTTTTTTTCTACATTTTAGTTCAATTGATTGTTTGGTTAATGACATTTTAAAATTACTTTTGAAAGATATCTCTTTTTGCAATAATTTGCTTTTTTGACTTAAACATTTATTTAGGGTACTTCATATAATCATTAGGAATTAAATAATTTAAAATACTTTATTAAAAATAATGAAAACTAATGATGTTGCAAGTTGGAATTAGTAATATACTCATGTAAATATTTTTTGAAACTTAATGATCAAGTTATTAAATACAAATTTCTTTTGGGGGATATTTTATTTTAAGAGAATAAAATAACATAATAAATGAGTAACATTTATAAATGAGTAATTTGTACTAATGAAAGATATTTGAATTTTTATTGCACAATATTATTTGATTTTTTTTTATTTTTTATTTTTTATTCTTTTGAGAAGGAGTCTTGCTCTGTCACCCAGGCTGGAGTACAGTGGCACAATCTCCGTCACTGCAACCTCTGCCTCCCAGGTTCAAACAATTCTCCTACCTCGGCCTCCCAAGTAGCTGGGATTACAGGCATGCACAAGCATGCCTGGCAAATTTTTTTGTATTTTTAGTAGAGATGGGGTTTTGCCGTGTTGGCCAGGCTGGTCTCAAGCTCCTGGCCTCATGTGGTCTGCCCGCCCAGTCTCCTAAAGTGCTGGGATTACAGACATGAGCCACCATGCCCATCCTAAATTTTTTTTATAGGCAGACTAAGCCTGAAACTTGAAAACATGTTTCTTGATTTACCAATTTCATTTGTTCCTAAAAAGCCATGTGTGTAAAATACAGTTTTGTGAATTAAATTTTTAATGCTCCTTTGATACTTACTAATTAAAGAAACTTGTAAATTAAACTTTTATAAAATGACTCTTTATAAAATGAACTTTCTAATTTTTTTTTTTTTTTTTTTGAGATGGAGTCTTACTCTGTTGCCCAGGCTGGAGTGCAGTGGTGTGATCTCGGCTCACTGCAACCTCCACCTCCTGGGTTCAAGCAATTCTCCTGCCTCAGCCTCCTCAGCAGCTGAGTTTATGGGCACCCACCACCACGCCCATCTAATTTTTGTATTTTTAGTAGGGACAGGGTTTTACCATGTTAGTCAGGCTGGTCTCAAACTCCTGACCTCGTGATCCTGCCACCTTGGTCTCCCAAAGTGCTGTCATTACAGGTGTGAGCCACAATGCCCAGCTACTTTCTAATTTTTGTATGAGTGTGATAAATCTATATTTTTATAAAGCATATTTACTACCTCTGTACATATAAATTGAATTGGCAGTTTCTGTGTGTTAGTTCCTCCTTCAGAAACTTTTGACTCCCTATAAAAGCCTCAGGTTAAGAGATTACATCTATATACCAAATAGCTAATAAAACTGATTTTTACATGATAAAGGCCAATTTCTAGTCCATGCCTTATGTGATTTGTTAATTTCTGATACCCTAAGGTAGCAACCATTTCTAGAAGCCCTATAATTTAAAAGTTAAATGACCACTGTACACCTGAGACTTCCAAAGAGGAACAAGCGGAAATTCTGCGTTGTTTTCTATCGAACTCTTTTAAGGACTTTGTGGCAGTTTCCTTGTGGTTCCTTTTACTTAGATCTTATTTTACTCAGAAATACAAATCATTTCCTAATATCTTAAAAAAGTAGGTCTGCTGGTTGTTAACACTATCATGGATTAGAGCCTGTTGATTATGGTCTGAAACTAGTAGTACTAAAGGCAACAGTGGCAAAGACGAACTTGACCAGCAAATACAAGAAAAGTCAATAGAATGTCTTGAAAATTTTATCTCAGGGAAAGATATGTGTATATATATATAGCACATATGTATATAATATATATAGCACATATATATAATATATATAGCACATATATTATATATATAGCATATATAATATATATATAGCATCTATATATATAAAATATATATATATAATGAAATTTCTCCTAGAACCAGCCTATTGATTGCACCGAGACATTTTGCAGACTCTGTAGCGTTCAAGTAAGCAAGCTGACACCTCAAAACTCTTATCAATTTCAGCCTGAAAGAGCCAGGTTCTACCAAAGGCCACCAGGGTTGGAGTGACCCTGTCAGAGTCATTTAAGCTTTCAGAATTGGTTGAGGAATTAAGGGATGGGGGAGACAGGTAATGAGGTTTTAATTATGTCATCTGTAGATCACTTTGAGCTCCTGGGAAAAAAATTACTTTAATCAGAGAGCATGTTCAGCAAGGCCAGAGGTCACTGATGTTCTGTGGGGAGAAACTTTGTATCACTCATGCACACACACTGTCTCTCCCTTTTTATTCTAAAAGGAGATGGTATTTGGTCTCTCTTGCACTTTATCTTCAGATAGACAAACTCTGTCTTGTTCAAATAAAATCTATCCATTCTATTAATCCTTCTTCAGTTTACATTAGAAAAGAGGCAAGATGAGGCATATTTGAACAGTGGACCAATATTGGAGGAATGTGGGTTAGGTTCCCCTTTTAATCGCTCACTGGTATTTTGGTCATCAACAAATAACCTAGTTGGATTCATAGAATTTTGTACAACTAATGATGTAATAGTGATTGCTGAAGTAACAGGTATAAAATACATAGCCTTGGGGAATTGAGGATGCTTTTTAATTGTCTTTTCTGGCAAATATTCACTACTCACTTGTTCTCAAAGCTTGACACTCCTTGGGGTTGAAAGTGAGCACTTGAGAAGTATACTAGCTTCCATATGCCAGTGGAGTACTTAAATTACAGTCAACCTTAGTGCTGGGTGACAGCCTTATATGTGGACTTCCTTACCCCAGAATATTGTTCCCACAGCAATTGTTGATTATTTCAAACATTTTGTCCGAAGGCTTTGTCTCAAATAAAATACATATGCCCGGGAAGGAGAATAGAGAGAAATACCTTATGGTCATTTATATGTTAGAATGAACTGAGTTTTACTAGCCCAGATTGTGCGGATGATGGGATAGATATGATATCATATGATGATATGATAGATATATAATACAATAGAGTACAGGTGGTGTGGATGTGGCACAAAGCCCTGGATTTACAAGCAGGAGACGTGATGGTGACATTAGAGTGGCTACTGAAAAAGGAGGAAAGGCTTTGAAGACTTGCAGCTTCCTTTCTATGTTTTTGCTCAGTCTTGCCTTTATTTGCTGGGAAAAAAAGGCCTTAAATGGTTTTGAGCCTCTATTTGAATTCTAAGGCCACTACAAAGGATAGCCAGATTAAGGTTAGTTCAGTCTTCACTGGGTGCAATGTTTTATTTCTGTAATCCCAGCACTTTGGGAGGCCAAGGTGGGTGGATCACCTGAGGTCAGGAGTTTGAGACCAGCCTGGCCAACATGGTGAAACCCCATCTCTACTAAAAATACAAAAATTAGCCAGACATGGTGGTAGATACCTGTAATCCCAGCTACTCGGGAGGCTGAGGCAGGAGAGTTTCTTGAACCCGGGAGGTGGAGGTTGCAGTGAGCCAAGATTGCACCACTACACTCCAGCTTGGGTGACAAGAATGAGACTCCATCTCAAAAAGAAAAGAAAAGAAAAGAAAGATGATTAGTTCAGCCTTGAAGAACAAAGGTTCTCAAAATAATGGCATAAACCAAATAAATGTTTATATTCTCTCTCACATTAAAAAAAGACCAAAGACTGACAGTGCAGGCCTGGTATGGAGGTTACATAAAGCCATCCAAGACCCGAGCTCCTCCTTCTGCATTGTTCAGATAAACCCCATCTTAACATTAGTCCTTAGAATTCAGAATGGTTGCTAGGACTCCAACCATTACATCTGCATTCATGGCATCAGAATGGAAAAAGGGAAGAAGGGCCTTGACTCTTAAGGAGACTCCATAAAAGGCTCACACAAGACTTTCTATACATCTCATTGGCCAGAACTTAGAACATGCTCCCACCAGACTGCAAGGAAGTCTGTGAATTACAGTCCTTTAGCTAGCCAGGTCATTGCTAACCAGTTTTTTTTAATGGAATTCTGTTAATTTGAAAGAGAAGGGAGTTATTTGTAGCTAACTAGCTATGCCTGCCAGAGTAGCTAACATTTACCGTGAGCTTATTATGTTTGTGCTAGTTATTGTGCTAAGCATATTATTTGCATTATCTCATGTAATCCTCACAGCACCTCTATGAGGTAGTTATTCTCATCATTCCTCATTTGACAGACGAGGACACTAAGGCTCAGAGAGACTTGCTCTAGGGTGCACAGTAAGTGGTAGGGTGAGATCTCAAGTCCAGGACTGGCTGCAGAGCCTCTGCCCTTTACAGTCATTTATCTCTTGCTGTAGTTGCGGGGAACTATTTTCTAAATAAGATCTCTAAATGTTAATACCTCCCCACAACACAGAGAACATAAGCAATTTATCTCCAGCTCATTTATAGTTTTAGAATCAATGGCATTAATGTTGCTTTAACAAAATGTAGGTGACAAATTGAACATGTGGCTCGATGGCAACCTGTACTTCTTAGACGTGTATTTCAAAGATGTAACAGGTGGAATTCATTGGTTAAAAGTGAAAGGGTGAACCAGGGTCCCCAGAATCCCTTTCTTAGCCTAATTTGCTCATTCTTTTTGAGTTAAACATTTGAAAGCAAGCTAAAGGATAGAATTAGCAAGTTTGGGAGTAGGGTTAAGAAACCAGGGACAGTGTTGTGCTATCATGAAACAAAAGTAGCTGGACTGGCAGTCAGCAATCTTGTATCTGAATCCCAGTTTCATTAATCGTTAGTTGTGTGGCACTGGGAAATCACTTAGCTTCTCTGGGCACCTATATTAGTCTGAGTTCTCCAGAGATACAGAACCAACAGAAGGGGTGGGTGGGTGGCTGGCTGTATGTGTGTGTGCATGTGCAAAGTGATTTACTGTATGAATTGGCTCACACAGTTGTGGAAGATGAGAAGTCCCAAGATCTGCAGCGAGCAAGCTGGGGATCCAACCAGGAGGGCTAATCGTATAGTTTCAGTCTGAGTTCAGGCCTGAGAATCAGGAAAGCCAATGGTGTAAGTTCCAGTTCAACTCCAAGTCTCAAGGCAGGAAAAGGCCAATGTTCCAGCTCAAAGACCATCACACAGAGAGAGTGAATTATCTCTTATTCAGCCTCTTTGTTCAATGCAGGTCATCAGTGGATTGGATAAGACCCGCCTAGATTGGGGAGGGCAATCTGCTTTACCCAGACTATTGATTCATATATTAAACTCATCCAGAAACACTCTCACACACACCCAGAATAAAGTTTAACCAAATATCTGGGCACCCCACAGCCCAGTCAAGTTGACACATAAAGTTAATTATTATGGCATCTGATAAGGCACAAGGGTATAATAGGGAAGGGTCAATGCTTAAATCACAGCTCTGCCCCTTTCTGGTGTGTGTGACTCTGTGCCTTAGTTTTCTCATCTGTAAAATAGAGATCAAAATAATACCTCTTAGAGTTGTTAAAAAGAATGAATGTTCTGAAGACAAATGGAAACATTTTTCATGCTTGCTATGCTGGGCACTGTGAGATATGCTGGGGATATAGCTGTGAATAAAAACAGACCAAGTGCTTCCTCTCAAGGCATTTACATTCCAGTGAATGGAGAAAGAGGAGCCATAAATAAATGTATCATATGGCAGGTGTAAGAGTTAAAAGGAAAAGGACAGCTGAGTTGATACAGGTAAAGCATTCAGAACAGCGCCTGCCACACAGTTAATGTTTAAAAAACATTAGTAGTTAGCATTAGCCTTCTCGTCATCATCACTTTCCTTATCATCAGTAGAATGGGGATGGACCCAGCTTCATGTCAGCCTCACAAAGTAAAAGCAGATATTAGGAATGATTTTAACAGTAATTACAGATGATTTTTTACATATATGTGATTTTGTCTTATGATAAATGTATTACTTTTGTACCAAAAAAAAAAAGTAAGGTAACTTTCCTAGAAACTGCATCAATAGTAAATGTTAAGGGCTGTAATTGGGGAAGTGGAAAAGTGAAAGGCAAAAACAGAGAAAAATGGTGACACAAAGGTTAGAGATAACATTCAAAACAAAATGTGCCTTCATGGGCCCAGTAAAGAGCTCATATGAAACGGGTTTAAAGTGTTAAGCCTATTCACTCTAATGACTGTTTCTTTTGCCGTGCAGAAGCTGTGGAGTTTGATTAGGTCCCATTTGTCTATTTTGGCTTTTGTTGCCAATGCTTTTGGTGTTTTGGTCATGAAGTCCTTGCCTACACCTATGTCCTGAATGGTTTTGCCTAGATTTTCTTCTATGGTTTTTATGGTGTTAGGTCTCCATCATTCTCAGCAAACTGACACAAGAACAGAAAATCAAACACCGCATGTTCTCACTCATAGGTGGGTGTTGAACAATGAGAACACATGGACACAGGGAGGGGAGCACTACACACTGGGGTCTGTTGGGGGGAAATAGGGGAGGGACAGCGGGGGGTGGAGAGTTGGGGAGAGATAGCATGGGGAGAAATGCCAGATATAGGTGAAGGGGAGGGAGGCAGTAAATCACACTGCCATATATGCACCTATGCAACAGTCTTGCATGTTCTTCACATGTACCCCAAAACCTAAAATGCAATAAAAAAAAAGTGTTAAGCCTGTCCCACTACCAAAATCTCAAAAGATTATGCAGTATTTTAGTGGAAAAATCGTGATTTGCCCTTTATTACTATTTCTTTACTTTCTCTAGGCTTTACAGCATTACACTCAGCATTTTATAAAACAAGGAGTTGACCATTCTCAGTAAGCTAATTCTAATCTAGATTAATACAGATGTCCTGATAAATCCATGTGAAATTATTTGTTAATTCTGTGTAATTGATTATCACACTCTCTATGCATCAGCAGCACACACAGCTAGTCAGAGTCAAGAGGTAATCTATCCTCAAGTTCCATTAGATCAAGAGGAAAAGAACTGAGGAAATGAAGATTTATCCAACCCTTTACCATGAGGGCAAGCACGTTATCCCATTTATTTTCTGCAGCAGCACTATGAGGCAGGTGTGCCTAATATCAGGCTTACATATGGGAACTGGGGCTCAGAATAATTAGCTCAGGATAACACAGACAGTAAATGACTGATCCAAAATCTAAACCCACTTCTGTTCTCAAGGCCCATCAGTTCCTCACTGGGCAGCTGCTTTAGAAAAGCATGTACAGAGGAGGTGGCAGGAGGAAGGGTAAACCGGAGATGAAGAATCAGTAAAACTCACACTGCATTCTGTGTCAGATACTTGTAAAAACGTGACCTTTCCAGACTGTTATATGGGTTACAGAATGGGCAAACCCAAATGACTTTGTGCAGTTGGCTTTCATATTAGGATATGAAGCCAGTTGTGGTGATTCATGTCTGTAATTCCAGCACTTTGAGAGGCCAAGGTAGGAGGATCAGTTGAACCCAGGAGTTCGAGACCAGGCTGGGCAACATGGCAAAACACTGTCTCTACTGAAAAATAAATAAATTAGCCAGGTGTGTTGGTGTGCACCTGTAGTCCCAGCTGCACAGGGGTTTGAGGTGGGCAGATCACTTGAGCCCAGGAGATTGAGACTGCAGTGAGCCATGATCACACTACTGCACTCCAGCCTGGGTGACAGAGTAAGATTCAGTGTCAAAAAAAGAAAAAAAATTAGAATGTGTTCATTTTGGGTGTAGCCTTCCATTTAGCTTTAGTGTTATAATGCAAAACCTCCTGTTCGGTGTGCATTCATACACAGTGGTTACTTCTGAGGATCCATGTCTTGCTCCGTTCGGCTTTGTTTTCTTCCTAATGAGTGGTAACTCCGATATGCCTGTATTAGTTCATTCTCACACTGCAATGAAGAAATACCCAGGACTGGGTAATTTATAAAGAAAAGAAGTTTAGTTGACTCAGTTCCAAATGGCTGGGAGTCCTCAGAAAACTTACAGTCATGGCAGAAGGCACCTCTTCACAGGGCAGCAGGAGAGAGAATGAGTGTCGAGTGAAGGGGCAGCCCCTTACAAAACGGTCAGATCTCCTCAGAACTCACTATCATGAGAACAGCATGGGGGAAACCGCCCCCATGATTCAGTTATCTCCACTTGGTCCCACCCTTGACACGTGGGGATTATTGCAATTCAAGGTGAGATTTGGGTGGGGGACCCAACCAAACCATATCGGTGTCTAACAAATGTAAATGGAGGATGGAAGCTGTCCTGGTACAAACCCAGAGGTGGGCTGAGTAACTTTGACAGGAGCGATTTAAAAACAGAGTTGCCACCTGAGCACAAAATCCAACCTGGCCTCTACATATCTTTGAAGCACTTGTCTCTTTAAAATGTTAAAATAAAAAGAGCTAATTATTTTTTAGAAAGAATGAAAAGATGCTGTTTATTATTTCAAGCCCTTCATTGAAAACAGCCTCCGAGGACTGCAGTGGGAAACTTTGTTGACTGGTTTTGTGAGCCTCCCACAGACCAAGAGCTAATGCATCCTCCTATAAAGAAGAAACATGCCCAAGGCAAGGTTGAAAAGTCATTCTGAGAGCCCAAGATACTTGCCACCTCATATTGGAAAATTTTTCTCTGAGCCTCAGAGGTTTTTGACCTTGAGAGGGGAGGAGTGGGGGTTACATATTTATTTTAGCTCAAGGGCATTTTTAAGAATTTAAAATATATATTTCTGTAGTGAAAATGAAAATTCATTCTTTTGAGACAGACTACAAAGAGGTCTGGGTCTCAAAACAAAACACTGAACAAAGGGAAATAAGGAGTAGGAATATGTAAAAAGCTCCCAAACTGGAAACCTCTTTGGAATACCACATTCTCCATGATGCCTCCTGGAAGTCTTTTTTTAAAACACTCTATTTAGAGACCTTGGGCTGACAAGGATTTTCATATCTCCTTCCCCTGGCTGTGATTGCTAGACACTTCGATGGAAAGAAAGAGGGATTAGGATTATGTGACTCTCTGTGAGCAGCTTCTGAATTCTGATCTTGGCTTTAACACCCACTGACTTTGGACAGTAGATTAGCTAATTTAACTGGCTTTGTTTTCCTGCTAAAATGATCGGGATGAATAAAATGACCATTTCAAGGATGTCTGAGGAGAACTGTTTGATAAGAACTTTGTGTGTAGACATCTTTGAGGGCATCCTGCTGATCAGTGATGCTAGCTGCCTCCTACCTCCTGCTTATAGTTTCATTTCCTTTCTGAGATTTAAGAATTCATTTTGATTGATGTTTATATACCACAAATAAGACTGTCTTTTAAAAAAAGAAATGAGCCATATGAAACCCAAAATAATTATTTAGCTTAGAAATGAGAATGTGTTAGAAAGTATAGTTTAGTAGAAAAAAAATCTAAAGAATGCTTTATATCCAGAATCCTTCTCAACAAAGTATTTTGTCTAAACTATTATGTTCTGAAATACAGTATTATAATTTTTAAGTGATCAGAATGCTTTAATGACAGACATCTTAAGCAGTTTATAGTGCTAAATATATGTGATACTTGCCGAAATAAATTAGAGGCATTTTTCTTGGATTTTACTGTTTGAAGTTGGACCAGAAATGTTGACCAGTAGAAATGCAAAAAATCGTGAAGAAATCAAGCTCTAAATCAGTTGTGTCAGATGATCCAATTCAACATATCTTACTGATATGGTTTTCTAACTCACATGATTACGTGAATTTGATCCTACCAAGTTTGATAGCATTTGGGGACTGAAATGGACCTTTAGAAATGTTCAAATTAAGGACCAGGCACAGTGACTCATGCCTGTAATCCCAGCACTTTGGGAGGCTGAGGCAGGCAGATCACCTAAGGTGAAGAGTCTGAGGCCATCCTGGCCAACATGGTGAAGCCACATGTCTAAAAAAATACAAAAATTAGTCAGGTGTGGTGGCAGGCACCTGTAACCCCAGCTACTCAGGAGGCTGAGTCAGGAGAATTGCTTGAACCCAGGAGGTGGAAGTTGCGGTGAGCAAAGATTGCACCACTGCACTCTGGTCTGGGGCTCAGAGCAAGACTCCATCTCAAAAAAAAAAAAAGTTCAAATTAGCCTCCTCATTTTGGAAGAATATTGGAAAGACCCAGAGAGATTAGGTGGTTCACTAATGTCCCAGAGCTAACTCCTGGCCAGGTTGGAACTGAAACCCGGGTTCTATTTTAATTTAAATTAGCAAGTAGGTTCTTGTGAAGCGTGTGCTGCTGTGCTAGGAGCTTCAAGTGAGACAGTACCAGTTCAGGAGGCTTTCAGTCTAGCAGATGTGCTAAAGTTAAGACATACTAGCAACTAACCTTTGTGCCAGGTACTATTCTAAGCACTTTATATAATTGGTTCTTTACATTTTCCCAACAACCCTGGGAGGTAGTTGAGGCACAGATGTTTAGTATCTTGCCCAAGGTCACACTGCTGGGAAGTCTCAGACAGGCAGAGTCCATGCCCATAGGCTGTACTCCCTTTTTACTGGTGAATATAGTATGGGTACATAACACAGACTATTATGTACCCATGGATAGGTTCAGGCAGAGGGATTTGGAGATCCAGAGAAGGGGGTCCATGTTAAGAGCTGAGTCTAAAAATGGACTTCAGAGGATAGCCAGGATTTCAGTAAAAGGAGAGATGAAGCACGGGGAAGGCATCTGAGGAAAAGGAGCAGTGAGAGCCAAGGCATAAAGTTGGAAAAAGCACAAGGTACATTCATAGAATTTCCCTCTGGAGCCATATCTAGGGAAAGAGGGAAAATCAGAAGTTGAGTGATTTCAGAACAGCCACCAAAATGAGACTGCAAAGAACATAGGCAACAAAAAATGGCTAGACATCTAGTCAAAAGCCATTTGCAAACTCAAAAAACTCTCTTGTACAAATTAACAAAAGCCTCTTATTTCTCTCTTTTTTTTTTTTATTGTTCCAATAAAAGGAGTGTGGTGTATTGGATTTGAGGCATAGAATATATGTGTCAATTTCCAAACACTTTTCCTGAAAGAAAAGGATTCCGTAGGAGCCTTTCCATTTTAGTCGATGCTGCAATTCTAAAGATGTGGGGCTTTTATGATTTCAAGATTCTGAAGTGTCTTGGGTCCTCAGTGTAAATATTTCATATACTAAACCTTGTAATGTAAAGGTCTCATACACACATGTAATGTTGAAGCCATGTGAAACATTTCCCTGAGAAGAACTGGATATTTAAAGTTGCAGGTGACTTTGAAATTCTAGTCAATTTGGTGGCCTTTCATTATGCATGGGCTTTCCCCTTCAACGTTGCCAACTACTTGAAACTTTTCCTTTGCCACCAAAGACTCCTGCTGCCACAGTGTTCAGTGTGGCCCTGGTTAATATTTGTTCCATGTGCAAACTCTTGGGCATTTCTTTCAGTAGATTAAACTTGTATTTCAGTGCCTCTGAAGACATTGTATGAAAACCGCTTTTAAAATAAGAACTTTCTGAATGACCTTCTCTATCACTGACTTTCTCTGTTGACTTGCTGGGCGTGATTAAGTCTCTTTGCAGTTCAGTTGCTTTGACCCATAAAACAAAGACCATCTCTCGGCTTCCCAGCCTCTCAGGTGTATGAGAATAAACAAGTGAGTATTGACTGGGCTAGAGCTATTGTGAGCTGAAAAGATTTTCTTAGTTTAAAAAACCACAAACTGGGTAGCTTATAAACAACAGAAATTTATTTTCTGGTTCTGGAGCTGGGACATCCAAGATCAAGGCAGCAGCAGATTCAATATCTGGTGAGACCTCTTTGTGGCTCATAGACAATACCTTCTTGCTGTGCCCTCACGTGGTTGAAGGAACAAGAGGTCTCTTTAAGGCCTGTTTTATAAGTGTACTAATTGCATTCATGAGTTCTCTGCTCCCATGACTGATCACCCCCGTTATGTCCCCCTAATCCCATCGTCACTTTGGGGAGTTAGGATTTCAACATTTGAAATTGTGATGGACACAATGTTCAGACCATAGCAGGTAGGATAGAAGAGTGGGGTACTTTATTCATTGTAATTGCATTCATGAAGCATTCACTATGAGCCAGTGATCACTACAAGGACTTCACATATATTCATTTGTTCATTTTTTTGTATTTATTTTTCCAGCCTTACAGGCACTATTATTATTCCCAATTTAGAAATGAGTAAACCAAGGAACATGGTATGAGGCAAAACTAGTATTTGGACCCAAGCATGCTCATGAGAGCTGTTCAGAAATGGAATGGGCTCTCTCTTAAGACAGTGCTCCTCTCTTCTTTCCAGGTGGCTGCCAGCAAGTATGTAGAGAGGGGCTATGACTTTAAGGTCTTAGAATGTGTGGAATGAAGTTACTCAGCATTTGTCCCAAATCTCAACGTTTGTCCTGTGTCTCTAAATCAGATAAATGGAAAGTAGTAAAAGCATTGTTGCTTCTGCTCTGAAATTGTTATAGGATTATTTCTAATGCATCTAAATCTTAAACACTACATGGCTGGGAATGGGGTCTTTCAACAGATACGTAAGTCCTGTAGTGACATGGCTAGAGAGCTATGTCATCAGAGAGCTAGACTAGGGAGATATGTCCATGTACAGTGCTGGGCGACAGACTGGATAGAGATCTCTATGGCTCTGGGTGACGTGGAGCCACTCAGGAGGCTTCCTGAAGAAGCTGACACATGAATTTAGTGATAAACAATGGATGGGAAAAGCATTTCAAAAAGAGGAGATTGTGTGAGGGAAAGCACAGACGTGTGAAACATTGCCTCTGCAGGGAACTCCATACACTCTGACATTGCCAGAGTGTTAGCAAATCATTGATGTAAAAATAAATTAAGCTGGCCGGGCACGGTGGCTTACGCCTGTAATCCCAGTACTTTGGAAGGCAAAGGCAGTCCAATCACTTGAGGTCAGGAGTTCGAGACCAGTCTGGCCAACATGGGAAACCCCATCTCCACTAAAAATTCAAAAATTAGCTGGGGTAGTGGCTCATGCCTGTAATCCCAGCTACTAGGGAAGCCAAGGCAGGAAAGTCACTTGAACCTGGCAGGCGGAGGCTGCAGTGAGCCAAGATCATGCCATTGCACTCCAGCCTGGGCAATAGAGTGAGACTCCATCTCAAGAAAGAAAAGAAAAGAAAGAGAAAGAAAGGGAGATCCAAGATGGCCAAATAGGAACAGCTCTGGAGTGCAGTTCCCAGCAAGAACAATGCAGAGGGGGAGTGATCACTGCATTTCCAAACAAGTTTTTACTTCCCACAGACCAGGAGATTCCCAGGCCAAAAAGCACCAGCAGTTTCCAGCACAGCTGCTTCAGCTGGTGCCATGAGTTTCCACACAAAAACTCACACAAATCTAGGCAGCCGTTTCAACTGGTGCCTGGAACACCTGGGAGACAGAGCCACCCATTCAACTGAAAAACAGGGCTGAAACAGGGAGCCAGGTGATCTGGCTCGGTGAGTCCCACCCCCACAAAGACCAGCAATCAGAAACGCTCTGGATTGAGAGTTTCACAGCAAGGGCAGCAGGACCCAGGACAGTCCAGCTCAGTGGGGGGAAGGGCGTCCACCATGATGGAGGCAGTCCACCACTAACGAGGCAGTCCGCCATTACTGAGGCAGTTCTAACTGTTCCTCTGTAAACAAAACCACAAGGAAGTTCACAGAGCAGCTGGGCAGAGCCCACGGCAGCTTAGCAATGCCTCTGATGGCAGACTATGAATAGACTACCTCCATGCTGGGCAGGGCATCTCTGAAAAAAGGCAGCAGCACATCAGGGACTTATAAATAAAGCCTGACCTTCCCAGGACAGAGCACCTGGGAAAAGAGGCAGTTATGAGTTCCACTGCAACAGACTTAAATATACCTGCCCAGCAGCTCTGAATGGAACAGTGGAGCTCCCAGCACTGTGCTTGAGCTCCTATAAGGGACAGACTGCCTCCTCAAGCAGCTCCCCAACCCCTGTATATCCAAAGAGACACTTCATAAAGTAGAGCTCAGGCTGACATCTGGTGGGTACCCTTCTGGGACAAAGATAACAGAAGAAGAAACCAGCAGCAACCTTTACTGTTCTGCAGCCCCCATGGGTGATCCCCAGGCAAACAGGGTCTGTAGTGGATCTTCAGCAGTCCTGCAGCAGAGGGGCCTGACTGTTAGAAGGAAAACTCAAAAACAGAAAGAAATAGCTTCAACAGCAACAAAAAGGATGTCCACTCAGAAACCCCAACTACAAAGTAACCAACTACAAAGACCACAGGTAGATAGATCCATGAATGTGGGAAGAAACCAGTGCAAAAAGGATGAAAACACCCAAAACTAGAATGCCTCTTCTCCTCCAAGGGATCATAACTCCTCACCAGCAAGGGAACAAAGCTGGATGGAGAATTAGCCTGATGAACTGACACAGGCTTCAGAAGGTGGATAATAACAAACTTCTCTGAGCTAAAAGAACATGTTATAACCCAATGCAAAGAAACTAAGAACCTTGCAAAAAGGTTTGACGAAATGCTAATGAGAATAAACAGCTTAGAGAAGAATATAAACAACTTGATGGAGCTGAAAAACACAACACAAGAACTTCACGAAGCATACACAAATTACAGTAGCCAGATTGACCAAGCAGAAGAAAGGATATCAGAGATTGAAGATAAACTCAATGAAATGAAATGAGAAGGCAAGATTAGAGAAAACAGACTGCAAAGAAATGAACAAAGCCTCCAAGAAATATGGGATTATGTGAAAAGACCTAATCTGCGTTTGATAGGTGTACCTGAATGTAATGGAAACAATGAATTCAAGCTGGAAAACACTCTTCAGGATATTATCCAGGAGAACTTCCTTAACCTAGCAAGGCAGGCCAACATTCAAATCCAGGAAATACAGAGAACACCACAAAGATATTCCTCAAGAAGAGCAACCCCAAGACACATAATCATCAGATTCACCAGGGTTCAAAAGAAGGAAAAAATGCTAATGGCAGCCAGAGAGAAAGATTGGGTCACCCACAAAGGGAAGCCTATCAGACTTACAACAAATCTCTTGGCAGAAACCCTACAAGCCAGAAGAGAGTGGGGGCCAATATACAACATCCTTAAAGAAAAGAACTTTCAACCTAGAATTTCACATCCAGCCAAACTAAGCTTCATAAGCAAAGGAGAAATAAAATCCTTTGTCAACAAGCAATTGCTAAGAGATTTTGTCACCACCAGGCCTGCCTTACAAGAGCTCCTGAAAGAAACACTAACCATGGAAAGGAACAACCAGCACCAGCCACTACAAAAACATGCCAAATGGTAACGACTATTGAAACAATGAAGAAACTGCATCAACTAACAGACAAAACAACCAGCTAGCATCAAAATGACAGGATAAAATTCACATATAACAATATTAACCTTAAATGTAAATGGGCTAAATGCCACAATCAAAAGACACAGACTGGCAAATTGGATAAAAAGTCAAGACCCATCGGTGTGCTGTATTCAAGAAACGCATCTCACATGCAGGGATATACATAGACTCAAAATAAAGGCATGGAAGATTTACCAACCAAATGGAGAGCAAAAAAAAGCAGGAGTTGCAATCCTAGTCTCTGATAAAATGGATGTTAAACCAACAAAGATCAAAAGAGAAAAGAAGGGCATTACATAATGGTAAAAGGATCAATGCAACAAGAGGAGCTAATGATGCTAAATATATACACACCCAATACAGGAGCACCCAGATACATAAAGCAAGTTATTAATGACCTACAAAGAGACTTAGACTCCCACACAATAATAGTGGGAGACTAACACTCTACTGACAATATTAGACAGATCAACGAGACAGAAAATTAACAAGGATATCCAGGACTTGAACTCACATCTGGACCAAGCGGACCTAATAGATATCTACAGAACCCTCCACCCCAAATACACAGAATATACATACTTCTTAGCACCACATTACACCTATTCTAAAATTGACCACATAATTGGAAGTAAATCACTCCTCAGCAAATGCAAAAGAATGGAAATCATAACAAACAGTCTCTCAGACCAGAGTGCAATCAAATTAGAACTCAGGATTAAGAAGCTAACTCAGAACTGCACAACTTCATGGAAACTGAACAACTGGCTCCTGAATGTCGACTGGATAAACAGTGAAATGAAGGTAGAAATAAAGATGTTCTTCGAAACCAGTGAGAACGAAGACACAATGTACCAGAATCTCTGGGACACATTTGAAGCAGTGTCTAGAGGGAAATATATAGCAATAAATGCCCACATGAGAAGCAAGGAAAGATTTAAAATCAACACCTTATCATCAAAATTGAAAGAGGTAGAGGAGCAAGATAAAAAAACTCAAAAGATAGCAGAAGACAAGAAATAACTAAGATCAGAGCAGAACTGAAGGAGACAGAGATGCAAAAAAAACTTCAAAAAATCAATAAATCCAGGAGGTGATTTCTTGAAAAGATCAACAAAATAGACCGCTAGCCAGATTAATAAAAAACAAAAGAGAGAAGAATCAAATAGATGCAATAAAAAATAATAAGGGGGATATCACCACCTATTCCACAGAAATAGAAACTACCATCAGAGATTACTACAAACAACTCTATGCACATAAACCAGTAAACCTGGAAGAAATGGATAAATTCCTGGCCACTTGCACCCTCCCAAGCCTTAACCAAGAGGAAGTTGAAACCCCAAAGAGACCAATAACAAGGGCTGAAGTTGAGGCAGCAATTAATAGCCTGCCAACCAAAAAAAGTCCAGGTCCAGATGGGTTAACAGCTGAATTCTACCAGACATACAAAGAGGAGTTGGTACCACTACTTCTGAAACTATTCCAAACAATACATAAAGAGGGAATCCTTCCCAAATCGTTTTATGAGACCAACATCATCCTGATACCAAAACCCGGCAGAGACTTGAAAAGAAAACTTCAGGCCAATATCCATGATGAACATAGATGCAAAAATCTTCAATAAACTACTGGCAAACTGATTGCAACAGCACATCAAAAAGCTTATCCATCGTGGTCAAGTAGGCTTCATACCAGGGATGCAAGACTGGCTCAACATACACAAGTCTATACATGTAATCCAACCACATAAACAGAACCAAAGATGAAAACCACATGATTATCTCAATAGATGCAGAGAAGGCCTTCGACAAAATTCAACAGCCCTTTGTGCTAAAAACTCTCAATAAACTAGGTATCGATAGAACATATCTCAAAATAATAAAAGTTATTTACGACAAACCCACAGCCAATATCATACTGAATGGGCAAAAACCGGAAGCATTCCCTTTGAAATCTGGCACTAGACAAGGATGCCCTCTCTCACCACTCCTATTCAATACAGTATTGGAAGTTCTAGCCTGAGCAATCGGGCAAGAAAAAGAAATAAAGTGTATTCAGTTAGGAAAGGAGGAAGTCAAATTGTCTCTATTTGCAGATGACATGATTGTATATTTTGAAGACCCCATTGTCTCGGCCCAAAATCTCCTGAAACTGATAAGCAACTTCAGCAAAGTCTCAGGATACAAAATCAATGTGCAGAAATCACAAGCATTCCTATACATCAATAACAGACTAACGGAGCGCCAAATCAAGAGCGAACTCCCATTCACAATTGCTACAAAGAGAATAAAATGCCTAGGAATACAACTAACAAAGGATATAAAGGACCTCCTCAAGGAGAACTACAAACTTGCTTAAGGAAATAAGAGAGGACGGACACACATGGAGAAACATTTGATGCTCATGGTTAGGAAGAATCAATATTGTGAAAATGGTCATACTGCCCATAGTAATTTATAGATTCAATGCTATCCCCATCAAGCTACCTATGACCCTCTTCACAGAACTGGATGAAACCTACTTAAACTTCATATGGAACCAAAAGAGAGCCTGCATAGCCAAGACAATCCTGAGCAGAAAGAATAAACCTGGAGGCATCACACTACCTGACTTCAAACTATACTACAAGGTTATAGTAATCAAAACAGCATGGTACTGGTACCAAAACAGAGATGTAGACCAATGGAACAGAACAGAGGCCTCGGAGGCAATGCCACACATCTACAACCATCTGATCTTTGACAAATCTGACTAAAACAAGCAATGGGGAAAGGATTCCCTGTTTAATAAATAGTGTTGGGAAAACTGGCTAGCCATGTACAGAAAGCAGAAACTGGACCCCTTCCTGACACCTTACACTAAAATTAACTCAGATAGATTAAAGACTTAAACATAAGACCTAAAACCATAAAAATCTTAGAAGGAAACCTAGGCAAAACCATTCAGGACATAGGCATAGGCAAAGACATCATGACTGAAACACCAAAAGCATTGGCAACAAAATCCAAAATAGACAAATGGGATCTAATTAAACTCCAGAGCTTCTGTACAGTAAAAGAAACAATCATTAGAGTGAACTGGCAACCAGCACAATGGGAAAAAAAATTTGCAGTCTACCCATCTGATAAAGGGCGTATATCCAGAATCTACAAAGAACTAAAACAGATTTACAAGAAAAAAAAAAACTCATTCAAAAGTGGATGAAGGATATGAACAGACACTTTTCAAAGGAAGACATATAGGCCAACAAACATATGAAAAAGTACTCATCATCACTGGTCATTAGAGAAATGCAAATTAAAACCACAGTGAGATACCATCTCACACCAGTTAGAATGATGATCATTAAAAAATATGGAAACAGATGCTGGAGAGAATGTGGAGAAATAGGATGTAGAGAAACTTTTACACTGTTGGTGGGAGTGTAAATTAGCTCACCCATTGTGGACGACAGTGTGGCCATTCCTCAAGGACCTAGAAATAGAAATTCCATTTGACCCAGCAATCCCATTACTGGGTATATACCCAAAGGATTATAAATTGTTCTATTATAAAGACACATGCACACATATGTTCATTGTGGCACTGTTTACAATAGCAAAGACCTGGAACCAACCCAAATGCCCATTGATGATAGATTGGACAAGGTAAATGTGGCACATATAAACCATGGAATACTATGCAGCCATAAAAATCAATGAGTTTGAGATACGTTTGTCAGTTTGCTCCTTTCTGCCCGTGCACGCCGCCAAAGCAGCATCGTTAATGTCTCTCTTCTCCCTGCGATCATGTCTAAGTCAGAGTCTCCTAAAGAGCCGGAACAGCTGAGGAAGCTCTTCATTGGAGGGTTGAGCTTTGAAACAACCAATGAGAGCCTGAGGAGCCATTTTGAGCAATGGGGAACGCTCACAGACTGTGTGGTAATGAGAGATCCAAACACCAAGCGATCCAGGGGCTTTGGGTTCGTCACGTATGCAACTGTGGAGGAGGTGGATGCAGCCATGAATGCAAGGCCACACAAAGTGGACGGAAGAGTTGTGGAACCAAAGAGAGCTGTCTCAAGAGAAGATTCTCAAAGACCAGGTGCCCACCTAACTGAAAAAAATATTCGTTGGTGGCATTAAAGAAGACACTGAAGAACATCACCTAAGAGATTATTTTGAACAGTATGGAAAAACTGAAGTGATTGAAATCATGACTGACAGAGGCAGTGGCAAGAAAAGGGGCTTTGCCTTTGTAACCTTTGACGACCATGACTCTGTGGACAAGATTGTCATTCAGAAATACCATACTGTGAATGGCCACAATGTGAAGTTAGGAAAGTCCTGTCAAAGCAAGAGATGGCTAGTGCTTCATCCAGCCAAAGAGGTCGAAGTGGTTCTGGAAACTTTGGTGGTGGTCGTGGAGGTGGTTTCGGTGGGAACGACAACTTTGGTCATGGAGGAAACTTCAGTGGTCGTGGTGGCTTTGGTGGCAGCCATGATGGTGGTGGATATGGTGGCAGTGGGGATGGCTATAATGGATTTGGTAATGATGGAGGCAATTTTGGAGGTGGTGGAAGCTACAATGATTTTGGCAGTTACAACAATCAGTCTTCAAATTTTGGACCCATGAAGGGAGGAAACTTTGGAGGCAGAAGCTCTGGTCCCTATGGTGGTAGCGGCCAGTACTTTGCCAAACCACGAAACCAAGGTGGCTATGGCGGTTCCAGTAACAGCAGTAGCTATGGCAGTGGCAGAAGATTTTAATTAGGAAACAAAGCTTAGCAGGAGAGGAGAACCAGAGAAGTGACAGGGAAGCTACAGGTTACAACAGATTTGTGAACTCAGCCAAGCACAGTGGTGGCAGGGCCTAGCTGCTACAAAGAAGACATGATTTAGACAAATACTCATGTGTATGGGCAAAAAACTCGAGGACTGTATTTGTGACTAATTGTATAACAGGTTATTTTAGTTTCTGTTCTGTGGAAAGTGTAAAGCATTCCAACAAAGGGTTTTAATGTAGATTTTTTTTCTTTTTCTTTTTCTTTTTGCACCCATGCTGTTGATTGCTAAATGTAATAGTCTGATCGTGACGCTGAATAAATGTCTTTTTTTTTTAATGTGCTGTGTAAAGTTAGTCTACTCTGAAGCCATCTTGGTAAATTTCCCCAACAGTGTGAAGTTAGAATTCCTTCAGGGTGATGCCAGGTTCTATTTGGAATTTATATACAACCTGCTTGGGTGAAGAAGCCATTGTCTTCAGAAACCTTGGTGTAGTTGAGCTAATAGTTACTATTGTGACCTGAAGTTCACGATTAAAAGGGATTACCCAAGCAAAATCATGGAATTATTGGTTATAAAGATGATTGTTGGCACATCCTATGCAATATATCTAAATTGAATAATGGTACCAGATAAAATTATAGATGGGAATGAAGCTTGTGTATCATCCATTATCATGTGTAATCAATAAACGATTTAATTCTCTTGAATGAAAAAAAAAATCAATGAGTTTATGTCCTTTGTAGAGACATGGATGAATCTGGAAACCATCATTCTCAGCAAACTGACACAAGAACAGAAAATCAAACACTGCGTGTTCTCACTCATAGGCGTTGAACAATGAGAACACATGGACACAGGGATGGAGCATCACACATTGGGGTCTGTTGTTGGGGGCTAGGGGAGGGACAGTGGGAGGTGGGGAGGTTGGGGAGGGATAACCATTGGGGGGGAAATGCCAGATATAGGTGACAGGGGGATGGAGGCAGCAAACCACATTGCCATGTATATACCTAAGCAACAATCCTGCATAATCTGCACATGTACCCCAGAACCTAAAGTGCAATTTTAAAAAAAGAGAGAGAAAGAAAGGAAAGAGAATTAAACTGAGCTAAGAAAGAAAGGAAGAAAGAAGGAAGGGAGGGAGGGAAGGAGGGAGGGAGGGAGGGAGGGATTAAACTGAGCTTTCTTAAAATTCCAATTCCTTGCCAGTCTCTCTTTACCCCACTTCAGTGAGTACTTGAGAGACAAGAAAGGAAAATAATCTTTTGCTAAATTAGAATAGATTAGATAAAATTGCATTTATTTCAGGTAGAAATCTCTGATAATTGTGAAGTGGGCAGATATTGTTTTATAACACCAAATGATAACTATGTTTATAAAAAATCTTCTGAACTAATGAACTAGCATAAATCAATAAAGAAGAAAACATAATTGGATTTCTAGTAATAGAACATTAATTAAGTCAAATAAGACAAGGCCTATTTGTTGTACATAATAGAGGGCCTAAGAAACTTTTGCTGAATATGAATGTTGATCAGGAGTTCCTTAGAGATAAACAAAACCAATAACCCCATCTATGACTCAAACACTTAAATTAGAACCTGCCTCTAATAATACTGGAAGAAGAACAAGTGCAGATTAAGATTTATAAGTACACTTTACTCTTATTACAAATAGAAACATTTTCTTTTTAATAAGGCATAAAACAATTTATCTTCTTTAGGGTAAATTGGTCCTTTTTCATTAGTTGCATTAAAGTAACAAAATCTTATGAAACTAATTGTAATTTATGTTAACATTTAAAAATCATTGTTAAATTTAGCATTTTGAAAACGATGACTAATGCCCTGATTTAACTTAATGTAACCATCAAAAATAGAAGCATGTAGCATATCTCTAAGTATGTCAGCCCACACCTACCAAGTAGCTCCTGGGTTTTCCTCTTTAATGAGCACTTGATGATTGATCAATAATCAGTTTGGGAGCTAATTGAAGTCACTAGAGTGATAGATATCCCTGTATAAGGTTCATCAATTTAACAGTGTGCTAGACAGACTACAGGGGCATTGTTCATTTCGATAATTTCTGTGGAGCAAAGCAGATGAGTTATGGCCTCAGAGCCCATGGAGAATTCCAGGAGGAATCCTACATTTCTGGCATAACGTGGTGTACTCCTTGCTGTCTCAAGTCAACAGAACCAGAAGGAGATAATTAGTATAATTTGTTGTTACACTGGCTTTTTCTTTCAGTTAAAATTTATCTGCCAGCTGGGCACGGTGGCTCATGTCTGTAATCCCAGCACTTTGGGAGGCCAAGGAGGGTGGATCACTTGAGGACTTGAGGTCAGGAGTCTGAGACCAGCCTGGCCAACATGGTGAAATCCTGTCTCTACTAAAAATAGAAAAATTAGCCTGGCATGTTCATGGGTGCCTGTAATCCCAACTACTTGGGAGGCTGAGGCAGGAGAATCACTTGAGCCTGGGAGGTGGAGGTTGCAGTGAGCTGAGTTCATGCCACTGCACTCCAGCCTGGGTGACAGAGCAAGACTCTGTCTAAAAAAAAAAAAAAAAGCCGGGCACAGTGGCTCACGCCTGTAATCCTAGCACTTTGGGAGGCCAAGGCGGGTGGATCACGAGGTCAAGAGATCGAGACCATCCTGGTCAACATGGTGAAACCCCGTCTCTACTAAAAATATAAAAAATTAGCTGGGCACGGTGGCACGTGCCTGTAATCCCAGCTACTCAGGCGGCTGAGGCAGGAGAATTGCCTGAACCCGGGAGGTGGAGGTTGCGGTGAGCCGAGATCGCGCCATTGCACTCCAGCCTGGCTAACGAGCAAAAAACTCCGTCTCAAAAAAAAAAAAAAAATTTATCTGCCATCTACCCTGACACTGAGAAGTATGTTGTATATGCTTCCCCAAGTAATAAATTCTTACAGAATTTAGTTATTATGAGATTAATATTTGAAATCATGGATTCAATATCAATAGAATTTTAGAGTTAGAAAAGGCCTGAGAGGGCACACAAGCCAACCAACCACCTCCTTTGTTGGAGTTAGATAAAGCCTTGCCCCTGAGTCACACAGTCTCTGCATGGCAGACCGAAGGCTCCAACAGAAAACAAAAACTGGAATAACAGTATGGACACTGTTTTCATATACTACTCCTAAATGTTATTCTACACTGTTTCCTCTGAGCTTCATCAAATATTCTCCTTTTAAAGATACATTAAAATTCTCTTGAAAGGAAGCCTTCTGCACCCAGAAGTTACGTGATCAATTTTTCCTTCTGTGATCACGCCTCTACTTTGTACTTTGTCTTTCATCCCACACTTTTCAAAGTGCCTGAGGTATAAAGTTAGATTTGATTGTCTCCCTAATTTTGGTCCTGTAGAGAGACCTCATGTTGTCATGTTGTCATTTCTAATAGATGAGGCTCATGCTGAGGGTCCGAAAGACTGAGGTTACAGAGTTATTTTGCAGCAAAGCCAGGAACAAAATCCAGGTTCGTTATTCATAGACCTCTCCATTAAAAATGCTACTCTGTAAATTTACTGGGTGCAAAATCTCAATATGCCATGGTGTTACAGGAATTTTCCTTAGTTCAGCTAAAGATGGGGGTTCTTTGTCCCATGGCCATGAAAATTTAGGCTTGCAATTTGAATGGTAAGACAGGATTTTATTTGGTGAAAAGGAAGAAAAGGGGAAACAGGGACTCTTGCTAGGCCAGTGTCCCATGCTCCAGTGCTTCCTTCCTGACAGATTGAATCTCAGGTTTTACACAGGAAGAGGAGGGACCCCTCTCCTTCCCACTGCAAAGGCCGTGAACTTCCCGAGGCTCCACCCAGTGGGCAGGCTGGTTGGAGTTTCTCCAGTGACCCTCTCACACCTGGCTGTGTCAGTATGAGATACTACAATTTTTTTTTTTTTTACAAATAGTTAAAATTACTGCCTCATCCGTCAGATCTCTAGGCTGAGAGAGATCCTGAGTTTGCTTCACCATTGGATTGCTTTGTAGGTCAGAAGAGAACTGGTTTTTCCGGCATCCAGGCATGAAGCAGGCCTTGGCCAGCACTGAGTGACCCAGGGCAGTGCCCTGACCAGAGCCGCAGACCTAGCTCTGCACATATGTCACCCACTCGTGCCCCCAACAACCTACCACAAGCCCCCACAGTTACTTTTGAACTCTGGATGACATGATTTCCTATTACAAGCAAGTGACATGAGCTTTCAAAGCAAAAAAAAAAAAATCTGCCTCATGTTTCTTCTTATTGATCTTGAGCACATTTTTCAAAAAGAAAATATGTACAATTTCTTGAGCTGTTCTGTGAATTTTCTGCTGTGTTATTTGACCCATCTAAATGTATGAGTATCAGTGCTTTTGCTTTTTTGTTGTTGTTTTTTGAGACGGAGTCTTGCTCTGTCACCAGGCTGGAGTGCAGTGGCGCACTCTCGGCTCACTGCAACCTCCACCTCCTGGGTTCAAGCAATTCTTCCGCCTCAGCCTCCCGAGTAGCTGGGACAACAGGCACGTGCCACCACACCCGGCTAATTTTTGTATTTTTAGTAGAGACGGGGTTTCACCACGTTGACCAGGATGGTCTCGATCTCTTGACCTCGTGATCCACCCGCCTCGGCCTCCCAAAGTGCTGGGATTACAGGCGTGAGCCACCGCACCCGACCCAGTGCTTTTACTTTTTAACAATGTACATATTTTCATATAATAAATATTAATGTTATTTTTGCATCAAACATTTTATCTACATTACCTTTTTTAGTCATTTTTTATCATTATACAATGTATACATAGAGGGAAACATCACACTATACCCCATAAATATGTACAATTTTTATGTGTCAATTACAAATAAAAAATTTTTTAAATCCCCAAAAAGGAAAAGAAAATGCTACTCTGTGTGATTACTTCTGAAACAAAAGTGTTAACACTACACTGAACAGAAGCTGATTATTTCTGTGATTTTTCTTACCCTTGTTTCCTCCCTTTGCATATGTGTTCTCTATTTTTCCCTTTGTTTTGCTTGGTCTCTGCATCTCGTTTGCCCTATCATTTGGTTACTTGGCAGTCCCTAGCCAGCAGGGCGCTGAGTCCCAAACAGTGCCTTTTGTTCAAAGCATTTGTTTGGATTATAAATATAATTTGATGATAAATTCAGACTGTTATGCTGATTTCATTTCAATGCAGTCACAGTGTATCTCAATTTCCTTTGATAAACTTGCCATAAAGACCATATCTCGTGCTATTGTTCACCTTGGTCTGTTTGCTTATTCTAAAGTGCTTTGTGTCCAGGTGCAGTGGCTAATGCCTGTAATCCCAGCACTTTGGGAGGCTGAGCAGGGCGGATCACCTGGGGTGAGGAGTTCGAGACCAGCCTGGTCAATATGGTGAAACCCCCATCTCCACTAAAAATACAAAAATCAGCCTGGCGTGGTGGCGAGTGCCTGTAATCCCAGCTACTCTGGAGGCTGAGGTAAACTTGAACCCAGGAGGTGGAGGTTGCAGTGAGCTGAGCTTGTGCCACTGCATTCCAGCCTGGGTTACAGAGCAAGACTCCCATCTCAAAATAAATCAATAAAAATAAAGAGCTTTGCTAGAATACTTAACATATGCACCTGCGTGGTTTGGCTCTGTCTCCCCACCCAAATCTCATGTAATTCCCAGTGTTGGAGGCGGGACCTGATGGGAGGTGATTGGATCATGGGGGTGGTTTCTGATGGTTTAGCACCATCCTGCTCATGCTGTCTCATGATAGAGTTCTCACAAGATCTAATTGTTTAAAAGTATGTAGCACTTACCCCTTTGCCCTCTTCCTCCTTCTATGGCCACATGAGATATGCCTGCTTCCCCTTCACCTTCCACCATGATTATAAGTTTCCTGAGTCCTCCCCAGCCATGGTTTCTGTACAGCCTACAGAACTGTGAGTCAATGAATCCCCTTTTCTTTATAAATTACCCAGTCTCAGGTGGTTCTCTATAGCAGTGCAAGATCAAAGTAATACATAAATGGAAATACTGCTGATTTTCTTCCTTTTACCTCTATTAGAAACAATTATCCCTCTAATCATGGAAAAATTATTACCTGTTATTAAAAATGAATTATTTTATGGCATTCTTTTCAAATATCAATAGCTAACATGTACTGGGAACTTGTATGTCAGCCTCTTTCTTCTGTGCTCTTCATATGTGTTAACGCATGTTATCCTCTCCACCACCTTAGGCAGTGAGTAATACTGTAATTCTGATTTTACACTAAGGAATTGGAGGCACAGAAAGGTTAGGTTACTTGCCAAAGACCTCAAGCAAGTAAGGGCAGCAGCAGGATTCAAACCCAGGCAGTCTGTTTCATGAGTCTGAACTTTTTTTTTTTTTTTGAGACAGAGTCTTACTCTGTCGCCCAAGCTGGAGTGCAATGGATCAATCTCAGCTCACTACAACCTCCGTCTCCCGGGTTCAAATGATTCTCCTGCCTCAGCCTCCTAAGTAGCTGGGATTATAGGCACACGCCACCACGCCTGGCTAATTTTTGTATTTTTAGTAGAGATGGGGTTCACCACGTGGGTCAGGCTGGTCTCAAACTCCTGACCTCATGATCTGCTCACCTCGGCCTCCCGAAGTGCTAGGATTACAGGCATGAGCCACCGTGCCTGGCCAAGTCTGAACTCTTAACCATGAGTATGCTGCTTCTCAAAGTGAATTGTCCTATAAATGCTACTTGGCAAATATAACTGAGGTTTTGTAAACTTTGCTTTCACTGATTTATGAAGAGCCATATTGGCCCAGAGAGAGAAGGTGGATTTGTGAAAGTTTATCATTCTAACAGTCCTGCTGACCACTTGTGACCTCAGGGATCATCAACTCTTTCAGCTCCGATGCTGGGAACAAGAAAAAAAGTGCTGGTGTCACTTGTAGGCCTTAAGTGGGAGGTGGAGATGGGATAGGAACTGAGAATTAGAGTGATCCATTGTAGGAATATGTTAAGGGCTGGCTTCTCCTGCCTTTACATCCTTTATATAAATGAAATATATTCTCCACTTTTTTCTCTCCCTAAATTGGCTTACAGAATTAAATATTAGCTGATTACAAAGAAGCCTGGGAATTTTTGTATACCTAATTTCCACTCAGCCTAACCTGAAGTCCAGCAACTGCCCCTCTCCCACCTCTGTATATATCCACTTCTTATTTGTAGTGCAGTAACAGTAGGCTGGCCTTCGCGTCATCCCTACTGGAGAGAAATTATGTCTTCCATCTCTAGTCTCAAGGCCTAGCACAGTGCCTGGTATTCAGACACTCAGTACCTGTTTGGTAGATGAATAAATAAAATCAGTATACATTGCCCCCTGATACCTGAGCTAGTATCTACTTGATTTTGGAATAATTGTCACCATACATTGAAAAAGGTGCTAATTATAAGAGATGTTTGTAGATAGGCCAAAAATGTTTCCAAAGTGTGAATTCAGGAGTGTTTTATAAACATGTAAGTGTCTTTGCAGTCTCCTCCGAGGCCATCCTCACTGATACATTACTTTAGTTTTTATGAGGTTTAGGGTAGCTCAGCTCTCAACATGAAATAGCAAAAAAGTCATCTGTTGGTCTGCTTTTATTATACCTCAGTTCTCTCAGCTGCTTTGTCTTTGGGAAACAGTGGCCTGCACCTGTCTGCTTAGAGCCTGGATATGAGGCCCAAAGCCTGCATTGTTACTTCTACATCATACCTTAGACACTGTCAAGAATGATAACGACCCACTGTGCTGTGTGCTTACATTCTGTCATTTAATCCTCATTTTCCCCTGGAGGAACTGGAGCTCAGGGACATTGGGAAACTTGCCCAGTTAGGAATCAGTGGCACTGGAACTCAAATCCTGGTCTTCTTCGTTCCAGAGACTGTGTTCATCAGCAGGATTGGCCCAGTATACTAAAGAGCAAGGAAACTGGAGGTTACAGGTGTAAAGATCATGGCACACGATATCCGGAGTGCTCTTTTTGAGGGAATTCCTGCCCACTACCCCTGTCTCAAGCCGCCAGAGAGACAGCTTGCCCAAGGAGAGGCCATAACCTGGAGGGAGGTACTGTGGCTGTGTTAGGTTCCTGGGATTCAGCTGAAGGTGGCCCTGGTAGCCCTGCTTTTCCCACAAACCTGAGAGTTTCCTAGGAAACGATGGACATGGGATTCCAAGGTTGTGATACTACCCCAGTGGTTTGGTTAGTCTGGCACTTGCAGAAATTCAGCTACAATTTAGTCCTCTTGAGTACTGATTGTAGAAAATTGATCTTTATTTTAGGTAGTTGATAAGAAACCCAAAGAATGTAGTTTCTCAGAAGAACTTTTAGTGATTAATGGATTTCGTGAAGCAGCAGGCTATATAGAGTTAGGAAATATTGTCACTAACATACAGTTTTTCATCTCCCTTCCCTGCCAAACCACCACATCATTTCTTTTCTGAGAGGCCTAACCATATTTCACAAATGATTTAGAACTATTTGTCATGCCATTAGTCCAATCACAGGTATTTATTGCTGGTGCTATTTTGGAAGCCAGGAATAGAAAAGAACAATCCCAGCTGCATTGTAGGTATTTAATAAATATTTGGTAAGTGAATAAATGGATGGACAAGCTTACTCTAAAATGGGTTCTTATCCTTCATTTGATTCTCACCTATTTTACTCATACTATATATGAGACAGTTTTAAGGATCTGAAGATACATAAACATGGTTGGTACACTGGCCGTTCTTACAGGACAGTCCACAATCTGGGTGGTACACAGAGATCTGTGACACACAGCTGAAGTGCTGTGTGCTGAAGAGTCTCAATGAAGAGCTGTCTTGAAAGACAATACTTGTCTTGGCAGTCATAAGAATAAGATCCCTCTGGCTGAGACGCCAGGGAACACTTAACCATTGGTGAGATTTAAGCTTGCCATGGAGAATAGGTCAGATGTCAAAAGGAGGAGATGCTGGGAGATGGCAGCTCAGGGACTTGCTTGGGAGAAGCTGCAGAGGCAGGAACGTACAAATTCTGGGGAGGAAGCCATAAGTAGCTGACTAGGAGTGGTCCACAAATTGCTGCTTAGGATGTTGGGACCATCTGAGGGCATTGAACTCCATGGTGGAGGGAATCATGTCAAGTTTAAGAAAAGGTCAAAGAGAATGATAACAGAGAAAAGGCTCTATAACTGTCATTATGGATTGTTTTTCTTATTGTCTATCACTTCTTCCTCCACACTAAATGAGGTCACCCCAAGCCATCCTGCATATCTTTACCATATTATTACTAAGACATTGCTTTAACCATACTGTCTGCAACACTGTGGATTCACCAACACTTATAGAATACATTATGCCCTTCTTAGTGGGGGTTTCAAGACTCTCTGGCCCATGCCAACTTATTAATCTTATCCTCCAGCTTGTTACCCAACCATCCACTTCCAAGTTCTTCCATGGACCCCCTTTTCTGCCATCTTGGTCTGCTCCTGTCCACCTCACCTGTGCACTTCCCCGCAGTTACTTTACTGTAACTTTGCTTGTACCATCTTTCCACCCTGGATGCCCTCCCTTCATCTGTGCCCATCAGAATATCGAAGACCCATTTTTTAGTCTCCAAAATTTTTAACTCTTAGAAGATGGGAACCAAGTCTTTCTTTTTACACCCATCAGTGACTTATGGGTGGTAAGCATCAAGCACATGCTGAATGAATAAATGTCTTTCATCCCCTCTTTTCTTCCATTCCTAAATAGAACTAATAATGACTGTATCCTTAGATAAAGAGGCCTTCCAATTGTATGATACTTCAGACTTTCCAAAGGTTATGGCGTAGCAATCCAAAACATCTAAACTGAAGCCAGGCTGCGTGAGTTCCCACCATCGCTCTGCCAGCTGTGTGACCTTGGACAAGTTACATAACCTCTCTATGCCTCAGTTTTTTCATCAGCATCAAGGGAAAGATAAAGGTACCTACCTCATAAGATTTCCTAGAAGGATTACATATGTTATTTATAAAATGCTTAAAACTATGTCTAGCACATAGTAAGCATTATATAATGCTTGCTAAAGTAAATTAGACACATATATGTACATATCTGTATTAGTGATACTGTATATATTGTGTACATATTTAGTAAATACTCAATAAAATTTAAATTAAAACACACACTCACAGGGACACACAATGTGGCATCCATGACAACCTTGTAAAGCGAGCAGAGGCATTAAATAACTTCCGCACACCTAGTAATTGTAGATCCATTCCTGGGATCCCTGTCTTCTAACTTTTGAGCTAGTAGTCAAAAAGTAGAAACTATAGCATTAATATATTAATCTTATCCAACATGTATGTAGTTTTCAGATAGATAATGATTTCTTAACACTAAGTATTAAATTTGCTACAGGTATTTTCATTATTTTGATTTAAACTATAAGAGTAGTGTCAGATACATGATATGGGTGTGTCAATAAGACAAAAACATTAACTTATCTGCAAGTTATCATTAGGATATCCCAATCTCCTAAAGAAATTTATGATGTAGGTCACTTTCTAGTTGACTGTTTTTTCAGCAGTTGAGGAAAAATGGAGCAAGAAAGATAAATTAGGTGTCCTGAATGGAGAATTATGCATGAAGTTTTAGTAGAGAAGAATTCAAACAGGAAAATATGCAATGGGAGTATATTTACATGGTTATATGCCTGTCAGGTCATGTGGTATGCAAAGGCTTGTGTTTGCATTAAGCTGGTGGAGAAGCTGTTATTTTCTTTGAGTATGTATTCAAAATGCACCTGTAAAAAAAAATGAAAGTTTTTTTTTTTTAATTCTCTGAAAAAGAGAACTGTCTGTTATTTTATTTTAAGTACAAAATACATTTGACTTCTGTCAACAGCTTACATTTTAAATGATGCAGTTTGTACTTGCGTTCATTATCTGCAATTAGAGTTCTCGAAAAGTGTTTAGTGTTTATCTCCCCAACTTTTAAAATTCATTCATTGTAACTGTTAACATTTTAGTGAATAGTGGAAACCCTAAGTCAAATTCAACAAAGAAATTTGCTTTCTGGAAATCACCACTGAACTAGGTAGAGAATCCTCAGCTATTGTGCTGAACCACATAATGATGAGATACACTCTTTTCTTTCCAGCATTAGGTCAGACTCAAATGTTTTCCTTTTAACTCAGACTAGTCTAAGGAACACCCTGCTGACAGTCAGCGCAGTATCCTTTCTCTTATACTAAGGCTTAGTTTATGCAAATTACCTGTTTATGCTAGTCCTCAGTGTCCAAGTCAAGCAAGCATCAGAAGTTCAGGCTTTTTCTTTGTGATAATATATTTAAAAGAAATATTTCTCAGATACTCGGGGTGGCCTAGGGTATCTTTTCATCCAAGTGTGTTGAGAGTCACGTGTTCTCATTTCCTCTTTCCTATTAGCAAGAATACAGAGCTGAGCTGTGTGTGTGTGTGTGTGTGTGTTTACACCCTCTCATTTTAAGATGTAACTGGAACCAAGACCCAAATATAATAGTGTGTGGGTTTGCTTCAGGCAGGGAGTAACAGAGCCAAGTCTAGAAGTAAATGCAAGGTATGTGTAGATTTGTTGACCTTGCTGTTTGCCCAGCTGCAGGGTGACTCCCTTTTCATTTCCCAGCTGCTGAGCTGCTTCCTACTGCTATTTTATTTTTCTTTTAAACTGGAGTAGCCAACCAAACTTCTCCCAGACAGGTTCAATAATTACTAAAAACAGACAACTTTCCAGTTACACACGGCTGAGAAAAAGTCGGTGCTTTGTAGTTTACCCCTTACTTTGTTCTGGCTCTATAATGTCTTTGACATGATTCACTAGCTTACATTTTTAAGGAAAGCCATCATCAGATTTTATGAAAATAAGTAAAAGTTCTTCGTTAACCCCCATGTCTTACTCTTCAAAATAGTCATCTTGAGAATATGTGTTGAGTTGAACCATAAGAAAGTGCTGATTTTCCACCTTTTTAATAACCTACAGAAAGAGCAATTTCATATGGGTTAACCTAAATAAATATGTTTATTCCGGTGATGCTTCCAGGTCTCAAACTATTTAAAAACTCATCTCTTGAAATGAGAAAAATCAGATTCATTACTTGAAAACATTGCATTATTCTCAACTTCCTACACCTTAGTTATAAAATTGGCTCTGAATAACGTGGTTATTTGCATATGAAATGAATTCTGTCTTCTGCAGAAGAGAATTTGACATCATTTATAAGAAAGTTCTGCCATGAATGTTTAGCACTGGGTGCCGAGTTTGGTTATGCTCCTTGATACATCCTTTGCATTGGAGTCATCATACCTTACATGTGTTGTTTCTTTTAAGGAGCATAATTGTGCTCAAAATATACAGGTTTTTTAATTCACCCAGATATCTGACTACATATGAAAGCATATTGAAATTATATTGGAAAAATTATGATTTTCAGGTAAAATCTGTGACTCTGAAATCTGTTATTCTCTTGTATCTAAGAATACAGAGGTTACATACAGATTCATAGATACTATTATAAAAATAATGAATAGCTTGTTTATTATTTGAGAAAGTATTTATCAAACAACTATGTTGTCTGAAATACTTTCAGAGATAATGCTAAGGATCAGTTTGCTTTAATTAGCTGAGTGTAAAATTGGCAATATATTACTAAGTCTCAAAAATGTGCATATGCTCTAACCCTGCAATTCTATTTCTGAAAATTTGTCCTAGAAAATATGACACAATTTTGTACACAAACATTTTTGTAACAATAACATAACCAAAATATGTAATAATTGAGGATTCATTGTATAAATTTTACTTTGTGAAATTTTTATGTTTTATATATCCCTAAATTAATTAAAATTCAAATTACATATGTCATTTCTAAGAGAAGAAATTAGATATACATCAAAGGTTTTCAACACAACTTTTTAAAGCAAATAGTCGAAATATCCTAAAGTTTTTAACAATAGGGAATTAAATTATGGCACAGTCATATAGAAAAATACTATGTAGCACTTAAAATTATGTTTAGAAGAATATTTAATGATATAGGAAAATGTGCTCTGATACATAAGTGGCAAAGGACTTTACAATCTAAAAATTATAAATACAGGATGAGCTTAGTTTTTTAAAGAGAGAAATCATATATGGCATTTTATTTTATTTATGTATTTATTTATTTATATTTTATTTTTTTTTTTTGAGACAAGGTCTCACTCTGTTACCAAGGCTGGAGTACAGTGGCACAGTCTCAGCTCACTGCAACCTCCGCCTCCCAGGCTCAAGTGATCCCCTTGCCTCAGCCTCCCAGGTAGCTGGCTCTACAGGCGTGCACCACCAGGTCCAGCTAATTTTTTTTTATTTTTATAGAGACAGGGTCCCGCTGTGTTGCCTAGGGTGGTCTCAAACTCTTAGGCTCCAGTAATCCTCCCACCTTGGCCTTCCAAAATGTGCTGAGATTTCAAGTGTGAAGCCACCGTGCCCTGCCCTGACTTTAGTTTTAACTAAGTCCCCTTTTCTCACTACAGTAGCCAGGCATATATGGCATTTTTAAAGGAAGAAATATGTGTGTGTGTGCATGCATGTGTGGGTGTGTATTTTGATAGGAAGAAGGCTGGAAGGCTGTATACTAAAATCTTGATAGTGGTTATCCTTGATTGCTTTTTATTTTATTTATTTATTATTATTATTTTTTGAGACAGAGTCTTACTCTGTCACCCAGGCTGGAGCACAGTGGCACAATCTCAGCTCACTGCAACCTCCGGGTTCAAGCGACTCTCTTGCCTCAGCCTCCTGAGTAGCTGGATTACAGGTGTGCCACCATACCTGGCTGACTTTTGGTATTTACTAGAGACAGGGTTTCACCATGTTGGCCAGGCTGGTCTTGAACTCCTGACCTCAAGTGATCTGCCCACCTTGGCCTCACAAAGTGCTGGGATTACAGGCATGAGCCAGCATGCCCAGCCTATTTTTCTTTGTTTTTTTTATTTTTGTTTTTGTTTTTTAAAGAAAATAAATGTTTTCTTGATTGAACATAAAGTATTTGTGGTCAGGAAAACAATGTTTTTTTCAACTCAAATTGTGTATGAACCTTAATATTTACATTTTTTACTTTGACAGGTAGATTTTATGCAATAAAATTCCTTTAATAATGACTGTACTGATTTAGGTTTGGGTAGGGCTAAAATTGATCCATGAATAAATGGTTTATTCTGCAAATTAATAATGTAGAGGAGATTTTACAGAAATACTTTTAAGAGAACTTTTCAAGTACATTGAAAAGTACGCATAAGACTCTGTAAATCATTTTCTCATCAACTCCTGTCCTCTAAGTGCCTTTTCCTAGTAGATGAATTTGCATATTTCTGTGTGCTTTATGTAGAAGCAGTAGTCCATAATTCGCTTATTTTACTAACAACCTGACTTTTCCCCTCTGCCATTTGGAAGGTGGTATGTATATCGTATATGTCCTATAAATGGTTCCCATTCACTCTGTAAATTACAGACAGACATCTTGTAATGATTTGGGTCACTTTTCCACAGGTGATGAAAACATACCATATGTATCATGCAGAGAGCATCAGTGCAGAGAGTAAGCTGAAAGAAGCTGAAAAACAAGAGGAAAAGCAAATTGGAAGATCTGGTGATCCAGTGTTCCATATTCGACTAGAGGAGAGACATCAACGGCGAAGCTCTGTAAAGAAAATTGAAAAAATGAAAGAAAAAGTAAGTAAAAAGATACTGCAGAGCTCTTCTGCCTTCATTTGAGGAGACAATACTAAGAACACTGATGCAATAGCTGATATCTAAACATTGTAAATTATTGTGAAATGACATGCATTTCCTCCCATGGGAATGAGAAATGTTTAAGAAATGTAAAAATCATGTAATAACAGCTGGACATCATTTAGTGGTGAATGCCAAGTATTCAATACACAGTGTGGAGAACTTGAATATTAACAAGGAGATTTCATTGCAAATGGGCCTGAAGCCCAAATACATTGTTATTATTCCCCATAGCTGGGTAATTTTAGTTTGCTATTTAAATCAGATTCAAAATGTACTTTTGGCAGAGGACTTTGAGGGTCATTTTTATATGTGGAATAAATTGTTATGGTTAATAAAAATTCATGTATGTTTCTCTGTCTTGATTAAAAATGACTTTGCTTTCTTTCTCAATGCCTGGATCTTCATTCCAGAGACAAGCAAAATATTCGGAAAATAAGCTAAAATCAATTAAGGCACGGAACGAATATCTCCTAACACTTGAAGCCACCAATGCCTCAGTTTTCAAGTATTATATACATGATCTTTCTGATTTAATTGATGTGAGTACTTAAAGTTTTTGTCTTTTCCATATTAAAATGAAATTAACAGTAACTGTATTTCATTGATTGGAAAATACTATCATTTCTTAAGACTTATTTTGTGTAATACTCAGAAAGAAAAAAATACTATTGTTTAAATTATACATGGTACTAAGACACTATCAACTGTAAGATGCATGTGAAAAAGTGTGTATCCTAAAACCATTGAAAAATAAATGGTTAGATTCTGTGAAGCCGTGAGAAGCCTGGTAAACTCAGCTAAAATGGGGCCCAGTCATGTGCAAGTTACGTAGTGGCACAGCCCTAACTGCATTCATTATTCAAAATATATTTATTGGGCCCCCACTATTGTGAGATGCTGAAGCTCTCAGAAGCCATATGTAGTCCTTACGCTCTGGGATTTAAAGTGGAGAAGACAAACTTAAGAAAATGACTGTATGAATGATTACTTTATTATAGTTGTGATCATTACTGGGATGCAAAATAGAGTGCACATAAATGATATTTATAGATGTGTCTAAATCTCTATACATTGCTTTCATAGGATATGATATAAAAAAGCAGTAATTGGGCTTATTTGGCACTCTCCAAATATATATTCACTATTATATGTATGCAGCATTTACTGCCATTATTCCTGAACTTTAACCCTCCACCTGATTTATTCATCCTTTCATTCAGAAAACATGTACTGAGTAGCCCAGTCATTGTGCTAACACTGTAGGAGCTGCAAAGATGAAACACAAAAATCCTATGTCCAGAAATGCCACTACCTGCAAATAAAAGATAACAAGTGCCATAAAAACAGCACAGATAAAGTCATCGATGTTCAGAGGGTTAGTGGCTGGAATTTTATTCATATACTGCTTTGTATTGATTAGAATCAACAGTTTTATTATAAAATATTTTATGGCTCATAGTAGCCATCATAATTTAAACATACAGTAGGTTAAAACAACTTCATTTTTTCGGTGAATTTAAGTCTCATGTATTTAGCTGTGCCAAACCATTTAGCCATAGTTGGGGATTTCTACAAAATAATTGTTGAGGGAGAGGGTTATTTTTTAGCTTATTAACACTCTGAAGTGCCTCTGTTTTTTTTTTTTGTTTGGCACTATCTCAGCTGACTTCAACCTCTACCTCCAGGTTCAATTCTTGTGCCTCAGCTTCCCGAGTAGCTAGGACTACAGGTGCTTGCTACCGCATCAGCTAATTTTTGTATTTTTAATAGAGATAGGCTTTTGCCATGTTGCCCAGGCCAGTGTCGAACTCCTAAGCTCAAGTGATCCACCTGCCTCAGCCTCCAGAAGAGCTGGATTATAGGCCTGAGCCACTGCCTGGCCAGCCACCTCACCCAGCCTCTGATGTGAATTTTTTCTTTTAATCTCAAAACAATTTTATCCCATAATATCATAATTTCTTTATATAGAGCCATGTAATAATAAATAAAACCCGGGAAATCTTTCTCTTTTCACTTATTACAAAATATTTCATTCAGGTAATCACTGATTATTTTAAATGCAGAAACTTTTTGTATTGTTTTAAATACCTACATCTTCCAGCACCATAATGAAGTGAAAGGAACTTTTTCTGTTAAACTGCCCCTAGATTTCCTGAATAAAAGATTTTACTCAGTTTCCTGAGTAAAAATAAAGAATTGTATGACCCCAGCTTTCAAACAGGTTTCTGCAGGTACACAGAATATAAAAGAACTAATCCTATGTAACTTCTTTCTTGCTTTTTTGTTTAGGGCTCATTTTGGTAGTGATTGGAGTACTTAGCTAAATCCAAACCAATTTTAATACAAGAAAAACTCTCCATGTATCAAAAAGTATTTCTTTAATGCCTACAAGATACTAAGCATCATTCCTGACAATGGGAATCCAGCAGTGAATAAAACGAAGGTTTCACCTTTATTGACCTTATGTATGAGTTGGGAGACAAACTATAAATGAATTTATATTTATATACATACAAGTACATGTACACACACACACACATATAAAATAAGTCATGACAATGCCATGCAGAAAAATAAAACAGAGCTATGGAGGTGCTTCTTTTGATGGGGTGTCCAGGAAAAGCCTGATACTTGAGCAGAGGAGTGAGCTGCAATGCCATGCAGCTATCTGGGAAAGGAATGCGTCACACAGAAGGACTGGCATATCTAAGGGTGCAGAGGCAGAGGTGTGTCTTGCCATCTCAAGATGCTCACAGAAAAGCAAAGGAGGCCAGGATGGCTGCAGCTGAGCGAGAGAGGAGGAAGGTGCTAGGAGACGAGGTTGGCAGAAGTCTATCACTTAGGGTCTTTTGGACAGGGAAGGGCTTTGAATTTTGTTCTATGTGTGATGGGGGCCATTGAAGGATTTTTTTGAGCAGGGAAGTGACATCACCTGGGTTACATTTTAAAGATTCACTCTGGTAGCTAAATGAGAAATAGACTAAAGGAGTCTAGAGGACATGAGTGAAAACAGGGAGCTATAACAAGAGTGTTTGCCCAGGCTAAAGATGATGCTGACTTGGACTGGTGTGGTAGCCATAGACCTATATAAGTGGTAAGACCAAAACAGATTGAACATAGAGCTCATAGGAATTTGCTGCCATGTGTGAAAAAGAGGATAGAAATGACTGCGAGGTTGAGGTCCTAAAAAATGACTCCTGGGTTACTGAGATAGGGGCCCCAGGGGAGAAGCAGGCTGAAGTGGGAACAGTAGCCTTGCTATGTCTGGGAAGACTGAGATACCTATCAGACATCTATGTGGAGATGTAAAGGAGCATCCTCAACATTCTTGGGATATATGGACTGGAATTGCATGTCAGGATTACGAGAGTCATCACCATCATTGTCATGGATATTTATTGAGTGCGCTATGTAACAGGCAGCATAATCTCATCTAATCATCACAACTCTCTGAGGTAAATAGTGTTTTCTCCATTTTAGAAACTGAAAAAACAAAACAAAACTGAAATCTAACTAAGCTAGATAACTTGCCTAAGGTTATGTGGCCAATCAGAGGTGGGCTTCAAACCCATACCTCTTTTTTTTTTTTGAGACAGAGTTTCACTCTTGTTGCCCAGGCTGGAGTGCAATGGCGTGATCTCAGCTCACCACAACCTCCACCTCCTCAGTTCAGGTGATTCTCCTGCCTCAGCCTCCCAAGTAGCTTGGATTACAGGCATGCGCCACCACACCTGGCTAAGTTTGTATTTTTAGTAGAGATGGGGTTTCTCCATTTAGTCAGGCTGGTCTCGAACTCCTTACCTCAGGTGATCCACCCGCCTTGGCCTCCCAAAGTGCTGGGATTACAGGCGTGAGTCACTGCACCTGGCCCAAACTCATACATTTTTACCCTCCAGATGTAATTGACTCTGACCAAATAAGTAAATGTTCAATATGCCAAGTGATTTTCTGTTTTTAAAAAAGTTGTTTGATTTTCTGTTTTTGTGTCGGACACCGCATGTTCTCACTCATAGACAGGTGTTGAACAGTGAGAACACATGGACACAGGGAGGGGAGCATCACACACTGGGGTCTGTCGGTGGGGAAATAGGGGAGGGACAGCGGGGGGTGGGGAGTTGGGGAGAGATAGCATGGGGAGAAATGCCAGATATAGGTCATGGGGAGGAAGGCAGCAAATCACACTGCCATGTGTGTACCTATGCAACAATCTTGCATGTTCTTCACATGTACCCCAAAATCTAAAATGCAATTTAAAAAAAAAGTTGAACTTTTGGAAGATCAGTCTTAAATTTAAAACATGAACAATTCTCAAATAATATGACTTAAGAAATTGGAAATAAATGATATGAAATTGGTTTGTTGTATATTCAACTGAAATTGAGTACTCTCTTAGTGAAAGTAATTTTTATATTCCTTGACTCACTTTTAAGGCAATTAGAGTGTGAATATGTATATTCTAAAATGGTTGCTTATTTTGTAGGGATCCAATTTGCATATATAGTGGTGATCCTAACAACCATTAAGCTTGACCCTTCCTGGTGAAAAGGAAACAGGTTGATTATTATGCAGAGGTATCTAGAATTCTTCATGCTTTGTGAGTTTATTTAGCAAAGTACATCTTACACTGAGATATCTAATAATAACAAGAAGAGCTGTAATGCCTCCAGTGAGAAAAAATCAAGACAACATTTTTAGTGCACAGCATTATGTATGTGAAATGACATGAAAGGCAGTAAATGTATCTTGATAAATTCAAAGTATTATAAAGAGTTAAAGAATTAAAGTTGAGACCTTTTTCTATAAACCCCCAATTTCCCTTTAGCTTCCATTCATGTCGGTATCTGTCTCTTTTCTAACAAATTTTCTATGATGAAGCAATATGAATGCATCTATTGATACCAAAGAAAAGTCATAAGTTTTCCATAGAAATTATTATAGAAGCAGTACATGTGTATTGTAAAAACCTAGAAAATACTACAAGCAGATATAAAATAACCACTTTTTAAATTTTAATTTTTAATTTTTATGGTTATATAGTAGGTATATAAATTTATCAGGTACATGAGATATATACAGGCAAGCAATGCATGACAATCACATCAGGGTAAATGGGGTATTCATCACCTCAAGCATTTTCATTTTTTTTTGTTACAGACATTCCAATTATATGCTTTTAGTTATTTTTAAGTATACAATAAATTACTGTGAACTGAAGTCACCCTATTGTGCTGAAAAATACTAGCTCTTATTTATTCTGTCTAACTATATTCTTGTACCCATTAAGTATCCCCACTTCCCCACCACCCCCACAACCATCCTATCTCCGTAAGTTCAATTGTTTTAATTTTTAGCTCTCACAAATCAGTGAGAACGTGTGAAGTTTGTCTCTCGTGCCTGGCTTATTTTGTTAATACTTTTTGTCCTCCACTTCCATGTTGTTGCAAATGACAGGATCTCATTCTTTTTCATGGCTAAATAGAACTCTGCTATGTATATGTACCATATTTTCATTATCCATTCGTCTGTTGATGGGTACTTCCAAATCTTGGCTATTGTGAATAGTGCTGCTATAGCTCCCTGTTTTCACTTGTCTCCTCCTGATGCCTTTATTCACTCAACTGCCAGAATGAATCTTTAAAATGTAACCCAGGTAATGTCACTTCCCTGCTCAAAAAAATCCTTCAATGGCCCCCATCACACATAGAACAAAATTCAAAGCCCTTCCCTGTCCAAAAGACCCTAAGTGATAGACTTCTGCCAACCTCGTCTCCTAGCACCTTCCTCCTCTCTCGCTCAGCTGCAGCCATCCTGGCCTCCTTTGCTTTTCTGTGAGCATCTTGAGATGGCAAGACGCACCTCTGCCTCTGCACCCTTAGATATGCCAGTCCTTCTGTGTGACACATTCCTTTCCCAGATAGCTGCATGGCATTGCAGCTCACTCCTCTACTCAAGTATCAGGCTTTTCCTGGACACCCCATCAAAAGAAGCACCTCCATAGCTCTGTTTTATTTTTCTGCATGGCATTGTCATGACTTATTTTATATGTGTGTGTGTGTACATGTACTTGTATGTATATAAATATAAATTCACTTATAGTTTGTCTCCCAACTCATACATAAGGTCAATAAAGGTGAAACCTTCGTTTTATTCACTGCTGGATTCCCATTGTTAGGAATGGTGCTTAGTACCTTGTAAGTATTAAAGAAATACTTTTCAATATTAAAATTAGTTTGGATTTAATTAAATACTCCAGTCACTACCAAAATGAGCCCTAAACAAAAAAGCAAAAAAGAAGTTATATAGGATTAGTTCTTTTATATTTTGTATACCTTGCAGAAACCTGGCAGACTTAGGTTTGAAAGCTGGGGTTATAAAATTTTTTATTTTTACTCAGGAAACTGAGTGAAATCTTTTATTCAGGAAATCTAGGAGTAGTGTAACAGAAAAAGTTTCTTTTATTTCATTAGGGTGCTGGAAGTATTTAAAACAAGACAAAAAGTTTCTGCATTTAAATCAAGTGATTCCTTGAATGAAATATTTTGTAATAAGTGAATACTTAATATATTGTCCTTCAATTTCATCCATGTTGTTGCAAATGACAGGATCTTGTTCTTTTTCATGGCTAAATAGAACTCCACTGTGTATATGTACCACATTTTCATTATCCATTCATCTGTTAATGGGCACTTCCAAGTCTTGACTATTTACAATATTTTGTTTTGGTTACTAAAAAAACAATTGGAAGTTGCTTCCAAATCTTGGCTATCGTGAATAGTGCTGCAGTAAACATGGGAATGCAGATTTCTCTTCAATGTAATGATTTTCTTTCTTTTGGGTATATACCTATCAGTAGGATTGCTAGATCATGTGGTAACTCTATTTTTAGTTTTTCGAGGAATTTCCCTAGTGTTCTCTATAGTGGCGGTACTAATTTACATTCCCACCAACAGTGTACATGAGTTCCCTTTTCTCCACATCCTTACCAGCATTAGTTGTTTCCTGCCTTTTGGATAAAAGCCATTTTAACTGGGGTGAGATGATATCTCATTGTAGTTTTCATTTGCATCTCTCTGATGATCAGTGATGTTGAGTACCTTTTCATATACCTGTTTGCCATTTGTGTGTCCTCTTTTGAGAACTATTTAGATCTTTTGCCTACAAATTTTAGATTTTTTCCTATTGTGTTGTTTGAGCTCCTTGTATGTTCTGGTTATTAATCTCTTGTCAGATGAATAGCTTGCAAATATTTTCTTCCATTCTGTGGATTCCCTTTTCACCTTGTTGATTGTTTCTTTCGCTGCACAGAAGCTTTTTAATTTGATGTAATTCCATTTGTCCATTTTTGCATTGTTTGCCTCTGCTTTTAGGGTGTTACTCAAGAAGTCTTTGCCCAGACCAGTTTCCTGGAGAGTTTCCCCAATGTTTTCTTATAGTAGTTTCATAGTTTGAGATCTTAGATTTAAGTCTTTGATCCATTTTGATTTGATTTCTGTATGTGGTAAGAGATATGGGTCTAGTTTCATTCTTTTGCATATAGTACCCTGCTTTCCCAGAACATTTATTGAAGAGACCTTTCCCCAATGTATGTTTGTATTAGTCCATTATCACACTGCTATAAAGAACTGCCCAAGACTGGATAATTTATAAAGGAAAGATATTTAATTGACTCACAGTTCCACACGGCTTGGGAGGCCTCAGGAAACTTGCAATCATGGTGGACGGGGAAGCAAACACATCCTTCTTCATGTGGCAACAGAAGAGAGATGTGCCAAGCAAAGAAAACCCCCTTATAAAACAATCAGATCTTGTTAGAACTCATTCAGTATCACAAGAATAGTATGAGGGTAACTGCCCCCATGATTCAGTTACCTTCCACTGGGTCCTTCCCATGACATGTGGGGATTTTGGGAACTACAATTCAAGATGAGATTTGGGTGGGGACACAGCCAAACCATATCATTGTTCCTGGCAGTTTTGTTGAAAATGAGTTTACTGTAGATAGTTGAATTTATTTCTGGGTTCTCTGTTCTGTTCCACTGGTCTATGTTTATGCCAGTACAATTTTGGTTACTATAGCTTTGGACTATAATTAAAGTTAGGTAATGTGATTCCTCAAGATTTTTTCTTTTTGCTTAGGATGGCTTTGGCTACTGTAGGTTTTTTATGGTTCAATATAAACTTTAGGATTATTTATTCTATGTCTGTGAAGAGTGTTATTGGTATTTTCATAGATATTGCATCAAATCTGTAGACTGCTTTGGGAAGTATGGACATTTTAACAATATTGGTTCTCCCAATCCATGAACATAGAATATCTTTCCATTTTTTTGTGTTTTCAGTTTCTTGCATCGGTGTTTTATACTTTTGATTTTAGAGATCTTTCACTTCTTTCGTTTATTCCTAAATATTTATTTTATTTGTAGCTATTATAAATGGGATTACTTTATTGATTTCTTTTTCAGATCGTATGCTGTTGGCATATAGAAATGTTGATTTTGTATCCTGTAACTTTGCTGAATTTATCAGTTCTAATAGTTTTTTGGTAGAATCTTTAGCTTTTTCCAAATATAAGATCATATCATCTGTAAACAAGGATAATTTGACTTTTTCCTTCCCAGTTTGTATGTTCTTTATTTCTTTCTCTTCTCTGATTGCACTATCTAGGACTTCCAGTGATCACATTCTTACCACCTAAGATCATCATTGTTAAAGCTAGACTTTCTCTTTGTCTATATGGACATATTTTTAAACCAGAATGAGGGTATGAAATCATATTTTACGTAGCACTTTCTAACCTACTTTATAAAATCAGTGACCTTCATCCTTCCATCTCAGTAGATTTTTGTCTCATCTACTATATACCGCATTTCCATTTGTGACCCCAAGGAATGTTTCACAGCTGATGTGTCTAGGCCAGACCTGATTTAGGATTACACATTAGGTCTGGATTACACATTATGTCCTTTAAATTTTTTTTAAACCATCAAAGTTCTTTGTTGAAAAGACATGGACAGTTGTTCCTCAGAATACTCGAGCTTCTGGATTTGTCTATTACCTCCTTATCATGTCATTTAGCCTGTTTCTTTATCCTCTATATTCTTACAAGTTGAATTTTATATAAAGGCCTGTTGAATTCAAGTTAAGCATTTTGCAATAGAATACATCATAAGTGTGTTGCTACATCTTATTCTGGCATGCCACAATATCTACTTAGCCCACCAACGGTGATGTTAAATTGCTGTCTTTGGGTGATGTGACTCTGATTTCCTACATCTTATAGTTAAGTCTTCCTCCTTACATCAAACTATGGATATTTTACAACCTCTCAGATTTGGATCTTACTACATTAAAAATCTGCTAATTTGGAACTCAGCAACATCTGAGCTATAATTTACTTTTGGTCAGCAAAATTCTTTCTTACAGTACAAATTAATAATGTAAACTAAAAGGGAATAACAATTTTTAAAATGTTTTTAAGCCCTTCAGACTAATCAGTTTACATATATATCATTGACACTAATGGAATCTTCTTTTGTTAACTACTTCAGCTAAAAATTTTAATAATTCAACACTTTGATAGACAAGTTGGTTTTTTCTATGTATTTAGAGGTGATCTAATGGTTTTCAAAATGTTTAGTAATTTCAATTTTTATCTATTTGAGATAACCTTTACCAATCAATATTTGTTTGAATTACTAAAGTGCATTCTCTGTGTCTCTCTCTGAGAAATTGCTACCAATGTAGAAAATCTCTAATCATTTATAAATAATGATTTTTGGAGGTCTACTGAAATTATTTTTAGTAAATCTTACATACTTAATTGTGCCTTGTTAGGATCAATGAATGAACATTAGGATGAGTTCCATCATTGAATATAACTCCTTCATAAACTTAGTAGGTAAAAATTAACTTCTTGATCAAGTCCAAATCAAAAACATTAGATATCAGAACTCTAACGTTTATTGATATTGATGGTAATGCAGTGAAGAAAATGGCTCAGTTGTTAACCAGTATCTATTCTTTTATTTCAGCTGAAAATATTTGAATGTAGTATACCAAACAAAGTTTGGACACTTCTTGGTACTCCAGATACTGAATTATGTCTAGGGAGAAGGGAAGGAATAGTGATTGGGAAGGGGGAACTTGGAGAACTTCTGAAATATCAGTAACATTTTATTTATTTAAAAGGAACATAAGCCAGGCATGGTGGCTCACGCCTGTAATCCCAGCACTTTGGGAGGCTGAGGCAAGCAGATCACTTGAGGTCAGGAGTTCAAGTCCAGTCTGACCAACATGGTGAAACCCTATCTCTACTAAAAATACAAAAACATTAGCCAGGCATATTGGCAGGTGCCTGTAATCCCAGCTACTTGGGAGGCTGAGGCAGGAGAATCACTTGAACCTTGGAGGCAGATGTTGTGTTGAGCCAAGATCACACCATTGCACTCCACCTGGGCAACAAGAGTGAAAGTCAGTCTCAAAAATAAATAAATAAATAAATAAATAAATACATACATACATGTTTTGTACTTTCCTATAAGTATGGCATATTTTATATTTAAAAAAGAAAAAGCAGGGAATTACTAAAATGATAAATACATGCCTTAAATATGTTTAAAGCTTACCAATATACTTGTACCTGTCAATCTTTTAATATTATGATTTATCTTTTTGTTCTGTTTTTACTATGCATTATATGCTTTTAATGATTTATCTACTGTACAAAGTTCAGAGTAATCTTCCTTTACACAAATCACTTCCATTGTGTATTATCTATGATTTCTAGTTTTGAGGTTTTTTGGTGTGAAGAAAAAAGTATTCTGGACATTTACAGTATTTTCACAATCTTGCACAGTTGTTACACCTTTGTCTCATCTAATTTTGTTTACTCCTGAGTCTTTCCAACATTTTAGACTTATTTTATCAGTTTATTTAATAGTTAATTATAGTTATAATAAATATAAATGGCACAAATATTGCACAGTCTATTCTTGGAGGCATACAGATGAATTGTTGGAGCAGAAATGTAGAGGAGTGTTAGAGAGCACCTACTGGCTGTGTGTGTTCACATTGCCATTGGCATTGGTCACTATGCTTTAGAGCAAGGGTGGATAAACTTTTTCTGTAAGGGACCAGACAGTAAATATTTTAGGGTTTGTGAACCCATGTGGTCTGTGTCGCAACTATTCAACTGTAGTGCAAAAGTAGTCATAAATAGTAAGTAAGCAAATGGGCGTGATTGTATTGCAGTCACACTTTATTTACCTTACCAAGTCATGGGCTGGATTTGGCTCCCAGGCTCTAGTTTGCCAATCCTGATTTATGAAATGAAGCAAGTGTTAGTTAAGCTGGAGTATCACTTAAACAGAAGACTGTTCAGAGTGCTTTTCCTCTGTCACTGAAGAAAGTCCTAAGTAAATTTTAGTTTGTAAAGTAACAATCTCCTAGTTTGGAATCAAGTGGGAAGTGGAACAGTGTGTTAATTTCACAACAAATAAGGATTTTTAGATTGTAGTTTTTGTAAATAATAGGCTAAACATCTGTGATAATTATTATCCCCAATATTAAGTGCAAAAGAGCCTATAACTTATTATCCTGTAAGAATTAGGATGTGTTACAACCAGAAGAAAAATAATACAGGCAACAAATATTTGTAATTGAATGCTGAGAGTTCCAAAAGATTATGATTTGCCAAGAGAAAAGAATTAGAGTAGAGTACAAGTCTTAAGGATTCTCTGATATATCATCAGGTTCAACACTTTGAAAATATGGAATTCTTAAAGCAACTAGTTTTAAAATTGCATTACTGATAATGTAGCCTCTTCCACTTCAGTTCCACACCTTCAAAATGTATTCAGAGAAATTCAGTCATCAACAATAAAATTCTGTCAGTGCTTTCTCCCAGAGCACCTGCCCAGTAATAATAAAGTATTTGTCATCCTTGCAGTACAGTTTCACGGTCCCCAATTTCTCCCTATAAACATCTGCAGGTTGGTTAAGAGCCTGAAAGATAAATCTTTGTTATTATTATTATGGAATATTGCCAAGGAATAATTCCCTACTCCAGGCAGTTTTCTTCATAGAAATATCTGTCACATGTGTTTTATTTGCCATTTATGAAGAATAAGATTGAAGTTAGATTGTATCATGTATTACATGCCATCCTTTTTTATCATTTCTGCAAAATCAGCTATGTTAAAGCTTTTAACCTTATCTATTTTGTGTCTTGGGACATGGTTTAATTAAAAAGCAACTTATTCAGAGTTCAGAGTTTTCTTAATTTGACATTTCCCCCATGTAACAGTATTAAGATTTATCCATGAGCACCTGTCTCATTGTAGTGCTGTATTCCCCATTAGACCTGAACTCCTATTAGGAAGATTATGGAGAGATCATGTTAAATGGGTTAGGATATTGTAGTAATCATGTAAACTGATTTAGGCATGGTTTTATCCCTTTGTGATAGAAAGGGTATTTAAAAACTGAAATGAGTCGGATGACTGAAGTAGTTGGCTTTTAAAGTTCTTTACAGTGGAGGTTCCAGGGGCCTTTGTTAAAGGAAGATGCACTGATCTGGTTTCCTCCTGCAGTACGGGCTGTTCCTTCTCTTTTCTCAGTCTCCAGTGCTCACTTGTCCTTTCTGGCTGGACTTCTGAATGCTGAGGCATGATCTCTTGCTTCCTTGGCCTAAATACCATCTGATGGCTCCTAGATTTTTACCGCCAGCCTTGGTCATCTTCCTGGGCTTCAGATTGGTACATCAACTGACTACTGGGCATCCCTAACCAGTTGTCTAATAGGCATCTTGAACACATGAAACACTAAACACACAAATTTTTATACCCATTTGCCCTACTGTTATCATCCTCCACACACATAACAACTTTCTTTTTAGTCATGTTTTACCACCTCAGAAAATCACGCCACTTTCTGCCCAGTAGCACAAGCTAAAAACCAGTTATCTTGTTTCACACATATAAATTCATCAGCAAATCCTGTCTTCTTTACCTCCTAAGTGTCCCAAACCCTGCCACTTCTCACTAGCTGTACTCCCAGTTTCCTAAATAAAGCCTCTTCATTCTTTGCCTGCACTATTGCAATAGCTTCCTAAGCTTCCAATCATGTGTTCCAAAAATCCATTCTATTCCCAAGCAGCCAGAGTATTAAAAAACATAAATCACAGGAGTTTGAGACCAGCCTGGCCAACATAGTGAAACCCCATCTCTAATAAAAATACAAAAATTACCGGGCATGGTGGCAGGCGCCTATAATCTCAGCTGGTCAGAAGGCTGACACAAGAGAATCACTTGAATCCAGGAGGTGGAAGTTGCAGTGAGCCAAGATCATGCCATTGCACTCCAGCCTGAGTGACAGAATGAAACTCCACCTAAAAAAAGAGAGAGAGAGAGAGAAAGTAAAACATAAATCAGATATGTCTATTCCTATTTCATAATCTCCAAAGACCTCCCATTGTCCTTAGAATAAAATCCAGACTATTTACCAAGACCCTGTATGAACTGATGCCCATCTGCATTTAGTGTCATCTCTTCCAAATTTTCCCTTACTCACCATGCATCAGGTACATTGGCCTTCTTTGTTCAGAACCACCAAGCTTTTTCTCATCTGGGGCTTTTGCAGCTTTTGTCTGGAACACTCTTCCAGAGCATTGCAGGACTGACTGCTTCTTTTCATTTATGTTGCACCTCAACTGCCCTGTATAAAAGGACAACACCCTTTCCCCTAACACTCCCTATTCCTTTGACTCTAGCGTAGCATTTACCATCTGGCCTGTATTTAATTGGGTTTGGTTTGCTTGCTCTCTCTCCTCTCTTATTTGATTCAGACTGGTTACAGAGATTTTAGCCTGGGAAAATGAGTCTAGTAGCAGCTCCTGAAGGAAATGATTGTCCATCAGTATATGGGTGGGAGATGTGTTAGGCAGCAGATGATTTTTTGGCCAACTCATTGGCTCAGGCATATGCAACTCAGTCCTTCTGTTTCCTACTTTGTACTCACTCCTATCACACAGATGGACCATTCTGATCTTTTCATTGCTCAAGAGAAAACTCAAAACAACTTTTTCTAAATGCTTGGTTGCAGTTGTTGAGACAACAAGAAGAGTTAATTGTCAGCTAGCTCTCTCCATCAGGAACCCAGATATGAAAACTGGTGTGTAAAAGTTGTCTGTAAAAAGTTTAGACATCTGGTTCAATCCTAGAGCTGCCTATCTCTCACAAAATATGTTTGTGGTTTCTAGGGTGAAATTCTATATGGTTAGGAAAATAGAGAAGGTCAAAGAGGTAGTTAGGCAGAAGAAATCTGCTTTCTTCATTTGACTACTACGTAAAAGCTCTGAACTTTTCTATTTCTGGTCCTTTGAAAGATACCCCTGGTCATGTGAAAGCTGTTTTTATAATTCACTTTGCTTAGGTTGCACTAGTTTGCAAAAAGCCTCAAAATAAGGACTGGTTAGAGTCTATACCCAATATCCGGCTTTAGAATAACCAAAGCTAGACTTATTTAAACCCAGAGATAAGACCCAGGACACGAGATCACAGAAGTCTCTCAACAGAGGCCACAGTATAGAAGTGAAGGTAGAATAATTCTGCAGAAGAGTTATCCTTTGCATTATCATGACAACTGCTGAATTCTGGAATCACATGGGAGCCTGGGGCTACCCTCCAGTTACTCCAGGGCAACCCTGGCAAATGACCTTCGCTGCTACTGTTCTTGAAACATGAATGTCAGACTTGTTTCCCATGCAGTTCCACTATGGTAACTCCCATTTTATGAGCAAAACTTCTACCCCACTAGGGCTCATATCATGGAATTACACCAAAAAAAAAAAAAAAAGGTATTCTTCCTGAACAGCTGTGATCCAGTTATACCTAACATTACACATTATAGTCACCATGTTATTTTGGCCAGCTCTCAGCATTTCTCACAGTCCTCCATACAGGTGGTCCCCAACTTACACTGGTTCAACTTACAGTTTTTCAGTTTTACGACTGATTTTTCTAAACGTAACCCCATTGCAACTAGAGGAGCATCAAGACTTAACAGTGGTTCAAATTGCAGCTTTCGACTTTACAATGTTTATTGCGGCATTAAATGCATTTTTAATTTACAATATTTTCCACTTAACAACAGGTTTATTGGGATGTAACCCATCGTAAATTGAGGAGCCTCTGTACTTGGATTTCATCTTCATTTTGATACTATTTGCAACTCTTTTGCCTAAGAAAATTAGCCTACTGTGTTGATTTAGACTAATAACTACTGGAATCTCTCTTGACAGGTTTTCAGATATTTTAAAAATATACATATACCCTTCCACTTCTAAAAGCCTTTTCTTCCCCAATTTTAATCCATAATTTTATGTATCCGTTCAGCATTTTTCATCCATCAGAACAACACTGCTTTGTTTTCATGAAATCTTGTATTGGTTTCTTATGTACTTTCATCGCTAAATGCACTTAGGCTATAACTCAGCTCTTTGTGCAGAGGCTGACTTTTCATATTGTCATTAATAATTCATAAGCTCCATAGAATTACTCTAGACCTTTTTAAGCAAGTATCTTGAATTTTAACACATCCAGTGTCATTTCAGCTTCTAGTTTAGGAAAAAAAAAAAAAGATTCAGTGACTAGCCTTGCTGTCTCAGGAGACCTTGAATAAGAATTTTCTTCTTTCTGTATCTTGTTTCTAGTTCAAGATGCCTGAAAAGCCTAGAGTGTAGAAATGCTGCCTATCAGAAGTAACAAAATTAGGCCAATTAAGCGATCTCGCAGAGTGACAAGCACCATAGGGGTCAGAGAAGGAACTTTTCTGTCAAAACTCATCACAGAAGCCTCCTAAGGGTAGCACTCAAAGCTCCAAAGACACCTGGGGAGGCTCCTAGATGAGTTACTAAACCACATGCACACTCCTCCCAGCCTAGGAGGAGGCCACAATGAAATTGTCTCTCGCTGGGCCCAGACCTGCAGAATCCAACTGGCTGCACTGGCTATGGAAACATGCACTGATGCTTCTGTAGTCTTCACATTTATTTCCCCAAAGAAGCTACACTTAAAATTTTGAGCCAAGTCTCGGAATAATGAAAATTTAGTATGTATTTTTCAGAGCTTCAAGTCAATCTGGTTGGGGTTAGGTTGCTTTCTTTCTTTCTTTCCTTTTTTCTGCCTTTTCCTTCTCTCTGTCTTTCTCTTTTAAAAGATTTGGATTTTTTTCTGGGAGGGGGAGGCTTTTCTCCTGATTTCATTCCTATCAATTTCAATTTTTTAAGTCCCGTTGGGATCAATACTCATAAAATAAAACAGCTTGTCTCATCTGCTTCATTATAATCAAGTAGAATCTGTCTTCTTTCAGAATAGTGAGATGTTTTTAAACACTGGTACATCAAAAAAAAAAGGTCATTCCCTTTACAAATTTATGTTTCATTAAATGAGGCGTTCTTGAAAGATAGAATAATTTTTCAGGCCCTCTGATGTGTGTAAAACCACTGCACAGAACCATTATAGATTTTGAGAAGGAAGAGGAATACAAGAGGACTTTGTTCATCTGAGACTAGAATTTCTAAATTAACCAAAATGAATCACTCTCTATATTTGAGTGCAGCTGATTCCACTGGAAATATATTGATGAGACTGAGTGTTGCATTTCACAATTGTATTTTGCTTGTATTTGTAATTATGATGTCACAGCTACTTTCTGATTTTTTCAAATCATCGTCTTTAATCAAGTCTTTTTTCTGTTTGGGGAAATAGCACCCCCAAAAGACAGGGTTGCAGACTCATTTTACTTGATGACTGTTTTAGGGCAGTGCTTCTCAGACTTTTAATGTGCATATGAATCACCTGTGTATCCTTTTTAATCTTCAGATTCTGAAATAGGTCAGTAGTGAGACCCTGGATCCCTTTTTTATTTTTATTTTTGATACAGGGGTCCCACTTGTGGCCCAGGCTGGAGCGGAGTGGCACGATCTCAGCTCACTGCAGCCTCTACCTCCCAGGATCAAGTGATTCCACCCAGCTCACTCTCCTGAGTAGCTAGGACCACAGCACCTGCCCCCATACCCGGCTAATTTTTAAATTTTTTTGTAGAGACAGTATCTGACTATGTTACCCAGGCTGGTCTTGAACCTCTGGGCTCAAACAATCCTTCTGCCTTGGCCTCCCAAAGTGGTGGGATTACAGGCGTGAGCCACTGCACCCAGCCAAGATCCTGCATTTCTAGCAAGCCCCCAGTGATGCCGTTGCTGCTGGTCCACATACTAAATTTTAAATAGCAAGATTTCAGAATATCTTTACTTTAAAATTTCAAATGTAATAATTCTGAAATTGGAGGGTAAAGGTTAGAATTAAATAGGTTAGTTGTAAGGACCAACCTATTTAATTGAATTCCAAGGGTGGAATGAAATAGGTTTTAGGGACAGGTCAGTGATTGAATGTGTACCTTCAGAAAGCAGATCCGATGGTTCACATCCTGGTAGATACATCCTTTGTACAAACGTTGCTTTCTTTGTGACTTCGCCACTATTTTAACAGCAAACTAACAGAGCTTAGGTTCAAATTCCTTGAGGATGGAGATAGTTTATTTACTACGTTCCAATCTTTATGTGCCTAGAGCCTAGCATATTCCCTGGCACTTAATCCATGGCCAATTACTGTGTTGAATTGAATCAAATAGAACTGATTGAACTTCACTGGAACAATATGAGGAAAGGATCTGGTTTTGTAACTTTAAAGTCCCTTGTTTCCTCTTTAAGTGATTTATACTGCTTTTATATACAAATTGAAAATCAAGCTGTCAGTAATTGATTACTAATTTCAGAGTTTTTTTTAAAAGTCATATTCTCTTAAAATGCAACATGAAAAAATAAATGTAAATACAAATTAAAGATAATGAAGATTCAAGAATCTCAAAGCTGTTATATTCCTAGGAATACTAAATGAAATTCTACTTCCAATAAGCAGACTTTGGCAATCATTTATTATTTAAGAATTTTATTCTAGGGGTAAGAGGGAAGGCATTCCTAGACTATTTTGGCAGATTCTAACCTGTTCTCCTCACTTCTCAAAGAGTACAATTTATTCTTGATCTTCAATAAAATATGAAAATCCCAAATATTATAGTTAGTGTATTTGCAGCCTACACAGATTTCAATAAATTATTGTATCAATCTCAGTATTGCACAAATAAAACTTGAATGCTATTTTCCATTCTTTTCTTTTGGTATTTTATTTTGTCTCTTTTATTTTTCAACAGCTTAATGGAGATATAATTCACATGCTATATAGTTTACGCATTATAAATCTACAGCTGACTTTCAGTATACTGAGAGTTGTGTATCCATCACCACAATCAATTTTAGAACATGTTAATTACCTAACAAAGAAATCTTGCACCCCTCAGCCATTACCTTTACTTATTCCCTCTTCCTAGCCCTCATCAACCACTAATCTACTTTTTGTCTTTATAGATTTGTCTCTTCTGAATATTTCATGTCAGTGAAATCATATGTGGTCTTTTGTGACTTGCTTCTTTCACCTAGAATAGTATTTTCAAAGTTCACCCATATTATAGCATGTATCAGTTCTTCCTTCCTTTTTGTGGCTGAATAATATTTAATGATATGGCTATACCACATTTCATTTGCTGGTTTGTAGACATTTAGATTGTTTTTACCTTTTAGCTGTTGTTAATAATACTATAAACATTTGTGTACACATTTTTGGGTGGAAATATGTTTTCATTTCCCTTAGATATATATCTAAGAGCAGATTTGCTGAGTCATATGCTAACTATATGTTTAACTTCTTGAGGACCTAACAGATTGTTTTCCAAAGTGGCTCTACCATTTTACATTCCCACCAGCAGTGTATGAGGGTTCCAGTTTCTCCACATTCTCTTATTGATTGTCTGTCTTATTGATTACAGCCAACCTAGTGGGTGTGAAGTGGTATCTCATTGTGGTTTTGATTTGCATTTCCCTGATTACCATTAGTATTTCCCAGTGATTTTGAGAATCTCTTCATGTGCTTGTTGACCATTTGTATGTCATCTTTGAAGAAATGTCTATTCAGATTCATTGCCCATTTTAAAATTAGGCTTTGTCTTTTTATTATTGAGTTGTAAGAGTTCTTTATATATTCTAGCTGTAAGTACCTAATAAGATATATGATTTGCAAAAATGTCTTCCCATTCTGTGGGTTCTCTTTTCACTCTCTTGATAGTGACATTTTTTTTTTCTTTTTTACACAAAATCTTGCTCTGTAGCCCAAGCTGAAATGCAGTGGCACTATCTTGGCTCACTGCAACCTTTGCCTCCCAGATTCCAGTGATTCTCGTGCCTCAACCTCCTGAGTAGCTGGGACTATAGGCACATGCCACCACGCCCGGCTAATTTTTTGTATTTTAGTAGAGATGGATAGTCTTCAATTTTGATGAATCTAATTTATTTTTTCATCTGTTGCTTGTGCTTTTGATGTCATATCCAATAAACCAGTGCCTAATCCAATATCATGAACGTTTACCCCTATGTTTTCTTCTAAGAATTTCATAGCTATACTCACATTTTGGTCTTTGATCAATTTTGCATTAATTTTTGCATGTGGTATTCTTTTACTTTTTAAGTGCTGTGATCTTGGCTACCATGCAAGTCTGAACAGAGCCCTAAGAACATATCTCTCTGCGGAGTACAATCTTGAAACCTCCAGACATGAAGGCTTAGACATTATCGAGAATGCAGTTGATAATTTAGAGCCCAGGAGCGATAAGCAGAGATTCATGGAGATGTACCCTGCTGCATTCTGTCCACCAATGAAGTTTGAGTTTCAGTCTCACATGGGTGATGAGGTTAGTAATTGATCATTTTTTTAAATAATGAATTGTCTCTTCACTTACATTTCTCCTCACTTGCTATAATCTAACAGTTGTAATAATTCCCAGTTGTTTTCTCTCTCCTGTCCTTGCAAAGGCTCTTATAACACTAAGATCAGCTGCTACCACCTTTTAAAGCAAACGTCAAACACTCAAATACCCACAGAGGCCAAACAGATAAAAGCTGCAGATTTGCCTTGCACTAAGCTGTCCCAGAATAGAAAGTTTTTGTTCCACCTCAAGACATTTTAATTTAATGAAAAGGAAGACATTTTGCAGGTTCAATAGAATCTGTCTGATGGCTTCTTATAATCCTGATTTAAAGATTCTCATAAAGAAAAATAATGGTATATGGCAGGAAAATGGAAGAAAGAAAAATGTGCAAAAATTTTTTTTAAGACTCAAGTTGGCTCCAAAGCTATAAAATAAACACTAGAAATTATGACTTTTATATTCTTTATATGAATTCAGCTATCTTTTTTTTTTTTTTTACCAAAAAATGCATTTAAACTGATTATGAGTTACAGTTGTCTATATTATTGTCTATGGACAGGAGAAAGCAAAAAAAGCCAACTAGTGGAGCATGCTGTATAGCACTTGGTGTCTTAGCTGCACAAAACAAAACTCACAGATAAAAACTCAATCTTAACTTATTGTGGTGACAGTCTGTTTTTCAAAATAGATGTAATTATAAGATCATGGAAGATTTCTTTAATGTTATTTTTTTCTGAAATACCAAGTATTAAGACATATAAAATATATATGTTTATATATATATATACACACACATACAGTGTACCTGCTGAATTTCTAATTGGATTTTATATGTGTTTGATAGAAATGGTAAGAAGTTTTTAAGCCAAAAGCACATGGATTTTGACAAGCAAGATGAGTAGCTTATCCCATCTTTCCAAAACCAAATGGTTGCTGTTTCAGTTTTTCAGCTGTGGATATATTAAGCATGGTATGTTAACATATCACAGATGAATGACATCAGCTGGGTGTTAATAATTTTATTATTTTAATAAAGTAAGTTATTTGCCTTTTTTTTTTTGTAACCACTTCTACTAAGGAGCAGTGGTAATCTCTTTAATGTTTTGGAAACTCCATAAAAGGGACCCCCATCAGCCAAGAGCATTTCTGAAACAAGGCAGATAAGAAGAAATTGTTTCTGGTGCAGTGTTAATAATGCTCTAATTTTGAACTTACCCATAATTGAGATCATGGCCAAATATCTTCTATCAAAACCTAAGATAAGTGGCCTCTTGAAGTTCATGGTGAATCACGCAATTTGTCTGATATTGGTTAGGGAAGCCATATTTGAAAGATGCTAAAAATAGTCATTCACATTTTCTGAGTTTTTACTCTGTGCCAAGCACTGTTGTAAGTTCTTTGTCTACATTGTCTCATATCATTCCCAGAGCAGACCTGTGATATAGGAATTCTTATCCTCATTCTACAGATTAGGAAACTGAGGTTTTATAACTTATCACAGTCACCTGGCTGGTAGGGGACAGAGCTGGCATTCAAGTACAACTGTCTGACTCAAGAGCTCAGACCCTAACCATTAAGCTCTTCTGCCTTCTTTACATATGTCTGTATGGTCCACTTGAATCATCCTCTGCCTCTGCACAATAGTCATTCAGAATTCCACGAGTGAGATTTCAGCATCAGAGCTCCATCTCAGGAACTGCCCCATTCTTACCACAGTCCTTCCTGCAGCTGCCATCTTCCCAGTCACAGCCAGGCCAAGCAGCTGCATTCTGCTATTACAGCTTATGTAACAGCTCCATATTTACAAGTGAAGTTTTGATGTGCCTGTTAAAGGTAAATACGTGGCGGGGCCGGGCACGGTGGCTCACGCCTGTAATCCCAGCACTTTGGGAGGCCGAGGCGGGTGGATCACGAGGTCAAGAGATCAAGACCATCCTGGTCAACAAGGTGAAACCCCGTCTCTACTAAAAAATACAAAAATTAGCTGGGCATGGTGGTGCACGCCTGTAGTCCCAGCTACTCGGGAGGCTGAGGCAGGAGAATTGCTTGAACCCAGGAGGCGGAGGTTGCGGTGAGCCGAGATCGCGCCATTGCACTACAGCCTGGGTAACAAGAGTGAAACTCCGTCTCAAAAAAAAAAAAAAAAGTAAATACGTAATTGGAACCTTGAGAGGATTGGTGTGATTCATGTGTCATTTAAATAAGAGAGCCATGCTTCTGGAGGCGGGTTGATGGTGTCCTGTTGTAACTGTGGTTTCTGATTCTCCATCAGGTGTGCCAGGTCAGTGCCCAGCAGCCAGTCCAGGCAGAGCTCATGCTCAGGTACCAGCAGTTGCAGTCCCGCCTCACCACGCTCAAAATCGAGAATGAAGAGGTAAGCATGCATCCATCCTGCCTCCCCAGTAATCTGAATCCAAATATAACTGGAAAGCATTCTCACATGACCTAGGCATATTTAATATTCAAGATGCAGCCTTTTCATCATGCATTTCCTGCTCTCAGGGTTCCTGTAGTACTCGTTGTAGGGGATAAATGCAAAGATTCTGTATTCTACCATAGATTAATATTTTACTCGACACTCACAGCATATACATGTAAACACAATTTCTTTTATCTTGAATTGTAATTCATACTGAAAATAGTTCCCATGGGTTAGTAAAGTCAACATATATATCCAAAAATATACTATTTTCTGTACCATGGAACTTTTGATTAACATGTTAATTTATTTTTTAAAATATTTTGTAGAGATAGGACCTCACTATGTTGCCCAGGCTCGACTCAAACTCCTGGTTTCAAGCAGTCTTCCTGTCTTGGCCTCCCAAAGTGCTGGGATTACAGGCATGAGCCATTGTGGTGCCTGGCCCACAGTGGGCCATGTTAATTTAATCCTAACTTTTAAAATTCACTTTTTTTTTCTTATGCTTTCCTATATTGCCTAAATTTTCGGTACTGAACATGGTGTTACTGATATAATTAGAACTAAATCATATTTTGAAATAGCACTTGAATGAGGATAGAAAATGTTTATTTGCTGGCATTAGTGTATTAAATAAATAGAATATAAAATATAAATTATCAATATATGTTGAGCTGGGAAGTAATTATACAATTCAGCTGCCTATTTCTGAAATTAACTTACTTGAATCCACATTCTCCTCAAATAAAGATATAAACCACAAATGTTTCTTGTGTTAGTCAAGGCTCCCAGTTGTAATTTACATGAACCCAAATCAAACTTACTCAAGTTAAAAAGTAAACTATTTATCAATGTTTGCAGTATCCTCAGATGTCATTGGATTTGTGTTCAAATGATGTTACCAGGACTCTCTTTTTGTCACTTTGAAGTGATTTCTTCATGTGTATTGGTAGTGTCTTGGGGACAGATGCAGAACTATGTGGTCCCTTTTAAAGCTTGCCATCCCACTCCATCCCAGCATCCTTGTCTCTCAAGTAGGACTGGCTCTTCACTGACCTGGCCGAAGTCATGCATACTTCAGGACAAACCATTACATCTAGGAAATGAGATTCTGTAATTGGCCAACCTGGAGAATTGAGAATTCCAACAGAAATATTATATTTCTAAAGACAGATAATTCCCAAAAGAAAGGATTGTGGAACAGATGAGAAAAAAACAACTCACAATGATAAAGTATATTATCAAAATTCACTTTCATATCCTGTTTTGTTTTAATCCCACCAGGATGTTTGAGCTCTGTGTGTTTGTTTCTGTTAAGAAAGAATGACGTATTTTTGGTAAAATTTGGTCAAATCCCATTGTAATTTTCGGCTTTTATTATTCCGAGTGAAACCAAACCAGCCCTTATTCAAATGTGTATACTTAAGATGCAACTAATGTCATCTCTTTGTAGAGTCGCACAAATGAGCCTTTCCAAAGGAAAGCTATTGCTCACCTTGAGGCAGCATTTGAGGGCTTAGGTTTCGGCTAGACTTCACAAAGTACTCACCTAATGCAGTTTACTGGATCCTGTTCTATCTACAGTTTGTACATCTAGTGACTTCCCTTGTTTTTCCATGCATATCCTTCTGCTGTTTTATTTGGAAAACATTCTCTAAACTCAAGGAAAATAGTGTATTATACACAAAGTCAAAACTGGCAGCTGCCAGATCTGTTTTGTTTGGCTCCCAAAGTTTTGACCTGTTTTTTTTTTTGTTTTGTTTTGTTTTTTTAAAAAAAAGGCCTGGCCACTCTGGCCCTGCACTGCCTCATGAATGGAAGAGCTGGGGCATTTGAATTCTGCTTCGCCAGAGTCGTACAACTCCCAGTCCTCTTACACTGGACTGTTTGTGTTACCTGTATGGCCTCCATAGGCCTTTGAGTTTGTGACCCTTAATGTATACCTTTTTAGGCATAATATGGAGAAGCACAATGTCCTTGTAAACTTACAGAGTCAGGCAATGCTTTGTGAGGGTTCATTTTTTTAAATTATCTAAAGAACTTGGGATGCTGAGGGAAGATCGCTTGAACTCAGGAGTTCGAGGCTGCACTGAAGTGGGATGGTGCCACTGCACTTTAGCGTGGGCAACAGAGCAGGACCCTGTCTCTTAGAAATATTAATTCATTAAAATAAAATTTTAAAAACCTACTGACTGCAAAATAAAACTTAAAAAGTAATTTTTAAACATTAGCTGAAGAAGCAAATGAACTGGATTATTCTAATGTTTCTTGTGAGCATGACTACCGGTTTACGATTTGTTGGACACAGAAGAAAATTTACTGTGGTGGAGTGGGATTCCCAAAGAAAGTAAGATTTAAATTAGATTTTTGATAATCAGCAGATACCATAAAAATAGAGGGAATAAAAGATATTTCAATATAGTCAAGGTGTCTTGGGAGAATAGAATAGTTTGGTTATCACCCCACTTCTCTTTGGGGATGAACCGATGGAGAAGGTGAGGTGATTCAACAAGAAGCTTTGAGAGCCAAGTTGAGTTTTGTTACTGTGGTTTAGTACAATAAATACTGAAGGTCTCCAGGGGCTTGAGGCTGCATTGAACTATGATTGCACCACAACACTCTAGCCTGGGCAATGGAATGGGACCCTGTCTCCCCCACCTCCAAAAAAAAGTTGAGAATTTCACCCAAGTTTTAAAAAGCATGGACAGTGTAGCTAAGCAGAACATGAACCTTTTCACCAAATCTTAGAATACCTTAAATAGTAGGCACCATCTGCAACAGGCCATATATGGCCCATGAAATTTTTTTTTTTGAGACAGGGTCTCACTCTGTCGCCCAGGCCAGGGTACAGAGGCACAATCACAGCTCACTGCAGCCTCAATCTCGTGGGCTCAGGTGATCCTCCCACCTCAGCCTCCCAAGTAGCTGGGACTGCAGGCATGTACCACCACGCCTGGCTGATTTTTATATTTTTCATAGAGACTGGGTTTGACCACATTACCCTGGCTGGTCTCTAACTCCTGGGTTCAAGCGATCCACCTGCCTTGGCCTCCCAAGATGCTGGGATTACAGGCGTGAGCCACCACTCCTGGCCTGAAAACTTTTGTTTGCTCTACAGTGCTTGGGTTTTGGAAGTTATTTGCTGTCCTTTAAAAACTAAGTTTTCATAAAAATATAATATGCAGGGTGGGCACAGTGGCTCACACCTGTAATCCCAACACTTTGGAAGGCCAAGGCGGGCGGATCGCTTGAGGTCAGGAGTTCAAGACCAGCCTGGCCAACATGACAAAACGCCATCTCTACTAAAAATACAAAAATTAGCTAGTCATGGTGGCACCTGCCTGTAGTCCCACTTACTTGGGAGGCTGAGACAGGAGAATCACTTGAACCCAGGAGGTGGAAGTTGCAGTTAGCCGAGATTGTGCCACCATACTCCAGTCAGGGTGACAGTGCAAGACTCTGTCTCAAAACTATATATATATTTATCGATATACAGCCTCTTTAAAGATTAGACGAACTGATCACACTAGACCTGTGTTTCTACAGGACGATAACTGACTTCTCTTAGACATAGAATGTGTGCTTCCTGTCTGCTATGCTCTCCACTTAGCCCACTCACCTCATTTTCATGGCTTGCTTGGCCCTTAAAGATATTTGAGCTTGTATCACCTGCCTTAAAACAAAGAGCAGTACACACTTGGGAAACGGCCTCAGTATACTTAGAAGTAGTAAAAGTTAAAAGGTTGGAGAAGGGCTTAGTTAAATTTGTGGTTGATGAAGATTCATAAGGAATTGTGACATTTATTGTCACTTCACGACTTTACATTTACCTGTTGAACTTTAAAAAATGCGGTTCGAGTTTTATTATGCTGCAAACTTGCACCCTTGGTACCTCAGGCTCACGATTCCAACTTCCAGCTGATCAGTCAGTGAATATTCATTAGTGCCCACTGTGTGTTGTGCATGTGGAATTAAAGCAGGGCCTGCTGCCACACAGCCTTGTTCCCAATTATTGTTTTATTTTGATTACTTAACTGTTTATTAAAACTTTGAAGTGCAACATTAATAAATATTACTTTTGTTTTTGTTTTATTTTGTTTTTTCTGAGACAGGGCCCCACTGTCATCCAGGCTGGAGTGCAGCAGCACAGTCACTGTACCTCAACCTCCTGGGCTCAGGTAGTCCTCCTGCCTCAGCCTCCCAAGTATCTACTTTTTTATTATTTGTAGAGACAGTGTCTCTACGAATTATTATTACAAATAATAATTTTGAATTATTCTTCAATTTTTTTTATTATTCATGAATTTTGTTCAAAAACAAAATAGTATGCCCAGCTACTTTTTTATTATTTGTAGAGACAGGGTCTCCCTATGTTCCCCAAGCTGGTTGCACTCCTGGGCTCAAGTGATCCTCCCATGTTGGACTCTAAGAGTGCTGGCATTATAGGTGAGAGCCACAGCCATCTTACATTATTCATTTCAGCCACCTGGACCGACATTGCTCTTAAAGGCAACATTTCAAAAGCAAACTAAATAATCATTTATACCTTTCTCATTATAAACATTTTCTAAACACTTTCCAACCTAATATTGCACTGTTTTGTCTGCTTTCTCAAAGTTTGCATTTAACCTTGATGTAGGGATTTCTGCTTAGGGGGTCATTCCTGTTGCTTCATTCTTTCCAAGCTAGCCTCTGGAGTAATTCCCCATTCATTACAGTTCCCATTTCTTTAAGTTTCTCACTCCTCCCTTTATGTATACACAGCCAAAGAAAGAGAAAAACTACTTTAAGGAGAGCAACTACGCCTTTAGTGTTTTTTAGGACAGTGTTGATTTTTTGTAGATTGTCCCATTTTCAGACTATTTGTCCCAATATTTGGTCCAGAAAACAAAGTTTTCATCAGCATGTCACTGCTGTGCTATGAGTAAAACCTTCTCCCACATAAAACAACTAGTCTCTCTTAAATTATAGTCAACTTGCGACAATGTTGAATGAATAGATAGCTCCACGTAAATTTTCCCAGCACCATTTAAAGTCTTTCACCAGCAGTTTGCCAAGGAGTAGTTCACAGACTGTTCCAAAAATACATTACTTACACAAGAGATTTTCAACAATAATGAGCAAGATTTTAGGCAAACATTTGAGACAATTTTCATGGCATGGGAAATTGAGGAACTAAGATATTTCAGTTATACCTCCTACCTAGGGCAGAAAAATTTCTCATCGGACCAGTCACCTCAGCAGAATCCCAGGTCATGTCAATCAGTGATCAAACTCTCATGGGCAATTCTCAGGGTCTTTTGAGACTTGATATAAGATGTGAAGCTTGATAACCACTTAATTATAATTGCTGTTTTAGATCTTCTCTGTGGCCTTAACTTCATTTTTGCTGATTTAAGTATCTTTGACTTACCTGTAACCTTCTACTGATGAGCTAACAGGAAAATCCTAAGTAAAAAATAACTGCTATTTGTCCCTTAAGTGACATCATCTTCTTGGCCAAAATTAAAAATAGGATCAACTGTCTTTCAATGTAAACACACATTTATATTTTTCATTTCAAGCAAACTTTAACTCACTGAAGGGAGGGCCTCGATCCAAGAGAAGTGAGAATTTCTAGGCTGGGTGTAAAAATGAGTCCTGGGATAGCGCACTCCAAAGAAAATGGCAGAGCTCAGGATTACTCTCAGAGGAGAAATCACTCATTTTCTCTGATGCATTGAGCATTCTTTGGCATCCATGATTTGCAAGAATAACTTCACTGTTCACTGTTCATTCAGTGAACTTTTTCTGATAATTTGCTGTGTTTCAGGCACCATGCTAGTCCCTGGAGCTATAAAGATTAATAAATTATCACTGACTTCAAGTTGCCTCCACCATAGGTGGAAATATAAACCTCTAAACAGTGCGGCAAAGTGCTTGTGAGAAATTGATTTGAGATCATGCTCCTTAGACCACACTCAGTGTCAAGTCCACCCATATGGGTCATTAAATCAGAGTCAGCGGTGGGCTGCAGGAAAACAGGTTTCCTGAGACACAGCTGAAGGCAGAGGCTTTGTTCTGAGAGTCCTGAGCAATGACGATGTTTTCTTCTTTTGATATATCATTGCTGAGAATGAATTTTGTTCAAAGACAAGACAGCCCAGCATTTGTAAACATTATCTTAAATGGAAGTACATAAGTTATTAGTGTGAATTCTGGAATGATGATGTGACATTCCCCCATCACCGCCTGCCCCCCCACAAAAAAAAAAGTTGTGGGACAGCAAACATTGGGCTGTTTTTTCAGATCTGGTAATGTCTACCCAAAACAGAGGATAGGGTTACTAGCATTGCACCCATGTTAGGGTGCAAGGAGCAAGGGAAGGCCATGGCAGGATGCTCTGCCTGTGCTCTCGCCTTCTGTGGCCTGTGCTGGCTATGAGTTTCTGTACCCTTAGCCAATTAATTATGGCATTGACCCAGTCTCTCTCTCTCTCTCTCTCTCTCTCTCTCTCTCTCTCTCTCTCTCTCTGTCTCTCTCTCTCTCTCTCTGTGTGTGTGTGTTCCTTTCTGCTAATTTTTAGCACATCTTAAATGACACAGTGCTGTAATTGAAATACATTCAAGGTCAGCAATGACAAAGAGGAAGTAGTTCAGTGGGGAGGTGGAGGAAGGGATGAGGGTACCTTCACAGATGAGTGATGAATCTTAAAGGGTGACTAGGAATACATCAGGTGCAAGGCACAAGGCACAGTGCCATAAAATACATGGGGTACGTTATGGCATGATTTGTGTCGACACTGAAAATTCATATGTTAAAGTCTTAGCCTCCAGTGACTAAGAATGTGATCTTATTTGAAGATAGAGTCTTCACAGAAATAATCAAATTAAAGTAAGGTCAATACGACTGGTGTCCTTATAATAAAAAGGGGAGGGGAAATTTGGATACAGAGACACAGGTGGAGGGAAGATGATAGGAAGAGACTTAGAAGATGGCCATCTCCAAGCCAAGGAGAGAGGCCCAGAACAGATTCTTCCCTCCCAGCCCTCAGAAGGAAACAACCCTGCAAACCAACACCGTGATCTCAGACGTCTAGCCTCCAGCACTGTGAGACAATACATTTCCACTGTTTAAGCCACTCAGTACCTGGTTTGCCTTAGCAGACTAACAGTGCATTCAGGGAATGAGACCGTTGAAATGGCTATCTTGTTCTCCCAGTGATGATAATATCCTGGTAACACAAAGGCAACAGAGCCAGTCCACAAAAGCCCACAGAAGTCACTTCTCCCTCATTCGTTTTGACCCGCAGCTTAGAGTTCAAGCTACCTGGGCAGTTTATTCAGTGCAGTGCATTCCTCAGGTTTCTTACGCATCCTTTGTCAAGTCTTTGGCCTCTGCTTCCACCAAACCTACCCATGTTTTCCTGCTGCTGATGGAGAGATGTTACAAGGCTCATATTAGCTGTTTCATATTTACCTCATTATGTTCCTCCCTGAGACTTATTAACATGGCTTGTGTGTGTCAGAAGCTGGCATTACTCTCTGTTGCAAGCATCCCATGGGATGATATGCAGTCCCAGCATCGTATCTGGTGGCTTCTCTCACATCCTTTATTCCTGATACTTCCAGATTTAACCATGACACCATTGCTTCTGAGAAGGAAGTTGAAAAAAAGAAGAAAAATGGTGGTGTTGATTGTGATTTTTCGTATAAGTATTCCTTGTGTGCATTTGATAATGCTGCTCTCTCTGGTCTCCTATACATAAGAACATGGTTCTAGTGAAACATTCTTATGTAACCGTCTGTCTCATAAACTCAGTGAGCACACTTTAATTGCAAAATTCCAACAAATTTACAGATTACAGTTGTCCCTTGGCATCCAAGGGGGATTGGTTCCAGGAACTCCTACAGGTACCAAAATCAAGGATGCTCAAGTCCCTTATGTAAATGCTGTGGTATCTTCACATAACCTATACACATTTTCATGTATACTTTAAATAGATTACTTATATACCTAAAGCAATGTAAATGCTATGTAAATAGTTATACAGGATTATTTTTGGTATTTTTATTGTTGCATTATTATTTTTTATTGTTTTTCCCCCAAGTATTTTTGAACCACAGTTGGTTGAATCTGTAAATGTTTGAATACATGGATATGGAATCCACAGAAAAAAAGAACTGACTGTATTTGAAGACAAACTACAAATATTTATTTGGTTCATGATTTTTGGGGGGTTTTTTGGTTGTTCAGATGGATTTTGGGGTTTTTTTGTTTAGCAGCTTTTTTTGTAATTATTTTCCTTTAATTGTCATTGTGTTTTAATTAGGTACATATCAGAGCACCTTATCGCACCTTACATCAAGTTATTCTTATACTTCACCTCACCAGTATCTGCAGAATATTTCTGTGTATTTGGAAGTTCTGCTCCGCCTTCCAGAGCAAAAGAAGCTGTAGTTCTTTCCAGCAGTTTTGCTATTTAAGCCATTTGTTGAAAAAGATTAACTGCTACTGCTGTTGCCTAAATGTTTTTCAAATATGTCCCATCATTTTCATTTCCACTCTTACTTTGTTAGATCAAGGTCTCATCATCTCTCAATGGAACTAGGGTCTCCTGACTAACTTTCCAGCTTTCTGTCAGCTTTATGTCTCTTTCCCTTTTATTGTTCATCAATTCTGGGATCTTTTAAAAATGTAAATCTAAATTGTCCCTTCTGGGTATCAGTGGCTCCCTGTTGATTCTCAATTAAGTGTGGTATATGGAGGCCTTTATTTTTGTTTTTGTTTTTTTAATTTTAACCTCAGTATCATACAATAGGAAGTGCCTTTATTAGCTAGTCATCTTCTCTAGATGCTGTGCACTCCTACTTCTCATAAAAGGCTACTTGTTATAGCCCAAGGATGCCAGGGTCTCTCTTTTCCCACTTTTTCCTCTGCCTGGAATGCCTTTTTCTGGTGAACACCTACTCACCCTTTAATACATGCTTAAAATATATTAAATGAATGGTGCCTTCTATGACTTCCTCAGACAACATGGTATACTCTTTCACCTGTATTTTCTTACACATTTGTCAATATCAAGAGATTAATTGAATAAAGAAGTGATGGCATTTACTTTATAGTATTTTAATTACTATATGTCAGCACAAGTAAAGACTTCCTTTTTTAAAAAGTATAAATATAAAATTTATGGAGTTGTGGATAACATAGTCAAATATTTACCTTTAATATTTAGCCATTAACTTAGTTATGTATAAATATTTTAAATAACATATTATATAAAATAGTGTCTTAATTTAGAAAAACTATTTTTTTCTCATTTTTACAATTTTATGGAGACTCTTCATATATCCTGATATTATGTTTGAGTCATCAAACATGTTTGGAGTCATCAAGTACACTTTTCTCAGAGTACACTATCTTCACATCTATTTGTTTGAAATATAGTGCTTTTAAAACTTGTGCATGATAATATCATTAGAAATTTGTCTACAAGCCACAAGAATCTATTTGACTAGCGTAGGATGGTGGCTCTTTTAATTCAGTCTATAGATACATAATAATCTCCTTAAAGTAATTAATTATAGTATTTTTTAATGATCTTTAATATGCTTTTTTTCCAACAGTATCTACCCTTTGCATTATGTATAACCCCAGGAATAATGACTGTCTATTAAATTTCTTTGCCTTCTTTTTTTAAATATTAATTCCATCACATGACCTTCTAAGCATCCAAACTAGTACTAATTGCTACTTTTCTTTCCCAAACATTATTTTGTTCAAAAAAAAAAAAAGTAATTGAAAAGATTTCTACTTCCTGTAATGGTGGACTGGGTCACTCAACTGATTCTTTCAAATTCCATTGTCTAGGACAAGATGCATGGTCAAGCCTGAAACCTGTGACAGGGAACCATATCTTCCCAAAAGGAAGAGCACTGAATATTTTGAACAGTAATAAAATCCAGAGATTCTGAACTATTAGTGCCCCTAATGGTTTGGGAAAATAAACATTATCTTTGGAGGATAACCTCACCTTTGACTCCAAATAACTCTACAAAAATATCTACCAAAGATCATTAGACGAGGAGATAAGACCATGAGTGATAGCCAGAAGAAATAATAGGCAATAGAAGCACACCCACAGGAACTCCAAATATGGGGATTATCAGAAATAAATGATGAAAGAACTGCTTACAGTATTCAAAGAGGTAAAAGCCAAGCTTAGATTTCATCAGGAAATCATAAGCAGTGAAATAACAGATTTGAAAATGAGCCACATAGGAATTCTAGCACTGAGAAATAACCAAAATTTAAAAAGAGGTGGGTGATTTTAATATCAGAGAGAGCTAAAAAATAAATCATCAAAGTAGAAGACAAATCAGAAGAAATATTAAAAATACACCATCAAAAAACAAAAGATAATAAAATACAGAAGAGTTAGTAAGCGATATAGAGAACACAGTGATATCTGGTATACTAACTGAACTCCCAGAAAGAAAAATTTTTTGTGCAGTGGCACGATCTTGGCTGACTGCAACCTCCCCCTCCTAGGTTCAAGCAGTTCTCCTGTCTCAGCCTCCCAAGTAGTTGGGATTACAGGCGCACACCACCACGCCCTGCTATTTTGTATTGTAGTAAAGATGAGGTTTCACCATGTTGGCCAGGCTGGTCTCAAACTCCTGACCTCAAGAGATGCACCTACCTCGGCCTCCCAAAGTGCCACTGTGCCCAGCCCAGAAAGAAAAATTGTAGAATATAGAGTCAATATTTGAAAAGATGAAAGCTGCAAATTTACCAAAGCCTATGAAAAACATCACACAAATTCAAGCAGTCCAAGAAATTCCAGGCAGAATTTTTTTTTTAAATCCTTACCTAGATATATTACAATGAAATGTAGAAACCCAAAGATGAATAGAAAATTATAAAAGCAGCTGGAAAAAGAAAGCAGATTTTATTCAAAGCAATGACAGACTGACAGTAACCTTCTCGTTCAACAGGAACATGGAAACCACAACAGAGTACAGTGATATCTAATATACAAAAAAAATAACTGCTGCACAGAAAAAGATCTTTAATAAATGAAGGTGAAATAAAAGACACTGTCAAGTCAACAAAACAGACACATACTAAAAAGAATTTTTAAAGGGTGCCCTTAAAATATAAGCAATGGAGATCAAAGAATGTAACAAATTCATGGATGATAGTGAATGAATATTGACTATATAAAATAATAATGTTTAAAATTTAAATATATATAAATATTTACATATAGTCTATTATAATACATTACAAAATCAGGAGGAGTAAATGAAGTTAAGGTGTTCTAAACTCTTTATATTGTGTGAGAGAAGGAAAAAGCTATCAATTAATATTACACTTTGATAAGCAAATGTGGAATATGACCTTCGGTGAAAAAAAGGCTACCAGAAGATTAATAAATAAATAAGCTCCTAACAGATACCATAAAACACTATCTTTCTGGCTATGAGATAGGAAAATATTTCTTAAATAGGACACAAAAAACTAATCAGAAAGGAGAGAATTGATAAATGCATTACATTAAAATTAGAATCTTTGTTCATCCGGACACTATTGAAAGAGGGGAAAACCACAGCACAGAGTGGGAAAAAATATTTGCAACACATATATCTACAAAAAGACTCAAATCCATATCAACAAATCATTAAGAAAAAGATTCATAACAGAAAATGGAGTGAGAGATTTTAACAAAGTGTTCTCAATGAAGGAGATCCAAATTGCCTTAAACATATGATAATGTGCTCAATCTCATGTATCAGGGAATTGCATATTCAAACCACAGTAAGATACCACTGCACACCCAACACAATTGTTTAAATTTAAAAGAAAGACTGGCAATACCAACTGTTGATGAGGATGTGGAATAGCAGGGATTCTTCCACTCTGCTGGTGAGAATATAAATTACAATCATTCCGGAAAACAGTTTAGAAGCAATTCTATTCATATATGTGTGACCAAACAAAAATGTGTTCATAGCAGCATTATTCAAAATAGCCCGCAACTAAAAATAAATCATCTATCGATAGTAAAATGGATGAATTACAGTGTATTCCTACAATGAATACCAATGAAATATACTCACAAGAAATGAGAGTATCTCATGTTGAGCAAAAGGAAGGCAAAAATACATGCTGTAGGATTTCATTCATGTAAGTGCAAGAAAGGGCAAAACTAATATCTGATCTTAGAAATACACTTAATTAGTACTTTGAGGAGGAGAGGGTATGTGTGTATGGTAATTGGGAGAGGCACAAGCACGCTTTTAATATACTATTTCTTGGTCTGATTGGTATTCACATAGGTGCGTTCACTTTGTGATAATTCATCAAGCTGCACACTTATGATCTGTGTATTTTTCTATATGTAGTTTGACTTCAATTAAAAATGTTATTTAAGACAAAGTGATTGAGAGACTACCCAGTAATATATGAGATTTGTAAGGACTGAAATATAAAGTGATAACCTCCTTAGGATGATTTTAAAGAAATCCTTCCCTTAAACTGGTGATATGGACTATTTTTTTCCCTTTGTTTCTCTCCTAATAGACTGTCAGTTTGGTGGGGGCAGGACCTGTGTCCTCATCTCTGCCTGACAGCAGGGACTTTCTCTGTTTGTGGGATTCATAAAATAATGTACTGACATGAGAAATGTATTTCTGTTTCCAGGTTAAGAAAACGACTGAAGCCACCTTGCAGACAATACAAGATATGGTCACCATCGAGGACTATGATGTTTCTGAATGCTTCCAGCACAGTCGTTCCACAGAATCTGTGAAGTCCACTGTCTCTGAAACCTACCTGAGTAAGCCCAGCATCGCCAAGCGAAGAGCCAACCAGCAGGAAACTGAACAGTTCTACTTCATGGTGCGCCCACCACTTCCCAAGCCGCTCTACAGAGCTCAGATCTAGGATTCCCAAGGGCTGCTTCTAGAATCGCATCAGAATCATCTGGGGTTCTTTTTATTAAAATAGACTCCTGTCTACCAGCAGAGCTCCTGATTCAGTCAGTCTCAGAAAGAGTTTAGGAGTTATTTAGGAGTTAGAGGACTTCTCTAAAACAGTACTTTTAGCTGGGCACAGTGACTTAATGCCTGTAATCTCAACACTTGGGAGGCTGAGGTGTGAGGATGATTTGAGCCCAGGAGTTTGAGACCAACCTGGGCATCATGGCAAAACCCTGTCTCTACAAAACAGACAGACATACATACATACATACAAATAGATAGATAGATAGATAGATAGATAGATAGATAGATAGATAGATAGATAGATAGACAGACAGACAGATAGACACTTAGCTGGCAGGCATAATGATGTGCACCTATAGTCCCAGCTACTTGGGAGGCTGAGGTGGGAGGATCGCTTGAGCCCAGGAGGCAGAGGTTGTAGTGAGCTGAGATCACTCTACTGTACTCCAGCCTGGGCAAGAGAGTGAGACCCCAACTCTAAAATTTAAAAAAAAAAAACAGTACTTTTAAACTTTAATATTCATATTTCACCAGGATTGCTAGTTAAAGTACCAGTTCTAATTTTCAGAGGTCTGGTACAGAAGGGACCTGATAGTATGCATCTCTTCTAGGATCCCAAGTGTTGGCTGATGCTGCTGGTCTGCAGACCACACTTTGAGTAGCAAGTTTCTAGGATCTGGAAGATCAAAGTGGCTGGATTTTAGATCTATGAAAAGTTCCTTGACATTGAATAATTTTTAAAACTTAAAAATTATTCTTGTCTTTTGCAGAAACTCAGAGAATATTTAGAAGGCAGTAATCTCATCACAAAACTTCAAGCCAAACATGACTTGCTGCAGAGGACCCTTGGAGAAGGTGAGTTACTCAAAATGTATGAGAAGATGACCTGGATGATACATTGTATCATGTATGTATTCCAGAAAGAGTATGAATTGTGTATTTGTGCTTTAGGAAGCTGAGGATACTCTGTGTTTAGATTTGGTTTCATCTGTATATGTCATAATCAAGTTCTGCCAGCACTATTTTCTTCTAAAGCGTGGTGCTAACCTTGAGGAAACGTAGTGAAATCTAGGGACAGCTAGAAAGTCAATACCAAGCTCCAAGGGAGGGATCTTCAAATTGGATCTTAGAAAAGTTTGGAGACGCTGCCCCTCCCTTACCTGCTGACCCCCCAGTCGCTTCTTCCTTCCCTTCTCAGGCTTCTGCACCCTTCCAGCCCCACCCATTTGTTTTAATGGGTATTTATTGTTCTATCTATTGCCTATTTAGACTCTGGAAACCAGCTAAACCAGTTTGGATGATATTTTTCTTTCAGTAGGCATTGGCTGTAGTTGAGAAGCAATCATACAGTATAAGTAGATTGCTATGTCTAATAATAATGACAAAAACAACAGTAACAGCTAACACCTGTAAGGCTTTCTCTGTGCCAGGCTTTGTTCTTGAGCCATATATTTAACTGTACACTATTAATTTCTCCATTTTTACAAATGAGGAAACGGAAGGGAGATATGGGAATATAGGCAAAAGGGGACTGTGTAAATGTTTCTCTTTGTCTTTATGAAATTTAAAAGGAAAAAAATAAATACAAGCAAAGTCCCTGTCTTAAGTACCTCATAGTCTGTAACTTTATCTTTTATTCACACTAGACCCTGCCAGAAGTTATAAAAAGTAAAAGAGAACATGGAAGGGAGTGGGAAATGAGAGGACTGAGTTGTATAAGTAACTCAGGTCAAAAAAGAGATTGTCCCTCTTAAACCTAAATTCTTGCCTCCTACCATTGTGGAACCTTCCTTACCCATAAAGTTTCCCTCACCTTATCTCCTTGTTTCTGCCAAAGAACTCATTGTCCTCAGGGAATGACCACATGGAGAAAGGTTATTGTGACCTAAGAACCATGTCTGACACAGTTAGGATGCTGGATTCCATGAGGCTAATTTCACCTAAAAGAAAAAAAAAGCAACACTTAAACTGCTAAAAAGTGTCTGTACAAAATAAAACAACCAAATACAATGTATGAACCTTCACGCACTAGATTAAATTAGATTCTGAATGAAAAACCAAAAGTTACGAAAAACATTTTAAAGACGATTTGGGAAGTTGAAATATAGACTGTATATCAAATGGAATTATTGAATTAGTGTGAATTTTCCTAGATATGATCATGGTATTATGAAGAAGAACATTCTTATTCTTAAGAAATGCTTGGTAAATTGTCATGATATCTGCAACTTACCTTCAAATGGTTCCAAAAAAAACAGAGGGAGAGAGAAAGAGAGAAGGTCCAGTTGATGTCGCAAACGTTAACAGCCGGAAAATCTACGTGAAGAGGATAAGGATGCTTTCTATGCTGCTCTTTTATCTCTTCTGTAGGTTTGAACTTTAAAAAAAAAAAAAAAAAAGCCTTTTTATCTTTGAATAGTTTTCTTAAAATTGTGTCCTGTTTTTTTTTCCTTTTTCCCTCATAGTATCATGTAAGCTTTTTTTTTTTCAATTTTTCACAAATGCCTGATATTTCAAATGTTGCCCTCAAGGTCAGTTGCCAGCCCCAAAGCATAAGTTATCCTAAGTGTAAGTGAACACTTACAGGCAAAAAGTCCTACCCTGTGAGAATGGATACCACTTTACAAATTGTGTTTGAGAGTATGAAGTAGTGGGGGGGAATTCATTTTTGGCACTGCATGCAGACACGTGTTAATATGCTTGGGGCCACATTCTAAAACTTTTATGGTACGTATTCAACATGGATTCTCTTGTGTCTCCTAGAGAGAAAGCCCCAATGGTTAATATTCTTTTATATGTTATTTTTGGATAGGGCTATATTCTAGCCAATTTATTGAATCCACATGCCAAATTCCACCTTTAGCTGCTGAACTGCATAAATCTATATTACACGTTGTGAGCTGCAAGCAAGAATTTTTCTTTTTTTTTTTTGAGATAGAATTTTGCTCTCATCGTCCAGGCTAGAGTGCAATGGCACAATCTCACCTCACTGCAACCTCCACCTCCCGGGTTTAAGTGATTCTCCAGCCTTGCCTCCTGAGTAGCTGGGATTACAGGCATTTACCACCACACCCAGCTAGTTTTGTATTTTTAGTAGAGATGGGATCTCACCATGTTGGCCAGGCCGGTCTCAAACTCCTGACCTCAGGTGATCTGCCCACCTTAGCCTCCCAAAGCGCTGGGACTACAGGCATGGGCCATCGTGCCCAACTCAGGATTTCTTTATCTTGGAATTTCTTTCAGTGAGCTCTGGTATTCCAAGGACACAAGCTGTGTTGAGGTGTGTAAGACCTTCACAGGACTCAATTTATGTTGCAGAAGAAACTGGATGGCTTTCATCCATCAGTAGCAGGCACACTAGCCTCTGCCCACTGGTTGCAGACCTCTCTGCTCCCTAGCCCTGACCCTTTTGCAAGCTTGGTAGCACACCAATTGCTGGTCACTGCCTGAATTTGACACTGGCAACTTTGCCCAGAGAAAAGCTGAGCATGGGAGACATGCCCCACCGTTTAACTCAACCATTATAAGCCTGCCGGCTTTCCATGCAAGCCCTCTTCATGTTAATAGGCTACACTAAAGGAGACCAGGAGAGTTCATGGTGCCCATCCCATGGTGAAGTAATCCAGTGGTGAGCCCTTATGGAAGAATCTGAGTCTAGATTTGGCATAATAGGGGTACTAGTACAGGATTCAATGGTATCTTTGAGGACAGTCTTGACTTGGTATATAGAAATCGCCTCTCTGAAGTATACTAGACTCACCACTGCAAAAACTGCCTTTATAGTAAAACAAATAGAGCCTAACCCGAAGATTTAGCAGTTGCTCGTACACAGCGGAATCTGTAACTACAGACATGTGTTTGGCCTGCCTTACTGCTCGATTTTTGGCAGGCTGCCAGTGGCCCAGTGAGTTCTTTGATTTACAACATTGTGATGTGCAACTAGACTGGGCTCTTAAAGTGGCACTGTCAAAATTCAGAATTCCAAATCTTTGAAAACTACTGAAATAGAAATGTAATGGGTTGTTAAGACCAAACTCATCATTATCATTTTCTTCATCCCTCAGCAACACCATTATATCTTTTTGTGATGTCATTTGTTTTTAAATCATAGAAGTTAAACTGACCACAGTAAATGAGATATACATCTAGAAAACTGAGAACCTGAATTGTTTTTTCTTTTTCAGTAATGAGCCTTAATATTCACATTGGCTTCTTTGTGTGCAGCATTTGGAGTTAAGGGGGTGTAAATATAGTGCAATTTTGCTAAACACAGAAAATCTGACACTAGGAGCTGAGCTCCATATTACATTGCTTCTTGCCCTGGACATAAGATTTCTGACAAAGGAATTTAATAGGTTATCCTCACACAATTCATTGTCTGTTTCTGAGAAGAAGTACAGTATACTTTCAAAAGGGAACGATTGTGAATAATTATGGTTTTTTAGAAAAGCACTGCAATAGTTAGTATTCTTAAGGAAGAAAAAGGACTGGAAAGTAATGTCAGGAGTTCTCAGCAGTCATTCTTTAGGGAGCAAATCCAGGATGCATGGGTCTCATTTGAGCTATACACATTTTAAGTATTTTATCTATTTTTTTTTAAATATCAGATTACCACTAAACTATATTTTGGTTTTCCCCATTAACTATATGTAGGAGATAAAATGCATTTAGGTGTGAAAAATAATTCACTTCATAATTCTTACATGAAATTTAAGAGTAGCTAAAAAATTGGGAGGCCAAGGCAGGTGGATCACGAGGTCAAGAGATCGAGACCATCCTGGTCAACATGGTGAAACCCCGTCTCTACTAAAAATACAAAAAATTAGCTGGGCATGGTGGCACGTGCCTGTAATCCCAGCTACTCAGGAGGCTGAGGCAAGAGAATTGCCTGAACCCAGGAGGCAGAGGTTGCGGTGAGCTGAGATCGCGCCATTGCACTCCAGCCTGGGTAACAAGAGTGAAACTCTGTCTCAAAAAAAAAAAAAAAAAGTAGCTAAAAAAAAGGTTTGCACCAAAAATGGTCCAAGTTAATCCTGGGTCATTTTTTCTTTCCAAATGGTTTGTATGGCGGGGGAGGGCAGAGACAGGGAGAAGGAGTGGTCTGTTGTTTTTAATAATTAATAGCTTTCCAAAGAAAATGATTGAAATCTAATCCTCAGACCGCTGGAAGCTTTCACATTTCTCTGGGAAGGAGAGTCTTCTAAGCTTGTGTGTTATTGATCTATTAATGATGATACTGATTAAAAAATAAAACCTCATTCATCAGTTGAGACACACTCAAGACTATTAGTTGAAAAAACGATGGATGTGGTAGTGCAGTTATGTTGTGAATGATAGTTCTTGCAAAGCTTGCCCTTGGTTCATTATTCAAAATGTATCTTTTATGGGTTTTTAATTTTGTATCTCATACTATTAACTATGGATGGATGGAGCAAAAAAATTTTCAGCATTTTACATATTTTCTAAATCTAAGGAATAATATGGGATATTTTAACAAAAATAGCATAATTTCAAAGTTATAACACATTTCATTTCTAAGGAATTCTTACTGGCATCATTATCATTGAGTCACTTGAAAGTGATTACCTATGTTATCAAATTTACATTTATAGATATTTATTAATTTAATGTACATATTTATAAAATTTATTATAGTTATTTAAATATTCAGTATTTTGTATTTGGCTTTAGCCATATGAGGCAGACAGAATTGTAAGCCATAATCCCTACCTTTCTTCTAGGATCTTTCAAAGTATTTGCCAGGAAATAAATACTTACATTTTTAAAGGTAGTACATTATAGTGCTTGGGAGCTTAGGACTGGGATTAAAACAAACCTGGACCCAAGTAGTGCTACGCCCACTTCATACTAATAGTGTGACCTTGGGCAAGTCACTTTTCTGTATGCTCAGTCTTTTCAGTAAATAAGGATAGTAAGAGAAGCTACCTCGTAAAGTCATTGTGAAAATTGTGAGTTAATATATATAACATAAAGTGCTTATAATGGTGTCTAATAAATATTAGACATCATTGTTGTTTTTATCGTTGTTACTAATATATATTGCATCATACCTAATTAGACTTAATGCTATAATAAATTATGCAACATGACAATATAATACAGCACAAGCCAGACAGTTTCTCTACCCTCAACCCTTTCACATTCCACCGCCTCACACTGGGTGGTCTTATGTAGCTCCTATGGACCCAACACAACCTAAATGGTGGTGACACTCACATCTTTATCTCCAGCCCTGTCTTTTCTCTGTACTCTAACCCTGTATAGACAGCTTCCTGCTGAACACTTCCATTAGGATATCCCATAAGGCACCACATACCACAGTCATCTCACCATCTGCCCCCTCTACTTCCCAGTAGACCTTTGCTCCCATTCATGAATAGCTATAAATTATTCTGAAGGTCTATGTACACCTTCACTTTTTTCTTCTCCTCCAAAGTAGTAGAAGGCCAGCAAAAGGAAGGGACTTATAATTTGAATAAGTAGAACTGGAAGGAGAAGGAGGAGGAGGAGGAGGAGGAGGAAAAATCAGATTCTTCCTCTTCCCTTCATCCCATTTCAACTCATGGCCATGAACTCAGTCTGCCAACACTTTTACTGTGACCTGGCACTATGTGAAGAAAAGTAGTCTCAGATTTTAACTGTTTCCCCCTTTTTAATCAATAGATATTAATCAAATCCTTTATGTTATTTGTTATTCAAGAGCAGATAATATAGTAAAAGGCTCTGCTGCAGCCTGGGAGTGTTGATTCGCCATTCCCAACAAGCCAGCTTTCTTTGCCGTTGTTATATTGGCCTTGCTCCAGAAATCTGAATCATTGCATTATGATATGATAGGCTGGGCTTAGCTGTTTGTGCTGCAATGTGACCATCCCCTGCCAGGTATATTTTCAAGCTGTTTCAGGACCGTATCATTATTTTGCAAACAAACCAGCTGAATGGTTCAACTTTCCCACATTCCTTCCCACCACTCTGCCCTAAACTTACAAAGCAACTGATAAATACATGCAAGCTTTAAATTACTGCAGATTGTGGGAGCACTACAAAAATTCAGCCCTGTTCCTTAAAACAAGTCAAAAAATCCAAATGTATAAGCAATTTGCGTTTTGATGGACAGAGAACTCTGAAAGGCTTTTAGCTTACAAGCTGATGGAATGTAGTATCATTTAATGTCCTAGTACTTTAATATTTGCAAATGTCATTTCTGATTACAGACTGCAACTTCTCTCTAGTCCCCTGATTCAAATTATAGAAAGAACATCAACTTAGTCTAAGGAAAATTGAACCTTCCCAACTCTATTTGAACCCATGGTTCTCCCCAACAAGTATCAATCACAATAGAGAGAATAACTAACATGTAGATCTTGGATGTGTCTTATTTGTATTTCATTTTTGTGCCTACAGTTACGATCGAGCAGCTATTCTTGTTTCTTTTCTAAAAAAAAAAAATTAGGGTGGGGAGTTGGGGAGGGATAACAGGGGGAGAAATGCCAGATATAGGTGATGGGGAGGAAGGCAGCAAACCACACTGCCATGTACGTACCTGTGCAACAATCTTGCATGTTCTTCACATGTACCCCAAAACCTAAAATGCAATAAAATATATTTTTTAAAAAGATTTTAAAACCAACAAAACCTGCCTCAAATTGCCAAGTGAAACATGTTTCTCAAATCTATAGAAGTTATTAAATTTTATGTTTAGATTTTATGACGTTTACTTTGAATTATTTATCTGTCTTCATATGCTATCCTATGTTTTCTATCATAAAAAAATGTGTAAGTTATTATAAACTCAGTATTTTAAAATAAAGGGCAGGTGATACAAAAGTGTAGCACATACATTCCACTGATTCCATTCTGTTTACTTACTTTAATTTTTTTCCTGCAGGTCATAGAGCTGAGTATATGACTACAAGGTAGGAAAATATTTTATCATAACTTATAACATGTTTCACTTTTCTCTTTAACAAGAAGCAACCATTTCAGTGCTGAAAGAATTAACATTTTGTTAATAAATACGGGAGATAGTTTTGGCTTGACAAAGCATAGCAACATGAAATGTTTGGGCTTTTCACAAGACTAGGTTTGTTCTGGCTGAAGTGTTTCCCTCTGGAATTGTAAAGCAGAGACAGTAACAAAAACCTAAGTTAAACAGGCTTGGTGTATCTAATCCAGCACACTTTAAGTGTTTCTTAATAGTGTGACAGGACTTTTGATTTGATAGTTTAATTAAAAAAAAATATGATGTGTACATCTATGCATAAGTAGAAAGTATAATTATTTTCTATTCCTATTTTCTTTTGGTCATATAAAAATTATAGCTGGCCAGGCGCAGTGGCTTAGTCTGTAATCCCAGCACATTGGGAGGCTGAGAGGGCTGGATCACCTGAGGTCAGGAGTTCAAGACCAGCCTGGCCAATGTGGTAAAACCCTGTCTCTACTAAAAATACAAAAAAAAAAAAAAATAGCCAGATGTGGTGATGGGCTGTAATCCCAGCTACTCAGGAGGCTGAGGCAGGAAAATCACTTGAACCCGGAGGCAGAGGTTGCAGTGAGGCAAGATCGCGCCACTGCACTCAAGCCTGGGTGACAGAACGAGACTCCGTCTCAAAAAAAAAAAATAAACTGCCACATATGCACCTATGCAATAATCTTGCATGTTTTTCACATGTACCCCAAAACCTAAAATGCAATAAAATAAAAAATAAAAATAAAAATTAGACCTTTATTGAATATCCTTAGGATTTGAGCTCTCTCTGTATTCTCCATTTTGATTCACTTTAAACATTTAACTTGTAACCCATATTCCCATGTTGTACTTTCTTCATTCAGGGAGGATTGTAAAGCTACTACAGAAGGAAGAGCCATTTGGGCAGCAGATTCCAATTTGGGTTGCGGAAAGTTTTGGCAACTTTTCTTTTTCTGTCACCATTTGTGCAACAGCCAGAAATTATCTAATTAGCATAGCAAGATTTTGCACTTTTGAAGTTGAGTTCTCTTTGAAATAAGAGGCATTTAGAACCCTGGTATATCTGTTGCAGTAATTGGCAAGTTGACTTTCAAAGATCTATAATGTTACTGCTGGGCAGCTTATTCATAAGGAAGCCCCTTGTACCTCTTGGTAAACCAACTAGAAAGATACAGCTCCTGACTTTTCCAAACCTAACCAAAGAAAAAAAACACTGAGGTTTTTTTTCACCATGTCAGTGAAAAAGAGGACCATTACCTCTACCTGGTAATATGCAGTTTATAGAGATGTTTTTCATCTATAGTATCCCCTTACACTATCAATTATTTTACCTGTTGTTTCTCAATTATAATTAATCAAAAAAAGATTTTTTAAAAAACAGAAATGTAAATATATTAATTTGCAATGAGAGCTAAAACTGCCAAATAGACTAGATATTCACATCAACCTGACCAGTACTTCCTCTCATGTGGGCATCCTCTATTGGAAACCAATGATCAGGAAGTCATGTGCTAGGCACAGAACCAGAATAGGTCATGCCATTGGAATGTTGAATGGTCCTAGCTCTGTTCGCTTGATGTAGGCGTAGCAGAGCCAGAATCATCAGACCTCCACCATGGAAATTACTCGGATAAGCACTCAGGCAGTTCATTTTCATTCCAAGTTCCTCTCACAATTTTTGTGTGTTCACATTTAACATACTTGAGAATCCTTTGGAGAGGTGATTTTCAGGCCTTTGATAGAAGACTCAGAAGATATCCCTCCATTAGCCAGGATTACCCTGTATCTTCCAGTCATGCGGGGACAATGATTCAGTGCATTGGAGGTTTTTGGCTCCAGCTACAAGATTGGCTTGCTTCATGAATCAGTGACCAAACAAAATTCTAATCTCCTTAGCTTTGTCAGCTTCTCCAGATATCACCAGATGTGAAGCTCTCTTGGACCTTGTTGTCATAACCATGTTTTCTAGTTTCTGTGTTTAATGCTTTGATATCTTGGGGCCTTGCTGACCCCGGAAGGACTTCTGACCCTGGAAGGGGTCAGCAAGGCCCCAAGATATCAAAGCATTAAACACAGAATTGGTTAATCCACCCAAGATTAGCCAATTCATAGCAGTAGTAAGGACTGGCTTGTAAGTGTGCCTTTTGTATGCAAGCCTGGTAATCCACAGCACCTACCTCCAACCACCTCCTTCATCAGGTTCTCACACTTAGGGCCACTATTCCCCTTCCCTAATCCCAGGGCCAGGTATGGGACAATTTAGGGATAGTCCCTATGTCCCAAAACCCACTGGAATCATTCAAATTAGCCTATTCTAAACCTGCTTGCCCAGCTTCTCCCATTCCCTCCAGTGAAAACCACAATAAAGACTCTTGCCCACATTTTCCTTTACCCCTTCTGCCTCCTGACCAACCCTGATGTTTCCTTCTGCAGCCTCCCTGATAGTGGGGCATGTCCCCAACTCTTGGGAACTGTGAGTAACTATCTTGTCAGTAATAGTTGTCTCCTGATCCTCGGCCTCACCATACCTGAATAAAAATAAAATCCACAATCAGTCAATCAATCAATCAATCAAATCCACATTTTAAAACACTTAAAGGAGTGGATGAAATCAAGTACATAGGATTAAACCCTTTGGTGGTTGGTTGTTTTGTTCTTTTTACACTTATAAGATTCCTTCCAATCCCATTACTGGGTATATATCCAAAGGATTATAAATCGTTCTACTATAAGGACACATGCACACGAATGTTCATTGCAGCACAGTTTACAATAGCAAAGACCTGGAACCAACCCAAATGCCCATCAATGATAGACTGGACAGGGAAAATGTGGCACATATACACCATGGAATATTATGCAGCCATCAAAAACGATGAGTTCACGTCCTTTGTAGGGACATGGATGAACCTGGAAACCATCATTCTCAGCAAACTGACACAAGAACAGAAAATCAAACACCGCATGTTCTCACTCATAGGCGGGTGTTGAATAATGAAAACACATGGACACAAGGAGGGGAGCACTACACACTGGGGTCTGTTGGGGGGAAATAGGGGAGGGACAGCAGAGGGTGGGGAGTTGGGGAGAGATAGCATGGGGAGAAATGCCAGATACAGGTGAAGGGGAGGAAGGCAGCAAATCACACTGCCATGTGTGTACCTATGCAACAGTCTTGCATGTTCTTCACATGTACCCCAAAACCTAAAATGCAATTAAAAAAATAAAAAAAGATTCCTTCCTCTGTGAATGGCACAGAATTCATTGTTATAAAAGAGATCTCAGAAATTTCAGCCGTGGTAGGAGAGGATACATTGCCTGGTAGAAGTTTCCATATTCTCTTCTAGATACTCGCAAAGGCTCCTTTTCACCTCGCCAGCACCATGGGACTTCAGGTGTGCTTGCTGTGCACCCCATTCATTGTATGAGCCCATCTCCTGGGAGGTCTTAGAATTTAGCTACAGAAGGCCGTACCAGTATTTGTTTCCATACATGACAGTGTCTTGTGAAGCTAGTTAGGCTTCCATGTAACTTCTTGGGATTTGTTATACGAGCCAGACTTTCTGAACTTAAGCTAAATGAACTAAAAAAGATAAATTTTCCTAGAGAGTCTGAAGCTTAATGAAGGGCTTTACACAATTTCCAAGTGTGGTGTGTATCCTCCTATAAGCCTTGCAATTAAGAAGGAGTTTTATATTAAAACATCCAGAGACAGGTTTCGGGGTTCTCCTTCCTTGTATTTAATTCAGCACAGTAGTAGAAGTTGAGTCAGGTAATTCTGGTCTTCTTTCCACTAATGGGAGAGAGCAGAGGAGATTCCCCTTCTGCAGTAACAGGACAAGGTGATGCAGAGTTTCTGAATATACTGCAGGCTGCACTGGATGTGCACATGTCAGAGAGGATGGCTTATTCACCAGAGCAGACAGGCAGACTGGAGAGGAAGAGAGTCTGCAGTGGCATAACTGAGTACATCCTCATGCTCTACAGATATTTAGATGGTGGAATAGTTTGTTCTAAAGAAATAATAACTCATGCAAGCCTGTATGTCCCCCAAATCAGAAAAAGCAGTGAACCCAAACTATTTTTTTCACTTGTGACCCATTAATAGTTACTTTTGCATAAAATGAAATCCCATTACTACTAGAGGGGTATCAAACAGATGTGATGTTATTTGCATTGGTATTTTGGGCTGAGTGAAGTGGCTCATGCCTATAATCCCAGCACTTTGGGAGGCCAAGGTGGAAGGATTGTTTGAGCCCAGGAGTTCAAGACCAGCCTGTGAAACACAGGGAGATGCCATCCCTACAAAAAATTTAAAAATTTGCTGGGCATGATGGCATGCACCTGTAGTCCCAGCTACTTGGGCTGAGGTGGGAGGATCCCTTGAGCCCAGAAGGTGGAGGCTGCAGTGAGCCATGACGATTCCACTACACTCCAGCCTGGGTAATAGAGCAAGACATTGTCTCAAAAAAAAAAAAAAAAAAAGGTATGAACCTAAAAATGTTATATTTAATTCTTCATTTGGGGATCTACTGGAGCCCTAATCTTTATGACCAGTTGTATCTTACCGTGTGGCTTGTAAACCAAATAAAAAGAATGCTGGTTTGTTAACATTTGGCCAAATAGCTAATGAGTCTACTTGGTAGTGCTTATGATTTTATAACAAACCAGCAAAGAAACAAATGTCAGCTGCAACATACAGGGAAACAGCAATGTGAGTAAACAATTCATATGATTTTTGATACAGAAGTGAAAGTAAATAAATGGAAAACAGGAGGGATGTTTTCCCCTGTGACTGGGGGAGGGGAAGGAACCCAAGATTCTCGTGTTTTGTAATTTTGATGTGACCTATAGATGTTTCATTTATTGTTTGATTTCTTCCATGCTCAGTAATTATATTCCCTTCCCTTAGGCCTCCAAATGTTCCCCCTAAGCCCCAGAAACACAGGAAGTCCAGGCCCCGCTCACAGTATAATACTAAGTTGTTTAATGGGGATTTGGAAACATTCGTCAAGGTACTGGCACCAGCCATCTGGGTGGTTGATCTCCACGCTTCTTAACTATAATGGTCTCAGCCTCTTGTAAGAGGAGGCAGGTCATTATGTCCAAGTCTGTCCTGGGGCTCTTTGCTTTCCCAGAAAATCAATATAATATTTCCTGAAGTCAGAGAGGAAAGAATATTTGGGTTGAGTGCCTTGAGAAGAGAGAATAAATATGGGTATTATGTGGGCACAAAAGAAAGCCCTCTTTATTTTTTTTTTAAGAGCCATAATTTGTGCAGAAAGTTAAAAAGCAACCTGATAAAAATGTTGTCTTTTTACTCATGCAAATGAGATGGCACAAAATAATTTTTAAAGTCTGCTTGTTAGGCTAGCTCTGAAGCACAGCAGGAGTTTTGATTTCCCATGACTTGAGGAATTCATTATATTGAATAAATTGTAAGGCCCTGTGATCTATACCTTGTATCTCTGCTGTGTTTACTCTTCGTCTTCTTTTTCATCCTGTATTTCTGATAATGCTTCTAGCCGAGGACGAAGGAACTCGCACACGAGACATCAGGTATAGTGCTAGAGGGACATGAGGGTGCAGCCTCCTTCACTGTCGGTATCATTTTCAAGTCGCACTCATGCTTGGCTTTAATTAGATTAAGGTTTTTAAAAGAAAAATGTTTGCAGTTGGAAATTAGACAGATTTATAAATAGATTTTACTTAGAAACTATAGAAATCAAACCCTAGAGGAAAAAATGGGTACATTAAACCCTTAGTTTTTACATTATGTCTCTGGCAAATGTATCAAGTGTGATCAAGGGCTTTTATTAGGTAAAGTCAATGTTAAATATAAAATACACGTTTAAGACTAGATTATGGACCCTAGTGTGAATTTTACAAAAAAGAAAAGGGCTTGCTTTCTCCTTTAGAGCTCACATTTTATGGCATGGCTGCCATGTTTCTGCAAACGAAGTTCATTTAGGAAATCACATCATTAATAACCTCCCTTAATGATATGTTACAGGTGTCTTACTTTCTTAGGTCTGTTTATTGAATACGTGTACTAATAATTAAAGCAATGTGCATGTGGCATGTATATGGACAGATAGATACATACATACATAATACATAGATTAAAAACCTCTAGCAGCCTTAAAAATCAGCCCTACTCTGGAGTTAAGTGAAAAGCCACTGAAGAACTAAATAGCAATTACAAATCTACTGCCTTAAGCCTTAAACCCGGAAGAGCCTTATTGGCTCTAATTTAATATAAAATTATTGTCAAATTTGATTATCTAGTTTCCCAGCCCATGGCTTATAAGCAGGGGCAAATTAGATGGAGAGAGAGGAACAATAAAATGAAAGCAATGAGATATTCAGCTGAAGGCCTGGCAGAGAAAGAGAATAGAGAAAAGCTGCAAGAAGCAGACATAGAATTCTGTTGTATTTGATAATACAGTACGAAAATGGCTACTTAAGATGATAGAGAAGCATGTATTATATTTTTTAAATATTTTTCATTAAGAGCAGTTAAAGGAAAGTAAATTGAGGCACTAGAAAATAAATAAACCAGTTATCATGGAAAATTCACTTACAGAAGTTCTTCACTGCCCAGATGGCACATTGAAGAATCTTTGGTAATAGAAATAATACTGAGGGTTCCCTTCCACTTCTAAAAAGGGCTCGATCACTTGAAATCTTCACAATGTCACTGTGAAGACATTTGCAAGAGCAAAACCATTTTTCTCTTTTTCTCATGGGAAAACTGACACTAAGAGACTAGCTTGAATGATAGATGGAATGCACCGCATTGTTATAAAATATTTTCTTACATTTTCTACCTAAGCATCTGAAATCTATAAAATTAAATTAAATCACATACACTCATTACTTTTTGACTACAAAATTCATTATATCTGAATGAAATACTGATCATAGGTTTCTAAAAAAGCAATTAGTAAATGTAAACACAAAAAGCATTTTTTAAAAATATGAAAACCTAAGACATATTTTATTGAGAACTTTCTTAGTGCAAACATTTTCCTTTTAATAACCTTTTATTCTTTGCTTTTCTTTTTGTTTACTAAGTTCAGCAGAGATGTAAACTAATGGTCTCCTTTTATCACTTACATGTAAAAATGTGTTGCTTTTAGATTAGTGTTCCATGAATTGTTTGTATAGTTTACTTCCTCTAAAACACTTATATCTTAAAGAAAAATCCTTTCACATATTTAGTAAGTTGTGATATAATTACATTGCTGTTCTTGAGCTAACTAGTCCACACTAAGCTGTTTTTATTATTAAGACTCTTCTTTAAGAAATTAATAAAATTTGTGCTCCTAAAACAATTAACTAATTAGAGAAACTTAATATAGGCTCAAGAAGTAATTGAGCCATTATCTGGTTTATACGCTGATTAGATTGTCTTAAAACCTAAAATAAGACAATCCCTCAAGAAGTATATTACCCATTCTAGGAATACTAAAGAGTTTAAATTGCTGAACTGCATTATTCCCAATCCTTCCCCCACTGCTTAATTGGAAAGGTTAATGGATTCTGAATCATTCGAATATATTAAGATAACCAACTTTTTCTTGCATTTCAAAATAAAATTTCTCATGAATTAATATCTGATGTTAGCCAACCATTTTTGAGCCCCATGGTTTTGTTGTTGTTGTTTTTTAAGATCTAATTCCTGAAAAAGCAGAGTCTTAAAAGTATATGAAAAGTAATTCTGTCATCAGTAGCTTTCTTTAACTTCATGGAATACATGGCATCGGTACATATTTAACTGTGACCTCAGCAGCTTTTCATCTCATTTGTCATCCTATACATGTTTTAAAGCATTGCCGCAATTTACATTTGTTCCGTAGAAGGCAATGACTGTTTTACAAGATGCGGGGAAAGAAGGCCCAAAAATATTCCTTTCTAGAAAAATGAAATCTACTGGGATATACATTTGTGTCATTTATTTGCTTCCTTCTTAAAATATGAAAACATAACAATGAAAAACCTATAAGTTCTGATGCAAACTAAATAAATACGTGCTTGAATTATCTCTGTAACAATTCTCATATTATGCATTATAGACATGGAAGCCCTTTTATAACCTGTCATCTAGGTGATGTAGTCTCAGGGATGTCAAAGAATCCTGAGATGGCTGAAAGGTTGTCTTTCGTGTGAATACAGCCAATCAACCTGAAGATACTATGATTATAATACACAGAGTTCTTTTTTAAGTCCATTAAAGATTGTGCCCACCCACTTGTGGCCGGGCACGGTGGCTCAAGCCTGTAATCCCAGCACTTTGGGAGGCCGAGGCGGGTGGATCACGAGGTCAAGAGATCGAGACCATCCTGGTCAACATGGTGAAACCCCGTTTCTACTAAAAATACAAAAAATTAGCTGGGCGTGGTGGTGCATGCCTGTAATCCCAGCTACTCGGGAGGCTGAGGCAGGAGAATTGCCTGAACCCAGGAGGCAGAGGTTGCGGTGAGCCGAGATCGCGCCATTGCACTCCAGCCTGGGTAACAAGAGCGAAACTCCGTCTCAAAAAAAAAAAAAAAAAAAAAAAGATTGATCACTTGTATAAATAAGCTTTTAAAAATGAGTTATTCACATATTCATTTTGGTATGTGAGTCTTAATATAAGCAAAAGAGATGAGTTAGCTTTTGACATCTCTAGGCACAGCAGAGTAAGTTGAAAGAGGATTGCCTTAAATGTATTTAATTTGGTTTGCTCCAGAACTGCAAAAAACCCTCTTTAATTCCTGTTAAACTGTAAGCCTTATCATGTGGGGTTTATACTTCTCCCTTGAGGTTAACTGGTTTCCATCCCTTTACCCAGGACTCGGGACAGGTTATTCCCCTCATTGTGGAAAGCTGCATTCGGTTCATCAATCTCTATGGTAAGCCATAAACTACAGAATTCTTATTTTTAAAAAATCACTAGAAGTGTTTCAGTAAATTTACTCCCTGGGAAAGGGAGTACCTAGACAATGTGATAGGGTTTTTATTCTCTTTCCCTTCTTTTCTCTTTAGGTCTTCAGCATCAGGGGATTTTCAGAGTGTCTGGTTCCCAGGTGGAAGTCAATGATATTAAAAATTCATTTGAGAGAGGTAATTGCACATCTATCCCTATAAGCAAACCATGTTAAAAAGTCGTCATGTTCTGTAAACTGAAGTGCCACCCTTATTCTGTATATCCTCAAAACCTTTCTCTTTGTATTTAATACATTAGGGGTGCAGCGGTAAGAATCCATTCAGAATAGCTGAGAAATGGGACCAAAACTATCAGCCCTTGTTATTAAAATTAGAAAAGCATATGAATTCTGCATCCCGGTTGAGGACTGACATTGATAATTGGTGCCAGGTGTATCAAATGTGGGGCTGAAAGGGTTCTAGAAGCATGGCCAGGACAGCCCTGGGCCTAGACAGCAGGTGAGGGAGGCAGCTCCTCCCAGCTGCCCAGCTGCTCCCTTTGCTGGGAGCTCTTTCCTCCCTTCCTCTTCTCACCATCCTCAGACTCCTTCCCTGTGACCCTAGGGGTTGCCTTATGCTTGTTCATAACTGGCTGTCCAGTTTTACTAAACTGGGTCATATACCGTATATATTATTTTTTTCAATGTCAATACTTTATGTTCCCTTAATTTTTTATTTTTTAACTATTATGGGTACCTAATGGTATTATGTATTAATAGGATACAGATGATGTTTTAACACGGACATACTGTGTGTAATGATCACATCAGGGTAACTGGGGTGTCCATCACCTAAAGTACACATCATTTCCTTATGTTAGGAACATTCCAATTAGCACATTATAATTAGCAAAGCTGCACACCTTTGACATCTCTAGGCACAGACCTAGAATCATATCAGACTCTCAGCTACTAATCAATCATGTGATTTGGGTCTAGTCACTCAATTCCTATTTTGCCTCTGTTTCCTCATCTGCAAAACTGTAAAACTTGATGGTTAGAGCAGAGCAGCCACATGTGCCAAGTCTCATGCATTGGCCATCTTCAGGAATAGCTAAAATATGGTAAAGTATCCAGTTCTGTGCTAGCCACCACAGGCAAAATACACTATCATTTTTCCTTGAAAATTTTCCTGGTATTTGTTATTTGTGATCTGCTTGGGTGAGGCTTTCTCACAGTGGGCAAAAATAATAGTAATTATTATATTCTGATAAATTCATGTTCAGCAATTTCTTGCCTTAGGAACAGAGAAAAGGGAACAACAGATCCCTAAAAATAAAGTGCCCTAAGAAGCAAAAATAAATGTTAAAATGCAATGCACACTTTTTATGAACTTTAGAAGCATAAAACTGTAAATAAAAAATAGAGTTTGATTTAAGGCTGTATATTATGTTGAACTTCTTAAGGATTTTATCTCTGAGAGGAACACTAACCAGACTAGTTGCCTAATATTTTAAAGTTGTTTACCATAAAGAATAGTATAATTTTATATTTGTGATATATTTTTTAATTCCCACTTTTTATACAAATTCCTTGGTAACGTGAAAGATACATTTTCAAGTTACTCTAGCTGATTTTAGAGCCTCCCTCTGCTCAAAACAGCTTTCACATGTGCTTTGAACACCACCATGCCACTTTGAGAAATAGCTACTTACTTAATTGTAGGTGTTCACAATTCAGTGGAGCCTATGACATTTCTGATAAATTTTGCTGACCCATATAGCATAGCCAGATGGACCTATGGTGTGTCTTTTTCCCAGTAGGGTAAGAAACACAGGATGCAGTGTCTGAATTCATGTCAAACTAAGATTACAGATTTCAACTTAAAAAGGGGGGGGGGTTGGGTAAAATTATAAATCCCACAATATTTTATTTAAAGATTTGGGTAACTTGTAAGGGATTATTTAGTAGCATAAGATTTTAAAAACTTTATTTTAGCCAACTATTTTTAGGTTAATCATGGGGTGGGATATCTAAACCAATTATTTTAATTTTAGTACCATGTAATCTTTCATAAAGCATAATTAAAAGATACATGTATATATAGCAATGTGTGTGTATGCATAGAAATATATTTTTGTTCAGAGAAGAAAAACCATTGTAAATGCACCAAATTTTTTTTTTAGGTGAAAATCCTTTGGCTGATGACCAGAGTAACCATGATATTAACTCAGTTGCTGGCGTTCTGAAGCTCTATTTCCGTGGGCTGGAAAACCCCCTCTTTCCTAAGGAAAGATTTAATGATCTGATTTCTTGTATCAGTAAGTGGACATTTTTTTCATCTTTTCCTACTAGAATTCTTTCACTAACCAACTTCCTGGAAAAGGCAGTGGCCCACCTCCGCACACCCCTACCCCCACCATTACCCCATGACCACCATATTTCTGAGACCATTTGTTTTCTTTTTGGATCCAGTGTGAGTCATCCTCCCAGCTGTGGCCTCGCCCTTGACTGAGTGGGCTTTCCTCCTGAACATCCTCTGGCTCCAGAAAGCCAGGAGCTTCCCACTCATGGCTGGAATTGAGCAGAAAGGCAGATGCCAGCCGCCTAAGGGAAAGGAGGAAGTTGTAAGCTGGGAAATGTGACCTTTTCTTGGCTTTTGGTTCTTGGTTTTCTCAGCCAGTTTTAGGAGTGGGGTAATTTATCCATCTTTGAATGTTATTTCAAGAAATGGGTAAAATGAGATCAAAGATCCTTATTACAGTGCAGGAATACCAGGTGGTAATTATCTGTCAGTGGGCAACCCAAGCTAATAGGCAGAGTTGCTCTGGGATTGTGTATGATATATTATGAAACCAGTAATCATTGGCAAAGTAAAGCATTGCTGTTTACTTCAGTGAGGGCTTTTTGATACTATACAAAAAAAGGTGAAAATAATGATACCATGAATTAATTATTAGCCACAATCAGGATCCATGCATCTAAAAATGCAGTGCCCCTTTTAAGTCCAAGTTCCCAGCAAGAGTCTAGAGCTGACATCAAACACTTAGGCTTCAGAATAATCAACTTTTTACTCTTAATAAGGAAATCTCCCTCCAGTCCCCCCACCCACACCTGAATCAACAAGTCCTATTGATTTGGCCTCCAAAAGAAAATCTTGCTACTCATCCCTCCTTCCCCATTCCCATCACGTTGCTTTCTCACTAGGGATAATTAGAATCTCTTAAATGGACTCTAATTCTAGATTTTGCCTTCCTTTCCCAACACCTACCCCCTGACCCTGGCCCTGCATCATTCCATTCTCCACACTACACCTGGAGTCAAAAACAAACTGAGTTGCTTGCCTTCTCCCCTTTTCAAAATTTATTTTAATATTTCCCACATAAAAGCAAACTCCAGGCCAGGCATGGTGGCTCACACCTGTAATCCCAGCACTTTGGGAGGCCAAGGCGGGTGGATCACCTGAGGTCAGGAGTTCGAGACCAGACTGGCCAACATGGTGAAACCACGTCTCTAAAAAAACAAAAAAAAAAAAAAGAAAGAAAGAAAAAAAAAAAGCAAACTCCCTAAGGTAGGCTGATTGCTTGAGGCCAGTAGTTCGAGACCAGCCTAGGCAACATGGCAAAATGCCATCTCTACTAAAAATAAAAAATTAGCTGGGCAGGGTAAAATGCACCTGAATTCCCAGCTTCTTAGGGAGGCTGAAGCAGGAAGATCACTTGAGTCTGGCAGACAGAGGTTGCAGTGAGCCGAGATCATGCCACTGCACTCCAGTCTGCGTGACAGAGCAAGACTCTGTCTCAAAAAAAAAAAAGACAAACTCCATGGCATGGCCAATTCATAGAATTGAATTCTTCCTCTCTCTGATCTTTCCTACTGCTGCACAGCCCTCTCCTGCTACCCTACCATGTTTACTATATGTTTCAAACTGTACACATGGCAGGCCATTTCCCACCTCCATCGCCTTGTCTATGCTGTTTCCTCTGCTGTCCCTGATAACCATTCAACATCTGCTACGAAGGCTTTGCCGAATTGGCACTCCTCCTATAACTCTGTCCTCCCTACCACTCCAAGCAGGATTAATCACTTTCTCCTCTACCAGTATTCTACTGGGTACCTATGTCTATAATTTTTCTGATCTCCCACGTTACAATTTTTTTAACCCCTCTGTCTCCTACTACTAGAGAAAGAGTGTAGGGAGTAGGTTAAGAATGGAGGCTCTGGATTCAAAGAGCCTAGTTCAGGTCCTGGCTCTGCCACATACTCATCAGCTATGTGACCTTATACAGGTTTCTTAAGCTCTCTGCACCTCAGTTTTCTCACCTATAAAATAGGAAGAACATTAATCCTTACATAATAGGGTTGTGAAAATTTAGTGAACTAATACATGTAAAATGCCAAGAAGAGTGCCTTGCACAGAATATGCTCAATGAAGTGGCCACAGTTAGCTCCACGGGCCTGTGGATTTATGGATTACTCAGTTTTGCAGCCCTAACATTTGGCCAGTCCCAGATGTTAGGAATTAGTTAATTCCTGGAGCATGTTAAGTTAAATAGAATTTAGATTAAATGAATTGAAAAGTCAAGATTCCACCACAAGTTCTTTGTCTGGCATCAGTGCCTAGCATCCTGGCTCCAGTTGGAGATATCCCCAGTCATAATCCTCCCGCTCACCCCAGTCTGATGTCCCATTGGAATTTAGAAGTACAGCTGCATGTCCATTCCACAGCCCTTGCATAGCCTGAGTCATCACAGTGAACCTCTGACCCAGCTGGAAAGAAATGAAAAGGAGGTGTCTCACTTGTGGAATTCTCCTTTGGCCATGTCCAGAGATTTTCCTCACATCCTAGCCAAAAAGCTGAAGTCTAGAAAAATAACAAGTGCTGTTGTACAATGCTTAGTGGTTTTCTAAGTCCATACATCGTATCAGCTGTAACATTGACATGTACCAGTTGGATAAAGAGCATTGGGCCATATTGTCAGTTACCATTATAGAATCATTTCATGCTTTTGTTGGATAAAGAATATTATTTCATAGTGGTTTTTAATAACTGAAGCTATAGAGTCAGAAAGATCTAGGTTCAAATCCTAGCTTTGCCACTTTCCAACTTTGTAAACTTGGACAAATATTAATACTTAATCTTATTAAATAGCTGTTTCTTCATTTACTTCATAGAGTCTATGTGAAGAATAAATGAGATAATCCATGTAAAACGTTTAACATCATGCCTGGCACATAGTAACCCTCAGTAAGTGTTGCCAGCTGATATCATTACTTCTATTACAATTACTCTGACTATAAACTCTGGTCACATACGCCAATACCTGGATTAGCCACTTATCAATCCGTCTGTTCTGTTACATGTGTGTTTCTTTGGCATAATTAACTCACATAAATTTAGAATTATTAGTGTTATCCTCAAGTTACATTGTTTCCAGCATGATTTTTCCCAGCATATTAAATGTTTTGTAACAATCAGTGTCAAGCTTTCTCGCAATTACAGTCAGATTTAGCAAATATGTAAACTACAAGAAAAAAATCTATGGAGATATCCTTCATGTAAATGGTTCCTGCAGTGCTCAAGTGCAAACGAACAAGCTACAATGACATTCCGTCCTGTATTAAAACAATAGATTAATGAAAATCAATGGATTAAAACTCCTTGGATTTTATTAGGATCGTTAATGTTTTTATTAGTGATCTAGTTACAAAGTTTCATAAATGTTGAGTAGTCTGCCCAACGCTAGCTATTTTTCTCCTTAAGTCTTGTTATTTTTAGTGCAGTTTTACAGGATGGCAGGTTTTTCAAGAACATACGTATTGACACTAAAAACCTCTTTATATAACAACCCCTTATCCTCCAACATTTAACCTCTTAAGAAAAAGAGGATTCTTGGATGTTATTGATTTATCTCTAAGCAAGCATTTTTTCTTATCAATGTGACCATAATGCATTTTTCCTGGATTTTCCTGCATTTTTCCTGGATTTTCAATAAATTCCTTGAGAATAGCATAATACATCTTTTATCATTGTATCCCCTCATCAATATTGCAAACGTTCAATGATTTGAATCAAGTTGATTAATTGCCTACAATGTATAAAACTTTCTAGGGATTCAGAAACTTGATTCTTGCATTTAAGAGCTTAAAATATAGCAGGAAAGGTAAGATATTTACAAATAAATGCAGGCTAAGTTAATATACAATAGAAACAAAGATTTTGAAATTTTAGAGGAAAGAGAGATCTGAGTGATAGATTGTTTTTACCCTTGTCATCTTGTAGCATTGCTGTAATTGGGTTTGATTTTCCCTATTAAAGTAATTTCACATGACAGTTATTTTGTATAGAAAAATCTTCCCTTTTCATCTTTTTTAAGAGTTTGCATAAGTCTCTGGATCACTCACTACTTTTTGCTTACCTATTTTTGGATTGTTTGGGGAAAGGGGTGTGTGTGTGTGTGTGTGTATGTGTGTGTGTGATGAGTTATTATCCAGCCATGTTTATGCTTTTTGGATTGTTTGGGGAAAGGGGTGTGTGTGTGTGTGTGTGTGTGTATGTGTTTGATGAGTTATTATCCAGCCATGTTTATGCTTTATGACCCTGAATGACCATGTTCTTTGGAACAAATATATGCAGTAAAGGAAATTTATCTTAGCATTCTTTTTTTTTTTTTAATGCACTGTTTTCCAATTTACTATAAATTTCTTTTTAAAAATTACTTATCTGGATGAGGACATGGTAAAATCAAATGCAACATAAATATGAAGTGGCAAACTTGGTAGTTTCTCAGTTTCTCACCCAAGAGTTATTTTGTTTTGTTTTGTTTTAACCATCCACTTTATAAGTGGTTTTGTCAATGCTCCAGGTCATACCCACAAAGTCTGGGCAGCTTCTAGAATATCCCTGTATCATAGCTCTGAGATTTCCTAGGGCATAAGTTTAAGTGACTTGCCCTAGAAAAGCCACTCAAGTAATTCATGTTTTTCTCTGGCTGCCTCAAAAGGCTGTGAGCCCAGATGAAACATTTGCACTTCATTTTGCATTAGGTGTTATTATTTAAGTGACTATTTGGATACAAGGAAACAGTTTCTTAAGGGAGAATTTTTTTTCCTATCACAAAACCAACATGTAGTCATTGTAGAGTACCAGAAAAATACACAAAAGCATGTCAAACAAGATATTGTCTATCAAAATTTCATAATTCTACTACCCAAAGAGAACCAATGTTGTGTGCACAATTTTTTTTTTTTTTTTTTTTTTTTTTTTTTTACACACAGGGTCTTGCTGTGTTGCCCAGGTTGGACTGAAACTCCTGGGCTCAAGCAGCCCACATGCCTCAGCCTCTCAAGTTGCTGGGACTATAGGTGTATACCACTATGCCTGGCTTAGGCTTTTTAATATTCATCTGCACATACAACTTTTTTAAAAGCCAAAGTGGAACTGTACTATCCATCCTGTTTGTAACTTTCTTTTTAACTTTTATATTATAGAAAATTTCAAACGCCTACAAAAGGAAACAATAATATAATGAACTCCCATATAAGCAATCACCTAGCTTGAACAATTTTTATTTCTCGCCAAATTTGTCTTACCTATACCCGCTCCATCATTCCATCATCCCTCTGACACAATATCATTCATTCCTCTGTGTGTATGTCCCTCCAGGAGATGAAGAACTCTTCTGTTTTTTTAGAGATGGAGTCACCCTCTGTCACCCAGGCTGGAGTGCAGTGGTGCGATCTCAGCTCACCACAACCTCCGCCTCCCAGGTTCCAGCAATTCTTCTGCCTCAGCCTCCTGAGTAGCTGGGAGTACAGGCGTCTGTCACCATGCCTGGGTAATTTTTGTATTTTTAGTAGAGATGGGGTTTCATCGTGTTGACCAGGGTGGTCTCGATCCCCTGACCTCAGGTGGTCCACCCGCCTCGGCCTCCCAAAGTTCTGGGATTACAGGAGTGAGCCAATGCACCCAGCCAAACTCCTTTTCTATCATGTTTCCTATCACAAAACCAACATGTAATCATTGTAGAGTACTTGAAAAATACACAAAGCACAGAGAACAAAATTCTGTCCCCAATAATGCCACTACCCAAAGAGAACTACGGGCATGTACACATTTTGTGTACAACAAACAACAGCAAATATACGTTTCATGTTAATATACAACATAACCACAATACCATTATCATACCCTTAAAAAGCAACAATAATTCCTTAAATCATCAAATGGGTAGTCAGTGCTTTTTTAAAGTAATTACTTATGTTGGTGCAAAAGTTATTGCAGCTTTTGCCATTACTTTGAGTGGCAAAAACCATGATTACTTTTGGACCAAGCTATGTTATGCAATTAACATGTTATCACTGTGGAAAAATTATAAACTAAGAACAAATCATAATTTCTCTACACAGAGATAGTGATAATGTTTTTACTATCTTTCCAGAGTTTTTCCATAGTACCTGTGTACTTTGTAAAGCAGCTTTATTGAGATATAATTCTCATACTCTACAATTTATCCATTAAAGAGTACGTCAGTGGTTTTTAGTCTAGTCACAAAATTATGCAACCATCACCACAATCAATATATAGTACATTTTTATTACCCCCAAAAGAAACCCCAATTAACAAACATTGGCAATTACTTTCCATTTACTCATAACCACCACCACCCCTGGCCCTAGGCAATCACTAATCTATTTTCTGTCTCTATAGATTTGCCTGTTCTGGCCATTTCATATGAATAGAATTATACAGTACATTGTCCTTTGTGATTGGCTTTCACTTAGCATAATGTTTTCAAGGATCATCCATGTTACAGTATGTATTAGTACTTCATTTTTTTTATTGCCAAATAATAATCCATTTTGTGGATATACCACTCCTGTATACTCCTCATAAAAATTGTATTGTACCAAGTACTGCTAATGGATGAGAGGTTTCTTTTTGAAGTGACGAAAATGTTCTGAAATTGATTGAGGTGATCTTGTACAACTCTGAGTATACTAAAAGTCATTGGTAAATTGTAAATGGGTAAATTGCATGGTATATGAATTATATCCCAATAAAGCTGTTGTAAAAAAAAAAAAAAAAAAAAAGTTGTTTTTGAGACAGGCTCTCACTCTGTTGTCCAGTGGCGTGATCACAGCTCACTGCAACCTCTGCCTTCCAGGCTAAAGCGAGACACCCACCTCAGCCTCCCAAGTAGCTGGGACCACAGGCATGCACCACTACACCCAGCTAATTTTTGTATTTTTTTGGTAGAGACGGGGTTTCACCACGTTGCCCAGGCTGATCTTGAACTCCTGGACTCAAGCAGTCCACCTGCCTTGCTCTCCCAAAGTGCTGGGATTAAGGAATGAGCCACTGTGCCTGGCCAAGCTGATGTAAAAAATTTTGTCATGCTGTACTGCCTCTTCATAAACCACTTTGTAAAAACTCAATAATATTATTTTCAAAATATAGCTTTTAGCGACCCTATAATGATTTCTATTTTATGTAACAAATCCCCTAGTTTAGACATTTAGATTGTTTCCAGTGATTTTGCAATTATACCAAAATACTATCATGAGCCTCTTAGTACCTACATTTATTTGCCTTTTCTGATTATTTCATGAAAAAAGCTTTTGAACTCTTTTTCTGGTGCTCTAATGTATGTTTTCACTACAAAAATTTCTTTCAGCATTATTGACATACATGGTAGTTTTCTCTCTGAATTCTAAATTTCTGTTTGATGCTTTATAATAATGTTATTAAATTTTCCTTTATCTTTAAAAATATTTAATAGACTGAGTATCTGAACTGAGTAGGTAAAGATCTCTAGTCTAAAAGTCAAGTTTATTTACTAACCTCAATATGAAAATTCAGTGGAACAGGAAACATCTACATATGTATTTCTTTTTTGTTTTGTTTTGTTTTTTTGAGACGAAGTCTCAGTTACCCAGGCTGGAGTGCAGTAGCGTGATCTTGGCTCACTATAACCTCCGCCTCCCAGGTTTAGGCAATTCTTCTCCCTCAGCCTTCCGAATAGCTGGGCCTACAGGCACCCACCACCACGCCTGGCTAACCTTTGTATTTTTAGTAGAGATAGGGTTTCATCATATTGGCCAGAATGGTCTTGAACTCCTGACCTTGTGATCCGCCCACCTCAGCCTCCCAAAGTGATGGGATTACAGGCGTGAGCCACCATGCTCAGCCTCATCTATGCATGTATTTCTATAGAGCTGTTATTTAGGAGAGAAATCAATGGTTTAATTCACAGAAGTCAGTCTATTAAACAATTATATACAAAGGTTTGATTAACATCTTGACATTGTTAGAGTGAACCTAAAAATGTCCTGAAACTGGTAGATTCATCTTGAATGCCAGTTGTGAGGCCATGGAACTCACAAGTATTTGTATACCCACTGTTAAATAAACAGTTTCTAAATGTGGGCACCAAGGAATTTCTTTCTCTATCTTCATACCTAAGGAGAAATTTGCATCTTGTGATTTATTATTTGTTTTCTGGCAAACAAATACTTCTGCAAATAGTCCACAGAAGAACCAGTATTTTCAGAGTGATGACCATTTGAACTTTTTGCCATTTGCTGAAGTAACTTGTGTTTTATGGTAAATTTTTCACATGCATTTACATGGAGCTGTCAAACCCTCCTGCTGGGAAGTTGGGACGCTAACATGAGAACCTTGCATTGCTGGGAAAAGAACATAAATTAGCCCAGGGAGCTTTGAATGCCACTTTTACCTAATTACATGAGACCTTGAATTGTGGAAACAAAGCCCAGCTTAAAAGAAATCCAAATGAAATACTGATTTTCCTCACTGACAACTTTTCTAAGGGGAAGAAAAGACCCATCTTTCACTCCAGCATGAAATTGTGAAAGACCATGAATTGCCACACTCAGAGCCAGCTAGGAACGCACATTCATCAGTGTGTCAGCAGCAACCATAAATTTTGCCCGCTAACTGGACTCAGGAGAGTAAATGAGTTGTTTGTACCAGAGCAAAGCTCCTGTGGGATGCACACCGTGCGCCCTTTGAGCAGCCAGCCAGGTAGAATTGTGAGTGCTGCTCACAGCCATCACAGTTGCAAGCCTTCAAGATGGATAGATTGCTACTACCTCAGGAATGCCAGCAGTTCTGTTTTGCTTCGATTTATATTGACTGTAGTTATAGAGAATGTACATCTGCCTCACATAACCTTAGTCTTTTTGGTTTCACATATGTCCTCATTGCTTTTCTCCTAAAATCTTTCATTTGCATCGCACAGGCATGCATTTTTTATTGTGGCAACGTGCATATATAACATAAAATTTACCATGTTAATGATTAAGTGTACAATTCTATGTTCAGTTCGGTGTACACTTAAAAATCATTAACATGGTAAGTTTTATGCTATATATGCATGTTACCACAATAAAAGATGCATGCCTGCGGGATGCAAATGAAAAACGGATAGTGTTGATGATTGTGAACAGCATTAAGTACATTCACAATCATCACCACTATCCATTTCTGGAACTTTTTCATCTTCCCAAACAGAAACTTGGTACTAATCAAACAGTAACTCCCCATCCTCCTGCACCTCCACCCGAGTCCTGCATTCTCTCTTCTACTTTCTGTCTCTATGCATTTACCTATTCTAGGTACCTAATATAAGTGGAATCATGCAATATGTGTTCTTTTGTGACGGGCTTCACTTAGCATGGTGTCCTCAAGTCTCATTCATGTTGTAGCATGTGTCAGAAAGTCCTTTCTTTTTAAGGCTGAATAATACTCCATTGTGTACACGTACTACATTGTGCTTATCCACTCGTCTGTCAGTGAATATTTAGGTTGTCTCCACCTTTTGGCTATTATGAATAATGCTACTCTGAAACTGGTGTACAAATATTTGTTCCCTCGATTCTTTTTAAATAAAATTTCAAAACTGCTTTTAAGAGGTAGAGGGACTAAGTGTAGAACTGAGAGATAGAAACAAGGGTATCTTGAATAAAGATCAAACTTCTTGAGGCTGGGCATGGTGATTCATGCTGTAATCCCAGCACTTCGGGAGGCTGAGGCAGGCAGATCACTTGAGGCCAGGCGTTTGAGGCCAACCTGGACCATGTGGCAAAACCCCATCTCTACTAAAAATACAAAAATTAGTCAGGCATGGTGGTGGGCACCCATAATCCTAGTTACCTGGGAAGCTGAGGCATCAGAATCACTTGAACCCAGGAGGTGGAGGTTGCAGTGAGCTGAGATCACCCCACTGCACTCCAGCCTGGGTGACAGAGTGAGACTCCGTCTCAAAAACAGTAACAACAACAAAACCTCTTGGAAGTAATGCCTTTGCCCTGTAGTTATAGAGAATGTAGCCTCCAGAGTGACTTGCCATCTATGGGATTTGACAAATATTAAACATGAATAATATAGTAACAGTGGTTCTTTTTACATCCTTTTTATTTTTTAATTGTACTTTGGGCTCTGGGGTACATGTGCACATCCTGCATCCTGCAGGATTGTTGCATAGGTACATACATGCCATGGTGGTTTGCTGTCTCCATCCCCCCAAACCCTCCCCACCCCGTTGACTACATCAGGCATTTCTCCCAGTGTTTTCCCTCCCCATCCTCCCCGCCCCGTGCTGTCCCTCTCCTCCCCTCCCCTCCATGCCCCCTCCACCTATCCCAGTGAGTGTTGTTCCCTTCCCTGTGCCCAAGTGTTCTTATTGTTCGTCACCTGACTATGAGTGAAAACGTGTGGTGTTTGGTTTTCTGTTCTTGTGTCAGTTTGCTGAGAATGATGGTTTCTAGATTCATCCATGTCTCTACAAAGGACATGAACTCGTCATTTTTTTATGGCTGCGTAGTGTTCCATGGTGTATATGTGCCACATTTTCTGTGTCCAGTCTATCATTGATGGGCATTTGGGTTGGTTCCAGGTCTTTGCTATTGTAAACAGTGCCACAATGAACATATATGTTCATGTGTCTTTATAATAGAACGATTTATAATCCTTTGGGTATATACCCAGTAATAGGATTGCTGGGTCAAATGCAATTTCTATTTCTAGATCCTTGAGGAATCGACACACTGTCTTCCATAATGGTTGAACTAATTTATACTCCCACCAACAGTGTAAAACTGTTCCTTTTTCTCCACATCCTCTCCAGCATCTACGTTGTCTCCAGATTTTTTAATGATCGCCGTTCTAACTGCCGTAAGAGGGTATCTCACTGTGGTTTTGATTTGCATTTCTCTAATGACCAGTGATGATGAGCATTTTCTCATATGTTTGTTGGCCACATATATGTCTTCTTTTGAAAACTGTCTGTTCATCTCCTTCGCCCACTTTTGAATGACTTTGTTTTTTTTCTTGTAAATCTGCTTTAGTTCTTTGTAGATTCTGGATATTAGCCCTTTGTCAGATAGGTAGATTGCAAAAGTTTTTTCCCATTCTGTTGGTTGCCAGTTCAATCTAATGATTGTTTCTTTTGCTGTGCAGAAGCTCTTAAGTTTAATTAGGTCCTATTTGTTTATTTTGGCTTTTGTTGCCATTGCTTTGGTCTTTTAGTCATGAAGTCCTTGCCCCTGCCTATGTCCTGAATGGTGTTGCCTAGGTTTTCTTTTAGGGTTTTTATGGTATTAGGTCTTATGTTTAAATCTTTGATTCATCTTGAGTTAATTTTTGTATAAGGTGTAAGGAAGGGGTCCCATTTCAGCTTCCTGCATATGGCTAGCCAGTTTTCCCAACGCCATGTATTAAACAGGGAATCCTTTACCCATTCCTTGTTTTTGTCAAGTTTTTCAAAGATCAGATGGTTGTAGATGTATGGTGTTGCTTCCGAGGCCTCTGTTCTGTTCCATTGGTCTATATCTCTGTTTTGGTACCAGTACCATGCTGTTTTAATTACTGTAGCCTTATAGTATAGTTTGAAGTCAGGTAGCATGATGCTTCCAGCTTTGTTCTTTTTGCTTATGATTGTCTTGGCTGTGCAGGCTCTCTTTTGGTTCCATATGAAGTTTAAAGTGGTTTTTTACAGTTCTGTAAAAAAGGTCAATGGTAGCTTGATGGGGATAGCATTGAATCTATAAATTACTTTGGGCAGTATGGCCATTTCACAATATTGACTATGCCTAAACATGAACATGGAATATTTTTCCATCTGTTTGTGTCTTCTCTCATTTCCTTGATCAATGGTTTGTGGTTCTCCTTGAAGAGGTCTTTTACATCCTTTGTTAGTTGTATTCCTAGGTATTTCATTCTCTTTGTAGCAGTTGTAAATGGGAGTTTGCTCATGATTTGGCTGTCTGTTTGTCTGTTGTTGATGTATAGGAATGCTTGTGATTTCTGCACATTTATTTTGTATCCTGAGACTGCCAAAGTTGCTTATCAGCTCGAGGAGGTTTTGGGCTGAGATGATGGGGTCTTCTAAATATACAATCATGTCTGCAAATAGGGACAATTTGACTTCTTCTTTTCCTAATTGAATGCCCTTTATTTCTTTTTCTTGCCTAATTGCTCTGGCTAGGACTTCCAATACTATATTGAATAGGAGTGGTGAGAGAGAGGGCATCCTTGTCTAGTGCCACTTTTTAAAGGGAATGCTTCTTGGTTTTGCCTGTTCAGTATGATATTGGCTGTGGGTTTGTTGTAAATAGCTTTTAGTATTTTGAGATATGTTCCATTGATACCTAGTTTATTGAGAGTTTTTAGCATAGATTCTGGTACATTATGTCTTTGTTCTCATTGGTTTCAAAGAACATTGTTATTTCTGCCTTCATTTCATTGTTTATCAATTCATCATTCAGGAGCAAGTTGTTCAGTTTCCATGTGATTGTGCAGTTTTGAGCGCTTTTCTTAAACCTGAGTTCTAATTTGATTGCACGGTGGTCTGAGAGACTGTTATGATTTCCGTTCTTTTGCATTTGCTGAGGAATGATTTACTTCCAATTATGTGGTCAGTTTTAGAGTAAGTACAATGTAGTGCTGAGAAGAATGTATATTCTGTGGATTTGGGGTGGAGTGTTCTATAAATGTCTATTAGGTCCACTTGGTCCAGATCTGCATTCAAGTCCTGGATATCCTTGTTGACTTTCTGTCTCGTTGATCTGTCTGATATTGACAGTGGAGTGTTAAAGTCTCCCACTATTATTGTATGGGAGTCTAAGTCTCTTTGTAAGTCATTAAGAACTTGCTTTATGTATCTGGGTGCTCCTGCATTGGGTACATATGTATTTAGGATTGTTAGCTCTTCTTGTTGCATTGATCCTTTTACCATTATTGTTAGGTCTTCTTGTTGCAATGCCTTTCTTTTTCTCTTTTGATCTTTGTTCGTTTAAAGTCCATTTTATCAGAGAGTAGGATTGCTACCCCTGCTTTCTTTTGCTCTCCATTTGCTTGGTAAATCTTCTTCTATCCCTTTATTTTGAGTCTATGTGAGTCCTTGCACATGAGATAGGTCTCCTGAATACAGCACACCAGTGGGTCATAACTTTTTATCCAGTTTGCCAGTCTGTGTATTTTGATTGGGGCATTTAGGCCATTTACATTCAATGTTAATATTGTTACATTTGAATTTAATCCTGCCATTTTGTTTTGCCTGTTGTTTTGACTCAGTTTCTTCATTGCATCGTTAGTCTTTACAATTGGATACATTTTTGCAGTGGCTGGTACTGGTTGTTCCTTTCCATGTTTAGTGCTTCCTTCAGGAGCTCTTGTAAGACAGGTCTGGTGGTGACGAAATCTCTCAGCAACTGCTTGTCTATAGAGGATTTTATTTCTCTTTCACTTATGAAGGTTAGTTTGGCCAGATATGAAATTCTGGGTTGAAAGTTCTTTTCTTTAAGGATGTTGAATATTGGCCCCCACTCCCTTCTAGCTTGTAGGGTTTCTGCCAAGAGATCTGCTGTGAGTCTGATGGTCTTTCCTTTGTGGGTGACTCAACCTTTCTGTCTGGCTGCTCTTAGGATTTTTTCCTTCATTTCAACCCTGGTGAATCTGATGATTATATGCCTTAGGGTTGCTCTTCTTGAGGAGTATCTTTGTGGTGTTCTCTGTATTTCCTGGATTTGAATGTTGGCCTGCCTTGTTAGGTTGGGGAGTTCTCCTGGATAATACCCTGAAGAGTGTTTTCCAACTTGGATTCATTCTCCCCATCACATTCAAGTATGCCGATCAAGCGTAGATTAGGTCTTTTCACATAATCCTATAGTTCTTGGAGGCTTTGTTATTTCTTTTCACTCTTTTTTCTCTAATCTTGCCTTCTCATTTTATTTCATTAATTTGATCTTCAGTCTCTGATATCCTTTCTTCTGATTGATCGATTCAGCTGTTAAAACTTGTGTATGCCTCACTTAGTTCTTGTGCTGTGTTTTTCAGCTCCATCAAGTCGTTTATTGTTCTCCTCTGAGCTGGTTATTCTAGTTAGCATTTCGTCTAACCTTTTTTCAAGGTTTTTAGTTTCTTTGCCTTAGGTTAGAACATGTTCGTTTAACTCAGAGAAGTTTGTTATTACCCACCTTCTGAAGCCTGCTTCTGTCAATTTGTGAAACTCATTCTCTGTCTTGTTTTGTTTCCTTGGTGGTAACAAGTTTTGATCCCTGGGAGGAGAAGAGGTGTTCTGGTCTTTGATGGTTTCATCCTTTTTGTGCTGGTTTCTTCCCATCTTCATGGATTTATCTCCCTTTGATCTTTGAAGTTGGTGATTTCGGGAGGAATCTCTGAGTGGACGTCCTTTCTGTTGAGGTTGGAACCATATCTCCTGTATGAGGTTTTTTTGTTTTTGTTTTTGTTTTTTGGGGGGTGTTTTTGACCTGTAGAGGTGCTGCTGGGCTGCCTCAGATTCAGTCAGGCTGCTGGGTGGTCTTCCCCTGGAGTTTGTTTACACAGGTGAGATTAGCCCCGCCTTCCTAATGGCAGGCATCTTTCCCTCCCCAAGCTCTATCTTCCCCTCCCCAAGCTCGATCTTCCCTGTCAGCGTCAAACTGGTGTATTCGCTGCAAAACTCTCTAGCGCAAGGGCTTCAGTTTTTCAGTTTTGTCTGGGTGGGACCTGCCAGGCCGTATTCCCTGCTTTCACCTCTGCCTCTTTCTGTGGGATGGATAGTTCCATCCCACTGGCATTAGTCCAAACTTTCACCCAAGTTCATGCCAACAACTTGTGGTGCCAGGCGGGCCAGAGCCATCACTCATTGCATCAACAACCCACGGCACCCCTCAGTTGGTGGGGCTCTCATGGACCTTAGGTTGCAGGAGGGATGAGGGAAGCACAGGATCTGTATCGGAGCACCAAGGGGGTGAAGGGGTGAAGTCCCCAACCCTCCTTGCCAGCTGCACTTTCCAGGTGGGGACGCACCCCACCCTGTCTCGATTCACCCTTCCTGGGCTGCTCTCATTCTGCCTCGGCTCACCTTCCCTGGGCTGTTTTCACTGTCCTACCAGTCCCGCTGAAACGAACCCCAGCACCTCACTTGGCATTGTGGAGTCCTCTAGCCCTCTGCATCTCACTTGCTGGGAGCTGCACTCCAGAGTTGCCTCCTCTTGGCCATCTTCACACACTTGGCCTCCTTTTGTTTGTAACTCTAGGACTTCAAAACTAGCCTTAAGCTACAAAAATCCTGTCCCTGATAGTTGAGATTAACTTTATGATTATTATTTTTTTAGAGATGACGTGTTGTTCTGTTGCCCAGACTAGAGTATAGTGTGTGATCATAGCTCACTGGAGCCTCGAACACCTGGGCTCAAGCAATTCTCTCACCTTAGCCTTGACCTTAACTTTAAAATGAGGATTTGCTTGGAGAATTAGGAAACTTCACTTTTGAAACACCCAAGATCCTCAATAAACAGTGGGAGAAGTTTTGTTGTTGTCTTAAGAACAAATTATAATATGTATGATTTCACTTTTGAAGGGTTTTTTTCTTTTTCATATTTAGAGATAGACTTTCTAGTTACAGGGATGCTAAATCACCTTTGTCCTCTTTAACTTAAAGCAGCAACAACATTACACTTTTTCTAAAATCAGATATTTTACATAATAAACATTCAACCAGTTAATTTCTAATATGAGAGAATAATGCAGCTGTGTCTAAATAGTATTTAAAGGTACAAAATTCCCCCTATTAAATTCTCAGTAAGTTGCAAATTGCTTCATCTGTAGGCATTTCATCTTCCCTCTCTGTACAATGTAGTTTGCACATATCACCTGATGTTGTCATGGAGATAAATAGCTTACTCTGGGACATGTCTTGATCCTACTAGGCCTGAATTAGGTGGAAATGTTGATAACTTAAGTATTGAGTTACTGTGGCCTGAGAGAATTTATACACCTGTTGAATAACTTCTTTTTTGAGTATCTTATTCCCTCTTTTCAGGGAGAAAAAAAAATCAAGACCATTACCTGGAAAGTATGTTAATCAAAATGCTTGTATGCAATAGATGTAACCTAATCTGCCTTGTACATAGCATTATATTTTTTCCATTTTGAAATATTTTACAAATAAAAAGATCACACTATTATAAATTATAGGTTTATATTGAAAGAATAAGAATGTTACAAGAATGTTAATTGCATGATAATGTTTTACTTACATTCTGGTTCAAGAGTTTTTGAAATTGCATTTGCTAAAAAATGACAGAGCTACAGTTCCAACTTTGGCATATGTAAAGGGGGAGAATGGAAGTGTTCCCCCTCCCCGCCCCCAAGGAATCCTGATACATTATTGCTTGTTTTGTCAACTCATTCGTGGTTAATCAAGAATATTCCTAATAGATTTTTTACACCTTTTCAGCTATGCAAAAGGGGAAATAAAATGCCCAGTTTGATAATAAGTGGAAAACAGCTGGGGTCAGCACTCAAGATTCCAGGGAAATGAGCTTGGAATAAGTAATTAAAACAGTGGGTCTCAACCCTGGCTGCATAAAAGAATCTCAGGCATCAGCATTTTTAATCTCCTCAAGTGAATCCAAGTCAAGGTTGAGAACCACTGATATAAAACGAATCGGAAAGGGAAACTGAGTTAGAAGAGTATTTTGATGGTCAAAGTTAGAAATAATAAAGACTTCTAATAATAATTAGAAAATAAGCAGTGAGAGATCTAGACGTGGAAACTACAGGACTTCTTTCCCATTCAAGGGAGAAAAATGAAGCAAAAATATCATCTTAAAAGTGGTATTTGTAACCTTGAAACTGGATGAGGTTGCCATTGAGGAGAACCAGGTAGAAATCTGAGAGTTACCCACATTTGTGGGTGGAAGGTTTTAAAAACAATAGTAATAATAAGGAGAATGATTTGACTATGGTGTCAGAGGCTGTGGACTGAGAATTTTCAAGTGGGATGCATGAATATCTCAAGAGCAATTAAGAACAATATAGTGATATAAAAGTATAGGAAGCTTCAGAAATGTTTTCAAACTTACTACTTTTTTGGAAATATTTTCTCAAATGTATGCTTATTGGGTATCTTCAAAGTTGTATTTTGTCAAGGTACAACTTTACAAAGTTGTAGTCTTGGGATCCAAGAAAGGCGACCAGACTTATGAAACTGAAAATAGACCTATGAAACAGGAAACAGGTTTTAGTCCCAGCTGTACCCCTTCTAGCCTGCCAGCCTTGGGTAAGCCACTTGCCCAGTTCTCATTTTCCTAATCTGATAAATGGGAATGACAGTGTGTGCCCTGCCTACTGCAAAGTTTATTGTTCCCTTTGAGTTAGATAGCAAATGTGAAAATGTGTTTTAAAATATATAAAGAATTATATAAATAATGTATTGTAGTAGTAGCCTTTTTTGCTGATGTTCACAAGCACGTTAGTATTGAGATGCTTTGGATACTTTGTATTCCTGGTAAAGAGGTAGCATAACACGGTGTAATCCTTTCTTGAGGGAGCTCACCATCCTACAGGGAAGACGGGATAAACATCAGGGCATACATCGTGTAAAGGCAGGAATTGTATTGCTAACGTATTAGTGATTGAAACCTGGTAGGCTCTCCTAATATTGATGAGATAGTATAATACAAGATAAAAAGTCATATAAGCAAAATGCAGTGGCAATTTTGAGAGAGATTCTAAACCTGGCACATTGCCTGGATCATAGTAATAGACAAATATGTGATGAATTAATGCATAATGGTTGGAGGAGGGGTGCCATGCCCCAGAAAGCTACTTTGGTTAGCCTGCAGCAAGAGGAGTTGAAATCATATCAGATGCAAAATTTAGAATTAGCAGCAAAGGAAAAAAATAGTTTTTAAATCTAGAAGACTCTAAATTACTCAAAGCCAAGTCCATGAAAATCAGAGAAAATGGTGAGTGTCAGAGGAGATGCCCTCTGAAATGGTGCTATACCCAAGCTAATCATTTATTCACTGTTTTGGTTACAATTGCATCCCACACAAGAGCAAGGTGTTGCTTATATTCAGATGTGTACCAGTAATACATGTACTGAAATGTTCTGCTTTAAATGTGGCAAGTGAAAGGACTCTGACCATGTCATCTTCTATCTGTAGGAATAGATAATCTCTATGAGAGGGCGCTTCACATCCGCAAACTCCTCCTGACTTTGCCCAGGTCCATCCTTATAGTGATGAGGTACCTCTTTGCCTTCCTCAATCAGTAAGTACCTGAATGCTCTGACAAAAGGCCCATCTGAATTCTGTCTTTGTTCTTGGATCCTGTAAAGTGTACATTGGGTTCCATTTATCAGCAGAGTCAAAGAGAAAAATGATTGAATATAGACTGTGAAGGTGCATTTTTCCAGCAAATCAAGGTCATCAATAGATGAAAGCCCTACCTTAGATGTAGAAACTGTGACCACAAATGCAAAAATATTTAAATATTACTAAAAAAAAAAAAAAAAGTGTTATTCAGTGTTTTTCCAACTTCCATCCAAAACTGTCATGAATGTTTTTGTCAAAATGATATAAACTGGCTGTTCATTGCAGAAAATTTTTGTGATTTTTAATGTTGTAGTCGGGGATGGAAGAAAATCAGGGATGGGAATTGTACACAGATCCAAAAAAGAATTTCTGCAAATTCACTGTAATGAGACCTTATCAAGAAGAAAATACTTCAAAATGTTCTCTTAAACAAAGAAACAAATCTTTTAAATTACTACATTATTTTCAAAGAACTTTATTCTTTTAATTTCAGCCACTTGATTTTCAGCCATGCTACTTCCTGCTGTTTGGGTTCTGTTATAAGAACAGCCTCCCCAAGTCCCATCTAAGAGTCCCCTTGCTTTTACATTTCAGTTAAGCAGTTGAAAATAAAGAAATGCAGGGGGAATCAACTTATTGAATAAACTTGGGGAAATGCCTTCTCATGCTAGCATGGATTTTCCTTTCCTAAAATACAGGTATTTTCTTTTCTCTGTTTCATGGGACATTTGGAGTTCTCAAAAGCCATGGTGATTTATTACAATCCCACTGACTAGTCCTGAATCATACCCACTCAGCTTGATCCCAAGAGCCAAGTATCATACAATAGGGAAATGTTGGCAGAGAACCATACAGAATGAGACTCTACTGCTGACCTGTGGTACCTAAAACATTCACAAATGACAGTAGGAACCCATTTGTACATTAATCACCACTGGAAATAAGCAGTATCTAGAGAGATGGGTTTAAACTATGTTTCGGCTAGACTCTGTACATTTTTACCTTTAAATAAACACACTCACCCAGGCAGTTTAAAAATCCAGAGGCTTGCTTGTCACCCACACCACCACCACCGTCCCCCAGGATGGAGTACCTTGCCTTCCTATTGGCCCTCTCTATACCATTTCTACCAAATCATCCTAACACACCTGAACAAAATTCACTGTGACCTAATAATCTGTAATGGACTAGGAAAGCAGTCTGTTAATTAAGAAAGTTCTCAAAACCTGAACCTAACTCATCATGCATGGCAAATGCACCATGGGCATTGCTGGCATTGCTTCCAGTGGTTCTGCCCAGAGGCCCCCTGGCTGGTTGCTCCTGCCTTCATGCAGACAAAAGGGCCCAGCCTCTAGCGCAGGATGCTTGGGATGGGGATTATGAAAAGAGAGATTCGCTATAATTTTTTGCTGCAAAATCAAAACTTGGAAATAACATTTTTACATCAAGTTTTTGTTTGCAAGCCAGCACTAAAGACTCAGAAAGATTAACTGTGACTCTCTCCACTGAGCTGAAGTATGTCTTTTGGAAATTAGGCCATTCTTATTCGGAATCTCCACTTTCAAGATTCATTCGTTTTCAAGATGATCTGAAACATGATCATTTACTGTTATTCTGATTTTTTTTAGAAATATTGTATGTTTGAGAAATGGCAGAAGGGAAAGACATGTTAGCTCTGGAAATTGTGCTTTTGTATTTTCTACTGTCTAGACTCTTATTTCCAAAAAAAATGGTAAAGTATCATGTCATATGGTATCTCAATTTCTTTGTGTCTGTCATCTCACAAAGGTTATTGAGTCTCCTTTTTCTCCTTTCATTTGTCGTATGTTCACCTGGATTTTACATTTCCTTTCAAGATTGACATTCTATACACTGAAAGATAACATATCTAAATTCTCCCTAGAACAGGGAGCATAGCAATAAAGAGCTGGCTTATTTTGTGTCACTGTGAAAATATTTCACAAATACCCATTGAGTAGAATGTAGAAATTGGTACTAGACAATTGGAAATCTCCCCCACAGTTTCCAAGCTTTGCATAGAATAAGAGAATTGAGGATTCCTTTCCCCTTTTCTTGTATTTATAATGGCTTTTGTGACACTGGTTGTCACCTACTGTTGATTGTCTTACCCAAAAGCAAATTATAAAGCCTGGAGTTATTTGCTCCTATTAGTAGTTACAAAGAAAAGGTTCTTTGTTCTCTTCTAGGCTTTCCCCAAGATTTATAGGAGAAAACTAACAATCTGAGATATTTTTGAGTGGTGGGAGAACCATTTTAAAGACATCCATAAAGCTTTATGGAAATCCTTACTCTGTATCCCAAATTTACTTGAGGAGCATTTAGAGCCTGACCATAACATTTACAAATAAAACTCATTTACATGATCCTGGTCTCCACCGTAGTGAATATTGTATTAAACCCCCTCCTGATGTTGAAAAATGCTACTTAAGTAAGCGAATAGGATTTAGAATCCCCTCTCAATTTCTACTTAGTTAAGGTCTTAAGTCATTTCACTTTCTTTAGAGTTTGCTGAGCCAACTTAAAGTTGAAGAAGCTTATTATTAAACATTTATATCCTTTTTTTTTGTTCTTTATAACTCCTTTCTTGTTTCCTTTTGTAGTCTATCACAGTACAGCGATGAGAATATGATGGACCCTTATAACCTGGCCATTTGCTTTGGCCCAACATTGATGCCTGTCCCAGAAATACAGGATCAAGTGTCTTGCCAGGCACATGTGAATGAAATTATCAAAACCATCATCATACACCATGAGACTATTTTCCCAGATGCTAAAGAGCTGGATGGCCCTGTTTATGAGAAATGTATGGCTGGAGATGACTACTGGTAAGTCTAAGAGTTTTAGTCCTCCTCTCCCACCAAAAATTATGGAAACGTAGCCATCAGTTTAATTAAGAGAAAGAGTTTCCCATAAGCCACCAATGCTTCCAACTTCAAAGAAAAGGAAGAAGCAGTAACACTTGAGATAAATTTTAAAATACTAAGACCCATGGAAACTCCTATTTATCCCTCTCTTTTCTCAAAGGACTATATCTTTTAAATAAATCGACCCTATCATGGTTTTTTTTAAAGAAAAAGGGTTTTGATGTTACATACCCTTTCTCATTACATTACATTAAACCAAGAAAAGATAACAGATTGAATTGACATTTTATTTTTCAGTCTAAATCAAAGTTTTTTATTTCATATAAAGTATTTTTAAATTCTCGTTTTAAAGGAGCCCTGTCAACCAAATGTATTTTCATTCTTAATTTATTTTCATTTTCACTCTTACTAATGAATATAATTCTAATTATAATAGTAAAGGTCATTTTGAGCAAATTTATTATATTGTTGGGATATATATATATATATATATATATATTTGGGATAAAATTTTTTAGCATGGTAGTATTGCCTCCCATTCCATCCATGTTGCTACAAATGACAGGATCTCATTCTTTTTTAATGGCTGAATAATATTCCATTGTGTAGTTTTACCATAATTTCTTTAATCCATGCAGTCATTGATAGCCACTAGGTTGTTTTCACATCTTGGCTATTGTGACGAATGCTGCAATAAATATGGGAATGCAGATATCTCTTGAATATACTGATTTCCTTTCTTTTGGATGTATGCCTAGCAGTGAAGGTCATTATGTTAAGTGAAATAAGCCAGGCAAGAAAGACAAATATCACATGTTCATACTCATATGTGGAGCAAAAATAAGTGGATCTCATAGAGGTAGAGAGCAGAATGGTGGTTACCAGAGGCTAGGAAGGGAAGGGGAATGGAGGGGATGAAGAGACGTTGGTTAAGGGCTATGAAAATACAGATAGGGAATAAGCCGGGTATAGTGGCTTGTACCTGTAGTCCCAGATACTTGGGAAGCTGAGGCTGGAAAATCATTTGATCCCAGGAGTTTGAGGCTGCAGCAAGCTCTGATCACACCACTGCATTCCAGGCTGAGCAAGAAAACAAGATCCTGTCTCTACAAAAGAAAAAAAAAAGGCTGGGTACAGTGGCTCATGCCCATAATCCCAGCACTTTTGGAGGCCGAGGCAGGCAGATCACTTGAGGTCAGGAGTTCGAGACAAGCCTGGCCAACATGGTGAAACCTCATCTCTACTAAAACAAAAATTAGCTGGGCATGGTGGTGTGTGCCTATAGTCCCAACTACTCTGGAGGCTGAATCAGAGGAATGGCTTGAACCTGGGAAGGGGAGGTTGCAATGAGCTGAGATCATGCCACTGCACTCCAGCCTGGGCAGCAGAGCAAGACTCTGTCTCAAAAAAAATTAAAAAATTAGAATAAGTTTAGTATTCAGTACAGTAGGAAAATTACAGCTAACAATAATGTATTGTATATTTTAAACAGAAGAATTGTAAGGTTCCCAACATGAAGAAAAAATAAATGTGTGAGGTGATGGATATCCCAGTTACCCAGATTTGATCATTACACATTGTATATGGGTATCAAAATATCACATGTACCCCTAAAATATGTGCAACTATTATATATCAATTAAAAATAGGAAAGAAAGAAACTTCAATTTCTTGAACCCCTATTACATGTCAGCTGCTTGGTGCACGTGTTCTCTTTTACTTATCATGACCACTCTACCAAGTACGTTAAGAAAGGCCAAAGAGCCTGTCCAGTGATTAGTAGTAAATCAAGGTTAGGTGTGTGTGATTCCAAAGCACACGTGAGTCTTCCCACTCAGCAGCCTCCCTGCCCACCTCAGAAACTGCCCTGTGCAGCTAGGATTCAAGAACAGGTGGAAATGGGTTTGTCTAAATCCCTTGTTCTGGACCCTGCTCACAACACTTTCTTTCCCATCTCACTCGAGTAACTGCCACCCACCTCACCCTCCCAAAGTGCTGGGATTACAGGCATGAGCCACTGCACCTGGCCTTTCTTTCCCATTTTCTTACCAAAGATTAAGTAGAAGTGGAATGAGTAGCTGAAAGATAATTAAATAACTGAAAGTACTTTTTCTTAACTTGAATCATAGTATGGTCATATGCCTTAAGAAAACTGAGTTGATCATTTCCAGAAGTACTGTTTTCTAAATTAAGAATGAAATATACTAGATTCCAGTTCTGTAGTATATTCACCAACTTTACACATGAAGTTCAAAATATTTACTTGAGTAATTACTATGGGCAAGATACTAACTAAGCTTGGCTCTGGGAAGGTAAATGAATGCAGCTTAACCCTGCTGAGATATGTAATTTTCTTTTCTTTGTTGTATTTGTTTTAAGGCCAGTGCCAAAGGTATGGTTAGCTTTTTTTTTTTAGACGGAGTATCGCTCTGTCACCAGGCTGGAACACCACAATGCAATCTCTACACACTGTAACCTCTGCCTACCGGGTTCAAGCAATTCTCCTGCCTCAGGCTCCCGGGTAGCTGGGATTACAGGCATCCACCACCACACCCAGCTAATTATTGTATTTTTAGTGGAGACGGTTTCACCATGTTGGCCAGGCTGGTCTCGAGCTCCTGACCTCAGGTGATCTGCCCACCTTAGCCTCCCAAAGTGCTGGGATTACAGGCGTGAGCCACCGTGCCTGGCCTAGTTAGCATTTTTAAATATTAGGGCTACGTCAGTAAGCTCTGCTGTCTTGTTCATTTTATAAAAAGAGCAAGTTTGTAGATGTCCAGTCAATATTATTTGATGTATTATATTCTGGGACATTTTGTGATGGCTACTTTTTCCAGAGTGTAGGTCCTGTGATAATCTTGCAGCCAGCAACCTGTGCTTGACTGTGTCCATCTTTCTAAACTGGTGTTTTCTGTGGGTATTGCTCATTGTAAACAGAAAGTCAATAGTGTAGTAGTTATACTTGTCCCCCAACATCAGAAATGTAAATGGGCTTTTACAGTAATATTAGGTTTATATTTGTGGCCCACGTATTCCATTTATCAGCATGCATTTGAGGAGAGGTAGTGACAGTGTTAAGGGATAAGTTTTAAAAGAGGATAAAATCAGGATTCTCATACACGTATACAATGAGCACGTGTCAAGAAAAGATGGTAAATATCCCACAACCAGTAGAGACATCAATAACAATAATGTATTGTATATTTCAACCATCAGTTTCTGTGTAGTAAAGGAATAGCAAAATGAATTTGCAAAAACTGATCTATCCATAGGGCAATAATCATATTCTGCCAAAATTTGTAATTTGTATTTCTATGGATAAGAATTACTTACAATGCTATCCATTTTCTACAAGTGAACTCATCTTTATAGGGTTGTAAAATAACCTAGTCAAAGATGAATGTGTGCATATAATATATACTCCCATAGGACAACATAATCAATGGAGATGCCAGGATTCCGTTGACAGACTATCCAATAACTCTTTTGCCCTTATAGAGTCTTACAGTTTTCATTATAGTAGCAATTGTTCATTATTAAAATTCTCTCTGGCCAGGCATGGTGGCTCATGCCTGTAATCCTAGCACTTTGGGAGGCCAAAGCAGGAGGATCACTTAAGCCCAGGAGTTTGAGACCAGCCCAGGCAAAATAATGAGACCCTCATCTTTACAAAAAATTTAAAAATTAGCCAGGTGTGGTGGTGCACACCTGTTGTCCCAACTACTTGAGAGGCTGAGGTGGGAGGATCACTTGAGTCTGGGAGGCAGAGGTTGCAGTGAGCCAAGATCGCACCACTACACTGCAGCCTAGGCAGCATTGCAAGACCCTGTCTCAAAAAATTTTTGTCTGTTTTAATTTCATGTGAATTTCCATTTGTATTTTACAGCGACAGCCCATACAGTGAGCACGGTACATTGGAGGAAGTGGACCAAGATGCTGGTACAGAGCCCCACACAAGCGAAGATGGTATGCCCTGCCCTTATGCTATTATAAAACCAGTCTTTATATCCCTATTGTAAACAATTGCTTGTATTAAAATTTTAGAGGCAAAGCGCAGTGGCTCCCACCTATAATCCCAGCACTTTGGGAGGCCAAGGTGGGAGGATCACTTGAGCCCAGGAGTTCAACACCAGCCTGTGCAACATAGCAAGAGCCCATCTCTACAAAAAATTAGCCAGGCGTGGTGATATGCACCTGTAGTCCCAGCTACGCAGGAGGGTGAGGTGGGAGGATTGCATGAGCCCAGGAGTGTGAGGCTACAGTGAACTAGGATAGCGCCACTGCACTGCAGCCTGGGCAACAGAACAAACTCCGTCTAAAAAAAGAACAAAAACTAGTAGATACAAAAAAATTTATAAAATATGTGTAAGGTATAAAAAATCACATTATAATGAAAACCAGTAGAACCACCACCAAGCTTAAGAAAAAAGACATATTATTTCCTTTGCATGTCCCTGATCTGACTGCCTTACTTACCCCCTGAGGAATAACCACTATGTTTGTGTTTTTAAACAGTTTCTTGTTTCCTTTTCTATTTTCTTAAATCTTTTATAAATGGGATCATACCATATCTATTTTTCGTGAGTTTTTTCTACTTAGTATTATGTTCCTGATGTTCATCTGTGCAGTTGCATGCAGTTTGAATTATTTTACCACTTTATAATATTCCATTGTATGTATCTATCTCATTTTGATGAATATGTGAGGTATTTTCTACTCATTGCTATTAAGAACAGTGCTACTATGCACTGTTATGAACATTCTGAACATGTCTCCTACTGAAAATGTACAGGAGTTTCTCTAGGATATATGCCTAGGAGTAACTGTGTCTTCAGCTTTACTCTACACTGTCAAACCATTTTTATGAAGACGGTTGCTCCTTCGAGCTCCTGAGAGAAGTGGGGATGCCACGCCATGGGTGGCCACCCGGGGAAGCACCAGGTCTGTCAGGAGGCAGAGGGAAAGTGAAGACCTTGGTGTGCTTTCCACAGGAAGGAATGGGTATGGCAGGGTAAGCAGCTTTGGGGTTGGCTAGTAGGAGTAATTTCAGCAGGCTCTGGGACATTAGGAGCTGTTCCAAGTTATCTGGTACCTGGCCCTGGGGTGCTGAGAACAGGGCAGCAGTGGCCTGGAGTGGGAGAGCCTGATCATCAGGGTGGTGGGGTGTTGGCTCCAACTGGCAGGTTGGTGTTTGAAAAGCTTGCTTGTGGATTAGTTGTTTACTGTCTCCAGAAATTGGCTAACCCTGAAGAGACTGTCCCTCCAAGGTCAGAAAGGCCCCAGATGTCAGAATACAAAATATAAAAGACATGGTTAATAACGTGTTTATGTATCTTTTCTGAAATTCCTATCAAGTCATTTGCCCATTTTTCTATTGAGTTATCTGGGCTCTTTATGTTTGGTTCGCTTGGTTTGGTTTTAGTTGTTTTTTTATTATTTGATTTGTAAGAGTTCTTTGTGGGTCCGTATCAGGTCCTTTATTTGGTATATGCTTTGCAGATATCTTCCCCTACTCTGTAGCTTTGCTTTTCAAATGCTTATTACATCTTTTGCTAAACAGAAGATCTTAAAGTAGTTACATTTTCCAATATTTTCCTTCATGATTATTTTACTTTGCATCTCCTTTAAGAAATCCTTCTGTGTCTTGAGGTAATGAAAAATAATTCTCCCATATTCTCTTACTTTATTTTGGTATTAAGTGTACAGTACCTAATTCTCTCATATTCTTTTATTTTATTTTGGTAAGAACACTTAAGTGTAGAGTACCTTGATGTTGACCGTAGGTACAGTGTTATACAGCAGATCTCTAGAGCTTGTTCACCTTGCTTGACTGAAACTTTATTCCCACTTGTTAGTAACTTCCCATTTCCCTCTCCCCCCAGCCTCTGGCAACCACCATTCCACCCTTTGATTCTATGAATTTAGCTCTTTTAGAGATCTCATTATAAGTGAACTTATGTAGTATTTGTCTTTCTGTGTCTGGCTTATTTCACTTAGCAAAACGTCCTCCAGGTTCATCCATGCTGTCACATGTCAGGATGTCCTTTTTGTTATAATCTGAATAGTATGCCATTGTATTTACATATATTTTCTTTATCCGTTCATCTGTCCATAGTCATTTAGGTCGTTTCTACATCTTGGCTATTGTGAATAGTGCTGAAATGAGCATAGGAGTGCTAATATCTCTTGAAGATCCCGATTTCAGTTATTTTGGATAAATACCCAGAAGTGAGATCGTTGTATCACATGATAGTTGTATTTTTAAGTGTTTGAGGAATCTCTATACTGTTTTCTAAAGCAGCTGTGCCATTTTGCATTCCACCAGCAGTGTACAAAGGTTTCAGTTTCTCCACATCCTTGGTAATCCTTATCTTTTTTTTATTTTTGTTTTTTGTTTTTGAGACAGGGTCTCACTCTGTCACTCAGGCTGGAGTGCAGTGGCATGATCTTGGCTCACTGCAGCCTTGACTTCCCAGGATCCAGTGATCCTCCCACCTCAGCCTCCCAAGTAGCTGGGACTAGAGGCACATTTTACCATGCCCAGCTAATTCTTTGTAGAGGTGGGGTTTTGCCATGTTCCCCAGGCTGGTCTCGAACTCCTGAGCTCAAGCCGTTTACCTGCCTTGGCCTCCCAAAGTGCTGAGATTATAGGCATGAGCCACTGCGTCCAGCCAACACTTGTTATCTTTTGTTTTGTTTATTTCCTAACATGGTGGGATAACCTCATTGGTGGTTTTGATTTGCATTTTCCTGATGATTAGTGATGTTCAGCATTTTTAAATATACCTCTTGGCTGTTTGTATGTCTTCTTTGGTGCCATATTCTTTTCATTCATTCATTCATTCATGTATTATTTATCAGCCTGGGTGCAGTTTGTAGGTCTTCTTTGGTGCCATATTATTTTATTTTATTTTATTTTATTTTATTTATTTATTTATTTATTTATTTATTTATTTATTTGAGATGGAGTCTCTCTGTCGTCCAAGCTGGGATATCGTGGCATGATCTTGGCTCACTGCAACCTCCACCTCCTGGCTTCAAGAGATTCTCCTGCCTCAGCCTCCCGAGTAGCGGGGACTACAGGCATGGCTAATTTTTGTATTTTTAGTAGTGACAGCATTTCACCATGTTGGCCAGTCTGGTCTCAAACTCCTGACTCAAGTGATCCACCCTCCTCAGCCTCTGAAAGTGCTGGGATAACAGGCATAAGACATTGCATCCAGCCCCATATTATTTTAAATCTTTTAAGGTTTCGCTTTTCACACATAGGTCTTTATTCCACCAGCAGTTTATCTGGGGTTATGATGTGAGGTAGAGACCCATTCCCCTTTTCTTTATATGGATACATAATTGTCACAATTATCTCGGCATTAATTGTCCTTTCTCCACTGCTCTACATCTTTGTCATAAATGAAGTATCTTCTTTGTGTGAATTTCCTCCTGGGCTCTATTCCTTTCTACTGGTCTATGTGTCTGTCCCTATATCACTCTCCTAAATTTTGATACCTTTTAATAAATCTTAATAGTTCATAAAGCAACACGTCTGCTTTGTAATAATTCTTGGCCCTTTGCAATTCCACTTAAATTTTAGACTCAGTTTTTCAAGTTCTTCTGATAAACAAAACTCTCTAAAGCCCAACTGGCATTTTTGATTGCCCTTGCACAAATTCTACACATATTAATATGGAGAGAATTGATATCTTGACAATATTCAATATTCCAGTCCATACACATATTTCCAGTTAGTTAATATCTCCAAATAAACTTTTATTCTTTCTCTGTAGAGATTTTTTCATTTTCCAACCTAAGTTTAAGGCTTAGCATTCATTTTCAACACTTTTTACTTTTTAATATAAACATTTAAAGCTGTCAGTTTTCTCTAGTACTTCTACAGCTATATGCACAAATTCTTTTCAGCTGTGACTAATCTGCTTTAAGCATATCCATTCATTAAAGTTTTATTTTTAAATATGTTTCTTTTCTTTTCTTTTTTTTTTTTTTTGAGACAGAGTTTTGCTCTTTTTGACCAGGCTGGAATGCAATGGCACAATCTCGGCTCACTGCAACCTCCACCTCCCAGGCTAAAGTGATTCTCCTGCCTCAGCCTCCCAAGTAGCTGGGATTACAGGTGTGCACCACCATGCCCAGCTAGTTTTTATATTTTTAGTAGAGGTGATGTTTCACCATTGTTGGCCAGGCTGGTCTGGAACTCCTGATCTCAGGTGATCTACCTACCTCAGTCTGCCAAAGTGCTGGGATTACAGGTGTGAGGCACAGTGCCCAGCCTTTAAATATTATTTCTTTCTACAAGTGTATTTAGTGTGCTTTTATATCTGCTGCTTGATGATTTTTTATAGTCTCTTGCTGTTTATTCATCAGTGCTTCCTATCAGAATATGTGTCTGATAATTTTCATATGTCTTCCCAAATTTGTTTTGTTGGCTCTCACTCATTGAGTCTTATTTGCCACTGTGTTTGTAAATTTTGTATAGATTTCTTGGAACTTTATGCTCAGTGGAAGGTAGATTCTTCCAGAGAGGGTTTTCATGTATTTCTGCCTGGGTTACAACCAGCCTGACAACATTGAATTTTTAGCTTGAAGTTTTTCAAACCACCCAAGTAGTGTGAATTTAAACTGCAAACCTACCTGAGAACTGGAATGTGGATGGGATTCTCAGTTGATTCGTGTCAAGGTTTAAGATAGATTATTTGCTATCTATCTTAAACCTTGACACAAATCATCTGAGGGTGGAGGATGGGGGAGATAGTTACCATCTATGGAGAGGTATTCAGAGCTAAAACGGGAAAAGATTTCTATAACTAGATGTTCTAGAACTAGAAGTGTTTTAGAAAGTTCTAGAACACTAGAGTGAAGTTCACTGTGAAACTGAGGGTATAATTCTCTGGGGCTGGAGAGGGCAAAAGGCTTATATTCCTAACACTGAGCAAGCCCTGGACTTAATCACCTGTGAAAAAGATTTTAAAAGCTTAAGGTGACCAGGGTAGAAAAATGCCCGCAAGGTAAAATCCAATTCATGATCTAATATTCTGCTTACCTCTGTGGGTTCTCACTTTTGTTGCATTTTGGTCTTTAGTATTCTTTACTGTTTTGATAGCTTATTAATGTAATTACGAAGGTTGGTTGTTTGCTTTTTAATCCAGCATTTTTGGATAATTCTAGCAGGAGGGTAATTAAAGTATCTAGTGTCCACTATCTGCTTAAAAAAAAAAAAGCAAGTTTTTTTGTGTCTTTTGTGTGTGTAAGAGAGAGAGAAACAGGGTTTCACTCTGTTGCCCAGGCTGGAGTACAGTAGCACAATCTTGGCTCACTGCAGCCTCAACCTCCTGGGGCCAAGCAGTCCTCCCAACTCAGCCTCCTGAGTAGCTGGAACCACAGGCATGCATCACCATGCCTCGCTAATTTTTGTATTTTTTGTAGAGATAGGGTTTTCCTATGTTGCACAGGCTGATCTCAAACTCCTGGGCTTAGATGATCCTCCTGAGCACCAGTGATCCTCCTGAGATCCAAAGTGCTGGTACTAGAGGCATGAGCCACCCACACCCTGCCTTCTTCGTGTCTTTAAAAGTAAAATCAGTTGACATTTTTTGAACTTAAGTTACAAGATATCCTTCTATTTCTGTGATGTTACTTTTTTTTTTTTTCTTTAGAGACTGGGCCTTACTCTGTTGGCCAGGGTGGGTTTTGAACTCCTGGCCTCAAGCAGTCCTCCTTTCTTGGCCTCCCAAAGTACTGGGATTACAGGCGTGAGCAACCATGCCCAGCCTGTGATGTTGCTTTTGAAAGTCTGAGTCCTACCTCTGCCACCATCCTTTCTTTTGGGTTTCTTTCTTTCTTTGCATGGTTTATTTCTTTTTCACTCTGCCTTCTCTTAGGTGTTTCCCTGCTTTCCCCAGTAGCCAGAAAAGCCAGGACAAAGCCCAGCCATCTCTATTCCCAAACATGAATCTCGCCATCATGCCATCTGCCTTTTACCTCTTGACTATAAGAGAGCTTTGCCGAGTGCTCTGTGTTTAGATAACATTTTTATTATTTTTTTGAAACAAGCAACAGGATTATCAGACTCTGCTTATTTATTCAAATGTGGACAGGTTATGACAGGATAACCAGATAAATCAGCAGAAATCACCTGATTTTTCTGAAAAGAAAAACATTGCTTACAAAAAACAGATATTCTTACCCACAGCCAACCTCCAAAGTCCTGTAACTGAATTAACTAGAGAATCAATTATCCTTTCATTGCCCAGATATTGTATTTTTTCTTTGTCATGGTATCACTAGAGAGAGCAGCTTTTGTTTCTGAAAGACAGGCTGTCACAGAACAAAACCATTCTCCGCAAGGACAGTGGGTAACAGATCTAGGAGGGAAAATGTCAGCAACAGCAAGGTCCCAAAGAGAAAGTATGATCACATTTTATATAACATTACAAAAAATGGAAATATAAGACTTGACAGCACCAGGCAGTCAGGAAATCAGCTGTACTGAATTGTCTTCCCTTTTGCACAAAATTATATTACCCATGCAGGAAAACTAAGTGATCATGTTGCACTCTCACTATTATTGTTATTGATAGCAGCAGTAGCAGCATTCTATGAAGTCTCTGCAGGACCTTAAAGTACTGTGAGGCTCTCTGTATGAAAGAGGCATAGTTTACAGTGCCCTGAGATTGATTTGCTCTGCAATGACCAGACTAAGATGTGTGTAAATAGCTTATTGATTGACACTTGACTGTGAAATGGCTCTCATGGGAGTAGAAAGAGTAAAAATAATGAAATTGCTGAGAATTACTGGTTGATGTACTAAGATTGCCAATAAAATGTTCTGCTGATTTATCTGGTCATGCTGTCATAACCTGTCCACATTTGACTAAATAAGAAGAGTCTGATAATCCTGTTGCTCGTTTAAATCCTGTAACAATTGAATATAACTTTTAGATTATATGTTCATACTCTAATATTCCCCCAAATCATATTTTATGAAAACAACATAAATAGCAACTTTATTAAACATCTATGTGTCTACTTCATAGAGGAGGGACTATAACTTTACATTGAAAAGGAATGAGCTTATTACAGTTCAAAACTTAAAGAATAAATTCTGGTTGACCTGAGATGACAGATGCCCAAATATGTGCCCTAGTTATCCCTCTGAAAAAGAAATAAACATCCCATGAAAGAATGAAGACATGCTATTTTTTGTTTTTTTGAGACAGGGTCTCACTTTATCACCTTTTCAATATGTTTGCTGGTTTTTATGGTTTTGCCTTATATGTCCCTGAGAATTTTGAATTTATCAAATGAGAAAGAAGCCCAGCTGTCTAAGAATTTCTCTTGCAGTTATTACAAGTGCAATGGCTATTGCAGTAAACTTTGGGAAGGATAAACTCTTTAAATGGGAAAGTTTGCTACCAAGGGGAAATAGAAGACAACTTCCTGGGGAATTTTTGAGATAGGCAGTTTTTAATCTCTTCTGTGTACACATATATCTAAAGTATTTGGAAACAAATACATGCTCAGTTTTTAGCAAATGATGTATTGTTCATTGTATAGGCATATTCCTATAAGCTGATGCCCTTTGCCTTGGCCCCTTTTTGTTCTGTTTATTATTGAAGAGAAGTTTACTCACCTTTGTTGATTACAGGGCTAAGGATGAGGTATTTGTGGGAGAGGGGAGAAAAGATCATATGGCCTCAAATTGAAGAGCTTCTTGGAATAAGATAAATCACAAAGAAATACCTCTTTCAGTGCAAGCAGCAGTTTGTCCTCCTGTTTGCCTTCAATATTTGTGGTCAGAATTATATCAGAGCTGAATTCCAATTCTAAGCCTAGCATTTGATATCTTTTTTTTTTCTAACTTATTATTTTGAAATCATTGTAAATTCACAAGCTGTTATAAAAAACAATATAGAGAGATCTCGTATACCTTCTGCCAGTTTCTGTCAATGGTGATATCTTACAAAATTGTAATATTATTTCACAAGCAGGAAACTGACAATGTTATAAACCATTCACCATATAAATGTTTCACCAGTTTTACATGCACTCCTTTCACCAGTTTTACATTTCACCAGTTGCCATCTTTACATCTGCCATCATCTTTGTGTGTGTGTTTACTTCTGTACAGTTTTATCACATGTATAGCTTTGTGTGACTACAACCCGTAGTCAAGATAACAAACGGTTCCCTTACAAGGAACCCTTGTGCTATCCTTTATAGCCATGGCCACTTCCCTCTATCGCCTCCCCAGCCCCAACCTCTGGCAGCCATTAATATATTCTCCATCTCCATAATTATGTCATTTGAAGAATGCTATATAAATGGAATTATATGGCATGTAACCTTTTGAGATTGGCTTTTATCACTCGCCATCATTCCCTTAAATATCTTTTGATCTCAAGAAAAATAAAAATTTTGAATCTGTTTATTTCACTAGGATAGAGGGCAATGTAAGGTATGCTTGTTTCATGGTTAAGATCCAAAATTTGTTACTGATACCAGAGAAAAAAATTAGGATTACCTTAAGTATTAGCTTGAAGATTTGATGCTGCCAAAGAGCATATGTGGAAATTAAATGTATTCACATACTATGTATTGTGATTTTACTTGATTTTTTTTTAAGACGGAGTCTCACTCTGTTGCTCAGGCTGGAGTGCAGTAGCACAATCTCAGTTCACTGCAACCTCAACCTCCGAGGTTCAAGCAATTCTCCTGCCTCAGCCTCCCAAGTAGCTGGGATTACAGTTACACATCATGTGCAGCTAATTTTTTGTATTGTTAGTAGAGACGGGGTTTCGCCATGTTGGCCAGACTGGTCTCAAACTCCTGACCTCATGATCCGCCGGCCTCAGACTGGGATTACAGGCGTGAGCCACTGCGCCCAGCTGATTTTTTTTTAATAAGCTGGTAAAGCATAAACTTCCTAATATTCTGAGATGATTTTTTTTCATGTTATAAATGGTATTAACATGTTACAAGGACATTCCATCAATGTCATCCATCAATGTCAAAATCATATTGAAGCAACTGTGGAGGATATTACAACTCAAGGAGAGATTTTATATGTCTTATTGCAAAGTTTAAAGTGTTTCTTATTTAACTGTCATTATATCTCTAGAAAGAGGCTGCGGAAATGAAGCTCCAATATTCAGTTTTTCTTTGCCTGCAAAACTGATGACAGCAAGAGAATGTTTTTCTATATCTTTTTAAACAGCCTCTGTTTTCTCCTGCCTTGATGATTGTTGATGACTCTGTTCAGTGTGGATATTAAAATGGTCTTGATTATTTAAAGCGTCATACAGCCCTCACAGATAGGATACCATGCCTTCCTAATAACCCTGTTTCTCGCTGTTTTCTGGTGTGTTCTTTGTAGAATGTGAGCCAATAGAAGCAATAGCCAAGTTTGACTATGTTGGGCGGTCTGCCAGAGAACTATCCTTCAAGAAGGGTGCCTCTCTGCTGCTGTATCACCGCGCATCTGAGGACTGGTGGGAAGGCAGGCACAACGGGATTGACGGGCTGGTGCCTCACCAGTATATAGTGGTGCAGGATATGTGAGTAGTCTCAACTTTGATTGCCTGAGTGCTTCCAATAGAGAACTCCAGCCATTGTTCTTAAACTGACCTTGGTCTTGTGAGAAAGGAGCAGAAGGGATTACAGAGATAAAACTTCAGAGCTGGGCACAGTTCTTCACCTTGCCAGTGGCTCTTTGCTAACAATAAATCAGGACCAGGAGGTTTGGAGCAAGATCTACGGGGAGACATCTTCTGAAGCGTTCAGATTCATAGAAAAATAACCTGTGCAGAGAATGGTGTTAAGTGCTGAAGTGACATTGGTAATTCCAAAAACAGCAGTGGTCGTCTCTTGATGTCTGTTTACCGTTTCAATTCCAGATTCCCCAGAGGAAGGACACTGACCTAAAGCCGGAGGGAATCATCACTATGCTTTTTTTTTTTTTTTTTTTTTGGCTGAGGAGAAAACTCTAATTTCAAAAGTAAAGGCCTAATTTCAGAAATGTTAAAATGTGTATCTCAGAAGCCATGAAATGTGTGTATATACCAACATGTAGTGATATATATATATCTCTGAAATATCTACATATAAATATATTTCTGTATAAAATAAATTTGCATAAAGAGTGATACAGTCATGTACCACCCCATGACATTTTGAGCATCAGTGGTCCACATATATGATGGTGGTCCCATAGGATTTAATATCCTATTTTTACTGTACTTTTCTATATTTAGACATGTTTAGATACACAGATACTTGTTTACACGATTGTGTTACAAGTGCCTGTAGTATTCAGTACAGTAACATGCTGTGCAGGTTTGTAGCCCGGGAGCAATAGGCTCTACCATATGGCCTAGGTGTGCATCTGGGTTTGCGTAACTGCCCTCTGTGATGTTCCCATGATGACGAGATTGCTTGACAACGCATTTCTCAGAACACATCCTCATTATTAAGCAACATGTGACTGCAGTATAAATGCCACACATATGTGTGTGCACACTCACAGATATGTATCCCAGGCATAGCATAGAAGGTGGGGAAGGATATTTCTTAAAATTCTAACAGTAGTTTTCTCTGGATGTTATGTTATGGGGGATTATTTCCCTCTTTTTTATATAACTGAAATTGCCGATTTACCTGTAATGAAATTGTATTGCTTTTATAATGAAAAGAAAAAAGTTATTTTAATAAAAGAAGGACTTTCATATACAAATGCTATCATGTAAATTTTTGTCTCCGCTCATCTAGCAAAAGACCCTCATTCATGATTCTTACTGTTTCAGGGATGATACGTTTTCAGACACTCTAAGCCAAAAAGCCGACAGTGAGGCCAGCAGTGGGCCAGTCACGGAAGACAAGTCCTCATCCAAGGACATGAACTCCCCGACAGACCGTCATCCTGACGGCTATTTAGCCAGGTAAGTGAAGCCTGGGAATCAGGCCCCTAAACCTCCACTCCTCTCAGGGCCATGAGTAGCCACTGCACCCTCAGCCTTGCAGTACCGCCTAGTGTGATAAGCTCTTCTGTTTTCTCCCTGTTTCTGTGAATGTCTAGGCAAAGAAAAAGAGGAGAGCCACCCCCTCCAGTAAGGCGTCCTGGCAGGACCAGTGATAGCCATTGCCCACTCCACCCTCCACATGCCCTTTCCAACTCCTCAGTTGACCTGGGGTCCCCGAGCCTGGCCAGTCACCCCCGGGGCCTGCTACAGAACCGTGGCCTCAACAATGACAGTCCTGAGCGGAGGCGCAGGCCTGGCCATGGCAGCCTGACCAACATCAGCCGGCACGACTCCCTCAAGAAGAACGACAGCCCTCCAATTAGAAGGTCCACGTCATCAGGGCAATACACGGGCTTCAATGACCATAAGCCACTGGACCCAGAGACAATTGCTCAGGTACAGTTGTCTTTATGTAATTATGCTTTTAATTACATATTACATTTTAAGTACCCAGGTGTGATATAGGAAGTGTGAAGGATTTACTTTATGTAGCCATATTTCTATATAGAACCAACTAAAGAAAACAGAAACAAAACCAGCTCATTCTTTAACTTAGGGCCTGGCTGTGCATCTTTTTGAACAATTTGTTACTGGAAGGGCCCTAAGGTTCATAGTGATGTAAACAGAAACATGACAGAAACATAGGACCCAGGACATTCAAACCTATCATTGTGAATAGCCAGAAAAACTTTGGAAGGCTGGGCACAGTGGCTCACGCCTATAATCCTAGCACTTTGGGAGGCCGAGGTGGGCAGATCACCTGAGGTCGGGAGTTCAAGACCAGCTTGACCAACATGGAGAAATGCCGTCTCTACTAAAAATACAAAATTAGCCAGGCGTGGTGGTGCGTGCCTGTAATTCCAGATACTCAGGAGGCTGAGGCAGGAGAATCGTTTGAACCTGGGAGGCAGAGGTTTCAGTGAGCCAAGATCACACCATTGCACTCCAGCCTGGGCAAGAAGAGTGAAACTCCACCTCAAAAAAATATATATTTTGGAAAAGACTGAGGAAGCAGTGGCCCTACCAGATCCTAAATGCATTCTAAAGCTAGTAAAACAGACAGGTGGATGAAACAGAATGGAGAGCCCAGAAACAGAAAAATCTTAAAACAGTAGTCTGTCCTCATCGGCAGGGCATATGTTTCAAGACCCCCAGTGGATGCCTGAAACCACAGATAGTACAAAACCCTACTGTATATGTTAAAGATGGCACTTTCAACTTAGAAAAGATGCAAGACCTAATACATAATGTGATCAATAACAGATAGACATTTGAAGAACAAGTCTGGATGTTACATACTTTCTGAACACATTCAGGTCTTCACTTCCCAGCAGTGACTGCAGAAAGGGAATCTGTAGTTTTCTTCTAATGATTAAAATTAACAAAGTAAAAGGGAAACAATATGAATGAATTTGCCCATCATTCCACCATTTTGCCCTCTGGTTCTGGCTCCTTTTATAGCGTTAGGCCATAAGAAAATATGTTTATAGGCCTGGTGGGTAGCTTATACCTGTAATCCCAACACTTTCGGAGGCTGAGGCAAGAGGATTGCTTGAGCTCAAGAGTTTGAGACAAGCCTGGGCAATATAACAAAACCCTATCTCAACAACAACAACAAAAAATTAATTAGCTAGGTATATTAGCGTTCTCTAGAGAGACAGAATTAATGGAATACACACACACACACACACACACACACACACACACACATATAAAGGAGAATTTATTAAGTATTAACTCACACAATCACAGGGTCCCATAGTAGACCATCTGCAGGCTGAGGAGCAAGGAGAGCCAGTTTGAGTTCCAAAATTGAAGAACTTGGAGTCCGATGTTTGAGGGCAGGAAGCATCCAGTATGGGAGAAAGATGTAGGCTGGAAGGCTAGGCCATTCTAACATTTTCACGTTCTTCTGCCTGCTTTATATTCACTGGCAGTTGATTAGATGGTGCCCATCCAGATTAGGGGTAGGTCTGCCTTCCCCAGCCCACTGACTCAAATATTAATCTCCTTTGGCAACACCCTCACAAATACACCCAGGAGTAATACTTTGCATCCTTCAATCCAAGTTGACACTCAGTATTAACCATCACACTAAGAGTGGTGGTGCGTGCCTGCAATCCCAGGTACTTTGGAAGCTGAGGCAAGAAGATTGCTTGAGCCCAGGAGTTGGAGGCTGCAATAAGGTGTGATTGCACCACTGCACTCCAGCCAGTGTGAGAGAGCAAGACCCTATCTCTAAATATATATATATTTATGTTTATAGCCAGCGACAAAAGAGGTGAATAGATTCAGGGTTTACCATTTGAATAATCTAAAACAGCTTCCAGCTATCTCTAAAGTTTAAAAACTAAGTAGATTTCAAAAAAGAGTGAATGTAAAATGAATGAAACATGGAAAAGTATTAAAGATGGATTATTTGTAATAAAAAAGCACCCAAGGAACATGCCCTGATATGACAAATGTCCGAGCTATTTTGAGTTCCTAACTAAAAAGAATTTTGGATAGCAGATTAGATTGAGAAATTTAATGTGTTTTTTAAAAATTATACCAATTTTAAGTGTACAGCAACTTCACAGCAAAAATCAAAAAGGCTTTGACAGTTTTATTTTTTTCTGTTTAAAGTGCTATGCAAGGCTCCTTTCAGGCATATTTACAACCAGCAATATTTTACTATAATTGAATTTAATGATTTGAAAAACTCATAATATCACTGCTTATAACAAGCAGGTAAAACATAATTTGGGTTAGAGAGACAGGGATTTAGGTGCTTAGAGGTGGGAAGGCATATAAAGCTCTGTTAACCCTTTGACTTCAAGAATCAGGAAATTTTTTAAATTGTAAATCATAAAAACAGGCCAGGCACGGTGGCTCATGCCTGTACTTCTAGCACTTTGGGAGGCTGAGGCTCATGGATTACTTGAAGTCAGGAGTTCGAGACCAGCCTGGCCAATGTAGTGATACCCTGTCTCTACTAAAAATTTTTAAAAATTAGCTGAGTGTGATGGCAGGCACCTGTAATCCAAGCTACTCGGGTGGCTGAGGCACAAGAATCACTTGAACCCAGGAAGCAGAGGTTTCAGTGAGCCAAGACTGCAGTATTGTACTCCAGCCTAGGTGACAGTGAGGCTTTGCCTCAAAAAAAAAAAAAGTAAATTATAAAAACAAAAACTCAACAGATAACTGGGCTCTCCACATGCCTCTGAAGTAAATACTTGTAAAAAAGCAAAAAATCCGTATGTCTAGCCACAAACGGAAATCACATATGAAAGTAATAACTTGAAAAGTGATGTCACCCTCATAAAATGGCTTCCAGATTTATTTTTTATCTTGCCATCTCTAGCCTTCAGATTTTCCCATGGACAAGTGAGCATACCATTATGGTGTTCAAAAAAATACAAATTATTTTATTAAACAAATTAATGGAATACCTGACAGAGATTTTTTAAAAGACTACCACATCCATACATAATCATCATGTCTTGGTTTATTCATTATTGGAGACTGTGATTTAATATTAGATTATTCCTTTAGAAAATCTTTATTGAGCATTTACTGTAAGCCAGGTCTCACACTAGCTTTTATGCAAACAAAGTTAACCAGTAGCCACAGCGTCAAAGTGCTCACATTCAGTCTAGTCAAGGAAATGAATAGGGAAATCAGTTAACCATTAAACCATGCCATGAGGGTTATGCTCCAGCTGAGTGGGAGAAGCCCTGGGAATATGTAGGGAAGAGACATTTCAGTCAGACCAGGGCAGGGGTTCTCCACTCTAGCTCAAACAACAGTCTGCCCTTTTTCTTTTTTTTTTTTTTTTTGAGATGGAGTCTCACTCTGTAGCCCAGGCTGGAGTGCAGTATCGCAATCTTGGCTCACTGCAACCTCCACCTCTTGGGTCCCGGTTCAAGCAATTCTCCTGCCTCAGCCTCCCAAGTAGCTGGGATTACAGGCATAAGCCACCATGCCCAGCTAATTTTTGTATTTTTTAGTAGAGACGGGGTTTCACCATGTTAGCCAGTCTGGTCTTGAAATCCTGACCTTGAGATCCACCCGCCTTGGCCTCCCAAAGTGCTGAGATTACAGGCATGAGCCACTACACTCAGCCTCCTTTTTCTTTTTTAATTGTGGTTTAAAATAATAATAATAAAAACAAAATACAATTTACCATCTTAACCATTTTTAAATGTATAGTTCAGCAAAGTATATTCACATTGTTGTGAAACATCTCTTCAGAATGTTTTCGTCTTACAAAACCAAAACTCGGTACGTATTAAACAACTCCTATTTCTCCCTCCTCCAGTCCCTGGCAACCACCATTCTACTTTTTGTTTCTATGAATTTGACTCCTTTAGATACTACATATAAGTGGAATCATTCAATATTTGTATTTTTTGTGACTGGCTTATTTCATTTAGCGTAATGCCCTCAAGGTTTACACATGCTGTAGCATGTGATAGGACTTACTTCCTCTTTAAGGCTGAATGATATTCCTTTGTATGAATATACTGTATTTTGTTTATGCTTTCATTAATGGGGCACACTCCACCTTTTTGAAACAAATTTATTGTAACTCCCCCCCACCCCACTTTTAATATCTGAAATAAATTCACCTTTTTTTTTTTTTGAGACACTGTCGCCCAGGCTGGCATGCAGTGGTGCCATCTTGGCTCACTGCAACCTCTGCCTCCTGGGTTCAAGTGATTCCCCTGCCTCAGCCCTGTGAGGAGTTGGGCATGTGCCACCACGCCTGTCCATCTGAAATAAATTGATTGATAATATATCTATTTTGAAAAATATATATAAAGCTCTAAATAGAATATAAAATAAAAATAAAGGGAAATTGATATTAAAACAATTAAATGTATTGCAGTTAATTATTGACTACACTAGAAGACAAATGAAGTAGTGAAATGTTTTGCCTACGTGGTAGTTTCCATAAATGCAATAATTAAAAATACATGTTGATATAGGAGTATTAATTAAGTTAACTCAAATTCCATGAAAAGAGCTTCCAATGTGATAGCATTTCTCCAAAATGGTGAACAACCCTTGGTCATACTGTTCCAATCAAAACAAAAATAACTTTCCTAAAACAAAGAATAACATTCCTAAAAAATTTAATGCCATCAAAAATATTTTGTGTTTATATGTTAGAAAAAGAGTTAGGTTCTAGACAGGTTATTAAGAAGAGAATTTTCATCGATATAAATGTCTGGAGGACATTCAAAAGTTGAACAAGATGCAGGAAAATTTGTTGCATGTAAACTCACCAAGGCACTTGCAAGATACCTAATATGTCTGGCCCTGCCCACCAACTGCCGATAATGCAACTTTGTTGCTGTGACATTAAAAATCACACCATACACCATATTACAAAAATGCCCTTTATGAGACAGTACCACTTTCATTGAAATCCACTGGAAAATTGTATTGGGGAAGACTTAAGCTGAATTTCCAAGAACTTCTTGGAATTAGCCAAGTGTATAGTAAGTGCACAAAAATTTGTTGAATGAATAAATGAAGCAGATTTTTTTATTCCTATTATATTTATTTCTTGAGAAATTATTGCAGTATCTAATTTTAAGCTTTTATCATAAAAACTGAGAAACTTGGCCAGGTGTGGTGAATCATGCCTGTAATCCCAACACTTTAGGAGGCCAAGGTGGGCAGATCATGAGGTCAGGAGTTCGAGACCAGCCTGGCCAACACGGTGAAATCCCGTCTCTACTAAAAATACAAAAATTAGCCAGGCGTGGTGGCAGGCACCTGTAATCCCAGCTACTTGGGAGGCTGAAGCAGGAGAATTGCTTGAACCCGGGAAGCAGAGGTTGCAGTGAGCCAAGATTGCACCACTGTACTCTAGCCTGGGTGACAGAGCAAGACTCTGTCTCAGGGGAAAAAAAAGTTGAAAAACTTTTCAAAAGTTTTCATAAACTTTTATCATAAATTGAAATAGAATTTTATATGAGAAGTCAGCATGCAGTCATGGTGGTTTACACCTATAATCCCAGTACTTTAGGAGGCAGAGGCAGGAAGATTACTTGAGCCCAAGAGTTCAAGACCAACCTGGGCAACTAGCAAGACCTCGTCTCTACAAAAAGTTTAAAAATTACCCAGGTGTGGTAGCACACACCTGTGGTCCCAGCTACTCAAGAGGCTGAGGTGGGAGGATCACATGAGCCTAGGAGTTTGAGGCTGCAGTAAGCCTATTCACACCACTGCACTCTGCCTGGCTGACAGAGTGAGACCCTGCCTCAAAAAAAAAATTTCTTTGAAGTCAGCCTGCAAGGCAGAGACCATTAGAAGGCTACCTAGGGCCTTAGGAAGTCCAATGTTTGATGCATGGCTCCATGAGCCATTGTATCTCAGTCTCCTGAATCAAGAATCAAAACAATTGTGAGAGATGGCATTAGGTTTATATATTATGCAGACTATGGAGTTAAAATATACTCTCTGCTGGGCTGTTTACTTTGAAATTGTGTCTGAGTTTCTATACAATAATATTCATTATCAGTCTATGCTTTCTGTCTTTCTGATTATTCTTCAATAGGATATTGAAGAAACGATGAATACAGCTTTGAATGAACTCCGAGAACTGGAGAGACAGAGCACAGCGAAGCATGCCCCTGATGTGGTGCTGGATACCCTGGAACAAGTGAAAAACTCTCCCACCCCTGCCACTTCCACGGAATCTCTGAGCCCTTTGCACAACGTTGCCCTCAGGAGCTCCGAGCCTCAGATTCGACGTAGCACTAGCTCCTCCAGTGACACAATGAGTACTTTCAAGCCTATGGTGGCACCCAGAATGGGTGTGCAGCTGAAGCCTCCAGCCCTTCGGCCAAAACCTGCTGTTCTTCCAAAAACAAATCCTACCATAGGACCTGCCCCACCTTCCCAGGGTCCAACAGACAAGTCTTGCACAATGTAAAAACCAGCTGAGCAAGGCCATGAAGGGAGGTGACTTAAAAAAGAAAACGAATTAGTGACAGAAGTCACTGATCCCTAACTTTCCTTAGTTTTGTGCTTATAACTGGAGATCTTTTGGCTTTTCTATGTTGTCGACTGTAATGTCTGAGACTAGCTAAATTAATGCGGGCATTTGTATTTTGTAATTTTTTTAAATAACTGGACATATGTCATTTTAAGGACAATAGAAACACTTAGACTTACTTGAAAATCCAATGCTGCACCACTTGTAATGAAGGCAACACCGCTCTCCACATTGCACAGTGCTTCAGGTTTAGTATAGCCCAGGTGAGTCAGAAATGTTGGGACCTGAAGGCAGGAGAACCCGAATTCCACACCTCATTGGAGCATAGCCAGTGTTGGTCTGTGGCACTCGGGGTAATGGCTGAAAGGTTATAATGCATTGTGTGGTAGCTGACAGTGAGCACCTTCGATTCCATGTGGAGCGGGATTTAGCTCATGCAGATTTGCAGTTGTCTGCATGGGACGATCCCAGCGCCACTGTCAGCCCACAGCTCGAGTGGGTTGGATGCTTGCCTCTTTCCTAACAGTCATTTCCCCGGGTCCAGCTTAAAGATTCAGTGGAAGCGGGTAGAACCTCTGCTGTTATTGCTTGAACTTAACCTGGGAAAGGAGGGGAAGACACCATCTCCAAAGCTATTAATGTCACTCCTTTTGCGAACATGATTAGGTCCCGGAGATTTCCAAGTCCTTCCCCTACACTTATGACTAAAAGGATTTGATTTTAAAGACTTTTAGTTACACTACTCCACAAACTCCTCCAAAGATCAGTTGTTCAATAACTGCCTAGAAAATGTTTCTATCTCCCCTAAATCCCTGTGTTCTCCTCTGAGGAAATGAAAGCAAGAAGTACGAGGCCTTGGTTCATGCAGTGTTCTCTTTTGACTGAATCACCTAGGTTCCTTTAAACATGCTGCAAATCCCGGGCGTGGTGGTACACCTTTAGTCCCAGCTACTCAGGTGGTTTACACAGGAGGATGGCTTTGAGCCTAGCAGTTTGAGTCCAGCCTGGGCAGCATAGTGAGTCCCTGTGTCTTCAAAAAACAAAAGCTACGCAGGCCTGATGATCCTAAATTTGAAATCCCAACTGTCCTCTCCATTTGTCTTTGAGCCAACCCCAAACTGGCTCTGCGTAAGAGCCATGCAGGGCTCTCGGCAGAAGATCACCGTGTGGTTCTCACCCAACTGTGTACCTCAGAACCACGGCTTCTTTCTCTCATTCTCTTTTCCCTTCTGTTTTGTTTTTTGTTTTTGTACGTGGTCTCTATATAACTCCCATAATCAACTGAACTCTCACTTAGGGACCCTCTTTCTCTGGCATCCTAGCACACAGACAATTTTTTTGAGCCCATATTTACGCTATATTTTCCCCCATTTTAAGAAAATTTGCTTTGAATTCCATTCTCCTACCAGCAGCAGCTGATGTCACCTGTAGACCTATGAGCATTTTATCTACTCTATCATTGAAGTTACTGATAAAGATTGTTGTTGTTGTTGTTGTTGAGAAAAATGTATTTCCCATAACTAATCCCTCTGGCCCACTGTTATTTCCTTCTTGATTTTGCTTCAAACTGGCAGCCAATTGCACACGCACCTAAGAGTTACACAGTGTAGATTTTACTTCGTCGGCCCATGGGTGACTGCATCGAGGAGAAGTGAATCAGGATCTATACTAAAAACCAGATCATTACTTTGATCTCTACCTCAGTTTGCCAATCTAGTCATTCTATTGTAGGAAGAGATTAAATTGATGAGATATTGTTACCTTTCAAAGTCACACTGCTGGTTGCTTGCCTATAGCCTAATTCCACAAATGAATAGTGGTTTTTTTCCATGTATTTCTAGATACGATAAACTTTTAGAACTCTAAACTTTTAGAGCTATCCTTTTTACCCATTTTGAAAAAATTGTCCAGGTCAGCACCTCGTCCAGCCCCTCCCCATTTCTCCTGAGCTTTCAAGGTCCTTCAGCACCTTTGGACACCATGATCCAGCTGGGACTGAGCTTTGAATAGCACTGTCCCTTTTAAACAATCCTCCTTAGGAAGTTTAAACTTTCCTAAATAATCCCCCAATTTTTTTTTTTTTTTTTAGGCAGAGTCTCACTCTGTCCCTGAGGCTGGAGTACAGTGGTGCAATTTCATTTCACTGCTACCTCCGCCTCCTGGATTCAAGAAATTCTCCTGTCTCAGCCTCCTGAGTAGCTGGGATTACAGGCGCTGCCACCATGCCCAGCTAGAGACAGGGTTTCACCATGTTGGCCAGGCTGGCCTTGAACTCCCGACCTCAGGCGATCCACCTGCCTCAGCCTCCCAAAGTGCTGGGATTACATGTGTGAGCCACCATGCCCAGCCATTCCCCCACTTCTTTAAAATAGTAAAAATTCTTAAAAACCATATTCTTTGTTTGATGGAAGAGTAAGATGTTAACAAAGGGCATCAAAGGGGCAGAGGTGTCTTTGAATTTATCATTTTCAATGATGTCTTTTATGAGCTCCAGCCTTAGCTTTTCAGATCTTCTGCCTGCCTGCTCATTTATTCAGCTTTCTATCTGGTCATCCTCTGCCATGGCTACTCTCTCTGGTGTGTCCACCCATGATGAAATGAGGATTGCCTTTCTGTGCTCCCCATCAGGAATCTGCTGTCTTGGCTACAGAGGTTGTGCTGCTGCAGAGCCTCAGAGGCTGTGCCTTCTTTCAGGAAACAGCTCCTAATACTCTCCCATCACTCACTCACTTTACCTGTCTCCATCTTATTTCCCTATACTCCTATTGTCACCTTGAGGCTTTTTTTTTTTTCAATTCCAAGTGAAGGATATAACCTGAGTGAGTGAAGACTCAGTAAAGACTCACCTCTCCTTGTTTGGTTTAGTAAATGTCTTCAGATTCCAGAGATAAGACAAGGTGGCCACTTCACAAAGAATCCAGAGCCATGCTCAGTAAAGCTCATTAAGAGCCACTGCAGCTGAGAAGGTTCACCTGGTACACAGCCTGCTTCATAGCCACAGAGGCAGCATTCAGGGGAGGTGGGAAGCCACAGGGAAAGGAGAGAAAAGGAAAATGAGGCCTTGAGGTGTTCCGCTCCCAGTTTCAAGGAACTTATCGGGCTTCATGTGCAAGTTGGGGAGGGGGTCATTTTGATGGTGGGTAAATGATGGTTCTACAAAGATTACCTGACTCCACTTACACAAGAATATGTATTCACAGCTGATATAACTGTGTGTTCACATCCAATCCACAGAACTCACTGAAGGAGATTCACCAAGGCAGCCTTTTGGACTGGGTTGGGGTTTGGGGAGTGGGTTTTGGGATAGAGAGAAACTTTCTAATGGGTGTTATGTGAACTGTTAGAACCTCTGAGTGGCACTTTGTAGCGCTCCATGTTCATATTCAGTGTCAACACCATTCAACAGCTTTGCACATCTTCATACAACACAATCTGGCTTTGGTGCCCCTCAAGCCACCCAAAGAATTATTTATCACAGAGTCCCACAATCTGCTGCAGTGACTGTGAACAGTTATCAGTGGATATAGAGCTTCAAGAGTCAAATTGTATCAGTTAAGGGTTTTCTAACTTTTGCCATTCACCTCCCCCCCAAAAAAAAATGGATTTATAATTTAATCAAAGGAAAAGGGGAGTGGGTTGGTAGTGGTGTCCTTAACCTTTAGGAATGACACAGCTCTGGAGTCTACACACTGAGAAACTTTCATCTCAGCAGCCTTGGAACTCCAAAGTTAAAGAGCCTATGAGTCTCTTGAAGGGGGTTAGAGGATTCAGACTTGGGATGATGCTCTATTACTGACCACAGCCATGAGAGGCCATGCGTGCAGGAAATGTGCTTGGGACTCAGTCTTGTTTTCAATTACCCACCACAGAAACCCTGAGACACAGAGCCGCTTAGAACTGAAGGCGCTACCCATGCCTACATAGAGCTTCCTACTCCAGACCATCTGCCACCCACCTCCCGAGCTGAGAACACAAGCTCCAGCTGGGCTGGAGTGTCACCTTGGTGCAGGGTGACTTCGGCAAAGTTTTGTCAGATCCATAAAGCAAACTGGAATTGAGCTTTCACTCACCCTAGTATACTTTCTTTAAAAAAAAAAAAAGTCTATGTGGTATAATCAAGATGGATACCTATGTCTTTAAATTGCGTAGGGAATTTTGTATGTTTAAATAATTGTATTGGGTTCCATAATGCTTATCTTAGAAACTTTAGTAAAAGAAAATATATGAACCGTGCATTTGTGAATGCCCCCTTTAGAGCATTCATCCAAGTTCAGTGTGTAGTGATGGTTATTATAGATATTTAAAGTAGAGTAAGTGGCTGTGTAACAGGAGAGACTGCTGTTGATCTAGGTACTGAAGGGTAACTCCTGCCCACATAATTAAGTCAGTATTGTCCTTTCCTGTTGGTTTGATCAGTTGCAGTACCGGTAGCTTCCTGCTTGTGACTGTTACCTAATTGTGTCAATGTACATCTGTAGTATGTACATGTGAAAGTGCCTTTCTATTTTAGAGGAGTTTTAGCCTTGCTCTTGTACTGTTGCCCAGCTCTGTGCCCCACCCCCACCTCCTCCTCCCAATTCCTGCTGCCACTCTAGTGTTTTGAAGCTTCCGCCCTCTCCCCCACCTTTTTCTCCATCCCCGCCGTCCTGTGCCTCGGTGCTCAGTAGTGTCCATCTCGCAGCCCTGTCGGTCCTCAGACTGTCTCGTTTTCCTTGTAGACGTGATTGTGCCTTTCTCGCCCTGTGTCCTCCCATCCCTCTGCATCTGTCCCCACTCACATGCTGCTGACAGCATCGTGCTCTGTACTGCCTCTCACCATTTCATTCCCTCCTCTCTGAGGTGAAAATAAAGGGGGATGCTTTTACAGTTCTGGAAAGAAAAAAAAAGTTTTGTTAATCTGTTGTGACAATGCACTTTTATGTATAGTACTGTACATTTTGGCATGTACCATTACAGGCTTCAGTATAGAGTCAGGTTTGTTCTTCACAGTGTATCTTTATAATAAATAAGATAGTTCTGGCCGCCTTTGTCTGCTTCCAGTTTGATATGCATCTCCACGGTGTCTTCGTTCCTTTCCTTTTTCTCATCACTACCTTCCTCCTGAGAGCTAGCTTGCAATAAATAATGTGAAACTTTTAGCTTTAAAATAATTTTTTATCTCACTTTCATTTCTTGTTCATTTGGAAATAGGGTGTCCTGCACAGAGCCCTGCCCATGAAGCCGTGGTTTTTTAGTCATGGTTTGGGGGCTCATGTGTAGTCGAGAAAAGAGTCTTGGGAGAGTCTTAACTGAGAAGCTGAGAGCATACCAGCTTCCTAAACATACACCAGAGTTAAATCTTTCCTTTGAGAGAGACTCTGGTATAGTTAACTGCGGCAAGCCCATCTTTGGTTTCATTTGAATAAATTGAAAAATAAGCCTTAGTTTATTTTTCTGTGCTTAGAACTACCCATGTATTGGTATTTTTCTTTTTTCTTTCTTTTCTTTTCTTTTCTTTTTTTTTTTTTTGAGCTGGAGTCTCACTCTGTCGTCACCCAGGCTGTAGTGCAGTGGCACAATCTCGGCTCACTGCAACCTCTGCCTCCCGGAGTCAAGTGATTCTCCTGCCTCAGCCTCCTGAGTAGCTGGAATTACAGGCACCCGCCACCACACCCAGGTAACTTTTGTATTTTTAGTAGAGATGGAGTTTCACCATGTTGTCCAGGCTGGTCTTGAACTCCTGACCTGAAGTGATCTACCTGCCTCAGCCTCCCAAGTTCTGGGATTACAGGTGTGAGCCACTGCGTCCAGCCAGGTATTTTTCTTTAAATATAAAAAAAGATAACTAAAGGTCTAAAAGTATGTAGTAGATAGCTTTGTAAAATAATATGTTATGTACCAGATTGAATATTAATAAGAGATGTAAAGTTTTAAACGTTTTTTTAGAGTTTAAAAAACATGCAAATCAAGGAAAAACACTTTTTTTTTTTTTTTTTTTTGAGACGGAGTTTCGCTCTCGTTACCCAGGCTGGAGTGCAGTGACGTGATCTCGGCTCACCGCAACCTCCGCCTCCTGGGTTCAGGCAATTCTCCTGCCTCAGCCTCCTGAGTAGCTGGGATTACAGGCACGCGCCACCATGCCCAGCTAATTTTTTGTATTAGTAGAGACGGGGTTTCCCCATGTTGACCAGGATGGTCTCGATCTCTTGACCTAGTGATCCACCCGCCTCGGCCTCCCAAAGTGCTGGGATTACAGGCTTGAGCCACCGCGCCCGGCCGGAAAAACACTTTTATTAAAGTGCAAAATACAAAGAGAAAAGTGCACAAATTAGTGTAACAATTCTCACAAGCTGACACACTGATGTATCCACCACCCAGATTAAGAAATACCACATTATCAGCATCCCAGAAGCTACTGTGCTCATGCCTCTATGAATGTAATCAGTATCCTGATAGTTCACACCAGTGTGGTTTTACCTGTCTTCTTAGCTATCTATAAATGGGTTCATGCAGTATGCAGATTTTGTGTCTGGCTTCTTTTGTTGAAATGTATGTTTGTAAGAGTCGTCATTGTTAGTAAAACAGTTGTTTTTCCATTTTTACTGCTATGTAGAATTCCATTACATGAATATGCTCAATATTGTATTTATTTTAGTATTTCCTGATTAAACTTTGGGTCGTGTATACAGATATCTTTAAACATGGAGAAATGGATGGGGGGTGGGGGACCCATCTGTCAAAGGAGTTATTTCCCAAACTGATGGAATAATGTTGAACTAAGCCATTGACCGGAAGGCCTACTGGAAGGCAAGGATAGTCACTTTTCTTTCTTTCCAAAAAGCACTGTCCCATATAGAGGCTGGAAATATTCATACACAACACTGAAACGAGTTGAAGCTTTACTTGATGCTTATCAAGTCATGTTCTCCTACCTGATGCTGGATGCTTTCTCTTCAATGTCCACTTTAGGACCAGAGAGTTGGATTTAGAGGCTATCCCACCAGGAACAAATGCCCAAATCAGACTGCAGAGGTGTTCCAGGAAAGACTCCATCATCCTGCTACCCTCAATCTAAGCTCCTCAGCCTGCCACAACCATCTCCTGTTGAGAAAATTGTGTCTGCCTCCCCATCTCTCACTCACGAACCAGAGTCCCATTGTGAGTGTGACTGGTCGTCAGCTCCCACACTTCATATACTTGCACCCTATTCTTACAAAGGCAGGGCAAGGGAGTTTTCTGGATTCTGCCTTGAGCAGTTGGGACTCCTAAAAAGGAAAATTCCCCAAGTTTGACCTAGAGTGTCAAAAACGTCCTAAAAGCCTGAAATGATGGCAAATTTTACCCACAGGCCATATTACAGGCGCCTGCCACAACACCCAGCTAATTTTTGTATTTTTAGTGAAGACAGGGTTTCACCATGTTGTCTCAAACTCCTGTCCTGAAGTGATCCACCTGGGAAAATATTGGGAGACTGAGGCATGGGTTGCCAATTTATTGAAGTTTAGTAACTGAGTTTGAATTAGGACCAGATTTTTGGCTTACTTATACTATAGTATAAGTAAATAAGTATTTAAACTTTACTATTTTGGCTCAATAATAATCACAGTGAAGTTCATCAATTCTTCAGTAGCCTTTTATCTGTTTCTATATAGTAAATAGAAAACTTGCCTTCTATAATAAAAAATAAAAACAAAATAATTTTTCTATCAAGGTCAGTCTCAGCAAGAGAAATGGAACTGAGCTGGGTATCAAAACGTGCTTTTGTGCATGTGTACGTGTGTGGGTGAGGGGTGGGGAGGGGTTGGGAAGAGAGATTGCTCCTCCTGCAGTCCTGAAACAACATGCCTTGTTCAGTATTAATATCTTGAAGACAGTTATGGCAGCATGATCCAGGAGATCGCCAGCTCTAGGATATTTGCAATCCAATTCTGGTGACTTATGGATGCATCCTTCACACCCAACACCTCTCTATCAGGGGTGCTTCCAACGGTCATTGGATTTCTTTTAGCTGCTCGGCTGTGCAGCTAAAGTTAGGATTTTTGATGAATTACCCTCTCAATGATGGTGTATTGTACTAATCTTCTCTTTGACATATCCAAGGAATCCCTTATATAAAAATCATGTCCCTCTAAATGCAAGTTAATGATGATGTCAATAAGCCAAGGGAGAAGGAAACATCTTCAGTAGTCCGGTGGCATATTCAAAATTGTACAATGGTATGACATTAACTCGAAAATGAGGTTTGAGAGTCTAGGCTTTCCATGGACTGCATCCATTAAAACCAAAAAAATGGTGGCTCATGCCTGTAATCCCAGCACTTTGGAAGGCTGAGGCGGGCGGATCACCTGAGGTGGGGAGTTCAAGGCCAGCCTGACCAACATGGAGAAACCCATCTCTACTAAAAATACAAAATTAGCCCCATCTCTACTAAAGTTATGTGGCACATTCCTGTAATCCCAGCTAGTCTGGAAGCTGAGGCAGGAGAATCGCTTGAACCCAGGAGGCGGAGGTTGCAGTGAGCCAAGATCACACCATTGCACTCCAGCCTTGCAGCAAGAGTGAAACTCCAACTCAAAAAAAAAAAAGAGAGAGAGAGAGACTAAGGCAGGAGGATCAATTGAGGCCAGGAGTTCAAGACCAGTCTGGGCAATGAACTCAACACAAAAAATATGAATTTTTGCATTTTTTGTGTTTGAGATCCCATCTCTACCAAAGAAATACAGAAATTAGCCAGACATAGTAGTACATGCCTGTAGCCCTAGGTACTTAGGAGGCTAAAGCAGGAATATTGCTCAAGCCCAGATGTTTGAGGCTGCAGTGAGCTATGATTGCACCACTGCACTCCAACCTCAGTAGAAGAGTGAGATGATGTCTCAAAAAAAAAAAAAAAAAAAATTTGTAATAGAAAATAGAAACTGCCATTTGAATATTGGTCTGTGAGTCAGATTATTACTGTGTTAGTAACTAAATATTAGCAGATGCATTAGGAAAAGAAGGAAATTTTAAGTAAGCCAAAAATCTATTATATAGTCCTAATTCAAACTCAGTTACCAGACTTCAACAAATTACCAACCCATGCCTCCATTTCGCAAACAAAAAAAAAATACAAACATTTTAGTATCTTGTCTTCTAATCCTTATACTATCTTATTTTTTAGCAGAGTCAAACTGATACTCTGTGTATAATTGTGTATCCTTGTTGGGTTTTTCTCCCTTATAGCAATTCACACTAGGAGTCTCAGTCAACATGATTTTTTAATAGCTGTATAATATTCTAGCGTATGAACACATCATTATTTAATCATTTGCCTATCACTAAGTGAGCCTGTTTGAAGGTTTTGTTTTTTCAATTGAATGTTATGTTGTGGTGAGCAGCTCTATGTATAATAGTATCTGTGTTTGGATCATAAAGTTAGCGTTGACTCCAATAAGTGAAATCACTGGGTCAAAGGGTACAAGTATCTATAAGGCTCATGACAAATATTGCCAAATTGTTTTCCAGAAGGTTGTACAAATTTACATCCCTGCCAGGAATGCATAACAGTACACAAGTATAAAACACCGTCATTTGTTTCTTTACCAGTGTAGTAGGTGAATGACAAGCTCAGTGCAAATTCTCAGCCATCTGTTAACGCACATACCACACTTCCACAGTACAAATCTCTATTTCACTCACCTGTATGTTCTAAACTTCAGATGTCTCTTCCCCCCACCCCACCCGAGACGGAGTCTTGCTCTGTCACCCAGGCTGGAGTGCAGTGACACAATCTTGGCTCACTGAAACCTCTGCTTCCCGGGTTCAAGCAATTATCCTGCTTTGGTCTCCCAAGCAGCTGGGATTATAGATGTCCGCCACCGCACCCAGCTAATTTTTGTATTTTTAGTAGATTTCACCATTTCATGGGGTTTCACCATGTTGGCCAGGCTGGTCTCGAACTCCTGACCTCGTGATCTACCTGCCTCAGCCTCCCAAAGTGCTGGGATTACAGGCGTGAGCCACCTTGCCCTGCTGAAATGACTCTATTGTTTCAGCTGAACATCAGAAAACAGAGATTTTCCTCAGGCACCTTAAGCTCAACAGACCCCAAAATTAAATCTACTTACTTTCATTCCAAAATATATTCTGCAGCCCCTCCACATCCTCCAATCTGTTCCACCACTTATCTCTGCTCTAACTTAATTCTGTGCGCCATTCCCCTTGCCACAACTATTGCTGTAGTTTCCAAGGTGGTGTGCCTAGGCCCACTGTCTCCTCCTAGAAATGATTATCTACACTGCTGCCAATAAATCATCTTTCTTAAAAACAAAATAAGAAACCTAACAATCATTGAAAATGTACCATGTACTGACATTGTTTTCTTCAACATGTTAAACATTAATAGCCAACATGTATTGAGAACCAGACTCCATGCTATACAAATGTTAATCCTCACAAGAAAGCCAAGAAAGCCACAGTTATGATCATCATCTTTACACATAAGAAAATTAAGCCTCAGGGGTTAAACAGTTGCCCTGGTCACAGAGGTAGATAGTGACAGAGCAGGATTTGATTCCAAGCCATCTGGTGCCAGAGGCTACGCTCGTAACCACTGCTGCATTCTGACCTCTGTAAGGTGCTCAGGTCATTACCCTGCTCTAAAGCCATAAGCGGCTCCCCACTGCTGCAGGATGGCATACTACTGTGTCTTATTCATCTTTGTATCTTCAAGCCTCACGCATCACTAACTAAATAGCAAATTGACGGAACTGAAATGAATTCAATGTCTGCTGCTTTGACCTCAGCCTGCCATTTCAGCCTTCCTGCCACCACCTCCTCTTCAGAACCTAGAGTTTCAGCCACACCAGGCTACTTTTCTTGAAAATGCGATGCTGCATGCTTTCTCCACATACTTCATGCCATTTCTCAGCCTAAAATGGCCCCTATTTCATCCTGATAACTGCCTGTTGAAATCAGATTCATCGTTCCAAACCTAACAAAAAGGTTGCATCTTTCACAAAGCTTTCCCCAAAGCTCTCAGCTGGCATTAATTGTTCTGTTACACTTTACTTTCATTGAATCAGGCTCCCTTCTGGGGATCTAGCTGTGAATGAGACACACAGGGTTCCTGGTTTCATGGAGTGTGCTTCCTGGTATGATTTTTTTTTTTAAAAAAAAAAGCACTAAATAAGCCAACAGATAAATTGGCAAAATAATTTCAGTTGTTAATAACTGCTTTAAAAAGCACAAGTAAACAAACAGGGTGACAGAATTTGGAGTGTCTGGGAGAAGGACTTTAGATGGGACAGCTTGAATGCCACCTTGGATGTAGTAGCATTTGAGCTAAGATCTGAATAATGGGAAGGAACCAGCCATGTGAAAAGGAAGAGAAAGACCCAAGCAAAAGGAACTGCACATGAGAACACAGGGCCATGCTGCAACTATACCACCATAAGCAAGAAGCCCTGGAGATTAAAATAAAGGCCAGAGCATGGACAGACATCAGATTTTGGAGACCAAAGTAAAGTACTTAAAATTATCCATGCTTGCTGCACACCTGTAATCCCAGCTACTTGGGAAGCTAAAGCTGGCGAATAACTTGAACCCGGGAGACGGAGGTGCAATGACCCAAATTCGCACCACTGCGTGACTGCCTGGGTGACAGTGAGACTCCATCTAAAAAATATATATATCAAGGTACTTAGATGTCATTCTAAGTTCAAGGAAAGCCATTGGAAGGTTCCAAGCAGGAATATAACATCTATATCGTTAAAAGATCACTCCTCCAAACCACAATAAGATATCACCTCACACCCATTAAAATGGCCACTCTTATGATCAAACAAACAAACCCCAGAAAGTAACCAAGCCTTGGCGAGGGTGTGGAGAAACTGGCACCCTTGTGCACTGTTGGTGGGAATGTAAAATGGTACAGCCACTAAGGAAAACAGTATGGAATTTCCTCAAAACATTAAAAATAAAATTCCTCATATGATCCACCAAGCCCACTCTGAGTACATACCCAAAAGAATTGAAAACAGAAGAGATATTTGCACACCCTGTAGCTTTATTCACAATAGCCAAGAGAGAGAAGCAACCCAATAATAAATGAATAGGTCAAGAAAATGTAGTATACACATAAAATAGAATATTATTCAGCCTTAAAAAAGAAGGAATTCCTGTCATATGCCATAGTATGGATGAACCTTAAGGCTACTATGCTAAGTGAAATAAGCCAATCAATAAAGGACAAACATTGCATGATTCTACTGTGAGATCTCTAAAGTAGCCAAACTCATAAACAGAAAGCTGAATGGTGATTGCCAGGGATTGGGATGAGGAAGAAGACAGAAACTGTTGTTCGGTGGTTACAGGGTTTCAGTTTTGCAAGATAAAAAGTTTTAAAGATCTGTTGTACAACAATATGCATACAAATGACATCACATTAAAAATGTTAAGATGGTAAATTTTATACTATGTATGTTTTTTAACCACAATTTTAAAAATCACTGTAAATGTTGTAATCGAGTTTGGGGACCCAGAAGTGGAGAGGAGCTTGGGAGGGAATGGCAAGAGGGAATTGAGAGATCACAATTAAGGAGCAACAGGAGGAGATGAGGGTGGTTGGGACTAGATAGCTGGGGAAGGAGAGGAAGAGATGAATTGGGGGTTCATTTGAGAGTTAAAGTCAACAAGATTTGCTAATAAATTAAATATGGGAATAAAGAAAGGAAAGAATCAACAGTGGCTCCTAGGTTTTATTTGTTTGAGCAAATGCGTGGAATATATTGATATTTACTTAGAAAGAAAGACAGGAAAGGAAGAAGTTGGCCAGGACCTGCAACCAAGAATTCAGGTTTGAACTTAGTTAAGATGGGTATTAGACTTCCAAGTGGAGAAGTCTAGGAGGCAGATGGACTTGAAGCTTAGGGGGATTTCTGGCCAGAATATGTAAATTTGATATTTAAAGCTATGGAACTGGAGGAGATCTCTTGGAAAGAGAAGGAGAAAGGAAGGAGCAGAGCACATAACCAAGCCCTGGAGAGCCCAACTTGGAGAGCTTGGGTGGAGTGAGGAGCTGGCAGAGAAGACAGAAGGAGCAGCCAGGGCGGAGGAGGAAAACCAGGAGCATGTAATATGATTGGTACCCAGAGAAGAAGTGATTGGCATTTGTAGTGTGCATCTGTTAACACAAATATGATGATAATAAAAATAGCTAACATTTGCTAAATATTTTCTTTTCCTTCCTTTCTTCCTTCCTCCCTCCCTCCCTCTTTCTTTCTCTCACTCTTCCTCTCTCTCTCCCTCTCTCTTCCTCTTTCTCTCTTTCTTTCCTCTTTTTTTCAGTCTTACTCTGTCACCCAGGCTGGAGTGCAGGGGTGTGATCTTGGTTCACTGCAACCTCTACCTCCCAGGCTCAAGTGATCCTCCCACCTCAGTCTCCCCAGTAGCTGGGATTACAGGTGCATGCCACCACATCCAGCTAAATTTTGTACTTTTTGTAGAGATGGAGTTTTGCCATGTTATTTGTTAAAAATATTTAACAAGCTCAGGAATCATTATTATCCCCATTTTTCAGATTAAAACAAACAAACAAAAGCTGAGGTTTAAAGAAATTATCCCTTGTGAAATCACACAGCTAACAAAAGTTGAGCCAGTGTCTGGACCTAGATCGATTGCCTACAGAGCCCCACATTTAACTACCATTATCCTGCCTCTTTATTGCTCCACACACTTGAAATATAAATTTTTAAAGACATTTTGTTCTTTTTTGTATCCTTTAGAATTTATTGAATCCTGATTATTTTTTCCTTAATGTTGATTTTGTAGACTCATTTGCAGGAAGAACAATGTCAGGCAGAGGGAAGGAACTGAATGAGTATTTTTAATAAATTTGTAGATGTTAGTATAATTTACTTATTTGCAATTTTCATAGCTATACAGTATTCTATCCCATTTCCAGTGTTTTTGCTCTTTTAGTAGCAAATACTCTGAATCTCTGCATATGTTACTCATTTTCTATCATCCTATTCCATGTGATGGATACCCAAGGGTACTCACCTATAGGATGAAAAGGTATGAGCATGTTTCTAGGTGCCCTGACCCAAGATTAGGGGTTTTGTCAGAGGCAAAGCCAAAAGGAAATGATACAATAAATGAGTATTTACATAAGTTAGATCTGCTAATCTAGCCTATTACACCAAGTACAACAGGGAATGATAAGCCATCTATCTTAACGTGCATGGTTGGGGCCTCAAGTAAAGCGGGCTCAAGCAATGAGTGTTAGTACACATGAAAAATCACATTTGCCATGTTCCCTATGGCTTTGGGCTGCTGCATCACTGCGGTTTAATAGGAGGAAGGCTGATGAAAATGTTACCAACTGCCAGGGGTCAATGGAGAAAGATCATACTTCTCTAGGAGAGATTACCTTCTCTTTCCTAGAGTGATAGGGGGAATAAGGCATAGCATTCTCTGAACTGACAGTCCTTCACAGCCAGGCCTGCACTGCTCATGCTTTGGGACCAGCAAGTGGATGGTTTGATATGGTAGCTTCACCTCCGAAATAAAGGGGCATTCTTGGCAGGAGAAAAGGTGTTACAGGAAAAGATCAGCGATAGTACACATGCCCTCCCATAGAGCAAGGTGGCTTTCTCCCCCTTCAACACTCCTTCAGACTCCCACGTACCAAAGGAATGTGTCAATCTCTAGATTCATCTTTTACTGAACAAACAGTCATGAAGGTTACCATATGTTTGACACTGTAAGAAGAGCTGGAGCAGGGCCCAAAACACTATAGTGCAAATATCTGTTTACACATCTGTATTAGAGTAACTGATGCTAGCTGCTGTAACAAACCCCCCAAACTCATCTGAGAGTTGTATTTCTCCACATCACAGCCTGGTGTGGGTCAGGCAGGTGACTTGGGGTTCTGGGCTCCTTCCATTTTTTTTGTCACTGCCATCTTAGTATGTGGCCACCATGAAGAGGAAGAGAAAGCACATGCAATGAGGTGAGGTTTTATGTCTTGGTATGGAGGAGACACGAACAACTGCTGCATATGTCCGAGTCACATGGCAAGGAGGCCAGGAATGTCATCTTCCTATAATGCAAGAAAAAGAACCCAGGGCCAAGCACAGTGGCTCATGCCTGTAACCCCTGCACTTTGTGAGGTGGAGATAAGAGGATTGCTTGAGCCCAGGTGAGGATTAAAGGAAAGCAATTAAACATTGCCTGGTGCATAGTTAGTGCTCAATTATTGTGCTGTAATCAATATTACTAAATTGTCTAGGATTAGACATTTCTAAATTAAAACTATTTTGAGATGTCGATCACCACCTGCTGGGCTCTGTCCTGCAAACTCTGACTCCGTGACGGATGAATAAAATACACTCACACACTGAGTCCAGTGAACGGGTGGGCTAGGGAGGTCGTCAGCTGCTCTCAGACGATAATATCAATCAACGTTCCATTTCTGCATGCAGCTGGAAGCAAGATGGGGTTCCTAGTGGTTCTGAACGTTCACTGTTTATGTAGGCATCCTTTTCCTTTCCTTTTCTTTTTTTAAATGTACATACTATGGATCTATATTGTGACTTAGCTTTTAGCACCTCACAAAAGTCTGCTTGTTTCAGTCCCACGAGCGTCTACAGCTTTCTTAGATCATTGCGGGGAAGAGGCTTTTAGGGTGGATGTTTATACCACACTTAAGAAAGAATTCTGTCTGCTCTGGTGAGCAAGAAAGACAGTTAAAGACTAAAAAAAAAAAAGTCAATAATCTTCTAAAAAGGAAAACACGTCATCTCACTTTCCCACTCAAACCCCCTATGACATTGAACCCTTAAATGCAGATAAGCCTAAAACTATATATAACCCTAGACTTATCAGTTTTACATGCTAATGCATGTTTTCTTTAACTCAAGGTGGTTTGAGTTGTCACTAGCAAGAGTTTAGATTAACACAGACACCAAATTATTAACAGTAATTATCTTCTAGTAGTAAGATCACAGGCGACTGTTTACTTTTCCTTTCTGTTTTGTTTTTTAGTATTGACAACAAATTTTCTAATGTTTCAATAAAAGAAAAACTAAGGTATTATTTTAATGTATGGAGGACAGAGATGGAACGTCACTGCGGATGGAGAGCTGATGGACACCCAATCACCCTAAGAAAGGAATCTGGACCCTTCTTGGCAATCTCCACTCCCTACTCCATTTCTGGGGTTCTCTCAAACCCCACCATCTCCCACCCCCACCACTCATGTTTCTTCCATAATCTAATTTTTAAATCCATGGATAGGGAATAGCATTAATGATTTCTGAGAGTCTCTGAAAAGTCTGTGATTTTCAGAACAACCACTATTCCTGCTTGGGCCATAATTTAACTCTAATTAAATCTAAGATTGGTGCTGTATTTTTCCGTGCAAGAGAAAAGCAGAGAACATGAGAAATTCTTTTTTCTTTCCAGTAAATGCTTTCATACTTAAAGAAAAAGAGAACACTATTGATGGGACTTTGGACATGGAGAGCTAGAAATTCCATTAAAGTTAGTTTGAACTTGTATAGCATGTTCCATTGTAAAGAAGGAAAAGAAATGGGCTTAATTTGCTGCTGGAAAGAGTTGTTCACCTAGCTCCTCATTCAAGGAAGTGATGCTATTACCATGAGGAGTCATGGAATGTATCTGGGGACTGACTCATCTGGGGCTCCCTGAGATAGGCTCTGGAGCTTTCTGAAAATCTGGATAACAATTTGGGACCTGTGGCCATCTCAGAGTTCTTGGCCGTGACCAGTACGTCTGAGCAGAGCACAAAGAGCATCAGCATTCATCTTGGTAAGCAAAAGAAACTGACTCTGGATAATTTACGCAAAAGGTGAATTTATTTGAAGCTTAATAGTTCAGAGAACCTGCAGGAAGACCAGAGAATTAGGCTTGAGGGTCCCCTAGCTAGGAACTCACTTAGGGTTATGCCACAGAAATGATTAGAACACATCATTGCCTCTGTCACTGTCCCTGGACCCAGACCCAGCAGCCAGTATCTACCATCCCCAACACTGCCTCGAGGAAGGAAGGAAGGGAGGGAGGGAGGAGGTAAGGGAGGGAGAAGAGAAGGGAGGGAGGAAAAAAGGAGGACTAAAGGAAAAAGGAAGATAAGAAGGAAGAAGAAAGGAAGTGAGGAGGGAAACAGGAAAGGAGGGAGGGAGGAAAGAAAAAGATTGCCTAACTAGAACACCAAGCCAGTTGCTGGTGGTACCTTCGTGCCCTTTCTTCCCTTCAGGGGACACTGCTAGTAACACCTTTCTAATGGATTATTTCTTACAGGTTGATTGGGAGCCCTGAACACACTGAGTCTGCCTCAAGCAAGATGAGCAGTTCTCACTTCATGGGCACCTCTTCACTTCCTGCCTTCCAGCATGACATCATAGAGTGATCACTGCCTTTACTTCCTTTGGCTGAAGCCCATCTGCCGTATCTTCTTTGAAGGCAAAGAAGCTATTTTAATAAAGCCCAAGGAGGTTATGCAAAAGGTGAATTTATTTAAAGCTTAAAGTTCAGAGAACCTGCAGGAAGACCAAGGAGGTTAGCAAGAAATTATTTCTGCTCCGGAATGTGGGCTCTGTTGTCAGATCATCTAAGAGAACCTAGCAATCTAGACTTTTGTGCAAATTCGAAAATTATTCCAATCTTGCATTTTAACCTTTAGTTTGTAATCCCTAAGGGAACTCTTAGTCCAAGAAAAGGCCTTAAAAAATTGTGGATTTCTGCTCCCCACCCCTCACCCCATCTGCTGTCCCTGCCTTGTTTAATAACACCTTACTTCTCACAAATCCCTTCTGATGTTGTCCACCTCACTAGGCTAAGGAAACCCAGCTTATGCTCCCAGGAACATTAAGAGATTGCTTCCTTACCACACCCCTTATTACTTTTGTGCCCTAACACTGCAGAGAATGGTGAGGTCTATGATTTCATAAAGCTTGCTATCATTTCTTTTGCCAGGGGGTTGCTGGAAACAAACAACAATGAAAATAATATGGTGTTGCAGTCTGCTATGGGCTGAAGTATGTCCCCCCAAAATATATATGCTGAAACCCTAACTCCCAGCACCTTAGAATGTGACTGTATTTAGAAACAGGGCCTTTGAAGAGGCGATTAGGTTGAAATGAGGCTGCTAAGGTGGGCTCTCATCCAATCTGACTGGTGTTCTTATAAGAAGGGGATGTGTGCACATAGAGGAAAGGGCATGTGAGGACACAGAGGAAAGGTCACCATCTACAAGCCCAGGAGAGAGGCCCCAGGAGGAACCAGATCTGCTGACACTCCCATCTGGAACTCTGAGCCTCCAGAACTGAGAGAAGATACATTTTGGCTGTCTAAGCCACCTGGCCTGCGGTAATTTGTTATGGCAGCCCCAGCAGGCCAATCCATAGGCACTGGAAGGAAGCAATAGACAGTAAAAAGGGGGAGGATCTCAGACAAAAGCCCAGCCTCCTCGTTATGCAGGATTGGAACCTGAGTTTGGATACAGGGGGTATTCAACCCAACAAGGTCTACTGAGCTTCTCCCAAGGATCTCATGTAAAGTAGTGTATCTGCAATAATAGGGGATTACAGATTATAGAAAAGCCTCTTAGAGTTTCCTTCTAAACCCCCAAGGGATTTCCCTTCATTATAGAATGTGAGAATTACTGTCATAAATACCATGTAAAAATTCGATAGCAGCAAACTCGCAGTATAAAAGTATACCAAAAGGTCTTTTCCAGAGTTCGTGTTAATACGCCAGAAATTATCTCAGAAAAATGTAGAGGTCCATGAATTCAGATTTGATCCAATATATTTTCTAAAATCTCTAACAATCCCCAGATTTAGCCAAACTGAGAATATTACCACTTATGGTTGGGCGCAGTGGCTCACGCCTGTAATCCTGGCACTTTGGGAGGCTGAGGTGGCTGGATCGCCTGAGGTCAGGAGTTTGACACTATTATGACCAACATGGTGAAACCCCAGCTCTACTAAAAATACAAAAATTAGCTTGGTGTGGTTATGGTTATGCTACTCAGGAGACTGAGGCAGGAGAATTGCTTGAACCTGAGAGGCAGAGGTTGCAATGAGCCAAGATTGCATCACTGCAATCCAGGCTGGGTGACAAGAGCAAAACTCCATTTCAAAACAAACAAACTATATGTGTGTGTGTGTGTGTGTGTGTGTGTGTGTGTGTGTGTCCACTTATTCTTTTCTAGAATCTCAAAATAAGCAACTAAATTAATTCCTTGGGAGCAGTCAAGAAAAAGGTCACTCAAGTCTGTGTCACATGTGACAAGATCTATTTCCCATTGATGATCACACAGAGTGGACTCTAAGCAAAGAGAAATAAAACCCCCATCAGCCCAGGGAGGGAAAAAAAAAGCCAGGCTTCTGCTGCTTCTCAAAAGGATCCGCCTCAAAGTACAATTCTAATAAACACCTCAGTGAGGAACAGGTGATTATTGCATTGGTAGAAGTCTCATTTATCATTTAGTCCATTGTAATTATTCTGACCTATTGTATTTCACACCAAAATAACTTTGGAGGAATTCAGTGGTTTGGCAGAAACACTTTTGGGGGATTAAAAGAAACGTAGCTTTTGCACCATCGTTCTTTAATATGAGCCACAAAAGACTGTGTAGGGCTGGGGGTGTCTACTCAAATCACGGAGTCAAAAAGACTTAAGCCATGAGATCCAAGGATAACAAAAGATTACATAAATCCTAAAATGTATAGAGTATGAAAATGAACACCCTTTAAAAGTATTGGTTGACATGGTCAAGTTTTAAGGAAAGAAAGAAAGACAAGGCTTAATGAATCCACCTCCTCTAAAGAAATTGGTCCCCCAAATTTCCATTTCATTGCCATGACAACTAGTACTCCATCATTGCCATGGTAACCAGCTGAATAGCATTAGTCTAAAGACAAGCTTTCTGATTGGGTGACCAACGAAAGCCGTTAGGTGCCCCACCACAATGCTGAAAGACTGTTGTGCAATCACTTTGACCTATTTCTAGCTTTTCAATGTGTTTTAGTTCTCCAATGTGTTTCCCTAAAATCAAATGTTTTTTGGAATGAGACAATTTCCAGAACTGTATAATAACTATTCCTGCATGCCCCTGCTAAGTGCAAGACCATTTGTTTTCTATCCCAGAAGCATGGTAATGTATGACAACCATACCCTTCACCATGCCTTGCAGTTTAATTATGACATCCCCTCTGTTACAGCAACTAGGCACACTAGCCACATCTAAAACCAGATGGTTACTGGTGACAAAAAGCCATCTTCTTTGTTTGATGAGGCCACTGACACGCTAAACTGCAAGGGAACTTTGAGGGTGGGGAATGACACTCCTGTAAAATAACAGAGGGGGACCGGGTGAAGTTATTCATGCCCGTAATGCCAACACTTTGGGAGGCTGAGGCGGGTGGATCATCTGAGGTCAGGAGTTTGAGACAAGCCTGACCAACATGGTGAAACCCTGTCTCTACAAGAAAATAATAATAATAATACAAAAATTAGCCAGATGTGGTGGTGGTCCTTGAACCAAGGAGGTTCAAGTGACTGAAACTTGAACTAGGAGGCAGAGGTTGCAGTGCACTGAGATTGTGCCATTGCACTCCAGCCTGAGTGACAGAGAAAGACTCCATATCAAAAATAAATAAATAAATAAATAACGGGGTTGGTGGGGGAAGGGATACATGCATATGGAAGTGCGCTTATTCACATGTGCATGCGAACTGCATTTACAATTTTAAAATGGCTTTTTAAAAAAATGCCAGCCTTTCAAAAAGCTGTTGAGATGATGATGATGATGGTGGTGACTATTATTATTATTTTATAGATGGGGACTCCCGATGCTGCCCAGGCTGTTCTTGAACTCGTGGGCTCAAGCAATCCTCCCACCTCAGCCTCCTGAGTAGCTGGGGCCACAAGCATGTGCCACTGCACCTGGCTCGCTGTTAAGCTTTTAAAGAAAAACATATTTTTCAGCTGATAATCTTGCTGGGTACTTGCTCAAAGCAAACTGCATATATATTCATGAATCTCATAGCATACCGTTGAAAGCAGAGACACCTGGGGGAACCTATTCCCCCCCAGTCCACCCCCTCTCTAGTGGACCACACTTTGCTAGGTATGTACCGTTGAGAAACTTCCTTGAAAAATTCCAGCTCTGGGCTTTCATAAAATATGTGTTGAGAACCTACCAGTGGGCAGTGCCAGAGTTGCTAAAGCAACAGACTTGAAAGTGCAATCTAGTTGGAAGGTGGGGAGTCAGAGAAAGGAGGGAAGGCACTTGCCTTGAGACGGTTTGCAGAGCACACACAACTGAGTATCACAGATCAGTGAAAACCAAGATTTCTCAAGACACCTTTATCAATTCCACAAATATTTCAAAGCACCTGCTAGGTAGCACTCATCTAAATGCTTAAGATCCATAGTGACAGAGAAGCCCTGCCCTTGTGGACTTAACATTCACATTTTACATGACAGTGGGAAAATGGCAATAGTTCATATCCAAGAATAGAAATGTTTTGTGTGGAATGATAGAAATTATGAGGGACTCTAACCCTGAGCATTCCTTGGCATGGCCACTGGTGCTTGTTATCCCTCAGTCACTGTGTGAAGGCTAGAAATGCAAAGGTCAGCAGGAATGGGCTTAGCCCCTGGCCTCAGGAAGTTTATAGAACAGAGAGGAGGGAAGTTGCTCAGGAGTAAATGGTCAACCACTTACAATGGTGATCAGGTCTCTGAAGGAAAAGAACCAAAGAGCCTTCAGCCAAAGGAGACTGAGCAGGCCTGGGCAGAAACAGGGCTGGGGCACCAGAGGAAGTGATGACTGAGCTGAGGCCTGAGGGATGCAGGGATAAAGGGTGATGTAAGACAGAGGGTGAAGCATGCAAGACACAGGGAACAGCACGAGCTGCTTCTGGGACCCAAAAAGAGCCAGGGAAGACACGTGCGATGATCTTAGGGAAGAGGGCAGGGCTGCACACCCAAGTGGCAGTGTTTATGAAAAAATAAATCCTTAGATCACAAAACCATGTACTAACTCAGACTGTGCTCCCTAATTAATTTAATATGATTTCAGTTTGAATCTCTACGTGGAAAACAATCTTTTCATTTGGGGTTGGAGATGATAATAAAGGGGACATGGTTTGGTTTGAGATTAAAGAGGATTTCAGCGCAACAATGACTGAGCACCATTTACACGCCAACACTAAGTGTAAAAAGACAATGACCCAGTACCTGTTCCTTACAGCTTAGTCACACACACAGAACTATATGCAAATCCATCTAAAATGCTCAGAAAGTGACAAGGGAGAGAGGTATGTGCATAGGACAACTTTCACCTGAACATTTGCACCTAGACCAGCCCAGGAGAAATGTTAGCTACCATTGTTAGCCCACTGCCTTAGGGAAAAAGGCATTCAAAGTATCTGCTGAATTACCCCATAGGGTACCACTATGAAGATCAGAGTTTTATTTGAAGATCTGTTCTGAACAAACCTCCAGAGAAAATTCCATTTCTCCCTCCTAGGAAAGAATTCAGTAATAGTAGTTTCTTATCTAGCCACAGTACCAGGATAAATTCATTTTAAATGCATGTATGAGAACAGAAACATGCACAGCTAGCACCAAGAGAACAGATGTAATCCATGAGAAATGATTAAAAGTTTAGAACTATGCCTCATAGGGGGAAAAATTTCAATAGCTACCAAAATGAGTCTTTCTGCACAGCTAGAACAGAGTCAAAGGGAAACCCTCTGACCCAAGATAAGGAATCCCACAGGCAGAATGACTAGTGTTAACAGATGTATTGGGCCTCTTCAAAGCCATTTAGAAATGAAAAGCACTACATGCAAATGTTTATCATCACTGTTAATAATTGCTATTTTGCCTCTATATTCATTATCTAAACTTGATAGAGTAACTCGGATCACACAATTCGTACAAGTACAGCAAGACAGAGACAGAAGGCCTGAATGGAAAGCTCAGAGAATGCTTCCACTTCACAAAGGCTTAGTCTCTGTCAAATAAACAAGATTTAAAGTATAGGAAGCAACAATACCACAAATAGAATTTCTACCTGGCAAAGGAGAACATCTCACTGTGGATCTGTTTTATAGGGTCTCAGAATTTTCTATTTGGTAGGAAACCTACAGGCCCCTATAGACCAACTTTCAACATAATCGCTATCCTAGTCATTGGATTAAAAAAAGGAAAGGATGGGAAAAGGGACAGAAAGGGGAAAAAGGGAGAGAGGAAGAGAAGAAAAAAAGACGGAAGGGGAAGAAGGAAGAAAAATTCGAGTGAATGAAACAGTACAAGGATGGAAATCAGAATCCTGCAGGCAGCTCAACGGTTACTTAATTCTATGTCTCCTCCCAGGTTGACTCCAAATGATTGATATTCACTAATTAGGAGGTTTGATCAGGTATAGATAAGCTGTGCCACACAAAAGGCTCCAGTGGGTTTCTCCTGTCTTTAAAAATAACTCCAGAGTACTACATCAAAGCCTTTGCAGAAAATCCATATACACTCCCAGGGCTCTGACCAATAAAACATTCTTACCAGGGACCTGGATGAGGCCATATACTGTGCAATGACCATGGGCCAATGAAAATCTTTTTGAAAACTTTCTGGAAGGTCCACTGTGTAACCAATTTTTTCTTTTTTTTTTTTCTGAGATGGAGTCTCACTCTGCCATCCAGGCTAGAGTGCAGGGGCGCGATCTTGGATCACTGCAACCTCTGCCTCCGGGTTCAAGCGATTCTTCTGCCTCAACCTCCCAAGTAGCTGAGACTACAGGTGTGTGCCACCACGTCCAGATATTTTGTATTTTTAGTAGAGATGGAGTTTCACCATGTTGGCCAGGCTGGTCTCTAACTCTTGACCTCATGATCTGCCCGCCATGACCTCCCAAAATGCTGGGATTACAGGCATGAGCTCCCCTGCCCAGCCCTTTGTTATGTTTTTTAATTTGGATAAAGGGCATTTCAGCCAGTAGCACCCAGGAAGGGTATTATGTAAATAAACTACATGTTCTCTTTCATGACTAATTTCTGTGCTTCTAGATAAATTCCCCTATTGAAATTTTCTTTCTTCCCTTCCTTAGTCCCTCTTCTCTACCACAAATTATAAGACATGTTTCATACCCTAGAACAACTCACAGTCTAGAGAAAAGACATTTATTCCTTCATGGAGGTCTGAAATATCATAGCATTTCCAGTAGCACAAATAGCTTAGACAGCTCAAGCCAAAGTTGAGACTAGACCCATCTTACTCCAGGCAGAAAGTTAAATGCCATGAGAGTGGGATGAAAAATTGGGACAGGGTTCTTGAAGAAGAAGAAATTTCTTCCAATTGGGGTTGTAAGAGCAAACTTAATACAAAAGGTGGCCTTTCCCTGGGTCTTTCAGGAGGCACAGGGTTTTGGCAGGTAAAGATGGCAAGAGGTGATAATCTATCCTAGATCAGAAGTTTCAAACTGCAATCCCTGGGCCTGCAGCATCAGCAACACTTAGAAATGCAAAATCTAGGGTCTTACCCTCAACCTACAAAATCAGAAATGAGTCTGAGCATGCTCTGTTTAGCATCTCAGTGATTCTGATTCATACTTTAGTTGAAGAATCAATTATCTAGATTAAAGATCCTTAGCCTTGGGTCTATGAACTTGAATAGGGAAAAAATACATCTTTATTTTCCCTAATGTCTAACTGAAATTTAGCATTTCCTTCCACTGCAGATACAGGCCATAAACTACCATGATAATTATTACAACCAATGCCATATCTTGTTATTAAATGTATTATAAAGACGAACACACACAAAATAGCAGATTTTTAAACATTTTTATAACTGTATTTCAGTATCATTGGTTTCCTTCATAATTCTGTATATCATTTTATACATTAAAAACATTGTGAGAAAGTGTGTGTATGCTTTGCAGGCTGCCAAACAGATCTCATCTCTTATGGTACCAAAAATGTGAAGAACCCCTAGTCTAGAAGGATTCCAAAGAAAATTCAGAGCAAAGGAAAGAAAATACATGGCCAGCCAAGTATCCATTTTGAGTAAAACTGAGGTAACGCAAGGGAACAGCGGAAGAAAAGAAAGAAAAGGCCGAACCTAATTGTCAGAACCGGACTTCTTCCAGCAGACTCTGGGGAGCTACTTAATCAGAGCCGAAGAGAGAAAACCAGCTCAGGGTTTTCAAAGAATCCCCTAGCAAAGGTAAGAAGGAAGGCCTGGAATACAAAGAAACAGAAGGTGAGAGACCAAGCAGGAGACAGGATTTCTAATCCAGGCTTGACTAATAGCCAAAAGTGAAGGAAGAACTCACTATGAAACTGCGAAGAATATGAGAGTGCTGTGAAGATTCAGCAGTGAGTAAAACAGAAGAATCAAAGATGACTCCAACGTTTGAAAAGAGGGCAACTGGGACAAGAGTCATACTAAGAAAAAAATTAAGGATGCCAAGTGGAGCAAGTTTGGGGAAGGAAAGTGCTGAGTTGCATACAGGATATCCGGGTGAAAACATCCAGCAATTATTTATCTGCCTGGGACAGTACTGACATTCAAGACTTACTGTATCTCCTGAATAGCCTATTTGGACTTCATCGAGAGCTTTTCCCAGACAGGGATTTTTATCTTGGGGTCCCACGGACTCATGGGGAGTTCCATGAACCTCCCAAATTATAAAAGCAAATTCTGTTTGTGTTCATGGACATTTAGGGAGAGGTACGTACTTTCATTAGAAACTCAAAGGGCATGAAACTCCCTTTTCCCTCACGAAGATGTTAATACTCTGCATTCATCCTTCTAAGCACTCCAAGCAAGGTAAGCCCTCTTGTCTGAAAATTTGGGGAGGGAGCATGAGTCTCAGAATAAACAGAAAATGCCTCAGGAACGACGCAGCAGCAGCAGCAGCAGTTACAGTCATGTGTGGATGGTTCTGAGTCAGGAGATGCTCACTGCACAGTCACCAGATGAGGAAGGAGTTTGGAATGTCTTGGTTAAAATTCACTGGAAATGACAGAAGAGTTTCTGACTCATCTCTTGAGCCAATTCTTGCCCGAATACCTGTCTCTACAAGAGGAGTCATTAATGCCCCAACTTTAAACACTAAAAAGGGTCATTGTTATCTCCCCTACACTGCTCAACTTCCCACTGTCCAAAGAAGCCAAGCTGCGCCGGTTGTCCCAGGATGGAAACAAAGTCACCGCCAAGGAGCTGTGCTTTGCTTTAGTGTTGCCATCTACTGGCTGGTCGTCACTGACTCTCATTCCCAATCTTTTCACTGCCAAAGGAAAGATTTTGCAATTAGCTGCTTTCTTGATACAGATCCTCGCTAGAGAGTTCAGACCCCAAGCAGTCAAAAAAAAAAAAAAAAAAAAATTAACAGAAACATACCAGCTCCAAAAACAAAGTAAAGCGATATCAAATGTTAACAATGTTACTAGGAAGTTTCAGCATTGACTAGTAGAGTTCATGGTGAATGCTCCCTAAACGTTTGTTAGCCCCACATAATCAAGACAAAAGATGCTTTTAATGTGTTGTATGTAAAGTGATAATGAATAAGCAGAGGAGGCCAACATACCAGAAAATTTCAAAATTTTGCCCACAGAATGGAATAGGGAAATAATAGCATTGAAAATTGTTATTGTTGTAGGTTGTGTGTACAAAGTGGTTTTCGTGGTAAGCGTAATAAACTCAGTGCCAGGGATTCTGGTTCAATGAGTTAGAATTGAATGGCTTCTCACGTACCCCGTGAAGACAGGAAGGAGGGACCAGGTTCCCCCAATGAGGACTTTGTTGCTCTTATTTAATCCTAAAGCACTACAATGAAAGGGTCTTGTGCACTTACTTTATCATGGCACTGACCAGAACAGCAGACTGTCTTTATTTCCTAATGCCATAGTAACTCTTGTCACTATTCTTTGTGTGTGTGTGTGTGTGTGTGTGTGTGTGACAGTACTCACTCTGTCACTCAGGCTGGAGTGGTGCAGTGGCATGATCTCAACGCACTTCAGCCTCCATCTCTCAGTCTCAGGTGATCTTTCCACCTCAACCTCCTAAGTAGCTGGGACTTAACAGGCATATACCACCAAGCCCAGCAAAATTTGTTTTTCTCGTATTTTTTGTAGAGATGAGGTCTCACCATGCTGTCCAGATTGGTCTCAAACTCCTGGGCTGAAGTGATCTGCCAGCCTCAGCCTTCCAAAGTGCTGGAATTATAGGCATGAGCCATGCCTGGCGTCTCTTCACTCTTGTGTTCACTTCCTCCTTCCCTGATTTTTTGTTTTTATTACTTTTCTTTCTTTCCTCTTTATGAACTGTCTAACCCCACATCTATCTTCTACCTCATCATACTGGCACAAACTAAGAGCTAAAAGGAAAAGAGAGTTGCACTTAATTCTCCTCCTTGATATGCTCTTCCCTTCTTTTCCTTTTCACTTTCTAATCCAGCAAAGCACCTTATCTTTCACTCACTTTCACAATAAAATTTAGAAGACTGATCAGGTTTGGCCTTTCTTCCATCATCACCTTCCTATGTAATCATAATACATATGAATGATAAACATTAAGTCATAACCACCATCTTATATGCATTAGCAAGCCCTCGGTAGGCAATACATTTAAAGACTTTTTTGTTGACTAATGAAAGGAGAAGTTACTAATCCTTTCCTGCTATAACTTAAGGAACAGAAGGAGGAAGAAATAATATAGTGCTCTTAGATGTCAACTGTCCTTTCTCCCTCCTTTGGAGTCCTTGCCCCTCCTGATCCCTCAAAAAAAAAAAAATTTACTCAAGGAGTTATTAAAGGTTTCAAAGAGGAGAGAGGAGAGGTTTACATCACAACCTCACAACTGACACCCTGAGAGACCGCCCCCTATGCATTTTCCCTCTGCTTTGCAGTAGTACATCTAAGGGTCTATTTAATTCCACCAGGCCAGGTTGAGCTTCTTGGCTCCTCTCTCTATTACATCCAGCAGTCTCTTCCCCCGAACCCCATTCTTTCTCCAGGGAAGCAAAAATGAAAGCCCTGCAGGTAACAAGGCCAACTCTACTCCAAGTAACTCCTCAAAGTATTTTCTCTAAGCATTTTATACTTTCCCTAAGAATTTTCTTATCAGCTTTCAGTAGTTGACATTTTTTCAATATTGTTACAATTCCCACCTGTAAAGTTTGACAAATATATACAATTTTTTTAAGCTAGATATTTCAGGTTCTGATGGTCCCCCTTCCTTGGAAGTTAATTCCCTGAGGACAGAGACAAAAAATTTATCTTCCTCTCCTCAATATCATTCATCCATCCTCTTAAAATCAAACAAGACTACAGGGACTCAACTTTAATAACATAAAACATTATTGCTCCTGGAGATCTGTGCTGGTTTTCAAACTAAAAATAATGTTTAATAAATACTATAAGAAGCACTTTCTCAAGTTTTCCAAGGACAACTATAATTGCTAGACCAGATAGTCACATTTCACAAAAGCTGACCTTGTTATTTAAAAACTAGTTGGAAAAAATATGTAAATAAGTTGTTGCGTCTGTATAAATGGTTTACTGTCGAACTAAATGATTCCACATCAATTTAGCCATATAGAATTTGGTCAAAAACTTTAACTGGAATGTCCAGACCTTGGCCAATGGGAGTATAAAATGAGGTCACATTTATTTGTTAATATCCACTAGAAAAACATCAACTCCCCATTCTGCTTAATTGCAGGAATTCTAGGCTCTTGACAAATTCCTCTCCTTACTATTTCTGGAAATCAGGACCCCACCCCAGTTGTCTGCTGCCTCCACCACTTATCTGCCTCCTGACCATATTCTTTGTGCATAGGCTGATCAGGGCTCTGTGGCATACCACCTTTGGCAATTCCTGGATTCAATCTTTCTCCTGCCACTGTTGCCCTCCCCTAAAAGAAGACAAAGAAGACTCCTCTTTTAATTATCTGATCACATTGCTCAGCCCAACTACAATTTTAGCAAAGACTTCTTGGAAAGTTCAGGAAAATAGAAGAGGGCATTATGGTATCAATACCTCAAAGCTGTACTATATGTGGTGACTCCCAGAGAACAGCACTCCAGATGCACCTCATATCCCTTAAAACAGTGAACTTCAAACTGGGATTCTACTACCTAAGATATGGAAATATTTTTCAAAAGATATAAGAATAGAGATCATTCTAAGAAAATCAATTTTTAGCAAATCAGTTTCAGATTCCTCAACTTCCACAGGAACTCTCCTAAGAATGTGTGAAAGTGCTTTTAGTAGGCTAAGTTTTTTCTACCTTCTCCCTTAATAACTGCCTTTTTCTCACCAAAAATAAACTCACCTCTCCCAAATGCCCATCAACGATAGACTGGACAAAGAAAATGTGGCATATATACACCATGGAATTCTATGTCGCCATAAAAAACGATGAGTTCATGTCCTTTGTAGGGACATGGATGAATCTAGAAACCATCATTCTCAGCCAGCTGATACAAGAACGGAAAATCAAACACTGCATGTTCTCACTCATAGGCGGGTGTTGAACAATGAGAACACACGGACACAGGGAGGGGAGTATCTCACACTGGGGTCTGTTGAGGGGGGCCAAGGGAGGGACAGTAGGGGGTGGTGGGGAGGTCGGAGAGGGATGACATGGGGAGAAATGCCAGATGTAGGTCATGGGGGGATGGAGGCAGCAAATCACATTGCCATGTATGTACCTATGCAGCAATCCTGCATGATCTGCACATGTACCCCAGAACCTAAAGTACAATTAAAAAATAAATAAATAAACTATGAGAAAACAAAAACATGTTATTGTACAATTTTTCTTTTACTCAACTCCATATTGAAAATATAATCAACAACATCATGCATATTTATATCATAATAGATGCGTCTCTTCATAGTCTAATAAAAATAAAGTTTTACAATACTTACGACAAAAAAAAAATAAAAATAGAAAAATAAACTCACCTCTCACCCATATGTCTACTATAGTGTATTAGGAGACAATTTTCCATGGGTTTTTTCATATTCTGCAGGTCTTGAGAGTAAGGCATCGACTGCCCTTAGCTCTGCTCTATCTTTACAGGTTTCAGTGGGAAGATGGCTCTGCCATCATCATGACGTCAAACTTCTAGCCTGCAGAACTGAGACACAATACACTTCTGTTGTTTTAAACCATCCAATTTTTGGTACTTTGTTATGGGATCTCTAGGAAACCAACACACTTACTGGCTAGAATAGGAATGTCTCCCTCTGGAGCAAAGGGAAGGCATGCTTACAAACCATTAGAAAAGATTTGGGTTTCCTAAGATCAGAATTCTCACAAGCATGTGAGCAAACATCCATCTTGGCCCCTCCACATTGGCCCTGATGGAACTGAAGCCTAAGAAATGAAAAATGCAAAAATGATGTTATACAGCTCCTGATATTACTAGAATAACTGTCTTGTGTCTTCTGTCAGCATCTGTGAAACTATGTCAGGCTAAGTTGTTAGCTAGCAAATAGGGTAAAACTGCAAACTCTTCCCAGTTTTTAATATGGGGTATTATCCTAAGGTGTAAAAATATCTGTCCAACAAACAAAAGAACATTCAGACAATCAATTTCTTTAACGAAATCACTGTAGATATTATAGCTATTCATTTCATAGAAAATGTATTTTAAACTAAATGTAACTTTTTTTTTCTTTTGAGACAGAGTCTCGCTCTGTCACCCAGTCTGGAGTACAGTGGTGTGATCTTGGCTTACTAAAACCTCTGCTTCCCAGGTTCAAGCAATTCTCCTGCCTCAGCCTCCAGAATAGCTGGGATTACAGGTGCCTGGCACCACACCTGGCTAATCTTTTGAATTTTTAGTGGAGACTGGATTTTACCATGTTCGAGACTATGTTGGCTGGTCTCGAACTCCTGACCTCAAGTGATCCACCACCTCGGTCTCCCAAAGTGCTGAGATTACAGGCGTGAGCCACCACACCAGACCCAATGTAACTTTTTAAGTTTAATATTTATTAAAATGTTCTTTGGTCATTAAACTCTTAGAGCCTATGGTAACACGAAGAACACTTATATCTATAATATGCTGAGTAGTACTTAATAAAGTGACCAATAAGACTTTTAAGCAAAAAATAAATTCATTTTAGGATAAAATTCTTTGGAAGAAGTAGAATGGAGTTCAGGGAGCAAAATGAATCATATAATATTTCCAACTGTTACAAAGCATGTTAAAGTATTTTTAAAGATGGAAAGTAGTAGCTATCAAATCTCTACTGTACCAAGATTTCACTGGATACATTTAAAAGACCAAATAACATTTTAAAATGCCAATATTTATAATGTATAATAAAATGCATCTTTTGGGGGTAAACATAATGATTTTAGATATTTTTTTAAAAATCCATCGGAATATCACGGCTTTTCCAAAATTTGTAGGGGGTATAGGTTTGAAGACTATTCACTGCCTACTGGTTACAGCCCTCTCAGCTCCTGGACACCTGGGTAGTTGGAGCCAGATCACCTTATTTCAAGCACCAACCAAGCAGATAACCATGATGGTCTTGGTCAACTGCAAAATCACTACCCTTAACATAGTCGATGTTAAATTAATGAATGTTGAATATTAGAAATCATTCACAACTTTCCATCTACTTCTGCTTCAGAGGCTGCTCTAAAAGTGGCCTAGCCTGAAATGACTGACACCAGGATGGCCCTAGAGGGTAAAGGGTGTGTCCTACATTGTCATATCTTGTCACTACAAAAGTGAAATGAGTCTAGACCTAAGCTGGATCAACCAGCTGAGTCATTATAAATCTCAGATCAAATCAGGTATTAGATTTACAAATTCAACTACATTGTAGAATTACTCTGCAGTGATTAGGACCAGCAAAAGCAGAATTCACTCTCTAGGGACAAAGTTAGCAAAAGTCCCAAGGACTATCTTCCTCTCCTAAATCAATGTCAAGTGCCATCCTCCGTTTTCCTGCCACTCTTGCTGCCCGTCTAAGCAGTTGTCTTTCAGAATGCACTCCCATGCAGTCACCTCTTGTGATGCTCTTCTGAGTGATATCATCACTTAGAACCCTAGCCCCAGATTCTGACATTAGGGAGGGACTACAGAAGGGGGGGACCCATTTGCATCTCTCCATTTTCTAGCAGCGATATTTTACACATATCATATGGTTTTAAATTTGAAGTACCCTGGAAACAGACCTTGTTATCAAAAGCAGATTGAAAAAATGTGCAGGCAAGTCAAAATACTTGCATTAATGGAGCTTTATGGATTTACTCCATATCAAGAGAAGTCTCCAAAGGCAGAAATGCACATCAAGCCTATTTCTTCTGACTCATTTCCTCTGGAGAAGCAGCTTAGAATAATTCAGGCAAAAGGCCATGAAATAATTGCATTGGTAACAAGAACCTGGTAGAATAGTAGAGAGGGAATTGCTAAATTAAATTCAACCTACAGGGCTTTCGTGGGGAGTCACATGGCAGGCTTTTTCTTTCTCACTTAGGAGAAAAAAAATCTATTTTCTTACATTTTTACTTGAAGAAAAAAATCAGAGGCTAATTTAATGCTTTTATACACTAATTAGTGCAAATACACTAAGAGCGATCTTTTACATAAAAATAATAAATCACATAGTAAAAATACACTTGAAAATATTTTAGTTTTGAGTAGCCTTTCCTGCCAAATAACCTGCCAGATACATACAGCAATGTTTGGCTGCAGCTGCCCAGAGGCCTTGTGTTCATGAAGTGAATAGGATTAATTGTGGTCACTCTATTAGTATCAACACTGACTTTTCCCCCTGTATGTATTTCTTCCTCACTGCCTGAAAAAAAAGTAACTGGTTATAAAAACAATCAAAATGAATGCTTTCAGATGCTGTTTCCCAAACTGGGTCAGAGACTACTGGGATATGTCCTGCATTTTGCAGGCATGGGAAGAAAGGTGGCTAAAGCAGAATCTATGAGAAAGAAATCAGAAACTCAAGTAAGAGGTTGGAGCTGGGCACAGTGGCTCACGCCTGTAATCCCAGCACTTGGGAGGACTAGGTGGGCAGATCACCTTAGGTCAGTTCAAGACCAGCCTGACCAACATAGAGAAATCCCATCTCTACTAAAAATACAAAAATTAGCTGGGCATGGTGGCGCGCACCTGTAATCCCAGCTACTCAGGAGGCTGAGGTAGGAGAATTGCTTGAACCTGGGTGGCAAGAGGTTGTAGTGAGTGGAGATTGTGCCACTACACTCCAGCCTGGGTGACAGAGAAACGAAAGGTAAGAGAGGATGGGAGGGAGAGAGGGAAGGGAGAGAGAGAGGAAAAGAAGAAAAGAGAAAGGGAGGAAGAGAGATAGAGCAAGAGTGAGAGAAAAAAATGTGGAGGAAAATATTCAACAGTAGTTAAGAGAGAAAATTAACCATGAGGAAGAAATAAGGGAAAGTCATAGTATCTACCAAAAAATATCTTGTGATAAGGGAGAAAATGGCTGTTTATTTCAAATTCAGGGTCAAACCTAAGAGGCAGAAACCCTTATAAATTCTTTTAAAACTCCTCAGTGTCTCTGGAAGATGCTAAGGAACTAACTCAATATGTTAAGAACAAAGAAAGAAAAGAAAAAGAAAAGACAGAAAGAGAGAAAGAAAAGCAAAAGAATCAAGGATTTATCCATCCATTCCTTATGAACTATACTTCAAGATCTAAATAGAGGTGAAGTTTCTCTTTGTGGACGTATTCTGACTAATAATAAAAGGAATAACAATTAGAATATTACCATTTTGTAACCTCTAATGATATAATCTATCTAGACAATGCCAGTTATTAGCTGCTTCCTAATAAAATCTACAACACCACTACACAAAGAAAAGTTGAATCTGATTAATCATCTTGCTCTAACTTCTAATATAAAGGGGGGAAAAAAGATGAAAAACATGCTAAATGACAGCTCAAGGATAGTATCATAAAAATCCTGACTGTAAAAACCTTACAGAAGAAATAAACTAAACATTCCCATCAAAAGGCAGAGATTGTTGTTCCTTTTAATCTGTCTTCTCTCCTCAGTTCTGACTGTAGACACTTCAAATACCAAGATATAAATAAGTTAAAAATGAGAATACGGAAAACACACACACACACACACACACACGAGCAATAAGCATAAGAAAGCTGGAAGGGCCAAAAAAACACTGGGCAAAACAGACTTTGGAGTAAGCAGTCGTAGTGTATATGGGCCTAATGACAGGGCTCCAAAATACAGGATGGAAAAACACAGAAATAAAGGAAGAAAACCACAAATCCTCAAGCACTGTTAGAGATTTCAAACCACCTCTCTCAGTAATTGATAGAAAAAAAAAAAAAGAAATCATAATATAGGAGAACTAAAATGACGCTACCAACCAACCATAAAAATTTGGGAACAAAAACCACAAATGTTCTAAAATGGGAAGAGCGAGTGGGTTGGTTAGGCATTTATCTGTCTCCTCTTCTAAACCAGTTCTCTTTCAGATGTAATAACTAGGTACGAGTTTGCCACAGAATTGAAGAGAAAGAAAAGAACAAGAAAGGTGCCAAATTTAAGGAAAGAGTGGTCCATCTTTTATTTATACAGCCTTCAAATCCCAGAAAGTTTCCAAAGCCCTTTTTATACACATGATCTCATTCCATCCCAACACTATCCTTTGAAAAGGCAGCCCACATTTCCTTATCCCCATTTCACAGACAAGGAAGTTGAGCTCAGAGGCTGATTTGTCAAACGAACAAAATCGTAACTCTGCTGCTAGATCAAAAGAGTGGACATACTTTAAAGATCACCTGAGGGAATTCACTGGAAATGTAGTGGAGTACCAATTATTTTCTTTCTAGAAAGTGCGTTTTCTGCTGGACAAGTGGCTCACACCTGTATTCCCACTTGGGAAGCTAAAGAGGGAGGATCACTTGAGCCCAGGATTTTGAGAACAGCCTGAGCAACACAGTAGGACTCTATCTCTAAAATACTTTTCAAAATTAAGCCAGGTGTGGTCCTAACTACTCGGGAGGCTGAGGCAAGAGGATCATTGGGCCTGAGTTCAAAGCCACAGAGAGCTACGATCATGCCACTGTACTCCAGCCTGGGAGACAGACCTTGCCGTCAAAAAAAAAAAGTATTTGGACATACTTCCCCCAGTATGTCCAAATATCCAAAGCAATTATATTAAGAGTATTGGCTCCTTGGTTAAGAATTGGGCTTTATTTTCACCCACTCCCTTAAGTCACACAGCCAGAGATCAGGTAGGATCCAGAGAGAACAAAGTTATAAACCGTGTGTCCAAACGGCATCCTAAATGAAAAACTCCTGGACAGAACCCTTGGCAAACTCAGTGTTGACCATACTCTCAGCTACCCATAAAAACTTACCAAGTTGAGATTTAGAAACAGATTCAAAGAAAGCAGTCTGCAGAAAATATGCAGATTTACTGTTTTAATTAGCAAAACACAGACTTTACAAATCTCATTACTGTATTTAGAGAATAAATCTTAGAGTAAAATGACTTTGTTTCTTGGCTTGAACCAAATTATGTGTTTTTTTTAATAATTTGAAAAATTATTTCTTAAGCTCTTCTTTATTGAAGAGCTTAAGAAATAATTTAAGTATCAATATTGAATCTTCAAAAACTCCTCCAGTACAGTCTATGACAGCTGCACAGTAATTTGCAAATTTATGTTGTCTTAGATTTTCTTAATATTCACATCTGCCTTCTGTTCTTTGAAATTCTTTTTGTGTTGTTTTAAAATAAATATATGATTCAAATATGTTCTAGGTGAGGACTGGTTATTTAAATAGCATATATATGTTTTACTTATATCCCTCTCAGTGTTCCACTGAAGCATATTATTCTTTTAGGTATTTGGGGGACTGTGTCATTAAGGCTAATGGTGGTTTAATCTAAGAGGAAAAAAATACATGCATATCAAGGAATATTTTTCAGTTTCTTGGCAAAACACAAAAGCAAGGAAAAGTGATTTGACTTTTTAGCTCCAATTGCTTTCAATTTCTTAGGTAAGGTCAATATTGTAAAATCTGCTGAGATTTTTTTATAGAACCTGAGTGAATAAAATGCAGAGGTAAATCACTACTTTCTATTTAAAGCAAACTGATTTTTTACAAAGCTTATGACCATTTTTAAAGAAAAAGAAAGGAGGTCAGATGCGGTGGCACATGCTTATAATCCCAGTGCTTTGGGAGGCCAAGGCAGGAGGATCATATAAGTCCAGGAGTTTGAGACCAGCCTCAGCAACATAGTGAGACCCAGGTGTGATGGCTTATGTTTGTAGTCCTAGCTACTCAGGAGGCTGATGTGGGAGGATCACTTGAGCCTTGGAGGTTGAGGCTGCAGCGAATCGTGATTGTGCCTCTCTACTCCAGCATGGACAAAGAACAAGACCCTGTCTTGACAAAAAAAGAAAAAAGAAAAAGAAAACCACGTTCTCCCCAGAACATAGGAAATAAGCCAACAGTTTCTTGGTTCTTTTTTTTTTTTTTTTTTTTTGAGACAGAGACTCGCTCTTTTACCCAGGCTAGAGTGCAGTTGCATGATCTTGGCTCACTGCATCCTCTGCCTCCTGGGTTCAAGCGATTCTCCTGCCTCAGCCTCCTGAGTAACTGAGATTACAGGCACCTGCCACCACACCTGGCTAATTTTTGTATTTTTAGTAGAGACAGGGTTTTACCATGCTAGGCAGGCTGATCTCGAACTCTTGACCTCAAATGATCCACACATCTCAGCCTCCCAAAGTGCTGGGATTACAGGTGTGAGCCACCACACCCAGCTGGTTCTTCTTTCTTCTGCCAGGCAGTCCAGACAAGGTGGGCAGGCTTCCTACATGGACTCCAAGGGGCTCTCTGGTCTCTGCTGATGGGGCTGGCATGCTAGCTGTGGACACCCAGTAAAACAATGGCCCATACAATCATGAGAAACAAGACGGATGTGACCATTACATTTCACACAAACTTTGAAGGAACCATCAAACAGTAACAATTCAATTATTCTTTGTGGCTTCTTTTTATTTTGAATCAATAACCTAGAAATGAAGGTCTTCACAGCCCATTATGCCTTCACTGATCCACCCACTTCCCATGAACACCTGCTGAATGAAAGGGATAAGGCAGCATGTGCTAAGATGCAGTGCTGCTTCTAAACATAATTTATGGGGGGCAGGCATGAAACCCAAGTTCAGAAGTACTTAAGTACTCAACTATGAAGAAGTCTTTCAAGTACACAATTGATTTTTAGCAAGCATAGGGTATGAAGACCTTCATTTTGATTTTATAAAAGTAGGCTATGTTGCATGAGTCTCTAAAAGTGGCTGAAAAACCGACTGCATGCTTTTGAGCCTAAAAATAACCAAGGAGTAGAGCCAAACATGTACATTTCAGCAGAAAAGTGATAAACAGAAAGCCAAGCAGAAAGAAGAAAGCCCACATGATGGCTTATGCTGACTTTAAAACAGAGTCAAACATTCGAACATTCAAGAAGTGAAAACAAATGCAGTTAGGTGTGTATATCACCCCAAAAGAACCCATGGCTATTAAAGTTGTCAGGGTTATCTTCTGAACTGTTAAAGCCTCATGTTATGCTACCAATCTGATTCACCTTCAGCTTCAATAACTGATAGAAATTTCTTACCAAGACCCTAATTTTGGCATCAAAAATGTTAATTTATAGATCAGAATCATAAAACTACTAATTCCATGTTCATTTGCTAATTTATGAGACAGAAAACATAAAGTCCTTAATTCTAAAAAGACCATTTAATATCTTATCCCTATTACTCTTCTAGGAAGGAGGGAAAGAGAGTTTTTGGAATTTCAGTAGAATATAATGTTTAGAACAACAGAAAACATATGGGAAAAAACTCAAAGCTCAATAAATATTCAATCTACAAGAAATACAGGAAAATACTGAAACTACTTTGCTGTACCATGGTCATGGTAGCCCAGGACCACTTCCTAGATGACTCTTTGGATACTTAATTCAATTGGCCTTAACTGCTTATAAAGTGTGCAACACAGGTAGGGGGAATTTGTCCTTAATTTAATTCTGAAAGAGGCATGAGCTGATGTAAACGCTAATCACAGACCACTGTAGATCATTAGGGCAATTAAGCAACAGTTTCTGGTCTTGAAACCCTTCCACACAAATCACCTGCTAACCTTTGGATCCAGGTTTCAGACTTGCGAACACTTTGGGGTTCTTAAGGGCAAGTGAGAGCTCATTGAGGAAGGAAATAAAGTGGGAGTCTCTTTCAGATTTCTTTGACTCAAAAATGATGACAATGGTAAAGTGAGGTTCTGGGCGGGTTAGAAAGTAGGTACTCTGCACTTTGTCATCATAGAAGTGGACCACTTTCTCCAAGCTGTTCAGATCGGATGTGCGGTCCGTCATGATCATGATGACATTGGGCCAGTGCATGACTGGCCTGTCGCTGGGCAGAGACACTACGGCTGGATACTGGTCCACACCCTTGGGAGCCTCTCTGTAGGAATGAGGGTGGTGATAGCCATGACCCTGAAAACTCTCAGAACCCCTGTTGTCAAAAATTAAGGACACATTGGCAGCGTCATATTTCCTGATGAAACTGGAAATCTTTCCAAAAAAGTCTGGGTTAGCTTTTGCTGTCAACGTTTTCATTTCTGAAGCAGTCGTTTGTCGGCTCAGGGCCTCATGAAAGTAAAAGCTAAACTTGGCAAGAAGCATGTTTTTGAGTTTCATCAGCCAAAGGAAAAGGTGTGGGGGCTGCACGGCCTTCTGAGACTGCCCTCCAAACAGATGTTTCTTTGTCTCCCGCTGTTTCTCAAAGATCTGGCCCCAGGTCTGCAGCTTGGTGTGCGCACTGTGTAAGTTAACCAGAGATGGGAGGAACTTCCACTCTGAGACCTGAGCCTGGGCTTTGAGGAGATGACACAGGACATCAACTTCCAGCTGGAAACTGCTTTCCAAAGGACTGAGGATTGGGTGGTGAAATCTAAAGAGGGGAGGGAAATTAAGAGAGATAAGTGGAAATGGTACTCCACTTGCCATACTGACATTTTTCTAATCACAGAGCAACAATATGGCCAAACAAATAATACTATGTTGGAGGACAGGGGAAGAAAAAATGTTGATTTATTTTGAAGTTCTGATATAATTTCACCATTTCAAAATTTTATCAACATCATATTCTCCTGTGGAAATGGCCTGAGAGTAGTGGCCACTTTCTTCTCAACAGAATTACTGAATTAGCTACCATTCATTTTATTATTATTATTATTTGAGACTGGGTCTTGCTCTGTCACCCAGGCTGGAGTGCAGTTCTGCAATCACGGCTCACTGCAGCTCAGCTCCTGGGCTCAAGTGAGCCTCTCATCTCAGCATCCCAAGCAGCTGAGAATACAGGCACACACTCCATTTTCTGTAGAGACAAGGTCTCCTTATGTTGCCCAGGCTGGTTTCAAACTCTAAGTGATCTTCCCGCCTTGGCCTCCCAAAGTGCTAGGTTACAGGTGTGAGCCACCGCACCTGGCCTAAATTAGCTATAATTCTTTCTGAGCATATTTTAGTTATTCTGGGAATTGTATGACTAACACAGTCATTGAAACAAGGCATGCTCTTTTCAGAGTGTGGTACTAAAGAGGCAGAAGTAAAACAAAAAAAGTAACTAAAACATCTGTTGAATGTGTAGATGACATAAATAAACTATTTAACATTCACAGTAATGCCATGAGGCATTAAACCTATCTTGCAGATGAGAACACATACTGTAAACTTTTATGTAAAACACTGTAGATAAAATAAATGTTTATTAAAGAAATACAGCACTTATCAGACAGCCCTTATTCAATCCTGGTTCCCAATTTCCCTTCATATTTAATTATGGTTAAAAACAAAATGGTGTCCAGCCTGGCCAACACGGTGAAAGCCCATTCTTACTAAAAACACAAAAATTATCCAAGCATGGTAGCATGTGCGCCTGTAATCCCAGCTACCGGGAGGCTGAGGCACGAGAATTGCTTGAACCTGGGAGGCAAGGTTACAGTGAGCTGCGTACCACTGCACTCCAGCCTGGGCGAAAGAGCGAGACTCTGTCTCAAACAGACAAATAAACATACGGTGGCCAAGTAAGAAACAGCTAACACTTCAATCACTTTCCATTTAACTTAGGATAAAACCCCAAATCCATAAAAAGGCCTAGAGGACATTGAATACTGTAGTTCCTTCCCAGTTTGAGCCAATTGCTATTCTTCTCACTTTCTCCAGATATTCAATAAATAACTGAAAATGCAATTATACTACAAGGAGTTAGAGACAGTAGTGCAGTTTTACTTCCACTTGTCCTAGACAAAATGTATAAAAGTTTTTGATGCTTGTAACAGCAGCTCATTCCAGCATTTTGGAAGGTGGAGGCAAGTGGACTGCTTGAGCCCAGGAGTTCATGAGACCAGCCTGGGAAACATGGCAAAATCCTGTTCTCTAAAAAACATTAAAAAATTAGTCAAGTACCTGTAATCCCAGCACTTTGGGAGGCCGAGGCGGGTGGATCACGAGGTCAAGAGATCGAGACCATCCTGGTCAACATGGTGAAACCCCATCTCCTAAAAATACAAAAAATTAACTGGGCATGGTGGCGCGTGCCTGTAATCCCAGCTACTCAGGAGGCTGAGGCAGGAGAATTGCCTGAACCCAGGAGGCGGAGGTTGCAGTGAGCCGAGATCGCGCCATTGCACTCCAGCCCGGGTAACAAGAGCGAAACTCCGTCTCAAAAAAAAAAAAAAAAAAAAAAAATTAGTCAGGTGTGGTGGCGTGCACCTGTGGCCCCAACTACTCAACTCAGAGGGCTGAGGTGGGAAGATCAACTGAGCAAGGTTGAGGCTAGTGAGCTGTGATCACACTGCTGCACTTGACAGAGTGAGACCTTGTCTCCAAAAAAAAAGGTTTTTGACTATGATCTATAGTAAAAAATACACTTCATGTTGTGACCAAGTACCTATATATAGAAATATTATTTTACTTCAATATTTACTGACTATATACAATGTACTCTTGATATTTTCTAATATATATTAAATATATATTTAATATATTTTCTACTATATATATTAAATCAGATTACTGCTCACTAAATTAACTTTATAACCCATGGATTACTACCTGCTGTTGTTAAAACACTATTCTACTTCACATGTAATAGTAATATTTATAGGGAAAAGAACATGATGTGGAACTATCCTCTCTTCCAGGCATGGGAAAAAGAGGCCCTAGACAAGTGAGAGCATGACCCATTTTCATCAATACTGTACTCCTTCCTGATTCTTCAGGTCTCCTCATCAGAGTCACTTTCCTAGAAAAGCTTTTTCTGTCCACTCCCAGACGAGGTCAGGTTCCCCGGTTACATCCTCCCATTTACTAATACTGTCTCCCACTTTAGTAGCCTGACCATATAATTTCTCAGGGAAACCGAAACATACGGCCACCCCAGCTTTAAGCTCCTCCCCAAGCGGCACAGCTGCCTCCTCTATTGGCTCCTTTGTCTCTAGAACATTATGACTCAAGTAGAAATTTAGTCAATGTGGTGACCAACTATGTAAAGATCTGAATCCAAGTCTCTGCCTCATTGGTTCTGCCTGCTGGTTATGAGGTGAAATAAGTTCCATAACAATGGAATAGAATGGCTAAGAAGAGTCCTTTCTGTACAGACCACATAGAGCTTTCTTGCTCGGTTTCTCTTCTGTGAAACAAAGTGTCTCCCAGGCCTGGTACATGCTCCTTCTCCAGAAGCCTACATCAAGCCCTTACACTCTTCCTAAAGATTCACAGTACCTGCAGAGGCTGCAGAAATCACCTCAGCAAGTGAGCCCACTGTAAAGGCAGGGGAAGCACGCGTATTTATTGAGCATATCATATGTTCCAGGCACTATGGTAGATGATCTACAGGCCTGAGTGCGTTTGATCACTTAATTGTTAATGAGATGGACGCTTCTCACACAGCTCTGATTTGGCTACTGGTGAAAAGGAAAACGCTGGTTATCAACTAAACAATTAGGAAAAAAAATCATCTCAAGTATATCTAGGTTTTTAAATATATATATACACTTAAATACTTAACAGGATTATGGTTAAGAGAGTCCATACTAAGTTGGACATTATAAGACAGAAATGGATTATCATGTGAAATGTCATTATTCATGTGAAAAACACACATTGTTTTTCATCTATTGTCTGCATTTTTTTTTGAGACGGAGTTTCGCTCTTGTTACCCAGGCTGGAGTGCAATGGCGCAATCTCGGCTCACCGCAACCTCCGCCTCCTGGGTTCAGGCAATTCTCCTGCCTCAGTCTCCTGAGTAGCTGAGATTACAGGCACGCGCCACCATGCCCAGCTAATTTTTTGTATTTTTAGTAGAGACAGGGTTTCACCATGTTGACCAGGATGGTCTTGATCTCTTGACCTCGTGATCCACCCGCCTTGGCCTCCCAAAGTGCTGGGATTACAGGCGTGAGCCACCGCACCCGGCCTATTGTCTGCATTTTACATTAACATCATTCCAGCTGAAGAAGCTAAACCATTGGTGAGATTAAGTCTAATAATATACATAATCCATGGAATACTATGCAGCCAATAAAAAGGAACAAGATCATGTCCTTTGCAGGGACATCGATGAAACTGGAAGCCATTATCCTCAGCAAACTAATGTAGGAACAGAAAATTAAACACTGCATGTTCTCACTTATAAGTGGGAGCTGAACGATGAGAACATATGGACACAGGGAGGGGAACACCACACACTGGGGCCTGTTGGGGGAGGGAGGTATAGGGGAGAGCATTAGGGAAAAGAGCTAATGCATGCTGGGCTTAATACCTAGGTAATGGGTTAACAGGTGCAGCAAACCACCACGGCACACATTTACCTATGTAACAAACCTATCCATCTGCACATGTACCCTAGAACTTAAAAAAACTGAATTAAAAAAATACATATATAAATACACAAAAAATCAGAAAGATAAACCAGATCTCAAATCTTCTAGCTCATGTGCTAAATTTAGACTTTTCAAACATTATGTATTTTGGAATGAACACTAAGAAAGTTCAGGCTGGGAGCAGTGGCTCGCACCTGTAATCTTAGCACTTTGGCCAAGACAGGAGGATCATTTGGAGCGCAGGAGTTCAAGACCAGCCTGAGCAATACAGTGAGACTCCTGTCTCTACAAATACTTTTAAAAAAATAGCCAGGCCTGGTGGGGTGTGCCTGTAGTCCTAGATAGTTGGGAGGCTGAAGTGGGAAGATTGCTTGAGCCTGGGAGGTTGAGGCTGCAGTGAGCCATGATCACACCACTGCACTCCAAGTGTGGACAGCAGAGTAAGACCTTGTCTAAAACAAACAAACAAAAAAAACTCACTTCAGTAGCACATATACTTAAATTGGAATGGTACAGTGAAGATTAGCATGTCCCCTATACAAGGATAACACTGTTTTATATATTTTTTAAAAAGTTTTAAATGCACACATGCAAAATCCCATTATAGAATAAGTCTCAAAATCCTTGAATTTTAAGAAAGCCTCCTACCACCTTAGCCTTTAGGCCCCTTGACACTTATAAGCATTAAATATCACAATCTTCTATAATCAGGGCTATTAGGAAAATTTGCCTGAAAACTGTGAGCACAGTAAGACTGTTAATCACAGGATTAACGACATGAAATTAGAGAAAATTCTAGTACAAATAACACTATTGTTATCCTTCTACTGCTTTCAGTTGGAAATCATCATTTATATCCAATGCTTAAGAGGACAAAAATTCCCTATACAAACCTTCCAAACAAGCTCTTCCATAACATACACTAAAAGTTCTTAAACGCTCAACATTTATTAAAGATATGTGAATGTTGAAGCTATTTTTCATCCTCAAGAAGAGCTAAAAATTCACGTTAATGTTAGTCTGCCAAGACTTAGAGATTAGCATTATGATGTATCATTTCCCTATTTCCACTCTGCCATGTGCCTCACAGCTATTCACAACTCATATTATAGGAGGCTCTGTTAAATGGTTGTAATCCAAAAATATCCACCTAAGCTATGGCAGCAAGCTTGAAAGAGTCTGAATAGTCTTAATACAGAATAAATTAACAACTATTTGCAGAGAACATCTGCTCTAAGGAAAGGAAGGAAGGAAGAAAGAAAGAAAGGAAGGAAGGAAGGAAGGAAGGAAGGAAAGGAAGGAATTCTCCTTAGAATAGAGGAAAGTACAAAATGAATAGATTTGTGCAATATTCTAATGAAACACAAAACTCCATTTTAGAAACACTGCCTTTCTCCTTTGCAAATCTGTACCATGGAGTTCTTTCCAAAAGGTATATATTCTTATTTGTTTATTTATTTATTTATAGGCAGGGTCTCACTGCACAGCTCACTGCAGCCTCAACCTTCCAGGTTCAAGGGATCCTCCCACTGCGGCCTCCTTAGCAGCTGAGACTACAGGCACAAACCACCACACCCAGCTAATTTTTAAATTTTTTGTAGACACAGGGTCTTGCTCTGTTGCTCAGGGTGGTCTTGAACTCCTAGCCTCAAGCAATCCTCTTGCTTTAGCCCCCAAAGTTCTGGGATTACAGGTGTGAGCCACCACGCCTGGTCAAAATGATACATTTTTTTTTACATGTGCAGAATATGCAGGTTTGTTACATAGGCATATGTGCGCCATGGTGGTTTGCTGCACCCAAAATGATAAATTTTATGTTATACATATTTTACCATGACAAAACAAAATCTGTAAATCTTGTCATTTAAAACAACTTGTTTACTAATTATTAAATACCAATACATTAAGGATATAAAAAATTAGTCAGAGATTTGCCCTACTGGACCTTCCATGGCAGAAGGAAGTATTTATAATGAATACAAAGTAGAAAATAATACATTTATTACACATAAAATAACATTTCAGAAGAAGGAACAATTCCTTTTGGTCAAAAGATTGTGGAAGCCACAGAGGAGATGGCATTTGAATTGAGCCATGATGCTTAAAATAGCTAAGAGGTGGAAACAACTCAAATGTCCATTGACAAATGAATGGATAAAGAAAATGTGGTATATACACACAAATGGAGTATTACTCAGCCTAAAAAAAGAAGGAAATCCTGTCACGTGCTACAACATGGGTGAACCTCAAGGATATTATGGTAACTGAAATAAGCCAGTCACAAAAAGACAAATACTGTATGATTCTACTTCTATGTGGTATCTAAAGCAGTCAAACTCATGGAAACAGAAAACAGAACGGTGGTTGCCCAGGGCTGGCAGAGGGGAAAATGCTGCTCAAGTACAGGGTTTCAGTGTCTCGAGATGAAAACATTCTAAAGATCTACTACAAAAGACTGTGAATATACTTAACGCTACTGAACTGGATACATTAAAAAGGTTAAAATGGCAAATTTGCTGGGGGCAGTGGCTCATGCCTGTAATCCCAGCACTTAGGGAGGCTGAGGCGGGCGAGTCATTAGAGCTCATGAGTTCAAGACCAGCCTGGGCATCTCAGCAAAACCCCATCTCTACAAAAATACAAAAATTAGTTAGGCATGGTGATGTGCATCTGTAGTCCCAGCTACTCAGGAGGCTGAAGCATGAGAATCGCTTGAGCCCTGGAGGTGGAGACTGCAGTGAGCTAAGATTAGGCCACTGCACTCCAGACGAGGCGATAGAGTCAAACCTGTCTCAAAAAAAAAAAAAAAAGATGGTAAATTTGACATTGTCATTTTTTTAACCAAAATAAAAAAGCAGGGGGAAAGAGTAGGCAGGATTTTGCCATGTGAAGATGGAGGCTTGATCTTCCAGCCCCAATTTTCTCCCATCCATGATTCCTCAACCCTTGTTGCGTAACTTTGCAGCTCCTTTCCTACCCATAGAATATAGACTGGATAAAGTAACTTGCTTTGGCCAGAGATGCTAACAGAGCGGATGCAAGCAAAGGCTTAAAATGAGTTTAGCTGGGTCATACTTTTGCACTTTGAACATTGCTACTAGGTAGCTACTTCCCCTCTAACTGTGGGCTCAGAATGAATGCATATGGAGCAGACCTAAGCCCAAAGCTCACAGTTAAAAGTCAGCCCCAGTGAGACCAACAGTGTTAAGCAGAGCCCCTCACATGAACCCTGCTCAGGTCAGCCAACATCCAGTAGACCTGCAAACCCACAAGTATAAATTTGGAGGTCTGTTATGCAGACTTATTGTAGCAAATAGCAAACTGATACATGATAGAACAATAAAAGGACATTCTACGCATAAAAATAACTGAAGCTGAAGCAGACAGGTAGGAAATGGCGAATCCTTATGGGGAACATATTTAGTATTAGACTATGGGGCTGTTTTTGGACTTCTGGTTAAAATCTTCAATGATTTCTCTTTGAAGTTTCTCTCTTTCTTTTTGAGATGGAGTCTGTCACCCAGGCTGGAGTACAGTGGCATGATCTCAGCTCATTGCAGCCTCTACCTCCCGGGTTCAAGTGATCCTCCTGCCTCAGCCTCCCAAGTAGTTGGGATTATAGGCACATGCCACCACACTCGACTAATTTTTGTATTTTTTAGTAGAGATGGGGTTTCGCCATGTTGGCCAGGTTGGTCTGGAACTCCTGACTGACCTCAAGTGATCTGCTCACCTTGGCCTCTCAAAGTGCTGGGATTACACATATGAGCCACCACACCCAGCCCTTTGAAGTTTCTTTTTTTATACTAAGACTTTGGCGGCAGTGTGGAGCATTTGATGGGAGGTAGCAGATGAATCTGAAAAGATAGGCTGAGGCAGTATCATGGAAGATCATGAGTCTTTACTATTAAGATCTAAGCATGTCAAATGCCTAGGAGAGAGTGCATTCCACAGAAATTGTACTACTATTAGTTTTGCTTATGAAATTTTCATTGGGCAATAATTAATCTTGTTGAACTATACACGTGCAATTAACAAAATGTCTTATTAACAGCCTTACCATCAAAAATCTTATTTTGATGAAAAGTGGGTATAAAAGCTAAATAAACCATAGTTCTGACTTTTGTGAGAATTTTCTGAATTAAAGCATTCAGATAAAGAAACTGTGATTCCTAAAATGCAAACAGAAATATATGCAGATCAACTTTCAATGTTCTTTAAATTCTAGCTATAAAATTATTAATAAAGAATTAAAATCACAAAATGGTTTACTATTGCCATACCACAGAGATTTTTCTAATGGTCTACAATGCATAAGTGATGGCTCTCTTCTTTCTTTAAAAGTATTATTTCTTAATATTATAGTCTTGATTTAGGAGAGTAAATATTAATTTGCATTTACAACCTATCTTCCAAATTTGTTTTAACCATGAAACAGAAAAATTGGCCAGAATTTTCCTTTATATCCACAAAATAATAAATAAATGTGTAAAAATATCTACAGAATCAGAAAATGTCCCATTGGTGCTTCTTTGGAAAACAAAAACAAAAACCCAAGTTCTACTGCACCTCAAAATTACTCAAGGAATAGGAGATACTCTGACCCTATACAAGCTAAGTTCATGTGTCTTCTGCTAAATGGCACACAATTAAATTTATGTAATAATTATATTATTAATATAGTTCAATTTGTTAATAATTCAATTTGAAATGTAGAATCACAAATGACTGTGATTCCTAAACAAGAACTTATATATGCTTAATGATGTTATAAACTGGCCGGGCACAGTGGCTCACACCTATAATCCCAGCACTTTGGGAGGCTGAGGCAGGTGGATCACCTGAGGTCAGGAGTTTGAGACCAACCCGGGCAACATGGTGAAACCCTGTCTCTATTAAAAATACAAAAATTAGCTGGGCATGGTGGCAGGCAGTAATCCCAGCTACTCGGGAGGCTAAGGCAAGAGAATCGCTTGAACCCAGGAGGCGGAGACTGCATGAGCCGAGATTGCGCCATTGCACTCCAGCCTGGGCAACGAGAGCGAAACTCCATCTCAAAAAAAAAAATGTTATATATTTACCCAAAAAAGAAGCATTTAACACCATTCTACTGTGAACACAACTGACTTCCAGAAGAAGAAAAACCAAATATATTTTCCATTCATCTGTGAAAGCAGACTAGACATTGCAATCACTCACATAGGATCTACATGTCAAATCAAGGCCAGAGGTTTCAATTCCATGCTATTCATCGTGCTTATTAATTTTTTAATACAAAGTCATTTCAGCATTTGAAACATAGTACTATTCACAAAATTTGTTATAAGAGTTCTGACATGGATCAGCTACATTGGGGCAAAAAAACAGTCCCTGAAAGATAAATGGATCCTTTGGGAAGAGGATTAACTTTTTCAATACAGCAGAATACCAAAATATGAATTATTTCTCTAGAACACTGAAACCATAAAAGAGAAATGTTTGGTATAGCACAGATGCCAAATCAAAAAGTCTATAGAAAAAAACACATTAACCTAGCAAAGGGCAAAAAATCATGTTAGTTTATACATAAAGGAATCCCACTTCCCAAAGAAAATCATTATAGAGAAGTTTAACTTTTCAGAATTCCTTAATGAATTTATGTTGTTCACATTAACCCAAAGCCTCTAATTTAGATCATTTTCAGACTAGGATGTGTCTATGATCAGTCATTCTCTATTAATTAGAGAAAGGCAGCATGAGTGGAAAATGGAAATGGTAGGTGAAAAAAGACATCTCTTGTCCATACTGTAATCCAGTTCCATCTGACTCCAACGATATTCACTGAGGATGAGGGTTACAAGTAAGAACTGCCCTAAGAGCTTTTGAAAATTAAATCTGCAGGGAAAGGGAGGGACTCCTACGGCTCTGGGAAGTGGGGTATTTCAAAGAAGGTTTAAAGATGATGGGGCCTGGCTGCGTGGCTTACACCTGTAATCCCAGCACTTTGGGAGGCCAATGCAGGAAGATAGATTGCACGTGGGAGTTCAAGACCAGCCTGGGCAATATAGCAAGACCCTGTCTCTGCAAAAAATAAAATAATTATCCAGGGATGGGGACATGCTCCTGTAGTCCTAGCCACTTGGCAGGCGGAGGTAGGAGGATCACTTCAACCCAGGCAGTTTAGGCTGCAGTGAGCTGAGATAGTGCCACTGAACTCTAGCCTGGGTGACAGAACGAGATCTCATCTCAAAATAAATAAAGATAATAGGGTATAAATCTAATAAAATGAAACCAATTAGTATCAATCATTCATAGGAGATACACACATACACATATACACCTATACACACACACACACACACACACACACACACACACACACACACACACAAACACACACATCCATAAGGTTCAATATCTGTTCTATCCTGGAGTTGACATCTTTCTCTTAGTTACCAAATTTTTTTGGTGCTGACCATGTATCATTATCACAGGAAACTTTGAAAACAGAGGTTTCTGGGCACATAATCCAGAACCACTAAATTTTACCCTCTTAGGGAAGAGGAAAAAGGGCCCAGGGATGGGTATTTTTCTTAAGCTTCCCAGAGAGTTCAGCAAACCACTTTTACATTAGCATTTGGGAATCACTATATGAGATCTCGTCTCCTTAGGAATCATATCCTCAACTGTACTTCAGTTGTGGGTTTCAAAAAACTATTTTATTAAAAGAAAACATACTAATCAGATTGGAGGGAAAAAAAAGAGAATATTCCCCAAAATATAAAATTTTTAAGTGTCTAAAAAAAGTAAGTGTATATATTTATATGCATAGCCTCTTTCTCAGGAATGACAGCAAGAACTTGCTAACTTTAGGCTGGGTGCAGTGGCTCACATCTGTAATCCCAATATTTTGGAAGCCTGAGGCAGGCGGATCATTTGAGGTCTGGAGTTCAAGACCAGCCTGACCAATATGGTGAAACACCATTTCTACTACTAAAGATACAAAAAAAATTAGCCAGGTATGGTGATGCATGCCTGTAATCTCAGCTAATCAGGATGCTGAGGCAGGAGAATTGCTTGAACCCGGGAGGCGGAGGTTGCACTGAGTCAAGATCGTGCCATTGCACTCCAGTCTGGGCAACACAGCAAGACTCTGTCTTAAAAAAAGAACCTACTAACTCTAGTTGCCTATTAAAGAGGGAAACTAAGTGGCTAAGGGGAAGGAAAAGGACTTTCCATTGTATTATACTTTATAAATGTTGAGCCATGTGAACATACCATATATCAATAATAAATAAAAAGAAAATTTAGAATATATCATAAAAATCAAAGAGATACAATAAAAAATAACAAGCAACTATAAAGAACATTTTGGGGACAAGTGGGGAAATCCAAATATGGACTATGTATTATACAATGGTAGAAAATCAGTGTTAAATTTCCTAAGTGTAAAAACTGGGTTTTTTCATTCAAAACTGTGTTATGATTATGTATGGTTCTTAGAAGACAAAATCTGAGTATGTAGGAGGAAAGTGTCATGATGATTGCATTTTACTTCCAAATAACTCAGGGAAGAACGATCATATACAGAAAGAGATAAGGCATATGTGGCAAAATGTTAACAATTTGTGAACACAGGTGAAAGATATTTGTATGTTCATTGTACAATTGTTTGTTTTTTTAGTAACAGCTTTACTGGTATTTACTTCATGTACCATCCTTTTAAAGTGAACAATTCAATGGTTTTAATATATTTGCAGAACTGTGCAACCACCACTTTTAGAAAAGTCTCATGGTCCCCAAAAAAGCAATCTGGTGCCCATCAGTGATCACTCCTCCTTCCCCTCCAACTCCTGGCAACCATGTTCTGTGACTATGAATTTGTAATCTACTTTTTGTGTTTATGACTTCGCCTATTCTGGATATTTCACATAATGGAAATTATATGATTTCCATGTGGTCTTTTATGACTAGCTTCTTTTACTTAGCATAATGTTCTCAAGGTTCACCCATGTTGTTGCATGTGTCAGTACTTCATTCCTTTTTATTGCTGAATAATATTCCATGTATGGATATACCACATTTATTTATCCATTCATCCATTGGTCAAATTTGGGTTGTTTCTGCCCTTTGGCTATTATAAATAATGCTGCTATGAACATTCATGTCAATGTTTTTATGTGTGGACCTACATTTTCATTTTTCTTGGATATATATCTAGGAGTAGAACTGCTGATCATATGGTAACTATGTTCATTATATTATCCTTGTAACTTTTTACAGCATTAAAAATTTCAAAATCAAAAATTAAAGAAAAACTTTCATAAAGAAAGAATAGGCTGGACACGGTAGCTCACACCTGTAATCCTAGCACTTTGGGAGGCTGAGGTGGATGGATTGCTTCAGCTCAGGAGTTTAAGATCAGCCTGGGCAACATGGAGAAACCCTGTCTCTACCAGAAATACAAGAAAGTATGGGCCGGGCGCGGTGGCTCACGCCTGTAATCCCAGCTACTCAGGAGGCTGAGGCAGGAGAATTGCCTGAACCCAGGAGGTGGAGGTTGCGGTGTGCTGAGATCGCGCCATTGCACTCCAGCCTCGGTAACAAGAGCGAAACTCCATCTTGAAAAAAAAAAAAAAAAAGTATTTGTTGTGTGAACTCTTTCCTAAGCAGCAAAATCAGTTATAATACAAGTTTTATGATTACTTCATTCTTCATTCATTCTCAGTCTTTCGCTATTGCTTAGAGAAGTATGCAGCCAGTGTGGTATTAACTAAGACGAATGAAGGAGACTGATATATACCTGTTGATTAATGAATACGTATAAAATGTAACCCAGTTATTTATTTCACAGTGATTTCATCATAGATTTTCGTAACAATGTGGAGAAAAACTCTGAGCTTGTGTGGGGTTGGTAGGACAGCCATGTTTTCTCCCTCCCTCCTCCCCACACTGACCTGGAGCTGTATTTTTTTAGGATAGCATCCAAAAGGCCAACGAGCTCTTCAGCATTGATGAACTTCTGTGTGCTGAGGGTGTACATCTTCTCATAGAAGTCTGCGATCTCCATCCGCGCCTGAACAAAGAAGCAGAGCTGCTCTGACAGGTGGGAAAGGAGTTCTTCCACGTGAGAAACAGTCCCACCCAGGGCACCACGGCCAGTCACCACCTTCTTCAGCTCATTTTGCAAGGAAGTATAGATGGTGCGGATGGAATCCTTCCTGCTGAAGAAAGACTGGCTCCCTGGTAGGCAAACAACATAAGCACATGACAAGTAAGAAAGAGAAACCATAAGTACCAAACACCTACCAGCATCCAAAAGCAAAGAATCCAAACCAACTGAGCTCAGTGAGTTTTTCATCTACCATATTCTCTGTCTCCTATGATTGAGATATAAATCCTTTATAATTCATAATTTCCCTGAGGAATAAGCTAAGCCAATACCTGATGTAATTCATTACTGTAGCAATGGACCTGTGTATGATTTGCTTGCCCATGTACCAATTCTCCCCCAACCCAATTCAATGAGGATTCAGATTTAGAGCATAATTAACCTAGCAAAAAATATCAGCTGGAACTAAAAAGCCTATCTTACACATAAATGTATTCAAAACAAAAGAACACAAATTATGAAACACTGTTATTCCTGGTAAGTCACGATTTTTTGTTTCTGCTTTAGAGTTGTATTTTCCTTTGAATCTTATCTTTTAGATCATACCAGAAAATTGAATACATACACATATATTCCCTTTATGCAAGAAAACGGACCACTGGGATCCCAGGAGAATAAAGAAAATCTTAGCACTCTTGACAAGACTGACACTATACGTTATAAAATAATAAGCACCACATTGTGAATTATTAAGACCAGGAACCAATTATAAATAACTGCTGCTATAACTAGGGGGTTCCAAAGGAAATCAGCCAAAAATAAGACCAAAAACACCTTCACATAGTCAAAAAGGATCAAATAGCATAGATATCATTTACTTCTGTATTTATATATCACCAATTACATTTCTAATTATATAGCCAGCTTCGTGGATGTTTCCTGAAGCAATTCTCTACCCAACAGACGGCCAGAGGCAAGACATTAGGAAAAAGAAAAGAAACAGGGCAGGTTTAAAATACTCATTTCTAGCAAAATTTAAAAAAAAAATCTCAGAGATGGACAAGAGTTTAAATTTTCTCTTCAAAAAAAAATATATTCAATTACAGGAATATGTTTTCTAAAAACCTATATGGGTACAGGTGGTCCAATCATGACACCAACATATTCCTGTAATTAGGAATAAAAATTATTTATCAAGGCGTTTGTAAAATATCCTAATAAATAAATCATTTCACAATATATATTTTAATTCATTGCTTGGTGTAAGTTTCAAGAAATGAATCTTCCTTCCATTACTACTAGGGTAACCAACTTTTCCTAGTTTACCCAAGACTTTCCAGGTTTTAGCACTAGAAGTCCAGCTTCTCAGGAAATCTTTAGTCTATAGGGTTTTAAAACAAAGTCCCACATCCTGGAATCCCTCAACCCTGGGCAAACCTGAACAGTTGGTTACCCTACTTACTTCTGACACCCCAGCCAAACTACTGATACTTTAAAAAGTATTTTTCCAATACACTGTCTAAACCAGGAGTGTCTAATATTTTGGCTTCCCTGGGCCACATTAGAAGAATTGTCTTGTGACACACATAAAATATACTAACACTAACCATAGCTCATGAGCTAAAACAAACAAACAAAAAAAAAATGCAAAAAAATCTCATAGTGTTTTAAGAAAGTTTATGAATTTGTGTTGGGCCATATTCAAAGCCATCCTGGGCTGCATGTGGCCTGAGGGCCACAGGTTAGACAAGCTTGTTCCAAACAGACTGAATAACTGGCACATCATCTCCAACTAATACCATCAAAATCTGTATAGGTACAGATGAACCAGTCATGACACCAACATCCCATATGGAACTGTACCCTGCAGGGTTTGCCTTCCTCCCATGCCCATATTGTTTAATTCTGCTGATTTTGTAGAGTGACAGGTACAAAATAAATAGGCCTCTGTGCCCACATCTAGGATAAAACCTCTCAGCTTAGGAGGGTAATAAAAGTATTATGTAAAACCTAAAAGCTGTGCAAGTCTGAAAGACTTGGTTTCAAACCCCAGCTCCCATGATTACAGGCTATGTTGATGTGCAAACTACTGAACCACTATGAGCTTTAGTTGTCATTTTTAACATAAAACTGTGATAAAGCTAAGAAAACAAAATGAAGTAACATTTGGTATGTAATGTGCCTGGAACAAAGCATATATTCTGTAATACTAATCCCTTTCCCTTCTACTTGTAACTGATATATTTTTTTAAACTTCTAATAATAATACATAATTGAGCTTCTGAAACTGTGGTGAATTGGGAGCATCAAATACTACAAAAAGAATAGCTATCTACCACTGTTAAACAGGGTGGCCTTGGTGAAAATTTTAACTTTCCACTGAAAAAGGGATATCATCTGTTTCTAGGACTTCTGGGAGGAAAAGAAAAAAAAAAGGATACCTGACTTCATCAGATTACCCTTATCTGGGGTAATGGAAATACTACATAAATACAAAGAATACCTTTAAAAGCTTATCAATAAACACTAATCACCAGTATGTGAAACCATGTAAAGTGAAACTACTATAAGGAAGAGACAGACCATCAACACATTTCTTTTAAACAGTTCTCTTTTCTTAAAGCTCTCAGGAATCCAATCCTATCTGTTGACTATCTTTGTTTGGAATATCCAATGGGGACTGGCCTTTCTTCGTGTTGGAAAACAAGGAATCAGAAACATCCAACTTCTTTCTCTTTTCAGTATTTTGAATTTATAAAATATGATAATTTTGAATGTTTCTAGAAGGCTCTAGTTATAAGTGCTCATAATTTCTCAAGATTTCAACAGTTTATCTCATATCACGAAATTTTAAGTGTATTAAAGGAGTGTGTAAAAATCTTGCACATTTTATTCTCCAACTTCTTGCTAATAATAATTTTTAAACATCAGTTCTCAAGTTAAGTCATTTTCTGCTATGCTAAATTTCGGCAACCAGAGGTTGAGGAAATTCTCCAGTAATGAAACAAAGAGAAGAAAAGTATGACCTTCTAAAATTCTCCACAGACATTGAGTCAGCATATTTTAATCACTGATCCTTCCCCAAACAGGTATTATTCTCTCTTAAAGGAAAGAGAAGACCCCAAGATAAGGGCCCTACTCAAAGTCTCTTAGTAACAGGGTCAAGACAGGAACAGAAAGCTCCCTGTCAGGTCTATCCTTTGTCTAAAGGCCCTGCTTGCTTCTTTAATCAAGATTCACTTCTAAGGCCTCAAATAAACACCAGCCGTAAGAGAGGTTAAAAAAAGACTCACTTTTTACTTGAAATTTGCTAAGAGAGTAGATCTTAAGTATTCTCACAATATATACACGAAAGAAGGGAGGGAGGGAGGGAGGGATGGAGGGAGAGAACTATGTAAGGTAGGTGATGGATATATTAAGTAGCTTGATTGTGGTGATCATTTCACAATTTACGTATACATCAAAACATCAAGTTGTACAACTTAAATATATACAATTTTATTGTCAATTATATCTTAGTAAGGCTAAAAAAATTTTCAGAATTGTTTTAAATTTTTTAAAAACATGAATAAACTTTTTGTTTTGCTTTCTAAAGAAAACTACATAAATGCTCTAATGAGCAACGTAGTTGGAGAACATGGGAATGTTTTAAATGGCAACACAAAATTTTCTCCTTAAGTTTTTAAGAAAATAGACAGCAAACCTGATAATTGTGAAGTCATATTGTAAGCACACTGATATCATATACACTCTAGTACCAAAAAATATATGTGCAAAGATAAAATTTAAATTCTGGAACTTATAAACATACTGTACATGTAAATAAGTTATGAAGCATTAAATATATCATTTTAAGACTATTTACTCAGAAGCGAGAGCCCACGTGGGGACCTAACAGTGCCTGGGCATGTTTCATACTGCCAAATGTCGTGTAGGTCAGTTTCAAGGCATAGCCCTCATGCTCACCCATGTCAGCTGGGGTTCAAGCAGAAATAATCAATTTACACACTGAGGACTACTTTACTAAGAACCCAAGTCAGAGACTGTGAAGATCTTATATACACAGGGCAGCCAGTTCTGTTTACATAAAAACCTGGCTCATCCAACTTAAAACTAGAGCAGCAGAGTTTTTTAAATGAAGTCAATAAGTAGACTTTAGAAAATTCAGCTGAACTGGCTCAGGTTATATGCAAAATTGTATGTGCATATATATTTTTCTGGGGAGTGAGTACACAGCTTTCATCAAATTTCCATGGATAAGCTAAAAAAAAAAAAAGCAAAGAATCATGGGACTTGAATCAATCACCATTCTTTGAGGTGCAGGAGTCTAAAAACAACTAAAACTGCCTAAATATTACCTACCTTCAGTATTACAGCTAGAATCCACCCCATTTTCACATATATAAAAATCACATATATGTATATATATTATAGGTAAATTATAATTTACATACACATTTTTAATAAGTTATATGAATACAAACTCAATCTGACAGTTCAAAGGCAGGTATTTTGGTTTGGGCTTTATCATCTACCAAACACAACTGCATATATAAGTTGCTAATCTATAGAAAGGGTAATAATAATAACACCATTAACCACAACTGCAAATGTGTGAAATTCCATTGTAAAAAGGGGAGAAAAAACAAGGTGAAACTATCTGACGAGTTTTTGTTAATAAATTAGCATACTAAATAAGTATGTATAAATCAACATACTTGCCACAGCAATTAGGATCTCAGAAAGCCCTGTTCCTTGAGTGTTTACTGAAAGCTCAGTAAGATATACATGGTCACCTTCAGGCAATATAAGGAAAGCTGGGGGCTGGTTGGAAGAAGGAGGTGGAGAATCAAAATGAAATCTACACAAATTTTACATTTCTATTCTCTATATTTTATATAGGTGTCCTTCATTCACATTAGACCCATGCCTCTGAAAACTGTAGAGTCTAAAATAGGCCAAAGTACTGACTCTAAAGCCCCTAAGATTCAACTATATTTATTGTCATAATTAAGCAGTAATACTATTTTGTATGCATAATCCTTGCCTTTTACATCTATTATTTCCTTCTCATCTACTCATACTCATTGCTTTTACTAGTGATGATCAGTTGAATCAGCTCTTGAATCTTATTTTCAGAGGCAAGATGTACTTGAGGTACTAAGAGTGTTTACCATTTTTCCCTTCAGTCTCCTCTTGCTAGTGTTAGGCACATTTCTTGCCTTTCCTGTCCAGTATTCGTTTACTACTTTAGTCATTAAATATGTATAGGGGGACTATGAAGACGGGTAGGAATCCAAAGGTGACTCTCGGGCCTTAATCTTAAGAGGCCACACAATAGGTAGTGTTCAGTAATAGAATTAGATTGTTTTGCAAAGTTTTGCTTCTCTGGCTGCAGTCACTAATTAGAAGAATGAAGACATAGTTTGGTTAACTTCTCATTTATGGCACCAATCCATGCACGAAGCAAAAGGGCAAACCCTTGGGTTTGGGTCACAGCCCTGCAAAGAGCATCTACCCAGTCCGCCAATCTATCAGCAGCGCAGGCCAGTGGGCGGGGAGGAAAGGAACGGTGGGAGGAGACCTGGGAATGCCGAGTCGAGCCTGCGACTAGAAGTGACACGGAGACAGGAAACCCAAGCCACTGCCGACTGGGGAATATACCCCCTTTCCTTCCTCCTCAAGGGTCTCAGGGGGCGGGGCGGAGGTACCTAGTTTCTGCCCCAGGTAGGTGAGGCTGTGATAGACCTTCTCGGCCGCGGCCAGGTGCGCCAAGGCCGCCAGCAGCGACAGCCAGCTGCCCCCCGCGCTCTTGTTGGCCTCTCGTTCTTTCTCCACATTGTCCTTAGCCTTGTCGTAAGAGAAGATACCCAGGTGAGAGAAGAACGTCTCCAGCACCGCCTGTTCCACCGGGACCGGGGCGGCCAGCGGGATAGACTCCCCCATGCGAGCTGCGCCCCAGCTCGACCCACGTGGCTCTCCTCGGCCTCGCACTTCCGGGTTCTGAGGGAACGGGCTTACGCACAAACGTGCGTGCGCGTGGCCGCCTCCAGCGGCGGGCTCGTGAGCGCGCCGCCGCCGAGACGGCTCCTGGGCCTTAGAGAAGACGAAAGGGTAAGGGCCAAGGAAAGAGGGAGGTAGCGGTTCCTGAGCTTCTTCGGCGCTTCGGCTCCTGCAGCTCTGACTATTCAGACCCTCGGGGTAGAATAGGAGGCGGCCAATTCGCTGCTGTAAGGAACTGCCTGCGCTCTGAGGTGAGCTGACAGGCCCCTCCCTATGAGGTTCGTCAGCGCTGGTGACGTCACGCAAACGTGACGTCTGCTCTGGCCAGAACATCTGGCCTGGGCTCGCGAGGCGCCTCTCAGGGCCGGCTGGGAGATGGGGAAGTCCCTGGGGTTGTGCTCACACTCACAGCAGGCACCCTACTCAGCCCTGACAGCTTCCTCACCAACTCAGGGAAGTGATTTGTTGAGATTAGAAGACTGACAGGTGAAGGTTGATCTCTTCCCCATTGCCTAGTTTTCATCATGTCACACACCATCGGTTAACTCTCACCTGTATCCCGTTCTAGTCTTCCCGGGTCTGTGTTAGCCCAGCAGCTAACAAACAGAGCCCCTGGCCCAAACTACATTAATCTTCCTTTAAAAAGTTTCCTTTTTTTTTTTTTTTGAGACGGAGTCTTGCTCTGTCGCCCAGGCTGGAGTGCAGTGGTGAGATCTCGGTTCTCTGCAGCCTCCACCTCCCGGATTCAAACGATTTTCCTACCTCAGCCTCCCTAGTAGCTGGGATTACAGGCCAGCGCCACCACACCTGGCTAATTTTGCTATTTTTAATAGAAAAGGGGTTTCACCATGTTGGCCAAGCTGGTCTCAAACTCCTAGCTCAAGCAATCTGCCAACCTCAGCCTTCCAAAGTGCTGGGATTACAGGTGTGAGCCACCACACCTGGCCAGAATGAAGCCTAAATTAATGTAAATTGTGCACGTTGTCATTTAGATTAATTACAAGTTCCTTTGACATTGAAGAAACTTCATGAACCCAGCTCATATGTATGTTTACTACTTTGAAACACTACCCGCTACTCACTAGTTTTTTCCTTTATTCTTCCTTGTACATGCTTATGTTATGCTTCTTAGTCACACTATTTAATCACATATATTTAGATGTCTCTTTCCCCAAGTGGTGAGATCCCTGGGGCATGCTAGGGTTTACTTTCAGTTATCTTTACATATTGGACAGCTCAGCCATGTTTGCTGAACAAATGAGAGAACTGCCTGTTTTTGTTTTTTCTCAAACGAGCTGTTCTGCCATCATCACTACCTTTTAAAGGCCATCCCATGATTTTAACGAATAGATATTGTGCACCTGTTCCCTATACTTAAGAATGTAATTGGATAAGATCAACACTGTTAACAATGATACAAGGAAGATTTCTTTTTTTTGATAGGGTTTCACTCTGTCCCGCAGGTTGGAGTGCAATGGTGCAACCTCACCTCACTGCAACCTCTGCCTCCCAGGCTCAAGTGATTCTTCTGCCTCAGCCTCCCGAGTAGCTGGGATTACAGGTTAGTGCCATCACATCCGGCTAATTTTTTGTATTTTTAATAGAGACAGGAATTCACCACGTTGGCGAGGCTGGTCTTGAACTCCTGACCTCAAATGATCTGCCCGCCTCGAGCTTCCAAAGTGCTGGAATTACAGGCGTGAGCCACTGCATCCAGCTTCAAGGCAGATTTTTAAACATGACAAAGGTGAAAGACAGTGAAGGGAGCTATCATATCTTTTTGGAAGAATTAAGGAGGCTTCCTGGAGGAGAGTGTGATGATTCTTGATGAAGAAACAGAAGTAATCAAAAAAAGTGTAGTATCATCAAAACCAATAGACAATGAAAGAGATTACAAAACTCATAAACTCATACCCACATAATATAAGAATTCCTTAGATAATGAAGGTGGCATTATAAATTAGTGGGGGAAGAAACCCATTCAATTAATAGTGGAGACATGATTAACCATGGGAAAAATGGTCTGTCACCTTGTTTCCTGAAGAAAAAAACAAGTGTAAAACACAAAACCAGAAACCAGAAAAAATACAAGTGACTGATCTAAAGATAGAGAATAACCTTCTAAATATAAAAGAATTGGAAGAACTTAAAAAGAACGAGATTGATTTGACTGTATAAAATACCTAACGTAGATGATGGGTTGATGGATGCAGCAGACCACCATGGCACATGTATACCTATATAACAAACCTGCATGTTCTGCACATGTATCCCAGAACTTAAAGTATAATAAAAGAAAGCATGCCATCCTGGGGAAAAATATCTGTAATATATGACAGACAAAGGTTTAATGTACTTAACATATCAAGATCTCTTATCGGTAAAAATAAAAGGACATGAATATATAAGTCCCAAAAGAAAGATAAAACTCAATTTATTTTTTAATGCTCAACCTCACTAGTAAAGAAATGCAAAATAAGCTATATTCTGTTTTTCATCTACGAAACTAGCAAAAGAAACTTTTATTTAAATTTATTTCAACAGTTTTTGGGGTACAGGTGGTTTTTGATTACATAAATAAGTTCTTTAGTGCTAATTTCTGAGAGTTTTGGTGCACCTGTCACCTGAGCAGTGTACAGTATACTCAATGTGAAGTCTGTTATCTCTCACCCCCCTCTCACCATTCCCTGCGAGTCCCCAAAGTCCATTATATCATGCTTATGCCTTTGTGTTCTCATAGGTTCACTCCCAAAAATACATGTTAAGTGCTGATAAATGTGCAATAAACATCTCTCCATTTTCCCCACCCCCTAGACCCTGGCAGTCATGATTCTACTCTCTGCTTCTATGAGTTCAACCTTTTTAGATTCCTCATATAAGTGAGATCATACAATATTAGTCTTTCTGTGTCTGACTTATTTCACTTAATGTAACATCCTCCAGGTTTATCCATGTTGTCACAAATGGCAGGATTTCCTTCCTTTTTATGGGTTAAGTATTACATCGTCTGTATATAAAACATTTTGTTTATCTCTTCATTCATTGACAGACACTATTGTGAATAATCCTTTGGACATAAAGGCAGAAGTGGAGTTGCTGGATCATATGATAGTTCTATTTTTAATTTTTTGAGGAACCTCATACTATTTTTCCATAATGGCTATATCAATTTATATTACCACCAGCAGTGTACAAGGGTTCCTGTTTCTCTACACCCTCAGCAACACTTGTTATTGCTTGTATTTTTTTTTTTTAATAGAGACAGTCTTGCTGTGTTGCCCAGGCTGGTCTCAAACTTTTGGTCTCAAGCGGTCCTCCCATCTCAGCCTCCCAAAGTACCAGGATTATAGGCATGAGCCAACCCACCTGGCCATTTTTTGATAATAGCCATTCTCACAGGTGTGAGATGATATCTTATGGTTTTGACTTGTATTTTCCTGATGATTAGTTATGTTGAGATTGTTTTAATGTATCTGTTGGCCATTTTTATGTCTGCTTTGGAAAACTGTCTATTCGCATCCTTTCCCCAATTCTTAATTGGGCTATTTGTTTTCCTGCTATTGAGTTGTATGAGTTCATTACATATTTTGGATATTAACTCCTTACCAGATATATGGTTTGCAAATATTTTCTCCCATTGCATAGGTTACCCTTTCATTTTGTTAACTGTTTCCTTGGCTTTGCAGAAGATTTTTAGTTTGATGTAGTCCACCTTGTTTATTTTTGCTTCTGTTGCCTGTACTTTGGGGTGCATATCTGAAAAATCATTGCCAAGACCAATGTCAAGTGACTTTCCCCTATATTTTTTTTCTAGGAGTTTTATAATTTCAGGTCTGATATTTACGTCTTTAACCCATTTTAATTTAATTTTGTGGAGGGTGTAAGGTAAGGGTATAATTTTACCCTTTTGCAGGTAGATACCTTAGATACCTAGTTTTCCCAACATTATTTACTGAAAACACTGTCCTTTACCTATTGTATATTCTTGGTGACCATGTCAAAGATTAGTTGGCCATTTATACGTGAGTTTTTTTTTTTAATCTCTGTATTCTTTTATATTGGCCTTTGTGTCTGTTTTTAATGCCAGTACCATACTGTTTTGATTAGTATAGCTCTGTAATATAATTTGAAATCAGGGATCATGATATCTCTAGCTTTGTTCTTTCTCAAGATTTCCGTGATTATTTGAGGTCTTTTATGGTTCCATATGAATTTTGTGATTATTTCTGTGAAAAAAAATGCCATTGGATATTTGATAGGGATCACATTGAATCTAGATTGCTTTGAGAATATAGACATTTTAACGACACTAATTCTTCCAGTCTGTGAGCATATCTTTCAATTTATTTGTGTCTTCATTTTCTTTCATCAGTGACATAGCTTTTAGCATACAAATTTTTCACTTCCTTGGTTAAATTTATTCCTAAGTATTGTATTGTTTTTGATGCTATTATAAATGAGATGTTTTCTTAATTTCTTTTTAGGTGGTTTATTGTTAGTGTATAGAAATGCAATCAATTTTCATTTGTTGATTTTGTATCCTGCAACTTTACTAAATTGGTTTATTAGTTCTAATAGTTTCTGGTGGAATCTTCAGGGCTTTTTTTTTTTTTTTTTTTTTTGAGACAGAATCTTGCTTTGTTACCCAGTCTGGAGTGCAGTGGCACAGTCTTGGCTCACTGCAACCTCCACCTCCCAGGTTCAAGCAATTCTCCTGTAGGGCTTTTTTTTTTCTTTTTCTTTTTCTTTCTTTGTTTTTATTTGGAGACAGGGTCTCACTCTGTCACCCAGGTTAGAGTACAGTGACATAATCACAGCTCACTGCAGCTTTGACCCCCTGGACTCAGGCGATCCTCAGCCTTTGAAATGGCTGGGACTACAGGCCCATGCCACCACACTCAGCTAATTTTTTTTTTATTTTTCGTGGAGACAAATGTTGCTATGTTGCCTAGGCTGATCTAGAACTCTTAAGCTCAAGCGATCCTCCTGCCTTGACTTTCCAAAGCACTGAAATCACGGTCATGAGCCACTGTGCCCAGCTGGGTTTTCTATATATAAGATTATGTCATATGCAGAGAAAATTTAACTTCTTTTCTGATTTGGATGACTTGTATTTCTTTTTCTTGCCTAATTACTTTGATGTATTCCTTCTTAACTAATTTATTGAGAGTTTTTATTATGAAAGATGTTGAATATTATTAAATGCTTTTTCTTGCATCTACTGAATTGATCATATGATTTTTATACTTTGTTTTGTTAATGTGGAATATCACATTTGTTGATTTGCATATGTTAAATTATCCTTGCATCTCAGGAATAAATCCTACTTGATCTTAGTGTATGATACTTTTAATGTGGTGTTGAATTTAGTTTGCTAATATTTTGTTGATTGGCCTATAATTTTCTTTTCTTGTAGTATCTTTATCAGGATTTGATGTGGGGTTAATGCTGGCCTTAAAAGATGAGTTTGGAAGTGTTCCTTTCTCTTCAATTTTAAATGCTTGGTAGAATTCACCCATGAAGCTATCTGGTCTGGGCTTTTCTTTTTTGTTTTTTACTAGCCCTGCCAAAGGAAGATCTCAAAAAATTAGTTAAAAACTCGAGTCTTTCCTCTCCACAGGAATCTTGAGTAAAAGGTGAAAATTTATACGACCTGAAAACAAGCCAGAATATTGCTGGGCTTTTCTCTATTGGGAAGTTTTTGGTTACTGCATCAATCTCCTTACTCATAATTAGTCTATTCTGATTTCCTGTTTCTTTGTGATTCAGTCTTGGTAAGTTGTATGTTTCTAGAAATTATAGTGCTACCTTGAACTTAACAGATGTTCATTAAATATTTAATTGACTGATTCTTCTTGTCTCTTAAGAATGGTATAAGAAAATACATGGTGTTAATGACATGTCAAGCTGTTAAAACATTAAAGTTATAAAGTGAGAAGTTACTTGGAATGGTTCAGCCCATGAGCAGGATATTTTGTATAGCAGCAATAACTATTTGTTTATTTTTATTTTTTTAGAGGCAAGGTCTTGCTGTGTTGCCCAGGCTGGTCTCAAACTCCTGGACACAAGTGATCTTCCTGCCTTGGCCTTCCAAAGTGCTGAGATTACAGGCATGAGCCACCGCACCTGGCTCATTATTTGTTATTGGTGATATATTAGATATCTATCTCTGCATAATGGATAACCTCAAAACATAGTGGCTTAAAACAATAAAAATCATTTATTATCTCTCACAATTTCTGTGAGTTGGGAATTCAAAAACGGATCACTTCACTTCTATGTCAGTCTTTTATAAAGTTGCAGTCAGATGTTGGCAAGGTCTGTGGTCATCTAAAGTCTTAACTAGAACTGGAGAATCCCCTTGCACAGTGACTCTCTCACATTCTTGGCAGCTTGGCATGAGCTATTGGCCACAGAGCTCTCCACAGGACTACTTGAGTGTCCTCACAGTGTGGTAACTGGCTTATCCTTGAGCTAGTGGTTCAGAGACCAAAGCAGGAGCTGCAATGCCTTTTATCACTTAGCCTCAGAATTCACACATCACCTCTGCCATATTCAGGGCCACCCTTGATTGAATTTGAGCAGGAGGCTAGTGAAGGGCCTGAATGCTAGGAAGCAAGGACCACTGGAGGTTATCCTAGAGGCTGGCTCTCACAGATGATGACATTTTCAGCATAGAGAATTATCTGTCTTCCTAAAAATATCAAAGGATGGAAGCCTTAAGCTGCTCTTTAAGTAATATTGTATTACTCAAGAAGCTGTTTCTTAATTTCAGGCAAAATTTATCTTACATTAGAAAAACAATGCTGCTCAAGACCATTGATTTGGTATTGTTCTTTACAGGTCTTTGAAAATAACCCTAGTGACAATGCCAGTGAAAAAAACATTTTAGTTATAACAACCCATTTTGGGGACAAAAGTACTTTAAGAACAAAGCAAGGCATTCATTCTTTCATTTATTCAATAAACAATGGACTACATTGAAAACGTTTTTAGAGACAAGGTCTCGCTCTGTCACCCAGGCTGGAATGCAGTGCTGTAATCATAGCTCACTGCAGCCTCACTCCTGGGCACAAGGGATCCTGATCCTGCCTCAGTCTCCTCAGTAGCTAGGACTGTAGGCACATGTCATTGTGCCTGGCTAATTTTTAAAATTTATTTTATAGCTCTGGAGTCTTGCTATGTTGCCCAGGCTTGTCTTGAGTTCCTGGCCTCAAGCAGTCCTCCTACCTCAGCCTTCCAAAGTTCTGAGATTACAGGCATGAGCCACTGTACTGGCTTAAGTGAAATTTTATTTATGGTCAGTATATACAAAGTAACATATACCAAAAGTGATTTTACAGTTTATGACTATGCCAATTAATTACTAGCTAAAGTTGATATTATTTGGGCTTACTTCCCATTTTCTGATCAATTTTCTGGATGTAATACTAACAGTCAAACTGTCATTGATGTAGCCATGTACTTTATATATCTTTTTTTTTTTTTTTTTTTTTTTTGAGACAGAGTTTCGCTCTTGTTACCCAGGCTGGAGTGCAATGGCGCAATCTCGGCTCACCACAACCTCCGCCTCCTGGGTTCAGGCAATTCTCCTGCCTCAGCCTCCTGAGTAGCTGGGGTTACAGGCATGCACCACCATGCCCAGCTAATTTTTTGTATTTTTAGTAGAGATGGGGTTTCACCATGTTGACCAGGATGGTCTCGATCTCTTGACCTCGTGATCCACCTGCCTCGGCCTCCCAAAGTGCTGGGATTACAGGCATGAGCCACTGCGCCCGGCCTATATATCTTTTAATATAGTATTTTTTCAGTCTTTGAGATGAGGTCTCATTATGGTGCCCAGGCTGGTCTCAAACTCCTGAGCTCAAGCAGTCCTCACGCCTCTGTGTCCCAAAGTGTTAGAATTACAGGTGTGAGCCACCACACCCAGCCAGGTGCTTTATATATGACTGATCTTCCTGTAAGTCTTCAAGGTAGGTGTACTTATAACCACTTGATTATGGAGAAATGGGGGCTCCAAAAAAGTAAGTAACTTGTCCAAATACACAGAACCAGTAATTGGTAAGGCTAAGATGTAAACCAAGGTTTATGTAGCTTTCCTCCATAAACCTGGCTGCTGTTAGTGAGTTGTCCACACACATACAGGCTTCCCACCCGAGTAGTAAGAGATTTCCACTTGTTTTTCAGGCAATGTCAAATTGTTTCTGCAGTTATCTTTCTAACTATATCAACAGTGTGGTTGAAAGATACTATTTCAGGGAGAAGCCTTCTTTGACTTACCAAAAGGAATCAAATATTTGATATAGAACAAACTTTTTCATTTTTTTTTCAGGTCATTTGCTAAAAGTACCACACAAGTAGCAATACATTATTACATTATATAGCTCTTTAACGTCTAACTTTCTCTTTTTTTTTTTTTTGAGACGGAGTTTTGCTGTGTCACCCAGGCTAGAGTGCAATGGCATGATCTTGGCTCACTGCAACCCCTGTCTCCTGGGTTCAAGCCATTCTCCTGCCTCAGCTTCCTGAGTAGATGGGATTATAGGCATGCTCCACCACACCCAGCTAATTTTTATATTTTTAGTAGAGACGGGGTTTCACCATGTTGGCCAGGCTGGTTATGAATTCCTGACCTCAAGTGATCAGTGCACTCAGACTCCCAAAGTACTGAGATTGCAGGCATGAGCCACCGTACCTGGCCAGCATCAAACTTTCAACTAAATTACTTTTCCTTTTATACGACAAAACACGTGCACATAAACACACTCTTATTTACACTTAATTAGCTCTTCTCATTTTGTTTTTCTACATATCTAATTATAATGAGATTTTAAAATCAAGATTAGGGAATTATACAAAGCAACGGAGTAAGAAACTAATCCAAGCTTCAAGAGCAAAATAATATTTTAGATCTGTTCTCTAAATTACCATTGCCCAGTGTTGCTCCCAAGCCACACTTTCAGACATGGTAGCCACTAGCAACATGTGGCTATTTACATTTTAAATGAATTTAAAATGAAATAAAATTTTAAAAATTTACTTCTTAGTTGTGTTAGTCACATTTCAGTCATTCAGTAGCCTCCTGTGGCTAGTGACTGTTATATTAGACGGCACAGATATAGAAATTTTCATCACCGGCCAGGCATGGTGGCTCATGCCTGTAATCCCAGCACTTTGGGAGGCTGAGGCAGGTGGATCATGAGGTCAGGAGTTCAAGACTATCCTGACGAACATGGTGATACCCTGTCTTTACTAAAAATACAAAAAATTAGTGGGGTGTGATGGCGTGCACCTGTAATCCCAGCTACTCGGGAGGCTGAAGCATGAGGATTGCTTGAACCTGGGAGGCGGAGGTTGCAGTGAGCCAAGATCATGCCACTGCACTCCAGCCTGGGTGACAGAGCAAGACTCCATCTCAAAAAAAACAGAAAAGAAAAGAAAAGAAATTGTCATCACCACAAAACTTTCTATGGGACAGTGCTGGAAAGAAACTGTTATAAGGAAGACTTTCAGGGATCAGATAAACCAAAATGAACAGCAAGATCCATGTATTATTTTAAATCCTTTTTCACTCTTTCATTCTTTTTGACAATGTATACATTTATGTTTTCTTTTTATATGATATATATGTATATGTCAAGTACTCAATAAATTTACCTATGATTATTTTGAATTTAGAAAGAAATTTATGTGTGTACCTATATATATAGATTTCTTTCTAAATACAAAATAATAATTTATAAATATATTGAGTATTTAGTAAATTACAGGAGTTGTGCTAAGTGCTTTACATGATTGACTCATTTAATCCTTAGTACAGTGTTATGCTCATTGTGAAAAATTTGGAAAACATAAAGCATATATAGAAAAATTTGGAAAAATAAAGCATATATAGAAAAATTTGGAAAAATAAAGCATAGAAAGAAAATAAAGCATATAGAAAAATAAAGCATATTAATCCCTAAACCAAGATAATCACTGTTGACATTTCTAGTGGATGCTGTGGTATGCTGCCCAGATCCCAAGATACAGCTACCAGGAATATTGGCTGTTGCTGGCTCGTAGTTTAATTCCTCTCTAAAACTGTCTTCAGTAAAGGTAACTGTCTCACCCAACGTTCCCCTCCTTGGATCAGCCCAGATCCAATGACTGGTTGGTTGTGGTATAAGGTATAAGGCATCTACTCAATTGGCACAATCTGGGACATCCCAGCTTTAGAGTGTCCCATGAGACAAGTTAAAGCCCCTGTGGCAGCTGCCCTGCAATTTACCCTCCCTCTCTGCCGAGTCTTGCCCTGCTTCCCTTACAGGTGCTATTCCTGAGAGTTCTCACCAGTAAATCACTTGCATACAAACCTCTACTTCAGAGTCTGTTTCCTGAAAAACCCAACTGAAGTCAACATTTTTGGAATACAAGTTCCATTTTTTTTCTTTTTGCATCTGTCCATTTAAAATTTTTAAATATATAATTATTTTGCTCTAAAAATTTTGAAATTTTCTTATTATTTTACATTAAATGTTTAGTTGATAATGTTTTATGGATAATTTAGCATGTAACTATCTGCAACAGTATTTTTCTAGATAGGGTCTTGCTCTGTTGCCCAGGCTGGAGTGCAGTGGCATGATCTCAGCTCACTGCAACCTCCGCCTCCCAGGTTCAAGCAATTCTCATGGCTCGGCCATGTGAGTATGTGAGTAACTGGGATTACAGGCATGTACCAACATGCCCTGCTAATTTTTGTATTTTTAGTAGAGATCAGGTTTTGCCATGTTGCCTGGCTGGTCTCAAACTCTTGGTCTTATACGCCTGGTCTCATATGATCCGCCCTCCTCAGCCTCCCAAAGTGCTGGTATTACAGGTATAAGCCACTGCATCTGGCCCACAACACAATTTTTAACAGTCACCTGGGATTTATATGGCACGTGACACTCAGTTAATCTTGTATTGTTGGATATTTTGGTATTTTCTGGTTTTTACTGTAACCAGCCCTAAAACTTAGCAGAGAAGCCCCATTCCCAAATCCCTTCTCAGTAGCCTACCTCTACAATATCTAGGAATATTTAGTTTTTTAGCCTCACTTACAAGTTCCAGCCATTGAGAAATAAGTTCAAGTTTTGTGAGAGTTGACGGGGAAATTCCAGGACACATTTTGCCTTCCAGATAAAATGGGACAGCCCAAACTGGTATCATCTCTTACCTATTTCTTTTTGGTAAGGAATGAGATGTTCAGAGCTATTGTACCCATTTTTCATCCATGAGAGAAAAGTCAAGAAATTAGATACTTGGCTTTGACAAGATCACTGAACATTTAAACCAATTTTAGCAACCACCTATCTCTGGATTTCTTGATATGATGAATAAAATAAGTATCTTTTTGATCTACTGTGTTTGGCAACTTAAATGCCACTATTGCTAACATTCATAATTTGAAGTATGCAGTGATAAACATCATTGTATGTAAATACTTGGATAGCAACAACTTAACATAGAAGTCAGAGAATTAGGACCCTACATTTTCAGCATATTTTCTGCTTGACCTTGTGCAGCTCTGTCCCTAACCTTCCCTCCCATTTTACTTTTCTTGTGGGAACCAGAAAAATAATGTACATAAGTCCCTCCAAAATTTTGTTTCCATAAGCCATCTTGGATAAATAATTTTATCATATGTGCTAAATCTCAGGAATAAGAATTTTGACAGTGAGGCAATCAGTCATTTTCCATAAATTTTTTTTAGGTTTTTAAAAATCTCATTAATATTGACAAGCCAACCTATTCAGCTTTTCCAATTGTGTACTTCCAAAGGCGATAGTGGTTGGAAGAGGAAATAGACTTTATATAAGTCAGAACCTTATCTCTTCAAATAGGATGTTTTAGTAAATGCACCAGTCCATAGTGTTCACATCCACTTGAACAGAATCCACAAGGTTTTTGGAGCAAGTTTTGTGTGAACTGAGTTGCATTCTAGACCAAGCCTTGGATTAACTCTCCATGTACTTCCTGGGACTCATTCTGGTCTCCAGGGCTGGGATGTTTTATTTCCTCAGAATAAGCATGAAGCATCAAAGAAACTGAACTGAACTACCATTTGAAATAAAAATTAACAATGGTAAATTGAAAAATAGATCTTGAAATTGTGTTTTATTTCAGCTTTCTAGTGGCAGACAATTAATACTGAAAACCTGAATCTAATGAGTCCACCTCCATATCTCCCACTTACCCAGTCTTGAGGCTGCTTCTAATTCTACAGCTCCAGAAACCTTGAGTTGGCTGGTTCTGGCTCAAAGATAAGGGAATGCTTTTGGATGTTATAGAGGATCAGAATATCCAGTTCTGAAGTATCCAAGATAGATGTTTTGACTCATTACCACTAGTGTCTTTAGGACAGAAGATGGTTCCAGATCTGGCCAGACTGCCAGCAATTTGCTCTAGACTAGACTTTCATTCATGGACAGAGATTAAAACTAAACTAGAACAATCAACAGAGTGAAAAGCAACATACAGAATGGGAGAAAATATTTGTAAATTCTGTATCTGATAAGAGCTCAATATCTGGAACATAAAAAAAAGAACTCCTGTAACTCAGCAAAAAAGCCCTAATTTTAAAATGAGCAGAGGACTTGAATAGACTTTTATGTAAAGAAGATATACTAATGGCCAACAAGCATAAGAGAAGACAGATACTCAACATTACTAATCATTAGGGAAATGCAAATCAAAACTACAGTTAGGTACTACCTCACACCTATTAGGCTAGTCAAATTAAAAAAAACAGGTATTGTCATGAATGTAAAGAAATTGGAACTTTTGCACGCTGTTGGTAGCAATGTAAAATGGTGCAGCCGTTACGGAAAACAATATGGAGGTTCATCAAAAAATTAAAAATAGAACTACCAATAATTCTACTTCTGGGCATATATCTGAAAGAATTGAAAGCAAGTTCTTGAAGAGAGATTCCTACACCCTTGTTCATAACAGCATTATTTGCAATACCCAAGAGGCAGAAGCAGCCCAAATGTCCATCAAGGAATGAATGAATGAAGAAAAATGTTACATACATGCAATGGAATATTATTCAGCCTTAAAAGGAGGAAATCCTATTACATACTACGTGTGTGAACCTTGAGGATATTATGCTAAGTGAAATAAGCCAGTCACAAAAAGACAAATATTATGTCACTTATATGTAGTAACTAGAGTAATCATTAATAGAAACAGAGAGTTGAATGGTGGTTACCAGGGACTGGCTGGAAGGGGAGAATGGGAAGTTGTTTAATGGATATAGAGTTTCAGTTTTACACAGTGAAAAGGTTCTGGAGATCTAGTGCACAACAATGTGAATATGCATAACACTACTGAACTGTACACTTAAGTGGTTTTTTTAACCATCATAAAATTATGTTTTTAATGGACTGGGCATCCAAGTTGGGTAGGCAAGGGACAGTTTATTTACCTGAATTCTGTTGCCTCCTTTCATCAACTGTTGATCCCACCCCAGGATTTGGTGTGTGTCTTAGTATGATAACATCATTAAACATATCTTAAACATATCTTTTTTTTTCATGAGACAGGGTCTTGCTCTGTCACTCAGGCTGGAGTGCAGGGGCGTGATCTCAGCTCAGTGCAACCTCCACCTCCCAGGTTCAAGTGATTCTCCTGCCTCCGCCTCCCAAGTAGCTGGGACTACAAGTGCATGCCACCATGCCTGGCTAATTTTTGTATTTTTTTAGTAGAGATAGGGTTTCACCATGTTGGCCAGACTGGTTTTGAGCTCCTGACCTCAAGTGTTCTGCCCGCCTTGGCCTCCCAAAGTGCTGGGATTATGGGAGTGAGCCACTGCACCCAGCCTCATTAAGTATATCTTGTTTTTAAACGTGAGTTATTTTCCTTCAGCATTTTAATTTTTTGACGTTTCATCATGCTCTTTTGACATCTCATCAACACTCTATCAAAGTCAGCAAACTATACCTCATTGGCTAAATCTAGCTTGCAGGGTTTGAGAATGGTTTTTATATTTTTAAAGGGTTATTTTAAAAGATGAGAAAGAAGAGGAGAAGGAAGGAAGAAAAGGAAGAAGGAGGAGAAGACATCATATGGGGTTCTGTTACCCAGGCTGGAAAGCTTAAAATATTTACACTCTTGTCTCTTTGCAGGAAAAGTTTGCTAGTTTGCTGACCCCTGAAAACTATATAGCGTATTAGGTGCACAAAATAGAACCACTCAAACTATTTTCAGCAAAAATGGATTTAATACAGTTTATCAGGAGCTTACAAAATCATTGGAAAGGATAAAGGAATGGTCACTGCTGCCCCTACAACTTCTACTCAGCAGGCACAGGGGTAGGACCTAGACACTGAAATACTGCTGCAGAAATGCCCAATGTGTCCACAACTAGTTTTCTAGCAGAAATAAAACATAACTGTAGCCTAGGGTCAACCTTCCAAGTGCATCTAATTGGCAGAAGCATAACCATACCTACGGGACATGAGGGACATGTGTTTTTTCCTTCTTTAACCTCTGTATACAAAGAAAGCACACTAGAAGATTGGAATGGCTGAGAGCCAGAGACAGTCCAGAGTACCCACCGCAGCAGGTTTGCTGCTTTAGGCTCTATTCAGCTCTTCTCATCTTTGGCCAACTCCTTATTCTTTCATTTGAGGAAACTTCCCTGATACTCCCTTCCCTACCTCCACCTTTAGTGGATTAGATGCCCGTTCATAACCTTCCATAGCTATGTGTTTATCACTCCATGTCACAATGGCCTAATTTATTGCTGCTGCTTCCACTAGACTGGCTCTTTGCATGCAGAAACTCAGTCTTACTCATCACTGTAGGTAATTGGTGTGTATTTGTTGTGAATGATAAATAGTTTATATATTATAACATCCCAAATAGCATTTCTTCTCTTATTTTCTTTGTTCCACATGACTGTGCACTGACACCTGTATACAGTGAAACCTTAGTAAATGTTGTTAATTGACTGGCCTCCTTTTTTGTCAGAGCAAAGAGAAGTTCCACCAATACTCTATATGCGTGTCTTTGTTTGACTCCCTGTGTATCTATATAGGTTAATAAATGTAATACAACAGCTAATATTTGAACAGTTTCAACATGCTAGGTAATACATGAAGCATTTTATACATTATTACCTAATTAAGTCCTCACAATTATCCTATTAAGTTGATATTTTTATTCTCATTTTATAGATGAAGAAACTTAAGGTAAGTAGCTTGTCCACAGTTACACAGTAAGTATAAGAACTGGGACTCACATGGAGGTGTGGCTAATACCAGCATTTGTACTCTTAACCATTATGATGATGATGATTGTGATAATGATGACAGCTAATAGTTCCAGACATGGTGCTAGGCATTTTTCATGTATTATCTCAAGTTACATGTTACCTTGCCTAGAATTGATGCTTAATGGTTGTTACATGCGATAAGATAAACAAAGTTATTGATACCTGTGATATATTTCTGGCCCTGCCACAAATTCACTTTGTGACCTCAAGTAAACTGCTAACTCTCTGGGCTACAATTTACTCCTCTGCAAAACAGAGAATAATCTTTACAATACTTCTAGTTCAAAAAATCTAGAACTCTACAAATGAATTCCACTTAGTTTTTCATTCCATCATTATTACTTCCATGTGGTAAGATCTTACCTTCTAAATTCCAAGCTCCTATAGGATCTCAATTTTGTTTTATAGTTTTCTTTCATGGTACCTGGTCTGGTGTTCTGCACAATACGTAACAGGCTCATGGTAAGTGTGTATAAAGATATATAGAAAGAGACTGAAATTTGTCCAAGGGGAAATATCCATTCTCACAAGAATCTGTGCTTGTTGTCACATGGTAAATTCCTTTGGGGATGATATTCAGATGTAATTTAGAGCTGCCACAGAGAAATCAGCACTCAAAACCTTTGGAAACCTTTTCTCTTTCTGTACTCACAGATAAGAGTCTTAGCCTTAAAGCAGAGCTGTGGTCACTGCCCAAGCAGCTACTCTTGTGACTGAATGCAGAAGATTTCTTTCATGCCGAGTGCAGGCAAAAAGGTATTGGCCTGTGGATAATGGCAGATATAGGAAGGAGTGTTCTAGAGGGAACCAGCCCCTTATCTCTCTCTTTTTCCACCCCCACCCCCATCACTTATAGGGGAATCAGAAAATCCCAAATCATTTCATAGCTTTCCTAAATTACACGTGAAGAATTAATGCCTGATCTATGAGCAGCAGGAAAATCCCCTAACTGTCGAGAGTCAATATAGATAGGTCCTCATGCTCTTGTTCCAGTTTATTTAAGGACTTGAATATGGAGAATTGACAGAGGTGATTGTATGAATCACCTCTGTATGGAAACTGATACTAAGAATCATTCATCTGACAGGGAAAATGCTACATATTTAAAAAAAAAAAACAAAAACAGAACTCTGTAACCTGTTCATATGTGCATCTGTGTATTTCTTAGTAACTGTCACCATGGTAGCAAGGCAGTTTGACAAGAATGCCTTTTCAGCACAGTACATATAAAGGAGAAAGATGAATAGCTAATCATGTACTTACTATCTTATACCTTTATTTTTTCTTTATTTCCCTTTATTTGTGTTGATCCTAAATCCATAGCTATTAGCCTCTGATACTTCTCTTCCTCAAGCATCAAGTACAGTGCTAGAAATATATTAGGCACTAAAACATGTATGGTTATTGTCAGAATTAAATGAATGGTATTTCTGGCCAGGCGCGGTGGCTCATGCTTGTAATCTCGGCACTTTGGGACGCCAAGGCTGGCAGATCACTTGAGCACAGGAGTTCGAGACCAGCTTGAGCAACGTAGCAAAACCCCATCTCTACAAAAAAAATACAAAAGGTAGCCAGGCATGGTGGTGTACACCTGTGGTACCAACTACTCAGGAGTCTGAGGTGGGAGGATCACCTGAGCCCAGGGAAGTTGAGACTGCAGTGAGCCATGATTGCACCACTACACTCCAGGCTGGGCAACAGAGTGAGACACTGTCTCAAAAAAAAAAAAAAAAAAAAAAAAGATATTTCTGCTCTGTCTTCCTTTCTAAGCCAGAGAGAGAGAGTCACTAAGAATTTGATTGTAAAAAATGGCCCCAGAGGGGTGTGGTAGCTTACACCTATAATCCCCTGCACTTTGGGAGTCTGAGGGAGGAGGATCACTTGAGACCAAGAGTTCCAGACCAACCTAGGCAACATAGTGATACCCTGTCTCTACAAAAAAAAAAAAAAATTGTTTTAATTATCTGGGCATGTTGGCATACGCCTGTAGTTCTAGCTACTGGGAGGCTAAGGTAGGACGATCACTTGAGCTTAGGAGTCTGAGGCTGCAGTGAGCTGTGATAGATGGTGCCACTGCGCTCCAGTGAGATCCTGTCTCAAAAAAAAAAAAGAAAAAGAAAAAGGATATGGCTTCTACATTTGGGGGAATCAAAACTAGGCCGTTTTCCTGGTTAGTCTGGCCCAACCTGGATTTCAGGTTGAGAGGGTAACAGGATGGTGGTTAGGTACTCTGAGACACTGTATTACTAAAAGACTGATATGTAAGTGGTAAGTAAAATAGCAAGTAAATTCACATTCATCGGTGAGGATATTGAAAGCCCAGAAGCTTTGTGTGAGGACTTACAATGACAAGTTTGGCAGCAGTTCCTGAAGTATTTACTGTCAGGCCTGAGTTAAAACCCTGAGGACAAGGAGTTCCACCACTTGGGCTTCAAACTGAGAAAGCTTTTTAAGCCCCTGCCTCCACCTTATACCCAATTAACACTCAGCCTGGGAAGCCTCCTTATTATAACTCCTAGAGTTAATGATAATCTTTTATTATGGTCTTTTCCCTAATGTATTCTTACATTTCATTTTAATTGTCAGCTATATAATTGCCCTGCATTTCAGTTACTTCCATTTCTATTTTTAATGTTTGTTATTTCACATTTCTTTTTAAAAGAGTTTAAACATAGACACAACCTCTTATTTTAATAGTCAGCGTGCCCATATTTGCCACTTTAAGATCTGGGTTCCTGTAATTTCAAAGATCCTCAAGGTGTGCCACCTCCAGCTTATGGATTGATATTCTAGTCATGTTCAAAGCTGAAAACAGCTGCAAGAATTTGTCCTTGAAATTCTTTAGCAGTTGCTTCCAGTTGCTCAAGTTCAAATTTGGCCAGTCTGGTGGATCAGCCACTGGGACAGGATCATCACTGTGTTGTTACCCTCCCTGGGATAAACTGAGCAGGGCCAGCCTCTAGACAGAACAAGTTATAGAAGGCACTGTTCCCGGAAAGGAATGGGTTAAATCCTTCCAAACCTGCTAAGGAATCTGACCTAGTTTCTTGAAACTAGAATGTAACTTGAAAGTATAATTGGTTGCAAATGTGTTTCTTTCTTTCTTCAAAATTGCTTTTGAACCCTTGTGAGACAGGGAGAAGGCATTTCTCTTCACATGTACTCAGACTACCACCACTGATAAATTTGACTAACTTGTCATGAAAGTTGGGGGATAAGGCCAGGTGTAGTAGCAGGCACCTGTAATTCCAGCACTTTGGGAGGCCAAGGCAGTTGGATTGCTTGAACTCAGGAGTTCAAGACCAGCCTGGCCAACATGGCAAAACCCTGCCTCTACTAAAAATACAAAAATCAGCCGGGCATGGTGGCATGCACCTGTAGCTCCCACTAGTTGGGGGGCTGAGGTGGGAGGATAACTTGAACCTGGGAGGTTGAGGCTTCAGTGAGCCAAGATCATGCCACTGCACTCCAACCTGGGTAACAATGTAAGACCTTGTCTCAAAAAAAAAAAAGTTGGGGAGCAGACAAAAAATATGACAATTTAGGAAAAGAATGTTTGGGTTCTGGTTGAGGAAATCTATGAATGCATAGTTGGTATGGTTGCATTCAAAACCCCTATCTGTTTTAAGGAGTGTGTGTCAGGGAGTGTGAGATGGGTTCTCACGGTGTTACCCAGGCTGGTCTGGCACTCTTGGGCTCAAGCTATATCCTCCCACCATAGCCACCCAAGTAGCTGGGAGTACAACTGTGTGCTGCCATGCCTGGCTCCTATTTTTTTGTTTTTGTTTTGCCCACTGAGTCTAGCACAATGCCAGGCACAAGGGCTCAGTGAATATTTGTTGAATGAATGAATAAAAGGCTTTTCACAATCTGGGTGACTCCTACCTACCATTCTAGTAGTAGTTCCTACTGCTCTTCTCAAACATACACACTTTCTACTCTGGCAAAATAACTACTGAGTTTCCTAAAAATCTCTCCTGCTTTCCCACTTCTGTACCTTTGCTGTTGCTGTACCCACTCTCTGAAATGATCTTCCCTCATATTTTCGACTGTGAATATATTACTATTTTTAAAGCCTCATCTCAAATGCTGCCTCCTTCATGGAAATGTTAGTGATTGTCTCAGTAAGATTATGAGCCTTTTCTCCTTCTAACTCTCGTAAAACTTTGCATCTCCTGGTCATTTATTATCAACTACCTTATAGTTATTTTTGTGGCTAACTTGTTCCCCTTGTTGTATTGTAAGCTTGTTAAAGCTAAGCACTGCGTCTTATTAATCTTTATACTGCTTAGCACATAGTTAATACTCTGTAATTTAGTGTTGAAATAATCAGTTTTGCTAGTGCTGCATGCCATGAGCACCAGAAAATACACTACTTTTTATTCCTCTTAAAATCTAAGAGTTTTCATACATAGACATTATTTAAACTCTAGAACTGTATGGGAAATACACCTCCGTCAACATTTTCTTTCCAGTTATTTCTACAGATTGAGCACTCATTAGGACTCTCCCTTTGTGCCTTGTGGACTTGTTTTTTATAGTGACATAGGCATCATTAAAATTTATATCTTGTGCACCTCAGAGATGATCTTTAGAGCACTTTTTCTTAAGTATGGCTATATCATTAAATTCTTAACTCCTCTGAACATTCACTCCTGTCATTCTTGCCTACATACTAAAAGGTGGCATTTCCCTGCATTCCCTCATTTACATTTGAGGCAAAGGTCTGCTCAGACCCTTGGGACTCTGCTTTCTGTATGTTATTAAACATTTCTTTCCATAAATGCCCTCTTCCTGACACTTAATGATAAAACCAAAGATTCTCTTCCAGGTTTTTAAAAATTAGCTATCACCACCTGGGTGGCATAATGTGAGGGGAGATGAAACACAAATTATCCTAGAATTGAGTCTGGAAGTGAATGACTGAGAAACTTCCCTTTTAAAAGCAGAAAAACTACTATGTGCTTTATTTCCTAAAACTTCTAGCCCTCCTGAGGAAGGTTTGTAATACCGTATTTGGGAGAATGTGAAGTTTTGATACAAAAGGTATAAAGAGGTAGACAAAATTGGTCGTTACAAAATTTGGGGTAGTCTTGACTCTGATCAGCGTCTGGGTAGCAGTTCTGGGTTTCAATTGTCCAAGTCTTCTAAAAGTACAAATGCTCTGCCAGTCAAGCCATCACTAGTTTTTATTTTGAATAAAATTATCTCTTTTTCCCCACCCTCCTCCTTTTGCAATGTAGCTGTGATTCTGCCAGTTTCCTCCTTGTCTCTTTGTCACTCACTCCCTGTCTGCTTTCCTGCTTTTCTAGTCATATCCCTCTTTTTCCATTATTTGAATTTAATTTGTATCATAATATATAGCCATAAAATACTTTTTTACTTTTTTTTTTTTTTTTTTTTTTTGAGACAGAGTCTCACTCCATCACCAGGTGCCAGGCTGGAGTGCAGTGGCTCACTGCAACCTCCGCCTCCCGGGTTGAAGCAATTCCCCGGGTTGAAGCAATTCTCCTGCCTCAGCCTCCCGACTTTTTTACTTTTTAAGGTAATTTCATAGTTGTCTTGTTCTAATTGATCTTCTCTTTCAAAATATCTGTCTGTGATTGAAAACACTTTTTGAGTTCTTTTCAATCACACAGATATTTTGAAAAAGAAGATCCAATACTATGAGAAAAAGAACCCAATACTATGAGCCAGATCCTAGGTTAGGTGAAGAGATACAGTGGTAAACATATAATACATGACCCTGCTTCATGGAGCTTATAGTCTAATGGAGATAACATTAATTAAATATGAACATAAATAACTATCGTAATAACTACAAGTGTATAACATGGTAGGATCAGAAATAGCCTTAAGGAGAAAGCTCAGTTTTGTGGACCTAAGTGCACATAAACCTGGTGGAGGTTTATGTGTTTCAGGCACGAGGTCACAGCACATAAAATGGAGATGTGAAGGGGCTTGACATTTAAGATAAAGAGAGAAGACCAATGTGGTGGGAACATTGCAAGCCACAGGTTGAGTGATTTCAGGTGAGGTAGGTAGGGACCAGTACGTGCAGTGCCACCATAGGCCAGGTAAGTATTTTGGAGTTAATACTAAGAAAAATAGAAAAGCTATTGAAAGGCTTAAATAAGGAAAGAATATTATCAGATTTGATTATTTCAATAACAATGGGAAAATTGAAAATTCAGGGAGACGCATACAAAAGCTTTTGCTGAGACAGGAGTTGTGGAACATGCCTGCCCCAGCTACTCAGGAGGCTGAGGCAGGAGGATCATGAGGCCAAAAGTTCAGGTCTAGCCTGTGCAACATGGTGAGATCCCCATTTCTTAAAAAGAAAAAAAAAAAGATAAGTGGATGGGATGTTTTTTAACTATGCTGTAGATAGAACTCATAGGACCTAATAGTTCAGTCTGGGATGAGTTTGGCTATATTCTGCCTAGAGGAAGTGGTGAAATGGCCTTTCATGGAGCACAGGACTCTGATTCAAGACTAATTCATGATGATAAAGTATAGTATTTCATTATGGAAAGAAGCAGATGAAAGAAGGGTTAACTTCATCTTACTAAAATATAAACTCCAACCAGGCTCGGTGGCTCACACCTGTAATCCTAGCACTTTGGGAGGCTGAAGTGGGCAGATCACCTGAGGTCAGGAGTTCAAGACCGGCCTGACCAACATGGGGAAACCCTCTCTCTACTAAAAATACAAAAATTAGCCAGGCATGGTGGTGCATGCCTGTAATCCCAGCTACTTGGGAGGCTGAGGCAGGAGAATCGCTTGAACCTAGGAGGCAGAGGTTGTGGTGAGCTGAGATCGTGCCACCGCACTCCAGCCTAGGGAACAGAGCAAGATTCCATCTCAAAAAAAATAAAATTAAAATATAAATAAGTAAACAAAAATAAAATATAAACTCCACAAAGGCAGGGATTTTTATTTCTTGTTCACTACTATATCTCTAGCACCTGAAATAGTGCTCAATGCATAGTAGGCATAAAATATGTATTTGTGGAATGAACATGTAAGATCCCAAGTGCAGTACAAAAACTAAGGAGTTGCCTTGGCTAGGACTCTGATTGCAAGAAGGAAATTTAAACCCTACCATTAGCCCCTCACTTTAGCTCTCCAAAAGGACAGTGGGATGAAGCTTTGCTTTTCAGATCTGAGAAGGTTAGGAATTTAAGCTGACTAGCTGCTATAGACTGAATGTTTATGTCTCACCAAAATTCATATGTTGAAACGTGACCCCCAATGTGCTTGTATTTGGAGGTGTGGCTCCAAGAGGTGATTAGTTCATGTGGGCAGAACCCTCACAAATGGGATTAGTGCCCTTATATCAGAGACTCCAGAGAGCTCCCTGGCCACTTCTGCTATATGAAGATACAGTGACAGGACAGCTATCTATGAACCAGGAAGCAAGCCCTCACCAGACACCAAATCTGCCAGTGCCTTGATCTTGAACTTCCCTTGCAGTTCCTTAAAACTGTGAGAAATAAATATTTGTTGTGTATAGGCCACCCAGTCTATGGCATTGTGTGATAGCAGCTTGAGTGAACTAAGACACTAACCAAATGGTCTAGAAGAAGAGAGACGGACAAAATGATTGCTTGTCTGGGAAGTATGGCTGAGACCAAGTGAAGGTCCTTGCAACCGAGTAGCTATGCAAGAACCCAATACAAGAAAACACAGTGAGTTTGAACATACCTGAGTTCCTGAGCTGAATTCATGGCTGTAATTACAAATCACCACTTGGTGAGGAGTTCATTATTGCTTACATCAAACATCTATCTATAAGATAGATCCTTTCACCAGCAAGACCTGAGAACAAAGGACTTTCTGATTACAGTCAACTTCCAGCCCTCCTTAAGTGAGTCTTCCAAGCTTAAATAGCTGAATCCACTAATAGGCTTCTGAAAGGAATCAGTTCATCTGGCATTCTGCATGAATATCTCTACAACAGAAGTTGCCAACCTACCTACCACTTCCAGGACCATTTGGCCCACAGACCACTGTTGTTTATTTTTTAACAGCTTGATTGAGATATAATTCACATATTATACAAATTACTCAGTATATTCACTGAGTCATGCAACCATCACTACAATTTTATAACATTTTCATCAACTCCCTCCCCCCAAAAACCCACGCCCATCCAGCCCTGGGTAACTGCTAATCTACTTTCTGTCCTTATAGATTTGCCTATTCTGGCATTTCATATAAATGAAATCATACATTATGTGGTCTTTTGTGACTGGCTTCTTTCACTTAGCGTAATGTTTTCAAGACTCATTCATGTTCTAGCACATGAGTGCTTCATTACTTTTTTTTGTTTCATGTTTTGGTTTTTTATTTCAGTAGGTTTTTGGGAAACAGGTGATGTTCTGTTACATGGATAAGTTCTTCAGTGGTGATTTCTGAGATTTTAGTGCACCCATCACCCGAGCAGTGTACATTATACCCAATATGTAATCTTTCATTCCTCACCCCACCTCCCACGCCTGAGTCCCCATATTCCATTGTATCATTCTTTTTTTTTTTTTTTTTTTTGATATGGAATTTCACTCTTGTTGCCCAGGCTAGAATGCAGTGGCATGATTTCAGCTCACTGCAACCTCCGTCTCCTGGGTTCATGAGTAGCTGGGATTAGAGTCACCCACCACCACACCAGGCTAATTTTTGTATTTTTAGTAGAGATGGTGTTTCACCATTTTGGCCAGGCTGGTCTGAAACTCCTGACCTCAGGTGATTCACCTGCCTTGGCCTCCCAAAGTGCAGGGATTATAGGCTTGAGCCACTGCACCTGGCCCATTGTATCATTCTTACGCCTTTTCATCCTCACACTTTGGCTCCCACTTATAAGTGAGAACGTATGATATTTGGTTTTCCATTCCTGAGTTACTTCACTTAGAATAATGGCCTCCAACTTCATCCAGGTTGCTGCAAATGCCATTACTTTATTTCCTTTTATGGCTGAGTAGTATTCCATTATACATATATCACATTTTATCCACTCATTGATTGATGGACATTTGGGCTGGTTCCATATTTTTGCAGTTGTGAATTCTGCTACTATAAACATGCGTGTGCAATTGTCTTTTTCATATAATGACCTCTTTTCCTCTGTGTAGATACCCAGTAGTGGGATTGCTGAATCAAACGGTAGCTCTACTTTTAGTTCTTTGGGGAATCTCCACTGTTTTTCTTTTTTTTTTTTTTTATTGTATTTTAAGTTTTGGGGTACATGTGAAGAACATGCAAAATTGTTGCATAGGTACACACGTGGCAGTGTGATTTGCTGCCTTCCTCCCCTTCACCTATATCTGGCATTTCTCCCCATGCTATCTCTCCCCACCTTCCCACCCCCTGCTGTCCCTCCCCTGTTGTCTGTTTACTCTGCTAATTCTTTTGCTGTGCAGAAGCTTTTTAATTTAATTAAGTTCCATTTTATTTATCTTTGTTTTTGTTGCATTTGCTTTTGGTTCTTGGTCATGAAGTCTTTGCCTAAGCTAATGTCTAGAAGGGTTTTTCCAATGTTATCTTTTAGAACTTTTACGGTTTAGTCTTAGATTTAAGTCTTTTAACGTTGATTTTGTTTTTTATTTTGTTTTGTTTTGTTTTTTGAGATGGAGTTTCACTCTTGTCGCCCAGGCTGGAGTGCAGTGGCACGATCTCTGTTCACTGCAACCTCCACCTCCTGGGTTCAAGTGATTCTCCTGTCTCCAGCCTCCCAAGTAACTGGGATTACAGGCATGTGCCACCATGCTTGGGTAATTTTTGTATTTTTAATAGAGACTGAGTTTCACCATGTTGTTCAGGCTGGTCTCAAACTCTTGACCTCAAGCGATCCACCCGCCTCAGCCTTTCAAAGTGCTGGGATTACAGGTGTGAGCCACCGCATCCGGCTGCTTGAGTTGATTTTGTAAAAGGTGAGAGATGAGGATCCAGTTTCATTCTCCTACGTGTAGCTTGCCAATTATCCCAGCACCATTTGTTGAATAGGGTGTCTTTTCCCCACTTTATGTTTTTGTTTGCTTAGAAATCAGTTGGCTATAAGTATTGGACTGTATTTCTGGGTTCTCTATGCTGTTTCATTGGTCTCTGTGCCTATCTTTATACCAGTATCATGCTGTTTTGGTGACTATAGCCAGAAAATATAGTTTGGAGTTGGGAAATATGATGCCTCCAGATTTGTTCTTTTTGCTTAGTCCTGCTTTGGCTATGTGGGCTCTTTTGGGGGTTCATATGAATTTTAGGATTTTTTTTTCCAATTCTGTGAAGAATGATAGTGATATTTTGATGGGAATTACATTGAATTTGTAGATTGCTTTTGGCAGTGTGGTCCTTTTCACAATATTTATTCTACCCATCTATGAGCATGGCATGTGTTTCCATTTGTTTGTGTCGTCTATGATTTCTTTCGGCAGTGTTTTGTAGTTTTGCTTGTAGAGGTCTTACACCTCCTTGGTTAGGTATATTCCTAAGTATTTTATTTTATTCATTTTTATTTTTTGCAACTATTGTAAAAGGGGTAAGTTCTTGATTCTTAGCTCGGTTGCTGTTGGTGCAGGGCTACTGATTTGAGTATATTGATTTTGTATCCTGAAAGTTTACTGAATTCATTTATCAAATCTAGGAGCTTTTTGGAGGAATCTTTGGGTTTTTCTAGGTATATGATTATATCCTTGGCAAACAGCAAGAGTTTGACTCCCTCTTTACTGATTTGGATGCTCTTTATTTCTTTCTCTTGTCTGATTGCTTTGGCTAGAATACTTAATTTCTTCTTATTGCCAAATAAGAGTCCATTATACGGCTAGGCTACATTTTGTTTATTCACCCATCAGTTGGTGGACATGTGAGTTGTTTCCACTTTTTGGCTATTATGAATAATGTGCTATGAATATTCCTGTACAAGTTTTTGTGTTGGCATGTTTTCATTTCTCTTGATACATACCTAGAAGTGGAATTGCCTGAGCATATGGTAACTATGTTCAACTGTTTGAGGAGCTACCAGACTTTTCCGGGGCAACTGTAGCATTTTATATTCCCAGGAGTAATGTATGAAGGTTCTCATTCTCCATATTCTTTCTAACATTTATCCATCTTTTTTATATAGCCATCCTAGGGAGAAGCTGTGTCTCACTGTGGTTTTATTTTGCATTTCCATAGTCTGCAGCCTATTTTTATATCGCTTGAAAGCTAAGAATGCTTTTTCACATGTTTTAATTGTTGGAAAAAAAATGAAAGAAATATATTTTATGACACATGAAAATCATCTGAAATTTAACAGTATCTATAAAGTTTTACAGGAATACAGCCATGCCCATTCATTGTCTATTTTCTGGATCTGCTTTTCTTGCTGCAATGACAGAGTTTAGTACCTGCAACAGAGTCTGTATCGCCTGCAAAGTCTAAAATATTTGCTATCTGGCCTATTACAGGAAAGGTTTACCAACCCTTTATCTACAACTATAATTGGACGAGACTACAAAGAATCTGGCGTGGGAAGGAGAAATTGTGACTTCCCTGTAGAAATGTATGGTTTCAGGGGTTTTGTTTTGTTTTGTTTTGAATAAAAGCAGAACAAGGGAAGAAATCAGGATGTTAGGGGGCATAGGGAGATCATCATTTTCACCTGAATCATTATTAATAAGATCCTTTCAACTTTGGGCCCTCCCAATCCTGTAAAATTCTCCTAGAGTTCTATTTATAATTTCCTGCTCTGATCGTATCATCTAACTCATCAGAAATCTGCAGGGAATCCCCACCACCACAGCCCTCTCAGTTACTTAGGACCACTTAGGTCCTGTGTGATCTGACCTTATCTTACCTTTCCAGCCTTATTTTCTAGCACTCACCTTTAATAGGACCAGATACCCAGCCCTGAATTTCAGGATTCTGTGCTTTTGCTCAGATTTTTTTTTTTTTTTTTGAGACAGGATCTGGCTCTGTTGCCCTGGCGGGAGTGCAGTAGCATGATTGCGGCTCACTGCAACCTCTGCTTCCCAGGCTCAAACCATCCTCTCACCTCAGCCTCCTGAGTAGCTGGGATCATAGGTGCATGCCACCATGCCTGGCTAATTTTTGTATTTTTGTAGAGATGGGGTCTCACTTTGATGCCCAGGCTGATCTTGAACTCCTGAGCTCAAGCCATCTGCCCACCTCGATCTACCAAAGTGCTGGGATTACAGGCCTGAGCCACCGTGCCCGGCATTCATACTTTCTCGTCTACTTAGAATGCTTTTCTCTTTTCCAAATCCTAGAGATACTTTAATTGTTGTTATTGTGAAATATTTGAAGCATGCAAAGAAGTAAAGAGACATCTGTGAACTCATCACCAAGCTTTGTCAAATCTTATCATTTTGTCATGTTCCTTTAGTTCTTTGAAATATTACAGACTTAGATATGTTTTTAAACCTCCTCAAATGCCAGCTCTTCTAAATAGGCCTCCTTGATATACTCAGAATTACCTGCATTTACCTACAGGGAAAGCTACTGAGTCCCTCATGTGATGACGTCTTTGAGCATTCTTTATTATGGTCATTCCTGTAGAGTGCTACAAAGATGACTTTAGGTAATCCAAGGAAGAGACATTTAAAAATTTTTTGTGTGTTTATTTTTAAAAGTACATTAGAAATATGCACATATGGCTGGTCATGGTGGCTCATGCCTATAATCCCAATACTTTTAGAAGGCCGAGGCAGGAGGATTGCTTGAGCCCAGGAGTTCAAGACCAGCCTGGGCAATATAGTGATACCTCATCTCTACAAAAAAAAATTTTTTTTTAATTAGCCAAGCATAGTGGCATGTGCCTGTAGTCCTAGTTATTCAGGAGGCTAAGTGGGGAAGATTGCTGGAGCCCAACAAATTGAGGCTGCCTTAAGCTGAGATTGTGCCACTGTACTCTAGCCTGGGCAACAGAGTAAGATCCTGTCTTTAAAAAAGGAAAAGAATACTTACCTGGCAGGGGAGATACCATGATCACGAAGGCCCTAGCCTTCCCAAGGCGAGTCTTATCCATTGCACTCCAGATGTGCTGACCCCTGCGATTTCCCCAAATGTGGGAAACTCGACTGCATAACTTGTGGTAGTGGGGGACTGCATTCGCGCTTTCCCCTGGTTTATTTAATATCTTTATAAAAATTTAAAAAATAAAAAACAAAAGAAAAGAATGAAAAAGAAAGAAAAGAAAAAAATGGGCCCAGGATGGTAACTCACGCCTATAATCCCAGCACTTTGAGAGGCCAAGGCAGGTAGATCACTTGAGGTCAGGAGTTTGAGACCAGCCTGGCCAACATAGTGAAACCCCATCTCTACTAAAAATATAAAAATTAGCTAGGTGTGGTGGCACACACCTGTAATCCTAGCTACTCAGGAGGCTGAGGCATGAGAATCACTTGAACCCAGGAGGCAGAGGTTGCAGTGAGCCGAGATTGTGTCACTATACTCTAGCCTGGGTGACAAAGCAAGACTCCTCAAAAAAAAAAAAAAAAAAAACCACACAAAAGTTATTTAAAACTATAGGCCAGGCGCGGTGGCTTACGCCTGTAATCCTAGCACTTTGGAAAGCAGAGGTGGGCAGATCACAAGGTCAGGAGTTCGAGACCAGCCTGACCAACATGGTGAAACCTCATCTCTACTAAAAATACAAAAAAAAAAAAGTTAGCTGGGTATGGTGGTGCATGACTGTAATCCCAGCTACTCAGGAGGCTGAGGCAGGAGGATTGCTTGAATCCAGGAGGCGGAGGTTGCGGTGAGCCGAGATTGGGTCACACTGAATTCCAGCCTGAGCAACAGAGCAAGACTCTGTCTCAAAAAAACAGACAAAAACAAAACAATATAGCTAGAACACCGAATCTGTGATTTCCCAGGTATTTTTTAGGACAAGGCTAAGGTAAGTACAAATATTGGGAAATTATTGAGTAATATTAAGAAAATATTGAGTAAAAACATTGAGTAAATCTGTATTAAGTAAGTATTATTATACAGATGGTATGGCAAAGATTTTAAAGGTTGTATTCAAATAATTTAGAAAGATTAACTTACTGGAATGTAAGTTCTTGACAGTGGAGACCCAGTTTTATTTCTTTTTCTATACCCTAAGTATCAAACAAACTCAGAATAGATGCTTACTGAATCAGTTTCTTTCTGAGGCAGAGAGATCTCTGAAAATCATATGAAACCTCCTAAACCTTCTGACAGATAACTTTTAAGACATTTTCCCCACACTGAGTGCCCATGCTGGGAACAAATGATACATTTTCCCCTCTTCCTTCCCTGCCCATTATGAAAAGTTGCCCTAGCTGGGGCTTGATAGATACTAAATAGTGCTAATAATAGTCATCCTCTGAAGGAATGAAAACTTGAGGATGCCAAGATGCTCTGTTTTGCTCCAACAAACCAATCTCAGCATATTTCAGTTTGTGTGCCACTTTCATTCTTGGATATGGTCCACACACACACACACACACACACACACACACACTTTCTCTCAAAACACTTTATTTTTTTAGATAAATATTTCTCAGTCTCCTCAAAAATCACTATTTTATTCTATCTTTTCATTATTGTTAATACCAAACCATTTGAAGTCACGTTGGCAACTGGATTTCATCTTGAGATGTGTCATTGAGGAATCATTTTGTTGTGTAGCAATCCCTATTCACGTCAGCCAAATTATGTCGTGTGATTCCAAAACTGCTGTCCTGCCTTCCAACTTTTCTGAGTAAATTTGACTCTTTGAGAAGTTTCGTTCTTCCTATCCTAAAATGACCTTATATGCTCTCATATCTCAGGGGAGCCTAATTGTGATGAAATCTTTCACTCTATTTCCTTTCTTATGCCCTGTGTTTTGAGGTGGTATTTTAGGAGTGTGGGGAGTAGGGGGAACTACAGAGGTCTGAGTCGCAAAAGAAGATCTGAACAGGATATCTGAAGTTCAATAGGGCCCTCAAAGCTTCAATCATATTGGACTAGAGATGCTTCCTGAGAGAACTTTATCAAAGTTCTGTAAATGATATTGACCCCCTTTGTTTCCCAACTCCTACTGTTAAGGCACAGGTCTTTACTAGTCTTAAAACACTAGGCGAGGATGGCTGTAACTAGAGTGTACAGCTTTATCCTTTATTGCTCAAATGAGGACACTTAAAAAATTTTCAATAGTTTTTTGGTTACAGGTGGTTTTTGGTTACATTGATGAGTTCCTTCGTGGTGAATTTTGAGATTTTAGTGCACCTGTCCCCCAAGCAGTGTACACTGTACTCATATAGTCTTTTATCCCTCCCCCATCCCACTACCCCTCCCCATCCCCAAGGTCCTTTATATCACTCTGTTTGTCTTTGTGTCCTTTGAAACTGAAAGTAGGTGCTGGGGAAAAAAGATGTAAGCCAGGGCCCACACAGGCAAACATGCCATCAGGTCAGCATACCTAAAACACTTTGAACTCCTTATCCTCTATTCATAAAGGTCAAATTGGGGTCTCTAGATTTCTTTTTTTTTCTTTTTCTTTTTGTTGTTGTTGTTGAGATAAGGTCTTGTCCTGTTGCCCCGGCTGGAGTGTAGTGGCACAAACATGGCTCACTGTAGCCTCGACTTCCCAGGCTCAAGTGATCCTCCCACCTCAGCCCCCAGCCCAAATAGCTGAGACTACAGAAATGCACTACCGTATCTGGCTTTTTTTGTTTTTGGGGGGGTTTTTCCATGTTTCCCAGGCTGGTCTCAAACTTCTGGCTCAAGTGATCCTCCCACTTCAGCCTCCCAAAGTGCTGGGGTTCCAGGTTGAGCCACCATGCCTGGCCTAGATTTCAACTTGAAAGCCTGTAGGGTGGCTGGGAATGGTGGCTCACACCTGTAATCCCAACACTTTGGGAGGCTGAGGCAGGCAGATTGCTTGAGCCCAGAAGTTCAAGACCAGCCTGGGCAACATAGTAAGATCTCCTCTCTACAAAAAAAAAAAAAAAAAAAATTTAATTAGGTATGGTAGCACACACATGTAGTCCAGCTACTCAGGAAGCTAAGATAGACTGCTTGAGCCCAGGAGGTCAAGACTACAGTGGGCCATGCTCCAGCCTGGGTGACAAAGCAAGACCCTGTCTCAAAAACAAAACAAAACAAAATCACACATACAAGATCCCCAGTGTCACTAATCATCAGGGAAATGCAGGTCAAAACTATAGTGAGATACCACCTCACACTTGTTATGATGGCCATTACCAAAAATACATAAAATAAGTGTTGATGAGGATATAGAGAAATTTGAACACGTATACACTGTTGGTGGGAATGTAAAGTGCTGCAGCTATATGGAAAACAGTATGGAAGTTCCTCCAAGAAATTAAAAATTGAACTGTTGTATGATGTAGCAATACCATTTCTGGTATTTATCCAAAAGAATTCAAAACGGGATCTTGAAAACATATTTGTACTCCCATGTTCATTGCTGTTATTCAACAACAGCCAAGAGGTAGAAAAAAACAATGTCTACCAGTGAATAAATAGATAGAGAAAATGTGGTATATACACACAATAGCCTGTTATTCAGCTTTTTAGTGGCCCGTCCTGTAATATCTGCCATTATTTATAACATTGTTTCTATGGAGAAATTATTCTGTCTTCCACATAGCTGACCTACAAATGAAGGTCTTAAAAAGGGAAGGAAATCCTGTCACATGCTGCAACAAGAATTTGGAAGACATTATGCTAAGTGAAATAAGCCCATCTCAAAAAAACAACAACACTGCAGGATTCTTCTTACACGAGGCATCTAAGGGAGTTAAACTCATAGAAACAGAAACTAGAATGGTGTTTTTGGAGAGGGGAACATTAGTTGCAGTTTGGTGGATATAGGATTTCAGTCATGCAAGATGAGACACTTCTAGAGATATGCTGTACATCAACGTGCACATAGGTAACAATCATGTACACTTAAAATTTTGTAAAAAAAAAAAAAAAAATTTGTTAAGAGGGCTTTTCACAAGATGGCACCAAAAGCAAGGAAGGAAGCTCCTGCCCCTCCTAAAGCCGAAGCCAAAGCAAAGGCTTTAAAGGCCAAGAAGGCAGTGTCAAAAGGTGTCCACAGCCTCCACAGCCACAAAAAAAAGAAGATCTGCACATCACCCACTTTCCAGCGGCCCAAGACACTGCGACTCCAGAGGCAGCCCAAATATCCTCAGAAGAGCACCCCCAGGAGAAACAAACTTGACCACTCTGCTATCATCAAGTTTCGGCTGACCACTGAGTCTGCCATGAAGATAGAAGACAACAACACACTTGTGTTCGTTGTGGATTTTAGTTAAAGCCAATAAGCACCAGGTCAAACAGGCTGTGAAGAAGCTCTGTGACATTGATGAAGCCAAGGTCAACACCCTGATTTGGCCTGATGGAGAGAAGAAGGCATATGTTCAACTGGCTCCTAATTACAATGCTTTGGATGTTGCCAACAAAACTGGGATCATCTAAACTGAGTCCAGCTAATTCTAAATATATGTATGTCTTTTCACCATAAAAAAAATTGTTAAGAGGGTACATCTCACATATGCGTTTTTCACAATAAAAAAAAAAAAAGAAAGAAAATCACTGTTCCATAGGTTAGACCAAAGTTTTGCCTGTCTCTTCCTGATTCAACTATGCCCTCTGGTGGTGATAGTTGCTAATAGAAGTAAAATAACCACTCCTTTATATCCTTTCCAAATTCATTTGTAGGTCAGCTCTGTGGAAGACAGAATAATTTCCCTGTAGAAACAAGGTTGTAAATAATGGCAGATGTTGCAGGACAACCCACCAAAACCCATATAAATCTTACTTGAAATAGTACTGATAGTAGCCCTATATCACTTGATTTACATCCTCCTTCCTCTGCCCGCGATCCCTGTTGGCAAAACAAATGAAAAATCCCATATCCACAGTCACTGCTACTCTGTCCCCATCACCATCAGAAGTAGAAAGTGAAAAGAGAAGGGAAGAGGATTCGTGCTTCAGCCAAATCTAACGTCTTTATTTATAGGCACACCTTCTGTCCAGAAACCCCACACCCTCCTAGGGCCTTCAAAGGAGTGGACCACCTAGAAGAAAACTTGAAGGTCCTCTTTGCCTCTTTCAGAATCTTGGGGCAAATATTAAGAAAATTTTTCATTCTTCTCTCTTGCTTAACCCATAGTCCTTAGCTCTCCAGGGTTTCACTATGTTGCCCAGGCTGGTTTTGAACTCTTGGATTCAAGCAATCCACCTGCCTCAACTTCCCAAAGTGCTGGGATTACAAGTGTGAGCCACTGTGCCCAGCCAATAACTCCAAAGTCAAAGTCACCAGAGTCTCCAGAGTCAAAGTCACCTTCTAAGTAGAAGGCAACAAAAAAGAAAAAGAAGGCCAGAAAAAATAAAATGGAAAAAAAATCCACAAAAAAAAAACAAAAAAAAAACCTCTTCTATCCAAGGTCTGCTCATACCTGGAAATCTCTCCAATGTATAACCAATAAATCTCATAAGACCTCGTCTTTTCCCAGCTTTATAAAACTTTCCCCTAGTCCCTTCTAGGCTGGCTGGAAGAAGGAAGGGGTGAGGGAATGAACAATCCCAGTCTAGTTGGTATAAATCATATTCTATCAATGCTTGCTTGTCTTTTTTTGTTTTGTTTTGTTTTTGAGATGGAGTCTCACTCTGTCACCCCGGCTGGAGTGCAGTGGCACAACCTTGGCTCACTGCAACCTCTGCCTTCCAGGTTCAAGTGATTCTCCTGCCTCAGCCTCCCGAGTAGTTGTGATTACAGGTACGTGCTACCACACTGGGCTAATTTCTGTATTTTTAGTAGAGATGGGGTTTCACCATGTTGGCCAGGTTGGTCTCGAGCTCCTGACCTCAAGTGATCCACCCTCCTCAACCTCCCAAAATGCTGGGATTATAGGTATGCGCCACCGCACCTGGCTCAACGCTTGATTTTCTTATGTGCTCCACTATTGTTTGTGTTGTATGATTCCCAGGGCCTCTTTCCCAGGAAGGGACAGGAATAACATGGACCCTGCCGTATGTAAATACATTTTTTTTGGTTGGTTGATTGTTTAGACAGGGTCTCACTCTGTCTCCCAGGATAGAGTGCAATGGCGCCATCATAGTTTACAAAATCCCATTTCGAAGGAACTAGAAAACTGTGGAATAGGGCGGGGTGCAGTGGCTCACGCCTGTAATCCCAGCACTTTGGGAGGCCCAGGTGGGTGGATCATGAGGTCAAGAGATCGAGGCCATCCTGGTCAACATGGTGAAACCCCGTCTCTACTGAAAATACAAAAAATTAGCTGGGCGTGGTGGCGTGTGCCTGTAATCCCAGCTACTTCAGAGGCTGAGGCAGGAGAATTGCCTGAACCCAGGAGGCAGAGGTTGCGGTGAGCCGAGATCACGCCATTGCGCTCCAGCCTGGGTAACAAGAGCGAAACTCCATCTCAAAAAAAAAAAAAAAAAAAAGTGGAATATTATCAAATCCATTCAAATTGACAAGAGGAAAAAAATCTGTATTATGATTTCAGTGATATAGGTAAAAAGAGCTGGAAGAGCATATAAACAGGTAAAAACACTTAGATTGCTTGGAATGAACTGATGTTAGTGCATTACTTAATTTGGAATTACCGGGCTGGGTGCAGTGGCTCACACTTGAAACCCAGCACTTTGAGAAGCTGAAGTGGGTGAATCACTTGATTCCAGGAGTTCGAGACCAGCCTGGGCAACATGGTGAAACCCCATCTCTACAAAAAAATGCAAAAATTACCTGGGCATAGTGGCACATGCTTGTAGTCCTAGCTACTCAGGGGGCTGAGATGGGAGGATTGCTTGAGCCTGGGAAGTTGAGGCTGCAGTGAGCTGAGATCATGCTAATGCACTCCATGCACTCCAGCCTGGGTGACAAAGTGAGACCCTGTCTCAAAAAAAAGAAAAAGGAAGGAAGGAAGAATTTGGAATTACCCTAACATTGCTATAATGCATAATTTTGTTTAATAATAAATAAAAATATTGACTGTTTTACATTTGTCAAAATGCAAAACTTCAAAACTTAAGAGGTTTAACACAGCCCTTCATTGTATCTCACAATTCTGTGGATTGGATAGGCAGTTCCTACAGGTCTCACTTGGGTTCCCTACGAGTTTGCTGTGAAAGGGCAGCCGGTGCTCTTCTGTGTGGTCTCTCCATGCACCTGATGTCGTCCTCCAAGGCCTCTCTACATTATGGCTCGGAAACAAAAGCTGCCAGACCCAGACTGTCTTAAAGTCTGGAGTCAGAAATCCTAGAACTTTACTTCCTCCACATTCTTCTGGTCAGAATATCACAGGCTCAGCCCAGATGAGAGCAGAAGGACACAAACTTCACCTCTTTTTTTTGTTTTTTAGACAGAGTTTTATTCCTGTCACACCAAGGCTAGAGTACAGTGGCATGATCTTGCCTCACTGTAACCTCCACCTCCCAGGTTCAAGGGATTATCCTGCTTCAGTCTCCTGAGTAGCTGGAACTACAGGCATGCTCCACTACAGTAATCTAATTTTTGTATTTTTAGTAGCAACGGGGTTTTGCCATGTTGCCCAGGCTGACCTCTAACTCCTGATCTCAGGTGATCTGCCCACCTCAGCCTCCCAAAGTGCTGGGATTATAGGTGTGAGCCACTGCACCTGGCCAAACTTCACCTCTTGATGTGAGGAGTAACATGCAAATAGAGTGCAGTGGTATTGTTTGGAACATGCTTGGAGATCAGCTATCACATTGACTTTTAAAAACCATACTGGCTGGGCACAGTGGCTCATGCCTATTATCCAGGCACTTTGGGAGGCCGAGGCTGGCAGATCGCCTGAAGTCAGGAGTTCGAGACCAGCCTGGCCAACGTTGTGAAACCCCGTCTCTACTAAAAATACAAAAATTAGCTGGGCATGGTGGTGCGTGCCTGTAATCCCAGTTACTCAGGAGGCTGAAGCAGGAGAATCACTTGAACTCAAGAGGTGGAGATTGCAGTGAGCCAAGACTGCGCCACTGCACTCCAGCCTGGGCAACAAGAGCGAAACTCAGTCTAAAAATATATATGTATATATTCAAATGAGTCTGCCCTCCAATGCTCTATAGATCAGGGGTTCTATGAGTATAGTGGCTGGTTCTCAGATTGGTTCAAGAAATAAGGGCAGTACTTGTTAAGTCTCTAAATTCTTACCCAGCTTTGTCACTTTAACAATAAATACCCCAAATCCTTACTGCTTGTCAGACACCATGCTATGTGCTTACCTTTTCATTTAAATCTCCTAACACCTTATGCAGTAGGTTATGTTATCTTTGCTTTAACTGCAGCTTACAAATATTAACTTCCTAAGGTCCAAAACTAGTGCAGAACTGGAATTTCAACCATTTTGGTCTCAAAACCAGTGTTCATACCCCCTATTATATACATGAAATTTTTTAATTATAAATAATTCTATATATAATCATATATAATCTCTATATATTACTTACATTTTTTTTGAGATGGGGGTCTCACTCTGTAGCCCAAGCTGGTGTACAGTGGCGCAATCTTGGCTCAATGCAACCTCCGCCTCCCAGATTCAAGTGAGTCTTGTGCCTCAACCTTCCCCGAGTAGCTGGAACTACAGGCACGTGCCACCACACCTGGCTAATTTTTGTATTTTAGTAGAGACAGGGTTTCATTCTGTTGCCCATGTTGGTTTCAAACTCTGTTGCTCAGGTGATCCACCCGCCTTGGCCTCCCAAAGTGTTGGGATTACAGGCATGAGCCTCTGTGCCCAGCCTATTTACATAGATTTTTAAATGGTAGAGCTGATGACTGTGGGAGTAAGTAGGGGTAGTAAATGGCAATACTTGTATTATAAAAGGTGGTCAAAGGGTTTAGAATCTTGACGACAGCTTGAAAACTATCCATGGGTACTTGCCTTTTTGGTAAGCCCTTAGATTCTTAAAAAGTTATGTATGTGATCTTCATAGTCAGATTTTTCTACAATTAGATTTCCTGAAAAATAATTATTTTGTTGGTGAGGTCAGTATTTAGTTAAAATGTTAAATGTGTCTGAGCACTAATAGAGATGGATGATTCTGTGATTTTTCTTGCCTTTGACAACAATGCAAACAAAAAGCACACAGCAGAAAAGAATTGTGGTTGGATAATCCTTCAAAGTATTAGTTTCTGGTCCCAAACTGTGCAAATGAATAGACATGAGTTGTACAGAGTAGACTAAAGAAAATCAGGGTGACAAATATTCCACCATTAGCTCTCCAAAAAAACCACTGAGTTTAGCTGCACATGAAAAGATTCAGATACACTTTGACAGAGCTTTTGCTCCCAGAGATTAAATAAAGTAAGATCTTGGGGCAAAGAGAGGAGTGGGAGAGGAATGGCAGAAATCCCATGGTAGAGAAACCCCAAGCCCTCACCAGAGCCTGCACAGCTACTAGCCCAGATCCAGGGCACTGCTTAGAAGCTGAGGCAGAACTGAGTTGATCCTCCCGTTGTCATCCTGTGGGTTCTATCATTCACCAGCACATCCTTTGTCCAGTTTGAGGTGATACTTGCCTGTGTTCCAAGAATCTTTTCATATTCGTTTGATTGACTGTCTCTTGAAAATAATCCCCCCATCTAATGGCCAGGACACTCAGAAACACCATTTTGCTCCTCTCTCTGCCCACAAGATGGAGGTAGAAAATGGACTCCTCATTGGGTAATGAAGGAAAAGGCTTGGACACTTTATGGGGTGATGGCTGGTGAGAGCAGAAAGGGAAACTCCAGGTAAAAAGAAAGGAGGATTACTTGCACTTAGTGCAAAATCATCCACTGAGCCAAGATAGCAGACACACTACTCCATTTCAGAGTGTTAAATGTCTTGTCACGGGCAGAGAATGCCAGAGCTGGAAGAGAAGTTGGGGAACATCTAGTCCCACCCTTCCACATATCAGAGGAAGCCCAGAAAGAAACAGATGTAGCCTGGAAAAGGGTCTGACTTGCTTGAAGTCAAAGAGCTGATCATTTGATTCTGTCAGAACCTAGAATAAAATGTCCTAAGTGGATATTATCTCCACTGCCCAACACAGGCGAATCTGGCTTAAGAGCTCTTTCTTTGGTGGTAGATTTTTCTCTGATCCTCGCTCAAGTCACAGTAAGTTGAATGGAGAATCCAGTTCCTATGTTCTTAGACATCCAAATTCAATAGCTCACAGTGATATCAAAGTTAAGTATTTGTGGAATTAAATTAGTTTATGGCATAAAATATAGTGAAGACAAGTTTTTAAATGGTTGTGGGAAAGTCATAATTGCTCATGGACAATTTACATTTCATAGAGACTCTATGGTACTACACAAATTAGCCCACAGATGCCTGAAACAGAGTGGCACAATGCACTTAATTTTGTTGAAGTCCAAGTTTCTTTCACTGTGATAAAGGAGGAACTGACTGTACAGCTATGCCTGTGTTCTGCTCATTCTTCCAAGAATACTTTGGTCACTAGAATTTGTCAGGTGGAGGAGGAGGGTGTCATCCTATTGCTCAGTATTTCTCAAATAATCACTTTGTAGCTTATATTCCCCACAACAATTTATCTTAGGATGTTTTGTGGCTTCATGCCACTCACCATTATTACACCAGTGAAACTCACCAGATTATATTTTCTGTATTCACTCTCCATAGGCTTCTGTTCCCTTGATAGTTTTTTGTCTTAGAAGCTTTTTTTCTGGAGAAAAACTAACGTTTAGCACCCCTTTATGTATGTAAGGATGGATGTAGGTTTCTTTGTAGCAGATTTTAAAACTTTGGCATCAGCCCTGGTGGTTTCCGGTGCAGGAACTGAGAGACCCTTTAGTGTTCTTCCTGGAGGCATGGCTGGCGGACGAGATCTTGGGTGAGTGACCCCAGGCCCAGACCAAGCTGTAATTCCAGAAATGTAGTGGACGAGCCAGGCCCTGCCGATGGTGGACATAGTGAACTCTAAGAACCTAGTCGAAATCACAGTTTTTGGATGGCTCCATGTACAGAATCAGGTGAAGAGCCTGCTCCTGTGCCTAGTATGGTTTCACTGAGAACACTGTGCCTGAACTGAGAAGATAAAACACCCTTGAGAAGAACTTGAATGCCCGTGCCTCAGGCCCCCACACTCCCCAGCATTCTATTGCTTAAGACAACAGAACTATTGTCAGGAGCATTTTGAGAACTTTCTTGCTTTTGCTGCTAAGGTTGAAGAGAAGCAAATACAGCATTCCTAAATCCCTGCATTCCTTTTTCCTGTGTCTTGATGGATAGTGATTTATTTTGCAGCAAGAGTGAGTTTGAAGAACTACTCTAATAAAGAAATGAGTCCTTTGCCCAATGGCGTAGAGATCTTTGCACACTTATAATAAAGCAAATTTATTTTTAAAAATTTTAAACTTCTCTTAGAAAGGTATTGTTGGCACATTCCATTAAAATCTTTGTTTATAGGACTCAGAGATAGCCAGATATTAAACAAATCAAAAGAAGTTCCTCATGAATATCAAATTGACTCTTGATTAGCATTTTATACTTTAATTAACATTGTATATATTGTTTTTATTCAACCAATTTCAGAACTTCATGAAAAAGTTGAGTGGTAGGTTGAGTAATGGGGTAACACAACGGGAGCCTTTTCTTCAAGGCTGGCATGTGAATAAAGTACCTGCAAATCATAAAAAGAAACAAAATAAGAGAGCTTTAAAAATAAGAACTTTCACATTGGTCACATCAGTACATTCACACTCTGGCTAGGGTTGTTGTGTGTGGAAGTCTAAGCTATAAGACTAGGTCAGCATTTTTGGCCCTCCAATCTCCCCCATTTGTGACCTAGAAAATCTCTGACATGTGGACTGTCCTCACCACAGTATGAGCAGAGACTCCTGCCTCTTGGTTTATCAGGCAATGCACAGTGAGGAGCTGAAATGAAAGTGTCCAGCTGTGGTGACTACTAGGGCCAAGTCAAGAGGGAAGGGTACAGGTCATCCTCACGGCCTCAGTAAAAGCCTAGGAAAGGCCAGAGGAAGAGGCAAAAATGAGAAGGCCTTCAGCCATCCCCTTGGATGACTTAAAAGAATGGTTCTCAACCTGAGTGCACATTGGAATTGCCTGGAGAGCTTTATCTTTAAAATGCCACTGCCCTGGTACCGCCCCAGACAAACAAAAACAGAATTTCTACATGTGAGACTGGGTTATCAGTATTTTTTAATAGGTTGAGTATCTCTTATCAAAAATGATTGCGATCAGACATGTTTTGGATTTCAGATTTTTTTCAGACTTTGGAGTATCTACATTATACTTAAGGGCTGGGCATCCCTAATATGAACATGTGAAATCTACATGTGAAACGCTACAATGAGCATTTCCTTTGAGCATCATGTTGGTGTTCAAATGATTTTGGATTTTGGAGTGTCGTAAATTTTGAATTTGTGGTTTAGGGATGCTCAACCTGTAGTTATTCTGGTAATTCTAATGCAAAGTGAGTTTAAAACACTAGTTTGAAACAAGAATCCAAACCTAAATGGCCACCAGTAATGTAATTTAGGGGGGTAAGAGTAAGCGAGAGGGAGGAGGTGGTAGCAAACTAAACAGTACATGATGCACCTAAGGGGGTAACTACAGCTGTCACCGACAACTGCCTAACTGTTGTCACCTACAAGTGTGACACCACTTTGCCAGTTGTCCTGGTTTTTGATGTTCATATATAAGTTTTAAAAATTGGGTTGTATGATACATGCTACAATGTGGATAGCCTTGAAAACATTAAGCTCAGTGAAAGAAGTCAGACACAAAAGGCCAAATATTATATGATGCATTTATATGGAATGTCCAGAACAGTCAAATCCATCACAACAGAAAATAAATTAGTGGTTTTCAGGGGTTGGGAAGAGGAGAAAATGTGGTGTGATTGCTTAATGGGTACTGAGTTTCTTTTGAGGTGATGAAAATGGTGTGCAATTAGATAGTTATGATGGTTGTAAAATATTGTGAACTATATTAAAAATGCTGAACTGTATATTTTAAAATGGTAAATTTCATGTTATGTGAAATTTACCTTAATTTTTTTTTTAAGTGAGGAGGTACAGGAGGGAAGAGATGGGAACTGGGTTGTTCGGACCAACTTAGAGCCAAACAAATCCCTTTTATGGAAGTTAGAATGGAACACCTCGTGGAAGACGAAATGTCTGTGGCTAGGTGTGGTGGCTTACATCTGTAATCCTAGCAGTTTGGGATCCCAAGGCAGGTGGATCACTTGAGGCCAGGAGTACGAGATCGGCCTGTTCAACATGATGAAACTCTGCCTCTACAAAAAATACAAAAATTAGCTGGGTGAAGTGGTACATGCCTGTAGTCCCAGCTACTCAGGAGGCTGAAATGGGAGAGGGGGATCACTTGAGCCCAGGAGGTGGAGGTTGCAGTGAGCCGAGATCACAGCACTACACTCCAGCCTGGGTGACAGAGTGAGACCCTGTCTCAAAAACAAAAAAAAAAGTCTATAAATTGGGCTGAAGTTTTTTAAAAAAGACAATCTAAGGCCATAATATATGCCTCCACATCCTTTTCATCCAAACAAATGGCAAAACTATGTCTGTTGTACCATTTTCATCGTAAGTCAGAGACAACCTGGGTTTTCTCCTTAATATGCAATGCAGAGCTGCACTGCTAAGTGCACTTAGCTTTGCCAGCCTATAAATAGAATGGAACCCCTGAGGTGCAGGAGAACAGGTTGGCAGGTGAAGCCAATGCTGGCTACTACTCTTTCTTACTGTTCTGTTACTGAGAGGGGTACAAACAAAACCCCTGATAACCATGTTCATTAATTGTTACTCCTTTATCAATTGCTTCTGTCCAATAACTGAACTGTAAGTCACAATCCATAATTTATTATCCTCTTCAGTGAAGTTTATTACACTTTTTTTTTTTTGAGACGGAGTCTCCCTCTGTTGCCCAGGCTGGAGTGCGTCGGCCTGATTTCAGCTTACTGAAACCTCCACCTCCCAGGTTCAAGTGATTCTCCTGCCTCAGCCTCTCAAATAGCTGGGATTACAGGTGTGCACCACCACGTCCAGCTAATTTTTGTATTTTTATTAGCGATGAGGTTTTGCCATGTTGGTCAGCCTGGTCTCAGAACTCCTGACCTCAAGTGATCTGCCCACCTCAGCCTCCCAAAGTGCTGGGATTACAGGCATGAACCACAAGTTTAATACTCTTAATTACTCACAACAGGTTAAAATTATTACTACTTCTGTGAGATGCAGCTACAATAAAGACAATGAGTGACAAACCATTCTTCAAAGAGAGTTTGATGTTTCACTTGTCTTTTCTGGCCTGGGAATATACTTCAAATGGCAATGGTTGGGGGTAGTGGGCAGGATTTAAAAAAAATGGGAATGGTTCTTGGAGGTCCCCAAAATCCTACCATTTTCACAGATCAAAGTGAAATGTTATTAAAAACAAAAATAGAATTCCCCATAAATACCTAATCTTCTAAATATTGGACCATGTTTCAGGTTGGCATGAACTCAGAAATGAGTGGAATCTTACTGCAGATTAGATTCAGACTTTTTTTCTTACCTGAATTCTTCTCTGTAGTTATTCCTAATATACTCAGCTAGAGTCCTGCTGTGCCGCAGACAGCTCTGGAGGATGTAAAATTGCTGGTACAACAGAATAGCCTGGCAGGGACTTAGCAGCTGAAATGAAGCTGAAAGCCCCCTCACCACTTGTTTCACAATACTGGCCACAAAAGTAATCTAGACAAGGAAAATGCAGTTATATGTAGGCTGTGTGCCACCCACAAAAGCAACAATTTCAGCTGCAGCTTCCGCTACAAATCTAGACTGAAGCCCTCACTACCCAAACACCACTGTTGCAATCTTCCTTATGGAATGGTATTCAATGTCAAATAAAAAGTATAGGAGGGAGCCGGGCACCATGGCTTATGCCTGTAATCCCAGCACTTTGGGAGGCTGAGGCAGGTGGATCACGAGGTCAGGAGTTTGACACCAGCCTGACCAACATGGTGAAACCCTATCTCTACTAAAAATACAAAAATTAGCCAGGTGTGGTGGGGTGCACCTGTAATCCCAGATACTCAGGAGGCTGAGGCAGGAGAATCACTTGAACCCAGGAGGTAGAGGTTGTGGTAAGCCAAGATTGTGCCATTGCACTCCAGCCTGGGCAACAAGAGCAAAACTCCATCTCAAAAAATAATAATAAAATAAATAAAATCTTCAATCAGCATGATAATGAAGTTTCCTCTCCTTTAATCCTTACATAAAAGAAGTAGCCTGAAGAAACCTGATACAAACTAATCAGTTATTTTTCTTATTTCTCTGTCTCCCTGTCCCTGTCTCACAAATGACTAATACATTTTGTTCTTTGCTTTTGCTTTCTTCAGCCCTTCTTTGTCTATAAAGCAAACCTTTCTTCCCAGTGCATTGAAACACTTATTCTCTCTTATGGAATGAAGTGTTGCCCAATTCCAAAATCACAAATAACGCCAATTAACATTTTAAAACTAAAGTTGTTGCAATTTTGTCTTTTGACATCATAGACCAATTTGGGTTTACCAGTTGACCCTCTACAAGCAAGGTTAGAACCAATAGTGATTTGCTAGGAAGTTTGGTTCCCAAGTGGAAGGAGAACTTTGGAAGCAGGAATGGGGATAGAAGAGCTAAGAAAGGTCTATGTCCTCCTCCAATAGGAAAGATAGTTTTTCTTCTTTTCTACAGGTAAGAACAAATGGCCCATATTGATAAGCTGCCTTTGCTTTTCAGACAAAGTTTCTACAAGGCAGTGGTTCTCAAATTTCAATATGCATAAAAATCACCTCAGCAATTCACTAAGAACACAAAATACTGGGCCCTACCCTCCAAGTATTTTCCACAAACAATTTTGATGGCTTTGTCCCCAGGAACACATTTTGAGAAACACAGCTCTAAGAGAGAAAGCAAAGAAAGCCAAGTGATGCTGATGCCACTGTACAGTGGGGTTTTCATCAAGGGCACTTCTAGTGTCATTTCTCAGACAGAAACTCAGATGGGGCCAGGTGCGGTGGCTCACGCCTGTAATTCCAGCACTTTGGGAGACCAAGGCAGGCAGATTACTTGAGGTCAGGTAAAACCAGATCAAGATCAGCCTGGCCAACATGGTGAACCCCATTTCTACTAAAAATACAAAAACTTAGCCGAGAGTGGTGGCATGCACCTGTAATCCCAGCTACTCAGGAAGCTGAGGCAGGAGAATAGCTGCAATCTGCAAAGTGGAGGTTGCAGTGAGCTGAGATTGCAGCTACTACACTTCAGCCTGGGCAACGAGCAACACTGTCTCAGAAAAAAAAAAAAAGAGAGAAAAATAAAAAATAAGAACAATTGAATCACAGGTTGTTTCCATTTGTTTGTTTCTGTTTTGCCATTTTCTTTTTTGGAGATGGAGCCTCACTTTGTTGCCCAGGCTGGAGTACAGTGGTGCGACCTTGGCTCTCTGCTTGAACCGCCTCCTGGGTTGAAGTGATTCTCCTGCCTCAGCTTCCTGAGTAGCTGGGATTACAGGTGTGCGCCACCACACCCAGCTATTTTTTAAATATTTTTAGTAGAGACAGGGTTTCACCATGTTGGCCAGGCTGGTCTCCAACTCCTGACCTCAGGTGATCCACCTGCCTCAGCCTTCAAAAGAACTGGGATAACAGGCATGAGCCATCGTGCCTGTTTTGGAATTTTCAAATTACTGTCCATAAATGTAGGCTTGTGTGAAAAACAGAAAAGAACGCTATGCCCTTTCAAGCTCTAATCAACAGGTCACACTACACACCCATTAAATTAGTATCAATAAAAATGTATTGCCTTTTCTATTGTAATATGTTGCAACTGGCCCTTCCCTACAGATAGGGCAAGTAGTTGGAAGTGGATTTTTCCCATTCCAGACCATTTGCATATGTTGACAAAACATTATATATATGGATTAAACAGATATTGTCTGACAAACACAGCTTGAGCTGAGAGAGTCTGAGGCAGCAGAACAGAACAATGTTTCTAAATGCCCATTTAGAAATTGACTTCTTAACTTTTCTAGAACTTTTCTCTAACCAAGTAAGATAATCAGAGCTGACTGACATGCAGGTGCATAGCAATGATCCCTGTTTCTGTGCTTGCAGATTTCTCTCAATGATGTGTTTCTGCCCATACTGTTTAGAACTGGGTTAATATTGAAGCTTTCTTTTGCCAGCCCTTCATCCTCACATGCTTCATGGTCACAGACTAGCCTCATTTATACTCAACCCAATTCCTTTGGTGAGTCAACTTTAGAGGCTGATAAAGAAACTTCCTTTTAGCTAGAGTGCAGTGGTACATGCCTGTATTTCCAGCTACTCAGGAGGCTTAGTCAAGAGGATTGCTTGATCCCAGGAGTTGGAGATCAGCCTGGGAAACATAGCAAGACCCCATCTCATTTTTTAAAAATTATTAAAAATGAATAAATGCAGCCAGGCATAGTGACTCACACCTGTAATCTCAGCACTTTGGGAGGCCAAGGTGGGAGGATCACCTGAATTCAGGAGTTCGAGACCAGTGTAACCAACATGGTGAAACTCCATCTCTACTAAAAATATGAAAATTAGGCGGGCATGGTGGTGGGTGCCTGTAATCCCAGCTACTCAGGAGGCTGAGGCAGGAGACTCACTTGAACCCAGGAGGTGGAAGTTGCAGTGAGCCGAGACCACACCACTGCACACCAGCCTGGGCAACAAAGTAAGACTCTGTCTCCAAATAAATAAATGAATAAATAAACAAATACCATGCAGGAAGGCTTACATAAGAAATAAAAGTAATACATAAATAAAAAGAAACTTCCTTCTTTGTGTAGTTTGCAAGTACAGATCCAGAAAAAGAAAAAAAAAAGAAACTTCCCTGTTACATGGAGTCTGTAAAACCCTAGATTACATCAGTTCATGTAATAGGGTCTGCGACAACCACACTGAAAACACAGGGTTCTTGCATCTTGCATATATGAGCTTCTGTTGCTGTGAATGTCTATAACTTTAAAACGTTCTGTGAAGTGGTCTGAGATTGGTTGGGGCCTATGTGCTACTGAGGAAGACAAGTTCATGGGCTCAACTTCTGTATAAGGCAGCTGGCTGTTCTACTGACAAATGTACCCTCTGACCCCAGCCAGCTTTGTATAAAACATATGTCTTAGGGATCTGACAAGAGAGTCTAGATCCCATAGGACAGAACCAACATCACTCTAGAGAAAGGCAGAGGACCCACTGACGGTCAAAAGATGCATGTTCACATATGGAAAGAGAACAGGTCGGGCACAGTGGCTCATACCTGTAATATCAGCAATTTGGAAAGCTGACGTGGGTGGATCAGTTGAGGTCAGGAGTTCCAGACCAGCCTGGCCAACATGGTGAAACCTCATCTCTACTAAAAAATACAAAAATTAGCCGGGTATGGTGACAGGTGCCTGTAATCCCAGCTACTTGGGAGGTTGAGGCAGGAGAATCACTTGAATCTGGGAGGTGGAGGTTGCAGTGAGCCAAGATTGCGACACCACTGCACTCCAGCCTGGGCAATACAGCGAGACTCTGTCTCAAAAAAAAAAAAAAAAAATAGAGAACATATTACCTCGTGTCCATTAGCAGTGGAAATTTAGTTTACATGACTCTTTTGAAGAGATTTCCAATTAAGCGTTTGTTGACTGACTGCTTAAGTTTGAGGAGGTGAGAAGAGATTAAGAGATAAAACCTTTACTAGAATTAATTCAGCAGATATTTTACTGAACATTTATTGCGTGCCTAGCACAACAGACATAGCTTCTACCCTCCCAGCATTGGCAGTCTGTAGGAAGAGAAAGATATTGTATCAGTCATGATGGACTAGATTATGCTGTGGTAACAAACCTCCCAGAATACCAATGCTTTGCTTAAAACAACAAAGGCTGGTTACTCATTCTCTCTGCATGTCCCGGAGGGGTCTGCCGGACTCCACTCACTGTAGTTACTCTCAGCCATCAGCGGGCAGAGCAGCCACCTTGTGGGTGCTATATGCAGAAGGAAAAGAGAATGCCCGGTGGCACACACTGGCTCTTAAAGCTTCTACCCAGAAGTGACATAGGCCACTTCTGCTCACATTTCATTAGCCAAAGCAGCAACAGAGACCCCCCCCCTCCCCAATTTCACATGGAGAGAGAAGTGCAGTCCCACCATGTGCCCAGAAGGAGAGAGAGAGCCAGAGTATGAGTGGGCACTAATGGCCATGACACGGCAGAACCAAATAATAACACAAACAAACGTGAACTGCGACAGTGATGAGGCCTGTAAAGGAGAGGAAGAGGACACCATGCCATGCACTATTTGTGCCTCTAATCAGGGAATCTCCCCTGTCATGGCAGGCAGAGAAGCAGCCTCCACTTCCCCAGCCCAAGAAGGAGATCTGAGGCCTGAGCAATGAGTAGGAACTGACCAGTTGAAAAAGGGAGGGAGCCAGGTGCGGTGGCTCATGCCTATAATTCCAGCACTTTGGGAGATGGAGGTGGGCAGATCACAAGGTCAAGAGTTCGAGAACAGCCTGGTCAACATGGTGAAACCCTGTCTCTACTAAAAATACAAAAATTAGCCCGGTGTGGTGGCGGGCACCTGTAATCCCAGCTACTCAGGAGGCTGAGGCAAGAGAATCGCTTGAACCTGGGTGGCAGAAGTTCCAGTGAGCTGAGATGGTGCCATTGCACTCCAGCCTGGGCAACAGAGCGAGACTTGGTTTCAAAAAAAAAAAGTGGGGAGAGAAAAGCATTTCCAATGGAGAGACAGATCCAATGGTGCAAGTCCTGGGGAGCTGGGAGGCAGGGGTGGTGGGAAGAGAGCTGGTGATCAAGAGACCCACACAGCAGGGAGGCTGAGGGACCAGAGGAGGCTGTCAGCCCTAGCACGCAGGGCCCTGTAGGCTATGTTAAGGAGTTTAGTCTTTATTCAGAGGGAAAAGTTGTTGAGAGATTTAAAGCAAGGGATGACAATCAGATTTTTATTTCAAATGGATTCCTCAGCCTGTAATCTGGTGGGAAGACAGATAGAGCATTGACATGTGAGTGTAGCATCAAGGAAAGAAATGGTGATAATAGGAACTAGGATGCTGTCTGTGGGGACAGAGTGCACAAAGGATCCCAAGTGTTAGATTCACACTCACTATTTAAGGTAAATGTTTCTCTTTTTACCTAATTATACAGCTAACAATTTAATATTCTATTTTCTTTTCTTTCTTTCTTTTTTTTTTTTTTTTTGAGACAGAGTCTTGCTCTTCACAGTGGGGTTTCACTGGGTTAGCCAGGATGATCTTAATCTCCTGACCTTGTGATCTACCCACCTCGGCCTCCCAAAGTGCTGGGAATCTTAGAGTTTCTCATGAAATCAAGTTCCCACTTAAGATATAATTTCAGTGCCTTAAACATTCAGGTCCCAAATGTAAAAACAATTTATTTCAATTAAATAATAAACTGTTGCCGGGCATGGTGGTTCACTCCTGTAATCCCAGCACTTTGGGAGGTCGAGGCGGGTGGATCCCCTGAGGTCGGGAGTTCGACACCAGCCTGACCAACATGGAGAAACCCTGTCTCTACTAAAAATAGAAAATTAGCCAGGCGTGGTGTCGTGTGCCTGTAGTCCCAGCTACTTGGGAGGCTGAGGCAGGAGAATTGCTTGAACCCATGAGGCAGAGGTTGCGATGAGCCAAGATTGCACCATTGCTCTCCAGCCTGGGCAACAAGAGTGAAACTCCATCTCAAAATAATAATAATAATAAACTGTCAAATTTACACTTTGCTTCTGGTTGATAAACTTGATTACATCACTGGGAAAATATGTTTTATTAATTAAGCACAAGAGTATCTGTATAATTAGGCCTGAGTGGTGATTTTGTTTTGACTTCTAGATACTTACAATGGGAGGACAACTTTGTAGAAAGGACATCATCCAGCTAATAGCCAACTTTGTGGATCCCAATCCAAGATTTCCCTAAAAGACTCAAGGAAATTAACAAATTATATTCGTAAAGTTCGAGTTGTATCTAGAAGGATACTCATTCTTAAATACATTTTTATCCTGATTAATCAAATCCTTAAAATCAGTTTTGGAAAATAAACTAGATGAAAACTTAAGAGCAAAAGTCATATCATTTAAATCAACCAGTTTTGGAGACCATCTCTAATACAAGCATTTTTGGTATATTGTTAATCATATATCATAATCATATATATATATCATAATATATAATAGTCATATAATTTATAGTCGCACAATACATATAGTTTTTAAAAATTGTACCTGCTGAAAGACAAGAAGTATCTCATATAAAAGTGCCGTAGCCGTATCTGTATACTCCAGAATAAGCTTCTGTAACTAGAATTTTCAAGAACAATCAATGCAATGTCATAAACCAAGTCAGAAAATGATAATTTCCCTTGGTTCCCTTTAGGCACTTATAAAATAATTTTTTCTTTTTCGAGACAGGGTCTCATTCTGTCACCCATGTGAGAGTGCAATGGTGTGATCGTGGCTCTGTGCAGCCTCGAACTCATGAGCAAAAGCCATTCCTCTCATCTCTGCTTTCTGTGTAGCTGGGACTACAGATGCAAGCTACCATGCTGGCTAATTGTATTTTTTCAATTTATTGTAGAGATGAGGTCTCGCTATTAGCCCAGGGTGGTCTCAAATCCTGAGCTCAAGCAATGCCACCTCAATCTCCCCAGTCGCGAGGACTGCGGGTATGTGCCACCACACCCAGGTAATTTTTTCTTTTTTCTTTTTTATAGACAGGGTCTTGCTTGTTGCCGAGGCCGGTATGGAACTCTTGGCCTCAAGTGATTCTCCCACATCTGCCTCCTCAGTAGCTGGGATTCAGATGCAAGCCATCATTCCTGACTGGTCCACAGAATACTAATACAAAAAATTACATACCTGATTTACAAAATCAATCAGATCAACAACCCTACTTTCTCTCAAGAATGTAAAAATATGCTCCCCAGAGTTGAAGTGAGAGATTTTCTGGGGAATTTACGCTTATGCCCAAATTAAACTAAAATTCTTCCTGTGGTATGGATAAATAAAGGGCTTAGAGATATTTCATTTCTCTTAAGAATTCCAAACTCCTCTTTACAATAACTATCCCTTTTCTTATTTTCTTCATTTATTTATTCAACAAATATGCATCAGACACCGTGCTAGGTGTTGGGGATACAAGGGAGAACAACACAGACATTGTACCTGCCCTCATGGAACATAAAATCTAGTTGGAGAAAAAACATCAAACAACCAAATAAACAAATGCATAATTATAAACTGAGACAAGGGCTATGTACAGGAAGTTAAGGGAGCTCTGCAGTACTAGTCTCATTTGGGGGTCAAGGAATGCTTCCCTCTGGCCCATATCACTCTTTACCTAAATTACTGCACTAGCTTCTTAATGCCCTGCCTATCTGAGTCTTGGTTCTACCCCACTCTTTAACCCCTAACCCACCATTGAAAGTGGTATTGGAAACTCTTCATATACAGTCTGTAATTATATATTCATTGTTAACGTCTGTCTCTCCCAGCAAAGTATAAACTAATAAAGGCAGGGGTTGTGTCTGTTTTGCTTACTGTTTTTTTTTTTTTTTTTTTTTTTGAGACGGAGTTTCGCTCTTGTTACCCAGGCTGGAGTGCAATGGTGCGATCTCGGCTCACCGCAACCTCCGCCTCCTGGGTTCAGGCAATTCTCCTGCCTCAGCCTCCTGAGTAGCTGGGATTACAGGCACGCGCCACCGTGCCCAGCTAATTTTTTGTATTGTAGTAGAGACGGGGTTTCACCATGTTGACCAGGATGGTCTTGATCTCTCGACCTCGTGATCCACCCGCCTCGGCCTCCCAAAGTGCTGGGATTACAGGCTTGAGCCACCGCGCCCGGCCTGCTTACTGTTTTGACTTTACTGCCTAGCACACTGTTTGCTCATAATAGATGCTCAATAAATACTTACTGATTGTGGCTGGGTATGGTAGCCTATGCCTGTAATCCTAGCATTTTGGGAGGCCAAGGCAGGCAGATCATTTGAGCCCAGGGTTTTGAAACCAACCTGGGTAACATGGCAAGATCCTGTCTCTACAAAAACATAGAAAAATTAGCCAGGCGTGGTGCCTCGTGCCTGTGGTTCTAGCTACTTGGGAGTCCGAGGTGGGAAGATCACTTGAGCCTGGGAAGTCAGTGAGCCGAGATTGTGCGACTGCACTCCAGCCTGGGCAACAGAGTGAAACCCTGTCTCAAAAAAAAAAAAAAAAAAAATTACTGAGTGAATGAGTATTCTAAAGAATAACTCTGACCATATATTTAAGAACTATCAAATCATGTTCCATCCTTAAAAAAAAATCTGTTAGCCTGGCTCAAAATAAACTAATACATTGTTTTATTCTATCAGAGGTATGCTTTCTAGGCAGTTTGATATTTCTAATGTTTTGGTACAACCTTAGAAAAACAAGTAACTCTTGCTGATAATTTATACTGTGTATATAGGTAGGGAAATGGTAAAGTATGAGCGTTAACCCTAAAATTTCTAAGACAGTGATTTTTTACCCATTAGACCCCTGCTGTGCAATTACATATATATCATATTTTGTATAGAGACAGACATAAACAGAGTTATCAAATTTATAAAGAATGATACTTTTCTTAATATGCATACCTTAAGACATATAAAATGGATATATTAATATTGACTGAATAGTTATTTTTTTCTTTTTCTTGACCCTCTAAATCTACTTTAGACTGAATCATTATCTAAATTTTGAGGTTAATGACAAAAGATCTACTCTTTGATTTAATTATGTGTCTGTATTCTGTGATGACATGGTCCACATTAAAAGAAGCCAGGACCCCTATATATAATAGTTTACCCCCAAAATTCTCATCTCACCTCAGCATCAAAAGACATTTCAACTGAAGCTGAATCAGCCACCAACTGGATATTAAACACGGGACAAGATTTTGGAATCTGAGGCTCGCTAATTAAAATTACCAAGAGATTCAATAGTGTTCCCCTGAAAAAAAAATAAGTGAAAGGCAATTAATGAGCAAAGTTTTGAGAAGAAAATGGTGAAGCTAAGTTTACAAACACTGAATATAATTATGTTTAAAACAATGAAGCATTGTAGACCATCCTTGACTGAAGTTTTGGACGCTTGGACATGCAAATTAATGTCTAGAGATAAAAAATTTAAATGAAAATAATTTCTTGGTCTTCTGGCTCAGAGTTAGTATAGTTCTAGAAGTGCACATAGCTTGGAAAGACTAGAAAATCTGGATTTAAGGGAGATTTGGGTAATTTTAATTATAGCATTATTTTCCAAGGGGCTTTTTATACATTGCTAGTTCCAGACAGTATTATAGTTAAAATAGATATTGTAGTCAAAGGAGATAGGAAAATACTTGGTTAAACAAAGTTCATCAGATGTGTTTACTACAGGACTTCTCATGGGCTTTTCTTTCTTTTGAAACAGAGTTTCACTCTTGTTGCCCAGGCTGGAGTGCAATGGCGCAATTCTCCTGTCTCACCCTCCCAAGTAGCTGAGATTACAGGCATGTGCCAGAGGCTTTATATGCTAATATCCACTGTGTATCTCTGGAACAAAGCAACAGTATGCAGCCTTTCTTTTTTCTTTTCTTAAGTTTGTTTGCTTGGGCTTTTTGTTTTGTTTTGTTTTTTGTTTTTTGACACAGGATCTTACCATGTTGCCCGGGCTGGTCTTGAACTCCTGGACTCAAGTGATCCCCTGCCTCAGCCAAGTAGCTGAGATTACAGGCCTGAGCGACCACTCCCAGTTTTTACTTTTTAAAATTGATAATGAAAATTGTATATATTTAACGCATACAACATGATGTTTTGAAATGTGTATATCCTGTAGCATGTGTACGTATTTTATAAATCAAGTGAATTGACATATACATTACCGCACATGCTATTTTTATATAGTGAGAACACAAAATCTGTTGTCAACAGTTTTCAAGTATATAGGACATTATTATTAACTACAGTCACCATGTTTGTATGATAAATCTCTTGAACTTATTCCTCCTGTCTAACTGAAGTTTTGTACCCTTTGACCCAGATCTCCCAATTCCACCCCACCCCTAAGCCTCTGACAACCACCATTTTACACTCTCTGTTTCTATGACTTTGGCTTTTTTAGATTCCATATATAAGTGAGATCATGCACGATCTCAAAAGTCAAACTCGTATTTGTCTTTCTGTGCCTGGTTTATTTCATTTAGCATAATATCCTCCAGTTTTACCATGTTGTCACAAATAACAAGACTTCCTTTTTATGGCTGAATAATATTCCATTGTGTATATGTACCACATTTTCTTTATCCACTCAGCCATTGCTGGACAGTAAGTTTGCTTCCTTTTCTTGGTTTTTGTTAATACTGTGCAGCATTTCTTTTTTTCAATATAAAAAATTTTTAACATAAAGATGGGATCTTGCTTTGTTGCCCAGGCTGGACTTGAACCCCTGGCCTAAAGCAATCTACCCACCTCAGCCTCCTAAAGTGCTAGGATTATAGGCATAAGCCACCACACCCAACTCCAGCATTTCTTTTTTTTATTTTGTTTTTTTTGTTTCTTTTGTCTGTTTTTTTGTTTTGTTTTGGAACCTCGGTCTCCCAGGTTCCAGTGAGTCTCCTGCCTCAGCCTCCCAAGTAGCTGGCATATGCCACCATGCCTGGCTAATTTGGTCAGGCTGGTCTCGAACTCCCGACCTCAGGTGATTCACCTGCCTTGGCCTCCCAAAGTGCTGGGATTACAGATGTGAGCTACTGCTCCTGGCCTCCAGCATTTCTTAAAATGCGTACTTCATGTTGAAAACCTCAGATCTTTTACTTTCCAATGTGGGGTACTATCCATTGATAACTCACTTAAATGTTACATGTGCATCCTCATGAACTGAGTTAATAACACTATCTCATGTTGAGTAGTACAACCCCTGTATGGTTGAAAAGGAGCTGAAAGCAGACTGCTAAAAACTCAGTTGCCTGACTGAAGACAATGTCAGAGTCGATTTGAGGGGAAGGAGTAGTAAAATAATTCAGATATAAGACTACACAAAAATTCTCCATAACCATAAGCATTCCTTTCATAATAGAATAAAGGACAGTGAGTATAAATATCCTTGTTTAGTAAGATCTGAGGCTTTCTAATCTTTTTACAATCATTTAAATCATCGCCATGATTAGAAGCTCATGATTAGCCTACACTTTAATAAAAATACAATGCCCTTCCTTCCTTCAAGTCAAAAAGCAAGTCTAGTTCTTATATCTGGAAAGAAGAATCATGTCAGTTAGTACATTTCTCACAAAAGCAGGATATACCCCACAGGGTATTTAATAATGTTTTATTCAGGCTATTTTAAATGGCCAATCTTACTTTTAGAAGACACTTTTCAAATCAACAGAACACTCCCTTTAGAAGTGTTCTTGATATTATTTGAAGTCGCATTCCATTCACTGTTATATTTAATTACAGTCCTTTATTTCCAGTGACAGCTTATTTTCAAAGTATCATATGTCCAAGGCAAAGAAAAAGAACTCTCAAATTATGGGTTACTTGCTATGATAACATATGAATTCAACACTAACAATACTAGGATATGAAAAAATATGGCACATTTCAAGAAAGTTACAGCAAAGTGTGTTGAACTAATACAATCTCCACTCATGAAAATAATAAAGAGGAAAATGCTGAAATGATTAAATGCTTTATTTGCCCAAATGGAATTTAATTTGAAATCCACCCCTTCTGCCAACTTAATTTAAAATCCACTAGGGCAATAATAGATAGAAGAAGTTTTAATCAAAATGGTAGTTTCATCCTGTAAACAGAGATGATTTATAGGATTGACATCACAGCCTTAAAAATAGTCCCAACAGTTTAATACTATATTGTTTAGGTTATTATTTCCAATGTATGAATTTCGAATGTACTATAATATCTTTTAAAATACAGACTTTGAAGGCCACATTCATAGTCTTCTAAGTTAGTCTATGTTATTGTGGTGGGCAGAAATCTAATGTGGCTTCCAAGATTCCCAGCCTGCTGGTACATACCTTATCAAATTTCTTCCCCTTAAGTATGGGCAATACCTCTGAATATGTTTGTCTTATCACTCTTGTGATTATGTTATATGAAATGGGAAAGGTGAAGGGATTCTGAAAATATAATAAAGGCCCCTAATTGGCTGACTTTTGAGTTAATCAAAAGGAGATGATCCAGAATAGGCTTGCTTTAATCAGGTGAGCCCCAAAAAAGAGAGCTTAGGCCTTCCCTAAGCTTAGAGATACACTCCTGCCAAGAAACAAGCCACCTGAGTTGCACAGCTATAAGGAAACTAAGTCTGCCAACAACCATCCAAATGAGCTAGGAAGAGAGTCCCAAGCCTCAGATGAGACTATGGCCTGGCCAACACCTCAACTGAAACTTTGTGAGACCCTGGGCAAAGGATCCAGTTAAGCTGTGCCCAGATTTCTGATCCACAGACACTGTGAGATAAGAAATGCATGTTGTGGCCAGGCATGGTGGCTCATGCCTGTAATCCCAACCTTTTGGGAGGCCAGGGCGGGTGGATCATGAGGTCAGGAGTTCAAGACCAGCCTGGCCAACACGGTGAAACCCCATCTCTACTAAAAACTACAAAAATTATCCAGGCACAGTGGCAAGCACCTGTAATCCCAGCTACTCAGGAGGCTGAGGCAGGAGAATAGCTTGAACCCAGGCGGCAGAGGTTGCAGTGAGCCGAGATCATGCCACTGCACTCCAGCCTGGGCAACAGAGTGAGATTCCATCTCTAAAAAAAAAAAAAAAGAAATGCATGTTGTTTTAAGCCACTAAGTTTGTAATAATTTGTTATATGGTAATAGAAAACTAATACAGTTTTGGCTGGGGATGGTGGCTCGTGCCTATAATCCTAGCACTTTGGGAGGCCAAGGTGGGTGGATCACCTGAGGTCAGAAGTTCAAGACCAGCCTGGCCAACATGGTGAAACCCCATCTCTATTAAAAATAAAAAATTAGCAGGGCATGGTGGTGCAAGCCTGTAATCCCAGCTACTCAGGAGGCTGAGACATGAGAATTGCTTGAACCCAGGAGGCAGAGGTTATAGTCAGCCAAGATCGCAACATTGCACTCCAGCCTGGGTGACAGAGTGAAACTCTGTCTTAAAAAAAGAAAACTAATCATATGCTAGACCGTAGGGCTATTGGGGAAAAAATAAAGAAAAAAAAGAAAAAGAAAGCTAACACAGTTTTATTAGATATTTAATGGGCTACATAATACTATGGGTCACATCATTTGACCCTAGGGATATAAAAATTGGCTGAGAAAAGTTAATATTACAACCAACTCTACTATAGCAATATAATATATATATCGAAGGACATTAAAAGAATTAGTAATATCAGGAAAGAGGCTTGATATAAGAGAGCTGCTGTGATCATGCCAAGTTAAAACAAAACAATTAAAAGCAATACTTTTAAAGAAAACAAAAAACCATAAAAACAATACAACAGAGGTGAGTAAGGATGATTTTTTTTCAACTTGGAAATAGAAAGGTAGGGACAAAAAGGTCGAAAAAAAAGATAACCAGATTTAGTGATAATTTCAATGTGGGAAAAGACAGAAATATCAAAAATAATGTTGAATCTCCATCTTGGAGATTAGGGAAATGGCAGTACTACCAATCACATAAAGAAGTATTCAAGCTGGGAGAGATGGCTCATGCCAGTAATCTTGGCACTCTGGGAGGCCAAGGTGGGAGGATCACTTGAGCCCAGAAGTTTGAGACCAGCCTGGGCAACAAGTGAGACCCTGTCTACAAAAAAATAAAAAAATAAGAACTAGCTTGGCGTGGAATATTTTCTTGTTTGCTGTAAAGCAGGGCTCAGCAAACTATGGCCTGCAGGCCAAATCCAGCCCACAGCCTGTTTCTGTGAAGAAAGCTTTATCAGAACACAACTGTGTCCCTTCGTTCATGTACTGTTTACAGCTGCTTTTGTGCTACAATGGCAGAACTGAGTAGATGCAGCACAGATTGTATGGTGTGATAAGCCAAAACTATTTTTCTATATGACCCTTTACAGAAATGTTTGCCCACTCCTCCTACAAAACATAGTATGCTGGCTCAGCACAGTGGTTCATGCCTGTAATCCTAGAACTTTGGGGGTCAGAGGCAGGAAGATCACTTGAGCCCAGGTGTTTGAGACCAGCCTGGGCAACATGGCAAAACCTCATCTCTATGAAAAATACAAAAAAAAATTAGCAGGGCATGGTGGCACATACCTGTGGTCCCAGCTACTGGAGAGGCTATGGTGGGAGGATCTTCTGAGCCTCAGGGAAGTCGAGGCTGCAGTGAGCCAAGATCTTGCCACTGAACTCCAGCCTGAATGACAGAGTGAGACTTCGTCTAAAAAACTATGTATAGTATGTCCACAGTCCCTGGCACATAGCAAGTGTGCTTAAGAAATATTAATTAATGAAATTAGGGCTGGGCACGGTGGTTCAGGCCTGTAATCCCAGCTACTTGGGAGGCTGAGGCATGAAAATGACGTGAACCCACAAGGCGGAGGTTGCAGTGAGCTGAGGATGCACACTCCACCCTGGATGACACAGTGAGACTTTGTCTCAAAAAAAAAAAGAAATATTAATGAAATTAGCTGAGTGTGGTAGCACGTGCCTGTCATCCTGGCTACTTGAGAGGCTGAGGTGGGAGAACTGCTTGAGCCCAGGAGATGGAGGCCTCAGTAAGCTATGATAGTGCCACTACACTCCAGCCTGGGCAATGGAGTAAGATTCTATCTCTAATACATATGCATATATATGAATATTATCATTAGTATTTATTTTTAAAGATCTTTAATAAACAGGCTGGAAAAATATTACCAAGAGTTCTTATTCTTTCCCCTGGTATGAGTGTTTTTGTCTGTTTTTATTTTTTCCTTTTTTTTTAGAGACAGGAGACAGGGTCTCATTCTATCACCCAGTGTAGCACAGTAATAGCTCACTGCAGTCTCGAACTCCTGGCTCAACTGATCTTCCTGCCTCATCCTCCTGAGTAGCTGAGACCACAAGCATGTGCCACCATGCCCAACATTTTTTTCCAAGAGGTGGGGGTCTCACCTTGTCGTCCAGGCTGGTCTCAACCTCCTGGCTTCAATTGATCCTCCCACCCTGGCCTCTCAAAGTGCTGGGATTACATGTTTTGACGGTTTTAGAGTCCATGGCTCTCATCATTTGCTCCACCCTTTTTTTTTTTTTAAGAGACAGAGTCTTACTGTGTTGCCCAGGCTACGTGCAGTAGTGTGATCATAGCTTACTGCTGCCTGGAACACCTAGGCTCAAGTGATCTCTCCCTTCAGCCTCCTGAGTATTGTGATTACAGGCATGCATGCCCATGTCTGGCTCATTCCTCCACCTTTTAATACAGTGAATTTAGATAAACAATTGATGAAGGTGGAAAAAAGTTAAGATTTTAGCCACAACATTGCCCGAGAATATAATTTAGAGTTTATAAATACATATTTTAAAAAATCAAGTGGCTGAGTGTGGTGGCTTTCACCTGTAATTCCAACATTTTGGGAGGCCAAGGCAGGTGGATCTCCTGAGGTCAGGAGTTCACGACCAGCCTGGTCAACATGGTGAAACCCCATCTCTACTAAAAATACAAAATTAGGTGGGCATGGTGGGCACCTGTAATCCCAGCTACTTGGGAGGCTGAGGCAGGAGAATCGCTTGAACCCAAGAAGCAGAGGTTGCAGTGAGCTGAGATCGTGCCATTGCACCCTTGTCTTGGGTGACAAGAGTGAAACTGTCTCAAAAAAAAATAAAAATAGGGCCAGGCACAGTGGCTCACGCCTGTAATCCCAGCACTTTGGGAGGCCGAGGCGGGTGGATCACGAGGTCAAGAGATCGAGACCATCCTGGTCAACATGGTGAAACCCCGTCTCTACTAAAAATACAAAAAAAAAAAAAAAAAAAATTAGCTGGGCATGGTGGCACATGCCTGTAATCCCAGCTACTCAGGAGGCTGAGGCAGGAGAATTGCTTGAACCCAGGAGGCGGAGGTTGCAGTGAGCCGAGATCACACCATTGCACTCCAGCCTGGGTAACAAGAGCAAAACTCCGTCTCAAAATAAATAAATAAATTAATTAATTAAAAATCAAGCAGACTGTATGCAGAACTGCAGAATCACAGTTTCTGTGACAAAGTATTCTACTGTCCTCCACTATACATTCTTCCATTCTTCCTTTTAATAACAGATGTCCTCTTTACCATCCAAAACTAAGTTAGGCACATAGCTGTCCAACTACAGACACATTTCCAGCCTCTCTTGCAGCTAGGTGTGGCCATGTGCCTGAAGTTCTCACCCAGAGAATGTGAGCAGAAGTGTTACATGCCTTGTTTGAAAAGGAAGCTTGTTTGCCCTCTACTTCTCTCTTTTTTTTTCTTTTTTAACTGGAATGCCCTCTACTTCTCTTTCTGTTTCCCATAGGGTATAATGAAGTCATTAAGGTCAGCCAGCTTCCACTATAAGGATAAAGACAACATGATAGAAGAAAACAGAGTAACAAAAGGGAAAAAAAACTCAGGTCCCTGGCTCACCTTGTGTATGAAGCCTGAATATCTACTCTGAACTGTTATGTGAGAAAGATTTCAATTACAGTCTTCTTTGGGCCACATATTTTAGAGTCTCTCTCTCTTTTTTTTTTTTTGAGACAGGGTTTTGCTCTTGTGGTGCAACCTCGGCTCACTGCAACCTACGCCTCTCAGGTTCAAGCGATTCTTGTGCCTCAGCGTCCCAAGTAACTGGGAACACAGGTGCACACCACCACTCCCAGCTAATTTTTGTATTTCAGTAGAGACAGGGTTTTACCATGTTGGTCAGGCTGGTCACAAACTCTTGACCTCAGGTGATCCATCCACCTCAGTCTCCCAAATTGCTGGGATTACAGGCATAAGCCACCATGCCCAGCCTAGAGTATCTTTATTACAGCAGCATATCCTATATATTAATAAACTCTCCAAAGTCACTTACTCGAAGGTCACACAATTGTATTGTAAATGAGGCTTCTATAACTCCTGCTTTTGCAATTTTTCTGTTATGTGGATATAAGGATACTCTGGGAAATTCTAGTGGAGATCCCCTGGCTTTTAATGTATGATGAATCATTTGGTCTTTTTCAAGTTCACCAGACTAGGACAAAAGAAAAAATTACGCTAAGAAAATCCTTGTACCCTTAATAATCTAGAGAGACAGAGATAACTCAGCCTGTGCCAATTAATCTGTTCATCACAGAAGGAAGCAGAGAAACAAAAAGAGTGAAATACACTTGGAAGCGGGTGAACAGAGAAGTTGGAGAATCATGTGCTTTGGAAGACCCTCAACAAGAATGGTTAATAGGTTACAACTACAAAGTCCCAATGCCTTCTAAAAGATCTTACTTCTTAGCTGCCAATGTGTTCAGGCGTGATAACTCAGTTTCTGTTTCTCTGAACATCAGTCCTAGGGTCTGTATAATTTCAATGCATGCCCTAGAAAATAAAATGATAAAAGGCAAGGAAATGACATGATTTCATCAGAAGCTCAGAATTCCACAAAAGTAGTAATCTTTGCCAAAACTGCTTCCAGATATTCATATAGAAAAAAGTACAGGAAATAAATTTTGTACATCAAATTGCTAACATTGGTTAAGTGCCTACTCTGACTGCTACACAGTAAACACTCAGAAACATTTGCTGGTTGGGCACAGTGGGTCACGCATTACTCATGCTGTAACCCCAGCACTTTGGGAGGCCCAGATGGGCAAATGGCCTGAGCCCAAGAGTTTGAGACCAGCCTGGGCAACATGGCGAAATCCCATCTTTACAAAAATTAGCTGAGTGCAGAACTCGGGAGGTTGAGGCTGCAGTGAGCCATGATCATACCACTGCACTCCAGGCCAGGTGACAGAGTGAGAACTTGTCTAAAAAATAAAAAAGAAAGTTGAATGAATGAATAGCTGGATTTCAGTACTAAATCATTTTTACATTCTTTTTTGTATGTATGTTTTTTCTAAAGTTTTTAGGATAATCACACACTGTTATAAAATTATTGTTTAAGTTTTTAATATTTTCAGAGAGGTAATATTTGGCTCAAAATGTCAATGGTAAAAAAAAAGAATACAGTGAAAGTTGTCTCTCCTCCAGATATCCATTTTTCCCACTTTCAGACAACAAATATTACTAGTTTCTCGTGCAGCCTTCTGTTAAAATTAGAACAAAATGAATGCTATTTTTTAAAATCCACAGAAAGAGGCTAGGCACAGTGGCTCATGCCTGTAATCCCAGCACTTTGGGAGGCTGAGACAGGTGTATCACCTGAGGTCAGGAGTTTGAAACCAGCCTGGCCAATATGGTAAAACCCCGTTTCTACTAAAAATACAAAAATTAGCCAGGTGTGGTGGCATATGCCTGTAATCCCAGTTGCTTGGGAGGCTGAAGCATGAGAATTGCTTGAACCCACGAGGTGGAGGTTGCAGTGAGCCAAGATCATGCCAGTGCACTCCAGCCTGGGCAGCAGAGTGAGACTCCATCTCAAGAAAAAAAATAAATAAATAAATGAAAATAAAAATAAAATCCATAGGAAGAAAAACTTGCAGTGCCATTAATCATTAATATAGTATATATTTTGTCCAGTGTCCTCCATTTATCTTTAACACCCTAGCAAAAAAAATAAAATAAAATAAAAAATTGATGATTATCTAGTTAGTACTTACACCAGCTCGTCAACCCTTTGGCTTTGATTTTGAAGTCCATTCTTATCCCTAGGCTCAGGCAAGTACTCATGAAGTTTGTTTACTAGGAAATAGAAAAGGTCACTGGTCTGTGAAATCAAGTGGGGAAAAAAAGGCAGTCATTAAGGTATCTGTTGTTAAGTATGAAGAAATAGTTTGTTCTTTGATTAGAGAAGTGAATTACAATATCTCCCATTAATACTAGCATAACCCAAACTGGAAACATACTTCTAACTTACAACCAGGAGACCACTGTCCTGGTATCAGAGCAAGGGCTAGGGGGTGATGCTGGGAGGTGCCACTTAGGCCTGGCTTGATCATTAACCTCGTAGAGCATCCAGAAGTAGGTGTGTAATCTCAGGCAACTCATTCAGTCACCTTGAAAAATGGGGCTCCTATAATTTCTGCCTTTCCAAAGTAATTTGGCCTTTGTGAGGATATAATGAATAATGAATAAGCAAGCTCTCATTTTAAAATGTTTACTAACACAAAAACAAATGGACAGCACTAGGCTAGCTTATGGAAATCGTGCAGAATAATAGTAATTCTTCTGATAATACAGTGGAAATGTAGATTGCCATTTCTGTCAAAATAAACACTGAATTAGAGTTGGGGAACCCATTTTTGTGTGTTCCTGTCCAGTCCCATGAGAAGTCGAGCATGAAAATAAACACTGGCCCCTGAAATCAGGCAAGTCAGCATTAATGAGAAACGTAATTTTTTTTTTTTCTATTTCTCTATTGCTCGTTTTTTCCCCATGATTTTGGTTTACTAGTGACAATTTAGGCTTTTTGTTTAGAAAGTGTATGTGTGCCCTTATTCAGGTGATATGGTATGAAAAGGGGCTGGGAATGTTGTGGAGAAAGGAAAAAGAGGAAGAGGAGTGGGATGTATACCAGAAACTCTCAGAAGTGCTTGAGCTTTGAAAGAAGGAAGGACTTGGCTGGGCGTGGTGGCTCATGCCTGTTATCCCAGCACTTTGGGAGGCTGAGGTGGGCAGATCCCTTGAGGTCAGGAGTTTGAGACTAGCCTGGCCAACATGGCAAAACCCTGTCTTTACTAAATATACAAAAATTAGCTGGGTGTGATGGCACGTGCCTGTAATGCCAAAGTAGTGCCAGCTACTTGGGAGGCTGAGGCGAGAGAATCACTTGAATCTGGGAGGTGAAGGCTGCAGTGAGCTGAGATTGCGCCACCGCACTCCAGTCTGGGCAACAGTGAGTGAGACTCGGTCAAAAAAAAAAAAAAAAAAAAAGCTTACCCAGTACCTGATAAATTAGCATAGTGTGGTGGTTTTACAAACAGACTCTAGAGTTATACTCTTTGAACTCAAATCCCAGCTCAGCTCTGCCACTGGGTAGTTGTGTGACATTTGGCAAATTACTTATACTCCCTGTCACTCGGGTTTTTTGTCTTTAAAATAGGGTTAATAATATCACCTCATGGAGTTGATATTACATTTAAATAAGATAGTGTGTATCTGTAAAGCTTCAGCAGTGCTAACCACATAACAAGTGTTTAATAAGTATCATTTGACTGGGCGTGGCCGGGCAAGGTGGCTCACGCCTGTAATTCCAGCACTGTGGGAGGCCGAGGTGGGAGAATTGCCAGAGGTCAGGAGTTTGAGACCAGCCTGGTCAACATGGTGAAACCCCATCTCTACAAAAAAAAAAAAAAAGAGAGAGAGGGAGAGAGAATAAGTATCACTTGTTATTATGACCTCCCACCTGCTCACTGATTCATGAATTGTCACTTATAAAATATCATCCATCTACCTGCAACAACATGGAAGAATCTCAAAAATATGCCAAAAGAAGCCAAATGCAAAAGAGTACTCCAAATGCAAGAGTACTTAGTGCAGAATTCCATGTAAGTGCAATGCTAAGAAAGGCAAAACTCATCTACAGTGACAGAAAGCACATCAATAGTTGCACAAGGCCAGGAGTGTGAGAGAACTGGCAGCCAAAGGGCACAAGGTGACCTTCTGGAGTGACAGAAACGTTGTCTATCTTGATTGAAATAGTATTAATAGTTACATGAATATAGACATTTGTCAAGACTCTTCAAACTGTATCTTTATATATGGATACATTTTATTTTATGTAAATTATACCACAATAATTTCTTCAAAGAAGAGAGATGAATGGTCAATAAGCACATGAAAGATGCTCAACATCATAATCATTAGAGAAATGCGACTCAAAACTACATTGAGATATCTCACACCCATTAGGATAGCTACTATTTTAAAAAAAAACATACACACACACAAAATAGGCTGGGTGTGGTGACTCATGCCTATAATCCCAGCACTTTGGGAGGCTGAGGTAGGTGGATCACCTGAGGTCAGGAGTTCAAGACCAACCTGACCAACATGGTGAAACCCTGTCTCTACTAAAAATACAAAAATTAGCCAGGTGTGGTGGCAGGCACCTGTAATCCCAGCTACTTGAAAGGCTGAGGCAGGAGAATGGCTTGAACCCAGAAGGCAGAGGTTGCAGTGAGCCGAGATTGTGCCACTGCATTCCAGCCTGGACAACAGAGTGATACTCCATCTCAAAATAAATAAATAATAACAAGTGTTGGCAAGGATGTAGAGGAATTGGAACCCTTCTATACTGTTGGTGGGAATAGAAAATAGCACAGACAATGGAAACCAGTGTGGTGGTTCCTCAAAAATTTAAATACAGAATTACCATCCAGTCCAGCATTTCCATTTCTGGGTATATACCCAAAAGAATTGAAAGCACCATCTTAAAGAGATATGTTGCATACCAGTGTTCCTAGCTGCATTACTCACAACATCTAAAACATGGAAGCAACCACAGTGTCCACTGACAGATGAATGGATAAGGAAAATGTAGTATATACATACAATGGAATATCAGCTAGCCTTAAGAAAAAGGGACATTCTGATACATGCTACAACATGGATTAAACTTGAGAACATTATGCTGGGTGAAATCTCAGTCACAAACAGACAAATACTATGTGATTCCACTTATATGAGGTACTTAGAATAGTTAAAATCACAGACAGAAAGTAGAATGGTAATTCCCAGGGGCTGTGGGTTGCAGGGGTGGAATGGGGAAAAGAAATGGAAAGTTGTTGCTTAATGGGTAGAGAGTTTCAGTTTTGTGAGATGAAGAGTGTTCTGGAGATGATGGTGCTGATGGCTGCACAACACTGTGAATAAACTTGATACCACTGAAATGTGTGCTCAAAAATGATTAAGGGAGTAAATTTCATGTTATGTATATTTTGCCAAAAAAAATTTAAAAATGAAAGAAAAACTATATGAAGAAAAAAATGTTTTCTTTTTTTTGAGATGGAGTCTTGCTGTCACCCAGGCTGTAGTGCAATGGCACGATCTTGGCTCACTGCAACTTCCACTTCCTGGGTTCAAATGATTCTCCTGTCTCAACCTCCCAAGTAGGTGGGATTACAGGTGCATGCCACCATGCCCAGCTAAACTTTTTTGTATTTTTAGTAGAGACGGGATTTTACCATGTTGGCCAGGCTGGTCTTGAACTCCTGACCTCAGGTGATGTGCCCGCCTCGGCCTCCCAAAGTGCTGGGGTTACAGGCATGAGTCACTGTGTCCGGTGGAAAAGTTTTAAGCTAGAAAAAAGACATAGAGAACTCTTTCATCTACTCATTTATTCATTCAGTGAATGCATAATTATCGATTGCCAGCTATGTGGCAGGTATGCTAGATAATGAGATAACATCTTGAGCAAAACAGACAAATAGACTTGTGTCTCTTCTTCTAAAATTTGGAATTTAGTCAACCTATGAAGAAGTGTTCACAGCCTATAATCTCCGGCCTATAATCCCAGCCCTTTGGAAGGCCAAGGGGGGCGGGTCATTTGAGCCATAGAGTTCAAGACCAGCCTGGGCAACATGGTGATACCCCTTCTCTATAAAAAATACAAAAATTAAAAAAAAAAATTACAAAAATTAGCCCGGCATGGTGGTATGCACCTGTAGTCTCAGCTACTCAGAGTGTGGAGGTGGGGCAATCACTTGAGCCCAGGAGGTGCAAGTTGTAGTGACAGAGATGGCACCACTGCACTTCAGCCTGGGTGACAGAGTGAAACCCCATCTCAAAAAAAAGTTTACCTTCAATAAAATTAAAAAATAAAGACCACTTAAAAAAGTAGGCCTCAATAAAGTTGATTTTTAAAGGGAGGGAAAAAACTATGTATGTATATATATATATATAATAAATATATATATTATGGTGTATCTATAATTTTTAATATCCATAATATGTATATTATATTATATATATGTATAATTTTACATCCTATTACAGGAAGCAAAAATTAAAGATACCTGTGATGGTTAATTTTAGATGTAAACTTGGCTAAATTAGGAGTACTAGAGAAGTGGTAAAGCATTATTTCTGTGATATCTGTGAAGGTATTTCCAGAGGAGACTGACATGTGAGTTGGAAAACTGTGTAGTTCTGTCTCTCTGGAGAATCCTGATACAGATTTTGGTACCAGAAGTAGAACTGTTGCTATAAGGAATACCAGAAAATATGGAAGTGGCTTTGAAATTGGTTAATGGATAGAGGCTCGAAGAATTTGGAGGAGCAGGCTAGAAAAAGCCTAGATTGCCATAACTGGAGCATTGAAGGTGATGCTGGTGAGGGCTCAAAGAAAGACGACAGATGTAGGGAAAATCTGAAACTTCTTAGACATTTCTTAAGTGAAAGAGTGAAAGATTATTCTCCAGTTTTAAGACAACATTATTTTCCCTGTTGGGTTTTGGACTTACTTGGCCCTTTCCTCTTCTTACGTCTTCCTTTTAGAATGGGAATGTCTATTCTCTGCCCATCCCACCACTATATTTTGGAAGTAGATAACTTGCTTGATTTACAGGCTGACAACTGGAGAGGAATTTGCCTCAGGATGAATCCTGTCTTGAGTCTCACCCATACCTGATTTAGATGACAATTGGTACTTTGGACTTATGAGTTGATGCTGGAATGAGTTAAGACTTTTGATGCTATTGGTATGGAATAAATGTATTTTGTATGTAAAAAAGACATGAATTTTGGGGACCAAGAGCAGAATGTTGTGGTTTGAATGTGTCTCCCAAAGTTCATGTTTTAGAAACTAATCCCCAATGCAACCGTGTTAAGAGGTGGGACCTTTAAGAGGTTGATTAGGTCATGAGGCTTCTGCCCTCATAAATGATTAATGTCATTATTGTGGGACTGGGTTTCTAATAAAAAGATGACTTTGGCCCCCTTCTGCCTTTTTTTTTTTGCATGCTCTTTTACCCATCTGCCTTCTCATGGATGACACAAGAAGTCCCTCACAAGATGCCAGCACCTTGATATTGGACTTCCCTGCCTCCAGCACTGTGAGAAATGCATTCATTTGCTTTATAAATTACCAAGTTTGTGATATTCTGTTATAGCAACACAAAATGGACTAAGACAATGGCCCTAATCTCTCCACCCAGTGTGGGTTTCTAAGAGAGCTTCACAGAATGTATGTTTTCCAAGAAATATAGCATAAACTTGAAAAACCACTGTTTTACCTTAACGCTATGATAACCTTTTAAGTAAAAAAATCTTAAAGCATGTTGACTTTAATTAGTCATATATGCTAATTTTGTGAAAACGAATCTGAGGATAGATTTTGGTTGTGGACTAGACAGAAGAACGTAAGGCTACTGGGTTTGATGGCATGGTTGGAGATAGGACCAAGGGGGACTCCACTAAAGTGTAGAAAGACCCCATATAGAGAGACTACCCATTGACTTTCTATTTCCTTCTCCATTCACTTTGGCCTTTCATTTTTGCCCACCAAATTAGAAGATCTATTTTAGCCCAGGAAAGAACATTACATTAAATAATGGCTGCAGTGTTTTCAAGTCTGAAACAGATCATGAAAGTTTTATTTTTAGACATTGGATTAGGTTCATATTTCACAAGAAAACAGATTTGCAATTTAATGTGAATAGCTTACAGTACCTAGAATGTGCATGCATTGTGTTTGGCTTTGGGAGAATATGAAGGTAAGTAAGACATATACCTGTCCTAAGAAGCTTATAGCATATTATGATAAATAAGAAAAATATACCAATAACTATAGTAAAAGGGAGGATATTTGTGCTAATTCTTGAGGGTAGGAACTGTATCATAATCGTGCTATATTTCTAATACCTATCACCAAGCCTCACACAGATTAGGTATGAAACCTGTCTGTTAATTGTTAAAGAGAAAGTGCTTTGAAAGATGTCATAAAACTACCTTGTTCAACTTGGTAGCTACTGGCCACAAGTGGCTATTTAAATTAATTTAAATTTAATAAAATTAACATTTTATTTTTTTATTCACTGGCCACATTCAAGTACTTAATAGCCACATGTGGCTAGTGTCTGCCGTATTGAATAATGTAGATGATTATAAAACATCAAAGAAAGTTCTTTGGCACAGAATTGACAGAGATCAAAAGGAGGAAGGTACCAAAGTTACCCATTTGGCATGACAGGAAAGGCAGAAAATGGCATTTGAGCTGAGCCTTGATGAACGGGTATGATTTTTAACAAGAGAAAATAAAAGAACAATATTCTAGAGAAAGTAAACAGCAGGGAGAAAGGAGAGCTAAGGAAAACAGGTGTCAAAGTTATCCCACATGGCTCGATCTTGTAGAGGACAGAAGTGAGAGAGAAGATAAAGTAGTGGGTTGGGTCTGTTAGCCCTAACCTTATTCTATTTCTCTCTTTTCTTTTTTTGCTCCACAGCCAAGGCCACGGGTATCAGGCCTATTTTAAAACTGGAGATGCTTAAATGACCTCCAGACTAACACTGGTGCTGATTCCATTAGGAATATACATCAACATCCTTCTTCTTAATCTAAGCCTTAGGTCGTACTTCAGTTCTTCTACCTAGACATCTACTTTAAATCCAGTCCCTGTCTATGTCCAGTGTATCTGGGTGGACGTCCCCTTTGGGCATTGCTCTAAGTCCTTTCTCAGTTCTCTTCCAGCTACTGGCTTTACTTTTGACCATCTTTATATCCTCACATTCCATAAAAGCCCTGTCCCCACACCCTAAACAAGCAGATCTTCCTGGTGCCAAATGTTTGTGCAGACATCCGTGTGTAATTCACCCACATGCTAAAATATCTTGATATTTCATTTTGCTCACTCCTAGCTAGTGATTGCTTTCACCCTTGGGAACTGTGCCTTTTCTATGAGCATCTACATCTGGATTTGTTCTCTCCCAGTGCCCACCCTATTCAGATGGCAGCCTGATATGGTTCAGTTCTGTGTCCCCACGCAAATCTCATCTTGAATTTTAATCCCCACTGACAGGGAAGGGACCTGGTGGCAGGTGATTGGATCATGCATGCTGTTCTTGTGATAGCGAGGGAGTTCTCACAAGATCTAATGGTTTAAAAATGGCAGTTTCCCCTGTACGTTCTCTCTCTCCTGATGTCAGGTAAGAAAGAGATGCCTTGCTTCCCCTTTACCTTCTGCCATAATTGCAAGTTTCCTGAGGCCTCCCAGTTATGTGGAACTCTAAGTCTGTGGTAGGCCAGGTTTCTGTAACAGTTGAACAGACAGGACTCCATAACAACTGTTCCAGCACTGACTGAGTGGTTATGTTAAATATTAAAAGCTGATAGAGCAGTGCCCTTACACAAAGGATGGAATGTAACAAAAGCCCACCAAGAGTTTTGAACAGGCCTTTCCTAGGCCTTGAAACGCAACAAGATAATGAAGGAATTTTTAACAGGACCTGTTTAGGATTAAACAAGTTTTACTGGGGGTCTGAAGAAACTCCTCAGGTCTCCACAAACAACTGGGGATCTGAAGGAACTCCCCAAACCTCCATGATTTAGCAGGAGACAAGATAAGAGTGATCATCCCAAGACCTGGACCCATTTAGATTAAGTAAATTCACTGAGGCCCCAGAGGAACGTCTTCAGGACTCAGATCTTAGTTATAGATTAAAGGAAGTTAATCATTTATGTCTTTAGATGAATGCACTTACACGTAGACATGTAGCTTAGAAGATATATAAGCTCTGGAAAACTTAGTAATTTTGAGTTGGTCTGATGGTAATTTCCAGGCCTTCTCCCTGTTACTGGTTACAGAAATAAACTCCCTTTTCTCCCAGTTCATCTGCATCTGGTTATTGGGCTGCAAGAATAAGCAGGCCGACCCTTGGTTTGGTCCAGGAACAAGTCAAGTAAACCTCCTTTCTTTATAAATTACCCAGTCTTGACTAGTATCTTTATAGCAGTGTGAAAATGGACTAATACACATCTCCTTCCTGATAACCCCAGCCTGCTAAAATAAAGGCCACACCTGTCCAAATTTGAAATCTATGACACAGGCCCTTAGTGGAGACCCTTATATGCCAAAGCCAAAGTCTTACTTAATTTAGTAAGGAAAGTCACAAGAAACTTTGGAACAAGCAGTCCCACACAATCAGGGTTATAGATTAAATTGATACTGTGTGTGGAATGAACTGGAGAGTTTTATTTGGGTAGAAGATAATCCTAATTTATTTACCCTTTCCACATGCATTCCATTCCATCTTCATAATCAGCTTGGTTGGTCATATTTTCCACAATCTTCTGAAGTTCTAGAGTCAAAACTTGGATAGTGTATTCCTAACAGGATCTATCCAGTAACAACCATTTTAGACTATGAAGCACTACATCATCCTTACCTGAGTCTCAATATTGTAGAAAATTTGGCACATTATTCTCTCTTTTTTTTTTTCATTTTATAATGCTCTTTATTTGATTAAAGAATTTGCCTTCTGGCTGGGCGCGGTGGCTCAAGCCTGTAATCCCAGCACTTTGGGAGGCCGAGGTGGGCGGATCACGAGGTCAAGAGATTGAGACCATACTGGCCAACATGGTGAAACCTCGTCTCTACTAAAAATACAAAAAATAGCTGGGCATGGTGGCACGTGCCTGTGGTCCCAGCTACTCGGGAGGCTGAGGTGGAAGAATCGCTTGAATCCAGGAGGCGGAGGTTGCAGTGAGCCGAGATTGCGCCACTGCACTCCAGCCTGGCGATAGAGCAAGACTCTGTCTCAAAAGAAAAAAAAAAAAGAATTTGCCTTCTTTGTATACACTGGAATGTTATATTCCCTATGTATTTTAAAGGGTTACAAAAAGTCTCTCATTTTAAATATTACTCCAAAGTAATCTCAGAAAAAAAAATTTGAAATTAAACTTGACTTTTAAAAAATCATACGGACAAGCAACTTTCAAACAAAACTGGATTAGTAGGATTTCTTGCCTACTTAGCTACATGAAAGACTTCTTGTCCCAGGCCCCTTTCTCAGAAAAACCTCATATGGAAACCAAGCTAGAGATAAGAATTCTTCCCTGACGCAGTTAGGGAAAAGGGAAAGGCTAGAAACGTCGTTGGCAAGCAATTCCATACCCAGCCATTTATGTGTGAGTGCTCTGCTTCAAGTATAGTACACTCTTTGCAGGGAAGGCCAGATGTTGTTCAGAGTGGGAGTGGTACTTTTCAACAGCTAAAAGTGCAGAAGTCATCTAGTCATCTGCCTCTTCCCACTGCCATTGCCTGCAGCCTTGCAGTAACTTTTCACCTACCTATGGACTGCAATACTGAGTTAAAAGCCAAGGCTGAGCTGGCTGATGCTATAGTCTCCAATGAAAAGGTAATAGATGAGATGGAACTGAGAAAACTCCACTACATGATGACACTCAAAAGTCTTAGGGGGAAAAAAGGCAGGATTTCAGAGAAGGGGAGAGATAGACTGGTGGAAAACGTTGGGATGACTGGAAGGAAATGGGGTATACATGAGTAATCTGTACATCCTAATATAATCAGTTGCCTCCTGAAATCCAAAAATTGAATGGTGAAATGGAACCTTCTTGATAGTTTAGGGCCAACAGGATTGGCACAAAGACTCAATGAACCCACAGCCTTCAAAATCATAACCTCGTTTCTGTTAGAAAGGAGAGGACTGATGACAGAGAGAGCAGTCTGGAAGAGGGACATGGTGAAACTGAGGGATGTGGATGTATTAGAAAGACTGTGGCCATTATGCTTTAGCTTGAGTACCTAAAATGTGGAGAATGGGTAGCGACAGCAGCAGACATGATTACATGTGGATGTGAAATCCCTAACTGGACAGACATAACCATTGTTTTAGACATCTTGAAGAGGGATTGTGCCATTTGAAAAGTGCTTCTCAGCTATCTTTAATATTGACACAAGTGGGATTCATGGTACTGTTCTAAACTGGAAGGACACACCCTGAAAGGAAAACAACTTGGCAAAGAGATGAAGGAATGAATGGATAGGGGAAAGGGACAGAAGGCATCCTTATCTTTTAACTTCTAGGCCCCATACCCCTCAAACAGCTCACCTGAATAGTCCAAAAATCAAGAATGGGTTAGATATACTTGTTCCAGGAGTGCCAAATAAATACAATGCCTGTAAACAGATGATCCCAGTGGCACATTATTCTCTACAGCTAATCTGCCCTCACCGTCCTGATTTGCTTGGAACTGTTTTAGCTTTCCAATACTGCAGAAACGTTCTTAGTCCCAGGCAAACTGGAATAATTGGTCACCCTACTCTGGGCAAACCAAAATGGTTGGTCACCCTACATCTGAAGGACCTAGAAGCTAATAAATGGCCAGGACTTTCTTGTATGGTTGGGAGTTCACATGCTTTACAATTGCTCAGTAAAATGATGGCAGCTACTTGTGTGACCAATGGCCAGAATTAGGATAAAATATATAGCCATCAACATGAGCCCAGCCCTAGGCAGGGCTCACCCTCTCACCTAGGCCTCATTAGCGCCACACCAGGTTACTCACCTGGGCTTCTTAACACTTTCACCTGAACCTGAAAATGATGCATCTGTAATTTACTGAGTGAGAATAAGGTTGCCTTACCTCCCCAGAAGTCACATTTTAAAAAATACCAGTCCTATACTAAAAAATAATTTTTAATTATATTTTTACAGTAGGGGACACTGCACAATAAAACATTTTTAAATCAGCCAGGTACAGGGGCTCATGCCTGTAATCCCAGCACTTTAGGAAGCCAAGGCAGGATTACTTGAGCCCAGGAGTTTGAGACCAGCCTGGGCAACACAGTAAGCTTCTGTCTCTATTTTAAAAATAAATAAACAGGCAGGGTGCAGTGGCTCACCCCTGTATCCAAAATTTGGGGAGGCCAACACAGTGAATCACCTGAGGTCAGGAGTTCGAGACCAGCCTGGCCAACATGGTGAAACCCCATCTCTACTAAAAACACAAAAAATTAGCCAGGCGTGGTGGCAGGTGCCTGTAATCCAAGCTACTTGGGAGGCTGAGGGAGGAGAATGGCTTGAACCTGGGAGGTGGAGGTTGCAGTGAGCCAAGGTCACGCCATTGCACTCCAGCATGGGCGACAAGAGTGAGACTCCATCACAAAAAAATTAAAAAACAAAACCTTCTTAAAATCTACTTTCCCATCTCACTGTCTATATATATCTTGCATGCCAAAAATGTTCCTTCTAATATCTCTCCTTTGGCTCTGCCAACCCAACCCATGTGAGCTACTTTTTGCTAACACTCCCAACATACTCCCCCCAACCTCATATACATTACTGATTACATCACAAATTATCCAGCATTAAGGCATCACTGCAATAAATTTTGTCAACATTTAAAAATACAGCATCAGAATACAAGACAATACTTATTTATATTTTAATTTATGCTTATATTTGGTGACCAGATGACACAAGCTTTAAAGATTAAAAATAAAACAAAACACTTACCTTCCAGAAAAGTCTTTTCAGAATGAAGTTTTTCTGCGCTGCTACTTTAAGTTCCATAATTAAAGAAAGTATCCTCCTCAAAGAATTGTCTTTAAGAAAAAGCTCAGATTTAAGTTGACTGAAGTGCTTAATTTTCTCCTCAGACCTACAGAAACACAAGAAAATTTTCCATGTAAAAAATGTTCTCCTGTGTCCAATCAATGAGTCGATCTTATTAACCCAAAAACTAAGCATTCTGAAAAAAAATGGTCTCTTTACTAGTGGAGATGCTGGAAGGAAACTGATCATTATGAATTCAATAATGGCAAGCAGAGAGGCAAGGAACATGATGATCATGAGCATGAAGACTGAGGTCAGAATCCTAGACTTGCTGCTACTCAGTTAGGTCATTATCATGAGCAAGTTACATGGCTTCTCTGTGCCTCCATTTCCTCATGTGTAAAATAGGAATAATGATAGTACCTACCCAAATATGCTGGGTTTTTTGTTTTGTTTTTTTTTTGAGATGGTATCTCACTCTGTCACCCAGGCTGAAGTGCAGTGGGGTGATCTTGGCTCACCACAACCTGCGCCTCCTGAGTTCAAGTGATTCTCCTGCCTCAGCCACGTACGTACATAGCTGGGATTTACAGGCGTGCACCACCACGCCCAGGTAATTTTTTGTATTTTTAGTAGAGATGAGGTTTCACTCTGTTGGCTAGGCTAGTTGAACTCCTAATCTCAGGTGATCCACCCACCTCAGCCTCCCAAAGTGCTGCGATTACAGGTGTGAGCCACTGCACCTGGCCAAATGCGCTGTTTTGATACTTTAGTTAATCCATGTCCTTCGTACACACTGTTTGATAAATGGTCTCATAAAACAGGAATAAGTTTGAGATCCTGCTTTCCTATCCACATCTAATTACCATCATATTTCATTTTAAAAATAACTATAAAATCCTTCTACTCTCTGAGAACTCCAACAACAGAAATGTAGTTTTTACAAAAGAGCTTAGAAAAGCAAAAGCTCAAATAAGATACAATATCAGCAGAATTATTTTGAAAATGATTTTCCTGTTTTTTCATTCATAGTCAGCAATTTGCTAAGATCCAAATAAAAATAAACTTTTTAATCCTTTGCCAACTAGGATAATAGATAGTAATGCCAAACTAATTTTTTTATGGCCAAAAAAATTTTCACAGAAAACAGCACACTAACCTCTTCAGACTAAAAAACAATTCATACATAAATTGAGGTCTCATATACAACATAAATTCAAGTTAGGGTACACATTCTATATTACTGCAGATAAGTTATGAATAATAACAATTTCTTTGAGGATTCAGAAAATATTTGCTTATACATAGATAACAAACTTCAATTGACTAATTTAAATAAGAAGTCGAATGCCAGAAGACTCCATTATTCAACTTAGGAATAAGAGGAAAATCTATACTAATGTTAATAGATACTCTATTTTCATCAGATAGAAAACATAAATTTGGCCGGGCACAGTGGCTCACGTCTGTAATCTCAGCACTTTGGGAGGCCGAAGCGGGCAGATCACGAGGTCAGGAGTTCGAGACCAGGCTGACCAAAATGGTAAAAGCTTGAGTCTACTAAAAATACAAAACTTAGCCGGACATGGTAGCACACACCTGTAATCCTAGCTACTCAGGAGGCTGAGGCAGGAGAATTGCTGGAACCTGGGAGGTGGAGGTTGCAGTGAGCCGAGATCGTGCCACTGCACTCCAGCCTGGGCAACAAAACGAGACTCCATCTCAAAAAATGAAAAGAAAGAAAGAAAGAGAGAAAGTGAGAAAGAGAAAGAAAGAGAGATAGAAAGAAAAGGAAGGAAGAAAAAGAAAGAAAAGGAAGGAAGGAGAGAAAGAAAGAATGAAAGAGAAAGAAAGAAGGAAAGAAAGAAGAAAGAAAGAGAAAGAAAGAGACAGAAAGAAAACATAAATTCAGCAAAATAATGTTGCAGGAAGGTTTTGGGTTTGTTTGCTTGTTTGTTTTGAAACAGTCTCGCTCTTTCACCCAGGCTGGGTTCAAGCGATTCTCATGCCTCCCGAGTAGCTGGGACTACAAGTGCGTACACGCCATGCCCAGCCGATTTTTGTACTTTTAGTAGCGACAAGATTTTGCCATGTTGGCCAGGCTGGTCTCGAACTCCTGACCTCAAGTGATCTGCTCACCTTGGCCTCTGAAAGTGCTGGGATTACAAGCATAAGCCACTTCACCCAGCCGCAGGAAAGATACTTAATCTAATAAGCTCCATTTTTCCTGTATTTTTTCATCTTTCCAGGCATTTACTATAAATAATACCCCAAATTTGCAAAATGCTGGAAAGGCTCTTCCTATATTATCTCAGAAGTGCTGTGTATGATTTTCACAATGGTCAACCTGCAGAACCGTCCCATCTGTGACACAGTTTCTATATTGAAAACCTAGAGGATATTTATTCCTTTTAAATTGAAGATGCCTTGCAGGTAAAGACTATGTCTTGTGTATCACGGCATCCTTCACAGTGCATTTGAAATCACTGCATTTTAAGTATGTTGCCTTCAGGAATTAACTTTGTAAGAAATACGCTTTTCCTGAGTCAAGAGAGTGGTAGAACTCATCCTTCTTGCCTTCAGGAATAAATTTCAAGCCACACATACACAAAATTTGAGTCTGTCTTATCATACAATTAGTTTTAAAACCACTATAAGTAAAACACTAAAATGAAAACATACTTTTTTTAAAGTAAACATATGAAAACCTGTAGAAATTTTAAGCTATCCATAAAACCTTTTAAAAAAGACACTTTGGGAGGCCCAAGTGGGCAGATCACTTGAGGTTGGGAGTTCGAGACCAGTCTGACCAACATGGAGAAACCCTGTCTCTACTAAAAATACAAAAAATTAGCTGGGCATGGTGGCACATACCTGTAATCCTAGTCTCGAACTCCTGACCTTAGGTGATCCACCCACCTCGGCCTCTTAAAGTGCTAGGATTATAGGTGAGAACTACTGCACCTGGCCTCATTTCTTATTTTTTTCTGATACTCAAGTTGTCCCATCTTTGACTACTGGGAGCTCCTTTATGTGGGTTCCTGTGCCCTTTACTTAGGGCCCTGTCCTTTCTTTCTGGAACAAACTGTTTCAGACTTATTTTGTGTACGTCCTGCCCCAGACCTAGAATGTCCTCTAAGGAACGTTCGTTCCTTTTAGTGGGGAATGAATATACATCTTTTAAAATTAACTCACTCTCAGCTCATTTACATGACTCTCCAATATACCTCACTATCAGAAATGTCACGAAATTTGCCCATGACCTACATAACATCAAAATTGCTAACACTGTCAATTCACTAAGTGCTTACTACGTGCAAAGCACTGTTTTCAGTAAGAAAAAGACTAAGAGTAACAAGACATAGTCTTTGCCTTCCAGGGGCTCACAATCTAATGAAAGAGAGATTCACATCACAAGTAAGTACTACAGTATACAGCCTACCTGTGATCAGAACATAGCAGAACTCTGAAGTCTGGATAAAATGCAAACTCCTTAGCCTTGCATATAGGTCCTTTTATGATCTGTTCGCAGTCTCTATCTTATTTATCCATTCATTCTAGGGTCCCTGCCTTTAAGGAACATAATGCGTAATAGGGCACCAAATAATGAACAAGCAATCATAATACAGACTGGTAAGTGCTACAGGATGTGTGAGCAGGCCAGGTGTGGTGGCTCACACCTGCAATCCCAGCACTTTGGGAGGCTGAGGCTGGAGGATGATGAGGTCAGGAGTTTGAGACCATCCTGGCCAACATGGTGAAACCCCGTCTCTACTAAAAATACAAAAATTAGCTGGGCATGGTGGTGGGCACCTATAATCCCAGCTATTTGGGAGGCTGAGGCAGGAGAATTGCTTGAACCCAGGAGGCAGAGGTTACAGTGAGCCAAGATCATGCCACTGTGCTCCAACCTGAGCAACAGAGCAAGACTCCATCTAAAAAATAAAAATAAAAAAATATGTGAGCATAGGACATTATAGAGGAGTCCCTCCTAACTTAGTTCTGGAGTATCAAGAAAGATTTTCAGAGAAAATGATAAATAAGCTGAGATTTGATGAGTTGGAAGTTATTCAGGAAGAGGAAGAAGAGCAGAGTAGTGTTCCAGAACAGGGGCCATTATGATAAGCCCCAGAGGGAAGAGAACAGGGAACTTTCTGAGAATTGTGACAAGTTCATTTGGAGCAGGAGCTTAGGGAAGGAACGAGGATGAACACATCAGTTGAGGACAGAAAGATAAAAGAGATGTCATACATATTTTTGTACACTGTTTAGACTTTCACCTAAGGACAATGGGAAGCCATTCAAAGGCTTCCTGGGAGGAGTTACATGATCACATTTGTGTTTCAGAAATATTCCTCTGCTGTAGTGGAGAATGGGGCTGGAGAGGAGCAAGAGTGAAGGCAGAGAGATCAGCTAGGAAAATACTGTAGGAGCCCAGAACTGAGATAATGGAGCCTGAGCAAGTGGCCATGGAAAGAAGTGGATGTTATCCAGAGATACTAAAGGCACAGTAAATAAGACATGCTGTGACTGATTGGATGTGGGAAACGATGAAGGGGAGAGAGGAGGCAAGGGTGACATCTGGGACTCTTGCTTAGGTGATCTGGGGATAAAGACACCATTCCCTGTGTTAGGAAACACAGAAGGAAAGTCAGGTTCTAGAGGGAAGATGCTGAGTTCTCTTGTGAATATGTTGACTTTAAGGTTCCTGTGAGACATACAAAAGATGTCCAGTGGATATTTGTGTTTGTAGACTTAACTGTCAGGGCAGGCAGATGAGGTGGAGGTATAATTGTGATAGCCACACATACAACAATTAGGAGAGGCAAAGAGGGCTGGGCACGGTGGCTCACACCTGTAATCCCAGCATTTTGGGAGGCCGAGTAGGGCGGCTCACCTGAGATCAGACCAATCTAACCGAACTGGCTAAAGTGGCAAAACTCCTGTCTCTACTAAAAAATACAAAAATTAGCCGAGTGTGGTGGTGGGTGCTTGGAGTCCTAGCTACTCAGGAGGCTGAGGCAGGAGAATCTCTTGAGCACAGGAGGTAGAGGTTGCAGTGAGCCGGGATTGTGCCACTGCACTCCAGCCTGGGTGACAGAGCAAGACTCAGTCTCAAATAAATAAATAAAACAACGGAGAGGCAAAGAGGAAGGAAAAATTCCCCATGCAACGCTATCATATATCATCACTTCTTACCTATATGGCTTTGGACTTCCAATAGCAGGACTGAACTCACTAAAATAGAGGGGGTCTTGTAAAAGGGTAGCTTTCTGAAAGAGGAAAAAGTAGAAATTGTTAGAATTTTTATTTACTGATAATCAATTCCCCCATCTTTAGTCAATATTATGTATCTATTCTTTAATCCCCCCTATAGTACACAGTTTGTTTATAAAACTCATTCTAGGGCTTAATAATACCACAGGAAAATTTTTTTCTTACTTAGCTTTTTAAAAGTTTTAAATATAACACTTGCTTATTATAAAATGAAATTATTTATCAAAATCACACAGTTTAGAAATGCATAAAGTAAAAGATAAAAGTTCTCTGTTTTTCCCTACCCTTTCCATTCCACTATTCAAAGTGTCTGATCATGGAGCCAGGTGTTGTAGCTCGCACCTATAATCACAGTTACTTCAGAGGCTGAGACAGGTGGATCACATGAGTCCAGGGGTTGGAGGCTGCAGTGAGCTATGATTGTGCCACTACACTCCAGCCTGAGCAACAGAGCAAGACTTTGTGTCTAACATTTTTTAAAGTATCTGTTGGCCAGACACAATGGCTCATGCCTGTGATCCCAACACTTTGAGAGGCCAAGGCGGGTGGATCACAAGGTCAGGAGTTCAAGACCAGCCTAGCCAACACAGTGAAATGGTCTCTACTAAAAATATGTAAATTAGCCACCTGTAATCTCAGTTACTTGGGAGGCTGAAGCAGAAAAATTGCACAAGCCTGGGATGCAGAGGTTGCAGTGAGTCGAGACTGCACCACGGCACTACAGCCTGGGTGGCAGAGCAAGACTCCATCTCAAAAAAAAAAAAAAAATCTATTATCAGTTTGGTTTAGGTCCTTCCAGGCATATAAAGACACATGAATTATAAACACATACATTTATAGTATTTATATATTTTTATAATATATATTTAATCCTAGAGAAATTATATCACATACATTAATCTAGAACTTGATTTGTTTTCACTTAATATAGAGTAGATGGTTTTTCATGTCTGTGTATATAGATTTACCTGATTTACTTCAATTTTTTTTTTCTTTTTTGAGATGGAGTTTCACTCTTGTTGCCCAGGCTGGAGTGCAATGGCACGATCTCAGCTCACTGCAACCTCTGCCTCCCAGGTTCAAGCGATTCTCTTTCCTCAGCCTTCCGAGTAGCTGGGATTACAGGTGCCCGCCACGACGGTCAGCTAATTTTTGTATATTTAGTAGAGACAGCGTTTCACCATGTTGGTCAGGCTGGTCTCAATCTCTTGACCTTGTGATCCTCCCACCTTAGCCTCCCAAAGTGCTGGGATTACAGGCATGAGCCACCACACCCAGCCTTAATTTTTTTTTAAGAGACAGGGTCTCACTCTGTCACCCAGGTTGGAGTACAGTGGCATGATCATACCTCACTGTAGCCTCAAACTCCTGGGCTCAAGTAGTCCTCCTGCCTCAGCCTCCTGAATAGCCAGGATTACAGACATGTTCTACCATGTCTGGCCAATTTTTTACTTTTTATTTTTTAGTAGAAATGGGATCTTGCTATGTTGAAATTCAAGACCGGCTGGTCTTGAACTCCTGGCCTCAAGCGATCCCCCTTCTTGAGCCTCACAAAGTGCTAAGATTACAGGCATAAGCCACCGCATCCAGCCACTATCAATCCTTTTAATGATTATTTAGTATTCCATAGCATAGATATAGAACACTTTTGTTAACTCTTTCCTTATTAATGGAGTTATTTTTCGTTAAATCTTTAGTGTTGCCATTTCTCATTTATTCTGGGTCCTCAAAATAGTCATATAGTGTTCAGCAATTTCTCAAAATAATCTTTTATTTATGCTGAAGCTTAACCAGGCAGGTCAGAAGGAATTTCTGAAACGTTGCTAATTTAACAAACTTAACCCTGTCTTATTCTCTTTTTTTTTCTTTTTTTTTTTTTTTTTTGAGTCGGAGTTTTACTCTTGTCACCCAGGCTGGAGTGCAATAGTGTAATCTCAGCTAACTGCAACCTCCCCATCCCAGGTTCAAGCAATTCTCCTGCCTCAGCTTCCTGAGTAACTGGGATTACAGGTGCCCACCACCATGCCCAGCTAATTTTTGTATTTTTAGTAGAGATGGGGTTTCACCATGTTGGCCAGGCTGGCCTCAAACTCCTGACCTCAGGTGATCCACCTGCCTTGAGCCACCCAACCTGTCTTATTCTTAATATCAGAGTGGTATAGTGGGTGGATGGTGGCAGGGGAGATATGTGCTTTTTCTTACTACTTTTGTCATTGTTCTATGTTGTTTTTTTTAAAGGCAGACTTTCTTCCCTTTGCAAATATTTACACTTTCCTTAAATCCAGAATTTTAATTTCGGGTATCCCATATTTAACTTTGTAGCAGTTATCTTCACAATATGCACAAGGCAAAGAATTAACACATTTCATCTTTACAGAATTTAAGGTGCTAAACAACCCAGATGTAATAATTTTTGGTGAAAGTTACAGGTAAAACAGATTACTGAAGGAGGCTCAACTCTTCGGAAACCCTTAAAATCAGGATGAGTGCTGATAATTTCTAATTAGCTGGTTTGGGTTAATTCTATCTAAAAGTACAGAGAAAGTTAAAATGTCTAGTTTGGCCGGGCACAGTGGCTCATGCCTGTAATCCTAGCACTTTGGGAGGCCGAGGCGGGCAGATCACCTGAGGTCAGGAGTTCAAGACCAGCCTGGCCAACATGGCAAAATGCTGTCGCTACCAAAAATTAGCCAGGAGTGGTGGTGCATGTTTGTAATCCTAGCTACTCGGGAGGCTGAGGCAGGAGAATCACCCAGGAAGCAGAAGTTGAAGTGAACTGAGATCATGCCATTGCATTTCAGCCTAGACTACAGAGCAAGACTCCATCTCAAAAAACAAAAAATGTCTAATTCATTTTCTCAGAAACATTTCTCTACTTTAGTATGAAAGAACATCCCAGATTTCAAGGCACAAAAGATCAATTACCCAAAATAATTCTCACTGATTTAGGACTGAATTTTTTCTCAACTCCCTAAAATTTGTCAGTACATCACAATACTAACCAAAGGTGACCAACCTGGTAAAAAAAATTGAACAATGTCTCTGCAAAGGTGGAATTAAATTTAAAAAAAAAAAAACCAATAGTGTCACCAAATAAAGCCACAGGTTTTAAAAGTATTTATAAACTGGGTGCGGTGGCTCATGGCTATAATCCCAACATTTTGGGAGGCTGAGGCGGGCAGATCACTGTGAAGTTCGAGAGCAGCCTGACCAACATGATGAAACCCCGTCTCTACTAAAAATACAAATATTAGCCGGGCATGGTGGCAGGTGCATGTAATCCCAGCTTCTCGGGAGTCTGAGGCAGGAGAATTACTTGAACCGGGAGGCAGAGGTTCCAGAGAGCCAAGATCGCACCACTGCACTCCAGCCTGGGCAACAAAAGCAAATCTCCATCTGAAAAAAAAAGCATTTATACTGAACTAGTAGCTTCTTAGTAGAATGAATTCTAACTTGATTCCTCACTTACATGTGAAATATTTGCTTGTTCATTTTCCATCTTTCAAGGAAGGGATAGAACATTATTGTAATTTTTTTTTTTACTTCTTTAAAATTTTATTTTATATATATATTTTAAGACAGAGTCTCACTCTATCACCCAGGCTGGAGTACAAGTGGCACAGTCTTGGCTCACTGCAACCTCCATCTCTCAGGCTCAAGTAATCCTCCTGTCTCAGACTCCCGAGTACACACACACCACATGCCTGGCTAATTTTTTGAATTTTTTGTAGAGATGGGATCTCACCATGTTGTCCAGGCTGGTCTTGAACTCCTAAGCTCAGGCAATCTATCCACTTCAGCCTCACAAAGTGCTGGGATTATAGGCATGAGCCACCACACTTGGCCTTAGTTTTTATTTTAGAGATGAGGTCTTGCTTATTGCCCAGGCTGGAGTGCAGTAGTGTGCAGCAGAGTTTCCAACTCCTGGGCTCAAACCATCCTCCCATCTCAGCCTCTGGAGTAACTAGTACTATAGGTGCATGCCACCATACCTGGCTAAGAGAACTTAATTTTCAATGATAGTATCTACCAACTGATAGTCCTCCTCTACCCACATTTATTTAATGGCCATAGGAAAAAAAAATCAGACTACCTGGATTCAGCTCTACACTAGTTATGTGACAGTTGCACATATTATTTAATTTCTCAGTGCCTCAATTTCCTCATCTATAAAATGGGAATAACCGTCCTACCTCATAGGGTTGTTGTACAAATTAAATAAGTTAATATACATGAAGCATCAGGCTCTGTTCTATTGTTATTATCTAGTAGGAAAATAACAATAGATATTAGTTATTGTTATTGCATTTTTTATTGCAAAGACTATTTATAGCTTAGCAGGTAATGAGTTGGCCAGTCTGACTGCTCCAACCATGCCTCTGCTGCAAAATTAAAAAGTACTGCTAAGACCTGAAGCTGGGCAATTCAGGGATACATAAACACTTATTTTGAAGTATTTACATAGTTTTTTTAAGTAAATTAAGTTTTGGCTTTTCTATTAGAATATATGAGATCTTTTTTTTTAATAGACCAGAGTTTTTCTCTATTTTTAATTTGTTTACATTTTTAATTTGAAGAAAGCTATTTAAAAATTTAGAAAGGAATTTTAAATATTTGAAGTCTTCCAAACAGTGGTGTGAGAAAAAAATTAATAGTTGTCTTGTAATCTTTCATACTTTTTAGCCACTTATAAAACCCTGGCCTAGTTTCTTCTAACTGAAATAGCCCTTTATAATTATTATTATTATTATTATGTTGAAAGATCACTAATAAAAATTATATTACTGAAGATAAAGGGATTGTATTACTCTTTTAATAATTACTTGTTTTATAAACCATCTAGTAAAACTGTCTGATAAAAAGGTCCCTAAATGGGAGTTCTGACTCTACCCCTAAAGTTATATAATCTTGAGTAAATCACTTAAAAATTTTGTGTTTCAGTTTCCTCATTTATAAAATAAGGACTTAGAATAGTGATCTCTAGATAAATTTATCTGATCCTGTAACAAGGTCTCCTCCATCAACCCACTTTCAATAGCGCAACCAAGCAATACAGAAACAAACTGACAACGTTGAAACTTACCTGAGGTCTTTGTCACCCCAGCAACTGCAAAAGAACACCTGCTCACACATATTCCAAGATAAGACCTGTCTCCCTCCTTCTTCATGACTTCCATGACTTACCTTACTTACTTGCCTCTCAAAACCCCAGAGATTTTTGTTTGTTTTTGTTTTGTTTTGTTTTGGCGGCGGGCGGGCGGGGGTGGGGGCGGTGTGCAGAGTCTCCCTCTGTCGCTCTGGAGTGCAGTGGCACAATCTCAACTAACTGCAACCTCCGCCTCTAGAGTTCAAGCGATTCTCGTGTGTCAGCCTCCCAAATAGCTGGGATTATAGGCGTGTGCCACCACACTCGGCTAATTTCTCTATTTGTTAGTAGAGACAAGGTTTCACCATCTTGGCCAGGCTGATCTCGAACTTCTTACCTCAAGTGATCTGCCCACCTCCGCCTCCCAAAGTGCTGGGATTACAGGCATGAGCCACCATGCCCGGCCACAAGCTGCTCATTAATGAATATTTTTTCCTATTGCAATTGCCTAAATAAAATCATCTCCTTAATTGTCCAGCACATTTTGTTTTTCACAATATTATTAAATTCCAAGGCTAAATTTCCAAAATGGGAGGTAAAGGAGAGAGGGCTTGTTTGCTCTGAAAAATAAAAAAATAAAAATTCAGGTCAAGGTTAACTTAGAAGGACACTTACTATAATATAATTGTTCCACGAACTTTTTAAGTGCAGAAATATTGATGAGGTTATGGAAATAACATACAAATGAAGTTCTGACTCCTTTTTTTCTAGGTTTGAGTTGCTCTGTGAAGGGGAATCTAGGAGGGAATTTCCTAAGTAAAACTCATTTCCGTTCCCATTGCACTTGAAAGGAATTTCACTTATGGAGTCGTTGTGATCTGGAAGTCCCTGGGGTTCCTTTGTGTTTGTTGTGCACGATGCCTCGCTGACAGCCTTGCCAGTAGCTGCTGCAGACTGAGAGCTCCTCCTGGAGGGGGAAGGTAGAGGTCGAAAGGCACCTTGGCCATGAAGGGACAGCTTTTTGAGGTCTGAACGAGGATAGAGAGTCGAGTCCTTGGAAGGTGTACTGCTCTCCTGGTGATCCCTGTCAGGTAGAATTTAGTGTTAAACATGATCTGCAGAATTTCACAGTTAGCAACAAAGAGAAACTGTTGGCCCAACTGCAGTAGTTTAAGCCTCTGAACGCAAATGTTTTCCATAAAAAGGAATGCTTGTTAAAGCAAGGAAGTCATATAACTTCGCTGGTAATAACCCATTGACTAGAGGAGATACGATACTGTAATCTTTTAGTATACTTTTCTGTTTTCAAAAATAAACTACATTTCTGAAATACATTTTATTTCATATATTGAAGCACTTTCTATGTTGAAAGTATTGTGCCTGTCCTTCATGGAGCCCTGATATTTCCACTGAAAGGAGTTTTTCATTCTAGTTTTGAAACCTGATTGTCCTTTAATTGTACATTGCTAATGGATCCTATAAAGAAAAAACTATTCAAATAGGAATATGAAGAGAGGGTTTTGTTTGTTTGTTTGTTTGTTTGTTTGAGACAGGGTCTCACTCTGTCACCCAGGCTGTAGTACAGTGGTGTTATCTCAGCTCACCATAACCTCCACCTCCCAGGCTCAAGTGATCCTCCCACCTCAGCCTCCTGAGTAGCTGTGACTACAGGCATTGGCACTACGCCCAGCTAATTTTTGTATTTTTTTTGTAGTGATGGGGTCGCACTATATTGCCCAGGCTGGTCTCAAACTCCTGGGCTCAAGTGATCTGCCCACCTCCAGCTCCACCTCCCAAAGTGCTGGGATTACAGGCCTGCGCCACTGTGCCTGGCCTGAGATTTTTTTTAATGGTGTTTTCTTTAATTACTCTACTGCTAATACTCTTCACATTTTCCCAATAGCATCAGCACTTTTTTTCAGAATCAATGCTGTGTCCTTTACCTTCCCTATTCTCTCCAGCTCACCATGACCTTTCTTTACTTTGGTACACAAGGAAACAAGTTAGAGAAGCTAAGAAGTTGCAGAGTATGGTGAGACCTAAATTCTAATCCTGTCTCTGCCACTTAATAGTTATGTGACCTTTGTTAAACAAAGTTTATGAGAGGCCATTGTTTTCAACTAGCCTCCTGCATGAGGCCCCAGCAGAACAGACCAAAATAGAAGGGAGTCCCTTGTGCTTAGTACCACTAATCAAACTGAACTTGGAAACTGACCAGTTTTCCAGAAAAACAAGATTCCACTCAACCTAAGTCAATAATGAAGTAGTGTCCTCTGTTTTAACACTATAAGAACAGTAACTTTGAAACGAGCAATCCAATTTTCGTCCTGTTTCAGCTTTCTTCAGCCTTTCTCTGCCTATAAAGTCAACCTCCTTTTCTCAGCTTTTCAGACCACTTCTCCCAATTCTAGAATCACAAATAAAACTAAATCTGTGCCCATTTTGTCTTTTGACATCTTAATGGAACTAGGACTTGATTTCCTAATTTTAAAATAATACAATAGGCCAGGCGTGGTGGCTCACGCCTGTAATCCAAGCACTTTGGAGGCCAAGGCGGGCGGATCACCTGAGGTTGCGAGTTCAAGACCAGCCTGACCAACATGGTGAAACGCCAACTTTAAAAAATAATTATTATTATTATAATAATAGTACAATAATAGCACCCATCTCATAAGGTTTCTGTGAGGATACATGCAATGAGTTTGCAAAACTGGAAACAATATGTGCAAACTATTACTATTACCCTATATTGCCTTGAGTTGATGGTTTTTTGTTTTGTTTTTTTTTAATTTCAATAGTTTTGGGGGGAAATTTATCCTTTTACATTATCTTCTCTCTCCCACAAGATTAGAACCTCCAAAATAGTGGAAAGCCACTTTGTTTTGTAGAGATGGGGGGTTCTCACTATGTTACCCAGGCTGTTCTCAAACTCCTGTCCTCAAGTAATTCTTCTGCCTCAGTTTCCCAAATTGCTAGGGTCACAGGCATGAGCCACTATTCCCAGCTTGAAATCTCTCTTTTATTTTTATAAACTTAAAAATTTTTTGTAAGGATGGGGTCTCACTATGTTGCCAGGGCTGGTCTCAAACTCCTGGGTTCAAGCAATCCCCATGTCTCAGCCTCCCAAAGTGCTGGGATTACAGGTGAGCCACTGCACCCTTCCCAGCCTACAATTTCTTAAGTGGACTATTTAACTCATTTATTTTTTAACTTCTCTTATTTCTTGGTGAATAGAGTAAAAGCTGTAAATATAGCTTTAGAGCAGACCTCTAAAGTCTGTTTTAGCTCAGTTGCATGCACTTTGATAGGTATAGTCATTAAGTTCTAAGTATCTTTTAATTTTCTTTATTATTTTCATCAGTTTGATCATGATGTGGTTGGGTGTGGAATTTTTGGAGTTTATCTTTTTTGGGATTCACAGAGTTTCTTGAACCTGTAAGTTTATGTCTTTTGCCAAATTTGGAGAATTTTCTGTCATTATTCCTTCAAATACTTTCTTTTCATTAATTTTTTTTACACTTAATTAATTATTATTATAATTTTTTAAGAGACAGAGTCTCGAGAGAGTGGAACGTCAGGCTTCTGAGCGGTAACCTTTGTTGGGCTAACGATGAAAAAGAATTAAATATGGGTGATGTTGAGAAAGGCAAGAGGATTTTTATTCAGAAGTGTTCCCAATGTCACACTGTGGAAAAGGGAGGCAAGCACAAGACTGGGCCTAATCTCCATGGTATCTTTGGGCGGAAGACAGGTCAGGCCTCTGGATTCACTTACACTGAAGCCAATAAGAACAAAGGCATCATTTGGGGAGAGGATACACTGATGGAATATTTGGAGAATCCCAAGAAGTATATCCCTGGAACAAAAATGATCTTTGTCGGCATTAAGAAGAAGGGAGAAAGGGAAGACTTAATAGCTTATCTCAAAAAAGCTACTAATGAGTAATAATTGACCACTACCTTATTTATTATGAAACAAATGTCTCATGACTTTTTTATGTGTACCATACTTTAATAGATCTCATACACCAGAATTTACATCATGAATGACTGACAGAATATTTTGTTGGGCAGTCCTGATTTAAAACTAAGACTGGCTTGTGGTTAAATGAATATGTTCAGTTTTTGGATTTTAATAGTAATTCCAATTTAGTAAATTCTATCACTGTTTACCCCTTCTAAAGATATGATTAGACTTCGTTAGTAATGTTAAACTTTTCGCAAAGATGGTGAGTGCCATCTTCAAACTTACTGGAGATTGGTTTTATATTTAGATTTATATAACTGGTTATGTGAATATATTTAAATATAGGGGAAATTCCTTCACTGTCTCAGAACCAAGCAAGATTCACCTGTGTTTTGTGTTCATTTGCTTCTTAAAGGCAAGGGTTGAAGATAAATGGACAGCAATGGCTATATTTTTGGCCTTAACTATGCCAATCTAATTAGAATTCCTTGTATTTAAAATGGTTCCTTTTACTTATTGAAAGGCATTTTGTGTGATTTATGTGTAATATCAAAAATTATTTGACACTTCACACATTTTATAGATGATCTATAAGGTCACGTGCTTTTAAAATAGTAGCCAATTAAACTTCACTCTTGGATTCTTTACAATCTAAGTCGAACTAAGTTATAATTTAGGATTGTCTTTAAACAGCCATTCAGAAACGAAACTGTACAACTGCTGTGTATTTGTGATTGGGAATGGTGCTTTTGCCAACTTAAAAAGATTAAAGTAGAGGAGATATACACAAATTTAAAAATGATGTGTGATCATAAGACTTAAGATAATTAAAAAGAAAACCACAGATCATGAAAAAAAAAAAAAAAAAGACAGTCTCACTATGTTGCCTACGCTGTCTTTGAACTCCTGGGCTCAAGCAGTTCTCCTGCCTAGGCCTCCCAAAGTGCTAGGATTACAGGCATGAGCCACTGTGCCTGGCTATTTTTTCTGCACTACATTTTTTTTCCTCTCCTTCTGAGACTCTGAAAATGTGAATACTAGATCTTTTTATATTGCCACACAGTACCCTGAGATTGTTTGTCTTTTCCTTCGATTTTTATTCTCTTTTGTTCAGACTAGACAATTTGTATTCATCTATCTTCAAATTCAATGACTTTCCTCTGTCATCTCCATTCCAGTTATTAATCCATTCAGTGAATTTCTAAAATTTCAATTATTGTAGTGTTTTTTCATTCTAAACTTTCCATTGAGTCCCTTTTTTATGTCTTCTATTTCTCTGCTGAGACTTTCTGTCTTTCCATTCGCTTCAAAGGGGTTCATACTTATTTCTTGGAGCCTAGTTATAATAGTTGCCTTAAAGTCTTTGGTTGGGAGGAGGCTGAGGCAGGAGAATTGCCTGAACCCAGGAGGCGGAGGTTGCAGTGAGCCGAGATCGCGCCATTGCACTCCAGCATGGGTAACGAGCGAAACTCCGTCTCAAAAAAAAAAAAAGTCTTTGGTTGGGTCAGGCATGGTGGTTCATGCCTGTAATCCTAACACTTTGGGAGACCAAGGTGGGAGGATCACTTGAGGTCAGGAGTTCAAGACCAACCTGGTCAACATAGTGAGGCCCCATTTCTTTTTTTAAAAAAAAAAAAGTATTTTGTAATTCGAACATCTGTGTCATCTTGGGATTGTTATCTGTTGTTTTGTCCTTCATAAAATGTTGAAATCTTCCTGGCTCTTCAAATGTCAAGGAATTTTTGTTGCATCTGGGACTTTTTTTTTTCTGAGACGGAGTTTTGCTCTGGTTTCCCAGACTGGAGTGCAGTGGCACGATCTCGGCTCACCACAAACTCTGCCTCCCAGGTTCAAGCTATTCAGCCTCAGCCTCCCAAGTAGCTGGAATTACAGGCATGCCCTACCATGCCCAGCTAATTTTGTATTTTTAGTAGAGATAGGGATTTCTCCATGTTGGTCAGGCTGGTCTCGAACTCCTGACCTCAGGTGATCCACCCGCCTCAGCCTCCCAAAGTGCTGAGATTACAGGCATGAGCCACTGGACCCCGCTGGGACATTTTGAATATTATGTTATGTGATTCTGGGTCTTACTTAAATTCTATGGAGAAGATTAATTTTTTTAAAAATCAGACAATCGATTGTTGTATGTATTCCATTCAGGATTTTTACTTGCATTCAGTAGGAAAGGTAGAGGAAAGTGTGCTTACTCCAGCTTGATCTGAATCAAAACCTTCTTGATTAATTTTATTAATATCAAAATTAAAATTATATTCAGTAAAAATGCCACATAGACAAAGCTAATAGGTAGATAACAAAATAGGAGGTGATATTTGTAATGTTTAAAACCAACAGACAGATTAATATATAGAATGTACAGAACAATTCTGCTGCTGACTATATAGCCAATTAAAATTTTCAAACAGGCATATAAAGGGAGGCAGGGAGGGGCAAAAAGGAAGAGGAAGATAGGAATAAAAAGATGGAGGAGACTGAAGAGGAGAAGAAGAAAGTATATTGATTCTACCTCTGCTCAATGATTTTTTTGTATTTTTATAAATATTTGTTAATAATAATAAACTGAGAAAATTATATTAAGATATAAGAGAATATATCACTGGGCGTGGTGGCTCACACCTGTAATCCTAGCACTTTGGGAGGCCGAAGTGGGCAGATCTCTTGAGCTCAGGAGTTCGAGACCAGCCTGGGCAACGTGGCAAAACCCTGTCTCTTGTCTGGGAGCCATGCCCCACACCTGTAATGCCAGCACTTTGGGAGGCCGAGGTGGGCGGATCACTTGAGACCAGGAATCCCAGCTACCTGGGGGACTGTGGTGGGAAGATTGCTTGAGCCCAGAAGGTTGAGGCTGCAGTGAGCAGAAATTGTGCCACTGCATTCCAGTCTGAGTGACAAAGTGAGACCCTGTCTGGAAAAAAAGAGAGAGAGAGAGTATATCTATTTAATATTCTCGGTTCGCGCCATTGCACTCCAGCCTGGGTAACAAGAACGAAACTCCGTCTCAAAAAAAAAAAAAATTTCAGTTTATTTTGAAAAAATCAAGAAATAAAGACTTAGAACAAGGCTGGGCATGGTGGTTCACGCCTGTAATTCCAGCATTTTGGGAGGCCAAGGTGGGAGGATCACCTGAGGTCAGGAGTTCGAGACCACCCTGATCAACATGGAGAAACCCCGTCTCTACTGAAAATACAAAATTAGCAGGGCATAGTGGCATGCACCTGTAATCCCAGCTACCTGGGAGGCTGAGGCAGGAGAATTACTTGAACCCAGAAGGTGGAGGTTGTGGTGATCCAAGGTCGTGCTATTGCACCACAGCCTGGCAACAAGAGAAAAACTCCGTCTCAAAAAAGAAAAAAAAAGACTCAGAACAAATATTGGAGCCTTTGAATCTTTTCTATTGAGTTTCTAAACATCCTGGATTCATGCATTTACATTCATAGTATATTTACATAAACACAGGACTTGGTCCTATAATAGAACTAGAGTAACCTATTGTATAACAAATTCTTAGAAAATTAAGACTAGTACCTCAAGCCATATTATTGCACAACAGCATTTTTATTTTTAAAATAATACAGTATTACTAGTGAGAGTAGAAAAAGAGGAAAGCCCTCTAGGGACTTGATCAAAGATTCTGAGGATGCTGAATAGTGATTATTCTGCGATTGACTTCCTGATCATCAGCAATAACAAAAGAGCTATGTTTTATAATAATATAGACTCACTATGTGCCACACAGAGTTTAAGCACCTTATATGTACATGATTTAGCCCTTACATATCATGCCTATGGAATAGGTACTATTATGAGCCCTTCCACCTATGAGAAGAGTCAAGCCTGGAAAGATTAAATAGCTAGCTTAAGGTAGAATCAGGATTTGAAGTCAGCCAGTATAGCTCCAGAGCCTGCATGATTATCTACTAGGAGAGGAGTAACTCCACCCCCTTTTTCTGCTTTCTGCTGAGAAATGCTTCTTGTTAGAGAAAAACATAAGCTTCACTTTCTTGGAGTTTTTTTTTTTTTTTCTTCCATTTTGCTAATGATGTACAATTTAGTGCAGCACATTTTAATTTCATAAAAATGCCAAGTTGGTCAACTTTAATTCTGTTTATTAAGATTGATTTTCCAGAAGAGCTCATCCTCTTCTTGCCATGTACTGTGGTTAATAAATCTGCTTTCAAACTTTTTTTTAAGACAGGATCTTGCTCTGTTGCCCAGAGCAATCTTGGGTGCTTTGGGCGCTCTGGGTGCTCTGGAGTTCAGTGGTGCAGTCTTGGCTCACTGCAGCCTCAACCTTCCAGGCTTAAGTGAATCTCTCAGCTCAGTCTCCCAAGAAGCTGGGACCACAAGCACGCACCACCACGCCTGGCTAATTTTTGTATTTTTTTGTAGAGACCGGGTTTCGCCATGTTGCCCACGCTGATGTTGGTCTCCTGGGCTCAAGCAATCCTCTTGCCTCAGCCTCCCAAAGTGCTGAAATTACAGGCATGAATCACCCTGCTCCTCAAACTTTCGTTAGGTAAATATTAGTGGAGGATACAGATAGATGTAAACTCAGATCAAAATCTACCCTGGTAGGTTTGGGCTTAGCAGACCTAGACTGAAAGCTAAGCATTGTCATTATTTCTTTTCCTTTTGTATTATTCAAGGTGAACTCAATTAAATTTATATATACATTACTCCGGGTCATCCCTATTGGTCTCAGTGTTCCTCTATGTTTTTCACACTCTCAAGCAATAGCAGTCTTTTTTTTTTAAAGTAGACCACAAAATACTCCTTTCCTAAGAGATCATTTTGGTGAAATGCCTACTAGGTTTTCTCCTGTAAAATCCCTATGAAAACGTAGAACTACCCCCTAATAAAGAGCTACACTACAGAGAGAGAAACCTAAATACTGAATCTCATTATCAGAAATCATTTGTAGATTATTTTTCATCCCTCAGGTATTTAAAGGCCTGTTGTTTGCTATTACCCTGAAAAGTGACCGTACTTATGTAAGTCTGATATCCCAAGGTAAAAACATCCTTCTTGTGACCTGCAGCTTCTCATCATTAGGCCTAAAACATGGCACATAGGAGGTGTTTTAGTCCTTTAGTCCTCTAATACGTCCTTTAGTCCTCTAATTAGTGTTTCCTATCCCAGAGTGCCTTATGTTTAAACATCTGACTCAAAGGTTTAATTACAAAGATTACAGTGCTAGAAAACTATGGGACAGTAGACCCAGCTCCCTCTTCACCCTTTTTGTTTGGAAACTACTCCTTCCCTCTACACACAGAGCACATGGAAGCTGCCATGTTTTTAGACTCCGATCTGTCGACTATGGTGAATATTTTTCAGCAGTGTGTCATTTATTCAAGCTGGGCAATCAGAGACTTTCTTCAGGATTTAAAAATTTGTGATAAGAAAGTGTGTGAGTTAGCCTTTGTCTGGTGGTGAAAGCTGTAAAATGTGAATTTATGAGAGTCGATGACTCGTTTGCTGCCCCATGAAGTGTGTAGTATTCAGGGAGAGAAGATGCAATTGACACACAAATGTCAGAGAAGGAGACAGAGACCAAGTCCTGGGACACTCAAGCCCCCAGTTCCAGCTGTGTCTAAATTCCATTCTTAGCATTCCTACGTTCCCCGGATTCCACTTCTAAACTTTACTGAGTTTGCTCACCATTGTATTAATACAGCTAGAATATAACATAGAGCCCAGCAATTCAAATATGCCAGATTAGACTGATAGATCTATGCCTATATATTTATTTCCATTTCTATATATATATATATCTGTCGAATGAATACTGAATATCATGAGTTAACCCAGTAATTACAATAAATTCCCTTTTTAAATCTAAAATGCATTTCTCTCACTTTTAACAGAGTTCTAACCTCCACAGTAACCTAAAGCAACTACTGCAAACCCCATTAATTTTTTTTTTTTGCCAAGACAGGGTCTTACTCTGTCACCCAGGCTGGAGTGCAGTGGTATGAGTAGCTGGAACTAGAGGCACATGCCACCAGCCCAGCTAATTTTTTCCTTTTTTTTTCTTTCTTTTTTTTTATTTTTAAAAGATGGGGTTTCAGCATGTTGCCCAGGCTGGTCTTGACCTCCTAGGCTCAAACAATCTACCCACCTTGGCCTCCCAAAGTGCTGGTATTATAGGCATAAGCCATCGCACCCAGCTGCAAACATTAACTAAAAACCTGTTTTATTTTTCTGAATTGGAGGAAAACAATGGAACGTCAAAGTGTCCTGGAAATGTGGGGAATTACATGCTGAAATGAAGACTTGAGTCTGGGAGGATGTGGATGTCTATTCCTAGAACTGCCCCTCCCTCAATCCTTCCAAGTACAAAGACCATGGTAAAAATTTCACTCAGCACCCTGCTATAGGGCAGAGCCCTCCTCCCAGAAGCTCATAAGTCACATTTTTCAGGGTAATAATGGAAATACGTCAACTCTATCCAAACATGGTTTATTATTACATGGATTTAGAACAAATCGCACTCCCACAAGCCAATATTATGTAAGCCAGGCTAGATTGTAAAGAATATGATTATTCATTCAACAAATATTAAGCACCTAGTATGTGCCAAGCACTGGGCCAACACTAGAAATATACCAGTGCACAAGAATATCTAGGTCCCAGCTCTCATGGAGTTTGCATTCTAGCAGGAAGACAAACAATAAGCAATGAACATGTAGTTATAACTTATTTTTTTAATTTATTAATTATACTTTAAGTTCTGGCATACATGTGCAGAATGTGCAGGTTTGTTACGTAGGTATACACGTGTCATAGTGGTTTGCTGCATCCATCACCAGGTCATCTACATTAGGTATTTCTCCTAATGCTATCCCTCCCCAGTGCCCCTACTCCCTGCTATCCCTCTCCTAGCCCTCCACCCCCTGACAGGCCCCGGTGTGTGATGTTCCCCTCCCTGTGTCCATGTGTTCTTATTGTTCAACAACCACTTATGAGTGAGAACATGTGGTGTTTGGTTTTCTGTTCTTGTGTTAGTTTGTTGAGAATAATGATTTCCAGCTTCATCCATGTCCCTGCAAAGGACATGAACTCATCCTTTTTTTATGTCTGCATAGTATTCCATGGTATATATGTGCCACATTTTCTTTATCCAATCTATGCACACATATGTTTATTGTGGCACTGTTCACAACAGCCAAGACTTATAACTTAAAAAAGTGCAATGACGTCAACAGAGCTGTCTGATAAAGAAAACCTGTGTGTGAAAAAAAAAAAAGAAAGAAAGAAAAAAGAAAACCTGTATGTGTTTGTTGACAGGTGACATACTTCAAACTAGGTGATCAAGCAAGACTTCTCTGGGATGGGGACATTTAAGCTAAGACCTGAAGGATAAGAAAGAGTGAGCCATGTGAAAAGCAATGTTAAGAGGGGAAAGAAGTTCAAAGGGCTGAGCTGGAAAGAGTTTGCAGTGCTGTAGCTATTGTGATGAGTAAGAGAAGTGGTAAGAGATGAAGCTGGAGTGGTAAGCAATGGCCAGGTCTTGCAGGGATGTCTAGACGTGGTAAAAGGTGTATTTGCTGTGCGATGGAATACCACTGAAAAGTTTTAAGCAAGAAAGGGATATTTGGAAAAGATCATTTTGGCTTTAAGGTGAATAATGGATTCAGGCAGAGGCAGAGAGGTGCTGAGAAGGGATGTGGAGAGCGTCGTTAGAGGTGTTGCAGAAGTGATGAGAGATGATAGTGAGGTTTTGGCAGGGGAGATAGAAGCTGATGGGTGAATTAGAGACATATTATGAACTGGGGATTTCCAATAATCCAGGGGAAGATTGATGTCATTGTAGATTATTTAGGCCAGCAATTCCCAAATCTTGATAGCTAGCTGACAGAATCATCTAGGGAGCTATCAAAAACAGATGACTGAACCCTGTCCCTAAAGCTGAGGATTCAGCAGCCTGGAGTAGAGCCTAAGAGTCTGTACTCTCCATGAGCCCTTGAGAGATTCTGATACACAGACACACAGCCAGGATTGAAATAAACATGGATTTTTGTCATTATTCCAGGTCAGCTTTATTTCTACACCCCAGAAGATCTAGGCTAACTCTTTACATCACCCAGTCAGCATGTGTTAGGAGTGTAGACTAATCTCAAAGCAGTAACACCACTTCAAGCAGCAACAGCGGAGCTAGACATAGTGGTGCACGCCTGTAATTCCAGCTACCTGGGAGGTCAAAGCTTCAGTGAGCCATAATCATGCCACTGTACTCCAACCTAGGCAACAGAGCAAGATCCTGTCTCAAAATAAAAAAAGGAAAAAGAAAAAAAGAAAAAAAAAAGGAAGCAGCAGCAATGAGTGTCCCAGATTCTAACTTTCCGATAAGTAAATTCAAGCCCCTACAGTATATTTAACTTTACACAGAAGGACCGCTGGGGGAAAATGAGATCTCATATTCAATTGACTTATCTAACTAACCTTGTATGGGATACTTAACTTTGTTAAAATTATGTGGTTTTGCCGGGCACAGTGGCTCACACCTGTAATCCCAGCACTTTGGGAGGCCGAGGCAGGTGGATCACGAGGTCAAGAGATCAAGACCATCCTGGTCAACATGGTGAAACCCCGTCTCTACTAAAAATACAAAAAATTAGCTGGGCATGGTGCCGCGTGCCTGTAATCCCAGCTACTCAGGAGGCTGAGGCAGGAGAACTGCTTGAACCCAGGAGGCGGAGGTTGCGGTGAGCCGAGATCGCGCCATTGCACTCCAGCCTGGGTAACAAGAGCGAAACTCTGTCTCAAAAAAAAAAAAAAAAGTATGTGGTTTTGTCTTTTTGTAAAAGGCAGAATAGTACACATACAAGAATCTTTGATAATCCAGGTCCTCCTGAACTTCAGGATTATCTTTGTTAATATAGTCTGGAACTGAAATTGATGAGTTGGCCTGAAACAGTAGGCTCCCAAAGGCAGAAGCCAAAAGAAGGGGGGCATCAGTGTCCCCACTTTCTAGGATCTCCAATAGTCTTCCCCTGAATGAGCCACCACAAATAAATATCTATGCCACATAAAAACAATGTATCTGTGCCTGCTAAGGAAAAGAGTTTCAATCTAGTCCACATAAACATACAGTCTAGATAAATGAATTCCCTAATCTCCCCTGTTGCTGCCCCCAAAATCTCTTTTATAGGAATTCCGGAAACATCACTGACTCCAGGAAGGATCTAGCACCAGTCCAAATCCTCTTCTATATATATCAGCATAAACCTAAAATTACTAGTTTTATTCTGTCTCCAGCCAAGATAGAGTAATAGGGACCATGTATACCCTCCCACCTGTAACAACCAAAAATTGGACAAAATATATGCAAAAATAGATTTCAAGACACTAGACACCAGGCAATGAAAGCCAATGAGCCCCGATAGATGGGAAATAATCAAGGTGAAACCTAATGATTGCCCCAGTTTCCCGCCTTGAAAAAAGTCTCCAGGGCACAGTGTAGAGAGGAGGGAGTGATACATACTGATTGTGATAGTGGTTTCATGGGGAGATATATATGATAAAACATATATGTACTACAGTTTACTATGTGTCAGTCATACCTCAATAAAGCTCTTACAACAAAATTCTACAAATAGAGCTTCTTTCCTGGAGCTGCTGGCTTTCATGCCTGCTAAAATGGAAATCCCACCAAAGGAGTAACCATTTTAAATCTGTATTATTAAATTATCACAGTGTGCCCAGGGCAGTGGCTCATGCCTATAATTCCAGCGCTTTGAAAGTCTGAGGTGGGCAGATTATAAGACCAGGAGTTTGAGACCAGCCTGACAAACATGATGAAACCCCATCTTTACTAAAAATACAAAAAAAAATTAGCCAGGCGTAGTGGCAGGGGCCTATAATCACAGCTACTCAGAAGGCTATGGCAGGAGAATTTCTTGAACCCGAGAGGCAGAGGTTGTGGTAAGCCAAGATTGTGCCACTGCACTCCAGCCTGAGCAACAGATAGACTGTCTCAAAAAAAAGGAAAAAAAGAAAGAAAGAAATTATCACAATGTAGTGTCAGTAAAAACCCAAACATAAAATTTACGGGGAGAGCAAGGATGCTTGCTAGGTGGTATGGTTTGAATATTTGTCCGCTCCAAAACTTATGTTGAAATTTAATCCCCAGTAAGGTGCAATTGAGAGGTGGGGCCTTTAAGAGGTGATTGGGTCCTGAGGGCTCTGCCTCATAAATAGGTTAATCAATTCATGGATAAGTAGGTTAATGTGTTAATGTGTTATTGTGGAAATGGAACTGGCTTTTTAAGAAGAGGAAGACAGACTTGAGCTTGCATGTTCAGTCCTCTTGCCATGTGATGTCCTGCGAAGCCTAGGAACTCTGCTAAGTGTCCCCACCAGCAGGAAGGCTCTCAGCAGATACAACTCCTTGACCTTGGCCTTCTCAACCTTCATAACTGTAAGAAATACATTCTTTTCCTTATAAATTAGCCAGTTTCAGATATTCTGTTATATGCAACATAAAACAGACTAAGATACTAGGAAAGGCTATAGAGAAGACAGCACAGAGAAGGGAGAAAGAGCACAGAATGGGAGAAATGGAAACAAATCTTGACCATTGGACAAGTGTGTTGAGAACTGGAAGTAGCCAGGGTAGTCCCATGAAAATGCATGGTGACCATGGCACGTGTTTACCTATGCAGCGAATCTGCACATCCTGCCCATGTATCTCAGAGCTTAACATGAGTAAAATTTAAAAAAAAGAAAATGTGAGCTGGTGTTTTTTAGTTGCCACAATAAATGGGGAGTAATACTGGCACTTAGTGGTCAAAAGCCAGGTTAGCTGAAGTTTCACAATGGTGGCACCATTCTTCACAAGCACAAATGATACCATACAAAATGCCAGTCGCACCCCTTGAAAAATATGGTGAAAGGAATTCAGCTTGCTGTTGGTCCCTTCTCCAATGCCAGCATTAAAAAGGGGTCTCAATGTGCATTTTAAGCAATGGTTTGCAATGCTTTAGTAAGTTGTTTTTTGTTTTTTTTTTTTGAAACAGAGTCTCACTCTGTTGCCCAGGCTGGAGTGCAGTGGTGCCCTGCAACCTATGTCTCCCGGGTTCAAGCAATTCTCTGCCTCAGCCTCCCGGGTAGCTCAGATTATAGGCGCCCGCCACCGTGCCTGGCTATTTTTGTATTTTTAGTAGAGGCAAGGTTTCACCATCTTAGCCAGGCTGATCTTGAATTCCTGACCTCATGAGTCACCTGCTCTGGCCTCCTAAAGTGCTGGAATTACAAGTATGAGCCACCGTGCCCTGCCTAGTAAGTTTTTTTTTTATGTTTAGCTTCAAATATGATCAGAACCAACCTTCAAAGCCTTGAGAACTCTGACAGGAACATAGGAACACTATAGCTAACTCCTTAATCTTGAACTTAAGAACCTTTAAGAAAATTAGTTACTGTCCAACAATTATCTTATCTGGAATAATTGGCCATAAGGTCAAAATTCTACAAAGCAAATTGGTAATGTGTTTAGGAAAAAGAAACTTCCTAAAGTTTTTTTTTTTTTTTTTGTAAGAAAAGAATAATAATAATGAAAATTAAGTTTAAAAGAGATCTCATAGGTCCTCTTGTTCACATTGTGAGAGAGGGTGAGAATGACGGAAAGTGCAGTGAGGAAAGACCCCCGCCCCGCCCCCAGCAAGCTAAGCAATGCACCATGACCCACCATGAGTTTGTGAATATCCCCAGTTAGGATTTCACTTTTTCTCCACAGCATTTTGCAATGCTTTTCTAATCTGGATATTTCCCCTTGCTATGAACTGTCTTTCAAGGATCCAATTCATATTAATTTTCTCTATGCCTCTATATCTCTTGACTGGCAGCTCCTAGAATCCTACACTCCCCTGTTCCTTCTAATATCTAAATAGAGAAAGTGTGTAACACTATTACACTTTAACTTATACAACTTAAGAAACTCCTTTTTTTTTTTTTGTCCAGGCGCAGTGGCTTATACCTATAATCCCAACACTTTGGGAGGCTGAGGTGGGCAACTCACTTGAGGTCAGGGGTTCAAGACCAGCCTGGCCAACATGCCAAAGCCTTGTCTTTACTAAAAATACAAAAAATTAGACAGGTGTGATGGTGGGCACCTGTAATCACAGCTACTTGGGAGGCTGAAGCAGGAAAATTGCTTGAACCTGGGAGGCAGATGTTTCAGTGAGCAGAGATCACACCACTGTACTCCAGCCTGGGTGACAGAACGAGACTCAGTCTCAAAAAAAAAAAAATAGAAACTCCTTTTTGTTCTTTTTAAATTTACCCAGGCTTCTTTCCCACCTTCCAGACTAAAATTTCAACTGCCAGATGAACTTTTCCACCAGATGAGGCCCACTAGGATCTCAGGCTTAATCTGTTTAAACCAGTACATGGGTGTGATCCCTTCTGACATCCTTATTTCTTTGAAGGGCATCATTATTCATCACTCCAGCTGGAAACCACAGTAGCTTCTCTTTCCATCTCTCCTATTTCAATCAAATGTTAGTATTGTGGATTCTGCCTATGAAGTGCCTCTTCCATCTGTCCCTTTTTCTTTATTCTTGCTACCACTAGCCCAGTTCACATTCTAATGACTTTCCACCAGTCTCTGGTCTTTCCCCACTTCAATCCATTTTAAGCACAACCGCTGGATTATTTTTCTGTAGTAATGCTTTTATATCATTCTCTTGGTCAAAACTTTCAATAGTTTTCTCATATCCTGTGAAATTAAATGTAAAGTCTTCATATGGACTTTTAAGACCCTCCAAAGGATGGACTCAATTTCACTTTCAGGTCCTATTTCAATCACATGGGGCTAACACATGCTCTATTTCTTTCCTGCCTGGATCTCCTTTTCCACTGTTCCTCCAACGGCAGTGTCCCCATCTCCATGCGCCCTATTCCTTTACCAGCTGTCACCTGGCATCTTGACTTCTCCCCACAACTGAATATAATCTGTCCCCTCCGTAAGTCTCTTTGCAAATTGCTCAGACATTCAGGACACTTAGCATGTGGACTGTATATTTTCTTTATCTGTGCAAACGCTGTATATTTTGGTTAGAATCGGCTTCTCAAGGACAGGATCTATGACTTACTCATCTTTGTATCCATCATAGGACCTAACATAGTGCCCTACACAGAACCAGAGGTCAACAGACGTTTTTGAATTTAATTTTAGTGATTTATCTATATTGTGACATCTATATATTCAGTAATATATAGAAAATTAGAAATCTTATTTAACTGATTTGAATTGAGAAAAAGTTCTCTCAAAAATACCTTCTTCATTATTGCACATATGAGATTAATAGTACTTAGTCCAAAGCCATTAGTAGAGAAAAAACATTAAGAAAAACAAGTTGTAATGTAAAAATGTTTTGGTTAGCAAGTTAAACACATATTCCAAACAACAATCTCACCTGGGAGGAGATTCATTCAGACTTCTGGGCTCTTTGCTTCTCCAAAAGGCAGGGCCATTCTTTTCTTCCTTGACTTAAAAAAAAATTGTCATTTGGTCATTAATTAAATAATTTGAGATTATGAAGAAGACCTAGTCACATGATTGAATGTTCATAAATCCTCACAAAAATTGTAAGTCCAAAATTGTAAGTTGGGTAGCATGATGGAGCAAAAAGAACTTTGGCCTTGACATGAACATGTCCTCGACCAAGCACAGTGGCTCACACTTGTAATCCCAATATTTTAGGCTGAGGTGGGAGTTCAAGAGTTCAAGACCAGCCTGGGCAACATAGTGAGATGTTATCTCTACAAAAAATAGAAATATTAGCTGAGTGTGGTCGTGTGCACCTGTAGTCCCAGCTACTTGTGGGGCTAAGGATGGAGGATTGCTTGAACCTAGGTGGTTGAGGCTGCAGTGAGCTATGATCATACCACTGCACTCTAGTCTGGGTAACAGAGCAAGACCCTGTCTCAAAAATAAATAATAAAAATAAAATTTAAAAAGTAGGGCCTTTTGGGGAGTGATTAAGTCACTAGGACTCTGCCCTCATAAATGGGATTAGTACCCTTATAAAAGGTTGGAGGGAGTGCCCTAGTCCTTCTGCCTCTCCCACCATGTGAGGACATAACATTTGTTCCTTCTGCCATGTGAGGATGCAGGAAGAAGTTGCCATTTCTGAAGTAGAGAGCAGCCCTCACCAGACACTGAGTCTTTTGGTGACTGGATCTTGGACTTCCAGCCTCAAGAACTGTGAGAAACAAATTTTTGTTTTTATAAACTACCTACTCTAAGGTATTTTGTTATAGCAGCAGGTGCAGGATAAGACAGTGGTCTGCTGTTATTCTGTCTTTCCAGGCTCTCCCTTTTTTCACTTGAGGCCAGGAGTTCAAGACCAGCCTGGCCAACATGATGCAACCCTGTCTCAACTAAAAACACAAAAATAGCCAGGCATGGTAGCTCAGGCCTGTAGTTGGAGCTACTCAGGAGGCTGAGGCAGGAGAATCACTTGAACCCTGGAAGTGGAGGTTGCAGTGACCCAAGATTGAGCCGCTGAACTTCAGCCTAGGCAAAAGAGTGAGACTCTGTCTCAAAAAAAAAAAAATTTCAGTGGCCCTCATTGCATGAGTGAGTTCCTTCCAAAGTCTTAGGAGAGACCCTAAAAATGTGTTCACATGACCAAATATTTTTATGAGAATTGCAAAGAGAATAATCCACCTTCTCAGCCATAACTATTTAAGACCACAAGCTCTTCTTCCTACTTCAATTATCCTTCTGTCTCACTTCCTCTCTTGACAGTGGTTGTAGGCACTTTGTATTTGTGATTTCTTCTGTCCTGATTTTTTGTAGTGCTGCGGGCATTGTATTTGTAGGGAACTACCCTATATCACCCTCATGTTCGGTACCCCCGTGTTCAGTGGTGAAAAGATAGATTAAGAGAGAAAGTGGGACCAGGGGGCCATTGCTTTATTACTTTAGAGGATACAGTGAAGGCCCTGAGCTCTCATCATCCACCCTATTTATTGATTACAATCACTTTGATCTATAGGGTAGGGGTGGAGTGATGGTGGAGTGAATTAGCGAGCCAGAAGTGAATCAGTGAGCCAGAACTGGTGTGGCAACCTAAGGATTGATAACAGTGGCAGTCTGGGAGTTTCACAAAACAAGAACATGGTTATTTTTAGCTGATTATCTATGTACAGCTGAGGGAACATAGGCCTTACAAGGAGTCTACAAGTCTGGCTATGTCATAGTGCTACGAAGGGGTTTTACATCCTTGAGCACAATGATTATGGTAACAGAGCCCAGGTCACCCTGCACCAGAACATGAGGCATGGAGAGGCCATGCTCCTCAGAGGCCTCCTGCAGCCTTCCACAGTTTGTTGTTCCTTGTTTATGTGTTACTCATAACCAATTTATGGAGGCACCCTGTAAGTCCTTTCTCCTTTGCTGCTTTTCCCAACAGTATTTGTACAATGTAAAACAGACATCTTAACTATTTCAAGTTGTGCTCTACAAATTGTATGAGTTTTAGTCCCTGTAAAACCTAGATCCGCTCCTGCCCTAGCCATGGCTGATAGGTCTAGAGGTGGACTGCTGACCCAGTCTGGGTCAATCAATGTCTTGCCCTGGATTTGTGACATTAGTTCTTTTGTTTTGTTTTGTTTTTTTCTTTTTTTATTCTTTGTGACATTAGTTCTTGAGAGACAGGGCTAGAAGTCTTTGGAGCTGGCTGGACTCAGCTGGAGGTTCTGGCCAGGCTGCTCAGGTGCCAAAACAGGCCCCTGGCTTTCTGTTTTCCCACTATTTGCCTCTTTTGTTTCCCTTTTGATTCCCTAAGAGACTCCAAAATCTTCCAACAAATTCCCCTTGACATTAAGATAGGCAGAATCAGTTTTTTCTATTTGCGAGTTAAGAAACTCTAAGACAGGGCCAGGCATGGTGGCTCACGCCTGTAATCCAAGCACTTTGGAGGCCAAGGTGGGCGGATCACCTGAAGTCGGGAGTTCAAGAAACTTTAAGATCCCAACTATCACAATCACTTGTAAAAGTAGGCATTTCACAAATAATGGTACTAAATGTGATGTAAATAATGCCTTTGCATATTGCTGGAATTAAATGGAAGCACTTATGACTCATCAATCAGACAGGTTTGAGCCTATCTCCTGCTTCAGATCACAAATTACAGAATGTCTAGGAGGTAAACCACTGGAATCTGGTGATGTAGTAATACCAACCCAGGGAGCACGCAGCTTGGAGGAGAGCAGGAAATATAGAGCATGACACTGCTGGCATGCTGGAAAAGAGGACAAGATCACCAAGGCTTATCTATTAGGATGCTGGAGTTACCTGCACAATCATCCTGTAACAGTCTTAAATTGTCTCTTAAACTTAATTCAGTCCAGATTCACTAACCAAACTTGAATTCTCTCTTTTTTGTGTGAGGTCATTAGAAAGTTGAGAAAAAATAACTTTAGTGTCCACATCCCTGCCTCTTTCTCTGTTTGCTTTATTTTATTATTTATTATTATTATTATTTTTTGAGACAGAGTCTCTGTCTGTCACCCAGGCTGCAGCACAGTGGCACAATCTCGGCTCACTACTGCCTCTACCTCCTGGGGTCAAATGATCCTCCCGTCTCAGCCTCCTGAGTAGCTGAGATTACAGGCATGCGCCACCACACCTGGCTAATTTTTGTATTTTTAATAGAGACAGGTTTTCACCACGTTGACCAGGCTGGTCTCAAACTCCTGACCTCAAGTGATCTGCCCACCTTGGCCTCCCAACATGCTGGGATTCCAAGTGTGAGCCACCATGCCCGGCCTATGTTACCTTTAAATTTCACTTTGTAACCATGGTCTGGAGAATCAGGATCATCTGTACTCTCCACTCAGAAATAAAGTACAGTTCAATCTGTTTCTGCATTTGGGGGAAAGTGTGGTCTCCTAGACACCAAGGACCATAGTCTGGCAGGTGTAAGGGAATGATGACAAGAGAGCCTGAGTGCAGAGTCATTGGCTGCTGAATTCTCTAGTGTGCATGTAGCAGTTGACACACTTCTTCAGTGGTTTGGGTATAAATTCCTTCAGTCATTTAGCACAATGCACATCTCATGGAATACTTGGTGGTACTGGCCAGCTGAGGAACATTTTTTAGAAGGGACACTACAAAAGTAATATATCTGCTTTCTCTATTCCAAGAGGTTCAATTATATTCATATAGTCCCATTCCTGTGGGGAAGATTGTCAAGCTTCTATATGTAAAAACTATCATGAAACCTGAGAAACTCATCAGTTTCTTGTGCTTTTACTTTTGCCCTACATCATCGGTTTTATAAAATATCTAGGTTTTACATTTATTTTTAAAAATTATACACACACAGTCGTCTCTCAGTATCTACGGGAAATTGGTTCTAGGATCTCCCTTGGAAACCAACATCTGAGTATACTTAAGTGCCTGATAGAAAATGGCATAGTATTTTCATACAACCTATGCATATCCTCCCATATACTTCAAATAATCTCTAGATTATTTATAATACTAAATACAACAAAATGTCATGTAACTAGTTATACTGTATTGTTTAGGGAATAATGACAAGAAAAAACTCTGTACATATACAGCACAGATTTAGTTTTTTTTTTAGTATGATTTCAATCTTCTGTTGGCTGAATCTATTAATGTGGAACTCACGAATATGGAAAGCCAATATTCACTGCGACTCTAGAATAACAGAAAAGACCTTAAAGGCTTTCATGATATGACTAAACTTTGGTTCAGTTTAGATTTCATTAAATTATGTTTCACTTTGGTTGGGGAATTCGTCTATTTAATTTTATGCCAATATTTCAAAATATACACTGAATCCTTTAAGGTCTTTTCTGTTTTTCTAGAGCTGCAGCGAATATTTGAAAACATTAGTTACCTGTGTCTATTTAAATTTAAATTTAATTTAAATTCAGTTATTCAGCAACACTAGCCACATTTGAAAAGCCCAATGGCCACAGGTAGCCAAATGGCTACTGTATTTAGACATGAGTAGACAAGATACAGAACATTGCCATCATTGCCAAAAATTCTGTTGGGTAATGCTGTTCTAGAATGTACCTGAAACTGAAGTTAATAACCCAAGCCATTCAAGAGCTTTTGTGACCAGACATGGTGGCTCACACCTGTAATCCCAGCACTTTGGGAGGCTGAGGTGGGTGGATCACCTGAGGTCAGCAGTTTGAGACCAGTCTGGCCAACATGGTGAAACCCCATCTCTACTAAAACTACAAAAATTACCTGGGCATGATGGTGGGCACCTGTAATCCCAGCTACTCAGGAGACTAAGGCAGGGAGAATTTCTTGAACCTGGGAGGCAGAGAGATCATGCCAGTGCACCCCAGCCTGGGTGACAGAGTGAGACTTCATCTCAAAAAAAAAAAAAAGATGTTTGCCACTAATACAGTTCACTCCTGTCACTCTTTTCCCATCTGCATTGTTCACTTAGAGTTTAATAACCATCCTCTTTCATCTAAATGTAAAAAGTACAATTCAGGCAGGGCATGGTGGCTCACACCTGTAATCCAAGCACTTCAGGAGACTGAGGCAGGAGGATTGCTTGAGGCCAGAAGTTTGAGATCAACCTTGGAAATTCAAAGTGCTAATTGTGGCCCATATAAGAACATATGTATACTAAAGAGAAAAGCATCTTTTCCTCCATATATTCAGAAAAGTTGGATCTAATTAAGAATCCTGTTAAAAGTGTGATCATTTTAACTCAGTATTTTTACTAGAAATGATTTCCATTGTTGAGCTTCCTTTGTTCAGATAACAGAATTGATTGGATCATGGGCAATTGTATCATATGATAAAAATATCCCCTAGGCTTTTACCCAAGAGGTTTGGAGTTAGTCCTAATAATTATTTAACTGCTCAGTAGTTATTGTGTGCTGCTGCTCTAGGCATGACATCATCATTACTAACATATTAAAGAGTCCAGCAATGACTATTGTCAAATAGATGGTCGGGTAGGTTTGGGCCTGTCTCTTGCTTTAGGACACATATGGCGGAATGTCTCTGAGGTGAACCACTAGGTCCTATCCTAGATATATAGCAATACCTGACTCAGGGAACAAGCCGCTGGAAGGAGAACAGAAAGCACAGCATCACTGTTGGCATAATGGAAAATGGGAGTGTTTTCTATCTTGTAATGTAGCTGGGGCTCCTTGTGACAGTGGCAGTTTTGTAAAGCCCCCATACCCAAGTGTCAGATGGTACCTTTGGGAATGAAAGTAGAGAACAGGTGTTCTCTACTCACAGGCAAGTGTTATTCTATGAATAGCCCTGCACATAAGCACAGGACAAACTCTTCACTAATTTTAATATCACTTGCAAAGTTTCTAGGAATTAAACAGTCCTGTTTTACTACATTATTTTCATATGTGTTTTTATTTTCCTGTACACATTGAAGGAAAAAAAAAGCCAAGAATAATTATGCTTATGGACAAGGATAAATATGCATTTAAGGCAACCAACACCAGTTAGATACCCTAATTAGTGTGACAGGAGACCTAGTGAGCAACCAGGGATTTGATAAACCTGCTAATTACAACTTCTACAAACAGTTTCCATGCCACAGTGTGTCAGCATGGAAAGGTGCTCATCCATGAAAGTGTACAAACACCACACAGTTTTCTCACACATCGTAACTCTAAGTCTGACTTGGAATAAGGTCTAGTGGATGTTGAGTGAGCTGAATGGTCTGGTCTAGCCACACAAGCTGGATGCCAGAAGTAGAAGAGCCTATCCAGCTCTATGGATCTTCATCCTTCTCTTTTCCTTCTATGCTAAAGATTCAGTCTTAAGGGCTGACTCCATTAAATCAGCCACCCCAGCTGTGTACCCTGCCCTGCCCACCTTATTTCATGTAACACAACAACTCTGTGAAGCTAGTAATGGGGATGAGCAAACTGAGACTCACAAAGGTTAAGTGACTTGCTGAAGGTCACACATCCAGGAAATGTGAGAAACAGGATTCAAACCTGGGCTTAGTGAAATGCAAAGTCCATGTTCTTTTTCTATGCTTTTCACCAACTCCCAATTACAGGGACAGATACCTTAAAAGGCTCAAATATCAATATGTCTATATAGATATAGATATACAGATATGTCTCACTTCTGACACCAATATGTGAATTTGTTTTTCCTTTCACCCAAAGCCAATTCTCTAAAATGCTCTAGATACTAACTGAGAGTACTACAATTCAATTCCATTCTGCATTCACTACTTGGCATTAGCACAGACTGCCCTTGCCACAGGTTAAGGATTCAGTCCCACAAGACTGCTGTAACTTCAGATGCCAGTTGCAACTCCCAGGTTTCCACATGTATTTCTGAATAAACGACTTATAAATCAGGGGATCCCCATGAAGTGAATCAGAACATGCCACCCAAAATATGCCACTTTGGCATATTGATTATTTTGACCTGAAGGTGCTTGAGAGACAGCAGATGTAGGAAGGGCTCTCTGATCTACACCTTTCAACCTTAAAACAGGACATAGACCATGCACAGTGGCTCAGTACACCTATAATCCCAGCACTTTGGAAGGCTGAAGCAGGCAGATGACTTGAGGCCAGCAGTTTGAAACCAGCTTGGCCAACATGGCGAAAACCCCATATCTACTAAAAATACAAAAATCAGCCAGGTGTGGTGGTGCATGCCTGTAATCTCAGTATTGAGGAGCTGAGGCACAAGAATTACTTGAACCTGAGAGGTGGAGGTTGCCGTGTGTTGAGATCATGCCACTGCACCCCAGCCTGGGTGAAAAAGCAAAATTTTGTCTTAAAAATAATAATAATAATAAAACAGGACATTCATTTCCCATGATAAAGGCAATCTATTTGCATCAGGAAGAGGAGAACATTCTCATCAACAGAAGTGAGGCATGGACACTGAGATGAATCTGCACAAATACTAAAATAAATCTTATCTTCCATTAATTTTCACTACACATTTCCTAGTCATTTTCCCCCAGTTCACTATGCATAGGCCAAGACCCTTTGCCTTATCTTGTTATAGCTGTACAATTTATCATCTTTTGTTAACATAGTATATAAGCTCTCAGGCCTGTCTGCTTCTTTGGGTCTTCATTTCACTCTTATGAAGTTTCCCTTGCCGTGTAAAAATGTTAACATCAAATAAAATGTGTATGCTTATCTCCTGTTAACCTGTCTTTTCTCAGTTTAATCCTCAGGCACAGTCACAAAACCTAAGAAGGTAGGGGAAAAGACTTTCCTCCCCTTTGCCACAAGCCCCTCCTCAGGTTTGATAGTTTGCAAAAACAGCTCTTAGAACTCAGGAAAGTGCTTCACTTACGATTACCAGTTTATTATAGAGGTTTATAATAAGGAATAACCAAACAGAAGAGATACGTTAAGCAAGTGCAAAGCCTCCATGCCCTCTCTTGGTACACCACTGTCCTAAGAACTTAATGTGGTCACCAACTTGGGAGCTCTCCAAACCCCATCATTTAAGGGTTTTTTTGGGGGGGGGTTTTGCTTGTTTGTTTGTTTTTCAGACAAGGTCTTGCTATGTCACCCAGGCTGGAGTGCAGTGGTATGATCATAGCTCACTATAGCATTGACCTCCCAGGCTCAAGTGATTCTCCCACCTCAGCCTCCTGAGTAGCTGAAACTACAGGCATGCACCACCACACCCAGGTAATTTTCGTATTTTTTGAAGAAACGTGGTTTTGCTGCATTTCCCAGGCTGGTCTCAAACTCCTGCACTCAAGCTATTGTCCCCACTTAGCCCTTCAAAGTGCGGAGATTACAAGTGTGAGCCACCACACCTGTATTAGTCAGGATTCTCTAGAGAGACAGAATTAATGGAATATATATATGTATAAAGGGGAGTTTATTAAGTATTAACTCACATGATCCCAAGACAGGGTCTTGCTAGTGGATCACTAGGAATGATGGTGAGTGGTGCCACTTCCATTTCACCCCTTAATTCCTGGACCCACGAATCCTGACTATGGGAGAAACAGTAACCTATATTAGATGCTGATTCAGAGTGTACATGGCCTTCTGGAGAACTTTGCCCCAGCCCTGAAAAGTATTGACACCTAGTTGGTGTTGTAATTGTGACTTCAAAAGGCCATTTCACCATTCTATCAATCCAGCTGCTTCAGGATGATGGAGAACATGGTAAGACCAGTGAATCCCATGAGCATGAGCCCACTGTCACACTTCTTTACCCATAAAATGAGTGCCTTGGTCAGAGGTGATGCTGTGTGGAATACCATGATGGTGGATAAGGCATTCCGTGAGTCCACAGATGGTAGTCTTGGCAGAAGCATTGCATGCAGCATAGGCAAACCCACATCCAGAGTAAGTGTCTCTTTCAATGAGACACTTACCTCTGCCCTTTCCATGATGGAAGAGGCTTAATATAATCAACCTGCCACCAGGTAGCTGGCTGATTACCCCGAGGAAGGGTGCCATATCGAGGGCTCAGTGTTGGTCTCTGCTGTGGGCAAATTGAGCCCTCAGCAGTAGCCACAGTCAGATCAGCCTTGGTGAGTGGAAGTCCATGTTTCTGAGCCCATGAGTAACCTCCATCCCTGCCACCATGGCCACTCGTTCATGGGCCCATTGGGTGATGACAGGAGTAGCTGGAGAAAGAGGCTTAGTGGTGTCCACAGAATGGATCATCCTATCCACTTGATTATCAAAATCCTCCTCCGCTGAGGTCACCCATTGGTGAGAACTCACCTGGGATACAAATATCTTCACAGTTTTTGACCACATAGAGGGATCTATCTACATACCTCTTCCCTAAATTTTTTTGTCACCAATTTTCCAATAATGTTTCTTCTGGAAGCTTCTGGAAGTCCCTGACTATCCACCAAACCATTGGCTGCAGCCCATGAATCAGTATACAATTGTACATCTGGCCATTTCTCCTTCCATGCAAAGTGTACAACCAGGTGCACTGCTCGAAATTCTGCCCACTGGGAAGATTTCCCCTCACCACTGTCCTTCAGGGATGTCCTGCTAATTTTTTTGTATTTTTAGTAGAGATGGGGTTTCAAAATGTTGGTCAGGCTGGTCTTGAACTCCTGACCTCATGATCCACCCACCTTGGACTCCCAAAGTGCTGGGATTACAGGTGTGAGCCACCGTGCCTGGCCCTAGTTACATTTTTTTAAATCAATATTTAGGGAACATAGTTCTTTCTTGTCTTTCCTTTCTTTCCTTTCCTTCCTTCTTTCTACATACCCTTATTCATGGCAAAGTGTGCCCAGACACGGTGCTGCTAATAATGGATTAGTCAGCTCATCTTCAGTGTAAGCAACACTATCAGTTTTATCTTGTAAGGAAACATCTTTTTTATGTTATTCTGATAGATGCAGGAGGAAGATAAGGGAACCTGTTCAGGGCCTTGTCTGGACATGCCTGCAATGGACTGAAGGCCTGCCTGTGCACTGGGAGAGTAGGGCGGAGCCACCTCTGAAATCACAGCTTGTGCAGGAGGGATGAGCCTGACCTCATCTGATGACATAGGACTCCTTGGGAAAAGCAGAAAAGGTGCCACAAATTCCATTTTGGGAGACTCCTCTGTTTTCCTCATGAAACCCCAAGGATTAGAAGCAGGTAGATCCCTCTCAAAATCTGTTTTTGTCTTCAAGCCATACCTGTTCACTAGGCCCTAGAAGCTACATTCTTTTGTAGCATTACCCTTAAAGGGCTCCACCCAGAGGCCAATAATCCAATTAGAAGATTGGTGAATGAAAATCTTATAGCTACTGGATCTTCTTCTGCCTGTCTGTCTAGTTATATATGTTTTATGTGTGTGATGTCTAAAATAGAGCTCTTATTGACTTAAAGAAGGATAAGCACTTAGATCAAATATGTTTTAAAGGGAAGATAAAAGCTGTGGTACCTTTTAGTTCACATAACTTTAATCTTTGAGGGATAAGAACAGCCTTAAAGATTATTGGTAAAATGCAGATGTTATCAATATGTAAATTTTTGCCTAGTGTTAAAGGATTGTTTTGAGGCGGGGTGTGGTGGCTCACGCCTGTAATCCCAGCACTTTGGGAGGCCAAGGTAGGCAAATCACAATGTCAGGAGTTCAAAACCAGCCTGGCCAACATGGTGAAACCCCATCTCTACAGACAAAAAAAATGGATGGGGGGCCCACATGCCCACTGGGAGAGTAGGGTAGAGCCACCAGGAATTAGAGCCTTATGCAGGGAGGATGAGCCTGGCCTCTTCAGCTCTTGTGTGTGATGTACTGATAATCAGTCTATGAGGTGGGAGCCAGTTAGCCAGACCCCTTTTTTTTTTTCACTGAGAGCTTTCTTTTAATAAATCCCACTCTCTTTACTTTTCATGAATCCACATCTTTTTTTTTCTTTTTTTTTTTTTTTTTTGAGACAGAGTCTTGCTCTGTCACCAGGCTGGAGTGCAGTGGCACAGTCTCGGCTCACTGCAACCTCTGCCTCCTGGGTTCAAGCAATTCTTCCACCTCAGTCTCCCGAGTAGCTGGGACCACAGGTGCATGCCACCACACCCAGCTAATTTTTGTATTTTTAGAAGAGACAGGGTTTCACCATGCTGGCCAGGCTGGTCTTGAACTCCTGATCTCAGGTGATCTGCCCGCCTCGGCCTCCCAAAGTGCTGAGATTACAGGCATGAGTCACCACATCTGGCCTGAATCCACATCTTTCAATGTGTCCACATGCATAAATTTTCCTGGCTGTGTGATAAGAACCTGGATATTACCTGAACTAGGGAGCAAAATAATCCTGCGTCAATTTTAAGAATTATGTTATGTGCCTTTTTTTTGGTCTTAGATCCAGACATAGACTGGAAGTACCTACCTTTCTTGTTAGCTTTAGTATGATGAAATGGAAATAGGAATTTCTTGACACCTTTTGACTTTTTGCACTCTTTTTTCAAAACAGTTGAAGAATAGATGATACGAATGTGTTGGCTGATTTCTCTATCTGATGCACTCAAAAATTCTGGGTAATCATCAATCTGGAAAAAAAATTAATTCACCTTATTGAAGACAAATACAACTGTTTACCTATTTTGGTGTAATAAATCCCCCAAAGCCAAGGATAAGTGTGTGTGTGTGTGTGTGTGTGTGTGTGTGTGTGTATTTGAAAACAGAGTCTTGACCTGTCACCCAGGCTGGAGTGCACTGGCATGATCTCGGCTAATTGCAATCTCCGCCTCCTGGGTTCAAGTGATTCTCCTACCTCAGCCTCCTGAGTAGCTATGATTACAGGCATGAGCCACCACACCTGGCTAATTTTTGTATTTTTAGTAGAGTCAGGGTTTCACCATGTTGGCCAGGCTGGTCTCGAACTCCTGACCTCAGGTGATCCACCCGCCTCAGCCTCCCAAAGTGCTGGAATTACAGACAGGAGCCACTGCACCTGGCCCAAGGGCAAGTTTAAACTGAGTTTTGTTTGTTTGTTTTTGTTTTTTTCCCTTCATTTTCTCCACTGGGACATCTTCCTTTTCTTGTTGTTAGGTTTCCCAATTATTTCTCTATTTGTTTTAGTACTTTCTAAAATGTGCTCAGCAACAGAACCCAAGAAACTATTTACACTATAGAATTGCTATATAAATAGCAACAGCATTTTGTTACAGTATTTGTCAAAATGAGGAAGGAGACCTTTAATCACCCTTAAGCATTTAAGACCACCTCCCCCTTGACTTCCACATTGCATTTCAATAGGGGAAGTAAAGGCTGGCAGACCAGGCACCACCTTTAATCACCCTCCTATAGATCACAGACATGGTATGGAGGAATCTTTCTGGAAGGCATTGTTTTTACTTAAACACAATCAAACCCCCACCTAAGTCACTGTACCCCACCTACTCCACGACCCAGGACTGTTTCACATGTAAATTCTAGAGTAGTAAGCGTAAGACCCTTTCACATGTAAATTCTAGAGCTGTAAACCCAAGAGGCTTTCACCTGTAATATCTAGAATTGTGAGCCTTTATAAAGGCAGAGATTTCATTTGTTAGACAAGCTTGGCTGTTAGGCAACTATGCTATCTTGCTCCGAGCCAAATAAATCACCTCTTCCTTCCCAGTGCTGTGTTAGAGAGGTCTGTTTCCCTCTGGCACTCTTGCTTCAAAAATATATCCCTCTCCACTTCCATTTTATTTTATTTATTTTTTTGAGACAGAGTCTCCTTCTGTCGCCCAGGCTGGGGTGCAGTGGCACAATCTCTGCTCACTGCAATCTCTGCCTCCTGGGTTCAAGCAATTCTTGTGCCTCAGCCTCCTGAGTAGCTGGGATTACAGGTACCTGCCATTATGCCCAGCTAATTTTTGTATTTTTGTAGAGATGGGGTTTCACTATGTTGAACATTCTGGTCTTAAACTCCTGACCTCAGGTGTTCTGCCTGCCTTGGGCTCCCAAAGTGCTGGGATTATAGGCAGGAGCCACTGTGCCCAGTCTAATTCCATTTTTAAAATAAGTTTTTCATAAAGGTCTCAAAAATGTATAATTAATTGATTTTACACTAAGATTTTTCTATGAAGGAGACTATGTCCATTTATAGGTAACAGTCTACAGAGATTCTGTGAAGGCAAACATCTAGGTTTGAACTATTGGAAATGTTCTCTCCAACATGCTCTGTTCTCTATTCTTGATTAAAAAGGGAAAAGGTCTCAATAAATAAATAGGACATTTAAATCTTCTCCGTAACAGCCTACTTCGCTTTCTATAACAAGCAGCAGTAGTATTTGATTGAAAAGCTAAGAGTGAGACAGGCTGAGGCAGGGGAATCACTAGAGCCCAGGAGTTTGCGTCTATAGTGTGCTATGATCTGTGCAGTGCACTTCTCTGTGAATAACCACTATAACCTAGTCTGGGCAACATAGCAAGACCCCATCTCTTTTTGAAAAGGTGAGAGTAGGCTGGGTGTGGTGGCTCCTGCCTGTAATCCCAGTACTTTGGGATGCTGAGGCAGTTGGATCACCTGAGGTCAGCAGTTCGGGACCAGCCTGACCAACATGGTGAAACCCTGTCTCTACTAAAGAAACAAAAAATCAGCCAGGCTTGCTGGCACGCACCTGTAATTCCAGCTACTCGGGAGTCTGAGGCAGGAGAATCACTTGAACCTGGGAGGCAGAGGTTGCAGTGAGCCGACATTGTGCCACTGTGCTCCAGCCTGGGCAACAGGGTGAGACTCTGTCTCAAAAAAAATTAATACATACACTTAAGCTTATTTTTATATTTTACAGAAAGATTATATATTTTGGTCATGTTAATGAATGTACTCATTTACAAAGTTCCTATGCTTGTGAAAGAGGTTCTTTTCAAGCATATTGCTTTCCATGTCTATTACTAAATGTTTTATTGTCACTTTGACTAACTAGGTAAACAGGTATTATTTCTCAGGCACTCATGATTCTCTCTTAAACAAAAGTCAAAATCTCCTTTAATAAACACTTGATTTTCACCTTCCACAGATAAGATTCTAAGAAAGAAATATATTAAAATCATAGGATATATTTTACATTTAAAACATCTTTGAGATTTCTCAGCGGCTTCCTAAAAAAGAAAAATACCACAAAATCTTGGTTTTTTGGCCAGGCACGGTGGCTCATACCTGTAATCCCAGCACTTTGGGAGGCCAAGGAGGACGGATCACAAGGTCAGTAGTTCGAGACCAGCCTGACCAACACGGTGAAGTCCCATCTCTACTAAAAATACAAAAAATCAGCCAGGCATGGTGGCAGGCGCCTGTAATCCCAGCTACTAGGGAGGCTGATGAAGGAGAATCACTTGAACCCGGGAGGCGGAAGTTGCAGTGAGCCGAGATTGCGCCACTGCATTTCAGCCTAGGCGACAGAGCAAGACTCTGTCTCAAAAAATATATACATGCAAAAATTAGCTGGGTGTGGTGGCGCGTGCCCATAGTCCCAGCTACTTGGGAGGCAGAGGCAGGAGAATCACTTGTACCCAGAAGGTGGAGATAGCAGTGAGCTTAGACTGTGCCATTGCACTCCAGCCTAGGTGACAGAGCGAGATTCCATCTCTAAAAAAAAAAAAAAAAAAAACCAGGGAAGGGAAAAAAAGAAAAAAGCTTGGTCTTTTAACTTATGGAAAGAGGAGGCTGGAAATAATTTGGTCTATTTACTACTGTTTCATGGTAAGAATTGTCAAGTCCAAAAAGATGTTCAGTGTTCCTTAGCTTAAATTTGTATAGGTAAGTTCTTGAGTAAGTTGTAATTGTTAAAACACGCATAATGAATGAAGAGACCCCTCAAACAGGCTTTGTGTGAGCAACATGACTGTTTATTCACCTGGGTGCAGTCGGGCTGAGTCCAAAAAGAGAGTCAGTAGCGGGCAGTGGGATTAGGAGTTGTTTTATAGGTTTGGGGTAGGCAGTGGAAAGTTACAGAAGTTACAATTTAGGGTGGTTTTTGCAAGCTGGGAGGGGGTTGTAGGGTCTAGAGTCACAAGGTTGACCAAGGTCAGTTACAAAGTCCAGTTGCCTTATCTGTTAAGGCAGGAATAAGGAACAATAGAAGAACGTCTCAAAGTTAATTAGGTGCTGCTGGGGTTGATCCTTCTTCCCCAATTCATGGTCTTCCAGTTACTTCAGATTTTCTAATTCCGGGAGGCCATCCAGAGGTGTACGTGCCGGTCACGGGAGTTGCCATGGCTCGACTTAGGGTATGGCCTATGGTGCAGCCAGTTCAAAGAACCTTGTAGTAATATCATAAATATTTCAGAAATTGCTTTATGGGAGATTTGTCAATGCTTTCGTTGCCTGTGTATCAGTCTTCATGGTGCTTTCCCTTATGATATTAGACAACTGGAATATGTATTATCAGTCATTAATTTTTTTTTTTTTTTTTTTTTTTTTGAGACAGGGTCAAGCTCTGTAGATAGGGCTGGAGTGCATTAGTGCAATCTCAGGTCACTGCAACTTCTGCCTCCCAGGCTCAAGTGATCCTCGCACCTCAGCTTCCTGAGTAGCTTGAACTACAGGCATGTGCTACCAGGCTCAGCTAATTATTTTTACTTTTTTTGTAGAGATGAGATCTCAGGCCCAGCACAGTGGCTCATGCCCATAATCCCAACACTTTTGGGGACCCAGGCGGGTGGATCATTTGAGGTCAGGAGTTTGAGACCAACCTGGCCAACATGATGAGACCCCCATCTCCACTAAAAATGTTAACATTAGCCGGGCATGATGGTGTGGTGCGCCTGTAACCCCAGCTACTCGGGAGGCTAGGGCACGAGAATCACTTGAATCTGGAGATGGAGGTTGCAGTGAGCCAAGATTGAGCCACTGCACTCCAGCCTGGGTGACAGAGGGAGACTCCATCTCAAAAAAAAAAAAAAAGAAGAAAGAAAAGAAAACCACTGCTACATACTGTACAAAGCCTCCATCACTGTAAGGTGATATGAGATTACACTCATGGTTGTCACTCAAACAAGAGGACATATTTGTGTATGTAAAAGGAAGGATGATGACAGATGTCATAAAAATAATTATGAGTAGTGGTAGAACCAAAAGATTATGTACCAAAAGTACTACGATTTCTCATGTCCCCCTTTCTCTCTTAGTGGTTCATTTAAAAATTATAATCTCGACTGGGTGCAGTGGCTCAAGCCTGTAATCCCAGCATTTTAGAAGGCTGAGGCAGACTGATTACCTGAGGTCAGGAGTTTGAGATCAGCCTGGTCAACGTGATAAAACCCTGTCTCTACTAAAAATACAAAAATTAACTGGATGTGGTGGTGCACAACTGTAATCCCAGCTACTCAGGAGGCTGAGGCAGGAGAATTGCTTGAACTCAGGAAGGGGAGGTTGTGATGAGCTGAGATTGCACCACTGCACTCTAGCCTGGGTGACATAGTGAGACTATGTCTCAAAAAAAAAAAATCATAAGCTCAGTCACAAAATTGTAGACAGAATAAAACATTAACAGAAACACTTAATTCAATGTGGACTTGAGTAAAAAGGGCAAAGTGTTAAAGAAAGGTGGTTTCTTCCTCTTTTTCTTTTTTCTTTGCTTTTGATGGAATTTGGGACATACTACCCCAAAATAGGGCACTTCGCCAGACTTAATATTTTAAGCTGAAGGAATTTGAGGAATGACATGTACAGGAAGCACTTTTTGACCTTTCTCTTAAGCAGATCATAAAATCTAGGAATAATTGTCTAACCTTCTTTTAAGGCCAGTCAGGAACCCCTCATGTGAAAGGTACCCTCCCTATATTCAGAGGAAAGGATAAAGTATCTGAACAAACAGGCCCAAGTTTCTCCAATTTGGTACACTGAGCTCATATTTTTACTTTGCCCTATTATATTTCTCCATGACTTTCCTGTCTTCATAAACCAAGCATAAAAACATTCAGGTTTAACCACTTCTTCAGATCTTCATTTCCTTATGAAGGCTCCCATGTCACATAAAACTTAAATAAATTTGTATGTTTTTTTCTTGTTAATCTATCTTTTGTTACAAGGGTCCCAAGGCAACGAACCTAAGATGAGTAAAAGGAAAAGATTTATTCCTCCCTTATACTTTTAGAAATAAGAAATTTTTCAAAAATAAAAATCTGTTTAAATAAATGTCTCTTTGCAAAGATCACAGCATGTTTGTAAAGCCAGAGAGGACCACTCAGGAGCTAAGCAAGCCTAATTTACACATCTATGGGGGGTAAAGAGTTTTCTGAAAGCTTTTCCGCTGTGAGCACTATATAAAAGCTTAATCCAATGAACATGTTCTCAGTGCCTGAAAGAGGCTCTTTTTTTTTTTTTTTTAAGATGGAGTCTGGTTCTGTAGCCCAGGCTGGAGTACAGTGGCATGATTTTGGCTCATTGCAACCTCCTCTTCCCGGGTTCAAGCAAATCTCCCTGCCTCACCCTCCTGAGTAGCTGGGATTATAGGCACCCATCAACACATCTGGCTAATTTTTTGTATTTTTGGTAGAGATGGGGTTTCACCAAGTTGGTGATCCGCCTGCCTTGGCCTCCCAAAGTGCTGGGATTACAGGTGTGAGCCACCTCGCCCAGTGAAAAGAAGCTCTTAAGAGGGACAAAGCTGAATTCAATACCTTGCTAGCAATTTAGTTTAGAGACAGTATTATGTTAATGGAAAATTTCTGAATTTACGTCAGAGACATTTTTAGAAAATTCAAAAACCAGGCTGGGTACGGTGGTTCACGCCTGTAATCCCAGCACTTTGAGAGGCCGAGATGGGCGGATCATGAGGTTAGGAGTTCAAGACCAGCCTGACAGTGAAACCCCATCTGTAATAAAAATACAAAATTAGGAGGTGGAGGTTACAGTGAGCCAAGGTCACACCACTGCACTACACAGCCTGGTGACAGAGCAAGTCTCTATCTCAAAAAATAAGAAAATTAACTGGCTGGGTACGGTGGCTCACGCCTATGATCCTAGAACTTTGGGAGGCTGAGGTGGTCGGATTGCTTGAGGCCAGGGGTTTGAGACCAACCTGGCCAACATGGTAAAACCCCATCTCTACAAAAAATACAAAAATAAGCTGGGTGTGGTGGCAGGCACCTGTCATCCAGCTACTCAGGAGGCTGAGGCAGAAGAATCGCTTGAACCCGGGAGACAGAGGTTGTAGTGAGCCGAGATCATGCCATTGCACTCTAGCCTGGACGACAGAGCAAGACTCTGTCTGAAAAAAAAAAAAAGAAAGAAAGAAAGGAAAAGAAAATTCAAAAACCAAAGCCTCCATTTAATCCCAAAATGTGAAAAAAATAGATAGATAGATAGATAGATAGATGATAGGTAGATAGGAAGAATATTGTAATGATCCTATAGAATAATTTTGTTTAAAATGTTCTAACTGTCCTACAATAAGCTCAAAGTATGGTGAGTAAAATTCTATTTTGGATGGATATTTAGCTTATTGAAGTTGAAAATAAGTTAAGAGTTTTCATGTTTCGTATAATATCGAATTTATGTTTTTAGGACTGTTTATGAAAGTTGAAAAAACTGCCTTTCTCCAGACCCTTTTTAGCACAGGCAATAATATTTAAGTAATATACATCTGAAAATAATTTTAAAAGTCCGAATCAAGACACATACATTTTTTTTCCTAAGAATTGCTAACAAAAAATCTTTGGTATAACAATGAAATTACCCTATTTATGTATATTTGATAAATCAACTCTTTTAAGTTTGATTGCATACAATTATTTTTGGGGGCCGGGCATGGTGTCACACCTGTAATCCCAGCAGTTTGGGAAGCTGAGGTGGGCGGATCACCTGAAGTTGGGAGTTTGACACCAGGCTGGCCAACATGGTGAAACTGGTCTGTACTAAAAATGCAAAAATTAGCCAGGTATGGTGGCACGTGCCTGTTATCCCAGCTACTTGGGAGGCTGAGGCAGGAGAATCGCTTGAACCTGGGAGTCAGAGATTGCAGTGAGCCAAGATCGCACCACTCCACTCCAGCCTGGTAGACAAAGTGAGACTCCGTCTCAGGGAAAAAAAAAAAAAAGTTATTATTGGCCCAGAACTGTACTTGTATATCCCACTAATATAAATGGTAATGTTTGAGGTAATTGAACCAGATCAACTCCATCTTGAATAGGGGCTGGGTAAAATGAGGCTGAGACCTGCTGGGCCGGATTCCTAGGAGGTTAAGGCATTCTATAATAAGTCACAGGATGAGATAGGAGCTCAGCACAAGATACAGGTCATAAAGACCTTGCGGATAAAACAGGTTACAGTAAAGAAGTCAATTAAAACCTACCAAACCAAGATGGTGATGAGAGTGATCAATGGTCATCCTCACTGCTACACACCCACCAATGCCATGACAGCTTACAAATGCCATGGCAACCTCAGGAAAGTTACCCTACATAGTCTAAATAAAGGAGACATGAAAAATCCACCTTTTGTTTAGCATACAATCAAGAAATAACCATAAAAATGGGCAACCAGCAGCCCTGGGGGCTGCTCAGCCTATGGAATAGCCATTCTCTTATTCCTTTACTTTCTTAATAAACTTGCTTTCACTTTACTCTGTGGTCTCGCCTTGAATTCTTTCTTGTGCGACATCCAAAAACCCTCTCTTGGAATTTGGATCAGGACCCCTTTCTAGTAATAGCAACTAGCTGTCTTTTCTCATTAGAAACTGGGGCTGGGGAAGTTGGAGTTAGTTGCAAATGGTCTCTAAGGTTCTCATACCTTGTAAATTATAGCATTTTCTAATATTTGGCCTAACTTGCTTTGGAAGGTGCTGTTACCAGAAAGCAGTCCCAATCCAGAACTCAAGAGAGGGTTCATGTATCGGGCACAAGAAAGAGTTTTTTGTATTCTTTAGTAGAGACGGGGTTTTGCCATGTTGGCCAGGCTGGTCTCAAACTCCTGACCTCAGGTGATTCTCCCGCCTCGACCTCCTAAAGTGCTGGGATTACAGGCATAAGGCACGGCGCCTGACCTTGGCTGGCTTCTTTACTGCAACCTGTTTTATCAGCAAGGTCTTTATGACCTGTATCTTTTTTTTTTTTTTTTTTTTTAAAGATAGGGTTTCACCATATTGGTCAGGCTGGTCTCGAACTCCTGACCTCAGGTGATCCGCCCACCTCAGCCTCCCAAAGTGCTGGGATTACAGGCGTGAGCCACTGCGCCCGGCTACGACCTGTATCTTATGTCGACCTCCTATCCTATCCTGTGAATTAAAATGCCTTAACCTACTGGGAATGCAGCCCAGTAGCTCGGCCTCATTTTACCCAGCCCCTATTTCAAGATAGAATTGTTCTAGTTTAAACACCTCTGACAGTGCTAAATGTATAACCCCCAAGTGGTTTGGAACCAAATGATGCACCAACTACTGTTCTCGCAGTAAAATCTGGGCACTGAGAAAACTCTAAGACAACCATGTTACCTGTATGAAGGAAAAAACTATGCTGGCACGGCCGGGCATGGTGGCTCACGCCTGTAATCCCAGCACTTTGGGAGGCCGAGGTGGGCAGATCACGAGGTCAAGAGATCGAGACCATCCTAGCCATGATGAAACCCCATCTCTACTAAAAATACAAAAATTAGCCGGGTGTGGTGGCACGCGCCTGTAGTCCCAGGTACTCTGGAGGCTGAGGCGGAAGAATTGCTTGAACCCAGGAGGCGGAGGTTGCAGTAAGCCGAGATTGTGCCACTGCACTCCCACCTGGTGACAGAGCAAGACTCCGTCTCAAAAAAAAAAAAAAAACTAAGCTGGCTCCCTAGCAAGGTGCACCTTTTTTCAATCTGTAAGGCTAAAAGGATAGATAAATTGGCCTCTGAGTAACTGAAGTCACACACTCACTTATGCAGGCCCTGCATGCCTATGAGAGTAACGGAACACCAAAGTTCAGGTGAGCTTCCCTGGTTAGCAACACTTTGTATATGTTGTCTTATGTTGCTGGGAGAAGTAAGCAGATCTGTGCTGCTCCACTGAAAAGGGACACCTGGCAGCTTGCACCTAGTTCTCTTGGATTTCATCTCATGCACCTTTCTCTTTACTAACTTTAATGTGTATCCTTTCGCTGTAGTAAGTGTCGCTGTGAATATAACAATGTTTCTGAATCCTGTGAGTCCTTTTAGCTGAGACCACCTCAGCCTGTATTTCACTGTCCATATCATTATCAGCATTTTGGTCAAAGCCATTCAACAAGTCTCTAGGAAGTTCCAAACTTTCCCACATTTTCCTGTCTTCTGCTGAGCCCTCCAAACTGTTCCAACCTCTGCCTGTTACCCAGCTCCAAAGTTGCTTTCACATTTTCAGGTATCTTTTCAGCAGCGTCCCACTCTACTGGTACCAATTTACTGGACTAGTCAGTTTTCATGCTGATGATGAAGACATACCCGAGTCTGGGCAATTTACAAAAGAAAGAGGTTTACCAGACTCAGTTCCACATGGTCCTCCGCCTCCCAGGTTCCAGTGATTCTCAAGCCTCAGCCTCCTGAATAGCTGGGATTACAGGCGCACGCTCACCATGCCCAGCTAATTTTTGTATTTTTAGTAGAGACGGGGTTTCACCATGTTGGCCAGGCTGGTCTCAAACTCCTGACCTCAGGTGATCCACTGGCCTCAGCCTCCCAAAGTGCTGAGATTACAGGCATGAGCCACTGTGCCTGGCATTTTTTTTTTTTTTTTTTGAAACAAGGTCTTGCTCTTTTGTTCAGGCTGGGATACAATAGCACAATCATGGCTACTGCAGCCTCAACCTGCTTGGTTCAAGTGATATTCCCACCTCAGCATCCCAAAGTGCTGAGACTGTAGCAGGAGCGGCCGGGGGAAACGGATCTCTCGGACACCAAATACAGGAGGAAGGAGGGTTTATTCGGCCGGGAGCAAGGTGGCATAGTTGCCTAACAGGGAAGCTCCCCTCACAAAGGAAGGTTCTGCCTTTATATAGGCTTATACTTTAGACGTTACACGTGGAAGAATCTTAGGTTTCTAGCTTAACATATGAAAAGGGTCTCAGTTTACAGTCTCAGGAATTACATATGAAAAGGGTTTCAGTTTACAGTTTTAGGAATTACATATGAAAGAGTCTCTGTTTACAGTCTCAGGAATTACATATGAAAAGGGTTTTGGTTTACAGTCTCAGGAATGACATATGAAAAGGTTTCAATTTACAGTCTTAGGAATGAAAAGGTTTCAGTTTACAGTCTTAGGAATGAAAAGGGGAAGTTGATCTGAGATGCCTGGGTCTCCCTCTTCAAGATTACAGGCATGAGTCACCATGCGCAGCCTAAGAAGAGATACCCTACTACACAAACATACTTACTAAAACAAATGTCACACAACCCACAAAAATTCCAAATTTCCTAATTACTGAATTGACCCATTTTGTTTATGTGGTGTCAAATTTCTTCATTTCTCATGGATTCTCATGAATCATCCACCTATGGAGTTTCCTGTCAAAGGCCTAACATCAAAGAGAGATTGAAACATGAAAGAAGACCTCAGACTATGAAAGCCTAAAAAATGAATTTAACACAAAAGAATGCACACAGGTCAGGATTAAAATCACTTGGAAATCAGAATTATGAGTGGACCATATTAAAGTGTTCTAAAGGAAAGCCATCAGGCAGACAGCAATCTCATCTAACAGGAATGAATTATTCTAATTAAATTCTTATGGGCCAATTCATTCTATTATTCCCTATTATTAAGTACATCATCACTGTTAAAACATGTGCTCTGGGCCGGGCACGGTGGCTCACGCCTGTAATCCCAGCACTTTGGGAGGCCGAGGAGGGTGGATCACGAGATCAAGTGATCGAGACCATCCTGGTCAACATGGTGAAACCCCGTCTCTACTAAAAATACAAAAAATTAGCTGGGCATGGTGGTGCGTGCCTGTAATCCCAGCTACTCAGGAGGCTGAGGCAGGAGAATTGCCTGAACCCAGGAGACAGAGGTTGTGGTGAACCAAGATCGTGCCACTGCACTCCAGCCTGGGTAAGAGGAGCGAAACTCCGTCTCAAAAAAAAACAAAAAAAAAAATATGCTCTGAATGAAGAGAACCCCCTAAACAGGCTTTGTGTGAGCAACATGGCTGTCTATTCACCTGGGTGCAGGTAGGCTGAGGCCAAAAAGGGCATCAGCGAAGGGCGGTGGGATAGGAGTTGGTTTTATAAGTTTGGAGCAAACAGTGGAAAGTTACAGAAGTTACTTTAAAGCTGTTTTTTGCAAGCCGAGAGGGGTCACAGGTTTGCAAGCTGGGAGGGGGTCATAGGGTGTGGCGTCACGAGGTTGGCCAAGGTCAGTTACAAAATCCTATGGCCTTGTCTATTGAGACCGGAATAGGAAACAATACAGAATGTCTTAAAGTTAAGTAGGTGCCACAGGGGTTGATCATTTCTTCCCTCTTCCAGTTACTTTAGATTTTCCAGGAACTCATCTGGAGTGTCCATGCAGGTCACAGAGGTTAACATGGTCCTCTTTCATGTTTGGGGTATTTATTGTTAAAGTAACAAAGCTGGGTAAGAATTTAGAGACTAATAAGTACTGCCCTTATTTCTTGAGCCAATGTGAGGACCAGTCATTATACTCGTAGAACTCCTGATCTATACAGCATTGGAGGGCAGACTCATTTGAATATATACATATATATTTTTAGACTGAGTTTCACTCTTGTTGTCTAGGCTGGAGTACAATGGCACAGTCTCCGCTTACTACAACCTCCACCTCCTAAGTTCAAGTGATTCTCCTGCCTCAGCTTTCCAAGTAGCTGGGATTACAGGCGCACGCTCACCATGCCCAGCTAATTTTTGTATTTTTAGTAGAGACGGGGTTTCACCATGTTGGCCAGGCTGTTCTCCAACTCCTGACTGCAAGTGATCCACCCGCCTCGGCCTCCCAAAGTGCTAGGATCACAGGCGTGAGCCACTGTGCCCAGCCTTAAAACATATTTTTTGTTTGTAACTCTTTTTATCTCCTATCTAATTAAAAGACCACTAAGCAGTACTTGTAAATCTGTATTGATGGGGACACAATGTATAAAATGTACTCTGTGTGACAATAATAGCACGAAGGAAAGGGACAGAACAGAGCTATAAAGAAGCAAAAATTTTTATATATTATTGAAATCAAGCTGATAATAATCCGAACTAGATCGTTACAAAATAAGAGGCTGGCTGGGCATGGTGGCTCACTCTGGGTTTAAGCAATTGTCCTACAGTGGCTCGATCTCAGCTCACTGCAACCTCTGCCACACAAGTTCAAGCAATTCTTCTGCCTCAGCCTCCCTAGTAGCTGGGATTACAGCCCCGTGCCACTACACCCAGCTGATTTTTTTTATGTTTAGTAGAGACATGGTTTCACTGTCTTGGCCAGGCTGGTTTTGAACTCGTGACCTTGTGATCCACCCGCCTCCACCTACCAAAGTGCTGGGATTGCAGGTGTAAGTCACCACGCCCAGCCAAGAATATCTTATACTATACACAAAAATCAACTCAAAATGGATTAAAGACTTAAATGTTAATAACTGAAACTGTAAAAGTCCTATAAGAAAATCCAGAAAGTGGCTGGGCATGATGGCTCAAGCCTGTAATCCCAGCATTTTGGGAGTGGGAGGCATGCAGATCACCTGAGATCAGGAGTTTGAGACCAGCCTGGACAACATGTTGAAACCTGGACTCTACAAAAAATACAAAAATTAGCTGGGCATGGTGGTGTGCACCTGTAATCCCAGCTACTTGGGAGGCTTAGACAGGAGAATTGCTTGAACCCAGGGCAGTGGAGGTTGCAGTGAGCCGAGATCGTGCCACTGCACTCCAGCCTGGGTGACAGAGCGAGACTCCATCTGAAATTAAATAATAATAATAATAAAAATACAGGGGGAAAGTGTCATGATATTGGTCTTGGCAATGATTTTCTTTCTTTTTTTTTTTTTTTTGAGATAGAGTCTTGCTCTGTTGCATGCGCCATCACACCCGGCTAATTTTTGTATTTTCGTAGAGACGGAGTTTCACTATGGTGGCCAGGCTGGTCTCAAACTACTGACCTCAAGTGATCCTCCCACCTCGGCCTCCATAGTGCTAGCATTACAGGCATGAGCTACCATGCCTGGCCGTTTACATAGTACTTTCTATGTTTAAAATCTGTTTTAAGCATTTTTTAAAAAATTTTTTAAAAAACAAAGACGGGGTTTCACCATGTTGGTCAGGCTGGTCTTGAACTCCCGACCTCAGGTGATCCGCCTGCCTTGGCCTCCAAAGTGCTCAGATTACAGGCGTGAGCCATCACGCCCGGTCTAAGCAGTTTTTGTACGTCTACTCATTTGATCTTCATACCTACCCTAGAAGATAAGTATGTTATAGTTGAAGAAACTGAGGCATAGAGAAGTTAAGGGATTTGTCCAAGAGTATATAAAACCCAATAGTTCATTTATGAACAATTATTGAGAACATGCTATTAAACTATGTTTTTTACCTTTGTTAAAAAAAAAAAAAAAAAACCCTAAGAGTTTAATCATATAAACTGATTTGGAGTTTAGCAAAACAGTTCATTTTTTGATAATTTAAATTTGAAAGTATTCCATGGCAATGTTTTATTGTGAAATATGTCTGACTACCTATTATTTTATCCTAAATCTTAAGCTGTAGGAAATGGTTCGAATTTAATGATCTTGACGCTTTTAGAATCTTAGCAATTCTCACGGCCGGGCACTGTGGCTCAGGCCTATAATCCCAGCACTTTGGGAGGCCGAGGCAGGTGGATCATGAGGTCAAGAGATCGAGACCATCCTGATTAACATCTTAGAGATGATGTCATGAGGTGAAACCTCGTCTCTACTAAAAATACAAAAATCAGCTGGGCATGGTGGCGCACGCCTGTAATCCCAGCTACTCAGTAGGCTGAGGCAGGAGAATTGCTTGAACCCAGAAGGCTGAGGTTGCGGTGAGCCAAGATCTCGCCATTGCACTCCAGCCTGGGTAACAAGAGCGAAACTCTGTCTCAAAAAAAACTACTTCATTTAAGCCGCGCGCGGTGGCTCACACCTGTAATCCTAGCACTTTAGGAGGCCGAGGTGGGTGGATCACCTGAGGTCAAGAGTTCAAACCAGTCTGCCCATCATGGTGAAACCCCATCTTTAAAAAAAAAAAAAAAAAAAAGAATCTTAGCAATTCTCCTGCCTCAGCTTCCCAAGTAGCTGGGATTACAGGCACATGCCACCATGCAATTTTTTTTAGGTATTTTTGAGAGTTTTGCTCTTATTGCTCAGGCTGAAGTGCAATGGCATGATGTTGGCTCACTGCAACCACTGCCTCCAGGTTCAAGCAATTCGCCTGGGATTACAGGCACATGCCAGCTAATTTTTGTATTTTTAGTAGAGACAGAGTTTCACCATGTTGGCCAGGCCGGTCTTGAACTCCTGACCTCAGGTGATCCACCTGCCTCCACCTCCCAAGTGCTGGGATTACAGGCATAAGCCACCATGCCCAGCTTGGCTCTACTAAGTTTCTATTTGAGTTTAGACATATTGTAGAAAGCTGATCAGCCCAGGTGGCTGGGGCTCTTTGAGCCCCTCCTCTACGTGGGCCAGGAAAAAAAAAAAAGAAAGCTGATCAAGCACATGCTTTTCCCTCCTTCTGGAACATGCTTTCCATTTTTCTCTGCCTAGAAACTTTTAATCATTCTTAAGACCAAGCTTTTTACTTCCTGGATGAAACTTTACCTGTATCATGCCTTCAACAGAATATGTCAGTCTCTCTTCTGGATTCTCACAATATTCTGCTTATTATATCAGTTCTCACATTTCATTATCATTATCTGCTTACAACTGTTTTTCTTCTTCCTCATTTGCTTGCCTCCTGCCCTAAGTTATGAGTTACTCAAAAACAGGTATCATTTTTTATTCACTTTTATGTTTTTGGTCCCTGATAATTCAAAACATTGGTGGAATACTCCATGTTAAATCTAATATTGAGGCGGACAGATAGCTTGAGCCCAGGAGTTTGAGAACAGCCTAGGCAATATGGCAAAACTCTGTCTCTACAAAACATATGAAAAATTGCTTGGGCAACAGCACAAGACCCTGTCTTGAAAAAAATAAAGAAAACAAAATCGAATATCCATTTAATGGAAGTGCACAATGTAAAGAAAAGTTTGGAGATCAACTGGAAAACAATTTAAAGATCACTTTACTCAATGGAACATTATGTAGTGAAGGTTAAGGCCCAGCAAGTGCTAAATTGTGAGACATCTTTCAGCTTCTATGGTCCTTTCAGGAACCAACTTCTCTGCACAGCAAGCCCTAACTCTCCAGTCTGCATTAAAGGAAGGAAAGCAAGTAATAAATTACTTATTGCAATTAATATTGCAATTTAATGAATTATCACTTCCAAGAGTATTTTTAAAAAATCTAAAAGAGGACCAACCAGTGGTAAACCCAAAGGATTGAATCTACCGATACATTTTGTGGGGGGGTTAAACTTTATTTTTTTATCTTCTTGTTCATGTTCTCTCATGAAAATCTACTAAAAGTGTTCAATATATGGAAACATTCTGAGTAGCTTTTTTCCAAATTAAACCGCATTCACATTGTACATAAGCTTAGTCCTAAGTAGAAACTATTTTTACATTTGGAACTTGGCAAATTGTCATAATTAAAAACCTCATTGCCATCTCTACCAGGTGGTCTTTTTTTCCATTATGTTCTACCTGGGCCTTACTGTAGCAATCCCTAGGGAAGTCTGGGTAGATGAGCTATTTTTAGAATCTATGACTATTGCTGGCATGACTACTTCATCCCCTCCTCCCTCAATAGCTAATGCCCAGGAACGTGGAATTTGCATACTAATGTAATTATGTTGTCTCTATTGCAAAACCTAAAAACTTCTTTTTTTTGAGACGGAGTCTCGCTGTGTCACCAGGCTAGAGTGCAGTGACGTGATCTCAGCTCACTGCAACCTCCACCTCTGAGTTCAAGCAATTCTCCTTCCTCAGCCTCCTGAATAGCTGAGACTACAGGCATGTGCCACCACGCCCTGCTAATTTGTGTATTTTTAGAAGAGATGGGGTTTCACCATGTTGGCTAGGATGGTCTCAATCTCTTGATCTCATGATCCGCCATGGTGGTGCGCACCTGTAGTCATAGCTACTCGGGAGGCTGAGGCAGGAGAATCACTTGAACCCAGGAGGTGGAGATTGTGGTGAGCTGAGATCATGCCATTGCACTCCAGCCTGGGCAACAGAGCAAGACTCCATCTCAAAACATAAAAAAAATTTTTTGGCTGGGCGCGGTGGCTCACGCCTGTAATCTCAGCACTTTGGGAGGCCGAGGTGGGCAGATCACCTGAGGTCAGGAGTTCAAGACCAGCCTGGCCAACATGGTGAAACCCTGTCTTTAAAAAAAAAAAAAAAGTTTCTAGGTTTTGATTGGGCGTGATGGCTCACTCCTGTAATCCCAGCACTTTGGGAGGCCAAGGCGGGCAGATCACTTGAGTCCAGGAGTTTGAGACCAGCCTGGGAAATATAGCAAAACCCCATCTCTACAAAAAATAGCTGAGCATGGTGGACTGTGCTTGTAATCCCAGCTACTCAGGAGGCTGAGGTTGGAGGATCACCTGAGCATGGGAAGTCTAGGCTGCAGTGAGCTGAGATCTTACTATTGCAATCCAGCATGGAGAACAGAGTCTCAAAAAAAAAAAAGTCCAAGAAAAACCAAATAGTATCTCTTTTGCTTAATTGCATTTTCCTGATTATAATTGAGAGAACCAAAAAAAAAATTTTTTTGAGACATCTCCAAGGCTGGAATGCAGTGGCATGATCTCGGCTCACTGCAATCTCCACCTCCCGGGTTCAAGGGGTTCTCCCATCTTAGCCTCCTGAGTAGCTGGGATTATAGATGTGCACCACTATGCCCAGCTAATTTTTGTATTTTTAGTAGGAGATGGGATTTCACCATGTTGGCCAGGCTGGTCTTGAACTCCTGACCTCGTGATCTGCCCCCTTGGCCTCCCAACATGCTAAGATTACAGGCATGAACCACAGTGCCTGGCCCAAATATTTATTTTTCATGTGATGGACACTTCTCTTCCCCCCTTCATAATATAGGTAAATGTGCTGATAAAATGCAAAAAAAAGAAAGAAAGAAAGAAAAAAAACTTGATTAAAAAAAAAGTCTACAACTGCAAATCAACCAAATAGGAGCTTTGTCCTTCATTATGCCTTTACCCATTCAACCAGTATACATTGAACTGATATTTGCTAGGCCTGGTTTACAAAGATGACTAAGATATTGGGTGAAGACAAAAATGAATCCAGCTAATTATAAGGCACTGAGTTAACTGCTATAATAGACGTAGGTTCAAAATGCATGCCTGGAAAAATAGCATTCGTCCTTCAAATTTCTGCAAAGTAATAACAACTAGGATTGACTGCTTGTTCTGACCTATTCAACTGTGCTAAATGTCTCACATGAATGATCTCAACTGATCTTCACAACAACCTTAAGAGGTAGTTCTTATTATTTTCTCAATTTCATAGATGAAGGAACTGTGACAGAGAGAAGTTAAGTAGTTTTTCCAAGGTTTTGGCAGGACTGGGATTTGAAGACCAGCAATCTGACTTCAGAGGCTGTGCTCTTAGGCACCTTACACTGTTCTACCTCCTTAATCTATTCTGTTTACGACCCCTTCCTCTTTCCGATCAAAATCAGAAGACAGTATTTTGTGGTATCATAGCATTTTTTAAAAAATAGAGATGGGGTTTCTCCATGTTGGTCAGACTGGGTCTCGAACTCCAGACCTCAGGTGATCCACCTGCCTTGGCCTCCCAAAGTGCTGGGATTACAGGCAAGAGCCACTGCACCCGGCCGTTATTATAGTATCCTAGAAATATCTTTATTGGAGATTCTACTATTTTCAACTATTATGTTCCAGTGACTGTCTCCTTTAGAAAAGGATTGTATTATTATTTTTTAGACTGCATAGCAAGTAGTAGGTGTTCAATAATGTCACCAAGGATTAAACAAGTGATTAAAAATGTGATGATCTTGGCTAGGCACGGTGGCTTATGCCTGTAATCCCAGCACTTTGGGAGGCCAAGGTGGGCAGATCATATGAGGTCAGGAGTTTGAGATCAGCCTGACCAACATGGAGAAATCTTGTTTCTACTGAAAATACAAAATTAGCTGGGTGTGGAGCCGGGCGCGGTGGCTCACACCTGTAATCCCAGCACTTTGGGAGGCTGAGGTGGGCGGATCACCTGCGGTCAGGAGTTGGAGACCAGCCTGACCAATATGGTGAAACCCCATCTTTTTTTTTTTTTTTTTTTTTTTTTTTTTTGAGACGGAGTTTCGCTCTTGATACCCAGGCTGGAGCGCAATGGCGCGATCTCGGCTCACCGCAGTCTCCGCCTCCTGGGTTCAGGCAATTCTCCTGCCTCAGCCTCCTGAGTAGCTGGGATTACAGGCACGCGCCACCGTGCCCAGCTAATTTTTTGTATTAGTAGAGACGGGGTTTCACCATGTTGACCAGGATGGTCTCGATCTCTTGACCTCGTGATCCACCCGCCTCGGCCTCCCAAAGTGCTGGGATTACAGGCTTGAGCCACCGCGCCCGGCGAAACCCCATCTTTAAAAAAAAAAAAAGCTGGGTGTGGCAGCACATGCCTGTAATCCCAGCTACTCAGAAGGCTGAGACAGGAGAATAGCTTGAACCTGGGAGGCGGAGGTTGCGGTGAGCCCAGATCACACCGTTGCACTCCAGCCTGGGCAACAAGAGCGAAACTCTCTAAAAAAAAAAAAAAAAAAGTGATGATCTCAATTGCCTTGAAGAAAGACAAAACTATCCATGGCAAGCAAACAGGCCAGGCTGTAAAAGGTGCATTTGATCATTTGTTGCATGTTCAAGAGGCCTCATAGAGCTTGGGATACCTAGAGAGGAAGGGGTGGTGGGGAGGGGTGCAAGGATAAGGAGAAAGAGAGGCAAGGGCTGCTGGAGTTGACAGATTTTCTTTCCTGAAGGGGACGGGATGGCTTTGAACGACAGTGATCCATAGGAAATTTATAGACTGCTCTGTGTATTTGTTCTCACACTTAAAAACATGTCTAACTGGCTGGGCATGGTGGCTCATGCCTGTAATCCCAACACTTTGGGAGTCCAAGGTGGGTGGATCACCTGAAGTCAGGAGTTTGAGACCAGCCTGGCCAACATGGTGAAACCCTGCTTCTACTAAAAATACAAAAATTAGCTGGGTGTGGTGGTGAGTGCCTGTAATCCCAGCTACTTGGGAGGCTGAGGCAGGAGAATCGCTTGAACTCAGAAAGCAGAAGTTGCAGTGAGCTGAGGTCACATCACCACACTCCAGCTTGGGCAAGAAAGTGAGACTCCTGCTCAAAAAATAAAAATAAAAAAGCGTCTAACCTTAGAAGGGCTTAAATAGTATTCTGATGCACCCAACAGCAGAACTCTAGTGAACTCTTTCAAAAGTAACTTTTAAAGAAAATGTCAGCCTTTTATAAAATCTCTGCCCAAGTAACTTGGAAACTCATTTTTTTGAGGAAATGAACCACATCAAACATGTACTGAGATCTCAAGTGCACTTTAAGCTCATTTTTGCTGGAAGGGAAATCTCACTTGTACCCTTCTTCAAGACAAACATGTGTAGAGTCTGGTCTAACTTTTTGTTGCTGTTACCTTGAATTTTTTTTTTTTTTTGAATCAAAGTCTCACTCTGTCGCCCATGCTGGAGGGCAGGGGCGTGATCTTGGCTCACTGAAACCTCCACCTCCTGGGTTCAAGCCATTCTCCTGCCTCAGCCTCCTAAGAGCTGGGATTACAGGTGCACACCACTGCACCCAGCTATTTTTTTTGTATTTTTAGTAGAGATGGGGTTTCACCATCACCATGTTGGCCAGGTTGGTCTTGAACTCCTGATCTTAGGTGATCCACTCACCTTGACCTCCCAAAGTTCTGGGATTACAGCATGAGCCAATGTGCCTAGTCTAATTATTTTTTCCTTTGTGAGGGGAATAGAATTTTTATCTGTATTATTTGTAAGGGCTTTTTCCTCCCTGAGCTAACTGTGACATATGTCAGGAACTAGAGTTAATCTGGCCTAACATGGAACAAGGAAGGCTGGGGCTCAGAGGCATAAAGGACTTTATTCATCCTAACATCAGTACTTGAGATATTTTGCAGATCCTAAACTTGATGTATCAGCTGGTACCACTCAGGTCGATTAACTGGCTCATCTGATCTTGTGGCCCCCACCCAGGAACTGACTCAGTATAGGAGGACTGCTTCAATTCCCTATGATTTCATCTCCTACCTAAACAATCAGCACTTCTGGCTCCCTGGCTTCCCACCCCACACTCACCAAGTTGTCCTTAAAAACTCTGATCCCTGAATGCTCAAGGAGACTGATTTGAGTAACAACAATAAAACTCAAGACTACTGCACAGCCTGCTCTGCTCTACATGAATTATTCTTTCTCTAGTGCGATTCCCCTGTCTTAATAAATTGGTTCTGTTTAGGCAGTGGGCAAGGTGAATCCACTGGGCAATTACAAACTTTAGAATCCTCTTGAGGTAGGAGGATCATTTGAGGACAGGAGTTCCAGACCAGCCTGAGAAACATGGCAAAACCCCCATGGCAGCCTCCCAAAGTGCTAGGATCTCTACTAAATAAATTAAATTAATGTGTTGGCAGGACTTTCTGGGAACTCTAAGGGAAAATCCATTTCCTTGCCTTTTCTAGCTTCTACAGGCCACCTACATTCCTTGGCTAAAGATCTTCTTCCACCTTCAAAATTAACAATGGCTAGTCAAGTTTTTCTCATGCTGCATCAATCTGCCACTGACTCTTCTGCCCCTCTCTTTCCACTTAAAAAAATTTTTTTTATTATTTCGATAATAAAATGGCAAAGAAGGTGATTGTAAATGATAAATATATATATATATATTGAGACAGAGTGTCACTCTGTTGTCCAGGCTGGAGTGCAATGGCGTGATCTTGTCTCACTGCAACTTCCTCCTCCCAGGTTCAAGCAATTCTCCTGTCTCAGCTTCCTGAGTAGCTGGGATTACAGGTGTGTGCTACCATGCCCGGACATTTTTTATATTTTCAGTAGAGATGGGGGTCTCACCATGTTAGCCAGGCTGGTCTTGAACTCCTGACCTCGTGATCCGCCCACCTCAGCCTCCCAAAGTCCTGGGATTACAGGTGTGAACCACCTTGCCCGGACTCTTCCACCTTTAAAGATGTCTTTATGGCTGGGCTAAGTAGCTCATACCTGTGATCCCCAAACTTTGGCAGGCCGAGGCAGGTGGATCACCTGAGGACAAGAGTTCGAGACCAGCCTGGCCAATACAAAAATTAGCTGGGCATGGTGGCAAGTGCCTGTAGTCCCAACTAGGGAGGCTGAGGTGAGAGAATTGCTTGAATCCAGGAGGCAGAGGTTCAGTAAGCTGAGATTGCACCACTGCACTGCAGCCTGGGCAACACAGCAAGACTCTATCCAAAAAGATGTCTTCACATTGAGCCCACCCAGATAATCCAAATTAATTTTCCTATTTTAAGGACAAATGATTAGCAACTTTATTTATTTATTTATTTATTTATTTTTGAGATGGAGTTTCGCTCTTGTTACCCAGGCTGGAGTGCAATGGCGTGATCTCGGCTCACCGCAACCTCCGCTTCCTGGGTTCAAGCAATTCTCCTGCCTTAGCCTCCTGAGTAGCTGGGACTACAGGCATGCGCCACCATGCCCAGCTAATTTTTGTATTTTTAGTAGAGACGGGGTTTCACCATGTTGGCCAGGATGGTCTCAATCTCTTGACCTCGTGATCCACCTGCCTCGGCCTCCCAAAGTGCTGGGATTATAGGCATGAGCCACCGCGCCCGGACCAATTAGCAACTTTAATTCCATCTGCAACCTTAATTCTCCTTTTTCATGTAATGTAACATAGTCATGGGTTCCGGGGATTTAGCCTGTGGTTATCTTTGAGGTTTAATTATTCTGCCTATCACAACTTCTAAAGTTGAACTATATTGTGTAAGATAGACATTCAAGTTACCAGCAATGTTGAAAGCTTAGATTTCTTCAAGACATTTATAGACATTACGCATTTTTTATGCCTGAAAGGTAAATCTTGTACATAAAGCATGAACAAATAAATTGGTATCCTTTTTCATAGGATTCTTGGCTCAGGGCCTAAGGAGCTTTACAGTACTTTTTAGATTCTCACAGGTTGCAAATAATAATAATAATAAAATAACAAGCCGGAAGCAGTGGCTCATGCTTGTAATGCCAACACTTTGGAAGGCCAAGGCTGGTGGATCGCTTGAGCCCAGCAGCCTAGGCAACATGGCAAAAACCTATCTCTAAAGAAAATAGAAAAATTAGCCGGGCATGGTGGCCTGGGCCTGTGGTCTCAGCTACTCAGAAGGCTGAGGCAGAAGAATCACTTGAGCCAGGGAGGCAGAGGTTGCAGTGAGCTGAGATCAGGCTACTGCACTTCAGCCTGGGCAACAGAGCAAGACCCTGTCTCCAAAAACAAAACCAACCAACCAAACAAACCCCAAGAGATATAGAACACTGTTGACATATATAAATGTCTCTTTCGGAGGAGAGTAACAAAATTCTAGTCATGATTTTTTTTTGGTCAAAATAATAAATGTTTGCAGTAAAGACAATAGAAAAAGCTGAGCATTTAAAGTTTTTTGTTTTTGTTTTTGAGATGGAGTTTTGCTCTTATTGCCCAAGCTGGAGTGCAATGGTGTAATCTTGGCTCACTGCAACCTCTGCCTCCCTGCCTCAAGTGATTCTCCTGCCTCAGCCTATCGAGCAGCTGGGATTACAGGCAGGCACCACCACGCCCAGCTAACTTTCGTATTTTTAGTAGAGACAGGGTTTCACCATGTTGACCAGGCTAGTCTTGAACTTCTGACCTCAGGTGGTTCACCTGCCTTGGCCTCCCAAAGTGCTGGAATTACAGGCGTGAGCCACCACACCTGGACCCATCTAAAGTTTTTTGTTTGTTTAGAGACAGTCTAGCTCTGTCACCCAGGCTGAAGTGCAGTGGTGAGATCATGGCTTACTGCAGCCTTGAACTCCTTAACTCAAAGTATCCTCACTTCACTCTATGAAGTAGCTTGGACTACAGGCATGCACCATCGTACACAGCTATTTATTTTTATTTTTGTAGAGACAGCATCTTGCTAGATTGCCCAAGTCTCTAACTCTTAGGCTCCCATGATCCCCTCGACTTGGCCTCCCAAAATTCTGGGATTACAGGCGTGACCCACCTTGCCCAGTCTAAAGTTTTTAAAAACCTTTAGTAAATTAAATTTAAATTTAAAAAAAATTTAGTTCAAGGCAGGTGCGGTGGCTCATGTCTGTAGTGGATCGCTTGAGCCCAGGAGTTTGAGACTAGCTTGGGCAACATAGCGAGACCCTGGCTCTCCAAAAAAAAAATGAGAAAAATTAGCCAGCTGTAATGGTATGATCCTATAGTCCCAGCTACTTGGGAGGCTGAAGTGGGATTCATTTGAGCCCTGGAGGTTGAGGCAGCAGTGAGCCGTGATGGTGCCACTGCACTCCAGACAGAGAGAGACTGTCTCCAAAAAAATTGTTTTAGTTCAAGAGAATGGAAACAGGCCAGGCACTGTGGCTCACGCCTGTAAACCCAGCACTTTGGGAGGCCAAGGCAGGCGGATCACAAGGTCAAGAGATCAAGACCATCCTGGCCAACATGGTGAAACCCCGTCTCCACTAAAAATACAAAAGTTAGCTGGGCGTTGTGTCTGTAGTCCCAGCTACTCAGGAGGCTGAGGCAGGAGAATTGCTTGAATCCGGGAGGCAGAGGTTGTAGTGAGCCGAGATCCCGCCACTGCACTCCAGCCTGGCGCCTGGTGACAGAGCAAGACTCTGTCTCAAAAAAAAAAAAAAAAAAAAAAGAGAGAGAGAGAATGGAAACAATGGTAGTGAGGAAACACAATGTTTTATTTACCCCGAACTTTTTCTCAACAATGAAGAAAATAAATTGGCACAGTGATAGTTCACAAAGGTATTCCGAGTAGAAAAAAATCTTTTTTTTTTTCATTAAATTTTATTCTTTTTTTACAGACTCGTTCAAAACAAGCCATGACTCTCTCAGCAAAACAGCTCCATCAAGCTTCTCGCCAACCTCTCCCTTGGGGCTCAGTCGAGGGCATGAAGAAACGAGGCTAGACACCTGTCCCCAGTGGAAAAACAAAGAACACACCTGGAGAGCAGCTCAGACAAAGGGAGCCAGGCGGGGAAAGCAGCAATTGGACAGGAGACCGTGCTTCCAGTCTGTTGCTGGTTTACAAGGTAAATCTATTACAGGAGGAAAGGGGTACAGCACGAAAACCCAGGACAGGCTGCGCCAGGCCTGACATCTTTCAGGCCCAGCTCCCAGCGTTGACGCCCTTCCTTCCAAGATGTTTCCCAGCAGGTCCTGCCCCGTTTGACTGGAGTGAGCCGCCTGAGATTGCCCAGCGTCCTGTCCGTGTCTCATTAACATATTTTTTATTCATGCTTTTATTCTTTTGGGGGAGGCGGGGGAGGGACAGTGTCTCACTCTGTTGCCCAGGCTGGAGTGTAGTGGCGCGATCTTGGCTTACTGCAACCTCCACCTCCCAGGTTCAAGCGATTCTTGTGCCTCAGCCTCCCAAGTAGTTGGGATTATAGATGCACATCGCCACAGCTGGCTAATTTTTGTATTTGTGGTACAGACGACATTTCACTACATTGGGCAGGCTGGTCTCGAATTCCTGACCTCAGGTGATCGATCCATCCACCTTGGCCTTCCAAAGTGTTTGGATTACAGGCTTGAGCCATAGTGCCCGGCCTCATGAATTTATTCTTATTGAGCACCTAACATGCTCTAAGCATCTGGGACAAAAAAGCAAATGAGACATAACAGCACTTACACACAGCATTTATTTGCACGGGTGTTGGCTTTCTAGCCCTCCAGCAACTGCTTCTAGGAAGGGGCCCTCTTTCGTTTTTTTGCATCTTTCCAGTCTAGCACAGTGCCTGACACTGACTAGGTGCTTTGTTAACAAAGGAACAATTTTAAAGCGTATTTTTGATAAGAGGCTTGGTTCTCAAACCTACGTGGGGTAGGGGAGGCGGGAGAACGGGTGGACAGGCAGACCCGAGGAGCATGGGAAAGGTGTCTGTATTGGGAGTGCTCACAACAATCCACAGTTTCCCTGTGTTCCTCGTTCTCAAATAAGAGTATGGGAGTCGAGGGCGGGATGGGGCAGGTCTCCCTTCTCCCTGCGCGCAGGAGGGCTGGGTTTGGGGGCCCCAGCCGGGGGTTTTCACTACACTCTCCAGACCGCCTGCCCACCCGCGCCGCTCACCAGGTCAATAGCCACGACGTCCCGCAGAGCCACGACCCGCCGGATGGATTTGGGCGGATTCTCTGTCAGGTAAATGAACCGGTCACTGAGCACCACGTACTTGAGGGTGTGGTTCTCCGAGTTGGACACCACTATGCACTGCTCGTAGGCGCGGACGGCGTCGTAGACCTCTGGCGGCAAATGCCGCCGCAGGAACACATCCAGGCGGTTGTTCGTGCGCGCCGAGAAGCCTGACGGCAAGAGGCTGGCCATGCGCGGCGCTCGCAGCCGGGCGGAGTGTAGGGGCGCGGGGACCCCTGCTCCCCCGCTCTCCCCTCCCCCGCGCTGGAACCCGCGCGCCACAAAGCCGCCAGCCTCGCGTCGTCTCATCTCCTGGGCGCGGGGAGCGACCCGCAACTGAAGAAATCGACCCCTGGTCGGCTTCCCTGGAGCGCCCTCCCCTGCGCTGTCTCGCCTCCCGATCTTTGTCCTAACCTCAGACAGCGATGGGCGGAGCAAGAGGCTGGTCCTTCAGGCCCTAGTTGATGGACACCTCGGGCTAATCACCATGAAGCCCCCTGCGGCTGAAGGGCGGTGGATTTTTAGGGTCTCTCCCTCCCGACCTTTATACCAGCCCCCATCACTGCCTACTCTATTGCGGATCACACCATTCCATACAAACGTTATTGGTTATAGAACCCAGTTTCAATCTGGTTTCCTGTTAGAAACTTCAAAGAGTTGAACTTACCGATTTATTTTTAACTACCCTAGAAACCTATTAAGACCAATCACACAGATTTAACTTTTGATTATAACATGGTCTGGCACAACTTTCTGATTTTGTCGGAGTGTAAACGTAAGTCTTCTTTCTCCAACCAGAGAGAAAGGGATTTTTTTTTTTTTTTTTTTTTTTTTGAGACAGAGTTTCGCTCTTGTTACCCAGGCTGGAGTGCAATGGCGCGATCTCGGCTCCCCGCTACCTCCGCCTCCTGGGTTCAGGCAATTCTCCTGCCTCAGCCTCCTGAGTAGCTGGGATTACAAGCACACGCCACCATGCCCAGCTAATTTTTTGTATTTTTAGTAGAGACGGGGTTTCACCATGTTGACCAGGATGGTCTTGATCTCTTGACCTCGTGTTCCACCCGCCTCGGCCTCCCAAAGTGCTGGGGATTACAGGCGTGAGCCATCGCGCCCGGCCCGAGAAAGGGATTTTTCTTTAAGACAGAGGCTCGCTCTGTTGCCAGGCTGGAGTGCAGTGGTGCCATCTTGGCTCACTGCAGCCTCCGGCTTTCGGGTTCAAGCAATTCTCCTGCCTCAGCCTCCCAAGTAGCTGGGACTACAGGCGCGTGCTACCACGCCCAGATAATTTTTTGTATTTTTAGTAGGGACGGGGTTTCACCATGTTGGCCAGGATGGTCTCGATCTCTTCACCTCGTGATCCGCCCACCCTGGCCTCCCAAAGTGCTGGGATTACAGGTGTGAGCTACAGCACCTGGCCTTTTTTTTTTTTTTCTTTCTGAGATAGAGTCTCACTCCTGTCGCGCAGGCTGCAGTGCAGTGGCACAGTCTCTGCTCACTGCAACCTCCACCTTCCGGGTTCCAGAGATTCTTCTTCCTTAGCCTCCCAAGTAGCTGGGACTACAGGTGTGTACCACCACGACTGGCTAATTTTTGTATTTTTAGTAGAGACGGGGCTTCACCATATTGGCCAGGCTGGTCTCAAACTCCTGACCTCAGGTGATCCGCCCGCCTCGGCCTCCCAAAGCACTGGGATTATAGGCATCAGCCACCACGCCCAGCACAGAAAGAAGGGAATTTGACTGGGAGATTGGTGGTTAAGGTCACTTCAGTTTAACTTTGTGGCACACAGAGAAGGCAATAGATGGTTTCCAGGCACTGTACACAGCAGTTGCCAAGGTAACAGTAAAATTTCTATTGCATCATTAGATTTGGAGTCAGGAGAGAGAAATGAAAATAAAGATCCAAGATGGCTGATCACTAGCAGCTCAGGCTCGTAGTTCCCAGTGAAAATGCAGAGAACGAGGACGCCACACTTTCAGACGAATATTTGTTGCTCACGGACCAGGAGATTCCCAGCAGAGGAGCCCCACGGGTCGCCAGGGTGACTCTTGTGGCCGGTGCGGCGGTTTTGCTGGCGCCTTAGCACGCCAGTTTTTGGTGCAGAGTCCGGAGATTCCTGGGCAGAAAAGCACCATCAATCTTAACACCGCTGTTTTGGCCGGCGCAGTGGATTGCTCAGGTTTCGGCGCTGGGAATCAATAAGTTGGACGTCTGCTCAGAGACCTAGTTAGAAAGTCGGTAATTACAAAGACAACAGACGGATAAATATATAATGAAGGGAAGAAATCAGCGTAAAAAGGCAGAGAATACTCAAAATCAGAATGCCTCTCCCTCTACAGGGGATCGCAATTCCTCATCAGTAACGGAACAAGACTTAATGGAGAACGAGTGTGTTCCAATAACAGAAGCAGGTTTCAAAACGTGGGTGATAAGAAACTTCTGTGAATTAAAAGAACTTGTTCTAACCCAATGCAAAGAAACTAAGAACCTTGAAAAAAGGTTTGACAAAATGTTAACGAGAATGGACAATTTAGAGAGGAATATAAGTGAATTGATGGAGCTGAAAAACACAACACGAGAACTTCGCGAAGCATGCACAAGTTTAAACAGTCGAATTGATCAAGTAGAAGAAAGGATATCAGAAGTCGAGAACCAGCTCAGTGAAATGAAATGAGAAGACAAGATTGGAGAAAAAAGGATGAAAAGGAATGAGCAAAGTCTCCAGGAAATATGGGACTATGTGAAAAGACCTAATTTACGTTTGATAGGTGTACCTGAATGTGATGAAGAGAATGAATCCAAGTTGGAAAATACTCTTCAGGATATCATTCAGGAAAACTTTCCCAACCTGGCAAGACAGGGTAATATTCAACTCCAGGTAATACAGAGAACACCACAAAGATATTCTTCAAGAAGACCAACCCCAAGGCACATAATTGCCAGATTTATTAGGGTTGAAATGAAGGAGAAAATACTAAGGGCAGTCAGAGAGAAAGGTCAGGTTACCCATAAAGGGAAACCTATCAGACTTACAGCAGATCTCTCAGCAGAAACCCTACAAGCCAGAAAAGAGTGGGGACCAATATTTAACATCCTTAAAGAAAAGAACTTTCAACCCAGAATTTCCTATCCAGCCAAACTAAGCTTTATAATCGAAGGAAAAATTAAATCCTTTGCAAACAAACAAGTACTTAGAGAGTTCACCACCACCAGGCCTGCGTTATAAGAGCTTCTGAAAGAAGCACTATACATATAAAGGAACAACCAATATCGGCCTTTCCAAAAATATATCAAAAAGAAAAGAACACTAACACAACGAAAAATTTACACTAACTAATGGGCAAAACAGCCAGCTAGCATCAAATGTCAGTATTAAAGTTATATATATTCTAATCGGATAAAAAGCCAAAACCCATTGGTATGCTGCATCCAGACCCATCTCACATGCAACGATACACAAAAACTCAAAACAAAGAGAAGGAGGAAGATTTATCAACCAATCAGAGAGTAAAAATAAACAAATAAATAAAAAGCAGCAGATGCAATTCTCGCCTCTGATAAAGTAGACTTTAAAGCAACAAAGAGCAAAAGAGGCAAAGAAGGACATTACATGATGGCAAAAGGATCAATGTAACAAGAAGAGCTAACGATTTTATAGATCAACGAGACAGAAAATTAACAAGGACATCCAGGACTTGAACTCAGACCCGGAACAAGTAAACTTAATAAACATTTATAGAACTCTCCACTTCAAATACATAAAACATACATTACCACCTCACACCTATTCCATAAGTGACTACATAATTGGAAGTAAATCACTCCTCAGTAATCGCACAGCATTTCATAGGTTTAAATGAAATATTGGTTGGCTGCTCATTTGTTGTTTTCTTCCCTTATTCCTTCCTGTTTACATCAAGTATAATTGTTGGTATAGAGGAGGTTTTCAATACCCATTGCTGGACTGCATTCTGGCCTGGGCAGGAAAGCAATACTCCCATTCTCTCTCTCTCTTTCTCTTCCTTTTTCCTCCTCTTCTTTATTCTTTTTCGTTCTTTCTTTCTTTAAAAAAAAAAAGATTTGGAGTCAGGAGAACTAGATTAGAGCACTAACTCTGTTATCTATCAGACTTTTGGAAAGTCACAACCTTTCCGAGCCTCAGTTTCATTATCTGTAAAATGTGGGGATCAAATGTGATGAATTATGAACTCTATGAGCACTATAGACATATGAAGCATTCACAGGGGGTGGGGCGGGGTCAAAAAAAAAAAAAGAAGCATTCACATTCCCTTATCTTTTGGTAAGCTTTACATCAACCCATGGCCCATGGGCCACATGCAGCCCAGGAAGGCTTTAAATGTGGCCCAACACAAATTCATAAACTTCTTAAAACATGATGAGATTTTTTTGCGATTTTTGTTTAGCTCATAAGCTATCATTAGTGTTAGTATATATATATATATATATATATTTTTTTTTTTTTTTTTTTCTTTAGAGACAGGATTTCTCCATGTTGGTCAGGCTGATCTTGAACCCCCGACCTCAGGTGATCTGCCCGCCTCGGCCTCCCAAAGTGCTGAGATTACAGGAGTGAGCCACTGCGCCCGGCTAGTGTTAGTGTATTTTATATGTGGCCCAAGACAATTCTTCTTCTTCCAATGTGGCCCAGGGAAGCCAAAAGATTGGATACCCCTGTTTTACATGGTTAACCCAAATGCACCAAAAATAGGTACTCACTCCTTATCTTGTAAGTACATCCAAACTCAAGAAGCATTTGGCAAAGAAAATCCTGCAATCAAGCACTTAATAGATGTTTCTTGATAAATTATCAAAAGGAATGGGACATTACTTACCTGGGCTAATCCTCAAAGGCAGTCTCCTGGATTTTCATCAGAACAATGGTCTTTGGTCCAGGGATGGTCAATTCAAATAATTCAAAAGGACAGTAGTTTTGAGCATAGAAATGTAGAGCCAGATGACCTGGGCTCAAATTCCAGCTCTCCTATTCAGTAGTTGAATGACCTATGCCTCAGTTTCCCTATCTGTGAAATGGGGATAATAGTGCCAACTCCCAAAGGGTTACTATGAGGATTTAAAAAGTTTCAAAACTACCTAGAAGAGGAACCTGGAATGGAGTAAACGCTATATAAGTGTTTAAAGAATAAGTTCGACTGGGCATGGTGGCTCACAACTGTAATCTCAGCACTTTGGGAGGCTGAGGCGGGTAGATCACATGAGGTCAGGAGTTCAGGACCAGCCTAGGCAACATGGTGAAACCCTATCTCTACTAAAAATACAAAAATTAGCCAGGCATGGTGGCACATGCCTGTAGTCCCAGCTACTGGGGAGGCTGAGGCAGGAGAATCACTTGAACCCAGGAAGCGGAGGTTGCAGTAAGCTGAGATCGTGCCACTGCACTCCACCCTGGGCAAAAGAGTGAAACTCTGTTTCAAAAAAAACAGATTTTTTTTTTCTGATTATAAAAGTACTCGCTTCTGCTGAGGTGTCCCTGATGAAAAAATAAATAAATAATTAAATTAAATAATAATAATTTTTTAAAAAGAAAGTAATACATGGTCACTGTGGAGAATTTTTTTTTTTTTTGGACTGCAGTGTCATGGTCTTGGCTCACTGCAACCTCCATCTCCCAGATTCAAGTGATTCTCCTGCCTCTGCCTCCCGAGTAGCTGGGAATACAGGCATGAGTCACCATGCCCAGTAATTTTTGTATTTTTAGTACAGATGAGATTTCACTATGTTGGCCAGGCTGGCCTTGAACTCCTGACCTCGTGATCCACCTGCCTTGGCCTCCCAAAGTGTTGGGATTATAGGTGTGAGCCACCATACCTGGCTTTTTTTTTTTTTTTTTTTTTTTTGAGATGGAATCTCACTCTGTCTCCCAGGCTGGAGTACAGTGGCGCTATCTCAACTCACTGCAACCTCCACTTCCTGGGTTCAAGCAATTCTCCTGCTTCAGCTTCCTGAGTAGCTGGGACTACAGGCGTATGCCACTATGCTCGGCTAATTTTTTTTGTATTTTTAGTAGAGACAGAGTTTCACTATGTTGGCCAGACTGGTCTCAAACTCCTGACCTTGTGATCCGCCTGCATTGGCCAAAGTGCTGGGATTACAGGCATGAGCCACTGCACCTGGCCTCTTTGTTCTAAAATAATACAAGTTTACAACATTGAAAGAGATTTTTACAATTGTAGGTATTTCAACTACCATAAAGGAAAGGGCCAGTGTTACTAGATACACTGTAGATAAACTGAAGATAGGCTTTGTATGACATTCAACATATGAAGTAACCACAAAATGAATTTACAAACAAAATAGCAAGTAAGGACAGCTATAATATAATAGATTGAATTGCCATATTATTTAGGATGAGGCCCAGAATATGCTGAACATACAGACTGCAGAGGCACTCAGCCCAACATTAGTATTGGGCCTTTATACTCCATAGTTGACCATCACAGCTAACATAAGCATTTATGCAATGATTTATTTATTGTGTTGTAACTACCAGGCTGGCACTGTGTTAGACTCTGAAGATACATTGAAATAGGTAGGACAGAATTCCTACCCTGAGATTTTTTTTTTCTTAGAAACATTTAATAGCAACTTGTGAATAGAAGTCATGTCTGTGTCTCCAGCAGCAGTGAAACAAGATGGTGGATCCCCTCACCATTAACCCCCAGACCCAGGGGTTATATACCATATGGAAAGGGTATATGTAATTCAGAAGGGATCTGTATTAGTCTGTTCTCACACTGCTATAAAGAACTGCCTGGGACTGGGTAATATATAAAGGAAAGAAATTTAATTGACTCACAGTTCCTCAAGACTGGGGAGGCCTCAGGAAACAATCACAGCATAACGGGAAGCAAACATGTCTTTCTTCACATGGTGGCAGGAGGGAGAAGAATGAATGCCCAGTGAAGGGGGAAGCCCCTTATAAAACCACCAGATCTCAAGAGAATTCACTATCATGAGAACAGGATGGGGGAAACCACCCCAATTGCAGGTCAAGATGGCCAGGGGAAGACCTATGTTAATTCTAGCTAAATAATTATAAGCTTGATTGTCTCACAGTGCACTGAAGTTTATACACTGAACTAAACTATATTATTGGTGCAGTTAATTAGAAATCAAGTGGCAATAGGAGGCCTAAGGTAAAGACCATCTGAGAGTGCGGTAACGCCGGGGAACACCTCAGGGTGGTTGCAGAGCGGGGAATACTGCTCTGGTCCCACGAATGCCTTCTCAACATGGAGACTGTATAAGGGCCTCGTATAGAGGGCTTATGCAAAGATCTCTGAGAAGGGAGGAGACCTCTGCTCACAAGATCCAGGAGGGTCCTTGCAGATGGGAGCTGGCAAGGAAGACAAAAACCCTGCAGGGCAGAGATCATGGAACACCTCAGGCTCTGCCTAGGTTCTCAGAATATGGAGAGATTTTAATTGCTCTATGTCCTCAATGCTTGGGCGATAAAAGCACCTTGGTGCACTGGGTGTGGTCAGACCAGGTGGTTCCTAATCCGATATACTTCTGATGCAGCTGCACCCTGATAACAATCTGTGATAGAGTACTAGTTTAGCATGCCTTCCTTAGAAGGTTCTCAAGTGCTGTTAAATGCTCAGAGTGCTAGTTTAGCATGTCTTAGAAGGATCTCAAGTGCTCTCCACCTGGCTATCTTACCTACTCCTTTACCCTTCCTTTCCACTCCCATAAGATCAATGAGATTGTGCACATAATAAAAGTGTTTGGAGCCCAGAGCTTGGGGCCAATGCAGTTACCACGCCTGCGTTGGTCCCCTGGACCCATGCTGTAACTTCTACCCTTTTGTCTCTGTATTTCCTTTTCTCAATCCCTCGTTACTACCAGGACTAAGGGCACCCACGTAGGGGGTTGGGCTGGTCCCCAACACCCCATGATTCAATTATCTCCACCTGGTCCCTCCCACGACATAAGGGGATTATGGGAATTACAATTCAAGATGAGATTTGGGTAGGGACACAGCCAACCCACGTCAGGAAGTGTAGGACAACTGAAGTACAATACCATCAAGGCTGTTTTGACCTAAGGGCAGGATTTACAGTATGTGCTCTCACAAAACTTGAAATCTTAGAGGCCTTCCGGGAACAGGGTTAATCAGAAGCCAACATAGCACATTAGTACCCAAGATGGAGTTTCTTTAGCATCCAGATTCCACCATCAATCCAGCTTGAGTCTCACGTGCCATCCTCTTTGGAGAAGGTCACTGAGGTTTTAGGGAGGGTGGTTTGATATATATAGCTTCAGCAGCAGTGCCCTGGCAGTGGAAAACCTATTGGGCCCACAGAAATTCCAAATGAGGGAGATTCACAGGCTTTGTTGAATTATCTCTAGTCTTGAGAGTACCGTGACTTTGGTTTTCTCAGAAGTAAAACAAGAGATACATAGCATTAATAATTTGAATAGTAGAAATATAATGCATGTAAGGATTACAATCCAAAGAAAATTTGCATGCCAGAACAACAAGAAGTAACCCATTCCATTAGGAAGCCAACTGAAAGCAATGTGAAGAAAATTAAGGCCTGATACAGGGACTCACACCCATAATTCCAAAACTGGGAAGCTGAGGTGGGAGGTTCATTTGAGCCTGGGAGTTAGAGATCAGACTGGGCAACACAGCAAGTCCCCATCTCTATAAAAACAAACAAAAATAGCCAAATATGCTGGAGTGCACCTGTAGTCCCAGCTCCTTGGGTGGCTGAGTCAGGAGGATTGCTTGAGCCCAGGAGGTCAAGGCTGCAGTGAACTATTAACCACTGCACTCCAGATTGGGTAACAGAGCCAGACCTTGTCTCTAAAAAAAATAAATAGGCCGGGCACAGTGGCTCACGCCTGTAATCCCAGCACTTTAGGAGGCCGAAGCAGGCAGATCATGAGCTCAAGAGACCCAGACCATCCTGGCCAACATAGTGAAACCCATCTCTACTAAAATACAAAAATTAGCTGGGCGTGGTGGCGCTCGCCTGTAGTCCCAGCTACTTGGGAGGCTGAAGTAGGAGAATTGCTTGAACCCCGGAGGGGGTTCAGTGAGCAGAGGTTGCAGAGCCTAGATCACGCCACTGCACTCCAGCCTGGTGCCTGGTGACAGAGCGAGACTCTGTCTCAAAATATAATAATAAAATAAATACATAAATAAACAAAACCCAGTTCTCCTTTAGAAACATCTTGTAGCCACTAGCCTGACATTTTAAACACGTAAATTAGAAACATGATGCAACAGTCATTGAAGGTATTTCATTTATTTATTTTTTTATTTATTTTGAGACGGAGTTTCGCTCTTGTTACCCAGGCTGGAGTGCAATGGCGCAATATCGGCTCACCGCAACCTCCGCCTCCTGGGTTCAAGCAATTCTCCCGCCTCAGCCTCCCAAGTAGCTGGGACTATAGGCGTGCGCCACCATGCCCAAGTAATTTTTGTATTTTTAGTAGAGACGGGGTTTCACCATGTTGGCCAGGATGGTCTCGATCTCTTGACCTCGTGATCCACCCGCCTCGGCCTCCCAAAGTGCTGGGATTATAGGCATCAGCCACCGCGCCCGGCTAAAGGTATTTTATATAGGAAATGCCTGGTGTAGTGTCTTGTCCAGCTAAATAAATAAATGTGGCTGTTAAATTGTAACAGTTTTATTCTACTGCTCTTCCCATTCCTCCTTCTCCCCCAAGTTTTGTTTGTAGTCTGTGACTGCAACCTAGTCTGTATTTAGTACATATTGAATAATCAACAATGAAATGTAAATATTGAGCACATATTGTGTGTCAAACAGATGTATTAACTCAAACCTCACAGCAGTCAAGTTGAGGCATCCTGAGCCTACACTGCCTCTATGTTGCATTAATAAATTGGTAAAGATATGACCAAATAAATGAAGTGACATTTAGTGGTATCGAAAGAACCTATGAGTTGGACTTCCTAAGAATGCTCTCCTTTTCACGGACAAAATTTTAGTCTGTTTAAAATAAATTTGGGACGGGCATGGTAGCTCATGCCTGTAATCGCAGCACTTTGGGAGGCCGAGGCAGGTGGATCACCTATGGTCAGGAGTTCGAGACCAGCCTGGCCAACATGGGGAAACTTCGTCTCTACGAAAAATACAAAAATTAGCTAGGCGTGGTGGCGGGCACCTGTAGTCCCAGCTACTCGGGAGGCTGAAGTAGGAGAATTGCTTGAACCCCGGAGGCGGAGCCAAGATCGCGCCTTTTGCACTCCAGCCTAGGCGACAAGGACAGACTACAAATCAAAAAAATAAATAAATAAAATAAAACTCAAAATTTTTTGAAAAACCGTTAGCACTCATCAGCAGATCTTCACGCTGCTGGACTCGGGACACTTGGGGCCCTAGACAAGCAATTAAACTGACTCACACGTGGTTAGAACCACATCATCCCGATTTGCGAATCCGTACGCTAACTACTAGAAGCCTTTGTGGAATGCACCCGGCGAACCTGACGCTTGAGATCTGACACGGCACAGATACCGCGTGGCATTTACGAGCCGGGTAGGGACCTGTGGGCCGGAAGCCTCATCCCGGCATGCACCTCAGGGTCCGGCGACCACGCCTTCCGGCGAGCGCCAGGGAGCGCGTGTGCCCCTCGCCGCCCGGAAGCACCGCCCGCTCGCTGCATGCTGGGAGTTGTAGGCCTCCGACCCCAGCCCGCGGGCTGCAGCCCGCACTCTCCATGAGACTACTGGCGCTGGCGCCCGCCCGCGCGGCACCGACGCGGGGAGCGCGCTTTGCGCTGACTCAGCGGCGACGGCGGCGGCGTTAGCGGGCCCTCGCGCTTTTTCCCTTCCTGGGGCGCCGACCCCGCCCGCTTGCTTGCTTGCCTGCCTGTCTGCCTGCTTGTACGGCGCCAGGCAAGAGAAGGTGCCAGGGGACGCGGAGCGACGAGAGGTGCGCGGCCCCGGCCAGCTCCGTCTCCGTCGTTGGCGCTGCGGCCGTGGCGGAGGACCACGGCGACAAGGACGAGGGCCACTCTCCCAGCTCCCTGCGTGCGGCGCCGCTCCGCTGGCCGACCATCGGGAGTGCAGGCTGGGAGGCGGGATGGAGTGATAGGGAAGGTGACTCGGGGCTCGGGGGCGGCGGGACCGAGACCAGGCTTGGTCCGTGAGAGGCTTCGAGGAAGTTGGCCCGGGATGACCGGCCCGGGGCAGCCCCGACGCCGGGGAGGGTGCGGACTTGAGACCCTCCATGGCGGTGCGCCCCAGGCTGGGCAGACCGGGTGGGGGTGGGTACGATCCGGGGCCGCCGCCGAGGAGCGCGTCGCGAATGCGTGGCCGCTTGTTGCCTGGTGTTTCATCACTCGAATTGCCACGAGGCTTCCTTTAGGGGAGGGATCCGGGGGAGGGATGGGGACAAGGCTGGACGAGGAGGGTCGGTATCGCCTGTGGCCCTCAAGCCCGTTAGTCATAGTTGTAGCGCCTTATCAACTGTGGAGACCTCAAACTTGATTCTCCCCCACCCCGGGACAAAAAGGGGGAAAAGTGTTATTTCTGTGTAGTAATTGGCCAGCGCGGACACTCCATTTCTTCTCAAACCTTCCTCTGTATCCTGCAGGACTAGAGAAGCATGAGGTTTCCCTGTAACCAGAAAAACAAGTACTTTTTGAAAGTGCTAATTAGTTGTGGCGGGCGGGGTTTGGGGGAGAGTTAAGTTTTATTAAACCGACTTGTCAGCATGGTGTTAAAAGGCTGGAAAGAGTCAGCCGTAGTCTTTGAAACAGGCTTCAGAAGGTGTGGAGGAGTTTTTCCATATTGTTTAATTCTTAATGGCTATCCAAGAAGAGTTAAGGCTTAATTTATTTTTTAATCGAAGGCTTAATATTTTAAGTATGTTGCTCGCCTTCCCTCCAGAACCGTGGCAAGATGCATGCTTGTTGTCTCCCAGTGCAGTGGTGCTATCTCGGCTCACTGCAACCTCTCTCTCCCAGGTTCAAGTGATTCTCCTGCCTCAGCCTCCGAAGTAGCTCAATTACAGGCGCGTGCCACCACACCTGGCTGATTCCTACACCCCCCCCCCCCCCCCCCCCGCCCTTAAAGACGGGATTTCACCATTTTGGCTAGGCTGGTTTCCAACTCCTGACCCCAAGTGATCCGCCTGCCTAGGCCTCCCAAAGTGCTAGGATTACAGGCGTGAGCCACCGCGCCCGGCCTGAAACAAATGTTTAAACCTGCATAGCTATGTCATGTTAGATAGAATATTACATGTTACGCACAATCTTTTACTGGGAAGGCCGTCCTTTTTCACACGGGGTGTAACTTTTTACTTGTTTGAACATACGTAGGTAGTTTGCCATATTTCACTGCACATTGATTGTCCAAGTGCCTTCTCTGTGGGAGATTCTTCTATAGTAACAACTGTTAACTAGTTTGTTTCCTTAGGTTTACTGGCTATATTTTCCTTAGGACAACTTAATTTTTCTCCTGATAGCTTCAGAGTTACTTGACCAAGCTTAAGTAGTTTTTTCTTTTTTCTTTCTTTTTTTTTGAGACAAAGTCTCACTCTGTCACCAGGCTGGAGTGCAGTGGCACGATCTCAGCTCACTGCAACCTCCGCCTCCTGGGTTCAAGCAATTCTCCTGCCTCATCCTCCCGAGTAGCTGGGACTGTAGGCGCGCCATCTCGCCCAGCTAATTTTTGTGTTTTTAGTAGAGGTGGGGTTTCACCTTGTTGGCCAGGATGGTGTCTGTCTCTTGACCTCGTGATCCGACCACCTAGGCATCCCAAAGTGCTGGGATTACAGGCGTGAGCCACCGCGCCTGGTTTAAGCGGTTTTTTTTAAAAAAGCCATAGCAAATTCAAGGAGGCTTCTATTGGACTTCCCAATCTGGGATTCTTAGAAACTCCGAAATTGTTTTTTTCCTCTGGGCATTTTTCAGGGGAATGGACATCATATTTTCCTAACATTGAGGGGGTGAAGGGAACCAGTACCTTTCTTTGAGGTTTTTGTGTTTTGTTTTGAGATGGAGACTCCCTCTGTTGCCCAGGCTGGAGTGCAATGGCGCAATCTCTGCTCACTGCAATCTCCGCCTCCCGGGTTCAAGAGATTGTCCTGCCTGAGCCTCTAAGAGTAGCTGGGATTACAGGCACGTGCCACCACGCCCAACTAACTTTTTGTATTTTTAGTAGAGACGGGGTTTCACCCTGTTAGCCAAGATGTTTTCGAGCTCGTGACCTCATAATCTGCTGATCTACTAGTAAGAATGCTCCAGACTGGGCGCGGTGGCTCACGCCTGTAATCCCAACACTTTGGGAGGCCGAGGCGGGCGGCTCACCTGAGGTCCGGAGTTTCAGACCAACATGGAGAATCCTCGTCTCTATTAAAAAATAAATAAGTAAATAAAAAAGAAACAAACAAAAAATAGAATGTTCCAAGTAGTTTTCATCCCCCATGTTCCTGCCTCTTATTGAGGGCCCACTATGAGCCAGGCATACTCTGCATACCTTATCTCTTTGAAGCCTTTACAACTTTATGAGGCAGATGGTCTTTTTCCCATGTCATAGAAAAGGCTGTCTCAGGTTTTGTAAGTTGTCCAAGTGGCCCCAATTTAAAAATGACAAGATGGGGATACAAACCAGGTCTTTCAAATCCAAAGCCTATGTTCTGCTTTGTCCTAGGGACATAGTGATGAATAGTCAAGACAGTCCTTGCCCTTTAAGATTATGAGAGATGGCCGGGCATGGTGGCTCACACCTGTAATCCTAGGACTTTGGAAGGCCGAGGTGGGCAGAGCACCTGAGGTCAGGGGTTCCGTACCAGCCTGGACAACATGGTGAAACCTCATCTCTACTAAAAAAAATGCAAAAATTAGCTGGTGTGGTGGCTAACCCCTGTAATCCCAGCTACTTGGGAGGCTGAGGCAGAAGAATCACTTGAACCCAGGAGCCGGAGGCTGCAATGAGCCAAGATCGCACCGCTGCACTCCAGCTTGGGCAACAGAGTGAGACTGTCTCAAAAAAAAAAAAAAAAAAAAGAGAGAGAGAGAAAACCAGTAAGCTGGCAGGGGCATGTAATCCAGTTTGGGAGAGTGGGACCATAGGGGTCAAAGAAATGTTCTTGAAAGAGATGGCTTCTAAGTATAATTTCAAAGGACAGCAGGGGTTAACCTAGTAACAAGAAAAAAGAGCAGTGTGCAAAGATGAAAGGTAGAAAAGCATTGGAGAACTGCCATGTGGTTCACTAGCACTGGCCTTGCTGACTTGGGATACGGAATAGTGAGGAGTCATTCAAAAGTGAATCATAATCTGAGGGCAGTGGGGAGTTTCACTGCCTTGAAGTCTACAAATATGATATGAACCCTAAGAGAAAGGGCTGAGCTGTCTTCAGAGCTCTGAGTCCATATCCTGATTTATCATTTGATTCAGACAGGCTCAGGGGAAAACAGAAAAATGTGTTGTAGGTATCCTGTAACCTGGTTCTGATCCTGACTTCACTGTTCCCAAAAGGCTTTTCTCCCCTACCCGCAACCCAATTAGTCTTTTGGCTTCTTTGGTTATGATAATAAAAAAAAAGCCTCACAACCTTTTATTTATTTATTTATTTTTAAGACAGAGTCTCCCTCTGTCGCCCAGGCTGGAGTGCAGTGGCTTGATCTCAGCTCACTGCAACCTCTGCCTCCTGGGTTCAAGCAGTTCTCCTGCCTGAGCCATCCAAGTAGCTGGGATTACAGGTGTGTGCCACATTGCCCAGTTAATTTTTTTTGTATTTTTAGTAGAGATGGGGTTTCACCATGTTGGCCAGACTGGTCTTGAACTCCTGACCTCAGTTGATCCGCCTGCCTCGGCCTCTCAAAGTGCTGGGACTACGAGCTTGAGCCACCATACCTGGCCCCCCACAGTCATTAATGGAAGTAGTAATAGCCAGTCTCCATACCTTTGAGGTCTTGAGAGAATAAATATCGTTTTCATATCATTTAGAGTTTGTTCCATGTTAGCTCAAGTGAATATACATTCTATCAAAAACTAGGATGCTTTTTGGGGCTTATTATTTTAAAATGTTAGAACCTATGTTATGAAGAAGTGGATTACTTCTCAGAGATTAAAAAAAAATCTTAAGAGTGTCCGTGTTAAATCATTTGTGGATCTCCCTCCCCACAACCCAGATGGAGTCTTGCTCTGTTGCCCAGACTGTAGTGCAATGGCGCAATCTTGGCTCACTGCAACCTCTGCCTCCCAGGTTCAAGTGACTCTCCTGCCTCAGCCTCCTGAATAGCTGGGATTACAGGGGTGCACCACCATGCCTGGCTGAATTTTTTATTTTTAGTAGAGAATAGGTTTCACCATGTTGGCCAGGCTGGCTTGAACTCCTGACCTTAAGTGATCTTCCCGCCTCGGCCTCCCAAAGCACTGGGATTACAGGTGCAAGCTACTGCACCAGGCCCATTTGTGGATTTTTGTATCTACTATTGAAAAACATTTTTTTGAAATTTCTAAAATTGGCTGGCAAGAGCAGAGATCTGTAAAATGCAAAACTAGTCCATTGCTGAAAAGCTAAATGACTGGTTTTTCGTTACTTTGTTTCTTTCGTTAGACTTCTCTTATAGTACTTTGTAAACACTTCAAAGGATATTGAACTCTGAGGTCAGCCATTCTGATGTTTTAAAAAAGGTTTGTGATATCGGTATCTGGAAGTAGGCAAATTATTATACTTAAACTGTTTAGTCTGGATTTGTCATTTTTATACTTACTGCAGTTGTACAATTGCATTTTTAAGCACTGGAGATAAGTAAAACACTACATAAATTAGGTACTTCTATTTAAAGTAGAAAATGATTACTTTCTATACCTTATTAAGAAGATCTTGAAGAATAAAGTTTGAGGACCTTAATCCCATACTTTAGATTTTTAGAAATTACACATTAGTGGAGTAGTTAGCAGGGCCCATTTTTCTGAGAATTAGGCTCTAACTTTCAGTTGCAATTTAGATAAGTTTCAAAAGAAGTTTTTTAAACACTTAAGCTTCTTTGCATGATTTTATCCACTTCTGTTATTTGGGATAAGCATTTATTTGTTCATCAAGTAATGTTTTCTTTCCACTTTTTTTTTCTGTGGCAGATGTTTATAAATTCTTCTGTGGGATCAGAGGGCACGCCTATTGTAACCAGAAAACTCCACGTATAGCAGCAAGGATGGATGAACAGGCTCTATTAGGGCTAAATCCAAATGCTGATTCAGACTTTAGACAAAGGGTAAGTTACTCTGCTGAATCATTTTTTAAAGCATGTCACCACAGATTTGTATTAGAGGACTTGAATAAAAATGCACCTGACAAAGGTCTAATTTGGGTAGCAATGAACAGAAACAAAAAAAATTTGAGCTATTTGAATATATTTTGAATACAGAAACATTGAGTGTTGTGATTTATTTTCTGTTTACTTGGCCAAACAAGAGTATTAAAATCACATGAGATTGAAGGCAGATCTTTATGCATCATCAGTCATTATTTCTAATAATTTAAAAGTTGTAATGCAAAGGATTTGTTTGAGGGACTCTCCATAGCAGCAGACATGCGTATTTTATTTTTTTCATTGCTTGGCTTTGTGTATACAAGCTGTTTAATGCTTGCCTTAATTATTTTTATTATTATTTTAAATTTTAAATTTTTTTGTAGAGCTGGGGTTTCACCATCTTGCCCAGGCTGGTCTTGAACTCCTCAGCTGAAGTGATCTGCCCACCTTGGCCTCCTAAAATGCTGGAATTATAGGCATGGCCACCCTCCCCAGCCACATTAGTGATATTTAACGTTCTTGTTATTTGGTCTAGGCAGACATAAATAAGCAGTTATGATAGGCTATGTCTTAAATAAAATGATTACATGACAAGTATCCATTATCAAGTGCTGGGATAGTTGGATAAATGTAAACAATTAAATATAATGTAGCCTACAACTATAATCATGACTATAGCTGAATGAGAGAGTATAAAGAATGAGCCTATAATTTTTTTAAAGACGTGGGCGTTCTGAAGTATATGGTAAGTGGAAGGGAAAGGCATTTTCTTTATACTTTTTATAGAAAAGAATACTTTTTATAAATTAGCTAAATGAAGTTAATAATCTCACTGAATATTGTAGTAGTTTTTCATATTTTAAGAAAAACACCTTTTAAAGCAGGAAAAAAAAATCCCAACTAGTTTCTAATATGGTACCATGTGTATGTCTCTGCTACTAAATAAGTAGCCCTGCAGATACTGTAAGTATCAAGCTAATTACAAGATACCTATCTAACAAGTAAGAACATCAAAAGACATTTAAAATCCATGTCTTCTGTGTGTAAACAAATCTTTCTTGCCGTAGAGTTTTATATTACCAGCCTTCAAACACAGTTGAAGCATTATAGATCTTTACCTGTAGTCTAGCTTGGTATTGCATGCTTATAGTTAAAAGCCTTTGACTATATGTTTAGTTGTTAGATGGCCTTTGTTGTTAATTTTATGTGCCTCTTGAAATCTTTTATTTCTTAAGTTCCAGCATCCAGTAGTTGTTGTTGTTTTTTTTTTCTGGGAGATTTTTTCAAAGCATCCAGTTTTTTTACTATGTGCCATGATTTCTTTTTCAGAAAAGTAAAACCAATACATTATTAGTGGCTTTAATACAGAAGTTGTGCTTTTTATCAATAAAAATGGGTTCTGTTACAGACATGTTTTAAGCATCCAGGTCCAGGCATAATTTGATATCCCATTTGGCCAATCTGAATAACAATTTATTCGAATGAAAAGGAAAGAAATCTTAAGAAAAGTGAATTCTCAAAGCCCTTTTGTTGCCAGTTCGGGAGTAGTGGAAACTTAATTCAGTTTGGTGGTGAGCAGAATGACTGTCTGCCAACCCCAGTTGCTCAGTTGTCTATCTGTAATTCTCTTTTTTACATGGGCAATAAAATTGAACTGACTTGTCACATAGAGTCAATAAACCATTAGAAAAAAGGTATGAGGTAGAACTAGGTGATGAAAGCTAGGACTTGTTCATCAATGTTGTAGAATTTTGTTTTTTTTAAATTGTTAGTAATGCATACATTTAGAATACAGAGGCTTTGGTTTAAAACTGAAAAGCTTTCAGGTTATCTTTCCTAAAATACAACACTTGGCCAGGTGTGGTAATCTCAGCACTTTGGGAGGCCAAAGCAGGCGGATCACCTGAGGTTGGGAGTTTGAGTTGAGACCAGCCGGACCAACATGGAGAAACCCGTCTCTACTAAAAATACAAAATTAGCTGGGCGTGGTGGCTCATGCCTGTAATCCCAGCTACTCGGGAGTCTGAGGCAGGGGAATTGCTTGAACCCAGGAGGTGGAGGTTGCAGCAAGCCGAGGCCGCGCCATTGTACTCTAGCCTGGGCAACAAGAACAAAATTCCGTCTCAAAACAAAAGTAAAAATAAAAATAAAATAAAATGCTTGTCTTTGGCTTAAACCTGCTATTATTAAAAGAAAATGGTATGTCATGGCAATTCTAGCAGCTGAAACCACCTCTCCCCTCTTTTGTAAGTGAAATATTAGGTGGTAATGCAACATACATGATTAACCTCTACCTTGTCCTCTGGCCTCTGAGTTTTTTTTTTTTTTTTGAGATGGAGTTTCGCTCTTGTTACCCAGGCTGGAGTACAATGGCTCGATCTCGGCTCACTGCAACCTCCGCCTCCTGGGTTCAAGCGATTCTCCTGCCTCAGCCTCCCGAGTAGCTGGGACTACAGGCGCGCACCACCATGCCTGGCTAACCTCTGAGATATTCCTAAAGGAAACCCTAGGTTTCATGGACTGCTGTTAGAAGCAACTAAGTCTTTTTTTTTTTTTTAATTTTTTAATTTTTCTTTTCTCATCAATTCACTGATACAAGAATATCAACTGGTAGTATCTTTTATAGCTGCCTGTGTTCTTATAGTTTTAACTTCTAAAGAGACCCATTATTTACTCTGGGCTGTTTTCCAATACCAACAACCAACTCTCTGATTCTGAGGACACCCATTGAGTGTCCTACAGATCAGTTCACTTCTGACACTACCAGGAGTTAGCATCACATTCCACAAGTTAAGGGTTCAGTCTTACAAACCACCCCCACTTAAGACACCAATTGAGTCTAGAACCTCTCATATTTCTGCTCCTACAACTCCCTCCTTGGTTTGATTATTTGTCGGAGAAGCCCACAGAACTTAGAAAAACAGTTCACTTACTTGTACTGATTTATTATAAAGGATACACCTTGTGAGCAGCCACATGGAAGCAGTGCATAGGGCAAAGTATAGAGGAAGGGGCATAGAGATTTTGTGCCCTCTCTAGGAACACTACCCTCTCAGCATCTCAGTGTATTCACCAACCTGGAACTTCAAGAGTTTTTATAGAATTTGATCTTCAGTTCCCTCTCCCCTTCCCAGAGGTTGGTGGTTAGGGCTAAAAGTTCCAACCCTCTAATTACTTGCTCTTTCTGGTACCCAGCCCTATCTTTAGGCTATCTAGTGTTCCTACATCAAGTTACCTCATTAATATAAACTCTGTTGACCTTGCAGTCTCAGTCATCCTTTCACTTCAGCTTCCCAAGCAGTTGGAACTACAGGTGCATGTCACTGCTCCTGGCTAATTTTTAAAATTTTTTTGTAGAGATGGGTCCACTACATTGCTCAGGCTGGTCTTGAACTGCTGGCCTCAAGTGATCCTCTCATCTTGGCCTCCCAGAATGTTGGGATTATAGGTGTGAACTGCTGTGCCTGTCCTAAAGAGGCTCATTATAAATGACAAAAGACAGTCCTGTCACTCAGGAAACTCTAAGAGCTCTGTGGCAGCAACCCACTGCAAAGTCCAAATGTATTTTTTTGTTACACTACCTATTTAATATTATATTTGATGATCTTCATCTAATCACCTTCATTTACCTGGTCTTCTGTCAGTAGGAGCAGCCATTTAGACCATGTATGAAAACCCAGTCCCTTATTCATGCAATTGCATAGTATAGGAAACTGTCGTCTAAATATAAATACAGTGGCTTTGATCTCTTTTTTTTTTTCTCAAGATGGGGTTTCACCATGATGGCCAGGCTGGTCTTGAACTCCTGACCTCAGGTGATCCACCCACCTCGGCCTCCCAAAGTGCTAGGATGACAGGCTTTGATCTCTAACCCAAAGAAAAAAATAATTTTATATCTCGACGACCCAGTGTGTATATATATTTATATGTATATGTACACATAAATAAGTTACAGAAAATAATATTCTTGCTAGGTACAGTATGGAATATCTAATATTCTCTATTTCATTTTTTAAATTATTGTTTAGGACTCAGAAATTGATTTCATCACTAGTGGGAGACACCACTGTTTTTAAAATATTCACCAGTTGAAATTAGGTTCCTCTAATGCTAATGTTCCTTTTACCTTATGTCAGGTTTTGTATCAGTACATAATTGCTGTCAAATCATCTAGCAGTGTTTCCAATTTATGTGCGATTTTCTTGTCTGTTTGAGGTACTTTTCACAAAATGTTCACTACTATTTGTCCATTGCCATGTGTGAAACCTGCATCTGATGCAACATGCTGATGGGAAGAGTGCCTAAAGTAACTCCTGGTTTCCCAACAGTTGGGTAGAGAGCATATGGACTTGGTGCTGTATCCATTCTAGAATACTCTTAGTCTTTGTTGTTACTGTTACTTCTCATTACAAGGCCCTGAATTCTTAAGCATAGAGATAAGAAACTTCTTCAAGCTTTGACCCTTTCAGTTATTTAATATTTTTCAAAATTCATATCGTGAACTTGTATTCCAATTTTAATCTCTTTAGGGAACTTACATGATATAATTAAAGACTTGAAATACTCTTCTGTGTAACAGTAGGTCAGATAAGGTACACAGTGTGTTTTATCTTTTAAAATCACCCCTTAGCAGATGTGCTATTAAATAGGAAAAGTGCCCTTCACATGCCATGTTATTATAATTGCATATTATAAAATGATCACACCCATAACCCATCCTCTACAGTTTCTCAGTAGTATGGCACTTGACAAAGCACTTGGCTCTCATTCTTCATCATAACTCAATGAAGTCTGTGGGACATTTTTGTGTTGCTGCTGTAAGAAAACAGGTTTGATTATCTAACTGATGGAATTTATGTTTGTTTAACCTATTTTTAGGAATGACCCCTAAGTTGCAAATGTTTGTAAGCCTGCATTTAATATTTTAGCTGTTTTTCTATTAAGTTTACTGATTTGTTATTAGGTTTGCAACTCTCAGAATATTTTGTTTAGTATTAGTAGGGCATTGAGATTGTTTATTCTGAATGCATTTTTTTGTTTCACAATTTTATAGGCCCTGGCTTATTTTGAACAGTTAAAGATTTCCCCAGATGCCTGGCAGGTATGTGCAGAAGCACTAGCCCAGCGGACCTACAGGTAATTAAAACAAAATTTTTATGACTCTTAGTTTAAATTTCTGTGGATGTAATAGGACTGTTAAATTTACCTGTATTTGGAAAGTGTTTTCATAAAAACATTTTATGTTTTTTTTTTTTTTTTTGCAAAGACGTTAACATATAGTCATTCCATGTGGAAATGAGAAAAGTAGTAAACCAACAGTTTGACCATTTCAGTAAAACCATCCTTTGCCATATATTGTGTACCTGTCACCAGATCCCAGCTGGAATAAAGTACAGTAAAAACTTGTTACCTTATGATTGTGAGTGATAACTGCTTTCCTAAAATGTTGGTAAAGAAGGTTATTGTAAATGATAAATATCTTTTTTTTTTTTTGAGACGGAGTCTCGCTCTGTCACCCAGGCTGGAGTTCAATGGCGTGACCTTGGCTCACAGCAACCTCTGCCTCCTGGGTTCAAGCGGTTCTCCTGCCTCAGCTTCCCCAGTAGCTGTGATTACAGGTACTCACCACCACGCCTGGCTAATATTTGTATTTTTAGTAGAGACTGAAAATAGTTTAGTTTCACCATGTTGGTCAGGCTGGTCTTGAACTCTTGACCTCGTGATCTGTCTACCTTGGCCTCCCAAAGTGCTGGGATTACAGACGTGAGCCACCACGCCCAGCCCAGTGGTATGTATCTTAATTTTAACTTAAGGTATATAATCATTCAGTGACCAATCTTTTGATATTGGACCACAGTCTTTGTATGCTACTAGCAGTCACTTTACTCTTAGATTGGTCACACCTATAACCCATCCTCTGTAATTTCTAGCATGGGTGTGTACAATGAGTGCAGATTCGTACATTTTAAAAATATTTGCCCCCTGCCTCTCAAGTCTTCTGGTTATATAGGCCATGTCAAATATGTACAAGATCTTTTCCTTCTGCAGTGTGGCTTTCTATGAAATCTTTCTAAAGTATGCAACAGACTTTTTACAGAAATAGGAACTCTCTTATACTCATTTCATTGGCAGATTGTTGGTCTCTAAAGGATCTTTGTCAGTGCTTATAGCTGGCTTACTGCAACTCTGCCTTTCCCCTGGAAAGACGGTTGGAAGTGGGTAATTGGTGGATGTTAATTTTTGCCCACATCTTATAAGCAAGGGTACCATATTTGTAATTTAGTTTCCTGTATGAAACTTTGAAGCTGGACTGATAGTCCATGTGGCCCTGCTTGTTTTGGATTTGGCTACAAAAAACTACTAGGGTTGAATTTTAAGTAGGACTTGGATGACCATCTCTACTTTCACTCAGACTCTGGCTGTTCTGCCATTTGTCATTTTATACCTAACCTGTTATTGTAAAATGAAAGGGTTGTTCCAGGAATCATAATATCTGGAATTTAGGGGGATGCTTTGCTGCTTACAAAGCACTGTGTTCAAGGTGCATCTTAATATTTTGGTTATTTTGCTTGTCATATTTGAGACCAGTAAGCATGAAACAAACCAAAAGTCTAGTTTAAGAAACTTTTCTGCTGTGTTATTCATTACTATTTTGCCTTTAATTTTTTTTCCTTCAGTTCATATTCTGCTTATCTCATTTTCTTTTTTCTTTTTTAGTGATGATCATGTAAAGTTTTTCTGCTTTCAAGTACTGGAACATCAAGTTAAATACAAGTAAGGCTTTTCTCACTGTTTTGACTCCGAGATTTGTGGGGAAAGGTTCATTTTTTTAATTTAAAGTTTTTTCTTGAAGGAAACCATAATACAGATTGTAAATTGACAGTATATATGTTATATTCAGGTTATAGATATGTTTTGATGTATCCCAAAGTATTTTAAAAGTACTGAGTTGGCCATGTATGGTGGCTTACGCCTGTAATCCCAGCATATTGGGAGGCCAAGGCAGGTGGATCACTTGAGTCAGGAGTTTGAGATGAGCCTAGCCAACATAGTGAAACCCCATCTGTGCTAAAAATACAAAAATTAGCTAGATGTGGTGGTACACACCTGTAATTCCAGCTACTCAGGAGGCTTAGGTACAAGAATTACTTGAACTCGGGAGGTGGAGGTTGCAGCAAGCTGGGATCAAGCCACTGCACTTGAGCCTGGGCAACACAACAAGACCCTGTCTCAAAAAATAAAAATGAAAATGCAGACATTTCACAGAAAAATCTAGATTTCCAGCTTTTCTGCAAAAGTAAATATCTGGGAAAACAAAGCCTGTTTTTCTACATGACAACTCTCTGTTAGAGTTAAATGCTGAATGGGCACTTGTGTTCCGAATCTGACTTACTAATTAAGCAAAATAACAAATCACTACTGAGAGGATTCCTAGTTCACCTACTGGTTTATTCTATAGACCAGTAAAACATGGATATATCTTCTTCCAAAAAATTATGTAGCTGTCATTTGTTATAACATGAATAGAATCACAAACAAAGATTGATATTGATACCTTACCTGCCACTCTCTTCCTTATGTTTAAAGCAATGATAAGTGGCACTATCAGTTTATGTTAGGAAACTTTAGATAATTGAGAGCTATACAAATTTTCCCTTTTAAATATATGAGGCTGTTACATTTCACAACCATAGACACCAAATATAGCCGTTATTCTTTTTCTTCTCTATTTTAAACAGATATTCGGAACTAACCACTGTTCAACAACAACTAATTAGGGAGACGCTCATATCATGGCTGCAAGCTCAGGTAAAATAGTAATTTTATTAGTACTAGATGTTAAAACTTATTTTTGCAAGAGTTTGCAACTTTACCTAAAAAATTTTGATCGTTTTTCTGCCGTTTGATTTCATAGCTTTTTTTTTTTTTTTTTTAAAGACAGGGTTTCACCATGTTGGTCAGGCTGGTCTTGAACTCCCGACCTCAGGTGATCCGCCCGCCTTGGCCTCCAAAGTGCTCAGATTACAGGCGTGAGCCACCACGCCCGGCCAATTTCATAGCTTTTTAAAAAAGTGCTGGCTTTAAAGATCATGGCTAAGTGGGAACTTAGCAGTAATTTAATATTATATCAATGTGAAATGATCATAGTTTCCATGACACATTGTGGAAACTTTAATTTTAAAATGTTGTTTTTAACTACTTGACAAACGCTGCTTTTCTCTTTGGCTCTTTTTTTTTTTTTTTTAATAAAGTCGGGGTTTCACCATGTTGGTCAGGCTGGTCTTGAACTCCCGACCTCAGGGACCTCAGGTGATCCACCCATCTTGGCCTCCAAAGTGCTTGGATTACAGGCGTGAGCCACGGTGCCCGGCCTCTCTTTGGCTCTTAAAGGTGAGCCCTCCTGGACAGCCTCTCCATAAGAGCCCCTTATAAAGGGCCAGTTGGGTTCTTTTCAGTTAATTTTAGCTAATCTTAACACATAAAGCAATTGTGTAGCTAGAGTTTTTAATTTTCCTTAAAGAGCAAGTAGATAGAAGAAAAACAATTTTTTTTCCTTAGGATAAATTATAGGAGCTATTAAAACTGCACATGAAACTTCTCTGTTAAAGTGTAAGAATGAGGAGTAATCATTACAGCCTTTAATGGTTTATTTAATTGTTCTTCAACTAGCCAATCACTTAAATACTTTTGATGATTTTGATAATCATAATTATCAAAATATTTTGAAAAATCATAATTATCAAAATATTTTGAAGCATATTTGTTAGCTAGTTTATATGGGCCATGTTGACGTTTGATGAAGGTTTGCCTTTTAATGATAAAAGTGATTCTGGGTCTTTTCAATTTACATTTAATTTTATGGACTATTTCTTTGTCAGATGCTGAATCCTCAACCAGAGAAGACCTTTATACGAAATAAAGCAGCCCAAGTCTTTGCCTTGCTTTTTGCTACAGAATATCTCACTAAATGGCCCAAGTTTTTTTTTGACATTCTCTCAGTAGTGGACCTAAATCCAAGGGGAGTAGATCTGTACCTGCGAATCCTCATGGCTATTGATTCAGAGTTGGTGGATCGTGATGTAGTACATACATCAGAGGCAAGTAACTAACCATGAATTTTTTATATTTAAGTTTTGTAGGAGATAATGGGCACATAAAAGGAGCAGAAAAGTTTTATCTAATGTTTTGGATTTTATTTCATGAAGGAACTCAGTCTTGGTTATTTTTTTTCCAGATGTATATTGAAGTTAAAGTGTTATGTTGAATTTTTTTTTTTTTTTTTTTTTTTTTGAGATGGAGTCTTGTTCTGTTGTCCAGGCTGGAGTGCAGTGGCTCAGTCTTGGCTCATTGCAACCTCTGCCTCACAGGTTCAGGTGATTCCCCTCCCTCAGCCTCCTGAGTAGCTGGGACTACAGACACATGCCACCACGCCCTTCTAAGTTTTGTATTTTTTGTAGACACAGGGTTTCGCCAGGCTGGTCTTAAACTCCTGACCTCAGGTGATCTGCCTGCCTCGGCCTCCCAAAGTGCTGGGATTATAGGCATGAGCCACCGTGCCCGGCCTAAATTTTTAACTAGCAAATGCTGTAGTGACATATACAAGTTGATTTTCTTGTATGAATCTGTTGAGAAAAGTAGTCTCTATTTAATACTGCTATATAGTCCGTGAGCAAGGAAGAAGCATTGCTTATGAATTGTCAATGCTGCTGCTTCTGTATTTTTCATCACATAGTATAAGTACTATGTTACTATATTGAGAAATAACTTAACATATGCTTAAGATTTCTAAGCAATGCTTATTTATAGTTTGTGTTTAATAGGAAATTAACTCTGGCACTGAGGAATAGAACAGAAAGAGGAAATACAAAGAATCACAGGATATGATCTTAGAGCTGGTAAATAGGAAATACCGGTAGGGAATGTGTTAACAAGTCCAAAAGTTTGATATGGAGGAAATTACTCTGTGCACGTATATACAGATATCAAACGTTATTTTGCAAGGTAATCTACTTTGTGCATTTGGTGTTTTGTATTTTAGGAGGCTCGTAGGAATACTCTCATAAAAGATACCATGAGGGAACAGTGCATTCCAAATCTGGTGGAATCATGGTACCAAATATTACAAAATTATCAGTATACTAATTCTGAAGTGACATGTCAGTGCCTTGAAGTAGTTGGGGCTTATGTCTCTTGGATAGACTTATCTCTTATAGCCAATGATAGGTAAGTATGCCTATAATTTTTGTAGTATAAACTTGTAAAATACCATATTTAAAACTCATGACTTTGAAAATGTTACAACAATTTTATTGTCTCATTACCAGGTTTATAAATATGCTGCTAGGTCATATGTCAATAGAAGTTCTACGGGAAGAAGCATGTGACTGTTTATTTGAAGTTGTAAATAAAGGCATGGACCCTGTTGATAAAATGAAACTAGTAGAATCTTTGTGTCAAGTATTACAGTCTGCTGGGTTTTTCAGCATTGACCAGGTTGGTAAATTTATACATAAAATTATATATAAAGTTGTTAGAACAAACTGGGATAGATACTAAGTTAAATATAATAATAGTTTTTTCTATTTTTTCTAAATGTTATAAACTCTCCTTGAGATTATAATATAAACCACTGCATCTAGCCAAAATGTTCTTAGTAGCATTCTCCTTGGAGAACAGATTATACCAGTTCTTAAATTTGAAAGTCTTGGGTGGCGCCTGCAGTTGCACATTTCTTACGAACTCCCAGGAGATGCTGACACAACTTGTTCATAGCGGAATTGTTGTTTTTTTTTTTTTTTTTAAGATGGAGTCTTACTCTGTTATCCAGGCTGGAGTACAGTGGCACGATCTCAGCTCACTGCACCCTCTGCCTCCTGGGTTCAAGTGATTCTCCTGTCTCAGCCTCCCGAGTAGCTGGGATTATAGGCGCACGCCACTACACCTGGCCAATTTTTTGTATTTTTGGTAGAGACGAGGTTTCACCGCGTTAGACTGGTCTCAAGCTCCTGACCTCAGGTGATTCACCTGCCTCAGCCTCCCAAAGTGCTGGGATTATAGGCATGAGCTACTGTACCCGGCCTGGAATTATTAAATATGTAATGTTATTTTAAAATTGAATCCTGTAATTGGCAATTGATTCATATTAAAGTTCAGTTGTTTTCTCTTATGATTTGGTGTAGGTGGTTTTAAACGGAGATATGTCTTGATTGCTTGTAGGAAGAAGATGTTGACTTCCTGGCCAGATTTTCTAAGCTGGTAAATGGAATGGGACAGTCATTGATAGTTAGTTGGAGTAAATTAATTAAGAATGGGGATATTAAGAATGCTCAAGAAGCATTACAAGCTATTGAAACAAAAGTGGCACTGATGTTGCAGCTACTAATTCATGAGGATGATGATATTTCTTCTAATATTATTGGATTTTGTTATGATTATCTTCATATTTTGAAACAGGTAAGTTTTTGTTTTATTCTTTTTACTCAGTACATAATACAAAGGAGCGATGGAGAAGTGGGAAATGTAGAAAAATTAAAAATAAGAAAATATCCATAATTCTACTACCTAAAGATATTTACTGTTAAATATTAATGTATATCCATCTTATTAAAAAAAAAAAAAAAACTTGGCCAGAAAATAGGTTCAGGTTCTAAATTCAGTGGACTAACCAGCTTCAGAGTTAGTTATAGATTTAGGTTATTTTTTTGTTTTGAACCTGTATTTACTCGTGAATATAGTTGAAATTTTCATAAGCATGGTTTGTTACCTTAATTTGCATATACATCATTCATTTCTTATAAAAAATTTTTTACAATTGAAGTTTTCCCCACTTCCAGAAAGAACTTGTAGGTGGTGTTAGTTTCTATATTATAGCATTTAGCAATTAAAAGAGTTAATAACTTATCAATATGATATTAGATGAAAGAACCATTTCTGTATATTTGCATTGAATTAATTGAATCAAGTTAAGCTTAAAATACCTTTCCAAATGACTTTAGTTTCTGTTTTATTGTAATAAACATAACATGTATCTTTACATATATTTTAAGAAATTATATGCAGTGTGGAAGGGTATGATCACTATTGGTAACCCCATCGTACATCTCTTAATGGTTTTCTAGGCTTGTTTTGCTTTGTTTAAAAATCTTCTTTGCAGAATATGTGGTAGGTGTCTTTAAAAATCAAAGTCATCTATGTGTTTTTGTCTACATGTCAAGTTACTTACTAAAAGTGGCATTACTTGATCTTAGGTAAGGTTAGGTACATTTTAAATATAGGCAGCTACTGCTAAACTGCCCTGCAAAAAAGTTGTGTGCATGTTTTAATATCTTAGTTGATTAGAGGCCGGGCATGATGGCTCTCACCTGTAATCGCAGCACTTCTTAAGGCTGAGGTGGGAGGATCGTTTGTGCCCAGGAGTTTGAGACCAGCCTGGGCCACATAGAGAGACTCCATCTAGTAGAGATGACAAAATGAAAACCAGCCAAATGTGGTGGGACATGCCTGTGCTCCCAGCTAACTTGGGAAGCTGATGTGGGAGGATCACTTGAGCCAGTGAATTGGAGGTTGTAGTGAGCCATGACTGCACCACTGCACTCCAGCCTGGCAGTAGAGCAAGACCTTGTCTCAAAAAAAAGTCTTGATTGATTAGAAAAATGTTCTGATATGCAGGTATAACTTTAGGAAACCTAATAAATTACTGCTTTCTTTTTAACAGCTTACAGTGCTCTCGGATCAGCAAAAAGCTAATGTAGAGGTAAAATTGACTTTATGCTTCTTTTAAACCACTGACAGATTCTTTGTAATTTGCCTTGAATTGTAGCTTAATTTCAAATTATATCAAATTAGAAGGAGACTGACAACTCTTTTCTTCTCAATTTTATTCTTAGGCAATCATGTTGGCCGTTATGAAAAAATTGACTTATGATGAAGAATATAACTTTGAAAATGAGGTAAGAATTTTTTTGTTGAGAAAGGAGTTTTAATTTTATTGTTTACTTATATAAAATTAATATTTCAAGTTTTGACTGAGTGCGGTGGCTCACTCTTGTAATCCCAGCACTTTGGGAGACCAAGGTGGGCGGACCACAGGGTCAGGAGTTTGAGACCAGCCTGTCCAGTATGGTGAAACCCCGTTTCTACTAAAAAATATGAAAATTAGCCAGGCGTGGCAGTGCACACCTGTAATCCCAGCTACTCAGGAGGCTGAGGCAGGAGAATTGCTTGAACACAGGAGGCAGGGGTTGCAGTGAGTTGAGATGGTGCCACTGCACTCTAGCCTGGGTGACAGTAAGACTCTCTCAAAAAAAAAAAAAAAAATTCAAGTTTATATTGTTTTGGGGCCCTTTAAAACATGAAGTTCTCGAAAAATTAGTTTGTTTATATTGACACCAACCTTGGGTGAAATTAATAAAAGCCTCTTCAGTTTTGATATTTTATCCATTAACAACAACACCTCCTTTTTTTTTTCTTTGAGACAAAGTTTCACTTTGTCACCCAGGCTGGGATGCAGTGGTGCCATCTTAGCTCACTGAAACCTCTGCCTCCTGGGTTCAAGTGATTCTTGTGCCTCAGCCACCTGAGTAACTGGGATTAAGGCATGTGCCATCATGCCAGCTAATTCTTGTATTTTTAGCAGAGATGGGGTTTTACCATGTTGGCCAAGTGGTTCTCAAACTCCTAACCTCAAGTGATCTGCCTGCCTCAGCCTCCCAGTGCTGTGATTACAGGCTTCAGCCGTCACGTCTGACCCATTAACAGCCCTTTTACAAGTGCTTTGTAGCATTGAACATAGTAAAATATTAATGTTAGTGATCATACTTCACTTTATATTTTGTTAGAATGGTGAACTCCGGTCACAAGAGTGTACTGGCAGAGTGGAAATGAGGCACTCTAGACTTGTTCCAGTTAAAAGTCTTTTTCAGAATTGTGAGGGGGTCGGCTTCCCATCAAACACAAGGGCCATTGGTGCTTTCTAGGTATTCAGTCATGGTATTTACTGCTAAGTTATGTTCTAAAGTGTTGTATTCCCTACCACAGGCATTCAAAAACTTAGGGTTGTAAAAGGATAATGGTGGTGATGATGAACACACTGCGCACTTGGGATGTGCCAGGCTCCTAACATTTAATATCTCCAGTTATACCATATTATTACCATTTTGTACAATGGATATTGACTTAGAAGAATAAATAAAGTGCAAAGATCTCAAAGCCCATTCTGGTGCTAGACTATTGTCTTTAACCTTCTTAGACTATTTCTGGCTTTAGGCTTTTGAGACCTATAGCTGTGTGCAGGAATACTTATTTATGAGGCAGAGGGGAGCTACGCATAATAAATTTTCCTATGTAAATAATGACAGCAATTAAAAGTATGAAATGTGTAAATGCAGAAGAATACAGAACTGGATATTTTCATGAATTTTAAGGTCTTTTAAGTTTTTTAAATGAGGATTTCAACCTGTATCATAGGGGGAAGATGAAGCCATGTTTGTAGAATATAGAAAACAACTGAAGTTACTGTTGGACAGGCTTGCTCAAGTTTCACCGGAGTTACTTCTGGCCTCTGTTCGTAGAGTTTTTAGTTCTACCCTGCAGTAAGTTTGTCATTGCTTTTGTAACAAGCTTACTACTTTCGTTCGCTTTTTGATATGGGTCAAAATAAACAAGCTTACTTCTTTTGCTCTTATTAATTCATGTTACTTATTGAGATCTTATGTGTATCTCTGGAAACAATGCACTTGTCTTCTTGATTTATCTTGATCCTTCCTACTTTTGTGATATATATTATGTTGCCTGAGAAAATTAACAATTGCCGTGACTTTTTAATTATTAAAAAGGCTTTTGTTGGTGTCTTACCCTGTGGATAATTTGCTGTATGAAAAATTTACCTTCAGATCTCATTGACATATTATACCTTGGTAGGAATTGGCAGACTACACGGTTTATGGAAGTTGAAGTAGCGATAAGATTGCTGTATATGTTGGCAGAAGCTCTTCCAGTATCTCATGGTGCCCACTTCTCAGGTGATGTTTCAAAAGCTAGTGCTTTGCAGGATATGATGCGAACTGTAAGTATACTGAAGATAATTTATTTTGAACATAAATTTTCTGTTTTCAGTATAAGCTAATGGAAGTTACTTGTTAGAGCTTGGTATATGTTAATACTGGGGCATTTAGATGCAATAAATAAGAGGTTTCTTAACTTTTTCCTGCTCTAGCTGGTAACATCTGGAGTCAGTTCCTATCAGCATACATCTGTGACGTTGGAGTTCTTTGAAACTATTGTTAGATATGAAAAGTTTTTCACAGTTGAACCTCAGCACATTCCATGTGTATTAGTAAGTATACATTTTTACTCTAGGTTTTTGTTACTTTCTATGGATTTCAGCTAATGAGTTGATAGTATTGTATTTTTCTGTCTGTAACTTTTTTCATAGTCAAAAACTCTCAGAAACGCTTGGCACATACTGAAAGTAATCCCTCCTCCATTTCTTTTAGATGGATAGTTTCTGCCCAATTAGTCATCTTAAACAAGTTCTCAAGGGTCTGTTTGTGTCTAGTTTAGAATTACTTTTATATTCCTGGTCCCTGCCTTTTAGGAGCTAAGAAGTAAAATTTGGTGTGAACAAAAATGTAGCATGACAATATCAACAAAAGTCTTGAAAAAGGGCAGAAATAGTAAAAGTGCCTCTTTCTTTAGATGGCTTTCTTAGATCACAGAGGTCTGCGGCATTCCAGTGCAAAAGTTCGGAGCAGGACGGCCTACCTGTTTTCTAGATTTGTCAAATCTCTTAAGTAAGTATAAAATTGCAGCTATTATGTTTAGTTATTTTTTAAGTTACTGAATAGCTGTAAAACAATAGTAAAGACATGGAATCAACCTAGGTGCCCATCAATGGTGGATTAGATAAAGAAAATATAGTACACATACACCATGAAATACTAAACAGCCATAACAGAAAACAAAATCATGTCTTTTGCAGCAACATGGATGCAGCTGGAGGCCTTTATCCTAAGCAGATTAATGCAGAAACAAAAAACCAAAGTGACATGTTCTCATTTATAAATGGGAGCTAAATCTTGTGTACACACAGGCATAAAGCTGGGAACAAAAGACACTTGGGACTCCAAAATGAGGGAGGGAGTGGGGCAAGTGCTGAAAAACTTCCTGTTGGGTACTGTGTTCAACATCTGGGTGATGGGATTGGATCAATGGAAGCACAAACCTTCATATGTATCCCCTGAATTTAAAATGAAGATGGAGGCCTGGCACAAAAGGTGGCCCACGCCTGTAATCCCAGTGCTTTGGGAGGCCGAGGCGGGTGGATCACCTGAGGTCAGGAATTTGAGACTAGCCTGGCCAACATGGTGAAACTCCCTCTCTACTAAAAATACAGGAAATTAGCCGGGCATGGTGATGGGCGCCTATAATCCTAGCTACTTGGGAGGCTGAGGCAGGAGAATTACTTGAACCCGGGAGGCAGATTTTGCAGTGAGCCAAAATCGTGCCATTGCACTCCAGCCTGGGCAACAAGAGTGAAATTCTCTCAAAAAAAAAAAAATGAAGATGGAAATGAAAATAAATAGACATAAAAATTATTTTCCAAGAGCCTATTGTTCTTCCTGTTCCAAGTCATGGTTTGTCAGGTAGATGTCCCTGTTTTTATTTTTGAGATGGAGTTTCACTCTTGTTTCCCAGGCTGAAGTACAATGGCACAATCTTGGCTCACTGCAACCTCTGGTTCCTGGGTTGAAGCAATTCTCCTGCCTCAGCCTCCCAGTTAGCTGGGATTACAGGTGCCTACCACCATACCCAGTTAATTTTTTGTATTTTTAGTAGAGATGGGGGTTTCACCATGATGGTCAGGCTGGTCTTGAGCTCCTGACCTCAAATGATCCAACCTCTTCAGCCTCCCAAAGTGCTGGGATTATAGGTATGAGCCACCATGCCCAGCCCCCTTTTATGTTGCCACTTCTTTCCTGCTCATCAGCCAATTACTTAGTTCTATACTAAAAGTTTTTGTTTTTTGTTTGTTTATTTTTTTGAGACAGGGTCTCACTCTGTTGCCCAGGCTGGAGTGCAGTGGCTTGATTCCTGTTCACTGCAACGTCAACCTCCTCAGGCTCAAGTGATCTTCCCACCTTAGCCTCCCAAGCACCTGGGACTACAGGCGTGTGATGATGGCCAACTAATTTTTTTGTTGTTGTTGAGACTGAGTCACCTTGTCGCTCAGGCTGGGAGTGCAGTGGCGCAGTCTCAGCTTACTGTGACCTCTGCCTCCCGGGTTCAAGCAATTCTGCCTCAGCCTCCTGAGTAGCTGGGATTATAGGCGTGTACCACAATGCCTGGCTAATTTTTGTATTTTCAGTAGAGATGGGGTTTCACCATGTTGGTCAGGCTGGTCTTGAACTCCTGACCTTATGATCTGCCTGCCTCAGCCTCCCAGAGTGCTAGGATTACAGGCATGAGCCACCATTCCCAGCCTAGGCAGCTAATTTTTGTATTTTTTGTAGATCAAGGTCTTACCATGTTGCCTAGGCTGGTCTCAAATTCCTCAGCTCAACCTTCCTGCCTTGGCCTCGCAAAGTGTTGGGATTACAGAAATGAGCCACTGCACCTGGCCTGTATTCTTTACTAGTATCATTTTTGGGGAATGAAAACTACTCCTTATTAGGCTTATAAGATTGAAAGTCATTTTGACAGTCTTATCACTACAGAACAGATAAAGGTAATTTTTAAAAATTAACCATAGCTAATCTTAATCAGATGTGACTAGCCTACAACTGAACTTTTAGTTCTGTCTTAAAGGGGGGTTTTGGTACTTTAGCACTGTTTTGAGCACTGCTCTTAATTGTGATTTTCTTGCTGTTTTTCAGTAAGCAAATGAATCCTTTCATTGAGGATATTTTGAATAGAATACAAGATTTATTAGAGCTTTCTCCACCTGTAAGTATCTGTCTCTTTAAGATATTTTACCCAAAAATCATTGAAGCCACCCATGCCATTATTTTTGTCTTTGTGGGCATTAAAAAAACAAAAACAAAAAACTGGTGGTGGAGGGAGATGTATGTGCAAATATTAGTTCTGTTTACCAAAATTCTGTTGGTATAGTAAACAAAACATAGAAAGGAATCAAGTGTTGACCGATCCAATTTGGCAGCATGGGGTATATTGTTAAAATGTTGAAGCATTTAATGGAGAAGAAAAAATTTATTAAAGATGAGTTTGCTGTTACGATGAAGAGTATATTAAAAAATTTTTGTAAAGAAAAATTAAGAAAAAGAAAAAATTCAAGTTCTAAATGAATTCTGTTTAGTTCTATAATTAGCCATTCTTAGCAGCTGCTATTGTTAGATTGAAGGTTTTCTGTGTCATCTTAGGCTTAGGGTAAAACAAAATTTAAGTGCTAGTCGATCTGAATATCTTGGTGTTGGGATTGGGTCATAATCGAAGCTTTAAAATACTGAAATCCTAAAAATCACAATTCTGAAAGATCAAAATCTTGAAAATATAATCCTGGAAAAAGTAATTTTAAAAATTTATTTGACAGAAGTTGCAGTGAGCCAAGATCATGCCATTGTACTCTAGCCTAGGTGACAGCGAGATTCCATCTCAAAAAAAAAAAATTATTTTGAAGACATTGCTTCACATTTTTAAAAGGGAATGTATGTGAGAAACATGTAAAAACATGACAGCACTTCATTGGCCACTTTACACAATAAAATAGGCAATAATAATATATGCTTTTGTAAGCATAAACAGTTATAAAAATGACAGTTACATGGGTAAAACAGGAGCAGACAAACTATTAATAAAGAAATAGATCAGAAAGCAAAATGTGTAAGCGCATATCACTGTGGTTAGCAATTGTGTGCCACTCAGCTTTGTAACTGCACTCATCTGAAATAACCATGACAGACAGCCTAAGTCTTGAGGAAATTGATAAAAAAAAAAATGGCAGTGGGTCACCACAACATTTGCAATCACTCAAAGAACCGAGATCACAACAAATTTTGTGTTTCATAGATGCAGATATACAGAAAGGATCTTCTTATATACATGCACGGTGCTTAACACGCAAAGTTAATGCTGTGATACTGTACTTTTGTGGAGTCAAATTTGTGATGTTCAGGGCAGCAGCAGAAAAGTCTGTCCAGCTTTCAGAGAGAGACCAATTCAACTTTTGTATTTGTTCTTTCAGAGAACTGGTCAGTTAGGTGGTGCCCGCCAACACTGAGGGCAGGTCCTCCCCACCTAGTTCACTTGGACTTAATAATCTTTTCTGGAAACACCCTCACAGACATATGCAAAATAATGCTTTACTATGTATTTGTTACTTAATTATTTAAACAAAGTGTAATACTCTAGTTTTTTTGTTTGTTTTTTTTTTTTTTTTTGAGACATCCTCAGCTCTGTTATCCAGGCTAGAGTGTAGTGACATGGTCTTGGCTCACTCCAACCTCCACCTCCCAGGTTCAAGCAATTGTTCTGCCTCAGCCTCCCGAGTAGCTAGGACTACAGGTCCACCACCACGCCTGGCTAATTTTTGTATTTTTAGTAGAGATGGGGTTTTACCATGTTGGCCAGGCTGGTCACGAACTCCTGACCTCAAGTGATCTGCCCGCCTCGGCATCTCAAAGTATTAGGATTATAGGCATGAGCCACCACATGCAGCCTAGCCTCATAACAATCTTATAAATAAGATCTTTACAAAAGGAAACAAGTTAGAAAGTTAACTTTAATAATTATCTTACATGATCATTTGTAGAGTCTTGTCAGGACTGGAATTGGAACCATGATCTGTTGACCTCTAATTCAGTTTTCTTTTCATTCTATGATCCTGGGAGATAATTTGTCTTTATAAGTATTTCATCTGTGAGTTGCTGTGATAGATTACATTTACTGTTTGTTCCTAAAGCACTTTTTCTCATTAAATGAGAGGAACTCAAAAACTTTTAGTAAGACTAAATTGCATTCTAGGAGAATGGCCACCAGTCCTTACTGAGCAGCGATGATCAACTTTTTATTTATGAGACAGCTGGAGTTCTGATTGTTAATAGTGAATATCCAGCAGAAAGGAAACAAGCCTTAATGAGGAATCTGTTGACTCCACTAATGGAGAAGTTTAAAATTCTGTTAGAAAAGTTGATGCTGGCACAAGATGAAGAAAGGCAAACCTCTCTAGCAGACTGTCTCAACCATGCTGTTGGATTTGCCAGGTAAGCGTAATCACAGTTAAAATTGTAATGTACATGTATCTACACAGACAGAACCACTTGTTTGGTGAGCACACATATTTGTGTTTCCTTGGATTGTCCAGAGAATTGTCTAAGTCTTTGACTTCCAAATCCAGTAAATTAGGTTTAGTTGAAGAAGGGGTTAGATTACATACCATTTGCATTTTTGCCTTGACAACTGTAAATCTTTAACTCCTCTGACTTCTTTGATATAAATAGGTTGTGTGTTTAAGGGGATTAGCTAAAGTGTTAATGTACCAAAGATACATTGGGATGGGACCTCTTTGGTTAGTCTTGGTTACCTTAAAGAGAAGAGCCTGAGGCTTCTCTTTAGTTGCATTGTGTCCTGAAGACCACCCAAGCAGCTTTCTTCCCCCCATCTAACCATACTTTTTGTTGACAAACAATAAACAACAGCATGAAAGTTGTAATGATTGCTAATTAGAAGTTAAATGGTTCTATAATATACTTAAGAACAAGAGTTAGATACTAGAGAGGTTGTATAAATAGCTTAATTCTGAAGATGGTTTTCTAAATTTAAATAGGTAGTTTGCAGATTATCTAGTACAGCCTAGTCATAATAGGTGGATTTATTTTCTCTTTCCTGTCCATTTTCTCAATAGGATTTTGTTTGTTTGTTTATCACGTATCACACCCAGCTACTTTTTGTTTTTAGTAAAGATGGGTTTTCACCATGTTGTCCAGGCTAGTCTCAAACTCCTGGCCTCAAGTGATATGCCTGTCTCAGCCTCCCAAAGTGCTGGGATTACAAGGTGAGCCACGGTGCCCAGTCTAGTTAATAGGATTTTAATAAAACATTTAGATAGATTCACATTAGAAGGATTATATTAACTACATGTCATTCATTTAAATTAATTTGTGCTCTTCTGTTCTGGAAAGATAATTAATTGGAAGCAGTAGTTTACTGATAGCCATATTAGCTAAAGATGGAAGTAATTGTGCTTTGGGAAAAAAAAGGTCTGGTTAGTTTTGTTAATTTTGTAATTTGTTGTGCATTGCTTTTGAATACCCCATAGCACTTTTAAAGAATAAAGTTACATCTGATTGCCTGATTTTTGCTTATATAGTCGAACCAGTAAAGCTTTCAGCAACAAGCAGACTGTGAAACAATGTGGCTGTTCCGAAGTTTATCTGGACTGTTTACAGACATTCTTGCCAGCCCTCAGTTGTCCCTTACAAAAGGATATTCTCAGAAGTGGAGTCCGTACTTTCCTTCATCGAATGATTATTTGCCTGGAGGAAGAAGTTCTTCCGTTCATCCCATCTGCTTCAGAGCATATGCTCAAAGATTGTGAAGCAAAAGACCTCCAGGAGTTCATTCCTCTTATCAACCAGATTACGGCCAAATTCAAGGTACTGCAAACCTTCAGAGCACTGAAAAATCTCTTGACTTAAAGATCAACTGTGTTTATCTTCAGACATGTTTTGGATTTTGCCCTTGAGTTTCTTTCTTTCTTTCTTTTTTTTTTTTTGAGACAAAGTCTCACTCTGTCGCCGAGCCTGGAATGCAGTGGCACGATCTTGGCTCACTGCAACCTCTACCTCCCAGGTTCAAGCGATTCTCCCGCCTCAGCCTCCCGAGAAGTTGAGACTACAGGCATGCGCCACCATACCCAGCTAATTTTTGTATTTCTAGTAGAGACAGGGTTTCACCATGTTAGCCAGGGTGGTCTCAGCCTCCCAAAGTGCTGGGATTATAGGCGTGAGCCACCGTGCCTGGCCTTTTTTTTTTTTAAATAATGAATTACTTGAGAGCTTCGTGGATCATATGTATTTTTATTATCCATGGTGTCTGGCACACTGTGTACACTCCCTGATACATAGGTCATGCTTAATAGATGTTTGAATATAAACAGACCCTGTCTGCTCTGTGTAGCAGAAGAAAACAACTAGCCTGCTGTTCTGGAAGAGCATATAAAAACAGCATTGAGTAATAAATGTCTAAAGAAATAAGAAGCACCATAGTTTGGGTACCCGTGGTTGAGACAGTCTTTAGGAGTTTAAAAGTAATTCAATGTATTAAAGTCAGTTTTCTGAAGGACTTTTAAGCTGTCTAATAAAAGTAGTTAATGCTTACATAGTACTTCCTTTTTTCTTTTTTTTTTATGGAGACAGTCTCGCTCTGTCACACAGGTTGGAGTGCAGTGGCACAGTCATGACTCACTGCAGCCTCCACCTCCCAGGTTCAAGCGATTCTTGTGCCTCAGCCTCCTGAGTAGCTAGGACTATAGGTGCGTGCACCACACCAGCACACCAGGCTAATTTTTTGTATTTTTATTAGACACGGGGTTTCCCCATGTTGGCCGGGCTGGTTTTCAAACCTCTGACCTCAAGTGATCCTCCCGCCTCTGCCTCCGTAAGTGCTAGGATTACAGCGTCAGCCACCGCACCTGGCCATTTACATAGTATTTTCTATGTTCAAAATCTGTTTTAAGCATTTTTTGTACATTTACTCATTTGATCTTCATACCTACCCTAGAAGATAGGCATTATATGTTATAGTTGAGGAAAACTGAGGCACGGAGAGAAGTTAAGGGATTTGCCCAAGAGTATATAAAACCCAACAGTTACTTTGTAAGCAAGTATTGAGAAGGTGCTATTAAACGATGTTTTTTACCTTTGTTCAAAAAAAAAAACCCTAAGAGTTTAATCAAATAAATTGATTAAGCAAAACAATTCATTTTTTGAGAATTTAAATTTGAAAATATTCCATGGCAATATTTTATTGTGAAATATGTCCGACTACCTATTATTTTAACCTAAATCTTAAGCTGTAGGAAAGAGTTTAAATTTAATGATCTTGAGGCTGTTAGTAATATTTTTTATTTTTTATTTTTCCCCCTTGAAATGGAGTTTTTCTCTGTCTCCCAGGCTACAGGGCAGTGATGTGATCTCGGCTCACTACAACCTCCACTTCCTGGGTTCAAGCGATTCTCCTGCCATAGCCTCCTGAGTAGCTAGGACTGGGACTACAGGCATGCGCCACCACGCCTGGCTTATTTTTGTATTTTTAGTAGAGATGGGGTTTCACCATGTTGGCCAGGCTGGCCTCAAATGACCTCAGGTGATCCACCCACCTCAGCCTCCCAGAGTGCTGGGATTACAGGTGTGAGCCACTGCATCCAGCCTAGTGATGTTTATGTTATGTAGATTTTATCTTAAAATTGATATTTGCTAACTGAATTATGTACATATACATCCTAAATAGAAAAGAAAGGCTTTATGTAAAATAGTTTTTTGTAAGTTGCATATTAATATTGTTACTAATTTCTGAAGTAATGTTGTTTCTCTTCAGATACAGGTGTCCCCATTTTTACAACAGATGTTCATGCCCCTGCTACATGCAATTTTTGAAGTTCTGCTCCGGCCAGCGGAAGAAAATGACCAGTCTGCTGCTTTAGAGAAGCAGATGTTGCGGAGGAGTTACTTTGCTTTCCTGCAAACAGTCACTGGCAGTGGGATGAGCGAAGTTATAGCAAATCAAGGTGGGGACGCATGCTGTATCTAATTTTTCTGCTTAAGTCTGTGTCATTGTTGTACATCTATATGAGCAAGAGCAAACTGAAGTAAGTAAATACAGAATTTTTCAAGTTTGTCAGCCCATGGAAAGGCAGTTCATTGTTTTCAGGCTGGGAATTATTCACTTTTATGTAAAGCACCTTAAAATTAATTTGTATTCTGTTTTTCTCTTTATGCAGCATTTTTAAATTTGGTTCTTTAGCAATATAAATACCATGGCTGTTTGCCAGAATTGACCTGACAATTGATTCTTTATGGCAAATTAGCCATTTTGAAATATAAAATAAATGGAACTGTATAGATTAGTGTACAGAATTCTGTATAGGAAATTTAGGGAACAAGATATCAGGGGCAATCTGATTTTTCAGCATTTTATTTTATTTGTGAGATAGGGTCTCTGTTGCCGAGGCTGGAGTGCAATAGTGTGATCATGACTCACTGCAACCTTGACCTCCTGGCCTATCCTCCCATCTCTGACTCCTGAGTAGCCAGGACCACTGGCGCTTGGCACAATGCTGGGCTAATTTTATTTTTTGTAGAGACTGGATCTCACCATATTGCCCAGGCTGATGTCAAACTCCTGGGCTAAAGTGAACTGCCCACCTTGGCCTTGCAAAATGCTGGAATTACAGGTGGGAGCCACCGTGCCCAGCTGAGTTTTCAGTGTGTGTGTTTATTTATTTAAATTTATTTAACAAAGACGGGGTTTCACCATGTTGGTCAGGCTGGTCTTGAACTCCTGACCTCAGGTGATCTGCCTGCCTTGGCCTCCAAAGTGCTTGGATTACAGGCATGAGCCACCATGCCCGGCCTAGTTTTCAGTGTTTAATACATAGGTGCCCAGTTAATAAAAATTAAGGAATTTTGCAACTCTGTAAATGCTTTTTTCCCTCTTGATTCTTCCTGTCCCACCTGTAAATGACTTTTTTATTTGTTAATGTGTATGAAAAAGAACTTAAGGTTGCTTTCCTAGTTATTTTTGGAAATTAAAGTAAGGTTTTTCTCCTCAGGTGCAGAGAATGTAGAAAGAGTGCTTGTTACTGTTATCCAAGGAGCAGTTGAATATCCAGATCCAATTGCACAGAAAACATGTTTTATCATCCTCTCAAAGTTGGTAGAGCTCTGGGGTAAGATAATTTTATTTTTTAACCTTCATTTCCCACACTCTTTCATAAAACTTTTAGAGATGAAATGGAACCCTAGCCCTAACAGAGAAACTGGGAGTTGGTTTTCCCTGGTAATGAATTAATTGACTTACTTTTATATATAAGATGAAAATTTGAATTCTCTTGACAGGAGGTAAAGATGGACCAGTGGGATTTGCTGATTTTGTTTATAAGCACATTGTCCCCGCATGTTTCCTAGCACCTTTAAAACAAACCTTTGACCTGGCAGATGCACAAACAGTATTGGTAAGCACCTAGGAATCTTTGTTTACCTTGTGTAGATCTCATATATTCCCAATTTCTTCTTTAATGCCAGGTTGATTATATTATGTTTCATCGATTTTTTTTTTTTTTTTTTTTTTTAGTGATTTCAGATCAGGTTCATTTTTTTAAAAATTGACACCTTCTGGATTTTCTATGGATTCTTACTCAATCCCAATGCTGCAGCTGAATTTTACAAATTATCAGCTGCTTCAACATGTGACTTTTTCTAGGACCATAAAAGGGCATATGACACAAACATTCTTTCAAGCTGGAGTATTAGTTTCCTACTACTACTTTAATTCTAAAACTTGCACTTAGTGGTTTTCTATAATCATTAAGAGCACAGAATGGCAACTTGATCCTCCTTGTATGATAGTTTCCCCAGTTCTCATTTTCACAATACTTAATGTCAGTTTCTGCTTTCTCACTTTCCCACAACCTAGTAAAAGCTAGATTTCATAATTGTAATTGACTACATTAAAACAACAGTTTGTATTTTTCTGTTTTTTTTTTTTCTTTTTTTAAATTCAACCCACTTAGTCCACCTGCCTGTTATCTTTCTTTCTTCTATCCCTTTTCTGGAGTTAAATATTTCTCATTTATTTGAATTTCCCTGGCAGTGGCCAGGGTAGTAAAGAGCTGGATCACTAAACAAGAATTGAGTACATGAAAATTCTTAAACTTGTTTTTCACAGGCTTTATCTGAGTGTGCAGTGACACTGAAAACAATTCATCTCAAACGGGTAAGCCTTGTAGTCCATGCCCCTTCATTGTCATCTCGCATGTGGTATTATTATCTTGGTTCTTGAAAGATGTATCTTGTGTAAAATTCCTTTTAAAAAAAAATTTTTTTTTTTTTTTAAATTGCGCTTCGTTATCAATACACTGTGTAAAACTTAACTATTGTTTTGACTTTTTTGGATGTGGGGAAGAGGATGAATGAAAGTAGCAGTATCCTTTTAGTGTCTTTCATGTTTTGGGTAACATGTTTTGGGTTGACTAAGGATGTGAAAAATCTTAGCCAGAATTTAAAGATTCAGTTTTCATGATCTTGTAGGCTTCCTCAATACTAGATTTTTAATTTATTTTTATTTTTGTTTATTTTTTTGAGACTGAGTTTCGCTCTTGTTGCCCAGGCTAGAATGCAGTGGCACAGTCTTGACTCACTGCAACCTCTGCCTCTCAGGTTCAAGCAGTTCTCCTGCTTCATCCTCCCGAGTAGCTGGGATTACAGGCGCCTGCCATCATGCCCAGCTAAATTTTATATTTTTAGTTGGGACGGGGTTTCACCATGTTGGCCAGGCTGGTCTCGAACTCTTGACCTCAAGTGATTCACCTGCCTCAGCATCCCAAAGTGCTGGGATTACAGGCGTGAGCCACTGCTCCCAGCCTATTTTTTATTTTTATTTTTTGAGACATATTCTCACTCTGTCACTCAGGTTGGCTAATTTTTATATTTTTTGTAGGGATGGGGTTTCACGATGTTGGCCAGGCTGTCTTGAACTCCTGACCTCAAGTCATCCACCTGCGTTGGCCTTCCAAAATGCTGGAATTACAGGCGTGATCCGCTGTGTTCAGCCTTGGTTATTTTTTAAATATGTATTTTACTTTATTTTTTGTGACAGGGTCTCCCTTTGTTGCCCAGGCTGGAGTGCAGTGGCATGATCTCGGCTCACTGCAATCTCAACCTCCTGGCTCTTCCCACCTCAGCCTCCTGGCTCTTCCCACCTCAGCCTCCTGGCTCTTTCCACCTCAGCCTCCTGAACAGCTGAGACTACAGGCACTCGTCACCACACCCGACTAATTTTGTGGTTTTGTAGAGATGGGTTCTCACCATTGTGCCTAGGCTGGTCTTGAACTCCTGGGCTCAAATGATCCTCCTGCCTTGGCTTCCCAAAGTGCTGGTATTACACCATGCTCAGCTGATTCTGGGTATTTGTAAATAACTGGAATTGGTTGCCAGCATTTTAAACTCTCAGATACTTTTTTTTAACTGAAAATTCCTGCCTCCAACTTCTCTCAAAGCCATAAAATGCCAGCACAGGACTGGTATTGCCACATAGCTACAGCCAGCTAAACAGCAGTAGTTCCGCTCAGCTCCTAAAAAGAACATGAACTTTTACTCAGTGTTCTCCATTCAGGCTGTGCACTCATTTGAACTTGATTTTTTGATTCTGATAGAGACTGGAAGTGTTTTCAATTTAGCAGCATTTATTCTACACTTGCTATGTGCTAGGGTAGGGTAGGTGTGTGTTTAGGGATGGCAGAGTAACTGCATAAAGATGCACAAAGCGTCCCCTGATATTAGGGATCTCAGAATCAAGGGAGACCAACACGTAAAAAACTCCAGTGGGTTAAGTACTTTAGTGGAGGCATATAAAATACTGTGGAACTAAAGCTGAACAGGCAATCTTGCCTGAGGGGGCAGTCTAAGCAAGCTATAGGAAAGAAGTGATATTTTTGATGGCCCTTAAGATAAATGTAGATTGATGGGACTAACAGGAAGCTGGCATTCTGGGCAAAGTTAAGTTGGTGTACAAAGAACAGATGTCACATAGTGGATTTGGTGGGCCGTTATAGAGTTAATCCTGTTTAGCTAAAGAATAGAGGCAGAAGTGATAGCTAAAAATAAGATGAGACTACGTTAAAAGTCTTGTGTTACATGTGTAAAGTTGGGAAGTCAGTAGGCAGTGGGTTTGTAATTTAAGAGGGAAAATGTTCCGAACAATGGGTCTGAAGCAGTTAGAACTAAATACTGATTTTGGAGTCCTCAGTGTAAGTCAGTCTGTAAAGCCATAGGAATGACTAAGACTTTCTAAGACCAGAACAGAAAGAAACTTGGCTCAAGCGAGAGTCAACAGAAAGGTAGAAAGAGAACCAGATAGCCGGGAGTGGTGATGCACACCTGTAATCCCAGCTATTTGGCAGGCTGAGGCACAAGAATTGCTTGAACCCAGGAGGTGAGGTTGCAGTGAGCTGTGATTGGGCCACTGTACTCAAGCTCGGGCAACAGAGTGAGACTCTGTCTCAAAAAAACAAAACAAAAAAGCAGAACCAGAGGTAGGAGTATTACCAAAGATAAGGGAAGAGAGTCTCAGGAGATTGGATGGCATTGTTTGGATGCTAGACAGTCAAGGTGGATGTGGATGAAGGATGAAAAGAAATAGTAAGGATGGTATTTCTAGTTGAGCAGTATTTGTTGTACCCATAGAAGTGTTAATTTAAACACACAGAATTGAGTCAGACAATACTATATTTTAAAGTGTTTTGTTTCAAAAACCAAAAAAAAAAAAAGTTTTGCTTCATTGTTCTATTTTCTCATTCTTTTGACTGACTTGAGGTACAAGTTTACTTTTCCTGATTCAAAACAAAACTACACTCTTTTAGAGTGATAACAGTGAGGTTACAAGGTGATGAACAATGCATAGGAAGCAAGCATAGACAGGGTAGACACAAGAAAAAGATGAGAAGGAAAGTAGGCGGGATCTGGGAAACAGTGCAGGGTTTCTGCTTCTCAATTAAAGACAGGTTTCCTCTGATGGGTCATTAAACTATGACCTAGATCCAAGGTGGAGGAGGAAACAAATCCTTTGATTCAGGAGCACTGATATAAACAGGAAATCCAGGTGTCAGTGCAAGGAAGAGTACATTGAGGAGAGATGGAATGATTTTTTTTTTTTTTTTTTTTTTGAGCTGGAGTCTCTCACTCTGTCACCCAGGCTGGAGTACAGTGGTGCAATCTCAGCTCTCTGCAGCCTGCGCCTCCTGGGTTCAAGCAGTTCTCCTGCCTCAGCCTCCTGAGTAGCTGGGATTACAGGCATGCACCACGATACCCGGTTAATTTTTTTGTATTTTTAGTAGAGATGGTGTTTCACCATGTTGGCCATGCTGGTCTTGAACTCCTGACCTAAAGTGATCCACCCGCTTTGGCCTCCCAAAGTGCTGGGATTGCAGGCATGAGCCACTGTGCCCGGCCAATAACCTTATTTTTCAGATGGAAAAGCTGATACTCAGAGAGGTTAAGTAACTTGTCCAAGTTACTAGAAAGTTGCCAGAGCCAGACTTCAAACCAAGGCAGTCTGGTTCTCGAGTTTGTGTTATTAAGCATAAACTATGTTACTTTTAAAGGGTACATGTAGTTTTCCAATTCTTTTTAAGCTTATTAATGACAAGCAAGAAAATAGTTCTAAGTATCTTTTAATCTTCAGGGCCCAGAATGTGTTCAGTATCTTCAACAAGAATACCTGCCCTCCTTGCAAGTAGCTCCAGAAATAATCCAGGTAAGAGCTGTTTCCTACCGTTGTATAGACGAGAGATCACAGTAGTAGCAGCATTGCCTGTGACACTGTCACCAGTAGAAATGACAAATACTTTCATATTACATAAGTTGTTACCAGTATCTCAAAATACTGTTTATGCTTATCACCATTTTGAAATTATGAGTTACTAAGTAATGTCACTACACCTTGTTACTGAACAAGTTCATAAGTCCTTACTGTTCTACCATGCTTTAAATAGTCTGATAACCATTATTCAGTATAATTGGCTTCTGTTGTAATCCCATGTAGTATGTTTTACACATTTTTTTAAAGAAATATCCTAAAAGGAGTCTAATAGGCTTTTCCAGACTGCCAAAGGGGACTACAGCAGAGTTCTGAAGCTTTGTGCCAGGTAGTTCATTGTATATATGCCAAGCTTATCAGTGCTTCATCTGTAAATCTGAAACTATTTTAAGGAAAGTGTCTAGAAAGTTACCTTATACTTTTAAGAAGTCATTTGTATAATACTGTTTCTTGGCATATAATTTTTCAGATTTCTTATCCAGTAGTACATGGAGTTAATGAAGTATCTAAAACTAGAATTATAATCTCTTATGTATATTTCAAAATTTGTTTCTTCATCAATAGTTTTTGTTTTGTTTATTTTGTTATAAGAACACTTACATGAGATATATACCATCTTAACTATTTTTAAGTGCACAACACAGTATTGTTAATTATAGGGACAGTGTTGTACCTATAAAACATAGGTAGATCTCTAGAACATATTCACCTTGTATAACTGAGACTTTATACCTGTTGATTAGCAATTCCCATTTCCCCCAGCACCCATTTCCTGGAAACCACCATTTTACTCTGATTCTGTGAATTTGACTACTTTGGATACCTCATATAAGTGGAATCATACAGTTATTTCTCTTTTCGTGGTTGGCTATTTCACACAATGTCCTTTAGGGTCATCCATGTTGTTACATATGGCAGGATTTCCCAATTTTTTAAGGCTGAATAATATGCCATTGTATGTATATATCACATTTTCTTTGTTCGTTAATCCACTGGTAGATTCATTTGGGATATTTTCACATCTTGGCTATTTGAGTAAGTGCTACAATGAACATGGGAGTGCTTATATGTCTTTGAGATGCTGATTCTAATTCTTTTAGATAAATACCAACAAGTGGGTTTGCTGGATCACATGGTAGTTCTATTTTTAATTTTTTGAAGAAACTTCTTACTGTTTTCTGTAGTGGCTGTATACCATTTTGCTTTTCCATCAGTTGTGTAGCAGGGTTCCAATTTTTCCACATCCTCATCGACACTTTTTTTTTTTTTTAATAGCCATTCTAAGAGGTGTGAGGTGATATCTCATTGTGGTTTTGATTTACATTTCCCTGATGATTAGTGATGTTTGAGCATCTTTTCATAATCTTTTCATATACCTGTTGGCTATTCGTATTTGAAGAAGTCTATTCAAGTCTTGAGCCCATTTTCTAGTCAAGTTATTAGGTTTTTTGCTATTGAATTAAAGGAGTTTTTAATATACTAGAAATTAACCCCTCATCAGATAAATGGTTTGCAGTTATTTTCTCCCATTCTTTTTTTTTTTTTTTTTTTGAGACGGAGTTTCGCTCTTGTTACCCAGGCTGGAGTGCAATGGCGCGATCTCGGCTCACCGCAACCTCCGCCTCCTGGGTTCAGGCAATTCTCCTGCCTCAGCCTCCTGAGTAGCTGGGATTACAGGCACGCGCCACCATGCCCAGCTAATTTTTTGTATTTTTAGTAGAGACGGGGTTTCATCTTGTTGACCAGGATGGTCTCGATCTCTTGACCTCGTGATCCACCCGCCTCGGCCTCCCAAAGTGCTGGGATTACAGGCGTGATATTTTCTCCCATTCTTTAGCTATTCCAGAGGTTGCCTTTTTGCTCTGTTGATTGCTTACTTTATGGTGCAGTAGCTTCTTAGTTCGATGTAGCTCCACTAATGTAGCTTTTCATGATATCAATGAAATCATTTCCAAGACCAGTGTCATAAAGCTTTTCCTGTTTTCTTCTAGTTTTGCAATTTGGGGACTTACATATAAAATGTTTAAAACATTTTGAGTTGATATTTGTGTATGGTGTAAGATAAGGTTTCATTTTCTTTTGCATATAGATAATCCAGCTTCACCAGCACCATTTGTTGAAGAGATTATTGTTTCCCCTTTGTGTATTCTTAGTACCTTTGTTGAAGATCAGTTGACTGTATGCAGGAGTTGATTTTCAGATTCTATTTTGTTCCATTGGTGTATATGTCTGTCTTAAAATAGACAGGGTCTCACTGTTGTTTGGACTAGAGCATGGTGGCACCATGATAGCTCACTGCAACCACAAACTCCTGGACTCTAGGAATCCTTCTGCCTCTGCCTCCCAAGTAGCCAGGATATATGTCTGTCCTTTGCTAGTACCATACTGTTTTCATACTGTAATTTTATATTTTGAAATCAGGAAGTGTGGTATATCCAGCTTTGCTCTTTCTCCAGATTGTTTTTGGCTGTTCCAGGCCTTTTGTGATTCCATGTAAATTCTATTGTTGTTTTTCTATTACTATAAAATATGCTCTTGGAACTTTTATACGGATTGCCTTGAATCTGTACATTGCTTTGTTTTTTGTTTCTGGAATGATTAAGAAGCTTTAAAAAATTTTTTAAATTTATTTTTATTTTTTTGAGATGGAGTCTTGCTTCATTGCCTGGGCTAGAGTGCAGTGGCATGATCTTGGCTCACTGCATGCAACCTATGCCTCCCAGGTTCAAGCGATTCTTGTGGTTCAGCTTCCCTAGTAGCTGGGATTACAGGCACGCACAACCATGCCTAGCTAATTTTTTTTTTAAGTAGAGGCGGGGTTTTGCCAGGCTGGTCTCGAACTCCTGACCTTAGATGATCCTCCCAACCCACCTTGGCCTCCTAAAGTGCCGGGATTACAGGTGTGAGCCACCTTGCCTGGCCATCAAGAAGCATTTTTTTGACCTGATGGAACAGGAATATTGGTTTAGCAGCTTAGCTTTATATACTATTTCCCCTGTGTCATTTTACATACATGTGTAAAAGGGGGAGCCTTTTATTCCAAAGACATTTCCGGAGTACAATGACACGATCTCAGTTCACTGCAATGCCCACCTCCCAGGTTCAAGCAATTCTCCCACCTCAGCCTCCCAAGTAGCTGGGATTACAGGCGCCCACTGCCTGCCTAATTTTTGTATTTTTAGTAGAGATGGGTTTCACCATGTTGGCCAGGCTGGTCCCGAACTCCTGACCTCAAGTGATCCACCTACCTCAGCCTCCCAAAGTGCTGGGATTACGGGCGTGAGTCTGTGTGCCTGGCCAGAACTAGGGGCTTTTCTGTAGCCTGGGTAACCCCATATCAATTACTGTAGCCCACGGTGGCCTTGGACCTTAGTCCTGGGCACTGGCTTTCAGTGTTGCTGTCTACTTCCCTGTCTTCTCCTTGGGTAATGCCACTAGGCCCAGGTAGGACACCTGCCCTTTCACTTTACCAGCAGAGTCCCAGAAAAAATACTTTGAAAGCCAAATGAACTGGGTGAGAGAGCTGCTTTTTCTCCTGCTCCTTTTGGTCTTGAGCATGATGTCATTCTTCCCAATGATTTTTTTGGTGTGTTCCATCATCTCCTTACTCACCTTGATCTCTGTATCCACCAGGACCTGCTCTTTATAATATAAATAGAATTGTAGGAAAGGTGATGATATTGTGTTCTTAAACATCATGATCTGCATCCAAGGGTTTTTTTTAATTGGATCTGAGGTATGTTGGAAAATGCAAATTTCCTGGCACCTTCGCCCAGAAACCCATATGTGTTATAATTCACTGTTATGACCTTCACCATGTCCCTGAACACTACTACATCACCGTGGTCTGGGTACTGCAAACGGGGAAGGGCCCCTTCACAGGTGTGGCAGCCAAACACCAAAGAGAGGCAAGAGAGCAGCAGACATCACTTCTTGGCAGATTGCTTTCGGTAGTGAGGACATTTTAACAGTGTTAAGTCTTCAGTCCGTGAACACAGCTATCTTTCAATGGTGTTTCTTGTTTTTGTTTTTGTTTTGAGACAGGGTCTTCACTCTGTCAACCAGGCTGGTGTGCAGTAGTATAATCTTGGCTCACTGCAACCTCTGCCTCCTGGGTTTAAGCAATTCTCCCACCTCAGCCTCCCAAGTAGCTGGGACTACAGATGCAAACTACCGTGCCAGGCTAATTTTTGTTTCACTATGTTGGCCAGGCTGGTCTCGAACTCCTGACCTTGTAATCTGCCCACCTCAGCCTCCCAAAGTGCTGGGATTACAGGCGTGAGCCACTGTGCCTGGCATAAACTAATATTTTAATGAAAATAATAAATTACTAATTATTCTCATGATCTTAGTGCTCATCAAAAGTAGAACTAGGCTGGGCGCGGTGGCTCACGCCTGTAATCCCAGCACTTTGGGAGGCAGAGGTGGGTGGATCACGAGGTCAAGAGATCGAGACCATCCTGGTCAACACAGTGAAACTCCTTCTCTACTAAAAATACAAAAAATTAGCTGGGCACAGTGGCGCGTGCCTGTAATCCCAGCTACTCAGGAGGCTGAGGCAGGAGAATTGCCTGAACCCAGGAGGCGAAGGTTGCGGTGAGCCGAGATTGCGCCATTGCACTCCTGCCTGGGTAACAAGAGCGAAACTCCGTCTCAAAAAAAAAGTAGAACTAGACCATTCCCTTTACAGCTAATTTTCTTCCTGATTGCTAAATGAGGCAAAATTATTTTTCTATTTAGCAATTCTATTGTGAAAGATAAGCAACCTCAGTTTTCCCTTTTTCATATGCCTTATGTCCGACAACACTTTTTGTGGAATTTTCTCTTAAAATTCTCTTTTGGTCTAGCTCTGCTTGGTTATCCCTCTTACTAGATGTGAGCAGCCATAGCAATGTAGTTTTTGTCCCACTCACTCTTCTCAGGCATGAGTCCACCTTGTCTAAGAGTGCTCTGTTCTCAAAAGTGAAAGCAGCCTGTTTGACAAGTATTAATGTTTATAGCATTTGAAAATGCTATAAACCTCTTGTGGTGAGGTACTGTTGAGTTGATCTTGATAAGTTATAATAAGAATACTATGAATTTGAAGCAACCTTAAGTTCCTTTGACAGATAAATGACAAATAAGATATGGTATATACATACAATAGAATACTAAGCCTTATTTATAAAATAATCCTGTCATATGCTATAATGTGGTTGAACCTAGAGGACATTATGCTAAATGAAATAAGGCAGTTATTAAAAGACAATGCTTTATGATTCTATTTGTTTGAGACTTGCCAAAGCAGAAGGTAGAATGGTGGTTCCCAGGGGCTACAGTAGGGGAAAATGGAGCGTTCTTCAGTTAAGGGGCAGAAAGCAAGCTTGTTTTGCAAGATGCAGACATTCTAGAAACCTGTTGAACAACAGTGTGCATGTAGTTAATACTACTGTACTGTACATGTAAAAGTGGTTAAGATGGTAAGTTTCAAGTATTTTTAGCTACAACTTTTTTTTAAAAAAGGAGCCAGGCACAGTGACTTATGGCTGTAATTCTAGCTTCTTGGGAGGCTGAGGTGGGAGTGTGCCTTGAGCCTAGGATTTGGAGGCTACCGTGAGCTATGATCATACCACTGTACTCCAGCCTAGATGACAGAGTAAGACCATCTCTTTAAAACAAACAAACAAACTGTGGGCTGGACACGGTGGTGCACACCTATAATCTCAGCTCTTTGGGAGGCTGAGGCAGGCGGATCACCTGAGGTCAGGAGTTTGAGACCAGCCTGACCAACATGGTGAAACCCCGTCTCTACTAAATACAAAAAAAAAAAAAAATTAGCCAGGTGTGATGGTGCATGCCTTTAATTCCAGCTACTTGGGAGGCTGAGGCAGGAGAATCACTTGAAACCAGGAAGGCAGATGTTGCAGTGAGTTGAGATAGCGCCATTGCACTCCAGCATGGGCAACAAGAGCGAAACTCTGTCTTTTAAAAAAAAAAAAAACTAAACTGTGGATATGAATTACAATGGATTTAATACAAATACATTTGTTCTTGTTCTGCTCTGTTTTTCTGGCCCCCCAGGAGTTTTGTCAAGCGCTTCAGCAGCCTGATGCTAAAGTTTTTAAAAATTACTTAAAGGTAAGTATTTGTGAAACTCACATATCTTCATATAATTAGGTAATGTTTGAGAGCCAAGAGAGAATAAGTATCTGCAATTACAGATGTTTATGTGAAGTCCTTTTTAAGCTCTTGCAAAAGATCATAAAACGTTAGGTAAGCACACTGAATGTACACCCTTTGATATATTGGTAAGAAAATGCCAGTTTCCTTTTATATTTTTATGATGTAATTAAATAGAAACTACAGGGATTAGGAGAATAAGAAATGTTCAAGAACAGTTATCCATATTAAGTTGAAAAGAAGGAGCTAAAAATATAAAAACAGAAGTATCAGATATTTGCCTTTATCCTATTTTGAAACATTCGAATTGTAAAACAGACAAAAAGGAGACTCCTCAGATTTGGTCCATCAAGCCTCCTTTTACATTTATGAAATCACTGACTTTTTTTTTTAACTCTGTAAATCAACAAAAAGTGTCATATGTTTATTTGGTATTCATAGTTATAATTAAGTTCATGAGATAAAACTGTCTTGGTCTTACCTAGGTAGTCATTCATTTCATACATCATGACTGCTTTTTAGGTACCAAGTACTATAGTAGTGGTTGCAAACAGAACTATGAGTAATTTTCCCTCCCCATGAGGAGCTTATGATCTAGAAATAAAGTTACATTGTGACAAGATGAGTTGTTTGTTTGTTTGTTTGTTTTTTGAGACGGAGTTTCGCTCTTTTTACCCAGGCTGGAGTGCAATGGCACGATCTTGGCTCACTGCAATCTCCGCCTCCTGGGTTCAGGCAATTCTCTTGCCTCAGCCTCCTGAGTAGCTGGGATTACAGGCATGCATCACCATGCCCAGCTAATTTTTTGTATTTTTTAGTAGAGACGGGGTTTCACCATATTGACCAAGATGGTCTCGATCTCTTGACCTCATAATCCACCCGCCTCGGCCTCCCAAAGTGCTGGGATTATAGGCGTGAGCCACTGCGCCCAGCCCGAGTTGTTTATTTTTTATTATCTTCACTTAAATAATTTGAAGACAAAGCACTATATTAAATTTGGCAGCAGGTAACTTAGTGTATCACCTGGTTCTTTTGGCCAAGGCATTCAGTAGAATATATAAGTCAAAGGGCTTTGTGCAGTAATTTTAGTGTGCCATCCTTTGACTGTGGTTCTAACATCTTCCCTTGTCAGTTTTTTCTTATAGTCTGTCTATTACAAAGTAGTAGTAGACAAAAGTTTGTCAGCTTCAACATCTCAGAGAGTTTGTGTGGAAGAATATTGAGGGCTTATTATTATTATTTTTTTTAATCATTGGGAACCCTCTCCTTCACTGTCCTCCCATAAAAGCCGGGTGCCTATGGGAGTAATCCCTGTTAAATAACTGATCAATCAAACTGAATTAAAGGGCTCAATCCTCTATCTATTAGAGGTGTCTGTAACAGTAGATCTAGGTACCCTGTAGAAGGCTTGTGCTCCAGATACGGTTATTCATCTTCATAGCATTTATAAAAAGTCTTCCTTCTGAGCCCAACTTCTCTTTAGTGATGGCATTATCTTACTGATCTCATTATCTCAGTGTTAGCATTATGATTCTAGCTGGAAAAAAATGAACTTCATTCTTTTGTGCTCACTCCTCTCTTCACACCTGATTGATCCTCAGATCTTGTGGCTTCTTTCCTCCTCCTCTCTCTCCTGTCTCTGCTGCTGCTCTAGTGTAGGCTGATATTATCCAACTCTGTTCTCTCTTCACTTGTTCTAGCCAGGCTGATGAGTTTGAAAACTCAAACAGTCCTTTGATATTTATTTACCTTCCTCATAAGCTTCCTAAACAAATTAATGTTTCTCATTTTAGCACTTAATTTTTTTTTTTTTTCCATATTCTGACCTGAGACTCTCTTTCTGCTTTTTCTTGCAGAAATGGTCTTTACTGTTCTTGTAGTTCTTCAAAAATCCTGCCTTACTAGCAGCCCAACTTCTGTATGAACTATACCTATTTTTCTAGGTTTGCCTTAAGCATGGCCTCCTTACTTTCTTTTGCTTATATAGTGATCATCCTTTTTGCTGCACATAGTCAGTAGATTATCTGTTAAATGAATCTCCTAGGTGCTAGGGCACCATCAATACTGTTCTTGTCTGTATTAGTCCATTTTTACGCTGCTGATAAAGACATACCTGAGACTAGGCAATTTACAAAATAAAGAGGTTTATTGGACTTACAGTTCCACATGGCAGGGGAGGCCTCACAATCGTGGCGGAAGGCAGGGAGCAGCAAGTCACATCTTACATGGATGGTAGCAGGCAAAGAGAGTTTTTATGCAGGGAGACTCCCATTTTTAATACCGTCAGATCTCATGAGACCCATTTACTACTCAGGAGAACAGCATGGGAAGGACCCACCCCCATGATTCAATCATCTCTCACTGGGTCCTTCCCACAACACGTGGGAATTATGGGAGCTACAAGATAAGATTTGAGTTGGGACACAGAGTCAAACCATATCATTGTCCTTACTGAGCATACTGAATTGTGTTTGGTGCTAACCTCACCTGCTATGGATGGCAGTGTGTAGTACTAGGCCATGCCTAGCACAGCCTCTAGCCAACTCTTTTGTAGTCTCAAAGTTTGACTTGGAAGTACTTTTGAATCATCAAATAAATAGTAAATTCTTTACAGGGTTAGAACTGCTATGTTTAGCTTTGACTTGTTTCCTCCTCAATTATTTAATTTACCAGTGTTAATTTTGAAATAGTATCAGTAAAAAGGTGTCAAGAGCATGTTTTCTTCTGACCCCTTGATTTCCATAGCATACAGATAATACCATATTTTCCCTACTTCCCCAATTGGGTGATGTCAGCATAAGTTATATCTAGACTTAACCAAATTCTCCAGAACAGAAGTTTCTTACCTTAGATTACATATGGATATCTGAGGCATGCAAAATGTTCTAAATGTCTATTGTTTGTTACAAAAGAACACTGCTAGCATTCAGAAACTTGGAACCATTCTTCAGGTGAAAGTGATACCTTCTGACATAAGCACTGATTGCATTAATACTTTGTTTACAGGTGTTCTTCCAGAGAGCAAAGCCCTAAGGACTGGATTTCCCTGTGCCTACTTCATGATCAGGAATTCCAGTTAATAATTTATAAAGAAGCAGTTTTTGTGTGCCATTCACACTGGTCTTTTTAACATTGTTTCAAGCTTATTATTGCATTATATGTTTTGGGATTTTTCTGTAAAATGGGTGTAATTTTCCTAATACAGGTATGTAACAACAAAAGAAGTTGCCTGCATGCCGGTTCAAATTGTTCTGTATAAAGATGATCTTAAAAGACACAGAGTTATCCTAGAACCTTAATTCTTTTTGAAATTTTAAGTCAAGTCCTTTATAAAGACCATAGCAGTGGAAAAGTATACTTTTAAAAAAATTGCTGAATATAAAATGTTTGAAAATTTTAATTTTCTTTATGTGTGAAGACACATAAAGTATGGGGGAAATACAACAATCAAAACTAACTTTTTGTAGATAGCCATTTCATTTCTTTAAACTGTTTCAATGCCAATATGTATTCTACAAAAGAGAATGGTTTTAGGCTCCAGTGTTATACTTTTTATATATATATATACATATATAAAATAAATTTTACGTAGTGAAATCTACCAAGTCTTTTCTGGAATTATTATAAATATTTTAGTTTTATTTTCTCATCAATCTCTCCCTAATTTCCCATTTTAAGGTTTGCAAATATTAGTGTATGGATGCTTTATTTCATTAAACCTTGCTCCTCAAAGGTAACATGCAATTTAGTTGTTACATGAGAGTCTTTTTTTAAATGTACTAGAAAAAAAGCCTACGTGAATCCGTTGATAAAACTTAAAATTCCAGGCTAGGCACGGTGGCTCACACCTGAAATCCCAGCACTTTGGGAGGCCAAGACAAGCGGATCACTTGAGGTCGGGAGTTTGAGACTAGCCTGGCCAACATGGTGAAATGCCATCTCTACTAAAAATACAAAAATAAGCCAGGTGTGGTAGTACACATACTTGTAATCCCAGCTACTCAGGAGGCTGAGGCAGGAGAATCGCTTGAACCTAGGAGGCGGAGGTTGCAGTGAGCTGAGATTGTGCTACTGTACTCCAGCCTGGGCAACAGAGTAACTCTGTCTCAAAAAAAAAAATTTAAAATCCCAATTTGGAGAGGGGTGAAGGAGAAAATAAATAAATTTTTTTTTAAAACCGCAATTTGTTTTCTCACTCTTATTGGATCTACTTAGAACACAGTATACATATGTGTTTATTATGTTTGTAAATGATAGCTACTAGAGAAACTGTGTTTATTTTGTTTGTAAATTCATGGCTACTTGAAAAAGCAAAAAAAAAAAAATACTATTTTTCAGTAGTATCATTGGAAAATTAAGAAGAGAGAAGGGACAAAACTGAGCAGCAGAATTCACATAGGCATTTAAATATTTAAGTTTAAATTCTAAAAGCCCAATTAAGATTTTCAGGGAGGGTTTGTTTTGCCCTTTGTCCATTTGTGCCTCCTAAGGGTTTCATGGATGGGCTTCAGTGGCCTATAAACTCCATAAAGTTATATTCTAAATTTTGCACATGTATTTTGTTCTGGATTAATCCCAGAAGACATTTCAAACATTTTTCTTACATCATGTAACAGAAGTACTTAACTAAATTGACATTTATAAAAATAGATCAGTGAAATGCACATTATACTTTAATTAAAATGTTTTCAGAAATAGGTAAGTGTAAGCTGAGTGTTTCTTTGATAGGTTCCCCCCTGTACTATAGGAGTGATAATTGCAGCTACTGCAATAGTAGTAATTATTAAACAGATACTAATGAATAGCATAGCATAGTGGGTAAGAGTTTATATAGCACAGGGTTCCAGAAATAGATTAAGTACGTTCAAATACCAGTTCTGCCAGTAACTGGTTTTAGAACCTTGGGCAAGTTAAATAATGTCTCCCAGCCTCAGTTTCCCTGTTTGTAAAATAGGGGAAATAGTGGTAGCTACCTCATAACTCATCATGAATTCAGTGAATTAAACATGAAAAGATTTATAGTAGCTGGCACACGAAGACTTGATAGTAGCTAATATGGATGCTATGTCACATTAGCATATATGGAATTAATAGTGTATCACTATACTTATTTTTTTTGAGACAGGGTCTCACTCTGTCACCCAAGCTGGAGTACAGTGGTGACATCATAGCTCACTGTAACTTCTAACTCCCACACTCTAGCAATCCTCCTGCCTCAGCCTCCGGATTAGCTGGGATTACAGGTGTGCACCATCACACTCAGCTTTTTTTTTTTTTTTTTTTTGGTAGAGACAGGGATTCGCTATATTACCCAGGCTGGTCTCAAACTCCTGGCCACTAGCGATCCTCCCACTGGCCTGTTGGAATTACAGGCTTAAGCCACTGCGCCTGGCCTATACTATCCTATCAGTTCCATATATGGAGAGGTGTTTTCTCTAGCTCTTTAAAGCTCTGCAGAAGATTTACATGTGTTTATAGAGCTAAGAAAAATCAGGCCATGGAAATTGAGTAATAGAAATTAAACTCTTCCTGTTATATAATCATGAATAATTTATATCTTCATTCTCTGAAGTTACCTAGGACACCATCACAGTTAGGAAACGTCTACCATGAATTACCGTACTTCCAAAAGCAAGTACCCAAATAATTGTCTCAAGAGAGGAAGGACAAACTGTTACAGGCTAAAATATTTGGGGATTTGTGTTACATGACTAGGGAACCACAGGGTTTTATGATGCCTGATCTAGCCCTGTGCCTAATAGTTTATTTAAATCTTAATGCTAATGTTAATTGGTTCCCAGGTGGTTGACCTTTTAAGAAAACACTGTAGTATTTTTAATGTGGTAAACATGTGAGGGCGTTTGAGCTGTGGGTTTTACTGGTGGAAGGAACTTTAACAGGTCTTCGTTCTTGTCATTAGATATCAGAGAACTGAAATTGGTTGGAATTGTAAGCAGTGAATAGATGTGTTGTTAGAATGATTCCATTACTTATACATTGTTTAAAATTCTAATAAAGTAACTTCCTTTCTAAGAACTCATTAGAGTGGACTTTTGTTGTCTCCATTTGATAAAACTGAGGCTTAGAGAGGTAAGAAACTTGCTTTACAGTCAGTAATTGGCAGCCAGGACTGCAGCCCTAGGTCTATTCCATTCTAAAGCCTCTGCTCTTAGCCACTCTGCATGACTTCCCATTCATTTTTGCTGTAGTGTTTGCTGTAGTACTCCCCTGGAAAACACCCATCTTCCTCTTCCCTTCCACTCAGAAATTTAGCTCTATATTAGCAGCGGTCTTTACATTAGCCGCGGTCCCCTCCTTATGCTGAGAAAGGCCTGTTTTGCCGTCCGTGGGCAGAAGGGGCCCCTTCAGAAAGCTATTCCTTATTGTGAATAGCTGATTGAGATCTTGAGTGCACGAATATTGCAGGACCTAATTTTAGCACTTAAGTTCTTTTTTTTTTAGAGACGGTTTCACCATGTTGGTCAGGCTGGTCTTGACTCGACTTCAGGTGATCTGCCCGCCTCGGCCTCCCAAAGTGCTGGGATTACAGGCGTGAGCCACCGCGCCCGGCCTAGTTCTTAATTTCTTAAGCTTAGTTAGATACTCCAATACAGCAATTTTCCAAAATGCCGAGAGGGAATTAAATGAACATATTTACATTAAGAATTTAACGTCTTTCTGGGTGATGGGAAAATAAGTAAGTTTGAACTACTGTGAGAAGACAGTCTGGCTCCACGGCAGCCAAAGTGGCCCTTAAAACGTAGAATCCACCCCTCCCGGCTGGGCCGGCCTCCTGTGTCTGCCCCTCACTGGTCCCACGTTCTGCACACCTGTAAATCCTGGGATGTAATCCCTAGTTTAGCGTCGGTCCGCGCCCCACTATCCGCCGGCGCTTGGGGAGGGGCGGGATTTGCAGTTGCGGGAATCCCGATTATTGTGTTCACTACTCAGGGCGCCTCAGCTTCACCCTCAGCGTAAGCGGGGGCGAGGGGAACATTGGACCGGGTGTGTCTCCAGGCACCCGCTCATTACCGTGGCCCGGGAAGCCGACTTAGCTATCGCCGCCGCTGCTGTGGTGTCTACCGGACGGGCCACAGGCGTGCGCACGCGCACCCGCACCCACGCGCCGGCCGTCGGTCACGTGGCCCCCGGCCAGGGCTTGCGAAGCCGGAAGTGTCCTGGGGCTCGAGGAGGCCGCGGGAGCCCGCCGGGGGTGGCGCGGCGGAGACCTGGCTGGGTAAGTGAGACGGCCGCGGGCGGAGGGACCAAGGCGGCGCGAGGCGCGGTCGGTCGGGCCTGCGCCGCCGGGCGGGGAGAGCTCCCGCCCCCTGTGGGAGGCTGGGATGCTGAGTCAGAGCGGGGGCGGGGGCGGGCGCACTGAGAAGCCCCGCGCGACCCGAGGCCAAGCGGTCCAGGACCCCGACTGTGCGGACACTGCCTCGGGGGGGTGTGTCAGGGGCGGCCGCAGGCGGTGGAATGGTCGCGCGGGCCCTGTCCCCTGCATCCCCGCTCCTCGGCGCGCGGCCGGCCCTCGACCTGCATCCCGTCCGGCGGCGCTGGGCACAAAGAGGACAACTCCGTTACCTGGCCTGGGCCCTGGCTGCCCGGGGAGGCAGGGACACCTTTTTCCTTTGGAGTTAGACTCGCTGTTTTCTGCCCTCTTTCAGAGCGTCGACACTACTAGCAGTTTTAAAATGGATTGATTTTTTCAGAGGATTAAAAAGAGACGTTTTCTTAGAGTTTTAGTTATGTTCATTCAGCAGAGATTGACTCACACCGGAAACCAGAAGCATAAGATGTTTTAAATATATGCCGATAAAATACGAATTCCCAGACGTTTCATTGCTCCTCGTCTACCTGGCTTATGGGTTTAATTTGTAATCTCTATCCCAGGTATTTTTAGTAGGTGGCCTCAAAACAACTCCCAGGCAATTGCCAAATGTATAACCAAAGACTGGCCTTTTCTACTCTGGAACCCTCAGTGTGTGATTCACATAGGGGTAGAGTTTGGAAATCCTGGAACTTTGTCTATAGGCCATGTCATCAAACCTGTTTTTAATCCCACAACAAATAGTAACTTTCGTTTTGGACGGTATGGTATAAGGAAGTAGAATGAAGATGGCATCATCGACATACTTGTTGAGTGCCTGCTTATATGCTTGTCAAAAATTTGGGAAGATTTATATGGCCAGCACCTTGTGGGTGTGCTGAGTCATGTTTTAGCATGTTGTGGAGTTATCGGAAGATAGTTTCAAAAGACATTTCCCCTGTGATGACTGTTAAATAGAAACCAGTTTTGTGTCTGCATAGAGAACAGATATCTTAGCTGATAAATATTTTTCTTATTATCCTGAAGGTACATACACATAAGTACCTAATGGTACTGTTTGTCATTTACAGTTTTCTGAAAAAGCAAAGTTACATTGATTAGGGAAGGTTTTTCATTCGATGATTGAGACGCTTATTACTGTGTTGTGAGTGAAATGTAATAACTGACAAATGTATATTCCTTATTTGTGAAAAAGGCATCTTATTTTTATTGCTTATTTCTAGTAGTCATATATAAAATTTATCTGAATTAGATGGGTAGAAAAATTATATTAAAAAATCCTACTGTGTCAGTGATTGGTAAAATTGAGACCCCCTGACCATTCTGTATATTCCTAACCCAACTTGGAATATTGGTGGTCATTAATTTATCACAGAATACCTAGTCTAGCATACTACTTTTTCTTTAACTTACTGTGGAGGGAAATTAAAATCCATGTTTTGATATGACAGTACAGCAGGTTTAAAGGGGCATGATGGGGCTATTGTTTGTGCTATGTTAGCATACATGGATTTTAGTCCAAGGTGGAACTTGGATACTTTGTATACCTTGATGGAGCCATAGCTTTTCAGTATTAAAGACTTGGTAATATAGACTACTTGGTATGTTTACATATTTATACTTGGAGGTTGGAGAAACCATCCTTAAATTGATTTCAGAAGAGTTCATACCTTTTCAGGAATAATAATTTTTGTACCTTTCCTTTATGCTTGTCATGTTCTGTGTAAGTAAATTTTAGCTTATGGAAATATTATGCCATGGCAACATTTGTTTTCTTTAGTGTTTCCCTGCCCTAAAGGAAACAAAGTAATTTTTTCTGTATTTGTTTTATTTTACATTATTACTTTTCTTTATCTTAAAACACTTTAAGCCAGGTGCAGTGGCTCATGCCTGTAATCCCAGCACTTTGGGAGGCCGAGGCAATCGGATCATGAGGTCGGGAGTTCAAGACCAGCCTGGCCAACATATTGAAACCTCGTCTCTACTAAAAGTACAAAAAGCTAGCCGGGTGTACTGGTGGGTGCCTATAATCCCAGGTACTTGGGAGACTGAGGCAGGAGAATCGCTTGAACCTGGGAGGTGGGGGTTGTGGAGGTGGAGATCACACCACTGCACTCCAGCCTGGGCAGTAGTATGATACTCCATCTTAAGAAAAACAAACAAAAAACACTATGTCATAGATTAATCTTTCAAAACGTTTGAAGGAGGTAAGTAACAATATCATTCTCTGACAAAGACTAAATTAGAAGAGAAATAGATGTTTCTTTCAGACCTGTGATAAGTGAATTAAATTGAATGTATGTTATTGGTTAATGTTTTTTTTAAAGCCCACACAGCATTTTAGCCTTGAATATTGCTAGAAACTTAGTTTTGTTTGTTTGTTTGTTTGAGATGAGTCTTGCTCTGTCTCCCAGGCTAGAATGGGGTGGAATGGGATGGCACGATCTCGGCTCACTGCATCCTCCACTTCCGGATTCAAGTGATTCTCCTGCCTCAGCCTCCGGAGTAGCTGGAATTACAGATACCTGCCACCATGCCTGGCTAATTTTTGTACTTTTTGTGGAAACGGAGTTTTGCCATGTTGGCGAGGGTGGTCTCAAACTTCTGACCTCAGGTGATCCTCCTGCCTCAGCCTCAACAAAGTGCTGGGATTATAATAGGCATGAGCCACTGCTCCCAGCTGAAACTTAGATTTTTTTTTTTTGTCATATTATTATATTTTATTATCGTATACGTAGTATATACTAACGTAAAGGGAAGAAATGTAAACAAAATGAAAGTCATGGAGAAAATGGCATCTTGCTTTAATCTTCAACTTAAAGTTACTCTTAACAATCCATTGATACCGTTATGTCAGATTTTAGTCATCCCTGCATAATTTTAGACCAATAAAAACGGACAAGGTAACACCAAAAATTTAAGCACAGAAAGTGATATTAAAAAGTTGAAAGTAAAATCTACCTTGGCTAGAACTGAACATTCAGATCTGTCTCTCCAGAGGAAAATCTAACTTGAGTCATAATGGTTCATATTTTGACTAGTTCATACCGTATCAGTTAGCAATTTATGACTTGAAAATACTTTGAAACTTAGATTTTTATATTGAACTGTTTATACACTTCAATTTAGCAACAGATAATGGGTGATCTTACTTGAAACTAAAAACAACTAACATTTGTTTCTTAGCTGTATTATTCCCTTAAAACAGATTTGTAAATCTTTTTTTTTTTCCTCTTAGTATAACAAGAGAATCGCCTGATCCAGTCAAGATGCAGAGCACTTCTAATCATCTGTGGCTTTTATCTGATATTTTAGGCCAAGGAGCTACTGCAAATGTCTTTCGTGGAAGACATAAGGTTGGTACAGAGAAAACTTTGAAGGCCTTTTATCACTGTATGTATTTTGTTCTAAGATGCATGCTTACACTAAAATGTGTGACTTGGTGATTTTGATTCCTTTGTCTGAAGAAATTGTTTTAATGATTTCTATGATTATTTAAGGCATAGCTATGTCAGGCAGTGAACGTATCTACCCAATGGTGGCAGAGGTTAAGTGTCAGTGAGTAGGGGAAAACAGATTGGTTGAAAATGGACTGGGAAAGATTAGTTTTGTGCCTTTTGATGCTTTCCCCAGCCTAGCTTCCCTATAGTAGAGAGTGATTTCGCTGACAGAAGTTCAGTGTAGTGATTTGGGGTAGCATTTGATGTGGCATTTTCTATGGTAGGGAGGCAGATGTGTAGTTGGAGGGGAACTCACAGGTGTTTCTGTTTATGCTCTGATAAGGGTAGGTGCCCCCACTAAAACAGCATCCTGCAAAGTAGATTGGAGTAAAATGAGATTCTCAACAAGGATCCCAGGTTGAAAAGACTATATTTTGGTCTGAGGTAATCAGAACCTGATAGTGGAAGTGGGAATAGAATAAAAAGATTATTCCCAGAGGCACTTCAAGAACCAAAAAGGATTTTGTGTCAGATTCAATACGGAGGATGAAATTAAATATAGTTAAAATAATTTAAAATGAGGAAATTGAAGATAATTAAACTTTCTATTCTGGGAAGGAAGCTGGAAAAACAGTCTATTCTGGGAAAGAAGCTGGAAAAATGGAGTACAAAGTTCTTTTATAACACAAGTAATAACTAATTTTTCAGTCTTATGGATTTGTTTTGAGCTAAGTGATGTTTGGAGCTTCCTAAACCCTTACCTTCAGAACTAGGGCCCAAAATGTTTTAGTAGAGAGGGATTGCTTCCTCTTTTCCTGTATTCTTGAGACTACCAGTCAGTTCTGTCAGTGATGATGAGATAAGCATGCATGGAGAAGGGCTGTTTCCTCTGGGGAGAGAATATTGACTATAAACACCCTTTATGGCTCGTAGAGAATGAATCAGAAGTACCATACAGACAGCTTTTAGCTTCCCTCCCCTGCATCTAGAATGGTCCACAAGCTCTGGATTCTTATTCAGATTACTTTTGATCAATCCTGGGTATCCCATCCTAGAAACTGCTTTTATTTTATGCCAAGGAGAAAATGACCAGTGACTAAGAATTTAGCATTGAGAACACATCTGATCAGCTTATCTTCCTGTAGTCCAAATTAACGAACTTTAATAATCACTTGGTATATGTCAGGCACTATGGCAGACCTAGTGAATATAACTGTAGCTAATGTGCAGTCCCTGGACACAGTTTCGAGTTTAGTAGCAAGATGGATTAGAAAGGAAGTAAATTGGAAGCTGATGGGATGAGAGATAGTCAATAGTGATAGAGACTGGGTGAGACACATTGAAAGGGCCTGGCACTAGATGATATATCACATATTGTGGTCCTCTTTCCTTACTTAGATACTCAGTGTCCTTCACGTTAGTGCCTACACATAATATGCACTCTGTAAATGTTAGCTGAATGAAGTAATAAGTGAATGAATGAGGACTGATTACATTACTCCAAGATAACCTGAAGTTCTTCAAAGGAAACAGAGATGTACTTTACCCATTATAGTGTGGAAATCAAAAATGAGGATTTCAGAAGTATAAGAATTAATTAAAAGATTGACAAGTCGGGTGTGGTGCTCACACCTATAATCCCAGCACTATAGGAGGCTGAAGCAGGTGGATTGCTTGTGTCCAGGAGTTTTGAGACCAGCCTGGGCAACATGGCAAAACCCTGTTTCTACTAAAAATACACACACACACACGAAAAAGATTGCCAAGGTACAGTCTAGTATTTAGTCCCCAACAGTTTTCCTAGGGGTGTGCTTTGAGAATATTTGTTCTTAATGACAGCAATTTCAAGTGCTAAGGACTATATTCTCCAAAAAATCCCGTTTCCGCTTAACTATTTAAAGGATTTTTACCATGATATTAGCCCTTTTATATTATTGCTTAGAATGACCAAATTCTTACATTTATTTCTTGTTATTCAAAGTGTATTACCCACTGAATCTCTTTTTCATTAAACTGCTTTTAGCTACTAATGTATGAATGTGAGTATGTGTATATGTGTGTGATTACCATGGTGAAGTTGAAGGGAAGAGAGTTGAAGGATGTGTTGATCTGCACATATGGAGATATATGTAGATATAGATGTATATGGATCTCTGTTATTTGTATACACTTTAACTTAGTGAATAATAGGTGACTGTGTAGGTGAATAAAGGGAAAATGGTACGTTTCCACCTGTATCCTGATAATCCCACCGGCATGATGTAGTCTACACAAGTTTGGAAAATAATGACCATGAGCACAGTAAGTACAGTGCAACATTGTATTATTTTTCCTGCTTGCTCTTTTGCTAGGATTCTCTTAGTTTTAGACTGAGTTTGAGGCCTGTCTCAGCTTAAGAAAAATCTCTTGGGTGATACATAGATTTGGCAGTCTTTACCCTTGCTGAACAAAGGGAAATACAGTGGAACTGAACTATGAATTCTTCTCTTTTCATATGTCTGAAAATGGTAGTTGACTCTATCTTTCCTTTTCCTCTGGAAAGAATATACATCAGTTTGTATATTTGGCATGACCAGGGTCAGGGGAATCACATAGGATTATGAAGCAGTTAAATGGCCTTAAGAAAAGGATCATGCAATTCTGGAGTGAGAGGAGGATGATAGCACTTAGTGGTGAATCTGTGGAAGGTATAAAGAGGGCTCCAAAGCAGGAACAGTACAGAGGTCCTAACAGAGAAGCCATGAAATGTCTTTAGGAATGTGGTGCTTGAACCCCAGGCTCAAAGAGAAAAGGATTTTCCTGCTTGCTGTAGGGAACTTCAACCTTGGATAAATGGGGGAAAATGTAAGGCTAAATTCAAGATCTGAACTGGGCACCAGGGAGAGGCTTGCCCTTTAGAGTGATTGAAAGGAAGTGGGAGGGTCTGCAAAAGAGTCTTAAAGGAAGGGTTAGTAAGAACACGTGAATATGATGTTTACCTGAAATGTAAGTATGTGTTTTGAATCTCTAAGATTCCCTCCCAACTACAGCTGTGCTTTGTAATTCTGTGTGTGATCTACTTCAGTAGGTCGTGAAAGAGTGAGAGTGGGATGCTGTAGTACATCAGTAGAGAAGAAGAAATAAATGCCTTTAATCTTCTAGAGAGGGTCTGTGAAGGAACAGCCTGCCCTGGTCATCTAGGTAGAGTTGCAGAAGATAACCCAGGGCAGCAGGGTAGAATCCAAACAGGAAGTCTACTATAGCCTCACTCTGCAACTCCTGCTCCTCCTACTCCCCTCCTCCACATTGTCTTAGCTACAAAATATTTCTGAAAAGTTAATTGTATTACTTTGATATTCTTAATAAAAATCTCATAGGTGGAATATAGTGTTCAGTCTCTCTGTCCTGCTTTGATTAGTTTAAAATTATTAGGCTTTGGAGAAGCCCTCATGAGTTTCACTTTCTATTCCGTATCTAAAAGGTTTTGCTTTTGATACTATTATAGCTTTTATCTTCTGATGTGTGATTATTTTTGCCACTAGTATATCCTCATGGAAGCGTTATTTATAATATGAAAGAAAATAGCCTTTTCTAAATTCCAAAAGGTATAATTTGAAAGAAATGTTGAGTAGTTAATTGATTCATTTTAATTTTTTAGAAAAGTCAGGGTCTCAGTACAGATTCCCTGTGCCTAAAATGATGTTCTATAAGAAAATAAATTGCTGTAGCTAGTCCTAATGCTACCTTTTAATCTCTTTTATAATATTATGAATAAATAAAACATTTCTTTCTTTTTTTTTTTAAGAAAACTGGTGATTTATTTGCTATCAAAGTATTTAATAACATAAGCTTCCTTCGTCCAGTGGATGTTCAAATGAGAGAATTTGAAGTGTTGAAAAAACTCAATCACAAAAATATTGTCAAATTATTTGCTATTGAAGAGGAGGTAAGTAATAAAACTTCAGTTAATCTTATATTTCTTGTAGTTATGAGTCAAGAGATAGAATCTAATATTAAAAAATTGATTTTCTAAAGCTGTTGAAAATTACGGTTTGTACAACCAATTACTTTATCCTAAAGGATTCTTGAATAAATAGAACAATAAAAATAAAGTATCATAAAAATGGAATCAGAAACAGTAGTATAAAAAATAAGGCCGGGCGCGGTGGCTCAAGCCTGTAATCCCAGCACTTTGGGAGGCCGAGGCGGGTGGATCACAAGGTCGAGAGATCGAGACCATCCTGGTCAACATTGTGAAACCCCGTCTCTATTAATACAAAAAAATTAGCTGGGCACGGTGGCGCGTGCCTGTAATCCCAGCTACTCAGGAGGCTGAGGCAGGAGAATTGCCTGAACCCAGGAGGCGGAGGTTGCGGTGAGCCGAGATCGCGCCATTGCACTCCAGCCTGGGTAACAAGAGCGAGACTCCGTCTCAAAAAAAAAAAAAAAATAAAAAAAAAAAATAAAAATAAAAAATAAAAAATAAAAGGGGGCCAGGTGCAGTGTGGCTTATGCCTATAATCCAGCGCTTTGGGAGGCCAGGGCTGGAGGATCACTGTCATTCAGGAATGAGAGAACAGTCTGGGCAACATGGCGAAACACTGTCTCTGTAAAAAAATACAGATATTAGCTGTATGTGGAATGTGCGCCTGTAGTTCCAGCTACTCAGGAGGCTGAGGTGGAAGGATTACCTGAGCCTGAGAGGTCAAGGCTATGGTAACCATATTGCACCACTGTACTCCAGCCTGGGTGATGGAGTGAGACCCTATCTCAAAAAAAAAAAAAAAAGGAAAGAAAAAAAGTGTATTGAATATGGTTACCAGTATTACTGTTAGCAAAAGAAAGGTAACAAGTTAAATCAACATAATTACAAAAAGAAAAAATCAAACTTTTAAAAGAATAAAAATTTTTTATTTTGTAAAAGAATAAAAATTTCAAGAGTACTGGAGTTTTAAGATATGAAATCCAATTATAAGATAATTGATTTTTTTAAGGGGAAATAGTGAAAGTAAGAATGTCATTAGGAAAAGTAATCTAGAAATAGTGGAAATAGAAATTATATTAATCCCTTTAAATATGAGCAGTCAGTAAAATCTTTGGGAAAAATGTAGTTTATACTCTTTATCCTAGTGATTTTATTTTTAGTGTTTATTAGGAAGTAATCAGAAATACAATTTCATCCATAAAGATGTGAATTGGTGCCTGTTTATAATAAAGAATGGTTAAATACATAGAATAAATTAGAATGTGTGGCAGATAGTTACCTGAAGTTAGCCAAACTCAAGGTTAAGAGCATAGCCTTCCTGCTCAAGACTTCTCGTATCCATTGCAAAGGAGTTTGGCAAACTACACAGTCAGAGAGAAGTTCCCACAAGACTACCCTTACATCATACCAGCCAGCTACAAATATGGGGATTGCCCATGACACTCAGACTTGGTAATTTGCTGGAATGTAGAATGACTCACAAAACTCAGGAAAATGCTATACTTAATGATTACAGGGTTTTTTTGGTAGCAAAAGGATACAAATTAGAGAACCAGCCAGAGGAGACACAAAGCATGGAATGTGGGAGGGTTTCAAACTTGAAGCTTCTTTGTCCTGAGGGATATATCACTCTCTCAGCATTGATGTGTTGTCACAGTATGCATGGAGTATTGCCAGTTAGGGAAGCTCACTCAAGCCTTTGGTATCCAGGGTTTTTACTGAGACTGGATCACTTATTGCCTGTATTGCTGACCTTTAGTCCCCAGCCTCTTCCAGAGGTTTGGGATAATTCCTTTAGACTCCATTTCCTCTGGAGGGCAGAGCTGATATGGTGTGTTCTGAAGTTGCCATCATGAATCACGCTGTTAGACTATCCAGTGGCCAAAGCCCCCAGAGGAACAAAGACAGAAGTCTTGTTCTTTCAGATGGGACATTTCAGGAACCAGAGATCACTTTCCAGTAGCCAAGGGCAAAGCCTGACTTCTCTTTGGGTAAAGTTAATTTTTTACTGCCAAATAGTTAAGTGGTAATGAAAAGAGATATTTACCAAAATTTTAATCTTCTTGGAACACCTTATATATGATGTTACATGAGAAGAATCAGGATTAAAAATATATCTGTAGTATGATCTTACTATATACAGTGTGATATACAGACAGCATTATGTATCTATGACATTATTTGATCCACAGACAAAAGACTGAAAGGAAGTACGCCAACATATTAATTCATTATCTCCAGGTAATGGAATTATGTGTATTTCATCATTTAAAAGCAACATTTTGGCCTGGTGAGGTGGCTCACCCCTGTAATCCCAGCACTTTGGGAAGCCGAGGCAGGCAGATCACAAGGTCAGGAGATTGAGACTATCCTGGCCAACATGGTGAAATCCTGTTTCTAAAAAAATAATAATTAAAAATTAATTAATTAATTATCTCTTTTTTTAAAAAAGCAGCATTTTTTGAGCCAGGTGTGGTGGCTCACACCTGTAATCCCAGCACTTTGGGAGGCCGAGGCAGGTGGCTCACAAGGTCAGGAGACCGAGACCATCCTGGCCAACATAGTGAAAACCTGTCTCTACTAAAAATAGAAAAAATTAGCTGGGCATAGTGGCATGCGCCTGTAGTCCCGGCTACTTGGGAGGCTGAGGCAGGGGAATCACTTGAACCCAGGAGGCGGAGGTTGCAATGAGCCGAGATAGCACCACTGTACTCTAGCCTGGTGACAGAGCAAGACTCCATCTCAAAAAAAAAAAAAAAAAAAAGCAACGGCTTTTTTTTTTCTGTTACAATTATTTCTCTTTCTTTTTTAAAATGACTGCCAGAGAGTAATTTAAAATATTTTATAAAAGTGTTTTGGGGATATGTAAAAAAATTAAAAGGAAAGAAAGGATAAAAAGTTGCACATGAATAGTAGATTTTAAGACTCATTCACATTTTCAGGTTCTGAAATTAGCATACATAATCATTGTGTATATATAATTTGATGGGCCAGGCGTGGTGGCTCTCACCTGTAATCCCAGCACTTTGGGAGGCTGAAGCAGGCAGATCACTAGGTCAGGAGATTGAGACCATCCTGGCTAACACAGTGAAATCTTGTCTCTACTAAAAATACAAAAAATTAGCCCGGCATGGTGGCATGCGCCTGTAGTCCCAGCCCCTTGGGAGGCTGAGACAGGAGAAATGCTTGAACCTGGGAGGCAGAGGTTGCAGTGAGCTGAGATTGTGCCACTGCATTCCAGCCTGGGTGACAGAGCGAGACTCCATCTAAAAAAAGAACAAGGAAAAGAAAAATTAGGCAGGCCTGCGGGTGCATGCCCATAGTCCCAGCTACTTGGGAGGCTGAGGCGGAAAAATCACTTGAACCTTGGCAGTGGAGGTTACAGTGAGCCAAGATCGCACCATTGCATTCCAGCCTAGGTGACAGAATGAGACTCTGTCTCAAAAAAAAAAAAAATTTAAGATAATTTTAACAGAACCATTGTAACATTGTACTAGTGATTTTGTAGTTCAAGTTTAGCTAGTTTTTACCGTGGTTTGTCTTCTAAAACAAATCCAACTTCTTAATAGGAATTTGGAAGATGTTAATTCTTATATGTGTATGGTCAACAGATATTGAATCTCAGGTGAAGCAAAGTGCCTTCATCATTGTAGCAAATCCTGCATTTAAATGAAATCAGATAAATACTGGCATATAATCAAAATTTATTTTTTATGTTCATTCCCAATCAATGATTTTTGTTTTCAGACAACAACAAGACATAAAGTACTTATTATGGAATTTTGTCCATGTGGAAGTTTATACACTGTTTTAGAAGAGCCATCTAATGCCTATGGACTACCAGAATCTGAATTTTTAATTGTTTTGAGAGATGTGGGTATGTTTATTTATATGATTTCATTTATATATAAAATTTAATAACATAGAATTAAAAAAAAACTTGCATTCAAAACTGAAGACCTTTATGCAGTGCTTCCTTAGACATGACACCAAAAGCACAGATACCAAAAATAAATACATAAATTGGACTTCATCAACATTAAACTTTTTTGTGCTTCAAAGGACATCAGGTAAGTGAAAAGACAGCCCATAGAATGAGAAAAAAATGTTTGTAAGTCATACACCTCACAAGGAATATTTATCCAGACAACTCAACAATAAAAAGCTAAACAACCCAATTTAGAAATGGGCAAATGTCACATAGACATTTCTCCAAAGAAGATACACAAGTGGCTAACAAGTACATTAAAAAATGCTCAACATTATTGGTCATTAGGGAAATGCTCATCAAAACCACAATGAAATAACCACTTTATACCAACAGAAATGACTAATATCAAAAAGACAAACAGGGCCAACCATGGTGTTCACACTTGTAATCCCAGCACTTTGGGAGGCGGAGGCAGGCAGATTGCTTAAATCCAGGAGTTCAGGATCAGCCTGAGCAACATAGTGAGACCCTGTCCCTACAAAAAGTAAAATAAAAAGTAGCCAAGCATGGTGGCATGCACCTGTAGTTTCAGCTACTTGGGAGGTTGTGGTGGGAGGATCGTTTTAGCCCAGGATATTGAGGCTGCTGTGAGCAATGATTGTGCCACCGCACTTCAGCCTGGGCAATAGAACAAGACCCTGTCTCAAAAAAAAAAAAAAAATGAAGACAAACAACAAGTGTTGGTAAGAATATGGAGAAATTGGAACCCTCATACATTGCTGATAGGATCATAAAATGATACAGCCATTTTGGAAAACAGTCTAGAAGTTCCTCAAAAAGTTAAATATATAATTATTTAACTTTTGACTAAATAACCCAGCAATTCCACTGCTATGTATATACCCCAAAGAATTAACATATCCATATAAAAACTTGTACTCCAGTATATTTAGCAGCATTGTTCATAATAGCAAAAAAAAAAAAAAAAAAAAAAAAACACCATGGGAACAGCCCAATGTCCATCAACTGATGAATAGATAAACAAAAATGTAGTATGTCCATACAATGGAATGAATATTATTTGTTTACAACAAGATATGAAGTAGGCTGGGTGCAGTGGCTCATGCCTGTAATCCCAGCACTTTGGGAGGCTGAGGCTGGCGGATCACGAGGTCAGGAGATCAAGACCATCCTGGCCAGCATGGTGAAACCCCATCTCTACTAAAAATACAAAAAAAAATTAGCTGGGTGTGGTAGTGCACACCTGGAGTCCCAGCTACTTGGGAGGCTGAGGCAGGAAAATTCCTTGAATCCAGGAGGCAGAGATTGCAGTGAGCCGAGATCGCGCCATTGCACTACAACCTGGGCAACAGTGCGAGACTCTGTCTCAAAAAAATAAAAAGATAGGAAGTAGTTATATATGCTACAACATGGATGAACTTGAAAACATTATGCTAAGTAAAAGAAGCCAGACACAAAGGCTTCAATATTATATGATTTCATTTATGTGTCGAGAATAGACAAATCCGTAGAGACAGAAAGCAGATTAGTGGTTGTTGGGGGATTAGCGGAAGATAGAGTTGGGTATGAAGTGTGTTTTTGGTGTGACAAAAGTATTCTGAAACTAGTGGTGATATTTGTACAACTCTGTGACTATACTAAAAAAGTGAATTGTACACCTAAAAAAGATGAATGTTATTTGTTAATTATATCTCAGTAAACCTATTCTTTAAAAATATTACAGTCAAAGGAAATAACTTCTTGAAAGAAATGAATCAAATAGTTTAAGAATGGGAAAAGTCAAATGATAAGGTAAAAGGTTGGTGGGAATTCTTGAACTTGACCCTGGAAGCAGAGTGATTATTTAGGTGAGGTTACAATGAGAGAGAAACAGAATTAATATTACTAGTATGCTACAGCCTGTTAATCAAATAGAAATTATAGATATGATATCTTCCTAAGTGTGTTGATAGTCCTGAGTTTTAATGATTATACATTGATACTCCTAAACCTTTTACGTATTTTGAATTTGAACATTCATCTGTCAGCCATCAAGCAAATGTTTGAAGTTATCACTCAGTGATACTGCCTGTTAGTTAGACAAAATAGCTTAATTTCAGCAAAGTAGACAACTTTGCCCTTAAGAAAAAGAAAAGAAAATGGGCTTTTTGAAATAGTGCCAAGCATATGAGAATACATTTTTATGGAAACAAGTTTGACACTTTGCCATCTTTCTGGTTCTTTTTTGCTATTATACATATTGAATCCAGTTTACTTTTTAGGGAATTTTTTTCTCAAGATAAAGAAATGTTAAACTCTGGTGAAAGATTGGTATCCTTCTTGGGAATCTTTATTATTTTTGTTTAAACAGATCACCCACACATACATAACCAAAGTAATTCAAGAAATCATACGCTTAAGACTCTTGTTACATTTTCCTGGTAGCACTTAAGTGACATTGGATTCTTCCTTAGACCACATTAATTTTTATCATTCTAAAACTTCTTATAACTAAAACATACTCTGTTATTTGAGTAAAATGAACCAAATTATGGAAAAACTTACATTAGGTTGAGTGACTATATCAATGAATTTGGGACATGCACACATACACATAAATATCTACATTATGACTTCTTTTGTTTTATATTGTTGAAGTGGGTGGAATGAATCATCTGCGAGAGAATGGCATAGTGCACCGTGACATCAAGCCAGGAAATATCATGCGTGTTATAGGGGAAGATGGACAGTCTGTATACAAGCTCACGGATTTTGGTGCAGCTAGAGAATTAGAAGATGATGAGCAGTTTGTTTCTCTCTATGGCACAGAAGAATATTTGGTAAGTCATGCATCACTAATATTTTTATTTAAAGAAGCTTGATATATTGTAATTATAATTGGGTAATTGGTCAGCCAATTTGCTATAAAATGTCATAATTTTTATGACAAAAATTAAATTTTCTATTCTAATGAATATGTAACGCGGGAACTAGGTACTCATTTTTAAGGGTGCTATTATTTTTCTGTTAAAAATTCTTGGAAGCTTTATAGCACCCTTAAATTCTTTAGTTTTACTGATGCTATGGATCTATATTAAAAGGGTCCCTTTTTTGATGAGCAGTTAATATATGACAGGCTTGTCATAATACTGTTTCTTATATATTCATTATATTTATGAAACAGAAAATTCTATTTGGGAGAGTTGGTTATTGAATGACCAGAAGGACCATTGTTAGAAACACACACACAAAATGCCCCTGAGAGGACCTAACTTGAAATTTAGAAAGCTAGAAAAGTTCTGTGGTTGAAAAAGTTTATATAGGTGTGTTTTTGTAAAGTCAGTAAATATTTGAAACATTTAAGAAAATGTACTTAAAAGTAAATACTTTTAACATGTGATCAGGAAGTTTAATACATATCACTCATTAATTGTTCATGTCTCTGGGTTTTGTCTTAAAAGTCACAGGACTTTTTTGCATTTGGATTGTGCTGTTGTAATTTTTTTTTTTTTTGAGACAGAGTCTCACTCTCGCCAGGCTGGAGTGCAATGGCATGATCTTGGCTCACTGCAGCTTCCACCTCCCAGGTTCAAGTGATTCTTCTGCCTCAGCCTCCCAAGTAGCTAGGACTCCAGGCATGTGCCACCACACCCAGCTAATTTTTGTATTTTTAGTGGAGATGAGGTTTCACCATGTTGGCCAGGACGGTCTCGATCTCTTGACCTGGTGATCCACCCACTTCGGCCTCCCAGAGTGCTGGGATTATAGGTATGAGCTACTGCGCCCGGCCGTGCTGTTGTAATTTTATAAGATGAAAGATGTCTACCAGCCTCTATAGCTTTATTCAGATTATTCTAAGTCTGGCATGAACTAAGTATCCAATTTTTTTTTTTTTGAGACAGAGTCTTGTTCTGTCGCCAGGCTGGAGTGCAATGGTGTGATCTTGGCTCACTGCAACCTCCGTTTCCCAGGTTTAAGTGATTCTCCTGCCTCAGCCTCCCAAGTAGTTGGGACTACGGGGACATGCCAACACCCCCAGCTAATTTTTGTATTTTTGTTAGAGATGGGGTTTCACCATGTTGGCCAGGATGGTCTCAATCTCTTGACCTCGTGATCCACCCGCCTTGGTCTCCCAAAGTGCTAGGATTACAGGAATGAGCCACTGTGCCTGGCTGAACTAAGTATCTTACATTGTTATCCTAACAATTGGTATCCCCAAATCGATCTGTAGATATATGTGATGATCTTTCAGATAAGAGTACTTAAGAATGGGTCAGGCGCAGTGGCTCATGCCTATAATTCCATCACTTTGGGAGGCTGAGGCAGAAGGATTACTTGAGCCCAGGAGTTCAAGACCAGTCTGGGCACAATAACAAGATCCCATCTCTGCAGAAAATTACAAAATTAGCCAGGCATGGTGGCACACACCTGTAGTCCCCGCTACTCAGGAGGCTGAGGCAGAAGGATCTCTTGAGCCCAGGAATTTGAGGCAGCAATAAGCTGCAATTGTACCACTGCAGTCTCGCCTGGGCTACAAAGCAAGACCCTTTCTCTTAATTTTTTTTAAAAAAGGTACCCGGCCAGGTGCAGTGGCTCACACCTGTAATCCCAGCACCTTGGGAGGCCAAGGCAGGCGGTCACGAGGTCAGGAGTTTGAGACCAGCCTGGGCAACATGGTGAAACCCCATCTCTACTAAAAATACAAAAATTAGCTGGGTGCGTTGGTGTGTGCCTGTAATCCCAGCTACTTGGGAGGCTGAGGCAGAATAATTATTTGAACTCGGGAGGTGGAGGTTGCAGTGAGCCGAGATAGCACCACTGCACTCTAGCCTGGGTGACAGAGAAACACTCCATCTTAGAAAAAAAAAAGGTACCTAAAAATAGATTTTATTCATTCATTGCCCAAATATTTATGAAGTGCCTACTATATACCAGATACGGTTCTCGGTGCTCAGACTTCTATGGTGAACCAGATACATAGTTTTCCTGCTCTTATGGAACCCACATTCTGGTAGGGAAAAAAAGACAACAAGTAAAGTAAATTTAGATGATTAAAGTTTAGCAAAGACAACAAGGTAATAAGATTACCTTGACTAGCAGGAGAAAGATAGCCTGGGAAAGCCTCCTTTAAGGACTGAATGAACTGACACTGAAATGATAAAAAGCAGCAAGCCAGGCACACCGTTCTGACTGCTGTTCTGTGGCCATTCCCTGGCTCTGTGGAAGCTACCTCCCCCTGCAGTAAAGAAACTCAACCACCAGTCGTCATACTCCTTGGCAGTTCGCTCTATCTCTGCTCACTGTGTACTACTGAAACCAGTGGCATCAGTCTGGCCTCCTCTTCCCTACATAGACCTGTGTTGTTGAGGGCCCAAGACGCCTATGGGGTCCTCTGGCTATCTGAGTTGTGACATATGAACTGCTTTGTGATACAGTGAACTCTCTGTCATTGTGGATCTGGAGAATGTGTCATAGAACATAGATGGTATAGGAAATATAGTTATAATGAATTCATCTTCAAGCTTCCTGAGACTCTTGGCTGGAACAGAGAGAGGACTCAAACATTTCTTTTTATTTTTTTGAGGCAGTCTCGCTCTGTTGCCCAGGTTGGAGTGCAGTGGGGTGGTCTCTGCTCACTGCAACCTCCACCTCCCGGGTTCAGGTGATTCTCCTGCTTCATCCCCCTGAGTAGCTGGGACTACAGGCGCCCGCCACTGTGCCTAGCTAATTTTTTTGTATCTTTAGTAGAGACAGGGTTTCACCATCTTGGCCAGGCTGGTCTCAAACCCCTGACCTTGTGATCCACCCACCTCGACCTCCCAAAATGCTGGGATTACAGACGTGAGCCACCGTGCCCAGCTGGACTCAAACATTTCTGATGAGTAGGCTTGATATCCTGAATTCTCCATGAGAATGTAAGCTCCACAAGAGCAGGGACTTTCATCTTAGCCTGCCGAGAATACCAAGCAGAGTTAGACAAGAAGAAATCACCTCCTTCCTGCTCCTTTCTCCATCCTACATGGCATTTGTGCTTTTGCTGTTTTCCTTTTGTCTCTTCTTGGGCCTCAACATGTGACTGAGTCAACATACAAGCATCTTCATTCTCCTTTCGCTATTGGTGGTCTTCTCAGTTACCTTTGGCTAGACCGTGCTTTCTGCTTCAAGAAGCAATGCTGCTGAATTCACACTGGAGTTTTGGTTCAAGGCATCTTCCTGTTTCCTTCACTTTCCCCAGCTCAGACATTCGCCTTCCCTTTTTTCTTAGAGCAGTGAGCCTCCAATAAATAGCTCAAAACCATGTTCTCCCAGACAGCCTCCTTTCCAATAGCAAGCTCAAGCCCATGTCCTTCAAATTCAATTACTAGATAAGATAACTTGTTCAAAAATTCGGTTTCTCTCTCTCTGTTTCTCTCACCCAATACTCTTTTTCACCAACCCCTCTTTCTGTAAGAACAGCCTATTTCTAAAAGCTAGCTCACCACCCCCAGCTCCTTGTCTCTGGGGCTCACACCTGTCATGGCCAAAGCTGCAGTAGATGAGTGCTTAGGACACTGCCATTCCCAGGAGGGCACTGCTTGCCCCAGGGTTCACTGCTCTAAGAATGTTCTTGGACTTCAGTCTGGTTCCATCAGGCCCAGAGAAATCAGCTGCAAAGGCTTGGAGACAAGAATGGCCTCAGGAGTTGGAGAAACAAAAAATATGGCAATTTTGCTGGAATTTAGTGAGTAAAGAGGCAAGTGGAAGGAGTCAGAATTAAAGTGATCGGGGGCCGGCGAGATCAGATAGGCTAGTAGTTTAAACCCTGTCAGACCAACACCCCCTTTTATAATAACTATTTTGCAGTGTTCCCTTTAATATCCTGAAATTCCTAGATAATATAAACCTGCATACCTAATTAAAATAGCATATCTTAATAATAATGTAGAGGAAAATATTTTATAATAAAATAATAGATATTTAATACGTAAAAATTTAGAAACAGCCTCGTGAGCAAACAAATGAAGTAGTCATATATGCTTGCACTTGTATGTAATACCACTTTGAATACAGGTGCTGTGATAACTCATGTTGTATTAGTGAATCATATCCCAAATGGTAGTATTGTTGTTGACATGATTTTCCAAAGTAGTGAACAATTTTGGGTAAATTTTCTAACTAAACAAAGTAGATTTGAATATAGTTACATTCTTGGGAAAACTGTACAAAAATACTTTGTTATATATAGAATGGAGTTAAAAATAGATTTCTCACCTGCACAACTATCTGGCAGGATATTCCAGAGTCATTCAGGCTATACATAGGAGGATCATTTTTCAGAACTGTCACATATACTGCAGTATGTCCTTCAGTGTTTGGTCTCTGCCCACTAAATACCACTAGCCTTTCCCAATTATTATGATTACCATAACAAGCAAACAGCAGTCTTATACCAGCCTTCATGAGGTTGCCCCTCCAATACCAACTATTAATCTTTCATGTAACCTTCTAGGACCACAGTTTAGCTTTTGCCTCTAAGACTTTTAAATTGGAAAGAGCAAAACATTAAATAAATTAACTCCAAGTCCGTGCTGTACTCTAGGCTGAAATTTAGTCTATTTATTTCCTATTTCAGAGTGGGAAATAATCAAATACAGTGCACCAGAAGTTATATAATGAGATAAATAATAGGCTAAAGCTCAGCAGCCTAGCGGTATTCCATATTTAATTGAAAACCTCTCTCATTTTGAAGTTCCCAGGAATTCCCAACCCAGGTGTTAAATCCTCTCTCTTTTGTATGTTAAAGTCCAAAGAAAACATTCTTCTGTTTTTTGTTCCTTACCGTGACAGAGTCTCAATCTGTCACCCAGGCTGGAGTGCAGTGGCATTATCTCAGCACACTGCAACCTCCATCTCCCAGGTTCAGATGATTCTTGTGTGCCAGACTCCTGAGTAGCTGGGGTTACAGGCGCTCACCACCCCACCTGGCTAATTTTTTGTGTTTTTTGTGTTTGTTTGTTTTTTTTGAGACAGTCTTACTCTATTCCCCAGGCTAGAGTGTAGTGGTGCCATCTCAGTTCACTGCAACCTCTGCCTCCTGGGTTCAAGCAGTTCTCATGCCTCAGCTTCTCAAGTAGCTGGGATTGCCGACATGTGCAACTACACCCAGCTAATTTTTATATTTTTAGTAGAGATGAGGTTTCACCATGTTGGCCAGGCTGGTCTCAAACTCCTGACCTCAAGTGATCTACCCACCTTGACCTCCCAAAGAGCTGGGATTACAGGGCATGAGCCACCATACTTTCTCTTCTACTGCTTTTAATATGATGGATATAATCTCAGTAATATAATCCTGAAAACCTTGGAGTAGCTTTATCCTTCTGCTCTTTTTCCAGATGCAATAGCCCAGGCCTAGACACCAAGCCAGTAGCACATCAGGAGAGAGCCAGTGGGCACAAATGTATCAGACCAGCATGTGTCAAGCCATCCCAAGTTAGTCACTCCCAGGGAATAGCTTCCAGCTATACCAGTTAGGCAGTATATTATTGCACCTTGTGAGAGGTCCCTCTTTGTCTCCTGGAATCACCATGTCTCTTCTTCCCAGGAGGCTTTATATTCTGGAAGGCGTCAGGCATATCCAGGTACTTTTGGCCTGTTCACGACACCATTTACACACTAAGTACCGGCTGCTAAGTCAAAGGTTTGGCAGTGTCACTTCTTTGGAGAATAATCACTTTATGTGGTGTGCTACAGAACCAGTAAAGCCACTGAGATAACATATATCTGGTAGACATATGTTTGGACACTCATTTCGGTACCCAGGTCTTATACTTGTATGCATTCTGATTCCTCACTAAAGTGTATTTCTCAAAAGAGTCTTTCTTCTGCCCCAGTCTCTATCCCCTCCCCACCCCACCTCACCCCCAAAAATCCAGAGATTGTGATCAGTTGGGAATGAGATTCACAGACTGCATCATTTAGAAGCCTCTCCCAGCAGCGTTTCCTGCACTGGTTCCCAGTCCCCTGGGCCATAGCCAAATCCCACAATGTCATAAGGAATTGTTTTGGTAAGGGGTTATTTAGGTGGTAACTCTACTTTGCTCCATAAGTACATTTTTTTAAGATTTATCTTCCAGAAATCTTCAAGTTGCCAGTGTATAACTTTCATGAAGGCAGATGGGAGGAAGCCATGCTGTGTGTGACCACTGGTTATTCTCGTTATTCTCTGCAAAACAAAATGTCCATCAGAATCTCTGTCAGGTTCTGTAAGCCTCTAAACAATTTCTTAGAAGCTCCATCTGTTCTCAGTGACTATGATATAGTGCAGGGGGTCCAATCTTTTCGCTTTCCTGGGCCACATTGGAAGAATTGTCTTGGGCCATACATAAAATACAATAACGATTGCTGATGAGCTTTAAAAAAAATCGCAAAAAAACCCTCAGTATTTTAAGAAAATTTATGAATTTGTGTTGGGCTGCATTCAAAGCTGTCCTGGGCTACATGCGTCCCACAGGCTGCAGCTTGGACAAGCCTGGCGTAGTATCTCCTGTGTGTAAGGATGTGTGTTTAATGTCACTAGATCCCCAGTGAACCCAGTCAAGCTAGTCCTCTGAATTGATTCTAGAGAATTTAATTTCATTAAATTAAATGGGCTTACCCTGACAGATTGCATTTGAGGGATAAGGCATAGAAATCAAGGCTGCCTGGTTGGTTTTGGGTGTGAGCAGCTAGATAGGTGGTGGTACTGTTTACTTAGAGATTAGAAGGAAACAAGTTTAAGTGGGAAGACCAAGAGTCAATTTTGGATATGTTAAGTTTGAGTTGTGTTTTAGACATCAGAGAACAGTAGGATATATGAATCTGAAGCTCAGGGCCTGAGATAGTTTTGGAAGTAAAGCATACAGATGATATTTAATGCATTAGGCCTGAATGAGAGATGAGGGAATAAGGCAGTTATAATAAGCATGGACAGCTGTATTGAGAAGTTTTGCTGTGGTGGGAAGTGGAGAATTGGGTTATTGTTGAAGGAGTTTTGTGGTCAATTTAGGTATCTTTTAAAATGGGAGATACTAAAGCATGTTTGTAAGCAGAAAGTAATGAATCAAAACAGAAGGAAACATTGATGCATAAAATAAGTGGGATAATTACAAGAATTGAGTTCTGGAATTGGCAAGACGGTATGATGGGTTCCACAGCACAGATGGAAAAGTTGGCCGTGTATAGGCGCAGTTCAATTGTGACTGGAAAGTTGGCCTGGAAAACGGACACAGATTGACCAGGCACAGTGGCTCACACCTGTAATCGCAGCACATTGGGAGGCCAAGGCAGGTGGATCACTTGAGGTCGGGAGTTCGAGACCAGCTTGGCCAACATGGTGAAACCCTATCTCTACTAAAAATATAAAAATCAGCCAGGCATCATGGTAGGCACCTGTAGTCCCAGCTACTCAGGAGACTGAGGCAGGAGAATCTCTTGAACCCAGGAGGCGGTGGTTACAGTGAGCCGAGATCAAGTCACTGCACTCCACCCCATCTCAAAAAAAAAAAAAAAAAAAGAGAGAACAAGACACAGATTCAGGTAGTTTTTATTTAGTAAAGGGCATAAGGGAGTGCTGGTCTGATTGCTTCTATTTCCACATTAAGTTATGAATTGAGGCCATCAAAATTGAGGATCAAAGGAGGTAGTGGTGGAGGTTTGAGGAGGGAGGGGAAGATGTGAAATAGTCTTTTCAGATTGGGGAAGTGAAGTTGTTAGGAAAACAAAATAGAATTTCTAAGCATTATTGAGTATCCATTTGTTTATATAATAAAATTAGTCACAAGTTCATAGATTTTTCATCTTTCTTTTTTTAATCTTAGCACCCTGATATGTATGAGAGAGCAGTGCTAAGGAAAGATCATCAGAAGAAGTATGGAGCGACAGTTGATCTTTGGAGCATTGGGGTAACATTTTACCATGCAGCTACTGGATCACTGCCATTTAGACCCTTTGAAGGGCCTCGTAGGAATAAAGAAGTGATGTAAGTGGTTTCCAATCTAAAATCAGAGAAGCATTTAAAAAATTATGTCTATCTTGGTTCATCATATTGTTAGTGGTTTATGCTAATGAAAATTGGTTTAACAATCATTTCTGATATTTTAAGCTAACTGGTTTTTTAAAAGAATGCAGCCTTATAAAGTACGCATAATTTTCCATATCATGTTTAAATATCTTAAATACACAGTCTAAATGGTATTCAGTCTTTTGCCCATCATTAAAAATGTACTGCTTTCTAGACTTCATTTTAGCACACTGTTTATTTCACTCTGTGTGCTTGTCAGCACTTTTCTCCTATACAACTGAAAAAAATAATGTAGTTCTGTGGAGTATCACAATCATTACCAGATCTAAAATGAGCATCAGTCTTACCCTAAAGTGAACTGATTTCTTTGACCATTTAAAAAAACGTTTTAGACCAGGCATGGTGGCTCATGCCTGTAATCCCAGCACTTTGGGAGGCTGACGGGGGACGATCGCTTGAGCCCAGGAGTTCAAGACCATCCTGACCAACATGGTGAAACCCCATCTCTACTAAAAATACAAAAAAAATTAGCTGGGAGTGGTGGCATGCGCCTGTAGTCCCAGCTACTCAGGAGGCTGAGGTAGGAGAATTGCCTGAACCTGGGAGGCGGAGGTTGTAGTGAGCTGAGATTGTGCCACTGCACTCCAGCCTGGCGCCTGGTGACAGAGTGAGACTCTATGTCTCAAAAAAAAAAAAAAAAAAAATTTTTGGCAGTAATGTTACATTAAACTTTTTTTTTCATTGTTGCAGATTTGTGCCAGACACAATATATTTTACTAGTATAATGTATATACATTTATGTATTATCACAATTTTTTTTTAAATTTCCATTTTTATTTTAGATTCAGATGGTATATGTGAAGGTTTAGTTAAAAGGGTATATTGTGTGGTGCTGAGGTTTGGGCTTCTATTGATCCCATCACCCAGGTGGTGCACATAGCATCTAATAAAAAGTGTTCGGCTCTCATCTCCCTCCCTCCCTCCTTTTAGAGTTCTTTGTGTCTGTTTAGTTTCCATCTTTACATCTGTGTGAACCCAAGATTTAGCTCCCACTTGTAAGTGAGAGCATAACAGTATTTGATTTTCTAGGTTTAGAATATTGTCACTTAAGATAAAGGTCTCCCACTTCTTCTGTGTTGCTTCAAAGGATATGATTTCATTCTTTTTTATGGCTGCATACTATTCTGTGGTGTATATGTACCATATTTTTGTTATCCATTCTGTCATTAATGGGCACCTACGTTGATTCTTTGTGTTTGCTATTGTGGATACTGCTGTGTGTATGTCTTTTTTGGTAGAATGACTTATTTTTCTTTGGTTATATACCCAATAATGGGATTGCTGGGTCAAATGAGTTCTATTTTTAGTTATTTGAGATCTCCAAGCCGCTTTTCATAGGGGCTAAACTAATTTGCATTCCCACCAATGGTGTATAATTATTCCCTTTTCTGCATAACATCACCACGGTTATTTTTTGACTTTTTAGGAGCCATTCTGACTGGCATGAGATGGTATCTCATTGCGGTTTTGATTTGCATCTCTCTGATTAGTGGTGTTGAATATTTTTTCATGTTTATTGGCAGCTTGTATAGTCTTCTTTTGAGGAGAGTATGTTCATGTCCTTTGCTCACTTTAATGGGGTTCTTTGTTTTTTTCTTGTTGATTCATATAGATTCTGGTATTAGTCCTTTCTCAAATGCATAGTTTACAAATAATTTCTTTCATTCTATAGGTTGTCTGTTTATTCTGTTGAGAGTTCCTTTTAGGGCTGGGCGTGGTGGCTCACGCCTGTAATCCCAGCACTTTGGGAGGCCGAGGCGGGCGGATCACCTGAGGTCAGGAGTTCAAGACCAACCTGACCAACATGGAGAAACCCTATCTCTAAAATAAATAAATAAATAAAATAAAATAAAAAGAGAGTTCTTTTTGCTGTGCCAAAGCTCTTTAGTTTAATTAAGTTTCATTTGTCTATTTTTTATTTTGTTGCATTTGATTTTGGGGTCTTCATCATGAATTCTTTTCTTAAGACAGTGTATAGAAGAGTATGTCCTATATCTCTTTCTAGAATTTTTGTAGTTTGAGCTCTTACATCTAAGTCTTTATTCCATCTTGAGTTAATTTTTTTATATGGTAAGAGATAGGGGTCTAGTTTTATTCTCCTGCATATGGTTAGCCAGTTTTCCCAGCACCATTTATCGAATAGGGTATCCTTTCCCCATTGCTTATTTTTGTCAACTTTGTCAAAGATATGTTGGTTGTAGATGTGTGGCTTTATTTCAGGAGTCTCTATTCTGTTCCATCAGTCTATGTATCTGTTTTTGTACCAGTACCGTGCTCTTTTGGTTACTGTAGCCTTGCAGATTGCCTTGGCTATTCAGGCTCTGTTTTTGTTCCATATGAATTTAGAATAATTTTTTCTAATTCTGTGAAAAATAACATTGATAGTTTGATAGTAATAGCATTGATTCTGTAGATTGCTCTGGGCAATATAGATATTTTAATGATATTGATGTTGCCTGATTGCCCTGGCTGAGACTTCTTTCTAGTACTATGTTGAGTAGGGGTGGCGAGAGTGTCCCTCCTTGTCTTGTTCCAGTTCTTAGGGTGATTGCCCATTCAGAATGATGTTGGCTATGGGTTTATCACAGCCATGAGCATGAAATGCTTTTGCATTTGTTGTGTCATTTATGATTTCTTTCAGCGGTGTTTTGTAGTTTTTGTAGCGATCTTTCAACTCCTCAGTTAAGTGTATTTCTAGATATTTTTGTGTCTGTGTGGCTATTGTAAATGGAATTGCATTCTTGATTTGGTTCTCAGCTTGAACCTTATTGGTGTATAGAAATGCTGCTGATAGTTATATATATATATTTTTTTTTTTTTCTTTTTTTTTTTTTTTTGAGACGGCGTTTCGCTCTTGTTACCCAGGCTGGAGTGCAATGGTGCAATCTTGGCTCACCACAACCTCCGCCTCCTGGGTTCAGGCAATTCTCCTGCCTCAGCCTCTTGAGTAGCTGGGATTACAGTCACGTGCCACCATGCCCAGCTAATTTTTTTTTGTATTTTTAGTATAGACGGGGTTTTATCTTGTTGACCAGGATGGTCTCGATCTCTTGACCTCGTGATCCACCCGCCTCGGCCTCCCAAAGTGCTGGGATTACAGGCATGAGCCACCGCACCCGGCCCTGTTATATATATTTTTTTGTATCCTGGGACTTGGCTGAAGTTGTTTATCAGGTCTAGGAGTCTTTTGGCAAAATCTTTAGGGTTTTCTAGGTTTAGAATCATATTGTCAGTGAAGAGAAAATTTGACTATGTCTTTTCCTATTTGAATGCCTCTTATTTTTCTCTTGCCTGATTGCTCTGGCTGGGACGTTCAGTACTATATTGAGTAGGAGTGATGAGAGTGGGCCTTCTTGTCTTGTTCCAGTTCTTAGGGAATTGCCCATTCAGAATGATGTTGACTATGGGTTTGTCATAGATGGCTCTTAATATTCTAAGATATGTTCCTACTGTGCCTAATTTGTTGAAGTGTAGTGCCATAATTATTAGAAAATAGTTACTGTGTGTATAAACTCATATCTTGTAAGCCAAGGAAAAGAGAGATGGATTTCTAGATGTGAAATTAATTATAAAAATAATCCATAATTAGCCACACTTCTTTTTATTTTAAAAGACGTTTGTGAATAACCTTGTTTCATGAGAAAGCCAAACCACATACACATAAAACTATGATGTAAAGAATACTGAGTTTAGTGAATGGACAACAACCACTGACAGCCTAACCTGTCCAGTCATTCTTTTAGGTCTTAACATATTTCTCAGACTTTTATATATTTGACCCTACCTTTTGTTTTGTTTGGTTTGGTTTTTTGTTTTGCTTTGTTTGTTTGTTTTTTGAGACAGAGTCTCACTCTGTTGCCCAGGCTGGAGTGCGGTGGCCCAATCTCAGCTCACTGCAACCTCTGCCTCCCAGGTTCAAGCAATTCTCCTGCATCAGCCTCCCAAGTAGCTGAGACTACAGGCACATGCCACCACACCCAGCTAATTTTTGTATTTTTAGTAGAGATGGCGTTTCACCATGTTGGCCAGGCTGGTCTTGAACTCCTGGCCTCAAGTGATCTGTCCCCCCTCGGCCTCCAAAGTGGTGGGATTACACGCGTGAGCCACCACACTCAGCCTGGCCCTATCTTTTATGAAGCAAACATGACTTAAAGTAATAGTCACAACTGTAAAAAATGTAAGTATTTAATCTCTTCTAAAAAAAATTGAGGGAGAAAGATGTTTTTCCTTTGTTGGTTGGAGGAAGTAAAACAAATTCAGATGGTACAATGACTTTTGCTAAAACTTGGGTATCTGAATGTTTTCCAGCAAGGACAGTGTACATATTTATGGGAAGAAGACATCTATTTAACTGTACTGACGATTTTGGTATAGCATCCTGTTGAGCCTGCTTTATAGCATTGCCCTTTTAACAAAATCTCTTCCTTAACAAAAACTGATAATTTGTGTTTTTCTCATTACACATAAATTGTGCCTAACAGTTAATTATAGTTTTATTATCATAGATAGTATCAGCATTTAAAGCAATGTCAGCATTTCTTGCTGCCCTAAAAATGGTTTAAATAAAAGTGTGTGTTGCTTCCTAATAAAGGAATCATGTAACTCTTAAGTAGCTAGGAATACCGGATAATTTTGTCTGACACCCATGTGGGCAGATATACTGTTAGAAGAATTTTACTTTATTAGCACAGAAACTCAACTTTTAATGAACATTGATGCTAAAGAATGTTTAGAGGTGATTGAAGTACTCAGTTATAATAATTGTTTTACTTTACTAATGAAGGATGTATTCATCCAACATTATGGCAGTGCTGATTCCTCAGCATCTCATTTGCATGTTAGGAATGTATTTATATATGGATCTTATCAAAATTGAACTTTTTTAAAACTTGTAAGCATTCCTTTAAGAATTTTGCCATTTATTCACTTCTCTTTTGCATTAATCTCACATATGTGCACTTACTCCTTAGATAGTTCTCACATGAACACACCTTATTTTTCATATTAATTTCCTCTTTGAAAAATCTCTTCAGGCAGAAATCATGGCTGCCTCTGCTGAGGTAGGAGCAAATGGTCTAAATCCATTGTAGTGGTTTATTCTATATTTTTTTTTAATATTGATTTGCTCAGAGCACATTTACTTTAACATTGAACAAATGTGCTTTTTCCAAAATGTGCAAATGTGTGTGTTCCAGTGTGCAAAGAATCTGATACTGTGCTCTGTATAGTTTTATCTTTTTTGTTTTAAAGAATGCTATTCATTCTGCAGAAACTTTACACTTTAGTTGTGCCTTTGGATAATATGGGTAAGAGGGATTAGATGCTTTTTTTTTCATGGTCTAGAGACATTCTGTGACATAACTTATTTTGTGTTTGCTCGGTTTTTTCAGATGGAAAATTAATATTTTTGTTGTGAACATCAAGATGCTGTTATAAAGCACTCTGAGATCTCAGATGAAAATTGATTATGGCATATATAAAATAACCATACAACCACTATTCTTCAGTCAGTCAGATTCAAAGTATTTTGATTGTTTTATGGATCCTGTGAACATCAGTCACAAAGTTTCATCTAGTAGATAATTGTAGGTGCAATTGAGGAAATACTTTTGCAAAGCCCATTAATAAGTCATGCAAAAATGAACTGCATATTTTATTCTGCTTTTATTCCTCCAAGGTATAAAATAATTACAGGAAAGCCTTCTGGTGCAATATCTGGAGTACAGAAAGCAGAAAATGGACCAATTGACTGGAGTGGAGACATGCCTGTTTCTTGCAGTCTTTCTCGGTGAGTATGGTGTACCTAATTCTTTCTTTTGCACTTTGATGTTTGAAATATTTCTTGCCTAAAACCATAGGTACTCAAATACTGAAGTATACTTTGATTTTATTTTAATTTGATATTGTCAAAGCATATGCCTTGATAAATGGTTTTTGTCTTTGTGACTATACAAATAATTTCCCCTGATCTGCGTTAGGATACAGGGCATACATTTTTGAGATTGGTAATCACTGGTCTTGGAATTCTTCCCAGTGTGGGGATCCTGCTCAGGACTTTAGTATTTTTTGTAATGACCTCCATATTGATGGATAACAAATAGTGGTTTGGATATGAGTAAATTTCTCAACTGGAGTTGTAAAAAGCAAACAGTGAAGAGATTTAGTATTACCCTCATTTTTAAAAAAATTCAAATTATTCAAAGGGTGAGAAATAATAGTCTTTTTGTACTTTTTAGCATTTCAAATGTCCATATGGGTGTTGTTTAATGGCGCAAGCAGAACTCAAACAAATTATATTGTCATTTAAGAATTCGTGTGGCTGGACGCAGTGGCTCACGCCTGTAATCCCAGCATTTTGGGAGGCCGACGTGGGTGGATCACAGGGTCAGGAGATCGAGACCATCCTGGCTAACACGGTGAAACCCCATCTCTACTAAAAATACAAAAATTAGCTGGGAATGGTGGCGCACGCCTGTAGTCACAGCTACTTGGGAGGCTGAGGCAGGAGAATCACTTGAACCCGGGAGGTGGCGGTTGCAGTGAGCCGAAATTGTGCCACTGCACTCCAGCCTGGGCAACAGAGCCAGACTCTGTCTCAAAAAAAAAAAAAAGAATTCTGTTACCACAAAGAAAGAATTTAGAATTTGTGATTACTGAATTAACTTCCATTTTTCCTGAGTATGGTAGTTATATAATCCATAATTGGGTGAGTTACTGGCTTAACACCTATTGTAAGTTGTGGGTGCTTTTTGTATGACTTTTAACTAAATAAATATATAAAACAAACGAATAAAATATCATTTAGCATTTTATATATTGGGTTCTGTGAAAATTCATTTAAACCAAGAGTTCCAATGCTGAAATCATTTTCAAAAACCACTGTTGTAACAGTTTTTTGTGTTTGTTGTTTAAAAAGGTTTCCAAAATAAAATTGTCATGCGACTAGATTACCAAGAGAAATTCATTGTGTTGGAGAGCAGAAATGTAACATTATAATTGTGATTTGTGTTAAATTTTGATTTAGTATATACTCATTTTGAGGATCTCGGGCAAACTGATAAAATGTAAAGGGCTCAGGAAATGACCACTTGTTTTAACTAGTAAGAACTTCAAGTACTACAAATCAGCAGTGAAAGCAACTACCAAAAATGTAATGAGCTTGGCATAGTGTCATACACCTATAATCCCAGCTACTCAGGAAGCTGAGACAGCATACTAGAGCCCTGGAGTTTGAGACTGCAATGCATAAAGTGTCTGTGAATAGCCACAGCACTTCAGCCTGGGCAGCATAACAAGACCCTATTTCTAGAAGAATAAAAAGCTGTAATCTCTGATTCATTGATGAGTGATATTAAGTGAAGGTTGACAGATTTAAAATTTTTTAAATTAATCTAATATGATAATAATGACAGTTCCTTTAATTTGCTGGTAAATATTATGATTTTTTAACCTAGACAGAATATGATATATTCACTCTTCAATAACTTTTCAATACCATTTTAGGGGTCTTCAGGTTCTACTTACTCCTGTTCTTGCAAACATCCTTGAAGCAGATCAGGAAAAGTGTTGGGGTTTTGACCAGTTTTTTGCAGAAACTAGTGATATACTTCACCGAATGATAATTCATGTTTTTTCACTACAACAAATGACAGCTCATAAGATTTATATTCATAGCTATAATACGTAAGTATCTCTGTTTTCTTCTTATAGCAATATATTCTGTTATATATTTTCCTAAGGTAGGAAAAGAAATAGAAAAGATGCCTCAGCCTCACCAAAAGCACCCACACTTCCCACATAGAAAATTATATTTAAGTGCTTACTAAATTCCTTTTCACTTATTTTTGGAGTAAAAGGATTGATATTCTAAAATTTGTGGTTAAATTAGCTTGTTCTTAAACTGTAAGTTTTACAAGACTACTTTCATTGCAGTGCCTTCTTTCAAGTTACATAATCACATAGCCACAAATGGCATCTACCAATAAATGAGCCAGGTTTTACTAAGTGCACTATCCTCCCATGTTTAAAATATCAAAGCCTAAGTCTTAAATATAGTTAACTTGGTTATTACTTGCATATGATAACCATATGCAAATAATTTGGTTATTATTATTAACCATAATAATGGTTAAAGTACCTGGTGCTGGAAAAATAGCTAGTGTTTGTTTTATGTAAACAAAAACACACCCATGTGATTTAAGAAAAACTACCCATGTGATAAAATTGCATATAACGGTCAATGATGGACCATATATATGACAGTGGTTCCATAAGATTATAATACCATATTTTTACTGTATCTTTTCTATGTTTACATATGTTCACATATACAAATACTGTTAGTAATTGTGTTACAGCTGCTTACAGTATTGAGTACAGTAACGTGCTGTACAGGTTTGTAGCCTAGGAGCCATAGGCTAGATAACATATAGCCTAGGTATGTAGAAGGCATAGCATGTAGTTTTCTGTAAATATACTTTATGATGTTCACACGATGATGCATTTTTCAGAACTAATTCCCATCGTTAAGCAATGCATGACTGTATACATACATACACTTGCATGTAAAACTGGGGAAATTTGAGTAAGTTGAGTGAATCAGTGTTAATAGCTGGTGTGACACTTTGCTATATGCAAGATGTTACCATTGGGGAAAGCTAGGGGAAGAATATATGGTGTCTGTCTTCATTGTTTCTTAGAACTGCATGTGAATCTATAGTGATGTCAAAATGTTTTTTAAAAAGCTCACCCGATATGACTATAGTTAATAATAACAATTATAAATTTTTAAAAAGCTAAAAAGAGTATAATATGATTGTCTGTAACACAAAAGATAAATGCTTGACTGGATGGATACCACATTCTCCATGATGTGATTATTACATATTGCATGCCTGTAATAAAACATCTCATGTACTCCATAAATATATACATTTCCTATGTACATACAAAAATTAGAAACAAAAAATTTTCAAAAGGTCACCCAATGGAGACTTGTAGAGCCAAATTACAATATTGCTGCTGAAACATTTCTTTTGATGTCATTGATCTATTCATGGGGAGGCTATCTTTCCCCTAAAGCATCATTTTGAAAATACTTCATTTTGTTAATTTATTTAACGAACATATAGTCACATGACAAGTGCTGTTCTTGGTTCTTTACATATTTAAGCCATTTATTCCTCACAACAATTCTGTGAAGTAGGTACTGTTATTATTTCCATTTTACTGTTGAGGAAATGGTGCATAAGAGTTAAGTCACTTATGGTTATATAGCAAGTTAGTGGAAGAGCTAAGATTTGAACCCAGGTATCTGATTCAAGTCAGTACTCTAAACATCTCTGCTACGTTGGTTCTCTATTTGAAAATATTAAGAATCTTGGCCAGGTGCGATGGTTCGCGCCTGTAATATTAGCACTTTGGGAGGCCAAGGCACGTGGATCACTTTGAGGCCAGGAATTCGAAACCAGACTGGCCAGCATGGTTTCTACTAAAAGTACAAAAATCAGCTGGGTGTGGTGGTACGTGCCTGTAATCCCAGCTACTTAGGAGGCAGAGGCACAATAATCGCTTGAACCCACGAGGCGGAGGCCGCAGTGAGCCGAGATTGCGCCACTGTACTCCAAACTGGGCGACAGAGTGAGACTCTGTCTCACATACACAAACACACACACACACATACACACAGGAAAGAAAATACTCTGTCACACACACACACACACACACACACACACACACACAGAAAAGAAAATATTAAGAATCCTATATATTACATAGGTATCCAAACATAACAATACTTTAGAATTGCTTACTGTATGGACAGGTTATATGGAAGGGAGTTTGTAGTATCCACATTAACAAAGCAAGTTTATATAAACTGGTTATGATCTTAGGAATATGTGTTAGAAATGAATATTGTTGCACTTTAAAAAGATTTTGCCTCTCACTTTATCCCCAGTTACAGTGTCCTTTTGATTTTTTCTCACACAGTGCTACTATATTTCATGAACTGGTGTATAAACAAACCAAAATTATTTCTTCAAATCAAGAACTTATCTATGAAGGACGACGCTTAGTCTTAGAGCCTGGAAGACTAGCACAGCATTTCCCTAAAACTACTGAGGAAAATCCCATCTTTGTAGTAAGCCGGGAACCTTTGAATACCATAGGATTAATATATGAAAAAAGTAAGTTAGGGTTTTTCTTGTTCTTACTGGCCATCAAAAAATTACAAGCAGCCTAGGCAACATATTGAGAGCTCATCTCTACAAAAAATAAAACAAAAATTAGCCAGCACGGTGGCTTGCACCTGTAGTCCCAGCTACATGGGAGGCTGAGGTCGGAGGATCGCTTTAGCCCAGAAGGCAGAGGTTGCAGTAAGCCAAGATTGCACCACTGCATTCCAGCCTGGGAGACAGAGTGGAACCCTATCTCAAAAACAAAAAAATCCACAAAATCTGTGATTGTAGAAATGATTGTCATCTTTATGAAGTTGATGGTGACATTAATATAGAGCTTTTATAAATATTAAAATTTTATGTTACTATAGTTGAAAGACAGTAATAGTAAAATCGAAAAGCCTTGTAGACGTCATTTGACTTCAAATATTTTGTTTCATAAAATGATAAAATCATTTGTCATACATTTCACTGTAACTCTCTTTTAAAAGTGTTTCATTGGCCGGGTTCAGTGGCTCACGCCTGTAATCCCAGCACTTTGGGAGGCTGAGGCTGGTGGATCATGAGGTCAGGAGTTCGAGATCAGTCTTGCTAACACTGTGAAATCCTGTCTTTACTGAAAATACAAAAATGGCAGGTGCCTGTAATCTCAGCTACTTGGGAGGCTGAGGCAGGATAATCGCTTGAACCTAGGAGGTGAAGGTTGCAATGAGCTGAGATTGTGTCACTGCATTCCAGCCTGGGTAACAGAGCCAGACTCCGTCTCAAAAAAAAAAAAAAGTGTTTTACTAACACTCAAAATTGCCTTTTATATCATAAATTTCAGCAAACATTTTTTTGTGTCCAGTATGTATACAACATTGTGCAAAGCTTTAGAGTCTAAGAAAAAATAGATCTGCATTTTTAGAATCTTTTAAATTATTCATTCTACTGGTAAAGAAAAAATGAATCACCCAGAATTTTACATTTCTATTTGAAGGTTGGGAGTTGATGTAGATTTAAAGAGAAGCATTGAACTCATTGTATTGGAATATATTTAAGGAAAAAATTAAACTTCTTAGAAATATTAGAGGTAATTTGTTAGAGAATGAGCATTATTGTTTGAAAAGTACATTAAAGATTTTGCCACTAATATTTAATTTAGACATTCTATTTGCTATATAAAGGATAAAGTGATTTTTTCAAAAAGTTTTCTTTCTCATTTTATTTTACTTCGTATTTCAGTTTCCCTCCCTAAAGTTCATCCACGATATGATTTAGATGGGGATGCTAGCATGGCTAAGGTTAGTATTTAATTGAATTACTATGTAAGCATCTCAATTTAATGTATCCTATCAATAGTAGAAGCAATAACCTGTATTGAGTCTTCATGTATGCCCGTATGACTTAGGAAGTTGTTCACTTAAATTGATACCCTTTCCAAGTTATTTTATGGTCTTTCTTTTTTACTTTTTATCCTTTCTTGAATTTATTATATAAGAACATTCTCTCCATTGAGACAGTGCGTGTTCAGATAATGTTAAGGATGACATATTTATTATAGTTATATCTGTTTTTAACTTTTAGAAATTGGTGGTTTATTGTGTTTTTAATTAACCTGATGAAAATGTATAAGCTTGAATAATTTTGTGTAGAAGTTTTTCTTACCCTATACCACAATTAGCATCAAATATTGACATTTTATTTCTTCATTAGGCAATAACAGGGGTTGTGTGTTATGCCTGCAGAATTGCCAGTACCTTACTGCTTTATCAGGAATTAATGCGAAAGGGGGTACGATGGCTGATGTAAGTAGTAGATTGAAATTTGAAAATTGGTTTTCATGTAGACCTCGTCCATCATTGATATTTTCTCTCTTCAGACTGGTTAAGTTAGGTGCTTGATTTTTATTATTATACATTTGTTTCACATTTAGCTTATAAAACATTTAGCAGCTATTTTTTCATGAGTCCTACAATAACCTTGTACAAATAGTATATCTGAATTTTAAAACTTATACCACGCTATAGGATGTGACGACAAATGCATTTCTTTTCCTAGGACCTTGACTCAGTTTCACTTCGCTATGTTAGAAGGCTTTGGCTTGTTATAATCCAGTACAGTCTGTACTTTCTCGCATTTAAGTCCTCAAAGTCTTCCTTCATTTCCTATCATTTTCCCAAATGAAATACACAGTTCTTTTTCATCACAGCATTTTTCTTTCTTTTTGAGACAGGGTCTCACTGTCACCCAGGCTAGAGTGCAGTGGCACAATCACAGACCACTGCAGCCAGAAACTCCTGGGCTCAAGTGATCCTACCGCCTCAGCCTCCCAAGTACCTGAGACTACAGGCATACTCCACGAAGCCCAGCTAATTTTTTTTTTTTTTTTTTTTTTGTAGAGATGGGGTCTAGTTACGTTGCCCAGGCTGGTCTCAAACTCTTGGGCTCAAGCAGTCAGCCCCACACAGCTGGGGTTACAGGTGTGAACCACTACACCCAACCTTCACAGCATTGAGATAGAATTCATAAACTATATAATTCACCCGTTTAAGCATACAGTTCAGTGGTTTTTAGTATGTCCAGAGTTGTGCAGCCATCATCACTAATTTTAGAACATTTTCATCACCCCAGAAAGTAACTCTGCATCCATTAGTATTCGCTCTCCATTTCTGCCAACACAGCCCTGCCCTAGGCAACCACTAATATACTGTTTCTATACATTTGCCTATTCTAGACATTTCATATAAATGAAATCATACAATATGAATATGTAATCTAACAAGCAATTTAAAAGCTAATTTTTTAACACTAGATCGCTTAATATAGTTAACTGATCATCTAGTTTAAGTAGTCTCTTCCTAAAAATGACTCTAAGAAATGTAAGATGGATATAATTTTTACCTTTTTTTTTTTTTTTTACTTTTCATGATTTATAGATGGCATCCTTCCATCTGATAAAAATGGAAATTAATTGATCTCTTTGGGAATTATGCTTATTTCTACACATCATTCAAAGCTTTTGAATTTTGCACACACATCGTAATGGCCTTGTGGCCTACAGATTCTGAGAAGTTTGTTTTCTGCACTCTTATCACTATGTATGTGCCCTTGGACTGTAATACTTTTAACAGTTTATGCCTACCTCATACCCACCCCTTCTTGCAAAAATGGACATGAAGCATTTCATCGCTCTTTTATTAGGCTCCTTGTTTTTTCTGTTAGCATTATATGAAACCCATAAATTTGTATTTATATTTTTCACTATGTTCACATATCTGGTTCCTAAGCCTATGTTTTTATATTTCTACTAAGAAGCTTCCTTGTTTTTACTGGTTTCTGGAAAAAGTTCTGTGTACTAACAGTTTTCATTTTCTCTCTTGTCTACCCTTAATCGCTGATCCATGAAACTTTCTTTTACTTGTTAGTTTATAGTTCAGTAAGTTATGAGAAAATAGTTTTAATGTAAACTACTGTTGGCAGTCTAATATTTTCGACTTTGTGGACTGCATGTGGTCTCTTCTTTGTTTCTGCAATCTTTAAAAAAAGTGTCATGTTAGCTCTTGGACCATACAAAAGCAGGCCTCAGGTCTTAGTTTGTTGATTCCTGATGTAGATCAAAAGTCCTTCAATTATATATTGTTTACTCTGTCATCCTTCTTCAGAGATTACATCACAAGTTGAGCATCCCTTATAAAAAAATTCCAAAATTTGAAACTTTTTGCTCAAAGTTAATGCTTAAAGGAAATACTCATTGGAGCATTTTGGATTCTCAGATTAGAGATGCTTAACCTTAACCAGTATGTATATATGCAAGTATTCCAAAATCTGAAACACTTCTGGTCCCAAGCATTTCATATAAGGGATATTCAACCTGTAATTGGTTTATAAGTCAGACAGTAGTCTGCTATGAGTCGTAAACATTAATTCTGGTGGTATAAACTGTAATACTCTACAAACTATTTGTGTAATTGTAGATTAGTTTTTACTTTTTAATGTAATTTTAATACCTTAGGTTTCTAAACTGTTAAACTAAATAGTAATGGTTTGTGAAAATATAAGTTCCCTAGATATATACATATATATATATACACATATAGTCATAAAAATGCTTTTAATTATAGTATCTCAAAATGTGTGAATTGACTAATATCAAGAATATTGTTATAAAATGTTTTTGAACAGTAGTACTGCAGTATAATTAGTGATACATAAGAAAAAAATAACTCCTTAGATAAACTAATGGGAATAATTTTCTTTTTTTAGTGAATTAGTTAAAGATGATTACAATGAAACTGTTCACAAAAAGACAGAAGTTGTGATCACATTGGATTTCTGTGTCAGAAACATTGAAAAAACTGTGAAAGTGTGAGTAGACTACTTCCTTACTATTAAGGGCTAAATTATTAAATGTTCCATTTCTGTTAATTGATTTAGTTATTTTTGGTACAATATCACATGCTCTGCGAGGGTTTATATTAAAGATTAGCCTTGGCCAGGCACAGTGGCTCACGCCTATAATCCCAGCACTTTGGGAGGCCAAGGCGGGTGGATCCATGAGGTCAGGAGATCAAGACTGTCCTGGCTAACATGGTGAAACCCTATCTCTACTAAAAATACAAAAAACTAGCTGGGCGTGGTGGCATGCGCCTGTAGTAGTCCCAGCTACTTGGGAGACTGAGGCAGGAGAATTGCTTGACCCTGGGAGGCAGAGGTTGCAGTGAGCTGAGATCACGCCACTGAACTCCAGCCTGGGTGACAGAGTGAGACTCTGTATCAAAAAAAAAAAAAAATCAACCTTAGATTAGTGATTACTTCATCATCACAAAGCCAAAAGTGCCGATTTTCTTGGTAAGAAATGAATACCATCTCTTTAGTGGCATTTCCTCCCAGCCATTAGCTAGCAAAAGGTAGCGGGAAAAACATCTTATTTCTATCTTGCAAAACAGAAACTCTGAATAAGAAAATATGAAACCTGTAATCAACAAAGGAAATAGGAAGAGGTATTCTAGAACAGCCTGTTAGTAGTATTTTTAGAATTTTAGGAATTGGTTTTAGTTTATTCTTACTTGTTAATTTTATTCCTGAGAATGTGTATTGAAACAGAATGATATTTTAAACTTCCCTCTTTCTAGAATATACTATTTGTACTGCAGAGGAAATATAGTAAATGAAATTAGTATTCACTATCGACCTCCATTAATTATGAAATGTAGTATTTTTACTATTATCCTCACAAGACTGTTTGAAATTAATTTGTCTTTTCTGTTTTATCCTTTAATCTGCAAGTTTAAAATAGAAGCAGATAAAATTCCTTCTTCAGGAAGGCATCAGTTTTTTGTTTTTTTTTGTTTTGTTTTTTGTTTTGCTTTTTGAGATCAAGTCTCACTCTGTTGCCTAGGCTGGAGTGCAATGGCAAAATCTCAGCTCACTGCCAACCTTCACCTCCCAGGATCAAGTGATTCTCTTGCCTCAACTTCCCGAGTAGCTGTGACTACAGGCATGCATCACTACGCCCAGCTAATTTTTTTGTATTTTTAATAGAGACGGGGTTTCACCAATGTTAGCCAGGCTAGTCTCGATCTCCTAACCTCGTGATCTGCCCTCCTTAGCCTCCCAAAGTGCCAGGATTATAGGTGTGAGCCACCATGCCCAGCCGGCATCAGGGTTTTTTTTTTAACAATCTGCTGGTAGACTTTGAATCATTTTTTTATTTTTAAATGGTTATGATAAAAGCTCAAATATTATTTATAAAACTTCTTTTTTTTGAGGTGGAGTTTTCGCTCTGTCACCCAGGCTGGAGTGCAGTGGTGCGATCTCAGCTCACTGCAGCCTCTGCCTCCTGGGTTCAAGCAATTCTCCTGTCTCAGCCTCCTGAGTAGCTGGGATTACAGGCACGCACCACCATGCCTGGCTAATTTTTGTATTTTTAGTAGAGACGGTATTTCACCATGTTGATCTGGCTAGTCTCGAACTCCTGACCTTGTGATCCACCCACCTCGGCCTCCCAAAGTACTGGAATTACAGGTGTGAGCCACCACACCTGGCCTATAAAACATCTTTTTAAAACTATGTATTCATTATACTCATTTAATTTTCTCTTGTGACTTTTCATACAGTTACGAAAAGTTGATGAAGATCAACCTAGAAGCGGCAGAGTTAGGTGAAATTTCAGACATACACACCAAATTGTTGAGAGTAAGTATTTACAAAATTATGAAAATTGTAAGCTCATAACCTATTCCTTTGCTGGCACTATTAAATTTAAGCTTTCTTATGAGCTAGGCATGGTGGTACACACCTATAGTCGCAGCTACTCAGGAGGCTGAGGCAGGAGGATCATTGAGCTGAGGCGTTAAAGGCTGCAGCGAGTTATGACAGTGCCACTGCACCCTAGCCTGGGCAACAGAGTGACATCTTGTCTATAAAATAAATAGTTTAAATAAATAAACTTTCTTACAGAGATTATGTTTCTCACTGCAGAGAAAGAGTATTTTCCCATCTTTAGAAACTTCTTTTAAGAGTGTTATTAAATACTCTTACTGCCTTGAAATTTTTTGTAACATATCCAAATGCCTACTGTCATTTAAACCTCTCTCTGTCTCACTCTCTCTCTCTCTTTGTTTATAAATCCATAATGCTTTTGTGTTGCTGCTGTGGCAGTTAAAGCAAGTTCATAAATGTAATTTAACATGCAGTTGAATGTAAAGTGCTTAAGCTTGTTTAGAAATAGATTTAAATTAGGCCAGGCACAGTGGCTCCCACCTGTAATCCCAACACTTTGGGAAGCCGAGGCAGGTGGATCACCTGAGGTCAGGAGTTCAAGACCAGCCTGGCCAACATGGTGAAACCTCATCTCTACTAAAAATACAAAAATTAGCTGGGCATGGTGGGCGCCTATAATCCCAGCTACTTGGGAGGCTGAAGCAGGAGAATTGCTTGAACCCAGGAGGCAGAAGTTGCAGTGAGCCAAAATTGTGGCATCACACTCCAGCCTGGGTGACAAGAGTAAAACAGTCTCAAAAAAAAAAGAGAGAGAGAGATTTAAATTAGGAAAATATTACCAGACTTTTTTCTAAAATAAAAATTTAAGGAAAGAAAGATTTGAGATCCTCAGGGAGGCAATCGTTTCTATAGCTAGAAAAAGGAATTAGGACACACATCTCTGCTGTAAAATACAGAATTTCAGGGAGTCTCTGAATCTCTTATTAAAATGTATTATAGGCTGGGCATGGTGGCTCACGCCTGTAATCCCAGCACTTTGGGAGGCCAAGGCGGGCGGATCACCTGAGGTTGGGAGTTCAAGACCAGCCTGACCAACATGGAGAAACCCTGTTTCTATGAAAAATACAAAAATTAGCCAGGCGTGGTGGTGCATGCCTGTAATCCCATCTACTTAAGAGCCTGGCAGGAGAATCACTTAAACACAGGAGGCAGAGGTTGCAGTAAGCCAAGGTCACGCTGTTGCATTACAGCCTGGGCAACAAGAGCAAAAACTCTGTCTCAAAAAAAAATATTACAGAAGTTCACAGATATATATATTAGTAATCAGTGACAGCTGATTACTAATCCCAGACCTGCCCCTATTTACCTGCCTATTCATGGCTGGCTATTTAAGAAAGGCCTTTAATTTTTTGCATCCTTTGTTTCTTTTTATCTAAAATCAGCAATTTCTTACCCTGCCTGTCTTATGAGCTGTTGTACCAATTAAATGAGATAAATAAAAATACTGTACTCTTGGCTGCATGTGGTGGCTCACATCTGTAATCCCAGCATTTTGGGAGGCTAAGTTGGATGAATCACTTGAATCCAGGAGTTCAAGACCAGCCTGGGCATCATGACGAAACCCCATCTCTACAAAAAAATATGAAACAATTAGCCAGGCATGGTGGTGTATACCTGTAGTCCTAGCTACTTGGGAGGCTGAAACAGGATGACCACTTGAGCCCAGGAGGCAAAGGTTACAGTGAGCCAAGATTATGTCACTGCACTCCAGCCTGGGTAATAGAGCCAAGACTCTGTCTCAAAATAAATAAATAAATAAATGTATTGTAACTTTGCAAGCTTTAGCATTTGAAGTATTCTTTCATAAAATGGATATTAAATGAAAAGTGAAAGGAACTTGCTGGGCACGGTGGCACATGCCTGTAGTCCCAGCTACTCGGGAGGTTGAGGTGGGAGGATAGCTTGAGCCTAGGAGTTCTGGGCTGTAGTGTGCTATGCCAATCGGTGTCCACACCAAGTTCAGCATTAATATGGTGACCTCCCGGGAGCGGGGGACCACCAGGTTGCCTAAGGAGGGGTGAACCGGCCCAGGTCAGAAATGGAGCAGGTCAAAACTCCCGTGCTGATCAATAGTGGGATCACGCCTGTGAATAGCCACTGTACTCCAGCCTGGGCAACACATCGAGACCTTGTCTCAAATAGATGAATAAATGAGTGAATGAATGAATGAATGAATGGAAGGAATTTGATATGATATCTTTTTCTCTTTCCAGCTTAGGCTGATGTTTAGTTGTTTCTTTTCCTCAGTTTTAGATCTCAAACAATGGTTTCCAAAATATGAGTAATGAACAACTAGTAGGTTATGAAGTTGAGTGCATTGTAATCAGCAATGTGTTTTTAAATGGAACAGAATAGAAAATGTCAGAATGCCTCACATATAATAAGGAAATTATTGTTCGTGAAACTTTTTTTCATTTCTGAGGTGGAGTCTCTGTCACCCAGGCTGGAGTGCAGTGGTGTGATCTCAGCTCACTGCAACCTCTACCTTCCAGGTTCAAGCAATTCTCCTGCCCCAGCCTTCCAAGTAGCTGGGACTACAGGCACCCACCACCGTGCCTGGCTAATTTTTGTATTTTTAGTAGAGACGGTTTCACCATATTGGCCAGGCTGGTCTCAAACTCCTGACCTTGTGATCTGCCCACCTTGGCCTCCCAAAGTGCTGGGGATTACAGGTGTAAGCCACTGTACCTGGCTGTTGATGAAACTTTTGATTCAGGTATATATACACTTTAAATGTTACTAAGTTAAAACAGTGAATTTCTTACTATGAGCTGTGGTCAAGAAAGTTTGAAAAACATAGCTATAGAATAAAGTGATTAAAAGTCGGAAAGCACAAAATAGTCTTTCTCAGTATTTGTCTGCATTTAAATATAGGCAGTCATCTGCTGTCAGTGTTTTTTTTTTGTTGTTTTTTTAATTGCATTTTAGGTTTTGGGGTACATGTGAAGAACATGCAAGATTGTTGCATAGGTGCATACGTGGCAGTGTGATTTGCTGCCTTCCTCCCCTTCATCTATATGTGGCATTTCTCCCCATGCTATCTCTCCCCAACTCCCCACCCCCCACTGTCCCTCCCCTATTTCCCCCCTACAGACCCCAGTATGTAGTGCTCCCCTCCCTGTGTCCATGTGTTCTCATTGTTCAACACTCACCTATGAGTGAGAATGATGGTTTCCAGGTTCATCCACGTCCCTACAAAGGATGCAAACTCATCGTTTTTGATGGCTGCATAATATTCCATGGTGTATATGTGCCACATTTTCCCTGTCCAGTCTATCATCGATGGGCATTTGGGTTGGTTCCAGGTCTTTGCTATTGTAAACAGTGCTGCAATGAACATTCGTGTGCATGTGTCCTTATAGTAGAATGATTTATAATCGTTTGGATATATACCCAGTAATGGGATTGCTGGGTCAAATGGAATTTCTATTTCTAGGTCCTTGAGGAATCGCCATACTGTCTTCCACAATGGTTGAACTAACTTACACTCCCACCAACAGTGTAAAAGTGTTCCTATTTCTTCACATCCTCTCCAGCATCTGTTGTCTCCAGATTTTTTAATGATCGCCATTCTAACTGGCGTGAGATGATATCTCAATGTAGTTTTGATTTGCATTTCTCTAATGACCAGTGATGATGAGCATTTTTTCATGTTTGTTGGCCTCATGTATGTCTTCTTTTGTAAAGTATCTGTTCATATCCTTCGCCGACTTTTGAATGGACTTGTTTGTTTTTTTCTTGTAAATCTGTTTTAGTTCTTTGTAAATTCTGGATTTACAGAGATGGGTAAGCTGCAAAAATTATTTCCCATTCTGTTGGTTGCCGATTGACTCTAATGACTGTTTCTTTTGCCATGCAGAAGCTGTGGAGTTTGATTAGGTCCCATTTGTCTATTTTGGCTTTTGTTGCCAATGCTTTTGGTGTTTTGAGTGTTTTATATTCTTTGTTTTCACCTTAGAACATGATTTACCAGCTCATAGGCCTAGTAGACATTTATTTCCAGGACCAGCATCATTTGAGCACTTTCAATCATAATTATATGTTTTCTTTTGGGGATCTCAAAATTTTTTCCATTTTTATGACATTTCTGTGAGATTAAGATTTCTTATGAGAAAGCATAGATAACTAAATAGCTTGAGGTAATGGAGTCTTATGACATTAGGACTTTTCACTTCAAGCCAATTACTTTTCCCTAGATTTCATTTTTTCTCATAACCTGTTGAGTTGTTGTAACTCCTTTCCTAGTGAGACCTTAAAGAAATTTTTCTGGCCAGGTGCAGTGGCTCACACCTGTAATCCCAACACTTTGGGAGGACGAGGTGGGTGGATCACAAAGTCAGGAGTTCGAGACCAGCCTGACCAACATGGTGAAACCCCATCTCTACTAAAAATACAAAAATAAAAAAGTAACTGGGCATGGTGGCACGTGCCTGTAATCCTAGCTACTCAGGAGACTGAGGCAGGAGAATCGCTTGAACCCGGGAGGTAGAGGTTGCAGTGAGCTGCTGAGATTGCGCCATTGCACACCAGCCTGTCAACAGAGTGAGACTCTGTCTCAAAAAAAACAAGAGGGCCAGGTGCGGTGGCTCACGCCTTAATCCCAGCACTTTGGGAGGCCAAGGTGGGCAGCTCACAAGATCAAGAGATTAAGACCATCCTGGCCAACATGGTGAAACCCCTTCTCTACTAAAAATACAAAAAAAATGAGCCAGGCATGGTGGCATACGCCTGTGGTCCCAGCTACTCAGGAGACTGAGGCGGAAGGATCTCTTGAACCCAGGAGGGGAGGTTGCAGTGAGCTGAGATTGCGCCACTGCACTCCAGCCTGGTAACAGCAAGACTCCATCTCAAAAAGAAAAAAAGAAATTTTTCCCACCACAAAAGTAAAATTTATAAGTAGAAAAAATACCACATATATTCTGCACCCAAAAAAATGATTCTTAAAAGTTTTGTCCATAGCCCTGCAGCAGTGCTTCTGAGTGGCTGCTGGGCCACCAGGTGTCGTGGCTCATGCCTGTAATCCCAGAACTTTGGGAGGCTGAGGTGAGTGGATCAGTTGAGGCCAGGAGTTCGAGACCAGCCTGGCCAACATGGTGAAACCCTGTCTACTAAAAATACAAAAATTAGCTAGGCGTAGTGGCGAATGCTTGTAATCCCAGCTATTGGGGAGGCTGAGGCAACAGAATCACTTGAACCGGGGAGATAGAGGTTGCTGTGAGCTGAAATCACGCCACTGTACTCTAGCCTGGGTGACAGAGTAAGACTCTGTCTCAAAAAATAAGTAAAGAAGAGTGGCTCCTGGGCCAGCAGCATCAGCCTCACACGGGAACTTATTAGAAATGCATATTTTGGTACCCCACCTTGGGTATGTTGATTCAGCAGCTCTGATGGTAGAACCCAGCAAAGGCCTTTTTATTTATTTGTTTTTTTTTCTTTTTTTTTCAATTGCGTTTTAGGTTTAGGGGTACATGTGTAGAACATGCAAGATTGTTGCATAGGTACACACATGGCAGTGTGATGTCCTGCCTTCCTCCCCATCACCTGTATCTGGCATTTCTCCCCATGCTATCTCTCCGCAACTCCCCACCCCCTGCTGTCCCTCCCCTGTTTCCCCCCGACAGACCCCAGTATGTGATGCTCCCCTCCCTGTGTCCATGTGTTCTCATTTTTCAACACCCATCTATGAGTGAGAACATGTAGTGTTTGATTTTCTGTTCTTGTGTCAGTTTGTTGAGAATGATGGTTTCCATCATCCATATCCCTACAAAGGACACGAACTCATCGTTTTTGATGGTTGCATAGTATTCCATGGTATATATGTGCCACATTTTCCCTGTCCAGTCTATCATCGATGGGCATTTGGGTTGGTTCCAGGTCTTTGCTATTGTAAACTGTGCTGCAATGAACATTCATGTGCATGTGTCCTTATACTAGAACTATTTATAATCCTTTGCATATATACCCAGTAATGGGATTGCTGGGTCAAATGGAATTTCTATTTCTAGGTCGCAAAGGCCTTTTTAAATAAGCTTCCAGGTGATTCTCATGCTGCTAAAATTTGGGCAACCACTGTTTTGGTTTTCTTTTATATGTATTATTAAATGATTGTTACTCTACAAACATATGGTTGTTATTTTTAACTTTTTGTATAACATTATAGTGTAGGCATTTCCCAGGGTTTTTTTGATAACACCACTTTTTTAATGATACGATATTGCAGCAAGTGGATTTATTACAGTCGTCTTATTCCTTTACTGTTGGTCCTTCAGTTTGCTTTTCACTCTTCTATGTAATGCTGTAAGAAATAACTTTTTCCATAAACTAATTCCCATATATTGGATGTATAATTTAACACATTCTAAACATTAATGTTAAAAAAGACATAAAGCATAAAAACCAAGGTATATATTTGATCATATAAAAATTTAAGCTGGGCACAGTGGCTCACACCTCTAATCCCAGTGCTTTGGGAGGCCATGGTGGGGGTAGATTGGTTGAGCTCAAGAGTTCAAGACCAGCCTGGGCAACATGGTGAAACCCCATCTCTACCAAAAAAAAAAAAAAAAAGCAAAAATTAGCAAGGTGTGATGGCACACACCTCTAGTCATAGCTACTTGGGAGGCTTGAGGTAAGAGGATGGCTTGAACTCGGGATGCAGAGGTTGCAGTGAGCTGAGATTGCCCCACTGCACTCCAGCCTGGGTGACAGAGTGAGACCCTGTTTCAAAAATAAAACAACCATTTAAGATCTCGGTATGTTTAAAAAATCTTAGAAAGCAAATAAGTTGGGAAAATGTGATAAAGCATTTTTTATAAAACTAACTCATACAAATTGATAAGGAAAATAGTTAATTTGTAAAAAATAGATGAGCAAAGAACATTTAGAGACAATTTATAAATGAAGAAAATTTATCTGCTGAAACTTTTGATTCAGGTATATACAGACTTTAAGTGTTACTGAGTTAAAAATCTTGAAAAAATGCTCAAATCCAATAGTAAGAAAAACTTGCATGTTATAACAGTAAGATACTGTTTTTATCTTTCAGATTATCAAGGCTTAAAAAATTATAATGCCAGCGCTGACAAGAGTGTGGTTTAAAGGGCACCGTTGTTTGTTGCTAGTGGCAATGTCAGCTGCTACTGACAACATTATTTGAAAGGCGGTAGTGTGTATCAGGACCTTTAAAATATTTGGACGTATTTATCCTTTAGTCTAGCCTCATCCTTTCTTAACAAGTTTTACAAATACTGTATGCATTTCTGTGGCAGGCAAGTGATAAATTTACTAAGCTTAAAATGAACAGAATCTTAGATGAAGTTTCTTTTCATTTTCTGTTTTTAAGAGTAGTTGCTTTGGTTTGGCCTCTAAACAAGAAGAACACACATCTTGCTACCTACATAGTTTATGCTTGGGACTGTTCTAGTGGTTCTGTTGAATTTTCACAACAGGGTATGAAATGGAGACTTAAACACTTTTTACAGATAAGGAAACAAGATTGAAGTATTTTGCATGTTGTTTTAGAAGGGTATTTACTGAATGAAATGTTTTATAAGATGTATTAATGCTGGTCTCACGTTTTATAATCATATTGTACCTCTGGTGGAAATCAACCTAAGAAACTCTTTTGTATTTAAAAATGGAAATAATTACTGTGCCTTTGAATTGAAGTAATCTACAAAAGAAATGTGGTTCAGACTTTAGACTTTGTTGACACTGCGATGATTGTTTCTCAAAAAAAGCTTTTGGCAATCTGGATCTCAACCTTTGGTTTTATTTAGCTTTCCAGTTCTCAGGGAACAATAGACACCAGTCTTCAGGATATTGACAGCAGACTATCTCAAGGCGGATTGCTGGCAGATGCATGGGCACATCAAGAAGGCACTCATCCAAAAGACAGAAAGTAGGTTATAGCTTTATGCGTAGTTTCTGCTCTTATAAATGTTCTTTTTCACATTGACTCAGTTAATTTATATGAGTTTTTCTTCCTTAAATAGTGTAGAAAAACTACAAGTCCTGTTAAATTGCATGACAGAGATTTACTATCAGTTCAAAAAAGACAAAGCAGAACGTAGTAAGTAAAATTTGCTATTTTTTTAATTTAATAAATCACTCAGTAATTAGTTGTAATTCAGTTAAATTAAGTTGGTATATCTTTAAGGGTGGCTTCTTAAGCTGTTTCAGAGATGTGATTCTGTCAGGAAAAAGATTGATTGTGCTAAAAAACTGTTCTTAAAATCAACCTTTTGAATACTTTAAATCAGGGTCATGAACTCCAGAACCTCTAAAGGCTAGGCAGGTTACAGAAAGAAATGAGATTGGCCAGTGGGGACTCATCTACCGGGGAGAGCCACTACTCAGATTCACCAGAGGTATTGCCCAGTCTTCCCATTTCTCAAAAAAAGCTAGAAATGCCGGGAGCGGTGGTTCATGCCTGTAATCCCAGCACTTTGGGAGGCTGAGGCGGGCAGATCACCTGAGTTCAGGAGTTCGAGACCAGCCTAACCAAAATGACGAAACCCCATCTTTACTAAAACAAAATTAGCCAGGCGTGGTGGCGCATGCCTGTAATCCCAGCTACTCAGGAGGCTGAGGCAGGAGAATCGCTTGAACCTGGGAGGCAGAGGTTGTGGTGAGCCAAGATAGTGCCATTGCACTCTATCCTGGGCAACAGAGCAAGACTCCGTCTCAAAACGAAACAAAAAGCTAGAAATACAAAGTTTTTGTTAGAAATATCTTGATTTTTAAATGTTGACAGTTAATTGTTTTTTACATTGTTATTTACAGACCAAATAAAAGCATCTGTGGGCCATAAGTAGCCCATAAGCCACAAATCTATGACATCTGCTTCAAATTCTTAGCCATTTTGAAGCAATAGTCTCAAAATAAAATATATTGTGTATGATGTTATGATTCTACATTAACAACAGTAATATATTTCCTTATTTCTAGGACTAGCTTATAATGAAGAACAAATCCACAAATTTGATAAGTAAGTATCCAGATTATGTTTAATAATTATTTTTGGTAATCTTTATTAATATGATTCTTCTTAAAGTTGAAATTAATTATAATTAAAAATACATTTTAATCTTGATTTTACAGGATTGTTACAATATGTACACATTTTTGAAGGTTATACATTTGCTCTTTAATTGGGAAGTTACCACAATGGGAGAAGGAGCAGGGACAAACGTTACCATTCCACTCAGTCACCTTCTGCCTCCTGTACTCTCATTACAGAAGGACAGATAATAGAGCACATAGGCGAAGGCAGACTTAACCACCGTCTTAACTTTAACCTCATTCAATAGGCATTTTCTTTAATATCCATTTTGAACCTTCTCTTTCTCTTCTTGCTGCTATAATGTCTATCTTAGAATACTGTAAATATTCTAAAGCCACAACAATCATTATAGGAAACAGATAACATTTCATATATTTGAAAATTTAGAAATATTGAAAGTAGAAACAGTGACATTGGCTTAAGCCTTTTTGATTATTTCTAAATTACAGGCAAAAACTGTATTACCATGCAACAAAAGCTATGACACACTTTACAGATGAGTGTGTTAAAAAGTACGAGGCATTTTTGAATAAGTCAGAAGAATGGATGAGGTGAGTAAACGTGGAGTGATGAGTGGTTGACTGCACAATAGAAATGTACATTTGAAGTGAGAATGTTTCGCTAGACTGCCTATCAATGGATTCTTTTTGATTTTCAGAAAGATGCTTCATCTTAGGAAACAGTTATTATCTCTGACTAATCAGTGTTTTGATATTGAAGAAGAAGTATCAAAGTATCAAGACTATACTAATGAGGTAAGTATAGCTATCAAAAGTATCTAGACAAAAGCATTTTTCTCATTAGGAAAAATTTAAATTCTTTTCAGTTTATAACTGATAGTGATTGACAAGGGAAAAATGGGATAGAATGTGCCTACATTTGGTTCCACCCACAAATTTTTAATATGTATTTTGAGCCAAGTTTTAAGAGTGTAGATGTTTTACAACTAAAAACAGCTGATAAACCATCCTTTTATCATCTGTAAGAAAAGTTTCTTACAAGGGTGTTGATTAAGTATTGTATCATTGATAGTTTTGAAATCAAAATTTAAAATTTTTGTAAAGGACTTATTAAAAGCTCCAACACTTGATGTCAGATCTGTAGTAAGTACTTTTGTTCTGTGATTAATGTGTTTTCTTTTTCTTTTTTTGATGTTTTAGTTACAAGAAACTTTGCCTCAGAAAATGTTTGCAGCTTCCAGTGGAATCAAACATACCATGACCCCAATTTATCCAAGTTCTAACACATTAGTAGAAATGACTCTTGGGTAAGAAACTCATCATTTGGTAACTGTAGTGTTTCCATTTGTTTCTATTGCAGTTTGTGCTCTTGCTCTTACATTTTGAAATGTTTGATGTTTGTTGTAATACAGTGTTTAATAAGGTTATTTATTGACTAAATTTAGAAAACTGAAACATAAACATCATTCTAAAACATTTGCATACTTTTTTTAATTTTGAAATGTTTGATGTTTGTTGTAATACAGTGTTTAATAAGGTTATTTATTGACTAAATTTAGAAAACTGAAACATAAACATCATTCTAAAACATTTGCATACTTTTTTTAAGCAAAGGTGCTTGTTTATTTTATATAGTATGAAGAAACTAAAGGAAGAGATGCAAGGAGTGGTTAAAGAACTTGCTGAAAATAACCACATTTTAGAAAGGTGAGTAATGGCAAAAATAACTATTCTGATTTTCTGTGCAATTGAGTTCATACACATCTCTACTTATATCTTCCTGTGTGAATAGATTCAGCAATGGTAAAGGGTCATAAAGTCAGAACTCATTGTTTTTCTCTCTCAGTATGATTGTGAATTTTTGATGCCTTTTAATGGTTGATTGGTTCCATTTTATAGAAGAACTGGTTAATTGAATTACTTGCTTATTTGAATCAGTTTGTAAAGACCAAACTCTATTTACATTATTTTTTATAATGTATTCATTGGAATCATAATTTTCAATTTGGGGAATCAGAGTTTCTTGTTAAGACACCAGCACTCTGATGCTGAGTAGCTTACAGAGTCCGCTGCACACCTCCTTGCAGGGGAAAGCCATAGGTAAATGCAGTACTTTGAGGAGCTATGTGTCTTCTTATTATCTGCAAAATCCTAATAGATAAGGCCAAAAGAGATTTTTAAAAACATACAGAGCCAATAAAGCAATATTTGGATGGCTGTTTTCCTTATCCTGATTCCTCAGAGAAATTAAGTCATATTTGGCTCTGTAATGGAACCCTTTCTTTTTCAAGCCCTTAGGTGCTTTTCTGTAAGTTCTCAAACCCTTGTAATGCTAATAAAAATATTTCACATTTGGCCAGGCACAGAGGCTCACACCTGTAATCCTAGCACTTGGGGAGGCTGAGGCAGGCAGATTACCTGAGCTCAGGAGTTCAAGACCAGCCTAGGCAACATGGCAAAACCCTGTCTCTACCAAAAATACAAAAAATTAGCCAAGTGTGTTGGTGCACACTTGTAACCCCAGCTACTGGGGAGGCTGAGGCACGAGAATCGCGTGAATCTGGGAGGTGGAGGTTGCAGTGAGCCAAGATCATGCCATTGCACTCCAGCCTGGGAGACAGAGCAAGACTCTGTCTCAAACAAATATATATATATATATATGTATATATTAGTACCACATAAATGTGAGATATATATATATCTCACATTTGTACCCTTGCAGGGCACTTTCCCACTGTACTGTCTCATGGAATGTACATTTCAACCTTGGATAGTCTATCCATGTTCCACAGGTATTAAATTTATACCCTGAGAAGATTAGCTAGAGCTAGAACGCAGCCTCCTGTCCTTGTGTATTTGTTGGGCATTTAAGTTTCTGATTTTTCACAGTTACAGACCGTGCTTCAGTGAGCATCTTGTGTATATATCTTCTTGTATTTGCATGAGAATTTCTGAGGAACCAGTTTTAAATGTTTCTAGATATGGAATTTCTGGGTCAGAGAGTATGCCAATTTAAATTTTGGTGGGTTTTAATAATTTTGTTCTCTTCTCTTTTTTTTTTTTTTTGAGACGGAGGTTTGCTGTTGCCCAGGCTGGAGTGCAATGATGCAATCTCAGCTCACTATAACCTCTGCCTCTCGGGTTCAAGTGATTCGCCTGCCTCAGTCTCCCTAGTAGCCGAGACTACAGGTGCCTGCCACCACGCTGGCTAATTTTTGTATTTTTAGTAGAGACGGGGTTTCACCATGTTGGCCAGCTGGTCTCGAACTTGTGACCTCAGGTAATCCACCTGCCTCAGCCTCCCAAAGTGCTGAAATTATAGGCATGAGCCACTGCACCTGGCCAATTTTGTTCCTTAAAAGGGTGTTTGTTATAGTCCTAAACAGACAAGGCCTTTGGCAACATTGAACGTTATCAGTTTTTTAAATGTTCCCCAATTTGTTTAGTAAAAACCGAGATCTTATTTTAATTTATATTTCTGTGGTTTATGGTGATGTCAAACATCATTTAATATGTTTGTTCAATTTTTATTTTTGGTGGGAATTGTTTGTTAATTTTAAAAAATACGTTTCTTGTTTGTAGTAATTAACTTTTTGTAGTATCCAATTTACAGTTTCTTCACAACTTTAGCTAAATCCTTTTAGGCTTAAAGATCAGCTAGTAGAAGAGACTGTAAAGATATGCTTTATTTTTTTTTGGAGATGAAGTCTTGCTCTATCACCAGGCTGGAGTGCAGTGATGGGATCTTTGCAGCCTCCACCTCCTGGGTTCAAGCAATTCTCCTGTCTCAGTCTCCCACGTAGCTGGGACTACAGGTGTGCGCCACCACGCAGAGCTAATTTCTGTAATTTTAGTAGAGTTGGGGTTTCACCATGTTGGCCAGGATGGTCTCGATCTCTTGACCTCGTGGCACTCGCTTTCACCTCCCAAAGTGCTGGGATTACAGGCTTGAGCCACCACACCCGGCCAAAGATGTGCTTTTAACACACTTTTATATTTATGTACTTATGCCTTGTGGAATAAAATTCCAACTTCCTAAACCACATTTAGTAAGTCAGTTCCTCCTGTGTTTTATTTGCAGGTTTCTTGACAAGATATGGGTGATATAACATGGCATAATCTTAAATGCCAAAACTAGTAATGGAAGCCAGATTTTGTTCAGAGTATTATTCTACTGTTTCCATGTGGATAACCCACTATCACTTCAAATTTTTTTTCATATCTAAAATCATCTGTCCCAACTCAGTTTTCCCTCTGTCTCCTTATCCTATTCTGAGGTACCACCTTTCTCTTACTCCCTTAAACATAAATTGTTGTAGACTCCTAATGTTCTTTACTCCCTCTCAACAAGTTGGCTTCCATCCTTCCCCTCATCACCCTCATTCAGATCTCCTTTCCCTTTCATATGTGATGTATGGTAATAACCTAGTTTTTTCTTAACCCTGAGCTCTTCCCATCTGTCATGGGCATTACAGCCAAAATCATCTTTCAGAATACTGATGTAATTGTACGACTTCTTTGGCTCAGAAGTTTCTAAACTCCTGTTACCTAAAAAGTCAAGTCTAAATTCATACTTCCATTCAAAGAGTATAATAGTCTGGTTCCAGCCTGTTCATCCTTTACTTCCCACTGCTCTCCAAAATAACATTCTATTCTAGCAAGGTACCATTTGTCCTCATCTCTTGGATATGTCACACTCAATGTCTTTTTTTTTGTTTGTTTGTTTGAGACAAAGCCTCACTCTGTCACCCAGGCTGGAGTGCAGTGACGTGATCTTGGCTCACTGCAACCTCTGCCTCCAGGGTTCAAGCAATTCTCTTGCCTCGGCCTCCTGAGTAGCTGGGACTATAGGCGTGTGCCACCACACTGGCTAATTTTTGTATTTTTAGTAGAGAAGGTGTTCTGCCATATTGACCAGGCTGGTCTCAAACTCCTGACCTCAAGTGATCCACCTGCCTCGGTCTCCCAAAGTGCTGGGATTACAGGCATGAGCAACCACGCCGGCCCCAACTCTATCTTAGTTTACAAATCCCAGCTGGGCGTGGTAGCTCACACCTGTAATCCAAGCACTTTAGGAGGCTGAGGCGGGTGGATCACCTGAGGTCAGGAGTTGGAGACCAGCCTGACCAACATGCAGAAACCCTGTCTCTACTATTAATACAAAAATTACTATAAATACAAAAAAATTAGCGGGCGTGGTGGTGTGTACCTGTAGTCCCAGCTCCTTGGGAGGCTGAGGCAGGAGAATCGTTTGAACCCGGGAGATGGAGGTTGCAGTGAGCCAAGATCGTGCCATTGCACTCCAGCCTGGGCAACAAGAGCAGAACTCTGTCTCTAAATAAATAAATAAATAAAAATAAAAACAAATCCCACCCCACCAGAAAGAAATTATCCAGTTCTTACTAACACTTTCTTGATTACATCATATCGGTTTCTCATGCATTTATGATGTACCATGCTGTTCCAGTAAGAAATAGAACAAATCATAATTGCTTAAACTCTTTAGAAATAAATAGCTATTTATTCCTCTGAAAAGTATTTTAATATGGCCTTTAAACATAAATGAATCTTTTGAGATTACCTTTTCTCTCTTTGTATGTGTTTTAGGTTTGGCTCTTTAACCATGGATGGTGGCCTCCACAATGTTGACTGTCTTTAGCTTTCTAATAGAAGTTTGAAAAAGTTTGTTTGCATAAGAAAATAATGCTTGGGCATTAAATGAATGCCTTTATAGATGGTCACTTGTTTCTACAGTCCAGTATTTGATGTGGTCATGTAAATATGTATAATATTGTAAATACATAAAAAATATATAAATTTTTGGCTGCTGTGAAGATGTAATTTTATCTTTTAACATTTATAATTATATGAGGAAATTTGACCTCAGTGAGTACGAGAAGAAAGCCATGACCGAACAATGTGTTGACATACCGATCCTTTACTCTGAGTGGGGCTAAATAAGTCATTTTCTCTGACTGCCTACTGGAAATATTTTTAATGGAACTGAAATAGGCATCCTTACATATCAGGAAGACTGAGTTGACATGTTTGTAAGTGGTAGAATGGTAGCTACTGTGAGTGGGGAGCAGAACCGAACCACTGTTATACTGGGATAACAATTTTTTTGAGAAGGATAAAGTGGCATTATTTTATTTTACGAGGTGCCCGGATCCTAGTTATCCTTGTATCCATGTAATTTCAGATGAATTATTAAGCAAAACTTTTAAAGTGAATTCATTATTAAAAACTATTCATTTTTTCCTTTGGCCATAAATGTATAATTGTCATTAAAATTCTAAGGTCATTTCAACTGTTTTAAGCTGTATATTTCTTTACTTTAATTCTGCTTACTATTTCATGGAAAAAAAATAAATTTCTCAATTTTAATGTAAAGAGTTCATGTGTTTCTGTGTATCCAGTTTGTGAAACAAAAGTTATCTTTTGAAAGTAACATTATAGATGGTAATCATAAACTACTCTCAGAATATTGGATGTAGGGAGAATTACTGTGTCTCTGCTTATTGCAACCTCCGCCTCCCAAGTAGCTGGGATTACAGGTACGCACCACCATGCCTGGCTAATTTTTGTATTTTTAGTAGAGACAAGGTTTCACCATGCTGGCCAGGCTAGTCTCAAACTCCTGGCCTCAAATTATCTGCCCGCCTCAGCCTCCCAAAGTGCTGGGATTAGAGGTGTGAGCTATTGTGCCCAGACAAAAAGGAACATTTTCTTTGAAAAATCTTCTCAGTGTTCTAGACTAAGGGATTGTACTTTGCAAGAAATTATTACATCCAACAGAATTATTCTTTCTTTTGGTTTGTGGTTTCTGACTTTTCAGACTGGTGAAGAATGATTACACACAACCTGCAAATCATAAAATAACATATCCTAAAGAGAAATGTATTTGTTTACCAAGAACATCAGTAACTTAATCAATCTTAAGATATGAAAAGATGAGGATTTAATGTGAGATTATGATGCATTATTGTAGCAAAGCATTTTAAGCGTCACATGTACATATAACAGAAATCAAGGGCGAATGCCTTTATTTATATGAATACAGTTATCCATTGTCAGATACCTGTTTAGTCTGAGAATGTGTGGGGCAAGGAAGTATGTAGTCCCTCTTTATTTTAATTTTCCATTCGACCATCTAATATGGGTATCTTATATAGTTTAAATGTTTATATCACTGAATATTAGGTAAAATTTTACTCAAGTTAGGTGATTATTTAATAAATTTGCCAATTTAGTTTTTATTTCAGCACCTCTAGCAAAGAACACCAATAAATAGAACCTTTATGTGGAGATGGTACTTTTATTAATAGTATTGATAGGAATATACCTATTCCACAGTAGTATTTTTTAAGATTTATTATTTTATTCCCCCATTACAGTGACATGGAAAAGAAGCATTCTTGCTTTGAATATTTTACCCTCAAAAATGCCTCCTCATTGAAAACATTTATTTGTCAAAACATTTTAAATAAATGAATGGTGATACCAGTCTGCTAATTTTCAGTGACTGTTTAAATGAAATTAGCTTTAAAATAAGTTACATCTTCAGTTTAGTAACATTTTTTCAATATTAGAACATGTTTCCAAAAGATGGTAATTACTGATATAAAAATAGTATATATAGACCAGGTGCAGTGGCTCACACCTGTAATCCCAGCACTCTGGGAGGCCAAGGCAGGTGGATTACCTGAGGTCAGGAGTTCGAGACCAGCCTGGCCAACATGGTAAAACCCTATCTCTACTAAAAATAAAAAATTAGCCGGGTGTGGTGGCACACGCCTGTAATCCCAATACTTTGGGAGGCCGAGGCAGGTGGATCACCTGAGGTCAGGAGTTTGAGACCAGCCTGGCCAACATGGTAAAACCCCGTCTCTACTAAAAATAAAAAATGTAGCCGGCTGTGGTGGCACAAGCCTGTAATCCCAGCTACTCAAGAGGCTGAGGCAGGAGAATTGCTAGAACCCAGGAGGCAGAGGTTGCAGTGAGCCGAGATCACACCAACCACTGCACTCCAGCCTGGGCAACAGAGTGAGACTCCATCTCAAAGAAAAAAAAAAAAAAAAATTCCAGCTGCCATTACTTTGTAGATTACCAAATTATTGGCATATAGACCTGATTACACCATGTCTTGGCTTATAGACCTGATTTCATCATGTCAAAAGAAATGCTTCTTAGATATTAAAAATAAATCAACATTTCTTTACAAATGTGTCTTTATCAATAAATTATTCAGAACAAAATTACAGTAATCCTGAACTTTTTATGATTGTTTTGGTTTAGATTGTTTTTATTTCTTTGGTGTTTTTGTTGTTGGTGGTCATTTTTTTTTTGCAATAATGTTTACCTTTTGTGGTGGTCTGTGTTAAAAGTAAGAGATACATTGTTTAGAATTAAGAAGGGACTATTGATAGGAATAATGGACTCTCAACTGAAATGTCAACAACAATTTATTCCCCTTTCAGATTACAGCCACCACCAGAGCTAGGGGTGTGTGTGTGTGTGTGTGTGTGTGTGTGTGTGTGTGTGTGTGTGTGTGTGTGTTTTGAGATGGAGTTTCACTCTTGTCGCCCAGGCTGGAGTGCAGTGGCACACTCTTGGTTCACTGCAGCCTTAACCTCCTGGGTTCAAGTGATTCCCCTGCCTCATCCTCCCAAGTAACTGAGATTACAGGTGCCCGCCACTATGCCCAGCTAAGTTTTGTATTTTTATCAGATACAGGGTTTCACCATGTTGGTCAGGCTGGTCTCAGACTCTTGACCTCAGGTTATCCGCCTGCCTCAGCCTCCCAAAGTGCTGGGATTACAGGCATGAGCCACTGCGCCTGACCAAGAGCTAGTCTTTTGTTTCTAATTTCACCTCACTCAGACGCATTTTATATGTTGTGCTTTCTCTTTGAGGAAGTGCTGCAGAAAATTTACAATTACTCAAATTTTTGAAACTCAGAAGTCCTGGAGCAGACACAGTTGAAAAGAAAAACATTTAAAGAAATCTTTACAGTACTGTTTTAGTTGGATTCTCCACCCCACATCCCACTTTAAAGAAGTCTAAAGTATCTGAAAAACTCTTACACTGTCGTTTTAGTTAGACTTGCTCCCCACTTGTCACTTATAAGAAGATTCAAAGTCCAGATTCCTAAGAAATACTGAAAATGGAATAGAAAACAAAAACATCTGATCTGGAAATAAAAACTAGCAATATAATAATATCCCTTGTTTCTCTTTACAGATTAAATCAGCTCCAAAAATTTGCTATGGAATATAAAAGCAAGTCCAAATATTACATCAGGCTGTTTAAGTGACTAAATAAGCTCCTAAATGAATATATGAATAAATTTATTTCTTTTGACATAAACAGAATGCACAAGGACCAACTGTTAGACATAGTTTCAGGAGTGATGATGGGAACCTCAGTACGAGTTACATGGTAGACAGCTAGGTATTGATGTCTGCTGAAATACTGAAATGGATTCAATAATGTTAGAAGTTCTGGAGAATTATTCCATAAATGGTTAAAGATCAAAATAGGACCCTGGGGAAAATGTTCTTTTGCACTTTTTTTTTTTTTTAAATAGGGTTTTGCTCTTTCACCAGGACTGGAGAGCAGTGGTGCAGTCATAGCTCACTGCAGCTTCCCCTGGATTCTAGCAGTCCTCCCACCTCAGCCTTCTGAGTAGCTAGGACCACAGGTACATGCCACCATGCCCAGCAATTTTTTTTTTTTTTTTTTTTTTTTTGGGTAGAGATAGCATCTCACTTTGTTGCCTAAGCTAGTCTTGAACTCCTGGGCTCTCAGCACCATGCCTGGCACTTTTTACACATTTTTTTTTTTTTTTGACTCATAAGAATCAATTTGGGGAGGCTGGGGCAGGAGGCAGAAAAAAAATCAATTTTTTTCCTAGAATAAATTCCTGCCAAAGTTTAAAATAGGTTTCATTTTGCTGGGCATGGTGGCTCATGCCTGTAATCCCAGCACTTTGGGAGGCTGAGGCAGGTGGATCATGAGGTCAGGAGATCGAGACCATCCTAACATGGTGAAACCTTGTCTCTACTAAAAATACAAAAAATTAGCCAGGCATGATGGCAGGCGCCTATAATCCCAGCTACTCAAGAGGCTGAGACAGGAGAATCGCTTGAAGCCAGGAGGCAGAGGTTGCAGTGTGCCAAGATCACACCACTGTACTCCAACCTGGGCGATAGAGTGAGACTCCGTCTCAAAAAAAAAAAAAGGTTTCATTTTCCCAGTAAAAATGCACAAAACAAATAGGATCAAGGCTACAGCTTTAGGAGATTGCTTGTCCATCACCACTAAGTCCTGCAAATTATCACTGACAATTCTGTTGGAAGTTGAATTAGTTGATACTGCTCTTTTTTTTTCACTCCTCTATGAAAATAATTGTGTTTTTATGAAAGAGGTCAGGAGGTCCATGCTTGAAAACTACCAAGTGTTGTATTAGGTTAGAGCTTCTCTTAAGAAAGCTTAAAACTCTTTCTTTAGAAAGAACATCTATTAATACAGTTTCTAGTTACGAGGGCCAAGGTCTAAAGGACAAGCCAAAAGAATGACAGAGGAAGGGGATTTAGGGCTAACAGGTGGTCCCCAGACATATTGGCTGAAAGGCAGTTCACAGCTAAAGTGTCATATGTGGGTGTTACTGTGCTCCTCATCCATGCTCTCGGTAGAGTCGTTCTGGAACACTCCTGGATCTTGCTATGGCCATAAGAAGTGACTTTCACGAGACCTTCAGAAGAATAGCTCGGCTCTTTTACTGGTTCCCCAAATCACTGACCTGCTCAAAGAATCGGAAATCCAAGCTGCTCTGGAGCCAAGGTGGGGGTAAGTTACCTCAGGCTAATGCCTTATTTCAAATGCATTTTTTTTCTGTTACTAAAATGGAGGCTCCCTCAAGTGGGCGGGGAAGAGTGGGAAAGAAAAGTCTTGAAGCCTTTAAAAGGTATTATTCCACTTGGTCATCTGGAGGGAAAATTGAGAGAAAATGGAATTAAGCATTTTGACAGTGAAGTATTAAAAGCATGAACGTTCTTACAATCCAATTGTATGCTTTTTAGGCATTTCGATTCCAAAAAGTTGACTAGAGAGAGATGGAGAATGTTTAGTATTTAGAAACAACAAAAGCAGCTCTTATTCTCAGGGACTCCTAACTTGCACTAGTACTAAAACAGAATAAACAGAAAAGAAAAAATAAGTCACAAGTTTCCCTTTTTTCCATAGAAAACTAAAAAGATCAGTGGACCTTATATCTCTTCTATGTGGGTCAGTTTATGCAGCATATTAGTCAGGTATTTATTAATGTGAGAATTTAAAGCATCTTATATTTGCTACAACATAAAGCTCGGCCTTTTCTGTCCAGTCCTGCCTGACTGGAATATGCAAAGGTCAGAGGAGAGGGGGTTAAAGGGAGTGGATGACCCCTCCAAGGCTGGTATCTCAAGTTCCTGCAGGAGCCCAGCTTTCACCTTCATCCTCTGCAGTATTGGTTGTACTACTTAGACTACTGAAAGCCAATTCTCTCACTTCATAATGTTTCATCTTGCAAGTGAATCAAAATTCTAATTCTGTTTCTTTCACACTCATGTAGCTCAGCATCTTATGCAGGTGCTTAACAGTTACATATGATGTATTATGTGTTTGATACATTATCAAACATAACATAATCTGATGATGTGCTAGATTATCCAGTGCCACATCCTCCTTTAAAAACAGAAGTGACGGCTGGGCTTAGTGGCTCATGCCTGTAATCTCAGCACTTTGGGAGGCCGAGGCGGGTGGATCACCTGAGGTCAAGAGTTGGAGACCAGCCTAATCAACATGGTGAAACCCCGTCTCTACTAAAAATAAAGAAAAATTAGCCAGGTGTGGTGGCCGGCACCTGTTATCCTAGCTACTCAGGAGACCGAGGCAGGAGAATCGCTTGAACCCAGGAGGTGGAGGTTGCAGTGAGCTGAGATCAAGCCATTGTACTCCAGCTTGAGCAACAAGAGCGAAACTCTGTCTCAAAAAAAAAAGTGACTATGATCTATAATCACCAAGGTAGGTATGTGATTAAGAAATGTATTTAAAAACATGTAATTCATTTAAAACAATTTTATAAAATACAAGGCCTAGGACATTTCAATCATCTATTTTTCCTTGAGTTAATATTTTTTTCATTCTCACTGTCAAAAGAGAGAATTTAACTTAATAGTTTGTCTCTCTGTTTATATGTACCATTCTTCAGATATGGATTACTATAATTTGGGATGTTAGAGCCCCAAGAGAACTTAGAAAAATCATCTTCACCAATTGCTTCATTTTAAAGATGAGCAAAGTGGCTCATGCCTGTAATCCCAGCACTTTGGGAGGCCAAGGTGGGTGGATCACTTGAGGTCAGGAGTTCAAGACCAGCCTGGCCAACACAGTGGAACCCCGTCTCTACTAAAAATATAAAATTTAGCTAGATGCGGTAGGCGCCTGTAATCCCAGCTACTTGGGAGGCTGAGGCAGGAGAACAGCTTGAGCCCAGGAGATGGACCTGGGCAACAGAGCAAGACTCTGTCTCAAAAAATAAAAATAAAGGCCGGGTGCGGTGGCTCAAGCCTGTAATCCCAGCACTTTGGGAGGCCGAGGCGGGTGGATCACGAGGTCAAGAGATCGAGACCATCCTGGTCAACATGGTGAAACCCCGTCTCTACTAATACAAAAAAATTAGCTGGGCACGGTGGCGCGTGTCTGTAATCCCAGCTACTCAGGAGGCTGAGGCAGGAGAATTACCTGAACCCGGGAGGCGGAGGTTGCGGTGAGCCGAGATCGCGCCATTGCACTCCAGCCTGGGTATCAAGAGCGAAACTCCATCTCAAAAAAAATAAATAAATAAAAATAAAAATAAAATAAAGATGAGCAATCCGCCTTCAAAAGGTTAAATACCTTAACCTCCCAAAACTATTACATGGGCACCAGAGCTTTGTCCCAGATGATCTAATTCTTGGTCTGCTGCTCTTTTTATCACACCGTAGTGCAATGTGAGTAAATATCAGAATGTGAACATACAAGCCCTCACTGAATATTTTACTTACAGCCTTCATCAGTGGATAATCTATACCTAAAAGTTTGGTTATCTATTTTTCCTAAGTAAAGCTTGTTTTCTCATTAGTTTGAAGATTGATAGCCTGATTCCAACAATCTTTTTACTTACACACAATTATGACAGAAACTTTTTTGTTGAGGCCAAGTGTAGTGGCTCATGCCTTAGATTCCAGAATTTTGCCAGGCCGAGGTGGGTGGATCGCTTGAGGTCAGGAGCTCAAGACCAGCCTGGCCAATGTGGTGAAACCCTGTCTCTACTAAAAATACAAAAATTAGCCAGGTATGGTGGCGGGCACCTGTAATCTCAGCTACTCAGGAGACTGAGGCAGGAGAATTGCTTGAAGCTGGGAGGCAAAAGTTGCAGTGAGCTGAGATCATGCCACTGCACTGCAGCCTGGGCAACAGAGTAAAATTCTGTCTCAAAAAAAAAAAAAGGTTTTGTTGAAATACTACTCTGTTATAATGGGATTATTTAAATACATGCTTTATAGGATTATATCCCCTCAACAGCAAGAAATATCTTTTCTTCTATCTTTAGTGTTTAACATAATGTTTTATATGTGGGCAATCAATAACTATTTGCTTTACTGAATTGACTTATGAAGACAGCCATATGGAATTTTGAGTTAAAACAGAATGAATTTATTCTTAGAAATCTGCTAATCCCTGGGGATCCTTGCTCCACCCTTCTGTGTAGATTAATGGATTGTAGCTACCAACGTCTTTAGGATTAAATTGTCACTCATCGATATCTTCAAGTCATCTAAATGTTGACAGAAGTATGTCAAAGTTTCCTTAAGTACCTTCATCCTGATTAACCCCACTTGAAAACATAATTTGTCTAAGGACAAAACCAGCACATGGTATTTTAATACTAATTAAGTGAAGGCTCCCAAATGGCTTTACCCCTGTAACAACACTATTTACTGACACTCCTTCAGTTCTTCTCTGTCTCCCCTTAGAAGACAAGTTACACCAAGGCATGGTTTAGGAAGAAATATTGAAGGAAAGTCGTAAATCTGAATTCAGTACATATTTTACACACCGTGGCAATCTGTGGTCTTGAAGGAGGAGAATGGGAGGGGCGTATGTGAAAAGCCCACATTCCATGGCTTGGAGCCATTTCTAATCTAGTTGAGGAACCCAAGCTATATATAAAAAACAGCTCAAGAGCACTGTAGGCTGCTGGGAAGATCAAGGGACTTCAGAGTCAGACCTGGCTACTGAGAGCTGTGCTACTTTGAGAGCTTGTGGGACTTCAGAGTCAAACCTGGCTTGTGCTACTGAGAGCTATGTGACTTTGAGCAAGTCACTTAGATCTCTCTGATGTGAGGTTTCTCATCTGTAAAATGTGGAGATTGAACTTGTTCTTAAAGTTTCCTTCCAGTTTCGTAAATGCCATGAAACTAAGATACAGTAATACAAAGTGGCTGCAGAGTTGCTGAAGAGCAGCATGAAGGAAGGTTTCTTGATGTCAGATAGCTTGTTACCATGTCATTCATCTGCAGAAACAGGACTGGCATTGTTAATTGTCATAATATCTGACACCTTCTGTTAAACCCTGTTTAAGGAGTTTGCATACCAGATGCATACATGCTCTTTTAAAAAAACAAATAGGAGAGCTGGTAAAACCCCATCTCTACTAAAAATACAAAAATCAGCTGGACATAGTGGTGCACACCTGTAATCCTACCTACCTCAAAGGGAGGCAGGAGAATCGCTGGTGCTGGGTCCATCTGTCAGATCCTGACCGAGCAATGGATGAACAAATGCACTCAAACACAGATATCCAGTGAAAGAGCAGGCTAGGCAGCTGGGCCACTCATAGATACCAAGAAGGGTCTGGTAAAGAGTTAGCAGCCATGGCCCTGACCAGCTGGCACTCCAGGCATTTATTCAGTATAGATTTAATGACAAAGGCTTTGAGTCAACACACTTGTGGATAATGGTTAAAGGCCTGGTTTCAAGGCCTTTAAGCAAGCACCATTTGTGGGTAATAACATTGTTGATTCCCCCAGTAGAGAGCAGTCATGTGCCCGTGGTTATTCAAGGATAATCCTAAAGTCTTAGGACCATATAGTAAACAAGCTCTTTAGATAAACTCCCTTACATTCCTTTGTACCTACTGTAAGCTTTCAGGCACCGAATAACAGAATCTGGCTGCCTTCAGCTAAATCCTATTCCGAGGTTTTTGCAAAAACCTTCCAGTTTTCCAAAAAAGTTTGTGTGTATTTTACAATTTTTCCCACCACCCTGACTGTGTGCTGGAAAAATACACACAAAAAAGTTTGTGTGTATTTTACAATTTTTCCCACCACCCTGACTGTGAAGAACCCCTGTGTGCTGGAACCCAGGAGGTGGAGGCTGCAGTAAGCCAAGACCATGCCACTGCACTTTAGCCTGGGTGATAAAGCAAGACTTCATCTCAAAAAAAAAAAAAAAAGAGATTTAGACTCTCCATATATAGGATGAGCCCTAAATTTTTGGCTCCTGCATATGGAAACTGGCCTCCTTTTCAGTGTAACTTGCTCCAGGGCACTTTGAAGTTCCCAGCAGTCATCCTGGTCATTTAATTTCTGTGACAAGGACATCACTTTCACAGCCTAGCTCTTCATTTCTTTTCCAAATCATTACTAATGCCCAATCAAACATTGTTTCCAACATTGTTTCCAGGACATGTCCTTGAAGACAAAAGCCTATCCTATTAATTCATTTTTTTAAATATTTTTTCAGCTTCTTTTCATCATGACTTACAAGATAACTAAACTCTCAGGATGGTCAGAAAATCAGAGCTGGAAGATCTTCTATGGTTCTTCTTTTCAACCCTTCCTGCCCCAGGTTTTAGCAGTTAGCTTAATGAGATTTGATGACTGAATGAAAATCTATTGCTTCTTGTAAGGAGACAGATGTAAGCACATCTGGAAAACATAGAAACCCACCTGCCTCCACAGGGAAGAAGAGAAAGGAGGAGGGCTGCTCATTAGCACCCCATTTGTCTCCAGCATTGTATGGCTTTCTCAAGGACACCTCTGCAGAACAGAAGCCCTGATAGAGACAGCCACTGTGGAAGAACTGGCAGAGGAACACTCTAGTGTGGATACTCAAGTGTCTTGTCTGTTGGAGGGTAGGCCATAACCTCCTAGTAGAACGTATTCTCTGTGCATCAGTGGGGCAATAGAAAGGCTAATGGAAAAGATGACATCACAAAATCTGTTCTACACTTAGTGGCCTGTAAAAGCAAATGATCAGCTGGGCACAGTGGCACATGCCTTTAGTCCTAACTACCCAGGAGGCAGAAGGGTCACTTGAGGCCAGAAGTTCAAGTCCAGCCTGAGCAACATGGTGAGGGCCCCATCTCTGGGGAAAAAAAAAAAAGGCAAACTTTCTGTCTCTTAAGTGAGAGGGAGCCAGCTTGAAATAAATATGAAACTATCACTGTAAAAGCCTATATACTTTTCCTCTGCAAGGAGAGAGGAGAAAGTTTAGATGCAGAAAAAGTATTTTCACACACAGACTTCTTAGCAACGCTTTAACGATAACTCAGACCCTTGACAATATTATCAAGCCATTGTAAAACAAAAAAATCAATAGTTGTTAGTCCCTGAAATATAAAAGCAAAGGATGGGGAGTTGTATTCTACATTAAATAAAATTCTGTCTGCTTAAGGCGGACAATCTAGCCCCTTTTATTCTGAGGCACCACTCTAATGAGCAATCTTACTCATATCATTGTTCCTCCAAGTGGTCACCACAACTTTAAATTGTCCTCAGTAAAGTTATATCAGGAGGTAGCATAAGTTTATTGGAAGACAATGACAATCTCATGAGAAATTGGTTGATGGTTGGTCAAAAATAAAGACATTGCTTCTAAGGGTTTCTGCCCTCATCTCTAAAGTGCAGCTGTCCCAACTGCTGACCCAAGAATCAGCAGCCTCCCAGAAGGTAAAATGAATGTGTAAACAGAAGCTCTCCTGAAGCAAATTGTTCAAGCATAGACAGGGCTGAGAAATGTTCTCAGAGACAAACAACATATAACACATTTGGACAAGCAGCTAAAAGACAAGAGATGTTAAAAGACATTTCAGGCTGGGCACAGTGGCTCACGCCTATAATCCCAGCACTTTCAGAGACTGAGGTGGGCGGATCACCTGAGGTCAGGAGTTCGAGATCAGCCTGGCCAACATGGCGAACCCCGTCTCTACTAAAAATACACACACAAAAATTAGCCAGTCGTGGTGGTGGGGACCTGTAATCTCAGCTACTTGAGAGGCTGACACAGGAGAATCCCTTAAACCCAGGAGGCGAAGGTTGCAGTGAGCTGAGATCACGCCACTGCACTCCAGTCTGGGTGACAAGATCAGAACTCTATCTCAAAAAAAAAAAAAAAAAAAAGCCAGATTTCACTAGAAGATACCACAGTCTGATTAGAACTCTCAAATCTCAGGAGATACATAATATCTTTCACTGTTGGCAGTGAAAGGCCAGAAGAGATTCTGATCAGCCTCCAGATTCATTGCAAATCCTATGCAGCTGGAGACAGAGAGGCCTTGGGCAGGTGGAACTTTGGGGGTCTCAGATATGCGCATTATTACTGAGGCAAGGCCCCCCTCCCAGTTGCCGCAGCAAGGCTCAAATCTCAAGAACCTCCATTGTTACAGTCCAATCAGCCTAAGCCCCCTGGAGACAAACCTGCAGACCATGCAACCGTGAAGAGACCTCACACAAGAGGAACTGTGCGGTAGCTCATCAAAGGAAATTACAGAGCTATTCTAGGATTTGGAAGAAGGGTGGAATTTAGGTTAAATTTAAATGAAGCAGTGTTTCTTTCTTTTTCTTTTTCTTTTTTTGAGACAGAATTTTGTCTTGTTGCCGAAGCTGGAGTGCAATGGTATGATCTCGGCTCACCACAACCTCCACCTCCTGGCTTCAAGCAATTCTCCTGCCTCAGCCTCCCAGGTAACTGGGGTTACAGGCATGCGCCACCATGCCCGGCTAACTTTGTATTTTTAGTAGAGATAGGTTTTCTCCATGTTGGTCAGGCTGGTTTCAAACTCCCGACCTCAGGTGATCTGCCCACCTCAGCCTCCCAAAATGCTGGGATTACAGGTGTGAGCCACCACGCCCAGCCATGAAGTAGTGTTTCGATAGGTGCAAAGGAAGGCTGTGTGGGAAGTGGTCAACATCAGTGGACTACGGAGGGGACCCAGGCTCCTGTTTCCTTAGAAATCACACAGAATTCTGCACCTGGCTTGGAAATCAAGGCTGCCTTTTTTGTGTCAGAGTGACTTAGATCTTCCAGGCAAGATTGGGATGTTTCATTGCTGCTGATGTTTATTTTAATTAGCAAAGTTTGTCATAGCGCATGGTTTTAGGGATTCCTTAGGGGATCATTATTACACTTTACAGCTGCCACGTGTGTCCCTGAGAGAAATAAATATTAGCATTATCATCTGTCTCTGTCTTCCCAATCAGAACAGTAAGAGAGTTGAATTTTCTCAGTCCAAACTAATTTGTACTACCTTATCATTGTTGTATTTTTAGAAATTTTGTTTTCTTTATCTCTTATTCTTTTCATGTTTCCAATAGCTTCCCAATACAATTTTTCACATAATAAAACACTTTATTCATTTTGTTTTTTATTTTTATTTATTTATTTTTCTTTGAGAGAGAGTCTTGCTTCATCGCCCAAGCAGGAGTGCAATGAAGTGATCTTAGCTCACTACAACCTCTGTCTCCTGGGTTCAAGCGATTCTCCTGCCTCAGCCTCCCGAGTAGCTGGGATTATAGGCGTCTGCCAACACGCCCAGATAATTTTTGTAGTTTTAGTAGAGACAGAGTTTCACCATGTTAGCCAGGATAGTCTTGAACTCCTGACCTCGGTGATCTGCCCGCCTCAGCCTCCCAAAGTGCTGGGATTACAGGCATGAGCCACTGTGCCCGGCCTAATAAAACATTTTAGATAGCTGAGCACATCTACACCCCTACCTCCACAGCCACCCCCACCTCCACCCTAGATCCCTCTTTTTTCCTTGATTTCCTCCTTTCCCTTGTTCCAATGTGGACAGTTTGTTTTCCAGTCCTGTTTGAGCCTTTATCTTGGGAATTCCATATATATATATATAATTATATATATGGAATATAATATATGGAATTATAATAATATTTTAATATATATGGAATATATATAATATAATATATAATATATATTTCTCTCATCCCAAGAGCATATATATAATATATATATTCCATATATAATATATATTATTATAATATAATTATATATATATGTATATGTATATATATGCTCTTAGGATGATAGAAATCAGATCAGAGGTTGCCTGGACAGAAGAGAGGAGGACAGACTGGGGAGGGCTTTCGATATGTCATTACGTTACATTTTTATTGGGATGTGATTTACATGTGCATCAAAATTGACCCAACTGAAAATCTGCATTTTATTGTATGTAAACTTTACCTCAAGGAAATGAATCTAAGTGAACACACACACACACACATTTGCTTTAAAGAATCAGAAATTAGTAGCTTTCTTGAATATACATACACACATGTATATATATACGCACATATATGTTGTAGGTTCACAGACTGGAAACCTAGAAAAACCTAGAAACCTGTGTGTTAAATATGAATTTGGTGTTTCAGTTCTTTGGATTTCTGTTACTATTTGTGCTAGCTAAAAAAGAAGTATTGAGGTCATAATGGAAAGAAGGACATTAGAAAAAAAGAAGGATCAAAAGAACAGAAAATCAAAAGAACAGAAAATCTGACATTGAGAGCCTAATCTCAGCCTCACAGGAGGAATTTTGGGCCTCTTTCTCCTGCCACTGCCTAAGGAGTGGGGATGGATTTCTCCTTCCCACCTCTAATTTCAATCAGTTTGAAATTAGAGGTGGGGAGTCTATATTAAAGTCTTAAAATAGATGGACTTTAAATGTCTATGACCCCAAAAAAGCTAGAGACGGCCTTTATTTAGAATAAGTGAAAGCGTCAAGTGGTTAAACAGCATCCCCACAGGCTCCAGATGTAGCCTTCTGATGAAAGAGAGCTGCAGACAGAGAAGGTGAATGGACTAAGCCACACTCATGGCACTAAGCTGAAATGGTTGTGGGGTCATCTGCAGAAGGGTGTGGAGACTGGTCATCTGCAAAAGGGTGTGGAGACTGCGGTACCTCAGTGCACGAGCTCCCTGTTATGGTCTGAAAGTGTGCAGAGATTTGTGACCCCACCTCACCCAGACCTGGGCCCAGTGCCACTCCCACAGCTGGCCCACCCAAGCAATGCCTCTGATATTTGAGACTACCCCCACCCCAGCCCTCCCCTGTACTGATGCTCAATCATGCCCTTGTGGCAGGTGTGCTACTAAAGTGGACAGGTAGGTGATATTATTTGATGGAGAAATCCATCCCCACTCCTTAGGCAGTGGCAGGAGAAAGAGGCCCAAAATTCCTCCTGTGAGGCTGAGATTAGGCTCTCAGTGTCAGATTTTCTGTTCTTTCATTCCCTCCTTCTCTGGACCACATCCCTTCATGAGTGTGTCCTTTTTTTTTCTTTTTTTTAATTCACTGATAAAGCTTATAAGAGAAATCTGTCTCTTAATTTTGAAAGTCTTCACTGGATTATATAATGCTGAAGAATGCCACATGGGTGGTATAACACATGCACAAGGAAGAAAGAATAGTCTCCACAGGTACCAGGATTGTGGGTAATGCTTTCCTTCTTCCCTGTGTCTACGTCGCTGTTTTCCGAAGCTCCATTGTGGCCATCAGTGCCATTTATTGGATGGCTGCTCTATGTGTGTATTCTACACTGAAACATTGTGAGTATTATTATTCCCCACCCCTCTTTATTTTAGCCAAAGGAGGGGTTTCAGGAGCTTAAAGAGGGTAAACAATTTGCCCAGGTCACACAGCTTGTAAGAGGCATAGTCAGAAGAAGTAAATTTTAGTTTCAGCGATGCCCGAGTCTGAGCTTTCTTCCCACCTTCAGCACCCTCTGGGGTCTCTTCTCCCAAATGCTGGGAACACAGCCCTTCTGCTGGCTTGGTTGATTCATCTCAACAGGAGAAGGGAGTCTGTGAAACTATGCAATGCATAACTTGTGAAGCTTCAAATTTTTAGTTTCACACTTGAAGTTCTTAAGTTCTTTAGGCAAAGCAAACTTTTTTGGAACACTAGGAGGCATGAAAGCAGGTGCCTTTGGAAATGAACTGTTTTCTATGACATGGTTTTCCAGACAGATCTGGAAAGCTCAGTCAAAGGAGAATGAACATCTTTGAAAGTACCAAAAAGTCTATGTTGCTGGGTGGATCGTCTCTGGGCTCAAAACTATTCTTTTCTTTCTTTTTTTGAGAGCATATAAAATAGAAAACAAATTGCCACAGAACTTCTCCAGATGTCAAATCTATTATTTTCCTCCCAGCTCCTGCTGGGGAGATGTGGGGAGAAATCAGCAGGGACCCCTTTTTCACTGTTCTGTAGCATGCTAGGGCATGCCTAGTGCTGATGATGAAATATGTGGTTAAAAATGTTTAACCCTTTGTCCTACCCTCCCTCCTCCTCCCAGTCATCCCAGCATGTGCACAAAAGAACACAAATATTCCCCACACATACACACAAGCACCTACCAAGTCTCTTGTCAAAAGCCATTTTAGGATTGCAGCTACCAAATTGTTTGAATGATCTGCCTTCTTAGATTTTTTACTAAGAGGATTGAGAGTTGATTCATAGTAAAGACTGTAAAACTTGTGTACCAGGAGTGTCAACGCAAGAAATTAAAAGACTGGAAGTCTCACCCACCTGAATTATCCTCTTGGCTATTGCCATAGCCATTCAGCTACTTGGTTTCAGCTAAAGAGGCTGGGAGGACAGAAATTTCTCTGTCCCTGTAGGGGTTTAAGATGCAACAAAACATATATAGAACTAATACTTATCATCAGGCTCCTGGGGGAAAGGTGGGGAAAAGGTATCTTCATTTCCATTCCTCTCCCACTGCTCTGGGCTTCTGGGCCCCTCTGGAAATCCAGAAAAAGAATGTTGCTTCTCGACCAACTACATCCCCCAAAACCAAAACATCAGGCACAGGGCTGGAGGGGTAGGAAAGAGTGCTGATTCGTGCCAGGGCAAAAGATACCCATTTATTTTTTTTAACTGCTGCTCTGTTCTTTCTCTGGATTGCTTTCTCTGTTGATTCGCTTGAAAAAATAAGCTTCTGGCTGGGCGTGGTGCCTCATGCCTGTAATCCCAACACTGGGAGGCCGAGGCGGGTGAATCATCTGATGTCAGGAGTTCAAGATCAGCCTGGCCAACGTGGTGAAACTGTGTCTCTACAAAAAATACAAAAATGGTGGCAGACACCTGTAGTCCCAGCTACTCGGGAAACTGAGGCAGGAGAATCACTTGAACCAGGAGGCAGAAGTGGCAGTGAGCTGAGAGCACACCTCTGCACTCCAGCCTGGGTGACAGAGCAAGACTCTGTCTCAAAAAAAATAAAATAAAATAGAAAAAATAAGCTGCCCTGTACAGGCATTACTTTGTGGATAACGATGTCACCTGAGGTTCCAAAGTGCTCCCTCCTTACCCCACCAGGTCCAGCAGCCTTCATCAGGAGCTCTCTGTGAAGACCAGCTCCTGGATTTGCATATGATCCAGAGTCACTTGCAGACTAAGAACAGAAACCAGGACTCTTTAAACCCTTTGTCCTACCCTCCCTCCTCCTGTAACTGGAGGAAAGGGACAAAAAATGCATGAGGAACAAATGTTTTCAATTTAAATTTTTTTTCTTTTTTTGAGACAGGGTCTTGCTATATTGCCCAAGCTGGGGTGCAGTGGCTATTCACAGGTATGATCACAGTGCCCTGTGGCCTCAAATTTCCAGGCTCAAGCGACCTGCCTACCTCAGCTTCCCAAGTAGCTGGGATTATAGGCATGTGCCACTGCACCCAGCAAGGGACCAATGTTTTCAATAAAGAGGCCTTCATCACCTCAGTTTGATCTCCTGCCCCACACCCCAGTTCCTGAGCTCACCGGGGTGACTAATTCAGGCAGGAATGGCAAAGCTGGTGGTAGAGAGAAGTCTCCCAAATCCCACCGAGACTGCCATCACCACTTGCTAGCTATACTCTTTTTTTTTTTTTTTTTTGAGACAGAGTCCTGCCCTGTTGCCCAGGCCGGAGTGCAGTAGCACAATCTCGCCTCACTGCAGCCTTCTCCTCCTGGGTTCAAGCAATTCTTCTGCCTCAGCCTCCCGAGTAGCTAGGACTACAGGCGTGCGTCACCACGCCTGGCAATTATTGTATCTTTTTTAGCAGAATCAGGGTTTCACCATGTTGGCCAGGCTGGTCTAGAACTCCCGACCTCAAGTGATCCATTAGCCTTGGCCTCCCAAAGTGCTGGGATTACAGGCATGAGCCACCACGCCCGGCCTGCACTTTCTCTTAATCATCCCTCTTCCCTCTGTCCTCCAAGCTTCCCCAGAGTGGTGTTTCCAAAGTGCAAGTGTGCGCACGTCATTCCCAAGTCACACTGTTTCGTGGCTCCCTACTGCCTACAGCTTTGGCTCTCAGCTGTTGTTCTACCTCCACGACATTCTCACGTAAAACATACCCCAAAAAGAAGAACTCTTCTTATACTCAGTGATGTCAAGGTGCCCGGGTCTAAAAAGGGGCCTACCCTCCAGTTGAGAACCACTGACTTTTTTTTTTTTAACTTGAAGTCTTGCTCTGTCACCAGGCTAGAGTACAGTGGTGCAATCTCGGCTCACTACAACCTCCACTTCCCAGGTTCAAGTGATTCCCCTGCCTCAGCCTCCCGAGTAGCTGGGACTATAGGCATGCGCCACCACGCCCAGCTAATTTTTTGTATTTTTTAGTAGACATGGGGTTTCACTGTGTTAGCCAGGATGGTCTCGATCTCCTGACCTCGTGATCCACCCGCCTCAGCCTCCCAAAGTGCTGGTATTAACAGGCGTGAGCCACTACACCCAGCCAAGAACCACTGACTTTTTTTTTTTTTTTTTTTTTTGAGACGGAGTTTCGCTCTTGATACCCAGGCTGGAGTGCAATGGCGCGATCTCGGCTCACCACAACCTCCGCCTCCTGGGTTCAGGCAATTCTCCTGCCTCAGCCTCCTGAGTAGCTGGGATTACAGGCACGCGCCACCGTGCCCAGCTAATTTTTTTTGTATTAGTAGAGACGGGGTTTCACCATGTTGACCAGGATGGTCTCGATCTCTTGACCTCGTGATCCACCCGCCTCGGCCTCCCAAAGTGCTGGGATTACAGGCTTGAGCCACCGCGCCCGGCCTAGAACCACTGACTTTTAATGTGCAAACTCCTTTGCATAGATTCAAGGCCCATGCCAGTCTGGCCCACATGGCCAGTCTCATCACATTCTCTGCAGCAACTGTATTAGCATTCATATCATGCTTGGAACCAAGGACTGCAAACTCTTATGCTTGTAGGAACCCCAGCATAACTTAAATGAATAAAAGGAGTTGAGTATAAGAAAAACCAGAAATGGTGAGAATTATGGTAAGCTGGAGACTTCATGTTCCAGCTTCATCCTCTTTATCCAGTTGTTAGACATCAGGCCTTAGAGTTGTGAAAATATTTTCTTTCATTTGCTCATCAAACTTGCCCTATACCTCTTGGAAAATATTTGTAGTGGCTGGACGTGGTGGCTCATGCCTATAATCCCAGCACTCTGGGAAGCCAAGGTGGGAGGATCACCTGAGGTCAGGAGTTAGAGACCAGCCTGGCCAACATGGCAAAACCCCATCTCTACTAAAAGTACAAAAATTAGCCAGCCATGGTAGCGTGTGTCTGTAATCCCAGCTACTCGGGAGGCTGAGGCAGGAAAATCATTTGAACCTGGGAAGCCGCGGTTGCAGTGAACAAAGATCGCACCATTGCACTCCAGCCTAGGTGACAGAGTGAGACTCCGTCTCAAGAGAAAAAAAAAAAAGAAAAAGAAAATATTTGAACTACTTTTGTGATGCTCATTGCCATTTTCTACTCTGAATTGCAGATATTTGTGAATGTTTTAAAATCTGTTTTCAAGATTGTGGGTCTGAGGGAGCCTATAACTAGAAGACCACTTCCTTCTTTTTAGATGCTATGAAAGATCCTCACTTATTTTTCCCCTTTTTTCCCCCCTTCACCTTCTAGCAGGCCTGACTGGCAAAGCCATGACTGGGGCCAGGCAGCTCTTCTCCTCATTGTCTCATGTGAACAGTCATACACATTCTCCCACCTCATTTTCAGCCTTTTTCAGTTCCGTCTCCTTGGCCCACTTATGATCATAATGAGCCTTGGCTGCAGAACGGGAAGATGGGCTGGTAGGTGGCAGTGGTGAGCGTGGGCGAAATTCCTGCAGACCCAGAATTCATTTGCTTCTACATTTCATTTTCAAAGTCTGCTTTTTTTCTTGCTCTCTGCTTTGGAGTTTCTTGTATCACTGGTAGTGTGATCAGAAGCCTACAGATCTACTGTCAGAACAGACTTGAGAATAAAGGCCATTTGATTCCTCACTGCTAGGAGGATGCATGTGAAAGAAAGTATTGAAAGAGGCACACCATCAGCACATTACCTCCGTCCCAAAGGCTGCAGAGAGCCTCAGCTGGGAGTGACAAGCCAGGTGAACAAGAGAGAGATGTCTGTAGTGAAGTTGATACATAAGGTGAGCTCATCTCCCAAATAGAACTCAGAATTCTTAATTGCCTTCATTTCTCAGCATGAGACTGCAGGTCCACCCACTTCAGAACTATCTGCGGTGATTATTAAAACTGCTTTCCCACAGCCGGGCAATGTAAGGGCTAGGATTCCTGGAGAAGGGACTATGTATCTACATTTTTATTTACTTCCTATTTTTAATTGACAGATAAAAATTATATATATGTGTATTTATGGTACACAACATGATGTTTTAAAATATGTATTTATTGCAGAATGGCTAAATCAACTCATTAATTTATGCATTATCTCACATACTTTTTTGTGGTGAGAACAATATCTCATTTGGCAATTTTCAAGTTTAAGATATGTTGTTATTAACTATAGTCACTATGTGGTACAATAGAGCTCTCAAACTTATTCCTTCTGTCTGGGTGAAATTTTGTGTCCTTTGACCAGCATCTCTCCCAACCCCCAGGCTTTGGTAACCACCATTCTACTTTCTGCTTCTGTGAGTTTAAAACTTAAAAAAAAAAATTTATTTTATTTTTTTTTTCAGAGACACGGTCTTGCTCTGTTGCCCAGGTTGTAGTGTAGTGGTGCGATCATAGGTCACTGCAGCCTCAAACTTCTGGACTCAAGCAATCCTCCCACCTCAGCCTACTAAGTAACTGGGACTATAGGCACATCTCATGTTGCCTGGATACCTTTTTTTCTTTTTGAGATGGAGTTTTCACTCTTGTTGCCCTGGCTGGAGTGCAGTGGCGTAATCTCAGCTCACTGCAACCTCCACCTCCTGGGTTCAAGCGATTCTTCTGCCTCAGCCTCCCGAGCAGCTGGGACTACAGGCGCACACCACCACACCCAGCTAATTTTTGTATTTTTAGTAGAGACAGGGTTTCACCACGTTGGCCAGGATAGTCTCGATCTCTTGGCCTCATGATCTTGCCTGCCTTGGCCTCCCAGCATGCTGGGATTACAGGTGTGAGCCACTGCGCCTGGCCTTTGGATAACTTTTTAAAACTTTTTGTAGAGACAGGATCTCACTATGTTTCACAGTCTGGTCTTGAACTCCTGGCCTCAAGTGATCCTCTCACCTTAGCCTCCCAAAGTCCTAGGATTACAGGCGTAACCACTGTGCCTGGCCCTAAGTTCAACTTTGTTAAATTTCACATAGAAGTGAGAACATGTGGTAACTGTCTTTCTGTGCCTGGCTTATTGCAGTGAACGTTCTCCAGGTTTAGTTACACAATCACAAATGGCAGAATCCTTGTTTTTAAGGCCGAATAGTATTCCATCATGTACATATACCACATGCTCTTGATTAATTCATCTGTCCATAGACAGCTAGGTTGATTCTCTATCTTGGCTACTGTGAATTGTGGTGCAATGAATGTGGGGATTTAGTGAATCTACATTTTAACAAGTTATCCAGCTGAAGCTCATGCTGCCCTCCTCTGAGAAATGCTGAGTTGCAGAATTATATCATTGGGTCCTAGCGAGTCCTTTGCACTCAATCAAGGTTACCAGCAGAGACCCGTACTAAGAACAAGCTTGAGATCAGCACCTGGTCCTGCCAAGTGCTGGCAGATGACTGTTAGAAAGCAGCTTAACCCTTCAGTGCCCCAGGGTCCTCTTCTATAAAAGACAGAAGATAACGACAGTACCTATTCCTTGGGATTGTTTTAAGAATTAAATTAATTAATGCATATAAAGTGCACTAATATGGCACACAGTAAGTGTGCAATAAATCATAGCTCTCATTTCCTGCCCAATCCAGTGTTTCCCAAATGTCATTTATCTTCACAATTTTTGCCATACTTGCAAAAGTCTCTACTAGTATTTACTTATTTTTTTATGGAGTACCTTACCCTCTTTTTTTTTTTAGCATCATCCTAAAAAGTGATACCTGGGGAATTTTTTGATATACTATTTTATTTTTAAAACATTAAAATTAATACAGGCAACTGGGGATGGTGGCTCATGCCTGTAATCCCAGCATTTTGGGAGGCCAAGGTGGGCAAATCACTTGAGGCCAGGAGTTCGAGACCAGCCTGGCCAACATGGCGATACCCTGTCTGTACTAAAAATACAAATATTAGCTGAGCGTGGTGGCACACACCTGTAATCCCCGCTACTTGAGAGGCTGAGACACAAGTATCACTTGAACTTGGGAGTCTGAGGTTGCAGTGAGCTGAGATCAAGCCACTGTACTCCAGCCTGGGTGACAAAGCGAGACTCTGTCTCAAAATAAATAAATAAATAAATTCAAATTTTTTTTAAAAAAATGATACAGGCCAGGTGTGGTGGCTCACGCCTGTAATCCCAGCAATTTGGGAGGCCAAGGCAGGAAAACTGCTTGCCACCCAGGAGTTTGAGACCAGCCTAGGAGCATAGTGACATTCTTGTCTTTCCAGCACACACACACACACACACACACACACACATAACGTTAAAAAATTAGTGGGGCATGTTGATGCACACCTGTAGTTGCAGCTACTCAGGAGGCTGAGGTGGGAGGATCGCTTGAGTCCAGGAGGTGGAGACTGCAGTGAGCCATGATCTCACCACTGCATACCAGCCTGGGAGACAGAACACAAGACCCTGTCTTAAAAAGAACTTTAAAAAAGAAAGAAAAGAGGTTGATACATAACTACCGAAATTTCAAAAGGTGGATTTTAGGTACCACCATGGTATGTCAATCACTGTCAGGAAACATTGATCTCATCCAACTTCAGTTCCGGCAACTGAGGCTCAGAGGTTAAGTGGATTTTCAAAGGTCACACAGGGAGTTGCTGGAAAAGCCAGAAATACAGAAATTCAGAATTGTTTCTAATTAGGCCAAGGCTCTTAAGTCCACATCAACCTGCTGGTTTTACAGTGCTCTTCAAAGGCACATTGGAAAGTACTGAAAAAGGAACATACGTTAGGAAACTGAAAGAAACCTTATGTATTAAATTGGCTACAAAGAAACCTCCCTTTAGCATTAAGCAGAAAAGGCCCTTGAAAGCACAGGTTCACCTCATTTCACCCCTTCCAGCCCCTGGGTGGACGCTGGATAATGGTGCCCAGGGCAGGTGAAGCTGAAAAGGTCCAGCCCTCTCAGTGCCACGTGCCAGGCGCCCCACAGCTGTGACTCGAGGTGACTGATGATGCTGGAGACAGGAGTCTGCAGAGGATGACAGCAGCTGAGAGAACAAGCTTTAGCATCAGATGGGCCTGGGTTCTAACCCTCCTCACCACTCACAAGCTTGACCTTGGGCTGGTTACTCAGCCTTTCGGAGCCTCAGTTCCCTCATCTGTAACATTCTCATAGACTGCTGAAAAAATTAAGTACTAACTAGAGAAAATGCTTAATACAGCAGAGGTAGCTTTTATTTTTACTTCACGGTGCCTTTCCCTAGACTGAATGATCATATGCCATGAAATACAAGTAGTTTTTTTTTTTTTTTGAGACTGAGTTTCACTCTTGTTGCCTAAGCTGGAGTGCAGTGGCACAATCTCAGCTCACTGCAACCTATGCCTCCCAGGTTCAAGTGATTCTGCAGAGTAGCTGGGATTACAGGCGCCCACCATCACACCCAGATAATTTTGTATTTTTTTAGTAGAGACAGGGTTTCACCATGTCAGTCAGGCTAAACTCCTGACCTCAGGTGATCCACCCACCTCGGCCTCCGAAAGTGCTGGGATTACAGGCATGAGCCACCACGCTTGGCCTACAAGTAGCTTTTAACCACAGCTTCAATATATTAGGAGACAGAAAACTTGTTAAACTGAGTAGTCAAACCTTAGATGCTCTTTCTAATCATGTGAGTCCACAATTCTAAGTATCTTTAATACAAATGCAACTACTTTCCAAAAATCAAGTCTTCAGGAAATAAAACTAGCACCATATTAAGCTAATTATTAGTGTTTTTAAGGGGTTAATATGGAAGATGTAGTAGATACCTGCTTTTCCTTGGAGAGACATTTATTCCTTACTTGCAGCTGATCCATGGGTGGACACGTATCCAAGCCTGACCAATCAGCATTTCTAAGACCTAGGCATAGACGTTTGCTGTAAGTCCATTTAATCCGCGCCCGGCCTGCCGTCTGTATTTTTTTTTTTTTTTTGTGAAGTCTGTATACGTATTTTGCCCATTTGTTAACTTGGTTGCTTGCTTTCCAATTTTAGATTCTCGATATATTCCTCTATCAGACATGTGATCTGCAAATATTTACTTTCAGTGTCTTGTCTTTTTGTTCTCTTAATTGTATCCTTTGAAGAGAAGTTCCTAATTTCGATGATGTCTAGCTTATCAATTTTTTCTTCTATGAATTGTACTTTTGGCATCTTATCTGGAAAATCTTTGCCTAACCCAAAATCACAATAATTTCCTCCTATGTTTTCTTCTAGAAATTGTATAGCTTTAGGTTTTACATTTAGCCTTAGCACCTACTTTGAATTAACCCTTATATATGGTGCAGGGTGTGGACCAAAGTTGATTAAATAATATGCAAAAAGGATATGAATATCTAATTGTCCCAGCACCATTTTTAAGGGGATTATCCTTTTTCCACTGAATTACCTTTTTACCTTTGTTGAAAATCAGTTGACCAAGGACGTGTGAGTTTATTTCTAGACTCTCTAGTCTACCTGAACATGGCTTTTTAATTTTCTTTATTGTGGTTAAAAAATATATATATATATAACATAAAATTTGCCATGTTAGCCACGTTTAATTTTACAATTCAGTGACATTAATGTTAATCACAGTGTTGTGCCACCATCACCGCTATTTTTTCCAAAATGAACATTTTTTTAATCTCACTTTTTTCTTAGTATTTTTTTTTTTTTTTCTTTTGAGACGGAGTTTTGCTCTTGTTACCCAGGCTGGAGTGCAATGGCGCAATCTCGGCTCACCGCAACCTCCGCTTCCTGGGTTCAGGCAATTCTCCTGCCTCAGCCTTCTGAGTAGCTGGGATTACAGGCACACGCCACCATGCCCAGCTAATTTTTTGTATTTTTAGTAGAGACGGGGTTTCACCATGTTGACCAGCATGGTCTCAATCTCTTGACCTCGTGATCCACCCACCTCGGCCTCCCAAAGTGCTGGGATTACAGGCTTGAGCCACCGCGCCCGGCCCCTCACTTTTTTCTTTAAAAACCTTGGGAACTTTGAATTGCATTCCATAATCACCCCAGTTTTGTTTTACTATAAAAAATAATGTTGCCTTTCTAGAAAGATGAGCCATGTTTAGCCTGTGGCTTTGTGTGATTCCACGGCCTCTCTCCTCCCTAGGGGGTGCAAACACACATTTCAGGGCCTCAGAGGAAAGCAGAGAATTTACAGGGACCTTAGAGGTCTTCTAGGAACGCCCCTTTGTTTTAGAGATGTGAAAAGTGAGAACCCGGATCACAGGGCTTGTAAGTGACAGAGCCAGCTGAGAAATAAGAAATGCTATTTTTGTGCTGCTGAAGGGTTTGCACCCAATCCTGACGGCCTCCCCTCTACACCATCTGGCTTTGGTGAAATCAACTCTCCTCTGCCTCAGGACACCAGAAAAGTAAAACAATGCAGTCTTCCTCAGAAGGTTTCACCAAGGGATAAAAATGCCTCATAGCCGACAAAAGCGAGAGATCAGGGAAAGAAAAGACAGCTACCTGTAGGTTTCTAACCTTTAACAAGGCAGCCATCTGGGAGAGAATGCTTTGAAAGCGTTTGAGCACAAAGCAAGGACGACACTGAGCGGCTCTGCCTTCTGTGGGGATGGATTGCTGGCTGCAGGTTCAAATAGAAAACAGCCCTATTTACATGCCTGGTTAAAGAGCAGCCTCTCCTCCCCTCTTAATGCTTAACTATCATTGTAGTAGGCCTTCCCTCCAAACACTGGGAATCGTGATCTAACCTATCATGTGAAGTGGAGTTTCCTAGTATTCTTGGAAATATCGGCAGCCCTGCTCATAAATGGAAATTTTCTGAACAAGAAACATCCAGGGTTTCTGTCAATGGTTCACCCTCTTAGAGCACTTACTATGGTGCTGGGTAACATTCTAAGCACTTTTCATACTTACCACAACTCAGTGAGGGCTAGACATGGTGGCTCATGTCTGTAATTCTAGCACTATGGGAGGCCAAGGTGGGAGAATCGCTTAAGCCCAGGGGTTCAAGACCAACCTGGGCAACACAGGAAGACCTCATCTCTACCAAAAAAAAAAAATATATTTTTTTTGAGATGGAGTCTTGCTCTGTCACCAGGCTGGAGTGCAGTGGCGCAATCTCGGCTCACTGCAACCTCCGCCTTCTGGGTTCAAGCTGTTCTTCTGCCTCAGTCTCCTGAGTAGCTGGGACTACAGGGGTGCGCCACCACGCCCAGCTAATTTTTTTTGTATTTTTAGTAGAGACGGGGTTTCACCATGTTGGCCAGGATGGTCTCGATCTCCTGACCTCGTGGTCCGCCCACCTCGGCCTCCCAAAGTGCTGGGATTACAGGCATGAGCCACCGAGCCTGGCTGGTCTCAATCTCTTGACTTTGTGATCCACCCGCCTCGGCCTCCCAAAGTGTTGAGATTACAGGCATGCACCACTGTATCCAGCCTTTTTTTTGTTTTTTCAAGACAGAGTCTTGCTCTGTTGCCAGGCTGGAGTGCAGTGGTGTAATCTCGGCTCACTGCAACATCCACCTTCTGGGTTCAAGTGATTCTCCTGCCTCAGCCTCCCAAGTAGCTGGGACTACAAGCGCGTGCCACCACATCCAGCTAATTTTTGTAATTTTAGTAGAGACAGGGTTTCTGTTGTCCAGTATGGTCTTTGGCCTCCCAAAGCACTGGGATTACAGGTGTGAGCCACTGCACTGGGTCTGAAAAAAGTTTTTTAAGTAGGCAGGCATGGTGGCACTTGCCTGTGGTCCCAGCTACTTGGGAGGCTGAGATAGGAGGATTGCTTCAGCCTAGGAGGTCAAGATTGCAGCGAGCTGAGATCATGCCACTGCACTCCAGCCTGGGCAACAGAGGGAGACACTGTCTCAAAAACAACAGCAACAACAAACTCAGTGAGATGGGAACTATTATTTTCCTCATTTTACAGAACAAATGGAGGGACAGAGAGGTTAAATACATTGGCAAAGGTCACACAGCTCATCTAAAGTGTCTGGGTCCAGAGGCCTTAACCACCTCCCCAGGTACCTCCATTCAACACTACGGTCTCGGAGATACTCCCTCAGCCTCTTCTAACTTGACTTACAGACACAGGTGTGAATGTTTGACAGTCCCTGTGAGCAGGGTTGCTGAGCATGCTGATGGGCACTTGGAAAAATACATGAAGCCAGGGAATGAAGAGAGGCTGAGGGCCTGCTCCCTGGTGGGCTCTGAGTCACGCAGGTCAGCCAGGCCTGGACGGCTCAGCCTGTCACCATCAGCTGTCTCTCTGTGCTCTGCTGCACAGCAGGGCCAAGCTCGGAGATGGGAACTGCGATTTATAAGCTCTCGGGCAAAATCAACTTTCAGGTGAAGAAAACCCACATACCTGGTAGGTTACGCTTGCTTTGGATGGTCTGAGGGCACCAGGGCTGCTGGGCAGAATCAGTCCCCATGTTGGTTCAATTGTTTGTGCCTTTGATGTTTCAGAAAGACCCGGCTGGCTTTCAGAGCTAGGGATCAGTGCTTCAGCCAGGCCTGCTATTTTGGTTTCTTGTCATCTGAGTTTGTTTATAAGCCATTTCACAAGTAAGCTTTATTTCTTGTAGACAAATGTGCTTTCAAATTTTGCATGAGTTAAACAAAGGATGGAGAAACAGGGCTCTGCAGCTTCTTTCTATTACAGGACAGCTCAGGAGGTTTCATTTTCCAACAGATGTAACCTTAACGCCAGCGTTATTTTGATCAGTTATAAATATCAAGGACATGTGTTTTGCAGTTCAGATTCTTCCTAAAAAGACTCAAGAACTTTCAGGATAAAGCCATGGCTCCCAGGTCTTTCTCAGGAAGCAACAGAAAATGCATACAGGTTTGCAGTCCTGGAAGGAGAATTGTGGGAGGTGCCCAGGTAACAGCAGAGCACCTATAAAATGCTTGGTAGAGCCTGGGGCTTCCTGCGGCTTCGGGAAATGGGTAGATCTTTATTATTGACAAAATCTAAATAAAACCGTAACAGGAATTAAATATCAAGGTGGGGCAACGTGGCTCACGCCTGTAATCTCAGCACTTTGGGAGGCTGAGGTGGGAGGATTACTTGAGCTGTTGAGTTTGAGACCAGCCTGGGGAACATAGCAAGACCCCATCTCTAAAAAAAAAATGTTGTTTTAATTAGCTGGATGTGGTGATGGGCATCTGTAGTCTCAGCCAGTTGGAAGGCTGAGGCAGGAAGATTGCTTGAGCCCAGGAGTTCAAGACTGCAGGGAGCTACCACGGTACCACTGTACAACCAGCCTGGGCAACAGAGCAAACTCTGTCTCCAAAAAAATAAAAGAAAAGACAGCCTGGGCAACACAGGGAGACCCAATCCCTACAACAACAACAAACCCTAGCCAGGCATGGTGGTGTGCACTTAAGGTCCCAGCTACCACGGAGCCTGAGGCAGGAAGATCGCTTGATCCCAGGAATTTGAGGCTGCAGTGAGCCATGATCGTGCCACTGCACTCTAGCCTGGGTGACAGACTGAGACCCTGTCTCAAAAATAAAATAATAAAAGAAAATAAATATTAAGTAAAAGAGGGGATTCCCCACTTTACTCTCACCAGTGGCTGATAAATGACCAACCCCAAGGCTAGTAAGGACCTCTGCAAGGTTGGGAGTAGAAAGGAGGGAGCTCACAAGGAGAGGTGTATGTGTGTGTATGAGAGAAAGTGAGACTAGACAGAGAGAGACCGTGTGTGTTTTTAGGGTGGGAAGGGGTGGAATGGACTCAGAGAGGAAATCTACCTGATCTTAAGCCATGACCTGCCTGTTTCTTAGTGTGGGTGGTAAGGTGCCTGCCTCACGCTAAGCTATGGAAAATGTTGCCAGGCTGTGTGTTTGCCACGTGACCATCTTACTACTGTTATCTAGAGGCTCTTACCACACCAGTAAGTAGTTGTATTTCTAGAATAGCTTGCCTGGCAGTAAGGCACAGCATTACCATATTTCCTCATCTCTAAGGCACCGTCTATTGGGACATACACCATCACTTTATGTACCACTAAGAAAGGAAAGTGCTGTCAATTTCAGCATGTTGTGCCATTGATGATAAGATGTATGACCATTTCCGAGATATTTATATATTTAAAAAAAGAGTACCGGCCGGGCGCGGTGGCTCACGCCTGTAATCCCAGCACTTTGGGAGGCCGAGGCGGGCGGATCACGAGGTCAAGAGATCGAGACCATCCTGCTCAACATGGTGAAACCCCGTCTCTACTAAAAATACAAAAAATTAGCTGGGCATGGTGGCGCGTGCCTGTAATCCCAGCTACTCAGGAGGCTGAGGCAGGAGAATTGCCTGAACCCTGGAGGCGGAGGTTGCGGTGAGCCCAGATTGCGCCATTGCACTCCAGCCTGGGTAACAAGAGCAAAACTCCGTCTCAAAAAAAAAAAAAAAAAAAAAAGAGTACCTTTTAATGTAGATGACATTCAGTAGATGGCAGTCCAAAGTTCCTTTTAGTCTTATAAATCGGTGCTAATCCTGTAAAATGGTGTTCCATATAAGAGTATTCCATTCTATTAACTACGGTTATGGGCAAGCATTGTGGCTCATGCCAGGAGTTCAAGGCTGCAATCATGCCACTGCACTCCCGCTTAGCTGATGGAGTGAGACTCTGTGTCTAAGAAAAACAAAACAAACAACATTTACAATAAGGGATAAATATCTCCCCTTTTTTTCTTTTTTGGAGACACAGTCTTGCTCTGTTACCCAGGCTGGAGTGCAGTGGTGCGACCATGGCTCACTACAGCCTCAACTTCCCAGACTCGAGTGATCTTCCCACCTCAGCCTCCTGAGTAGCTGAAACTATAGGCACACGCCACCACACCAGCTAATGTTTTGTATTTTTTTAGTAGAGACAGGGTTCCTCCATGTTGCCCAGGCTTGTCTCAAACTCCTGGGCTCAAGCAATCCTCTCACCTTGACCTCCCAAAGTACTGGAATTACAGGCATGAGCCACTGTGCCTGGCCATGCATGGGTTTTGTTTTCACTTTATTTTTTGAGATGGAGTTTCACTCTTCTTGCTGAGGCTGGAGTCCAATGGCGTCATCTCAGCTCACTGCAACCTCTGCCTCCTGGGTTCAAGTGATTCTCCTGCCTCAGCCTCCCAAGTAGTTGGGATTACAAGCATGCACCACTACGCCTGGGTAATTTTGTATTTTTAGTAGAGACAGGATTTCACCATGTTGGTCAGGCTGATCTCGAACTCCCAAGCTCAGGTAATCTGCTCGCCCAAAGTTCTGGGATTACAGGTGTGAGCCACCATGCCCCACCTGTTTTCACTTTTTTAAAGTAGGCTTTTAATAGAAGAAAATAGTGGGCCTGCTGTAGGCTTGACATTGTAGAGATAAAAATAATTATGATGGAGAAACAAAAATGCATCAAAAGAATAAATGTTTCCTGAATTGTTAGTGAATTCCCTCTTAGAATACTGTTGACCAGCACACAGCTCTCTAATTCAGTTTGTCTGTGTTGGGTTTATTACCACACAGACACACATAAATAATAACATAATAACTTTATTCTGTTTCCCAAGTAAGAAGGGAGAGTCTTGGGACTTAAAAAGAAAAAATGATGCGTAGTCTTCAAAGGAGAAGCATATGGAATAAGGAATTGAAATGAATCATAGATCCCATTCTATTTGAATTTAAATAAGGAGTTCTACAGGATTTCAGTTCTAGTTCTATTTTGGGGTAGACAACAGAAGACGAGCAGACAGGTGAGGGATTCAGTGCCCTTTTCCTTTCGATATCACGTCTATGTTTTACGGAATAATAAAATACATCGCTGGTGGTCACATCTCTGTTCTTTGTAGGAAGGATCCAGTCCTATTGCTCCCCCAACTGCCTGGCAGAACGCAGTTAAACTTTTTGAAGAAATGGCCTACACCTACAAACGCACTCGCTTACCTCTCATTTATTTCAAGGCGAGTTCTCTTTGCCCCTAGACTTCCTGACGGCCCGGTCACCCGTGCTGTGTTCCATGCTTGTCTACTCGACGTCTCTACGGCACATCACGTTGCCGACCTGTTGTTTTCTTGAAGCCATCTTGGATCTTTACTTCCTTCCCCCGCACTCTTGCCTGTTTCTCCCCCGTCTCTCTGAATTTTCCTTCTCAGTTCTCCTCAATGCTCACCTTCCTCTGAGGACCTCTTCAGGATCAGCATTCTCTCCTTGTCCTAGTTCTTACTAAAATAGAAATAGCTTCCACTTTTTGTGAACTCCAACTTCAGAACATTCTAGAACTTAACATGGTACATCTTTTTTTTTTTTTTTTTTTTTTTTGAGACGGAGTTTCGCTCTTGTTATCCAGGCTAGAGTGCAATGGCGCGATCTCGGCTCACCGCAATCTCCGCCTCCTGGGTTCAGGCAATTCTCCTGCCTCAGCCTCCTGAGTAGCTGGGACTACAGGCACGCGCCACCGTGCCCAGCTAATTTTTTGTATTAGTAGAGACGGGGTTTCACCATGTCGACCAGGATGGTCTCGATCTCTTGACCTCATGATCCAACCGCCTCGGCCTCCCAAAGTGCTGGGATTACAGGCTTGAGCCACCGCGCCCGGTCCATGGTACATCATTTAAGGCTCAAAAGAGGCCCTGCTATCCCCTCTGTCTCATAAACGGTAAGTTGAGGTTCTGAGTAGGATAGTAATGGGGGCAAAGTCTCACAGCTAAAAAGAGGTAGAGACAGAATTCAAAGCCAGTCTGTTTGACCCACAAACTGTGCTCTTTCCAAGAACAGGTCACCCTCTCTCAGACAGCTCTTAGTCACACCCTCGACTTCCCATACAACTTAATAAGCTGAGTGACTCCCAATCTCCCAGCCCCGTCTCAGCTCTCCCTCCTGAGACTCACGCTCCAACTTCTTGCTCAACATCTCTGCTCAGTTCCACTGACATCTGAAGCTCAAACTGCCCAGAACTCAATCTTTAATCCTTCCCATCTGTGTCTTTACCTTGAGAAAAGCAACCTGGAAGTTATCTTAGAGTCCTCCCTTCCCTTATCAAAATCCTGACAATACTAGCTGTCTTCATTTTCTAGGGCTGCCATAACAAAGTACCACAGACGGGGTGGTTTAAACAACGGAAAATCATCTTCTCCTAGTTCTGGAGGCTGGAAATCCCAGATCAACATGTCTGCAGATTCGGTGTCTTCTGAGACCTCTGCTCTTGGCTTGCAGATGGCCACCTTCTTGCTGTGTCCTCACGTGGCCTTCTCTTGGTCTTGGCCTGTGTGTTGTCTGTGTCCTAGTCTCCTCCTCTTTTTTTTGAGACAAGATTACTCTGTCTCCCAGACTGGAATACAGTGGCATGATCACAGTACACAGCAGCCTCAATATCCCAGGCTGAAGCAATCCTCCCACATCAGCCTTCCAAATAGCTGGGACTACTGATGTGTGACCTCACGCTAAGCTAATATTTTTTTATTTTTTTTGTAGAGATGGGATCTCTCCCTGTGTTTCCCAGGCTGGTCTCAAACTCCTGGCCTCAAGCAGTTCTCCCACATCAGCATCCCAAAGGGTTGGGATTGCAGTGGCCAGCCTTAGTCTCCTCTTCTTGTAAGAGCACTAGTTGTATTAGATTAGGGCCCATCCACATAACCTCATTTCACATTAACTACCTCTTTAAATGCTCTGTCTCCAAATACAGCCACATGTTGATATGCTGGTGGTTAGGACTTCAACATCTGAAATTTAGAGGCACGCAACTCAGCCCATAACACTAGTTTTTAAGACATCTTTCAAATTTGACTTTCCATCTTCATCCCTAATTGCCACCCTTTTAGTTAAGGACTATGCCATTTCTCACAATTATAATATTCTCACCATCATGACTATTATGCTTTATAAATAATATTGTTCTGATTAGAAAATAATTACATGAGCTCTGTAGAAAACACAAAAAAAACCCACAAAACATAAAATCTCTGTAATCTTAACCAAACATAATTGGAATTGATCATTGGCACATATCCTTATCCTTTTTCTATGTATATATTTTTTAAAATTGGGACAGGGCACGGTGGCTCATGCCTGATAAGATAGTTGGCAGACTGATGGCTTCATTTTAAGTAGTATCTGATACGAAGTTTACAACTGAAGCCAATTGGAGTTCCTTCCTAGGAAGGCTCCTTAAGAATGTCATTATGTTAGACCTGTCTTGAGTGGGTTCCATTACTAGACTCTTGCTAGACTCTTGATGAGAGAAATCTACTTGCTGGTGAATAAAATTGTGGCAGCTCTTATTTATGTGTTATAATGTGGCTAAGAGAAATGTTTTTAAAATATTTACTTTGAAAACAGTTTGGTGGTTCCTCAAAAAGTTAAACTTAGAATTACTATGTGACCCAGCAATCCCACTCCAAGGTATATACCCAAGAAAATGGAAAACATTATGTTCACACAAAAAGTTGTCCATGAATGTTTTGCTATTATTTATAACAGCCAAAAAAAAAAAAAAAGTGAAACAGCCTAAATGGCCGTCAACAGATGAGAGAATAAACAAAGTGCGTGACATTCAGATAATGGACTATTATTCAGCTGTAAAAAGAAATGAAGAGCTGGTATGTGCTACAACACATATGAATTTTGAATATTTGATAGGTGAGGCTGTGCATGGTGGCTCTTGCCTATAATCTCAACACTTTGGGTTAGGAGGATCACTTGAGCCTAGAAGGTCAAGGCTGCAGTAAGCTATGATTGCACCACTGCGTTTAGTGACAGGGTCCCACTCTGTTGCCCAGGCTGGAGTGCAGTAGTTGAACACAGCTCACTGCAGCCCCAACCTCCTGGGCTCAAGCAATCCTCCCAACTCAGCCTCTGGAGTAGCTAGGACTATAGGTGTGTGCCACCACGCCTGGCTAATTTTTAGATTTTTTTGTAGAGATGAGGTCTTGCCGTGTTCCCCAGGCTGGAAATTTTTTTTTCTAAGTAAGGCCAATGTGGTGGTTCACGCCTATAATCCCAGAACCTTGGGATTACACATGGGAACCTCTACCTCCCAGGTTCAAGTGATTCTCCTGCCTCAGCTTCCCAAGTAGCTAAGACTATAGGCACCCACCCCCATATCTGGCTGATTTTTGTATTTTTAACAGAGTCAGGGTTTTGCCATGTTGCCCAGGCTGGTCTTGAACTCCTGGGCTCAATTAATCTGCTCGCCTTGCCCTCCCAAAGTGCTGGGATTACAGGCATGAGCCACTGCGCCCAGCCAATGTTGTCTTAATTTAAAAATTGCAAAAATAAAAAAAATGTATCGTAGCTTAATCTCCTGTCTTTGTGAAAGATATTCTGTGATACTGTGATTGAATTTCAGAGGAGGCCAAGATAGTCTAGGTTTAAATGGCTCTGCATTGTGAACAGATGGGCCCTACACAAATTCATTTTTATTACTCCAGGTTGGATGCTGGCTTTTTGAGTAGAGGAGGCGGTTACATTTTTCTCAGCCTGTCAGAAGAACAGAGAACAGCGTAGATCTAACCGGGAACCTAATGTGCTTTCTCTTTCAGAGGGTAAATACATATGTCATGCTCACTGCCGAGACCTGGTGCATCTGGATTACCCACAAAATGGGAAAGTATCAAGCTGCATACTGACTTCTGAAGTAAGACATTCAAGCAAAAACAACAGTCAGGTAGGCACTATTGGTGCTTGTTGGCATCACGCGTTTCGGTCAGTCCCATCACTCATACCCCATAGAACAGTCTTTTTTATCTCCATGGCTTACGTATGTATCTTCAGAGGATGGAACTCAGGTTCATTCATTGCCATTGCTTCGCTCCTTACCTCCTGTTGTATCTGAAGCTTAACCTTGGGTTATAATTTTTAAAACAAGAAGATAGAGTATATCAGTTTTATCTGACAGATTTGTCATAAGATATGAGGCTTTCATCTGCTTGATGTCACATTCAGGATGCAATCTTGTTGACAGACATACTTCCTGCTGCAGAAAATAGGACGTGAAATGTAAATGTGTGTGTCAATTTTTTTTTAATCTGATAAAGAACCTGAGCGTGTAGGAGTTCGAGCCAAGTGGGCAACATGGTGAGACCCCCAGCTCTACAAAAAATAAAAATAAAAATAAATTAGGTATGGTGGCATGCGCCTGTGGTCCCAGCTACTCAGGAGGCTGAGGCAGGAGGATCACATAAGCCCCAGAGGTGGAGGCCATCCTGGCTAACATGGTGAAACCCCATCTCTACTAAAAATACAAAAAATTAGCCAGGCGTAGTGGCACATGCCTATAGTCTCAGCTACTCGGGAGGCTGAGGCAAGAGAATTGCTTGAACCTGGCAGGCAGAGGTTGCAATGAGCCTAGATCCCACCACTGCACTCCAGCCTGGGCAACAGAATGAGACTCCATCTCAAAAAAAAAAAAAAAGACAAAAGAGGTAGGCTATTTTCTTTTGGCCAAGCATAGTGGCTCATGCCTGTAATCCCAACACTTTGGGAGGCTGAGGTGGGTGGATTACTTAAGGCCAAGGGTTCAAGACAAGCCTGGGCAACATGGCAAAACCTCTTCTCTTCAAAATACAAAACTTAGTGGGGCATGGTGGTCTGCACCTGTGGTCCCAACTACTTGGGAGGCTGTGCTGGCAGAATCACTTGAGTGGGCAAGGTTAAGGCTGCAGTGAGCTGTGATCACACCACCGCACTTCAGCCTGGGCAACACAGTGAGACCCTGTCTCAAAAAAAAAAAAAAATGTAGGTTATTTTTTCAAAGGCTTGGGGGCACTTGCATTAAATTATCTGAGCATCTCATCAGCTTCTGGGAGCTCACTGGCATGTGTGGATAGAATTACCAAAATTGGGCAGCAGTATTCATCCTTCCTGCATATGTGAATGAAGCTGTTTTTTAGTTTGGGCCAAGAGGCTGATTCTCCACTACCCGCTGACCAATGCTGAGTACAAAAGAGCAAATACATGGTTTTGCCACTTGTGTTTCCCTAACAAAGTTAACTCTTGATCAGAACAGTAATAGCTGTTTTGAAGAGTTTGTTCAGCGTGTGTGGTTCACATATGCTAAATTCCCATTCAACTCAATTACACTTGGCAGGGACACAGGAAGCTAATGGGGAATCTGTAGAGGGCATGAATAATGGCTTTTCTGGCAGACTGATGGCTTCATTTTAAGTAGTATCTGATGTGAAGTTTACAACTGGAGCTGATTGGAGTTTCTGCAAAGTTGTACCAGCCTCAAAATTAACTTAAGAAAATGCCTCCATGTCAGGAAGAAAAGCTTGGAGTGGGGATGCAGCGTGTAATTTAATAGGATAACTTTGGAGAGAGCAGCAGGGATAATAGAGGTATTATGAGAAGCTCCAGGGAGAACAAATATACGCTTGTTTGGCTTGGAAAAAAAAATGTAGAGTTCAAGTGTAAGGTTTAAACAAATGCTTTGCCACGTTTCTCAAAAGGTACCTGAACTACTGACATTTGAGTAACTTATATTATTTTCTTATAATGATTTTGCAAAAGTAATCCTGAGCTCTCTGATGTGGCTCTAAAAATTTTAGAAAATGATAAAGTATTTTGATTTTTTTTAGTTCAATTCTTATAAAATTATAGAATTTAAGATTCAGACATTGATGTCTTGGGGAACTCCAGATTTGGTTTGATAGACAGGATTATACAGATCATGTGAAAGAAGGCTTCCCAACAGGCTGAGCATAAAATTATTCTAGATTAAGAAAACTCATCCAACCGTTTCCCGTTTCCGCGGGTGCTTGGCTTAGTGCTGAGAAGGGATTCCGCCCTTGCTGTTGTCAGGTCCAACACTAAGACTGTGTCCATGTTAGAACTCATAGACGTTAATGGAACCCCTGGTAGTCAGCCCTCTAATCTGCGCTCAGGCAAGTCACCAAGCCCATCACCCACCAGCCCAGGAAGCCTGTGGAAGCAGAGGAGCTCTCAGCATGGCGGCTCCTGTACTTCACTTGCATCCACCAAAGTCTGCAGCTCAATGGATGAGAACGACGGCCCTGGAGAAGTGTTGGAGGAAGGCTTCCAGATTCCAGCTACGATCACAGAACGATATAAAGTCGGAAGAACAATAGGGGATGGAAATTTTGCTGTGGTCAAGGAATGTGTAGAAAGATCGACTGCTAGAGAGTATGCTTTGAAAATTATCAAGTAAAGCAAATGTCGAGGCAAAGAGCACATGATCCAGAACGAAATATCTATTTAAAGAAAGATGAAGCATCCCAATATCGTTCTTCTGATTGAGGAGATGGATGTGCCAACTGAACTGTACCTTGTCATGGAATTAGTAAAGGGGGGAGACATTTTTGATGCCATTACTTCCACTAACAAATACACCGAGAGAGATGCCAGTGGGATGCTGTACAACCTAGCCAGCGCCATCAAATACCTGCATAGCCTGAACATCGTCCACCAGGATATCAAGCCAGAGAACCTGCTGGTGTATGAGCACCAAGATGGCAGCAAATCACTGAAGCTGGGTGACTTTGGACTGGCCACCATTGTAGACGGGCCCCTGTACACAGTCTGTGGCACCCCAACCTACGAGGCTCCAGAAATCATTGCAGAGATTGGATATGGCCTCAAGGTGGACATCTGAGCAGCTGGTGTAATCACTTACATCCTGCTATGTGGTTTCCCTCCATTCCATGGAAGTGGTGATGACCAGGAGGTGCTTTTTGATCAGATTTTGATGGGGCAAGTGGACTTTCCTTCTCCATATTGGGATAATGTTTCCGATTCTGCAAAGGAGCTCATTACCATGATGCTGCTGGTTGATGTAGATCAGCGATTTTCTGCTGTTCAAGTCCTTGAGCATCCCTGGGTTAATGATGATGGCCTCCCAGAAAATGAACATCAGCTGTCAGTAGCTGGAAAGATAAAGAAGCATTTCAACAAAGGCCCCAAGCCGAATAGCACAGCAGCTGGAGTTTCATAGCAACCACCGCTCTTGATAAGGAGAGGCAGGTTTTCCGACGAAGACGCAACCAGGACGTGAGGAGCCGGTACAAGGGGCAGCCAGCTCCTCCCGAACTCAACTCGGAATCGGAAGACTACTCCCCAAGCTCCTCCAAGACTGTTCGCTCCCCTAACTCGCCCTTTTAATAAGACCCTTTTACTCAAAGTCCTAGCTTAACCCTTTGAGACTCTGAGATTTTTTCCCCCAAATTTGTGTAAAACAGTTTCATCTCATCTATCTAGCACTCAATGCTTGAATGGCAGAACTGAAAGTGTTTTCAGGTATCTTTGTAGCGGTTTCCCTTTACTGAATGAGATGACACATGGTGTTTGCGAAGATGGTTATTTGCTGCTAATAGAGTCCTCAAAGGGTTAAGGCCAATTTGCAATTTTTTTTTTTTTAAACTTAGAAGCAATGAATGTTTTCATCAGTCAAGCTAGGATCTGCAGTATCTAATATAGCACTTGTTAACCCTCTGGAAAAAAAAATATTCTAGATTAGAGTGACAATCCCCTCATTTAAGAATGCTCCTCTTGGCAGGCCACAATGGCTCATGCCTGTAATCCTGGCACTTTGGGAGGCCAAGGTGGGAAGATCACTTGAGCCCAGGAGTTTGAGACCAGACGCAGCAATATAGTGAGACCTCATCTCTACAAAAAATTTTTAAATGAGGCAGGAAGATCTCTTAAGCCCGGGAGGTTGAGGCTGCATGATCACACCACTGAAGCGGGATCGGTCGCGAGGAACAGACCTCTCGGACACTGAACTAGGAAGGAAGAGGTTTTGTTATGGCCCAGGAACGAGGCAACAATTTGTCTAACCGCCAAGCTTGCCTAACTAAGAGAAGCTCTGCCTTTATATAGGCTTACACTCTAGATATTACACATGAAAGAATCTTAGGTTTACCGTCTTAGAAATTACAAGTGAAAGGGTCTTGGGTTTACAGTTTTAGAAATCACATATGAAAGGGTCTTGGTTGATGGAGGAGGAATGGGGTGGGGTTTGATCTTGTTTAAGTAAAAACGATGTCTTCCGGAGAGATTCCCCATACCACACCTGCTGTCGATAGGAGGGTAATTTACGAGGTGCCAGTTAGCCAGCCTTTTCTTATATTGAAATGCAGTGTGGAGGTCAAGGGGGAGGTGGTCTTAGATGCTTGGGGGTCCTTCGTCACCATGACACTCCTGCCTGGGTGACAGAGTGAGACCCTGCCTCAAAGAAGAAGAAGAAAGAATGCCACTCTAGCACATAATTTCCTGTGTATACATGTAGGTGATATTGATATGTACCTCATAAGGGATCATAAGCATTAAATTATTTCCTGAATATTTTTGCATACCCAACGTGTGGTGCTATAATACATTGTTTTAATAGTCTATCAAATCAGTCTACTCTTGTGAATTGATTTGATACTGCACTTAGCTTTTTTTCTTATTGGCTTTAAAGGTGCTGAATGATAAATGCAATGGTTCTCAAGTCATTAACAGAATTCTAAATCTTGGCAATATCTCAAGACCCAGGATTTTCGCCTTTAGGAAATGTGTATCAGCTGATTATGTTAGGAGCTCTCTCAACCCAATTATACTCCCCAGTGTGGTTGGCTTCAAGCCCTAATAGAGCGATAAACTTCAGAGAGGTTTCAATTTGGTCCTTGAAAAGAACTGTTCAAGCAGAATCTCCTAGAAGCTATAGAATTTTGCCAAGAACCAAAAAAATAGTCCCTCACTCTTAGTTTGCTCCCGCCTTTTGATATGGAGAGAACACTGAAAGATTGTTGGGGCCAGGTGTGGTGGCTCACCCCTGTAATCCCAGCACTTTGGGAAGCCGAGGCATGTGGATTGCTTGAGCCCAGGAATTTGAGACCATGTCTACTAAAAATACAAAAATGAGCCTAGTGTGGTGGCACACACCTGTAATCCCTGCTACTCAGGTTGTAGTGAGCTGAAATCACGCCAGTGTCTTCCAGGCTGGGTGACAGAATGAGACTTAGTCTCAAAAAAAAAAAAAAAAAAGGAGGCCAGGCATGATGGCTCACACCTGTAATCCCCAGCACTTTGGGAGGCCGAGGCGCATGGATCACGAGGTCAAGAGCTGGAGACCATCCTGGCCAACAAGGTGAAACGCCGTCTCTACTAAAAAGCTGGGCGTGATGGCATGCACCTGTAGTCCCAGTTACTCAGGAGGCTGAGGCAGGAGAATTGCTTGAACCTGGGAGGTGGAGGTTGCAGTGAACTGAAATTGAGACTCTGTGAAAGAGAGAAAGAGAAAAAAAGAGAAGGAAAGAAAGAAAGAGAAAGAAAGAGAAAGAGGGAGAAAGGAGGGAGGGAGAGAGGTCAATTGCTGGAGAGCACTTTTCAACTATAAAATATTTTAAAACATATTTAGTTATTTATCAGCTTTAGAGTTTGATGAAACCTGGTATTCAGTTTCTAAATTCAATACTATGAAGAAGATGAAACTCAAATTTGACTGACTTTTCAAATCAAATTTCTTCCCCCCCTACAACCTTGATTCAGGATTAAATTGCTGTTGCATTGCATACCTTTTTGTGATTATGAAAATCATGCGGCGGTGGGGGGAGAAAAGAATGTATGCTTATTATAGAAACCATGGAAAACGTAAAAAGGTTTAAGAAAGACATTAAAATTGCTTATAATCTCACCACCCAGAGATAATTGCCCTTAGTATTTTAGTGTTTTTCATTCCTCTCTTTTTTCAGTGTCCGTTGTTCATACGTATTTCTTCATAAAACTGGAAGTCAGTATTTGGGTAGATACATAGATATGTCCTCAGCCTTCCTTACAATGTGACCATGTTCCTTGTCACACTATATTCTCTGAAAACATGAGATCTAAGGTGTAATATTTATACTTCATATTGGATTTAGCAATTCTTCTTATCTTTTAAAATTTTTTAATTGTATTTTATTTATCTATTTTGAGACAGGGTCTCACTCTGTCGCCCAGGCTGGAGTGCAGTGGTGAGATCACAGCTCACTGTAATCTTTACCTCCTGGGCTCAAGGGATCCTCAGCCTCCCAAGTAACTGAACCACAGGCAGGGACCATCATGCCCAGCTAGTTTATTTTATTTATTTTTTATTTTTATATTTTTTAGAGATGGGGGTCTCACCGTGTTGGTCAGGCTGGTCTCAAACTCCTGGGCTCAAGCTATACTCCTGCCTTGGCCTCCCAAAGTGCCAGGAGCCACAGCACCCGGCCAACAATTTTACTTCTTTTGGTGCTGTTTCTTACTGTTGAAAATGAAGCTACAACATCTTTGTATGAAAATCTTTTCCGTCCAGGCATGGTTGCTCATGCCTGTAATCCCAGCACTTTGGGAGGCTGAGGCGGGCGGATCACCTGAGGTCAGGAGTTTGAGACCAGCCTGACCAACATGGCAAAACCCCGTCTCTACTAAAAATACAAAATTAGCCAGGCGTGGTGGCACATGTCTGTAATCCCAGCTACTCAGGAGGTTAAGGCAGGAGAATCACTTGAACCCAGGAGGCGGAGGTTGCGGTGAGCCAAGGTCGTGCCATTGCACTCCAGCCTGGGCAACAAGAGTAAAACTCTGTCTCAAAAAAAAAATTTTTTTTCCCCTATATTTCTTCTTGTTTCCTTAATACAAATATGGGGAGGATTTATCAGTGAAGAGCTTTAATAGCCCTGGATACTATTAAAAACGAGTGCGTTGAATGAGGAGACCCCCCAAACAGGCTTTGTGTGAGCAACATGGCTGTTTATTCACCTGGGTACAGGTGGGCTAAGACGTTAGCAAAGGGCGGTGGGATAGGGGTTGGTTTTACAGGTTTGGGGTGGGCAGTGGAAAGTTACAGAGTAAGGTCAGTTACAGTGGTGGGGGTAGGGGCAAGGAGTATACATTACTGTAAGTTCAGTTACAATGGCAGGTGGGATACGAGTAATTAAGATGGTAGGGTAGGGTGAGGAGTATTCACATTATCATAATAACAGTTAAGATGGCAGGGTTGGGTGAGGGGCTTGTCCAGGGAAGCTCCCCTGGGCAATTAGGGACAATGGTGAATGGGGGAATGCGGGGATGGGGGGAGATGATCAGCAGAGGCAGACAGGACTTCAGACTTTCAGGCTCCAGGCTTGCATATGGAGACCTGACAGATGCTTACTGCCAAACTCTTTAACAGGAAGTTTGTACCAGTTTACACCCTTGCCAGCAGTTCACAAGCAAGCTTACCTCACTATAGAGATTCACCCATAGTCTCTTGAGTAATGTATTCCATCTAACATCTTTAAATTTTAAATCCATTTTAAAATTCCATTGGAAAGGGCTTAGTATCTTAAGGTTTGGTGGGCAGGGTGAGGGAATGATTAAGTTGTTTGACCTGTTCCAATTTTCAAATTGTAATTAATGAAGTTAAGACTCAGAGGTTAGTAATATTTGTGAGCCCTCGATCTGGTCTTTGCAGAGGGTGTGGACTTCACAATCAATTGTCCTCAAGGCCCTGAGAATGAATCCTTTCCCAGAAGGTCTGAGTGAACTCCCCGAAAAGGGAGGCACGGTAGCCCAGCAACACTTGAATGTCTAATTGGGGTAAGGTGGGGACATAGGGCGAAGGTGACAGAAGGGACATCGGAAATAAGGAAAACAGCACTAATATTAAAATCCCTGAGGGGTTTAACTAAATGTGGGGAGACAGACCATTCTGCTGCCAGTTCTAGGTCCTACAGAAGGCCTGGTGCAGTGGCTCTGACCTGTAATCCCAACACTCTGGGAGGATCACTTGAACCCAGAAATTTGAGAACTGCCTGGACAATAGCAAGACCGTATCTCTAAAAAATATTTTTAAATTTTGAAAGCTAATAAAAAGGTCCGCCAGGCATGGTGGCTCACACCTGTAATCCCAGCAATTTGTGAGGCTGAGGTGGGCGGATCACAAGGTCAAGTGATGGAGACCATGCTGGCCAATATAGTGAAACCCCATCTCTACTAAAAATACAAAAATTAGCTGGGTACGGTGGCGCACATCCCAGCTACTTGCGAGTCTGAGGCAGGAGAATTGCTTGAACCTGGGAGGCAGAAGTTGCAGTGAGCCGAGATCGTGCAACGGCACTCCGTCCTGGCAACAGAGCAAGACTTCGTCTCAAAAAAAAAAAAAAAAAGATCCTAGAGGCCACAAAATCATTCTTAAAGTCATTGTGCACTTTGCTTCCTTTGCTGTATGTTGTTTCCTTCGTAACTGATTTAGCACTTTACACACTCAGATGTTTAGTGATAGCAGCAATTATTAGATTCAATGACATAAAGTTGCCATTTCTGTCAATAAAGGTTCAATACCAGCTAATTTCATACAGTTCAACTTCACACCTGGGGAATTGTTTTTAATCATTAGGAGTCAATGGTCAAACTTTCTGATGAAGGCACCTGCAGCAAGGCCCGGTAAGCAGAGGTAGGTAGGATACAGTAGTTGGTTGTGTTTGTGACAGCAAAGCCACTAGAGGGAGCTCTAGCACTGACTCCTATATGGCGGTGTCTTATCCACGGATTCAAAACAAAACATACATCTAACGACTGCTTGTGTTTCTGAGCACTCCCTGCACTGTCCCAAGGTTTAGACATCATCATATCGATATCATTTATTGTTAACATGCATTAAGCTTCTTTGTGTCTGTCAGATATTCTTTCATTTCATACTTTCCACAAGTCTATCAAGATATTATTATTCCCACTTTTACTGATGAGGGAGGAGATTAAGGTTTACCGAAGTTAAGAGATTTTACAAAAGAAGAAATAACGCAGATATTTCATCTAGAGGCTCAGCCCCGTCTTCCCAACTCCATTAAAGATCTTCCTGCCCTCTTTTTTCTCTTTTCCTGCTGAGAATCCAGAGGAGATAAATCCTTGCTTTAAAAATGAGGAAAGAAAGAAAGAAGAATGAATTGTATTTCGTGTAAATTTTTCCTCAATAAATTTAAGATGTAAGGGAAAAACAGAAAGGGAAAGGAAACAAGAGAAGGGGGAAAGAAGGGGAGAAGAGAAGAGAGAGATGAGGAGAGGTGAGAGGAGGAGAGGGGAGGGGAGGGGAGGGAAAGAAAAGAGAAGAAAAGAAAAAAAGAAAATGAAAAGAAGAAAAGAAAAGAAAAAAGAGATGGCCAGGTATGATGGCTCATGCCTGTAATCCCAGCACTGTGGGAGGCCAAGGTGGGTGGATCACCTGAGGTCAGGAGCTCGAGACCAGCCTGGCTGACATGACAAAACCCCATCTCTACTAAAAATACCAAAATTATCCAGGTGTGGTAGTGCACACCTGTAATCCAAGCTACTCAGAAGACTGAAGCAGGAGAATCGCTTGAACCCAGGAGGCGGAGGTTGCAGTGAGCCAAGACTGTGGCACTGCACTCCAGTCTGGCAACAGAGCAAGAATCCATCACCAAAACAAAAAAGAAAAGAAAAAGGAGGCTGGGCATGGTGATGGGTGCCTGTAATACCAGCTACTTGGGAGGCTAAGGTGGGAGAATTGCTTGAGCCCAGGAGGAGGAGGTTGCAGTGAAGCAGGTTCTCAGCACTGCAATCCAGCCTGGGCGAGGGAGGGAGACTCCACCTGCAATAAATAAATAAATAAATAAATGAGAAAGAGCTGATGCTCATGTCCATAAAGTCCAAAAATGTTCCAATCTTGCCTGCTCATTGCTAAGGGAATACTTCATCCTGAAACACCCCATCTGCCCCCATACATTTCTTAGGCTACTGTTTCTATGACTCCTTTTCCCTCAAGCTTGCCCTAGATGGTTACTTGATCTCAGTTTCACCCTTACGCAAATTCAGAAGTGGAGGCAGAGACCAGAGAAAGATATTAGGAATCTCCATAACTCGAGAAGATGGTCACTAGACTTACCCAGGCTGGAGTGCAATGGCATGATCTTGGCTCACCACAACCTCCACCTCCTGGGTTCAAGCAATTCTCCTGCCTCAGCCTCCCGAGTAGCTGGGACTACAGGCGTGCGCTACCATGCCCAGCTAATTTTTGTATTTTTAGTGGAGACGGGGTTTCACCATGTTGACCAGGATGGTCTCGATCTCTTGACCTTGTGATTCACCCGCCTCGGCCTCCCAAAGTGCTGGGATTATAGGCATGAGCCACCGCTCCCGGCCACTAGACTTACTTTCATAGCAAAGTACGAGACATGTGCAAAGTACCTATGCACAGATTAAGAGCAAGGAGGCTCAAGGCATACAGCCATGTATTTAGACTTGGTTAAGTCTCTTAACCTCATCCATAAAATGTATAGAATAGGCGGGCACTTTAACATACAAAATTTATGTAATAGGCTCACTCCTGTAATCCCAGCACTTTGGGAGGCCGAGGCAAGTGGATCACTTGAGCCCAGGAGTTTGAGACCAGCCTGGGCAACATGGTGAAACCCTGACTCTACAAAATATGCCAAACATTAGGTGGACATGGGGGTGTGTGCCTGTAGTCCCAGCTACTCAGGAGGCTGAGGTGGGAGGATCACTTGAACCTGGGAGGTCGAGGCCACAGTGAGCTATGATCATGCCACTGCATTCCAATCTGGGAGACAGAGTAAGACCCTGTCTCAAAAAAAGAAAAAAAAATGTATGTAGTGAATGTAATAATGTCTATTTCATAGCATTGCTGTGGAGATTTAATTAGACAATGCATAGAAAAGTACTTAGCCCGGTGTTTGGTAGGAAATTTCAATTGATATAAACTAATACATATATTTTTAATACAACAATCGTATTTGTCCGTTTAGCATGGAACTTGGCATAGACACATGCTTTGCAAGCGTGCTTGTGGTTAACAGGAGGCTTGAATTAAACAGAGGCTAAGCAAATTGCCAAAGGTCCACAGCTTGTTTTACAACTACGAAATGTTTTCCAAAATATTTTCCGTTTTTCTGTGAGACTGAGAGATATTATCTTCAAATAGATTATCAGATGTGCACAGCAACGTCCACCCGCCTTGCACAAGAGTGAACGGCCTCCCAACAGCCATCAGAAAACCCCTGGTGTTGGTCAGTCCAAGAACAAAAACAATGCGGTCACACCCGGACCCTCAATTTAGGGGGCCTTAGAATTGGTTTCATTTAAATATTGTAATGTGACTCTGAGCAAGCAGCAACATTTTCTTTATGTTCTGTTTTTTAAAGGATACGGGAAAATTTACTTTGGGAAGCCAGGGCACTTGGCTAGAAAGGGAAGGAGGAAAGAGAGAAAGGAAAAGGGGAGAAAGAAAGCTGAGACCTGAGGTCCACGAGACCTTCGGGGAGAGATTTGAACCCTGGATTCCACTGTCCTTATTTTCTACTTCCTTTTTTTTAAAATTTAATTTTTATTTTTATTTTTGGAGTACATGTGCAGGATGTTATGTGGGTAAATGTGTGCCGTGGTGGTTTGCTGCACCAATCAACCCATCACCTAGGTATTAAGCCCAGCATGCACTAGCTATTTTTCCTAAGGGTGTCCCTCCTGCTACCTGACCCCCTGACAGCCTCCAGTGTGTTGTTCCCCTCCCTGTGTCCATGTGTTCTCACTTTCAGCTTCCACTTATAAGTGAAAACATTCGGTGTTTGGTTTTCTGTTCCCGAGTTAGTTTGCTGAGGAAAATGACTTCCAGCTCCATCCACGTCCCTGCAAAAGACATGATCTCATTCCTTTTCATGGCTGCATAGTATTCCATTCCATAGCATATATGTACCACATTTTCTTTATTCAGTCTATAGTTGATGGGCATTTGGGTCGATTCCATCCTTCTTTTCTATTTTTTTTGTTTTTGAGATGGAGTTTCACTCTTGTTGCCCAGGCTGGAGTGTAGTGGTGTGACCTCCGCTCACTGCAACCTCCACCTCCCTCCACCTGAGGTGATTCTTCTGCCTCAGCCTCCCAAGTAGCTGGGATTATAGGGATCTGCCAACATGCCTGGCTAATTTTTGTATTTTTAGTAGTGACAGGGTTTCACCAAGTTGCCAGGCTGGTCTCAAACTCCTGACATCAGGTGATCCACCTGCCTCAGCCTCCCAAAGTGCTGGGATTACAGGCATGAGCCACTGCACCCAGCCAATTCCATCCTTATTTTCAAAAGTGGCTCACACCTGTAATCCCAGCACTTTGGGAGACCCAGGCAGGTGAATCACTTGAGGTCATGAGTTCGAGACAAGCCTGGCCAACATGGCAAAACCTCATCTCAAGTAAAAATACAAAAATTAGCCTGGCATGGTGACATGTGCCAGTAATCTTAGCTACTCGGGATGCTGAGGTGGGAGGATCCCCTGAGCCTGGGAGGTCAAGGCTGAAGTGAGGTGTGATTGTACTACTGCACTCCAGCCTGGGTGACAGAGTGAGATCCTGTCTCAAAAAAAAAAAAAAAATTGTCTGGGACATGGTTAGGACTATGCACTTTTTGATACGGAACACATTTATGTCTCCCTGTAGTTTTTTAGCCCATTGGCCCAGTTTCTGATTTGAAGAACAAAATAGAATACATTCTTCTCTTTTCAGACCCATGACTATCTTGCTCTTCTCTGGGTCACAGTTCCTCTTAAAATGTGATGAAAACAAAGATTCAGGGTCAGTGCTGTCAAAATTCAGATGAGCATTGGGCTTAGCAAATGCATAGATTAATCTTGACAAGAGCAAATTTAGTAGATTGAAATGTGTTTTAATGTAAAGAATACAGACAATTCAAGGAACTTTGCCCCCAAGGAGAGCTAGATATGACATGACAGTGATCCCAACTCTCAGGGCAGTTATAACATGTTTGAAATGACTTCTGTACATTTTTTACTTGTTTATTTTCTATCTCTCCCACGAGGTTATAAGCTTGGGCAGCAGGACTTAGCCTCCTTCACCATTATATTCTCAGTCCCTGGCACATAGTGGAGGCTCAATTAATATTTGTTGGATAAATGATAAAAAAAATTTTAAAATTATACTTTAAGTTCTAAGGTACATGTGCAGAACATGCAGGCTTGTTACACAGGTATACATATGCCATGGTGGTTTGCTGCATCTATTCCCTCATCATCTACATTAGGTATTTCTCCTAATGCTATCCATCCTCAATTCCCCCACCCGCTGCTATCCCTCCCCTAGCCTCCTACCCGCCGACAGGTCCCAGTGTGTGATGTTCCCCTCCCTGTGTCCATGTGTTCTCACTGTTCAACACCCACTTATGAGTGAGAACATACAGTGTTTGGTTTTCTGTTCTTGTGTCAGTTTGCTGAGAATGATGGTTTCCAGCTTCATCATGTCCCTGCAAAGGACATTAAATCATCCTTTTTTTATAACTGCATAGTATTCTATGGTGTATATGTGCCACATTTTCTTTATCTAGTCTATCTTTAATGGGTATTTGGGTTGGTTCAAAGTCTTTGCTATTGTGAACAGTGCCACAATAAACATACATGTGCATGTGTCTTTATAACAGAATGATTTACAATCCTTTGGGTATATTCCCAGTAATAGGATTGCTGGATCAAATGGTATTTCTAGTTCTAGATCCCTGAGGAATTGCTACACTGTCTTCCACAATGGTTGAACTAATTTACACTCCCACCAACAGTGTAAAAGCATTCCTATTTCTCCACATCCTCTCCAGCATCTGTTGTCTCCAGATTTTTTAATGGTCACCATTCTAACTGGCATGAGATGGTATCTCAATGTGGTTTTGATTTGCATTTCGCTAATGACCAGTGATGATGAGCATTTTTTCATATGCTTGTTGGCTGCATAAATGTCTTCTTTAGAAAAGTGTCTGTTCATATCCTTCGCCCACTTTTTGATGGGGTTGTTTTTTTCTTGTAAATTTGGTTAAGTTCTTTATAGGTTCTGGTTGTTAGCCCTTTGTTAGATGGGTAGATTGCATTCTGTTGGTTGCTGGTTCACTCTAATGATAGTTTGTTTTGCTGTACAGAAGCTCTGAAGTTTCATTAAATCCCATTTGTCTATTTTGGCTTTTGTTGCCATTGCTTTTGGTGTTTTAGTCATGAAGTCCTTGCCTATGCCTATGTCGTGAATGGAATTGCCTAGGTTTTCTTCTAGGGTTTTTATGGTGTTAGGTCGTATGTTTAAATCTTTAATTCCTCTGAAGTTAATTTTTGTATAAGGTGTAAGGAAGGGATCCAGTTTCAGCTTTCTGCATATGGCTAGCCAGTTTTCCCAATACCATTTATTAAATAGGGAAGGCTTTCCCCATTACTTGTTTTTGTCAGGTGTGTCAAAGATCCGATGGTTGTAGGTAGATGTGTCTTGTTACTTCTGAGGCCGCTGTTCTTTTCCATTGGTCTATATCTCTGTTTTGGTACCAGCACTATGCTGCTTTGATTACTGTAGCCTTGTAGAATAGTTTGAAGTCAGGTAGCATGATGCCTCCAGCTTTGTTATTTTGTTGCTGTTGTTATTTGTTTGTTTGTTTGCTTAGGATTGTATTGACTATGTGGGCTCTCTTTTGGTTCCATATGAAGTTTAAGGTGGTTTTTCCAGTTCTGTGAAGAAAGTCAATGGTAGCTTGAATGGGGATAGCATTGAATCTATAAATTCAGTATAGCCATTTTCACAATATTGATTCTTCCTAACCATGAGTATGGAATGTTTTTCCATCTGTTTGTGTCCTCTCTTATTTCCTTGAGCACTAGTTTACAGTTCTCCTTGAAGAGGTTGTTCACATCCCTTGTTAGTTGTATTCCTAGGTATTTTATTCTCTTTGTAGCAATTGTGAATGGGAGTTCACTCATGATTTGGCTCTCTATTTGTCTGTTAGTGGCATATAGGAATGCTTGTGATTTTCACACATTGATTTTGTATCCTGAGACTTTGCTGAAGTTGCTTATCAGCTTAAGTAGATTTTGGGCTGAGATGATGGGGTCTTGTAAATATACAATCATGTCATCTGTAAGTAGAGACAATTTGACTTCCTTTTTTCCTAATTGAATACCCTTTATTTCTTTTTCTTGCCTGATTGCCAGTATTTTATTGAAGATTTTCACATCAGTGTTCATCATAGATATGGGCCTGAAATTTTCTTTTTTAGTTGTGTCTCTGCCAGGTTTTAGTATCAAGATGATGTTGGTCTTATAAAATGAGTTAGGGAGGATTCCCTCTTTTTGTATTGTTTGGAATAGTTTCAGAAGGAATGATACCAGGTACCGCTTGGTATCTCTAGTAGAATTCAGCTGTGAACCCGTCTGGTCCTGGACTTTTTTTGGTTGGTAGGCTATTAATTGCTTCCTCAACTTCAGACCTTGTTATTGGTCTATTCAGTTATTCAACTTCTTCCTGGTTTATTCTTGGAATGGTGTAAGTGTCCAGGAATTTGTCCATTTCTTATAGATTTATGGTTTATGTGCATAGAGGTGTTTGTAGTAATCTCTGATGGTAGTTTGTATTTCTGTGGAATCGGTGGTGACATCCCCTGTATCATTTTTTATTGCATCTATTCAATTCTTCTCTCTCTTCTTTTTTATTAGTCTGGCTAGTGGTCTATCTATTTTGTTGATTTTTTCAAGAAAACCAGCTCCTAGATTTATTGATTTTTTAAAGTACTTTTTGTGTCTTTGTCTCCTTCAGTTCTGCTCTGATCTTAGTTATTTCTTGTCTTCTGCTAGCTTTTGAATTTGTTTGATCTTGCTCCTCTAGTTAGTTCTTTTAATCGTGACATCAGGGTGTCAGTTTTGATCTTTCCTTCCTTCTCATGTGGGCATTTAGTGCTATAAATTTCCCTCTAGACACTGCTTTAAATGTGTCCCAGAGATTCTGGTACGTTGTGTGTTTGTTCTCATTGTTTTCGAAGAACATCTTTATTTCTGTCTTCATTTCATTTCATTATTTATCCAGTAGTCATTCAGGAGCAGGTTGTTGAGTTTCCATGTACTTGTGTGGTTTTGAGTAAGTTTTTTAATCCTGAGTTCTAATTTGATTGCCCTGTCATCTGAGACACTGTTTGTTATGATTTCTGTTCTTTTGCATTTGCTGAGGAGTGATTTACTTCCAATTATGTGGTCAGTTTTAGAGTAAGTGTGATGTGGTGCTGAGAAGAATGTATATTCTGTGGATTTGGGGTGAAGAGTTCTGTAGATGTCTATCAGGTCTGCTTTGTTCAGATCTGAGTTCAAGTCCTGGATTTCCTTGTTAATTTTCTGTCTCATTGATCTATCTAATAATGACAGTGGAGTGTTAAAGTCTCCCACTATTATTGTGTGGGAATCTAAGTCTCTTTGTAGATCTTGAAGAACTTGCTTTATGTATCTGGGTGCTCCTGTATTGAGTGCATATATATTTAGGATCGTTAGCTCTTCCTGTTGCATTTATCCCTTTACTACTATTTACCTGTCTTTGTCTCTTTTGATCTTTGTTGGTTTAAAGTCTGTTTTATTAGAGACTAGGATTGCAACCCCTGCTTTTTTCTTTCTCTCTGTTTGCTTGGTAAATCTTTATTTTGAGCCTATATGTATCTTTTCACATGAGATGGGTCTCCTAAATACAGCACACTGATGGCTCTTGACTCTTTATCCAGTTTGCCAGTCTGTGTCTTTTACTAGGGGCGTTTAGCCCATTTACATTTAAGGTTAATATTGTTATGTGTGAATTTGATCCTGCCATTTTGATGCTAGCTGGTTGTTTTGCCCATTAGTTTATGCAGTTTCTTCATAGTATTGATGGTCTTTACAATTTGGTATGCTTTTGCGGTGGCTGGTACTGGTTGTTCCTTTCCATGTTTAATGTTTCCTTCAGGAGCTCTTGTAAAGCTGGCCTGGTGGTGCCAAAATCTCTCAGCAGTTGCTTGTCTGCAGAAGATTTTATTTCTTCTTCACTTATGAAGCTTAGTTTGGCTGGATATGAAATTCCGTGTTGAAAATTCTTTTCTTTAAGGATGTTGAATATCGGCCCCCCCTCTCTTCTGGCTTGTAGAGTTTCTGCTGAGAGATCTGCTGTGAGTCTGATGGGCTTTGCTTTGTGGGTAACCTGACCTTTCTCTCTGGCTGCCTTTAGCATTTTTTTCCTTCATTTCATCCCTGGTGAATCTGACAATTATGTGCCTTGGGGTTGCCTTTCTTGAGGAATATCTTTGCAGTGTTCTCTGTATTTCCTGAATTTGAATGTTGGCCTGACTTGCTAGATTGGGCAAATTCTCCTGGATCATATCCTGAAGAATGTTTTCCAACTTGGTTTCATTCTCCCCATCACATTCAGGTACACTGATCATAGATTTGGTCTTTTCACATAATCCCATCTTTCTTGGAGGCTTTATTCATTTCTTTTCACTCTTTTTTCTCTAATCTTGCCTTCTCACTTTATTTCATTGAGTTGATCTTCAGTCTTTGATATCCTTTCTTCCACTTGATTGATTCAGCTCTTGAAACTTGTGTATGCTTCATGAAGTTCTCATGCTGTGTTTCACAGCTCCATCAAGTCGTTTATGTTCTTCTCTTTGCTAGTTATTCTGGTTAGCATTTCATCTAACATTTTTTCAAGGTTCTTAGTTTCCTTGCATTGGGTTAGAACGTGCTCCTTTAGCTCAGTGAAGTTTGTTATTACCTACCTTCTGAAGCCTGCTTCTGTCAATTTATCAGACTCATTCTCTATCCAGTTTTGTTCCCTTGCTGGTGAGGAGTTGTGATCCCTTGGAGAAGAGGCGTTCTGGTTTTTGGCAATTTCAGCCTTTTTGCACTGGTTTCCTCCCATCTTGGTGGATTTTTCTACCTTTGGTCTTTGAAGTTGTTGACTTTTGGATGGGGTCTCTGAGTGGACATCATTTCTGTTGATGATGAAGCTATTTCTTTCTGTTTTTTAGTTTTCCTTCTAACAGTCAGGTCCCTCTGCTGCAGGTCTGCTGGAAGTCCACTCCAGACCCTGCTTGCCTGGAAATCACCTACAGGGTCTATAGAACAGAAAAGATTGCTGCCTGTTCCTTTCTCTGGTAGCTTCATCCCATAAGGGTACCCACCAGATGTCAGCCAGAGCTCTCCTGTATGTGGTGTCTCCGTTGGAAATGTGAAGATCACTCAATTTCTGGATTGCTCTCACTAGGAGCTGCAGACTAGAGCTGTTTCTATTCGACCATCTTGGCCAGAAGATTGAATAATGCATTTTGATATAATACCTGCTGTAATTGAAAACTGGAAAATTCTGGATCTTGCCATTTTGGGTTCAAAAAAAATTTTTTTAGGCCAGGTGTGGTGGCTCACGCCTGTAATGTCAGCACTTTGGGAGGCTGAGGCAGGCAGATCACCTGAGGTTGGGAGTTGGAGACCAGCCTGACCAACATGGAGAAACCTCATCTCTACTAAAAATACAAAAATCAGCTGGGCGTGGTGGCGCACACCTGTAATCCCTGCTACTCGGGAGGCTGAGGTGGGAGAATCACTTGAACCTGAGAGGCAGAGGTTGCAGTGAGCCAAGATCACACCACTGCACTCCAGTGGGTAACAGAGTCAGACTCTGTCAAAAAAAAAAAAAAAAATTGATTCTAGAAATGGAGTCTTGCTATGTTGCCCAGGCTGGACATGAACTCCTGGGCTTAAGGGATCCTTTCACCCCAGCCTTCTAAGTACGCAGGTGTACACCACTGTGCCTAGCTAGAATCTTAATGTCTTAAACAAGAAAGGCATACCTTTTAAGAAACTCTGATGGAACAGTGTCTTTGTTTTACGATAGAAAGCCTCTACCTTGGCCAGGTGTGGTGGCTCATGTCTGTAATCCCAGCACTTTGGGAGGCCAAGATGGGAGGATCATTTGAAGCAGGAGTTTGAGATCAGCTGGGCAACATAGAGATCCTAACTCTATTTAAAAAAAAAAAAAAAAAGTCTTCCCCTTAACGTAGATTAATGAGGCTTCAGGATACACCTCTGCATAGTTTGGGTCATCAAAGAAGCACAATCCAAGATGGGATTGGACATGAGAGAGATTTACAGTGGGAATGTCTGTGAAGGATAAAGGGGAGGGAGCCAGAGAAAGTGAGAAGAACCTTCCCACAGCACGCAGAGATTACACCTGTGATGAGAGAGGGGAAGGTGAGAGATTGGGTGGGAAGAGTCTGAGGGTGCAGCACAGTTCTAAAAAACCTTGAGTCGGGAGTTCTTTATTTGGGTGAGGGAGTGGAAAGGATCTCACTCTGTTACCCGGGCTGGAGTGCAGTGGCTGCGATCACGGCTCACTGCAGCCTCAGCCTCTAGTGCTCAGGTCTCACCTCGGCCTCTTCAGTGCCTGGGACTACAGGCATGCACACCACACCCAGCTACTTTTTTGGTATTTTTTTGTAGAGATGGGGTCTCGCCATGTTGCCCAGGCTGGTCTTGAATTCCTGAGCGCAAGATCCTCCCACCTTGGCCTCTCAAAGTGCTGGGATTACAGGCGTGTAATCCTGCATCTGGCCAAATGGGGAGTTCTCTATAAAAGTTGCCCATTAAAGGAGTCTTGCAGGAATGGGCCTACATGAGTATCCTCTCCTTGCTCAGTCAGGCTGGGGGCAACCTGTAGGCAGGGTGGTCTTCAAGAAAGTGAATCCAGGGGTCTGCAGCTGGGGCTGTCAGTCAGTCATGCTCCCCACAGCACAAGAGTTGAGCAGTGGAGACTCATGTTGCCACAGTTCACCCCTGTGTCACACAGATCGACTTTTCCATGCAGACTGGGGAGCTCCTCTTCTCTTCCGGAGGGAAAGCCCTATAGCTCCAGTTGGTCTCATGTTCATTTTCTCTTTCCATCCCTGCCCCCCACTTTTTTTTGAGACAAGTCTTGCTCTGTCGCCTAGGCTGGAGCACAGTGGTGCAATCTTGGCTCACTGAAACCTCTGCCTCCCAGGTTCAAGCGATCCTCCTGCCTCAGCCCCCCAGTAGCTGTGATTACAGGCACACGCCAGCATACCTGGGTAATTTCTGTATTTTTAGTACAGATGGGGTTTTGCTATGTTGGCCAGGCTGGTCTCGACCTCCTGACCTCAGGTGACCCACCCACCTTGGCCTCCCAAAGTGCTGGGATTACAGGCGTGAGCCACCGTGCCCAGCTTTCTCTGCCCGTTTTAAATTCCCTTCACCTTAGGTTCTCACCTTGGCAGTTCTCAGTGCTTACCTTGTTATATGACCCAAACTGTCACTCCTGAGAGCCTGAGTTCCTGACAGTCTTGCTGTTTTGAGACTGGGGTTTGCTATGTATGTCCATACACAGTTACAGTGGGGCAAGGGAGTGCCAGGAGGTGCCCAACTGGGTCACATAGGCTCCACATAAATTCTTTCCTGACCCCATGTGTAAGCACAGCCCTACTTCTTCCTGCTGAGGAGAGTCAATTACTCCTGCCACAGTGGTGACTCTTTCTCATTTGCTGGTCTCACAGGAGTTCATAATACCCTGGCAATAACTGCAGCTTGCGATTCAGTGTTCCCTGGCAAAAGTGTACCCACTTTGGATCTCCAATTCTGCAGAGCCCAGAGTTGTAGGGATGGGAAGCACAAAATCCCCCAGTGGGTCATTGTGAGTGATGGTAGGTAAGGCCACTCCTGCTTCCATTCCCTGGGTTCCCAGACCCATTTATTCCTTCTTTGGGGAACACAGCACCACATAGACATCTCTGATTTAATGCACAGTCCTCATCCTGAAGACGCCACTCCATATTTGCATAGTGCTGCCTCTGAGCTGGTACTTGAGTTTTCTTTAGAAGCCATGCTGTTGCATCCAGCTGCTTCTGGATGGTGCGATGCATGATATGACCAGTAGATCCCATGGTCATGGGCCCACTCCTGCACCTCCTTTGTTATAAGCGGGTCCCCTGGTCAGATGCTTTGTCATAAGTGATTTCATGCCTATGGAACAGGCATTGTATAAGACCCTGGATAGTGATGCTGGCTGAGGATTTTTGGGCAGAAAGCCAAATTTATACTCAGAATGTATATCTATCCCTTTAAGAATCAACCACTGGCCCTCCAGGATGAAGGGTGCCCAATGTAGTAGGCTTGCCATAAAGCGACCAGTTGTCTTGCTCAAGGAATAGTGCCAAATCGAGGGCCTGTTGTTAGTCCGTTTTGCTGACAGCTGGACATTCAAAGTCAGCAGTAGCTAAACCGGCCTTGGTAAGTGAGAGTTCATGCATCGGGATGATGCACAGACTCCATTTCCGCCACCATGGCTGTTCCATTCATGTCCCCATTATGCCTGTTGTGAGGTGGCTGATGATGAAGATTGGCTAAGGTCACCCGGCTAAGTCATTTTGCCTACTTGGCTGATCAGTACCTTTTCCATGGGAGATGCTGTCTGGTAGTTGTTAACATGTGACACAAAAATTGTCATACTCCATGGCCGTTCCTGTATGTCCAGCCACATACCTCTATTCCTACTTTATGACTTGGTGGATCTGACAGAAGCCAGTTCATAGTCAGCAGTTCTGGGGGTGTGGTTACGTAGTAACCATATTCAAGCATTCTCTCCGCCAGAGCCCAGTAAAATGTGAGAAAAGGGCTGGCATGGCCGGGCGCAGTGGCTCATGCCTGTAATCCCAGCACTTTGGGAGGCCGAGGCAGATGGATCATGAGGTCAGGAATTTGAGACCAGCCTGGCCAATATGGTGAAACTCCATCTCTACTAAAAATACAAAAATTAGTCGGACATGATGGCACATGCCTGTAATCCCAGCTCCTCAGGAGACTGAGGCAGGAGAATCACTTGAACCCAGGAGGTGGAGATTGCAGTGAGCCAAAATTGCGCCACTAAACTCCAGTTTGGATGATAGAGCGAGACTCCGTCTCAAAAAAAAAAAAAAGCAAGAAAGAAAGAAAAGAAAAGGAAAGAGCTGGCATAAATCAAGGAATCAAATCAATTTAGACCCTATGTCCGATAATCCTTGAAATGACTAGGCATTCCCCTTTCTCTGTTTTATCACCTGAGTAAATGGCCAGAGATCTCTCTGAGGAATGGCTGTAAGGATTATTATAGTAGATATTTGCTGCGGTGTGGCAGGCTCTGTCTCCCTAGGGACCTGGCCACCTCTTCAGTCGATGAGCTGCAGATTTGCAAACTAGCTGAGGGATCCATTTCCATGGCCATAGCCTCCCACCAGGTCCCCTGAAGCCTACTTATATCACTATTGTATCTTGTGAGTATGGGAACATTGAAGGGATGTGGCTTTTGATTGTAGCGATCTCCCTCAGCCTCCTGCCCCTCCCTTCCTGCCTTTTTCTAGTGTCGATAGTATGCTGCACCCTCTGCGCTACCCATCACTCTTACCCCTAGGGACAGCATGCTCTACTGTCTCACAGCTCCCTTCAGTCAGGCCCTCTGGCTGCAGCCCGATCTTGCCAGTCATTCTGGTGATTGTGGCTGCCTGGCTTCTGACACTTACGTGCCACCACCTGACCTCTATTACTCTAGGGCCTCATATTCCCATGGATATTAATGAGTCTAGCTCTGCCGCTGCCACTTCCGCCATTGGCCCTGACTTGCAGAGGAGGGCCACCACTGCTTAGTGATACTGGTGCCCCTCTCAAGTCCTGAAGGCGTTGGTGAACAGCGTGTCCTCTGGGTCCTTGTGGGTCAATTTTCCTCAGCTGCTTCATTCTTTTCTCTGCCATCTGCCAGGGCAACTCAAGCATTTCCACTTTGCTCAGCATTGCCTAACATTGCAGCAGGCTTCTAAGAGCCACTTTAGCAGTGAGTTTCACTCATCCTCTGTGGTCCTTATCAGGGGCCTGTGTTCCCCCCAGAATTGTCCCCTAGTGAAGGAAGTCGTGCTTTTCTAGTCTTATTTTCTGGCCTCCTTGACCAAGTACTCTCGAATCTGATTCCAAAGTTTTCCCCTGGTTCCTGCTATTCTTACAGGTCCTTAGATAGATAATCTTTTTTCTCTATCAGGCCCAGCACACCCCTGTCTTGATTATACCAAGTTTGGTTATTGGCTTGGGAGATAGTAGAGGAATTGGGAGCAGCTCCTGAGAGAGCAACCTGTTCCCTTTCTGGAGAGGGATGCATTTTAATGGCTACAACCTCCCACCAGGTCCCCTGAAGCCAGCCTGTGAAAGTACTAGCTCTTACTATGAAATGAGGGGCCAGCCCGGCAGGCCTGGAGGGTTCAGAGGGCTCTTCCAAGTCAACATCCTGAGGGGCATGCATTCAGATGCTCCCATCCTATGTTTCAGAGTCCCGGATTCCTCCAAACAGGACCCTGACCTGAGCGTAACTGACTTGCTTTAGCTCAGCATTCAGGTGTCTCTGGAGCTCTAGGACTATCAGATCCTCAGTCTGTTGCTCAGCTGTGGCAATTCTTCCACTGCAGGAGTGGAGGACCCTTTTTTAAGCTACCAAACAGGTTCTCTAGCTCTCACAGCCTCTATCGCTTGTTGTCACTTGGTAGGATGTCAATACAACTTAGCAGTAATCAGTCAACTCTGCCCTCCCTGTAGCTATCATTCCCCCACCACCATAGCTCTCCAGTGCCTGGATCTCTGCACCTGCACTGCATTCTCCTCCACCAGGACATCTTCCCAAATCACCAATGATGAAATCTTTAGCAGTTGCACCACCACCTTGTGTCAGGGACTATCCATGCCCCACGTACCATTCAGGGTAGCATCCTCTTAGTCTACTGGGCAGAAAGGGAACCCGTCTCCAAACCCCATCTTACCCTTGTTTTCTCAGACCACTCCTGGCATTACTTGGGTTAGTTTGAGTTCTTTGGGAAGCAGAAGCTAAGATCGGATTGGATGTCCAGGAAACTCCATGGGGAACACTTGTGCAGGTTAAAGAAGAGGGAGCCGGAATAGGCAGGGAGAGCCTTCAGATGCAATGCAGGTCTGACCTCTGTGAGGGAAGTTGGGAAGGAGGGAGAATCTGATAGGAGACTCCCAGGCTACAGTCACAAGAACTGCTCAGCCTGGTTGATGGGGCATCCTTGAGCCAAAGTTCCTCATTAAAAGAGTCTGTATTAGTGCAGAATGGGTCTGTATTAGTGTGCCCCGCTTGCTCAGTCATTGGCTAGCAGCTTGTAGAAAGTGTGTTCTGTAAATGAGATGGGGGTGGGTCCAGGGGTCTGCTGCTGTGTCCATCAGTCGATTATGCTCTCCGCAGCAGGAGAGCTGAGGGATCCATGTCCATGGCCATAGCCTCCCACCAGCTCCCCTGAAGCCTACTTATATCACTATTGTATCTTGTGAGTCTGTGTCTTGTGAGTCATAGAATAAGGAAGCCAGATCTAACCTCAGAGATGATTTCATGTGATGTCTTCATTTTAATGAGGAAGGAAGAGACACTTGGAAATTTAAAATAAACTTTCCCAAGGCACATGCATTTTTGATTGGACCTTTTTAATTTGTGTGAAGATATTCCACGCATTGCTGCACATTTGGCATTTCTGGCCCCAGGGACTAGATGCCAGTAGTCCCTCCCCCGCCACCTCCTGCATCATGACAAACCAAATTGCTGCCCCACCACCTCATTTCTAAAAGCTCCCTGGAGGCAATAAAGTCCCAAGTAGTACCACTGAACAGCTCATTGATCTCAAAGTCAGATTTAATATCCAGATACCCCTGTATAATGCGCTTCCAAAACATCAAGACAGCCATGAAAACAAAAAATGCCTCAGGGAGCCGCAACCCTTCCTACTTCAGAGAGTACTCTGCACCTCTAGCATTTATCTTGTTTTTTGTTTGTTTGTTTTGAGATGGAGTCTCGCTCTGTCATCCAGGCTGGAGTGCAGTTGCATGATCTCAGCTCACTGCAACCTCCGCCTTCTGGATTCAAACAATTAGTGTCTCAGCCTCTCAAGTAGCTGGGATTACAGGCCAGCACCACCATGCCCGGCTAATTTTTGTATTTTTAGTAGAGACGGAGTTTCACCATGTTGGCCAGGTTGGTCTCAAAGTCTTGACCTCAAGTGATCCACCCACCTCAGCCTCCCCAAGTACTGAGATTACAGGCGTGAGCCACCATGCATGGCCCATAGCATTTATTTTTATTTTATTTATTTATTTTTGAGACGGAGTCTTGCTGTGTTGCCCACACTGGAACGCAGTGGCACAGTCTTGGCTCTCTGCAACCTCTGCCTCCTGGGTTCAAGAGATTCTCTTGCCTGTCTTCTGAGTAGCTGGGACCACAGGTGCATGCCACCATGCCCGGCTAATTTTTGTATTTTTGGTAGGCACAGGGTTTCGCCATGTTGGCCAGCCTGGTTTCAAATTCCTCACCTCAAGCGGTCTGCCTGCCTCAGCCTCCCAAAGTGCTGGGATTACAAGCGTAAGCCACTGCACCCAAGTGCCCACAGCATTTATCTTGCATATATAAGCTCCTTAGACATCCTGGTTAGGAGACCCATTGTAGGCGATTTGGTCGTAGTTCAAATTGCCTTCCTAGTTTCTTCATATGAGTGAATGAAATGCACTTCAGCACCAAACCATTGCTTTCCATCCTGTTCCCAGCTGCTCTTCCATGTCTCTATTCCCATCTTCCCCTTCTAAAAGATGATGTTCCTCTGCAGCTAGTTGTTCAAGCTAAAAACTGGAGAACCTTCCTCTATTCTTCTGGGGCTTTAAATTTTATTTATATTATTTTTGAGGTAGGGTCTCTCTGTTGCTTAGGCTGGAGTGCAATGGCACGATCATGGCTCACTGCAGCCTTGACCTCCTGGGCTGAAGTCATCCTCTCATATCAGCCTCCCAAGTAGCTAGGACTACAGGTGTATGCCACCACACCTTAATGTTTTTTAAAAAAATATTTTGTAGAGACAGGTTCCCGCTTTGTTCCTCATGCTGGTTTTGAACTCCTGGGCTCAAGTGATCCTCTTACCCTGGCCTCACAAAGTGCTGGGATTACAGGTATGAGCCACTGTGCCCAGCCCAATTCTTCTCTTTTTCTTACACCTCAAATCCAATCCATAAGCAAATTCAGTTGTCTCTGTCTCCAAAATCTAATCAATGTCTATCTACTTCTCTCTATGCCCACAGCTACTGCATGTCCAAGCCACCATCATCTCACTCATACTGTGTTGTAAAGGAAGCAGAGAACATAGATAGAAGGCTATCTATGTTCTCTGCTTCCTTTACAATACAGCACCCAGAATATATTTTCTTTCTTTCTCTTTTTTTTTTTTGAGATGGGGTTTTGTTCTTGTTTCCCAGGCTGGAGTGCAATGGCCTGATCTCAGCTCACTGCAACCTCCGCCTCCCAGGTTCAAGTGATTATCCTGCCTTAGTCTCCCAAGTAGCTGAGATTACAGGCACCTGTCATCACGCCCAGCTAATTTTTTTTGTATTTTTAGTAGAGATGGGATTTCACCATGTTTGCCAGGCTTGTCTCAACCTCCTGACCACAGGTGATCCACCCATCTTGGCCTTCCAAAGTCTTGGGATTACAGTGTGAGCCACCATGCCCGGCCAAAATATTTTCTCTTTTTCTTTTTTTTTTTTTTGTGACTGAGTTTCACAGTTTTGTTCCCTCTTGTTACCCAGGCTGGAGTGCAATGGTGCAATCTCGGCTCACTGCAACCTCCGCATCCTGGGTTCAAGCAATTCTCCTGCCTCAGCCTCCCGAGTAGCTGGGACTACAGGTGCCCACCACCACGGCCGGTTAATTTTTGTATTTTTAGTAGAGACGGGGTTTTACCATGTTGGCCAGCCTGGTCTCGAACTTCTGACCTCATGTGATCCACCTGCCTCAGCCTCCCAAGGTGCTGGGATTAGAGGCATCAGCCACCACGCCCAGCCTATTTTCTTAAATATAAATCAGATTACGTCTGATATTAAAACCCCTACTTCCCTAAAATGAAATCTACATGCTTTACCAAGCCTTCAAAGGCCCTCATGATCTCCCCTGCCAGTTTGCTGATCTTGGCCCATGCCCCTGCCTTGCTCGGTCACTATACACCACCAGCTCTGCTGACTCTTGCTCTGTCCCTTAAATATGCCAAGCTCAGTCCTGAGGTCTGTTGCTGTTCATTCTGCCTGGAATATTCTCCCACGTTCTCTCTCAACTGGCTCCTTGATTCAGGTCTCAATTCAAATGTCATCTCTCAATGAGGCTTTCCTTGACCACGAAAACTAAAGCAGCCTCCACACCACCACATCCTCTAGCATATTACCTGCTCTGTTTAATTTCTTCATATCACTTACCATTATGCAACATCATTTTATTTCTTCTCTCCTCCATCTAGAATGTAAGTTTCATCAGAGAAGGGGCGATGTCTGTTTTGCTCATGGCTGCATCCCTAGCACCCACCCCAGCTGGGCATAGAGTGGGTTCTTAACAACATGTGTATTACGTGAATGAACAGTACCTTTGATGTACATGGTCCCCTGATAGCTAATGTCATTGCCAATTCATTGACTTCTATCTTTTGGCTTTCAATATACAGTATCCCAAATGTTGGGGTTTGTTGTTCTATACCCTGTCAGTTTTAAGTATTGACTTCAGCTCTCAACTGATAGACAGTATTTGCTGCTTGGCAATGGAGTCTGCATAATTGCAAAAGAGAATCTTTATAAACAAAAAGCCGACGGTCCCTTGCCCTCTGATAACTACTGTATTAACTTTATTGGATTGGGGACTGATTCTTTTTCATTAGCCCCTTAAATTCAGTAAAGGCCTCCTCTCCCTAACACATTTCTACAAGCTACCATCTCCAACAGAGAAACACACGTTTCTCTGATGGTAGCTTGAAGAAAACAATGTGGTTATGTCTTAACTTTCTTTTTCTGAGAGCGAGTCTCACTCTGTTGCCCAGCCTGGAGTGCAATGGCACAATCTCGGCTCACTACAACCTCCGCCTCCCAGGTTCAAGCGATTCTCCTGCCTCAGCACCCCCTAGTAGCTGTGATTAGAGGCACATGCCACCATGCCCGGCGAAATTTTGTATTTTTAGTAAGGACAGGGTTTTGCCATGTTGGCCAGGCTGGTCTTGAACTCCTGACCTCAAGGTGATCTACCTGCCTCGGCCTCCAATAGTGCTGGGATTACAGGGGTGAGCCATCACGCCCGGCCTAATTTTTTTATTTTTAGCAGAGATAGGGTTTCACCACTTTGGCCAGGCTGATCTCAAACTCCTGATCTCAAGTGATCCACTCACCTCAGTATCCCAAAATGCTAAGATTACAGGTGTGAGCCACTGTGCCCAGCCTACTTTTGGGGTATATATATTTTTTTCTTTTCTTTTTTTTTTTTTTGAGACAAAGTTTCACTCTTGTTGCCCAGGCTGGAGTGCAGTGGCGTGATATTGGCTCACCACAACCTCCAGCTCCTGGGTTCAAGTGATTCTCCTGCCTCAGCCTCCTGAGTAGCTGGGATCACAGGCGTGTGCCACCATGCCTGGCTAATTTAATACTTTTTTTTAGTAGAGACGGGATCTCCATGTTTGTCAGGCTAGTCTCAAACTCCTGATCTCAGGTGATCCACCCACCTCAGCCTCCCAAAGTGCTGTGATTACAGGTGTGAGCCACTGTGCCTGGCCTGGAATATATGTTTAATAATCTCAAACTAAACTGGCATACATAAGTAGTAGAAGGTAGACTACAAATATCTAGAGAACCAGAAAAAAAAAAAGCCTTGTCAATGAATAGAGAAAAATTTCTGTCTTCAACTTGGAGACTGCGTTAGGAGGGCACTGCGGGGAGGATTTCTTTTTGCACCAATGACTGATACCTAAAGGACAGAAGAGTTGGCCGGGCATGGTGGCTCATGCAAGCTCAATTGCTTGAACTCAGGAGGCGAAGGTTACAGTGAAGCGAGATCGGCCACTGCACTCCAGCCTGGGTAATAGAGTGAGACTCCCCATCAAAAAAAAAAAAAAAAGAAAAAGAAAAAAAGAATAGAAGAGTCTTTTGGCCAGGCATGGTAGCTCACGCCTGTAATCCCAGCACTTTGGGAGGCTGAGGCAGGAGGATCACTTGAGGTCAGGAGTTTGAGACCAGCCTGGCCAACATGGTGAGACCCCATCTCTACTAAAAACACAAAATGAGCTGGGTATGGTGGCAGGCGCCTGTAGTCCCAGTTACTCGGGAGGCTGAGGCAGGAGAATCACTTGAATCCCGGAGGCGGAGGTTGTGGTGAGCCGAGATTGTGCCACTGCACTCCAGCCTAGGAGACAGACCGAGGCTCCATCTAAAAAAAAGTCTTGCTGACAGAACTGTATTTAGAATAGGAGAGGAGAGAAGCTTTTCTAAGAATGCTTGCCATCCTAGACATTTCTGCTCTTATTCCCTAAGGAATGCAAACCATCTTATTTTACATTTTTTAATTTTATCATTGAATCCATTTGCATGGCACTGTTACAAAGCATTTGAAAAACACATTCCAAAGCAGAACGCATTGGAAGCAAGGCTACTGGCCTCAGAATTTAGTGTCCAGCCGGGCCTTGCATCTAGTGGGCACTCAGTAAGTATATTAAACAGATCTGGGTGCCTGAAAAGGTCCTGAAAGGGGAGACAGAGCCTCAGTTCTGCTCAGTCATGAGACCCATTGTCAAAATTACCAAGAGTAGAGGTGAAAAGGCAGGGGACAGAGATGGTAATGAAGAAATCCTAAAATGGCAACGCTGAGAAGTCTAAAATGAATATGCATCGAGGGTTCCACGGAGAGATGCTCAGGAATTCTCATAGGTAGAGACTAAGCAACCACAGGCTTTTACTGTGAGAAGCCACGGTGAGACTCAGCCTTGAGGATGGTCAGCATTTGCCTTTCTCACCATTCTACACAAATGGAAGTTATTATGCATGCCTGTCCCTGTCTCCCCTGAGGGGTGGGGTTTCTACATTCCTAAAACTCTGAGGTGATGTTTTTGTTGTTGCCAGGTGGGGACCAAGGGCAAAAAGCAATCGTCGACTCTATTAGGTCCAGATCAAGTATAGCTTTATGCGCAAGGCTGAGACCTCGAATCCTATCCTTTGGCAGATCAGCAAACGCCACAGTTCACTGAGGGCAGGGATAATTGATTCTCTTGCTACTGGCAGAGGAAGTAAAGGAGCAGCTGGGGTTTGCAACTGTTGGGGCAGATCAATTTCAAAAGAGGCCTGGTTAGAGGAAACCTGTTGCAGGAACCAGGCTGGGAGACAAAGGCGTGAGTGACCACAGCAATGCCCACGGGAGGACCTGGGAGACATTTTGCCTGAAATAAGACAGTGAGAGTTACACCCTGGTTCCTGGCCCTGCCTTTATCAGTCACAGTTAGAGCAGCACTCTCTTGCCTGAGCAAGTGCAGATACAAAGAAACAGAAGGAATCTCCTACCTGGGGGTCACAAACAAACGCCATACCCATCTTCTCTGCTTCCTGGGCACACAGCTACATTCTTTTCCCCAGTCTCCCTTGTGTTAAGTGTGGCCAGTGACTGGGGTCCAGCCAATGAAACATGAGTGGAAATGCTGCTGGCCACTCTCAGCCCTGGCCCCCAAACTCCTCATGCACAACCATTGTTCTCTCCTCTCCGCCGGCTGATCAGAGGCATCTTTGGGAAGCTAACGGTGATGCAGCCATGGGGTGGAAGGAACCTGACCCTGAGTGACTGCTCAGCCACAGGGGCTATGGCATGAAGACTAGGATTTGGGGATTCTCTACAACAGGTGACATGCCCTGAGTGATACACTTTGGAACTGCAAGGCTAACGTCCGTTCCCTGATAGAGTCTCACAAGTCCCACTGATGGAGCTGCTGGCCTGGGAGATGTGGCTCCACATACCGGAGCTGCCTCTGCAGAGCGTGCACTGGCAGGCTCTGGGGTGTCCACATCTGTCCCTGCTGCCGGGGAGACGCAGCCTTTCAACTAGGCAGGGTGAAGCTGCCGCTCTTGCCTCTAACTCGAGTTGGAGGCTGGATAGAAGAGTGTTTGCTTAGACACCCCACACTTTTCTTCTCACATCCTGAGGCATGCATGTGTCCATGGAGTCTGTGTTTGCTTCTGTGGTTGCTTTTTTTTTTTTTTTTTTTTTGAGACGTAGACTCATTCTGTTGCCCAGGCTGGAATGCGACGGCGCGATCTTGGCTCACTGCAACCTCTGCCTCCTGGGTTCAAGTGATTCTCCTGCCTCAGCCTCCCAAGCAGCTGGGATTACAGGCAAGGGCCACCACGCATAGCTAATTTTTATATTTTTAGTGGAGATGGGGTTTCACCATGTTGGTCAGCTGGTCTCGAACTCCTGACCTCAGGTGATCCATCTGCCTCGGCCTCCCAAAGTGCTGAGATTACAGGCGTGAGCCACCACGCCCAGCTGCTTGTTTGATTTTTTTAAACGTGTGTGTATGTGTGGTAAAACATACATATATATCAGAAAATCATCTATTTGAACCATTTGCTTGCTTGCTTTTCTTCTATTACAACAGAGGCCTTGGTAAGGATCATTCATCCTCATTCAGGTTGGGTGGGGCCGTTTCCTGCAGCTCCCTGTCCTCACACCATGTGGTGGCAACTCCTTCCCTATCCTCTGTATCCAGAACAGCCTCTGGACTCCACCACAGCAGGAGCTGTAGTCAGGCACTCCTCAGTCTGTTTAGTGGGGTTCTGTTCTACTGAAAATTTCCAGAGGTATCTTGTTTTCATTCACCCACCAACCCCAGACCTAAGGTGTAATGAGCCTTTTCTGAGCTCACTTTTAATTGCCAACCTCTCACTGAAGTAGCCATGTCAATTAGGGAGTCTTAAAGTAGTATAAGATTTGAAGAGGACTAAGCTTGGCTGCAAGAAGAGATTTTGGTCAGGACGTGTGTAAACCCACTCAAGTGCTCAGGGACCCAGACATACAAATGTGTGTGTTAATGGTGGCTTCTCTCTTGCCTCTCCCCTACTGATACCCCTCTAGGAAAGCCATCGTTTGCTGTAAGTATGGGAACTTCTAGAACTTATCTGGGCCAGAGTTCTTTGCACAAGTTAGAAAAAAGTCCCCACTCCGGTTGACACAGCCCTGCCCTGCAGTCCCAGCTTGGCTGTCGGAGGGCAGGCTGGATTTCAGCCTCTTCTTGGCCTCCAGCCAGCTGCTTTGTGCAATGCACAAACTGCACACCTGTGGCGTTGGCCCCTTCCCACCTGGCTGCTAAAATCTCTCCCAAACGTTGCCATGACTTATAACTGGTTCCTCCCAGCTCCATCTCATCACTGTCACCCTGGGGGATCTTAGGGTGACCAGAGATGATTTTTAGTTACACTGTCCCAAATGGAATTCCGTGGGCTGATCCAAGAATACAAGTGTCTTAACATCACTGTTCTTAGGAGGAAATGTATCTCTAGGTCTTTTCAAGTAAGCAACTAAAAAATACATCTTTAGAGGACAAACTGCCCACCAAAAATACAGGGTCTGCCTATAATGTATTTGACTTTCTTCTCTTCACCCGTTAAGCTTGTGAACAACTGTGGCTTGCTCTACTTTCGGCCTTGGCTGGTTCAGCTTTGACCTTGGCTCTCTCAGACTTCGGCCTATAAAGTGCACAAGCTTTAGAGAACAGATTTCTGGATGTACTATTTTCTTTGAAACCTGAACCCCAAGCAAAGGGCGTGTCTTTGTAAATGACTGATTTAATTAGAAAGTGGACCGATGCTGATTATACAGATTTCTTCTCTTGGAATGCTTATTTTGGTGCTGTCCTAAAACTGAGGTTTCCCAGCTGATGGATTAGGAGGACAGATGTTTTCACTTGGCCTTCTCTCTTTATATTTCTCATCTGGGTATCATCATAATAATATCAAGGGACAAACAGAGCTGAACTCAACACCAACACTTGACCTCATATCTGATTTATGAATTCTCCCTGTGACCACGCAATTTGAGGAGAAGGCTGCCTCTGAAATGCGTTTTGCATTTGAATATCTTTTCATACTGGCCTCTTTGTCAAGGCACTGTGTGTGCAGCTGGCTTAACTTGCTGACTAGAAAATCGAAATATACTTCTATCCAGCTGTCAAAAACAAAGGGAAAAATTGTCTTTCTAAGAGCTGTTTAGCTGCCTGCATTTCCCCCACCCCATCCCCGCTATCGTATATGAAAAAACCCTCACAAGAATCTAAGCTGCTTTTGTATTAACGTCAGTTGTGGTATTTCTCACGAGGTTCTTGGGTAGCACTGAAAATGTGAGAGTTCTGTCATCTCAGTGTGGCTCCGTGAAGTGTCCTACCCTGCTCCAGAGGATGAACTGGAGATGATTCTTAACCTTGGGGGACTCAAGTTATCTGGCAAGCCAGATTTTGGGTTAAAAGGTGTCTAGAGGCTGGGCGTGGTGGCTCATGGCTGTAATCCCAGCACTTTGGGAGGCCAAGATGGGTGGATCACCTGAGATCAGGAGTTCGAGACCAGCCTGGCCAACATGGTAAAACCTCGTCTCTACTAAAAATACAAAAATTAGCTGGGCGTGGTCATGGGTGCTTGTAATCCCAGCTACTCAGGAGTCTGAGACAAGAGAATTGCTTGAACCCGGAAGTTGGAGGTTGCAGTGAGCTGAGACCATGCCATTGCACTCTAGCCTGGGCAACAAGAGTGAAACTCCGTCTCAAAAAAAAAAAAAGTGCAAAATCTTGCTCAAGGTTATGTCCTTGAGACTCTGCCTGCTACCCAGCTCCTTAGAAGCCAAACAATCAAGATGGTTTCAAGGGATTGGCAGTGACTTTGTCTGGAAGCATTTTCCTGAAACATGTAAATATTTGTACCTAGAGAAACTTCCTGGCTCCATAAAGGCCTACGCCAGAGTGAGCTCTTTGGAGATAAAGCACACTTCATGGGACACTCTGAGGGAAGACTCAGTTGTATGGTATTTTGAATTCCAGAGAGAAATAACCTGTCATAGGAAGGGTTTATAAAAATTGAGGAGCAGGGCTGGGCACAGTGGCTCACACTTGTAATCCCAGCACTTTGGGAGGCTAAGGCAGGTGGATCCCTTGAGTTTAAGAGCTCAAGACCAGCCTGGGCTTCATGGCAAAAACCCGTCTCCACAAAAAATACAAAAATTAGCTGGGCGTGGTAGTGTATGCCTGTAGTCGCAGCTACTCAGGATGCTGAGGCAGAAGGATCACTTGAGCCCCGGAGGTACAAGGTGCAGTGAGCCGAGATTGCACCACTGCACTTTAACCTGGACAACAGAGTGAGACCCCGTCTCAGAAAATAAAACAAAAAGAATTGAGGAAAGCAGGTTGAGTGTGAGACAGGAAGTATCTGAAAATCAGCCTCCTAGACAGTAACCTACTTGAGAAGTGGCCCCTGGAAAATGTTGTGAAGAATGGCGGTTTGGGAGGGGTGTGGTGGCTCAAGCCTGTAATCCCAACACTTTGGGAGGCTGAGACAGGTGGATTACTTGAGGTCAGGAGTTCGCAACCAGCCAGAACAACATGGTGAAACTCCATCTCTACTAAAAATACAAAATTAGCCGGGTGTGGTGGGGCATGCCTATAATCCCAGCTACTCAGGAGGCTGAGGCAGGAGACTCGCTTGAACCCAGGAGGCGGAGGCTGCAGTGAGCCAAGATTGTGTCACTGCACTCCAGCCTGGGCAACAAGAGTGAAACTCCATCTCAAAAAAAAAAAAAAATAGAATGACAGTTTGTTTCCAAACTTGTCTGGCTCTGTGCATTATAATGACACACTGCAGAAGCCAGGCCCTGCAATCCTTGGACAAAGAAGATGGGCTGTCACTTTTTCAGGACATGGGCTTTAGAGAATCATGAGGCTACCTGGCCACAAGAAATGAGAGCATAATCCTCAAACCCACACCAGTGAGCACAGTCAAGGAGCCTTGTTATGACCCGGCCGCAGAGGAGAATGTAGGTTCAGTGAGATCTGTCTGGAGATGCTCTGGGCTGGGCTGAGGCTTCAGCACACATCAGCTTCCTGATCTTCATTCACCACTCTCCTTTGTACTTTATTTTTTCTTTAAGACACCTGTGTTTTTTGGCTGCCATGGGGGAGAGAGGAAGCCAAGCTTGGCAGCCTCTTCTGATCTGCTGTTAACAGCCCCATACAGTAATTTCCAGCAATTATCTCTCTATCATAAAAGTTCTGTGGAGAGATTCGTGACACTTTTTTTGTGCTGTTCCAATGCATACATTTAAATGGGGAGAGAAATTCTGTCCATATCGTGTCTCCTCTCTCTTCCCAGGTTCCCAAGTGCTTGGCTATGTCCAGCTATGAGTGGTTGCATACACAAAGCAAGGCTTGCTGGTATAGACGGTGGGGGCAAACAGTGATTTTGTGATTCTGCTGGTACCAGAATGACTTACTTTATTCTCTTCTTTCTGATAGCTGGAGGACAAAGGGCCTTTCACCAAGCCTAGAATTCATAGGTTATGACATTCATAAGCTTCTCCTTACCTGGAATTAGGCCTAGTTCCCTAGTTAATTTCTCCCATGGCTCCATGAACCCTGCCTTCACAGCACCAATCACAGTTTGTAATTGTAGATTTGTGTGTGTATGTGTGTGTGTGTTTCTGTATGTGTGTGTGTGTGTGATTATTTATGTCTTATTAGACTATGCTATGGGCTGAATCCTGTCCCCCCAAAATTTATATGTTGAAACCCTAACACCCAATGTAGATAATTCGGGAGATAAATCTTTGGGAGATAATTTGATTTAGATGAGGTCATGAGACTGGGGCCTTCATGATGGGATTAGTGCCCTTGTGAGACGAGACACCAGAGAGCTTGCTGTTACTGGCATGCTCTGTCTCCCTCTTTGTCTGCCATGTAAAGATACAGTGAGAAGATGGCCTTCTGCAAGCCAGGAGGATAACCCTTCCCAGAACTTGACCATGCTGGTACCCTGATCCTGGACTTCCAGCTTCCAGAGCTGGGAGGCAAGAAATTTCTGTTGTTCAAGCCACCTAATGTATGGTATTTTATCATGGCAGCCTCAGCAGATTAGAATACAGATGGTAAACTTTATGAGAACAGAAGCCACATCTGTACATCACTGAATCCCAGCACCAAGCATAGAGCTTAGAATATGGTTGAGGCCCAATAACTATTTACTAAATAAATGAAAGAGTGAATGAATGTACGAATGAAGCTTGCAGAAATCACAGAGAGTACGTCTAGTGCCTTCACTTAATAGAAGAAGAAACAGAGGTTACATTTCCAACTTGTCCAAGTCTATGAAGCTTGTTTTTTTTTTTGTTTCACGTACATAAAGACAGATTGAATGTGTCAATTCCAAACCATTAATTGAATGTCTATTTTTGTTACATTAGAGAATTCAAAGGTCAATAAAATGCAATTTCTTTTTAAAAATTTTTTAAGAGACAGTGTCTCCCTCTGTCACCTAGACTGGTCTCAAACTCCTGACCTCAAGTGATCTTCTTGCCTGTGTAAGGTCTGTTTTCGCCGAAGATGAAACGGAGAAACTGAGGCCAGCATGCAAATAATCCAATGCAAGGGAATTTATTCAGGCTCCCGGACGAGGTTCTGCGGTCCGGACAGGAAGGGCCGGAGAAGTCACACGGACTCCTCTCAGGCACGGGGTTTTATAGGGAGTGGAGGCATCCGATTGGCTGTGGCCAAGGTGGGTGGGACAAAATGGAGGGGAGTGGGACCTGGATGGAAGGAGGCGTGTCTGAGCTCCCGGCGAGGGGAGGGGGCATGTCTGAGCTCCCGGCGAGGGGAGGAAGGCATGTCTGAGCTCCCGGCGAGGGGAGGAGGCGTGTCCAAACTCTCCACGACGCGGCCAACCTTACATTCCGACCTTTTGATGATAGATAGAGGGCGCCGCTCTTTCTGACTACTTCCTGCTGAATAGGGGCGAAGTAAGGGGGACAGGTCAGTCGGCTGGCACCTCGACTGAAGAGTCGGACACGTCCAACTTCTCACATATGAGCTGGTAGCGCTGTATTGGGTTCTAGTGGTGGGGCCTTGTTTCCAGGATTCCTGCAAGTAGAACTGCCAGGCATAGTAGGGGCTGGCCGATGACTGAGGGTGGTAGGGGATGTGTAGTTTCCAGGAGATGTTGAGAGACTTGACGACCAGCTGGACTACCTGGGCTATGAATGCTGGACCGTTGTCTGACTGGATGGTGGCAGGTAGGCCAAAGCGGGGGATGATCTCTTGAATAAGAATGGATGCTACCATATCTGCTGTTTCACGAGAGATAGGGAAGGCTTCAATCCAACCTGAAAAGGTATCTACAAAGGTTAGGAGGTAGCGAAGTTTTTTGTGAGTGGGCATATGGGTGAAATCAATTTGCCAATCCTGAGCCGGCAGATTGCCACGCATTTGGTGGGTGGGAAACTGCAGTCTCAAGCTTCCCTGAGATGAGACCTTAGAGCAAGTAACGCATGTTTTGTGTACCTGCTCAATTGTCTGTTGCAAACCTGGTGAATAAAAGAGGGGTTGCACAAAGCGGTGTAACGCTTTGGGCCCTATATGTAAGGATTGGTGGATTTCGGCAATAATTTTAGGAGCCTGTTCCCGTGGAAGGGCGATCTTATTATTTAGGAAGATCCAGCCCTGGTCAGACTTGGTTCCACCACTTAACATAAGGTCCTGTCTTTCCGATGGCGAGTACACCGGCAACGTGGCTGTGGTAAGGAACAGGACCGGAGTGGGAGCTGGCCTGGTACTGGTTAGAGCCTTCACTACCGCATCTGCCCTTGCATTGCCCCGAGAAATGGGATCCTGCTGGGTCCGGTGCCCCTGACAGTGGATGACAGCAACCTCTTTGGGGAGTAACAGAGCCTGCAAGAGGTTTGAGATATGGGTGGCATTGACTATGGGGGTCCCCTTTATGGTAAGGAATCCTCGGTCTTTCCAAAGGGCAGAGTGACAATGAGTAATAAGGAAAGCATACTTGGAGTCTGTATAGATATTTGCCCATTTCCCTTTTGCTAGTGTGAGAGCTCGGGTTAAGGCAATGAGCTCTGCCTTTTGGGATGTTGTCCCATCAGGGAGTTGGCGTGCCTCGAGGGTGGCTGAATCTGTAACTACAGCATAGGCTGCTTTTCGCCGTCCCTCGGCCGTTATTACTGAACTCCCATCTACATATAAGGTAAAGTTGGGGCTGGGGAGTGGAAGGCTAGATAGACCCTCTCATGGTTTAGCAAATGCCTCTATTAGTTCAGGACAGGAATGAATTGGGGAAGGGGAGTGGGATGGAAGGGGAAGTAAAGTAGTAGGGTTGAGTGGAGAAGAAGGATGAAGACTAACTGAAGGATTTTCAATGAAAAGTAAATGAAACTCTTGTAACCGGGAAGGTCCTAGGTGTGCGAGAGACTTATGGGAGAGAAGGTCAGTGAGCCGATGGGGAGAAAATACCGAGATGGGCTGGCCTAAAGTAAGTTTTAGGGATTCCTTAGTGAGTTCTGTTGCTGCTCCCAAAGCCTGCAGGCAAGGCTGCCACCCCCTGACTGTGGGGTCAAGTTGCTTTGATAAATAGGCTACTGGACGATATACAGGGCCTAGGGGCTGGGTTAAGACTCCAACTGCGATTCCCTGTCTTGCATCAGTGAACAAATGGAAGGGGCGGTTCAGATCGGGTAATTGGAGTGGAGGTGACATGGACAAGGCAGTTTGTAGGGTTTTAAAAGCCTGTTTTACTACCCCAGGGTGGGAGAGGGGTCCTGTGGGTGTGTCTTTAGCCGCTACATACAGAGGTTTAGCCAGGGAGGCAAAATTAGGTATCCAATGGTGGAAAAATCCTACAAACCCTAAAAAGGAGAGAATTTGGTCTGCTGTCTCTGGAGGCTGTAGTGAAAGGAGTGCCTTTTTCCTGTCTGTCGTTAGGCTCTTGGTTGTAGGGGTGAGGCGTATGCCTAAGTAAACTATTGAGGTGGCTGACAACTGCGCCTTGGAAGGGGATACTCAGTATCCTTTAGATCCCAGAAAGTTAAGAAGAGTGGCTGTATGCTGTTGAGACAGGGAGAGGGAAGGACTACAGAGTAAAAGGTCATCCACATATTGTAGGAGGAAACTGGGTTGGAGAGGGCAGGAGCTGAGGTCAGTTGCTAAGGCCTGCCCAAAAATATGGGGACTGTCTCTGAATCCTTGGGGCAAAACTGTCCAGGTAAGCTGTTGTGACAGATTAGTGTCTGGATCAGTCCAGGTGAAAGCAAAGAGAAAATACGACTCAGGGTGTAGAGGGATGGTAAAGAAGGTATCCTTGAGGTCCAGAACTGTGAAGTGGGAGGTATTGGAGGGAATGTTAGATAACAAAGTATATGGGTTGGGGACTACCGGGTGCAGGGGTACTACTGCCTCGTTGATAAGGCGTAGGTCCTGAACTAAGCGATAGTCGCCGGACGGTTTTTGGACTGGTAATATAGGAGTGTTACAAGGGGAACTGGTAGGAATAAGGAGTCCCTGGGCTAGGAGTCGAGCGATGATAGGCTTCAGGCCCTGACAGTGGGTCTTTGAAATAGGAAACTGAGGACGTGAGGGAAAACGAGTAGCATTTTTGAGAAGTATTTTAACTGGTGTGTGATGTCTTGCCACTACAGGCTTGGAAGTATCCCACACCAAGGGAGTGACTACATCCGGAGGGATAGGGAGTTGGGTCGTAGGGTTTGGACAGGGTGTAGCCTCCGTTAGAAGAGACAGTAGGAGGTGTGTATGTGAGGGGTTTGACTTCATGTATGTGAGATTAGTGAGTTGGAGGGTGGCCCCTACAATCTGGAGAATATCTCGTCCTAGCAAGGGAACTGGGCATGAGGGTATGATTAAAAAGGAGTGAGAGAAGGGGTGTCCCTTGAGGAGACAGGTTAGGGGAGGGGTTTGGTTGGGATAGGAAAGCCTTCCATCAACTCCCATGACCGAGACCTGGGAAGGTATGCTAGGACCTTAGTAGGAAGGTAATACAGAGTAGGTAGCCCCCGTGTCCACTAAGAAGGAAATGGACTTACCCGCTACCTGCAGTGTTACCCTGGGCTCGGCAAGGGTGATGGGGGGTCCTCGAGTCCGGGCTGCATCAGTCATCCAGAAGGCCAAGAAATTCAGGTGAAGGGATTGCTTCCTGTGGACCGGCCTGCTCCTCACATAGAGGTGCGGGGAGTGGGCCTTTGGTCCGGGATGGGCAATCAACCTTCCAGTGTCCAGTCTGTTTGCAATTTGGGCAAGGTCCAGGGGGTGGTCGAGGACGGGGGCACTCCCGGGCCCAATGCCTTCTCGACCACATTTATAACAGGACCCGGGTGGGACCCTTAAAACATTTCGGAAGCGTTTCGCTGGACCTCCCTCACCAGATGTTCGGTGTGCTGCCAGCCTCAGGGCTGCTACAAGAGCTTGGGTTTGGAGGCCAACCTTTCGCCTTAAGTGGGCCTGTCGGGTGGCCTCAGCTTTATCCTCTCGGCCATTAAAAACTTTAAATGCCATGTTTACCAGGTCTCGCATGGGAGTCTGGGGGCCCTCCTCAGCTTTTTTAAGTTTCCTCCTTATATCAGCCGCTGACTGGGAGATAAAGTGGGTGGCTAGGACCGCAGCTCCTACTGAGGAGGCCGGATCCAGCCGTGTATGGAGGATCATAGCGTTAGTTAAGCGGTCAAGGAAGATGGCTGGGTTTTCATCAGGTTCCTGAGTTATTTCCCTTAACTTATCATAGTTGACTACCTTTTGGGCTGCGTTTTGCATGCCCGCCAGGAGGCACCGTAGCATCTGGTCTCGGCGGCGGCGGCCATCTCGACCGTCCTGATAGTCCCAATTAGGGTCGGCCTCTGGGACCGCTGCCGCACCTACTGGCATCTGGTTATCAGTAAGATGTTCCTGATTAGCGTGTTCCCGGGCTGCTGTAAAAATCCGGTCACGCTCGTCTGGGGTGAGGGTGGAGGATAGGATGACAAACGTGTCATGCCAGGTTAAATCATATGCCTGAGTAAGGTAACGGAATTCCTTGGTGTAAGCAGTAGGGTTGGTGGAAAAAGAACCTAGACGTTTCTCAATGGCCGATAGGTCAGAGAGGGAGAAGGGAACATGCACTCGGACAATGCCCTCTGCTCCGGCCACCTCACGGAGGGGGGCAAAGGAGGGAGGCCTTGTCGTTGGGAGCACCATGTGAGCGGGTGTGAGCACTAACAGGTGAGGCCAGGTTGTAATCAGGAGGTGGAGGAGCTGAAGGGGTTTGAGGTTTATCATAAGGTGGAGGATCATTGGGTCGGGCCAGTGGAAAGGAGAGCTCCTCAGGCGCATTAGGGTCAGAAAAAGAAGAGGAAGGTGGAGGGGCTAAGGGCAGAGAGGAGGTTTCTTTGGCTAGAAGTACCTTGGTGGTGGTGCAAGAGGAACAGAGGTTGGGTTGGGAACGAAGATACCAGAAAGCCTGCACATTTATAATAATCATAATTAGGCAAAAACCAAGAAAAGACATGGCCAGGGCTATGTGCCACATGGCTACAATAAACACAGTACTACATGCAAGACTGACAAACAAAGGGTGGGTGCCCCCAAGATGGGAGGCCAGGCTGATGCTTTCCTGGTCACGTCCCTGTGGAACTGCGGGTTGAGGCCCACACAAGCCCCACAGCTGTTACGCTGTGGGACTACACATAAACTCACTCACTCACTTGCATTGGAATTAGGCAGAAAGAAAGAAGGATAGGATTAAAAGTGTCTTAGGGCGAGGCACAGGATAGGACTAAAAGTGTAAGGCGGCCACCACCTTAAGGGCGAGGCACAGGATAGAATTAAAAGTGTAAAGCGGCCACCATCTTAAGGGCGTGGCACAGGATAAGACTAAAAGTATAAGGCGGCCACCACCTTAAGGGCGAGGCACAGGATAGGACTAAAAGTGTTAGGCGGCCACCACCTAAGGGCGAGGCACAGGATAGAATTAAAAGTGTAAAGCGGCCACCATCTTAAGGGCGTGGTACAGCCACCATTTTGAAAGGGAGAAAGAGAGAAAGCTAAGAGAGACATAAAAAGAAAAAAAAGTCCGAAAATACAGTTTTTTTTAGAAAACGGGAGCCTTTTATGCCAAATGGGCTAATTTACAACAACAAATTTGGTATGAGCTGGGGGTTTGGCTCTGCCGTGAGGCAGGGCTGCTTAAACAGGGCTTCTGAGTACCCACACCTCGGTTGCTGGTGAGGGTTCAGGAAAGTGGGGACGTCTCCCTCAAATTCCTGACCCTAAATATACCCCTCACGGGGAGAGAACAAGAGTGTAGGGACGTCTCCTCTTACACTCAGGTCCTAAACTGGAGTCACGGACTCGTGGCGAAGGAAGCCGGAGTCCTCACGGACTCGCGGCGGGAGGCCTCCTGGGGTCACGGACCCGTGGGGAAGGAAGGGAGGGAAGCCGGAGCCACGGACTTGCGGCGGGAGGCCTGCCGGGGTCACGGACCCGTGGGGAGGGAAGCTGGGGGTCACGGACCCCGCAGCAGGGAAGCCGGGGGTCACGGACCCCGCGGCGGTGGGAATCCCTGACGCTGCACAGCGGTTTCCTGACAGGGACTCCCTGAAAGCAGCAGGTGAGGTAGTGGGTACCAGAAGTCTTACCTTGTGGTGAAACAAACAGCAGCTTCCCGGTCCGGCTCTGCGTGGAGGAGTCAGTTTCCCCGGGGAGGGGTCTTACAACTCCCTCCTGGCTGGCTCGCCATCTGTAAGGTCTGTTTTCGCCCAAGATGAAACGGAGAAACTGAGGCCAGAACGCAAATAATCCAATGCAAGGGAATTTATTCAGGCTCCCGGACGAGGTTCTGCGGTCCGGACAGGAAGGGCCGGAGAAGTCACGTGGACTCCTCTCAGGCACGGGGTTTTATAGGGAGTGGAGGCCTCCGATTGGCTGTGGCCAAGGTGGGTGGGACAAAATGGAGGGGAGTGGGACCCGGATGGAAGGAGGCGTGTCTGAGCTCCCGGCGAGGGGAGGGGGCATGTCCGAGCTCCCGGCGAGGGGAGGAAGGCGTGTCCGAACTCTCCACGACGCGGCCAACCTTACAGTCTGAGCCTCCCAAAGCACTGGGATTATAAGCATGAGCCACTGTACCCAGCCCAAAATGCAATTTCTATTTTTATAAAGCTTCATCTTGCCAGGTGTGGTGGCTTATACCTGTAATTTTACCACTTTGGGAGGATGAGGTGGGAGGATCATTTCAGACCAGTTTGAGCAACTTAGTGAGACCCAGTTAGCTGGGCATGGTGTCATGCCTCTGTAGTCCTAGCTGAGGCTGAAGTGGGAGGATCACCTGAGCCTGGGGGGTCGAGGCTGCAGTGAGCTATTATCAGGCCACTGCACTCCAGCCTGGGTGATAGAATGAGATCCTGTCTTAAAAACAAACACCTTTCATCTAAACAGCAGTTTAGCCAGTTAAGATAACAACAGTGGCCGGGCGCGGTGGCTCACGCCTGTAATCCCAGCACTTTGGGAGGCCAAGGCGGGTGATCACGAGGTCAAGAGATCAAGACCATCCTGGTCAACATGGTGAAACCCCGTCTCTACTAAAAATACAAAAAATTAGCTGGGCACGGTGGTGCGTGCCTGTAATCCCAGCTACTCAGGAGGCTGAGGCAGGAGAATTGCCTGAACCCAGGAGGTGGAGGTTGTGGTGAGCCGAGATTGCGCCATTGCACTCCAGCCTGGGTAACAAGAGCGAAACTCCGTCTCAAAAAAAAAAGATAACAATAGTGACTATTAATTAAGTGCTTACTAATACATTTCATTTCATGTTTACAACAATCCTATGGAAAAATCATATTGTCCCCATTTAACAGATAAGAAAAGGCAAACTCAGAGGTAGTGTTGCTAAATTGTATTAAGCTTTTACTAGGTGCCAAAACTGTTCTACATGCTTTACCTCCACTTATAAATTCATTTAATGCCCCAGGCTTGATTAGAGAAGGATCCACTTCCAAGCTCAGTTATGTGTATTTATTGGACTCAGGTCCTCATTGGCTGTTGAACAGAGACAGTTCCTTGCTATTTGGGCCTCTCCAAAGTAGCCTTCACAACATGGCAGCTTGCTTTCCCTGCAGGAAGGGCTGAGAAAGATTGAAGTTTAAGTCTTTGTAACCTAATCTCAGCAATGACTTTTCATATCGCCATGGCTATTTTCTATTCCTTAGGAGCAAGTCACTAGATCTATCCCCCACTCAAAAGTAGGGATTAGACAGGGTGTAAACAACAGGAGTCAGGGATCATAGGTCACCCTGCAGGCTGCCCACCACAGCAAGGTTACTTTAATATGCAAAATCAATCCATGCAATTTGTCATATTAATAGTACAAAGAAGAAAAATATGATCATTTCAATAGATTAAAAAAATATTTGGGCTGGGTGTGGTGGCTCACACCTGTAATTCTAGCATTTTAGGAGGCCAAGGCCTGTGGATCACCTGAGTTCAGGAGTTCAGGACCAACCTAGTCAACATGGTGAAACCCCGCCTCTACTAAAAAAATACAAAAATTAGCTGGGCATGGTGGCTGGTGCCTATAATCCCAGCTACTTGGGAACCTGAGGCAGGAGAATGGCTTGAACCCAAGAGACAGAGGTTGCAGTGAGGTGAGATCATACCACTGCACTCCAACCTGGGTGACAGAGCGAGACTCCATCTGAAAAAAAAAAAATTGACAAAATTTAATATCCACTGATGATAAAAATCCTTAGCAAATTAGAAATGGGAAGAATTGTTCTTATTCTGATAAAGACATATAGTAGATTGCACTTCTTCACCCCTCCTGTTTCACACCTTCTGCCATATAATTTTGCAATGCCCTCAATCATGGGCAAAGTTACCCTTGACCCTGGACTCAGGCACGTGACTTGCTTTGGCCAATGGAACATTAGCAGATGTGATGTAAGTAGAAATTTGAAATGAACTTACCTACTGGGGTTTGCTCTTTTGTTCTACTCTTTACCATGAGAAGAACCTGCCCAAGCTGCTCCTTCTGGCCCCAGGAAGAAGATATGAAACACGTAGAACACGGGTTCTCCATCTTAGGTACTCAGTCAAGCCCAGCTGAGAACAGAGCTCTTAGCAGAGCCGCAGATGCATGCATGAGCTCAGCCAAGACCAGCAGAGTGTTCTAGCTAAGCCTAGCCCAGACCACCTGATTGCCACATATGTGTAAGAAATAAGTATCTATTGCTATATGTCACTGGCTTTGTGGTTCTTTTGTTATCCAACAAAAGCTAATTGATACAGGTTATCTACAAAAATACCTTCAGCAAGTATCAACTTAATGATGAAATGTTAAAAGCTTTCCTCTGAGACTGGAAACTTCCTAGGTTTGACTGCTACCACTTTTATTTGACTTCATATGGATACCTTAGCCATGCGCAATAAGGCAAGAAAAAGAAATAACAGGAATAAGGATGGAAAAAAGAAAGAAAGCTGTCATTATTTGCAGACAACATAATTACATACATAGAAAATCCTAAAGAAACTTCAGATCAATTTTTAGAATTAATAAGGAATTTTATATAGGTCACTGAATTCAAATCAACACACATAAACCAATTGTATGTTCTATATACCAGTTCTATATACCAATTACAAAAATAATTGTAAACTGAAATTTTTAAATATAACATCTATAATGGCATCCAAAGTAATCAAATACCATTGGGCATGGTGTGCATGCTTGTAGTCCTAGCTACTCAGGAGGCTAAGGCAGGAGGATCACTTAATGCCAGGAGTTCAAGACTGTAGTATACAATGAGCATGCCTGAGGATAGTCACTGCACTCCAGCCCGGCAACAAGGAGACCGTGTCTCTGTCTTTTTTTTTTTAATGAAATATCTAGGAATAAACCAAATGAAAGATTTTAAACATCTCTGTATAGAAGACTATTATGAAAAACTAAAGATTTTTTTTAAAAAGGAGAGAAATCCAAATGAGGCTTATTTGACTCTGGGACACTTCAGTGTAAGGATGATTAATAATCTGTCACCCATGATTGATGGCCTTGGAAAAAGAAAAAAGAAAACACAGGAGTTACATCATATTGATGATTGAAAGACTCAATAGGTCAGTATTCAATTGTAAATGTAAATATGTCAATTGTCCCCAAATTTGTCTTCCCAGTACATTCCCCAAAGAATTCCCAACAGATCTTTTTTTTTTTTTTTTTCTTGAGATGGAGTTTTGCTATTGTTGCCCAGGCTGGAGTGCAAAGGTAGGATCTCAGCTTACGGCAACCTCCACCCACCAGGTTCAAGCAATTCTCCTGCCTCAGCCTCCTGAGTAGCTGGGATTATAGGCGCCAGCCACCACACTCAGCTAATTTTGTATTTTTAGTAGAGATGGGGTTTCTCCATGTTGGTCAGGCTGGTCTCAAACTCCCGACCTCAGGTGATCTTCCCGCCTTGGCCTCTGAAAATGCTGAGATTACAGGCATGAGCCACTGTGCCCAGCCCTCAACGGATCTTTTTGTGAAATTTTATAAATTGATTCCAAAATATATTTGGAAACACAAAGGGCCAAGAATAGCTAAAGCAATCTTGGAGAAGACAAAAATGGGAGAATTTTTTTCACAGAAAAATTAAACCAATATAATTAAGGCTGTGATTTTGGCTCAAAAATAAATAAACCAAAGGAACAGAACTGAGAGCCTGGAAACAGATTGACACATTTATGGATGCTTAATTTATGAGAAATGTAGTGCCCTTGAATGGCCTTTTAAATAAATGCTTCTGGAACAGTTGAATATCTATGGACGGAAGGAAGAGTCTTGACCCCTATCTTACTGCATACATAAAAAATCAACTCCAATTGGATTATATGTAAATCTAAATGTGAAAACTAAAACAAAGATTGTAGAGGATATCACAAGAGACTAAGATCTCAGGGATAGTAAAAGATTTATTAAACAGGACACAAAAACCACTAATTACAAAGGAAATAACTGATACATAGACCAGGGATTGCCAAACTACAGCCCTCAGGTCAAATCTGGCCACCTATTTTGTAAATAAAGTTTTATTGGAAGGCAGTTATGTCCATTCATTTGCATTTTATCTATGGCTACTTTCACACTCTGGAAGCATTTAATAATTGTGTCAGAGATTGTATGGCCTACAGAGTCTAAAATATTTACTATCTGGCCCCTTTCAGAAAACGTTTGCCAATCCCTGAATTATTAGACTAAATTAAAATTAGGACTGTCAGGTCATCAACTAGCACCATTAAGAGAGTGAAAAGGCACGTCTCAGAGTGGAAACAACACATACAGCTAACAGTGTCTTTTATCCAGCACATACAATGAACTCCTATAACTTAATTAGAAAAAGAGAAAACAGCTCCACAGACAGATAGGGAAAAGAGATGAACAAGTGTGCACATCACAAATACACTAAAACGTGCTCAACAATATTAGCCAGGAAATGCAGATCAAGAAATTCCAAATTAAAATCAAAAAGAGATATCAAGACATGCCAGAATGACTAAAGTTAAAAAGACTGAAAACATCAAATGATGATAAGCATATGCAGCAACTGGAACTCTGGTGGGGTTGTAAATTACTTTGAAAAATTGTTTGACAGAGGCCGAGCGCGGTGGTTCACGCCTATAATCCCAGCGCTTTTTGAGGCCAAGGCAGGCGGATCACAAGGTCAGGAGTTAAAGACCAGCCTCGTCAATATATTGAAACCCTGTCTCTACTAAAAATACAAAAATTAGCCAGGCATAGTGATGGGCCCTCCTGTAGTCCCAGCTACTTGGGAGGCTGAAGCAGAAGAATCGCTTGAACCTGGAAGTGGAGGTTGCAGAGAGACAAGATCACACCACTGCTGCACTCCAGCCTGGGAGACAGAGCAAGACTCTGTCTCAAAAAAAAAAGACTGCACACTTCAGCCGGGCGCAGTGGCTCACGCCTGTGATCTCAGCACTTTGGGAAGCCAAGGCGGGCAGATCATGAGGTCAGGAGAGCGAGACCATCCTGGCTAACAGCTGAAACCCCGTCTCTACTAAAAAATACAAAAAATAAGCCAGGCGTGGCTCACACCTGTAGTCCTAGGTACTCGGGAGGCTGAGGCAGGGGAATCACTTGAACCTGGGAAGCGGAGGTTGCAGTGAGACGAGATCGCACCACTGCACTCCAGCCTGGGGGACACAGCAAGACTCCATCTCAAAAAACAAAAAAGACTGCACACTTCAACCTATCCCTGTGGCACAGGCAATCCCAATATCTGGACTGATTTTGGACAAGTATTTTTCAGGGTGCTGTTGCTTTTTTTTTTTTTTTTTTTAAGACTACTCAAGTGAAGCAGTCGGAGTAAAGAAGGAACCGAGAAGTCCGGAACTGGTCATGATCAATTAGTTATGCCTCTGCCCACTGTTGCATTTTGAAAAGACAATTTTATTTATTTATTTTGAGATGGAGTTTCACTCTTGTTTCCTAGGCTGGAGTGCAATCATCCTATCTTGGCTTACTATAACCTTTGCCTCCTGGGTTCAAGCGATTCTCCTGCCTCAGACTCCCGAGTAGCTGGGATTACAGGCGTGAGCCACCACGCCCAGCTAATTTTGTATTTTTAGTAGAGACGCGATTTCACCATGTTGGCCAGGCTGGTCTCAAAGTCCTGACCTCAAGTGATCTGCCCACCTTGGCCTCCCTAAGTGCTGGGATTACCGGTGAGCCACTGCACCTGGCAGAGAAGACAATTATTTATTGTGCACGAATAATGTCCCACTCCATCCCTGGCTCCCCAAGCGCTTAATGCCAGAAAACCACTACCTCTCATTTCCTAATACCCTCAGGGCACATTCTACGTTTTTTCCAAAACAGTCCCCTTAGACTAATCAACAATATTCTGAGCTGAGCTCTATCTCACCAAAGCTGCAAAGCTGCTATTGATACATAGGAGGCCAGATGTGGTGGCTCACGCCTGTAATCCCAGCACTCTGGGAGGCCGAAGCGGGTGGATCACCTGAGGTCAGGAGTTCAAGACCAGCCTGGCCAACATGGTAAAACCCTGTCTCTACTAAAAATACAAAAATTAGCTGAGTGCTTGAACCCAGGAGGCAAAGGTTGCAGTGAGCTGAGATCCAGCCTGAGTGACAAGAGTGAAACTCCATCTCCAAAAATAGAAAACATATATATATATATAATATTGAAGGGTGGAAAGGCCATATATATATATATATATATATATATATATATGAGGGTGGAATGGCTCTGGAGAGAAAACTGCATACCTATGAGAAACTGAGGCTATGAATCACCCCCTTCTGTCTATGTCCATTGTCTTTCATTACTTTAGGAAGAAATTCAATCTTCCAAGTAATGTAGTATGCTCAGTCAGTGAAAATATTGATTTAATTGTTTTGCCTGTGAGAAGTAGGCAAATAGAAAATAATTGGTGGGCTGGTAAACTTTTCCTTATTTGTAAGTTAGTTTAATGTCTAGGGAGTCAATTTGACATGTATACTTTTTGCGAAAGCTTAAATAATTCCTATAAACTAATTTAAATGACTGAAAGTGGGTCAGTGGCTTGGTAGATGGCAGGATAATCATACAGTGGTTTAAGAAGCAGCCATTAAAAATTATCTTGGCTGGGGGCGGTGACTCCCACCTATTATCCCAGCACTTTGGGCACCTGAGGTGGGCGGATCACTTGAGCCCAAGAGTTTGAGACCGGCCTGGGCAACATGTAGAAACCTCACCTCTACAAAAAATACAAAAATTAGCCGGGTATGGTGGCCCACGCTTGTAGTCCCAGCTACCCGGGAGGCTGAGGTGGGAGGATCACCTGAGCCTGGGAGGTTGAGACTACAGTGAGCCATGACTGAGCCACTGCACTCCAGCCTGGGCAATGGAGTGAGACCCTGTCTCAGAAAAAACCAAAACCAAAACCAAAACCAAAACTTGATGCTGAAGTATAGGAACATGGAAGAGTATGATATTATACAAAGTAAAGGAAGCAGGAGGCCCAGTGGCCTGCATGCTATAATAACAACTACGGGAAATATGAGTACATCTGGCCACGGATGAAAGGATGTTTTACAAAAAACAAAAAATAGTTGCCTAGGGTAGCAAGTTTTCCCAGAATGATTCCTAAAATTGTTGCATAATCTTTCTATGAATGATAAACTAAAAAAAGAACGGAAAGCCTTTTTTTCCCCAAAATATATTATAGATTGTTAAACTCTGCTGAGGTTCTTAAAAGGAGATTAGCCTGCCCCATAAGGGTTCTGATGGCAGGAATTCTGGCTTCTATTTCTAGCCCTGTTGACAGACTGATGATGAAACTCATGCATGTCCTTTAAGCTTTTCCCATCTTTGAAGCTGGGAGCAATTCCACTTGCTGCTGCCATTTAGTGCTATAATGTTGAAAGATTAATGAAGTGCATTTACTGTTCAGGTGATTGGCTTTCCCTATGAAATCAGTGTTGTTTGTGAAGAAGATAAAACAGTAGGAGTGGCTGGATGTGGTGGCTCACGCCTGTAATCCCAGCACTTTGGGAGGCCAAAATAGGGGGATCACCTGGGGTCAGGAGTTTGAGACCAGCCTGGCCAACATGGGGAAACCCCATCTGCACTAGAAATACAAAAATTAGCTGGGCTTGGTGGTTGGCACCTGTAATCCCAGCTACTGAGGAGGTTGACACACAAGAATCTCTTGATCCCAGGAGGCAGAGGTGGCAGTGAGCCACGATCACACTACTGCTCTCCAGCCTGGGGCACAGAGCAAGACTGTCTCAAAACAAAAACAGAAAAACAGTAAGAGTGCTGTTGTGTTGTCAGACATTGAATTCCTGCAACCGACATTTGTTATTGGGCACCTATTGTGGACAAGAGACTGTGTTCAGAGTTATGAGTATATGCAAAGATGTCTAAATCATGGTTTCTGCCTTCAAGGAACTTACAGTAGGGTAATGATAAAAACATCTAAAATTTATTGAGGGTTTACAATGTGACAGGCACTATGCTAAATGCTTTATAAACATTAATGCATTTAATTCCAACAACACCCCAGGGAGGCAGAGGTTATTGTTATTATTTTAAGAGACAATTAGGCCAGATGTGGTGGCTCCTGCCTATAATCCCAGCGCTTTGGGAGGCCAAGGCAGGAGGACTGCTTGAGGTCAGGAGTTTGAGACCAGCCTAGGCAGTATATAGCAAGACTCTGTCTCTACAAAACATAAAAAAATAAATTTAGTCAGGCATGATAGGGCACACCTGTAGTCCCCTGCTTCTCTGAACACTGAGGTGGGAGGATTGCTTGAGGCCAGGAATTTGAGACCAGCCCAGGCAACATAGTAAGATTTCTGTCTTTACAAAAAGAAAACAAGACAGTAATAGATAATTAAATTGAAGGCAGGAGAGGTTAAATAAGTACCTAAGGTCATAAAAGTAAATCCACCTGACCCTGACGGGCTGCCTGACAAAAATTGATGCTCTTGACTACTCTCCTACACTGCTGCCCAGGCATCAGCCACACTGGGAAGCAAGTGCCTCCCTCAGCCAGCTCGCAATTCATAAACTCTACAAAATCATGTCTTTGTGGCTGGGAGTGGTGGCTTATGCCTGTAATCCCACCACTTTGGGAGGCCGAGCTGAGTGGATCACCTGAGATTAGGAGTTCCAAACCAGCCTAACCAACATGATGAAACCCTGTCTCAAAAAATTAACTGGGAGTGGTGACATATGACTGTAATTGAAGCTACTCGGGAGGCTGACGCAAGAGAATTGCTTGAACCTGGGAGGCAGAGGTTGCAGTGAGCTGAGATCACGCCATTACACTCCAGCCTGGGCAACAAGTGTGAAACTCCATCTCAAAAAAAAAAAAAAAAGTCTGTACCTTTATTCAGCTTCAAAAGAGTTTCTAATAGATTGGGAATTGTCAAGTAATCAAGGCATGGAAATCATCGTATTTAAGTTACAATTAAATGATTTAATATCTATTATTTAGGGGAAGGGACTTATTAGCAATAAGCAAATTCTGTAATAAACAACTTTTTTTTTTGAGACGTAGTTTCGCTCTTTGTGGCCAAGGCTGGAGTGCAATGGCGCAATCTAAGTTCACTGCAACCTCCGCCTCCTGGGTTCAAGTGACTCTCCTGTCTCAGACTCCTGAGTAGCTGAGATTACAGGTGCCCACCACCACACCCGGCTAATTTTTGTATTTTTAGTAAGATGGGGACAACTTTTTATTAATGCTATCGCTTTGTGTCATCTAATATTAAAATATTTCTTTTTCCAGAAACTACAAGAGATTATAGGGTAAAGATTAAGTAGTGTACAAAACTAGATCTGTGTGTGTGTGTGTGTGTGTGTGTGTTTGTGTGTGTGTGTGTGTGTGTGTGTGTGTATGTTTAGACAGAGTATTGCTCTGTTGCCCAGGCTGGATAGCAGTGGCACAATCTCAACTCACTGCAACCTCTGTCTCCTGGGTTCAACAGATTCTCCTCCCTCAGCCTCCTGAGTAGCTGGGATGACAGGCATGCACCACCATGCCAGGATAATTTTTGTATGTTTAGAACAGACAGGGTCTTACTATGTTGGCCAGGCTGATCTCGAACTCCTGACTTCAAGTGATCCTCCCACCTCGGCCTACTGAAGTGCTAGGATTATAGGCATGCGCCTTTAATCAGCACTGCGTCCAGCCTTTTTTGTGTTCTAATTCTTCTGATCTATGCCCCATTTGGGTACCATAGAATTACACATGCTCAAGTTTGGAAAGAACCTTCAAGGTTATTTCTGGTATATTATTCACACTTTGGATTACAACCCATTAGTAGATTATGAAACCAGTGAACTGAGTTATGACAAGCTTAAAAAAAGAATAAAAGCCTAGCACGGTGGCTCACACCTGTAATCCCAGCACTTTGGGAGGCTGAGGCAGGTGGCCAACTGAGGTCAGGAGTTCCAGACCAGCCTGGCTAACGTGGTAAAAATAAAAATAAAAAAAATTAGCCGGGTGTGGTGGCGTTTCTACTAAAAATACCAAAAATTAGCCGTGTGTGGTGGTGGGCACCTGCAATCCCAACTACTTGGGAGGCTGAGGCTGGAGAATCTCTTGAACCCGGGAGACAGAGGTTGCAGTGAGCAGAGATTGCGTCATTGCACTCCAACTTGGGCAACAAGAGTGAAACTCCTTCTCAAAAAAAAAAAAAAGAATTAAAAAACATTGCACATGGTAAAGGTAAAAGTATCAGTTAGCAAATTTTCATTTTCATTATTATATTCATTTTCTAGAACTGTGACAACAAAATTCCACAAACTCAGTGGCTTAAAACAACAGAGCCAGCACAGTGACTCATGCCTGTAGCCCCAGCTTCCTGGGAGGGTGGGCTGGGAAGATGCCTTGAGTCCAGGAGATCGAGGCTGCAGTGAGATATGATCATGACACTGCATTCTATCCTGGGGGCTAGAGTGAGACCTTGTCTCTTTTTTAGGGCAAAAAAACCCACACATACAGAAATTTATCCTCTCATGATTCTGGAATCTAGAAGCCCAAATCAAGGTGTCAGTAAGGCCGTGCACCCCTGAGTAGAATCCTTCCTTGACTCTTCACCTGCAATCCTTGGCATCCCTGGCTTGCAGCTGTATCATTCCAGTCTCTGCCTTTGTCACATGGTATTCTCTTGTCTGTGTGTGTCTGTGTCCAAATTTCCCTCTTCCTATAAGGATATCAGTTGGACTGGATTAGGGTTCGTCCTACTGATCGCATCTTATCTGCAAAGATCCTATTTCGAAATAGTCACATCCACAGGTACCAGGGGTTAGGACTTCAACATATCTTTGGGGGTAGGGATTCAACTCATTCAACCTGTAACATATATATATTTATATCTACTTACACATGTATACATCATATATATTAATATATATATGTAAAACCTATGTATTGAGTCACAATGCAAAAATGTGTTTAATATTACTTATGGTTAAAAAAAGGAGAGAGAGGGTGCTTATAAACACTGATTCAATCTAAGCACTCATCCAGTTTTTGAAATCTTTTTTTTTTTTGAGGTGGAGTCGTGCTCTGTCACCAGTCTGGAGTGCAGTGATACGATCTCGGCTCATTGCAATCTCCAAGTCCCTGGTTCAAGCTATTCTTCTGCCTCAGCCTCTCAAGTAGCAGGATTACAAGCACATGCCACCATGCCCAGCTAATTTTTATATTTTTAGTATAGATGGAGTTTCACCATGTTGACCAGGATGGTCTCGATCACCTGACCTTGTTATCTGCCCACCTCAGCCTCCCAAAATGCTGAGATTACAGGTATGAGCCACCGCACCCAGTAAATTTTTTTGTTAAGAACTTGATGATAGTCCTTCTGCCTACACTGAGCCCACTGACAGGTGACTGTCTCTATAGATTTCCCAGGGGTCTATGGACAATTCTGACTGCTGGCAGGGCTTTCGATCAGAGAAGAATTTATTAGAACTGTACACATAGCTTATAAGGGACCTAGCTGAGCACCTTAAAACATCAGGTTAGTTTTTTGCAGCAGTGGTTACAAGTAAAGTGCTCTTTTGAAACAAAATATAATACAACTTGAAAGTAGTCATACTTTTCAAACCTGTAAGCCCAGCCCTTTGGGAGGCCAAGGTAGGCAGCTCACTTGAGCCCAGGAGTTTGAGACCAGCCTGTGCAACATGGTGAAACCCCATCTCTACCAAAAAAAAAAAAAAAAAAAAAAAAATTAGCCAGGTGTGGTGGTGTATGCCTGTGGTTCTAGCTACTAGGAAGGGTGAGGTGGGAGGATTGCTTGAGCCCAGGGAAAAAGTAGTGATGAAAACAAGAATGTTTTTAAAGTTATAGGCAACTTTTATTTTAAGATGGCGTCTCGCTCTGTCACCAGGCTGGAGTGCAATGGTGAGATCTTGGCTCACTGAAACCTCCACCTCCCTGGTTCAAGTGATTCTCTTGCCTCAGCCTCCTGAATAGCTAGGACTACAAGTGCACACCACCACACCCAGCTGATTTTTATATTTTTTTAGTAGAGACGGCGTTTCACCATGTTGGCCAGGATGGTCTTGATCTTCTGACCTTGTGATCTGCCCACCTCAGCCTCCCAAAGTGCTGAGATTACAGGCACAAACCACTGTGCCCGGCAATTATAGGCAAATTTTAAGAGTTATACATAATGAAGACCTCATTGTCAAAGGATGTTTCTTCTTCTTTTTTTTTTTTAAATCTGAAAACCTTTCAAAAGAGATTATGACCTTTTTTTGTTTGTTTTTGTTTTTGTTTTTTTGAGACAAGCTCTCACTCTGTTGCTCAGGCTGAGTGCAGTGGCACAATCTCGTCTCCTTTCAGCCTTGACCTTCCAGGCTCAAGCAGATCCTTCCATCCACCTCAGTCTCTGGAGTAGCTGGGACCACAGGCACGCCCCACCATGCTCGGCCAATTTTTGCATTTTTTGTAGAGATGTGGTTGCCCAGGCTGGTCTCAAACTCCTAGGCAGAAGCAATCCTCTCACCTTGGCCTCCCAAAGACCTGGGGTTACAGGAGAGAGCCACCGCGCCCAGCTGACCATGACATTTTTAATTGTAGGAGACAGAAAAATAAACAGGTCAAAGATCCCCCAACCAGAAGATCGGGGTCTACTGTAAAATCACGAAGGCCTGTTCTTCTAGATCTTTCAGCACATTGCCACCACCCTGCCCAGCTCTCTGAAATTTACCAAGTTTTCCTTGTTTACTCAGAAACTTTACTGACAGCCCCAGCCTGCTCAGCTAGCGAAAATGCCTCCTGCCAAAAAGATTAACTATCCTCATCTTTCTTTAGGTAATTTCTAAATAAATCATTGTGCCTATTTTACTTTGAAAAGTTTTAAGATTTTCATCATAGAAGATAATTTAGAGCCTGAAGGACTCTTTAGGTAACTGAATCTTTTTCTGTCTCCAAGACATTCAGATTGGAAACAGTCTCATCAGTCACAACCCATTATGCCGCAGAGACTCCCGGAGATGGGACTTTGAGGAGTATGTGAGGGGTGCATCTCAGAATGGAGGAAAGAAGGTATGGAGTTAGAAAAAGATTCATTCTGAAGCAATTTTCCTCTGAACACTCACCCTTGAGCTGCCTTAGGAACCAGTACCCTGCAGTGTGCTTCTTTGAAGGAAGAATCAGAGCTGGAGTCTTTCATAGTTTCTAGCTGTTGGGGGCTTTGCACTTCACGAAAGGCACTGAAGCTTGAGCCAGCGTTCTGTTGTGCCACTACTATTGATTTTCCCACACTTTTGGCCAGGGTGTATGTCCATTTATTTTCTCATTCCTCACATGAGCAGGCTGGAAGTGTAGAAAGAGCTTTGAGACACTACTTACTCATTTTGAAGTGCTTGATCAATCTTTGTGCACAGCAGCATAAACCCTGGATCTGGAAGTGCATATTTCAGAGAGAGCCCTCTACCTTTTGTTCTCTTGCAAGACAAGCAGTTCTCCGCCCCCGCAGGGATCTCATCTACCCCACCTCCGCCCCACTTTCTACTCAAGGCAATGGGAGGTACCTGAGGACCCCTCACATGGCACAAAGTATTGGGTCTGTGTTCCAGAGTAGGAACAAAATGATCTCCACCCTCTGACACAGTTAATGCCGCTGCTTTGTTTAGGCTCTTTCTGGTATTAAAAAGAATCTCCCTTTTTTCTCACTGTTAATGGGGTAAAAAGCTCAAGTGTTCTATGTCAGACAGGGGAAATCAGGTTTGTGTTTCATACAAAACCAACATTTCAGGCTGGGCATGGTGGCTCAAGCCAATAATCCTAGCACTTTAGGAGGCCGAGGTGGGCGGATCACCTGAGGTCAGGAGTTGGAGACCAGCCTAGCCAACATGGTGAAACCCTGTCTCTACTAAAAATACAAAAATTAGCCAGGCATTGTGGTGGAAGCCTGTAATCCCGGCTACTTGGAAGGCTGAGGCAGGAGAATCGCTTGAACCCAGAAGGTGAAGGTTGTAGTGAGCAGAGACTGCGCCGTTGCACTCCAGCCTGGATAACAAGAGTGGAACTCCATCTCAAAAAAAAAAATTAGCCAAGGAAGGTGGCTTGTGCCTGTAGTTCCAGCTACTTGGGAGGCTAAGGCAGGAGAATTGATTGAACCCAGGAAGCGGAGGTTGCAGTGAGCCGAGATTGCTCCATTGCACTGCAGCTTGGGTGACAGAGCAAGACTCCATCTCAAAAACAAAACAAAACATCCATGTTTCAGTCATCCACATGATTTTTTGCTGGCACCAGGCGTACATTGCAACCTCTCTGCCTCAGTTTCCATCCAACTCCTCTACCCTAACAATCTTTACTGCATTCAACTAAAAGGATCTTGGTAGTGGAGTTTGCTTGACTTCTTGTCCTCCAATCATGTCCACTTCCTGTTTTATTTTAAAGCTCACTGGCAAGATCTTATTTTACATGAAAAATATGGTGGGTTTATTTGTGGTATCAATTTCTGATAAACTTACTTTTTAATCTGTCAGCCAGTGTTCCAGGCACTAATGCTGCTTAAATGTAGCTGCACGGCTCTTACCCAGAAATGGTGCCGTCCAACTAAAATCATACATTCAGGCAGCTGATTACAGGCACTGACCTTGAGCTCCATTCCCGTGCGGTAATCCAAACCATCTGCACTCAACAACAATTAAAACCTTCAGATCTCTCAGGCGTTTCCTTCCTCTGATTATAACTTATGAGCTGCGGCAAAACTTAGACAGAAACAGAGTTAAAAAGATCAGGCTTTGATGCCAGCTTGATTTTTGCAGGGCAGTTCTAAACAGAGAAATCTCCTCTTCATGGAACAGCTCCTTCCTCAGCTGAAATGCAGGCACCTAACATCTAACAAACTTTGAACATTTAATTATGCTGATTCTCTCTTTTGCCCAGAGGGGAAGAGGGACTTTTCATTTATGGAGCCAGAGTCAGGCAAAATGATAAGGTAAAGTTTGTCCTGGAGATCTCCTATCTCCCCTGTTTTCCATACCCCTTTTTGTCTCTCTCACCCACTTTTCATACCCTCAAAGGTCTTGCTGCTTTCTATGAAAGAGGTCCAGGCAGGCTGGGTACAGTGGCTCACGCCTGTAATCGCAGCACTTTCGGAAGCCAAGGCGGGCAGATCACCTGAGGTCGGGAGTTCAAGACCAGCCTGGCCAATACGGTGAAATCCTCTCGCTACTAAAAATACAAAATTAGCTGGGTGAGGTGGTGCATGCATGTAATCCTACCTACACAGGACACTGAGGCAGGAGAATCGCTTCAACCTGGAAGGCAGAGATTGCAGTGAGCCGAGTTTGTGCCATTGCACTCCAGCCTGGGGAACAAGAGTGAAACTCAGTCTCAAAAAAGGAAAGAAGGAAGGAAGGAAGGAAGTCGGTTGATCCAGGGTTAAAAAAAAAAAGCAAAAGAAAGTCAGTGCTTTACTTCTGACTTCCTTTCTCTTCCTTCAGATATCCTACATCTTCATGACTGATCTTTCCTATGAATTCCAAAGAAAATACATGCATACAAATACATTCAGCCACAGTATCTAAAAAAGACATAACCGTCACCCTTGGGAGGTGGAGGTGAGGACTGGTTAGGGAGAGGCCTCACAGAGAATAGATTTCTGATGAGAAGCATCCAACCCTTAGCAAATTTCTGGGGAGAGGGAGGTTTGATTGGCTGAAGCACAGCAACTCGCCTTACACCTGTTGCAATGTTACTCTCAAGAGCAGCTTGGAAAGGCACAGGATTCTTTGAACTGAGATACTGCAGCAGGAGGGAGGCTGCCAACCTGGGGATACCAATGGGGATTTCTTGGGCAATCACTGAAAACTCCAAGACCGTAAAGATTTCTCTCCCTGATTGGGCACCAGGCTAGGGAGAAAACTTTGGGGATACAGTGCATCGTTTTCAGCACTATAATTTGACACAATAGCTCCTAACTCAGATGCCAATGAGTGAAGAAGGGGGAAAATAAGAAGTTTCTTTCTGCACTGGTTCATCTACTCTTACTGCGTTTTGCTAGACAGTTTTTGTTGTTGTTGTTGTTGCTGTTGTTTTGTTTTTTTTGTTTTTTTTAGACAGGGTCTTGTTCTGTTACCCAGGCTGGAGTGCAGTGGCATAATCATAGCTTATTCCAGCCTCGATCTCCCAGGCTAAAGCAATCCTCCTACCTCAGCTTCCCAAGTTGCTGGGACTATAGGCATGTGCCAGCAAGCCTGGTTAATTGTTTACTTTTTTTTTTCTTTTTTTGAGACAGAATCTCACTCTGTCGCCCAGGCTGTAGTGCAGTGGTGTGCTCTCGGCTCACTGCAACCTCTGCATCCTGGGTTCAAGCAATTCCCCTGCCTCAGCCTCCCAAGTAACTGGGATTACAGGTGTATGCCACCACACCAGGCTAATTTTTGTATTTTTTAAATTAGAGATGGGATTTCACCATGTTGGTCAGGCTGGTCTTGAACCCCTGACCTCATGATCCACCGGCCTCAGCATCCGAACGTGCTAGGATTACAGGTGTGAGCCATTGCACCCAGTTTGTTTACTTTTTTTGTAGAGACAAGGTCTTACCATGTTGTCGAGGCTGGTGTCAAACTCCTGGGCTCAAGCGATCCTCCCGCCTTGGCCTCCCAAAGTACTAGGATTATAGGCATGAGCCCCTGCACCTGGCCAAGTCTTTAACAATTGTTATAGTAGAGAGTATCTACAAAACCATTTACATTCATAGTGTCACTTGGTTCTCTTTAGAATCTCCTAAACTAAGCATTTTCATTCTCTTAAAAAACTAGAAAGTAGACCATGCGTGGTGGGCTATGTGTGGTGGTTCACACCTGTAATCCCAGCACTTTGGGAGGCCAGGGCAGGGGATCACCTGAGGTCAGGAGTTCGAGACCATCCTGGCCAACATGGCGAAATCCTGTCTCACTAAAAATACAAAAATTAGCTGGGTATGGTGATGGGCGCCTGTAATCCCAGCTACTTGAAAGGCTGAGGCAGGAGAATTGCTTGAAACCAGGAGGTAGAGGTGACAGTGAGCTGAGATTGCATCACTGCACTCCAGCCGGGGTGACAGAGTGAGACTCTGTCTCAAAAAAAAAAAAAAAAAAAAAAAACTAGCTGGCTGTGGTTGTGTGCACCTGTAGTCCCAGCTACTTAGGAGGCTGAGGCATGAGAATCATTTGAACCTGGGAGGCAGAGGTTGCAGTGTACTGAGATTGTGCTACTGCACTCCAGCCCAGGTGACAGAGCAAGACTCCTTTTCAAGAAAATAAAATAAAATAAAATAACTAGGAAATAAAAATCCCCCATAAATTCATTCTCCAGAGATAGTCACTGATTTATATTAAAAGTATTATTTTTATTATCTCATTTTGTAGATGAGAAAACTAAGATCAAGAAAAGTAAAATAGGCCGGGCATGGTGGCTCACACCTCTAACCCCAGAACTTTGGGAGGCCGAGGTGGGTGGATCACCTGAGGTCAGGAGATCGAGACCAGCCTGGCCAACATGGCGAAAACCCTTCCCTACTAAAAATACAAAAATTAGCCTGGTGTGGTGGCATGTGCCTGTAATCCCAGCCACTCAGGAGGCTGAGGAAGGAGAATCGCTTGAACCCAGGAGGCGACGTTGCAATGAGCCGAGATTGTGCCACTGCACTCCAGCTTGGACAATAGAGCAAGACTCCATCTCAAAAAAAAAAAAAAAAGAAAAAGAAAAGAAAAATAATTTACCCCAAACCACTCAGCTAATAAGTCAAATGCTCTATCTTCAAATTGATATGCTCTTTAAAATCTATTTTCCATATTCCTCTCCTCACTTTTTAATTTGTGAAGTAGTAGTAGTTGCATGTGTACGTGGTTCTTAAATTTTTCTTTTTCCCTAAGAAAAAAAATTGTTAATAGTTTGAGAACAAACTTGTTTGGCTGTTTTGCTGCCTGGCCAGAGTATTTCCAAGTGGAATGTAAACTACATCATCTAATTTAAAAGACATTGGTTTTAAGAGTGAGTCACTATCCACAGGATTCATGTGTCTGAAGCCTGGAGGTGTCGCAGTCTTCCTCTCCTTTTCACTTGCGAGGTCGGGGACATATGCGTCCAGTGCAGAGGGTGGTATTTTGTGGGCGTATGCCCCGCTGTTGAGCTTCCACAGTTGTGGCTTCTATACTGGGATGCAAGGCCCTGGTTGTTTTTTATGATTCCAACCACTTCCAGCAAGAAACTGTTTGAAGAAAACAGAAACTGTAGCGCTTCTATTTTTGTCCTAGTTAAAAATACCGCAACATAGACAATGGTATCTCAACCCACGATTTTTTCCGAGATGATTATACTATTTGGTAGTTTGATGGTATTAACTAAATGAACACCACCCCCTAGCTGCATCTTTAGGTTTCTATATTTATCAAAGTACATTTATGTACTAAATTAGTTCATCAGGAAAGAGCAACTTCTTCCAAGTTTTGCTCAAATGGTTAATGAGAATAAGAAGGAGTAATGTCATAGAGAATCGTTCTTTACATCCCCCTCCTTTTGAGATAGGGTCTCACTCTGTTACCCAGGCTGGAGTGCAGTGACACTATCTCAGCTCATTGCAACCTCCACCTGCTTGGCTCAAGTGATCCTCCCACCTCAGCCTCCTAAAACGTTTTGCCTTTTGCTGCAGTGATGAATGAAAGATTAGAAAATTGAATTCTTGAGTTGTCTAGTCAACTGTACATTTTGTAGGCCGTTTCTGCATGACACAGGGTTGCTGAGAGCTATACATAAACACTGTTAATAATATTTATTACTATTAATTAAAAACTAGCATAGAAGCCTTTAAAATATCTTTTTTTCTGCTGAGCGCAGTGGCTCACGCCTGTAATCCCGGCACTTAGGGAAGCAGAGGCGGGAGGACAGCTCAAGCCCAGGAGTTTGAGACTCTGGGCAATAAGCAAGACCGTGTTCTACACAAAAAGAAAAAAAAAGATATCTTTTTTCTTATGATAAATGTATATAATAAATAAAAGGTATCTATTATTAAAATTTCATTAAATGTAGAAAAGCATTTTTAAAATGTTTAAACAACACATACTTCCACTAGGCTAAAATTGTATTTTGAACAATATGCTATATTTCCATCTGGCCTTTTTTCTATGCATTAGTTATTTTTAAATAACATTGGGATCACACTGTATATTTAGTTTTGTGTTCTAGTTTTTGACCTAATATTAAATCATGAACATTTCTCCATATTAAATGGTTTTAAATAAGATGATTTTTTCAATCTACTTAAGTGGGAATTTCTTTTTAGAAAGATGACTTTAATGTCTATATAATATAAACATGCAAAGACCCTCTTTATGTAACATTTATTTATTTATTTTGAGATGTAGTTTCGCTCTTGTTGCCCAGGCTGGAGTGCAATGGTGTGATATTGGCTCACCACAACCTCTGCCTCCCAGGTTCAAGTGATCATCTTGCCTTAGCCTCCTGAGTAGCTGGGATTACAGGCATGCGCCACCACGCCCGGTTAATGTTTTTTGTATTTTTAGTAGAGATGGGGTTTCTCCACATTGGTCAGGCTGGTCTTGAACTCCTGACCTCAGGTGATCTGCCTGCCTCGTCCTCCCAAAGTGCTGGGATTACAGGCGTGAGCCACTGCGCCCTGCTCTTATGTAACATTTAATGTGGTTGAATCTTTTTAATGGAGTCAAAATGCATATCTTCTAATTTCTATAATTTTTCACATGACTTCTTTTTGTTTCTAATTTGCAAAAGCTGTCATGACCCAAATTATAAGAAAACCTGAAGGAAACACTGCCTTTTGAAAAATAAAGCAAAGTATTCAAATAACACCAAATATGCTACATAAATCAAAGAACTAGGAGCCACTTGGGAATTTAAGGCAGAAGGCAATTCTCTTTTCACATGAAAAATGTCAGCATAAGAAAAAAAAAAAATGTCAGCATAGGCCAGGTGCAGTAGCTCACGCCTGTGATCCCAGCACTTTGGGAGGCTGTGGCAGGTGGATCCCTTGAGGTCAGGAGTTCGAGATCAGCCTGGTCAACATGGTGAAACCCCATCTCTACTAAAAATTAGCCAGGTATGGTGGCGCATACCTGTAATCCCAGCTACTGGGGAGCGGAGGCTTGAAATTGGGAGGCGGAGGCTGCAGTGAGCCGAGATTGTGCCACTGCATTCCAGCTGGGGCAACAGAGAAAGACTCTGTTTCAAAAAATAAAATGGGCCGGGCATGGCAGCTCACGCCTGTAATTTCAGCACTTTGGGAGGCTGAGGCGGGTGAATCACTTGAGGTCAGGAGTTTGAGACCAGCCTGACCAACATGGAGAAACTCCATCTCTACTAAAAATACAAAATTAGCCGGGTGTGGTAGCACATGCCTGTACTCCCAGCTATTCAGAATGCTGAGGCAGGCAAATTGCTTGAACCTGGGAGGCGGAGGTTGCAGTGAGCCGAAATCATGCCATTGTACTCCAGTCTGGGCAACAAGAGCAAAACTCCATCTCAAAAAATAAAATAAAATAAAAATGTCAGCATAATCAAATAATTAAAGATGACTCTCCACAATTAAAGACTAACGATAGCCTTCCACGTGCCAATATTGCTTCCAAGCATGAGCATAATTTTAAAACACTTACCTGTGCTGTTCAAAATAAACAACTTTTTTTTTTCCATAAAGAAAAGGTGTTTGGCCGAGTGCAGTGGCTCATGCCTGTAATCCCAGTACTTTTGAGGCCAAGGCAGGAGGATCACTTGAGCTCGAGTTTGAGACCCGGCTGGGTGTGGTGGCTCACGCCTGTAATCCTAGCACTTTGGGAGGCTGAGGAGGGTGGATAACATGAGGTCAGGAGTTTGAGACCAGCCTGGCCCACGTGGTGAAACCCGTTATCTACTAAAAACACAAAAATTAGCCAGGCATGGTGGCACATGCCTGTAACCCCAGCTACTGGGGAGGCTGAGGCAGGAGAATCACTTGAACCCAGCAGACAGAGGTTGCAGTTAGCCGAGATCATGCCACTCCACTCCAGCCTGGGCGACAGAGCAAGACTCTGTTTCAAAAAAAAAACAAGGCCCAAGCTTGGTGGCTCACACCTATAATCTCAGCACTTTGGGAGGCCGAGTTGGGTAGATCACAAGGTCAGGACTTCAAGACCAGCCTGGGCAGCATGGTGAAACCTTGTCTCCACAAAAAATACAAAAAATTAGCCAGGCATGGTGGTGTGTGCCTGTAATCCCAGCTACTTGGGAGGCTGAGGCACGAGAATCTCTTGAACCTGGGAGACAGAGGTTGCAGTGAGCCAAGATAACACCACTGCACTCCAGCCTGGGCAACAGAACAAGACTCTGTCTTAAAAAAAAAAAAAAAAAAAAAGAAAAGAGTTTGAGACTAGCATGGGCAACATGGCAAAACTCTTATCTCAAAAGAAAAAAAAAAAAGTACAAAAATTAACCAGATGTGGTAGTCCCAGCTATTCAGGAGGTTCAGGTGAGAGGATTGCTTGAGCCCGGGAGGTCAAGGCTGTAATGAGCCGAGGTGGAGCCACTGCACTCCGGCCTGGGTGACAAAGGGAGACCCTGTCTAAAAAAAATAAAAGAAGGTGTTCAAGACTTAGGCTTGCCCTCTAACAATGCGTTCAGTAACTATTAGATGAATATTAACTTATTAGCTCAATCCTTCTCTATAGGAAGGAATGAGGCCAAGACGATAAAAACATTAAATAACCACTGTGTTCTACATGATTATTTTGTAAACATGAGCCCATAAACCTGACTTTCAAATATACAGGAAGAGACATCCTTCATTTTATAGTAGTGTTGACAAGGGAGAGAGATGAACACACACACACACAACACACATATGTGAATGCACACATTTTTAACTAGTTCTAGACTATTTATTACATGTAACATTTAGGGTTTAAAGGTGATCTTTCTAATATGTATAGTACTTAACCAGAGTGCTGGAGTAAAAGCTAAAATATGAATTCTAATCTCATCTCTTGACGTTAACTTCCTCTGTGGTCTGTATATGATAGTTGGTAGCCAGCTACGAACTATTCACTAGTACCTGGCTGATAGGAAACCGGGGTCTCAGTAGCAGTTCAGCTGTGATCATGGACCCATCACTTAACTTCTCTAAGACTCTGTTTCTCATCTGTGAAGTGGCAGTAATTACAGACCCTTTAGGTAACAGTGAGATAACTAGGTGAGAAACTGCTGTGAGCATTTAAAAGAGCAACAATCAAGACACAGCAAGCTATTATTATTGTACTCCTGTTATCTAATTTCTCCATGTAGAAATATAGCTATTAACTGAAATACTTCTCAATGACACAGTGAAACCTTATCTTTAAGAGTTTTTGAAGAGCTTTGAAGATGAAAGGATGCTAAGAGGTTTCTTCACGTTAATTCTGGTCCCACCTGAATTTGTGTTAAATGACATGAGGGGGCAGTGATTGTATTCTGGTAGAGTTATTAAAAATGGACTGATGCTTCTTTAAAGACTTCTTATAAAAGGCAGCCTGGGAAAGAATGATATAAGAAAATCCCACAATCCAATCATGCACATTTAGCAGTTGTCAAGATTTTGCCACATTTGCTTTGTCCATTCTTTTTTCTTCCTTTTACTCAAGCAAACCCCAGACATCATGTCTTTTCATCAATACATATTTCAAGATAAATTTCTAAAAAAATGAGCCTAGAAAACAATGACACCATTATCACTTAGCTACTTTATCATACATTATACCTATAATTGTTTCAAAATAACAATACCAATATAATACACAGTTTAAGAGTACTTGAGGATATTTCGGCCGGGCATGGTGACTCACGCCTATAATCCAAGCACTTTGGAAGCCAAGGCAGGCGGATCACCTGAGGTTGGGGGTTCAAGACCAGCCTGACCAACATGGTGAAACCCTGTCTTTATTCAAAAAAAAAAAAGAGTATTTGAGGATATTTTATACTTAGAATATATCACAGTAAGGTGTTAACAGTCAAAATACTGTATTTTTAAAAACATTCAGAGCAATTTTTGTGTGTGTGCCTCTAAATATTCAGTAGGTTCATTTATTTTGTTTTCAACTTAGGAGTAACTTTTTCCCCCTTTTGATTAAACTTAGATTTTTAGTTATGTAAACATTCATAGAGTTTCAAAATCAAAACTGTAAACCTAGATATAGCCACATAACTTGTGCTTCCATTGTGTATTCTCATCTGGTTCCCTCTATCACCCTACAAATAACTAATTTTTATTATTCCTTCGGGTTTTTCTTTGTTTTTGTTTTTTTTGTGTTATTTATTTATTTATTTATTGAGACAGGGTTTCACTGTGTTGCCTAGGCTAGAGTGCAATGGCACGATCTTGGCTCACTGAAACCTCTGCTTCCCAGACCCAAGTGATCCTCCCACTTCAACCTCCTGAGTAGCTGGGACTACAGGCATATGCCACATGCCTAGCTAATTTTTGTATTTTTTGTAAAGAGGAGGTTTTGCCATGATGCCCAGGCTGGTCTTAAACTCCTGGGCTCAAGTGATCTGCCCACCTCAGTTTCCCAGAGTGCTGGGATTACAGGCACGAGCCACCCCATCAGCTATTCTGTTGCTTCTTTAAAAAAAATTTTTTTTTTCTAAATAGCCAGCATACTATGAACACTGTTCCACACTATTCTTTTTAAATGATTTATCCTGGAGGTTATTCCATATCAGTGTACTGAGAGTGTCCAGATTTCTTTTTAATGGCTACATAATATTCCATTAGCCAATTTGCCCAATTGATGGATATTTAGCTTGTTTCCTTTTTTGTTACTATAAATAATGATACAGTCTTAACCTTGATCATGAGGCATTTGTATTTTTTTCAGTGTGTCTTTGATATTGTTTCCCATTAAAGAAAATGCATGTGTAATTTTGCTAGATACTACAGGGTTAGCCTGTCTTGGAATTGTACCATTTTGCATTCCAAATAACCATATGTGAGAATGCCTGCTTTTCTGCAACCTCAGTAAGAAAATTGTCTAACTTTTGTGTTTTTACCAATTTTTTCTGTTTTGAAATAGGGTGTTGCTCTGTTGGCCAGGCTGAAGTGCAGTGGTACAATCATAGCTCACTGCAGCTTTGAACTTCTGTGCTCAAGGGAGTCTCCTGCCTCAGCCTTTCAAATAACTAGGACTGCAGGCACATGCCATGATACCTGGCTGATTTTTATTTTATTCATTTATTTATTTATTTATTTTGTAGAGACAAGGTCTTGTGAGTCTTGAACTCCTGGCTTCAAGTGATCCTCTTGCTTCGTTCTCCCAAAGTAGTGACATTACAGGCATGAGTCGCTGTGCACGGCTGGTGTTTGCTCTTCTTGATGTTTGGGAATGTTTTACAGATTATAGATATATGCTCTTTATGATAAAATTTACAAGTACCACGCCGGGCGCGGTGGCTCACGCCTGTAATCCCAGCACTTTGGGAGGCCGAGGCGGGTGAATCACGAGGTCAAGAGATCGAGACCATCCTGGTCAACATGGTGAAACCCCGTCTCTACTAAAAAATACAAAAAAATTAGCTGGGCACGGTGGCGCGTGCCTGTAGTCCCAGCTACTCAGGAGGCTGAGGCAGGAGAATTGCCTGAACCCGGGAGGCGGAGGTTGCGGTGAGCTGAGATCGCGCCATTGCACTCCAGCCTGGGTAACAAAAGCGAAACTCCGTCTCAAAAAAAAAAAAAAAAAAAAATTTGCAAGTACCTTTTCCTCATTTGTTAATTACCATTACCTCATTTAAAAAATTAAGGTAGAAGTATAATCTACATACACATTACATTCACCCTTTTTAGAGCACAGTGCAAGAAGTTTTGACAAATTCCACAATCAAGATAGTTCCTGTCATTTGCCTTTTGACTCTGCTTATTGCATTCTATTTTGCCATGAAATTATGTTTTGTTTTGGAGACAGAGTCTCACTCTGTTACCCGGATTGGAGTGCAGTGGAGCCATCTCAGCTCACCACAATCTCTGCCTCCCAGGTACAAACAATTCTCCTGCCTCAGCCTCCCAAGTAGTTGGGACTACAGGCACATAACACCATACCTGGCTAAGTTTTGCATTTTTAGTAGAGATGGGGTTTTGCCATATTGCCCAGGCTGGTCTTGAACTCCTGGCCTCAAATATTCCACCAGCTTCGGCCTCCCAAAGTGCAGGGATTACAGGCGTGAGCCGCGCCCAGCTGAAGTTGTGTTTGGTTAGCTGCTACATCCATGATTTAATGTAAACAGCTTATTTCAACATCTATCTCATAATTCTCTTTTGTGTTTTAAACAAACAGATTATATAGGCCAAATGCATATTCTAGCTGGGGAGGTGAGGACACATTGTTACAACTAATATAAATTAACTTATTTCTGTTAAAGGAACTTCTTTTTTTTTTTTTTTTTTTTTTTTTTGAGACGGAGTTTCGCTCTTGATACCCAGGCTGGAGCGCAATGGCGCGATCTCGGCTCACCGCAATCTCCGCCTCCTGGGTTCAGGCAATTCTCCTGCCTCAGCCTCCTGAGTAGCTGGGATTACAGGCACGCGCCACCGTGCCCAGCTAATTTTTTGTATTAGTAGAGACGGGGTTTCACCATGTTGACCAGGATGGTCTCGATCTCTTGACCTCGTGATCCACCCGCCTCGGCCTCCCAAAGTGCTGGGATTACAGGCTTGAGCCACCGCGCCCGGCCCTCATGGAACTTCTAAGATAAAATTTTGAAATCCTGTAGCAAAGCTGAAGAGGATTGCTCCTTTTTATTTGAGGGGTCATGGGGCAAGCAGTAGGTTAAGGAAGCAAAAAATAATGTGGTAGCCTCTAAAAGACTTTTTGGTAGTCTTGCTATTTCCAATATGCTGCTGTAAAGGAGTCAGAGTATAGCACTCCAAAAGATGCCACTTTGGTAAAGTGAATATTTTGTGCTGAAGGCAACTGAGAAACAGCAGACTCAGGGAAAGCTCTAGAAACACAGCATACCCTTCCCTTTTGCAAAGAAAATTTACACTTGTAAAGGAAATTTCTTTCTTTTTTTGAGATGGAGTAGCTCAAAAAAAGAAAGAAATTTCTTTACAAAAAAATGTCTTTACCACCTTGGTAGGGTGGTAGGTTTTGCTATATTACCCAGGCTGGTCTTGAACTCCTGGGCTCAAATGATCATCCCACCTTAGCCTCCCAATTAGCTGGGACTGTAGGCAGGTACCACCATGTTTGGCAGAAATTTCTGTTTGTAAAGTTGTCCTCTTCTGTACCAGGAAGAGGAGAATGACTCACAGGCACACACACACACACACACACACACTACATACACACAAACATAACTCTTACCATCTGAGAAGAATTTTCATAAGAAATCTTTGTTGTTGTTGTTGTTTGTTTGAGACAGTCTCCCTCTGTCACCTGGGCTGGGGTGCAGTGGCGTGATCTTGGCTCACTGCAACCTCTGCCTCCCCAGTTCAAGTGATTCTCCTGCGTCAGCCTCCTGAGTAGCTGGGACTACAGGTGCATGCCATGACTAATTTTTGTATTTTTAGTAGAGACAGGGTTTCACCATGTTGGTCAGGCTGGTCTTGAAGTCCTGACCTCAAGTGATCCGCCTGCCTGAGCTTCCCAAAGTGCTGGGATTACAGGTATGGGTCACTGCGCCCAGCTTCTTCATACAAATCATACAAAGCAACCCTTATCCACCATACATTTCCTAGTTATGTTCCCCAAACCTACTTCTCCCTGCACCTGGAAGTCCCAAACCACCTTCTGCAGAACTTATTACATGACATATAAACTCCGGGGAATGTTTGCATCTTAGTGCTTTCATTCCTTTTCTGTGAAGTTCCCATATGCGTATGTAATACATCTCTGTCTTTTGCCAGTCTAATTTGTAGGCCTCCATGTACAGAACCTAAGAGGGTGGAGGGAAAAGTTTCTTCATCTCCTACACTACCCACATCACATGAACCTTGCGAGTTTAGTGGAGGAATGAATTTGTTTGATTGTTTTTGAACTATTAGGGCTCATAAAACAATACCCCAAAATGAGGGTTTCAGAAGCAGCCTCAGAAGCAAAAGTTTTTCTCTGATCTTTTCCTGTCCTCTTTTCTTTCAATCCCATTCTCTCTCAAGACTAGCCATAGAAACTAGAATCTCTTTTCCCCAAGGTGAGTCATAGAAAGTAGAATCCCTTTTCTTCAAAATCAGACATAAAACCTAAAAATATTACTCAAACTTTCCCTCTGCCTTTCTGTGTAAAAGCTGTCCTTAAAGAAATCACCTGACCTACCTTGTTTGACTGTAGGTCATAAGACCCCCATGAGGGTCCTGCCCCAAACCCAGAAGAAAGAAATGCATGCTCAGAGAGGCCAGGAAGAATCTAGGCAGACAGGCCTTGCTGGATTTCCCCACTCAGTCTATTAGCATTTGATCAGACCATTTTTGTCCAATTATATTTTTACATGCTGTCTATACTTCATTGAACCCAAGCATAAAATGGATATTTTCTCTTGTACCTTTGAGTCTTCATTCTGAAGCCTCTTGTGTATGCATGTTAAATAAACTTGTATGTCTTTTCTTCAGTTAATCTACCTTATGCGAGTTGATTTTTCAGCAAACCTTCAGAGGGCCAAGAGGAAAGCGCTCCCTTGGCTCCTGTGTCAGTCTGTTTTGTGTTGCTATAAAGGAAACCTGAGATTGCAAAATTCGTAAAGAAAAGAGGTTTATTTGGCTCCCAGTTCTGCAGGCTGTACAAGCATGGAGCCAGTGATGTTCAAGGATTTGGAGTTAAATTTCCCAGTGCCCAAGAAGTGTTCATTCTCTGCACTCCACGTGTCCCTCGCTAAACCACAGGAAGTTTCACAAACTATGGTCAGAGCTTGTTTGTCTGATCCTCCCCAGTTGTTGTTACAACACAGCCCTCCACCCTCACCCCGTGCCCCAACACCCTTTTCTTCATGTCATGCCCTGACTCTGCTAGTTCCTAAATTCCCTGCTGATAAAGTCTTAACTCCTCAGTGTATTTTTTTTTTAACATGTTGGCCTTCACCTATCTGGTCACTTTTTCTCCATTTTATTATTTATTTATTTTCCACCCCCTGAGATGGAGTCTTGCTCTGTCACCCAGGCTGGAGTGCAGTGGCACAATCTTGGCTCACTGCAACCTCTACCTCCTGGGTTTAAGCAATTCTCTTGCCTCAGCCCCCTGAGTAGCTGGGATTACGGGCATGCACCACCACACCCAGCTAATTTTTGTATTTTTAGTAGATAATGGGGTTTCACCACATTGGCCAGGCTGGTCTCCAACTCCAGACCTCAGGTGATCTGCCTGCTTCAGCCTCCCAAAGTGCTGGGATTACAGGCATGAGCCACTGCACCCGGCCTATTTATTTTGTTTTGAGACGGAGTCTCATTCTTTTGCCCAGGCTGGAGTGTAGTGGTGCAATCTCAGCTCACTACAACCTCTTCCTCCCGGGTTCAAGCAATTCTCCTTCCTCAGCCTCCTGAGTAGCTGGGATTACAGGCGAAGCCACCACGCCCAGCTAATTTTTTTGTATTTTTAGTAGAGATGGGGTTTCCCATGTTGGCCAAGATGGTTAACAACTCCTGACCTCAAGTGACCCACCCACCTTGGCCCCTTAAAGTGCTGGGATTACAGGCGTGAGCCACCCTGCCTGGCCCTTGACCAAATTGTATCACATTCTTCTCATGTTTGTCTTATATTCTGACACATTCTTCACTTGATTGGCTAATCACAGTCTGTTATCATTACATAATTGCACTGTGGGGAATATTTTTTTCATCAACTAATTTATAATGTTTTGAAGGGCAGAAACCTATCTAACTCTTCTTTTATGTCTTACCCAGTTTCCATGGTGCTATGTATATAATAAGATCTCAGTACTTAATGTAGTGAAAGAGTGAATGTAGCTATAGTTATTACATGGATATAGCACAGCAGGGAACAAGGGAGAACAATTGCTGAACTATCTCCATCAGCAATTCTCCTTTGATATGGACAATTTATGCAGCCCAGCTTAGGCTGCCACATCGGCCTCCATAGAAATTCTGAGGGCACTATTAGGTCTCCATTTGTATTTATAAAGACAGCGTGGTGGCTTACTGCCTGTAATACCAGCACTTTGGGAGGCCGAGGTGGGAGGATCACGAGGTCAGGCGATCAAGACCATCCTGGCTAACACGGTGGAACCCTGTCTCTACTAAAAATACAAAAAAAAAAAAAAAAAAATGCTGGGCGTGGTGGCATGCACCTGTAATCCCAACTACTCGAGAGGCTGAGGCAGGAGAGTCACTTGAACCCAGGAGTCAGAGGTTGCAGTGAGCCGAGATCATGCCACTGCACTCCAGCCTGGTGACACGGTGAGAGTCCGTCTCAAAAAAAAAAAAAAAAAAAAAAGAAGGCTCAATTTCTCTCTGAACACCTTTCTTGAACAAAAAAGCATTCTATTTTCCTAAAGCTGTTGTCATAAGACACAGATTTCAAAGTCAGATATGGTCACCAGATCTCTGCCTTGTGTTTCTGACAAACAGTCCCTATTTAGCCACGTTGTATTGATTTCTGTTCCCCTCTCTATCTCTTGATGCGCTGAGATTAGTTCAATCTCAAGCAAAAATGTCAGAAAATGTCTGTTTATTCTTCCCAGTTTACAAAATGCACATGCCTGCAGAGAGGACATGACTTGACAAGTGGTGGTGACTCCTCCCTTTGAGGACAGCATTAATCTCCCAGCCACAGCTCTGCTTCTAGAAGCCCCTATAAGAGATAATGTCACTGTGAACGGGTCATATCATGGTGAATGTCCCATGGCAAAAAAAGTTCAGGTTCTCCCTACCTGTATTCAAACTAAGGGGTAGATGGCTAAAAGCCCTTAGCAGAAGCATGGGAGTAGGGAACACAAATTAATTGGAAGGACTGATCAAAATCAGTGTTGGAAAGTTCAAAAGCCCAGTCAATTGAATAAAAATAATCTTTTCTCTCATTTAAAAACCTCAAATGCAATATCTGTCACACACTCTTTTTTTTTTTTGAGATGGAGTCTCACTCTATCACCCAGGCTGGAGTGCAGTGGCGTGATCTCCGCTCACTGCAATCTCTGCCACCTGGGTTGAAGCAGTTCTCCTGCCTCAGCTTCCTGAGTAACTGGGATTACAGGCATCTGCCACAGTGCCTGGCTAATTTTTGTAGTTTTTTTGGTTTGTTTGTTTTTGTTTTTGTTTTTTAGTAGAGACGGGGTTTCACCATCTTGGCCAGGCTGGTCTTGAACTCCTGACCTCATGATCCAGCTGTCTCTGCCTCCCAAAGTGCTGGTATTACAGGCGTGAGCCACCTCACCCAGGCTCTCTAATAACACAATTCAAATCATTTCACTGCAAATCATTTTTGGGTGGGAACCCTTGTGTTTTCTTCTGAGGCGATCTGACACTTCTCTCACCCTAGGTTGGCCCAAAGGCTGTGTAGTGCAGTGATTAGGAGGGTGAACATGGGAGCTCAGGCTGCCTTGCCACTGGGAATTGTAATGTCTATGCCATGCTTCCAGGGAAAGATGAGAAGTGTTAGGAGGATTAAATGAGTTTAACAGCGCTGAGAATAGTGCCTGATACACAGTAAGAGCTCAATAAATGTTCAATGAATTAATCTTTTTTTCTTATCTGAGGGGTCCTTTTTCTAGAAAAAATATCTCAGAAGTTAAAAAAAAAATTAGCCAGGCACAGTGGCATTCATCTGTCATCCCAGCACCTTTGGAGGTGGAGGCAGGATTGCTTAAGTCCAGGAGCTCCAGACCAGCCTGGGCAGCATGGGAAACACCATCTCAAAACAAGCACAAACACACACACACCCCACCACCAACTGCATTTTATGTTTCTTCCCCTCATGGGCTTTCTTTCATTGGACGTGAATAAACTAGTAATTTAATGAGCAAACTCATTAAACATACTGAGCAGTTTGTGTGTTTATTGGGTAAATTTCCCAACTATTTGAGGAACAACCTGCCTAATTAAGTTTCAGTTTCAAATGCCCTTTAGGAGTCCCGTATCTTTGCCAAAAAAACCCAAAAGTTAAAGTTTGGTTTTCATTTGTATTCTTCCTCATCTGAGGGAAGCTAGAACTCTCTACTACTTTCATTCACCATATATGTATCTTTGGAGAATGGCTGAAATAATTAACAATGAATTTTTAACTGTGAACTGTATGTAGATAATAAGATTAAGTGGAAATTACCAATGAACATCTTAGACTCCAGTGGTTTTGGAATTTTTTTTTTAATTTATAAAGCTATAACTTAAAGTTATAAATTATTGTTACTATATTTTGTTTCTCAAGCTTAAATTGATTTCTGTCTTTTTCTGTTTTAATTACTATGGGAAATCAAGTTTTAGATATAGAGATGCTATATTGCTTTCTCCTTTCTTCAATCTCCTCTTAATGCCATTGTAACCTTCCGTAGTGCCCAAAACAGGATCATACTCGATTTTTATCCATCTAGGCCTTATTGAAACTATTCTAGGCTGAGCTCAGTGGCTCATGCTGTAATCCCAACACTTTGGGAGGCCAAAGTGGGAGGACGGCTTGAGTCCAGGAGCTTGAAATCAGCCTGGGCAACACGGGGAGACCCCCGTCTCAATAAATAAATAAATAAATCAGCTGGGCATGGTGGCACACACCTGTAGTCCCAGCTACTCAGGAGGCAGAGGTGGAAGGATCAATTGAATGTGGGAAGTTGAAACTGTGGTGAGCTGTGATCCCCCTACTGCACTTAGCCTAGGTGACAGACTGAGACCCTGTCTTACAAAATATATAATAAAAAATTAAAAAAACAGAAACTATTCTAGTAGTTATTGCTATTTCAGAACAAAATATTTTCTGCAAAATTGTTGGTGAGAGTCTGCTTTACTACCATGACTTAAGTGTTCAGAAGCTTTAAGTCTGAGGGCCCCTGCTCTAACTACATGATCTATCGATGAAGTTCCTCATAGTATTAAAATGTAGTTGTTTAACAAATTTCAATTACCATCTACCTTTCAGTTTCTTTTACTCTAAAATTAAGAATATGACCAGTCATGGCCTGTTACCCCAGCACTATGGGAGGCTGAGGTGGGTTGATTGCTAGAGCCCAGGAGTTCGAGACCAGCCCGGGCAATATGGAGGGACCCCGTCTACAAAAAAATTAGCTGGTGTGGTGGTGTGTGCCTGTAGTCCCAGCTACTCAGGAGGCTGAGGTGGCAGGATCTCTTGAGCCTGGTAGGGGGAGGCTTCAGTGAGCTGTGATGAGACCATTGCACTCCAGCCCGGGCAACAGAGCAACACCCTGTCTCTTAAAAAAAATTAAGAAATATTCCATGCATAAGCCAGGTGTGGTGGCTCATGTCTATAATCCTAGCACTTTGGGAGGTCGAGGTGGGCAGATCACTTGAGGTCAGGAGTTTGAGACCAGCCTGACCAACATGGTGAAACCCTGTCACTATTAAAAATACAAAAATTGGCCAGGTGTGTTAGTGCACACCTGTAATCCCAGCCACTTGAGAGGCTGAGGTGGTAGAATCACTTAAACCTGGGAGGCAGAGGTTGCAGTGAGCTGAGATCCCACCACTGTACTCCTGCCTGGGCGACAGAGTGAGACTACCTCTCAAAAACAAACAAACAAACAAAAACCAAACAACAACAACAACAACAAAACAAAACTTGAACTTGGTTGCATACATTTAATTTTATTTATTCCACCCCTTCCCTGTATTTGAAATGTTAAAAATGTCTAGTTGCTTAACATTACATTCTGAATTTTTACAGATAAAATTTTCATGAGCTAAATTTTAAATTTATAATATTTTAATTAAAAATGCTATTGGGTTAGATGTGGTGGCTCATACCTGTTATCCCAACCCTTTTGGAGGCCAAGGTGGGAGGATCACTTGAGCCCAGGAGTTCATGAAGACCAACCTGGGCAACAGAGTAAGATCTTGCCTCTACAAAAAAAAAAAAATGTAAAAATTAGCCAGGGCTGGTGGCACATGCCTGTAGTTCCAGCTACTGGGGAAACTGAGGTGGGAGAATTGCTTGAGCTTGGGAGGTTGAAGCTGCAGTGAGCCAACATGGCACCACTGCACTCCAGCCTGGGCAACAAAGTGAGACCCTGTCTAAAAAAAAATACTACCAGAAAAATATAGAAATATTTTTATTTTGCTTTTAGGAAACAAATGACAATCCTTCCCTCTCTTTCTCCCTCCCTCCCTTTCTTCCATTTTTTTGAGATGGAGTCTCCCTCTGTCACCCAGGATGGAGTGCAGTGGCATCATCTCAGCTCACTGTAATCTCTTCCTCCCGGGTTCAAGTGATTCTCCTGCCTCAGCCTCCCGAGTAGCTGGGACTACAGGCATGTGCCACCATGTCTGGCTAATTTATTTATATTTTTAGTAGAGATGGGTTTTCACCATGTTGGTCAGGCTGGTCTTGTACTCTTGACCTCAAGTGATCTGCCAGCCTCAGCCTCCCAAAGTGCCAGGGTTACAGGCATGAGCTACCTTGCCTGGTCCTTCCCTTTATGTTTTTTTGTTTTTTGTTGTTTAAAAGCAGTGCTTCTATTTCATTATTTGATCATGGATTTTTTTTTTTTTTTTTGGAGAGAAAGAGAGACTCTTACTCTGTTACCCAGGCTGGAATGCAGTGGTGAGATCATAGTTCATTGTTGCCTCAAACTTCTGGGCTCAAGTGATCCTCCCACCTAACCTCCTGATTAGCTGGGACCACCGGCATGTGACACCAGGTTGGCTAATTTTTTTTGGTTTTGGTTTTTGTAGAGACAGGGTCTCATTTTGTTACCCAGGCTGGTCTTGAATTCCTGGCTTCAAGCAATCCTCCCAACTTGGCCTTCCAAAGTGCTAGGATTACAGGTGTAAACCACCATGCCTGGCCTAATTACACCTTTAAAAAAAAAAAGATTCAATTTTTTAGAGAATAGGTCTCACTATGTTGATCACGCTGGACAGGAACTCCTAAGTTCAAGTGATCCTTCGCCTCAGCTTCCCCCAGCCACCCCTCCCTGTGTTCCACTCAATCATGCCTTTTTATTATAACTGCTTCTGATGGTATGCTGACAGATGATACACAAATTAATTCAGTCCTTTGGAGCTTAAAAATAATACAATTAAAAAGATAATTTTTATGGTGTGGTGCATCATAAAGCGTTTTATTGATTGATTGATTGAATGATTGAGACGAAGTTTTACTCTTGTCTCCCAGGCTGGAGTGCAATGGCGCCATCTCGGCTCACTGCAACCTCCGCCCCTCCGGGTTCAAGCGATTCTCTTGCCTCAGCCTCTCAAGTAGCTGGGATTACAGGTGTGCACTACTACGCCCAGCTAATTTTTGTATTTTTAGTAGAGACGGGGTTTCACCACCTTGGCCAAGCTGATCTCGAACCCCTCAGTTTATCCACCTGCATTGGCCTCCCAAAGTGCTGGGATTACAGGCATGAGCCACAGCGCCCGGCCAATAAAGCATTTTAACGCATTTTTCCTCAAAGTATTCATAAACTTCAATTTGTTCTGGGTAAAATTATTTTCCCCTTTCTACCCACAATAAAATGAATAATTTGATTCCTTAACCTGCACATTACTCTTAAATTGGAATATTAATAAGAGCTGCTCTAATAAAATATTATGTCTGAATAATGAAATAAGAGAAACCAAATAAGAAAAGTTTGTCGTAAAGTCCTATTCTCCTACATTACGTATGTGCATGGCACACAGAGGGATCCGCTTAAGCTGGGTGAAACTATATGGAGTTAGAACCAGTAGCTGTGTGGCTGAGAAGACGACTTTAATGTTGTGGGACCTTTAAAATTGGCTGTAACGCAAAGAACCCGCCTTCTGGAGGAGTTGTGAATCACGTGGGGGTAATATACTATTTTATAAGCTGGATGTGTGAGCCTGAAGGTGGAGCAGGTTTGGAAGCCTTCTTTCAGCCTGGGGACAGAAGGATGACTCATGAGCCAATTTTTCTCTCCTTCCCGTCATTTTCTGGTCCAATTCTTCTTCCTGTAGTCCACAAAAGTGCATGGCTGACCCGGACCAAGCAGAGAACCCTGTAGGGTATGTGACCACGTTCAGATCATCAGAACGCAGAGCAGAACGGTCTGAGTCCTGCCACCTGCAGCCACTTTCCTCTCTCTCTTTTTTTTTTTTTTTTTTTTTTTTTTTTGAGACGGAGTTTCGCTCTTGTTACCCAAGCTGGAGTGCAATGGCGCGGTCTCGGCTCACCGCAACCTCCGCCTCCTGGGTTCAGGCAATTCTCCTGCCTCAGCTTCCTGAGTAGCTGGGATTACAGGCACGCGCCACCATGCCCAGCTAATTTTTTTATATTAGTAGAGACAGGGTTTCACCATGTTGACCGGGATGGTCTCGATCTCTTGACCTCGTGATCCACTCGCCTTTTCCTCTCTTAAGTCTCAGCTGCTGCTCTAGGGGTAACACCGGCATAAAATAGTACTACCTACCTTACAGAGTTGCTCGGAGGATTGAAGGAGAAAATGTAAGAAGGTTTGGCTAGTTTGACTATAATGGGTGGACGTTTTCTCTTTTCTAACGTCTCTCTTTCCCTCCTAATGAAACCTCTTCTGAAGCTCATTAACCATAGCAGGGCTTGCATCTTCAAAAGAATCTTTCAGTCAAGATTTGAAATTAGAATGATTTAAATCAGTGCAATAACACCAAGGTGTAAAAGGCCGTTACCCACAGGTGGCTTTTAAAAGAGGATTAGCTGACGGGAAGGAATTTAGAAAACATGGAAACTTTCTTTTTTGTACGTGGGTGAATAGAATTCCCTGATCTCCTTATCCTCACCATTTAAACCATGCCTTGTGGGTGACCCTACAAGGCTGACCGTGGCGGGGATTTTACAAAGCACATTTAATTAATAAGCACTCGATTGCTCGGTAACTATAGAACTAGTTCACCCCTCAGTTGCACTGAGTGCGCCTAAGATAACAATCTTATTTGGAAGTGAGCCCTAGCTAGAAAGAAGGGCAAAAGGGTAAGACGGAAGCTCAAATGAATGACTAGAAAGGATGTTTTCATTCGAATAAACTCAACCCAGTTGTTAATTTCCCCACCCATCTCTGTTAACTTGAAATCCTCCAGGAGGGGCGAGCTGCTGGGGTTCAGGGCGGGGCGTTGCGGCTGCAGGAAGCCTTAGGCCCTGGGGGCCCCTCGGCCAGGCAACCCGCCCCTCAGCCAGGCAACCCCCACCCACTCCCAAAGAACCCTGGGAGGGGGCGAGCGGGGCGTGGACAGCAAGAAAGTTCCCCGCTCTGCCCCCGCCCTCTCCGAAACTCGTGCTAGCGGGGCTGGGGGCGGGCGGATAGCTCGCCGAGGAATTTGCAGTTTCCGGGAGGTTGAGGAAGCGACCCGAGCACAGTCCCACGAGACGCAGCCCTCGCGCCCTGCTTTCCGGGTTCTGCGAAGCTGCCGGGAGAAACCCGCGCGCCTGGAAAGGGAGGGCCCGGGTTGCCCCAACCTGCGGCCGGGCGGGGAGCGTCGGGGCCGCGCGGGGAGGAGCTCGACCGGCAACCCGTCCGGGGCGGGGTCCAGAGAGGCGGGGTCCGGGGAGGCGGGGTTGCGGGCGCACCGCGGCCGGGCAGCGCCTGGAGCCCGGCGGGGAGGCGGCAGGAGGGGCCGGGCAGCCCGGTTGAGCGGCGGCTGCAGCTGCTGCAGGACGGCCCGGGACCGCGCGCCGGGAACCTCGCGCGGCGGGCGGGCGCGGCACCCCCTGCCTGGCCGCCTGCGCCCCGGGGAGTCTGCCCGCGCGCTACAGGACCGGCAGCATGAGCAGCGGCTACAGCAGCCTGGAGGAGGACGCCGAGGACTTCTTCTTCACCGCCAGGACCTCCTTCTTCAGGAGAGCGCCCCAGGGCAAGCCCCGCTCCGGCCAGCAAGTGAGTGGCGCTCGGCGGGCGCCCCCAGACTCCACGTGTCTTTGCGGGGCGCGCGGGGGATGCTCGCCGGGAAGTAGGAGCGGGCAGAGAAGTGGCCGCTGCCTTTTCGGATCCCGGGAACGTGCCTGGAGTTTGTGCATGTGGGCGAGGGAAGGCGGAGGAAGGGCGGGGAGGCTGAGGGCCGGCTCCTGCCTTCTGCGCCAGATGGCCTCTGCAGCCCCGCCTCGGGCCGCCGCCTGCGGGGAGCAGTCCCGGAGCCAAGAGGCGTCCCAGGGTCACTCCCCGTCTTTCCTCTTCGCGTCCCCGCTGGGTCAACGGTCGGGTCCGCGCGCCTGTCCTTCCTATTAGTCTACTCACTGGCCTGTGGCCCCTGGAGTGGCTGGGGGCAACGTGTGATATCCAGGGGTGGCCGGGTGACCTGGCTCCCTCCTTCCTTGCCCGGACGCCCCGGTAGGGTGGGTGTCCGAGAGCACCGCGGGCCTTGACACAGTAGGCGCTCACTAAATCTCGGTTGCGGGACTCAGGGTTGTGCGTTTCCTGTAAAACTAGGTTTTTTGGTGCCCAGATGTTTTGCAAACAAGCTCCGGTACTAGCCGGCGACAGCTAACCTTTCGGCCGGTTTCTTCCTTTTTTGGAGGCAGCACGCCGTGGGAAGCACGAGTTGGGAAAGGATGGGACGGGAACTTGTGCCGGTTTCGCCAGCCGCGGCCGTGTTTTTTAGGGGGGCCTTCCCGAAACGAGGCACGTCGGCTGGACTGAGGAGGTCGGTGCTAGAACCCGCGGCCTCCTGGCCCTGGGAGCCGGCCAACTCGGACACGCTCACATCAGATTACGGAAGATTGTAATGGAACAAATATGTTGCTTTTAGAAAACAGGCGTTCGGCAAACATTTCTATTAATATCAGATCGAGACCAAGAGACTAGAAGCAAGAAGGGACCGGATGATGACTTTTTTTGGTGGATGTGGGAGGGTGCAATCTGTCAGGGTGGTCTTGCCAGACCTCTTAAGTTTAGTGACTTTCTGAAGTAAAAATCTTTCTAAGATTCGGAAGTTCTAGTAGTCTTTTCAGGCTCTTTAAGTCCCAAATCGGAGGAGGAGAGGAGACGGTGAAGGGTAAGCTGAAGTCAAGTGCCCTTATTTAATAACAGCAGTTAATCTCCAGTCAATTCCTGGTGCCATAGTTGTCCATCTTTTATTGTTTCTAAGGCTTAAGGCCCCACTATTTGCGAGCCACTTTGAGTGGGATCTCTTACTTTCAGCAGAGTGTGTTCTAAGACCATGAGCTTGCTGTGAAGTTTGGAAGTTGGAAATACCTCCCCCCACCCCCTCCCCGGTTTATAGAGAGATTGCATTTCCTTGTGCCTTTTCCATTTTGCTTTACTCTTTCTTGGCCTCTCTCTTCCCCTTCTCCACTTTGCCTTTTCTCCTTTCATTTATGTTGTGTTTACCATTTGACATGAAAAGGAACTCATGCTAATTTGAAGTTTATTCCAGGGGTGTCTGCCAATCTCCTGAAAACTAGCTGGTTCTTGGATTCTCCAGGGGTGAGATGTCACAAGGGCCAAAGCATCCAGATTGGAATTGTATGAGAATATTTTTGTGCTTTAGTAAAGATATCATTTTTTTCTAGGTTTATATGCATTTAGCCTGTTCTTTTTTTTTTTTTTTTTTTTTGAGATGGAGTCTCACTCTGTCACCCAGGCTGGAGTGCAGTTGTATGATCTCCGCCTACTGCCACCTCTGCTTCCCAGGTTCAAGTGATTTTCCTGCCTCAGCCTCCTGAGTAGCTGGGATTACAGGCATGCACCACCACCTGGTTAATTTTTGTATTTTTAGTACAGACAGGGTTTCACTATGTTGGCCAGCCTGGTCTGTAACTCCTGGCCTCAGGTGATCTGCCTGCCTGGGCCTCCCAAAGTGCTGTGATTAAAGGCATGAACCACCCGTCAGACCACATTTATTGTTTCTATGTTATATGCATTCATATATGTGATTTTCATCTAGCATATATGTTATGCCCGGGGTAGTAGTATTTAGCATTTAGAATTAGCCTAACATTAATATGTATTTTGAAATATGTGTTGGAAATCAGGACAGGAATACATAGTTCCGTGCTTGAAGAGCTTCACATGTGTATTTGAAGCTTTATTGCTTACATATTTTCCCTTTCTAGAATAACACATGTAAGGTGCTGAGCTGTAGGAGTTATTTGCCTGGGGGAGAAAGTATTCTAAACTATGAATTTTAGTGGGTGTTTTGGTTTATTTAAAGAAGTGATGTGAATGTTTTAAATTCCTGGTAAGACAGGTGAATTAGGGAAGTAAAACATCATAAATATAAAGCAAATCACTCTTAATGTAGAACATTTCTTTTATCTAAGGTTAAATAAGCTGTTTCCTTCATTTTCATGCTGATAAGAATAAGATAAGCACTTCTGACATACTGCATAGTAGTGAAATTTATCCTTTCTCTAGAGAGATGGAAAGAGGTGTTGCTAAAAGGATCTATTAGAGTTACAGTGATTTTTTTTTTTTTTTGGATGCTGTACCACCTGGTAGAAAAGCCAGGAAAATGAGCTTTCTAGAATTCTTGAAAATATCCAGAGAAAGCAAGATGTTTGTGGTAAATGCAGAATGGGGAGAAAAGCATGAGAGAGGGGGTGGACAAGAAATTTCTTTCTTCCCTTGCCAGGCAAGGGAACATAGCCCAACTTCTTTCTATCCCCAACAGTAACAAAACCTTATAGATATAAAGAAAATGCTATCATTTTCTTTCTTATTTTAAACCTTATTGTTAACAAAAAAAAAAAAGAAAGAAAAAGAAAAAGAAAAGGGTTAAAAACCTGTCTAGGCTGGGTGTGGTAGCTCACACCTGTAATCCCAGCACTTTGCACTTTGGGAGGCTGATATGGGAGAATTGCTTGAGCCCAGGAGCTCCAGAGCAGCCTGGACAAAATTAGTTTTTGTCCAGGTGAAACCCCTTTTCTACCAAAAAATGCAAAAATTAGCCAGGCATAGTGGTGCCCGCTTGTAGTCCCAGCTACTTGGGAGACTGAGTTGGGACGATGGCTTGAGGCCAGGAGGCAGAGGTTGCAGTGAGCTGTGATTGTACTGCATCACTGCACTTCAGCCTGGGCAACAGGGCGAGATCCTGTTTCAAAAACAAAACTATCTAAAAGATATAAAGGGAATTAACATATGACCTTTTGTGGCAGTTTGAATGTCATGTTTATTGTAGACCCAGGGTCTGGATCAGTACCATATATACAGTAGTTGCTCAATGAATGCAAGCTGAATGAATGAATGTTTTCCTGATTTGATAATAACTGGATCTTTACCATTTTCAAATGTACTCTACTTATGATTCTCCCAAAAACTATATGAAACATTAACCTAATGAAAGGGAGAGGTATTATTTAGTGATTGTCTAAGGCCCACACCTAGATGGCAAGAAGGCTGGAGCTCAGGTTTTCTGACTCAAATTCCACTCTCTTTGGTAACTTCTTAGCTATGAAAATAACTTTACAGCTCCATATTCCCTTTGCAAATAAGGACACCTAAAGCTTCAGAGTTTCTTAAAATTTCTTTTTTTTTTTTTTTGAGACGGAGTTTCGCTCTTGATACCCAGGCTGGAGTGCAATGGCGCGATCTCGGCTCACCGCAACCTCCGCCTCCTGGGTTCAGGCAATTCTCCTGCCTCAGCCTCCTGAGTAGCTGGGATTACAGGCATGCGCCACCGTGCCCAGCTAAGTATTTTTGTATTAGTAGAGACGGGGTTTCACAAATTTCTTTCTTTTTTTTTTTTTTTGAGATGGATTCTTACTGCGTCACCCAGGCTGGAGTACAGTGGTGGGATCTTGGCTCACTGCAACTTCTGCCTCCCAATATCAAGTGATTCTTGTACCTCAGCCTGCTGAGTAGCTGGGATTATAGGCACCCACTGCCAGGCCTGGCTGTTTTTTATTTATTTTTATTTTAGTAGAGACAGGGTTTTGCTATGTTGGCTAGGCAGGCTGGTCTTGAACTCCTGACCTTAAGTGATCTGCTTGCCTCTGCCTCCCAAAGTGCTAGGATTGCAGGCATGAGCCACTGCTCCTGGCTGTTTCTTAAAATTTCAACTCCCTGACCTGTATATATTGTCATGACAGTCTTTATAATAATTTGTGGATTCCCTGTGTTTCAAAGGATCCCCCTCATCATAGTTTTCAGCAGAACCAAAAATCTGAACAGTTCTTTAATTTATCATTTGCCTTCTCGATTTCCCACCAAAATCAAACTACCTGTAAATATAAGACATACTCAGATTTCCAGATTAAAATTATTAATCTGTTGGAGTGTGTCTGACCTCAGCTAAGCTACCTCTCCTGTTCAGCCTTTGGTAGTTAATAGGAATAAGGAAATGAGACACTAGAATAGTCAAGAAGTCTTGAAAAACTTGATATTGTCTTCTCTACAACCCACACTTAGAAAAATTGTACTGAAGAATTTTTCAGTAAGTAAGCCCATGAGACTGCAGATAGCAGACCTCACCTTCACCCTTTTGGTTTTCTCTTTCTTTTTTCTTTTTTTAAAGATGGAGTTTCACCATGATGGCCAGGCTGGTTTTGAACTCCTGACTTCAGGTGATCCACCCACCTCGGCCTCCCAAAGTGCTAGGATTACAGGCGTGAGCCACCATGCCCGGCCCGGTTTTCTCTTTCTTATTCAAATATTTTTGTGCCTCAATTATTTGGTTGTGTCTTATTGCTAGAATCAACAGTAATGAGCTGCACTCTTTTATTAGTGTTTCCATTAGAAGTTTTAGAGCTAGATCACTGGGGTAAAAGAATAGTGGTTTAAGACATGAGTGTTTTGACTATAGTAGCTTTTTTTTTGAGGCGGAGTTATACTCTTGTTGTCCAGGCTGGACTGCAGTCGCATGATCTTGGCTCACTGCAACCTTTGCCTTCTGGGTTCAAGCAATTCTCCTGTCTTCATCCTCCCGAGTAGGTGGGATCACAGGAGCCTGCCACCATGCCCAGCTAATTTTTTGTATTTTTGTAGAGACGGGATTTTGCCATGTTGCACAGGCTGGTTTTGAATTCCTGACCTCAAGTGATCTGCCTGCCTTGGCCTCCCAAAGTGCTGGGATTACAGGCATGAGCCACCACACCCGACCTATACTAGCTTTTTAAATGTTAATTTTTAATTCCTGTATTATGGGACATAAACATTTTCACCAGACATTTAGCCTAGTGCAAGGTGATTTGCACACCTTGTCTGTATATCTGATATGTTCTGTTCTTACACAATATTAATCCATTGGAATTTTGTGTTTGTGTGAGCAAGATTCACAAAGGCATATTCCTTTAAATGAATTTCAAAAGAAAATTAGTTCCCAGTCTTATAAAGCCTTATATTTGAGCAGTATACTCCTTATCCCATTTCTTTTTCTGGCTAACTTTCAAGATTTGGAATTATTTGGAAAGCAGTGACACAAAACATTTTTTAAAAGAAAGGCTAAAAATATCCCATAATGTGGTTATTCTTTTTAGACTTCCTTTGGCAGTCAGTGCATGTCATACTGTTAACATTCTTCTTCTGGGAGAAAAAAACTGAGGCTGACCAAATGCTTTCTAGTGTGACCTGATCACCAGCTCCTAGCCCCTTGGGCATTGGCGCTTGCATTTTCCACCCCCAAGTCTCCAAAGCATAAGTAGCTGTCGTTAAATAAAGGCCCCAGTTTCAAACATGCGGTTCACTCCTAATTTGGCCAAAGGCCGTTGGCTATCAGTCCCACTTCAGAAGGGATGGTGAAAAGACAGTAGGATATATGATAAATGCATGCAAAGGAGCTTCTCTTCTATATTACAAGTCTTGGCTAACTTAGCCTCTTTGCATCTTCCTCTCTATTAAGAACTACACACACTGCCTAGTAGGAAGGTTTTATTCTCGTGGCAAGCAGGCATTACCTCTATTACAAGGCCCCGCTTATTGTTTACCCGTGATGTAACAGCTTTTAGCCTTTTCTTTAATTCCTTTCGGGCTCCATCACCATCTCGGAACCATGGCTTGGAGTTGCTGCCCTCCTTTCTCCTTAACATGTCGACTTAAATGTCTCCTTCTCAGAAAAGTCTTAAAGCCCTCTGTTCTTTCCTTTCATAGCAAAAATTATAATTTGCCGTTATATTTTATTTATTGAGAACAGAGACCAGCATTTTTTACCTACTACATGAAATAAATGCTTGGCACTTAAGGTGCTTGACCAAATGAAAGCCTGCTCATTTTGGATGGCTGTCCCAGTATTTGCTACTGTTTTCCTTTATACACAATGACTCCCCCTTTCCAAACTAGACCATAAGCCTTCACAGTATCTTACAGGTAGCAGTGATTTAAGATGGGATGATATTTGTGATATCTGTTATTACTGGTTAGGCATAATTCACTTTATATACTTTCCCCTTGTTTTAAGAAAACTAATTTATTCATTCATCTACTTAGTTGACAATTTATTGAGTGCCTACTATATGCCAGACACTGTTCTAGGCTCTGGGGTTAGTGTGGTGAACAAAATACAGTCCCCAGCCTCATTTAGTAATGTTATTAAAAAGCTTACCCAATAGGCAAATGAAAATATCTCTATAATTTTTCCCTAAGGAACTTGCTCCTTTAGTGTATTTGAGGAAACTTTGCAATGTTTGTAGTTTTTCAGGAACACACCTATTTTGTAGCATGGTAAAGCTATGCATTTATTTATTTATTTATTTATTGAGATGGAGTCTTGCTTTGTCCCCCAGGCTGGAAGTACAGTGGTGGGATCTCTGCACACCGCAACCTCTGCCTCCTGGGTTCAAGCAATTCTCCTGCCTCACCCTCCGGAGTAGCTGGGATTACAGGTGCATGCCACCACGCCTGGCTAATTTTTTGTATTTTTAGTAGAGATAGGGGTTCACCATGTTGGCCAGGCTGATCTCGAACTCCTGACCTTGTAATCTGCCCACCTTAGCCTCCCAAAGTGCTGGGATTACAGGCGTGAGCCACCACGTCTGGCCCTATGCATCTACTTAGATGGGAATGTTGACATGGAAGTGTATCCCTTCCTGTTTTACATCCCTGTGTAAAACAATCACATTTCCTTATTGATTACTGTCTTCCAACAGAAACGTAGTCATCTTTAAGGATAGCAAATGCTTTTTTAATAACTTTAACCTGAGTTAACCAAACACTGATTAACCGAAATGGTAACCAAAATTAAGTAAACAAATCAACCAAATTTTGTTTATTTTCCAGGTCTTTTTTTTTCCTTTTTTCTTTTTTAAAGAGATGGGATCTTGCTATGTTGCCCAAGCTGGAATGCAGTGGTTATTCACAGGCTTATAATAGTGCACTATATCCTTGAACTCCTGGACTCAGATGATCCTCCTGCCTCAGCCTCCTGAGTATTCTAGGTTTTTCTTAATAGTTTAAACAGGTAGTTCTGGTTTGGCTTTCAGTAGTGTAGTCAAATGGCTTTTGCTTTTTTTTTTTAAAATGGAGATGGCCAGATAATGCTTTCGGAAGGATGTCAGAACCCATAAAAAATGATGAGTATTTGAATATATGTAAAAACGTGTGTAACAAATCGGAAAATATATTCTGAGATTGAGGTGACCACTCTAAAACTGCGCTGGTAGTCACTAGCTACATGTAGTTTTTGAGCACTCAAAATGTGGCTAGTCTGAATTGGGATTGCTGTAAAAAATACACACTAGATTTTGAAGACTAGAAAGAAAGAATGTAAAATATGTTGCAATAATTAAAAAATTGCACTTATACGTGTTGAAGTGATAATATTTTGAATATATTGAGTTAAATAAAATCAATGTTATTTATTTTTTAGCATGGCTACTGGAAAACTTAAAATTATGCATGTGGTTCGCATTATATTTTTGTTGAACAATGCTGTTTGCTAAAGCAGAGCTGGCAGCCCCTGCCCGAGGTTTCAATCTCTATTGTTTTTGTGGCTGCAAATGGATGGATGGGGGGGTGCCAGCCCTGTATGTTGGAAAGATTTTCTTTGTGAAGGGGAACTTGCCCTTTACTGTTGGGGATAGTTTCTTCTCAGCCTATTCTGGGGACACACATACCAGCATTTTGGGATTGTGAAACTTTTGTGTGGGGAACTTCCCTTTTTTTTTTCACATGAGCCAATAAGATAAAACTGACCTAATGGCATTCTCAGTGCCTTCAGTTTGCAGAGAGAATAGGGCTCATATTTCATAAAGTATTAAAACAGCAAGCTTAATATGCATTTTATGGACTGTAATTGCTAACTACTGCTATATGATTCAGTAAGCTAAGAATAATTTACTAATTATATATTGCACTCGGTTCTTCTTTCAGATGCTAAACAAAGTGAGATAATTAGAGGAGGAAAAAGGGTGAGTTTGGGAATTGGAGACCAAAAGGATAGATTTAGAAGATCTTGGAATTAACAGACTTAGAATATAATCAGCAAAGTGTTCACTTGAAATTAGTGCAAGTTGCTGGGCATGGTGGCTCATGCCTGTAAATCCCAGCACTTTGGGAGGCTGAGGCAGGCAGATCACAAGGACAGGAGTTCAAGACCGACTTGACCAACATAGGGAAACCTTGTCTCTACTAAAAATACAAAAATTAGCCTGGCATGGTGGCATGTGCCTGTGATCCCAGCTACTCCAGAGGCTGAGGCAGAATTGCTTGAACCTGGGAGGTAGAGGTTTCGGTGAGGCAAGATTGCGCCACTGCACTCCAGCCTGGGCAACACAGTGAAACTTCATCTCAAAAAAAAAAAAAAAAATTAGTGCAGCCTGAGCGTGTGTGTGTGTGTGTGTGTGTGTGTGTGTGTGTGTGTAGTAAGATTGGGGAGGGTAGTTTTTATTCATTTCTCAAGTGTTGAATATTCACAATGATGCTAGACTAAGTGCTAGAGATTTGGTGGTGAACAAAACAGATTGAAACCCGCCTACGCAGGGGGCCTATATAGGTTCGTCTGAATTTGACTAGTCTAGATATCACTTATAAGTGAACTTGTACAGTAATTGTCTTTATATGACTGACTGAGTTTACTTAGCATGATACCCTCAAGATTTATTCATGTTGGAGTATGTGTCAGAATTTCCTTCCTTTTAAAGGCTGAATAATATATCTATTGTATGTATATTTCACTTTTTGTTTATCCATTCATCTTTCCATAGACATTTGGATTGCTTCCACCTTTTTGGCTATTGTGAATAATGCTGCTGTGAACAAGGGTGTACAAATATTTCTTAAAGATCCTTCTTAAAACTTTGGGATCTATACCACAAGTAATAATTGCTATAGAATCATGGTAATTCTGTTTTTAATTTTTTGAGGAATACTATGCTGACAAATTTGAATCCTTATTTAAACCTAGGATTATGGAATACTGCTGCTTGAGTTCAGCTGTCATTTTATTGTCTACATTGTATTTTAATGAATTGGCATTATTCCCCAAATATTGGAAAATTTGGAGGTTTCTAATTTTTGCTACTGTAAATAGCACTAATAGATTCCTTCTGCAGGAAACCTTTTCCATTATGGATTAATTTTATAGGATAGTTGTACAAAAATGGAATTTTACTGATTATGAGGGTGTGACTTCCTATAGTTCTAGTTATATGTTGCCAGTTTATGTCTGTTTTGAAGTTTCATTACACCCTTACCTCTATTAGATATAGTCATTAAAATAGAGGGAAAAAAACATCAGTAAGTAAAGGCACATTATTGCTATTTAACTTTGCATTTCTTTATTATTACTGTTTTTAAAATTACTATTTTTTGAGACTGTGTTTTGCTCGTCGCCCAGGCTAGAGTGTAATGGCATGAGCTCACTGCACCCTCTACTTCCCAGGTTCAAGTGATTCTCCTGCCTCAGCCTCCCAAGTAGCTGGGAGTACAGGCATGTGCCACTATGCCTGGCTAATTTTTGTATTTTTAGCAGATAAAAATACATGTTGGCCAGGCTGATCTCAAACTCTTGACCTCAGGTGATCCACTCGCCTCAGTCTTTCAAAGTGCTGGGATTACAGGCGTCAGCCACTGCACCTGGCACATTCGTTTGTTAATTTAATATTTTTTAATACTTCGGAGTAAATTCCCCTGGTGTGAGAATTAGCCATGCATGACCTTTGCCTATTTGTCTGTTAAGCAGACAGAATCTTGAGAGAGCACTGCTTGAGTCCTGTGCATTTTTAGCTGAGTAGATGGTTCTCCTTTTTTGTGGTCAGCTGAACTTTGGGGATTTTTTTTTTACTTACACTGTTTGTACCAAAGGAATATTATATATTCAGGCTTTTTTTTTTTTTTTTTTTTCAAGAGGAGTTTTGCTCTTGTTGCCCAGGCTGGAGTGCAATGGCACTATCTCGGCTCACTGCAACCTCCACCTCTCAGGTTCAAGTGATTCTCTTGCCTCAGCCTCCCAAGTAGCTGGGAGTACAGGCATGCACCACCATGCTTGGCTAATTTTTGTGTTTTTAGTAGAGATAGGATTTCACCATGTTTTTCTGGCTGGATGGTCTCAAACTCCTGACCTCAGGTGACAGGCCCGCCTTGGCCTCCCAAAGCACTAAGATTATAGGTGTGAGCCACTCGCCCAGCCCAGGCATTTTGAAATACTTCAGAATGTGTTTCAGGGTGACATCACTGAAACTCAGCAGAATATTTTACTGATGACTCCTGTAGTTACAACATGGGAAAGGCATTGCTAAGAAAGCATCACTGTAAATAAACCCGTGGGATTCAGAGGGTGGGCAGTTGTGTGGTGTGTTTTCCACTAACCATGTTTTTTTAAAAAAGGGTGACTAGAAGTTCCTGTTTATCTTTGAATTTCAGTAAATTTAGGGCTTGTTTTCCAACCACTCTTGTAGAATTTGGAAGAACCTAACTTTTTTTGTAAATATATTAGGTATTGAAAAAAGGATGGTAGGACAAACTGCTGGAAACCTTACCCACCAAAGATAATTTATACTGTTTACTTACAGGCTTATTGTCTTTTGTTGAAAAATTGTGATGAGAAAGGGATCTGGCCTTGGCATCTATTAAGTTGGTGCAAAAGTAATTGTGGTTTTTGCCATTACTTGCAGTAGCAAAAATCTCCATTATTTTTGCACCAACTTAATACTTTAAGGCTTGTTGATGCCTTTGTAGAGAATTGTTGCTTAATCTCTTTTATTCTGATTAACTCCTACTTTAAGTTTTTTCTTCTTTCAGAATCTTTTTATCAAGTGAATCTTTTAAAAAGATGTGAAAAGTTATTTCTGGTTTTGTGATTGATAGATTATGAGCCCTTCTTAATCCCCATTTCTTAAACAAGCTTATCGTGAAAATTTCCTACAAATGCTTGTTTCACGGAATGTTTTTTGATATTTTGCCAGCAAAGTCATAGGAACAAAATTTTTTTTAATGAAATTAGAAAACAGCATAATTAAATGTATCACATAGAAAGAAAAGTACCAGTACTAAAATTAACTTTAGCATTCCTTAGGGAATTAAAATTCAGTTGATTTTATTGGACTTTAATATCAAAGGAATTCTGAGATGAAAAATGTAACTAGCACATTTATCCGTTTAGGCCTTAAGCAGATGCAGGTTTCATGGCATTCCAGAGGTAAATTCAGGGGTACTTGACTGTGGTGAGTAATTTCCTAGTTATGGGAAAATGTAAATATTATGTAGATGGTATAAAGAAACAATATTGCGTTTGTCCATATGAGGTCTGTTTCCATTTGTTCAGACAGGCTTGTGGATTGTTTTTTTTCTTGCCAGTGTTCTTTAGGGGGAAGGTACAGCCCTTTCAGGTATTTCGGAAGTTTATTTTATTTTCTTTTATTTTTTTGAAGTGGAGTCTCACTCTGTCACCCAGGTTGGAGTGTAGTGGCATGATCTTGGCTCACTGCAGCTTCTGCTTCCCGGTTTCAAGAGATTCTCGTGCCTCAGCTTCCGGAGTAGCTGGGATTACAGGCACCCACCACCATGCCCGGCTAATTTTTGTATTTTGTTTTATTAGAGACCACCATGTTGGTTAGACTGGTCTCAAACTTCTGGCTTCAAGTGATCTGCCCATCTTTGCCTCCCAAAGTGCTGGGATTACAGGTGTGAGCTACCACACCTGGCGATATTTCTGTTTTAAAATTGCTTTCTTGCTTTTCATGTGACCAGATTTGGTGACATGAAACTGTCAGTTAGCATGAATGAGGTGCTGCCGTCTTGCAGGGGTTTGATCTTTGGCTGTCATGTTGGTTTCTGTACCCAAGTAAGTATTCGTGAAATTTGGGGCAAGAGAATTTGGGCTGGTTGTGTATTGGAAGAAGTACCTTTCATAAAGGCAAACCTAGCACCGATGTCAGCAAATCCACCCACAATCCGTTCCTAAAGGAGGAAGTTCTGTTACAGTTTTGAAATTAACATTACAATAGATCTTGCTTGTTTGAGGTGAGGACTTAAAACTCAATAATGAAAAAGAGGAAGAACTGTGTGTTCTTAACTGATTAATTGCAGGTAGCTGTGTAGGGCACCCTGTGTTTAAATCAGTGCTAACTGTGTTATCTTGAGCAGTCATTGTACCTCTTTCTTTCTTTTTTTTTTTTTTTTTGAGACACAGTCTCAATCTGTTGCCTGGGCTGAAGTGCAGTGGCGTGATCTCAGCTCACTGCAACCTCCGCCTCCCGGGTTCAAGCGATTCTCCTGCCTCAGCCTCCCGAGTAGCTGGGATTAGAGGCGTCTGCCACTACACCCAGCTAATTTTCTGTAATTTTTTTTAGTACAGATGGGGTTTCACCAGGTTGGCCAGGCTGGTCTCAAAATCCAGACCTTGTGATTCGCCTGCCTCAGCCTCCCAAAGTGCTGGGATTATAGGCATGAGCCACCATGCCCGGCCACTCTTTTTTTTTTTTTAATTTATTTTTATTTTTTACTTTTTTAAGAGACAGGGTCTCACTATGTTGCTCAGGTTGACCTCGAACTACTGGGCTCAAGTGGTCCTCCTGATGTGGCTGACAAACTGCTGGGATTACAGGCATGGGCCACCATGCCCAGCAAATCGTTGTAGCTCTTTAAGCCTCAGTTTCCTCATTTGTAAACTAGCAGTATGCCTAGAAGTATATAAGCATTAATAAATGTTAGCAATTGTTGTTTTTAAAAGATCCTCCTGTCTGTGATCATATACCTCTTTTCATTTGATGTTAGTAGACCTATGGAGAACTGACAATAGTTTACAGATTTAAAAACTAATAGATAGTCCAGCCAAAGAGCGAAAAATAGCAGGAAATTAGGTCTGTCTCCTTGCCTTTATTAACCAGAGTGAATTGGGAATCTCAATGTAATTTATCAGGAAGGAGCTCCAGTAATTTCTGGAGGATTTTTTTTTTTTTTTTTTTATTGTTTTAGACGGAGTCTCGCTCTGTGGCCAGGCTGGAGTGCAGTGGTGCGATCTTAGCTCACGGCACTCTCCACTTTCTGGGCTCAAGCGATTCTTCTGCCTCAGCCTCCTGACTCGCTGGGACTACAGGCGCGTGCCACCATGCCCAGCTAATTTTTTATTTTTAGTAGAGACGGGGTTTCACCATGCAGGCCAGGCTGGTGTCAGTCTCTTGACCTGATCCGCCTGCCTCATCCTCCTAAAGTGCTGGGATTACAGGTGTGAGCCACTGGCCTGGCCCTATTTTTTTTTTTTATTTTTTAAGTTGCATGTCATATCACTGTGGTGCCTTTGTTTTTGGAAAGGAGCTGTTGCCTGCTGACCGAGCCTGGAGCCACCTAATCACGAGTCTTTACCAACTTCTTTTTTCTTTAAAGGGAGCCACTCTATTTGAAAGAGAATGATCAAACATATGAAAGTATGATTCTTTTGCCCAAGAGTTAATGTGTAAGTTAACACATTGTATACTTTTTTTTTTAACTTCCTTTTTTCTTTCTTATCTGCCTCTGATCATGGGATCCTGGCTAGTTTTGCCCAGGGCTGCTCGCTTGACTTGGTGACGAATTCCGCTTCTTCCTGGGGCTTTCCTTTTTCCTCCAGAAGGTCTTGTGCTCATTGTTTAGGGGCTTAGTCACTGTCTTCTTTCTGATTTTCATCAGATCAAATCAAATAAGGTATTACATGCAAACTGTATAACATACTGCAAAGGCAGATGCTGCTGCTGTCCTCAGAGTCCAGTTAGTTGTTCCCTGGGCACGGCTGGGTTCCCAGCTCTGTTCTTTCTCCACAGAGTGACTGTCTCAGCTCTGAGGATTTCAGCGATGCTGGATGTTTCCACAGTTAGGAAACAGGCTTGCTTATGTTCCAGTGCAGGCATTAAAGCTCAGTGAGTCATGTGATCTACTTGGCCAACTCTTCAGAGTTTGTTTGTACCCTATAAAACTGGTATGAGTCTTAGAACTCGATGGGAAACCTCTTCCTAGTCCTACAGGCTGAATGCGCCTTCTGGGTTTTCGTATTCTCTCTCCACCCACAACCTCCGCTTGTATGTTTGGTTGTATATTTCTCACAATTAATTGGTTGTTGGAAACTGGCTTTCTATTAATTCCAAATGCCATTGTCAAGATTTTTAATAGCTTATAAAATTTTTAATTGACTGAGCCGTAATGTTGATATATTTTTATATAAATATTATCATTAACAAGTTGATTCATATAAAAGGCTTTGAACAATACCTGGCATATAAGTACATGTTTAATAAAGATTAACTTATTTCTGCTGGGCATGGTGGCTCACGACTATAATCCCAACATTTTGGGAGGCCGAGGTGGGCACATCACTTGAGGTCAGAAGTTCAAGACCAGCCTGGGCTAACATGATAAAACTCTGTCTTTACTAAAAATACAAAAATTAGCCTGACGTGCTTGCTTGAACTTAGGAGGTGGAGGTTGCAGTGAGCCAAGATCGCGCCACTGCACTCCAACCTGGGCAACAAAGTGAGACTTTTGTCTCACAAAAAGAAAAAGAAAAGGAAAAAGATTAACTTATTATTTCTAATGGTATCAGAATTGTTTTATTTTATTTTTTATTTTGTAGACAGGGTCTCGCCCTGTCACCCAGGCTGGAGTGCAGTGGTGCGATCATGCCTCACTGCCACCTTGAACTCCAGGGCCCCAGTGATTCTCCCATCTCAGCCTCCTGAGTAGCTGGAACTACAGGTGCATACTACCACGCCTGGCTGATTTTAAAAAATGTTTTTGTAGAAATGGGGTCATGCTGTGTTGCCCAGGCTGGTCTTGAACTCCTGGGCTCAAATGATCCTTTTGCCTTGGCCTCCTAGAGTGTTAGGATTACAGGTGTATGCCACCATGCTCATCCAGCATTATTAATTAAAACAATTTGGTAGGAGATTTTATGAAAGCAGTGTGGTTCAGTAGGAAGGTCTGGGGATCTAGAATTGAGAGACTATTTTAATTTTGGATCTGTTATTTACTAGCTGTAGGAACTTGATCAGGTTCCTTAGTTAACTTCCTTGAGTAACAGTTTCTTAATTATAAAAACATATTATAGAGGAGTTAAATGAGATAATGTATGTGGAAAGTATTCCTAGATTATCGATTATTATGTAATTGTAAGTGTGGTAGCAATCATAGGTGTGTTTAATGACTACTAAAAAATGGTTTTCTCCTACTTTTAATCTTGTCTCATGTAAATGGATGATAAATACTACAGCCTGCTGTAGTATTGACACTTGATAAATAGTTTTTGAAAATGAATTTACTCCTCATCTCTTCTATGTCTATTTTTATCTGCAAAGTGGTGATTTGTGTTTGGGGACCTGAACAATTGATAGCTAAGCATCAAGTTTAAATTACTTAATGAATTGATGATTGTGTTCCTGAAGCACTGTGGTGATTTGGGGGAAGATGACATTCTAGCTTATTGTTGGATGCATCAGGGGACTTGAGTTAAATTAGCTTTAAGCTTTCCAGATTATCTTGTCTATGAGCTTCACAGGGGCGGGCCACATCTCTAGTTCACCATGATATTTTCAGTGCTAGCTTGGTGCCTGGCACTGGGGACAGAGGGAGTCCCATTGATATTTGTTAATTGACCATCTGGTTTTCATCTTGTCAGACTTGTGTCACTTGTGTCAGAAATATAATCAAGGAAAAGTTGGGTGAAGGCACTAAAATGGGTTTCTTTTGGTCTCAGAGGGAGTAATAATAAAACAACAGTAATAGCTTCTGTATTCATGTGGAAGTAGGGCATTTAGGTGAAAAGTACATTGGGCCAGGGGTATGGAGACCTAGCTCCTAGGACTGGTCTTTTATTAACTAGCAGAGATAACTTTGAGAGAGTTACTTAACCATTTTTGGCTTCAGTTTCTTCCTCAAAGGGCCTGTCCAGCTCTGTGGCAAATGGTTAGTTTATTGTGGAACAGAATTACTGGCTGGAAGGAAAGTAACAGCAATAGGACTTGAGAGGGCTTCACAAATATATTGAGATGCCAAATGAATTAGTTTAGAAACAGCTATATTAGGTCATATCTACTTGGATGGGGAGAACCCAAGTGAATTGATTAGTTGATTAGTCATTGGTGTTTGAGAAATGAATAGAATATGTAGAACTATTTCTTTCCCAAAAGAGGGACTGTCTTGGGAAATAAATCAAGGGGGATATGGGTGATATCTTTGATTCATCCCCTATCTAGTGTCAGCAAGAACGGGTTTCTTTTTTTAAGAATGGGTTTCATGTAAGCCAAAAGAAAACTTGATTGTTCTGAACTTCTGTGTATTGCAGGAGTTATAAATACAGTATCAAGAACTATTTAATAAGAGCCCATCAGCAATGCCAGATTTCTCAAAACCAGGACAGGATGAATGTATGACAATCATCTTACTGAGAATGGTAGGACAGTAAGGATAGTTTAGCCACTATGCTTCCATGAAGAGTCAGTACTTGAGGGTTGGTGTAGCACTTGGGATTGAGGAAGTATGTTCATTTCCTTTGGAAGATTAATTTTTCTTTCCTTCTTTTTTTTGATACAGAGTCTCGCTCTGTCACCCAGGCTGGAGTGCAGTGGCACAATCTTGGCTCACTGCAACCTCCACCTCCTGGGTTCAAGCAGTTCTTCCTGCCTCAGCCTCCTGAGTAGCTGGGATTACAGGCATACACCACTACGCCCGGCTAATTTTTGTATTAGTAGTAGATATGGGGTTTTGCCATGTTGGCCAGGCTGGTCTTGAACTCTGACCTCAGGTGATTCGCCCGCCTCAGCCTCCCAAAGTACTGTAATTACAGGCATGAGCCACCACGCACAGCCTGATTAATTTTTTCCTTTGCTTCAAGTGTCTCATTTATTCCAGATGGTCTACACATATAGATAAGTATTCCTAGAAAACTTTCAGCAAGTTGAATCCTATTATAAAATGCAAGAGTCGGTTGTCTAATTTTTATTTTATTTTTTTCGAGACAGGGTCTTGCTTTGTCACCCAGGCTGGAGTGCAGTGGTGTGAACACAGCTCACCACAGCCTTGACCCTCCCAGGCTTCCTAGGCTCAAGTGATCCTTCCACTTCAACCTCCTCAATAGCTGGGACCACAGGCACAGGCCACCACACCTGGCTAATTTTTCTTTTAAGACAAGGTCTCTGTCACCCACGCTGGAGTACAGTGGCGTGATCTTGGCTCACTGCAACTTCTGCCTATGGGTTCAAGCAATCCTTCCACCTCAGCCTCTTGAGTAACTGGGACTAGGTATGCACCACCACACCCAGCTAATTTTTTTTGTATTTTTAATAGAGACGGGCTTTCACAGTGTTGTCCAGGCTGGTCTCAAACTCCCGGGCTCAAGTCATCTGCCTACCTTGGCCTCCTGAAGTGCTGGGATTACAGGCATGAGCCACTGCACCAGCCCCACTGCTGCTCTTATAGCTAGAAGGACTGTACTTAAATGCATAATTACACAAAGTTTTGATTTTAGTTATGACGCTCATTATTTTGAGATGGATTCTTGCTCTCTCACCAGGCTGGAATGCAGTGGCACAATCTCGGCTCAGTGCAACCTCCGACTCCCTGGTTCAAGTGATTCTCCTGCCTCAGTCTCCCGAGTAGCTGGGATTACAGGCACGTGCCACCATGCCAGCTAATTTTTGTATTTTTAGTAGAGACGGGGTTTCACCACGTTGGCCAGGATGGTCTCGATCTCTTGACTTTATGATCCACCTGCCTTGGCCTCCCAAAGTGCTGGGATTACAGGCGTGAACCACTGTGCCCAGCCAGAAAAATCATAATTATGTTAGTTATGAAAATCATAATTTCTAGTAAAAATAATTTTTTGCCCTTTTTATTAAACAGATCCTAGTATTCTTGAAATTCTGTGGTGCATTTTCTATATGTAATGTGATAGTCTGAAGAAATAGCTGATTTAGGTAGCTGCTCACATATTATGTTTGTTTTAAATTGAAAAGTTGGCCTATGAGAATGAGTATTGTATAAAAATGGTTTATGTGAACTAAAAGGTTGTTTGCATTTTGTGGCAAATAAAAGCACCAAATTCCCAGGTCCTAAATGTTTCAGTTATAAAATATTTGAAGTACCTCTGAATTTACACATAGGCATTCCACTCATTTAGGCACTTACTGATTTTAAGATTTTTCATTCATCAAAAGGGAAAATGTGAGCTGCCATATGTATAATTTTTGTCATCCAAAAAAGAGATTTAAAGTTAAAAATTAGAGGCCGTGGTGGGTCATACCTGTAATCCCAGCACTTTGGGAGGCTGAGGCAGGAGGATTGCTTGAGCCCAGGAGTTTGAGACCAGCCTGGGCAACAGAGCGAGACATTCATTGTCTTTACTGAAAAAAGAAAAATTATCCAAATATGGTGTTTTGTGCCTGTAGTCCCAGCTGTTTGAGAGGCTGAGGCAGGAGGATTACTTGAGCTCAGCAGTTTGAGGCTGCAGTGAGCTATGGCCACATCACTGCACTGTAGCCAGAGTGACAGAGGGAGACCCTGTCTCTAAAACAAAACAAAACAAACAAAAAGCCTGCTTAGAAATCATGAATTGTTCTTTTTACTATCAGGACATGTGATTATATGTCTACTTGGGAATAAGTTCTAGCCAGTTCTCAGTAGATGTTCAGTTATTAAATTGGAATGAAGGCATGAATGTGGGGATGAAGTGGAGGAGGGGCTGGGTTGGAGATACTGGTGATTTGGGAGGTGTTAGTAACACTGAATGTGGGCATAGAGGTGGTGAGGAAGAGGAGTCAAGGATGAGTTGAGGTTTTGTGGTTTGGGTGCCTTGGAAGATGGTGCTAGCATGCAGCCACTCACCAAGAAAGCAAATAAGAGGAAAGATCAGGTTTAGGAGGGAGGATGCATTCAGGCAATGAATGTATGGCATATACCAGGCAGTGAGTAAATTGTGAGTGAGTAAATCTGGGCGTGTGTGTTTTGAGATGTCTGTGGGCTAAGTTTCTCCGGTTTCTTATCAAGAAGGTAGACCTGGTCTGCAGAGAGAGCTTTTGGATTTGTCGAAGTCATGAGCTTAGATGCAGCCACCTGAACTGTGTGTGTAAAGCAAAAAAGGGGTTTTTAGACAGAAGTATGGAGGACACCACAGTAGCATGGGGGCACCAGCAGGTAAGAAGTGAGCAGAGAAGGGCATGTCCATAGAGGAACCAAGGAGTGGTCAGAGAGACTACAGAAAGAGGGTGGTTGTCCTGGGATCTGAGGTCGGGACCACCTCAAGAACAAGGGCTGCAGAAAAGCCAAGAAGGCCCGGGGTTGAACCATGAGGCAGTCTCTGGAGACCTTGAGGAGAGCCACTTCAGTGAACTGGAGGCACAAGTCACACTGCAGTGGGTGGCGAGTGAGTAATGCAGAGGAAGTGGGAGAGTGAGCGGAGGTGCATCAGGCTTGTCTGGCAAGGAGAGGATAGTGTAATAAAATGAGGAGGCCACAGTGCAAGGGAAGTGGTAAGGGTGTTGTCATCCATTGTATGTATGTACGTATGCATATATTTTGAGACATAGTCTCGCTCTGTCGCCCAGGCTGGAGTGCAATGGTGCAGTCTTGGCTCACTGCAACTTCTGTCTTTGCGTTCAAGCGATTCTCCTGCCTCAGCCTCCCAGATAGCTGGGATTACAGGTGTCTGCCACCATGCCTGGCTAATTTTTGTATTTTTAGTAGAAATGGAATTTTGCCGTGTTGGTCAAGCTGGTCTGGACCTCCTGACCTCAGGTTATCTGCTCGCCTTCGCCTCCCAAAGTGCTGAGATTACAGGCGTGCGCCACTGCACCTGGCCTGTTTCTTATTTATTTTTAGATGAGAGGACTTCAATGGGAAGAAAGGCTGAGTGTCTGGGGAGTGAGGATCATTGAAGGAGATGCTTGCCTTTGCACTGGAAAGGATGATTTTTGGACTCTTAAGTAGAAGGCTGCTCAGAAAGAAGATGGCTCTCCCATGGTTGAGTTGGGGAGGAGTTCAATCTGGAAATGTGTGTATAATACAAGATGGAGTGACTAGGCCTTTCATATGGTGGCAGGTGGATATTGATGGAGGAGGTGGGTATGCATGTATGGGAGTGGTGCATGTAAAGAAGCTCACACAGGCAGGCACCGGGCAGAAGCGGGGAGTGCTGGGGTATATGGCACCAACTAGTGTGTGGCTGCAGCAAGGGTTGCCACCCAAGGGTGTGGTGAGAAACTAGGCTGGAAAGGAGAGAGGGTTGGCAGGCTCAGAAGGCTGAATATTTTCTGAGTGAGGAGGAGCTGCTTAGGGAGAAATAAAGTGGTCAGACCCATGATTTCAAAACTCACAGCAGTTTATAGCAGAGTTTGGTGGGAGAGAGAGGGAGAGATATTGTTTGGAAGCCGATTGCAGTAACCTGGGTGAAGGTAATTAGGGCTAGAAATAGGGAAATTGCAGTGGGAGAGAGAAGGATTCCAGAAGTTGAGTTGTCACACTGGCACCTGATTGAACAGGTGAAGGCAGGCAAGGAAGGAGAAGAGGGAAAAGGAGGAGATACGGAAGGTGGCTGGGTGAGAGGATGGCCATGCTGCTGTGGAACAGGGAGCATGGGAGGAAGAGGAACAGGTTTAGCGAGGTAGGGGAACAGCTCAGTTTTAGGGCATATTCATAACATTTGTGTAGCAGCCAGCTGGCAGCCAGAATTAGGGGTCTGAAGCTCAGTACAGGCCTCAGATCTCATGGAAGCTTGAGATCATCGTCCTTGAATTGGAAGTGGTTAAGATTTATTTGAAAGAACAAGAGAAAAATAAATCTTGATGTGGATATGGACTGGTAGAGTAAACTTCACAGATCATTTAAGTGTATTTTTAACTTTCTTAGAAAAAAGTCTTTGATGACCAGCATGTAGTGGTACTCCACAAACTGCTAAAAATTAGCACATCTAGAATAAGCTAGAAAATAAATCTAAGACGTTTCAATAGAAATGCTGTTATCTTGATCTGGCTCTATTTGTTTTTTTCCTATCAGGTTAAAATCTGGTTTCTTCAGTCATTTTGTTTATTCCTTTTGAGATGGAACTTCAGAGGACTGACAGGGACTGGCTGGTTATATTTTTGAAAAGTCTTTGAAGATGAAACATACTGTTTTGAGTATGGCGACATTGCATTAATTATTCCCTGGTTTTGACACCAGTAGATACTGATGTGGTTTGGATGTGTGTTGCCTCCAAATCTTATGTTGAAATGTGATCCACAGTGTTGAAGTTGGGGCGTAGTGGGAGGTGTTGGATTATGGGAATGGATCCCTCATGAATGGCTTAGCACCACCTCCTGGGTGATGAGTTCTTACTCTGTTCATGTGAGAACTGGTTGTTTAAAAAGAGCCTGGCACCTCCTCCTCTCTCTCTTGTTCCCTCTCCCACCATGTGACACACCTTCCCCTTTGCCTTTCACCATGATTGCAAGCGTCCTGAGGTCCTCACCGGAGCAGTGCTGATGCCATCTTCCCTGTGTGGCTGACAGAACTGTGAGCCAAAATAAACCTCTTTTCTTTGTAAATTACCTATCCTCAGGTATTCCTTTATAGCAACGCAGAAAAGACTAATACAGAAAATTGGTACCAGGAGAGGGGCATTGCTATAAAGATACCTTAAAATGTGGAAGTGACTTTGGAACTGCGTAATGGGCAGAAATTGGAAGAGTTTGGTGGGCTCAGAAGAAGACAGGAAGACGAGGGAAAGTTTTGGCACTTCTTAGAAACTTATTAAATTTGACCAAAATGCTGATAGAAATATGGACCGGGTGGGGTGGCTCATGCCTGTAATCTCAGCACTTGGGAGGCTGAGGTGGGTGGATCACTTGAGCTCAGGAGTTGGAGACCACCCTAGACACCGTGGCAAAACCCTGTCTCTACAGAAAATACAAAAATTAGCCGGACATGGTGACATGCGCCTGAAGTCCCAGCTACTGGGGAGGCTGAGGTGGGAAGATGGCATGAGCCTGGGAGGCAGAGTTTGCAGTGAGCCAGTATCAAGTCACTGCATTCCAGCCTGGGTGACAGCCAGATCCTGTCTCAAACAAACAAGAATTGTGTAAGCTGAACTAGTTGAGATGTCTGTGGTGTTGGCTATTGTTTCTGCTGTTAATCATTAGTCCACTTAAACTAGGACCTGAGCAAGGTTAACTTTTTTCTTGCAAATTGACACTGATGGTTTGCTGCTGTGAGCTTTATCTTTAACATGTCCTTTCTTTTTTTTTTTTTTCCTACTTTGGAAAAGAAATTTCTTTTTTAATAGAAATTAGTTCTTAGTATGTTGTCCAGGCTGGTCTTGAACTCCTGAGCTCAAGTGATCCTCCCTCCTCAGCCTGCCAGTGTGTTGAGATTACATCTGAGCCACTGCGCCTGACCATTCTTGAAGGGTTATCCACTTGAAAACTGCTGATTTTTGGGAGGGGGCATTGTCCCCATAGGCTTTTCAAAAAGCAACAGTGATTTCACCCTTCTGCCCAAACTTCACCATAAATTTGATGTTTTTTTTTTTTTTGCTTCAATTTTCGCAGAATTCTAGCCTACATGGTGACGGGCACCTGTAATCTCAGCTACTTGGGAGGCTGAGGCACGAGAGTAGCTTGAATTCGGCAGGTGGAGGTTGCAGTGAGCCAAGACGGCACCATTGCACTCCAGCCTGCATGAAAGAGCAAGACTCCATTTCAAAAAAAAAAAATTTAGCAGAATTTATGTTGCTCTGATAGGGGTCTTTTCAAACGGATGTTTATCCTTTTTAGTGCCTCAAACTAGATTTCGTTCAGACATGTTATGACAAGTTAGTACAAGTTTATTTTGGTGCAAAAAAAATTTTCAAATCCATGCAGTTTTTTCTTTTTCTTTTTTGTTTTTTGAGACAAGGTCTGTCTCTGTCATCCAGGCTGGAATACAGTGGTTCAATCTTGGCTCACTGCAACCTCTGTCTCCCGGAGTAAGCCCTTTTCCCATCTCAGCCTGCGTATCTAGGACTACTGGTACACACCACCATGCCTGGCTCATTTTTGTATTTGCTGGTCTCGAACTCCCCAGCTCAAGTGATCTGTCTGCTTCAGCCTCCCAAAATGCTGGGATTACAGACATGAGCCACCGTGCCTGGCCGTAGTTTTTTCATAATACTCATTTTCCTTGAAATTTTTGATGACCCCTCAGATCTGTATTCCTGTTTTGTAGTATCACACATTTATTACGAGTCTGCCTAATACCCATTGCTGTGCTTGTCTCTGGGAATTCAAAGAGGATTAAGCTAGTATTTCTGCCCTCGAGCACATGGCTTAGTGGAAAGTCATAAAGAGCCATTTAGTGACTGCTGTCAATGTCTGTGTAAAAGCAGTGAAGAGCGGCTGCTGTTGATGAGGATGGCTCACATTTATGGTGCACTTAAAATGCCTTTTACCCGTACTGATTCATCTCATTCTCACACCAACTCTGTGAGAGGCACAGAGAGGTTAAATAGTAGCTGGAAATTAGGTTAACCAACATTAAAAATGGGTGGTCTGTGCTCTAAGAAGAGGGGAAGCTGCAGTCTAGTTAGGGTGACTGTTGTATTATTGAAGATAAGTGGATGAGGACTTGGTGCATGTGTGTGGAGCCTAGGGGGCCAAGGGACAATGGGAAGGGACATCAGAAGTTATGGTTAAATTAAGCCTAGACAGACTAGTCTGAAGTCAAATAGTAGAAGGTGAGGATAGAGAGGGGGATGGGAACCAGATTATGAAAACAGTCAGTGTCTCCTTTTTATGTCAAGGGTTACCCTGAAATTCCGAAACTATATTTTTTATGAACATAGTGTTTACAATCACTGTTATTAAAAAAATATGCATGTATAATATGGGTGGGAATGACCATAATGAGCGTTACTCACAATTCCAAGGAAGTTGGGAATTTCTGTGTGGTTTATTATAACTTCTGTTTTTTTTTTTTTTTTTTTTTTTTCCTGAGATGGAGTCTCACTTGTTGCCCAGATTGGAGTGCAGTGGCGCAATCTTGGCTCACTGCAACCTCCACCTCCCGGGTTCAAGCAATCCTCCTGCCTCAGCCTCCCAAGGCTCCCATTACAAGCATGCACCACCATGCCTGGGTAATTTTTATATTTTTATTAGAGACATGATTTCACCATGCTGCCAGGCTGGTCATGAACTCCTGGCCTCAGGCGATCCTCCCGCCTCGGCCTCCCAAAGTGCTGTAATTACAGGAATGAGCCATTGCGCTTGGCTGGTTTATTATAATTTAAAAAGCAGTTTGTTATTAGTAGGCTCTGGAAATTTGTTTCAGGGAGAGGTAAGGAAGGAGTTCTATATTGCTGCATGCTTGTTTTCCTTGCAGATCAGAAAGAAAATGTAAAGGACCTGGGTGAGTTCCAAAAATTAAAGTAAGTCACACACACCATTATTGGCACACTGGGATTTTTAAAATGTTTGCAGTATTACTGAGTGTGGACAATGTACAGAACTTTGTACTAAATACAATTAGGTTATTACCCAAGATTCCTGCTTCTTCCCTATATATATTCCCAAGTTTATGTGGGGAGACCAATATAATATGATGCAATTTGCAAACAGTAACAGCTGTATGAATGAGTATAGAGCAATCCAGAAGAGGTTAAAATAAATACACTTAAGGAGGCTCACATAATACCCTGATTTATTCTTTTATCAACTGTTGTTGAGCAGCAGGTGCCTTGGGGCCTGAATAGAAAAGGGTATACTTCCTGAAGGTGGGGGAAGAAGCTTGGATTTGAGTTTTGGAAGGATAGAAGCTCAAACTGACTGAGTGTGGGTGTCTTTTATTTTTCTGTAGAAAAAGCATTGGAGTGTGTTTGAAAAGTTTAGATTGCCTCAAAAGCATAATGAGTTTTACAGACTTCTAGGGGTTATCCCAGAGATAGGTGAGTAGTATGAGTAGTTTCTTTCCTTTCTTTTTTTGAAACGGAGTTGCTCTGTTGCCCAGGCTGGAGTGCAGTGGTGCGATTTTGGCTCACTGCAACCTCCAACCTCTCAGGTTCAAGCGATTCTCCTGCCTCAGCCTCCCGAGTAGCTGGGATTACAGGCATGCACCACCATGCCTGGCTAGTTTTTGTATTTTTAGTAGAGATGGGCTTGCACCATGTTGGTTAGTTTGGTCTTGAACTTCTGTCCTCGTGATCTGCCCACCTCAGCCTCCTAAAGTGCTGAGATTACACGCCCAGCCTGAGTAGTTTGTTTGTTTGTTTCTTTTCTTTCTTTTTTTTTTTTTTTTTTTTGACAGAGTTCTGCTCTGCTCTGTTGCCCGGGCCCAGGTTGGAGTACAGTGGCGCAGTCTTGGCTCACCTCAACCTCTGCCTCCTGGGTTCCAGCGATTCCTGTGTTTCAGCCTCCCGAGTAGCTGGGACAGCAGGCATGTACCACCATGCCTGGTTAATTTTTGTATTTTTAGTAGAGACAGGGTTTCACTCTGTTGTCCAGTCTGATCTCAAGCTCCTGGCCTCAAATAATCCACCCACCTTGGCCTCCCAAGGTGCTGGGATTACAGACATGAGCCACCATACCCAACCCCTTGAGTAGTTCCTTTCTAGAAACACTCCAAAGTGTTTGTCTGTGACTAGGCTAGCTCTAAAATTAGGATGTTCCTTTCTGCTCTTTTTCTGTAGTTATCAGATATTTCTACTGGAGAATGCAAGATTATAATAGGAATTATTTTTGAACTATTATGTTGCAAATATTAATTTATTGAAGTAGGTCAAATGCTAGGAAAGGAGTTTTTTTTCTTTCTACTATTAAAGTAATTCAGGCATGCAGTAATTATATAAAAGTAGTATGAATACCTTTTAGTCACCATCTCGCTCAAAAGAAAACATTGCAGACATAGTTGAAGCCCTTGGTCTCAATTCCTGGCCCCATTTGTTCTTTCCCTGTCGTTTCCCCCAGTTCATTTTTATCATTGCCATCCATCTACTTTATGCTTTTACTACAGATATGTGTATAAGTGTTCATCATTAATAGTGTTATTTTACATGTTTTTAAAACTTGTAGAAGTGGTGTCATATTGCGTATTTTCTTCTGTAGGTTGTTTCTGTTGTTGAGCCTTGATTTTGAGATTGGTCCTTGTTCTGGTTCATTCTTCTGAGCTGCTGAACATGCCATAGTGTGCCCATTTTCCTGTTGATGGACATTTAATTATTTTTTTTAATTTTTATTTATTTTTTGAGATGAAGTGTCACTCTGTTGACCAAGCTGGAGTGCAGTGGCCCAATCTTGGCTCACTGTAACCTCTGCCTCCCTGGTTCCAGCGATTCTCCTGCCTCAGCCTCCTGAGTAGCTGGGACTACAGGCGCGCACCACCATGCCTGGCTAATTTTTGTATTTTTAGTAGAGACGGGGTTTCACTATGTTGGTTTGGCCAGGCTTGTCTCGAACTCCTGACCTCGTAATCCACCTGCCTCGGCCTCCCAAAGTACTGGGATTACAGGCAGAAGCCACTGTGCCCGGCCACACATTTAATTATTATTTCCTCCAATTTTTCTCTATTACGAATGGCACTGTAATAAATATCTTTGTGAATCTCCTTTTGCATGTGAGGGACGCTGTGTGTTACAATCCAGGGCCTGGAACTGCTTAGTCATAGGGAAGGGTCTGTCTGCATGTTCATAGGCTACTACCATAGGTGGATTCTTCAGTTCTCTCATTCAAATGGGAAGCTTTGAGGATTAAGAAATTATTTTTTTAAACTTGTATACTGATTATTTTTGAAGCTGTAATGGAGCTTTGCATACTTGTGGTTTAGGGGAAAATGGAATATACACAATAGAAAATATTTATTGTGTTAATGGTTCATAACTTGTGACTTATGTAAAGTTCCATTTAATTTAAATAATAAATAATAATACTGGCTGCATAATACCTAGGACCATTATGAGAGACTCCGTAAAAAATAAATTCCTAAACTGTATTTTTTTTTTTTTTTTTGGTATATCTGTGCCCACTTGTAATTTGACTTACAGTGAATGTGGGATACTTGGGCAGGGGAGACTTTTGAACAGGCAATAACATTTTTGTGTGGCCTTTAAAATTTCTATAATTTATTTGAAACTCTCTTTTTAAACCATCACATCTCAAAGTGATCAAGTAGAAAGGAACAGGTGCCTTAATGATGATGAATCGCATAAATCATGACAAGGTCTTTTTGAAATCACCTGGAATGCTCCCTTTGAGTGAAAGAAGGTTCTATTTTCTTATCGTATTCTTCCTGCTCAAGTTGCCCAGGTGTAGTTTGCGGTTTCCAAGATACCTGTTGGACTGGCTTTAGGCTGATAATATCAGTTCCTTCATATTTTTTCACATTGTTTTTAGAAATTTTATGTAACTGCATTTTTCAGTAAGATTAGAAAACAGTTTTGCTATTATGGTGTGGTTGCTTCTCCAAACACTTACTACCTACTGGGAGGAATCAACAAGAGAGCCATTTCTCGTGGATCTTGGCCACAAGGTCTGTGATGTGTCATTATATCGTAGAGATCTTTTGAGGGAATGCAACATGAAAGATCTTGTCATTCTATGATGAAGACATGACAGGTAAACTGCAGTTTATGCAGATTTAATGTAGGTAGATAACTCATCTATTTGATTCATGTGAGGACTCAAAGGGTCTTTTATATTCTGCACTTTTCAGCTAATTTGACTTAGAATCTTTTCTCCTCAGTGGACCACGTTAGTATTATTTTAATCAATTGATTTTTTTTTTAACAGCTGTATTGAGTATAATTGATATATCAAAAACCTGTACATCTTTAATGTATACAATTTGATGAGTTTGGATATGTGCACACACCAGTGATATCACCACACTCAAGGTCATAAACATCTATTGCCTCCAAATTTTTCTGTGTCACTTTTTTTGTGTGTGTGGTAAGAGCACTTAACATGACATTGACCCTGTCAACACATTTTTAGTGTACGATACCATATCATTGGCATTATGTTGTACACATATCCTTAGGGCTTATTCATCTTATAAAGTTGTATAACTACAACTTTATTCCCATTGAACAACTCATTTCCCTCTCTACTTATCCCCTGGCAACTGCCTTTCTGTTTTCAGCTTTTATAAGTTTGATTATTTTAGATAAACCACATAGAAGTGGAATTATGCAGTATTTGCTCTTCTGTGACTGATTGTTATTATTGTTTTTCAAGACGGAGTTTTGCTCTGTCGCCCAGGCTGGAATGCAGTGGCGCAATCTCGGCTCACTGCAACCTCCGCCTCCCGTGTTCAAGTGATTCTCCTGCCTCAGCTTCCTGAGTAGCTGGGACTACAGGTGCACGCCACCACACCTGGCTAATTTTTGTATTTTTAGTAGAGACTGGGTTTCACCATGTTGGTCAGGCTGGTCTTGAACTTCTGACCTGGTGATCCACCTGCCTCGGCCTCCCAAAGTGCTGGGATTATAGATGTGAGCCACCACACCCGGCCCTGTGACTGTATTTCACTTAGCATAATGTCCTCAAGGTTCATCTATGTTGTTGCAAATGGTAGGATTTCCTTTTTGTTTTACTTTATTTTTTGAGACGGGGTCTCTCTCTGTTACCCAGGCTGGAGTGCAGTGGCACAATCACGACTCACTGTGTCTTCAACCTCCTGGGTGATCCTCCCACCTCAGCCTCCTGAGTAGCTGGCACTAGAGGCACGTGCCCCTATTCCCAGCTAATTATTATTTTTATTTGTAGAGAGAGGGTCTCACTATGTTGCTCAGGCTGGTCTCGAACTCCTGGGTTAAGCTGTCCTCCTGCTTTGGTCTCCCAAAGTGCTGGGATTTCAGGCATGAGCCACCTCACCAGTCTAGGATTTTATTTTTAAAGGTGAAATAATGTTCTAATGTATATATACATTGCATTTTCAATAGTCTTATTTCATAACATTAAATAAGGTGTTCTTATTTAATGTCCATCATCATTTGGGTTGTTTCCATGTGACTTCGAGCTTTAAAACAGGGGATGTTAAAGTTGAAAACAAAGGCCTGTAGTCCCAGCACTATGGGAGGCCGAGGCAGGCAGATCCCTTGAGGTCAAGAGTTTGAGACCAGCCTGGGCAACATGATGAAACCCCATCTCTACTAAAAATACAAAAACTAGCTGAGTGTGGTGATGTGTGCCCATAATCCCAGCAACTCAGGAGGCTGAGGTGGGAGGATCTCTTGAGCCTGGGAGGTGGAGGTTGCAGTGAGCCGAGACTGCACCACTGCGTTCCAGCCTGGGTGACAGAGTGAGACCTCATATCACACACACACAAAAAAAAGTTGAAAACAAATGAGAAGCCCTATGGACGTGGGAGACTAGTAGACCTGTACAGTTGTCAAGACTGGATTTGAGAAAGTAACAGATTCCAGCTGGGTGCGGTGGTTTATGCCTGTAATCCCAGCTTTGGGAGCCCGAGGCAGGAGGATTTCTTGAGCCGCAGGAGTTTGAGATCAGCCTGGGCTATGTGGTGAGACCCCATCTCTCTCTCTCTCTCCCTTTTTTTTTTTTTTAAGTTGCTGACTTAAAAAAAAGGGGGCATTTAAGCAGTTGAATACCAGCATTTCTTTAGTTATTTAGCGCCTCCCTTGTGACTCTAAAGTACCTAGTGACTCTTATTTCTATATGTGGAGCCATCTAATTATAACTATTTGTTGCAAATTATCTTTTCTACTGCATTAAGTTTCCTTATGAGCTGATTAAAATGTGTTCTGGTTGTCAGCTCACCTGGTTATTTAGATTGTTCGCTTTATCTTCTGGCTTAGCAGTCATACTTCTAAAAATTTATCCTAAGAAAAAAAGTCAAGGATGTATGAAAAGATCTCTTATAATAAGAAGGTTCATCAAAACTTTGTAATAGTGAGAAGTTTGGAAACAGTGGATATTCAATTATTTAAAATTATTTGTAGAGTGCAGTGGTTTAAAAGTATAGCTTCTGAATCCAGACTAAGTGAATTCTAATAGTGCTGCCACTTAGAAGTGACTTTGGGCAAATTTCTTAATGCAGTTGTTAACTGTAGTTTAACAGCTGTCCTTGGGTCATTTTGAATATCAAATAAGTTATTAATACCTTGTAAAATGCTTAAACATGTCTGGTCCATAGTAAATGCTCCATAAAGATTAGCTATTGTTACTGTTAAAGTGTTAGAAGCACCGATATTCATAACATTTTTCAAGTGGAAAAGAATTTTAAAACAGTATGTACAGAGCCAGGTGAGGTGGCAAACACCTGTAGTCCCAGCAGCATGGAAGACTAAGGCAGGACTGTTTGAGCCCAGGAAAGAGTTTAGGGCTGTAGTGTGCGATTATTGTGCTTATGAATAGCTACTGCATTCCAGCCTGGGCAACATAGTAAGACCCTATCTCTTTAAAAAAAACAAAAACAAAAATAAACCAAAAAAAACCAACAAAACAGCATGTATGATGTATCATTAAATTTAAGAATAAGAAAAAAAGTGGAATGATCTATTCTGGGTGATAGGACAATCTCTTTTGACTTCTGTGTTTTTTCCCTCCTACAACTTCTCTGTTTTGCTTTTATAACTGAAAAATATGTTTTGCATGTGAACTTTATGCTGGGGTCTTTGGGTAAAAGCACCCAGAGATTACTGGCAAGTTAATTCTAAAAAGGGCAATTTGATTTTTCTCTTTATCTCAGAGTTTCATTTGTTTCCCAGTGATTGACTAATTATTTTTACAAAATAAAGATTCACTGTAGTGTGTATACAGCTGAATCGAAAATACACTTTTCATACAAAGACGACTTCCTAAAGGTAACTGTAAAATTATATGTAGTTTGTTAATCTTATTGTGGTATTTTGTTTTGCTTAAACACAGTTTCCTGTTCTTTTGCTTTTGCATATCAACATTGCTGAAAATAAATATTTTGCTCTGCAAGGCTAGTAAGCCAGATGGAGTGGTATTTATAATTGAGGAAATAGCTTAAACCGTCATCAGTTTAAATTGCATTAAAAAGCCTGAACCACATTGATTAGAGTTTTTTAAAGGTAGAGAGCCAGAAATATTCTAAATATCCTATGCGTGAACTGTTAAAACTATTCCTGAAATACAGGTAGAGAGAGGTACCTGAGGTACAGGTAGAGAAAAAGTACCTGAGTGGCTCAGGAAGAGTGATAGCCTAGAACATAGCTCCAGCTGAGCAGCAGAGGTTTCTCTGGAGTGTCCTGTGTTATATTAGCCAAGGCTGTAGTCTTCTTAATCATATCTGTTTACATATGAATAATGTTTTCTGGCCAGGTGAGGTGACTCATGCCTATAATTCCAGAACTTTAGGAGGCCGAGGTGGGCAGATCGCTTAAGCCCAGAAGTTCAAGACCAGCCTGGGCAATGTGGACAAACCCCATATTTACAAAAAATTAGCCGGACGTGGTTGCACATGCCTGTAGTTCCCGCTACCTGGGAGGCTAAGGTGAGAAGATTACCTGAGCCTAGGAGGTTGAGGCTGCAGTGAGCTGTGATTGCGTCACTACACTCCAGCCTAGGCAGCAGAGTGAGACCCTGTCTCCAACAACAACAACAACAACAACAACAACAACAACAACAACTATATATATGGTTTTCCTGTAAACTTTTAAGTAGGTTGTCCTCAGATACGTGCGCCATATTTATCCTGTGACTTCCAGTATATCTGGGAATGCCCGGAGGTTTGTGTCTATGTTAGTCGTTAGTGTGAGAAGCCCTAACACATTTTTTAGATGAGCAAAACCCATCTCTACAAAAAAATACAAAAATTAGCCAAGCATGGTGGTGTGTGCCAGTATCCCAGCTACTTGGGAGGATCACTTGTGCCTGGGAGGTTGAGGCTGCAGTGAGCCATGATCATGCTGCTGCACCCCAGCCTTGGTGACAGCCCGAGGACTTTCTTATGGATTAATGTGGGAATTATTTATGGTTTGCATGCTTTGAGATTTTCTGAATTTTTTCAACAAATATTGAACACCTGCTGGGTTGTGAATTTTTGTGGAGTCGATCAAAAGAACTGAAGAAAATGAACAAGTAATTTTGGCAAACCATTATTAAATAATGAGTATGTATTGTATTGGATGCTTAATTATGTTATCTTAGTTAATTATCATAGTAACTCTATGAGGTGTGTTCTCTTACCACCCTCATTTATAGGGGAAAGTGCTTGAGAGATGAATTTATCCTTTCTTAAGAAATATTTTCACTTTGGTGAGGCATGGCACTTTGGGAGGCTGAGGCGGGAGGATGGTGTGAGGCCGTGAGTTTGAGACCAGCCTGGGCAACGTAGTAGGACCCTGTCTCTATCTTTTAAATTATAAAAATTTAAAAATAAGTATTGAAAATGTTTTTTATTTTGAGAAGTTTGTGTGCTTTAGGTGTATATTCTGTTTCATTAAGCCAAACTTTTTATTACTAGCCTTCTATCCTGCTTTCCTATCCTTACCAAAAGAAAAAGCAAAATAGTTTTACTCCTGAGGTTAAGAATGGGGCATGTTGTATCTTCACAGAATGTTTGTGTAGATATTTATTTGAATTTAAAAATATTGGGGTATCACTTATATGTGATAAAATGCACAGATCTTAATTGTACAACTTAATGTGTCTCTATGTTTAACTACCATCCAGATTTAGAAATGCGGTACGTTTCTGTTATCTTGGAAGTTTCCTATGTGACTGTTAACAATCAGTAATCTCCCCAGCCCTCCGCTAGAACCACTAGTCTGACTTTTATCACCATAAGTTAATGTTGCTGCATCTTGAATGTCATGTAAGTAAAGTCATGCGGTATGCACTGTTTTGCAGCTGACATCTTTTGTCCAAGTCAGTGCCATATATTGAGGTTCATCCATGCTATTGCGTGTATCGGTCATTCTTTATTGCTTTACAATATTACATTGTTTGAATATATCATAATTCATTCTCTTGATGAACATTTGGATTGTATTCAGCTGTTTTGAACATTCTTGTAGGACATGTCTCGTTCATTTTTCTTGGATATATATACCTACAAGTGGAATTACTACATTGTAAGTAGGTGTATCCTTGGCTTTAGTAGATAATACCAGTTTTCCAACTGTGTTAGACTGACATACATGCCCACTAGCAATGGACGAGAGTTCTGTTTCCTCCACATCGTTGCTAACAGTCTCTTCAGTTGTTCCATTTTTAATTGTGTCCTCAAGTAGGAAGTAACCTCACTTATAGGAGAAAGGAACTCTCAGGGAAGTTTCTGATGAGTGCAGGTTGGGTAGGATGAAGATAAATAGCTGATACACAACCTAAAGCTTTGCTCAGCAACTTATTGAGATGTAGCAGTTACTTCAATGACAACCAAAAAGAATTTTTGATTGGACCCTCCTTACCCATCTACTGTTAAGTCAACCTTGTCAAAGTTCTAGTCTAATTATGCTTATGTTCTTCTGGTATAAAAGACTCATCATTTTCCCTCTTACATTAATGCCGAAATATTCAAAAATCACTGCAAATTCCTATGGGAAACCTCATACTTCAAAAGGGATCAGTGTTTCATTTCTTTCCTTTCCATTTTTTTTTTTCTGTTGAAATAGGGTGAAAGACCCAGGAAGACTATGCCTGTGTGTACATTTTGCAGATCTAGTGAAAATAACAACTATAGCGTTTGCTGAGGGACTCCTCTGGGTCTGGGAAGTGATTTGTATTCCTTAGCTTGTTTACTTTGTATCACAATCCGGTAAAGTATATGTGTCATCGCTATCCCCATTTTATAGATGAAGAAGCTAAAGCTTTCAAGGTTAAGTAATTGGCCCAAGTTTATCTAGCTAATAAGTGCAGAAGCTAGAATTTTAATCTAGGTTTGTGTAACTACAAAGGATGGAATTACGCTTCTTTCTTATGATTATTAGTTTATCAACAAAAATGAGGCTCCCGGCTAGAGCTCTAGGGCATAGTGGGTTAACCAATGGTGGGTGTCAGAATCACTCATAAAGCTTTTTGTTTTTAAATTGAAAAATTTTGTTTAGAGACAGGGGCGCTAGCTCTGTCACCCAGGCTGGAGTGCAGTAGTACAATCTTGGCTCACTATAGTCTCGAACTCCTGGGCTCAGGTGACCCTCACCCCTCAGCCTACTGAGTACCTAGGACTATAGGTATGTGCCACCATGCCCAGCTAGTGATTTAAAAAATTTTTTGTAAGGCTGGGCGCGGTGACTCACGCCTGTAATCCCAGCACTTTGGGAGGCCGAGGCAGGTGGATCACGAGGTTAAGAGGTCTAGACCATCCTGGGTCAACCCGGTGAAACCCCGTCTCTACTAAAAATACAAAAATTAGCTGGGCATGGTGGCGCACGCCTGTAGTCCCAGCTACTCGGGAGGCTGAGGCAGGAGAATTGCTTGAACCCAGGAGGCGGAGGTTGCAGTGAGCTGAGATTGAGCCATTGCACTCCAGCCTGGGTAACAAGAGTGAAACTCTGTCTCAAAAAAAAAAAAAAAAAAAAAAAATGTTTTGTAGAGACAGGGTCTCATTATGTTGCCCAGCTGGTCTCAAACTCATGGCCTCAAGTGATCCTCCTGGCCTTGGCCTCTTAGAGAGCTGGCATTATAGTAAAGGTATGAGCCCAGCTTCTCATAAAGCTCTTGAAAACCCTCTGACTGGTCTGACCTTGGAACTTCTAACTGGTGTTCTTGGGGTCCCAGCAGCCATCTGGATTTTTAAAAAGCACCTTGGCTTCTAGTGCATTTTCTCTGCTCAATCTGCAGATAAGAAGCAGTGGGGAAAATGGACCCAGGGTAGGTACCCAGTTAGGACATTCTTAGGGAACTTAGGAAAAATTCTGCCATCTCGATAGCCAAGTTATCAGTGTTAAATGCCTTGGAAGGATCTTGTTTCCAAAGCATTCATGCTTAACGCTTCCAGAACAAAGAGCTTGCCAACTTCTAGGGCAGCCATTTTTGGGCAGTTTTGAGGATCAGAAAAGCTCTTTGGTGAAATAAGCTAAATGGTCTCCCTGAGTAGCTTTCACAGTGTGGGCCTTGCCTGGAGCCCAAGGCCAGCCCACCCTGTACATGATACTCTTTACCATTATAAAGACACTTTTTACTGTTTTCTCCCAGTTTTCCTTTTTCCCACACTAACATCCCCAGTATGCTCTTGTGTAGTTTTCAGAGCCTTTGTTATGATTCCCTCTGAACTGTTTCTCTTTGCTAGTATTGCTTTTCAAATAAGGCACCACTAAATTTAACCACCAGCATTGTTTAGTGGGACCATTTATTCCTCTCTTGTTATGTAGATGATACACGCATGCATTTGTGGGGGCAGGGACAGGGGATCCCCAGTATAAACTCTAAATGTACCTTTAATTCCATATTGGATTCACCCTATTTGAGCCTGTGAGCTGGCTTACCCTCCCAGGTGTCATTGGCTAATTTGATAAGCAAATTTGATCATCTCCATGCCAAAGAGGAAGCAGTGCCTCAAAGCAAGCCTGAAGCAGTGCTGCCATCATAGGACCTTGACAGGACCCCTGTGCTGTGCTCAGTGATGAGCTCAGTGATAAGTCTGAAGTCAAATATCTAATCAACATGGGACTATGGAGTTGTTCTCAGCCAGGAGGTGTTTATTTCTAAAGGAGTTTTAGGAGTCTTTAAAAAAGGTCTTTTCCTGTACCTGAAAGAATGCTTTCACTAAAGGGAATTGCTGTCTTAGATGTTTCATACTGATTCGTACACATTTTTGTTTAAGCTATATCATGCTTATTGGAAAACCCCTGCACTGAGTATTTACTTTTAGTCACACTTTCCTATAAACTTTGTGACTTGTGCATGTGCGATTGTATGGCTGGCTCTTTGCCTTTTGCCTCTATTGTGACTAACACTGATTTCTTACAGGCTTGTAAAGTGGTTTCCAAGATGTGTTTTGCTGCATTTGATATAAATAGACTTGAGATTAGTATTTGAAAGTGCCATGTGACCATATACAGAGCTAACTTACTAAGGGTATGTTACTGCATTTCAGACACATCTAGTAATAGAAAAATCAGTGTCTTAATAGGCTATGCCTCTCTCGTGTCGTTTCTTAAAAAACAAAACAAAACAAAACAACAGTTACAACGAAATGTCAGGAAATTTTGTAGCTTACCTAGGTTAAGGCCAAGATATGTGGAGAGACAATAAAAATGATAATGATCATGATGCCTGGAGATGCATCTGTTAAACGTATGTTAAGAGGTTATTTTTAAGGCTGCCCACTTACTTTGTTGTTGTTGTTGTTTGTTTTTGTTTATTTTTGAGACGAGGTCTCACTCTGTTGCCTGAGCTGGAGTGCAGTGGCCTGATCTTGGCTCATTGCAACCTCCAACCTCCCGGGTTCGAGTGATTTTCCTGTCTCAGCCTCCCATGTAGCTGGGATTATAGGCATGCACCACCACGCCTGGCTAATTTTTGTATTTTTAGTAGAGACAGGGTTTTGCCATGTTGGCCAGGCTGGTCTCGAACTCCTGACCCCAAGTGATCTGCCTGCCTTGGCCTCCCAAAGTGCTGGGATTACAGGCATGAGCTACCACGCCCAGCTCGTTGTTGTTTTTGTTTTTTGAGACAGGGTCTCCCTCTCATCCAGGATGAAGTGCAGGGGTGCAGTCACAGCTCACTATAACCTCGACTTTCCAGGCTCAGGTGATCCTTCACCCTCAACCCTCTTGAGTAGCTGGGACGACAGGTGCATGCCACCATGCCTGGCTGATTTTTGCATTTTTTCACCATGTTGCCCATGCTGTTCTCAAACTGGGCTCAGGTAGTCCTCCAGCCCTGGCCTCCCAAAGTGCTGGGATAACAGATGTGAGCCACCTCGCCCAGTCCCATTTAATGTTTAATTGTAGGCTTGGTGATTCTTATGTATTAATTGCTAGATATTCTTATTTGGAATTACTAGAGTGCTAAGGCAATAATTCTGAAATTTACAACAGACTAGTTGGTGTTTAGGTATTATGGATTACCATATTTTGCAATATATCGGCTGTTTCCTTGTTTGAATAGAGAGATGAGGAAGGATGGTATTTTGGCTATAAATTAGAGGACTGAGGTTCTAATGGCAAAATTAACATTATAGTTTTACATTGCTTGAATAGTGTAATCTTCTTAATAGATATTACGCTTTATTTTGCTTTAAAGACAATGTTCATTTATAAACTTTATGTATCTTTCAGTGTGTGATGTAGCACAGTGCTTTCTTCATGGCCATCACAGGTGCTTGGTTTTTGTTTTTGTTTTTTTTTTTTGACACATCTGAGGACTGCAAAGTTTTTTTTTTCCCTCTCTTTCTTTTCCAATTTTCTTTCTCTCTTTTCTTTTCTAATTTTCCTTCTTCCCCTCCCTCCCTCCTTCCCTCCTTCTTTTCTTTTTTTTCTTTTTAAAGAACGTGTTTCAAAAATTTTTTTTTTTTGGAGTGCAGTGGTGCGATCTTGGCTCACTGCAACCTCCGCCTCCCGGATTCTAGTGATTCTCCCATCACAGCCTCCCAAGTAGCTGGGATTACAGATGTGTACCACCACGCCCAGCCAATTTTTGTAGTTTTAGTAGAGACAGGGTTTCACCATGTTGGCAACACTGGTCTTGAACTTCTGGCCTCAAGTGATCCGCCCGCCTCAGCCTCCCAAAGTGCTGGGATTACAGGCGTGAGCCACCTTGCCTGGACTCTCTTTTCTTGTCCTGTCCTGTCCTGTCCTGTCCTGTCCTTCATTGCTCAAGTTTACCTCAAACTCCTGGGCTCCAGAGATCCTCATGCCTCGGCCTCCTGAGTAGCTCAGACTACCACCAGGCCTGGCTCAAGGACTGTGATTTTATAGACATTGTTTCCATCTTGTAGAGGAAACAGATGGGTTAATTTATTTGTTCAGCCAGTGCTTGAGCACACTCTGGCAGTGTCCAATCCAGAGATGAATTCTTGCTCTTAATTCAGTGTTGTTTTTTGCTTCATCTTCTTCTAAGAGAGTTCCTTGAATAGATGATGGAATTATGTTGTGGTTACTACAGTAATCACACACTCTTATTATTTTCTAATTGTATGGAACTTAGGAAATGTTGATTTTGTTTCAGTATATAATTTACAGTGTAACTCTATTTACATGTAAAGTCTTGTCTGAATTAGTTTGCCTTAACTGCCTTGACAAAGCACCACAAACAAGGTGGCTTAAACAACAGAAATGTATTGCTTACGGCTCTGGGGGCTAGAAGTCCTGGATTAAGGTGTTGGCAGGGTTGCTTCTTTCTGAGGGCTAGGAGGAAAGGATCTGTCTCAGGCCTCTCTCACTGGTTCATACATGATTGTCTTCACCCAGTGTCTCCACGTCATCTTCTTTCTGTACATGTCTGCGTCCAAATTTCCCCTTCTTTTTTGAGATCGGATCTCACTGTGTCACCCAGGTTGGAGTACAGTGATGTGATTATGAATCATTGCAGCTTTGATCTCCTATGCTCAACTGATCTTCCTGCCTCTGCCTCCTGAGTAGCTGGGACTATAGGCATGTGCCACCAGGCCTTGCTAATTTTATTTATTTATGTTTTAATTTTTGTAGAAACAAGGATCTCACTGTGTTGCCCAGGCTGGTCTCAAACTACTGACCTCAAGTGATCCTCCCACTTCAGCCTGCCAAAATGCTGGGATTACAGGCATGACCCCACCACGCGAAGCCTAATTTCCCCTTTTCATAGGGACACCGGTTATATTGCAATGGGGATCACCCTGATGGCTTTAACATTTTAACTTGGTGACCTCTGTAAAGACCCTATCTCCAGAGACGGCCACATTCTGAGTTACTGGGAGTTAGGACTTTAACATATGATTTTTGGGAGGACACAAATCAGTCCTCAACAGTATCTTTTTTGTTTTTTGAGACGACGTCTTGCTCTGTTACCTAGGCTGGAGTGCAGTGGTGCAAACATGGCTCCCTGCAGCAGCCTTGACCTCCTGGGCCCAAGTGATCCTCCTGCCTCAGCCTTTCTAGTAGCTGGCACTCTCTCATCAATTAAAGTTTTTTGTAGAGATGGGATCTTACCATGTTGCTTAGGCTAGTCTTGGATTTTTGGACTTTAGCAGTTCTCCTGCCTTGGCCTCCCAACGTGCTGGGATTACAGGCTTGAGCCGCTGCGCTCAGCCCTTAACAGTATCTTTAACAACTCTCCAGTAGTGTATCTAGAGAGCGCTGTCAGCGGGATGGTGGCTGTGGGTCCCAGCTTGGAGGCTGGCCCTCAAGGATCACTGGGTTGGTGGCGGGCTGTTAATGGGCTGTTAGTGGATCCCATTCTCCATGGGGCACAGGCAAGTCCAGTTTGGAAAAGATGATGTTGCTTTAATGTCAGTTTGCCAGTTCTCCTCGTTCTCCCTACTCTGATTCTGACTAGAATTAATTTGGTAGCACTGAGAAGACTCATTTCTACTTTGGCACAGTAATCTTGCCCATAATCTGACTAATTTTTATTTATTTATTATTTTTTTGAGGCTCACTGCAGCCTCTCTCTCCCAGGTTCAGGTGAGTCTCCTGCCTTAGCCTCCACAATAGCTGGGATTATAAGCACGCACCACCACACCCAGCTAATTTTTTTTTTTTTTTGTATTTTTAGTAGAGATGGGGTTTTGCCATGTTGGCCAGGCTGATCTTGAACTCCTGACCTCTAGTGATCAGCCTGCCTCGGCCTCCCAAAGTGCTGGGATTACAGGCGTGAGCCACCACCCCTGGCCCCATAATCTGACAAATTTTTAGTTAAAACTCTGTATTCCACTTAGAACTAATTGACTGCGGCTGGGTGCGATGGCTTCTGTCTGTAATCCCAGCATTTTGGGAGGCTGAGGTGGGCGGATCACTTGAGTCCAGGGATTTGAGACCAGCTTGGGCAACGTAGTGAGACCCTGTCTCTTTAAAAACAAACAAAAAAAACCCAGCCTGGCCAACATGGCGAAACCTCATCTCTACTAAAATACAAAAATTACCTGGGTGTGGTGGCGCGCACCTGTAATCCTAGCTACTCAGGAGGCCTTGGCATGAGGATCCCATGAACCTGGGAGGCAAAAGTTGCAGTGAGCTGAGATCATGCCATTGCACTCCAGCCTAGGTGACAGAATGAGACTCTGCTGTCTCAATAAAATAAAATAAAATAAAATAAAAATTTTAAAAGAATGAATTCACTGATAAGGTTGCCTTCTCTCGTCTCCAAGTAAATGATTTTATTTTCTCCTTTGTTCCTTGCATGTATGCTATGATTTACTGACTATCAAGAACTCATGACACCAGTACCTATCCCAAGACAAATCAGCTCCAAAGTGGAGTGAGAGCAAGGGGAGAGCTTTAATTCAAAACTGCTTTATGGAGGAAGTACAGGTTTTCCTCTAAGCTGCACTGGTATAGATCTGTAGAGGTTTTCAAATCCGTGTAATGCTCGTCAATTTTTATTTTAGTATTTAGCTGTTTGTGATGATAAGTAAATAATTTACCTTTTTGAAGGCTTGTGATATCCTGTCTTCATAGTTTCATTTAAGAGGATGCAATATCTGAATTTTTGAAAATACACATAACAAAGTGTTGTGTAATAGCCTGTACGTGTTTTCTTTGATAAGAGAGAGGCAGGAATCTGCATAGGGCAGGTGTGCAGATGTAGTTTGCCCATGAGACAGCAAGGAGAGCCCTGATGTCTTAAGGAGAGCCTTCTCCTGAAATGCGTATCTTATATATATTTTTTTCTTTATTTTTTTTTTCAAAAAATAAAGACAGGGTCTCAATATGTTGCCCAGGCTGTCTCAAACTCCTGGCCTTAAGTGATCCTCCTGCCTTGGCCTCCCAAATTGTTGGGATTACATGTGTGAACCACCATCCTTGGTCTTGAAATGCATGTCTTGGCCACTGTTACTTCTTTTAAATTGTTTTAATTGTTGCAATAAAAACTAAAACCAACAAAAAATGCTACCATTTTAGGAATGTTCATCTAGTTTTAAAAATAGTATAAATCCAGCCGGGTATGGTGGCTCATGCCTGTAATCCCAGCACTTTGGGAGACCGAGGCAGGTGGATCACCTGAGGTCAGTAGCTCGAGACCAGCCTGGCCAACGTGGTGAAACCCCCTCTTTACTAAAAATAAAAAATTAGCTGGGTGTGGTGTTGGGTGCCTGTAATCCCAGCTTCTCGGGAGGCCGAGGCAGGAGAATTGCTTGAACCTAGGAAACAGAGGTTGCAGTGAACCGACATGGTGCCACTACACTTCAGCCAGGGCGACAGAGTGAGACTCTGTCTCAAAAAAAAGAAAAAGAAAAAAAGTAATAAGTTTCTTCTTTTTTCCTAATTTGGATCTCAGATTAATTGGGATATGCCTAATAACAAAATTTCTGAACATAAGGTTTACTGGAAAGAATTATTTTTGAGGTTACTTGTAATAAATATATATATGCATTTGATAGTAATGGATGTGTTTATTGGACTCTTAAGTATTTGCTATGTACTGTGGGACATATAGAAGAAGAGTATCTGGCAACTAGATTATAAAGCTTAAGATCATAGGAGTGGGCCGTGGGGCTGTGACTACTAATGGGCTTAGGGTTTCTTTGTGGGTTGGTGAAAATGGAGATGGTTGTATAACTTTGTGTACATAGTAAAACCATTTAATTGAATACTTACGGGTGAACTTTGTTATGTGAGTTATCAGTGATGCTTAAAAAATGCTGTTAATGAATTTGCAGTGCTGAAAAGATTCCAAAGTTGTGATTTCCTACCTTTTTCCGTTCTCCAGATCCCTCAAAGCAGTTGCAGTGAAAGATTAAGAACAGCAAGCACTTCTATCTTCTGGTGGTGGAGAAATGCTGAGTGGCTCTGAATTTGTGCAGTGAAAGCTGTTTACACAAGCCTGGGTCTGTAAGCTCAGAGATAAGAAAAATCACATCAGACCGAAAGCCCAAGTGCACTCAGGCAAAAGCCTACCAGAGAAATGGGCCTGCCTGTCTGATGGAATATCTGGGATTTTCTAATGTTGGTCCCTTAATTTTTGGACCATTTTAGGCTGTCATTAAAGTAGTAGTCTAAGAGAAAAATTCTGCCACATAACAATGTGGATGAATCTTGGACATTACATGAAATAAGCCAATCACTAAAAGGACAAATATCATATGATTACAATTGCATGAAGTGCCTAGAGTAGCCACATTCATAGGGACAAAGTTGAATAGTAGTTACAGGGAAATAGGAAGTCAGTGTTTAACGGTATAGTTTCTTTTTTTTTTTTGAGACAGGGTCTCGCTCTGTCGCCCAGCCTGGAGTGCAGCGGTGCAATCTCAGCTCACTGCAACCTCTGCCTCTCATGTTCAAGCGATTCTCTCCTGCCTCAGCCTCCCTTGTAGCTGGGACTACAGATGTGTGCCACCATGCCCGGCTAATTTTTGTATTTTTAGTAGAGATGGGGTTTTGCCATGTGGGCCAGGATGTTCTTGAACTCCTGACCTCAGGTGATCTACACACCCCCAAAGTGCTGGAATTACAGGTGTAAGCCACCACGTTGGGCAGTATAGAGGTTCAGCTGGGGGAGGTGAAAAAGTTATGGAGATGGATGATAGTGATGGTTCCACAATATTGTGAATGAACTCAGTGTCAAATATACTTAAAAATGATTAAAAATACAAATTTTATGTTGTGTATATTTAACCCCAATAAAATAAAAATTTAAAAAGTAAGAGTAGTAAAATCACTTTGATGAAAAGAGAGGATGGGACCAGGGTATTTGGATTGTCTACCAGGCCAGGCACCCTTTCCAGTGGCCTTGCCTCTGCACCTGCCTTCTGAGTGTGAGGGGGACAGTGAGGATGCCCAGGACAGGTCTTGGCCTGCCCCCTTCATTCTGGTCCTTCCACTAATCACCCATGGAGCATATCCTGTGTTCAAGAAATGCCAGTGCCTTGGCACAGGAGCAGGATAAAACTGTGCCCCCAAGGCACTTTTAATCCAGAGTGAGTTTGGCAAAGACACATTTGCTTGAAAAACATTGTCAGGGCCGGGTGTGGTGGTTCATGCTGGTAATCCCAGCACTTCCCTGCACTTTGAGAGGCTCAGGTGGGAGGATCACTTTAGCTCAAAGAGTTTAAGACCAGCCTGGGTGGCCTGGGCTTAACCTCATTTCTTTAAAACTTCAAAAAAAAAAAAAAATTAGCCAGACATGGTGGTGCAGTCTGAGGTGGGAGGATCACTTTAGCCCGGAAGTCAAGGCTACAGTGAGCATCAGTCATGCCACTGCACGCCAGCCTGGGTGACAGAGCGAGACCCTGTCTCCGAAAAATAAATAAATAGTCGGGTTGCATTGTGCTCCCCTATGGTAGAAGTGTGGGTGGTGCTATTTAGGTAGTACTTGGAGAGTGACCGTCAGATGTCTGGAAACCTAATTTAAAGTAGTAAAATCAACATGTGGGTGAGACTTGATACCCGCAGACATATTTTTTTTAAAAGCCAGAGTGAGTGTCTCTGAAAGAACAAGACTTGTTTATAGCCTAAAAATTCTTCATGGAACAAAGATCGTCCTGGTGCCAAAGGAACTGTGTGCTTTTGCTGAGGAGCCCATCAGCATGAGGTTTTCTGCTGACTGCGGTTTTCCAAGGCAACATAAGAGACATAGCTAGGTCCTTAAGGAATTGGTGGGCCAGCCATGGAGGAGACTCAAACACAAACGCAAAACAAAGCATGCTTCTGGAGCACTGTCTAAACTAGTGAAGGTAAATTTATTAAGGAATTACGACTGGGCACAGTGGCTCATGCCTGTAACCCTGGCACTTTGGAAGGCTGAGGCAGACAGATCGCTTGAGGCTGGAAGTTTGAGACCAGCCTGGACAACATAGTGAAACCCTGTCTCTACTAAAAATACAAAATTAGCCAGGTGTGGTGGCATACACCTGTAGTCCTAGCCACTTGAGAGGCTGAGGCATGAGAATTGCTTGAACCTGGGAGATGGAGGTTGCAGTGAGCCAAGAGTGAAACTCTGAGTCAAAAAAAAAAAAAAAGAATGAATTATGCTGGGCATGGTAGCTTATGCCTGTAATCCCACCACTTTGGGAGGCTGAGGCAGGAGGATCACTTGAGCTCCAAGAAGTTTGAGACCAGCCTGGGCAACACAGGGATACACCCATCTCTACAGAAAATAAAAACTTAGCTGGGCATGGTGATGCACACCTGTAGTCCCAGCTTCTTGGGAAGCTGAGGCAGGAGGATGTCTTGAGCCCAAGAGTTTGAGTCTGCAGTGAATCATGATTGTGCCACTGCACTCCAGCCTGAGCAACAGAAAAAAGAACAAATTGTGGAACAGACATGTTAAAGTTCAGTGAGTCAGTGACCAAGAGCCCAGAGACTAGTTTCAAACACATTCCATGGGCCTGCCTGTGTTTTTAGACAGATCATTCTCAGAGGCAGCCTTCACCTGTTAAGTGAATTCTTTACTTGGTGGGAGGAGGTGAGAGAGAGGTGGAGTTAGAGGTGAAAGGATGTGATATTTTTAGCACAGTATGAGATACAAAGTAATTTCCTGATAAGATTATTCTTCTCCTAAATGGAACCTGTACTGCCCTCATTTTCTTACTAATGACAAGGTCAGAGCAAACTGACAAACTTAGAAGCACAGGATTCCTAGCTTTGGTGGTGAATTCTGAGGTTATGGTCTGAGCACACTCCAAGAAATTGGTTTTAGAATAAAGAAGGGTCCATTTTTGTGGACTGCTTTATTTTGGTTCAAGGGTTATCTGTGAATTTTACAATAAAAGTAAATCAGAGTCTTGGGAGGGGAGAGGTTTGCCACAGTCTATTAATAAAATATAATTTGAAAGGAAATTTAGAAAAATCAAATACTACTAATAATAATATTGCTGGGCGTGGTGGCTCATTCCTGTAATCTCAGCACTTTGGGAGGCTGAGGCGGGCATATCTCTTGAGATCAGGAGTTTGAGACCATCCTGGCCAACATGGCAAAACCCTGTCTCTACTAATAATACAAAAAATTAGCTGGGTGTGGTGGTGCATGCCTGTAATCCCACCTACTTGGAGGCTGAGGCAGGAGAATCACTTGAACCCAGAAAGTGGAGGTTGCAGTGAGCTGAGATTGCGCCAATGCACTCCAGCCTGGGTGACAGCGAGACGACTTCTAAAATACATAATATATTATTTTTGAGACAGGATCTCATGCTTGTCACTCAGGCTGGAGTGCAGTGTTACGATCTCAGCTCACTGCAGCCTTGACTTCTCTGGGCTGGGCATGGTGGCTGATGACTGTAATCCCAGCACCTTGGGAGGCCAAGGTGAGAGGATCACTGGAGCCCAAAAGTTTGAGACTGCCTGTCTCTACAAAAAATTAAAAATGAGCTGCGCACAGAGTAGCGTCTGTAGTTCTAGCTATTCAGCAGGCTGAGATGGGAGGATCACTTGAGCCCAGGAATTTGAGTCAGCTGTAAGCTGTGATTGCTACTGTACTCCAACTTGGGTGACAAAGTAAGACCCTGTCTCTAGAAAAAAAAAGGGGGGGTTCTTTCCATGGATATGATGCCCACATAACCCTGTTTGCTTCTTTCATTCAAAAATGTGTATTGAAGTCCTAGCTAGCTACTCAGGAGGCTGAAATGGAGGATCATTTGGACCCAGGAGTTTTGAGTGCAGCTTGGGTAACATAACAAGACCCCATCTCTCTTTCTCTCTTTTTTCTTTTTGAGATGCAGTCTTGCTCTGTCACCCAGGCTGGAGTGTAGTGGCGCGATCTCCTACATCTACTGGGTTCAAGCAATTTTCCTGCCTCAGCCTCCCAAGTAGCTGGGACTACAGGCACCTGCCACCATGCCTGGCTAATTTTTATATTTTTAGTAGAAATGGGGTTTCATCGCTGTTGGCCAGGCTGGTCTCAAACTCTTGACCTCACGTGATCTGCCCGCCTCAGCCTCCCAAAGTACTAGAATTACAGGCATGAGCCACTGTGCCCAGCCCCTATCTCTTAAAAAAAAAGTGTATTAAGCACCAACTGTGTGCCAAGACTTGCTCTATATGCTGGAAACAAAAATGGAGAGAAAAAGAATCCCTGCCTTTGTGGAGCTCAGATTCTTGTGGGGGAAGTAGGTAGTAAGATAAATGCCAGACATGATGGCTCGCGCCTGTAATCCTGACACTTTGGGAGGCAGAGGCATGTGGATTTCTTGAGTCCAGGAATTTGAGACCAGCCTGGGCAACATGGTGAAACCCTGTATCTACAAAAAAAGTACAAAAATTAGCCAGGCATGGTGGTGCTTGCCAGTAGTCCTAGCTACTCAGGAGGCTGAGGTGGGAGGATCATCTGAGCCCAGGAGGCTGAGGCTACAATGAGCTGTGATTGCACCACTGCACCCAGCCTGGGTGACAGAGTGAGACCCTGTCTCAAACAAAGAAACAAAAAACAAGATAAATGCTAGATATGTGATATGTTAGATTAGTGGTCAGTGCCAAGAAGCAAGTAAAGCTTCCATAGTGTCTGTCTGTCTCTGTCTCTGTCTGTCTCTGTTTCTGTCTCTCTCTCTCTCTCTCTCTCTGTGTGTGTGTGTGTGTGTGTGTGTGTGTGTTGAGAAGGGATATTGAGAATAATGAGTGATTGTAGCTTCATCTTGTTTCCCTGTGAAATGTGTCTTTAAGCTCCTGCTGGAGACCAGACCCCATCCTGAGTTGAAACGGGACTCCCTGGTTGTTTCTGGGGCACGGTGTATGTGGAAAAAGGTGGATTCTGGATCTTGCCTGGCTGGGAATGAGGACCCCAGCAAGAAGGCTTAGGGTTTGAGAGGGAAAGAGTGCGTGTGTGTGTGTAAGGGACGTTGGGGGAGCTGTCTTTGGATATACATGAAGAGTGCTTAGAATAGTGCTAGGCATTCAATACATTTTAGCTATTAACACATATATACTGTATTGTACCCTTTATTATGCAACTCAGAGCTTTAAATAGAAACTGGAAGGGCCACATTCTTGGAAAAAAGTGCTGTGTTAGAAGCAGTAATTATGTATTAATAATGACGTAAGTGCCAAATTTGGAGCATGCACATAGTGTTGATCTTTCTTCTCCTCCCCCTTTCATTCCCTGAGGCCATTTTGGAGCAATCGATTTTTAAGGTGGGAACCTCAGATGTGTACGTAACAAAGGCCTTCTTGTGTTATTATCTAGTGCATAAATAGGCAAAAAGAAGAAACATTCTCAAAGCATGGTCAGGGTAAGGAGGAAAAGGGTAAGAAATCTAGTAAAGGTGTGGTGCATGCTGATTGATGAGGGTGGTGGGGAAGAATATAATGATTTCCCAGACTCTGACCATGTCTGGTTTAGTGACTAAATTTGAGTTTGGGAAAAATATAGAAATCAAGGATGCAAGCTTATTCGATGTGGTTTACACCTACAATTTCTTTCTTTTTTTTTTCTGAGATGGTGTCTTGCTCTGTTGCCCAGGCTGGAGTGCAGTGGCATGATGTCGGCTCATTGCAGCCTCTGCCTCCTGGGTTCCAGTGGTCCTCTCACCTCACCCTCCTGAGTAGCTGGGACTACATGCATGTGCCACCATACCTGGCTAATTTTTGTATTTTTACTAGAGATGGGGTTTCACTGTGTTGGCGAGGCTGGTCTCAAACTCCTAACCTCAAGTGATCTGCTTGCCCAGGCCTCCCAAAGTGCTGGGATTACAGATGTGAGCCACTGCTTGCTCTTTTTTTTTTTTTTTTTTTTTTTTTGCCTCAACAGAGAATTCTTTATTATGTCAAAAAGAGCACAATGAAAACATCCCCAACAATACATAAACCTATATATAAAATATAGAATAACTCCAATATTTTTATTTTATATGGCAGCATGCCAATATATGCAAGAGAACGTATTGATGGGGCAAGGGGAAAACTGAGGGCAGTGACTTAATTAGTCAGGCATTAACAGTCAGAGACCAGGTAAACAGCAATTTTAGTCAGAAAAGCAGTATGAGAAGAGTTCCTGTGAAGCTGGGATTTACATACTTAGTTCTCTGCTCCTGGTCATTTCATCCACAGCTTGACTGTTGTTACTCATGGTTCTTTGCCTTTGGAATGGTATTGTAAGGGCCCAGAGAATGCCCATCTCAGTACCAAAATTTTACTATGAAAAATCGTAATTGAAATGACAAAGCTTAAAAAAAAGTATGCTGCATTTCAGAAGTATTTACCCTAATAATTTTTAAGAAAGCTTACCATAAATACTTCCAAAAACAACAGGCTTTACAAAATATTATACAGCGTCCTGTGTATAGCAGTAAGTATCTACTCAGGCCATTTGTCAAACTATTTAGTAATTAGTTTATCGTATACCCTTTCATCTCAGAGTGAATAATCATCTATTTCCTCTCTAGGTAATAATCTGTTATTAGCCTACTTTTCACAATGGAAGAAGAACTGGTATATGTTTTAAGTCAACCAGTTTTCCTTAAGTCTCATGGTTTCTGTTCCAACATCGTGCTGCTGTGTACTTACAGAAGCAGTCTCTCAGTTATGAAACATAAAATCAGTTTCAGGGCTCAGAAAGTTAAAAGGGAAATTCCTTCCCAATCTCCCCCGCCCCACCCCTGCCACCTGGCTTTTTTGTTTAAAAAATTAAATTTAAATGTACAAGACCAAGCACAGGCACTTTCCAAAAAACAAAAATGAAACCAAATCACAAAATTACTCGATAGTTAAAGAAGATAGCTCTGATTTTGAGGGGGGTCATCTCTGGTTGCTTCAGTACAAGCAGTGGTCTTTGGCTGCTAGCCTTGCTTTTGAGTTTAAGGAATATGGATCCTATTATTGGTATTAAAAATTATGCTTCTAAAACTATTGAAGGCTATTACTAATTATTTCAGTTCTCTATATAGTATTTGTACCTCAGTTTAATAGTGCTTACTAAGTCATTTAAATAATAGGTCTCTGTTGAAAATGTTAGAATTGTACCCCTCCACCTCTAAAAAGCCAGAGGTCCAGAATGAAAAGCTATGAAGTTCTCTGTTGGTCATAGTATTTTGTGGGCTTAATCACTGTCTAAAATCAGAAAGGCAGTGTGATGGAAGGTTCTAGGAATTGCATGGGTCGGGGTTAAAATCTCAGTGCCTCTCACAACCAGTTGTTTAAAATACGGGCAGATTAGTCTCTCCATTTCCATTTTCTCTTTTTTGAACCAATTGTTATTATTTTGCAAGGTTCATGTGACAAAAAGGATTAGTATGTGCATCTAGCTCAATTTAGATGCTAAAATTAAATGATTGATTTGGCATCAGACAGAAAGGGTTTGTTGACTTTTAATATTGATTTTGAATGCCTCCAGTCAGATTGCTTAATTGACACACATTAATTTTTACTGTTAGATTTTTAACTTGCCATTATTAAACACCAAGTTTGATGATAAATACTATTAGTGAGGTAGGAGGCGGGACTTGACTCCAGACCAGATTGAAGACTGACTGAAACAGGGAAGAGGTGAAAGCACCTCTCTGTAAGACACGCCCACCAGTGCCATGTCAGTTTACCATTGTCATGGCAATGCCTGGAAATTACCACCCTTTTTCTAGAAGTTTCTGACTAACCTGCCCCTTAATTTGCATGTAATTAAAAAATGGGCATAAATATGACTGCAGAACTGCCCTAGAGCTGCTGTTGTCAACCCACTAGACGTCTCGGGCAGCTGCGCTCTGCAGGAGCAGTCACAGAGCTGTAACACTGCTGTGTCAGTAAAGCAGTTTCCTTCTACCACAGGCTCGCTCTTCAACTCTTTCCTGAGTGCAGCCAAGAATCTTCCTGGGCTAAGCCCCAATTTGGGGGTTTGTCTGCCCTTCATCAATAGTAGTAATAATAGTAATGATGATGGTAGCCAGCCAGAGACTGTGAAGTGTTCTATGTGTGTTATCTCAGTTACTCTGAACAAGGGCCCTCAAAGGGCAGGTATTTTTATGTTCATTTTGTTGACAAGAAACTAAGGCTTAGTGAGACTGAGATTTAGAAAGTAATGAAAGGAAAAAGTTACGTTAAATGATCACTTTTTTATGGAGCCATGCGGTGGCTCATGCCTGTAATCCCAGCACTTTGGGAAGCTGAGGCAGATTGCTTAGGCTCAGGAGTTTGAGACCAGCTTGGGCAACATGGTGAAACTCCATCTCTATAAAACATTAACTGGGCGTGGTGGAGCGCACCTATGATCCCAGCTGCTCAGGAGGTTGAGGTGGAAGAATCGTGTGAACCCAGGAGGCCAAGGCTGCAATGAGCCATGATCATGCTACTGCATTCCAGCCTGGGCGACAGAGGGAGACCCTATCACAAAAGAAAAGAAAAGAAAAAGTCACTTCCTTGGCTGGATACACTGGCTCACATCTGTAATCTCAGTGCTTTAGGAGGCTGAGGAAGGAGGATGGCTTGAGGCCAGGAGTTTGAGACCAGCTTGGGAAACAAAGCATCTCTACCAAAAAAACCAAAAAAAACAACAAAAACCCGGGCATTGGGTGGTGGACCTGTGGGAAGCTGAAGTGAGAAGATTGCTTGAACCCGGGAATTGGAGTCTGCAGTGAGCTGTGATCGTGTCATTGCACTCCAAGCTGGGCAACACAGCAAGATCCTGTCTCTTAAAAAAAAATCATTTTTTGTTGGTCAGGATAACGTGAGTTGAAAAATCAGGAATTTTTTAAAAGATGACAGTGAGAACTTCCTGTTTGAAACAATGTTTTGCAGGCAGAAGGCATGTCTCTTACATTCCTGTCACTGTAACACATAAGGGCCCCTTGAATTCTGATTGAACAGAATCCTAAAGGTCTAGTGTCTTGCACAGTCTTCCTGAAAATTCTCAGGAAGTTTCTAACTTTGTTTTTTTCTAAGTCGAACAGTTTACCTGGGAAATAATCAGATTACTGCTGATTATGCTTAGTTCCTGCAGGAATGAGAGGTCAGCCTGTAAACTGTTTTGCAGGGAAGGAAATAGGCTAGAAAACCACAGCACACAGTTTGGTCACCGGACACCCTAGACTGGCCTGGGACGTGCATGATTTCTGTCACAGTTCCCCTTCCTGGATGCCTGGTGTTTGAGGCCCTCCAGGCAGCTGGTAACTTGCAGTGAATCACTTAGCAATTTAGACCTTTTGATACTCCAGTTACCTGGAAGTAAAAAATTCATACTCTAGAATGTATTACGTTGGTGCAAAAGTAATTGCAGTTTTTACATTAAAGGAAATGGGAAAACTTCAACTACTTTTGCACCAGCCTAATAACATGACTTTTTTGGGTTATATTTGTGCTTATATTTTTCTTTTTGAGTGTTGATACATTTGTGAATATGGAGAAAAGTTTCTTGACTTCACAGTGTTTCAATTTAAAAAAAAAAATTTATTTTTTGAGATGGAGTTTCGCTCTTGTCGCCTAGGCTGGAGTGCAGTGGCGTGATCTCGGCTCACTGCAACCTCCATCTCCTGGGTTCAAGTGATTCTCCTGCCTCAGCCTCCCCCTTAGCTGGGATTACAGGCATGTGCCACCACGCCCAGCTAAATTTTGTATTATTTTGTGGCTGTGCAGGGTGGCTCTCGCCTGTAATCCCAGCATTTTGGGAGACCGTGGCTGGCAGATCATGAGGTCAAGAGTTCGAGACCAGCCTGGCCAACATGGTGAAACCCCCAAAATTTTAGGTTTCTACTGAAAAACATAAAAATTAGCCGGATATGGTGGCACATGCCTGTAATTCCAGCTACTGGGGAGGCTGAGGCAGGAGAATCGCTTCAACCCAGGAGGCGGAGGTTGAGTGAGCCAAGATCGTGCCTCTGCACTCCAGCCTGGGTGACAGAGCAAAACTCCATTTCAAAAAAAAAAGAAAAAAATTTTTTTTGAAAAATAAGACCAAAGAGACATAATAAACCAATGTGAGAACCTTGATTGTATTAAAAAAACAGCTGTCAAATATATTTTTGGGAGAGGTAGGAAATTCTGAATATGGAATGGATGTTGGATGATATTAAGGGATTATAATTGATTTTCTTAGGTATAAGGGTATTTGTTTTATACATGAGAATGGCCTATTCTTAAGAGATTCTTTAAGTATATGGGGGTAGAGTGTCATCATATCTGCAGTTTTGAAATGGTTCTGCAAAAATAAAGCTCACCTCCTACACAGGAGGGGTTTAAACCCTGTGAAGGACCATGTTGTCCCAGTGCTTGACATGTAATGTGGTAACAGTAAGTGTTGGAATGGGGGATCATTCCAAAGAAACCAGCCAGTACTGTTACCCTGTCCATTTCCTCACACTGAGCTCCTCAGGGACAGGGTCTATCATTGAATCTTCCCAAAGCACCTTGCACTGTGCTAGACATTCGTCAGTCTCTGGAATGAACACCAAAAAAATGAGAAGGCGTGGCACTGCATTCAGCCCACAGCTGCCACCCACCCTGCGCCTGCAAAAAATATTAAATATGTTTAATATAAAACTGGACGCTGTGGCTCATGCCTGTAATCCTAACACTTTGGGAGTCTGAGGTGGACGGATCACTTAAGGTCAGAAGTTTGAGACCAGCTTGGCTAGCATGGTGAAACCTGTCTCTATTAAAAATACAAAAATTAGTCCAGTGTGATGGCGGGTGCCTGTAATCCCAGTTACTCAGGAGTCTAAGGCAGAAGAGTTGCTTGAACCCAGGAGGTGGGGGTTGCAGTGAGACGAGATTGCACCATTGCACCACAGCCTGGGTGAATGAACGAAGAATGTCTCAAAAAAGAAAAATGTGTGTGTGTGTGTGTGTGTGTGTGTGTTACATATACACATATATATATTTTCATTTAAAAAGAAATTTTAATGTATTTAAAATAATAAAAGACTTCGAAAATGTGAATAGCACAGTGTAATAGCAGTGACCATTTGAAAGTGGGCCCTGTTGTTTTCTGCTTGCCAACTGGCAGGACTCCAAGGTTGAGGGGCAAACAGTCTGGCTTCTTGCGGGCGTTTTCAGGAGAATGAGACTGAGATAGTAACACATCTGAAGAGGGAGCAGCAGGACACTACATCTCCAGATCAGTGTATTTTTTTTTTTTTTTTTTTTTTTTTTTTGCAGAAAGTAAGCAGGTGCCACTGTGTATAGTAAAAGCTGAGCTTTGTGGAAGATCCCATCCCAAACCCTAGAATTTGGTTTGGTCTCAGACTGGGCCAGTCAGAGAAGTTTTAAGAAGCCAGGGTAGGCTTCAGGTTGCCCTCAGGTTATGAAATGCTGTTTAAGCCCATTCTTTTTTTTTTTTTTTTTTAATAATCTCTCACTTTGTTGCCCAGGCTGGTATGCAGTGGTGCAATCACAGCTCACTGAAGCCTGGACCTGCTGGGCTGAAGTGATCCTCCCACCTCTGTCTCCTGAGTAGCTAGGACTACAGACATGTGCCTCTACACCTGGCTGATTTTTTAAATTTTCTGTAGAGATAGGGTCTCCCTGTGTTGCCTAGGCTGGTCTCGAAACCCAGCGCTCAAGCAGTCCTCTCAACTTGGTCCCCCAAACTACTGAGTTTATAGTGTGCACAGCCTAAGTCCATTCTTAGGCAGTATTGTGAAGGAAAAAAAAACACTGTTTTGTGCTTAACTTATTGCTTATTGCTCATATGTGCTTTACATTGTTCAGTGTTTTCTCAAGATAAGCAATGAGAAATAACAGCTGTAGTCAACTTTCTTCCCCAAATACTAAGTACATACGGTGGTTAGGCATAGAATGGAATTAGCTATGGAATGCTGAGAGTCTGTTTTCTGTTGTAGGATGAAAGAAGTTAGGCATGAAGAAGGAAGGTAATTTTTTACTTGCTATAGATTTGAACTAGTTTTCTTTGCTTGCCTTTTTTTTTTTTTTTTTTAAACTACTGAGGAGTTCAGGGTGTTTAACTGAAACAGACTCTAAAAATACCCTTCAGTAGCATGCTCACTGAAGTATTTTCTGTTTGTCTAAAATTAGCAGATTTGAGCTGTGTACTCCGGTTTTCCAAAGCCTTCCATTAGGTGACTTCTTGTTCTGGCGTAACTTTGTTATCTTTCTGGTTAACACGTTTGATAGGTGTTAAAAGGTAAAGGTAGGAATGGCTTTACTTTCTAACAGAACACTTTACAAGGCAGTTTCCAGCTTAGATACTTCCTCCCACAGGGGATCTTCCCAAGGGGTTTCCTTGCAGTGCTCCCGTCCTTATCCCACCACTGTCCATGTCCCACCTAGGCCCTGAAGGGCAGAACCTGTGCTCTGTTCACTGTTGTAACCCAGTGCCTCACACAACTATTTGCGCAATGTTTAGGTGCTGAACAAATATTTGTTGAATGCCAAAACTGGTTCATTTACTAAGCAGAAAGAAAGGAGAATGTTATTTGTTGGCAGTGTCTGCAAAGAGATTTGTATTTTCACATGAAAATTGAGAAGTGAGGACAGAAAGGCAAGAAAGTGGGAGCAAAAGTAGTTGAGATCCACAGTGGCTCAGGAGTGTTGACCAGTGCAGGGTGTGATAGAAGCCCATTACTGGGAGGGGGAGCCAGATACCGAGGCTTTGCTGGGCTGGGGGCAGGTCTGCAGGAAATGGAGGGGGGTGTGTGGAGAAGGTTACCAGCCACTATGAGTTTTCCCCTGCATTGGGAATTTCTAAGGGTTTTTTTTGTTTTTGTTTTTAAAACAGTATCTGTGCTTTCAAAAATAGGATTTCTCTGCTGCAACTGGGGAACACATTTATTTTGTGAAAGTAGGTGTACCTAGTTAACAGTTTCCATTTATTAACTTCTGGAATAGTGTTTTGGTTACTTGGAGTGTGTGTGTGTGTGTGTGTGTGTGTGTGTGTGTGTGTGTGTGTTTTCTTTCTTTCTTTTCTCTTCTCTTCTTTTTTCTTTTCTTTTCTTTTTGAGACAGAGTCTTGCTCCGTTGCCCAGGCTGGAGTGCAGTGGCACGATCTCAGCTCACTGCAGCCTCTGCCTCCTGCGTTCAAGCGTTTCTCCTGCCTCAGCCTCCCGAGTAGCTGGGATTACAGGCAGCCACCACAATGCCCAGATTATTTTTGTATTTTTAGTAGAGACAGGTTTCTCCATGTTGGCCAGGGTAGTCTTGAACTCCTCACCTCCCTGCCTATTTTCTTTCTATTACAAGTCCCTTGAGGGAAGGAGGTCGTAGCTCCTATTTTAAATGAATAGAAGTTCTTTCTGTCTTAGGAATTTTCCCATTTCAGTCATTCAAAGAGGACCAAATTTTGTTCCCTTCCCCTGCGTGTGTCTTGGAATCAGTTGAGGCCGGGTGCGGTGTCTTATGCCTGTAATCCTAGCACTTTGGGAGGCCGAGGTGGTGGATCACCTGAGGTCAGGAGTTCAAGACTAGTCTGGCCGTCATGGTGAAACCCCATCTTAAAAAAAAAAAAAAAATGGAATCAGTTGAGAAGAAAGGCAGGAGTAAGGCCGGTGGAGACCAAACTTTACATTTATGTTAATAAGGGATAGAGCTGATACGCAGAATTTGGCTTATCTCTGTGGGCAAGTGGCCTTCCCGAGGTTCATCTCCAGAGCTGTGCAGCAGAATGTTGCCCTCAAGATAGGACAGAGGGCCAGACTGGCTATGCATGCATGCTCACTCCCTCCTTCCAGATTCACTGAGGCTGTTAGTTTTCCTTCCATATTAAGAGGTAAGAGAATGACAGCTGGAAAGATGTACTTTCCCAAGGTGACACAGATAGCTGGCAACAGGTTTTTCTCCTGGACTCTAGAGGATTTTGGTATGAGTAGAAAGGGCATGGTAATGAGGTTGGCCAGGCCTGTGTTCACCACTTTCTACTTATGTGCTCTTAGCTTTGGTTTCTGCAAATATATCATGGGGTTAAAATTTCTACCCTAGGCGTTCCTGGGAGGGTTACATAAGATACAACTATTGAATGACCTGAACCAGTGCTTGGCACTCAGAATCAGCAATGTAAATATCAGCCAGCCCGGGGCACTTTCCTCTATCAAATCATTACCAATCCTTTTCTTCTTCTTCTTTTCTTTTTTTTTTAAATTGAGACAGGGTCTCACTGTCTCACCCAGGCTGGTGTGGAGTGTGGCACAGTCTCTGTTCACTGCAACCTCCGCTTCCTGGGCTCAAGCGATTCTCCAGCCTCAGCCTGCAAGTAGCTGGGGCTACAGGCTTGTGCCACCATGTGAGGCTAATTTTGTATTTTTTGTAGAGATGGGTTATCACCATGTTGCCTAGGCTGATCTCGAACTCCTGAGCTCAAAGCAATCCGCCCGCCTTGGCCTTCAAAAGTGCTGGGATTACAGGCATGAGCCACTGTGTCCAGCCTCGTTGTTTTCTTTTAATCACCCTGGCTTGACACCTCGGAAAACTTGGTGATTGGAGTTGGATGTTGACTGTTTTCATTTTGATTTTTTTAGGAGGAAAAAAACATTTTTTTCCTAAGGATGTCAAGTCCTAAATTGACTTTTACATAATACACACACCTAGAAAAACTTGGGTTACACTTGGGATTGATTTTTTTGGTAGGGCATTGAACTATGTGTCCTGTTTAGCCTCGAGTAGCCATTCTAAACATTCTCATTTCTTCTCTGGGACATTCTTTAGGTGCTTGTTTAAGCATTCCGTTTTGTTATGCACGTTAGAGAGGACCCTATAGGAAGCAGTTCCTAGGGGAGGAAATTGGGGACTTAGATGAAAGGGTGAAAAAAGGTGAAACCTTCACATTTTTTGTGTAAGGGATTGGGCCGGAATGTGTGAAATTTGATGTAGTCTTTCTTGTCTTCGTTTTTTCCTTAGATATTCTGGATGAAACAGTTCCCCTTGCCACACGTGGCGATAAGGATGTGGCTCTAGGCAGGGCACATCCTGTGTTTAAGACTGTGTTGACTCTTCTGCCACTTGTTTCCTGCCTAGATCTTTAGTTTTGAGTGAAATACAGCTGTCTTAAACTTGTAATGCTCACGCATTTGTTATGTTAAATTCAGTTTATCTTTTTCTTTTCTCTGCTTCACATCAGCCTTTTACTTGAGCAGGTTTGCAGTCCAGCCTTGGTAGCTGGGCTGCCACTCTCCTTGCCCTGTCCCTTTGCAAGCCACTGACCTCAGCGGGGGTTGGGAGGCTGGCCGGGCCGCTGACCCGGGTCCTGAGGAAAGGTGGAGTGGGAGCACGCTTCCTCCCGGCCTCGGGCTTCCTGTTCACGCCACCTAGAAGGAAAAGGAGCTGGAGGGCGTGTGAACCCTCAGGTTATACAAGCAACACTGCTGCGAAACAAAGAAAAATGTAAATTGCTGTAAATAAAAAAAAAAAAAATTGCTGGCCATCTGCTTTCCAGGGCAGATGGAGGGTAGCTTTTATTTATACATTGGTCAGCTGATTTGAGGGATGTTTAAAAACCCACCTTTCCTTCTGGCACTTCTTGGCAGTATCAGTTGTCTTTTTTTTTTTTTTAATGGATAGAGAAGCTTTTTTATTTCACAGATATCTTTCACAGCATATCTTTGCCTGGGGAGCTCAGGTTCGCTCTGTCAAGCAGCTTCCACGTGTCGTTTCTGTACGTGCAGTTGGTGTCAGCATTAAGGAAGACAGAGAGCCTTGTGGCGTTGGTGCCTCTGTTCTGTGTCTGGCTGTTTATTTGGGGGTGGCCGTCCCATGAGCTGCACATCAAAGTGGTATTCAGTTATGCCGGCAAAGGGCTGCATTGCATTGTGTTTATTTTTATTTCCAGGGCTATTTTATTTTTACACATGAAAGCCTTTTTCCCTACTAGATTTTATGGTTTTTTTTTTTCTGATTAACAAAAATGTACAGACTGAGGAGAAGTTGTTTTTTTTTTTTTTTTAAATGTAGAGAGGGAGTTTCTCCATGTTGGTCAGGCTGGTCTCGAACTCCTGACCTCAGGTGATCCGCCCACCTCAGCCTCCCAAAGTGCTGGGATTATAGGCGTGAGCCACCGCTCCCTGCGAGGAGAAGCTTTCAAAAATTTTGTAAAAATGTTGAAATTTTTTTTATGGAAAGAGAAAATGGGGGTCCATTCCAAATCTCACCAATCAGGCAGAAACTATTTGTCAAACTGGATATAGTTTCTTTCTTTTTTTTTTTTTTTTATGTCTTTTCATTAAAAAACCCTTCTGTAGGCTTCATGTTAGCACTTGTATGCTCCTTGTTTCACATTTCTGGAGTGCTGGACATGTAGTTTTCTTCTTTTTAAATTAAGTATCAATGGTTCCGGCCAGATATTCCCTAATAAGTTGCCAATTGTGCTAGTACCCCTGCCTTCTAAAATCCATATTGATTACTCTATCAAAATGGCTAAGTCGTCAGAAACCGGCAGTGGGCAAACGTTAGGGTCTCAGCTTTTCCACGGGTCTTTCCGCCTTTCTTTCACTTGCATGGCTTTATTGGCTTTGAATCAGACAGACCCGGGTAGAAACGTCACCTAGCTTTCACCTAGGCCATCCACTAACTTTGTGTCCTCAGGCAAATTAAATCTCCCTGAGCCTCCATTTCCTGTTTGCAAAATAGGGAGGACAGTATTACCCAATTGCAGGGTTATTGTAAGAATTCAGAGGCAGGTTGTGAAGGGTGTGGCATGGTGTCTGGAATGGGTGGTGATACAATTCCCCAAGGAAAGCTGCTGCCACCTCTGTGCTGGGATTCTGCCTCTGCCCCAACCCAAGAATTTGAGTTGGCTAATCTTGTCCTGTCTGGTTTTGGATGAGAGACCAGGAAAGAAAGGGAGGCAGAATAGGGGAGGTGTAGTTGAGAAAACCTTCTTTTGCCTTAGTCAGGTATTTGTTTCAGGCAGTACCTGAACCCTCAAGGACGGGTGTGGGCTGGTCCTGAGCCACCCCAGCAGGGTTCAGTGAGGTAGGCCCTCAGCTTTCTCCCTGCAGGGGGATCTGCCTCCCTGGCCTCGCCTCTTGTGGTCTGTGTGTGTTCACTTCTTACTCTGAGCCTTCTGACTCCGACCAACCTGTGTTCCTGGCATTCTGATGATGATGTAAGTGTCTCACACTCCGTCTACAACCAAGCAGGAGGATGGGAGAGGATTTCTGCAGCAAAGAGTACCCCTAGAAACTGCTTTTGTGAGGCTCTTTGAAGTGCTAATCACCTGTTACTTATATTGCTCTAACTGTTAACTGGAGTTATTTAGTAACTCCAGAGGACTTTTTACCTCCTTGGCAGGAGGAGGAAGGTGATTCCTCAGATAAAACCAAAACCTAGAGCTGCACTTCTGAAAGAAACTGTGCTTAGGTAGAGCTGAATGCGTAGGTGTTCTCCATGGGCCCGAGTTGTGCCTGTACGGGCATTCTGAATGGAGAACAGCAGAGGGGTATCTTTCTTTGTTCCCCATCATGTATTGCCCGAGGCACGAATACTTGTACACTTGGGATTTCAGCCATGCCTTTTAAGGGATGTGAACAGACTTATCAAAGAGCCATCTTGAGTGGCCTGTAGGGCAGAAGGAAAGAGAATGCAAGGCACGAAAGTGGATGGAATTAATGGGAACGAGAGTGATACAAAACAGTTTAATCCCCTGTGGCCCTCTTCAGACTTTCACATTTGTCTATTTTTATTTATTTTAAAAATTTTAACTTTTGTGGGTACACAGGTGTATATACTCAAGGGGTACATAAGTTTTTTTGGTTTTTTTGAGACAGAGTCTTACTCTGTCTCCAGGCTGGAGTGCAGTGGCTCTGGCTAATTGTATTTTAGTAGAGATGGGGTTTCACCATGTTGTCCAGGCTGGTCTCAGTCTCCTGACCTCGTGATCCGCCTGCCTCGGCCTCCTAAAGTGTTGGGATTACAGGCATGAGCCACCATGCCTGGCTGGGATACATAAGAATTTTTGATACAGGCATATTAATGTGTAATAACATCAGGGTAAATGGGGTATTCATCATCTCGAGCATTTATTATTTCTTTGTATTACAAACAGTCCAAATATATTCTTTTAGTTACTTTATTTTTAATTTGATTAATTAATTTATTATTTATTTTTGAGACTGAGTCTCACTCTGTTGCCCAGGCTGGAGTGCAGTGACATCATCTCACCTCACTGCAACCTTCGCTTCCTGGGTTCAAGTGATTCTCCTGCCTCAGCTTCCTGAGTGACTGAGACTATACAGGTATGTGCCACCACACCCAGCTAATTATTGTACTTTTAGTAGAAATGGGGTTTTGCCATGTTGGCCAGGCCGGTCTTGAACTCCTGACCTCAGGTGATCCATCCACCTCGGCCTCCCAAAGTGCTGGGATTACAGGCGTGAACCACCTTGACAGCCTTTTATTTATTTTTGAGAGAGAGGAGCTTGCTCTGTTGCCCAGGCTGAGTCATGCTTACTGTACCCTCTACCTTTTGGGCTCAGGCGATCCTCCCACCTCAGCTTCCCAAGAAGCTGGAACTATAGGTGCACAATCACTCCTGGCTAATATTTTTATTTTTTGTAGAAACGGTGGGGGAGGGTCTTGCTGTGTTGCCCAGGCTGGTCTTGAACTCCTGGGCTCAAGCGATCCTCCTGTCTCAGCCTCCCAAAGTGCTGAGATTACAGGTATGAGCCACTGTGGCTGGCCTGGTCTAGAAAAATGTCTAATTTTCTTCAGACTCTGTTCTTCCTTCAAATTAGGTTTCATCGGGCAGAGTGGCTACTCCATTTGTTTGCAAGCCTCTGCCCTTGATGTTTCGATTCCTCCTGCTGCTGGAACTGGCTGAATTTCCCAGATGGGCTCCACCTGCCTCCTCTTGGGTTTCTGCGGCGTTCATTGCTTTGTGCTTCCTGTCTGGCTCGCCTCCAAATGAGCCTGTTCATTTCCTTTCTCTGGAAACTCTCCTTATTACTGAGGTTCAAAAGTTCCATAAAGGATATGGCAGTCTTGAAACTTGACCTCCAAACTTTGACCTTACTAAAAACTGGTTTTTTAAACCCAGTTAACCTGAATTAGTGGACCACGGCTTTTAATTGCTGTTAGCTGAAGGAGGTGTATGGTTGCTGGATGATACCTTGAACAGTGAGATGTTATATATAATCTTGAACTTGGGGTGGGTGTTTGTGTCACTACTCGAAATTATCTTGTCAGTCTCACTTCCCTCCTGGCTTCTTGGCGATCCTCTTCTATAAATGTTTTCAGATAACTTTCTTACTATCCAGTTAGCTTACTTTGCATTTATTGTTTAATGTAGCGTTGTAGATGGTATTGATATTTGAAAACTTACTATTGAAAGGGACTGTAGTCCAGTGCTGTCTTTTAATAATCAGGGAAAACTGAGTCCATGAGGATATGCCTGTCTTTGAAATCCTAAAAATCCACTGCTTCTTCCATTGAGACAGAGCCCACAGATTTCCAAGAGGATGGGCTGCATCAAGGGTGCTGACTCCCATGCAGTCACATTCCTTTTCCAGTTGTCAAAGCTGATTAGTGGATTTGGATGTGCTTGGCTTGGAGGCACATCTTTCCTTTCTTACCTAGCTTACCTAGAATTTGAAGAAAATTAAACCAGTTGTGAAATATATCACCTTTCAGAAATAAACAGCATCTCAATTGATTCCCTTTGAAAATACATCAAACTGGGATTTCTGAGTGTAATCTGGTATGCCTTGAGGTTGAGACCTCAAGCTGGGGCACTCAGAGGAGACTGGTCGACCTCCAAGTTTGTTTTCTGGCTCCAAACAAATGAGTGACTGTTTGACTATTGGCACACTACCCGGTTTTAAAAGTACAACCATATAGGGTATGGAGGGCTGGTAACCAGGGGGTTTAAAAATTGAGGTCATGGAAGGCCCAGATGAAGCTTTTTAAATGTGTATCACAACTGCAATTAATCTTATTAACATGCTGGGCCTGTTTCTGCTTTCGCTGCCCTGGGTGTGCAAGAGTATTCAGGGGGCATGCTTTGAAGGATTCTTGTTCTTTGATGATGCACATGGATAACAGAAGTACATCAAACTTTGTATCTGGTATTATAAAGGCCTTTTGTATGCCTCTGTAGATTCATTCAGTTTTGAGAAGAGAGCAGAAAGCTTCATGCAGATTGATAGGATGTACAAAAGAGGGTGGATTGCAGATGCAGTCTTGCAGCAGTGACTGTATGACCAGATCAGAATCAGCTGAACAGGAATGGAGCCCTCTTGCAGATCCAGCACTGAGGTAGTTCCAGCACAGTATTCTGGGAGTGAAAGATGTAAAAAATAAACAGCCAGGCGCAGTGGCTTATTTCTGTAATCCCAACACTGTGGGAGGATCACTTGAGCCTGGGAGGCGAAGGTTGCAGTGAGTCAGTATGGCCCCACTGCACCTCAGCCTGGGCAACAGAGTGGAGACCCTGTCTCAAACAAACAAAAATGTAAAAGCACTGTTGGGTATTTGGGAAGCAAAAGTATGCACAGGAAGCAACAAGCCATAGAAGGTGTTGTGGATCCCAAACCTGAATTGATGAGGGTAGCATGGTGGTTCTGAGGGCAGGTAGGTAACTGAGGGCTGTTGTGGGTAGGATGGCTTCCTGGGTGGGATGAGCCTTGAACGCAGAGGATCACCAGGTGAGGAGCAGGGTGGGGTGCAAGTGGTGAGCTGACTGGTAGGGCAGTACAGTGGTGAGAGGTAAGGTTGCCGGCAGCAGCGGGTGGTACACTTTGGTTTTCGGCGTGCACACTTTCTCTCTCGCTCTCTTGTTTTTCTTTCTTAAAAGTGCATTTAAGGAAGGCTAGTATAGTACTCCAGCCTTATAAGGTTGCTGCTTCAATTTATTTTTGTAGTCCATGTTTTAGAAGTCGTCTAAAATATCTACCTAGACTCTCCTCTGCTTCTTGCTTAATGAGTAACCTTGAGGACCAAGAAAGTTGTTTAAAATTTCAAGTTCAACAGATGGAGATTGCGTGTGCCAATAATCCTCTAATGAATAGAATCTGCTTACTTAAATGAACAATAAGAAGAAATATTTGTTCCTTTATAAAGTACTTATTTCCTCATAGTTAATAAATGTCACATTCATAACATTAAAAGCCTCAAGTTTTTCTTGCTGTGTCCTTTAACTGGTTTATTTTTTAAATTTTTAAATTTTAAATAGAGATGGGGTCTCGCAGTGTTGCCCAGGTTGGTCTCAAACTCCTGGGCCCAAGCGATCCTCCCGTCTTGGCCTCCCAAAATGCTAGGATTACAGGCATGAGCCACTGTGCCAGGCCTGGTTTCTTAACTGCAGGATTTCTTAGAGCCTTTAGCATCCTAATGAACATTGAGAATCTCTAAGAGGAGTGAAGGAGGAGGAAGAACAGGAGGGCTTTTTCTGTCCACAGCACATTTTGGAGGATTGGTGTTCAGTGGAACACTCTTTGGGAAACATGGTGCCCTGCTGTTCCACAGTGCTGTGTACATTGCCATTGTTCATTCCAGTTGCCCTCTGTTTTTCCACTTACTTTTCCTTCCCTGACATAACAGTGATGCATCTATTGCTACAAGGAGGATTGGGGGATAGGGAGAGGCTGCTAAGTCCCTCTTTAACCTTTTCTTTGCTGTTGGAAGCTTGAACAAAGTGATCATCTTATATGGCTGCACTAAAAAAGTTGCCTGCTTACAAGCTGAATTCAGGCAAGATGAAATCCTGAATCCGTACATAAATGGAAATAGAGCCCCACCCTGTATCCTGCTATTTTTTTTAAAAAATCCTCTCCTCTGGCAGGGGGAAAACATCCCAGCCCTAGAGTGGCCAGGATGAATCATCATGCCAGGGCCATACACCAAGATAAGCATTGAGTCTCTAGATGTGGCACCATGGCAGATTATCAACACTGGTGCCGTGAGAACACCACAGCAAGCATCACACTGTACTTTTAAGGTCAAGAACAGCAGGACTGTGGCTCATGCCTGTAATCCCAGAACTTTGGGAGGCTGAGGTGGGCGGATCACAAGGTCAGGAGTTCGAGGCCAGCCTGACCAATATGGTGAAACCCCATCTCTACTAAAAACACAAAAATACAAAAGCTAGCCGGCTGTGTTGGCACGTGCCTGTAATCCCAGCTACTCAGGAGGCTGAAGCAGGAGAATTGCTTGAACCCTGGAAGCAGAGTTTGCAGTGAGCTGAGATTGTGCCATTGCCCTCCAGCCTGGGTAACAGAGTGAAACTCCATCAAAAAAAAAAAAAAAAGAAAAAAGAAAACAGCACCAAGCACCCTAGAAACAACTGTTCTGATTCTTTCCTTCAGTAGTAGAACTTATTTTTATTTTTGCTTTTTTGAGAGGGAGAGTCTTGTTTCTACCCACCTTGGCCTCCCAAAAGTGCTGGGATTATAGGCGTCAGCCATTGTGCCCAGCCCAAAAGTTTTTTTTTTTTTTTAAGACAGAGTCTTGCTGTGTGGCCCAGGCTAAAGTACAGTGGCATCATCTTGACTCACTGCAACCTCCGTCTCTTGGGCTCAAGTGATCCTCCTGCCTCGGCCTCCTGAGTAGCTGAGACTACAGGTGCACACCACCATGCATGGCTAATTTTTCTTTTCTTTTCTTTTCTTTTTTTTTTTTGGAGACAGAATCTCAAAGCCACTATGCCTGGGCTAGAATATTGCTATAGAACATCCTGTTTTCATCATTTTATGGTGGGTTTTTCCTTCCTCGTCCTTCAGTTACACCTCTGTCTATGTTATAGTCTACATTTGCAGTGTCTACTACAATAATTAGATGAAGCTTAAAATTCAGTTCTCATTTCCAGTGCTTGGAAGCCACATGTTGCTGATGGCTGCTCTGATGGACAGCACAGTTACAGGACATTGCCTCCACTGCAGAAAATACTGCTGGATAGCCCTGAAGTATATCAACAATGCTGATCAGTATTTGAGAAAACTTTCTGGGCTCTCTCAGCACCTCTGCCTACTTTATTATTTTAAAACAATTTTTTTTGTAGGTGCATACCACCATGCCCAGCTATTTCTATTTTTTTTTTTTTTTTTTTAAAGAGACAGTGCCAGGCTGGTCTCGAACTCCTGGGCTCAGGTGACCCTCCCACCTCAGCTTCCCAGAGTGCTGAGATTATAGGCATGAGACATCATGCTTAGTGACTCTGCCTACTTTAATATCTTAGAGGTTTTGGTACTGAAAGTGAAGAACATTGGACAGACATCAAATGTAAATACAAAACTGTCCCTGGTGGGCCTGTTCATACCTTTCCCTAGGGTTGAGCAAGACATGCTCCCCACTGGAAGACCCTCCTACGGCTTTGCAGGGTTATCTCTGTGTGATGGTTTTCTTTGTATTCATCACAGGGCCTCCACTTTGCATACCTAAAGGACATCTGAGAACAGTATTGTTCCCTATTAATCACAGTTAAAATGTAGTTTAGGAGCATCTAACTTCACATGCTGAAAATTTCTTTTTGAAACCCCACACTGCTTGCTCTGCAGCTCTTGGAAATCACTTTAATACTGTGCTTCAGAGCAAACCTGCTTTGGTTTGCTTATAAGTCCCTCCCTGAATTCAGTGGAAATGTCTCTCCCAGAGAATGTTTTTCTCTTTCAGTCTGGTCCATGGTACTTTATTTGATATCCTTATTGGAAGACATCTAGAGGAATCAAGACCTAGACTCAATTCAGTAATTCAGTTTGAGCTAGTCTTGAATTTCATTTGCAACATGGGCCCGCTGCTCCAATACATGTGCTGTTTTACGTGTGAAGGGTGCTTGATGTTTTGCTCTGTGCAATTCCTAGGCTAGAACTTGCTCTGTCTGTGACTGCACTGGGCATCCCAGTCTGTTGGTCATCAGCAGGTGACCGCCTATTGCCAAAACGGATGATGAGATGTATGGTAGGATTTCATGATTTTGGAATCTAGCCTCACTTGGAGAAGGCACCTGTTGGCCTGGGAAGTTCACCCTTCTCGGCTGACACAGGTGGGACCCCAAACCTGACCAGGTGTCAGAGCACCTGTGAGAGCTGTGGGACCTCCTAGTGGCAGGGTGATGGCACCACTTACTGAGCATCTGTCATGCCACTGACATCAGGCACTGTGCATATATTGTCCCCCACTCAGTCACAGCATCTGTGCCATTAATATTTGTTCTTTTTTTTTGAGATGGGGTGGTAAAAGGTCAACAATTTCATTTCTTAATGAGATCTGTAATACCATATATATATATATGTATATGAAAACCCAAAAACTCCTTGTGGGGCTGGGGTGGGGGGAGTAAGGCAAACTTTACTAGGCTGCCAGCCAAGCACAGGCAGAAAGCCAGGGTCCACAACTGTCTCTTGGGGCTTTAAGTGCTTGGCATGGAGCCTGGCACCAATAGGCATTCAATAAATAGTTGTTGAATAATGGCTTGTATTATATCTTCATAACAGTTGTACAAAGTAGGTATTGTTTTGCACATTTTATAGCAGTGAGAAAACTGCGGCCCAGAGAGGTTGAGTAACTTACCTCTGGTCACACAGCTAGAATGTGACAGGCTGTCACTAAGCTAAACTAGAAGGAATGATAGGGCCACATTCATCTTTTCACTCTGTTTTGAACAGTCACTCTTTTTTTTTGTGGGGCCGGTACAGAGTCTTGCTATGTTGTCCAGGCTGGAGTGCAGTGGCACAATCTCAGCTCACTGCAACCTCTACCTCCTAGGTTAAAGCGATTCTCCTGCCTCAGCCTGCTGAGTAGCTGGGATTACAGGTGCGCACCACCATACCCAGATAATTTTTGTGTTTTTAGTAGAGACGGGGTTTCACCATGTTGGCCAGGCTTATCTCAAACTCCTCACCTTGTGATCTGCCCACCTTGGCCTCCCAAAATGCTGGGATTACATGTGTGAGCCACTGCACCCGGCCTGAACAGTCACTCTTAATTGCACTATGTTTATTTGGGTGTTTTGTTATGTTTTCATATTTTAAATTTGATATAATTTCACAGAGAAAAATTAACCAGAAGACTGTAAACAATTCTCAGACCCTTTACCCAGATTTGTTGGGGTATATTCTTAGAAAGTCTGAGTTGTGAGCCTGCAGGATTGGACCACACTTCTTGAGTGGAGTCTGGGCCATGCTACATGAGGTCTCCTGCGTGCCTGTGAGGTCGGGTGTGTCCCATCTGAGAAAGTCCCCTGCTGAAAAACAGTGACATAACCCCACCCAGGAACTGAAGCGAGCCTAAGAGCAGCTCTGCAGGGCTCGCTGGCTGGAAATAATGAGGGAAGGGTCTAGGATTTATGAAACTTTTTTTTGTGGAAGAACTCTTCCTCTGAGAAACTGCTGGAGGGTTTGGAGAATACAAAACAAAACTGACTTATGAAAAGATGACTTGTAGCTCACCAGGCAGACGGTCTCAGGCGTGGCATGATGCCCTCACTGGCTGCCAAGAACAATAACTGACACATTATCCACAGACGGCTGCGCCCCATGCCGCTTCCTCTCCTGCCATCACGGTCAAAGACCAAGGTTGACACTTGGTGTTGTATATAGTCCACGTCTGCTGCACCATTTTCTTTTAACCCTTCCGTCTTGCTCTCACCTCTTTACCTGTGGAAGCTACTGTGCCCCTCCTGAGTTTCATTTTCTTCTCTTCCTTTTTCCTGTGCTTACAGCTGCATTCCTAGAGATTGTGGTTCTGATTAATAATCAGTGTATATGGAGGAATGGGGAGGATTCTCCTCTGTGAAGGGACAGAAGGGCCTTTTTTTTTTTTTTTGAGATAGAGTCTTGCTCTGCAGCTCAGGTTAGAGTGCAGTGGCACGATATCGGCTCACTGCAACCTCCGTCTCCCAGGTCCCGGTTCAAGCAATTCTCCTACCTCAGCCTCCCAAGTAGCTGGGATTACGGGCACGAGCCACCATGCCCAGCTAATTTTTGTATTTTTTAGTAGAGATGGGATTTCACCATGTTGGCCAGTCTGGTCTTGAATTCCTGACCTGGTGATCCACCTGCCTCGGCCTCCCAAAGTGCTAGGATTACAGGCATGAGCCACCATGCTCGGCCCAGGAGGGTCTTTTTAAAAGGAGTAAACAATTGGGAAGTTTTTAGAGTTAAGGGTCCTTCTCTGATGCCAAATGAAACCAGTGTCTTCTGTTCCAAGGCCTGAGCTTATGACTTCTTTGCTGCCAGACCTGGAGAAACAGTACTTGGTGGCCACTTCAGAAGCAGGTTGTCCACCTGGGCAGACACCCAGCCCCATGAGGACGGTGTGAGCTGCCTAGTCTGCCTGCCTTGCACTTAGGTAGGTGCTGGCGCATGGCGGGAGCTCAGCAAGTGTTTGCTGAAGGGTGAGGCCTTCGTGTGTAATCACTACATTTTTCACTTAAAAAGTGCAGAATCAGAGCCCTTTCGGTTTTATCTGCTTTTCTGGGATATACGTTCCAATCGTTCTATTTTTTTTTTTTTTGAGATGGAGTCTCTCTGTCGCCCAGGCTGGAGTGCAGTGGCGTGATCTCAGCTCACTGCAACCTCCACCTTCCTGGTTCAAGCGTTTCTCCTACTCCAGCCTCCCAAGTAGCTGGGGCTACAGGCGCCTGCCACCACGCCCGGCTGATTTTTGTATTTTTAGTAGAAACAGAGTTTCACCATGTTGGGCAGGCTGGTCTCAAACTCCTGGCCTCAGGTGATCCACCCACATTGACCTCCCAAAGTGCTGGGATTATAGGTGTGAGCCACCTTGCCTGGCCACTTCCTAATTTTTTAATCTCTGAGAAGGAAAGATAACTGTTACATAAGGATGTCTCAGTTACCTATATGTGGATGATCCAGAGAAATTTTCTCTTTCCAGACTGGCTTACTCTTTGGATTTTCTTCAAGCTTCTGGGTCTGCCTGTGCCAGGGGGCCCAAGGCTGGGTGTTAAGTCCCATAGCATCACCAGAACCTGTAATTTAGGGTTGACCAGCTTTACTTAACTCTATCCTTTCATGCCCTTTACCCCTTTTTTCTCCTCATTTAGAGTTCTCATGTAAGTCATAAGCCCCTAGGATGCATCTAAGCTGCTGTATATGTGCTTAGCCATTTCCTGTGTGTGTGTGTGTGTGTGTGTGTGTGTGTGTGTGTGTATGTGTGTTGCAATCTTGGCTTACCACAGCCTCCGCCTCCCGGGTTCAGGCAATTCTCCTGCCTCAGCCTCCTGCGCAGCTGGGACTACAGGCGCATGCCACCACGCCTGGCTAATTTTTTGTATTTTTGGTAGAGACAGGGTTTCACCATGTTAATCAGGATGGTCTCGATTTCCTGACCTCATGATCCACCCACCTCGGCCTCCCAAAGTGCTGGGATTACAGGTATGAGCCACCGTGCTGGCCTTTCTGTGTTTTTAATGGTGAGCCTTTGGTGATTCCTCACATGGGACCCTTTTGCCCCCTTGGTCACACCTGTGAGAGCAGCACCAGATCTTTTCAATCAGATTATCCTAGGCCTGGTGACACCTGTGAAAGCACCTCCACATCTTTGCAATCAGATCAACCTAGGCGAGGAAGCATCTGCGAGGAGGTGATGAACTCTAGTTCCTTGTTTTGTAGAAAATGAGGGAACAGGCTCAGAAAGGTATAGCATTAGTTGGTGACAGCCTGAGGACTGGAGTCTTGCAGATGTGGTGCGCTTTCTGCAACACTCCTTTGCCCTGCCAACCACCTATCCCACGTCCATGAGATTGTAGGTCCCTTATTGTATACTTTTTAATATATGCTTTGAAGAGTCTTTGGACAGTTAAAACTGAATGTACAAGCCAAGACTACCTCATTTTCTTCTTCAGCTATGACTGGTACCCAGCTAATTGTGGATTGGTAAGAGCAAGACAAGCAGAGATGTGAGACATGTTTAAAACTTCTTTGGGGCTTGGTGCAGTGGCTCATACCCGTAATCCCAGCACTTTAGGAGGCTAGGGCGAGACGATTGCTTGAGCCCAGGAATTTGAGAGCAGCTGGGCAACATAGCGAGACCTCATCTCTAATCTCTACAAAATATTAGCTGGGTGCAGTGGTTCGTGCCTGTAATCCCAGCTATTCAGGAGACTGAGGTGGGAGGATCGCTTGAACCCAGGAGGTCAAGGCTGCAGTGAGCTGTGATCACACCCCTGCATACTAGCCTGGGTGATAAAGTGAGACCCTGTCTCAAAACAAAACACTTCCTTGGAAGTAGTCACTGGAGGTTTTGAAAGCTCATTGTAATCCACAGCTTTCCCCCGACCAAACAGTAATACCAAAAATAAGATTACTTTGGGGTTTTACATTGGCTAATAGGATGCTCCCAAGGGATTTTGAAGCCTGCCCCTGATGCTAGGAAATAAACACATTATCTTGTGCTGGTATTTATCCAGTATTTCCCAATATACTGACCCGTTAGACTTCACCAGGATGGTGCTGACATCGAAAAGTTACCGAGATAATTTGTAGTCAGCACACCCCTCTTAAGATCTAAAGTCAGAGATCTTGAGGCTTGACTGGATCCAGAGCCCTTTCGTTCTCTATGTGGTACTGATGGAAGTTCTGTAGTAGCTCCTCTGGTGTATTTATGACACTGGCTTCCAGTGGGCAGATGGGAACCAGTGCCTGCCTGGAAAATATCCAGCTGTGAGAATGGTGTGATGTGTCTGGCAGAAAGAGGCATGTTTACAAAGGCTTTATTTTGCAGGCCTAAATCATTAGATTTTAACTGTTCTTCCTCTGTTTGTTTTGAATCTGATTATGCAGTCTTTCTGTAAGTGTTTAAATGTTTGCCCACGCCAGACCCGTGGATTGGATTGAGTGGGAGCACCCTAGAGCACTTGGATTAAAGTGGAACTTGGTCTCTCAACTAGTTGGGTTGTCCTTGGACAAACTGCTTGACCTCTGTAAATCTTCTGTCCTTATGTGTAACATGGGGGTGCTAATTAGCATGAATGAGCTCATTGTTGGGAGGATTAAATGAGAACACCCCTGTGGAAGTACTTAGAGCTCCTGGTAAAGGTTGGAGTTAGGGTTAGCAGGCTTTCATTTGCTTTCACTGAACAGTTCCGTTTTTTTCCAGCAGTTTAATTTACTGAAACTGGCGTAATAATGCCTCCATGATTAGGTTGTTGGGAGAGGTAAAGGTGGTACAAGTTAGGTGCTCCATCAGGGTGACAGAACGCTGTAATTTGGTCATTTGTGATCACGTCTGCTGCTGTATAATGTCATACGCTGGTGGGACTCTAGACAGATAATTATTGATAAATTCTTCACAGCGAGAAGAGGATTTAAGCCATATTTCTCCCTCTAGAGTATGGGGAGGTAGAGAGGTGCATGAGACTGGAAGGGTGGGGAGGTAGCAGGGGTGGGAAGGAGAAGTCTGAGTAATTGTATCTTGGCCTGGGGATTTGTTTGGAAGATGAATTACCCTCTGGTAGTTGTGTACAGTTTGACAGGTCAGGGATTAGTGTGAGTCCATGAGTAGTGCCAGTTAATATTAACTGCTGTACTTTTTGCCGATAAATGTTGTAAAGCTATAAAGACAACAGAGTTAATACAGTTTGCTACAGAGAAACTTGTGGTATATGTCTTTAAATGTTGTTTAAAATAGAAATGGCCACTGTAGCAGGCACGCTGAGGAAATGATGTTTTTGCAGAAGAGAAATTTAGCAATGACGGTTTTGCAGAATAATATTGGTAATGAAGTGTTACTTCTAGCTGCTGACAAATTAGTTTTTTTTTTTTTTTTTAATATATCCCCTAGGGAGACTATAGTCTAAAAGAATGAGAACTGTAATTGGTGGATGAACCTGGAGAGATTGAAAGAGAAAGGGGGAAGTAGTGAGGGGGAGAGGGAGAGTGTGTGTTTCAAGGTAACATGCAAGAACCACAAGGTCGTTCTTGTGTGGGATGTAATTTATTTTTATTTATTTATTTATTTATTGGAGACAGGGTCGTACTATGTCACCCAGACTACAGCACAGCACAATTATGGCTCACTACAGCCTCAACCTCTGGGCTGAGGTGATCCTCCAACCTCAGGCTCCCGAGTAGCTGGGACTACAGGTGCACACCACCATGTCCAGCTAATATTTGTATTTTTTGTAGAGATAGAGTTTCAACATGTTGTCCAGCCTGGTCTCAGTATCCAGGGCTAAAGCTTTGCCCTGCTTGGCCTCTCAAAATGCTGGGATTGCAGGCGTGTGCCATCATGCCTGGCCCTTGTGTGAAATTTAAAAAGAATCCTGACTCCCCCCACCACCACCCGCTCCTTTTTTGAGACGGAGTTTCACTCTTGTTGCCCAGGCTGGAGTGCAATGGTGTGAGCTCAGCTCACTGCAACCTCCGCCTGCCGGGTTCAAGCTATTCTCCTGCCTCAGCCTCCCGAGTAGCTGGAATTACAGGCATGCGTCACCTGCCCGGCTAATTTTGTGTTTTTAGTGGAGATGGAGTTTCTCCATGTTGGTCAGGCTGGTCTTGAACTTTCAGTCTCAGGTGATCCGCCTGCCTCAGCCTCCCAAAGTGCTGGGATTACAGGCATGAGCCACCTTGCCTGGCCTGTCCACATCTTTTTCTGTGATTGCTCACATGTGGCATGACTTGTTTTTCTTCTAGGATGTTGAGAAAGAGAAGGAAACCCACAGTTACCTCAGCAAAGAGGAGATCAAAGAGAAAGTTCATAAATACAACTTAGCAGTCACAGACAAGTTGAAGATGACCTTGGTAAGTACCCATAATACTGTTTAGGTTGACACCTGTCACAAGACAAATGTAAGTTGTAAGTTGTTGGTATTACAATCATATTTCTAAATATCTGAATAACATTTGTAGAAGTGTAATAGTCAAGGTATACAGAACAGGAAAATGGAATATTTCCATGGCTTTCAATTTAAATCAGTATTTTGAAGTAGCTTTATCTCAAAAATCAGTTGCTGGGATACCCTAAAAAGGTGAAACGCTTATAATTTTATTTTAAAAGATTTTGTGACCCACTCCTCCCTCCCCAAAGGATTTTTAGCAGCATTGCCTAACATATAGAAATAGTGACTCAGATTCTAACAAGACCTCAGAAAAGTTTTTTTTTTTGAAACAAGATTTTGCTTTGTCACCTGGGCTGGAGTGCAGTGGCACGATCATGGCTCACTGCAGCCTCGAACTCCAGTCTCAAGTGATCCTCCCACCTTAGCCTCCCAAGTAGCTGTGACCATGGGCACTTGCTACCATGCCCAGCTAATTTTTGTATATTTTGTAGAGACGGGGTTTTGCCATGTTGCCCAGGCTCATCTCAAATTCCTTGGCTCAAGTGATCCACCCTCCTTGGCCTCCCAAAGTGCTGGGATTACAGGTGTCAGAAGCCCCTAAGTTTTTGTCGTGTACAAAATAAATATGGAAGTGTCAGGGAAAGGATTTTGAGCCCACAGAATGGAATATAGAGGTATATAGTAGGATATTTTTCTCTGCCAGTTGTTAGTGTAAGACGAGGTACTTAATACTCAGTTTCCTCCATGTCGTCGTCCCAGGCTTCCACAGCATTGCCCCACACTGTTTGAAGCACGCAGAGAGTGGGCGTATAGGAGGGAGAAGGCTCAGGACCTGGTGACAGGGAAACAGGAGCTGACGGCAAAGCTAGAGTATTCATGTTCCTCTAAACTGAGCTGGCATCTAGGTCTCACCCACCCATTGGGTGGTCCACCACCTTCATGGCGCTTGTCAGTCCTTGGTGCCAGTTTCCAGGGCACTTGGACCCCTCTCTCTCAGTCTATTCACTGTGAACTGACAGAGTTTGGTAAAGGACAGGGTGACCAGTTTAAAACAGGCCCTACTGAATCCGGTGATTCTTGGGGAGGAGCTTTCAGATAGAAATGCTTTTGGTAAAGGACTCCCTCCCTGGTGGAACTGCTCCAGAAAGAAGGGAGAGGGGCAGAGAATCTCAAGGTAACTCTTCATTCCAGCAGCAAGATTTCTTTTTTTCATCAAAGGAGAATTTCACTGCCTATGTTTTTTTTTTCTTTCTCCATAGAGATTAAAACAGATACAAATATCTATATCATTTTAAAGATAAAAATTTTAGGTTGGGCACAGTGGCTCACACCTGTAATCCCAGCACTTTGGGAGGCTGAGGCGAGCAGATCACTGGAGGTCAGGAGTTCAAGACCAGCCTGGTCAACATGGCGTAACCCTGTCTGTGCTAAAAATACAAAAATTAACCAGACGTGGTGGCGGGCACCTGCAGCCCCAGCTACTGGAGGCTGAGGCAGGAGGATCACTTGAACTCAGGAAGTTGAGGCTGCAGTGATCTGTTTCATGCCACTGCACTCCAGCCTGGGCGACAGAGTGAGACCCTGTCTCAAAAAAAGAAAAAAAAAAAGAATGAACAAGAGAATTGGGATTGAAAATTGATCTTGTGGGAAGGAAGAAAACCCACCATAAAAGTGATTTTAAATGTTCTACTTTAACTGCTATTTATATATAACATTTGACAATTCGTTTTAATAAAACACTAAAATAAATCTTTTCTAAATATGCTGGTTTTGTTTGTTTGTATTTGAGACTGAGTCTTGCTCTATTGCCCAGGCTAAAGTGCAGTGGCGCAATCTTGGCTCACTGCAACCTCCCCCTCGAGGTTCAAGAGATTCTCCTGCCTCAGCTTCCCAAGTAGCTGGGATTACAGGCTCCCGCCACCATGCCCAGCTAATTTTTTTTTTTTTTTTTTAATTTTAGTAGAGATGGGGTTTCACCATGTTGGCCAGGCTGGTCTTGAACTCCTGACCTCCAGTGATCTGCTCGCCTCAGCCTCCCAAAGTGCTGGGATTACAGACGTGAGCCACTTCGCTTGGCTCCAAATATACTGAATACAAAAAAAAAAAAAAAAAGTGAAGACCAGACTGTTTTTTACTGTTTTTGGCAACTAACAAATAGTAATTCTGCCGTCAATGAAGATAGTTGTTTTTAAGATCTATACTGTGAAGTATAGTGGCTTGAATTTTTTTTTTTTTTTGTAGGGGACGGAGTCTCACTCTGTTGCCCAGGCTGGCGTACGATGGCACGATCTTGGCTCACTGCAGCCTCTGCCTCCTGACTTCAGGAGATTGAATTTGTTTTTAAAATGCTGCTTAAGAGACCTGAAATGCATCCTATGCTGTATGGCTTATATGCTGCATTAAAAAGTTTAAGCAAAGTTGGTAATTCGGTGTCTATGAACATAGCCACTAGGAATGAAAAGAGACTGTTTTCTTACTGTCCCCTCATTGATGACTTCAGTATCTCAGAGCCCTAATTGTGACCTTTTTTGTGTGTATAATAGTCATCAGTTGAGGATGTTGTTTCCTTTGAGCCTGTAGCCTAGACATAGCCCCCAAGCTTTAGTAAGTTTTGTGGTTTGGCCTCCAAATGGGCCCCGACCTTTTGTCAGTAGCTTCAGAGGCACGAGCCTGGGGCCAGCAGTCAGCCACAACATCAGGAGGCTTCTTGAGTCACCACATCTGCCCTGCAGACCTTGCCTCTGGAAGCACTTTGCCTGGTATGTTAACTGCTCTCTGAGGTCATTCCGTTGGGGGCAGTCTTTAGTGAAGTTCTGCCACAAACCTCTAAGGGAAGAGAACAAAGGAGTGTTTCACCTTCCCGTTTTGTTTTCATATGCTCCCTCCCTAAAGTGCCACTATCCACCCAGCTAAGTGTGTGCTTCTCTCCCTGCTTCAGAATTCAAATGGGATTTACACTGGCTTCATTAAAGTACAGATGGAACTCTGCAAACCTCCACAGCCTTCTCCAAACTCTGGAAAACTCTCTCCCGGTAGCAATGGCTGTATGAACACACTTCATATCAGCAGCACAAACACTGTCGGGGAAGTGATCGAGGCCCTGCTCAAAAAGTTTCTTGTGACTGAGAGCCCTGCCAAGTTTGCACTTTATAAGCGTTGTCACAGGGAAGACCAAGGTACGCTGCCAGCTTAAAGGGAAAATGGTCTGTGCTTCTACTTACATCTGTTGTTCTCATTAGCAGAGGGGAGACTGGTGGGTCTCATCCATGTAGATTGTGTCAGAGCCTGGAGTCCGATGCTGGAAGCCATGGTGATCTTAGCATGCACTTAGCGCTTCCTGGCTGTCTAGATTTTTGAGTTGGACAGTTGTGGGTCTGAGGAGCTTAGAAACATCCGTATATGATGGACAGTTACAGAGTATTTTGTGTTGGGGGGATGGAGTGGGGGCTGTTTTTTGTTAAGAGGAGTGGCTTTGATGTTAATTTTCTGTAGGACACAAAAGAGTGCCTCTGTGCTTGAAGTTTTCAATAGCACATTCCATATTTGATGTGCACTGGTACATGGAGGGGTTTGGTGGACCTGTGCTTGCTGAGGCTTTGCGGATGGGAGGCACCTGTGTATCACAGCGCATTTCAGCGTACTGATGGAAATGGCCCAGCCCTGGGCTCTCCTGTTTCCTTAGCTTGTCTCACTTGCCATTACTTTGGAACATTTTGGTACTCTGCCCCCCAGAGGCTCAAAAAAATGAGTGAATAACATTTTGATCTAGGGTCTGACTAAACTTCATACCCACATTCATGGAGTAGAAAGAGAATAATAAATTACTGAATGAAATGGAATGAGATATTCCAGGTCAAGCAGTGACCAGAAATTGATACCAGTGGTGGAGAAGAGTGAATCCCTACATCCAATTTGAAATCGGGGTGTGTGTGTGTGTACAATAAACTATTTAAGCTTTCTTTAGATTTTCTGGTAAAGCCTACTGTAGCTATAGAATAAACTGTATTAACCTGGACATGATAGTAATGTTCTTCAGTTACACAGAATGCAACCCAGCTAATTGCTGAGCATACATCTTTTTAAAAACATACCACGGGGCTAGACCCCATGGAATACAAAGATGAACAGGCCAGGGTTCCTACCTCCAGTGGCCACAAGCTTAGTGGTGTGGGGGAAATTTATATCTACAGGGAAATTGGCACCTGCAATGCAGTGCTTCTAGAAGTGCCATAATAATGTAGAGAGGCTTGATGGCATTTTTATCTGCCAGTTTCTTTGTCTGCTCACCTAGATGTCAGCTGTACAATCTGAAAGTAATGGTGACTTGTTGAAATGTTACACCCATGGCTGGCAAATCCTTCAACACTATTGGCAGTGTCAAGAGAGAGAGAGAGAGAGAGAGAGAGAGAGAGAGAGAGAGAGAGAGAGAGAGTGTGTGTGTGTGTGTGTGTGTGTGTGTGTGTGTGTGTGTGTGTCTAGCATCAGACATATAGCTGTGCTTGAAGCTACCAGAGCTTGTATTCTGATGGCTAATTCTTAATTAATCTGTAGAGAGAGATTTGCTTCTAGAACTCTGATTTTATGTTCTTTGGATGGTATATTTTTGTTTTTTATTTGGATGGTATATTTTTGTTTTTTATTTGGTTTTTGTTTGTTTTTTGAGACAGTCTTGCTCTGTTGCCTAGTGGTATGATCTTGGCTCACTGCAGCCTCTGTCTCCTGGGTTCCAGCGAATCTCCTGCCTCAGCCTCCCAAGTAGCTGGGATTACAGGCGCCTACCACCATGCCCAGCTAATTTTTGTATTTTTAGTAGAGACGGGGTTTCACCATTTTGGCCAGGCTGGTCTCAAACCCCTGACCTCAGACGATCTGCCTTGTCTCAGCCTCCCAAAGTGCTGGAATTGCAGGTGTGAGTCACCATGCTCGGCCTTGGTTTTTGTTTTTGAGACAGCGTCTTACTCTGTTGCCTAGGCTGGAGTACAATGGCACGATCATAGCTCACTGTAACCTTGAACTCTTGGGCCCAAGTGATCCTCTTGCCTCAACCTCCTGAGGAGCTAGGACTATAGGGGGGACACCATTATGCTCAGCTAATTAGAATTTTTTTTTTTGAGACTGGATCTTGCTATGTTGCCTGGTTAGTCTTGAACTCTTGGCCTCAAGTGATCCTCTGCCTCAGCCTTCCAAAGTGTTGGGATTATAGGTGCAAGCCACCATGCCTGACCTATTTTTATTGTTTTTAAAGGAGTTGTAGACCCTTTTTTAGGTTTCTTACCTTGTTTTCTTTTTTTCCATTTTTAAAAAATTAATTTATTTTCTGAGATGGAGTTTTACTCTTGTTGCCCAGGCAGGAGAGCAATTGAATGATCTCAGCTTACTGCAGCCTTTCAGCCTCTGCCTCCCAGGTTCAAGCAATTCTCTTGCCTCAGCCTCCCCAGTAGCAGGGATTACAGGCGCCCACCACCATGCCCAGCTAATTTTTTGTATTTTTAGTAGAGATGGGGTTTCACCATGTTGGTCAGGCTGGTCTCAAACTCCTGCCTGCCTCGGCCTCCCAAATTGCTGGGAGTACTTGTTTTCTAAAAGGAAGAGCAGAGCTAACTATAAGCATATTTGGGGGCTAATACCTATTAACATTTAGTCTTGAAAATAATTTCTTCCTTAATCAAGGCACAGTTTATATTTGAAGAGAAACAGAATAGATTTCATTCCACTGTGGGCTACTGGTGTTAAATAATGAGATGAGCCGATTGGTGACTTAGAGGCTGGGGTAAAGTGATGGTTACCTTGACCTGGAGGAGGCGATCCGAATCGGGGCGTGGTCTCAGGAATGGCTGAATACTCTGTAACACGCTGCTTGTTTCTTACCCAGTCTACGCCTGCAAGCTCTCAGACCGGGAACATCCACTCTACCTGCGTTTGGTAGCAGGGCCCAGAACAGACACACTTAGTTTTGTTCTTCGTGAACATGAAATTGGAGAGGTAAGTTATTGTTGACTATTGCTTTAAACTATATAGAACAGCTGGCCCTATTTTATTGCGGTAGCCTAGTGACTTGGCTGTTGGTGGGGGATGGGGAGAGAAGAGAGTTGGAGGGCAGGGAGAGGGAGAGAGACTGAATCGTTAGAAATGAACCCAAAGTTAGCCTACGATGTTAATCTCTCACAACCTTCTATTAGTCTGTCATTTTCAAAGGTGGGAGAAAATAAATATTTTTTACTTGATCTCCAATCCAGAGAGTCATTTTCACCCCTTCCAACCTCCAAAATACTCCAGTCCTGCTGAACTTTGAAAGTTGACACTTTCCATGTGTTTGCTACTAACAAAAGTCTCCAGGCTAATTCCCTTCTAAAGGGAAATAAAAGGAAATCTGATCTCTTTACCATGGAAGACATTTAGCTTTCTAGAATCTTTTTTTCCCCCTCGCCCAGTCAGCCGATTAAGAAATTATGTTTCCATGTGCATCATTTGCCATGCTGTCTCCAGGGAGGATTGTATGTAGCCAGTTCAGTAAAAGAAAGCGAGCACTTGAGCCTGCCCTCCAGATCAAGTGTCAGCTCTAAATGACACTCGAGCACATCCAAGCTCCTGCCCCAGTCTTCTGTCTGAAACAGGAAGTGGTATGAAATGTCCTACATGGTGCAGTTGAGAATAGGGTTTCTAGGTTAAAAGTTAGGAAAACGACTCTGTTTCCTACTCTTTGTTAGATTAGGCGCCTGACCTCGGGTAAATCATCTTATCTGTTAGCCTTCAGTTTTAAAATCTGTTAAGTGGGACTAAACACTTTACAGGGTGGCTTCTAGTCACTATTAGAAATGTATACATGCAGTGAAGAGAGTTTTAGGAAGACAGTGGTTTTAGATGTTTTTGAAGTTTCTTTCGATTCTGGTGTTTTGAAGCTTTTCAAGAAATTCAGACTCATTTTGGGGAGCAGGCGGGGTGCAGAAGTCTGACGGCTTTGCAGTTGGGCAGCATTCCCTCTGCCCGCTGAAGCCAGACGCATTAGCATAGTCTAGTCAGTGTTTCATTCTTCTTGTACTTAGTGTTTTAAGTAGCAACTGGAACTACATTGGACAAGAATTTTATTAGTTGTCTTACTTTATTTTAATTGTAATTAGAGATAGGATCTCTTGCTACGTTGCCTAAGCTGGTCTCAAACTCCTAGGCTCAAGCGATGCTCCCACCTCAGCCTCCCAAAGTGCTGGGATTACAGGTGTGAGCCACCGCACCTGGCCTTCACTTAGTTTTGAAATTTACTTTACGTTGGGTTTCTAGTGGGTTTCATCATTCTAGATTGCTGTACTGGATCTCTGTATGGTGTTCTCGTTTCTCAGTTATTTAAGGAAAACTGAACTGAAGGAAGAAACTTTCCATGGCTGTTAGGGGGTGGGAGGGATATTTATATGATGTCTTTATTTTGGAGACTTCAACATAGGCGAAAGAGAAAATGTTAAAAATTTAAAAATTAACAGAATATTCTAATGTAGAAGTTTTGCTCTCCTACTCCATGTTGCTCATTTTCTTTAATAACCAGCCTGAATTCATCTCTAGGAATTCTTCTACCATGGAGCCCACTTGGTGGATTTACTTACTTTCTATATTCAGTTGCGTTTGGTTATCTTGAGCCTTTCCCCTACCCCATCCGACAGCAATTCTCAGCCAGGATCCAGGGCCCCCTTTGGGAGAGGAGGATGTGTTTGGAAAAAACCTCCTAGATGATGCTAGATATCCTCCTTGACATTCACTGCTTTTATTTTTTTTAATTTGTTTTATTTATTTTCTTTTTTCTTTTTAAAGAGACTGGGTCTTGCACTGTCACCTAGGCTGGAGTGCAGTGGTGCAGTCATGGCTCACTGTGGCCTCAAACTCCTGGGCTCAAGCAGTCCTCCCACCTCAGCCTCTCGAGTAGCTGGGACTATAGGAGTGCGCCACCACAGCCAGCTAATTTTTAAACTTTTTGTAGAGACAGGGTGTCACTATATTGCCATGGCTGGTCTCGAACTTCTTGTCTTGAACTTCTGGGCTCAAGTGATCCTCCTGCCTCAGCATCCCAAAGTGCTGGGATTATAGTCATGAGCCACCATGCCCAGCCTAAAAGATTTTATTTTGTGCCTGCTAAATAAGTACCAGGTGTTGTTAAGGAAACAAGGCTCAGAGCCTCAAGGCAAGAGATAAACTCCAAATAGCGAGAAGTACGGCAGCTGTAGTGTAGGTAAGATGCAGGTGAAATAGATACAAAGCAAATAATTTGTAATTTAAAAACCTTGGTTGTCATCAGGTTCTCTGAAGCCTTCTGATACACTTAGTCCCGGGTGGGAATAGAGAGGAGGAAGTTGTGGAAAGCTGCTTAGAGAAAGTGGCATTTAAGCTGAGATGGGGAGGATTAGTAGTTCATAGCCAGGCAAAGTGGAGAAGGGTAGAACACATGCCACTTGGGGAGAAAGTGAGGCCCAGTGAGAGAGAGAGATGGGGCCGGAGAGTTTAGAGTCTTTCAGACCTAGCCTCAGCGACTAAGGGAAGCCATTGGATGGTTCTGAGCAGGGGAGAGTCTTGGCCAGATGTGCATTTTACAAAGGATGTTCTGTTTGGGGAACAGATGGGGGAGCCTAAGAGCAGAGTGAGGAGGCCAGGTAAGAAGCTGTCCCAGCGATGCAGGAATAGATGATGGTAGCTAACACCAAGGGGCTGTAGAGAGAGAGAAAAGCAGGCTGAGTGGAGAACTGTTTGGCGGTGATGTGATTGATTACACGAGGTGAGAAAGAAGTCAGTTACAATGAAGACTCAAGGTTAAGATGGAAAGTGTTGAGTTGTTTTTAATACTGCTGGGGGCAAATCAGGTGAGGAATGAAAGTGTCTAATAGACTTAAGGATACGGAGGTCTATGGCTTTTAGGGAGACCGTCTTGAAGAACAGTGGGAGGAGAGGGTAGGAAGGTGATCAATGTGAGCTGAGGGGGAAGTGGATGGAGTCCTTAGGCTGGCAGCACCCCAGCTCTTGCAGACCACACCTTCTGTGGCGTGGTGCTGGGAGGCGAGGGCAGCTGCACCTCCAGGAGCTCCCGGTCAGCGTTCCTAAGTCTGACTGAGCTTTAAACACCTGGAGTTTTTCTTCCTGTGTTTCCTGACAGTGGGAAGCCTTCAGCCTGCCAGAGCTCCAGAATTTCTTGCGCATCTTGGACAAGGAAGAAGATGAGCAGCTGCAGAACCTGAAGAGGCGCTACACAGCCTACAGACACAAGCTGGAAGAAGCCCTCCGTGAGGTGTGGAAGCCTGATTAAAGCAGGGCTCCCTGCCCTCGAGGCCCCATGTGGGACCGACCTACAGAACAGCACCAAGAGCCTCTCTTCTCAGAGGGCTGCTGTCTTGCCCCAGTATGCTAGAGTCTTCCCCTTTTAATCTGTAGATTTTGTTCCCCAAACCTGGTCACACAGCATCCTGCACCTTAGTGTCCCACGTAAGGGACTCTGCAAGCTTGTTGTTCAGCACCGCAGTGTTACCTCTTGGCAAGCTGTGAACCTGTAGGCTCATCAGGAGCATTCGAGGGTGCTTGGAAGCATGAACTCTAGGTGTGTTTTTTTTAATTTTCTTTTAGTTATTTTAATTATGTGATGATGCTGTTAAGCTTATGGATGTGCAGATGATTTTTAAAAAAGCTTAACGAGGAGTCTATCTTTCTGAATACTTGTCCTGTTTTGAAACTACTTGTCTCTTTTTTTTTTAAATGTCAGAGGAATCTATCCATGTGAATCGAAAGGCACAGGAATCTAGGAACTCTGAGGAATTTATTGTGAAGGATTTTGTTGGGGGTTGACAGAGAGGAAAGCGTAAGTTTGGAGAAGGTATGTGGCATGGACGAGCGCTGTGGGCTGTGGAAGGTTACTTGGCTTTTCAGTTAGGTGTAGTGGAGAAAGGGGTAGTTGCCTATAAACGAGTTAAAAGCATTCAGTGTTGAGATATTAAACCCATTTTAGGATCTCTTGGTTTCCTGGTGGGTAGAATGTGGGAACAGAGCCAGAGGCAGAAGCTAGAACAGACAGAGGGACCCGTGAACTCCGCAGCAGATGGACTGGAGACTCAGGCAGGTGGAGCCTGCTGTCCTGGGCAGACGTGGGCCTCACGCAGCTGGAACCGACCCGCTACTTCTGCCCCTTTGGAGTGGAAGGTCTCATTGGTGTAGCTTCTCTGCATAGGCAGGACAGTGACCATTCGCTAACTCTTGTTAAGTTACATACAGTATATAGTTTTCCCCCCACAGGTGGTTTTCAAAGTTGAGATGGAATTTTGGTAGGGGTGGTTGTTTTTCCCTTAATTGTTAGCTAGGATATTTATCAAGTAAACTTTTGTGACAATCACTCCTCCCTTCCCTTTTATTCCTCCTTTCCTTTTCCTTCCCCTTTTTCTCTCCCCACCCTTGTCTCCCTCCCTCTCCTCCCTTTCCCTCTCCTCCCTTTCCCTCTCCTCCCTCTCCCTTTCTTTTCTACATTGAAATCTGTTCTTACATAATGTAGAAAAGGGCTACTGAATAAAGACCCAATCCTACCAAATCTTTAGTTCTAAAGGACAATTTGACTGTGAGTAGGAGGGCCCCAAGAAAGGGAAGAACGTCCATACCCAGCTAACCACACAATAGGGCTTCACTATGGAAATATTTTAACAAAAGTACATGTTATTACCAACCAAAGAAATTGCAGGTGCAATAGAAGCCTTCCTTAAAACAAGCTAAATAACCTCATTTTATGCAGCAGTTTAATCTGAGAACAGAGGGAAAGGTGTGCAGTGGTTCCAGAGGGGCCTTATATTCTATTTTTAGTCTAGATATTTTTTGTTTATAAATTCCCAAGGAATTGTTAACACTTTGGTGACACCTAATGGATTCTTTTTGAAATTCCAAGGTGCTTCAGTTCTTTGCCTAAGTGAACTGTGCCTTTTATTGCATTTCTGTTTCTCTCTTGGTGGCTCTTCTGACTTTTCAGAGAATACCCATCTTGTTGGAGGCAGACTTAAGTTGTTATGCTGTGCCACACAATTTATTGAGACAATCATATCTTCCTAAGCATTTAAGGAAAGTTGAAAAAAAATAGAATTAGCAGCTATAAAATATGTATGGCACATCTTAATTTTGCATGTTACTTCTCTTTAGTACATTGATGAGGTTTTAGTGACATTGTCATCTAACACTTCACCTTTATTGTTCAGGGAATGCCTTTGTGATTTTTATACTGGTTTTACTACTCAGACTGTGGCCTGGGTTTGAGTATATTGTTATCAGCCACCTGGTTTTTTACTTATTCATCCCAGTAAACTTATATTTTGTGAGGCATTTGTTTCTCAGATTAAGACACTGTTAGAACCTAAAATAGTAGCTGATGGGTATCTGTGAATTTTTTTTTTTTTTACTTGAAGTAGATTGTCTAACTAGGCATCCTCATCTGTATTATCCAGAACCTCGCTCACTGTCATGTGCACTACAAATTGCAATTTGGAAACTTACTGTATTGAAATTCTGTCAGTTCATAGTTCTTGAAGACTGATGTTTTTTCCCAAACACTGGTAATTGCAGTAGCATTTTTAATGTCTAAGTGAAGAAAAAAGGCCACTAAGGCCAAAGATTTTTTAAGAATCATTGTACAAATCGTTATGTTAAACTGTCTAAGCTTTGCTGTAATACTGTTTTCTCTTCAATATGTGATGGTACAGGAAAGATGTTAAATGAAGGGGTAGTATTGCAGGAGAGCATTTTAAATGGCATAAGTAAAAATGTTATAATATTTATAATTTTGATGGGTTTATTTTTGTAGGGAAGATTTTTCTCCCCTAACGTTTCTAGAATGGCAAAATTGTTTCCATTATTAAAAATTGAAGTTATTAGTTGATGTTTGTGTGTGCTTATTTATGATAATATGCTAGATTTAAAAAGTTCAAAGGAGTGGGATGAGCTGCTTTTGCAGAACACAGGGACACATGCTGGAATGCAACAGCTTTTCCTAGGTTTGGGTGGGTTATTTGTTCTTCCAGATGTCCTTATCCTCTGGGGAAAAATAACCCTTAGATCACACAGAATATTCCTATTTTATTTAAAACAATTGTTTTAATTATTGAAATATACACATTTAAAAGTATATAAAGCATGCAAAAGAGGGGAGAGGCAAAGTGAAAAAAATAACATGCAAACAGTTTAAATAATTATAAAATGGACACCCCATGACCATTACTGAAATAGAAACTTGTCAGTTCTTTACAAATCCTCTCCCTCCAGGCTGGGCACGGTGGCTCATGCCTGTAATCCCAGCACTTTGGGAGACCAAGGCAGGCAGATCACCTGAGGTCAGGAGTTTGAGACCATCCTGACCAACATGGAGAAACTGTTTCTCTACTGAAAATACAAAATTAGCCAGGCATGGTGGCGCATGCCTGTAATCCCAGCTACTTGGGAGGCTGAGTTAGGAGAATCGCTTGAACTTGGGAGTTGGAGGTTGTGGTGAGCCAAGATCACACTATTGCACACCAGTCTAGGCAACAAGAGCAAAACTCCGTCTCTCCCTCCAGCCATGCTTGCCCTGAGGTCTCCTACCCCTGAAACAGACCGCTTCAACATAAGGTGAGTATTTGTATTTTTTTGGTCACTGGGACTGCCTTACACAGATGGGATGGAATGTCTGGGGAACCCGCGGTGATGATAGGGTAGGCACCTGCACCTCGGCTTTGTGCCATGGTGTTCAGCTTCTATGTCTGCTGTTGGGAGTATTTTTACCACTACACTGCCCCCTGGAGGGGCTGATGAAATGGGAGCAAGGCTGGTAAAAGGTGGTAGAGACCTTTCAAGTACCATAGCAGCTCTGTAAATAAAAATAATTGAGATAGAAAATTATGGCTCTGTATAATTCTGCTTTTCTATTGAAATATTCAGAAGAATCAGGTTTGGGGGTTGCTTGGATTAGTACCCAAGGTGCATGGAGAACAGGAATTTTTATCCCTTTTTTGTGGGGCGGGGGAGGTAGAGTCTCACTCTGTTGCCTAGGCTGGAGTGTAGTGGCATGATTTTGGCTCACTGCAACCTCCACTGCCACCACACCTGACTAATTTTTTTGTTTGTTTGTATTTTTAGTAGAGATGGGGTTTCTCCATGTTGGCCAGGATGGTCTCAAACTCCTGACCTCAAGTGATCCAGCCACCTCAGCCTCCCAAAGTTCTAGGATTACAGGCAGGCCTTTTTTTTTTTTTAAAGAGTCTTGTTCTGTCACCCAGGCTGGAGTACAATGGCACAACCTTGGCTCACTGCAACCTCCACCTTCCGGGTTCGAGTGATTCTCCTGCCTCAGCCTCCTGAGTAAACTGGGTTACAGGTGTGCATCACCACAGCTGGCTAATTTTTGTATGTTTAGTAGAGATGGGTTTTTCACCATGTTGGCCAGGCTGTTCTCAAACTTCTGACCTCAGGTGATCTGCCCGCTTTGGCCTCCCAGAGTGCTGGGATTACAGGCATGAGCCACCGCACCCAGCCCACATGAATATTTATTGAAACAACAGTTATCAATTGATGACAAATTCGGAGACACTGTCAGATGACCCTAATTAGGTGTTTTTATTGAAAGAGGAGGGGGCAGGCGCAGTGGCTCACACCTATAATCCTAGCACTCTGGGAGGCCGAGGCCGGCTGATCACTTGAGGCCAGGAGTTCAAGACCAGCCTGGCCAACCTGGTGCAACCCCATCTCTACTAAGAATACAAAAATTAGCCAGGTGTGGTGGCTCACGACTATAGTCCCAGCTACTCAGGAGGCTGAGGCAGGAGAATTGCTTGAACCTGGGAGACGAGGGGCTGCAGTGAGCCATCATTGTGTCACTGCACTCCAGCCTGGGCAACGATGGTGGTGAAGGTCTACACTATAATAGCCAATGCCAGCAAAGTACTTACCATGTGCTAGGCATTCTTCTAAAACGCTTAGTTTGTATTAACTCATTTACTTCCCCATGACATCACACTATTTGTTCATGTCCCCTTTTTTTTTTCACAGATGTGGAAACAGACATGTTGAGGTTTAGCAGCTTGCTCAAGACCGCTGTGTGAGTGAGTGGCATACCAGGGAACCACCCACCCATTTCTCTACCATCTTTTTCTGTAAGTGCTCTCTAGTTCCTCAGCTAAATTGCCTATTGAGTAAAGGAGCAAAAGTCTGTTAAATTGCCTTTAATGGACAGTTTACCCAAAAGCATAACTGTTTTGGTGCCATTGGGTTTGTTGATGTCATTGTGTTTTTATCCAATTTGGTTCATTTACCATTTCATTTAGGTGATTATACTAAGTCACATAGGATAAAATGCTGACCTGTGTTTTCTTTTTGTTTTTATTTTTTGAGATGGGGTCTCGCCTTGTCACCCAGGCTGGAGTGTAGCAGCACAACCACGACTCACTGCAGCCTTCCTGGGGTTAAGAGATCCTTCCATCTCAGCCTCTCAAGTAGCTGGGACTACAGGTGCCTGCCACCACATCCAGCTAAATTTTCTTTTTCATTTTTGTAAAGATGAAGTCAGGCTATATTACCTGTGCTGGTCTCAAACTCCTGGGCTTAAGTGATCTTCCTGCTTTGGCCTCCCAAAGTGCAGGGATTAGAGCCACCATGCCCAGCCCAGACCTGTGTTTTCATTTAGAGGTTCTGTTGCATGGGGGAATGACAGGGCGGGTAACCAAACCCAGTGGTCTCACTGCAATTGGTAAGACAATTCTTATTTCAGAGTATACAGAAGCCACGAAACTTGAGCAAAGGTTGGACTCATGAAACCATCTCCCCAACCAAGGTTCATCCTCTGCAAAGGGACACATGGAGATAAGTAGTCAAAAGTCTAAAGTATACCCTTGTGTGGTGTGAATCACTACTTAATTGAATGTACAAGAAAGAAGTTTTGTATAAAGATAAAGGTGGGTGTGGCGAAGGCTGGAACAGGAGGGAATGGGGACTAGCAGGGTTGTATACTAACGACTCTGAAGCTAAATCTATTCCATCTGCGAGTTGGATCTGGGTTTGGGTTTTTTTGTGGGTTCTTTTTGCCTGTTGGTTTTGCTTTCATTTTTTTTTTTGACAAATCTTTCCCTGTTTTAGGAGATGAGAATAGCAGGGTAGAGGACAGACCTCTTTGATCTTAAATAGTCGTTTCCAAAGGACAATTATGGTTCTCACATGTTTGGCTGAGGCTGTAGTTGGCAGCAAGTAAACTCCAAAAGCTCCTCTCTCCTTCTTTCTGAGAAATGTGAACACCTTTAAATATTACTTACACACAGACAACAAAACATCAGGGCTCTTTGTAAACTTCAAAAGAAGTTGGAATTTGACTTTGCTTCTGGGAGGGAGTTATTTCAATCAGGAGTGTTCATTCTGATTACAATGCGCCTTGATTATTAAGGGCATCTGTCTGGTTTGTGTTTGCTGGCATATGTACTGCGGGCTGTTGAGCCACTTTGTGGGTTTCATTAAGCCCTCTGTGGTTCCTATCTCTCAAGTGGCTTTCTAGGGGACTCTGCTCTAGAGGGCTTTTCCATTTACAGGTGCAATAAAATTTGTTGAAATTCTAAATATTCTGAAGCAGCAAACTTTAGTGCCTTGCTAAAACTAAGAATTCTTAAATTACTGCTCTTGCAGGCAAGAAGGCAACAGCTCATATTAAAGCCTTATGGCTGGGTGCGGTGGCTCACACCTGTAATCCCAGCACTTTGGGAGGCCGAGGCAGGCAGATCATGAGGTCAGGATTTTGCGAAACCCCATCTCAACTAAAAATACAAAAATTAGCTGGGCATGGTGGTGTGTGCCTGTAATCCCAGCTACTCAGGAGGCTGAGGCAGGAGAGTCTTGAACCTGGGAGGCAGAAGTTGCAGTGAGCCGAGATCACGCCACTACACTCCAGCATGGGCGACAGAGTGAGATTCCGTCTCAAAAAAAAAAAAAATTCTAACCTTTCACTCAGAACTGTAAATGGTGCCTTCAGATTCTTTTAAAGATGGTGAACATTTCCAATATTTTTCTTGCATATGTGATCTTTGCAAGGAAAACATTCATAGTCAATTTTGTTTAGGTCTGATTGAGCATATCGAGGCCTTATCAATAAAAGATGTTTGAGCAGGTAAGGGTAACCATAGAAACTGAGGAACATGGGGACCAGCTTTCAGAAAACTTCCAGTTCTTTTTGTTTGTTTGTTTTTGAGACAAGAGTCTTGCTCTGTCACCCAGGCTGGAGTGCAGTCTTGGCTCACTGCAACCTCCGCCTCGCAGGTGCAGGCAATTCTCCTGCCTCAGCCTCCTGAGTAGCTGGGATTACAGGTGCTTACCACCACACCCAGCTAATTTTTGTATTTTTAGTAGAGACAGGGTTTCACCATGTTGGCTAGCCTGGTCTTGAACTGCTAACTTCAGGAGATCTACTTGCCTTGGCCTCCCAAAGTGCTGGGATTACAGGTGTGAGCCACCACGCCCGGCCATCAGAAAACTTAAAGGTCTATCACCTTTATCTAGATACAATTTATTTATTTTATTTTTACTTTTTTTTGGAGACAGAGTCTCACTCTGTCGCCCACGTTGGAGTGCAGTGGCGTAATGTCAGCACACTGCAACCTCCGCCTCCCTAGGTTCAAGCAATTCTGCTGTCTCAGCCTTCCGAATAGATGGGACTACAGGCACCCACCACCATGCCCGGCTAATTTTTGTATTTTTAGTAGAGACGGGGTTTCATCGTGTTAGCCAGGATAGTTTTGAACTCCTCACCTTGTGATCCACCCACCTCGGCCTCCCAAAGTGCTGGGATTATAGGCGTGAGCCACTGCACTCAGCCTATCTAGATACAATTTTTATAGGAGTTTGTGTGTGCTGGGGAAGGAAGTGGGCTTTAAGGAAGATAAGCAGTTAGGGTGTAGTGGTGTCGGGGAGGCCAGAAACAACGTTCCTGTCTCCTTTGTCATGGAAAGTTATGAAGGTGGCAGTTAGGAAAAGACAGCGTTGGCCAGCGTGGTAGCTCCCACCTGTAATCCCAGCACTTTGGGAGGCTCAGGCGGGAGGATCAATTGAGGTCAGGAGTTCTAGACTAGCTTGGCCAACATGGCAAAAGTCCATCTCTACTAAAAATACAAAAATTAGCTGGATGCGGTGGCGCATGCCTGTAGTCCCAGCTACTCAAGAGACAGGCAGGAGAATCACTTGAACCTGGAAGGTGAAGGTTGCAGTGAGCCGAGAGTGAGTGTCACCTGGGAGACAGAGCAAGACTCTGTCTCCAAAAAAAAAAAAAAAAATTACAGTGGCAATTGCCCTGGATCAAACCTATTTGAGAGGGCATCACTTGTTTGCTTACCTCATAGGGCTGCTGTGAGGACCAACTAAGACTGGGAATGCGCAAGTATCTTGTACATTGTAATTCCTGGTGTAGCATGAGATGGTATTACCTTCCAACTATTTGTTCCTACAGTAATGTGGCTGCTTCACTACTGGGCCAATGATAGATGCTTATCTATCATTCTAGAAGCATTGTGGGTGCCAGTTTTCTAAGCAGAAAAGGATTTTTTTGTTTTGTTTTGTTTTAAAAATTCATGCTAAGGGAAGAAAATGGAGTTAAAAGCAAAACGTTCAAGATTCTTAGGGTAATTGGTAGGCCAGATCATTTAGTGCCTTGCCTTGTGTTTCCTATAAGTACAGTCACAAAGTGTTCTTTCTTCCTTGACAAGTTAGAGCCCAAATGCTCAGAGCAGCTGGGACCAGGGATGCCCACGTTTTCATATCCACGTAAGGAACAGAGCGATGCTGCGTGATCCAAACCAGACGGCTGTGTGTTGCAGGGGCTTTGACCTTTGTTTCTAGTCCATGTTTTGAGGCATGTAAGTTCTCCCATAGATAGTAATCTCCTTGGAGACTAGACAGTATCTTCAGCTCACTTTGCATCTCTCCTAGCTGCAGGGCACAGCATTCATGGGACTAAATGTTTCATAGACATGTCTGGAAACAGCCAGTTGAGCAGCTTTGGGACAGTAAGATGCTCCTCTACAGAGAGACCCCTAGCTGCAGCTTACTGCCGCTCCTCATGCAGGCAGTGTTCACCTTTGGCTGAACTCTTAAACAGGACCTTGGACCTTTGATGGTATTTCAGGACGAAGGAGAGGGGCCAGGATGATTGCAGGTCAGAGTATTGTTATCCTCTGCTGTGCAGAGGACCAGATGTTGCATCATGGGCTTCATCCTCTGTGGGAGCATTGATGGGGTGGCTTTAGGCTGAAGCCTGCCCTGATAGGTGACAAAATGAGTAGTCACTCGCTCTAGACTGCTGGAAGGAAACTGAGTTGTCGTGTTGATCTCAGGCCTAGTAAGCGTGCTGCTCACCTAATCTGGGAGATGCTGAAAAGGGACTGGGTGGAAAAGTACACACAGCAGTCCCTTTCTTAGGGACTTGAGTGGGAACAGAATCAATTGTGCATCTGACCTACTTTCCCAGTGTTGAGAGGAGGCAAGGGAGAAGTGACTGACGAGCTTGATTTGGACAACAGGTGCCTTGGAAACCCAGCCAGAATCTTGGCGTGTTGCAGCTGCTGAGGGGCCACTCTCCCAAGCTGCGACTCTCCCTTGCACCAGCTTTTGGGAGTTACAGAGACCCACTAGAGAGAAGACTTTGGACTTGTGACTGGAGCCTGCCAGCCAAGAGTCCATTAAAATGTTTTCCAACATGTGCTGAGAACATTTTAGCAACCATTCCAACAAAGAAGCTTCCACTTGGTTTTAGTAACAATAGTTGGGAACCAGTGCTGATTTCTATAATTGCAGTATGTAATGTACATATTTTCCCCCACTTTGGAGACAATCTGAGCCTCTACCACTAAACAGCTCTACCCTAACCTACAGTAAAAAGGGCTCCCTGCTCAGTGTACCAGAAGCCAATACCATCACACCGGGTTTTTTGTTGTTTTTGAGAAAAGCTTTCTATTATATGTAAGTCGACTCACAAGGAGATAAGAATGTCAAGCTCAAATATTTCTCCTTGTGCTGTCTTTAAGGCAGGCAGTAATTTTATTTGAAAAGATTAGACAGGCATGGTGGCACAGGCATGGTGGCACATGCCTGTAGCATGCCTATAGTCCCAGCTGCTTGGGAGGCTGAGGCAGGAGGATCATTTGAGCCCAGGTGCCATTGCACTCCAGCCTAGGAGACAGACTGAGACCCTGTCTCCAAAAAAAGAAAAGTAAGAAAAAAGAAAATATTTAGTTTGGGCACCATGGCTCATGCTTGTAATCCCAGCACTTTGGGAGACTGAGGTGGGAGGATCACTTGAGACCAGGAGTTTGAGGCCAACATGGGCAACATAGTGAGACCCCCTCCATCTCTACAAAAAAAATTTAAAAATGAGCTGGGTGTGGTGCCATGTGCCTGTAGTCCCAGCTGCTCAGGAGGCTAAGGCAGGATTGCTTGAGGCTGGGTGGCTGAGGCTGCAGTGAGCCATGATCACAACACTGTACTCATCTAGGCAACATAGCAAGCCCATGTCTCAAACCACCTCTGGAAAAACCCCAAAACATAGAGCCCCATTTCTACAAAAATGTAAAGGAGTTTAGGGGTGGATACGGGGATTAGCAGGTGCTTGGTGAAAGGAAAAGGGAGGTCTGGAAACTCCTTGGGCACATGTAGTTATTTCTTTATGCAAACTCATGGGTCACAGGTGCAAATCTGGGGAGTTTGTATGAAATATGCAGTGGAAATTCAGGCTGTGACATAAGCAGACTCATTCTATGCAAAATCTAGTTAGCTAGTTTTCTTTTAAAATCTGCTATCCTGTAAATTCAAGAATTTTTGTTAACTATTTTTTAATCCTTTGGGGGGACAGTTTTAATTTTAGCTTTTTTTATTTTTTAAAATTTTATTATTATAGTTTAAGTTCTGGAGTACATGTGCAGAACGTGCAGGTTTGTTACATAGGTATACATGTGCCATGGTGGTTTGCTGCATCCATCACCCCATCATCTACATCAGGTATTTCTCCTAATGCTATCCCTCCCCCACCCCCCAACAGGCCCCAGTGTGTGATGTTCTCCCTGTGTCAATGTGTTCTCATTGTTCAACATTCACTTTTGAGTAAGAACATGAGGTGTTTGGTTTTCTGTTCTTGTGTTAGTTTGCTGAGAATGATGGTTTCCAGCTTTATCCATGTCCCTGCAAAGGACATGAATTCATCCTTTTTTACGACTGCATAGTATTCCATGGTGTGTATGTGCCATTTTCTTTATCGAGTCTATCATTGATGGACATTTCAGTTGGTTCCAACTCTTTGCTACTGTGAAACAATGCTGCAATAAACATACATGTGCATGTGTCTTTATAACAGAATGATTTATAATCCTTTGAGTATATACCCAGTAATGGGATTGCTGGGTCAAATGGTATTTCTAGTTCTAGATCCCTAAGGAATCGCCACACTGTCTTCCACAATGGTTGAACTAATTTACACTCCCACCAACAGGGTAAAAGCGTTCCTATTTCTCCACATCCTCTCCAGCATCTGTTGTCTCCTGATTTTTTAATGATCGCCATTTTAACTGGCATGAGATGGTATCTCAATGTGGTTTTGATTTGCATTTCTCTAATGACCAGTAATGATGAGTTTTTCATATGTTTGTTGACTACATAAATGTCTTCTTTCAAGAAACGGCTGTTCATATCCTTTGCCCAGTTTTTGAGGGTTTTTTTTGTAAATTTGTTTACATTATTTGTAGATTCTGGATATTAGCGCTTTGTTAGATGGGTAGATTGCAAAAATTTTTTCCTATTCTGTTGGTTGCCGGTTCACTCTAATGATAGTTTCTTTTGCTGTACAGAAGCTCTGGAGTTTAATTAGGTCCCATTTGTCTATTTTGGCTTTTGTTGCCATTGCTTTTGGTGTTTTAGTCATGAAGTCCTTACCCATGCCTATGTCCTGAATGGTACTGCCTAGGTTTTCTTCTAGGGTTTTTATGTTGTTAGGTCTTAGGTTTAAATCTTTAATTCCTCTGAAGTTAGTTTTTGTGTAAGATGTAAGGAAGGGGTCCAGTTTCAGCTTTCTGCATATGGCTAGCCAGTTTTCCCAACAGCATTTATTAAATAGGGAATCCTTTCCCCCTTGCTTGTTTTTGTCAGGTTTGTCAAAGATCAGATGATATAGATGTGTGGCATTATTTCTGAGGCTGCAGGTTAAGATGACATATATGGGTATCAGTCTCACCAGCAGGTGATCATGAACTTCCTCTCAAAGACCAAGATTTAGAACTGTCATCTACTTTACTGTACTCCAGGAGCTAGCTCCCATGTCCCACATTTAAATCTTGTCTTATTCAGTGATTCCTAGCCCATCAGTGGAGATCTCAGCACCATGCTTTCAGCTTGTCTCCTTTGGGCTCTCTGACTGTCAGCTCTTGGCATCAGCAGACTTTAGTGTACAGATATGACCGGCCTTTTATATCCACTGGGGGTGGCTGGGCACAGTGGTTCATGCCTATTATCTCAGCATTTAAGAGACCAACGCAGGTGGATCCCTTGAGCCCAGGAGTTCAAGACCAGCCTGGGCAACATGGCAAATCCCCATCTCTACAAGAAATACAGAAATTACCCAGGCACGGTGGTGTCTGCCTATAGTCTCAGCTACTTGGGAGGCTGAGATGGGAGGATCAGTTAAGCCTGGGAGACGGGGGTTGTGGTGAGCCAAGATAGCGCCACTGCATCAAGCCTAGGCAACAGAGCGAGACCCTGTCTCAAAAAATAAATCCATTGGTGGTAGATTAAGAAGATGAAACAAACACTACTTCTGTAGGGAATTTGGTTCTATAGGGCGGGGTCCAGTTTCAGTGGGAATAGCTGGGATAAGTTATAAAAAAATGGATGTAATGGAGTCTGTATTTATCTTCACTCTGAGTCTCTGCAAGTGAAGATTCTCCTCCTCCTTGCTGATGGCATGACTGTGATATAATCAAATTTCCAATGTTTAGGATGGTAATTTAGTGATTTTATGGGTGTTCTGTACCATCTTGGTTTTCTATTAATATTTGGACAGTGATCACAGGGCTCTCCTTTCTCTTCCACCTTTCTCTAGTACTTAGACAAAGGCCAGAGGAGGTAGCTCAAAACTAAGTCTGACCTGATGCTTAACCTTGTTATCCTTTCCCTTTCCATCGGGTCTTGATGTCTTGTCTTGAAATCTGGAAGCCTAGCACCCACTTCTCTCATGTTTCTTGGTCTTAGGTCTCAGGTTAAAAAGAAAATCTTACTTAAGCATTTAGGTCTACAATTGCTATTCTTGGCCTGATCTAGCATTCTAGCCATTCTGGAAGAGGAAGGAGAAACATCCAGCCAGGTGATCCCCTGCTACTGAACAGCTGACAGCTATTGGGAGAGGCAGTCCACTATGAACCCCAAGCATGCTTGCACCTCCTTGCTTTGTATGCCAAGAATGCAAGGTCCTGCGGTTTTTTGTTTTTTATTTTTGAGATGGAGTTCGCTCTTGTCACCCAGGCTGGAGTGCAATGGTGTGATCTTGGCTTACTGCAACCTCCGCCTCCTGGTTTCAAGTGCTTCTCCTGCATCAGCCTCCCAAGTAGCTGAGATTACAGGTGTGTGCCACCATGCCCAGCTAATTTTTGTATTTTTAGTAGAGACGGGGTTTCACCAAGTTGCCCAGGCTGGTCTCAAACTCCTGACCTCAGGCGATCTGCTTACCTCAGCCTCCCAAAGTGCTGGAATTACAAGCATGAGCCACGATGTCCGGCCTCCTGATCACTTTTTATGCTGGCCACTCCTTAGGGTTGTCTGTAGCGAGCAGCTTCAGTGATAAGTTAACGTCGTCTTCTGGAACAAAGAGCAGCCTCACTTAGTGCTTGCTATAAACAGCAGGCTCGGCCGGGTGCAGTGGCTCATACCTCCAGCACTTAGGGATGCTGAGGCTGAGGCTGAGGCAGGCAGCTCACTTGAGGTCAGGAGTTCGAGACCAGCCTGGCTAACGTGGTGAAGCCCTGTCTTTATTAAGAATACAAAAATGGCCGGGCGCGGTGGCTCAAGCCTGTAATCCCAGCACTTTGGGAGGCCGAGGCGGGTGGATCACGAGGTCAAGAGATCGAGACCATCCTGGTCAACATGGTGAAACCCCGTCTCTACTAATACAAAAAATTAGCTGGGCACGGTGGCGCGTGTCTGTAATCCCAGCTACTCAGGAGGCTGAGGCAGGAGAATTGCCTGAACCCAGGAGGCGGAGATTGCGGTGAGCCGAGATCGCGCCATTGCACTCCAGCCTGGGTATCAAGAGCGAAACTCCGTCTCAAAAAAAAAAAAAAAAAAAAAAGAATACAAAAATTAGCCAAGTGTGGTTGTGTGTACCTGTAATCCCAACTGCTCGAGAGGCTGAGGCATGAGAATTGCTTGAACCTGGGAGGTGGAGGTTGCAGTGAGCTGAGATCGCACCACTGCACTCCAGCCTGGACGAAGGCTCCCCAAGCCTAACATTCTTTTTTCTCTAACAAAACCCAACTGCATGTGCAGGCATCCGTCTGGGCCCTCTGCATTGTACCTGTAGGGCTTGCTGTGCTGTAATCAAGTCCTTTGTCTTTATCCCAGGAGTCTCATGAAATAACAGACCTACTTAATTAGCTTGCAAGAAGGGTACAAGTCCCAGGCCATGATAAATAACCTTAAAATTGTGATATATCCAAGTCACCTGCTTTTCATTTTTAAAATTTAAATACTTTTTATAGTGACAGTCTTGCTATGTTGCCCAAGCTGGTCTTGAGCTCCAGAGATCAAGCATTCTTCCTGCCTCGGCCTCTCAAAGTGCTGAGATTAAAGGCGTGAGCCATTGCCCCTGGCCCAAATCACCTGTTTTTCTGATAGTAATCTAACACTTTTCTATGTGGTCTTCAGAACTGCCAAGATATGAGGCAACCTACAAGGTCTAGGGGTTGGCAAATTATGTCCTTGTTTTTGTAAATAAAGTTTTATTGGAACACAGCCACACATTCACTTATGTATTGTCTATGGCTACTTTTGTGTTATAACAGCAGAGGTAAACAGCTGTGACAGAGACTACATGGCCTGGAAGCTTACAATACTGGCTGGCTGTCTATCCCTTTAAGAAGTTTGCTGACCCCATAAGAAGTCATTCCTCATCTTGGGCAATGGACCACATGGCAAAGCATCTTTGAAGGTGAGCTTAGTCTGTTTGAACGCCAGCCAAGATAAGACTTTTTCTCCAAAGCTGTAAATGAATAAAGATTTATCAAAAAAACATTTTTTTTTTTTGAGATGGAGTCTTGCTCTGTCACCCAGGTTGGAGTGCAGTGGCCCAGTCTCTGCTCACTGCCACCTCCGCCTCCTAAGATCAAGCGATTCTCCTGCCTCAGCCTCCCGAGTAGCTGGGATTACCTTGCCAGTATGTCACCTTGCCCAGCTAATTTTTTGTGTTTTCAGTAGAGATGGGGTTTCACTGTGTTAGCCAGGATGGTCTCGCTCTCTTGACCTCAAGATCCACCCACCTTGGCCTCCCAAAGTGCTTGGATTATAGGCGTGAGCCACCGCACCCGGTCTATCAGGATATATTTTCTACATGGTACTTCATTCAGGGGTTATCAATCAGTAGGGGCTAAGTATTAAGAGCTATACAGGTAAAGACTATAAGGTCTGACTAGCAAACAGCCCATTTCCAGTACTAGGTGAGTGATTAAAACAAACTGTATCAGAAGAAAGCATCTTGTCAAAATTACTACTTGTGAACTAAAACAACAAAGGACACATTCCCACTAGAAAGGAAATAAATTTTAATTCATTGAAAAGTGCAGCAGTAAACAGGGTCCTTTTGAAGGGCACTTTCTAAGTCAAATAACTGAGATGACACAGAGCAAGGGCAGAATAGGGAACAGAGGATGCAAACACAGGAAGTTACAAAATTCAGTGGGAATTAAGTGGTGGTAAAACTCAAGAACCCAACTCTACCCATCTAATTCCATTGGTGGATCAGTTGAAATAACTTTTGCTTTCTTTAGTATGAATCCTGGGACAACTTTCCTTTAAAAAAAGCACTAAACCTTAGACACTTAAGAACACTTCTCATAGAATAAGGTGAAACTTCCATGGCTATCATCCTTTTTTTGTACAAGAGCCCTAGTGTTGTCAATTAAAATGTGTTTGCAGGCCAGGCGCAGTGGCTCACACCTGTAATCCCAGCACTTTGGGAGGCCGAGGCAGGTGGATCGCCTGAGGTCAGGAGTTCAACCAGCCTGGTCAACGTGGTGAAACCCCATCTCTACACAAAATACAAAAATTGGCTGGGTGTGGTGGTAGGCTCCTGTAATCTCAGCTACTTGGGAGGCTGAGGCAGGAGAACTGCTGGAACCCAGGAGGTGGAAGTGGCAGTGAGCTGAGATCGTTCCACTGCATTCCAGCCTGGGTGACAACAGCGAGACTCCGTCTCAAAAAAAAAAAAAAAGTGTAACAGCACCATACGGCAAAGATGCTCAAAAGGTGTTATCTACTTTGTATGTGAGGGAGAGCTCTGTAACAGGAAATTGTATAAGGCAAACTATTCATTCCTAAGACCTTTGTTGATTCCTAATGTTTATATGGTTCTCTACTCCAAAGGGCACCAACATGGACCTCACCTTCTTAACATGGAAAATCAAAATCTAAATGAATGAATACAATTAAAAGAAGAAGGCAAGCTTCTTGTAGTGGATCCCTTAAATACTATGAAAACATCAGTGCATTCTGTAGTCTGTTAGGCTATAAACTGAGGTCTCTTTATGAAAGAAAGATGATTTTAGCACAGATTCAGAATGAAGCCAGTCCAAGAAAAAAACTAAAATTGGAAGCTATTTGAAGGCTAGATAGGAGATATACCAAAACTAGAAGAGTGTAGAGACAGGGCCACACCACATCCCACCACTGAAGCACACCCAGTGAACTGAATGTAAGAGCAGTGTGGCAGAGGTGCTAAAACTGAATAATATGACATCACAGTCCAAGACCTGGTAAGAGTTGGTTTCTTTTTATTTGGAAATAACTATGGTCAACTTTCATTAATGTGGAAGTTGACTGATGATAATGTAGTTTGCTTTTAGTTACAACATTTTTTTGAATTTCCTTCTGTAAAACATTCACAGCAGAGGTGTTCATTTCACTTGCCTAGATACCACCACAGTTGCTGGGATCATGTGAGGTAAAGGAATAAATCCAATGGCTGTTAACCCAACATGACTAACTGCAATTCTGATAGAAAAGCTACTTTCAGCCATGTCTTATCAAGTGCTTAAAGCTGGACAGAAGACTTCAAATAAAGCTAAAATCGCTTATCGCCTGAGTTGAATAAGTTATAAACCACAGCTCTTCCTCCTCCCCTGCTGTCTCACTACAAATGAGCCTTCTTGTGAAGATAACATTAGAAATGGAATTGGTTTTTGAGCCAAGAAACCTAAAAATTTAGGTGTTCTCGGCCAGATGGGGTGGCTTACACCTGTACTCCCAGCACTTTGGGAGGCCAAGGTGGGTGGCCTGGCCAACATGGTGAAACCCCATCCCTACTGAAAATACAAAAAATTAGCTGGGTGTGGTGGTGGGTGCCTGTAATCCCAGCTACTCAGGAGGCTGAGGCGGGAGAATCCCTTGAACCCAGGAGGCTGAGGGTGCAGTGAGCTGAAATCGCCCCACTACACTCCAGCCTGGGTAACATAGCAAGACTCTGTCCACCCCTCCTCCCTGCAAAAAAAACAACTAAAAAAAAATTTAGGTGTTCTCAACAGTGAAGAAACCCAAATAGATGTGATTTTTGACAGGGGAATACTGAATGGGGCCCTAATCACACAAGACTCCAAAAACTCAGGAAGAACCCATCTAAAGGGGTGAAGGTAGGGTAAAGTAGTTGATACTTCACATCAACTACAAGAAAATTTTCCATCCTAAAACAAATGAACAGAATGACAGAAAAATGCAGAAACAGTCAACAACTTCATGCATGGAACCAAAACTCAAGCTCCCTGCTAGATAGACACGTCCTTCCTTTATCCCAGGTACAGCCCTTCCACCTGTCTGTTCAAGAGCACTGTCTTCAGAAGGCCTTCAGAAGACACTGAAGGCCTTTACCACTCTTGGCAGTTCTTCCCTGGTGATGTTCCAACACCACTTTACTTTTCAGGTCTCAGAGGGGAGTCTCAAGAGAAGAGACCTTTCCTCAGTCCTTCCAGTGTTAACTGGCACTCCCTGTGGTTGGCAGCCACTGGAAAGTAGATGGCTATCACCTTCAAGAACTACCTGGAATTGGCCTTTATCACAAGCTTGCTGCTCTAATTCAGCGCAGCACCAGCCTAGAATTCCCACCAAAAAAAACAACAAACAGAGCTTGGGTAACGTTTTGAATTTGCAACCTAACCACACTGTGATGGACATCATAAAAAATATATCTCTACTCATCTATCAACAATGGTACTTGTTCTTACTTGGGTGATTCAGCTCTGATGGTTGCTCTTCAAGCCATGTGATGTTAGTATTTTTGATAGTGAAGTGCTCAATCTGAAATGCTACACAGGTCCTTTGATTTTAGGTCAAGCTATATCAAAAGGTAGGGGAGTGTGTGTTTGTCTTAAAGTACTGCCATTTATCTGAATGGATTTACAAATTCAGAACTTTAACCACATGGGGAATAATCAAGAATTGTGGCCCCAGGACAGAAAGAATATGGTGAGAACAAATACCTCAGAGTGTCCTTATCAGCTGAGGAAGAGACCAGAGACGGCCACTCCTGACATACGGGCAGAGTTCACAGTTTAACGCATTGCACGAGGAAGTCAGCCGATGGGGTTGCTATTTCAAACAGGACTGAAAGCCAGTCCAGAAACTCCTCCAGGTGTGGTCTTGAAGACTAGCTACAGACACCTACTACAATCACTTCATCAGAAAGAGGCGTGCAGGGATCCAACTGAAGAGGCTGTGTGAGGTCGCTACAGAAGATGTTTTGAAAATCTTCGAGTCCTGACACTGCCGCGATTGCTAAACATGAGACGGGGGTCAAACCTGTATCTGGGGAGAAAAAACCAACTGTAACTTTAACTCTCGCTAGCTTCTCACTCAGAATATTATTCAGTGGAAAGGACAGCAGGAAGGGATATAAAAGAAACATCACCAGAAGGGACTCTAGTGAGAAAGTCTATGGTACAAAACATAGCACTCGAAGTTCAGAATGTTTCCGTGCCCAGTCAGCACACAGAGCCACACGGTGCAAGTCAAGAGAAAAACAAGTAGGTTAGTCTTGAAAGGTGTCAGGAGGCAGCAAGATTTTTTTTTTTGTTTGAGGGAGTAGGGGTGGATCAACTGCTGCACTATTACAGTGCTTGTGTTCAAGTCACCCTTATTTAATAATGACTCCAAACCATAAGAGTAGTGGTGCTGGCAATTCAGAAATGCCAAAGAGGAGCCATAAAGTGCGTCCTTTAAGTGAAAAAGTGAATGCTCTTAAGAAAAATTAAGACCTATAGCAGCCTCACCATGAGCATTAATCATTTTTGGTGCGGATGCTGGCATGGGGACAGAGTCACAGTCTGTAGCCCAGGCTGGAGTGTGGTGGCACAATCTTGGCTCACTGCAACCTCCACCTCCCGGGCTCAAGCAATTCCCGTGCCTTAGCCTCCCAAGTAGCTGGGACCATAGGCATGCACCACTACATCTGGTTAATTTTTGTATTTTTTTTTTTTTGTAGAGACAGGGTTTCACCATGTTGCCCAGGCTAGTCTAGAACTCCTGGGCTCATGTGATTTTCCTGCCTTGGTCTCCCAAAGTGCTGGGATTACAAGTGTAAGCCACTGCGCCTGGCTAAGAATGAATCTTCTGTGAAATCATGAAGAAGGAAAAAAGAATTCATGCTAGTTTTGCTGCCACACCTTAAACTGCAAAAGTTAGGCCGACAGTGTGTGACAGAAGCTTAGTTAAGATGGAAAAGGCATAAAATTTGTGGGCAGAAGACATGAACGGAACCATCTTTTGACTGATGGCGACTGGGCCTGGTACTGTCCTTGGGGCTTCACGCATCCACTGTGGGTCCTGGAATAGATCATCTGTGGATAAGTGGGGACTACTGCATTTTAGAACAGCAACTGACCAATGTTTTTTGTAAAGGGCCAGATAATAAATGTTTTAGGGTATGGGAGCCATCCAGTCTCTGTCCTGCCCATTCTCCTTTGCTGCTAAAGCACAAAGCAGCCAAAACCAGGTAAATGAATATGTGAGGCTCTGCTCCAGCAGGTGGGGCTAGACTGGGCTCACAGGATCTGGTCTGATGACCCCACCATGGAGGACTCAATAGGCCCAAATGTTTGATAGGAAAAGCATAATCATGGCTAAGGAATTTAAAACAGAAAATCAGGTTAAGTTTAAGTAGTTCAGGCTAACATCAGCAAAGCCAGCATCTACAACTTTAGTTATAAGCTTCTAAAATGTGAGCAAGACAATTCGTTGCAGTTAAAAACCACACAGAACTTGCTTAGGAAATAGACAATATATTCAGTTCCTTATAGGGCAGCCCTTGGGCAAATCACAACTCCAAGCTCAATTTCCTCATTTGAAATTTATCTGTTTGGGCTCTAAGGGCTGTATGGAAATTCAATGAATTCTAACACTTAGAGCCAGATGTTTGGAAGAAGCAGACAACTGGCTAAATTTACCTTGTACTGGCCAACCAGATGCCAGCCTGGCAGGTCCATGTCCTAGCAGTGGGGTGGTCAGGGACTGTTTGGTCACACATCATCATCCAAGAGATCCAGTCCCTTGACCCTCCATTTAAAATTGAGTCAGATGTTGGCTTTAAAGTTCCCAGAGTCAGCCAAAGAGTATATGGTTAAAAAGCATTCACTGCTGTAGACATCTAACTTAATACGGTTTAAAAGAACATTCTGAGCTAAGTAACTGTTGGAAATTGTGAAGTCAGCACATGGAAACTGGAAGTTTTATGCTTTTATTTTAGGGAATCAACTTCCTGTTTCAGGTAACTGGTACTAAGCTAGGATCTATTTCACTAACTTAGAGGAAAGATCAAAGCGAGGTGGTCAAAATCCTTGACCATTTTTATTGTACTAATGGAATTACCCATATAAAAACAGTTATTTCGTTTAAGTGATATAATGATAAATATTATCTTTTTATATTATCTGGTCTTAGTTTACTGGTATCTGTCACTTTGGCTCTATATACATTATTTAAAAGCAAACTACGAATAGTCTATAATCGAGTTTTTCTACTCATTCACATTCATCTGTCTCTAATTTGGACTAAAGATAAAATTTAACACCAAGATAACAAAAATTAAATGATAACTTTCCATCAACTTAGGACATCATTCCTCCCTCTCCTACAGTCTGAAGGTAAGAACTAAAATACTCCTTTCCCAGTGAAAGTTTGATTTTTAAACTTCATGACCTTCAAGAAAAAAATAAATGACAAGCTTCCTGCCACTGGCAGCTCAAATGCCTGGTATACTGACACCCAGTGTTACTGCTGAGAAGTTACTAAGAGGGATAGTGTGGGGAACAAATCTGACTTAGCAGGTGGTAGCTAAATATCTTTTATACCTCCATATCCTGCAGTGGGCTTATATATTTCAACATGTGACTTTATACCTTCTGTTTTCATTGTGTGTTTAATATATTTAGCAAACATTCAAGTTTCTGTAATAGGGGTTTCTGAGGAATGAAATGAAGGCATATACTCTTGGAAGCTCTAGGGAACAGCAGCAGAGGGTCGCAGCTTAAAGAAGCCCCAAGTGTCACCAGTGCAATCAAGTGGTACCATGACAATAATCACAGCAGGAAAAGAAGAGCCCCAAATTTGGTGGAGAGCAAGGCTGTACCACTGGCTAAAGCAGCAACTGGCAGTGGAGAGCAAAAGTTTCCAAAGCTTATTTTCCCAGCACAACAGGCTGACGCACTAAGAACACAGTATTCCTCTACAGCACAAGAATCATCATCATCTCACAGCAAAAAGGGCTCCCTTAGTTTTCAAGAACAGCATGACTAATAGAAAAAAATCTTGGCCAAGTAAATGAAGAGAAAGGAAACTTACCCGGGGTCAAAAACCCCTGGAGTGCGACAGGTTGGCCCAGAACAGGACTGTAGCATCATTAACCGATAGTTCATCTTTCCTAAAAGCTCTGGGTCTATATTTTTAGCAATGTTAGTGATTTGGTCTGGGTCTGCAGTCAGATTATAGACTTCTACAAACACCTAGAAGAAATGAAAGCATGGAGGAAAGAAAAGAGCAAGGGTTAGATGTGAGAAACACTCTTAACGTGACTTATTTCTAAATGGGAAGGGAAGAGGAAGATAAAAAACCATGGCCGTGGAGACTCAATCTGGTCTCAAGATCCTCAAAGAGCTCACTGTTTCCTTCAGACGAGGGAGCATCTGTTCTGGGGGTTCAGCTGCTTCGGGTCTCCAGCCACATGCTAAAAAGGGGCCCCTGCACAGCCTGTACCTTCAGGCAGAGGCAAGAGGGGGATGGGGAAGAAATACATTATCTTCTGTAATTAAAACAGAACCGAAGGCAGGAACCTGCCATGGCAAGGTCTCAGAAACAAGACTTGGTAATAGAGTTACTAAAGTGAGAGCAAACATTCAAAGGTGATTTTTGCCACAGAATTATAAACTTCAAATGAGAATGGATATGAAAGTACTCTCGCCTGTGTTATACAAATGTTAAGCTTTCCTATTTTAAAAAGTAGCTGTGGATATACTGGGGAAGGATACAGTACTAATTATCATTTCTAACATAAGACAGGTCGAACGGCAGTACTGTTCCCTCTATAATCTGTATGCTGTTCTCCAAATTGGAGTCAAATGTTAGGCTAGAAAGATGGTAGGTAATTTTGCCTATAATGGCTTCAGGCAGCTGCCCTCATACTTATAACTACTTATAAAGTAGTTATCAAACTGATAAACATCATGTGGGAGCAGGAAACAGGAACAGAGTTTGAGGGAAGCTCTCTTGCTTGTTGTCCAAAGTGCTTATAAGCTGCAAATGGAGTGGAGAATGAGTCCATTTCTGAGAAACACAGATGGGCATCTGTTCCAGATGGTCAGATGAGGGTTGCCAGATGGGGCAGGTGTACATATGCTGGTAAACAGTAAGAAACCACAAGGGACTGGAGTCCATGGGATCCTTCAGATAATCCATACCAACCTGTGTAGGCTAAAAACCACCTTCTTCCATGGATGGACTCCTGGGCCTCTGACCCCCACTCTAATCTATTAGAGCAGCACTGGATTATGCTGTGGTGGGAACAGGAGTTTCTGAATACACCAGTTGCTGGTAAGCTTTCTAGGAAACGCTCCAACTCAAGTGAAGTTGAGGTATTTCACTTTCACCCCAAACTACCAGGGAAGTTAACAGACAAAGCATGTATCATTCTGAAAACAAACTGTGCATTTTAACTGTGAATTTGGGTAGTGGTGGGAGTGGAGAAAACCCCATTCAGAAAGATTACAGTTAGAGAAGTGAGACATGGCCTTACAAGTGAAGGAAACCTAAATTAAGTGAATCACAAATGAGAAACACAACCTCTTCCCCAGGGAGCGGCCTTGGAATTGCTCTTCTGCCACCAAGTCCAGCCAACAAAGCACTAGCATGAAAGGAGTGGGGAAGTGCAGGCAGAAATCCCTCTTACCTCCTGGTCATCAAACTCGCAATACTGCAAATTCCACAACGCTGACATTGTCCTCACACAGGCATAGGTGTTGTTATAAGCATCTTCACATACGCAGTCTGGGAAACATTGCTGTAGGGATATTTTAAAAGTTAAAGACAGTTCTTCCATAGTAACAAATACCTAGTTGCCTAGAAGAACAATCAGCTTGGCTCATGCCAGACATGCAATTTAACAGCAATCAGAAAACCTTCCATGGAGAAGCCAATAACTCAAACATAGATGTGAGGTTTTGTTCCTTTGGCTAACTTGATCAAGGTATATGGGTTGTACCATTTGTAGATTGTTGCCATCCTTGTCTGCTAAACTGAAAAGAATTACTTATAATGAGTACCTGTAAAAGGTATGGGTTGGCAAGGAGAAGAAATCAACTCAAATGACTGATTTCTAAGAATGACCAGGAACTGTCACCCTAAAAAGTTGGAGGAAAAGATTAAAATGAGCTTTGTGGAATCATATGCAGGTAAGTTATTTGAGTGTTCTTATCACCAAGTACAACTTAAATCTAACTTATGTCTACCATATTATTGTTATTGCACTTTTGGTTGGTTATTATACTGTAACACTTTGGTGTTAGAAGAATCAATCAACTCCAAATGGAAGCCTATTTTCCCTTCTCCAAAGTGAGGCCAACATGGCTGTTACCCTCTTTGTGACCTGCCCAGCTGCCGACAATTCAAGGCACTCACAATGGCATGGTTACAGGCAGGAACCACATCTTTCTACTGCATGCCCCAGTAATATCCCTAATTTTCAAAAGTGGTACTGTTATTGGGAGGGGTAGAAAAACAGGGGAAGAGGAATTGATAAGGTAAGAACATGGGTGGATACATGCACTTGTTACATAAATTGGAAGAATTAACAGTGCACATTCTGATGACAGGTCGGCAGCATCATTTCCAAGATCACTGGATTTACTTTTGTCCGTCTGCTAACCACCCACAGTCAAGTGACAAAGGAACAGGAGTTAGATGAAAGGTTTTACTACTTGACACATCGAAACCAGCACCTTGCCGTGTTGTCAGTGAGAAAGCTTCTTAAGTCGATTCAACCATTACTCACAGATACGCCAGGACTCAGGGAAGGGCATGTTGGGTCAGTGACGTTACGGCCTTCTCCTTGGTATTCCACCAGGACATCTGATCGCCAGGTCAAGTTACTGGCACCTCTCTAGAAAGAAGAGCAAGCGGAGTTTCTGTGAGGTACATAGACTATGACAAAGATCACAAAGTAACTGACTGCTGAAGGGGACTTGGGAGTCAAAAGTAACTAGACTGTTCATTCAGTAACTAAAGCAAATGACTAAAACAGGTGCATATGAAAGCTACTGAGTTGTATGTTTGGTACTTAAGGGCCTTTACAAATGATGGTCAAATACTTTGAACATTTAATAGTTCCTTCCCAAGGGTACTTCTGTGAATCAGGTCAGGAATGGAACTTGTCAGGGTAGCTAAGCAAGAATCAAACAAAGTCACAGTGTAAGTTGCTGAAAAGTCCAGACTAGAATACATAATATTGTCATATGCTCTATTTAAGAACTGTTTTATGCTCATACTAAGGAACATATAACCTAATAGACGCAAGGGCAATAAAGAAACAAATATTCAATAGACCTGTGTGCTAAGGACTGTAACAGATTCAAAGCACCTCTTGATGGTCAGAATGCAGGTACAGTACATTAACTCACTCTTCAATGTACATTCATGGTGTGGAAGGAAAGAAGTGGCAGCATTTGAAAGCAGCAAGTTTAAGAGAGACACAAATGGTGAAAGGAGAAAGAATCTAGGAATAGGAGCAAGTTTTAGATTAAAGAGCATGAACATAGCAGACCATTTAGTAGAGTGGCTTCCTGAAACCCAGCTTTCAGACAAGGTAACAGGGTGGAGAGGCAGGCTGGCACCACACGGGAAAAGGCCCTGAATATCATGCTGCCTGGGCCTGTCCTATAAAGAACAGCAGGTGATGAGAAACAATAGGTGGTTTTTGAGCAGGGAGGTAACGTAATCAAGGCAGTGATTTAGAAAAGTCAGCCTAGTAGCAGAATCTAGAGAGGGAATGGAGATATAGAAAGACAGGGAGACCAGGTTAGAAGGTATGCTTAAAATGGTCAAAGTCTGATAGGGAGCTTGTTTGAAATGCAGAATCTCAGGTCCTACTCTAGCTCTCACAAGCCAAAGCCTGCATTTTAGTAAGACCTCTGAACAGCACTGCTCTAAAAAAAGTGGTTATTAAAGTGTGGCTCCCAGGACAAGCAGCATCACCTGGAAACTTTTTACAAATGCAAATTCTTAGTTCCTAACATAGGTAGACAGCAACCTGGGTTTTAGCATGTCCCACAGGCATTTCTGGGAAATGCCTGTTTGAGAATCACTGCTCTAAAGAATGCTTAACCTGGGTGAGTATGGTGGGGAATGGGTGAGATAGGAATTATTTCCTAACTTATCGTTAGGAACAATCCTGTGCAGCTCAGGATCTCAGAAATGATGAGTCACTGGAGACTTCAAAAGCTCATGCTGGCTTGGCGCTGCAGCTCACCTGAGGTCAGGAGGTTGAGACCAGCCTGGCCAACGTGGTGAAACCCCATCTCTACTAAAAAATACCAAAAAACCAGCCAGGCGTGGTGGCATGCGCCTGTGGTCCCAGCTACTTGGGAGGCTGAGGCAGAATTGCTTGAACTCAGGTGGCAGAGGTTGTGGTGAGCCGAGATTGCACCACTGCACTTCAGCCTGTGCAACAAAGTGAGACTGTCTCAGGAAAAAAAAAAAAAAAAGCTCCCGGTGCCAAACCTGAGCCACGGAAGCTGGAAGCTGGAAAGTGGAATTGAGTGAACTGTCAGAATTCAGTGAGCTTCAAAATCCCACACTTGAATGTCAAAGTGTCCAGAGGAGAAAAGAGCATCTGAGAAGTGTAGATCAGTGGTTCCTGAACTTTGGGATTTTTGAAGTTCCAGGGAAACTTCAATAATCTCAAGGGATTCTATCTCATGCCAATTAAATCAGAATCTCTAGAGGTGAGGCCCAGGCATTTGTATTTTAGTTTCCAAGTGATTCTGATGTCTGACCAAGTTTGAGACTCATGGTCTGTAGGGGTCATTAAACTTTTTTTTGTAAAAGGCCACAGAGTAAATACTTAAGCTCCTGGCTCTGTCACATCTACTCAGGTAGCAGGAAAGCAGCCATCAACAATACATTAAGTGTGGCTATGTTCTGATACAACTTTATTTACAAAAACAGGGGGTGGGCTAGATTTGGCCCACAGGTTGTAGTCTGCCAACTGCTACTCCAGCAGAACTTTCTGACTAAAATGTTCTCTATCTTTGCTGTTCAATATGATGGCCACTGAGCACATGATGTGCAGCTAGCGCAACTGAAGAACTGAATTTCATTTTTAGTCAATTCACATAAATAGCCACACATGGCTATTTAACTGTTCCAATATATCAGTATTTCATCAGAATAACGTCCAGAAACAAAACATGAACAAGGAAAAGAACCAAGTCTCAAGTGGCACTTCAAGAACTGTGCAGAGAAATTATAAACATAATGATTTTTACCCCTAAAGTGAATCAAGTATTTTTTTTCTAATTAGAAACTTAATAAGGTACACAGTATAAGACTCGTATGAGGCTGGGCGCGGTGGCTCACGCCTATAATCCCAGCACTTTGGGAGGCCGAGAGGGGTGGATCATGAGGTCAAGAGATCGAGACCATCCTGGTCAACATAGTGAAACCCCGTCTCTACTAAAAATACAAAAATTAGCTGGGCATGGTGGTGCACACCTGTAGTCCCAGCTACTCAGGAGGCTGAGGCAGGAGAATTGCTTGAACCCAGGAGGTGGAGGTTGCAGTGAGCCGAGATTGCACCATTGCACTCCAGCCTGGGTAACAAGAGTGAAACTCCGTCTCAAAAAAAAAAAAAAAAGACTCATATGAAGAAAGTTCAAAAGATGTAAAGTTTCCCATAACTGATCTATAGGTTAAATGCAATTCCAATCAAAAGCCAACATTTCTCAGGTAATCTGAAAAGCTGATTCTAAAGTTTATGTGAAGATAGGGGCTAGGATCCCCACCAGAACAATTAGCAGAGAGGTGCACCCATGCAAATAAAGATTTAGTTACACAGCTTTATAAGACAAAATGATATTGGTACAGAGACAGACAGATCCATGGGACAACAAAAGACAACTGATTATCTTTAGAGCAAAAAAAAAAAAAAATTGAATGCCTGACTCATACCTTACAAGAAAATAAATTTTAGATACATCAAGGACTTGGGTATAGGAGGCAGAGCTATAAAACTTTTAGAAGAAAATATAGGAGAACAGTTTTCTGGCTTCAAAGTTTAGAAGCATCTTTATAAATATACAAAGGATGCTAACTGTTAAAAGAAACAATATATACATTTGATTCCTGGAGTGCAGTGGTACAATCTCTGCTCACTACAACCTCCACCTCCTTGGCTCAAGCGATCCTCCTACCTCAGCCTTCTGAGTAGTTGGGAATACAGATGCACACCATCATGCCTGGCTAATTTTCTGTATTTTTTGTAGAGATTGGGTCTTGCTATGTTGCACAGGCTGGTCTTGAAATTCTGGACTCAAGAGATCTGCCTGCCTTGGCCTCCTAAATTGCTGGGATTACAGGCATGAGCCATTGCACCTGGCTCCCATATCTTAATATATGGAAAAGACAAGTCATAAATAAGGAGACTATCATAGGCAAAAATGCAGAGGCATTTCTCAAGAGAAGAAACAAAACGGCATAAATGAAAAGTGATTCCCTGATCAACAACACAATTAAAAAAAAAAAAAAACTGGGCGAAGGATCCCAATATAAACACATCTCCAAAGAAGATATACAAATGGCTGACAAACACATGATGAAATGCTAAACACGAACAGTCAGCAGGGAAATACAAATCAAAATCACAATGAGATACCACTTCACACCTACTAAAATAAAATAGTCACAAAGACAGATGATAGCAAGTGTTGGCTCATGCCCATAATCCCAGCACTTCAGGAGGCTGAGGCGGGAGGATTTTTTTCTTAAAAATCTTCTTGGATAACAAGGGAGGATCCTTTGAGACCAGGAAGACTGAGCAATGCAGGGAAACCTCACTTCTACTAAAAATTTAAAAGAAAAAAAAAAGTAGCCAGACGTGGTGGCTGACAACTGTAGCCCCAGCTATACTAGGGAGGATGAGGTGGAAGGATCCCCTGAACCTGGGAGACTGAGGCTGCAGTGAGCTGTGATGGCCAACACCACACTGCAGCCTGTGCAATAGAGCAAGACCCTATCTCAAAAACATTACAGTTGCATTATTCGTAATAGCCAAAAAGTGGCAACAGCCCAAATATCTGAATGGATAAATAAAATGTGATATATTCACACATGGAATGTTATTTGGCACTAAAACAGAACAAGGTACTGATACACGTTACAATGGAGATGATCCTTGAAAACATTATGCTCAGTGAAAAAACCAGAGGCCACATATTATGTAATTTATGTGAAAAGTTCAGAACAGACAACTCTATACAAACAAAGTAGATTTGTGGTGGGAATGGGAGCAACAGATCTAGTAAATTCCCTGCACCACAATTTAATCAATTCTCTACTAGATCATTTGGGTTTTCAGTTTTGTTCTATTACAGTGACTAATGTGTTTGGGGGTTTAGGGTGATAAAAATGCTCTTAGATTATGGCGATGGTTGTACAACTCTGAATATACCAACAACTATTGGACACTTTAAAAAAAAAAATTATTTATTTTGAGATGGAGTTTCTCACTCTCATTGCCCAGGCTGGAGTGAAATGGTGCTATCTCAGCTCACTGCAACCTCCATCTCCCTGGTTCAAGCGATTCTCCTGCCTCAGCCTCCTGAGTAGCTGGGACTACAGGTGCCTGCCACCATGACCAGCTAGTTTTTTGTATTTTTAGTAGAGACAGGTTTACCATGTTGGCCAGGCTGGTCTCGAACTCCTGACCTCAGGTGATCCACCCACCTTGGCCTCCCAAAGTGCTGGGATTATAGGTGTGAGCCATCACGCCCAGCGGACACTTTAAATGAGTGAATTGGATGGTATGGGAATTAAGCCATTAAAAAATAATTCACGTTATTAATAAACAGATGCACAGTAAGACCAAATGCCATTTTTCACTCACCAGACAGGCAAAAGTTAATTTGTCTGTTTTTGATGTGTGTACTCTGAAGTGGTATGTCTTGTTAAATCAGCTTCCTGATTGGTTATACTGATTGCACTTGTGTGAAAAGTATATAAGTAGTTTCCAAATTCTCAGACTTCTGAAATACTGGTATTTAAAAAATCTTTGCCAGTTCACAGATGAAAAAGGTCTCCTTCAGTTAAGCATTTCTGTGATTAGCACTGAAGTAATCCTTTTGCATTTGTTTTAGCCATTTTTAATTCTTCTGTGAGTTGATTAGCCACTTTTTCTTTTGCCCATTTTCCTACTGGTATATTAATCTTTGCTAAGAACTCATGTATTTGGACTAATGACTCTTTTTTACAATGATACAAATGTGTTCCCAAACTGTCACCTCTCTCTTTATGGCTGGTGTTCTTAGATGAGAGCAAAAGGAAACAGCTCTCAATTTCACATGTGGTCTACTTTTTTCTTTTAGAAAACTCCTTCCCACCACAAGATTTTCTGCTTCTCAAATTTAATAGTATTATTTAATATTTAAATTTTTAAGTCTTTACACAACCCAGAATTTCTTGGCTCAGGCCTGGTTGAGGGCTTTATACTTACCAAAATGGGCAATAAAGACATCCCATCCATCTGTGTCTTATTTAGGTCGTAGCCAGCAATGTCCAAAACAGTAGGACCCAAGTCAATGTTGGCAACCAGCATCTATGAGAATGAAGGAAACACAATCTAGAACACAACTGGTCTCATTTTCCTTTTCTATCTATACTAAAGTTATCTTCCCCCCGCACCCCACCCATGAGACAACAGCACTTACTATTACCTTTTATAGAGCCCATGCTTACTTTAGTCTTACTGTTTCATATGTTCAAATATAACTACAATAACTTCAAATATAAAGGCTTATAAGGCGTGTATACTAGCATATCCTCCTGGGAAGTTATATATTTATTCTACCCATTCTGTTATTGAGCAAAACATTTTTTAAAAACTCCTCTGCGATTGCTTTGAGTTTGTTGTGACTCATGAAAAAAACGTTGGTCTGATTATTTTACACAAAGCATCTTACAACTTGATTATTCAGATTAACTAAATTTGACTTCAAATGAACTCCAGACATTTTGGAAGGCCTCAGAAATGGAATGCTTGACACCAATGAGAATTATCAGCTCTTTATAGCTTCTCAAAGGGACAACACTGCCAAAGTATGTTTGCAACAGGCTGTGAAGGCTGCAGAAAATTTTTTATTTTTTAATTTATTTATTCCAACAATGTAGCAATAAAAGTTTTTTTAATGGCATAAAACTTAGATGTTTACACATTCTAGAAACTAAAGGCATTGTCCTGATTTATGCCTTATTTCCTTGGTTATCAGACTGTTTTCCTTTTGTAAACAATGCCTCTACAGGGTCTAATCCAGAGTAGCCTAATAGAAATATAAAGGGGACCCTATATGTAATTAAAAATTGTCCAATAACCACATTAAAATAAACGCAGGTAAAATTTTATATATTTTATTTAACCCCATATAAAAATACCTGAATATTTCAATATGTAAACAATATTTTTAAAAAATGACATTTAACTTTTTGTGAACCAAGTCTTTGAAATCTGGTGTTTCACAATAATAATACATCTCAGTTTGGACTATCCACATTTCAAGTGCTCAACAGCCACAAGTGGACACTGCAGGCCTACACAGAACTCAAGCGTAGAAGTCACCTGGTCACAGGCTAGAAAAATCTTCAAGTAGTGAAACAACCCACTGGGGGTAACTAACAGGAAGTGAGAAAAACTGGGAAATTTACTGTGCTAAGCATGTGATGTTTATTCTCATTTATTCCTTATCACAGTCCTCAGACACAGTGTTTCCCCCATTTTATACACAAAGAAATGAAACACAAGAAGTCACTGGAGCAGTTAACAGCTTGTAACTGGAAAAGCCATCAGTTACTGACAGGAAATAACAGTCTTTAAGACTGTTGAGAAAACTTAGATCATTTTAGGAGAGGCCAAACAGAGAGATCAAACAAAACAAAACACCCCAACCCTGCCACTTTTAATTTAAAAACAAAACCAAAAGTACAGATAGGGAAGGCAAAAAAAAAAAAAAAATCTTCAGAATATTATTATCAGGGGCCAGGTTTCCTGATGGCCAGGACAGCTCTTGGAGGGCAGAGTGATAAATATCCTGGCTCTCAATCAATTAGTCTAACTCTGCAGCTGTCAGGAATTACCACTCAGGGGCAGACACTTTAGGAGAAAGGCAATCCATATGTTACTGAAAAGGGGAAAAACCTCACATACAAAAACCATGTCTCCTGGGAGGATACAAGATCCACTGTTACAGATAACTTTCCTGGTTTCAAGTCCCCCAGGCAAATTGAGCAGCTTGGAAAACAGTCATCAGGTCTAAGTGTCAATATGGAAGAGATCACAGCAGGAAAGGAAGGTCAAAGGGAGACATCATCTTCAGAATTAGATCAAGACAACAAGACATCCATAGACCCTGAAGTGTCACTAACAGATCTTCAGTGATGCCTGTACCATGAATGAGGTGAAGCCAATTCCTCAGATACTACTATGATGTCCAAGGCACTTTTAAAAGAAAAGAGAAAACATCAAAAAACCCACGGATATAAAATCGTGACTGCTATCTCACCAAAAATTGCAGCATCCACTACCTGTATAATGGGAGACTTGCTCTTTTTTTTGGAGCTGGGGGAAACTCTTTTTGTTTTGTTGTTTTTTTGAAATGGAGTTTTGCTCTTGTCCAGGCTGGAGTGCAATGGCACGATCTTGGTTCACCGAAACCTCTGCCTCCCGGGTTCAAGGGATTACAGGCATGTGCCACCACCCTGGCTAATTTTTTTTTTTTTTTTTTTTTGAGACAGAGACTTGCTCTGTCGCCAGGCTGGAGTGCTGTGGCACCATCTTGGCTCACTGCAGCCTTGACCTCCCAGACTCAACTGATCCTCTGGCCTCAGCATCCTGAGCAGCTGGGACTACAGGTGCACATCATGATGCCCAGCTAATTTTTCTATTTTTTATTTTTAGTAGAGATGGGGTTTCTGCCTTGTTGCCCTGGCTGGTCTCAAACTTCTGAACTCAAGTGATTCACCTGCCTTGGCCTCCCCAAAGTGCTGGGATTATAGGCATGAACCACTGCACCCAGTTGAGGCTCTTTCTAATGGTATTTTGCTCCCTGGAGAGATAAGTTCTAGTATAACTCCAAAGTCACTAAGATTCAGCACAAGTACCATAAGCACAAATCATTCCAGGACTCTTTCTCCCTAGAAATCTATAATTATCACACCCCCTTAAATATAATGGATAAATTCTCTCCCCTTCTAGAATTTTACTTGAATAAGCAGTCAGTCTCAAAATTAGCATATTGTATCAGGAGATGGGATATTTCTAGTGAATGCCAAGTATGAATGAAGAGTTAAAAAGAATTATACCTACCTCTGGTTTTAATATAATCAATAATTTGAATGGATTCACCCATCACTGTGATGACTTTGAGAAACATTAGTTTCAGAGTATTGCTTTTGTCTAGTGTAGACTTAAAAATTCATTTATGGGCCAGGCACACTGGCTCTTGCTGATAATCTCCGCACATTGGGAGGCCAAGGCAGGAGGATCACTTGAGCTCAGGAGGCCAAGGCTGCAGTGAGCCATGTTTGAGCCACCATATTCCAACCTGGGTGACAGAGTGCCTATCTCAAACAAACAAAACTTCATTTATGGATTAGAGCAGAAAAGGCTTTGACAGGACCAAAAGTAATGTTTTTTTTTTGAGACACATTTTTTTGCTCTTTTGCCCAGGCTGGAGTGCAATGGTGTGATCTCGGCTCACTGCAACCTCTGCCTCCGGGGTTCAAGTGATTCTCTTGCCTCAGTTTCCCAAGTAGTTGGGATTACAGGTGCCTACCACCACGACCTACTTATTTTTGTATTTTTAGTAGAGATGAGGTTTCACCACGTTGGCCAGACTGGTTTCAAACTCTTGGCCTCAGATGATCCACCTGCCTTGGCCTCCCAAACTGCTAGGATTACAGGTATGAGCCACCACGCTCAGCCAAAATGATAAATTATTTCATAAATCACACTCCCTCAGGTTGAGAATGTTCTTAGGATTTAAGTATATAAATATCCTAATCAAATGAAAGTCCCTAGAAAACCCTGGGGTAGACTGGCCATGGTAGTTCATGCCTATAACGAGGCAAGGAGGGTTGACTGCTTGAGCCCAGGTGTTCCAGACCAGCCTGGGCAACATAGTGAAACTGCATCTCTACAAACAAAACAAAAATTAGCTGGGCATGGTGGTATGTACCTACAGTCCCAGCTACTTGGGAGGCTGAGGTAGAAGGATCACCTGAGGCGGCAGAGGATGCAGTGAGCCAAGCTTGTTCCACTGCATTCCAGCCTAAGTGACAGATTGAGACCCTGTCTCAAAATACAAAAACAAAATAATTCCTGGGGCTTAATTCAAGGGGTATCATGCATTGAACCTACTTATTCTTGCTCTGAAAGAATGACACTGTTGCATAATTACTGAAAAGAACAAGATGGCAATGAGCTGTCAGAACACATCAGGTTTCCAAACAGACACCCAAACTCTGATGTTGAATCTCTCCAGGGTTATCAAAAAGGCTCCAAGCATACCAGAAAGCATCCCAAATCCATTTAGTGAAAAGCACTGCAACTGCATGAGAAAGTTCAGAATCCTCACATTTTGGTTGCTTCAGCTGCACTTGCCCCTCAGTGCCAGCTTTCCTGACAAGGAAGAAGCTGGGCATCACCTGGTCCCACCCGAAAATGGAGGCTTAATATCCTCTAACTTTCATAAAACTAGGGGAACCAAGGCTTATTTTGTCCAAAGCCAATAGGTGGTCTTCCTGACTCCCAGTTCAGTTCTATTTCCCCGGGACCATGCTGTATCATTTTAGTTTGCCTACTAACCTTTTCCTTTCTATAATTCCTTTTGCAGAACTCCTACCACCAAATCTAAAGCTAGACTAGTCAGAGGAGAAAACGTCAATAGCCAATCTTTGCCATCTACACATACGACCTTGCCCCAGTTCTCCCATACAGCCAACACACAGCTAAGTCTGCCAGTCAGTTAAATGTGCACTGATGTGGCTGTCAAGGCTGTTGACAGCTCAGCTCAGCTCATTATGCCCAACTCACAACCCTGTGCCACTCACACAGAATGGCTGGCACTGAGACAACTGAGCTGCCAACACATGATGCGTCACCCAGCGTCTCTGACATTCTTTGTGCTAGGGGAAAGCTGGGGCATTTCATGCTTCTCAAATTACATCTGTCAATGCAGCAATGTAAAAACATATGGATTCGTGCTGGGCCTGGTGGCTCACTCCTGTAATCCCAGCACTTTGGGAGGCCGAGGCAGGCAGATCATGAGGTCAAGAGATCAAGACCATCCTGGCCAACATAGTGAAACCCGATCTTTACTAAAAATACAAAAGTTAGCTGGGCATGGTGGCGTGCCTGTAGTCCCAGCTACTCAGGAGGCCGAGGCAGGAGAATTGCTTGAACTGGGAAGGCAGAGGTTGCAGTGAGCTGAGATCGCACCACTGCACTCCAGTTTGGATGACAGAGAGACTCTGTCTCAAAAAAACAAAACAAAACAAAACCACATGGATTCTGAGAACGCACAGACTTAATTTTTCAGTCCCTGTTCTGCCACTTTGCAACCTTGGCAAAATCGATTCAACCAACATGGATGTTCCCCAGTGTATGCTAGGGGCTTTTAAGTTTAGATAGTTCCTCTTTTCTAGAACACCCTAGACTAAAAAAGATAAACTCAATAGGGTGTGACAAGTGTGAGGGCAGCTGGGAACATATAAGAAGGGCATCGACCCCATGTGGGAGCAGCAGTTATGAAGTGACTTCCCAGAGGGAGCCCTAAACCAAAGCCCTAAAAGACAATTAAGTTGGCCAGCTGAAGAGGGTACAAGATGGGCATTCCAGAAAGAAGGAGCAGTCTGCTGACACAGTCTCCTCGATCAGTTCCAAACACCAACCTCAAAGGCCAGGAGGTGAGAGAGAAGGTGCACTTAGGAAGGACAAGTAGTTCAGTACAACTGCTACCTTCCATCTGTCGAACAAGCCTAGCTTATTCCTACATCTGGGCCTTCGCGTTTACCGTCCTGCTCAGGACGCTCTTCCCACGGATCTCTGCATGGCTAAATCCTTCTTAATATCCGTGTCTGCTCAAATGCTTCAGAGGCTTTCACTGACCACTGTAGCTTAAGTATCTGGTGCTCCCTGACACAGGGATTTAAGAACTGATCTTGTTTGCTTGCTCCTTGCCATATGCAAGGCTCCTTGGTGTACTGTGCTGGCAAAGAAGGTAAAACTTGTTGACTGAGCTATAATATAATGGTTAAGTATATAGACTTTGGAGCCAGACTGCCCCAGTTCAAATGTAGGGCTCTGCTACTTTTTAACTGTGTGATCATCTTTTCTGCTTCAGTTTCCTCAACTGCAAAATAGGGTAAGAGTACCCCTATCTCATAAACTGTGAGGACTGAGTGAGCTGATTCAGGTAATACACTTAGAATAGCACCTGTCACATACTAAACATTCAATAAATATTAGCCATATTGTTCAAATGGCTTCTTAGGAACAAGACTTCATTTAGATTGCTTAGAGAAGGTGAAGTTTCTGATTTTTAACATTTAAATAGCAATATTAAAGGAAAAAAGGAACCATTTTTTCCACAGGCAGCTGGCCGACACATTTCACTATGATCTCATTCAGCCTCCTTCCCTACGCTGGTTATATGTGGGCTGGGGGAGCCCTGCTCCTAAAAACAGAACATAAACTGCTGACATGTTCTCCTCAATCAGTTCCAAACACCAACCTCAGGAAAACACTTTTAAGATTTAACGATCTTCCAAACTTGCGTATCTCCTTTGACAGACGAAGCCTGCTTAGAAGGCACTGAAATTTGTAGGGAAAAGTAACTAGCTAGGGAATGTGGGTCTTAAGAGAAAAACACAAAAGGTAATTATGAAGACCATTTCACCCTTCCCAGAGAATTTTAATTGCAAAAGGAAATAAGTGAAAAACAGACGTTTAAACAAGTAAACATTAAGCTCCAAAATGAAACTAAAGTACCCAATATACCCAGAAAGTCTGGCCCATTTAAAAATCCGCTTTTTCATTTTAGCTTAAAGTGTATATTTGTTCATCATCTTTGGTCTCACCGAACTGGGACTGAAGCTGAAATTGTGATATTGGGAAGGAGAGAAGACATAGCTGGTAGAGCCTGTCAATGCTTATCTCCTGAGTTTTGGAGGACAGTGTTTTAGATGAAGGTCCTCACGATCGCTAGGAACAAAGTGCCTCAGTGTTAGGTACCACGTTTGGAAAAAGATACTGAAAGCAAATGGGAACAACAACAGTGTGGCATATGATGGCAGTTCTAGGAGAGAGAACCAGGAAAGCAACAAAGCATTTGTAAGGAAGAGTCCAGAACAGGCAAAGACTAATTCCCAGAATACATGTTTTTGATAGCCTTATATTCAAAAGCGAGGTCAGGCCAGCAACAGACATCACCTGGGAGCTGGTCAGAAATGGAGAAGCAGAATCTGCATTTTAACCAGATCCTCAGGGGATTCACATACACAGAAAAGCCTGAGGAGCTCTGCTCTACAAGGCAGTGGGTGCCAAACCAGGCTGCCTCTCAGAATCATCTGTAAACTTAAAAAAGAAAAATGGCAGATGCTGGGTCCCTCTAGACCAAGTGAGTCAATCACACTCTTTCTGGATACTGCCCAAGCCTGTACCATTTTTCTTCTTCAGTTTCAGAGGGCAATTTTGATGCATATCTTCTGTTGAGAGTCACTGCTTCAGAATGAAGTAAAGCTCTAGTCTCAAAAGACAAATAAAAGCTATGCATCCTAATGGGACATGTATATATGGGGTGAAAATACAGATAATGGAGAACAGTTGCAAGTTAAGGGAAAAAAAAAAAAAAGAAATCATTGTTTCCACTTAAAAGCTCTTCTGCTGCTCAGCCTTCGCCCTAGTGGGAAGAGGAACCTGACCAATCTTCTCTCAGGAGGAAACACCTTATTTTTTCAGGCAAGCACCTACCTGTCCACAGCACCGGCTTGTCAGGCACCTACCTTGCTTGTCTGATTTGGTTTGATCCCAGGCCCTCGAACCAACAGTGGAACTTTGATGTCAAACTCATACAGCTGTCTCTTGTCTATTGGCAAGGAAAACTGTCCTGAAAACAAAACACACAAGGTAAAGGTGGAGCCAAGACAGGAGCCTTGCTCATATTATGTTTCACTCATTTAATCCATTGCAAAAACTAAAACAACTTTGTTCTACTGATTCTGGTGTTTTAATAGAAAGCTGAAATTTGCCTGGGTCTCTTGTTACTACAAGGCAGGAAGACGACGAATTCATCTTCTCTAAATAAATGACTACAAGGGACTCCCTGGCTTATGATAGGATAAAATGAGCAAAAATAATGACAGGAAAGTATTGAAACAGAAATACATAAAAATTTATGCATGCTACTCAGCCTCATCACAACTGAATGAGGTTTACTCCAAAAACTGTCAAACGAACAAAAACACCTATCCTGTGTTTCCTGAATGAACTGCATCTCAAGATCACCAAATAATTGATAAGGGGAAATTCTTCCCTGAGGAATTCCAGCTAATAAATACAAAAGAAAGGATAGAATTACAAAATCGACATTTTGCAACTTCTGAGGAAATAATGGATTTTGGCAACAATCATCAATGGAACAAGAGAAAAGCTCATAGCAACAGCTCAGGCTGAATCACCTGATCCATCAATCAACACCAGCACCCCCAAAACAGTGCAACCAGACACCACAGACCTCATGACATGATGCAATAGGAAGTCAGCAGCAGGCAAGGATGCACAGTCATCTGAAAATGTGAATTTCTATCAAGTCCCTAATCTAACTACCAATCTATAGGAAATGCTGAGCAGAGATGAACATGGCACTATAAAACTGCATTTAGCCAAATTCAGAATGTGAGACATGCTGATGGACAAAAGACCCACTTCTCCCTATAAATTTGTGGCAAATGACAGTTAGGAGACATAAGAACTAAAGGTAGTATGTGGACTTTCTCTGCATCTTTTTTTTTTTTTTTTTTTTTTGAGACAGAGGCTCGCTCTGTCACCCAGGCTGGAGTGCAGTGTCTGGGGTTCAAGTGATTCTCCTGCCTCAGCCTTCCAAGTAGCTGGGACTATAAATGCATGCCACCAAGCCCAGCTAGTTTTTGTATTTTTAGTAAAGATGGGGTTTTGTTATGTTGGCCAGGCTGATTTCAAACTCCTGACCCCAGGTGATCTACCTGCCTCGGCCTCCAAAAATGCTGGGATTACAGAAGTGAGCCACCGCGCCAGCCGTCTGCATCTTGATACATAATAACCAGAGTCAAATGCTTAATCAGGTATTGAAGCCTGGAATCATGTGTATGGGAGTTGCTTCAAAACCTTCTAGTAACAAAAGAAAAACACAAGGAGAGTAGGAAGAATTCAAAAGACTGGCCACATGCAGCTGAAAATCTAAGCCAGACACTATTTTACTACTCTCTACTTTGAGTGTTTAAAAATATTCATAGGCCGGGCAAGGTGGCTCACGTCTGTACTTCCAGCACTTTGGGAGGCGAGGCAGGCAGATTACCTGAGGTCAGGAGTTCAAGACCAGCCTGGTCAGCATAGCAAAACCCCATTTCTACTAAAAATACAAAAAGTAGCTGGGTGTGGTGGTGTGCGCCTGTGGCCCCATCTACTCGGGAGGCTCAAGCAGGAGAATCGCTTGAATCTGGGAGGTGATAGGTTGCAGTGAGCCAAGATCACACCACTGCACTCTGGCCTGGGCGACAGAGCGAGATTCTGTCTGAACAACAAAAAACCACAATAATGTATTAAATGCCTAAGTGATCTCCTCCTATGCAAGGAAGTCTCAAGTGAATCTCATTCAAGTGGACATTTATATATGTGGAAAGAGAAAACGTCTGCTTTTAACAACAGAACGTCCAAGTAGAAAGCATGAAAGTCAAGGACACAGAGCTGACTCATCCTACAGATTTTGAAATAACAAAAACACCCAAAAAACAAATTCCATGATGGGCAAGATAGAGTTTTCCTCACAAGACAACCTTCTCTTGGTCTTCCTGTCATAAATGTCTTCCATACGGCCTGCCTCCAACCCATCAAGCTCACACTCTGCTCCCACTCCTAGAACACCATTGTCATCTTGCATGTGAAACAGCAAATAATGAAACCTGGTTTCTCCATGTGGGAATGATGTGGTGCTCTAACTGGAGGGGTCCTGAGGGCAAGACCCTCCCTCTGGCAGGTTCACAGTTATAGAAAGACTAGAACTCCCTGCCAGGGCTGATTGGGTGAAAAAGGAAAGACATGTTCTCAAAGATCACAGCAGTGTCTACCCCTGCCTCTGACCTGTGTGATAGCCATTGTCTGAGGTATAGAAGATGTATGTGTTGTTCAGCTCCCCAGTGAACTCCAATCTCTTGATCAGTTTCTCCACAAGGTCATCAACTGAGAGGAGAGTTTGCCACCTAGATGTGAACAGAAGGTAGAAATGGGACTTCAGGGTCAATGACTGAGGTATCACTATCTTGCCAAAACAAACAAACAAACAAATAAACAAAAAACCAAAGACATCCTGTTTAAAAACAACAAAAAAAAACACAAAACCCCTAACTACTCTCCCCAAAAACTCAAATCCCCAATTTCTACTCCCTAGACCTTCCCATTGTAGCAGATTGGAAAATTCCAAAACATAAGTAATTCCAACGTTAATTGTTTCCAAATAAATAAACTCATTTAAAAATAACCAGTTAGCTTTACTTTTTATTGCCAATGGTGATGAGAGTAGAAACAATCAGAAGGGACAGTTGCCCATTCTCGGTACTGTACTACAGATTAATTCAGATAGGTCTGTGTTACAAAAAAGCTTAATATGTTTGAACTAGGAGTTGGAAAACTATGACTCATGGGCCACGGCTTGCCCACTGTCTGTTTTTATAAAGTTTTATTGGACCACAACCACGCTCATTCATTTACATATTATCCAGGGCTGCTTTTGTGCTACAATAGCAGAGCTGAGTAGTTGTGACAGAATGTGCAACTTGTGAGCCATCAATAGTTACTATCTGGCCCTTTACAGAAAAAGTTTGCTTGCCCCTAGTCTAAACACTTCCTAAGTAATGGGTTTTTAAAAATTGACTTAAGAGAATTTCTTGAAAATTCCAAATGGCAAAGGTAAATATTTTGATCTTGTCTAAGCTTTTGGGTCATTTGTCACAGACGACAATGGGCTCTCTCGCCCAAGTGACCTTTTCTTTAAACTAGGAGAAAAAAATCCTACCACATGGTTCAAGTTTGCAATATTTTTGCCAAGTCCTGAAAATGGATGGTCTAATTAGTACTGGGGTCCAAAGTCCACCTCATTCACTTGAGTGTAAAGGAATCTCTCTGCTTCTGGTGCCCCACTGAAGCCTCTCTCCCAATGACTTGCTTCCCTCCATTTTTGTTTCAGAGACAACAATGTGGTGTGGTCCCCTCTGTGTGAGCTGATGTGTAGGGTCCTTAAAACCACTCAGATTGTTAAGTAGCAGCAGCTCTTACCTTTTCCTAAATGCATTATCCAAAAACTGTATTGAAGAATTAGTCATTGGAGTCTTGGCTTGCCTAATTAACCAGTGCTTGTTCTAAAATTTAGAAGAAAAAGAAAATGTTAACACCAAGTCACCATAGTAAACTATCGGATTGCTCGAGTAGATAATAAATAGAATAATTTCACTCTTACTTAAGCAAGAAGAAACTAACTGGAACCTGTTTAAGCAACTTCAGACTTTCTCTCCCTTCCTATGTTCCTAAAATAGAAATTTCTGCAGATTAACTCAATCTCTTATTCTTCAGCTTCCCAGCACCTCCCAAACCATAAAAGGTCTTGGCTCCTCTGTTAGCAGCATAAGGATGTTTTAGAGAATGTCACTGGGAAACTACTGGCTAAAACGAGATTACATTTACAACTCTGATCATATGCCTTTGGTCTACTACAGTTACAAAATGGGCAAATAACTTTACCTTCCTCTAAGATGCCTTTTTTGAGGCAGAGTCGGAGGTTGCAGTGAGCTGAGATCGCGCCACTGCACTCCAGCCAAAGCCTGAGCTGGAGTGCATGGCATGATCTCAGCTCACTGCAACCTCTGTCTCCCGGTTCACGTGATGTTCATGCCTCAGTCACTGAGTAGCTGGGATTATAGGCATGTACCACTATGCCTGGCTAATTTTTGTATTTCAGTAGAGATGGGGTTTCGTCATGTTTGCCAGGCTGGTCTTGAACTCCTGGCCTCAAGTGATCCTCTTGCCTTGGCCTCCCAAAGTCCTGGGATTACAGGCATAAGCCACCATACCTGGTCTACCTTCCTCTAAGTTTTGCCTAGCCAAGATATCGATCACCCTAAATCCTTAAAAAATCTTATCACAGCAATTTCCTAAAACTTCAAGTCTAAATCCGGAGGGTCCTTCTATTTACATAAAAAGGGCCATTTTTTTTTTTTTTTTTTGAGACGGGGTTTCACCATATTGGTCAGGCTGGTCTCGAACTCCTGACCTCAGGTGATCCGCCCACCTCAGCCTCCCAAAGTGCTGGGACTACAGGTGCGAACCACCATGCCTGGCCTAAGAGCCATATTTCTTAAACAAAAACATCCCCATATGCTATTAATTCTCTCTTCTCTATTTGTAAAACTCTAAGCCACCATATCTCAAACTATGGTCCTCAAAGTGTTCTTTAATTATTAAGCTTGAGAAATGCTATATAGCATATCCTCCTGCTAGAAATTTACATTCGATCATGAATAACTCTGAGAAGTCCTGTAGCAGAGTGACTTATTTAACTCAAAGTTTCCAAACGTACTTGACCACGGGAACTTTTTATTAACTTCTTTTGGAACACAGATTGAGAATGGTCCTCTAATTTAAAACCCAGTTCACTCAGCTTTAAAATTTTTATTTAACAAGCACATGCCTATAATGTGCCAGGCAATATGCTAGTTGTTTCTATGTACTTGAATTCATAAAATAGTTCCATAAGGGATCAAGATCTCCCATTTCAGATGAAAAAAATGAAGTTAAGCATCTTGCTCATGGTCAGAACTGAGCTAGAAAAGTGGCAGTTCTGGGTTTAGGACTCATTCTTTCTACAACAAGCAATTACAATTTCTGGGTAACAGAACTGAAGCAATAGAGGCTTTCTGTCTTTGAACCAGGGAACTGCCTATACCTCAAGCCAAGGGAAGTATAAGTAATTGGCACATGAGGCAAATATGTGAGTTGTTGTGGCTTTTAATTATGTCACCTGCTCTGGTTCATTTTTCCATTCAACTTCCCTTTCCAACCATATTGCTCTGTGCCACCCCTTCTTCCCATGCCTCAAGGCTAGTGAGGGCCACCAGGAGGTTGGTGTAGTCCCAGCTATGCCAGGAGGGAGGAGATCCAGCACAGAGGTTACCAGGAGAGCCCAAGTGATATACTCCTATAATTGGGAAAGATGGCATTCTTTACCATTCCTGTCAACTCTGTAGCTGCTCACTGGATGGGTAGCAGGAACTTTACCTGTACTTGCAATGCAAGTTTATACTATCTGTTTTACTAGGGACAGGTACAATTACTTCTAAAAGATTGTGAAGAAAAACTCACTATATGGCTTAAAGGCTTCCTGACAAGTATATCATACAGCTAATCATACTGGGTATGGCTGAATACAAGGGTTAGGAGAAGCTACCGTTCCATGGATGTTGAAGTTCTTGTTTCTTGGTGCAAAGACGCTCTGGAAAGCCTTCTGGTACTGAGGTGCAGCTGTCCAAGGTGAATGAGGCGCTGGAGTGGCGATCATCATGAAGAAGGGCTCAAAGTTGGATTTGTAGTTCAGGAAGTCCAAGGAGACATTAGCCTGACACATATAAAGATTTGTCATCTCTTATCTTACCTAAAAGATGAGTATTTAATAGATAAATGTCCCCTAGTAAGCAGACAGTACAGGGTCATATTAGCTCTTAATCAATCTTAGCATATGATCTTATGTCATAGCCATTTGCAAGCATATTGTTGGAACAAATATATTTGGTTTTTAGGCAACATTTTAAAAACTGAGAAGGATACCAACATAAGGCGGCAATTAAGGTCTTGATGATTTTATATGACCTGGAAATCATGTCTCCCACAAAGAAGGAAAACAGTAACTTGGCTATTTTAGTATTAACTTACACTAATGGAGACTATGGTATCTACATGTGATGCCTTAAAAAATGTAAAAGGAGAGTCAAAACAGTGGGAAAGGTAGATTAAGTTACCTTAACCTTATGAAAATATGTATAAAGTAGATGTCATAAATTATGCACTTAAGTAGCTAAGCGAATAATATTAGATTCAAATACATCCCACTAGGGCTTTAATTTACATGGACTTACATTTTTCCTTTGCTTATCAGGAGATACTTTATGAAAAGGAAAGCATGCTACATACATGTTGTTTTTCATTGTTCTGAAATAATTTCATTTATTCCCAACACTAACTCAAAAGACACTGACTATATCTATCTCCTATAGTCCCTCCATCCACCTTTCACTCCAGTACTATCAGGTTCCTTGTGGTTTGTCAAATATGCCCGGCACACTCCTGCCTCAGGGCCCTCCCACTTACTGTTCCCTGACTCTGTGGCACTCTTCCCCCTGATCTATACAGCTCATTTTCACCTCCTTCCAGTTTCTGCTTAAATGTTATCTAAGTAACCTCATACCCTAACTTATTTCTCTAACTGATGACCATCTAATGAGGCAACACATAAGACTGCGAGAGTGTGTGTGTGTGAATAAAATTACCTTCCACAGAAGCAGGGACTTTGCTTCATTTACTGCTGAAGACTCACTATACTAGGTGCTGAACTATTGAGAGAATGAATATATAATACTATGGAAGACTGCCGTTAGACATGCCTCAGAACAGGAAAGTCCCAATTTCACCTGCTTTCAGTAATTTTTATATATAAATACCCAATGCCCAAATAAATCCAATATCCCTATTCCTCCACCCTCATAATGGGGCCTGTGAAGCTGCCATCTTGTAGCTTATGAATAAAACTGGGGTCAAGAGTAGGAACCCTTACAAAGTAAAACCTCTACAAAGTAGTCTCTATAGTCAAAGAGATTAACCTTTGGAAAGGGATTTGTTGCTGGAATTTCAAGAGCATTAGATCTGAGCCTGGCCTATACACAAAGAAAATACCCTCAGGAGTTTGTAATTAGCTGGAAATACTCTTGGGCAGTTAGACCAAGTTACTGTGCATTTACATGACCCAACACAAACAAAGATGGGTTTTCTAGGCAGAGTCTTCAATCAAATGTGAGCCAACTCTGTAAGGACAGAGCTACAAAGCTTCTGCAACTCACCAAAACATCTGTCAGGTAGTCCACACTATAGTTTTCACCATGCTTCCGTGCCTTTCCGTTGATAGAGAGGGTGTAATTATAATACTTAGAATTCTTTTCCTATTAAAAAGAGGAAAGTCAAATTTGTTATGAGGTCAGTGCACAAAGTGGAAGTCTGAATCCATGCTGTGCTAAAACTATACTCTGAGCAGTGGTAAGACATGAAAAAGATAATTACTTGAGTCAATACTGAATTGGATTTTTTTGACTAGGCTTTTATTAAAGACTAGCAGTTTCAATTATATGCTCTAGTTTAAAAGCCAGAAGTAGATCAGGTAGAAAAGCAAACTACTTTGCTAAACCTTGTACGATGCAGGAAAAACATCCCAGAAAGGAGTGACTCATAAGCCAACAGACCTTTTTTTTTTTTTTTTTAAAGAGACAGTGTCTCTCTTTGTCACCCAGACTGGAATGCAGTGGCACAGTCATAGCTCACTGCAGCCTCAAATTCCTGGGCTCAAGTGATCTTCTCGCCTCAGCCTTCCGAGTAGCTGGGACTACAGGTATGTGTCCACACCCAGCTAATTTTAAAATTTTCTGTTGAGATGGGGTCTCACCATTTTGCCCAGTCTGGTCTCGAGCTCCTGAACTCAAGGTGATCCTCCTGTCTCTGCCTCCCAAAGTGTTGGGATTCTAGGCATGAGCCACTACACCTGGTCACAGGTCAATATACTTTAAAGTTTTAAAATAACTAATTGTAAAAGCAAATCAAGTAATATCAATGTCAGAGCTAAATTATTCTGCATCTGTAGGGCTGCATATAATTGTCATTAACTTCAATAATCACTCACCAAGGCATACCAGTAACTCCAGCCCAGAGGAACATGTTCTAGTCCACCTGCATCTGGGGCTCCATACTGAAAAGCAAGACAAGTAGGGACAATTACAAGTCCTTAGATATGACCAGATCAGAAAGAAATAGGAAATTTTTAGGATTTTTTTTTTTTTAGTAGAGACAGGGTTTCTCTGTGTTGGTCAGGCTGCTCTTGAACTCCTGACCTCAGGTGATCCACTTGCTTTGGCCTCCCAAAGTGCTGGGATTACAGGCGTTGGCCACTGCACCTGGCCTAGAATCTTTTTAGACCAAAGCCTGAAACACAGTAGGTGCTTAATTTCCCCAAATATAGACACTAGTCCAAAATAAACTCTAATAATCCTAGGAACGTCTAAAGCAGGAGTTGGCAGACTACAGCCAGTGAGCCAAATCTGGCCTGATGACTTTTTTATGGACAGCAAGCTAAGAATTTGTTTTAACAATTTAAAAATATAAAAGTTAATCAAAATAATATTTGTGAAATGTGACAATTATATAAAATTCAAATTTCAATAATGATAAAGAGTTTTATTGTATTACACAGTGTCTGTGGCTGCTTTCACGCTATAGTGGCAGAGCTGAATAGTAGCAACAGAGATATACGGCCTGCAATGCCCGAAATGTTTACTATCTGACCCACTACAGTAAAAGTCCACATAGCCTACCCCACATAGCCTATTCATGGGATGAATGCTGAGCGGCTGATAGCACAGACTGAATAGTACAACTGACCCTAAGCAGCCCAAATAATCAGACTATGAGCTATCAATTTATTGTATGTTGAACATCCCAAATCTGAAAATCTAAAACTTTTTGGATGCCAATATGATACTCAAAGGAAATGTTCACTGGAGCACTTCAGATTTTTGGATTTGGACTGCTCAGCCAGTAAGTATCATGCAAATATTCCAAAATCCAAAACACCCGAAATGCAAAACACTTCTGGTCCCAAACATTTTGGATAAGGGATAATCTGTATTTCAGTTGCCCTGCAAATGAAACCCACTTTTAGAGTTTGATTTGTCTGATGAGATGAATAAAATAAAGAAACCACAGAATTATCCCACTTTATCTTTACAAGGTTTAATGCCACCCGATTTAAGGCAGAACTTAATCCCTGAAAACAAAATCTTTCTACTTTAACAGTCTCTCCCAATTTTATATACACATCGGATGACCCTCAATATGCAAAGTAGTGTAAGTTCTCTTTATGACCCATAGCCCCAAGCAAATGACCCAGTATCCACAGTTCCTGTTTCTCATGATCCTTTTCAAACTGACTCATCTTCCTGCATACTTACAAGGTTGCAGATTCCCCCAATTACTTGGGAGAGGGGAGAATTAACAGAAAATTCAGATATCAAGATCTCTAGTAACTACAGATAAAGAGTATAAGTACATCTTCTCTTTGTCTTGAACCCCCAGTTTAACTCTAAGAGCTAACCCCAAACAGTCTCAAACATACTATTTCCTTTCAGCTTGGACTTTGGGTAAAAGCTAAGGCCAATGTGTGAATGTGGGCCCATGGAATCTGGCCTCAACAGTTCACCACAAGTTATCTCTCCATCCAGGTCTAGGAAGCTGGTGCACCAGCTGCTGGTCATACACTTTAATGACCTGCACACCCGACTCTGGGTACTTTCTCTTTATCACTAATCTCTCCACATTTAGTTGCCACTTTTCACATTAGAAAATGAGTTAAGCATTAAGTTGTTATAATTCAGAAAAGATTCTAAGAAATCTGAGGAAAGATTCTAAGAGGAAATCAGCCTTAGATACTGATAATGGGGAAATGCAAAAACAAAGATATCATGACAGCCACATGACAAGCAGAATTCCTGAGGAAAAAAGGGAAGATGCATCAGACAGCAGCAGTCTTAGAACAATTTTTAATTACATGCTCCTGGGACTACTGAAAGGAAAAATAAGGACACAAATCAAGTAAACATGTACATATGTACTTACATGAACATACTCCTTGTTCTTGTTTAATGGGCAGATTCACAGAAAACAATGTACATCAAAAAATCCTTTAATATTGTTACTAACAAAATTAACATGAATTACAGTCACATTTTAAATGCTATTGTAAAAAAAAAAGAAAGAGATCATTCAACATACCTCATTTAAATATTTCCCTGCAAAAAAGGTTTGGTAACCACACATTGATCTGAGAATTGCTGGGAAAGTGTTTGGTTCCTGGATCTTCTGCCAGGACTTACTACTGCAGTTCCCCTCTAGAGTGTTGTTCACAACGTGATGATTATGTGGGTACTTTCCTGTCAGGATACTGGCTCTGCTGGGGCAGCAGAGAGCACTTGGCACATACTACAGAGGAAAGGAAGCAAAAAGGACAAAGTCACACAAGAAAGATGGACTTCTCATCACTGCTAAAGTGAGTAAAGAAAAGCTCCTTAATACTCTAACTTCAAATATGTAGTTTCTCATGGAATTTTTTTTTTCTACACATGACATACTTGATGAGGGCTGCTTTAAGTCACATAGTGTAGACATTAAAGCAGAGAGAACAAACTGAGAAAACAGATTTCTTTTTCAATTCATTTCATTCTGTAGGATAACAGTAATTCTAGTCTCATCTGCCATAGAGATAGGGTTTGGTTTGGTTTTGTTTCTGAGGCAAGATCTCACTCTGTCGTCCAGGTTGGAGTGCAGTGGCACAAGCGCAGTTCACTGCAGCCTTGACCTCCTGATGCAAGTGATCCTCCCACCTCAGCCTCTCAAATAGCTTGGAGTATAGGAGTGTGCCACCACTCCTGGCTAATTTTTTAAATTTATTTTTTATTTATAGAGACAACGTTCTTACTGTGTTGTCCAAGCTCATCTCAAACTCCTGGATTCAAGTGATCCTTCCACTTTGGCCTCCCAAAGTGCTGGGATTATAGGTGTGAGCCACTGCACCCAGCCAGAAATATTATTTATACACAAGGAGCACAGCATGGTGAGAGATGGGTCTTAACCAAACACAAATAATACTACTTGGATCTAATTGAGACACAGTTGTTCATTTGCAGGCTGATCCACAGCTTTATACATTTCCTGTATCACTTTATACAGGAAAAAAAAAGTTTTTCCTACTGTAATTATATTCCCATTAGCTACTGTCAGCAACATATTTTCCCCATTCTACCCAATCATACTGGTACAAATCACCAAGCCACTTCATAGAAAGGTAGTACTAGCTTATACTTGCACCAGCAGGGAAAGGCCATTCGAGCACATGCTTATGCCAAAATTGGGTATTATCTTTTTAAATATTTGCAATTTTTTCCACCTTTCAAGTTAGATTTGGCATTTTTAAATAATAGTGAGGATGAACATTCTCCACATGTACTGACTGTGTTTATGTGAATGGTTTGTTCATATGCTTTGCTCATTTTTTTCCTCCTGGCTGCTGGCCTCTTGCTACATAAGATTTAAGTTAAGGAAGGATTCAGTCATGTTACAAATACTTCCCATTTTTACTTTTGCCTTTTAATTTTATTAGATGTTTGACTTCTTAAATTTAAATTTGCAACTCCTAACTCTTGTTTTTTGATCAATTTTATGGTCAGTACACAGTTTATCTTAATATTACATTTTAGCATCTGGTAGAACAATTTCTCTTTTTTTTTTTTCTTTTTGGAGACAGAGTCTTACTCTGTCACCCAGGATGAAGTATACTGGTCAATCTCAGCTCACTGTAACCTCCGCCACCTCAGGGTTAAGCAATCCTCCCACCCCAACTTCCCAAAGTAGATGGGACCACAGACATGCACCACCATTTAAGTATTTTTATAGATACAGGGTCTTGCCATGTTGCGCAGGCTGGTCCCAAACTCCTGAGCTCAAGCAATTCACCTGATCTCAGCCTCCCAATGTGCTGGGATTACAAGCATGAGCCACTGTAATTTCAAAAAAAAATTACCTTAATTATTCTATTTATTATTCCAGGTAACTTTTGGAATCACTTGAGTCTAAAATAATCTTGATAGAATTACAACTAGAATAAATATATTATATAATATTGTGTCTTAGCTGAGCACAGTGGCTCACACCTGTAATCCAAGCTATTTGGGAAGCTGAAGCAGAGGATCATTTGAGGCCAGGAGTTCGAGACCAGCCTGGGCAACAAAGCAAGACTTTGTCTCTAAAAAAAAAAAAAAAAAGTGAAAAAAAATTAGCTGAGTGTGGTGATGCATGCCTATAGTCCCAGTTACTTGGGAAGCTGAGGTGGGAGAATCATCTGAGCCCAGGAGTTTGAGTTCAAGTCTTCAGTGAGCTATGACACTGCACTCCAACATGCGTGATAGAATGAGACCCTGTCTCAAAAAAAAAGGAAGAAATGAAATGTATGTAAAATGATGTGCATATCTATGTATCAAATATTTTTTATCTTACCACTCACATCGTTTTGTAACTTAACTTACATAGGTCATAGCCATTTCTGGCCCCAACCAGTTATTCTTAGAAAGTTCATAAATTATGAATGAGGCAGGGCATGGCAGCTCACATCTGTAATCCTAGCACTTTGGGAGGCCGAGGTAGGAGGATCACTTGAGCTCAGGAGTTCCAGACCAGCCTGGGCTACACAGTATGATCTTGTCTCTATCTTTATATGAAAGAAAAATAAATAATTATGAATGAAATATTTTCTTTGTCCTCCATCTTCTATTTTTCTAACTGATCACATGGAAGAAAGTTATTAATTTTTATTTTTTCATTTTTATCTTGAATTCTAGTGGTTTTATGTTTTTCAGTAATTCTCCTGTTTCCTAGATAGAAAATCCAAACAAGCAGAAATAATTTTTCCAATATTTTTACCTCTGATTTCCATAAGACTTAATGGCAATGACTAGACAGTCCGGAATAACATTAAATGGAGCCCTTGTTTTATCCCTAACTGCAATTGCCCTGAGTCTTTCACCTTATATATTCCTTTGAAATATTTATCATAGTCAGGAAGTATTCTTACGATAGCTTAATATGTTACCAGGAAAAGATGCTAAAATTTCAGAGTACTTTCAAGTATCCATTAGGAAGAACATTCAATTTTCCTTCTTTCAATCATTTATATCATGTCGATAGACATATAATAACCAACAACATGTAGTATTTACTATAATAAGTCAGGCGTTGGCTGGGCATGGTGGCTCACACCTGTAATCCTAGCACTTTGGGAGGCTGAGGCGGGTGGATCACTTGAGGTCAGAAGTTCAAGACCAGCCTGGCTAACATGGTGCAAATCCATCTCTACAAAAAACATAAAAAATTAGCTGGGCATAGTGGTAGGCACCTGTAATACCAGCTACCTGGAAGGCTGAGGCAGGAGAATTGCTTGACCCCAGGAGATGGAGGTTGCAGTGAGTCGAAATTGCACCACTGTACTCCAGCCTGGGCGACAAAGTGAGAATTCGTCTCAAAAAAAAAAAAAAAAAAGAAGTCAGTGCTCTACACATATTCACTCAACCTCACAACAACTCTGAAGGAGATTTTGGTACTTCCTTTTATAAATGGGGAGGAAAAGGGCCAGAGAGTTTAAATAATTTGTCCAAGGTCACGCTGCTAGACAATAGAGAGAGGGTATTCCAGACTAGGTAGTTTGGCTCCAGAGTCTGAGCACTTCAACATAACACTATGCTACTGTTCAAGGGATTTCCTGATAGTATGCTACCCTTACATTCCTAGACTACCATTCACTTTGTTATGTACATGGTTGAAAATCAATTGTTGATATTTTGTTTTAAATCTTTGCATCTATATTTATGGTGTGTGTGTGTGTGTTGCTGTTTGTCAGTTGGTTATCAGGATTAATTGGGTTTTTACCATAGAAAAGATAACACAGCATACGTATTAATTGATTTTTTACAATCCATTTTCAAACCTCAAATGGTGAAGTTTAAAATAAAATTCTCTAGTTCTGAGACTGGCTTAGAAATATCTGCAGTTAATCTTCAATTGATAAGAGGTAATATTTCAATAAAAAGAGTTTATATCATATTAAATCCTTCCTTCAGATCAAGTATTTAACAAAGAAAAAAAACCAAATAGATAGATCATACCAGATTCCCGAGAACAGAGTTTCTTCTCAAGCTACAAACATGGTTAGATTAACAAAATTGAATTAGCCGTAAAACTTACAGCACTGGAAAAAGTCATCCCCATCTCTCCGATGAGTGCTCTGGTTTTCTTTAGTGGTGTCTGTAAAAGTAAGTAATTATCCATTAGACAATTTATTCCAATAAATTAAGGCGCAAAGAATTCCTGTTTTGTTACATCTCAATCTTTAATTTCTAAACGGTCAGCTCTAAGCAACAGTCAAATAGAGTCCTGTATGATTCTAGAGACAGGTTTGGTTCCAGCCAGCTCCATCCTGTGTAAAAGTACAGGAGGTCAAAATGCCTGCAGGAAGGGAACGTTCAGTTGGTGGCAGTAACATCTTCGTGCCCTTATAGTTATCAGCCCCCAGATAAGGCAGATAGGGCAGACCTATCTCAATGAATTAATATTCAGAAGTAGGATGTGGGAAATGACATAAAGGGAGTCTTCCGCCCTATGAAACAGAAGACAACAGTTGGATTCTGAAAGTCAGACAGGGCCCCAGGGCTCAGAGACTGATTCAAACTTCACACACTCAGTGGTGCAGGCCAGATGCACACTGTTCAACTACAGCTATTGCCATCTGCATAGATCCACTAGCACTTCAGGATAAGGACTTGAACCAGGTGGTAAGCAGGTGTATGCAGAACACTATCAGGCAAAAGGCTACTCAGAAACAACTTTATATCCTTGCTTTTCATCTTTTGTTCAAAATCTAAGATCTTTACAAGTACAGAGAACAATTAACTTCACACTAGAGTGAGGATGAAAGTATGAAGACAGTCATTTCAATACAAATGAAAGGAACATTAATATTCTTCAGATTCCAGACAGCAAAAAGCACCATTGAAGAGGTTGTTTCAGTTGTAATACGGGTCAGTTCATGACGATTCTGAAATATCTTTGAAACCTAAGACCATACTGAATGCAGTTTTAAGTATATTTTGTTGTATAATAATTCCTTAAAGATCGTTAATCTAAATATATAACTAGGTAAAATAGAAGCCTCAATTTCAATAATGTATAAATGATTTTCCATTGTTTAATATAAATACAAAATCTACGGAATCCATAAGCTCAAAAGGATGAGAATTCTAATTTATCCAAAAAAAGCTCTGATAATTTCATGAGTAGATACAGAAGAGGCTGCCACAAGATGCTGGAGATGCAGAAGATCTTTGCCAACCTTCCAAAGCAAGGTCACCAGCCATGCTCTCCTCAAAGCATCACGGGGTACCACCCTCAGGAAAAGAATACTGGGCTCACTGAAACACTGGTTTGATAAAGAACCTGAGTTACTATGAGGACATTCGAAGGCGAAATGAGGATTCAAAGAGTAAGTGGAGAAAAGGACCATCAGAGTTGACTGTATGTGACTTATTGTTAAACTGTCTAATATGTAAAACCATGAAAGAATATCTGATTTACAGGAAAACTGTGTAATACCATTTATTAAACACAACATGTTCCAGGCATTAATCTAGGCAGTGGTGGACAGAGGATAGATGGTCCTTGGCTGCATGAGCCCAGCACTCTTGGGGACTTAAAACAACTAACAGGTAAACATTTATTTCAGGTGGTGATAAGTGCTATGAAGAGAATAAACCAGGATGACGTGATTGCAGCTGGTGGGAGGAAAAGGGAACTACTTTAGATGGGTGGTCAGGAAAGGCCTCTCTTTCCAAAGGTAACTTCAGTACGGAAAGCCATGTGATGAGGAGTCAGTCATGCAAAGATTCAGAAGCTGTTTCAGGCTGGGTATATAGGTACGAGGGCTGCCAGAGGAAGGAGAGAGGCACCTGGGAGGAAAAGAAAAGCCAGTGTAGTGATAGAAGCAGCTTAGGAAGGAAAAGGGAGAGTGAGGTAAGACGAGGTCAGAGAGGTAGGCAGGAGTCAGTCATGCAGAGCCGAACAGCAGATTAGACTTTAGGCCCAATGAGGTGGCTCACACCTGTTATCCCAGCACTTTAGAAGGCAGAAGCAGGAGGATACTTTGAGGCCAGGAGTTCGAGAGGAGGCTGAGCAATTTAGCAAGACTCTGCCTCTACAAAAAATACAAAAATTAGCTAGGCTTGGTAGTGCATGCCTGTAGTCCCAGCTACTTGAGAGGCCGAGGTGGGAGGATTGCTTGGGCCCAGAAGTTCGAGGCTGCAATGAGCTATGATTGCACCACTGCACTCCCCACCTAGGTGGGAAGAGTGAGATCCCGTCTCAAAAAAAAAAAAAAAAAAAAAAAAGTAGTTTGTATTAACTGTAATCTTTATACTGCTAACAATAGTACAAAAGATAACCATAATCTGTGCTTAACTGAAAAAGTCCTAAACAAGAAACCATACTGTACCCTAAATGTGTACGTGTCTCTATGCTAATCAGAATGTAAAACGAACACTTAAGATCTAAGCAAAGATCTAACAAAAAACTTGTATGGTCAAGTTAAGGCCATACAACAGTCTTTAAGCAGCAGCCAGTCTCATGCTGTCATATGAGCAAACATGTTACTCTGCTCACCCCAAGGAGAATCTTTTCCATTAAAACCCCAAAGAGTCATTTACTTTCCTGGTTCCATGTACAGCTGCTCTGAAACGACAATTCTCATAATTCTGTGGCTAACAATGGAAATTGTTTTGCTTTCAGTGAAGCAATGAAATATTTATTCTTCCCCAGCTGGGTGCAGTGGCTCACGCCTGTAATCCTAGTACTTTGGGAGGCCCAAAGTGGGTGGATCACTTGTCAAGAGTTCGAGATCAGCCTGGCCAATATGGTAAAACCTGTCTCTACTAGAAATACAAAAATTAGCCGGATGTGGTGGGTGCCTGTAATCCTGGCTACTTGGGAGGCTGAGGCAGGAGAATCGCTTGAACCGGGGAGGCAGAGACTGCGGTGAGCCAAGATAGCGCCACTGCACTCCAGCCTGGGTGATGCTCCTTCCCTCACTTGCCTGAGGTTTTGGCCAAATGTCACTTTTCTTAAATGATTTATTTTATTTTATTTTATTTGAGACAGAGTCTCTCTCTGTTGCCCAGGCTGGAGTGCAGTGGCACGATCTCGGCTCACTGCAACCTCCACCTGCTAGGTTCAAGCGATTCTCCTGCCTCAGGCTCCCAAGCAGCTGGGACTACAGGCGTGCACTACCAAGCCCAGCTAATTTTTGTATTTTTTGTAGAGATGGGGTTTCACCATGCTGGTCAGGCTGGTCTCAGACTCCTGACCTCATGATCTACCTGCATCCACCTTCCAAAGTGCTAGGATTACAGGTGTTAGATGCAGTGCCTGGCCGTGAATAATTTTAAAAAGAGCAACTTATGCTTCTGTGAAGAATACCGTGTCCTCCACACTATAATGATGTTTAAGTAAAATCAAGAAAGAGATAAGAAAAGTTCCCTGGCAAAAGATAAAATAAAAACAGAGTCTCACAGATATTTGGAACAAATAAAATTAAATGTTAAAGACAATGCTACTACATAAAAGAGAATTTCCAAGACACCTGAAAAATTCCACTATAAATCTAAATCACGTCATAAGTGCTATCTATAATTCTTTGACCTGAGTGAGTCTGGTGGGGGTTGACAACTGTTTATTTTGCCAATGACGGCAGCAATCTGTACTCTTTTTCAGGTTAGAGCTCTCTTTCCACAAAAATGAAGACATTACACACAAAGTTTTACATGTAAATTAAGGAGTTCCACAAAGTCACTGGCATTCCCGAAGGTCACCTGAAGACTCTCTGACCTATGGTGTGATTATGCTGGTATGGGTATGTGGAATGAAATCTGATTATTATCGCAGTATTCTAGAATAGGAGAAAAGCATGGTGCTCTGAGATTGGCTACCCAGACTTTGTCCAGTATTAGCTATATGAACCCTAGCCAAGTTACTTAACCACCTTCTAGGTTTAGTTTCCTTTTAAGATAAGAATACTATGCACAGCAGAGGACTACTGTGATGAAGCACAAGAATAAAAATCCTAATACTCTGGCTCCAAGTAAGTTCTTAAATGCTCTTGACTTAGCTCTTCCCCTCGGAGTCCTGTTTGACAATTAGTGGTAGAATATTCTGAAAAAGGCTAGAAGAGAAGCCAGAATTCTTGAGTTGGGAACATTAAGCTTGACTTGTCTCCTCCACTCAATTTTGGTACCTCTCTCCAGTAGAAACACCTCTTAAAATAAAGAATCTGGGCCGGGGCAGTGGCTCATGCAGGTAATCCCAACACTTCGGGAGGTTGAGGTGGGTGGATTACTCGAGTCCAGGAGTTCAAGACCGGCTTGAGCAACACGGAAAAATTGTTTCTACAAAATATTTAAAAATTAGCTGGATGTGGTGGCATGTGCCTGTAGTTCCAGCTACTAGGGGAGGCTGCGGCAGGAGGACTGCTTGAGACTAGAAATTCAAGGTTGCAATGAGTCTCGATTGCACCAATGCACTCCAGGCTGGATGACAGAGCAAGACCCCAACTCAAAACAAACAAACAAACAAAAAAACACAAAAAATACTGCTACTGGCTTAACGAAGCAAATAGGATTAACATACTAAAAGGAATAGACCTCAAATACACACAGACTACAGCTGTGGTTGATAAGAATTGAAGAAACTGAATTCTGAATACCTTATATTTAAGCAATGAATTTTGTTTTCAACAGCTATAAAAGCTTGACGTTTTGACTGAGAACTTTAGTCACTGCTAGAGAAGACTCGCTTTTTCTGGACAAAACACTCTTCAAGGACAGTTTGTTGTTGTTGTTTAAATAAAAAAGGAATTTTGTGAGCAGACAAAATAGTAGAAGAGTAGTAAAACTGAAGTGCAAGAGGAAAATTAAATCAAGACTCTTGTCAACATGGCTTGTTAGAAACTAGCAGACAATGAAGCATATATGGCAGGAAGAAGTGTGTAGTCAAAATGCAAACATCTTAGACATCAGCTGTAAAAGACTCTCAAGCTCTTGAGCACAACCTATTTTACAACTCAGGAATATAGATAGACAACTCAGGAAGACAGACAGATGGACATGATTACCTTTATCAAGTGTAACACACACACACACGGACATTTTCTATTCTACTCTATTCCAGAGGAAATGAAAAATGTTGGTAGCTACTCACTAAACTGATTTCACAACTCACTCACGGGTTGGGACCAGCGCTTTGAAGGACACTAAGTTAGGGTGTGTAACTAACTGCACAAGCAAAGTTAGGAAGGGCTTGCCTAGAGTATTTCATAGTCTCAGCATTCAGCTGAAAGCAAAAAGAACTGAAACGAATAAAGCAATAAAGCATTTGGTTTTAAAGCGAAGAGAGGAATGCTGAACCCAGGGTCAGAGGACTCTGCCTCAACTACTCATGTGTATTGGGCAAGTTGCTTTCTTGGCCTCCACGGGGAAGGGATTGGAGTGGATGTTTCCAAAGGTCACACATTCCAGAATTCTGCAATACACAAGCAAAATTAACTCGGGAGGAAAAAAATGAAGTCTTGTGACAACACCCATTAGATAGAAAATGAAACACTGACAGTCTCTAATTGAACACCGTCAGGTGAACACCTCACGGTGTTCAATTAGACCAATTGAATTTTCTTGATTCTTGTGAGGCAAAACACACCCTCAATAGTTCGACGGTCTGCCTACCAGATCAGTGCACTTCAGGCTTATTTTTACAGATATCAGACACAGACGTTGTACACAGGCACAAACGCAGAGGTGGCCTAGGTCCCTCATAAAGGGGACTGGACTTGTCTTGATCCTCTAATCCAAAAGAAAAACTATCAGGGCTTGAGTGCTCTTAGCCAGCACCTGATCCTCATTGGTTCAGCCCATCCTCCACTGTTCTCCACATATTTATCTTGAGATATTAACGTAAACTCCACAGCAGTACAGTTCAGACTAGAAGCTCTGTGTGCTGTACGCATGTGCCACAGTCCAGAAGGGAAAAAGAGTCTTGCAGTCCCTTACACCGGCGTAAAGGGCCTCAGGTGGTAAAACCAAACCTACCCAGGGTCAAGACAGCCAGTTCGGGGAGTGGGGGTGGGGACCGGGAAAGAGAGCAAGAAACCGGGGAGTCAGCCCGAGAGATGGAGGGGCGGGGCAGAAATAGAAGAGTTACCATGCCGCCGAGCACTTCGTCCTGGTCGTCCGTGAGAAGCAGCACCACGTTGGGCCTCCGAGTTCCCGCCGCCACCCCGGAGACCCCCAGGCAGCCGCCCAGCACCAGCAGCAGCAACGTTGGGCTGCAGGAGGGCAAGTGGCGGGAGCTGCCCCACCGGGGCCGACCTGGGGCTAGAGGCAAAAGCCGCATGGCCGACAGGCTCCGGGGGGACCCCGGGACGGGAACGAGGGACGCACAGGTAGCTGAAAGGCGACAGGCCGACCAGCCGAAGGAAGAAAACGCCGTGCCTTGAAGGCCGGGGGCTGGGGTCAGGCGTTTTCTCCCTGGGCGCGATCACGTGAGCTGGGGAAGGGGCGGAGCACGCTGAACGGTCACGTGACGGTCGCGTGGGCGGGGCCGCGGGCGGGCACAGCCGGGAGGGAGGCGCCGGCAGCTGCGGAAAAGGGGCGGAGAAATGGGGAAAAGAGCGGAAACCGGGAAAAGGTCATGACCCGTGCGTACTTCATGCGCAGGCTCAGTTTGCGTTCTGGTACGACCTGTTTCTGAGCGTTTGGTGGAAAGATTTAAATGGAGGAAAGAGAAGATGAAAAGCAGGAAAGAATTGGCGAATACTGACCAACCGACTAGGGAAGAGAAAGGAGGACTATACCTACCAGATATTAACATCAGCTGATGGGGAAAGTGGACTCTACCATATTTAATCCCTGAGTGGACAGGCACTTATTCAAGGTCTGGATGTTTAATCATTTTTAATTTTCTCTGCAGCTTGTGAGATAAGTCTTAACATTCTCATTTGGCTCAGCCATTAAATTCGGAACTGGCTTCCAATTCAGTTCTTTTAACTCCAAAGCCTGATTATGTTCTACTTTCCTCAGCTGACATCGTAGTTAACAGTTTAGGGATGTCCTGACAGTTTTATCCTAATGTTACTTGGTAACTTTTTAGACACCCTCTTCGAAAATGTTGGAGGATGTGCATTGAAGAAAAACCTTGAAAGGTGGTCTTCGAATCGCATTATTATTATTTTTATTATATATATATTTTTGAGACGGAGTCTTGCTCTGTTGCCTAGGCTGGAGTGCAGTGGCGTGATCCCGGCTCACTGCAGCCTCCGCCTCCCGGATTCAAGCGATTCTCCTGCCTCAGCCTCCTGAGTAGCTGAGATTACAGGCGTGTGCCACGACACCTGGTTAATATTTGTATTTTTAGTAGAGACAAGGTGTCACCATTTTGGTAAGGCTGATCTCAAATTCCTGACCTTGTGATCCGCCTGCGTCGGCCTCCCAAAGTGCTGGGATGTAACCTGTAAGGTGTGAGCCACTGCGCTCGTACCCCCAACCCCATCGCATTATTAAGTAATCTTTAGCGGGAAATATCCCATGATACGAGCTCCAAGTATTTTGTGGTCGCTCTGGAACAATTCGACTTTGCCCCTCTGCGAACGTCTGTAAAAACAGAGATCTTACTGGCAAGGTGAACTGTTAAGTTATATTCCAAGACCAATGTAACAGGGTGTACCTCCTTGCTGGTAAAAATATTTTCTCTGAGCTGAACTGTCTGCCAAGAAGAGTCTCTTAAAACTCGTGAAAACTGTCCCAGAACTTAAAAGTAAGATAAATTAAAAAAAAAAAAAAAAAAAAAAACTCGTGAAGACACTGTACTATAAGGTAAAAATGATGATGGAAACACTTTGAAACCTCATGTGTACAAGGATAGGGCTATTAAAAAAAATTGCCTTTGTTTTATTACTTTTTTTTTTCCACTACAGAGGGGTAATGTGTGGAGTCCTAACAAGGTTTGAGGTAGGGGTCGTAACTCACACATTAGCATGAAAACCGAATCATCACACTAATGAACCACAAAAGGATCTTAATACTTTTTTTAAAGTAAGCCTACAGAAGGCAAAAGAAACTTTAAAGAAATGAAGTAGAGTTTTTCTGCAAGAAACAATTTTGCCGGAAATATGATCAGAGCAGTTCCTAGACAACCAGAATACACTTGGTTACGGCCTTGGCGTAGGCTAATTTTTCAAGCTGGTTAGAATAACTAATCGTTATGTATTCAGGTTTCAAGACTTCCAGGAAGATTTTCTTGCACGAAAAAAGAAGCTATCGTTCACACTGATGCCACAAATTGTAAAATTGTTTCTTTTCTTTTTCAAGGTTAAACTATTTGAGGCCAGAAATTGTGTAATTAGTTCCACACTTTGTTCAGGATGCTGCTGTCAGAGGCATTTGAAGGAGAGCAAGTCCATCTTGAATGGGGGCTGGGTAAAATAAGGCTGAGACCCGCTGGGCTGCATTCCCAGATGGTTAGGCATTTTGAGTCATAGGATGAGATGGGAGGTCAGCACAAGATACAGGTCATAAAGACCTTGCTGATGAAACACGTAGCAGTAAAGAAGCCGACTAAAACCCACCGAAACCTAGATGGCGATGAGAGTGACCTCTGGTAGTCCTCACTGCTACACTCCCACCAGCACCATGACAGTTTACAAATGGGAACGTCAGGAAGTTACCCTATATGGTCTAAAAAGGGGAGGCATGAATAATCCACCCCTTGTTCAGCATATCATCAAGAAATAACCATAAAAATGGGCAACCAGTAGCCCTCAGCTGCTCTGCCTATGGAGTAGCCATTCTTTTATTCCTCTACTTTCATAATAAACTTGCTTTCTCTTTATGGTCTTGTCCCGAATTCTTTCTTGCGTGAGATCCAAGAACGCTCTCTTGGGGTCTGTTCCGGTAACACTGCTACACTAGTGCTGAAGAGACACTGTCCCTCTTTCAAGGAATTTGCAGTCTAATGGCAGAGAGATGGACAATCCAATAGTCACAGAAGTATATGATCACAGACAGACATCCTATGAAGGAAAAGTAAAGGGTGCAATTAGCATTGAAGAGGGTGGGAGGCTGACTTAGTCTAAGGTGTCCTGAGGAAGTGATCTTAGAGTGAAATCTGAAGTTTGAGTAGGAGATAATTTGTTAATGGAGTGTTGGGGTGGTAGAATGTCTCCTAGGCACAGAGTATGCCATATGCAAAGGTCCTGAGCCGGCGCGTTGCAATAACTAAAAGAAGCCAGTGTGGTTAGAGCAGAGGGAGAGAGGTGGTGAGGACCCAGGTCCTATTTTAAGGACTTAGGTTTTTATAGTAAGGCGAATTGGAAATTACTGAAAGAATATAGGAGAAATACAATCATACATGAATTTTTAGAAGATCGTTTAGACTGTGGCATGAAGAACAGATTGGAAGAGGACAAGCATGGATAAGGGTAGACTGTAGGGTCCAGCCCTACAGGGTCCTGTGAGCCCCTCTCTGCTGGAGTGGAGACGAAAAACTGTAGAAATAAAAGATACAAGACACCAAGAAAGAAAACAGAGTTTGGGCCCAGGGGTCCACTGCCAACCAAAGTGTGGAGTCTGGCAGTGGCCTCAAGTGCCTGGACGCTCTGACTTAATTATTGAGTACAAAGCAGGGGGCAGGGTAGGTAGGGTGAGGTAATGGTGGTCAGTGATAGGGTCAGGTAAATCACGTGTCTTGGAGGTAGCGGCCCAGGTCTTTCAAGTGGCCGAGGCGAGGAGAAAACCTCATGCGTCAGCACTTTTCTCATACTTGTCAAGAAAGAACGAAAGCATTAAGATTTCTGTCACTACTACTGATTTTTATCTTTTGGGAAAAAGAGAAACCAGGTGCGGAAGCGGAGCATGAGAGTGGACAGAGAACATGACCACAGAAGCACAGCATCACATAGAGACAGTTAAACCGCCGATGTCTGCGGGCCTACCTGACAGTGGTAGCACTGGAGCTTGGAGAAGCCGAGTTTTCTCCTAACTTCCCCAGGAAGGAGACCTCTCGGCCATTTTGGACGTCTCCTTCCCTAGCTAGCTAAACAGCGGGCGCGTTCCCAGTGCTGGCGCTGCCGCACAGCCGAGGCACTCTCCGGCAGCCCTTATGCGGGCGTGACAGAGGGCTTAGAGCATCCTGCCTTAGGATCACTTTGTTCACCATGTCACCTCAGTTCCATGCTTCATACCCCGATAATCATTAGTAAACTCAAAAGGTTATATTGAGCATATATATGTGAATAACGATGTGATTATATATGGTTATATATATATATGAATAACTATGGAGCTATATCTCTAATTCTTTTTCTAGCTCTACATTTATATGGAAACAGGTTGAGGCTTCAGACCCTTGCCTTGGCACTTGCGGGGTCTCCCACTGGGTCTCCCACTCACAGTAGATCAATTAGGTAGAGAGAAAAGTGGATAACAGGGGCAGATTCAGATCTTGTGGGGCCTTAAGTTTATATACATTTGGTAAGTGGGGGCTCCTTGAGAAAAAGAATAACAATTTTAGATAAAAAAGTAGGTACACAACTGAATATGTATTTAGTCTAAAACAAATCACAACATTGTAAATTTTTTAAAGTTGAAAAATATTACAAATAATGCAAAAATTTAAAGTAATATTTTAATTAAGTAACTGCCAGCCATACTTCTTCATACTTTTTCCCCCTACATTATATGGCTATGTACATTTTTTTTAATGGTGAAAATATATACATATTAGCCAGCTGGACTCAGTTTAGATGATCCCAATTTTCCTGGCAACCTCCAAAGCATCGTAATCAGGAGCCATAGAACATATGCCTTCTTTTCTCCATCAGGCCGAATCGAGGTGTTGACCTTGGCCACATCAATGTCATAGAACTTCTTCACAGCCTGTTTGACCTGGTGCTTGTTGGCTTTAATATCCACAATGAACACAAGTGTGTTGTCTTCTATCTTTTTCAATCTGGACTCAGTGGTCTGAGGAAACTTGATGATAGCAGAGTGGTCAAGCTTGTTTCTCCTGAGGGTGCTCTTCCGAGAATATTTGGGTTGCTTTGGGAGTCACAGTGTCTTGGGCTGCGGGAAGGTGGGTGATCTGTGGATCTTCTTTATTTTTGTGGCTGTGGACACCTTTCAACACTGCCTTCCTGGCCTTCAAAGCCTTCGCTTTGGCTTTGGCTTTGGCTTTAGCTTTAGGAAGGGCAGGAGCTTCCTTCTTCGATTTTGGTGCCATCTTGTTAAAAGGGTTGGCTATGTAATCTTTTATTATCTCTTTATATGATGATAGTTTATAATATTTTCTAAAAAGAATAGAAAGATAATTTCGTTTTTTCTCTAGTGTGTTTGATCGGTATTTTGCTTTTTATTAGTGATAATTCAGAAAAGTTATTTTTCACCTGCACAGTTCATTGTTGGTTTTATATAAATACATATATATCTATATATATGTTTAGTATTTTTCTCAAATTTCAGAAAACTCTTAACAAATATCCTTTTACGTAGGCATTTCATGACATTCTGCATTTTCTTTATTTTAGTTTTTGAGACAAAATCTTGCTCTGTTGCCCAGGCTGGAGTGCAGTGCAGTGGTGTGCTCTCGGCTCACTGCAGCCTCTGCCTCCCAGGTTCAAGCAATTCTCCTGCCTCAGCCTCCTGAGTAGCTGCGATTACAGGTGTGAGCCACCACACCGGGCTAATTTTTGTATTTTTAGTAGAGACAAGGTTTCACAATCTTGGCCAGGCTGGTCTGGAACTCCTGACCTCAGGTGATCCACCTGCCTCCCAAAGTGCTAAGATTACAGGCATGAGCCACTGTGCCCAGCCTTTTCTTACACAGTTATTAATCATATGTAGTTTTTGAATTGAAGTCACTCATTTGTCATAAATGTATTCATTGTAATCATATATTGTGAGTTTTATGTCATCTTCCTCAGTGGTAGTGTGAGATCAAATCAGAAAGAAATTTGAATATTTTTCAATGAGTTTATATAATTCACAAATTATTAAACAATTTAATAGCCTATTTATTACTTTTATTGGGGGGTGCGGAGTCTCGCTCTGTGGCCCAGGCTGGAGTACAGTGGCATGATCTCTGCTCACTGCAACCTCTGCCTCCTGGGTTCAAGTGCTGCTTCTGCCTCAGCCTCTCAAGTAGCTGGGACTACAGGCATGCACCACCACACCCAGCTGATTTTTGTAGTTTTTTTAGTAGAGACGGAGCTTCACCATATTGGCCAGGCTAGTCTCAAACTCCTGACCTTGTGATCTGCTTGCCTTGGCCTACCAAAGTGCTGGGATTACAGGCATTAGCCACCGTGTCTGGCTAGTTTATTTATTACTTTCGTTTGCAAGTTATCTCTTCCTCTTTTTTCCAGATTTATTGAGATATAATTGACAAAATTATGTATATTTAAGGTGTACAATATGATGTTTTCATGTATGTATACAGTGTGAAATGATTATTCTCTTCCTTTTAATGAATTACTGTTTTTCTTATGATTGATACAGTTTTTTGTTACTCTTCACTTCTCAATGTCAGGATAATTTCTCTTTGCTTTCTCATTCATCTTATTGCTTTGGTTTCTTATCCTCTTAATTTTTTTAATCTCAATTTTATCTCAGTGCTTTAATAAAATAACTTGAAAGGTGACAGAAGAAAGTATCCACCATATACACGTACATCAGGAGTCTGTAATTCTCACTTGTTTTATTAAAATGTTCCAAAATATCGTCCTAAACTGCACTTTAAAATGTTGAATTTGAGTTTTACCAAATATATAAATAAAGTTTCATAGATTTTGTTGTTGTTTGTTTGTTTTGAGATAGGGTCTTGCTCTGTTGCTCAGGCTGGAATGCAGTGGCATGATCATGACTTACTGCAACTGCTACCTCTCAGGCTGAGGTGATTTTACTACCTCAGCCTCCCGAGTAGCTGGGACTACAGATGCGTGCCATCACACCCAGCTGATTTTTATTTTTATTTTTATAGCGATGGAGCTTTATTATGTAGCTCAGGCTGTTCTTGAACTCTTGTGCTCACGTGATCCTCCCACCTATCCTCCCAAAGTGCTGGGATTACAGGCATGAACCACCATACCCCAGCCCTAAATAAAGATTTTACATTTCATTTGTGATTGGGTTTCTCTTCTGAGTTGTCAAAAATATATTTTAGAGTTCTTTTAAAATTTTCATGAACTTAGGTTGCAAAGCTTGAACACTTTTGTACTGGGCAGACCATTTCATTACATTAGACTCTTCACAGAAAAGTCCAAGTTGGCATATATGTTTAAAATATTCCATATAGTAGTTGAACCTGAAAATAAAATTGACAATTATTGTTAAACATTGAAGTAGTTAACAACTTCAGGTACTTTGAGAGAAGCCTTTTCTCTAACAAAATTAAGGTAATGAGTTGTGTGTGTGTAGCTCATACTCAGCCAAGTCGTTCCCCACCACCCCGCCCCCCGCCCTCCAGACGGAGTCTTACTCTGTCACCCAAGATGGAGTGCTGGAGTGCAGTGGCATGATCTTGACGGACTGCAACCTCCACCTCCCAGGTTCAAGCAATTCTTGTGCTTTCAGCCTCCTGAGTTTCCGGGATTACAGGTGTGTGCCACCATGCCCAGCTAATTTTGGTATTTTTAGTAGAAAAAGAGGTTTCGCCATGTTGGCCAGGCTGGTCTCGAACTCCTAACCTCAACTGATCCACCCACCTCTGCCTCTCAAAGTGCTGGGATTATAGGCATGAGCCACTGCACCCAGCCTAGCCAAGTTGTTTTTTATTTTTTTTTTAATTTATTTTATTTTTTTTTTAAAGATGGAGTTTCACCATGTTGGCCAGGCTGGTCTCAAACTCCTGACCTCAGGTGATCCGCCCACCTTGGCCTCCCAAAGTGCTGGATTACAGGCGTGAGCCACCACACCCAGCTGCCAAGTTGTTTTTTAAAGAGCATGCAGCTCTTTGTCCTAATCATCATAATAGCTGTGTTGACACGTGACTAATTGTAAATGCTGTTTAACCACAGGTTAAAATAACAATCTTGTTTTACTTTGTTGAATAATGTCTCAGATGTTTTCAGTTGGCTAAAAATATTTAAAAATTGTTCATAGAGTTTCCTATTAAAAAGTAGTGCCCAATAATTGCCAACTAATCAGTGGTTGTCATATCCAGAATAGAATATATAATATTATTTGGTATTTAGTTATGTGTTTGATTTACCACTTTTTAAACATATTTTTTCATTATTTCAATTTTTTCCATAAATTGTTTTAGTAAAATAAGGCATTTTTTCATTTTGACATCCAGGAGTTTAAGCAAAAATGGATCCAATTCAGCTATTAGTTGAAAAATTCCTGTGGAATTTTCATTGTAGGAACAATGGTACTTTTCATCATGACCTCTGAAGTGTAACTTTCACTTAACATTTAATAACCTCAGAACTTCCACCTGTGGCCATGATGGAGTAACAGTGCCAGACTAATTCTCTTGCTAAAAACAACTAGAAAACAGGGCAACATAGATGCTTTTATACAAGGGACAATAATGAAGGACTGTGATCCACATCTAAAGAGAAGCAAACAATTGCTCCAATTTTTTGCCTGATGGAGGAGACACATTCTGAAGCAGAGACCAGGAAAGAGGATCTCATGCCTGACAAAGTTGACTTGCTAACTTTGGGAGGAGAGAGATCAAGGTTGAGGGAGATTGAGGCAGTGGGAAGTTTGCAGGGAAGAATTCCAAAGAGAAGGATGCTGTATAGGTTTAAAAGCTCCATAAATCTGCACAGATGTCTTTCTGAAACTTTGCTGAACATTGAGATATGCATTCACAGGGTGAAACACCACCAGGAGGCAAGGCAAATAATGACAAAGGTAATGTAAAATAAATAATTTTCAGAGGAGTTGGGTATGTTTGAGATCTAACCAGCCAGAGGGGAAAGTCCTCCTTGATTGTTGGAAACAGATGCTCAGTGCCACAAAGAAAAATCAGCACTGAGATAAAGGATCTTTCAGCAACGCAATTTTTACTTCCTGGACTGCAGGAAGGGTACTCTTGCTAGCCATTTTGCCACAAGAGTACAATGAACAAAGGAAAAACAAACATATTTATCTTTTACACATTTGGGGTTGTCCTTACTGCTGTGTCTGATCTCTGTTGGCTGGAGCCAGACCTCAGAATTTAAACTAAAACCCGATTGGCTAACAACTTAAAACTTTTCTAAACAGGTAAAAGCAGTGGAGAGGTGGGACAAGACTGTGAGCACGTCCAGACAGATATCTTGGTTAAAGTACAAGGACATAGAATGTACAACATGCCTGTAAGCATGGCATGTCTAATAGCTACATAGACTAGGTCTTAACAAAGAGTTATTAGTACATTTATTCTTTAACAAGACAGGAAACTTTAAAGGGGAACTTTTCTACTTCCCACAGGAGCATTCCTTAAGAATCTGGAAAGGTCATGCCCTAATAAACCAAACTATCATGTGGAGCTAATACTATCATGAGTAAAAAGTACTCTGCACCCACAGTAACAAAGCTTTGGTACAATCCTCAAAAGATCAAACTAATCTGCAAGGAAAGTTACTTGTCTTCCAGAATAAGGCCCAACACTCTTTAAGAGAAGACTACAAAACCTAGATATTCAACAATATGAAATTCACAATGTCCTGCATCCAATAAGAAAATTACTACACAGGCCTCCAAACAGGAAAATGTAACCCATAACCAGAAGAAAAAATTGTCAGTAGAAACACATAATAAATGACAGAGATGAAGAAGTTTATAGATGAGTGTGTTAAAACTCCTATTATAACTTGTTCAAGTATTTAAAGAAAACATGAGCCTATTGAGAAAAGAGATGGAAGATATATAACTGAGCCAGGTGCAGTGGCACACACCTGTAATCCCTGCACTTTGGGAGGCCTAGGAGGGCGGATGGCTTGAGCCCAACAACTTGGCAAAACCCCACCTTTACAAAAAAAAGTACACAAAATTAGGTGGGCTTGGTAGTATGCTCCTGTAGTCCCAGCTACTCAGGAGGCTGAGATGGGAGTATCACTTGAGCCTGGGTGGTCCAGGCTGCAGTGAGCCATGATCGTGCCACTGCTCTCCAGCCTGGGTGACAGAGGGAGACCCTGTCTCAAAAATAAATAAATAATAAAACTATAACTGAAAAGCACTATATCTGAAAATTCACTACCTGGATTAATGGAAGATTAAGAAATATGGGGATGGGGGAAGATAAGTCATCTTGAAGATACAGCAAGAGAAAAATATTCAAAATAAAGCAAAGAGAGAAAAAAATGAAAATAAAAATAAGCAGGACCCCTGTGACCTGTGAAACAAAATCATGGGGTCTACCATTTACATAACTGGAATTCCAGAAGGAAGAAATACTTTTTCAAAGAAATAATAGTTGCTGTCTACATATGGAGAAACCTCTGATCTCAGATTTAAGAAGTTCAGTGAACACCATGCAGAATAATCATAAAGAAAATCATACTGAGAAGCATCACAATTAAAATTCTGGAAACTAGTAATAAAGAAAAATAGGCTTTATGACAAAAATATTATTAGAGATAAAGCAGGGCGTTTTATAATGATAAAAGAGTCACTCCATCAGGAAGATATAACAATTATAAATACATATGAACCTAACAAAGTGCCAAAATTCTTGAAGCAAAAACTGATAGAAATGAAGGAAAAAATGGACAACTCAATAATAGTAGGAAACTTCAATAACAACTTTCAATAATGGATAGAGTAGCTAGGCAAAAGATGAACAAGGAAATACAAGACATGAACAACATTATAAAATAGGTAGACCTAACAGAGATCTACAGGACTCTCCACCCAACGAGAGCAGAATTCACACTCTTCTCAAGTGCCTGTGGAATATTCTCCAGGATAGACCATATGCTAGGCCATAAAACAAACCTCTCAATACATTCAAAATGGTAGAAATAATACAAGTATGTTCCCTCACCACAATGAAATAAAATTAGAACATGATAAGATTTCCAGAGAAATTTGGCTAGCTCACAAATATTTGGAAATGAAATAACACACTCCTAAATAATCAGTGGATTAAAAAATAAATCAAAACAGAAATTAGAAAATACTTTGAGATGAGTGAATATGAATACACAAGATACTAAAACTTGGGAAACAGGTAACATAGAGCTTAAAGAGTAATTTACAGCTGTAAATGCCTGTATTTAAAAAAAAAACTCATCAATAACCTTCTACTTTAAGACACCAAAGAAAGCAAAATAAACCTAAATCAAGTAGAAGGAAGGAAATAATAAAAATTAGAGCAGAAATTAATGGAATAGAGGACAGAAAAAAATAGAGAAAATCAATGGAAGCAAAAGCTGATTCTTTGGAAAGATTAACAAAATTGACCAATCTTGGTGGTCCCTATAATATCTCCATTTAAGTAGCCAGTTTGGCCCCTGCATAAAGGATTATGGGAAATGATCATAGCCTACCACAAGCTCAACCAAATCTTAGTCCTGATGCTGTGGTCAGGCTGGATTTAATACCTCTGCTAGACCAGATCAGTATGGCCACAGGTAAATTGTAAGCAGCCATCGATTTCATGAATGCATTCTTTTCTGTCCCAATCAGAAAAGAGGCTCAGAAACACTTCACATTCATCCGAATGAACAACAAAAGATGCCTACAGTTTTGCCCCAAGGTTATGTTAACTCGTCTCTGTGTCACAATATCTAACTCTGTGTTTTAATACAGCCCCGACAAATCTAGACTGCCCAGACATCTTGCAGAACATCTTTTTCATCCAATACATTGATGACATCATGCTGATCAGGCAGGATGAACAAGAGGTGACTAGCATGCTGAACGCCTTGATAAGATACACGTGCTCCAGGGGGTGGGAGACAGGCTGTATGAAAATTTAGAAACTTGGTACTGCAGTAAAGATTTTTAGGGGTCTTGGGGTGTGCCATGACATTGTCTCCAAAGTGCAAACAAACTGCTACATTTTGCATTTCTTGCTACTGAGAAAGAAGCACAGTGCCTGGTAGAACTCTTTGGATTCTGTTCACAACACATTGTATACTTAGGAACACTGACCCAGTCCCTATATGAAACGCTGCCAGCTTTGATGGGGACTGGAGCACAAAAGTGCTCTGTAACAGGCAGGGATGACTACATAATCTGTGGGGTCCAGTGTGAAACAAAAATGTGGGGTCCTTTGTTCAAAAATCAGACAAAATGTGCCACTAAAGTTACTAAAATATAAAACTTTTTTTTTTTTTTTTTTTTTTTTCCTGAAACAGAGTCTTGCTCTGTTGCCAGGCTGGAGTGCAGTATCTCAATCTTGGCTCACTGCAACCTCCACCTCCCGGGTTCAAGTGATTCTCCTGCCTCAGCCTCCTGAGTAGCTGGGACTACAGGCACATGCCAACACCCAGCTAATTTTTGTATTTTTAGTAGAGATAGGGGTTCACCATGTTGGTCAGAATGGTCTTCATCTCTTGACCTTGTGATTTGCCCTCCTCGGCCTCCCAAAGTGCTGGGATTACAGGCGTGAGCTATGTGCTGGGCCAAACTTTTTCTTTAAAAATATCTTATTGCTTACAAAATGTAATCGGGGTTATTGTGATACATAAGTAACAATATAATCTTAAATTTATATAATATAAATAATGAAACTTTATTATATGCTATCTTGTTTGTAAGTTTCTTCTGACTTGCTTTTCAGCAAATACAATTTTTTTTTCTTTTAAACAGGGTCTCACTTTGCCACCCAGGCTGGAGTGCAGTGGTGCAATCACAGCTGACCACAGCTTCAACCTCCTGGGCTCAAGCAATCTTCCTGCCTCAGCCTCCTGAGTAGCTGGGGCTATTGGTGCCCCCTACCACACCCAGCTAATTTTTACGTATTTTTGTAGAGATGAACTCTCCCTACATTGCTCAGGCTAATCTCAAACTCCTGGCCTCGAGTGATTCTCCCATTTTGGGCTCCACAAAGTGTTGGGATTATAGGTGTGAGCCACCATGCCTGGCCTGCAAATTCATAGGCCATAATATATTTTCAGCAAATTCATTTTCAATTGATATAATTGAAAGCGATGTCAGTGACTCTTGGCAAATGCAAGATTGCAAATACTTTTTGATAACATTAATTTTGAGAAGAATCTTCTGATGTAACAGTTACTGTTGCTATTAAGACTATTTTATAGACTGTATAACAAAGGAATACATTTCAGACAAATTATTTCAAAATAGAAGTTTTAGTACATGGGCCAAGTGTGGTGGCTCATAACTGTAATCCCAGCACTTGGGTAGGCCGAGGCAGGCAGATTGCCTGAGCTCAGGAGTTTGAGACCAGCCTGGGCAACGTGGCAAAACCCCATCGCTATAAAAAAGTACAAAAATTAGTCGGGCATGGTTACGAGCACCTATAGTCCCAGCTACTCAGGAGACTGAGATGGGAGGATTGCTTGTGCCCAGGAGGTTGAAGCTTCAGTAAGCAGTAATTGTACCACTGCACTCCAGCCTGGGCCACAGAGCTGGACCCTGTCTCACAAAAAAGAAATAAAGAAAGAAAGAAGTTTTAGGACATGTAGAACTAATGATTCCTGTAGAATTTTTTTTTTTTTTTTTTTTTTTTGATACTGAGTCTCACACTGTTGCCCAGGCTGGAGTGCAATGGTGCGATCTTGGCTCACTGCAACCTCTGCCTCCCAGGTCCAAGTGGTTCTCCTGCCTCAGCTTCCCGAATAGCTGGGATTACAGGTGCACATCACCACACCCTGCTAATTTCTTTTTTCCTATTTTTAGTAGAGATGGGGTTTCACCATCTTGGCCAGGCTATTCTTGAACTCCTGACCTCGTGATCCACCTGCCTTGGCTTCCCAAAGTGCTGGGATTACAGGTGTGAGCCACCGTGCCTGGCCTAATTTTCATATTTTTAGTAGCAACAGGGTTTCACAGTGTTGGCCAGACTCAAACTCCTGACCTCGTGATCTGCCTGTTTCAGCCTCTCAAAGTACTGGGATTACAGGTGTGAGCCACTGTGCCTGGCTGAAAAATTTTTTGAAAAACATTTAACTCTTCCTACAAATCAGTTTTAAGTTGAATTTAATTTTTCATGTAAATTATAACATTGTGATTTTGTAATTGTAAAACTGTAACTGACATAACAATTACATTGTAATATTCTCTTTGACATTTCCAGTAACTTTTGAAGGTCACTCAAGAAACTCCATGGCTTCAAACTTTTATATGATTCAAAGTGCCTATTTATGCATTCTATCACTGTATCTCTAATTACAATGAAAAAGTAATTTTAATTAATAATTGGCTCTTCCAAAACTCCCTATGAAAATAGTGTTCTTTTTTGTCAAAGCAAACATCATTAAATTTATATTTCTAAACCTGTGGATATTTGATTTGCTGTGTTGCAGAAATTTTCAAAACTAGAGACTCTAAACTCTGAAGAATTGTAATAGTTCCCTGATATGGTTTATTACAATGTCTGAGTATGCTTTTTTTGTAATAATTTACTGATAGTGTGTACTGCCTGAACTCTGGTGATTTCTGTCCCAGCTCTCAAGCCTGAGAATTAAGATTTGTGCAAATGCTGCAAAGATGGGATTTGGGAAGCAGCCAGGCAAGCGAGACTTCCACAACAGGTCCCAGGGCTGGCTTTATGCAGAATCCCTTTTCTCTCCCACTGCTGCCACCACTGCTGCTGCTTTTCAGCTACTGTTGCTGTCAACCGGTGCTGGTCCCTACCTAGCTACTTTGGGGCCCTGAAGTGCCCATGACTGCCCTTAGGTGTGCACGTGTGACAATTGCATGGTGCCTGGTGCTGCCTGCTGGATTTCCTATCTTGGCAAAACTCCACTTCTCATGCATGTGGCCATTGTCCCATATAACTGCACTTATAAAACACAAAATTTAAAAGGCAAAATTGTTCACCATTTGAAGATGGTGATAAAAGAGCATTAAACCAGGAGTAAAGACCTTCTGAGAGTTCCGAGATTCTGGGCAACATATCCATGAAGCCCATCTTGGTGGTAGGTCTTACCTGTGGTTCAAGTAGCCCTTCTGCTTAGGCCATATATTCCAGCAGAGCCTAAGGTATTCCATGTGTGTAAGATGCAATGTGGTGCAAACCCTAGTACGAAAATCACAAGGCAGGTCCATAGGGTTTTGGGGCAAGGTCATGACATCTATGGCAGGAATTACACACCATCTGAAAAACAGCTCCTGGTATACTGAGCCCAGACAGAGATGGAACTCTTAACCACGAGGCACCAAGTGACCACACTTTCTGAACTATTCGTCATGAGTTGGGTTTTCCTGGATCTACCACATCATTAAGTGGGTTAGGACCAGCATTAAGAAAAAACAGTACATTTGGGAAGAGGCACAAGCAGGACCAGAGGGCAACAAACAAGTACGTGAATAGGTAGCCCAGAGTCCCATCACTTGTCATGGTTACACCACTCCTCCTCTCTCAGTGCATGCCCAAGGGCCTGTATGACCAGCTGAAGGAAGAGGAAAAAGCCTCAACTTGGTTTACACACAAAACAGCATGATAATTAGGTGCAAGGTAGAAATGGATGATAGCTGCAATCACTCACCATTGACTTTGAATCATAGTAGTTTAAAAAAACACAAAACATAATAACAGGAAGAGCTTTGAGTGGTGCACCTGACCATCTAGTGTGTGTGGAAGGAAAAGTGGTCTGAGGTTAGAATATATATGGACTCATTGGTAGTGGTGAATGGCCTTAGCTGGCTGGTCATGAGCCTGGAAGGAAGAAGATTGGAAGATTGGAGAAAGGGAGGTCTGGGGTTGTGGCACGTGGATGAACATATAGGAATAGGCACAAAGTGTGAAGATCTTTTTATCACATGCTTATGCCCAGTGGAAAGCATTCATGATGAAAGAGGCACTAGACAACCAACTCAAGAAAGTGGCTTAGGCAATTGATACTAACCAGCCTTTGTTGGTAGCCACTCAAGTGCTGGTACAATAGGCACATCATTTCCTTTAAAACAATGTCACTTTACCAGGAGTTTGAGACCAGCCTGGGCAATGCAGCGAGACTGGGGAGGTGGAGGTTGCAGTGAGCCAAGATCACGCCATTGCATTCCAGCCTGGGCAACAAGGGCAAACCTCTGTCTCAAAAAAAAAAAAAGAAAAAAAAAAGAAAAAAAAAAGAAAAGGAAGAAAGAAAGGAAAAGAAAAGAATTTTATTTTCAATCTAGAATTTATTTCATATCTGGCCAAACTAAGCTTCAGAAGTGAAGAAGAAATAAGATCCTTTTCAGACAAGCAAATGCTGAGGGAATTTATTACTACCAGATCTGCCTTACAAGAGCACCTGAAGGAACCACTAAATATGGAAAGAAGGCTGAGCATGGTGGCTCATGTGTGTAATCCTAGCACTTTGGGAGGCCAAGATGGGCACATTACTTGAGGCCAGGAGTTTGAGACCAGTCTGAGCAACATGGTGAAACCTCATCTCTACTAAAAATACAAAAATTAGCTGGGTGTCATATTGTGCACTTGTAATCCCAGCTACCTGGGAGGCTGAGGCGTGAGAATTGCTTGAACCCAGGAGGCAGAGGTTGCAGTGAGTTGAGACCGCACCACTGCACTACAGCCTGGGCAACAGAGTAAGACTCTGCCTCAAAAAAGAAAATTTATATATATATATGGAAAGAAAAGACTGTTACTAACCATTGCAAAAACACACAGTAGTACACAGAGCAGTGAAACTATAAAGCAACCACATAAACAAGTCTGCAAAATAACCAGTTAACATCATGATGACAGGATCAAATTTATATATATCAATAATAACCTTAAATGTAAGTGGGCTAAATGCCCCAATTAAAAGACACAGAATGGCAAGCTGGATAAAGAACCATGACCCATTGGTATGCTGTCTTCAAGAGACCAATCTCATATGCAATGACACACATAGGCTCAAAATAAAGGTACAGAGGAAAATTTACCAAGCAAATGGAAAACAGAAAAAAGCAGGGGTCGCAATCCTAGTTTCTGACAAAACAAGACTTTAAACCAACAAAGATAAAAAGAGACAAAGAAGGGCATTATATAATGGTAAAGGGTTCAATTCAACAAGAACTATTCTAAATATATATGCACCCAACACAGGAACACCCAGATTCATAAAGCAAGTTCTCAGAGACTGTCAAAGAGACTTAGAGTCCCACACAGTAATAGTGAGAGACTTTAACACCCTGTTCACATTATTAGACAGATAATCAAAACAGAAAATTAGCAGAGATATTCAGGACCTGAACTCAGCACTGGATCAAATGGACCTGATAGATATCTACAGAACACTCCACAGGAAAACAACAGAATACACATTCTTCTCATTGTGTATTTAGAGTATACTTACTCTAAAATCAATGACATAATCAGAAGTAAAATGCTTCTCAGCAAGTGCAAAAGAACTGAAATCATAACAGTCTCTCAGACCACAGCACAATCAAATTAGAACTCAAGACTAGGAAATTCATTCAAATCTGTACAATTACATGGAAATTGAATAACCTGCTCCTGAATTACTTTTGAGTAAATAAATGAAACTAAGGCAGAACTCAAGAAGTTCTTTGAAACTAATGAGAACAAAGATATAACATACTAGAATCTCTGGGACACAGCTAAGGCAGTGTTAAGAGGGAAATTTATAGCACTAAACATCCTCATCAAAAAGTTAGAAAGATCTCAAGTTAACCTAACATCACAACTAAAAGAACTAAGAGCAAACAAATCCCAAAGCTAGCAGAAGACAAGAAATAACCAAAATCAGAGCTGAATGAAGGAGATAGAGACATGAAAAACCTTTTAAAAGATAAATGAATCCGGGAGCTAGTTTTTTTTTTTCCAAAAAATTAATAATATAGACTGCTAGCTAGACTAACAAAGAAGAAAAGAGAGAAGATTCAAATAAACATAGTGAGAAATGATAAGGGGAATATTACCACTGAACCCACAGAAATATAGGCAACCATCATAGAATACATCTACATACATAAACTAGAATATCTAGAAGAAATGAATACATTTCTGGATACATACACCCTTTCAAGATTGAACCAGGAGGAAATTCAGTCCCTGAACAGACTAATAATGAGTTCTGAAACTAAGGCAGTAATAAATAGCCTAACAGCCAAAAAAAAGCCCAGGACCAGATGGATCACAGCTGAATTTGAGCAGATGTACAAAGAAAAGCTGATACCATTCCCACTGAAACTATTCCAAAAATTGAAAAGAAGGGACTCCTCCCTAACTCATTCTATGAGGCCAGCATTATCCTGATACCAAAACCTGGGAGAGACACAACAACTACAAGAAAACTTCAGGCCAATATCCTTGATGAACATTGATGCAAAAATCCTCAACAAAATACCTGCAAACTGAATCCAGCAGCACATCAAAAAACTCATTCACTATGATCAAGTAGGCTTCATCCCTGGGATGCAAGATTAATTCAACATACAGAAATCCATGAATGTGATTCATCACATAAACAGAACTAAAGGTAAAAACCACATGATTATCTCCACAGATAGACAAAAAGCTCTTGATAAAATTCAACATCCATTCCTGTTAAAAACGCTCAATAAACTAGGTATTGAAGTGACATACTTCAAAAAAAATAGCCATATATCACAAACCCATAGCCAATATCATACTGAAAGGGCAAAAGCTGGAAGCATTCCCCTTGAAAACAGGCACAGTACAAGAATGCCCTCTCTCACTACTCCTATTCAACATAGTATTGGAAGTTCTGGCCGGGGAATCAGGCAAGAGAAAGAAATAAAGGGCGTTCAGATAGGAAGACAGGAAGTCAAACAATCCATGTTTGTAGATGACATGATCCTCTATCTAGAAAACCCCATCATCTCAGTCCCAAAGCTTCTTAAGCTGATGAACAACTTCAGCAAAGTCTCAGGATACAAAATCAATGTGCAAAAATCACTAGCATTCCTAAACAACTGTCATGCCAAGAGCCAAATCAGGAATGAACTCCCATTCCCAATTGCCACAAAAAAATACCCAGGAATACAGCTAACTAGGGAGGTAAAAAATCTCTACAAGAAAAACTACAAACCACTGCTCAAAGAGATCAGAGATGACACAAACAAATGGAAAAACATTCCATACTCATGGATAGGAAGAATCAATATCATTAAACCGGTTATACTGCCCAGAGCAATTTATAGATTTAATGCTATTCCCATCAAACTACTATTGACATTCTCCACAGAACTAGAAAAAACTATTTTAAAATTCTTATGGAACCAAAGAAGAGTCTTGCTCTGTTGCCCAGGCTGGAATGCAATGGTGTGATCTCGGCTCCCTGCAAACTCTGCCTCCCAGGTTCAAGTGATTCTCATGTCTCATCCTCCCAAGTTTCTGGGATTACAGGTGTGTGCCACCACACCTGACTAATTTTTGTATTTTTTTAGTAGAGATGGGTTTTCGCCATGTTGTTCAGGCTGTTCTCAAACTCGTGGTCTCAAGAGATCTGCCCACCTTGGCCTCCCAAAGTGCTGGGATTACAGGCATGAGCCACTGCACCAAGTCATCAGTGATTCTCTCTTATATGTAGAGCTTCAGAGAACTTGCGTAGGACCTCCCAGTCTCCCGGTGGCAGAAATGTAGGGTGAGAAAAGCGGATGCCCTTTGCCAATACCACTTCTAGGATTATATTTAGTGGAATTCACTTTTCTTTATGAAAGTAGGTAATTAGTTGGTCTTTTCTCTGGTTTTCATGGTATTCATTCAATTAGTTAATTAACCAAATATTTATTGAGCAGTTACAATGTGCCAGGGATTGTTCTAGGTGACGGACATATATCAACAAACAAAACAGACAAAATTCCTGCCCTCAGAAGCTTACATTTCAGTGGCAAAAGACAGATAACAAAATAAATCAGATTATATACTGTAGTATGTGGGAAGAAGGTATTAAGGCAAAAAAAAAAAAAAAGAATAAGGAAGAGAACTAAGGAAATTGGGGGATGGGGAGCTGCAATGTCAAATAGGGTGGTCATGGAGGGATTCACAGAGAAGACACTTAAGCAGAGACAGACTCTGGTGAGAGCAGTCATGCCAATATCCAGAGGAAGATCATTCCAGCAAGTACAGTGAACTTAAGCCTGCTTTCCTTGTTAGTATTTAGTTTGCCATTTTCCTCTTTTTAGATTTGGTAATGATGAGGAATGGGAAATAATTTTGAAGTTCTTATTAATTTAGAAATGTTGAATGTCAATAACCTATTGTTTTCTTGGTCTTGTTCTTCTTTCCCTTCAGCTCACCTTGAGTTTCTTTATCTGTAATTCCTGATAGAGATTCCCTAGATGAGAATAGTGCTGAAGACTAATAGTTAATCACATCTCTTTTTAGTGGGCAGAGATAGAAAGGGCTGGGAAGTCAACTAAAAAAAGAGATCCAATTTCAGTGTTTACGCCTCTGAAAGTCCTGCTCATTGAAAAGTTTGGCATATGAAGGAAGACCTGTGACTCATTGAATGCCAGGGACAATAGGGAAAGAGACCACAAAAAACAAAACAACAGCAATATTATAAATAATTCTACTACTCTCATTTCATACATTTAAACGGTAGATGGTAACAGTAGTCACTAATATAGTTATAAAACCATAAAATAATATTTCTGGTATAATTTTAAAATTCTGACTACCTAAGGGAAAAATTACAACTTCTGCTTATCTCATATTAACTCCAGTTTCAAAAAGGGCCCTTTTATTGCAGTGCTGGTGTCAAGGTACACCAGATTTCTACCTGTAAGGTCAGGTTCTATTATGAAAATGCCTTGGAAAACAAAACTGTGCTGAACAAACACGAAACACCACTATTGTTCACCAGGTGTGTTGTTGCCCCTTTTTGGAAGCGTGGTCAAGTATTTAATAGCATTTGATTAGTATATATTCATCCATAATGAAAGCCAGACATTTTATAAAAAGCTGACTTTATTCTTTGTGAATAGACGCGTTATTTAGCCTCTCTGTGCCTCGGCTCCCTCAGCTGAAAAGTGGGGATAAAACCACACTTACCTGCTTTATAGGGTTAAAGTGAGGATTAAGTGGAATAATTCATGCAAATCTCTAAGAACAGTGCCTGACATACAAAAAGGGCTAAAACATGTTGCCAATTATTAACTTCACAAAAATATCTACAGTGGAGCGGCACCTTCGAGTTCTACTGAGGTCTAGTGAAAGGTACATCTCGCAAGGTCTCTTGTAAGTTTTTGATTTTACCATCACCAAAACTAGCTCAATTACTGTATTAGTTCGGTCATCTCAAGAACATTTATTAAGTCCTCACTCTGGTTACATCTTGTGTCAGGGAATTAGTTGATTTTAATCCAGTGCTTCGTTTTTCACTGGAGGAAAAAAGTTCACAGCATTATTAATTCCCAAATTTTTGCCAGGTGTTCAGAGTTTTAGAAAGCTTATTGTCAGAGACTAAACTAAGAAGGCTTTTTAAGGCGCTCAGATCAGGTGGGAAAGTGAGAAGGGCTGGTATCGTGTTGCGAGTTTGTCAAGAAGGAGCTCCTGGCGTGGGCCTATTGATGGGTATTTAGAACCCTCTGGCATTATTGCTAGCTGGCGGCTGAATGTGAGGCAAGAGTCTCCCTCTTTTTGAGTTAAATCACGTGCTTGATTAAAAGTGAAGGTGGCGGCGGCTTCAGCGCCCTCCCTCTCCGGGCTGCCGGCTTCTTCCCGACGGTGTTCTGGCCACGTCCCGCGCCTTCTCGCGCACGGGGGAGCGCCCTGGGTCGAGGCCGGCTCCGGCGGCAGGTGGCCCCATGTAGCGCAGTGGCGTGGCCGCCTCCTTCTCGGCGGGTCCGGCGAGGAGGGCAGCGGCTCAGGTGCCGGTGCGGGGGAGGACCGGGAGCCTCGGGGATCCGGAGCCCGCTGGCGCCGCGCCCGGGAGGACACCCCCGGCGAGGACGAGGCCGCGCCTCCTCCCGGAACTGGCCGGCGCCGCGAGGCGGGAGGAGAGGCGGGCGCGGCGCGGCGGCGCCTCGGGGGCCATGGACGTCCTTCCCACCGGCGGGGGCCGCCCGGGGCTCGGGACGGAGCGGGAGTTCCGCGGCGGCGGCAGCGACGCGAGGCTGGAGCGCCGGGAGGAAGAAGCGGTTCCTGCAGCGCCCCCAGCCTCGCCCCCTCGTGGAGCGGCGGGGCGGCCGCGGGGCTCCCGGGACTCGTGGGACGGCGACGAGGACCCGGAGCCCGGCGAGGCGCGCGGCGGCCGCACGAGCCGCACGGCGTCCCTGGTGAGCGGGCTGCTCACCGAGCTGTACAGCTGCGCCGAGGAGGAGGAGGCGGCGGGCGGGGGCCGCGGGCCCGGGGGCCGCCGGCGGCGCCGCGACAGCCTGGACAGCTCCACCGAGGCCTCGGGCTCCGACGTGGTCCTGGGCGGCCGCGGCGGCGCCGGCGACTCCCGCGTGCTACAGGAGCTGCAGGAGCGGCCGAGCCAGCGGCACCAGATGCTGTACCTGCGGCAGAAAGGTGAGGGCCGGGCGGAGCGGGGTCCCGGGGCCTTCCCGGAGCCGGGCTCTCCTTGCCCTCTGCACGCACCTGGGCTGCTCGGCCGAGCGCTCAGACATTGTCTCTTTGGATCTGACGCTGGTATCCACCGTGGCACAGATTTAGTCCATACTTAGTTCTTAAGTTCTCCAGAGTAATCGAATCGAGCATCATTTGATGGAGTGGGCAGGTTTCCCCTCTCCTCCTCCTCCTATCTCCCGGTGTGTTCGCGGAGGCCCCAGGGGAGAAGGTAGCCCAAATTCTAATTTCACCTGAACAGCTGTTAGGACAGGGTTGGAGGTTCTGATGCGTATACCTGAAGCCACCTAGAGGGCGCCGCCAGAATCGAGGCGAGTCCTAGGGCTTTTTCCCTTTTTACTTTTTTTAAAGTCCGCCTTCCCTGGTCACACCACTTAGTGTTTAACTAGTGAGGCAGAATAATTCGATAATGCAGTTTCGAAGCAGAGCGTGTGCATTCTATTTCTGCCAGAACCTACGGTTCCAGGCAGCTCATTAGGATTTTTTCTTTCTTTTTTTCCTTCTCGGTGACAGGTTAGTGGAGGGCCTTCGAGTGTTGGGCTTTATTACAGAATTTAACTGCTGGTACCTTCAGTTGGCATGGAGAGGTCGACCAGAGAAAATGGCCTTGGCTTTCAGCGAGAGAGGCTAATATGGTGTTTTTTTTGTTATGAGACTCTGATGCTTGTGTCTTGAGAATTTTTTTTTCTCATCTGTTCATAATAGCTTGCCTTTCAGGCGGTAACAGTTATTACAGTTGTCTTTTTGTATAGAAATATCAAGACCTCCATTAACGAAATGAGGTGACTATGGAAAACAGATGCCGAGCCACCATAGCATTTCTTCACGGTAATGTGGGCTAAGTCCTTGGGCTAAGTTGCCAAGGGAGGGAGGAAGGAGAAGTCTCTCCTCATTATAAATTGGTCTAGCTGGTTGAGAGGGCAGAGAACAAAAGTAGGAAAAGAATAAATCTGTCTGCTTTCTCAGACCTATGCAAACAGCTTTTAGTTTCCTCTTTTGACTTCCTAGTGAAGATTTTTTTCCCAGCTAATTGTTACAAATGGCTTCCACTTTCCTCCCCCTGCCTGGGACTTTGGCTGTAGCTGTGCCATTTCATTTTATAGGATTATTTTGTTCTCAGGGTGTCTGTGTATGCCACAAGTCCCACAGGGCAATAGTTCTTTCGGACTCCAACAGAATCAATTTTGAAGAAGTATGATTTATCTTTTTACAAGATTTTACATTTTTCTTCACCGAGGAAATTCTGGGGATTAGTGATTTCCTTTTTGAAAGGAAAATTGGCAAGCTAAAGCTTAAATAAAAAGTAATGGTACAACTAACTATGCAAGTCGATTTCGTATGAGTGGCCGCATAACCAATCATTCACGAGCCCTCTAATAGTCTGTTTTGCCTGTTTCAGTCTTACTGCATGGCTACTTGCCTGTTAAACCTTTCTTCCCTTGTAGTCAACCCTACTAAGATGAACAAAATGCCATATCATATTAGTCCTATACACACAAATGCGTGCTTATGTGGGCACACATATATACACACCCACTCTCCCCTTCATTGATAACATCATTCGAGTGCTAAGATTAAAGTATCAGGTGATGATACAGCTGTCTGCCTAAAGAATGCTGCTTATTAGGTTATTTGATCTTTTTCTCAGGCTCAAAAAATATTCCTCCCAATATAACTCCTCTGCATTTAGTAAGAATCTCATGCAATACTGATAGCCTGGGCAGTCTCTCCTCTCCCTGCTAGGGATTTTGCTGTAGCCCCTATTTAGCTATATATTTAACATGTGTAGGTCCTTTAGGTGAGGCACCAGAATGCTTTCTCAGGACATCTGGACTCTCTTCAGTGTTTTTGTGGTTAAGGCGATGCATTTTGGAGTCAGATTCCTGGGTTGATATCCGGCTGCAGTTCCTCACCAGGTGTGTGACCTTGGGCTAGCTATTTAACCTCTCTGTGTCTCATTTTCTTATAAAGAGGGATAATAATAATAACACCTACCTCAGAGAGCTACCTCAGTGGTGAGAATTATGTAAGTTAGAGTGTGTGAAGTGCTCAACAGATGTTAGATATAATTTTATCATATACCCTAGGATTTCTTAGGACACCGAGCACAGATTGTGAGTTGACAATGTCCTTATTTTTGCTCAGTTATTTAACACTGTATAAGAGGCTATGACTGATGCCATGGAGTATTCAAAGATGAAAGAGACCTGTTTCCATCCCCAGGAGGTTTCTATACCAGCAGATGTTGCTGTAAAAGACATTTCCACCCTCAACTCTGAAAAATTTTTCCCATGTTGAACAGTAAATGTAATTCAGAGAATTGGAGTTGTAGGCAACTTAGGGATCACTGGAAATGAGATAACGTAAAAACCCTTTGTGGAGGAAAAGTATAATTTAAATGCTTTGTGATAATATTCCTACCCCTTTTATTTCTAGAAGGAAGATATTGATTTGGTTCTTTGTTTATTTTTGAGACAGAGTTTTGCTCTTGTTTCTCAGGCTGGAGTGAAATGGCACAGTCTCGGCTCACTGCAACCTCTGCCTCCTGGGTTCAAGTGATTCTCTTGCCTCAGCCTCCCAAGTAGCTGGGATTACAGGCATGTGCCACCACACCTGGCTAATTTTGTATTTTTAGTAGAGACATGGTTTCATCATGTTGATCAGGCTGGTCTCGAACTCCTGACCTCCTGATCCACCCACCTCCACCTCCCAAAGTGCTGGGATTACAGGCATAAGCCACTGTGCCCGGTCCAAAATATTGAAATAGTCAAAGAAAGGTATTTGTTCTATCTGAAGGCATCTAGGAATGAAGAACCTCTGGTCCTTTTTCTCATATTTAATCACATTTTCATTTAACTTAAATGTTCTCTTTTCATTATATCCTATTATGTTTAAAATTAGGGGGACAGGAAGAACTAGCCTTTGCCCTCTTCTTCATGTCAATTCCTTATTCTTAAAGTGTTATTTATGTTAGTGTTTATAAAGACCATTCCCATTTGTTTCTCAGCATAATCTTGTATGCTAGGCATAATTTGAGACATGGAGCACACTTCCTTTCCTAAAAGCACTCAGGGAGTTAGTTGGCTGATCTCAAAGCAATCCCTTTTAACTGAAGGCCAAATGCACTTTCCATGGTGAGGTCCAGTATGAGAGCCCTGCATTTCTTTGTTACAGACTCCAAAAGTTGACTTTGACCTCTAGAGTACATTTGTACTTTTGAGCATTTCTTTTCTTCTCTTCTGATTCTCTTTAGTTTCTCCAAATCCCTTTAAAAATGAGTAGATCCAAAACCAAAAGAGGATCTCTAATGAGGGGCTAGCTAGGATCAAGTTGAGTGGAAAACTTCACCTGCTTGTCAGATCATGCTGTAGTGACCAATGATATCAAATGTGACAAAAAAAAAAAAGCCCCCTCCCAAATCTTGATGATTGTTTATATAAAGACAGTAGACAATTCTGGTGACCAAGTTTGTTTTTATCTGTAGAAAAACTGCTGTTAAGGGGAGGGAGAGCATTAGGACAAATACCTAATGCATGCGGAGCTTAAAACCTAGGTGACGGGTTGATAGGTGCAGTAAAGCACCATGGCACATGTATACCTATGTAACAAATCTGCACACTCTGCACATGTATCTTGGAACTTAAAAAAATAAAAAAACTGCTATTGTGAATATTAATTTTATGAATGTAGAATTATTCTAATCTGTTTACATGAAATGTATTTTCTACCATATTTGAAAAGTTACTGAGGCTCTAAGATGAAATATTGTACTTCTAAGACGAAATGTTGTTAGGCTATTGGAAGACTGGATATTTAAAACAAAACCAGTATTGCCACATTCATTTACATTACAAAATATGGTAAAATTATTTACTTTTAGCTCATGATTTATAAACATACATGAGTACTTTAAAGACTTTTTTAAAAATCAGCTGTTAGGTTTATTATTCACGTAACAGACATGCACCTTTTCTGGCAGGGTGTGGTGGCTCACGCCTGCAATCCCAGCACTTTGGGAGGCCGAGGTGGGTGGATCACCTGAGGTCAGGAGTGAAACCTGACCAACATGGTGAAACCCTGTCTCTACTAAAAATACAAAAAATTAGCTGGGCGTGGTGGCAGGTGCCCGTAATCCCAGTTACTCGGGAGGCTGAGGCAGGAGAATCATTTGAACCTGGGAGGTGGAGTTTGCACTGAGCCGAGATCACGTCATTGCACTCCAGCCTGGGTTATAGAAGCAAAAACTCTGTCTCAAAAAAAACAAAAACAAAACAAAAAACCATTCTTTTCTAGCAAGCTTACCATCTGAACACTTCAGTGGTACAAAATTTACATGCCAGTTTTCAGGCGATGAAAGGTAAATTTGCAGCCAGAGCTGGATATGGTAAAAGTAGGAGCCTTTGCTTACATGTTACAGATAGCCTTAAGGATAAATTTACCTTACAGTATCTCTCTCATGGACAGGGCAGATAAATGAGTGACTTACTTGATCAGAATGTCCTAGCTGAATATGAACATGTAATCTTGAGTGAAAACCTAGAATTAGTTGGTTTAAATGGATGTTCTAGATATTTATCTTTGGACTAGTATCACATTGGAATTTGTGTGCTTCTCAAGGTATTAATTGTTCTATTCTTATTTTTCTTTGTTGATAGACACTAATGAACTGAAGACGATCCTTCGAGAGCTAAAGTACAGAATTGGTATCCAGTCAGCCAAGTTACTTCGGCATCTGAAGCAGAAAGACAGACTTCTGCATAAAGTGCAGAGGAACTGTGATATTGTGACTGCCTGCTTGCAGGCTGTGTCACAGAAGAGAAGTAAGTACTAGAAGGAGGGGTTACTTCTTTTGCCACATGTGACTATAGTGTTAGGAAAGCTGAGCCAACAGTCTTTGTGTTTTTGAATATATTGAAAAGTTTTAAATGCCAGCTTATACACTCAGACCTAAGAACAAGGAACAACTAAGACAGCTTCCTATTTTTCAGTTAAAATGTATACTTCATGTCTAATGTTATAACCTTAGACATAACCTTATTATTCTAGATTTGAGATAGTACTTACTTTGACAATATTTTTACCTAATGCTGAATAATGATTAAAATTTTATTTTATTTTTCACATTTAACAAGATTCGTCCACTTTAATGCATAAAACCCTTTTGAATCAATGTCAACCAGGAAAATTCATGTCAGAAAAAATTGGAATGAAAGCTAATATTCTATATTCAGAACATCTGAGAAAACATTTTTGACTATTACAGAAGTTTATTTAACAAAAAGTCTAATATGAAAATGTACATGACCTAATTTTTACATCATAGTAAAATAGGCCCTATGGAGAGAGGACATGGGTTTCTCCGCTGAACAGCCATTATTTATACTCGTTCCAAGGCTTCTAACATGATGATACTATTTCCTTGTATTACCACCATTCCAATATTGTTCTGTTGTCTGCTAGTTGCCATCTCCACACATTCATCTATCACAAGATTCATAAAGGGATCAAATCCCCGCAACATTCCTTGGACATGTCTGCCACCATTTAATTTCAATGATAACTTCTTGTCCATAAATTTTTTCAACTCGGGAGGGTGAGCTTTACTCATGATGGCTACTCCGCGGGCACACAGAGTAAAATTTTATTTTTAAAACGGCATCACATGCCGGGCATGGTGGTTCACACCTGTAATCCCAACACTTTGGGAGGCTGAGGCAGGTGGATCAACTGAGGTCAGGTGTTTGAGGTCAGCCCGGCCAACATGGTGAAACCCTGTCTCTACTAAAAATACAAAAATTAGCCGGGTGTGGTGGCGGATGCTTGTAATCCCAGCTACTTGGGAGGCTGAGACAGGAGAATCGCTTGAACCCAGGAGGTGGAGGTTGCAGTGAGCCGAGATTGTGCCATTGCACTCCAACCTGGGTGACGAGCAAAACTCCCTCTCAAAAAAAAAAAAAACCCAAAAAAATCCCAAAACCAAAAACCAGCATTACATAAACATAACCTAAAAGACATGTCCTTGTTCTCTTATTCTCTGTGCTGCTACAGTAGGTGAATTAAATAATTGATTTAGAGAAATAGATTCTTGTAACAGGACCTTAACAACTTGCTCGGAAATCTGAGGATGGCAAAATATTTTAGCAAATGAAGCCTATCTCTTGCATAATCATAACTAAGAGCTATATGGGAGCTGTGTGGTTTTTTAATCAAATTAAAAATAAATGGCTAAATTGCTGATTTATATTAAATACTAGGTGTAAACATTGTGAAATTAATTTTCCATGCAATAGCATTATGTTTTATTCTGCTAACATTTTCCTAATTTTGTTTTGCATTCTTTATTAACATGCAGCATGGCAGAACAGTATGCTCAGGTATGGTAAATATAGGCACAGTGATGTTTTTGGTAAAATGCCTGTGACAGCTTTTCAGGTGCATGTGAAAGTTGCTTTTTGTTGCTCTTTTACTCAGTCACATTTTATATATAAATTGACACCTCCTAGCAAGTTAAAATGTGTTTGCTTTCATGAAATAATTTTTGGGGCTTCATGAGTTTCCGGTAACAAAATTAATGGCTTACATTTTCTTATGTTTATTATTAAAAGAAAATTCTGTATTTCCTTGCTTCACTTCTATTGTACTACTGTTTATTATCACTAAAGTATTATTTATGCTCTTTACTGAAGAAGGTTTTACCTAATGGATATTAACAGAGCGCTGCAGGCCAGGATAATGGATATTAACACAGCGCTACAGGCTGTGGCTCATGCCTGTAATCCCAGCAGTTTGGGAGGCTGAGGCAGGTGGATCACATCAAGTTAGAAGTTTTAGACCAGCCTGGCCAACATGGTGAAACCCCATCTCTACTAAAAATACAAAAATTAGCTGGGTGTGGTGACATACCTGTAATCCCAGCTACTCTGAAGGCTGAGGCAGGAGAATTACTTGAATCCAGGAGTAGGGGGTTGCAGTGAGCCAAGATCGTGCCACTGCACTCCAGCCTGAGCAACAGAGTAAGACTCTGTCTCAAAAAAAAAAAAAAATGCTGCTCGATTATCACAATAATATCACTATAGTTCATACCAAACAGGAATGTGGTTGAGTAGACTGACTTTGAATAGGCTTTTCTACAGAGTCAAGCACTTGTCTGACATAGCTAGACAAGGAAGAAGGGTGTATGTGTGTGTGTGTGATTTGTGTGTAGCTATTGAAAGTTGGCATGTGTTATAAGGTATTTGATATTTTTCCATGAATTCTGATTTACACGTGTTAAGTTAAATATTTTCCCCTTCTATTATGAGGTACCTTGGTTTTGATTTTTCTCCTTTCAACTATGTTTATATTCTACTCATTACTATAGTTTGTACCAGCAGCTAAAAGCACAGAATGGTAAATGCATGGGTTTTCAATATGTGGGAAAGGACAAGGGAGGATGGAGCAAGTTCAGGAGACAGAATAATATTAGGCTAGTCCAGGGTCACAGATTGGTGGATTCTGTTGGTAGTTACTAGGGACTGATCATCATTTAGAATTTGAATTTACTTGATTTATAGCAGGACTGGCATTTATGTCATTTGAGGAAAAGGTGCCCACAAGGTGTCAATGTAATTCATTGAATTTGTCAATGCATCCTTCCTATGTATTTTAGTTTGTCTTTTTAATTCCCCCCAAAGTTTTGCATTTCAGAGAATATGGGGTTGTCTGGCACCTTTCCTTGAGAGTTCAATTCTGTCTTTGCTAATAAGACCCTATTCAATGGAACAGAATGCTTTTTTTGGTGAGAAATAACTGCATTAGAATTATTATTCTCATCATAGCATACTGTATTTTGATATAGACACTGTCAGAAATTTGACTAAATGGTTATTTACCCATCTTAAAGCTCCAGAGGTTAGCTATTTCATGACTAAATCCCAATTCTAGTAGTTTCATGTTTTGCCTCTTTCCTCAAAGTCAACTAATTCTAAAGAGTTGAGATTAAAAAAAAAGAATTGAAATTTCACTATCACACGGAATAACATATTTACTTTTTTGTATGTAGTATGTAAAAGTTCAGACAATCCCCATTTTGGCCTCTAGATTTGATGCTTACGGTTTTTTGCGTAAGTGACTTTTCCCTTTTGTCTTCTTTTTCTTCTTCTTTTTTTTTTTTTTTGGAGACAGTCTTACTCTGTTGCCCAGGCTGGAGTGCAATGCTGCAGTCTTGGCTCACTGCAACCTCCGCTTCCCGGCTTCAAGTGATCCTCTTACTTCATCCTCCCAAGTAGCTGGGACTTAGGTGGGTGCCACCATGCCCAGCTAATTTTCATATTTTTTGTAGAGACAGGGTTTCACCATGTTACCCAGGCTAGTCTTGAACTCCTGGGATCAAACAATCTGTCCTCCATAGCCTCCCAAAATGCTGGGATTACAGGTGCGAGCCATCTCGCCTGACAGATTTTTCTCCTTTTATAACATGCTATAGAATAAAAATCATTTTATTGTTTTATTAAAATGGGTTATTTCTTGTTAATACACAAAAGGGAATATAGTAATTTTGAAATAAGAATCAAAAGTAAGTATAGATTATGAACTAAAGTGACTAGATCATTTTTATTTCTAACAGAAATGACATAGCTACTTAGATTTTATGGTTTCCTATATCAAGCCTTATAGTAGTATCTCCTTGTTTTAAAACTGGACTGGGAATAAGAAAATCAAGATCAATATTGTATTATAGAAGAGCATACTTTTTTCCTTATATTTGACCATTCATCTAAGGATAGCCATGGTATAACCAATTTAATACTAAAAATAAAATTGATAATAAAAGTGGCAGCAGCTGTTACCATTTATTGAGTACATGCTTTATGCCAAACTTGCTTTTATTTCTCATAGCAACTCCAAAATGGTATGTAGCTTTAGGCGTATTTTATTAGGAAACTGTTTCAGAAAGGTTAAGTAATTTGGCTAATGTCACACAGCTGATAAGTATTTGAGATGGGATTTGAAGATCGGTATCTCAAAAGTCCACACTTTCCATTATAAACTGTGACATAAGAGGGTTCTACTTTTTCTTTTCTTTCTCTTTCTTTCCTTCCTTCCTTTTTTTTTTTTTTTTGTTGGAGTCTTGCTTTGTCACCAGGCTGGAGTGCCGTGGTGAAATCTTGGCTCACTGCAACCTCTGCCGCCTGGGTTCAAGTGATTCTTCTGCCTCAGCTCCTGAGTAGCTGGGACTACAGGTACCCGCCACCACGCCTAGCTAATTTTTGTATTTTTTAGTGGAGATGGGGTTTCACCATGTTGGCCAGTATAGTCTTGAGCTCTTGACCGTGTGATCCGCCCGCCTCAGCCTCCCAAAGTGCTGGGATTACAGGCGTGAGCCACTGTGCCTGGCCCAAGGGTTCTACTTTTTCTTAGCAATTAGGTAGATAACTGTGTAATGTTATTGGAATACAACTGAGCAAGAAGAAATTTATAATATGAGTTATAAACACAGAGTTTCTGGTTTATTAGAATGTGCTGCTTCAGCATAGTTTGCATATGAAATCAGTACATTAGCTTTCCTTGGTCAAATGGATTATTGAACAAATGTAGCTTGGTGTATAGGAAAATACACCTAAAAGCTTCAAGGCACAATGAGAAGAATAGAAAGAGTATTTGGTCAAGAGGTTGATTCTGATTTTAGGATTTTTCAGTGGTTTGCTTAACCTGTTTTTCCTGAAAGCAGAAGGAAGGTCATATTAATTATTAGCATTGAATAGTTTTGCTATTTTCTGCATTGGTATAGTAAATGTTTAAGTTATGCCGGTTGAATTTGTGAAATGGTTTTATAGATCAAGTGATAAAATCTAGCTGTCACTTGAAAACTATGAAAAAAATGAACAAAATATGAATATATGCAGAAATATTATCTTTATTTTAGCCTTGCTGATAATTATAGAAATTTTAGACAGCTTACAGCCTAACTTTATTAATGTGTCCACCCTCGCATCCTGATAATCATGTGATTAAATCTTACTGTGATAAATGCCTAAAATGCCTGGCAGAGACTGATAGTTTGTGAAATAGGTGAATAGTCTTTTTCTTTTCATAATGGCTGTCTTTTCTTCATCAATACCTTGTCCTCTGTGACAGGAAAAAGAATTTGTGTAGTCTTGAGTTTGATGGCACTGGAACTCAGCATTTTCCACTAAAAAACAATTCTTTGTTTTTAAAATTACGAAAGTAATCGACCCAGCTGGCATTTTCACTCCTAGATTTCTGCCCGAGAGAATTGAAAACATATGTCCCCACAAAAACTTGTACATAAATGTTCATAGCAGCATTATTCATAATAGCCAAAAAGTAGAAACAATTGAAATGTCTGTTAATGGATAGATATATCAAATGTGATATTATTCATATAGTTGAATACTCTTCAGCCATAAAAGAATGAAGTATTGACTCATGTTGCATCATGGATAAACTTGAAAACATTATTCTAAGTGAAAGAAGCCAGACACAAAAATTACCATATTGTATGATTCCATTTGACAAATATATAGAGACAAAAAGTAGATTAGAAGTTGCTAGAGGCTGGGGGTAGGGGAGTGGGCAATGACTACTAATGGTATGGGTTTCTTATTGGTGTGGTGAAAATGTTCTGGAATTAGATGGTGATGGTTGTACCATTTTATGGCATGTGAATTAATTATATAAAATATGATATAATGTTAAAAATGTAATACACCCATGGAAACTTTGGAATATAGGAAATAGAGAAATGTAAAGGAAGAGAAAAAATTATTTTTTAAAGACAGTGCCTTAGAATATTTATTCAAGTGGTTTTTTTTTTTTTTTTTTTTTTTTTTTTGAGACAGGGTCTTGCTGTGTTGCCCATGCTGGAATGCAGTGGTGTGATTACAGTTCACTGCAACCTCTGCCTCCTGGGCTCAAGTGATCCTCCCACAGCCTTCCAAGTAACTGGGACTACAGGTGTCCCAGCCACCACACCTGGCTAATTTGTGTGTGTGTGTGTGTGTATTTTTTTTTTTTTTTTTTTTGTAGAAATGGAGGCATGGGGGTGGTGGTGGGGGAAGGTCTTGCTTTGCTGCTCAGGCTGGTCTCAAACTCCTGGGGTCAAATGATCCTCCTGCCTTGGCCTCCCAAAGTGTTGGGATTAGAAGGCATAAGCTAATGTACTGGGCCTGTAAGAAAGTTTTAAATTATTGATCCAGCTTCTAAAATAATTACAGGATTATTCATACCTTCTGTTTCTTCTTTTGTCATCCCTGGTGTATTATACAGAATTTTCCATAACTTTTCACATTTGTAGGCATAAAATTATTAGAAATATTTTGGGTCTTCCTTTAGTTTTTCAAGATGTTAAAACAATTTCACTGATTTTAAACAGGGATTCACTTACTACTTAAAATGTCTTTTATTGTAGAATGTATCATGAACAAGAGAATGTAATACAAATATGTATATTTTAAAGAATAAGTAAACAAAGTTGTATACATGTGGATATTCACCTGTCAAGCTGGAGTCACAAATATCCCTGGCATGTTGAAGGCTCCCTGTGTGCTCTTTCCTGGTTGAAATCTCCTCTCTCCCCGACATTTGTGTTAAGCATTACCTTGCTTTTCTTTATACTTTTTCCACTTCCTCTATAGGTTCCTAAGCAATATATGGTTCTGAAAAACAGAGTAGCAAGCCCAAGCCTTGTTATGTGGGGAAATGGTAATGTTGCTATCTTAGATAAAACCTTTCAGAAGATAAACCATACTGTCTCTGGGTCCCAACCTGGTTTTAGGTTCCTCTGAGAATCCACCAGAGTCCCTTCTAGGGAAGTCAAAGAGCAAGGTTATAAATGAGCCCTGTGACTTCTGCCAGGCTATGCTTTAGGCTAGTTATTTTTTCTTTATTTTTGAGATGGAGTCTTGTTTTGTTGCCCAGGCTGGAGTGCAGTGGTGCAATCTTGGGTCATTGCAACCTCTGTCTCCTGGGTTCAAGCAGTTGTCTTGCTTCAGCCTCCTCCAGTAGCTGGGATTACAGGTATATGTCATCATGCCCAGCTAATTTTGTTTTTTGTATTTTAGTAGATATGGAATTTCACCGTGTTGGCCGGGCTGGTCTCGAACTCCTGACCTTAAATGATCCACCTGCCTTGGCCTCCCAAAGTGCTGGGGTTACAGGTGTGAGCCACTGTGCCCAGCCTAGGCTAGTTAGTGAACAATCAACTACGTTGGTGGAGAGGCTTGCTCTTTATTTTTGATTAAAAGGTCGCTATGGCCTTTCCAGCTCTCCCCTCCATGCCCACAGAAGTATATGCTTTGACCTACTTCTAGGAGCAGGTGCAAAGCCTTGGTGAGCTCTGAATCAAAAATAAAGAGCAAGCTCTCTGGGTGTGGGGTCTTATTCCTGTAATCTTAGCACTTTGGAAGACTGAATCAGGAGGATCACTTGGGCTTTCGAGTTGGAGACCAGCCTAGGCAACATAGTAAGACGTCATAGCTACAAAAAATAAAAATTCGCTGGGCGTTGTGTCATGCATCTGTAGTCCCAGCTACTCGGGAGGCTGAGGCATGAGAATCCCATGAACCTGGGAAGCAGAGATTGCGGTGAGCTGAGATTGTGCCACCACCCTCCAGCCTGGGTGACAGAGTGAGACCCTTTCTCAATAATAATAAAAAAAAAATAGGCTGGGCACAGTGGTTCACGCCTACAGTCCCGGCACTTTGGGAGGCTAAGGCAGGCAGATCAGGAGGTCAGGAGTTTGAGACCAGCCTGGCCAACCTGGTGAAACCCCGTCTCTACCAAAAAAAAAAAAAAAATTAGCTGGGCATTCGCCTGTAATCCCAGCTACTCTGGAGGCTGAGGCAGGAGAATTGCTTAAAAGCTGGGAGGCAGAGGTTGCAGTGAGCCAAGATCATGCCACTGCACTCCAGCCTGTACGACAGGGCAAGACTCCTCTCGAAAAAACAAAAACAAACATAAACAAACAAAAACCCCAAGTATGGATGAAAATCTGGATGAGCTCTCTTGGGCATTCTGTCCTTAAGGTAGAAAGATGGTCCGGCAGCAGGAAGCATCTGGTGTTGACTTCCGTCACCCGACTGTTGATTGAGCCATGCTGCTCCACTCACGACTGTCTGGGCTCTGTCTTCACGCACTGCCATCCCGGGAGTTCCCTTCACTCTCATGGTGGAGGCTCTCTTTGTCTCCTGTGTTGGATCTGTTGTATCCTTGATCTTACATTTCTTTCTTGATTATTCTTTTTGTTTCCCATATCCCCTTCAGAGAGGGTGCTTGCGAAGTAAATTTTTGGTAATTGTGCACGAGTGAAAATGTCAAATGTCTTGATTCTATATATGTGCACTTTCATAGACTATTCTATACCTGCTTTATTGCCTTCTCACTTCTCTTGTTGCTCTTGAGAAGGCTGAAGCCTTTCTGATGCTTGGTCCTTTATCCTGGACTGTTTATTTTTTTGCCTTTGAAAGCTTGTGGAGTATTCTCCTTGTTCTTGGTGTTCCTGAAATAAAATGATCATGTTGCTTGGAGTGGGTCTGTTTTCACTCAGGTCGTTGTCATTGGGCCTAGACAGGCTCTTTCAGTCAGGCAACTTTTGTCATTCAGTTCTGGAAACTTCCTCTGAATTATCTTTGTTGTTGTTTCTCTCCCCCTTTGCTTTTTCCTCTTTCTGGAGTTCTATTGTGTGTCTTTTGGAACTTATAGACTAATTCTGTCATGTTCTGTTCTTTCGAGACAAGATCTCACTCTGTTGCCCATGTTGGAGTGCAGTGGTGCAATCATGGCTTACTGCAGCCTTGACCTGGGGCTCAGGTGATCCTCCTACCTCAGCCTCCTGAGTAGCTGGGACCACAGGTGCCCACCACCACCTGGCTAATTTTTGTATTTTTTGTAGAGACAGAGTTTCACTGTGTTGCCCAGGCTGGTCTTAAACTCCTGGGCTCAATCAAGTGATCCCTGTATCTCAGCCTCCCAAAGTGCGGGGATTACAGGTGTGAGCCACCGCACCTGTCTGTAATGTTTTCTCTCTTTCTTGCTTTCCAGCTCCTTGTTCCTTTTGATTCATTTTCTTGGAGATTACCTCAACTTTATTTTCCTGTCCTGTTACTGAGAAATCTTTTTGAGTTGGTATTTGAATGTTTCTTTTATATGGTATCCTGTTCTTGTTTCACAGATGCAATATATTTGCCTGTTGCTCTAAGGATATTATGATAGAGACTAAAACAGACAAACAGAAAACAACAATTTGGAGGAGATAAGATTATACATGGAGGAAAGAACTTTCAAAACTGTGTTATATTTAGAAGCTTTCCTTAGATGTCTGGTATTCCTTGGCTGTCTGCTCATAATTAGGTGCAGGAGTCTACATGCTGACTTGAACTCTGGGCTCCCCGGCAGGGCTTATTGACTTTGAGTTTCACTGAAGTGCCATCTTGATGGGTCCTTTGTTGTGGTACCCCTCAGGTCAGTATGTTCAAGTCTTTCTTTTGGGCTGGTCAGATTCTTCAGGGAAGAGTCTTCTGACCTCTGCTTGAAGGATGAAGGTCTGGCTGCTGGTATTTTGGGAGCTGAGCAGGGTAAAGAGAGCTGGGAGTCTCTGCATTCAGCATTCAGTATGCATATGGCCATTGAGTCCCTGTTTTAGGTCAGGTACTCACCCTCAGCTGGTCGTCCAAGGCCTCTGTTACAACTCTCTTCAAAAATAAAACTCTTAAACTTTTGCAGGGGTGGGAAAGGGGTAGTTGCTCAGCCTTATGAAGAGAGGAATGAGAGATCCAACTAGTTCTCAACAACTTTCTCCCCATATTCCTTGTCCAGCCTCCTGGGGAACTGGTTGCCAGTCCCCAAGTCTCTTGTGAACTATGTGGGGTAACATAAGTTGGATTTCAGTTTTCCTGTTAGTTTGGGATTTGACTTTCTGGGATCCTCTGTCGATTTATGTTTGTTTGCTTTTGCAGCTTCAAAAATTCATTGCTGTTCTCCATGCTCCTTTCCCCCCTCATACTGGTCCTTGTGGGTTATGATTTAAAAATTATCTTTACTGTATTTTTAGTGTGGTTTTGGTGGGGAGAAAAATTAGATGCATTTTTTTTTTCATTCTTCCATCTTACCTCAAATGTGTTTTTTCCTTTTTCATAAGCTCATTTCTTTTGAGAGATGAAAAGAAGTTAGCATTCAGATTAGGGTAGATTGACCTTAAATTTGGAATTTGCCTGCAAAATTCATTACAAATTTGTTAATATTGATAACCGTTTTAGGTAAGTTTTTGATATATAATTAGCAGCCTGGTCTACCCTGAAATAACTTAGACTATGACTAGATTAAAGAAATTGATTGAGCTTGGATACAGCATATTTTAGCAACAGTTTCCTGTCATTTTCTTTAAGCTCTTTAGCGTCTTAAAGTTAAGAGTTATTTTTTTCATTTTGTCATAATTTACTTGTGTTTCTTATGATCTCATTATAAAGTGGTTGATTTGTAGAAAAAAAAATCTGAATCTTAGTCATGGTAATTGAGAGCTACAGGAGAATTAAAAAAATGGTCTCCATTTACCTACAGCCTTTGGTTGAGCAAAGTGAAACTTGGAAGAGTTGAACTTTGCTGAAACTCACTCAGCTGGTTAGTGACTCAAGAGTTTTTTGTTTTCTCTTGTCAGTTAATGGCAAGAGAAAACTAGATATACAGCCAGCAGGGGGAGCCCTTTCTCTTAAGCTTTCGTGAGAGAAGAAGTATTACACTATTTAAGTTCTCTATATTGCCACAAGGGTAAGACAGCCTCTAAGACTAAAAATGATACAACATACGATAGACACTGTGTGAAAGAAATAAAGGGAACCTTTGTTGGAACTATCTTATATATATATGTATTGTTACCACTTTTGTATTTAGTTATATTATGAGAGAATACTTCTAGAAGTGGAGATATTTTGTCATTTTATATTTTAAAAAGAGGTGTTTACATTAAATTATTTTTATAGACTGTATTTTTCAAATGTATTATTCATTTAACAAATAGTTTGTGTTTACGATTTCCCACACACGATTGTAGGTGCTGGGAATACAGTAACAAGCAACATATCAAGATTAAGACCTCACAGTTTGAAGTTCTTTTATCCAAAGTGTAAATACAAGTCTAACAGAAATATGTTTTCCCCCAAAAGAATTGATTCTTTAATTTTGTAGGACAATCAACTGCGTTTTTCCTATGTCAGATCTTTAATCAACAGCAAAATATAATATAAAATATTATGTTATAATGTAATATAAAAGACAAAATATAAGATGATAACTTATACTGAATGCTTTTAGGAATTTCACATAAATCTTCAAATACCATTCTCCTCTGCAAATAAATAGACTATACCAGTGTTCTTAAGCTTTGCTGCATATTGGAATCACTTGAAATTTTAAAAAAGCTATTAATTTGGTAGGCCGAGGCGGGTGGATCACGAGGTCAAGAGATTGAGACCATCCTGGTCAACATGGTGAAACCCCGTCTCTACTAAAAAAAATACAAAAAATTAGCTGGGCACGGTGGCACGTGCCTGTAATTCCAGCTACTCAGGAGGCTGAGGCAGGAGAATTGCCTGAACCCAGGAGGCGGAGGTTGCGGTGAGCCCAGATCGCGCCATTGTACTCCAGCCTGGGTAACAAGAACGAAACTCCGTCTCAAAAAAAAAAAAAAAGCTATTAATGCCTAGCTCCCCAGCCCAGACATTCTGATTTAACTAGCATGGAGTGTGATCTGAGCATTGTGATTTTTAAGCTCCCTGGGCTATTCTAGTGTGCAGAGAAGTTTGGGAACTGCTGGTCTATTTCCTAATAGCGACATCTTCCTGAAGACAAGCTGCTTTGAATCCCTATTCTTCCTGTTCTGTCACCTTGCACAGCATATTTGACCTAGTGGTGAAACATCCAGTGCTTGGTTCTCTACTAACTCTGCTTAGAGTTTATGGTCATCAGCATAATGACTCACTTGTGTACATATTTAACTTATTTATTCTACTCTTTGTCATTTTCACCTTGCAAAACCCCAACTCTGATTAAACTCAAGTCTCTGCATATTCTGTCTCTGCACCTACTAGCTGACTGCAACTGCAGAAACACATATTGTGGGGACGACTCTCTTTAAATATGTGATCACCAGCCTCACAGACACTCTGGGTGCCACCAGCAATCCTATTGTATTTCTTTAGTCTGTTCATTCTCTCTCTCTTCTCTTTCTCTCTCTCTCTCTCCTCCTTTTTATATCCTGTTTTCTCCCCTCACTCTCAGCTGGTGATTTTTTGCTGTGTATTTTAAAAGAGGAAGTGTAGGCAATCAAAAGCGAATGTTCTCACTCCCACATGTATAGGTGGTATTCCCCTGTAACTGTAAGATGAACTGTTCAGCTGTTCTGGAGTACACTGGATCCATCTCCTTTTCCCTACTCAAAGAATCACCCTTCTTGTTTCTCTTCCTTCTTCAGGTTTTTCATCTTTGCTGAATTATTTCAGTCAGCGCAGAAGCATGGCATTTTATCCTTAATCTAAAACCAAACATTAAAGTCTTATCTGCACACCTCTAGTCAGCCATCATTCTGGTTTTCTGTGCCTCTGCTTTTTCACCTGTAAAATGGACAATAATATTGTCCCTATTCATCTCTTAGGAATGTTTTGAAGGCAGAATTGAAAGTACTTTGAAATATTAAATGTGTACATGTATAATATATATTCGTTTATAAATTCAAAAGTTTTGTGTTGAGTACCTGCTGAGTGCTAAGATGCAAAGAAGAAAATAAATATACAGTATCCTCAGTGAGCTTTCAATAAATAAAATCAGAGAAGCAAATAAAAAATTACAAAATCATTGTTCTAGTGGAGGTCCTGGTACATTGAAATAGATTTTTTGACTACTCCCATTTTTACACCTCACATGTTGACATTTTGAAGTATTTGGAATCCATCTTTCCGATACCATCAGCTAACGAATGGTGGTTTTAAGTGTACCAGGCTTCAGCCTGACATTCCAATGAGTCTTATGCTATTTCAGGATAAAATTATGTATTTTTATGACATTGGAGGAAAATGCCCAGGAGAGGTGTTGCTGACACAGGAGAATTTCAGACAAGTCAAGGCTGATTTGATATTCTCAAGACAAGGACTTGTTAGAGTGGTATTAGATTACCCGAAAGGCCTCCTATTGTAAAATGAAAAAACCTTGAAGTTTGCTGAATTATGCCTGAGAGTTATTCTGGGGCTGAGTGGTAGAAAGATGGAAAGGGAGCTCAGAGTGTTCTCTGTGTGGACAGATCCTCTTCTCTTTTTGGTCCTCTTTCCTTGGAGCCACTTCTTCAGGGGACAGACTGTGTCCCAGCATCTGTCAGGCTGGAGTCTGACTTCAGGCACCTTTCTTAGCAGGAATGGAGAAGGGTGAGAGAAGCCTGGGCTTCTGGGGATGTGCCTCTGGAGAGCTGATGGGATATGAGGCAGGCACACTGGTTGAGAACATGGACTCTGCAGCCGTGTCCCCTGGGCTCAAATCCCAGTTTTGCCACTTACTAGTTCTACAGTCTCATGCAAGGTCCTTGAACCCTCTGTGTTTCGGTTTTCTCATCAGTAAAATGGCAATGATGATAATTCTCACTTCATAGGATTGTTATGAGAATTAAGTAAATTAAAGTATATAAAATGTTTAGAACACTGTCTGGTGGTAGTATTTGCTACTATTGCAATAATTCCCACTGTGGGAGGTTTAGAGGTTGCCTTCACCATCAGCATTTGCATCCTAGCCTGTGTAAGGCAATTATGGAGGTTTCTGGACTTCTGACTTAGAAAAATATTGATGAGATGGGGTTATTTGAGGAGCAGGTATTGAATGATCATAGTTAGGGATTATATAATTTTTTAAAACTCTTTGGGAAAGGACTGCTTTCTCTTCTCCAGTAACATGCAAGAAGAGTACTCTTCCTTTGTGTTTCCATTGAGAATGTGATATGTAAATGTGTCTTGGGGATAGATGCTATATCTGATGGTCAGTCCTGTGTGTACAAAGAACAATAGGAGCAAAGGTGAGAACCATCCAAATCTGCGAAGCACTAGGGAATGTGGGGGAAGAGCGGTTAGAAAAGGCTGATAGAAATGTGCTCTGTGGAACGGGGTGGGGTGGGTGGGAGACATTCCAGGCGGAGATAAGTGCACAGAGGCTGAGGGAGCACCAGGTCTTTGGGATACTCTTGGTAATCGACAATTGCTAGATACAAAACTGGAGGCTGGAGGGAAGTGGCAGAAGTCGAGGCTGGAGTTTAGATTGTGTGTCCTGTAGCAGTATCTCCCGGAGCACAATAATGTCACGATTGGATTTTCATGTTTCAGAAGTCATTTTGGCAGCAGTGAAGACAGGCTGGATAGGGTGAATGGATGTGAGGCGTATTGGGGGAGGCGAATGGAATCAGCCCGTGGAGTTGATGGGCCCCAGGAAAGGGCCCCCTGGGAATGGAGGGAAGGCAATGAGATATTTAGGAGGGAGATTCAATTCAGTAGGACTGGAGAGTGTGATATGGGAAGAGGAGAAATCTGGGTGGATGCGAGGGCTTGGCTAAGGTGTGGGAGGCTGCAGCAGAAATCCCTCAGGTACCACATGTAGACTGCTAGGGAAGGGAGTGACCCGTTGGAGAGAGCAGAACCCTGGGAGAGAGAAGAGCCAACAAGGAGAGCAGCGTGGAAGATGCTGTGGGAGGTCAGAGGCGGGGTCTCAGGGAGATGCAGGGTTAGCTTCCACAGAACAGCTGTCAAGAACATGTGTACATATAGTTAAACAGAGAAGTCAGGCAAGAAAAAGTTGTGAGAGAGCTTTGGAGTTTCGTCTTTTAAAAATGATGTTTCATTTCAGAAGAGCTTCTGTTTCACTCAAGTGGTGGGGACAGAAGCCACATTACAGTTGTTCCTCAGCAAGGGTCATAGCGTCATTCCAGAGTTTTCTGGAGATGAGATGAATGAGAACTAGGCTTGTTCTGTGCTACTCATACAGAGCCGCTTCTGTCCCTCTCCGTTTGTTAGAATTGATGACTTTTTCCTCCTCTGAACCCCACGATTCCCTATACTTACTTCTTTTAGAGCACTAATTCCATTTCATATTTGTTTCTTTATGCATCTGTCTTCGCTCTCCCTGCCCATTAGCCATAGATTTTCTAGAGGAGGTGCTGTATCATTCATCTTCTTTTTCTCAGCATCTATTACACGGTTTCATTACAGTGGGACTCACTGAATGTGTGTGACATGAATGAATAGATGGGTGGGTGGATAAGAGGTTGGATCAAGGTTACCATGTGTGTGTGTGCATGTGCGTGCACACATGAAGCAGGTGATTTGGCTATGAAAGCAAGAGAGGCAGCAGGGTAGGCTCAGTGCTTATGAACAACAGTACATATTTATAATCACTTTTTTTTTTTTGAGATGAAGTCTCATTCTGTGGCCCAGGCTGGAGTGCAGTGGTGCAACCTCGGCTCACTGCAACCTCTGCCTTCTAGGTTCAAGTGATTCTCCAGCCTCAGCCTCCCGAGTAGCTGGGATTACAGGCACCTGCCACCATGCCCGGCTAAATTTTTGTATTTTTAGTAGAGATGGGGGTTCACCATGTTGTCCAGGCTGGTCTTGAACTCCTGACCTGAAGTGATCTACCTGCCTCAGCCTCCCAAAGTGCTGGGATTACAGGTGTGAGCCACCACACCCAGCCTATAATCATCACTTTGACAAACAGGAAAGGGACTGATTAGGAAGGAGCACCAACAGGGTTCTGTTGAGATCGGAGCTTCTTAGTTCATAAACATGCAGGAATTTTATGGAATTGTAACATCTTCAAATTTTGGAGCTAGAGGGAGCTTTAGAGTTAACCTAGTGCCACCTCCTGTTGAACACAGGGCACTAGGGTATGTGGGCTGCCTTCCTAGCTAGATTAAAAGCATTTTGAGAGTACGGCCATTATCCAGGAGACATTTATTAATTGACAATGTTAATACAATCTTGACATGAGGAGGGAATGGAGAAAATTAGGTTTATCATTCTAGTTAGAAAGAAAGACTGAAAAATAGTTCAAAAACAGGTGTATCAGGCAGCAGGAGAATAGCAAAGACAGGAAAATTCACTTGTATTCTGAGGACTTTTTTTTTTTTTTTTGAGACAGAGTTTCGCTCTTGTTATCCAGGCTGGAGTGCAATGGCGCGATCTCCGCTCACCACAACCTCCGCCTCCCAGGTTCAAGCAATTCTCCTGCCTCAGACTCCTGAGTAGCTGGGACTACAGGCATGTGCCACCATGCCCGGCTAATTTTTGTATTTTTAGTAGAGACGGGGTTTCACCACGTTGACCAGGATGGTCTCAATCTTTTGACCTCGCGATCCACCTGCCTCGGCCTCCCAAAGTGCTGGGATTACAGGCGTGAGCCACCGTAATCCTTAAGGACATCCTTAACAGCATTGTGAGGTTTTCTTTAGGCAGTCTTAAATGTGCATCTAACCTTATCTCCCTCCCCAAACTACAGGAGGTTTTCTCCTACCTACTTCTTGGCGTTTTTGCCATGATTTTTGCTTTCAGTGGATTATATACTATTGAACAATAATGTAACATTTTTTATCTGGTGCTGGCACGAACAAGTACTTGTTTCTAATGGACTCTGTATAGAAATATACTTTGACACTGTGTGTTGGAAAATAATTGTTGCTAATGAATGCACATCCTATCCCATGCTTAGCCCATTAGAGCTCTTTTTTTGCTTCTGTCCAGTATTGCCTTCACAACACCATTTGCAGAAAGGGGTGTGCCAGGACATGGTCACTAAGGAAGGATTAAAGTTTGCCATTTGGCCTGTGATCTTTCCCAAAAAGTTTTGGTCGTGTATGAATGTCACTGGGCACGTTGTTTTGTTTTTGGCATATCTGGGTCCTCCAGCTTCATGTGGAGAGAAGGGTCTCCCCACACTTTGCTGCTGGTACCTGGGATGGCCAGCAGAGGGCAGACTGGCTCCTTTCCCTGATCCGGTACCTGGGTCTCTTCTTCCTGCCGTGTTTGTCTCTGATCCCCGCCGATTTTCTGATGTGTCAGATCGTGCAGACTCTAGAATCAGTTATGTAATGAAGAAACTAGTGGGAAAGGGGCACAAAATTTATTTTTCTCGAAACGACTTGAGGTTTTTGGGGCAGATCTTTTTCAGCCCATATTGGTGGCCCTTTCTGAGCATTTTCTGCCCTAATTCTCCTAAAATCACCCACAAAAGGTAGACGGGGCTAAACCCTCAACCCTGTGATGTGGGGAAGTTTGTAGTCTTCAGGTGTTGGATGATGATTCTTAGTAGAACATTAAAGAGGCTTCTCTTGGCCGGGTGCATGGCTCACGCCTGTAATCCCAGCACTTTGGGAGGCCGAGACAGACAGATCACCTGAGGTCAGAAGTTCGAGACCAGCCTGGCCAACATGGTGAAACTCTGGTCTCTACTATACAAAAATTAGCTGGGCGTGGTGGCGGGGCCTGTAATCCCAGCTACTTGGGAGGCTGAGGTGGGAGAATCGCTTGAATCTGGGAGGCGGAAGTTGCAGTGAGCCAAGATCACACCATTGCACTCCAGCCTGGGTGACAGAGCAATTGGGTCTTCATTGTGAAGACTTTGAAACAAAATAGAAAAGAGGCTTATCGTGTTTGAGTTCCCACCTTAAAGTCTGCAGTTCACTGCACTCCTATAAAAAGACACAAATTTTATGGCGCTAAGCAGTCTTTACATGTCCATGTTAATAGATTGTTGTTGTTCTTGGGAAAATGTGATAATAATATTCATCCCTTTTAGAGGAGAAGCTCAATTTGCAGACAGTATTGGGCTGTGGGTTCTGGAGCCCTGGATCCTGTTTTTAGTGCTGCTAGCTTTTTCTGCACATCTTCCTGCTTGTTTTGTTAACTTACTGGTGACTCCTCTTCAGTGTGTTTCATTGAGAAAATACATTTCTTGACTGGGTGCAGTGGCTCACACCTGTAATCCAAGCACTTTGGGAGGCCAAGGTGGGTGGATCACCTGAGGTTAGGAGTTCGAGACTAGCCTGGCCAACATGGTGAAACCCCGTCTCTACTAAAAATACAAAAATTGTCCAGGCATGGTGGTGGGCGCCTGCAGTCCCAGCTACTCAGGAGGCTGAGACAGGAGAATCACTTAAACTCAGGAGGTGGAGGTTGCAGTGAGTTGAGATTCTGCCACTGCACTCCAGCCTGGGCAACAGAGTGAGACTGTCCCCCCCCCAAAAAAAAAATGAAAAAAGATAATACATTTCTTCTTTTAAGATTTTAGTTGATGTGTTTGGAAGTAAGGAGGATTGATCCTCTATCAGAAAACATAACAGCTTTCCTGGGGGGAATGAGCATTTCTCTCTGCCATTCCAGTCTGACCATTAAAAATTGCTCTGGCAGTGTGTACCATTCAATTTCAGCATCCATTGACATCTGTGTCTTCTCCATGAAAGGCTGGGGCCAGGCTTTCTTCAACTTTCCCATTAAGTTAATGCTCCTTGCAGTTGAATTTCAATCTGTGTTTTACTTGAAACCATTTCCAAAGTGTGTGTCAGTGCTTTGGGTATAGTTAGGAAATGAGAGCCTCAGAGTGATTAAATGACACGACTGAGTTTTCCCGGAAAATGAACCTAATCCTCCTCTCAGTTCATATGAATAATGAAATTTGAGATCCTTGGGGGATCATCTAGTCCAGTTGGCTCATTTTGCAGATGAGATTGAAGGCTCACAGAGTTTAATAAGATGCATACATCCACCTCACATCCATTAGGAGCTCTATTATTTAAAAAAAAATCAGAAAATGACAAATGTTGGCAAGAATGTGGAAAAACATTGAAACCCTTGTGCACTGTTGATGAGAATGTAAAATGGGGGAGCTGCTATGGAAAACAGTATGGTGGTTCCTCAAAAAGTAGAATTACCGTATGATCCAGGAAGTCTATTTCCGGGTGTATACCCAAAATGATTCGAAGCAGAATCTCAAAGAGATATTTGTACATCCACATTCATAGCAGCATTAGTTACAAGTCAAAAGGTGGAAGCAATACAAGTGTCCATCAGTGGATGAATCGATAAACAAAGTGTGGTACAGCATCTACATACAGTGGAATGCTATTCAGCTTTAGAAAGGAAGGAAATTGACACATGCTATGACATGGATTAATCTTGAGAGCACTATGCTGAGTGAAATAAGCCAGACACAAAAGGACAAATACTGTATGACTCCACTTATAAGAGGTACCTAGAGTAGTCAGATTCCTAGAGACAGAAGGTTTAATGGTGGTTTCCAGGGGCTAGGGAGAGAGAGTGATGTGGTTTGCCTATGTCCCCACCCAAAGCCCATCTTGAATTGTAGTTCCTAGAATCCCCATGTGTTGAGGGAGGGACTCAGTGGGAGGTGACTGGATCTTGGGGGTGGTTTCCCCCATGCTGTTCTTGTGATAGTAAGTTCTTGCAAGATCTGATGGCTTTATAAAGGTTTTCCCCCCTTTTGCTCGGTGCTTCTTTGTGCCGTCATGTGAAGAAGGATGTGTTTGCCTTTCCTTCCACCATGATTCTCAGGGAGACCTGAGGTCTCCCCAGCCATGCTGAACTGTGAGTCATTTAAACCTCTTTCCTTTATGAATTAACCAGTATTGGGCAGTTCTTATAGCAACGTGAGAACGGACTAATACAGAGAGGAATGGAGAGTTGTTGTTTAATGTGTATAAAATTTCACTTTTGCAAGATGAAAAGAGTTGTGGAGATTGGGTGTACAACACTGAGTAGTGCTTAACACTACTGAATGTACACACAAAAGGGGTAAGATGGTAAACTTTATATGTATTTTACAACTGTGAAAAAAAAGATACTCTCGGTCACGTGGGTAGTTGGTGCTGTATTTGCTCTCAACTCACTGTCCTTTGGTTTTCTTAATATGCCATCTGTGACATTCTTTTTAGCAAACTAATCATGGATCAAAGCTAAAGCATCCTTCTCCCAACTGGTTTACTTGCCATCCAGAAAAATACTTTTTTAGAGACAGAGTCTTTCTCTGTTGCCTAGGCTGGAATGCAGTGGCATAATCATAGCTCACTGTAACCTTGAACTCCTTGGCTTAAGGAAGGGATCTTCCTGCCTTAGCCTCCTGAGTAGCTGGGTCTACAGGCCCATGCCACCCTGTCTAATTTAAAAATTTTTTTGTAGAGCTGAGGTCTCCCTATGTCTTCCAGGCTAGTCTCAAACTCCTGACCTCAAGTGATGCTCCCGCCTCAGTCTTGGAAAGTGCTGTGATTTCACAGCATGAGCCACCATGCCCAGCCAGAAAAATAAATTTCATTGTTGAAACTTGAATGCTGTTTGACTCTCCACCTTCCTGTCTCCCTCAGATGGCTTCTTCCCACTCTGTGCTCCCAGCAGAATGAGTTACATGCAGTACTTACAGTTTATCACATTCTTCTTGCCACATGCTGTTTCCTCTGCCTGGTACTCTTTTCTGCACTCCGTCTATATAGTAACTTCTATTTTTAGGATTCAGCTGAGGCACCATCCCTTTGGAAAGTTCTTTTGACCACATCATCTGAGTTAGGTGCTTACTACTTCCAGGGTCACCCTGGCCATGTGGCATTGCAATACTCTATTTCCTGGTCTACATCTCCCACTGGACTGTGCTATGCCTGTCTCAGTGCTCTGTGTCTAGCACATTGCTTGCACAGGGGAGGTGCTCCAAAATGTCTGCCACAAGATGAACTATACCTTGGAAGATACTGCTGTAAGAGAGACATACTAAAAATTGCCAACCAATTTGCATCTCTCTGGCTTTCCTAAGGGTATCTCTTATTTTTTATGGTGGTAAAATGCATATAATAGAAATTTTGCTATCTGAACCATTTTTAGTGTACAATTCAGTGACATTAGGTACAGTCATGCTGTGCATTCATCACCACCAGAACTCTTTTCGTCTTGCAAAATTGAAACTCTGTACCCATTAAACAGTAATTTTCCATTCTCTCCCTCCCCAGCCCCTGGCAACCCCCATTCAGTATTTGTCCTTTTTTGGATGGGCTTGTTTCACTTAACATAATGTCATCAAGGTTCACCCATGCTGTAGCATGGATTATATGATGTAGTAAAATATCCATGCTACAACATGTATATTTAAGGCTGACTAATACCCCATTGGTAAGCTACAACATGTATATTTAAGGCTGAGTAATATCCTATTGTATGTATTACCACATTTTGTTCATCCATTCATCCATCCATTCATCCATCATTGGGCATTTGGGTTGCTTCCACCTATTTAGCTACTAGGAACATAGTATAGCTCTGTGTTTTTAAACTGTCTTTGTGCTGTCCATTCAGTACCACACAAAACTACACTTCTAATAACTGGAATTCTTTTTTAATTTTTATTATTTTTATTTATTTGAGTTGGAATCTCCCTCTGTTGCCAGGCTGGAGTGCAGTGGCATGATCTCGGCTCACTGCAACCTCCAACTCCTGGGTTCAAGTGATTCTCCTGGTTAGCCTCCTAAGTAGCTGGAATTACAGGCACGTGCCACCATGCCCAGCTAATTTTTGTATTTTTAGTAGAGGCGGGGTTACACCATGTTGGCCAGGATGCTCTTGATCTCCTGACCTCGTGATCTGCCCTCCTAGAGTGCTGTGATTACAGGCGTGAGCCACTGCACCTGGCCAATAACTGGAATTCTTTTTTGGAATTTTATTTAAATAGTTTTTGGGGAACAGGTGGTTTTAGCTACATGAATAAGTTCTTAGTGGTGATTTTTGAGATTTTGGTGTACCTGTCACCCAAACAGTATACACTATACCCAATGTATAGTCTTTTATCCTTTGCCCCCCTCCCATTCTTCTGCCAAGTCCTCAAAGTCCATTATATCTTTCTTATGCCTTTGCGTCCTCATAGCTTAGCTCCTACTTACAAGGGAGAACATATGATATTTGGTTTTCCATTACTGAGTTACTTCACTTAGAATAATGGTCTCCAGCTCCATCCAGGTTGCTGTGAATGCCATTATTTCATTCCTTTTATGGCTGAGTAATATTCCATGGTGGAATATTGCTTTTCTTTATCTACTTGTTGATTGATGGGCATTTAGGCTGGTTCCATATTTTTGCAATTGCAAATTATACTGCTATTAACATATGCATCCAAGTGTCCTTTTCATATAATAACTTCTTTTCCTCCTGGAAGACACCCAGTAGTTAATAATCTGAATTCTTTACGGCTTGCATCCTGAAACATTTTTCTCGATCTATCTGCTTTCTGGCCTGTTCCAGTCATTCTGGCTTTCATCTTGATATGTTTTTCTTAAAACTGTCTCCAGCTCCCTCTGCATGTGCAGTTCATGCCCTGCCTCTTGTTTGTGGCTTTGGATCAATAATGCTACAGATCCAGTCTAATTAATCATGGATCAAAAGCTAAAGCATCCTTTCCCCAGATGGTTTATTATTAATACCATCCAGAAAAATGATTTATAATTTAATTCTCTATCTCATGGAGTTTGGGAACTTTGGTAGAATGTGTTTCTTTCCCCCTTTCTTCTTCACTATCTACTCCTCTTCCTCTCCATCAAAAGTGGCTTTATCTCCACTTTTGCAGCTATTTCTTCTCTTTTAGAGAAGGGAGGATTCACTGACAGCAACCCTCCCATGCTCAGTTCACGAAGCCCTCCTTCCTTACCCCTCGTCCATATGGCTTTCCCTCCACCCCACTCTACCTCCCGTGATCTCAAGGTCTCGGAGAAATGAAAAGTGACTTTTGGTATTTGAGACAACCAATAGCAAAATATAACTCCCACTTCCAACAGCCCATATTGGTGGATTGGTGGGGGAAGGATTTACTGCGTGTGTGGTGTGTTTTGGGTCATTCTCCTTCTCCGTGTTTTTCTCTGTTCTTACAGCACCATCTCTTTGCCTCATTCTTTGCTCTACTCTGTTCCTCCCCAATCATTGTCTGGTGGCTCACACCTGTAATAGAGTGAGACACCATCCCAACAAAACAAAACAAAACAACAACAACAAAACCAAACGAAAGTACTACCGACCTAAGGCTATGTAACACAGTTTACAGAAGGCTTCGGGGTAACATGGAGGGAAGCTGTAGCGTGGAAGAAAATAGGCAATGGCTAACTATTGAATCAAACCCTAGACAACATTGTTTTCAAATGGCCTTTGACTTTCTTCTCCTGGGAATCCCTCCTGATAATCTTTTCCTCTAGGCTCTATGAATCTATTTTGTTGCTCAACTGCATCCTTCTTTTAGGAAGCCAGAAACCCCATAGCCTAGAAGGTAAACCCACATCACTGGCCTAATCTAATTTTCCCACATGGAGGAGTCAGCCATAGGTAAATTTGCTGCCTCGTAGCTTCACTCTGTGTCATCCTAACTCACCTGGATGGCATCAGGCAGGATGGAGGAGGCATTCTAAACATTTCCCTTTGAGCAAAGTTAATTTGGAATCAAGTTACACACCAAATTTTGTAATGCAAGTCTTAGACATATGGCAAGGGAACATCTGAAATGTTGACTCACTCTATCAAAATGTCAACATCAGTAAGTAGTTAATGAGATTTTTTTTCTAGCGAGTGTAATATAGTGCAAGATTTTTAAAGCTTTTAAAAAAAGTCTTTGGACAATTTTGTTCGAATCATCTCAAAAGTTATCTTAACACAGATAGTGATTATGACAGCTGCTGCCTGCATGAGAGGGAACACAACAATGGCACAAAAATTATTCAAGACCAATTACTGAGTCTGCATCATTGAACATTTTCTCTCTATGGAGAGGGTCTTCAATTTGTTGCTTTTTCAGCTAACTAACTAGTTTCCTGTTTTCCTTTCTTACATTTGGCAAATTAATTTTAGGGACAAATCATGTCTGCAGTTTCTAAGGAAACATCGAGGGGGCTCAGATTGCTCCTATATGAGTTATAGGGTGGGTTGATGCAGAAAGGAGTGCCCTGTGAGGTGCTCACCAAGCCCTATCCCACTCTGTGCCCTAATTGACTCCTGTATGTCCAGCGATGGTGTCATATAAGATACAGCCAGTATTGGTAGTCCTCACCTGAGAACTTCACCTGTTTGCCCTGGTATCATTAGTTTTTTTTTTTTTTTGTTAACTGGCAGTGCTAGGCTGACCTTGTTGTTACCACTTCTTTGATATTTCTACCAGTACCTTGTTTGTACTAGTAGCTAAATAATGTAAGAGGAGTTTTTGGAAATCAAGGACATTTCATTCAGTTGGTAACATAAATGGGGGTTGTGAACAGGTCTACTTTCAGAACTTCCAAAATGTTTTGATCTTGCTAAGATGCAAAATATCTGATTATATTTTATTGACCTAGTAGATAGAGTATGGCTTTCAAGTGAGACAGACCTGGGTTCAAATCTCAACTTTACCACTTGGAATTGCATGACCTTGGAAAAGTTACTTAACCTCTTGGTCAGTTTGTTCATTCATTTATTCATTGTTTTTATTTTCCTTCCAGAATAAAAATAGTAGAAAAGTACAATGAAAAATGTAATAATTTCCCATATTCTCACTACCAAGAATTAACTACTTATATGACTATATGTTCCTTTAGTTGTTTTTTTCCTATGCCTAGCAAAAAATTACCCTATTGATATAGGCATACACCCTCCTTTTACTTCTTGTTTCTTGGGAAATAATATATACTTTGTTGGGCTAAACAAGATAAAATGATTAAAGCACCCTGCCCAGTGCCTGATCCACAGTAAACAGTTGGCACATGGCAGTCGTTGTTATTATTGTTATCTTCCTCCTATATTTGCACATCTCCATTAGAAAATATAGTCATGCAAAAGCAAGCAATGGGGAAAAGATTCCCTGTTTAATAAATGGTGTTGGGAAAACTGGCTAGCCAAGTGCAGAAAGCAGAAACTGGACCCCTTCGTGACACCTTACACTAAAATTAACTCCAGATGGATTAAAGACTTAAACATAAGACCTAACACCGTAAGAACCCTAGAAGAAAACCTAGGCAAAACCATTCAGGACATAGGCATAGGCGAGGACTTCATGATTAAAACACCAAAAGCATTGGCAACAAAAGCCAAAATAGACAAATGGGATCTAATTAATCTCCAGAGCTTCTGCACAGCAAAAGAAACAGTCATTAGAGTGAACTGACAACCAACAGAATGGGAAAAAATTTTTGCAATCTACCCATCTGACAAGGGGTTGATATCCTGAATCTACAAAGAACTAAAACACATTTACCAGAAAAAAACAAACCCATTCAAAAGTGGGCAAAGGATGTGAACAGTCACTTCTCAAAAGAAAACATATATGAGGCCAATAAACATATGAAAAAATACTCATCATCACTGGTAATTAGAGAAATGCAAATCAAAACCACAGTGAGATACCATCTCATGCCAGTTAGAATGGCAATCATTAAAAAATCTGGAGACAACAGATGCTGGAGAGGATGTGGAGAGAGAGGAACACTTTTACACTGTTGGTGGAAGTATAAATTAGTTCAAACATTGTGGAAGACAGTGTGGTGATTCCTCAAGGATCTAGAAATAGAAATTGCATTTGACCCAGCAATCCCATTACTGGGTATATACCCAAAGGACTATAAATCATTCTATTATAAAGACACATGCACATGTATGTTCATTGTGGCACTGTTTACAATAGCAAAGACCTGGAACCAACCCAAATGCCCATCAATGATAGACTGGACAAGGAAAATGTGGCACATATATACCATGGAATACTATGCAGCCATAAAAAACTATGAGTTCGTGTCCTTTGTAGGGACATGGATCTGGAAACCATCAAACTGACACAAGAACAGAAAATCAAACACTGAATGTTCTCACTCATAGGCAGGTGTTGAACAATGAGAACACATGGACACAGGGAGGGGAGTATCGCACACTGGGGTCTGTTGGTGGGGGGAATTAGGGGAGGGACAGCAGGGGATGGGAGTTGTGGAGAGATAGCATGGGGAGAAATGCCAGATATAGGTGACGGAGGGATGGAGGCAGCAAACCACCTTGCCATGTATGTATCTATGCAACAGTCCTGCATGATCTGCACATGTACCCCAGAACCTAAAGTACAATTAAAAAAAAAAAAAGAAAATATAGTCATAGTAAACCAACAAACTTACAAAAATTATTGTTTTTGGACAAGCTGTTTCTCCTTCTAGGATATATTTACAAGCCACAACTGGATGAACTGGTGTTAATATGTGTAGGAATGTAGACTACATTGTAAAACCTATCTATATTACAAATAATGAAAATGTATTCAAGATCAGACCTTTTTCATAAATGATGGACTGCACTTGGTAAACTTAAAAAAAAATGGTTGACTCAAATTTTAGAAAATTGCATGCATTATTTAAAAACTATGATGTTGGAGGAATAGAATGATTGAGAGGAAAATTGGTCACTTAAACTCTGCTATGAAAGATTGATTTTTTTGCTTGCAGTGATCTTGCAAAGCCAGTAGCTACTGGGTAATGAATACTGGGGCTTTATTAATTTATGAAGAGCAGGAAAGGGTTAGCGTGTCTGTGTTGCAGCTAATTCTTGTCAAGTAACGTTAAAAAAATCAAGACGATGAAAAATGGGAGCAATTTGTCAATTTAAACAAGCGTTCTTTTTATGGGCTTCCTGTTGTGGTCTTGCATTAAATTTCTAGGTCTAATTGGGTAGTAACAAAATTAAAGAGCAAAGAAGCTCGGGTGACCTAGTGGCATTTTTGTTAATCTATGACAAATGTTGTAAGGTAGATTTAAATATCCTTAAAAATACTGTAGGATTGGGCATGGTGGCTCATGCCTGTAATCCCAGCACTTTGGGCAGCCAGGGTGGGCAGATCACTTGAGCCCAGGAACTTGAGACCAGCCTGAGCAACATGGTGAAACCCTGTCTCTACTAAAAATACAAAAACCAGTTGGGTGTGGTGGCTCATGCCTATAGTCCCAGCTACTCAGTACTGGGCCTGAGGCAGGAGAATCACTTGAATCTGGGAGGCAGAGGTTGCAGTGAGCCGAGATTGTGCCACTGTACTCCAGCCTGGGTGACAGAGTGAGACTGTCTCAAAAAAGCCAAAAACCAAAAACAAAATATTCTAAGTGCCTTATACTATATGTTAATGATAAAATAGGTTATATAGAGAGCTTATTGTGTGCCAGAACCTATGCTAAGTGCTTAACTTATATTATTTGCTTCTTAGAAAAACCCCTATGAAGTTATTCGAGGTGGCTCACACCTATAATCCTAGTATTTTGGGAGGCCGAGGTGGGTGGATCAAAGGTCAGGAGTTCGAGACCAGCATGCTCAACATGGTGTGAAACCCTGTCTCTACTAAAAATACAAAAATTAGCTGGGTGTGGTGGTGCACGCCTGTAGTCCCAGTTACTCAGGAGGCTGAGGCAGGAGAATCACTTGAACCTGGGAGGCGGAGGTGGCAGTGAGCCGAGATTGCACCACTGTACTCCAGCCTGGTGACAGAGCAAGACTCCTTCTCAAAAAACAGCAAAAAACCAAAAAAAGAAAAACCCCTATGAAGTAGTCACTTTTGCTGTCCCAATTTCTGGATGAACAAACTGAGACAATGAACGTACCCAAGTTTACATAGCCACTGACTCTGGGAGCCAGGTTTCAAACCCAGGCAGCTGTACGTTTTAGCCTCTATTCTATGCTGTCATTATATCTAGAATTTCCAGAGCATTTTCACCTGTTGAGTAAAGCAAATGTGATATTTGAGCATCATGTATTTTGGAAACTTGTCAGGGAGACTAAGAATAGTGTTTGCGGATTTTTTATTGCGTGGTGTAAATTTTAGTCAAAATAACCGTTTGTAAATACATCTGCTAATTTATCTTGTAGTTGGATAAAAAGTCCTTTTTCTAATGAGTGGGATGGTATGGCTTCTTTCTTGACATGATGAGCTCATGATTTTCTTTCTTTTTTTTTTTTTTTTTTTTTTTTTTTGAGACGGAGTTTCGCTCTTGTTTCCCAGGCTGGAGCGCAATGGCGCGATCTCGGCTCACCGCAATCTCCGCCTCCTGGATTCAGGCAATTCTCCTGCCTCAGCCTCCTGAGTAGCTGGGATTACAGGCACGCGCCACCGTGCCCAGCTAATTTTTTGTATTAGTAGAGACGGGGTTTCACCATGTTGACCAGGATGGTCTCGATCTCTTGACCTCGTGATCCACCCGCCTCGGCCTCCCAAAGTGCTGGGATTACAGGCTTGAGATTTTCTTTCTTTTTAAAGTTCATGCTGACTGTCACATGTATACAGAGCCCCATGCTAGCTGCAGGCAGGGGAGGAGAGAGATACAACAATGAGTAAGACTTAGTTCCTGTGTTCAGAGGAGTTTATGATGTATTGAGAGGAAAGAGACTGCCTATGAATAATACAAGGGCATGGATGAATCAGGTGTGGGGGTGGGGAGAAGTGTACCATCTGGAACACAGGTGTTAAGGAAGGTAATTTTTTTTTTTTTGAGATAGGGTCTGTCACCCAGGCTGGAGTGAGGTGGCTTGATCTTGGCCCACTGCTATCTCCACCTCCTGGGTTCAAGTGATTCTTGGGCCTCAGCCACCGAGTACCTGGGATTACAGGTGCACGCCACCATGCCTGGCTAACTTTTGTATTTCTAGTAGAGATGGGGTTGTGCCATGTTGGCTAGGCTGGTCTTACAAACTCCTGTTCTCAAGTGATCTACCTGCCTCAGCCTCCCAAAGTACTGAGATGACAGGTATGAGCCTCTACGCCTGGCTAGGAAGGTACCATTTTAAAATGTCAAATCAGCAGTTTCCCAAGCTGGTATTCTTCATGTGCCATGGATAAAATTAAAATATTTACTGAGAACCTAGTTTGTATCAGGCGCTGTGCTAGAAAATTACTTTGAATTTTTAAAAAATACGCTGTGGATACTTAGTTTTCAAGTATCAGGAAGGTTTAAAATTTAGTGAAACGAGGTAATTTTTTAAAAAGATATCATCTGTCCTCCTGAGGAGCTTGCGTATCTGATTGATGCTGGCATTGGGCCACGCTGACGCGCTGCCAAGTGATGCTCTGTTGTAAGCACAGACTAAAGACAGTGGTAATTAACGGTACTGGTGCTGCTATATTAAGTACATGAGTATAATAGCCATCCTTATGCTGTTTTTAGAAGAGAAGGAGAACATAGAAAGTATATTTAATAAGAGCTGTCTGTTTCCTTAGGAGTTTTTCTCTACTACCAAAACTTTAGATTGACTTTCAAAAACAAGACATAAATTTGACCATTACCAGGGCCTGCTATTACTGATGGATTCTTAATATATTTATGATGGTGAAGATAAAGTGAATGTAAATCACCAGATATGCTACCTTTTGAAATTCTGAGGCCTATAGTGACTGACATACCATGAAATTCCTCTTACCCTGAAATACCAGTCACCTATGTAATTCAGGAGACATGCGCATTCCTTTTCATGTAGATTCTGACGTGATTTGAAATCCCTTTACATTCACTCCTCTATAATTCAACCACAGCTGAGTGTTCTGTTACCCTTTATCTTTAGAACGTAGTAAGGGAAAACATTTGATAATTCCATTAAATGTTTCTTTTGAGTTAAGTTTTTAATATTGACTTTTGAAATACAATGCCAATTCTCTCTACACAGGTCTAAGTTTTACTCGTGGGAATTAACCTGCTTAGTATGACTTTTCGGCTCACATTTTTTTCTTTCTGGTTCTTTGAACTGCCTTGAAAATAAGTTTCATTTGAAGAAATAAAATTCTCAGCTACTTTATGGTGTTTCTAGAAAAAGCAGTAACAGAAAAGTGTATGTGGAAGCAGCAATTATGAAGTTTAGCTATTAAAAAAGACATTTTCAAAAGGAGGTTCTGTGAAGAATCTCGAGTCTCTACTTTCTTTTTTACAATTAAACTGGAAATTTATTGCAAAATAAGACTTCTGTAGCAGTACCTCATTGCACTAGAATATAACAAATGTAATCATAGAGAAATCACAAGGAAATAAATTCATGAAAAACTCATAAGCATTTAGTTATATATGCACACACACAGTCATGCATAAATATATTTTTTAAACTTGCAGATGATGACTTGGACTCAGCTTAATTACATGAACTTCTAATACCTGTCCTGGACTCTTAAGGAGAACGATCTAAAGATAATTTAAGATTTAAAAAAAAATTTTTTCGAGACAGTATCTCACTTTGTCACCAAGGCTGCAGTATAGTGACATGATCACAGCTCGCTGCAGCCTTGACCTCCTTGGCTCAGGTGATCCTCCCAAGTAGCTGGGACTACAGCCATGTGCCACCAAGCCTGGCCAGTTTTTTATTTTTTATTTTTTTGTAGAGACAGCATTTTGCCATGTTGCCCAGGCTAAGATTCTGAATAAATACATGAAAATTTGATTTCTTCAGAATACTCTTTTTTTTTTTTGAGATGGAGTCTCTCTCTCTGTTGCCCAGGCTGGAGTGTGCAGTGGTGCAATCTTGGCTCACTGCAACCTCTGTCTCTCGAGTTCAAGCAATTCTTGTGCCTTAGCCTTCCAAGTAGTGGGATTACAGGCATGCACCACCACACCTGGCTAATTTTTTTTATTTTTAGTGGAGATGGGGTTTCACCATGTTGGCCAGGCTGGTGTCAAACTCCTGACCTCAGGTGATCTGCCTGCCTTGGCCTCTCAAAGTGCTGGAATTACAGGTGTGAGCCCCAGCACCTGGATCCAGAATACTCTTTTTAAGTCAATAGAGTGTAATACATGTTAGAAATATTCTTAATGAAGACTGACACTAAAAGGATTTCTTTGCTTAAATTTCAGTTTATCTGACAACATAACAACTCAAGCTATTGTCTAAACATTGCAGTTAGCCAACATTTATACTGGATTGAGAATTTTAATAGAGTAATAAGACTCTCTGAATATCAGTTAAATTGGTCTCAGAGAATTCTAGGGTTGGAATCTGCTCTACTGGTATTGCTAGTCCAGCCTCACCTCATTTTAAATATTCTTTCACAGCACCCCTGACTGCTGAGCTTGCAGCCTTTGCCTGAGAACTCCAAAGGAGAGGACATTTATGATCTCCTGAGGCTGGATTTTATATTACAGTTACAGCATTCTTCTTTTCCCTCCTCCCCTTCCCTCCCCTCCTCCTCTGTCTCTCTCTCTCTCTCTCTCTCTCTCTCTCTCTCTCTCTCTCTCTCTCTGTCTCCTTTCTTTCTTTCATCAGGGTGTCGCTCTGTCACCCAGGCTGGAGTACAGTAGCGTGATCATGGCACACTGCAGCCCTGAAATCCTACCTAGGCTGTCACGTGATCCTCCTGCCTCAGCTTCCCGAGTGGCTGGGACTACAGGTGTGAGCCACCCTGCCCAACAGAGCATTCTGAAATTTTGTCGACATCTGCCTCATCACAGTTCCCACTTAGCAGTTCTAACATAGCCCTTTGGAGCAAACACGAAACTAATTTCACAGTTTCTACCAAGTGAGTGAGGGTACCAGAGGATTATGCGATGAGGACCTCAGTGGGGTGTCCTGGTGAGTCAGACTCACTCTGTGGGTCAGGGCCTGGGTCCTGTGCTGGAAAGACCTCTGGAATGACTGCTCACAGCACCATTTTAGCCTCTAGTACAGCAACAACAAACACTGATAAAAGGACAGTATTGAGCACCTGCTTTGTGCCATGACTTTCATTATGTCATTTAATTCTCACAGTAACTCAAATATCATTCATTCTAAAGATGAGGAAACTGAAACCCAGACATTAAGTAACTTGCTCAAGGACATAGAGGGAGCAAGTACTGGCATCGGAATTCTAACCTTTGTCTGCCGCATTGCCTCCTGGAAGGTCTCAAGGGGGGTGATGACCTGCGTCCCTTCAGACGTCTCCCGATTGGCCCACATGTTCTACATCGTTTCTTCTGAATGAGCTCAGCCTGGAGAGTGAAGGCTTCCAGGCCTGCCAAGCCAACATTACTATTGATTCTAATCTCTCTCCTCTTCCCAGTACTTCTCTCTTCTCACCACCAAAATTAAGCATATGACATTCAAAGTCATCACTCTTCTTCTGTCTAGGGACACATATTTCTAAGCCAAATGAATCTACTTCAACAGATATGAGAACCCTCTCCTTTCATACCTCTCCTCAATGGGGTCAAAGAATCTTAGCACCTGGGATGTGGCTTATGCCTGTAATCCCAGCACTTTGGAAGTTTGAGGTGGGCAGATCATTTGAGGTCAGGAGTTTGAGACCAGCCTGGGTAAATGGTGAAACCCCATCTCTACTGAAAATACAAAAATTAACCAGGCATGGTGGTGTGTGCCTGTAATTCCAGCTACTTGAGAGTCTGAGGCATGAGAATCACTTGAACCTGGGAGGTGGAGATTGCAGTGAGCCGAGATCCCACCACTACATTCCAGCCTGAGCAACAGAGCGATACTCGGCTTCAAAAGAAAAAAAAAAGAATCTTAGAATGTCTTGGTGTAAGGTTGGGGAATCCAAGCTAAGTGGTTCATCATGACCAGGTTAAACAACGATTTCATCTTCTGCAGTGATGAGTGTGAGTCTTCCAGTTGTATTCCTGATGTAGAAGTAAACAGGTGAATACCACAACTGTAAGAAGAGCATACAGGAGGATATAATCTCAGCACTTTGGGAGGGTGAGGCGGGTGGATCACCTGAGGTCAGGAGTTTGAGACCAGCCTGACCAACATGGAGAAACCCTGTCTCTACTAAAAATAGAAAATTAGCTGGGTGGTGGCGGGCGCCTGTAATCCCAACTGCTCAGGAGGCTGAGGCAGGAGAATTGCTTGAACCTGGGAGGCGGAGGCTGTGGTGAGCCAAGATTGCACCATTGCACTTCAGCCTGAGCACCTAGAGCAAAACTCCGTCTCAAAAAAAAAAGCATGCATGAAATTTGTCCTTGGCCTGTTTTCAGGCGAAATTTAGCAGCTCAATGAAATGGAGCTCTGGGAAAACATTGCAACATATATGATATCTAAGAGGTAGCAGAATGGTATCTCTCCAGTTATTCACATAGTATTTTAAAGGACCTTTCACACAGTCCTTGTCACTACTCACTCAGTAAACTGTAAACTCCTTGAAGGTAGAGTACGTACTGTGTTCATCATTTTATCTCTTATAGGTCTTAGTACAGTGCCTTGCCCCACAGCATCTGATTAATAATTTTTTTAATGAATAAATCAATGAAGAAAAGAAATATAAAGATGTCTTTATATGGTCAATATCAATCTAGCTCAAGTAGTAGTAATTTTTTTAATGAATAAATCAATGAAGAAAAGAAATATAAAGATGTCTTTATATGGTCAATATCAATCTAGCTCAAGTAGTAGTTTCGGTGATTTTGAAGCAAGGAAACACTTCACAGGAAATACTAGGACAAGAATAATAATATGATTTTTAAAATCTCTGGTTAGTTATGCATCTGAGGTTACATGGATCCGGCAGCAGTTTTAAGTACATTTCCATATGACATTCTGAGTGTGATTTGGTGTTGGAATTTTAAAGCCTCTTTGTCCATGCTTGACAGAGTCCTTTCTCTAAAATTAACAAAATACAAAAGCTACACCTTATTGTCTTAAAAGGTGCCTGTATTTAAATAGAGAAATTATTTTTTATGACTAAAAGAAGAAAATCATATGAATAGAAAATGTCCAGTGTATGTAATGTGATCTGTTGGATAATTGTAAAGTTTTTTCTTTCCCCTCAATTTCCTTCTGCTGCCCTACCCCTGTGTCTCTGTCATGAGGGGGAATCTGTTTATGAGCTCTGCCTTGGATAATGAGGAAACTACTTTTTTTTTTTTTTGAGATGGAGTCTCGCTCTGTCACCAGGCTGGAGTGCACTGATGCAATATTGGCTCACTGCAATCTCCACCTCCCAGGTTCAAGCGATTCTCCTCCCTCAGCCTCCCAAGTAGCTGGGATTACAGGTGTCATCACCACACCCGGCTAATTTTTATATTTTTAGTAGAGAGAGTGTTTCACCATGTTGGCCAGGCTGGTCTCAAACTCCTGACCCTGTGATCTGCCTGCCTCGGCCTCCCAAAGTGCTGAGATTACAGATGTGAGCCACCGCCCTCGGCCTTGAAGAAACTACTTATGAAGTCCCTACTTTTGGTAGGTCTGAGGAAAAGTGTTAACTTCTTACAGAACTGGGCACAGATTTGTCCATTTAGGAGATGCCACTTTCACTATTCAGGAGCTGTTCATGTACACTCAAAAACTGTGGAATGAGGAGAGAGGAGGAAGAGTGGCTTTTATGCCACCAGACCCCCACTCTTTTTATCATCACGGGTGCAAAATGTCCCCATCTCCTGCCCAATGGTAGACAGCACTAGATCTGGTGGTCTGGTGAGATCTCCTCCAATGCTCAGCTGTGTGCTCATGAGCACTTGCCAGGGAACTCCGCAGCTGTACAGATGAGTTCAGTCAGGCCCACTTCCCCAGAGCAGGCTGGCTCCCTGTGGTCTGCCTCGTCTCACAGCAGGCTTCCAGGGCTTTTTTTCTTGGTAATTGTCAGTCCCTGAAGATAAGCACGTAGGCACTTTTTATTTTAAGACTTTGCTGTTAAATGAAAGATAGCAGCATTAGGAAATCACAAGTCTTAGACCCACTTCCCTCTGGAAGCCCCTTGGGATGTAGTTTTTATTCCTTGTGTTGGGCTTTCTTTTCTTTCTGACTTCTTTCTCCTTCTCCCATTAAAGGAGAAGTTCGCTCTTAAGGAAACCTCAGTCCCAGAATGTAGGCCTGAAGATGCAGGGTATGCCAAATCGTTCATAATTTTTTTTGTTCAGTCTGGGTGCTCACATCTGTGGGCTGTGTCCCCAGGTTATCAGCTCTGAGACACTTGGGGCATTTCCTCAAAGCCTTCATTTTCTTTAGCAATCCAAATAACATTATCTCATCCAAGCCAAAGTGTTCATTGAGCCTGCCTTCCCCTAAATTCAGCGTAAGTCATAACCACTCTAGACCATGGCAGTGTATAATTTGCCCAAATGTGAATTCACTGATATTATTTGATTAGTAAAGATATCTTGATATAGTAAAGAATGATGGTAAATTGGCCTGGCTCTTGAGATTCTCAGGCAAAGTCCATGCTGGCTTGAGTTCCCTGTAAGTTGACTTTAGATGACAGCTTTCACGTTTGGAAAACAGTATTCCAGACATGAAATAAGAATTTGTGAGTCACACAATCAACATAATACTAGGCCTGTGCCATGGCTGCTTTTAGAGTATTGTGTTTTAGTGCTCATTTAATTATCTGTTTGCTATAAAAGTTGGCATTCCTGACTTTCCTCTCCGATGTAAACAAAATAATATTGTCTAATTCCTTTGCTACTTATTGCCATAATAGCAGAAACTCTTAAATTTTATTTTAGAAACAGACTTAGATTTCCCTTGTAATAGATCTTAAAGAGGTGAAATGGAATGTTTCTTTTGTAAGCCAACAAGCTGCTGTCACTACAGTAGGAAAAGTATTATAACTAAAGAAGAATCTAAAGAGATGTCTTTTTATCAGTCATGATACATGGGTGAGTTGACAGCCTCGAGCCTAGATGTCACCTTTTAGCAGTCCAAAAATTGGTATCTTCAGGTTACTGAGTGCTGAGTAAACTCAGGGGTATTGACTGCTATTAACTGGTCAGTATATTCTCTCTACTGCAGCAGAGTCTATATTGGAAATCAAATGACAATCCAAAGTTTTCTTGGTGAGCATGATGTCAGAGCCAAAAGGAGTTGGATGGCCTGAGTGGCATATGTCACAGCCCCAGAGGCAGGACATCCTCCTCTCCATTCCAGAGACAGTGTTGTAGAGCAGAGCTGATTGCTTCTCCTCTTGGCTTGCCTAGTGCTGGAAACTGAGCATGAATAACCTCTCTTGTTAAAATAGGACACAAAACCCTCTAAGGTTTGAGCAGATGAGAGGTCTGGAAGATGAGACTGCGCATGCAATTACCAGCTTGTCTTCCTGGATTTTCCCTCTCCTGTCAGTTCCCTCTCTTTGACTTAGGGTGTTTATTACCATCTTCAGCCCCAGGGTATATTGTGCCCTCTAAAATACTGGGCAAAGGGAAACATCAGACCTCTTCCTATTGTTCTCAGTACAGCTGAAATAGGCTGCAACAGCCAATGAATGTCTTATTAAAATTAATAGAAAGCTGAAGGATATAAACATGTGCCAAAAGTATAAAAAGTTGATGGTTGATGGAGGATACATTTCTGTACCTGAGCTCGCAGCAAAAGGTTGGGAAATCTAAGCCAAGCAATTAGTGATGACCAGGTTAAACAATGACTTCATTTTCTAAAGTGATGCCTTTTCAAAGAGTACTGCCCTTTTTAAAGCATCTTTACTTCTGCCAGGCAGCTACAGCTGAATAGCTTGTGTGTCCTTTATTAACTTGCTTTACTTTTGCAGATGGATCTCATTTTTAACAGATTCTTATTCAGTTCATTCTTAGGGTTGCACCATTTCTGACATTGTCCCTAAATTCTGGGGATGCTTCACTAAGCCTGGAATGTAATGATTACAATGGTTATAAAATCAGTGTGTCAGAGTCATAGAAATGCCTTCATTTTCTGGCTTGTTTAGACTATCATTATAAAGGCATTTAAAAATATTCAATATTTTTTCAATTAATAGCAGCCATTTTTTTTTCTTTTGATACAGGGTCTTGCTCTGTCACCCAGGCTGGAGTGCATTGGTCCATCATAGCTAACTATAACCTTGAATTCCTGGGTTCAAATGATTCTCCTGCCTCAGCCTCTCAATTAGCTAGGACTACAGGCATATACTACCACACTTGGCTAATTTATTTTATTTTTGCAGAAATAGCATCTTGCTCTTTTGCCCAGACTAGTCTTGAACTAGTGGCCTCAAGCAATTGTCCCACCTTGGCCTCCTGAAGCACTGGGATTACAGGCCTGAGCCACAATGCCTGACCCAGCAACTGTTTTTTGTCTTTGTTTTTATTTCTGAGGTCGTGTCTCACTGTTACCCAGGTTGGAGTGCAGTGGTGCGATAATGGCTCATTGCAGCCTTGACCTCCCTGGCCTCAGGTGATCCTCCCACCTCAGCCTCCTGAGTAGCTGGGACTACAGGTGTATGCCATCATGCCCAGCTAATTTTTGTAGCTCTTTTTTTTTTTTTTTTTTTTGTAGAGATGGGGTTTCACCATGTTGTCCAGGCTTAGCAACATTGTTTTTCAAGTTCAAATTGTTTCATCTTTGGCCAACAGGAAGGAGCCCGTTTATGGGACTGTTGTGTCCTTTTGATGTGACCCCATTAATTGTGGAGCATTTCCTTTCTTTTTGAGGTAATCAAATTGTTTCAGGGTGTTCTTGTATTTTTTCTGACCTGAACCTGAAATCAGTCACTCCTCAAAGGAGCCTTAGTTCCTTTGAGTGGGGAATGGTTTTTAGTGACCGTAACCTGGGTGAAGAGGGTGTTTATTGCTGCTGAGTTGTCCTTCTAAACCTATGCAATGGATGTATTTTTTTTTTTTTTTTTTTGAGACGGAGTCTTGCTCTGTCACCTAGGCTGGAGTGCAATGGCACAATCTCAGCTCACTGTAACCTCTGCCTCCCAGGTTCAGGCAATTCTACTGCCTCAGCCTTCTGAGTAGCTGGGACTACAGGTGCCTGCCACCATGCCTGGCTAATTTTTGTATTTTTGGTAGAGATGAGGTTTCACCATATTGGCCAGGCTGGTCTTGAACTCCTGACCTTGTGATCCGCCCACCTTGGCCTCCCAAAGTGTTGGGATTACAGGCGTGAGCCACTGTGCTTAGCCATATGTATTTTTTTTGAAAAGAAAAAAAATGAGTTCATACTAGTGTTTCCCATATAAATATATTACTGTATTTTAAAGAAAACTTACTTTTGTTGCACACTTATATTTTCTATTACATTGAAAACATCTTGGCTCCATTTGATGTTAGCGTAATTATATATGTGCTTTATCCTGTAGTGGATATAAGAATTTAAGAAATAATAGGAATATTATTAATAAGAATACTACTGAATGAAATGTAAGATTTCTTTGCCTTTTTATTTGCTCTGGGAATATGTATCACTGTTGATGTAGAGTCATAATATTGTGTTCTATGTCAACTTAAAATAATTATTTTTTCTGTGTTCATATGCTATCAGTGGGATAGTCCGGGTTGACTGGTTTCCATTAATTTTCAATTGTTAGAGTTTTATTTTACAATTTAAAAATGATTCATTCATTTATTCATTTGTAGTCAGGGGCTAGATCTGTTGCTCAGGCTGGAATTCGGGGGTGCAATCATAGCTCACTGCAGCTTTGAACTCCTGGTATCAAGGCATCTTCCAGGCTTCCAGAAAAAAAGCCTTCCTATTTCAAGCAGTTTCAAAAAGTAATGGTTCCTCATCTCTCCAGTCAGACTTCAGTAGTTCCGAACTATTAGCCATGATTCTGGTTAAAAAAAAAAAAAGAGAAAAGAAAAGAAAAAAAGAAAAGTCACAAGTGTGAGCACCGTGCCTGGTCTATTTTATGTATTTTCAAAATTTATTTTTATGTTTTCTTTTTAAGACATGGGGCCTTGCTATGTTGCCCAAGGTGGCCTCAAACTCTTGGGCCTAAGCAATTTTCCCACCTCATCCTGCCAAGTAGCTGGGACTATAGGCATGCTCCATCATGCCTGTTTTTTTTTTTTTTTAATTCAATTTGTTAATATTATTAATATAATGCTATTCCAGAGCTAAAACTACAGAAGGCACATCAAGAGAGGACTCGGTTTTCCATTCTTGTTTCCTCTACAGTGTTCCCTCTCCCATACAAGTTTTTGGTTTATCCAGCTAGTGTCTCTTTTTATAAATATTAGCAAACACAAATATCTTTATATCCCCTCCAGACCCTTTCTTTCATCCATTTTTATGGTAAATATTCCATTAGTGAATATTGACGTTTGAGAATGCCTTTTCTTCTTCTTTTTAACCGTAACGATGGCCAGTAGTTCAGAACTACTGAAGTGTGGCTGGAGAGATGAGGACTATTACTTTTTAAAAGGAACACTTTTTTTCTAGAAGCCCATTTTACCAATCTTTTTTTTTTTTCTTCATTTTTTCCGCGCCTCTCTAAGATGTCAGGAAATAATTCAACGCAATTCGTGCTGAAGCGTGTGCTTCGCCGCCTGCGGTCAGATCACAGTCCCTTCCGAGGCTGCTCGGAAGAGGGAGTAGGGGACGCTTGCCCTTGCTGGTGTTCTGCCCCTGAGGCTGACGCCCCTCGTTACTCCCTCCATTCCCTCCCATATCTGGGAGAAGCGCAGACCTCTCTCTCTCTGCTTTTGGTCTCCTAACGCAGTTGCTCGCCCACCAGCTGCCTGGCTCTGTCACTCCCGGGCGTGGGGGAGCTGGGGCCTCCCCGCCTGCGCACGGCGGTGCTGGGATTGGGGGCGGGCGCGCCGCCTCTGTCTCCCGCGCGCTCGCTGGCTCCCGCCCTCCCCGCCTCCTGCGATCTCCTGCCTCAGCCTTGCAGGCTCCGCACTGCAGATGCCCACTGGCTTCCCTGCGCTCGGCGGCTCCCGCGGTGACCCTCAAGTCTCGGTGACCCTCCAGCACCGGCCGCACTCTCCTTTTTCCCAGGGCCCGGTCAGCCGCGGAGAGCGGATCGCACTCACCCAACCCTGAGAGCGCATCCGCTCAGCCGGTGGGGCAGCGGGGACCGAGGCAGGTCGCGCCGGAGCCCGGGGCGCTCCCGGATGCGGCAGGACAAGCTGACCGGCTCTCTGAGGCGCGGAGGAAGATGCCTGAAGCGGCAGGGCGGCGGCGTGGGCACCATCCTGAGCAATGTGCTCAAGAAGCGCAGCTGCATTTCCCGGACCGCGCCCCGGCTGCTCTGCACCCTGGAGCCGGGTGAGGACCCGGGGCTGCAGATGGGGCGCTGGAAAGTAGCGCCGGGACTGCCCGCGCTTCTGCTTTAGCCTGACTCCAAATAGGCCGGGGAAGATCCGCGTGCCACCCGGTGCTGGGCACCGCATTGGCACCTGCGGGGCGCGATCGAGCTGGTAGGGCAGAGCGCAGACGGGGGCCTGGTTGGGGCAACGGCCTCCCCAGGCGCTGAGAACCTGCCGCTTCCACCTGCTGCCCGAGAACCCCCACCCTGCGGCCTATGCGCTCGGTCTTCTCCGTGTGGCGGGGAAGTGCGAGTGGCTGCCCGGGCTATCAGAGGCCGCACCACCTATTGTGCTCCGGGCTCGCAGGAAGCCAGACCTTGCGAGAGGTGTGTGTGGGTGGAGAGAGACAGGTTTGACACTGGAGGTCGGAGGGGGAAGGCAGTGGCTGCAAAGGCAAAATCGGGTGTATTTTCCTGCCGCATGAGTGCTGGGGTCAGCTCGAAAAGGAGCCTGTAATTTGTGAGTGCGGGTGGGGAGCAGCAGGAGATCCTTTTCATAGGTGAGGTCCGGGAGCGAGCCTGGCTGTGCTAGGCAAGGCCCTCCCAGCCGTCAGCCTGTGTTTACCGCTCCTTGCTTCTCCAGGCTGCATAACTCCGCGTCGGCTCCGTCACCCAGCATCCCTCCCTGGGATTTTAAGAGCCCGGCCCTAGCGCGGGTTCCTGGGAATGGAGGTTTCTAGCAAGGAGTGGCTGCAGAGGGTGTTGGCTGTACTCTCATTGGTGCGTGGCGCTCACCTGTCCCCTGGAGTGGCACCGGCTGGGCTCCAGGCAGGTTCAAGGTCCCCGGACCCCGCCCCCTAGCGCCTTCGGGACCTGCTATAGAGCCGCAGGAGAATGGAGGCACCGAAACCCAAAGGCGGGGGATGCGGCACTGCCTTTCCCAACCTCGTGGTTTCTTTGTTTTTCTCCCCTAGGAAGTGTCTAGTTGCAGAGGCTGTCGTATTTATTCACCATCTTCCTTTACCTCTTCTAATTCTTTTTAAAAAATTTCCTTCCCACGTTAAAAGTGTTTTGTATTTCTGAATCCAGAACAGCTGTGATTATCAGATGAAACATAAACCTTCTCTCTGCCCTTATTCTGTTAGAAGAAAAGAGGGGTGAAAGTGACCTGGTTTAAGCCTTTGCATGCAAGCGGCGAATCATCAGTTTCAGTTAAATCCTCTTGCTCATTTTTGATCATGAGAGGATAATTGTTGTTTTAGCCAACTAACTCCCGCTGGATTTCACTGTGGGAAGGCAATCGGCATGATACTCAGCAGGTGCCCTGGAAAAGTCAGAGGAGCATATTTGGTCAGACACACAGGGAATCCTTTTAGTGCTGCAAGAGTAAGTCAGCGCAAGACTGAATTTCTTGGTCTTTGTTATAAAGCAAACGTCATGATTATATGCTTCTCCATTCAGCACCCCGAGTCTGGACAGCAACCTCACATCAAGGTCTCCTTTCTGAGTGCCTTAAAGTGTGCGCTAGGGCTGGAAACATTCTTGTGGCCATTGTACCGCTGTTCTACCTTTGGGCAGGACTTCGTTTAAACTACTTCAGAGAGAGGCGGATCCATGGGGTACTTAATATTCCTTCGGAGAAAAAAATCTTATCCATCCAGGCAGTGTATGGCATGGCCCTGAAGCTTTGAAAAGAAATATCAAGGCATTGACTAGATGCCTGAGATTCTCTACCACAGCTTACTTTGGAAACCTAGGACCCAGCTCATACATTTACAGCGCTCTTCCAGGATTCCAAGAACATCTGCATATTGTCATGGGCTTGCAAAAATCAGATACATCTCTTTCCAGCTTCTTGACTCCATGTATATATATATTTAAAAAGACCAGTCTACTTGATTACTTACTATTATTTCATAAATTCTGATGATTCTGAAGATTGCTCATATTCATACCAACCCCTAAGAAGTGGAAGTTGTGGAGAAGTTTTCAGTACACCTCATCTGCAATCAACAATCTTAGAAACAAAAATGCCATCATTTGACTTTTGCAATTTGTAAAACTCAATGTTATTGATAACATTTGGCATTTCTTAGTCCTTAAACTTTTGAGCAATAATTCCTTTAAAAGAATGCGGCCTGGTGCAGTGGCTTGTGCCTGTAATCCTAGCATTTTAGGAGGTTGAGCAGGTGGAATCGCTTGAGGTCAGGAGTTTGAGACCAGCCTGGCCAACATGATGAAACCCTGTCTCTACCAAAAATACAAAAATTAACTGGGCGTGATAGCATGTGCCTGTAATCTGAGCTGTTCGGGGGGCTGAGGTGGGAGGATCACTTGAGCCCCAGAGTTCAAGGCTGCAGTGTGCTATGATTGTGCCTGTGAACAGCCACTGTACTTCAGCCTGGGTGATATACTGAGACTCTATCTCTTAAAAAGAAGAAAAGGAATTGAGACTGAGATAGGTTAGGTAAATTGTTTCAGCCTAGGAACCAAGTTGAATGGAGGACTGTGTGACTCCAAGCCTGTGGTGTCATTTTTTGTTTTTGTTTTTTGTGGTACTCCAGGCATCTATGTAAACCACCATCATATGTAGTAAGGCATATTCTATTGCTGTAGGGTATTTTCCTATTTTAATAATCAATATACTTACCTTTTAGTAAAATAGACTAAAATTTAGTAAAAATATATACTTTTAAAAAATTTGTGATGATTCAGTAGAATCAAGCTTTTACTTGTATTTTTGATATAACTTGTTATAGTCTCCCAAAATAACATCTATGTGTGTATTTTTCTTTCAGGAGTTGATACAAAGTTGAAATTCACTCTTGAGCCATCTTTAGGTCAAAATGGTTTTCAGCAGGTAACTTTGGTTTTGAAACACTCTTCTTTTGGGGGTACCAACAGGGTACATTAGGATATATTCTCAAAGTGGGAATAATGTGTTCTTTGATATGCATATGAAGATGACTCACTTCAAAAGTATTTCAGATAAAGTAGCTTTTGAGCTACAAGTGGCCTGGTTTATATTTGCAATGAAAAATTTTGCACTTTCTATTAATGGTACATGTGTGAAAAAGTTTTAAAATTAATAAATTTCACACCTGTACCATAATGTCTATTACTGTGAACCCCATAATGTGTTTCGGCTTATTAACCAGAGCTTCCCAACCATTTTATGTGTACTGCAAAGGGGTCACAGATGTGTTAAGGGTGCCCAAGGGGTGGGATGTGGCACCGTAATAGCCATGGACTGATCACGTCTGTCTGAAAGAAGCTTTGATTGTTTTCTCCATCATGCTGTGCAAATTTCAACATACACTGTGAATGTCAAGATTGAAAAGGGAAAAAGATTGAAAAGTGCTCATCTTCGTCAACGTGATCACTTCCCAAGATTTCTTCTTTGTTCCTAGTGGTATGATGCTCTCAAGGCAGTTGCCAGGTTGTCCACAGGAATACCAAAGGAATGGAGGAGAAAGGTAAGGAGGACTCATAGGACTAGAATATGGAAGGATCATCACTGCCCTTCTTTAAAGTCTCTGGAATGTCAAAAAGTGTATGCTAGGTTTAGTTATTTGAAACCTATCTTGATTATTCATTCATGCAATAAATATTGATTGATTATTCTGTGCCAAGTTATGTTCTAGGTACTAGGGATACAGCAGTGGAAAAAACAAAACAGACCAAAGTTTTTGTCCTCATGGAGCTTACAATGAATAAGATATAAAGTATGTCAGATGATAATAAGTACCATGGATAAAAATAAAGTGTAGAGAGAAATAAGGAGCGTTTAGGAGAAAAGGGGTAAGGAGGTGGAATTTTAAATAGCAAAGTGACATTCGAGTAGGCCCCTGAAGGAGATGAGAAGCCAGCCATGCAACTACCTGTGGGGAAATCCTCCAGACAGAGGGAACAGCCAGTGCAAGCACCCCCTCAGCCTTCAGGTGGGAGCATCTCGTGCCTCACTTTTCAGTTGTATTCAAGCAAAGATGGGGTGTGGCAAGGCTGAGGCACAGTGAACAAAGAGGGAAGAAATAGGAGAGGGGGTCATAGAGGTGATGTGGTGGGTTGGGGTGTGGCAGATCGTGGAAAACCTGGTAGGCTACCATAGGACTTGGGCTTTTGGTCAGTTTGAGCTGGGAAGCATTGGGAAGTTTTGAGCTGGGGAGTGACGTGATCTGACTTTTTTATTATGAATGGAATACTCTGGCTACTGACTTGAGAATATGAGAGACAAAGGCTGAAGTAGGGAGACGAGTAGAAGACTTGCAGTAGCTCAGGCAGGAGATGTATTAGGGTTGTGGTAGTGGAGATGGAGATCCTAGATGTATTTTGAAGGCTGAACTGACATGAATTCCTATTGGATTGAATATAAGGTATAAAAGGAATGTAAAAGATGACTTCAAGATTTTGGCCTGAGTGATTGGGAGGTAGAGTTACTGTTTACTCAGATGGCAGGAGGAGACGTGTGTGTCTGTCTGTATGTGTAGGTAGGGTGGGTGGTGGAGCAAGTGATTGGTTTTGGATTTGTTGAGATGCCTATTAGATATCTAATTTGAAGGTATCAAGCAAACATTTGGATATATGCTTCTAATGTTAGGATAGAAGACTGACTGGAGATATAAATCAATGTTATTCCTGCTAAATTATGTTTAAATACCAAAACTTGAAATACATGCTTAGGATATTAACTGAGTCTAATCTTTATATTTCTAGAATTTGAGCACTGAGGTTCCTCAAAATATATATATAAATGACATTATGAAATACAACTTTCAGAAACAGATTTTTTTTTGGATAAGATAATCAAAGGAGTAAAAATATCCAGTGGCTCTTTTAAAAAACTTATTCATTATGAGAGCCCATCTGTCAGTTTTGTGTACGTGTGTGAGAGAGAGGGATGATTTAAAGGCAGAGGCCACACTATGGTGAAAAAAGCCCCATTTGCCATGAGTGACCAGATGGCTCTTGCCGAAGTATGGAGAGCAATTCAGAGCCAAGTAAAAGAGGCTTATGAGATTATACAGGTTATTTAATGAACAGAAATAAAATTTCAAAATCTTCTTGGTTTGTCTTCCTAACAGTATCCCTGGTGCCTAGATTGCTGCTTGGCATATAGTAGGAACTCAACAAATATTTATTGAACGAGTAAATAAAAGGCCTGAGATAGTGCAGTTCAGTAAAGCAAAAATTTCAATGAGGCTCTTGTAGATTTCGACTTAGGAGTGATGTCTGGTCTAGGGACACTTCTTATTTTCTTGTTGAATGCAATAACTACTTTCTAATAAAGATGAAATTATGTATTCTACTTTGGCATTCTTCTTTGTCTATGTAATGTTTTAGGTTTGGTTGACCTTGGCAGATCATTATTTGCACAGTATAGCCATTGACTGGGACAAAACCATGCGCTTCACTTTCAATGAAAGGAGTAATCCTGATGATGACTCCATGGGAATTCAGATAGTCAAGGTAATACCCCTGAACTTGGCCTGTCATCCTAATACAGAAGAAAGACTCTAAGAGCCAATTGTTTTTTGGACAGAGGATCAGATGATCTCTACCTTCTGGTCTGAATGTCTGTATATTTTCTGCCTTCTCATTTCATTAGCTTTTTCATGGGGAACCTTGACAATGTGTTGTCTGCGTAAATTTAAATGTTAGTGAATGAGCTAACATTTAAGAAGAAAATGTTAGCGAATGAGCTTTCATTCATATTCAACTTATTAGTCTTCCTCACACCATAGGAAGGACCTTTTATCATGAGTCAATGCTACCAACTGGATTTTTATGTAAAAGTCACTGATTGAAAAAGTTAAGTATATTTCATATGAGAATCATTTGGTTCTTATTAGGGTCTTTGATAGTTTCTTAACGCCATTTTCTAAAGACAAGTTCACAAGTGGGTCCATTCCAATCAAATGCTTGTGGGTTCAAGCCAGCTGTGTAGGCAGCTGTGGTTTGCCTACCTGGATTATTACAGCTGAACAGAGCCTGGTGCTAAAAGCCAAGGATGCTGATTCTGATTCCAGTATTATCCTCTTACATAAGGCTCTAGCACATGGGTTTTGATTTTATATGAGTATATTACAGTGTGATGCAAAGCTGGGGCTTTAAAAAGAAAGTTGTTTCATCCAAATTTTGGCCACCTCAAGATGGCTAATGTTTTGGCATGTTTGGAGATTTTTTTTTTTTTTTTTAAGGAGAAAGTACTAACTAAAATGAGCTACTTTTTGTTCTAACTTGGTCTGTTTCAGACAAATGCTAAAAAAGTTATGCAATTTTACATTGTGTACTAAAAAGCCTTTGCATTATTCACATTTCAGCTATATATTTGGAATTTTAGAATATGTTTCACAGAGATGAAGTATCCCATATTTGAAATATTTCCTTTCTGTCTAACTGGTGAATTAAGGCAATGCATCTTTTGTAACAATCATGTTATTAAGAAGATCTTTTATTTTCTCATTGAAGTGAATGCTATGTCAGTAAATGACTTCAGCTTTGAAAATTGTGGTCACTGCTTAGTAATTAAATTAACAGATATTGCCTTCATTAAATATTAAAGCATAGCAAATATTTCTTTCTTATATAAATTCATAAAACAATTTGAATAGAATGATTTTTTCTCTCTATAATCACATTTTTTGCTATTTTGATTTCACTCCTTTATGTTATTTAGAGTTTTGATAGCTAAATATACTTTTTTTGTAGAAAGAACAAATGTTAGCCTCAAGCATACATGTACTGGGATCACTATTGTTTTATCTGAGAAATATTATTAAAACAAACAATCAATTTATATGAAATTATAATGTAATTGTTGTCGATTCTGGGCTGCTTTTTGTGGTAATCTTAGAAACATTTTAAGTTGAGAATATGCCTGACTGAAATTCCCGTTGCAAATCTCTCTTAAACAGCGTATTACAAAATATTAAGAAAAAGAAAGCTAAAAATGCATTTTAGCTCATATGTATAAGCCACATGTACATTTTTGAAAAATAAAATTTATGTTCATAATTTGACTCTTTATTGAGTCAAAAAATAACTAAAGGTATTTTTTTGGAAAGAATTTATTTTTGAAAATATTGTTTCCCTTCCATTTTAGGACCTTCACCGCACAGGCTGTAGTTCTTACTGTGGCCAAGAGGCTGAGCAGGACAGGGTTGTGTTGAAGCGGGTGCTACTGGCCTATGCCCGATGGAACAAAAGTGTTGGGTACTGCCAAGGCTTTAACATCCTGGCTGCACTAATTCTGGAAGTGATGGAAGGGAATGAAGGGGATGCCCTCAAAGTGAGTAGCAGGCTCTGACAAAAGCAATGGACATTCTTCTGAGAGTGAGAAATTGAAACTATAATCTCTCTTCCTTGATGTTTCATCCTTTTCCAAACCTTTGTAATGACCTATGATAGCATTTCCTCCAGGTTAAAGTCATGTAAGGTGACAGACTCATGTAGCTGCCAACTGTGAGACAAATGATTATGTGTTTAGTCTCATTTATAAGACATCATATTTTTAAGGCAAGTTAAATATTTGTATTAATTATTCATTGCTATTCAACAAATTAGCTGCTTAAAACAGCAAACATGTATTACCTTACAGTTTCTTTGAGTCAGAAATCTAGGCACAGCTTAACTGCCTCAAGGTTACTTCACTGTGGCAGTTAAACTGTTAGTTAGGGTTGCAGTCTTGTCTGGAGGCCCAATTGGGGATGGGCTTTGGCTTTCAAGTTTGTTTATGTGGTTGTTGGTGAGATTTAATTCTTCACAGGCTGTTGGACTGAGACCCCAGTCCCTTGGTGGCTGTTGACTGGAGGCCTTTAATAGTTCCTTGCCATGTGGGGTCTCTCCATCTCCCAACCCAGTGGCTGGCACCCCCAAAGTGAACAAGAGAGTAAAAGATGGTGAACAAGGCAAAAGAGCTTAAGTTACAGATTTGTAGCCAAACATCCAAAGTAACATCCCACTATATTTCCATATTCTGTTCTTTAGAAGCCAGTCACCAGGTTCAGCTCATAGTCAAGGGGAAGAGTTCATACAAGGGTGTGACTGGCAGGGGGATCATGTTAGAACTGCCTCCCACACTAGTTATGCTTAATTATGATTGGATTGCCTTATTAGGCTGCTTTACTCCTTCATATTTGGAACAATGTATGGAGGAGTTGGGCTGAGAGTGAGTGTCAGTGGAAGGTGTTTGCATGGAGAAGCATTATGGAATTGACTTATATTACTATCTTTTAATCTTTGATGCCTAGGACCTTTATTAGTTAAAACAAATTTTGGAAACATGTTGAGATGGGGCACTAGTGATGTAAGCTTATTGGTTTGCAAGTGAGTCAGTGAGTCACCAGAAATAGAGTGCTTATGAGAAATGAAGCATTTTAAATGTGGAGACTAATGACAGTTTGCTTAAGGCAATATGGAGTTGTTAATTCATATTTGAACCTTTAAACTGCTGTTGACTGCAGTGCTTTGTGATGTATGTGAAGATACTTTGTCTTCGTGTTCAAGAACTGCCTCCCGCAACCCTACTCCCAACAACCTGTGTTTGACTATGGTGAATACCTTATTGATACTCTCAATCACTGACTAATGTGATGTGGAAAAATAAACAAATATTCTTCTTGGTTTTATACATATGATGGTGGACTAGTTATAGATCCAACCTGATGTGATCTAAATCTGTTTTCAGCCTCTCACTTTTTCCATTGATGTATTTAAGGAAGCAACTTTGAAGTTACTTGTTCATCAAATAGGTGGGAGTAGGTGGAGGATGGCAGTGACAAATACATGACTTTAAGAAGATTTTTATTAAGAAGCAATTTTGTTTACTCAGTCTGTCAGCTTTCATCAGTTTTTTTTTTTTTCAGATCTAATTGGTATGACTATAAAATGGGAATTGTTTTCTAGAGCAATTGGAATAAGTGATTTAAGTTAAGGGGTGGGATAGAGACATTCAGGAAAGGAAACGTACATGCCAATCAAATTATAAAAGGACTCAGTAACACTTGAGAAAGTAGAAATTAAAAACTCCCATAAAAATATGGATTAAAGATGAAAAACTGAATATTTCTGCCCCCATGAAAATGAGCTCCATGCAATGAGATGATGTCATCATCTCATTGCATGGAGCTCATTTAAGAGTGTGTAGATCTTGTGGTTAGATATTTAATATGCAGAAGAAGGTTGGGGGGTTTCATGAAGAAACACTTTTGATGTCGAGGAAAATATTGTACGTCTATTTTTCCAGCCTGGCCTCTACAAATCATAATTACTAGGAAATGTATAGTTATTAGAAATAGGTGAACCATTTTTCCTGCTTTTTAGCGCTTATATTTTTACTTGGTAAATCTTTTATTTTTAACTTTTTTTTAAAATTCAAAGTTCTCCCATTATTTAGCCTGATTCAATTTTTTTTTTTTGGAGGCAGTCTTGCTCTGTCATCCAGGCTGGAGTACAGTGGCATGATCTTGGCTCACTGCGACCTTCACCTTCCAGGTTCAAGCAATTCTCCTGGCTCAGCCTCCTGAGTAGCTGGGATTACAGGTACATGCCAGCATGCCCGGTGAATATTGTACTTTTAGTAGAGACGGGGTTTCACCATGTTGGCCAGGCTGGTCTCAAACTCCTGACCTCAGGTGATCCTCCTGCCTCAGCCTTCCAAAGTGCTGGGATTACAGACTGGATCTATGTCTTCATATCAGACATTGAGATGCCTTCCGATAGAGAATTTCTCTGTTGCAGGAATTAGTATGATAATTGAAGAATTTTTTTTTTGCTTGTTTTCACGTAATTTTGAGGGATCATAATTTCTTAGTAAAAACCAAGTATCCTTCTTGGTACTAAATATCTTATCTTTAGATAAAAAGTACAATAATTGTCAGCACATTACATCTGCATTCATGATCCTGTAAATCCCTCTAATCCTGATCCATAGAGTGCTAGGTTCCTGCAAGGGCACTCTACCATGCTTACACCTGTTCTCTCCATCAGTTGCTGCCTCCCAGAGCTTCCTCTCCCCACAAAGACTGAATTTACTCCTTTTCTTGTTGCTGAGCTCCTATTTCCAAGACGATGATACATTTACCCGGTAAATTTTATCCTAACATGAGAAGGCTAAGGCCCTCTGGGTCTGGTCACCCTATACCAAAGGAGACGATCCTCCCTGAGAGCATGCGCCTGCCCTACTGACTCATTCCAAACGATGACCCTGAGAAGTATAAATTATAAGCTGGGGAGGAGGGGAAAATGGGCTCTTGCAGGGTGGGAGTTTTTCTGGGGGTGGGGGGAATAGAGTTTTATGGTATCCTGAAATTCAAAATGTGAGATAGCTAATTTTCTGCCAACATAGAGCCAGTTATGTATATAGAGCCATTTATGATTTTGTTCTTAATTTTGTTTTTCTGATGCTTTGGGGAAGGAGCTGGTCTTTTAGGGAGTGGGTCAGGGATAGAGCATGCCAGACCTTTTTAAGAATGAAGCCGCCTGAATTAACACCTGGATATTCTTCAGAGTACTGCAAACAAAGAAAGTGGAGGTAGTGATTCAATGCTATTATAACTCTAAAAATATTTGACTTCTCTGATTCCACTGTACAAATGAACCTAAACACTGAATGAGAATTTATATTTTGTTGGTAAGAGTTCGGTGGGAAAGAAGCAGGGATTGACATACAGAGCTCATATGTGTTTGGCTGGGTCATTCTAGAGGTTCTTGACATTTTAGAAAAGGTAATACAAGTAGAAAAATCAAAATGAAAATAGTAATTTGAAGAACCTCTATGACAATCTTATGAAAGAAATACAGATTTTGAAAAGTACCATTTGTTCAAACAAAGCCTAGTTGCATTTTTCCAGGAAGTGGACCAGAAGTCAGCATGAGTTGCTCTATAGCCCAGGTTGATGGTGAGTAAATCTTGAGAGCTACTTCAGTGGGGGTGTTTTATGATAGGCCTGCTGTTAGTTTTCATATTGAGGTTGTAAAACTATATTGACATCAAGGAGCCAGCACTGAGGCTCTGCTGGCTGCTGCGCAAGCTTGTGCTTTGTCATTTCTCAGAATGACGCTGAGGGTTGCATAATCACAGCTACTTACGGGCTGAACACAGGTCCAGCAGCCCATCTAGAAATTTCAGACAGCAGCGGAATTGGGGTCTGAGTTACTTAGATGATTATGCCACACGCTTCCTAGACAGGCTGTAGGAGAGCCTTGTAAATCTGGAACATTTGGTACTGATGCATTTAAGGATGGTGTGCTTTGCTAACAGCATTTTATGTATTTGAATACTTATTTTCTCCTTAGGACATGTTGGGATCCCAGTTTTTACAAAGCAATCTTAAACTTTATCTTTTTTTCTTTAGATTATGATTTATCTTATTGATAAGGTACTTCCTGAAAGCTATTTTGTTAATAATCTCCGGGCATTGTCTGTGGATATGGCTGTCTTCAGAGACCTTTTAAGAATGAAGCTGCCTGAATTATCTCAGCACCTGGATACTCTTCAGAGAACTGCAAACAAAGAAAGTGGAGGTAGTGATTCAATCCCGTTATAATTCTGAAAATATTTGACTTCTCTGATTCCACTGTAGAAATGAGCCTAAACTGTGAATGGAAATATGTATTTTCAGGTATTTTTGTTGGTAAGAGCTTGGTACAATGAAATAGATTTTTAGAGAATGAAAACAAAACTGAAAATAACAAAAGGCCATATGTTGAACCTCTAACTGGTCATAATTAGGAAGTCAGTCAAGGGCCTAATATACTAGTACCAGATCAACAACTGAAATGATGTACTCTGGATGGAGTACCATGTGCATGTCTTACTATCTACTTAAACTGCTCTAAGCTGGCACCAAACCTGTAGGAGTCTTTACAACTGAGCTACAGGTACAATTTAGTACAAACTGGATTTACCTGAACCATTGAGATTATGAAAGAGTAGCTAAGAGCCTCTGCTATCTAGTGGACATTGTCCAGCCTTTGGAAGTGTCTGAGCTAGTAGCTGTATTTGTACTCACTGTTTGTACTTCCCTGGCTGTGTGTAAAGAATAGTCAGGAGTTTGTTGTGTTTCCTCCAAACCAGTGGTCCCCAACCTTTTGGGCGCCAGGGACCGGTTTCAGGAAAGACAATTTTTCCACAGACCAGGGTAGGGTTGCGGGGATGGTTTCAGGATGATTCAAGCACATTACATTTATTGTGTAGTTTATTTCTATGATTATTACATTGTAATACAGAATGAAATAATTACGCAGCTCACCGTCATATAGAATCAGTGGGAGCCCTGAGCATGTTTTCCTGCAACTAGATGGTCCCATCTGGGGGGTGATGGGAGACAGTGATGCATCATCAGGCGTTAGATTCTCATAAGGAGCGTGCAACCTAGATCCCTCACATGCACAGTTCACAAGAGGGCTTTCACTCCAAGAGAATCTAATAGTGCTGCTGATTGACAGGAGGTAGAGCTCAGGTGGTGAGCAATGGAGAGTGGCTGTAAATACAGGTTAAGTTTTGCTTGTTTGCAGCTCACCTCCTGCTGTGTAGGCCTGGTTCCTAACAGGCCACGGACACAGAGACACCTGAGTGTCTCTAGGCATTTCCTTCTAAGCCACTTGAATGATCTCATTTAACTTGGCTCTGCAGTATAACTGTGCGGATTTTATAATGCTTCTGGAGAGGCCAATCTTGCCTGTCCCCTAGTCAGACACACTTTAGTGAGCTACATGTTTTTACCCAAGTGTCTTGCACTTGGCTATGAGGAACAATCCCAGATTCTAGTCTCTGAACAAAGATACTTCCATTGTTCATAGGAAGAACAATGAATACAGGAAAACAGGTCTCTTTTTAAGTAGTTGTACATACTGGCTGTAATTTGGAGGGAGCATCAGTCTAAATATCTAAATTTTCATATTTCATAAAAATACATACTGATCACATAAAGTAAGAGGGAGTACTACGTTTTTAGTAAATTCAGAAATTTCAAAATTTGTTGGACCCCAGATCTTTAGTTGAAAATATTTTAAAATGTAATGTTTATTCTCTATTTTGGGATTTGCCAGCTATCTTTCTGTTAATGATTTCTAGTTTAACTCCACTGTGGTCTACTTAAGAAGTTGATAATTTATGTGAGCAATTTTATTCTTACCAAAGTAGCATTTGAATAAAAGTGGGGATTATATGATTTTGAAAATCTGATGGCTTTTGCTTTTGAGAGGCTGAAATCCTTTTCTTCTTTTATTTTTGGTGAGGAAAACTTTCTCCTTAATTTTCAGCTCACTACAATAGGTAGAGCCAAAGTAAGTTTTAGGTTAAGATTTCTGAAGTATTGTAAATATTTTATGAAGTTCATATTTATTAAACACACCTATGTTCTTCCAGAAACATGGTAGGAAAAATAGGAAGAAGGAACAAGAGTTTAGAAATATGAAGAAATCAGTAAATTTAACAAATTTGAGTGGACATGGAAGACTAAAAAAGGATATGTGCATATGTTGCCAACCATCAGTTCTGAAGGAATTGAATGTGTTTTGTTTCAGGTGGATATGAGCCCCCACTTACAAATGTCTTCACGATGCAGTGGTTTCTGACTCTCTTTGCCACGTGCCTCCCTAATCAGACTGTTTTAAAGATCTGGGATTCAGTCTTCTTCGAAGGTTCAGAAATCATCCTAAGGGTGTCGCTGGCTATCTGGGCAAAATTAGGAGAGTAAGTGATTTCCACCTTCTGCCCTGCTCTGTGATGTAGAGGGCCTTTAGCAGTTTTTGTGCTATAATGTGTAAAGCATTGATATTTAAGTGTGAGGAAAAGAGAAAGTTGTGAACTTTTAAAATTGCTTTAGCCTCCTGAAATCTCAGCAGGCTCACTGTTGGCAGATGCAATCTATTTTGGAGAAGGGGGCAGGCTCCTTTAGGCCTGTAGATTCTCCCACTTCTCCTCAAGTGCTTGTGTCCTGGCTGCTTCAGTCCTTGTCAGCAGCATCTCTTTGGACACTAGTTGGGAAGAGGGAAAGGAACTTAGGTGACAGAGAAACTGAAAGATCTGGTTATGAGTAGGTGAATTTGTTAGTTAATATCGCAATTTGGATTCTTGATGAATCTTTATTTTGTTCTGCCTTTCAGGGCTGCGATAAAATTAAATGAGATAAGATATCTAGCTTGGTAGAACACATAGTACTTCTTCCCTTTCATTAAGAACTAATTCTCTGTTGAAATTTGTTACTGCCAAAACATATTACCAAATAGATTTTGCTTATATTCTTTATTAGTAGCAGGACTGAAAAAGATAGAGTATTTTTCACTCATCTTTGATGTATTATGACTACTACATAAGGATTGTACCTTTTGGGTAATGGAAGAAGCATTAGGGTGAAACTTACAGCTAAGAAGCAGTGAAGTTTTTACTCTTTCTTTTCTGGAGCTATAAATGACTTGAGTGGGTTCCCATAGACAACATGTCAGAAAACTAATAAATCATGGACACTGTTTTATTTCAAAAACCTTTTAACTAGCCTTTGTATTTATGGTAAGTTGTTTCCTGGGAGACTTCTGGCATTGTAAACAATTTTGCAGAGAAAGACTATCAGTTCAGGGACTTAAAAAATTATTATTGTGTGTATTTTTAAACGTCACCTAGCTATCTCCTTTGCCTTTGTTTTATTGTACATTGCTTTTCAGCTGGGCAAATAAATTCATCTGTATGGGATTTGCTGTGCTATTTACTTATCTCCCATTACCTCCGGATAACTACCTCTTGCTGCAGCCATGTATTTCCAACCTACTCTATACATTGTAAGCTCTTTGAGCTTTGATAGTTTCTTTGAGTGTGATAGTCCAGTTGCTGCATAGCTGGTTTATAGCATTAAAACAGGAAAGCACTTTACTGTATGGTGAGTCAGCTATAATTGCCTTTGTGTTGGTTCTTCATGAGGGAGCAGGAAGTAGAGAGGTGATCCTGGTTTTACTACTCTCTATCCATTAATCTGTAGGATCGGAATTTATTCCTATGATCATCCCGGGGATGTCACACTGTCGAAATAATACTAACTGCAACTAAAAGCCAATATTCATTGAGTGCTTTCATGAACAGCCACTGTTCTAATTACTATGGATGTATAAACTCAAGTATTCTTCATCATCCTATAAAGTATGCATTATTGTCATCTCCTTTTTATAGATGTGAGAATTGAGACACAGAGAAGTTCAGTTAATTGTCTAAAGTCACCCAATTACTAAGTGGAATGGCTTGAATTTGAACCTAGGCATCCTGGCTCTAGAGTCTGTGCTTTTTTTTTTTTTTTTTTGAGACGGAGTTTTGCTCTTGTTACCCAGGCTGGAGTGCAATGGCGCGATCTCGGCTCACCGCAACCTCTGCCTCCTGGGTTCAAGCAATTCTCCTGCCTCAGCCTCCCGAGTAGCTGGGACTACAGGCACGCGCCACCATGCCCAGCTAATTTTAATATTTTTAGTAGAGACGGGGTTTCACCTTGTTGACCAGGATGGTCTCGATCTCTTGACCTCGTGATCCACCCGCCTCGGCCTCCCAAAGTGCTGGGATTACAGGCGTGAGCCACCGCGCCTGGCCGAGTCTGTGCTTTTAAGAATGTGAATCTACTGATAATGAACGGCTAGTATTTTTGAAGTTTAGGGGATATATGAATCAGAATGACAGAATTTTAACTCTTTCAGTTTTTGCTTATTATAATTCTGTATGTTTTGAGCATGCAGCTTGTTAAGGGAGAGGAAAGGCAATTGACATACATCATAAGTGCCTGCAGTGCCTGCCATTGTGTTAGGCAGTTTAAACACATCGTCTCATTCAGTTCTCCCAATAACCTTGTGGAGTAGGTAGGGTTATTCTCCCTGCCTTTTCAAGTAAGAAAATTTCCCCAGGAAGGTTAATTAACTAGTTCGTAGTCATACAGCCAGTGAATAGCAGAACTGGGACTTTAAATTTGGATCATTCTGATTCTAGTGCCTGTAATCTTCTCTACAAACTTTCTGTTGGAAAAACCATATATGGCATATAGGTAATCCCCAGTATATGTACACATAAGTAACATGTGCCTTATATATGGTTATCCAGATTTCTCCTTTCACCTGGCTTCTGCAACTTGGAATTTCTACCTTTCACTTACCCCAAGGGTATTTTGGAATATGTAAATTGTAGACCATCAGCTCACCATCACTAGCATCTCTTTATGTGTCCTTTCTCTCTGCCCCTGCTGTTTTGGTTTCTTCGTTTGTTACTCATGCCTGGTCCACTGTGGTGTGTCCTCCTTGGTTTCCCCATGGTACCCCACATTTGCCGTGCCACCTCCAGGCAGACCTTGCCAAGGGCACATCTGTTCCCTCACTCCCTATTTAAAGCCTTTTAGTGACTCATGCTTTGAAGCGGCTCAGCTGCCAGGTGAGGCCTTTGCTCTCTGCTCTCAGTAGCTCCCTTCCCTCGGCTCTCACTGGCTTCCTCTGGTCCTGCAACCACTCCCCCTATGCTGGTCTCACTGATTGTGCGGAGCGACTTGCAGTTCCCCAGATAGGGCCTGTTATCTCCTGCATCTGTGTCTTTGGGATGCTTTTTCTTCCTGGTCAGGCTGAAAAACATTGTTCAAAACTCACCTCAAGCATTATTTCTTTCCTTACCTCCCAGAGAAAACTTAAACAGCTTTCATTCATGCCCACAGGCTGCTCAACATTTTTATAGTAATACTTCAGCAGTTTATTCCATTTATTTATTTACATGATTGTGGCAATGGGATTAGAACAACAGTCCAGAACCTCTTGTTTTTCCATAATCATATTTCTTTTGGATGGGTTTACAGAAATCCCCCAACATTAGTAGATATCAAAGTGTAAGTCTTCTGTTTGGTGGGGAAACTAGAGTTACCCTACAATACAAAGAACATCGTCATATGAAATGAAAATACCTAGGCTTGGTGCAGTGGCTCACACCTGTAATCCCAGCACTTTGAGAGGCTGAGGCAGGTGGATCACTGGAGGTCAGGAGTTTGAGACCAGCCTGGCCAACATGGCGAAAACCTGTCTCTACTAAAAATACAAAAAATCAGCAGGGCGTGATGGTGGGCACCTGTAGCTTCAACTACTTAGGAGGCTGAGGCAGGAGGATTGCTTGAACCCAGCAGGTGGATGTTGCAGTGGGCCAAGATCACGCCACTGTGTTCCAGCCTTGGGCGCCAGAGTAAGACTTGGTCGCAAAAACATAAATAGAATAAAATAGAAATACCTGGTACTCTTTGGGCTATCCTTTTTCCCCTTTCTAGAAGAAAGATTGAAGTCCAATCTGACTCACAGGTAGCTAAGTGTCAGATTCTTTATTTACACGTAGAACTGAATGCAAGGAGCAGTGTAATCTCCAACTAGCAGCAGCACCCTGAGAAGAACTCAGAAAATTCTGCTTGTGAAAACACCCCATGGACATGAAATATGCAGATCCAATTCTTGTAATTTTCATCTTCTATTCCTACCGTGGTTTGGTTTTGAATCTATTACGTTAATGATATCAGTTTACAGATTAAGACCAACAGAGTCCCTTATAGGAGATAATTGTTCTTTAGTACCCAATTTCATGGTTATGATTTCTAATGAGTGTGGGTATTCTGATGTGTAGATTGTGTCTCATGGAAACAATAAAGATACCATGTGAGGGTTGTGAGGCTGGGGGAGCCAAGTAGGAATGACAGGACTTACCTGTATCGAGTTCCTCAAAGTTGCTTTTGGTATTTTTAAATGTTTCATCCACAGTGGGCTTTACAATTATCAGGATTTTGCTATTTGTTGATTGGTAACTTGAGTGATTTGATGGCAAAAGGCAACTGCCCCTCTTTTGTTTTTGAGACAGGGTCTCTATCACCCAAGCTGGATTGCAGTGGGGCTGTCATGGCTCACTTCAGCCTTGGCCGTGGCTCGCTGCTCCCGGGCTTAGGTGATCCTCCTGCTTTAGCCTCCTGAGTAGCTGGGACCACAGGTGTGCACCACAATACCCAGCTAAGTTTTAAAATTTTTGGAGAGGTGGGGTCTCGCTGCGTTGCCTAAGCTGGTCTCAAACTCCTGGCCTCAAGCAATCCTCCTGCCCCAGCCTCCCAAAGTGCTGGGATTATAGGCGTGAGCCACCATGCCCAGCCCAACACATCTTATACCTGCAGCATGTACTGTTACACAGCATGGATGCCCTAAACAAGTTCTATTTTCTGTCCCTTCTTCATCTAGGCAAATAGAATGTTGTGAAACAGCAGATGAATTCTACAGCACCATGGGGCGCCTTACCCAGGAGATGCTAGAGAATGATCTTCTGCAAAGCCATGAACTCATGCAGGTGAGTGGGCAACATGGACCAGCGTGGCTCAGGGAACCCTGGGCACTGTGGGAATAACCAGTGCCAGAGCAGCGGTCTTGAGAAATGTACTTGGTTAGCCATCAGACTTAGTGTCTCAAATTGACCAAGAGTCTGTATATAATTTGATAAGAATCTATGTCATAAGAGGGAAGAAACGAATGATGGATATTTGTTGTAGCTTTCCTTCAGACTGTGTTGCTTAGAAATCATTAGGCACAATATAAACTGGAAAAATACACTGGAAAAACAAAATCACCAAGTGCTTATTCTGAATTTTATTCCTAGCCTTTCTTTTCTTTTTTGAGACTGTCTCACTCTGTCACCCCAGCTGGAGTGCCAGTGGCACAATCGTTGCTCACTGTAGCCTATGTCTCCTGGGCTTAAGTGATCCTCCCACCTCAGCCTCCTGAGTAACTGGAACTACAGGCGTGTACCACCATACAGCTAATTTTCATTTTTATTTTTTGTATAGATGGAGTCTTGCCATGTAACCTAGGCTAGTCTGGGACTCCTAGACTCAAGTGATCCTCCCACTTCGGCCTCCCTAAGTGCTGGGATTATAGGCATGAATCACTGTGCCCAGCCTACTTAGACTTGGTGGGGGGAAACAGTTATTGTTGGGAAGAAATTATTGAGGATAAAAAAGATTATTCTAATCAGCATTTTGATTCATTTGTTTTGCCCACATTTTCAACTCAGGTTATTATATATTAATTTTAAAGTGAAAGACTTGAAGTGTTTGGTTATTTTTTATGGCATGTTACTGTACTTTGATATCATATTCATCAAGTCTTTTAAATTGACAGCAAGCATAGAAAAAATAGCTGATTTATTAACACTGACTTATCCATCAGATTCTTTAATTTTTGATTTTTGTGGGTACATAGTAAGTGCATATATTTATGGAGTACGTGAGATACTTTGATACAGGCATGAAATGCATGATAATCAGATCAGGGTAAGTGGGATATTCATCCCCTCAAGGGTTTATCCTTTGTGTTACAGACAATCCAATTATACTTTTTAAGCTATTTTAAAATGTACAATTACATTACTATTGACTGTAGTCACCTGCTATGCTATCAAATACTAGGTCTTATTCATTCTAACTACTTTTTGTACCCACTAACTATCTCTACTTCCCTATCAACTTCTCTTTCCAGCCTCTGGAAACCATCCTTCTACTGTCTGTCTCCATCAGTTCAATTGTTTTAATTTTTAGCTACCACAAATTAGTGAGAATATTCAAAGTTTGTCTTTCTGTGCCTGTCTTATTTCACTTAACATAATGACCTCCGTTTCCATTCATGCTGTTGAAAGTGACAGAATCTCATTCCTTTTTTATGGCTGAATACTACTCCATTTTGTGTATGTGCAACATTTTCTTTATCCATTCATTGATTGATGGATACTTAGGTTGCATCCAGATCTTGGCTACTGTGAACAGTGCTGCAACAAATGTAGGCGTGAAGATACTGTTTTGGTACACCGATTTCCTTTCTTTTGAATGTGTACCCAGCAGTGGAATTTTTTGATTGTATGGTAGCTCTAATTTTAGTTTTTTTTTTTTTTGAGGAAATTCCAACTTGTTTTCCCTAGTGGTTGTACTAATTTACATTCCCACAAATATCTACAAGGGTTCCTTTCTCTCCACATCCTTGCCAGCATTTGTTACTGCCTGTCTTGGTTAAAAGCCATTTTAACTGGGGTGAGATAATATTTTATTGTAATTTTGATTTGCATTTTTCTGTTGATCAGTGATTTTGAGCATCTTTGTTTTCTTTTTATTTTATTTATTTATTTATTTATTTATTTATTTATTTATTTATTTTGAGACAGAGTCTCGCTTTGTCCCCAGGCTGGAATGTAGTGGCACAATCTCAACTCACTGAATTGTGGGTTCAGTAATCTCTCCTGGGTTCAAGTGATTCTCATGCCTCAGCCTCTTGAGTAGCTGGAACTATAGGTGTATGCCACCATACCAGGCTAATTTTTGTATTTTTAGTAGAGACGGGGTTTCGCCATGTTGGCCAGGCTGGTCTTGAACTCCTGACATCGAGTGATCCTCCTGCCCAGCTTGGCCTCCCACAGTGCTGGTATTATAGGCATGAGCCACCATACCTGGCCTTGAGCACCTTTTCATAAACCTGTTTGTCACTTGTATATCTTCTTTTAAGAAATGTCTAATAAGATTTTAAGAGTTATTTGAGCTCCTTGTATATTCTGGTTATTAATCCCTTTTCAGATGAGTAGTTTGTCAATATTTTCTTCCTCTCTTTGAGTTGTCTCTTCATGTTGTTGATTGTTTTCTTTGCTGTGCAGGAGCTTTTCAACTTGATGTGATCCTATTTGTCCTTTTTGCTTTGGGTGTCTGTGCTTGTGAGCTATTACCAAAGAAATTTTTGCCCACTCCATTGTTTTGGAGAGTTTCTCCTGTGTTTTATTGTAGTAGTTTCATAGTTTAACATCTTAGATTTGAGTTTTTAATCCATTTTGATTTGATATTTGTATATGGCAAGAGATAGGGGACTAGTTTTATTCTTCTGTATATGGATATCTATTTTTCCTGACACTATTTATTGAAGAGACTATCTTTGCCCCAATGTGTGTTTTTGGCACGTTTGCTGATAATGAGTTCACTGTAGGTACACGAATTTGTTTCTGGGCTGTCTGTTTTGTTCCATAGGTTTATGTGTCTGTTTTTATGCCAGTAACATGCTGTTTGGGTTACTATAATAGTAGTATAATTTGAAGTCAAATAATGTGATTCCTCCAGTTTGTTCTTTTTGCTTGGAATAGCTTTGACTATTCTGGGTCTTTTGTGTTTCCATATAAATTTTAGGATTGTTTTTCTATTTCTGTGAAGAATGTCATTGGTATTTTGATAGAGATTACATCAAATCTATAGATTGCTTTTAGGTAGTATCGATATTTTAACAATATTGATTCTTGCAATCCATGAACATGTAGTATTTTTCCTTTTTTGTGTGTGTTTTCTCTTCAGCTCCTTTCATTATGATTGTCATTGTAGAACTCTATAACTTCTTTGGTTATCTTAATTCCTAGGTAGTTAATTTTATTTGTAGCTATTATAAATGAGATTTAAAAATTTGTTTTTCAGATTGTTCACTGTTTGCATATTGAGATGCTACTGATTTTTGCATGCTGATTTTTTATTCTGAAACTTTACTGAATTTGTTGATCAGTGCTAATAGTTTTTTAGTGGAGTCTTTAGGTTTTTTAAAAATATGATTATATCATCTGCAAACAAGGATAATTTGACTTCTTCCTTTCTAAATTATTTGCCCTTTATTTTGTTCTCTTGACTTATTGCTCTAGCTAGGACTTCCAGTAGTATGCTGAATAACAGTAGTGAAAATGGGCATCCTTGTCATGTTCCAGATCTTAGAGGAAAGGCTTTCAGTTTTTCCCCATTCAGTATGATACTAGTTCTTGGTTTGTTGTGAATGGCTTTTATTATATTGAGGTATATTCCTTTTATACCCAGTTTTTTTGAAGGTTTTTATCATGAAAGCATGTCAAATTTTATCAAATGCTTTTTTAGCATCAGTGGAAATGATCATATGGTTTTTGTCCTTCCTTCTGTTGATATGATGTACTACATTGATTTGCATATGGATAGCCATCCTTGCATCCCTGAGATAAATCCAACTTGGTCATAATGAATGCTCCTTTTAATGTATTGTTGAATTTGGCTTGCTAGTATCTTACTGAGAATTTTTCATCAATATTCATCTGAGATATTGGCCTGTAGTTTTCTTTTCTTAATGTATATTTGTCTGGTTTTGGTGTCAGTGTAATACTGGCCTCATAGAGTGAGTTTGGAAGTATTCTCTTCTGTATATTTTGAAACAATTTGAATAGGATTGGTGTTAGTTCTTTAAATGCTTGGTAGAATTCATCAGTGAAGCTATCAGGTCCCAGGCTTTCTCTTTACTGGGAGACTTTTTATTATGGCATCAGTCTTGCTACTTGTTATTGGTATGTTCAGGTTTTGGGTTCCTTCATTGTTCAATCTTGGTAGGTTGTATGTGTCTAGAAATTTATCCATTTTCTCTAGATGTTCTAATTTATTGGTATACAGTTGCTCATAGCAGTCACTAATGATCCTTTGATTTTCTGTGGTATCAGTTGTAATGTCTCCTTTTTCATCTCTGAGTTTGTTTATTTGGGTCATCTCTCTTTTTTTTCTTAGTTTGGCTACAGGTGTATCAATGTTATTGATCTTTTCAAAAATTCAACTTTTCATTTCTTCTTTTGTATTTTTTTCATTCAGTTTCATTTCTGTTCTGATCTGTATTATTTCTTCTACTAATTTTGGGTTTGATTTGCTCTTGCTACAGTTCTTTAAGATAGATCATTCTATTTTTATATGACACTTTTCTTTTTTAATGTGGGCACTTACAGCTATACATTTCCCTCTTAGTACTCTTTTACTGTGACCCCATAGGTTTTAGTATGTTGTATTTTCATTATCATTTGTTTCAAGAAAATTTTCAGTTTCATATTTAGTTTTTTTATTCACCCACTGGTCACTCAAGAGCATATTGTTTAATTTTTATGTGTTTATATAGTTTCCAAATTTCCTCTTCTTATTGATTTGTAGGTTTATTCCATTGTGGTCAGAGAAGATACTTGATATTATTTCAATTTTTTGAATGTTTTAAGACTTGTTTTGTGACCTAACATATGATCTATCCTTGAGAATGATCCATGTGCTGAAGAGAAGAATGTGTATTCTACAGGTGTTAGATGAAATGTTCTGTGAATATCTACTAGGTCCATTTGTTTTATAGTGCAGATTAAGTTTAATGCTTTTATTTGTTGATTTTCTGTCTGTGTGATCTGTCCAATGATGAAAGTAGGGTATTGAAATCTCTAGCCATTATTGTGTTTGGGTCTATCTGTCTCTTTAGCTCTAATAATATTTGCTTTATTATATCTGGGTGCATATATATTTACAATCATTATATTCTCTTTTGCATTGACTCCTTTATTGTTACATAATGACCTTTTTTGTCTCTTAGTTTTTGTCTTGAAATGTATTTTTTCTGATAGAAGTATAGCTACTCCTGCTCTTTTTTGCTTTCCATTGGCATGGAATAACTTTTTCTATCCCTTCATTTTCAGTCTATGTGTATCTTTATTATGATGATGATGATTATTATTACCTTAAGTTCTGGAATACATGTGCAGAACATGCAGGTTTGTTACATAGGTATACACATGCCATGGTGGTTTGCTGCACTCATCAACCCGTCATCTACATTAGGTATTTCTCCTAATGCTATCCCTCCCCTAGTCCCCCACCCCCCAACAGGCCCCAGTGTATCATGTTCCCCTCCCTGTGTCCATGTGTTCTCATTGTTCAACTCCCACTTATGAGTGAGAACATGCAATGTTTAGTTTTCTGTTCTTGTGTTAGTTTGCTGAGAATGGTGGTTTCTAGCTTCATCCATGTCCCTCCAAAAACATGAACTCGTTCTTTTTTATGGCTGAATAGTATTCCATGGTGTATGTGTGCTACATTTTCTTCATCTAGTCTATCATTGATGCACGTTTGGGTTGGTTCCAAGTCTTTGCTATTGTGAGCAGTGCTGCAGTAAACATTCGTGTGCATGTGTCTTTAGACTAGAATAATTTATAATTTTTGGGGTATATACCCACTGACGGAATTGCTAGGTCAAATGGTATTTCTGGTTCTAGATCCTTGAGGAGTCACCACACTGTCTTCCACAATGGTTGAACTAATTTACACTTCCACCAACAGTATAAAACCATTCCTGTTTCTCCACATCCTCTCCAGCATCCTCTCCAGATTTTTCTGACTTTTTAATGATCACCTTTCTAACTGGCATGAGGTGGTATCTCATTGTGGTTTTGATTTGCATTACCCTGATGACCAGTGATGATGAGCTTTTAAAAATATGTTTATTGGTGGCATAAATGTCTTTTTTTGAGAAGTGTCTGTTCATATCCTTTGCCCACTTTTTGATGGGGTTGTTTGTTTTTTTGTTGTAAATTTGTTTAAGTTCTTTGTAGATTCTGGATATTAGCCCTTTGTCAGATGGATAGATTGCAAAAATTTTCTCCCATTCTGTAGGTTGCCTGTTCATTCTGATGATAGTTTCTTCTGCTGTGTAGAAGCTCTTTAGTTTAATGAGATCCCATTTGTCTGTTTTGGCTTTTGTTGCCATTGTTTTTGGTGTTTTAGTCATGAAGTCCTTGTCCATGCCTATGTCCTGAATGGTACTGCCGAGGTTTTCTTACAAGATTTTTATGGTTTTAGGTCTTACGTATAAGTCTTTAATCCATCTGGAGTTAAGTTTTGTATAAGGTGTAAGGAAGGGGTCCAGTTTCAGTTTTCTGCATATGGCTCGGCAGTTTTTCTAACACCATTTAATAGGGAATCCTTTTCTGAACATTGCTTGTTTTTGTCAGATTTGTCAAAGATCAGATGGTTGTAGATGTGTGGCATTATTTTTGAGGCCTCTGTTCTGTTCCATTGGTCTATATTTCTGTTTTGGTACCAGTACCATGCTGTTTTGGTTACTGTAGCCTTGTAGTATAATTTGAAGTCAGGTAGCATGATGCCTCCAGCTTTGTTCTTTTTGCTTAGGATTGTTTTGTCTATGTGGGCTCTTTTTTGGTTCCATATGAAATTTAAAATAGTTTTTTCAATTCTGTGAAGAAAGTCAATGGTAACTTGATGGGGATTGCATTGAATCTACAAATTACTTTGGGTGGCATGGCCATTTTCATGATATTGATTCTTCCTATCCATGAGCATGGAATGTTTTTCCATTTGTTTGTGTCCTCTCTTATTTTCTTGAGCAGTGGTTTGTAGTTCTCCTTGAAGAGGTCCTTCACATCCCTTTTAAGTTGTATTCCTAGGTATTTTATTCTGTTTGTAGCAATTGTGAATGGGAGTTCACTCATGATTTGGCTCTCTGTTTGTCTATTGTTGGTGAATAGGAATGCTTGTGATTTTTTTGCACATTGATTTTGTATCCTGAGACTTTGCTGAAGTTGCTTATGAGCTTAAGGAGATTTTGGGCTGAGATGATGGGGTTTTCTAAATATACAATCTAGACAATTTGACTTCATCTCTTCCTACTTGAATACCCTTTATTTCTTTCTCTTGTCTGATTGCCCTGGCCAGAACTTCCAATACTATATTGAATAGGAGTGGTGAGAGAGGGTATCCTTGTCTTGTGCTGATTTTCAAAGGGAATGCTTCCAGCTTTTGCCCATTCAGTATAATATTGGCTGTGGGCCTGTCATAAATAGCTCTTATTATTTTGAGATATGTTCCATCAGTACCTAGTTTATTGAGAGTTTTTAGCATGAAGCAGTGTTGAACTTTATCAAAGGCCTTCTCTGTATCTATTGAGATAATCATGTGGATTTTGTCATTGGTTCTGTTTATGTGATGGATAATGTTTATTGGTTTGTGTATGTTGAACCAGCCTTGCATCCCAGGGGTGAAACTGACTTGATTGTGGTGGGTAAGCTTTTTGATGTTCTGCTGTATTCGATTTGCCAGTATTTTATTGAGGATTTTTGCATCAATGTTCATCAGGGACACTGGCCTGAAATTTTCTTTTTTTGTTTTGTCCCTGCCAGATTTTATTATCAGGATGATGCTGGCCTCATAAAATGAGTTAGGGAGGAATCCCTCTTTTTGTACTGTTGGAGTAATTTCAAAAGGAATTTGAAATTACCAGCTCCTCTTTGTACCTCTGGTAGAATTTGGCTGTGAATCCGTCTGGTCCTAGGCTTTTTGTTGTGGTTTGCTTTTGGTTGGTAGACTATTACTGCCTCAATTTCAGAACTTGTTATTGGTCTCTTCAGGGATTTGACTTCTTCCTGGTTTAGTCTTGGGAGGGTGTATGTGTCTAGGAATTTATCTATTTCTTCTAGATTTTTCTGGTTTATTTATATAGAGGTGTTTTTAGTATTCTCTGATGGTAGTTTGTATTTCTGTGGGATCAGTGGTGATATCCCCTTGATCATTTTTTAGTGTGTCTATTTGATCCTTCTCTGCTTTCTTCTTTATTAGTCTGGCTAGCGGTCTGTTTTGTTAATCTTTTCAGAAAACCAACTCCTGGATTCATTGAGTTTTTGAATGTTTTTTCATGTCCCTATCTCCTTCAGTTCTGCTCTGATCTTAGTTATTTCTTGTCTTTTGCTAGCTTTTGAATTTGTTTGCTTTTAATTGTGAATAAGGGTGTCGATTTTAGATCTTTCCCACTTTCTCCTGTGGGCATTTAGTGCTATAAATTTCCCTCTAAATGCTGCTTTAGCTGTGTCCCAGAGATTCTGGCACATTGTGTCTTTGTTCTTATTGGTTTCAAAGAACTTACTTATTTCTGCCTTAATTTTGTTATTTACCCAGTAGTCATTCAGGAGCAGGTTGTTCAGTTGCTGTGTAGTTGTGTGGTTTTGAGTGAGTTTTGAATGAGTTCTAATTTGATTGCACTGTGGTCTGAGAGACTGTTTGTTATCATTTCCATTCTTTTTTTTTTTTTTTTTTGAGACAGAGTTTTGCTCTTGTTACCCAGGCTGGAGTGCAATGGCTCGATCTCGGCTCACCACAACCTCCGCCTCCTGGGTTCAGGCAATTCTCCTGCCTCAGCCTCCTGAGTAGCTGGGATTACAGGCACACGCCACCATGCCCAGCTAATTTTTTGTAGTTTTAGTAGAGACAGGGTTTCACTCTGTTGACCAGGATGGTCTCAATCTCTTGACCACATGATCCACCCGCCTCGGCCTCCCAAAGTGCTGGGATTATAGGCGTGAGCCACCGCGCCTGGCCATGATTTCCATTCTTTTGCATTTGCTGAGGAGTGTTTTACTTCCAATTATGTGATCAATTTATGACAAGTGTGATATGATGCTGAGAAGAATATATATTCTGTCGACTTGGCATGGAGAGTGCTATAGATGTCTAGTCTGCTTGGCCTAGATCTGAATTCAAGTCCTGAATATCCTTGTTAATTTTCTGTCTTGTTGATCTGTCTAATATTGACAGTGGGGTGTTAAAGTCTCCCACTATTATTGTGTGGGAGTCTAAGTCTCTTTGTAGGTCTCTAAGATCTTGTTTTATGAATCTGGGTGCTCCTGTATTGGGTACATATATATTTAGGATAGTTAGCTCTTCTTGTTGAACCGATCCCTTTACCATTACGTAATGCCTTTCTTTGTCCTTTTTGATCTTTGATTAAAGTCTGTTTTATCAGAGATTAGGATTGCAACCCCTGCTTTTTTTTTTTTTTTTTGCTTTCAATTTGCTAGGTAAATCTTCCTCCATCCCCTGATTTTGAGCCTATGTGTATCTTTGCACGTGAGATGGGTTTCCTGAATATAGCACACCAATAGGTCTTGACTCTTTATCCAGTTCGCCAGTCTGTGTCTTTTAATTGGGGCATCTAGCCCATTTACATTTAAGGTTAATATTCTTTTTTTTTTTTTTTTTTTTTTTTTTTTTTTTTTTTTTTTTTTTTTTTTTTTTTTTTTGAGACGGAGTTTCGCTCTTGTTACCCAGGCTGGAGTGCAATGGCGCGATCTCGGCTCACCGCAACCTCCGCCTCCTGGGTTCAGGCAATTCTCCTGCCTCAGCCTCCTGAGTAGCTGGGATTACAGGCACGCGCCACCATGCCCAGCTAATTAAGGTTAATATTCTTATGTGTGAATTTGATTCTGTCATTATAATGCTAGCTGGTTATTTTGCTTGTTAGTTGATGCACTTTCTTCATAGTGTTGATGGTTTTTACAATTTGGTATGTGTTTGTAGTGGCTGGTACAGGTTTTTCCTTTCCATGTTTAGTGTGCCTCCTTCAGGAGCTCTTGTAAGGCAGGCCTGGTGATGACAAAATTTCTGTCTTTTCTTTTCTGTAAAGGATTTTATTTCCCCTCTGCTTGTGAAGCTTTGTTTGGCTGGTTATGAAATTCTGAGTGAAAATTCTTTTCTTTAAGAATGTTGAATATTGGCCCCCACTCTCTTCTGGCTTGTAGGGTTTCTGCAGAGAGATCTGCTATTAGTCTGATTGGCTTCCCTTTGTGGGTAACCCGACCATTCTCTCTAACTGCCCTTAACGTTTATTCCTTCATTTCAATCTTGGCGAATCTGATGATTATGTGTCTTGGGGTTGCTCTACTTGAGGAGTATCTTTGTAATAGGCTCTATATTTTCTGAATTTGAATGTTGGTCTGCCTTGCTAGGTTGGGAAAGTTCTCCTGGATAATATCCTGAAGAGTGTTTTCCAACTTGGTTCCATTCTCTCTGTCACATTTAGGTACACCAATCAAACGTAGGTTTGGTCTTTTTACATAGTCCCATATTTCTTGGAGGCTTTGTTTCTTCTTTTTCATTCTTATTTCTCTAATCTTGTCTTCATGCTTTATTTCATTAAGTTGATCTTCAATCTCTGATATCCTTTCTTCCACTTGATCGATTCAGCTATTGATACTTGGGTATGCTTCACAAAGTTCTCCTGCTGTGTTTTTCAGCTCTATCAGGTCTTTTGTGTTCTCTAAACTGGTTTTTAGTTATCAATTCTTCTAATCTTTTTCAAGGTTCTTAGCTTCCTTGCATTGGGTTAGAACATGCTTCTTTAGCTCAGAAGAGTTTGTTATTACCCACCTTCTGAAGCCTAATTCTGTCAATTCATCAAACTTGTTTCCCGTTCAGTTTTGTTCTTTTGCTGGTGAGGAGTTGTGATGTTTTGGAGGAGAAAGAGGCATTCTGGATTTTGGAATTTTCAGCCTTTTTGCGCTGGTTTTTCCTCATCTTCGTGGATTTATCTACCTTTGATCTTTGATGTTGGTGACCTTTGATGTGATTTTTGTGTGGACATCCTTTTTGTTGATGTTGATGCCATTTCTTTCTGTTTGTTATTTTTCCTTCTAACAGGCCTCTCTGCTGCAGGTCTGCTGGAGTTTGCTGGAGGTCCACTCCAGACCCTGTTTGCCTGGGTGTCACCAGTGAAGGCTGCAGAACAGCAAAGATTGCTGCCTGTTCCTTCCTCTGGAAGCTTCATCCCAGAGGGGCACCTGCCAGATGCCAGTCAGAGATCTCCTGTATGAGGTGTCTGTTGACCCCTGCTGGGAAGTATCTCCCAGTCAAGAGGCATGGGGTTCAGAGACCCACTTGAGGAGGCAGTCTGTCCCTTAACCAAGCTTGAGCGCTGTGCTGGGAGATCCATTTCTCTCTTCAGAGCTGGCAGGCAGGAACGTTTAAGTCTGCTGAAGCTGTGCCCACAGCTGCCCCTTCCCCCAGGTGCTCTGTCCTAGGGAGTTCTATAAGCCCCTGACTGGGGCTTCTACCTTTCTTTTGGAGATGCCCTGCTCAGAGAGGAGGAATCTAGAGAGGCAGTCCGGCTACAATGGCTTTGCTAAGCTGCAGTTGGCTCTGCCAAGTTCAAACTTCTCGGTGTCTTTGTTTACACTGTGAGGGGAAAACCACCTCCTCAAGCCTCAGTAATGGCAGACACCACCCCCCTCCCCGCCAAGCTTGAGTGTCCCAGGTTGACTTCAGACTGCTGTGCTGGCAGTGAGAATTACAAACCAGTGGATCTTAGCTTGCTGATCTCCGTGGGGTGGGATCCACTGAACTAGACCACTTGGCTCTCTGCCTTCAGCCTCCTTTCCAGGGGAGTGAATGGTTCTGTCTTGCTGGCATTCCAGGTGCCACTGGGGTATTTAAAAAAAAAACTGCAGCTAGCTCAGTGTCTGCCCTAACAGCCGCCCAGTTTTGTGCTTGAAACCCAGGGCCCTGGTAGTGTACATACCCAAGGGAATCTCCTGGTCTGCAGGTTGTAAGATGGCGGGAAAAGCATAGCATCTGGGCCAGAATGCACCATTTTTCATAGCACAGTCTCTCACGGCTTCCCTTAGGTAGGGGAGGGGGTTCCCTGACCCCTTGCACTTCCCCAGGTGAAGCGACACCCACCCTGCTTCAGCTCACCCTCTATAGGCTGCACCCACTATCTAAGCAGTCCCAATGAGATGAGCCAGGTACCTCAGCTGGAAGTGCAGAAATCACCCACCTTCTGTGTTCATCTCACTGGGAGTTGAAGACTGGAGCTGTTCCTATTCAGTCATCTTGCCAGCCACCCGAGTCTGTGTGTATCTTTATAAGTGAAGTGTGTTTCTTGTAGGCAACAGATCATTGAGTCTTGTTTTTTTCATCCATTCAGCCACTCTGTATCTTTTGATTAGAGAATTTAGTGCATTTACATTCAGTGTTGTTATTGATAAGTAAAGCCTTACTCCTGCCATTTTGTTACTTGTTTTCTGGTTTTTTGTGGGCTTCTCTTTCTTCTTTTTTTCCTTCCTTCCTGTCTTCCTTTTTTGTGAAGATGATTTTTCTCTGGTAGTGTGCTTTAATTTCTTATTTTTTGTGTATTTGTTGTATGTTTTTGATTTGAGGTTACCATGACATTTGCACATACTATCTTAAACCTATTATTTTGAATTGATAACAACTTAACACTGACTGTGTAAACAAACACACAAAAAGAAAAGTAATGCAAACTCTATACTTTAACTTTGTCCCCCTGCTTTTTAATTTTATATTGTTTCTCTTTATGTACTGTTTATGCCTTAAAAAGTTGTTCTAGTTATTTTTATTGTTCATCATTTAGTCTTTCTACTTAAGTCAAGAGAAGTTTACACACCACAGTTACAGTGTTATCCTAAACTTGTGTTTTTCTGTGTGCTTACTATTACCAGTGAGTTTTTTACCCTTACATGCTTTCTTCCTGCTCATTAACATTGTTTTGTTTCAGATAGAAGAACTCTCTTTAGCATTTCTTATAGGACAGGTCTAGTGTTGATGAAATCCATCAGCCTTTGCTTGTCTGGGAAGGTCTTTTTTCTTCCTTTGTGCTTAAAAGATATTTTCGCTGGATATACTATTCTAGGGTAGAAGTTTTTTTTTCTTTTGGCACTTTAAATATGTCATGCCACTCTCTCCTGGTTATGCTACTTTTTCCTGGCCTGTAAGGCTTCCACTGAGAAGTCTGTTGCAGACATGTTGGAGCTCCATTGTAAGTTACTTATTTTTTTTCCCTTACTGCTTTTAGGATCCTTTCTTTATCCTTGACTTTTGGGAGTTGGATTGTAAAATGCCTTGAGGTAGTCTTTTTTGGGTTAAATCTGTTGGTGTTTTATAACCTTCTTGTACTTGATTGTTGATGTACTTCTCTAGGTTTGGGTAGTTCTTTGATATTATCTCTTTGAATAAGCACTCTCTCCCTATTTCTTTCTCTATCTCCTCTTTAAGGCCAATAACTCTTAAATTTGCCCATTTGAGGCTATTTTCTAGATTCTGTAGGCATGTTTCATTATCTTTTATTCTTTTTATTTTCACATAACCTGTCTTTAAAGCTCACTAATTATTTCTTCTACTTGATCAGTTCTGCTATTGAGAGACTCTGATGCATTGTTTAATGTGTCAATTGCATTTTTTAGGTCCACAATTTCTGCTTAATTATTTCAGTCTCTTTGTTAAATTTAAATGATAGCATTCTGAATTCCTTCTCTGTGTTATCTTGAATTTATTTGAGTTTCCTGAAAACAGCTATTTTGAATTCTTTGTCTGAAAGGTCATCTATTTCTGTTTCTCCAGGATTAGTCCCTGGTGCTTTATTTAGTTCATTTAGTGAGCCCATGTTTTTCTAGATGGTGTTGATGCTTGTAGATGTTTTCTGGTGTCTGGACATTGAAGAGTTAGGTATTAGTCTTCACAATCTGAGCTCGTTTGTGCCTATTCTTCTTGGGAAGGCTTTCTAGGTATTAGGCCATTCTTGCATTGCTACAAAGAAATACTTGAGACTGGATAATTTATAAAGAAAAGAGGTTTAATTGGCTCATGGTTGTCCAGACTGTGTAAGCAGCATGACCCTGGCACCTACTTGGCTTCTGTGAAGGCCTGGGGAGCTTTTAATCATGGCAAAAGGTGAAGAGGGAACAGACATGTCAAGTGGCCAGAGCAGGAGAGAGAGAGAGTGAGTTAAATAGGGGGAGCTGCCACACACTTTTAAACTAGATCTTACCTGAACTCAGAGCAAGAGTTCACCTATCACCAAGGGGTGATAAGAGTTCACCTATCACCAAGGGGTGATAAGAGTTCACTTATCACCAAGGGGTGATAAGAGTTCACTTATCACCAAGGGGTGATAAGAGTTCACTTATCACCCAAGTCATTCATGAGGGATCTGCCTTCAAGATCCAGACACCTCCCACCAGGCCCCACTTCCAACATTGGAGATTATAATTCAACATAAGATTTGGATGGGAATAAATATCCAAATTATCACCAGGTCTTCAAAGGGACTTGGGCCCCAAGCCCAGTAATGCTGTGGGTTTTTTTTTTTGCAGACTTTTAGAGGTACCATTTCCATGGTCTTTGAGAAGATGCAGAAGAATTCTTTTCCTTTAATTTCTCTGAAACATATGGAGTCTTTCTGTGCTGAGCCCTCTGAAACTACGGGTTTGATGATGCAAACACCCCTGTGGCCACTACCACTGGAACTGTGCTGTGTCAGACCTGAAGCTGGCTCAGCATTGGGCCTTCCCTTCAGGGCAGTGAGTTCCCCCCAGGCCCCAGGTGTGTCTAGAGATGTTGTCTGGGATCCTGGGATTGGAGTTTAAAATCTTAGCAGTTTACCTGATGTTAAATTCTACTGCAGCCAAGCTGTCACTGAAACTACAATACAAAGCTTTTCCCACTCTTCCATCCCCTTACCACAGGCAGACGAGTCTCTACCTGTGGCCACCACCACCACTGGTCCATAGCGGGTTCTGCTGGGCCACCACCAATGTTTGCTTATAGCCCAAGGGCTCTTCCCTCAGCTTATGGTGAATGCTGCCAGGCTTGGGACTCATGCTTCAGGGCCATGGGCTCCCACCGGCCCAGGGCAGGTCCGGAAATACTGTCCAAGAGCCTAGGCCTAGACTCAGAGACCCCAAGAGCCTACTGTTATTCTACCTTACTGTGGCTGAGCTGGTACCTAGGGTGCAAGACAAAGTCCCCTTTACTTTTCCCTCTGCTTTTCTCAAACAGAATGAGCCTTTCACCATAGCCACCAGAGCTGGGAATATGCTGGGTCTCCCCTGAAACCAGCATTTCTCAGTGCTCAGGGCCCATGGCATACTCCCTGGATATTGCTGGTTGTTATTCAGGGTCCAAGGACTTTTAGTCAGCAGGTGATGAACCCTGCAAGTGTTGGGTCCTTTTCTTTAAGACAGTGGGTTCTCTTTTGGCCCAGGATGTGGCCAGAAATGTCATCTGGGAGCTAGGGCCTGGAATAGGGGCCTCATGACTCTGCTGCTCTGTCTGTTGCCCATCCTGCTGTGGCTGAGCTGGTATCCAAGATGTAAGACAAAGTCCTCTTTACTCTTCATTCTCCTCTCCTTAAGCAGAAGGAAGGAGTCACTTTCATTGCTATGAGCTGCACTGCCCGGGGTTGGAGGAGGGATGGTGCAAGCCTTCCCATAGCCGTAACAGCTTGTGCCTCCCTAGATTATGTGCCACCCTAGTTCACTGACTCTAAGCCCAGCCTAGCACTGGGAGTTGCCTAGGAATTGCAGTCCTTGTGTCCTGGACTGCTGTTCAAGTTTACCTAGGACCCCAGAACACTTTGGCCTGGGATGGCAGTTCCAACAGTTGAGATGGGTGATTCCACCTGGCTAGGTCTGGTTCAAGTGTTCCATCTGTGTGTGAATGCTGGCTGCGCCCAGCACAACTTTGCTCTGCACTGTGACAGAGCAGCACTGAGTTCAGTGTAAAGTCCCTCAGTCACTGCACTCTCCTGTTCCATGCACAGACTCTTTCTCCATGTCTTATGGACACTGCCAGGGGATTGGAGAGGGGTGGCATCTGCAACTCGAGACTGTCTTTCCTTCCCTCCTCAATGCCTCTTTCCATGATATGAAGTTCAAACCAGATACTGTGATTATTCACCTAATTTTTGGTTCTTGTTATGGTGCTTCTCTGTGTACAGAGAGTTGTTAAAATTTGGTGTTGCAGCAGGGGGCATGAATGGTGTAGGCTTCTATTCTGCCATCTTGCCTGCCTACCCCCCCATTGCCACCAAATGGATTAATTTATTAAATAAACCTTTATTGAGAATCCATGGTTAGTTTTCTGCCTTTTGTTTTTGAATCAATGTTGAATTAAACCCAACTTGTAGATTATGGCTGTCTTTCTAGATTCCCTCTGCTCTAACACAGAATGAGCCTTTCACCATAGCCACCACAGCTGGGAATATGCTGGGTCTCCCCTGAAGCCAGCATGTCTCAGAGCTCAGGGCCCATGGCATATTCCCTGGATGTTGCTGGTTGTTATTCAGGGTCCAAGGGATCTTTAGTCAGCAGGTGATGAACCCTGCCAGTGCTGGGTCCTTCCCTTTAAGGCATCGGGTTCCCTTTTGGCCCAGAGTGTGGCTAGAGATGTCATCTAGGAGCTAGGGCCTGGAATAGGAGCCCGGTATTTTGCTGCCAGAGTAATGATCCATGCTTATTGCTTTGGTCATTTCCTTGCTCTCTAAGTCCTTCAGCACTTCCTTGTTCTAACTACAGTGAAAAAAATGCTTCAGCCTCATTTTCTATACTCTATATTAACTTCTCCAAATATTTATTGAGGACCTCTAAATGTCAGGTAACGTGCCAGGTGCAGGGACACAGAAGAAAACATGGGCTCTGTCATCGGGAGCCCACAGTCTCCTAGAGCAGTGTGGGAAGTGCACCGAGTGTACAGAGGGGCTGGGGGCTGAGGAAGAGAGAAGACCTCATCCAGCCTGGGGGGCAGGAGTGGAGTGAGTTGGATAAGTCAGGAAAGGCTTCCTTGAGGGAATTCATATCTGATTTTACCTTTACAGAAGAATAGGAGTTGGCTAGGCTCTGTGTGTGTATGAGGCGGGGAGGGGTGCACATACGTATGAGGGTGTGTGTGTCTGTGTGTGTGTGTTTGTGTGTGTTGAAGGCTCTGTTGCAGAGCAGAGATGCAATTCGTGTTTGAGAGAGCAGCATGTGTCAAGGCCTGTTGATAACATATTGCATGAGCGTGAGGGGGACTGCCAGAAGGCTGGAATTCAGGGACTGGCTCAAGGAAGACCCCAGTGCCTTGTAAGGCGCTCGGACTTGATGTTTCAGGTCAGTAATTCAGGAATTGAGAGAGTCTACTTGCTGGAGTTTTAGGGCTTCTGTGGACCCTTTGGAAAGGGGAATAGAAGAACTGTGGACCTGAAAGATTTTAAGGAGTGGAGGAAAATGGTTTGAGTTGTGTTTTAAGTCAACTCCATGGGCAACTCTGTGAAGGATGGATTTCAAAGGGACAATCTGACAGCAGGAAGGCCTGCAAGGAGGCAGTGAAGGGTGGAAACAGAATGGAACAGTGACAGTACTTACAAGGTGAAATGGACTGGACTTGGCGATGGAAAAGGGATACAGGGATGAAAGGAAAAGTAATAGGGGAGAAAGGGCAACTCATAATCTCCTGGCTTAGAAGGATGAGGGTAAGTTTCTGAGGGGACGAGGATGGTTTTGTTTTCAGATAGGTTGCTTTAGAGGTGTACTTTGACTGCCCCGTTCCTGACCTATCCAAAACTGTTCCCGCTGTTTCACAGACTGACTCTATGGCACTGGTCATAGCTCTGTTCCCACCCAGGCATCTGTAGACCATGCTCATTCCTGTGACAGGGCTTGTGGTCCCTCTGATGGTCCATCTGTAAAAATCCTGTTTGCCCACCTGGATGCTGCTCAATTTCTTCTCTCTCCCACTCCCATAGCCTCCGTTATCCCAGCACTCATGGACGATGGCTCCTCTGTACTCCTCCAGTACTAAAGATTCTTTTTTGTTTGTTTGTTTGTTTATTTCGTTTTTTGAGACAGAGACTCACTTTGTCACGCAGACTGGAGTGCAGTGGCGTGAGCATGGCTCACTGCAGCCTCGACTTCCTGGGCTCAAGCAATTCTCCCACCTCAGCCCCCCTAAGTAGCTGGAACTACAGGCATGTGCCACCAGGCTGGGCTAATTTTTAAATTTTTTAGAGATGGGGTTTCACTATGTTGCCCAGGCTGGTTTTTAACTGGGTTCAAGCAGTTCTCACTCCTCAGCCCTGCAAGTAGCTGGGACTACAGGTGCATGCCACCATGCTTGGCTTATTTTTAAAAAATGTTTTTTAGAGATGGCGTTTTGCCATGTTGCCCATGCTGGTCTTGAACTCCTGTCACTGCCTGAGCCTCCCACAGTATTGGGATTACAGGCATGAGCCACGGCACCTGCTCTGTTTTTCAAGTATATTAATTTTTTTCCCTTAAAGTAGCAAGTTCCTTAATGTTAGGGGCTTCAGGTACATCTAGCTTAGTGCGAAGAAGACAATGGTTACTCAGTGAATACACAGAATCATGAATGTTAGATCTTGAGGTTGTGGTTTTCTTTTTTTTCTTTTTTTGAGATGGAGTCTCGAACTGTCACCCAGGCTGGAGTGCAGTGGTGTGATCTCGGTTCGCCGCAACCTCCACCTCCCTGGTTCAAGCAATTCTCCTGCCTCACCCTCCCAAGTAGCTAGGATTACAGGCACCCACCACCATGCCTAGCTAATTTTTTGTATTTTTAGTAGAGACAGGGTTTCACTATGCTGGCTAGGCTGGTCTCGAACTCCTGACCTTGTGATCTGCCCTCTCGGCCTCCCAAAGTGCTGGGATTACAGGTGTGAGCCACTGCACCCAGCCAAAGTTGTGGTTTTCAAACTGAACTGTGTAAGAAACATCCCAGGAATGTATGAAAATGCAGATATTTGGCCCATGGGTGGTTCTGATACAGGTGGCTTTCAGACAACACTTAGAGACACTGGCTTAAAAGAAACTTAAAGATCAACTAAGCTAATTCTGTCACTTTAGAGAGAGGAAACCACGAGCTGGCGTGTGAGCAAGTTGCCGGTTTCTCATGTTGCCTAGTGGAAGACCCAAGACTGCACTTGGGTCCCCAACTTCTAGCTGAATGCTTTTCCTCCCATCCAACACACTGCTTCCACCTATTCAAAAGATGTCTTTCTAAAAGCCAAAATCCTCTTTAGAAGAATAAGGCAACATCTCCTTTCACTTACAGTTTAAACATTGCCAGAAGGAATGAGATGTGTTGGATGCCATCTTTGTTTTCTAGGAATTTCCAATCTTAGGTATCAGGAGAAGGAACCACTTCTTGTTGCTGCTTAAAGCAGAAGAATCCTAGAGGGAGAATTGTGGGCTGTGGATTGATTGATGGGATTCCATTTTAGTAGCATCTCTCCTGTCGAGGAAAACATCTGCGTGAAGATGAACTAAACCTAATTTTGTGCAACTCATGTTTTCCTGTTTCTTGTAAAGCATATCAGTAATTACAAAATATAATGTGTTTTCAGCAGTGCCTAAATATAAATGTCTATTTAAGTATATGTTGGTAGTTCAGATAGTAAATAGACTTGTTAATTTTCCTTGACATCATAGAATGTTCAGGAGAGAAATGGTGAATGTCATTTCAAGCCACTCTCTTTTCTACATTCATTCTTTAAAGAAAAACATTTAGTGCTGTCAGCAAACCTGAAATAGCACCAGGTGAAAAATGTGGGCTGAATGTAAGGTCTTTATATTTGAGCTGAAGAGATGAAAGCATTCTCTCCTTTCAGTCTTTCCCTTTTCTTTCAGTTCTAAGTGCCGTACTGAAAATAATATGCTGGGTTTTCCCCCTTGTAGATCACTGTGTTCTTACTAGCCATGGTCATTTTCATGTTTGTTTAATTTTTTTTTTATTGATAGTGTTAAAGAAATTGGGAGAATGCTGATTAAATAATGTACCTGGATATCAGTAGGACTTTTGACATTGCCTCTTGTAAATTCCTTGAGGGCAGTGTAGAGAAAAGTTAGTTAGATGCTATTATTAGGGTTTGTAGGTGGTTGGGAAACCTAACCCAAAGCATTTGTGACTGATTTCCTGTTGTCTGGCGGGAGATCTTGCGTACTGAGAGGCAGAACTTTCCTTTGCACCCACTCTGTTCACTTTTTTCCATCAATGATGGGGTGGAAATTACAAGGGAGTAAGTGCTTGTTCAATACAAGGATCATGTTTGATTAATTAAATTGAAATTGTCTGTCCTGCAAAATACTGTGTGCCCATAACTGAAAGTGCTTAAGCTGTGTCTTTGTGGCCAGCCATTAGGGATCCTCTAGAAGGGACTCCTGCTTGGGAGGGAGGTGGAACATGTTTGGATTCTTTTTTAACCCTGTGATTCTATGACTGTGCCATATTTTGGCTCTAAGATGATTAGTCAGATATCTTTCTTGTAATCTGTTGTAAATCTCTGACTTACCAAGGTGGAAGCCTAAAGGCGTCGGGCACCCTGAGTGCCATGTCGGTGTGCCAGGGATGCTTATGCTTCTGAAATAAACATGTCTTCAGACATGAGGCCTTCAAATAAGTGAGTGAATATTTGGGAAGAACTACTATAAACAACTTTGTTTCAGGAATACTGATTTCTTCTTTGATGGACTAACTAAAAGTCAGTGACAGAGAGAGGAGGACTTGAAGTAGAAGATGAAAGCTCAATGGAGCTAGTTTTCTTTTTGGTCAGGTGTTTTTAGCTCAGTGGCCCCTGAGGGTTCTTGCTCAGAGCCTAGACTAGCAGTCCTGGGACAGGGCAGGGTGAAGTAGGGAGAGGATGTACTTCCATGTTCCTCTCTTATGAACTTCCTTCACAAGTCTGGATGAGGGAATTTACTGATACCTTGTTACAAAACTGGCAAAATGAAACACAGGTGAATCTTTAGCTCATCATCCTACTTATTGTCTTTAATAAGATATCTTATTTCACTTGTAAGGAATTTTGAGATTCTTAGCATCAAATATCTCATCTTTTAAAGTTGAGTCCAAAGGACATGGGTTTCTTAAATGTCTGAACACATTTCTAAACTGTTGGGGAGAAAAAAAACACATGACGGAGAGTTGATTCTTGGCAACTGTGGGATCACATTTGGGGTTGATGGTCAGGTAGTTAGGCCGATGCAGTTCCTATCTAGCCCCTTAGAGAAGGTGCTGTGCTCCCAACTGGCTGCTGAGGAGAGGATTTCACATCTCTTGCATTCCCTCAAAAGGGTATGTGGAGCTAAGACATGACCTTAAGAGCAAGAGGGGAAGAATTCTGCAGTGGCAGCGAGGTAACTGGTGGATACCTTTGTGAGATCAAAGAATGTGAGAGTGCTTCTGAGTACATTATTTTAAAATTATATGAAGTATTTTGGGCATACAGAATGTATTAAGAATAAGACAACGAAATTTACATACCCCTCCCACCCAACTTGAGAAATAAAAATTAACAGCCACAGGAAAACACACTCATATGCGTCTCCCTGATCTTATCCCCATCTCCTCTCAGAGGTAACCACGATCCTGAGTTTCACACCCTTTATTTTTTAAATGAGGAAAAGGAAGCCCAGAGAGGTGGGGAACTGGTTTAATTTCACACTCCAGGCTAGTGAGAGCCACAAGATGACTTCTGCTTCTTTCCTTGGGGCACAGTTTATTGTTAGTAAACCTGTATTCCTTCTTCAAGTCTGTAGTGTCTGTGATAAGACAGCTTAGAGATTGTGTTTGCAGTCCCTATCAGCTGTGTGGCTTTGCACAATAAGCATGGAGAATTGAAGAGAAGGAATTTTAGCCAACACTTGTTTCGAATCTTGGGCTGGTACAGTAAAGTATAAAGGGATACCATGACATCTGGGGACAGTCAGATGTACAGCTTCTTAGAATAAAAATTGCAGGGGACTGTCATGATGGTGGCACTGAGCTATAAAATGAAAGAGCATCACAATCAAACTCCTTTCACAGCTTTCCTTTTGCTACATGCCCAATTAGACATCTTCCAAGCCTTCACAAAAGCAGTCCTGCTGAAATAAAAAATACCATTTTAAAACATTTTCCTAAGAAAGCATTATCAGGATATTTCTTTGGCTTCCTGGGAGAAATGAACATGTGATTAATATATATTTTCTGGTGAATAAGAACCAGGATTGAAGAAACATGTTTGGAGCTATTAAATTTTAATAAAAATAAAACAAACAAAATTACTTTTCTATTGCTGATAGACTGATACACAATTTTGAAATTCTGGTGGAAGCACAGGTGTTTTCCCCCATTTTTATTTATAGATCTTTAACAGCCTAGGCTTTACACTCTGTCACTTTTTTCTTGTCTTTTTTTTTCCTTTAAAAATAACACCTAACAATTTTCACCTAGAACTCATCCACACACATTTAAAAAGGTGGTATCTTTGGAGAAAACTTGTAGTTGATCACAAGATCATCCACTAGACTTAATGTTATCCAGAAGTCTGACCTGACATTAAATGCTTAAAAATCATCAGAGCTGTGAAAAGTAAGCACTACATAGGAAGATTTGTGAGTTCTTTGATTCAGAAGAGATAGGAAGCTGTGGATTTTTGCATTAATCCATTTATTGAATAACAGGAGGAAATCAGACTGCCCGTGATTGTCCACCCTTGTTTACCAGTTGGAATGCCTAGCTGCAGCTGGGTTGATTTGACAGCGCACAGGGTTGGGTTTAATCATCTTCTTTTGTCTGTCTTGAAAGCGGATGTTGAAGTGGAATCTCTCCACCTGCTGTATAAGGAGCAGCATCTCCCTCTTCACACTCGACTTCATAAAACTTTAATGTCTTTCCAGGATTGATAAGAGTTGGTGAAGGCTACTGTTTCAGACTTGGCATTTTTGCTTTTGTTTTTCAGACTGTTTATTCCATGGCTCCGTTCCCTTTCCCGCAATTGGCAGAGTTGAGGGAAAAATATACCTACAACATTACACCGTTCCCAGCCACAGTTAAACCCACCTCAGTTTCTGGGTAAGGTTTTTTAATTCCTTGTTGTTTTCATGATGGAAGACTTAATATCTTAATTTGTTATTGTAAATTAATATTTATGAAGCCCCAGAAATCTGTTAATTTGACACTTAGAATCTGAATGTCCCTTTCCAAATGGTTTTGACTTGAACTCAAGAGAGATTTTTAAAAGTGTACTTTCCAGAGGAATTTGGAACATAAACTGAAGAGATATTTAGTGACCCCACAACTTATCTAATGATATCAAGTATTAAAAATCTCAATAGTTAAAATAGTGTGTAACCTGTATACAAATACACAGATGAGCTAATTTAAAAACTGTGAAGACCAGAAATTGACAACTCTATATACAAGAGTTTATCATATGAAAAATAGGCATATTGAATCCATGGTGGAAAGTTACACTATTTAGTAAATGGTGATGGGCTAATGAGAACTAATTTGGAACAAAACTGAGAGTCAAACCTCATACTATATGCCAGGATAAATTTCGTATGGATGAAGAAACGATGAAATAATAAAATTAGCATAAGAAAATGTGGAAGAATTCCTTTAGTTCTTTGGAATTGGGAAGGCCTTAATAACTGACTCAAAATAAAAAAAAGGAAAAAAATTTAAGTACTTTAAATATAATTTTCTGGGTGGCCCAAACCAAACCAAACCAAACCAAACCAAACCAAACCTCTATAAGTAGACTCAAAAATATCTGCGGAAGGCTACTTTTAACTTACCATAAAAATAGGGACTGATATTGCTAATATATAAAACTCCTAGAAATTGATAAGAAAATGACCACCCAAGCTGGATGTGGTGGCTCATGCCTGTAATGCCAGCACTTTGGGAAGCTGAAGCAGGAGGATCACTTGAGGCCAGGAGTTCAAAACCAGCCTGGGCAACATAGCAAGACCCTGTCTCTACAAAAAATACAAAAATTAGCTGGGTGTAGTAGTGCAACCTATAGTCCTAGCTACTCAGGAGGCTGAGGCAGGAGGATTGCTTGAGCCCAGGAGTTTATAATAGTATAATATTGGAAACCACTCAAGTGTACACCATTAGCAGCTTGGTTTCACACTATGGGCTGTGTACAACCAGTACAGCTGTAATAAGATGAAGCTCTGTGTATGAATATGGAAAGGTTTCTTTTCTTTCTTTGTTTTTTCTAAACCTTGCTCTGTCACCCAGGCTAGATTGCAGTGGTACGATCATGGCATACTGCAGCCTTAACCTTCCAGGTTCAAGTGATTTTCCCATCTCAGTCTCCTAAGCAGCTGGGACCACTGCCATGCACCACCATGCCTGGATAATTTTTAAATTTCTTGTAGAGACAGAGTCTCCCTATGTTACCCAGGCTGGTCTTGAACTCTTGGGCTCAAGCAATCCTCCTGCCTTGGCCTCCGAAAGTGCTGAGATTATAGGTGTGAGCCACTGTGCCCAGCCCATAAAGATTTCTTATATCAATAAAGGCAAGATGCAGAAGAGCATATTATAGTATGCTAATAGTTATGCGAAAAGAAGAGAAAAATAAAAGCATGTAGTCATATTTGCTTATCTGTGCACAGAGAAACCGAAGAATACAAAAGAACCAGTAACAATGGTCACCTGTGGGAATTAGGTGGGAGATTCCCACAAATGACCATGGTTACTAGTTTCAATGGGCAGAAGTTGGACAGAGATGGGAGGGAAACTTCTTATAAATCATGTAATTATATATAATTTTGTTTCTTTTGAGACGGAGTCTGGCTCTGTCGTCGCCCAGGCTGGAATGCAGTGGTGCGATCTCAGCTCACTGCAACCTCTGCCTCCTGGGTTCACGCAATTCTCCAGCCTCAGCCTCCTGAGTAGCTGGAATTACAGGTGCGCACCACCACGCCCAGCTAATTTTTGTATATTTTTAATAGAGATGGGGTTTCACTGTGTTAATTATATATAATTCTATGTTAATTATATTTATGGTATTTAAACCATGTAACTTTATTATGTTTTAAAATACCATGGTTTTCTTTGTGTATTTCTTTTTTGTCTTTTATGTTTTCCAAGACGCCATAGTAAGGTCAGAGACAGCGATGAAGAGAATGACCCAGATGATGAGGATGCTGTTGTTAATGCAGTGGGATGTCTTGGACCTTTCAGTGGGTTCTTGGCTCCTGAACTGCAGAAGTACCAAAAACAGATTAAAGGTAAAGAGATGGCTCCTGATTTAGATATCATGATGTATTGGCTTACTATAATAGGGGCAATATTATTGTGTCTTATAGATGCCTCAATAATTTTCTGAACTGGTTACAACTATTAAAAGTCTTTATTAGGCTAGGCGTGATGGGTCATGCCTGTAAGCCCAGCACTTTAGGAGGCTGAGACGGGAGGATCATTTGAAGACAGGTGTTCGAGACCAGCCTGAGCAACACAGGGGAGACTCTCTCTACTAAAATAAAAAAAAAGACAACAACAACATTAAAAAGTCATTACTAGGCTGGATGTGGTGGCTCATGCCTGTAAACCCAGCACTTTGGAAGGCTGAGGCAGGTGGATCATGAGGTCAGGAGTTCGAGACCAGCCTGGCCAATATGGTGAAACTCCTTCTTTACTAAAAATACAAAAATTAGCTTGGCATGGTGGCGCTCGCCTGTAGTCCCAGCTGCTCGGGAGGCTGAGGCAGGAGAATCACTTGAACCCAAGAGGCGGAGGTTGCAGTGAGCCCAGATTGCACCACTATACTCCAGCCTGGGCGACAGAGTAAAACTCCGTCTAAAAAAAAAGTTGTTACTAAAAATATCTCCTCTGTTACTTTATCTTTTTATCACTTAAAGAGTTCTCTCTGTATTACATGTTACATGCATAATACACATTTCTTTTTCACTGTGGTGACTTTTGCTCCCATTCATGGGATTCAACCTTGTATGCTAAGTTCCTTAGCACAGAGCCTGGCATATACTAGAGGCTTAATATATTCCATCTGAGTTTAATTTACTTTATTCCAGACTGACTTCTCTTCCAATAAGATTAGCCTTTAAATCAAAACACTATGGTCACCTCTATTGAATTTCTTGAGTGACAAGAAACATTATTTCAAAAGACACTTTGCTAGATTCTTCCCCTTAGTCCATGGTTTCTAGTTACAGAAATAATTTCCACCTACCCATTCTACTAATTGTTCTTCTCTTTGTTTTTTTCTATTTGAAGGCGTTGCTGTTTATTAACTGAGCAGATTACAAAAATAATCATGGTAGACCCCTTAGTTCATCCTTCTAATAAGCCTGTAGCTCTACTCTTCCCCATTGCCAGCATCTCTACCTTCTTCAAAATACAAGGGCTCTTTCTTCATTCCACCTTGTAAAGAGGATAATTTGAAGGGTCATAGGAAGTTGTCACAGGAAGTTATTGGCTTCTTTGAAGCCTTTTCCAACAGTATATATCTCATGAATCAGATCCTCCATGCAGACGATGTCATATTTACCAAGAGACTGAGCAAAGTGTTATCTGTAATGGCAATTTGCTTCTTACTGCTTTTGCTATAATGACATTTGTAGATTAGTTCATTTACTTACATTAGGTTTGGGTACACCCATGCAATGTATGGTTCTCCAATCCTCACTATGTTAATTCAAGCCTTCTTGAGCTTAACAAAGATTCCTTTGAAGATCTGGTAAAGGGGAAGAAGCTCCAACACCTTTCAGACCTTTGGGCTCACACCATTGATACCTCTGATCCTTAGGGAAAATGCCAGTTTGCGTTCTGTAAGAACATAGAAGTTGTCAGCTTTTTTTGCCATCCTAGCCATTCCAATCTCAGTTCTGTCCATCTGCCTGTATTCTTTGTGACTGTGTTTAGCTTTTTCATAAATAAGCTTCCTCCTTGTCTTTTGAAGCATCTTTTGGGCAAACTTCTTTCTCAGGTGCTTGATCTTCAGCTCTGCAAAATTCCTTTGCTTTTTCTTAAGGATTTCTTGCACAGCAGGAACCTTTTTCTTCTCTTTAACACATTCCATTGTTCCAGCTGGAAAAGAGGATTCTTCCCTTTGAAAAAAACAGAATAAGTCTACTTATGCCTTCTTCTACCTGACATTTCTTCAAATCTTTGAGGACAGCTATCATGTCCTCCAAAGCTTTCTTAAAGGCCCAAGTTCAGAATTTCTTTAAGCATGTCTCTTAAGCTGTAACTTCTGTACCTTTTTTTTTTTTTTTTAGATGGAGTTTCACTCTTGTTGTCCAGGCTGGAGTGCAGGGGTGAGGTCTCAGCTCACTGCAACCTCCACCTCCTGGGTTCAAGCGATTCTCCTGCCTTAGCCTCCCAAGTAGCTGGAATTACAGGCGTGCGCCACCACACTTGTATAATTTTGTATTTTTAGTAGAGGTGGGGTTCCACTACATTGGCCAGGCTAGTCTCAAACTCCTGACCTCAGGTGATCCACCCACCTCGGCCTCCCTAAGTACTTGGATTAGAGGCATGAACTACAACGCCCGGCCTTTTTGGACTTCCTAATATTCTGTTAATTTACCTCTAGATATCCTATAATTTGGTAATGTTCCTCTTAAAATGTGGTGCTCTGAATCACATGCCATGTTTTATTTCATTTTTTTTCTATACAGAATAGACTTCCTGTAGTCTGGGCATTATCAACGTTATGTACCGTTTTAAAGTTTGTCGTCCTCTATGTTCTTTCTTGTCTTGGGTGGCAGCTTTTCTTTTAGTATATTTATTCTACCTCTTCTAGTTTGAAGACCATTCTTCTTGTTCAAAGAGGTTAGAAACATCTGAAAGAGGACAGAAACAGAATAGATGTCAGGCACCTCTGTTCTTTTTGGCATCTGCTAACTTTATGTTGCCTTCTTGAAGTCATGGGGCTATCTCCTAAATTGTTCAGTTCTTGCTTGGAAGGTAGGAGCAGTGGCAGCAGCTGCTACTACTTCTAGCTTTTGGCTGTGATCTTTTGGAGTATTTCCTGTAAGCCTCAGCTTGTTTTGAGTTTTAACCTCCTTAATGGCTGGGCTCATACTGTTTTGTGAGTATGTCTTTGGTATGTGCTCTTCTCTCATCTTTTAAAATGACTTTTAAAAATCTGAACCCAACAAGAGTCTTCTTGATTTCTGCAGTGCCTTCCCCCGCCTTTCTTATTGCCTGAGTTTCAGCTTTTGATTCCTAGCCATAGGATCAATATATATTTTTTTAATACTTTAAGTTCTGGGGTACATGTACAAATCATGCAGGTTTGTTGCATAGGTATACACGTGCCATGGTGGTGGTTTGCTCCATCCCATCACCCTGTCATCTACATTAGGTATTTCTCCTAATGCTATCCCTCCCCAATCCCTCCACCCTCTGCTATCCCTCCACCCTCTGCTATCCCTCCACCCTCTGCTATCCCTCCCCTAGCTCCTGACCCCCCAGGCCCTGGTGTGTGATATTCCCCTTCGGGATCAATATGTATTTTAATGATAAAGGTTTTGAATTTGCATTTCTGTAGGCTGGGTCTATGTTCCATTTTTCTTCTTTGTTTTTCGTTCGTTATATTTTTGTGCTTTAGGATGACATGATCACTTTCTCCTAAATTTCATCATGAGTCTTTCTTGTTGATTTTGCTCTGATTAGCAGTTTCTCTTTTAGTTTTCTTCTCCTTACAGAAATGATTATAGTAAAAAAATGAAGAAGTAAGTTTATGAGATATTTAGACTTTGTCTGAGTAACACTCTCAGCAGATGTTAGGAGAGTTGGAATCTCTCAGTGTTTTTTAAATTTGGCCCCCATGTCAGTTTTACAAATTGTGCTGGAGAAGCTTGTTCTCTCCTGCTTTGGCCTGTGTGGTCTGTGGGTTACCCCTGCCCAGTATTGTTTCTTTTTCTTGGAGGTCTTCTCAATTTTATTTAAGAGACAAATCTGCTAGTTGTAGGTATCATAGGAGCAGACATCCCATCAGATACAACAACAGAATGAACAGGAAATGTTTGTTAAATGAACAGAGCATTCATTCTAGTGATACAGTGCTCTGAAGTCTTGATAATTTTATAAATTGTGTAACTACTTTTAATGTAAGAAAAATGTACTTTTAATGACTGTCTGACCTCTACAAACCATCAATTCCGTATAAATCCTCATATAGTTGTGTGGAAATCTGTGCAATGATTTTAGAAATTAGGAGTTATATCTTTCTAATGGAATCTTAGAAAATGGTAATGATTTTTGTCTGTAAGCAGTTGATGTTATGTCTATATAGTTAACAAACTGGTAACAAAATCAAACACTGAAACCACATACTTCATTTCAGACCCACAGCTAGGTTAATAAGAAAATGCAGAAGTATTTTCAGGAGCAAATCAAAATAAGCACTAGGCAAACTCTAGTATGCATTTTTTTTTGTGGTTTAGAATTTCATGGAGGTTAAGATACTGCACTGGGTTCTAGTGTAGTCAATTTCCATTTACTCCCGTTCCCCTCCACTGATCATCTCTTTATGTCTCATCCCTCGAGTGCAGAGCCAAATGAGGAGCAGAGTCTGAGATCTAATAACATTGCAGAGCTGAGTCCAGGAGCAATCAATTCCTGTCGAAGTGAATACCACGCAGCTTTTAACAGTATGATGATGGAACGCATGACCACAGATATCAATGCACTGAAGCGGCAGTACTCTCGAATTAAAAAGAAGCAACAGCAACAGGTTCATCAGGTGTACATCAGGGCAGGTAATGTGATTCTTCAATTGAATCAATTTCAACTCTATCTCAACTTGTAAAATGAAGAAGAAATAATGCTAGGAAGGCCTTGGAATTACTAACTGTGACTCAGTATCCGTCAACACAGCTGGCATGAGATAATAGCATATTTAGCATCTCATTTTAAATTTTGTTTTATCAGGCTCTAAAGAAGAAAAAGACTACAGGTTCTTTTTAGGCCCCAAGGACCAGGCAGTTGATGGTATTAAACACATCTCTACTCTATGTGCTTGTAGAGAAGGGTTTACAAATGATTAGAATGTTGCAAAGCCATGCAATCCTTGGACTGGAGAAATTTTAGAGCTAATGCCCCATACATTTTATGCATTTGAATTTAGAATTTAGTCATCTGTGCACTAGTAAATTAAGTGATATACTAGTCATTTAGGTGATATAACAGATGTTGTGATCAGAGGAAATGGTGGGAGTGGGGAAACTTTAAAAAGCCTGTGCCTTGCTGATGGCAAGTATCTTGGGAGTATACTAAGAAGAACATAATTATAATGGAATTGGAAATGCTCTTTTCCAAGGATTGTCAAGCTTTTTTCTTTTTAATTCCCAAAATCCCAGCGAACAATCTGCTTTATTGTTTAAGATATGCTGATTTGGGGGCTGGTTTTTTTTTGCTTGAAGTGAATATCCTAATGAAATGATGCCTATCCAGAATTAACTGAAATATAAATTTGACATGTTTTTTAAGAGGCATGTGAGCATGTGACTGATCTTGCACAAAAACTGAATTTACCTTCCATTTATCAGAGAAGAATAATTGACTTCCTGACAATTCTCACTTTATCCTGAATTATTAAGAAACCAATCACAAAATAAATGAACAATTTCCCTTTAAGTTTCAAAAACATTGACACACACATTTCCTCATTTTGTCCTTAAAACAAATCCATGAGGAAGGCAAGGACAGATAGTCTCGTCTTCTTCCAAGTGTTGAGGAAATGGTGATTCAGGAAGGCTTAGCAATTGTCCAGGGTTATATAGCTATAGTGAGTGGTCAGGCCAGGGCTAGAACACAGGTGTTCTGATTCTGTGCACAGTCCCTTTTCACCTACACTGTCTTTGGGTGTGATGGCAAACAATCTCCACTGGGTGCCAAATCAGCCCAGTAGTTTGTACCCTAGTCAGCCATCAGCAAACTGTGGTCTGTAGAGCAAATCTTGCTCACTACTTGTTTTTGTAAATACGGGTTTTTTGTTTTGTTTTGTTTTGTTTTTGAGATGGAGTCTTACTCTGTCACCCAGGCTGGAGTACCGTGGTACAATCTCAGCTCACTGCAATCTCCACCTCCCAGGTTCAAGTAATTTTTGAGCCTCAGCCTCCTAAGCAGCTAGGATTGCAGGCATGTACCGCCATGCCCTGCTAATTTTTGTATTTTTAGTAAAGACAGGGTTTCACCATGTTGGCCAGGCTGGTCTTGAACTTCTGACTTCAGGCGATCTGCCCACCTTGGTCTCCCAAAGTGCTGGGATTACAGGAGTGAGCCAACATGCCTGGCCTGCAAATACAGTTTTATTGGAACACAGACATGCCCATTTGTTTACAGGTTTGTCTAAGGCTCCTTTCACACTATAATGGCTAAAATCTTTACAGTCTGATCCTTTGCAGGAAAAGTTTGCTGACCCCTTCTTTAGATCATGGTTGATGTGGTTTTCTTTATGGGAGAGATTGCTGCTCAAAGGCAAAGCTCTAGAGCATTGGTTCTTGAACTTCAGTGTGCGTACAGATCATTTGGGGATCTGCTAAAATATAGACTCTGTTTCAGTTGGTTTGGAATGAAGCTGAAATTATACATTTCTAACAAGCCCCCTAGGCACTACTGGTGCTGCTGTTTGGGGACTGTATTAGTCTGTTTTCACACTGCTAATAAAGACATACCCGAGACTAGGCAATTTATAAGAGGCTTAATGGACTTATAGTTCCACATGGCTGGCGAGGCCTCACAATCATGGTGGAAGGTAAAAAGGAACAAGTCACATCTTACGTGGATAGTGGCAGGCAAGGAGAGAGAACTTGTGCAGGGAAACTCCCATTTTTAAAACCATCAGATCTTGTGAGACTTATTCACTATCAAGAGAACAGCATGGGAAAGACCCATCCCCATGATTCAGTTATCTCTTACCGGGTCCCTACCATAACACATGGGAATTATGGGAGCTACAAGTTGAGATTTGGGTGGAGACACAGCCAAACCATATCAGGGACCGTGGTTTGAGTAGCATGGTTTTAAATGGGATGGTATATGATAGGATTAGCAGCACAGGTGGAAAGATTGAACTTGCACTAGAGGTAAAAAGACCTTAGCTTCTGAGACTTAATGGAAGGTGGTGAAGATGGTGGTTGAGGTACAAGCTTCCTAGGTTAGGGAAAATGGGAAGTAGGGGCCTTCAGATCTGATAGCTTTTGTTTTCATGGAGAAATGGGGGAAAGTTGTTTGCTGAGAATAAGATGGAGATGGGATTAAGTGAGAAGTTAAAGAAAGTAATGGAGATTTAGTTAGGTCATTGAAAGGAGTGAGAGAGGGAAATGAAAAGATTGTTTGGCATTGAGGACTCAGTGAAATAGGAGGTCATGAATTTGAAGGGCTCAGTTTCAGAAAAGAGAACATGGATTATGGATCTAGGTTTGGGGTTTTACTAGGAATGTGTGACAAAGAGACAGGGATGCCTATGAGACAGTGATCTAAGTGGTCAGCCATGCATCTGGCAGAGTAGGGGGGGTCAGTGAGCCGAAGACAGATGAGGGGTTATGAGGAGCCTGAGGAACAAGGACAAAAATCTTTGTGGTTCATTACCACGTATAGTTAGACTGAGAGCCTGAGACCTGGAAGAGCAAAAACGAGAAGTATTAGAATTGAATATTTTTCACATAAGGTAGAGCTGGGTGATAAGGTTTGGGATGGAACTAGGGAGGTTGAGGAGCTATGAGAACGTAATGGAGAGCCAGTCACAGTGACTGGCAAATAATTGAGGGAGGTAGCCGGAATGTGGTGAAGAGGAGACAGTTATCAACGTTTTCAGTAGATATTGGGGTATGACCAGTGGTAAATGGCAACAGTAGAGAAGGGTGGAAGTTAGTTCAGCCAGATGAGATGGACATTGAGGAGGAAGGAAGCTTACACACAGAGGGAGAGGCCTTCACCGTACAGCTTCTGTCTGCAGTTGCCATCCCTGGGACCATGTGTGTTGAATGCTGCATTGGAAATAGGAGCCTGGTTGTAGCCACAGGAGGTCAACAGTAATGCCATCAACAGTGCCTTCTAGGAGAACAAAGATTTTTTGTTTGTTGTTTGTTTTGAGATGGAGTCTCACTCTATTACCCAGGCTGGAATGCAGTGATGAGATCTTGGTTCACTGCAACCTCTACCTCCCAGGTTCCAGCAATTCTCCTTCCTCAGCCTCCCAAGTAGCTGAGATTACCAGTGCATGCTGCCACACCTGGCTGATTTTTTGTATTTTTAGTAGAGACAAGGTTTCACTATGTTGGCCAGGCTGGTCCTGAACTCCTGGCCTCGAGTGATCCTCCTGCCTTGGCCTCCCAAAGTGCTGGAATTACAGCATGAGCCACGGCACCTAGCCAAGGATGAAGCTTTTGGTGCTTTTCAGTTTTCAGTTGGCTTTCGAAGCCCACTGAGGATGCAGGAGTGGTTTTTCATTTCTAGGGCTAGATGCTGGATAGGTATGATTTCACTGCATTCTCACTACCTTTTTATCACTTCTGTCATTCTGCTGCATCTCACTTCATAATACGCAGTGTGTTCTTTTCCCACCTCGCAGAAGCTGATAGATGATAATCCATATAGTTATAGTGTTTGTTGTATTATTTTTTTTAAATATGCAAAGATTTTCTAGGTACAGAACCTCTGAGGTTGCTATGTGGCGCCAAGAGCTCTCTGTAAAAAAACATTAGGGAGTCCAGGCTCTAATTAGAATGAAGGGTCAGAGTCCCTGTTCCTTTTTGAATCATCATCCCCTGGTGCCTTCCTCTTTAAAGAAGAGAGAATTGGTACTCTAGGCTCTTGGGTTGAATTCAGTTTCTGCTGTCTTCAGTCACATGACTCTGCCCCTCGCTGGGGAATAGATGGAAAGGGATGCAGGGGTGCTGGGAGGACCTCCGTGTGATTTCTGTTCCATGATGGATGTGCTTCTCTGTGGTACACTTCATACTACCTTTCAACATTTCTTTCAGACAAAGGGCCAGTGACCAGCATTCTCCCGTCTCAGGTAAACAGTTCTCCAGTTATAAACCACCTTCTTTTAGGAAAGAAGATGAAAATGACTAACAGAGCTGCCAAGAATGCTGTCATCCACATCCCTGGTCACACAGGAGGGAAAATGTCTCCTGTCCCCTACGAAGACCTTAAGACAAAGCTCAACTCCCCCTGGCGAACTCACATCCGAGTCCACAAAAAGAACATGCCCAGGACCAAGAGTCATCCGTGCTGTGGGGACACCATAGGGCTGATAGAAGAGCAGAACGAGGCCTGCAAGACCAACGGCCTGGGGGCGGCAGAGGTGTTCCCCTCCGGTTGTACAGCGACAGCTGGAAGAGAAGGCAGCAGCCCTGAGGGCAGCACCGGGAGGATGATCGAGGGGCAGTCTCCGGAGCCGGTGTTCGGAGATGCTGACGTGGATGTGTCTGCGGTTCAGGTGAAGTTGGGAGCCCTGGAACTGAACCAGAGGGATGCTGCAGCTGAAACTGAGCCCAGGGTGCACCCGCCCTGCCAGCGGCACTGCCCAGAGCCACCAGGTGCACCTGAAGAAAACAAAGCCACCAGCAAGCCTCCCCAAGGCAGCAACTCAAAAACCCCCATCTTTAGCCCTTTTCCCAGCGTCAAGCCCCTGCGGAAATCTGCCACTGCCAGGAACTTGGGATTATATGGCCCTACAGAAAGAACCCCGACCGTGCACTTTCCTCAGATGAGCAGGAGCTTCAGCAAACCCGGCGGTGGAAGCAGTGGCACTAAGAAACGATGATGTCTCCCCAAAACTTTGTATCTGGACTCACCTTTTCACGGTAGTATAAGGGTTGCAGCTGAATGGTTCTAAAAGAGTTTTATTTGTCCAGTGAAAATGAATAGGTTCAGATATGAGCAACAGCCCATAAGAAATGGGAACTGGAAGTTTTATAATGGGAGTTAGAACAGGGCTGTTTTCCCATCCACTTGCTAACTGATGAAGTGGATTCTTGTGGCAAAATAAATATTGTGGTTTTATAGTGTGACGTTTTCCCAGTTTTTCATTGTGAGCTGTTTAAAAAAGACTGTATATCTAGACTGTTAACTCCGCTCGCATCCTCCTGTTCTGGGGGCCTTCAGGGTCCCTTGTGACAGCACCCCCAAACCTTCCAGTTCTCTGGGTATTACTAATACCCAAGCATGCACATACCAGCTTGCTAGGACAGAAACTGTAAAAAGAAAGTCAGTTTCTTCGTTACAGAAAACTTCCTGATTTTCCTTTTCATGTTTTACGGAGGGGATTGTGTCGTGTGAGTTTTCCCTCAGTACCAGTCTCCAAATTGTTTTTTAAATCTTATGCTAAGTCAAAGGAGAAAGATCTAGATAGCCTTTCTTTAACTTTCTATTTCTACCTGCAAAATGAAGAAAACTTTTCATCTGTTGAAATTTCGGTCGATGACCCACTTGAAGATCTTATGCACAGGACACACATGGGATATGCTTTAAGCAGTTGCTCCGAACAGCTTGCTTGCGCCACTGAGCTTTCCCCGAGGTTTGTTTCCTCCTCTGGAGGAGAGCTTTGATCCTCAGTGGCATGGATGACTTGATGGGCTCCACGTGGAGCCCGGACTGCATCCCCTACCACGCAGCTCACTCACCCACCAGCTCTCCACTGCAGAAGCACAAGGCCTCTTCTCAGAAGCCAGAACACGGCACCTGCAACTCTGTTACTTGAATTTTGTGCTTTTTGATTGGAGTCCTTTGTTGAGTACTTTATTACTTAAACACTGCCTTTCTCTGGAGAAGGCCCCAGTGCTTTCTAGCTCCCTCTCACTCCTGCCCTTTCTAGCTCTCTCTAACCCAGTGGGTCAGGGATAGCATCTCTTGTCTCCACTATGCAGATGGGAACTATGAGCCACACAGAGGTGAAGTAGCACTTCAGTTACTTAAGGTCAGTACTCCCGGCATTCAAGGTGACTTGGCCACATTTCCTTCAGTGCAATAGGCAGGTTTAGTGCTCTTTGTACACAGATGCATTGGCTACATAGCTTGTAAAAACCAAGACTGGGAAGCCATTCACTAAACTCCCTCCTGACTCAAAGGACCTATCTCTAGATGGTGGAGTCCCATGCTGGCATTTTACAAAACCAGCTGTGACTTCCTTACCCTGTAAAGGGAGTTCATTTTAAAAATGCTTCATGCCCCTGCCATTTGGCTGAACAAAAGGCTCACTCCTCAATCCCCTTCTACCCACTATCATTAGAGGAATAGACTCAGCCTTCATCTTTGTCTCTGGAAGACCTTTGGCGATACTTGCAGAAATACTGTTGATGCAGTCAGTATTAATTTTAGCTAATGGATTGTTAATTCTGAAATGAAAACTACAATTTTAGAGCAGGCTTTTACTATGAGAGGTACTAATTTTTATAATAAAATAGAGAATGTGGTTGTGTGGGCTTTTTTTGAACAGAAAACACAACAATGACCTATACAGTGAGGAAAGCTATTTTATCCTCTTCATGGTATTTTTATCCCCAAAGGAACTGAAGATAGAAAATATGACTAATAAGTTATTTCAGTTTTGGTCTTGAATTCTGTGCCATCTGAAGTTAGCATCTAGCTTCTTAAAAAGCAGCCACACCCACAGCCTGTTTTTTGGGAAGGGTGTAGGTGGAGAGATGGGCTTATTTTGCATACCACCCTCAGGGCCCAGAGACCCACTTTCTTTTTCCAAAGTTAAGGAAATGACACCATTTTCTTCTGTCAGCTAAACTTTACAGATAAGAATGATTCCATCTCATATCCTTTTCTTTGCCCTTTCCCAAATGAGTCAGAATAGTCAGGTTCCCTTTGAGGGATGTCTGACTTGAATGGAGAATTGTTCTTCCCTCTCTTGCATCAGCTCACTAGCTCTCTGATGGTCTGGGTTCAAGGAGATGGTTAATGAGGTATATACAAATCCTTATACGAATCCTTGGGATTGCACCACTGCTGTCCACAAACTTAGTTATCAACAACACGTTCTGTGTCCTGTGAATGCTCTCTTCTCACCTGTTTCCAGGGTTGGTCTTCCTGAGAAGGGGATGGATGAGATGACACACAGTTTGGGATAAGTATCTGTTGAATGAATGAATAACTGAAAGGATAATAGTCCTTTGAGGTAAAAATGGCCTTGTTAGAATTTTGAAAATCCAGCAGATTCCTGTTAAAACACTCTATGTACCAATAACATGCATGCATTGTACCAAGTAATCACAATGTGAATTGGTCAATTTATGAGCCTTGCCTACTTTAGAAAATAAAGAAACCTGCAGTAGCCTCTACCACACAGCATGTACAAAGACCAGTATGGACTTGCTATCTTCCCTATGTATTGGACACTGTATGCAAACACCAGAAGTACTTAACAAGTAGTGGTTTCTTGATTTAATGTCTGTAGCCTCTTAGCATTTTTGCCGGGAATCAACTCATTCTGATGCCTCTGCACCTCAGTTCCTCTCACAGAAGCCTCCAGATGATCTAGATCTAGCTAGCAATGTCAGCCTATAGGCTGCAACTGTTTGGGACATTGTATTCCTGTTTGTCTCTTGTTCTAAAGGATTGTATTGATCACAAAGCTATATGCATAAAGATTCTTATTGTTGTAGCTGTTGTGCCATTTTCTGAGTGCATGCATGGAACACTATTGTGACATTCCCTTCTCCCTTCTTCCTTCATCCCCCAACCCCAACCCCCACTGGGTCACATGAACCAGGGAAACAGCCCAGTAAGCTCCATCTCCCCCAGTCTAATCACTGGGTTGCAGGGTGGCCTGTGACCTGCCCAGCATTTGCAGAATAGCTGGTTCCTGAATATGAGTAAGCACAGAGTTTACCTGAGAGAGCATGTTTATATAAAGTCAGCCTTTAGATCTGCCATTTCTTTTTGTCTTAAGTGAACAATAAGAATACAGTTCAGCTGCATGATATTAAAAATTCTGGACGAATAGATGTATATATAGCTGCTGCCATCTCCACATATAAAATCTCTCTTTACATTGTTTCTGAGCCACTTTCTTTACTGCCTACAGCATTTGAGGCAGCATTTAAAATATATTACTTTTCCTAATTAGAAAAGTAACAGGTTTTAGAAAATTGGAAAAATACAAACAGCATAAGGAATCATCAATATTCTGATATAGATCTTTCTAGTACGTATGTGTATGTATGTGTGTACGTGCCATTATCTACAAAAAGGTATGTTGAACATGGTAGTTTAAGCTGTGTTTCTGGTGAACGCTCTTATGCAACATGATTTTTAGTAACTAGTATTCCATCATGTGTTCATGCCAGAATTCGCATAACCAGTACCTCATCAGATAGGTGGTTTCTGATTGTAGATAGTAGTGGAGACAGTATCCCGTTACATCTATGCACATAGCCTGAAGTATTTTCTTAGGATATGTGTATAGAAGTGGAGTTGCAGGGTCAGAGAATATGTCCATTTTTAAGACACATGTATCTCCAAATTGCCATTCTTAAAGGTTGAAGTTATACAAGCAGTGAATGAGAATGCTTGCTTCTCTACAACCCAGAAGAGGCAGCAGTCTCTTTCCTTTTTTTCCCCTTTCTATGACTTCTAGTGTTGAAGTGCCAATAGAAGCATTTTAGAAGCAGTGAGAATGGACATTCATAGCACTCATATCTCACTCCTGACTTAAAAGAAGCATTAAGATGTTTGCTGAGGTTCCTGGTAGGTGCCTATTATTAGGTTAAGAAAATTTTCTTTTATTCTTTGCTTGCTAAGAGGTTTTTTTTTAAACTTGTATCATATTTCATAAAAAGAACTTTAATTGTATCTTTTGAGAAGGGAATAGTGCTTGAGACTTGGTATCCTGAACTCAAAGAAATAGCCATTACTAGGTTTTGTCAAAGAATAGTAGATATTTTGGAATTGGAAGTGATACAGTAAAAGTTTTGTGTGTGAAATGTTCATTAAAGTATTAAATGTACTAATGGAAACCTGGAAACCATGTAAACATCTGGGAATAGGGGAAATGTTTGGGTGAATTATGATTCATCTCCAGGATGGAAATGCGAAGGCCAGTGAGTATTTGGGCTGTTGAAGTAGGAGTGATCTGTTATTCACATCAGTTCAGAGTCCAGTCAGCAAATCTACAGTCATAGAGCCACCAGGATATAGCGATGGATGGGAGGCCCTTGCTGGATGGTGGCTGAAAGCAGAACTGTGGGAGTGGTTCTTCCACAAGGGCAGCCTGTGCTCACATGAATGGGGACTGGTACTGTAGGTGCTGGGTCAGCTTCTGTGCAGTTCCCTGCTGGCCATCTCCCAGTGCTGAATGTCTGACTCAGTTCAGGCTACTCTAACAAAGTACCATAGACTGAGGTGGCTTAAACAACAGACATTTCTTTCTCACAGTTCTGGAGGCTGAGAAGTCAAAGATCAAGGTGTTTGCAAATTTGGTATCTGGTGAGGAAGGGCCCTCTTCCTGGTTTGCAGATGGCCGCCTTCTTGCTGTGTCCTCACATGATAGAGAATGGGAGTATGTTCTGGTCTCTTCCTCTTCTGATAAGGGCACTAACCCCATCATGAGGGCCCCATCCTCATGATGTCATCTAAACCTAATTACCTCCCAGTGGCGCTACCTTCAAATGCCATCACATCAAAGGTTGCTTCCTTCCTGGTGGTTTGCTCTGGTCAGAACAAATGACCTCCCACAAAGTGTCACTCAATCCCATTCTCTCCAACCCTTCCATCCCAGGCAATCTTTATCTGGTTACTCCAGCCTGGGCCCCAGGGGCTTCAAGAGTCTTTTTTTTTTTTTTTTTTTTTTTTTTAACATTAAAGAACCAGAAAATTGGCTGTTTCTTAGTGTTTACATTCTTGTTATAACAGTTCTAGTTTTCCTTTAATCAATGCTGATCTCTGGGAAGGAGGTAGATCAATTCCCCTATGGAACCAACAATTTTCTGGGAGGAAACTTCCTGATACCTCAACCTAGGATCTCCTTATTCCTGTGGAGTCCAGGAATCTATATTAAAATGTGAAACAAGGCAAAAAATTAAAAAAAATCTCTCAGTAATTTTTTTCTTCTTGAGACAGGGTTTCGCTCTGTTGCCCAGGCTGGAGTGCCGTGGCACAATCTTGGCTCACTGCCACCTCCACCTCTCTGGTTCAAGCAATTCTCCTGTCTCAATTTCCCAGGTAACTGGGGTTACAGGTGTGCACCACCATGCCCAGCTAATTTTTCTATTTTTAGTAGAGATGGTGTTTCATCATGTTCACAAGGCTGGTCTTGAACTCCTGGCCTCAAGCAATTTGTCTGCCTTAGCCTCCCAAAGTGCTAGGATTACAGGTGTGAGCCACCACGCCTGGCTTCCCTTAGTAATTTTAATGTTGAACTAAGTTTAGCAACCACTGAACAAGTTAACTATAGCCGTATGTTGCCTAATGACGGGGTAATGATGGGGAAATCATTAGACAATTTTGACATTGTGTGAATATCAGAGTGTGCTCACACAAACCTGGATGCTATAGCCTACTATACACCTGGACTATATGATGTAGCCTATTGTTCATCAAACCTGTTTAGCAAGTTACTGTGATGATCACTGCAAGCAGTTGTAACACAATGGTAATTGTGTGTCTAAACATATTAGAAAAGGTACAGCAAAAATACAGTATTATAATCACACAGGACTACCATAGCATATGGGGTCCATCATTGACTGAAACATGATGTGGCACATGACTGTATTATAATGGTCTCCTAACGGGTCTCACTGCCATCCATCTTGGCCCCTCCCACTGCCCACCCCATCTCTCTGCTGCTTGGCCACACACTGCTGCCAGAATGATCTTTCTAAAATGAAAAACTAATTGAGCCATCCCTCTGGTCAAGGAGGGTAAAACCTAAAATCCTTATCTTAGCATGATTTGGCCCATGGTTAATTTTCCAACGCCTTCCTCATTCATTACCTCGTGCAACCTATCCTCATCACCACCATGACATCAAACATTTGTGGAGCCCCTTGAGCTCAGCACTATTACTAGCTCCTTTGTGCAATCTCACCTATTCCTCCCAAGAGCTCTGTGAAGCTTACTGGCACTGTATTACAGATGATGAATGTGAAGTGAACAGTTATATCCTTGGCCACTAGGAATGAGGTGGATGAATCCCACTATGGGGCCAACAGTTTTCTGGGAGGAAACTTCCTGTACCTCAACCTGGGAATCTCCCTGTCCCTGGAGATTCCAGGAATCTATGTTAAAATGTGAAAGCAAAAAATAAAATCTCCCTTGGTAATTTTTTTTTTTTTTTTAAACAGGGTCTTTCTCTGTCTCAAATGTTTGGGAAAAATTGGGTTACATATAACTTATGTGACAAACTCCATAAATGGATATGCAACAGAATTTAACCTGGAAGGAAAAAGCCCAGGAGCTGTTGCTGGCAACCTCCTGTAACCATGAGGGGAGAGCTTGCTGGAGAAGAGTTAACACCGAGCAAGCAGAGCTGAGAAACAGAAAGAAACCAGGCTGCTTTCAGGGCCTGTGAGCCCTGGATCAGGCCATGCCTGAAGCCAATTTGTCTCATTCTGTTTACTATATCAGCTAACATTCCAGTTTTGGGGTTTTGCCAGTTTGGTCGGATTTTCTATCACTCATGTTGAAAAACTCTTAATTGGAACAGAGGAGTTGTGAAGATTACAGGTTATAAGGACAAAATGGTGACTGCGTCAGGGAACAGTAATCAGGATTATTTTTTACTTTCCAGTGACTTGAACCTCTCCTAAGCTTCCCTCTTACTTTTGGCCCCGTCTTCCTATCATAATAACAGATGGTGTTGAGAGGTGACAGAGTCATGGAACATGGTTCTGGTTTTCTGAAGATGGTTCTTTCCTCAAGCCCTTTGAGTCTTCTTTGGTCTTCTTGTCACAGAGGGAGAGGTGATTTTGAGTGAAAACTGTCACCAGTTTTGTCTACCCTTCTGGTTCCATCTGCATTCACGGAGGAGTCCGGTAGAGGGCAGAGTGACTGTGAGCAAACCATGAAGAGCTGTTTCGCCAAGTTCCACAAAATCTGGGAGCCCAAGCAGCGGATGTGTGGGATTTGTCTGCCAGAGCGCAACGGAAACAGCGCGCGACGTTCGCTCCACCTCCCCCAGGTAACCGGCAGCTCTCTCACAGAGCGGGCTCTAGCGCGTCCCTAGTGGCGTCTGCGGGGAAGCAGCAGGGCTTGGTGAGAAAGTGGGTCTCCTGGGACCTGCAGTGTTCAGCAGAGCCATGGGAGGACCTGCTGGGAGCGCACTTGTTTGCGAACACAGGAGAGGCGCCCCCGGAGATTTCAAGAAAACCTTATCCAGTTAAGGGGATGGGAGGACTTTATAGGTCCCATTTCAAAATATGTCTGAGAACAGTGTTGAGTCGTTGTTGCTACAGGGACCGTATCTGGACCAAGACGTTGCTAAGGTCTGGGAAAAGTTGAGCTACATATAACTCATGTGATGAACTCCACAAATGTCTATGAAACAGAATTTAACAGATGGTGAAAAGATTTTTTTTGCATGTATAGCTATGGAGAAGAATTACTAGTGTATTTGTCCACTACGAAACATCGCAGAATCATGGTATCATTTAATAAAAAGTGCTTATATCACAGTAATAAACATTACTTAATGGCAATCCTAGGCATCATGTAGCTCAATGGTTTTCAAAACAGCAGAACAATTATAAAATTGTTGTTTAGACTTTTAAATAGATAACATTTGCACATGGTGAAAATTTAACATGTACAAAAAAGTACATAGGAAAACTAGGTCCCCCCCTTGTCCCGTCCACCCAGTGCCTCTACCCACAGGAAACCAATGTTACTCCTTTCTTTTGTATCCTTTCAGAGATGTTTTATGCATATTCAAGCACATTCTCACACACACAATTTCGCAGTAGCCCAATAACCTTCTGAACTTGCCTTTTTCACTGTGTACTGTGGAGATCATTCCAGAACAGTGCAAGTAGAGCTACCTCGTTCTTTTTTACTGCTGCATAGATTTCCATTTCAGGTCTGTGTACAATATATTCTCTTATCTATTATTAGATTATTTGCTTCCGTTTTCATATCTGTGGAGTATGCCTATCCTTGTACATATGATGTAATGTTGCAAATGAGCAAGTTCGCTAAAGAATAAATTCCAAGCCATGGAATTACTTGTCAACAATGTGCATTTAAAATTTTGATACATGTTGCCAAATTGCTCTCCACAGATGTTCCATAAGTTTCTACTTCCACTGGCAATGTATAGAAGTGCCCAATTCCGCCAGTCTGTCGCGGTGGCTGAAGTCTGTAATCCCAGCACTTTGGGAGGCCGAGGTGGGTGGATCACGAGGTCAAGATATCGAGTCCATTCTGGCCAACAGGGTGAAACCCTGTCTCTAACTAAAATACAAAAATTAGCTGGGTGTGGTGATGCGCGCCTGTACTCCCAGCTATTCAGGAGGCTGAGGCAGGAGAATTGCTTGAACCCGGGAGGCAGAGGTTGCAGTGAGCCCAGATCGCGCCACTGCACTCCAGTCTGGCGCCTGGTGACAGAGCAAGACTCTGTCTCAAAAAAAAAAAAAAAAAAAAAAAAAGGTCTGGAATCAGAAATGCCCAATTCCTCCTATTCCCATATTACTCAGTATCTTATCAAACTTTTTGATCTTTTCTGATTGGGTGAGTACTTAGTGTATATTTGAAAAATATGCATAAGGTCAATGTATTTTTAAAAGTAATTTATATGTCCTTTGTTCATAGCCTTTGCTCATTTTGCTCTTTTTTTCTTACTGATTTGTGAGTTTTTTAATGCGTTAGGAAAAACATCTATGTCTGTAATCTGAGTCACAATATTTTTCTCATTTTGTCAATTATCTTTTGACTTTGTTTTATTGACATGTATATAATTTAAGATCATTTTTATTTGGTCATGTTTATTAATCTTTTCTAGTACAGCTTCTGGGTTTTGTGTGATATTTGGAAAGGCACTCTCTACTTCTTTGTGATTATTTTAAAGTTCTTTAACTTTTTCCTTCTACTGGTTTTGTGGTTTCATTTTTCATGTTTAAATCGGACTCATTTGGAATTTACTTTTGTGTAAGTCGGGAACTAAGGTTCCATCTTTACATGTTTTTCCAAATAGTTACCTAGTGGTCCCAGCACCATTTATTAACCTGTCTTTCCCCTATTGATTTAAAATGCCACTTTTATCATCTAAAATGCCACCTTTAACATACTAAATTCCTATATGTTTTAGGGTGACTATCTGGACTTTCAGAGTACAAACGAATCCCAGAGCTACCCTCATTGAGGTGGGGTAGAGAGGCCAGAGCTCTGTGCACTGGTTTCATCTCTTGTTGAAGTTGCTTTGGGGAGATCTTGTACCACTCTCTTTTTCACTGATGAAAATCTGTAGCTCAGTGTAATTAAGTGACTTAAAATAATCTTCTGGCATTGACAAGTTGCTGTATTCCCCAACCCCCTAATCCCACCCCCACTCCGTGTGCATGGAGTATACCATTGATATAGGAGCTGCACTGATATGGGAATCACAGGGAGTTGGCCAGGAAGCCCACAGCCGTTGTAGGGACTGCTATAGTGTCAGAGGGCCTCATTCCGCTATTTGGGGGAAAGAATGTTCCAGAAAGAGGAAACAGGAAGCATAGAGTTCCTGAGCTACATATGTAGAGAGATATAGGTATAGAAATAGTATAGATAAGTTAGAGAGACAGAAGGAGATAGACCTAGAAATTAGAATGTGCTTCAGTTAAGAGTAGGAACATTTTTACTTAGCATGCTGTTCATATTAATAAGTTGCTATGTTATAATTTTCACAGCCAACAATTCACACATGATATTGTTTGTATTGTTTATGTTGTTTCATATATTGTTTTTATTTATACCTATGTTTTCATAGCACTCCTAAGTTGAGTGGAATGATTGCAGAGTGTTTCCAATAAATGAGGATATCCACCCCTTGCCCTCCCAAAGCCTTCTCTTCAATTTGGGTTTTGGTGCCAGCAGTTTAGTCTTGACTGACACAATAATGTTTCAAATTTGCAGAAATAGTTGTTGGAGGGGAAGACTAGCCCGTGTTGTAGAGCTTTGAAGAGAGAAAAACAACCTTGTACTCAGTGCCTCTCCCTGAGAAAGCAGTCAGCCCAGAGAGCCCCAGTTCCACCCTCTTTTGAAATTATCTCACAGGTAATCTCTGGATCCCCTCCAGGAGGGACTGTCCATCTTAGCAGGTGCAGAGAATGAGCCATTGCTTAAGTTTGCCTGGTAAGTAGTTTAGAGTGTGACTGCTAGACACGGTGGCTGTGATGTCACTACTGTGTGTATCTTGAAAGGTCAACAAAGAAAAGAATAAGTAAAACATTTGGAGAGGTTCTTATTCAATAACCTTTGTTTAAAGACTTGCCAGAAACACAAAGCCCCAAACCCCAAACCTTTAATAGTGTACAAATAACAAGGCTGAAGTCATAAACATTGGATTTCCAGAATTTAAAAAGATAATTTCTGAAAAAGGAATTACCTTAAGAAAACGTTTTATTTTTTTGAATCGACTCTCTTCTAAAACAAATTTAAAAAAGAACAAAAACAAGAAAAGCAATAATAAAAAGCAGTTACTAACCATCAATTCAGAGAAATGGTTGGATTCCAGCATTTATTCACAAACAAGCTTCATCCAAATGGCAGAGCAACAGAGGTCTGGCCTTCTGCGTGGCCCAGGCCTGAGTTTCTGAACCAGAGGGTATATGGTGAGGTTGGGATTAAGGGTTTTCCTGCTTCAGTTAATCAGGGCATAGTCACCGTAGTTGTTTTCACATCCAATTCTGTTGTAGTCTCGGAAAATTATACCCAACTTTAATAATGAGCTGATTCAGAACTTGCGACTCTGCCATGCTGATATTGACACCAGAAAATTTGGATACTGCTCTGGGGTTCTTTCATAAAGTCCAAGAGGTCATACTATTTTCATAGTAACATCGCAATGAATGCGATTTGCCTTTTTCATTCTCATTTTCTTGCAAGTATACAAGAAGGTTTTCAGAGGCTGCATAATGTGTGATATCACAACAGATTGAATGCAGGAGCAGATAGGAGAACCCAGCTGTCTTCTATCAAACCAGATATGAAAGAGATTTGCAAAAATGTAAAGCAATACTGCTCTTTCACCAAATACTTTTGTTTTGGAAAATGTGGTTATTTTTCATAAAATCTTATTTATGATAATGGGTTTATTGTATTTTTAAAAGAATTGAAATATTTTAACTTGATTTATAATACACTAAATAACAAAATATATCATGTATAAGTTTTTTAGGGTCCTTATAACTTTTAAGAGTTTATGTAAAGTTTAAAGTTTGTCTAATGAGGTTCAGAGACCAAAACTTTTGAGAATTACTGTTCTATGGGATAGTGAAGGAAGATAAACACAAAATAACAACAATTAATATTTATTGAGTGCTTCCTGTTTGACAGGCACTGTGCTAAGAGCCTTACATGGATTGCCTGCTTTAATTCTCATATCCACCCTTCAGAGTAAGTACCAGTGTTTCTTCTTTTATTTTTAAAAGACAGGGTCTCACTTTGTCACCCAGGCTGAAGTGCAGTGGCACAATCATAGCTCGATGTAATCTTGAACTCCTGGGCTCAAGTGATCCTCCTAAGGGCCTTGGCCTCCTAAAATGCTGAGACTAGAGGTGCACGCCACCACGCCTGGCTTTAGTGTTCCTTCTTCTGCAATAGAGGAGGAACCTGGAGGTTGGAGAGGATAAGTTACTTTCTCAAGGTCATAGAGCTGCAGAGCGGCAGAGGATGGAATTGAACCTGGGGGTGTGGCCGTAGCTCCCTTACTCTTAACCGCTTGGTGGTGGTCCTTCTGAAAGCCTGTCCCCCACCCGGCAACCCACTGTACTAATGCGATGTAATGGAAGATTGTGATCTGGGAGGCAATGGAGAGGATATTGTATTAGAGACATTCAGAAGGTCTTTCCCTCTCTGAGTCAGGGTTGGACCGGAACAACTGCTGGCCTCTCGTGTGTGGACACCACATGGGCAACTAGATCCTAAAATACAGTGATCCACACTGGTGTCTCTCCTCTTTTGAGTTGCTTTGGGAACAAAAGGGCCATGATTATTAATAAGCAAGTCAGAGTTTTGCAGAAAATGAAAGCCAAGACCCATTAATAGGAGTATAGCTAACGGGCATGGCGTATGAAAGAGGCAAGGGTCACTTGGCATTGTTTTTTACTCTTAGATAAAGCTGAAAAGGGCCTCAGAATAATGGCATGTTTTAGCCTAAAGAGGAAAAAAAAAACCCGATGTGTTTCTAATCTGAGGGAAAAATGATGGTGTGTTAAAGGATAAGTGGATGCTAAAGAGGTCTGTTATTACTCACAAGAACTAATATTCACACAGAATTGAATTTGACTAGGCTGGCAGAAAAACTTCCAAATATTCATTTCAGTCCAAAGCAGGGATCAGGCATTATCGTCCCAAGGCAGATTAGCCTTACTTGGTCCTGGGTTTGCAAAACTTGGCATAATGCCTTTCCATTTCTTCTATTATCTTAACTAATTGCTTTACATTGACTCTTCTATTGCCTTATCTTTCTTGCCAATAGCACTTGATGGCCCAGTGAAAGGCGCTTGATTGCCCTAACAATATGCAAACTTAATTAGCCTTGGTTCTTTAAAGGTGTTAGGCTACGCTTTTGGGTCAAAAGTCTGTCAGAGAAAGTAAGAGTAAGAGACACCATGGGTTTGCTCCTTGGCTTCCTTAGTTAAATCACTGTGTTTTGCCATGTGAAGGGAGAACTGACAAGGTATTTGGGGACTGAAAAATCGTGGTTACAACTGAGTTCACAAAACTCTGAGCTGGAGTTGGATGCGACATTACTGGCTTCTCCTGGTAGACGACCTGTGCTCCTCAAGGTCTCACAAAGGCATGACGAGCCACTCTCCTCTGTGTTACCCCGGTACTCCAGTGAGCCATGACATCATTTTATTGACACTAAGAGCAACGTTCTCAGGCCAGGACAGCACTCTGGAGTGTCACAGGTCAGTAAAATCATGTTCCTTCCCTCAAGAAGTTTAAAGTCCCACAGAGCAGGATAGATGGGCGAATGAAAGGCAAACACCAAATGGTAGATGCACACTTGGGAGCGTCCTCTTCTTTGAGATAAGAAGGAAGGCTGCAGAAACAGAAATAATGAGAAGCTGGTGGGGGAGTACAGCAGGTTGAGATGGGAGAGTGAAGGAATCTCTGCTCCAGTTGAACAGGAGATGGGAGTTTGGGCTATAAGTAAAGGAGGTGGGGGAAATTGAAATGAATGCAGTGAGAGTTGGAAATGTCAATTGGAAATCGGATCTTAAAAGAAATACTCCTGCCCACTGGCTTAGGAAAACAATGAGCATAGGTAAGCTGTATCTGAATAACCATCTTCCTTCTATTTCATTTGTTCCAGTTTATGAAGAATTTGTGTTTGATCAGATAGTTAATAAACAGATGAAATATGAGTACAAAGAGAAAGAATTGCAGTTCCTATAAAATCTAAGATGAAAGCTTTGGAAAGTCTCGATAAAACTTAGTTACCAAAAAAGCATCATTGAATAAACGGTGAGAGAGACAACTATAAGAAGAAAAAAATCATAAAAGTCAGTGGAGGGAATTTTGTTTCACAAGTGTCGTAACGTTCTCACCATATAATAAGCAAACGCTGGAGACTGTACACGATGTTCAGTGGTTTGATTTATGCAACGGAGACTAGCAGCCACTTGGTGGATCTGCGTTCGGGAAAGAGACCCTGGCCCTGCCTCAAATGATGGGTGAATAAATGCATAGTTAGATATGTGTTCTAGGTTAAAGTGTTTAGTGAGCTCTGCATGTACCATTTTAATGATTCTCTGTTTTACTAACTTTTTTGATTTTTCAACTAATTCCCCGTCAGGTACCGCTGGATAAGAGGTATAAAGGGGGAGTAAAACGGTTTGGGGTTTTACTTTTTTTTCTCCCTCACTTCGACTGAGCAGGAGTGTGATTATTTCATCTGACCACTAGATGCCACTGTTGCTTCATGCAAACATTTTCCAGCTGCTTTGGCTCTAGCAATTTATGCTGGACATTTTACTGTTAACTGTTGAGAGTGCTTGCGTGAGGAAGAGCAGAAAGGGTCCCATTGTTACCTCCCTCACCCGTGCTCCTATCTAGCAAAGTTTAAAAAGTAGTAAAAATATACACATGGCATTTGAATAAGGGGCACCCAGGTACAAAGTTCCCAGCCAAGCATCATTATTTCAAGAATGACTTTGAAAACGGCTCCCTTTTATTTTTATTATTTGAGACGCAGTCTTGCTTTGTTGCCCAGGCTGGAGTGCAGTGGCGCAATCTCGGCTCACTACAACCTCATTCTCCCAGGTTCAAGCGATTCTCCTGCCTTAGCCTCCCAAGTAGCTGGGATTACAGGCGTGCACCACCATGTCCAGCTAATTTTTGTGTTTTTAGTAGAGAGAGGGTTTCACCATGTTGGCCAGGCTGATCTCAAACTCCTGACCTCAGGTAATCCATCTATTTTGGCCTCCCAAAGTCCTAGGATTACAGACCTGAACCACTGTGCCTGGCCCAGCTTCCTTTTAAAACAGGTAGAGTGACTTATTGTAAGTAAGGGAAAATAAATGCTCTGTCTGATTTAGGGCATACACACTACCTGTGTCCAGTGCAGGTCACTCTGTCATAACAAGCCCCACCGGGCGCTATCCCAGGCTGCACAAATGGTAAAGCTGCCGCTGAAGCTCAGCACCCCCACAATGTGAGCCCCTATTCTATATGCTAAGGAATTCCTCAGGTCAGTAAAGTCACCTTCTGGAGGAATTCCCAGCATATAGAGTAGGGGTTCACATTGGGAAGGGAGGAAGGCCAGCCCTACAGTGTCCTGAGCTGGCCATGGAGATCCCCTCTGTAGACCCTGACATGTGTTTCAGGGACCTCAGAGCTGAAAGAGCTCTTGGAGGCCATGTGGTTCAGTCTCCCACTTAGTGCAAGCAGTCCTTTGGTAACATCCTTGGCAGATAAGCATCCACCTGCTGGAATACTCTCTGTACTAGGATTTCTACTTCATTGGGCGTTTCATTTCAGTGTGGGGCACCTCTGTTAGAAAATATTCTATATTAAGCTACAGTCTGCCTCCCTTCAACTTCTCTTAATCATTTCTCATGATTTCCAGACGCCTTGTCAATTCAGGAGATAAGAAGGAAGGATGAAGGATTGATTCGGGACAATTCAGTCCTTATTTATTGAACGGCGTTAGGGCCAAGTCCCTAGTGCTAAGGAATCCAGAGCATCTTCTGGAAACAGTTGGGATTGTCAGTGTTCTTACTGTGTCTTTCCTGGAATGAGACATAACATTCCAGATGAGGTTCAGTTCATGCAAAGTACAGGAACAATTACTGCATTCCATCTGGAAGCTTCCATCTAATAAGATTATATTAATTTTTTATATACTGTAACAATGCTGGTTCATTTGAGGTTGAGGTAGATTTAAATTCCCAAGTCTTTTTTCTCAGGATCAGTGTCAAACAAGTTTTTTTTCCATTGTGTACTGCTTATTTTTATTTTTGGGGGGGACAGGGTCTCACTTTGTCACCCAGGTTGGAGTGCAGTGATGCCATCCTGGCTCACTGCAATCTCTGCCTCCCAGGGTCAAGCCATCCTCCAGCCTCGGCCCCACAAGTAGCTGGGACCACAGGCATGTGCCACCACACCCAGCTCATTTAAACAATTTTTTATAGACCCAGGGTTTCTCCATGTTGCCCAGTCCCAGTCTGGGACTCCTGAGCTTAAGCAATCTGCCTGCCTCAGCCTCCCAAAGTGCTAAGATTACAGGTTTGAGCCACTGTGCCTGGCTGTGCACTGCTTATTTTTAAATTTAAATTTAATTAAATTATTATTTTTTGAGATAGAGTCTCACTCTTGTCACCCAGGCTGGAGTGCAATGGGGTGATCTCGGCTCACTGCAACCTCTGCCTTCTGGGTTCAAGCGATTCTCCTGCCTCAGCCTCCCAAGTAGCTGGGATTACAGGCGAGTGCCACCATGCTTGGGTGATTTTTGGTATTTTTAGTAGAGATGGGGTTTCACCGTGTTGGCCATTCTGGTCTTGAACTCCTGACCTCAGGTGATCCACCTGCCTTGGCCTCCCAAGATGCCGGGATTACAGGTGTGAGCCACCATGCCTGCCTAATTTAATTTTTTAAGATGGGGTCTCATTATATTGTCCAAGCTGGTGTCAAACTCCTGGGCTCAAGTGATCCTCCTGTCAGCCTTCTGAGTAGCTGAGATCTATCCTGTACTTCATTTATTTTATTTAACTTTTATTTTGAGTTCAAGGGAACATTACAGGTTTGTTATATAGGTACACCTGTGCCATGGGGGTTTGTTGTACAAATTATTTTGTCAAATGGTATTTCTATTTTTAGGTCTTTGAGGAATTGCCACAGTGTTTTCCACAATGGTTGAACTAATTTACATTCCCAACAACACTGTATAAGGGTTCCTCTTACAACCTTACCAGCGTCTGTTATTTTTTGACCTTTTAATAATAGCCCTTCTGACTAGTGTGAGATGGTATCTCATTGTGGTTTTGATTGTTGGCAGCATGAATATCTTCTTCTGAAAAGTGCCTATGCTCTTTGTTCACTTTTTAATGGGGTTGTTTTTCTCTTGTAAACTTCTTTTAAAGTTCTTTATAGATGCTGGATATTAGACCTTTGTCAGATGCATAATCTGCAAAAATGTTCTCCCATTCTGTAGGCTGTCTGTTTACTCTGTTGGTAGTTTCCTTTGCTGTGCCGAAACTCTTTAGTTCAATGTATCCTGTAGTATTTAAACAAAAATTTTCACCACAAATCTAGGTCTTTGTTCATCCTTTAATTCAATTAGTGGCTATTGAGTACTTCGCAGTCATACCTGCCACTTAGCTAGGAGTTAGGACAATTAGTCTACCCTTTGCTTATTTCTCGTCTTAGTGGACTCTGAGGGGCCTGCCATTCACAGATTTGAAACGTATGTCTGCTCTGACTTCATCCTAATTGCTAAAACGTGACTGCTTGTGCTTGTTTGTTCTTCAAGAACTTTAGATGCATCTGACTCATTTTTATGGACTCTGAGTCAGTACCAAGGAATATGAGTGAAATTTAGCTTGGATTTAGGATTCTATTTATCATGTTGTAAAAGTGGTGCTTTATAAATTTCTTTTTTCAAATGGTGACTTATTTCCACGCTCTTAGTAAAATATGGTACACATAGGTATGTGATTATGCTCAAGGAGTTTGCAGAATAATAGTGTGTATCAGGGAAATCAGAAATAGGAAATATGAAAGCATGTGCCATCTTCCACTGCTGATAGTTCCTGGAGCTCAATTATTGTTTGAAGGAAATATGGCCTTGAAGACCTTTTTTGGAATAAACTCTAGAAGCTTCTTCTGATTTAAAAGGGTGATCAGAAGCAAAGAAGAGGCAGCCTCAGTTTTACGGGGGACTAAATGTTTCTGAGAAACCATTTATCTGTTATGAGCTAGAACTACACCACCCATCTCTTTTCTTACAAAGACATTGACTGGTTCCAAGTCTGGTTTAGTGTACGCCTTGCTACAATAACCCATGAATGTCACACTGGCCAGCTAGATGCTAATCTGTATCACTGGAAGAAATAAGTCAAGTGGTTCCAAGAACTCAGGAAGTGTTGGGCAAAACCCTTGAAATTAACAGAATAATTAATATATTGTCTGACAAAATACTTAGATTTATTATTAAATATTAGCTATTATTGTTTAAAGGGGTTTGTTATGATGAAATTTAGAGTTAGAAATATCCCCCCCAAGTTTTGGTCCTCAACTACACGTTTTGATAAATGACAAGATGAATGTCATTAGACAATGTAATTACTATATTTCAGATGTTAGTCACATGTGTCAGTTTGATATTTCTACATATATATGCCCTATTCATATTATACCCAAGCTTCCAGTTTATTTAATTAAGTTGCAACCATCATAAGTAGGAAAATAGACATTAAATGAAGATGAGAATCTGAATCCTAAGAACTGTATGTGATAAATTAATGGGCAATAAAGTGCAGTGATGAAAGAGATGTTTATTTTGCATGCTGCATTTGGAATGCAAATAGTTTGATTATACATTTCCTGGAAAAGTCTCTTAAGAGGAATGTAGAATTTGAGGGAAACTTTGACTCAGATTTTGGTTCATTGATAGACTGTTTTTACTCAGCTTATAGGACATGACACACACTTGGTTTTCCTTCTACCTCATCGATCCCTGCTTTTCAATCTCCTTTGCTGGTGTTAAATCAAGTTTAGCCTAAAGCTGCCTCCTTACATATTTGAAGTTTGGTCTAAAGGTTTCTCTGTACCTTGTGAACCGTAGCAAGTGGAGGTGTAAAGAGACCCGTATCCTACACTTGTGCCAATCACCGAGTCTTGGCCAATCAAACGTAGCCAACTGTTCGAACCGTGTTCAAATAAGGCAAATGCAGAGCGGTAACCAGTCCAGCTGTTCTTGTATCTCACTTCCATTTTCTGTATGTCATTTTCCTTTTTCTGTCCATAAATCTTCTTCCCCCACGTAGCTGCCCAGAATCTCAGAGCCAGTTCTGTCTCTGAAGGCTGCCTGGTTCACAAACCATTCATTGCTCAGTTAAACTCCATTACATTTAATTCAGCTGAAGTTTTTATCACTGGTTTCTGCTTTCTTCCCATCCACTTAATACTGAAGTGCCTTGGGGCTCAGCCCTAGCTCATCTTTATCTGTATCTACTCCCTTGGTGACCTGCTCCAGGTTCATGTCTTTAAATACCATCTTTATGTCAACAAGTCCCAGACGTGTGCCTTCAGTCCAGAACTCTGAGTTTCAAATGTAAGAACATCTGAATTATCTCAGACTTAGTTTTCCTTGTGTCTTCCAGGCTTATATCCTGCTTCTCTCTGCCTTGCAGTGGATACTGGACTTCTCCAAATCCATGGTTCCATGTATTCACCATGCAGAGTCACACCTCCAAACCTGTGCTCAAATTGTTTATGCTTCCATAACACCCTATCTACCTTTCTGTGCTTGGCCAACTCCTGCTCATTGTTCAAGACTAATTTCCTTTAGGAAGCTGTATACATTAGAATTCAATTTAGTTACAAGAGACAAAAAATAACAGCGGCTCTATTGCTGCCCTGGAGTAAACATGAGAAAAAAGGATATTCAGGGGTCCATGGAGAAGAACGTCAGATGCTTCCACAGTCTGTTCTTGGAGCCACTATTATTCAACGGGGACTGGCAAATCCTAGCCTGATCGTTCTTAGATTTCGAGACTATGATGTTGCTGTCTGGTATGTGCTTCAGCTCTAGGGAATTAAAGTAATATATTTTGCTTTGTTTTGTCTCACATCTTACCTGAGCCTTGTTTTAGATTAACTTGTTACTTCATTAATTCATTCAGTGACTGATTCATATGTGGGTTTGCTCTAACTTCCTATATAAAAAGTCTGTTTCTTCTGGCTTAATCATCAGGGTTTCTGGAGGTGTGGAATAGCAGACTAATTATCCCTCTGTACCTACTCATGTTTTTGAGATGAATTACCTATAGTGTAAATTTTTTGCTCATTCGCTGTATTATTTGTTTAAAAATAACTATTGAGCACTTGTCACTTACCAGACACAGTGCTTGGTGCTCAGGATGCAGAATGAAAGACATTCCTCATCCTGAAGCAGCTGCAGTCTAGTGTCAGGGTGGACCAGGATAGCAAGAGTGGAGTGTGATCAGTTCTTAGGTCAAGGTGTACCTGAAGTGTTATGAGAGTGCAGAAGAGGGGCATGTAATTGAGACTTGGAGTCAGGGAAAAAAAACCTCAAGAGAAAGTAGTGTCTGGAGGTTGCAGTGAGCTGAGATTGTGCCACTGCATTTCAGCCTGGGTGACAGAGTGAGACTCCATCTCAAAAAAAAAAAAAAAAGAAGAAAAAAAAAGAAAGTAGTGCCTGAACTGAGTGTTGAGAGACCTAGGAGTCAGCAGGAGGCTAACATGGGCCGAACCAGTTTGATGGAATAGAACTCTCTACAATTGGTGTAATTTCTCACACCATTTAAAATAAATCTTCAAAGTAGAAACAGTGTGCTTGGTAGGCAACTTTATCACAAGTTCCCTAATCTCCATCAACCCACCCAATGTTACCCCAAATAAATATATAATACAAGTTCCTCAATTTCAGCCAGATCCCCATCTGGATTTCTGTCTCTTCTCTAGAGACTTCTGGAATGTCACTGCCCTATTTTCTTCAGTCCACTCCATCCCTCAAACTCACCCCTGTCCCTGATACCTACAAATCGGCATCATCCTTGGGCTCATCTAAAGCATGTAATGAGAGATGGGTGGAGTTGAAGGACAAGGCAAAGTTCAGGGGAGAGATGAGGCTTTAGGATGGAAAAGGACCAGGAATGGGATGGGGATAACTGCTGCACATATCCTGTGGTATTATGTGGCATTAAGAGTCTGCCTTATACCTTAGAAGAGCTCTTTCTCCATCTCTGGTGATAGCATAGAGGATAAAGTAGAAAGAGTCTTACTCACTAGTATGTCTTACCAAGGGCATTTTTTTTTAAGAGACAGGATCTAGCTCTGTCAACCTGGGCTGGAGTGCAGTGGTGTGATCATAGCTCACTGCAACCTCGAACTCCTAGGCTCAAACGATCCTCCTGCTTCAGCCCCTCAAATAGCTGGGACTACAGGCATGTGCCACCATGCCTGGCTAATTTTTTAATTTTTGAAAAGATGAGGTCTCACTATATTGCCCAGGCTGGTCTCAAACTCCTGAGCTCAAGCAATCCTCTTGCCTTGGCCTCCCAAAGTGTTGGGATTAGTTGTGAGCCGCTGCATGAGGCCCATTTTAACCATTTTTAAGTGTACAGTCCTGTGATGGTAATCATTTGCATTGTTGTGATTTCCTGGTACTTGTTGAGCTCTTTCTATCTATAGACATTGGGCCTCCCTTAATTCAAGATAATTCTCTTCTAGCATATCTCAATTTTTTTTGGGCAACTGTCATTGTATGTGTCAGTGTGTGTATGTGTGTGTGTGTGTGTGTGTGTATGTGTGTATGTGTTTCAACCAACATATCAGATCTTGAATCTACATTCTGAGGAGAGTGCAGTAATGTGGGTTCTAGTGGTTTCTCTATTCTTATTTTATTTATTTATTTATTTTTTGAGAGAGGTTCAGCAAAATGCTCTGTGGGTAAACCAGGAACTTAGTTTGCAAAGGGCTTTTGGTAGCCTGTGCACACAACCCAAGCACATACGATATGAGTGAATGTCCACACACAAGCATGCCCTTGCTTTCCCAGGTCACCTGTGGAGAAACAAACATCATCTCTCATCAGAGAATTGTTCCTCCGTTTGATGATGAGTACATCCTGGCATCTGCAATTCAATCGACTATTTTGTCTTAGAGCCAAGTATCTAGAAAGTGGGTGGGAACATCAGCTGTGAGTCAATATTTCACAATGTCACTGAAGAGAACATATCAACACTCAGTTAACAGGCAGCAGCCCCGTGCGTACGATGACGAAGGCTGGACACATGTGAGGGTGTGAGTGTGGAAGAGGGCTGGGTCTGGGGACTTTTGTAAGAATGTTTCCGTGCCTAGCTCAGTGCTGGTCGCATGTTTGGTTCAGCAGGACACTTCCTTACTGGGAGTCTGTTTGGAACTGATTTTCTATTAACTATTTATTTTGATCTTCTGATTTTCTTCATTTTAATAGGTTGTTAGCAAAATCAGCTTAATGCTGGTTATATACATTGATTAACTGTTTTGCCAATCATACAAACACAACCATTAAATGCTTGTGTGTTACTGAGATAATTATTGTAACTGTATTTATACTAGAGGGATAGACCAACAATATGGGAGGAAGAAAGTTTTTCTTCTTTTTAGTAAGAAGTAAATTTGATACTCAGGAGGTAGCATGGTAGACTTAGAATGCCCCTCCCTACTTTGCTTATCCTTCAAGGTCTGACTGAAATATGACCTCCTCTCCAAAGCCTCACATAGTCTTCCCAGGCCCAATCATGGTTCCTTCTTCAGCTTCTGCGAGTTCTCATAGCACTGCATATAGCTGTGTATGTTTACCTGAGGCAGGAAAGTGACTCTTATTTATCTTTTTCATATAGTAGAAGCCCTGTAGGTTCTGATTAGGTTTTTTTGTTTCTGTGTTTTTTTTTTTTTTTTTTTTTAATTTTTGTTTTTTGAGACAGGGTCTCGCCCAGGCTAGAGTGCAGTGGAGTGGTCATAGCTCATTGCAACCTGGAACTCCTGGCTCAGGCAATCCGCCCACCTCAGTCTCCCGAAGGGCTGGGATTACAGGCATGAGCCGCCACCATGTCTGGCCCTTGATTCGGTTTTAATTTAGATTTTCAAAAAGTAAAAAGAAGGTTTATTGTTTTTGCTAATTTTACATGTAACCAGGCTCATTGGATTGGAATTAGACAACAAAGTAGAACGTGCAGTCACCTTCAGCCTACCAGTTAGAGACAACCATTATGGGAATATTTTGGGATATTTATAAACTTAGAGATTTTTCTAAATAAAAATGGAATCACATTATCACTCCTTTGTCAGATGCTCTTTAACTCAGTATGCCATAGGCATCTTTCTTTTTTGAGACAGAGTCTTGCTCTGTCGCTTAGGCTGGAGTGCAGTGGTACAATCTCAGCTCATTGCAACCTCTGCCTCCCGGTTTCAAGTGATTCTCCTGCCTCAGCCTTCTAAGTAGCTGGGATTACAGGCATGCGCCACCATGCCCAGCTAATTTTTGTATTTTTTTTTTTTTTTTTAGTAGAGATAAGGTTTCACCATGTTGGCCAGGCAGGTCTTGAACTCCTGATATCAAGTGATCCACCCACCTCAGCCTCCCAAAGCGTTGAGATTTCAGGCAGGAGCCACCATGCCCAGCCATCATAGGCATCATTCTGTGTGAATGTATATGGAGCTAGACCCACCTGTTTAACCAATCACCCTATGTTAAATTTTTAGGTTATTTCCAATTTTTCCTACTACTATAAATAATACTGTGCTAAATATCCTTGTACATACACCTTTGTATCCTGTTTTAATTCTATTTACCCAATCACTCTAAAAAAAATTGTATGCTATTGTCAATATTTTTCTATTGCTATAAATAATACTTGGATAAACATCTTGTACATACATCTTTGTCTCTTTTTCAATTTTTTAAGGATAACTTCCTAGAAGTAACCTCACTGGTTACCCATTGGTCAGAGGGCATGTACTTATAAAACTTTTGGATACATGTTGCCAAACTACCCTGCAAAAGGTTTTGCCAGTTTGCACAGTTATTACCTATATGTAAGAATTCCTCTTTCACCCTACCTTTGGCCACAGTGGAGTTTGTGAACATTTTAAAACTTTATTAAGTATGTTTTGTGAACTAGTTGTTAAGCTTAACCACAAACATCACGGTTTCTCTAGGGAAGTGTGTCCCATCTAAATGGCCAACTTAGAAACAACCTTTCTCCATCAGCATGTGGTTGCCTGTGAAAAATACCCCGAAATCGTTCTTTAACACCACTCATTAAAAAATGTACAAGGTATGAGGTGGGTCCCTCCAAGTTGGTTAATTACTGTATCCCAGAGGACATGAAAAAAAAAAGTCTCTTCTTTAAGGGAGGCTTGGGCCATTCAATCTCATGACAACACTATCAGGTTGTTCTAGGAGATATTTATTATTAATTAATGGAGTAGACAGGTCATTGGTATCTAGAACTATGCCCATGACCCCTTGAAAAGATTCAGGGCAAGAGATGAATTGATGAGGTCCCTCCAAATATGGCTTTTCATCCAGCAAATTATATTTAGACACCCGGCACTAGAAATATGTAGACAAATTGGAGAGAGTTCAGAGAAAGGCAATAAAAAGATGAAGGGAACAGAGGGACTGATTTATGAGGAGAGATTAAAGAAACCAAAAACACAGAGCCAGGACCCAGAAATGACTTCAGGGAGCATGATAACAAACAGCAAATACCTTTCCGTGTGAACCACCAAAGTGGAGACTTGTTTAGCTTGGTACCAAGAACGTAAGCAGTGGCAGTGAGGTGAAATGAAAGAGAAGAATCTGACTTACTAATTTATTCAGGAGTGTCTCTAGAGAGAGGTTAGAAGTTCCCTGGCTGGAAACGTTTAGCAGCAGACAGCAGTCAGCCCCCTCAAGGAGAGGATTCTAGACCGGAAAACAAGAAAATAGACTTTCAGGTTAGATCATGCCAAGCCTTGGAACCCTTCCACGTTGTTACCTCATGGCGACCGTATAAGTATACTATCTGGGGTCCCGAAGGTAAACTAATACAGCTCATCTCCTTTTCATTTCCTGACATTAATGCCTCTTTAAGTTAGCAAGTTCGATCAGGTTTGAACATATGCTTTTGCAATCAAGTCTGTCTGCATGGTGTCTTTGTGACAGAGGTGGGTGCCGAAGCTGGGGTTCAGGTGGATGCTGGAGATATCTCTGGGCTCCTTTAGTGCCTGTCTGAAATCGCCAAGGAAGAGAGGAAAGAGCCAAGCAGCCGGGAACACAGCCCACCTGCTCCAAGCCAGAGAGGATGTCCCACATCAGTTACCTCTCATAATTTTTGCCCTAAATCTCATCCCCATAACAGAAATGTAGGAGCTTTGTCTCTTCAAAAATCCACCAGGTTCCAGGGTATCTGGAGAAGGCTTGTGGGGGCCTACTTGGGGTTTCCTTGTCCTTCTGTCAATAAGAGAGAGTTAACTTGCTTGGATTTGCTCCAGTCAGTATTCGGTGATCCATAAAAAGGGGAATGAAACAATAAGAGAAATGGAAACAAACAGCAGTACACACACACACCACACACATCTATTGTTTGAAGCATTTTACGCCTTCATAACAAGCCAACAAGTGTTTTCCAAGCCACAGTCGTGGGCCTAACGCTGAGTTGGCGCTGTGGGGAATGCCCACGCAGGCTTTTTGTGTGATGCCCAGAATCAGTGCTGGAGCAACCAGAGGTGGTAAAAAGAAAGTGAGGAGAACTGAGGCAGGCTGGCTGACTGTGCTTACGTTCTTCATTAGGGGTGCATGTGGGAGAGACAGAATAGTGTTCAGGTTAGCAGCTTGAGCTTTGACCATAGACAAGAGTTTCTCTACCAACTGTGTGATCCTGGTCAAATTACTTAACCTCTCTAGGTCTTGATTTGTTCATCAGTAAAAGCAGAGATAAGAGTACCTAGCTCATGGGATTGCTGGGAGGGTTAAATAAATAAGACATATAATGAGCTTAACCGGTCTGGCACAAAGTAAGCACTCAATAAATGTTAGCTCTGAGAGTTCGTGCTCTTCCTGCGCGCATAAACAGAAACTCCTATCTTGAAGTCCAGGGGGCCTCCAGCACCCATCTGTGAGAAAGGAAAGGTGATCTTCCCCTCTATTCCTTACTTTGCTGGCCATGGATTCCCTGGGAATCCATCATTTCAGTGAAAAGTTTTAAATTTTGACTTTTTAATTTCAATATTTTATTACAGAATATATTTAATGTTTTGATATTTTCAAAAACAAAATCCAACCTGATTTTGGATCAGATCTATGACTACCTTATAACCAAACAGTTAACTAGTGTCATTTAATTTTAGTGCCTACATTTACTTCTAGGTTCGTAACTATTGACACCAAGTGATCACAGAAAGCCACAGCTTTAAACTTTCCTTTACAATGAGCTGCAAGCCCCTATTTTTCTGTATTTCTTAAGTTTGTCATTGCTCAGAAAACTGAACAATGACAAACACCATGGAAAGTAGGAGTGGGGAAGGTGGGAGGCCATGTCTAGGGATGTCCTAGGAGTATCTCCAAAATGGAGAAAGTTCCAGAAATAGGAGGCAGCCATCAGGTAGTGATGAGCTGTGAGCCAGGCTGATTTGGGTTCAAAGGTCAGCTCAGCCACCTGAGCTGTGATCTTGGAGCTTAGATGCCATCATGGCTAGGTGAGAATTAGAGAATCATTTATGTGAAATCCATCGCCTCATCCACCTGCAGATATGGACTCACCCCCATCTGAACACCAGCATCCTCTCACTGGTACAGCACAACATATGGACAGAAGGGGAGAATTTTCAATGCCCAGTGGGAGACTCAGTAGCAGGGGCACCCCGGAGTTATATGGCTATGGCTGTGACAACGTCACCCCCAATCTGCCACAGTAAATCAAAGATACCGTGAAGAGGACAACTTCTGTAAAATGCACACAAGGTCACCAGGGACCAGTCACTCACCTGGTAAGAGGAGTGGCAAGGAGAGGTTTTCCAGGGAAAAGGACACAGTGCTGCCCATGAGACTGTCATAGGAAGGAGGGAAACTGATTGCATAAAATACAGAATTTTGGGACTTGGAGGAAAAGTTTTGTAGATTTGGGGCACCCAGTTGTAATGTTCTGGCCGTGTCTGGCCATCCTGATGTTCAATAATGTGAGTCTTGAGTCCAAGAGCTTAGACATGACTCCTCCAACTCCTGGGGCAGAAAGCACACCAGTATGTTTGGCTTGGCTTCTGGATCTGGTCTTCCATGGGGTCCTCATAGCTGCTTCTCCATTTTTAGAACAGAGAAGAGCCAACTCCTGGTTGACCAGAACATGGCCAGGAAGGCAGCAGGAGATTTTGGAGTGAGACCCATGGGTTTACCTAATTGAGTCTCAGTTTTCCCAGTGGACAGATAGGTGTAATTGTGAGGACAAAAGAAAGTCACCTATTCCAGGACCTGGTACCCAATCTATTGTAGCTATCGTCGTAATTTACAACCGGCGTTGGATAGAACAGAGTGGGCAGCCTCAGCTTTCAACCCAGAGAGTATATAGAGAAGAAGACTTTAGTTGCTCTGTCATGGAGGCCTTTTAGCCTTAGCTGGCTGCCCTCAGGATCTCTGGGATATAGATAGTTGCACATGTATGTGACAGAGAATTTTGCTTGCAGACCTGAAAGTGTCAGAGAGAAAGGGGCACACAGTTTCCAGGGACCAGCAATGCCAATTACTTTTTTCCAGCTTATTTCTGGGTCTTTGGACATGAACATATCTTTGGTTGACCAAAGCATCCCTGTTCATTTTCAGTCTGTAGTTCATTAGAGTGAACTTAAACTCTGTAGAAAGCAGATTTTAAGTACATGTGCATGCATGTGTGCAAGGAGCAATATCTGTGTATAATGAAGTGTGAGAAGAGTTGGGACACTGAGTTTCTGCTTTCTCCTGACTCTATGATGTAGGCCTGTCTGGCCTCTTCACTGTTTTGGGCCACAATTTCCTCATTGACAAAATCTTCAGGAGTTTAGATCAAATGATCTCTAAAAAAGGATTCTTCCAGCGTTTCCAGTTGATCTATGAATGTATTCCTGAGGTGCTGGATGGTTTCTGATTTTCTTAGAAGTTTCTGAGCCAATCGCCATATTCTTAGATAGGCTCAGGGGAATTCTATTCTGAGAACCCTCACTTAGAGAGAACAAGTCTTTAATTTTGAGGATCAGCTCAGCCTTTAAATTCTCCTTTTCTCCTTCACTCTCTATCTTTGGGCTTACTCTGCATTGTCAATTCTATGATAGAATGTAAAGAGAATTGTGAACGGTTGAGAGAAAAATTTTTGTTGCCCTTGGCTAAATTTCAGTTACAATGCAGGACAGGTTTGATGGAATTTAAGCCCACTTAGTTATGTTCAGAAAGGAAACTACAGTGACTTGGAGAAGCAAGTAGAAGACACAGAACACGTGACTAAAGAATCCATCTTTACAGAGCTGCTTCCTCAAAACAAGGCTCATGGGCTTTGGGGTAGTCTTGTATACCTTGAGAAAAGTAGAAACATTTTCACAGTCAGGTCCACCAGCACTGCAGACACCTAGGTATTGCTGGTACTATTGCCAGGAGGACCAACTTGGAGGGTTATCTCCTCCACTTCCTCTTCTTCAACCCCACTAAATTAAACTCAGGATAGGGGTGAAGTGAGCCCAGGAGAGATGTGGGAGTTTGCCCCTTATAATAATGCCACCTTAGGTCCAGCAAGCAGGAATGGAATTTCATGTGTTCACAGCTGGCTCTGAATTCTGTGTCAGAAAGGCAGGAGCTTTGTCTGTAACCTGAGTTCTTCTAACAATTGTTTTTATAAAATTAGAGGGATTTGAAAAGCATAAGGTTAATGTGCTTAGTGATCTTCTTAGCTCCTTTACGGAAGCAGACAAGCACATTTCCAGGATGGATCCAGAGTGCAGAGATAGGGAAAGGGAGGCAGTGGGAATGCTCTGTGCTTTCTGACCAGTTTTTCCATAAACCTAAAACTCTTAAAAAAGAAACTCTATTAGTTTTTTGCTTTGAAAAGAAAAAACTACAATTGGTGCTGAGTAGTTCACTTTTAAAACTACAAATTTGCCATAACAGGGATAAAAAACAAACAAAAAAGCTACTGACAATTTATCTGTATATGACCCCCTTTTATTACTACTGGGCCAAAAATCATCTTATAACTAAAAAAGTTAATGTTGTAATGTTGTATGTCAAAGAAAAGAGTATCGAGATGGATCATTGTTGACCTGGCTTGTGGTGGGGCCATTGAGGGCAGAGATACACTTGGAGCCTGACGCATAGTGGATAATAAATATAAAGTGAATGAGTGGGCAGACTGGCAAACAAAAGAGGTAAACAGTCTCTGTTGGGATGCATGGAACTTTTATTATGCCTCGGGGCAATGCTCATGTGCAGACAGATGTTGGGGACCAGCCTTGTCCCTGGCCCATAGCTCAGAAGCTGCCGTCACCTATTCCATCCCTGAACTCCTTAGAATACAATATCACCAGCTTGTCTCTTTCTAATTATTTCTGAAAACAAACGATTAGGCCTTTTTGACTTAAAGGTTTTGCTGTCAATTGTAGGAGAATAGAAACAAATGAGAATTTCTTTTCTTAAGGTGCCAGAATACTAAAAAATTCTTAGTACCCTGGGCCCTGGCAAATAGCTTTTGCCCTGCACCTGCTGTGGCAACTGGATGACCTCTTAGTCTCCAGTGACTGGCTTTTATGTACTGTCACGTCACTCCATTCTTCTTATCTAACATTATTTGTGTTCTTTATTGTTGTCTACCTTGTTTTCTCAGGTTGTAAATTCCTTGAGAGATGGCTGCTGCCTGTGTTATTCACTCTATCTACTGGGCTTAGGAGAGGGCTTCTGCTATAGTGGGTTTTCTGGTTAGAGAATGAATAAATGGAAACCCAAGAGTCAAAGCCAGTTTGGGTAAGAAATTTGAACCTGAGTTGGGGATGTTAGCACAGCTAACAGGCAGTTGGAAATGTGAATATCCAACTTTTTCATTCATTCAAAAATTATTACCTAAGCATCTACTATGTGCCAGCTACCATATAGATGCTTTTAACACAAACTTTGGTTTCCAGCCTTAGATGTCTCAGGAGTAGAACCCCCAGATCAAGTTCTCAACTTATTTCTGCTGCCAATTTGCTGTGTGGGTTGGACCAAATCATGGAACTTCTCTATGTACAAAGTAGGTCCGCTGATATTCCATCACCTCCCAGGATAGCTGTAAGGATTAATTGGCATTTATAGAGTGCTTTGAGCTCCAGAGATAAAAGGTCTCCTGCTTCTGCCAAATCGCATGATTACAGTAGTGTGGTGGGATACATGATTTAGAGCTTATGAAGGACTTTGAAGATGAAAAGAGACGAAGTCTTATTATGATTTCTTTCAGCTCCTAGGCAGGACTGACCTCGAGGTTTATGTGCCCCTGAGTCTTTCTGGCACCACTGGGATTCTGGCTCTTTTTCTTGTCCTTCTCAAGAAGTTACACCGGCCCTCAATTTTTTTTTTTCAGTTTCTAAAAGAAAAATCAAAGGCAGCTTCCTACATTATAGAAACACAACCTCAATGATCCCAGGGCTAAGGGAGGAGGAAGAAGACACAGAATAGATTTTTCTCTGACACTCTCATTCCTGGATTTATGTCACTAACTGTTGGAACCAGTCAATTCTATTGAAAGACAAGAGTGACTCCCTCAACAAAATAAAGCCAAGTAATAAGAAACCCAAAGTGTGGCTTGAGGCATTAATTTGTTTGATGTTAGATTTAGAAAATATGTTCAGAAACAGTCTCTGAGGACATACTAAAATGGCCTCAGCTGAGAGACAAAATATTGATCTATATCCTGTGCCTTTCTGGAGTTTCCTTTCCCCTTGAAGACCTGCAAGACCCCATCTGTGGAGGAGGAATGAGTCCTGGTACTGCAGGGCCTGGCACAACCTCCTGAGTTTTCAGAACTCTGGGAAAAGCCACTACTGAAATATACCTAAAGCAGGGCCATACCTTAAAGCAGGGGCTTGGGGTCTGGGACTCAGGTAACAAAACCTGTATGGGACCCACTCTAGAAAATCCCACTTGGAAGAAGTCTACTCTATTCTCATTTTTCAAAGCCTACTTGAGACAGAAAATTTGAGATGGAAGTTAGTGGTATTCAGAAAAGAGGATATGGCACAGTACCCTAAGGCTTCCCCAACCCCTGCCCCTTAAATGTAAGGTCCAGAGCCACTACTCAACTTGTCCTACCAAGGGATAGGCCTGCACAGGAACACTTAGGGTTTAGATGGTGGGTGCTGTGTGATTTCTACTTGGCTGGAAGGTTTTGCTGCAGACACTCACATGATGATCCTGAAGCAGAAGATCTGGATCTTGGAGGCAGTGTACTCAGACGGGATCTGATCTTGGTTATATTCATGACTCTGTTAAAAATAAATCCAGGCTGGGCATGGTGGCTCACGCCTGTAATCTCAGCACTTTGGGAGGCCAAGGTGGGTGGATCACCTGAGGTCAGGAGTTCAAGATCAGCCTGGCCAACATGGTGGAACCCTATCTCTACTAAAAATACAAAAATTAACTGGATGTGGTGGTGGGCACCTGTAATCTCAGCTACTCAAGAGGCTGAGGTGGGAGAATTGCTTGAACCTGGGAGGTAGAGGTTGCAGTGAACTGAGATTGCGCCACTGCACTTCAGCCTGGTTAACAGAGTGAGACTCTGTCTCAAAAAAAAAAAAAAAGAAAAAATCCATAAGACCAGAAGGAGCTTTCAATTTCTTAATGCCAGAAGGGTAGTAAAACTTACTTATATGAGCTCTTTCAAAACCTGACTGGTGGACAGAAATAGTTTATTTACTTTATTGGCTGGTCTTGATCCTTCCTATATCTCTTTTCACTTAATTTGTTCAAGATCAGGAGTTTCTTTTTATTGTATTGTTTTAGCACATACATTAGTTAGTATCAGCTGGGAGTTGGGGCATTATTTCATTGATAGATTGCCCCACTTTCTAGCATATTTACAGGTGAATGAGAGTTTGGCTTTTGGAGAACACAAAGGGCATGCAATTTAAGTCAACAATGACAGCAACAATACAGAGTCTCCCTGAGACCCATTTCTGGGAATTTCTATAGCTGTATTCAACTCACTATAGTGCAAAGCTTAAAGTAAAAGCTGTAATTCTGCTCCTTGCCATAATGCATGAGCATTTCTGGCCAGAGCAATTTGCTCTGAAGGACATGTACTGCACGCCAAATAGAGAAAGCACTGGTATCCCAGTGAGAGTGGATCTGAGAAGAAAGTTTTCATCTATTATTTCCAAGTCATTTAGTAATTCACAAACAAGCAGGCCATTCTGTAACATAATTGAGTTTCTGTTTCTAAACAATGATATAATAACATAGTAGTTTATCCAAAATTCTGTCCCAGAATGTCCCGTTTCTTGGCAGTTATTTTAAATGGCACAACTGAGATGTATTGGATTTGGGGAATATTTCCCATTCTCTATCCAGTGCTTTCTGAAGTTGTAAGATTGCCTGATGAAAGGTGCCTTGTGAAAACACTGCCTTGTTTTAAGAAAATATTATCCAACTTTTATGGTATATCTTTCCACAGTATTTGGGTTAATATATTGATCTGGGTATGTCTAGAGTTGTGTGATTTTACAGCACAGTTTCTCCCTATATTTATTATTATTTTTTAAATAATCTCTAAAGATTGTTCCCAGTAGTCTTCTATATATCTTGTTTTTGTTATGTCTGATTCTAATTTTATCCAGGGACGGCTGTGGGTTTGATGAGTTTAAATCACAGGAAGGACATGTGCCAAATTAAAGGCTTCTTGGTAATTTTTTGGGAGGATGCTGGGTATTTTTAACCCTCCCCTCTTACCAAGGAGAGATAGGTTTTTATAAGAATGTGTATTTAAACATATTTTTAAATGCATGACTTCTGAAGAAGTCTGAGAATGCTGCAAAGCAGGAAAGGGCTGGGGTATCACTGGCAAGAGAAACATAAAAATGAAATATTAATATGACCAGGCACTAGCTTCAAGGCATTTCAGAAAATAAATGATGCCACATTTCATGTTTTTAAGCCCGCTGTCTAACATAGTTGATATCTTTGTCTTCATTGTTTAATTATAGGCCTAAGGAGTCACTGGAGAGGGAGGGCATCTGGTCTTACAATTGATTTTATTTATTGGTTGTGGTCGGGCTGGAGACCTCTGGGAAGCAGGCAGCTTCCAAGAATAGCAGTTTTAGATGTTACTTACTTGCCTGACTCAAAGAACCAGTTATTTCACTAGCATTCAGTAGCTGCCTGACTGTCCACCGGTGGAGCAGACTAAATGTCATTATCTCTATGGGAGTCTATCAAAAATTATCTGATTACACATAGAAAAAAATCCCCCAAATTAGAATTGGGATGGGAAGTATGGTTTGGTTGGCCAGCTGGGCTCCACAGAATGTTAGAGTTGGAATCTGAATTTTGAGCAATAAGATAATAAGAATAAGATAGAAGGGGTCCAATATCTATTGAAATTATAAGCAACCTTTTGTGTGGCTGTGTACTTCTCTGGGGAGAGCGTGAATAGGCTTTATGAGATTCCCCCAAACAGCCACAACCTTGTAAAGTTGAGATCTCTTTCCAGGCAGATGAGTCAGTCTTCCCTCACTCTCCCATATCGGGTCTCCACCAGAGAGAAACGCCAGCCCCAGTGCTCACTATGTGGATTTACTGAGAGCTTGCGTTGGAGAGCAGGAGCTACACTCAGGTCCCTAAAGGCCCTGGCCGATGGTGTAAGTGGGTAAAGTGAGCCCGGGTGCAGGAGGGTGGCCAGAGACATGGATTCCCTTTCCGAAGGGAGCTGTCTTACCTTCTCCAGGGTGAGTTTTTGCCAAGCAGCAGTGCAGCCCACCTGCTAGATGTGTACATATCTCCCAGGGATTGAATGTCAGCAACTAATTCAAAATTTTGAAGAATACTGAACATACCCCACAAAAAAGCTTATAGCAGCTTTGGCCAAGATCCTTTGGTTTGTCACTTTTCTGCCTGTGGTTCCCATTGTAGGCAAACTCAATTTCATAATGTATTTTTGGCCCCATTTTCATAATATATATTTGGTATTTGGAAACAGCTTCTTTTCTACTCCAAGATGAAATCTATACATAGTGTAACTAACATGGATAATCTTTTAAAAGTATTTTTGCCTTAACTGTAATACAAAGGAGAAGGAACAGGAAAGAAATTTGTAATAAATGTTTGTATTTTAACATGTAAATGCTCTAGTACGACTATATTAGAAGTCACAAAAGCTTGTATGAATTTCCAAAATGCTCCCTATGGGGCTGGATTGTCACCGCTGAAAGTCACGATGCTAGAGGCGACTTCCTCGTCTAAATTCCATCTTGCTTCCTTAGAACTTTTCACTCATTAGTCTTGGCTCTGCCCTCTAGTGCCACATAGATCACATTTCATTTTGCCCTTATGGGATAACTTTTCAAAAATAGTAAAAGAGTATCTAACTCTCCCCTTAAGCCAGACACCCTTCTCAAGCCCAGGTCTTGACTTCTCTGGCCAAGCTTTTCCAGTTCCTTCAACTATTCCTGACATAGTTCACCTCCCAATATTATCTGTCATTCTGTTTTTCCTAAGTCTGGGTTCTTACCCCAGTCCTGAGTCCATCCTGCATGGTTGGGTGTGTTTCAGCTGTCCTGCCCTTTCTTTCCTCATCCCTAACTAGGGGCATTTATGGTCACCCGTGTGCGATGCCTTGGATTGTGTATTCCATGTGGCAGCCTTGATGTGACTTAGGAGAGGAAGCCCTTGTTCTGAGTGCTGGGCTGCACCCTGGATATTCCATTATATTGAAGCAGCTACAGTTGCCAGGTCTGACTGCATTTGCCCTGTTGAATAAGCTCTAAGCTGATATTCTGACTTGTGCAGTTAGCTGCAGCCACATCTTATTTGTTGGCTCCTTCAGCAGCTTCCTTTATTTCGTCCATCACCTTCTGAGTGTACTGCTTTGCAGAGGAGGTCTTTAGAGGAGGCCTGGGAAGCTGATGAAATCACCATTTTTCGCTCTTTTGTCCTAATGGGTTGTTTCCATCCTGCTCCACATCAACTACAGTGTGAAACTAGGCTGCCACTTTGAATCTACAACATGTTAAAACAACTCACTTCAGAATTCATGAGATCAGCATAAAAACAGAGTAGAAGGGTGGTTACCAGGGGCAGGGTGGGGTGGGGTGGGAGAAACAGGGATATGTGGGTCAAAGGATACAAACGTGCAGTTCTACGATGACTACGTTCCAGGATCTAATGTACAGCACAGTGAGTATAGTTAATAATAATGTATGGTATACTTGAAGTTACCCAGGAGAGTTGACCTTAAGTAATCACCCCACAACAGAAATGTAACTATATGAGGTGATGGATATGTTAATTAGTTTGATCATGGTAATAGTTACATAATGTGTACATATATCAAAACATCGTGTTGTATGCCTTGGATATATACAAGTTTGTTAATTATACCTCAATAAAGCTGAAAAAGCCCACAGAAGTAAACAAAAAAATTCAAGTGTAATTCATGAGTTTAGTTGTTTCTTTTTTTTGAACTGTAGTATCAATAGGAGTTAACCACATTGCAAACTACGAAGGCTTTCAGCATTTTACCGACTTCTTTCTCATCTCCTCACTCCTTTCTCCTGGATTGTCCATGAAACTTCAAAAGTGCATTCCTTTTAGATACAGAATAATTCCATTCTTATTTCTGGAGCTTTGGTTCTAGCCCCTCTGTAGGACCTGACCAGGGAAGAGGGGTGAGGTAGGAAGAGAGGGGAGCATCTCACTGAGTGCTCTAGTTTGGGTAAAATAACTCTTCAGAACAAAATACTTCCCTTGCTTAGAGAGGTTGTAATGCCAACTGTGAATTATAAAGGAAATAATTTTTAAAAATTATGAGTATAATGAAAAGCGTAACGTTTTCTCTGTTCCAAATGCATTCCCATGCTTTATTCTATCCACCTATACGGGAATGAATACACACTTATTGTTTATTTGTGTATTATTCCCACATTGGTTTTTTGAATGCCTCTTCTGTGCTGGCCTGTGTATGTGGGATCACAGGTCCGACTGCAAGGAACTGGCATTTTGGTAGCAGGCAGAAAAGTAAATAGACGTTCAGCCTAGCATGGTTTGATGGCAGGGTCATTGGCTGTTATGGCTGCACAAAAAAGGACTACGTAATCTGGTCTTCAGAGATCCGGGGGTCCTAGAAGACTGAGCTGCTGTTGAAAGACTGAAAGGCGAGCAGGAATTACTCAGGTGAAGGAGGAAGAAAGGGAGTGTCACGTAGATTGAGGAGCATGCGCAATGGATAGCGTGAGCCCTGAAGAACATTTCAAAGGCAATCGGTCGTAGGCTCTGCTTGGGTGGCCGGCTGGGGATGACGGCAAAGGCAAGTCCTGTGAACGCCGAGCACTCCTGACAGCACTTCTGCCTTGCAGGTAAAGGCCCATGAAGATTGCTTGTGACATTTCCTCAACGAAGTCTTTACCTCTTGTATCAAGAGCTTTACTTTTCTTGTTTTCCCATCCAATTGCTATACTTCTGCTTTCTGTTGTCTTGGCAGTACACAAGGAAATATATGAAAAAGCTCTTGTGAGATCTCATCTCTAATTTTGGGTTGTGGGTTTAGCTAAACCTAGGGTTTAGCTCCTCTATCATTCTTTTTTCTGATGACTTGAAGTTGAGTAGATATAGGTTCCTATCTCAGTTCTCCCATTTCCAGCTGTCTGACATTAGGCAAAATATTTAAGTCCTTTGAATATATTTCCTTATCTATAAAATGAAGATAGGATAGTACCCATCCTATAGAGTTGTGGTAATGTGAGCTAATGCTGGGTTCAACAAAAGTATTTAGCAAATGGTGGCTTTTGTCCTAGTCTTTACTGAGAACTTAAAATCCCACTCACTGAACAGGGAGATGGTGGCTATAGAATTTTGTGCCTATGTGAGGAAAACAAGGTTGAGAATTGAGTAAATGTGAGAGGGAATGAAGACAATCCCCTGAAAAACACTAGGTTTCACCCTCCTTTTTATCACTAAAATAAGAAAATAATAAAGTTGCCAGGCCTGAGTGTCTTCCTCTGCAAAATAAGGGTTGGATTAAATGATGTTTTAAGACCCTTTAAATAGATAACACTTCATTCATTTCAGGTGTTGGAGTAATTGCTAATTAAGGCCTATCAGTGATAAAGATACAGGACTTCTAAATTATGGTTATATATTAGAGCCCCTAGGAACCTTTATCAAAATCCTGATGTGTGGGTTCCACTCCAGACATATAAAGTCAGAATCATTGGTGGCTGGTCACTGTATGAGGGGGCAACCAGAGTTGAGGGTTACAGTAGTGGCTAGAGTAGGAGTTTTTGTCTTTGATTTCAGCTTATAGCATCATTTATAATAGCAAGTCACCAAAGTTGGAGAATTAGATGTCAGAAGTTAATATTACAGCTTTTGTTGTTTGTTTAAAAACTTGTTTTTCTCCTTTAGTGAATAATTAAGCTTTTTAGAGTTGTATGTAATTGCTGGCCTTTGAATTTCCTTTACCAAAATATTCATAGCATAAAGACGTATGTTGCCAATTAGATTTTTAATTAGTATGGAAATGTGTTTAAAGCTCTTTCACAGAACTGTGTACTAAATCTGTTTTAGAGAAACTTACTTGTAAGACTTTTTTTTTCTTTTTAGCCAATTCCAACTCATGCTTTGGCCTCTATTCAAGAGAAGCCACTACAATGAAATATTTTCTAACACTATGTGTAAATAGCTGTCCTGGATGTGTGTGTCCTTATTTATGTCAGAGTTCCTAAAAACTGCCACAAATAAAACCTGTTTTTTTTTTAAAACATTCAAAATGGAAGAGAGAGGCATGTCATGTTGACCCAAAAATAGCATGAGCATAATGAGCCCAACATGGGAGAGTCTTTGAAGGCTCAAATCTTAATGGGAAATACTTGCGGATTTTACTTCACTATAATTGGAGGACAAAACATATTTGTATTTTAGCATGACAAATTCTTGATGTGTACTTATTGATCTTCAGTATGTGTGGTCTGTTAAAAAGAATTTTGCAGGAGACATTTGATAAATCATTTATGTGCATATAATTTTTAGAGGGATAATAGCTATACAACTTGTTTAGTAGCTTGCTTTTTTCGCTTATTAACCCATTTATGCCTGAGTTTGCAAATTTTTGAATTTTGCAGTCAGATCTTGGTGATGACCGTGAGCAGTGGGATATGAATAACTAACTCCCACATGCTTAATGTTCCAATAATAGAACACTACGCATAAATGGTTACCATATGCTAGACAGTCATTCTTATCCAAACCTGTAATCTCTGTCATCATTTTAATGACTGCATAATAATTTGCATTATGGACATAGTAGAATTTATTTAACCAATCCCCTATTTCTGGACATTTAGGTTGTTTCGAACTTCTGTACTAAGCAATGCTGCAAAAAAATCCTTGTTCATATTGTTCATATATGTGCTTGTCTTTGTACAATATATATATATTTTTCTGAGACAGAGTCTCTGTTGCCAGGCTGGAGTGCAGTGGTGCGATCTTGGCTTACTGCAACCTCTGCCTTATGGGTTCAAGAAATTCTTTTGCCTCAGCCTCCTGAGTAGCTGGGATTACAGGAATGTGCCACCACGTCTGGCTAATATTTGTAGCTGGGATTACAGACACGCACCACCAGCTAATTTTTGTATTTTTAGTAGAGACAGGGTTTTACCATGTTGGCCAGGAGAGTCTCGATCTTCTGACCTCATGATCCGCACACCTTGGCCTCCCAAAGTGCTGGGATTACAGGCGTAAGCCACTGTGCCCAGCCTTGTACAATACTTTTAAAGAATGATTTCATACAAGTAGAATTACTGGGTCAAGTAATGATCATAATTTGATATATTTTAGCAAATTATATTAAATGCTGTATCAATTTACACTCCTACTGGAATAGTTATTTCAACTTTTTTTAATTTTTAATTCTTATGGATGCATAGTGAAACAGTTACTTCTTGATCAGAAAATTATTTTCAGCAATGCAGTGTTGTCATCTGCAATTTGAAATCCAAAGTTAAAATCTCCCCATATAACTCAACAAATAACTTCCAAATACCCTAAGATCATTCTGCAACATAAAATGCTAGAGAAAGCCAAACACTTTTCAAAGTAACAAGAGTGGAGGCCAGGAGGATGAAGAGGAGAAAGAGGTTGCTAACAATGAACTTAGAAGAAATCAGTATTTTTTTTACTTGCTGGTACCTTACCCAACCTCTGGAAAAAATAAGCATCCTCCTTAAAATTCCCCATGGAATTTTGAGTGGAATTTCTAGTTTTCTTTTGTTTTCGATGTTTGGTTGGTCAAAAAGAAGGGAAGACTAGAAATTCCACTTAAAATTCCACTGGGTCTTATATTTGAGATTGGCAGCACTGAGGCATTCCAGATGGCTTTGTCCTTTCTTTTGAATCTACCTTTTGATCTTATTTAAATTTCCTCCCCATTTCACCTGTTCTGGGTTTATTGCCTGGAAAACAAGCAGGTGAACATAATAGCTCCTCCTTAAGGCACCACTAGACTACAGGAAATTTATGTTCAGGTCAGGAATCATATAACATGACTACATGCTCCACATTTATGGGCAAGTTAAGCAACAGGGAATTTTATACTGGGATTTATGACACAAACTTGTAGCCGGCACATTGCGGGGTGAGAGGGAAATTTAAACAAGGAAAAACTCTGCCAATAAGAGAGATCCAAATTCTTCAATTGATGAAAAAAACATGTAAGGATTTTATTCTGGAAATTGCCTATGAATTCACACAAGAGACAGGAAAACATAAATATTATAGCTGATGACTCCTCTTTCCCACATAAATTAGTTCTCTTCTTTCAGATGAAGTCATTTCTGTTTCCTGGTCAATCAGTGTACTGACCACAATTGTCCAAGAACATTTAATTAGATGCTTTAGTAACATTTATCCCCATTAATTCCAGGATGGAGGGAAGAAGGAAAGAGAAGCATGTGTTGAGTTGAGAAGGCAAAGCTTCTACATTTCCTAAAAAACTGAACTACACCTTATGTATCCGTCCTTACAGCCCATAAAAGCCAACACAGAGGAGAGCACCAGCTGGAATCATTCAGTGAAGGCAATGGCTTTCAAAGACAGAGCTAGCAGCAGGTGGAATATAGATTAGAAGTCCTTTTATTCTTCAAATAGTACTTGTTTTCAGTGTGAAGCAATGTGGTTCTCATATAGTCAATAAAGAGCAAATTCAGGGTATTTGTCCTTTGGCTAGTGAGGCTGATGACTGCAGCATCACACCATCACCCAGGAAGCTCAGAGAACACTGGACTAAAATGCTGGGGGATTTGGGTCCCGGCTTGGCAGAGCTGATTCTTCACACCCGTGTTGAGATCCACAGGCACACAGTGTAATGGCCAGGACAATTCTGAATGATTCTTGGGCTGCTGGTAAAGTGGTTGCTTGGAAAATGGTTTCTCCAAGCTTGACTGGCTTCTCTCTGATCCTTGTCATAGTTCTGTTTCTCACAGTTCTGGAGGCTGGGGAGTGGAAGATCAAGGCACTGGCAGATTCATTGTCTAGTGAGGACTCACTTTCTGGTTCATAGAGGGTAACTTTTTGCTGTGTCCTTACATGGTGGAAGGGGCGAGGGGTCTCTTTGGGGCCTCTTTTATAAGGGCATGAGTCACAGTTACCTCCTCAAGTCCTCACCTCCTAATTACCATCAATTTGGGGGTCAGGGTTTCAACATGTGAATTTTGAAGGGGCACATTCAGACTAGAGCAGTCAGCTACACTACATTGGGTGGATAGGCTGTGTGTGATCCAGGGGAGTTTGAGTAAATGGTCTTAGTTAGGAGTTACAGTTATTTGCTTAGAAGTTACAGTTTTTCCCATTCTAAATGTAGATAGGTTTGGTGGGGAGAGCGACAGAAGAGGAGGGAGCACTTGGGATTCTAGGAATGACCAACAAGAGTCCACTGCTGGGAGAAGTTGGATCATATACTCCTTGAGGGGAGGCTTTGCTGATTTTGTTCTCCACTTCTCCCAGTGGCACATAGTAGGAGCTTAATAAATGTATCATGTTGCCCAAGATCAACAGGAATGGTGAGAAGTGACACCACTAGTTGTGACAACAGCAAAGCTTTAATGTTCTCCAAGGAGAATAGCTCATGGGTTTAAGAATATAAAAAATGGCCCCAACATTAATTTCTACTTTTCTTCCCCACATGCACTATGGACTGGAATGGGCCAAGCATTTGCTTGTTTAAGATTATTTGACGCATTATTTCGGAATTCATATTCAGAGCCTGGGCTTTGTTTCATACTCCTTGTTAAATACAAAATAAGGGATCAGATACTAATTGAAGAGGAAATGCATGGCATAGAGTGGTGGTTCTCAGACTTGATCGTGTGTCAGTTTGAGTGTGAAACGCAGATGGCTGGGCCCCAACCCTGGAGTTTCTGATCCAGTGCATTTAGGGTGGGGCTGAGAATTTGCATTTCCAATAAGTTCCCAGGTGATGCTGATACTGCTCCTTTAAGACCAAACTTTAAGAGCCAATGGAAAAGAGGAAAACACACTTATATTGGAATAAGAAAAACCTGGACTCCTATCTTGCTACGTGATTTTGGTCAGGTCAACTTTGCTTAGCATCACCTTTCTCATCTGCAAAATGGTGATGATATCTACCTCACAGGGCTATTCTGAGGGTTAATTGAAGTGAAGTGAGTAGTGTGGCTGGTCTGTGGTAGTCACTCTCTCCAACGATATAAGATTTTCTTCCCTTACTCCTTTTGTGGGACCCTCATACAATGCAGGGCTTGTTTGAAGGGTTGATATCTGTGTGAACTGAGTTTCTGCTGTATTAATTTCACGTTGCCATTTATATATATCCTGAGGTTTTTGCTAACTATTATTAAACATTTACTGTGTGAATGACATTGTGTGAAATAATTTTTACATTTTATATAACATCAGATATTATTCCTTTTTAACAGATGAGGATAAGTAACTTGCAAGATGAGCCTATAGCTAGTAAGGGGCAGAGCTGAGTATTCAAACCAAGGTCCACTCCACACCAGCATGCTTGACTTCTTTGTTATAATGGTTCCCATGATTCTCTATGAACAGAAAATATCAGATTATCATGCTTTTTTCTTTTTTTGAGATGGAGTTTCACTCTGTCACCCAGGCTGGTATGCAGTGGTGTGATCTCAGCTCACTGCAACCTCTGCCTCCCAGATTTAAGTGACTCTAGTGCGTCAGCCTCCCAAATAACTAAGATTATAGATGTGTGCCACCATGCCCGGCTAATTTTTGTATTTTTAGTTGAGATGGGGGTTTCACCATCTTGCACAGGTTGGTCTTGAACTCCTGACTTCAGGTGATCCTCCCACCTCGGCCTCCCAAAATGCTGGGATTATAGGTGTGAGTCACAGCACCTGGCCTTATGTCCCTTTCTGTAATTACTCACTCACATTGAGGAAATTAAGCAATTATCCTGAGAATGTGAATGAAAGGGAAGGGGATCTGTGTGTATCTTTAAGTCAGGGACTTTCTCTTAACTCTTGTATGGAGAGGAGCTCTTTATTTGTGAAATTAACAAATGAATGGAAAGCTCAGATCAAATGACAACCTCGCCTGCCTTAATAATTACTAGGTTTCCTCTTTAACTGATCAATATAAATTGTCTCATTATTATTCATATCCACCAATTTATACTGGTCCCTGAACAATTGGTGAACACTCTCTTAAGTCTTGCTTGGATCTAGAACCTTTCATGAAAATGATAAGCAGTTGTTACTACCTTCCCTTTCTTGATTAATGTTAGTGATGGAAGAGATCTGAGTTACTGGCAGCATATCCATATGGGTCCATACCAACTTCAGTCCTCACCTCCTCGGAGGAATTCGACTGAGGGGCGCAAAGCAGAAAAAGAGACAGAGGCAAGTTTCAGAGCAGTAGTGGAAGTTTATTAAAAAGGCTTCAGAACAGGAAAGAGAAGAAAGGTCTCTTGGAATAGATCCAAGTGGGCGCCTGAACATCAAAGAGAGAAAAAGAAGACAGAAACAAAACAAAACAAAACAAAGAAACAAAACCAAAAAACAGAAAAGAAGGGCCTTTAACCTTGATCCTATGACTTTCTAGGCTCGCATCTCTCCCATGATTCTTTCCTTAGGGTGGGCTTCCCACCTGAGAAGTGCTTTCCTTACCCTTTGGAATTGAGCACACACAGTCTGTTTTGGGAGTTACATGCATGCCCATCTGAGGCTTTTTCAGGTGGCCTGTGCCCCTGGAATGTAATATTTCGCCGTTTTGTCTCTTGACATGCACGCTCAAGAAGCTGCTTCTCCCTGAGGTCTGCATTCAGTTAACACTTTTAGTGTTAACAGGTGCGGACCATCAGGAGCTTGTCTCTCCCTTTTTGAGAGGCAATGCGATAATTGCCAAACCACCCCACATTTGTAGTGGGTGGGGGAGAAGAGCCCTCTCCTGCCTTGCTCATGCCTAACTACCTCTAACAGATTCACACTCATGGTTTGATTTACTAGAATACTTTGCCAGGAACCCCTTCCATATCAGGACCCATTTTGAATACTCGCAGGCAAAGTTACTCTCAGATGACCTTGAGCCCTTCCATACTTGAATCTCGTGCACCCATGGAGGCAGTTCTTAACTTCTTTTTTTTTTTAAATCAGTTGCTTACCCCATGATCCCTTGCTTCTTCCATAAGAAAGGTCTAGCATTTTTTTTCTTTCAGAAAAGAATATTCCTCTGAGCAAGGAAGGCCACAGGGCTGACCTGTCAGGGTTGGAAGGGTGCAAACAGAATGCTTTGGGCAGGGCTCTGATTTGGCAATCATCCAGAAGATATTCCTTGCCCACTCCTGCTCACTGGCATTCCCGAGGCAGAGTGACTATCCCACGGGACTGGCTGAGAATAGCAATAGGGTATAGTACAAGCAGGTGGGTTACGAATTCTGACAAGGTGGTGGCTTTGTGCTCTTTTTCTTATGTGCCCTGTAGGGCTCTGCTTCCTACCTTGGAGCAGACTGAGTCTCAGTAGGTGTTCCAAGGACAAATTTTAGAAAATAATGGAAAAAATTTGCAAAACTCATTTCCAATAAGTAACATTCAGTCAGGATGTTAATTGTACCAGTGAATTACTCCACATGACTGTTTTGAATGGTCAGCACCTGTTAACTTACCTGTTGTTAAATATTATGGCTATAATATTTAATAGTTAATAATATAAGGTAATATATCAAATATGTTATATTTAATATATTGTTATACTATTAAATATGTTATATTTAATACATTGTTATATAATTGAATATAATGTTATATTTAATATGCTATTACTATAACATATTATGGTAATAGAAATTATTAAAGCAATTTTATTTCGACATGTTGCAAGATCAGTGGGCCAGTGACATGGCATGATTTCCTCATATTGTGCCTGCATTGTATTGCCTGTTTGACATTGGGCAGGCAAGAATGGGTTGGATGGTGGTTACTCTTGAGCAACTGGACTCAGAAGAATGTCTGATGGCAGGACATAGGACATAAAATACACAAAAGGAAAAACTGAGCTCAGACCCCAATCAGAACATGACTCTCCTTCCCTGCATTCTTCTCCCATTTTCTCTCCCACCTCCAGGTCACAGCAGCAATGCAAAGAAGAGGCAGACACACAATACTCAGCTTGGAGAGAAAATCCATTGCCTGGGTAACACATAAGGCAGGCAGCCAGTATTTCAGGGGATATTGGAGAAAAGTAGTTTTCTATTGAAATCAGTTGGTAAAGATAATTCTCAAATTGAACTTTGATTGCATTGCACATGCAGAGACTAAGAATATTTGAAAATAATTGAAAGAACATTGATTCAAAGATATACCCATCTCAGCACAGACTGGCATAGGACAAGCACACTGTGTGGCATAGTATCAGATCATCAGAAGCTGGAAGAAGAGGAACTCAGGCCACATCTGCCTCAAACTCTAGTCTCATCTTGCTAAGCTGCTTGTCCGACCATAACAACCATGCTAGCTCCATGTACTGTGGCAGTGAGTACGGTAGAGATGGAATATTGAACATGGTATTCAGACTAACTGGAGTAAGCAGAGTGACATCCTTTTCTCTTTTTAATAGAAGTGAATGAAAAATGGGAATGAGAACCATTGGCATGTAAATAAAAAGTAAATACATTTATTTCTCAAAAGCAAGACACATTTCCCTAAGAATACAAGAGAAAAAAAGGGCATATCCAAATGTGTACTTTTATACTTAACACTTGTATTCGTATAGATAGGGCAATTAATTGCTCCTGAGTTACAGTCATGTATCACTTAATGATGAGGATATGTTCTAAGAAATGTGTTGTTAGGTGATTTTGTCATTGTGGAAATATCAGAGAGACACAAACCTAGATGGTACAGGCTACTGCACACTCAGGCTATATGGTACAACCTCTTGCTCCTAGGCTACAAACCTGTACAGTATGTTACTGTACTCAATACTGTAGGCAGTTGTAACACATTAGTAAATATTTGTGTGTCTAAACATATCTAACCATAGAAAAGGTACAGTAAAAATACAGTATTACAATCTTAGAAGATCACGGTTGTATTTGGAGTCTGTTGTTGCTTGAAACATTGTTATGTGGTACATGCCAGATGTATTTACTTGGGGGTTTTATCAAATCACATCATGGCTTTTATTTATTTATTTATTTATTTACGGGGTCTCACTGTGTTGCCCAGGCTAAAGTACAGTGGTGTAATCATGTTCACTGCAGCATCAGCTTCCCTGTTTTCAGGTGAGCCTCCTACCTCAGCCACCTGAGTAGCTGGACTATAGGTGCGTGCCACCATACCCAGCTTATTTTTGTATTTTTTTGTAGAGATGGGATTTCACCATGTTGCCTAGGCTTATGGCTTCAATTCTTAATAGCTATTTGGAAGCTAAACACAAAATCATAGTATGTCAAATATTTTTTCAGTTTAATTCAGAATATGTTAATTGGACAGTTATATATCTGGAATTATGTTAGATGCTGGGGTATAAAGATGATAGATAAAAACCACGTCAAAACCCCTTTTAATGATGAAGATAGCTTATTAAGGTGTGTGTGTGTGTGTGTGTATGTGTGTATGTGTATACTTGTGTTAGTTTGTGTGTGTGAATGGAAACAGGAGTGGAAGAAAACTTTTTTTAAAAGAAAGTGTTCAGTTCCCCGATTTTAAAAAGATTAAGAAAAAAAAATGGCCAGACACAGTGGCACACACCTGTAATCCCAGCACTTTGGAAGGCCGAGGTGGGTAGATCATGAGGTCAGAAGATCAAGACCATCCTGGTCAACATGGTTAAACCCCGTTTCTACTAAAATTACAAAAATTAGCTGGGTGTGGTGGTGGGCACCTGTAATCCCAGCTACTCAGGAGGCTGAGGCAGGAGAATTGCTTGAACCTGTGAGGCAGATGTTGCAGTGAGCAGAAATGGCACCACTGCACTCCAGGCTGGTGATAGAGTGAGACTCCATCTCCAAGAAAAAACAAAAACAAAAACAACAACTGAATGATATTGGTGGAGTTTTTTGTAAAGGATAAGTGGAAGGAAGTCACAAAGGATAAACTAATCCCACTCCTGTGCTGTCTTTTCCCCTGGCCCCCAGGACACAGAATCTCCTTGGGAGCACATGCCTCCTGCTGCTCTAACATAGGTGCTTCTGGTACTTGGCCTTAATCCAGAATCCCACAGCCCACTCAGCTGGTCCAGGCAATCCCAGTAGCTCTGTCTGCCTCCAGTGAGACCTGGCTGAGTATTCTTAGATAGTGTTTTCTCTGTCTCTCTTCTTTCCTCTTACCCATGAGCCCAAATGAATCCCAATTCATTTTGGATTTTTTCTTTTTGGCAGGGCAAATGATTTTTAAAATTTCAATAGTTTTGGAGGTACAGGTGGTTTCTGGTTACATGGATAAGTTCTTTAGTGATTTCTTAGATTTTAGTGCATTTGTCGTCTGAGGAGTATACACTGTACTCAATATGTAGTCTTTCATTCCTCACCCTATCCCAATCTTCCCTCCCTCCGAGTCCCCAAAGTCCGTTATATCACTCTTATGTCTTTGCATCCTTATAGCTTAGCTCCTACTTATAAGTGAGAACATATGATATTTGTTTTTTCATTCCTCAGTGCACTTAGAATAATGGCCTCTATCTCCATCTAAGTTATTGCAAAAGACATTATTTTGTTCCTTTTTATGTCTGAGTAGTATTCCATGATGTATATATACATTAAAAAAATCCATTTGTTGGTTGTTGGGCACTTAGGTTGGTTCTGTATCTTTGCAATTGTGCTGCTATAGACATAAACAACACAATTTGCTCTAATGACTTCTTTTCTTTTGAACAGATTTCCTTTGAGTAGTGGAATTGCTGGATCAAATGGTAGTTCTACTTTTAGTTATTTAAGAAATCTCCATCCTGTTTTCCATAGTGATTATACTAATTTAAATTCCCACAAGCAGTGTAAAACGGTTCCATTTTTACCACATCCATGCCAACATCTATTGTTTTTTGACTTTTTAATTATGGCCCTTCTTGCAGATGTAAGGTGGTATCTCACTGTGGTTTTAATTTGCATTTCCCTAATGATTAGTGATGTTGAGCATTTTTTTTCATGTGTTTGTTGGCTGCTTGTATTATCTTCTTTTCAGAAATGTCTCTTCTTGTCCTTTGTCTACTTTTTAATGGAATTATTTGTTTTTCTCTTGCTGATTTGTTTGAGTTCCTTGTAGATTCTAGATACTAGTCTTTTGTTGGATGCATAGTTTGCAAATCTTTTCTCTCATTCTGTGGGTTGTCTTTTTTTTTTTTTTTTTTTCGCTAATGATGTCTTCTGCTGTGCAGAAGCTTTTTAGTTTCAGTAGGTCCCATTTATCCATTTTGGTTTTTGTTGCTTTTGCTTTTGGGTTCTTATTCATGATTTTTTTGCCTAAGCCAATGTCCAGAGGAGTTTGTCCAATGTTATCTTCTAGAATTTTTATGGTTTCAGGTCTTAGATTTAAGCTTTTGATCTATCTTGAGTTAATTTTTGTATAAGATGAAGATGGGTATCCAGTTTCATTCTTCTATATGTGGCTTGCCAGTTTTCCCAGCACTATTTACCGTATAGGGTGTCCTTCCCCCAATTTATAATTTTGAATGCTATGTTGAAGATCAATTGATTGTAAGTATTTGGCTTTATTTCTGAGTTCTCTGTTCTGTTCCATTGGTCTACATGCCTAGTTTTATACCAGTACCATGCTGTTTTGGTAACTATAGCCAGCCTATAGCCTGGTAGTATAATTGGAAGTTGGGTAATGTGATGCCTTCAGATTTGTTCTTTTTGTTTAGTATTGCTTTGGCTATGTGGGCTCTTTTTAGGTTCCACACAGATTTTAGGATTGTTTTTTCTAGTTCTGTGAAGAATGATGATAGTATTTTGATGGGAATTGCATTGACTCTGTAGATTGCTTTGGGCAGTATAATCATTTTCACAATATTAATTCTTCTCATCCATGAGCATGGGGTGTGTTTCCATTTGTTTGTGTCATCTATGATTTTTTTCAGCAGTGTTTTGTAGTTTACCTTGTAGAGATCTTTCACCTCCTTGGTTAAATATATACCTAGGTATTTTATTTTATTTTATTTTCTATAGCTGTTGTAAAAGGGATTAAGTTCTTGATTTGATTCTCAGCTTGGTCATTGTTGGTGTATAGCAGTGCTACTGATGTGTGTACATTGATTTTGTAACCTGAGACTTTACTGAATTCATTTATCAGTTCTAGGAGCTTTTTGGATGAGTCTCTAGAGCTTTCTAGGTATATGGTCATAACATTGGTGAACAGTGACAGTTTGATTTTCTCTTTTCCAATTTGGATGCCTTCATTTCTTTCTCTTGACTGATTGTTCTGTCTATGCCTTTCAGTACTATGTTGAATAGAAGTGGTGAAAGTGGGTATCCTTGTCTTGTTCCAGTTGTTAGGCGAGAGGCTTTCAACTTTTCCCCATTTGGTATGATATTGGCTGTGGGTTTGTCACTTACGGCAGGGGTCCCCAACCCCCAGGCCATGGACCATACTGATCCATGGCTTGTTAGTAACTGGGCCTCAAAGCAGGAGGTGAGTGGCTGGTGAGCGGGCATTACCACCTGAGCTCCACCTCCTGTCAGATCAGTGGCAGCATTAAATTTTCATAGGAGCATGAACCATTTTGTGAACTGCGCATGTGAAGGACCTAGGTTGCGTGATCCTTATGAGAATGTAACTAATGCCTAGTGATCTGACGTGGAACAGTTTCATCCTGAAACCCCACCCTGCTGCACAGTCCATGAAAAAATTGTCTCCCACAAACCAGCCCCTAGTGCCAAAGAGGTTGGCGACCACTGATATATAGCTTTTATTACTTTGAGATAAGTCCTTTCTATGCCTATTTTGTTGAGTTTTTTTTTTTAATCATAAAGCGATGCTGAATTTTATCAAATGCTTTTTCGGGGTCTATTGATATGATCATATGGTTTTTGTTTGTAATTCTATTTATGTGATGTATCACATTATTGACTTGCTTATGTTAAATCATCCCTGCATCCCTGAGATGAAACCTACTTGGTCATGATGTATTATCTTTTTGATGTGCTATTGGATTCAGTTAGCTAGTATTTTGTTGAGGATTTTTGTATCTATGCTCATCGTCAAACCATAGTCTATAGTTTTCTTATTTGTTACATCCTTTCCTGGTTTTGGTATCAGGGTGATATTGGCTTCATGGAATGATTTAGGGAGGATTCCTTCTTTTTATGTCTTTCGGAATAGTTTCAGTAGGATTGGTACCAGTTCTTTGCACATCTGGTAGAATTCAGCTGTGAATCCATTTGGTCCTGGACTTTTTTGTGTTGGCAATTTTAAAATTACTGATTCTATCTTGCTGCTTGATATTGGTCTGTTCGAGTTTTCTATTTCTCCCTGATTTAATCTAGGAAGGTTGTATGTTTCCAGGATTTATCCATTTCCTCTGGATTTTCTTGCTTATGTGTGTAAAAGTGTTTATAATACCCTCGAATTATCTTTTGTATTTCTGTGGTGTTAGTTACAATCTTTCCAGTTTTATTTCTAATTGAGCTTATTTGGATTTTCTCTCTTCCTTTCTTGATTAATATTGCTAATGGTCTATCAATTTTGTTGATTTTTTCAAAGAACTAGTTTTTGTTTTATTCATCTTTTATATCTTTTTTTTGGCTTGTTTCAATTTCATTTAGTTTTGTTCTGATCTCTGTTCTTTCTTTTCTTCTGCTAGGTTCGGGTTTAGTTTGTTCCTGTTTCTCTAGTTCCTTGAGATGTGACATTAAGTTGCCAATTTGTGCTCTTTCAGACTTTTTGATGTAGGCATTTAACACCATGAACTTTCCTCTTAGCACTGCTTTTGCTGTATCTCAGAGGTTTTGGTAAGTTGTATCAGTATTATTCATTTCAAAGAATTTTTAAATTTCCATCTTGATTTCATTGTTGACCCCCAAATCATTCAAGAGCAGATTATTTAATTTCCATGTATTTTTATAATTGTGAAGGTTCCTTTTGGAGTTGATTTCCAGTTTTATTCCACTGTTGTGTCTGAGAAGATACTTGATATAATTTTGATATTCTTAAATTTATTGAGACTTGTTTTGTGGCCTATCACATGGTCTATCTTGGCGAATGTTCCATGTGCTGATGAGAAGCACGTGAGAATGTATATTCTGCAGTTGTTGGGAAGAATGTTCTGTAATATATGTTAAGTCCATTCGTTCTATTGTGTAGTTTAAGTCCATTGTTTCTTTGTTGACTTTCTGTCTTGACCTGTCTAGTGCTGTCAGTGGAGTATTGAAGTCCCCTACTATTATTGTGTTGCAGTCTGTCTCATTTCTTAGGTCTAGTAGTAATTGTTTTGTAAATCTGGGAACTCCAGTGTTAGGTATATATATATATATCTTTAGGACTGTGATATTTTCCTGTTGGACTAATTCTTTTATCATGATATAATGTTTTTCTTTTTCTTTTTTTACTCTATTTTCTTAAAGTCCATTTTGTCTGATTCAAGAATAACTACTCCTGCTTGTTTTTGGTTTCCATTTTTGTGGAATATCTTTTTCCACCCCTTTACCTTAAGTTTATGTGAGTCCTTATGTGTTGAATCTCTTGAAGACAGCAGATACTTGGTTGGTGAATTTTTTTTAACCGTTCTGCCATTCTGTATCTTTTAAGTGGAGCATTTAGACCATTCACATTCAATGTTGGTATGGAGATGGGAGGTACTATTCTATTCATCATGCTAGTTGTTGCCTTAATACCTTGTTTTTTTCACTGTGTTATTGTTTTATGTGAGATTTATGCTTTAAGGAGGTTCTATTCTGGTGCTTATCAAGCTGTTGTTTCAAGATTTAGAAGATTAAGATTAAGATTAAGAAATGCTAAAAGAAGTCTTTTAGCATTTCTTATAGTGCCTGTTTGGTAGTGGCAAATTCCTTCAGCATTTGTTTGCCTGAAAAAGACTTTTATCTTTCCTTCATTTCTGAAGCTTAGTTTTGATGAATGCAAAATTCATGGCTGACAATTATTTTGTTTAAGGAGGCTAAAGATAGGATCCCCAATCTTTTCTGACTTGTAAGGTTTCTGTTGAAAATCTGCCGTTAGTTTGATGGGATTTTCTTTGTAGGTTACTTGATGCTTTTGTTTCACAGCTCTTAAAATTCTTTCTTTCATGTTGACTTCAGATAGTCTGATGACTATGTGCCTTGGTGATTATTTTTTTGCAATGAATTTCCCAGGTGTTCTTTGAGCTTCTCATATTTGGATATCTAGCAAGGCCAGGAGAAGTTTTCTTCAATTATTTCCTCAAATAAGTTTTCTGAACTTTTAGACTTTTCTTCTCCCTCTGGAACGGCAGCTAATCTTAGGTTTGGTCATTTTACAGAATCCCATATTCTTAGAGACTTTGTTCATTTCTTTTGATTCTCTCTTCATTATCTTTGTCTGATTGGGTTAATTAGAAAGCCTTGTCTTTGAGCTCTGAAATTCTTTGTTCTACTTATTCTAGTCTATTGTTGAAACTTTCCACTGCATTTTATATTTCCCTAAGTGTATCTTTCATTTCCAGAAGTTCTGATTATTTTTTATTTTATGATAGCTATCTCTTTGGAAAATTTTTCATTCATAGCCAGCATTTTTTTTTTCATTTCTTTATGTTGGTTTTCACTTTCCTCTGGTATCTCCTTGAGTAGCTTACTAATCAACCTTCTGAATTCCTTATCTGGTTTTTAAAGATTTCATCTTGGTTTGCATCCATTTCTGGGGAGCTAGTGTGATCTTTTAGGGGTACTATGAAACCCTGTTTTGTTATATTATCAGAATTACTTTTCTGGTTCCTTCTCATTTGGGTAGACTATTTCTCAGAAAATTGTTCTTGAATTGGATATTGATTTTACTTTTTTTTTTAATTTCTTTTTTTCCCCCATAAGGATATGACTTTAATATTTATAGTTGATTATGGCCTAGCTTGATTCTTGGTTCTTTTAGGGGTGAAGACTCTCTCTGTATGAGTTCCTTAGTTATAGAGAGTCTTTGTGCTCTGGCTTTCCCAGATGCTGGTTATAGTAGTCATGTACTTGGTTTGTGGGCAAGTTTACTATCTCCCATGGGGTTGGAATGGCAGGGATCTCTTGAAACTTACTATATTTTCCCATGTTGTACACCTCTTTTATTTGTTTAATTTTCCTCCAGTATTTTATTTTGTGAATTGATGATTCAGGCTTCAGGCAAGGTGGAGAGATATCCCTGGGTAGGCACTAGTTGTAGCTAAAGCAGGGGGGTAGATGTAACACCCAATGATGGGAAGAGGTTCCAGTCTTGATGAAGTTGGCTGGGGGAGTTTTCAATTTGATGTGCCTTTGATGTGCTGAGGTTTTATCAGATGAGCTACCTCATCTCCCATGCCAGGGCAGCAAGAAAGCTATCTGTTTTCCAACCTCACTCCTATCCCAGTGTTCCAGCTATTCAGATCAGACAAATTCCTCTTTTCATCTGTAGAAATGTTTATGTTCCAAGTGGAGAAGAGTTGTGACTCTGCCTTTCATGCAAACCTGAATCTGGGGAGTGCTTCTCCTGTGGAGATGTGGTCACCTGAATTGTTCTAGGAAGGCCATCTATAGGTACATCCATGCTGCATTCCTGTGTGAGAAGCCCCAGCTGTGTCTGCAGTAGTGTACTGGGGGGAACAAGAACCCCTTCTCTAAGACCCTTCATGATCACAGAGGCTGCCTGCCTATTGAGGTAGAAGTGTAGACTTTTCCTACTGTGCTTAGCATTGCAACTGGGTCTCTTCTATAAGAAACTCTTCACTAGCAGAAAGATGTGGGACTCAAGGTCTGCTGTTCAGATTTTTTTGTCCCATGGGGTATTCCCTTGATGTGATGCTCTCCCTCTTCCCCTAGGAATGGGACTTTATGAGAGCCAGACTACAGTGATTGCTATTGTTCTTCTAGGTCTAGCCACCCAGTGGGGCTACTGACCCTGGGCTAGTGCTGGGGAATGTCTGCAGGTGAACCAGTGATTCAACCTGACTTCAGGTCTCCCAGCAGTGGGTACTAGCACAAGCTCTGATGGAGGTGACAGGGAAGTGATGCAGACTCTGTGAGATTCCTTGATTGTAGATAGGCTAAGTGTGCTGGCTTTCTTGTATGCTGGTTATAATTTTAGTGAACTTGTCATGTGAACAGACTTAGGCCCTCTGGTTAGCCAGGGTGTCATATGCAGTGGTAATAACTGAGGTCACACAGTTGATTTCTCCTTCCTGGGTGTCAGTTGGCCTCCAGCCAGGAGGTGGCACTTGCAGAAGAGCACCAGCTGCAGTAGTAGCAGTGGGATTTGAGTTTGCCCTAAGCTTTCTAGGGGAAGTATTCTGATTTCTCTTGCAACAGTCAGGGCTATAAAACTCCTGAAGGTTTATGTCCTTTGTGTTACCACATGGCAGGTGGAGGGGCACAACTAGGTGGGGGCAGGGTTAGATGGGTCTGAGCTCTGACTCTCCTTCAGAGGAGCTGTTCCTTTGAGGGTTTTGAGGGTGATTTCAGGCTAGAGGAGTAATGTTCCAGAGGAGACTATATCTGCCTCTGCTGTGCAGAAGAGTTTGCAAAGGGAGTGGAGAGTGGCCAGTGGCAATAAGCCTCACCCAGCTCCCACAGAGTTGGTAAAGCTGATCTAACTCCCACAGTACTCCATTAATAGCAGCAGGTTTAGATTCAGGCAGTCTGCACACAAAGCTGAGACCTGCCCCAGGCTATAAGCTTCCCCACAGAGATAGCAAACTCAGCTTTCAGGCCACACTTCCCCCGCCCACCTGCCCACAAGGCCAGTGCCCAGCTCCTGTGCTCACTTGTGTCTGCAGTGCACTTTCTGCTCCCTGCTGCCTCCCCTCACCACTTGCCACAGTTCTGGTCAAAGGAGTTCTTCCCCACTTGAGATCATACCACAAAATTTAATTGGGAACTTCTTCACTCTGTGACCTCTCCCTGAGCTTATTGGCTGACTTCCCTAATAGCCCCTAAAAGATATGTCAGAAATGGCTTCCCTTGGTTTATGCTGGAGACTGGTAATGCCTGCAAGGCACTTTCTGCTGCCGCTTCCACTTTTATAGTTCATGTTGCTCTCTAAATCCATTCCAGTTCAGGTAGAGTTAAGGCCTTCTCATGTGGTCTAAAATTTCAGATTCTTTGGTAGGGATGTGTACTCTAGAGGCAGACTCACTCCCTCTCACACTCTGAAGACTTATAGTTTTTCACCTGTCTCATGGAATAGGCTGCAACCTGCCACTTCTTTCAAAGAACCTGTGGATTCTTTAGGTTTTCCTCTTAAGTTCCTGCATTGGTTCTTGGGGAAAAAAATTCACAGTGTGAAACTCTACACACTATTCTGTACTTCCAAGTTGGAGATGCATGCTAATACAGCCTCTAGTCTGCCACCTTAGAAAAAAAAAATCCATTTTGGATTAAAAAAACTTTTTAAAGGAAAGAGAATGAAATTTACTAAATTCTAGAAAAGAAAGAACTTTTAAAAGAGACAGAAAAAAGAAAAGAAGAAAGCACTGGAAATCATGCATATCTGAGAAATACAAACTGAACAGTAACTAGATGAGAAAATTGGAGCATTCTCCTGATTTGGTGAGGAATAGCCATGACTACCAAGGTGAGACCATCAGCTATCATATTTGCAGTTGTTTTCTGTGTCAGTTCAGCACTATAGTTTTAAAAGATACTTGAGTGATTTGGGGGTGAACTGAGTCAATAGAAAGCTGTCATTTCAGTTTGACTGTTGCTTTACATCCAAGTCCCTGTCAGCTATTTAGGGTAGCATGAGAATCCCATGCCTTAAAATTCAAGTTTCAGCTAGTTTGTCTCCACAAGGCTTGGGAGACAAACCAAAGCCCTTGGGGTGTGTGTGTGTGTGTGTGTGTGTGTGTGTGTGAGTGTGTGTAACAGTACAAATTCTACAATATTTATCTGTGATGATTTGGGTGAAAATCTCATGCATATTTGCCAATAGTCGTGGTCTCATCACTCCTTGTTGGATATGGGGCATCATTATATAATCTTGTTCACAGCCTTTGGTGTGTTGGATTATGAATTTTAACTCCTCAAAGAATATCTTTGAGGGCAGGATGTAAAGTCCACTGGAAATTACTAGGAAATATGAGGAGCTCTGAGTTCTGTTCTTAATTTTTCCAAAGCGTTGCCCTATGACTAGACCAAGAGATGTCAACGTCTGCTGGTGAACAATCTGTTGGTTTGGGCACTTAAATATTTCTATGGAGTAAATAGAAGTGGTCACATTTACACACATCACCACCAGTCACCAAAGAATCCCAAGGTCCTGAGCCCTATGACAACTTCTTCCTGACCTAAACCCTATTTGAGGACACCCATTTGAGGACATCTGGGAACCCAGGTACCCTAGTGGCTTTCATTAATTCCACAGCATTACTGAGTGTCTAATGGATGCCAGTCCTCATGGGGGCTTCAGGAATGGCTGGGGATAGGGATTAAGCAGTGAAGAAAATGTGCTCCTTGCTATAGACAGGAACAGCAGAAGTCTTAAAGGGTTTTAGATCTCAGTTCTCAGCACATAGAGCAGTGTTTACTTGACAGTAGGCTATCAAGTAATGTTAAAATTGAAAGAGGATCTGACTCTCAGGGTGCACAAAGGTTTGACAATTTTATTTATACATCATTAGATTCTCTCTAGTGTATATCCTTTTTAAAAAAATAAAAACAAAAATCAATCCTGGAATTCTTAGAATCCTAGAATTCTGGGAAACAAACAGAAAATTATCAGGTTGGAGTGATTCTGTTTCATGGCTCTCCATAGATAATTTAAAAGTGAATGGCTCTATGGTTGACCAAGACACAGATGAGTCCCTTAGAGACCAGTGGGGAATGCATATTTAAGGCGTGATGGTGATCAGGCCTGTTCTAAAGTGAGTCATGGTGCTAAACGCTGCACCACAAGCACACGTGATGGAAGTCTATCTTTGAGCCTAGAGTTATTCCAGCCTCCCTTCAACTCTAAACTGCTTTGTAATGAAGAAAACATTCTTAATTTAGAAAACCCCACATTAGGAAGGGATGCCCGTGGTGCCCTCAGAGAAGCCTGCCATGACTCCAGAGGCTGTTAACATGCCTGGTTGCACCCTCTTGGAGACCATATCCTTTTCTCCAGAGCACAGACCTTGCTGTGCATGGAAACAATTACCCAAGTTTTCCTAGGTTTCATCAGTGCAGGGACTGGGTATATTTTTATTCACTACTGAGTGCCTAGCACCTAGTATAATGTCTGGCACAAAGTCAACACTAAGCACATAAATGAACCAGAGCTTCTGTGAATGAACCTACAGTATCTTTCTAGATGTAAGAGTTATAGTATCAAGGGGTCACTCAGAATACCTGCTGTGTTAGCTCTGTTGAGTTGCAATTCTGCTCACTCTTCCCACTATTAAAAGAAAACTAAAGGGGGTATATGTATTTTTGTATGCGTATGTATACACATTTGTATTATATATACATATATGTATATGAGGCATATATACACACATTCATATATTTATATATTTGTATTCATATTCCTGTATGTGTGCATACATCTATATACATACCTATATATATGTATATGGCAAAGTCAGAAAAGCAAACAGCAAATTGAGAGAAATACATGCAGTACAGATGAAAATATATCATATCCTTATTGTACGATAGGGAATATCAAGTAAAATGGAAAGAGAAAGAAAATTTACTATTTCAAAGTTAATAGTAGCCTCTGTGTATAAAATATGGCTGCACGTTGGGATTATCTTGGAAGATTTAAAACATTCTGATGATTAGATCTGACCCCCAGATGTTCTGATTTAATTGGTATGGGGCATGGCCTGGGCATTGAGTTTTCAAGACCTCTCCAGGTGTATTAGTCTGCTTGGGTTGTAATAACAAAATACCACTGTGTGACTTAAGCAACAGAAACTTATTTTCTCACAGTTCTGGAGGATAAAAGCCCAAGACTAAGGTGCTGGCATGTTGGTTTCTGGCGAGGCTGTTTTTCTTGGCTTGCAGGAGGCCGTCTGTGTGCTGTGTGCTCACATGGTCTTTCTTCCATGTGCATGGAGAGACAGAGTTCTGATGTCTCTTCTTCTTCTCAAAAGGACTCTAGTTCTGTTGGATCAGGGCCCCTCCCTTATCATTTTACCTTAATTACCTCTTTAAAGGCATTATTTCCAAATGCAGTCACACTGGGTGTTAGGGTTTCAACATACGAATTTTAGGAGGACACAATTCAGTCCATAACACCAGGTAATTCCAATGTGGAGCTAACACAGCAAAGCATTGGTCTAGGGGCAAACAGCAAATAATTTTGAGATTTTGTTACTTCTGTGAGAAACCACTCTGAATCTAAGGAAACTTGTAACCTCTTGCCCTAGAAGAAGTGCTCCAGGGAAGCAGAACCTTTCCTTGTGATTTGACAGAAGACTGCTGTGGAGAGGGACCTTTTGATACCTACTTTTCTGATAGTCAAACTTCTAGTGGATTGAGATGATCTCAATGAAGGTCACAAGCATGAAAAGGTACCAAAGGATCCCAAGAAGAATCTTTAGTGAGAGAAGAGGGAGTCTGCTAATCTAGGCCCAGTGTGAGGCAATGTTCATAGCAGCAATTATAAAAACAGTGGCTGATTGCCCCAGGACTCTTTTACTCGAAGTAATTTTGTTGGTCTGGCTCAACATGTTCAGCTTGAAAGTGGGTGGCATTCAGTGATGGATAGTCCCATTATGGTGACATGGCTGGGAGAGCATCAATTCTCTAATGGAAAGATGAATAGCAGTTTGGCAACAAACAGTAGATGTGCATCCTTCTTCTAGCTCGGGTATGACCTCCTTGAGGACAATGACTGTGCTTGGCTGCACAGTTTCAACTTTCTTTGAAGAAGTGATTAATGATTGGTTTGCTGCACTGTTCTCAGCTGAGGCTTGGCCTTAGATGCTCAGTTTCCCTGTCTCCAAATTATTTTCTTGGACTTGTGAGTGATAAGTCATTGGAATGGAGGTAAGTCTTCATACACAAGTACCTTCTATGTTCTGAAAGAGAAAGGTAAGAGGTGCCTCAGGCTTGGTGTTCAGCTTCTGGGACCCTTTGAGCCATGGGGACAGAAGTTGCTGGCACTGGCCTTAGAAGACAGAATTTAATCCAGGTCTCAGCCGTCCTTGAAGTCTTTTGCATGCTCTTAGTGAGTCTGAATGAGCATCACTTCAGATGTGGTGAGAAGCTTACATGGAAACTATTACATCAAAACATTTCATTTAGTCGGGGGACTGTTTGGGAAAATCCTAATTTTTTTTTGAAGGAACAAAGAGAAGTTGATGAAAAGATTTGAGGTTATAATGACCAAAGTCTCCACTGCCTTCCTTCCCTCCCCTCCCTTTCTTCCAAAATGAGAGAAAAGAAATAAAGCTAGAGAAATATCTTGAATATAATAAGTCTGAAAGGCCAGGCTTTTAGCGAGGATAGTGTGTCATTGTAATACCTTTTAATTATAGCTGTATAATTATAAATAGGAAAGAAATTAAAAGATGAAAATGTGGTTTGTAATGAAATTACCATAAATACCATGGCAAACTTTAAAGTCGTCTTGAAAATTCATAATATAAAAACATGAATGTGGAGGTTAATTTCTCCCAAAACTAGAAATTAAAATTTTGTGGATTCGTGGTCTTCCTTGTTAGCTTGGTATTTCCTCCTGAATACACTTAAGCACTGTTAGTCATGCAGACATAAACAGACCTTTAAAGCTGGAGTCCTGGTTGGCAGCCCTTATGTTCTCCAGGCCACTTGGGCAAACTAACATAGAAATGACTCAGGTTCTGAAGACAAATGATGGAAACATGAAAAGAAAGCTAGTCCAGTTGCCTGGACGTTTTTGATTACTTCTCTGTTTGGAAGTAGGCATGTGTTTTGTTTGTGATGCACAAGTTTATCTAGCCCTCTTTATTTAAAAGCACACTTTACTTCCCATTGAACTGACACATTTTCATGATTGAGGATGGGGGATCATAATTGCAAATTACTACATTGGTCCTGAGGCCAAAACTCAAGGTAGTAGATTGGAGCACTTAGACAAGTTACATCATCCTTTAGTGACTTCGTGTTTACCACAGGCTTGCTCCTGTTTGTTGGAATACTGCTCATCTGGTCAACATCACGAGGTCAACTTCCTAAGCCTGTTCCTTAGCTGCACACCACTAAGATATCTTGAAAATGTGAAACCTTGATCTGAAAAGAGATCGAATAAATGAGTCTGGCTCACTCTCTTTGCAAACCTTTCTCCGACATTGTGAAAATGCTTAACACATGTCCTAGTGATGGTAAATTGTGCCCCCTTTTTGCACATGAAAGATACTTTTTTCTTTCTCTGAACCAAGAACAATTATTTTGCCATTAAAAAAAATACCACTGGCTGGCTGAGCGCGGTGGCTCACACCTGTAATCCCAGCACTTTGGGAGGCCAAGGCAGGCAGATCATGAGGTCAGGAGTATGAGACCAGCCTAACCAACATGGTAAAACCCTGTCTCTACTAAAAATACAAAAATTGGTTGGGCATGTTGGTGCACACCTGTAATCTCAGCTACTCAGGAGGCTGAGGCAGGAGAATCACTTAAACCTGGGAGGTGGAGGTTTAGATAGGTTTAGTCCTATCTAAGATTAAAGATAGAACAGCAAAGTAAATTTGAGGATGCCAGATAGAAAAAGATATTGAGGAAAAAAAAGAGGCAAATTGGAGAAGACCTTGTATGCTGGACATTTTTTTAAAAAAATGTAGATAAGGAGACCCGTGGACGGTGTTTAGGCAAGGAAGTGACATGAAAAAAGTGGTATTTTGGGATAAATTGAAAGAGAGTAAGTAGGATGGTGGTCACTGCCTACCCTGTGGATTCTGTGGGAGCTGGAACGCAGTGGCAACTGCCTGGCCTTAGCGAGATTCTGTGGGAGCCCAGCTGTTGGGAATGACTAATGAGGCGGAGCAGAAGGTCTGGCTACTGAGAATTCTCTCCTCCCTCTTCTCACTGCCTCCACCCAGTAGGCCAGGAGATTTTAAGTGAGAGATGTAGCTCTCTAAGCAGAGCCGTACCCCAGGTGGAAGAAAAGGGGGTTCTTGGACGGCAGAGGCACCTGGCTGGGGATGTTTGCAGCTGTGTGTCATAGTGGAGGTGAAGTTTGAAATGGCCTAGAGGGATTGGTCTCATTTCTCCATGCCCCTTTTTAACCTCTGAGGAAAGAGTGTTCTACCAGAGCTCAGGGAGCTGCTACTATACCTGGGATGGAGTTGATGAGTTCACCCTCACTGGGGTCACTCCTGGGACCATGGAGCCATTGTCCACCAGTGCCACTGAAACCACAGGGCTGCCACAGAGCAGGAGCCACCTACTTCTGCTGCTGCGGCTGAGGTACTGTCAGAAACAATGGCCTGACCTTGTTTCTACTTGCCAGTCAGGTGCAGTTCCCCAGATTGGCAGAACCAAATTTAACTTTAGCTGTCAAGGAAGTCAGGAGAGTGTGGCTTCCTGCTCGCCTATCTTCCAGAGGAGAATATAGGAGAGTGAATATGGGGCTAAGGGCCAACAGACAAATATCTGGCCTCGGAGCTAAGGGTGTATAAAAAAACTAGAAAAGTTAATTCCTGTCCAAATAAGGGGAACAAAGAGAGAAGACAAGGAAGGCACACCCATTATAATCTACAACAAAAACTGACAATACCAATGTGACCAATACCAACATGACTAACTAGAGCAAGTGTAAGATACCACTTTATGGACATCAGAATAGCAAATATTATACAACTGAATAATTCCAAGTGTTGGCAAGAATTTAGGAAAAAAAGGAACACTCATGCATGTGAGAGTTAACTGGTACAGGCATAATCTATCAATACCTAGAGAAACCAAGGATGTGTTTATATCCTGTATGATCCATCCAACCAACTCCTGGGAATATATACCAGGGAAGTGCCTGCAACATATCCATAAAGGGCCATAATCAATTATGTCCCCTGTTTCTTTCTATGTGGTAGCAGACAGGTAGATGAGAAATTAGGTATCTATCACTAGGAAGTTGAATAAACAAAATTTGATGGGGTACATACTATGGAATATACACCAGGTATATAGGAATATTATGGATACACAAAAACATAGTGATAAGTGAAAATACAGATGATCCCCAGCATACAATGTTTTGACTTAGATGTTTTGACTTTTTGATGATTGGAAATTGATATACATTTAGTAGAAATCATACTTCCAGTACTAATATAATCATTGTGTTTTTTGCTTTCAGTACAGTATTCAGTAAAGTATATGAGCTGTTCAGCACTTTGTTATATAATGTGATAGATGATTCTGCCCAACTGTGGGCTAATGTAAGTGTTCTCGGCTAAGTTGTGATGTTCACTAGGTTAGGTATAATAAATGCATTTTCAACTCACAGTAGTTTCAACAGTAACAGGTTTATCAGGATGTAGCCCCATCATAAGTCAAGGAACATCTGTAATGAGAAGTAGAATGAGACTTTTAGCACAATTTATTAAGAAAAATAACATACAAACACAAAATCACTACATGGCTTTTAAGAATAGTGCAGTGGGTTGAATGGTATGTCCACATCCCCAACAGATATATCCACATTCCCAAATTTGTGAATGTGATTTTTTGGGTAAAAGGGGTCCTTGCAGATGTAATTAAGTAAGAATCTCAAGATGAGATGATCCTGGATTATCTAGGCTGACTTTAAAATCCAATGGCAAATGTTATTATAAGAGACACAAAATAGAGGGAGAGGAATGTGTGAAGACAGAGATTGGAGTGATTTATGGATTGAATGTACACAGCAAATATACAAATGTATACAGAAAACAGGCTTTTGGCTAGGATTAGCTTTATGGCACAGATAAACTTATAAACTATATTCTTTATAAGTCACAAGCCAAGAAACACATGGAAACACCAGAAGCTGAAAGAGTCAAGGAATGGAATCTCCCCTAGAGCCTCTGGAGGTTGTATGACCCTGTCAACACCTTGATTTTGAGACTTCTGCCTTCCAGAGCTATGAGAAAATAAATTTCTATGGCTTTAAATCACCAAGTTTGAGAACATTTGTTACAGCAGCCACAGGAAGCTAATGCAGATAGCTGTCCAAGAACATATACATTGGCACACATTAGAGTAAGTGTCTATGATGACGAAGGTTAGGGGAGTGGGGCAGATGAACACAGGTAAAAATAAATGAGAAAATAAGTCTTGCACAAATTAATGAGACAGCGTGCCACAACTGAGGTATATGATCAACTCTATGTACCTGAGGTTTTAAAAATGTAATTTCCTGTTTCAATTGACCATTTCCTTTGAATTCTAGAAGGGTTGTATATTTTCTATCTTTGATAATTGGGTTTTTTTCTTTTCTTATTTATTTATTTTTATTTATTTTTTTATTGTACTTTAGGTTCTGGGGTACATGTGCAGATCATGCAGGATTGTTGCATAGGTACACATATGGCAATGTGGTTTGCTGCCTCCATCCCCCCATCACCTACATCTGGCATTTCTCCCCATGTTATCCCTCCTTGACCTCCCCACCCCATCACTGTTCCTCCCTTGGGCCCCCCAACAGACCCCAGTGTGTGATGCTCCCCTCCCTGTGTCCATGTGTTCTCATTGTTCATCACCCGCCTATGAGTGAGAACATGCGGTATTTGATTTTCTGTTCTTGTGTCAGTTTGCTGAGAATGATGGTTTCCAGATTCATCCATGTCCCTACTAATGGCTGCATAGTATTCCATGGTGTATATGTGCCACATTTTCCTTGCCCAGTCTATCATCGATGGGCATTTGGGTTGGTTCCAGGTCTTTGCTATTGTAAACAGTGCCACTATGAATATACGTGTGCATGTGTCTTTATAATAGGATGAATTATAATCCTTTGGGTATATACCCAGTAATGGGATTGCTGGGTCAAATAGAATTTCTATTTCTAGGTCCTTGAGGAAACTCCACACTGTCTTCCACAATGGTTGAACTAGTTTACACTCCCACCAACAGTGTAAAAGTGTTCCCATTTCTCCACATCCTCTCCAGCATCTGTCATCTCCAGATTTTTTAATGATCACCATTCTAACTGGTGTGAGGTAGTATCTCAATGTGGTTTTGATTTGCATTTCTCTAACAATCAGTGAGGATGAGCATTTTTTCATATGTTTTTTGGCCTCATATATGTCTTCTTTTGAAAAGTATCTGTTGATATCCTTCGCCCACTTTTGGATGGGTTTGTTTTTTTCTTGTAAATCTGTTTTAGTTATTTGTAGGTTCTGGATATTAGGCCTTTGTCAGATGGGTAGATTGCAAAAAATTTTTCCCATTCTGTTGGTTGCCAGTTCACTCTAATGATTGTTTCTTTTGCTGTACAGAAGCTCTGGAGTTTAATTAGGTCCCATTTGTCTATTTTGGCTTTTGTTGCCAATGATTTTGGTGTTTTAGTCATGAAGTCTTGCCTATGCCTGTGTCTTGAATGGTTTTGCCTAGGTTTTCTTTTAGGGTTTTTATGGTGTTAGGTCTTATGTTTAAGTCTTTAATCCATCTGGAGTTAATTTTAGTGTAAAGTGTCAGGAAGGGGTCCAGTTTCTGCTTTCTGCACATGGCTAGCCAGTTTTCCCAACGCCATTTATTAAACAGGGAATCCTTTCCCCATTGCTTGTTTTTGTCAGGTTTGTCAAATATCAGATGGTTGCAGATGTGTGGCATTGCCTCCAGGGCCTCTGTTCTGTTCCATTGGTCTATATCTTTGTTCTTCTGTTTTGGTACCAGTACCATGCTGTTTTCATTACTGTGGCCTTGTAGTATAGTTTGAAATCAGGTAGCGTGATGCCTCCGGCTTTTTTCTTTTTGCTTAGGATTGTCTTGGCTATGTGGGCTCTCTTTTGATTCCATATGAAGTTTAAGGTGGTTTTTTCCAGTTCTGTGAAGAAAGTTATTGGTAGCTTGATGGGGATAGCATTGAATCTATAAATTACTTTGGGCAGTATGGCCATTTTCACAATATTGATTATTCCTAACCATGAGCATAGAATGTTTCTCCATCTGTTTGTGTCGTCTCTTATTTCCTTGAGCAGTGGTTTGTAGTTCTCCTTGAAGAGGACCTTTACATCATTTGTTAGTTGTATTCCTAGGTATTTTATTCTCTTTGTAGCAATTGTGAATGGGAGTTTGTTCACGATTTGGCTCTCTGTTAATCTGTTATTGGTGTATAGAAATGCTTGTGATTTCTGAGCATTGATTTTGTATCCTGAGACTTTCCTGAAGTTGCTTATCAGTTTAAGGAGATTTTGGGCTGAGATGATTGGGTCTTCTAGATATACAATCATGTCGTCTGCAAATAGAGACAATTTGACTTCCTCTTCTCCTAATTGAATACCCTTTATTTTTTTTTTCTTGCCTAATTGTTCTGGCTAGAACTTCCAATACTATATTGAATAGGAGAGGTGAGAGAGGGCATCGTTGTCTAGTGCCAGATTTCAAAGGGAATACTTCCAGTTTTTGCCCACTCAGTATGATATTGGCTGTAGGTTTGTTGTAAATAGCTTTTATTGTTTTATGTTCCTTCGATATGTTGTTTATTGAGAGTTTTTAGCATAAAGCACTGTCGAATTTTGTCAAAGGCCTTCTCTGCATCTATTGAGATAATCATGTGATTTTTGTCTTTGGTTCTGTTTATGTGGTGGATTACGTTTATGGACTTGCGTATGTTGAACCAGCCTGGCATCCCCAGAATGAAGCCTGCTTGATCATGATGGATAAGCTTTTTGATAAGCAATTGGGTTGCCAGTATTTTATTGAAGATTTATGTATCTATGTTCATCATGGATATTGGCCTGAAGTATTCTTTTTTTGTTGAGTCTCTGCCGGGTTTTGGTATCAGGATGATGTTGGTCTCATAAAATGATTTGGGAAGGATTCTCTCTTTTTGCATTGTTTGGAATAGTTTCAGAAGGAATGGTACCAGCTCCACTTTGTACATCTGGTAGAATTCAGATGTGAACCAGTCTCAACCTGGACTTTTTTTGGTTGGTAGGCTATTAATTGCTGCCTCAACTTCAGCCCTCGTTATTGGTCTATTCAAGGTTTTCAATTTCTTCCTGGTTTAGTCTTGGGAGGGTGCAAGTGTTTCTTCCAGGTTTACTGGTTTATGTGAATAGAGTTGTTTGTAGTAATCTCTGATTGTAGTTTGTATTTTTGTAGAATCAGTGGTGATATCCCCTTTATCATTTCTTTATTGCATCTATTTGATTCTTCTCCCATTTCTTTTTTATTAATCTGGCTAGTGGTCTATTTGTTGATCTTTTCAAAAAACAAGCTCCTGGTTTTATTGATTTTTTTGAAGGGTTTTTGTGTCTTTGTCTCCTTTAGTTCTGCTCTGATCTTAGTTATTTCTTGTCTTCTGCTAGCTTTTGAGTTTTTTTTGATCTTGCTCCTCTAGCTCTTTCAATTTTGATGATAGGGTGTCAATTTTAGATCTTTCCTCACTTCTCATGTGGGCATTTATTGCTATAAATTTCCCTCTAGACACTACTTTAAATGTGTCCCAGAGATTCTGGTACATTGTGTCTTTGTTCTTGTTGGTGTCAAAGAACATCTTTATTTCTGCCTTCATTTCATTGTTTATCCAGTTGACATTTAGGAGCCAGTTGTTCAGTTTACATGAAGTTGTGCGGTTCTGAGTTAGTTTCTTAATTCTGAGTTCTAATTTGATTGCCCTGTGGTCTGAGAGACTGTTTGTTATGATTTCCATTCTTTTACATTTGCTGAGGAGTGATTTACTTCCAATTATAGAGTAGGTGCAATGTGGTGCTGAGAAGAATGTATATTCTGTGGATTTGGGGTGGAGATTTCTGTAGATATCTATTAGGTCTACTTGATCCAGATCTGAGTTCAAGTCCTGGATATCCTTGTTGTTTTTCTGTCTCATTGATCTGTCTACTATTGACAGTGGAGTGTTAAAGTCTCCCACTGTTATTGTGTGGGAGTCTAAGTCTCTTTGTAGGTCATTAAGAACTTGCTTTATGTATCTGGGTGCTCTGTATTGGGTGCGTATATATTTAGGATCGTTAGCTCTTCTTGATGCATTGATCTTTTTACCATTATGTAATGCCCTTCTTTGTCTCTTTTGGTCTTTGTTGGTTTAAAGTCCATTTTATCAGAGACTAGGATTGCAACTCCTGCTTTTTTTTGTTCTCCATTTGCTTGGTAAATCTTCCTTCATCCCTTTATTTTGAGCCTATGTGTGTCCTTGCACATGAGATGGGTTTCCTGAATACAGCTCACGGTTGTTGACTTTTTATCCAATTTGCCAGTCTGTGTCTTTTGATTGGGGCATTTAGCCCATTTACATTTAAGGTTAATATAGTTATGTGTAAATTTGATCCTGCCATTTTGATGCTAGCTGGATGTTTTGCCTGTTAGTTGATGCATTTTTTCATTGTGTCGATGGTCTTTACCATTTGGTATGTTTTTGGAGTGGCTGGTACTGGTTTTTCCTTTCCTTGTTTAGTGCTTCTTTCAGGAGCTCTTTTAAAGCAGGCCTGGTCGTGACGAAATCTCTCAGCAACTGCTTGTCCATGAAGGATTTTCCTTCTCTTTTGCTTATAAAGCTTAGTTTGGCTGGATATGAAATTCTAGGTTGAAAGTTCTTTTCTTTAAGGATGTTAAATATTGTCCCCCACTCTCTTCTGGCTTGTAGGGTTTCTGCCAGAGATCTGCTGTGAGTCTGATGGGCTTCCCTTTGTGGGTGACCCGACCTTTCTCTCTGGCTGTCCTTAGCATTTTTTCCTTAATTTCAACCCTGGTGAATCTGATGATTGTGTGCCTTGGGGTTGCTCTTCTTGAGGAATATCTTTGTGGTGTTCTCTATATTTCCTGGACTTGAATGGTGGCCTGGCTTGCTAGGCTGGGGAAATTCTCCTGGATAATATCCTGAAGAGTGTTTTCCAGCTTGGATTCATTCTCTCTGTCACATTCATTCATGTACACCTATCAAACGTAGATTAGGTCTTTTCACATAATCCCATATTTCTTGGAGGCTTTGTTCATTTCTTCTCACTCTTTTTTCTCTAATCTTGCCTTCTCATTTTATATCATTGAGTTCATCTTAAATATCTGATATCCTTTCTTCTGCTTGGTCAATTCAGCTATTGAAACTTGTGTATGCTTCGTGAAGTTTTTGTGCTGTGTTTTTCAGCTCCACCAAGTCATTTATAGTCTTCTCTAAGCTGTTTATTCAGTTAGCATCTCATCTAACCTTTTTTCTAGGTTCTTAGTTTCTTTGTATTGGGTTAGCACATGTTCTTTGAGCTCTGAGAAGTTTGTTATTACCCACCTTCTGAAGGCTGTTTCTGTCAGTTCATCAGATTCATTCTCCATCCATCTTCGATCCCTAGCTGGTAAAGAGTTGTGATCCTTTGGAGGAGGAGAGGCGTTCTGGTTTTTGGTGTTTTCATCCTTTTTGTGCTGTTTTTTTCCCCATCTTAGTGGCTTTATCTACCTGTGACTTTTGGATGGGGTCTCTAAGTGGACGTCCATTTTGTTGATGATGAAATTCTTTCTTTCTGTTTCTTAGTTTTCGTTTTAACAGTCAGGCCCCTCTGCTGAAGGACTGCTGGAGGTCCACTCCCAACCCTGCTTGCCTGGGGATCACTTGCAGGGGCTGTAGAACATTAGGGGTTGCTGCCGGTTTCTTCCCCTGTTATCTTCGTCCCAGAAGGGTACCTGCTAGATGTTGGCCCGAGCTCTCCTTTATGAAGTGTCTCTTTGGGTATACGGGGGTCGGGGAGCTGCTTGAGGAGACAGTTTGTCCCTTATAGGAGCTCAAGTGCTGTGCTGGGAGCTCCATTGTTCTGAGCAGAGATGCTGAGCAGGTACTTTTAAGTCTGCTGCAGTGGAACTCATAACTGCCTCTTTTCCCAGGTGCTCTGTCCTAGGAAGGTCAGCTTTATTTACAAGTTCCTCACATGCTGCTGCCTTTTTTCATAGATGCCCCACCCCACACAGTCTGCCAGCAGAGGTGTTGCTGAGCTGCTGCAGGCTCTGCCCAGCTGCTGTGTGATCTGCTTTGGTAGTGGAGGACTGCCTTGGCAGTGGTGGTCACCCTTCTCCCCACTGAGCTGGACCATCCTGGGTCCAGCTGCACTTGCTGCGAAACTCTCAATACAGAGCGTTTCAGATTGCTTGTTCTGTGGGGGTGGTACCCACCGAGCCAGATCGCCTGGCTCCCTGTCTCTGCCCCCTCCCTTTCAGTTGAATGGGTGGCTCTGTCTCCTGGGCATTCCAGGCACCTGTTGAAATGGCCGCCTAGATTTGTGTGAGTTTCTGTGCTCCAACCTGGCACTGGCTGAAACCGTCGTGCTGAAAACTCATGGTACTTTTCAGCCTGGGAATCTCTGGTCTGTGGGCAGTGAAAATTTGTTTGGAAATGTTGTGGGCACTCACCCTCTGCATTGTTTCTGCTGGGAACTGCATTCCGGAATTGTTCCTATTTGGCCATCTTGGATCCTCGCCCGCCAGCATTTTTTATTTTCAAAGAATTATTTGGTTATGGACTGTATATTTGTCCATAATGTTTCCTGATTTTTATGATAATTGTTTTAAATAATATTTTCATTATTGGATGAGCTCTTCACATTACATAAGACTATTAGTTATAAATATATTAGCATATATATAAGCTACAAATATATATTACATGTCACATTAGCTACAAATGTACAGTTTTAAGTCTGTTGCTTAGGTTTTTCCTTCCAGGTGATATATTTTTGACCTACACAAGTCTGGAATTGTTATGTAGTTAAATGTGTAACAGAGTGCTCTTTATAAGTTTACCTGTGCCATAAAGCAAATCTTAGGCAAAAGTCTGCTTTCTGTATACACTTATATTCTTATCTGTGTACATTTAATCTATAAATCACAGAAAAAGCAATTTAGCGGAGAAGGAAGTGATTGGTCTTGATTTGAAATCTTCTCAAATAAAATCTCTGCAAAAAATATTGGCTCTAAGAAGCTGTTAGCATTTATGGTGCAAATTCATTTTTATGTTTCATTCTTTATTCATTCATACCCTTTAATAAAAGGTAAATTTGAGAACTTCTTTGGGCAAATACTATTGATATAGATAAGATAATAAAATAAGGACATAGGCAATGATGGCCCATGGCCTTCAACTTTAACAATGAAGGTAATTCAAATGTGGGTTCCCTAGAACATGAATTTTTGTTGGTTTACAATTTTTATTTCCTATAATTCTGCTCAGCCTTAAGAATTGAGACTCCACTTCCATGTTCTTTTCTGACTAGTTCCTGATGGTTCTGAATTGGTTTCCTGTGGCTGCTGCAACAAGTTACCACAAACTTCATGGCTTAAAATAACGCGAATTTATTATATTACAGTTCTGGAGGTCAGGACCATGAAATCAGTTTCACTGGGCTAAAGTTACAGTGTCAGCAGGCCTGGTTCCTTCTGGAGACTCTTGGGAGAAACCGCTTTCTTGCCTTTGTCACTGTCTAGCAGCTGCTTGTATTCCTTGGCTTGCGACCCTTTCCTCCATCCTCAAAGTGTATCACTCTGATCTCTGCTTCCATCATATCTCCTCCTCTGACTCTAAGTCCTCTTGTTCTGCTCTCAAGAGGACCTTGTGATTACATTAGGCCCACCCAGATGATCCAGGATACTCTCCCTATCTCAGCATCCTTAACTTAATCACATCTTCCTATCCTTTTTGCTAAGTATGATAACATTTACAAGTCTAGGGATCAGGACAGGGACACATTTGGGGGCTGCTATTCATCTTACCATAGCTCCTGACCACAGTGAGGCATACATTCTGAATTTCAATGCCACAACACTGAAGGACCTAGATTTGCCCTGTTGCAGTGAGCATTCCTGTGGTATGTCTGGGATGAGTACTGGGGCTGCTGTGGGCCCACCAAACCACAGGTTCCTCAAGACCTGTCATGTTGGGTCACACTATAGAATTAATGTTCCTCCTGGAGTTCTTTTCCTGTTTATACCCCCAGGTCCACAGCTGGCCTAACCTTGGCAGCCTCTTACTCTGATGGGCTGCATGGTGTCACCCCATTATCAGCCAAAAAGGCCAGGGGACTGGCTATGTGTCAAAATGATGCCTCTGCTGACCGCAGTGGATGGGACCTCTGGATTTGGGCATCAACTGTTTTGCAGCCCACATTCTTCTCTGCCCTTGGTCACATTATGGTTGCAGTATTATTACTGTTGGCCATTCCTTCTTGAGGACCAGGGTCACAGCCTGCCCCATCCTACTTTGTCCTGGCTCTCCCGTCATTGTGTCATCCTCTTAATGTCCCATCTTTCCCTGAGGCCAAGTCTAGGTCAGTAGTGACAGTTTGCAACAAAACTATGCACGCTGTCCTGGGAAATCTCTCCGAAACAGGTTTATAGATCTCTAAAGCTGTAGCATAAGGTTACAGTAAGCCCACCTGGGGTCTGCAGAGGTTGGATAGCCGTGACCGGAGATTGCTTTGGCTAACTGCACACTGGATCTTCTACACTGTTCCCTCTTTCCCTTTAGGACCTGTCCTCACTCTGAGTATTAGGTAGCCATTTCTGTATAACAGATTACCCCCAGTAGCAGTTTAAAACAAACATTATCTCACAGCTTTGGTGGGTTAGGAATCTACCTGTTCTGGCTATGACTTCCTGTTCTTCACAAACCTACAGTTAAGGTATTGGCCAGGGCTGGCATCATTTCAAGGTTCAACTGGGATTGGATCTGCTCCCAACCTCACTCATATGGCTGTTGGCAGGCTCAAGTGCTCACTGGCTGGGGACACCGGTTCCTTGATGGGCCTCTCTATAGAGCTATTCACAATATGGCAGCTTGTCTTCTGCAGAATGAGGGGCGGTGGCGGGGGTTGGGGAGGGAGAGAGAGAGACACAGAGAGAAAGACAAAGACAGAAGTCATGATCTTTTTAATTACCTAATCTGGGAAGCGATTCTGCTTCTGCCTATTTCTATTTGCTAGAAGCTAGTCACTAAATCCAGCCCACACTCAAGGGGGATGGGATTACACAGGGAGTGAGTACCAGAAAGCAGGGATCCCTGGAGGCCAGCTTAGTGGTTGCCTGAAACATCCTGAGAGGAAGTTAGAGAGAGAATATCATCTACCAGAAGCGAGCAGAGTCCACGTGAGTTGAGAGGGGCCATAGGGACCCTGAAGATAAGGTGTGTCCTGAGCACAGTTTCCTGGGACCTTGGTGGCTGTGAGCACTGACACATACCTCCATGTACATTGCTCCCTTTCGGCCTGGGCTGCTCTCTGAGCTCTATTTTATTCCTCTGAAGCATGTGATGCATTTGTTTTAGCAGAGTATTATGCTGGAACAATTCTGATGATAAGCTCTGCCTCGCCTTCTGTGTTCTTACCTCAGTTCAATTATTTAAGCCTTTGCTGCCCTGCTTTGAGCTGAGTGGGTGTGTTTTAGGACTCAGTCAGGGACTTCTGCAGGATTCTTATAAATTTTGGGGAGCCTCCTCTCTGGATTCTTCTCTCTTCTGCTAGATTCCCTTCTCCCTCGTTGGCAGTTGGCTGTGGTTACTCATGTGCCTTTCTCTGTAGCCCCTCGTGGAAAAGGTAGCAGGCTTTCTGTCAGAATTTTAGCTGCACACATTGGCCACTTGATGACTATGGCCAACCCTCAAGCGAAAGCTGCCAAAACCAAACCAAACCACCCAGCAGCAACAACAACAAAAGGGAAACTCATCCCCATGCTGCCCACTTTTCCACATTTTGAATTTTGTCTCCTTCACAAACAGTCTGCTGTTGTTTACATTCCCAAATCCTCGGTACTTTTAAGATATTTAATCCAGGGTTTACAGGAGTTATCGGTGGGCAGGTTGTTCTGTAGGCATTTTACACCGCCATACTAGAAGTAAAACTACATTACTTAAAATGCATTGGGTTGGCTGGGTGCAGTGGCTCACGCCTATAATCCCACCACTCCCGGAGGCTGAGGAGGGCGGATCACCTGACGTCAGGAGTACGAAACCAGCCTAGCCAATGTGGTGAAACCCCATCTCTACTAAAAATACAAAAATTACTTGGGCATGGTGGTGCATGCCTGTAATCCCAGCTATTCAGGAGGCTAAGTCAGGAGAATTGCTTGAGTCTGGGAGGCAGAGATTGCAGTGAGCCGAGATTGTGCCGTTCCACTCCAGCTTGGGTGATGAGTGAGATTCCAGCTAAAAAAAAAATGCATTGGGTTGATGTTTGAAAATATATTACAGTGGATGGGAAAGGGATTAAAACACCTGGGAATCACTGAGTCAAAACAACTCATTTGGGCATGCATAAAATGTAATCTCATTTTTTTTAACCTGAGCTAGAAAGAATATAGACTGCAGAGTTTGTTGGATCCATTTTAAATTCCAGTTCTACCACCTACCAGCAGAGTGACCTCATGTTTAGTTTCCTCATTTCTAAAAATCTGGTAACAATACATAACTCTTTGTGTTGTATTGGGATTGACTAAAACAATATATAAATGCTCTTCAATTTATGATGGGGTTACATGCTGATAAACTGATCATAAGTGGAAAATATCATAAGTTGAAAATGTATTTAATATACCTAACCTTCTGAATGTTGCACCTTAGCCTGAACTTACCTTAATCTTGCTCAGAACATTTTCACTAGCCTACAGTTGGGCAAAATCATTAGAGCAACACAAAGACTGCTCTAATAAGGTGTTGAATTGCTCATGTAATTTATTGAATACTATACTGAAAGTGAAAACAGAATGGTTGTATGGGTACTTGAAGTATGGTTTCTACTAAATGTGCATCACTTTTGTATCATCATAAAGTAAAAAAAATCGTAAGTTGAACCATCATAAGCCATGGACCACTTGCATGTGAAATGCTCATGGTACGCTGCATGGTACCCAGGAGGTATTCTAACTACAGAGCTCTATACCTTTCCTTTCCCTTCATTATGCAGTTATTCGGTACGTGCATAGTGCTGACGTATCTTGGCATTGGCTAGCCAATTATCCAGAGCATCCCAGCATGCATGCAAAGAAAACTGCTCAGTGAGAATGGCCGTCTTTGTAAGGAGAGTGTAGGGTTGGCTCTCTGCCTGGGATGCAGGGGTCAGTGGGGCTGCCGCCAGCCGTCTACAGTGTTAGCCAGGGAAATCAACTCACAGTCCTCCTGGCACCTACTGCTGGACTTGGGTAAACATAATTACAGCCTTTAAAAAGAGAAGAGGGAAAGCAACCAAGATCCCCACTCACCATGTAAACAGGATGTCCACTGAATGGCAGCCTGGAGATGTTTATGTTCTGTTCAGGGGACAATTGACAAAAGGCCTCTGGGAGCCTTTATTGCTGCCTGGGGCAGTGGCTTGCCAGCAGTGGTGGGGCTTGGGTTCTTCTGGGCTTTGTGTGATTGTGAATGCTGAGCTTCAGCTGAGAGCTCTGGGGCTGTGTTGTCTGTAGCTGGGATGCAGTCCTTTGAGATTCTGGGTCTGTTGCCTGCCAAAGGCCCTTTATAGAGATAAGGTCATTCTGATATCCAATGCACAGTTTCCATCAGGCTCCGGTGACCTATGAAATAATGATCTTAACAATAGCCACCACTTAGAACAAGGCAGTGGACTAAATACTTCACACAGGTGATCTGATTTACCCCTGGTGATGTAACCGGGTTTTTTCTTGGGTGCTGGTGAGGCACAGCTCCCCTGAGAGAATGCTGTGGGTTCTTGGCCTCCAATCTCTTAAAGAATAAGTGATGGAACCACTGCAGGTGTGCTGTATGCTCATAAAAGTAAATATCGGACCCAAGAAGTGTTGCAGAAAGGTGATTTTATTTAGGTAGAGAAAAGAGAAGGAAAGGAGAAAAAGAGAAAGACTTCCACAAAGAGTGTGGAAGGGGATTCCAGAGGGGAAATCCCAGAGGGGAAAGGGAGCTCCCGCCATGTGGGAGGGGATTCCAGAGAGCTGGAAATCTGGTGTGGGTGAAGGAGCAGGGGAATTTATCCTGGGAGACATTCCCATCTTCCTGAGTTCCTCTGGCCAATGAAAGGAGTTCCTTTAAACTTCCGCTGGGGTGATTGACTCTTAATGTCTTCCCCTATGCACGAAATTCAAACATAAACCATTAAATCTCCTGGAAATTGAGAGAGATGAGAGGGAAATTCTTGCCCTTAAAACTACACCCCCCTCATGGAACCAGAAAGGGAACACATTCCCTCTGTGATAACCCTTTACCTAATTTTATGTCCTCATTTTATAGCTGAGGAGGATCTGTAAAGGTAAGCCACTGGATTTGAAGTTAGATCAGCTGGATCCTCAAACCTGAGCTTAATATTAAGATAGGTGAAGGCAGGGACTATCTGTCAAGTTCAGCTATCTCTAGGGCCCAGCATGTGTTTGAGAAAATATTTATTGACTAAATGACTAAAAAAAAAAAAAAAATTCTACCACAATGCTATCCTCCACTGACTTTCTGCAGCACACATTTTTTTTTTCCCCAGACTGAGATTGTGTTGCACCATTTGTTCCACACGTCCCTGGTTCCACCGCAGTAACCCAGGGCACACATTGGTCAATGTTGACTGCTGTCAAGTCTTGGGTACAGACTGAAGCATAAAGGCTGTGGAGTAATAGGACACGTGTCTAACCAATAAGCCAAATCCTGCTTTAGTTCAGTTTTCTCTGGAATTTTAGGCAAGGAAAACATCTTTGGGGGCCATTGAACCTAGCTTGTTCCTGAATGAGTAGAAACAGTGAAAGTGGACATTTGTCTCAGCTGGCCTCTGTCTCTAGTATGAAATCCTTGGAGAGCAGTTTTGCAGCCCCTTTTCTGGGACACGGATGGGTTTGAGTGGAGTTGTGAAGATAGCCTGAGCAGGTTTCTCCGAAATGTCAGGAGGTGGTCCCTCTACCTTTAGAATTCCAAATATAATTGGCCAAGACTTAAATGGAAGGGAAGAGTCAGGCTTGTTTGCAGAAAGAACTAGGGCACTGACATGGCAACTTCAGAATACAGCATGGCCCTTCTCTAAAGTCTGAACTTCTAGATCAGAGGGAGACCCAGCCTTCAGTCTTTCCCTTCTCCATTCAGGTCTCCTTGTGGGGAGACAATGAGTGGTGGCAGGAACTCCCCTGAAATGGAACTGAGGTGCCTGGAGCTGAGGCCATAATTACCTCAATATTGCTAGCATGTCACAGTCAAGAGCAGGTGGTTGTTTTTAAATGGCCCAAGTTGTAGGAATGTAAAATGGAAATTAAAAAGTGTTCCAAAGACTGCCCAGATTGGTGGTGTTTGTGTTGTTTGGATAATGGTAAGATATTGGCAATGAAGAGGTCTTGTGTGTGTGTGTGTTTATCTTTGTTGTTGATGGTGAATTTTTGGTCATAGTAACCATTACCTTCTGAGCTATGGACCTCTGTCCCAGGATCCTGGAGCCATAAGTTGATGAGGTGTCCTGTTGAGACACATGAGACCTGCTGATAGACCTGGGATTTCAGGAAGCAGTCTGCAGCCAAAGATATCCTTCAGCATCCTTCTTGGTGGCCTCTTTTCCTATGTTCATTCATTCCTGCACCCAGCTTGGCCTTCCATCATCTTGCTTCCTCCTGTCCTGAAGCCCCTGGCTGTCTAGTCTAAGCTCCCACTCCAGGGGATTCTCTCACAGGGCCCAACCCCACACAGCAAAGTGGCCTTGTCCAGCCCCCCTGGCATGCTAGTGTGTGACATTCTCTTTATCTTTCTATATGAAGAGCGGCCCTATACTTGTTCATACCACTATACATTTGGAATAGGCTGGAAGGAAATTCCCTGGGCCTCTAACCACTTCTTCTCCCCACAGTTCCTATATACCCTGGCTTAGCCTTTCTATTTCCAATCTGCTTGAGTCAGTGCTAGATTTGGGGCTTGATACTCTGCATATGTGACCTGCTTCCTAGTCTCAGGTCTGCTTATAACACACACACACACACACACACACACACACACACACACACACACACCCCCTCCAAACTCTGGCTATGCTTAAAGAATCCTTCATTTGCAGGTATGAAAGTTGAGTATCCTGGGAGAAGATGGGATGGGTTATTTTATTTGGGTCAGTTACCTTTTCGTTTGATAAGCAATATCCAAGAGGCATGAAGATATTAGTCCCTGGTTGGAGAATCTCCCTTTTCTCACTCTTAATATTCCCCTTTGAGTTGCCATCAGATACATACACTCTATCACTCCTGGAGTCCAACCTCACAGGCATGGGTTTGGAGCTAAGCTTCTATTGACTGTCACATTGGGTAGGCAGTAGGGACCACAGAAATATCAGGTGAGCTGATGGGATTTTAAGAATAGTCTTGGAATTAGGGATGTGGAAAATATCAGTATTTATCTTTGGTGTGGATGGCCTTCCTGCTCTGAAACCAGTTTATGAGTAGCAAATTGATTTAACATCATTTTCCCTCAAGAAACTCTTTTTTATTCTCAAGTCACATCAGCCATAGTCACACATGGGATCAATCCCCTACTTGTTTTTCTTATTGTGACTTGGAATTGTGATCCACTCCACTACACCAGCCCACTACCCACTAGCCTTGTTGGTGTATTGCAGCCTACCCATATATGTGGCCAGGGAGGGCTATGCTCCTTCCCTCTGGTTTCTGTCTTTCCCATCGTTTCCATGTGGCTGCTGCTGCTGCTGCTTCCTCGAAGGTCTGCCCCGGCTCCAGCCATCTTCCCTATCACTGGTGGTTGCTGCTTCAGCAGGGCTCTGTTTCTAGGAGTTTCTCTTATAAGGCTCAGCTCCACAAAGCAGAGTGGCCTTGTCCAGCCTCCCTGGCGTGCTAATGTGTGATACTCTCTTTATCTTTCCATATGAAGAGAGGTCCTATACTTGTTCCTGCCACTGTGCATTTGGAATAGGCTGGAAGGAAATTTCCTGGGCCTCTAACCACTTCTGCCCACATTTCCTATACAACCTGGGTTGGCGTTTCTACTTCCAATCTGCTTAAGCCTGTGCCAAATTTTGAGCTTGCTGCTCTGTATATGTGACCTGCTTCCTAGTCTCATGCCTGCCTATACAGCACAAACACTGGAAGTTTACACACCTCCACACCTCATCTATACTTCCATGGCTCCAGAAAGCACCATGATCCTCCCAAGCTTGGCTAAGGGTTCTTTCTAAATCAAAATGGAACGATATTTTTTGCCTCCTTAAGTGACAGAGCTTTCTGTCAACCTTTGAGTGAAACATTCTTGTGATAATTCAGTTTTATAACTAGCTTGCTAGAGTTCTAGAGAAGCACCCCAACCTGTGAATAAGTTCAGGTTCAGGAAACAAGGCAAGATTGTTCAAGTGTTTGAGGTGTGACACTCTGTTCACCAACCCAAGTTTTCCTTTTCCTCTTTCTCAGGGAGTCTAGAGACCTCAGGAGTTGAAACTTTCCTTCATGGTCTTCTTGAAATCTGTGAGTGTCCACACAACACAAAACTCCTGTTAGCAGCATTTTCATTCACAAGGAGACCCTTTGGGGCCCATTACATTTCTTTTTTCAGGCTAGCCTCAAAATTATTGTATTGTTTGAAAAAAAAAAGAGACGTCTGTAGCTTGAGAGGCAGGAATTGCTTCTTTTTAAAATGCTTTTTGTTACTAAGTTTTCTGCACTTAAAAAAAAGAATAAGATTAAAAGAACTCAGCAGATGTTTACTGTTAAACCTGAAAACATTTCTCAACCTCACTCACTTAAGAATCTGTATAGTGAGAATCATGTTTTCTAATGCCCTGAAGTGTCTTAAAAATTTATCTGTTGGTTGTTGGTTAAATAAACACCCAGATGTGTTATTTTATAGATCACATGACAATCAAATGTACCCCTTTTTATTCTCTGTATTCTGCATGGCTCCTTAGTCCCTGGCTTCCAGAGCTGAGCTTAAGTTCTTTGTCAAGCCAAGTTGACTATAGCAGACAGAGCTCTCATTCCCTCTTAGCTCAAAGGAGTAAGTGACTGTTGTGGTTCGTCTATGGGAGACTGTGCTAGCAGAGCTTTACTCTCCTAGACCTGCTGCAGAATGAGATAGAAAGGGAAGTAGCTGTAGCCACAGCATCTGGGAAGGCTGTAGTTCCTGCTGATGCTCTTGGCTCAGTCAATAGAAAAACAAACATGAGGATCAAATGATGCTCATAAGTCTTTGTAGAAGTTGTGGAGGGCAAAAAAAAGAAGGGGATAAGATCTGAGTAGAAAGAGCCTGAAAATGAATTCAAATTCATTAGCATGGCTGATGGAGACTGTTAATGATTCAAAGTATTTATTTGGATCAGAGAGTCACGGGACTGTTAAATTGAGTGTTTATTTAGAAAAAACAGAAAGAACTAACAGACTCTGCAGAAAGTATAAATTGGGCTTTGGCAGGAAACCAACTTCTTTTTGCCATCGGAGTGTCATGCGAGTCTCAGGAATGGCAAACATCTGTTTGAAGGATATCCTGACCTTGGATCAGCAGAAAACTCAGAAGAAACTGCATCAGGATTTGATGTGTAGTTGTCATTTAAGACAGCAAGCACTGTGGGCATCATTGTGGCCAGGTATTAACAATGGACCAACTATTCAGTAAATATTTGCTGAATGTCTACTATGTGGCAGTTACTGCTATGTGCTGGGGATACAACAGTTACTGGGACATACCTATGGCCCAAATAATTTATTGCTTCAAATAGACACTGGGATAAAAGTTCACAGAGTGTTGTCATGAATATACCGTACACTTAACCGTGTTCTTTTCTTGTGCAGGTGGGCAATTAGAATGGATGTGATATACACCAGTAGGAGAGGCTAAGCCTAGCTTACTATCTTGCTAGTTAGCCATGTTTTTCTTGACAATTTACTTATTAAAATATTGGCAGACCCACTGAGGGTGGTTGTATTAAGATTAAAATTATGAAAATATCCTGAGATTCATGAGTACAAGTTTGTTCTTGCAGACTTTATGCCAGATGTTTTTCACAATTATGATTATTATTATAATTATTATTATTTTTGAGATGGAGTCTCGCTCTATCACCCAGGTTGGAATGCAGTGGCATGATCTTGGCTCACTGCAACCTCTACCTCCTGGATTCAAGCAATTTCTCCTGCCTCAGCCTCCTGAGTAGCTGGGATTACAGGCACTGGCAACCATGCCTGGCTTTTTTGTATTTTTAGTAGAGACAGGGTTTTGCCATGTTGGCCACACTGGTTAGAATTTGTATTTCTGATTTTATGTAGGTAAAATGGTAGATATATTATACATTATATAATACCATTGGTGAGTGCTACAGCAATATCTTTTAATTAAGATATTAATATCTCTGCCATTAGGTGGGTATGAAAATTGACACTAATTATGATAAGGATAAGTTGCCTCATTATGCATTATGAAAAAGATTTAGTTTTCAAGTCTTTAAAAAAATTTCAGAATTGTAGCCTGTAGTCCCAGCAACTTGGAAGGCTGAGATGGGAGGATCACTTGAGTCCCAGGAGTTCAAGAACAGCCTGGGTAACACAGTGAGATCTTGTTTCAAAAAAAATTTTTTTCCATAATTGTAGATAAGAAATGATGGACTTAGAGTGTTAGTGAAGAGTATGCACTATAATTCAAATAATTTATTGCTTCACATAGACATTGGAATAGCAGTTCATAAAATGCATTGCCATGAATATAGTGTGCTTTTGCTGTGATTGTATCATCAGATTTACCTAGAAAACAATAGACTTTTCCTTACAAACACATTTAATTGGAGGAAAATCACCACCACCTCTTACTGAAGATCTTTTGCCATTCATGTTTGGGTTGTTTCCTATGTTTCGAGACTAGTATTCCCTTGGGATAGCTCAGCTAGTTGACTTCTTGTGAACTGTAATGTGAAATGGGAAACAGAATACCACCAGAGCCACACTAAAGCTTCTGAATTGGAGCCAGGAAGTATTTTATTTGGTGCGCTAAACAACATAAAGCCAACATCCTGGCCTATGACCCCAGGGGCATCAGCATCAACAGCTGGATGAAAGCAGGGGTGGGAAGGATACAAAGATGGGTTGGTGAATACAACCACTTGCCTTGGGTCTGCATTTGTGCATCCCAAACTTCTTCCCAGCTTTGTACTTTCAGTTCCCTCTACCTGGAACACACTTCCTTATGACTTTTGAAGAACAAGTTTCTTCTCATCATTTAAGCATTGACTTTGATGACATCTCTGAGGGAGGCATTCCTTGACCACTTTATTTATTTATTTGAGATGGAGTCTCACTCTGTCACCCAGGCTGGAGTGCAGTGGTGCAATCTTGGCTCACTGCAACCTCTGTCTCCTGGGTTCAAGTGATTCTCCTGTCTCAGCCTTCTGAGTAACTGCGATTACAGGTGCTCACTACCATGCCCAGCTAATTTTTGCATTGTTTTTTAGTAGAGACAGGGTTTCACCATGTTACTGAGGCTGGTCTTGAACTCCTGACCTCAAGTGATCTGTCCACCTTGGCCTCCAGCATGCTAGGATGACAAGCGTGAGCCACCCTGCCTGGCCAATCACACTGTTTAATGTTGTCCACCTCCAGTCACTCTTTATAACATTACCTCAGTTTTATTTCCTTCAAAGCACTTCTACAAAATGCTCTTGTCATTTGTTTGCTTACTTACTTTTTATTATTTTTCTCCTTCACAGAGCAAAGAACTATCTGACTTGTCCACTGGATCCTTAGTCTCTAGAGCAATGCCTGGCACATTAAGGGACCAAATAAATATTTGTTGGATACATGAATGATCCTTGTGATATCACTAGTTTCCCTACTTTATAATGGCTGAACCCCTTTTGTAACAAATATCCCAGGAGAAAAAATATTGCAAATGTGGGAAACATGATGGGGCACAAAGTGGTAGAATATTACATTAGCTTCATGAACTGTGAATCATAAATCACGGTTCCATCTGTTCTGTGACAGAGTGAAAACAGCAATATTTTCCACAAGATAGAAACTAAAAACAAAGATAAGTCACGAGTTCCAACTCATGGAACGCCTGTTACTATTATTTTGAATCATTTCCCCTGTCCTCTATTCTTCAGCAACCATTTCAGTCATGCTGTGCCTTTCTGGAGTAGGCTCAGGAATCTAGTCATAATAGGCATTAGTTTCCGCCAATCTAAACATTTTTTTGCCCTGTAACTTCATGCTTGACACAAAGAAGTCACTCAACAAATATTTGTTGACTACAAACTGTAAATTCCACTATTGTAAGTTTATTCTCAGGATACAAAATCAATGTGCAAAAATCACAAGCATTCCTATACAACAATAACAGACTCAAAGAGAGCCAAATCAAGAACGAACTACCATTCACAATTGCTACAAAGAGAATAAAATACCTAGGAATACAACTAACAAGGAATGTAAAGGACCTCTTCAAGGAGAACTACAAACCACTGCTCAACGAAATAAGAGAGGACACAAACAGATGGAGAAACATTCCATGTTTATGGTCAAGAAGAATCAATATCATGAAAATGGCCATACTGCCCAAAGTAATTTACAGATTCAACGCTATCCCCATCAAGCTACCAAAGACCTTCTTCACAGAACTGGAAAAAACCACCTTAAACTTCATATGGAACCAAAAGAGAGCCCGCATAGCCAAGTCAATTCTAAGCAAAAAGAACAAAGCGGGAGGCATCACGCTACCGGACATCAAACTATACAAGGCTACAGTAATCAAAACAGCATGATACTGGTACCAAAACAGAAATATAGACCAATGGAACAGAACAGAGGCGTCACAGGCAACACAACATATCTATAACCATCCAATCTTTGACAAACCTGACAAAAACAAGCAATGGGGAAAGGATTCCTTGTTTAATAAGTGGTGTTGGGAAAACTGGCTAGCCATATGCAGAAAGCAGAAACTGGACCTCTTCCTGACACCTTACACTAAAATTAACTCCAGATGGATTAAAGACTTAAACATAAGACCTAACACCATAAAAACCCTAGAAGAAAATCTAGGCAAAACCATTCAGGACATAGGCGTAGGCAAGGACTTCATGACCAAAACACCAAAAGCATTGGCAACAAAAGCCAAAATAGACAAATGGGACTTAATCAAACTCCAGAGCTTCTGCACAGCAAAAGAAACAGTCATTAGAGTGAATCGGCAACCAACAGAATGGGAAAAAATTTTTGCAGCTTACCCATCTGACAAAGGGCTGATATCCAGAATTTACAAAGAACTAAAACAGATTTACAAGAAAAAAACAAGCCCATTCAAAAGTGGGCGAAGGATATGAACAGATACTTTACAAAAGAAGACATACATGAGGCCAACAAACATATGAAAAAATGCTCATCATCACTGGTCATTAGAGAAATGCAAATCAAAACTACATTGAGATACCATCTCACGCCAGTTAGAATGGTGATCATTAAAAAATCTGGAGACAACAGATGCTGGAGAGGATGTGGAGAAATAGGAACACTTTTACACTGTTGGTGGGAGTGTAAATTAGTTCAACCATTGTGGAAGACAGTTGTTTTAATATAAAATAAAAATATCCTTTAGAAAAGGTAACCTGCTATAAAGAAAGCCCATTCACTCACAATTTAGTATTAATCTCATTGAAAGATTTGATGGTGTAAAGAGTACAGAATAGTTTTTTAAACATGGATTATTACTTGGGCAGGAAATGTCTGGGTGTGGCACAAGGTGTCCTAAGGAGTGATGGGATGTTAGGACATGAAGAGAAATGAAGAAGAGTGTCCAAGACAACTGGTTCATGTTGCAATTTTACTGAAGGTCAGCAAAGTGGAAAATGCTGTTCTGGGAGAACTGGATGCCTTCAGATTACAGTAAGTAAAGGCAAGAGGTAACCAGGACATCCTTGGGTCAACCAAACCACTATATTAGTATCTAGGGGAAGTTAGATTAAAATGAACAGCAGTACACAGATGACATTTCGACAAGCTTCTCAAGAAACTCATAGCAGTGTTTGTTCCTGGTGAACAAAAATAAAGGATGATAAGAAGTTGGTGGTAGATCAGTAGTCTTATTTTCCTCTTCATAATTTTTTCCAGAGTTTTAATTTTTTTCCCATGAGAAAGTATTGATTTCACAATTATAAAATTCAAAAATTAGTAAAAATCATTCTTTTTTAGATTTTACCATATTAAAATTCTAGCTCAATAAAAGTAAATATCAAAACAAATAAAATAAAATAGCACAGTGCTATGGTTTGAATATCCCCAAACTCATTTTGAAACTGAATTGCCATTAGGATGGTGTTGAGAGATGGAATACTTGAGAGATGACTGGGTCAGGAGGGCTCTACTTTCATAATTAGATTAGTACTGTTATTGTGAAAGTGGGGTCCTGATAAAAGAATTAAGTTCAGCCCTCATTTTTCTGTCTTGTGAACCCTCTATTTGGTGCTTTCCCCCATGTTATGACACAGCAAGAAGGCCCTCACAAGATGCAGACTCTTAATCTTGAACTTCCCAACCTCCAGAACCATGTCTCTTTTCTTTTTAAATTACCCAGTTTCTGTGGTGTTCTGTTATAGCAGCAAAAAATAGAACAAGATATAGGAAGGTGTCACAGCAAGGTTAAAATTTGTATATCACGATAGAAGAAAAACTTTGCATTTGCAAGACACAATTATTCATGCAGTTTTTTAAATCTCTGTAGAATGTTGTTCAACCATTTCAAGACATAATAGCAGCACTAAAAGCAGACCCAGTAATGGTTCTAGAACACAGATCCTTTAAGCTTAAGCTTTTCTGACATATGGCCTCTACTCTACTCATTCCATTTTTCTTGTGACCACTTTTTGTTTTTTCTCTCTCTCATTACCAGTTTAGACTGTTGCCCCTCTGAGTGTTTTGAATTCACATCCCTCAAGAGAAGAACTGATTTGTCACTACATGGTATTCAGGGTAGGAATAATTTCCTGGCTTTCTTTATTCCCCTTGTACCTTTGCCATAAAATGCAATCAGCTGAGGGCATGTGTAAATGCAGCTTTTTTCAAGCTAAGGTTTCTAACACACACCTACACTTAAAAAATCCAAATACTAATTCCTCACATTTTGAGCACACTAAATAGATTTTCAAGCCCTCATATGCCCTGCCTTAGTTCATCTCTGGCAGAGAAGGGCTCTCCTATTGTGATCTCCTCCTATAATAAAAGGGCTGTTTAAATCATAACTGTATGTAGGGAAAGAAGGTTTGCAGACGGGTATGAAGGTATTATGATCTATAGCTGTTGGGGAGTAAAAGGTTTTTCCAACTACTGCCTGCTTCTGGAACAGTGGACCTTGTTTGGTCTAGAAGTCACTGAGTAAGCAGGGCACCATTGTTGTACCCAAGCATTAGTCAAATGCTTTCAATAATTGTGGTTTGTGTAAGAGAAGAATTGTGCAGAGTTGCAGTGATATTAGAGTTACATCAAAAAATTTTGAGAATTTTCTTCTTCATTTTCTACTCCCACAGTTTAGAAAGGGAGAAGAATCTCATGTGGGAGAACTATTAGATGTGACTTTATTCAGAACAGAGTGGAAGACCACAGACACTGAGCCATCTTCTGCTCCTGTGCTTTTGTTAAGTGTTTTCACAAAACTCCCAAGCCTGTCAGTAGTTTGTTTCTGAAAAACTCCTTGCAGGCAAACTTCTTGTAGGTTAAAAAACAAAAGGAATTTACATTGAAATTAACAACACATACTTACTTTAAAAATTAATAGTGTATACGCATGTATGTAATTGAACCTTATCAGAGAGACCTATCTGTCCGCCAAAAATACATTCTTCCCCCTCTATGGGGGAGGCCTGAGCTCTGACATATAATAAAGGAGGGAAAGTGTCCTTGAGGGTCATTGTCCAGGCAAGAGGCTACATTTTCCAGCCTCTATGCCCCAAATGTGACCACATGACTGCTGCTTGCCACAGAAGTGAGATAATATGAATCACTTTTGGGCTGGGAACATCTGCATTGAACTGCTAAATGACAAGAAAATAACCCTTTATTTTGCAAAGCTACTGAAATTTGAGGTTTATTTATTTCTTAAACTGAGGGTCAGGAAACATTTTCTGTAAACAGCCAGATAGTAGATATTTTGGGCTTTGTAGGCCACATATAGTCTCTGTCTCATATTATTTCTTCTTTTTGTAAAAACTACTCTTGACGCACATGTTATGCAAAAACAGCTGCAGGTTTAACTAATTCAAATTTTTAATACAATAAAAGATAGCAAAAAACCCATGCAATAAAAACAACGTAAATGGTGCATGAGATGTCACTACTATCAACTTAGCAACCCATGAGGACTCAGGGAGAAGACCCTTAGGCCACCTTGGCCCACTATTCCACCAAGAAAATAACTGCACTGTGGCTCTCCCATTGTGGTGCTTAAGTGCTCCCAAGTCAGTACTGTTTAAATTGGTTCTCATAAATACAAGAATGCCTCCAAAGTTAAAGTTGAGGTAGTACATGAAACTAGTAGAAAAGGTAAAATATTTACAGCCTTAATTGGAGTACCTCAGGGTATGACTGCTTTACTGCTTTCTCTTCCACTTTCTCTTTTTTTCTGAGATAGAGTTTCACTCTTGTTGCCCAGGCTGGCATGCAGTAGCGCGATCTGGGCTCACAGCAACCTCCGCCTCCCAGGTTGAAGCGATTCTCTTGCCTCAGCCTCCTGAGTAGCTGGGATTACCGACGTGTGTCACCACGCCCAGCTAATTTTTGTATTTTTAATAGAGATGGGGTTTCACTGTGTTGGCCAGGCTGGTCTCGAATACCTGGGCCTCCTGAAGTGCTGGGATTACAGGTATGAGCCACTGCACCTGGCCATCTGTTTTGTCATCATACAAAACTGAGAATTTCATACACTATTACTATGCCTAGTTCAGTGCTAGATCTGACCGGAGTCTCTTAACAGCGCATCAGCCTCCACCAGCAGATCTTGAAGCTCTGCGTGGTAAGACTCCAAGATGGCGTCTACATTTCCTCAGCCCCCACCCTCACACTGCTTCTCATGGTTGCCAGGACTCCCTTTGGTATGGGGGTGTTGTCAGGCCTGGAACCTTCCATTTTACCCAGATCCTTGTCTCAGTTGGCACAGAACCCAAAACCACACAAAACTTCCAGGAAAGTTACTGTCCAACAATAGAATGGATAAATAAATGATCGATTATTCTGCAGCAACAACAATGGCAATTTGGAATAATTGAAACTAGTATGAGAAAAAGCTCATGACAGTATATTAAAGAGCAGAATTGCAAATTATATATTCAAAATGACTTTAATTGTGTAAAAACAAAGACTTGAAGGAAGCACACTACAATGTGAACAGTGGTATTCCTGGGTAGTAGATTATGAGTGATTTTTAAAAAATATTTTCTATGTTTTTTGAAAATATGTACAAATGACTCTCTCTCTCTCTCTCTCTCTCTCTCTCTCTCTGTGTGTGTGTGTAAATGACTAAGAAAATAAAAAGTAGTTCTTCCTACTAAGTCTTTGGAGACCTCTGCTGTCCAGAGTAAGTTCCCAGCCTGAGTCCTGCCCTCTGTGGGCTGAGCTAGGAGAGGAACATAAGTCATCCTCAAGTCTATGTTCAGAACAGGAGCAGGATGGGGGGAAAAGGAGGATAAATGGGAATCCAACTTAATAATAAGGTTTGAACTAGAGGGAGTGTGGAGACCCAGAGCAACCTTGGTTTGGTGCGATCCATTTCTTCCCTGCCTGCAAGTATTCAACTTGTTTCAGATCCAGTGTCTTATCTCAGTATACACCCTGCTGAGGCATGCTCTCTCTTCACTCCTTAAGTCATGGCACTGGAAACAAAGGAAGCAAGAGAGGCTTTCAGAGTAAAGCTGTGCCCTCATCTCTCGTTCTCACCCTTCCACATTGAGGGTCAGGGCAGAAGCCTCCCCCTACTCTGCTCCTGTGCCCCCACCCGCACATTCCTAATGCCTCTCATCTTTCTTGAGGGACCACTGTGGGGTTATTCTGTGTCTATCCCCACATAGCTCATCGTTTCATTTGTTTGTGCACGTGTACACACATGTATGCAAGTGCTCCTGAAAACATTTTTGGAACACAGGCTTAGGCATAGCCTTCATTCATTCTGCCAGTTAACAAATGTCCCCTCTGCTTTGTGTGATTGCTGCACTTGGGGACAAGTGTGCTGGCTGAGGGAACTGTAAGTGCAAAGGCCCTGAGTTAGGAACAGGTTTGATTCTTGCCCTCCAGTTGTTCACATTGTAGTGAAAGAAACAGATCAGTAAACAGGTAAATGCAATACTGTATGATAGATATTTATCATCTACCATTTATAATCAACATTGACATTTAGAAATGTGTGTTACTTATTGTCTTGGTCCCCAATAGAAAATAAGCTCCACGTGGGCAAAAGTTCTTGCAGTTTTTTGTTCATTCAGTGTCTCTAGGACCTTAAAGAGCTATAGGCACATAGTAGATGCTCAATATTGTCTGAATAGAAGAAAAAAACCTACATTTCTCTCTCTGCTCCCATTTTCCCTCCCTAGAGGCAACCAGTGTTATTAGGCCCTGGGAGGAGTGTATTATTTAAACAGACCACCATGCTCTCCACCAGGGTTTGACTTTGGGACTCCAGGTGAGTCTCTGGGTATCCCACAGTTTGGGGGATTCTACTTGCCAGGAGGTGTAGAGTGCTGTCCACCAGCTGTCATGTTGGCTGCGATTGGCTCTGGTCCTCTGAGTCTCATAAGGACCTTGGTACCCTTCTTGACTGGTGCAAAGAAGGAATCAGGGAATGGCTAAACTCTGAAGACTGCATTCAGGCTTTGGTGGGGACTTGGCATTTAGGAAAATACACACCTCCTGGCACACATCATGAGGCTCTCTCCTTTAGCTCATGGCCTAATCTTGATAGGCAGGGGACCTGGTGGGTGATAGTCTCTGTATGTGAATGTGTAAAACTTGAGCTACATGGAGCCCTCAGTGCCACAAATGTTAGGAGCCTTTGCCTTTGTAGTGAACTTGATGTTTGACCCTTGAGCAGGACCCTGAGGAAGGACCAGACTGCAGGTCAGGGATCTGGTTTCCATCTCAGAAGAAATATAATTTTCAGAAATACTCAAGTATCCACAGAGTATCTGGGGAGTCTAATTGAATTTCTCATCATTTCCTTTATAGATGAACAAGGCCTGAATTTTATACTTGGAGCAATTTACAATTTATAATTTATAAGTATTAAATAAATTAATAATTACTAAATATCCATTATCCTTGATGGGTTAATTATAAACTATGGTCCAAAAAGTTTAAAATGCCCAAGACCACACAGTTATTAAGCCCTTAAAGAGCTACAGGCACATAGTAGATGCTCAATGTTGTTTGAATGGAAGAAAAAAACCCACATTTATCTTCTCTGCTCCCATTTTCCCTCCCCAGAGGCAATCAGCATTATTAGGCCATGGGAGGAGTGTGTTATTTAAACCAGACCACCATGCTCTCCACCAAGCTTTGACTTTGGGACTGCAGATGAGGCTCTGAGTATCCCATGATCTGAAAGATTCTACTTGCCAGGAGGTGTGTCCACTTAATTAGTTTTAGAAAATTAGAGCAGAGCCAGGTGCGGTGGCTCATGCCTGTAATCCCAGCACTTTGGGAGGCTGAGGCAGGCAGATCACAAGGTCAGGGGTTTGAGACCAGCCTGACCAACATGGTGAAACCCCATCTCTACTTAAAAATACAAAAATTAGCTGGGTGTGGTGGCATGCACCTGTAATCCCAGCTACTTGGGAGGCTGTGGCAGGAGAATCACTTGAACCTGGGAGGCCGAGGGTGCGGTGAGCTGAGAGCAAACCATTGCACTCCAGCCTAGGTGACAACAGAATGAGACTCCATCTCAAAAAAAGAAAATTAGAGCAGAATTTTTTGCCTCCAAGCAAATCTCCCAAAAAGGCGATTTTATTCTGATGCCTCCAAGTTCCCATTTATGTTTCATTCTGTTTATGTAAATCCATTGGGTCAAATTACTACATTTTTGGATTCTGAGTATCTTCCATAAAGCCTAACACATCATAGACTAAACAAATCTTTATTAATAAACAGAAGAGGCTGTGCACAGTGGCTCACTCCTGTAATTGCTGTACTTTGATATAAGGTGGGCAGATCACCTGAGATCAGGAGTTTGAGACCACTCTAGCCAACATGGCGAAACCCCGTCTCTACTAAAAAAATACAAAAATTAGCCAGACATGGTGGTATGTTCCTGTATTCCCAGCAACTTCAGAGGCTGAGGCAGGAGAATTGCTTGAATCTGGGAGGCAGAAGTTGCAGTGTGTCGAGATCGTGCCACTGCACTCCAGCCTGGACAACAGAGTGAGACTATATCTCAAAAAAAAAAAAAACAAAAACAAACAAAACAAACAAACAAAAAAAAACAAAAATAAAAATAGAAGAAAAAAATCTTAATTAGTCACAAAGACTTTTTTCCTTAAATTTCCAACTTTTAAGTTCAGGAGTACATGTGCAGGATGTGCAGGTTTGTTACATAGGTAAACATGTGCCATGGTGGTTTGCTGCACAGATCATCTCATCAGGTATGTCTTTTGAGAAGTGTCTGTTCATGTCCTTTGCTCAATTTTAAAGGGTATTTTTTCTTGCAAATTTGTTTTACATTCCTTATAGGAGCTGGATATTAGACCTCTGTCAGAAGCATAGATTGCAATAATTTTCTCCCATTCTGTAGGTTGTCTATTTATCCTGTTGATAGTTTCTTTTGCTGTGCAGAAGCTCTTTAGTTTAATATATCCCATTTGTTGATTTTTGCTTTTGCTGCAATTGCTTTTGCATCCTCGTCATGAAATCTTTGCCTGTGCCTATGTCCTGAATGATATTGCCTAGATTTTCTTCTAGGGTTTTTATAGTTTTGGGTTTTAAATTTAAGTCTTTAACCTACCTCGAGTTAATTTTTGTATATGGCATAAGGAAGGTCTCTAGTTTCAGTTTTCTGCATATGGCTAGACAGCTCTCCTAGCACCATTTACTAAATAGGGGGGCTCCTTTACCCATTGTTTGTTTTCTCAGGTTTGTTGAAGATCAGATGGTTGCAGGTGTGCACTCTTGTTTCTGAGGTTTTTTTTTTTGAGACAGAGTCTTGCTCTGTTGCTCAGGCTGGAGTACAGTGGCACGATTTCGGCTCGCTGCAACTTCTGCCTCCCAGGTTCAAATGATTCTTCTGCTTCAGCCTCCTGAGTAGCTGGGATTATAGGCACTTGCCACCATGCCTAGCTAATTTTTGTATTTTTAGTAGAGACAGTATTTTACCATGTTGGCCAGGCTGGTCTCAAACTCCTGACCTCAAGTAATCTGCCCATCTTGGCTTCCCAATGTGCTGAGATTACAGGTATGAGCCACTGAGGCTGAGTTTTTTTCACTCTGTTCTGTTGGTCTATGTGTCTGTTCTTGTACCAGTGCCTTGATGTTTTGGTTACTGTGTCCTTGTAGTACAGTTTGAAGTTGGGTAGCGCGATGCCTCCAGCTTTATTTTTTGCTTGGGATTATCTTGGTTACTCAGGCTCCTTGTTGGTTCCTTATGAATTTTAAAATAGGTTTTTCTAATTCTGTGAAGAATGTCAGTGGTAGTTTAATAGGAATAGAATTGAATCTATAAATTACTTTGGGGAGTATGGCCATTTTCACAGCATTGATTCTTCTATCAGTGAGCATGGAATGCTTCTCCATTTGTGTCCTCTCTGATTTCTTTGAGCAGTGGTTTATAGTGCTTGAAGAGGTCCTTCACTTCCCTTGTTAGCTGTATTCCTAGGTACTTTATTCTTTTTGTAGCAATTGTGAATGGGAGTTGATTCATGATTTGGCTCTCTGCTTGCCTGTTGTTGGTGTATAGGAATGCTAGTCATTTTTGCACGTTGATTTTCTATTCTAAGACTTTGCTGAAGTTGCTTATCAGCTTAAGAAGCTTTTGGGCTGAGACAATTGAGTTTTCTAGATATAGGATCATGTCATCAACAAATAGGGATAGTTTGAGTTTCTCTCTTCCTATTTGGATGGCCTTTGTTTCTTTATCTTGCCTGATTGCTCTGGCCAGAACTTCCAATATTATGTTGAATAGGAATGGTGAGGGTATCTTTGTTTTGTGCCACATTTCAAGGGTAATGCTTCCAGCTTTTACCCATTCAGTAGGATATTTGCTGTGGGTTTGTTATATATGGCTCTTAATATTTTGAGATATAGGTATGTTCCTTCAATACCTTGTTTATTGAGAGTTTTTAACATTAATGGATGTCGAATTTTATCAAAAGCTTCTTCTGCATCTATTAAGATAATTATGCGGTTTTTGTCTTTAGTTCTGTTTATTTGATGAATCACATTTATTGATTTGCATATGTTGAACCAACCCTATATCCTGGGGATGAAGCCAACTTGATCGTGGTGGGTAAGCTTTTTGATGTGCTGCTGGAATTGGTTTGCCAGTATTTTATTGATGATTTTTGCATAGATGTTCATCAAGGATATTGGCCTGAAGTTTTGTTTTTTTGTTGTATCTCTGCCAGGTTTTGGTATCAAGATGATGCTGGCCTCATAGAATGAGTTAAGAAGGAGTCTCTCTGTTTCAATTTTTGGGAATAGTTTCAGCAGAAATGGTACCAGCTCTTCCTTGTACCTCTGGTAGAATTCAGCTGTGAATCTGTCTGGTCCTGGGCTTTTTTTTATTGGTAGGCTATTTATTACTGCCTCGATTTCAGAACTCATTACTGATCTATTCAGTGATTCAATTTCTTTCTGGTTCAGTCTTGGGAGGGTGTATGTGTCCAAGAATGTGTCCATTTCTTCTAGATTTTCTAGTTTATATGCATAGAGGTGTTTCTAGTATTCTCTGATAGTTGTTTGTATTTCTGTGGGGTCAATGGTGATATCCCCTTTATCATTTCTGATTATGTTTATTTGATTCTTCTCTCTTTTCTTCTTTATTAGTCTAGCTAGTGGTCTATCTATTTTATTAATTTATTCCAAAAACAGCTCCTGGATTTGTTGATTTCTTTGAATGGTTTTTTGTGCCTCTATCTCCTTCAGTTCAGCTCTGATCTTGGTTATTTCTTGTCTTCTGCTAGTGTCGGGGTTCATTTGCTCTCGGTTCTCTAGTTCTTTTAGTTGTGATGTTAGGTTGTTGATTTGAGATCTTTCTAGGTTTTGGATGTAGGCATTTAGGGTTATAAATTTCCCTCTTAACACTGCTCTAGCAGTGTTCCAGAGATTCTGGTATGCTGTTTGTTTGTTCTCATTAGTTCCAAATAACTTCTTGACTTCTGCCTTAATTTCATGATTTACTCAGGAGTCATTGAGGGGCAGGTTGTTTAATTTCCATGTAGTTGTGTGGTTTTGAGTGAATTTCTTAATCTTGGTTCTAATTTGGTTGTGCTGTCTGAGAGACTGTTATGATTTCAGTTCTTTTGCATTTGCTCAGGAGTGTTTTACTTCCAATTAGGTGATCAATTATAGAGTAAGTGCCATGTGGTAATGAGAAGAATGTATATTCTGTTGTTTTGGGGTGCAGAGTTCTGTAGACATCTGTCGGGTCCACTTCATCCAGAGCTGAGTGTAGGTCTTGAATATCTTTGTTAATTTTCTGTCTCAATGATCTGTTTAATATTGTCAAGTCTGTGTATAAGTCTCCTACTGTTATTCTGTGGGAGTCTAAGTCTCTGTAAATCTCTAAGAACTTGCTTTATGAATATGGGTGCTCCCATATTGGGTTCATATATATTTAAGATAGTTAAGTCTTCTTGTTAAATTGAACCCTATAACACTATGTGATGCCCTTCTTTGTCTTTTTTGATCTTTGTTGGTTTAAAGTCTGTTTTGTCAGACACCAGGATTACAACTCTTGCTTTTTTCTTTTTTCCATTTTCTTGGTAAATTTTCCTCCGTCCCTTTATTTTGAGCCCAAGTATGTCTTTGCATTGTACAATAGGTCTCTTAAAGCAGTATATCTATGGTTCTTAACTATCCAGCTTGCCATTCTGTGTCTTTTAACTGGGGCATTTAGCTCATTTATGTTTAAAGTTAGTATCATTATGTGAAGTTGATCCTGTCATCATGTTGCTAGCTGGTTACTTTGCAGTTATTTATGTGGTTGCTTCATAGCATCACTGCTCTTTGCACTTCAGTGTGTTTTCTGTTAATTCAGTTGTCTCAGCCTCAGCCCAATTTAGTGCCTTTGCTGGCGAGGTATTGCAGTCATTTAGAAGAGAAAAGACACTCTGGCTTTTTGAGTTTTCAGTGTTTTTGTGTTGATTCTTTCTCATCTTTGTTGACTTATCTACCTTAGATCTTTGAGGTTGCTGACCTTTGAATGAAGTTTTTTTGGGGGTCTTTTTTGTTGATGTTGTTTTCTGTTTGTTTTTCTTTTTTAAAAGGCCATTCTACTGTAGGGCTGCTGCAGTTTGCTGGGGGTCTGCTCCAGACCCTAGTTACCTTGGTTTTTCCAGTACCTAGAGGTTTCACCAGTGAAGTCTGCAGAAATGCCAAGAAGGTAGCCAGCTTCTTCCTCAGGAAGCTTTGTCCCAGGGAGGTACTGACATGTTGCTGGCCTGAATGCACCTGTAGAAGGTATCTGGAGACCCCTGTTGGGAAGTCTCACCCAGTTAGGAGGAATAGTATCAGGGATCCACTTAAAGAATCAGTCTTGCTGCTTTTTGGTAGAGCAGATGTGCTTCATTGGGGGTGAACCCTTCCTTATCCAGACTGTTTGTATTCTCCAAAGCCAGCAGGCTGGAATGGCTGAGTTGATTAAATCACAGAGATGGTGGCTGCCCCTCCCTCCGGGAGCTCCATCCCAGGGAGAGATCAGTGCTTTTTCCATAGACCCTGGTGGGAGTGGCTGAAGCCCCTGAAGGGAGGTCCCACCCAGTGAGGAGGAATGGATTGAGGTCCCACTTAAAGAAGCAGTCTGGCCATGATCTGGCAAGGTGTGCTGTGTTGTGGGGGACCCTTCCTTCTCTGGACCATTTGTATTCTCCAGAGCCAGAAGGCTGGAATGGCTGAGTCTATTGAACTGCAGAGATGGTTGCCACCTATTCTTCTGGGAACTTGGACCTGTCTCAGACAGATTCCAGTCTGTTGCTGTTGGCTGGCTGGAATTCCAAACCAGTGGGTCTTAACCTGTGAGGTTCTATGGAAGTGGGGCTTGCAAAATGACACTGCTTCCCTCCCTGGATTCAGCCGTCCTTCCTAGGGATATGTATGTATGGATTTCCCACCTTGCTGGGTATCCTGGGGCTGGGAATATAAAACTCATGGGTCTCTGTGTGTGCCTGAGAAGATGCTCTGCCGAGGTCCCACACAGTTCTGTGTGCGCCTGAGCAAATGCTCTGCTGAGATGCCACATAGCTCTGTATATTGGACACAAGGCCCTGGTGCTGTGGGCTCATGGGAGGATCTCCTGATCTGTGGGTTACAAAGACCCATGAAAGAGTGTGATTTCCCAGATGGGTTTGCACAATCACTTACTGCTTCCCTTGGCTGGGAGTGAGGATTTCTTTGGCTCCATGACACTCCCAGCTGGGCCATGGCCCACCCTCCTGACTTTTCTTCATTTTTCATGGGTCAAGTTGTTTGTCTAGTAAGTCCCAATGTGAGAACCTGGATATCTGAGTTGAAGGTGCTGGATTTATTTAACCCTTTTCATTCTTTTCCACGAGTAAAGGTTTCTAATAGTTTGTTTATTTTCCTGTTGGATGCTGTTGCTTTGAATTTGTCTAGATCTAATGAAACCACGAGTCTCTAAAGGTTATCCTTCCAATGTACCATAACTTTATTTAATTCAGTAGTTCTCAACTCTGACCACACATTAGAATCCCCTGGGGTTCTATTCACCTGCAGTGAGGCTGAATTTGGAGGTGAAGACTTTAAGGAAGTAATTAAGGTTAAATGAAATCATAAGGATGGGTCCTGATCACATAGGATTATTATCCTTTTAAGAAGAGACACCAGACAGTTAGCTCTCTGTGCACACATACCAAGGAAAGGCCATGTGAGGATATAGTGAGAAGAAGGTAGCTGTCTACAGGCCAAGAAGAGAGCACCCACCAGAAGTCAGATCAGCCAGAACCTTGAATTTAGACTTTCAGTCTCCAGAATTGTGAGGAAATAAATTCGTGTTTAAGCCACTAAGTATATGGTGTTTTGTATGGCAGTCCTAGTACACTGATACACCTTTGGAAGAAGGTGGTGGCTATAAAGATATAAGAATGTGATTTTCAGAAGGGTGTGGTGGCTCACGCCTATAATCCCAGCACTTTGGAAGGATGAGGCAGGTGGATTGCTTGATCTCAGGAGTTTGAGATCAGCCTGGGCAACATAGTGAAACCCCAAAAACAGAAAAATTAGCCAGGCATGATAGCATGCACTTGTAGTCCCAGCTACTCGGTAGGCTGAAGTGGGAGGATTGCTGGAACCCAGAAGGTCAAGCCTGTATGAAGTGTGATTGCACCACTGCACTCTAGCTTGGGCATCAAAGTGAGACCTAATGTCTTAAAAAAAAAAAAGTGATTTTCATGTAAACATTGCCAGTCTCTAATACTATGCCAAAGGCTTTTACTGAAGTTCATTACCAGAATCTTAATTAGGGAAAAATTTAAACCGGTATGAAACTTATATAAAACCATTTTTTTCTACATAAAAAAGCAGATTAGTGTCATGTACAAGTTAACATATTTAAATGTGGTTAGAATATTGCGGAAAGATAATGACTCTGTAGAGCCATGGAAGGCTGTAGATGGAATTGCTCCACATGGCAGAATAGATACATGTTAGGTAGGCAAAAGGACATTTAGAATAGTTAAATTAAAATAATATAGTAGTTTTTCTTCATGCTTGAAGTAATATTACCTGTAAAAACTCAATTTGCTTTAACTTCATTAATTTACTAGTCCTTCAACCTTCTCTTGTGAATATATTATATTCCTTTTACTGTCTAGCACACATTTGATTTTCCATTTCTAATTTTTTTTAAATGTTTGGAGAATAGTTCAAAATAATGGTTAAGAATTCAGGCTTTGTGGGAGTTTCTGCCTTTGGAGAGGATATAGGACACAAAAGATTTTCTTTCCCATAGAAACAGCAAAAATAACAACAACAAACCCAAACAAAAAACTAAGAATAAAGGTGTTTTCTATGGAGCTAGCCAGGGGTGATATTCACACAAGAAAGCCTTGATTAACTGAATTCCAGAGAGAAAGAGCCCTTTATAAGTGAGCAGAGAGCCAAGGCAGCTTTAAACCTGGGGCAGCTTCTTGGTCTGGTTATGGGTAGGTAGGTCTGATAGAAAAACTTGACAGGGTGAAGGGGAAATAAGCTGGGCTTTGGACCAAGTAGGATTGTCAAGATAAATTAGAGTCTGGAAAAAGCTCCCGAAGCCAGACCAGATTATTGGGTTCAGCAATTCTTCCCCCAACCCTCCCCAACCATGGGTTTTGCTAAGAAAGTTGCAGTGGAGGAAGGGCTGGTAAGAAGAGAGGAATTGCTTAGTTGTATGCATTCCTGTGGTGGTTAGATTCCAGGTCCCTTCCTGGAGATGAATCCAAAGATGAACCAAAAATATATGAGACTGTAGCCAAGCTTCTCCCAGTTAAGCTCCTGAAAACATAAAAAGGCTGTGACTTAGGAGGTTGAGAGTTGGGCTAATCATATGTGATTTCAATTTAATTAAAACCAAAACCCAGACCCAGATCTACTCGACTCTAAAAGAAATATGAATGATCACTCCTCACCCTAATTACCAGATAGAAAAAAAGATTGCACTCTCTGGGGGAAATAATTACAACCAATCTAAATGTTATACTTCAGCCACCACTGTTCTTTTATACACAACGTCTGGAATATAATAAAAAATTATGAAGCATGATAAGAAACAAAATAGGATCTATAATCAAAAGAAAAGGTAGTCAATAGAAACAGACCCTTAGAATCCAGTTATTGAAATTAATAGGATGCTAAAACAGCTATTGCACATATATTTTTAAATGCTGTGGGAAAATGGACATAATGGATACAAAGATTGGGTATTTCAGAAGAGAAATGACAAATTCCTAAAAAGAACCAAATAGAAATTCTAGAACTGAAAAACAATGTCTGAATCAAACAATTATTAGATGGGCTTAACATTAGGTTGAATACTAAAGAAATAAGGATCTTGAAATGAACTTAAAGACAGACAACTTACGTGTTTGTATTAATCAGATAAAATAGACTTTTAAGCAAGAAGTATTACCAAGTAAAAGGATATTTCATAATGATAGAAGGGAAAGTCATCAAGAAGAAAATAGTTCTAAATGTATATGAAGTTCAAATTCTGTCAAGCAAAAATTGATAGAAATAGGCCAGGCACAGTGGCTTATGCCTGTAATTCTAACACTTTGGGAGGCCAAGGGGGCGGATCACCTGAGGTAAAAATTCGAGACCAGCCTGGCTAACATGGCGAAACCCCGTCTCTACTAAAAATACAAAAATTAGCTCGGTGTGGTGGCAGGTACCTGTAATCCCAGCTAACGTGGGAGGCTTAGGCAGGAGAATCACTTGAACCCAGGAGGCAGAGGTTGCAGTGTACCAAGACTGTACCATTGCACTTCAGCCTGCACAAGAGCAAAATTCCACCTCAAAAAAAAAAAAAAAAAAAAAGATAAAGAAATAGAAAAACCAGGAATTATAGTTGGAGATCTTAATATACTTCTCTCTCAGTAATTCATAAATAGACAACAATTTAGAAAGAATATAGAAAATTGGAATCACCCTATCCAATCATCTTAACTTAATTGACATTTATAGAACACTACACCAAACAATTGCAGAATACTTATTCTTTTCAAATGCGCTTAGATATTTGCCAAGAGAGAACACATGCTGAACCATGAAAAGAAGTCTCAGTAGAGGTCAGAATACAGAAGTTGCACAGAGTATGTTCTTGGAACACAATAGAAAACAATAACAGAAATATATCTAGAAAAATCCCCAAATATTTGTACATTTAACAACACACTTCACAGAAGGAATCACAAGGAAAAGGAGAAAATATATTGAACCCAATTATAATCAAAATACAACATGTCAGAATTTGCAGGATATAGTAAAGCAGTGCTTAAAAGGAGATTTACAGCTTTAAGTGCTTGTATTAGGATAAAAAATGGTTTAAAAGCAATGCTCTCTTCTTCTACCTTAAGGAGCTACTAAAAGAAAAGGCAAATTAAGCACAAAATAAGTAGAAGGAAATGAATAATAAAGAGCAGAAATCAATGAAACAGAAAAATGAAGAGAGACAACAAAGCCAAAAGTTGGTTAATTAGAAACATAAATTTGTTTAAAAATTATGATTTTGAAAAAGAGAAAACATAAAATTTCAATATCAAAAGTGAAAAGGGCCAGGTGTGGTGGTTCACCCCTGTAATCCCAGCACTTTGGGAGGTTAATGTGAGTGGATCACCTGAGGTCAGGTGTTTGAGGCCAGCTTGGCAACATGGTGAAATCCTGTCTCTACTAAAAATACAAAAATTAGCCGGGCGCGGTGGCTCACGCCTGTAATCCCAGCACTTTGGGAGGCCAAGGTGGGTGGATCACAAGGTCAAGAGATCGAGACCATCCTGGTCAACATGGTGAAACCCCGTCTCTACTAAAAATACAAAAAATTAGCTGTGCATAGTGGCGCATGCCTGTAATCCCAGCTATTCAGGAGGCTGAGGCAGGAGAATTGCCTGAACCCAGGAGGCGGAGGTTGCGGTGAGCCGAGATCGCGCCATTGCACTCCAGCCTGGGTAACAAGAGTGAAACTCTGTCTCAAAAAAAAAAAAAAAATACAAAAATTAGGGCAGGCGTTGTGGCTCAATGCCTGTAATCCTAGCACTTTGGGAGACCTAGGAGGGAGGGTAAATTGTCTCAGCTCAGGAGTTTCAGACCAGCCTGGGCAACATGGTGAAACACTGTCTCTACTAAAAATACAAAAAATTAGCTGGGCATGGTGGTAGGCTCTTGTAATCCCAGCTACTTGGGAGGCTGAGGCAGGAGAATCGAACCCAGGAGGTGGAGGCTGCATTGAGCCAAGATAGCACCATTGCACTCCAGCCCGGGTGACAGAGCAAGATTCCATATCAAAAATAAATAAATAAATAAATAAATAAATAAATAAATAAATAAATAATAAAGTAAAGAGAGGCATTACTAGAGATGCTATAGACATTAAAGTAAGAAAAGCAATATTGCAGTCAGTGTTACACCAATAAATTCAATGACTTTGATAAAAATGAACAAACTCCTTGAGAAACACAAATGAACAAATCTGACAAGAAGTAGAAAGTTTGAATAGTCTTATGTCTGTTAAGGAAATTATATTAAAAATTGTAAAACCCTCCCACAAAGAAAATTCTAGGGTCAAATGGCTTCACTGATGAATTCTCACAAATGTTTAAGGAAGAAGTAATGCCAACATTACACCAATTTATAAGCATTAGAGATTGTTATTATTATCAATATTGTTTTCCTAAGTCTCCTCCCTCAGTTATCAGCTTCCATCTTAAAGCAGACAGAGCTTTTCATAGTCTTCCAGAAAAACTCTGAATTCAATGGAAGATGACCTTGTAAATCCTATCCTACCTTTCCTATTTGTGTTCCTTTGAATTAGAATGGTATGTGGTGTTCACAAAACATCCTATATTGCTATTGCCTCTGACTAATCTTTTCTAATCTTTTTACACAAAATCACTTGTTCCTCTGAGACTTGAGTAAAAGGGCTGTCAAGCCATATCAAGGTGTGATCAAAAAGCTTTTTAGGGTCCTATTACACCTGGTTTTCTGGTAATTTTTAAATAACAACTAACACTTTATTTGCTTCTTCTTTAGTATACTTGTATAAGCCCTTTCTGGAACTGACAAAGAATTGTTCAGATTATGTGTTTCCTGCTTTCATTTGGTTTTATATCATAGGGTCACATTAAAATTTGTACAGTAAATGGAAAATCTTTGAGCAATCACAATAATGGCTGGAATAAACTTTCCTTTTTTCCTGTCCTTCCTCAGAAATACTAAGAGCTGTTTAGACTACATCCTTTAGAAACATTCTTTATCACTGTTGTTTGATGTAGTTCTATCCACATCTAACACAGGAGGCATCCAGACTTCTTTGAGTTGAAGTGACTGAGGATGTGCTTTTCAGAGACCCCAGGAAACTGGCAGTGTTGACTGAAGAATAGTCATAGTAAGAATGAGTGGCTAAGCATTTATAACTAACTCAGTGATGAGGCACCTACTGCTCTGGATACCTCTATCATGGTTTCTTTACTCTTTCTCCAGCAGCATAAATCTGAATGTTTTAGAGCTCAAGATGTCTGACTTTAGTAAAAAATAGTTTTCTGATGGACTATGATAGTCTACTCTTTAGAGCACAGACTAAGGTGCTATAACTGAGAAACTCAAAAATAGAATAGCTTTTTATCAGTCTGTTCTCATGCTACTAATAAAAACAGATCCGAGACTAGGTAATTTATAAAGGAAAGAGGTTTAATGGACTCACAGTACAACATGGATGGGGAGGTTTCATAACTATAACAGAAGGCAAAAGGAGCAAAGGCACGTCTTACATGGCAGCAGGCAAGAGAGAGCTTGTGCAGGGGAACTCCCACTTATAAAACCATCATGTCTTGTGAGATGTATTCACTACCACAAGAACAGTATGGGGGAACCACACCCATGATTCAGTTATCTCCACCTGGCCCCACCTTTGACACATGGGAATTATTATAATTCAAGGTGAGATTTGGGTGGGGACACAGCCAAACCATATAAGCTTTAATAAGATAAAAGTTTATTTTTCTCTCTATCTGGTTGTGGAAGTCCTTTGTATAAAGTTAAAAGTTTTAGTTCTGTGGTTGTTTTTTTTTTCTTTCATATTTTTGAGTTAACATTCATTGAGTGTGTACCCTGTTCCAGGTGAAATGCTCAGGACTGGGCACACTCAAATTAATAAAGGTTCTTGTCTTCAAGAAGGTCAGGATCACATTTCTTGTGGGTGTGCATGCATGCATGTTTGTGGCGGGGGGGCAGATGTTACGAATAAATAGTCTTTAAGTGTGATAATATATTGTTACTGAGTGCAGATTTTAATGTTGTCACCACACACACACACACACACACACACACACAAATGGTAACTAATGGATGTGTCAATTAATTTTAAAATAAAAAGGAGAATAAAAGTGTAGGGGAGATAGAAGGAAATGAAGGCCAAGTAAGGAATTAAAGATAGATCTTCAAAGAGATTAAAGTTATTATTTTTTATTATAATACATGTAATAATAAGTCATTTGTCACTGAGAAGTTTTCACCGTCTTATGGCTTGAAAACAGGTATCAACAATTCTTTGCAATCATCTTAAAGAATGTTTCTTACTATTAAGACAATAGCCAGCAATATTCATTTTACTGAATATTTTGTAAGGGATGAGGGCAATTGGCATTCCATGGCTCATTCCACTACTATTTCACTCCAAGAAATCCCTGTAGACCTTCCTCTTTTTCAACTCTCCAATCCTGAAGTCAAAATGGAATGCATCTTTGCTCTTCCTCTGGGCATCATCTAATTTTTATGTTCTAGTTTTCCTTGTACTGAAATCTACAGCACTCTCTCTTAGCCCCTCAACCAGCCTTTCTTCTGCAGAGCAACTTAGTTCTACTTAGCAACTACAAACCTATTTACGTACCTCCAGAGTTCAACAGTGTCTTTTAAGTATGGAATAGGTCATTCTTTTGCATTTTATTGAGATGACTACTTTTGAAAAATTGGTTGCTGCCCAGAACAGTTAAGAACATTGCTTGCTTTAGTTAAGTGAGTGAAGCAAGATGTGGTAACACAGGTCTGGGGGACTAGGGCTGGGCAATGTGGTAGCACATGATTTTGTTACTTGAGATTATCTATAATTGTATATATCAGTGACCAGAGTGATATGAAGCTCACAGGGGCTCTTGAAGTTCTGCTTCTTTTCTACTCCTTAATATAATACAATATTTAGGTTCATCTTTTCAATTTTCCTGGAGAAATTAAATACTGTGCCATAATATATAAGTAAGAAATTTGAGGAAGGGCATGAATGGAGAGGAGGCAGGAAAACATTCTAGGTTGGAAAATATGGTAGAAATAATGTTGGGACATTGGAGTGATGGTGGAGGCGGGAATAGAATTTAGGATCTCTTCATCCCATACTATGCTTCTATCTTCATAAAATTAGTAAGGCCAAATACTAAATCAGCTCATTTCTAGGGGGGGAAGAATAGGATGAATGTGTCTTTCTAGCTGTCCTTGAAATGTAAATCTCCTGTCATAGCTTCCCTAGTGGTCATCTCAAACATTTTGTTCTCTCTAGGATAGATGCTACAAAGTGGGCAGTACTTGGGGTATGTGTGTGTGTGAGTGTGTGTGTGTGTGTGTGTGTATCAATTTTTTTTTTTAATATGACAAACAGAACTAGGGGCAAGAGAAGGATGGACAGAGGAGCCTATGATGGGATGGTAGACACTAAATATTTTCCAGGTGTAAGGAGCAGAGGAGGAAAAGGGAGACTGGGTAACACTTTTTCAGACCTTCATCATTTAGTCCATTTTATGTTCAAATATTAGCAAACCTACTCCAGGTTTCTTAAACAGTAGAGTTTTCATTACAACATGGTTAAGAGAGTAGGCTTAGGAGTAAGACTGCTTGAGTTTAAATTCTTGAGATCCTGAGTAAGTTACTTAATCTTGGTGTCTCAGTTTCTTCATTCCAATTAAGTAAATACTTTTCAATTAAATTATATTAGTAAATGTAAAGCACATAGAAAAGTGCTTGGCTTCTGGTGAGTTTTCAATAGTATTAACTATTATTTGTTATTATTTTAGCAAAACCAACCTCCCAAATCTGTGAAGTCAGTTTACAGAAAGCCAGCAGGAAAAGGGAAATAAGATTCTTTAGTTTGCTGTCATTTGATACATTTAGCATTTTAAATGACTATATTTATAGTATTAACTATGCCATTCCACAAAACTATGTGTGTGCATATGAATTACAGGGCTTTAATTTTAAACTGAACTATCGAAGTGTGTAGTTACTTTAATCATACAACAAACCTACCAAATATTTAAGCAAAAATTATCATGGTGACTAAATACAGAAAAGCTGCTGCTACCAAAACCTGCACCCAATTGGCTGCACAGGATGAATAATTGGATGGTGGTGTAAAGAATGCTCATGAGGACTAGGCTGCTGCTAATTAGATCTTCTATGCTATTTAAGTGTTCTCCAAGCTTCAGGCAGTGCCCTGAAGGCAGTTGGACATTAGCCTTGTGGTTTTTGAGGTTAACCTACAGTTTGTCAGCAGAGGGGTGGAGGTGAGCACCGTGGGACTTTTCCCAGGCTGCTGGTTAACATACTGTGGTTTCAATCCTTTAAGCCAATAGAGGAGAGAGAAAGAAGACAGATTGAAATTAGAGGAAAAGAGAGAAAGAAAGGGAAAGTGGAAGTAAGAATAATATTTATGAAATGTCTTCTTTGGGCCAGATACTTTTTAGGAATTTTCACATATTGTCCTTACGACAACTCTGTGGGAAATGTAAGATTATACTATCCTCATTAGTAACATTGTTGGGTGCCTATACAACAGCTATTTCTCTTTATTTTTTTCTTGCTGATAGAAGCATCACTTGTTTTTTTTAGTGTTTACCTCTCAAATAGAACTTATGTTCCATCCTTCAGCAATAGGGGCAATTCTGAAAGGTCATTGTTTTGCAATTATCCTTGAAAGGAAATGCTTGGGCATAACAACAGAGAAGATTCTAGCCAATGAAAGGTGACAAGAAGGTTACCAGAAGCTTCTGAGAAAGGTTTCTTTATTCTTTAACAAATGGTTTTACCTGCACAGGATGCCTGAAAAGGAGTGACCTTGGGATCAGAAAAGGAGCCAGCTTGAGGACAAAGCAGACAAACTGAAGTGCCACTTATCATTGAATTGTGCATGAGTATAAACATTCTCATTGCTTAATTCTTCTGTGGGAGATGTTTTACTATGTGTAGCAAAGTCATTCTAACTGACATACCATTTTCCATTTTCTGAGAAAACTGAGGTACAGAAAGGTTAAGAAACTTGCCTACATTTGCATGCATAATGAGGAGTAGAGACGATGGGTTGTGCCTTCTAATATACAGACAAGATATGTCTCTTCTAAACAGCACATACATACACATTCCAATATGACAATTTCCATCTTTGAACTGGCAATTTAATCCATTTATACTTATTGTAATTACTGATATATCTGTTTTTATTGTTTTGATTATTATTTCACTATGTTCCACTTTTTGTGTTTTTTAAAAATGCTTTTTACCTAAGCATTTAAAAAAACACAAAAAGTGGAAAGTAGGCATCCTGTGCAGGTACAACCATTTGTTAAAGAATAAAGAAATCTTTCTTAGGAGCTTCTGGTAACCTTCTCATCACCTTTCATTGGCTAGAATCTTATCTGTTGTTATGCCCAAGCATTTCCTTTCAAGGTTAGCTGCAAAACATTACCAAAACAAGGTAAGAAGTCTACATACTCTTTGACTCGTAAAACTCTCTTCCTGCTTTTCTCCACCCCAATTCTACCATGTCAATATTATCTAGAAATTTAATAATAAGTTATTTGGATAAAAGATGTAGTGACAGATTCTTAATGCTCACATTTTTGACTTTGCTTTTGTTTTTGTTTTTAATCTGGATAACAATAGTCACAATGATTTTGTATTTTATTTAATGCTCAATTATAATATAACACTATCAAAGGTTGTAAACCAAAGGGAGCCCTTGTTTGTCTCCCAGCATTACTGAGTCCCAAGCCAGTATACTCTGTTTACCCCTGCTTGGATAAATGAAAAAAAAAAAAAAAAAACAGAAGGTGGGGATTACAATGAGCAACCAAGGTAACAATTGCTTAGGACCACATAATCAAGCAGGTCCACCAAGAAAAGGGCAAGTTCCTGACTCAACCACCACTCCAGGAATGGGCAAAATGGTCAAGAAAAGAGATATTCTCAAAGTAAATCCCTTTTGGGAAGGAATGGGTGGGCTCTTGGAAGAATAGATGATGGTTTGAGACAGTCTGTCTGTCTGTGGTGGACTTCTGGTCTCCTTTCCCGTGATTTTGGGATTTTCCACATGGCCCCTTTGGAAGTTTCCATCTGGAAACTTCTCCTTGTAGAAAGAGAGATATTGGACTAATTGGACTTATTTTATATGTTAAATGATATGGGAAGCATTGTCAAAGAAGTAATGCTAAATCTTCTTTGAGTTGTATTTGTATGGATATTTTATTAATATGTGCTTAATATGAAATCCATAAAAATCTAATAGTCCTGGTGTAACATTATCAGTTTTAAGTCTAGTTATTATCTTAAAATGTTGTATGCAGCAATAACCAAATTTCCTTGTCAATTGCATATTGTAATTAACTCTTATTAGATCTTTAACCATGGCCATTTAAATTATGTTTTTGTCATTCACAGAGAGATAATTGTTTACTCTGGTATCTTCCTGAGAAACTATACACCTAAATTGTTTTGTCTTCAAGGGGATTCATAGAAAGGACTCTAAAAAGTACAAGTTTCTGATAACTTTAAGATCAAACCATTAAACTAGGAAATAATTTCCAGAACTCTAATGAAGCATTTGGTTCATAAAGCTGCTAATCTAACATCAAGCAGAACAATAATTAAATGCCAAGGAAATACTCTGGCAGATTTTTATGCTATTTCAGCCAGTACTGAAATTGTTAAGTTATGCAATTTAAATGAACATCTTAAGATTGATCCATGTCAAATTATATCTATGATAATATTTATTATTTATTTATTTGAGATAGGGTCTTGCTCTGTTGCCCAAGGCTGGAGTGTGGTGGTGCCATCTTGGCTCATTGCAGCTTTTGCCTCCTGGGTTCAAGCGATTCTCCTGCCTCAGTCTCCTGAGTAGCTGGGATTACAGGCACACATCACCATGGCTGGCTAATTTTGTATTTTTAGTAGCTATGGGTTGGCCAGGTTGGTCTTGAACTCCTGGCCCTGAGTGATCTGCCTGCCTTGGCCTCCCAAAGTGCTAGAATTATAGGCATAAGCCACTGAGTCCAACCTGATAACCTATTTAATAAACAGTGATGTGTACCTGAATTGGAGAAACAAAACTGGTATTTAAGAGGATGTAAATCCAATACTAAGCATAATTTATTGGAGAGCTCGGATGGCCATCTGCTTCCTGAGTCCTTAAAGCTCCGTCTAATGAGTCTCCAGATTACTATGACTTGTGTTAACAAGATAATGACAACATTGGATACTTCTTTAAATCAGCAAACTGCAGTTCTTAATGATTATCTCATCCTGAACAAGACTATGACCAACTGGACTCAAATGCTTTTGCGCTGCCTATATTGCCTGAACTTTGATTTGGATCAAATTGATTTGGTTCACAGAAGCTCCTGTTAGGGAGTACACCTCAGGCTTTCCGTATTGTCCTCCTGATAGTCATCATAGTAGGTCCCCTGGTGTACCATATCGTTTCAAGTCTTAAACATTTGTATGCAACCATCCACTGAGTGTTGAATGGTCTCACTTTGACTAGATCAACAAGAACATAAAGAATTATTCAACTGATGTGATGTCATGACTTGTGAATTTCATGCTGAGTCCAAGTAAGTTTATTTATGATGGTGACAGAGAGTGGCATCAATGACCCAGGTTTTGAGAGGTGGCATTGTTAAACTAAATTTGAGAGGATCGTTAAACTAAATTTGATCTGGGAATGCCTCCATACCTGAGGTTTTACTAATGAACTGCAGCCTAACTTCATACTTAACACTAACTGAAAACCAAGCTTAGGCGTATACTATTGTCACAAACAACTGAGTCACAGCGAATCGCAGCAGCTGAGCTTCAATGAATCGCAGGCAGCCAACTCATCAGACCATGTTCACATAAGGCAAACACTGAATAAAGAAAATACCTGCTGTAATCAACGGAGCTCTGTACCTCACTTCCGTTTTCTGTTCATAAGTGCTATATGACCACATTGCAGGCCAAAGTTTCTCTGAACCTGTTCTAGTTTCTGAGGGCTGCCCAATTCGTGAATTGTTCTTTGTTTAATTAGATTCTGTTAAATTTAATTTGTGTGAAGTTTTCCTTTTAACAACTGAAGCATGCAGCAAGTCTGACATCATTAGGCAATTGCAATTCTCTTTCCTGCAGAGCTGAGACTCTGCCTCCTGTCTGATTCTCAAAGCAGAGCTCCAGGCAGCAGCAACACTAATTGTATAGGGCTGGCACACTAGAGAAAACCAATTTGCCGCCCCTGCACTAAGGCTTTTTCTAACTTTCCTCCAAAAGGAAATATACTAGTGCCCTGCTCACTCCCTGAGGTACTTACTGTCTTCGCTAAGGTATAATGCTTTTCCTGGATTAATGTGTTTTCCCTCCAGGTATATATTTCTATTTAAAATGCAGAGAGTGTTTTAATGTGGAGGAATGACCCTAATGATAGAAGTTTTAATAAGTCAAATGAACGGAAAGACAAGACAACATCACAAAAAGAGCACCAGTTTTGGCAGAGCAGGCACTCAATAAATGGAAGTTCCACTTCTTCCCTTGTGCTAAGTGTCTCCTAATTACCTACCACTGCGGTAAAAGCCCAAGAAACTCTAAGATATAAACCTTTTCTTTAAGAAGGCTTTATTTGTACTGATGAGATGATATGGGAAAATATTTTTCTGTAAGTACTATTATGTTGTAGGCAGCAGACTGGCCAATACAATTAATTTAAACTTTAGAAAGAAAAGAAAAAGACAGCCAGTCATCTGCTGTGTAGTCTACGCAATCTCAAAACAGCAGTTGGGTTTTTTCATGGAACTCTTCTGGGTATTGGAAGGCAGACTAAATACTTTACTTGCTGCCCAGCAACACGAAGATGGAAAACACATCTTTTGATTAATTAAAAGCAAAAGGTTGGAACTACTTACCTTTCCATTCTTTAATTAACAAAGCCCACAGGCCACATGAGGAAGTAATAACACTCATTATGTTGTGATGAAGGACTGTGATGATGAGTTAAGTCAGATGGGACTCCAGGCACGATTCCCTTCGAGGCTTCCCCAAGATGTGCCCCGAATGTAGACAGATCCTTACTTGTTGAAGGACTCTATCTTGCCAGTGCTGGCATATGCTTTTTCAGAGAGTGCATCCCCTTTTGAAAAGGAAAGAAAAGTCCTTAAAACAAAAGGTTATATTTTAATTAAGCCTAAGCATCCTTTCTGCAGTTTCCTTTATTGAAAGAATGCCTCCTTTGATTTGTATCTGTTGGTGTTAGTCTTTGGAACAAAAAGAGATTGATCCCTTCCAGGAAGAACTGTCCCATCTGAATGATCAAAGCCTTGCCAGCTGACATACAAACCAACAAATTATTTTCTTTTTGTCCCTTAAATCTCCCAGGAAGCACCTTTTGAAAGATAGTCTTCATTCCTCAGGCTTCGCTCATCATCCTTCATTGCCAGTGGGTGGTCTCAAGGAATTTGAGGAAATGGCAAACACTCATTCTACCTGCAGGTGGAAGCCCAACACCCCCCACCCCCCACCTCTCAACTTCCTACAGAATCCTCAGAGGGTTTTTTCTTTCTGTGTCACCAAGGCACTGCTGAAATGTGTTAGTTAAATAGCTTTCTACTCATGAGGAAAGTGAGCTTTGATATGTATTTGCTTCTCATTCAACTATAGCTGCACCAGTTAAAATGCTGCCTTCACGTGAATGTAAAGGAAAAATAAAACAGCAGGCTCAGTTTTCATTCTTCAATCCACTCCGTGATGGGAATAAGAAATAACTCAATAGCATTAGTATGAAACATTGGGTATCAGGATTTTTGCCTTTGTTTCCCATTTTTTTTGGAAATTAAATTCAGTGCCTCTACTATCTTTTTTTTTTTTTTTTTTTTTTTTTTTTTGAGACGGAGTTTCACTCTTGTTACCCATGCTGGAGTGTAATGGCGCGATCTTGGCTCACCGCAACCTCCGCCTCCTGGGTTCAGGCAATTCTCCTGCCTCAGCCTCCTGAGTAGCTGGGATTACAGGCACGCACCACCGTGCCCAGCTAATTTTTTGTATTTTTAGTAGAGACGGGGTTTCACCATGTTGACCAGGATGGTCTCAATCTCTTGACCTCATGATCCACCCACCTTGGCCTCCCAAAGTGCTAGGATTACAGGCGTGAGCCACCGCGCCCGGCCCTGCCTCTACTATCTTTAAGAATCAGGGATAATGATGATATTCCCCCGACCCCTGAAAGAAAATAAAGGCCTATAAAAAGACTCTTTTTAGTGCTCTCAAGGGGAAACCCTGAATTGAGAAGCAACTGGGTTTTCTAGAAGTCCAACAAATGTACTTTTTAAGGTGGCTCTCTGATGGAATGCCTATGGAAAATCCTTGCTTCTTCACCTGAAAGTTTGCATTCACCAAGTCTGATTGTGTAATAGAGGTTATCCTTTTTAAATTAAATGAATTCTAAACAAAGTTTACTTACATTTCCATTTTTGCTTTTTAAGAATGGACTGATTGAGTCTTTTTAGGAAATTTACACACTTTGTGGCTAACTTTGCATGCCACATTGAAGCATGTTGTAAGTTTTATAGGTCTTGAAATACCATGTTAGCAGTAGACATGCTGATGCTTCTATGATTACAGTGGTCCAACTGTAATGCTATAATCTCTATCATTGAAAAACCTCATGCTGCCAAAACCTTGAAGATGATCTGAATTGTGGATGGTTTTAAAACTAGCTGTAGGCAATCCCATTACTGGGCATATACCCAAAGGAATATAAATCATTCTATTACAAAGATACATGCACATGTTATGTTCATTTTGGTACTATTCACAATAGCAAAGACATGGAATCTTTTTCCTGAACTCCACACCCATATCCAGCAGCTTATTGGCATATTCTCTGGAAAGTCTAGTAGGTACCTCAAAACTGATGTCCCAGTGGTGTAGCCCATTTCCCAGACTTCTGCTGGGAAAGGTCTGTGATCTGATCCTCTTCTTCCTGTTCTGTCTGCCTGTATCATAAACACATGTTGCAAGGTCTCATGAAAGAGGGTACATTCCAGAGTCCCTATTTTAGATTAGACAGAAGTAAACATTTACTACCTCCATTCTAAGTTGAAACGAAGCGTACTGATCTTTCAACGATTATTGTATCTCTTTCCATTTTCAAGCGTTACCTGTGGTTGTTAGAGGAAGTTCTGCCACTCAGGAGCCATCATCTTTACCTTGCCAGATCTAAATTTGGAGGGTGAGGAGTGAAATTGAGGGGTGGAGATAGCATAGAAAAAAAAAATAAAAAGCTTAAATAGGCCACAAAATTTTGGCCTAGAAAATTTACATATCTCAAACAAGTTATGTAAATCAAAAGAAAGGAAACATTGTTTCAGCACATAATGGACTGATTGAGAGGAAAGGCAAACAAATTGAGTGTCAAAACATTTTATAAATCTTCTCTTCACTGAGGCCTTTTTAAAGGGAAAGTGTGTAGCTCCCTCGTTCTCCAGGTAGTGAAGCTTTGCCAACAAGCAGTTGCTCTGTTCCAAGCTCTGAGCCGGTTCTGCTTCCTGCCACCTAACAACAACTGGATTTCACACTCTGTTGGAATGAAATCTAGAAAAGAGAGACCGCAAAATTCTGTATTCTCTAGTGTAATGGCAGTGTTTTGAGTCCACAGCAGTGAAATCATTGCTTTGGGTTATCTGTTAATTCCTTTGGCTAAACATTAAGCCTGGAAAGTCATCAATTACAAAAGACAAGGGGCTTCAGTGAGACATAAAAATAAATAGTAACAGAGAAGCTGAACAGGCATGAGGCAAAGCTCTCTGGAGCCTAGGATGCTGCTTCTATGTAGTAGCCAACTCTGGCCTGTAAAATCCAGTAATCAATTGTATGAGATGTAGAGGAAATGCCAGGCCAAGGATTCATCAATGCCATGTGTATATTGCCACGTAACAGTCAACAGTTTGGGAACTGAATAAAGTTGTTTTCTAGCTGGACTCGTTTGTGGACAAAAACTTTTTGTTCAAGTTGGAATATTCAAGGAGGGAAAGATCACCTTTTAGACTTCTCCTTGTGATGATGGGCTCAGAGAGACTGTGAGTTGGTCAATTTGGCACATGAGAAGTTTATTCTTCATGCCTTCCCACTAGCTACCTCAAGATTAAAGCACTCCACTATCTGAGCAATAGAACTAAGGAGACACAAACACTTCCTGGCAGGAACTTCTAGGCCTTTTCAAACTTGCCAGAGATCATGAGAGGAAGGAAACATGAGAGAATAGTGGAACCATCCAAGAATCTGTTAAAAGGACCTCAAAGTTCAGCATGAAAGAAATATTAAGAGTGACAATTAACTAAGAGGAAAATGAGTTCCAGAGTCCATGAACTACTCATTGAATTAAAACTGGTTTGCTCTCTTGGAGCTAATGACTAGAGGATGATCTAGGAAGTCAGAACATATTGTGATTCTAAATCTACTGCTGATAGAAATTATTACATAGAATTTGAGTTCAAATTCTCTTATATCTTTGGCTTTCTATATAGTTAGCTGATGCAGTTATGATAAGGAGCAATGAGGTAAGGATAAAAAATGCAGCTTCTCTAGAAGCTGTTTTGTTTATTGAAGCCATGGAACATGTGCATTGGAAGGGGCATTAGAGAGTTTCTAGCATTCTGTTCTCATAACTGAGAGCCAAAGAGAACAAATGACTTTCCTGAAGTCACACATTAAAGAGTAAAATAGGACTTCTGGATTCTGCTTAGGGAGTAGGAAGCTGGAAAGAGCATCATTCTCACTTTAACAACAGCAAAAAATGCCAATCTGAAAATTCATAACATTTCTTGAACTTGTCAGAGGACAGAGGTCACAGGCAATCAGCTCACCTTAAATCTGAAGAAAAATCCGGTGCCTCCCAGGGGAAATGAGACTCAGGCACTGGCTACAGGGGCAGATCCTACTGGTAAGTAGAAGCTGGCTAAAATTTTGAACTAAAGGCTGAATATGGGCTAGCTAGAGAGTATAGAATGCGAGAAGGCCACAGACACAACGGAAATTCATGACCACTTAGTCTATCCTCCACAGACCCCATCCCCCATCAAGTGCTCACAAAAAGATTGGAGGCAGGATGAGAGGTCTGAGAAACCCTTCCTCACGGTACAGATCTGGGGAAGAGGAACAGCTGCCACTGAAGAAAAGGCACAATTCCTTGTCCCCGTGTCTCTCATGTGGAGTAAGTTCTTAAGTCATTACACGATTGCTTTTAGGGCACTGGAGAAAACCATTGCAACTGTGAAAAAGGACTACAAAAATCCTCTCCTGGGGAGGGGCAAAACGTGGTCTGAGAGTGGAGCAGGATTATCTACCAGAGATCCAGGAATATAGTGCCTACCTAAGACTGAGAATTAAGCAGAACAACTGAGAGTCCCTCCTTCCCCATCCCACCATCAAACTAGGCTAACAAATACCAATTAACAAATAATAGCACTGAGATGCAGTGAAAAGGGAAGACCTAAAGCTGAGTATGGAACAGACATTCAGAAAACATTCAGCAAACCAGCAACCACCCTAAACATCAGAGACTACTTAAGAAATGTAAAGCTTGTGCCACAATGAGAATAACTGTAGCAACAAGTCGCAAACTCAGCTCAAATCCTTACTAGATTGAGTCAGCCCTCTTTTGCAGAAGAAAATGCATGCCCCCACACAGGTCTAAAACCTGCAGAAGCTAAAGAAGGCACACAAACAGTAGGGACTAGTAGACTGGTAGCCTTTGTCTCTACTACCCTATATAAGATGTCTAGCTTTCAGCAGAAAAATTACAAGGCAAACAGGCAAAGAACAAAAACAAAAACAAAAAACCCCAACACCTGTTAAGAGAAACAAAGTAATCATCAGTACCAGGCTCAGATATGACACAAATGTTGGAACTATTAGAGATTTTTAAAAGGCGGGGTGAACAATATGCATGAAAAGATGGCTAAATTCAGCATGGAGATGAAAACAATAAGAAAAAATCAGCGGAAATACATGAAAAGAAATGAGCGACAGCAACAGAAGTGAAGTTTTCCGACGGGCTCATCCATAAACTTGAAATAACTAAGCAAAGAGTTAGTGAATTAGGTCAATAAAAATGACTCAGACTGAAACACAAAGAGAAATAAGGGAATTAACAGAGTATTTAGGAGGTATGGGGGCAATATCAAATGGTCTCGCCTAGATAACGATGACCTGAACATGGACTTTTGGCAGTATTTGACACAACTGGTTGCTCCTTTTTCTTGACAAACTTTCTTCACTTGGTTTTGAGCACCCAATATTCTCTTTGTTTTCTTTGTTCTTCACTGGTTGCTTCATTTCAGTCTAACTTACAGATTCCTCCTTTTCTTGTAACCCTGAAAATTGGGGTGATCCAGAACTCAGCCCCTTCGGTTTCTTCTTTCTACAGCCACTCCTTTGCTGATCTCATCTAGTCTCATGGCTATAATGCCACTTATGTTCTAATGATTCTCGTATTTATATCTCCAGCGCAGATCTCCTTCCAGAACTCCACACCTATATCCAGCAGCTTATTGGCATATCCTCTTGAATGTCTAGTAGGCATCTCAAAGTCGATATGCCTCAAATTAACTCTTATGTCTTACCCAAAAAGCCATTCCTTCTGTAGCCTTCCCAAAATCCATTTAGTGGATCCATTCCTCCAGTTTCTCAGGCTAAAATCCTTGGCATTATCCTTGATGCCAGTCATCTCTCATATCCTGCATCCTAACTCTCAGGCAATCCCACTGACTTTACTTTCTAAATATATCCCGAATTTGACTCTTAACTGTCTCCTCTACTGCACCCATTCTGGACCTAGTCACTGTCACTTTCTACCTGAATTATTGAAACATCCTCCTAACAAGTTTCCCTGCTTTCACTCTCATCCTCACCCCACTTCAGTCTAAGCTCCACATAGCAGACAGAGTGATCATTTAAAACATAAATCAAATTATGCACTCCTCTGTTTAAAACTACCCAGTGGTTCTTCATATTCAAAGTAAAAGCCTGGTATGGGCTGAATTATGCCCTGTCACCTCACATTCATATGTTGAAGTCCTAACCCCTAGCACTTCAGAATCTGTCTGCATTTTAAAGAGGTAATTAAGATGAAATGAGGCCATATGGGTGGATCGTAATTTAATGTAACTGGTGTCCTTATAAGAAGAGGAGACTAGGATGCAGATAACATATAGACCTAGGAATGATCATGTGAACATGCAGCGAGAAGGCAGCCATCTGTAAGCTAGGGAGAGAGGCCTCAGTAGAAACCAAGTCTACTAACACCTTGATCTTAGATTGCTAGTCTCCAGGACTGTAAGGATATAACTTCTGTGGTTTAAGCCATCCAGTCAGTGATACTTTGTTACGGCTGCCCTAGAAAATTAATGCAAAGCTCAGATCCTTTCAGTGGTCTGTGAGAAACTATTTGATTTGGTCCCTGGTTTTACCTCTCATCTCATTTTCTGTTTCTCTTCCTCTCTTTCATGTGGCTCCAGATGTGCTGTTTTATGGGCATGCCAGGCAGGCACACTCTTGCTTTAGGGCTTTTGCCTAGGCCGTTCCTGCTGCCTTGACTGCTGTTCCCCCAAATATACAAAGTCACTCTCTTCTTTCAAGTCTTTGCTCAAATGTGACTTTCTTAATAAAACCTATCATGGAAACCCTATTTAAAACTTCAATCTCTCCCTATTTCCTTCCCCAGTACTGACAATCCCATTTTCTCTATTCTGTTATCTTCTAACTTATATATAATTTACTTATTATGTTTATTTTTGTGCTCAAAATTTCTTTCACTTCTTTAGATTTGCTTTTCACTCTATCCACTCTGCCCTGTGCACTGGGAAGCTGACATCTATAAGGTATATCAGCACATCTCCCTTGCTCTCTGGTTTCTAGTTGAGCTCAGCTGTAGCTGACACTGTCAAAATATTACATGTAAGGAAGAAAGAGAGTTTGGTGCATCTCCCTTTGCTCTGTCAAAGGAGACTAGACTGCTCAGCACAGTGTCCCCAAGCAGAGAAGGCTCCTGTTCTTACATAGGGCTCAACTTGAGGTCAGGGACTCGAGATTGGCACATTTTCAGAGGCTCAAATGGGTTACCATTATCTGTAGAAACTTGTTAGTAGGCAAGGCTGCTGTTGATTGGTTGACTCTCAGAGGCGTGTTTGTTGGAGTGAGTCTGTTCCTGTTTGCCTGACTTTCAGAATGAGGGCTTGACAGTAGTTGACTTGCAAAAAGCATGTTCACTGAAGTGAGTTTTTGTTGATTATTTGAACAGTCTTAAAATGGGGCTGGTGGCTACTTATTACCAGGGCTTCAAAAATCAGTCTTTTCCTAAGTTTGTAGGAACTTTTAAATTCTCATCTCCCTGCCATGCTGTGGTTTGCTCATATGAGCCTCTGTGGTGATGCCTTCCTTCCTCTGGTTGCTAGCATGGAGGATGCTTTATTACATCTAACAGTCATTGAATTTTGTGCATTCATGCCTGTTAAGTGTGTCGTCTGTTTCCTAGAAGGGATCCTGATATACCTTTTGTATTTCTCTCCCTGATAGAATGTAAGCTCTAGCTTATATTGAGCAGAGATTTCAACCCCTTGTTTTGTTCATTGATGTTTCCAAGTGGCTAGAGTAGTGCCTGGCATGCTCAGTAAGTATCTGTTGTTTGACTGATGGGCTGAATCTAGAATTCTTTTTCTTGCTTTCTTTCTTAAATCCCTGCAAGTGTTACATCTGTTTATTTCTAATTGTTATTTTTCTTATTCATCTGTTTTGATTCCATTTCTGGCTACTTTTGGTTTATAATTCTTTGTTTTTTATAGCTATTATGAGTTCCACTATCTCTTTGAGGACCATAAACATACTTATATTAAAATTGTTGAGGCCACTGTCAAGATGGCTGAATAGGAACAGCTCCGGTCTGCAGCTCCCGTGAGATTGACACAGAAGGCGGGTGATTTCTGCATTTTCAACTGAGGTACCCAGTTCATCTCACTGGGACTGGTTGGACAGTGGGTACAGCCCACAGAGGGTGATCCGAAGCAGGGTGGGGCATCGCCTCACCTAGCAAGTGCAAGGGATGGAGGGATTTCTCTTCCCTAACCGAGGGAAGTCTTAAGATACTGTACCGGGAAGAACGGTACATTCTGGCCCAGATATTGCACAAAAACTGGAAGCATTCCCTTTGAAAATTGGCACAATACAAGGATACCCTCTCCCACCACTCCTATTCAACATAGTATTAGAAGTTCTGGTTAGGGCAATCAGGCAAGAGAAAGAAATAAAGGATATTTAATTAAGAAAAGAGGAAGTCAAATTGTCTGTTTGCAGATGACGTGATTGTATATCTAGCAAACCCCATTGCCTCAGCCCAGAATCTCCTTAAGCTGATAAGCAACTTCAGCAAAGTCTCAGGATACAAAATCAATGTGCAAAAATCACAAGCATTCCTATACACCAATAATAGACAAACAGAGAGCCAAATCACGAGTGAACTCCCATTCACAATTGCTACAAAGAGAATAAAATACCTAGGAATGCAACTTACAAGGGATGTGAAGGACTTCAAGGAGAAATACAAACCATTGCTCAAGAAAACAAGAGAGGACACAAACAGATGGAAAAATATTCCATCCTCATGGTTAGGAAGAACAAATATGAAAATGGCCATACTGCCCAAAGTATAATTTATAGATTTAATGCTATCCCCATCAAGCTACCTTTGACTTTCTCCACAGAATTTTAAAAAACTACTTTAAATTTCATATGAAACCAAAACAGAGCCACATAGCCAAGACAATTCTAAGCAAAAAGAACAAAGCTAGAGGCATCACGCTACCTGACTTCAAACTATACTACAAGGCTACAGTGACCAAACAGCATGGTACTGGTATATAGACAATGGAAGAAAACAGCTATATAGACCAATGGAACAAAACAGCAATATAGACAAATGGAACAAAATAGAATCCTCAGAAATAACACCACACATCTTCAACCATCTGATCTTTGACAAACCTGACAAAAACAAGCAATGGGGAAAGGATTCCCTATTCAATAAATGGTGTTGGGAAAACTGGTTAGCCATGTGCAGAAAGCTGAAACTGGATCCCTTCCTTACACCTCACACAAAAATTAACTTCAGATGGATTAAAGACTTAAACATAAGACCAAAACCCACCAAAATCCTAGAAGAAAACCTAGGCAATATTATTCAGGACATAGGCATGAGGAAAGACTTCATGACTAAAACACCAAAAGCAATGGCAACAAAAACCAAAATAGACAAATGGGATCTAATTAAACTAAACAGCTTCTGCACAACAAAAGAAACTATCATCAGAGTGAACAGGCAACCTACAGAATGGGAGAAAATTTTTGCTTTACCAGGGAAAGTCAAGCTCAGTGTGGGGAGGGGCATCTGCCATTACTGAGGCAGTTCTAACCTTACCTGTATAAACAAAATTGCAAAGGAGTTTACACAGCAGCTGGGCAGAGCCCATGGCAGCTCAGCAATGCCTCTGCAGGCAAACTGTGACTAGACTCGCTCCTTGCTGGGCAGAGCATCTCTGAAAAAGGCAACAGCCCATCAGGGACTTAGAAATAAAGCCCCAACTTCCTGGGACAGAGTACCTGGGAAAAGGGGTGGTTGTGAGCTCCACTGCAGCAGACTTAAATGTGCCTGCCCAGCAGCTCTGAAGAGAGCAACAGAGCTTCTAGCACAACACTTGAGCTCTGATAAGGGACAGACTGCCTCTTCAAGTGGCTCCTTGACCCCCGTATATCCAAAGACACACCTCATACAGAAGAGGTCTGGCTGATGTCTGGTGGGTACCCTTCTGGGATGAAGCTACTAGAGGAAGGAACAGGGAGCGATCCTTGCTGTTCTGCAGCCCCTGCAGGTGATTCCCAGGCAAGCAGGGTCTGGAATGGACCTCCAGCAGTCCTGCAGCAGAGGGGCCTGACTGTTGGAAGGAAAACTAAAAAATAGAAAGAAATAGCTTCAATAGCTTCAATATCAACAGAAAGGACATCCACTCAGAGATCACATCCAAAAGTCACCAACTTCAAAGACCAAAGGTAGATAAATCCATGAAGATGGGAAGAAACCAGTGCAAAAAGGCTGAAATCACCAAAAACTAGAACACCTCTCCTCCAAGTGATCACATCTCTTCACCAGAAAGGTAACAAAACTGGATGGAGAAAGAGTTTGATGAGTTGACAAAAGGAGGCTTCAGAAGGTGGGTAATAACAAACTTCTCTGAGCTAAAGGAACATGTTCAAACCCAATGCGAAGAAACTAAGAACCTTGAGAAAAGGTTAGATGAAATACTAACTAAAATAAACAGCTTAGAGAAGAACATAAACGACTTGATGGAGCTGAAAAACACAGCATGAGAACTTCGTGAAGCACACAAGTTTCAACAGCTGAATTGAATCAAGTGGAAGAAAGGATATCAGAGATTGAAGATCAACTCAATGATATAAAATGAGAAGGCAAGGTTAGAGAAAAAAGAGTGAAAAGAAATAAACAAAACCTCCAAGAAATATGGGATGATGTGAAAAGACCTAATCTACATTTGATCGGTGTACCTGAATGTGATGGGGAGAATAAATCCAAGCTGGAAAACACTCTTCAGGATATTATCCAGGAGAACTTGCCCAACCTAGCAAGGCAGGCCAACATTCAAATCCAAAAAATACATAGAACACCACAAAGATATTCCTCAAGAAGGGCAACCCCAAGGCACATAATCATCAAATTCACCAGGATTGAAATGAAGGAAAAATGCTAAGGGCAGCCAGAGAGAAAGGTTGGGTTACCCACAAGGGGAAGCTTGTCAGACTCACAGCAGATCTCTCAGCAGAAACCCTACAAGCCAGAAGAGCGTGGGAGCCAACATTCAACATCCTTAAAGGAAAGAACTTTCAACCCAGAATTTCATATCCAGCCAAAATAAGCTTCATAAGTGAAGGAGAAATAAAATCCTTATGGACAAGCAATTGCTGGGAGATTTTGTCACCACCAGGCCTGCCTTACAAGAGCTCCTGAAGGAAGCACTAAACATGGAAGGAACAACCAGTACCAGCCACTCCGAAAACATACCAAATGGTAAAGGCCATTGACACAATGAATAAACTGCGTCAACTAACGGGCAAAACAACTAGCTAGCATCAAAATGGCAGGATCAAATTCACACATAACAATATTAACCTTAAATATACATGGGCTAAATGCCCCAATTAAAAGGCACAGGCTGGAAAATTGGATAAAAAGTCAAGAACCATCAGTGTGTTGTATTCAGGAGACCCATCTCACATGCAAAGATGCACATAGACTCAAAATAAAGGGATGGAGGAAGATTTACCAAGCAAATGGAGAGCAAAAAAAAAAAAAAAAAAAGAGAAGGAGTTGCAATCCTAGTCTCTGATAAAACGGACTTTAAACCAGCAAAGATCAAAAGAGACAAAGAAGGGCATTACATAATGGTAAAGGGATCAATGCAACAAGACGAGCTAATGATCCTAAATATATATGCACCCAGTACAGGAGCACCCAGATACATAAAGCAAGTTCTTAACAACCTATAAAGAGACTTAGACTCCCACACAATAATAGTGGGAGACTTTAACCCTCCACTGTCAATATTAGATTAATGAGACAGAAAATTAACAAGAATATCTAGGACTTGAACTCAGATCTGGACCAAGTGGACCTGATAGACATCTACAGAAATCTCAAACCCAAATCCACAGAATATGCATTCTTCTGAGTACCACATCACACTTACTGTAAAATAGACCACATAATTGAAAGTAAATTACTCCTCAGCAAATGCAAAAGAATAGAAATCATAACAACTGGTCTCTCAGACCACAATGCAATCAAATTAGAACTCAGGACTAAGAAACTCAAGCAAAACTGCACAGTGACATGGAAACTGAACAACCTGCTCCTGAATTACTGTGGGATAAATAATGAAATGAAGGCAGAAATACAGATGTTCTTCGAAACCAATGAGAATGAAGACACAAAGTACTCGAATCTCTGGGACACATTTAAAGCTGTGTGTAGAGGGAAATTTGTAGCATTAAATGCCCCCATGAGAAGCAAGAAAAGTTCTAAAATCAACACCCTATCATCAAAATTAAAAGAACTAGAGGAGCAAGATCAAACAAATTCAAAAGCTAGCAGCAGACAAGAAATAACTAAGATCAGAGCAGAATGAAGGAGATAGAGACACAAAAAAAAAAAACCCTTCAAAAAAATCAATGAATTCAGTAGCTGGTTTTTTGAAAAGATGAACAAAATAGACAGACCACTAGCCAGACTAATAAAAAAGAAAAGAGAGAAGAATCAAATAGATGCAATAAAAAATGATAAAGGGGATATCACCACCAATTCCACAGAAATGCAAACTACCATCAGAGATTACTACAAACACCTCTATGCACATAAACCAGTAAATCTAGAAGAAATGGATAAATTCCTGGACACTTACACCCTTCCCAGACTAAATCAGGAAGAAGTTGAAACCCTGAATAGACCAATAACAAGGTCTGAAGTAGAGGCAGTAACTAATAGCCTACCAACCAAAAAAAAGTCCAGGTCCAGATGGGTTCACAGCCAAATTCTACTAGACGTACAAAGAGGAGATGGTACTATTCCTTCTGAAACTATTCCAAACAATACAAAAAGAGGGACTCCTCCCTAACTCGTTTTATGAGACAAACATCATCCTGATACCAAAACCTGGCAGAGACACAACTAAAAAATAAAATTTCTTGCCAATATCCATGATGAACATAGATGCAAAAATCTTCAATAAAGTACTGGCAAACGGAATGCAACAGCACATCAAAAAGCTTACCCATCACAATCAAGTAGGCTTCATCCTGGGGAGGAAGAGCTGGTTCAACATACGCAAATCTATAAACATAATCCATCACATAACCAGAACCAATGACAAAAACCACATGATTATCTGAATAGATGCAGAGAAGGCCTTTGACAAAATTCAACAGCCCTTTATACTAAAAACTCTCAATAAACTAGGTATTAATGGAACGTATCTCAAAATAATAAAGGCTATTTAGGACAAACCCACAGCCCATATACTGAATGGGCAAAAACTGGAAGCATTCCCTTTGAAAACTGGCACTAGACAAGTATGCCATCTCTCATCATTCCTATTCAACATAGTATTGGAAGTTCTAGCCAGAGCAATCAGGCAAGAAAAAGAAATAAAGGGTATCAGTTAGGAAAAGAGGAAGTCAAATTGTCTCTATTTGCAGATGACATGATTATATATTTAGAAGACCCCATCATCTCAGTCCAAAATCTCCTTAAGCTGATAAGCAACTTCAGCAAAGTCTCAGGATACAAAATCAATGTGCAAAAATCACAGGCATTCATATACACCAATAACAGACAAACAAAGAGCCGGATCAGGAGTGAACTCCCATTCACAATTGCTACAAAGAGAATAAAATACCTAGGAAAATAACTAACAAAGGATGTGAAGTACGTCTTCAAGGAGAACTATAAACCACTGCTCAAGGAAATAAGATAGGACACAAACAGATGGAAAAATATTCCATCCTCATGGTTAAGAAGAATCAATATCACAAAAATGGCCATAATGCCCAAACTTATTTATAGATTCAATGCTATCCCCATCAAGCTGCCATTGACGTTCTTCACAGAGCTAGGAAAAAACACCTTAAACTTCATATGGAACCAAAAAAGAGCCCACATAGCCAAGACAATCCTAAGTAAAAAGGACAAAGCTAGAGGCATCATGCTGCCTGACTTCAAACTATACTACAAGGCTACAGTAATCAAAATAGCATGCTACTGGTACCAAAACAGAGAGCTAGACCAATGGAACAGAACAGAGGCCTTGGAAGTAATGCCACACATCTACAACCATCTGATCTTTGACAAACCTGACAAAAGCAATGGGGAAAGGATTCCCTGTTTAATAAATGGTGTTGGGAAAACTGGCTAGCCATGTGCAGAAAGTTGAAACTGAACTCCTTCCTTATACCTTATACAAAAATTAACTCCAGATGGATTAAAGATTTAAACATAAGACCTAACACCATAAAAATCCTAGAAGAAAATCTAGGCTATACCATTCAGGACACAGGAATAGGCAAGGACTTCATGACTAAAACACCAAAAGCAATGGCAACAAAAGCCAAAATAGACAAATGGGATCTAATTAAACTAAAAAGCTTCTGCACAGCAAAAGCAACAATTATTAGAGTGAACCAGCACCCAACAGAATGGAAAAAAAAAAATTGCAATCTACCCATCTGACAAAGGGCTAATATCCAGAATCTACAAAGAACTAAAACAGATTTACAAGAAAAAAACAACTCCATCAAAAAGTGGGTGAAGGATATGAACAGACACTTTTCAAAAGAAGACATTTAAGTGGCCAATAAACATATGAAAAAATGCTCATCATCACTAGTCATTAGAGAAATGCAAATCAAAACCACATTGAGATACCATCTCATGCCATTCAGAATAGTGATCATTAAAAGATCTGGAGACAGATGCTGAAGAGGATGTGGAGAAACAGGAACGCTTTTACACCCTTGTTGTGAGTGTAAATTAGTTCAATCATTGTGGAAGACAGTGTGGCAATTCCTCAAGGATCTACAAATAGAAATACCATTTGACCCCGCAATCCCATTACCCAAAGGATTATAAAACATTCTGTTATTAAGACACATGCACATGTATGTTCATTGAGGTACTGTTTGCAATAGCAAAGACTTGGAACCAACCCAAATGCCCATCAATGATAGACTAGATAAAGAAAATGTGGGACATATACACCATAAAATACTATGCAGCCATATAAAAGGGTGGGTTCATGTCCTTTGCAGGGACATGGATGAATCTGGAAACCATCATTCTCAGCCAACTGACAGAAGAACTGAAAACCAAACACTGCATGTTCTCACTCATAAGTGGTTGTTGAACAGTGAGAACACATGGACACAGGGAGAGGAACATCATACACTGGGGTCTGTTGAGGGGTGGGGTGGCTAGGAGAGGATAGTAGGGGGTAGGAAGATTGGCGAGGGATAACATTAGGAGAAATACCTAATGTAGATGACGGGGGGATGGATGCAGCAAACTTCCATAGCATGTGTGTACCTGTGTAACAACCCTGCAGGATCTGCACATGTACCCCTGAACTTAAAGTATAAAAAAAGAAAGAAAAGAAAAAAACAGAACACAGACAAAATAGAGATAATGAAGGGAGCAAAAGAAAACTTTACAAACACCAAAGTTGATATTTAAGAGATAGATAAAATATTGTATCTTTGAAACAAGACAAGGATGCTGTGTATAAAGAAATAACCTGAGAACAAGAGTAAGCTTTTGGAAATAAAATATCTCACCTAAAACAAAAAATGTATGAGAAGAATTGGAAAATAGAGTTAAGAAAATCTTCCCAAAAAGTAGAACAAAAAGACAAAGAGATGAGTTCATGGAAAAAAGTCAAGAGGCTAAAAATAGCATTCTATAACATCAAAATCTATTTAATCAACATTTTTGTGGCTTCATATTAAAATGACTTTTGATTTTTTCAATTATCAGCATTTCTTTCCGTGAACATCCTTATTTCCTTGGGACAAAATTCCAGAATAGAATTACTGGATTAAATATGTATAAATCTTATAAAGTCTTTTGATACGTATCGCCAACCAGAAAGATTGTCTCAGTTTATAATGCCAGCATCTGGGAAAAATTGTCAGTGAATCTTTCTTAAATTCAGTCTTCCTTGGCTCAATCTATCTGGTGATAGGTTACCATCATATCCACAATAGGAAATTGGCAGTTGCAGTTTACTTTTATTTCCCAACAAGATTAAGCAAATTATCATTGTATAGCATCCTGAATTGTTTTTGGACATTCTTCTTTGTTCTATAGATTAAAAACCCTGAGTGAGAATTCAGAGAAATCTGTCTTAGTTGGATTTTAAAAACTCTGTGACATCCAGCTTGCTACTGTCATCACTGCTGATTTGGTATTTGTTGACTTTTATATTCCTCCAGAAATAATGGACTTCTTGTGGACTTATCAGATTCCTGTCACCAAGTATCTCTTTCACATAGATTGAATTCTTACCAGCCTAGGTTAGAAAAAAGGAATCTAGATTAGGCAAAAGAAAAAGGCAATGCAGTGAAGAGAAGTAAATTCCCTTCACTTCCAGGTATTTGGTTTCCTTGGTAACTTTCAGGGAAAAAAACCCCAACTGAATGGATGTGAAAGGTACAGCTCGCCAACCAGAATCTGGTCTTTGTGACATCAAAACAATCAGAAACTTTTAACCCAATAAATTTAACATAAGGTAAACCTGGAAGGACCAATATTGATGGCCTTTTCCAAGTGACAAAACTGAGGCCCTCAGATAAAGTGACTTTGTTAATGGTTTTGCAGATACAGAGAAGAGTTGCTATATAAATTCTATATTGGTTACCATGTTTGAGCTCAAAAACAAATCTCTATGATATTAGATTAGTAGGTGATGTTTTCCAGGACAAAGGAATAGGACACAGATTACATAAAAGGCTCAGTTGTTCAGAGGACAAACTCGAAGACAACTTTTCATCACTATTAGACCAAATGGTGACTTTAGGGCACCCGAAACAAAACAAAACACAAGATCCCCCAAGCCCATACACATAAATAACAAAAAAGAAACAAAAGTTCTCACCAACACAAGGCTTCAACATTGTTAAATGATCGTCCTTGATCTTTTTTTCCTTTTTATTGCATTTTAGGTTTTGGGATACATGGGAAGAACATGCAAGATGGTTGCATAGGTACACACATGGCAGTGTGATGTGCTGCCTTCCTCCCCATCACCTATATCTGGCATTTCTCCCCATGCTATCTCTCCCCAACTCCCCACCCCCCGCTGTCCCTCCCCTATTTCCCCCCAACAGACCCCAGTGTGTAGTGCTCCCCTCCCTGTGTCCATGTGTCTCATTGTTCAACACCTGCCTATGAGTGAGAACATGCAGTGTTTGATTTTCTGTTCTTGTGTCAGTTTGCTGAGAATGATGGTTTCCAGGTTCGTCCACGTCCCTACAAAGGACACGAACTCATCGTTTTTGATGGCTGCATAATATTCCATGGTGAATATGTGCCACATTCTCTTTGTCCAGTCTATCATCGATGGGCATTTAGGTTGGTTCCAGGTCTTTGCTATTATAAACAGTGCTGCAGTGAACATTTGTGTGCATGTGTCCTTATAATAGAACGATTTATAATCCTCTGGATATATACCCAGTAATGGGATTGCTGGGTCTAATGGAATTTCTATTTCTAGGTCCTCGAGGAATCACCACACTGTCTTCCACAATGGTTGAACTAATTTACACTCCCACCAACAGTGTAAAAGTGTTCCTATTTCTCCACATCCTCTCCAGCATCTGTTGTCTCCAGATTTTTTAATGATCGCCATTCTAACTGGCATGAGATGGTATCTCAATGTGGTTTTGATTTGCATTTCTCTAATGACCAGTGATGATGAGCATTTTTTCACGTTTGTTGGCCTCATGTATGTCTTCTTTTGTAAAGTGTCTGTTCATATCCTTTGCTCACTTTTGAATGGGCTTGTTTGTTTTTTTCTTGTAAATCTGTTTTAGTTCTTTGTAGATTCTGGGTCTTAGCCCTTTGTCAGAAGGGTAGATTGCAAAAATTTTTTTCCATTCTGTTGGTTGCCAATTCACTCTAATGACTGTTTCTTGATCTTGAAAATATCACTTACTTGAAATGTTGTGCTTATAGGTGCATACTGTTCCTCATTGCCATTTTTCTTTTAGCTCGCATCTTTCCAGCTTCCATTCCCAACAGCTGCCAAAACTGCTCCTGTCAAGATCATCACCAACTTCTATGTTGCCAAATCCTACATATCCTTTCTCAACTTATTTTTGAGTAAATAGGCTTACTTTTGTGAATTCTGTTCTAATCTTATAGCCCTTTAAAGGTAGTATAGGTTAACTGTGCACACTAATGAATGTCTTATTTCAAGTTTGTGGGATTTAGTGTTGGTTGTTTATCAGTGATAAAATTTTATCCTCTAACTTAGACTCAGTGAATGATATAAAACTTTCCTTTTCTTCCTTCCTTCCCTTCCTGCCTTCCTTCTTCTCTATCCTCCCTTCCCTCTTCACTACTTTCCTTCCTTTCGTCTTTCTCTAAGCATTCATAGAGCAGGACACTTTATTAAATAGACTCCCACTATCACCTTTGTTATCCTTAACACTGCTAAGGTATCGTCATAGATGGGCTGGACCAAATGTAGGCTTTAAAATTGGAGCCACTCCCTCCTCATCCAATATTATTTTTTTTAGGTTAAGATTGTAGCAAATGTATCGAGCTATAATGGAAAAGAACATTTTCATTGACTGCTGTCAGTAAGCACCTTATATTCATATCCAGTTCACTTAAGGCAAAACTGTTGAGTCAATTTAAAAAAATTAAAACAGATCTAAGACCCAGTTATATAATTAAATTTTTTCCCCTGTGGTATTGGAGCAAGTATATTGGATTTGAAATCAAGCCATCTGATTTGAGAAATAGTTCCATCCCATAATGGATATGTAATCTTGAGCAAGTTACTTGACTTCTTTAAAACCTAGATTTGTCTTCTTTAAATTGGGGCCATGTGACTTCAGAAATATGAATAGAGGTGAAGCATTTGAGAGCTGGTGCATAATTCTCCAATCTCCTGCCATGTGACTGTTGATGTTCCAGGTGGCAGAGTCTCCATCAGCCTGTGTCCCTGAGGGAGGGTAAATGGACATGTAAGAATCCTGTGCACAGTTAGCAAGAAGCTAGCTTTTTAATGTTAGATCACTGAGTTTTGAGGGTTATGTGTTAACTGTGACATAACCTTGCCTATACTAGCTAATATAAAGGGAAGAAAAGAGATAAGGCAGAAACTGTAAGTCTTTTTTTTTTTTTTTTGGGATAGAGTCTCACTCTGTTGCCAGGCAACAGGCTGGAGTGCAGTGACACAATCTCAGCTCACTTCGACCTCCGCCTCCCGGGTTCAAGCAATTCTCCTGCCTCAGAGCCAGGCAACAGGCTGGAGTGCAGTGACACAATCTCAGCTCACTGCAACCTCCGCCTCCCGGGTTCAAGCAATTCTCCTGCCTCAGCCTCCCGAGTAGCTGGGACTACAGGCACGTACCACCACACCCAGCTAATTTTTGTATTTTTAGTAGAGACGAGGTTTCACCATGTTGGCCAGGATGGTCTTGATCTCTTGACCTTGTGATCCACCCACTTTGGCGTCCCAAAGTGCTGGGATTACGGGCTTGAGCCACCGCACCCGATAATTTTTGGATGGAAGAAACTTGAACCTACTTACAGGCTGAAGAGACAGAGCTAATAGAGAAGGACACATTGAATCTATGGGAGAGAGGATGGGAGATCATTGAAGGATCAAGATCCAGAGGCAGGCTAGCTTTAAACAGGAGGAGAGAGACTTAACCTCTGAGGCTGGATGAAAAGAAGTAAGGATGAGATGTTGAGGAAACTCATGCCTGATCACTCATTTTTTTGGTTAAATACTAAGTAAGCCTATCTGCTAAGAGGGGAGAAAAGGCGAGTTGGATAAAAAGAACTAAAGGAAGTTGGGCCAGTGAAGATTTGAAATGGTTCCTAATGAGAATGAGAAAGGGAGCTAACCAAGGACAAATAAAGATCCTGTCCATTTCTTGCACTCAGTTGTGAGTTCCTTGAGGGCACAGGCTGTGTCTTTATCCCTCTGTATTCTCAATATCAAACACAATGTCTGACATACTGGGAGTGCTCAAGAAATTCTTGCCAAAAATGTGACTGCCAGTCATTGTTACTTGATTCATAGTGTTGGCATTGAATGGCTGGGGTTTTTTTCCTTTCTCTTAAAATATCAGCTTGCCCTAGGCCTACCCTTACTTGTTCCCTATAAAAGTTGTTATTAAAAGAAACAAAAACAAAATCCAGTTCCCACTTGGAACACTAAATTCCAAACACCCAGGAAGCAAATGCACAGACAGAGTAAGCCTCTGATTAGTTATGTTCCTGCCGCTGTATCTCAAGCTCTTTCATTGGTGATGGCAACTTTTCAAAAGAAAATTTTACAGAAAAGCTTTCATCATGTTAAGTTCTCATCCTAGGCAGTTAGCATTGGAATGCATTCGCAGTGTGAATTACAGTTAACATTCTAAAGAGACGTGAATTTTTAGGATACCTCATGTTGGCAATTAAACTTTGGAGGAGTTAACATCATGGCTCCATTTTTATTATTTATTTTGAGACAGAATTTCACTCTTGTTGCGCAGGCTGGAGTACAATGGCATGATCTTGGCTCACCTCAACCTCCACCTCCCGGGTTCAAGCAATTCTCCTGCTTCAGCCTCCCAAGTAGCTAATTTTGCATTTTTAGTACTGATGGACGGTCTCCATGTTGATCAGGCTGGTCTTTAACTCCTGATCTCAGGTGATCCACCCACCTCGGTCTCCCAAATTGTTGGGATTACAGGCGTGAGCCATCATACCCGGCTTCATGGCTCAATTTTTAATAAAGTGCTCCTTATTTATTATATATTCATGCATATTTATTACATGTATAATGCAAATGACTGCTGGCTCAATAGGTCCCACACTCATCTGCCTGCAGTTACTTTGGCTTCTCTTCTGCTTAGAACGTCATTTGGAGAAGCATTATGCTCTCTCATCATTATGAAGTGCCAATAGTGCATTTAAAACAATTTTTTTTAAAATTGCCAAAATAATGTGTGCCTATTGCAACCTACAAAACAAATATATACAAAAAATAAGTTACAAATGTCCACCTTCTTCATGCCTATCCACTGGAGATGATGATGACAGCTTGATATGTATTCTTTTTATGCTTTTCTCTATTCTCATGCAAATATGTGGAGCTGTATGCAGAACTTTTTGTTATTTTATGTTTTACTAAAACTACATATATTGCTCTGCAACTTGCATATATAATTGTAAAATATATCATGGATACTTTCCCCAGGTTAACTACTGTAGGTCTAATTGTATACTCCACTGTATTAAATTATGCCCCATTCATGAAGACTCAGATTTACTAGTTTTCTGTTGCTTTAAATAAAGCTGCAATATATGTCCTTAGACATACCTCTTCAGGTTTATTTATTTCTATTTTTTTAATAGCATGCCCAGAAATGCACTTTTGAAGTCTTTAATGAGGAAGACCATTCAGGAGAAAAATGTTTCCAATGAAAGAGAAACTGTGGAATAATGCATCAAGTGAAACAGAGTGATAGGAGATCTGACATGAATTCAATATCTTGTTCTGGATTTGCTGTATGTTGGGAAAACCTTTCTGATTTCATTTCTTTCCTTTAAATGGAATTTGTTTCTGTCATCAAAATAGATTCTCATTATTTCTGGATAATGAGAAAGTTCACTGGATAAAGTGCTGCTTATTTATTATCTATTCATGCACATGTAATACATATGTAATACAAACTGCTTCTGGCTCAATACGTCCCACTCTCATCTCCCTACGGCTACTTTGTGGAACTAAAGGGATGCTTCTCTTTTGCTCAGAATGTCATTTGGAGAAGCATTATGCTCTCTCATCATCATGTAGTACCAATAGACTTGCCAACAGGTTGACTTCAAATGCTCCATGCTTCCCATTTTCTTGGTCCCCAAGTGGTCTCAAGTTCTGCCACCTACCACTGAGCGCCCCAAACAACTCTGCTTATATACAGCCATGCAAGGTTCTTCTTGAACTGCCCCGTCACTTTCTGGTCCTCTTTGCTCTCTAACCATGGGGCTGCATGAGGCTGAGTGGGAAGGAGACACTAAACCACCCCTTCCATCATCCAATTCTTTTTAGGGGGGCTGTAATTAATTGGGCAGACTTCTGATTACCTCATCCCAAACTCCTGTTCCAAAACAAGTTTCAGAACAAAAGTTCACAAAAAGCAAATGGACAAAAGAAAGCAAGTGGATATCGTTAGAAGTTGTGGCAGCAAATCCCAAATGCCCTGTTTCATCTGTACTTATGAGGTACAGCTATGTTCAATATTCTGAAACACAAGTATTCTGCTAATTACATGTAAGGGCTTTATGAATGAAGGATAACAAAGGAAAGAGAGAAAGAAAATAAAAAACTCAGAAGAAAAGTTGTTATGATACTTCCACTGCACTCACACAGTGAAGGGATTGTTTTCATTTTTGTTGGCATTGCATGTGCAAACACATACATAGGAAAATTAAAGGAAAAAATATTGGCAAGGAGGAATTTTTTAAAAAGAAAGTAAGTTAAAAGACGAATCAGACTGTAGTAATTATTAATTGATGGGAAAGAAAACTTATTTTCCAGGTTTGGTCTTAGGCCAAGTGTAAAGCACTTACATAATTAAAATAATTTTTCATGCCCATTTGAGCCCTGGGAAGAAGGGAAAATCCATTTCTGTGCAGAGAATGACTTTTCAAAAAGTTTAGCACAATTTTCAGTTGAACTGCTAAAACTTAGATATGTGGGGACATGATTATAGGAGTCAGGCTTAAGTTTGAAAAACAAATACATGTGAAAGAAGTCATCAACATTGCTCTTTAGGGACAGACCTTTTTGGGAAGCACTCAACTTCCCAACAGGAGAGTTCACTCTAGAAGCCCATCCTATAGGCATCAGACTCTTCAACACTGACCTTGGGTGTCTTGAGGGGCACTCCTAACATTCTGGATAGATGAGCTCTTCTCAGACTTCTCCCAGAAGTATGTTGTGCTGGCTTCAGAAAGAGGTTAGATGGAATCCAGTGTTCCCTTTACTCAACTTCCAACAGACATTTGGACTCGTTCATAAAAAAGGTCCTTGGAGGAACTTTGGGTTCATTATGCTACCAGAATTGTAATTTTGTTAAATAGTAGTACATGATGTAAATTATTCTTTATACTGGGCATGCAATGAGAGCATGCCTTTATTTACATAAAATTGAATCTTAGAAACAATACATCCCCCTCCTCTATATGATGGATCAGAAGGAAATTTATGCTTGGACAGGTGGGCCCCACATACCTTCCCCAGCGTGTACAAGAAACTCGTGTGGTGTTCAGAAAATGGAAAATGTACCCCCAATAGCCTGTCATTGCTACTAATATTCTCACCATCACATTGTTACAGTCCCTTGAAGATGGGTGGCTTAGAGTGGGGTAGAGAAAAATATGATGACAATAAAATACAAATGAGTATCTCAATAAATGATCCAACCACAGGAGGATGAAGATATGGTCTTGATGATTCCACCGTGCATACTGTTTCTGGCACAGCAAGGCTTTGACCTCAGGCAGTTTGATTCCAGAGCTCATATGGAATGAATTCATTCATTAAATCAACCACCTATCCCATCAACCCACCACACTGCAGGCACTGTCTGCAGCTATGAACTCTTAGCATAGGAGGCCTTTCTTCATGTAGTTCAAAGCCTAACTGTAGAAGCAGACAGAACCAAATGCAGCAGGGGAGTGGAGTTCTCACCTTACTACTCAGATGTGCTAAAAATTAAGTTTCCTTTATTCCTTATGATAGGTCTCATTCCTGCTGATGGTAAGAAAAACCCTTAAAATTATCAATGAATAAAACTAATTAATTATTTTATTCTTTGAAATAGCCACCTTTGGTCTACTTCAGTCTTTTTTGGGTACTTGCATTATTTTTTAGTGTGTCTCACTCCTTCTCTTTCTTCTTCTTTGGGCATGAGGAAACCTGAGAAGCATGTGAGTACAGAGGGCTCTTTCCCTGTGCTGTACCCTGAGAACTGTGCTGGGATTTCTCTGTTAGCCTTTCCTGGGGTTTCTACAGCCCCTGGTCCTCTTCCCTTATGGAGTTTCAACCCTGAGGGAGAATAGGGCCCTTCAGCCTGACCTCTGCTTTGCTCACTCTTTCCTCTGCAGGGAAGAGGCATCTACCTCTTATGGATGAGCGCTTCTAAGAGATATTCTTCGCTCTTCCATGATTGTCTCTGATGTGACCTTCTGCTTCCTTGGGCCATTTGCTTAAGGATTCAAGAGATATTTGTGGAACCCCTAGCACGTACTTGGGATATATCAGTTATCAAAACAAAGATTCCTGCTTTTGTGAAGTTTACATCCTAGTAGAGGGAAAATGAAAGAACCAATACATGTAGTAAAGAAGTAAATTACCTAGTGTGTTAGATCATAAATGTTACCAAAAAAGAGAAAGAAGGGCAGGGTAAATGAGAAGGAGACTGTGGGGCTGGAGGGTAGCTGCCATTTTAAACAGAGTGGTTAGGGTGGGCCTCATTCCAAAGGGGAGCTCCAGGAAAGATCTGTAGGAGGTGGCCAACTGGACCTCTGGGGGAAGAGTGCTCTGGGTAGAGGGAACAGCAATGGCTAAGGTGGGGTGTTACAGGCATACAGCAGGGAGACCAGCACTTCTAGAGTGGATTGAGTTAGGGATCAGCAGGGACTACAGGAAAAACATTCATGAAAGTGGAGCAGGAGCGTATAATAGTGTGTAACTTTTATATATCTTATTTTCCATCAAAATTTTAGCTCCTTTAGCCAAGATGTGTCTAATACTTCTTTTTGCTGGCATTGGAGGCACTCAATAATTACTATTTTTATTTATTTATTTATTATTATTTTTAAAGACGGGGTTTCACCATGTTGGTCAGGCTGGTCTTGAACTCCCAACCTCAGGTGATCCGCCTGCCTTGGCCTCCAAAGTGCTTGGATTACAGGTGTGAGCCACCATGCCTGGCACTATTTTTTTTAAATAAAAAATTTTGAGGGATTACTCTACCTAGTGACACAGTGATGGGCTACACTTCCTTCTGCTGTTCTAAATTCCTGATGATGATTGCACTTAGTCCTGAGTTGCGGTGAAACATTTCTCGTTTGCGTTCAGATCTATGCTTGTTCTGTTGGCAGAGCCTCAATCAGTTAGGTCGGAGCAGGAAGACACTCCTTCAGGACTGAGCCCTGATTCAATAAGACATGGGGAGCTCACCACAGCACTTCGTTCAGAAACACAGGAGCTCATAGGTCACAGATGTTTTTGCCTAAAGAAATGGCATTCTTATTTAATATTTAGGTAAAGGGGGCAGCTGTAAATGGTCATCCTGAAAATTCATTGCAGGGATTTGTCTGATAATGGCCTGCACAGATACTTCAATTTGATATATATTTTATATCTTTGAAATGGAAGTTTTATAGCAAATCTAACAAGGAGAAACTGAACAGGTACCATTCCCACCCAGTCAATTAATATGACCTCTGGCCCTGAATCCCATCTCTTGTACATTTGTTCAATTAGAGATTACTTGCTTTCTGAAGGGGATCTGGATAAAAAAACAGGAGCTGAGTGTCTGATAAGGTACTTTTCCGTGTTTGAACAACTAAAGAAATGTGAGGAGCATGTTGGAAAAAGAGAGATGGCTCTAAAGTTTCTGTTAAGAATTAGCTGTCTTTGTACTGTACAAAAGTACAATCTGTAAAATATCACATTCCTAGAAGGTGGATTAAGGAAATTCTGAAACCATCTAAATATGATACACCTCTTGGGCAATCTCACATATGTTAAAATTGTTACAGATATTTTCCCATCACCACAATTACACATTTTTTAATGTGTGGATAAGAAAAGGAAAAGAATTCATGAAATTAAAGTAAGTCTTTCTCAACATATGGCAAATCCATCGGATATATGATAAATCTTTTTCAGAGCTGAACTCTATAGGGCAAGAGTGTTTATTTTCTTCCAACTCCGCCTGGGCTCTAGTAAGTCATTAGTTCAGTGTGTAACTGAAATTTGCATCAGAACAAAGTTCCAGAGGCCCCCAGTGTGCAGTTTGTTTCTTGCTGAGCACACTTTAAGGTTGTACTTTGAGTTGTTTGCCTTTCCCCTCCTTGAATGCCATGAAGCAGTTTACTAGAGCAGAATTGCTTTTATGTGTCCTTTCTCCTTTCATGTCCATTTCTGGCTGGCTCTTCAATAGTGTGGCCGTTGGCATGAGCTGTAATGGTCCGGTAACTGGGCAAGCAATTAGTAGAGCCAGACAAATCTTCCTTCTTGCAACCGGGCTTTCCTGGCTTCTCTAAACACAGTTGGCCAAACAATGAAGATCCTGGGAAGAAAGCAAACAGTAAAGCACTTCTTTCTTTAAAAGAAACACACTAAAAACTTCACTGACAGTTGTCATGTTGTAGCTGAGGACAGGATGCTTCAGGAACCAATATCATAGGGGTAGTGTTGGAGGGGGTGGCTGGAGCCATCCTAACCTGGTGTTTCCTGTGATTACCCTTTTGTGTCTCTCTACCTCTGTGGCAGCACATCACTTTAGAAGCAAACACTCGGATTCCAGTTCAATGCATGGCTAATAGATGAGGCTTCCGGAAATCCCTGCTGACACTCTGAGAGGCCAGCTTGAAGGGTGAGAATGGAGTGAGACACCTCTTCAAACATCTTGGAAACAAATGACAGATTAGTTCTGGAACTGTAATTAGGACCTGAGATGAGATTTCTTCCGTTGTAGAAACTAAACAAGCTAGAAGAAAGAGAGAGAGAGAGAAAAAAAAAATGTAGTTTGTAGACACAAAAAGAACAATCAAGTTAGTAAGAATAGGCAAGAACTCAAAGGTAAATCTAAGCATGATTTTGTAGGCATGGGATCAGATAAAATACATTTTTAAGCCTTTCAAATCTCTGAATCCCATTGCTCTTGAAATGCAGCTGAATAAATGGAAAAATCATGACTAGAAGCTTTACTGAAGCCAGGGGAATAGCAATTCTTGGTTCAAGTCAGCCAAACTCATCCTGGGGACGGGGAATGAAGAGCCAAAGGAGTCGTGCTCCCACATCATCCTTGTTAAGGACACAAGAGCTGTAGCCTCACCCTTCCTCTTTGTAGACCAATATGGAACCAATCTTCATGATGATGATAAGTCCTTGGTGACTGTGTTAGTTCCCTTTAACATGGAACTGGAACTGGGTGGAGGGGTGGAGTAGGGGGAGGGAGAGAAAAGAATCATAGGGGATGAAAGAGGGTAATGAATATCAAACAAACCACAAGAAGACAAAAAGATGGGACTCCTCCGAGAAGTTTCAACACTTCCCAAATGACTGAGTTAGGAAAACCTCACTAAATGTACCGCCCTTAATTTAAGGTAGTAAAGAAGAGGTTCTTTTGTATTGTGTTTTCTGAAGGCTGGAATAAGTTCTGATGGATGCTTTTGCAAATAAAACAGTCATTCTTAATTTCTCAACTTGCTGGAGCTTGCCACTTGAGCAGGACACCTAGGATGAAGCTGCTGTGTGTGTTTTTCCAATTTACAAGGACAATCATGAGGGAAAGAGTGCTGTTTTGGGAGCCTAAAGATGTGGCTTCCTGCCATCAGCTGCTTATGCAAACTTAGGCAATCTAGTAGGATCTCTGGACCTGCTTTCTCATCTGTAAAATGATGCTGGGTCTGATGATCCATCAGAATGCTCTGAGTTCTAGAAATGCCCTCAAATTTGATCATCTATAGCTTTAAGTTTATCTTACGTCTTCCGGATTGACATAATTCTTTTTTTTTTTTTTTGAGACAGAGTTTCGCTCTTGTTACCCAGGCTGGAGTGCAATGGCATGATTTCCGCTCACTGCAACCTCCGCCTCCTGGGTTCAAGCGTTTCTCCTGCCTCAGTCTCCCAAGTAGCTGGGATTATAGGCATGCACCACCACGCCCAGCTAATTTTGTATTTTAGTAGAGATGGGGTTTCTCCATGTTAGTCAGGCTGGTCTCAAACTCTTGACCTCAGGTGATCCTCCTGCCTCGGCCTCCCAAACTGCTGGGATTACAGGCATGAACCACTGTGCCCAGCCATGACATAATTCTTAGTCATTCCTTCTGGAAACTTCCTCAAAATTCACTTTAAAAGGAAAACTTTATGTAAAATGTTTCCTATAGACCAATATGTATCTCTAGGTTTTATTTGCTCAAGGCATGTTCCATGCGTGCTAACTGTAGGTACCCTCTTCTATTCTCTGCCTCTTTCTGGGGGTAAAGCTTCCTTTCTTACTGTTCTCCACATGATTGCCAAGGATGAGACCAAAGTAGAACCCCTAACAATAGTAATAGAGTTAGAGGAAAAAGAAAGAAAGGAAGGGAGAAGACAAGTACAGGAAAGACTAGGCCAAAATGAGGAGGATGTGAGGAAGGGATTTGGTAAGGGAAGAAACTATTATATAACCGCCCTAAGGAATGAACTTCGCCCCTGGGCAGCCCTCAGGATGAGAGGGGTTCAACAGCCCTCCAGTGGCTCAAAATTTCTTAAAAAATAAGAAGGAATGCTTTAGCTGGCCTAGCTGAGAATGTCTACCTACTTTTCTTGTATTCTGTTGGGCTTTATGTTACACAAATAAAAGGGAACTGTAGTCTGACAGTCTCTAAGGCAGAAGTGGGATCCGCCAACATAAATGAGCAGCCCCAACAGAGCAGCAGTACCTTGAGAAACTGGGGAGGCATCCCTGAAGGCCTCCTGCTAAAGAAGCAGGGGCTGGGCTCCTTTTTAGACACCTAAAAAACATGTAAGCCCATGAGTTGCCATTGGATCCATGGATAAAGCTCACTGGGTCACTCCACTCACTTTTCCAACTCAAACAACCCTTATCCTCAGGGCTACCCCTCAGCTCCTGCGTGAGATGGACACATGGAGTCCCACCATATTGCATCTGGACTGGGAAAAGGGGTGAGGCTGGATTTCAGTAGGGGTTCCCTGCGGGCAACTGTCCTCAGCAGCCCTGCTCGAACTCACACGGGAATTATCATCCGGGTCTATGACAGGCAAAGTGCAAACTCCCACCCACTGATCAGTAACTCAGCCCTCCAGGGAAGAAGAATCGGGTAATTGCGCAGAGAACTCATGTTAACTTTGGGGGATCCTGGCCCCCACGAGGAGAAACTTTGTCTTAGAAAAACCAGTACTTAGTTCTTCTACTTTAAATCTCCTTTAAAAGCGAACTGCTTTCAGCAAAACTAAGCTTTGTTAAAAGTCAGGAGGGTGGCTAAACATGGCTGGAGCCAGAGAGGGTGACAGTGTTAGTAAAGAGCGAAGAGACTCCTGGGTACTGGCAGCTTTCTCTTTCTTATTTGAGGACTGGTTACATAGGTGTGTTCTGCTTATGAAAATTCACTGTGTAATATGATCATTGTGCATGTTTGTGTATATATATTATACTTTAATTAAAAGAAATGTTTTCTTTAAAAATTGCCCAGGCTCTACTCCTCTTGAGGATAGGAATTGTGTTTTTATTCACTGCTCTATTCCCTGCTTTGAGCACAGCGACTGGCTCATAAGTGTCTTAGCTCAAGTGGTGGCAGATTTTGCATCTGGTGAGGCCTGCCTGGTTTCCTAATTCCTATGTGACTGTCATCTCACTGTGTCTTGGTTGGTGGAAAGGGTTAAGAAAGCTCTCTGGGGTCTTTTTTTTTTTTTCAGATGGAGTTTCACTCTTGTTGCCAAGGCTGGAGTGCAATGGCATGATCTCAGGTCATTGCAAGCTCTGCTTCCTGGTTCAAGCGATTCTCCTGCCTCAGCCCCCCACGTAGCTGGGATTACAGGCAATCACCACCATGCCTAGCTAATTTTTTGTATTTTTAGTAGAAATAAGGTTTTACCATGTTGGTCAGGCATCTCTATTAGTGATATAATCATAAGAGCACCAAAACTCACTTCTCGCCTTTGCCAGAAGAGACTCTACTGTCTTTTTATCAAAATAGTGAATTTCATATAAAATGTGTTGCTTTCTGTTTCAAGTAACTGCACCTGTAAGAATCCTGGCTGTTTGAAAAAAACTGTGAGATGATCCTATTTGTAGGCTAAAACTCTGATTAAAACCTTTGGAGTATGATACTTCTTACCTCCAAGCAGTGAAACACAAAAATTTTATTATTACCCTGAATTGCATTTATTAGAGGAAAAAACTGTTTTCATTAAAACAAAACAAAACAATAATAGCAATAAAAACCAGCTTATTTTTGGAATGTTTTTGTTGAACATTATAAAAACCACCCTCAATGCCTTTTTCCCCACCTGTCTAATTTGTTTAGGAATTAACTTGAAGCATTTCCTGTAGAGAAGGCAGGCTTGACCACCCTTCCCCACCCTGGCTCAGGCCAGAATCAGATGCTTTTTCATTGTGTTTCCACAGTACCCTCTGCACACATGTATCCCACGGAATGCTAGCAAATTACCTGCTTTTTCTTCTATTCACTTGTTAATGTAGTCTTACTCATCTTTAAACTTGGCACATGGTAGAAACTCCATAAATACCTGTTACATGATTAAATAAATGATCAATAATTTATGTCTGCAATGACCCTTGCTAGGTAGGACACTTTGAATTTGAAGGTATTACTGTACAAGGATGTCCCTCAGCTCCTTGGGAAGTAGTGGACACAGAACCTTCCCTTTAGGGAGGGAAAGCAAGTTTCTGGGAGCTTTTCAAATGTTTTATTGAAATCCACTTTTGGTTCCCTTATGGACTCTTTTTTTTTTTTTTTTTTTTTTTTTTGTTCATCACTCCATATGCCTCATGGACCACATTATATTTTTCTGGTGGTTCAACATGTTCTTGGCTACAGAAGGCTGAAATACTGCTACAAATTGAGCCTTGTAGGAACTTAAAAGGAGGTGTATCTCATAGGAAACCTGTCCTCCAGTATGTTTTAAGTGAGCCTCATGCATTTGAAGACATCAGACCTAGACACTAAAATGAAAATAAAAAGAAGGAGCTCCCAAGACAGGAATCGGGTGCCTTGGATTTGAATGAGTAGTCAATTGAGTCCAATGAGGGTGCTGATGAGCTGTTTTACGTGGTTCTGGCAAACTTACCCTGCACCCATAATTTTCTCTCAAGGTATCATTAAAATCAAATGATTCCCTTATTTTGGGTATCCATTTACACTGTAATTATTTTGGTCTTTTGTAGTGACTTTCGTGGTTAAATTAAGCAATTCTACTCCTGCCTGTGTAGATAGCATAATGACTTTTTAATCATTTGTTTTCTACTAGTCAAATTGTTTCCATGATCCCATTAGAAATTCTTCTGTAGTGATTCCAATGGATTTATTGAACTACTGGTGACAGCCACACTGATGAACTGCAGGCTGCCTGCTGCTAGATTCAGCCAATGAATATCAAATACCTTCCATTTTTCCCTGGAACTAAGAAAGAAGCTAATAATTCTGATCGATGGACATAGTTCCTGAGTTTTGCCATAGAAGTCATAAAGAATACTATGTGGGTATGGTAATTTAAAAATTGCAGTTACTGTTTCATTCTGATTATAAAGATAATACATTATTATAAAAAATTCAGAAATATACAAAATATAAAAAATACTATAAAATTACCCATATTTTCACAACTTAAAACCATTGCATATTTGATGGTATTTTCATGTAGTTGTATCTATTATCTTTCTATTGTATCTATCTATCTATCTATCTATCTATCTATCTATCTATCTATCTATCTGTTACCTACCTGTCTGTCTATCTGTCCTATCTATTCAAAATTGGGGCTATAACTTACATGTAATTTTTTTCCCTTTAATACATATGGTGAGTATTTTTCCATGTCACTGAATATTCTTTGAGGTTATGACACTTAATGGTTGTATAGCAGTCCATTATATTCATTTGTTCTCTAAATATTTTCCAAACTCTTACTATGAACAAGCACAAGATTTTCTATGAGTTAGTTAGCAATTTCCCTGTTGTTTTAACACTGGGGAGCCCTCACAGGATTTGAGCAGTGGAGAGACATGATATGACTGATATTTTTTAAGGATCTCAACGTTAAAACAACAGGGAAATTGCTACATAAATCACAGCAAATCCTGTGCTTGCCAGCATGGGGAACCCATATAGGCTTTGAAGCAGTGGGGAGACATGATGTGACTTTTATTTTTGGAGGCTCTCATTCTGCTAAAAGTAAAAGCTTTAGTCCTGGTGATGGCCTTTGAGGCTTACTCCCAAACTTTACCTCTCTTGCCTCATCTCCTGCTCCTCTCCTGCTCAGGCCACTCCAGCCACATTGGACTCCCCACTTTTCCTCTAATCACCAGACAGTCTTGTGCCCCTGGGCCTTTGCACCAGCTGTTCTCTATGCCTAGAATGCCCAAGAACTCACTGCCCAGTTAGCTCAATGCCTTTAAACTTTTGCTTCTTGATGAAGCAAACTGTTCGTCCCCATCTTACCTCTTGCTATTTCTGATCTCCCTCTCTCTCTTATTCTATTTCTTGTTTTTATTTCTTTAGAGATAGGGTATCACTGTGTGGCCCAGGCTGGAGTGTAATGGTATAGCCTCACCGCAGCCTCAAACTCCTGGGCTCAAGTAATCCTCCACCTCAGCCTTCCAAATAGCTGGTACCACAGGCATGCACCACCACACCCAGCTTATTTTTATTTTCATTTTGTAGAGGTGGGATCTTACTATGTTGCCTAGGCTGGTGTTGAACTCCTGGCCTGAAGTGATCCTCCTGCCTTGGCCTCCCAAAGTGCTGGGATTACGTGCATGAGCCACCATGCCTGGCTGTCTCTCTTAACCTCATATGCTTATTGTTTTTTTATGGTGAGAACGTTTAAAATGTATTCTTTTTAGTGTTTTTCAAGGACAACACATTAACAATAGTCAGCATGTTATATAATAGGTCACTTGAACTTATTTTTCTTGTCTAAATAAAATTTTCTTGCTGTATATTTTTTACATCATCTATTACTTTCTCATGTACTATTTACTTTTTTCAACTTTTATTTTAGATTTAGGGGGCACATGTGCAGGTTTGTTTTGCGGTACATTGCATGATGCTGAGGTTTAAGTATGATTGCACTATCACTCAGACACTAAGTGCAGTAGTCCTTCAAACCCTGCCCACCTCCCTCACTGCTCTTGTACTCCCCAGTGTCTATTGTTCCCATCTTTATCTCCATGTGTACCCAGTGTTTAGCTCCCACTCATAAGTGAGAGGGCATGGTGTTTGGTTTTCTGTTCTGCATTAGTTCACTTAGGATAATGGCCTCCAGATGCATCTGCGTTGCTGCAAAGAACATGATTTCATTTTTTTTATGGCTGCATACTATTTCATGGTGTATATGTGTCACATTTTCTTTATCCAGTCCATCATTGATGGGCACCTAGTTTGATTTCATGTCTTTGCTATTGTGAATAATGCTGCAATGAACATATGGGTACATGTATCTTCTTGGTAGAACAATTTCTTTCCCTTTGGGTATTTACCCAGTAATGGAATTGCTGGGTCAAATAGTAGTTCAATTTTCAGTTTTTTGAGAAATCTCCAAACTGCTTCCATAGTGGCTGAACTAATTTACATCCTCACAAACAGTGTGTAAGCCTTCTCTTTTCTCTACAGTTCCACCAACATCTGTTATTTTTTGACTTTTTAATAAAAGCCATTCTGACTGGTGTGAGATGTTATCTCACTGTGGTTTTGATTTGCATTTCTCTGATGATTAGTGATGCTGAGCAACAAACATTTTTTGTCTGTTTGCTGGTTACTTGTATTTTTTTTTAAAGAAGCTTTTGTTCAGAGGTCCTTTGCCCACTTTTTAATGGGGTTATTTGTTTTCTGTTTGTTGATTTAAGCTCCTCTAGATTCTGGATATTAGACCTAGGTTTTCTTCTAGGATTTTTATAGTTTGAGGTCTTACATTTAAGTCTTTCCTCCATTTTGATTGTATGTGATGATAGGTAAGGATCCAGTTTCATTCTTCTGCATATGTATAGCCAGTTATCCCAGCACCATTAATTGAACAGGGAGTACTTTCCCTATTGCTTTTTTTGTTGACTTTGTTGCAGATTAGATGGTCGTAGGTGGGTGGCTTCATTTCTAGGTTCTCTATTCTGTTCCATTGGTCTATGTGCTGTTTTCATCTCAATATCATGCTGTTTTGGTTACAGTAGCATTATAGTATATTTTGAGGTTGGGTAGTGTGATACCTTCAGCTTTGTTCCTTTTGCTTAGGATTGCTTTGGCTATTCAGGCTCTTTTTTTGGGTCCATATAAATTTTGGAATAGTTTTATCTAATTCTGTGAAAAATGATGATAGTTTGATAGGAATAGTATTGAATCTGTAGATTGCTTTCAGCAGTATGGCCATTTTAACAATATTAATTATTCCAATTCATTAACATGGAATGTTTTCCATTTGCTTGCATCATCTCTGATTTCTTTTAGCAGTGTTTTATAGTTCTCCTTATAGAGATTATTCATCTCCTTGTATTATTAGATGTATTCCTAGGTATTTGTGTGTGTGTGTGTGTGTGTGTGTGTGCGTGTGTGCGTGGCTATTTTAAATGGGGTTGCATTCTTGATTTGGCTCTCAGCTTGAACGTTATTGGTGTATAGAAATGTTACTGATTTTTGTACATTAATTTTGTATCCTGAAACTACTGAAGTTCTTTATAAGTTCTTGGAATATTATGGCAGATTCTTTATGATTTTCTAGGTATAGAATCATATTATCAGTGAAGAGAGATAGTTTGACTTCTCTTACTATTTGGATGCCTTTTATATTTCTCTCTTGCCTGATTGCTCTGGTTAGTATTTTCAGTACTATGTTGAATAAGAGTGGTGAGAATGGGCATCCTTTGTCTTGTCCCTGTTCTCAAGGTGAATGCTTCCAGCTTTTAACCATTCAGTATGATGTTGGTTATGAGTTCATCATAGATGGCTCTTATTATTTTGAGGTATGTTCTTTTGATGCCTAGTGTATTGAGGGTTTTTTATCATGAAGGGGTAAAAAACCCCTTTGAAAGCTTGCTCTGCAGCTATAAAGAGCAACCCCATTGAAAGCTTGCTCTGCAGCTATAAAGATGATCATATGGTTTGTCTTTTGTTTTTAATTCTGTTTATGTGGTGAATCACATTTACTGATTTGTGTATATTGAGCCAAGCTTACATTCCAGGAAAAACGCCTATTTGATTGTGGTGAATTAACTTTTTGATGTGCTGCTGGATTCAGTGCTAGTATTTTGTTGAGGATTTGTTCATTTATGTTCATCAGTGATATTGGCCTGTTTTCTTTTTTTGTTGTGTCTTTGCCAGATTTTGATAACAGGATGATACTGGCTTCATAGGATGAGTTAGGGAGGAGTCCCTTCTCCTTGATTCTTGGGAATAGTTTCAGTGAGATAGGTACCAGCTCTTCTTTTTACATCTAGTTGAATTTGGCTGTGAGTCCATCCATCCAGGGCTTTTTGTTTGTTTGTTTGTTTGGTAGATTTTTGATTACTGATTTAATTTTGGAACTCATTATTGGTCTGTTTAGAGTTTCAATTTCTTCCTGGTCCAATCTTGGGAGATTGTGAACTTCTAGGATTTTACCCATTTCTTCTAGATTTCCCAGTATGTGTGCATAGAGGTGTCATAAAGATGTTTTATATTTCTGTGGGACTGGTTGTATTGTCACCTTTGTCATTTCTGATTGCGCTTTTTTGGAACGTCTCTTTTTTTCTTTGTTAACGTAACTAGCAGTCTATCAATCTTGTTTATTCTTTCGAAGAACAAACTTTTGGGTTTATCGATCCTTTGTATGCATGTCTGTGTCTCAGTTTCATTCAATTCTCCTCTGATTTTAGTTGTTTCTTTTCTTCTGCTAATTTTGGGGTCAGTGTGTTCTCATATTTGTAGTTCACCTAGGTGCAATATTAGATTGTTAATTTGAGATCTTTCTAACTTTTTGGTGTAGGCATTTATTGCTATAAATTTTCCTTTTAATGCTGCTTTTGCTGCATCCCAGAGATTTTGGTATTTGTGTTTCTGTTTTAATTAACTTCAGATAATTTGTTTGTTTGTTTGTTTCCTCATCAGTAAAATGGGTGGAATAACAACGCCTTGCAGGGTAGATATAACAGTTGCGGTGGCTCATGCCTGTAATCCCAGCACTTTGGTAGGCCAGGTGGGCATATCACCTGAGGTCAGGAGTTCAAGAAATGGGTGGGCCACCTTGAGTTTTGTTGTATCTTGTGTCCCTGGCAGTTGTTCAGTGAAGCCACTAGACTCTGGAATCCAGGTCATTCTTCCCAGTATGGATTTGGCCAAAAGTTCATGATGCTTCAGCCTACTCAGGCTGTGCAGGGAGAGAACTCTCACCCTCCTTTGACACTTAGAAGTCCTGTGTTGGCTGGGCACGGTGGCTCATGCCTATATTCCCGGCACCTAGGGAGGCCAAGGAGGGAAGCTTGAGGTCAGGAGTTGGAGACCAGCCCGACCAACATGGTGAAACCCCATCGCTTCCAAAAATACAAATATTAGCCAGGCATGGTGGCATGTGCCTGCAATCCCAGCCACTCAGGAGGCTGAGGCAGGAGAATGACCTGAACCCAGGAGGTAGAGTCTGCAGTGAGCCGAGATCATGCCACTGCACTCCAGCCACTCCAGCCTGGAGATTCCATCAAAAAAAAAAAGAAGTCCTGTGTCACTAGTACCAGTTCTATGAGTGGGGCTGTCACATATGCAGACTCCTTTCTGACCCTCATACCAAGGAAGATGCCAAGGTGACAAGGGGAACAAGTGCACTGGCCTGGCAGTGCTGCCCTTTAAGAAACTGGCTCAGCCTCAGCCTGCTGACCCTAAATGGCAATGGCAGGGTCTGGGTCAGCAAGACATAGCTCTCTATGCGTGTTGGAATGAGTGTCTCATCTCTTACTGCTGATAGGAACCTTGTGAAAGGACCTGCATCTCCTGGACAAACTGAGACCCCCATGGCAGCGCAGGCCCACACCCTGAAAAGCCGTCACACTACTTGACTGGCCACGCCGGCACTATGGTTAAACCTCAAGCCTTTTAGGTTAACTCCTGTCTGCCACAGATTCTCAGGAAAAGATATCATCTTTCTAAATCCAGATTCATAGGCAGATGACAGTCCACCAACTGAATAACCTCTTACCCATTTTTTTTTTTAGAAAGAAAGAAAGAAAGAAAAAAAAGAATGAAGAAGAGAAAGAAAAAGGAAGAGAAAGAGAGAGAGAGAATGGAAGTATTGCTTTCTTGCCCAGGCTAGAATGCAGTTTAGTAATGGGTATTGAAAACCTCTTTTATACCAATAATTATACTTGATGTAGACAGGAAGGAATAAGGGAAGAAAATAACAAACAAGCAGCCAACCAATATTTCATTTAAACCTATGAAATGCTATGCGATTACTGAGGAGTGATTTACTTCCAATTATGTAGTCACTTTTGGAATAGGTGTGAGGTGGTAATGTATGTTTTGTGTATTTGAAGTGCAGAGTTCTATAAATGTTTATTAAGTTTACTTGTTCCGGGTCTGAGTTCAAGTCCTGGATGTCCTTGTTAATTTTCTGTCTCGTTGATCTATAAAATCGTTAGCTCTCCTTGTTACATTGATCCTTTTGCCATTATGTAATGTCCTTCTTTGCCTCTTTTGCTCTTTGTCGCTTTAAAGTCTACTTTATCAGAGGCGAGAACTGCATCTCCTGCTTTTTGTTTATTTGTTTATTTTTACTCTCTGGTTGGTTGATAAATCTTCCTCCTTCTCTTTGTTTTGAGTCTTTGTGTATTGTTGCATGTGAGATGGGTCTGGATGCAGCATAGCAATGGGTTTTGGCTTTTTATCCAATTAGAATATATATATAACTTTAATACTGGCATTTGATGCTAGCTGGCTGTTTTGCACATTAGTTAGTGTAAATTTTTCGTTGTGTTAGTGTTCTTTTCTTTTTGATATATTTTTGGAAAGGCCGATATTGGTTGTTCCTTTATATGTATAGTGCTTCTTTCAGAAGCTCTTGTAAAGCAGGCCCGGTGGTGGTGAACTCTCTAAGTACTTGTTTGTTCGCAAAGGATTTAATTTTTCCTTCGATTATAAAGCTTAGTTTGGCTGGATAGGAAATTCTGGGTTGAAAGTTCTTTTCTTTAAGGATGTTAAATATTGGTCCCCACTCTTTTCTGGCTTGTAGGGTTTCTGCTGAGAGATCTGCTGTAAGTCTGATAGGTTTCCCTTTATGGGTAACCTGACCTTTGTCTCTGGCTGCCCTTAATATTTTCTCCTTCATTTCAACCCTAATAAATCTGGCAATTATGTGCCTTGGGGTTGGTCTTCTTGAAGAATATCTTTGTGGTGTTCTCTGTATTAGCTGGAGTTGAATATTACCCTGCCTTGCCAGGTTGGGAAAGTTTTCCTGAATGATATCCTGAAGAGTATTTTCCAACTTGGATTCATTCTCTTCGTCACATTCAGGTACACCTATCAAACGTAAATTAAGTCTTTTCACATAGTCCCATATTTCCTGGAGACTTTGCTCATTCCTTTTTATCCTTTTTTCCCCAATCTTGTCTTCTCATTTCATTTCACTGAGCTGGTCCTTGACTTCTGATATCCTTTCTTCTGCTTGATCAATTCGACTGTTTAAACTTGTGCATGCTTCACGAAGTTCTCATGTTGTGTTTTTCAGCTCCATCAATTCACTTATATTCCTCTCTAAATTGTCCATTCTCGTTAACATTTCATCAAACCTTTTTTCAAGGTTCTTAGTTTCTTTGCATTGGGTTAGAACAAGTTCTTTTAATTCACAGAAGTTTCTTATCACCCACCTTTTGAAACTTGCTTCTGTTATTGGAACACACTCGTTCTCCATTAAGCCTTGTTCCGTTACTGATGAGGAATTGCGATCCCCTGTAGAGGGAGAGGTATTCTGATTTTGAGTATTCTCTGCCTTTTTAGGCTGGTTTCTTCCCTTCATTATATATTTATCCCTCTGTCATCTTTGTAATTACTGACTTTCTAACTAGGTCTCTGAGCGGACGTCCAACTTGTTGATTCCCAGTGCCAAAATCTGAGCAATCCACTGTGCCGGCCAAAACAGCGGTGTTAAGATTGATGGTGCTTTTCTGCCCGGGAATCTCTGGACTCTGCACCAAGAACTGCCACGCTAAGGCACCAGCAAAACCGCCGCACCGGCCACAAGAGTTGCCCCGGCGACCCGTGGGGCTCCTCCACTGGGAATCTCTTGGTCCGTGAGCAACAAATATTCGTCTGAACGTGTGGCGTCCTCTCGTTCTCTGTGCTTTCACTGGGAGCTACGAGCCCGAGCTGCTAGTGATCAGCCATCTTGGATCTCCACTTTTTTTTGATTTTTATCTTTATTTTGTTGTTTACCCAAAAGTCATTCAGGAGCAAGCTGCTTAATTTCCATATAATTGGTTGGTTTTTAGTATTAATTTGTTATTGATTTCTAGTTTTATTCCACTGTGGTCTGAGAGTACATTTGATAGGATGTTGATTTTTTTTTAATTGATTAAGACTTGCTTTGTGGCTGAGCATGTGGTCTATCTTAGTGTATGTTCCATGTGCAGTTGAGAATAATATATATTCACTGGTTACTGGGTGGAGTATTTTGTAGATACCTTTTAGTTCCAACTGCTCAAGTGTTGAATATAAGTCCAGAATGTCTTTGTTAGTTTTCTGCCTTATTGATCTGTCTAACACTGTCAGTGGGGTGTTGAATTCTCCACTATTATTGTATGACTGTCTAGTCAGTGGGGTGTTGAATTCTCCACTATTATTGTGTGACTGTCTAGTCAGTGGGGTGTTGAATTCTCCACTATTATTGTGTGACTCTCTAAGTCTTTTCATAGGTCTAGGAGTACTTGCTTTATGAATCTGGGTGATCCAATGCTGGGTGCATATATATTTAGGATAGATCAATCATCTTGTTGAATGGAACCCCTTAACATTATGTAATGCCCTTCTTTGTCTTTTAAAACTATTGTTAGTGTTGAGTCTGTTTTATAAGAATAGCAACCCTTATTGTTTTCTTTTTATTTTGTTTGCATGATAGATCTTTCTCCATCCCTTTATTCTGAGCCTGTGGGTATGGTTACATGTCAGATGGGTCTCTTGAAGAGAGAAGATGGTTGCGTCTCATTTTTTAAATCCAATTTGCCACTCTCTGTATTTTAAGTGAGGTGTTTAGACTGTTTACATTCAAGGTTAATATTCATATGTGAGGTTTTGATCCTATCATCATGTTATTAGCTGGTTGTTTCTTAGATTCAGTTGTGTAGTTGCTTTGTAGAGTCTGTGAGTTATGTACTTAAGTGTGTTTTTATGGTGGCAGGTATCATTCTTTTCTTTCCATATTTAGAACTCCTTTCAGAATCTCTTCTAAGGCTGGTCTAGTGGTAATGAATTCCCTTTTCATTTGCTTGCCTGGAAAAGATTTTATTTCTCCTTCACTTATGAAGCTTTGTTTGGCAGAACATGAAATTTTTGGTTGGAATTTCTTTTCTTAAATTTAAAAATGCTGAAAATAGATCCCTAATCCTATCTGGCTTATAAGTTTTCTGCTGAAAAGTTCACTTTTAGCCTAATGGAGTTCCCTTTTAAGTGACCTGACCTTTTTCTCTAGCAGCCTTTAATATTTTTTCTTTCACATTGACCTTGGAAAATCTGATGACTATGTGTCTTGGGGATGGTCATCTTGCACAGTATCTCACAGGGATTCTCTGAATTTCTTGAATTTGCATGTCAAACTCTTTAGCGAGGTTGGGGAAATTTGGGGGGACTAGGTCCACAGATATGTTTTCCAAGTTGCTTGCTCTCTTTCCTTCTCTCTTAGGAATGAATGCTAATGGGTCATAAGTTTTATCTTTTTGCATAATCACATATTTTTCAGAGGATTTGTTTGTTTTTTAAAATTCTTTTTTCCTTAATTTTTTTTTTGTTTGTTTGTTTGTTTCTGACTAGGTTGATTCAAATGACTGGTCTTTGAACTCTGAGATTTTTTTCCTTATCTTGCTCTAGTCATTGTTATTGCTTCCAACTGTATTTCGAAATTCCTGTAGTAAATTTTTCAATTTCAGAAGTTCTAGTTGATTCTTTCTTAAAATGGGCATGTCATCTTTCAAATCTTGTATCACTTACTGGTTTCCTTGGGTTGGGTTTCAACTTTCTTCTGAAGTTTGTTGAACTTCCTTGCCATCTAGCTTGTGATTTTTGTGTCTGACATTCTAGCCACTTCAATCTTGGTAGGATTCATTGCTGGGGAGCTAGTGCAATCATTTGGAGATAAATAAACACTTTGACTTTTTGAATTACTACAGTTCTTGTGCTGGTTATTTCTCATTTGAGAGGGCTGGTGTTTCTTTAGCTTTTGGAAGTTGCTGTTGTTTTGATGGAGTTTTTTTGTTTTTGTATTTTTTTTTCCCTTGAGAGTTGGTGGTGTATGTTGTATATAGCCAATTGGCTTTGTTTCTGGGTGATTTCAGAGGGCCAGGGCTTGTATGAGGTTTTTTGTTTGTTTGTTTGTTTGTTTGTTTTTTTACATGGAGTCTCACTCTGCTGCCCAGGCTGGAGTGCAGTGGTGTGATCTTGGCTCACTGCAACCTCCACTTCCTGGGTTCAAGTGATTCTCCTGCTTCAGCCTCTTAAGAGGCTGGGATTACAGCTACATCCACCTGGCTAATTTTTGTACTTTTAGTAGAGACGGGGTTTTACCATATTGGCCAGGCTGGTCTTGAACTCTTGACCTCTGCTGATCCACCTGACTCGGCCTCTCAAAATGCTGGGATTACAGGCATGAGCCACCACTCCCAGCCTTGTATGGGTTCTTTAGCTGTAGCTAGATTCCTGCATTGGATTTCACAAATGAAGTATGCTAAAGAAATTTTTGTTTGGTGGTCTGATTCAGACTGAGATCCAGTCAATGGCACTTAAGAGTAAGGGCCAGCAGATAGGCTCTTCCTCATCTTAGCATCTCTTTTGTATTCTCAGCAATGTTCTGGGGAGCACATCTGGGGAGATGGGAGGGCAAGAGATGACCTCCTTGTTAAGTTCCAGGCCTTGGAGGAACCTCCTTGAATGACTGGTGCCACACACCCACATTTCCTAAGACCCAAGGGGGTGGGGCCCTGGTAAGCTGTGTTCCCTCCTCCATTAGGGGCAACCCAAGCCAAAGGTTAGGTCACTAGGAGACCTGCAGCTTTCCAGGGAGCTGGTCCTCCGTGGTTGGCATAGTCAGGGTGGGTAGGAGGGTATGTGTGGGGGTGATCTGTTGCTGCAGTGGGTCAAGGGCAGAGGATCCCTAGACAAGGCAGTGTTGTCATGGATATGCAGCTGATGTGATGCCCAAGGCCTGGGATTTTGTGCTCTGTAGACAGCTGTGGGGACAGCCTAGCTTGTGCTTCCCCAACCAACTTTCTTTCCAGTGTCTGCCCCAGTAGCAGGCCTGACCAGCTAGTTTTGTCCTAAGCCTTCTGTGCCCAGATTGCTGAACTGTTAGGTATTTGGGATATGGGGCAGAGGCTGCAGCTGGCAAACAAACTACATCTTTCCTGGACTGGACTTGTGGAAGGAGGCATGCTCACCTCCCATGCCAGCACACGAACCCATACTGTATTCTTCTCAGGGTTGTGACAGTGAGGCTCCTCCCTTGGGGTTGTGAGAGTGGGGGCTCCTCCCTTGCTTGAGCTCAGATCTCAGTTCAATACCCTTGAGCTGGGTGCTCAAAACCTGGGGGGTTGAGTCTGGGTTCATGGCTTTGTCCTTTGGCCCTACAGGGTGGAGTACTGGCTCCCAGACTGCTGGCAAAGCATTCAAGTGAGGCAATGAAGGCTGTGCTGTGTGCACGCTCTTGAGGGGGCACCCAGGCCGGGGCCTTGGGAAGGGCCAGAGGACAGCAAGGTCTGCAGATCAGACACACCCCAGTCTTGCGGGGAAGACAGCCCTTCTCTTTCCCAGCCCCAAAGTCAGCAGAAGCTAGAGTCACTGAGCAAGATGGAGAGCTCTTGGGGATGGGCACCTGTGGTTGCCTTTTGCTACAGCTGCCTTTTGAAAACAGAATCATACTGTTTGGAGTCTTCTGCACTTCAGTACTGTGTTTCCGGAATTCACTCATATTTGATTTCTGCAGCTGTGGTTCACTGGTTTTTGCTGTATATTACTTATCCAGTGTCCTGTTGATGGACTATTGAGTTGTACTTATCTCTATTATTATAAGTAATACTCCTACAAACATTTTGTTCATTTTGCTCATGATTCCTGGGGCATTAGATGCAAAATCTCTGTAGGGTATATACCTAAGAGTGGAATTGCTGGTTGACAGAGGATGTGTATATTCAGCTTTTCAAGATAATATGTAACTCATCTTCAGATTGGTTGTATCAATTTATATTCCCGCCAGCAGTGGATGAGTGTTACCACTGCTTCACATTTTTCTTTTTTTTTGAGATAGGGTCTCACTTTGTCGCCCAGGCTGGAGTGCAGTGGCATGATCTTGGCTCACTGCAACCTCAACCTCCCGGGTACAAGCAATTCTCATGCCTCAGCCTCCTGAGTAACTGTGATTACAGGCAAGTGCCACTGTGACTGGCTAATTTTTTTGTATTTTAGTGGAGACGGGATTTTACCATGTTGGCCAAGCTGGTCTCAAACTCCTGGCCTCAAGTAATCCTCCTGCCTCAGCCTCCCAAAGTGCTGGGGTACAGGCATGAGCCACAGCACCCCACCTATATTTTTCTAATGGTTGGTAGTATGCAAAGGTATCTCATAATGGTTTGAATTTGCACTTACCTATTACTAACTTGGGAGATTGAATGTCCTTTCAAATGATTGTTGCTATTTATCTTTCCTTCCTTCCTTCCTTCCTTTCTTCCTTCCTTCCTTCCCTCCTTCCCTCCTTCCCTCTTTCCCTCTTTCCTTTTCTTCTTCCCTCCCTCCCTTCCTTCCTTCCTTCCTTTTTCTTTCTTTCTCTCTCTTTCCTTTCTCTTTCTTTCTTTCATTTTTTCAGAGTTTTGTTCTTGTTGCTCAGGCTGGAGTGCAGTGGCACAATCTTGGCTCATTGCTACCTCCACCTCTCAGGTTCAAGCGATTCTCCTGCTTCAGCCTCCTGAGAAGCTGGGATTACAGGCGCCAGCAACCACACCCAGCTAAGTTTTATATTTTTAGTGGAGATGGGATTTTGTCATGTTGACCAGGCTGATCTCGAACTCCTGACCTCAGGTGGTTTGCCCACCTCAGCCTCTCAAAATGCTGGGATTACAGGCGTGAGCCATCGCGCCCAGCCTCCTCTTTCTTTATAAGGAGTAATAACCAGCATTAACATAATCACTTATTGGGTACTACTTTCTGTGTGCCAACCTCTGCATGTCACGTGTTATTCCATTATCAGCCTTATGAAATAGTTACCATGATGCTTTGGGGCTCCAGAAAGATTATTATTAGAGTATATGTTACAAACTGTATTTCTCCAAATCATGGCCTTCACATCTTTATGAGATGTGACTTGAGAACCCAAGCCTAGCCTGTAATCCTGTTAGACTGCAATTTGTCTGTAGATATCTAATTTCTAAAGTCTGTCCTCAGGGTTTTCAGAGAGCCAAAAAAATCCCTAGTGGTTATATGAAAGAAAAATGTCTAGACTTTATCTCCAAAGCCTTTTCTTTGTTACCTTAGCAGAAAGGCCAAGACCACTGGCATTTTTACTTGTTTCTAGAGTGATATAAGAAATCACTTACATGTGAAAACACCAGCCAGAGCAAGGTACAAGCTTCTTTTCAGAAGGACTGTCTCTTAGAGGAACTATGAATTTTTGTTATTTTTTCCTCAATGAATGATTTTTTTTCTGTTTGACTTCCAAAAAGGAGTTGGCTGGTGATTATTTGAGTCTGGAATTTTAGAAAATTGAATGTAGTTATTGGTTCTTTTGAATGAATCAATTCAATAAGCATTTGTTTTGTGTCTGCTTTATACAATGCCCTAAGATACAGAGAGATATGACAGAACAAGTGTACGTCATGCCTATCTCCACTATGTTTTCTGTTTAGTTGAAAAGTTTCAAATCTCAAAGATGGTGGGATTCATTCCTTTTTACTTGTTACAAGTAATTTTTTTCTTATTTATTTGTATCCCTGGCATATGCGGGTTACACAAAGTTTAGGTTAGAGTTCCTGGTTGATTCCCAAATACATGGAAAGTTATCATTTTTAAGAAACATTTTTGACAATGTTAATAGTATATCAGAGCAAAACAAACATCCCAGAGCTTCCTTTCAGCCTTCCTGAGAAATACCCATAGGAAGTACTGTGGGATGGCTCCAAAGGGACATTGGAAAGGTGACATGATTCTGCTATGGGAAACTGGAGCTAGGCTACAGCAGGCTAAGCAGATCTGGTCTCCCAGAGCCTCCCTCACCCTTTGGAGGAGACCCAGCAAGCCTGGCTGAGAGCTGCATCTCAGGGAGTGGAGAGGTGTGATGTATTCTGTTGCTACTGTTCTGTGTGACGAGTTGTGCTGGCCCAAGTTAGGCTCAGCAAGTCCATGGGTCCATAGGACTCCTAGGTGCCCAGGCTGCAGGTCAAGCAGAAAGTTCATGAAAGGGATGCAGAAAGGATGACTTGTGGGCCACAGAGCCTGGAGCCAAAACTTACCTTTCCTTGTATACTCCTGGGCAGGTCCTTTCCTCAACTGTGCTTGTCTTCCAGTCCAATACCATGCTATGTCTGATGTTTTGCTTTATTAGTAGAATTGAAAATATAACAAAATTTCAGAGTTGATTAAAACACATACATACACACTGCACATTCACATCCTTTCTTCAATTTTGCATCACTTACCCGTAGCATATATGGTCTTAGGCTATCGTTCACTTAAAAAAATAAGTTTATTGAGATATAATTTGCATGCCATGAAAACCTCCCATGTTAGGTATATATTTCAATGATTTTTAGTAAGTCTACTGAATGGTGCAATCATCACCAAAATCTAATTTTGAAACATTATCCCCAGATAGATCCCTGTTGCTCATTGGCAGTCATTCCCTGCTCCCCTCCACCCCTCCAGACCGGCAACCACCAATCTACTTTCTGTCTCTATAGATTTGCCCTTTCTGGACATTTTATAAAAATGGAATCATACAAAGTGTGGTTGTTTGTGTCTGGCTTCTTTCATTTAGCATGAAGTTTATACATGTTGTAGCATGTACCAGCATCTCATTCCTTTTTATTGCTGAATAGTGTTCCATTCCTTGAATATACCATATTGTGTTCATCCAGTTACCAGTTGATGGCTATTTGGGTTGTTTCCATCTTTTGGCTATTATGAATAATGCTGCTATGACCATTCATATGTAAGTCTTTGTGTGAACACATGCCTTGATTTCTCTTGAGTATAAACCTAGTTTTATTACCATATGAATTGCTGGTTCATATGGTAAATCTATCTTCTCAAGATCTTATTCACAAATATACAGTTTCTTAACTTTTAAAGAAACTGACAAGCTGTTTTCCAAGGTGGCTGCATCATTTTATATTCCCTGAGATTGACTTAATGGTATGAGTTCTGTCTCCCTCTATAGGTTGTAGGTTACTTGAGGGCAGCATTCCTGCTGAAGTCCTAAATCACTGCATAGGTTTTGGGTCATTGATGATGATGACTGTAGTGGGCTGAATGTGGCTCCAAAGATACATTTGTCATAGTTACTAGGATGTGAGGATATTACATTACATGGCAAAGGATGTATGTGATTAAAGATCTTGAGAAGAAAAGCTCATCCCGGAATATCCAGGTGGGCTCTAAATGCCTATTGTGTATTTCTTATTGTGTCCAAACCAATGTTTGAACACTATGATATAATGTTTCCTTTATATAAATACAATAGGCTGGGTGCAGTGGCTCACGCCTGTAATCTTTGGGAGGCTGAGGCGAGATCACGAGGTCAAGAGATCAAGACCATCCTGGCCAACATGGTGAAACCCCGTCTCTACTAAAAATACAAAAATTATCTGGGTGTGATGGTGCATGCCTGTAATCCCAGCTACCCGGGAGGCTGAAGTAGGAGAATTGCTTGAACCTGGGAGGCAGAGGTTGCAGTGAGCTTAGATTGTGCCACTGCACTCCAGCCTGATAACAGAGCAAGACTCCATCTTAAAAAAAGTAAAATAAATAATTAAATGAATAAAATAAATACAATAAATGTAAATAACCTCACGAATTTAGCTAATAGTAAAATAATTAGGGAGAATTCATTTTGAGTATTTTTATTCCTTTTTAAATAATTTAATTTTTGTTCATTTATTCATGTAATTTAATTTTTATTCATTTGTAATTTGTTCATTTTATAATTTGTATTCATATAATTTAATTATTAATAATTGCTGATTTTAACAACTGGCTCATTAGTTTCCTAAAAATTTAACAAGATTCTCTCTTATGAGCTGATAGAAACTAATTCCAGCTCATTTTAATTCCTGCATATAAACAGCATTCGACAAAGCCTTGCATACACAAATGGTATGCATTAGCTAATTACTACTGCTACTACTATTAATTATTTTGACTAGTGAGCTCTACAAAGGTGAAAGTAGACATATTCCCTTATCATTCTAGCACTAACACTGAGCTAGGGTCACCCTGTCTTATGCCCAGGGAAGATTAATTACTGTTTGAAGAGACTCAAATTTAAGGGCATGGTCACCTAAGAACAGCACAGATTTGGTAGCAAAATGAAGGAAATGTTAGCTACTCCATCTCTATCAGAGTGCTTGATATGTTCAGATAATTTTAAGAGCCAATTGTTAGGGAATAAAGAAAAGGCCCAGAGAGGGGGACAGGTAAGGCAAATCTAGCTTAAAATAATTTGTATTCATATAATTTAATTATTAATAATTGCTGATTTTAACAACTGGCTCATTAGTTTCCTAAAAATTTAACAAGATTCTCTCTCATGGACTGATATAAATTAACTCCAGATCATTTAAATTCATGCATATAAAGAGCATTCAAATAAATTCAGGGTAAACAGTCTCTTTGACGAAGTAAGTTTGAGGGTGCTGCAGACCAATCCACTCTTACAGTTGATGGCACACAGTCACACAGTAAAGGTCTGAGGAGTGCTGCTGTAAAGACACCTCCTTAGTGTAATTCCTCATCTGCGAGACATATTTGACCTCAGAGTCCTGTTTTCTCCTAACTCCTATTAATATTCTGAGCAACTAGTGTTTCCAGGACACAATTTTGGAATCTTCACACTAGGGTTGTGATTGCTTCTAAGTGGTTTTTGTGATCTTCAGCAAACCCTAACCCTCAGTTTCTCTGTAGATTTACTGAATCCTTTCACAGAAATGCTGTGAATCAAAATTTCCAGAGAGTTTCTCTAAAAAGTTTCTAAAACTACTTTTGTGCTGGGCTAGCATTCCTTTGCAGAAAGCCAACTTATGAGTTCTCCTATTACTCCAGTCTTCTGAGACTTCAATAAGGCACGTCTGTGGAATGTTGACCTTGGATTGACACACACTTAAAAGCGTTGGTGGACACTGGCACTTGCTTCAGTTTTTACCCTGTTGGTCTGTTTCAAAGTTTCTTTTCTTTTCTTTCTTTTCCTTCTAAAGGCACATTGCTGCAGTACTTTTCTTTAGTATATCTTTAGTCAGTTGCATCGATACAGGTTGTTGTGGCATAACCTGTGTTCACATCCTCATTTCAAGGGTGGCTTAAATGTGGAGCCAGATGGGTGCAGCCTTGAGGCTCACCTCAGCTCACTACACTGAAGCACCTCCTCGGCCTGGTTTGTATTAGAAACAAGGTAGTACAGAATCCAAATAAACAAGCCAGAGCAGACTATCTAAATGACAGAAAAGTAAAAACTTGTTCTTTACAATTCCAGTAGAATTATTGGGTTTAGCTCATGTGACGCAGCCAAGGATTCATTTTTCGACAAGGTGCCCAGTAGACTTGGTGCCATGGCTGGCTTTGCTTCTGCGGAGGACGCCTGTGTTTCTTCCTCAAAGCATGTTATGTTTTAGGCTCAAATGCAAACTCTGAGGAAATGGTCATCTTCACAGAGTAAAAAAAATCATCACAGATTTGCTTTTTGATTTTGGGCGTTTTCTTGAAATGAGGCAAGACTAATTTGGGCCTTGGGGACATTTGTTTTGGGGTTTCTGGAGAATGTCATACGGCTTCTCATTGAATTAAGCTTCCACGTTTGGGGATGAATTTATTTTTTGTCACAAGGCTTAAGATCCCAACTCAGCCAGGTTTCTATGTGTTTCTTCTAGTAAAGAACAGCAACTAAGAGTTGCAATACCCCAAAATTATCTTTTGGGTTAGAATAGCTTGTTCACAGAATTCTGAAAAATATCTTTCCTTTGTGAGCTATAAACTTAAAACTACAAACTCTTTCTTTCCTAAGCAGGAACTGAGTTTCAAAGAATTTGACATGACTAAAACATAAAACAAATAAATATTTGTCCCCTTAATTTGCCTTCTACCCTCTTCCCTAATTTTGTGTTTGCAGTATTAATTCAGAGAAAATTCAATACATGGTCACTGACATAACCGGTTCGTTGGCCAATGATTATTTCGTTCTCAAGGCCTGGGTTGTTACAGTCAGCCATGGGGCTGAAGCAAAGAGAAAGGCAAGGGAAGAGGCCAGTACCTAAGGAGAGGGGGATGCTTTCCATTTTACCCAAACTTCCTCATACATGGACCCAAGAACTTACTCCCAGACAGGGCCACTTCATGGTGTGGGGACTGTGCGGTTGCACAGAGCCCTGCTTCGAGAAGGATCTCACACTTGTTGCACACTCTGTTGTCACCATCTTGAAAATTTTAATACTTTTTGCACAAGGAGTTCTACGTTTTCATTTTTACTCTGGGCCTCTCAAATTTTGTAACCTGTTCTTCTCCTGGGTTATAGATAGCGTGGGCTGTCTGCTTTCTTCTCACTCATGGTTCTGATCCAGGCTCAGGACCATGCTCAGTGCTAGACTCTCCATTGTCATGTCCTCTGGAGCAGGAGGCTGATAACTCACCCTATGGGGAGTCAGCTTTCAGTGATCCTTCTGTGGATTGTGTGGATTATTTGTTATCTGAGTAGCTTTTTTTTTTTTTTTGGCCATCCCATGGGCTCTAGTTGGTTTGGACTTTCAAGAAAAGTCAGGTAATTTCAACAGTTATATAAGCCGAATGTGAGGAGGGAGGCAAATATGTTGCCCAGGAAAAATCCTGCAATGCCAAAGCTCAATGAAAATTACATTTCATTTGTAATTTTTATACTCATCAATGATAAACCAGTAAACAGGTGCAAAATCAGTTTACATTTGGAGTTTACATTAGAATTCTAAAAAATCTTACTGAACACCTGATACTTTGGTTTATGATGTCTGTTTCCTGTATGTGGTTTCTATTTTTTATGTTGTGCCATATGGAGCCTCATTTATTCAATGTGCTTATTAAATTTTTATATTTGCACCAGTTGTATAAGCTGCCTAAGAATTATTGCCACAAAACTTCTTATTTAAGTAGTCTTGTGTGTCTTTTTCTTTTCTTTCTTCCTTTTTTATTGCCTTAGGAAATTCTTTTGAAATGACAATATTTCTTCTTTACTCAATGTAAGCATTGTTCACCTTGCTATATCCCCTTCTCTTCTGCTACCTTGGTAGAAACGCTTTTATGAAACTGTACTTTATAGTGAAGATTTGTGCCTTCTTGAAGAATATGAAAATATTACTGTCCATAATACTGAGAGCATTGTGTATTACATGACACTCTGACTTCTTTACGAGAACCAGAGAAGACATTTCTCTGTTCTTAGTGAGATCTGGCTTAAAGGCTACATTATCTAGGGTCATAACTAGCATATAAATCTAAAATTGTGCCAAAGAGAATAAAATGACAGATGCCAGAGATTGAGAAAGGTGGGTGAGGGGAGAGGGGGAGTGAAGAGAGGTTGGTTATGGGTACAAACATACAGTTAGATAGAAGAAATAAGTTCCAGTACTTAATAGCAGACTAAGGTGACTAAGCAATAATATTATGTATATTCCAAAGCAACTAGAAGAATAAAAATAATAAATAATCCAATTACCCTGACTTGATCATTACACAGTCTTTGCATGTAACAAACATTCACATGTGCTCCATAAATATGTAAATTTTGTATCTATCTGTCTGTCTGTCTGTCTGTCTAGCTTAAGGGCTTAAGATCTGGGGCCATAACTAGCATATAAATCTAAAATTGTGCCAAAGAGAATAAAATGACAGATGCCAGAGACTGAGAAAGGTGGGTAAGAGGAGAGGGGAACTGAAGAGAGGTTGGTGAGGAGGTTGCCCAGGAGAAATTCTGCAATGCTTAATGAAAATTACATTGCATTTGTAATTTTTTACAGAACAGAAAAGGATTTCAGGGCTGGAGACATATAGCCTGGGATAGTGGAAGAGAAGCTGAACCCTGTCGGCATCTTCTTTTTCACCTCTTTTTCATGAAGTTCCTCTTTAAAAAAATTTGAAAGAAATATTTTAAAGATTATCAGCCTGAAGAGAGGCCAAAAAAAAAAAAAAAAAAAAAAAAAAGTAGCTTTCCCACAGACCTACACCTCTTGATCTTTCCCAAATAGAAGTACCTCATATAGTCTAACCTCTCCCGACAGCTAGTTTTCATGTCTTAAAGTCTTTGGGCCTCCTAACCAACCATGGTTTCCTCTTTGAGGAATGAGATTAGGACAAAAGGTGCATATGAGCTCCTGCACATTTGCGAGAGAGAGAGAGAGAGAGAGAGAGAGAGAGAGAGAAGTATATGGTCCACATATCACAAGTGTGCAGGAACTCATGTATGCCTTTGGTCTAATTCTCATTCCTCCACCAATTGTATTGTCTACACTTTATTTCCTGTTGCCTCATTTTTCCTACTTATTTTGCCAATGGTATACGTCTTTTCAGACTGCCTTAACTCCTTACTCCTTTAACTTTTAAATTCTTGTTTAGAAGTGTTTTATGCAGATACTATCCTCCTTTTCTTCCTTTGTCTTCTTCCTTCCCCTCCACCTTCTGCTGTATGGTAACTTCCATAACAGCAATGACAATGATTTCATATCCCATAAAGTTACAATTAATGGCCTTTCTATTTCTATTTTTTCTATTCCTTTTAACATTTCTGGCTTCTATAATGCATATATTAGCACAGTTATCCATGTAAATAGTGGCCATATATAGGACTATGTGCTCAAAAATGTCTAATGAAATATGCAATTAAAATGGTTCAGAGATGACCAACCAAAATTATTGCAGTTGGTCCCTTTGTTTTGGACTAACTTCCCTACCATTCTATTACTCATCTGTTAGTTAATACAACTGAAGTGCTTAGAACAAAGTAAGCACCATATGCCTTAGCTATGATTATTATCCTATTGCCAAACTTGACTTTTCTGCTACCATCTTAAGCTTCATTATCAGGGATTTTTACTTACTTAAAAGCTTTAGACAAATGAGTTGTTTCCATAGTGGATCCCAAGGTTTGTTCCCTGGCTCTTGGCCTGCTTCGCCAAGTCTACATGACTACAGGCTGATGGGCGGGGCTCTCCCAGTTAGAGAAGAGATTGTGTGGTCCTACACTGCATCAAAAGATGCATTCACTCAGCCAGAGTCTTTCCCTGGATCCCTTCCAGTCATCAAGTCACCTCCCTACATCACACAACTGATCATGCCACACCCTAGTGAAAGAAAATCTGTAGACATTAGATTATCTATGAAATTAAGTGCACGTTGCCTTGGGAGGATCAGAATAACATATGCTGGAAAGCTGCTCTCTAGGATTTGTGGAGCTTTGTATTCTATTGTGTCTGCTTAGAAAAAGGAAGGAGGGAGAGCAGCACAGTGTTAACACTCTGGAGTCAACAGACAGATGACAGATTCAAACCCTGTCCCTGTCACGTGAGAGCTTACTGTCTCCAAGGCTCAGTTTCTGATCTGTAAAAGGGCATAATGATACCTGCCTCATAGAATTCTAAGATAACCCATGTATTAGACTTGGGAGCAGATAGGGTTGTTTGTTTGTTTTGTTTCTGCTAGGCTCCCTTAAATCATAGGACCAATAGGTTTTTAATACATGGTAGGTAGCCTTTTCATTTGTAACATTCTGACCCTTTAGAAAGTCTTCCACTAAAGAGATATTTAACACATTCTAGTTAGTGAGAACTTCTTGAAAGAAATAACAAGCTGAGACCTGACATAAACAGGAGTGTTGCAGGTGTTGACAACAGAGTGCAATAAGGCATGGCTGCAGTACAGTCAGAGAGCTGGGAGGGAGGGCTGACACTGAAGAGCTAAGGCAGGGGCAGACAATGGAATAGCTTTGTTTTTTTTTATAGGATTGGAAATATTAACTACCACTAAATTGCAACCAACTTTATTTTAGTAAGATAGCGTGTGCAAAGACCACCTCCATGTAACACTCAGAAAACTAAAGCAGCACCTTTATTTTATACATACAAACTGTATAAAATGTTTATTATGTAAGAGCTGTGTTTTGTTTACAATATATTATATTGCTTCAAGCCAATGCAAAAAGTTCATACATTATATTCCATACTTCATTGTGTTTAGAATATATTATATTGTTTAAATGCCACTACCACAGTGTAATTTTTTTTAATATTGAATCTCTGGAATAATGATAAAGTCAAAATATATTGTATTGAGAGTTTAAAAATTAGGAGCAAATTTTAAAAATGTGACAAACATCTAAATATATGACAATAAAATCTGAAATGCTGTAACTCCAACATAATTAACTGCTCCATCCAAATTCTTGTGACTTATGCATTTTTGCCCAATTTAACCTTTCTAATGTTCCCCTGCCCCCAGACACCATGGATGCACTGTAATTTTGAAAATATCTGCCAACTAAACGCTAAAAATTTTAACCTGATCAACTGACATAATATAAAATCTGTCCCAAAACACTGAAACAAGAAAACCTATACCATCATGCTACAGACATACTTAGAAAACTTAAAAGGAAGAGTAAATATCAGCTCATTGATTTATAATGAAGCTAATAAAATTCAGGCCAGTATTCTTAAGTGTAATGAACATTATTTGAACATTCAACACATGAAAGGTTAACAAAGGCTATGAACTTGGTGTAACTTAAAACGTTTCAGATGTCGGAGTTCACCAGATGTAATTGGATTCAGGTGGATCCCGCCGCTCCTCGGCCTTTTTAAGTGGAGGCGTGTGCTGCCCGAGCTGGGTGCCTGCTGGCCTCAGGGCATGTAGAAGGCTGCCTCCGTACCCTGCAAAATTATTCACAGCTTAAAAGGAAAGAAATTACAAAACCAGGCTCTTCAGATTCATTGTTAACCATTCAGATGAAATCCATTTTTGCCTTTTCATCCCAGAGTAAAAAACCACAATGACCACAAAAAGCTACCTGAATGAAGAGATCTCTGTGAAGAGCAACCCATTTTACCAACTCCATGAAACCAGGTTTCCATCAGATTTCTCATTCACTATATATTTTGGCCATGCAGAAACTCTTGATGCAAAGTCTGGGTGAATGTGACCGAATGGAAGGTTAGTCTCCATCCAAGGGCGGGTAAAGATCTAGCATTGAAGTTTTGAATGTGGCTGCAGATTTGGTCATTCATCCTTTTCATTGCATTGCAAACCTAATCTAGCTGATATTGATCCAGTTCAATGTAACAACCTACTCTTCATAAAGATCACATGATTGGGTGTGGCTACTGCACTTATAAAATAGGAATTTTGTAAAAATTAAGGACTTCCATTATATGTATTCAGGAAAAGGTTAAGATTTGAACTGACTCTTCCTTATCAATTGAGATTTGTGTTTCGGTCAAGGTGGGCATCTATCTGTTTCTAGCTGGGTGGTAAATGGAATATACTGAGTTACACAACTTCAGACTTCCCTTCTTCCTACTTGGGGTGATGCTTGGGGGCACTGACTCATTTCTCATTTCCTAAAACTGATCCAAGGCAACAAATTACATTGTAAAAATCTGCCTCCATCTTCTTGTGCATCAGAGTTAAATTCAGCATTCATTTGTTCCTTGTGTTTTTAAAAGCAAACATGCCATTAAGCAGCTACTGAGAATAGAATACTTTGTCTCTGAATGTGTTTCTTTGAGTTGTCAGTATATAGTCTAGTAGCTCGTGGAGTGGTCAAAACCTGAGCCAGCAATGAGCTGGAATAAATCCCTACCATGTTGCTTGGCCTGCCACCCATGAAGCCTAAACCTCCCTGTCGGCAAGAGTGAGCCTATGTGGGGACGTCTGTCTCCAGTATCCTCCTCCCCACCATGATGCCTGGGTCCCTGGGACCTCCCAATGTGTCACCCCACTGGGAGTATGTTCTTAGCAGAACTCTATGCCTCAGAGCTTCCTTGTCACCTCCCTCTAGTCAAAATAAACCCCCTTCTTTTAGCTCAATTATTTTAGCTAAGGTACAAAAGGGCTGGGTGGCCTCTCCTGGAAAACACATTTGCTTTTTAATCAGACACCAGGTCATCTTCTTGGCATGCAATGCTTGGATTTGAAGGAGGCACACTGATGGCAGAAGCTTTCAGCAGCGTAATCTCCAAGTGGGGGTGCTATTTGGAGGCTTGCAGACCTGTTATGAGGGCTCATCTACTACACGAGGGCCCCTAACTAGCTTTCTCTTTGAAAGAATGACTGGGTGCATCGGAAGTAACAGTGCCCTTGTGTTCCCCTCTTCATCACTTGCGGGGATCACTGAGACCTGGATATGAGTCTTAGAAGACCTTTGTAACTAAGTCCTGGGATGTGTGGTCTGACCTAGGTTTGAAGATTTTTGAACGTTATTTTGATTCTGAGACAAGCCTCAGGGTTTGTCTCCAGTTGAGGGTTGCATAAAGGCTTCGGTTTACTCTTTTCCAAAATGGCTAGAAATAGTGAGTCGTCTACAGGTCTTTTAGTCCAAAGAAGATCTCCCTATCAGTAGGTCCTAGCAGGGATGCCATTCAACCATTCCCACTGTGTGAAAAGCGATTTTCCAGAGTAGCTGCACTGTTTACTAAACTGTGTCCACCTGAAGTCAATTTAATCAACCATCTAGACAATTCAATGGGTGAAAAAGAATCAAATCAGTGGCTTAGTGTAGTGATATGGTTTGGCTGTGTCCCCACCCAAATCTTATCTTAATTTGTAATCTCCTTGTGTCAAGGGAGACACCAGGTGGAGGTAATTGAATCATGGGGGTGGTTCCCCTATGCTGTTCTCATAATAGTGAGTTCTCATGAAATCTGATGCCTTTTTAAGCACTTGGCAAGTTCTTTCTTTTGTCATTCTCTCTCCTTCCACCTTGTGAAGAAGGTACCTACCTCCCTTTGCCTTCTACCATGAAAGTTTCCTGAGGCCTCCCTAGCCATATGGAAATGTGAGTCAGTTAAACCTCTTTCCTTTAGGCATTAGTCAGTCTCTGGAAGTTCTTTATAGCAGTATGAGACGAGACCTAGACCAGACACCAACCTACCTTAAAATAAACAGATGTATAACTACATATAAATTTATTAGATATACATTAATACCATATAAACATTGTAAAATATAAGCAAAACTTAGAAATTAGAAAGACTATGATAAATATATTAAATGTATATTTACATATAAACATAAATCAAATATAAAATATAAAAATATTTAAAAAGTAATATATTCCCTTAGTACCCCAGTGGATAATTTTCACACTCACTGGATTGCATGCAACAACCTTTGGAGACTGCTGATCTAGGAAAACATCTGATTTGTTCAATTTGCATCCATTACTTTGGAGACATAATATGGTAGGCACAACCTAAAATTGTGTGAATTTTTTTTTTTTAATTTTTAGAGATAGAGTCTTGCTGTGTTGCCCAGGCTGATCTCAAATTCCTGGGTTCAAGAAATCCTCCTGTCTCAGCCTCTCAAGTAGCTTTGGCTACAGGCATGTGCCACCACTCCCAGCTTGGAATCATGTTTTTGAAGTGTATGGTGTGTGACTGAAGTCCTTTCTAGAACGCAGCTAGACTGAGTTCTAGCTGCCAGAAGTGCTGAATCTGTGTTGTTTTGTTAATTTGCTAATTGACTGCCCTTCCCACTCCACAAGGCAGGGCCTTTTCTGTGCACTGGTGTGTTCCCAGTGCTTAGATTCATGCTTAGCACAGGAGAGACCCCAATCAATACTGAATGAATTTAGCAAGTTTCATTGTGTGTCTAAAATAGGCCGGCTGTTTATCTATATAGCTAGTTCATTTTTGGTAGTCAGTAAATTTGAAAAAATGCAACTCCATTATAACATCTCTCCCATAGACAGCTTTATAAACCTTTTCTTTCCCTCAAAGGAACTCATTAATTTACCATTGCTAATACAATTTAAATATTTTAAGAAGCAAAATGTTTCATGTTTTATAATGGTACTTGGCAAATCATTATGAAATCAGTATTCCACATTTGATTTAAAATCTTAATTTCATGTGTCATTTCTTTCATCGTTAACACACTGTATTACCCCAAATCAACCTGTATTACTAATTTAGCCTAGAAAATATTTGTGATATTTTACAGATGTGATCTTTTACAAAGGTGCATTACTCTTTACACACCAAAGCTTAGATTCTAAAGTTTAAAGAGGTGGAGAAGAGGCAGAGAAGAAGCTGCTTTTAATGAAATGGAAAGCAGGGCTGAGTTATAGGTTGACTGTTAGCCTTTGAAGCCAAGAAACAGAAGTGAAAAGGCTGGCTCTCCTTCTGGCCTCCCACTCACTTTTATTTTTATTTTTTTCCTTGTTTACAACTTTTTATTTCTCCCACTCACTTTTATTGCAGTGTCTTCCATGCCAACCTTCTTGACATTGGCATTTATTGGGTTCATAGCAGGTTCCGTGTGCACCACAGCCAGGCTCACAGACAGCTAGAATCAAAAGAAATAAAAGTATTTCCTGAGCTTTCCTTTTTCAACAGAATACATTGTTGCTTTCCTTGCAGTTCTTTAGAATGTGTTAGTTTTGGCTTCATCCCTTAATTTCTTTTTCCTAAGTCAATCTCCAGCTATAAGTTGGTTTTGGACTTTTTGTAAAGTCCTGAGAATGATCTTTAAGCGTGATATTTTTCATTCACAAAAGCTGTTCAGTAGGATTTTGAAACTGCTGGGCCAGAGAAGTTTATTTTCCTTAAGAAAACACCTGGCTGGGTGCAGTGGCTCACGCCTGTAATCCCAGCACTTTGGAAGGCAGAGGTGGGTGGATCATGAGGTCAGGAGTTCAAGACCAGCCTGGCCAAGATGGTGAAACCCCATCTCTACTAAAAAATACAAAGGTTGGCTGGGTGCAGTGGTGGGCACCTGTAGTCCTAGCTACTTGGGTGCCTGAGGCAGGAGAATCGCTTGAACTCGGGGAGGTGAAGGTTACAATGATCCAAGATCGTGTCACAGCACTCCAGCCTGGGCAACAGAGTGAGACTCTGTCTCAAAAAGCAAAAAAGCAAACAACAACAAAACCCCAACTCTTTATAGTTAAAACATTCAGTTGTATGTGTGAGTATCCATTATTTTACATGCACAGATTTCATACAACGCCTCTGGTCTACATAAGGAAGCATATATGTCAGTGAAGAAAGGTTAAATGTGATGCCCAGGCAACATGCAGCAGGCACAGAAGTATGTAGTGAGAGCCTCCTGCTAGTTTAATGACCCGATAGCCCAGATTGGCAATGTGTATGGGGTACTTACGCTTTGAACAGAGGTCTCCCTGGTAACCTTTGGAACACTTACATTTGCTTTTACCAATGCATTTACCTCCATTTCGACAGGGTTGTGGGCATTTGCCTGAAAAGAGAAGACTGCAACTAAACAAGGAACCCAGTGCTTCATTCAGAGGTAATTACATTTTTCAAAGGAATTACAAGGCTTTGAGAGGACAAATGCTTTTAAATGGCAGTTATTTTCATTTATTTCAGAACTACTCTGGCTTTTATTTTGTTTGAGTTTTGTTTTTGGAACAGACAGGATAATATTTTTAACTTATGCTTTTGGATAATAAATGTGTTGCTAAAATGCTGCATATATATATATATATATATATATATTTTTTTTTTTTTTTTTTGTAAAGACAGGATTTCATCTTATTGGCCAGGGTAGTCTCAAACTCCTGACCTCAAGTGATCCACCCACCTCGGCCTCCCAAAGTGCTGGGATTACAGGTGTGAGCTACCATGCCTGGCCCAATTACTTGTTAATAAACAGAATAATATTTTAGCTAACCCATAAATACTTGCTAAGATATACTTTACTAAAAGTTATGACATAAATGACCCTTTAAATAATCTTTTCTCTGAGTTTTGATTTTTGTTTTCGTTTTTTCTGAGATGGCATCTCGCTCTTTTGCCCAGACTAGAGTGCAGTGGTGGGACCTTGGCTCACTGCATCGTCCACCTCCCAGATTCAGATGATTCTCCTGCCTTGGCCTCCAGGGTTGTTGAGATCACAGACGTATGCTACCACGCCCAGCTAACTTTTGTATTTTTAGTAGAGATGGGGTTTCACCATGTTGGCCAGGTTGGTCTCGAACTCTTGACCTCAAGTGATCGTCCCACCTCGGCCTCCCAAAATGCTGGGATTCTAGATGTGAGCCACTGTGCCTGGCTGAATTTTGATTTTTGAATGTCACTTTTTCTGAAAGTAAGTCTATACCTGTACCTGATGACAGTCTTAGCCTAAGATTCTCCAGAAAGCAAGACCTGCATGCAGATAGTTTACTTGGGGAAGTGATTGTAGGAAACAGGTATGGGGAAATGGGAAGGGTGAAACAGGGAAGGAGGGAAAGGTAACACAAAAGTGTGTTTGTGCGTGGAAAGCAGGAGTATGGGGCAGCTAAGTCGAGGTGCAGTGGCAATGGCTGGTGTGAAAGGCTGGCTAAGAGGCTGTGAGATGGGACATAAAAGATGCCCAGTACCACAGCAGTGCGTTATCCTGGAATGTCTTAGATCCATAATGATACCTCATCATTTTTTTATCTCTTTGCACAATGAGTATTACGAATGCTTTTCACAGATCTTTGAATCACAGAATTTTAGAGATGGACTAAGGCCCTAGGTGTAAAAATCATGTAATACGTTTCTCACTTCTTTCTCCAGAGGCTATTTATTCTCCCTCTGCAACTAGAATTTGCTATCCTAAGGCCTAGTTTTTGAAGAAGTGGAAAATAGGTACTTTTTACCTAGAGCTGAAACCACATCCTATGCCTGGCATAATGTATTGAAGATGGTAACAGCCCATAGATTTTGGTAGTGGAGGAGTTTGGATTCCTTTTGTTGTTGTTCTTTTTCTTTTTTTCTTTCTTTTTTTTTCACTTTAGCAGAACACTCATTACAAAGGCTTCTGGGTACATAAAAGAACTAACAAAAGTTTTATCCTAAACTAACCCGCCGTTCATTATCTAAGGACTTCTTTTTATTGCCAAAGAAAGCTGTGAAAGAAGTCAACCACCATATGTTTTACTGACAAGCACTATTGTTGACAAATAAGAAGTAAATTCTCTATGAAAATCATTCACCTAAAAACACTTTATCTTTTTATTTACCTAAAAGGACTTTCTTCATATATAAGTAGACCAAAGAAGTACTTAGTCATTGTGGAGAAAATATAGATATAACAATATTGGGATGTTAGGGTCTCTCATAAACCTGGAATGCCATTAGACGTTGAGGTTTTTGTGAATAGAAGTGTTCTAGAAACAGGTATTAAAACAAACTTAATAACAGAATATCACCTCTTTATTGACCAAAAGAGAGTCCTTTTTTTTTTTTTTTGGCCAAGTTAGAATACAAGAATACCATTTACTGTTTAGTTAAGATCTCAACTCAAGAAGGAATATCTAACTCTAAATTTCCATTTGCATCAAAGAAATACCTGACCCCAACATATACACAAAATTGGGTCATATTACAGTACTCTGCAATGCACCAGGTTTTTTCAGATGAGCAAGGTATGGGATGATAATTATATGGCAGAAAAGACAGAGTACTCGTATGTGAACTACTTGGTGAGCCCAAAATGTCTCATCCTCTCTAATGGGTAAAGTTGGTAACTGGAATAATGCAGAAAATGATTGGTGGAAAGAATCCTTTCATTGATTTCATGAGGTTTTTTGTTTTCATGGCAAGAGGGAAGTGAGGACTCTTAGGTTCACCGCAGTCAGGAAGCAGGATGTTCTCTCCTGGCTGTTACACAACAGAAACATGACTGCAGGGGACATTAGACATTTGAAAGTCATAACTAGTTCAAAGACTGTAGGAGGCAAAATTAATGAAGATCTGATTGTTTTAAAATTCAGAATCCTGGAAATATCTTTAATATTCACTTATTTCTCCTGAAAATATTTTACAACCAAATTCTACACATTACATAGTGGAAAATTGAGTCAGCTTGAGAGATGGCACATTTTCACTTAAAGAGACTAAGTCCTGGCCTGGCATGGTGGCTCATATCTGTACTCACAGCACTTTGAAAGGCTGAGGCAGGCAGACCATTGGAGGTCAGGAGTTCAAGACCAGCCTGGCCAATATGGTGAAACCCCAACTGTACTAAAAATATAAAAGAATTAGCTGGGCATGGTGGTGGGCACCTGTAATCCCAGCTACTTGGGAGGCTTTGGCAGGAGAATCACTTGAACTCAGAAGGCAGAGGTTGCAGAGAGCAAAGATGGCACCGCTGCCCTCTAGCCTGGGTGACAGAGCTAGACTCTCAAAAAAAAAAAAAAAAAAAAAAAACTGTTTTCTCCAGTATTCTAAAATTTTTTAACAGAGAACATTTTATATTGAGAACTTTCATAAGAATAACGCACTCGGTTATTTTTGAAATCCTTTTCTAATAATTCTTGCATTAAAAATGGATTATAAATAATTTGGGTAGTCTTTTTTTTTTTTTTTTTTTTTTTGAGACAGAGTTTCGCTCTTGTTACCCAGGCTGGAGTGCAATGGCGCGATCTCGGCTCACCGCAACCTCCGCCTCCCGGGTTCAGACAATTCTCCTGCCTCAGCCTCCTGAGTAGCTGGGATTACAGGCACACGCCACCATGCCCAGCTAATTTTTTGTATTTTTAGTGAGACGGGGTTTCACCATGTTGACCAGGATGGTCTCGATCTCTTGACCTCGTGATCCACCCGCCTCGGCCTCCCAAAGTGCTGGGATTACAGGCATGAGCCACCGCACCCGGCCCTGGGTAGTCTTTTTAACTGAAGTTCCATTAAAGATTTTTGGGAAATCAATGAGCCTTAGATAACAAGACGAATGTACACACCATCAGTCCAGATACCTCTAACCATAGTTTTGTTAACCTACAAGCACATCTCACAATCAAGTCAGAATGAAGTTTGAGAAGGTATCATTCTTTTTTTTGAGATGGACTTTTGCTCTTGTCTTCCAGGCTGGAGTGCAGTGGCTCAGCCTCGGCTCCCTACAACCTCTGCCTTCAGGGTTCAAGCAATTCTCTTGCCGCAGCCTCCTGCGTAGCTGGGACTTCAGGCGCCTGCCATTACGCCTAATTTTTGTGTTTTTAGTAGAGACAGGATATTGCTATGTTGGCCAGGCTTGTCTCGAACTCCTGACCTCAGGTGATCTTCCTGCCTCAGCCTCTCAAAGTGCTAGGATTACAGGCGTGAGCCACTGTGCCCAGCTGAGATGGTATCATTCTTGATAGAGATCAGAGAAATGAAAATAAAGATGATATAAGAATACACATTTCATTAAAACAATAGCCAGTAATGAGTGCTGGTGAGCATTTGGAGAAACTGGAACTCTCATACACTACTGGTTGGAATTTAAAATGATGCAACTGCTTTGGAAAAAAGTCTGGTAGTTCCTCAAAAAAGTTGTTATTATGTGACCCAGCAATTCCAGCCCCAGGGAAATACTCTGAAGAAATGAAAATGTCCACACAAACATCTTGCACACAGATGTTCATAGCAGTATTATTCTTAATAGCCCCAAAGTGGAAACAACCCAAATGCCCAAGAACTGATAAACAAACAAAATGTGGTAAACCCATAAAATGGAATATTATTTGGCAATAAAAAGGAATAATGCACTGATATATGTTACACCATGGGTGAGCATTGAAAACATTAGAATGAACCCAGGTGAAAGAAGCCACGCCAGAAATGCCATATCTTGTACGATTCCATTTATGCGAAATGTTGAGAATAAGCAAGTCTAGAGACAGAAAGTAGCTTAGTGGTTGCCAGGGTCTGGGGGGAGAGGAGAAGGAGGAGTGACTGCTGATAGGTACTGGCTTTCTTTTGGAGATGATAACACGTTCTATAATTTAATACAGGTGATGGCTACACAACCTTGGGAATAACCTGAATAGTACATTTTAAAATGTTAAGTTTTATATGATTGTGAGTTATATATTAATTAAAAAATAAGAACACATAATTCAACTATACTTTTTTTGTTTCTATACTTTTAGAGGCACTTTTCAACTCAGGACCCATTTCCATATTTTCTTGGTAATGTGGTTCTTATGATAGAAATAGGAAACTTCCGTCAAGGATTTGGATAAAACTTGCAGTAGGGTCAATCAGGAGCTTTCCAAGACCCACATTTTTTGAGGCAGTTAGAAAAAAACAAAAGAAAAAGCCAAGAATACAAAATATTGTCTCTGCCAACAGAAGGTCCATAAACCTAAGGGCATGAAAGGAAATACTTACATAAAGGAAAATGAGTCTATGAACAAAGATTCATAACCATGAACCAATTAAGTGTACAGAGTCTGAAGTAAGTACAGGGGAAAACTGAGAGCAGTTAGTTCAGAGATATCTTTATCTAGGAGGGGTAATTAATAAGAATAGAAACCACACTGAGATAATTAATTACATGTTCTATGGAAACTTTAGAGGTATTTCATTTGAACCCTATAAAAAAAGGGTTACTTCATCCACTACTCATTAAGGTACAAAAACCCACGAATAAATTAGAGGTTGAAAGTTCAAACAGGAACTTAGTCTTATTCAACTTTCTACTACAATTTCGGAAACTATGATTATATCAAACAGTGGTGTTTTACAGATACAGCTGGAAATGAAAGACAGACCAAGTTTCCCTCAACACACATCAAGAAAGGTAGGGACACAGGACCCTTAGCAGACAGGTTCACCTTCCTTTTGCTCTTTCTTGAGCATGTGCTTTGGTGCTATCTGATCTTCTGGATTGTGAGGCAATCTAGGAGGGAGTTATCACATTTCTGAGTGAAACAGAAAGCCTACATGACTTGCTGAGAGCTACATGGCTGGTCAGTGGCAGAGCCTGGACAAGCTGTTTGGAATATTGATTCCCAAAACAATGATAAGCTACCACATTTTGCCCTTACATTGTTAACTTTTGCATATTGAAGTATGACAAACATATAGTAAAGGCATAATGTGCACCAATCTTAAGTTTACAGTTCAGATGTTTTTATTTACATAAACAAATGTGTGACACTTCACCAATCAGGATACTTAGCATCCCATAAAATTCCTTTTGATCCTATTGTGATTCTCATTTCCACCTTCATCCATTAGTTTTGCCTGCTCTTTAACTTCAAAAAGATGCAATAGATAATTTTTTGTATCTGGCTACTTTCACTTAGTATCTGTGTGGTTTGTGGTTCATTCATGTTGCTTTGTGTGCTATTATTTCATTCTTTTTTACTGCTGTGCGCCTTTTTTCTTGGGTCTACCTTTTTCTCTTAGATGGGTTATTAGGCTCAGTCTAGGATATGTGGCAGTGAGTGGCAGGGGAAACAGGTAGGTAGGTGAACAGATCCCAGCTGTCCCAGAGCTCTGATCTACATTTCAAGTCTGAAGCTATGGGTTCCATATAACAAGGAAGGGAGAAAATTATTAACAGAAAACAATGCAACATACTGCATAATCCAAACCCATACATAACTGAGTCAGAGAGCATTTCTTCTGAGTCCTCAGAGGTGAGCTGTGTCACTCTTTGCCCCACCTTTGGCCAAAATGCATGGTAGCTGAATCTAGCAAAAAGAAATCACTGGGCTAAGACCTTAGACAAGCTGTTCATTCTCTCTGGGCTTCCGACTCCTCCTTGATAAAATGAAGGAGTTAGATTGGGTTCTTAAGGACCCCCAAATCAAAAGAAGGCAGAAAGTCAATACTCACTTATTTCACACTGCTCTCCCTCTAGTCCTGGAGGGCAAATACATTTTCCAGGGTAGAAACAGGTCCCTCCATTAAAGCAGGTGGTTGAGCAGTTTGCTGTTAGAATGAGTAACAAGGGTATTACATAAAGCAGTAGGTAAATCTAACACAAATTTCACTTAAAGTGAGGTGCTGTGTTTTAGGCATCTGCTACTTGCCCATTTCCTGACTTAATAAAGTAAGCTGCTTTACAAATACAAAAACTGTTACCAATTGCTTGCCTGGGTGCAGACTCTAGAACATAATAGGAGACCACACACATTGTATACTACCCACCCATAGGAGTTTCCATCTTAGGGAAGAATGGCACAGTCAAAAATTAACTTACTAATTTTCTTTTTTTTTTCATTTTAAAGAAATAAATAATTTTATTAAAAAATAATTAAATTTCAAGTATTTCTAGGTACTGCCAACACATTAATGTATAACTGAATGACTCTAGAAGACTAAATATGAATGATGACAGTTGATTTTTTAAAAATCCAGATTATTTGGACAGTCATTTTAAAATTCTTATACTACTTTTTATTTTTTCCTTTTTAAAAATTTATTTATTATACTTTAAGTTCTGGGGCACTTGTACAGATCATGCGAGTTTGTATGGCCTTAAAAGGAGAAGAATGGTATAAACCTAAGGATATTTTTTTGTAAACATCAGTTTGGAGGATAAAGGAAGAGTAAAAAAGAGAAGACTTACTATAATGCTGATGAATTTGTAGTAACTGCAGCCACCAAGTGTAACTGAATACCCAAAGCTAATAGATTTTATCATATACGTAAGAAAAATTCAGGAACCCATATTAACTTAAATACTAGATTTCTTCTTATTGGACATCAGTATTTTATCTTTGTGATGTGTTCTACTAGTCATTTTTTTTTTTTACTGTACTTTAAGTACAATAGGAGGAAGAAGCAGAATCACTAGTCACTGGACTACTAGATAAAAATATGGCCTTTATACAGACTCTGGAACATTCCACATCAAGGGTTATATAATCTCTTGTGTATTAAAACAAAAAAACACTGTAGTCAAAAATTTCAACTTAAATAAAAATATAATTATGGAAAAAAACAAATGGAATTAGTATTCGTGACTATAATGTCATAAAATTATTGCAGATTGTCTCATTGCTAGCTATGTGATTAACAGTTGTATGAATTTTGTATGCAGTTTATTTTACATCAAATGTGAAAAATAAACTACAAAGTTTGTAGTTCATAATAAAAAAGAGAGAGAGAGAATTACTTTGGAATAGATAAAAAGAAGTTAAAACTATCAGGACCTGACAAAGAAAAAAGCAACTTTTTTTCAGGACAAGATGAACAGAGATTTATCTTAATGGGATTGTTTTGTTTTGTTTTTTAAATAGACTTTTATGACTTTTGGAGAAAAGAGTAATTGTATTCAGAAAAAGACTGTGGGCCCGGGTGAGATCCCATAGGTAGGATTGTGACCACAGCATGGGCCAGAGAATGATGAAGTTGGCTGTATCATGGTGGGAGCCCAATAACCAGATTATTCAGGTAGTCATCATACTTTGTGATTCATCCTAAACTCTCTCTCATAGTGTCAATTTCTGGAATTTCACTGCTCACTGGCACCTAAAATAGAGGGAGGGTGGAGAAATGGGGAGAGGAAGAGAGGAAATATCTAAAAATAGACAAGTTGGCTCATTCTATAAAGGAAATTAAAATGAGAGCTTGGATTTTTAGCAATTGCAGTTATATGACCTATTTGTTCTTGTTTCATATGAAGTTGGCCAAAGTTGGCTATAGATGAACAAAAGCTAAAGTAAGCTCCCGGTAGGAAAATCAGAAAAGAAATCCAAAAGTTCTAAGTGTATGTTTTCTTTGTGGGAAAAAAAAAGTCCACAAAGTAAAACATTCTATGAATATCATGCTTCTTAAATGACAAATTGTGTTTAAAATCACAAAGATCTCCCAGTTTAAGGCAGTGCTGTGGGCAAAATCAAAACTTTTTTTAAAAACAAAAAACCAAAAAACAGACAGGGTCTTGCTCAGTCTCCCAGGCTGGAGTGCAGTGGCACAATTATAGCTCATTGCCGCCATAACCCCTGCGCTTAAGGGATCTTCCTGCCTCAGCCTCCCGGATGGCTGGGACTAAGGTGTACACTACCATGCCTGGTTAATTTTTGAATTTTTTTGTACAGATGGAGTCTCGCTACATCACCCAGGCAGGTCACAAAAAAATCAAACCTCTTAACGTGGAAGGGAGCTGCAGCATTTTGGTATAGGATTTAGGAGTTAGGAGAACCAGCTCTTGGGGCCTCTTCTTTGCTGCAGTATTGCTAAGGCTGGGCATTTGTTTTGGTGTGTCCTGTCTCCTCACTTCTGCTTCTCTGGGAGATAAAAGGAAACGATGAGATCAGTGCCTTGAAAAACTTTGGGATCAGTGCCCACTTGGCCCGTGTCCCATGGGCACTGCCTGATTACTGATGCGTAGAATGCAATGAACCTGGTAGCTTCATAGAAAGTTGTAGAATTGGGCAAAGCTGGTTATATAATTTGGCCACACTCTTAGTACTTGTATATGAGTATATTGTCATGAGCAAGCTTCTCTACATCTCTGTCGTTCAATGATTCTCGATTAGAAAAACAAGCAGCTAGAGACATGAAGTATCTTTCTCTGGGGTTGAGATCCCATTGGCCAATGCTAAACTCCTTAGGTCCTAAAGGTTGTGATGTCCCAACAGCCAATGAAAGTTATTCTTTAATATTTGTTCAAATATACAGTGCTAAAGTCTAATGCCATAGTGGTAATTAAATCATTTTTCAGAGCCTCCCCATATTCCCTCCTGGAGAATAAAAGCATCCTTTTGTTGAGGTAGAATTTTTTTTTTTAATATTCCCAGATCTCCAGTGAGACCAAGTGGAATTTTAACAGATTTTCTAAAAGGATAAAAAAAGTTACTGGAGTCTGATAAGTAGGAAAATCTTTCATTTGAAAGATAAAATGTTACAAAATGTAAAATGTACTGGAATACAGACAGATATATTATTTTAACAGACCATGTGGTGTTTGTGACACTATAGCACTAGAAAAACATTGCAATTGATGCTCCGTGATGCAAACCACACCAACAATGGCCACACCTACATAAGAAGGTCTCACAAATGGTCTTTTTAAACCTGTGAATACATGAGTTCTTCAACCAAATCTCTAGAGGCTTTGCTTTGTTTATTAATAGTTTTGAGACAATAATAGGTTAATTCTCGGCTGGGCACAGCGGCTTATGCCTATAATCCCAGCACTTTGGGAGGCTGAGGTGGTTGGATCATGAGGTCAAGAGTTCGAGACTAGCCTGGCCAACATAGTGAAACCCTGTCTCTACTAAAAATACAAAAATTAGCCGGGCACAGTGGCATGCACCTGTAGTCCTAGCTAGTTGGGAGGCTGAGGCAGGAGAATTGTGGAGAATCTCCACCCAGGAGGTGGAGATTGTGATGAACTGAGATTGCACCACTGCACTCCAGCCTAGGCAACAGAGCGAGACTCCACCTCAAAAAAAAAAGTAGTTCTGCTCTAGAATGCCTAGTTTTGACATAGCAGAGATACTGAATGCTAAATTTAACAAATAAAAAGATTCATAGTAATTAATTTTACTCACTGGCTATTATTAGGGTCATTAGTGCTTAATCTTTATGAAAATACATTTTAAAAAATGGTTTTTAATCCAATGCTATGGTTTTAAAAGACTACTTTAAAAAAGGTAGAAATGTTTTCACATATTATCTCAATATAGTTATTACATATAGCTCAGGGGTGAGGAACAGGAGGGTCAATGGCTTAATTCCAAGTCTAGAGATAGAAAAACCATGATCCACAGAGAGATCAAGTTACCTGCCCAGGTTCAGAGTCACTTGTGGAAGAACTGAGGCCTGAATTAGGTAGCCTGGGTGGCAACATGGTATAGTGCAGGATATGAATTTGGGTCAACCTACTCAAGTTCCATAAACCTCACTTTGCTTATCTAGGAATGAGAGGGATACTACTTTACATAGCTCAAAAGGTGTATAGAGTAAAATCACACAACTCTATGAAAGTACTTTGTACATCATAAAAGAGTAAACAATCATAAATTATTCTGACTCATACTGAAGGCTCTTTCCTTTAGCTTTATTTAAAAAAACAAAAAATGGCTTATGGCAATCTTACTTGGTACTGAGTGATTACTAAAAAGACACTTTTTAAGAATAAAATTTATCCTAACATATATGTTTATTAACAAAAAACAATTCTCTATTCATACAATTAACATTTTTAACACAAAGATAACTTCAATAAATATAGAAATTTCACAGTATAGTCTTTGTTTTCCACTTAAAAGATGTGAACTGGGTAAAACAGACAGGTATCTTGTAAAGAGTATGAATCATTCAGCAATTTTAGGGCCAGGTTTGAATCCACTTCCTGAGAATAAAATCTGGCTGTGTTGCTGCAATGAAGGAAGAACCAGATCTCTCTGGGATGTGATTTGTGAGCAAAGTATTGAATTGGGAGTCAGTAAACTTCTAGGTCAGGCAATGTAGAGCAGGTTGTTTAATTTTAGCCTTAGAAGCTCACCCATGAAACTGATTTAGGACATACCAAAATTCCATGTGGCATAGACCACTAATTGTTCATAAAAATTTGCACTCCCCTCACATAATATGAGATGTCAGTGGGAGACAGCTGTCCAGCCAAGGGCAACATTTCTTCTGCCTGAATCCAGGTAGGACCATGAGGTTAATTCCTACCTATGGAATAGGTGTGGAAGTTTTGCGGGTTACTTCTGGGCCAGGGCTTTTAAATTTTTTAATTAATTAATTTATTTTTAGCAGTGCTTACTTCAATTCTTCTCGGCCTATTGGCTGGATCTAGAGAGTTGCAAAGCTCTAGGCAGGACCACAAATAGATGGTGCTTGGACCCCTGAGTCACTGCATAGAGAAGAGCTGCCCTGCCCACTGGCCAGGCAAAATGCACTGGAGCATTCTGTGAATGAAAATAAACTTTTGCTATTATGCTACACTAAAATTGGGATTTCAGTTACTATAGCAGCCATCTTTACCCTAAGCCATACATTCTATTTACAGAGCTGTTATAAAGAGTGAGGAATATTAAGTAACTTATTCTAATCAAACATTTTAAAAGTAAAAATAACTTTGTTCTTAAAAAGAAACTGTTACCTTTATCACAATTCACTCCATAGAATCCAGGTGGGCAGATGCAGAAACCAGGAGTCACACAAAGTCCACCATTCATACATCGTGGTGTACAAAGGGCTTATAGGGAGAGAGAACCCTGATTAAGGCCAAATAGTATTTTGGAGCAGGACCATTTTGAAATGTCAATAATACAATAGGTCTACATTTTCAAGCTTTGTGGTTGACTCTAAAATGATTACTCTTCAGAAATACAAGTTTGCTATATTAATATTATTTTTGTGGTATAAATCAGGCTATTTTTCAATTTCTCAGTCAATTTCTTAGAGATGACTTTTGGATTGGTTCCATTTGAATAGTTGAATAAATTTTCCCCAGAATCATTTTGATTAAGAGGTGGTCTTCTTAAAACTGTAAATAGGCCGGGTGCGGTGGCTCAAGCCTGTAATCCCAGCACTTTGGGAGGCCGAGGCGGGTGGATCCCGAGGTCAAGAGATCGAGACCATCCTGGTCAACATGGTGAAACCCCGTCTCTACTAATACAAAAAATTAGCTGGGCATGGTGGCGCGTGCCTGTAATCCCAGCTACTCAGGAGGCTGAGGCAGGAGAATTGCCTGAACCCAGGTTGCGGTGAGCCAAGATCGCACCATTGCACTCCAGCCTGGGTAACAAGAGCGAAACTCCGTCTCAAAAAAAAAAAAAAAAAACTGTAAATATTTTCACTCTGCCTCTTTTCCTTAATCTTCTAAGATAAATGCAAAGAAGAAAAATAAGAAAGTATTCTTCTGCCTTACCTATTTTAAAATTATTTTTTAACTTTCTCTTACAGGATATTCTTATTTCTTAAAGATAAAAAATATTTTGCTTACTCTAGTCAGATAAGCCCTTAGTATGTAAGCATCTTATGATTAATATTCATTTTCTTGCTTATCTCTTTTTTCATGTATTTTTTAAAATGTATTTCCCTGAAATAGATGTACTTACTACACAAATTCTTTTCTTCCCCTTTTTTGCCTTATCATAACTTCATAACTCAGATATACTCTTAGTTGTGAATCAAGCTACTTTTAATTGGAATAATATCAGGTCAGTGGTGATACTAACTTTTAAAATTCAACTTAAGTGGAGGGAAAAAAACTCAAAATTTTTATGAGATTATGCCAAAGTACAGTGACTATATTTGTGAAGGGGAACAGGTTGGGGGAGATAGCCAGGAATAGCCACAGAAAGTGGAGGCATTGTGCCAAAGTTTTCTACTTCTGTGACCAGAAAAATAATTTCAGGTGTTAAAAGTCCACATGGGGCTCCTGTGTGACATCCATGTTCATTAGGAAGCGAGCAAGGGAAGTCAGCTCTGTGTTTTACCTTTCTCACAGTGAGGTCCGTAGAACCCATCAGGACACTCGCAGATGCGTCTTTCATTACAAAAGCCTCCATTTCGGCACCCGCCTGGGCACTCGGCTTCACCAGAGAGAAACAAAGCTTATATAGACACCCTTGAATTCATGTTGGGTGAATCACAGCCAGCGTGAGACATTAGCGTTCATTTCTGTTCCAGCCCACCAGTTAATCATATTGATCAAATACCAATACTTCCAACTCATTCCCTTAATACTACTTGAATTTCACTAAATCTGCTGCAGAGTTAAGATTTTGCCTCTGTTATTTCCAACAGTAGGAGGCTCATGGAAGAAGGTAAGGCAAATTTTATTCTGGCTTCATCTCCTCCTACGGATCTACTGTACCTTGTTAAATTCACACTGCAATTGAATGAATGGTATTGCCTTTCCCCTTTCAGAGGGTAGGATGACTTTTGGGTACATCTTTAGAGCACTGAAAGGCTCCAGAGTTTAAACTCTGAGCTAGAACAGTTTGTATGAGGTTGCGAACAGAGCCAGGCCTTTATGCTTAAATGGGCATCTGGGGTGTGATGGGAAGGTACTGAGTGAGGCCTTCACCATGTAGGGATCACTGGCGTGAGGTGGCACCCTGTCCTCCATGGATGTGAGCAGCATCAGACTTTCGTCGGGAGTTATATTAGTGTTGCCTTTGACAAGTTGGAAGTGCTGGTTATGATGAGCCACCTTGCTGTGAGCAAACTGAGCAAGGAAAGGGGAAATTCATGACCACCGGTGAGATACACTGGGACTCCCAGTGATTGTGCTGGAGGAGTGGAGAGAGAGGAAGAAAAGAGGTTTTGAAAAGGTTCCTATTCCTAATATTATAAGTGGGGTAAAGGTCAGACAAAGTCTATCTTAGTACTCTTACTAAATCCTGTGTTTATCATCTCCTTCCATTGCTGTAGTTATACAGCCATAATCCAAAAAAAAGTGTGTTGTGTATGTGCGTGTGTGTGTGTGTGTGTGTTTGTGTGTGTGTATTTGGCCCAAATCCCTCTATAGCCCTAACAACAAGTCTTCTCTGGAATCACTATCAGTGCTTACTTTGTTGACATGTTTTAAAGAAGATTGCATTTTGAGGTGTCTGGAGAATGGTGTTGCCTTCAGAATTCATAACAATCACATTCACTTCAAATGCTGCCACCCCATCTTGTTTTCCAAGACATGGGAAACCAACTTGAACAACTAAAAGAAAAAGAGAGAAAGTATGGCGAAACAGTTAATCTAGTTTATTCTAGTTTTACATAAATCTTGGAGGGGAGTCAAAGGACAATGCAAAAATGTTCACATGTTGTTGACTTTTGGAGTAGGAACTATATTTTGAGCATCTGCCCTCCACAGAAGTTGGGGATCATGCCAGGTGAAGAAACAACGACTCATTAATTTTTATTAATATGGAATTGGGGATATTCTGTTCATAGTCTGGACTTTTACTATCTTAAATATTTTCTCTGGAAATTAAAGATGCAAAGAAGAATCATAAAGTGGTTAATTATACATCAGTGTAGCATGAGAAGAACAAAAACAAAACTAAACAAAAAGTGGTTAATTGGGGGAAGAAACTGTGGCATTTTCATCAGCCTCCATAAAAGGGCTAGAAATCAGCATCTCATAATCCCTTAAATGAAGCCTAATGAGCAATATCCCACTGGTTTATGTTTACTATGTGTATGTGAAAGTGACAAAATACCTTCTTTGAAAATATTTTGCAACTCAGACTAGAGTCCAATCATTGAACTGAATTAATGAAGTTAATATTTTCTCAGGCTGTTTGTTAATAAGAAATGTCCATATCTCAGGCATCTAGAAGAGAGTTTGATGTAATAAAATAATCTCATCATATCTAATGGTTATGTACCTAAAGAGAAGCGTCTCTTTCTTGTGAGTCTAATGATCACTCAGCTTGTGCAAGTGTTGACAATGAAGTCACAGAGCAGGGATTGGGAACTGAAGACATTGCTGTACAAAGAGGGAAGAAGGACACCCATTGTGGGATACCCACGAGCCATTCAGTAAAAATGGGGCAAATCAGACATGATCATTGGCTGAGAAGCTGATTATGTATATTTCCAACATCCACTGGGTTATTATAACTTATCCACTGGCCAAGACTGATCTAGCAGATCCACCAGATTCTTGTTCTTCCTTGTGAATATAAGGAAATATTGTTAATGGGTATGCATGTGAATTTTTACTTCATTTTATTTCTGCATTGCAGATTATGGTTTCTGCCAAGCTTGTGCAAATTGTATCAAGCTAAAACAAATCCTTTCCTTTTAGAGTATCAATAAACTTTCTCCATATGTTTATAGGAAGAAATAAGCTGGAAATTGGTCTGCCCTTTTCTGTAAAGCATTGCATGCTTTTGGCAAGCAAAAACTCCTTTTAAAGCTCTGGCATTGTCAGTGTTCATTGCTATGCCATTCTCAAAATTACATGGACTTCCATTTCCAGTTCCCCTGAAACTTGATATTTAAACATTGCAAATCATCATTTATGATGAAAAGAAAAACACAGGCACTTTAACAGAAATAAAAAGAAAAATAAAAAAAAATTAGCCGGGCGCGGTGGCTCACGCCTGTAATCCCAGCACTTTGGGAGGCTGAGGCGGGTGGATCACGAGGTCAAGAGATCGAGACCATCCTGGTCAACATGGTGAAACCCCGTCTCTACTAAAAATACAAAAAATTAGCTGGGCACGGTGGCGCGTGCCTGTAATCCCAGCTACTCAGGAGGCTGAGGCAGGAGAATTGCCTGAACCCAGGAGGCGGAGGTTGCGGTGAGCCGAGATCGTGCCATTGCACTCCAGCCTGGGTAACAAGAGCGAAACTCCGTCTCAAAAAAAAAAAAAAAAAAAAAAAAAAAAAATTGTGTCTAAATTTCTAAAGTAAAATTGTCCTTATTGACCTTGGCTTAATGAAATCCCATATATTAAAATGCCAATTTACAAAACATTCATGAACGGAGATTTCTATTTCAGAAAGAAGCAAAGGAATTGACAATTTCTTTAAATTGTTTGTACTTTGTTCAATTATAAAACTTTATTTACTCTACTTATGACTCTTTTACATGGACATATAGGCCAATAATTGCTTTGAGGCATAAAAAGATGGGAAAACCTGAACGGATATTTAAAGATAGACTTTTAGAATCTTCCTCACTGCATGCCATCATCCAAACTTTATTATTTTCCAGGTGTATGTTTCCTCTGAACCATATTCAGCCTCTCCTTTGCAGCTCAATTAATTATTTTCTTTTCTTTTGAGATGGAGTCTTGCTATGTTGCCCAGGCTGGACTGCAGTGGCGCGATCTTGGCTCACTGCAACCTCTGTCTTCTGGGTTCAAGTGATTCTCATGCCTCAGCCTCCTGAGTAGTTAGAATTATAGGCATGCACCACTACACCCAGCTAATTTTTGTATTTTTAATAGAGATGTGGTTTCACCATGTTGGCCAAGATGGTCTTGATCTCCTGAACTTGTGATCTGCCCGCGTCAGCCTCCCAAAGTGCTGGGATTACAGACATGAGCCACTGCACCTGGCCCACCTGCTTATTTTTAAAAGGCCCTTCAGTTTTATTTTGGCTTTCAAAATCTTGGTAGGGAAGAGAAGATGCTTATCAGTAAACTCATCTTCATTTCTGCTTGCCAGCACTATCAAATTTCAAAACACATCTTGGCTGTCTTATTAAGGATGTAGGAAATTTAGATAAGAACAATTATTAGTTCTTTTACATCTTCAGACGTTCTAAAAGACGGTTTACAAATCTGGTTAAATTATGACTACATGTCCACAAGCTCCATTGTCAGTTGTCAGGGTATGCTTCTAGAGGACTTAGAGTGCTCACATAAAAGTGTGTGGTTTGCAGCCAGGCGCAGCGGCTCATACCTGTAATCCCAGCACTTTGGGAGGCCAAGGCAGGTGCATCACTTGAGGTCAGGAGTTGGAGACTAACCTGGCTAACATAGTGAAACCCGTGTCCACTAAAAATACAAAAATTAGCTGGCATGTTGGCATACATCTGTAATCCCTGCTACTTGGGAGGCTGAGGCATAAGAGTCATTTGAGCCCAGGAGACAGAGGTTGCAGTGAGCCAAGATCGCGCCACTGCAGTCCAGCCTGGGCAACACAGTGAGACTTCATCTCAAAAATAAGAAAAGTGTATGGTTTGCTTACATAACCTTTAAGTCAATTAAAGTAAAGACATGTTCACAGAGTTCCCAGGCCTGTGGTGATGCTAGAAGATATGGCTCTATACCATTGCAGGAAATAAAATCGAGGTTGGAAAATCTAATGAAAGTTCAAAGTTTTTAAATAGAAAAACTGCAAGCAATTTTGGCAGACAACTAAAGATGTAGTATCTTTAAATCATACCATTACATTTTCTTAGTAAACCAAGAAATGATATCCCTAAACATTATTTTACTAGAATTATATTCAATTACTATTACTACTGATATGAAATATTTTCCTTCTTATATCTTTTAAAGACCTAACATACTCTAGCCTTACAATTTTTGCTAATTTTATTTGTGCTTAATAATTCCAACCCTGAAATTCAGCTTCAAGTTAAAAATGAACACATTCAAAATCCCATCAGCCCAGGTAGATAAGTTTTACCTGCATATTTCTACCTCTTTTGAAATAGAAGGCACGTAAGCGCAGTTATGATCTGAACCCTACTGCAGAATGATTTGTAAAGAACTAGGAAATAAAATTTAGAAATTAGGAGGTACCTAGCTTATGGTTTCAATTAATTATTATTATTTTCACTGGGGATATCTTGCTCTAGATCAATAAATTAATTTTTAATGTAAAAGAAGAAATTACAGAAAGATGTGATAAATCATACCATTACACTTGCCCATTCTTCAGTCTTAAAACACAAAGTAGAAATTTTAATTCCTCTTGTGCAAACCCCACTTGTCTTCCTTTCTGCTTATATAAACTTTATAAGACCATTTAGGCAATAATATTTATAATTAAACACCTTTTAGAAGTTTTCAAAGAATTTTGCTTTAAGAAAACAAAATCTGATTTTATTTAGCCACATCTCCAGTAATTGCCTTTTGTCAACCCTGTGCTCTGCCTAAACTATTTCTCTCAGTTCCCCAGATGTGTAGTGCACGTCCACAATTTCCTGACTGCACACCCAGGTGCTTGGAATGTTCTTTCTTGTATTTTCTGTCATAGTGTCCTCCCACTCAACTTTCAAGGCCAAAATTAAATAGTACTTGCTTTTTTTAGCCTTCCCTAACACCACCAACCTAAATAATTACATTTATATATTTTACAAATACCTATATATATTATTTCATTGTGGTGTAATGATTTAATTATGGTTTGCATCCTTTGCTAAGGATGAGAGTTCTCAAAGTCAAGAACTATATCTTACTTGGTTTTGTAATCTCAGCATCTAGCTTATTGTCTTTCACAAACTAGGTAACAACAGACATGATATATGTTATGGTAGACACAAGCATATACCTTTGTTGTATGCATAGGCACACACTTCCACTTCCACACGTGCACATACCCGCATATATATACAGAGACAGAAATTCACCATAGACAGTGGGAGAGGTAGAGAATAAAATACTAACAACATGCACTCAGAAAGACTCGTGCACAGAGAAAAAGAGACATCAAAGGCAGAAAAAGCAGAGACTCTGCTTCCAACGAATAAAAGGAATGTGAAAGTCATGAACTTTTGCAACAATAGGCGTTTGAGTAAAGAGCCACTGTCCCCAAAAGCTAGAAGAAGTTAGGTCAGATGTGAATTCCAGTGCAGTCTAGGTTGTATAATCTAAACAAGGTGAATTAAAACAACTCAGAAAAACTAAAGCAGATTGAATATAACTCACAGTATTGAAATACAGACTGATATGCAATTGATTGCACATCAACTAACTCTTCTACAGAAGAAAGAGGCAAATTTGTTCTAATTGCATACTGCTCCCACACACAGATGGGCATGGTGCTCAGATAGCCTCAGCCTCCAGTCAGTTGAGTCCCTGTCCTTACAACAAGGCAAGAGATGAAAAAGGCAGGCAAGAGCCCATCCTCCACACCACATGATCATGAACCACTACATCGCTAGAAATATCCAATATAAATATTCATCAGTGCTTCAAGCTGTCCTGCCAGCCATTCGTTCTCTTACCAAATAGCACAAACTCTGGGCTTAACATTCTGCTAAAAACTGGGGTCACCTATAAGAAGATGGTATCTCCAGCATGAGCACCTATTTAACACAGTGTAGACACTGTATTCCTGAAGGTCTTAGTTGAGAAACACCACTGCTCTGTTGGTTTCATGGTCAAAGAGAGTGTTCAAAGAGGCAAAGTCTTGGCTTCATGAAACTGTTTTTTGTTATACAACTCAGTAGTTTTACTGAACCACCCTGCAGTTTGTAGTTCCTGTTTTCATTCTCTTCTAATGCCAGAAGGCAGGTACTTCATAACTGTTAAAGATCAAGAGTTTTCTTTTTTTCATGCAATGTTTAGGCATATAGGAGTCATGGGATAAAAGAACAGTTTAGCAGCTTGGGGGTATAAAATAAACCTATAGAATAATGAATGCTACCTGGATGCTTAAGAGCAAAGACACGCTGATTTGGTTACCTTTTTAATAATTCAAGGTACCTTTGCCTCTTCTACTGGAAGGACTGAGTTAATGAGGCTAATGAGTGACTGCCCTGCAATGGTCTAAGAGTCCCATAAACTTCTTGCACCTGCATTTCTACAAATAAATCCTACATCTGCTTCTAAAAGACTGTGTGTGTGGTGGGGTGAGGGGGTCGTATATGCAAAGGATGTGTGAGTGTGGGTGTACGAGTCTGTGTGCACACATGGGCACATGTGCACATATCACCTGGTTCCCAAAGAAGGCTTGTTTTTAGTTTCATCTTGTTCAAAGTATCACCCACTTTTTCCTCTACATTTATTATTTACAAAGAATCTAAATTATTAGAAAATGATGTTCTATCTAAGCATGATCTATTAAAATATCCTCACATCATATGTTCAAAATCGTATGTGTCAATATCCTAAGAAGTAGAATTTCAGTAAGATTTTTTTTTTAACTAGACACAAAAAGTGAAAGAAACAGGATACAAGCATTAAATCAGAAATTAAAAGGCACAAGATTTACTAGAAGCTGAGCAGGTAGGTATAACTGGTAATTAATGTATTTTTAATGGATTATGATGAGGCTGTATTCCTTTATTAATCAGAAAAAAAGGAAAATGTATAAAACAGAAATCGAGAGATGTTAATGTACTTATTTTATTCTGACTACTTCAGAAAAAAAAGAGCAAAAATATAATCAAGAAGAATTTTATAGAAAATTATCTGTAGCCTGGTGCAGTGGCTCATGCCTGTAATCCCAACACTTTGGGAGGCCAAGGCGGGCAGATCACTTGAGGTCAGGAGTTTGAAAACAGCCTGGCTAACATGATGAAACCCTATCTCTACTGAAAATACAAATATTAGTCAGGCATGGTGGCGCGTGCCTGTAATCCCAGCTATTTGGGAGGCTGAGGCAGAAGAATTGCTTAAATCCAGGAGGTGGAGGTTGCAGTGAGCTGAGACTGTGCCATTGCACTCCAGCCTAGGCGACAGAGGGAGACTCTGTCTCAAAAAAAAAAAAAAAAAAAAAAAAAAAGAAAGAAAAGAAAGGAAAAAAAATTATTTTCTACTAAAAAGGAACACCATGTAACATGGCATGAGATTGAGTGATGACCATATTCCAAGAATTTGGTGGCTGGAGTACCTTTCTTGTCTCCACAAGGTAAAAAGCCCTACCAATGCCATCTGAGTAAAATTAGCATATCCACATCTCTGGAATAGATGCTTATGTCCTTGGGGCTACAGGTCTTGGGTGAATAAATCTTCACCCAGAACCCCAAACACATCTAGGTCAGAAACAGATCCTCTAGGGGGGCTGCTGGTCACACCTGCAACACTGTGATGATCAAAGAGAAACTCAAATTATACTCCTCCTGTCTATACCCACATTAGCACTTAGGTTGGGAAATTTGAGAAACTCTGTGTTTATTTAGTCTCCAACTCTTAGAGCACTGGAATGCAACAAGACAGATCCACTGGCAGTGGCAGATAACTGTAATTTGAAAATCGCCTTTGTAAAACTACCTGATCTCCTGATTACTTTAGAGACTTAAATTAGCTCCAAAGGAGATTTTTATTTGACATCTGATAAAAATTTTTTTCACATTCCTCTAAAAGAATAAGACTAAATTTTTTTTAAAAAAGAGAGTTATGCCATCAATGATTTTAAAACACTATAAAACTACAACTATCACAATAGTAAAATAAAGAGTAATCTCTAAACACACCCTATGTGTAGAAAAGCTTAATGTGAATTAAACAGTATATCTTGAATCAATTCAACTTCTTACATCAGAAAAGTTAATGACTCAAAAATAATTCAAGTTAGAGCCTTATTTCATACTATTCCCAAAATAAATTTTTATAAAATGCTACAAGCATGTGTAAGTTATCACTTAACTGCTCTCTGGAATAGGAATTAATATCAAAACATAAAAGCAGTAGAAAAAAATTACAAAGGAAAAGATAGGTTTGACCACCTAGGATTTTAAAGTCTCTGCATATTCTCCCTCAAAATAAAATAAAATATAAATGTTAAATTGAAAAAAATGCAGTAAGTGGTAAATATACCTAATATACAGCAAGCTTTGCGGATCAATAGGAAGAACACTATTATCTCAATATAAAAATGAGCATGGTACACATTTTTCATGGTCTAATAGACACATAACCTCTCTGATGTAGGACATTTGCATCTTAAATATTCTCATCACCATTACATTTTAAGTGTAAACTTTTCTTCAGGCGAAGACCACCCACCTGATGCCTTGTGAGGCACTGTTCCCAGCAGAGGGACATTGACGGTTGGATCTGCCATGATGCCTTTATCCAGGGAGCGCAAGGACAGGAATTCATAGAAGTATTCTTCCTACAGTGAAGGGCACTGACAGTTAGTACCATGGAAACCACAGAGAGGGAAAAGCCACCACTTAATTCATGCTCCATCTGATAGGGCAGAGATAATTTTCATTACAAAAACTTGGAGCACATGGCATCCAAGATACTGTGTAGGCACAACTCACCCTTCTGTGTTAGATTGTGTTTGGAGAGAAGTGATCCCTAAAAACTTTAAAAACAGCCACAAAAGGTAATCTTTTTTTTTTTTTTTGAGACAGTCTTGCTCTGTTGCCAGGCTGTAGTGGTGCAGTGGTGCAATCTCAGCTCACTGCAACCTCTGCCTCCCTGGTTCAAGTGATTCTCTTGCCTCAGCCTCCTGAGTAGTTGGGATTACAGGTGTGTACCATCACACCTGGCTAATTTTTGTATTTTTAGTAGAGACGGGGTTTCACCATGCTGGTGGGGCTTGTCTCAAACTCCTGACCTCAAGTGATCCACCTACCTTGGCCTACCAAAGTGTTGGGATTACAGAAGTTAGCTACCATGCCCAGCCAGCAATCTTTTAACTTAAACGATATTCTTTAATTGCTGTCTCTTTAAAAGATTAAGAAAAAAAATTCTCTTAGTGATGTCAAACCAGTCATTGACTAGAATTCATCTCAACTATTTTAGTCATTCTTTAATACTCTAAATTCTAAAGTGAGTCCTTTGATCAGAATTTGGAGAGTTGTAATAAAGTTCCAAATTTCATGATCCTGCTGTTAACATTTATTTTTTACTCTCATTCCCTTTGAAAGGTTTATATTTAATGTCTCAATTTAATTATGGAGAGAAAAGCCAAAGAATGCAAAAACCACCATCACAATAAGACAACAAGCCATACACCATTACATTGTAAACATTTTCATTTTCCCACTAAGTCCAGTTGAGAAAATGATTCCTGCTACTCAGATGGCCATGAATACTGAAAGTAATGATGAATAATCTCACCATAGAACTTTAATGCTTAATGGATTCCCAACTGGGTTATTAAAAGGGTTTGTGAAGGCTGGGCACGGTGGCTCACGCCTGTAATCCCGGCACTTTGGGAGGCTGAGGTGGGTGGATCACTTGAGGTCAGGAGTTCCAGACCAGCCTGGCCAAAATGGTGAAACCCTGTCTCTACTAAAAATACAAAAATTAGCTGGGCGTGGTGGCGGATGCCTGTAGTCCAAGCTACTTGGGAGGCTGAGGCAGGAAAATTGCTTGAACCTGGGAGGTGGAGATTGCAGTGAGCTGAGATCATGCCACTGCACTCCAGCCTGGGGAGTGACAGTGAGACGCTGCATAAAAAAAAAAAAAAAAAAAAAAAAAAAAGTGGAGGGAGGGCAGTTTGTGAAGGTAACAATATGTTCTTGCTTAGAAATAAAGAACAGTCAATAAATGGCACCAGTGCTAACATGAGAGTTAGGCAAGTTGAGTGGTTCTGCAATTACCTGTAGTGACATCCAGAATTGCATCAATTTAATGTTATTAATTACATTAATATGGGCTAGAAGGAGGTTAAAAAAGAATATGACCCTATATGCAATATAAAATATATTTTACAACATGGAAGATATTAAGAGACACATGGTAGACATTCAAACAATTTGCTGCTTTAAATCACAATATCGCATGTAGTAGGCATTAAGGACTTTATATGAAGATACTAATGCCAAGGGGTAGTCTCAGATGCTGTGGGGACTTGTCTATACTTGAAGTGAATTGAGAAACACTTCCTGGTTTCACCAGGCTGAAAGGAGCACCTTCCTGGACCAAATTCCCACTGCATCCCCTCCTGTGAGTTGTGGTCGAGGTTCCAGAAGATCACAGTGAACAGTTCCCTAGTGGAGTAACAGTGTTGCATAAGTTAATTTATCAAACTGATTCACTAGGATGACCCTGAGAATAAAGAGTCATAAGACAGGTAAGTCTTACCCTGTTTAAGGGAAACTAGAGGTTTAAAAGAAGTCTGATGAAAGGAGTGTTGTCGTGAAAGGTAATTCAATTTGGAATGAGTTCCTTTGAAAGAGAGAACAGTATTTCTGTCCCTGCAGGGAAACCAATGACTATTAAAAGTGGATTGGTTTTCATGAATCCAGGTGTTTTTAATGACTTCTGCCAGCTGCACTTCCCTCTACACTTTGCTAGATAATATGTATCATTTAACATATTGTTCTAAAACATATTTTAGTTGGCACTATGAAAGGATTTAGTGACAGATGCCTTTATAATGAATAACATTTGAATTATTTATATTACCTAAGTACAGTAACAACAACACAATAAACGTGAGTGTAATACACACCATGTGCCAAAACACTAAACACTTTATCAACAGGGTATATCATGATGGAAGAGAACTGGATGGATAGAATGCAAAAACTTTGAAATGAAAAGGTCAATTACCATATAAGTTATCATTTGCTATCCTATAGTTATATCTTTGAGTTTTGTCACATTATAAATTATACCTATGTGTGATATATTTAAAAATTACATTTGTAAAATTATATTTTAATTAAAAATACAATATTTTAATTTAAAAAATAAACTTTTAGTTAATAAGAAAAACTAGACACCAAGATTAAAACAATGATTATGTAGAATTGATGTTTTTTCTTTTCTCTCTTTTTCAGATTTTCTATATGTGAATTTATATCTTTTAGTGAAATAAGAGCATTTATTTAAAAACAAGCATTAATCATGTACCTTCCTTTCAGTTCTGTGGCTGATGATTCTATTTGCATAATTCTCTGATCATAGATAAAATATTCTTCTTGAACATCTATTTAACATGACTGTGTTTATGCAACAATTCTATTTAAATCTCTTCCATGTCTCCTTGAAAGTGTACTTCAAGGAAACAGCAATCAGCATAAAAAAGCTTCTGATTGTCTCTTTCTTTCAAAAGTTTTGATGATGTTCAAAGAATGTGGAACTGAAAAAATTTCATTCTGAGGCCAGAAACATAACTTCACAGAGCCTTCAGGTATGGCCACAGAAGGTAGGCTGAGAAGCATGGAATCTGTTATACTCAGAATCAGAGAGCTGATAATGAGCAGTGGCATGACTGCTCCACATGATGCAGCTAGGCTTAATAGATTTCTCTGGACAGCCAATACTCTGATCTAATCAATAACAAACTTTACACAAAGGTGTCCCTTTTATTTCTTTGAGAATCAGCAAACATTTGTCTTATTCTAATAAGGCTGGATAAGGCAGGAACTGGTGAAAAGTTTCTTTCTTGGGTGTTATCAGCAAAAGGCAGTTACCAGAGTAAATCATTTTCTTTCTTGTTGAAGATGATAATGGTGCTTGTATCTCTGAAACATGTAATTTCCTTTATACTTGGTATATTTCTTACAAAAAGATTTTGTCTGTGGTTTTCATTGCCTCTTTAAAAATTCTAACTTTACAATGGGAAGTTTTAAGATCAAAAAAAAAAAAAAAAAAAAAAAGAAAGAAAGAAAGAAAGAAAAAATAAAAAAATAAAATTTTAACTTGAAAACCATTTAGTTAGGTTTTCAAGTTAAAAACTGACTGAACTTTTGTTTCTGATGTTGACACTAACTTCTTTCAAAGTTTTACTTTGCCACTGTAAAGAAATCTACTAAAACCATCAATACTGTAAAAATATTTCTACAAATATAGTATCATCATGAACTATAGAGTAAATAGATCGTTCATTTAACCTAAGGGCTTAAATTAAAAGCCATAAGAAATGGCTGATGAACAATATATTTATGCCATACTCTAACTTCTAGACAGGACTTTCTGTGTTTACTTTATTTATAATATAATAAATCTTCTTAGACTCAAATCTCTCCATTGGAAAAACTTATTTGAGAGCAAATAAAATCTAAATTCTATGCCAAAGAGAACAGAGAACTAGCTTAAAAGTTTGGGAACAATTTCCACAAATTACAGATTTATTATTTAGATAAAAGGAACTCAGAGCCTAAACTGGTATACTGGAGAGTCTAAAACCTCTATTAGGAAAAAGTATATTTGGTTCTATTAAATGACACTAGAGAAAACTCAGGTAGAGGCAAACAGGGTGATTATTTGGGAAACACATGAAAAGGTTGCTTTGTATTCAAGCAAAGAATGGGTCTATTCAGGAGAATAATTCACTGGCCTGGTTTGCCATGCAGTAAATTTTCTTTTCATGGAGAAGCATAAAAGACACCCAAATATTATCAAGAGAGGAGTGCTGGAGGTCATTTAACTTGCTTCCAATCAACTTGGCTGAATACGTCCTTCCAGAACAGATGAAGACATCATTTAAACAATGCAAAATGGGACAACTCATAAGGCCTTTGCTCTGGCACTCCTTTTGGGGTAGACATAGAGAAAGGAAGCAGAGAATTGCATTAACCATTGGGAGGAATGAAGAGAATCCAGTATTTCTCTTCTACCTTTGAAGTTCTATGTTTATGGTGTGTACTTAATCTAATAAGCACAATAATTGCAGGAGCCTCTGAGTTAAGAATCAAAGGTTTTTCATAAAACCAAGGACTTCAAACCTCTTTTAACCCATATATCATGATGCTGACCTAAGTGATCATGGAGGAACATTAAAACAAAGGTATCATCTTTGTTCTAAAGAAGATTTCAGGCATTTTTAGATACAAAACACACAGAAGCTGTAGGGTTTGAAAATTTTCAAGTAATTTTTGTTGAACACTTATTATACTGCAGTCACTGTTCATTTAATTCTCACAACAGCCTATTATTAAGTGAATTCAGATTAGTAAAGTACTGGGTATAAAAGGTACTAAAGAGATATAAAATAGCTCCCACACTATATGTGAAGGGCTGGAAAAAATCTAAAATAAACAAGAAAGAAAAATAGTTCAATGTTAAAGACCTAAACAAACAAATAAGCATAACCAATGCTTAAAATAATCTGAATGTCTAGAGCAAAATTTAGCAGATCTCACATTCTTCTTGTTACCTCTCCGCAAAATTTTATCCTTCAAACTCAAAGCTCATTATCCTTGGACTCTGACACTCTGCTGATTCTCATCCTACTTCTTGATTTTCCTGTGTTTCCTCATTAACTCTCCTCTCAGTTCAAAATCATATAAAAATCACTAAGCCTCTTTTTATATTGTCATGAAACTCAGGTATTTTAACAGATTGAACCATTTCCTTGTAGGCAGTGATGCTTAACATGAACCATTCACACCCTTCTTCCAAAGCTCAGACTCTTCTTGCCATCTGCCTCATGCCCATGCTCACATGCATGGAGCCTGGTTCATTATCTTCCAAAATCAGCCTCCCCACTTGATTTCTTCTTCTTTTCTTTTCTTCTTCTTCTTCTTCTTTTTTTTTTTGCATCTCACTCTGTTGCCCAGGCTGAGATGCAGTGGCATGATCATGGCTCACTGTAGCCTCAACCTCCCAGGCTCAAGCCATCCTCCCACCTCACCCCTTCCAAGTAGCTAGGGCAGGCATGAGCCACTGTGCGCAGCCCCACTTGATTTCTTTTTAGCTGCCAAGTCTTGTTATTGTTCCAATTAACAAAGATACTGAATTCAGAATCATTGCTGTTTCTTACCTCTATCTCATCTCCCCATAGAAAGACACCAAAATCTTATCCTTTCTTCTTTTATATCTTATGATTCTGTACCTTTCTTTTATCCTCACCACTTCCACCTCAATCCAGCCTTTATTTCCCCATATTGGCATTATTATAACATTTGAAATATCTTTCTTGCCTTTCACTTTAAAAGTGGCCAATACATCTAATTAAACCACCACTTTTGCCATGTTACGATCCTTTCCTGTCCCCACTTATAGCTGGGATAAGGCCCTCAACCTGTTAAGTGTCTCCACAGCCTGGTTCCTTTATCTTTTGATCTCTCACTATTCCCCAGCAGGGATCATCTTCTAGAGCTCACTGGCTTGAGGTGACACCATAGCCATGCCTATATTCCAGTGATTTCACCTCTACTGACCTTTGATAAGACTTAAACCAGCTTGGCCCTTAAACATCTACCACTATGTATTATTATTTAACTTTTCATATGTTTATATCTTGTATTCTCATCTAAATGTTGAGTTCCTTGTGGCTAAGAACAAGACTATATATTTTTTCCAATAGTCTATTGGAGACTTACTCAGCATTGTGCACAGCAAGGCATTTGAAAAATATTTGCTGAATAAGTGAATGAACGACCTACTGAGAAGCATCCGGAAGTGTAAACCCAGTGTGTTCCAGAACACATTGTTGTGGTGAAACAGCATTAACCTCTGATTCTAGTGACAGGCAGCAGAATCTGTTTTGGCAATTGCTAAGTTACTTTTATGGGCCAAAAACTTCTCTCTTACTTTTCGGTGTGGTCAGTCATCACAGCCCCCAATTGAGAATACAGGATACTTTTGAAAAAAAGAACAATCAAACATTGACATTTGATATCTATCTGATCTGTGTGTAGTTTATAACTGTTTTATGCTTATTCTGGCACAAATTTTGGCAATGAGGCTCCCAGAAAGAATGTAAGCAGACAATGTAAATGAGGTCCTGTTCTGACACAAGACTTTGCCCAAGGCTCTTCTGGTTTATATTTCCCTCTTGGGTTTCCAGTCACTTTGCCTTCTATAAATTATAGGATGTAATTGTGACATCACTGGGAAAATGTGAAATACAGATTGAGTATCCCTTATCCAAAATGCTTGGGACCAGAAGTGTTTTGGATTTTAGATATTTTTCAAATTTTGGAATATTTGAATATATAATAAGATATCTTGGGGATGGGACCCAAGTCTAAACACAGAATTCATCTGTGTTTCATATATACCTTATAGGCTGAAGGAAATTTTATATGATGTTTTAAATAATTTTGCAACCAGTCACATGAAGTCAGGTGTGGAATTTTCCACTTGTAGGGTCATGTTGGCTGTCAGAAAGTTTCAGATTTTGGAGCATTTCAGATTTTGGATTAGGAATGCTCAACCTGTATCAACACTGACTATTTTTCCCTGCCTCCTTTTGAAACTAGCTGTTAGAAGAACGTGTTTCATAAAGGAAAAGGGAAAGCACCTTGTCATGCAGAGTAGTTATTTATTTTACTGATCATGGCTTAAATAGGCAATGGAAGAACCATTGCCTAAAAAGAAAATCTCAATTAGCCAACTTCTGTTCTAGTCATTGTTTCTATACACACTAGGCTAGACCACAGCCGGTGGGCTGGATTGAGGGAGTGAAGTTATTGGAATATAAAGGTGATATTAAAACTAGAACTTCACCAACCTAAATGCCCATCGATGATAGACTGGACAGGGAAAATGTGGAACATATACACCATGGAATATTATGCAGCCATCAAAAACGATGAGTTCGTGTCCTTTGTAGGGACATGGATGAACCTGGAAACCATCATTCTCAGCAAACTGACACAAGAACAGAAAATCAAACACCGCATGTTCTCACTCATAGGTGAGTGTTGAACAATGAGAACACATGGACACAGGGAGGGGAGTACTACACACTGGGGTCTGTTGGGGGGAAATAGGGGAGGGGACAGTGGGGGGTGGGGAGTGGGGGAGAGATATCATGGGGAGAAATGCCAGATATAGGTGAAGGGGAGGAAGGCAGCAAATCACACTGCCACGTGTGTACCTATGCAACAATCTTGCATGTTCTTCACATGTACCCCAAAACCTAAAATAAAATAAAAAAAATAAATAAATAAAAATAAAACTAGAACTTCAAGTAAACACATCCAGGACCATGAGAGTTTTGTAAACTAAAACTGGCAGGAGATCACAGTTTGGCTTCACATAAATCTGAAATTTCTAAGACAGTTTCCATTTTTTCCTCCTAGGGTTTGGAATCACCACTGCTCATGCAAACCAGAAACAGACCTGGCCATCTATCAAATCGTTGGCTAGTCAGTCTCTTTCAAGATTTCTAAAGATAGGGAGGTAACAGAGAGCTATATTGCTATTTTGCATTAAATAAAACCACCAGTTAAGATTTTTTTATTTTTATTTTTTGAGGAAGGGGTGACAGAAAAGTAGAAAAGCAACACATTAGGAAATGGAAGACACTTTTTCAGCTCATCTAAAAATTGAAAAAACAAAAGTATTAGTATAAATACAAAGTAGTATTTAAACCAAATTTAGCCCTGTTCAGCACACTGCTTTTACTGGTTTGTCAAAATTTATAATGGAAAGGGTGGTGTAAACAGCAGTGGGGCTTCTGAAAGCTTCTATTCCCCTCAAGTTTCCAGGACAAGTAAGCCTGCTCTAACTCAAGCAGTCGCAAAGTCCTGAGTCAATGCAAACCTAAAAATTGGGCATAGGAAAGAAGGAAGCATTAGACTGGGGAAAGAAAATGTCATTACAAATGGTGTGGCTGGCACTGTGGGGACCAAGGACAGTCTAAATAGGAGGTGTGGAAAAAGAAACTGTGGAGAAACTCGAGAGCACAAGTACACGTTTCTGTTAGATGCTAAGACAGCATGATGACTCCAGAGCATGGAGGTGCCCAGAAAGCGGCAGGGTGTGTGCAGGTACTTGGGAGAAGAAGGGAGAGGGAGGCAGTTCTGGAAAGGGAAAGGAATCTCTTTCCTAGAGTTTTCTTTCATCTCATCTCAGGACTACATTTGAATATTTCTTAAAGCTTCAGAAGCAGTCATTGAGTATTCATATGTATGGAGGGAAAAGAGAACTGTGCTAAGAGCTATTTCTTTAATAAGAATTTTTTTAAAACTTGAGCAATTGGCCAGGCGTGATGGCTCACACCTGTAATCCCAGAACTTTGGGAGGCCAAGGCGGGTGGATCATGAGGTCAGGAATTCGAGACCAGGCTGACCAACATAGTGAAACCTCATCTCTACTAAAAATACAAAAAAAAAAAAAAAAAAAAAAAAAAAAAATCAGCTGAGTGTGTGGTGCACGCCTATAATCCCAACTACTCCAGAGGCTGAGGCAGGAGAATTGCTTAAACCCAGGAGGCGGAGGTTGCAGTGAGCCAAGATGGCACCACTGCACTCCAGTGTGGATGACAGAGCGAGACTCCATCTGGGGGGGGAAAAAAAAAACAAATCCTAAGCAATTACCCTTACATCTCATGCAGTACATTTGTTCTTCATCAGTATCTCATTTTTTTGTTCTCTCCTTCACGCATTTCACATGGTGGTATATTTCAGCAAATTAAAATTTTTAGAACAGAATGATATTTACAAAGTATACATAAAAACTTGAGTAGCACATATAAGTAGCTCAAAGAGGCAAAATTAATGTTCTATTTCTTTCACAGTTCTTTAAAATGCATAGTTACCTTCAGGGGCATATAGTTACTTCATTCTATTGATAAAAAGTAAATGTCAAAATTTTAAACTTAGAAATGTCAGGAGATGTACTCAGTGATGACTTTCGAAATATTTAAAATTAGGTCATATTTTTCTTAGTTTAGCTTGAGGTAGTTTTCTAAAATCTTTAGTATTTTTTCATTGACTCCACATGGACAGTATTAATTTATTCTTTGATTAAAAGAAGAAGGAAAAAAAAAAACAGACTTTTCCCCTTAGCTTAATGTTTTGAAAAAATGCATTAGACACTTTTGTAAAGGTTATGAGATGTGCCTTAATTTGACATTTTTGTTCAAGTAATTGCAATTGCATATTTCAGAATACTATGTTACAAGATATCTTCTAATGACCAGTTTGTTCTGTTCCTACCTAAGAATCAAACAGAAAAAAAAAAGTCTATAACCTCTTGGTTACAGATTTACAAAGTCCAAAATTTAGGGGACTAGTCTTGCCAAAGAAGAATTTAAGAATAGTCATGTACTCGATTAATTTTATTTTACATTTTAGGAAAAGTCATTGCCTAGAAGATATACCATACTTGGCTCTTTTAATCTTCTTCTAAGATCTTCTAGTCATTTGCTGTTTAAAAATTGTACTCATACATGCATTATTCATTCCATTTAAGAAAAAGAGAAACTAAGGCAGAACTGAAAATTTCCTGAGGAGCACTAATGATGACAATCCATAATCCGAGGTCTAACTAAATCTATGTGGCCAACTTCAATTGTCCTCCCAATCCCCAAGAAATTCTTGTAAACATCATTAGTCTCTCCCTTTTTGTACACACGACAATTGAATAGTTTCCACCCAGGTATGCTGTCCCATTCCTGCTGTCTTCTCTCAACTGATGTCAATATCCTATTCATAAAGAAAACAGAGATCACTACATATGAATCCTCTCAATATTCCCCCTATCTATCCACAAATGGTCTATGCACATCCAATCCTGCTTCCTTTCCATATCCTCTGAGACTGGCTTCATCATTTGTGCCATCTTTGCTCATGTAGGTATACTAATGTGATGAAAAGATTAAAAACCCTGTCTCCACCATCATTATCATGCTTTTAAGAGTCTATAACCATGGCCTCAATTTTCTTGCCCATCAGTCTTTACTACAGTATGGTTTTGCCCCAGTCACTAGTAAAATTTCTCATAAAAGGTTACTGATAACCTCCAAGTTGCTAAGTCCAATGAGCCCTTTCCCATCTTTATCTCTCCTGTCTTCTCTGAATTTTTTTAAGACAATTAACTTTTCCTTCTCTTCTTTTTTGATGTATTCATAGCAACTCTCTCTGAGTTTACCTTCTCCTTCTCTAAACACTTTCTCTAGTCACCTTTACACACTCTTCTCTCTATAATTGCAACTCAAAAAAAAAAAAAGAGTTCTGAATGTGGGTCTATGCATTCTTAGAGAATTCATAGCTTTGATGTTCATATGCATATAAATATTTTTTCTGGGGGAGAGAAGGCCCTAGCTTTCTTCACATTCTCAAAGGAATCTATGGCTCAAAAAAAGTTAAGAACCATTGTCTTAAGTGTTGATTTTCTGGCTTATGCCACTAGTCTGCTAGTAGTCTGCTCTTCTAGCTTATGTTCTCTTCTTGAGGGCATCTTATCTACTTCTATGACTTCAAATTACCCCTACATTTCATTAGCCTCCAAGTTTTTTATCTCCAGTATTCACCTTCCTACTAACAACTGTGTACCAGACATTTCCCTTTGGACTTAACATTGGAAATATAATGGACAAACTCATTATCTTCCCAGTGAAGCTGTTCACTTGTATTCCTTAAGAAAGCATAATTTACCTACTACCCAAAACATAAACTTGGTGGTTTTTCTAGACTCCTAACTTCTTTCTCACCAACTACTACTACAACTTCTCATTGATTTCTCAGCTTTATTCCCTTCTTTTCCTTCCCATGTTACTACCAAAATTCAGACATTTCTCCTTCATGCTCCTGTGAGCTAACCTACCTCCCTATTAACTCATGTCCTCCAGATTTATTCCTTCAGTAATCTCAATCTACACCGTCATCCAATTTTTCTTCTTAAATGCCAACTGGAATATATCACTGCTCCCACTTAACACCCTTAATGGTTTCTTATTACAATGAAGACTTTAGGTACAACTTTAAATCTAGCTCTGCCCACCAGCCTCTTCTCCCATATCCTGCCTCACAGGTCTTTGATCTGGCCATAGCAAGCTTCAAGTTAACTGAGCCACCAGCCTCTACCATGAATCTTATTTCATACTCTGTGCCTGGAGGTCCACTCCCTGCCCTTGTCCACCAAGCAAACTTTGACTTATCTCTCTAAGTTTGGATGAATGTCCTCTCTTTGGTAAAACTGCCCCTGTTACAGATGCTTCTATCCTGTCGCCCTTTCCTCATCTTTACTATTGTATTTACAGCAAAAATCTATTTTCTTGTCTCTTCCCCCACCTTCTACCCCAATTAAACTCTCCTCATTGGAAGGGATTATTTCTCTTCTTATTTGAATCTCCAGTGACTAACTATTTTTTGTGGCTCAAAATATATTTCTAAAAAATGAATGCAATCTTTGGGTTAAGTTAGTCATAGTCTAAAAAAAAAGGTAAGTCACTTTTTACCATGTGCATTCAAGTCATGAAATTGCTGAATTTCAATGAAACAGAAGCTCAAGTACACTTGCAAAGTGTTGGCTGAGAGAGATAGACATTTGGGTCCCAGTCAACAGTCAGCAGGAAATGGGAATGGGGGCCAAAAAGGGAGACTAAGCTGGTCCAGAGCTGGCTCTTGAAGGGAGAGAGCCAGCAGTCCAAATAACAATGGTCATGAGGCTGGGGAGAATGTGGGTGAAATCTGGGCTAGAGTGAGACCAGCTTGGCTTGAATTCTAACTACTATTTACTAGCTGGCTTTGGGTACAGGCTTGGCCTCACATTCACTCAACACATATGTACGGAGTGTGCCAGGCATTAGGCATTATGTGTACCTGAGATGCCAAGCTGAGTAAAAACAGACCAAATATTTGTCCTTATGGAGCCTGCAGGCTGGAAGGGAGCTGGTCATTCAAGTAAGTAAAAAATTAAGACTGTCATAAAGGTCTTCAGAAAAGTACATGGTTCTTTGAGAATGTGTATTTTGGCTTATCTTGGGGGTCAGGAACAGCTTGCTTGAAAAAGGATGGCAGAATTGAGATCTGCTCAATGAGCAAAGGTTAAACAGATAAAGGACGGGGAGCTTTTTAAGCAGAAGAAAGATCAGATGTGTAAGCTCTGGCAGGACTCTGGCAAGCTTGAGGAATCCAAGGAAGCCAGTGTATACTTTGCAGTGTTGTTGTGAGGATTAAATAATGCATGTAAAGTAGGTGCAAATGTTGGCACATTGTAAGCATTCAACAAATGCTAGTTACTATACACAGAATCAATATAAAGTCCCTTACTGATGCAGTGTCATAGCAGGAGTCCCTAGACAGTGGCAGTACCCATAGAAAAAAGCAGTTTGGAGATCCCTGGATGCTGAGAGCTGGAGGGGTGTGATCAAGGGAGGGTCTCTGTAATGCATTGTGGGTATAGGGAGTAAGGTTCAGAATGAAAGCAGGGGCTATGAAAATAGTCCAAAACAATCTTTCTTTTCTAGTTCAAGTTAGCACATATGGGCAAAATTAGAATTATCTTATTTCTTTAACTCTAAAATAAATTAGAAATGTCTTATCAAACTATTAATTTGCAGGAAATTTAGAGGATAGAGGAACAAGTTAAACTACACCACAAAGATGTAATCAATAAAATCCAGATTATGGGAAACTCTACAGGGCAAAAACCTGCTTCTTTAATAAAAATTTGAAGGAATGAAAAAAAGACATAGAGAGGAAATCTCCATGTGTTTTCCAGTATTATGTAAGGCAAGTATTATATATATTCTATATAATCTATATATAATATATATATATATTCTATATTATATGTATTATTCCCAGTATTATACAAGGACATCTCCATGTATCTCCCAATATTATACAAGGCAAAACTACAGAAGAAGTCTTAGTCCCTATATTTGAGAATCTCTGATAATAATATTTGCCTGAATTTAACTACTAAGAGTATCTGCTCCTGTTTAAATTAAATTCAATATTGCATCCTATATTACAATTTCCTATATTACATTTTGAATAAGAAGAAATCAGACTAGGTAAAATTATATTGTGATTAAAGTCTACTGTGCTTATATTTTCAAAAGCAATTTTGATTTTCATAGATCTTGCCTTTTACCCTAGGAATCCATTTCAACCAATAGCTCCGATCAAAGATTTAAATGTAAATTCTAATTAAGAACAAAATCTTTTCCAAATTAAGATATACACAGAAGAGTAAATCATTATATCTGGCTGCTCTTTATGTGTTCATGCCTTCTTTCATTCATTCACCCAGTAAATATTTACTGAGCACTTTCCATGTGCCAGGCTCTGCTCTAGGCCCCAGTGATGCAGCAGTCAGCAAAAGAGGTAAAAACTCTAGGCCCTCAGGGAGCCTACTTCTGATGTGATGAAGGGGAGGAGACACATTATTTTTAAAGAAATGTTTAAATGGACATATAATTTATCAAGTAATGACAGGCACTGTGTGGAAGACTTCAGCAGAGAAAGATGATAGAGAATGAAGAATATGCATGGTAGGGGATTGCTGTTTCAGAGAGGACAGACCGGGAAGCCTGCTGGGCTGGGATATCTTAATACAGATTGGAATAAAGTGAGAAAGCAAGAAGAGCAGAGGGAATGCTTAGTGCCAAGTCCCTCAGGTGGCAGCATACCTGACACATTCATGAAAACAGCGAAGAGGCCAGTATGGCTGTACCAGAGTGGATGGGTACCACGGTTATGAGCATGCAGCCCAAGGGGAAGCAATGCCTTAACCCAGGCAAAGCTGTCTGGAGATTCCAGAGGAGGAACCTGGAAAAGTGCCCATAATAACAAGATCAGTTTTAACATCCTCTGGGGCCAGAGGAAACACTGTAGGTGACATCAACTCCTATCTGCCTCTTACTTCTGATTTCTCTTGTCCATGACCCCTCTCCTGGAGGAGCTAGACCCTACTGATAAGGGTCAACCATGTTGCAACCTCCCAAGCTGCAGTTAAGGGAGAGGACAATCTTAACTTTAAATAAAGGTCAGAATTTTAACTACCACACAGAAGAGGAGACTTTAATTACTGGCATGAGAATAATCTTAGCACTAAAGTAATCAGAGGACATTTTATTATCTTAGGCTGACTACAGAAATCCCAGGATCTGCCTGAGCATCCATCATCCAATGACCCAGGGAGAAAACAGCCTAGTGGTAGGTTTGCAGGAGCTGCTGTGAGAAAGAGTCAAGATTGTTCTGTGTGATTACACCTGATGGCATTTTGCTTCTATGGTGTAATAATTTATGTAAGGATTTTAAGAGTAAAAGAGGGGCAGCAGATTTGCTATTTGTAACGTTAGCCAAACTCACAGTCTGGTTTGTTTGTTTGTTTGTTTTGCCTGCTTAAAACATGCCAGAATATTAGGTCAAAATTGAACCCTCCTTCATTACTTTTTACTTTTATTAAGTTATACATTAGCTTTTTGATTTCTAAGAATTATTTTCTGAAAATATTTGAGTACTTGCAATTCCTGTTCCTAGATGTATATCTACTTAATGATAATCACTCTCTTCTGAAAGCACAGTGAATGACAGTATTTTACAGTCAAAATAAATGGTTATATGACAAATGAAAGCAGACACTATAGTTAGTCAAGTTGATTCATCAAAAAAAATACACACACACACACACACAAACAGACACATTAAAGTCAAATCAACTGTCATCTTTTAGTGATGACTGTTGATCTGATGTGATGAGAGAAAGTTCCCGCACGTGGAAAGGTAGACTCGGCTCCTGGATGCTCTGGAACGTCGTTAACTCATACAGACTGATTCTGGCCCTGGTTCAAACTTCTAAGCCTTTGTTCTTGAGGCTCAGAGGATGGCTTTGAAGTTCAGGATAAAGCTCTTCTAACACACCATTACCAAAGAATAACCTTTTGATTATGATCTCATGAAAGTATAATCAATAACGTACTTAAGTTAAAACCATGGCAAACAGTGACGGTTCTGTAATTGGGCCTTTATGAATTCCATATGTTACAATCTTTGCATTAGCGAACAGTCCTGCATAATACACATATCTCTTCCCCAAACATAGCTGCTGAACTTTCTTAAAAGGCTATGAAACTTTTCACAGCTACTGTCAGCCTTGAACTCTTCAGACCCCTAAGCGTGGGTGTAGTACCTAAAGGGTAGGATTTTTGGAAAGCCTAAAAGGACAAATATTTCCCCCAGATCCAATATACACTCATTTGTGTAAAGCAATTTAATTGAAGACAGTAACTTTTTACCTAATAGTATGGCTTGTGTGCTTTGAAAAATGTATCTGGGGAGAAAAAAGACTTTTCTGACAAATCATTGTTAAAATATAAGTAAAAATACATTCATTTAGCAAAGGCATGCGATCATGTGAAGATCTCAAATGTCTGGGACCTGGCTAGGAAGGCATTATGTCATTAACTACATTATCTAGGGTTTATATTTGCTTTCTCTCTCTGATTAAATGAAATTGCATTATTAGCAAATTAGAAATGTGGGTGTTTAGCATAGCTTGATTGCCTTCACTTTGGGAGGAAGGGCAGTAAGCATGGAAAAAAAACAAAACCAACAGAATTTTCTGATCTATCTGAGGGGACAACAAAGAAGTCTGAATTGAATGAGCACTTAATGACAGAATAAGATATCCAAGGAAAGATTAGTCCCATCTTTTTGGACTAAACATGAAATCTTTGAAGAGAGATGAGTATATAAAGCCAAATGCAATAAATAAAGAGGGTACACATCAAAGGAGTTATTTTTGTGTCTTGGTTTCTTCCTTTTCAATAACTCCCCTCCCAATCCCCACTCCATCATTACCTTAGTCAATTTTGTTACCTGTTGTCATGGATTTTCCTCCCCCTCACCACTACCACCTCCTCCTCCTCTTCCTCCTCCTCCCTCTTCTTCTTCCTCCTCCTCCTCTTCTTCTTCTCTTCCTCCTCCTCTCCTTCTTCTCCTTCTTCTTCTTTCTTTTTTTTTTTGAGACAAGGTGTTTCTCTGTCACCCAGGATAAAGTGCAGTGGTGCAATTCTGACTCACTGTAGTCTCCATCTTCTGGGCTCAAACCATCCTCCCACTTCAACCTCTGCAGTAGCTGGGACTACAGGTGCATACCACTACACCAGGCTCATTTTTGTATTTTTTTTTTTGTAGAGGTAGGGTCTTACTATGTTGCCCAGGCTGGTCTCAAACTCCTGGGCTCAAGCAATCCTCATGCCTCAGGCCTCCCAAAGTACTAGGATAACAGGTGTGATCCACTAGTTCCCAGCTTAAATTTTTATTTATTTTGGAACATATTTGAAAGTTACCAAAGCTACTTTTGAGCAAATTTGTGCGTCTCTAGATTCTCTAGTTCAAAATAACACTGCTCAAGCCATCCTTGTGACTCTACTGCCACTACGGAACTTTTCCTCTTGTAAATATGTTAGTAGCTTTCAAATTAGAATTACTGACTCACAATGCATTCATTGTACTTATTTGCATTAAAAATATGATATTTGGCCCCATATCTCCTCTATTTGATTATAATTCCTAGAGGCAGAGATGATAACTATTTATCAGTCTATTTTCAATGGTCCATTTATTTTGTAAAGGTAATTTCAAATGTCTTACACACAAAAAAAGGATGCTCAAAGACCACTAACACCAAAGGGGAGAGAGATCAGGCTTTTGAATATCTTCAGTTTGACTATTTTTAAAGAAAATATCAGTGAGCTTGTTAGGGTCCTAGTTGTAATAGAGGGAAACAGGTTACATAAAGAAGAAAAGGAAAAAAATAGATTGTCCTCACTTCAACAACACATAAACTCAAATTGAAATGATACAGAAAAGATTAGCATGTTTCGTATTTTTCAAAAATTAATTCGAGATGGATTAAAGACTTAAATGTAAAACCCAAAACCATAAAAACCCTAGAAGAAAACCTAAGCAATACCATTCAGGACATAGGCATGGGGCAAAGACTTCATAATGAAAACACCAAAAGCAATTTCAACAAAAGCCAAATTTGACAAATGGGATCTAAATGAACAAAAGGGCTTCAGCATGGCAAAAGAATCTATCATCAGAATGAACAGGCAACCTACAGAAAGGGAGAAAATTTTTGCAATCTACCCATCTGACAAAGGGCTAATATCCAGAATCTAAAAGGAACTTAAACAAATTTACAAGAAAAAACAACCCCATCAAAAAGTAGGTGAAGGATATGAACAGACACTTTGAAAGAAGACATTTATGCAGCCAACAAACATATTTAAAAAAGCTCATCATCACTGGTCATTAGAGAAATGCAAATCAAAACTACAATGAGATACTATCTCACACCAATTAGAATGGCGATCATTAAAAAGTCTGGAAACAACAGATACTGGGGAGAATGTAGAGAAATAGGAACACTTTTACACTGTTGTTGGGAGTGTAAATTAGTTCAACCATTGTGGAAGACAGTGTGGCAATTCCTCAAGGGTCTAGAACCAGAAATACCATTTGATCCAGCAATCCCATTACTGCATATATACCCCCAAAATTATAAATCATTCTACTATAAAGACACATGCACATGTATGTTTATTACAACACTATTTATAATAGCAAAGTCTTGGAACCAACCCAAATGCCCATCAATGATAGACTGGATAAAGAAAATGTGGCACATATACATATATTTTTAGGGCTATGCAGCCCTAAAAAAAATGAGATCATGTCCTTTGCAAGGACATGGATGAAGCTGGAAGCCATCATTCTTAGCAAACTAACACAGGAACAGAAAGCTAAACACCGCATGTTCTCATTCATAAGTGGAAGTTGAACAATAAGAACACATGGACACAGGGAAGGGAACATCACACACCAGAGCATGTCAGGGAGTGGGGGGCAAGGGGAGGGACACCATTAAGATAAATACCTAATGCATGCGGAACTTCAAACCTAGGTGACAGGTTGACAGGTGCAGCAAACCACCATGGCACCTGTATACCTACATAACAAACCTGCACATTCTGCACATGTAACCCAGAACTTAAAGTAAAAAAAGAAACAGATCAATAGAAAAAACTGAATGTATCCAAATAATCAAGGCTAATGTAATCTGATTCATGATTTGTGTGGATGCATGGAAACTAAGAGCTCTGAAGACTGGGCCTCTTTTTTTTTTTTTTTTAAGTCTCTGAGAACTATACATCAGTCAATATCAATATTTGTTTTCATGGCTCTATTAATAGCTAGATGAACAACCTAGACATGAACATAGAGCCACAAGATGCAAGCCATGCCATACTAAATTCATGTCTTTGCTCAAAAGAGAGAACAGGAAACAATAGAGATATCTACCTCCATTTCAAAATTGATATTGATTCCTTCCTAAATGGCATAGTTATAAAATGGGAAATCTAGCCTCTACCATCCTAGGGCATGGCTAAACAATAGATTTAAGAGCCACACTCAAAGTAGAAACCTACATCAGCCTGGTGACACACTGGGTGGTATTTTATTCAGATGAGTCTCAGAAGTGAAAGTATTAGATATTCTTGTTAGAATATCTAACTTAACTTTGATGAACACAATATGAAGATGCTCACATTGCCTATTTTTTCTCCTACTTTTCCCCACTTTCAAGTCTTATCATGTTACTTTTATCTATGTTACTCTTCCTGATCTCTCCAAAATCACTTTGTTTCAAAAAATCAAATCCTTCATCAACATTTATTCCTAAATTATCTCCTGCCCAGAGAGTAAATCTTTCCATAGAACTCTTTCTGTTGCCATTTGTATAATTACCTTAGCATTGCCTTTATGTATTTCTGTCTTTGGTGTCTTCCCTTAATTTTCTTTGGTTGTATCATATCACTTCGTGTGATATGATTAGAGGAAATTAAAATTTTAAATGTTCTAGTATCATAGGGGAAAAACATGTTTACTAAATGGAAGAAGTGAGGAAAGGGGAGGAGTTGTAATTCTAAAACTGGGGGATTTTGGTGAAAAGAATTCATCTCCAAGAATGAGCCAAAGTTATAAAACAAATTAAGAGAAGGACAACAGCACACCAGGGTTAGTACATGTTGTTCTCGCATAATGTCTTTCCTGCCCCACAGGCTGCGGATAAAAGAAGTCAATTTATGAACACAGACTTTTAGAAACAGGTTAACATAGGGTCAGGCCAATTTTTCAAAGTCATGTAAAAACAGTACTATTTTTAAACATATATATTATCTGACTGTTAAACACTTTTCAACTCTGTTTGAAAAATCTGTATCTGTAGTTCCTTTTGATGCTCTTGGAATGTCCATAATAAGGAATCTGGGAGAGCTTTGTAAATAGGCCAGTCTTCACAAAGCCCTTCTAAGGGAAAATAGCAGATCACAATACTTACAACACTCTAGAGCTGGAAAAATTCTAAGACATCATATGGGGAAGTGAAGGACCAGGTAGGTTAAGTTACATTTCCAAAGCCCACCCTGTCAGGACTGGCTCAGCATGCTTTCCATGATATCAAATGGCCCCAACACCAGCCACTTCTGTTTTGCTATTGTTCAGTACCTACAATGTCCTGGGCACTTGCTGGGAAAAATGGATCATGGCCAGTATTGAGTCACCAAATAGTGCCTGCAACTAGCCCACTCAGCTACTGCCTCAAAATTGAACATTAAATTGTGTGTGTGTGTGTGTGTGTGTGTGTGTGTGTGTGTGTACTGGACAACCAAAAACAGATCAATGGCCTTCCCCATAATCCATTCCAGAGAAAAACTGTAGGCAACTTTTTTTTTCCCACATTTTATGGAACTGTGATATGGTGATGTTGTACCCTAAGACTGAAGGACAGTGAAAAACTCTGCCCTGGTTGTCAGAAAACATGTGCCCTTTTGCCAGCTCTGTTGCTAACTCCCTCTGGGAAGTTGGTCATCATTTTTAGCCCTTGGTTTCCTCATCTGAAAAATAAGGTGGTTGAACTAATCTTTAAGATTCCTTCCCTTCTAAGAGTTTAGAATTCTAAAGAAGCACTTAGCAATTTCTTCCAAGATTTAATGTACAGTCCTGAACATTTGGGAAGAGAATATAGCTCATTCTGCATACAGACCTGGTAGAGAATTGATGAGCTTGGTATAGTCTTAGGTCTTAAAGTCCCAGCATAATTGTTCTGTACTCTTAGTGACCTAAGATATAATAAGCAATCTTCTCAGAAACACATGCGAAGCTAGAAATTTGGTGCATAAATCTCTTTGGAGTTATATCTTTGCCTTTATCAATTCCTGATGTTATCAAAATGTATAGAAATTTTTTGATAGCAAATTTATGAGATTACTTAGGGTGAGCCAATGGGATGGTTGAGAATGATTTCCCTGCATCAGACCTGCCCATTTTCCTCCTGTTCGCTGTGTGTTCACCGCAGCAGATTTCACTCAAATAAGCTATGTGATGCTCCTGCTTTGAAGTGGCTACAAAAGATGCTCTGCAGCAGAGAGGCCAGCAGTCCATAAACAATAATTTGTGTCTACCTACCAGGATCCTCTTCTCCCATACTCGCCACCTTGAACTGTTTTATTCCATAGAGAGCAAATTCAGCAGAAGTTAACAGACACTGTAAAGCCTAAAACAGAGTATTTACTCACATATCAAGACTCCTGGTTCAAGTGAAGCCAGTTCTTTGGCTGTCTGGGTACTTTCTCCAAAGACTCTCCTATGTCTATTCTTTCCTCTTCTTCCACTTGGATATACAGCTCTGGGAGCTCTGATTAGCAAGTTTATTTGCCTTTTGTTTTGTATGTACCCGTAAGAGTGTATTTGTTAGCTCAGTTTCCTCATTTTTATACAATGTGGCATACATAGCACTCTTTCTCTTAAAAAGCCAGTAATGACAATAACTCTTTAAGTTTTGAAGTTGATCTACTTGCTAATCCCACTCTACTTTGTCCTTAAGAAAACTGAAAAAAATACCCCTGAGTGTTGGGAGAATAAATTACTTAATGTATTTTAAAAAATTTTAAGTATTTATACAAAAATAAATGTTCCAAACTCTGTTATTTTAAAATATTTACGGATAAATTCATGTGTACATGTATATGAAGCATACAAAGAAACTCATAGAAATATTTTACTCATTTGCTAAAAGTAGTAGAAAATATGCTTCCTTACCATGTTCAAAAGGAGTTACTTGGTTTATTTTTTAGAAATTACCTACTAGTTTTGTATTTGCAGGCTAGAAGTATACTTTATAATGTAGTGTCTATCTGATGGGTCCTGTGTTCACAATTAATAGTCATCCCCATGCAAAGCCTCTTACCTTGAGGGATCTTAACAGCTCTGAGGAAAAGGGAGGAGGATCACTCACCTACCACTTACTGATCTCCCACTGCCCCCTGCAGTATAAAATTCCCACTGAGAAAAACTTGTCCTAACTGAACAAAAATGTAGGCACAAATCAACAATTACCAGTACTCCTTGGAAAGCTTCATTTGGAAGGTTTTTTAAAAGCCACAAAAGCGTATTAAAAAAGAGATTCTTATATAATTCTGCTAGAAGTATGGAGTAGTTATTACGAGCCAATGTATGTGCCAAGAGCCCATAGAACGATCAGCAATTTGACTTAAAAATTCCACTTCTGGAACTCAGTCCTATGGCAGTAATCCTAATATGGATTGTATATACATAAAATTTAAATAGGAGAATGTTTATTATGTTTAAATAAATCACAGGATAGGGTCAAGTGTGGTGGCTCACACCTTTACTCCCAGCACTTTGGGAGGCTGAGGTGGAAGGATTACTTGAGCCCAGGAGTTCAAGACTTGCCTTGGCAACATAGTGAGATCCCATCTATACAAAAAAGAAGTAATAAAAGACCACAAAATATTGTGTAGCTACTTAATAAAACCATGCTTACAGAGTATGTAATAACACAGGAAACTACCCTACTGCCCTTAAGCAAAAAACAAACAAAAAAGGACACAAATTTTCTTAGGTGATCTAACTATATGTTAATGCTCTTTTCCCATTCTTTTTTCTCCTTTTTGGTATTTTCCAAAAAATTTTAAGGGTGTACTAATTTATTATGGAAAAATGTAATGACCTTAAAACTCAGTCAGGATTCATAAAAATAAATGGTTATATCCAGGAAATTAAGTCCTGCAAACTTTAATGAAGCCCAGTTTATGTTCTTGGTGAGTAAAGGGTTTTGCAAGTTATAATTACTACAAAGACAACTAGCAATGTAAAAACCTCAATTTGTAACAGACAGACAAAAACCTCAAAGTCAATTTCTCAGTTCTTTGTAAAGAGCCAAGCCAGGAATAAATGTCATGAATATCTAGAAAGAAGCTACCATCTGAGGAGGACTTATAGGATAAATATTAGTAATATAGCTGTCCTGTCTACCAGCCTCAGAGTATAACTCCTAAAGTCAGTTTATTAGTCAAATTGAAGATACTGAAATCAAGCAAATAGAGAAACCAGACAAAAACTCAAGAGTTTAGTTGATCAACATTGAACCTGTGCTGCCTTTGCTTGTCTTTGATAGTAACTTCTCTCACTGGTGGGCAGTTAAGACAGAATAGATGCTATACCAGTCACGGTTGTCCAGAGAAACAGAAAATGGATTTTAGTAGATTTTATTAACATTTATCTGGCAAACAGTATTTTGAAAAGCTAATTTTGCTCAAAATTTGCTTTATTTTTGTTACAAGTAATTGTATTGTCCACGCTATTTTTCCTACTGTGATTTTAATTCAAATGCAAAACTAAGAACAATGTAGAAATGATAACGACCAATCATAAATCACAGACATTTTAGAGCTGAAAAGAAAAAAGAAAACCTGTAATTTACCAATGAGAACAAAAGTGAAATACTTGTGTGAGGGCTCAGATAGGTGGTGTGGAAGCCAGGTTGGGAGCCAGGTCTCCTGAGGTCAGCTCAGTGTGACATTCTGAGTTTAGAGAGTGGGACACTATTCACTTATAGTGGCATTTGGGTATCTTGCCAGCATATCCCCCAGCTTGAGATCAGGCAGACCAGCTTTCTTTGGCCTCATGACTCTCACCTAGCACTAACAGCTCATTAATACAAAGGGAAGAAGAGACCCTGCATTTTGCTGCCATTATAAAAACTAAGTTAATTATTTCCTTTTAGTACTTGAAGAAACTGAGGCCCTCAAGAGTTTAGTTGATCAAGATTTAACCTGTGCTGCCTTTTGCTTCTCTTTGATAGTAAATTCTCTCACTGGTGGACAGTTAAGACAGAATACATGGTATAATGGTCAGGGTTCTGCAGAGAAACAGAACCAATAGGAGATATATACCGAGATTTCTTATAAGGAAATTGGCTCACATGATTATGGAGGCTGACAAGTCTCATGATCTGCAGTTGGCAAGCTGGAGTCCCAGAAAAGCCCATGGTGTAGTTCCAGTCTTATGGCCCTCGAGACGCCTAAGAAACCAATGTTTCAACTGGAGGGCAGTCAAGCAGGAGGAGTTCTCTTTCCCCACAGGAGGGGCAGCCTTGTTCTATTCAGGCCTTCAATTGATTGTTGGAGGCCCACTTACATTGGGTGGGGGGCAATCTACTTTATTCAGTCTATGATTTCAAATGTTAACCTCATCCAGAAACAGAAACACCCTCAAAGACACACCCAGAATAATGTATGTGACCAAATGTGTAGGCATCATGACCCAGTCAAGTTGACATATAAAATTAACATCACACATGATGTTTTGCCAGTATGTTCAGTTCAGGGCCTTGGACTAGGTGGCAGGTAAGGTCCTCAGGGTGTGAATTTACAGAGGCACTTATTCCTAGGCTCATATAAACACCCTGAATGTCTTTCTTGCTGTGCCCTAGTCCTGGCCCTCTATCCCACCCTAAAGGGTATCAATCACATCTCTTAGCTTGCAGTATTTTATATTGGGTGGACAACTTTCTACAACCAAGTAAATACCATTCTAGAAAATCCTTGGATATACAGAGTTTCTAAAAGAATGGATGGCAAAAAATATCTAAAATATTGAGCACAAAATAGATGATGGGTAAGTATTTCTATGGTTACTACGTAATGAAATGGAAATCCATTTAATTTTCCACTCAAAACGTTTCCTTATTCAAATAGTATTTATTGACTGGGCCCTTATATATTTTTATTGAAAGGAAAAAGCATTTCTATAAATCACAAACACACAGATCTTTTGTGCATTATAGAAAAATGCACAACTATTAAAGATCAGGTTTGAATTATTTTACTTTTGGCTAAAGGCCACTTACTGTAAATTATCAGTTATTCCTTATATTTAGTTATCTAAAGCTTCACTAATGCATGATTTTTCCTCAGTTTTTGGGAGGACTGAATGAACTTAATGAGATAAAATAAATGAAAGCATGTTTTAAATGATTAAGTGCATGACAGCATCATTACTGTTAGCAGAATAATAGAACAACGTCTTACTTTAATTTAGGAGAGCTGTACCAATTGATACTTTGTCTCACAGTTTATGAGTGAACACTTCCTCAAACTCTAGACTATATAGACATGCAATAAACTCTCAACTCAAGCCTGTAGGTAACTGAGAAACCAGATAAATGTTCAAACTTTGGGAATCAAAAATATTCAGCCAGTCTGGAGCCAAGTGGATTTTGTTCTATTTGGCTTCTGAACTAAATCTTGAATATGATGATTTGATATATGCCTTGTAAGGTAGGACTATACACATGAAACTACCTTTTCAAAAATTGATTTGAGTGGACAGGTAGGCCTATCCTTGTATAATATAGAGGTAAAATAATATGCACATACATACATGTACCCTGGTAGTTGACTGCTAGGGTTCAAATCCAGGCTTTGCAGGTGACTAAGGTGTGACCTTGGGCAAGTTACTTAATTTCCCTGTGCCTCCAACTTCTCATTTGTTTAATGATAGTGGCTTCAAGCCTGAATGACTTGGTGACACCTTGTCCCTACAAAAAATTTTAAAAGTCAGGCACGGTGGTGCATACCTGTAGTCCTAGCTAGCTGGGAGGCTGAGGTGGGAGGATTGCTTGAGTCCAGGACATAGCAGTGAGCCATGTTCATGCCACTGTAATCCAGACTGGGTGACACAGAAAGATTCTGCTCCACCACCAAAAAAATCAGTGCTTTCAGCACATATAATTGGTTAAAGTATTAAATGAGATAATCCATGTAAATTACCATAGAAGAGCAGCTGGCAGACAGTAAATGCCCAATTTATGCCAGTTCTTATTATTAGGTTAAATCACATAAAATTCAAGCATTTTGACCTATTAAAAAGACAATTCAAGTAAGTGCACCCTATATTTACTGAAGCCACGCTATTTTAACTTCCTCCAAAAGTATGAATTCTTTTTAGTCAGGGTCTTTATTTAAACTCACCCTCAACAGCACACAGAAGGATACCCTTCATGTGCATGCAACAGAATATCTAAATAATACAGATGAAGATTCGGAAAGATCCTGATTTCAAAGAACTCAAATTGTAATTCATCATGGATTCTGCAGTCAGACTACCTGAGTGTACATCTTGGCTCTACTACTTACGAGCTGTGTGACCTCAGGCAAATTATTTAACCTTTTTGTGATCCAGTGCCCATTTTTGTAAAATGAAAATATCAGTAATTCTTATCTCATAGGGTTGTAAGAATTAAATTAGACAATGATGAAAAGTATTAAGCGCCATGACTGGCAAATGAGCAATATTTAATAAGCATTAGCGATTTTCCTCTATTTTCTTCTTCTACTCCTCCTCCTTCCACCCACCCCTTCTTCTTCTTTAGTTCATAATACAAGGTTTACAAAGCAAAATATGATTTTAACATTCTGTAAGTTAATTTCTAGTTCTAGCAATCCACTCTTTTTTCATCAGAGTATAAAGAGTAAAAGACCAATAAAGTCCATCTGTGACAATTTTATACATTTGATAAGTATTTAGGAGTCAGGGCCTAAAAAATGCAAAGCTGAATATATTAAGTAGCTGAAGAAATTAGGGGTGTTTATCATAGAGAAAAGATGATTTGAAGGGGATGGGAGCTGATTTCAAATGACTATGGGCTAATTTCAAATAAGAAAGGGGTTAAAACATACTCCTAGTGGCTCCAGAGGATAAAAAGAGGACCAAGATCAGGAATTACTGATGTGACCAGGCACACTGATAATAGGAGTGGAGCTCCAATTGGGATTTTGGGTTCATCTGTGTCTCCAGTGGGCTGTGGCACCCACTGGCATGCATGAGATGCCAGGGACCTACTAATGGGGAGTTTGTTTATTCAGTTGCCTAGGAAATAAGGGAGCAAGAAAAGGTAGAGGTACACATTTGTACTGAAAGATTCTAAGGCCTGGCTCTAAGGACCAGGCCTGATTTCTAGGGGAACATGGGCTAAAGGAACTTAACATTGGTGTATTTTGTTAGGATCAGGGTATTAAGCCATGCTGTCTGTCTTAGTCTGTTTTGTATTGCTACAACAGAATAGGCTGAGTAATTTTTAAAGAGTTTATTTAGCTCATGATTCTGGTAGCTGGAAAGTCCAAGTGCATGGTAGTAGCATCTGCTTGGGTTCTGGTGAGGGCCTTGTGCTGTGTCACATCATGGAGGAGAAGCAGAAAGGCAAGTGGGTGTGTACAGAGTAAGGGGAATTAGAGATTTTGTGGGGTCTTGAACTAGTATACCAGGGTGTAGCTGATAAGGCTTGACCCAGTTTCTAAGAGGCCACTTTCATGGAAACTAATCCACTGAGGCTGACCCACTTTCTAAGAACCCGCTTTCATAGAAACTTATCTAGTCTCATGAGAGCAAGCACTCACTCACTACTGTGAGGGTGGTACCAATTGATTCATGAGGGATCTGCCCCCATGACCCAAACACCTCCCACTGGGCCCCATCTCCCAACACTACCACACTGGCAATTAAACTTTAAGATGCGTTTTGACAGGGACAAACTACATCTAAACCATTGCACTGCTTTAGGTAACAAATGACAAAGTTCAATGCCAAACGAGGAAAGGAGTAGACTCGTCTCCATTTCTACCCAGGATGCCAAGCTGCTCTGAGGTCATAAGGTCTGTAGAGAATACAGGTCAGCTTGACCCTTGAGTGTTTACAGCTTAAGATGCATGGACAGATTGCACTCAGATCTGAGAAACAGCCTTCTCACTAGTAGTACCATGGGTCAAGGTATCACCTTTCAGGATGGCATGGGTGGAACTCTTCTAAGGACTCACAGAATCAGCTGGTCTTTGCAAAGGGAAAAGTATGAGTAAATGAAGCAGAATCCCTACATGAGCAATAGAGGGGACAGGTCAGCACTTCAGAGTATAAATGCAAGGCAGGAGTCTCCAAATGTAAGCCCATAGACTGGTAGAGTTCAGGGACATTCAAGTTATACTGGGAAGACAGATTTGGACTCTGAAGAGACAGATTTGGTCTATTGAAATAAGTGACATAAAGATCACAAATGGGCTTCTATTACACAGAGAGCACCTGTGGGTTTAAAACAAAATGTTGAGATGAAAAATTTCATGAAGAAGTAACAATTACATTGCCATAAGCTCTAAGAACACAGAACAGCTCCTGGCACATAGTAGGCAGCTACTTTGGGCCAGGGGAGTAGAGGAAGGCTTCACCAAGGAGACATGTAACAGTGAAACTGGAGCTCAAAGGATGTTCATGAAGCTGTTTAACCAGCTGAGATGGGAGGAAGGCACAGGGAGAAAGGTTATTACAGGCAGGGGCACCAGAGTTGTGAAAGTGCATTCTGGGAAATGTTAATGAGTCTGGGGCTTGGTGTGTGGAAGGGAAAATATTGGGGGCCTGGGGCAGGGGAGAGATGACGACATGAGACTGGACATGTGGTCAGGGCCAGATGGCAAAACACTGTGGAAAGGTCACTTAAACCATTTGGGCTCCAACACTTTTATCTATAAGAAAAACAGTTTGGATTATCTCTAAACTTTCAAATTCTAAAATATAATGATTCTGTCTCAAGTAAAACATCTTCAGTCATTTAACATTTATGGTAATATCTTTATACAAATACAAGATCTGTCTCCAAGTTTTCAAAAATCAAAGCATAAAGATTCTTTTCTCCAAAATTGTATTATTTGTTGCCAAAATTTAAAAGATTCACCTCCTAATACACTTTGTGTATCCTATTACTGTCATTAGTTACATGGTACATACTCTGGGCCAGGCACCCTTCTAAGTGATTTACAGATCATCTCCCAGTGAATCCTCATAACAACCCTAAGACAGGTACTTCTTATCCCCAATTTATAGATGAGGAAACAGGAAGGAAATTAAGTTACTTGCTGAGGATCACACAGCTAAGAACACTTATGCACACATTTATATACTTTTGGATTTGAAATCCAGAAAGAAGATAAAATATACAGTTCAGGACAGACATTCATATGTCTAGCTGAGAAAAACAGGGAAGGCCAGTAATTGTCCTGTGACTTTAGAGTTTGTGCTAATAATCAGTTTTGAAAGGAAATCAAATATTTGAAGATGCAAGCTTATTTCAAATTAATCAATTTCCAGTGTTCAGCTTCTCATTTTGTAAACTTAAGGATTACCTGTCAACTTTAATTTCTATACTTTTCTTGTACTTTTCCTGGTACTTAAAAAGGTAGTGTAGAAGTTGAGAATAGATGCTAAGTCAATTATTTTTCCAGTTAAAATACTGTTTTCCTTATTTAAACTCCCTTTTATGTTATGTTCAAAGTTCTAGACTCCATTACAAAATGAAATTATTTTTAGTTCTCTGTACTCACAAAAAGAAGTTTTTTTTATAGTTCCATGCCCTCATCACACACACACACACACACACACACACACCCACACACCCACACACCCACACCCCAACCTGGAGCTGAGACTAATTGCAAACTCTTGAAAGTTTATTAAGAAAGAATAGCTAAATGAGGGTTGTGGAAAAACTGTTGCCAACCCAACACATACTCAAAGATTTACTCAATACAAATTTACAAGATGTTAAATCCACTCTCTCCATAGCCAAGAAGAGAGAAATTTCCCTGAGTTGTTTCTATCTTCTACTTCTTTTCCCCAAAACTCTCTCTCTCCATTATTTGGCCCTGACCTCCCTTAACTGGGCTTCCATTACTTCTCAGATGAGATACAAAGCCCCTCACGATCACCTAGAATGTGTTTCCCCCCTAAGGCCTCCAAGCATTAGGGCATCCTGAGCTCTCCCCAGGAAGGCATTTTCCTCCCTTGCTGATGGGACTCATCCTTTGGAATTAATTCAAACATCACCTGCTCAGTGAGCCCAACAAAGTACCCCTAGCTCCCTTCCTTCCCCAGGCAGGAAAAAGAATAGCTTCCTTCCGGCAGTCAGCCAAACCTGTACTTCCTAACCTCATTTGGATGAGTGAGTTTTCTAGAGTACAAGCCCTCAGAGGGCAGGTACTAGGTTTAAGTTTATTTCTCTTCGTATGCACTGCACCTAGCTCTGTGTTTGTTGATTGAGTGCTTGAGCCAGAGAGAAAGGCTGCACGAGAGAACAACTTGTCATTCACCAAGATTCCATGGGAATGTGAACAAGTTACTCACATGTAACTTGACTAAGTTGGCTAGATTACTGCAGTAAAAGAAGCCCTGAACTGACAAGGCCTCCTCCCGAGGTCCAGCAACAGGATAAGGGACATTTTCACTGAACTCAATCCTCAAAGTTTTTCCCTAACCACACCCATCTTATTCAACAGGGACAGTTAAGTTAAATCAGTTTGATCCAAAACAAAATGCTTTATTGAATATCATACCTTTCTGCTTCACTACAACAATTTCAAAGACTTTATTTGTGCAAGCCATTTAAAATCAGGAATAAATAGGGAGGGTGCCAGCAGAGGGTTTGTTTACATGCTTTTACACCACCATGAAAGGAAGACATAGCAGAGTTTACATTTATGCCATGTAAATTGCCATAGAACCAGATGCGGCTTACAAGGTACCTTGTAACTCATCTCCTTTAAGCAATAAAGCCTCTTTTTTTTTCTTCTGGCAAAAGTTTGAGAAACTTACTGCTGTTTTCTATCAGTAGATACAACAGATGGCTGGCACATGCCTGCTTTGCTAAATGAAATGGGCTCTCTGCAGAACTACTCTTTGATCCCTAGTGGCATGTCTATAACACCACAATGCAAAATACCACAGCACAGCAGAATCTAAACATTAAAGGTTTAAAGCTGTGCTTTTGATATGAGTACCTCCTGAAAAAAATCATGCCCACAGTATGTAAACATATTCACATTCCCACTTTGAAACCATGGAATGGGTCAGAAAATGAGGCATTTCCTCCATTTGGTGACATAAAACCACCACTAGGTATGACAGCAAACCCCAGGAGTGCAAAGGTATGAAACCACTTGGATTGTAACTACCAAAACAATCATAACTCTATTAGGAAAAAATGTGGACAGTACACATTAAGGGATTTCCATAATAATAATAAGTGTTACCATAACTGCAGGGTTGGAAAGAGGTGTTTAAGGGGGTTTGGCAGTTCCTTTGAAGTTTGAGAGGGAATTCTTGAATTTAAATTTACCTTTTTTGGGGGGTTTATGTCAAGGGGAGAAAGGAAGGAAAAAAACATACTTTTAATATAGGACTAACTCCAGTGCAATGGGAAACTTGAGACTGTAGACTGCAGCCCATTTAATGGGACCAGTATTACAACATATCAAACACTATATTATAGAAACATGTCAGTAGGATGACTGTTTTTGTAAAATCAGCAATTATGTGGTCCATTGTCAGAGAAATGGCCCATTTCTGTTTTCCCTTTTTTCCAATGGTACTTTCCTCACTTTAAAGCTGAATTTGAATGATACTGACTGTAATCATTCACAAACACACACAAATCGATTCTGATTTGTCTAACAAAACTTCTCATTAAATTTTTACTTGAAAGTCATTGGGTTTAGAAAGGGTTATTTTCCAAATAAAATGTTTAATTAGTGCCTTATTTAGAAAACTAAAATTGTTGCTCATGGCCCCTGCCTGTCTCAAAGTTCTTAAGCTTTTGTTATAATTGATTTTTAAACTATTATTGTTGTTACTTCTGACAGTTTTCAATAATTCAAGAAGTTTTTTAAAACTGATAGGGAGCTAGGCTAGTGTCACTAACTCATTTGTAATAAACCTTACATGTTGGAAAATGTTTCACTTGATACACTCTTTCTTCAGCATATCTAATATTTTCTATTTTTGGTGGTTATATATAAAAACAAAGAAACACATTCCTGCAGTTTACCTCAATAAAGTCGGTTTTTGTACAATATATACATGACCTCCCATATCCTCAGGGCAGCAGACAAAATTCTCCTGTTCTTTTCCTGTATCCACAGCAACACTTCAGTTTTGTTTTTAAACATCTGGAGATACAGAAAAATGAAGCTACTCCATTGACTTCTGGTGGTTATGAGAATTCTGCACACTATACATGATAAAAAGCTCACTTTAAGATCTGGACCTGTTGGTACAGATGGCTAGAGCTTGCCTAGCAATCCAGGTGGTGGGTTTGAAATTAATATTGATTGGTTATCATCACCCAGAGAATTTCTATTCTATAGACACCAATTTCACCCCAACCCTTGCCATCCGTCTCTACTGGAGACCTCTACTTGGTCAGAAGGAGGTTGGAAAACTAGTACAGATGACTCAGCATAAATCCATTGTCACTGTTAAAAAAAAAAAAAAAAGCAACCTCAAAAGGGATGCCCTATTAACTAAGTTACTAAATTCAGAATACCTTAGCATATTTATGCAGGTGACAGAACATATTATAGTTATCAAGATCAAGTCTATATGACCTTTGTAAATAAAAATCTATTTATAGGAACTACATAAATAATAACCTTTGGCCTTACACCAAATTGGTTCATATTGAAATGAGCACAGTGGCATCCTAATGTTCGATTCTGATTTGTCTAACAAAACTTCTCATTAAATTTTTACTTGAAAGCCATTGGGTTTAGAAAGGGTTATTTTCCAAATAAAATGTTATTTAGTGCCTCATTTAGAACTAAAATTGTTGTTCATGGCCCCTGCCTGTCTCAAATTTAGGGAAAAAGAATAAAGCATGCTTCATTGAAAAATATCATCTATTGAAAAGTTTTATACAATAAAGAGTAGTTTCCCTCAATTACTAAAAATCCTTTAAGGTTAAGCCTCTGCAGTAGAAACTCTTCTCTCATCTAAAAGCCTTGAGTGGAAGCACATCAAAAAATGAGTAATGGAAGGTTAAATGTAGGCAAAGTTCTCCATGAAAAATGATAATTGCTGGGAGAAGGAGAATTCAAGAAAAATGATTTGAGGCAAGAAAGATTTGGGGGAACCTCAAAAGAAATTGGTGAGAATCTGATGAGCATCAATGAATTATTTGGTCTTCATAGTTACAATGACCCATGAAAATCACTGGTGTCACCATTTTGTTAAGTGACAAGTAATTTAAAAATGATACCAGATAATAAAATATTTATTATACAAAACATCATACAATATTAAACTCACACAACTTTTATACACATTTAATAATTTTTAAAATTACAAATAAATTCATTGTGGTAAAACCAGAACATAATAGATGAAGATGTAACTGGTGTTTACACTTTGGAAGATCAGATGTTGATCAGATGATTTTTTCTCTGTCTGCCAACATATTTTGTAATGGAATCAAACAGAATATACTATATTATAGACCCAACCCCTGGGCCACATATCACTACTGGTCCATGGCCTGTTAGGAACCAGGCTGCAGAGTAGGAGGTGAGCAGTGGGCGAGTGCTCCCCATCACTCACATTGCTGCCTGGTTCCTAACAGGCCATGGACCAGTAGTGATATGTGGCCTAGGGGTTGGGTCTATAATATAGTATATTCTGTTTGATTCCATTACAAAATATGTTGGCAGACAGAGAAAAAATCATCTGATCAACATCTGATCTTCCAAAGTGTAAACACCAGTTACAACTGGGGGTGATGGGAGACAGTGATGGATCATTGGGCATTAGATTCTCATAAAAGGTGCCTAACCTAGATCCCTTACATGTGCAGTTCACCACAGGGTTCACGCTTCTACAGGAACTAATGCCGCTGCTTATCTAACAGGAGGCAGAGCTCAGGCAGCAATGTGGGGACCATCTAGTTGCAGAAAAACAAGCTCAGGGATCCCACCGATTCCACATTATGGTGAGTTGTATAATTATTTTATTATATATTACAATGTAATAATAATAGAAATAAAGTGTAAAATGTGATGTGATTGAATCATCCTGAAACCACCCCATCCCTGGTTCATAGAAAAATTGTCTTCCATGAAACCAGTCTCTGGACCAAAAAGGTTGGGGACCACTTTTATAAGCTACTTAATTTGCATGAGAATCTTTCCATGGCACTAAATGGAGGTCTAGAATATTCTTACAACTGCTCCATTTTATTCTTCTGCCACTATTGCTGGACCCTAAGTTGTATCTATTTTTAAATTTTTATAAACAGCATGATGAGGAACACTGTTGGACCTAAATTTTTATTTATGTCCATGCTTATTTCCTTAGCATAAATCTCTGGAAGTAAAATTGTCCAGTCAAAAAGTCTATATCCAGCCTTTTCCCATCAGAGTCTAACTGCCCTGCAGAAAGGTTTACATGCACACCAGCAGCATATGATAATGCACTATTCTCCACATACTAAAACCACTTTCACAAGATCTGACCAAGTTGATGTAGGGAAATGAATCTCACTGTAATTTTTATTTGCATTTGTTTGAAGTGGAACACGAGATCTATTTTAAATGGCCCCAAGAACACTTTGGGTTACTGCAGTGGTCCCCAACCTTTTGGTCACCAAGCACTGGTTTTGTGGAAGACAGTTTTTCCACAGACCAGGAGGTGAAGGAATGATTTCCAGATGATTCAAGCACATCATATTTATTGTGTACTTTATTTTTTTATTATTACATTGTAATATGTAATGAAATAAGTATACAAGTCACCATATTGTAGAATCAGTGGGAGCCCTGAGCTTGTTTTCCTGTAACTAGATGGTCCCATCTGGAGGTGATGGGAGACAGCAACGGACCATCAGGCATTAGATTCTTATAAGGAGTGTGCAACCTAGATCCCTCACATGTGCAGTTCACGATAGGGTTCGCACTCCTATGAGAATCTTATGATGCTGCCAATCTGACAGGAGGCAGAGCTCAGGCAGTAATGTGAGTGATGGGGAGCAATCTCTCAATACAGACAAAGCTTTGGTCACTCATATGCCACTCACCTCCTGCTGTGCATCCTGGTTCCCAACAGGCCATGGACCAGCACTGGTCTGTGGCCCAGGGGTTGGGGACCCCTGGGTTACTGGATTAATTATTTATTGGAAGTAAGTAACACCTTACTGCTTCTATGAGGTCTTCAATCCTGAAGTTATTTTAATGTTGTCCACATGTTGCTAAGATAATTAAATATAAAATTTAAAACTTCATTAATCAGCTATGTGTTCTGTTTATGTATTGTTGAAATGCCTAAATGTTTGATATCATTTGGATGAAATAATCAGATAATGAAATGAACTTTTCATTTTCCATGTAAATGTTTTGATGTGGTTTGGCTTTATCCATTCAAAATAGATGCCTTTCAAAATACTTAATTGGTATTGAAGTCCTTATTTTTCCCATCTTCAGAATTTCCATGCATTTCAAAAATTATGGTGCTGGAATCACATAACTTTAGTGAGCAAATTAGCCATACTTAAATAATATTTAAAAATAAAAAGATAATATTTTAAAGCATCTTGCTGCTTGGTATTGTGTAGATTCTTCCCCCTCATCACCCTTTCCCCTAAAAAACCCAGACACGAGATTTTATGTAGTTACTTGTGGTAACCTATCCAAAGCCAAATGAGCAGAGAGAGAAAGGCAACTTAATTGAAGTGCTAACAGTGTCCCTCATAATTAGATCATCCACATAGGTGAGCAACACTTAAGCAGGAGGAAAAAAATTACAAACTTCATCTTCATGCCAATTCCACTATCCTCCCTAATCCCCTACAGAACATATTCCTGAGATTGTGTGAAATGTCGGTCCATTTTATACTCACCAATATGCCAATATTTGCAAACATGCATTATACTATTAGGTAATAGGGGAAATAACAGGGAATTTAAGCCTTTGCTTCAAATTCTATTCTTCAGCAGAGGAACGTAAGTGAGAGAGAAAGGGTTGAGGGGGGGAGGGAGGGAGGGAGGGAGAGAGAGAGAGAGAGTGTCTGTGTGAGTGTGCTATTGGCACTTTCTGCTTCTCCTGTGGTTAACCAGTTACCAAACCCTTCCAGCTGGAGGGGTGCAGTTCAAGCTACCTTTTAGTGGTTCTTATGAATCCATAAAGGTATAGGTTAAAAAATGTCTTTTCAAAAATATAGAATTAATTGGCCATTTAATTAATGACCATCTGATGAGCAGTCAACCACAAGTAAACAGATTCCGATGAAAAGGAGATAATGAAAGGCCATTCACTGGTTTATAACTGATTTCACAATATTCCCAACTTAATTGTTGATAAAGTATCTATAAAGATGGACTTTTAGGGAGAAAAGAAATAATTTCCCTATAGAGCAATAGAAACCTCGATTAACCTATCTGCAAAATGGGGGTATTAGAATAGATGACTTTCCCGTTATAATCCTCAGTGAATCCAAAACCTCATTTTTTTTTAACCACATGGAAGTATTGAAGGGTCTAGATTTGATCTATTTCAGAAGAAGAAGAAACAGAGAACAGATTGAGGGGAAAAAAGACAGCTAAAATGGTCATGTCTATACCATAACAGGTAATTAGAGGGAATCAAAGTGGTTTCTCAATTCAAAATAGTTACCTTTTACAAAGTGTTTTCTGTATCACATTCTTCTTGAAAATAGCCATTTAAGGAACTTTAAAAAAGACCTCAAAATGTGATTTTAATTATAATTACAATGATTTTCATAGTAGACACATTTTTACCAACTAATAAACCCAATGATTTTTATAGTAGACACATTTTACCAACTAATAAACCAAAGAATTTATTACTTACCATTTGTCCTCTAGAGTAAATTCTCCAATTGTACAAAAGAAATTAAATTCACATAAGCATTTTATTCTTTCTTTCTAAAATTAGAAGCCATAAAAATGTACAAAAGGTAACATATAAAAGATGCGAATGTGCTAAGGAATAAAAGGAATGCTTCTTCATAAAAAATAGATTTCAGTTTTCTTTTCCATATGAAAGCATTTAAAATAGTAACTTGAAAAAAATAGGCTGCATTATTTTACAGCGTTCTTATATGACACCTTTTGGGTCTAACTTCTACCAGAAATATGCAACGTTCATGTTCCAGTGAATAACATTCAACATACTGACTCTTTAAAAGTGCACAATGTCAAAAATATGTATAGATTTTAAAACTTATTGTAAAGTATAAAGAATGTCACAAGTGATTAGGAATTACTATGGAAAAAGTCTTCTAAGTATGTTAAATTTTAATGTCAATAATCACAGAAACACAGTGATGTTGGTATTTGAGGTCTTTATATTTCCAGCAGCCTCAGGACACTGAGCCTTATCAAAATAATGGGCTTAGGCACAAGGCTCTTTTCTTTGGAAAATTGTTAATTTATATGGCAACTTTAAATACATGGAAATTCGTTCTTTATTTGGTTTGGCAATCAGATGAGAAATTTCTCTTAATAACTGTAAAGTGTACCAGACTACACACTATACAGTATTATTTCCACCTGCCATAAGGCAGAGGAAATACTGAAGGGTAATTTTCTCACAACTTACCTGCCCTGCAGCTTGCCAGGTAAAATTCATGGAACGGATATTGACAGGAATAGCTGGCATTCTCTGTTGTGCTTTTCTGAAATCATGTGTAAAAGGTGCCATTTTCCCTTCTGAAACAATCAGGATATCTTCTTCAAATCCTGGTTTTTAAAATAATAAACAAAATGATCAAACTAGGTAGACTTAAAATCATCTAAATCAGAAGTTTCAAGCAAAAAGAAAACCAAAGAATTAGTATGGGTCATTTCTGTTCACAAGGCATCTAAATGCTACTAAGATTAATTTTCCTCTGTCGATGATGAGAATGATGCCAACAGACCCATGCTTTCAGGGGAAAGGGATGGACATGGAGTTCACCAATGCAAACAAATGCTGGGTGCACCTAAAAACGCACGGCTATAAAAACTAACGGCATGATCAGAACACTAGATCAGCTTTGTTTTCTTAAGGGAGAAGTTTATAAGTTTTCAGATGGAAAATCTCTAGAGGGGGAACACTCTTTTTTGGAAATGCAGGTCTCCCTCCTTCTTGGAGTGGAGAGGAGGAGGACACAGGCAGGGGAAGGCGCTGGACTCGGGGGGCTTACCTATGAGCACTCTCGCCTGGTGAGCATCGATCCACAGGTACAGGCCCTCCTCCCGAGGCTGCCCGGCCTCCGCCCGCAGCGCCAGCAGACACAGGACGATGCTCCAGGGCCAGAGCTTGGCAGCAGGGAAGGCGCTTCTCCGGGCCATGCTGCTCAGGACCTCCTCGCTGTGGGGTTATCTCCTGGTCCCGCACCTACGCAACCTGAGGCCGTCAGAGCCTCGGCGGCGCTGCAGCTCCCTCAGTCGGAGCTGTTCCCGCTTAGACGGCTGGGCGCGTCGCCTCTCGGCCTGGGTGCCAGGAAGCCTTGGAGTGCCAGAGGAGGAGGGGGCAGGCAGGAGGTGGGAGAAGGGAGGGGACCAGCGGGCTCGAGCCGCGCAAGAAGATGGGGCGCGGGCGGGAGAGGGGGAGGCAGAGACGTTAAGACTGGCAAAGCGGGCGAGGCCAGCAGTCAGGGGGACAAGTAGTGAAAGAGCAGAAGAGCGGGAAGCGCTGGCGCGAGCGAGGTGCGAGCGAGGAGTGGGGCCCGCGAGGCCCGGTCGGCCGCCACTTGAGGGCGCGCAGGGGGCGGCAGGGGCGGGGTCGCGCGGGACCCCTGAGGCTGCGTTCACTCCGCGGTGCGCCCGGTGGAGCACGAGCGAAGTGGGCGTGTGGGGCTGCCGGACGCGGGAAAGGGCACTCAGAGACCTCTGGGACGTCACGCGCCCCCTCCTCCGGCCAAGGGAGGCCTAGAGGGAGGGAAATGGGGAGAGCAGACAACGCTGGGCTTGACTGAGCGCTGATGATAGTGATGGTGATGAGGGTCAGGACCCCCGTTCCTCCTCTGGCGCTCACTAAAGGCGCAAATTGCCCATCGTCTCCCGTTCCACCAGCAGGATTCCTCTCTCCGCAAACCCTATGCGCTCTGTTCCGCGCTAGGCTGACACTTTGTGTGCTCCTGGGCTGTTAAAACTCGAGGTTCGACTGCCAGGTGGTGCCGACGGCAGGTTCTGGGCTTGGCTTGAGGCGCAGGGAGTTCAGCTGGCACTTGACCCAGCAGTTGGAGAGGTCCATCTGTCTCCCCAGTAACCCGACTGCCCAGAAAAGGGCCCTGGGCCCTGGATGATAACTGTACCTGACCCTCCCGGGTAGGGCTCCACTAAAGTCTTGGATGTCTTCACATTTGCTGATGTTTTTTTAAAAAGTTGCTGAATTTGGCTGGGCGCGGTGGCTCACGCCTGTAATCCTAACACTTTGGGAGGCCAAGGCTGGCGGATCACCTGAGGTCAGGAGTTCGAGACCAGCCTGGCCAACGTGGTGAAACCCCATCTCTACTAAAAATGCAAAAATTAGCTGGGCGTGGTGGTGCGTGCCTGTAATCCCAGCTACTTGGGAGGCTGAGGTAGGAACATCTCTTGAGCCCGGGAGACGGAGGTTGCAGTGAGCCGAGATCACGTCACTGCACTCCAGCCTAGGCGACAGACTGAGACTCCGTCTCCGAGAAAAAAAAAAAGTTGCTGAATTCACAGGTGCGTGGAGGCCTCACCTCGTCTGTGGGAAGCATGCTTGGCCGGCAGTGGACTGCAGCATAACCTACCCACCTGGCCCAGCAGAAAGAATTTATTTTTGCCTCCTGCCTAATTCCTTGAATGCGCAAAGAAAACGGAAGCAAGTTTTTTTTTTTTTTTTTTTTTTTAATTAAAAAACAGTCTTCAGACTCAGAAAAGGTTCGTTTACTTATCTTTGTTCTCTAGTATCCCGATGCTGTGACAAATGCCTCAAGGATCAAATGTCTGGGGCTGGGCATGGTGTTTCAATCAGTCCTTTGTAGAGTAGCTGACGCTTTAAGAGGGAAGAACAAATAGAAACAACAGGACAGAAGCTGGACATGTGGAGGCATCACGTTAAATCAGTGTTAGGTTATGAGAATATACATTTTCACTAAGGAAATATTTGCATCTATGCCACCAACCAATAGGAAAAAAGGAAAAAAGGAATTAGAAAAGATGTCTAATTATGACTGATCTGAACTTGCTGTGTCTTAATTTTTAAAGTACTTTTATTTTAAGTGCTTACTTAATCCTTACAACTCTTAAGTACTGCTATTATTCCCAGTTTACTGATGAGGAAAGAGGGCTCAACAAGTCCAGTAAATTGACTGTGGATATCCAGCTGGTAAATGAGAGTCAGGTTCAAATCCCAGACACTGATTTCAAAGCCCATTCTCTTAGCAACTTATGCCATAAATCATAATTAAGTCTGTGCATCCAAAGCTTCACAGTCATTCTTCCTTTTAAAATAAAAATATTTACCTCTTTCCCAACATTTCATTATTTTTTATTTCTGTGAATATTCATGTATATATGAATACATTACACTACTTTTAGAACACTTTAACGTTGTAATACCAATGTCTTCCAGGTGAAGATAATAATTTCACAGCACAATAGACATTTTCTTTGACTTGGAGCGTGTGGTTTTAATTGAACATTTTTTTCCTAGTTCTGCTCAAACCTCTATGGCTCTTGGTGCAAGGACGCCCTCTACAGGTTTTCCTAATCAAATACAAATTGAGAAATATTCATAAAATTTATTTTTTGGTGCAAGAAAAAGAGCGACTAAATTCTCTCCTAATTCAATTTCCTGAGTGAGGTCTTCTGCAACAGTTGAGTTTGGTGTTGATAACAATGGTAATCTGTCTTGCTATAAGGACATTTTTTTTCCAGAATAGTTGTTTTCTGTTTACTTCTCTCCAGCAGAGGGCACTTAGAAAAATTATATTTTATTAGAGATAGATAAAGAAAAATGCTATGTAAAAAATTTTGGATATAGCTCTTTTGGTTATTAAAGGGGAGGAAGGAACGTACATTGTGTTATACAACAGTCAGCTATTTTTAAAAGTAGCAGCATGGATTTTTTGTAGGGAGATCCATGTCTAAGAGATGAATCAGGGTTGACTCTCTTTTCTGTTGTTAAGGAACAGTTAATGTAGCTATTTCATTTATAATTAAGTTTTAAAATTTCTCTATCTAAACAATCGTGACAATATTTACTAGCACATGATTAAAAACGAAATAATGTGCTAGGCAATCAACTTCATTTTGTTTGAAAATTCTGCCACTTATTTTTCAGTTCATTATGCTTCCTTTCCTTGTGTGATTCCCCCTTATCAATTATGTGTGCAGGCAGCTTCGTTTATTTGGTCATTAACTCATTCACTTATTCGACAAAGATGTATTAAATACCTATTTTGTATAAAACACTGACCTGGATACTGTAGTACAAATGAAACATGATCATAGCCTTCAAACAGCAACAGAGCTACTAAAATAAGTAAGACAAGCATCTAAACAACCTTAATACAAGGCAGAATGTGGTGATTGTTGGCAAGGCAGAAAGACTGGAAATTCATAGAAGAAATCTTGTATCTAGAATTCTTTACATTTGTTCGTTCATCCATTCATTCAAAATCTGTTTATCCAGTGTCTGACATATGCCCTATATAAGCCTGGGGGATAGAAAGGTAAGTAAAAAGACAGCCCTGCTCACAAAGAACTCTCAGTCTAACAAGGGAGGTGTGTTGAGAATAACCAATAAAGAGGAATCAATGCCATAGTGGGAACATGCACAGGGTATTTTGGGACTCGAGGAAAGTCCCTAGAGGCAGACTGGGTTCTGGGAAGACTTTCTAGAGTAGAGCATACTTGAGTAGTCTTAAAGGTCAAAGGGAAATGGAGCATGCAAGGGAGAAGATAACACCCATGCATAGACAGTGGCAATAGTGAGAGCAAGAGATATGAGAAAGAATGGCACCATGCAGGATCTGCAGGTGCCAGCCTGTAGTATAATAAGCCTGAATGGGAGAGGGAGGGAGCAGCTGGGGATGAAGCCCAAAAGGTAGGTAGGACCTGGTTATGGAAGATTGTGCTGAGAACAATCCCAAATAATTTGTGTAGAGACACTGTCCTCAGAGAGGTGATGTGTAACTCCCCACTCCTGAAGTGTGGGATGTGCAGAGTGACTTCCTTTTATAGCGTGCAGTGTGGAAAGTGGAGAAAGTAACAAACCTGACAAACACTACTTCAACCAGGTGATCAAGATCATCAACGGTGATGAGTCATGTGAATATGTGTGCCCTTGATATGATGTGCTGAGAATGGTAATTTACTTCTGTGATCTTCCTCCTGAAAACCCAGAACTCCAGTCTAGTCACAGGAAAAATATCAGAAAAACTCAATTGAGAGATATTCTACAAAATACCTGATCAGTGATTAAAACTGTCAGTGATTAAAAAAAAAAAAAAAAAAGTAGTCTGAGAAACTTGTAACCAAGAGGAACCTAAAGATGCATGACTACCAAATGTAATGTGCTATCCTGGATATGATCCAGGAATAGAAAAAGGACATTGGGTAAAACTAAGGAAATGTAAATCAACTATTAATAACACTGTATCATTATTGGCTCATTAATTGTGACAAATGTACCATTCTAACGTAGGATGTTAATAACAGGAAAATTGGATGTGGGGATATATGGAAACTCTCTGAACTATCTTTGCCATTTTTGCTGTAAATCTAAAACTGTTCTAATATATAAAGCTTATTTTAAAAATTGAAGATCAAGACCTGAATGTGTTTTAAAAATCTTAGCTACCAACATTTGAAAATCAGAAGATTTTTAAATGAAGAATTTGATTTCTGGCTTCTCTTGAAAATATAGAGATCTGACAATATTCCCTTTTTACAAAGGGAGAATCAGATGGTGTGAGTAGTGGCTGCCATTCAAACAGGGCTAGCGTGCCCAGTTCTTACAGTTGCACTACTCTCCCATCCAGCATGCTTTGCTCTTTTACTTTTTCATCTAGGTTTCTGTAGGCTCCTGAGTTTGCCACACATATCCTGGAGGAGACATGGAGGGACAGGGAAGAAGAGGGTATCTGAGGAGGCTGAAGCCAGTGCTCATCTGGGAAGTGCAGTTGTGTGGGAACCAGGGCAAACACTGCTCTAGAGGTAAGTCTTGTCAGCGTATCAGCCATTCACTCACCCAGGCAAGTTGCCAGAACTATCTTTGTGACTGCAGGCATTGGGACTGGGGCATATCAGCTGCACCCTGAGCTGTGTCTTGAGAAGGGAGCAGATACCCCTGTACTACATTGCTGTGGAGGGATAGCTGCAAGATAGTAAACGAAGAGGTCAGGTTGCTGAGGATTATGCCTAATGCAGTCCAGTTTTTAAAAAGCAGACTCTCTACTTATATAACTATATATAATAATTATACATAACTATCTACCTATTCTATAATGTCTGAAAGTTTACATAACAAAATATTTCCAGTGGTTATCTATGGGAAGTAGGAACAGGGATGGGGAATTATTTTCCCTTTATGCACAAATATTTTCTGATTTGTAATAAAATGAGCAGATGCTTTTGTAATTAAAAACCATTTTTAAAAAGAGAAAAAGGTTGTTTTATGCCTGCTTCAGTCAGTTTCTCCTGAAGTAAGCAGCTGTCAACACCTAGATCAGCGCCTCTCGCTATGCGGCTTGCACACTTCACCACTTAAGAACTGCACGTCACAATACATGACAGCTCATTACTGAAATGCAGCAGACTGGAGCATTCCTCATCATCCTATGTGACATTCTTGCCCTTCTTTCTTCACATGATGGCATTGCCAAGCAACCTAGCATATCTTGTCTTCCAAAACCATATCCTTTATTTTCTATTCATCTATTCTGTTTGATCCTTATGACATTTAATGAAGATTTTTTTATGATAGGGAAGAAAGGGAAAACAATTTCATTGCCCAATAGTAGAGGAATGAGAAGGCAAATTAGAATACTTTCATAGGAAGGAGTACTATTGAATTAAAATTGATGTTCTGACATATATATTCAACCATGAATCTATCACCACAGTAAAGTAATAGACATTACCTATCATTCCCAAAACTTTAACATAATATACACCTTAAATATGTGCAGTTTATTTGATGTCAACTATATTTAATTAAACCTGTTTTAAAATATTTTAAAGATTTTTTAAAAATAGTGTTTCATCAGGGAGAAAAACTTAATTGGACTATATTAAAATTAATAACTTCTTATCAAAATAAAATATTGACAAGCCATAGAATGGGAGAAGATATGTGGATGTATGAGACTCTTTTATCCAGATCATATAATTTCTGCAAATCTACAAGAAAAAGGAGAGTCCAGTAGAAAAATGGTCAAAGGCTTGAACTATTTGCCTGAACTATCTTGATGACTGCAGGCATTGGGACTAGGGCATATCAGCTGCACCCTGAGCTGTCTTGGAGAAGGAAGGTAGCAGATGCCCTGTATTACATTGCTGTGGGGAAAGCAAAACCTTTGTTAAATGTGATAAGGATGGAACAGCATAGATGAACAGAAAATAATGGTGTTTCTTTAGGCACTTCACTAAAGAACATACCTAAATGCCAATTAAAACATTAAAAATGACAACTTCATTAGCCATCAGATAAATGTGAATTAAAACTACAGTGAGAAACTTCTTCAGACCCGTCAGAATGGTTAAAATGAAATAGAAAGAGTATATGAGGTTGGTGAGGTTATGAAGCAAACAAAACTTATGTACTGCTGGTAGGAATGTGAATTGGTACAACCATTTTGGAAAACTGAAAAGAGCTATTAAAGCTGAACCCAGCAATTATATCTTAAGTATAAGCCCAGCCAAAAAAGATATATGTGTCTATATATATATAGTCATCCAAAGACATATATAGGTGTGTGTGTGTGTGTGTGTGTGTATACATATATAGTCATCCAAAGACATGTTTTTATATATGTGTGTGTGTGTGTGTATGTATATGTATATAGTCATCCAAAGACATGTCCCTGTTTATAATAGCACTAAAATGGAAACAACCCAAATATCTATTGACAGTGGAATGGATAAAGAAATTATTACATATTTATAAATGGAATACTACATAGCAATAATAATAAAAAATTTTATTAGTTTTTTGCAATGAAAAGTAATGGTAAAAAGTGGCAATTACTTTTGCACCATCCTAATAATTACAACATTAATAAAGCATCATGTTAAGTTAAAAAAGCCAAAATGTATATACTTTGGCTTTAAATATGATTCCATATTTTAAAAATTCAAAAATAGGAGAAACTATGATATTAGAAATCAAGATAGTGATAAGCTTTGAAGAGTGGTAATGATTGAAAGGGATATAAAAGAGGCTCAGTGGTACTTGTAATGTTTTGTTTCTCGATTTGAATCTTGGCTATGTGAGAGTTTCTTTTGTGAAAATTCATTAAGTTGTCCACTTATGATTGACATACTTTTCTATATGCATGTTATATTTTAATAAAGCATTTATTAAAAATGAGAAAAAAATCATGAATGAGCCAGAAGAAAACATGGGCAAATGTACTTGTAAGTTTAGAATATGGAAGGCCTTTCTAAGGAAGATAAAAACTATTTTAAAAAGATACATAAATTTGTCCAAGCCCTGTAGCTCATGCCTATAATCCCAGAACTTCAAGAGGCTAAAGTGGGAGGATTGCTTGAGCTCAGGAGTTTGAGACTAGTCTGGGCAACATAGTGAGACCCCCATCTCTACAAAAAAGTTTTAAAAATAGCCAAGTGTGGTGGCACAGGTCTGTAGTCGTAGCTGCTTGGGAGCCTGAAGTAGGAGGATCTCTTGAGCCCAGGAGTTTAAGGCTGCAGTGAGCTATGAGCATGCCATTGCACTTCAGCCTGGGCAACAGAGCAGGACTATGTCTCAAAAAATGTATATATATATACACACACACACATATATATAAGCTTTTTCATGTGCTGTTGGATTTGGTTTGCCAGTATTAAGAATTTTCACATCAACGTTCATCATGGATATTGGTCTGAAATTTTCTTTTTCAGTTGTGTCTCTGTTAGGTTTTGGTATCAAGATGATGTTGGTCTCGTAAAATGAGTTAGAGAGGAGTCCCTCTTTTTGTATTGTTTGGAATAATTTCAGAAGGAATGGTACCAGCTCCTCTTTGTACTTCCGGTAGAATTCAGCTGTGAACCTGTCTGGTCCTGGACTTTTTTGGGTTGGTAGGCTATTATTTGCTGCCTCAACTTCAGACCTTGTTATTGGTCTATTGAAGGATTCAACTTCTTCCTGGTTTAGTCTTGGGAGGGTGTAAGTGTCCAGGAATTTATCCATTTCTTCTAGATTTACTGGATTATGTGTATAAGGTATTTGTAGTAATCTCTGATGGCAGATTGTGTTTCTGTTGAATCAGTGGTGACATCTTCTTTGTCATCTTTTATTGCATCTATTCGATTCTTCTCTCTTTGCTTTTTTGTTAGTCTGGCTAGCAGTCTACCTATTTTGTTCATCTTTTCAAAAAACCAAATCCTGGATTTATTGATTTTTTGAAGGGTTTTTTGTGTCTCTATCTCCTTCAGTTCTGCTCTGATCTTAGCTATTTCTTGTCTTCTGCTAGCTTTTGAATTTGTTTAATCTTGCTCCTCTAGTTCTTTTAATTGTGATGTTAGGGTGTCAATTTTAGATCTTTCCTTGCTTCTCATGGGGGCATTTAGTGCTATAAATATCCCTCTAGACACTGCTTTAAATGTGTCCCAGAGATTCTGGTATGTTGTGTCTTTGTTCTCATTGGTCTCAAAAAACATCTTTATTTCTGCCTTCATTTCATTACTTACCCAATAGTCGTTCAGGAGCAGGTTGTTCAGTTTCCATGTAGTTGTGCGGTTTTGAGTGAGTTTCTTAATCCTGAGTTCTAATTTGATTGTACTGTGGCTGAGAGACTGTTTGTTATGATTTCCATTGTTTTGCATTTGTTGAGGAGTGATTTACTTCCAAAAAGCTTATCTATCATGATCAAGTAGGCTTCATCCCTGGGATGCAAGGCTGGTTTAACATACACAAATCTGTAAATGTAATCCATCACATAACCAGAACCAAAGACAAAAACCACATGGTTATCTCAATAGATGCTGAGAAGGCCTTCGACAAATTCAACAGCCCTTTATGCTAAAAACTCTCAATAAACTAGGTATCAATGGAACTTATCTCAAAATAATAAAAGCGATTTATGACAAACCCACAGCCAATATAATACTGAATGGGCAAAAACTGGAAGCATTTCCTTTGAAAACCAGCACAAGACATAGGTACCCTCTCTCACCACTCCTATTCAACATAGTATTGGAAGTTCTGGCCAGAGCAATCAGGCAAGAAAAAGAAATAAAGGGTATTCAATTAGGAAAAGAGGAAGTCAGATTATCTCTATTTGCAGATTACATGATTGTATATTTACAAGACCCCATCATCTCAGCCCCAAATCTCCGTAAGCTGATAAGCAATTTCAGCAAAGTCTCAGGATATAAAATCAATGTGCAAAAATCACAAGCATTCCTATACACCAATAATAGACAGAGAGCCAAATCATGAGTGAATTCCCATTCACAACTGCTACAAAGAGAATAAAATACCTAGGAACACAACTAACAAGGGATGTGAAGGACCTCTTCAAGGAGAACTATAAACCACTGCTCAAGGAAATAAGAAAGGACACAAACAGATAGAAAAACATTCTATGCTCATGGTTAGGAAGAATCAATATCATGAAAATGGCCATACTGCCCAAAGTAGTTTATAGATTCAATGCTATCCCCATCAAGCTACCATTGACCTTCTTCACAGAACTAAAAAAAAATCTTAAACTTCATATGGAACCAAAAGAGAGCCTGCATAGCCAAGTCAATTCTAAGCAAAAAGAACAAAGCTGGAGGCATCACGCTACCTGACTTCACACTGTACTATAAGGCAACAGTAATCAAAACAGCATGATACTGGCACCAAAACAGAGATATAAACCAATGGAACAGAACAGAGGCCTCGGAGGCAACACCACACATCTACAACCACCCGATCTTTGACAAACCTGACAAAGACAAGCAATGGGGAAAGAATTCCCTATTTAATAAATGGTGTTGAGAAAACTGGTTAGCCATGTGCACAAAGCTGAAACTGAACCCCTTCCTTACACCTTATACAAAAATTAACTCCAGATGGATTAAAGATTTAGACATAAGACCTAACACCATAAAAACCCTAGAAGAAAACCTAGGCAATACCATTCAGGACATAGGCGTAGGCAAAGACTTCATGACAAACACCAAAAGCAATGGCAACAAAAGCTAAAATAGACAAATGGGATCTAATTAAACTTAAGGGCTTCTGCACAGCAAAAGAAACTATCATTAGAGGGAACCAGCAACCAACAGAATGGGAAAACATTTTTGCAATCTACCCATCTGACAAAGGGTTGATATCCAGAATCTACAAAGAACTTAAACAAATTTACAAGAAAAAAACAACCCCATCAAAAAGTGGGTGAAGGATATGAACAGACACTTTTTAAAAGAAGACATTTATGCAGCCGACAAACATGAAAAAATGCTCATCATCACTGGTCATTAGAGAAATGCAAATCAAAACCACATTGAGATATCATCTCATGCCAGTTAGAATAGCAATCATTAAAAAAATCTAGAGACAGCAGATGCTGGCGAGGATGTGGAGAAATAGAAATGCTTTTACACTGTTGGTGGGAGTATAAATTAGTTCAGTCATTGTGGTAAACAGTGTGGTGATTCTTCAAGGATCTAGAACTAGAAATACTATTTGACCCAGCAATCCCATTACTCTGTATATACACCAAAAGGATCATAAATTATTCAATTATAAAGACACATGCACATGTATATTCATTGTGGCACTGTTTACAATAGCAAAGACTTGGAACCAATCCAAAAGCCCATCAACGATAGACTGGATAAAGAAAAATGTGGCACGTATATACCATGGAATACTATGCAGCCATAAAAAAGGATGAGTTCATGTCCTTTGCAGGGACATGGATGAAGCTGGAAACTATCATTCTCAGCAAACTGACACAAGAACAGAAAACCAAACACTGCATGTTCTCACTCATAAGTGGTTGTTGAACAATGAGAACACATGGACACAGGGAAGGGAACATCACACAGCAGGGCCTATTGGAGCGTGGGAGAGCTAAGAGATGGATAGCAGGGGGTGGGGTCATTGGGGAGGGATAACATAGGAGAAATACCTAATGTAGATGACAAGGGGATGGATGCAGTAAACCACCATGGCATGTTTATACTTATGTAACAATCCTGCATGAGCTGCACATGTACCATGTACCCCAGAACTTAAAGCATTAAAAAAAAAAAAAAAAAAGATTAAAAAAAAAGCCTTGAGAGTAAACTAGGTAAGTTGAATCACAGATGTGTAACTGCCCCCTAGTGACAGAATGTTACAATACACTCTGAAAGCATTCCTGCATCATCCAAAAGATCTATATTAATTAAAAAGTTGGCAATGAAAAAAAATCCTTAATATAAGGCAATTCTTGCCAAATTTTTAAAAAACAGATGAACATAAAATAATTTTTTAAAAAGAGACAAATATTCCAATAAAAAATTGGCAAAGTTTCAGGTAATTCACACATACACACAACACTCAAATGAAAAACTATGGTCATGCAACATTTTTAAAAGATGTTTAACTTTAGTGGTAATCACAGAAATACAAATTAAAGCAATTACATATTCTTTTTGTTACCTTTCCTAAAAGTGAAGATGGAAATTATAACACTCATTATTGAGAGTATAAATTTGTGCAGAGAGCAAGATGGTAATTTGTATCAATATTTTACGTGGGGATATGCTTTTTTTTGAATTTTTTTTTATTTTTTATTCCTGAGACAGAATCTCCCTCTGTCGCCAGGCTGGAATGCAGTGGCTCGATCTTGTCTCACTGCAACCTCCGCCTCCAGAGTTCAAGCAATTCTTCTGCTTCAGTCGTATACTCTTTAACAAGAATTTTTTCTTCTGAAAACGTATGAGATAATTAGATATGCATAACATTTTTGTTCAAAACATATGAACAAAAATGTTATTGGGAAACTTTATAATACTAAAGAGTTAGAAACAATACTCTTGTTTAATACATCCATGTAACAAACTGCACATGTACCTCCTGAATCTAAATTTTTAAAAAAATTCTTATTTTTAAAAATCTTCAATATATGGATTTGCTTCATTTTAAAATTTAGCTTCAAAAGTAATTAATAGTAAGTTAGTAGTAGATAAAAAATGGTTTAAACTTTATTGTATACTTTAGATAAGGTCTCATCAGTCTTTTGCTAAGAATGAGTCTTTTTGTTATAGCTCTCTCAGTCCTGTGGGGACCTCAATGAGGAATGTTGTTTGACACTGCAAATCAAAGACTTGAGAATATTTTTGTAACACATTTTGACAAAAGAAATTAATTTTTTTAAAAAAGCTTTATTTATGAGGCATTATTAATATCAAGAAAGGAGAAATTGTCTTTCTATTTCCTAGGAATTAAGATTTAAACCATCAAAGATCATCACCAAGTCTAACTTGATTTAGCTCATAATAGAACAAACAACATATATACAAATTGCCTACCAACGTACTCTTATACCCTGAGCAGCATTGAAAAATTAGCCTGATAAGGAAGGAAGGAAGATAAGTAGGGTTTTATCAAGATCTGGGCAGATCTTTCACAAATGAAAGCTAACTGCAAGACCAAGCTGGATATTTCTTGGTTCATTTTAGGAAAGTAGATATTAATATTTTGTAGTTAGCTGATGAATGTTTTGACCAATGTGAGTTGTTAAGTTAGTCTCCCCTCCCTAATTTTTCTTCCAAATTATCCTGATCCAACTACAAATTATTTGGGTAATGTAGGCAAAATAAGAGGTTTGGTCTTGCCTTTTTTATGGCTGCATAGTATTCCACGGTATATATGTGCCACATTTTTCTTTATCCAGTCTATCGTTGATGGGCTTTTGGATTGGTTCCAAGTCTTTGCTATTGTAAACAGTGCCACAATGAATATACATGTGCATGTGTCTTTATAATTGAATAATTTATGATCCTTTTGGTGTATATATACCAGTAGAATCAGACAGACCTTCCAGGAGGATCTCATCCATCTACTCCTCCATTTTGACTACATCTTACTTCTCTAGTACCTTTGTTAATGGGACATATGCTTCATGATAAAGAACTGTAGTTCTGGATAAAAGCTTGATTACTGCATGTGATGGATTTTTAAAATTTGTATATTGAGTACTTGAGTATGTAAAAATAAAACTGATCTATATGTGATTTTAAATAAATTTTTAAAATTCGAAAAAGGAACAATGTTTATCAAAATTAAGTAAGCTAGACAATGAAATGCAATGTTGCAGGTTAAAATGGTGTCTAATTAAATTTGTTGACACAGAAAACAATAGATGTTGGTGTGAATGCATGAAAAAGGAATGCTTATACGTTGTTAGTGAGAATGTAAATTGGTATGACCTCTATGGAAAACAGTATGGAGATTTCTCAGAGAACTAAAAGTAAATCTACCATTTGATCCAGCAATCCCATTATTGGATATCTACCCGAAGGAAAAGAATTTTCTTTTTAAAATAGCTTTATTGCAGAATAATTGATATACAAAAAACTGCACATATTTAATGTGTACAATTTAAAATGTTTTGGCATATGCAAACACTTGCGATATTATCACCACAATCAAGTTAACAGACATATACGACACCTCTCGAAGTGTCCTTCTGTGCCTTTGTATTTGTTTTTGTTTTGTGTATGTATGTGTGTGGTGAGGACACTTAATATAATTGTTAAGATATACCCTCAACAAATTTAGAAGCATATGATCCTGTATAGGCACTATGTTGTATAGCAGATCTCTAGAACGTATTCATCTAGCATAACTGGAACTTTATACTCATTGAACAACTCCCCATTTTCCCCACCTCTCTGCCCTTGGAAACCACTCTTGTATTTTTGCTTCTGTGAGTTTGACTATTACAGATACCTCATATAAATGGAATCATACGGTATTTGTCCTTCTGTGAATGGGTTATTTTACTTGGTATAAATGTCTTCCATGTTTATTCATGTTATCACTAATGGTAGGATTTTCTTCCTTTTTAAGACTGAATAATATTCCACTGTATATATTAAATATATACAACATTTCTTTATCCGTTCATCTGTTGATGGGCACTTGTGTTTTTTCCATGTCTTGGCTATTATGAATAATGCTGCAAAGAACAAGGGAGTGCAGGTATCTTTTAAAAACAGCAATACAACAAACCCAGAAATCCTGTTTTCAACTATGTTAGATATATACCCAGAAGTGGAAGTGCTGAATCACATAATAGTTCTATTTTTAATTTTTTGAGGACCTTTCATACTGTTTTCCAGAATGGCTGTACCATTTTACATTCCCACCTACAGTGTACATGGTTTCCAATTTCTCCACTTCCCTGCAATATTTGTTATCTTTTGTGTGTATGTGTGTGTGTTTTAAAAATAATAGTCATTCTAAGAGGTGTGAGGTGATATCTCATTGTGGTTTTGATTTGCATTTCCTTGATAATTAATGATGTTGAACATCCTTTTATATACCTGTTGACCATTTGTATGTCTTCTTTGGAGAAATGTCTGTTCAAGTCCTTTGCTCATTTTTAAATTGAATTATTGGTATTTTTGTTACTGAGTTGAATGAGTTCCTTATGTGTTTTAGATATTAACCTCTGATCAGATTTATGATTTTCAAATATTTTCTCTCATTTCATAGGTTTTCTTTTTACTCTGTTGGTTGTTTCCTGCACTGTGCAGAAGATTTTTAATTTTATAAAATCCCACTTGTCTATTTTTAATTTTGTTGTCTGTGCTTTTGGGGTCAGATCTAAGAAATCATTACCAAGACTAACATAGAAAAAATTTTTTCTTACGTTTGTTTTTTTTTTTTTTTTTTTTTTAGAGGGAACCTTACTCTGTTGCCCAGGCTAGAGTACAGTGGTGTGATCTTGGCTCACTGCAACCTCAACCTCCTGGGTTCAAATGATTCTCCTGCCTCAGCCTCCTGAGTAGCTGAGATTACAGGTGCATGCCACCAGGCCTGGCTAATTTTTGTGTTTTTAGTTGAGACAGGGTTTCACCATGTTGGTCAGGCTGGTCTCCAACTCCTAACCTCGTGATCCACCCACCATGGCCTCCAAAAGTGCTGGGATTATAGGAGTAAGCTACTGTGCCCAGTCTTTTTCTTATGTTTTCTTCTAGGAGTTTTACAGTTTCTTGTCTTATGTTTAAGTCTGTTTTTTATGTTTTACAGTTTTAGGTTTCATATTTAAGTTTTGCATTTAATCCATTTTGAGTTGATGTTTGTGTATAACATAAAGTAAGAGTCCAATTTCATTTTTTTGCGTGTGGATATACAGTTTTGCCAACATCATTTGTTAAAGAGATTATCCTTTCTCCTTAGTGTATATTCTTGACATTTTGTTGAAGATCATTGGCAGTATAGGCATGGGTTTATTTCTGGGCTCTATATTAAGTTCCATTGGTCAATATGTCTGTCTTTATGTCAGTACCATACTGTTTTAATTACTGTAGCTTTATCATAAACTTTGTAATAAGAAAGTGTGATACCTCCAGCTTTGTTCTTCTCTCTCAAGATTTCTTTAACTATTCTGGGTTGCTTGTGGTTGCATATGAATTTTAGAATTTTAAAAAATTTTTGTAAAAAATGCCAGCAAGATTTGGATAGAAATAGCATTGCATCTGTAGATCACTTTGGGTAGTATGTACATTTTTAACAAGATTATGTCTTTTAATCTATGAACATGGGATGTCTTTTCAATTATTTGTGTCTGCTCTAATTTCTTTCATCAGTGTTTTATAGTTTTCAGTGCACAAGTCTTTTATCTCCTTTTTTAAGTTTATTCCTAAGTATTTTATTCCTTTTGACACTATTGTTAATGGGATTGTCTTCTTGATTTCCTTTTTGGGTGGTTTGTTATTAATGTATAGAAATGCACCTGACTTTTGTTTGCTGAATTTGTATCCTGCAACTTTGCTGCATTCATTTATTAGTTTCAAGAGATTTCTTTTTCATGTATGGTGTCTTTAGGGTTTTTATGTATAGGATTATGTCATCTGTAAACAGGGATAATTTTACTCCTTTTTTTCCCCAATTTGGATTCCTTTTATTTATTTATTTTTGCCTAATTGCTCTGGCTAGGACTTCTACATTAAATAAAAGTGGCAAAAGTGAGCATCCTTGCCATATTCCTGATTGTAGAGGAAAAGGTTTCAATTTATCATCCTTGTGTATGTTAGGATGTGGGCTTGTCATATATGGCCTTTACTATGTTGAAGTATATGCCTTCTATTCGTAGTTTGTTGCACATCTTTACAAAAGCATGTTGAATTTTATCAAATGTTTTTTCTACATCAACTGAGTTAATCATGCAATTGTTATCCTTCATTCTGTGTATGTGGTGTGTTACATGTATTGATTTGAATATGTTAAACCATCCTTGCATCCAGGGAAACAACTCATTTGATTATGGTGTATGCTCCTTTCAGTGTGCTATTAAATTTGGTTTGCTAGTATTTTGTTGAGGAGTTTTGCATCTATATTCTTCAGAAACATTAGCATGTAATTTTTTTCTTGTTATGTCTTTGACTTTGGAATCAAGAGAACACTGACTCCATAAAATAATTTTGGAAGTGTTCTCTTCAATTGTTTGGAGGGGTTTGAGAAGGATTGGCATAACCTTTTCTTTAAATGTTTGGGTGAATTCACTAGTGATGCCATCTGGTCCCAGGGTTTTCTTCACTGGAAGGTTTTTAATTATCTATTTAATCCTCTTACTCATTATTGGTCTCTTTAGATTTTCCAATCTTCATGATTCAAGTTTGGTAGGTTGTACGTATCTAGGAATTTATTCATTTCTTCTAGGTTATCTAATTTGTTGACACACCGAGATTAATTTTGAATAGTTAACTTACTTGAGATTTTCACTTGCTTCTTTGTCGTTTAATTGTATTATCTAAATCTTTTACATTCAACATGTAAAAAGAAGAAAAAGTAGTAAAACTATTTCACTTTTTTTGAAAATATTTAATTTTTTTCAGAGAGATGGAATCAAAATTTCTTGTCTTCCCACAAATGATGATTGTTTTGGAGTCTGCTATAGCATTATTAAAGGTCAGCTATCAATATATTTGATAAAGGCAAGTCTTACAAAGACCTCTCTCATTTTTCCAAGAATACCAAGAAACTGAATCCTCTCTGGATCCTTGTTTACAACTTATTATAGTCTACAGAATTTCACCTTCTCTTTAGGCTCTTAGCACCATTTGGGAGTCAATGTAGAGTCATGGAAAGAATATAAACTGTGGAATCAAGACTTCTTCAACTTCCCCTCTCACCTCCTAACCTCCAATTGATTATGTATTTGAGGACTCCTTATTCGATTAGCTACTTCAGCTCAGATTCCGTTTAAGGAATACTTCTGGCTTCAAAATATCCTGAAATATAATATACGCTTCATGAGTGTCTGTTAAATATATATTGAGAGAGTTAACACAGTGTTTGGCTGGTTCCCTCTTGAAAGTTACTAGTTTCTTTCAAATTACTATAGGCAGTCTATGAAAATTTACTCTTAACTCAGGCCTTTCTAATAATATAAACACCTGCAATATTTATCACTCATTTGTATGGACCCACATAACTTATTCCCAAGAGGCATTTGCTCTGCCTTTTGGAGATTGCAGTAGAAAGTTTTGCATATTGCAAACAGAAAGGCATTTGCTCTGCCTTTAGGATAGATAATGGGGGCACAGGTCTAGTTCATCAACCTTAGCAGCACCAACTAGAATCTCAAAGGAAGGAATGTAACTCTAAAAACCCTTTCCAGATGCTAAAAGAAAAATATTCATAATTAAAAACTTTTACCAAAGACCTTATATATCATGGAATTTACCTTATTGATTACTGACAATCCCACTTGATCATGTTGTACGTGTCTTTCAACGTGCTATCAAAATCAGTTTGCTAGTATTTTGTTTAGGATTTTTGCATTTATATTCTTCAGGTATATTGGTCTGTAATTTTTTTTTAAATAAGAGTTGAGTTCTGCCAGATAGGGTGGCTCATGCCTGTAATCCCAGCACTTTGGAAGGCCGAGGCAGGTGTATCACCTGAGGTTGGGAGTTCAAGACCAGCCTGACCAACATGGAAAAACCCCATCTCTACTAAAAATACAAAATTATCTGGGCATGGTGGCACATGCCTGTAATCGAAGCTACTTGGGAACCTGAGGCAGGAGAATTGCTTAATCCCAGGTACTTGGGAGGCTGAGGCAGCAGAATTGCTTGAACTCAGAAGGTGGAGGTTGTGGTGAGCTGAGATCATGCCATTGCACTCCAGCCTGGGCAACAAGAGCGAAACTCCATCTCAAAAAAAAAAAAAAAAAAAAAAAGAGTTGAATTCTTGTGTCTTGCACTCATTCTTGAGAATACTTAAGACCTGAACATGATACATTTCCTTTCCGTGTATGGGAAATCAAACAATACCAGATTGTGTGACTGGCTTTATTCCGATGAATGCTGAAGAGCATTTGTGCCAGTAGTAACCTTCTTCTTAGAAAATATGTAATTATAGAATTTTAAAAGGAGATCTTCAACATTTCAAGGGAGATCAGCTAATTATAAAAGGAAGACCTAATGAAGGGATAATACCTTGGCAGAGTTAACACTAAAAAGTTAGTTTTGTGCAGACAAATCTAGTCTTATCAACTTCCAAGGTGATCAGGACCTCAGATTGTTTCAGGCTAAAAAATACTCAAAACAGAACTGGCATAAACAAAAATGATTATTCATTAATCTCTATTTTGTGTCTTTATGTGTGGTCAGTCAGGCGCAGTCACAAGATGAGATGCAAGAGAAGCTCAGGAAAACAAAGTTTGTTGTACTCACGGGTCCCAGAAACAGGAGGAGGCTCAGCAAACCACACAAGGCCACATGTGAGGCAGAGCCTTGGCTATGGCCTTTATTGGAGTTTCCATGGAAGAGGCAGGGGAGGACAAACAGCCTAGGATTGGTTGTTTGAATAATTTCAGGAGGCTCCAAACTTTAAGGATAGTCCCTAGCTGCCTGGTACCTGGCCCTGGAATGATTAAAGCAAAAGAATATTGCTTCCTAGGATGTAAGGGTAATAAACAGGAGGTATGACTCTGAACTGGTTAGTTTGCATATCAGAGGTATATTCTTTTTGCTATTTCTAAGAATTGGCTTGGCTCCAGAAGGAGCGGTCTCCCTCCAGCAAGAAAGATTTTTAAGCTATCAAAGCATTGCAATTTACAGAAAATAAACACATATAAGCAATGCAATATCCAATATGGAAGTCTATCTCCAGAGGCTAGAGCACAAAAGTAGCACTTCAAGATATTCCTTTCCTAGTGTGAACTTATCTGAGAAATTCAACTGGTAATCAGAAGATTGACGAACATTGATCCAGGATGATCATCCAGCATGAGGTTACTAGATGGCAAAAGAGATACTTCATCTTGGCCAGTGTGTCTCAACTGTATCCTGCCAGGAAGCATTTTAGAAATTTTTTGGTTGTTGAGCCTGGAGACTACTTTGGGATCTTACAGCTATAAGCCAGGGATGGTAGATATCCTGCTATGCTTGAGATAGGACCACACTGGAATTGTCCCAAGTCTACACATCTTCTCATTGCCCCAGCAGAGATTTACATAGATGAAAACACCTATTCATACTTATCCAAACCCTAGAAACCTAGCTGCATTTTATATTTAAAAAAACACAATTTTTTTTTTTTTTTTGAGAGAGTCTTGCTGCAACACCCAGGCTAGAGTGCAATGGTGTGATCTCACTGCAACTTTCACCTCCTGCTTTCAAGAAATTCTCTGCTTCAGCCTCCCGAGAAGCTGGGATTACAGGCATATGCACTAAATTTTCCAGAACTACAACTCTTGTGATAAGATTCTCTGAAAAGTACACTGCCATGTGTGTACCTATGCAACAATCTTGCATGTTCTTCACATGTACCCCAAAACCTAAAATGCAATAAAATAAAATAAAATTTAAAAAAAGAAGAAGGGAAAAAAAGATACACTGCCAGTAAAAAAAAAAAAAAAAAAAAAAAAAAAAAAAAAAAAATTCTCTGAAAAGTAAGAAAGTAAAATTCTACTTGATTTTGTTCTGATCCTTACCAAGAATTGTTCATATTTTAGAAAATTACATCATCCTACCTCTGGTTTTTTTCTTTTTATTTTCCTGTATTTTTTAATGCAGAACAGCTTTTGATCTTGTTACTTCCCTTAAAACGAAAACTTTTTTTAATCAAAGTAGATATAAGCATCTCATTACTTCACTTGTGCTCAAAACTTGTCATTGTGAATACATGATTTTATTAATTACTTTTTTGCTTCTTTTATTTATGTTAGAGTAGTATATTGATTTTTTTGAAATTATATTTGTCAAAGTAGATAGTATTATTTATGGATTCTATTTGAAGATTATAAAACGATAACAGCAGAATATCTGTTATAAAAAGGCAGCTTTGGCTTATCCTGTAAAGGCTATACGCTCTATTATTCCATTTATGTGACATTCTAGAAAATCAACAGAATGGGGAACACATTTAATTGTTATCAGGGACTAAGGGTTTGAGGGAGGATTTGATTACATAGGAGTACAATGAAGGAATTTTTTTGGGGGGTTCAATGTTAACTGCTGTGAATATTGACTATTGTGGTAATTTCATGACTACTTGCAGTTGTCAAACATTATAGACATAAACACCAAAAAGGGGAGTTTTACTGTATATAAATTTTAAAATAAATTTAAATAATTTTAAAGCTGGAGGACAAACACAAATAAATTCTGGAAAATGAAACAACCAAAATGGTGGCATTCAGTCTCATGTTAAGAACCACTGAACTAGGCCTTTGAAACCCATGATGACATTCCTGCCTCCAGAAACAGTTCACATCTCTAGTGAATGAACTACTTATTCCAGTCAGGGGCAATTTCATTCTCCTGTGACTAGTGTCAGCTATGTAGAGAAAAAAAAATCTTTTTATTGAATTCATAGTAATGAATGAACTATATTTCAACCAAAGCCAGCAACATATTGGCAGTTAGAATGAAAACTTAGTTTACTTAATAATTCTAATGATCTTTTTACTGTGCTATACTGCCTCACTGGTTTTGTGCTAATGTGAAAGAATACTGTGAATTCTTAAGTTTTTCCATTCATTGCTGGCATTACACCTCTAAAGTAAAATAAAATAAAATAAAATACCACTACTCACATTATAGTGCCACCTGAGTTTACTAAGAAAGCAGGAAAAAAAGCGATTTTCTTAATAACATTAGCATTCACATTCCTAGAGAAAAGTGTACTGTAATGTCATTTCTCTTGACACAAAATACAAGTCTCTGGTGTTTTTATAAGGTGTTTACAATAGGTCAGTGTTTTGGCTAGGGTGTTAAATGCTTTTTGCCATTTATGGTATATTCTGTAGCCTTCTAAAACTGTTTTGGGAAATTTTAACATGAAGAAATATTTAGTTCACTTATTGCAGGCAATTAAAATAGTTAAGGGAGGAACATTAGCTAATAAAATGTCTTAATTTGGATAATATCCAAATAATAGGTGTCAAAATGATGAATTAATAGCTCTTTAAATTGACTTGCCAAACAACTATTCAACCAATTAAGCCTTATGAGTAAGAAGCAAGAATATAACATTCAGATGACTATTAATTGGCACCTATGCTAAAAACCTGTAATTCAAATTCAGTATGTTTGGCTTTCTAAAAGAAGAACCAAATAAATGTTGGTTTAATAGATTTGCTTCATGGCAATTGACATTGGAATTGAGTGTGAATTCAAATAATTTAGAAATAATAAACAAAATGTACTTTTATGTATTGTAAACTGAAACTTGGATTGGAAGGCAGGATGAGAGTTCTTTGTGTCCACATTGCACTTTGCACTATCTGTGGCACATAGTCAGCCTTCAAGAGGTATTCCTACTTCAGCTACTCATGACTGAGTTTGCAATTATCCTGTCCACCATCAATTTAAAATCGGTAGTTTCCATGATTTATCTAACAGGGGAGTGAGTGGGGTAGAAGTATAGATGAAATAAGACTGTCCATGAATATTCAATTAAGATAAATATAAGCTGAAATTTCTCCTGCTAGCTATGATGGAGTAACTGGAACTGGACTTGTCCTCCTATTGCAAACAACTAGAAAGTTGGAGTCTCTGAGGGGACCAAAAGTGGGGAGGCTGAGGTAACTGGAATTTGTAGAGCAAAAAACTTAGAGAATAGAGCTATGGAAGGAAGGAAGGAAGGAAGGAGGGAGGGAAGGAGGAAGGAGAGACCAGCAGAAAAGGAAGAGAGAAAGAAAGAGAGAAGAAAGAAAAGAAAGAAAGAAAGAGAAAGAAAGGAAGGAAAGAAGGAAGGGAAAGCAAGGGAAGGAGGCAGGAAGGAGGGAGGAAGGAAAGAAGAAAAAAGAGAAAGAATAAAAGGAATGGAGAAGAAAGGAAGGGAAGAAGGAAAGCAAGAAAAGAAAAAGGAAGGAAGAAAGGAGGAAGGAAGGAAGAAAGGAAGACAGGAAAGAAGGAAGGGAGGAAGGAAGGAAGAGAAGAGGGGAGAAAGGAAGGAAGACAGGAAAGAAGGAAGATAGGAAGGGAGAAGGAAGGCAGAGAAGAGGGGAGAAAGGAAGGAAGACAGGAAAGAAGGAAGATAGGAAGGGGGAAGGAAGGAAGGAAGAAATTCTACATTCAATGGTAATATTCTTCAATAAATTCACATGAAATTTTAAAATTTCAAACAGACATTGAAAAAATGTGTCACCGAAAGACCTGCATTTCAAGAAATACAAAAGGAAGTCTCAGCCTGAAGGAAAACCAGAGAGAAATCAGAAGTGCTAAATATGTAGATTAAATATAAAATAATATTTTCTCTTTTAAAAATTTCCTTGAAAAAGAATTGACTCTTTAAAGCAAAGATAGTAACAATGTAAAGTTTATAATACATAAAAGTAAAGGTTATAAAAACAGCACAAAGAATGAGAGGGTGGAAATAGAAATATCTACTGTAAGCTTATTATATGTGAAGTGGTACGATATTATTTTAAGGTGAATGTGTTAAGTTAAAGATGAATATTATAAATCCTAGAAAAAGCCAGGCGTGGTGTCCCACACTTGTAATCCAAGGATTTTGAGAGGGCAAGGCAGGTGGATCACCTCAGGTCAGGAGTTCAAGACCAGCCTCGCCAACATGGTAAACCCCATCTCTGCTAAAAATACAAAAAATTAGCCAGGCATGGTGGCACACACCTGTAATCCCACCTACTTGGGAGGCTGAGGCAGGAGAATTGTTTGAACCTGGGAGGCGGAGGTTGCAGTGAGCCAAGATTGTTCCATTACACTCCAGCCTGGGCAACAAAGTGAAACTCCATTAAAAAAAAAAAATCCTAGATAAAGCACCAAATAAATAAATAAATAAAACAAAAAGGTGTAGCCAATAAGCTACTCTTAAAGATTAAATGGAATACTAAAACATAGTCAATTAGTCTAAAACAAGGAAAAAAGGAACATAGAGCAGACGTGGCAAACAGAAAAAAATAGCCAAATGATAGATTTAAAGGTAACCATGTTATTAATTATAGGAACTATAAATGTTCAAACACCTCCATTTAAAAAGCAGAGATTGTCAGGATTGTTAAAAGGAAGACGCAATGATGCTGTCTACAAATATATATATATTTTAAATATGAAGACTCACATAGGTTAAAAGTAAAGGAATAGAAAAAACATATACCAAGAAAATACTATTTATAAGAAAACTGGAGTGGATTTCTTAATGTCAGACAAAATCAGCTTTGGGAGTATGAATGCTGGTAGAGAAATTGTTGAAGCTGGGTGACTGATAAAGAACAGTTCACAACACTATTCTATCTACTTTTGTTTATTGTTGAGATTTTTCATAATAAAACAATAAAATTGAGGAGTGACAAATGTGTTAAGACAAGCAAAAAATGTGCGCGCACATGTGTGTGTTTACACTGAATATACTCATCACTTATTTTGGTTACCTATTTTGAAACAAAAATAGCTTTACTGTTTTTCCATTAGCAGGCTTATATTACAGAGGTCTACTCTTTTCTTCTTTTATTACTCTAATTTCTCTTATAATGATTATAATACACACATTTTTAAAATAATGATACCTAGGGATATTAAAAAGGTTAATAATTCTCCTGGTGAGTATGAGTATTAAGTTCTGGAAAATGGTGGTAGATTTCAGTTTTAAAGAGTTCCCAGAATTACTGTATATTAAAACACTGTTTGAAACTCTTATTTTATAGCTATTTTTTTCAAATACTCCAGAACAGAAAAGAATGCTTTTTGTTATTAACAGAATGTTTTCCTTGTTTTGCAAAAAAAGAGAAGCAATGTGATAAAAAGGTATTTAATTTACATGACAAAAATCACTTCACAAGAGACATACTATAAATAACATTTAGCCCAGTATTCAATAGATTTTATCATTTAACTTCCTTTCTCCCTATTATTTATTATTCTTACAAGAATTTCATGCAGTTTATCACAGATAGGTATTATTTCATTTTCAATCTCAGCAAGGTTTTGTAGATAATCACCTAAGCTATTCTCATATTCAGAAGTCAGAAACAAAATATGTTTATGCATTTTCTTTTCTAATTTACCAGGTATCACTCAAATTTCCATCAGAAACTGAAAGATAATACAATTTTACCAAATATACTGCCTTAAACACACAGCATTTTTTGTTACTCAGTAATTTTAACATTGTAAATTTTTATGAAACCATAAAGTCCTTTCATATAGTAATTCATTAACATTTATTTAGCAAATATCAAGTGCCAACCACTTTTCGTGAGCAGAAACACAGCTTTATTCGTTTTAATTTATTCCCTAATTTGTTTTGACAAGGATTTTAAAAGTGTTTTAAAAGATACGTTGGATATAACTAGATTGCATACATTTTCCAGCCAGGGATCATCTTACTGTCTAAGTCAGAACATATCATTGCATGCCTCTGCTCCAATTTTTCCAAGAGCTTTCTTTCCCTCTCAGGAAAGAGCCTGTCAGTTGCTGATATTGCTCACATCCGTGGTTCTCAATCCTGGCGGCATGTTAGAATTACCTAGGGTCCTTTTAAAACCTACCCAAGTTTAGGTTCTATTTCAACCCAGTGAAGTCAGGATTGGTTGCATCAAGTTGGGGCTCTCCAGGAAATTCCAATGTGCACTCAGGGTTCAGAACATCTCTGTACCCATCAAGCTTTACCCAATGCATATAATCTTCCCCCATCCCTCCATTCTCCAAAACCTCTTCTCCTACAACTTTCCCCACAAACCATTTCTCTCAAGCCACACTAGCTCCTCAAGGATATTCCAACACACTGGGCATACTCCCAGATCATGGCCTTCGCCTCAACTAATCCCTCTACCTGCAGTTCTTGCAATCACAAGTCTTGCTCCTTCACTTCTTTCAGGTCTTTGCTCAAATTCATCTTTGCATTGAGGGTTCCCTATGTCTGCTTTTTAAACCATACCCTCCTTCCACCATGCTCTGATACTCCCTAATCTCCCTTTTCTGCTTTATTTTGATTGGCAGCACTTTTCACCCTTTGATTTATTATGCCTTTTATTTATGCATTTGTTTATTATTTCTCTCTATGTGTCTGTGATCGCCACATCTTCCCACTCCCCAAAACTAAGTGCTCTAAGCAGGGCTTTGTCTGTTCCATTCATGACTATATTCTCAGAACCTAGGACAGTGCCTGACACTTATTTGATGCACAATGCCTATTTGTCGAATTAAGAGCAAATAAAACAACACCTTATATAGGAAAATGGCATGAACCATCTCACAGTAATCCTTACCACAACACTAGGAAGTAGATACTTGTGATTTTTTTCTCAGTCTCTGTCCTTCTCAGGCCACCTTCCTTTAATATAGAAGAGATACTTTTCTGGACCACCACACATTTTGGGCTCACTCCCATCTGCAATTCCTAATCTATTGTTATTCTCATATGATGCTCTTGGCTTCACACAAGCATCAGGAGGAAGTGAATGTGGGGTAGACCACACATTCAGGCTTGCATTCCCCACTCACCCCTTACATATTAGTACAGATATATCACACTTCAGTGAAGTCTTGGGGAAGAAGAGAAAGATGTTTATGTTAAGGAAGTGCAAAAGTAGACTTGAATATTAGACTTCCTTTTCCTAAAAGTTCCATATTGGTTCACCTTGATTCAAACTGGCTTTCTTTCCACACAGACTCCAGGCTTCAGCCATGGTCATTTACCTCTTGTTTCTTCTCCTCTCTCTCCCGTGTTCTCCCTCATCCCTAATTTCTATTTATTTTTTCATTAAGTACACTTTAGCCATCTCTTTAGTTAAAATTTCTTCTTCTAATACATACTCTTAGGCCCTACTTGCACTTACAACTCTTTCTTAAGCTCATTTCCTAAATAAAAATAGCTCTCTTCTACCTTAAGAAGAACTATGTTGCCAACCATAGAAATAATTTTTCTCTGTTAAGAAATAGTTACATAGGACAAGTGTGGTGGCTCACGCCTGTAATCCCAGCACTTTGGGAGGCAGACGTGGGCAGATCACGAGGTTAGGAGTTTGAGACCAGCCTGACCAACATGGTGAAACCCGTCTCTACTAAAAATACAAAAATTAGCTGGGCATGGTGGCACGTGCATGTAATCCCAGCTACTTAGGAGGCTGAGGCAGGAGAATTGCTTGAACCTGGGAGGCAGAGGTTGCAGTGAGCTGAGATTGTGCCACTGCACTCCGGCCTGGGTGACACAGCGAGACTCCATCTCAAAAAAAAAAAAAAGTTACATAAAGGTTGGGTGCAGTGGCTCATGCCTGCAATCCTCACATTTTGGGAGACCAAGGTAGGAGGATCACTTGAGCCTAGGAGTTCAAAACCTGCCCGAACAATATAACAAGACCCCATTGCTAAAAAACACCACCTCTTAAAATAATTAGCCAGGCATAGTGGTGTGTGCCTGTAGTCCTAGCTTCTGAGGAGGCTGAGGCAGGAGGATCACTTGGGCCCAAGAGTTCAAAGCTACAGTGCATGATAGTGGCCCTGCACTCCAGCCTGGGTAACAAAGCAAGACCCTGTCTTTATTTTGTTAAATGATATACAAAGAAGGGAAAGAAAGAGGTTAAGTGACTTCCCTAAGGTAAAATATCTAGTAATTAGAATTCAAATCTAGATGGTCTGTGATACCTATATTTCTTAATTTGTTGATGATTTTTAAAAAAGCTCTGGGTTAGGTAGACCTTAGCATTGCCATTTTACAGAAAAAGATACCAGCTTATCATGTTCAGCTTTGTTTATAAATAAAAAGACACTGGTCTTTTCATTCTCACACTGTAACAGAAGCTGAAATACCTTATGTTGAAAAATTGTAGGCTTGGTTTATATAACAAATATAACTGTAATGCTCTATTTTGAGAAACTATAAATTTAGGGAGATATATAATTATAGCCAACAATTTATAGCGTTTTCCAGGTAACAGGCACTCTTCTAAGCATTCTACATGTGTTAGAGTACATAACTGATATAACCTCTATGACAACCCCTTGAGGTGGGAATTATTATTATTATTATTATCCTCACTTTGTAGTCACACAGCTAGTAAATGATAGAGCTGAGATTTTAAACCAGGTAGTTTGACTCCAGAGTATGTGCTCTTAATCACTCTGTAATATGAAGAAACCACTCCTACTTTAAATTCTGACCCTGCCCACACATTTGAGGATTTACTATATGCCAGACTATTCTAAGTGCTTTACATATTGTATTAATCTATTTAGTCTGCTATTACAAAATACCTGAGACTGGGTAATTTATAAAGAACAGAAATTTACTTCCCACAGTTTTAGAGGCTGGGAACTTCTTAAGGTCAAGATGCCAGAAGATTTAGTGTGTGGCAAGGGCTGCTCTCTGCTTCCAAGATGGTACCTTGAACACTATGTCTTATGGTAGAGAACAAAAAGGGTGAAAGGGAGCTAGCTAGTTCTTTTGGGCCCTTTCATAAAGGCACTAATTCATTCATGAAGGCAGAGCCATCAGGACCTAATCACCTCCTAAAAGCCCCAGCACTTAATACTATCACACTGGCAATTCAGTTTCAACACATGAATTTTAAGGGGCATTAAGACATATGTCGTGTGTCATTTAATTCTTACAAACTCCTGATGAGGTAGGTATTATCACCCACATTTTATAAATATGGAAAGTAAGGCTCACACAGCTAAATTACTCATACGCACTAATGGAGCAAATAGATGGTAGAGCCAACACTTGAATCCATGTCTTACTATATTATAATATATTCTCTTTTCAGAATATATAGTGCATATAGAAACATACACATACAAATACATACAAAATACATGGAATCCAACTTATCAGTGAACTTACATGTTAAAAAAGAAATGTGAACTTTTGATTTTATTTTCAGTTTTAAAAAATACAATAAAAATGATTAGAACCATGTTTTTCTCTCAACTTAAGGGAAAAGATGGTGTCCTATTTTTTGTATCTCAACACTAAGCACAGTGCTGGTGAATGAAAGAGCAAATATTCATTCCCATGAATAGGGATTTACTTCTTAAATCCTTAATTTTGGATATGATGGACTCCTAAAGGTGGGGTTTGTGCTTTAAGTGTGATAGATAATAGAAGTTATCATATATGCAGGAGAGATAGTGTGATATTTGGAAGGTATTTATCTTCACAAATAAATTAGCTGTAGACATTTGGCTAAATGAGAGCTAGTCGAATAATATGTCTGAAATAAAATACCTATTAATATGGGGAATTTGGCTAAATAAACTGCTTTTTGGGCTGTGGAGAAAATAATTATAGTCAACATGAGAGTTTAAGATTGTGTGTATTTTTTTTTTTTTTTTTTTTGAGACGGAGTTTCGCTCTTGTTACCCAGACTGGAGTGCAATGGCGCGATCTCGGCTCACCGCAACCTCCGCCTCCTGGGTTCAGGCAATTCTCCTGCCTTAGCCTCCTGAGTAGCTGGGATTACAGGCACGCACCACCGTGCCCAGCTAATTTTTTGTACCTTTAGTAGAGACGGGGTTTCACCATGTTGACCAGGATGGTCTCGATCTCTTGACCTCGTGATCCACCCGCCTCGGCCTCCCAAAGTGCTGGGATTACAGGCGTGAGCCACCGCGCCCGGCCGATTGTGTGTATTTTTAAAAAGAAAACGGATAATAAAAGTGTCCTGAACACAGGGTAATGTCAACCTGGAAAGAGTGCTTGGAAAAAATCACCTGATGGAGAGTAAGAGCAGTGCTTCTATGTAGGTTTCTGCAAGGAACCGTCCTGGGCAGAAGACTAGAATGGGATGGTAGGAGCTGTGGTCCCCAAATATGTCCTAATCTGAAACCTGTGGATATGTGACTTTATATGGCAAAACGGTCTTTGCAGATGTGATTAAGTTAAGGATATTGATGGTGAGATTATCCTTGTGCATCCAATATCATATCAAACGTCCTTGTAACTGGAAAACGGCAGCAGGAGAATCAGAGCTAGAGAAGGAGATGTGACATCAGAAGCAGAGATTGAGATGATGAGGTTTAAAGATAAAGGAAAAGATCACAAGCCAGGGAATGCAGAGAGCCTCTAGAAGCTGGAAAAGGCAAGGAAACAGTTTCTCCTCTAGAGCCTCCACATGAAGTGCAGTCCTGCCTGTGCTTTAATTGTGAGACCTGTTCAATTGTGAGACCCGTTTTGGACTTCTGAGTTCCAGAATCATAAAACAATAAATGTATTATTTTAAGACACCAATTGTGTGGCAGTTTGTTACAAGAACAATAGGAAACTAATACAGAAGCCAAGTTATCAATCATCATCACAGTCCAAAGAAGCAGTTTTTAAAGAGGACAAGGCTGAGCAAGCAATATAATATATCACAAAGAATAAGATTAATAAATGTGACTAGGGAAAATTTCCATATATACAAAATAAAAGACAAATGGCATACTTAGAAAAATGCCTGCAATAAATATGGCAGAAAAGAAATACCATTATTATTGATAAAGAGCTTTTCCAAATTAAAAAAAATAATAGCATCCCTATGGCAAAGTAAGCAAAGGACATCAATATATAATACCCAGGAAGAGTGCAAATGGCAGTAAGTATATGCTTAAAAATTAATCTCATTTCAGATGAAGAAATGAAAATTGAAACAAGACTGAGATACCATTTTTAATTTACAAAACTGGAGCAGGCTTTAAAAAAAATCATATTTAAAGTTAACAAGAATTCCAATAGTAGTCTTAGCCACTGCTGATAAAAGTGTTTAGTCATGAGCTCTTTTTTGAAAAACTATTTACTAATATGTATTCAAAGGTTTTAAAATATTTCCATTGTTTGATCCAGCAATTCTACATTTAGGGACTGGGTTGGTAATTCTTTTGCCCCATACAGTCTCTATTCCACCTCCTCTTTGTTCTACTTTATGTGTTGTATGGATTAGATTCATGGACTTCCTTTCTCTATAGCTTCTAGTACGGTTTAGCCAATAAAGGCATTAAAGGAGCTCAGAGGGAAGAAAGGAGATTTGGGGTTATTTATTCCCCAGAACTGCTCCCTTCTTGCAGCCATAGTTTTGTGAGTGGCATCATTCCTCTAAGTCAGTCTTTCTTAAACTTGAGTGCATCAGAATCATCTTGGGGCTTTTTTTTCTGATTCAGTAGGATGGAGACAGGGTCCAGAAATTTGCATTTTCAACAGGTTCCAGATGTTTCTGATGCTGCTGATCACAGCATTACGTTTGGAGAAGCAGAGCATTAAAGCGACAGTTCCCCTGAGGCAGTCTCTATTCCTCAGCTGAGACTTTATGTGGGTTCCAGTGATCCTATAGCCTCCACTTTCTCCTTCAGATCTAGGTGCAGGTAAGGGCTTCTTTGACAATCCCTAAGTGTTTCACCACTCCTTGTTGATTCCCTTACAATCCCGTCCACACCTCTTATAATCAGTCTCTTCATTAAATTACCTTGAATTGAACACTTTGAACGTGTGCCATCAGTTTCCTGCTAAAATCTTGGCTGATGTAGAAATTTGTCCTGGGGAAATAATCAAAGATGAAGACACAGACTTATGGTAAGGATATCTTTTTGCAGCATAATTTGCAATAACAAAGACATTAGAAACAAGGTATATATTCAACAACAGGGGAAACTTAGAATATTATGCACCTATGAATGACTAACTACATAACTATACTGACTAACCTGGGGAGTACTCAAGATAAAATGTTTAAATAAGAATAAGATATAAAACTATACTTAGAGAACATTTGCAATTTTGTAATTATGTGTGGATATGCTTGTCTAAAGTTCAAACCGAGGTGAAATTGAAAAGAGTGTAGTTTATGTGACAATGACTACATGCACAGTTTATTAGAGGAGGATTTTCTTTGCTGGTATATTTGTTTCTTTCTGATTGTTTTGAACCAAAAGTGTAATTCCAACTTAGTTTTTTTTTCTCCTTTATTTCCTGTTGGTCTCAGTATGAATACCACATTTTATATAAAATATAAATATACTTGAATAGAAAAGAGTCAGAATTCTATTCTAGCAATGGAATTAATTCCTTATGTCACAACCATTTTCTATACCACCCCTTTTTAATACATGGATTCAGACAAATGTAATCCACAAATATTTACTGAGAGCTTGCCCTCAAAAAATTGACACTCTAGGAGGAAACATAAAACACAAGGATGCAATCTGGGACAGTAGAAAAAACACAACTTGGAATGAAAACTGAGTTGGAGTTGGAGTCTGGGCTATGTCATAATCACAATTAAGCAGTTCATAAAATCTTTTGCAGAGGATATAGTAGAATGTAAATTATAAAGCTCAATTATGTATCAAGGAATCATGAAAAGCTTTTTCACTAGAGTCTAAATTCTCTGTGGCATGGATAATAGCAGGTAAATGTTTACTAAGTCAGAGTTAACATTAGTCTGTCCTTTTAATTCTTCTCCAGTTCAGAACAGACATACACATTGTTCTCACTGCATAGGCATAATTACAAAAGTTTTGGCATATTGATTACATTAAGAATGAATATTCAAAAACCAGAGCTGATGGTTAAAACAGAGGTGGCATTGTTCTTACAGGGGAAAATCAGGATACCCTGATTCTTACTTATGGTGGGTTTTCATGAAGAAGACTGGAAAGGCTGCTTAGGAGTCTAAGTTATGGAAAGAAAATGTGCAGTACAACATTGGTGTGAGCCAGAGATAGAGTGATAAAGAAAAATTATATAGCAGAAAGATGACACAATAGTGGACTAATGGCATCAAGCTGATACTGACTGAAGGATTCAAATAAAATTTGAATGTATGAGAAAATGGAACATCAAATTGAGGGACATGAGCAACCAAAATGCCATGATAGTTCAAATTCTGATATTTTCTGTCTTAATCACAGCATGCTGATATTCAAATTATCCCATTCTTTCACGCCTACTGAACCTATTTGTACAAATAATAAATTCCAAATCTTTAGTTTTCTCTGCTCTTTCAGAATATCTACCTATCTACTGCAACACATTTGCCTTCCTACCCTGTATGACCCTATGGCCAGCCTTGCCAGTAGTACGCTTGTTTGAACATTAGCCTGCACTCTGTGGTATTTGCCAGTCTTCAAGCACAGGAAACCTCTACTGTCTGAATTCTTTGCTCATACTCAAAAACTACCACACCTGGCTGTAGCATCACAGAACTTTTGCCTAAAATGGTGATAAAGAACACAATAAAAATTCTCTTCCAAATTCCCACCAAATTAACCAGGAAAATACATGAAATGAGGGAAATCATCTATGAACATAAGGTAAAATAAAAGATAGAGTCAGATTCTATTAAGAAACAAAATTATCCTTCTTACCTACCTGTGAAGTCAGATTGAAATATGACCAACTTTCTTCTTGAAAATTATTCATTGCCACAGTGACCATGACTCAGTGAATAAAGTTATCAACATTCTACTAATTCTTAGTTACCTAGATCATTTATTATCACGTAGGGAAGTAATAGGGTGGCATTTTCAGGTATCCAAGTACTCAGAAATCAGATTGTCTTCCCAAATAAATATCCTGATGGCCTACTTTAGGACCCCAAGATATTAATAAAAAATTAGATTTAAGAAAAAAAAGTGGTGGCTTAAATGAATTGGATTGATCAAAAAGATGAATTAAATATAGAGAGATAAATTGAATTTATACAATGTATAAATTTGAAATAAAGTTTCTTGGAACAGATTATTTATACTATTTAGTACAAAGACAATTATGTAGTTTATGGCTACATTTTAAATGCAACAGAAAAACAAAAACAAAAACACAGGAGAGAAAGGAGGAACGTCACCAAAGGGAGATAAAGCCCTGGGTGAAATATTCTTCAAAAAAGGGAACCAAGTTCTTACATTGTCCTTGATTTTAATAATTAGATGGTAACGGCCTAAGAATGGCTTAAAGTAAACAGGATGCTTTGTTTATCAATTATTGCAGAGAAAAAGACCAAATTAAGAGTCCATATCTAAGAAGGGGAAAGAGATTACAACTCAAAAAGTATAAAATAAGACATTTTATTTCTGTAACAATTAAAATGGTCATTTGCTGATTTTTCTGCCCTGCACCTCTGTATTTTTCTGGGAAAACAACTCTATTCCCCCATCCCCACTGTAATCATAGACTCCAAATGGAGATAATGTGGTTTTTAGATGATCTTATTTCCCCAGTCTATATAATCTAGAAGTGACTCTTTAATTTAAACTGAGTCAATGATAGAACCTCATCTTTCTTACCCACTCGCCGTCCGGCCCTGTGCAGAGGCACATAGACACCTGGCACAAACTGTGACCATCATACTCCTTCTCCAGAGTTTGTTCAACTGGATCTGCTGGGAGACATTTTTTTCTCTAAGGACATAAAGCTGAGAGATGTGTGGTGTATTGTAGGTGGAGGAAACTAATCAGAGAGAAGCAAAGAAGGGAGGCAGAGTGAGAAAATACTGGTGGTATTAAGTGTCTGGCTCAGTGGGTCTCTAGCTGCACTCATGTAGGAACCAATGAATTTCCATTTGCCTAAGCTAATTTGAGAACAATGTTTACATCTTATAACCATATACTAAGTGGAAGAATTATGATTATAAATGTAAATGAGCTTAAATCTCTTGAAAAAAGTCAAAGACTCAGATTGGAATGGAAAATGAAATCTGGTTATTTAAAGAAAGATATCTAAAAAAAATTACAAAAAGATTAAAATACAATAATTTGCAAATACAAACCAGTCAGATATAGAAGGCAAATATAATTCAAAGCTGAAAGCATTCAATAGCAAAAATATTGTCCCTTTGTATGAATTAATAGCATGCTCCATAGAAAATACATAGTAAGGCTGATGTAGCTGCTTAAGAATGTCTTCGGAATAACAAAAAAAAAAAAAAAAAGAATGTCTTCGGGGAATTTTTCTATTTCTGTTTCCCCATCCTTGGCATGTGGCTCTCGTTCTGGTTACAAGATGGATGCTTTAGCTTCAGACATCACTTCTGTGTTCCAGGCAGAAAAAAGAAGGGAGAAACAAAGCAGAAGGGATGGCATCTAAATTAAGAAAGTAAAACTTTCTAGGAATCACTGGCAGGCTTCTGTTTTACATCTCATTGTTAAGAAGTACATCATATAGCCATCCATAGTTGCAAGGGAGGCCAAGAATTTATAAGCAGGGCACACTGACACCCTCAAATCATAATTTTGTTACCAAAAAAAGGAGAGAATGGAAATTGCATAGGCAACTTGTAGTGGCTGGCACATCTGTCAAAAGCAACATAAATTAGCCACTCTCACATCTTTTATAGTCCTCTGGTTTTTATGAGAAAGATTTTTCCTAAACACTCCTTAGCCTGTTTGTACAGCTCCTGGCCTCAAACTTCCCCAGGGAAGGTGGAGTGACTTCTCTGCTTAGTGAGTTTAGGGTGAGAAACAGGCACACATAGTTCAGTTGCCTCTTTTTTTCTCTTTACAGGAAACACATTTTGGTCCACTGCACTACGACATCGGCATTTTACAGCACTGGGGTCATTGTGAGGAGGTCTTGATTTTCCAGATGTGCCTGGAATGCTGGGATGGGTGGGTAAGCACGCCTCGTTCTGAGTCTCAGGTGCCATACGTAAGCCACTTCCTTCCACCTGGCCTTTATCAATACTTAGAAGGATATTTAGAATTAGCTTGTCAAGTTCTTTTTTTTTTTCCTTTTTTTGATACAGAGTCTTGCTTAGTCACCCAGGCTGGAGTACAGTTATGCGATCTTAGCTCACTGCAACCTCCACCTCCCGGGTTCAAGCGATTCTCCTGCCTCAGCCTCCCCAGTAGCTGGGATTACAGGTGCCTGCCACCAAGCCCAGCTAATTTTTGTATTTTAGTAGAGATGAGGTTACATCATGTTGGTCAGGCTGGTCTGGAACTCCTGACCTCAAGTGATCCACCTGCCTCAGCCTCACAAAGTGCTGGGATTACAGGCATGAGCAACCCTGCTTGGCCAGCTTGTCAAGTTCTGTAAAGAAATGTTGGGATTTTGAGTGGTTGCACTGGTATCCTACGTTTAATTTTCTGAAGAATTGCCAAACTGTTTTCTAAAACAACTCTACCATTTTCCATTTCCACAAGCAATACGTGTATGTGTACATATGCAATGTGTGCATATATATGTGTATATGTATATGTATAACATATATATACTCTCATCAGACATATAATTTGCAGATATTTTCTCCCATTTTGTGGGTTTTTTCACTTTCTTGATAGTATCCTTCAAAACACCAAGGTTTTAATTTTTATAAAGTCCAATTTATTTTTTATCTTGTTTGTGTTTTTGATGTAATGTATAAGTACATATCATCTAAAGTCATGAATATTTATACTTTCGGTTTTGTACAGGAGTTTTATGGTTTTAGATCTTACATTTAGGTCTTTGATCTACTTGAAGTTAACTTCTTTAGTATATATTATGAGATAGGAATTCAATTTCATTCTCTTGCATGTGGATATTCAGTCATCCTAGCTGCATTCATTGAAGAGATTATTTTTTCCTCATTGAATGATTTTGGCACCCTGTTGAAAATTAACTGGCCACACATGTTCAGGTTTATTTCTGGGCTCACAATTCCACTGCATTGGCCTATGTGTCTATCCTTATGCCAGTACCACACAGTCTTGATTACTGTAGCATTGTAGTGAGCTTTGATACCAGGAAGTGAGAGTCCTCCACTTTTGCCTTTTTCAATATTGTTCTAGCTATTCTGGGTCCCTTGCATTTCTATAGGGTTAGCTTGACAATTTTTGCACAAAAGCCACTGAGATTTTCACAAAGATTGCAATGAATCTGTAGAGCAATTTTGGCAGTGTTGCCTATAATTTCAGTTTAAATTCCCTCTTTAATCAAGAGTTATTTAAAAATTTTGCCTATCCTTTTGTTGCATTCTTTGTATTACATGATTAGAAACTCTGACATTGTGAGTTCTGTTGCTTAGATTTTGTTGAAATTATCTTTGTTCTCTAATCCAAAATCTATTTATTTGATAATGTCCCATAGACATTTGTATAACCATCTATGTGTTCATGTCTATGTATCTTCACACTTTTAAATCATGTTATTAAATCCTTATTTATTTTTATTTACTTGATATATAAGTTTATGAGAGGGTTTATTGATAGTTTCCACCATGATTGTGGATTTGTGATTATTTCTGTATTTCTAACAGTTAAAAAATATGTAATTTGAAACTCTTGTTAGACCATTAGGAATGTTAACTATCATATCTTCATGGTCATTTATTTCTTTTATTCCATTTTTTTCCTTGCAGTGATTAGAGGACAAACTATATCCCCTTCAAATTTTTTTATACATATTGAATTTCTTTTTTAATAATCAATAGTTGAAGTGACTGAACATGCTCTGAAGAAGACATTACACTTAAGTGCTCTTTCCATACCTCTTCTACAGCCCCCTTCTCAGTACTTCCCATCTTGAAATCATTTAGGCTTTTGTCTCTGCAAAATTTATCTTTACATTATATATCAGTAATGAATTAGTCATAATAATAACTTTCAAAGTTTTTATTGCAATAATTAATGCATTTAAAGTGCTTTGTATGATGCCTGGCACATACTAATCACTCAGTAATATTTGCAATGATGATGAAGAGTATCAATATTACTGTCATTCTGTACAGAGCTATTCTTCTCTCTCTACAAGGTCTCTTACAGTGACCTTATCTTCAGCTTTTACTATCACTACTGCCTGGATGATAAAACTACCTTGACTCTGCTTGGGAGTTCCTTGTTTTGTTTTCCATTTCCACTTTTGATTACCACTTAAATATTCCACCAGAACATCAAGCTCAGCACATCCAAACTAGACTGTCTTCTAACTTCCCAATTTCCATTCACAAAACAAGCATTCTTTCCTTTTACTCATCTGAAATGTTGGGGACATCTTTGCTGCTCCTTTCAACTTGCCCTAGCATGACAGTTGAGCCCAGTGTCTATATCAAGCAGATGCTCATTTAATGTTTGCCTTCTTTTCTCCTTTAACTTTAATATATTGCTAAGCCCTGCAGAAACTTTTTAAAATGCTGGGTCTATTTATCTTCCCCTTTATGGCTGCTTCCTCTCAATGTATTTTTAAAAATCTAATATTGAGTAAGATTCCTAGGTTTCCTCCTTATATTTTGGTTTCTTCTCTCTTCTACTAGTTTTGTAGGTTAATCCTGTTTAGATATAGTGCTAATCATACATTTTTTATATACTACCAAACTGGCTCCTTGCTTTGAACATAAGTCCAAACCACTCAGCCCACCACTCCAGGCTTTTTACTGATATGGATCTAACTTATATCATCCACTTCCTGCTTTATGGACAGTATGCATGAGTTAAAATGACACACTGCTGCCTTCCTGAAAACACCAAACTCTCTCTTAATGGAGTGGTTTTATCCTTGATATTCCTTCTGCCCAGAAAGCTTTCTTGAAGCATTTCTGCCTATCAAAATCCTACCCATCCTTCCAGGGCCTTCTTAATAAAAACCACTTTTGTGAAAAAGCCTCGCTTCACACACCACATATGATTTGCCTCTTCTAGAAGTCACTATAGCATTTTGTATGTCTCTTGTAGTGATGAAAATACTTTTGCTTTGAATTACAGATTTTTAGGAGTTTTTATCTTAATCATTTACCCAAGTATAAGATTTATATTTTTGCTTTTACCCTACTTATATTTTAAATTTTTGTAGACTCTTCTTAGTGTAGCATATTTCACAAATTAGCACTCAATAAATATTTGTTGAGTTTAACAGAGACTGTATCATTTAAGGCAAAGCAAAGATAAATGATTATCTCTTCAATACATGGTGTGGGGAAAACTAGATATCCATATGCAGAAGAAAGAAATTGGACCCTTATCTCATCCTATATACAAAAATCAACTCAAAATGAATTGAAGATTTAAGCATAAGACCTGAAACTGTACAACTACTAGAGAAAACATAGGGGAAAGTGTTCTTGATAACGGCCTGGGCAATTGTTTTTTGGATAAGACACTCAAAACACAGGCAGCAAAAGCAACAATAGCCAAGATTGCATCAAACAAAAAGCTTCTGCAATGCAAAAGAAACAATAAAAACAGTGAAAAGGCAATCTATGGAATGGGAAAAAATATTTGCAAACCATACATCTGATAAAAGGCTAATATCTAAAATATAGAAGGAACTCAAACAACTTAATAGCAAAAGCAACAAATAACCTGATTTAAAAATGGGCAAAGGACTTGAATAGACGTTCCTCAAAAGAAGACATAAAAATGGCAAACATGTATATGAAAAAGTACGAAACATCATTAATCATCAAAGAAATGCAAATCAAAACCACAATGAGATATCACCTTATACTTGTTAGAATGACTATTACCAGAAAGACAAAAGATATGGAAATATATGTGTGGGTAAGAATGTGGAGAAAAGAGAACCCTTGTATACTGTTGGTGGAAATATAAGTTGGTACAACAGTTATTGAAAGCAGTACGGTGACATTTTTGCACATATATATATATAGCTCACATACACACAAAATGGGATATTATTTAGCCTTTTAAAAGAGAAAATTCTACTATTTTAGAAAATGTGAATAAACCTGGAGGAGATTATGCTAAGTGAAGTAAGCCAGGTGCAGCAAGACTAGTACTGCATGATCTCACTCATGTGAAATCTAGAAAATCTGAACTAATAGAAGCAGAGAGTAGAGTGGTGGTTACCATGGGCTGGAGAATGAGAGAAATGGGAGATGCCTGTCGAATGGTACAAAGGTTCAATTATGCAAGATGAATAAGTTCTGGAGACCTAATATACAACAATGCGTCTCCAGTTAACAGTACCACATTGTATAACTGAATTTTCTGAGGGTAGAGCTTATGTATTCTCAACCCACAGAAAAAAAGAAAAGAAAATGGTAACTATGTGAGGTGATGCATATGTTAATTTGCTTGATTGTGGTAATCATTTCACTGTATGTATGTAGTGAAATACCTCAAGTTGTATATCCTAAATATGTACAATTTTTACTTATCAAAGATACCTCAATAAGTCTGAAAAAGAGATGATTCTGAAAGGATAACCAAGGTCTCTGAAACAAGGCTATATAAAAAAAAGACTTGTTTGAGTACAGAAAGGCTATTTCTATAAGGGAATCTTTGCTTGGAGAATGAACTAGCTAAATATGTCTCTGAATAACACAAGAGAATCATACACCATTTTTATGGTGGTAGACCTGAAGGAAACATGTACTTTGCAAGAAAACCAGACCACAGAAACAGCTGTGGCATATGAATAGAAGTCTTTCTGAATATTTGATGAAATGCCAGAGGTTGCCTGTTGCATAGTTTTTTAGAAATACGTGGCTGTTGCATACAGTTACTTAGAAATGTTGCCTCTGGAAAAAAAAAGAAAGAAATGTTGCCTTTGTTAATACTGACAAAATAATAACAACTTACAACCACCACACTGTACGGTCTGAGCAGATATAAGAAAATAATGGAATATAAATCTAGAAATCCAGATTGCAACTTAATTTTAAAGTTCTTTGAATACTGGTACACTTTCAGTCTTTTCCCTCTCTCTGCATCAAAACTTTAGGAGCTATTTTTAGTATCTTTTTTATTTTGACCATCATAATCATTTATAGGTCAATTGCTAAGCCCTTTTAATAGCTTTTGCATCAGCATCATTTCCCTCCTTTCTATCACTGCTGCCACATTCGTTCATTCGATGTCTTCCTATTTGTTCTAAGTAGGCTAGCTGAGCCGTTACCACCAGGGTCTCTTTCCAATCTATCCTACTCCCTGCTGTGTGGTTAATTTTCTGGAAGCACATCTCTATGATGGTGTTCACAGGATCAAAACCAAACAAACAAGAAACAACAACAACAACAAATTACAATGGACTGCCTACTACATAAAATCCAAATACTGTAAGATGAGGGAGAGAGAAACAAAGAGAGAAAGACCCAAGAGGAGTGTGGGTACCTCTCTTATTGTTCCTTGTTAGTCTAATATATCAGTTTCTCTTCCTTTGTTTCCTCCTTTAAAAGTTAATACTTCATAGGTGGATGTTGAACAATGAGAACATGTGGACACAGGGAGGGGAGCATCACACACTGGAGTCAGTCGCAGGGGCTACGGGAGGGACAGCAGGGGGTGGGGAGGTTGGGGAGGGATAACATGGGAAGAAATGCCAGCTATAGATGATGTGGGACTGGAGGCAGCAAACCATCTTGCCATATATGTACCTATGCAACAACCCTGCATGATCTTCACATGTACCCCAGCACCTAAAGTACAAAAAAAAAAAAAGTTAACACTTCAGATAATTCACTAATATTTAGGTAATGTGTCCATTAGATAATTCTTTTTGCATAATAAATGGAAAAAATACTTAAAGGATTTATCACTTCCAGGGTTGTTACCAGTGCAGAAAAAAAGATATGGATATATGCTCCTGGGGGAAGTATAAAATGGAATTGGTTTCATGATCAGAGGCACATATACTATGTAGTTTGGGTTTTTACAGTGTAAATAAAGTTTATTAGAATGTAATTTACATGTAATAAGATACATCCACTGAAGTGTGCTGTTAGGTGATTATTTTTCAAAAGTATATAAACACTAACCTAATTAAGATAAATTTTATCAACCCAAAGAGTTCACTCACATCCATTTACTGTCACTCTTTCTCCACCCTTCACCAAAGACAAACATTCTGCCTTTTTTTATTATGGATTAATTTTTTCTGTTCCAAAATTTTATGTAGAATCATATAGTGTATGTTCTTTTGTGTTGAGCTTCTTTAACTAAAACAATGGTTCTGAAATGTGTGCAGATTGGTATGTATCAGTACTTTATTCCTTACCATTACTGAGTAGTTCAAATGTAGCTCCACTAAAATTTGTTTATATACTCACTTGTTGATACTTTTAAAAATCATTGCCTATTATGAAAAAGCTGTTATTAAAATTCATATGTAAGTCTTTGTGTAAACATGTGGTTTTATTTGTCTTGGGCAAACACCCAGGAGTGAAATTGCTAGCTTATAAGGTAAGTATATATTTAGCTTTATAAGAAGCTTCCAAAATGTTATCCAAAGTGGATGTACCATTTTACATTTCCACCAGTGTTAGATGAAAGTACTGACTGCTCCACATCTTGGCCAACACTTGATATCATCACTTCTTAAAATTTTAGACATTTTTGTAGGTGTGTAGTTATATTTTATTGTGTTGAATTTGCTTTATTCTAATAACTAGTGGTTGAACATACTATCATGTTTATTGGCCATTTATATATCTTCTTGTGAGAGAAATCTGTTCAAATACTGTAAATTAAAATGTTTAATTTTTTGCCTTCCTATTACTTAATTAAGAGAATGTAATATATTAGTTATTTACCAGTTGTGTCATGAATATTTTCTCCATCTGTGGTTTGCCTTCTCATTTTATTAAAGATGCTTTTCCATGTGGCACATATACACCATGGAATACTATGCAGCCATTAAAAAAGATGAGTTCACGTCCTTTGCAGGGACATGGATGAATCTGGAAACCATCATTCTCAGCAAACTGACACAAGAACAGAAAACCAAACACTGCATGTTCTCACTCATAAGTGGGTGTTGAACAATGAGAACACATGGACACAGGTAGGGGAATGTCACACAGTGCGGTCTGTTGGAGGGTGGGGGCTAGGGAGGGATAGCAGGGGGTGGGGAAATTGTGGAGGGATAACATTAGGAGAAATACCTAATGTAGGTGATGGGGGGTGGAGGCAGCAAACCACCATGGCCTGTGTATACCTATGTAAAAATGCTGCACGAGCTGCACATGTACCCCAGAACTTGAAGTAAAATAAAATAAACAAAAAGATATCTTTCCGAGAGCAGAAGTTTTTTAATTAATTAATTAATTTATTTTTTATTTTAATTTTATTTATTTTTTTATTGCATTTTAGGTTTTGGGGTACATGTGAAAAACATGCAAGGTTGTTGCATAGGTGCATACGTGGCAGTGTGATTTGCTGCCTCCCTCCCCTTCACCTATATCTGGCATTTCTCCCCATGCTATCTCTCCCCAACTCCCCACCCCCCTGCTGTCCCCCCCACTCCCCCCCAACAGACCTCCGTGTATATTGCTCCCCTCTCTGTGTCCATGTGTTCTCCTTGTTCCAAACCTGCCTATGAGTGAGAACATGTGGTGTTTGATTTTGTGTTCTTGTGTCAGTTTTGCTGAGAATGATGGTTTCCAGGTTCATCCATGTCCCTACAAAGGATGCGAACTCCTCGTTTTTAATGGCTGTATAATATTCCATGGTGTATATGTGCCACATTTTTCCTGTCCAGTCTATCATTGATGGGCATTTGGGTTGGTTCCAGGCCTTTGCTATTGTAAACTGTGCTGCAATGAACATTCGTGTGCATGTGTCCTTATAGTAGAACGATTTATAATCCTTTGGATATATGCCCAGTAATGGGATTGCTGGGTCAAATGGAATTTCTATTTCTAGGTCCTTGAGGAATCGCCACACTGTTTTCCACAGAGGTTGAACTAATTTACAATCCCACCAACAGTGTAAAAGTGTTCCTATTTCTCCACATCCTCTCCAGCATCTGTTGTCTCCAGATTTTTTAATGATCGCCATTCTAACTGGCGTGAGATGGTATCTCAATGTAGTTTTGATTTGCATTTCTCTAATGACCAGTGATGATGAGCAATTTTTAATATGTTTGTTGGCCTCATGTATGTCTTCTTTTGTAAAGTATCTGTTCATATCCTTCGCCCATTTTTGAATGGGCTTGTTTGGTTTTTTCTTGTAAATCTTTTTTAGCTCATTATAAATTCTGGATATCAGCCCTTTGTCAGATGGGTAGGCTGCAAAAATTTTTTCCCATTCTGTTGGTTGCCGATTCACTCTATTGACTGTTTCTTTTGCCGTGCAGAAGCTGTGGAGTTTGATTAGGTCCCATTTGTCTATTTTGGCTTTTGTTGCCAATGCTTTTGGTGTTTTGGTCATAAAGTCCTTGCCTACGCCTATGTCCTGAATGGTTTTGCCTAGGTTTCCTTCTAGTGTTTTTATGGTGTTAGGTCTTATGTTTAAGTCTTTAATCCATCTGGAGTCAATTTTAGTGTAAGGTGTCAGGAAGGGACGAGTTTCTGCTTTCTGCATATGGCAAGCCAGTTTTCCCAACACCACTTATTGAACAGGGAATCCTTTCCCTATTGCTTGTTTTTATCAGGTTTGTCAAAGATCAGGTGGTTGTAGATATGTTGTGTCGCCTCCAACGCCTCTGTTCTGTTCCATTGGTCTATATCTCTGATTTGGTACCAGTACCGTGCTGTTTTGATTACTGTAGCCTTGTAGTAGAGTTTGATGTCCGGTAGTGTGATGCCTCCCGCTTTGTTCTTTTTGCTTAGAATTGACTTGGCTATGCGGGCTCTCTTTCGGTTCCATATGAAGCTTAAGGTAGTTTTTTCCAGTTCTGTGAAGAAGGTCATTGGTAGCTTGATGGGGATAGCATTGAATCTGTAAATTACTTTGGGCAGTATGGCCATTTTCACGATATTAATTCTTCCTAACCATGAACATGGAATGTTTCTCCATCTGTTTGTGTCCTCTCTTACTTCGTTGAGCAGTGGTTTGTAGTTCTCCTTGAAGAGGTCCTTTACGTTCCTTGTTAGTTGTATTCCTAGGTATTTTATTCTCTTTGTAGCAATTGTGAATGGCAGTTCGTTCTTGATTTGGCTCTCTTTGAGTCTGTTATTGTTGTATAGGAATGCTTGTGATTTTTGCACATTGATTTTGTATCCTGAGACTTTGCTGAAGTTGCTTATCAGTTTCAGGAGATTTTGGGCTGAGATGATAGTGTCTGCTAGATATACAATCATGTCATCTGCAAATAGAGACAATTTGACTTCCTCCTTTCCTAATTGAATACCCTTTATTTCTTTTTCTTGTCTGATTGCTCTGGCTAGAACTTCCAGTACTATATTGAACAGGAGTGGTGAGAGAGGGCATCCTTGTCTAGTGCCCGATTTCAAAGGGAATGCTTCCAGTTTTTGCCCATTCAGTATGATATTGGCTGTCAGTTTGTCATAAATAGCTTTTATTATTTTGAGGTACGTTCCGTCGATACCTAGTTTATTGAGAGTTTTTAGCATAAAGGGCTGTTGAATTTTGTCGAAGGCCTTCTCTGCATCAATTCAGATAATCATGTGGTTTTTGTCTTTGGTTCTGTTTATGTGGTGAATTACATTTATAGACTTGCATATATTGAACCAGCCTTGCATCCCCGGGATGAATCCTACTTGATCATGGTGGATAAGCTTTTTGATGTGCTGTTGCAATCGGCTTGCCTGTATTTTATTGAAGATTTTTGCATATATGTTCATCATGGATATTGGCCTGTAGTTTTCTTTTCTTGTTGAGTCTCTGCCGGGTTTTGGTATTAGAATGATGTTGGTCTCATGAAATGATTTGGGAAGGATTCCCTCTTTTTGGATTATTTGGAATAGTTTCAGAAGGAATGGTACCAGTTCCTCTTTGTATGTCTGGTAGAATTCGGCTGTGAACCCATCTGGTCTTGGGCTTTTTTTGGGTGATAGGCTCTTAATTGCTGCCTTGACTTCTGACCTTGTTATTGGTCTATTCAGGGTTTCAACTTCTTCCTGGTTTAGGCTTGGGAGGAGGCAACTGTCCAGGAATTTATCCATTTCTTCCAGGTTTTCTAGTTTATGTGCATAGAGTTGTTTGTAATAATCTCTGATGATGGTTTGAATTTCTGTGGAATCTGTGGTGATAACCCCTTTATCATTTTTTATTGCATCTATTTGGTTATTCTCTCTTTTCTTTTTTTTTAATCTGGCTAGTAGTCTGTCTATTTTGTTGATCTTTTCAAAAAACCAGCTCCTGGATTTATTGATTTTTTGAAGGGTTTTTCGTGTCTCTATCTCTTTCAATTCTGCTTTGATCTTAGTTATTTCTTGTCTTCTGCTAGGTTTTGAGTTTTTTTGATCTTGCTCCTCTAGCTCTTTCAATTTTGACGATAGGGTGTCAATTTTAGATCTCTCCTTTCTTCTCATGTGGGCACTTATTGCTATATATTTTCCTCTAGAGACTGCTTTAAATGTGTCCCAGAGATTCTGGTATGTGGTGTCTTCGTTCTCGTTGGTTTCGAAGAACATCTTTATTTCTGCCTTCATTTCAGGGTTTATCCAGTCAACATTCAGGAGAAAGTTGTTCAATTTCCATGAGGCTGTGCAGTTCTGGGTTGGCTTCTGAATTCTGAGTTCTAACTTGATTGCACTGTGGTCTGAGAGACTGTTTGTTATGGTTTCCGTTCTTTTGCATTTGCTGAGGAGTGATTTACTTCCAATTATGTGGTCAATTTTAGAGTAGGTGTGATGTGGTGCTGAGAAGAATGTATATTCTGTGGATTTGGGGTGAAGAGTTCTGTAAATGTCTATTAGGTTTGCTTGTTCCAGGTCTGAGTTCAAGTCCTGGATATCCTTGTTAATTTTCTGTCTTGTTGATCTGTCTAATATTGACAATGATGTGTTGAAGTCTCCCACTATTATTGTGTGGGAGTCTAGGTCTCTTTGTAAGTCTTTAAGAACTTGCCTTATGTATCTGGGTGCTCCTGTATTAGGTGCATATATATTTAGGATCGTTAGCTCTTCTTGTTGCGTTGATCCTTTTACCATTATGTAATGTCCTTCTTTGTCTCTTTTGATCTTTGTTGCTTTAAAGTCTATTTTATCAGAGATGAGAATTGCAACGCCTGCTTTTTTTTGCTCTCCATTTACTTGGTAAATCTTCGTCCATCCCTTTATTTTGAGCCTTTGTGTATCCTTGCATGTGAGGTGGGTTTCCTGGATACAGCACACTGATGGGTTTTGGCTTTTTATCCAATTTGCCAATCTGTGTCTTTTGATTGGGGCATTTAGTCCGTTTACATTTAGGGTTAATATTGTTATGTGTGAATTTGATCCTGTCATTTTGATGCTAGCTGGCTGTTTTGCCCATTGGTTGATGCAGATTCTTCATTGTGTTGATGCTCTTTACCATTTCGTGCATTTTTGGAGTGGCTGGTACTGGTTGTTCTTTTCTATGTGTAGTGCCTCCTTCAGGAGCTCTTGTAAAGCTGGTCTGGTGGTGATGAAATCTCTGAGTACTTGCTTGTTCACAAAGGATTTTATTTTTCCTTCACTTATAAAGCTTAGTTTGGCTGGATATGAAATTCTGGGTTGAAAGTTCTTTTCTTTAAGGATGTTGAATATCGGCCCCCACTCTCTTCTGGCCTGTAGGGTTTCTGCTGAGAGATCTGCTGTGAGTCTGATGGGCTTCCCTTTGTGGGTAACCCGACCTTTCTCTCTGGCTGCCCTTAGCATTTTCTCCTTCATTTCAACCCTGGTGAATCTGATGATTATGTGCCTTGGGGTTGCTCTTCCAGAGGAATATCTTTGTGGTGTTCTCTGTATTTCCTGGACTTGAACATTGGACTGCCTTGCTAGGTTGGGGAAGTTTTCCTGGATAATATCCTGAAGAGTATTTTCCAGCTTGGATGCATTCTCTTCGTCACATTCAGGTACACCTATCAAACGTAGATTAGGTCTTTTCACATAGTCCCATATTTCTTGTTGACTCTGTTCATTCCTTTTTACCCTGTTTTCTCTAATCTTGCCTTCTGGTTTTATTCCATTGAGTTGATCTTGGACCTCTGATATCCTTTCTTCTGCTTGGTCAATTCGGCTGTTGAAACTTGTGCATGCTTCACGAAGTTCTTGTGTTGTGTTTTTCAGCTCCATCAATTTGCTCATATTCCTCTCTAAGTTGTCCATTCTCGTTAACATTTCGTCAAGTCTTTTTTCAAGGTTCTTCGTTTCTTTGCATTGGGTTAGAACATGTTCTTTTAGCTCATGGAAGTTTCTTATTATCCACTTTCTGAAAGCTGATTCTGTCATTTCATCACACTCATTCTCCATCCAGTCTTGTTCCCTTGCTGGTGAGGAGTTGTGCTCCCTTGTAGGAGGAGAGGTGTTCTGGTTTTGGGTGTTTTCATCCTTCTTGCGCTGGTTTCTTCCCATCTTTGTGGATTTATCCACCTATCGACTTTGTTGTTGCTGTCTTTCTGATTTTGGTAATTTTAAGTCTGCAGTAGCTGAACTCATAAACCCCCTTTTCTTCCCCCCAGGTGTTCTGTCCCAGGGATTTAGGTCTTTATGATTTTCCGCTGTCTTGCAACCATTTTCCCTGCCCACAAGTTGGCAGCCTAGTCACACTCAGCCTGCAGAGGCTTCTTTGAGCTGCTGTGGGCTCCGCCCGGCTTCCGTGTGAACTTCCTTGCAGTCCTGTTTATATGGGTGTAGTTAGAACTGCTTCCGCTATGCTGGCCCGCCCCTGTAGTGACGGAGTCTCTGTAGTGGCGTTTGTCTTGGTTACGGCAAATTGCCCTGGGAACTGCAGGATGTTTCCCGGTGGGGGACGCCCCTCCTCCACAGAGCTGGACCGTCCCGGGTTCAGCCGTGTTTCCGGTGGCACCCTCTTTGCCCGGGAATCTCTTGGCTTGACTCCCTGCCTCAGCTCCCCTTGCTGGCCCAGAGGGGACCCAGTCTCACTCACTCTGCACAAGGAGCTGCTGCTCCCTGCCCCAGGTGCAGGCCGAGCGGCCAGCCAGCGGTGCTGGCAACCCATGGAGCAACTCCACCTGTGAATCTCCTGGTCTGTGGGCAGTAAAAATCCGCTGCCCTGTGAGCCGCTGCATCAGCCGAAGCAGCGGCTCTGAGATTCGTGGCGCGCCCTTGCCCGGGAGTTTCCTGGCTTGAATCCCTGCTTCAGCTCCCCTTGCTGGCTCAGAGGGGATTCAGTCTCTCTCGCTCTGTACAACGAGCCACTGCCCCCCGCCCCAGGGCGTAGGCCGAGCAGCCCCGCCGCTCAAACCAACGGCGCTGGTGACCCGTGGGGCTCCTCCTCCTGTGAATCTCCTGGTCTGTGGGCAGTAGAAATCCGTCTGGAGATGCGGTGTCCACTCACCCTCTGCGCCTTCTCTCAGAGCTGCGATCCCGACTTCCTCCTAATCGGCCATCTTGGATCCAGCACCGAGCAGAAGTTTTTAAGTTTTTAGTTTTACATGCAATTTAAAGAGCAGGCATCACCTAAAGCAAAAGAACAGAGGTGATGCCAATTTTGCAGAGCAGGAGTTTTTAGTTTTGTAAGCAAATTGCCTGCAATTTCTCACTTCTTCTTTAATGACCAAAGTTTTAGAAACTCTGGCTTTAAGAAAATGCAAGCCTCAGCTTTAGTTTTCTGCCTGTCCATTATTCACTTGGGATGCTAGAAAATTGTAGAATTGGAATAGAATCCAGAAAAATCTTACCAAAGTCCAAGAATGAGACAGCCATTTTTGTTTATATTAATAGCTATGTTTAGTGGGTATATAATATGCAATGAACAGGGTGCTAAAAACTGTACATTTAATATGTAATATTTACAAAAAAGGCTTACTAAAGAAACTGGATGTGTTAGTCCATTCTAGCACTGCTATAAAGAAATACCTGGTTGGGTGTGGTGGCTCACGACTCACACCTGTAACCCCAACATTTTGGGAGGCCGAGGCAGATGGATCACCTGAGGTCAGGAATTTGAGACCAGCCTGACCAACATGGCGAAACCTTGTCTCTACCACGAATACCAAAAAAATTAGCTGGGCATGGTGTCATGCACATGTAGTCCCAGCTTCTTGGGAGGCTGGTTTGGGAGACTTGCTTGTACCTGGGAAGCAGAGGTTGCAGTGAGCCAAAGATCGTGTCACTGCACTTTAGCCTCAGCAACAGAGTGAGACTCCATCTCAAAAAAAAAAAAAAACTGAGACTGGGTAATTTATAAAGAAAAGTAGTTTAATTGGCTCATGGTTCTGTAGTCTGTACAAGAAGCATAGTGGCTTCTGCTTTTGGGGAGGCCTTAGGAAACACAATCATGGTGGAAGATGAAGGCAAAGCAGGCACATTTTACATAGCTGGATGGGGGAGGTGCCACACACTTTAAAATGACCAGATCTCATGAGAACTCACTCACTAGAACAGTACCAAGGGGGATGGTGCTAAACCATTCATGAGAAATTCCCCTCATGATTCAGTCATTTCCCACCATGCCCTATCTCATCTCCAACAAGGGGGATTACATTTTCACATGAGATTTGGGCAGGGACACAGATCCAAACCATGTCACTGGGATTTAGAGTAAAAAAGTTATATACTAAAAGCATACATATCATCAGTGGCAGAGGTAAAGTCTACCTGACTCCAAAGTCCTTTGAATTTTTGAAAATATGCAGTATCCAAGAAATCTTTTGCTGGGCACAATGGTTCATGCCTATAATCTCAGCACTTTGGGAGTCCAAGGCAGGAGGATCACTTGAGCTTAGACTAACCTGGGTAGCATAGTGAGACCTCATCCCTATAAGAGATTTAAAAAAAATTAGCTATGTGTGGTGGTGAGCACCTCTGGTCCCAGTCACTTAAGAGGTTGAGATGGGAGGATTGCTTGAGCTCGGGATCTGCAGACTGCAGTGAACAGTCATCATACCACTGCACTCCAGCCTGGGTGGCAGAGTGAGACTCTGTCTCAAAATAATAATAACAATAATAAGAATAATAATTTCCATTGTTTGTTGCTCATATGTAGAAAAATAATTGAATTTTTAACGTGGAATTTATGTCCCAAACCTTGCTATATTTACTTAACACATACAGTAGTTTTACTTAAGGTTCTTGATGTTCCAAGTATAAAATCATGCTATTTCTTCCTTTATATGTGTATTCCTTTTATTTGTTTTTCTTGCTGTAATACACTGGTGAATTCATAGTACAATTGCAAGTATGACGTATTAGATATGACATGGCATTTCTTTTTTTCTTTTTCTTTTAATTCCTATTTTACAAATGACTTGGCATTTATTTTCACTTTCTTTGAGTGTGACTTTCTGTACTGAAGTAGACGGAAAGTAAAATAGTAAATTTCCCTGACTTTCTTGCCACCAGGGTTTCACATTTGATTAGATTCCACCAATTTGATGCACCTACACACATTTGGAAAAGTGGTGCTAAACAGGAGGCCCCTTTACTTCTGCTTTTGACTATTTAATAATTGCAAACATGGTTATAGAAATGTGGGGGTTTTATGCTGTGTCTGGTCTCCAGTTTCATAGCTATCAAGAGGAAATTGCAGTGGCAGCAGCATCAGCTTCTTGAGTTCTGAATTGCAGCTACAGTGTTTGTTGTTTTAACTTTAATAGCTCTAGTGTCAGATTCTTTATTACCAACCTTCCCGATTATGGCAGAGGAGGTAACTCCTCTGGGAGGTCAGTTTCATGGTGTTCGGGGAATCACTCCTGGAGCTCAGCTTATAACCCACTCCTTCAGCCCTTCCAGTGATTTTATAATGATTCTTGTATTAAATCTATTTTAAGTACTTCAGATGGTTTCTCTTTAGGACAGACATTCAACAATGGCCTCAGTAGCCAATAATCAGCAGAGCCAGAGATAAACAGTTAGTTGAGGGATAAGAAATTAAGTCTTTGAAGAGACAGGTGTGCCAGAGTCTCCATCACAAGAAAAGAAAGCACTATCCTAGTTAGCAGGGAACCAGGACAACAGCTTCAGAACAGGCTGTGCTGCAACACAAAGTGTGGGTTGAGTTGGTAAACCTCCTTCTTGGGAAATGGCTTCCAGACTTCCATTCTAGTCATCCTTCTCTATATAAATTTTAGTTTTTTAGTGTTTTTTTTTTTTTGGTGAGTGGACAGGGTTTTGCTCTATCACCCAGGCTAGAGTGCAGTGGTGCGATCATGGCTCACTGCAGCCTTGACCTGCTGGGCTCAGTGTGATCCTCCCAAGTAGCTGGGCACAAGGTTTGTGTCACCACACGCAGCTAATTATTTTTAAAATTTTTAAACATTGTTAGTAGAGACAGGGTTTCACCATGTTGCCCAGGCTGATGTTGAAATCCTGAGCTCAAGTGATCCTCCCACCTCAGCCTCCCAAAATGCTGGGATTACTAGTGTGAACCACCCTGCCTGGCCTTAACTTTTGTATATAACCAGCAAAGTTTACTCCAAACATCCCTCTATCACTGCAGTCTAGGATTGCATTAGCTTTTTGGAAGCTGTGTCATAACATTGGATTACATTCTGTTTCCAGTTAATGAAAATTCCCACATCTTCACCCAGGAAATTATGTTAATTCAAATCTACTTACCCTTGTATTTAGGCAGTTGGTATTTTGTACCCTTGTATTTAGGTGTTGGTGTTTTGAAACTATGGAAGGACTGACCAAAAAATTATCTTCTTTCACAGAATTCAATTATTTTTGTTCAAAGAAATTTGCATCAATGTCTTTAATTGCTCAGTTTTGCTACTATGGCAACACTGTTAGTTGTTACTATTTTTTCAGCCATTACATTTCTCATCAACTTCTCCTTCCTATTTTCCAACTGGCATGTAACATGAAAGTTTGTTGTTGTTCTCATTTTGTAGCTGAAGTTATTATTATTATTATTTTTTGAGATGGAGTTTTGTTCTTGTTGCCCAGGCTGGAGTGCAATGGCGCAATCTCTGCTCACTGCAACCTCCACTTCCTGGGTTCAGGTGATTCTCCTGCCTCAGCCTCCAAGTAGCTGGGATTACAGGCATGCACCACCATGCCTGGCTAATTTTATATTAGATGGGGTCTCGCCATGTTGGTCAGGCTGGCCTCAAACTCCTGACCTCAGGTGATCCACCTGCCTCCATCTCCCAAAGTGCTAGGTTTACAGGCATGAGCCACCATGCCTGGCCAGGTTATTTTGATAGATCATTTAAATATTTTTCCTAATAAAACTAATTGTAGAGAGAAAAGTTAAATAGGATTCAGTAGGCCTGAGTACTATCCCATCTACTTACAGAAGTAAGTTAAACGCTTTCTCAATTTCATCACCTGTATAAAATAAGAATGTCGATAACTTGCATCTAGTATTGAATAGGGTTATTTTAAAGTTCAGTGACATCACAGAAGTGCCAAAAGAGTATTGATATAAAACAAGTAAAATGGCCAGAGATCCTAAATTGAGTTATAATCAAACTAGCTTCTCTTATTCTGCTACTTTTTTCCATTAAAGCATAGTTCCATAGTATAGAGAATTGGTCTGAAATTTAGAATACCTGGGTTCCAACCCTAATATTCTCACTAACTAGTGAATAATGTTGGACAAGTAATATAACCTAATAGGCTTTATTTCCTTAACCAAAAAATATAATAGGATTTACCTACATACTTTTTAAAATGCCTCTCAGCTCTCGGAATTTTAAAAATCTGTCATACTGGCTCACACTTAAGAATCACATAAATCTTATTTGCCCTTTTAACTTTATCAAGGTACATCTCGGGTGGCATTTATGATTATTTTATTTATGATATAATATTTAGGCTGCATTTCAAATAGAAGCAGTGGTGCAGTCCTTATAAGAGCAAAAGGCTTTTCAAGGAGTCACCAAAGTGAAACCAAAAGGTTTAGTTCAAGTAATTCAAACAACCATTTGTGCTAAACTGGAAAGAATTTTGTACTCACTGAATATAAGTTTTATAACTCAGGTTCCCAACTATGGTACTAAAGACTTTAATAATAATAATGCATCCTGCTTAAATAAAAACAGTTAACTTTTAAATATGAAATTTAAAAGATGCAGATAGTATCAATCAATTTTTTCTTTCCTTTAGAAAAAAGTGTTCCTTTTGAACTTTCATGCCAAAAAATCCAAATGCTAAGAAGTGAACCTAAGTAAATATGGGCAATAGAAAAGAATGACAACTTGGGGCATTAATTCCAGTTCTTTTTATGAAGCATGTTTTTATTGAAAACATGATTAAATATTTGACAAATAAAGTAAATATTTATGACCCCACTATGGTAAAGCAACTCTTTTTAAATTTTTGTTTATTACTTCTTATAGGCATATATTTTAGTTCCTTAACTTTTTGAGAATCATCACCCTTAGGTCTTTGTACAGAGTCCACTATCCATTGGGAGAGTATATGGTTGAGGAGAGTCTTCTGGAATGTAGCTTAAAAGCTAAGAGGTATCACTTTCTTGCTTTTCCTCCATCTCACTGTCATCTTGTTCTCAGTTTCCTCTGCAGGCTGTTTCTCATCTCCTCTAACTCTAAATATTGGGGTACGTCTGGAATCAGTTATCAGATCTTTTCTCTTTTCTATCCTGCTAATTTCCATGGCTTTAAATTTCATCTCTCTGCTGCTGACATACATTTATGACTTTAGCCCAGAGGTTGCCTCTTGAACTCCAAGCTCATGTCTACATTTTCCCCAAACTCCTTTTCTTGGAAGCCCCAAACATCACATGTTTAAATGAATCCCCTGAGTTCTCTAAAGACTTACTGTACCCCAGACAGCTACATCTCAGTAAATAGCAACTCTGTTCTTCTGGATGCTCAGCCCAAAAGCCTTGAAGTCATTCTTGATTGTTTTATCTCACATCCACAATCTAATTTGTAGGGAAGCCCTTTAAAATACATTCAGAATCCCAATACTTCTCACTTCTTCTCACTACCATCCCACTCCAAATCATACTCTGTTCAACCTAGATTATTGCAATAGCTTTCCAACTTGTCTCTTTGTTTTTCTCTTTCCTCTTCTAATGTCTACTTTGGACACAAGAGGTCTTAAGATGTAAATTATATCATGTTGCTCCATTCCTCAATGCCCCCTCCCCCTACAAAGGCTTGCCATCTTATTCAGAGTGAAATCCAAAGTCTTTATCATGGCTTAAAAGTCCCTACAAGAGCTGTACTTCTCCTTTACCACTGATCTGATCTTATTGCTCATGGCTAGTGCCCCACTCCCTGTCCTATATCAGTGATATTGGCCTCCTTTCTATTCTAAGAATAATCCCATCTTGCACATTCCCACTCTGGGGTTTTGCCCTTGCCAATCCCTTCTCCTGTAGATGTCCACCTAGCTTACTCCCTCACTCTCTTCAGATACCTGCTCAAATATAACCTAATCAGAAGGGTCTTCCTAATCATCCAAATAAAATAGCATCATTCACCTGAAGCTTTCACTTTCTATCCCTTTATACCTTCCTTTGTCTTTCTTTTTATTACCTATCTCTGATATATTACATATTATTTACTTAATATCTATCTTCTTCAGCTAAAATGTAAGATCTAGAATGTCTATTTTATTCATTGTTATATTCTCATCACCTAGAGTGTCATGATATTTGTTAAACAAATGAATAAACAAACCAGATAGTCTTAACCAAATAGTTAGACAAAATGTACAGGGGCAGGTAAAAGTAAACATGCTATTCATTGATTTAATACAGTGAAAACAACTGAACTAGTGTTATATATGGCTGAATCTCACAAAATATTGAGCAACAATGTAAGTTGCAGAAGACTATGTAAAATGTGATATCATTTATACAAAATATAAACAAAATATTTTATATACATGTTGTGTGTATGAGAGAGGGGAGGAAAGAGAGAGAGAGACAGAGAGGAAAGAGATGATCCATAGGAATGACAAATACCAAAATTATACTACAAAATAACTGGTTGTTAACTGAGGGGGTGGTAATGGGCATGGATAATGACATTATTCTTAATGTTTTGAATGTCAAAACCAAAAAAATTAGTTATGTAGACCATACTAAAGACTTCTTAGGGGGTCACAGGAGAAAATTTATATCTCATACAATACAACCAAATAAAATTCCCATTACACACCTTTGTTTTGCTTCAAAAATCTTCTGCACTACCAGGCATCTGGTCTGTCTACCTTAAAAAACAAACAACAACAAAAAAACTTATTTTGGGAAATTTCAAACATGTAAAAAAGTAGAGAGATTAATACATTAAATCCCCATGTACTGGGATTTCTGCTTCCTGTCAAAATGGAATAAGAGAGACTGGATTTACTCTGTAGCCTGAAACAAGTTTCAAGACAATGGGCAACAAAGGACAGTGACCCCCAACAGAGGGGAAACAAATAAGGTGAGGCTAAGATTGTCCTGGCTTATTGTCAGGAGAGATGTTTCAGGCTGTGTAGCAGAAAGGAGGAGCCCAATGACCATTGCCATTTATTGTAAGCCTGTTCTTTAGGGCCAAATGAACAATGAAAGGATACACAACACTCAGAAACGTTCCTCTTGTGTGAATGGGCAGAAAAGGCTCTCATTTAGAGGCAAGCAGCAGAGGTCAGGAACAGGTCTTAGCCATGGGCAACGGAAGAGGAAGCTTTCTAGCCCATCAACAAAAACTAATATTGGCCCTCTCCCCTTCTATCCCCTTTGTCCTTTAAGAAGGCTTAAGCTTCTGGGAAGAACAGACAAGAAGCATCAAGGGATAAATAAACCAAAGTTTAAAAGTCTTATTAAACCAAACCCTGGTGATTCTTAATGCCTGTTTCATATGAATTTCTCTTACAACAAATAAAATAACATTTAAAGAAAGGTTTCTGTTAGTAAGAAGGCATAATCATAAAGGGAGGTGCTCAGACCTCTTTGTTTACACCACTGCTCATATCATGTGGGACAGGAAAGCATTGATATTAAAACGCTTCCTGCTGCTTAATGAAACCAAACCTCTAGAGCGCCCTGGACCGATCCTCTTTGCAGATGTATTCCTTAAAATTCATGCTCAATTTGTAGACTCATATTTTTCACTTAGTTTTATAAAATCCAACAGGAGGCCTACTCCTAATGTATTTCTTTGTATATACCTCAAAGTCTTCCTAATGCCATTTTGTGACATGTGGTATCTCTTTACTATTTATGCAACACATTTGTATTGAGTACTGTGCATAAGATAGTAAGCTAGGAGATGGGAGAGATGCAAATTTCAAAAAGCCATGGACCCTTTATTTTAAGGAATGCAGAGTCTAAGGGGCAAAATAAAGCCTGCGTATAACTATAATAAAAAGTAAAATAACAAATACTATAAGAAAGTGCTCTCAGAAAGTATTGGATTTGGAGGAGATCCAAATGGTAAAGTAGCTTTACTCATTTTAGAGATGAAGAAACTGAAAGCCGAAAGATTAAATGACTCATTCCATGCAGTACATGGGACAGCACGGTGGGTTAGAAAGAACAGTGGACTTAAGGGTCAGACAACCTAGAGTGATTTTGAATTTCAGTCCTTGCTAGCTTGCACAAAGGACAAATGATAGAGCCTTCTATCCTGATTGAAGATCAAATGAGACAATAAACGAGTTTTATAGGCTATGAGGCAAAATAAAACTGTAAAATATTACTACAATTAATTGTAGAACTGGTTCTAAAATTAGAACCTCCTAATTTTCAGCTCCTTGTCCATCATGTATTAAAGTGAAATGTTTTCTCATGACTTTTAGTTAACAATTTAGGCAATTCACTCACTTGCATAGTTAGAGTAGAATATAATTATCAATCATAGCATACATATGTTGTTTACTTGAGTCCTATGACAATTCCCCACCTGTTTGAGTTATATATAGAAAAATAAAACAGATGCTCTCACTACAAAACTTTCTTGGCTAATTCTTACAATAACATAGGATAAAAATTTTATCCAACATTTCTCAATACCGTGTTGTATTTTCAGCCTGTTTATTCTGGTTTCCTCCTTATAAGCAGTGTTAGTGTTGAGGAATGTAAAAAAGAAATAAACATCAGGAACTTTGTACATCAAAACTAGTGAACACATCCTAAAGGCATTTTAAGAGAAGTGATAGCATCAATATAATATTGTGTTACTTCTTTGATCTGCTAAAGAGGTAAGTGATATAATCGGTTTTATATTTTTGAGTTTTCTTTCCAGTTGTTGCATGTAGCAATAAAGCTAAGAAACAGGTTAACTGTAAAAGTCTTTGTCCTCTTCTTCACCCCATTACAGATGCCTTCCTCTTCAGGGTGGGTGAGAAAAGAGGGAACTAAGTTATTTTTACTACCAATTACTGTATGATTCAACTAAGGTATTCAAGGTTGGTATGGTATAGCAGAAAGAACAAGGAATTTGGACTCAGAGGTCTTGGGTTTCAGTTTCTCGTATGTCTATTGAGACTTGAGTCAAGTAACTTTTCTAGCTTTCAGTTTTTTCATCTGTAAAAGATGAAGACTAATACAACCTACCCAATGGGTTGTCAGATGAATTATATAAAATTATATAAATTAAATGATTTAAGGCAGCTAAAAAGATGCATATCATAATAGGACGATAACGGAAACATTAAAAACATCTTAAATATATTTTTTCTTTTTTTCTTTTTTTAGAGACAGTCTCTGCTCTGTCGCCCAGAATGGAGTGCAATGGTGAAATCACAACTCCCTGCTGCCTTGAACTCCTGGACTCAAGCGATCCTACTGCTTCAGCCTCCCAAGTAGCTGGGATTCTGGTGCACAACACTATGCCTGGCTAATTTTTATTTTATTTAACTTTTTGTAGAGATAGGGTCTCGCTATGTTGCCCAGGCTGGTCTTGAACCCCTGAGCTCAAGTGATCGGCCTCCCAAAGCACTGGGATTACAGGCATCAGCCACCATGCCTGGCCAAAATAAAAATTAAAAAAATAAAAAGATTTTAAAATGAGGCACACAAAAATAAAGCGAGGAAATTTAGATGGACTCAGCAGTGAGGTTAATTTATAAAATGCAGGCTATGTAGCCGTATACACTTGCTCTGACTAGACCACAAATTTGAGTAAAAACTTCTTAGCTGTCATCTCAAAGGGGGAAACATGGCAAGTCACCAAACAGTGTTTATCTGACAAAGGAAAACTTAAGCCAAAATAAATTTGACAGAGTTTATTTAAGCAAAATAATAATTAATGAGTTGGGAAGCATCTAACCAAAAAGAGTTTATGAACTCCACTCTAGCAGCCTAAGCAGGGAGGTTTTTGTTTGTTTGTTTTTTTTGTGTTTTTTTTTTTTTTTTGGCTCAATATGGAAACAAAGTAAAGAAATTACCTGATTGGCTACAGCTAAGCATTGGCCTTATTTGGGTATGGTCTGATCTGAAGTCTCTAGTTATATATCTAGTTATATATCAGCTGGTTGGATGTTTGTGATTGGCTGAAGCCGGTGGGTTTTTTTTTTAAGTTAGTTGCAAGATCTGCTTCCAGTTCAGTTTCAGTTTGCTTATATAAGAGCTCTAGGTACAGAGACAGCCTCAGGCTAATGGGCTCCTTCTTGCTTTTTTTTTTTTTCTTTTCTTTTTTATTGAGACTCAGTCTGGCTCTGTTGCTCAGGCTGGAGTACAGTGGCACCATCTCGGCTCACTGCAACCTCCGCCTCCTGGGTTCAAGCGATTCTCCTGCCTCAGCCTCCCGAGTAGCTGGGATTACAGGCACAAGCCACCACACTTGGCTAATTTTTGTATTTTTAGTAGAGATGGAGTTTCACCATGTTGGCCAGGCTGGTCTTGAACTCCTAACCTCAAGTGATCCACCCGCCTCAGCCTTCCAAAGTGCTGAGATTACAGGCATGAGCCACTGCATGGGCCTAATGGCTTCCTTTTTATTTGCTTGAACACATCCATAAAGTTAAAAACATATGAGCAGTTTTGTGATTCCTCAAAAAGTTCAACATAGAATTACCATATAATCTGCAATTCCACTTTGAAGTACATACCTAAAAAAATTGAAAACAGCTATTTAAACAGATACTCATATGCCAGTGTTCATAGTAGCATTCATTATTCACAATAACTGTAGGTGGAAACAACCAAAGTGTTCATCAACAGATGAATGGATAAATAAAATGTGGCATATTTATACAATGAAATATTATATTATTCAGCCATAAAAAGAAATGAAGTACTGATACATGCTGCAACATTGTATGAACCTCGTAAACATTATGTTAAGTGAAAGGAGCCAGATACAAGAGGTCATGTAATGTATGATCCCATTTACATAAAATATCCAGACGAGTTAAGTCCCTAAAGACAAGAAGTATATTAGTAGTTTCCAGGGGCTGGGGAGAGAGGAGAATAGGAAGTGGCTGCTTAATGGGTTCTGGATCTACTTTCGGGGTGATGAAAATGTTTTGGGACTAGATAGAGGTGATGGTTGTGCAACATTATGAATGTACGAAATACTACTAATTTATACTTTGAAATGATTAATGTTGCCGGGCAAGGTGGCTAACGCCTATAATACCAGCACTTTGGGAGGCCAATGTGGGTGGATCCTGAGGTCAGGAGTTTGAGACCAGCCTGGACAACATGGCAAAACCCTATCTCTACTAAAAATATAAAAATTAACCAGGTATGGTGGTATGCACCTGTAGTCTCAGCTACTCGGGAGGCTGAGGCAAGAGAATCACTTGAACCCAGGAGGCAGAGGTTGCAGTGAGCCGAGATGGCGCCACTGCACTCCAGCCTGGGCGACAGAGCCAGACTTTGTCTCAAAAACAAAATAAAATAAAACAATTAATGTTATGTGGATACCATTTTAGTAAAAATTAAAACAACAACAAATGAACTGCTCTGGAAAAATACAACTGTTTCTAATAACGAGACCAGAAACGACATTCTTTAAGGAAATGAACTCTCAACACCCAGCCATCCACATTTTAAAAAAGAATAAATTAAGGTTCTGAGAGCCTAAGATTTGCCCTAAATCACACAACTTGAAACTGTAAACCTTTGGTTCCTGGTCCAAACGTTGCTGACCCAAAGGGCTGAAATGACCAATGACTGTTTACCAAGCCCCTTGATCTTCATTAACTTTTAATTGGGATTACTTAATGCCTTATGCAAAGTTTGACCGTTTCCATTTTTTGTCTATGGAGTAGCATTTCCTTTAATTGCTATTACATAGAGTTCTCAGGAGCTACTGAAATGGCTGCACACAATGCTTACCTTTATAATACTGACTAACATTTGTTGAGTGCACACTGTGTGTTAGGTATGGTGCCAGGCATTATGCAGATATAGTCTTATTCACTCCTTAAAACAGCCTTCGGAGGAAGTTTTATCACCCCTCTTCTGTTTGTACAGAAACTAAAGTTTGAAAGGACGAATTAACTTGCCCAAAGTCACAGGCAGAAGTACAAATGGTTCAACAGTCCCTATAGGAGGTCATTTAAAGGTTCATAAACCTCTATGTTCATGACCTCTAGGTTCACTGACTGCTATGATTCCTATTAGAGAAGCCAGTATGGTATAAAGCAAATGTTGAACCAAGAATGAAAGTAAGAGACAGGGCTGGGTCCACATCTAGTTTTGTTTAACTCCAAAGCTCACAGCTTAACCACTCTGCTACATGGAGACACAAGTCCGCTAAGTTTATAATAATTTTAGTCCCCACCCAGATAATTATGGCAATAAAGTCTGGGTCATCATCATCATAGCCACTATAATTTACTTTGCAAAATTCTCTTATAAGTGCATAACAGTGATAGATTCAAGAACATTTGTAAATCTTAAAGGCTCAATGATTAAAGGACAAGTGACTGTCCTCCACATAAAAGCTTTTGCTAGGAAAAGTAAAAAATTAGGGTTAGTATTATTCAGCTGTTTGATTCTGGATATTGAAAAGATAATATCTATGCTTTTTTTTTTTTTTTTTTTGAGAAGGAATCTCACTCTTGTTGCCTAGGCTGGAGTGCAGTGGTGCGAACTCAGCTCAGCTCATAGCAACCTCTGCTTTCCTGGGTTCAAGTGATTCTCCTGCCTCAGCCTCACGAGTAGTTGGGATTATGGGTGCCCACCACCACAACTTGCTAATTTTTTTTTTTTTTTGTATTTTTAGTAGAGACAGGGTTTCACCACGTTGGCCAGGCTGGTCTCAAACTCCAGACCTTGTGATCCACCCGCCTCTGCCTCCCAAAGTGCCGCGATTACAGGCGCGAGCCACCGTGCCCGGTCGGATCTATGCTTTTGGCTAACATTTTTTTTCTGTACAGGAGTGTAATGTAATAGGTAAAATAACTCATTCAACAGAAAAAACATTATTGTAGTATTTTGTAGCTACTAGGATTGAAGAACTAAAGAATTGTCTGTCTGCCAAGGTTTGGGGAAATGGGAAAATAGGAAGAGATCTTTACCACACTGGGCACATTTTAATTCTCTGGGATTCGTTTCCTATTCTGTAAATGGAAGAGTTGGGTTTCATCTCATACTATCCTCTCTTTGCAATTCTTTAATTCATTCAACAAATATTTATTGAGCTTCTACTAGTATCATGAATAACAGAAGCAAGCTTCCTCCACACATGGAGCTTATTATAGTCTAAAAGGATAGGACAATAAATAATTTTGAAAACAAATACAAATATTTATTAATAAATAATAAATAACTATTGGTTGGAAAGGTGCTAAGAAGGAAATACATAGGGTCATGTGCTATGTCTTTGAGAGTCTTAAAATGAAGCAGATAAGCTCTTTCACTTTCAAAAATGCTGACGTAGCAAAGTCATTAGGTTTCAAAAAAGGAAAAAGAAAGATAATGTCTTCCAATTAACTAATGAACAAACAGCCATTACTCTAGAAGAAAACTGTATTGTGATTGGTGTACTTTGTATTTTCTCGGAATAGGAGGGGAAACGCTTCTCAAAAAGAGCAGTGAGAGAAAGTCACTTAATTTTTTTTTTTTTTTGTAAGTCAAGCGAAAGATGAACTGAAAATAGACAACCTGAAGTCAGACGGGAAAGCTGCCAATCTGGTCTGGCCAGCAGAATTTCTTTCAGTCGGTCTAGGCTCCCTCGGCAGTGGGAATCCAGATGTAAAGAAAACTTAAGCCATGAACCTCAAAGGTAGATTTCAATTATTACTGCCCAGTGGCAGGAACCTAGGATGGAGAGGTCAAGGTGTGGTTTAGTAAGAGACAGCTCCCGGGAATGGCACTTGGAAGGGCAGGGCGGAGAACAGCCGGAGATGGGACCGAGAGGAAGGGGAGAATGCGCAGACACCTCAAGGTGAGAGAGTAGACAGAGTCTTTGCCGTGGGAGCCCTCACTGCTCAGGTGGCTCTTTCCCGCTCAGGTGAGCTCCTCCCGCGCCTCCCATTGGCCGAGACGCCCGCGGCGCTGGGAGGGCGACGCAGCGCGGTCTAGTTCAGGGTCTAGGGCGGCGCGTCACTTCCGGTAGCGCGGAGCTTGTAAAACACCCTGGAGAGAAAATGGCGGCGGCAGCGGCTTCGGCGCCTCAGCAGCTCTCGGATGAGGAGCTTTTCTCTCAGCTCCGCCGTTACGGCCTGTCTCCTGGACCAGTGACGGAGAGCACCCGCCCGGTCTACCTCAAGAAGCTGAAGAAGCTTCGAGAGGAAGAGCAGCAGCAGCACCGGTCGGGGGGCCGCGGCAACAAGACGCGGAACAGTAATAACAATAACACGGCAGCCGCCACGGTCGCAGCCGCGGGATCAGCGGCGGCAGCGGCCGTGGGGATGGGGGTCCGGCCGGTCTCGGGCGACCTCTCCTACTTACGGACCCCTGGGGGCCTGTGCCGAATCTCGGCCTCTGGTCCAGAGAGCCTCCTGGGAGGGCCCGGGGGCTCCTCCGCCGCCCCCGCGGCTGGCAGCAAAGTGCTGCTGGGCTTCAGCTCGGACGAGTCGGACGTGGAGGCCAGTCCCCAAGACCAGGCCGGTGGCGGCGGGAGGAGAGACCGGGCTTCGCTCCAGTACCGCGGGCTCAAAGCGCCGCCGGCGCCCCTGGCCGCCAGCGAGGTGACTAACAGCAACTCGGCCGAGCGAAGGAAGCCCCACTCGTGGTGGGGGGCCAGGAGGCCGACGGGCCCCGAGCTGCAGACCGCGCCGGGAAAAGATGGAGCAGTGGAGGACGAGGAAGGGGAGGGAGAGGACGGTGAGGAGAGGGACCCGGAGGCCGAGGAGCCGCTCTGGGCCAGCCGGACCGTGAATGGCAGCCGGCTTGTCCCCTACAGCTGCCGGGAAAACTATTCGGACTCAGAGGAAGAGGACGACGACGACGTGGCCTCCACCAGACAGGTATTAAAGGACGACTCCCTTTCCCGGCATCGACCCAGACGGACCCATAGTAAGCCTCTCTCCCCGCTGACTGCTAAATCGGCCGGCGGCAGGCTGGAGACTTCAGTTCAGGGAGGGGGAGGACTCGCGATGAATGACAGGGCGGCGGCTGCCGGGAGTCTAGACAGGAGCCGAAACCTCGAAGAGGCGGCGGCTGCGGAGCAGGGAGGAGGGTGTGATCAAGTGGACTCCAGCCCCGTTCCTAGATACCGTGTTAACACTAAGAAACTGACCCCTCTCCTGCCCCCGCCACTTACTGACATGGACTCAACCTTGGATTCGTCAACAGGCTCCCTTCTGAAAACCAATAATCATATTGGCGGTGGGGCCTTCAATGTGGACTCCCCCAGGATTTATTCTAACAGTCTCCCTCCCAGCGCGGCCGTGGCCGCCTCTGGTTCACTCAGGATCAATCACGCCAATCATACGGGCTCCAATCATACCTACCTGAAAAACACATACAACAAACCGAAGCTTTCTGAACCCGAAGAGGAACTTCTCCAGCAATTTAAACGGGAGGAGGTGTCCCCAACAGGGAGTTTCAGTGCCCACTACTTGTCGATGTTTCTCTTAACCGCTGCCTGCTTATTTTTCCTAATACTGGGACTGACTTACCTAGGAATGAGAGGGACAGGAGTGTCTGAGGATGGAGAACTCAGCAGTAAGTATTAAATCCTGTGGGTAAGGTAACAAAGGGAATGTTGTTAGTGGTCCTCTTTAGCCGCTCTTAGCATTTTATGTGAAGTGACTTACCTGCAAGAACATGGTTTAACCCCAGCAGTGAGTGTATGTGTCATCTTTCATCAAGAAAGAACACCATTATCGAAATGATATCATATGGCTGGTTTTAAAAGTTTTCTGCATGATGCGTTGTGAAAATCAAAACAATTTATAAAAGAATATTATAAACTTGTTAGTAAAACTCATTTGTATATGTGACTTAGTTTTCTTTTAGGCCTAAATATTTGCGCAGATGCCAATTACTCAATAGATTTGAAGTATCAGGATAAGACACACCATAAATGTAGTGTTTTTTCAAATTGAGTTGTGACTCTAATAGGCAGTGTACTAGCTCTTGAAATTTGAATTAAATATTTTGTAGTACTAACTCTATACATAAGTTCGGATTAAATATTTTGTGGCATTAACTGTATGTATAATTTCTTTATAGTGAATGAATACAAAAAAGCAGCAAGGCACACGTCTTAATTGATTTCCCAGCCCAAAGCACTTTCCCTATCATCTGTACAAAAAATAGTGGTGGTAGGGCAGTGCAGGAGCTTGCAGTCAGATTTCCTTGGATTGGCTTCCAGGTCCTGCTGTTTACTTGCTGAATGACTGTAGGCAGCTGTGCTCATTGTAGAAATCAAAGTATCTCTGCTCTTAAAAACAAAAAGAAGATGAATACAGACCATTTTGTGTTCTGTGAAGGAAATAAGGATAAGTAATTGACGTACACAACTTTATTTTTTTCCTTTTTTAAAAAAAATTTACCACACTACACTGATGTAGGTGTACACTACTTTAGATTGAATAGAGGAGGTACTATCTGAGTTGAGACCCGAAGCAGAAGGAGACAGTCTTGTGGAGAGACAGGAGACCATTCTGGGCCGAGATTTTAAGAGGAAAGGCCTTGAGTTGAGCAAGAGCCTTCTTCTAAGTTATTGTGGTTAAGCATCTGGAGCGAAGGGCAGAGAGTAAGAGTTAAAGCTTCTGAATTTTCCTAATCTATAAAATGATGCCACTTTGACTAGAATGATGTTTGTGAAGATTAAAAGAGAAAGTAAATTAGTACAAAATGGACTTCTGAATACATAATTTCTCAATGTTAGGTCCCTCTCTGCATTCCCCTTGAAGGCTTCCTGCTCTTTTCACCCAAGTTGAATTCACTGTATTGCGATTAGTATTTATAAAATTAGCTTATTAGTTTTATTTCAAAATAGAGTGAAAGATGCAGTTAGCCAACTCAGATAAAGAGTAGGAGTCAAATTAGTGTAAGGTTTGATTTAGATATAGCCAATTCCAAGACAGTCAAATAACTGATTATTACTATATTGCTTAATTTAAGGCCTTACAAGAGGAATGAAATTCAGCTCTTACTTTATTTCCTGGGAGCATGAGTGTATTGTGTCCTGCCCCAAGTATTTGGGAGGAAAAAATAAGGGCACACTAGAAGTTAAACTAGTAAAAGTTCACATAAATTAAACTACATTACCTATCAGCAGTAGCTATCTGCATCTGTGTCTGTAACAACTATATGATCTGGCTTCTTTTCTTTTCTTTTTTTTTTTAATGGAGTCTCGCTCTGTTGCCAGGCTGGAGTGCAGTTGCGGGATTTGGGCTCACTGCAACCTCTGCCTTTCAGGTTCAAGCGATTCTCCTGCCTCAGCCTTGTGAGTAGCTGGAACTACAGGCATGTGGCACTACACCCAGCTAATTTTTGTATTTTTAGTAGGGAAGGGGTTTCACCATGTTGGCCGATCTGGCCATTTTTTAAGAGCTAATTGCTTTACACCTATTGTATCATTTAATCTTCCCAGCAATTAACAGAAGCAGGTGGAATTATCTTCATTTTATGGGTGAGGATGATACTAAGTTAAGAAATGCACTGAGTGTTGACAGTTAGTGGTAAGGCTAAGATTTGGTTTCAGATTTTATTTCCACCTATAAAGACCATTTTAACACTATTTTGGGTATTGCTTGTAGATAGATTTATAAATAAGTGGATACCTTTATTATGATTAACAAGATAATTGACTGGTAGGGTTTCATACAGAATTATTGACAAGCACAATTCTCAGTGAAGGTGACTTTCACATCTTTCTCATCAGTGTTAAGATGAATGACTAATGTGATATACTAAAATTTCAGGTAGAATATGATAGGAATGCTAGGATTTTGGTACTCTCTTCACCTTCACTGATAAGGAAGGAAGGAAAGAAATTATATTTGCATTTTAGTAAATGGTGAATGTGAGGTAACCTGGTCGTTGGAAAGAACAATGGCTAAGAAGTAGAGGATCTAGGTTCTAGGACTTGTCTGAATGACTGTGGTCAACCTCCTTAATCTCTGAGCCTCATTTTAATGTACTAAACGGAAGTAGTAATATCTGCTATCCCTGGGGTTGTGGTGAAGGTCAAGTGAGACACAGTGTTAAACATAAGGTGATATTATTCAGAAGTTTAGACAAAATTTGTTATATTCCTGGTAAACTACAATATATCTAGAGAGAGAAATAGTTAAGACATTTCTATAAATGATATTTAGTAGTGCATTTCTTACCTGTTTAACATTTGGTTTTTATCCCATTAAATACACGTTATTGAAATTAGTATAGAAATTTGAATCCTTAAATGTGTGATATACTTGACATATTGTATGTATACCCTGGTGGAAAGAAGTACCTGCTAACTTCAGTTAGTCTGCACACCTAACAGTGTTAAGGTATCAAAAGTGAATAATATTTTCACTCCATTCCATATCCTTTGGCATACTATGATACTTAACCATAGAGTTCATTGGTCAAATAGTATGCTTAGGGAAACACTTTTACTTGGAGTAGTAGTTGTCACCCAAAGATTGTAGGTTATATGTGAAATTAAGTTTTAGGAAGCTTTTATTAGTTATTTAAATTACATATAACATATAATAGATCCGTCTTTTAAATTGTTCTTAATCATATGGTCTTTGAAACTTTTTCATCAGTACCCTATTTTTTATTAATTAAATTGCTATAAGTCTCTTCTTCCTCATGTATAAAACTAGGGAGTTGGATTAGATGATACCTAAGCTCTTTCCAGCTCCAAGGCTTAAGATTCTAACTTTGAACTGCCATACCAAAACAACTCAAGGATCAACCTGCAGAGTAGTCACTTGTTCCACAGGTGATTAGATCATTATAGCCCACCAAATGAAAATAAAGAAGCAGAATAGATTGACTATTCTAGGCTCATGTGATCATTATTAAAATTTTTTTTCATTTACAAAAGACATGACTTCTGCAGAAACTTTGAATAGAGATGAAGGAAACAGTGAATGATTGTTGTACACCTTTCTTCCTAGCCTCATGCAGCGCCCATATAAATAAGTTCAAGTATTAGATCCTTTCCTACCTTTCTTAATATTTTTCATGTAAATACATCTGTGTGTGTGTGTTATGTGTGTGTGCAGATTTTCATTCAACAGTTAGAGTGTCTATTATGTGCCAGGCACTATTTTAAGCAGCAGGGATATGTGGTGAACAATATGTTGGTTATATAGAAGATAAAGTTTCTGTTATGGAGCTTACATTTCTAGGAGGGGAATAGACAAGTAAATAAGAATTTCAGATAAGGTAGTTGCTAACACAGCTATTGCTGGCAACTTTTGGGGGCTGAGGTGAAAAGATATGCAATATTACATACAGGTAGGCAGGCCCCTCTAGGGAATGATGTTTGAACTGAGAGATCTGAATGACTTCAAGGAACTAGCCATTGACAGTCAGGGAGAAGAGCATTCTGGCAGAAGTAACAACAAGTGCCAAATTCCTGAGGCAAGAACAGGCTTGCATGTTGAAAGATCAAAAAGAATGGCCAGTGTTGTTGAGATATAATGAATGAAGGAGAAAATGGCATACCATGAAGTTACAGGTAGGTATGGTCCAGATCATAAGGGACCTAAAATGCCTTGAGGGCCATTGAAGGAAGTCAGAATTTTAAGTGACATTATAGCATACATATTCTGCAATTTGTTTTTTCACTTAACATTGTATCATGGGTAACTTTTCCATATACTAATTTTAAGTACAGAGGTATAATTTTAAAATCTCATTTCCACTAGTCCCTTCCTCCTATAGAAATGATAAAATCTCTACCATTCTAAAAATGTTGCTCTTCAACCCTCTTTTCTTCTCTAGTTGTTACTCTATTCTTAACCAAGCTTTCTGCCTCTATTTTCTTCCCTGCCATTCACTCAGTCCTGTCTAGTTTAGCTTTCTTTACCAGCCATTCCTCTGCTATGTCTCTTCTTAAAGTTACCAGTTACTCAGTTTTCAAATCCTCACCTCTTTGGTACATTCAGTGCATTGACAACTCACTTGTTCATGAAACTCTCCTTTCTAAGCTTCTGTATCACCACTCTCTCCTTGTTTTCATACTCCTGTCTGCCTGTTTTAAATATTGGTGGTCTCCACAACTTTATCTTTGGCTGTCTCCTTTTGTACACATTTCTCTAGGCAGTTTTATTCACTCTCCTGGCCATTATCTTCCAGTTTTGTATTTTTACCTTGGATTTCTCTCCTGAGATCTAGGTATACCTATTTGTTTACTAGACATCTTTTGGGTACACTAGAAGTATGTATCAATGCCATCTGACATTTTCCTTATCTTTACCTTGGTTTTGTCCCTCTTCCCTGTTTTAGTTAATGGTACTTCCATCCACCCAGAGCTCGAGAGAAACCTTGTATTTACCTAGATTCTTTCCTTTCCCTCACCTTCCTACAAACTCCCAAACATAATTGGTAACTACAAGTTCTGTAGTTCTGTCTCCTACATATCTTTTGAATTTTTTTCTGTCCCTTGCCACTGCTGTAGGTTAGTCTCTTGCCTGAACTCTTTTACTAACCTAAAATGGTGTCCCTGCTTCTAAGATGTAGCTCTTCCAGTCCATTTTTCAGTACAGAGCAGTATTTCCAAAGCACATACGTGATCATCCCCTCTTGCTTAAATTACACAACGGCTTTGTCTTAGTTATTGGCCAAAATCTAAACTCCTTAGCTAAACTAGTCGTGATCTGACTATGCCTGCGTTTTCTACCAGTTCCCCTCATCACACTTACTTTCTAGAAAACTGAACTACTTGGTGTTCTCTGAGTAAGTCATGAAATTTGTGTTTTTCTACTTTTGCACAGGTTATCCCCTTTTTGGGGAATGTTGTTTCTTTATTGTTTAACTGTGATTCATTCTTAAGTATGTTGTTTCCGGATATCTCTGACTCTCTGTCTCTTTGCCCCAGAGTTTGGCCCATCATTTTGTGCTCAAATAAGATCCTAATGCATTCTTCATACCATTTAGGACAAAGTATTATAATCGTGTGTCCATCATGCCAAATAGATTACAGCTCCTTTCTTTAGAGTAATCTTTCTATGGGAGTAGAATATAGTGGTAAAGAGTACAGGCTTTTTACTCAGTTCTGATTTTGGCTCTACTTTTTGAAGTAGACTATACTAGAGATGTAATTGCCTCATACTAAAAATGCAGATGATTAATACTATCTGAAGATGACTTGTATTGAGATAATGCATCTAAACTAGTGTTGTTGTCTGGCACGTGGAAATCTCTTAGTAGATGGAAGTCACACTAGTATCTTCAGCACAGATTCATTATTCAGCAAATATTTGTTGAATAAATGATCACATATTAGATACCCAGTATATATGCACTGTTAACTCATATTATCTAACTCAGTAGTTGGTTATCTACCCAGTATCTGGTAAGGATATATAAAAGAAATCTTGTTTCTGTAGAAGCCTCCACACCACTAATAACAGTCATAGGAAATGACTAAGAAATATACAGGATATTATGTGGTGTCACACTTTTATAAAAGGGGAGAATTCACTGTAAATTCTCTAATGATCAGTCTTAAATGATCAAAAGCTCTCAATTCCACATTTGGATTTTATTCTGTAGGTTGAGTAATGGGAATCCATAGAGGTTGTAAAGCAGAGGACAAGCATGATTGGATTGATATTTTAAGAAGGATAAACAGGTGATGGTGTAGATAGTCATAGGGTTGGAGGGAAGTAGAGTGGTAAAACCTGAAGGAGGTTGATAAGGGGGGATGGAGTTGGGTGGGCCTATGAATGAAATAATTCATTTGAAGAAAGAATCTTTTTTTTTTTTTTTTTTTTAAGACGAGGTTTCACCATGTTGGTCAGGCTGGTCTTGAACTCCTGACCTCAGGTGATCCGCCTGCCTTGGCCTCCAAAGTGCACGCCCGGCCAGAATTTTTTTTTTTTTGAAACTGAGTTTCACTCTTATTGCCCAGACTGGAGTGCAATGGCATGATCATGGCTCACCACAACCTCCGCCTCCTGGGTTCAAGTGATTCTCCTGCCTCAGCCTCCTGAGTAGCTGGGGTTACAGGCGTGTGCCACCATGCTTGCCTAATTTTGTATTTTTAGTAGAGACAGATTTCTCCATGTTGGTCAGGCTGGTCTCAAACTCCTGACCTCAGGTGATCCGCCTGCCTTGGCCTCCCAAAGTGCTGCAATTTCAGGCATGAGCCACTGCACCCAGCCAAGACATATGTTTTTGAATATAGAGAATAAAGGAGAGATAGGAGTCAAAGATTATTCTGGTCATGAGCCTGGATGACTGAGAGAATGGTAATATCATTGGAGGAATTAGAGATGTTGAAGAGGGATCTTGTTTGGGGAAAAGTAGTTTAGGGAAAATGAGTTTACTTGGGGCTCATCGTTTGAGTTGTTCAAGTGAAAAATTCTTGTAGGCTCTTGTAGATACAGAATTGGAGTAAAGATGAGAGATGGTGCTAAATGTGAGTACTAGTAGTGTTTACTAAAGGAATAGATACTTTTAAATATTTGTTATATATATATATATATATATATATATATAATGAACATGGGGAATAAGGATTTTGAAAAATAGTTGTTATTCTCATTCTTTTTTTTTTAAAATATGAGACAGGGTCTTGCTCTCTCACCCAGGTTGGAGTGCAGTGGTGTGATCATGGCTCACTGCAGCCTCAACCTCCCCAGGACTCGAGCAATCCTCACAGCTCAGCCTCCCGAGTAGCTGGGACTACAGATCTATGCCACCACACCTGGCTAATTTTTTGTATTTTTTGTTGAGACAGGGTCTCACTTTGTTGTCCAGGCTGGTCTTAAACTCCTGGGCTCAAGCTATCCTCTCACCTCTGCCTCTCAAAGTGCTGGGATTACAGGTGTCAGCCATAGCAACTGCCCTGTGCTCTCATTTTTGAAGAATGAAAGCTCCGTGTTATGTTTGAAGTTTTACAAGTTGACTACTTTGTAAGAAAATAAATCATAGATCTATGAGAATATTCCTGTGAATGCCAGGGATTTGCAACAGTTTGATGATTTAAGAACTTAAAGTCTACTCTATGAAAATGTTTTTCATTTGAAAAGTATCCCTGGAATGATTTAAAATTAAAAATAACTTGTTAGTCTCTACAAATATATCCACAGAGACTAGTTTGTGAATACACTGGCATAGGTATCAGAGAACCTGTGTTTCAATATCGGCCCTTCAACTTGCTAGCTTCTTTTTTTTACTAAGGCAAGTTGCTTAGCCATTGTAAACCTCAATATCTTCATCTGTAAAATAGGTTAAATGAGAATTAAGTAATGTGTGTAAAGTAAAACTCATACACGGCACATAGTAATAATAACTAACCCTTATGTAGCATTAACTGTGTGCCAAGCACTGAGCCAAACAATTGTTATTTAATCCTTATGAAGTAGGTACTTATCCCATTTTATAAGTAAATGGAGACACTGAGAAGTAACTTGCCCAGGGTCATGTAGCTAGTAAGTGAAGTGGCAGTATTTGAACTCAAATAGTGGCTCTTTTCCATTCTTCTAGATTGCTTTTTAATATGTATAAATACATAAGGACTTGTTACATGTTCTCTACTATTATTGTTATTAGCAGAAAATTGTGAAGAGTATAGATGCATAAAATCCTAGAAGTGGCAGGAATAATCTATGAAACCTAACAACTTTAGGAAAAATTGTATTCATTCAACAATTATGAATCACATGGAACTGTTTATCCTTAAGGTTTTAGATTAATTCATCAATTTAAGGGGGAGGGGGCATCTGCTATAAACTATAATATATAATACATTGAACAATATCTAATTTTTAAAAGATTTGGACAGTCTCAAATCTGGTAGGGAAAGTGATCATTTGATTTTTATTATCACTTGTTCTTTCCATTGTTCATTTTTAGGATATAAAGATCTTTTGTATCTTTGTTCTCCTTTTTTTGCTCTTTTTAGATAAACTTCATGTTTTCCCTTTATACTTACATTTGTTTTCACGGAAATGACGCATTTGATAATTTCAGGGACACTTCAAAAAATTATTTTCATGATACCTAAGAGTTGGGAAGTTTTTAAAGCTTGCTTCTCCTTGCTCATTGATTATTCAATATTAACTCTGCCTTTCTGAAAAATATGTTATATAAATAAAAGGAAATTTATAGCCTCAGTGCAAAGATAATTATATAGTTTATAAGTTGTTTAAAAGAGAAGTACGCCTTAAACTGTTGGAACTCTCCTCCAAAATATAGTTGTTAGTAAATAAGTACTACTAACGTCTTTGTGAAAATTTTATTACTAGTGATATAATCTAAATTAGAATAAAGATATATTCTAGGGGTGGGGAGAGCATCAGGAAAAATAGCTAATGCATGCTGGGATTAATACCTAGGTGATGGGTTGATAGGTGCAGCAAACCACCATTGGCCACGTTTGTTTACCCATGTAACAAACCTGCACATCCTGCATATTTATCCCAGAACTTAAAATTTAAAAAAAGTTTTATTTTAATCTTTATTATACACTAAAAATTGCTGCCATTTAATTTGGGAATATAGCTTAATACTAATTGTGGAAATTATTATAACAGTTATTTGCTTATAACTTTGGATTTTGATTTTCATCTTTAGAATTTATTTTTAACATAGATTTTATTTTTGGAGACAGAGTCTTGCTTTGTCACCCAGCCTGGAGTGCAGTGGCGCAATATCGACTCACTGCAGCCTCTGCCTCCCAGGTTCAAGCGATCTCCTCCCTCAACCTCCCAAGTATCTGGGATTATAGGCACATGGCACCATACCCAGCTAGTTTTCGTATTTTTTTAGTAGAGATGGGGTTTCACCACGTTGGCCAGGCTGGTCTTGAACTCCTGACCTCAGGTAATCCATCTGCCTTGGTCTCCTAAAGTGCTGGGATGACAGGAGTGAGCCACTGTGCCCAGCCTTAACATAGATTTTTTTTTTTCCAGCTCTCCTGAACTAATTGGGTAGTAAGTATGCACCAATAATTGCTGTCCTGTCTTGAATGTGACATGGATAGAAAAAACCCTTTAGTAGCAAGTGGGTATTTTAGCAAATAGCAGAAAATTAATTTTGTTTTTCAGTTAGCTCATATATATCTAAGTATGTATATACACATACACATACACACACATAGTTTGCTTACTATGGCTAATTCCTGAAAGCCTGCTGTACTTACAAAGAAAGCTTTTGCTCTGTAGGAATTCACCAAGTTATAATTTTCAAAACATATGAAGAAGATTGTTGAAATTAATTAGAAGGTGGGGGGAATCTTAGAATATCTGTTTCTTCTAGCCTTTGAACTATGGCTTGGAACCTTGGTCAGCTTTAGTAAAAACTTCCGTGGTTTTTAAGTGTATCTCCCATGGGATCACAAATGATTTTTTTTGTTTGATTTAGTTCATTTGAAGAAACATTTAAGTTTCTCCTACTCATTTTTTTATTTACTCACCCATTCACTCAGATTATTTGTTGAGCAACTATACTATGTACCAGGTAATACTAGAAGATGAGTGTATATAATACTTTTTAGAACTATAGGAGTGGCAGTCTCCCCCTTATACCAAGCTTTGGCTGACATTCTCTTCTTTTTCCTAAATATTTCTGCCCTAGCTAGCTTTCAGAATTGGGATTTTGTTACCATGCAACAATGTTTCAGAATTATATATTGTGACTTGGGAAACATACTTTAAGAATTAGTCTCTGTAAATTTGACTATACCATCTGGTAAAGCTTACCACAGTGTATGTATACACAAAAAGATAGTTGGATAATTTAAGTAATACATGTTGATCATTCCTTTCACCTTTTCTGTATTACCATTTTCTCAATTGGGAATTCTACCTTTAAAAACCATACAATTTAATAAATGTAGGTTTTATTGCAGGTTTCTAGGAGTAATTTTTAAAAAAGGAAGAGACATGGAGAATGAATTTGCCAAAAATGAAAATGTTTTAAAATCTGAACATTTATGATTATGGTTCAAGATGTTCTAGAAATACTCTTATGCTTTTGACAATAATGTTATTTTGTTTTTTTTAAAAAATGTCATTTCTAAATGTCCCTTCTTTCAGATTCTAAAGCCTTAGGTGATAAGAGCAAGCATTTATTGAGAATTTCCAATGTGTGTGAGCACTTTATTTTAATTTTCATGAGGATAACTACTCATACTATGTCTGTGAATAAAACAGATAAAGGGAATAAGGTTATAAGTGATTTGTCAAAGGTCTGACAGCTAAGTGTTGGAGCCAGCATTTGAATCCAAAATCTAACTTTAGAGTTCACAGTGTTAACTACCAGACAGCAGTAGAAATTTTTATACTTTATCTTATTGTTAGCTACAAGCTTTATTTGGGCAAGTATGGTATACATAACCTCGGGGCCTTGTTTTTTGCATCTGTTAAATGAAGGTATAGTAAAATCAGCTTTACTTCCAGCCAGTGATTTTTGAGAGAGCTACTGTGCTAATGTCTGTAGAAATGCTTTGGAGAAATTTGAAGTGATACATAACTGTAATTTTAATATTATAAGTTAGGACTTAAGAGCTATAGTAGTTTAATTTAAGCAACACTTGTTCAGCACTATGACATGTCCTGTCAGTAATGTTAATAAGTAATAGAGTTGGCTAAACTTAGAGGCCTTATCAGTATTTTTAAACCTTTCACTCAAGCTGTCTGAGCAGATAAAAGGGAGTTATCTTTTCACATTACATAATTAATGCCTTTCTTATCTCCAGGACTGAAAAATAATGTTTTTTTTTTTTTTTGCAGCTATATTAAACAGGTGATGACACAACTTGAAATTGGATTGTAGCCTTGCTAATCACTAAAAGGTAGATTTGCTGCTAGGAAAGTCAGAGATGGGATACATTGCTTTCATACAAAATATAGTACTGAATTTGAGACAGAAAGACATTTTTTTTAAGAATGAAGATGAGTCTTAGAGTAAGCTTCTGTTAATATTATGTGAAGAATAGCAATGCATACAGTTGGTAGAGAAGGGTGGCTTTTCACATGCTGTTCTACAGCTAGTTAGTAAGATACCATGAGTACTGTTATTATCAAAGTGGGAAGGTGACATGTGTCTCCATGAATATGCAATAGATGAATATTAAAATAATACTACTTAAATTAGAAGATATTTAAAGTGCATTAGGATCTTCAGTGTCTTAGATAAGTCATACGAAGCACATAATGAAATTTCCATCACATTTTGCATTTGAAACTGTTATCAGTGATGGCTTAGACCAGAACTGTCCAGTAGAAATATAAGTCATACAGTAGCCACATTAAAACATAAAAAAGTTGAGATTAATTTTAGTGATTAATTTTATTTAATTTGGTATACCTAGAACATTATTTTGACACATAATCAATATAAAAATTATTGATGAGGTATTTTATGATCTTTTTTGAATTCAGGCTTCAGAATCCTATATGTATTTTGCGCTCATCGTGTACCTCTATTCAGACTAGCCCTATTTCAAGTGCTCAGAGCCACATTTGACTAGTTAGCTACCCTATTGGGTAGCTCAAGTCTGGACCATTCTGAGTTATGGAGTTACATTATTGGTTTAATGAGACTTAATGACTGTAAATTTTTGAATGCTTATAATGTGCCATGTAGTAGATTTTTGTAGTAACTCTATGATGTCAGTTTTGTATCATTTTAGACATAGACAGTGAGGTATGGAGATACTCATTTGTCTAAGATATTAAACAGGTAGTATGTAGGGGAGCAGGATTTAAAGCTAAATCTGACCCTAAATCCCTTGTCCTGTTTTCTATATTGCGCTGTTTTAAAGCACTGCCACTTAAGGGTTGAGCAGGTAAGTGAGTGAGCTGTAGTTCTGCCATTGGTTAGCCAGTGACTTATGATTTAATTTTTCTTTGTTTTTAGGCACAAAGGACTTCTTAGCTTAGAGTAGAAGTGCTGTCTTCTAAGTCTTTACTCATATTCTTTATTGGGACTGTTCCTTTATACTTGTTCCCCATTTTCCATTCATTAAACTGCTTTCTACAACTCTTTAAACATGTAGAATGGAGAAATGGCTCTTACTTTAAACATGTAGAATGGAGAGATGAGGGAAAACTCAGCTCCTATTGGCAAAAGTGAAAACTGATGTCTAGTAAAACTTCTGTCTTGATGAAGAAGTTTCCCAAGGGTTTCAGTACTTCATTCTGAGAAAGATTTGGGAAGTTCTTATTCATCATGCTCTTTAAATTGTAAATATTTTCTCAATTATTTTACAGGATGTTTTATAGTGGATTAATACTTAGCAGCATCTTCTAATTAATTTGAATAATTTCTTTGAATTACATTTGGATTTTCAAGAATATTTGTTCACAAAGACAAGCCTTTTCATTTCAAAAGGAAAAATAGGCAGTCCCTAATTTTTGAATATGTTGTCTTCCAGATCGGGTGTAAAACAGTTGTTTGAACTTGGAGCATGTTTTACTACACTGTTTTTAAGTTCCCGGGCTAGCCCGCAGAATCCTATTTAAAACCACATCCTATTTTAGCCCTAATATACTATTAGTTTAAATTTAGGGACTCAGAGCATTGGAGCGTGTTCTGCGGGAGTTGGAGGAGAAAGGAAGTTTACTTACGGTGTTTAAAATTTTCTCTTCTTATACTTTTTCATCTCTTAATTCCTGTTTTCCAACTCATACTGGCCTAAGCTTTCTGTTGTTTTACTGTAATCTTGGTTCAATAACTTTAAAGGGTTTAATAACTTTAAGTGCTCAATAATGTCAAAATTTTCTGTATGAAATAGGTTTACTTGTTGAGTGCTTGGCAAGTAAACATTTTAGCTCATTCATCTTATTTAGTCTTAAGCGTTTTATGAGGTAGGGGCTAGTTTTCCATCATTAATGAGGAATCTGAGGATTAGGTTAATCACTTTGCCCAAGTTTATAGGGCAGGGAGAGGAGTTACGTTGTTGGGTAAAAATCTTAGCAACATGACTTGAAAGCTCATCCACTAATCATTGTACATACCGTTTTCCTCTTTTACTTATCTTCTCCTTTCTCTCTTTACTAAGTCCCAACTACCCTTGTTGCCTCAATTCAGATACTTTTTTTTTTTTTTGAAAGAGACATGTTTTGCTATGTTGCCCAGGCTGGCCTCAAGTAATTACTTGGGCCTTGGGCTCAAATAGTCCTCCTACCTCAGCTTCCTGAGCTGCTGGGTCTACAGGGATGCACCACCAAGCCTGGCAGTCATCTACTTTAAACTAAATTTTAGGGTAAGCCATTTGATAATGAATTCATAATATAATATTGAAGAGCTCTGTTCATAAAAATTGTATGATTTTTTGATAAAATGTGGTAATGTGATTATCCTTGGTGAGCATTGAGTGACTATGGAATCAGAGTTTAGCCCTGCCTCTCTAAATTACTCTTTATCCTTAAATGTGTAGTAGCTGGATCTGGGTTGCCTACATTTCTATATTTTCTGTTAAAATTTATGGCAGTAGTTTCTAACTATGGACTGAGAACATTTTGGGAACTGTGCCCATTATAAAGTGTTGTCTAAAGATCTAATAAATAATTTGTCTTTCATACTGTGCTATTATTTTTCAATGGTATTTTATTATTGCAGTGATTAAAATATAGCATATTGTATGCATGGTAGAATTTTGTCATATTTTCTTAATAAGTGGATATCAAAAGTACTGTTATGGGGAATCTGAATATCTTGATATAAATGAAGAGGTCCTTTTGCTTTAAGAGTGGAGAATCATTACTTAAAGAATGTTACAAGGAAATGATATATAAATTTTATTTACTGGTAATATTTTACCATTTATTTTTAAGACATTCATACTGAATGTCAGAAAATCAGTTGTAGTGTTGAAATGACTGACTGACTTACCAGCTGGTAACACCTTAATCTCAGAGGTGGTTGTACAAAATCTTGATTAACTCAGATTCTATTGGTATCTTTCATTTGGTAAAACATTTTTATTTTTTAATTTTTTTCAGACAGAGTCTTGCTCTGTTGCCCAGGCTCACTGCAACCTCCACCTCCTGGGTTCAAGTGCTTCTCCTGCCTCAGCCTCCCGGGTAGCTGGGATTATAGGCGCACGTCACGACGCCTGGCTAATTTTTGTATTTTTAGTAGAGATGGTGTTTCACCATGTTGGTCAAGGTGGTCTCAAACTCCTGACCTCATGATCTGCCCACCTCAGCCTCCCAAAGTGCTGGGATTACAGGCATGAGCCACCGCACCTGGCCTGGTAAAACATTTTTGGCAGTAAGTGAGAAATTAGGCATTTAAAAGACTTGGGGAGCCTTGCCTTGGAGTTTTCTATCTGTCTAAGAACTGCATTTTATCCCAGTACCTCGATGGTAGCGACAGATCAAGGTTGGAGTAGCAGTATATTATTTTATAAACAGTGCTATTTTTTATTTGATGCTAGGATTGGGAAAATATGATTTATTAATCTATCTGAGATATCTCCCTCCATGCTAGTGGGCATAGTTACAAAACATCCTGTTTTACATTGGGTTACTAGAGTCCCAGAGAGGGTAACTTGCCTAAGATTGTAAGTCATAAACTTTGGAGCTGGTATTCCTTGCCTCAGAGATTTTTTTTTTTTTTCATTTTACCCATTGCTTTTTATTATGAAGAGATACTTATTCATCTAAATGATATAACTTTTGGAGCAAGCATTACTTAAAAGAAAATTTGTATTTTACTTAAATTTTAAAAACTTAAATTGTTTAAATTTTTAAAACTGTACAAGGTTGAACTTAATACAAAATAGCTATAAATTATATTAATACCATCCTACCCAAGAAGGAAAAAGGATAAAAATATTCAGTACCTTTTAAAAAATTCTAATATTTGGGTTAGGAAATGAGAGAAACCAGGATGATTTAGGAGAGTCTTTTCCTGAATTTTGTTTGGGGCAGAATATCAATCCAAATGTATTTTAAAAAATAGGAGTATAATACTCTGCTAGGTTGGTTTAGATTGCTTTTTTTCTTAAGCTGACACCTGTTTTTTTTTTTTTTTTAATTCCTTTTGGTTAATAAATTCTTCAAGGGTTAAAATAATAAAAGACACTGATGTTACATCAGTAAGTGTGTAGTGATGAAGAACTATAGTACATACATGGGAGTTAACTAAAAATATATAAGTATGGTGTATGGGTTTTGATGTTTAAAAAGAAAGATTAAATAGGCTATAGTAGTATGTTCAATTTGGAAAAAAATAAACAACTTAAAATGGCAAGTCAAAATTCAGCTAAGACCATATGCTAGCTAGTACAGACATAATATGAATATAAATAAGTTACTTGTACTTTAATTTGCAAGGCCTTTTATGTATGTTCTTACACAATCAGCTTTACCGGTTTATCACGGGGTTGTTGCCATACTTTTCATTTATTTTTGCTAATTTTTTAAATTAATTTTGCTAGTTCTGCGGGAAGGGAGGATACACTGAATGAATAAAAGCAGATAAATTTAAAATCAATGTTTTTGCTACATAAGATCATCTTAGGGCTTAAAAGGGTTTTAGAAGCCATTAGCTACTTTAGGCAATATTGGAGTTTGAGGGAGATAATGTTTTAGTTATCTCTTTTGGTTATAAGGACAGTTTTAGGAAAGTGTTTACTATGAGGATGTGTGTAGACTTGAACTGTAGATACATTAACAATCAATTAAATTCAAGGGATTCCAGGCCTGTGCTTGGGTGTGTGCCTCTGTCTCTTAGTACTGTGCTAAGTTTTTCTTGGATTATTTCATTTAATTCTTGAAATTGAGGCTTAGGGAAGTTAAGAAACTCATCCAAAGTCAGTAAGTGGCAGAACCAGATTTGAGTACAGATAATTTGATTCCCACCATCAGATCTTTGTTCCTATACTGTACTATCTGCACAATTTTGTATTATTTCATGTATTTGTAGTTTAGATTTCCTTTGGAATTATTCCCACTTCCCTGCTTTAAAAAAAGTCTCAAATTCTACTAGACCAGGAGTTCTTAAACAGTGGTCCATCAATCTTAAGGAAGAGATAAATGGACTCCAGGTAAGCAGGAACTCCTTGAAATTGTATGTACAGTTTTGAATATGTATGCATTTTTAAAGGGTTCATAAATTTTATTAAATTCTCAAAAGGATCTCTGCTCTCCAAAGTAATAAGAGTCACTGTACTATCAGTGGCTCTAGGTAAGGTTCTGAGTTCTCATCTTTGTATTCCCTAGCACCTGGTTTTTGGTTACTCAGTAAATATTTGTTGAACAGACCTTAACAAATAGAGATGGTATGTAGGAAAATACGTTTGAAATTAGTCCTAATCTTGGATTTGAAGATGCCATCAGTGTTTATTTAAAATGGTATTAAGGATCAGTCTTACTGTCTTGGTCCAGAAAACTACTTTCTGGCAGATTCAAATTTTATGAATCAAGTTTTTTGAAGTGAGTTTTTTTTAAATCAGAGAATAAAGCAAAATTCAGCATTTAGAGTCTACAATAAGTTCTCTAAAAAAGGCCAGGGTTTTTTTTTTCCCCCCTCCAGTGTAGTATTAAGACTCTTTTAATATTGGATAAAGCATTAGGGACCATTACACATTTTAAACATGAAAATCATACTCGGTCGAAGTACATTATAAAAGCTACATGGAAACTGAGAGCAACTGAAGGTGGGATAGATGAAGAAAAACTTTAGGCAAAATAAATCAAACAGTTTATTTGATCAAAGGGTGATTTATGAATTGGGCAACACTCAGAACCAGCAGGTGTCCAGAGAATTCCTGTCCAAAGCAGTGATGGGCAGTGAGCTTTTATAGGTGGAATGTGGAAGTAAGACAAAACGTTAAGTGGAAAAACCCTAGTTAGAAGTTAGTTGGTGGTTTCTGATTGGGTATACTTAAGTTTTGTTTTACTGTTTACATGGGATTGGGTTTTGGTTTGCTTACAGAGGAGTTCTGTTCACAGAGAAATCTGCAGGCTAATGGCTTCTGCCTTACTTGCTTTAACAATTCTCTCCTTTTGTCAGCCTTTCAATCTTGAGTGCTTGAACAAAACTTCAGCATTGATGCCACTTGCTGTCACCATTATAGCAGACTTACTTGATCTCAGTATGGAATACGTAAATACATAAATCATGATGTCAGGCTCAGGGAAGAAATATTCCTTTTCTTTTTTCATCTTATTTTTGTTGCCCTAATCGCAGTGAACCATTTGGCATATTGCTGGTGGCTGCAAACAAACATTTAAGACACTAGAGAGAATACAGTGCACCAGAGATATGACAATGGGCAAATCAGAAGGATAATAGTTCTTTCTTACCCACAAGAAATATGTTTCAAGACCCCCCCACCTTGCTCCTGCAGTGGATGCCTGAAACTGTTTTACTACTAAACCCTATATGTACTATGTTTTTCCTATAATACATACCTATGATAAAGTTTAATTTATAAATTAGGCACAGTTAAGAGATTAAACATAATAACCAATGATAGAAGAATTGTAGCAGTGTATACTAATAAAAGTTATGTGAATGTGGTCTCTCTCAAAATATCATATTTTACTGTACTCATCAATTTTTGGTCCATGGTTGACAGTGGGTAACTAAAACTGCAGAAAGTGACACTGCTGTAAGGAGGGAGGAGAGACTACTGTTACCAAAGGACTGGCATAGGCTTTTTAGACAAGGCCTATGAACAGAACCAAGTAAAAGAAAAGAAAAAAACAAAGGTTGATGGCTAGAACAAACCATAAACTCACTCTGTGTGTCCAGAGGGCAGTTGGTCAAGGTTTCTAGATTTGAACTCAAAGCATATTTTCCAGGTTTGCAGTTTGAATCTTTCTGGTTATGGCATTGGGCATTTTGGTGAACTCCCTGAGTGGCCCATTCATCAGCAGGGATGAGTGTTGCCCAGTACCAGCCTGTAGGGCTTCAGGAACAGAGCAGCTTATAGAAACAATGTCAAGTTCAATGAACAGGACTAGAATCTGATATGCACAAGGGTGCCCTATAGTTCTCTACTGAAATATAATTTTTCTCTGTACAGCCACTCCCATTTCTATCAAAGATAATCACATAAGACTAATTTGTTTGCAGAATAGGTCTAGTCTCATTTAACTTGGCTTGATTATTACATATGTGCAGCAAGAGTAGTGATGGACCATATAGGCTCCTTTAAAATCTGCTTTGCTGGAATTTTTAAAGGTATCTCAGATTAGACTTTTAAAAGCCTCTCTAGGTTATGAAGCCATGCCAAAGACTTACAAGTAGATTTTGCCTGTAACACCTATAGATTTGGATGAATTCCTCTCTTCTCAAAGTCCTCAAAATATTTTTTAAAATTACTGGGCCTGCCTTATTCAACCCTTAAGGCCAGGAAACCTGTAAAGCCTCATACCACACCAGTTTTTTCCAAGGGGCTTTGATGACTTCATAAAGTAAACCTTAGTTCTTTAAAACTGGCCATATCCAGTTCTATGGACATTTTCAAATGCGACTTTCCAGTCAAAATCCTTGATATTATAACCAGTGTTTCCAATTATGATTTGTTACAAAGAGAACAGATTCTTATTGAACTTATGCAAATAACTTACTGTAAACCAAAAATAAAATTTGAAAGCCCCCTGCAACCATCTGAATGCACTCCCTCCTTGGCCAGGGCACCCTAACATTTAACCTGAATGACTGCTTCAGGCCATGATGGGAAGTGGGGGTTGGACATGCCTCAACCATGCCCATGATGGGCATGTCCTTAACCTTGGCAAAATAAACTTCAAAATTGATCGAGACTTGTCTCAGTTGCTTTTTGGTTTATACTATATTACCATAAAAATAGAAATGCTTGTTGATCATTTCTGAATTCTGGAGGTATCAGATAGTTGAGAAAATGTGTTTCATCTTCATTCACAAAGGTATACTTTACCAAATTGTTGAAAGTTGTTGAAATAGCTTAAGAGAAAAAAGTTTCCTTAAATCTGCAAAGCACAACATTGCAGAATCAGCAGTGTTTTAAACAAAAAGCCCATTAAAAACCTATAATTTTTCTTCATAAGTCATTTAGTCTCATGTACTTCCTTTTTTGTTTAATGTTGGGTTAGCAATTTTATGAACCAGTTTCTTCATTAGTGTTGTGGAAACTCTTAGCCAGACCGATGGTATAATCTTAAAGTTATGAGAAACCTGTAGTTGTTCAGAGTCTTTTCCATGAATCTCCTTGAAGATGAAACACTAGGCTTATAGTTGCTTGCAAAAGCTTTCAGGAAAGCAACAGAGTAAACAGTTAACTCTGTGGATGACAGGACTTAAAATGGCTATGAAAATAATTTATTATAATGCAATTGTTGAGGAAATTTTATTTTTGTGACATCAGTATTTTAACATAAAAAAATTATGAAAAATCTGGAGACAGATGCTGGAGAGGATGTGTAGGAATAGGAACACTTTTACACTGCTGATGGGAGTGTAAATTAGTTCAATCATTGTGGAAGACAGTGTAGCGATTCCTCAAGGATCTAGAAATCGAAATTCCATTTGACTCAGCAATCCTGTTCCTGGGTATATACCCAAAGGATTATAAATTGTTCTTTTATAAAGACACATGCACATGTATGTTCATTGCAGCACTGTTTACAATAGCAAAGACCTGGAACCAACCCAAATGCTCATCGATAATAGACTGGACAAGGAAAATGTGGCACATATACACCATGGAATACCATGCAGCCATAAAAAAGGATGAGTTCATGTCCTTTGTAGGGACATGGATGAATCTGGAAACCATCATTCTCAGCCAACTGACACAAGAACAGAAAATCAAACACTGCATGTTCTCACTCATAGGCAAGTGTTGAACAATGAGAACACATGGACACAGGGAGGGGAGCATCACATACTGGGGTCTGTTGGAGAGGGGTTGGGGAGGGACCATGGGGAGTGGGGGGGAGGTTGAGGAGGGATAACATGGGGAGAAATGCCAGATATAGGTGACAGGGGGATGGAGGCAGCAAACTGTCTTGCCGTGTATGTACCTATGCAACAGTCCTGCATGATCTGTACATGTACCCCAGAACCTAGAGAACAATTTAAAAAAAAAAATCAAAATTATGACTGATAACATCTTACCAGGACATAATAGATTTGTAGGAGTTTTATGCCATTTCTAGAACACTCAATAACATACCCAGGCAGATATAACTCAAGGAAAGTTAAACGTCATCACTTGTTTGACAGTGCTTACCATGCAAATTTAACATACTAAATACAGCTAATTAGTTTAACATCTCTCTCTTTAGGAGGAGAGAGAACAAATTCTTTTGAGATATTCTAGATGTCCCCTAGAAACTACCAAAGTTAGTTCAGGGTCAAAAAGACCTAACAAAGGCCAGGTGTGGTGGTTCGCATTTGTAATCCCAGCACTTTGCGGAGCCGAGGCAGGCAAATGTTTGCTGAGGCAGGCTGGTCAGATACCAGCCTGACCAACGTAGTGAAATCCTGTCTGTACTAAAAATACAAAATTTAGCTGGGCATGGTAGTGTACACCTGTGGTCCCAGCTACTCAGGAGACTGAGGTAGAAGAATTGCTTGAACCTGGGAGATGGAGGTTATAGTGAACCGAAATCACGCCACTGTACTCCAGCCTGGGCAACAGAGCCAGACTCTGTCTCAAAAAGAAAGACAGAATAATGGAATAGAATTTTGGGAAAGTTTGTCAAAAACATCTGAGGTTTAAAATACTTGATTAAAATAGATCACAGTTCGCTTGAAATAATACCTACTGATTTAACCAAAGCGGTAATTAAGAGGCAAATACAGAAAGTTACATAGTTGTTTAAAAAAAAAAAAAAAAGGACCTTGGCTCTTTTAATATAGAGAATTCAGTTTTCTTAAGCAAAGCCTTAATAAAGCAAGAACAGACCAATACTCCAAGAAAACTTTGTACCACTGTACTTTTGATATTAAGGTTCCTCATTTTAAAAAGTAACTTTTAAATATAAAATTCGTTCACCTACTAGCCACCTTGACCACAAATAAAATTACTTTTTCATAATGCTTTTCTACATATCTACAGTTTTCTTGTATGCATTTAGTTTTGCCCTATACCTTTCTTTCTTCCCATTGTGAACAACCAGTCATTCTACTTTAGTATAGAAATTACTTTTTCCCTTAACAAAAACAACTTTTTTTTTTTAACCAAAAACATGTCTTACTTTTCTCCATACAGAGTTGTTTCCCTTATGATTTCCAGTTGTAATTACCATTTAGTAATTGGAACTTATAAATTTTAGTAAATTTAATTTTTAGAAGCATGTGCTTCTTCATGATAGTTTTTCAGTGGGACACGGGACATGATTGCTAACAGACTTGAGTATCTTTCGTTCTGAAATAAGCCAAAAGTGGATAACTTAAGTTCAGCAGTTAATGTTTCAGTATTTTATCTTATTTGGAAATGATCTAGATATTCAATAAATATCTGTCATTTAATTTAACTTAGCAAAACTCCAATGATGTAAGTTACCAGAGATTTTTGAAACTGGTTTTAAGTAGATGTATTATAACATAAAATAAGGCTAGCCATTATCAAGTTATTTCCTTGTTAGCTATATTTACAGCATGTGCATGTTAGGCAGTCATCGTAAAAGCAAGAATCTTAAAAGAGTTAAATACATGGTTTTTTTTTTTTTTTCTTGCTTTACTGCTGTGCTGGATAATACATGAAGCTGTTAGCAGAACATATTTGAGAGACATGGCACCAAAGTATGTTACTAGCGGCGAATTCATATGGGTTTGCAGCAACCTCAGTTCTTGCCTCTTCAGAAGAAAGAATTTGACTGAGAGGCATAAGACAGAAGGAGAGATCGAGGCAAGTTTTAGAGCAGGAATGAAAGGAAGTGAAGTATACTTGGAAGAAGGCCATGTGGGTGACTTGAGAGATTAAGTGTGCAGTTTGACCTTTTGACTTGGGGTATTATATAGCGGCATGCTTTGGGGGTCTTTCATCCCTTCTCCCCTGATTCTTCTCTTGGGGTGGGCATGTGCAGTGGCCTGCTAGTATTTGGAAGGGGCCAGCATGTGCAATGTGTTTACTGGAGCTGTATGCATGCTCATTTGAAGTGTTCTTCCCTTACCACTCAGATGTTCCTGGAAGGTCATATTTCAGTTAAACTCATCCATGTTGCCTCTTAATGTATATGCTGGAGCCCAAGCAACCTACGCCTTGAGGTCTTATTAGAAAGCTGCTGATCACCAGTTTCAGGTGTTTCTGTTTATTGGGAAACTGCCTCTTATTATTTTAGGGAGACAACTGCCTGGCCATCACCTGATGGTCACCTAACATAACTGGTGTGTGTATCTTTTAGGGGAGGGGGCCTCTCCTGCCCTGCTCACACCTGACTGACTGCCTGCTGTAACAAGGTGCTTGGAAACTGGACACTGCACTGTCACTTGCACATTTGTTCTTAGGTTGAACCCATGGTTCTAGAATCTTAAACATCTAGTAAAGGTAACAAACTTATTTGCAAAAGCAGGGAAAATAAAATGTTATGGTCATATTGTACTTAAAGCTGGTAACTCAGAAGACACAGCTGTTTTTATTAAACCAACAATATCGAGCTAGTCTTATTTACCCAAGATTTACTCAAGTCATGTGAACTTTAAAAATATTTTGGGTTAGTTTCACTGTCTCTAAGACAGTCCTCCTTCTGTCAAGGTTCCATGACCCCTTGTGTGGAAACCAAAATCTGAAGATGCTCAAGTTCCACAGTTGGCCTTGTACATACAAAAAGTCAGCCCACTATATTCTTGGAACCATCCAGTGGGTTCATTTTTGCCTGTTGCCCAGATAGAACTGATTTATCAAGACAGGAGAATTGCAATAGAGAAAAGAGTTTGTTTCATGGAGAGCCAGCTGAATGGGAGACTGGAGTTTTATTACTTCTCAAATGCACCTCCCTGAAAATTTGGAGGCTAGGGTTTTTTGAGGATAGTTTGGCGGGCAAGGGAATGGATGCTGCTAATTGGTTGTGGATGCAATCATAACGTTGTGGAAAATGATCCCTGTGCATTGAGTCCGCTTCTAGGTAGGGGCCACAGGACTTGTTGAGTTAAGAGTCATGGGTCTGGATGGGGCTGTTGGTGGTCAGAAACATAAAAGCTTGAAAAGATATCTCAAAAGGCCAATCTTAGGCTCTGCAATACTGATGTAGGAGTAATTGGGGAAATTGTAAATCTTGTGATCTCCAGGATTATGGCTGGCAATTGACATCAATACCTTAGCAGAATTTGGTCTCGTCTCATCCTCCTAATTTGGTGGTCTTTCATTAGTTTTACATAGGCAGTTTAGTTTTGGGGAATGGTTATTATTATTTAAACTATAAATCATAATTATAATTACCTAATTATAATTATTGAAGTATTAAATTGTAATTTATAAATTATAATTATTACATTATTATAATCTAAGTTACTAAAATGTAATCTAAATTTCTCATAGAGTTAGCTTGGCTCAAGCCCCAGGAATGACTAAGGACAATTTGGAGGTTAAAGGCAAGATACGAGTTGGTTAGATCAGATTCCTTTCACTGTCATAATTTTCTCAGTGTTATAATTTTTGCAAAGGTGGTTTAATTCTTGGGTTCTGCAACCTGCAGGTACTGTATTTTTGACCCATGGTTGGTTGAATCTGCAGATTCAGAACCTGTGGGTATGGTGGGCCAGCTATGCTTAATTTACATAAATACTTTCTTTAAGCCAATTAAATGGAGCTCTTTTATAAATTATCTTTGGCAAAATACCATCCTGAGATAGAAAAATGTCACACAAATATAACACATGTATGTAAATACATAGGCAGATGTAAACAGATCATATAGCTCTCATTTTAAAATTTTAGTTGTGTGCCAGGTCTAAATACAAAACTCAATTATTTATAAAAAAAAAAATAGCTAGATTCAAATTGTGTATCTGGCGAGATGGCTACGCTTCTTACTGATATTTATAAGACAAGATTTTTTATTTGCCAATTTCCAAATAGTTGTCCCCCCTTTTTCTTCTTCTGATGAGTCGTCTTCCCTAAATTTGCATTTCTAAAGGGATGGCTCTTAGGTTAGACTAAGTAGAGCATTTATATCTCAAAGGCACAGGGCTAAGCCTTCAGGCTTCAGTACTATCATTTACTGAAACAAGGAAAGAACGGTGTAGGTAAAGGCCCAGTTAAAACAAGATGGCCAGGAAAAGCTTCTGAAATGCTTGGGTAAAGCTAGTTATGTAGGTTTAAGTCATTGCCTTCTCCATTCTAAGAATTTCTAGTGATTCAGTTCTACTTGTCTTTCTGGTGCAGAGAGGGAGACAAATAGAGATTTCTTTTATAGATGTAAATTTCCCTTACAAAACAGTCTAAAAATAACTGGTTAAAAATAGTCCTTATGCCAGTAAGGCATATTTTGGAAACTGATTTGGCTAGAAGGATCAAGAAGTCCTGGATCTTGTGCTCCAATGAGAATTCCGATTTCCTCAGCAAATTTCTGGGGGTTTTCCTTTGGGACAGAGAAACCTTTGCTTGATCTGAGCTCAAGATTTTGACCAAGGCATAAAGGTGGTTAAAGATATAGACCTGGTTGATGTGTGGGCCTAACTTTATAAACCATTTGTCTAGCTTTCATTTTTGGGTTGGGAAGGTAATTTAGTAAAAAGCTTAGTAGATTCAGAGTAGGCAGAGGATGGGGTGGGGAGGTGCAGTCAGAGTTAAGTCAGTCAACATGGAATTTTTAAAAAAAATCAACTGCGTAAGCTTTTCATTTGTCTTTGGTAGGAAGTCTTTTGAGAGAGACAATTTTTGAGTCTTATAGAAGCCTCTGCACACCAAAAAAACCCAAACAGAACTCAATGGTTTCTGAGGTATTTTGGATTTTTTCTTTTCTAATGTGCCTTGCAAATGAACAGTTTTATCACTGTGGCCACTGTAACTCTTGAGTTACCTTTGGTAAGTTTCACTCATTTCTCTAGAAAATCACAGGTTCTGAGCATAGTTCTTATACATAAAAGTTTAGTTCTTATACATAAAATTGGCAGACGTTCCAGATGGCGGAGTTCTAGACTCCTTGCCTGCAGATGAGCCCATGAGTCACTGCCTTCTCAAACTTATCTGCGAGGCCTCCTACCAGCCCAGTCTAGTCTCTGTCATGACTTACAGGCCCGGTCTTGATCAGAAATGTTCATAGTCGAGAGAACTCGAAACAAGTAGTCAAGCTTGTATCTGAGAAGGACATACCAATGGTGACCTCCAAATGCACAGCAAAAAGCCATGAGCTCAAGGGGCTCAGTGGGGCACTTATGCCTGTTACTCACTGCTCCTGTGGGTCATCATTGCTGAGGTCTCCTTTAGATCCTCATTTCTAACACTAGAACTATTAAAAGAACTTTAAACAAAATAAATTTAACAGAGTTTACTTAAGCAAAGAATGGTTTATGAATTGGGCAGCACTCAGAACCAAAAGAGGTTCAGAGAGTTCTGTGCTGAAGCATGTGGGCAGTGTACTTTTATAGCTTGGACAGAAGTAAGATGAAGAAAATGTATTTTGCAAGATCCTAGTTAGAGATTAGTTGATGGTTTCTGATTGGTTGAGGTTAAGTTTCATTATCCTGTTTACATTGAATTGGGTTTTGGTTTGCTTAATGTAGGAGCTCCATTCTACAGAGCTCAGGCTAATGGCTTATTTCTGATTTGTTTTAATAGTAGTCATATTTCCCATCTCAAGTGTGGCAGAAGCACATGTTTGTTGCCTGTAACAGCCAAGTAGGTTGGTTATGGGAAATTGTAGTATCATTTTTTTTAGCATTTACTCACACATATTTGTTTATGTTCTCTTCACTACAAGTAGAAGTTGTAGAAGTTAGAGTAGATGTTAAGTGAGAATCTGATAGGACTGCAGTGTATGCTGAATATTCTGTCCATTGTATTCATGGGGAATCATGGTTTTTACTCTCAAGGTTCCATATATTATAATCAACAAAAAAGTCTTTAGCTTACTTTACCACATGTTGTAACTGCTTAAATTGTTATTTTTCCCAGCAGTTTTTGACCTGATGACATATTTAAGTTTCTCTGTTTCCTAGATGACTTTCACCTGTGTCTGTTTTCTTCCGGAGGTAAAATCCAAAGATACATATTATTTTTAAACACATTTCTCATAAAGTCAATGATGGGAACTTCTTCAAATTTAGTTTATATGTTTATTCTGGTTATACTTCCACCTCTATATGTTGTCTGTATGTATAATACCCTTTTCCTTTTTTATCAGACATCTGCTCTTTATTCCCATTCAGTGAATGGAGGGGAAACTACTACTATTTAATTTAAGTCTTATTCACTTCATTCCTCTGTGTGTTTTCTCTCTACGGTTTTCTTATTTGCATATTGTTTTTGTGCCACCCAAAACTAAAACTGGAGATAATCATTGAAGATGTTAAATACATGCATTATAATTTTGAATGTTACAAAGTAGAAGACCTATTGTATTTAATTGTATGCAAAACTCGTATTACTTTATTACATTGAACATCTTCAGTGCATCACAAATCCCTTTTGGATCTTCAGATTCTCATTTAGCAATATTCCTTCAGAATTGACTTTGTTATAATAAAGTTTCACTTGTATTTTATAATGTAAATTTAGAGGAACTGTTATAGTCTCCAATGTGTAGCAGTTAATGTTTAAAATTTCTTCCTACAGTGAGCTGTCACCATGTTTAATAAATTACAGTATTCATTAGCATAAATTACTTTGGGTGCCAAGTTAGCTATTGCACAGATGCTTGGTATTATTTATAGATTTGTATCTAACCTTTACAGGTTGACTTGCTTTTGTTTTTCTGTTCACTTGTCACCATGCAGTAGGCAGTAGCATAATTATTTAAGTGTCATATGTACAAAAATAGTTTTCAGGAAGAGATCTGTTGAAACTCCTGAGAGGTAGGTCACTCAAACTTTTCTACCTTGAGCAATGTAGTAAGATAAAGCTCCCAAAATTTAAGTAGACATATTGCTTGGTCTTTATTTGAAGCAATCCTTGTATATTAATCCCTCAGTATCCAAGGGGAATTGATTCCAGAACCCCCACAGATACTAAAATCCACAGATGCTCAAGTCCGTCATATAAAATGGTGTAGACTTTGCAAATAACACATGCATATCTTCCTGTATATGTTAAATCATCTTTAGATTATTTATAATACCAAATATGATGTAAATGCTATATAAATGGTTGTTATGCTTTGTTGTTTTTAAAATTTGTATTATTTTATGTTATTAGCTTTTATTGTTTTGTTTTTTCCCCCACATCTTTGCTCTCAAGTTGATTGAGTCCTTGAATACAGAATACATGGATACAGAGGGCTAACTGTACTACCTTTCTTCCCAACATTGTGGTAAATGTAGGGGTATCTTTAGCTGACAAAATTAAATGGAGCCAGCACCTTAATTGTTTCCCTCTGGAATTTTGAGCTGTTGAGACTTACTTATGTCTTTGTGGGAGGGGTGAAGCAGAGAATTAATTATTAACTTTATCTTAAATTGTTGATATTTACTTAACATCTTAAGAGTCTTCTCTTAAACTTTTGTTTTAATGAGAACTTCAATTTTAGTTACTAGTCAGATTCAGGAAGAATAATTCTATTTAATGTTCTTCTTTGAATTGTGGATACTCTATAAAGATATTGGAATACATCTTTGGAAGAACAGACTGTCATTAAAGTCTTAAATGTCTACTTTGGTATTTTCTGGATTTGCTAATTATCTGACTTTCTAGTTTAGTAATATTTAGATAAATGAAACCAGATTTATGAAATCATTGATGGATGAATCACCTCTAACTCAACAGGTTAAGCATTTTAGAAAATAATTTGTGAATATTTACATTTACAGTTTAAAAATTACTAGACACAAGATCTTACATTTTAGCCATTTTTCTTTTTTTTTCCCTTTTTCCTGTGAATACCCGTATCTCTAAGGATTGTAGCCATTTTTCAATATCCTATGTTTCTGACATTGTTTTAGTAAAAAAGATAAGATCTTACTTCTAATGTAAATTATATGAATTTCTGAAAATAAGGCTATATATTAAATGTATCTTTCTAAAACCAAAAAAACTGTTACATTACAATGACTCTTCTAGGTCTTTGCAAAAGAGAGGGCACTTTTCTTTTTCAGTTTCCAATTAGTAAAGAGTTTAGACTGAATTATGAATAATTCATGGATGCTGCTGTAAACATCCATATACGAGTTTTTTTTTTGTGTGTGTGTGAACATAAAGTTGTCACCTACTTTGGGTAAATACCAAAGAGCATGATTAATGGATCATATGGGAAGATTATGTTTAGTTTTGTAAGAAACCACCAAACTGTCTTTCAAAGTGGCTATAACATTTTGCATTCCTACCAGTAATGAATAAGAGTTCTGAGGCAGGAGAATAGTGGCTGGAGGCAGGGAACCTAAGACTGACTTCCTAGAACTGAATCAAAAGGAAAATCCCAACTTTCCATGCCCAAGTAACAAAGGAACAGAGGTTACACACTTTGTAACCCCTACACCCCAACCCCTCTGCCACCTTCTGTATTGCAGATGAGAAATGGAAAGTACCTTTAATTGGTCCCCCTCCTGCAACCAATCAGACTGGTCACTGGCCTAGTCTTCATTTGCATAAGGGTGTAGCTTTGTGACTTCAGCCTCTGATTGGTCACCTTCCACCATCAATCAGACTGATCGTGGACCACTACTTCATTTACATAGGGTGTAACCAAGTAACCAATGGGAAACCTCTAGTGGGTATTTACACTCCAGAAAATTCTGTAACCAGTGCTCTTGAGCCGCTTGCTTGAGCCTGCTCCCATCCGGTGGAGTATACTTTTGTTTCAATAAATCTATGCTTTTGTTACTTAATTCTTTTGTTGCTTTGTGCGTTTTGTCCAATTCTTTGTTCAAAACACCAAGAACCAAGATGACTCATAGTCAAGACCTTCCACCAGTAACAGTTCCACATCCTCACTAGCATTTGTGATGTCAGTGTTCTGGTTTTTGACCATTCTGATAGGTATGTAATGGTATCTCATTATTTTAATTTACATTTCCCTGATGACATATGATGTGGATCATCTTTTCTGTATACCTTTGATGAGATGTCAGTTAAGTTCTTTGGCCCATTTTTTAATAGGGTTTGTTTGTTTGAAATTTTTTTCGTATATTTTGGATAGCAGTACTTTATCAGATATGTCTTACAAATATTTCCTGACAGTCTATGACTTCTCTTTTTATTCTCTTAACAGTTTCTTTTATAGAGCAGAAATATTTTAATGTGAATGTCAGCCTATCACTTCTTTCATGGATTATGCCTTTGATGTTATGTCTAAAAAGTTATTGCCTAGATTCTCTCTTATCTTCTAGAGTTTTACAGTTTTGTGTTTGATACGTAGGTGTGTGATCTATTTTGACTTAATTTTTGGGAAGGATAAAATGTCTGTGTCTAGATTAATTTTTTTGCATGTGAGTATCCAGGTGTTCCAGAATTATTTGTTGAAAAAACTATCTTTATTCCATTACATTGCCTTTATTCCTTTATCAAAGATCAGTTGACTGTATTTATATGGGTCTATTTCTAGCCTTTCTATTCTGTTCCACTGATCTTTTTCTCTGTTCTTTTACCAATACCACACTGTCTAGATTATTGTAGCTTTAGAGTAAGTCTTGAAGTCAGATACTGTCAGTCTTCCACCTTTGTTCTTCAATATTGTGTTGGTTATTCTGGATCTATTGCCTTTCTACATAAACCTTAAAATTAGTTTAACAGTATCCCCAAAATAACCTGCTGGGATTTTGATTATTATTGAATCTAGATCAACTTGAGAAGAACTGACATCTAGATAATATTGAGTTTTCTTATTCATGGACATGACCTGTTTTTCAGTTTAATTAGTTCTTTTTGATGTCTTTGATCAGAGATTTGTAGTTTTGGTCATATAGATCTTGTACATATTTTGTTAGATTTACACCTATTTCATTTTGGGAGGATGCTAATGTAAATGGTATTGTGTTTAAAATTTTAAATTCCACTTGCTTCTTTATGACAAAGCAAAATAGTTGATTTTCGTCTATTAACCTTGCATCTTGAAACCTTGCTATGGTTGCTTATTGTCCCAGGAGGTTTTTTTTTTTGGTCAGTTCTTTTATTTTCTACATACATTGTCATATCATCCGTGAACAAAGTTTTATTTCTTCTTTCAACCTCTGTACTTTTTCTTTCTCTTCTTATTGCATTAGCTATGACTTCCAGTATGATGTTGAGTAGTTAGAGAAGACAAAACATTCTTGCTTCATGGCTCATCTTAATGGAAATGCTTTGAGTTTCTCACCATTAAGCATAGTGTTAACTGTAGGTGTTTCTTTTTTTGTTTTGTATTAATAGATATTCTTTATCAAGTTGAGGAAATTTCCTTGTATTCCTAGTTTACTGAGAATTTTCTTTTTTTTTTTTTTTTCATGCTTGGGTATTGAACTTTTTTTTTTTTTTTTTTGAGACAGAGTTTCCCTCTTGTCGCGGCAGCTGGAGTACGATGGCGCAGTCTCGGCTTACTGCAACCTCCACCTCCTGGGTTCAAATGATTCTCCTGTCTCAGCCTCCCAAGTAACTAGGATTACAAGTGTGCACCACCATGCTTGGCTAATTTTATGTTTTTAGTAGAAACAGGGTTTCACCACATTGGCTCAGCTGGTCTCCAACTCCTGACCTCAGGTGTGATGCACCTGCCTTGGCCTCCCAGAGTGTCGGAATTACAGGAGTGAGCCACCGTGCCCAGGCTGGGTGTTGAACTTTTGTCAGATGCTTTTTCTGCATTTGTTGGTAAGATCATGTAATTTTTTTTTCAGATGGACTACGTTATTTTCAGATTGTACCCCTGCAATAAATCCCACTTAATTGTAGTTTATTGTGCTTTTTATACTTTATTGGATGGAATTTGCTATTTGTTGAAGACTTTTGCATCTGTGTTCGTGAGAGATATTGGTCTGTACTTTTCTTGTAATGTCATTGACTAGTTTGGCTATTAGGATAATGCTGACCTCATATCTGCATCTATCTTCTGAAAGACATTGTAGAGAATTGGTATAAGTTTTTTCTTAAGTCTTTGGTAGAATTCTCCATCTAGGCCTGGTGTATTATTTTGGAAGGTTGTTACTTATTGATTCAGTTTCTTTAATAGGTATAGTCCTATTCAGGCTGTGTCTTCTGTGAGTTTTGACAAGATTGTGTCTTTTGAGAAATTAATGTGTTTCATCAAGGTTGTCAAATTTGTGGGCATAGAGTTCTTCACAGTATTCTTTTGTTACCCTTTTAATGTCCATGGGAGCCATAGTGATATCCTCTTTTATTTCTGGTATTAGTAATTTGTCTCTACTCTCTTTTTCTTAGCTAGCCTGCATAAACACTTGTTAATTTCATCAATATTTTCAAGGAACAAACTTTTGGTTTCTTTGATTTTTCTCTATAGGTTTTTCTGTTTTTATTTCATTGATTTCTGCTCTAATTCTTACTCTTTCTTATGCTTACTTTGGATTTAATTTGCTCTCTTCCTAATTTACCAAGGTGGAAGCTTATGAATTATATTAGATCTTTCTTTTCTAATTTATGCATTCATTAATTCATTTATGCCTGAGGTTGCAATTTAAAAAAATTTTTTCAATCAGGCTTTGGCAGTGACCTTGTGCAGGAGCATATAAATAACTCCCACATGCTTGGCGTTCCAATAATGGAACACTAGACATTAATAAATTTCCTTCTAAGCTTTGCTTTTGCTGTGTCCCACAAATTTTGGTACATTTCTTTTTCATTTAGTTCAAAATATTTTAAAATGTCTCAAGATTTCTTTGTAAACCCATGTGTTATTTCAAAATGTGTTGTTTAACAAGTATTTTGGGACTTTTGCAGCTATCTTTCTGTTGGTTTCTTGTTTAATTCAGTTGCGATCTGAGAGCAGACATTGTGTGACTTCTATTTTAAATTTGTTATGGCATGTTTTATGGCCTAAAATGTAGTCTGTCTTGGTGAACATTCCATGTAAGCTTGAGAAGACTGTGTATTCTGTTGTGTTTGATGAAGTACTCTTTTGTTCATTATATCCAGTTGATTGATGATTTGAGTTCAGCTATGCTTACTGATTTTCTGCCTCATGTTTTTGTCTCACATATGTTGATACTTTGTTGTTAGGTACATAAACATTAGGTAGTGTTATGTCTTCTTAGAGAATTGACCCCTTTGTCATTATGTAATGCTCCTCTTTATCATGGATAACTTTCCTTGCTCTGGAGTTTGCAATATCTGAAATTACTACAGCTATTTTCATTTTCTTTTATTGGTGTTAGCATGGTATAACTTTCTCCATATCTTTACTTTTAATCTATATGTGTCTTTACATTTGAGGTGGATTTCTTATAGTTGGGTCTTGTTTTGTTATCCACACTGATGTTTTAAGTAGTGCATTTAAACTATTGATGTTCAGAGTAACACTTAATATCATCAATAGCTTCTTAGAAACCGCCACTTTTTTTCATTTTTACTTTTTTAAGTTCAGGGGTATGTGTGCAGGATGCGCAAGTTTGTTACATAGATAAATGTGTGCCATGGTGACTTGCTGCACAGATAATTCTGTCACCCAGGTATTAAGCTCACTGTCCATTAGCTGTTCTTCCTGATCCTCTCCCTCACTCAACTCAACCCTCTGATAGGCCCCATTGTGGGTTTTTCCCCCTCCATTTGCCTGTGTGTTCTTATCCAGCTGTTCCCACGTTTAAGTGAGGACATGTACAGTATTTGGTTTTCAGTTCTCGTGTTAGTTTGCTGAGGATAATGGCCTCGAGTGCCATCCGTGTCCCTGCAGAGAACATGATCTTGTTCCTTTTTATGGCTGCATAGTATTGCATGGTGGATATGTACCACATTTTCTTTATCCAGTCTATCATTGATGGGCATTTAGGTTGATTCAATGTCTTTGCTATTGTGAATAGTGCTGCAGTGAACATATATGTGCATGTATCTTTATAATAGAATGATTTATATTCCTTTGGGTATATACCCAGTAATTGATTGCTGGGTCAAATGATATTTTTGCCTCTAAATCTTTGAAGGCTCATCACACTGTCTTCCACAATGGTTGAACTAATTTACACTCCCACCAACAGTGTAAAAGCATTCCTTTTTCTCCACACCTTGCCAGAATATACTTCATAAAGACTTGTTGAAAAGCCTGTGGTTAGAAGTCTTTCTTACAGCTTTTGTTACAGAGATCTCAAACTGACAGTACAATTATAATGTGGACTTGGTGCTTGAATAAATATAAATAATTTCAGTTATAGTCTTTGCATTAGTCCATTCTCACACTGCTATAAAGAAATATCCACGACTGGGTATTTTATAAAGGAAAGAGGCTTAATTGACTCAGTTCTGCAATTTGCAGTAATGGCAGAAGGAAAAGCAGAAGCAAGTACCTTTTTCACAAGGTGGCGACAGAGCGCAAATGGAGAAGAGCCCCTTATAAAACCATCAGATCTCATGAGAACTCACTATCATGAGAACAGCATGGGGGAAACTGCCTCCATGATCCAGTCACCATCCACCAGGTACCTCTTTCAACACATGGGTCTCACAGTTTGAGATTAGATTTGGGTGGGGACACAGAGCCAAACCATATCAGTCTGATACCAGTTTTTTCCCCCTTGGGAATCTTCATTTTTATGGTGAGCAAATGTGAGACTTTCAAATGATTGCAAGGTTGAAAGAGATCATAATTTTTTTTATCACATATAAAGAATAAGAACCAGTTAAGTAACGAGGATAATGGAAAATGTGATTCTGAGTTTTGACCTTTTACTTCCTTAGACACATTGTTTTCAGTTTTCTTTATATTCTTAGTACTCTGGTAGCCATGTTTAAAGTTCTTTTTTAAAAAAAAATTAGTATGTACTTTCATTTTTAAAGAATAGCTTATTTGAAAACAACATGGGATTGTTGCCTCTCAAAGAGGGACAGGTAAAAATTGGGAGTTCTGTAGGAAAGCAGAAGTGGAGAAGCTGTTGTGTTCTTGCCCTCTTTCCCTTCTCTTTCATTCATTATCCCCACCTAGGTTTCTATCTCTGTAAATTCAGATCAATAGATGGGATTACAATGGAAAGATTATTGATGAATACAGGGGTGGTGGTACAAGAGTTTACCTTAGGCAAGTTTTATGGAAGAGAGTAATAGATACTTTTGTCCATAAAAATTTTCCTATTTTGATTATGTAATCTCAATATTCATGATAATTTGTTAAGTATACATCAAGTGGACTGTTCCTGTCATCTAGATTGACCATCTATTTAATGAAGCCATGAAACAATTAGAGGACTTTCAGAAAACAAATGGGCAAAATGCTGTGTTGCTAAATAATGTCCTGCCTTGTTCACTCTGTCCATTTTTAGATTAGTCTGGATGCTAGTGAAATGCAGAAGTCTTTGCCACACAGGTGCAATGTTTTGCAGCTGTTGGAAACATTCCCCCTCACCCACAACCCTTTTTGCTTTCTTCACATAAAATTATGCTCTGCTGAAACCATTAATGCTAGAAGATGGGATTTGAGAATTTGAATGTCTGTTTACAAAAAGATGTAATATATAGAGAGAACTGCTCATTCAGGCAGCTGAATGTAACTGTCTGGATGACTTAACTATCCTTAAAATCACACTAGCCTTAAGGTCATGGAGTTTTAGATACAAGAGACTGCCTTTAAAACTGCTGTCTATAGAATTGCTGCCCTCCAGACTGAACTTTCTGAGAACAGGGCTTATATATATTTATTTTTAAATCTCTTGTAACTAGCCTAATACCTGGACTTAGTAGGCACTTTATATGTTTGCAAATATTTTATGTTGCAAGATGAAGCTAAATGAAAATATTGTTTAGATGTAGTGTGGTACTAAATCAGAAATTATAATTTTTTAAACTGATGGAATGTGGTACACTTTGTAGTAGTCATATAAACAGAGTGCCATGGCCTCAGAGAGAAGAGGAGTGAATAATTCCATTCATGGAACTCACTGGATACTTTACATTTTGATGTATCATGGAAAATACTTCCCTAGACTACAATTGGAGAATTTGTTTTGAGGAGAATTTTTTCCTCATTTAAGAGACAATAGTGTGTTTTCCAACAGCAGTGTTTTCCCCCCATATCCCCATTTTTGTCATTTTTGATGCATTATATCAATATCATAAGCAGATTAATGATTCAAAATTGAAAAGTTTTAGAGCATGCTTTCTTTAAATAAAACCAATGTTTTATTTTCTATAGCTGTTATTTCTATGGTGCGAGTTATGTAGGCTTTGGAGTCAGACATAAATAGGTTTGAATCTCATATTTGTGAATCCCAACTTCTTAAACTATGTTTACCTCAAGGAAACAACTTACTCTAAACATGTCTCAATATTTCTGTCTGTAAAAATAGAACTAATATCTACTCTAAATGGTAGTGTTATGAGGATGAAATGAGTATACCTCTTGAGTACATGGCAGCAGCATTATTCCTGGTGCATATTAGGAACTCAATAAACATAATTTCCTTTTTATTCAAAGGAGAGGGTTGTAGTGATCAAGACTATAGCACTTTTCTGGCATTGACGAAGCTGCTATTCTAGGAGACTGTAGTATGCCTTCAGGTTTCTATTTTTTCAACATGTGCATAGCACCCAATATCCGCAAAGGCTTTGAGATACATGACGATATTGCAATCTTGTTGGGGCTGGGGGTGAGGGGCTGAACCCAAATAGTGAAATCATAAAGGGTAGCAAATTACTGAGATTCTGAGAAGAGGGATTCTGAGAAGGAGGTCATGATAAACTGCAGTGATTAGGCATCCTTCATGGTTGTAGCCTAGCTGTAAACTGAATCTTCAGGGCAGAGTGGAGATGAAAAACATTCAGGCTTAAAGAAGACCAGAAAGATCAAATGCTCAGTCTTCTGAGAGAATATTTTTATGTGCTGTAATTGACAGTGGTTCCAAGTATACAGAACAAAAAATTGTCATAGCAGACTGAAGCCGGCTGTGTTGATCCAAAGAAAGCTGTAGGAAAGCATCCCGAATGTACTATTGCCTGTTTTCCTGAGTCATAAATAGCAGATATTTATTCTCCAAATGCTTAGGACACTTAAGCTAGCAAAGCATATACTTTGAAGTTTATAAATGTACAGATATGTTCCTAAGTTTTTCCTTTTTATCTGAGAATTCATAACAGTTGATAAATTTTATTTCTAAGAGAATGAAAAGCAGTTTACATTTGAGAAAAGATCAGTAGAACTAGTAACATTTTTGGAATTGGTAGGGGGTTAGGGGGAAGAAGGGATTTGGAGGAGAAGCATTATGTGTTTAAAAGCAATTAAGAATTTGTTCCTTGCAACAAAATGTGATTAGAAACCATTGGAAGATTTTGAGGGTTCTAATGAAACATTTTAGGAATTTCATTTTGCAGTTATTAGGATAGTTTAAAGGGACAAGAAGTCAAAATATTAAGGACATTTACAAAGAAAAGTTTGGTGTATTTGAGGCTTCCAATAATCTGAACTAAAGTATTGAAGTAATGTCCAAAAAAACAATAGCGAGAGGCTGTTGAGAGTGTAGGGTTAAAGGAAGACAACAAATCAAAAATGGCTTCAAGGTTGTGCCTTTAGGGGATGGAAGAGTAAATTTTGAAGTAGCATCTTGGCATTATCATTGCTCTAGGATATAGGATAGAGCTGTAATTCATTCTCAGGTCCCTCCCTAGAAGAGTGACTGAATAATGAATGAAGTGGCAAATTTTTGGTGTGGGATGCTTTTAAAACAAGGTTTCTTCTCTTCAGTTACTTAATTGGGAGAGGGTGTTGTATATTTTCACTAGTAACAGTATATGTTGTTTCCATTAAAGATTAGGTAATTTGGATGAGCTGGAAGATATTGGGGTGTTTTTGGAAATACTGAAATGATTTGGGGAAAGAAAAAAATATATAAAGATACTTTGAAAACTTTGAGAGCTTTTAATTTACTGGAGTTGCTATTTTTGGATGGTGTTCCCTTGTAAAAACTTAACCCCAAGGATATGTTTTACTTCTGCTGTTGTTAATAGGTCTCTGTTCATTTAATAGGTGGCGATTATGATAAGCATTTGGGGAAAAAATTTTTAACAGAAGGTTTGTTGGGCGCAAAATATCCTCTTGGCTGTTTTAGGTATGTTGTACTCTCAGGTATTTTAGACTACAAGGCAAGAGGCAGAAGTCTAGAAGGATACTAGGGGCAGAGTGATATTTTCAGTAAAATTGGTTTTTCCCTCTTCAGCTTTCTCTGTGTTATCCTATCCTTCTCCTTCCCCAGTAGCTCAGAACATACCTTCCTCCAGCTTTCTGCAGAATTTAACACTTTTGCTTCAGTGTTAACACACAAAGTGAAATAAAGAGGAGTGCCTAGATAGCACAGCCAGCATTTTTCAAGCACTAACTGTATGTATAGAACTATGCTTGGTTCTGGGCATACGCATGCGAATAACACAGAGTCCCTGTCCTGAGAAACCCACAGTAGAGCAGTCTGGTGAACATTCATAATTTACAGTTATGCTTTTATGGAGCCACTCAAAGAACTGATTTTCCATTTGATAGTCTCGACAAAAAGTAATTTTGTGTATAATCAAAAAGCAACACTAGCATAACTTTTCTTCATTGTTTTTGGAACTGCACACTTTTATATTTTTAAGAATTGTTTTTATAAAGAGCAAATAAAATACCTTTTATACTTAGTATTGTTTGGCTAATTGTCATTTTCTTGGCCAAATGACAAGGTACTTTTTGGTAGTATATTGAGCTAAGTATAGCTGTTCAATGTTTACATTGAAAAAAATGATATTATTAAAAAGGGTGTCTTTTTAGTACATGTGTTCTGATCCTTAACATTTTAATCTTGAAGCTATATTATTTCTTCTCCTGATTCCCCTTTTGAGTACTTTTGATTTTCTGTAGTATTCAAAACTTTTTCTTTCCCGACATTGAAACCCTTTTGATGTATAGAGAAATGTTGTTTAAAAATCCATTAGCAAAATCCCTTACGATGATAACAGGATACATTTTTTTTCCCTTGCTTTTTTATTGTATCTTGTTAAGCTGGTCTCACTTGAACTTTCTTAGCATCAGACAGTTCCTGGTTCCTATGGGACTTCCTGTTTTCTCAACTAAAAATAGAAAAGCATCTCAGAAAGGAAACCTGGTCAGTGTGAACTACTTTGTAAGATCAGTTAGTTTTAGTTAGTCTTAGTTGTGACCTGGATTATACAAATACATAGTCTGTGTGAAATATAAAAGTTTATAGGTATCTGAAAGCTTTGAATATTTTTGCATGTAATATTAAAATAAACAAAATGATAAGGAGAAGATTCTGAATAAAAACCCTGAGAGGTGCTGCATATTCAGCCATAAACATTTTTGTATCTTAATTTAGAGGTGAAGGACGGGGATAAGGGTGGGATGGAAAGTGGTAAATCCTTTCCTTTTTATGCAGCATTTTATTGGAAATTTGGAATTGTTTAATACTGAGACTTAGTTCTTAGTTACTTTGATCTGTATTTTTTTTTCTTGCCACTTTTCCAAATGTTAGCAAGGATTAGAAGGTGAATTAAAAAAAAATCATTAGAAATCAGAATTCTAAATGAATTACTCAGTTTTAAAGCATCTTGTAGATTTCTTTCAGTAGTTAACTGCTTGTTAGTCTATATTTTGAAGAGAAATCAAGTTAAGGTGGAAACAAATGATATAGTCATTAACAGTAATAATAATAGTGTATATTGAGTGCATATTAAGTGCTTGACATGGTGTCAAACATTTTATCTTGTTTATCTCATTTAATCCTGAAAACAACTGTATAAGGTAGGTATCATTGTTATCCATACTCCTTTAAAGAAGAAACTGCAATTTAGAGTAGCTAATTAGATGTTAGTTCAAGGAGACATTGCTAATAAGTGGTAGAGGTGGAGCTGGTACTTGAACTCAGTTTCTCTGACACCAGAACACCTGATTTCAATGATTATGAGGAAAACCACTAATTCAAAGTGAGAATAAGTATAATGAGTTTAAAAAAATTACTTCCTCAACCTTTATTATCACTAGTTTGTTTACATTTGGTTTGCATATTTATATCCAATTTCAGCAAAGTACATGCTGGCAGTTCAGAGAGTTTGTTTGGAGGATTTTAATTCTTAAGTGATGCTAATACTTCCCTTTTTTTCTTTCCTTGATAGTAGAAAACCCCTTTGGTGAAACATTTGGAAAAATACAAGTAAGTAAAAGATCAGTACTGATAATTTTGTGTCATGTTTTATATGATGGAAGTATAGGATGACTATCAACTAAAAAAATTGTAATTTTAAAGTCATTCTAGTCTGAAACAATAGGTTTTATCAACTAAAAAAATAGTAATTTTAAGGTTATTTTAGTATAAAACAACAGGCTTTCTTATTCTTAGTATTCCCTAACTGTAGTATAATTAAAATCTGACACAGATTTTCTCCTAAGAGCTGAAGTGTTTATCACTTTACTGTAAAAGACAGCTGCCAAGTAAAATGAGAGTGGCATATCATCAGTGGATCTGATCTTACACTTAAAAGTATGCCTGTTGCCTTTAGTTGTTGGATACCTTTAGAGTTTTTGTCTGTTTTGCCCTCATTTTACCTCTTTGGATCTTCTCCGTATTGGAATGCCTATTTAACCATCAAAAGGACTTAGAAAGGAAGCATATCCTTCAGGCTATTTCTTTTGTTTTTTAAAGAGTGCTATAATACTAATTTTAACCTAAATTTTACTTACATAAAAATATTTTTCACTTACCTATCATTGCAGGGATGTCAGAGATTCCGATGTTTAAGCTTGTAATTAGTTGTTTATTTATTATAGGAACTGTTACATAGACCTGTATAGAAAACATTATTTGTTGTACTGAAGGATGTGTAATAATGTGTAATCACATCCATAGAGTATTACTTTCTATTGTTAAAGTGGAACTCTGAAATGATTAGTAATATTCTGTTGCAGTGATACTTGTTTAAAACAAAGTTGACTTTTTCAGTTGCATTAGCACTGCTACAGTGTCATAATTTAAATTTGGTGTATATACTGAACATTGGAAATAGAAGACTGTTTTCTTCTGCTTAATTTTTTCCATGGAGGAAACTGAATTTCTGAACTTCTGAATAATAGTATAATTATAATGAAGATAATGGTTGTTTACTTATATTAAATGTTCATTCTGTACAAGGCCCCATGCCAAGTTGTATTAGTCTGTTCTTACGCTGCTAATAAAGACATACCAAGACTGGGTAATTTATAAAGGAAAGAGGTTTAATTGACTCGTAGTTTCACATGACTGGGGAGGCCTCACAATCATGGCAGAAGGTGAAAGTCATGTCTTACATGGTGGCAGGCAAAAGAGCATATGCAGGGCAACTCCCCTTTATAAAACCATCAGCTCTCATGAGACTTATTGACTATTCTTCATGGGAGTAGCATGGAGGAAAAAAACCCGCCTCATGATTCAGTTACCCCACGACATGTGAGGTTTATTAAATTTAAGATTTGGGTGGGGACACAGAGCCAAACCGTATCACAGGTGTTAAAATTCATTATAATTTAATCAAAGGCATAATGCAGACAGTTGAAAATATCCTTGAAGAGAAAATTGGCTGAGGATTGAAGAGGGAAATATTTAATGGTGACAATATATGAGAAAATTGGATAGTCACCCTATAGATTTTTCTCCCTCCAAAATGAAAAACAATAATCTGGGCCTTACTAAAACACACAATTAGAAAGTTACTAATTCAAATTATAAAATTGGCTTTATTTAATGAAAGATTATTTGAAAGCTTATTTTATGTGTTTACTTGTGAAACTAACTAGTTTGCAGAATGATTAAGGAAGCCCATAGTTAGACATTAAGCTGCAATATTAGGAGACAATCTGAAAAGCAGTCAAAATGAAAGAAGAGTATAATCAAACTGTAAACCAGTAAGTAACCGTAAAAGTTGATTTGCATACTTTTCAGATTTACTGCTAGTTTAGTGTACTGGTACTAAAGATAATTGAACCAAAACCTTTCTATTTCTTTCTCAAAATGTATTCATTCACTTAACAACATATATCATCATGCCACTGCACTCTACTACAGCCTGGGTGACAGAGCAAGACTGTAAATATAGATAGATAGATAGATAGATAGATAGATAGATAGATAGATAGATAGATGGATGAATAAAGTAAATAGTATATATCATAAATTCCTACTTAGATTATAATTTAGTCATTTAGATAGCAGTTGAGGCCCTTCTAGTATATAGATGGTCATTTAAACTCTTGTTTGTTTGTTTATTTATTTTTTTTGAGACAAAGTCTCACTTCATCACCCAGGCTGGAGTGCAGTGGCATGATCACAACTCACTGTGGCCTCAACCTCCTGGGGTCAAGTGATCCTCCCACCTCAGCCTCCCGAGGAACTGGGACTACAGATGTGCACCACCACACTTGGCTAATTTTTGTATTTTTTGTAGAGACAAGGTTTTGCCACATTGCCAAGGCTGGTCTTAAATTCCTGAGCTCAAGCAGTCCTCCTGCCTCAGCTTCCCAAAGTGTTGGGATTACAGGTGTGGGCCCCTGCACCCGGCCTTAAATAAATTTTCATTGGAAAGATAATTCTTGTAAAAAACTATAGTTGAGCTTTCTGAGTTCTTAAGTCATTTGTATGAGAATGTGACAATATGTACGTCGTCCAATATGAGATTTATCTGGTTAAGTTTTGTTACTTCTACTTACCTAGTCCAGTGTTTAATGTCTGTGAGTCAAAACTGAAGTTTATTTCTAGGTCCCTCTTAAGTTTATTAAAGATCACAGAAGACAGATTCCAAATGTTTAAATATTGTTTTGTTTTTGAAATGGAAGTGAGGAAGAGCATGATAGGATGTATAAAACAAAAAGGAAATCAGTCTCTTTTCCAGATGAGAGGAAAGAAACACAAAACTTTCAGTTGCTTTAATCCCAAAGCTTAACTAGATTCACCTTTGTTTTATGTGTCACATCCATAAACTACACTATTATTGGAACACCTACTCATCCTGTTATGTTGAAGATATTTATTACAAATGATTTCATGGTTTAATGTATCACAAATGCTTAGGCTTTAGAAACCTGAGTTTCAGTCCCTACTCTTACTTTTTGATGTCTGATTTTTGCAGTTTGAATTTTTGATCTTATGTGAAGATAAGGACTGGCTTGATTCAGAATCTGATTGAGATAAAGTTGAGGCAAAAATGTATATATAGGAAGGCAAGTAGTAAACTGAAATCTCAGTCAACCATCTGACATAAAACTAGGGACTCGCCTGTAATCCCAGCACTTTGGGAGGCCGAGGCGGGTGGATCATGAGCTCAAGAGATCGAGACTATCCTGGTCAACATGGTGAAACCCCGTCTCTACTAAAAATATAAAAAATTAGCTGGGCACGGTGGTGCGTGCCTGTAGTCCCAGCTACTCAGGAGGCTGAGGCAGGAGAATTGCCTGAACCCAGGAGGCGGAGGTTGCGGTGAGCCGAGATCGCGCCATTGCACTCCGGCCTGGGTAACAAGAGTGAAACTCCGTCTCAAAAACAAAACAAAACAAAACAAAAAAAAACTAGGGACTCTGGTGATAGGATCTTGGTGCTTTTCATGAGTTTTCTTCTTGTGTCACTGGTTAAAGCTGCAGTGACAAAAGCATGCCACCCATAGTGTGCAAACTTGTTCTCTTCTGTCCCTGAACATACAGCACAAAATAAATGGATGAGGTTGCATGCTATTAGACATATAAGTGTTACTTTTCTAGCCTTTTATATCTTGCTTCAATTTGCTCCATGTTCCTATTCATCCAGTAATTCTGTTTTGTTGGAAACTCTAGGAAGAAAGAAAATAATAAAGACGGAGCCCCCTGATGAATCATGAATTTATTTTAGATAGTATAATAAGTTATTACCCCCTCCGCAGCCTACCCTCCTCCATCATTTATATCGATCCTTCTTGATTGTAATTGCTCTTAAATTGGAGGTCTTGTTGCTTTAGACTATTTGGCAGGTGCTTAGGGTATACCATTTCAATAATTCTCTATGTTAACTCTTTTCGTACAATTATTTCTGCTTCCGGGCCAGCCTCTACATTGTGGTTCGGGTAGTATTTCTGATGCACGAGTCTATTTTACTCTCCTGCTAAATTTTCAGAATGAAGTCAAACTCTCTGTTTTGCTATCCAAGGTTGTCTGGTAGTTAACTACTTTTCTAATAGTTTGCTGAATCAAACTAGGCTACTGGTTATGTAAGAAATACAACCAATGCTTTCATGCCTTCGTGCCCTTGCTCAGGGTCTTCCTTTTGCCTAGAATGCTGATCTGTTATTTTTTCCTTTGAAATCAGACTCAAATATTCTGTTCCATAAATTCTCTTCCCTCCTCCTTCTCCTTCTGTATTTACAGAAGGAGGAGGGAAGAGAATCTTCTGTATTATTCTGCAGTTGTTATATAACATTTACTATGGTTTTTGCCCTTGAGAACAGGAACCATCTTGTTCACTGGGTCTCTCACTTGGCTGAGAGAACAATTCTTAACTCCTAGTAGATGTTTATTGAATGTTTGTTTCATTTTAATGGTTCATATGTTTATACAGGGGCACCTTGGGAACCCAGGAGAGAACTGAGTATCAGTCAGCATGCCAAAACTCATTCCCTTAGTTTTATGTGGTTGAGTCAGATTAAAACAAAACATGAAGGGCAGCCTTGATGAAGAAAACAGTCTCATATGAACAATTTACATAAACATGCATTGTATAGAGGGGGATTGGGAACTTTGCTTTGGTGGTTGATGGAGTTTATTGTCTGTGACCTTTTTTACCACTAGCCTTATGCCAATTTTTAAATCATTCTCCAGAAAGTGAAATATTTAGAGTGATAATTTAGAGTCTTAGATTAAGGTTTCTTAAAAATATGGTACCCATTATTTAAATATGAATTTGTCTTTCAGATAATGTAGCTTCTATGATTTTTAATTTACTGATTTTTTGAATAAGAATTATTTGGTGTATTTTTTTTTCTTGGAATTTGGGTATTTCATAATCACTTCTTTTAATTTTAGGAAAGTGAAAAAAATCTTATGATGAACACATTATATAAGCTTCATGATCGATTGGCACAGCTTGCAGGTAATTGTTTTAACTTTTATAGTCACTAAAAATGTTTTGAAAAAATTATTTGTATATGTTGCATGTTATTAGCAGAAATTTTTTTTCAAATCCAATGTTATATTTGTGGAATATTTTTCTTTAGAGGTTTTTATTATCTATACAGAGTGATTTTTGATTTTTATATATGTGTTTAATCAAGGCTTTTTTCCTGCCTGCCATATGTATTAGAGGTAATATATGTATATTATATGTTATATATTTAAAGTTGATCAAATTTCTTTATTGCATTAATAGTAACCAAACATCCTGAGGATTTAGGGAATTAGGGAAGCAATGAATTAACAAAAATCTTGGATTAAATATATAAATACAGTTTTTCTTTTGTTGGTTGTATAGGTATCATTCCCTTGGATAAAGTAAATTTATTCTTCTGCAATTCTCTTTCCTGATTCATTGCATTTTCCTCATATTCTGTTCTTAGTAATTCTTTGAGAGCTCTAAGGTAGTCAACATGTCTGAAATTGGAATAATTTATTATAGATGAATTGGTATCAAGTTTAGCACATATAAATTGCAGTAGCAGCTTCTCTATTACCTTTTAACTTTTTTTAGTTCTTATTTTACATGCAATCTGAAAGAAGAGACTTGAATTCTTATAAGCAGTTATAAGAAAAGAAAAATGTAGTTTTCAAACTTTTCTATTTAGCAGATCTTTTGTGTAAAGATTATTGGTAGAAGCCTGTAGGTAAATATGGAACTTCTCTGGTTGAATGGAGGTATTTAGGATCCTGAGAGTTTCTTATCCTCTCATCTATCTTTGTTTTTTCCATTGGGTTCTTAATTCCAGTCAGTTTTTTAGGCTTATAATTCTGTATTATATCACTAAAAGCATTCTTTGCTTTGATTGACTGTCATTCACACACTATAAGCTAATGACATTTATTTGGTATGCTGTAGCACCCAAAGATAAGTTAAGTATATGCTAATTATGCTAGCCAGGGATGTTGTTGTCACAAGCTTCTACAGCTATCTCTGTAGCATTGTTTTATGAAGTATGGTTCATGGCCTGCTAAATCGGCATAATCTGGTGTGCTTTTAAAGATGTGAATTCCTTCCTCTTGAGCAAGGGTCAGCAAGCTTTTTTTCTGTGGTGGGCCAGATAGTGGATATTTTAGGCTTTGTAGGTTAGACTACCTCTGTCATAACTGCTCAGTTCCGTTATACCATGAAAGCAGCCATAAATACTACATAAGTAAATCAGCTTGGCTGTATTCCAATAAAACTTCACTTTTAAAAACCAGCAGTAGGCCAGATTTGACCTGTGGACTGTAATTTGCAGACCTCTGCTCTAACTCTGTGGGATCTGAATCTCTGAGGATACACTAATAAACTTTCAAGACTTGTTCATCTACTAGGTACTTCTCCCCTTTTTATGGTTACTGACATTAAAATCATATTACTTGAACAAAACTGAAATAAGAACATGACTACTTTTCTTTTAGAAACATTTGCCAAGGATTTTACTTCAATTATTCTACTTCATGTTAACAAAAGTTTTTTAACTACTTGAAACACACAGGGAAAGGAAAACATGACAATTGGAATTCAATATGAAGATAATTTCTTTCTGATAACCACTTGTAGCCTAAAGAATAAGCTCTGAATTCTCTTATCAACAATTAAAAGAAAAATGTAGTTTTCCAAAGGTTTATATGTAGCACATTCCTTTGTAGAAACCAGATCATAGCTAGTAACTTGTACCTGATTTCCCTGTTGATCTGTTATAACAATTTTTTTTTAAAGATTTTTTTTGAGACATGATCTTACTCTGTTACTCAGGCTGGAGTGCACTAGGGTGATCACAGCTCACTGCAGCTTCAAATTCCTGGAATCAAGCTGTCCTCTTTTCTCTGCTTCCCGAGTAATTGGCACTATAGACTCATACCACCACACCTGGCTATGTTACAACAGTTTTTAAGGCATACACACCCTTTGCTAAAGATAGGATTAGTTATACTTTGAAAATGGACAAGCTTTAATACATTAATAAATTTGAACTTATTTGAACCCTTAAATGATTAGCTTTAATAATAGATGTATAAGTTAAGCTAGCACAATGAATTTACTGAATTTTTTCCCTTTTAGGAATAATATATATTCTGGAAGGCATCTTGTGTGCCAAGATCTGTGGATAGGCATCAGTGTGACATAGTTCCTATACCAGCTTATAATTTAGTTGGGAATAGAAGAGGAAGATATGTTTCTGTTTGGACTGAAATGCATTTAAAAGTTGTGGTTAATGAAAGTTGTCGTAACGAAAACATTCTGTAGTTGCTTGTTTATACTCTTACTGGAATTTCTTCTAGAAAGTATAAATAATATTGTTCATTTTCTTTACTGATTGTAATAATATAAACTATAATTGTATAATATGTAAAATATTTGAATTAATCATGTTTGTTTTCTTCTAACAGAGTACTGATTCAAAATTAATAATATGCTAATCTTTCCAGGAGATCATGAATGTGGCAGTTCTAGTCAAAGAACACTTTCTGTTCAAGAGGCAGCTGCATATTTAAAAGTAAGCAATGAAATTAGAATTTTAATAGCTACATTTAAAAAAATTATATAAATAATTGCTACTTATAAGAATCATATATTTGATTATTTTAATTGTATTGTTAAAAGCTTGGGCCTGCTGTTTGGTGTAATGTGAGCAGTTACAAAAAAGTGAAATTGCTTAGTATTTTTTTAGTTTGTTTTAGAACATTCTCTATGAGAGAATGCAAATTAATTCGGAAAGAGTACAAAAAAACATTGGTCAGAGGGAAATTGAAATAGGTGAGTGGTAGCATGTATGAAAGCAGGTAAGCATCTAACCATTTATTTAAAATCTTCTGACCCAGGTCAGTTTCATCTCCGAATACTAAGGTAACTTGCTGTTGAATTTTCTAAAGTACAGTAAATAATTTCTGGAAAATCTTAACAAAAAGAAAGGTACTAGAACATTAAAGATGCATAAGTGTCATTCTGATTTCTCAGAAGTGGAAAGTAGAATTTGAAAACCATACAGGAAAGCTTGCTGTCAGTCCAGTTCCATAAAGATATATATATTTTTAAATACGTGATAATTTATTGATTCCCCAAACTCTTTTTTTTTTTTTTGAGATGGAGTCTTGCTCTGTCACCAGGCTGGAGTGCAGTGGCGCAATCACAGCTCACTGCAACCTCCGCCTCCTGGGTTCAAGCGATTCTTCCGCCTCAGCCTCCCAAGTAGCTGGGACTACAGGTGTGTGCCACCACACACGGCTAATTTTTTTGTGTTTTTAGTAGAGACAGGGTGTCACCGTGTTGGCCAGAATAGTCTCGATCTCTTGACCTTGTGATCCGCCCGCCTCGGCCTCTCAAAATGCTGGGATTACAGGCGTGAGCCACCACACCCGGCCTCCATAAAGATATTTTCATAAAGATCTGCGTTATTGCAAATGGAAATGTTGATCCCTGGAAGCTGGCTGCCATTTGAATGTGGACAAGTCATGCCATACAAATTTCATGCCTCCCCAACCCCTTGTTAAAATTGTGATAAAAAATATATAACATGAAATCTATTAACACATTTTTAAGTATACAGTACAGTATTGTTAACCATATATGCATTGTCGTACAGTAGATCTCTAGAAATTTTCATCTTGTATGACTGAAACTCTGTACCCATTGCACAGCAGGTTCCCATTTTCCTCTGCCCCAAATCCCTGGCAATCACCATTTTACTTTCTCCCTCCATCAGTGTGATGAACAGATAACTCATATAAATTGAATCCTGCAATTATTGTCCTGTGACTAGCTTATTTCCCCTAGCATAATGTCTTCAAGTTTCATCCATATTGTAACGTGGCAGTATTTCCTTCATTTTTAAAGGCTGAGTAGCATTTCATTGTATGTATACACGTATTTTCTTTATCCAGTAATGTTGATGGGCTTTTAGGTTGTTTCATCCTCTTGGCTATTGTGAACAATGCATCAATGAACATGGTAATGCAAATACTTCTTTAGATTCTACTTTCAGTTCTCCTAGACAAATACCTAGAAGTGGGATTGATAGATAATATGGTAGTTGAACTTTCTATTTTTTGAGGAACCTCCATACTGTTTTTTATCCTGACTGCGTCATTTTACATTCCATCCAATAGTATAGTAGGATTCGCGTTTTTCCACATCCTCAATACTTACTTGCCTTATAGCTCACTGTGCTTTTGATTTGCATTTCCTTGATGATTACTGATGTTGAGCATCTTCCCATTTATATACATATACATCTCTGTGTATATATAGCATATATACAGCATATATATAAAATACGCTATCTGTTGGCCATTTGTATATCTTCTTTGGAGAAGTGCTATTCAAGTTCTTTTCTGATTTTTAAATTGGGTTATTAATTTTGTTATTGAATTGTGGGGTTTCTTATGTATTTTATGTATTAACCCCTTGTCAGATATATGGTTTGCAAATATTTTCTCCCATCCTGTAGGTTCCTTTTTCATTCTGTACACTGTTTTCTTTACCGCACATATGCTTTTTAGTTTGTTGTAGTACTACTTGTTGATTTTTGCTTTTGTTGTCTATTTTTGGTGTCATGTCCAAGAAATTATTGCCCATATCAATGTCAAGAAGCTTTCTTCTATGTTTTCTTCAAGGAGTTTTATAGTTTTAGGTCTTACATTTAAGTATTTAATCCATTTGGAGTTGATTTTTGTGTATGGTATAAGATAAAGCTCCAGTTTCATTCTTTGGCATGTGGAAATCCAATTTTCCTAGCACCATTTATTGAAGAGATTGTTTTCTCCATTGTGTAGTCTGGCACCCTTGTAGAAGATTGTTTGATCATACATCAGTGGCTTTATTTCTGGTTCTCTATTTTATTCCACTGGTCCATTTATGTCTTTTTTTATGCCAGTACCATACTGTTTTGATTACTGTAGTTTTGTCATATGTTTTAATGACAGTGTGAGGCCTCTAACTTTTTTTTCCTCAAGATTGTTTTGGCTATTTGGGGTCCTTTGTGGTTCCATATGGATATTAGGATTATGTCTTCTATTTCTGTAAACAGTGCTATTGGGGTTTTGATATGGATTGCATTTAATCTGTATTGCTTTGAGTAGTATAGTAATTTGAATAATATTAAGTCTTCTAATTCATGAATGTGAGATATCTATTTATTTGTGTGTTTTATTTCATTCTGCTTTTTTTTTTCTTTTGTAGTTTTCAGTGAATAAGTCATCTCCCTGGTTAAGTGTATTCCTAAGTATCTTAATCTTTTTGATGCTATTGTAAATGGGATTATTTTCATAATTTCCTTTATAGATTGATTGTTAGTGTATAGAAATGCAGCTGATTTTTGTACATTGATTTTATATCTTCCAACTTAGCTGAATTTGTTTATTCTAACAAGGTTTTTTTTTTTTTTTTTTTTTTTTTGTAAGTAGAGATAGGGGTCTTGCAATGTTGCCCAGACTGGTCTCAAACTCCTAGGCTCAAGTTATCCCCATGCCTTGGCCTCTGAAAGTGTTGGGATTACAGACTTGAGCCACCACACCCAGCCAACTAACAAGATTTTTTTGGTGGAATGTTTAGGGCTTTCTATGTATAAGATACATCATCTGCTGAGAGAGATAAATTTACTTCTTTCTGATTTAGATGTTTTTTATTTCTTTTTTTTGCCTAGTTGCTCTGGCTAGGATATCTAGTGCTATGATAGATTGAAATAGGAAAAGTAGCCACCCTGGCCTTCTTGATCTTAGAGGATCTCAGCTCACTGCAACCTCCACCTCCTGGGTTCAAGGAATTCTCGTGTCTCAGCTTCCTGAGTAGCTGGGATTACAGGCGTGTGCCACCACACCTGGCTAATTTTTTTGTATTTTTAGTAGAAACGGGGTTTCACCATGTTGGCTAGGCAGGTCTCGAACTCCTGACCTCAGGTGATCCACCTGGCTTGGCCTCCCAAAGTGCTGGGATTACAAGCGTGAGCCATCATGCCTGGCCATGAAAATCTTTCAGATCATCACCATTGAGTATATTAGCTAAGGGTTTCCATGTATGGCCTTTAATATGTTGAGATAATTTCCTTCTCTTTCTCATTTGTTGAATGGCTCTATCATGAAAGGGTATTGAATTTTGTCAGATGCTTTTTCTGCATCTGTTGAGATGATTGTGTGATTTTAATCCTTTGTTCTATTAATGTGGCATAATCATTTTTGATTTTTATATGTTGAACCATCTTTGTGTCTAAGGTATATGATTCTGGTGGGTGATTCTTTTCATGTGCTTTTGAATTCAGTTTGCTAGTGTTTTGTTGAGGACTTTTGTATCCAGGGATTCTAGTCTGTAATTTTCTTATAGTATCATTGTCTGGCTTTGGTGTCAGGATAATGCTGGCCTCATAAAATGAGTTTGGAAGTATTTCATCTTTTTCAGTTTTTCAGAAGAATTTGAATAGGGTTGACATTAATTCTTCTTTAATAAAATAGATAATAAACTCAGAAATGAATTCTGATTTTTTTTTAGTCTATTTAAGGGTTTGTCAATTTTGATCGTTTTGAAAAACCAACTCTCAGTTTTGTTGATTCACTAAATTCTCTATTTTTGCTCTAATCTTTATTATTTCCTTCCTGCTGCTGATTTCAGGCTAAGTATGTTCTTTTTGCAGTTCTTTGAGATGTAAAGTTAGATTTTTCATTTGAAATTTTGTTTTTAAATGTAGGCTTACCACTGTAACCCTCTCTCTTGTTATTTATCGCTTTTACTGCTTCTCTTTTTTTTTTTTTTTAGCACTTTGATTTTTTTTTTTAAAGAGAAAGAAGGAAGGAAGGAAGGAAAGAGAGAGAAGAAACACAAAACTACATACTCAAAGACAGACAAGTTCTTGGGTGGTGATTTTATTTTATTTTATTTTATTTTATTTTTTTGAAAGAAAGAAAGAAAAAGAATAAAGAAGAGGAGGAAAAAGGAAGAGAAAGAGAGAGAGAGAATGGGAGTATTGCTTTCTTGCCCAGGCTAGAATGCAGTTTAGTAATGGGTATTGAAAACCTCTTTTATACCAATAATTATACTTGATGTAAACAGGAAGGAATAAGGGAAGAAAATAACAAACGAGCAGCCAACCAATATTTCATTTAAACCTATGAAATGCTATGCGATTACTGAGGAGTGATTTACTTCCAATTATATAGTCACTTATAGAATAGGTGTGAGGTGGTAATATATGTTTTATGTATTTGAAGTGGAGAGTTCTATAAATGTTTATTAAGTTTACTTGTTCCGGGTCTGAGTTCAAGTCCTGGATGTCCTTGTTAATTTTCTGTCTCGTTGATCTATAAAATCGTTAGCTCTTCTTGTTACATTGATCCTTTTGCCATTACGTAATGTCCTTCTTTGCCTCTTTTGTTCTTTGTTACTTTAAAGTCTACTTTATCAGAGGCGAGAATTGCATCTCCTGCTTTTTATTTGTTTATTTTTACTCTCTGATTGGTTGATAAATCTTCCTCCTTCTCTTTGTTTTGAGTCTTTGTGTATTGTTGCATGTGAGATGGGTCTGGATGCAGCATAGCAATGGGTTTTGGCTTTTTATCCGATTAGAATATATATAACTTTAATACTAGCATTTGATGCTAGCTGTCTGTTTTGCCCATTAGTTAGTGTAAATTTTTCGTTGTGTTAATGTTCTTTTCTTTTTGATATATTTTTGGAAAGGCTGATATTGGTTGTTCCTTTATATGTATAGTGCTTCTTTCAGAAGCTCTTGTAAAGCAGGCCCGGTGGTGGTGAACTCTCTAAGTACTTGTTTGTTCGCAAAGGATTTAATTTTTCCTTCGATTATAAAACTTAGTTTGGCTGGATATGAAATTCTGGGTTGAAAGTTCTTTTCTTTAAGGATGTTAAATATTGGTCCCCACTCTTTTCTGGCTTGTAGGGTTTCTGCTGAGAGATCTGCTGTAAGTCTGATAGGTTTCCCTTTATGGTTAACCTGACCTTTCTCTCTGGCTGCCCTTAGTATTTTCTCCTTCATTTCAACCCTAATAAATCTGGCAATTATGTGCCTTGGGGTTGGTCTTCTTGAAGAATATCTTTGTGGTGTTCTCTGTATTACCTGGAGTTGAATATTACCCTGCCTTGCCAGGTTGGGAAAATTTTCCTGAATGATATCCTGAAGAGTATTTTCCAACTTGGATTCATTCTCTTCATCACATTCAGGTACACCTATCAAACGTAAATTAGGTCTTTTCACATAGTCCCATATTTCCTGGAGACTTAGCTCATTCCTTTGCATCCTTTTTTCTCCAATCTTGTCTTCTCGTTTCATTTCACTGAGCTGGTTCTTGACTTCTGATGTCCTTTCTTCTACTTGATCAATTCGACTGTTTAAACTTGTGCATGCTTCGTGAAGTTCTCATGTTGTGTTTTTCAGCTCCATCAATTCACTTATATTCCTCTCTAAATTGTCCATTCTCGTTAACATTTCATCAAACCTTTTTTCAAGGTTCTTAGTTTCTTTGCATTGGGTTAGAACAAGTTCTTTTAATTCACAGAAGTTTCTTATCACCCACGTTTTGAAGCCTGCTTCTGTTACTCGAACACACTCGTAATCTATTAAGCCTTGTTCCGTTACTGATGAGGAATTGCAATCCCCTGTAGAGGGAGAGGCATTCTGATTTTGAGTATTCTCTGCCTTTTTACGCTGATTTCTTCCCTTCATTATATATTTATCCGTCTGTTGTCTTTGTAATTACCGACTTTCTAACTAGGTCTCTGAGCAGACATCCAACTTGTTGATTCCCAGCGCCGAAATCTGAGCAGTCCACTGCGCCGGCCAAAACAGCGGTGTTAAGATTGATGGTGCTTTTCTGCCCGGGAATCTCCGGACTCTGCACCAAAAACTGGCGCGCTAAGCCACCAGCAAAACCGCTGCGCTGGCCACAAGAGTCACCCTGGCGACACGTGGGGCTCCTCCACTGGGAATCTCCTGGTCTGTGAGCAACAAATACTCGTCTGAAAGTGTGGCGTCCTCTCGTTCTCTGCGCTTTCACTGGGAGCTAGGAGCCCGAGCTGCTAGTGATCAGCCATCTTGGATCTCTCTCTCCGCTTTTACTGCTTCTCATAAATTTTGTTAAGTTGTGTCTTTTTTTTAATCTAAAGAAATTTATAATTTTTTGATTTCTATGTTGACACAATGCTTTTTCTAGGAATACGTTGTTTAATTTATACATATTTATTAATTTTTCAGTTTTTCTCTGCTCTTGATGTTTAGTTTCATTCATTGCGGTGTGAAAAGATAGTATGATTTCAGTCATCTTTAATGTTTTAAGATTTTTGTGGCCTAACATATGATCTAATTTGGAGAATGTTCCATATGCACTTGATAAGAATGTGTTTTCTACTCCTGTTGGATGTTGGATGTTGGATGGAACATTCTGTATATTTCTGTTAGATCCATTTGATCTCTAAGTGTCGTTCAAGTCCTCTGCTCCCTTATTGATCTTCTATTCATTATTGAAAGAGGGGTATTAAAATCTCCTATTGTGTTGTTGTAATTTCTCCCTTCAGTTTTGTCATTGTTTGCTTCATATAATCAGGTACTCTAATATGTAATACAAATATATTTATAATTGATAAATCTTCCAGGTGAATTGACCGCTTTATCATTTATATAATGAATGTCCTTCCTTGTCTTGTGATTTTTTTCTTTTTTTTTTTGAGACAAGGTCTTGGTCTGTCACCCAGGCTTGAGTAGTGGTGAGATCATAGCTTACTGCAATCTTAAACTCCTGGGTTCAAGTGATCCTCCTGCTTCAGCCTCCCAAGTAGCTGGAGCTATCTATAGGTGCATGCCACCACACCCAGCTAATTTTTAAACTTTTTGTAGAGACAGGATCTTACTATGTTGCCCAGGCTGACAATTTTTGACTTTAAGTCAAAAATTTGTCTAATATAAGTATGGCTGCCCTTGCTATTTTTAGTTATTATTTGCATGGAATATCTTTTTCCATCTTTTGGCTGTCAGCCTATGTGTGTCCTTAAATCTAAGGTGTACACATGATAAAATTGGAGCTTATTTTTTTATTCATTCAGCCACTCAGTGTGTTTTGATTTGGGAGTTTAGTCCATTTACATTTAAAGTAGTTACTGATAGGGAAGGACTTATATTGCCTTTTTTGTTAAATATTTTCTCTCTGTTTTGTAGCTTTTTGGTCCACTGTTTTGTATCTTACTCTTTTTTGTGTCTTTTTTTGGAGTGACAAGCTGTGATTTCTTTCTGATTTTCTTTTATGTGTCTTTTATAGATATTTTCTTTGTGGTTACTATGGGGGCTTACATAAATCATCTTATATTCACAGCAATATTTTAAGCTGATAACACCTTAACTTTAGTGACATGGAAAGTCTCTACTTTTTTATATCTCTCTCCATCCTTTATGTTATTGATGTAACAGATTACATCTTTTCATATTGTGTATCATCAACATATTTTTATAAAGTTGTTTTGTACGCTTTTGTCTTTTAAATTGTATATCACAATTAAGTGATTTACATACCACCATTACAGTATTCTGATTTTGTCTGTATATTTACCTTTATCAACAAGCTTTATATTTTCATATGCTTTTGCATTGCTAGGTAGTATCCTTTCATTTAACTTGGGACTCACTTTAGCATTTCTTGTGAAGCAGTTCCAGTGATGATTAACTCCCTTGGCTTTTATTCTGAAAAAGTCTTTATTTCTTCATTTTTGAAGGATGTTTTTTCTGGATATGTAGTAGTCCCCTTTATCCATGGTTTTGCTTTCCACAGTTTCAGTAACCCTTGGTCAATTATGGTCTGAAAATATTAAATGGAAAATTCTAGAAATAATTCATAAGTTTAAATTGTATACCATTTTTAATAGCATGATGTACTGCTTCCCACCTCACAAACAGTAAGCAGTATTCTTGGTTGGCAGTTGTTTTCTTTCAGTACTTTAAATATGTCATTTCACTCTTTTCTGCTTTGTAAGGTCTCTGCTGATAAATCTGGTTATAGTATTTGGGGGACTCCCTTGTATGTGATGAGTTGCTTGTGTCTTATAGCTGGTTTCTTCTCTTTGGTTTTCAACAATTTGAACATAACATGTTTCAATATGGACTGATTTTGGTTTATCCTCATTAGGGTTCATTGGCTTTCTTAACTCTGAATGCCCATTTTCTTCCCCAGGTTTGGGGAGTTTTGGGCCCCAAACACATAGTTTTTTGGTTTCGTTTGTTTGTTTGCCTGTTTCTTTCTTCTCTTTCTGAAACTTCCGTATTGCTTATATTACTTAACATTGGTTGGCTTGATGGTGTCCCATTAAGTTCCTTAGACTTCCTTTACTTGTCTTTATCCTTTCTTCATTTTGCTTGTCTGGCAGAATAATTCCAAATGACCTGTTTTTGAGGTTGCTGATTCTTGCTTCTGTTTGATCAAGGCTACTCTTGAACCCCTCTACTCAATTCTTAAATTCAGTTATTCTTTAGCTCCAAAATTTCCAGATTTTAAAAAAATTTTCTGTCTCTTTGTTGAATTCTTACTTGGTTCATTTATCGTTTTCCTGATCTTGTTGAGTATATGATGGCTTTTTTTGAATTCTTTGTCATGTAATTCTTAGACTTCTACTTCTTTAGGTTATGTTTTGGAAGTGTATTTTGTTTCTTTGACCATGTTTTCCTGTTTCTTCATATACCTTGTTAATTCGTGTTGAGATTCATATATTTAACAACAACAACAGAAAAAAGCAGCCACCTTTGTAGACTTTGTACGGGGAAAGTCTTTTACAAGTATGTCTGTGTAGAGATTCTGGGTTTCTTGCATACCTTTTCTGTGACTGTGGTTGAGTCCTCTCTGGATTTTTGCCTGTAAATTTCCAACTAGAGAAGTTTTGCTGGTTTATTTTCTCATAGTTTATGATCTTTTGATCCCTAGTATCTGTAGATTATCCCTGGTGTCTGTAGATTATCTGGAACTGCCATTAAGCTCTCCAGCTCATTTTTCTTCTTAGTGGCCCCAGGCATCTAGAGTATGCTGAGTTTTATCAGCATTTTGAATCAGGTGAGGCAGAAACCAGCCAGGCAACACTCCCTGCCCCTGTGAAGTCAGAACTTTGGATGCATGCTCTAACTTTTTTCCTCCTCCAGGGAGAAGCCAAGAATTGGGATTTTTCTCAACTTTCTTCATGCCAAGCTGGGGTTAGGGACAATGGTGAGTGAGTACTGTTGCCGTTGTTCTCAGTAGTCCTCAGTTTGGTGCCTTTCCTTTCAACTGTTAGATTCAGACACAACAGAAACCAGTTGACCCCAAAAGTCAGACCATTTGCTGTATGTTCTAGTCTTTGTTTTCCCCCTCAGGGAGAAGCCACGACTTGGGAGTTTCCTCTCTGTTGCACTGCTCTGTGCAGTGGGGAGAGTGTCTGGGAAGTGAGTGACATTAATTTTCCTAACAGCTTTGATACAGGTGGTTTTCTGCTTGCCTAGGTGCAGGAACCTTTTAACTAATTTCTGGATTTTTCACAAATGGAATTGGTCCATGTATTTTTGTTGAATCAGTGTCTCATTGAGGGAAGGAGGGTCTGGGGCTTCCTATTCTGCCATCTTGCTGATGTCACTCCTCCACTTTTTAAAATTTAGAATGTGGTATATGTTTTAAGGCTTTCAGCAAGGTTTTAGTGATAATCTCCTATGATATGCTTGTCAATAAAGAGAAATATTGACTTAGTTTTTAACTTAATGTATAACTTATATGTAGGTCCCACAAAGATGCTAAGACAGTATAATATGGAGATTATATCTGGAGTCAAATTCTAGCACTGCCAATAGAAGCTATTGCGTTTTGGTAAAGTCCCTTTACCTGTTTCTTTTTGAATGTGGGACTGCTGTTAATACCTGTCAAAGTTGTTGGGAGGCTTGAGTATGTAAAATGCCTAGTTCAGTGCCTCATGATTATGGTAGCTTCCCAACAAATTCAATTTTTGTGTTTTCTGATTTAAATTAGTGCCACTCTAGTGAGTAATCTCTAAAAACATGCCACAGGTATTTTGCTTAAGGTTTTTTATTGTTTTCATTTTCAATTTTGACCTAGATGAGAACATTGTTAACAGTAAAATTTATGGATAGCATAATAGCTAATAGACTGGACAGTTAAAGAATCAGAATTCAAAAAGATCTTGACTAAGGAAGAGTTATTATTATAGGGCTCAGTATTATGGGATGGATGAATGTCAGAGTGCAGGCAAATAAAGGGGATTGGGTTGAGGAGGCTAAAGGAGACACTGAATAAAATATTCCATGAAGAAAGGCATAGTGGGAATCTAAAGCAAGCAAACATTCCTTATAAAATAATTGAATGGGTTTTTACTTCTAGTAGTAGGACTGTCTTATCCCATTCAGTGTTTCCTTCCTGCTTTCTTTTTGTTATGTAGTTAAACCTTCCTCTGAGATTTGATCTCTGAGAGGTAATATCACAGATCTGTGTTATGATTTGTCATAAATTCCTGGAGCAAGTCTCATTTGCCTTTCAGAAGAATCCTGAGACTCTTAAACATAATTAATTCTTCCTTGATATCTGGGGGATTACTTCCAGGACCCCCATGGTCACAAAAATTTGTAGATGCTCAAGTCCTTTACATAAAATACTGTAGTATTTGCGTATAATCTGTGCATATCCTGCTATGTACCTTAAATCTTCTCTAGATTACTGATAATACAATGAAAATGGTATGTAAATAGTTACTATTATATTCTATCATTTAGGGCACGCTTATCCAACTCGCAGCCCAGGACGGCTTTGAATGCGGCCCAACACAAATTTGTAAACTTTCTTTAAACATGAGAATTTTTGCAATTTTTTTGGGGGGAGCTCATCAGCAATGTATTTTATGTGTGGCCCAAGACAATTCTTCCACTGTGGCCAAGGGAAGCCAAAAGATTGGACACCTCTGGTTTAGGGCATAATAAGGAAAAAAAAAAGACTGTACAAGTTTAATGCAGACATAATTTCCAAATATTTTTGATTCATGATAGACTATATTGAGTCTATTTAACATTTCAGTCTATGGATAGTGGAACCCCTGGATAAAAGACTGTACTGTGTTTGAAGGACTGAAAAAATGGGATAGGAGTTGGGGACAAGATTGGACCTGACTAGTAGTTAAGATGGAGCTGAGGAAGAGGCAGGGGCTGATGTAGAATTATTAATCTCTTTTTCACTTCTCCCAACCATTTTCTTATAGCTATGGATCAGCAATAGTACAAGTTAAAAAGAAGGGACACAGACGCGGGGTTGGGGTAAGTCAAAGCCAGGCAGCAGTAGAGTATAAGATTAGTTCTACTGAAGACTAGCAGCAAAGAAGTTACTGGAAGCACCCTAGCATGAGTTGAGTTGGAAACTGCTTATATCTACTTTAAAAAAAAAGGATATTTAATGAACTATAGCTTTTTTTTTTTTTGCTTTTATTGTTTTTAATTGACATGATAGTTGTACATATTTATGGGGTATATAGTGTGATATTTTGACACATGTATACAAGGTGTAATGATGAAATTGGGGTAATTAGCATAGCCATCACCTCAAACATTTATCATTTCTTTGTGTTGGGAACATTCAAAATTTGCTCTTTTAGCTGTTTGAAAATATGTAATAAATTGTTAATTATAGTTGCCCTGTAGTATTATAGAATACTAGAATTTATTCCTCATACCTGGTTATAATTTCATTTAACCAACCTCTGGCTACACTCCCTCCCTCTGCCACTTTGCCACTTTGTAGCCTCGAGTGACCATTACTCTCTCTACCTAGATGAGATCAACTTTTTAGCTTCCACAAAGCTAAAATAAGCCAGGTTCTTAGTAGTCCTTAACTTGGACTTCTAACTCACTTGTCTTCCACAAGTGAGATCATATATTTGTCTTTCTGTGGTTGCCTTATTTCACTTAACATAATGTTCTTCATCAATGTTGCTGTGAATCACATAATTTTCTTTGTTATGGCTGGATAGTATTCTGTTGTGTATATATATCACATTTTCCTATTTATCTGTTAATAAACACTCAGATTGATTATATATTATTGTGAATAATGTGGCACTAAATGAAAGTACAGATACTTCTTTCACTTACTGATGTCCTTTCCTTTGGATATATACCCAGTAGTGAGATTGCTGGATCATATGGTGGTTTTATTTTTAATTTTTTGAGGATCCACCGTAATATTTTTTGCAATGGCCGTACTGATTTACATTCCCACCAACAGTGGATAAGAGTTCCTCTTACTCTGCATCCTCACCAGCATTTGTTATTTTTTTTGTCTTTCTGATACTAGCAATTCTAACTGGGGTGAGTGAATATCTCATTGTGATTTTGATTTGCATTTCCCTGATGATTAGTATGTTGGAGATTTTTTCATATGCCTCTTGGTTGTTTGTATGTCTTCTTTTGAGAGATGTCTGTTCAGCTCATTTGCCCATTTTTTTAGTTGGACTTTTTTTTTTATCTCGAATTGAGTTTTTTGTGTGTTCTGGATATCAATCCCTTGTCAGATGAATAGTTTGCAAATGTTGTCTCCCGTTCTACTAGTCATCTCTTCACTCTGTTTCGGCCTTTGCTGTGCAGAATCTTTTATTTTGCTATAACCCCATTTATTTTTGCTTTTGTGTCTTCTCCAAAAAAACCTTTGTCCAGATTAATGTCCTGAAGCATTACTCCTATATTATCTTTTAGTACTTTCAAAATTTTAGGTCTTACATTTAATTATTTAAGCCATTTTGAGTTGATTTTTGTGTATGGTGAGAAATAAGGGAGCTGGCTTCATTCTGCTTATGAATAGCTAGTTTTCATAGCACCGTTTGGTGAAGACTGTCCTCTCTCCAGTGAATGGTCTTGGCACCTGTGTCAAAAATCAGTTGGCTGTAAATATGTGGATTTATTTCTGGGGTCTTTATTCTGTTCCAGTGGTCTGTGTGTCTGCTTTTATGCCAGTATCATGCTGTTTTTGGTTACTATAGCTTTGTAGTGTATTTTGAAGTTTTATAGTGTGATGTATCCAGCTTTGTTCTTTTTGCTCAGGATTGCTTTGACTGTTCATAGATCCATATGAGTTTTAGAACTGTTTTCTTCCACTTATGTGAAGAATGTAAGTAAGTGGTATTTTGATAAGGATTGCATTGAATCTATAGATTATTTTTGGTAGTGTAGTTGTTTTCATAATCTTCTAATCATGAACATGGGATGTCTTTACTTTGTGTGTGTGTCCTCTTCAATTTCTTTTATTGGTGTTTTATGGTTTTTCTTAGAGATCTTTTACCTTCTTGATTAAATTTAATTATAGGTATTTTATTCATTTATTTTTGTAGCTATTGTAAATGGAATTTTTATTTAAATTTCTTTTTCCTTTGTTTTTGGTATATGTTATTGATTTTGAATATTGCTTTTCTGTTCTGCAAGTTTATTCATTTATAAGTTCTAAGAGGTCTTTGGTGGAACTTTTAGGGTTTTCTGCATTAACATCATGTCATCTGCACATAGGGACAATTTTACTCCTTTCCAATTTGGATGCCCTTTATTTCTTTTTCTTGCCTAATTGCTCTGGATAGGACTTCTTTCAGCTTTTTCTCATTCAGTACGCTGTTGGCTGTAGGTTTGCCATTTATGGCCTTTATTGTGTCCTTCAGTACCTAGTTTGTTGAGAGTTTTTATCATGAAGAGATGTTAAATTATATTAAATGCTTTTTCTGCAGTGAACTCTATAGCCTTTAGAAGATTTTTATATCTTGAGTTATTTTATATTTCATATTCAGTTTTTTCTTATTTTAATTTAGTAGAATTTCTGTTGTATATTTTAATAAAATTGTAGGTTAATTTCATTCTTAATTAGTTAAGAAATTATTTTATATAAAATGTTAATACTCTAGTTAGGTTTATGTATGTGTGTTTTTGTTACCTTTCCTTTTCATAATCTCACTTTCATGTTTTTCAAATGCTGTACAACCTGCTGTGGTTTGTCACCACCATAGACACAGTTTGTACTGCCAAAACAAGCAAAACATAACAGAGCTTTAAACAGGATTTTTCCCCCCAAAAAATATAGTTTTAAGGTCTATATAAAAGTCTTAAAGTACTATTTTTAATAATGCTTTTTTTTCAGTGTAAAATTAAATAATACTGGCCTGGCACAGTGGCTCCCATTTATAATCTCAGCACTTTTGGAGGCTGAGGCAGGAGGATCATGTGAGCCCAGGAATTGGAGACCAGACTGGAAAACATAGTGAGATTTTGTCTCTACAAAAAAAAAAAAAAAAAAATTAAATAACTAGGTATGGTGGCACATGGCTCTGTAGACCCTCTATAGTCCCAACTACTCAGGAGGCTGAGATGGGAGGATTGCTGTGATTGTATCACTACACTGCAGCCTGGATGACAGAATGAGATCCTGTCTCATAAATAAATAAATAGCACTCATTATTTAATTCATATGGAAAATGAAAGGAAAAAAACCTTCAAATTCACTATCTAAGGATAACAACTGGTAACGTTTTGGTCCATTTTTCTTTAATTATTTAAAATTTTTTTTCTAAAGCTAATATTTAAATATCATAAATTATTTTATACTATAAATATTCATATCTTTCCCTTGAAATTATTGTGTGTATTTCAAAAACCATTCAATGTTTTTTGAAAACTTTCTATTAATGAATAATATTTCATTATATGATTTAATTTTATTGGTTTGTAGTTTTTTGGTATTATGAAAGCACTCTAATCTTTGCATATAGTATTTTATTTTCTAATATTTCCTTAGGAAATAATCCTATAAAGGAAATTACTTGTTCAAAGAACATGAAATCTTAAAAGTGCTTTTGATCTATGCTGCTATATTTCTTCCCAATTTAGGATGACTGCTTTAGCACAATCTAGCCAAAATTCTCTATTTTATCTATATTCTGGCATAAATATGGAGGAATCTCACTACAAAGGTGGTATCAAACAAGGATTATAATATCTACGTGGTAGTCCTTCTGCTTATGGAGGAAAAGATCTATTATATTTTTTCATGTATTTGCACTATGGTTCCGCCAGTAACACATTTAAGTTTTTGGATTGAAGAGAATAAATAAACCAGAGAACATGTAGAACTCTCCTACAGGTATAAGCTAATTTTTTCACAACTTCTAGTACATTTTAAGCACAGTAAGTATAGTAAATGTTTGATGGAGTAAAATGAGTGAATAAGCCTCAGTAACATGTTTTTGTCTTCTTGAATTTGATTATTTACATTTAATTCTTACTTTATTCAATTTTCTCCTTCAAAGGAAGTTTAAATAAACTTAATAACTAATTTAGGTAATTTAAACATTATTTTTATAACTACTCCAGTGCTCTTCTTGAGCTTTTAAAAAAACTCGTTATTTTGATATTGAAAGCTTATTTGAATTTGTGAAACGTTAAGAGGTCCCTCTGGTGGAACATTTAAGAAATGCATAGTTTATATTTCCATGAAAAAACATGATTGGTTTTTCAGTTAATTGGTAGTAACCTTGTATAACTTTTTATGGAATTATGTTAATAAATGGGTTTTATAATAATAATTAAAGTTTATGAAGTACAATTTGGTACTTTCTGTTTGTTAATTGTAATTTCAGAATGATCCAACAAGATAGGTGGTATTACACCCATTTCATAAAGAAACTAAACCATAGAGGGGCTAATAACTAGAACATCCAGCTACTATGTGATGCAACTGGGAAAAGAACCAAAGTACTTGGTCTTTTCTATGTATTGTTCTGCCTCTTAGATGGATGGAGCGGATTCATAATCCTTAGCTTCAGCTATTGAGTGGGCAAGGGTTATATGCTATTAAGGATTAGGATCTGAAAAAGTGATCAAAGTAGATACATCTGCATAGGTGGCATATTTTCACTTGTCCCATTTAAGGTTGTACATATAGCTAATCTATAATGGAGCCAGCGTCAGATCCTGGGTCTGCTTGATTCTAAAGACTGTTTTTTGTTGCTGTTGTTGTTGTTTTTATTCTAGCAGGTGAAAGATCATACAGTTCTGAATAGGAGTTACATCCTATTCAGCATTGTTGATTTCTGTGTGTTATATTTTAATTAAATTTAAAAGGTGCCAGCTGATGTATAGTGTATATCTTCTCACAATTCACTAGACGATTCACCAGCTGGAAAGCTAAATAGCTATTACTATGTAAATTATCAGTTTCATAAACTATCCATATTAGGTTTTTAGTCCTTGCTTGGTTTCTCCCTGTACCAGTGCCTTTTCCCTTCTTACTAATTAAAGTTTTGTTGCCTTATTTAATGAAACAGTATTGTTTTTGTACTTTGAAACATTAATCCAAGTTCACAGCATCTGATGTGGGTTTTAAATTACACATTTTTGACCCATTATTCTGAAAATAGAACATTTGGGAGAGGTCATGGGGGTATGCATGTATACACACATAATGTGTTAGATTTAAGATTTGGAAAAATATACTTTGAATTTAGAAAGATTTATATGAAGCAGTCAGTGGTATACTGACTGAACTATTGACTGTAAGTAAATAGTAATAAACAATAGTAATAAAAGTCATGCCATAAAAATTAAAAATAGTTTCCTCCTGATTTTTGTCATCAGTTATTGGAAAATGTTTGTTTTATGATGCTGGAATGCCTTACCTCAGAGGTTAGCAAGCTGTGGCTTATGGGCCAAATCCAGCTTGCCTGTTTTTATATGGCTTGTGAGCTGTGGTTTTACAGTATTTTTAAAGCTTGCTTTTTAAAAAAGAAAGAAATTTATATGGCTGCACAGCTTAAAGTGTTTACTCTCTGGCCCTTTGTGTAAAAAAAGAAGTTGACCAACCCCTGCCATACCCACAGCTTTCCAGGTGGCTACAAAAAGTGACTAATAAAACAGTTTAAACTCTTAAAATCAGGTATATGCTATGTGTGCTACAATATTAGCATGAACTATTTAGCACAAGCAAATAATTCAATTTTTGCTTTTATAAAAATTCCTTTTTCTAATTCTTTAGAACGCTGTATAACTGTGTAGATATATATTTGTGGAAATAGTGGCATATTTTAGACCTCAACACTCTATTAAATCCTTAATGAGGTTTTAAATAATCAATTGTTTATTAAGAATGTGTACCCATAAAACGAACATTCCATGGTTTTGTTGTATTCCAGATAGTGAGAGGATATCAAGTGATATTAACAAGGGAAAGGAAAACAGGAAAAGGGAAAATAGCAACAGATCCTCTTTACTTACTGTCACTATTTTATAACTAAAAGGTTTAAGCCCTTCGTTCTTCCTCATACTTAGCTTTTCAGATCCTCAGGTGTCCTTGTTAATTTGAACCGTTATTTACATTTTAAAAGGATATTTGATGAGAAGAGTAATATTTATAATGTCAGCCTCCTAAATTTTTTATATTTAAAATTTGCAGCTAGTAACCTTGGGAGTTTGTTTTTATGTTATCTGAAATTCATGTTTATAGTCTAGTCTTCAAAGACTAGATTATACTTGTCCAATAGTATATGTAGTAATGCAAAGCATACCATGATACTAGGCAAATCATAGTAATACAAACTGAATAGCATGTATAAGTAAATACAACATTTTTTTCATTGATTTTTAATATATGCATGTATATATGGCATCTGTGTCTTTGAAGAACTAAATGAGTACAAAATCCTTTTTGTACTCATTTTATAAAAAAGGATTTTATAAGTATATAGTGACAACATTATAAAGAATAAATACAGTAATGTCTCCAGCTATACTGATAATCTATATTAATCTTGTTTTGTAGATTTTCATTTATACACAAAGTGATTTCTAGCAGTATATTTGTAACAATTGAAACTAATTGCCTGAAATAATTTTGTGTAACTTTATTGCATAACATTTGAAAACAATATTAAAGCAAACAAAAATCACTTGTATCCTCATTCTTTTCTAGTGCTACTCATGAGTACATATATTTTATAATTATAAATACAATTGGCCCTCTGTATACACGGGTTTTTCATCCACAGATTTAACCAACCATAAATCAAAAATATTTGTGAGACTAAAAGGAAAGAAAATGAAAAAAATACAGATTTTAAAAATACAACTGTCTGTATTCATTTACATTGTATTAGGTGTTATAAGTAATCTAGAAATGATTTAAAGTATAAAGGATGATGTACATAGGTTATATGCAAATACTATGCCATTTTATATCAGAGACTACAGCATCTGTGGATTTTGGTATCTACAGGGCATCCTGGAACCAATCCCCCATGAATACTGAGGTATGACTGTATATATAAATTGAATATTGTAGTTTTATTTTTTTGAAGCAGATAACTATTTAGCTCTCATCATGATTATTTCTAAATTTATAATATCCATTGAAATTATCTCATGTATAAGCCTTTTTTAAATCATTAAATACATTGCCTGCAATTTTTTTTGATATTTGTAAATGCTAATAAACACCCAAGCTTAAAAAAAAATGGCCTATAGTTACCTTCACCATCTTAAAAATCCTGATAGTAAAAAAAAAAAAAATTCCTGATAGTAATTTCCTGTAATGATGCCCAACAAGATTAGTTCTGCTTCATAAAACTTTATCTATTTGCAAATTTGATACGTTAGAGTAACTTACCAGTTTTATATTAGGAAGTAAACTGTACTGATCAAATGGAAACCTCATAATTTTCAATGCCTTTGAATAATCTGTTGATAAAATACAATAGGGCACTTCTTAGAAAAATCTTTTTTTTAGAGAAAGTTTTTTTTAAATGACTTCTTATTTCTGTTTTTAGAAATTCATTTTTTCCTCAATGAGCCAGGCATGGTAGCTCACACCTGTAATCCCAGCACTTTGGGAGGCCAAGGCAGGTGGATCAGTTGAGGCCAGGAATTTGAGACCAGCTCGGCCAACATGGAGAAACCCTGTCTCTACTACTACTAAAAATATAATAATTAGCTGAGTGTCTGGTGGCACACACCTGTAATCTCAGCTACTTGGGAGGCTGAGACACAACACTTCGCTTGAGCTCTGAAGAGAGAGGTTGCAGGGAGGCAAGATCACACCACTGCACTCCAGCCTGGGCAACTCAAAAAAAACATAAAGATATACTAATACAAGTTCCAAGAACCCAGGGAATTTTGACTGCATTGTTTAGTGCTGCATTTCTAGTTTCTAAAATAGTACTTGGCACATGGTAGGCCCTCAACAAATATTTGTTGAATGAATATTTGTTTTTTATGTAAGATGTTTATAACAGTATTATATTTGATTTTAAAAATTGGTTATGTTCTAATTGTTCATTAACAAGAGGTTGATTAAAAGTATAGAATAATCATACAATGGATTACTATTTTGTTGAAAAAATAGGGTTTTTCCCATGTATACTGATATTGACACACTATTTTGTTCCATGAAAAAAGCAAATAGAACAATAGTATAATATGATACCACATTTATTTTTAATATTTTAATTTAAAAATGCATACTCTACCCACACATAGCAGTTCTTATACTTTTTGGTTTCCTATAGTTACTCAGGACTCTGGCTTTTGTTTGTGGGATATATACATTTATATGTTTTTGTCTATATTAGAAAGATGTATTTATTTTCTAATGGTAAATATGTATTACAAGTACATGTTTATATTAAAATTAAAATTGAAAAAATTTATTTAGAATAAGAAAAATGAATCTATTTAATGTTAAATAATGTATTTTTATGAAAAATAACTTTTCCAGAATGAAAGCATTTGAGAAGAGTGGCATTGTTGTATATTTTACAAATCTCTTAAATGTGTAGCTTAATAAAAGGCAACTGGATTCTTATCTGCCTCTGTATTCAATCTGTCATGATGGTTTGGTTGAAGTACATCATGAAAATCCAGGCTCACATTGTTATGTAGTCAAAACATTGGAAAGTATTTTAGTTGCCTTTTCAGATAATTGTAGATAGATACTCTTCTTTGATACCATACCAAACCTCTATAAGTAGTAGTTTCTTCAATGTTAGTTGCAATTGTGGAATGTCAAACTGTATCAGTGAACTTCTTGTACTCTTGTCTCATAAAATCCTTTCATTTATTTTGCACTTTGAATGGATCTTTTACCTGTGCATGATGTTATATATGTGATTGGTTTTTATAAAAATCAGTATTTTTCAATTGCATTGGTCACATTTCATTATTCCATATCAAAAAACTGCATTTGTTAATATCACACAAATCTCACTGGAAAGGTCTTCAAGTATTGTGAAGTTGTCCAGGTCACAAAGATGAATGCTAGTTTTTCAAAATTCTACTTTTTACTTGAATGCTCAAATCTTATGATTGGTAACCCAGTCGGTTTTTCTTTAGTTGATAGGTTTACTGCATTTATGTGTTGCTAATATGTCTGTGAAACATCCTAATCTGGAAGAGTTTGCCATTTATTTTTCATCCGTAAGTAGTATTGCATTTTAAAAAGTGGTAAATTCACTGTTATAATGGCACTGATAAAATAATGATAAAAAAAGAACTTCCAAGCCAGGTGCAGTAGCCCAGCACTTTGGCAGATCACTTGAGGTCAGGGGCTTCCTGGCCAACATGGTACCTCATCTCTCTAAAAATACAAAAAAAAAAAAAAATTTTTAGCCAGGCATGGTAACGGAGGCCTGTAATCCCAGCTACTCAGGAGGACGAGGCAGGAGAATTGCTTGAACTTAGAAGGTGGATGCTGCAGTGAGCCAAGATTGCACCACTGCACTCCAGCCTGTGAGTGATAGAGAGAGGCTCAGCTCCCAAATATGTAAAATAAAAAAAGAAAGCAAAATATTAACACTGATTATATTGTAGTGGGAAAATTGTAACTTTTTTTTTTCTCATTCTTTTAAAATTTTTCTGTAATGAATAATTTTATTATGTTATATAGTTAAAAGAAAAATTCCATATAGAGTATGTTATAAAGAATACCTTATAGAGAGTCAAAAAAAGTTATTTTTTTCTCTATTTTTCTTGTTAGGATTTAGGTCCTGAATATGAAGGTATATTTAACACTTCATTGCAGTGGATCTTAGAAAATGGAAAAGATGTTGGAATAAGGTAAAGGATCTGATTTCTATTTTGACCATTTTGTACTGTGAAAAGTGATTTTGACTTTAAATTCTACCTTAATTATTTTAAAATAGGTGTGTTGGTTTTGGTCCTGAGGAAGAATTGACAAATATAACCGATGTGCAGTTTTTACAGTCCACAAGACCACTGATGTCTTTTTGGTGTCGTTTTCGACGTGCTTTTGTTACTGTAACCCACAGATTGTTGTTATTATGCTTAGGTAAGTTGTAAAGATAAGAAAGGATATAAACTGCAGTCTGAATTTGTGTGTGTATTTCACTAAATGCCAGAGTTGAGAAATCATTTTTGTGATGGTTGCTACATAAATCACAGCTGGATGTCTTCACTAAATATAATAAAGTTGGGGTTTTTAAAGTAATGTCAGCATCATTCTAAGGGCTTAGAAAACAGTAATATAAGGAGAGGTAGGAATAAAACTATAAAACTTTGTCATAAGACTGTCACAGAAAAAATAAGTATGGTCACTGTATACATAGAAATCTACCTTAGAAAGTAGAACTGAAAAATATAAAAATTTAGCTTATTTTTAAATAATAAAATGTTATAAATTAAGTTTATTAAAATTATGTTTTTAAAATGTCTTACCTAAATTAAAATTTTTATTATTTTTTAAATTGATAATAGAGATTTAGGTGTTTTTTTTTTCTTTCTTCTTTAAAAATAATTCATTTTGGCCAGGTGCAGTGGTTCACACCTGTAATCCCAGCACTTTGGGAGGCTGAAGCAGGAGGATTACTTGCGATCAGGAGTTTAAGACCAGCCTGGGTAATATAGGGAGACTCCACCTCTACAAAATTTTTAAAAATTAGATGGGCATTGTGGCACCTGCCTGTAGTACCAGCTATTTGAGAGGCTGAGGTAGGAGGTGGGAGGGTTTCTTGAGCTCAGGAGTTGGAGCCTGCAGTTAGCCATGATTACACCACTGCCCTCCAGTCTGGATAACAGAGCAAGACCCTGTCTCCAAAACAAAACAAACAAAAATTCATTTTACTTAAAGTAAGATTTAGTATGTTTAGTCTTATGAGATTCACTTTTCTAGACTTTTAATGCTGCAAAGGAAAAAACTTGTGAAACATAGTTATATTTTTTAAAAATAGTATTGAGAATATAAATGTTCACTTGTCAATGTAATGGAAGAAGTGCTTTTTTCTAGAAAGAAGTGAAACTTTGGAAAATATTCAGTATTAAATTTTTTTAATGTAGTTTTAATTATATGGCTAATTCAGCCATCTGTCTTGAAGGTTCATTCCATTGTGGCAGTTAAAATAATCACTGCAATATTATTGAATGATTGACCACAATTTTTAAAACACAAAGTATATGCCTGTTACAGGTGTAGTGATGGTTTGTGTCGTTCTGCGTTACATGAAATATCGATGGACAAAAGAGGAGGAGGAAACCAGGCAGATGTATGATATGGTGGTAAAGATTATAGGTATGGTATTTGTAAGAATCTCAACTATTTTTAGAAGAGTAATTATGTGATTAAACTATAACATTATGTCAAGTGATTGATTGATTTGTAAATTTTATTTATTTTTAGATGTTTTACGAAGTCATAATGAAGCGTGCCAGGAAAACAAAGATTTACAACCTTACATGCCTATTCCACATGTACGCGATTCCTTAATACAGCCTCATGACAGGTGTGTTCAAAGCATTGTAAGTTCAAGTAAATCAGAATATAGGTGTTTTCTGCAGTATTGAAAATTATATTGAGAGTTGTGGCCCTTCTCAACTAGACTTGCTTAGTGCACAGGTTTTTTTTGATGTGTGTGTACTTCATACTCTTTCTAAATTCTCTTCTATTATTCTCCTGATTTTGAGTGACAACTGGATTTTTAAGTCCTTCTCATTCCTACGCATTCTTGATTCTTTGTTATTCATCTCCATCTTATTTCCTTTAATCTCATCTTGATAAAGAAATAGACAGATGATAGCCAGTGGCTTGTGTTTTACTAATGTTTTTAAGTACTAATTTTATTATTAATGAAGCTTTTAAAAAACTAAAATACAGCTTTTGAAAATAAAAGCTAATTCCATATTCTAAAGCAGCTTCTTGACTCTAGCAACACATAATCACCAGTGGAGCTTTTGGTGAAAAAATACAGATGTTTGTGTTCTAGCTCTGGAAATTGAAATTCAGTAAATCTGAGACGAGGTATAGGCATCTAAATCTTATTTGAACAGACTCCATGAGTAGTGGTAAGAACAGCTAGAGTTAACCATTACTTCAAATACTAATATTCCCAAAAGATGACAAGCCAAAGATGACAGCAAATTTGCCATTTTGTTCACATGATAGGAAAAAAATGAAGAAAGTCTGGAATAGAGCTGTTGATTTCCTTGCTGCTAATGAGTCTAGAGTTCGCACGGAAACACGAAGAATAGGTGGTGCAGATTTTCTGGTTTGGCGATGGATCCAGCCTTCTGCATCCTGTGACAAAATATTAGTTATACCTTCTAAAGTATGGCAGGGTCAAGGTATGTATTTTTAAACATCAAAAAAGTAATTTTCTTCTAATTTTTCAAAATGACAAAAATGTGTTTAGTTAAGTGAAACAGTACAATTCAAAGATATACAAAGGCAAAGCTCTCTTTCCGGTTCCATTTCATAGAAGGAATCAGTGTTAGCTTCTTATGTATCCTTCCACACTTTTGTCTTTGCTAATGCAAACATAATTGGCTTATCTTTAATAAAGCTGAATATTCTTTGAATCTTGCTTTTTCACTTAACAAAGCAACTTAGTATTATATATATTAACTGCATTCTTTTCATCTAATTTCTTTATGTAAATAAGAGACATAATTTATATTAATATGCAACATAATATGTGTAACCTATATATGTATATAAGTGAAATCATAACTTTTTAACTGCTGTTTTTTCCAATTTTTGCTTGCCTCCTCTTTCTTACCTTTAATTAATAAATAGACCTTTCTATTTATTATCTACCCTCCTGCCAAGTAACTTTTGTGGATATCTTTCTGTATTTTTCTTAATGCCTACATAATTTCAAAAACATGTATACATAAGTAAGAGGTAAGTATGTAGGGGGTTTTGAAGATTGGCTACTGTATGTACCCAAACCTTTACTACACAGAAAAGCAGAAAGCAGTGCATCAGAAAATTATAACTTTTTCCTATAAAAGTATGTTTATCAATATTTGCTAAACATAGTATTTGTGGAAAAGGTAAGTTGTTTTGGACTTGCAATAGAAAAATCCAGTCAGTCCCTTTTTATTCTTCAATTAATTTTTACTTTGAAAAAGCTTGAAAAAGAGGCTTCTTTAAACATGGCATATAAGTGATGCTTTGTCAGGGTAAATAGCTGAGGCATGCGGGGTTTAATACCTAGGTGATGGGTTTGGGTTGTTAGGTGCAACAAACCACCATGGCACTTGTTTACCTTATGTAACAAATTATCTACTCCATAATATACCCTGATTCTAACTGCTTTTCACCTGCACTGTTGGCCTGTCTTACCCACTTCATTATCCTCTCCTTCTTAGACAACTATAATATAATAACCTAACTGGTTGCCTTGCACTCACTTTTGCTTTTACCTAATTGAGTCTCCACGTAACAATATATTTTTTTTAATCGTAGTTTTAAAAGACAGATTTCGTATTATTCTACTCCTTAAAACACTTGAGTGGCTTTCTGTTACTCTTATGATAATGCCCAAATACTTTAATGTGACCTACATCATCCTAAATAATCTAACATCTTCTGTAGGTTTATCTTTCTATTCTTTTGACTCCAGCCACATTTGCTGGCTTTTAGTTACTAGAATACACCAAGTTCCTTCTTGCCCCAGGAGCTGTGTACAGTCAATCACCTCTGCTTGAAATTTTCTTTACACACCTCTCTTCACCCTGCTAATTTTTATTTTTCAATTCCCACATAAATTTCACTTTCTCAGAGAAGTTTTATCTAATACTCTCATTTGAGGTTAACTTTTACAGCTTTCTGTACTTTTCTTAGGACTTAATCACAGTTGTACTTCCTTGCATGATACTCTGCCATCTGTCTCTCCTATTAAACTATAACTCTTTGGTAGCAATGACTATCTGTCTTATTCACCTTAACATCTGACCAGGGGTCTGGCTCATAGCAAAAACATGCAGTGAATATTTTTCAAATGAACTGAATGATTGAATGCCATTCAACAAAATGGAACAATGACAAATACTAAAACTAGTTTGTTTTTTGTAGCATTTCATTTAGATAGAAGAAATTCACCACCAAATAGTTTGACACCATGTCTAAAGATTCGGAATATGTTTGATCCCGTTATGTAAGTATTATGATCAGGGGTACTTCTAACTCTTATTCTGAAGATTTGGCTGGACAATGCATGATATTCTTATAATGATGTGTCTGTAATTAAAAATGTCTTTCTTCTGAATCTCTACTACAGAAACACTATGTTTTTCTCTTTTATTAAATTCTAAGTAAAGTTTTGGCCAAAGGACACTAATGTATAAAGATTTGTAAGGCTTTTATAAATCTTTGTATTCATTATGAATCCTCATAGCAAGTAAATAGATAAATGCCTGAGGCAAATTAATGACTCACAGTGACAAGGAGTGCCCTTTATTAAATGTGTAAGTCATAGTATATACATTTTTGCCTTGATAGACAATATAGATTTAAAAAATCACTGCTTCTTACTAATTTCAAATTTCAAATCTCAAATTGTAAAAAGTTTCCTACAAATATGTGTACACCTTCTTCTCTATAAAGTCCTGTCGCCGCTCGTCAATGTAATATTTGAGGAACTTTTCAGACTTTATAATTCCAACAACATATGCTTCCAGAGAATAGCATGGTCAAAAGTGACTGCCTTAGAATTCATAGTATTTCATGTGTAAGCTGCAATAATTCTTAGAATTAGCTTCCTGAGGCCACTACTTATCTATCCAGTGATATTACAGATCAAATTGTTTTAAAAATCCCAACAGTGGCAATTACATTATGTATAAAATACCCCCAAAGTCTCATCTAATAACTCATTGATGAAATTCTAAACAAGTGACAGCAAAGTTGGAAATGTGAGGAAGTAGTATGCATGTGCGTGTGCACATACATACACACACACACACACACACACACAGAGAGAGAGAGAGAGAGAGAGACAAACACCACCTCTGTTTTGCAGAGATAGAAACAGCAGTGTGATGATACCTGTGTTGGGAATCTTACCTTATGTCTCAGGAATTTGAAAATCCACTATTTTATTACCTAAGATGAAAATTTGTGATTTAAGGTGAAGTCACATTCCCCTCTGTCCTACATTCTTTGTCTCACAAGTAAGACAAATGTCCATTACTACAGCAGAAAAACCTTAAAACTGTCATTATAGTAAGGTGACTCTACAAAATGTTAGTTCTGTATCATTATTTTGGAAAAGACAAGCTCAAATATAGTATTTACTAAGAATTTTCTTTAGGACTTTGAACATATTGTTAAAGAAAATAACATTCAGCTAGGCACAGTGGCTCACACCTATAATCCCAGCACTTTTGGAGGCTTCGAGAGGCCAAGGTGGATGGATCGCTTGAGTTCAGGAGTTTGAGACCAGCCTGGGCAAGGTGGCAAAACCCTGTCTCTACAAAAAATAGAAAAGAAATTAGCCGCGATTGGTGGTGTGCGACTATAGTCCTAGCTACTCGGGAGGCTGAAGTGGGAGGATGGCATGAGGCTGGGAGGCAGACGTTGCAGTGAGCTGAGATCACACCACTGTACTCCAGCCTGAGTGACAAAGTGAGACCCTGTCTAAGAAAAAGAAAATAATATTTAACTTTTACAACTTTAATAAGTTCACAACTCATTAAGTGCTTATTAACACTAGAAAGAAAACAGAAATAACTGTTAAGTACACAGGAATTTTAAACATAGGAATGACCCAATCCATTTGTTCTGCTGTGATGGGCTAGTCTTTCATTGCCTCAGCTCTCTGCACTGTTTCACTGGAAAGTGAGAGAAGGGCTGAGATTTCTGAATACTAATAGTTTTTTAATCCATCTACTGTTAATCAACAAGCATTTACTTAATACCAATTAAAATTATATGTAGTTTTTAAACTACCCCTATTCTAGTAGTATATATATGTTGTAAGAAAGAGACAATGAAGAATTTTTGCTGAGTAGGAATATGGTTGTTGATTTTTGTTTTCTTTAACTTTTAGGGAAATAGGGGATCAGTGGCATTTGGCAATTCAAGAAGCAATTTTAGAAAAATGCAGTGATAATGATGGCATTGTTCACATTGCAGTAGACAAAAATTCACGTGAGGTAAAGTAACTTTTAGTATTGAATTTCCTGTTTTGGATTTGTTACTATTAAACTAAGACTATTTTCTTTCTTTTTTGATATCACAGGGTTGTGTATATGTTAAATGTCTGTCTCCAGAATATGCTGGAAAGGCTTTTAAAGCATTGCATGGCTCTTGGTTTGATGGTAAGAAATTTGAGTATTATAAACATTTTGAAAATATAATTGTAGTTTAAACTATACCAGATTTTAAATAAAAGAATTTAGGTTAGCATTTTTTTTAGTAACAATTTTAGATGATTTTGTTTTGTGCGCATGTGTCTTTTACCACAGTTAATTTTCTGCAAATATTAAACATGGTTTTACAGATCTAAAATACTATTTTTATCTTACAACAGGGAAGTTGGTTACAGTAAAATATTTACGACTAGATAGATACCACCATCGCTTTCCCCAGGCTCTTACTTCCAACACTCCATTGAAGCCATCAAATAAACATATGAACTCTATGTCTCATCTTCGTCTTCGGACTGGCCTAACCAATTCTCAAGGAAGTTCCTGAAAATATTTTCTTCCATTTCTAAGACTGTTATTTACAATAGGAAAATTCCTGTTTGGCTTTTTGTCTTCCTTTTTAAATGCTTTTTGTATGTAACATTTTTACTGATGAATACATCATCTGTTTGAATGTTCCAGAAGTCTTAAGGTTCCAAAGGGATTTAGCAGTGAGGCATCAATGCTGAGTAGGTAGGATAATTATTTCATTCAGTTTTTGGAGCTCAGTTAAACCAATACATTTAAAGTTTTGCATGAGGAGCATTGACTTTATTAAACATTTTCAGATGTGTTGGTTGTATTTTTGCACCAAGAAGTGGTTGGATAACTACACAACAGCATGATGAAAAGGCTTCTTGTAGTCCCATAATTTCTTGTGAACTAATGTTGTGAATTTTTGTATACAGTCACCTGCATAGTTCCTACAGGCTAATGTGGTAAAACTGTTGATTTCCCAATTTAACCTTAAGTTTCTGTTGCTTATAAGCGATTCATTTGCTACAGCTGGAATATGGGAAAATTAATTTGGGCTTAGTGGTTATATGTGTAAGTGGATGTATATGTACTTAAACTGGCTTTGTATATATGTATAAATGCTGGTGGTGGTGAAAGTAGTCTTGTTTTGTGAGGATGTCTGCATTAAAGCAGTAAAATAAGCTTTCTATTTTATTCATAATCTTATGTGTGTGTATATATGTATGTGTATATGTGTGTGTATATATATAGATATATGTATATATATATACACACACACAGATATACATATATGGCTGTACTTTTGCATAAATCAAACAGCCAAACACCTGGAAGTATTAGATACAAGTTTAAAATATCTTTTATAGGTTTTATATAAAAATGTCTGAGTATGATTTTGTGTGAAAGTTCTGATACCAGTTGTAATAGATTCAAATTTATGTGAGCAATAAAGAAGAAATTGGCAGATATTGGAAAAATATTTTGCGAAAAGCTGTATTTATTATAAATACTAGGGCTGTGACATAGTACCATTGGGATTAAGTCATTTTCCCAATCTATTTATAATTTAATGATATGTTAGTGCCTCTGTTGTATGGCAAGTTTAAAGCAGGGCACATTGTTGCAGCAAAATGTGTATTTGAGAAATTATACTTGCAATTTTGGGTCATGAAGTTTGCAATATAGTAAATGCACGATTGACCGTTGCTTTGTGCCTCAGTATTTAATTTGTTTCAGTAAAGTTACTTTATTACTGTTTATAATTTCAGATAAAAATAGTTGCTGAGCAAAATTTACTTGTAATCTACAATTGGCTTTTTAAAAATAACCTGTTGATATATCATTGTCAGTCCAAATGGATATGTGAAACAGCTGGAATTGTATCAATTTTGGTTTTGTTTAAAGCTCAGTTTCCTTTTCGTTTTATTGTATGCGTTGGGTTTGCAGCATGAACTTGCACAGATAATGCACGTTTTCTGGTTAAGTAAACATGATGCACACTATTCTGTAACAGAAAGCCCTATTGTGCCTTACTTATGTGCTTTTGTGGGCACCTTGTTTATGAAGAATAAAAAATGATTTGTTATCTGAAGAGAATAAATTTTAAATTCTCAGTTTATGTCTCAGATGCTAACGTGTGAAAATATAAATATATATAATATATAAAGTAACCAATCTTCCTGTATTTTATGTGCATCATAGCGATTTATCTGAGCTTAGTGGCCCCCATCTTGTAACCTGTTGCAAGAGTGAATGTAAAAAATAGTTGTGGCATTTTAAAAGGTCGCCTTTGATGCAGATGCATCTTTTTCTTGCTTCTAAAACATATTTCATGTAAACATTGTACATTTATTATTGTAATATATACTATTATGCAGCTTATTTTACCTGAAACTGTTAAGCCGACCAAGATCCCTCCCTGCAAGACAGATGGGAATGTGTATAATAACTAGGTATTTGAGAAGTTCTGAAGTTTGATGTAATCTGTTACTTGTCCTGTTAAAAAAAAAAAAAGGAAAAAATTCTAATTAAAAATTTATTAGGTTTTTTTTAAATGTGTCTTGGCTTTTTAAAAACTTTTTAAGTGTACTGTATCTGTATTTATTTTTTACCAGTGAAAATAGGTGTCTTTAGTTTAAATCTGTTTGACAGTCTGAATATTTGTGCTTATAAAACTGAATGAAGACCCTAAAGTTAATTTTAACCATCCATCTCATCATTTTGTTTTTCCTTATGAAAATGTCTTCATCGAACTTTCAAGTACTTGAATCAAAATGAGGCAAGAATGTAAATCAGCTGCATCACAAAGCATTAGTTCTGCCAGATACTTTATCACAGCAAGACTTTCTCAAAAAAAAAAAAAGGAAGCATTTCTTTTAACATTCTGGCTTGAGTTCTACTGCATTATAACAATTAACGAACCATTCATAGGCTAGTTACTTTAAATAGCATCGGTTTAGACCTTTTGATTTGTTAATCAAGTAAAAAGACTAGTCAGTCATGTGGTACACTTATTGATTACTAACAAATGCCAAGTACTGTTACCTGTTAGGGATACAAAGATGAAAAACACATGACCCAATCCTCAGGATGGTCACAGTCTAGAGGAAGAATACTGAGCAGATAAATTAAAAGATAATATGGAAAATACAGTGAGAGTGAAACAGGCAAAGGAATTCTGGGAGTAAAGAAAGGCACCTTATGCATCTTAATATAGAGAGAAGACCTCAGGGCAGGTGAGGCAACAGCTAAGCCCTATTTTAATTCAGTTGACTGCTTATTGAGTACCTCTTAATTAGTATAGATACAATGATAAAAGTCCTCTTTCCCTTGAGCCCTCAGGAGAGCTCTGTTACTATGATGAGCTCATGAACATGAATGTGTGATCTGTGTCATTACAAAATCTATACTCATTGGTATGTAAGTTCATGAATATCTTGTGAATATTGAAGGCTGATGCTGGATTTTGTTATATTTTCCTTGTAGTCACAGTTTGAATGACAAGTTATGATTTCCAGGTGAACAGTGTTTTGATGTGTCATGTGCCCAGAAGATTTCCTTTAATAAGGTTTACCTGCTCCTGTTGACATCACATTATTGTAAGTCCCCTACATGGCTTTTTTGCCTTTTTTTCCTAGACTTACCTTGGCAAGTCACTTTTTCCAGATGACTCACAGCGTGCTTAGTCAAGCAGAATTTTTGCAATCACTCTTGGGAAGGATGTTGAAGAACAGATACTTAAGAACTGAGATGATTAGGAACCAGAAGTTGTACTTTAAATAAACTGAATGTCCAGAATGCTCTTGACCTTTAAGCCACATTGGTTAAGCTTTATGGCTAGAAATGCATTCTCGTGGTGGTTTTCTATGCCTGAGAACCTCTACTAGGGGCAACAGGATAGAAACATTTTAATTTTAAAACCAGTAGAGCCTGTGTAACTCAGATTTACTTTTTTTTCGTGGGAAGACATTGGAGACCTGAACATGCTCCTGAAACTGGAAAGAAGACAATATAGGTATAGAACGCACATGAACGAAGATTGATGAGAACCCAGTTTATGCATACACTAAAAGTAGAACTGGGTGTGGTGGCTCACACATGTAATCCCAACTAGTTGAGAGGCTGAGATGGGAGGATTGCTTGAGGCAAGTTTAAGACCAGCCTTGGCCAACATTTAGACTCATTGCTAAATGAGAAAACAAAGTTAGCTGGGCGTGGTGGCACAGACCTCTAATCCCCATCTACTGGTGGGGCTGAGGTGGGAGGATTGCTTGAGCACACAAGTTCAAGGCTTCAGTAAGCTATGATCATGCCACTGCACTCCAGCTTGAGTGAAGAGACCCTATATCTAAATAAAATAAAAAATCGACTGGGCACGGTGGCTCATGCGTGTAATCTTAGCACTTCAGGAGGCTGAGGTGGGTGGATCACTTGAGGCTAGGAGTTCACGACCATCCTGGCCAACATGGCAAAACCCCGTCTCTACTAAAAATACAAAAAATTAGCTGGGCATGGTGGCACACACCTGTAGTCCCAGTTACTCAGGAAGCTGAGGCATGAGAATTGCTTGAATGCAGGAGATGGAGGTTGCAGTCAGCCAAGATCGCACTGCTATACTCTGGTGAGCAAGACTGTCTCGAAACAAAAAATTAAACCATAAGCAGTTTCATATGGCTGAATTACTAAGTTTAAGGACATAAATAAGAAAGATAGATAATGGTCACATCATGGAAGTCTTTGTAGGTCACATGAAGATTGGATGTTGGCTATTAAAGGGAGTTTAGGTGAGGAATGATGAGGATTTGTTGGCATGAAAAATAGAGAAAAGATTTGAAGAATAAGATAAAATGGACAAGACTTGATTCATTATTGAGAGAGAAACTGATACCTAATTCTTTAGCATGGGAAATCTAAAATCCCAACATTTGAGGAATACATGGTAAGGAAGAGATTGGATAGGAAAAATTGATAAATTGGGGTTTTGGCTATGTTGAGTTTGACATGCCTGTAAAACATTTAGGTGGATGTTTCTAGCAGGAAGGATTACATTTTTGAGATATTTTGAGAACTGTCTGAGGGAGGTACGATTTGCAAGTCAGAACCATGACCATGGGTTAGATGACCTACAGAGTCCAAATGGTTAATCCCATTTCTACCATACTTAACCTGTGTGGCCCTTAGATGCAGATTGCAGATGGGTGAAGTAGAAGGAAAATTTGAACTAAATTTAGAAGGTAGAATTTGAGAAGATCTTTGAATGATGTGAAGTTTAAGTGTAATCTAATATGACCATCACATTTCTGTCTTGGGTAGCTGGTTGGCTGCTGATGACATTCCCCAAATTATAGATTACAATTGTTCCATGGTATATGCAGGGATTGGTTCCAGGACCCCTGTGTATACTAAAATCCACAGATGCTCAAATCCCATACATATAAAATGGCATAGTATTTGCATATAATCTACTCATATCCTCCTATGTACTTTAAATCATCTCTAGATTTTTAATACCTAATACCACATTATTGCTATCTACATAGTTGTTATACTGCATTTTTATTATTTTAAATTTTTTTGGAATATTTTCTATCCACTGTTTAATCCATAGATTTAAAGCTTGTGGATACAGAAGGCTGACTGTACTAGAGGAGGGGAGCAGGAAGCCAGTTATGGTGCTAGAAAAGATTTCCTAGAATTGGCGAAATAAAGCAAAATAATCCTTTTGACTTCTCTTTGTCTATTGAAGAATATGGAGGAAGAGCAAGAGGGGACTGTCTTTAAGAATCTCTCCTCTCTACAAAACAGAATTAACTTACAAAATGTTCTGGCATTGTCTGTGACTCTTTGATATTGATTAGAAATTTTCCTGGTTTGTAGAAACATGAGATGTTGTATAGGTCTGGAAACCTGCGCTGTCAAAAGAAGGAATACATGCTAAAGTTTACTTTTGTCAACTTTTGGACTGTTCTTAAATGATTTGTCTTACACTCAAAATGAGAAACTTGAGGCTTCATGTTAGCCTGTGTAACTGTAGTTAAGTCATTTGGCCTGAAAGGCTTTTTCCTTTCCTTTTTTTTTTTTTTTTTTTTTTGGGCAGGGGGGGACTTCATTTTGTTGAAATGATTTTAAAATACAACTTTTAAAGGGCAGTCTTATTTTTATAGTTCCAAATGTGCAGTACTTCTCTTTACATATATTTTAAAAATACTAATATGGAATTTTGAAATTTCAGTGACTATTTCCTACTAAATAGTAGGCAAATTCAAGTTGGATTTCAAGGCCTGACTTTATCTGGACAGGTGCTGTTTCAGAGAAATATGTTAGTTGTGTAATTAATAGTTTTCTAATGGCCACAATAAAAATATAAAATGAGTAAAATTAATTTTAGTACGTTTAACCTTATATATTCAGATTATCTGACCCTGTCATAAAAAAATGCTATTTTACATACTTCAAAATCTTATAAAACTTTATAGCTAAGGTGACCCTGGGATATGTGACTTAAGTGCTAAAACCTATACAGTGGGCACCTGTTTACAGCCTATCTTAATCTAGATTTGACATTTTAATTGGAAATACTTGATCTATATTCAGATTCCATAGAAGCTACAGTTGAAACAGTAGATTCACATACCCAAGTTCTTCCCAAATACTTAAAAGTTTTAAAATTTAAATTCAAATTTAATTAAGTTGAATCAATCAAATTAAAACTTCAGTCCTTCATTTGTACTACCCACATGTAGCCAATAGCCACATGTAGATGGTGGCTACCATGAGTACAGGTCTGAGAACAGATCTAAACCAACCTGTACCTTTCCAGCCAAATCCCAGTCCTCACCCATCTACCTGTACTCCAGCTGAACTGAACTGCTTGCCTATCTTCTACATACCTAATTTTACTTGATTCTGCCTTTTCTGATGTTGCTTTCTGCCTTTACTGATATTCTCCTATTATGCCTCCTTCACTTAACTTTCTCCAGCCACACTGGTCTTCTATATCTCCTGTGTACTTCCTACCTATAGGCCCTTCACACTTGCTGATGTCTGTCTGTAACATTATTTCCCTGAGCCCAGATCTTTAATATTATTGTGTCTCAGGAATAGGGAGACCCAAGGAGAGGGAGAAAGATGGGGAAACAGCCGGTCACTGGAGCATCCAAATAAATGTAGTGTATCACATTTATAGATTTGTATGTGTTGAACTGATCTTGCATCCCTGAGATAATTCCCACTTGGTCATGGTGAATGATCCTTTTAATGTGCTGTTGAATTCAATTTGCTACTGTTTTGTTGAGGATTTCTTCATCTGTGTTCATCAGGGATACTGGCTTGTAGTTTTCTTTTCTAGTAGTGTCCTTGGCTGGCTTTGGTATCAGGGTAATGCTGGCCTTGTAAAATGAGTAAGGAGGTTTCGTTTCTCTTCAATTTTTTGGAAGAGTATGAGAAGCATTAGTATTATTTCTTCAAACATTTGGTAGAATTCAGCAATGAAGCCATCAGGGTCCTGAACTTTGTTTTTTTGTTTTGAGATGGAGTCTTGCTCTGTCACCCAGGCTGAAGTGCAATGGTGTGATCTTGGCTCACTGCAGCGTTCGCCTACCGGGTTCAAGGGATTCTCCTGCATCAGCATCTGGAGTAGCTGGGATTACAGGCACCTGCCACCATGCCCAGTTAGTTATTTTTGTATTTTTAATAGAGACAGGGTTTTGCCACGTTGGCCAGGCTGGTATCGAACTCCTGCCCTCAGGTGATCTGCCCAACTCAGCCTCCCAAAGTGCTGGGATTACAGGTGTGAGCCACTGTGACAAGCCTGAACTTTGTTTCTTCTTGGCCTTGCTATGAATTAGGCTTTGGTTTAAGGAAATGTTGTGACAGGTTTGAACCTCTATCCATATTACTCAGACTGTCTTCATATTGGCAACAAGGCCATATCAACTTTCTTATCATTCATGTATTTCTGGGAGAAGAACTTTTAATTTCCTTCAAGAACTTTTCCTTTTCATTCACAGTTTGGCTATCTGTTTGGTACAAGAGGCCTAGCTTTTGGTCTGTCTTGGCTTTTTATGTGTCTTCCTCACTAAGCTTAATCCTTTCTAGCTTTTGATTTAAAGTGAGAGATGTGCAACTCTTCCTTTCACTTGAACGTTTAGAGGCTTATTAATTGGCCTTTTTTTTTTTTGAGATGGTGTCTCACTCTTTCGCCCAGGCTGGAGTGCAGTGGTGTGATCTTGGCTCACTACTGCAACCTCTACCTCCCAGGTTCAAGCAGTTCCTCTGCCTCAGCCTCCTGAGTAGCTGGGATTACAGGCACGTGCCACCACGCCCAGCTAATTTTTGTATTTTTAGTAGAGACGGGGTTTCACCATGTTGGCCAGGCTGGTCTTGAACTCCTGACCTCAAGTAATCCGCCTGCCTCAGCCTCCTAAAGTGCTGGGATTACAGGCATGAGCCACTGTGCCCAGCCTAATTGGCCTAATTTTAATATTATTGTGTCTCAGGAATAGGGAGACCCAAGGAGAGGGAGAAAGATGGGGAAACAGCTGGTCAGTGGAGCAGCCAAAACACATACAACATTTATCAATTAAGTTTGCCATTTATGTGGGTGCAGTTTGTGGCATCCCAAAACAATTACAATAGTAACAGCAGAGATCACTGTTCACACGTTACCATAACAGATATAATAATAATGAAAAAGTTTGAAATACTGTAAGAATTACCATTCTAATGTGACACAGAGACCTGAAGTGAACACATGCTATTGGAAAAATGACACCAATAGACTTGCTTGACTCAGGATTGCCACAACCTTCTATATGTAAAAAAAAAATGCATTATCTGTGAACAAAGTATGCCTCTATTGTATCCTCGAAAATCAGTGGGGGGAAAAACGTTTACCAGCATACCTCATAAACAAACTAAAAAAACTAGATAACTATCCTGATGGCAAGTTGGAAATTACTTTTAAGATGGTTTCCTCAAGCTTCTCTCATTGCCATCTTTTTACCTTGAAAGATTACAATTCTCAGGCCACCAGCAAGTAATAAGCAAGATGAGCATTGAGACATACTTGGAGAAGAGTAATTCCAGAATTAATAAAATTATAGAGGGACAAATGCGCAAGGAGAGTACAAGTGGTGAAATATGTTGGGAATGATGGTTTTCATTTTCTTAGTTGAGAGTATTAGGGAAAAGACTCAAGAAAGAAAGTTAGCCTAATTTCCTTTCCTTAGGAGGAAGACTAATTTCTGTATGTAAAATTAGTCTTTTTCTGAATGTGAAATCAGTCTTCCTCCTAAGAGTTGTGAACTGGCTGGGCACAGTGGCTCATGCCTGTAATCCGAGGCAGGAGGATTCACTTGATTGAGCTCAGGAGTTCAAAACCAGCTTGGGAAACATAGTGAGACCTTGTCTCTACTTAAAAAATAAAAATAAAAAATTAGCTGGGCATGGTGATGTGTGCCTAGTCTCAGCTACTCAGGAGGCTGAGGCAGGAGGATCACCTGAGCCCAGGAGATAGATGTTGCAGTAAGCTATGATTGTGCAACTGCACTACAGCCTGGGTGACAGAGCAAGACTATCTTAAAAAAGAAAAAAAAAAAGAGTTATGGACATTAGCTTGAAATTTCGATATAGATTTATGGAAAAGATTCTTGTAGCATTTGGTTTTTGATCACAAGACTGGATGATAGTTAAAAAAAAAAAAACACCTCAGTATGCATATGGGCGCAAAGGTTGATTACAGGGTGATAGTGAAATACAGAGAGATGGTTTTGGGGATGCACTGCTCCTACAAGCTGCTCTACAGAGTTAATAAGGGGAGTTAGTTATTAGACCTCCTTACTTCATCACTCCATTTTTTTAGTACCTCTTTTATGTTTTCCATCTGTCTTTCTGTACTACCTACCGAGAAACTTTTTCACATCTATTTTTGAGTACACTAATTTTATGTTCAGCTGGTTTATTTTATTTTTAATTTTTTTTTTAAATTTTTAAGATGGGTTTCACCATGTTGGTCAGGCTGGTCGGCTGGTCTTGAACTCCCGACCTCAGGTGATCCGCCCACCTTGGCCTCCAAAGTGCTTGGATTACAGGCGTGAGCCACCATGCCCGGCCTCAGCTGGGTTTAATCAACTCATAAATAGGATTTTAAAAATTTGTCTTTATGAGATATATTAGGTGTATTTATCTCAACTTTATTGACATATGTCATATATCATACAATTCATCTATTTAAAGTATCTAACTTAGTAGTTTTTACTGTATTCACAGAATTGTGTAACCATCACCACAATTGATTTTAGAATATTTTCATCAACCCAAGAAGAAACTACACCTCTTAACTATCACTCTCGATCCTCTTAACCCTCACATTACTAGGCAACAACTAATCTGTCTTCATATTTTCCTATTCTGAACATTTTATATAAACGGGATCATAAAATATGTGGTCCCTTATGGCTAACTTCTTTCACTTAGAGTAATGTGAGGATTCATCCATGTTGTAGCATGTATCAGTAATTTATTTCTTGTTATAGCTAAATAATGTGTATAGATGCACCATATTTTACTTATGTGTTTATCAGTTGAACATTTGGGTTATTGCCTCTTTTTGATTATTATGAAGAATGGTGGTATGACCATTCATATATTAGTTCTTAAATATATTTATCTTGGGTATAAGTAGGACTGGAATTGAAGGTTGTGGCAACCTACAAGTCATATGATAACTCTATGATTAACCTTTAAGGAATTGTCAAGCTGTTTTCCAAAGCAGCTGTACCATTTGACATTCTCACCAGGAGTGTATGAAAGTTCCAGTTTCTTCTCATCCTCTTCAATACTGTTATTATCTTTTTAAAGCCATCCTAGCGGGTATGAAATGGTATCTTAGTGTTGCTTTGATTTTCCCTGCTAGCTAATGATGTTGAACATCTTTTATGTGCATATTGGCATTTATATACTTTGGAGAAATGCCTATTCATCTCATTTGCCAATTTTTAATTGGGATACAGTCTTCATTACTGAGTTGTAAGAGTTCTTTAAAGTTACAAGTCCCTTATCAGATTTTGATGTGCAAATATTTTCTCCTATTTGTGGCTCTTTACTCTCTTGATGGTGTCTTTTACAGCACAAATGTTTCAAATTTTGATAAAGTCCAATTTATTTTTTGTTGCTTGTGGTTTGAGTGTTTAAGAAACCATTGCCTAATCCAAGGTTATAATAATTTACGCCTGTTTTCTTCTAAGAGTCTTACTGCTTTTCCTTTTACATTTAGGACTTTGATCCATTTTGAGTTAATTTTTTAATATTGTGTGAGGTGGTAGTCCAACTTCATTTTTCTGTATGTGGATATCCATTTGGGACATCCCATGAGATATCTCAGCATTGAGATATCTGTTGAAAAGGCTTTTCCTTACCCAATTGAATTGTCTTGTCACCGTTGTCAAAAATCTACTGACTGTAAGCTGGGCACAGTGACTCACGCCTATAATCCCAGCACTTTGGGAGTCTGAGGTGGGTAGATCACCTGAGGTCAGGAGTTCAAGACCAGCCTGGCCAACATGGTGAAACCCCCTTCTTCACTAAAAATACAAAAATAGCCACTCCTGGTGGCGGGTGCCTGTAATCTCAGCTACTTGGGAGGCTGAGACAGGAGAATCACTTGAACCTGGGAAGCAAAGCTTGCAGTGAGCCGAGATTGTGCCACTGCACTCCAGCCTGGGCAACAAAGAGCAAAACTCCGTCTCAAAAAAAAAAAAAAAAAATCTATTGACTATAAATGTGAAGGTTTATTTCTGGAATCTCAATTATATTTTATTGATTTATATGTCTATCCTTATGCTAATACCACACTGTCTTGACTACTGTAGCTTTCTAGCAAGTGAAATCCAGAAGTGTGAGTCCTTTAACTTCCTTTTTCTTTGTCAAAATTGTGTTGACTATTCTAGATCCTTCAATTTCCTAATAATTTTGGTGGGATATGCTTCAATTATTGTAAACAAACAAACAAAAAGCCAGCTGGCATTTTGGCAAATTATTTGAAAGCATGAAATAATTTTCACTTATGTTTGATTTCGAAGAATCATTTTGCAAAATATCCTAGGCTTCATTTTAGAAAGGGTCTCTCTCATCATATAATTCGTTTCTGCTCTTTTTGTTGTCATTTTTGTTGTTGTTGTTGTTTGTTTTTGAGACAGGGTCTCACTATGTCAACCAGGCTGGATCATTGCAACCTCTGTCTCCTGGGCTCAAGCAATCCTCTCACCTCAGCCTCCCAAGTAGCTGGGACCACAAATGTGCACCATCATGCATGGCTAATTTTTTGTATTTTTTTAGAGATGAGGTCTCTCCATGTTGCCCAGGCTTGTCTTGGACTCCTGGGCTCAAATTATCCACCCAATTATCCACTTGAGAGTCTGTAGACTCTCAAAGTGCTGGGATTACAGGCCTTAGCCACTGTGCCTGGCTTCCTTGTCATTGTTTTTTATGCTTGCCAACTTTAATTGCTAACTGGACAGACCCTGACACATTTCTGGTAATGCTTGTGATTTGAGCACTTTTCTGTCATTTTTATTGACTGTGAAATCCTCCATATTTTGAGAAGTTTGCTAGTTCTTTTTGTAGTGGAGTTTCATTGAACTTATATTGTGTTTTTAATGACAATCTGCAAGACACTGACACAGACATTAACATAATGGGTAGAAATAGATGGTACTATGAAGCAGAAAAGAATATTGAAGGAGGCACTGACTTTTTAAAGAGCACTTTTGTAAGAGAATATTTTACGTTATAATTCCGCAAATGATTAACCATATAACCTCCACGTGAGGTTATATATATAAATACTTGAATTGTGAAGATACTCTATAAGAATTTAGTATATGATAAAGGTGGCTTTTAAAATTAGTGAGAAAAGTGAATCATTCAATAAAAGTGAAAAAAAATTAAGAGGAAAGTTAGAGCCCAATGTTACTAGTGCCAGGGCCTATGCTCTAGCAACTGTGTCTCCTTAGAAGAGGCACTGGCTCTTTGGCTTGTAGTAACTTAGAAGATCTTAATAACCTGATACTTTCATCTGAAATTGAGAGTCACTCAATTTCCTCATTGACTGACAGAAGATATCTTTCACAAAGATTTCCTATGTCCCAATAATATAACAAACATTTAGTTGTATTCTTGAAGTTCAGGCTCTTCTCCTTACCAGGCCTCTCTCCTTACAGGACAAAAAAGGATGATGGTTTCCTGATGCTCATTTTATTTAGGATTCTCGTTTTGTTTGACAATCACCATTGGGCTCTTCTGTATCACTACCAGTATCTGATTAACAGAACCCTAGTAACATGTCAGTGAAGTAGGAATCCTATCAGAGGAACAGGTAAGTAGCAGCACTATTCTGGAACACAGCTTCCTAACTGATGTGCAATGAATACGTTGCAGATTGGCCCAAATATTAGCTTTTAGAGTGGTGGCAGGACTTGGGATAGTGGAGCTCAAGGCCTAGTTCCTCTAGCAGGTTGTAAGCAGACTCCTTTATTGAACCAATGCGTGATACAATTATTATCCTTTTCTTTGAGTGCCGTTAAAGTTTAAACCCCCCACAAGGTGGGGGGTTTAAAACTATTCTAAGCAATTAGCTGGGAACAATGAGAAGATGAATAATATCATTATGCAAACACAGTAACTTGGTTTAGGGAAGAGCATTACAGATTTTAGCAGAGAATGGATGAGGGAAATTAGATTTTTTCTGACTCTGAGTCATTTCAATTCTATTTTCATATTAGACTTTATATCATTAATAAGATATGTATATTAGTATCAACCTTCTGCACGTTTTACCTGTTAACACTCCTCTACATATACCCAGATAAGTTCCAGGAGGAATACAGACTTGAGAAATAGTCGTAAAATAAGCAAAAGAAAAATTAGAGGAAAACATTTGATATGAGTCTAAGCACAGAGATCAATAAATGATAAAAAATGTTACGTTTGGTTGTATCAAAAGTTGCATCCCACTCTGTAGGTTGTCTGTTCATGCTGATGATAGTTTCTTTTGCTATTCAGAAACTCTTTAGCTTAATTAGATACCGTTTGTCAATTCTTGCTTTTATTGCAATTGCTTTTGACATTTTCGTCATGAAATCTTTGCCCGTGCCTATGCCCTGAATGCCATTGCCCGATTTTCTTCTAGGGTTTTTATAGTTTTGGGTTTTACATTTAAGTATTTAATCCATCTTGGGTTAATTTTTATATAAGGCATAAGGAAGTGGTTCAGTTTCAATTTTCTGCATATGGCTAGCCAGTTATCCCAGCATCATTTATATCTCCACTGCTTGTTTTTGTCAGGTTTGTCGAAGATCAGATGGTTGTAGATGTGAAGTCTTATTTTTGAGATCTCTATTCTGTTCCATTGGTCTATGTGTCTGTTTTTGTACTTCTACCATGCTATTTTAGTTACTGTAGCCTTGTAGTATAGTTTGAAGTCAGGTAGCGTGATGCCCCCAGCTTTGTTCTTTTTGCTTAGGATTGTGTTGGCTATATGGGCTCTTTTTTGGTTCCATATGAATTTTAGTTTTTTTCTATTCTATGAAGAATGTCAATGGTAGTTTAATGGAAATAGCATTGACTCTATAAATTACTTTGGGCAGTGTGGCCATTTTAACAATATTGATTCATCTTATCCAGGAGCATGGAATGTTTTTCCATTTGTTTGCTTATTTCCTTGAGCAGCAGTTTGTAGTTCTCTTTGAAGAGGTCCTTCACTTCCCTTGTTAGCTGTATTCCTAGGTATTTTATTCTCTTTGTAGCTATTGTGAATGGGAGTTCATTCATGATTTGGCTCTCTGTCTATTGTTGGTAAATAGGAATGCTTGTGATTTTTTTGCATGTTGATTTTGTATCCTGAGACCGCTGAAGTTGCTTATGAACTTAAGGAGCTTTTGAGCTGAGACAATTTCTAGATACAGGAACATGTCCTCTGCACACAGAGACAGTTTGACTTCCTTTCTATTTGAATACCTTTTATTTCTTTCTCTTGCCTGACTGCCCTGGACAGAACTTCCAATGCTATGTTGAATAGAAGTAGTGAGAGAGGACATCCTTGTTTTGTACTAGTTTTCAAGGGGAATGCTTCCAGCTTTTGCCCATTCCCCATGATATTGGCTATGGGTTTGCCATAAATGGCTCTTATTATTTTGAGATATGTTCCATCAATACCTAGTTTATTGAGTTTTTAACATAAAGGGATGTTGAATTTTATTGAAGGATGTTCCATCAATACCTAGTTTATTGAGTTTTTAACATAAAGGGATGTTGAATTTTATCAAAGGTCTTTTCTGCATCTATTGAGATAATCATGCAGTTTTTGTCTTTAGTTCTGTTTATGTGATGAATGGTCTAATATCTACAAGTAACTTAAATCTACAAGGAACTTAAATTTACAAGAAAAAAAAAATCCCATTAAAAAGTGGGCAAAGGATATGAACAGACACTTCTCAAAAGAAGACATGTGGCAAATAAACATTTAAAAAAGTTCAGCATCACTGGTCATTAGAGAAATACAAATCAAAACCACAATGAGATACCATCTCACACCAGTTAGAATGGTGATTATTAAAAAGTTAAGAAACAACAGATGCTGGTGAAGCTGTGGAGAAATAGGAATGCTTTTACACTGTTGGTGGGAATGTAAATTAGTTCAACCATTGTGGAAGACTGGCGATTTCTCAAAGACCTAGATGCAGAAATAACATTTGACTCAGCAGTCACATAACTGGGTGTATGCCCAAAGGAGTATAAATTATTCTATTAAAAAGATACATGCACGTGTATGTTGACTGCAGCACTATTCGCAACAGCAAAGACATGGAACCAACCCAAATGCCTATCAATGATAGACTGGATAAAGAAAATGTGGTACACATACACCATGGAATACTATGCAGCCATATAAAGATATGAGATCATGTCCTTTGCAGGGACATGGATGGAGCTGGAAGCCATTATCCCTAGCAAACTAGCACAGGAACAGAAAACCAAACAACACATGTTCTCACTTATAAGTGAGAGATGGACAATAAGAACACATGGATACAGGGAAGAACACACACAGGGGCCTGTCAATGGGGCACAGGGAGGGAGAGCCTTAGGATAAATAGCTAATGCAGAGAAGATCCAAGATGGCTGATTAGGAGCAGCTCAGGATTACAGCTCCCAGTGAAAGCACAGAGGGTAAGTGGATGCCACATTTCCAGATGGATTTTTATTGCCCACAGACCAGGAGATTCCCAGGCTCAGGAGCCCCATGGGTTGCCAGCGCGGCTGTTTTGCCAGCGCCCCAGCACGGTGGTTCTCTGTACAAAATAAACTGATCTGGGTGCCCTTTTAGCTGGCGACTGGAGCTCCGGGAAGGCAGAGTCACCCATTCATCTGATTAAAAAGGGGACTGAAACAGGGAGCCAGGCCAGGAGATTCCCAGGCAAAAAAGCACCATGAATCTCAGTGCCGCTGTTTCAGTTGGCGCAGTGGGTCGCCACACGGGAAATCACACAGATCCCAGCGCCTTTTCAACAGGCAACTGGAACACCTGGGAGAGAGTCGACTGTTCAACTTAAAAAAAAAGGCTCTGAGGCAGGGAGCCAGGTGATCAGGCTCGGCTGGTCCCACCCCCACAAAAAAAACAGCAATTGGAAACGCTCTGGGTTGAGAGTTTCACAGCAAGAACAGCTGAACCCAGGACGGACCAGCTCTATGGGGGAGGGGCGTCCGCCATTACCGAGGCACTCCACCACTACGGAGGTAGTCTGCCATTGCTGAGGCAGCCCACCATTGCCAAGGCAACCTGCCATTACAGAGAGAGTACGCCATTACAGAGGTGGGCCACCATTGCTGAGGCAGTTCTAACTACACCCATATAAACAGGACTGCAGGGAAGTTCACAGAGCAGCTGGGCAGAGCCCACAGCAGCTCAGCAAAGCCTCTGCAGGCAGACAGTGACTAGGCTGCCTCCTGGCTGGGCACGGCAGCCCTGAAAAAAAGGCAGCAGCACAACAGAAACTCATAAAGCCCTAACTCCCCGGGACAGAACATCTGGGGGAAAAAAGGGGGTTTTTGAGTTCTGCTGCAGCAGACTTAAACGTACCTGCCCAGCAGCTCTGAATGAACAACGGAGCTCACAGCTCAGCACTTGAGCTCCTATAAAGGACAGACTGTCTCCTCAAGCAGCTCCCTGACCCCCATATATCCAAAGAGTCACCTTATAAAGGAGAGATCAGACTGACATTTGGCGGGCATCCTCCTGAAACAAAGATAGCAGAAGAAGACACTGGTAGCAACCCTTACTGTTCTGCAGCTGCTGCAGGTGATCCCCAGGCAAGCAGGGCCCGGAGTGGACCTCAGCAGTCCTACAGTAGAGGGACCAGACTGTTAGAAGGAAAACTAAGAAACAGAAATAACTACATAATCAACAAACTGGATGTCCATTCAGAGACCCAATCTGAAAGTCACCAACTACAAAGACAACAGGTGGATAAATCCACAAAGATGGGAAGAAACCAGCGCAAAAAGGATGAAAACACCCGAAACCAGAACACCTCTCCTCCTACAAGGGATCACAACTCCTCACCAGCAAAGGAACAAGGCTGGATGGAGAATGAGTGTGATGAAATGACAGAATCAGGCTTCAGAAGGTGGGTAATATGAAACTTCTGTGAGCTTAAAAAACATGTTTTAACCCAACACAAAGAAACTAAGAACCTCGAAAAAGATTTGATGAAATGCTAACGAGAGTGGACAACTTAGAGAGGAATATAAGTGAATTGATGGAACTGAAAAACACAACATGAGAACTTCGCGAAGCATGCACAAGTTTCAACAGCTGAATTGACCAAGCAGAAGAAAGGATATCACAGGTCAAAGATCAATTCAATGAAATAAAATGAAAAGGCAAGATTAGAGAAAAAAGGGTAAAAAGGAATGAACAAGGTCTCCAAGAAATATGGGACTATGTGAAAAGACCTAATCTATGTTTGATAGGTGTACCTGAATGTGACGAAGAGAATGCATCCAACCTGGAAAATACTCTTCAGGATATTATCCAGGAAAACTTCCCCAACCTAGCAAGGCAGGCCAATGTTCAAGTCCAGGAAATACAGAGAACACCACAAAGATATTCCTCTGGAAGAGCAACCCCAAGGCACATAATCGTCAGATTCACCAAGGTTGAAATGAAGGAGAAAATGCTAAGGGCAGCCAGAGAGAAAGGTCAGGTTACCCACAAATGGAAGCCCATCAGACTCACAGCAGATCTCTCAGCAGAAACCCTACAAGCCAGCAGAAACCCTACAAGCCAGAAGAGAGTGGGGGCCAATATTCAGCATCCTTAAAGAAAAGAAGTTTCAACCCAGAATTTCATATCCAGCCAAACTAAGCTTCATAAGTGAAGGAAAAATAAAATCCTTTGCAAACAAGCAAGTACTCAGAGATTTCACCACCACCAGGCCTGCTTTGCAAGAGCTCCTGAAAGAGGCACTACACATAGAAAAGAACAACCAGTACCAGCCACTCCAAAAACATACCAAATGGTAAAGAGCATCAACACAATGAAGAATCTGCATCAACTAACGGGCAAAACAGTCAGCTAGCATCAAAATGGAAGTATCAAATTCACACATAACAACATTAACCCTAAATGTAAATGGACTAAATGCCCCAATCAAACGACACAGACTGGCAAATTGGATAAAAAGCTAAAACCCATCGGTGTGCTGTATCCAGGAAACCCATCTCACATGCAAGGATACACAAAGGCTCAAAATAAAGGGATGGAGGAAGATTTACCAAGTAAATGGAGAGCAAAAAAAAGCAGGAGTTGCAATTCTCATCTCTGATAAAATAGACTTTAAAGTAACAAAGATCAAAAGAGACAAAGAAGGACATTACATAATGGTAAAAGGATCAATGCAACAAGAAGAGCTAATGATCCTAAATATATACACACCCAATACAGGAGCACCCAGATACATAAGGCAAGTTCTTAATGACTTACAAAGGGAGTTAGACTCACACACAATAATAGTGGGAGACTTTAACACCCCATTGTCAATATTAGACATATCAACCAGACAGAAAATTAACAAGGATATCCAGGACTTGAACTCAGACCTGGAACAAGCAAATCTAATAGACATTTACAGAACTCTCCACCCCAAATCCACAGAATATACATTCTTCTCAGCACCACATCACACCTACTCTAAAATTGGCCACATAATTGGAAGTAAAACACTCCTCAGCAAATGCAAAAGAACGGTAATCATAACAAACAGTCTCTCAGACCACAGTGCAATCAAGTTAGAACTCAGAATTCAGAAACTAACTCAGAACCGGACAGCTTCATGGAAACTGAACAACTGGCTCTTGAATGTTGACTGGATAAACAGTGAAATGAAGGCAGAAATAAAGATGTTCTTTGAAACCAATGAGAATGAAGACACAACATACCAGAATCTCTGGGACACATTTAAAGCAGTCTCTAGAGGAAAATATATAGCAATAAGTGCCCACATGAGAAGCAAAGAGAGATCTAAAATTGACACCTTATCGTCAAAATTGAAAGAGCTAGAGGAGCAAGATAAACAAAAACTCAAAACCTAGCAGAAGACAAGAAATAACTAAGATCAGAGCAGAACTGAAGGAGACAGAAACACAGAAAACCCTTCAAAAAAAAAAAAAAAAAAAAAAAATCAATAAATCCAGGAGCTGGTTTTTTGAAAAGATCAACAAAATAGACAGACCACTAGCCAGATTAATAAAAAAGAAAAGAGAGAATAACCAAATAGATGCAATAAAAAAACGATAAAGGGGATATCACCACAGATTCCACAGAAATTCAAACCATCAGAGATTATTACAAACAACTCTATGCACATAAACTAGTAAACCTGGAAGAAATGGATAAATTCCTGGACACTTGCCTCTTCCCAAGCCTAAACCAGGAAGAAGTCGAAACCCTGAATAGACCAATAACAAAGTCTGAAGTTGAGGCAACAATTAAGAGCCTACCACCCAAAAAAAGCCCTGGTCCAGATGGGTTCACAGCCGAATTCTACCAGACATACAAAGAGGAGCTGGTACTATTCCTTTTGAAACTATTCCAAATAATCCACAAAGAGGGAATCCTTCCCAAATCATTTTATGAGACCAACATCATCCCGATACCAAAACCCGGCAGAGACTCAACAAGAAAAGAAAACTTCAGGCCAATATCCATGATGAACATAGATGCAAAAATCTTCAATAAAATACTGGCAAGCCGATTGCAACAGCACATCAAAAAGCTTATCCACCATGATCAAGTAGGATTCATCCCGGGGATGCAAGGCTGGTTCAACATATGCAAGTCTATAAATGTAATTCACCACATAAACAGAACCAAAGACAAAAACCACATGATTATCTCAATTGATGCAGAGAAGGCCTTCGACAAAATTCAACAGCCCTTTATGCTAAAACCCCTCAATAAACTAGGCATTGATGGAACGTATCTCAAAATAATAAAAGCTATTTACGACAAACTCACAGCCAATATCATACTGAATGGGCAAAAACTGGAAGCATTCCCTTTGAAATCTGGCACTATACAAGGATGCCCTCTCCCACCACTCCTATTCAATATAGTACTGGAAGTTCTAGCCAGAGGAATCAGGCAAGAAAAAGAAATAAAGGGTATTCAAATAGGAAAGGAGGAAGTCAAATTGTCTCTATTTGCAGGCGACATGATTGTATATCTAGAAGACCCCATCATCTCAGCCCAAAATCTCCTGAAACTGATAAGCAACTTCAGCAAAGTCTCAGGATACAAAATCAATGTGCAAAAATCACAAGCATTCCTATACAACAATAACAGACTCAAAGAGAGCCAAATCAAGAACGAACTGCCATTCACGATTGCTACAAAGAGAATAAAATACCTAGGAATACAACTAACAAGGAACGTAAAGGACCTCTTCAAGGAGAACTACAAACCACTGCTCAATGAAATAAGAGAGGACACAAACAGATGGAGAAACATTCCATGTTCATGGTTAGGAAGAATCAATATCATGAAAATGGCCATACTGCCCAAAGTAATTTACAGATTCAACGCTATCCCCATTAAGCTACCAATGACCTTCTTCACAGAACTGGAAAAAACCACCTTAAGCTTCATATGGAACCGAAAGAGAGCCCGCATAGCCAAGTCAATTCTAAGCAAAAAGAACAAAGCGGGAGGCATCACACTACCGGACATCAAACTCTACTACAAGGCTACAGTAATCAAAACAGCACGGTACTGGTACCAAAACAGAGATATAGACCAATGGAACAGAACAGAGGCGTCGGAGGCGACACAACATATCTATAACCACCTGATCTTTGACAAACCTGAAAAAAACAAGCAATGGGGAAAGGATTCCCTGTTCAATAAGTGGTGTTGGGAAAACTGGCTTGCCATATGCAGAAAGCAGAAACTGGACCTCTTCCTGACACCTTACACTAAAATTAACTCCGGATGGATCAAAAACTTAAACATAAGACCTATCAGCACAAAAACCCTAGAAGAAAATCTAGGCAAAACCATTCAGGACATAGGCGTAGGCAAGGACTTCATGACCAAAACACCAAAAGCATTGGCAACAAAAGCCAAAATAGACAAATGGGACCTAATCAAACTCCACAGCTTCTGCACAGCAAAAGAAACAGTCATTAGAGTGAATTGGCAACCAACAGAATGGGAAAAAAATTTTGCAGTTTACCCATCTGACAAAGGGCTGATATCCAGAATTTACAAAGAACTAAAACAGATTTACAAGAAAAAAACAAACAAGCCCATTCAAAAGTGGGCGAAGGATATGAACAGACACTTTACAAAAGAAGACATACATGAGGCCAACAAACATATGAAAAAATGCTCATCATCACTGGTCATTAGAGAAATGCAAATCAAACTACATGGAGATACCATCGCATGCCAATTAGAACGGCGATCATTAAAAAATCTGGAGACGACAGATGCTGGAGAGGATGTGGAGAAATAGAAACACTTTTACACTGTTGGTGGGAGTGTAAATTAGTTCAACCATTGTGGAAGACAGTGTGGTGATTCCTCAAGAACCTAGAAATAGAAATTCCATTTGACCTAGCAATCCCATTACTGGGTATATATCCAAAGGATTATAAATCGTTCTACTATAAGGACACATGCACACAAATGTTCATTGCAGCACAGTTTACAATAGTAAGGACCTGGAACCAACCCAAATGCCCATCGATGATAGACTGGACAGGGAAAATGTGGCACATATACACCATGGAATATTATGCAGCCATCAAAAATGATGAGTTCATGTCCTTTGTAGGGACATGGATGAAACTGGAAACCATCATTCTCAGCAAACTGACACAAGAACACAGAATCAAACACCGCATGTTCTCACTCATAGGCGGGTGTTGAACAATGAGAACACATGGACACAGGGAGGGGAGCACTACACACTGGGGTCTGTTGGGGGAAATAGGGGAGGGACAGCAGGGGGTGGGCTGTTGGGGAGAGATAGCATGGGGAGAAATGCCAGATATAGGTGAAGGGGAGGAAGGCAGCAAATCACATTGCCACTTGTGTACCTATGCAACAATCTTGCATGTTCTTCACACGTACCCCAAAATCGAAAATGCAATTAAAAAAAAAAAACTCAACCAAGGCCACAATCATCAATGGCAGCTAAAACCACTTAGTGAAAGAATTTTTTAAAATAAGGAAAGGATACTGGATGATGTCTCAACTCCTAAGCAACTGATGTTTGACTTGAGAGTGGGGCCCTCAGTTACACCTAAAACTATCTGTGGCAGACCCTATTCTTTTGGCTGACACAAATCGCATTCCCAACCTCCTTCTCCTCCTGTCCTGTTTCAATCATGGAGTCTAGAAGAACATTCATTTTGCAGCCTCCCTTGCAGCAAGGAGTGGCCATGAGACAATTCTGGCCAATGATTCAGAAGAGGAATTGTGTTGGGGATTTCTGGAAAGACTACCGCTTTTCCAGAGAAAAGCGACAAACGCAGCAGGGGAAGCCCCTTTCCCGACTCTTCCAGCATTACAGAGGCACTGTTGGTAGCTGTGACTGTCTTGCTAGCAGGAGGAAAAGGAAGGCTGGGAATGCAGAGACACTTGCTTGGATGCCTTTGAGCCAATGAATCAATGCCAGAAGCAGCTGACTTCCAGAGTTCTTGTTATAGGATTAAAATAAATCTCTGCTTATTTGGCATTGTAAAAAAAAAAAAATAGCTAATGCATGTGGGGCTTAATACCTAGGTGATGGGTTGATAGGTGCAGCAAACCACCATGGCACACATTTACCTATGTAACAAATGTGTATGTCCTGTACATGTATCCCAGAACTTAAAATAAAATCTTTTCAAAAAAGAAAAATTGGCCGGGCACAGTGGCTCACCCCTGTAATCCCAGCTGTTTGACAGGCTGAGGCGGGCAGATGACAAGGTCAGGAGTTTGAGACCAGCCTGATCAACATGGTGAAACCCCATCTCTACTAAAAATACAAAAATTATCTGGGCATGGTGGCGCACGCCTGTAATCTCAGCTACTCAGAAGGCTGAGGCAGGAGAATTGCTTGAACCAGGAGGCAGAGGTTGCAGTGAGCCAAGATAATGCCACTGTCTGTATTCCAGCCTGGGTGACAGAGCAAGACTTTGTCTCAAAAATAAATAAATTAATTAATTAAAAATAAACTAAAAAAAGCTACCAAAATATCCAAAAATTCTAGGAACAAATTAAAAGACAAGAAAATAGAAATATATTAGCTACATATATGATTGCAAAAACATTCTTAAAAATATTCTAACATAGAAAGACCAATGTCACAACAGAAAAGTAGTCAAATGACATCAGGAGATGATCCACAAATGAACAACTGCAAATGGTCTATAAATACATGAAACATTCAGCCACAGAAATAAAGGCAAATTAATGAACAATTGAGAAGGTATTTTTATAAGAAATTGGATAAATGTGACTTCAGTTTAGGGAAAATAGGCCCTTTATAAATCAGTTGGTTGTTGTGTAATGTGATGAGCATTTCTGAAGGTCAATTTGGCAATATGTAACCAAAACATATTTTAACATTCATATCCTTTGACCTCATGTTTTAATTTCTAGGAGTCTATTCTGAAGAAATTACCAGAGATAACATGTAGATGAAAATGATATTCATCACAACTTTATATTGTGATTAAAAATTAAAAGCAGCTAAATCTACAGATAGGGTTATAAGTAACAGATGATTATATAGAATTCTGGGAAATCATTAAAATAGTGCCTTTGAAGATTATTTAAGATGTGGAAAATAGCGTCTATGTACTGCTTAAGTTACATATACACTATATCATTCTCATATATATATATATTTTATAGAGAAAGACAAGGTCTCATTTGGTCACCAAGGCTGGAGTACAGTGAGTCCATCATAGCTCACTGTAGACTCAAACTCCAGAGATCAAACAGCCTCCTGAGTAGCTAGGACTACAGGCATGCCCACCATTAAAATATTTTTTTGCAGAGATAGGGTATCGCTATATTGCTCAGCCTGGTCTAAATTCCTGGCCTCAAGCTACCCTCCCACCTCAGCCTTCCAAAGCATTGGGATTACAGGTGTAAGCCACTACACCTGGCCTCAAATATATTTCATGTAAGACACTGTCAGTTGTAAGAGGCACCATTATTTTCTCCGGCCCCTAAAAAAGAAATCAACAACAAAAATTACATTCAAGGTGTAGACTGTAATAGAGGACCCTAGCATAAAGGTAGGGTAAGGGTAAATGAGAAGTAGATCTATCTCTAGAAGGGAACCATAAAGAAACCAACCAGTCTTTGTTCAGATTGTGGTTTCAACTCCTACTACCAGCATCATCTAAAAAGCTTAAGCAAAGAGAAAATTTAAACTACTCACAGGAGCAAGCTGTGGTTGCACCATCCACTGCACTCCAGCCTAATGACAGAGAGAGACCTTGTCTCAGAAAAAAACCAAGTAGTTCTGCTCTACATCTCCTCTTGGTTGTCTAACAGGCTTCTCAAACTTAATATATCCAAAATTTAATTGGATATATTAAGTTTGAGAAGCCTGTTAGACAACCAAGAGGAGATGTAGAGCAGAAAATCATTGCTCAAGGGATGAGACGAGGATAGAGCTATACATTTGGGAATCACTGTATACAGATGGAACTTAAAGCCACATAACTGGATGAGATCAACCCAGGAAGTGAGGGCAGACAGGGCAGAGGAGAGTGTTGGGTATTTCAACATTTCAAGATGGGAGGAGGAGGAGGAGCAGCAAGCAAATGAGACTAAGTTGGAGGAGCTAGTGAGGTAGAAAGATAAGGAAGCATTTTCAAAGGGAAATAGTGTTCAATGGTTTTGAAAACTTCTGAGGCATCAGGAAAGACTGTTTCAGTAGGTAGCTAGTAGGTATGAGCAGGGCAGGACGCCACATACACTAGGAGTGTTGGGTGACCATTAGGTTATGGTCAGGTGGTTGTTAACGGTTTCTCGAAAGTAATAATTGCTAAATAGATAAGTAATAACTGCCAGGGAAAGGCAAAGGCAGTTTTCTAATAGATAGAAAACACCTGAGGTCGGGTGCAGTGGCTCACACCTGTAATCTCAGCACTTTAAGGGGCCGAGGCGGGTGGATCACCTGAGGTCAGGAGTTAAGAGACCAGCCTGGCCAACATGGTGAAACCCCATCTCTACTAAGGAATACAAAAATTAGCTGGGCATGATGACACATGCCTGTAGTTTCAGCTACTCAGGAGCTGAGGCAGGAGAAACATTTGAATCTGGGAGGTGGAGGTTGCAGTGAGCTGGGATAGCAATACTGCACTCCAGCCTGGGCAACAGAGTGAGCCTCCATCTCAAACACCTGAAACTGATCAGCAGCTTCCCAACAAGATCTCAGGAGAGGGGAGAAGGAACACAAGATCCCGGAAGTATGCCAACATTTAAAACCCCAAGCCAAGAGGTCAAGCTATGTACTTGGTATCCGAAGTGCCTGCTTGGCCCTCTTCCAAGTGTACTTTCCTTCCTTCATTTTTTTCCTTTCCTTTCTTTCCTTACTGTTCTAAAGCTTTTTAATAAACTTTCAATACTTCTCTGAAAATAAATAAATAAATAAAAAGTAAATTTCCCTCCAGGAAGAAGAAAATATCCATCCCCCTGGCAGAAATGAACCTTAATGCAGGTAGGCAGCAATTTTATTTTTGTTTGTAATTTTGACAACAATTTTAAGGTATCATTGATTCTGAAATGTATTATTTCTATATTAGAGCTGTTAAAAGGTGAAAAATTGTATGTTTAAAATAAATGGAGTGTATTCTCTACATGCAAATGGAAGGAAAGGCTCAAAAATTTAGCAATGGAGACAAATCTGTTGGATTACATATGTATTTTACAAAATTTCACCATGAGTATGTGTTACACATATTTAAATGTTTACCTTGAGATTCTCATGATTGTCTATTCTATTTGCAAAATTTGATCTCCTCTGGTAATCTATTTTGAATTACTGCCAACCTTTGGTAATGAATCTCAGACAATGAGAATTTTTATTTTTTATTTTTATTTTTTTCTTCTTCTTTTTGTATGTTGATGTATGCACCTTGTGCGTAATAATTACCCACTAGGTACCATCTCTCTTTTATCATCTCTCTTAAAGGCAGTGACTTTGAAGTGGGTGGTGATAACACCAGTTTGCAGAAGAGGAACTTAGGTTCCTTGAGGTCAAAGTAACTTGTCTAACAATTTCTGTTGGAAAGCGGTGGAACTTAGAGTCCAGGCTTATCCTATTCCACCAAACTCTCTAGCTGCCATTTTAAAATTCAAAATAAAGCCAGTGCCAACAATTGTAGACAGACCAGCCACGAGGAAGGGCAAAAAGCACCTTTGAACCAGTTGGTTTCAAAGCTGTCTACAAATCTGGGGTGTATTCTTTCCTGCTGTCTCCATCCTCACACCCTTGGGATGCCATGTCACAAAAGCAGAACGCTTTGTTTTAACAAGATCCTAGGTAATGGAGGCTCTTTCAGATGGTACCTGAGGAGGAGCTGCAAATTCAAAACCAGGAGCCCCTTCTCTCAGGCTGCATGACCCATGTGCATCTCAGCAGAGTAGGTTGCCGACTGAGTGCCTTTGATTCTGCTATTCTCTAGCAGTTAACTTTCAACTACTCTCACCTGGCCCAACCCTAGTCTCTACTCCCAGTTTTAAAAAGAAAAAGGCTTGTGGAAGATTGGAAGTGGGAGGATTGGGAAAGGCTGCATGCCGAGCACTACCTGTGCATCATCACTAGCCTGTGCCTATTCCTAACCCTGCTGCTCAGCACCCTGCTTTACCGCAGGAGCCTCGCCCAGCCCTGCTTTATCTCCTCACTCTGAAGAGGATTGTTGTTCTGTCCCCAAGCACACACCTTTCATTTATCTTTTGGGTCTCACATCCAATTAATTGTTTCACTTTATAGTTTGCAGGCATAAGAGAGTTTCTTTGTTTTTTGAGAGGGAGTCTTGCTCTGTCACCCAGGCTGGAGTGCAGTGGCACAGTGTTGGCTCACTGCAACCTCTGCCTCCTGAGTCAAGCGATTCTCCTGCTTCAGCCTCCCGAATAACTGAGATTACAGGCGCCTGCCACCACACCTGGCTAATTTTTGTATTTTAGTAGAGATGAGGTTTCACCACATAGGTCAAGCTGATCTTGAACTCCTAACCTCAAATGATCTGCCCACTTCGGCCTCCCAAAGTGCTGGGATTATAGGCAGGAGCCACCACGCCTGGCCATAAAGTGTTTATTAAGGAGAAACTTGGGACATTTGAGAAAGGAAGGTGTATTAGTCTGTTCTCACATTGCCATGAAGGGAATACCTATGACTGGAAAATTTATAAAGAAAAGAGGTTTAATTGACTCACAGTTCCACATGGCTGGGGAGGTCTCAGGAAACACAATCACGGTGAAAAGCACCTCTCCACAGGGTGACAGGAGAGAACCTGAGCACCCAGAGAAGGGGGAAGCTTCTTATAAAACCATCAGGTCTCACGAGAACTAACTCACTACCATGAGAACAGGATGGGGAAAAATCACCCCCATGATTCAATTATCTCCAGCTGGTCCCTCCCACAAGCTGTGGGGATTATGGGAACTACAATTCAAGATGAGATTTAGGTGGGAACACAGCCAACCGTATCAGGAGGGATGTGCAACTGGCAGAATTTTAGAGAGAAAGGCCCCCAAGCTGGAGGGCTGGGAGGGCTGGGATACAGAGATGAGTGAGCCAACGCCTCCATCCTGACCAGCTACAGCAATGTGCTACTGCCCATTTTACTTGGGACTATTAAGCTCATTCTTTTCTTGAGGGGAGAGGAATTTTAAACTTGGCAGTTTGATTTATCGGCCTCCTCATAGAAGAAACCTGAAGCTCACAGCTGACGAGTCTGTGCCTGCAGCAGCTCTGAGGGTGGGACCTGGGGGTAATCACAGCCCTGGTGGTGCAGATATGCTATTAGGGGGGCCTTATGGCTGCTCCTTGCCACCCGATACTGTCCTTGTACCAGTGGTTTCTAGGGAGCTTTTGTTAAAAGCCAACATGAAGTGTGACCCACTCCGTGGTTGTCTCCTCTAGCCCAGCCAGTGTGAGTCCTGCCACCAGGAAAAACCCCAGTGGTCCCTGCCCAGCATTCAGAACTCAGACCTGAAGCATCCCTTATCTCTGAGTTCATACCGGGCCCTGTTCCAGGAGGAAGCCCCAGGCCTGGTCAGTTGGAGAATTTTTATAATTTCAGCACTTTGGAAAAGGGCTATGTTTGTTTTGCCTGCCATAGGTCATTATTGTTAGCAGGTGTAGGAAAGGACTTCTGAAACACACCCAATCCTTCCATTGAGAGACCAGGTGGCGGGTGGGGCAGGGTAAAGAGGGATAAGTGGTTAGGAGCATTGTCTCTGGAATCAGAACCATGCTTAGATTTCAGCTTTGACACATACTGGTGGTGATGTGGCCTTAGGCAACTTACTGACATAGTTTCATTTTCTTCATCTTTAAAACAGTAATAATTGTGTTGTCAAGAGAACTCAATGAAATAATGTAAAATGACTACCATGTAACATCACTGTTACTATTTCTAAACTGGTCTGTGAAAGCAACAACTTGATAATATGACTTATTTTTAACATTCCTTTGCTGTTCTTCATTGTGATCCCCTTAACATTTTCAAAACTCTATGCTCACACATAAGACTTCTGAAAATGTATTATCTCTTCAGTGCTTCCTTTTAAAATGATATATTCCCTATTCCAGCAAATAGAAAAAGGAGGTACACTCCTGACCAGCATAAGCTTGATGCAAATACCAGACAAAAAGGGAAAATTCACAGGCAAATTTCACTGAATAGAGAAAATAGCAAAAATCCCAAACAAACCAAATTGGTCAGCAAACCAAATTCAGCAACATGTAGTGAGATTTACACATCATGGCCAAGTTGGCTTTATTCCAGGAATGCAGTCTGACATTAGAAAATCAGGCCAGGCACAGTGGCTCACACCTGTAATCCCAGCACTTTGTGAAGCCGAGGCAGGCGGATCACCTGAGGTGAGGAGTTCGAGACCAGCCTGGACAACATGGTGAAACCCTGTCTCTACTAAAAATACACACACACACACACACACACACACACAAATAGCTAGGTGTGGTGGTGCTTACCTGTAATCCCAGCTACTCGGGATGCTGAGGCAAGAGAATCTCTTGAACCTGGGAGGTGGAGATTGCAGTGAGCTGAGGTCATGCAACCTGATGACAGAGCAAAACTCTATCTCAAAAAAAAAAAAGAAAGAAAGAAAAAAAGAAAATCAGTATAATTTGTCACATTAACAAAATAAATGAAATAAATAATACGATCGTCTCAAATAGATATAGCAAAAGCATCTGATGAAATTAAATGTTCGTACATTCTTTTGCAAAAAATAACTCTTAGCAAATTGGTAGTAGAAGGGAACTTCCTAAATCTGATAAAAGATATTTACCAAAAATGCACAGCAAACATCATATTAATGGTGAATTCTCTGGTATATCCCTTTTGAGTACAGTTTTGAATGCCCAGAAGTTTTGATATCTTCCTTTATTTCTGAAACTTGTTGCTTTTCATTCTTAACTGTTTTTGTTCTTTTGAAACTATATATCCTTTTTGTTTACTTTGAAATGGTATACCTTGTCTTTCATCTTTGATACATGATTCATCTCATTGTTTTCCTCAACTACTGTGTTCATAATGTCTTTCTTTTATGCTCAGTGCTTCTGCTTCAAAAAGGCAAAAATCAAAATGTGATTTTTTTCTCAATGTGGATAACACTGAGATCAGATACCATGTATGGCAGTGTTGAAGAATTATTACCACTGGAACTAGGATAGTGTCATTCATTACAGAGTTGTCAATCTGACTGCAATGGACCAGTTTGTGCATTCCAACAGAAGACATTAAATCTTGAAAATGACTGTCTACAATTAGTCTTGTGTTATTAAAATGTTCCTTAACATCCCTCTAAACATATAAGCTAGTGTAATCTTTGTTTAACCATAGGAGTCTTAAAAATTAATTCATGTGATTACATCTTGTAACAATATGGCTCGGTTGTATGGCGGACGTCCCTAGAAAATAATAGGGAGCAATATAAACAAGAGAAGCAGACAAGAGCGATTATTTGTATGAGCAGCCATGTGGGTTGTTGAATCCCATTTGCAATCTCAAGGAACTAGCCATGAGCCTTGTCGATTGGCCACTTACTCTGTTATTTATTTGTCATTATGAATTCTACATTGTTCTACATTTAATATTAGCCACATCACATTGAAATAAAAGCACATTTTCAAAAATTACATTGTATTATATCTAAATAAATCTCTATATAAAAAATTTATCATTTTCATATTCTATTATGCTTTAATAACATGGAAAAATCAAAATTGCTTTTCTTGGTTTTCCCCAATGACAGGTCAATGTACTTAAAACACAACTTAGTTATAAAACAGAAGCTTATCATAAATAGATATTGGTTGAAGAAATATTCTCTGTGTAATTAAAATGTGTAGAGAAGGCATATTATTTTCATTATGTCAGAAAAAATTTGTACTTTATATTTTGGTATAATAAAGTATATGATATTCTAGTATTAGATTGGTACAGTGAATTCCTATTTACCTGGAATAATTATTAAAAATGTGTCCTGGTAAATTTAATATCAAAGTTACCTAAGAGTTATAACTGAATTAAAAGATAATTTCAGAAAATCATAGCACTAAAACTATAAGCAGCTTAATTTAATCTTTGATGAATTAGGAAACAATTCACAAACTTACAGTGCCTCATTTCATAATGACCCTCACTTATTATAGGATAAAACTAAAAATTCTAGTTATTTGATTTTTTTGATTAGTTGGATTATGAATAAGCAGTGTGTTTTGGAAAGGTCATGAAAGCTGTGTCATATATACTTTCCTGTATTTACCTATTAATCTTTCTTACCCCTGTTAATGGGCATTATAGAAAAGAGAGATTAAAACTTATACCCCATTGGAAAGCAGACTTGAAAATTACTCCAGTTACTCTAAACCAGAGTGTTTCAAAGAATGATCTGTGGACAAGCCGTCTTAGAATTATGTTGGGTATTTGTTAGGTATGCAGATTCCTGAACCCTTCACCAGACTTGCTGAATTGCTGTATCTGAGAAAGACCCCAGGATATTAACAAACTCTCCAAGTAATTCTGATTTTTAAGTTTGAGACCTACTGCCATGCAGTTTCTGAATCTGATTGTGGTATCAGTCTAGGGAGGATCATCAGAGCAGCTCCAAATAATTCTACCCATGAATGTTGATATACGGAAAAAAGTGACAAAGATTGAAATGGGTGTGTTACTTCCCACAGAGTAGAAGAAAGGAAATAATATGTTATGCCCTCAGGCCAAAGGAATTTTAGAGGCAAAGTTGGAAACAGTTTAGAGCTATTTTATTCATGTTGCCAGTATCAATGCTTACTTAGTATATGGGGTTTCCAATATATTTTTCCTTGTCGATATGAAGTAACATGAAATTAGCTGACTCCCATTTGATTCACTTGGAAGATGTTTTGATTGTTTCAATGCTTTGCTTTTACTTCAGATACTATAGTAAATGTCTCTTTTGGGTCTTTTTCCACAAAATGTCTTGAATTTTTCAGAGCTTTGGTTGTGAGACAGTTACATATTTTTATTAACATGAACCATTTTTACTTGCTCTTGTAACTATTATCACTGGGAACACAGTATAAATGGTTTCTAGAAGGAACTCTTGTTTTATTTCATTTTATGTTACCATGAAAAGATAAGTGGCTGATAGTTTATCTGCTCTATTTGTTTTCTCTGTGAGAGTTGAAACACATAAATTGTACTTCAATCATTCCTCCCACCACTATAAAGGGTCAGTCAACAGCATGTATTAAGTATGCTTTACCCTTTGAGGAGTCACAAAAGGATGAAGACTCTCACTTCCTCTGCAAATCTCTTTATTACTATTGAGAATTTAGTCAGTATCCAAGTCCTGCCAAGTTTTTCCCTATATCTCTACTATCCACATATCCAAAAGTGAGCATGGCTCACTTTTGCTCAGGAGCAACCTTTATTAGGCCACAAGCCAGTTGTGAAGGTTGACCTTACTTTCCCTTCCACTTGTCTTCTCCAAAATACCCCCAACAGGCCAGGCACAGTGGCTCATACTTGGTGTAATCCCAGCACTTTGGGAGGCTGAAGCAGGAGGATTGCTTGAGCCCAGAAGTTCGAGACCAGCCTGAGCAACCTGGCAAAACTCTGTCTCTACCAAAAAAAAAAAAAAAAAAATTAGCCACGCATGGTGGTATACACCTGTGGTCCCAGCTACTTGGGAGGCTGAGGTGAGAGGATCCCTTGAGCCCGGGAGGTGGAGGTTGCTATAAGCTGTGATCATGCCATTGCACTCCAGCCTGGGTAACAAAGCCAGACTCTGCCTTAAAAAAAAAAAAAAACAGAAAAGAAAAGAAATAATACTCCCCAAGGATGCAGACTGCAGGTCTTTTGTGGCCTCTAGCTTCACTGTGGGCTGTTCTTGGGCACTGTCAATCATCAATTGTGAATCACAGTCTTTTCCTGTATCTACAAGAGAAGTGAGTGGAAACCATATCTCTTCTCCTTGCTGCTTTGACCTTTCAGTCTCCACAAAATTAGACACCAGGGCCTGGCGAGGCAATTCCAGAACAGAATTACAAAGTAGGAGAGAACAGGGTTAAAGTTTTGCAGCTCTACTTTGGATTTCCCCTTGCAACACCCAAGGGTCTTATGGTTTCAGACAGAGAGTCACCTTCCTGAAAGCTTTTGCTTGACCAGCCTGTAGGTTCAAGTTATTACTCCAAATGGATCCCATTCTTTGAATCTTTCAACTGTCCCTACACCTCCACTGAAAGGAGCCTTATAGTCTGAGCCCTTCTTCCTTCCTACTCATGCCATACACTGTCAATCAAGAAAGGCCACAGGCTTGAGCTGAGAGAACTATGGGGAAAATATCCCTGGTTGTGTGTCTGTGTGTGTGTGTGTGTCTGTGTTCATGTGTGTGGGTTGGGGGATGATGGGTGAACTGACTGTGGGCCCTCCAATCCATGTTTCTATTCAGTATTCTCTCCAGCAGGAACTCTGACCCTATAGTTCCTTAGCTAACCAACCCATACATTAAACATGCACGTGCACCCACATATACATATTCATATACATTATACAGTGTAGTATCAAACCTGTAGTGAGAATCGAATATAGCCATAATATTAATAAGGCTCATGCCCTGGTTGGAAAATAAATAGATCTGGAAAGAAAACTGACATCTTTACTGATCTCTTCAAGATCTTCAAGAGAGCTGGACTAACAATGAATTTGTCTCCATTTCACACTGGTCACATTACACAAGTTTTTTGTTTGTTTCAGAATCTGTCTCTGATGGAAATATGAGGACAGGGATGGGAGTGAGTTTACCAGTTTCTCTCTAGGGCTACCAGATTTTGTGCATGAAAATATGGAATGCCCAGTTAAACTTGGATTTCTGGTAAACCATGAATAATGTTTTAGTGTAAGTTTGCCCCATGCAATACTTAGGATATACATATACTAAAAAATGTTTTTGATTTTTATCTAAACTTCAAATGTATCTGGATACTCTGCATTTTATCTGGCAACTTTATTCCTACCCTATCTCCTTGTTCACTGTTACCATTTAGTCTAGGGGTCCTCATCATCTCAAGTCTGGGTATCTGCAATACATACCTGGGTGAGCTTCCCAACACTACTCTTCTTCCGATCTGCCCCACTGCCCACTTTTTAGAAACTATTTTCTTTCTTTTCTCTCTTTCTCCTCCCTCCATCCCTCCCTCCTTCTCTGTCTTCCTTCCTTCCTTTCTTCTCTCTCTCTTTTTCACTCTCTCTCTCTCCTCTTTCTTCTTTCTTTTTTTTCTGACAGTCTCTCTGTCGTCTGGGCTGGAATGCAGTGGTATGATCATGGCTCACAGTAGCCTTGATATCCCAGGCTCAAGTGGTCCTTCCACCTTAGCCTCCCGATTAGCTGGGACTACAGGCACATGCCATCAACCTGGCTGATTTAAATAAAAATTTTTTTTCTTGTAGAGATGGGGTCTCCATCTATTGACCAGGCTGGTCTCAAACTACTCAAGCGGTCCTTCTGCCTTGGCCTCTCAGGGTGCTAGGATTACAGGCATAAACCACCACACCTGGCTAGAAGCTACTTTCATTAAGTTCTCTTCTACTCAAGAAATGATGATGACTCCTATTGCTTTCCAAATTGGCTTCCAGTCAGTGTGCATCTATATACCACAATTAAAAATTTTTAATTTAAACTTTTTTCTTCTTTCACACTCCACATTTTGTCTGTCGGCAAATCCAGTGGGCTTCTCTTTCCAAATATATCTGCAATTTAATCACTTTCTACCACCACCACTACATATTTTCTACTCCAAATCACCTCCTGTCTCACCTGGGTTATTTCAAGACCTCCTAACAATGTCTGTACAAGCCTTATCAGAATAGCCAGAGTTATTCTTATGTGAGTCAGATCATGTCACTGCTGCACTGAAAACACTATGATAGCCTCGTCTCACCATGAAAGCCCAAGTCTTTATAATGACCCATAAGCTCCTACAAGATTGCCTCCCAGGTCACAGCTCCTAATGCTCTCCCCAACTCCTCACTGCCCTTTTTACGCTCTACTCCCTAACCTGGCCTCTGGGATGGGCCTCCTACGGAGCAGTCTGCTTTCACCTGGGGCGCAGCCTTTTCGCTTGCTGTTGCGTTCTCTCCCAGATATTTGAATGCTTGTTTTCTTCTTTCAGGTCTTTACCGTCACTTCCCCAACACTTTTAGCAGTACTACTCTTTAACTTACTAAATGTTTTACTGATTTATCTTGTTTACTGATTTATCTATCTAGCACATAGCAAGCATTTGGTAAATATTTTAGTGAATGAATGAATGACTGCAAAGATGATTTTCTTGTTAAAGATATTTAAAAAATTGTGTCATATATTTTGATGGCAATTCTAAAAGTGATTTTTCACAAAATAGTTTGAATAATCATTAAATGTGTGTGTAGTCTTCTAATAGAATTGCTTTGAGGGAGTTAAAAATTTTAAAAACTTATAAAAATAATTACTGTTAATAACTTTAGATATAAATATAAAAAGTAATTTTGAAGAAAAATATGTTGAAGAGATTACTAAATCTGAACAGATTTCTTTAAGAGGTAATTATTATTACAAACATTAGACTGAGCTTTGAAGAGAAACTATGAATCATGAGTCATTTAAGACAGGAAATCATATCAGATAAGGCTTTAAAGGCAAAGAGTGACTCTGTAGTGATTGAAAGTTGGGAAGCAATGATAAAAATTAATATTAGGACTATGTTGATATGTATTAAGGACTTACCATGTGCTAGCATGGGGTTCAGTGCTAAGCACCACGTGTGGTAGGTACCTTTAGTTTTCCATTTTATAGACAGAAGTATCAAGGCTTTAGAGAAGTTTCTTGTCCACTGCCCACAGCTTTCATGGTAGAAGCCACACTTGGATAGATTTGTCTAATATCAAAGCCCAAGTCCCTGACTCCTGAGTGGTGATTGGGCTGTAATAGCAGCTTGTAGGGTGAAAATCTCCTGAGGCACCATTTTGGAGAGCAACATGCCATTTTCCAGGAAACCTAACACAGCCAGAGTTTCCTCTACCACTGGACAAGATTGTAGCCATTTTGGCTGAACAACGGATAAAAGAGCTGATCTGAATTTAGGGCCAAGTTGTTTGAAAAATACACACCTTTAGAATTGGACATACACACCCATAGGGTGAGATGCTGGCAATACAAGAAGCACTTAGGAACACAGACTGAGTAAATAAAGAGCAGAATCAAGTCTCCTATCACAATGCTTTTGTACCATTTAAAATGTTAATTCTTCCCATTGCCCTGGGTGTGTGTGTGCGGGTGTGTGTGTGTGTGTGTGTGTGTGGTGTGTAGTTGATTTTGCCTCTTCTGCTTTATATTATAAAACCTTGGCAAAAGCCAAGCAGCTTTGCTGGTCTAGAGATGATTACTTAATTCTTTATAACATGGAAAATTTTGTTAAATATTTATTACTTACTGCGGCATATCCAAGGCAAAATCTGGCAGAGTCAGGCACCATGTCAATCACAGGAGTACAGAGACTTCAACTTTCTCCGGAATTAATCAACAAAAGGGTTAGCTTCGACTTTGACAAACGGAAAATACCATAATTGGAGATGCAGCCAAATCACTTCACTATGAAAAGAAGGAAAATGGTCACGTTGATTTGGTCTTCTCTCTGCTTAGGAGTCCCACCTGATTTCCTGGTAGTGAGTGCTTATTATGTTAATGTACTTGGTGACTGTGGGCTGGATGGTGTCATGGCAATGGAGATCATTTTTCAGAATCTGAGAGAAAAATTCAGGCATCTCCCTTAGCCGGTCAGTATTGATAGTGTACCCCCCACGTTGCTGAGAACAGTTCTTAACCCTATTCCCATTGTAGCGCACTGAGGCAGGAGGCATGCTTCTATCAGTATAAAACAGTGTTCTCAGGGGTAAGAATAATAACCACCCACTTTCCACTATAGAAAAGCAGAATTTGGGGAGTTTGTATTGAGTGTAGTTTGAAGAATTATATCCCATTAAGAGGTATTACTCTCGCTCTTCAATTGAGCATTAATTGGTTTAGAATAGTGGCACTTGTTTTCCAGTCATTGGCATCCACCTAAGATGCTTCTTGGGATATGTGAAGTGGGGGTTGTCCCAAGGCTTTGTGCACTGACTAAGGGGATTTTATTAAAGATCTGAGAAGAGCACCTTGGCGAGGTTACAGCTTAGATGCCTGTCATGTTTACCTATTCTGTTTTAAAGAGGCTGCCCCAAGCACAGCCCTATAAAAAGATAGCAACACAGTCTGTTTCTTTAGGATAGGTGACCATGTTCTGTTGGCACGTGACCTTTCCATCTCAGCCACAACTGAAGAACTTGCACCTGGCTGGGGGGTGGCCATTCTATAGGCTGCTCTGTGGCTTGTGAGACAGACTCAATATTAAGAATAGTGATAGAATCAGATTCTTCCCCCTGGGGCATTTGGTTATGAGATATATGGAAAGAGTTGGCACCTGGTTGTGGGAGCAGAAGTGGAAAGACAGGCAGAGAGACAAAGAGCTGTGGTTGTGCAACTTGAATTATTCTGTGTTCTGAAGACATTTCATGAGTTGCAGCTGTGGTATGCCAGAGCTGGCTCTATGGCCCTGAAAACTGGCTGTGTGCATCCCTTCCCAGCCCTGCCCTCAGAGACATCTGGTTGGTGGGAGTATTTATACCATGTGAATTGGTTAATGCTGCAGATCAGGGCTTCTATCCCTTTCATCCAGATCGGTTGTTAAATGTTTACCAGCACACCACTGGGTTGGGGGAGGGATGGTGTAGGAAGCAGGCAGAAGCAGCTACCTCTTCTGGGTCTTTTGCCTTAAAATCAATGTGTTGAACGGAATATGGTAACATGATTGTTATTAAGACTATAATAATGAAGACATTTAAAAAGTATTGTGAAATATATGATTAAAATATCAGTAGTTAAACTACAAAACTCACAGGAATGCGGTCAAGAGGGTGGTACCTTTCCTGTTCCCCTAGCTATCAAAGGCACAGGCCCCACCCACCATGCCCACAAAGGATGATCTGACAAGCCAGGTAAGCCAATGGCCTTATTTCCACATGTATTCTTTACCTCGGTTATTTGAGGTAACCCGAGTGCATACCAGTTACTTAAAACCACAAGAGCCCAATGAATACAGTTGTTGAATGCCACCTTTTTTTTTTAATGTAGAGAAAATAAGACAGATTAGTATGGTAAAAGTATATATACACTTTAGAATGAGGATTTAATTCTGATACTACTTCACCTCTTCCTGGTAGCATATTATTTATCTATGCCTCAGTATCCTGAGCTGTAAAATAGGGATAAAAACAATCTCAGAGATATTTGTAAGGATTAAATGAGATACCAGGTATAAAACATCTAGCACAGTGTCTGGCACTTATCATGCACTCAGTAACTTTAGTTCTTTTTTTGCCACACTTAGCATATTTATTCAAGCTTTTAGAATAGCTGTTGGCATTGCTGATAGTGATGTCAGCTATGTTGATAAAATGAACTCTCTATTTTTACTAACATGAATTAGGTTGTAATGATATTGCATTCTTTATGATTTTGTGTTTTTGTACGTAAGGTTCTTTGCTAAAATATTTAAAGTACAGTAATAATTATTACAATCCTTTGAAACATGCTTTACACTTAGGGAGCTCCTATATTCTGGTCTACAAATGGCTGTGCTCATTTTATTTTTGTTTTTAAACAAACATTTGGACTATGGGCAAAGAACTTTGTAAGGTGTTGTGGGGGAAGTAGAAAAACAGACACTTATGTAACACAAGGCTATAAAAAAAGAGGAAACGGAGGGAATACTGAAGAGTTTCTTGAGTATTTCTTTCCAACTACCTAGGTTCTAGGTACCTAATTGAATAGTCATATGTTATGTGTCATTTAAATCCTTCATTCATTGCACTACAATTTAGCCATCATTACTTTATCTGGGTCATCTACTCTTAGTCCCATTGTAACTGCCAGTGCATTAAGGGTGAAATTTGCCCATTTGCCGTATGTAATTCACAGGATGTGGTGTTTTTCAGTACCAGATGTTTTGAGGGGAGCCACTTGGAATGGACTGTTTTTTGGCTTATGTGTTTTAATACTTTGCCAGAATTGAATTTGTTTTGAAACAACGTTTCTGATTTTCAGATATAGCATTTTCAAACAAATAGTGTGATTTACAAATTATCATCATTTTAGTTTATGTTTAAATAATCCACACTCTAAATCTGTTTGACATTTACCCCTTAAGTATTTTGGATCAATAAATCATTTCTGTAGCATTTAGCATCTTAAAATGTTCATAAGTAATTACTTAACATCCTACATCTCCAGGTCCTGCCCCATTAGTTTGAGGGAAAAAATATATTATAGGAATTAAGACATAATTATGTTGTCTCGAAAGCTAAGGGTCATTTGGACTTGATTACCCAAGGAATTATCAGTGCCAAGGAAAAGTCAGGCAACTACAGGCTTGGGCCTGTAATTAAACATCTAGGACAGACATTTTGTTCATCAGAAGTGGCACCTTCTGAATGAATTACAGCACTGCATTTTAGACAAGCTACAGTAAATACAAAACTAATGTGTGGAGGGGGCTGGGGGTGGAGATGAATAGAGATTGGAGGTGGAGAGAAAGACCGGTGAAAAGCATTTTGTTGTGAAAAACTTACTCAGCCAGCCTGCCTGGGCTGCATATACAATGTTCAAATATAAGTTTGGGATGAGCCCCTTTGCAATTCTGGCTAAGAACACACACACACACACACACACACACACTCACACTCACCCCTCCTCTGCTGGAGAGGGCCGGTTCACCTGGAACGCAGGAGGCTGGTTCTCTGTATTACAGCTAGTGCTTGTTCAGTATGTACAGGAGGCCAAGTGACTAACTGGCTGCGCTGCTCCTGCCTTACTCTCCCACACTTAGAGAAGTATTTGCCACAACTTTTTATCCCCTCACCCCCAGCGGTCTCAACCCCTGACACGTCTTCCCACAGGCTCGCTGTCCGGTCTCTTCGTGTTGGTTTGTCCGTCTCCCACTCCTTCAGGGGTCTCAGGTGGAACACGCCAGGTGGCTCTGCTCTGGGATCTCGAGTTGGAAAGAGATGCCTGCCACCTGGCAGAGGGCGGCCGGCAGCCCTGGGGCGTTAGAGGAGGAGGAGGAGGAGCAGGAGGACCGGGCAAAGGAGGAGGGAGTTGGCGGCCGCGGAGCCCCGGGCAGCGGGCCCCGTCCGCGGCCGCCGCGCTCCACGGTCCTCCCTCGCTCTTCTCCTATGCTCATATTTGGACTCGGCGGCCCGTGCCCAGGAATTTCCCGTCATGCCTCCCGCCGCCCCGTCCGTCGCCCGGAGCCGGGGAGGGAGGGAGAGAGGTTCGGACAGCGGCGGCGGCTGCTTGGCCTTTCCATGAGCCCGCGGCGGACCCTCCCGCGACCCCTTTCGCTTTGCCTCTGCCTCTGCCTCTGCCTGGCCGCGGCCGCGGCTCTGGGAAGTGCGCAGTCCGGTAAGTTCGGGCTCCCCTCCTCACCTCACCCCTCCCACCCCGACCCTGCCACGTTAGGGTGTGACCCGAGCCCAGATCCCCTCCACGCCCCTTCGGCCTTCTCCGGGGACAGCCCCTGCCTCTGCCGAGAAGGGGAGCAGAAGGTTTGCGCCCCGCGCCTGCGATGAGGGGCCGAACGGAAGGAGGTCAGGGCTGGCTTCTCCCCCACCCGCCGACGGGAGGCGTCTGGCCGCCTCACTGACACCTTATCCCGTCCCGGGAGCAAGCCTGAAACCACGGGAGCCTCTCGCCAGGCGCGGGCCCCTGAGAGAGCGATCTGGCGTGGCAGCCCGCGGGAGCCAGGAGAGGGGGCCATCCCGAGCCCTCTGCTCCGTGCATCGGCCCGGCCAGGGTTGCCGCTCAGATAACGGGCCCGGGGCGTGGGAACTGGGGCTCCAGGCCTGAGCTTTTCGCCGTGCGGCTCGGTGGGGACTGGGGCTCAGGGCCGCGGGCGGGCGGCGGGGAGGGGCACACCCGGGGGCGCACCCGCCGCTTGCCCTCCCTGCGCGGCTGCCACGCTGCTGGGCCAGGCTCCCGCGGGCTCGCCTGGCATTCAGGCCAAAATCGAACAGAACCCTGAGTTTGCCAGGTACCAGTTTTGTTTTTGAATAGAAAAAAAACATCCAAGTCTGTTTTTGAAGTTTTACACTGGACTATTTCAAGTCTAACTATGTGAATGAAAAGTGCTGTTCCTGCCTTATTTGGCTTCAGGCTAATAGCTATCGGAAGTGGCAATTCTAAAGTCGTTACAGTAAGATGTTATAAGATAATCTTCTTGAATCACGTGGAAAATATTAGGGGGAATTTAATATCAGATTATTATTTTAAAAATCAATTATTTAAAAGTACAAATGTAGAGTTAAAGGTAAATGTGAAATTGCACGGACTTTTACATTTGTGATGTGTAGTCATCAAAGCTTCTTGCTTCTTAATTTTATCTGGAGTGGAAGAACATAAATTATAACTCCTTAGAGCTGAGACTACTTAGGAGATTTTAGTTTGCTTTTGTTTTTGCTATCAATAGATTAAATTGTCAAATAAGCTATGTCAAACTAGGACTCATAAATTATGACTGACTCTATGAAGCATAGATTATATTCAGTACTCTCTGGTTTATCTCTTCATATTTTCATTTGCAGTACTGGTGGCAAAATTGAGTTTCAAAGACAGTTTTGTCTATTAAAAATCTTCAGGGTTCATATAACTTATAAAATTGTCAGTTCAGATTAATGGCAGATATTTACAATATTTAACTTGATTAAATTTGTAATTTGTAAGTAGTAATTTGAGCAGTGATACCAGTTTCATGTTTGTTTCTGCATAGTATTATTTTTCAAAAAAACACTGCTTTTTATAGATTCATATTTTAGGTGTAACTTCAATAGCACTTCTTGGGAAATACAACAGGTTCTAATTTCACATTTTTATCAATAGATTTCTGAAAAATACTGTGCTGGATAGTGAAGAGTGGATTTTATTGCCAGGAAATATATGTATGCTTTATTTTTCCTTAGTGATGTATTGACTTACCTAATACTTGTGGTGAAATGGCCTTCAAAGACCAAAATCAACTGTAGTGGCCCCTTGCCAATAATTTTGAACACCAAGTTCATATTTGGACCATTGAAACATATATTCTTTTAATTTTAGTCCCAGTTGATATAATCAGTCTAATTTCTGATGACTTTTGTTAGTGCCCTATATGAATATCTGGAAATTTTTGTATTAAGATAAGTAGCTCTTTGCCATTTAGAATTTTGTCACAGTGCCTAAAATTCCTGTCTGCCAAGGTTGCAGCATACAATGTAATTTAGATTTTGAATCAACACATTGCTTGTTTTTAAAAGTGCTTGTTTCAATATTTTAACTAAGATGTTAATCTATTAAGTCAGAAATCCTTACTGTTTTACACAAGTCAAAAGAATATCCAAAGACTATCTCAACAGTAAGATTAATCAGTTTTTCTAATACATATGCCATTTATTAATTAAAAATAGATTTTAAGGCCACATGTGGTGGCTCATGCCTGAAATCTAGCACTTTGGGAGGCCAAGGCTGGAGGATCACTTGAACTGAGGAGTTCAAGTCAGCCTGGGCAACAAAGGGAGACCCTGTCTCTACAAAAATTAAAAAAAAATTAGCTGGGCGTAGTGAATCATGCCTGTGGTCTCAGCTACTTGGGAAGCTGAAGTGGGAGGATTGCTTGGGCCAGGGAGATTGAGGCTGTGCTAAGCCATGATCTCACCACCGCATTTTTGGTTCTGTCATAATCTGGTCACAATCTCTTTAATTTATCTGCACCTGTATAATTTATCATAGTTATGGATTTGGTTGATGAATTTGATTCCCATGTGTAGCTTCTTTCTTGGTAAAATTATTAAGTTGGACCATTTCCATGTCTCTTCTAATTCCAAGATCCTATAATACTGTTTTTGTTTATATAACTCTGCAGAGCTACCTACTACATGTGGTTCAAAATTCTGGTTGTCAGCCTGTGACTTGCTATACATGTCAAACTCATCTACCATAGCCAGATGTGATGAGTGTGGTCCAGCTTTGGAGAGTCCAGATCTGTCTCAGAATTGTCTTAATACCTGGAATGTGCACAAAGATATATACATACCTGGATGGATTCCATGTTAAGCTTCTATTACTTTGTCTTCCTCATCTAATAGCAGAAAGTGCTGATTATGTCATAGGGTAAATACCTAACTGCTTTTTGGAGATAGTTAAGCCCAGGCCTTAAGACAGTTTGATATTCAGTTTTGTTACTTAGGTCTGGGTTAGGGATACCACCAGAGAGCATCCAAACATTCCTGTGGTTGGAAAGGCTAGTTATCTGGGAGCATTCCAGATGAAATAGCCTATAATGGGTTGTCAACTTTTGATCTTACCTCAGAGAAGATTGAATTGGATCTACCTATCTGATTTAGCAGAATTAAATTGGATTTGGATAGGAGGGTAATCAGCTATTTAATTTGCCACTTGTTAGCATTTCTTATTGCTGTATCTTAAGGATTTACTTTGAATATTCTGTATTTTCTCTTTCCTGGGCATAATAGATTTCCCTTTTAAAATGCTCAGTGCAGTCCCTAATCCCTGTTCATGTATTTATTTGTAAAGTATGCTGAAGTCATATTTATGGCTTTAAGGGAAATACAAAGAAGGAAAGTATGGAAAAGATCAGTAATGCATCAAGCAATCTACTTTATGAGAAATTTTGGTTACTTCTTCATTTAAGCTTCTGTTGCAAGTAACAGAAATGAACTAGTTTTAGCAAAAAGGAAGAAAGGAATTTGTTGGAAAACCACTGGAAGTCAAATGTAGGCAGACCTTATTAGGGCCTGAGATCAGGGACTGGAAGACCTTGAACATTCCCTTTCTCTAGTCTTGGCCTTTGTTTCATTGTTCTTTCTTTGCTGACTTTTTTTTTTTCTTCTTCTTCATAGTTGGATGTGGCTACTCAGCAACTCCTGAGTACTTATGTGTCCCTACATAAGGAGAGGCTATATTATTGAGCTTGATTGTAAATTCCAGAGAGGTAGAACTTGATAGACACAGTTTAGGTCACATGGTTGACCTAGATTTTCCCTAAAGTCTCTTCTAATTCTAGAGTTATCTGGTGTACATAGTACAGCCATGTAGATGGCTTGATTTTGCATTTTTCCATTTTATATTATGAGTTCATAGTCCTTAAAATGTATACTTTCCTCTTGATTGTGGTGTGTGTAGAAGTGTGTGTCACCCTCAGTAGGATTCTAGGATGTTAGAGCAGTTACTACTGCTGCAGGAATGCTGAAGAGGAAGCCTATGGAGAATAACCGGGGTGTAGCACCACATTCCGGAATTGTGGTGCTTGAGATCCACCTGAATTGGAACATTTTCTCTGATAACAACTAATTCACTCTGCAGATAATCATCTGCTTATTTTCAAGAATTCACTGAATAAAATGCTTACCTTGAGTGGCTCTTTAGGATAAGTTTATTAAAACTATATAAGTGGTAGAGATATTTTGAAATAGTGATAGCTTAGGGAACGAGAATTCATCAGTTGTTTTCCTATTTCTCACAAGTAGCTAACATTTTCTGCTTCTACTTTTCCTTTACGCTGTTCTTACTGCCTGGACCTCTTCTCTATCAGAACTTAAGAAGTACTTAAGGCCTCTGTCAGATGGTAGTTTGCAAAGTCTTCCTCATATCACAGAATTTGTAATTTCCTTGTGCTTCTAAGTCATTTTGGACTGTGGTTGGAGTGCAACTTTTACAATATTGTCTTGTGTTGTAGTTAAGTCCATATATATTTATCTTCTTCACCAAACTATAAATTCTATTACATCAGTGAATCACCTAGAATGGTTTTTCTTTCTTTCTTTCTTTCTTTTTTTTCTGGAGGCAGGGCTTCACTCTGTCACCCAGACTGTAGTGCAGTGGCACACTCATGGCTCACTGTGGCATCGAACTCCCTGGACTCAGGTGATTCTCCCACCAGCCACTTCTGAGTAGCTGGGCCTACAGGCACCTGCCACTATGCCCAGCTAATTGTATTTTTTTGTAGAAATGGGGTTTCACCACTTTGGCCACACTGGTCTTAAACTTTTGACCTCAAGTGATCCCCAGCCTGAGCCTCCCAAAGTGCTAGCATTACAGGCATGAGCCGCTGCACCCAGCTAGAAGAATTCCGATGGGCTCTTAGCATCCATTGTTTCAGGTATAATAATTCTAATTTCTTCAAATACACTGATGCTTTTATGGTATCCTGTTTGCTGCTGTCTTCTTTTGATATTTGAGTTCAGTCACACTGCTCTTCTTTCTTAATACTTGTCTGTTTCCTAGATTTTATAGGCTTTTCCATGAACAACTCTAATTTCCTGTATGAAGATGGAATATATAAATGACAGGATGCTTTCCTGTAACTGAGATGGTGTGGGGAAAGAGAGGACAGCAACTCATATGGAAGGAAATCAGTTTTTGTTGAGCATACAAAATTTACCAGATCAGAGAGGACAGGTGTAGAAGAAAATGAGCATGGATAAAGAGGAATAGTGGGACAATAAAGTACAAAGATGGCAAATTAAGTGTTGCCTAGGACATGGAAGGCTTTTAATGCTGTTAGGGAATTTGGATTGGGTTAGTAAGTTATGAGACTGACGTTTTTGATCCTTGAAATGTCATAATCAGAGGTGAATGATGGGTTATGTAATCTAATAGTTTAGAGAATGAATTGAATTGGGAAATAAGTCATAAGACCATAAAGAAGTGTTTTAAAAGTTTCTCTTAAGGAATGAAGACCTAATGAGAGTAGCGGCACTGCAAGAGGAAAAGTGTTGCTAAAATACATTGGACAGAAATAAGCAATTGAATATTGGGAAAGAAAGGGATGAATAAAAGGTGACGTAAGACGTTAAGCCTGGGTGATGGAGAGAATGTGATCTCAGCAGGTTTGTGGGTGGAGGTAAAAATAAGTTTTGTTCTAGATCTCTTGCTTTTGAGGTGCTGGCAGGATATTCCTGTGGAGATGTGTAGTAGAATCTAAAGTGTGAAACTGGAACTTGGAGGGAGAGATCAGGGCTAGAAATAAAACATGTATGAGTAAGGAGAGTTAAAAATAAAGAGAAGAAGCAAGCATTTGTTAGCTGGAGTAAAAGGAAGGGTACAGGAAAAGCATCATAGAGGAGAGAATTTGATCTGACTTTAAAAGATGTCCAGTCAGTATATGGCATTCTGTTCATGAGCTTTCCTTGTTGAGGGGGCATCACATTTACTAACTTGAGAGATAATACATGGGAAACGCTGGACAAAGGATACTGTCTAGAATGACCTTTTCAAACTACAAAATTGTTTCTCCTCCTTCCTTGCTTAACCCTCCCTGAGTGGCTTCTTATCTTTCTTCAGATAAAGGACTAACTCTTAAATGTCTTCATCATCACCAGTTTGAAAACACATTCTGTCTCACACTCCTCCCTGTTCCTCCCTCTTCTTCCCCCAAGAATGGACAGAATGTGAAGAAGATATGATTTCCACCAGATGGATTACTCTTTATACTTTTTTGGGGTCCTTTATCATCACTTTTTATTGCCATGGTCGGGTTCTTATCCATAAAATAATTGTTGACAATTTCCTAATCTAAAACAAAAAAAATAATGATACATCACATATTTCCCTCCTTTTTACAGAATGCCTTGCTTTCCTTAACTCTTCAAGTGTTGACTGCAAGGTTCCTGTACACTTACTTGAGTTGGCCACTCTGGTCACTATACCCTAATCTCTGACACTTGACTGTGGTAGCCTGGAGCAGCATTGTTATCGGACATTTGTATGATTGAGTCACCCAGTTGTGTGCTGATTTGGAAACCTCAGGGCAATTCATTGATGCTTGGTTTCCTAAAGGAAAGTTGAGGGAATTTATTTTATTAGAGGGCTTTATTTACACAGATTAAAGAGATTTATAAAACGTGGAGATGAATATAGGTGAAATAGAGAAAGAACGCTGGTATCGGAGGTGTTTTTGGCTGGGTTTGGTGGCTCATGCCTATAATTCCAGTACTTTGGGAGGCTGAGGTGGGCGGATCACTTGAGTCCAGGAGTTTAAGAGCAGTCTGGGCAGCATAGCGAGACCTATCTCTACAAAAATTAGCTGGGCATTGTTGCATGCCTGTAGTCCCGGCTACTCAGAGACTGAGGTAAGAAGATTGCTTGAGCCCGGGAGGCAGAGGTTGCAGTGAGCCAGGATTGTGCCACTGCACTCCAGCCTGGGCAACAGAATGAGACCCTGTCTCAGAAAACAAAACAAAACAAAAAACCAAAAATGAAAAAAAAACAGGAAGTGTTTTCTCAGAGTCTAGCTTCCAGATGAATGATACATCCTGATTCTAGGTTTATAAAAATAGTATATTGTTCATAACATTTATCTACAGTGACACATTTACATATAGTATACAGTATTGAGTAATTTCCAACTCTTTAAATTAAAAATAATGGGGACCCTTCCATGTGCTAGTAATTGTGTTTTTAGTATCTGTTGATTGAGAAAATACGTAACAACAAAAGCTGCCATAAAATTTTGAAATAAGTTCTTATAAATACATAAACATTCTCATATATTTGGAAAGTATGCATGTGGAAACTATGACGTATAGAGTCTATGGACATCACTTGATTTCTTGCTTTGTGTATACTCTTAGGGAAGTTCTGGTCTTAACTTTGAGTAGCTCATTGTCCTCTTACTTTAGAATGTGAGGTATGGGGGAAACTTCTGTTTGAAAATTTAAGCCATAGCTGAAATTTTGGAATGACAGGAAAACTTCCCAGAATCCTCTTAACAATAGCATTTGTATATGTTATGCCAGACAACGTACTTTATACTCAGACCAGACTATTAAACCGTCTCAGGGATTAGAAAATACAATAAATAAATACTTTTTAAAAATTGTATTTTTAGATAAATGAGCATCATTTTTAGAACTATAGTGCTATTTTAAAGTGGAATTTAGTTGATTTGCATGTTAGTATACACCTACAGGTCTTCGTTACAGCCATGACATGTCTTCTGTTACTATAAATTACATAACAAATTCTTACGGTTTCTTGGGTCAGTTATTTTATTTAAAGACAAAAACATCTTTCAGTACATATGTAAGACTTAAGGCATTATTGAAAATGAGCTTGTGATACATGGTAGAATCTGTTTAAAAAAAAAAACCCTCAAGGCTAGGCACGGTAGTTCATGCCTGTAATCTCAGCACTTTGGGAGGCAAGGAAGGAGGATCACTTGAGGCCAGGAGTTTGAGACTAGCCTGAGCAACATAGCAAGATCTTGCTTCTACTAAAAATGAAAAAAATAAAAAAAGCAGAGTGTGGTGGCAGCACCTGTGGTCCCAGCTCCTCCGGAGGCTGAGGTGGGAAAATTGCTTGAGCCCAGGAGTTCAAGGTTTCAGTGAGCTTCTATTGCACCACGGTACTCCATTCTGGGTGACAGAGTGAGACCCTCTCTCTCAAAAACAAAACAAAAAATAAAAACCAAAACCAAAACCAAAAACCAAAAACAACTCGGGACAGTCCTTGTATAAATTAGAGAGTCCTAAATTTTATATTCGTTCTTTCATTTCTCTCTCTCTCTTTTTTTTTTTCTGTGTTTTTGTTTTTGAGACAGGGTCTCCCATTGCTGCCCAGGCTAGAGTGCAGTGGCAGGATCATAGCTCACTGCAGCCTTGACCTCCTGGGCTCAAGTGATCCTCCTACCTCAGCTTCCTGAGTAGCTGGGACTATAGGTTTGTGTCACCATGCCTGGCTAATTAAAAAAAAAAATTATGTAGAGATAGGGTCTCCCCCGCAATGTTGCCCAGGTAGTTCTTGAACTCCTGGGCTTAAGCAGTTCTCCCACCTTGGCCTCCCAAAGTGCTAGGATTATAGGCATGAGCCTTCATGCCCAGTACATTTCTTTTGTTTTTATTGTGTTTAATTGTCAGAGAACCTGAGTTTGGTTGGGATTGAGAGAGAACTATAGGGTCTATTATAGGCGAATACTTATTTTATCTTAGATTAGTGCTGTGTAGCTAAGGAAAGATAAGGCATATCTCCCTGTAATAGTCCAGATTAGATAGGGCAATGGGTGAGAAGCCACAAGTTGTTTTGCAACTCTGGTCTAACAGTAACTGAGAGCTAAAAGGAAAAAGTGCACTATAGTCCTCTTTGTTTCTGATTTTTTTTTTTTTTTTTTTGAAATGGAGTCTCACTCTGTCACCCAGGCTGGAGTGCAGTGGTGTGATCTTGGCTCACTGCAACCTCCACCTCCTGGGTTCAAGCATTTCTCTGCCTTAGCCTCCCAAGTAGTTAGGATTACAGGCGCTCCAGCCACCATGCCTGGCTAATTTTTGTATTTTAGTAGAGACGGGGTTTTAACATCTTGGCCAGGCTAGTCTTGAACTTCTGACCTTGTGATCTACCTGCTTCAGCCTCCCGAAGTGCTGGGTTTACAGGCCTGAGCCACTGCTCCTGACCTGTTTCTGATTTTGGTGAGTGCGAATATGCCTTCTAGTCAGATTGCCTTAGGGGGCCAGGGAAAGGAGGGTTGAGGGCAGAACATGTTACCTGTTTGCTGAGCAACTTGTAAAATTGTAGGTTCATTTGCACATTTGCATCCTTGTTTACAGTTAGTGCTGTAGGGGAGTCAGTGTAGTATTACGAAAAGAGCATTAGATAGTGAATTGGAAAACTAAACTTTTCTAGTCCTGTTCTTGCCTGAGTCATTTAAGCTTCTTATGCCTCAGTTTTCATATCTGCAGAATGAATTTATTGGACTGGGTAATACCTCATATTGCCTTTAAGATTCTATAATTTATGGATTGTCTTAAAGTTTCCAACTTTCCATAATTTTTAATGGAAAATATATTTAATACATTATACAAAATTATGTCTTCTTTTGTTATAGTTTGTTCAAGTTGGCAATCTTGTGCAACTCACTATGTTACACTGCATCTAAGATCTTATGTTCGAACTTCATAGCCTAGTGTGCCCAGTAATTTGATCTATTGGCAAAGTTACACAACCCTTTTAAAGATTTAGTGTTTAAAGGCTAGATTACAATGTCTGAGAAGCATCATATTAAACATCCCATCTGAAGAAGCATCATATTAAACATCCCATCTGAAGCTCCTTTCCAAAAGAAAAGGAGCTTTTCTGAACCCAGGGCTCCACATGGCAGGAGAGATTGAAGCCAGTTAGTTGGAGATGATGGTGGTAAACCACAGTGGCTCTAACTAGTTGGTATAATCCTTGGTTTGGTCTGAGAGGAAAGCCCAGTATTTGTATATGCCAGGTACCTCTGCGAGGCTTTGCTACATTGGTCAAGGGCTTCAGCAGCCTCACCATGGTGGCCCCAATGGTGCGGTTCTCTCTAGGGTGCCCATGCGAGTCAGCTGAACTGCTGGTACAACTCCAGTATGTACTGCCGTGAATGTCCTAGGAGCCGGGGCTTCCTTGGCTGTTCACCAGAGGATTCTTCTAGCAGCTCCTGAATCAGGGGCAAGGTAGGGGCCTCAGCTGGGAGGGCAATAGAGGACTGCCCTCCTTCTGCCATTTGGGACCTGTGTTCCATGAAAAGCACCAGTTCCCAAAGAAAGCACTAGAAATTATGTCTTTCTAAATTTACAGCTGAGAATTGCTTATTTATGCTTGACAGTAGATTTCAGATGAGAAAAGTCCTCATTTAGCAGGGTACATTACCGCTGGAATTTGCCTCTGACTACTCTATTAAATCTATTTAACTCTTAAGATTAGTTAATCTTAGTCTTAACATTAAAAAAAAACTTCACTGTGAGTTTTAAAGAAAAAAACTTAGCTAATGTGATGATTTAAAAAAGTATCTTCTCTTGCCTGTAAAATTTACTTATCTGTTTTGTCCTTTTTATTAGAGAATATTTTATATACAAAAAAGAATATATAGTGTCTATATAAGGTTTAAATACCATTTTTTAAAAAATCTGGGTACCCTCATCCAGCTGCAGAAATGGAATGTGAAAGATGCCTATGTGACACACATTTCCTCGACTCAGAAGTACCCACAGTCCTATATTTTGTGATTATCATTTAACACAGATAACTGATAAACTCTTGCTTTCTTGATAGTTTTGTCATAGATGTATCTCTCTATATTACATTGTTTAGTTTTGCATGTATTAGAACATTATATAAGTGTCATCAGCTGGGCATGGTGACTCACACCTGTAATCCCAGCACTTTGGGAGGTCGAGGTGGGCAGATCACCTGAGGTCAGGAATTTGAGGCTATCCTGGCCAATATGGCAAAAACTTGTCTCTACTAAAAATACAAAAAATTAGCTGGGCATGGCGGCGCATGCCTGTAATCCCAGCTACTCGGGAGGCTGAGGCAGGAGAATTGCCTGAACCCAGGAGGCGGAGGTTGCGGTGAGCCGAGATCGCGCCATTGCACTCCAGACTGGGTAACAAGAGTGAAACTCCGTCTCAAAAAAAAAAAAAAAAAAAAAAAAAAAATACAAAAGTTAGCTGGTGTGGTAGTGTGCACTTGTAGTCTCAGCTACTTGGGAGGCTGAGGCAGGAGAATTGCTTGAACCCGGGAGATGGAGGTTGCAGTGAGCCAAAATCATGCCATTGTACTCCAGCCTGGGTGACAGAGTGAGACTCTGCCTCAAAAAAAAAAAAAAAAAAAAAAAATCATCTGCTGTGTATCCTCTGTGACCTGCATTTTGTTTTCTTTTTAAATTGTATTTTAGGTTCAGGGGATACATGTGGAGGTTTGTTATGTGGGTAAAGTGCATGTCATGGGAGTTTGATGTACAGATGATTTTGTCACCCAGGTAAACAGTATAGCATGAACTTTCAATCCTCACTCCCCTTCCACCCTCAAATAGGCTCCAGTGTCGATTGTTCCCTTCTTTTTATCCATATACACTTGATGTTGAGCTCCCACTTAGAACATGTGGCATTTGGTTTTCTTTTCCTGCATCAGTTTGTTTAGGATTATGGCCTCCAGTTCCATGCATGTTGCTTCAAAGGCCATGATCACATTTTTTGTAGCTGTGTAGCATTCCATGATGTGTATGTACCATGTTTTCTTTATCCAGTATAAATTGCCTTTTCCCCCACAAAATTATATTTATGTTACCTATAGTGGTGTATATAACACGTCTTTCTAAAAGTTAGCATTTCTTTTATTATCCATATGTTTTTCTACTTTTTAATTTATTTATGCTCCTTGGACATTTATCTGTTAGGATTCTTGTGTTTTCCTAAGGAGTCAAATTTGTATTTTCTCCTATTGCTTTCAAGCTTCATTATCTATATATCTAACAATAATAGTGATGATAATAGTAATAATAATAGCAAATACTTACATATAGATATGTGCTATGTGTCAGGCATTGTTCTAAATATTTATTTACTTATTTCAGTTTTATCAAGGAGGTACAATATCATTATGACAAATCATATATTAAGATTAAGGACTGAGACAAGAGGTGTTCAGTAATTTGTATGACTGTGATTTAATCTGGCAGTCTGGCTCCGGAGTCCATGTTTGTAATCATTACACTACTTTGACTGCTATGTAGTCTTTTCTTTTAATTATGCTTTTTCCCATTTGGCTTTTTAAGATATTTAAACATTTCTATGACATTCAAAGAGAATGGCCCTAGTGTGATGTTCAAATGGGTTCTGCTATACAACACTAGTTGCTCAAAGCCATGACGCAATTTAATTTTCCATGATTTTGTTATATGAGTCTTTTAAAAACTATCTGGGGTTCACTATTGCTTTTCTTTTTCCTAACTGGTGGGAAAAGTATGCCTTATTTATTATCCTTCTAAAATATTCCAGTTTTTTAGCTTCGGTCTGTGGTTTGGAATGGATTCCATTGATTTTTTTATGTTAGTTTGGACTAGTTTCTTTATATTTGGACAATGCCTTCCTCTTTTGAAAAATATTTATATGACCTTAGATGAATCACTTAATCATCCTGAGCTTTGAATTTTTCAAGTAAGTTCTATCTGTTAAATAATGAAAATTTTAAAATCAGACATATATAATTGCTAATCAGAACTCCTTTTCAGTATGAACTAACCAAGAGAGATCATGAAGGGAAATAATTAAATAAAAGAAACCTTTTGATAGTGATTGGAAACTACCAGTTTTACCCGAACCCCTCAAATTACAGAAGAAGAAACATTGGCAGAGATGTACCACAACTTTCTTTTACAGCTTTAATTTTTTCCTAAGGTAGCTAATTATTTTTTTCCCTAAATTCTGTGGCTTTTTTTTCTGAGACAGAGTCTCACTCTGTCACCCAGGCTGGAGTGCAATGTCATGATCTTGGCTCACTGCAACCTCCGCCTCCCATATTCAGTGATTCTCCTACCTCAGCCTTCTGAGTAGCTGGAATTACAGGTGACTGCCACCACAACTGGCTAATTTTTATATTTTTAGAAGAGATGGGGTTTCTCTATGTTGGCCAGATGGTCTTGAACTCCTGATCTCAGGTGATCTACTCGCCTTGGCCTCCCAAAGTGACCACATCAGCCTCTGTGACTTTTCAATGTCTTAGTTTTTCCATGCTCTTGGGTAATTTCCCAATATCCCTTATTTAAACATGTTTAAACTTCTCTCATCTTAAAAAAACAAACAAAAACCTGCCTGCACCCCACGATCAATCTATTTCACAAGTTGCTTACATCCTTGCTGTCTCTGTTTATGTGCCATTCATCCAAAAATATGTGCCCTCTTACATGTCAGGCACTAACTTGTCTAGTCCGAGGTTACAGTATGGACCAGAGAAGCACAGGACCTCATTCTCAGGTCTTTTCTTCTCAGTTTGGAACCAGTATGGCATGTTGTAGAAAGAGTAAGTAGACTATTTTGTGGCAGAAGCAAGAGAGAACAGGGTTAGAGTTTAGGGCAAAGAGGAGGACCAGATTATATGGGGCTTTTAGATCATTATGAGGAGTTTAGATAGTGTTCTGTGTGATGGACGTAATTAGAGGATTTTAGGTAGGCAGTGGCAAGATCTGATCTGTATTTTAAAATTATCAGTCTGGCCGATGTGTGTCAATTGTAGGGTCCAAGAGTGGAGGTGGTAAACCATTCAGGGCTACTTCAGTGGTTCAGATAGGAATTGATAATGCTTTGGACCACAGTGGTGGTGACAGAACTTAGATCTTGCTGATTTGATATAGAGTCTAAGGAAAAGAGAAGACTCATCTATACTATTCCACTGAAACAGTTTTGGTTGAAGCCATTAATGGTGTTCATATCATTGAACCCAGTGAGCTCAATTTGATGCCTGTCTTCCTGACTTCGGAGTATTTGATACACTGACCACTCACTCCTTCTAGAAGTTGTCTTTTCTCTTGATTTCTAACTGTTATTCTTAGATATATGATTTTAGGCAAATTCGTTATCTGTGCCTCAGTTTTGTCACTTATAGAATGGAGATAATATTGTATCTACCACTTAGGTTATTGTAATGATTAAATGGGAGGATATATGTGAATTACTTAGCACAGTAATTCACAGGGTTAATTCCCAGTAAGTGTTAACTATCATCATCATCATCAAGTTATTGTCATCATTGTCATTCTGGGACAACACTTTCCTTGACCTCTCCTTTCTCTGGCCTCTGCTCCTTCTTGATCTTCTTTGCTAATTCTTTCTCCTTCTACTCACTTCTGAATGTTGAAGTTCCTTAGGGCTCTGACATTTACTTTTCTCATTTAGTACACTTTCTTAGACAATCTTATTTATTCCATGGCTTTAGTTCTGTCTGTATCTAGTCAACTCTCCCCATCTACCCCTCAGCCTAGTTCTCATTCCTGAGACACAGTCCATATATTCATTTGCCTCTATATCATCTCCATTTAAATGGCTATGTCTTAGATACCTTAAATATATCACAAGCTGAACATTTTTTGCCTGAACTTAAGCCTCCCCACCTTGTTCCCTAGCTAAGTAAAAAGTACTTCTATTTGCCAAGTTGCTTGAGCCAGAATTGGAGTCCTCTTAAATTTTTTTTATTGATCTCATGTCCTGTGTCATTTCTAGATTTCTGCAATGGCCTCCTAAAGTGTCTTACCACCTTTGTTCTTACGCCACTCCCATCCATTTTTCCACTTTTCAGTCATGGTTACTTTTTTAGTTTGTAGATCTGATTATGTTATTCTCCTTCACTTACTTCCCTTTCTTTTTAGGATGAAGTTCCAAATTCTTATACTGGCTTCCAAGGTTTGCACCTGTCAGCCTCATCATTTCCCCCTCTGCTCCCACTGACACCTTCCACCACACTGTTCTTTCCCAGTCATCAATGAGCTACACTCTTATCTCAGGGCTACTGCTCATCTTTTCTTCTGTCCAGAATACTTCTTTCTTTATTCTTAATCTGGGCAACAGTCTGAGCCTTTACTCTTAGTTTAAATGTTACTTCCTCTAGGAAGGCTTTCTCATGCCCTGCAAACTAGATTACATCCCTCTGTTGTATAGGATCTTCTCGACTCTGCCTCTGTGTGATCCTTATAATGTCTTTTGCTTCACTAATATGTAAGCTTCATGATGGCGGGGACCATGGCATCTTGGATCTCGCTTTGTCCCCAGCATCTATTTGTTAAATAGAATGAGGAATAAATGCAGCATGGGTGTGCCCAGTTTGGGGAATGAGAGGCCTTCTAACTGGGTTGGTGTGTGTTTGTCTTAATCTTTCAATGTGACAAAAGAGGGGAACAGGAAAGTTTCACTTTTCTTTAGGTTTACTTTCAGAGTCCTGCAGCTTTCAGATAGAGGCGAAGAAAGCAGCATCAGACTGAAGGCCAGGCTCTAATGAGGAGGCGTTGTTCTGGGGTTGAAGTTTCTTTTTTCTGATTGGAGTGTACCCAGGATATCTAGACGATGCCCCCAGTATTTCTCAGGTTGGCTGTCTTTTTCAAGAGGTGGCATGGCAGTGCTTCCCAAATCCTTTGAAATCCAGGCATGAGCATTGCCACAGAACCCTTGTTTCATGTGGCTTCCAATGTCAGAGGTGCTTGTTAGTGCTTCCTGTTGGATTCAGATAGACCCTGTGATAGTTATTAAGCTCTCCATATCTCATGGCCTACCTATTCTCTGGCCTTTCCTCCTATTTAGAATCCCACTGGGAATCTGCTGAATCTCACTGACTTGCAGTAATAATATTTGTGCATGAGATGTGTTAGGAGTTGGCCTTTTTTTCAATATATTTTCTCTGCACAATAGCAGCAGTTTTTCAAAGTGGGTTTATGCTTTTTTAGTTTCTAGTGCTGTTGTAGGTTTTCCCTTATTTTTATACTCATCATTTTGATGGGAACTGATAGGAATCTGATTGAGGAAGAGCATGAATGAGCTCTCTTTTGAAAGGTATTTATTTGTATTGCCACCTTTGTCTTTGTGCGTGTGTGCACATTCATGTGCAAGCAATTTGTTTTTCTCTTTGCTTTTTAAAAAAATCCTTCTAGGTCATTTCTTTGTTTCATAACTTTATATGAGAGACATTATTTTTAATAGGCACATTTAAATCATTTATATTTTATGTTATGGACATATCTGATGGCACCCTTTGTACTATAGTTTTATGCTCTTTTAGTGATTTACCCACCTTGGTTTTCAATCTTTTGGCATGTGGTTTCTGTGGGGTTTTTTGTTTTGTTTTGTGACAAGGTCTCTGTTGCCCAAGCAGGGATGCAGTGGTGCGATCACAGCTCCCTGTAGCCTCGAACTCCTGGACTCAAATGATCCTCCAACCTCAGCCTCCCAAGTATTAAATAGCTGGAACTATAGGCATGCCTACCACACCTGACTACTTAAAAAAAAAAAAAATTATATAAGGAAGGTATGCACTATGTTGTCCAGGCTGGTCTTGCACTCCTGGGCTTAAGTGATCCTCCTGCCTCAGCTGCCAAAGTGCTGGGATTATAGGTGTGAGCCACTGTGCCTGATCTTCTATGTTTTATTCACTTTTATCTTTCATAGGGATTATTTTTGGTTCTATGACCTTGAAAAAGTGTCTAAAAACATCATTGAGCTTTACCTAATTATTAAATTGAAAAAATAAATAATGTAGTAGCATTTGACTCTTTTCTATAGGAGAAATTTAGGATTCTTGTCTTTTTCTCTGCCTTGCCCTTGTTAGCTAGAGTGGGGCCTGTAGATCCACGTGACTGTTGTTGAATAGTTCTTATTTTATAGATCATTCTATACTATTTTTGTATTATATGTTCTTCCTTTTAAGGATTATTTTTATCTTTTTCATTAAATCATACATTTACTGCATTCAGTGACTACCACCACAACTTTTATATGTTAATTTAACTATCCTTAAGGATATTTGAGTCATACATCATTTGGCTAGAGTATATTTTTGATGTCTCTCTTCTTTTTGATAGGGAAAGATATATGCCTGTTTATTTCCTGAGCCCGTTTGTTATCTGAGGAAATTAAAGACTATTATATAACATGTTAACTCTCCCTTGCAAAACAACATTTAATTGATAAGAGGATTCCAAAGACGCATAATTGGGAAGCCGGAAAATTCCATTTAGAATAACCTAAAGCAAAGAGCATTTTAATTATGGAATATAAAAAGTTGCTAGCATTCTTTTTTTTTCTTTTAAGTTGCTAGCATTCTATACAGAATAACAACCTAAGAACAAAGGAATTTACTACAAATTCAGGTGACAAATTATATTAGACGCAAGGTTATTGCTAGGAATTCAAGGCCTGTAATGTCCTAGATAATTCATTGGGTCATAATGCAAAATTAGTTATAAGCCCTAGAACAGATTTGTTTTTGAATGAGAGTGAGCGATATTGTCAGTTTTAGTTGAATTGCAACAAATGTTTTATAATTTCTGTTGTGTTATTCACATTGGAGTTGACCAACAGTTAATTTTGTCAAATACTTATTTTATTAGTGTATTTGCTTCATACATACACAATGTTAGATCACCCTACATGATTCACCGAAATCGTTGGTCACAAGATTTGAAATTTCTTTTGTCAAATGTAATGATTTCTCTGACAGTTGCTAAAACATAATTGCTGAAATGGAAAAAGTAATCTTAGTTAAGTTGTGTGTTAGACAATCACCTCATCCTTTCCCTGTGCAAAACTAAATTAATTAAACCCTCTAACACTCATATGCATGCGTGCACCACAGCCATACATACATTCTCTCTTTCTTCCATACATACATTCTCTCTCTCTTTTAAACCTCCTGACTTTTTAATCTTTGTAAGGGAAGTAAAACTCACTGAGCATGATGCTAGATGCTTTCAAAAACGTTCTCTCATTTCTTCCAAAACTTAATGAAGTATACGTTATGATCATACAGGTAAGGAAACTGAGGGTCTGTGGAGATCTGCAGGAAGCTGAGGATCTTAGAGAGTAACTAAATTGCTTAAAATATATCAGCTGGTTAAGTGATAGAGTCAGGATTTGAACCCAGTTTGGACTTTTTCCTGTATACTGCACTGCCTAGGCAGCAATACAGGACCCTAGTCCCAAAGAACTAGGACACTATGCGCAAAGATGGGGGAAAACAGGAAGTGCCATTTGTTCAGTGATAGTAAAACATTTATTGAGCCTTTATTTTCCAGAAGTGAAAGACCACTGACTACTCTCAAGGAGTTTATAAGAGAAACAGATTTATGAACCTAAACTTCAAACTGCAGTAATAGAGATCCTGAAGTAGGAAGTAGTGTGGATGAAGAACTGATCTATTTTCTAATGGAAGTGATAGGGAGAAGAAAGTGGGGGACAACTGTGAAAGAAATTGTATCTAAATCTATCCTAAATATAAATGATTTGTGAATAATATCCTGCCCAGAAGAGATGATACCTAAACTGTGTTTGAAAGTTAAAAAATAATGGAATACTATGCAGCCATAAAAAGGAACAAGATCATGTCCTTTGCAGGGATATAAATGGAGCTGGAAGCCATTATCCTCAGCAAACTAATGCAGGAACAGAAAACCAAACACCGCATATCCTCACTTGTAAGTGGGAGCTGAACAATGAGAACACATGGACACAGGGAGGGGAGAAACACACACTGGGGCCTGTTGGAGGGTGGGGTGGGGGAGGGAGGGTGTTAGGAAAAATAGCTTATGCATTCTGGGCTTAATACCTAGACGATGGGTTGATAGGTGCAACAAACCACCATGGCATGCATTTACCTGTGTAATAAACCTGTACATCCTGCACATGTTCCCTGGAATTTACATTAAAAATAAAAATAAAAATAAAGAGTCCATTATGCACATGAGATGGAGGATATGGTATGGTGAGGATAGCCAAGGCCTATGGGAAACTATAAATGGTTGGCTATCATCAGAATGTTATATTTATTTAACAAATACTAAATGCCTGCTAAGGGTTAGGCATCATGTGATGTAGTAAAAATAAAATAAGGGACAAGAAAGTTCATGAAGCATATAGTGTACCAGAGAGTGTTGGTTGAAGTTCTATACATAGGAAAAGAAAGAAACCTGATAAGTCTTGAATACCAGGAATGCATTGGTTGGATGTCTTTCCCCCGTGGGTTCTAATGAGCCATAGAAGCATGTCATGCAGGTTTATGGCATGGTCAGAGCTAGCACACAGCACTTTTGCAGCAGTGTGGAGGGTGAATGTGAGGGGAATTAGATTGGAGGCAGGAAGACCAATAAGAAGCCATTACTGATTATAGATGGGCGATGAAAGGGATGTATTTGAGCAGTATCTTGGAAATAAAATTGACAGCACATAGTATCGTTTGGATATGAATGGTTATGGTAGAAAGGAATTGAGGGTGACTCCCAGGTCTGTGGTTTTAGTGCCTGGATAGATGGGTCTACTGTTGTTGATTTTTTTATTTTTTTGAGTCAAGGCCTCACTCTGTCATGCAGGCTGGAGTGCAGTGGCCCAATCTTGGTTCACTGCAGCCTTGATCTCCTGGGTTCAAGGGATCCTCCCGCCTCTGCCATCCAGGTAGCTGAGACCACAGGTGTGCATCACCACGCCTGGCTAATTTTTGTATTTTTGGTAGAAACATGGATTCACCATGTTTGCCAGGCTGGTCTCAAACCCCTGAGCTCAAGTGAGCCTCCTGTCTTGGTCTCTCAAAGTGCTGGGATTATAGGCATGAGCATGGAATTATAGGCACACCATGCTGATGGGACTACTTTCTAACAAGGAAATGCAGAAAGAATAATAAATTAGTGAAGAAAGAAAGTAAGAAATGAATTGAGTTTTGGATACGATAAGCAGTTTGAAGAGGATATGGAATGCTCAGATTCTTTTAAAAACATCTTTTAATCACCTAAAATTCATGAAGAAAACTACTGTAGGACAAAGTAGAAATTTTGCAAAATATTTTCTCTTTTTTTAAAATTATACTTTAAGTTCTGGGGTACATGTGCAGAATGTGCAGCCTTGTTACATAAGTATACACATGCCATGGTGGTTTGCTGCATCCATCCCCCCATTATCTACATTAGGTATCTCTCCCTCCCCTATCCCCCCACCCCCGACAGGCTCCGGTGCGTGATATTCCCCTCTGTGTGAAATATTTTATTACTTTTACTTTTATGATCTCATTCAGGACTTATCCTCTTTCCTAAGCCCGACATCATGTCAAAGGGTAGTTGATAGAAGTGATTAAATATACTTTTTAGTGGAATATAGGAGTCCATTTTCATAAAACTTCTCTTTTATCTGCCGTATCAGATGCAAGCCATCATTATAATTTTATTTAATAATTTTCTATTTTCTGCAACAGTATGTAAACTTATGGGGAGGGATGCCAAAATTCAGATACAAGAGCATTTACTTACTAGTAGTTTCCAATGCTAAAACTTTTTTTTTTTTTGAGACGGAGTTTCGCTCTTGTTACCCAGGCTGGAGTGCAATGGCGCGATCTTGGCTCACCGCAACCTCCGCCTCCTGGGTTCAGGCAATTCTCCTGCCTCAGCCTCCTGAGTAGCTGGGATTATAGGCACACGCCACCGTGCCCAGCTAATTTTCTGTATTTTTAGTAGAGACGGGGTTTCACCATGTTGACCAGGATGGTCTCGATCTCTTGACCTCGTGATCCACCCGCCTCGGCCTTCCAAAGTGCTGGGATTACAGGCGTGAGCCACCGCGCCCGGCCTGCTAAAACTTTTTACTCCATGAATGGGTGGCAAAGTTCTGACTTAAAATATACGAAATATGATTTGACGCTATATATTTTTTAGTGATAGATATAGGTACTGTAGTTTATAGTCCTAGGCATAGGATTTAGTCAGCTTGCATTAGCAGGTTTTTTCTTTAGATAAAATGGTCCATTGAGGCACTGGATCTTTTTTTCATGTATAAGCTTTATTTTTATTAAAAAACCCTGCACATGGCTCTTGGTACAGGGGAAGTAAGGTGAAAAAACTGCCTACAACTCTACCTCTTTCTATTTCTGTCTCACTTCTCTGAAGTCATGTTTTAAAATCATTATTATAGTACTTATTTTCATAATTTTGGTTAATATAGTGCTATTTATTGATGCATCAGTTTCAGATAATAATCAGTTACAAAATGTAAGTATTTATCGGCTATCTCTTCACCTTGCTGTCTACAATTGTTAGACTTTTGACAGACTATAGGCTAAGTGGCTCTGACAAAGAGATACAAGTGGAGTGACTTACAGAAAGTAGAAGTTTCCCTTTCACATAGTGGTCCAAGGTTGGGCTGGTGAATAGCTTTGCTTCATGACCTGTTAGGTTTGTCTTCCTCATCAAGTGCCTTCCTTCTCATGGTTCAAGTGTGCTGATATAGTTGTTGCCATTTTCTAGGAGGGAAGAGGAAATGCAAAGCAAGTAACTTTGTCTTTAAAGGAGGTGACCTAAAAGATCATACATGATACTGAGTTACATTCCATTTTCCAAAACTTAGTATCATGTTAACATCTAGCTGCAAGGGAAGCTGAGAAATGAGACTGTATGTTCAGCTAAAATTTCAGGGGGTTCCATTACTAATATAAAGAAGGTACCATGGATTCTAGGCATCATTTAGCATTTTCCAGTCTAGTTGGTGTCTCCTAAACTCTCTACTTCATAAGCAGAGGACACTGATACTCTGAATCTTTCCTTTCCTTTCTTTCCAGCCTTCTTTACATTTTGTTGCTATATACTTTTTGTTTCATAATGTGAAGCTGCTAATGTTCACAGTCTGTTCTGAAGTCACAGCCAGATATTTGTCCATAGGTTACCTCTAAAAGCTTATATTGTTATGACTGTGTACACATTGATTACTTCCAGGTCACAATGTTAGCTATAACATAGTTCCTTCTCTTTAGTTCCAGGGTCATGATCTCAGCTGTTGGAAGGAACAGACATTTTTCTAGAATCATGGCAAATGGATTGATTTTCCTTGTATTTGTTGATTGATTTAAAATCAAACGTTGTATCTGTAAGGTCTGGATTTAGGTATTGACTTGTTAGATCACTAAGAAAGCTGCAGTGAATGTGCTTAGTGTCCGGGAAGCTTCCAGTGGCTTCAGGAAATAAGATCTTCACATAGTCATTTTATTGTGACCAGAAGCTACTCAGTCAGTTTTGCAGCTGAGGAAAGTCTTTAGTTTTTGATATTGAGACAGTTTGTGAGCTCTGAGTGATCAAAGTAAAGTAGCTGTCTCCTGGCCTTTAATGTTTGAATATGAGAGGGCAGCTGTATCTTCTGACTAAATTAAGAATCTCTTTGGGATATTTAGGGATAGAAGGGATGACTAATGAGAGAGAAACTGTGGAATTTTGGAAATGGTCTCACTGTCCTTGGCATTAGACTTCTCATCCTTCTGGACTCTGTTGTTTTCTAAAACAAGGACATCAGTCTAGGGGCACAAGGGCCCCTGCCCTTGAGGAGTTTGTAATGTAGTAGAAGAGATTAAAATAAACTTTAGTTCAAATTCTGGCTCCATAATTTACTGGCCATATAACCTCAAGCAGGTAATTCTCTAAACTTTGGTTTCTGTTGGAACAAATAGCCCCCAAATCCCAATGGCTTAGAATGCTGAAGGTTTAGTTCTTGTTTGTACTGTGTGTTCACTGTGGGCCAGATGGGAGCTCTACTCCGTATCTCCTTATCCCAGGATCTTGATTAAAGGAGCAGCCACCATCTAATAATAGAATATTGCTGGTCCCTGCTGCAGAGGGAAAGAAAGCTCTGGAGGGTCTTACACCAACAATTAAGTGCTCTGGCTTAGAAGTAATACCCATCATCATTTCTACTCACAATGTATTGCCCAGAGCTGGCTGCATGTTCCCACCCACCACAAGGGGGCCAAAAAGTGCATTTCTACCATGTGCCTGGAAGGTGGAGAGCCAGAAATACTGTGTACAGGGTAGTGATGCCTACTACATATAGGAATACCTATCTCAGGGTCGATGTGGGGATTAAATGAGGTTGCACACATACACACATACAGAAAGACACACACAGATACACATACACACAGTACAGGTGCTCAAAAATGATTATCATTAATCTCATCAAAGATGTATACATGCAAATATTAAATAACAGCATACAGGGGGACTAAAGGCTTTATTATAAGTTTGTAAGACTTTATCATAACATGTACGAAAATGCAAGTTGATGTAATTACTATCTGGTAGATGTTAGCAGATAAAGCATTAGAGCTTGGTTCAAAGTTGGTGCTAGACCTTTGTATTCATCTATCAAGAAGTGATGGTTGAAGTTGTAAGAATATGTAAAATTTACGTGGAAATTTTGGAAAACTTGCATCTCCAACTGTGTACTTGACAGCTTCTCAATATTTAAAAACTTTTCTGATGAAATCAGTGATGATATTAATGAGTATGTTTTTTGATATCATGTAATGAAATGTTTCAACATATGAAAGATCTGTATCACTCAGTGAACCAATATTTTCCAAATGAACAGTGCAGGATGTTACAAAATCATGCAAGGTTAGAAGGTCCATTCAAAATGCAAGACAGACCAATGGGTTTTAATGTAACAGTATGAGGTTCATTGTTACGGTTTCAGACTACCATTTGTTGATCTTTGGTGTGATAACAAAGAATAAAACATACAATTATCTGAAAACATTATTAAAATATTCCTCCCCTTTCCAACTACTTATTTGTGTGATGAGTCCAGATTTTTGTCATGTATGTACTTCTGCCAAAACAACACATCACAACACATGATTGCAGAAGCAGAGAGGAGAATTCAGTTGTTTTCTGTTAAGTTAGATATTCTAAAGAGATTTGCAAAAATATAAAACTTTTTATTATACATATATTTTTATTTTGGGTAATACAGTTAATTTTTACTATAGATGCCATTTTTATAAATTAAGTTTTCAGGTTAAAATAATGTTTTACTATTTTAAGAATAGTCACTTTGTAAATTATTTTTTATTATTTTTAATGGAGTAAGCAAATATTTTAAAAATTTCTTAGTTGTAATTTTTAATAAGTAAATATTGATATTTATAATGATGTAAACGAAAGGTATTTGGAGTCCTTGATAAATTTGGGGAGTGTTGGGAATCCTGAGATCAAAAAGTTTGAGAATGGGTAACCCTAGAGATATAGAAATGAAAGAATAGAAATAAAAAGTCTTCATACAGCTTCTCTTTGGTTCTCCAAACTCCTATATATCCCTGCCACTCTCTTTTCTAAAGTTGGAAGCAATTATCTTTCCTCTAAAATTCCCTAACACTTGCTTTCTACCTCTGTTAACTCATTTAGCTTATGTCTCATGTTCCCACTTAAGGTAATATGTTTTTTTGTTTTTTTTTTTGAGACGGAGTTTCGCTCGTTACCCAGGCTGGAGTGCAATGGCGCGATCTCGGCTCACCGCAACCTCCGCCTCCTGGGTTCAGGCAATTCTCCTGCCTCAGCCTCCTGAGTAGCTGGGATTACAGGCACGCGCCACCATGCCCAGCTAATTTTTTGTATTAGTAGAGACGGGGTTTCACCATGTTGACCAGGATGGTCTCGATCTCTTGACCTCGTGATCCACCCGCCTCGGCCTCCCAAAGTGCTGGGATTACAGGCTTGAGCCACCGCGCCCGGCCGGTAATATGTTTTTTAACAGCACAGACTGTATTTTACATCTTTGCATGTTCATCGGCACCTGATACATTGTTTTCCATGTAGTAGCAATTTATATAGGTGAATTGAGTAACTTAAAAAAAATTTATCTCTTAAAATCACTTCAAAGATCAACTAAGCATTCTGAATAGCCAGGATTCTGTTTCTTAAATTCAATCACAAAAGGATCTCTGTTTAACAAAAGGAATGCCAAATCCTAGCCAATGAGCTATGGATTTCAAGCAGTAGTTAAATGGTTGATCAATTCACTCAACAAACACCGTTTGAGCATAAACTGCTAGGCACTGTGCTGATAAAAACAAAGATTTTTTTATAGAACTTTATAGTAGACACTTAGATTAGTGGTTCCCATGATGAAGTTTTTTCTGTTCATAATACCATGAAAAAGAGCAACAATAGAACTTTTCCCCACAAAACTAAATATATTTTACTTAAAATAATGTTTTTTTTTGAATCTTGAGATCGCTTTCTAGTTCTTGGTGTCCACGTAATCTGTCTTTTCTGCTATTATGGTGAGATTAGGGTTTTGAGACTTTTTTTGGTTGTTATTTAACAAAACTCAAAACTCTTGGCTCCTATAGTTCTGGGTGTGGTGGAAGGGAGCATTTTACTAGCTTGTGAAAACCACTGATGTAGATACTCCTTTGGCATTTATTGGAAAGGGATTTGACCTTTATGTTTGACACTTTAAAACCCCTAGTACAATCAGCTAATTTATTCTGGAGCTAATTATCAACTTTGTGAGTTCTCTAGATTCCTTTTAATACTATCTTTCTTTGGAAGATTATTGTTCAACTACAGGGAAGAAAGTAAAAGGGAAAAAAGATAAACCTAAGACAAAACCCTAGCAGACTAACTTTAATCAAATTTTTGGAAGTTAGAATTCATGGAGGAGATGAAGTAGAAGAGATTTTTGACCAAAATAGGGCATTTGAATTTTTTTTGGATTTCAAGTCAGGTTATATTTTCAACTTTCCACCTCTTCATAGGAACTAGTAATTGTATAACTAATAGATTTTAATTAAAATTATTACCTTTAAGCACTATTCGCAGTTGAAATGGCAGAAATAGCAGCATTGGAAATGATGATCCTGAACAACCAATTCCATATAGTCAGTCTTTTTCATAGTATTTCACTGGATAAGTGAATGACTATTATGTGCCAGGTACTGGGATACAGGGATGAAAGGCACTGTCACTGTCCTTAAGGGGTTTATAATCTAGAAGAGGGAGATATCTAAGCAGATCAGTGCCCTGAAAATTGTTACAGGGGATGTGATAGTATATTTGGTGCTATACTGTGGACTAGAATTGGAGGCGTTAGGAATGGTGGGGGTCGAGACTTGTGGCAAAGATAGTAGGGATCTGGAATGAAGATATGGAGGTGGAAATAGGAAACAGCTGACCTATCAGGAAAATTACCACCATGTTGGTATGGCAGGAATGTGGGATGTGGTGGGTTGTGGAGGTGTGGCAAGAGAAAAGGCTGAAGAGTTTGGCAGCAGCTGAATGCAGAACTTTAGATACTTTAGGTGCTTTGTTTAGGAATTTGGGCTTTCTCAGAAGAATTTACCAGAATGCCACTCCTTCTCCTGGGGTTTGGGTGATAGGAGAGAAAGGGGTTTTCTATGATCAAAAATATTTCAGAGGCACCAACTGAGACAAAGTTAAGCAGGTATATTTGCTGAAGACTTCTCAGACCCTTTATATTGGTTAGAATTTCCATGACTATTTGATCACTTAACTTGTTTGAAGGGCTATCTTGTGTTTCTCAGAACATGGTTTAGAGAACCCTGTGATATACAATGGGGAATCATCAAAATGTTTTAAGCAGGAAATTATGGACAATTATGGAATCTAATTCTGCTCTTAACACATGATGTGATACTGCTCATTAGGTATGGTTCAGTATTTTAAATATCCACTATTTTCAAAATTATCTACCAGAGATTTTGGGAGATTAGGAAGATTCATGAGACATCTTGTCTGGCTTTTTAAAAAATAACATGTTGATTAGGCCGGGTGTGGTGGCTTATGCCTGTAATCCCAGCACTTTGGGAGGCCAAGGCAGGTGGATTATCTGTAAATGTTATTCATCCATGTAGTTAATTGAATAAAAGGCAATGCAAAAGTGAAGAAGTTGAGAATAAACTTGGAGAATTATGGATTTTCTGGTGATCCTTGCTCAAAGCTGATTTCTACAGGGTGTTTAATGCTAAGCTTTTGCCTCTTTTTGGACTAGGATTGTTTCTGGCAATGGTCTTCACTCAGGCAGTTCAGGGAGTACAAATGGAAGAAAGCTAACAAATTGAAACTTGAATTTAGGGGGTCTGGGAGTGGAAGTAGCTGTTTGTTTGGTCCTCAAAATTACCATATTATCAACATACTGAAGTTTTGGTAGATTAACGTAGAGTTAGCTTTACAGATTCTGAAGGTATATCCAAGGAATTTAGAGAAAAAATTTGAAGGTGAATTCTTCTTGAATTAAGTTTCCTTATTACATGTTTATTACACTACCTAGTAGGGAAAGATAGAATCAGAATATCTAGAGTTGGTTGGTGCATCCTGAGGCTTTTTATTGCCAGTTGTATAGTGGTCAGGAGCACTGGCATTGGAGCTAAATGGCCTGAGTTCACAGGTATAAATTAGATTACCCAATTATTTAAAGTTCCTGTCCCTTACTAACTATAAGGGACAGTTAGTTGTAAGTTGAAGTTGCATATGGTGGAACTAGAAAGATCAAATCTAGAAATCTGAGAATGTCTCAGGCTTTTCACCTCCTTAACTCCCTGTTTTTTCCTCTCAGTGTCAAGGGAGAGAATCTCTAAGTAACCTTTTTTTTTTTTTTGAGACGGAGTCTTGCTCTGTTGCCCAGGCTGGAGTGCGGTGGCACAATCTCAGCTCACTGCAACATCTGCCTCCCAGGTTCAAGTGATTCTCCTGCCTCAGCCTCTCGAGTAGCTGGGATTATAGGTGCCCGCCACCATGCCTAGTTAATTTTTTTATTTTTAGTTTCTCCATGTTGATCAGGTTGGTCTGGATCTCTTGATCTCAAGTAATCTGCCCACCTTGGCCTCCCAAAGTGCTGGGATTACAGGTGTGAGCCACCTCACCTAGCCATCAAGTAATCTTCTTGAATTAAGTTTCTTTATTACATGTTTATCACATTACCTAGTAGGGAAACATAGAATCAGAATATCTAGAGTTGGCTGGTGCATCCTGAGGCTTTTCATTGCCAGTTGTGTAGTGGTCAAGAGCACTGGCATTGGAGCTAAATGGCCCGAGTTTACATGTATAAATTAGATTACCCAATTACTTAAGGTCCCTGTCCCTTACTAACTGTAACACTTTAGGCCAATTACTTAACCTCCCTATGCCTCAGTCTCTATATCTAAAAATGATATAGTATATCTGAAATAGATATACTATTTCAGATATTGTATATCTCTATATCTGAAAATGATAGTATATGCCTCATGAGGTTGTGAGGATTAAAAGGCTAATAAATGTGAAGTGCTTAGAGTAGTGCATGGCATATGCTCTGTGCACAGCCAACCACTATCTTTAGGATTTCTCTGTTCTATTGTTTTCTTTAGGATAATTTACTGTGGAAATCTACCAAGTAGTAGTTTTCTGCCCTAAATAAGATTCTTTGGAGAATAGCTTGCTAACTTTAAGTAAGGGTAGATATAAATGGACTGTTAAAATTTTCTAATTCATACAATTAAAACTGCAGCAAATATTTGGCATATTTAAATAATAATAGTAACTAACATTTCTGAGCATATACTATGTGCCAAGAGTTGTACCAAGTACTTTTTACCAACTAACTTATTTAATAATTATCATATAAGTGAGGAAGCTGACGCCTGGAGAGGGTAAGCAGGTTGTCCAAGGTTAAGAATTGGTTAAGGGCATGACTAGCATTCAAACCCAGACAGTCTGTGTCCATGGATCACATGCATCTCTTGTGATATCCCATCTTTTGCGGTAACATATGTATTTTAGCTCTGTTTGTTAAAGTGTAAACATTATTGAGGTGGAAAACATGAGCTAAAAATAATTTTGTTAAAACATTTCAGCATAAAAATACATGTTAGAGCCATATTAACTATGATTCTTTTGTTCTGTGGAAGTGTAATATTATGAGTTTGATTTAACCAGGGCATCCAGAGGCATACATCTGTTTTTTGAACTGTTTTTCACTTTCCATCTCAGCTACGTATTTTCAGTGGTTTATGAGTAATGCCACTTTGCATGCATTTTGCAAACTTCACTCCTTTTCTACTATCCATGCAAGCATTAAAATAATTCAGATAATATCAAATCCTAACCTATGAAATGCATTCCTTGTAGGATTAGAAAATGGAGAACAGTGTGAAAAACTGTGCTTTTTGCATTCTTCAGTATAAAAACTAGACTGCTCTGAAAGCAGTCATTGTCATTGCCCCATTTTGTTGGCACTAATGTCATACTGTTTGGGTGTTCTGTTTTCAAAAAACTGGGCAAAACTAATTTGCCACTAGATGGAGCTCTGGCTATTTGGGTAGAAATACAGGCAACTCAGAATATTAAATCACACAGTCATGTCATGCTGGAGGGCTCCCGGTATTTGTGGCCCTCAGCATTTAATTGTAGAATGCATCTTTGTTCTTTCCCTGACCTGCATGCAGAGTGACATCACTGCCTCTCTTCCTGTGCACTGGCTTTGACATAAGCCAGATGGCTACAGTGGTCGGTAGGCGCCCAGGCTGCCTGGTACAGGAGTTGATGAAACAGAATAGGAAGACGTTTTATGGTCAGCTGTGGAAGCACAGTGAGGCTGCAGCTTTGCTAAGTAATTACATTTACCGTGTGCACTTTATTCCTCACAGAGAAGGGTCACAAGGAAAAAATACATTTTTATTTATAGTGTTGTGAGGTATAGACCTTTGATCTTTTATTAGTCGGTGCGGTAGTCTGCTCCAAAGGAATGCTCTCTTTTCCCTGCTCTGGAGTCACTCGTGAAAATGACATGTTTATTTATGTTTAATGGTTCTTTCAGGCTGTGCATTGTGATACTTGCCTTCCTTTTTCCTCCCCTTTGTCTCCAGTTAGTAACACAAAAATGTTTTAGTCTTGTAGTGAGGTTAGTTTGGGGAAGTCAGAGTTCAGGCATATTAATACAAGCAGATTTCTGTCAGATATACTCCACAGTGATTTAGTAAAATATATTACTGTTTATTATATGTTTGTTCTTCAAGGAGGTCGGAAGGGTCCGGAACAGACTTTTATTTTGGGGTGGGGAGCAGGGGAAGTGTTCAGGAAATGAATAAGACATTAATTTTATATTAATTTTTGGACATTTAATGGTTAAAGTCACTTAAAATGATAATTTGAAATAACAAATATGAAGTTTATTAATCTAATATTTTCCATTTCCATTTAAAGTTAATCTTTATCAATTGAAATATTGTACAAAACTTTTAAGAAAATCCTAAGAATTGAACTTTCAAGTTTAATTTCTACAGTTTTTAGATTCTTCCACATAATTCATTTCCAAATACAAAATTAATTCATTTCCAAATACATTAAAAAACATTTTACACTTTTTATTACTAAATCATGAATATTATTCACAGAATTGACCTAGAAGTTTTAAATCATACAATTAAATGAAAATTCATATTTGCCATGCTTTATTAAAACTTAATGCTGTTTTGAAAGTGAAGTGTCTTAATTGTCCTTAGGTTTTCTGGCTCTCTATTTTACAAAATGAAATTCTAACAAAATGTATCTCTTAATCTTATGATATTTTATAGCCTTCTCCAGGGAGGGAGATTTGCCAATAATTGCTAGAAGGCAGCATGGTGTAAAGAAAGAACATGACTCTGCAGTCTATGGTTTTCTAGTCCTTTTTCCACTGGTTATTTGCTTTGTGCCCTTGGACCTTTGAGTCACAGTTTCCTCACATATGTATTGGGGCATAAAACCTACCTCCTTGGTTTATTGTAAGAATTAAATGATACAATGTGTGTATTAGGCTCCAGACAGTTCCTGTCACATGGTACAAACTCAGTAAATACGAATTCCTTTCAACTGTTTTAAACTTCCTCTTTTTTCTCAACCTCTTGCAAACTGTGTTCACAGATTGCACTGCTATTACATAGCGTGTATTTTATCTCTAAGATACAAATAAAGCTAGATTGAAAGTAAGCTCACTGGCTGAAAAATAGGCATTTGAAATTTATTAGCAATATGTGCATGTGTTCAGTTCCAGATAAAACTGTAGCCATCAGTTGTGCAATGAATGTGTTCAATATTTGTGATGTTTTAATTTGTTTTTTCTTGTTTTTGTTTTTTCTCCTACTCAGCTCTTGCCCCTGTTCTTTGCTTCTCGTTTTGTTGGTGAAGATATCACAGTGATGTCTGCATTCAACCTGCTGCATTTGGTGACAAAGAGCCAGCCAGTAGCCCTTCGAGCCTGTGGGCTTCCCTCAGGTCGCTGCTTGTTGTACTGTACATAGTGAAGGCACTGGGCCAACTGGGTGTTTCTGCTGCAGGAAATGATACACCATCATGCTTTGCTAAATTTCATTTTCTTTTACTTGAGCCCTAATTTGAAGACGGAAATTGGTTATAAATCACCACTCTGCTTTGAGTAACATTCATTTCCACAATCCTTACAACCTTTGGAACATTGTCCAGTTTCCTTGCCCAGTGTATAATTGTCACTAATATTTCATGATATCTTCTTGTTCTTTAATGCACACTACACATCTGCAAATCATAACGTTCATAAGAGGCTGGCAGTCTGAGTGAGAAACTGCCCCAAATCACACAAAATAGGACATTCATCAAGAATAATGAAAATGCTTTTCATTCCACTTGTGGCCATTCCTTTAGGAAAAAATGAAAATGAACAATGTTAGCATAATTAAGTTACCAATTTATTGTAGTTAAAAAGAAAAAAAGTTATACTTAACAATGACCAAATAAACAGAAGTAATATGCATCAGTGGGTTCTTAAATTAGAATCACTGCACGTTTTAAAAATGTGATTTTAAGAATTTAAACAAGTGAGATGTGAAAGTCCTAAATTTTATATGTCTATATCATAAGCTTAATATTTTAATTTTATTATGAAAACCACAATGGTTAAGTATTTTATTTCTGTGAACATGATTATTGATATTGTTTACATTTTTCTATTAGTGTACCTATATGTTACTACATTGTATAGAGAATTTAATTCTAACTCAATAAATGTTAACTATGAGTGCCGGGCATTGTGTTAAGCAGTGAGGATACAGTGATAAATAAGGTAAAGCTGAGTTTTTTCAACAAGTACAAGGTGGAAATGAAACTGTGAGAGGACCATTGAATTATGTTGACCTGACTAGACTAGAGGTATTTATACTTGGTGTGTTATGGTAATTCAGAGGAGGTTGGTCCCAGATCTTTTCTTTAAGGGAAAGAAATGTTGGAAGGAAGGGATGATCTCTGAAGTTTAAGGAGGGCTTTATGGAGAATATGGTGCTTGAGCTGAATCTCAGACTGGGAGCACCAGTTAGTTGGGTTTCTAAGCAGGGTGGTGGGGATGCCATTTCTAACAAAAGGAGTAGCATGGGAAAACATGAAGGCCTGAAAGAGCAAGGCATGTTCAGAGAAATACAGTTATTCATATGGCTTGTTTGGATGGGCAAGGGAAAATAGATGAGGTAAGGAAGGAAGGGTAGCCAAATCATGAAGCACTTTATATAATATTCTAAGGAATTTAAATCTTGGGGAGATGAATGGGAATAATATGACTTCATTTGCATTTTACAAAGATTATTCATTTAGTATTGTAGGAGGTCAGTGCTGGTTTTCCAGATGTTTCTGCGAGAGAGGCTGGTATGGCAACTTGATTAGACAGAGGAAGGTATTTTTGTCTTGAAGCTATATTTAAATAGCAAATACACTTTTTTAAAAAGTAGATTTTATGTCCATTTGTGGTGACATGAGGGTCTAGTGAAGCTTAATACATAGAGGCCCCAACCACTCTTCTCAGTATGCCCCTTGGCCCCACATCCCCTTGCACTGCCACTGTAAAGTGTACTGGAGGAGTCTGAGGCTGAAAGGAGATGTGAAGTGCTGAAGCCTTGATTGTGGTCATTACAGTAGAGTTGAAAAGAAAGATTATAATTGGGAGAGATTCAGGCTGTAGAACCGGCAAGGTTTGTCTGTCGAATTGTATATGATCTTGAGGGAGAACCTCAACCACAAGTTCTTGTGCGAGGCAGAACTTTTTCATTGCTGTACAGTACATATCACAGATGGGCTATGGAGGTTATTTAGATTATCCATAATGATGTTTTCCTCTGGAAAAATTTCAATGTGTAAAAGTATCCAGCATAGTTCTTGTAACATGGGTTTGCCAAATAGAGAGGAGGCTAAATGTTTATAGAAGCAACATTAGTCAACAATGTATTCTTCAAGATATGACAGTCAAGGATTAAAGGGTTTCATAATGAGCTTGTTTAACTGAAATATAAGTATCTTTAAATTTTGATAACAAAATGATTTAAAGATAAATTCCACAAAGCTGATAGTTTTTAAGAAGTCAATCATTATGGTACAGTGCTGAAACAACAAATTCTGTCTGGGGTCAGACTGAGTTTAAAATCTGGCTTTGCCACTGATTAGCTGTGTGCCTTAGCTTCCTTGTTTGTAAAATGGGGATAACAGTAGTACCTACCTGAAAAGGTTACTGTGAGAATTAAATAGATTAGGACATGAAAAGTACTTAAAACTGTGGCTAGCATTTACTAAACATCATGTATGCCTTCACTATGTTCAATATGGAAATTCATGTATTTGTATTAATATAGATTTATGTTTTTCTAATACAACAGACTTTTCAAACTTTAAAATATGTCCTATGTTTCATGTAACTATTTTTTACTTTCATGGGACTCACAAATATACTTTATGTTTGAGAAATAACCATGCTGATCTGTTGTTCTGATCTCTTTATTTTACTTATACATCCAGCTGAACCAGAATTCAAGTCCAATAAATATACAACAGATTTCTTTTATTCTTACTACCCAGTAGTGGTAAAAGCCCAAAGAAACTCTCATCTTTCTTATCTAGGGCTTGTAAACTCATTTTAATTTGAAAAATGAATTGGCTAGAATAGTATTCCACAGTTTCTTGACCATTCAAGCACCACTTAGTTTTTAAAGTTATGAAAGTCAGTCTTTCAGTGTCTACATTTTTTATATCTTGGATTTAGCAAAATCTTTATCATCATTAATTTCTCTAACAGGATTTTGCTGTTACATATATAGTAATGTTGAAGAAATTAACCTCAACAGTAATGAAACAAACTGTTTAAATTTTGAAAAATAAAGATGAAATTGAAATAGGAATTCTAGTCCTTATTACTTTGTATGGTTAGAGAGAGAAGAGGCCAGAACTGGAAATATAGGAAGTAAAGGTGGAAGTTTGAAGTCTTGCTTTAATATACTGTTGCTGGTCAAAACCATTACAACAGAAATCTCAAAAAGATGGCTGTTCCCTAGCCAATACACTACTAATTTTGAGTATTATTCAATATGAAATAATTCCAGAACTAAAATATAATTGGCGCAGGCTCTTAAAGTTGATTATAACTGGATTGACCTGCATGAAGGCCATATCCCAGAAGAGTGATCTATTATTTTTCAGTTTTGACTTTCTTTACTTCTTATTTTTTTAATAAAGTATAGTTTTAATTTAGACCTTATTAAGTGCATCTGAGCTATGGTTCACTCATGTTTGTAATTAAAGGTAATTTTTCTTTCTCAGAATTTTTTCTTAATTTCTTACAACAGTTTCTTTTACGTATTAAAAAGAGCACTGGATTAGGAGTTAGAAAACCCTAACCAAAGCTCTTTCCTTAACTTGGGTGACCTTGAACAATAAACTTTTCTTGATCACGGTTTCTTCATCTTTATGAGGAATTAAAATTAGATAATCTATTTAGTTCTTAAATTCTGTGATTTTTATTAACTGTCACTTATTTTTACTTTTGGCTTTAGGTTAATCAGATCTTAAAACTCGGTACTAACTAATGCTGAGAACTTACAGAGAAGTCTGCTGGGTTGTGTGGGGAGGACACAGTTTCCATGTTTGAACATTAGACTTCCTTGCCTCTTAATCAAGACTGAAGCATTATCTGAGGAGGAATTAGGAAGCACAATTTTATACATAGTTTTAATGCTAGATAAAAATTAAGTGTAACTGTAGTTTAGACTAGATATCATGGTAGCTTTCAGCCAAGTGAAGGTGAAACAAAATTTGTCTAAATAGTACTAATTACAGTAATAAATAATACTTCTTTTCTACCATCATACACATAATATGTGGTTGTGATTCTTACTTGACTTTAGTGGCATATTTAATAGTTTCTATGAATCAAAGAGTCACATGGCTGTAGCTTATAAATATATCATAGTTTTCTAATGTAGCAATTAGAAGTCTTAGTGATATTTTGCAAATGATGTTAGAAAGTCATTGACTATCATCTGTATAACTGGTAATCAGTGGCTTATGGCTCCAGAGCTTAACACAGTGCCTGGCACTTAATAAATATTTGTTAAATGAATCAGTAAACATTTGGAACATTTATATATAGGTGAAGTCATAGCTGTAAGAGAATACAAATTTATTTCAATCTCCTTTATAGGGGAAGATTAAAAGTAAAGTTCATAGTTTGGCTTACTTCTGAATTTATTGTCTAACAATTTTTTTCTCACTTTATTGCATTAATACAATATAGGGGATGCCATAAGCATAAATCACATTGTAGCTAAATAAATAACAAAAAGTAGCAACAGATTCAGTGCATATTATCCAGAATTGCTTTTACCTTTTCTTGCAAACAGTTTGAGTTTTAGTAGTAAACTGTTTGAGGCAGTGAATAAGTATGTATTATACTTAGCATAAGAATCAAGAACTCTGGCCCTTTCAATCACTTCTTTGCAGCAAATTATTGTTTATTGTACTTTAAAGTCTCCATTTGTAAAAAGGAAATACTACAGATATGCATTAAAGCCACGTGTGTAAGTAATAAGTACTTACTCAAGTTTGAGCTGGTAATAGTTCATTAATAGAATTGATGTACTTAAAAAATAATCAAAGTCGTCAGTGTGCTGTTCACTTACTGAATGCATTGACTTTCTATATTAGTTTTTCAGAACCTTTTTTGGGTCATGAAAAATATGGACCACCTACATAGTGCTTTGATAAAAGTTATGACCTTATTTCCAGAAAAGACATGTATATATCTACACATGTTTTCACATCATCTCAAGAAATTTTTTGTTAGGTCTTCTGCAACTCTTCAAGGAGGCCTCTTTGACCACATGTCCAGAACATCTGTTCTAAAAGATACACATGAACCTAATATGAATCTCTCATCAGAACGCAGTGTTTCTGATTTCTGTATTGGTGTCACCAAAGGAATTCTGTCCCTTGTGTTCAGATTAATGCCCTCAGTTTTCCAATTTCACCATTCTTACTGAACCTCTGACCTAACTTTATCTTACCTAACTTCCTTGATTTTATTAAAATGCTGTGGAGAGGATTTTTTTTTAAAGGGAAACAAATAGTTAAAAAAAAAAGGATATACAAATTTCACTTCATAATTCACAAAATAATTTGCAATTAGTTGATTAAATGGTATCCACTTTTTCCAGTAGATGGCACTAGGTTTACATTCCTTCATAGCATGAACGATCATTGATATTAGCACATAGGTGCATTGTGAAAACTTAAACAAAATTATATAAAGAATATCCAGTTAAGAACATATGGATTTATAAACCACAAATTTTTCTGCTTATATTATGTTCAAACAGTATTTGTAGAGCACAAAACCTTTTTCCATTTTCAATAGAATTCTAACTCCCTTATGCTTGGACATCTCAATGAAATTGTCTTTTATGTGTAGACTTTCTATAAACGGAAACAAGTTTTCATAAATTAACTTATCTTGTATCCAAATAGCTGATTTAACAGTCATTTATAGTTTTATATGCAGTTAAATTTTCTTCAGCAGACCACCCAAGAATTAAATTTCACATTTTGTTTTGCTTTGTTTTGAATTTTTATAGAATATTGAAAACGTTACTAGTTTAACATGTTGACTGTTAAGCATGAATCAATTTTTGCATGAATGAAAATATTTTAGAAGACTAAGAAAAATTATATTTAAAATGTTGATTAATGAGTACTCTGTGCACCTATATTTTTCTAAAACACACTGTTTTAGTAGCTCTATGATATAATAAAGTTTTAGTTAATGTTGAAAAGTTGCTGTGCAGCATATAATTACCAGATCAATTTTTAATTATCTGTGGACGATGAATATTAGTTAAGGCTAAATTGTTATACAACAATAAGACTGTATGAATAAGATGTTGGGCATATGGTTTGTTAAGTGTGGATTCTTTTGATTTTCTGTTAAATATGGAATACATTCTTTATATACATTAAGAATTATAAGATACAGTAACAAGAGAGTTTAAATAGGCATGAACAAAAAAGGTAAATTTTAGTTTTGTTTGAGAAATTAATTAGTTAACAATGACCGTAAAGTGTGTAAAACATAAATTCTGAAAATAAATGATAATTCTACAGGGTTAGAGTATCTGGACAATATGGATTTTGGAGGAATCATATAGGTAATTCGATGCTTATTTATCTAAACATATTCACAATAATGTTATGTAACAGATTATAGAAAGGTTTGTTCAAATGAGTTAACTCTTGCTCTCAAGAGACACAAGTTTAATGAAGGAATGAGTCATGAATGACAACTCACAGTTTCACTAACATTGTGGATAGATATTTGATGAATTTTTACTATCATCCTTTCCTAGTTTACAATTTCATCTAAATATTTTATTTAGAGATTGAATTTCTCATGACTGCTTCTGCTAGGTACAGTGTAGTTTAACATTCTTTAAAATAGATTGTATTAAGATGCAGTGGCAAATTATCTGAAATTACCTTTTGTGCCTTTTCGTTTGAATTGAACTATTTACTTGAAAATTTTAAATCCTCATTTCATTTATTTCAATTTCCTAGATTTTAAAAAACATTTAATATATTTACACTTGTATTAGTCATTTAAAAATGCATGTTGTAAAAATACACCTTGAGGCCTGGTGCAGTGGTCACGCCTGTAATCTCAGCATTTTGGGAGGCCGAGGTGGGCAGATCACTTGAGGTCAGGAGTTTGAGACCAGCCTGACCAACACGGTGAAACCCTGTCTCTACTAAAAATACAAAGTTAGCCAGGCGTGGTGGTGGGTGCCTGTAATCCCAGCTACTTGGGAGGCTGAGGCAGGAGAATCGCTTGAGCCCAGAAGCAGAGATTGCAGTGAGCAAGATCACATCATTGCACTCCAGCTTGGCCTACAGAGTGAGACTGTTTATATTATATTCCACTTGAATAGTATTTTAATCTTTCTTCTGCAAATTTTAGATATTACAGCAAATTTCAGAGCTTCTCATCATGTTATTGGTATTGATGAAGAAAGAGATTAGACACTTGATCTGTATTTACTAGTTTGTTTGTACCACCAACTTGCTTTCTGGCCCCAGGAATCTTTGTTTTGTACCTTTTATTCCTATTCTGCATCTGTAAACTGAGATTTACATAACATTCTTGTCAAATCTTTTATAATTAGATATCACCTTCAAGTGAGGGTCCTTACATTAGATTACATTATATTATATTAGATGACATTTTCCAAAGTTTGTTCTGTGTAATTTAAATGCCTTGTTTTAAGGGAGAAGAAATTGGGGAGAAAAAGATGGAGGTGGAAGGGAGGACACCAAAAACGTCTCTGGGAAATGTGATGGGTTTGATCAGGCAAAATCTATTTCTGTTAATGAAAGTCCTTGGTTCCTGCAGAGTAAGCTCCAGGAAGGCAGAGATTTTTGTCTGTTTAGTTCACTGTTACAATTCAGCAACTACACTTGTGTCTGTCACATAATAGGTGTTCAATAAATATTTGTTGAATGAATGAATGCTTGTGAGTAAGTAACATCATCTTATATATCAAAATAATGCCACATTACAAGTAATGTGATCTCTGTTCTTAAGGGATCTACATTCTGGTGAGAAAGATGGTCACCTTGGGTCCAAATTTTATTATCTATAGGATGAAAGGAGTTATATACTTGAAAGTTTTATGATTCTGTATATACACTTTCTCTTTTGTTTTACCATAGAGGCTGGGAGTAGAAGAAGTGAGAAACATTGTGCTTCTTTCCTCCCAGAATGGCAGGCTGGATTCTCAGAACAGGATTTCAAGCAATGACAGTTCTTCTGAAGGATATTGAAGGAATGTGTAGATGTAATTAGTGGGAGGTGGTAGGAGTGGAAAATAAGGAAATGGGGGTAGGAGTGGACAGTGGGCACATGAGTTAGCAATAGATAGGTATGGTAAAGTGTAACCAAGCATGGGTTCAAGAGAGAAACAGAATGGACAAATAAACTAAAGGAGGAAAGCTGCAGACAAGAGAACCTGGCTGTCATTAACCAGATATGCGACTGTGAGTAGTAGCTTTTTGGGTCCTGGTTTCCTTTTGAGGGCTTTGGACTAGAAATTCATCATTTCTCAAATTATAATCTGAAGAACACTGATTCTACTAATTTTACCTTGTAAAATGAATCTCGTCATCAAATTGAGAAAGCATGCATACTACCCTATTTCATAAATTCTAAGATGCACTGCTTTTACATTTTACTTTCTTGGTAATCTAGATGCAGCTCAAAAATCATTGTGACAAGAATGTATCGTAGTTTGGCCACTTTTCCCCCTCTTTTCTAGTGGAGCATAAAATAATGGTGTATCAAATGATCACGTTTAACAGTACACATCAGCATAAGAAAATCTCTGAGAAGTTCTTCAAGAAACCCATGTCACCTAAGTTTGCATAATCTGATTTGACTGTGGAACCTTTCCCTTCTCACCCTGCAAGAGGAATAACTTGTTAGCATTTTTTTTTTTTTTTTCAGAGCCAGTGTTTTAGAGAATGCATTTTGGGGAATGCTGGACCAAGTAATCTCGTAGTCTTAAATCCAGAGAATTAAGAAAATATTAGTTATAATAAAAGAGTTGAATGTGAAACCCTCTAGGTAATATAGGATTTAGAATAGTAATGTAAGTTACTGAATTTTTTTTTTTACTGTCATTATTTATGCTTAAAATTTCACTGATTTATTAAGCAAATATTATTGTTGCTGATTTTAAACTAATTTCTAAGAAACATAGCCAAAGTCATTAGTTAGAAAACATCTTTGGCCGGGCACAGTGGCTCATGCCTGTAATCCTAGCACTTTGAGAGGCCTAGGCAGGTGGATCATGAGGTCAAGTGATCGAGACCATCTTGGCCAACATGGTGAAACCCCATCTCTACTAAAACATGCAAAAATTAGTTGGGTGTGGTGATGCACGCCTATATTCCTATCTACTCGGGGGGCTGAGGCAGGAGAATCTCTTGAACCCAGGAGGCAGAGGTTGCAGTGAGCTGAGATTGCGCCACTGCACTCCAGCCTGGTGACAGAGTGAGACTCAGTCTCAAAAAAAAAAGAAAAGAAAACATCTTTTAGAAAGAAGATTTAAATAGCAATTATTAAAGTGGAGAATAGAATAAGTATTTAAATACAACATATACTTGTTTAGTCCTTTTTCCCAGCCACATTACTAGGTGCTAGGGATGCAAAGATGACTAAAAGATGTATGAGCACTATCTCTCAAGAAGATACTGAATAACTCAGAGGAAGACATGGCTTTTCTTGATGTATCTGAATGGAAAACTAAAGTGGATTTTTTTTTTCTCCACAATTCCTCAGGTTTTCTGGAATGTATAGATTCAGATTTATCTGTTTGTTGAGTGGCAATTGAGGACTTGTTTTTTGGGCATTATGCTTAATTAATTTAGATTTGAAATTTGATTTGGGTGGTAATGTAATTTTGGAAATTTGCAAAGCTGAGTTTTTGACAATATATATTTTATTTTGTTTCTGGTGAAGTATACTCAATGTTACATTTAAGTAAAATTCTGCATGATAATCTTAGAGAGGGCTCCTTTCCTTCCTTTTTGTGGGTGGTTACTGCTCATCTCCCTAGCAGTCGGTGCTCCCAAAGGGGAAAGGGGAAGATGAGAGAGTGAGCTGTTTTTTTGCAAATCTTTTTGATTGCATATGAAATGTAGAATGTAAATGAGCCTGTCTGTTTTTAATTTTTTTTTTATGTGCTATGATGCTCTAGTGAAGACCCCTAGAAAAAAAAAATTAAAAACAGGGAACTCCAAGTTTCTCAGACGTTTCACATGCAATCAGATAGAATTGAAGTTAAGTGACTTTCTCTTCCACTGTTGTCACTTGATGATGGCAATGCCTTTAAAAATTCTCTTTTTACTTATATATCTTGCAAGCAAGAAAATACTCTTTGAATCAAGACATGTTTTAAATATTTCCCTAAACTCTAGGCTTTATGGTCCATATTAACACAAAAATTGTTCCTCTCAGTATTTGCATTAAATTTTGAAGAGTTGATGGGATACTCTTTAGTTTTTTATGGTGCTTAAGAATGCTAATAAAATGACTACTACACTTGAATTCAACAATTAAAAATTTATAACACAAATGTAAGACAGAAAAGTAAAATGTGACTTCTATTGTACAGTCATTCAGGTGAATTATTAATGAATCTTTCATCAGGATGAAAGTAGTGCTAAACCTCTATTGTTTCCCATCAAGAAAATAATGCAGCTTCATGAATGAGATTTTACTATTAAAGCTAGAATTTTAAATCACATTAATAACCTTTTAGTACTGTGAAAAATACAAATTTACTCTCCTTGACTTACAGTAAGAAAATGTTTGCACATTTTTCTCCTTGATTTTAAAACTGCTTTTTAAACTTCTCAGTTCCTCAATTTCTCCCTTTTCCAATCTGAATCTACATTTTATCCTGATTGTTTTTTCTTTGTTAAATTAGCTGCTACTGCTTACATGAAAAACTGCATACTTTTCATCAGGATAGGGTAATGACCACCTTGACTTGTACACATTTGATCATATTATATCTATTGGGATGTCTAGATGTAGTTCTCTGTTTGGATCTTTTCTGGCATCCTGTGAATGCTGTTGGTATTAATTATTTGAGTTTTCTGTATTTCATTTATAATCAGATATGATTAAATCTAGTAGGGAAAAATTTTTAAGTGTTAATCTCCTTTTTGTTAACTCTCTTTACACAAAACTTTGCACATACCTTTACTGTTAGACTGTACATTGTATAGATTGTTTGTCTTACCTTTTCTGCCACCATTTCCTGATGAGTTTCCAAAATTCATCACCAGAAATACGTGTTCTCCTAGAACAAGAACACTACCTTATTTATTTTTAACTTTCCAGTGCTTATCACAGTTCTTGATTCACTGCAGATGTTTAATAAATAGTGTAGAAAGTATAAATTAATATTAGGCTCAACAGTTTTTATCTTCGAAGAATTACAATGTGTTTGGGAAAATAAAGCAGAAAGGAATGAAGATGTTTGAGAATAATTGCATAATACTGTATCTGCCCATTTAAGTAGTGCCTTGTAGAGTAAATACACTAATACTAAAAGTGCTTATAGCACTGAACTTATCAGGATGTGTATCCTTGGAAGGAAAACTTGCTTGACAACATCTTCTGAGTGTATTTATTCAAACCTTCAGTATAAGAACCGTACTGAAGGTCAATTTTATCATTCAACTATGCACCACTAAAACATATGGTCTTGTTTAATTCAAGAAATTTACAATGGTATGTTGCCTTGGCATGCTTATAATGTCCATTGATGTTAATTAGAACACTGTGCATGCATCAATAGAATATAACTGAAACTGACCTTGTGAAATTGTCATATGTGAAGTAATAGTAAAACAGCAAGAAGGTATTAAATATGACTATTATGACAGATAAAGATATGATTTTTCTTACATATAGAAAAGAACAAATCTTTACCTTAAGAAGAAATAATTGTCTGTTTTCTGAGTCCTGGAACTCATAGATTTATTTTTGCGTGTTTTATATTTAGGGCTTGGAGAACAGATAAAATTAAACTGAACCAAAATGTAAAAATTAAGAATGTTTTAAAAATAGAACAGGCAGTAATTTGATATTTTCTTTGGTTATGGATGTTTCCTGCCATAGCCAGAATATCACTCTGAAGGGGAGAGTTAGGTGTTACAGAAGGGTAACAGCATTGTTTGGCCAAAAGGTTTTTTGTCCTCTAGGCTCATCCAAAATTCATCACCAGAAATGGCCATTGTGTATCCTCTTACATATTATTCCAAGTTGAAAATGATGATCTGTAGTCTAAAAAGAATGACTTTAAGTAGACAATGCAAATTAGCAGAACCTGCTGTCTGATCATAGTTCAAAGTTCAGCCAGAAAAATACTCTCCAAGAGCTATTTTGAGTGTAGCACTTTGCTGAATGGGTATTCACTAAACTTTCTCTTGAAAGTAAAAAAGGTAATGCTAAACAATGTCTGTATTAAGATATGTAGTTGTACATTTCCTGGTTTAAAAACATATTCCTTCTATGTTGAAATTTGCTTATCTACTCCATTCATATTCAGGTTTTAGCACTTGCATTGAAGCTACCTGTCTCTGTCTCTGCCACTGGAATATGAACTTGTTAGTGTTTTCATCTCTTGCATTGGCCATTTATGCCATGTGTTCAGAAAGCTCTTCCTTCAGAGATCAGCACAGCCACCTTCCTCTCTTTCTTCAGGGCTTTGCTCAAATATCACCTCAGTGAGACTTCTTGACTACTCTGTTTAAAGATTATAATGCTTATTCCTTTCACTCCCAGTCCTCCAGTTTTCCTGTTTTCTTCCTGAATACTTACTACCTTGTAAGAGACTATGTAATTTACTTGCTTACTTTCATTGTATTTTGTCTGTCTTTCTTTACCCCTACTGGAACGGGGGCTCCAGGAAAGTAGATCTTTATTTTGTTCTCTGGTATATCCTAAGTCCTTAGATAATGCCAGCAGATAATAGGTACTCAATAAATAATTATTGAATGAATGAATATATCTTACTTAGCATAGTATCTGGCAATCTGTAAACACTCAACATTTTTGATGACTTGAACAAACAATTTAAGAAAAAATCTTGGATCAGTGGTCCTCAAAGTAAGCCCTGCAGCCCTAGTTTTGTGGAAACCAGAGGACTGAAGCAAAAGTGTCCTGTCATCTTAGATTGTATGTTAATCTCAGGAATTTTTTCCTATATAAGTCTACTTTGAGAGAAAAATCAGAATTGAATATGGTTCTACAAATAGGGAGCTTTTCTTCCCCCTGTACTTTCTTGTTTTGTCTTATCATAAGGCCTTTATTGAATTATTAGAATGCAAACAAACAAAAAATGATGATTTATGGCATATATTTTATATTTTAATCTAAAAATGGACTAGATTTGGCTTTTCCAAATGGCCCATTATTTAGAAGTTCTAACACTACTATACTATGCCTGAAGTAAAAATTTACTCAGTTTTCCAGGGACAGATTAATAAGCAGCCAAATTTACAGTGAAAAATAAAGTATATCACCTTTAAATATAGCAGGAAGACATTTCAACATGAACTTTACTGTTTTAACCTACTAAACTCAAAGCAAAACAAGATATTCTTATCTCTTATTCATTTATTATCTTGGGAAAATATTTAATAGTTTCATTTTTTCTGATCCAAGAACCAAAATTAAAGTTATGGGATCCTTAGGTTTTGTTTTGTTCTGATTTTTCACACCGAAATATAAAATTTATGACTTAAAAGTACTGTAAGATTTAGGTAACAGATCTAATTTACTTCTTAACAGGAAGTTCAAAAGCCTTTCAGTGTTTTATAGACTTTGTGAGAATCCCATATGAAACCTGTCACTGACCCTATGTTGAAGGAGTAAATACAGGGAAAAGAGACATTGGCTAATAGATAAATGTATGTAACTTTTCTGATGTACTGAGGTGATTATTGCTTTTTCCCCCTTATTATTTTGCTAGTTTTTAAGCTGAAAGCTGTTGTATAGTTAGAGAAGAAAGAAGGAAGTTGTATCTTTTCCTGATTGAAAATATGATGACTGGCTGGGCATGTGGTGGCTCACGCCTGTACTCCCAGCACTTTGGGAGGCTGAGGTGGGCAGACCACCTGAGGTCAGGAGTTTGAGACCAACCTGGCCAACATGGCCAACATGGCAAAACCCGTCCCTACCAAAAGTACAAAAATTAGCTGGGTGTGGCGGTGGATGCCTGTAATCTCAGCTACTCTGGAAGCTAAGGCTGAGACAGGAGAATCACTTGAATCTGAAAAGTGGGGGTTGCAGTGAGCTGAGATCATGCCACTGGACTCCAGCGTGGGTGACAGAGCGAGACTCTGTCTCAAAAAAAAAAAAAAAAAAGAAAAAGTGTACGACTAGAAAAAAGAAAATATGACTAGGGCAGTCAGACAGCCCTGGGTTTGAATTGATATGTCTACTTTCTGTTTGTCCTTAGAAAGGTATGTTATAACCTCACCAAACCTCAGTTTCTGTATCTGTAAAACAGGCATGACAGCCACCTTCTAGAATTATTGAGAGGATTAAATGTATTTATGTGAAAGTGCCTAGACATGCGCCTGGCATGTAGGAGGACTCAAATTTTAGTTTTATTTTCTTCCTTCACTTCCCACTTTAACCATTAAAACAAAAAAAAGACAAAGTATGAGGAAAATACTATTCCCAGGGAAATATTACGGAAAAAGAATTACCAATAAAAGATTGCAGCACACTGAAATACTGGACCTGGCTATCTTTTAAAAGACAATTTTAACCTCAGAATTCGCTGTAATCAAAATGAAGTAAGTGCTAATGGCTATGATTCTTACAGGAGATCTGTGAGGATGGCAATACATAGTGAAGCTGACTTGTTTCAGATCACGTGGCTGGGAAGCAGGCAGAGCCAGAAAGCAAACTCTTGCTGTACGTTTACTTGTACTAATAGCAGGAGCTTCATATTGGGGCTTTGAAACAATACTGGCCTTGAGGCAACAACATAGGACAAGACTCGATATAAAAAGAGACTTTGGGCATATTTCAATAAATAAAATACACTTGGACTGGGTTCAAGATGGATCTGATCTATCCCAAAGTTACTCTGTAGGGAATGGTGTTATGATTAGATACCCAAATGGCAGTATTATCTCCTCAAATATGTACTTGTGTTACATGTGTAAACACATACTCACTTGTGCCTTCAAAAGACACTATTAAATATTTAAATAAAAGGAAAAATCTTTCCCAAACATACTTCTAAGCCAATTTAGAGGTCATGGAACAGATGTCATATAATACTGATGTTAAATTATCCTGTGTAATAAGAAAATTACAGTACCTAAGTGAAGATAGTAAAGGGAAACCATCCGGTGAATTACTCTAGAATTTCAAAATGAAATGATTTTTTCAAGATTAACAGTGGCACCATATGACTTTAGAAAAGTGAGTCTGATAGGAAAAAAGGAAATCAGAGACAAAGTGAAGCTTTTCTGTGTTTATATATGCCAATATTTGGTTCTGATGATAGAAGAGCTAATGTAATATTACAGCTTTCAATTGTCCAGGAAGTACATTATTATTAAAGGGTGTAGCAAGACATTTATTAAAATCTGACTAACTTCTCATTGAGTTGTTTAATGTAGAGTCACAATAGTTGTTTCTAGTCTACATATATTTCCTTTCGGTACTAGACATACTTTAAAAACCTAATTATTTTGAGAATATAGTATAACTAAAGAATGAAAACGTACAAAGTTTGACAACTTTAAATAATCACTAGCTATTTCTTAAAGGACAAACCTCACTTACAGTTAGGAAACAATATTTATATTTAAGGTTGTAAAGCCAGGATGTAGAAAAATTTGCTAATTTGGAAGATGACCTTTAAGTGCACCAAAACCAAATAATTTGTAGGCTATGACATAGGGCACATTCCTACAAAATTTGTGTGAATACTGCTTTAGTGGTTCTTAAAAGACAAACAAAGAAAGCTGGAATGAAATCTTTATTCCCTTCCCAAATAAGACGGAGACTAACAAAGGAGTACAGCAGCACTCTTTCAAGGCTTGCCATTAAAACGAGGTCTCTGTAGCACAGTTAATGAGATGTTTCATAGTGGAAAACAATCTGTTTTTAAGAATGTTTAGATCAAAAGTAATTTCTAATCTATGAAATAAAGTCTCTTCAATACCCTTCATTCACTAGTAAAGCTTTTATGTTTGTATTATTTACTTCAATCATATGTTTTCAATTTTACCTTTTTTTCTTGTACAAATACTTGACATGGTTCATCAATACTGACCAACAGTTTTATTCTCTTTCTTCAGAAAAGAGAGATTCATGAGAGAGGGAGAATGAAAAAGAGAGAAACATCTTTGCCTAAACGATTTGCAAGCATCTGTGCTTTAAGCTACTTTTTATGAACACTCCTTAGTAAATGACTCAAGGTAAAAAAGCAGAAAAGCATCCAATGTTAGGAAATTGCAATCCAATACCATGTAATTTAAACCTGCAGTTGCTTCTCTTGTACTAAATGACATACAGATGGGTAGCTTAGTTCTCTCAACTTTGGGAACACAATTGGTCTTTTTGTATGAATGGACATATATTAACAAAAATATTTTGGATAGAATTGTTTGATTTTAATTGTAAATATTTTAATTATGCCATTGGAAAGAACAATTTTAACCAGGTTGTTTTTTCATGTTATATTTGCAATTAATGATTTTGTGACAATGTTAACTAAGAGACACCCCTTCCAACAAATAAATGAAAATAAAACAATTTTTAAGAAGTCTGTACTGAATTGAGCAGAAACTCACCTATCACTGTGGACTGATTATTTAAGAAAGATCCACTCTGCATTCAAGCTATTGAGAGGCTTGTTCTGACAGGACAGACATTTCTCAGGGAAACATTTCTACCTAACCCGTCAACAACAGCAAAAATACAAGTTGTAGGTATTTGGATAAAGCCTAGGGTAAGACGGGGTCCAGTGAGATGAGAGATCAACATGCTGTTAGTGACATGCCAACTGTGCCTGTGGATCTTTCCAGGCCAGAGAAGGGCCGAAGTATTTGTGGAAGGTCAGCAGAGGTGCTGTCTGACAACCTGCAGGCCCATTCCAAGGTGTATCTTGCTGTTTGGCTCTGGCTTGCTCTTTTGCTGCCTCCATTTTCACTTGTGGAGAATCAGCCACTCTATCTTGGTGGCCCTGATTTTGCAAGCTGATACCATTTTTCAACCCCACAGTCAGGGTAACCGGCTAGATAATGTTTTCCTAGTTTAAGGTCAGCGATCTCATACTATGACATTAGGTACCCTGAAAGTAAAAAAAGTGGGAAGCATTTCCACTCCTAAATCGTATTTCTTCACATTTCAAAAGGAGTTGAATTTAATATTTAGGAAACTAAGCAAGCTTTCTTCTAGTAACTTCAAAACATGGCAAGAACTCTTTCCATTTAGGACCATCTGCAGGCTTCTTTCCCACTGTGATGGATGGCAAAGAAAAGCAATTTTACTGCAGTGAGTAATGGCTGCCCTGTCCTGGAGTTATATTTCTTTTCAGTCATTTGCTCAGGTAAAATAAAATACTGCATATAAACAGGTGTTGTCTGAACATTTTACTGCAGGCTGTATAGGTTGAAATAAAAGCTGCCATTGTTATTAGAATCACATTAGAATTATTTAACTATTCAAATACACTTAATCAGTGAAGTCTTCCTAGATATACTTTGCAAAAAGAAAATGTAGCTTTCTAAAAATCATATTCACGTTTTCTTTTTTCTTTGTCTTTCTCCCTTTCTATTTTTCTCACTTTCTTTAAAACTTCTTGAATCTACATTAGTGAAAGTGCCGTCTCCTGTAGTTTGTTGAAAGTTTCTTGCTGCCCATTTCACGTGGTAAGATACAGTCTTTAAAGAGAGAGTTATGTATACAGAATCTAGTGAAGTTTCTGATGGAATCATGGAGAACAGCAATTCCTGGTCATAGAAAATTATATTTTTAGGGTTCAAAACATAGGATGGTAGTTAAATCATCCAGAATGGAAATTGAATTTGAATGGTTTTAGGCTATTCTACTAAGTTGCAAAATTATTGCAGATTTATGGTTTAACTTAATATGCCCACCATTTTATATATACAGTGTAAATGCTTGTAAATAGACTTATGTTTTTGAATCTATTTGAAAAAGAAAAGGTTTTCAAGATACTGGGAGATATAAAGGATGTATTTTGTGAATGATCAGTGAGTTTTTAGTATACATGCTAGAGACTTTGGCAATAGCATATTGTCTCTGCTCCAGTGGAATCATCTGAATTTTAAGAAACATTCTTTTTAAACTTAGAGAAATAATGAGCTGCAGTTCAGGTAAGCATTTCCAGTGCATTAGAGACTGGTCTTGTCATTGACAAGTGACTGCAGAAGCTGTGCTGTGGCGGCCAGCCAAAGCAATTATTTAGGATTCAAGCTAAAAAGACTTCTTCTCCCATATCCTCTCTCTTTTCAGGGTCATGTAGGGATAAAAAGAACTGTAAGGTGGTCTTTTCCCAGCAGGAACTGAGGAAGCGGCTAACACCCCTGCAGTACCATGTCACTCAGGAGAAAGGGACCGAAAGGTAAGGTGAGCTTTAATAAAAAGTCATTAAGTAAGAGCTAGATTTCTTCTCCTCCCGCCCCCTGCAATCCTCTTCCTTGCCAATTAATTTAGAGAATTTTATACTTACTTGCTAAAGTCTACAAATTAGTATACTTGAAAAGGTTGAAACGGTATTGTTTAGGTTAAGACTGAGTTTTACTTGTTTTTTTCTCCATTTAATGAACACTCCATATCTGATGTAAAGTCACAAAGCTTTTGTTAAGGGCCTGTTTTTAGTTTACTACAAAATGTGTGGAAGTAATAGCGATTTAGGTACATTTTTTGGGAAGACATCACAGTAAGCAAAACCATGAGGGACTTGGCACTATGCCAGGATGCTGAAATTTTGAAGGTGGCCATTGTAAGTATAGACGTTTTGGCTGCAAAAAGAAGGTAGCATAATTTAGTTCTTTTCTACCCCACTCCAATTTCTTTTTGAAGCACATGTGGAGAAAGTATTTATTGGCTCATTTGTGGTTGGAATGTCAAAAATTTTCAATAACTGCCCTCACATGGCTTTGGTCCTTGGAAGTTCGCCCTAAGTCCTGAAAAAAAGAATTTGTTCACTTCCAAGACTGTTTTTAGTGAATAAAGCCTCTCTCAGCTGATTTCAGCTCAAAGGTAACTTGCCAAGGTCCAATGACTTTGTTGTCTAATTTAGACCATGGAGCTTGGCGTAAGACCGTAGCTTACTTCTGATCCAAATTTATTAATGATGTAACTTCTTGTTTTCATTCATGAACTGAAAGAGCTCTCTGCTACACATGGGATCCCTGTTAATAGGCAACACTCTCTTCCTGTCACAGTATCTGCTGTTTACTGAATTTACCAAATGCTGAATCTCTGACGAAGTCCACCCTTATCATACAATGAGCTAGCAGTGGACTTCAGTCTCAGCTTGCGAGGATTTCTATCCATTCTGTTGTGTACATGACTAGCAAAATGATTTAATGCACACAAACAACCAGCGATTAGGTCATTCTTAAAAATTCTGTTTATAAAAAAATTGGACCTCATAAAGAGGGTGAAAGGATAATAAAAACAAGCTGCAGAGCACACAGACTTTTTGTTGGGCTAGCACAGCTGATTTGTATTAGCTGAATGACCTCCTAGCCTTTAAGATTGTTAACTTAGAAAAATATTCCCTTAAAGCTGCAATATTCCTTTTCAAACCAAAAAATAAGACTCTTTCCACTTGAAGTCTTGGAGCCGTCTGCATTTTCTGATATATACTCTTGCACACTGTAAAGTAGCAAAATCTTATGTAATGGTCTTTCTGTGAATCTAAACTACAGGCTTTTTTTTAAAAATAGAAAAAAAAATCTTTTTCTAAGCATTACATAACTAGATGGCTTGATTTTTTTTTTTTTTTTTTTAATGTAACCTGCACTAGTTTGGAGTGGTTATATGTACATTTTATTATATAGATTTGAAATATATTAGTAAAGTTCAGATTTCCATATATTTGGTTTGTTCTCATTTTAGGACAAAAAGCCCTTGAAAGATTTATTAGAGAAATATATGTTAAGCAAATACATTCTGTAAGAAATAGCACTAACTTTTAATTTTTAAATGATCTATTTATTATTTATCAGTGCCTTCGAAGGAGAATACACACATCACAAAGATCCTGGAATATATAAATGTGTTGTTTGTGGGACTCCATTGTTCAAGTAAGTATGTTGAAAACTTGTAGGTATGGCTGTATCACAGATGGCAACAAACTAGTTATTGCTCGTTCATCTTAGAATCTTTCCATTACTGAATTTTCTTCTGTTTTCTATTTCCATTGATCCCCCACAAAACAAAAGTGATTATTGATTTCATGATAAATTACCAGTGTGACAGACTGGCTGATTTTACACTACTTGGATCTTTAAAATACCCAGCATTAACTTGTTCATATCAATAACCATGGTGCTTAGCAGAGCTATGAAAGAGATTTTGGCAAGCATAGAAATGTTTATGCAGTTACTGATTTTTTAAATCTTCAAATGATGGCCTTAAATATTTATTAGAACATAATGAAAAGTTCTTCATATATATCCTTCACATTGAATAATTTCAACCAAGTAGATTATACTTTTGCAATGAAGGTAAGTACCTGTATTGAATGTAATATGGGAACATACCTTTACATAGGTAAGCAAAATGTAATATGAGGTTAAAAGTTTTTGCATAGATTCAGAATCTTTATATTAAAGATTCCAACAGTTTGCCATAAAATAGGCAGCACATTGGACTTTCTGACTGAAATAGTTCATTCAGATAGTGTATTCTGGAGATTCTGGATCTTATTCAAGAAAGGAAAATCTTTACCAGAAATTTATTTATCTAGGTGGAGAAAATTCCAGAAGTCCTATACTTCCCATGGGTTGCTGATTTAGGGGAATAAAAAGGCAGAGACCTTAATTGGGAGTACATGTCATTGGCTGGGTGTGGTGGCCCAGGCCTGTAATCCCAGCACTTGGGGAGGCAAAGGTTGATACATCACTTGAGGTCAGGAGTTCGAGATTAGCCTGGCCAACATGGTGAAACCTCTTTCTCTACTAAAAATACAAAAATTAGCCAGACGTAGTGGTGTGCGCCTGTAGTCTCAGCTACTCAGGAGGCTAAGGCATGAGAATCACTTGAACCTGGGAGGCGGAGGTTGCAGTGAGCCAAGACCACGCCATTGCACTCAAGCCTGGGCGACAGAGTAAGACTCTGTCTCCCAGAGTTTCTTAGGGGAAATAAATAAGGATCTGATACTTGTAGTTAAAACACACTTAATATCTCTCCATAAATGTTCTTCTTTTAAAACACCAGCATTTACCGATTTTCTAGAAATAACAGGAAACAGTAGTTTCCTTGAAGTTAAAAAAAAAGAAGATTTAAAACTTTTCTTACATTGCACAAATGTTATTGAACATTAGCATGGGTTGAGAATCTGTTCTGAATTCTTATGTATTCCTCCTATTAAAAAACCAACCCTTCCAATTGTCACCCATTTCCTCTCAGAAAACACACTCCTTATATAATATTTCAACACCTTTAGCTTATGCTATAATAGTTATGGTATAAGCTAAAATAGTTATGATATAACACTTAAGATAGTTGCTGAGCCATGTTAAACTTGTTAATATCCCAAATGGTAGAAATTGGCCACATCCCCTTTACTTTTTGCTTCAGATTCTCTATCTCCTTCTCTATCATGTGATTCACTAAAGAATGGGATCTAAGGAAAACTTACTGTTTTAAATAGGAAACAGAACCACTGTAAATGAAGGATTTAACCCATGTGAAGTTTTTGAGTCACAAATCCTAAAAGCAAGACCCTTATCCAAACATAGGTGCTAGTGGGAGTCAGGTTTCACATTTGGTGTGATACTGCCTCTGTTTCGTCTACTTCTGTACTTACAAGGAGAGCTTTTATTTTCCACATTTATAAGAAATGTGGTTTAATAGCTTTATTCTACTTATTTTCTTTTTTTAATCGTTTGCTTTTTTTTTTAACTTGTTTTCTTGTCTATTTTGGCAAAAAATTCCTTGCTGTATCCTTCACTGGAGAATGTAGTAGAGTAGCTCATTGGTTTAGTGCCAATTTCTGTATGTGCATTTTCCTGAAACTGATATGTCTGAGAGTCTGTGGTTGGCTGAGTCTTCCTCCCCATCTCCTTTATCATGACCACCCTTCTCCCACTTCAGAAAAGATGACATAGCTTTCACCTAGCCCAAATCTTACTATGTATGGCCCTGGGGTACAATCTCCAGGGCATCAAACAAAATGAAAGTTTGTGAATGCATTACTTTAGAGAGACTCATTGAAAGCAAGGTAAAAATGCGTTGGTAAAAAATAGTGAAATAGTATTTCATCTTGGTAAGGCTCCTGGCACAGTGCAGTCCACCTCCCTGCCTATCTGCTTATCTGTCTCTCCATCTGCTGTCTGTCCATTTATTTTTTACTAGCCTACTTAAGTGAGAGGGTTGCCATGAGAACATGTATTCACATCTTTATTCAAATGAAAAAAAAAAAAAGAAATAAATGAAAGTCTTTTTTTTGGACACAGAATACATCTGATTTGGTTGATTAATTTGACAGTGAGGACTGGCTTTGTAAATTATATGGTGGACTTATTCATCTGCTAAGTGATCTAAATATGTAGCTCTAAGGTTTTAACAAATACACATTTTAAGTATGCATAAAATGCACAAAACACCAGAAAATTAATCTTTTGCAATTAAAAAAATCCTGATAAGAAGTTTTAACTTAATTTAAAATATATGAGGAAGCATGTGTCAGCACCCAGTCATGACACAGAATATACAGTATTTTGAACAGTAAAGTTTAATTTACAGAATTATGAACTGTAAGAGAAGATTGTGGTAACAAGAGTTTGAGTAGTAAGAAATGAAGAGAAATTCTAAAGAATACAGGAATTGCAGATATAAGAAACAATCATGGCTCCTGGGACTGAGATAGACAGCCCAAGGAATCCCCTGCATCCCTATGCACACACAGGGCTGAGGGCTAGACCTTGTTGGAGAGGGCATGGCTGTAGCCACTAAACAGCAGAGAAGTTGGTACAGTGTCATGATGGTGCAACTTGCTGGAGGCTTTCTGAAATCTGAAATTTGCTGGAAATTTCCCTCTGGGATGCTGTGGAAAGCTGTTTGCAGGGCATCTCAGTGGAGGCACTTCACTACCAAACCATCTGAGTGGAGTGCCGGGGAAGCTGCTGGCCGCTGGGTGCTGTCCATCGCTGTGCACAGAGAGCAGCACCTGGCACTGAGGAAGTCACTCATGCAGCCGGGAAGCAGACTATGCTACCTAAGCTGGATGCAGAAGGAGCTATGTGCTCTGCAGGAATCGGGTGCTGGAAAAGCTGCATACACGGGAGTAGATGGGTGCAGGAGAATCCAGTTACATAACAGGAGCCTGGCACTAGAGAAGCTGCACACACTGCAAAAGCCTGGAATGGAGAAACTACATGGGCTGTGGGATCTGGATGTGAAAGATGCTGCAAGCGCTGGAGGAGCTTGTTAAGTAAGCATCCTGAAACCAGAAAGGAAAGACCTTTTCCTCCTGCAGTCTGTCTCCTGTGCCCTCAGCTGGCAAAGATAAACATCATGCTGGCTGATAAAGAAAAAAATCTTTAAAGGGTCCAGCCCCATTTTAGCAGAGCAGGCAAAGAAGATGGATTTAGAGGTGAGAGGCTCTAACTTTATTTGATAACTGGCACAAAGTCTATTTTTTTGATATCAAAATTGTTTTAGGGGTTCAAGAGCAAAAGTTTCAAAACCACTCACTAGTCTAGTAAATTAATGTTGTCATTTTCAGGGACCCTGTAGATAATTCATTTTATGCTTTGAATACAAAATGTAGGAAACAATTGGGTGTGTGTGTGTGTGTGTGTGTGTGTGTGTGTGTGTATGTGTAAAGTATGTGGAGTTTCTGTTTGTTAGAAAGGAGTGAGGGTAGAAAACTAGACGGAAGAGATTAACTAGAGGAACAGCATGAGAAATAATAGTGGGAGGGAAATAGGTAAGACAGAAGAAATAAGAAGAGTGCCGAAGTTAAAGTGTCTAATCATTATGAAAAGTTCATTTCCCCAACTGCTATTTCTACTATCTTATTCACACTTAAAATACATGTATGTATGCATGCACACACAAGCATAATCTCATCATTTACTTGACTGCTGTGTGTATTTTACTTCCTTACAAAAAAGGCCATTCAATTATTCTCATTTCATTTTCAAACTTGTACTCTAAATACATTCCCTCTCTGAACAATATACTGCTTTCTTACTGCTTACTAAGGACAAGAACCTCATTCACAGCCTTCTTATAAACCAAATGTATAATTTATTCCATGGTTCACATTTTCTTCACATTCACAAATTTTACCAAGTTAGTTTATTTCTCATATAGTACTACAGACTTTCAGTTAGTAAATTAACTGACAGAAGTTAGAGTGTTTTCTCCTCTGGTTATTTGAACTTTTAAAATTGCATAAAGTGGATTTATTGCACATCAGATAAACCAAAGAAGGCACTGGCAAAATAATTTAATTTAGAAAGTATTTTTGACCATTTATATTTTGCTTTGGTTGACACTTTCCTAGGTTTTGTGGAATAAATAAATTTATGAATATTTTTTTCCTCAAGGTACTTCCTTTTTTTGGCATAGTAAGAAAAACACAACAAACCACTAAAAAATATGACAAAATAGTGTCTTTCTGGATGTGCCTGTTTGAAATGCTTTTATGTGTAATAGGAAAGATTATGACTACGTCAAAGTCAGGTAAGATTTCATGAGGAGATGAGAATACACTTTACCAGGCAGAGAGAAGGGTTCAGTTTTTTCCAGGGGGAGGATGCCTAATAGAGAATGCCATATGAGAAGAGGGATCAGAGATAGGATAACAAGTGGATTTTTCAAGGATATGGAACACTAGTCCAAAAGGAGTGGGTAGGTGGGTTATGTTGGGAGTAATGAGAGATGTGGCTGGGGAGTTATAGGGGACCAATTAAGGAAGTCCTTGGATGCCAGAGAAGGCATCTAAATTCCTATTAGAAATCTTTGAAGCCTTGGAATCTTTTCCTCCATAAAGCCCTATCTGATCCTTCTAGTGTGAACTTGGGTGTCCCTCATCTCTGCTCCATAGCACTTTGTATGTACTTCCATCATCGCAATTTCTACTTTGTTTTATAGTTATCTGCTTATGTGCTTTTCTGCCTTCTAGGAGTGAATATCACAATGGCAAGGCCATACCTTAGTCATATTTATATCTACAGCTCCTGGCACATAATAATCACTGAATACTTAGTTGTTGATCACATGCATATCTTAACTTTGTTTAGATAGATAGTGAAGAAATTTTGTATGTGGTAATAGCATGATGAAAATGAGATGTAAGTCATAAGAGTGCACAAGATAGATTCTGGGAGTGAAAAAAGTAGGAAATTAACAGCCTCAGTGGGAACTTTTTTCTCCTTGTTAGCTAATAAACCTCAACACTATGCATATGCAGTCAGCTTCTGATAATTTTGTTTGAGACTTTGAAGAACCACATAGGACATTTTAATATTCTGTATACACTTATTCAGCAGGCCTTGCACTGAATAGCTCATTTTCTATAGATTCACTAATGATAATGATAATAATGCTAAAACAATGGATAACACACATTACTTACCATATGCCACAGGGTTCTTAGTACTTCATGTATATGAACTCATTTAATCTTCATAACAACACATTTTAAAGATGAAGAAACTGAGAGAGGATAAGTAACTTGTGAAGATCACACAGCCAGTATACAAATGGATTTAGAATAGTAGCACTCAAACATTTAAAAAAGAAGAAAGTTAAAGAATTATAGTAGAATGAAATTTTAATATTTTATTTTAGTCACTGGTTATTTTGCTTAGTATCATTGGAACAAATGAGACACACACAAACATGGACACACACACACACACACACACACACACACACCCCTCAATTGTTTGAAAAATCTGTTTGTCATAGTACTTAAGTACTTAAGTTGAAAATTGAAAACTGTCTCAATGTGGGAAGGGCTAGCCCAAAAGTAATGAGATCCATCATGGCAGGTCATCAAGGACTCAGTTTCAGGCTGGCTATTATCTATCCTTAGGGAAGTCCCTTGGAATCCTGACAGGAAAATGGAGCCAATGTTCAGGAAGTTATCAGGCCATTCAACATCTGGGAGCTAGGGCAGCAGCTGGATTTATGGGCAGGATTTTAGTAATTGAAACTGGGAGGTCATTTTATTTTCACTTATTGATTCCCCGTCACATTTTCTCAAATAGCTGTGTTCCAAATTTTCACTAATCTTTTTTTAAAAAAATTCTCTCCCTACGTTTTTTGAGAAGATTGACACCAACTGACGTGAACTATCTTAAATGTGTATCCTACTATCTGGAAATTTCTGTGTCTTCATCTTCATCAATCAGAACAGGCTCTAGCTAATAGCAGCTAGTGGTGCCTGCTGAATATCAGGCCAGATGTTTGATCTCAGATTCATCACCTGTAAAATGGGATAAATAACACCAAACAGGTGTGAAAACTAATGCTGAAAAATGCCTTGATGCCTTGTATATGCCAGGTATTCAACAAATGTTAAATACAATTGTCCTGTCCAAATTTTGGGAACATATCATACTATCACAGCAGCCTAAAAAAAATCCTTACAATGTGAGAAAGTACAGGCTTTATTAGACAGAGTCTGTCTGTTAACAGTGGATATTAGTATGATGAGTCACAGCTCCAGCTGTGTTGCTACATTTCAAATGGAACTCTGCCGCAAGACTGTTCACACATGCTACATTTCACATGAGCCTCCTGTGCAACTTTATTCTAGGCTACCAGAAAATTTAAGCCATTTTTCAGCTCTTTAAGAACATAAGCCCTTTCACTGAGGAAATTCCAGTCCAGTGCCACACACAATTCACTCAACAGTGCTATTCCATTCACCACTAAAGAAGACTTTCAACATGAACTTTTCCCTCTGTGATGCAATTGTGTGTGTGTGTTGCGGGGGCGGGGGGGCGGGAGGATGTAAGAGGAGAGTGAGAAGATAGAGTTTTGCCATTTTCCTCTCTATGCAAATACTGTCTCTTCAACCTTTTTAAAACTCTCTTTGTGATATTTACCGACCATTTCAGTCACTGTGGAATTCTGTTAGTGAGAGTAAAATGAATTTAACTTAGGCTTTCTTTTTATGGAACTCTAGCTGGAAATTGCTCATAATTCCAGAAAATGTTTCTTAACCTCTAACAAACTACATTCAACTTGAATTTTAAAGATTTGAATTGCCTCTCACCTTATTCAAAATCCTTTAACAAAGAAAGCTTTCCAGCATAAAGAAACTGTTATGAAATAAACTAGAGTTCTGAGTGGCAGCTTACTTAAAGTTGTGTTATGGCTGAGTAAGTCATATATTATTTTGAAGAGAATATAAAATTGACTTCTCTCACAAATTGCGCAAATTTTCTCTCAGCCCACTGACCCTTCCTGTCTTGTCCCCACATACAATGATTTATAGGAAAAGTATTTGTAATAGAGACAGTTACTTTTCTATCTTCAACTCAACTGAAAGCCCAGAGAAAGACCACATCTGGATTGGAAGAAAAGAACTTGCTTGAGACAGGGAACAAAAATATGGCTAAAGCGTGATTTTAGAAGAAAGAAAAGAACATTAAAAGCATGGCATAAAAAAAAGGAAAGAACAACTCCATTTGAAAAACTGGAAAACTATAGCAAGGCATGATTCAAAGTATAACAATATGCAAAGGTAATTATAACTGCATTTTTCTTTTTTAAAAGTTATATACACACATGGAAAAGAACTGAAGCAATACCTATATATAAAATACCTAGGTGCCTGAAGGTGTGTGGGGGAGTGTGTGTGTGTGTGTGTGTGTGTATGTGTGTGCATTATTTGGGGAAAGGAACATGAGGAAAGAATAATCTTGCCTTGCCTCATATTACCTAAATCACATTCTCAGTTCTTTAGTTAATTTTCCAAATGCATTACATTTTTCTCAGTGAATTAGAATGGATAGTTAGAATAAACCAGGAAACATAGTAGGCAAAACTTTTAACTGTAATCCATGTACATTTATCTTGTTTGAATAAACATGAATCAGGAAATTAATTAATATTATTCTAGTTCAAAAACTTTAAATTACTTAAAGGCAGTTTACAAAAAATAATGTACAAGTTTTAGCAAGTACTTCTGAGGTAATTCACAAAGCTTCTCTTTTTGTAAATGAATAATTCTTTTATTGAAAAGTGGTTATTGAGAACTGCCCAAATTTTAATCAGATAGGTGGCTTCCATGTATTTTACATGTGGATAAAGGACCTATCACATAACACTGTCAAACAAAAATGCAGAAGCCATCCAACTCACCAATTGGAAACATGGTGTCTTAAAAGTTTCAGCATAGGCTGGGCATGGTGGCGCTCACCTGTAATTCCAGCACTTTGGGATGCTGAGGCAGGTGGATCATGAGGTTAAGAGACTGAGACCATCCTGGCCAACATGGTGAAACCCTGTCTCTACTAAAAATACAAAAATTAGCTGGGCATGGTGGTGCGCACCAGTAGTCTCAGCTACTCAGGTGGCTGAGGCAGGAGAATCGTTTGAACCCAGAGGCAGAGGTTGCAGTAAGCTGAGGTCATGCCACTGCATTCCAGCCTGGTGACAGAGAAAGACTACATCTCAAAAAAAAAAAAAAAAAAAGTTTCAGCACAAATTTGTTGCATAACCATAGGCAAGTAATTTAAACATTCTATCTCATTTTTCTCAGCTTTTAAATAGTGAAAATAACATCAACTCTTTCTAGCTTATAACTCTACCATATCAAATGAAAGAATCACAGAAACATGCTAGAAAATACATAAAGATGGAAGTATTAAGATTTGTGAAAACTGCCACTTAAAATTAAGTATACACTGTAAGCTATAAACAGCATGCAAATCTGAAATTCTCAAAATGAATTCAGTATAATTGGCTTTTGATGTCAACATTTTGCATATTTTATAACATATTTGACACAGTGATCCATCTCATCCAAAATATTTTTGGTTTCTGTTGAATAATTTAAAAATGCTTTAGTGTGGATTCTAAATTCTCCAAATTGTATGACTTAGATGAGTAACAGAGTTTTAATACATTTGTCATTTGTAAATCTCCCTCCCCAACAAAACTGTAAACTTCTTGAGATAATAGGTTATGATGTAGGGTTTTTGTAGCCCCACCTCTACTCCATTACAGGGGCATAGGATTTTGCAAATCATAGGTACTTATTTGTTAAATAAATACAGTTTAATCCTGATCAGAATAACAGCAGAATAAAATGATTCAAATTGACACTAAATGGTGGAAATGTAAATAGATAATTGGTAATGGATTCTCATAATTATTAATTTCCTACCATGATTTCTAAAGTATTTTTTTTGAAAACTACTCCTGGAACTTACTTTCAGTAGATGCTTATTTCAACAATAGCATTGCTTCCAACTGTAAAGTTTTACCTGTCTCACCAAAGAGAGCGGTGACAATGTCTATGGCTAGGACCTTTAACAACAAAATAGTAAATACAGCAAAAAGTCACAAAAAATAGGATCAACCACCCAAAACTACATTAAAAGAAAAATTCATAGTCAAGCCTTTTTATTATCAAATATAAGAAAGATTAAAAATAATAAAACTAAATCTTCATCTTAAAATGCTAGAAAAATAACAGCAAAAAACAATAAAAGAAAATGGTATAAAATGTCCACCTTTTTCCTCCAGGCATTTGACAATGATAAGCATGAGAAGAGAGGTAAAGATTCCAGGCTGGGCATGGTGGCTCACACCTGTAATCCTAACACTTTGGGAGGCTGAGGCAGGTAGATAACGAGGTCAAGAGACAGAGACCAGCCTGGACAACATGGTGAAACCCCATCTCTACTAAAATACAAAAGAAATTAGCCAGGTGTGGTGATATGTGCCTGTAGTCCCAGATACTCGGGAGGCTGAGGCAGGAGAATTGCTTGAACCAGGGAGGCGGAGGTTGCAGTAAGCTGAGATCATGCCACTGTACTATAGCCTTGGTGACAGAGTGAAACTTTGTCTAAAAAAAAAAAAAAAAAAAAAAAAGATTCCAGACGTTCCAGACAGAGACATATTCCTGAGAAGCAGAGATACTAACAGACAGTTGTTTCTCAACCTCAGCACTATTTACATTTTGTGATGGACAATTCTTTGTTGCGGGGAGCTCCCCTATACATGGTAGGATGTTTGGTAACATCTCTGACCTCCAACTAGATGCCACTAGCATTGTCTCCACTTCTTCCACAGTTGTGAAGAACGAAAATTCCTCCAGACATTCTCAAATATTCCCTGGGGCAAAATTGTCTCTTGTTGAGAACAACTGATCTAGACAACCAATAGAACAGTAAATCTAGCTCTACCTCAACAAATAATAAATCAAACACTGACTTTTAGTGTTTTCTGATTTCTGTGGTGCAAATACTTCCACTGTGGGCTATTTCAAGTAAAAATATGACATCACTAAATGTGGGGTTGGAAAGGGATATTTGGTAATGCCGTTACATAATATTTCTGTAATATAGACATGATAGTTATAAATAATTTAGTTAAATGTAGTTAAATAATTGGGATGTGATGAATTTTGAATATTTATTATCTTTGTTTTTAATATAATTCTTTTAATTATAAATTTACATAATTTATTTTTAATAATGACTATGTTTAGCAACTAGCTTAACAGGTTCCTTAAATGTTAACAATAGGTTCTTCCAAGCTTTAATACACTACTGTAATAGGGGCAAACAAAAGGTAGACGTAACAAAAACTGCAGTTCAATCTCAAGTTAGCTCAGTCCCCAAATGAATTAAGGTGATCTTCTACCTCCCTTTCCCAGTCTAGCTGGCTATCAGAGGATACTCTATGGAAGAAGATTAAATTATCCAGAGTGCAATTTTTCATGCACAATGCTTGGCATTCATAAAAAAATTACTAGGCATACCAAAATACAAGATCAAGGGAAATAAATTGACAAAAGAAACAGGTCTATACATGACCCAGATACATAGATATTTAAGTTAGGCTAAAAAAAACTGTGATTAGAATATCCAAGAAAATAGATGATAAGATGGAGAATTTCACAAGAATGCTGGAATCTATTGTAAAGAATTAAGTATTTTTAGGGCTGAAAAATGCAATAACTGAAAGTATAAACACAGTAGATGAATTTAACAGCAAATTAGACACACAAGAAAGTAGGATTGGTAGACAGCAACAACAAAAAAACAGGTTAGTAGAAAATATTCAGACTGAAGCTAGGAGAGCAAGAAAAAATATAGATAAGATAAGAAATATGTTTCAGTTATAACATTTATATAATTAGAGCTTCAGAAAGGGAGAGAAAAGATGATGGGAAAGAAGCAATATTTAAGAGATAATTGCCAAGAATTTTCTGAAACTGACAAACTGAGAAAAACCATCAAGCTACAGATTCAAAAAGTGCTTGAAATCTGAAACAGGATGAATAGCCATATCTTGATATATCATATGCATATTATTACTGCTGAAAATGAAAGGCAAGGAGAAATTTTTAAACACATCCAGATAAATTAACATGAAAAAAAATGTAGAATGTTAAATAAATTCAAGAGGATGATCCAAAAAGACCAATAAATTTGACCATTTCTGTCAAGTGTAGTCAAGAAAGAAGGGAGGAAGAACATAATGTTTAAAACACTAGAAATGAGAGTAGAATAAAACCAAAGATATGAAAAAAATAATTTTAATGTAAGAGAATACTATGTATAACCCAATTCTAATAAATTTAAAATCTCAGGTTGATAATTTTCTAAAAATAAAATACAAAATTTGACTCAGGAAGAGTTACAAGAGGAGCAACCTCAGAAGAAATTGAGTTATCACAAAAATAAATTATTCCCATGCTATTGTAAACTGTGTCAATTAATGAAAATAGAATAAGTCGTACAAAATTCTTGACAAATGTAAAGTACCCCTAAAACCAAGAGCTGATAAAAGGTATTCAACCAAAGAAAAACTATAGATCAATCTGATTTATGAAAATAAAATGCACTCACATTTTATTTCAGCACTGCTCACAACAGCCAAGATTTGGAAGCAACCTAAGTGTCCATCACAGTCAAATAGATAAAGAAAATTTGATACATATACACAGTGGAGTAGTATTCAGCCATGAAAGATGAGATTCAGTTATTTGCAACAACATGGATGAAACTGGAGTTTATTATGATGTGAAGTTAAAGTAAGCCAGGCACAGAAAGACAAACATCACATGTTCTCACTTATCTGTGGGTGCTAAAAATTAAAACAGTTGAACTAATGGAGATGGAGAGTAGAAGGATTGTTATTAGAGGCTGGAATGGTTGGGGGGAAAGGAGGATGATTAATGTGTAGAAAAAATATTGACAAAGAACAAAAAAATAGAATAACTAAATAAGACCTAGTATTTGCTAGCACAGCAGGGAGACTGTAGTAATAAATAATGTTATATTAAAAAAAAACTAAAAGAGTATAATTGGATTGCTTGAAACAAAGGATAAATGCTTGCAGTAATTACCCTGGTATAGTAATTATGCATTGCATGCTGATATCAAAATGTCTTAGGTAACCCATAAGTATATACCTACTATATATCCACAAAAATTAAAAGTAGAAAAGAAAATAGATGTAAGAATCTTAACTTAAATATTAGTAAATGGAATATAGCAATATGTTGAACAAGTAACATGTCATGACAAGGTAAGGTTTATTTCAGGGATGTACAAATGGTTCAATACTGGGACATTTTAGGAAAAATGTAATCATTTTAATATGTACTCAGAAGAGATTTTATACACATTCAAAATGTATTCTTTAATTTAAAAAACTCTAAGTATAAATGAGTACTGTGTTTCATCAAATCTAAGAAACAGTTTGTAAGGGTATAGAAAAAAAAACAGTGTTTTTTCCTATTCTCTCTGACCACTCAACACTACAACAATACAAGTCCTATATAAGTGGGAACTTGTATAACATTGGGGTGATGTAGGCCTTTCTAAACAAAATTCCCAAAGCAGAAATCAAAAGGCAAAAGACATTGGATTGGACTACTAAATATTTTACATTTCTATAGCTCAAAAACACCATAGAGTATATTGTAAAAAAAAAAAAACAAAAAAAAACCAAGCAAACAGAAAAATATATGCAGCCTATTTGATGGACAAAAGATTAATTTTAAAATCAGTTGAGAAAGATAAACATCAGAAAAATGAGCAGAAGATATAAACAGATATTTTTCAGAATAAGAAATACATATGATCCACAAACGTAGGCAAATATATTTTACCTATTAATAATAAAAAATGAAGTAAAAGGATGAATAACTTTTTACCTACCAAATTAGTGAAAATTTCCAATACCATCAAATTAAGTATTGATCAGAGTATAGGAAATTAGCACTTTCAAATACTGCAAGGTAGAGTGTGAATTGGTAGTACCTTTCTGGATAGAAGTTTAATAAGTTATTTAAAGGTCTTAGAATTCTGCATGCCATAGGTCTAGCAATTACACTTCTAGGAACTTATTCCAAAAATCATTTTTATGCATAAAGATATAGCTATAAGAATGCTTTTAGTCATTCTTCTTATGATAGCAAAAAATAATTTCAATATCCAAAATAGGGGTCTACGTAAATGAGCTATGTGGTGAAAATATATCTGACATTTCAAATAATACTGCAAAAGAATGTTTAATTATCTGGAAATAGATTTAAAATACATTTATAAGTCTAAAAGAATACTAACATATGATCCCATATTTATAAAATATGCATACCTATACATATATGCATAGGAAATAGTTTAAAAGGTTTTGTACCAAATGTTAACAGTAGTTATCTCTGGATGGTGCAATTAAAGGTGTTTTTTGAAATCTATACTTTTAAGTTTTTCTAATATTAGCATGTATTTTTAGGGTATCAGAAAAACATTAATATTATTTTAATATTACCTTTGCTCAATGTGTTACAAACACTAAACAATTTACTTTAAAAACTTACTTTAAAATAAATATACATCACTTCTCTATGACAAAAGTTATCTTTTCCCAATGATAATTTGGAGGAATGAATTAGAATGTAATTCCACATTTATTTTTAATGGCCAAAATCCATGTTGCCCATCTACTCACATTTGTGGTAGATACTTTGCCCACTCCTGTGTCTTCTAAGTTGTTGCTGCTTCCTTTCTTTTTTATCCCTGAGTGACTGGTAATGGTGATAACATCTTAATGAAAGGTAGTCACCGAAGCTTAAACAGCTCAAACCTTCTGGTTTCAAATTCCCTCCCTCACCATAAGGGAGGAGAAGATGGATATCTTCCATCTTCCTGTAGCACTTACATGGTCCTACTCCCAGAAACTTAGAGGCAATCGATGAAGGGTGGGACACCAAAGTTAGAAGATTTACATTTATTTTTAAACAGATTTATTTTATTAACTGTTTATCATGTTTGAATATTCTAAAATTGGGGATATTTTAAAGCCACCAAGATTATTGGTTGAGAATTTACCAGGCATTTTTGCTAAGCTCTTTAAAGAAAACTGTCTCCTTTATTTTTTACAACTTAAATAGAAAATCAAAGCTCACAAAAGGTATGTAATATGTTCAAGGTAACACAGGTAGTAAGAGATGGAGCTAGGACACAGATTCTCGTCAGTGTGGTCCCCAAGGCATCCTTTCCCAGCTCTGATATTATGTTATAATGCTTCCCTGTATTCTGGCAGATTCTTCTTTTTGCTGAGTAATTCACCATCTGGTAGCTATCACATTCTGGTGTTAATTGGTGCTAATTTTCTGATGATGGCCAATGGCTATATTTGGATTTTAAAGTGGAAAAAGCTATGATTAAGGTGTAATACATGTGAGGTTAAAGTCGGGATTTTCCCCACTTCCCTGTGTGACTTTGAATAAGCTACTTAACCTCTATGAGCCTTAATTTCCTTGTTTGTAACATGAGGATAATACCCTTGTCACAAGAACTTTTGAGAGGATTAAGTAAATAATGTAGAAATGTTTTGTAAATGGAAAAAACACTGTAAATGTGGAGCATTGATACTAAACAGTATAAGGATTGGTATACATAGCACTTTTCAGAACAAAGGTTCATCAGTGAAAGGGAGGCATGTGGCTTATTGGAATAGAGACAGGAGATCTATTAGGTAAGTACTGCTTTAAAATTCTGAGAAGGTTTGTCTGTTTGCTGCATCATATTCTGTTATTGGTCGTCTTCTGGGTCAGTTCTGGTTATTACCAGTTGGTGTTGATAACTAGTGATAATTTGCCCACAGTGGGTGGGATGGGGAAGAGAGTGATCTTGCTTATTTAGAGTAAAAAGAGATCTAGAGAAACTTAGGAGACAATAGATAATTGTTGGAATATCTTACCAATTGGCCAGCCTATATCCAGAGCACTGTGTGGTTCAGTATGAGGTCCTCACTTTAAAAGGTTTATAGACATAAAGTGGTAAATGTATTATTTTTTGCCCAGACTGGGTCTTTTTCTAGATTTTCACCTGTTTGGTGCTTAGTTCAGTGCATCCCACCAAGACAGCTTTGTAACAGTGATGCTTAAAAAGTTTTCAATGTGGAAGTTTATACAGTGTGAAGGGACATTTTTTGACTTCCCCACTGGGCAAAAAGTTACATTCAGAGAAGAGCAACTGATGGTTAGGAGACTCAAACCCATGTCATTTTGAAAAGACAGTGGAGGAGAACTGAAAAGCCTTAGCTTAAAGGGAAAAGTTGTGGAGCTGGCAGGGTCTACTTCAGTAGTTTGCAAACTTTGCTGTCCATTAGAACCATACATTTGAAGCCTCTCCTCAGACTTCTGATTTAACAAAATTATAGTGCATTCCAGAATTTCTTTTTTTAAAAAAAATTCTCCCATAATTCTTTTTTTAAAATTTTCACAAAATATTTTATTTAATGCTATATAAATATTATCATTGCAATGGATAAGCAGTATAAAAATTGAGATAGTTTCACATTCCTTTTTTTTGGGAAAAGTCTTTGAACTACTGCATATTTCACATTTGTAGCAAATCTCATTTCTGCTTAATCACAAGGGCTCAACAGTAGGACTGGTGACTACAATGGGCAGCACAGACTCAGACTCTAGAATGATTTTATAAAATGAGATTTAGTGAAACAACTCATCTTGAATGTAATATAAAAATTTGTATATAAAATTTGATTAAATAGGAAATTATTTTCTCTTACAGCATTTTGTATTTCTTATTCTCACAGTGGTTAGCAAATCGAAGTCCTGAAATAAGTTTCCTAGATAACACTGGTCAAAGATTTTCTTAATATCTTTCAATGTTTATTGTCTAAAATTGTAAATTCCTGAATAATAGATATCTTCACTAAAATTAATGGAAATTTCTAGTAGAACAGTTTGAAACATTAACTCATTTTTTTTCTTTTAAAGAAATTGTTTTGGTATCCTATAGCCACAGCCAACAAATCATCTTGAAATTATCATCCCAATAAAAATAATATATTATTTGTAATACTGAGAAATCATAAAAAGCATTGTTTGACTTTGAAAATAGCTTGATTCAATCAATCCACTTGGGTATACTGGTGTTTATACATATATAGTTTGTATATATGGGGTGTGTTTGAGTGTATGATTGGTTCCCACGAGTCTAGGTGAGGGTTAAGGAACCCCTGCCTTAGGGTGATGTCAGTAGTCATGCAACAAACACTACAAACAATAAGCATGGTGAGCTGAAAAGATTTATTAATTGTCTGTATGCAAGGCTGGTGAAAAGCTATTCCTAAAGATTAATTTGATGTTTAAAACCTAGTTTGGAAAGAAAGATGATGCATTCAGTTTTGGAAGCCTGATAGATTTGAGATTTTAACATAAATTTTTAGGTATATCAGTCTTCCCCAAAGTGTGTTTCACTGAATATTTGTTTTATCAGACCATTACATTTACATAACGCTAGTTCCAGCACATGTTAATATGTGTTCTGTGGAAAAAAAAAAAAAAAAAAGAGTGCCATGGAATAGGAAAATAAACGATGGATCTTTGGGAAACACCGAATTATAATAAGTCAAATGGTTGACTATCATAAAACTCACGGAGCCTACACTAATGTTCATTGTAGAGCTCCAGGGGTAAAATATATGTAGCACTTTCAAAATTTTTCACCACAGAAAATGTTTTCAATTGAGGAAATGTTGCGAAGCTAATGTTCCTGATAACACTCGTAGGAAATGCTAAAGTAGATAAGGAAGATATTTAAGTTTACTACAAAGACCAAAGTTAGATGTATATGTTTTATGGAAAGGATGAATAAGGCAGTGAAATGCTGCAGAGACTCAGCACAATTAGAACCAGTTATTTTAGTTGGCAATATTAGAAAACAATTTTAATAGAAGTAGTAGTGAAAGAGGATTGTGAAGATGTTAGGATACAATCTCATGTTTTCAAATCATGAGCTTAAATGGAGAAAATGTGTTAAAATATTTAAAATTGGAATTATCCTGGAAAATATAGTCATCATAGTTATGCTACTATAGTTAAGGTAGGAGTGGTAAAGCTAACTCCTTATAATAGGAGGGAAAGTAGACTCAAGGAAAAATTTTAATTTTTTGGATAAACTGAAGAAAGGTGTAAAGAGAGATGCACTTAATGTGCCAGAAATGTAGGAAAGATATTAAAGAACAGGTAGAATAAATTTTTAAAAAGATTAATTTTTCTCCTTCTGGGGGATAGTAAATTTTTTTAGATGAATAGTTGTATTGGATTTTTTAGATTAATAATTGTCCATCTATGAGATTGGTTTTCTGTATTCCATTTTTTGGATTAGCTGGTTTCTTTGCTTGTGTATTAGTGTCAAGTATGCTTGCCATAGAGTAGGAGTTCAATACATAGCCAGTGTCATTAATGATGCTGTTATTTTCTCTATTTGAACATGTTGTTGCTCCTTATCACCACCAGTGAGTAGACAAAGGAGAGTCAATTGAGGTCAAAGCAGATAACTAATTCTATTTGGTTTATCAGTACTATATTTCATAATCATAAGTTGGCTGGCCATGATTCATTCCTTCTGCTGTTTATATTTCATCTTTATTATCTTCCATTGTACTTAAAACAACCTACACTTTTGTTCATTCATGTCTTGATTTGTTTTTCAGAGGTCATTCTAGTTGCAATTTTTTTTTTTTTTGCTCTAAGGAAACTTGCTTTATGCTGCTGGAGATTTGCACATTTTACTTCTATGTACTCACTTAAGTATATAGTGTTAATGGCAGTCGCATGACTCATAGTCTGCATAAGCATAAATTAAATCCAGTACCTCTGTGGTATGCCCTCTTTGAGATTGCTCTGGAAGACCACCCAGAAGTCTAAATTTATACAGACTGCAAGGACCTATTGAACTTAAGAAAACCCAGCAGCACTGAATGACCAAATACACCTGCATCTTTCAGTATGAATGAGCTGTCCATTTGCTCTTGATTGAGGTTCAAGCTGTTGATCTTAAACTATAAAGGGCTTTATAGGCTGAATTATGTCTACTTTAAACAAGACCTCTTCCTTCAAATAGAGTGCTTTGCACATAGTGAGCACTCCATAAATGCTCTTGACTCTGACTTAATGAATGTTTAGACCTTCCAGTGAATTTCTTTTCATGGTTTCCAGATTTGAAGGAAGCATTCTTGATATTGAATCTTTGTCTTTCTTACTAGTTTGGCTTGGGGGCTTACTATAGTGTAATTTTACTGACCACATGAAATTTATCCTTTTAGTGATGAATCATTTTAGGTGGTCTGTTGTCCGGGCCTGAGCAATCAGTGGAATCTAAGGTTTTATAATTTGATTCATATGTTCAGAGACAATAGCTGTAAAATAAAATAATAGTTTTAATAAGTTCACCAAGAAAGTGGCAAATGTATTATTTTTTGCCCTGGATCTTTTTCTGATGGATTTTCACTTGCTTGGTGCTTAGTTCAGTGCTCCTCACAAAGACAACTTTATAACAGTGATGCTTAAAAACTTGTCTTTTTTTTTTTTGCACTGGATATGGAGCGATCTGAAAAATATATATATATATATATATTTTTTTAAATTTTTAAATTTTTTTTAAGAAAGAAAGAGAGAAAGAAAAAAAAAGAATGAAGGAGAAGAAGAAAAAGGAAGAGAAAGAGGGAGAGAGAACGGGAGTATTGCTTTATTGCCCAGGCTAGAATGCAGTCTAAAAATGGGAATTGAAAACCTCTTTTATGCCAATAATTGTGCTTAACAATGGAGACAGGAAGGAATAAGGGAATAAAATAACAAACAAGCAGCCAACCAATATTTCATTTAAAACTATGAAATGCTATGCAATCACTGATGAGTGATTATACAGTCACTTTTAGAATAGTGTGATGTGATACTGATAAGAATGTATGTTTTATGTATTTGAAGTGGAGAGTTCTATAAATGTTTATTAAGTTTACTTGTTCTGGGTCTGAGTTCAAGTCCTGGATATCCTTGTTAATTTTCTGTCTCGTTGATCTGTCTAGTATTGACAATGTGATGTTACAGTCTCCCACTATTATTGTGTGAGAGTCTAAGTCTCTTTATAAGTCATTAAGAACTTGTCTTATGTATCTGGGTGCTCCTGTATTGGGTGCATATATATTTAGGATCGTTAGCTCTTCTTGTTGCATTGATCCTTTTACCATTATGTAATGTCCTTCTTTACCTCTTTTGATCTTTGTTGCTTTAAAGTCTATTTTATCAGAGGCGAGAATTGCAACTCCTGCCTTTTATTTATTTATTTACTTTTGCTCTTCGTTTGGTTGGTAAATCTTCCTCCATCCCTTTGTTTTGAGTCTTTGTGTATCGTTGTATGTGAGATGGGTCTGGATGCAGCATACTGATGGGTTTTGGCTTTTTCCTGTCTGTATCTTTTGATTGGGGGATGTAGTCAATTTAAATTTAAGATTAATAATAATATGTGTAAGTTTAATACTGCCATTTGATGCTAGCTGGCTGTTTTGCCCATTAGTTGATGTAAATTCTTCATTATGTTAATGTTCTTTACTTTTTGATAGATTTTTGGAAAGGCTGATACTGGTTGTTCCTTTATATGTGTAGTGCTTCTTTCAGAAGCTCTTGTAAAGCAGGCCTGGCGGTGGTGAAATCTCTAAGCACTTGCTTGTTCGTGAAAGATTTTATTTTTCCTTTGCTTGTGAAGCTTAATTTGGCTGGATATGAAATTCTGGGTTGAAAGTTCTTTTCTTTAAGGATGCTGAATATTGGCCCCCACTCTTTTCTGGCTTGTAGGGTTTCTGCTGAGAGATCTGCTGTAAGTCTGATAGGCTTCCCTTTGTGGGTAACCTGACCTTTCTCTCTGGCTGCCCTTAGTATTTTCTCCTTCATTTCAACCCTAATGAATCTGACGATTATGTGCCTTGGGGTTGGTCTTCTTGAGGAATATCTTTGTGATGTTCTCTGTATTACCTGGAGCTGAATATTGTCCTGCCTTACTAGGTTGGGAAAGTTTTCATGAATAATATCCTGAAGAGTATTTTCCAACTTGGATTCATTCTCTTCGTCACATTCAGGTACACCTTTCAAGCGTAGATTAGGTCTTTTCACATAGTCCCATATTTCTTGGAGACTTTGCTCATTCCTTTTTATCCTTTTTTCTCTAATTTTGTCTTCTCGTTTTATTTCATTAAGTTGGTCTTCGACCTCTGATATCCTTTCTTCTGCTTGATCAATTCAACTGTTGAAACTTGTGCTTACTTCGCGAAGTTCTCATGTTGTGTTTTTCAGCTCCATTAATTCACTTATATTCCTCTCTAAATTGTCTATTCTCGTTGGTATTTCATCAAACCTTTTTTCAAAGTTCTTAGTTTCTTTGCATTGGGTTAGAACAAGTTCTTTTAATTCACAGAAGTTTCTTATCATCCACCTTCTGAAGCCTACTTCTGTTAATGGAATGCACTCGTTCTCTATCAGGCTTTGTTTTGTTGCTGATGCGGAACTGTGATCCCCTGTAGAGGGAAAGGCATTCTGATTTTGAGTATTCCCTACCTTTTTAGGCTGGTTTCTTCCCTTCATTATAAATTTATCCATCGTCTTTGTAATTACTGATTTTCTAATTAGGTCTCTGAGTGGACGTCCAACTTGTTGATTCCCAGCACCAAAATCTGAGCAATCCACTGCGCCGGCCAAAACAGCAGTGTTAAGATTGATGGTGCTCTTCTGCCAGGGAATCTCTGGTCTGGCTCCCGGGGATCTCCGCTGCGCTGAGGCGCTGGCAAAACTGCCGCACCGGCCACAAGAGTTGCCCTGGTGACCTGTGGGGCTCCTTCACTGGGACTCTCCTGGTCCGTGAGCAACAAAAATTTGTCTGAAAGTGTGGCATCCTCTCGTTCTCTGCACTTTCACTGGGAGCTACAATCCTGAGCTGCTAGTGATCAGCCACTTTGGATCTCTCTCATTGACAAAAACTTGTCAATGTGATAGTTTATACAATGTGGGACTTAAAAAAAATTTTTTTTATTTCCATAGATTATTTTATTTTTATTTATTTATTTAAATTTTTATTTAAATTTTTAAAATTTATTTAAATTTTTATTATTTTATTTATTTTTATTTCCATAGATTATTAGGGAACAGGTGATATTTGGTTACATGTAAATTCTTTAGTGGTGATTTGTGGGATTTTGGTGAGGAGACATTTTACTTCCTCATTAGGCAAAATGTTATTTTGGAAATTACTAATATAAACAAATTGGAGTAATTAGAAAGATAGAATGCTTTATTTTAAATAAGAGAGGTTTTCTTAGCTTTAAAAAAAACATGTTGTGAAGCTAATGTTCCTGAAAACATACATAGGAAATGCTAAGGTAGACAAGGAAGAAAGTACTGATTTTAGTACTGGTTTAGTACTGATTTTCTGTCCCCAAGTTAGGTCAAGGTCCCCAAGATCATTTTATATCATCTCTTTTCATGGCAGTTATATACTATTCTATTATAAAGTAGACTTTTAGTATTCTGTTGATTTTTTTAAGAAAACAAGAAAATTATATGAATCTGATATCCTGTGTGGGACCCATGCAGCTTGAAGTTTTCTTGTTGATCCTACTAGCTCACAAGAACAAACCAGGAATAAGGAACAAATTGAGGTGGCAAATGACTCCAAAGCAACAAAACTTACTCCTCCTCCATTTCTTCCCCATGTATAAATGAGCGTAATACTAATTATCTATCCAGTTACTGGAGCAAAAAGCCTAGCAGTCATCTTTAATTATTCTTTCCCTCACCTTCCATATCTAATCTACCAATGCGTTTTGCTCTGTGTACCTTCAAAATATATTCTGAATCTGACTCCTTTTCATATACATTACTACTGCTCTAGTCTAAGCCACCATCATCTTTATCCTCTTTGATCTGAACTACAATGAGCCTGTCTTCTTTGGCTTTTTAAAAAGGAGACTTCATATTTTAGAACAGTTTTTGATTTAAAGAAAAATTGAGATAGTTCAGAGAGTTCACATATACTCACCCAGTTTCTCCTATTAACATCTTACATTAGTGTGGTATATTTGTTATAATCATAAATGAATATTGATACATAATTATTAACTAAAGCCCATATTTTTTTTTTTTCAGATTTTCTTAGTTTTTACCTAATGTCCTTTTTCTGTTCCAGGATTCTACCCAGGATACCACACATTTAGTCATTCTATGTCCTCCTTAGTTTTGTCTTGGCTGTGACAGTTTCTCAGAGTTTTCTTATTTTTGATGACGTTGGCAGGTTTGAGGAGTTGTGGTCAGGCATTTTGCAGGATGCTCCTTTACTGGAATTTGTCTGGTATTTTTCTCACAACTAGACTGGGGTTGTTGGTTTTTTGGAGGAAGATCGCAGAGATTAAGTATCATTTTCATCATATCATATTAAAGATACATGCAAACAACATGTTATCACTTTTGATATTGACCTTGACCACGTGGCTGAGGTAGTGTTCGTTAGATTTCTCCTCTGTAAACTTACTTTTCCCCCGTCATTTCCCTACTATATTCTTAGGAAGTAAGTCATTACACACAGCCTACACTTAAAAAAGAGTAGGGGTTTATGTTCCCCATCCTTGAGGGCAGAGTATCTCTACATAAATTATTTGGAATTCTTCTGCAAAGGAGAGATGTCTCTTTTTTCTCTTTTATTTTTATTTATTTATTATTATTATTATTTATTTTTTAGAGGCAGGGTATTGCTCTATCACTCAGACTAGAGTGCAATGGCATGATCATAGCTCACTGCAGCCTCAAACTCATGGGCTCTAGTGATCCTCCCACCTCAGTCTTCCGAGTACCTGGAGCTACAAGTGTGCACCAGTACGCCAAGCTAATTTTTTATTTTTTGCAGAGAAAGGGGTCTCACTATGTTGCCCAGACTGGTCTTGAACTCCTGGGCTCAAGTCTTTTCTTTATTTAATCAATCAATCACTTATTTATATTAGTATAGATTCATGGAAATTAATTTTATACTTTGACTTATAATCAATACTATTTTATTTATTTTTCTCGCTCATATTATTCCAGGTTTGGCCATTGAGAGCTCTTTCAGTTGGCTCTTGTGTCCTTTTGATATATTCACATCAATTTAGGGTATTTTTTTGGTGGTGGTTGTGTTTTTGAGCACTTCTTACTTTTTGGCACTTCTTGATGATCCAGGTTTATCTTGTATATTTTCTGCCCTAGTCCTAGAATCAGCCATTTCTTCAAGGGGGCCTGCTTTTCTTTATTAGAGAATGGTATTGGAAACTGAAATCTGAGTGGCAGGTGGGCTCTGTGCTTTGGCTTTTGTCCTACTGTATTTCATTCTCCACATAGTAGGGTGAAGATTTAAGTACATTTAAATTATATTGCAGTTTGTTCTTTAAAGCCTGTGATGGGTTATCCTTATATCTTTCAAAATCACAACTCCTTACAATGGCTTATAAAGTTGTGGTCTACCCTTACCTACTACTGTGACTTTATCTCTTACCCATTGTCTCTCTCATTCTCTCCTTCCTGGATGCATTGGCCTCCCCTCATTCTGCCTTTTTTCTTTCTTCTCCTCCTCCTCCTTTTTTCCTAATTTTAACCCCCAAATTATTAACTAATAATTTTTAATGTAATCTTTTCTAAATAGTATTACCTTCCTTACTAAAAAGAATAATTTAATGATTCAGTTTATGACTTCTAGTTATCATTATATATAATAAATTGAGTCATATAACAATGGTGTGTTTAGGCCCTAATGAACCATACAGGACTCTCTTTGCCCCTCTAAATAATCCTACAGAGTTCTGTAAAGTGAAAAGGATGCTCCTCCTTTATCTTCTCATCTACATTTATGTCCTCAGAGGCTATTAAAGTGTCCAAAGCCGTAATCAACTCTGTATTGGTCTTGTCTGAGTTTCTTTTACAGCTCTAAACTTTTAGAATCTGTCAATAATTGTGTCTAGAGCTAACCTGCTGGCCATAACTTATATTGTTCGATTCCTGATTACAACCTAAGGCAGAAATGAAAATTTCAAGGGAATATAAGAAAATAAATATTATGTATAAAACTGATAAGAGTAAATTTTACTACCTCCTAATCTGCTTCATCCCCCAGAGAACAGATGGCAAGTGTGTACACAACACCAATCTTGAAAGACAAGGCTAAGAAACAAACTCCAAACAAATAAATGCTTTGGAAATTGTCACAAAGTGATATGAAGAGACAAAGATCCCATTGATTAGAATCTTCTGGCATGCTACTGGTGGTCTCCAGTAATCCACAGAAGCAACTGCCCAATGGCCAAAATGCAGGTCAAGCACTTCGGTAGAATATGTTTGAAAATAGTGATGAAGAATAGGGAAGTCTTGTAAAATGAATTAAAGTACGGAAGAACTGTATATGTTTTGTTTGATTCAGCTAACTTCTAGGTTTTTGGCTTTTATTGGAGGTCTGGGGTTGCTAAGTGGCTGACTGTAGAAGAAGTGAAATTTATGAGTTTGCTAGGACCATGATAACAAAGTATCACAGACTGGGACACTTGAAGAATTTTATTGTCACACAATTTTGGAGGCTAGGAGTCTAGGTCAAGATGTCACCAGGTCTGATGTCTTCTGAGGTCTCTCTTCTTGGCTTGAAGATGGTTATCTTCTTCCTGTGTCTTCACTTGGCCTTGCCTCTGTGTGTGTCTGTCTTAATTTCTTCTTTTTATAAGGTTGCCAGTCACATTGGATTAGGTTCCCCCTGGATGACATTTTAACTTGATTAATTCTTTAAAAATGTGTGTGTGTGTGTGTGTGTGTGTGTGTGTGTGTGTGTGTTTTCCAAATACAGTCACATTCTGAGATACTAGGGGTTAAACTATCAACATATGAATTTTGGGGGAACATAATGCATCCAATAACATGAAGGTATACTCTGTTCTCTTTAATGTTATTTTCTTAGCATTTTGAATTTATTCTCAGTAGATAGAGCATTGACTTTAAAAGCGTCATTCTCTGTGGAGATATAAATATACACAAGAAACAATTACATTATTTTAAAGGAAACATAAATCACATAGACAGGAATTCAGAGAAGGTGAATATCAACAAGGCCTAGGGAAGAGTTGTAGAACCTGGGAGCCAAAAATAGCCCTACAAATTATTTATTTTTTCAGCATTCTCTATCTATAGGTTTGAGTTCTATAGTTGCACCTTTTTGTCCCCTCACACTCACTTTTTCCTCTATTTCCTTCTATCTGTTTCCCCCTTTCTTCATTCCTGGAATACAGGGGAGAAAAAGTAGGTAATTTACCATTTTAATGGGATAGTTTGTGTGGGGCAACATTGACTTACTTCAGTAACCTCATTTCATTGAGAAGAATAGGGTTTACAAGTTAAACAATTTGTCCAGGTTTCTGACCTAGAATCCAGGTCTCCTGATTCGTACTGCACTATGCTCTCAAGTGCATTGTACCACTATTTTAGTAGGAGAATGTTTTATTTGTGTTTTAAGAACAAGTAAGATTGCATTTCCATATTGTGTAATCAGGTCATTTATATTATTTTCCAGTAGTCTTCCCTCTTAAACATTTTCGGTTTCTTCAGTTATTTTTATTATTATTCTCTTATTTTTTCTACATCATTTTGGCACCCATATTAAAGTTTCACCTCACATAAGATCTTAACCAAAGTAATAATTTTTTCTTTTATAATATAGTGCTTTTTCTTTTTTTAACTTAGCTTTACTAGTACTACGAGTATGATGTTACTAATTGTACTTGTGGCCATAGGTAAACTTCATTTAGTGTCATTGTTTTGATGAAAGCTACTTTTTACTCAACTTCTAATATGTGTCAGGACCACCTAGGTACTTTATGGCATCATCTCATTTAATCTACGCAAACATTTTTAAAGGTGAATGTTACCTGATTTATAGATGGTGAGACTCAAAGTGGTCATTGACTTCTCTAAAGTTGCATAGGGTAGAAGGTGGGAAAGCTGGGACTTGGCTTGTTCTGTTTGTCTCTGTTGGCTCCTTTCCCACCACTTTTACATGAGTATGGACAAGGAATAGACCTATTTGCTTACCCTGTATACTTCCGGTGCCTACATAGAGCCTGCTTCCTCTGAGCTCAATAAAATATTTGTGGAAAAATGAATGTGGCCCACAGCTTCTAAAAATATTTTTATATACCTTTTGCTCTTTAAGTTTCTTGAGTCATTTTTATTTCTCAATTTGTTCTCCCAGATATCAATATTTTGTAATGAATTTAGACTTCTTCTTGGAACATGATTTATTCCTTCTTGATATTGGCAAATCTTAAGACTTTGGCATGATTTAATTTAGTGATATATCTTCACCAAGAAACCATAAATCTCATTTTCACATAAAAGTGAAAAGATGTATAATACTATATTTTGTTAAACCACATGATTTGTCATAGTAGTTATAATTGTATCATGTTTTCAGAATGGCTTGACTGAATTATTGCTGCCCTTTTGCTCATGATTATCCTGATTCTTAAATTTCTGGGTTTAAAAATTTTATATTTTTCATTAAAAAAAATAAACCATACAGTTAATGGGCATCTTTTATTTAAATCATCATTATTGAAATGGAACATAGAGGCCCAAGTTTTAAACATAGTAAGTAGCTAACTCATAATCTACTGCTGCTATAATAATGTCAGTTAATATGTTGGGTTAAGAGGATAGAAATACTCAAGTAAAAGTGGCCTGGCAATGCCAGACCCTACAATCTAACTCAGTGAGAACTCTAGAGAAAGGCAGGTTTGGAATAGAAATGATACCAGAGTTATGGGCTGGCATTTTGTGATTCTCTTGGTGTTCCTCTCAGGGCTCCAAGATTGCTATAGCAGTTCTAAGTGGTGTATCATGTGGTAATTTCAAAGGCAGGAAAGAGGGAAAGAATAGAAAAAAGGTCTTCTCCCTAAATCACCTGTCTTCCTTTTCTGCAGAAAAAAACCTTTCTGAGAAGCATCACCAGCAGCCTTTACCTTTCCTCTCACTGCTCAGGACTGGATTAAGTGCTTCTCCTCTTACCAGTCACTGACAACAAATAGGGTTGCCGTGATTGGCTTAGTCCAATCATGATTCATCCCTGGGGAGTGCACATTTTTAGCACCCTTCCAAATGGGAATTCTGTTATTAAGACAGGCTGTTAGGTAGGCAATTAATAGTGTCTGCCACTATTACTGAACTCCTTTAGTATGATCAAATAACTATTATGCACAAATGTACAATTACAACTCTGATGAGTGCAAAGGAATGACTGGTGCTTATGAAATGAAAGGAATTTAATCTAGTCTGCTCACTCTTCTTCAAATAATTGATAATTAGGCTAAGATGTGGAGAAAGTTTCAGAAGTTAGGTAGGCAAAGGGGTTAAGGTATACTAGAGTGGGGGAGGGAGGAGGAAGCATTCCATGCAGAGGAAGCATATTGTGTTTATGTAAATTAAAAGGGCACATAAATATTCAGTGCTGTTTCACTGGTCTGGTGAAAACCTTTGAATTACTTGTAGGGGTAGAAGAAATTGGTAGACTTTGTAGGTATACAAGTAGGACCCTGAAATACTGGAATTTCTGAAAAATTTCCATGTGTTGAGGGGACAACAGGATAGATTATTTGACTTGGATTGTTTTACAAAGTCCTTGCTGTGTAGTTGCCTTAAATAATGGGCTTATAGGCAAAAAATCAGGCTGTCACCCCTCCTTCTTCCCTCTAACAGTTGCCTGCAGCTAGACTCTAGTTGATATCAGTTAAAAACAGTGGAAACAGTACCCTCACTTCTCTGACACCTGCAATGTTGATTTCTGTACTTGATACTTACATGATTCCTATTTTAAAATTTTTGATACAGTTGAATATTAAATTAAAAGAAATGTTCTCTGAGACTTTTTGGGTTTCCCAAGAGAGACAATAAAATAAAATAAAAAAGTAAAATAAAATATTTTTTGGCTTCAATACACATAGAACTTCTGTGGACACTGGGCTATTCTCTGTAAGGAGAAAATGGTAGTTTTATAAATTTGTCCAGGAGTACACAACTGTCACCAATGACTAAAAGTGACATCTTTTGAAAATTTGCAACTCTATTATCAAAAGAATGCATGTATTACATAATCTAATTATTTAAAAAGTATTCATGATACTTGAATTCTCCTAGTGTCTATCCTTTCTGGCTTACAATGAATGAAAATCTCATTTTCAGGTTTAAAAATTTGGAAGGTTTTATTTATAAAACCTTCCAAATTTTTATAAACAAACACAAAAAGCAAGTTTTATAGTGGCTTAAACAAAATAATAGCTTGGGGCCAGCATGGTGGCTCACACCTATAATCCCAGCACTTTGGGAGGCTGAGGCAGGATCACTTGAGGTCAGGAGTTCAACACCAGCCTGGCCAACATGGTAAAACCCCATCTCTACTAAAAATACAAAAATTAGCCGGGCATGGTGGTGCATGCCTGTAATCCCAGCTGCTTGGATGGCTGAGGTGGGAGAATTGCTTAAACTGGGGAAGTGGAGGTTGCAGTGAGCTGGTATCACACTCCTGGGCAACAGAGTGAGAATCCCTCTTAAAAACAAACAAACAAGCACAAAAAAACAAAATAACAGTTGGAGACTCATTTGGCAGTTCCATAGGCACCTTCTATCTTATTGCTTTACTGTTCTAGTATCAGTTTTCCCCTCATGATCTAAGAATGGCTGCTTCAGCTACTGGAACCACATTCACATTCCAGTCAGTGGTAAGGAACAGGAAGAAGGGAAGGGTACAGTCCTTCCCTACAAGGGAGTAACTCAGATGTTATCACCTCACTTCTGCTTGCATCCCTTTGGCAAGAACTTAGTTACATGCGTACAACTAGCAACGAGACTGTTGGGAAATAGTGTGGAAATATTTTCTATGCCCACTTAAAATCCAGAGATTCTATTGCTAAAATTAAAAATGGGAGGATGAATATTGGAAGGCGGTAACGTTCTATGTTATCACCATCTTTTGGCAGTTGCCATAAGAAGTGGTTAAGTAGTTTTAAACTTAGGTGTGAGCATATAATCTGGGGTAAAATGGGTGTCTGTAGAGACACAGTTATATTTATGCATATTATACCTTATTTTATGCAATTTTGTATCCCTACCATCTAGCATAGTATACTACTAAAACACATAACAATATATGTGGAATGAATAACCATCCTTCTTTTCCTTTCTTGTACAATCTTTATTAGGTATGTATTCTTTTTTTTCACTTGCCATATATTCGTCTCTATCCATAATTCACTTCCCTTCTCAAAGGAGATTTAAGAGTAGATATGATCATAGTTCATAGTATGATAGAGGAGTACTTTGGATCTCTGTGTTTAAGACTGTTTTTAAAATCTAATAGGAATCTGAATTAACTTATAACAGCAAAGAACCAATTTTCCCTATTGCCAAACTGACAGTTTTAACTTCTGTTATCATGTTTTAATTATCAATAGAGTAGCTGTATTCTTCTGAATGTTCAGTACTGTGTCTGAGAATTCTGAAGATTTTTTTTAAATTGATACCCAAGTCCACTAATTGGTTTGTGAAGATGTTTTCTCTGTACTTTATTTGTATATTTTATGTATTGGCCAGCTATCCCTGGAGAAGATAAGGTAATCTGAGGAATAAAAGTGTTCTGACATTTTTTTTTTTTTTTGTATCTCAGAATTAGCTATTCTACAGACATTTTGGTCATTTATCTTGTTTTTGGCCTTCTATTAATTTATAGATTCATTTGTTCTTGTGTTAATTTCTACTACACATTTTGAATAACTTAGTTTTGCCCTCACGAGCTAAGAATGGCTGCTTCAGCTACTGGAACCACATTCACATTCCAGGTGTCAGGTGCTGCATTCAGTGTTGGGAACATGAATATGCCTGAGAGCTAGTCTGCACCTCACTCAACTTAGCATCAGTGCCACACCGTGTGGGGAGTGCTGTGCCCAGCCCACACTGTGGGGCAACCGAGGGGGAAGCAAGGAGCTTGTAAGATGATGGGGGCAGGTGGGATGCCAACATGATTCACGTGAGTGTTGATCGTTGAGAAATAATATGGAAATAGTTCCATTTGATGGGAGTGATGGATACAAAGTGTGAGTTAGAGATGCAACTGGAGAGCTGGATCATGGAGGACCCTTTCTACGCCATGCAGATGAGTGGGGACTTAATGTCCCCAGGTCAGTGGCTTTCAAACCTTTTTGTCCATGACCCATAGTAATACCGATGCTTTTACAAGGTGACTTGTTACTAGGCCTGGGCCTAACATTTTCAGGGCCTGGGCAAGAGGACAAATGGTAGCATAGATACATACAGTATAGCTAAATATTTAAAACTCAAGGCAAAAAACTGTTAGAAAAAGATATACTCACCTACCTTGACAAATATACCTCATAATGAAAAATGATACCAAATAACTGAGAGTAGTACAAATTTAAAATCAATTTTGTCTCCCACCAAAAGACTATGAATTTACCCTGAGGAAATGCCAAGGCAGTGGTAACTGGGCCAAGCTGGAGGAGAGGAGGGAAAGACTCACTCAGCCTTCTCTTCCAATGGCCATGGAATCTATAGATGAATACTTCCTTTCTCTTGGTCTTTTTTTGGGGGAGGGGCTCTTTCATTTCTGCCAGAGGCTCTGTGCCCTTACCCATTGCTCCTTCTTTATACCCAACAGTCAGGCATTGAGTTCCAAAGTGATCTAGTCCATGCTAATCCAGTCCAAGGATAACCTCTGGCCCCCAGGTGCTCTCAGCCACCCACCCTCACAGGAGGCTTTGCATTAAGAGTTCTCTGAGCAGGAATGTGAAGGAGTAGTGAGACAGTTGGCTTCTACCTTCTCTGCCACACCTTTATCCATTCGTCCAGGGCCAAGGGGTCCCTCTAGCCCTCAGGTCCAGGCCCCGTCATTAGTGGATAACCTTTGGCCACTCCTTGGACTGGAGGTACACACATGTTAATAGTACCACCTGACCTGAAGAAGGGGCCCATGTAGGTCAGAGAAGCCACTTAAGGCCATTTGGGTAGAGAATGATGGCGACCTTGGTAGTCAGAGCTTCAGGTGGAAACAGGAACTCCTTGGCTGGTGGAAAAGAGCACAGGAAGAGGAAGGCCAGAGCAAAAGCTTCTTGCCCACCACTGGGCGATCTGAAGGGAGGGAGGACACTGGTTATGAGGCCTAAAGATGGTGAAAGTGAGGATAGAGAGGAGGGGAGGGATGTAGAATCTGCAGATGTTGATGACTAATTAGATATTGGGGGTGCAGAAGAAACCTAGAATAATGCCATGATTTCTGATGTGTGGCATTTAAGGCCACAGTGAGACATTCAGGTAATATTTTGTTTGTTATTTGAATATATGGGTCAAGATATGGTCAAAGAAATGTTTTCATTTGGATGGTTTGTTAAGATGTGAATTTCTAGGCCCCATCTACTAAATCAGAATCACCAGGAGAAGTCCTGGGACCTTGCAGGTGAGCAAACTCCTGCGGTGATTTTGAGCCACATCTGTACCCTAGAGAGTGGAAACAGTGTTTCAGGTGGCCTGAGGGCTGAACTCTGGTGCTCACAGGAGAAGGAAGAGAAGTGGCAGACAGACACTGGAAAGAAGTGGGTAGATGACTGATGAAAGAGAGCAGTTTAGTAAAGTAAGGATGGTGACAGGGTTCGTGCATTTAACGTGGGAAGCTTCTGATAAACTTTAGCAAAGGCAGATTATAGTGGTTCAAGGAGTGAGTATGTTGGGAGATTAGGAAAGGGAGATAGATGATATAGGATATAGTCTATATCCTTCCAGCAAATTTGATTGTAAAGCCAGAAGAAAGAGGGATAACAAAGCAAAGCACAGATTTGAAAGAGTCCTTTAAAAACAATTCTGGAACACTTATATGATGAAGGGAAGAGGAACCTGTGGAGAACCAGATATTGAAGATATAGCAAAGAAAAGGAGTAATTGATACAGCCTGGTTTCAAGGAAGAGGAGAGATGCATTTTAGGACCCAGGAGGAGGGAAACTTAAGCAGAAGGAAGAACACTGTTGGCTTCTGTACAGTTATGAAGGAGAAAGGCCATGCATAGATGCAAAAAATTATCTTAACAGACATTTGGACACAAACTGTAGGCACAATTTAGGGGTTGTGGCTACAGAGGTTAATAAGGTATGGCTATAGTTTAGTAGGGGAGATAGACAAGGAAATCAGCAAGATAACATGTGGCAAGTGTTGTTAGAGTTGTACTAAGAGGTGGTGGAAACACAGAGGAGGGCATGAGACAAGGCTTTGCAGAATTGGAGAGAGGGCAAAATGTGAAAATGGGCTTTGCAGAATTGGAGAGAGGGCAAAATGTGTGTATTACATATTACACATATATGTGTATATATTTTACATATATATGTATACACATACATATATCCACACACACATACACACAATCACACAATTATAAGCATCAGCTGAAACTTTATTTGGGAGGACTTCAGAAAATGATTGTTTATGACCAAGGAAGCTTATTCTTGCTTATCCTTCCCTTTCCCCCTTTGATGACTTTTCTTGAGGCTAATTTAGGTACAGAAAGCCACCGCTTCCAAAAGTGCTTTGGTACCCTGGCATAATTTCAAAGAAATCTCCTTTCCCACTTAGTTAACTACATTTCTTCAGGAAAAAAAGAGTCTTCTCTGTCAATGTAACATCCTTTAACAGAACTCCTGCTGGTTGGTTCTTGTATCTTGCTGTGGCAGCTGTGAACATATATACTATTGATTGTTGATGTGTGATATAAATCCGACTGCAGCATGCCCACTAATTGGTTTGAGAGCTAGATATAGACAATGCTGTTTTATAGTAGCTTGTGTAGATAGGCCTAGTCATAGGGTTAATTCTGCTTGACAGCACATCAGCAGCATCTTGAGAGTAATTACCTAACAGAAGTTTTCCCACAGCCAAACTGAGAGCTTCAAAGCCTTCTGAATTTACAACTAGTATTAACCAATATCTGAAACATAATGTTCCCACAAGAGCTCAGATTTTTTTTCTCCTTCTTATTAAATGTATGAGGTTACTAGGTTCATTTGCTGTGTGCTAAGAACTTAGTGAAAGGTTACTTGGTGTTGAATAATTTCAAATCTTGAATAATAAAGAGGATAATTATGAATTTGGTTTTTTATTGCTTTATTATCGTACTAAAACAAGTTAATCTGTAAAAATCAGATGCCTTTTAAAAAACATAGTTTATCCTGTTTCACTCAAAAACCAATTTAAAAAGTTAATATCTTTTCTATATTGTGCCATCTATATTGGTATTTGTATATTTAGAGGGTCTAGGGTAATACCTGCATTTAAAATGGTTATGATACATATATATTTACATTTTAGAAATGTACACTGAAAAATGTAACTATTACCTCCCCTCCTTTTCCCCCGTGAAATAACTGTTTTTTTACAAAGAGTTTTTATATTATAAAAAATTTCTTTCTCTTTGCAGATCAGAAACCAAATTTGACTCCGGTTCAGGTATGTTTACATTACTAATGCTATTCTAAATATATTTTATTTACATTATTATCTGAGGAGTAATTCATCAGATCAAGAATCATTTTGATTTTAAACAGACTGGGCAGTCTCTTTTCAAAATGTGAGTCCCACCTCAAAGCAGGGCTATCGACTGCTTCAAATTATAATTTGAGATGTTCACTTTGGAGTCTTCATAGTTCTGCAATAAGCATGGCATGCCCTATATCTGCAGAGTTTCATTTCAAAAGCAGAGGTGGGGGTTGTTCATTCTTATTGCTTAAAATAGATTATTATTTTCTCAGTAGACAAAGCATCCTGAGTAATTTGAAAATTCTCTTGAGGTTATCACCAAATGTGGGAGATGGATGCATTTAATTCAGCAAACTATAGAGAGTTCCAGCCAATAGAAACAGAAATTTGTCTATGAATTATTAGCTTGTTTTTTCCTAAAAAAATGTTTTATTGCTAGATGGGCTATAGAAAATGAAGGTTACATTAAGCCATTATTTTGAATCTATTAGGACAAAATTTATATTCTCACAAGCAGCATCATATCAGCTTCATTAGACATTTTCTTTTCATTAAGCATGAATGTAGCCATATAATTCTCAGGTTTGACTATGTTATTATGTCACTTGTTGAGATTTATGTACTTCAAAGTTTCTGATGGCATTTACAATTAAAGGACAAAAATTGCCTCATGTTTCATACAAAGGAATTATGTATGTCCTTTGGTAGACTGTTAACAGATAAATAAACATTAGTTTTTGAATTCCAGGAGAAAATAATTTACAGAAAAATATGTAACTTGTTTAATTTAAAAGTAACATTTTTACTCTGGTTCAAGTTTCACTGTATTGTAACTTTAAAAATGTTTTTACTTATGTTCACAAAGGAACAATTGTTATATATTCTTTTTGATAGTGGTGTTAAGGAGACAACACACTTTTCCTTCTTTATAAGCTTTGTCTTTCTTTTCTTGTATGGTTTTTTGAATTTGGTGAGACTCATTAATTATGAAGCCTGTACATTTGAGTTAACAAATTCACCTAGTGTGAGAACCATGACTCCAAAAATCTTTCTATTCTGTGTCTTCTGCAGCTTCTGAATCAGATATATGAATGATGGTATAAAATAAACATTTTTGGTTGAAAACATTGACTATGTAGAGACTAAAGGTGGGATGGCATTGTATCAACTGTTTGACTCATTGATTCACAAAGGACTCAAGATAAGGCCAAAAATCTTTTTCATTTGTTAACAGTTAAAATATTTAAGTGTAATTAAAAATAAATGAATAAAATTGATGGAAAGTACATTTTTACATAAAAATTCCATGTCCTTTTTTTTCTCTGCCAGTCACCAAATATTTATTAAGAACCCACTTTTTTATGATCTGATGTAATTCCCTAAACATCAGTGAGAAAGTGGTTTTAGGGTATAGGGTCTGGAATATAGCTTTTAAAAATGAGTAAGTCCACTCGGTTAATTTTGAAGGTAGAACCTGGAAGTAGTGTACAAGACTGAAATATTAGGCAGCTATTGTCAAAGTCAGATAATTTATGTTAACTTTTCAAATCCAAATTAAAGTGTGCTGCTAAATTCCTGTACTGAAGGTAAGTATTTTTCATGAAAATAGTTATAACATCTGTACAGGCATACATCTTTCACTCTTGTGAGCAAAGATTTTGTGCATGATTTATTTTTTTTTCAAGTTCTTATTAAAAAAAAAAATCTATCATGGACTACATCTGCCTGTCTTTGAAAATTACAAAGTTCTGTATGCTGAAAAGTCTTATAGGGGAATACTGATTAAAAGTTTATTTATTCTTTCAATTTTAAACTTAAATAGATTGTAGAAAGAATTTAGATGTTTTCAAATTAAGAAACAGAATTATTTTTTCTTAATAAACTCCTTTTAGCTTATGACTGAATGAAAGAATCATGACAAAGGAAGCTAGAAATACATTCTTTGGTATCCTATATCATGCAAATTTTGGTTAGAAGTAAGGTAGCATAGGGCCCTCCTCGGTGGCTCACATCTGTAATCCCAGCACTTTGGGAGGCTGAGGCAGGTGGATCACGAGGTCAGAAGATGGAGACCATCCCTGGCTAACACAGTGAAACCCGGTCTCCACTAAAAATACAAAAAAAAACAACAAAAAAATTAGTCTGGTGTGGTGGCACGTGCCTGTAGTCCCAGCTACTCAGAGGCTGAGGCAGGAGAATTTCTTGAACCCAGGAGATGGAGGTTGCAGTGAGAAGAGATGGAGCCGACAGAGCAAGACTCCGTCTCAAAAAAAAAAAAGAGAAGGTAGCATATTGGAACAATTAAATGTATGACTTTAATAGGTTCAGATTCTCTACTGTTCATCAAATACAGAAAGTAAACTGGTCTGTTTAATGTTGTATATAGCTGTGACAAAGTAAGATTTTTAAATGAAGGAATATGCCAATCTTACTGAAAAAGAAAAACATAAAAAATAAATACTATGGTCAGTGAATAGCCATAATGGAAAGGATTCCAAAGTCAAATTATATGTAAAAAAAACCACACACACACACACTCACAAGTATATCAAAGAAAGTGCCCAACTTATGCAGAGCTTACTGCAAAACATTTTTGGTTTGTGTAAATAAGTTTTAAGCTGTGGAGTGATATTCAGGAGGAAGGAGGGAAAGTTTTCATTGCCAGTGCATGGTAAAACATTTCATTTGTTAGATGTATACCAAATGATTAACCTAGAAATTGATTTAAATTTTTTCTTATCAGAATTGCATTTTTTTTTTCTACAAAAGCAAATCCTCAAACAACCTCCTTGTGCTTTTTGAATTAACAATTTTTGTATAATGAAAAAAATTCAACCATGTATAAAAGTAGAAAGTATAGTGTGATTAGCACCCATATAGCCATCATCTAAATGTTACCTTTGTTAATTATTTGCCAAATTTGTTTTACCTTTTTTTTTTTTTGCTTAAAATATTTTGAAGTAAAATACATACATTTCATGTGATTTTTAAAGTCTGGAAATTATAGATGATCTTATCAAAAGGAGTCAATGTTTTGAGGTTTTCATCTATTTTAGGAATTTGAGTCACATACAAATCATTGTGGAAAGGATTGTGGCATTTTCATGTCCACATCCAGTTGAAGACTCTTTGAAAGTTCTGTTTATGGTGAATTGCATAGGTAAGAAAACCTTCAACCAGAAGGCAGAGGCCCTGAATTAATTTTGACCTGAGAACTCCAGAAATTTTCTATTCTCAAAATTAATTTAGTTAAAATGTCAGCTGCCATTTAGCTGTGGTCTCCATATACTGAGTAATATACTGATTAAAAACCTTTTCTGTTGATTTACAACTCAATCACCTTAAGTTTTTGGCTTTGCCAATTGAGAACAGTCAGCTTACCTTCTTTTCTAAAGGAGTTTTAAAGTTTCCATTTTCTACCTTTTCCCAGTTGATGTACTAATGTTGATTGCCTAGGATTGTGTGGAGTTGGTGATTTTACTAATAGAGTAAAACAGACTTCCTTTTATGTTCAGAAGTAGCAAGAAGCTATACTCTTCTCCCCACCTCCCAAGAAGGGAAGTTAGTTGATGCTGGAGGAAGCAGAGCATTGAGTTTAATGTAGTGATTAAACATGAAAGTCATATATCAAATCTCAGGAGAAACATGCTTTTGAAAGAGGCAGAGAACTGTGGAGCATATTGCATGATAGGCTATATAAACAGAGCCCTGGAGGTCAGTGTGTGGATGCAAACCAATTAAATAAAAGAACTTACTGGCTTTGCTTTCTATCATCTGGATGGGGAGGATCACAAGTTAACATTCACAGGATTGAAGTGTAAACTTTGCTTAAATAAGCTAGGCACCTTTGGAAATTTCATTAACTCTTTCAATCCACTGCTAACATATACTTTCAAAAACCAAAGTCCCTGAGAAGTTAAAAAAAAAAATCCAAAATATATGTTCTTTTGGCCCTCTGTACATACCCCCTGGCAAAGGGTAATGAACTAGTGATGACTAGGATGGAAGAAAAAGTGAAGGATGAGGGTGAAAAGACCAAGAATTGGCTCTGTTGCCAAATTTTGAGAACATGCATGTCTTTCAAAAACAACCCATCTGGAAAAGCAGAACTCTTGCAGAATAACTGAAAAAAGGTGTTTTTCTCTTCTGAATTCTGGGTATAAGGCTATAGGTAGAATTTACTAGTCACTAACATAACATCAGGATATTGTTATTTCTGTTCCAGTAAAGTAGAATAGCTTTCTGACCAAGAAGAATCTAACTTATTTATAAGTTAATAACTGAATGTTAAGGACAGCTTGTACTATAATTCTGTGGTCTCAACCTTATCAGGCAATGTTTGGGTGAGAAAATGAAATACCATGTTAAATGGTATAGATTCATGGTCCATAAACATTCAAAACAAAGAATTTCTTTTCTATAGAGTCATGTTGGCTGAGAAAGTGAATAAGCTTATGTTTAGTGCTTGTTGATTCTGGGCCACTTGGAATAGCTATACTAAGGAAATGGGCTCATAGAACACAGCAACTCAAAGATATAAGATTTCATGAAAGCAAATTATGGAGGATTAAGAGACCTAATGAGCATGGTTTAGTGTGGGGAGTTGAGGAGGGAGCTCACTATTAAATAAAGCCGAGAGTGTAGAAGGTTAGGAGATCCTAAAAGACATGATTATAAAAGGCACAACAGAATATAATTATGCTGAAGGGGGGAAAAATCCAAGGAACAAAAAGCAGCTAGTGTCGCTTTTAGCATCTGTAGTTAAAAAGGAATCTATACCAGGATAAGGAAATCAAAGAACATAATCAGTTAAAGCTTGAGACAAAAACATAAGGGCAGGGAAAAACAGAATGGGGCTGTTAAGGTGGTCACTAAGTTGAAGGGAAATGAGGAATTTGAATGTAGTAGAACTAGAGTTTTGAAAGCTTATTAACAAATGAGAGAATTTGCCATAGTAAACTTTCCTCAATAAATATTAATAAGGAAACCATTTTCAGTTTTTGTAAGCATGAGAATGTGCTGACAATACTTTTTAGCTGTATAGTTCAATTTCTTAATTTTAAATTTCTTATTTTAAACTCATAACATGGAAGAAGAAGGAAATAAAATATAAATATTTCTATAAGAATATTGAAATCTGCATCATTTATTGTGGAAATAAGAAAAATATTGACTATTCATCTATTCATTCATTCAACGTATATTTACTGGGCATATCATATGCCAGATGTTGAGGTTATAGCTGTGAACAGGGTGGGTACAATTCCTTCTGTCATGGAATCTTACACTGGTTGGTTGGTCCATTACACAAATTCACATGAACTTACCTGCATACTTAACTGAGGAGGCCTAATAAGACTAAAATTTAAATCTAAATGGTGAGTCAAAGACCTCTTGATATTTAAACATAAGCTGATATATTTTAGATTTAGACAAATTCACCTTTGTTTACTTTATTCAAGCCATATTATTCTGTTTTACACAGACTTTTAAGAGAACAACTTAATAATGCTAATAGTTAGGGTGTAATTTTTCTAGAGTTTTCAATAAGAAGCGACATTTTCCATTTGATTATTATTTTAAAAAACAATTTAGAAGAGAACACAATGACAAATATTTGTGAATACTGTTCTATCCCTTGCTTTTGTTTATTTCTTTTACAGGATCCTATTCAAGTTACCCTGAAAAATCAGGCAACCATCTCTATAGCAATCTTTCCTGATTAAGTAGAAGCAAGCAGAGGGGACGTGGCTCTTCATCCCCTTTTATAAACTAACTTGACCAGAAAGCAGCAAGGCATAGTGGCTAAGGTTTCATGTGTACCATTATGTCACATACTGACATTTTGTGTTTTTTTCTTAGACTTAGAGCATTTAAAAGCTTTGAATTTCCTTCATTGGAGCCTTAGCTGAATCCTAGAGTTTTAACATTTTATTTATTTTTATTTTTTTTTTAGAGACAGGGTCTCATAGCTCACCATAACCTTGAACTTCTGGGCTCAAGTGACCTCTTGCCTCTGTCTCCCAAGTAGCAGGGAATACAGATGCACACCAACATGCTGGGCTAATTTAAAACATTTTTTTGTACAGATTGGATTTTGCCATGTTGCCCAGGCTAGTCTCAAACTCCTGGCTTTAAGCAATCCTCCTGCCTCAGCCTCCCAGAGCACTAGGATTATGCATGAGCCGCTGTGCACAGCTCAATGTTATATTTTAAATAAATGTAGTTTTGATTTTTTTTTGGACATGATAGTTATTTAGTAAAGTGTTTTTTAAATTTCCAAATTTTCTACCTTCTACTTTTATTAATGTTTTTCAGTTGTTGTATTGCTTGGTAGTCAAAGAATTTGGCCTTACTACTTTTTAGAGAGTATTATTTCAGTACTTATTAAAGTTTTATTTTTGGACCTCCCATGTATTTAATTTTTGTGGCTTTTTTGTTTGAAAACTATATTCTCTGCAATGTAAAGGCTTTAATGGACATTTATTAGATCAACCTGATTTATGATCACTTATCCTTTGTATTATTATTTATTTGGTTTTGATTTTATCTGACAAGGATGGTAAAATGAGTTTGTCATTTGATTCTTTTTTAACATAAATTCTGCTTCTTTAGATATCACCGTCCCTGTGTTCTCAGCTCCACATACTCAATAAGTCTGGTGGCAGCCAATTTACTTGGGGCATGCATTGTAGAGAACATTACTGCAAGCAATGCTCATAGCAGTGCTCCTTGTAGAGAACATTACTGCAAGCAATGCTCATAGCAGTGCTCCTTGTAGAGAACATTACTGCAAAGCAATGCTCATAGAAATGAAGGCTGCTAAACTAACACAGGAATAGGAAACCAAATATCACATGTTCTCACTCAAGTGGGAGTTGACAATAAGAACACATGGACCGGGGCCTGTCAGGGGGTGGGGGGCTAGGGAAAGGATAGCATTAGGAGAAATACCTAATGTAGATAATGGGTTAATGGGTGCAGCAAACCACCATGGCGTGTGTATACCTATGTAACAAACCTGCACATTCTTCACATCTATTTAAAAAAAGAAAGGAATGAAGGCTGCTGTAAAGAGGAAACGTGTTATTCCAAAGTCATATGTAAAGCAAGAAGTTGCTGCAATTACCACCTGTAAATACCAGTGCTCTCCTCCTCCCTCATATCCCATAGCTTTATAAGGAAAGAGGCTCTGATACTTTATATGATTCAGATGTTCGTTTTATCTGCTTAAGATTCTTCCCAACTCCTCCATCTGTTTGGCAAGGTTCTATTTACCTCTTAATGCTCACCTCAAACATTACCGTATCAATTAAACGTAGCCTTCCTTGACACCTTTCCAGCTGTCAGTCATCCGTTTCTCTGTGCAAATGCTAGATCTTGTAGCACTTATCATCTGCAGGATATTATTTGTGTGGATCTTTTCTTTCTATCCAAGTCTGTGAATTTCTTGAAGGCAAGAGCCATGTCTCATTTACCTTTATAGCCTTGATATCTTTTTTTTTTAGTTTTTGAGACAAAGTCTTGCTCTGTCACCCAGGCTGGAGTGCAGTGGCACAATCTTGGCTCGCTGCCTCCTGGGCTCAAGTGATTCTCCTGCCTCAGCCTCCTTAGTAGCTGGGATTACAGGCACCCCCCCTCCCCCCACCACCCAACTATGCCAGGCTAATTTTTGTATTTTTAGTAGAGATGGACGTTCACCATTTTGGCCAGGCTGGTCTCAAACTTCTGATTTGAAGTGAGTCATCCAACTCGGCCTCCCAAAGTGCTGGGATTACAGGTGTGAGTCACTGGGCCTGGCCTATAGTCTCTATGTCTTATATGAGATAATTACTCAATAAATAAAAATTCCATGAAGTTGGACATTTTGTTCTTTAATAGTAATAGAAACACATAACTAACGATGGAAGATTTATTCTCCCCTTTTATAGTGTTGAGTTGTTGCTGGGAAGTGGCTACTGGGCTAGAGTTGGCAATTTCCAGGCCCTTTGCATCTGTGTGGAGAAATGTAACTAAATTCTTGCAGTGAAATGTATATCATTTTTAGGTTAAGGGGATTTTAAGTAGCCAATATGCTTTCCCTATATCACTTTTCCTCTTCTGAGGTTAATTCATAGTTACATGTTGAACATGATGTCATCACAGTGTAGAAGGAGTTTGGATCCATACATCATGCTTGGAGGAGATCCATGCAGGAGAGCCATTCATCCTAGAATATCTTCATTGGACTTCATGTATAATGAAATAATTTTTTTTATGATAAGCCACTGAGATTTTGCTATCACTTATTATAGCAGCTAGTGTTACTTACCCTGACTAGCCCAGTGTCTAGACTAGTCCTTGGCAAAAAGTTATTTGCCTGTAATTATTATCTAATGTTAAATATCCCTAGATATTTTTTGGACAAATGATTGAATGAGTGGTCAGAAATTACATTATCTAACCTGAAGATGATCCTTTAAACCAAGATTCATACAAAAATAAAATTCTATGTTCTATATAGTCACCAAGCCTATCAGCTAGAGATTATCACAATAATGCAGTCTAATAAGTGACCTCAGAAAGCAGTGATTTAAAACAATAATGATTTATTCATGTTTACATGTCTATGGGTTGGTTGGGTGGTAGCTGGCACATGCTAGCTGCAGGTTGGATCCAGGTCTGTTCCATACTTGTCACTGATGGTAGAAGATAAGAGGGCAAGCCCAACTATGCAAGCATATAATGATATGATTATAAAACACCTTGAAAATGTAAAATGTAGTACAGATTTGTATATGGTTGTGATGTGGCTATTAGTAGACCATTAAAAAGGTTGCTGGCTACACACAAAACATAGCATTAATTGCCTTGGTGAACTTTTTGTGTCTAGTATCTGGCTGTTAACATTCAGGCTTAGAAATCTAAGTGTTTCACTATCTCTCAGGGGTGGACTCAAATGGACAAACCCAGAAGACTGATGGATGAAGCCAGAATGCCAGTGTGTTTCTTTATAATGAGATATGTGTTTTTCATGTGAGTGAAAATACTTACATCTTCATGATTACTTACTTCTTTTTTTGTAAGTAATCCAGCTACATGAGACACAAAATCACAATAAAAGTTCACTTGATCAGTTTACCAAAATAAATCATTAATGTTGGGACTGAAATTTCCTTACTGTAACATATATCACTCTAAAGCTAGATCTCTTTGAGAAGTTAAATCATAATGGAGGATTCCTGTTGAGTACAGACTAAGAACAAAGAAAAACAAATTGAATGTTTAGTTTTATGAGTTTACGTTAACAATTATCTGTCTCAAAATAGGAATGGTCCTGGATAGTGAGGCCTCTTATGACTTAAATTTTAATTGGCCACAACTTCATTTATCTATTCATCCGTCCATCCATCTACCTATCCACCATCTGCCCATCCATCTATATAAAAGATAGCCTTGCTGTTGGACCTGGACAATATACTGCAAATTCATTGCCTAAGACTGTTTCCAGATTCAAAGAGCAGACCTTGGAAGCAATCATAAAGCTGACAATTTACAGTTTGAATGTTGCCTACCTTATCGAAAAAAATTAAAATTTCAGTGATTTAACAAACCACTTCAGTATATTTAAATTAACATATGGAACAAGGTCAGTATATAGATCAAGATATAGAACACTTTCTTTTTTTTTTTTTTTTTTTTTAATTGAGATGGGGTTTCACCATGTTGGCCGAGATGGTCTTGATCTCTTGACCTCGTGATCCACCCGCTTCAGCCTCCCAAAGTGCTGGGATTACAGGCGTGAGCCACCGCGCCCAGCCAAAGTTATAGAACACTTTCATCTGTTATGTTCCCTCATATCTTTCTTTAGTCCATCCCTACTCATCAAAGGTAACCACTGTTCTGACTTCAGTCATCACAGATTAGATTTGCCTGTTCTTGAATTTCATATAAAATAGAATTATATAGTATATAGTCTTTTTGTGTATGATGGCTTTTGCTCCATATCATCTTTTTGAGATTTATTCATATTATTTGTAGGTATCAGTAGTTATGACTGAGTAGTGTAAATTGGGAAGAATGTTTGGTCCAAGTTTGGCTACCGTTGATGCAGTTGTATTTACTGAGCAGTCTTGGTTTCTAGTATTCTCAGGCCCAGAAGACTGTTATTAATATATTGAACCAGTATGTAGGCATTTTTCCTTTGACTCAGTGATCGGTCGTGATCAGTCAGTCAATTTGCATGTGCTCTTAAATAGAGCACTTACTCTGTTTAAGATATGGTGGAGGACGTATGAGTATGAGATAATTCCTACATTTGTGGAGCTTATAATCTAATTGAAGAGATGAGATATATATATACATGAAGATATCTGTAGGTTCAGGGCAATATGAATGGTTTCAGCAATGGAATCCTTGGAGACTTTAGAAGACATGAATTACATTAGGGTATGGCGATTGATTGGGGCAGTTGCATGGTGGAGGTAGTACTGAGATATTAAAGGGTAGAATATGGGTAGATATAATTAAAGAGGGAGATAATTTAAAATAGAGAGCCCCTATGGTGAAACCCCGTCTCTACTAAAAGTACAAAAAATTAGCTGGGCATAGTGGCGCTTGCCTGTAATCCCAGCTACTCAGGAGGCTGAGACAGGAGAATTGCCTGAACCCAGGAGGCGGAGGTTGCGGTGAGCTGAGATCGCGCCATTGCACTCCAGCCTGGGTAACAAGAGCGAAACTCCGTCTCAAAATAAATAAATAAATAAATAAATAATAAAATAGAGAGCCCCTTAAGGTCAAGCACCTTAGGTATAGGTGCTAAATGTATTTGAGGAAGAGTAAGTAAACCAACTTGCCAGAACTGGAGTATTTTTGTTGGGGAATCCTGGTATAGTTGGGAGTCTATTAGAAACCACAGGTTTGGCCAAGGTGGGTGGATCACCTGAGATCAGGAGTTCAAAACAGGCTGACCAACATGGTGAAACCCTGTCTCTACTAAAAAATCCAAAAATTAGCTGGGCGTGTTGGCACATGCCTGTAGTCCCAGCTACTTGGGAGGCTAAGGTGGGAGAATTGCTTGAACCTGGGAGGTGGAGACTGCAGTGAGCCCAGATCGTGCCACTGCACTCCAGCCTGGGTAATAGAGCGAGACCCTGTCTCAAAAAGAAAAAGAATTGTTACTTAACTCTGTGGCTAATAATAATAACAATGACAATGACAGCAAAACGATTTCAAAATTGACTTTCTGCCTAATATGTAACAGGCACTGTACTAAGTGTTTAATACTTATTAACTCATCTAATTAGCATAGACCATACATCATTATTCCTGTTTTATAAATGAATAGACCAAAACACAGGAAGTTTGGATATTTTGCCCAAGGTCACATAGCTAGTAAGTGACAGAACTGGGATTTGATCCTAAGTAGTCTGATTCCAGAGTCTTAACCAATATGCAGTATAAAAACCTAGAATATGAGTTGATGGGATGAAAACAATATTTATGCATTTTTAGTCATACACCCTATTCCCACATGACATACTTGCTCACACAGTCACATGTAGTTGTAGAAATTTTCTCCCCCTCCAAATAGTTACTCAGATTCAGTAGTCTGTTGAGAAATGGATTTTGAAGGTAATGTAAAAATTTTAATTAAAATAACATGGATTTATTCCTCCAGCATTAAATTGCTTGCTGAGAAAGATATTCATGAAGGATTTATTGCAAAGAAATGATAGAGGGAGAGTTAACTGGTTCTAGATGATTTATAATAATTTGTTTTAGACTAGGGCTGTATTTTTAACATAGATCAAAATTAACATAATTCGTTTAATACTGTTCACTATGGTTTCGACAGGAGGTCAAAGTACATATCTTATATTGATAGATATTTATAGAATGGAATGAATCGGTGATCATGGTCACCTTCTTTGGGCAGTAGAACAAGGATATTTGGCTATTTATTATAATTGACATATCTTGCTCATTCCTGGGCAGAAATAAACTGCATTCAACAGCAATGTGTAGAAAATGTTGCTGTTGCACATTAGTTGGTTGCAGGCTTAAGATTAACATCTTGCTCCAGTATGAAAATATATATTTATTAAGAAACATGTACAAATGTAGTAAAAGTATCCGTTATTTGTTTATAATATCAAAATATTATAGTTAAAATCCTTTAAAAAGATAATGACTTTTTAGTTCTTCTTATGTCTCAATACATTGTTCATTGAGTCTTTTCTATTATAGAACGATGCTAAGAACATTTTATAAGAGGTTCTTTTGATTTTTCATTAATTTCCCAGGATAGGAATCAAAGATTAACAAATTTAAAGTAAATTTTTGCTTAATTATCACTAGTCTTACTGAATTTTCAATATCTGTGTTTTAGATATTCAAATATTCCTTAATTAAGAACTTAAGTGGCCATATGGCCTATATTGCATTCCATGTTGCAAATTAGTAACCTTTTATTCTAGTTGTACTTTTGTTTTGTTCTTGTTTTCTTAATTGATATATATTTAGGATGTATAATCGACATTATATTTTCACACAATAGCATGTAATAATGTTTGTTGAATAAGTGATAAGTGAATAAATGACGTATAGAATTATGTTGTTTTGCCATTTTCAACCAATGTAGAATATTTGTGCTAATAAATATATCCTTTTCTTCATAAAATGTGTCTATAGATTACCTTGCATCTAAATCATTCACATTGTGGATGGGGCATATGTAGATGGTGAGAGATAAAAAAGACAAGAAAATTTAATGACAACAAAAATATTTTGTGGCAGAACATAGGAACACAAAACAACAATGTAAAGATTCAAGTTTTATGGCCTATCAGTAGTTTTTCTACCAAAAATGGTAACTTTCAGGCTCCCCAGTCAATCAAATATAGACTTTGGATTTTTATCCTTAGATTAAAATTTATTTATATGTTAGAATAGTCTATTAAAATTATTTTCCCCTGTGGTGTTATATACTAATAGTCAGTAAAATATATTTTTATAGTGTGAATGAAAGTGGCATTAAAATTAATTTAAATTTATACAGTAGAATTATCTTTTTAGGAATTTGTTTAAATTTCTTGTATTTTGTAGCTTGTTTGATATCACTTTTTATCTACATATTTTGCTTTTTAAATTATGCAACACAGGTATTTATTCAATTTATTTTTCATCATGACCACCTGTTTAGTTAGCAGTATTCCTTGAAATGTTGTGATGATACGTAGCTTTTACTGATTTATTAGACGATTTGTTGGGACTTTTTCTGTTGTTTTAAGTAATGTACTAATGTATTTATTTTTTCTAGCTATATGTTTTTTTTTTTTTTTTTCAGGATTGTAGAAGAATACTGCATATCTAGAACCTAGAACTGCTTATAGATTCCAGCATATATGTTATATACACACCTCCCACCACACACATGTATATATGTACATGTGTATATATACACATATATATGTGTATAAATATGTATATATTTGTGAATAAAAATTTCATGCCAAAACATTTTAAAAATCAGGTTAAATTTATTTATGATGAAATATAGTTTTTTTCCAAATGTTTTCTTTGTTAAATTAATATGGATTTTTTCAATTTAAGAATTTTATTAATAGCAAATAGTTACGTTAAATATGGAAGCAACTTCCTAGAACTATATATAGTTGATTTTTTTGTTAAAATGATATAAATTTTTATGACCAAATCTACAAATCAAAAAAATTTTAATGCCAAAATGAATGTGATTTCATTAATTTTTAATTTTAATTTACCCATGTTCAATTTCACAAATGTTTGCTGGTCACACACTCTGAGCTTTGTGCATTGCCTTGAACAAGCTAGTTGTAAATTATTGTAGAATAATGTAGTATCTAGCAGAAATAATTATTGGCATAGAAATATGATAATGGTAGGATAGTCTTTCATGATTGTGATAAGTATGAAAGAAGATTGTCTCTTTCTGAAACCTATTTATTTTGTAGTTAACAAGGCCAGGGGAGGCTTTTGATTATTTTTTGCTTGTGTGCCTACACATACCCAAGGAAAAAATAATCACAGATCCCAGTGTCACTTTAATATACCATTAATTTAACTGTTGATTCAATAGCTATTTACTGCTCACAATATTTTAGTATTTGTAAACTTCTTGGTGGTATAGGTAACAATAAAGTAATGATAAAGGGATATTTTTATCTAAAGTAGGAAATCACATAAATGAACAAAGATGCATTGTTAGTAGCTTTTTTGTTTTTTAGATGGAGTCTCACTCTGTTGCCTGGCTGGAGTGCAGTTGGCACAATCTCGGCTCACTGCAACCTCCGCCTCCCGGGTTCAAGTGATTCTCCTGCCTCAGCCTCCCAAGTAGCTGGGATTATAGGCATGTGCCACCATGCCCGGCTAATTTTTGTAGTTTTAGTAGAGATGGGGTTTCACCATGTTGGCCAGGCTGATCTCAAACTCCTGATCTCAGGCCTCCCAAAGTGCTGGAGTGAGCCACCATGCCCGGCCAAATTATTTTAAATGTAGAGATATGCTGGTCGATAACAACCAGCTTTATTATTTACTATACATGGCTATATATTTTGAGGGAAATGTTTAAAGACAGATTATATTCTTAAGTGTGATTAAATGTAATTTATATTTTGTAACCAGTTTTAAAGGAAATCATATTGTATGCATTTTCAAAGTACTTTAATTTGTTCTGTACAAATTCAAAGGACATTATGCCTTTTATAAAAATTATGTCATATAAAATATTGGTAGGAAATTACTTTTCCATTTTATTCTTCTTACTGCTAGATTTAATAATTTTCTTCTTTTGGCATGGTTTTTCTAAAGATATTTCCCAATTCATATGAATTTTGTTATCTATTATGTGTCACCATACAAGTAATGGGTCTATGTAACAAAAAGATGAAAGCCACTATATTTATCTGTTGTCTACATTTGTTACTAAGAGTTAACTGGATGGCTTTACATAGGATGATCAGAAACAGGAAAGCTGTGGTTTAGAAAATGTTTTAATCCGTTTCAAATAACTTAGCAGGGCAATCTGGTAAAAATGACATGATTAATGACTACAGAAGATTAAAATATTTTCACATTCTGTTTTTAATGACCTCTATCTTAAGTTTCTACCCTAAAATTTATAACTAGTAAAATATTATAGGAAAAATATATCATTTATAATCCTCTTGAAGTTGTGTTTCGCCTTATCAAATTGTGCCTTCTTTTTAGCCAAAAAACATAATTTTAAAACAAATTTTAACTGAAATACAGCTATTGTGCTATTCTTAAATATACTCATTAAAGTGTTAATATTTACTAGGTTTAACATAAAAGATGTAAGATTATGTTTTCAATTCGGGTAACACTTCAATCAGTGTGTAACTTTAAAAAATTTATACATACAGCTAGGCAGATCTTCATCACTTGGAAATAGGCCATTTTAGAAAGTTTAACTATAAACGTTTCCTATGTACTTATGTAGGTGGCAAGTATAACTATTAATGTTGGAGTTTTGCCCATTGATTCTAGTGGCTCTGTCTTTTTTATCCCAAGATAATGATGTGTATTCAATCTCTGTCATATTTACCTAGAGGAAGTCTTTTTAATCCCTCATTTTTCTCCTTCGCTGAGGTTATATGTAAATACTACATAAAATAGCAAATGGAAGGAAGTCTGTTTTGTCTAAAGATACCATTCATCTTAAACAAATACATCAGCCTGTCTCTGAAAGGATAGTGATATGGGTTTTATTTGGTCGGAGAAGGAGGAGGATGGATAAGACCAAAGCAAAAATATGTGGCAAATTATATGTAATTTGCCACATATTTTTGCTTTGAAAATTGGTTACATTTTTCTGATTATTTCTGCTTAGGGGAATCACTTCAACCCCACCTGACATTGTTTCAGCACTTCTTAATTTTCAGTACTGTTTGCATATTTATTCATTCCTATGTTCATATTTGTGAAAACTTGTGTTGATTTCTGACAGAAATCTGAAGCTAATCTTTAATTAGATATCTTATAGCACCATTTTCTGGAAAGCTGTATATATGGATTTATAATTCCAGTATGGGAAAAAGAATGTGTTACCTTCTCTTAATTATATCTGTTTCCTATTTTAATTATTTCTGAATTTAAAACTCCACAAAATTAAATAAAATACTTTTATTTAACTTGCTACACTGTGAATTCTTTTGGGACAGAGGCCCTGTTAAATTCATCTGTTATATTTATGCCCAGCACTAAAAAAAATTAAAATGAATTTTAATTGCTTATATTTGGTTACTTATATTTATTGTGAAAACTAATATATTTGATGTTACTTCTGCCATCTTGTTTCCTCTTTATTATGCTTCCTTGTAATTGTTTTCTTTCCTTTAGTTGGATTAATTAAAGTTTGGCCCTTTTAAGAAAACTTCCAGTTGTAAGTTATACACACTATTCCTGTTTATTCTGTCTACCATCTAATTTTAACGAGCATATTTGACCTTATATTTTTTCTGTTAATATTGGGAATTAATTAATATCTATAACTTCCTTCCCTTTACTTCAGTATGAGAACTTTAGTATATTTTTAATTTGCCTCTGACTCCTGCATGTTTCCCATTATGCCTCTACTTACATAAAAATCATGTTTTAAGAATTCCATTAAGCATTATAGCCTCATTGTTGACTCCTGTTTAAACTTAACTATTTAAACTATTTAATTTTACCTATTTATTTACTCATTACTGTTTCTTATGTCCTGTCTTTACCTTTTTAAAACTTATTTTTCATTGTGCTGTAGTACTACTTTGAATATTTTTTCAGAAATGGTTTTAGATAGCAAATATCTGGATTATTTTATATGTAGATTGTTTATTTACACCTCTCATGATATCAAAAAGGATTAGAGGCAGAAGACACATCATTACACATGTATTCTTCAAGAGTAGCAATTGGTAAAGAGAACTTACATGATTCTAGGATCTTTATGTGTGCTTCCATTAAGGGTGGACTCTTCTTTTGACTGATAAACTTTTTCATAGATATGATTTTAATTTAGTTTATAACTCATTTTTAAAAATTTTTATCTTGGAGAAAAGAAGGAATTTGTTAGGTATCATTCCATTAAAAATACACTTAAACAATACTTCATAGGCTTCTTTTCTATGCAACACATATCCAATATTGGGAAGAAACATTAAATAGCTATCTGGTTTAGCATATTAAGATATGCATTTCTTCATGTTGTAGCTTAAATTTGGACTTGATAATTCTTGTTTTTCTCTAAGAGTAGTATTTTTAAATTAAATACATACAAATTCAATTTTAAAGAAATGGTATCATCTTTTTTTTTTTTTTTGCTGGGGAAACATGGGCCAATAATGTTGGCTTTATTACTTTTATGGTTATTACATATTGTACCACAATGCAAAGAAGATTAGAAGACATACACCAAAATGCCAGTAGGTATGAACTCAGTGTGATCAGACTATAATTTTTTTCTATCATCTTTGATTAAATCAGAATATACATTGCATCAATTTTTAAATATCATTACCATTTTTGGATACTTAGTTAACAACATGTTAGACCAATTCAAGGGATGATATGATTTTACTTTTCATGAGATTAATGTAGCAGAGACCTTTCATGTCAGTTTTGTCATAAGTGAAAGAATAGAACTATCGGTTACACAGATAAATGTACCTTTAATATAGATTATATTTCCTGATATTTCTTGGTCTTATCTCATTATTTCAATTCTGAGTTTATTTATGTAAGGCTGTTGTAGAGCTAATGGGTGACAGGATTACAGTACAACAGCAGTATCTCATTTTAAAAGCACTCAAGGATTTAAGTTTGACACAACAAAGAATATAGTTTGGGAATGAAAGGCAATGAACAAGGGGAAATAAAAAAATTAGCAAAATGAATAAATATAAAATCAATGAAAATAATAGTTAAGAGTCTACACATTTCTATGACTCTTAATTTTTACTGTGAAATAGCTTTCCAGAAAAATTGTGCCAATTTCTGCTGTCACCAGCTTTGTGTAGTATATTTTTGTCCCCCTGGACGCACTGACAATCTCCTTGAGTGTGACTATTTCCTATTATCTTTCCAGCTCTGAATACTTCGATCTGTATTTTCTTTACCTATCTGATAGGTAAAAAGTAGAATCTCAGTATTTTAACCTGCATTTTTGATGACTAGGGAGGTTGAATATTTTTATTCTTATGTACATTGACAGTTTATAATTCCTTTGTGAATTGCTTATTAACTTTTTTTTCTTTGGTGTGGCTGGAAATAAGAGCAGAGCTTGAGTCAGACAGACCATCATTTGGATCCTGGCTCTGTCTTTTAAGCACTATGTAATTTGGGGCAAGTAATATAAACTCTCTGATCTTCAGTTTCCTAATTTGTAAAACACTATTTATAATTATAATACCTACCTCAATGTTATGATAATTAAATAAAATAACATGTAGTTAAGTCACTTAGCAAAGCGCTTGGTATACATTAATGATGCTGCTGCTGATAAAACATAAAGCTGGAAATATTTGCCCAGTTAGTTGCTTGATGTTTAAGATTTGTTTTCTACAAAAATAAAAAAATTGTAGTTAGCGTATGTCAGTCTTTTCTTTCTTTTATAGTATTTACTTTGGGTTTCTACTAAGAAAATTGTTCTTCACACCCAAGAGTATAAAAATATGATGAAAGTGTTTTTGAATGTGACTGAGTTCTAAATAGAATCATCAATTTTAGTTATTCAGATTAAGAAAGAAACTAATAATTCTATAATTTTTCTATTTCTTTAGGAAAATATTAGCATTCACTGTTGTTGAAGAAATCCAGAAACATTAGTTCACATATTTAACCAATTAAAAAAAAATGTTTTAAGACTGACAATACATTCCCCTGGATTATTTGTATATTTAGGAAGAGTCTCTGTTATTCTCTGCAGTACTTTTGTGTCCACTAGCAAATGATATTGTGCTTGGGCCAATGAATTAGAAAAAGGGTCCCCTCATTCCACCTCCACACCCTCACCCACACTGCAGTTAAATGACTCCTGTGGGTCAAGGCAGGTACACAGCCCTGGGAGTGAGGGGAACAGGAGCTGGAGTTCAGCTCCCACTTGTTTCTTCCACCAGATTCCTTGTGTACTGCCCAGAGTGCACCACTTTATCAATGGGCCTGTGTTCTCAAAATGGTTCTTGTAATAATTTGAGAAATTAATGATTATTTTATCTAAATCCACTTGTGTAATTCAACTGAACTGAGCAGCATTTTATCCAGGCACTTTTATAAAAGAAAAAAAGCTGGATGCAGTGCCTCATGCCTGTAATCCTAGCATTTTGGGGGCCTGAGGTGGGCAGATGGCTTGAGCCTAGGAGTTCAAGACCAGCCTGGGCAACATAGTGAGACCCTGTCTCTCCAAGAAAATACAAAAGTTAACGAGGAATGGTGGTGTGTGCCTGTAGTCCCAGTTACTCAGAAGGCTGAGGTAGGAGGATCATCTGAGCCCAGGGAGGTCAAGGCTGCAGCGAGCCATGATCATACACTGTACTCTAGCCTGGGTGACAGAGTGAGAACCTGTCAAAAGAAAAGAAAAAAGAAGAGAAGAGAAAAGAAAAGCTTTTAATGTGAAAATTGTGAACAAAAAATAAGACAGCACTTTATCTTTAGAGGGGTACAAATCATGCCTCCCTCTTTTCTTCTACCTTGTTTATTAATCCATGAGCACTTAAGGGATGACTTCTTCCTCCCGTATATAATGATGTTAATGACACATCTGGGGCCATGCCCTTTTGCATGTTTTCCTTGTTACGGGTAAATTGATCAACATTGTGTGGAGTATCCAGCAAAATGTGCTCTGCAGAAGTCTCACACTCCAACCATACTTAACCATCCTGTGGTGCTCCTCTCTCCTGCCCTTATATTACCCCAAAGCTTCCTACCCATGATTCTTTCTTACTATCCTCACAGTCATTTCTACTGTGCTCTTTAGAGCTGTGATTCCATTGTAAATACATTTTTTTAATACTCAAATCTCTTCACAAAATGTTTTCTTCATTTTTTTTCTTTAATTGAGACTTGTCTCTCTCCCAAGGTTCCTCTTGCAGCTGCAAGAATAGAGGCAATAACTCTTCATTACCTCCTTCAGAGCCTCACTTTTCCTTTCTCATGTAAGAACTCCTTATACAGCCACTTATTAACTTTCATTATTGCTGTGATTTATTAGCTCCCTGGTAATGCCCTGAATTTATTGAGGATTTTAGTTTTCCACTGTAATTCTTACTATCCTCATGTGTGATTTCAGTGACCATGTGAACAGTTCAATCAATAACTGAGTTTCTTCAACCTCCATATCCTGACCCTTTCCCGTTCTTCCCAGTCTGTTGTGTACTTCCTCATTTTACTTCTCTCCCATCCATCCTAGACTCTATGGTGACCATTTTGCCACTTTTGCCAGTGCCCTCTGGGTCCTGGATTTGTTTTCCTTGTGTTAAATTCCCCAGAAAAATCCTCAACCATCTGCTTTCAGTTGTAGCTCCTTCACACAGGCTGCATTGCCCTGCTGGAGGAAAGAGTATAATTATGGGATAATTGCCACTAGAGATTTATGGTCTTCAATTTCAGGTTGCCTCTTGGCCCTATTCTGCAGTCTTTCTGTGTCTTTATCACTTTTTTCAAATCCCCTTTTCTACCACCGTTTTCTTTTTGAACAATCATCTTGCCTTCTGTTTGATAGAGAAATTTAAGGCTATGAAGCTTGAGCCTTTCTTTCCTGAAACTAATGAACACTTATATCCACACTGAACCTCTTTCCTATATGGTTGGAGGAAGAGATGTCCTTTTTTCTAGTTCCAAGTAGTCCCCTCAATTCTCTCCTATGGGATGTTACTCCATCAGTCATTTACTCTAATTCCTGAAATTCTTTGATTCTGCTTACTTCTTCCCCACAGTCTGAAGATAAACTCAAGCCATCCTGTCTTAAAAAGAAAGTAAAATACCCCAAACACAACTTTTTCAGCTTTGTCCTCTTCTAACCCTTATCTCTTCTTTCCACTGGAATTAAGTTTCTTTCTCAGTACACTATGCTGTTTGTATTTTCTTTTATTCATAGGAATAACCTAATTAAAAAAAAGAACAAAGGAGAACTGAAGAATTACTAAAGGCCAATAAGCATTTGCAAAAATTTAGCCTCACTATTCATTATAGAAATGCAAATTGGATCAACTATAATTTTTATTACTCAAAAATTAGGGCTTTAAGAATATGGGGAGATATTTACTGTCAAATATTACTAATGGGAATATAAATTGACGCAATCTTTCTGAAAAGCAATTTGGTAATTGTTTAACCCTGTAATTACACTTTTTTTTTTTTTGAAAGAAAGAAAGAGAAAGAGAAAGGGGAGAGAGAACCGGAGTCTTGCTCTATTGCCCAGGCTGGAATGCAATCTAAAAATACATATTAAAAACCTCTTTTATACTGATAATTGTGCTTAACAGCGGAGACAGGAAGGAATAAGGGAAGAAAATAACAAACAGCCAACTAATATTTCATTTAAGTCTGTGAAATGCTATGCAAATGCTGAAGAGTGATTTACTTCCAATTATGTGGTCACTTTCTAAATAGGTGTAATGTGATACTGAGAAAAATGTATGTTCTGTGGACCTGGGGTGAAGAATTCTATAAATATTCACTGAGTTTACTTGTTCCAGGTCTGAGTTCGAATCATAGATGTCCCTGTTAATTTTCTATCTCATTGATCTGTCGAATATTAACAATATGGTGTCAAAGTCTCCCGCTATTATTGTGCGGGAGTCCAAGTCTCTTTATAAGTCATTAAGAACTTGTCTTATGTATCTGGGTGCTCCTATATTGGGTGCATATATATTTATGATCATTGACTCCTGTTGTTGCATTGATCCTTTTACCATTATGTAATGTCCTTCTTTGTTTCTTTTAGTCTTTGTTACTATTAGAGTCTATTTTGTCAGAGACAAAAGTTACAACTCCTGTTTTTTTTCTCTCCATTTGATTGGTAAGTCTTCCACCAACCCTTTGTTTTGGGTCTTTGTGTGTCCTTGCTTGAGAGATGGATCTGGATACAGCATACCGATGGGTTTTGACTTTTTATTCAATTTGCCTGTCTGTGTCTTTGATTGGGGCATTTAATCCATTTATACTTAGGATTAATATTGATATTTGTGAGTTTAATATTGTCATTTAATAGTAGCTGGCTATTTGGTCCATTAGTTGATATAGATTCTTCATTATGGAGATACTCTTTACCTTTTGGTAAGTTTTTGGGATAACTGATACTGGTTGTTCCTTTCTGTGTGTAGTGCTTCCTTCAGAAGCTCTTGCAAAACAGGCCTGGTGGTGATGAAATCTGTGAGTGCTTGCTTGTTCACAAAAAAATTTATTTTTCCTTCATTTATGAAGCTTAGTTTGGCTGGATATGAGATTCTGGGTTGAAAATTCTTTTCTTTAGGGATGTTAAATATTGGCCCCCACTCTCTTCTGGCTTGTAGGGTTTCTGCTGAGAGATCTGCTGTGAGTCTGATAGGCTTCCCTTTGTGGGTAACCTGACCTTTCTCTCTGACTGCCCTTAGTATTCTCTCCTTCATTTCAACCCTGGTGAATCTAACGATTATGTGCCTTGGGGTTGGTTTTCTTCAGGAATATCTTTGTGGTGTTCTCTGTATTACCTGGAGTTGAGTATTGTCCTGTCTTTCTAGGTTGGGAAAGTTTTCCTGGATAATATCCTGAAGAATATTTTCCAGCTTAGATTCATTCTCTTCGTCACATTCAGGTACACCTATCAAATGTAGATTAGGTCTTTTCACATAGTCCCATATTTCTTGGAGACTTTGCTCATTCCTTTTTACTTTCTTCTCTAATCTTGTCTTCTCGTTTCACTTCATTAAGTTGGTCTTCGACCTCTGATATCCTTTCTTCTGCTTGATCAATTCAACTGTTAAAACCTGTGCATACTTCAAGGAGTTCTTGTATTGTATTCTTCAGTTCCATTAATTCACTTATATTCCTATCTAAATTGTCTATTCTCGTTAGGATTTCGTCAAACCTTTTTTCAAGGTTCTTAGTTTCTTTACGTTAGGCTAGAACATGTTCTTTTATCTCAGAGAAGTTTCTTATTATCCACCTTTTGAAGCCTAATTCTGTTAATGGAACACACTTGTTCTCCATCAGGCCTTGTTCCCTTGTCGATGAGGAACTGTGATCCCTTGTAGAGGGAGAGGCATTCTGATTTTGGGTATTCTCAGCCTTCTTATGCTGGTTTCCTTCCATCATTGTAAATCTATCCACCTGTCATCTTTGTAATTACCGACCTTCAAATTAGGTCTCTGAGTGGACGACCAACTTGTTGATTCCCAGCGCCGGAATCTGAGCAACCCACTGCGCCTGCTAAAACAGCAGCATTAAGATTGATGGTGCATTTCTGCCCAGGAATCTCTGGTCTGGTTCCTTCTTGAGTCCCTTTTTCAATCAGCTGAATAGATGACTCTGCCTTCCTGGAGCTCCAAACATCGACCAAAAGGGGACCCAGTCCCGTTTACTCTGCACCAAGAACTGCCACGCCGGGGCACTGGCAAAACTGCCGTGCTGGCCACAAGAGTCACGCTGGCGACCTGTGGGGCTCCTCCGCTGGGAATCTCCTGGTCTGTGAGCAACAAAAATTTGTCTGAAAGTGTGGCGTCCTCTCGTTCTCTGCGCTTTCACTGGGAGCTACAATCCTGAGCTGCTAGCGATTGGCCATCTTGGATCTCTCGCCCCTGTAATTCCACTTTAGGAGACTTTGTGAAGAAAATGTTCAGAGATAAATGTGAAAGAATATTCATGGAACATTATTTATTGTGGCAAAAAAACCCTTAAGAGCCTAAATGTCCATAACAGGGGCAGGAAAGATATCACACTCTCAACATGGAAAGTATCCAAAAGGAAATACACCAAAATGTTAATGAGAGTTATTTCATTGTGATAAGACTACAGTTGATTTATTATCTATCTTATAGTTTCCTATGATTTTCTAGTTTAATTTAGAAGAATATGTATTCAGAAAGACAAAAGTTTTACATATTAATTCCTAATCCTTCTACCCACACTGTCTTTGTCTCTGGCAAAAGAATAGAGTAGGAATTTTTGTGAAATGGTGTTTATATGTCCATAAGCTTTCAGTATGTTCCAGTTGTTTTTAAATTTTCTTTTATGAAGTATTAATGTTCATGATGAAAAGGAGAGGGAACATGATTTGCATAGAGTTTTCCATTAAGTGTTTGAACAGTAGGAATGTGTTGATCTGTACAGAATGTTAGAGGAGGGAAAAGAGGAACTCTTCAGTGAATGGCAGGGTGGAAGCATTAAAGGAGAAGGAAGAGAATCAACTGGAAACAAAGGAACCAACCATCTCAAGCTAAGAGGGGGTAGGTTTACTTCAACACTGGGTAGATTGTCTCATAATATTTTTACTGAATATAAGACTAACAACCAAACATACTTTAGTTAAAAGTAAAGATGAGTTGGATTCTCAGAAAATGTGAGAAAGTGATTAGTGACACGAGTGTATTTCTCTTCAGAGGCCAGAAGCTGCTGCTGTTGGTTAAATGGAGATATCCAGGATATGTGTTTCTGGTTGTAGACTTTTAATTTCTGACTCTACAGATGTAGACTGAAACTTATCATGTGGGTCCCCTGGCTCTGTTTTTTTGTTCATAATTTATATTCATACAAGTAATATTGTCATATCAAATAATGGCCAGTATGTATGTGATAAACAGAATGTTCTCAAAAAGGTGAATAGCTTGTTTTTCAAAAGTTCATTTGTAAGTTGGTTGTTTTGGACTTAGAATATATTTTACTATAGGAACAATATAACAGAAAAATTAGATTTCAAGGCTAGTTCACTAAGTATTTTTAACTTATAATGTACTTAAAGAGGAAGCCAGAGTGCTGGAAGAGTTATCAATATTATTGTTGAAGTTATAGAGGATCATGAAAAGTTGGATTAGAAAAAGAAAATTTGAGCCAAGTGCTGAAAGAAAATGGGATAGTATCCCAGGAATTCACAGATGGAGGGGAGAAGAGGATAATTGAAGACTTTGAAAGTAGAGTTTCTTGAATGATAAAACTCTAAAGGGCCTGCCTGATTTTCCTGCTACTGTAGTACTGTGACATGCAGCTGGAATTGTTAGTATTTACACTCACTTTAAGCCTAACCCTAACTTTTGTTACCAGGTCAAATTGCATTTAGAGCAGTTTTTCTGAATCTTAGCCACACATAAAAAGTACACGAGGAATTTTTTGAAAACAGAGGTGCCTGGGCCCATCCTAGACCAATCAACTCAAAGTCTCTGCAGTTGGATCCCAGGCACTGGCATTGTTTTAAAAGCTCCCTAGATAAGTCTAATGTGCATGTAGAAGGAGGGGTGAACTGCTGGTCAGCGTTAGAAGTATTAATAAGTAAATTACACAGGGTAGAAATAGTGGGTGTCTATTTTTTCTACAATTTTACCTCTGCATCTACCATACTCCTTTTTTTTTTTTTTTGAGACGGAGTTTTGCTCTTGTTACACAGGCTGGAGTGCAATGGCACAATCTCGGCTCACCCCAACCTCCGCCTCCTGGGTTCAGGCAATTCTCCTGCCTCAGCCTCCTGAGTAGCTGGGATTACAGGCACGCGCCACCATGCCCAGCTAACTTTTTGTATTTTTAGTAGAGACGGGGTTTCACCATGTTGACCAGGATGGTATCGATCTCTTGACCTCATGATCCACCCACCTTGGCCTCCCAAAGTGCTGGGACCATACTTCTTGATTATTAATAGAAATTCAATGAATATTTGTTTAATAAAAGAGTGAATCAAGGAAAGAGGAATGAATGGATTTAACTAGTCTAATCCCACATATTATAGTTCAGCATTAGGGCACAATTTATGGCTAGTTGTTTACTGACTGTGTCTTAATTCATACAACTGGTCTTTTGTCTGATTCCTAAGTAATACCTTTGGTACCTCAATTCATTCCTTCCCACTTGGTTACTGTTTCTCAGTCATTGTTGTCAGGAACCTGCCAAGAACTGTGATCCTCTCAAGTCAGACTCACTTTCTAAGATCCAGAATGTTGTCCCTGAATTTTCAGCCAAATAGCTGAGAGCCTGTAAATTTGGCTGACATTTTGACTTCTTCAGTATTACTTTCTCTAAAATTCCTCAAGAGTGTGTTCTGTTTCTTCCATTTCATACTCCCTCTTGTTGATCTGTTGCTCTGGAACCTATTGTAGTTGTAAATGCATAGAAAGAGTTCTATTGTTCAGTAAGGTTAGTTAATAATTATTCATGCAATTTTCTTCCCCATTTTTTACCTTTATTTTTTGTATTGAAAGATGTACATTAACAGCTCCCACAATATTTGAGGATTATGTAGTTTTTTAGTATTTTGGATAGTTTTTGTTAAATGTAGCTTACTGCTCGATAGTAAATAAAAATCCTTTAGTATTATATCTTGTGAATTATTACTTTCTATTAAAAATATCCTTTTTTAATTTCAGTCACTGTTTTTGCAATTGTTTTTTTTTTGTCTGATAGTAATTGTATTATCACTGTTTTCCTTGTGTTATATGCATTTACCTTTGCTATTGTCTTATATTTGACCATCTTTTTGTTACTTACATTTATGTATGCCTCTTAGAAATATAATATAGCTGAATTTTCATTTTTACTTTTTACCCATTATGAGAATATTTATTTTCTTTTTTTTTTTTTTTTTTTTGAGACGGAGTTTCGCTCTTGTTACCCAGGCTGGAGTGCAATGGTGCGATCTCGGCTCACCGCAACCTCCGCCTCCTGGGTTCAGGCAATTCTCCTACCTCAGCCTCCTGAGTAGCTGGGATTACAGGCATGCACCACCATGCCCAGCTAATTTTTTGTATTAGTAGAGACGGGGTTTCACCATGTTGACCAGGATGGTCTCGATCTCTTGACCTCGTGATCCACCCGCCTCGGCCTCCCAAAGTGCTGGGATTACAGGCTTGAGCCACCGCGCCCGGCCTCTTAGAATATTTATTTTCAAATTGAAGAGTTTCTACCTTTCATTTTATTATAAGGGAGACACTTTAAAAAATGCCTACCATCTTATTTTATGGTTTCCATTTACTATTCTTGCTTTGTATATATATGTGTATTTACCTCTTCCAAAAATGGAAGAGGAAGGAACACATCCCAACTCATTCTACAGGGTCACTATGACCCTGATGGCAAATCCAGACAATGATCACAAGAAAAGAAAACTATATATCAATATCTTTTATGAATACGTACACAAATATTTGTATATGCATATGTGTATTTACAGGTAAATATGTATGTCCTTTGCAAAGGACATACACACACACACACACACACACACATAATACAAATAATATAAAATACAGAAAACCTCCCATAATCCTATGACTAGTTGATGTGTGAGAATGGATGTGTGTACTTCTAGATTCTTAAAAAATTTTTTAATAAAAATGAATTTATCTCAAGTATATTGCTTTGTAACCTGCTCAATATTATGCCACTAAATATTTATCCATAATATCTCTTTATGGCTTTAAAATATATTTTAATAGAAGGTATTTGTAAATAAGTAAGATAAATTATTCTGTACTCTAAGTAGGAGTAATACAAGGTATTTATAAATAAGTAAGATAAATTATTCTATACTCTGACTAAGTGGGAATATGTAGACTCGTGGAAAGATTATCTAGTTACTGAATTATATATGGAATATGAAACCACTTATGTAAAACATGTTTGTATGTTTGCATGCATATATATGAATTAGATGCATCTATGTACTTGCATATATATATTGAAGACTTCCTTATGCTTGAATTTTAACTTTATTTAAAACATGTTTTGCTTGAATTTTTAGAATTGAAGATATACTTATGTATTACTTATATAATAAAAAATAAAACTAACACATTCATTTAAAATATTCAAGCAAATGCCAACACATTAGATAGCTTAGATAAAATGAACAAATTCTTAGAAAGACAGAAACTACTGAAATTGACTTGAGAAATAGGATATACTTGTAACTGAATAGACAACTAAAGAGATTAAATTGGTGCTCAAAAAACTACCCACAAAAACAAGTCTCAGCCAGGATCACTTCACTGATAAATTCTATGAAATATTTAAAGAAGAATTAGTGCCAATTATTCACAACTCTTCCAAAAAATAGAAGAGGAGGGAACATGTCCCAACTCATTCTACAAGGTCACTATGACCCTGATGGCAAATCCAGACAATGATCACAAGAAAAGAAAACTATAGATCAGTATCTTTTATGAATACATACACAAAATTCTCAACAAAATACTAGCAAACCAAATACAGCAACATATAAAACGTAGCCAAGTGTGATTTATCTTAGGAATGCAAGATTGGTTTGATATTGAATAATCTATTAATATAATAAGCTACCAAAAGAATAAAGGTGATTGTATCAGTAGACACAGAAAAAGTATTTGACAAAATGTGACAAACTTTCATAATAAATACACTCAACAACCTAGGAGTAGAAAAAAACTTCCTAAACTTGATAAAGGACACATGAAAACCCACAGATAATGCCATATTTAATGGTGAAAAGACAGAATGCTTTCCCCAAAGCCAGGATGCCTGTTTTCACCATTTCCACTCAGCATTTTGCTGGTGGTTCTAGCCAATTAGGCCAAAAAAGAAAAAAGAAAATGGAAAAAAAAAAAAAAAGAAAAGAAAAGGCACGCAGACTGGAAAGGAGTGAGTAAAACTATCTCTATTTAGAGATAATATGATCTTGTATAAAGAAAATCCTAGCTGGGTGTTGTGGATCACACCTGTAATCCCAGCACTTTGGGAGGCAGAGGCGGGTGGATCACTCAAGGTCAGGAGTTTGTGATCAGCCTGACAGTGATACTCTGTCACTACTAAAAATACAAAATTAGTCAGGTGTGGTGGTGAGCACCTGTAATCCCAGTTACTCAGGAGGCTGAGGCAGGAGAATCACTTGAATCTGGAAGGCAGAGGTTGCAGTGATCCAAAATCGTACCACTAGCCAAAATTACAACCACACACCACCTGGGTGACATTCCTTCATCTCAAAAAAAAAAAAAAAAGTCATAAGGAATCCAGTAAAAATCTAATAGAACTAATAACAAGTTCATAGGGGTGCAGAGTAAAAGATCAATATACAAAATCAATTGTATTTCTGGAGGAGATTGTAGAAAATATGTATCACTAATTTCTCAAATTTGTGGTAGAATTCACCTGTGAACCCATATAGACCTGGTGCTTTCTGTTTTGTAAGGTTACTAAATCTTGATTCAATTTCTTTAATAGATATAAACCTGTTCTGATCATGTTTCTTCTTATGTTAGATAATCTAACAGATAGATTATATCTGTTAAGGAGTTTGTTCATTTTATCTAGATTATCAAATTTGTGGATATAGAATTGTTCATAATATTCCCTTATTATCCTGTTAATGTCCATGGGATCAATAGTGATTACCCCTTTTTCATTTCTGATTTTAGTAATTTGTCCTTCTCTCTTTGTGTCTTAGTTAACCTAGCTAGAGGATTATCAATATTATTGATCTTTTCAAAGACTCTACTTTTGGTTTTACTGATTTTCTCTATTGATTTCCTATTTCTAATTACATTGCTTTCGGCTCTAATTTTTATTTTTTTATTTTCTTTTGTTTACTGAGGATTGTTTGCCCTTCCTTCTTTAGTTTCCTAAGGTGGAAGCTTAAATGATTGATTATAGACATTTCTTCTTTTCTAATATATGTATTCAGTGCTATAATTTTCCTATAAGCACAGCTTTCACTGCATCCAACGTATTTTAATAAGTTGTATTTTCATTCTCGTTTGGTTCTAAATATTTTTAACTTCACTTGTGTTTTCTTCTTTGATCCATGTGTCATTTAGAAGTATGTTGTTTACTCTCCAAGCATTTTCAGATATTCCAGCTATCTTTCTGTTATTGATTTCTACTTTAATTCTGTTGTTGCTTGAAAGCAGACATTATATTATTTCTATTTTTAAAAATTAGTTACCATGTGTTTTATGGGTCAGGTGCAGTGGCTCACGCCTATATTCCCAAATCTTAGGGAGGCAGAGGTAGGTGGATCAACTGAGGTCAGGAGTTCAAAACCAGCCTGGCCAACGTGGTGAAACCTGCCTCTACTAAAAATACAAAAATTTGTTGGGTGCAGTGGAGCATGCCTGTAATCCCAGCTACTCAGGAGGTGGAGGCAGGAGAATTGCTTGAACCCAGGAAGCAGAGGTTTCAGTGAGTTGGGATCATGCCATTCCACTCCAGCCTGGGCGATAGGAGCAAAACTTCATCTCAAGAAACAAAAAAAGCTAAGATATGTTTTATGACCCAGATGTGGTCTATCTTGGTAAATATTTCATCTTAAGAAGACTGTATTCTACTGTTGTTGAATAAAGTAAGCTAGAGATATTCATTATATCCAGTTGATTGATGGTGTTGTTGAGTTCAACTATTTCTGTACTTATTTTCTACCTGCAGGATCTGTCCATTTCTACTAGAGGGGTGTTGAAGTCTCTAACTATAATAATGCATTTGTCTGTTTCTCTTTGAAGTTCTATCAGTTTTTGCCTCATGTATTTTGATGCTCTGTTGTTAGGTGGTGCACACATATTAAGGATTGTTATGTCCTCTTGGAGCATTGATCCCTTTATAATTGTATAGTTCCCCTCTAATCCCTGATAATTTTCTTTGCCCTGAAGTTCACTCTGTCTAAAATTAATATAACTACTCCAGCTTTCTTTTGATTATTGCCAGCATAATATGTGTTTCTTCATTTCTTTCATTTTTATCTGTATCTCTTGTCATATTAAAAGTGGGTTTCTTGTAGACAGCATATATCTGGGTCTTGGTTTTGTATCCATTCTGACAATCTCTGCTTTTTAAGTGGTATATTTAGACCATTGACATTTAAAGTGATTATTAATATAATCACTTTAGTAATAGCAAATTTGTATTGCTACTTGTAATCATCCACTGTCATTTGATTAATATCTACTACATCTGTCATTTTATTTTATTTATTGACATTGGTTTTTTGTTTTGTTTTCCATTATTTTCCTGCCTATCTTGGTTTTAATTGAGCTTTTTATATGATTCCATTTTCTCTCTACTCTTACCATAATCATTTGGCAGAACACAGTTATACTTCCTTTTCTTTTTAAAAATTATTATACTTTAAGTCCTAGGACACAAGTGCAGAACGTGCAAGTTTGTTACATAAATATACATGTGACATGGTGGTTTGCTGCACCCATCAACCTGTCATCTACATTAAGTATTTCTCCCAATGCCATTCTTCCCCTAGCCCCCTTTGACAGGCCCTGATGTGTGATGTTCCCCTCCCTGTATCCATGTATTCTCATTGTTCAACTTCCACTTATGAGTGACAACATGTGGTGTTTGGTTTTCTGTTTCTGTGTTAGCTTGCTGAGAATGATGGTTTCCAGCTTTATCCATGTCCCTGCAAAGGACATGAATTTATCCTTTTTTGTGCCTGCATAGTATTCATGGTATATACATGCTACATTTTCTTTATCCAGTCTATTGTTGATGGGCATTTGGGTTGGTTCCAAGTCTTTGCTATTGTGAACAGTGCTGGAGTAAACATAACATGTGCGTGTGTTTTTATAGTAGCATGATTTATAATCCTTTGGGTGTATACCCTGTAATGGGATTGCTGGATCAAATGGTATTTCTTTTTTTTTTGAGACAGAGTTTCGCTCTTGTTACCCAGGCTGGAGTGCAATGGCACAATCTCGGCTCACCGCAACCTCCGCCTCCTGGGTTCAGGCAATTCTCCTGCCTCAGCCTCCTGAGTAGCTGGGATTACAGGCACGTGCCACCATGCCCAGCTAATTTTTTGTATTTTTAGTAGAGACGGGTTTTCACCACGTTGACCAGGATGGTCTCAATCTCTTGACCTCGTGATCCACCTGCCTCCCAGCCTCCCAAAGTGCTGGGATTACAGGCGTGAGCCACCGCACCCGGCTCAAATGGTATTTCTAGTTGTAGATCCTTGAGGAATCACCACACTGTCTTCCACAATGGTTGAACTAATTTACGCTCCCACCAACAGTGTAAAAGCATTCCTATTTTTCCACATCCTCTCCACATCTGTTGTTTCCTAACTTTTTAGTGATCAACTTTCTAACTGGTGTGAGATGGTATTTCATTGTGATTTTGATTTGCATTTCTCTAATGACCAGTGATGATGATCTTTTTTTCATATGTTCATTGGCCACATAAATGTCTTTTTTTGAGAAGGGTCTGTTCATATTCTTCACCCACTTTTTGATGGGGTTTTTTTTTTCTTGCAAATTTTTTAAGTCCCTTATAGATTGTGGATATTAGCCCTTTGTCAGATGGATAGATTGCAAAAATTTTCTCCCATTCTGTAGGTTGCCTGTTCACTCTGATAATAGTTTCTTTTGCTGTGCAGAAGCTCTTTAGCTTAATTAGGTCCCATTTGTCAATTTTGGCTTTTGTTACCATTGCTTTTGGTGTTTCCATCATGAAGTCTTTGCCCATGCCTATGTCCTGAATGGTACTGCCTAGGTTTTCTTCTGAGGTTTTTATGGTTTTAGATCTTATGTTTAAGTCTTTAATCCAGCTGGAGTTAATTTTTGTATAAGGTATAAGGAAGAGGTCAAGTTTCATTTTTCTGCATATGGCTAGCCAGTTTTCCCAAGACCATTTTTAAAATAGGGAATCCTTTCCCCATTGCTTTTTTTGTCAGGTTTGTCAAAGATCAGATGGTTGTAGATGTATGGAGTTATTTCTGAGGCCTCTGTTCTAGTCCATTGGCTTATATCTCTGTTTTGGTACCAGTACCATGCTGTTTTGGTTACTGAAGCCTTGTAGTATAGTGTGAAGTCAGGTAGCGTGATGCCTCCAGCTTTGTTCTTTTTGCTTAGGATTGTCTTGACTATATGGGCTTCTTTTTGGTTCCATATGAAATGTAAAGTAGTTTTTTCTAATTCTGTGAAGAAAGTCAATGGTAGCTTTATGGGGATAGCATTGAATCTACACATTACTTTGGGCAGTATGGCCATTTTCACGATATTGATTCTTCCTATCCATGAGCATGGAATGTTTTTTCCATTTGGAATGTTTGTGTCCTCTCTTATTTCCTTGAGCAGTGATTTGTAGTTCTCCTTGAAGAGGTCCTTCACATCCCTTGTAAGTTGTATTCCTAGGTATTTTATTCTGTTTGTAGCGATTGTGAATGGGAGTTCACCCATGATTTGGCTCTCTATTATTGGTGTATAGGAATACTTGTGATTTTTGCACTTTGATTTTGTATCCTGAGACTTTGCTGAAGTTGCTTATCAGCTTAAGGAGATTTGGGGCTGAGATGATGGGATTTTCTAAACATACAACCATGTCATCTGCAAACAGAGACAATTTGAATTCCTTTCTTCCTATTTGAATACCTTTATTTCTTTCTCTTACCCGATTTCCCTGGTCAAAACTTCCAATACTATGTTGAGTAGGAGTAGTGAGAGAGGGCACCCTTGTCTTGTGCTGGTTTTCAAAGGGAATGCTTCCAGCTTTTGCTCATTCAGTATGATATTGGCTATAGGTTTGTCATAAATAGCTCTTATTATTATTTTGAGATACATTTCATCAATACCTAGCTTATTGAGAGTTTCTAGCATGAGAGGGTGTTGAATTTTATCAAAGGCCTTTTGTGCATCTATTGAGATAATCATGTGGTTTTTGTCATTGGTCTGTTTTTGTGATGGATTATGTTTATTGATTTGCCTATGTTGAACCAGCCTTGCATCCCAGGGATGAAGCTGACTTGATCATGGTTGGTAAGCTTTTTGATGTGCTATTGGATTTGGTTTGCTGGTATTTTATTGCGGATTTTTGCATTGATATTCATCAGGATATTGGCCTGAAATTTTCTTTTTTTGTTGTGTCTTTGCCAGGTTTTGTATCAGGATAATGCTGGACTCATAAAATGAATTAGGGAGGAGTCCCTCTTTTTCTGTTTTCTGGAATAGTTTCAGAAGGAATGGTACCAGCTCCTGTTTGTATGTCTGGTAGAATTTGGCTGTTAATATGTCTAGTCCTGAACTATTGTTTTTTGGTTGGTAGGCCATTAACTACTGCCTCAATTTTGGAACTTGTTATTGTTCTATTTAGGGATTTGACTTCTTCCTGGTTTAGTCTTGGAAGGGTGTATGTGTCTAGGAATTTATCCATTTCTTCTAGATTTTCTAGTTCATTTGCATAGAGGTGTTTATAGTATTCTCTGATGGTAGTTTGTATTTCTGTGGGATCAGTGGTGATATCCCCTTTATCCTTGTTTATGGTATCTATTTCATTCTTCTCTCTTTAGTTCTTTACTAGTCTAGCCAGCAGTCTATCTATTTTGTTAATCCTTTCAAAAAACCACCTCCTGGATTCATTGATTTTTGAAGGCTTTTTTGTGTCTCTGTCTCCTTCAGTTCTGCTCTGACCTTAGTTATTTCTTGTCTTCTGATAGCTTTTGAATTTGTTTGCTCTTGTATCTCTAGTTCTTTTACTTGTGATGTTAGGGTGTCAATTTTAGAGCTTTCCTGCTTTTTTATTTAGATCTTTCCTGGGCATTTAATGCTATAAATTTCCCTCTACACACTGCTTTAGCTGTGTTCCAGACATTATGGTATTTTGTGTCTTTGTTCTCATTGGTTTCAAATAACTAATTTATTTCTGCCTTAGTTTTGTTATTTACTCAGTAGTCATTGAGCAGTAGGTTGTTCAGTTTCCATGTAGTTGTGCAGTTGTGAGTGAGTTTCTTAATCCTGAGTTCTAATTTGACTGCACTGTGGTCTGAGAGACTGTTTGTTATGATTTCTATTCTTTTGCTTTAGCTGAGGAGTGTTTTACTTCCAATTATGTGGTCAATTTTAAAATAAATGTGCTGTGGTGCTGAAAAGAATGTATGTTCTGTTAATTTGGGGTGGAGACTTCTGTAGATATCTATTAGGTCTGCTTGGTCCAGAGCTGAGTTCAAATCCTGAATATCCTTGTTAATTTTCTGTCTCATTAATCTAATATTGACAGTGAGGTGTTAAAGTCTCCCACTATTATTATGTGGAAGTCTAAGTCTCTTTGTAGGTCTCTAAGAACTTGCTTTGTGAATCTGGGTGCTCCTGTATTGGGTGCATATATTTTTAGGATAGTTATCTCTTTTTGTTGCATTGATTCCTTTACCATTATGTAAGGCTCTTCTTTGTCTTTTTTGATCTTTGTTGGTTTAAAGTCTGTTGTGTCAGAGACTAGGATTGCAACCCCTGCTTTTTTTTTTTCTTTCCATTTGCTTGGGAAATCTTCCTGCATCCCTTTATTTTGAGCCTATGTGTGTGTTTCCATGTGAAATGGGTCTCTTGGATACAGCACACCAATGGGTCTTGACCCTTTATACAGTTTGCCAGTCTGTGTCTTTTAGTTGGGGCATTTAGCTCGTTTACATTTAAAGTTAATATTGTTTTGTGTGAATTTGATCCTGTCATTATGATGCTAGCTGGTTATTTTGCCCATTAATTGATGCAGTTTCTTCATAGTGTCAATGGTCTTTACAATTTGGTACATTTTTGCAGTGGCTGGTACCAGTTTTTCTTTCCATATTTAGTGCTATCTTCAGGAGCTCTTGTAAGGCAGACCTGGTCATGACAAAATCTCAGCATTTGCTTGACTGTAAAGGATTTTATTTTTCCTTTGCTTATGAAGGAGATGAAATTCTGGATTGAAATTTCTTCTCTTTAAGAACATTGGAAATTGGCTGGATATGAAATTCTGGGCTGAAAATTCTACTCTTTAAGAATGTTGAATATTGGCCTCCACTCTCTTCTGGCATGTAAGGTTTCTGCAGAGAGATCTGCTGTTAGTCTGATGGGCTTCCCTTTGTGGGTAACCCAACCTTTCTCTCTGGCTGCCCTTAAGATTTTTTACTTCATTTCAACCTTGGTGAATCTGATAATTACGTATTTTGGAGTTGTTCTTCTCGAGGAGTATCTTTGTGGTGTTCTCTGTATTTCCTGAATTTGATTGTTGGCCTGTCTTGCTAGGTTGAGGAAGTTCTCCTAGATAATATCCTGAAGAGTGTTTTCCAACTTGGTTCCATTCTCCATGTCACTTTCAGGTACACCAATCAAACATAGGTTTGATCTTTTTACATAGTTCCTCCCATATTTCTTAGAGGCTTTGTTTATTCTTTTTTATTTATTTTTTAATCCTGTCTTCATACTTTATTTCATTAAGTTGATTTTCAATATCTGATATCCTTTCTTCCACTTGATTGATTCCACTATTGATACTTGTGTATACTTCATGAAGTTCTTGTGGTGTGTTTTTCAGTTCCATCAGGTAATTTATGTTCTTCTCTAAACTGGTTATTCTAGTTAGCGAGTACTCTAACCTTTTTTTGAAGGTTCTTAGCTTCCTTGCACTGGGTTAGAACGTGCTCCTTTAGCTCAGAGGAGTTTTTTATTACCCACCTTCTGAAGCCTACTTCTGTCAACTCATCAAACTCATTCTCTGTCCAGTTTGTTCCCTTGCTGGTGAAAAGTTGTGATCCTTTGGAGGAAAAGAGGCATTCTGTTTTTTGGAATTTTCAGCCTTTTTGCACTTGTTTATCCTCATCTTCGTGGATTTATCTACCTTTGGTCTTTGATGTTGGTTACCTTCAGATGGGGTTTTTGTGTGGATGTCCTTTTTGTTGATGTTGATGCTATTCCTTTGTTTGTTAGTTTTCCTTCTAACAGGCCCCTTTGCTGCAGGTCTGTTGGAGTTTGCTGGAGGTCCACTCCAGGCCCTATTTGCCTGGTTATCACCAGCAGAGGCTGCAGAACAGCAAAGACTGGGAAGCTTCGTCCCAGATGAAAAAGGCACCCACCAGATACTAGTTGGAGCTTTCCTGTATGAAGTCTCTGTTGAGTATCTGGGCCGGAGTGCACCATTCCTCACAGCACAGTTGCTCATAGCTTCCCTTGGCTAGGGGAGGGAGTTCCCCAACCCCTTGCACTTCGTGGATATGGCGACACCCCGCCCTGCTCACCCTCTGTGTGCTGCACCCACTGTCTCACCAGTCCCAATGAGATGACCCAGTTACCTCAGTTGGAGATGCAGAAATCACCTGCCTTCTGCGTTGATCTCTCTGGGAGCTGCAGATCAGAGCTGTTTCTATTTGGCCATCTTGCCAGCCATCTCTTCTTTTTCTGTTTTGGAGATGGAGTTTCACCATGTTGCCCAGACTGAGGGCAGGGGCAATTCACAGGCACAATCATAGTTCACTGCAATCTCATATCCTGGGCTCAAGTGATTTTCTTGCTTCATTTTTCGGAATAGCTGGGACTATAGATACGCCACTGTGCCCAGCTTTGTTAACCTTTGTAGTGGTTGCCATGGAGTTTGCAATATACATTTACAGCTAATCCAGTTCCACTTTCAAATAACACCATAGCACTTTGTGGGTAGCAAAGTGTCTTATGGCAGAATATTCCCAAATATTTTCTCTCATCCCTTCTGTCATTGCTGTCATTCCTTTCACTTGTCCATAAGTTATAAACACTGAATGCAAGTGATTCACTTGTATTTACTATTACTATTATGAACAAACGATTATTTTCTTATTCTATCCATTAGGTAGAATAAGAAAAGAAAAAAATTCTTACCTACATTTATTCCTCTTAATGCTCTTTGTTTACATAGATCTGAATTTCCGATTTATACAATTTTCCTTTGAAGAACGTCTTTTAAGATTTCTAGCAATTTAGGTTAGTGGCAACAAATTACTTAAATCTAAAAAATTTTCTTCTATATGGTGTACAGCATGATGTTTTGTAATATGTATACATTGCGGAATGACTAAGTCAAGCTAATTAATATATACATACTTATCACTTCTTTGTGGTGAGAGCACTTAAAATCTACTCTTTTTGCAATTTTCTCAAGTATACAATACCTTGTTATTAATTATTGTCTTCATGTTGCACAATAGAGCTCTAGAACTTATTCTTTCTATATAACTGAAATTCTGTATACTTTGTCCAACATTTTCCCAATCCCTCCCAACCCCTGACTACCAGCCCCTGATAACAACCATTCTACTCAACAACTTCTTCTTCTTCTTCCTCTTCTTCTTCTTCTTCTTCCCCTTCTTCTTCTTGTTCTCCTTCTCCTTCTTCCTTCTTCCTTCTTCCTTCTTCCTTCTTCCTTCTTCCTTCTTCCTTCCTCCTTCCTCCTTCCTCCTTCCTCCCTCCTCCTCCTCCTCCTCCTCCTCCTCCTCCTCCTCCTCCTCCTTCTTCTTCTTCTTCTTTTTGAGACATTCTTGCTCTGTTGCCCAGGCTGGACTGCAATGATGCAATTTTGGCTCACTGAAAGCCTCCTGGGTTCAAGCGATTCTCCTGCCTTAGCTCCCAAGTAGCTGGGATTACAGGCATGTACCACCATGCCCTGCTAATTTTTTTGTATTTTTAGTAGAGACAGGTTTCACCACATTGACCAGGCTAGTCTTGGACTCCTGACCTCAATTAATCCACCCACCTCAGCCTCCCAAAGTGCTGGGATTACAGGCATGAGCCACCATGCCAGGCCTACTCAACTTCTATAAATTCAACTTTTTAAGATTCCACATATAAGTGAGATCATGCAGTATTTGTCTTTCTGTTCCTGGCTTAAGTTTACATAATGTCTTCTAGGTTCATCTATGTTGTCTCATATGACAGTTTTTTTCTTATATATCTATATCTATCTATCTATCTATCTATAGATAGATATAGATAGATAGATATGATATTTGGCCTTAAAAAAGAAAGATATATATATCTCACATATTCCTTATCCAGTCATTCGTTGAAAGACAATGATATGATTTCATATCTTGGCTATTGTGAATAATGCTGTAGTACACCTAGAGGTGCAGCTATTTCTTCAACATACTGACTTTATATGTTGTGGATATGTACCCAGTAGTGGGATTTCTGGATTATATAGTAGTTTTTCTAATTTATTGGGCAACCTCAATACTGTTCTTCATAACTTCTATAATAATTTACATTCCCATCAACAGTATACAATGTTCCCTTTTCTCCACATTCTTATTAAGCACTTGTTATCTTTCATCTTTTTGATAGTAGCTACCGTAGCAGGTATGAGATGATATCTCATTGTGGTTTTGGTTTGCATTTTCCTGATGATTAGTGATGTTGAACATTTTTTCATATATTTGTTGGCTGTTTGTATGTCTTCATTTGAAAAATATCTCTTCATGTCTTTTGCTCATTTTTAAATTGGGTTATTTATTTTCTCATTATTGAATATCAGTTGTTTATATATTTTGGATATTAACTTCTTATCAAATATAAGGTTTGTAAATATTTTCTCTTGTTCTGTATGTTGTCTCTTCACTTTGTTGATTGCTTTCTTTTCTGTGTGTGAGCTTTTTAGTTTGATGTGATCCCATTTGTTTATTTTTCTTTTGTTGCCTGTGCCTTTGGAGTCATATCCAAAACACACTGTCCAGACAAGTGTCATGGAGCTTTCTCCCTGTGTTTTGATAAAGCAGTTTTACAGTTTCAAGTTTTACATTTAAGTCTTTAATCCAATCTGAGTTAGTTTTTGTATATGGTGTGAGATGAGTCCAGTTTCATTCTGCTACATGTCTATAATCTAACAGCAAACTATCCAAAAAAGAAATTAAGAAAACTATCCCATTTGCCATAGCTACTAAAATGATAAAATACTTAGGAATAAATTTAACTGAGGAAGTGAAAGGTCTGTACACTGAAAACTTATAAAACTTTCATGAAAGAAATTGAAGAAGGAACAATTAGAAGGAAAAATATCCTATGTTCATGCATTGGAAGAATTAATATTGTTAAAATGTCTGTATACCCAAAAGTATCTACAGACTCAGTGCAATTTCTATCAAAATCCAACTAACATTTTTCACAGAAATAGAAAAACGCAATCTTAAAATTTATATGGAAGGACTAGAGACCCTGAATAACCAAAGCAATCTTGAGCAAAAATAGCAAAGATTGCAGCATCACACCACCTGGTTTCAAAATTTACTACAAATGTATGCTATGGTTTGAATGTTTGTGTCCTCCCCAATATTTACGTTGAAACTTAATCCCCAAAGTCATAATGTTAAGAGCTGGGGGTCATTTAGGAGGCTTTGCCTTCAAGTGTAGGATTAGTACGTTGTACAAGAATTAGAGGGAACTAGCTAGACCTATTTTGCCCTTTTGCATTCCACTATGCGAGGACCTAGCACACAAGGCAGTATCTTGGAAGCAAAAAGAGCCAGCCTTCATCAGAAATTGAATCTGCCAGTGCCTTGATCTTAGAATTCCCAGCCTCCAGAACTGTGAGTGATATATTTCTGTTTTTTATACAATTATCCAGTCTAAGATACTTTGTTATAGCTGTGGGAATGGGCTAGGACACTATGCTAATCAAAACCTCAGAGTACTGGCATAAAAACAGACACATAGACCAGTAACAGTATAGAGAGTCTAGAACTAAATCTATGCATCTATAGTCTATTGATTTTTGACATAGATGGCAACAACTCACAATGGGGAAAGGACAGTCTTTTCAATGAATGATTGGGAAATCTCTCTCTCTCTTTTTTGGTCTAAGAATGTCTTTATTACTTTCTCACTTTTTTTTCCTCAATGTAAAATCTTTTAGGATACAGTATTCTGTCCTGGTGTTTTTTTTTTTCTTTCTTTCTTTCTTTTCACACTTTAAATATTTCACTCCACTCTCTTCTTCATTGTATGGTTTCTGAGGAGAAGTGTGACATAATTCTTATCCTTATTCTTGCTGTAGGTAAAGTGTTTTTTCTCTTCTAGCTTCTTTCAAAAATTTTTCTTTGTCTTCAGTTTCTGCAATTTGAATACGTTATTTCTAGATATAGATTTTTTGGTATGTATCCTTTTTGGTATTCTCTGAGCTTCCTGGATATATGGTTTGGTGTCTGTCATTAATTTTGGAAAATCCTCAGCCATTATTACTTTAAACATTTTCTCTATTCTTTTTTTCTTCTCCTTCTGATATTCCTATTAAACAAATGTGACACCCCTTTAAAATTATCCCACAGTTCTTAGATATTCTGTTCTGTTTTTTTCATTTTTTCCCCCTTTGCATTTCTGTTTTGGAGGTTTCTATTGGCTTTTCTTTAAATTCTCTGATTCTTTCCTCAATTGTGTCCAGTCTGTTGATTAGCCCATAAAAGGACTCTTCATTTTGTTATAGTGCTTTTGATTTCTGGCAATTTTCTTTGATTCTTTCTTAGAGTTTCCATTGCTCTGCTTACATTATCATCTGTTCTTGCAATGTGGCTTGTTTTTTACAATAGAGCATATGAACTATAGTTGTTTTAAATTCCTGGTCTGATTATTAAAAAACCTCTGCCCTATCTGAGTCTGGTTCTGATGCTTGCTCTGTTTCTTCAAAATGTGTTTTTGTCTTTCAGTATGCCTTATCTTTTTTTGTTGAAAGCTGGATGTGATATACTGAGTAAAAGGAACTGAGGTAAACAGGCCTTTAGTGTGAAGTTTCATGTTTATCTGGTGAGGAGGTAGACTGCATTTACTATTTTCTGTGGCTAGAGACTTCTTAAATATGGTTTGAGATGTGTAGTTCTTTTGATTGTAATCTTTTGCTATTATACAGGAGCCCTTCTGATCTTGTGGCAAGATATGGGAAGGGGGAATGCATTCTATAGACCTATAAGTAGGTAGACTTTCAGTGAGCCTGTGCCCTTGGGCTGTGACTCAGTCTCACCCTTCCCCATTTGATGAGACAATAAAGCTAGAAAGGTCCAGGATTGGGTATTTTCCTTCCCCAACACAGAAGTCTAGAGTGGGCTGGAGTTGGGTATTTTCTTTCTCCCAGGTTGATTAGGCTCTAGTAAATGACAAATTGATTATGTTCTGGTAAAATACTTTCTCTTGAGGGCAGGCCTTGTTAAATGGAACACAATCATCTGGGTGTATTTAAAAATGGCTGCTTTTTCCCTTCCCCGATGGAATCACAAGGGGACTTTACTCTGATTTTTCTGTGACAACCTGGTAGGACTTTTAGAGGTAAAACTTATGAAAATGTGTCCTCTCCTTCCAAAAATGGGCCTCTCTGGAGTTTTAAACTCTTAAACTTGTTGACACTGAACCTCCAGCAATTTGTTAATTACAGTAACATATTATATATATAATACATATTATATCTATATATCTACATATAAAATATATATGAACCCATTAGTAGTTACTGCAAGTATATACCTATATGTGTATATATGTGTGTATGTGTATACACACACACATATACATACACACTGTCATGAATCATTTAACAATCGAAATACATTCTGAGAAATGCATTATTAGGCAATTTGTCATTGTGCAAACATCATAGAGTGTACTTATACAAACCTAGATGGTGTAGCCTGCTACACACCTAGGCTATATGATATAGTCTATTGCTCCTAGGCTACAAATCTGTACACCATATCACTGTATTGAATACTACAGGCAATTGTAGCACAGTGTTAAGTATTTGTGTATCTAAACATATCTAAACATAGAAAAAGTACTATCAAAATATGACATTATAATCTTAGGGACCACTGTTGTATATGTGGTTCCAGTTGTTAACTGAAATATCATTATGTGGCGTTATGACTATATAATTTTACCTTTTCCTCTCTTTTGCCTTTTCAGTTTCTTTAAAATAATTGAGAATTTGCTTCCAGATTATTAGTAATTTTTTTCTTAACAAAATACCTCATCCATCTATAAAATTTTTTCCGTGTTACATTATACTTCAAAGCCATATTATCAAGAGTTAGTATCTAGATTTAGTATAAAATAACTTTTATGGGTTTTATTTATTATAGCTGTTTCTTAGTAAGTCATCTACTTGAGCATTATATTCTGAATTTTAAGAAACAGAATGCTTAGAATCAGAATAGGAGTGGTAATGAGTACTTCCATGTCTTGTCATAAACACTTTTGATAGTCACTGACAAATTGCTTTCCAGAAAATTTGTGCTGATTTAATTTCCATCTGAATTTTATGGGTGTTTCCATTTTTCCATTCTCTCTTTTTTCAATATTAATATTTTCATTCTTTATAATATGTGGCATGTCATATTTGAAACCTAGTATGTCATTCATGTTTTAATTCTATTATTTAATTATTGAGTTTAAATATTGTAATACAATTATTGAACTTATTTTTTCTTTCATGTGTTGCCATTTTATGTCATTTGTGTATTTTTTATCAGGGTATTATATACTTTATTGCTTTGTAAGATCACTTTGTATATTAAGGATATTAGATCATCTTATTTTATCTGGTTGATATGTTTTTAGATTTATTTATGTTGTTTTCTGTTTGACACCAGATCAATGCTTGTTGGCATTTTGTTAGGGAAATGATTAGGAGCATGGACTTTGTATTGAAACTCCAGCTCAGGCCAGGTATGGTGGCTCATACCTGTAATCCCAGGACTTTGGGAGGCCGAAGCAGGCGGATCACTTGAAGCCAGCCTGGACAACATAGTGAAACCCTGTCTCTATAAAAAATACAACAGGTAGCTGAGTGTGGTGGTGTGCACCTGTAGTCCCAGCTACTTGGGGGGCTGAGGTAGGAGGATTGCCGGAGCCCGGGAGGTTGAGACTGAAGTGAGCTGAGATCATGCCACTGCGCAGCAGCCTGGGTGACAGAGTGAGACTGTCTCAAAAACAAAACAAAACAAAACAAAACAAACCCAGTTCAGCCACTTGCTCATTGTGTAATCTTGGAAAATTGCTTAATAACTTTTAGCTCTTGCTAAAACTGATATAAAAAAATAGTGCCACAGGGTTGTTGAGAGAAATTACTTAAAAGGTTAGCATAATATCTGGCATAATTTAGTAAACACTCAATCATTTCTGGCTATTACTGTTTTTATTTTTTTTTAAACAGTGACCAAAGCAGAAATAAAGTGAATGATGTGGAATTACTGAATATATGAGTTATATTTGCTGGGCTCTCTGGCTTTTTCACATTTACCTTTCCGCCATGTGAAACTCCCCACCTTCACCCTTTTATGATATACATAATCTTATTCTCATTTTGTTTAATGACTTGGAAATGTGTTGAATACTCTTTGTGCAGGTTTTCAATTAAGTATACTTTTCAAATATATAAATCAAACTCAGTAAATAGAGGACCGTTTTCAGATATGGTGTACACTTTTATTGTTTCTCTTTTCTACTTACATAACAGTGGCAATTATACAAGTAGGAGATATATCAAATGAATAAATGGGTGTTGCTAGCTCTGAATACGCCATGAAGATCTTACTTCTTTTTTTGATTAGTGACATTTTTTTCTCTTTCAAAAGTTTAGAGGAATGGGAATGTGAGCCTTCCATGGGGAAGTCTTACTTGTGTTGTTACTTTTTATGTTTTACATATCTGTCTATTCTGTGGTTGAATAAAATATGTCCTTCCTATGACCACCAGTGCAACTTTTGTACATATGCTACCCATTATACTGAGATCTCCTTCTTAAAACCTCACATGTAGAAATGAATGTAAAATTTGTACTCCTTTACCTTTGAAAAATTTGTAATAATCACCATGTCTTTATGATCAATTAGATTAGCAAATGGTTAAATCCTCATGAAATTCCCTTTATAAGCTGTTTGTAGTTTTCAGGCATTCAATCATTCATGCCTTATAGAAAGGCAAAAAAAAAATTGGTTATTAATGAAAGAGAAGTAAGATAGAATCACTGTTGTATTGCCACTCAATCTCGTAATGCAGAAGTAAGCTAGATTTATATACAGTATATTTATATATAAAATATTCTAAAATATATGTAATGTGACTATAAATTTATATTATATACTTATGTTTTATATATAGATTTATTTAATATATAGAGTTATATGTTTATAAAAACATAGGATGTGATTTTTCATTATTTGTTTTTACAGGAACAGAATGCTAGTGCTTGAAAAGGGAACATAAAAGATCATGTAGTCCAACATTCTCATTTTACAAATAACAAGCTTAGAAAGGCAGCACATGGCTTACTCAAGGTCTCATGTGGGAGAATCTATTCAAGAATTCAGGGCTGTGTTCACAAGACCACACTTCCTATGACTATAGTCATGTTTTTACTCAATTTCCCTATGACTATAGTCATGTTTTTACTCAATTTCAAGCCCTTTTTATTTTAAATTTATTTTTAATATCACAGTTATTTCTTTACATGGTTAAGCCTGTTCAAGATTTTCACATTCAATAACTTGGCATATTTCCTTTAAACAAGAGCCATCTTATTATACACTGAAGCTACTAAAAAGATTAAGGTTGCTTTCACTGAAAATGTGCAAAAATAACCATCCTAGTACTTGCAGTGTTATGTATATTCCCATCTTGTGGCCCTAGTAGAAGAATAAGTAGTTACTTTATTTCTCCTTCACCTATGCCCTTCAGGAGATGTTATGCCACATGCCTGCTGTGGACTTTGAAATTGTGTGCTGTATTCAAAGGTTTCTGAGTAACTCAAGACCATTGTAATTAACTTGGGCTCAATAGTTAAGATTGAAAATGATGTTTTAATGCCTGTGTCTTTCTTATTAAACAACATATTAAAAATACAGCTAGCTCTGTGTAATTACATTGATCATCTTACCCCCTGGATAATACTATTAGGTTGGTGCAGAAATAGTTGTGGTTTTTGCCATTGAAAGAACGGCAAAAACACAATTAATGGCAAAAACACAATTACTTTTGCACCAACCTATTTATTTTCTTTCCCACTCTTTGAGAGGTATATGGTTTGGCAATGTCTTTCTATTAGTCCATTCTTACACTGCTATAAAGAACTGCCCAAAACTGGGTAATTTATAAAGGAAAAATGTTTCATTGAAACAGTTCAGCATGGCTGAGGAAGCTTCAGGAACCTTCAATCATGGCAGAACTTGAAGGGGAAACGAGGCACTTTCTTCACAAGGTGGCAGGAGGAAGTGCCTAGTGAAGGAGGAAGAGCCCCTTATAAAACCCTCAGATCTCTGAGAACCCACTCACTATCATGAGGACAGTATCGGGGAAATTGCCCCCATGATTCAGCAGCCTCCGCCTGGTCCTTTTCTTGATATGGGAGGATTATGGTGATTACAATTGAAGATGAGATTGGGATGGAGACACAGAGCCAAACCATATAGGTTGTACTTAAGAGCTCCTACACTCATCTCTTGGTAAGTAGTGCTTGCCTTATGTCAACAGTGTCTCTTCAAATTGTTAAAAGGTCAGAATGTACATAAGATATTAAGATGAACCCATCTCCTGACTGAAATAAAAGGCAGGCTTAAGCTACAAGTGTTCAGTGGCATGTATCTTGTATGTGGAAAAGCCAAAATATTTGCTTCCATCATCTTTACGCTAACTCCATGAATATCTAGCAGATAGTAGCTGCTTTATCATAAATACTCTTGAGGTCAGCATCCGTCTTTGCTTGGTTGCCTGACTTCCTGTCAAAAAAGAAAATGCCTACTTAGTTGTTGCCTGACAGCCCTCAGTAAAGAAATACTGAACTTTGGATAACTTTCTAGTACTGTTCTTTGGCTTCGAGATGTTCTGTTTCCTGTTTTAGCTTGTTCTCTTCTTTTGCTTCGTGAACTCTAGTCTTTCTTCATAGGTTAGTTTCATCCCTCATTCAGTAATCCTAAATATCTTTCCAGTGCTTTCTATATGCCAATCACTGTTATTGGTGCTTATGTATACTAGTAAACAAAACAGTCAAAAATCTCCTCCCTTGCAGATCTTAAATTCTAGTTGGGGGCGGGAGGCAAGCAGACAAAGAAATGCATACTAAGTATCTACATTTTAAAATATATTAGGAGGTAACTGCTATTAAAAGAAACCCCAGCAGAATAAGGGGGATTGGGAATGCTAGGGAAGACAGGAGTACCGTCACAGTTTCAACAGGATCAGAGTAGGTCTCAGGGAGAAAAAGACATCTAAGCAAACATATGCAGAAGACAAGGAAGCTGAAAATGTAGATAGCCTGGGGGAAACAGTACAAAGGCCTTATGATAAATATATACCTGGTTTTTATGAAGAACAGAGAAGCAGGCCAGTATTGCTGTAGTTGAGTGAGTGAGGAGGAGGGTAGCAGGAGGTCAGAGAGGAAATGAAGGTCAGGTCCTGTAGGGGATTTTAGGCCACTGTGAACACATTGGATTTTACTCTGAGTAAAACAGGAAACCACCAGCTGGTTTTGAATAGAGGAGTGACATGGTATGACTTCTATCTTAAAAAGCTCACTTAGGCTGTTACATACAGAATAAGCTGTAGAGAGCTGCAGGTGAAAGCAGAGAGAATAATTAGATGGCCGTTGCAGTAATACAGCCTGGGGAGAACGGTAGCTCACATCAGGTAGTAGCAGCTATAGGAATGAGGTATGGTGGGTTTCTCAATACATAGTCATGCACCTCGTAATCATATTTCAGTCAACGACTGGACCGCATATACAATGGTGGTCCCATAAGATTATAATACCCTATTTTTGCTTCACCTTTTCTGTGTTTACATATGTTTAGGTACACAAATACTTACCACTGTGCTGCGGTCACCTACCATATCCAGTACAGCAACATGCCTTGCAGGTTTGTAACCTAGGAGCAATAGGCGATAGCATGTAGTCGAGGTGTGTAGCAGACTATACCATCTATGTTTATGTAAATTTACTGTGTGATGTTTATATGATAACAAAATAGCCTAACAGCACATTTCTCACTAAGAACACATCCCCATCACTAAGCAACACATGACTGTAATTTAAACATGGAGCCAATAGTATTTCCCAGTAGGAAATGAGTTGTGTGAGAAAGGAGTCGAGGAAAACCTCAAGGTTTCCTGCCTCAGCAACCAGAAAGATGGAGTTGTAGCAATAAAAATGAGGAAGATTTCAGGTAGAATAAATTTAGGTGGGGGCCTGGGGGAGTGGGGAGGGAACTCAGTAATTCAGTTTTAAACATGTTAAGTTAGAGGTGTCTATGGGTCATCCCCATGGAAATGTTATATACATGTGGGAGTTTAGAAGAGAAAGCTAGACTAGAGATAAAAATTTGAGAGTCATAAGATATACAGGTGATATATAAAGCTGTGAGAGTGACTAAGATAACCATTGGGGTATGGCTTTAGTTAGAGATCAGGATCAGAGTGTGGGGGCATTGCACTACTTGGAAGTTGGGGAAAGAGAAGGAACCAGTACAGGATACACGGAGGGAGTAGCTGTGAGATAGGAGGAAATTCAAGAAGAGAACAGTATCTTCCAAGCAAAAGTGGCAAACTGACTACTCTTTAGGATGCTTTATAATTCGACCAAACCCCTCTGCCTCCAAGTGAGGTCATTGCAAGTTTACTGAATTTCCTGGTTTCTCAAGAGAGGAATTTCTTTCCATGAGCTATGAGAAAGCTGATCTAGAATCTCTCCAGCCTGTTCTGACAGCAGCCTCAGATGGCTATCTGGCATTTTGAGAGATGATGTTTGATAGAAGGCCATGGACTCTTGAAGTTTGTATCCTGCAACCTACAGGAAGGGCAGATTCTTTTTTTTTTTTTTTTTTTTTGAGGTGTGTGTTTGCATTTTTTTTTTTTTTTTACTTTTTTTAAATTGTATTTTAGGTTTTGGGGTACATGTGGAGAACATGCAAAATTGTTGCATAGGTACACACATGGCAGTGTGATTTGCTGCCTTCCTCCCAGGAAGGACAGATTCTTATGTCCCATAGATAGCACCTGGGTTAGGACCCTGCTTAACACTGTTTCAGGTTGTGTAGGTCCTGAGGCACAAGATTGAAATTTCTACTGGTCTAACAAGACAATTTAGAGAAATTGGAATAAGCATTTGTTGAACTAGTAAAATATAAGGTTGTTTACTCAATATGCTTCTACCATTGTGTCAAGGGTGTGATTCTCTTCTGTTTTCTGGTCTAAAAATTAGACTGAAAAAAAGGCAGACTGCACAGTTCCCAGAAGGGTTTACCATCCCTGTCCTAGATCAGCTGCTCTGCATGACCTTAGAAGACTGATGGATTTAACCCTCACTTCTGCCCCTGGCAGACTTATGGTGCCAAGTTATGTCTTGCAAACTCTAAGCCTAATACCTAAGGACTGCATCCCTGGCCACCAGTTCAAAGTCCAGAGAGCAATGCCAAGTCAAAATCTGGCGCTATGTGTGTGCATACTTGGGTAAGGTGGAGCCTCCAGGGAGGATCAGTGAGTGTGGACAAAGTTCACTATGTATGCAAAGTGGGTCAACAAGTACAGAGGATAAGGCATGAAGCAGCCCAGAGGCATCTTACAAATGGTTTGCTTGTTGTCTCAGACAACTTGGATACATCTTAAAGGAAGCCAATCCTTTGGTACAACTTTGCTTTTGTTTTTTCCCATTTCTCAATCAGCACTTGGGGAAATGTTCCCCATTCACTGTTAGCTCCTGTGTACATACATAGTTATGCCTGTGTACATACATCTCTTCTTCACCACTCAGAACACAGGAAGATTTGCCCTGGTTGTGATTCTATCTCTTCATACTAAATAGAATCCTGGAATTTGAAAAACACCTATCCATTAGGTATTCCAGGACTGTTTGTGACCCCATGTAACAATATATAGATATGTTGCTTAATGATGGGAATACGTTTGAAGAAGTCTGTCATTAGGTGATTTTGTCATTGTGTGAACATCAGAGAATGTATATAAACCTAGGTGGGACAGCCTACTACACACCAAGGCTTTGTGGTATATAGCCTATTGCTTCTAGGCTACAAACCTGCACAGTATGTTACTGTACTGAATACTGTAGGCAATTATAACTGGTAAGTGTTTATGTATCTGAACATATCTAAACATAGAAAAGGTAATCCGTTGCATTAAGATGTTATGATGGCTAAGATGTCACTAGGTGATAGGAATTTTTCAGCTCCACTATAATATTAAGGTGCCACTAGTACCATAATGCAGGCAATAGTTGACCTAACTATTGTTACTTGGCATGTCACCATATTATCCTTTGTGACACTTGTGAGAGGAACATGTACTGGCAGGGAAACCTAAAGGTCTACGGTTGCCCTTCCATTGCTAACTCGATAGTGTGTAGCCTTGGATTCTCTTTCTATTTTGACCCTAGTTGGATTTTAGTACATCTTGGTTTATATTGGTAAATTCATGTATAGGATCCATTTTATCCCCTGCTCAGGCAACACAACCACTACAGGCACATGCACCTCTTTCTCTAATAAAATAAAAAGTATTGTATCCTCTTTAATAGATTCTAATTTACTTTCTGATTCTGGAAGACCCTCTTTACTAGTTTCCAAATCAAGACACATTATTCATTCAACTATAAGATCATGGTTTATTCATACATTTTTATTATGAATTTTAATTAGTATTTTGCCTGTGCCTCAGTTATTTGTCCTATAATACTTAGCCTAATTGATGTTTGCCCCTCATTAAGGGAATTAATGACATTAGCAGGCAGGTAAATGAGGAATAGTCCTTGAAGACTTTACCTCTGACTTTTACTGTGTTAGTAAGAAGATAATAGATTATAATAGTTTATTTTCTTTTGTTAATTTCCTTTTTTAACTGACAAGTAAAAATTGTATGTGATTATGGTGTACAACATGGTGTTTTGACATAGGTATAAATTGTGGAATGGCTAAATCAAGCTATTTGTAACATATGCATTACCTCACATACTTATCATGATTTTTAGTGAAAATACATAAAATCTACTCTCTTAGCAATTTTCAAGCATATAATAGGTTGTTATTTACTGTAGTCATCATGATGTTCAATAGGTCTCTTGAACTTATTTCTCCTGACTGAAATTTTGTGTCTTTGACCAACATCTCCCCAGGCCCCCTACCCCTTACCCTTGGTAACCACCATTCTACTCTGTTTTTATGAGTTAAACTTTATTAGATTCCATATATAAGTTAGATCATATGGTATTTGTCCTTCTGTGCCTGGCTTATTTCAATTAACATAACATCCTTCAGGCTCTTCCAAGTTGTTCAAATGACAGGATTTTCTTCTTTTCAAAGGATGAATAACATTCTATTGTGTGATTATATACCACATTCTCTATCCATTCATCTATTGATGGACACTTAGGTTGATTCCACATCTTAGTTATCGTGAATAATGCTGCAATAAACATGGGAGTGCAGATATCTCAACAGACTGATTTCATTTCCTTAGGATATATACTCAGTAGTGGATTGCTTGATCATATGGTAGATCTGTTTTTAATTTTTTATCATAATGTCTGTATTAATTTACATTCTCATCAACAGTGTACAAGGGTTCCCTTTTCTCCACATCTTCACTGGATCTTGGGACACAGTTTTTCTCTTGTTGCCCAGGCTGGAGTGCAATGGCACAATCTCAGCTCACTGCAACCTCCACCTCCCAGGTTCAAGCGATTCTCCTCCCTCAGCCTCCCAAGTAGCTGGGATTACAGGCACATGTCACCACACCCAGCTAATTTTTGAATTTTTAGTAGAGACAGGGTTTCCGGAAGTTATCTATCAAGTCCTTTGCCCATTTTTAAATTGGGTTATTTTCTTTTTATTGACTTGTTGGAGTTCCTTATCTTATATTTTGTATATTACACTCTTATCCGTTGTGAGCTTTGCAAAGATTTTCTTCTATCCTGTCGGTTGTATCTTTATTCTGTTTTCTCCTTTGCTGTGCATAAACTTTTTAGTTGATACAATGCTATTTGTCTATTTTACCTTTCGTTGCTTGTGTTTTTGGAGTTATATATAAAAAGAAAATATTGCCCAGACCAATGTCATGGAGCTTTTTCCTGTTTTGTTCTAGTAGTTTTTACAGTTTCAGGTCTTATCTTTACATCTTTAATTCATTTTGAGTTGATTTTTTTTTTAACCTCTTAACTTTTTGTTGGTCTCCTGCTTCCCAAACGGTACCCTGCTTCTTCTGGCTTAATGCTCAGAACTTTGGTGTCACTGGACTCAGACATCACTTTGCCATCCACTGTCGGGCAGGTGGTGGTCTTTTGGATGGTTTGCATGGAGTTACTGCTGTCCAGGGCATCACCAAGATCGAAGTCCTCACCGTCTTCCAGCAGGTGGCAGAAGGTGGCAATCTCAGCCTCCAGCTTGACCTTGATGTTCAGCAGGGCCTTGTACGCCTGGGTCTGGTGCTGCCTCTTTGCCTTGGTCTGTGCCAGCTCTGGCTCCAGGTGCAGCACAATCCTGTTGAGTTGCTCCATCTGCATGGCATACCAGGCCTCCACCTCCCTTAGGCTGTTCTTCAAGCTGGCCTTCAGATTTCTCATCGAGTACAGGTCAGTCTCCAAGGACTGATTTGTATGTTAAAGCTCCGTGGGCGTCATCTCAGCAGCTCCAACCTTGGCAGACTGTATGGTGACTACTGTGATGCTCTCCTCAATCTGCTGAGACTAGTACTTGTCCAGCTCCTCCTGGTTCTTCTGAGCCAGCTCGTCGTATTGGGCCCACATGTCTGCCATGATCTTGGCGAGGTCCTGAGATTTGGGAGCATCTACCTTTATGGTCAACCCAGAGCTGGCAATTTGGGCTTGTAGGCCTTTTACTTCCTCTTTCTGATTCTTCATGAAGAGCAGCTCCTTCTTGAGACCATCGATCTCTGTCTTCAGCTGCAGCTGAGTGACTTTGGAGTTGTCAGTGACCTTGCAGAGCCCATGGATGTTGCTCTCCACAGACTGGCACATAGCCAGCTCTGTCTCATACTTGACTCTAAAGTCATCACCAGCAAGATAGGCATTGTCGATCTGCACAATCTTGGCTCACTGCAACCTCCGCCACCTGGGTTCAAGTGTTTCTCTTGCCTCAGCCTCCCAAATAGCTGGAATTACAGGCATGCACTACCATGCCTGGCTAATTCTGTATTTTTAGTAGAGATGGGGTTTCACCATGTTGACCAGGCTTGTCTCAAACTCCTGACCTCAGGTGATCCATCTGACTCGGCCTCCCAAAGTGCTGGGATTACAGGTGTGAGCCACCATGCTTGGTAGGTTTTTTCTATATAGGATTATTTCATCTGCAAACAGGGACAGTTTAACTTCTACCTTTCCAATTTGAGTGCTTTTTATTTTTCATCTTTTTGTCTAATTGCTCTGACTGGGACTTCTAGTACAATGGCGAATACAAGTGGGAAGAATAGGCATCCTTGTCTTGTTTCAGATCTTAGAAGGAATGCTTTCAACTTTTCACCTTTGAGTATGATTTAAGCTGTAAGCTTGTCATATTTGGCCTTTATTGTGTTGTTGAGGCACATACCTGCTATACGTAATTTGTTGAGAGTTTTTATTGTGAAAGAATGTCGAAGTTTGTTCAGTGCCGTTTCTACTTCTGTTGAGGTGATCATATGGTTCTTGTCCTTCATTCTGTTAATGTGGTGTATCATATTACTGTTTTGGTTATGTTGAACCATCCTTGCACCTTAGGGATAAATCTCACTTGATCATGATGATCCATTCTTTTAATGTGTTGTTCAATTTAGTTTTCTAATATTTTGTTTAGAATTTTTATATCTGTATTCATCAGGGATATTGGCCTATAGTTTGTTTTTTTATAATGTCTTGTCTGACTTTGATATCAGAGTAATGTTGGCCTCATAAATATGTTTAAAAGCATTCACACCTCTTCAATTTTTTGAAAAAGTTGGAGAAGGATTGGTATTAGTATTAGTATTTCTTTAGATGTTTGGTGGAATTCAGTAGTGAAGCAATCAGATCCTGGGATTTTATTTGATGGGAGACATTTTATTACTGATTCAGTATCCTTCCTTGTTATTGGTCTTTTCACATTTTCTTTTACCTCATGATTTAGTCGTAGTATGCTGTATGTGTCTAGGAATTTATTAATTTCTTCTAGGTCATCCAATTTTTTGGCATATAACTGTTCATAGTAGACTCATGATCATTTGTATTTTTGTGGTATTTGTGTAATATCTCCTCTTTTGTTTCTGATTTTGTTGTCTTTTTTTTTTTTCTTAATCTACCTAAGGGTTTGTTGATCTTGTTTTATTTTTTCAAAAAAAAACTTGATTTTATTGAACGTTTCCTTTTTGTCTAGTCTCTCTTTATTTCTGCTCTGAATTTTATTATTTTCTTCTTTCTGCTTACTTTTGGCCTAGTTTGTTCTTTGTCTAGTTCCTTGAGATGTAACGTTAGGCTGTTTATTTGAGATCTTTCTTCTATGTTGATGGAGGCAGTTATTGACATACACTTTCCTCTTAGAACTGATTTTGCTGCATCCTGTGTCAGGATGTTGTGTTTCTATTTTTATTTTGAGATATTTTTAAATTTTCCTTTTAATTTATTCTTCGACCATTTTGTTAAGAGTATGCTGTTTAAATTCCTCACATGTCTGAATGTTCTGAAGTTCCTCGTATTATTGATTATTTTTTTCTTATTATAGTGGTTGGAAAAGATGGCTGATATTATTTTCGTTTTCTTATATTTGTTAAGATGTGTTTTGTGGCCTAACATATGATCTATCCTGGAGAATGTTCCACTTGTGCTTGAAAAGAATGTGTATTATGCTGCTGTTGCATAGAATGTTTTGTATGTCTGTTTAGGTCTGTTTGGTGTAAAGTGTAGTTTGAGTCCAGTGTTTTCCTTATTGACTTTCTGTCTGGATGATCTGTCTGCTGTTGAAAGTGGAAATATTGAAGTTATTTGTTATTATTTTATTATCGTCTATCTCTCCCTTCATTTGTATCAATATTTGCTTTATATATATATTTAGGTCCTCTGGTTTTGGTCACATATATATATGTGTGTGTATGTGTATATATATATGTATATATATATATTTACAATTGTTATGTGCTCTTGAAGAATTGACTGCTTTTTCACTATATAATGGCCTTCTTTGTCTCATTTTACAGTTTTTGACTTTTAATTCATTTTATCTGATATAAGTATAGCTATACATACTTTCTTGGTTTCCATTTGCATGGAATATATTTTTCCATCCTTTTATTCTTAATTTATGTGTGTCCTTACAAGTGAAGGTGAAGTAAATCTCTTATAGGCAGAATATAGTTAGATCTTGTGTTTTGATTCGTTCAGCCAATCTGTCTTTTGATTGGAGAAGTTGATTTATTTACATTCAAGGTAATTATTGATAGTTAAAGACCTGCTGCCATTAAAAAATATTTTCTGATTGTTTTGTAGATTCATTTCTTCCTTTCTCTTTTATGGTTTTCTTTTGTAAGTAGATCATTTTCTCTAGTAGTATTTTTGATTTCTTACTCTCTACCTTTTGTATATCTACTTTAGTTTTTTGTTTTGTGACTACGAGACTTATATAAAACACATTATAGTCATAATGGGCTATTTTAAGCTGATAACAAGTTAACTTTGATTATATTACAAAATCCTACACTTTTTCTCCACCCTTCTCTCTCACATTTTGTACTTTGCTATTACAGTTTACATCTGTTTTATTCTATATCCCTCAGGAAGTTATTGTAGCTATTATTTTTAATAGTTTTGTCTTTTAACTTTCATACTAAAAATATAAATGATTTACACACCATCGTTACAGCATCAAAGTATTCTAAATTTAAGTACTCACTGTACTTTTATCAGTGAGTTTCATACTGTAATTTTTGTTGTTGTTTGTTTTTGTTTTTGAGATGGAGTCTTGCTCTATCACCCAGGCTGGAGTGCAGTGGTGCCATCTTGGCTCACTGCAACCTCTGCCTCCCAGGTTCAAACAATTATCCTGCCTCAGCCTCCTGAGTAGCTGGGACTACAGGCATGCACCACCATGCCTGGCTATTTTTTTGTATTTTTAGTAGAAACGGAGTTTCACCAGGTTGGCCAAGCTGGTGTTGAACTCCTGACCTCAAGCAATCCACCCCCTCAGCCTCCCAAAGTGCTGGGATTACAGACGTGAGCTGCTGCCCCCAACCTGTTATGTTTTTATGATACTACTTTTTGTCTGTTTGCTAAGTTTAAAGTATTTCCTTTAGCATTTCTTTTAGGATGGTCTGGTGATGTTGAACTCATTTGGCTTTTGCTTATCTAGGAAAGTGTTTATCTCTATTTTTGAAGGACAGATTTGCTGGACATTCTTGATTGGCAGTCCCTTCCTCCCCCTGCACTTATATCACTGGACTCTTTACTGCACTCCTCCCCCTGCACTTATATCACTGGCCTGTAAGCTTCCTGCTGAGAAGTATACTGCGAGCCTTATTGGAATTCCCTTAAATGTGATTGCTTTTTTTCCTCTGGCTGTTTTCAGAATTCTCTCTGTCTTTAATTTTTGACAGTTTGATTATAATATGTCTTGCTGTAGTTTTACTTGGATTGAATCTGATTGATGACCTTTTACCTTCCTATACCTGGATATTTGTATCTTTCCCTAGATTTGGAAAGTTTTCTGTTATTATTTCTTCAAATAAGCTTTCTGGCTTTTTGTCTTTTTATTCTTTGCAAAATCCTATAACATGAATATTTTATCTTTTGATACTATCTGATAAATCCTTTAAGCTTTCTTTATTCCTTTTCATTCTTTTTCTTTTATTCTGACTGTGTTTTTTAAAATAACTTGTCTTTGAGTTCACAGATTCTTTCTTCTGCTTAATCAGTTCTGCTGTTTATGCTTCTCTACTGAGTTTTAAATTTTATTCCTTGTGTTTTTCAGCTTCATAATTTCTTTTTATAATGTAATTTTAATCTCTGTTAAATTTCTTGTTTGGGTTATACAGTGTTTTCCTAATCTTATGGAATTGTTTCTCTATATTGTATTGAAGTTTGCTGAGCTTCCTTAAAAGAATTATTTTGAATTCTTTCAAGCAGTTTGCATATCTTCATTTCTTTAGGATCACCTATTGGGAAATTATTGTGTTCTCTTGGTAGTGGTATGTCTCCCTGGTTTTTTATGTTTCTTGTTTCCTTATGTTAATGTTTGCACATTTGGTGGAACAGTCACCTCTTCTAGATTTTTATAGGCTAGTTTTTCTGTGGAAAGACCTTCTTTTATGGAGGGCATCCAGGAAACTTGCTGAGTGGGGGATGTAGCAATTCTAGCACCAGTGAGAGTGCAGCTGTGTATGTCTCTGCAGCTCTGTCAGCTGAGGTCAATGTTGATGAAGATTGCAGTGATACTCGGCAGCTGATGCTATGGATGTCCACAGTGGCACTGAGAGTTTCTGGGTTTTTTATCATAATGGCAGTTAAGGTCCTCCTGATCTCTTTTTCTTCCACTGAGGAAGTTGTGGCTGAGGGGATTTCCATTGGCACTGGATTTGGCTTTCAGGCCCACTTGCAGTTTGGTGTGGCATTAGTGTCTGATCAGTGGTGCCCATGGAGCAGCCATGGAGCTGAGGCCCGAAGCACAGGCACAAAGGGAGGGACTATGGCTCTGGGATCTGGGGCATAATGGCACTGGTGTCCAGTATGCAGCCATTCTCACTGTCACATTGATAACAGTATGTAAGGCTCAGATTCTTGTAAAGTAGCTGGGGAGTCAAAAACTAGAGCACAAATGTGTGCAGTTATAGTGGCTTTGGAGTCAGACCAGGGCCTAGCTCTCTGTGGTGGCTGAGCTGGTGCCTGGAGTGCAGCCATGCACAGCAAGATCTTAATTCTAGGTCCTGGGGTACAAAGTAGCTTGCTATAATAATAACAAGCTTCAGTGTCTGAAATGCTCCAGTGTCTGAAATGTGGATGAACCTAGTGCAGCCACAGAGTCCAGGTCTAGAGTGTGAGGACTCACGAGGTGTCCAGAGTTGAGGCACATATGGGATTTGGAGAGTTGGTAGCTCCTTTCTGAAGCAGCACAACAGTAACCACTTCTTGGGTTGGAGAAGTGTGTGTAGCTGTGTCTTCCTCTCTGGGGTTCCCTATGAAGCACACTGGTTTGTTATCTTTGTTGCAAAAGATACTGTTGTCATCTGCAGAACAGGCTGCTGAGGACCATGGTGGTCTCCACCACATGGCTGATACAGACAGCCTCTGCTACTCCTCTTTGTTCCTGGCAATCTCCTGGTGTCTCAGGTATACTGATCTTACCAGTAATTTATTTTCTGTGTGTATATTTTTTTGCTCCACTGTATTGTTGCACAATCTTTGATAGGATCTTAGCGACTCTGGGATATTTTGTTCGTAGATAGCTCTCTATGTTTATTTTTGGGGGGGGTGCTAAAGGGAGAAGGCTGATATCTCCTATGCTACCAATGTGGTTACATCTCTATTATTTATTCCTTCTTTTAAACACCAGTTGAACACCAGCTCTAATGAACTGGGCATTGAGTATATAAAGTACAGTGTAGACTCAGGCCCTTCCCTAATTGAGTGAGTTTTTAAAAATAAGTTTACAAAGACGAGTATGACATTATTGGCATTAGCAAATCTGATCATGTAACCCTTCTGCCCAGAGTTTTTCCAGGGGCTTCTAATTGACTACAGGATGAACTATCACTTTCTTTGCATGCAGTCAAAGGCTTTCATAACCTGGACCATTCTCTGTCTGTGATCAATTTCTTGACTCCCCCACCCCCATCTTTAGTAATTGGTATTTTAGAAAACCCAAACAAATTCCCCAGAATGCATTGTGCTGTTACTGTTGTTTCTGTGCTCCTACATACAGGGTGTCCTCCCTTGGAATATACTTTTCTTCCTCATAAGATAATGGGATTTGTTTCAACTAGACTTAATGTGCCCCTTGTAAAACAGTTGTCTTAGTGTATTATTATTACTTACCAGTCTCCATTGTCTTTATATATATAATTTTTTTGAGATGGAGTTTCACTCTTGTTGCCCATGCTGGAGTGTAATGGCACTGTCTCAGCTCACCGCAACCTGTGCCTCCCAGGTTTAAGTGATTCTCCTGCCTCATCCTCCTGAGTAGCTGGGATTACAGGCAAGTGCCACCACACCCAGCTAATTTTGTATTTTTAGTAGAGATGGAGTTTCTCCATGTTGGTCAGGCTGGTCTCGAACTCCAGACCTCTGGTGATCCACCTGCCTTGGCCTTCCAAAGTGCTGGAATTATATGAGTGAGCCACCACACCCAGCTGTCTTTATAAGTTTTTTGAGGGTCATACTGTATGGCTGCATGTTGTTTTACTCTTGGCCTCTAGCATAGTTTTAAACACATCCATTAAGTCAATATCTGAGGGACAGGAGATACAGTGGCAAACAGGCAAGGCTCCTGCTGTTAAGGAGTTACTAACAAGTAAATGGGATGATGTTTGATAGGAGCCATACAGGAAATAGAAAGGATTTATTTAATTTTGATATCCTTGATGCTATGATAGGGAATGATGGTGGTGGATAGAGGGAGATGCTTATTTACATAGGCATTTCATGGAAAGCCTCATTGGGGAGGTAATATCTGAGCTAAGGTCAAAAGTATGAGAATACAACCACATGAAGGGCTTGGGTGAGTGTTCAAAGCAGAAGAAAAAGTAAGTACTTGATATTTTGCAGGAATCGAAAGAAGACCAGAGTGGTTGAAGCACAGGGGGAAGAGTGGTTCGAGATGTGTTTGGAGAGGTAGGCAGGAGTTGGATCATGCAGGCTTTTGTCCACCTTCAAATACTTCTTGAACTAAATGTGTCAAATCTGAAATCTAATTCTGCACGTATTGTCCTTATCCTTCAATATAACTTTAGACTTCATTTCTCTCCAGCCATGTTCCCAATGGGGCCACTGCAGTAACAGTAAGAGTGTCATACATTTCTCTCTTCAGTTTTATTAGTGAAATTTTACCGGATCTGGAAACATTAAGGGAAACAACTTGTTTTCAGTGTTTGGTCTTATGGGTAGGCCCTTAACAACAGCCATATTATAATGAATTCAGGATGATGTGAATGATGATTGCAGAGGAACTGGATACACACAGTTCATACAGACCTCTAAGCAAAGCCCTAGATGGAGCTCCTTTCATTTGCTTCTGGTTTTTGTCTCAGTATGATCTAGGGAGCTAAAATAACTAAAGAAGAGCTCCATTTCCAGTGACCAGTTCAGTCCCTGCGCTAGCAGAAAGTTAGTGTAGAATCCAATGCAATGATCACATGTAAATTCTAGAAATTTTACTACATTTTTTTCAGAGATGACAAGGCAATTCCCTCCTTCCTTCTTTCCTGAGTACTGAAGGATATAACTGCTCGTCTGAAGAATCTGAAAGGTTTCAGGATAACAGTAAAGTGGACAACACATTCTTCTTCCAGCTGCTGCTGTTCACAACACTTTTGACAGTTAAAATACATCACACATTCTCTTGTCCTTTTAATGTAAACATTTACTGTTTTAAGTGGACTATAGAATCAAACCAAAATAGAAGGTTGCAGACTGATGTTTCAGAGGTGCAGCTAAGCACTAGACTAAATTAAATAAGAGTAATTTGCAACCTAACGTGTAGTTATAATACATATTGCACATTATACCCTGTTTGTCACTGGGAAAGATGAAACAGAGGGCTTTCACGGCTTGCTCTATTTTTTTTAACTTTCTTATATCTTTTTTTTTTTAAATTGCATTTTAGGTTTTGGGGTACATGTGTAGAACATGTAAGATTGTTGCATAGGTACACATATGGCAGTGCGGTTTGCTGCCTTCCTCCCCATCACCTATATCTGGCATTTCTCTCCATGTTATCCCTCCCCAACTCCCCACCCCCTGATGTCCCTCCCCTGGTTCCCCCCGACAGACCCCAGTGTGTGATGCTCCCCTCCCTGTGTCCATGTGTTGTCATTGTTCAATACCCGCCTATGAGTGAGAACATGTAGTGTTTGATTTTGTGTTCTTGTGTCAGTTTGCTGAGAATGATGGTTTCCAGGTTCATCCATGTCCCTACAAAGGACATGAACTCATCATTTTTGATGGTTGCATAGTATTCCATGGTGTATATGTGCCACATTTTCCCTGTCTAGTCTATCATTGATGGGCATTTGGGTGCTTCCTCTATTTTTACAACCTGTTACTAGAAAAGAATTTCATGTAGAACAGGCAAAGTTTTGAATTAGAATTAAGTTAAAAAGAAATGGAAAAAGTAGTAAGGTCAGGGTAGCCTCCTTGGTGTAGATTTTCTCCTATGCCTAAGCATTGTCTGAAAGTCAAGAAAATGATGGCATCTCTAGTTTTTGTTGTTTGTTAATTTCCCCAGGAAAAACTTGACCTTCTTTCTCATTTCGTTGGCATCTGTCTTAAGCCTTTACCTTCAGTTCTTATAGCTTCTTTCAAATTGTATTAAATTTAAAGACTAAGAACCTTCAAAATGACCCACATTTGAATCTTGGATCTACTCCTAAGCTGACCTGTTTTATTTTTAAAAAATGAATACAAAATTTTGCTTGGAATCCTAGAAGTTGAAAATGTGACATTTCTGTATGAATGCCATTTCATACAGAAAAAGTCTGGTGCCGTTAAAGTTAGTTTTACCCTGAGAGGAAAACTTACAAATGAATACAAATTCAAGTTTGTTCAATTTCTTGTTTTGCTTAATATTTACCTGCATAACACATAAATTCATCAAGCTTTCCTAGTGACAATGCCTCATTAGATTACTTTAGTGAGTATTCAGGAGATTTTCATCTTATGAGTCATAAAATTCTTTTATTCCCCAAAGAATTTCTGGTGTCTGACTGGAATTTCACGTCTTTGTAGTTTTAGCTGGACTCTTTGAAGCAGTTACTTCCTAAATGACTGTATTCTTGAGGCCTGCATGTAATACCTGGGGAGCCAGGTCACAGGTTGACTCCTGTTTTTCAAGAAAATCGAAAAATTAATCCCTTCCATTGCTTTAGTCTTAGTAATTTTGTTCAGAAATTTTCTTAAACTTTTTAACCTCCTCCTCTCATGACAGAGATGTTTTCACTTGCTGCCTATACAGTTTCCAGCATTAATTGTTTTGTGCCTGCTTAGGACCATTTTGTCTATTTCTGTGAACACACCCCAGCAATTTGATGTTAGTATGCTGCTTGCCTGTCCCATCAGGTTTTCATCACTCACTTGGTATAAAGGAAAAGGGGCTAGAATTACAAATATACTGGACCATGTAGCTATTGATGAGAAATGTCTTTGGATATCCTTTTCACTTCTTCTTCTTCTTCCTTTTTTAAAGTTCTTTTTGAAGAAGGTGAAAGTCAGGTTATAGTGGAAAGCGAGAACCATTGTGTGTTCCTATTTGAAAAATTCTGGGAAGTGAACATGATACTTTTTGATGTGAGTTTCAGAAATTCTTAGTGATTATTGTAACACATACTCCGCTTATGTGCAGAGCTTCTTCTACATGTGCCTGTCTTTGTGTGTTTTAAAAGATAGTGCCTAACTCTTCTGTTCATAAATGGCGGTAACTGACTATGCACAAAGGAGACTGAAGCCTAAGTTTGGGTGTGCTATTTGGCTGCATTCAACCAGTATGGGACAAACAAAAAATGTAAGGCTAGTAGAATATTGACACTATTAAATTGTTCAGTAGTTAGTTACTAGGAAATCTTTTACTAGACTTCAATACCTTTGGTTTTTTTAAAAACAAATCTAAAATTTTACCCCAAAAGCTAGGTACTTACATATTATTTGTATTGTGGCTACCTTCAGCACGTAACTTTTTAAAACTTTTAAATCAATAAAAGAAGGAGTTCTGTCTATAAACCACAAAGAAATATACCAAGTTAATGTTTTAGCTGGTTGATTAGTATATTATCTTGAAAGTAGAAAAAAAAAATACAAAATTACTTGCTATTCACATATTTGCAGAAAATATAAGTCCTTGGAATGTAGCACATATTATTATTACATAATCTATATCCATATGCTGTTTATAACAAGCTGAAATGTTAGACCCTTGAGAAAAGAACCAGATTCTGGCACAGGACTGTTTTATGGTAAGGAAAGATGAATGGATTCCAAAATTTAAAAAGGGGGAAAAAGCTTGATGGTTCCACAAAAAAATAAGAGAGTTGAAAGGGGGGTTTAGAGATATATATGTTAACACAAGGTGACAATTAAAGCAATTAATTACCTTATTTATCGATATCCCCTCCTAGCTCTTCTAATCCTGACTAAGGTAAATGGGTTGACTCACCTTTTGAGCAGATGAAGATAGGAACAAAGATATCTGGCATTGCTGCTTGTCTCCCCATCCCCTGCCTGTCTCCCCATCCCCTGTAAAAGTTTTTTTTTTTTTTTTTTTTTTTTTGCTGTCAGTTAGAGTAAGTTCTTAAAGCAGTTAGAGACAGATCTGTACCAGTCAGAGATGCAGTGGTTCAAGCCTGTTGGCCTAATTACTTTGAATACGTTGCTAATGATGCTAGGGCCACATATTAGATAGCCAATGTAAGCATTTTTTTTTTTTACAGTGGATAAGGTCTTTCTCCAGACTATAATTGCTCCCCCAACCCTTTTTTATGTAAATCTGAGATAAAGGGATTTGTGAATATGACAGTGACTCATTAAAAATATATTCTGAGTCCCTTAGGTTAACTTATTAAAAAACAAAATAATAAGTGCTGGAGAGGATGTGGAACAATTGGAATATTGTTCATTACTAGTGGGAATGTAAAATGGTACACTCAATGTGAAAACAATATGTCAGTTTCTCAAAAAAATTAAACATAGAATTGCCATATAATCCCATAATTCCACTTGTAGTTATATATCTAAAAGAATTGAAAGCAGAGACTCAAACAAGTATTCTCCAATGTTTTTAGCAGCATTATTCATAATAGCCAAAAGGCAGAAACAATTCAAATATCCATTGATGAATGGATAAACAAAACTGTGTATAATAAAATGAAATATTATTCAGTCTTAAAATAATTTGAATTCTGATACATGCCACAACATTGATAAACACTGAAAACATGATGCCAGGTGAAATAAGCCAGAAACAAAAAGACAAATGTTTTATAATTTCACTTAAATAAAGTACCTAGAATAGTTCAATTTATATAGAGAGAAAGTAGAATGGTGGTTACCAGGACTGGAGAGAGGGCATCTGGAGAGTAATTATTTTACAGGTTCCGATAATCAGTTTGAGAAGATAAAAATAGTTCTGGAGATGGATGGTGATACTACTTGCACAACAGTGTGAACGTATTTAGTACCATTGAACTGTATACCTAAAAATATCTAAAATGGTAAACTCTTTGTTATGTATATTTTACCACAATAATAATGTGTATACATTTTATATATTATCTAATGTTATTTACCTTCATTTTTATTTAATAATATCTATTTTTAAAAGTTCTATAAAAGAATTTTCTAAAACCATCATAACTAGAGATTTGTGTTTATTTCTATTGGTTTTTTTTTTTTTTTTTTTGTAGAGCCAGGGTCTCACTGTGTTGCCTAGGCTGGTCTTGAGCTCCTGATCTTGAGGCGAGGGTCAGGTGATCCTCCTGCCTCAGCATCCCAAAGCACTGGGATTATAGGCATGAGCTACCTATACCTAGAGATTTAAAAGAGAGAAATTAGACTTTGAGGCACAATGGCAAAATGAAAAGACATCATATGAACCCCCCCATATTTCAATTAAAATAAAGGAATTAAAACATATTTTAAACTTTGAGAATTTCTGCCAGATAAAGTAGACTAGAATGTGATTAATGGAAGATACTAAGGGAAAAATTATCCTTCTTCATGAGAAAGTGGTATAGTTGTAAGTTAGAGTGTTCCTATCAGAACACAAATAGATACTTCTGAAGTTGGAGGGTTGACAGCTAGAGACCAGGTTGGTCCATGGGACACATGAGGAACTTTCTGTTTGGGAAATCTTTTAAACACTGTGGAACAATTACATTGAGAAGTGACTGAATGGAAACGTCTAAAGGCAATTACCATTACACAACACAAGAGGTATTTGGACCTTTGCCTACTAGGCCAGACGGTAGCTAGCAATCAAATGGACACCAGACACAATCTCATCACTAACATGGACAGGAGGCCAGCTCAGAGAGTAAATTGAATGTGGAAAAATGATCCTTAGCATAAAAGATTTGCTAAACACAGTGAAAGGTATACAGAGACCAATATCCTCAATGAGGACGACCTGTACCACTTGGTGTCAGCTATTTCCCTCAGTGCACTAGATCACCAAACTGGTAGTGTAAAATTAAATTAGTTAAATTTCTAGCCCTCCATGTAACAGTACATAGGTGCACATATAACAGTACATACATGTTACTGCTTCTAACAGTATGTAGGTGGGCAATGACGTATAGAAGGGAAATATGCTCATATTACTTTGGGGCCAATAGCAGGCCTAAGTTTACTTCTTCCCATTAATGTGGGAAAAAGAAAACAAACATGGCACCTACAAAATATTCTGCAATGTAAGCAGATGAAAACAACAAAGTTCTAGGGGGAAAATGTACATGTTAAAAATATTTATTACTGAAAAATATTTGTACTCTCAAGAAAAGATTTTTAAAATTCTATGAAGGGTGAAAGATGAAATGTGATCACAGACTAAGATTTAACAGAGCTGGTAGAATCAAGAAAATCCTGGAGAGAAACTAACAATTCTATAGCAGAATTGGAAACCTCACTAGAAGCAGTGAAGAACCAAATTGAACCTACTAAATATATAATTAATAATGTGGAGGACCACTTGAGAAACTGTTCTGTAATGCAGAGGAAAAGGAAAATGATTGGAAAATTTTCAGCAATAGGATGATAGATGTGGTCTATAGGAAACAAGGATCTGACTAAGAGGAAAATGGTATCCTTCAAGAAGAAAACAGAAAAATATAGAACAATAAAGGAAACAACAATAAGACATACATGAAGAAAGACAGGAATTTCAAGTTTTAAAGACACATTTACTATGTGTCTATGAGAATTAGTGAAAAAATAGCCGCACCTAGACATATTCTGGTGAAATTTTTGAATTTCAAGAAGCAAAACTCACAAAAATACATTTTAAGCTTGTGAACAGAAAAAAAAAATCTTTAAAGGAACAAAAAATCAGCCATGTTTCAGATATCTTTTCAGCCTTATTCATCAAAAGACAATGAAACAATTTGGCTTTTGTTTTGAGAAAGAGAAAATTGTAATGCCTGAATTGTATATCCTGTCAAATTTATTCCTTTATGAAAGAATAGGGAGATATTCTTAGATGTAAGTGATTTAGGAAGCATATTGTTTACATACCTTTCTTGAAAAAAATTACCAAATGAAATATTCCATGCAGCTGAGAAATGAAACAAAATAAAGACCTCCATTATGGAGAAACTGTAGCATATAAGCATATTTATGAGCATTAAAACAATAAACATAGAATTAAGTTTAAGTCATTGTTTTATATATAGAATTCCCACAAAATACAAAGTCAAACAGGATTTTTGGAAGCACAGGTACATCAGGTTAAAATGAATAGTTTCACAAGTAATAACTTGAGTCAAAAATTCCAGATTATACCAACCAAAACAGTAGAATTAGGAAAGAATGGTGTGACAGTTAATAATGTGTCCTGATTTCCTCTTCTTACACACAATGTTTTCAACAGATGCTGTCGATAATGTATAATTAATACAAGTGAACTTATAATATATTTGAAATATTGAAGGTAGTCTAAAAATAAAAATACTATATATGTTTTCCAACTCACGAGAGAAAAAGTCCAGTATATCCTCAGTTAAGGAAACAGTTTAAGGAAAAGTGAAATCACAATGACATATAAAATCAGAAAATAAGATGACAAAAGTTGAGATGAAGTAGATCCATTTTTATATAAATATTAGGGATAAACTTTCCCTTTAAGAGATAGATAGATATCAGGTTTAAAGAATCAAGTTTCTTTAAAGGAATACCCTATCTAAAAAGGACGCTGAAAGCGAAATAACACAAAAGTTAAAAATGAAGGGATGGCAACAATATATCAAACTAAATTAAAATAGAACATCCAACTACTTTTAAAAAATAGAACTTCTTGAATGATCCTTGAATGAAATAAGCCCACAGACCTGGGAACTATCACTCTGGCTTTTCTGAATTTCATCACCCTCCTGCTTCACTGTGATGCCTTTCTCCAAGGTTGTTGTATGATGTTGATAGCTTTCCTAGCTTTCAGGACTGAGAAAATATTTATCTTTTCAAAAACTCATTTTGTTTCATTTGGTTTCTGCTAAGGGAAATCTTTAAGTCTCTACACTGCTCCCTTCCCCAGAGATGCTATTTGGCTTTGGATTTTGCTTGTCTCCAGGATTCTCTTTTAGCTTCCTATCCTGCAGCCCACCAACAGATGACCCATTCCACTTGTATATCTCTGGTGCCTCACTAGATGTGGCAGTTCAGGTTTTCTGGACCACCTGATCTACAGGGAGTTCTTGATCACTTCCCTTGTTTTCAAAGATCTTGGCATATTCTTTAAAATCCTCAGTGGTGGAGAGTCTTTGTAGTTTGAGGTGCTTACTTTTCTAAGTATGCTCAAATTACTCTTGCAGCAGTCTTTTATGGAATCTTTTGGGTTATGGGCTCCTTATTTCGTGTGCGGGGTCCATCCTTTCTCTATTTTTTTTTTTTTTTTTTTTGAAAACTAAACAAGTAGAATTTTACTGTCTGCTTTGTATCCATACCTGGGAGCTAGACCTACACATCCATGTCTATATCTGATTTCAAGCTCTTGACTCCATCCCCTAATTTCTGTCCAGCTCCTTTGGAATTGGCATTTCTCCTTTGATCATTCTGCCCCAATTCTGGTGTCTGTCTCCTGTAGGATTTAGCTTGGATCTGCCCTTCTACCTCTATTATGGTGTATCCTTTAGATCACTTTGTCCACTCAGGATGCAGGCAGCTTAATATCTAGCTGGGAAAATAAGTCCAACATGATAAGACAACAGATAATATCATCGAGTAAGTTTTAGGTTGTATAATAGGTGTTGATAGATGTCATAGCCATTCAGAAATAGTGAAGAATAGTTATGGAAAGCTTCAGTGTACAGATGGGACTTGAACAACATAATAATGAATGTTGGGATTTGGAGATGTCAAAACTCCAGTCCAGTGAAGGAGCATGAAGGAAGGAGGAAGGTGGGAAGGGGCTTGGCATATTGATGTAACCATGAAGATCCTCCTCAAAATACTCTATTTTCCTTCTGTTAGTGAGATAGTAAATAGGAAACTGTTGAAGATTGTTTCTGTCTGGAGGTTACTATCATATAAAGCCCTTACATGTATGTGGTGATTAGCTATTTTAAATGCATTCATATAATTATATCACTTGGTCCTCATAACAGCTTTGTGAAATAACAGATGAGTAAATCACATCCTAAGTATCTTGCCAGAAGTTTCATAGCTCATGCAGAGTAGAGCTGGGATTGATTAAGGCAGTAAGAACCTTGTATTTGGGAGACCAATTAGATGTTTTCTAGATAGAAAATGGTGAGGCTCCAAATTTTGATGGTGGCTGTGGAATGGAAAGGAAGGAATGGAAATTAGAGGTAGGCTCCATAGCACTTAATGACTAAGTGGATATAGGAGCACCACAGATGTGCTTTGAATATTGGTAACTGAAAGAGTGGTGATGCCATAATTAAGAGACAGGAAAATATATGTAAGTCAAGTCCCTGATTTGTAATTTGAAGCCCACTTCTTTTGTTGTGTAAGAGATGGTAAAGATCTCTTTCTGACTCATTGCACCTTGTTTAAAATTTTTGTGTTGCTTTTCCATCTTTTGGCTGAGATAAAATATACATTTTTAAATGCTTTTCATATATTTCTAGACTGTTTTGAGTTTACTCTTTAGTATCTTCTTTTCCAGGCTACATAATCCTAGCTGCTAGTTCATTTAGCCATTTGTATAGGGATTTTTAATGCTTTTATTATATTTGTGAATATTTTCTGAATCTTTGCCAGTTTCTCCACATATTCTCTTGATGTTAAATCCAGATTTGGACATACTTTATCAGAGTTATAGCCTGAGCAATATTGATTTTGAACAAAGAGTAGTACATCAAGTTTCTAAAAATTTGTACACCTGTTTATTCACACCAGTGTAATGTTACACTACACCGATGACCCAGATTCAGGTTATATTTCCTACAAAGCACTTTGAAAGATTTTGATAACATTCTGTGAAGATTTCTAGGAAAGAGTAGATAGATTTAGAGGCAACATTTCTTCTACTCTGAAAGGTAAAGGTCTTGACATTCATTTATCATCAGAAAGGAATTTATTAAAGTAGCAATAAAAGATAAGGCTGGAATTAGTAACCCAAGGTCTGTGAACCCTGAAGTTTGGTATATGTATTTGAATTAAGTTTTTACTAGGGAGAGTCAAGATATTGACTGTTTTTCAATAATAACCAATAACTCTAGAAAGTATATTTTTAATTTTAAATTATATAAGAGGAAATTGAGACCAGTGAGGTTAAATTGCTTGTCAGAGATTTCACAGATAGCAAATGGTAAAGCTGTGATTTGAACCTTTATGTATGTGTGTTTAAATTAAACTGTATCTTCCATGCTTTTTCCATTTAATACATCCTACTTAGGTGAAAAATGGTTATATTCTAGGAAAAGTCATGATAGTACAGCCCAAGAAGGAATGAGAAATTTCAATACAGTGTCCCTGGAATATTTAGGCATAGGCTTTAGATAAGGAGTTCTTAACCTGAGGTCTTTGAATTAAACTTAGAAGATTCATGAATTAGGATGGGGAAAAATCCATATTTTATTGTAACTAATGACAATTTCCTTCAATTATGATATATTTTATAGATAACTCACAGAAATACCTATGACTTTGCCACCAATAGAAGCCACAGGGCTGGGCATGGCGGCTCACGCCTGTAATCCCAGCATTTGGGAGGCTGAGGCGGGCAGATCACGAGGTCAGGAGTTCAAGACCAGGCTGGCCAACATGGTGAAACCCCATCTCTACTAAAAAGTAAAAATAAAAAAATTACCTGGCATGGTGGCTCATGCCTGTAATCCCAGCTATTTGGGAGGGTGAGGTAGGAGAATTGCTAGAACCAGGACCCAGGACGTGGAGGTTGCAGTGAGCAAGATCGCACCACTGCACTCCAGTCTGGGCTACAGAGCGAGACTCCATCTTGAAAGAAAAAAAAAAGAAACCACAGATATTTTCGTATAATACAGTCATCACAGATATCTCAAAATAACATTTATACTCATTACTACTTCCAAATTACAATAATTAGTAGATACACCATTAATGCTTGTTATGTAATGTGTTAATAAAGAAGCACATTTTTACTAACACATTTGGTTTTTTTTTTTTAGTATTTTGGTAGATTTAAAGATTATTTTTTTCCTTGTAATCCCATGTATTTGTTCTCATGCATTTAAAGACATTTTCCTGTAGGCTTCACTAGACTTCCAAAGGGTCCCTGGAACAACAACAAAAATTGAAGAAACCTGATTTTGGTGTTACATTATCATTTCATCATTTCTAGAGTTTTTTTTCAATTCACTGAATGTTAAACAAGCAACTCAGGATTTCATTACATATTATTTATTGAGAAGAAAATTTACAAAAATCATTCCTCATCTGGTAGAATGTAAACTTTTCTAGATTTCAGAAATGTTTCTAGCTTCTTACTATTTTATTATTTCTTTTCATCACTAGTTATATTCTGTAATAGACTGTTTCAACTTATCAACTCTCTGACCTGCCACAGATATTGTTTGGTGTAGAATTTAGAAGAAAGAATTTTGGAGACTCTCTTAGATTTGTACACCAACTTCACTTAATGGTGCACAATAAAGTGGCCTTGTGAAAGGTACATAATAATCTCTAAACCCCAGTTTCTTCACCTGTAAAATGGGAATAAATAGGGTGGGTACGCAATATATACAACAATAAATGTAAAGCACTTAGCATAACATCACAAATAATAACAATAATATTCATTGAAGTTGGTCCTGTGTGTGGCCTTATGCTTTCTATTCCAGTCTTTGTGAACCTCTTGAGTTAAATAGAGACAGTAATTTTGGTGTGGACAACTTGGGTAAAGTTTTTGCCCCATGGACTAAGGGACCAGAGAGCAGCATCATAGAGCATGGTGGTGGGATTTTGAATGTGACAGATCATGAAGGAGTTTGACTTAAGGAACTTTATGGACTCTAAGAATAGAGATCGGCATAGACACTTCTAAGTGTACCCAGCCTTCTTGCTCTCAGAGACTAAGAAGCAGCTAAACATCTGAGCTGCATCACAATCTATGACAGGACTTTCGGATATAGGAGGCTTTTTCTTATTCTTATCCTCTTATTCTCTCAGCAAGATCTGGTAGTTCATCTGTGTCTGGATTTTCACTACCTGTAGGACTACCAGCTTTTGGATTATATTAATAATCAGGCTTGAACCCAAGTTCAACAACAACAACAAAAAACATATCTAAGGGAGTCCAGCAGTGAGACAGGATCAGTCTGAACAAATAGACACATACCTGATGAAACAGAATACCTACAAGAGACAGATGACAACTAAACCAAGAAAAAAAGTCAGTTGTCATGCCACTGGTTGTCTAATCCAGTTATAATCCGGTTAACTCATCCCTTTTGCTCAGGGTAAAAGTGAATATTCCCCAGGTGAGTAATAATTGATCTAAGCCAATCATAAAATTCCATTTCCCTTGTCAGTGATTGATTTCAGTTGGACAGATACTCCATTCCTGGTCAGTTGGATCTGAGGGAAAAATCTTCTGGGAGATTTTTGCCAAAAATTTTGGTCACTAACAAGAAGAGATACACTGGCTGAAGTGCTCCCTTTTTCACTGGATGTTGTTTTATCTGCCTGTGGTGTTTGGAATTACTGTAGCCATTGTGTGACCATGAGGGGACATCAGTGACATTGTGAGAAGGGCAGACATTGGCCCTGATGAGGTAATTATGCCACTGACTTGACCAACATGGAAGCACTTAAACATAGACTCCTTGTTATGAAAAACAGTAATTCCTTTATTGCTTAAGGAACTTTTATTTGTGTTATTTATTTCTTGCAGCTGAAATATCCTGCCTGATACAATTAAGGGAATTCATGTCTAGTCTCTAAAAAGTGTTTTGGAGATTTGAAAATATCACAATTTCCCACCTAAACAATTTGGTAGATGAATTGAAGGAATCTGAGACCAAAATTTGTTGCCTAGAAGATCAATTGGCAGGACTATTTGAAAGTACAGAGCAAAAGCACAAAGAGGTATAAATCATGAAAGAAAAATCAAGAGACTTGGAATATAGATCCAGGAGGCTTAACATGCAAATAATAGAGACATTTTTGGACCTATAGAACAACTCAAGTCTATAGACTGAATAGGCTCACTAAATTCTACATAGGATTAATGAGGAAGGTAAAGCCTAGCCAGATGATACTCTCAAAATTTAAGGATAAAGACAAAATATTATAAGCTTCCAAATTTACAAGAGAAGTATCAAAGTTTCTCATCCTGGAAGACAGAAAGATAGCAGGATAACATCTACAAATGGGGAGAGGAAGGCAGAGAGGAGGAAAATGAGAGTTTTCCAAAGGCTTTATTTTACTTGGGTGGGAGGAAAGAGAAGCAGAAAATGAAGGATATAGCATCTTGATATGGAAGACAATGGGTATTTATGGAGGAAATGGTATCTGATTTTCCAATAACAGTAGATAATTCTGTGTTTGTGAGCACATATACACAAAAATAAAAATGACTTAATAATGGGCAAAAATGAAATGAATAGGAATTTCATCTGAATAACAGTGAAAGGGGACAAGCACAATATAAAATGGATAAATATAAGGAAAAATGAAAGGAAAATAGATATGTCTCTTGTTAAGTCAAATACGAATGGACTGAATTCCCTCATTACAAGACAGATTGTCAGAGATTGGGTTAAGTTCTAGTTATTTGCCACTTACAAGAAACAAAGTATAAAGAAAGCTTTATGGTTAAAAGAAACTAGGCCAAGGCAAATTAAAAAAGAAGGCAGAAATGGCAATATTAATATTAGACAGAGTGAAAATTAAGCTAAAAGTACAGAAAGATAAAGGGGGAATTATGTGATAATAAAAAGGTACTATTCATGAAAAGTATAGAACAATCATAAACCTATAGGAATAAATTAATGTAAACAATAAATATATATATGAATCAGAATCTTAGAAATGAAACAAAACTTGATTTAAAAATACATAGTTATAGTGGTTAACTTTGATCTGTGTCTCAGATTGAGACATATGTGTAGTCAAACTAAGGATATAGGATAACCAAATAGTACAATCAACTTGATTTAGTAGATGAAGTATCTTTCAAATAAAAAAATCTTTCAAATAAAAAATATAATTTTGTATTCCCATGGAACATTAAAAGATGATATATCATGTATGTGACTACAAAGAAAATCTTAAATTTTAGAAAATAGGGATTTTGTATAGGCCATATTTTTATAATAATCCAATAAAACTAGAAATAAACGTCTAACTCTATGGGATATAATGAACATTAAACTTAAAGGAAATTTTGTAATCTTGAATACCTTTTTTATTATAGAAAAAAGATGAAAAATAAAGGAACTTTATTAAAAAAACAATAAAAATGCCAGGAAGATCGGAATAAAGATAAAAGCTAAAACTAATGAAACAGAAAACATCAAACAATAGTAGAAAGAATAAATGAATCCAAAGTTGCTTCTTTGAAAGATCAGTCAAAAATGAAGAGTTTAAAATTTGTTGGTAGCCCAATTGGTAGTCTGTTTGGAAGAAAATAAAATTGTAATATTATACCATATACTTAGCCAAATTCCAGATTAAGATCTGAATGCAAAACAAAACAAATAACCTATATGAAAATAAAGGATACTGTGTTCATAGCTCATGGGCAGGAATTTTTTTTAACCAAGGCTGGTAGCCCAGAAACTGCCAAAGAAAGGGACAAGTATATTTGAATAAAATAATCATAAGCAAAGTCAAATACAGAAACAATAGATATAGAAGAATAATTATAATGCAGATGTCAGTAATTAATATCTATAATGTACAAAGAACTGTTACCAATTAAGAAGAAAACAACTAACCCAATAGAAAATGGACAAAGAATATGAAGATGCAAGTTCTACAAGAGCAAATTCAAATAGCCAACAGTAAGAGCTGTCTACCTTACATGTAGTCAATGAAATACAAATTTTTCTTAAATGAGCTACTGGCAATAATTTACTGGAAATTTATAAAAGCTGCGACACCTATTGTTGCTGAGGGTATGGAGAAAAGAGTATTCAACTGTATTAGTTTTGGAAAGCTATGTAGAAATATCTATTAAATGCAAAATACTCTGTGGCCTAGCATTTGCCCTTTGACCTAAGAATTTATCCCATACTGATAGAAAATTCCACCATATGTAAGAGCGTATATGCAAGGATGTCATTGCCCTATGTTTCATAGAGGAAAAACGGTTGGAAACAGTCATTCAGGAGATAGTTGCACAGTGGAATATTACGCAGCTACTAGAACATTCACATTTATCTGTATGTAGATATCTATTTATTTTTGTATGGCTATACAGACATGAACAAAATTTGTGGTAGAATCCTCATTAGGTTGTTAACATAGGTTTTCTCTAAGATGGGGAAAGGGACGAAGAAAAAAAGGGAAAAAAGTTTATACTTAAGATGTATATGATATATTCACAATTGTGCATTTATATATGGTTAATAAATGTGCATATAACATTCTTAAAAAGCAACAATACATTAAGAAAGCAATAACATTAAGCTATCTTAGAGGCCAGAAACCAAGGGAAATATCAGGGGCTGAGCAAAAAGTTGAGATTAATTGGAAGGCAAAAATTGTGTGAAACAGCCATTACAAATAATGCATAAAAATAAAAATTTAATAATACCTTCCTGAGACTTTTGTAATTTTTTAAATACTAAAAGGAAACCAAATATCAAAAGACTATGTAATGCTATAATACTACTGTAGCACTTTATGTTTGTGAATGCTGATTAAGGCTTCCAAACTTTCATGCCACCCAAACTAGGTAGGATCAGAGAGATTTCATAGGTGCCCACAGTATACTTCCAAGAAATAGTAACCTATGGATTACTCTGGTCTAGTGACATAAGGAATAATAAATACTTGAGAGGTGATGTTTATTAAAAATATTGAAAATAGGCCAGGCGTGGTAGCTCACGCTTGTAATACCAGCACTTTGGGAGGCTGAGGTGAGTGGATCACCTGAGGTCAGGAGTTTGAGACCAGCCTGGCCAACATAGTGAAACCCTGTCTCTACTAAAAATAAAAAAAATTAGCTGGGTGTGGTGGCAAGCACCTGTAATCCCAGCTATTCAGGAGGCTGAGGCATGAGAATCTCTTGAACCTGGAAGGCGGAGGTTGCACTGAGCTGAGATTGCACCATTGCACTCCAGCCTGGGGGATGAGAGAGAGACTTTGTCTCAGAAAAAAAAATCCTGAAATATATACGTTGATTGATTGTAATATCATTTTCACAATTTTTGTTAATATTTCTTCAGCCTCATGTTGGCTCACTTATTTAACAAGTTGTCTATTTTGTGCCTACTCAGTACTAAGGGGCCATATCTTTTGTATATTAATTAGTTACCATTTAGTGGAGTAAGACTTAAATATTACTGCCCAGTTGACAAAATAATATGTTAAACTGTAGATCGTGGATTATATTATATTATGGGTATGCTTGGACCTTTATTGAATTTTGTTCTTTTTTTTTTTTTTTTTGGTCACAGAGGTCCAGTGGACACATTGAAATATGAGTGCAGTACCATAGTGTCTTTGCCAAATGTATGCATCTGAGATTCAACACTCTTCATGTGATGACATCTAATTTTAAAGCATTTTAAGCTTGTCAGTGGTCAGTTTCAAAGCCATTGAAACCACCAAATTACAAGGGTCCCTCGTACGTATGGGTATTGATGCAGAGCCCTGGCTTTATGGACTTTGTTTGTTTGTTTGTGATGGAGTTTCACTCCTGTTGCCCAGGCTGGAGTGCAATGGCGGGATCTCAGCTCATCGCAATATCCACCTTCCGAGTTGAAGCAACTCTCCTGCCTCAGCCTCTCGAGTAGCTGGGATTATAGGCATGCACCACCACTCCTGGCTTATTTTGTGTTTTTAGTAGAGATGGGGTTTCTCCATGTTGATCAGGTTGGTCTCAAACTCCCGACCTCAGGTGATCCACCCGCCTTGGCTTCCCAAAGTGCTGGGATTACAGGCATGAGCCATGGACTTAGTTTTAGTTCTCTGAAGTACTCCTAGAGCTGTCAATATTAGGAGTGATAAGTGGGTTACTTTCGTTGAAGTTTCCTAGAATGTAGGCAGTTGTTTGGGACTTAAAGAAGACTGTCATCAGGTGCCAAAATTTTCAACAGATATTAATAAGTTACCTGGAGACTCTAGAACTACTTCTGTTATAAAGACTTGTATCTGTGTATTTTAAAACCAAAGCTAGTGTTGTCTTTAAATTCCAGATTTCCAGGGTAACAGGAGTGCATATAGAAAATTCATTCAACCAAAATATATTTGAGAAGTTTGGAATACATTGGGAACAAAACAATTATCTTTCTCTTCCTGGAGCTTGCATTCTAGCAGGGAAAATAAAGCCAGGAGACGAAAAGCATAATAAACAGTTATGGTATATTAGAAAGTGATACATATGTGACAAAGTAGAGCATTGGGGGTTGGCAAAGATTTCCCTAAAGGATCTTAAAAAGAAGGGCTAGTAATAGAGTATGCTTTGGTTCGATATAGGTTCCTTCATGCCTTTTTGAAGTAATCTATTTTAAAAATGTAATATATTAAGGAATGTATAGTATTTGATAAATTGCTTCAATTTTGCCATGTGTCTGCCTGCCACAAAGGCAAAACATCATTTGTCATGTAAACAATTCTAAGTAATTATTTTGCCCTAAAATATATGTTCTTAATACCTTTTCTGAGCAATCTGTTCTGTTTCAAACTATCTTTTCAAGAATGGTTTTCAGAATTTAAATGTTAGTAGGTGGACTAAGTTTTGACATATCACAAAAAGGTGATGTAGACTCATGAATAATCATAGAAGATTTATAAAAACAAGGAAATATTTTATTTCAGATTGTAGTACTTAAAATATATGTAGTAGAATAAAGATCTAAACCCCATTCAGAAGTTGGAGAGGTTTCAGTTAGAGAAAACTGTCAGGAGAAAATTTAGGTAAGTGAAAGAATGTTGAGACTTAACTGCCCCTTAGAAGTGATCTTACATTTTCATCAGGTACATATATTTATGAGAGGAATTACTCTGAAATTTTTGATAAGTATCCAACCAAGAAATATGAGTAATAGTTTGCATTAGAGTCCCAAATAATGCTTTGTAGTGAATAGCCCTAATTCAGGACTGCAGTTGAATGATACATTATTTCATTTTTAGTCTGAATTGCATGTTGCTGAGAGTAGAATCTGTATTTCTTTGAATTTCCCCATCCTATATCTCACTTGGTATTTTTAAGGTCAGTTAAGCACAGTAAATAATCTTTGCTCAGCAAGCAACCCACATCACCATCTTCCTGTCTGATGTAGCTAATAAATTCTAAGCAAACTTCAAACTCCTTGTGAGGCTTCCTAATGGATGCCTCACTGGACTGAAGAGCTTTTGGAAGCAAAATAAAATAATCATCTAAAGTTGAATGTTTTTGGATCAAGGTTACTAGGTCAACACTAAATTTAAAACCATTTTGAGAAATATTTTTTAATGGCACTTAGAAATTATGGCTAAAGGTCAGGCTGTTCCATGTGATGTGGCTCAGGTCCTTTGATGCTAAAGGTCTACAACTGACTTCTATGTAAGATATATTTTTAAAAACATTAACTGTGATTTAAAGTAGCAAGAGACAGCGTTCAGGCCAGGGAAGATAAAGTCTCCGTCTCCAGTTTTTTGGTTGAAATGGTTTGAGTTCAGTAATTTTATTGAACCTGGAAAAATACTATCAACAGCTGCCTTCACAAAGGGAAATAGGGAAGCTGGCCTCTGTCAATTCCTGCTTAGGATTTGCTGAGACATTTGGAGATTGCAAGAAAACTGTGGATGAAATCCATACCAATTAGAGATCCTGTGTATTTGGAACCATTTAAAAATGTTGTGCAGGGCTCAAAGGAATTAGTAAAGCTTGCTGCAGTACAGCTACATTATTAATCTCCGAAGAGAATAGATACCAGATGTTCACACTGCCCAAAGGACACCTCAGTATTCTTGACAGTCTTAGTCATATTGTCCTTAAATAGATTCAAATGCCTGAAATGATTATGGGTGATAAGGCTACACTGTTTGTACATCTGAAATTATTAATCAATTTTTGAAGAAATGCACTATTTTTGATAGGCAGGAAACGTAAACATGATAAATTTGATGTTTGTTAAAAAATGTCTAAAGTAAAACAGTAGAAATTCTTTGCCTATTTAAAATTTTTTTTTCAGTTGGCCTAATGATAGTCATATTCAGGCTAAGTGATTATCTTTTTGTGTGAGTGTGCTTAAACAAAATCAATTTATTTCTCTGAGTTCTGGAGGCTAGGAAGTCCAAGATCAAGGAGCTCACTGATTGAGCTACTGGGGAGTGTTCTCTATCCTGGCTTATAGACAGTCATCATCATTTCTTTTCTCTAATTTTTTATTGTGGTGAAATGCGCATAAGAAAATTAGCATAGCAGCTATTTTTAAGTGTATAGTTCAGTGGTATGAAACACATTCACATTGTTGTGCAACCATCACCATCATCCAACTTCATAACTCTTTTCATCCTGTAAAATGGAAACTCTGGACCCATGAATAATAATGCTCCTTTCCATCTTCCTACCATTCCCTGGCAACTATCATTCTACTTTCTGTCTCTATAATTTTGACTATTCTAAGTGGGAAATTATTATCTTTTAATTAAGTCAAATCTTGTACATATAATGTAATAATGAAATATGTGATGATATTTTCTTTATAATTCATTTAAGAAATATTTCCATGAACTTGGTATTGACATTGTAATAGTTAATAAAGTAATCATGGGCTCACAGTACTTAGTGAAAGAAGCAAACATTAATCAGAAATTCCCCATATAAATAAATAATTGCAAACCATGATACACTGCTTTAAAAAACTACTACTGGGTGCCACAAACATGTTTGACATGGGAATCTGACCTAGGATTAAAGTTCTGGGTTAATTTCTCCAGCCATATTGATTGAGCACCTACTTTGTGTCAGAAAGCAAAACAGATTACAATGGTCATTTAAAGCATTACAGCCATGACTCTTCAGTTTGGTAGACTACAAGATATTGGGAACAACAACAAACGAATTAAAAATAAAATAAAAATAAAAAAGATTCTTGTAGTCTTTCTTCAAATATGGCTTCTGTTCAGTATCCTTAGGAGCATTTGAGTAATGCTTAATTTTTTTTAACATGTCTAAATATTTTTATATCACTAATTTTATTGCAGAAATTTCATTAGGAAAATAATATTGTGACATTTTAAACACTTTAGAAAACAGAAAGATGGGATGAGTGATAGGGACCTTGATTCCAAATATCTTAAAATAAACCTCATTGTGTTCTTCCTGTAGCCATCAACCTATTTTACCTTCCTTCCCTGCAGACTGTAAAAGAGCAGTCTCTGTTCCCCATCTCTTCTTTACTGTGCTTTCCAATCTAATATTAATTGTTGAAATCCGCAATGTCCTCTCAGCCCTTACTTAACTTGTCCTTTCTGTAAATTATGTAACTGCTGTCTGTGCTCCATCCTTAAGCAATTTTCTCTTTTTTTCAGACTCTGTCCTGATTCCCTTGTCCTCTTCCTATTTCTTGAAGTGCTCTCTTTTCTTTTCCTCCATCCCACTGACTTTTATTCTTTTGCTCAACATTTAAATACCTCTCTGGTTCTCCTCTCCCTCCATATTCACCCCTCCTACATATCCTTACCCAGGACCTTACTGTCTTTTATGTTCGGATGACTTTCCAATCTGTATCTTGAGCTTGGGTCTCATTTCTGATCTCACATGTTCCTTTGTCTCCTACATCCACTAGAAACTAATTTTGTTATTTTCTCTGTAAAAATGTATATCTAGCATGATTCAGTTAGTCACATAAGCTGGAAACCTAGTAATAATGTGATCCTGCCCGTCTTCACTGTCCCACATGTACCACAGTCACCAAAATCAGTGAATTCTACTCTGTTCATTGCTCTATAAACTTCCCTGCTTTCTAGTCCCATTAGAGTTTTATTATTTCTGTTCCAGTATACAGTCTTTCATCTGATATACACACTTCCATGTTCTCTCTTACTTATCCCACATCCCTCCAGCCTGCTTTCAGAACCATTTTTCTAAAATACAAATTTGATCATGTTACTAGGCTGCTTAAAAGCCTTTAGGTGGACCTCAATCATCATTTTATCCAGAATGCCCCTGGCAGTTAGTGCCACCACCATTTACAACTACTGGGTTCCTGGACAGCTAGATGAGAAAGCAAGGCAACTGCTAGCCAAAATAAAGTTAATTTTTGAAAGGTACATTGCATTTAAATTTTAAATTTTATTTACGTTTTTATCTGCATGAATTTTAGAGTCTATAGGTTTATGCTAATTTTATGCATATTCTAAATTCCCTATATATTACACATATAATAAAATATATATAATAATAAGTGTGTGTGTGTGTGTGTGTATATATATATATATAATTTTTTTTTTTGAGACAGCATCTCATTCTGTTTCCCAGGCTGAGTGCAGTGACATAATCTTGGCTCACCGCAACCTGCCTCCCAGGTTCAAGCAATTCTCCCACCTCAGGCTCCTGAGTAGCTGGGACTACAGAGATGTGCCACCAGGACCAGCTAATTTTTGTATTTTGTATTTTCACCATGTTGGCCAGGCTGGTCTTGAACTCCTTTCCACAGGTGATCCACCTGCCTCAGCCTCCCCAAGTACTGGGATTACAGGTGTGAGCCCCTGCGCCCAGCCAAGATAAATATTTTAAGTATCATTTTTATTTCAGGTACCTCTTAATAAAGCTGAATGAAGCATAGGAGAATGTTTGCCAAAACCAGTGATTTTCTTTTTGTCACAATTACTCTTACACTCTTTGTCTGGACTGAACTAGTTTGCTTCTTGAGACTGTTGTTTGCTTGAAGTAATGAAATCATGTCATCAGCATGTAGGGCAACATGTCCTTATATTTGCAATGGCAGGAGGGCAGAAACACAATAAATTCTCAAACAATACCAAGCAAATAAAAACTTGAAAGCTGGTCTAAGAAGTTCCTTTCCACTGAACTAGACAATGAAGAGACCATTCTAACCTTCCAATTCTAACTCAGATGCCATTTCAGATGTCATAAAAGTTCATATTAATCCTATACAGCTAACTTATAATGAGTTTTTAGCTACAGAGTTAAATCTCAGCCAGTTTAAGCTGCTAAAACTTACACAGATTTTGCTATTTTTATTATTAAGATTTTAAAAATGTAATCTTAGTAGAAAAATTATGATGCCTCAAATCTGTTGCTTCTTCAAATGAAATATTAGATCAAGAGACTAAAGTTTGCAATTTTTTAAAAAGAATTCTTGCCTTCTTATTCAAGATGGTAAACTGAGCATACATGTTTATTTCCCCTCTCTCTCAAGAGACCTCTTTAAATGAGAGTAAGAAAAAGAAGAGGTGGAGTAAAAGAAGAAATCCATTGCAAAGAGAATTAGAGTGGGGTAGGGAGCCTTGAATAGAAAAGGAAGCTTAAAGTTTTTCCAGGGGAAAAAAATGGGTGGAAATGCATTTAATGAGTATGATCAATTAAAGAAACCTGCAGCCCAAAATATGTACAAGAGTTTTTTCAGATGCCCAGCAGATTACAAAAAGGCTCAGAAAGAACTCAGAATTGGCAAGGGCAAAATGGAGGCCTGACAACAAGGTGCTTAACTGAAAGTCTAAAGAGCAACTAGACCAGTTTCACATTTTCCTCATCATATTTAGAATGACAGATCATCAGTTACCCACAAGAAAACAAGTCTGGAAGACTGCTCTCTGAAGTTATTAAACAGCCTGTCTGGGATAATTGGGGCTGCTATTGAGGTGTTGATATTCCAGAGTAAACCATTTCCCACTGAGGTATTCAGGGAACTCCAGGACGAGACTTTGTCCATCAGCAACTGATGACAACAGTCCTGGAGTTCCCAGGCAGCTTTTATATTCAGAGGGAAGGCCTGCTAAGGATACAAACCCATACCACATCTAATAGCAGAGAAAGCCTCAATCAGATGTATAGGATAACTGACCTTGGCCTCCATGTTTAAATAGGAACTGTTGATCAAAGATCATCAAAGATATATGAAGGAAACCAAGAACTTGAAATTTAAAAACCAAGATAAAAAGAGCAATTGCCCCAGAGGGAGCAGAAATATTTTACAGAATCATGAAAAAACTAAAATGAAACAACTCTCTAGTTAATATTCTCAGAAATATTTGAAAAGATATTTCTTTTATAAAGAAAGCTGATGCTGTTACCAAGAAAGCCAGAGACCAACAATAATGTGAAAACATAAGTTGCCAAAAAATACCTACAATGCAATGCCATTTATATAAAATTCTAAACATTTAAAACAGTATATATTGCTTCTGAATATAGACAAATTTAGAAGATGAATCAAAACAAGTGTGGGAATGGTAGGTATGCAATTGTCTTTGGAGTACCAGGAGGCATAAGAGTAGGGAACAAGGTTGGCAGCAGAACAACTGTAATTGTTAGGGGGAGAAAGAAACCTGAAGACAATACAGAAAACAAGGTAATACCTGCGAAACCTAGGCAGTGAACATCTGTTAAATCACGGATACCTGGTCTGTTATTTGTATACCTTTGCATATGCTTGAAATGTTTGTAATTAAAAACTCAAAAAATAAAATTTTGAATACAGAAGAAGTTTGTACAGTTGTGCAACAAAGTCAAAATCCAGACAAAAAAAGAAGTGTGGCATGCCTTTTAACAAGTGTTGCTGTGTAAAAGATGGAAAATCAATTTGATTTTTGGTCTCCTAGGATTACCTGTTGCAGTAACGATTTGGCAGAATAATATGAATAATGTTTATTAGTTTTCAATTCTTAGAGTCTATAGAAAAGCACCAAAGACTTAATTACAGTTGGTCATTGGAATGGGGGAAAGGATAGGTGGAGGGAAAATGAGAGTTCTAAGGCCGTCTTACAGCATGGGTAGCTGAATGGTGTTCTCTTAATCTACAGATATTCATACATTCAATTGTTCATTTATGAGATAATTTTTTTGGAACAACTTTTATGTAGCAGACACTCTTTTAGTTTGTTGCCAGTACAGTGGTAAATGAAACAAACTCTGTTTTAATTTTTACTTACATTTTGTTCAAGAGGCAGACATTACCCAATGAGGTTTTAAAGAAACTAAAAATAACCTAAGTATCAAAAAATTGGAAAGGGGAAGGGAGGGGAGATTATGTAGGTATGAATACTAAATATTAATCTTTCATAAGAAGAAATAAATTCATAATGTCTAAAACAGCACTATTCAATGATGAAAATGTTCTATGTCTCTGGAAATCTTGGTGGAAATGTTCTATATGTACACCTTTGCTCTCTAATATGGTCACCATTAGATACTTAAAACTGTTGAGAACTTGAAATGTGGCTAATGTGACTGAGGAACTATAATTTAATTTTAATTAATTCAAATTTAAACAGTGTCATGACTGGTAGCTACTGTATTGGACAGCACAGGTTAAAAATGAAATAAGAGATAGCAGCATAAGCATATTTTTTAAGAATTAAATAGAAAATCTATTGATTGTGATTGCTTGTGGGTATGGGGGAATTGACACGGAATGTCTCATTATGAGCCATTTTGTTTGATTTTCTACCACATGAACATATTTGGTTGATTACTACTTAAGTTTTTGGACGACTATATTGCAACCAAATGGGTCTTTGAAGGGGAATAAATAATTATGTATTTAAATGAGATAGAAGTTATACTTGAAGCATCAGATCAAGTCAATATTAAATAATTTGGCAAGAGTCAGGGCTCTAAGCTTCAAACAATTCTTGTTAGCAGAGGAACTACATAAGGAGTTGGATTATTTATCTTGAGTTAGGTAGTAAGGTAAATTGTAGCCAGCGAGGTTAACAGATTCCAGCTACAAATAATCAAAATACTACAAATTTTGAAATATGGCCCAGGAATTAGAGAGCTGAGGACTAATACAAAAATAAGGACCTGTTCCTCCAGCTTGTGTCACCAAAACTGTGCTAAAATATGTATCATTGTTATTAAACCATCACCCAAACCCAGTGGGATTCATTGTGTTCAAACTTACTTTACATTTGAAAATAACAAAACATGTGCGATTACCTTTCAATTCAATAAGTTCTCATTCATGAGTAGTTTCTGGTAGGTTCTACTGATGGGTCATGTAGCTGACTACCAAGGCTTCTAAGTTTTAGGGTGGGGAAGGATTAGGGGAAGTGAAAGCTGTATAGCAATTCTTGTTAAATTAAGAATAGGACAATGAGGGCCACATTTTTTAGACGTGGTTCAGATAGAATTGACTTCAGCTTGGTTACACTTTGTTGCTAACTTTAACAACTTGTTTCACAGATTTTTTTTAAAGGTGGAATTTACTGGGATAGAGAGCTTGGAAAGTTTTTCTTTTGAGGCAGTTGGCATGAAACATTTAGAATTTGTCAACAGAATACTACTTGTGGAGAGCTATGCCATTATTCAATTACGGGTTCAAGTAGACTTGGAACAGATTTATTAAGCTACATTATGGGTTGAAGGGGGAATAATTATTTATGCTGCAATCTAAAAAAACAATCCATTCTAGTGTAGACGATATGGCAAGCACCAAAGGAGCTAAAACTACTCATCTGGATCACTTGCTCTTATATTTGAGATGAAAATGAGCATATCCTGGAGTTGCTTGACATGATGTGAGAAGTATGACATTATATCTGCAGATGAATGTGACCTGATGAGTGAATAAAATTTAAGCAGAACTGCCATATTTCAACTTGCCTGCTTCGGTTGTACATATATTTATTTGCTATCTAGAGATGGGAATTCTTTGAGGGGTGAACATACTTATTGAAAATAAGGCATCCTTGGTAATAATAGGCTAGTATCTAAAAAGTACAGTTTATATTCTTTGAAATGAAATGATAATAGACCTAATCCAATCTCATCAAATAGAAACAAAAGGATATGTTGGGGGTGGGGTGAACCGACCCTGTTTATACAGGTTTTCACATGACTTTTCTTTTAAAAAGTGCATGGAATGCATCCAAAACAAATAATGTTTTGTTAGAAGACCAAAAGAAAAATCCTAGAGAAAGGAGGATGGATGATCTTTCTTTAATGTCAAAACTGACATAAACACACTCCCCTTCCCCCACCCTTTTGCTCAAGATAATTTTCTCAACAAGATGCAGATTGCTTCAGTCTTTGCCTATCACCCTTTGAAGCACTTTCATTATTATTAGGAGTGGGGGCAAGGTTTCCTTTGAGGATTTTTACAGCAGTGAAGAGTTCTTTCTTTAAATAGTTTCACATGATGAGGGAATTCCACTTTCAAAGTGCTGTCATCACTGTGGCTTCTCGGCCATAAGACAGTTTATTATTGGGGGAAAGTCCTTCTTGGTTTGATTGTCATTAAGTACTTACCTTTCTGATGTATTCTTTCTATAGAATGTCACTTTTTCTGAGAAAGCTTAGCAAAGCAACTCAGCATCCTCCTTTGTTAACCCTATTGGCCCAGTTGGCCATGATTGTCTTTTGAAATGTGTTCCATCACAGGGAGCACAGTCTCCAGCATGGTTTCTCCTGTCCATCTCCACTAATCAAGATTTGGGTTGACATACTGAATATTCCATTTTGAAATCTGCCATTTCTTCTAAAGGGCAAAGGGACATGTGAGTTTTGGGGATCTTTGAAATGTCTTTCTTTATTTTTGGTTTTTTAGTGTCTCTTCTAATGTTTAAATACTGCCATGGTAAACAACAAACTATTCAAGCATCAACAGTTTCCCAGAAACACTGAAATCTTTTGAGACCTCCACTCTGTTTCACCCTCCGTCATCCTGCTCTATTCTTGAACATAGTTTTCTGGAAAATTCTGTACATATCTAATTCAGGAAGAAAAAATTGAGGAAGAAAGCGGAACGTAAGGAAAGTGTCCTAAAGTCAGAATATTCATATCCTAGTTTAGGCTCTGCTACTTGCTGCCTGTGTAACCTTGGCAGGTAACTTATCCTTCTGCTCCCTCCCAACCCCAAAACCCTGTAAAAGGAGTGAACTAGATGAACTTCATGTTTCTCCTCTCCTAAATACACAAGAGTATGCCTCTCCCCTACATAAAGAAGCTTAATTACAATGATTGAGCCAAGTTGGATACTGCAGTGAGAAACTAGCACTAATATTTCCTGAGCTGGTATGTAAGGAGTATGATTTTATTCTTTTTCTTTCTTGCAGAACTCTCTGATGTGCTGTGATTATTTATCTCATTTGCTTATTTGCAGCTAACTGGAAATAAGTTTAAGAAATATTTGAGTTGTGCCTTTGTACTGGACACTGTGTTAGGCAATGAGAATACTCAGGTCAATGAGTTTAGACTCTGCCTTCAAGGTGCTCACTACTTAGTAAGGGAGGAAAGCATGAAAATAAATTTAAATCCAGGGTAATGCCTAGAATAAGATAAATAAATATAAGATGCAATGTAGCATAAAGGAAAAATATATATGTATATATATTTCTCTATACCTATTTTGAATTCTAGGAATAGGACTATGTGATGATGGGGTAAGGTAGCTTTATGGTAAATTTAACAGAACAACAATGAAACTCCTAAACCTGTTTACTACTGAATCAAGTGTGTCCCTCCCATAATATTAGTTGCCTTAAATTGCAATTAAATGAGTTATGCCCTTGAGGGTTAAAAAGGAAAATACGGAATGTTTTCTTTCTTTTAATAGATAAATGACTTTATTTTTCGATGTCCTCAAATATCACCATTAAACCTGTTTTCACTAGCAATTGGCATTTCTGTCATTAACAAAGAAGAACCCCTAAATGTGTCAAGTAACCATTGTAAACCAAATATTATAGCCTAGAATATATTCAAATTCTCTTTAGAACTTAGAAAATGGGAAGAAATTCATTTTCTTAAGAATGCTAGTATGTCTCAGCATAACTATTTTTGAAATGTTATAGTCTGGAAGGTTCAGGTTTTCCTGGTACTTTGTCGCAATTTTGAGCTCAAATCAAGGAATTAGAAAGTATTAAAAATTTTGATGTTAAATCTAGCACTGATTATGAATACTATACTCTTGCATTGTGGGCGATGAAGGAGCTTGGGGGATTTGGCCTAATATGTTTTATTTGAAACTGAAAATCATATTGTTGAAGTTTGCATTCAGTTTTTTTCAATAAGTGTATTAACACAAAGTACTGAGTTCTTAAAGGGCTTCTTCCTTTCTGCAGAAGTAAATTTGGCTTGTGAAAAAGAAAAAAAATTGCACCAGCAATTCAGCAACATCACCCCTCTTTCATCATTTTGAGGGTTCAGGCTTCAGCTCAGTAACTCCAGACATATTTTGGGGAAACATAAAAACATGACCTTAAGTACTGAACATAAAACCTGACCATACACTCAAAACATTTGTACAATCTTATGATCCACTTACCATCAAGTTTCTTAAAGTGTGCATATAGTTTTAAAATCACTAGAATCAATAAAAATTGGAAAAAGATGCTCTGTGAGACAAGGTGCTACCTAGAGATGTCTGAGGAGTGATGCTCTATGAGTCTCTCCTATGAAGTGAGCAAGTTTCTTGCCCATGAAAATAGATAGATGCTATGATTTCCAGATAGCCCTTGTTCCAGGAAATTAGATGAAGATGGTGACAACAGGATAGTCATTTTTTTAAAAAAATATTTTAACTGTCCAAACTAAGTACTGAAAAAGCTTGCTTTCTAAGGAGGCATGGAATGGTTGAAAAGTTAACAGCCAGACCAATTGATTGTGTTTTAGAAAACATCATAATGGAAGATAGTGCTTCATGCCCAGTGACTCTGAAGACAAAAGAAAGAGTGGTGAGAGAGAGCCATCTAAGTTCAAGGATGCTCTAGAAAACTATTGGATGGTCTAAGAATGTCTCATGAAGCACCAAACCCCAATGGAACTGTAATCTGAATGTGAGGAAGGGTTAAAAAATAATTATACTCTCGTAAAATATATTTTCCTTCAGCTTTTTACCTTTCTTTTTCAGGTTGAAAAGTTAAACAAACACTAAGAATTTTAATTATTTGCTTAGTATTTCTTTAAAGTGCATTCTAACCCAAGGCTATATATCTCTCCTCTCTGCTTTGATTCCTGTGCCTGCTGTTCTCCAGGTTGGCCTTCATTCCACGATGTGATCAGTTCTGAGGCAATCACATTCACAGATGACTTTTCCTACGGGATGCACAGGGTGGAAACAAGCTGCTCTCAGGTGAGTTCATCCTCTCTGAAAACATAATACGCTGCTCCCTCTGCAATGCAAACACTTTCAGGACTCCTGGTGGTGCTAGATATAGCAACTAAGGCCAAGTGACTGGTCACAAGAAGGACAGACAAGCATGATGAAGTCTATATGAAGTTTGAGGATGCCTATGTTCAGGTGTTTAGCAAGTCTAGTGGAATGTCAGGGCCGGTGTGATATCTCACGCCTGTAATCCCAACACTTTGAGAGGGCCGAGGTGGGAGGATCACTTGAGGCCAGGAGTTCAAGACCAGTCTGGGCAACGTAACGAGACCTCGTCCCTACAGAAAATATTTTAGAACTTAGCAGGGCATGATGGTGTATGCCTGTACTTCCACCTACTCAGGGGGCTGAGCCAGGAGGATCACGGGAGCCCAGTAGGTCGAGGCTGCAGTGAGCTATGATCATGCCATTGTACTCCAGCCTGGGCAAGAGAACAAGGCCCTGTCTCATAAATAATTAAACAAATAAATAAAGTCAGTTATTGGTTTCACCACTATTAAACAAAATCATTGGTAGGAACAAAATCATCTTCAATTGACTCAGTAAAGTGAAGAGTGTGCTGTTCTTAGGTCATATGAAGATTTCATTATGTGGCTTTGTATAACCTGATGTTTTGATAAGCTCCCTCACCTTACAGTTCTGTGTACCCACTTCAGTCAGAATGCCTCTAATGGCAATGATCCAAACACATTCAAGGAAGACCTCAGAAATGGCTTTTCTTAGGTGAGTGTGAGAAAGCTGGTTGAAGACAGGATGTGGGAAGTGGAAGTTCAGTGGTAGGTCGGCTCTATGAGATAAGGTAATTCCTTTTCTGCTTCCCCTAATGTATAGACATCCTCATTTCCAAGGATTTTCTAATTAGTTCCATCCGTTCTGCTCTAACCAAATTAATGCTGGCTCTAAGGAAGCAAATGAACATGTGTTGAGGAGGAGGCAAAAATAGTTAATTCGACACCCACAATCGAGAGACTTGAACTTGTGGTTTTGTGCTTAAACACAGAGACATAGAATCTCCTTCTACATGGAATAAGAGCAGCTCCATATTCTATTGGAGGCAGTCTTTTTCTTCTAATCTGCTTTAAATAAGTGAAATGTTAAGTCTGCAACATTGTGGCATTGAAAGTTATTGACACCACAAGGTATTTTGTTGGGGAATCTATTGGACATATCAGCGGTACAGGGGCATAATCAGGCAGCGGTAATAGCAAAGTGATTGCCATATGGGCCTCTCTCAGCATTCTTTACCTGTCCTTTATCCATTTTTCTTTAACCCCCTCCACCAGGCACAAGATTTTTAGGGAGTAGATGGAATATTTACTACCAAGTGGGGAGGGAGATTGGTTTTAACCTAACCATCTGATGAAATTTTGTTTTTATTTAAAAAAAAAAAAGACTGGCAAGTTTCCTATCCTCCAAGTGTGAAGACTACTCTCTGTCTTGAAAATTAGACTTCATATTTTATCTGAATCACATTTTCAGCTCACTCTTCTTTCTCAGAATGGAGTCTCTGATGGTGACAATAGAACTTTCTGGTGCTGGGTTTCACCCCCAGAGGGTCTAATGTAATTGGATGAGTTTAGTGTGGGCAGCAGCATTTTTAAAAGCTTCTCTGGTTAATGCTCACAATGGCCTTCAGAGGTAGGTTCTTTTTTCTCTGTTATTTTACAGTTGAGGAAACGGAGGCACAAAGAGAGCAAGTAAACTTGGGTCAGTTTATATGATTTAAGTGGCAGAGCTGCTGAGACTTGAATTAGGGCACTCTCCAGAGCTCTTTATGGTGCCACATAGATAGATTGAAAAGAGTCATTAAAATTTAAAAATCCCATGATCTCCCGGCAGTTGGCTTAACGCAATTTAATTTTGGGGGGTTTTTTGTTTATTTGTTTTTTGGGATGGGGTCTTACTCTGTCGCCCATGCTGGAGTGCGGTGGCACGATCTTGGCTCACTGCAAACTCTACCTCCTAAGCCCCAAGCAATCCTCTGACCTCAGCTGTCTGAGTAGCTGGGACCACAGGTATGCATCACCACACCCAGATAATTTTTTGTATTTTTGGTAGAGACAGAGTTTCACCATGTTGCCTAGGCTGGTCTCGAACTCCCGAGCTCAAGTGATCCACCTGCCTCAGCCTCCTAAAGTGCTGGGATTACATGTGTGAGCTACTGTGCCCAGCCTGCAATTTAGTTTTAAATTCAATTAAATTTAATTGATGATTTTATAACTGTCACTAAAAGAAATTGAGATTATCTGCCCAATAATCTAAAATATTTCACAAAATGGTAAACTATAAGTAGGAGGGCTCCCATTAATTTGTAAATTAGGTGCACATTAATTTGTAAATTAGTAAGCCTCTTTTAAGACTAACAGTTGCTTCTTTTATTTTCTTTTTTAAGCTACAAATGCTATTACATGATTATTTCTTCTTGTTTTCACTCAGAACCCATTTTCAAACATTGAATCTTATGAAAACTAAATTTAAAAGGTACAGAAAAAATGAAGCATACAATATTAACTTTCCTTATGACCCTACTCTCTAATAGCTTTGTGACTAATTCTTATATTCACTGTTAGAATAAACTTCTTTCTTAACATCAGTAGTAGTCTAGGAAAGATCATTATGAAGATGTCCTACAGTGACCAGTGATCAAAGAGAAATGAAACCCACAAACAATGCCAACATTAGGCAACATTCTTAAAAGAATGTTAAACCAAGCATGCTTGGTCAAACCAAACCAAGCATAGCTGTTGGCCCCATGGTTAAAGCCTAAGGTGACTGTTCCTGTTCTTTCCTAACAGTTGTGCGACAAACCAACACTGACCTGCTCCCTTTAGGCTCCTTTTTTCACCATATTCACTTCTCATATTTTGAAAGTGTTTGACCCTTTCTTAACTAGAACTCTTAAATTTAAAGAAAAGAGGGAGAAGAATTTGTTCCACTAAGGTACATATAAAAATACATGCTTTATAGTGAAGTAAGTTCCTTGTAGGAGGGAATGAGGTTCCAGCACTAAAGAATGGTATGTGTGCCAGCCACGTGCCCTTGTGGATGGAGCAGGGGATGTCTGCCACCTAAGCACAAAAAAACAGCGTAACGAATTCAAGTGGACTGGGTATCTTTCATTTCAGTTTCTCTGTCTTTTATTTGTGTATTCCGTGCACATTTATTTTCCTTTTGTTTTACGATTTTCTTTAGTTTTTTTTTTTAATTTTCCTTTTTGTCAGGCATCTTTTTTTCACCTTGACTTGATAAAAGATTTAATTGTTCCCATGCTAGAGCAACCATTTGTATTTTATTTCCTAGTTTCTCATTTTTGCACTATTTTTCATTTTCTGTTTATCTTCTTTTACCTTATAGTTTTTCAGTTCATGTAGTTGCTTCTCCTGCTCAAAACTTCTCCCATTTTTGAAGATGTTCTTTTTCTTTTTGCTGGTGAGATAGTGTGGGAAACTTCTCTGGTTTGCTCTCTTTCTAAAATTCTTGTTGTATTTTGAATTTACATGGCTTGTCTTTTCTCTGGACTGAATTGCATCAATATGGTTTGTGTTATAAAAAAATTATTAGATGCTTTTAGTATGTTGTAGACATTTTCAGTTGGATATGTTATGTGGCATATTTCTTTCCTTTTGGTAAAGATGAAATATCAAAATAGGAAGAAACTTTAACTGCCAACTTCTAAAAATGAACTGAGCCTTCATAGACAAAACCTAAATTGACCCAACCTGCTCAGCAGTTTGTCAGTATGGCACTATTTCATTGTTCTTTTGGTTCCTACATAATTCTCACTTTAGTGCTTAGGATCGTTTTTTAAAAAAATTGTGGTGGGGATGACACCATGCATGCAGTGAATTAGCCCTCATATTTGCATAGGAATTGTAGACTCACTGGGAGCTAATAGCCTACTGCCTCTTTACAGTACATTGTAAAGAGGTTTGTCCATGTGTCCAGTGACTTCTCAGATAATGTGTTTAGTAAAGTGTTACTGAGAGAGTTAAGATTGGCTCAGTCCTATCACCACTTTTTCTAGAAGTCTTGCAGTGAGGTTCTTCTAAAAGAACTGTTATATAGGAAACAGCATACTGCCTAATCTTTGCATTGACAGCACAGAAAATAAGCAGGGGTGGGAGAGATTCTTCACTGTCTCCATTACAATTGCTGCTTATGAAAACTTTCGATTTTTGTTGCAATTGTATTTGTTCTCTTTTGTTATTCCACCTATTGAGCTGAGAAATTACATTTCAGTTCTCTTCCAAAGGGAATCTTCATCTTCAGTTTGCTCGCTTTGTGGGCACATACATTTTCCCTTCAGCAGCAGCCATTTTGTAACAATTTTCGGCTCTAAAGAATTTTCCTTAATTTAATTTATATTTTCAGTTAGTGATAAAATACATTGCTTCTATTCCAGTTTCACTGACTACTATGAATAATCATTTGACAGCCTCTGCCTAATCCTTCAACCCCAGCCTGTTAAGCAATGCTTTGTCAGGAGTTTAAATTCAGTGCAAAGAGGTAAGATTTCCATGGTTTAAGCGGTAGTTCAGTGAAGTAAGTTCCTTCTAGAATACTTGGGGAATTCTTTCTTCTTCAGATCAAAATTCTACATCTGGAGCAAATGGGAGTCTAATAAATCACTTAACTGTTATAATAATCTTTAAGGAAACCATCAGATCTCTTGAATTTACCCACATTGGAGTCTATTTATGAGTGCTGTTATTACTGTTGAGTCTATGGTATAGTCCCTTAAGTTTGTTTAAGATCGTTATTAATTTGTTCTAAGCCAGCCAAATCAACAGAAAGGTAAATATGCACCAATAGAAAGCATTTTTCGAAAGTTAAGCAGTTTTTGGTAAAACCCCCAAACCTTATTAATCTTCTGCAGATGACAACTCATATATTGCTGATGATTAAAGATACCCATGTGTTACAATAGGGCTTCAGACTCACAGCCCATCTCTTTTTCTTGATCTTTCAGTAAAATCATAATGCTAAACTGGTGACTTCACAGTCATTTCCTTGGCAAAAGATTAATATCACAAGCACAGAGGAAAAAAGCCCCCACTTAAACACAAGTGTCTTCAATAACAGTGGGAGAAAACAGAATACTACTGGCAAAGTAAATTGCTTTTCTTCTGAAAACTGTTTTCTCTTTCCCATCCTGCCCCATGTGCCCAAGTGTAAAAGCCCTGCTTTGAAAGTGCTTCATGTCATAGATCAAACACTTAAGAGAAAATGACAATAGTAAAGCCTAAACATCCTAGGAATAGCTAGGAGAAACCCTCTAAGACAGTGGGAAATACATCAGTGCAGAAAAATGTAACTGTGTTGAATACACTGTTTGTGTTTCTATGCATACAATTGAGAACTGCAGTTAGATTTTAAGGAATTATGTTAAATTTGATGCTCAAATACTTATTTTAGGGGGATCCTTTTCCTTGGTTCTCTGCAGGTTCTTTAGCTGCCAGCTTTTCTGAGAGGGAGGTTTAGGTGATAAAGGATTCTTGTGATAATTCAATTGTTTTCTTTTGAACAATTATCTGATGCTCTTCAGAATGAAGACTAGAATATTCAGGTACATTTACCTGTGAAATAAAGAAACACATCAGCATTAAAAACAATGTTCAAAATTCACACTAAGGATTCCATCCTGAAATAAATCATTAACAGCAGGTCTCAGAGATTTCTTCATCGAGCAACCAGTTTGTTTCAGTTACAACCAGGTGTGCTGAGAGATCCCAACACATTGCCAGTTGGCTGGGGCCTGGGAGGCAGAGCTTGCAGGCAGCTAAAGAAACAATGCATCGCTGACAACTTCCATTTATCCTCCCAGCTTTCCCAAGGCTAGAAGCTGCAAAGAATGGACTCCATGCTCGACCTCTCAGGGAGGAGCCATTGGGGCTTGTGTGCTTTTCAAAGAAACCGAGTAACATTCCTCTCTGGGAGACTGGGTTTACCTGGGAGGAGGCACAAATGGCACTGTGTAAGTTAGGCTTCCCTCAGACAAATGGCTTTGCTGGCAGTGGGGTGGGCGTGTGTGCGGTGCCACAGATCAGATAAACTCCTTTCTATGTTTTGAGATGCTGCTTCTCCTTCAGTAACCTAAGGCTGCTGCGACTCTTCCAGAACACTCTGTGGCAAGTATAATGAAGCCTAACTATCATTTTCAGGAGACTCAGTTTCTGAGGATTTTTCTACCCCCATCCTCAACCCATATATCTGTTAGCAAATGATTTTTATTGTCTTTTTCTTACTATAATTTCTCTTCATGACTTCTCCTTTTTCTTTTGCTTTGGATTAAGGACACACCTAGAATCAGTGTTTTCCTTTCTATTTAACCAGAATACTAGTTCCAGATTAGCAAATGAAACTACAGGTTGAAAACGGACACAGTTCAACAGATTCAGTTATTGTAATTTGGATTTTTAAAATATGATTTGGGAAATTAAGACCATATAACTATTCTTAAACACCTTCAAATATATCCTTACTACAGTTTATTTTTGGTGTAGTACAAATAGAACTATTTTCTCAAGATGCTCAAGATATTATTAGCAAAGGCAATATTATTTATTTTTCCCAACTAGCTGTATTCTCTCATTACACACACACACACACACACATACACACATACACACACACACACACCCTAAGGCTTTTAGGGATATGAAAACTTCATCTCTTAAATGCCAAATGCTCTAAGTGTTGGGGCTGCATCTGAGATCAATAATTGTGCACACACACTGGTCACCGAGAGCACTAGTTCCTGTTGGACAGCACCTTGACTATTTTGGCAGGCAGAAATGGGGGTTTTCCTGTGTCCATTGGGCAAGCATATGTATTTTTACTGGTTCATCTTAGCTGTGGATGCCTAAAAATTTGGCATCAATTGTTTATAGAAAGGAAAAGCAATCTGAGCTGTCAGCCTTGATATTACCTAAACCTGCATAGAATGTGGTAAAATAATACAAGATTTGTTTTTTAGGCCTGTTTTATATTTTCTAGGCAATAGATCAAATCAGTTCAGGGTTCATTTTTAGCTCTTTAGTAAACTGACACAGTATGCTGGCAGTGAAATGAGAATGCACTTTTAACATGGAAGTGCCATACAGTCAAAGTTGCTATTCGTGCTATTTATTAATAACTAGGGAATGCTTGAGCACTGAGCTTAGCATGTTCAACAGGGAAACTAAGATTCTAGCACTTTTCATTGTAATGCGCACTTTCCCTCGTTTTTCTCTTTTCATCTCCATTTGGTATCTCAGCCCCAGTCCCTTGTCAATTCATACTCTTTACTTGAAACTTGTGTTTTATACACCAGACCAGCACAGTGAGAATTAACAAATCATTGACATGCCTTTTCTCTCATACTGTTACCTAAATCTTGACTCTTCCCTCTCCTCGAAATGCCCTCCCCTAGAGATTCACTTCTTCCAGGTCCTTATTCCAAAGTCACCCCAGGGAGCCCTCTCCCAACCACCCTATCTGACATTTCATATCACCTTCTTTTTTCCCTCCTTAGCGTTGCTTTCTACTTTTCATTCTTTATAGTTCACTTGTTTTTTTTTGTGTACTCTCTGTCTCTCCCACTAGAATATAAGCTCTATGAGGCCAGGGCTTGTTGTCTGTATTCCGGAGTCTATAACAGTGCCCAGCATGTAGCAGGCACTCCATAAATAAGTGAATGAATGGAAGTCATTTACCTCAGGCTTTGGTTTCTTTGTTCCATGATAAATGATGGATTTTCACAGCCTGCTTGTGAATATGCTGCACCAGTGTCTCCATCTCCTTCACCCCGTCCCTGCTGGAAAAGGGTAGGAGATATTCGGAGTGTGAGATGTACCTTCATCTCCCGAAGCTGTACCCAGCGTGAAAACACTTAGTGCAGAGCTATTCACTGAGCCAGTTTTTTTGGACAGACTTTCTTGGAGCTGAATTTCTCTCAAACATCAAAATGATGCTCCTTCTGCCTCTGTCTAGACCTTAGGTCTCTTCTTCCCCAGCTTTTGAATAGTCAGTAAAATTGATTTTAGCTAAACAGCTTATTCCTTTTCTTTATATTATAGTTCATTTGGATAAAGAAGCAAGCATGACACTCCACTTATTGGAAGCCAGGAAAAAAACAATTGTGTACACTAGAGATGTTTCCTTTTGCTACATTTGCAGCCCTGGTGACTGTGACATAAATCTATTGAGCCTTGCCATTGCTTAGCTGGGTTCCAAGAACATCCAATCCTTGTCTGATGTTAAGTTTTACTGCCCATGAAAGCAAACATCACCTCAGTCATGGCCAGTTAAACAGTATCTTTTCAGTGGACTTCTGCATATCTGAAACCCACCCATCCAAAGCCAAAAGTAATGCCAAGGGGAAAGATTTTATTCTGCCATGTTTCTTACAAGGGAAGATCAAGGGTCAACTTGATTCATAAAATTATGGCAGTCATTTTTCAGCTGGCTGAGAAACTTCACAGATCAAAAAATACAGTGGCTTCTAAATGATTTCTGATATGCACAATTCTAGTGTTTTTTATTCTAAGCATGTGGTGCAAAGCCTGCCAGAAACCATCTTTGTGGCTATTGACAGGCAGATTAGAAATCATCCATGATAGTTTCTTTCATTTCTCTACAGGCTGGTCATCCATTTAAACTGCTTAATGTGAGTTCCTCTCAAAGCCTGCTTTGTGCATGCCTTTTCGCTTACATTTTGTTCTTCTCTTTCAGTGTGGTGCTCACCTTGGGCACATTTTTGACGATGGGCCTCGTCCAACTGGGAAAAGATACTGCATAAATTCGGCTGCCTTATCTTTCACACCTGCGGATAGCGGTGGCGCCACCGCCGAGGGAGGCAGTGGGGTCGCCAGCCCGGCCCAGGCAGACAAAGCAGAGCTCTAGAGTAATGGAGAGTGATGGAAACAAAGTGTACTTAATGCACAGCTTATTAAAAATTGTTTATCTTAAATAGATATATTTTTTCAAAAACTATAAGGGCAGTTTTGTGCTATTGATATTTTTTCTTTTCTTGCTTAAACAGAAGCCCTGGCCATCCATGTATTTTGCTATTGACTAGATCAAGAACTGTTTATAGCTTTAGAAAATGGAGACAGCTTTGTGAAACTTCTTCACAAGCCACTTATACCCTTTGGCATTCTTTTCTTTGAGCACATGGCTTCTTTTGCAGTTTTTCCTCCTTTGATTCAGAAGCAGAGGGTTCATGGTCTTCAAAAGTGAAAATAGAGATCTCCTCTGCAGTGTAGAGACCAGAGCTGGGAAGTGCAGGGCGTGGAGACTGCAAGACATGTGGCCGTGAGGCCTTGCACAGACCCACCTAAGATAAGGATGGAATGATGTCTTAATAAGACTGCTCAGCTTTGTGGAAAGTTTGAGCTAAGGTCATTTTTTTTCTCACTAAATGGGTGTGAAGGTCTAAAGTCTTTCCTTATGTTAAATTGTTGCCAGATCCGAGGGGGTATACTGAATGCTATGGCAGAGAAGTAAACATTACCTCACTGTTAGGCCTTTATTTTATTTTATTTTCCATTGAAAGCATTGGAGGCCAGGCGTGGTGGCTCACACCTGTAATCCCAGCACTTTGGGAGGCCAAGGTGGGTGGATCACTTGAGGTCAGGAGTTCAAGACCAGCCTGGCCAACATGATAAACCCCATCTCTACTAAAAATACAAAAACTAGCTGGACATGGTGGTGCATGCCTGTAGTCCCAGCTACTCCAGAGGCTGAGGCAGGAGAATCACTTGAACCCGGGAGGCAGAGGCTGCAGTGAGGTGAGATCGCACCACTGTACTCCAGCCTGGGCAACAGAGCAAGATCCTGTCCAAAAAAGAAAAAGAAAATAGCGTTGGAATGTAAGACAACTGTAAAATATTGAGCCCCACTTGGTCTAAAATTAAAAAAGAACACCTGCCCATTGCCTTTTTATAAGTCCTTCTTTCCACACCTAAAAGCAGCTGCAGCTGGAAGGGCATTTTGGTAAATTCCACTGTGTAAAATAAAAGATTGAGGACGACACACTTCATCAAGGCAGCAGGAATAACAGAGAGCAGAGAAGACCAAAGATGAAGTCTTGGGTACTGAAAAATTCAGTGCTGGGCTGAAAAACGGACAGGATGCTACAAGTAACAAACAGAATCCAAGTAGGGGCCCTTGTGCACAGAGCTCCAAGTGACCTTTGGAGAGACATGGGGATTCACATGGAAAGCTAAAACAGAAGCTCAAGTTTCATACTCAACATAATCTTCTGTGTGACAAGGGACAAGCCATTTAGCCTCTCTGTGCCTATTTCTTCATGTATAAACTGGGGCCTCATAATATTTGTAAAATGTATTGATACTCTCAGGGCAAATTCACGATATTGCTAGACAATTGAGATCAGTGTTGTAAAATTAAACTGATCTGGTTCTAATTGCCTCAAAGGCCAAAGCCCAGGCATTTGAAATGAAAGAAGCAGAGAGGAGGCTGACTTAGCTGGTTGGTATAGAAATAGCTGGGCCAAGAGCCAGAATTTCCCTTTGTAGCAACACAGCTAGTTTTACTTTGAGAAGCTCTGCTCAGTTGCTTAATAACATTGAGTCTGGTGGAATGGATGTCATTGTGCACAATAAAGTTTTCACAAGTATAAAGAATGGTGATATTAGTCAACATTGCTGTAGCCAAGTGTGAAGGTATGGTGTGTGACGAATGTACATTGTATTTGTAGCTTTGAATGCTAATCTTGAATTGTAGTTTTTTTAAAAAAAATTATTTTTGTAAATCTTTGAAAGCTTTCCTTGTAAGCACCAGGACAAAAAAAAAAAGAAAGAGGGACATTTGACAATTACAAAGAAACAACGAGAAATTAGAATGAAAAGCTGTGACAGACAGTGTCAATGTGGCCATGTCCACATTTCTCCATGTCTCTCTCTACAAGCACCTCCCTAAGAAGCCCGACATCTGGGTGGCCTCTTCATAGTCATGTACGCTGCAACGTTGTGATTCCAGATAAGCCCTACTCTTATCTGGATGTTCACATAAGAGATTTCTATCTGAGCATCCAGATGCCCTCTCAGCTCCAAGACATTCACCCCAGGCCCTGGGTTCACTCTGGAATTCATAGGCTTCTAAAAATGAGGTATAAAATTTAAGACCAGACCTCAGCCATCAACACCCAGACCATCCTACAAGTCTTTCTAAATCTCACAGAAGAAGCTCTAATATTTCCCAGCTACCCCAGGATTCCGTGTTGAGGTGGCCACTGAAATGGGTCTCTCAGGGCTTTGCCATAGCCTGCAGCCCATCGTTCAGAGGCACACACAGCACCTCTCGGCTGCTCTAGTTCTGTGGGATAGCCTCCCCTGGGGTCCCTGGGATGCAGGCCACAGTGTCGGGGTAGACAAGGAGGGTCAGTGAGTGGCTGTACTGATCCCTCTCCACAGAGTCTGTATTGTCATTTTTCCTTCATTTTTATTATAGAACTTAACATTTCACTCAAAAAAACCCTCTTTTTCTAATCCTTAGTCTTTGTTTCACGGAAAGCCAGTTTTTCTTCTACCACATTTTCCAGGATCAACTTTAAGAAAAATGTAACATCCATTGAAAAAAAGTGTGGTTTAATTCCAGATTGCTTTTGGGTTTAAGTGGTATCAAATTTCAGTATATTTCTGTCTTATGTGAAAGAAATATATTACTAAAACGTCAGTGAGCAATAATGTCAGCTGTCGAGCACTAGATTTATTTTTGCAGGATATGGAGTGCAATGAAGTGAGTCAATATGGCGAGGTGTATGTGATCTGTGGGAGTTATGCCATTTAACATAGGAAGTGTATGGGACTTTCCCTCTCTGCACTCCAGCTCTTACTGTACCATTAGAAGATGCCGGATTCTGTTGGCGTGCAAAAAGTACAGACCTACATTCAAGCAGAATGGGTCTAAAGAAAGCAGCAGTATCTGTTGTATTAGAGAACAGCCCCATGTGTTTCTTAGATGCATTTAAATTCTTAATGCAAATGATGTAGCAATTTGAAAACTTCTCCATGCTAATTGTGTTTAAAATGTCTTGCTTTAAATACAAAAAAAAAAAAAAAAAAAATGGTGAAGGGGATTATCTTTTGTTTTGACGGTTAAATATTATTTTTGCCTTAGATAGCTTTGTAGTAATTTTTCTCCAGACAGTTCAAAACTTTTGAAAAAAGACATGAATTTTCATTAAAAACCCTTTTCCAATGTTTATTGTATACAAGAATTATGCAATAAAATTTCTTTATAAAAATATTTTCTTCTTTGCTTCCTAAAGACTCCTCTTATTTTCAGCACAGATACATGGACTGCAGTTTGTGGTAGACTGCTCTGTCTGCCTCCTTAACCAGCTGACAAGTCTGCAGTCTGTATAGAGAGCCTTTCATCTGATGCAGTCTTTGGAAGTTGGGTCTCTCACAGTAGGGTGAAGTCCAACTCTCCATACCACAGGCCCAGGGAGAGGTCTCCAGGGATCTGAAAGACTAGAGGAAAGGGAAACATTTGTAGAATTACTCAATCTTCACCTCACCTCAGCAAAATCTTCAGCAGCTTGTGTATGTTTCTTGCGTAAAATATGGACTTGGGAGTTCCAACACAACAACTCTGTGGGTAAAAATGCAGGAATGATACCACACTGATGCCTTGGCCTCTGTTAAAAAAAATTGATAGGAAACTTACACTACCATCAAGGGTTGGTCTATAGGGCAGTATATTAGGAGCTTTCCATTGCTCACAGATGATTTCACCTTTAAAAGCCATCTCTACAGATGAGTTTTGGTATTGTATTATTTGTTGTTGAAATGTTGAGTTGTTTTGTTGATTTATTTACTTTAGGGGGCAGAAGTGGAGTGATGAAGACTTTTGTTCTTCAGCCAGTTTTTTAAGTCATATTCCTGGGATCTTAAAATTCACAGGCCAGCAACTTTATGTAGTGTACCTTAGGACACTGCTTTTCATAGTGTAGTCCTCAGGCACTGAGGCATCAGCATCACCTGGGAACTTGCCAGAAATACAAGTTTCCAGGCCTCATCCTGGACTTCCTTAATCAGAAATTCTGGGCTGAGGCCTTAGCAGTCTGCACTTTAGCAAGCCCTTCATGTGATTCTTGTGCTTATTCAAATTTGAGAACCACTGCCTTGGAACTTTTAGTGAGAAAACTTCAATTAGTATTAATTTTAAAAGCATTTATAGCTGACCCTCAAAAATGGCTTTTTTTCATCAGTAATTTTCTTTCTATAGGGGTGGGTGGATAGTTTTTCCAAAACATCATGCCTTTTAACTCTTGTTGTTCCTCACTGCCCATTTATCTTGTCCTGGAGGACTAGCCTGTCCTCATTCACTAGCACCATCTTAAACTATTTGCATTTCTGGGCTGAGCCTGGGCTGCCCAATGGTGCTTCCCAGTGCCTTTCTAGAACCACAGGACATCCATGGTAGGGTTCATCACAGTAATGTCAAGAATTAGAGAGCAGACCTCAGTGTATAAATTTACATGTCACCTTTCCCATCTCTTCCATTTTCTTATACCTCCACCTTTCAACATTATCATCATGTTTTTTTCTAACCATTTAAGAGATTTCTTCAAAGTTGCCATATACCCAAATCTTCAACTCTTTTTTTGTCAAAAAACTGCTATTGTTATCAAGATCTTAACAACAAAATGACTTTTAGAAGATACTGGCATTCAAAAAGTTTGAATTTAAAAACTCTGTTTGAGACAGGCTTGTTAGCACCACATACCAGTTTCAAACCTTCATTGTGCTTTACACAGCAGATCGAAATTTCACCATATTTTGATGTGGGGCCTGAAAAAATGCCCTCTGCCGTGGAAGAATATTCTGGCAAGAATGTTTTCCATCCAGTTACTCCCAGAGGTCAGTCTTATGTGCCAATCTTAGAGGGATTGGCCTGAAGATGAATGTAAGCTCTAAATGAGGCTGCTCTGACACCCCTTGCCCAAAACACCTGAAAGGCTGTCCTGTGGGTGTAAGGAGCTTTTATGGAACCACCATGTAATAAGACCATGGTGACCTGAAATTTGGGAGCCAAATTATATTCCCAGCCCACATAAGATTTTCCCAATTTGCAGTTGATTACAAAACCATACCAACTTGTCCGATTATGGATGCCAGGGAGTTTCTTTTCTTTTTTTTTCTTCCTTTCCTTTCCCTTCCCTCCCCTCCCCTCCTCTCCTCTTCTTTCCTTTCCTTTCCTTCTTTCCTTTCTTTCTTTCTTTTTTTGGAGTCTCACTGCTCTGTTGCCCAGGCTGGAGTTCAGTGGTGTGATCTTGGCTCACTGCAACCTCTGCCTCTCAGGTTCAAGTGATCCTCCTGCCTCAGCCTCCCAAGTAGCTGGAATTACAGGCAGCTGGCTGTAATCCCACCATTCCTGGCTAATTTTTGTATTTTTAGTAAAGATGAAATTTCACCATGTTGGCCAGGTTGGTCTTGAACCCTGACCTCATGTGATCCACCCACCTCAGCCTCCCACAGTGCTGGGATTACAGGTGTGAGCCACCGTGCCCAGCCAAGGATCCTCATTCTTATTTCAAGGTTTTCAGCTCTCCTGCCTGCATAGTCTACCCTGCTATTCCCAGTAAACATATACTCACTCACCCTTATTATCTTGCAGGTTAGGCTGGAACCACACAGATTTTCCGGAATAAGCAGAAGGACAAATCAGTCAGTAATTAATAAGTGCTTAGTTCAGCACAACCCTGACATGGGCAAGGTATAGAAGTGTAAATAACTAGAAAGCAAAGTGAAAGAGGTTATTTGTATAAAGACAGCCCAGGAGAGAGTCATAATTGTTAAGTTGCAGTTGCCTCAACTTTATTCCCAAGGCGTTCAATCTCACCACACGGTTTCTTTTTACCTTAATAATACTATGGATAGAATAACCTCTAGCAATGTCAGGCACTTGATCCATTATTTCTACTGTGAGGTAGGTACTCTTATCCCCATTTTACAGATGATGGTGCTAACAGCTCAAAACAGTTAAGACAAATCACATAGCCAGTCCATGGCCAAGCTCAAATTGAAATCCAAGTTCCTGTGACTTCAAACACTGTGCCCCTAACTCCACTCTTGGCTGCTTCCCATGTAGGACACTCACTACTTGGACAGTTTTCAGCTGTGGTGGGTTTGACCCTGGGGGGAAAAATGTATATATCATTTCTTCATTTCTTATTTGTTTCAAGTTAACTGCAATTCACTCTTCCAAAATACATTCTGCAGTGTGTGCTATTTCAGAGGTGCCTAATTAAGCCTTTGTATGTCTTGATTTTCTTACACTTTGGTTACAGAGAGTTTCATAGTTTTCCTCAAAGGGCTAACTTTAACACTCTTAATAATTCTTTTTTTTTTTTTAAATTAAAACAATTTTTTTACTTCAATAGCTTTTGGAGTGCAAGCGGTTTTTGGTAACAGATGAGTTCTATAGTGGCAAATTCTGAGATTTTAGTGCACCCATTACCCAAGTAACACCCTTAAGAATTCTAACCACCATAACAAAAAAGTCCTATTCTGGATTCACATGGAGAAAAAAAAAAGGATAGAGGTGATACTAAAGATGCATTTAACTAAAATACTCAGTTTCTGGCATAGCTGATCCAGCTCATCCTTTCTCATCCAGAAAGATAGAAAGCCCAGGTGGTGGGGGTGGGGTGTCTTTACCAATGTCACTAAGTCAGACTCTGCCGTGGGAGGGTGAAGGAGGATGACAGGTTCCTGAGAGCTCTCACCACTCTCAGAGCATGCCTACAGGACACCTGATGGACCTATCCCAAGAACTGACGGAATTAAGAGGTTTGTTTCTGTTTGATTACAGTTCATGACAGATTGATAAGTGCAGAGGCATTCATACTTGGGGCTTTGCCCCCCTTCTCTTTAACACCACAGCTTATAAGACTACTCAGTCATCTGGTGTTTGTTAGATGGCTGTGTTGCATCATCCTTATGATTGCTGGGGAACATCTCCCAGCATTCGAGCGATTGGAGGAAAGACTATGGGGCACAAAATGGCCTCATCCGGTTTACATCTTCATTACTGCGCTTCTCACATACCTGCTTACATCTGGAAAAAATCTCCAGGTAAACCTCTTGGGTTCTTTCTCTAAAGAGTAACTGCAATTATTAGGGCTATACCCAAATTCAGCTTAGAATAGGTATGTGGCTGAACTTCAGCCAAAACCCTGTGCCTGTCTAAAAGAGATTTTCTTTTTTTACATCCAATTACATAGGAGGGGCCTTTTCCACACACATGGTCAGTGGGGTTCCTGATTCTTTATGCCCAAGTCTTCCATTTATGTCATTAGGGAAAAGGCAGGGAAACTTTAGGGAAGAAACAGAGATCTCTTCAAATCTCCTTAGTGTTTTTTCTTCACTACCAAATCCCAGAATTCTAATATGGATTGCAGATCATGCCGAAATTTTACAAATGCTAAATCTTTACCCCACTAGGTACTATCACAGACTTCACCTTACTAACAGCATGAAGACCAAACAAAGAACAACAGCAATACAAACTGCAAGCAAAACCAACTGCCATCTCTATTTCCAGCCTATCCCTCTGGTATATGAAGTTCATACATTCAGCATGATTTATTGAGCACATACTAGGGTGCCAGGTACCATACTTGGCACAGGAAACCCCAAACTGAATAAGACTCCCTGTGTGGTGCAATCAGCTGGAAAAACAGAAATGCAGCTAATTATGCATAATACTGGCATGTTGCATAGGGTTATGCAGAAGTGTAAATAAAATGTAATGAAAACTCAACTGGGAGAAGTATGAATTATCCTCCCCTAGAAAAGTGATGAAGCAGGGAGAGTGGCAGTCAAGGAAGGCTTCACTTAGAGATGAAAGTGCAGCTGGGTCTTGAAAAATATGTAGTCTTTCACATAGAAGAGAAGAAAACAAGGTGGTTCAGAGAAAGAGTTGGGGTGTGATCTGTAACTTTTTCAAACACATTTCTGGTTATTTTGAGAAGTAGTGGTTGTCTGAGATCATCTCAGAAGTTTTGTTTTTAATTTGCCTCACCCCCTCTCCTTTTTAAGGCATTCATATAGATATATAGATATATCCAGGCACATCTCATCTTACTGTGCTTCACTTTATTGTGCTCCACGGATCCTGCATTTTTTACAAATCGAAGGTTTATGGCAACCCTGCATTAAGCAACTTTTTGGTGCCATTTTTCCAGCAGCATGTGCTCACTTCATGTCTCTGTGTCGCTTTTTGGTGATTCTTGGTATATTTCAAACTTTTTAATGATTATTATTACATCAGTTATGGCAATATGTGATTTAGTAATCTTTGCTGTTACTGTCATAATTGTCTTAGGGCACCACCAACTGAGCCTATATAAATGGCAAACTTAATAAATGTTGTGTGTGTTCTGACTGCTCCAACAACCAGTCATTGTTTTGGTCTCTCTCCCTCTCCTTGGGCATCCCTATTTCTTGAGACAACATTGAAATTAGGCCAGTGAATACCCCTACAATGCCCTCTAGGTGTCCAAGTGAAAGGAAGAGTCACATGTCTCTCACTTTAAATCAAAAGCTAGAAATGGTTAAGTTTACTGAGGAAGGCAGGCCAAAAGCCAACATTGGCTTAAAGCTAGGTCTCTTGTACCAAACAGTTAACCAAGGTATGAACACAAAGAAAAAGCTCCTGTAGGAAATTAAAAATGCTACTCCTGGGAAGGCATGGATGATAAGAAAGCAAAACAGCTTTATTGATGATATGGAGAAAGTTTGAGTCGTCTGGATAGAAGATCAAACAAGCCACAACATTCCCTTAAGCCAAAGCCTAATCCAGAGCAAGGCTCTGACTCTCTTCAGCTATATTAAGGCTGAGAGAAGTGAAGACGTGCAGAAGAAAAGTTTGAAGCTAGCAGAGGATAGTTCATGAGGTTTGAAGAAAAAAGTCATCATTACAATGTAAAAGTGCAGGTAAAGCTGCAAGTGCTGACAGAGAAGCTGCAACTTACCCAGAATATCCAGCCCAGGGAACTGATGAACGTGGCTACACCAAAAAAGACTTTCAATGTAAACAAAACAGCCTTCTATTGGAAGATGATGCTATCTGGGACTTTCCTCACTAGAGAGGAGAAGCGAATACCTGGTTTCAAAGTTTCGAAGGACAGGCTGACTTTCTTGTGAAGGTCTACTGTAGCTGGTGGCTTTAAATTGAAGCCAATGCTCATTTATCATTCTGAAAATTCTAGGACCCTGAAGAATTATGCTGAATCTACTCTGCTTGTTTTCCATAAATGAAACAAAGCCTGGGTAACAGCATATCTCTTTACAGCATGGTTTACAGAGTATTTTAAACTTACAGTTGAGATCTACTACTCAGAAAAATGATTCCTTTCAAAATAGTTCTGCTCACTGAAAATGTACCTGGTTACCCAAGAGCTCTGATGGAGATGTACAAGAAGGTGAATGTTGTTTCCATGCCTGCTAATACAATCTCCACTCTGAAGCCTGTGGATCAAATAGCAATTTTTAAAGTCCTTTTATTTAAAAAATAGATTTTGTAGGGCTGTAACTGATGTAGATGATGATTCCTCTGGTGGATCTGGGCAAAGTAAATTGAAAACCTTCTAGAAAGGATTCATCATTTGAAATGCCATTAAGAATATTCATGACTCATGAGAGAAGGTTAAAATGTCAACATTAACAAGAATTTGAAAGAAGTTGATTTCCTCCTTCATGGATGATTTTAGGGATTCAAGACTTCAGTGGAAGAAGTAATTGCAGATTATTGTGGTGGTGGAAATAGCAAGAGAACTAGAATTAGAAGTGAAGTCAGAAGATGTGACTGAATTGCTACAATCTCATGATAAACTTGAACAGATGAGGAGTTGCTTCTTACAAATGAGAAAAGAAAGTGATTTTTTTTTCTTTTTTGAGACAGGCTCTTGCTATGTTGCCCAGGTTGGTCTCAAACTTCTGGGCTCAAGTTACTCTCCTGCCTTGCCTCCCAAAGGGCTGGGATTACAGGCATGAGGCACTGCATCCAGCGCCAAAAGTGGTTTCTTGAGATGGCATCTACTGGGGATGAGGCTGTAAACATTGTTGAAATTACAGTATAGGATTTAGAATATTATGTAAACTTTTACAAGGAAGTACATAGGATGGGAAAAGAGAAAAAATTAAAAATACTAAAACACCACCACCAACAAAAGAATATTACATAAACTTAGTTGATAAAGCAGCAGTGGGATTTGAGAGTACTGACTCCAATTTTGTAAGAAGTCGTACTATGAGTAAAATGCTATCAAACAGCATCGCATGCTACAGAGAAATCTTTCATGAAAGGAGAGTCAATCAGTGCAGCAAACTTCACCACTGTCTTATTTTCGGATATTGCCATGGCTACTCCGACCTTTAGCTACGTCCACCCCACTCAGTCAGCAGCCATCAACTTTGAGGCGAGACGCTCCACCAGCAAAAAAATTATGACTCATTGAAGGCTCAGATGATGATTAGCATTTTTTAGCAATAAAGTCTTTTTAAGTAAGGTTTGTACACTTTTTAGACATAATGCTATCATAGGCTTACTAGACTACAGAATGGTATAAAAATAACTTTTTTATGTACCAAGAAACCAAAAAATTTGTATGACTGGCTTTACTGAAATATTTACTTTGTTGTCATGATGTGTAACAAAATACATAGAATATCTTCAAGGTATGCCTGTATGTATGTATGTGTGTGTATATATACATGTATGTGTGTGTATATATATATATGCATGTGTGTGTGTGTCTATGGACACGTACAAATATATACACACACACATACATACATACAGGCATACCTTGTATGTATATATACAGAGAGAGAGAGACAACCAAAGGAATAGGAAGAGGAGGAGCTTAGAGAGAGGCTTCAGTGTCATTTCTTCCATTTCTGCATCCCATATCTGAGAAGAAACCAGCCTCTGAAAGGTCCTTCATATCTGCTTCCACCTCTATTCTACTCCCTCTGCTCAGGGAGGGCTATCAAGAGCTTATCTGGACCTCTGCAACAGCTGTCAAACTGGCTTCCTGTCTCCAGGCTCTCTTCCCTCCTCTCAGCCTCCACAATGCAGCCAGTGATCTTTTGGAATTATAAATTTCAGCACCTGGCATCCACTGTAGTATGTGGTACAGACACACTGTAGCTGAATCTACAGAGGCCCATTGGAGTCTGGCTACGACCTGTCCATCCTGGTTGCTCTCTCACCATTTCTTCCTCACTGTAGACTTCTTACTACATGCCGAAGGTGCACATCCTTTTATATAATGTTTTCTGCCTGAAATGTCCTTTTGCATTTTTTGATTCATAGGCTTCAGAAATCCCTCAAATCCAGACTCCAATAGCATCTCTTTCGTGATGTATACTGCCAATTTCCTTTCCTCCTCTGGCATAAGTGTACGATCATGTGATGCACGAGGACATTTCAGTCAATAACGGACCTCAGATATGACTGTAGTCCCTTAAGATTGTAATGGAGCTAAAAAATTCCCATTGCCTACTGATGTTGTAGTAGCTATAGCACAGCACGTTACTTTTCTATGTTTAGGTATGTTGAGATACACAAATACCATTGTGTCACAAATGCCTACAGTATTCAGGACAGTAACATACTGTACAGGCTGGTAGCCTAGGAACAATGAGCTGTACCACATAGCCCAGGTGTGCAGTAGGCTGTACCATCTAGGTTTATGTGAGTGCACTCTGTCATGTTCGCACAACAACAAAACTGCCTGACACATTTCTCTGAATGTATCATCATTAAATGACGCATGACTGTATTTCCACTTTCACTCGTTCATGTCTTGATTCTAGAGTTCATCACTTCGAATAACTGTCTCCCTCACCAGATTTGGAGCTCCTCTTGAGGACAGACACTTTAAATAAATCAGTGCCTGGAAAAAAGGGTAGCTAGAATCCATTCTTAGCAAAATAGATGGTGAAATTCATTGTCACTCCTCTTCTCTCTCATTTTCTTTGCCTCATCCTATCCTTTCTTGTAACACCCTACCTAGATCTGTTCTCTGAGCAATACCCACAGAACTAGGAGCTTAATCTGTTAGAAAATAGCTACCACCTACCCCCAGCATTTATTAAAGGCTAGACCCATACTAATATTTATGATCTCATTTAATTTTCTGGGCAACATAGAAGTCACAGACTGGAGGTTTAATGCAAGCTTTCTTTACCTGAATCTTCTTAAAAACATATTTAAAAAAATAGATTTAAGGGGTACAAGGCTAATTTTGTTACTTGGATATATTTCATAGTGGTGAAGTCTGGGCTTTTAGTGTGAACATCACCCAAATAGTGTCCATTGCACCCCACAAGTAATTTCTGATCCCTCACCCCCCTCCCACCCTCCCACATGCCCTAGTCTCCAGTATCTATTACTCCATTGTCTATGTCCATGTGTACACATTGTTTAGCTCCCACTTATAAGTGAGAACATGTGGTATTTGACTTTCTTTAAGAACACCTTTTTGCCAATGTTTAAAAACCAGGAGATTTCACATAAAAATATCACTTTTTTGATTCTTTGGAGTAGAGGGAGAATCTGGCAGTTCTGGGTAGCTGCCAGGTAGTGCGAGTGGCAGCTGTACACTTGAGGTGAGGATGACATTTCCAGTCTGCCATAAGCCTCGCCATTTCTCATGGGCTCCCATTTGTCTTTATATTTGCATAGTTTCATTGTTTCTTAAAATATGCAAATATTTTGTACCCCTGCTTCTACCAAAATGGAAAAATAAAATATACAGTATGAAGGTCACAGGACTTTTTTTTTAAACCTACCTATCTCGTATAGACATTTGGTTTGTAACCCCTGTGTTAGGTAATGTTATTATCCCTATTTTGCTGATGAGGAAACTAAGGCACAGGGAAGCAAATAACTTCACCATGATTATGTATCTAGAAAGCATCCAGAAAAGACATTTGACTGTAAAGCCTATGCTTTTAAATAGAGGTCTCCAAATTTTTGATCCTACACCTCTATAAATAAAAAATGTTGGCATGTCCATGTAATATGTACATTTACTTCTAAATTATGTATGTTCACCACTATAGTAATATAGTATTTACATTCCAAAATGCATGCAAAAATAATTTTAATGTTATTAAATAGTTTTAATGTTATTTAATATGGCATAAAAATGTTTACCTTTACTAAACACCTTTTGCTTGGAAATGCATCCCTCTGTTTTTATTTGATATCGATGCTGTCTTCTTTTCAGATTATGGTAGTTACTGTCACTGGGGCAGGAAAAGCAGTTGCAGAGAGACCATCTTTTCTATGCCGGGTGAATGATCATATCCTTTCTATGTTTGGATCCACTTCCAACACTTTGCCCTTTGCCCCTTTCGATGTTGGGAAATATCTCCAAGAGTGACTTTTTTTTTCTTTTGCCAGTGTCACTTCTTCTGAGACATTTGTATCCTTTTCATCACCTCCACTTTCCTCATTTATGTCAATAAGTTTGCCTTCACTACATTCTCTGTCTGCAAACCTAGAGTATCTTAAAGGGTGGCAGTGTGGACATCCATGGTCCCTTGTTTCTTCTATAATGCCATTTATGTTTGATTCTATTTCACTTCCAGCATTATCACTTTTCATTTCTTGGCTACATTTTCCTATTTGTTTATACTTTATGAAGCTGCCCACAGTTAATCTATTGTGGGAATTGAAATATGAGCTATGTTCCTAGTAGACTAGTATTATTTAATGAAGATGTAACTAAAATTTGTGCATAATGGAATCATGCAAAGTGATGACTACCTATACTGATAAAGCTTATTTTTTCTTATTTTACGTAAAAATTATTATAATTATTTAAAAATTTTTCCCTACTTCCCAATATAATGTTACGTGAGTTTGTGTACTCCTGGACTCCTAATATGAACGACAAAGGTGATCATGATAACTCCAAGGTATAATTTACATTTTAATAGGGCCCCTAAATGCATAAGTACTGTGGGAATTTAGGAAAGGCCTGTTGGATAACATCCTTACCCCAACTACTGAGCCTTGGTTCCCATATCATTCTCTCTTCATAGGTAAACTATGAAACTATTTCTTTCATTGACTCTCTAGTTAAGCTTTTCTACATCTTCTGGTATTGTCTTAGTTGTTTGTGTTGCTTTAACAAAATACTTGAGACTGGGTAAGTTATAAAGAACAGAAATTTATTTCTTACAGTTCTAGAGGCTGGAAGTCCAAGATCAAGGCACCAGCAGGGTTCACTTCTGTTGAAGGCCCTATCATTGCTTCCAAGATGGTGCCTTGTTGCTGTGTCCTTTAGATGAGTTAAATGCTGTGTTCTTAAATAGCAGAAGAGCAGACAGGCAAAAAGAGGTCTACCTATTTCCCTCCAACCCTTTTATAAGGCACTAATCCTATCTATGAGGGTAGAACTCTTATGACCTGATAATCTCCCTAAGGCCCTAGCTCTTACCACTGTTGCCTTGGGGATTCAGTTTCAACATAACTTTTGGACAAATGCAAACATTCAAATCATAGCAGATAGCTTTCTAAAATAACTTCTAAAACACTTTTCTGCTTTCCAAAATATGTCAGAAAATACACTAGTTACATTTTATTCCAAGAAATATCCATCCTGAGTACACACACACACACACACACACACACACACACACTCTCTCTCTCTTCACAATTCTATGCTCCAGTTAGACTGGTTGCTTTCTAGGTCCTCTGCATAGCTGATGCCCTGGATCCTTGTTTTGCCATTGTCCTAAGCATTCTTTTCACATTTCTCCTGTGCTGGGTCCTTTGTTACCAGATGCCTTCATTTATGCCCTCTTTTCAGTACAGTACATCCTCTCTGCTTTCCCATGAAAAGGCACATGCAGGGTTAAAGTTTTGTAATTTGATATGTTTGAAAATAACTCTATCCTCTTCTCATACTTTGTTAATATTTCCACAGAGTATAGTGTTCCAAAGTGGAAATCACTTTTCTCTTCAAATTTTCAGGCATTGCTCTATGGACTTGTATTTTCCAGGGTTACTGTTGAGATACCCACTGGAGAGTCTGATCCTTTGTAAGAGTTTAGAAAAGATGATATGCCCAATGAAGGCTTTTTCCTATTGGTTTTGCAAAGCACTTGGTAGGTCTTTTCAATCTAGAGATATGTGTCCTTCCATTCTGAGAAATTTTCTCATGTTACGTTTTTGCCTTTATCCTTTGTTTTCTCTGTTCTTTATTGTTGTAACTTCTATTAGTCAGATGTTATATTTCAAGGGCTGATTTAATTTTTATATTTTTCTTGTATTTCCATCACATCATTCTTTTGTTTTTATTTTTAGGAAGTTTTCTTTCATTACTTTACAACCATTTTACTTATTTTTTTACACCTATCATTGATACACACACACACACACACACATATATAATGTATATATCTCTTTCATATATTCCTCCCTCATTTCCAACAGCTCTTGTTCCCTCATTGCTCCATTTTTATACCCTTTTCTTATTAAGAAAATGATATTTTTGGTTGGACACAGTGGCTCACACCTGTAATCCCAGTATTTTGGGAGGCTGAGGCAGGTGGGTTGAGACTGGGAGTTCAAGACCCGCCTGGCCAAGATAGTGAACCCCTGTCTCTACTAGAAAATACAAAAATTAGCCAGGTGTAGTGGCACATGCCTGTAGTCCCAACTACTCAGGAGACTGAGGCAGGAAAATTGCTTGAAAAAAAAGGAAAAGGAAGAAGAAGAAAAGAAAGAAAAAGAGAATGAAAATGAATATTTTCTCATTTTTCTAAGAATATTAATGACAATCTAAAATGTTTTATTTCTCCACTCTGCATTGTGTTTCTCTGAGTTCCAACCCACTCCCCACCTCTCCCACCCCAGATCCCAATCTCTATGTCCTAAATGTTTCCAATAAATGTGTATGTGCAGGCATGAACATATCATGCACACATGCATAAATGCATGCACACATTTCTTCTTGCTTTCTCTTCCAAATGTTAGTTTTGCTATACATTTCTGGTGCACACAACACTCTGCTTGGCACTTAGTATGTATTAATTCATTTAATCCTGAATACTATCCTCCAAGGCAGTCATAAATTTCTCTATTTTATAAAATCTGAGGTCCAGAAATGTGAGATAACTTGCCCCAAATCACAGAGCTAACAAGGTCTTATCAACTATACAGCCCCTTGCTTTTCCCTCACTAAAACTTTCTTCTTCTTAAGAAGACAGCAACTCAAAAGCTAGTAATGTTAAGACAGAAATTATATAGTTAGTTCACTGGTCTCCATTCACAGATGAGAAAACAGGAAAAAGTGACTGACCCAAGGTCCCACGCTGGGTGGTCATAATTTCATGTATTAACTATTCACTGTAAGAATTATGTAGGGAAAAATATGCAGGTTAAAAATGAATAAAAGAATAGACATAGCATATACAATTTTACAATCTAACCTAAATTTCCTTTGTTTGGCCTTGAAGTTGAACCACAAGTGGTACCTTCCTTAAACCCGGGCAAGATGGTCCTGCTCTGGGCTTTGGAAGCCCCAGCATATCACAAATAATTGTGCATTTTTGTCTCTTGGAATCTGATGCTGAGTGTTTGACAATACGACTGTCACCCCAAATGAATTCTCTTCTCATGACTTGTTCAGGACCCAGGATATATATTCTCCATATTTTTTGCCCTTTGTTGTTAACAATGACTGATGGTTCAAATGCTGTGAGGGTCTGTGCTTCCTTCTACTTCTGAGACTGAAGATGACGCTGCATCTGAGTGAAGAAATGATTGAGGCAGCAGCACCCAGGTTAGGGAGAACACAATTTTCACTAACTTGTCAACTCTTTCTTTCTTGGCATGCATGTAATAGATTATGCATTTATAATCTATTGATTATGACTAACAAAAAGTCATTTTCATAGCCCTGAGGGTCCATTTACTTGCCTCATTTTGTGTCCTAAAAGGGGGTTCAGGAAATGCTTAAAAGTATTTGTGTATTCACAACAGTTGCACATGGTGGCTGAGGAATATTTTATGCCATTAAAAAATGCATATTTCTGTCAAATTTGTATATATTATGTCTTGACTTGAAATGCACAAAGCAAAACAGTAATTCTTTACATTGGCAATTAATTGGCACTATATTAGCTAAAATTGGTTATAGCTAATACAACTAATAAATTTAGTTTTACTTTTAGAAAAGTGTTGAATAAGGTTTAATTAAGATTTTCAAAAAGTTACTCAACATCATTCACCATCAGAGAATTGCCAATCAAAACTACAATGAGAGATCACCTCGCACCTCTCAGCATGGCCATTATCAAACAAGACAAAACAACAGATAACAGTGTTGCTGAGGATGTGGAGAAACTGGAATCCTTGTGCACTGTTGGTGGAATGTAAAACGATGTCGCCCCTATGGAAAACACTATGGGGATTTCTGAAATAAACATAGAACTACCATATGATCCAGCAATCTCAATTCTGGGTTTATATATAAATAAATTGAAATAACAATCTGCACTCCCATGTTTATCGCAGCATTATTCAGAGTAGCGAAGACATAGAAGCAACCTAAATATCTATCAGTGAATAAATGGATAAAGAAAGTGTGGTATATACATACAATAGAATATTATTCAAAGGGAAATCCTGCCATGTGCAACAACGTGAATGAACCTGGAGAGCATTATGCTAAGTGTAAAACAAGCGAATCACAAAAGGACAAATAGTGCATGATCCCACTTACGTGCGGTCTCTAAAACAATCAAGTTCATAGAAGCAGACAGAAGAATGGTGATTGCCAAGGATAGGGAGTGAAGGTGGGGAATAGGGAGTTGTTTAATGGGTGTAAAGTTTCAGTTATACAAGATAAATGAGTTCTAGAGATCTGCTGTACAGCACAGTGCCCATAGTTAACAATACTGTACTGTGTACTTAAACTATGCTAAGAATGTAGACCTCACATGAAGTGTTCTAACCACAAAAACAAAAAACAAGCAAAATAGAAAATGAATAAAAGGGCACAAGGAAACTTCGAAAGGTGATGCCTTGATTCTGGTGATGATTTCCTGGGCATGTGCTATATGTCTGAGCTCATCCAATTGTATATATTACATATGTGCAGTTTTTTGCATATCATTTATACCTCAATAAAGTTTTGTTTTTTGTTTAATTTTTAGTTTTTTTAGAGATGGAATCTCACTATGTTGCCCAGGATGGAGTGCAGTGGCTCTACACAGGTGCAACCACAATGTACTGAAGCCCTCAACTCCTGTGTTTATGTGATCCTCCTGACTCAGTCCCCCAAGTAGCTAGGATTACAGGTGTGTGCCATGGCATCTGGCTTAAGAAAAATTGCTTTTAAAAAGATTTTTGGCCAGGCTACAGTGGCTCACGCCTGTAATCCCAGCACTTTGGGAGGCCGAGGAGGGCGGATCACAAGTTCAGGAGATGGAGACCATCCTGGCTAACACGGTGAAACTCCATCTCTACTAAAAATACAAGGAATTAGCTAAGCATGGTGTCATGTGCCTGTAGTCTCAGCTACTTGGGAGGCTGAGGCAGGAGAATCACTTGAACCTGGGAGGCGGAGGTTGCAGTCAGCTGAGATTGTGCCACTGTGCTCCAGCTTGGGTGACAGAGCAAGACTCCATCTGAAAAGAAAAAAAAAGATTTTCAAAAAGTTGATAAAAACCCAGCTTTTCTTAAATAAGTATGATTTAAAACTTTATTATCAATTATAATTTATATTTTGCTTTTTAAATGTAAGAGATAATGTTGATTGTTATTGGTGACAACTTTTGAATTTATAAATTAAAAGTACTTTGAATTATATTTAACATTTACTTTAATATACCTTTTGATGAAAAAATGTCCAAATTTTATATATGTTGAACATGGTTTTACTTATATTTTAACTCTTCATACAATTACTATCAATTGAACATAGATTTTACTTAAAGGTAAAGACCATCAATTTTATGAAATTCATGCATAATAAATTATGAATTATGTATGTTTTCATTTTATTATGCACCTTAATATCATTGACCATCAATAGAATACCCATACCTGACCAATAACAAAAAAATTTACTCTTTTGCTATTGTACTGACTTTTCATCATCTAAAAACCATATATTTACCCATATTTTAACATTTTGTTCTTATGAAGCAATATTTGTTAAACATTATGGAAATAAATTTGTGAAACAGAAAAAATATTTTATGTAAGAGTCTGTGAGCTTAATTTAAAACTTTAAAATATTTATATACAAAGTATAAGTGCCTCTATTTGTAATCTTGCTTCAGGGCCTGCAAAAAGGTTACTGGCAGATCTGACCACAGCTGTCTTTCACTTAGGGTCCATGCAACCAATGAAGAGCTTTGGTCTTACCAGATGTCTTGTCTTTTGCCACTGTGACATTGATTGGCTGTCTGGCAGGTATCAAATCAATGTTCCTTCAATTCTCCTTGAATTGTAAATTAGTACTCATATTTTTCTCTCTAAATCAGCGGTCTTTCTTTTTAAGAGGCTGTTTTAGTGGCAACAGGAAAAACTTCACAATGCTGTCATCACATCTTTCCCCTTAAAATCAGTGATATGAAGAAAATGGATTAAAATAAACTGCTTTGTGTGGGTACATACCCAAAGGAATTGAAATTAATATGTTGAAGAAATATCTACACTTCCATGTTCATTTCAACATTATTCAAAATAGCCAAGATATGGACGCAAACAAGTGTTCATTAATGGATGAATAAATGCAGAAAATGTGGAATATATGTACACAATGGAATACTATACAGCCTTTAAATAGAAGGAAATCCTGCCATTTACAACATGGATGAAACTGGAGGACATTATGCTAAGTGAATTAATCTATGCACAGAAAAACAAATACTGTATTTCACTTATATGTAGAATCTAAAAAAGTTGATCTCATGGAGACAGACTGTAGAATGGTGGTTCACAGAGGCTCTGGGTTGGGGAGGTATGAGAAAAGGGGAGATGCTGGTCAGAGGGTACAAAGTTTCAGTTAGACAGGAAGAATAAGTTTTAGAGAGGTCTACTGCACAGCATGATGATCATGTTTATCATAATTATATATTTCAAAATTGGTAATAGAATAGATGTTAAATGTTCTCACCACAAGAAAATGATAAGGTGTCATGGTGATTGATATGTTAATTAGTTTTGATTTAGTCTTTTTATAATTTATACATACATCAAAACATCACATTATGCCTTATAATTACATATAATTATAATTTGTCAATTTAATTAATTAATTTTTAAAAGGTGCTTTGTGGATTTATTAGTCTGTTGGAATCCTTGTTTTTGCCTTCCTCCTCACCCCTCTTCTTCCTTTGTCCCCTCCCATTTCTCTTTTTCTTCTTGTTCTCTGTTTCTTCTTCCTCCTGCCTTTTAGTGAGGAAAGGCTCTCCTGGTAGCTGTGTTATTTCTCAACTCTCTCTTTCCTCTTCATCAATGCCTACTTTTCTAAAAGCTGAAGTGTCCAAATTTTTTTTGAATCTGACTTTCTGCCAAAATTATTTGAATAGTCCAACCACCTTTATGCTCTAACATTCTACAACTCATTGGCGCAAGAGAGAATTGGACGACGTTAAGTATAATGGTTTCCTTACAATCATCGAAGAATGTTATTCCCGTTGACAATATTTTAAGTCCAGTCCTGATGGCAGTTCTCACCTTCACATAAATATTACAGGGATACACTAGCTTAATATCTGGGTGATGAAATAATCTGTACAAGAAACCCCCATGACACAAGTTTACTTATGTAACAAACCTGCACTTGTACCCCTGAACTTAAAATAAAAGTTAAATAAATATCATAAGGATAAGTAAAGAATCTGAAGTACTATTATTTCCATTTGGCCATTTCTCCTGGATTTCTAGATAAGAGTCTTATCTCAGAATTTTGCTCTTCATTAATGTCCTTTCTACTTGGCTCGTTCAGCCAATGGAGAGGAAGGGATTTCCCACAGGGTGCTAAGACAAGTGGTCCTTCATTTGTTGCTGTCTTACCGACCCCACATTCAGCAAATTACTCTCTGTTGGGGGAGATGGTTGCCAAGATAGGCCGTCTAGACTATAATTAAAAGTAAGATATTTTTTCACTCCATAAATTTAACAGTTTGTTTCTTGAAACCATCCTGTTTCTCCTTAATTTGGTTCTGGGAAAACAACCGCGAGTGACATGTGGTTCACTGTGGTTTCCTCCAACATTATAGCTGTGCTCATTTGGTGTGTTATGGTTCGTAACGGTTCCAGACCCAGAAATTGAATGATGGTGGTGGTATCAGAAAGGTTTAATGACTGGAACCCCATGGAAGTAAATTAATAAAATTTATTTGACAAGAAGTGAAATGTCTTGGAAGTTGCCAGGGCTAAACTACCAAAGTTTCATCTTATCCTTATTTAGAATTTAATGGAACAATTTAGGATTTCAAAAGCACCGAGTGCTTTCTCGACTACTTAACTCTGCCCTGAGTTAGCAGTAATGTAAAATGCATTCTGCAATGAAGAATTTCAAGTGTCCATAAGCAAATGCAGAGCTGCAAAACCCTTTCAGAGTGTTGATTTATATTTGTGTAGCCCTTGCCACAGACATAGAGTTAGCGATGTATCTGTGGTATTCGTCTCTCCCTTTAGATTGCAAACCCCTTTTGTTCATGGCTGTATCATGAAGCCAGAGTCCTTAGAAGGTAATTAGGGAACAAGAGATCTGGGGCTTACTCATGGCATAGTCTTCCTCCCAGTTCTGCCTACATGATTGCTTAGTAATCTTAGGCTACAACTTCTTTTTCCCTTGGAAAATGATCACATTTTGTTGTCTTAGGAGGCATGGCAAAGCTCCTGTCACATGCTAATGTAACAGAACCTAAAGGTCACTGGACTCTGAGCCTGTGTGTCATATAAAGAGCCCTAAGAGAAAGGGCAACTCCTGATCATGCCAGGCACATCTTGTCACTTTTGCCTTTGAAGGGAGGGAGCAAGCCTGGTGTTGCCCACTCTCCTCCTTTGGAATAATGAAAATGGTAATGATGATAACCACGGTGAAAGCTAATGGCGCTTTTATATTATATGCCAGACACTGGGATAAATGTGTCATATAAAGTATCTTACTTTTTCCTCCCAACTACACCATGAGCCCTATAATTCTTATCTGCCACTTAAAGATGAAGAAACAGAGGTAGAGAGAGACTAGTGGCTTAGTTAAGATCTCCTAGCTAAGGAGTGGTGAAAGACAGAATAACACAGTCAGTCTGCCTCCAGGACCCATATTCTTAGTCTTTTCTCTCTTCTGGGGCAAATCTATTAGATCATCTGTTATAGAGTAATAGAGGAGATCAAGAAATACTCCAAGGCAGATTTTGTTAACCTTGAGGTCCTTAATCATTCTTTCAAACCTTCCAGTTGGCATGGCTCTCTGCTTATAAAAAGATGTTTCATTTATTGAAACGTGACTTCAGAAGTCTTATGAGTGCAGTCAGCACACAGTGGGTAACAAGGAGTTAAAGTGCTTACAGTCCTTCCTGTTGAGTCCAGCCAGCAGCAGTTTATCACAAATCCAAGCCTTTGATCCTGACAGCTTTCCTTTCACTCAGTGGGAGCAGGGAGTGTTTGACACGGGAAGCAGGGAAGACTACAGAGAAAAGGTTCTTGTTTGTTTCCTGGGTGGATCGCCTCCTTCTTGGAACATCGCCAGGAAGCAAGTCTTTTCCCACCCTAAAACGTCAAGGAAATAAATCCCTCTACCATGCAACAGACCTGGAAGAGGCCCCAGGGCAGCCAAAAGTCCGGAGATGTGGGTGTCAGGGAGGCTGGCGTGTGCCCTGGACATGCAACCCAGCCCTGGGCTAGAGCTGGAGACCGAGGTGTCAACATGATGTATGGAAGAGATGGCTGATGTCAGCGAGCTCTCTGACCTCAGGGGGCAGAGCCAGGGTAGGCACCCATAGAGAAATCCGTGCCCTGAGATTGGCCATCTGGAGAAAGAGCCCTAAGAGAAAGGGCAATTTTGCGAGTATTTGAGGAGGGCAACCTGAGAGGAAAGCTCGAGGGAGGCTGAGCCCAGGTGTCCAGAGTCCCAACAAGGCTCTCCTGGGCAGGCCCCGAGGGAGGAATGGAAGTGTAATGAACACAAGCCGATGAGAAACAGCCCCAGAATTGGGAGCAAAAGGGGAATGGAGGCGGGGCAGGCAGAATGAATGAGGTCTCCACTGTGGACACATGTGGTTTCTTGCAGCCCAAGATGCGTTAGCTGTCACTCTGGTAACTGTGTTCCTTTGTCTGTGGAATTTAACCCATGCCATGTGAATGAGGTGATCCACCTCCCCAGCTCTGGTCAGTGCCCGGGGAGTCAGTGCCTGAGATCCTGTTTGTCACAGTGATTGGTGCAAGGAGGGCTGAGGATGCACCAGGGCCAGTGAGGAGCAAGGAGATTTTGGCTGGGGCTTGAGACAGGCGTTCATCTCCTTGGACCTGAAGTTGGGAAGAGGTAAATGCTGAGGATGTTGTGTCTTTTGGGACTGTAATGGGAGAAGGACTCTATTAGGTCTGATGATTGTTTTACATATTTACCTTCCTCCCCCCACCCACTTCCTCTTAACTGCCTGATGTTGGGCTTGGCCACGTGACTTGCTATCTGAGTAGTTCTTAAATTTGGGCTCATCCATATAACTTGCCTTGGCCAATGAGATGGCAGCAAACATAATGGAGCAGAGGCGTGAAATGTGCTGGTGCTGTTGGGCTTGCTCTTTGTGCTTCTATGGTGTCTATGAGAAGAGTCTCTCAGCGTAGCTCCTGCCCTCTCAGCCAGACCTGAAGATGAATTCCCAGCCCGGCATGGTGGCTCCTGTCTATAATCCCGGCACTTTGGGAGGCGGAGGCAGGAGGATCACCTGAGGTTGGGAGTTCAAGACCAGCCTGACCAACGTGGAGAAACCCTGTCTCTACTAAAAATACAAAATTAGCCATGTTTGGTGGCACATGCCTGTAATCCCAGCTACTTGGGAGGCTGAGGCAGAAGAATTGCTTGAACTCGGGAGGTGGAGGTTGCAGTGAGCTGAGATCATGCCATTGCACTCCAGCCTGGGCAACAAGAGGAGAATTCTGTTGTCTCGAAAAAAAAGGAAAAGATACATTCCCAACCTACATTGCAGAGCCAAGCTTAGCAAGAGCCTCATGTGAAGCAGAGCTACCACCCAGGGTCTCACTAGCCCTCCCATGGGGTCTAGTAAGCCCAGTTGACATCAGCTGGCCGGGCTGATGTATGGGAAAGAAATGTTCATTGTTGAATGCCTCTGACGCTTTGTGGTTGCTGGTTAGGCAACATCGTTGTGACAATAGCTAACTGATACAGGCTCTTTCAGAATTAAGCCAACAGGGCAGTGAGAGACTAAGAAATATATAGAGAGAAATAAGTCACAGTGACATCATTTGAACCCCTGATCAACTGCTGTTAAAGCCAGACTACTTCTTGGACTTTCCCAGTCTGTGAGCCCTTCTGTTAAGCCATCTCAGGTCAGATTTTTGTCATTGGAAACAGTCTCCGATTGGACCGGATATTGGCTAAATGTGAAAGGGATTTATATGCCCCTGCAACTCCTGCAATGCAAATACACACAAAATATACATGTATGTATGGATAGAGATATCTGTTTAAATGAAGAAGGAGTAACAGACAGCAAATTGGAAACCAAACAACAGGAGGAGGAAGGGACTTATGCTTAGTTCCCTAGAACAGGGATTCTGAGATGGAAGAATGCATGCAGTTGCAGGACCAATATCTGTGAGCAGGTGAAAGATGCAGAGTGGGGCAAAGGGAGAAGGTGAATTGCAATGTATTTTGTACCAGAGGCCTCAGTGGATCCCATAGGGAATACTGGAACTGAGCTGGCCCCTCAGACTTGTCCCCATAAAGGTAAGGAAGCCAGACCTTTGTACCTACCCCATTGGCCAGGCATTGGATATGAGCTGGCCCCAGTGAGACACTGCAGCCTCGGTCAAGGCAGCTTCCTTCAACGGAGGGCAATTCTTAGAAATGCAGCAGTGAAATGTTGCAACCAACACTCCTGAAAGCTGAGGGACTAAAAGCCTTGGTCCTGAAGGGGCTGGTGATCTGGCTTGGGCACCCTAGCATTCACCACAAGGGCCATAACCTGATGCAGGGTTAGGAGGGGTTCTGGTTCAGATTATCTATCAGATGAGAGCAGGATATTAGCCCACGAGTCATTTGACCTACTTTTACTTTGCATTATCAGCAAGGGATGAATAATCAGTCAGTCAAAAAGTACTTACTTTATACCCAGAGGGTTAAAACAGCCCCACATTTATATAATCAGAGAGAGATAAGAATGGCAATAGCCATTCCTTCCCAAAAGGGTCAAAGGAAATTTGTCATGGAAAGTCCTTTCATAATCAGACAGTTTTTTACTTTTCACAAAGGTGATGGTGGCTTAGAAGGATGGGCTGGTTCTGCACTGTACAGGTTGGTTTGGTGATGGCACAGATGAACAAACCCTTTTCCATGCTGCCAGGTAGTTCACAGGCCCAGAAGTAAGGGCATTGGTTTGCTTGCTAAGGGAATTGCATGCACAAAACTCAAGGAGCTCCCTTGCTGCCAGAGCTGGTTGGCACTCACCATGTTCGGAAATGGGGGGCCAATCTCCTCCCTTAAGTGTCTTTTCTCTCCCTTGGGATGTTTCTGTTTACTGTACTCCATCTTTCCCTATAGTCCACAAAGCCTCCTGGGTGCCAGCCAGAGGGTGGGGAGGAGCCCCTTTACCTACAGCTCTTCTTGCTGAGAAATTCTGCTTCTTGACTTTTCAGCGCGCTTCTGTGGAAATGTGTTACTTACAAAGCCTACAACATTTGGGGTTGAAGGGGTGGAAACAGGGAAAGTAATAATATTGGTGACACATCGTAAATCCACAGAGACAGGGATGCTGAAAGTGGCAGAATTAAGGACTTTGGAAAGCACGCGAGGTCAGCTGTGAAGAGGGCACTATTGTGAAACACTCAAGGACTGTTTTCTTAATCCTGGTGTGCAATATGGTACAGAGAGCATTCAGGAGTTACACCATTAGAGCCCTGATTTCGCATGAGTTTAGTATTTCATGCTAATCGTTTTGACATTTCCAGACAGCGGCTAATATTGGTCCCCATTCTACAACAGCCTATTTCCCTCTTCTCCACATGAAAGGAGAAGCTGTTGAGTGTTCCATCCCTGTTGGCTCTGGAGTTTTACCAACTGTTTGTTTTAAGTGAAGTATGATTCCTGGGTATGGAGGAGAACTACAATCTTTCTTTCTAGCTGGTCCTTTTTTTGAGACTAGGTCTGGGGAGTTAGGAGTTGGAGAGAGCCAAATTATATTGTGAAGGGAAAAAGTATTTTAAGACTCAGATTAAAGAAAATTGATTACCTTATAGAGGCAGGGTTTGAAGTGCTCTTCTCTTCATCAGAGCATGCAATGATATCTATAAGAGTTTTAGTACTCACAATTTTGATATTCTTGTATTATTTTGTTGTTATGGATTTTATCCAGAACAATAAGTCACACTCCTTATGCATCATGCCCCACTAAAAACTCTAAAAATAGAGTTCCATCATGAGAAGAAAGAGGTCCAGTTTTCCCAAGAAGTACACTTATTTACAGATATTTTGACATTTTGCTGTGATATCGGTTATTTTGGAAAGGTTGCAAAAGCATAAAAATCTGTGGTCAAAATGAGCTTTAGTCTGAACTACTGAGAGTTGTCATGAAAGCCCTGTGTTTCATGAGATTTTGCATTTGATAAAATTCAACATCTTTCCTAGTAAGAAATCTTAGCAAGCTTGGGATTAGAAAAACCTCTCTCTCTCTCTCTCAAATTCCATAAAGACTAGCTACAATAAAACTACAATAAAAACTATGTGTACTGGTGAAATACTAAAGCAGACCCCTAAAGTGAAAATAAGTCAATGATATCAGATACCACTGCTGTCATGCAGCATTATGGTGAAGGTCCTAGCCATTACAACAGAAGAAATAGAAATGCATGCTTATTGGAAACAGTACACTATCTATCTGGAAAACACAAGAAGTGTAAGTGAAAAAACCTTTAGAGCAGGCAGAATAGTGAAAAAGCCGTTAGAGCAGGCAGAATAGTGAAAAAACCTTTAGAGCAGGCAGAATAGTTCATCAAGGCAGTCAGACATGTGCTATCTATGGTATATATAGTGACGCTCAACTAGAAAATAAAGGAAAGGAAGGCCCTCTTCACGGAAGCAATAAAAACTCTAAAGTACGTAACAACAAATCAAGCAATAAATATATAAGGCTTATATGAAGAAAATTACAACACTTTACTAAAGAACATGCTAGAAATCCTGAATAATCAGAGGCATATCATGTTCTTTGATGGGAAGACTCAACATGAAAAGGTATCAATTCTCCCCAAATTAACCTGTTAATTCAGTGAAATTCCAATCTAAATAATAAGCAGTTCTGATGGCAGAAGGAAAGGGGTTTTGGCTTATCAAGGAAGAACCTGAGTCCGCAGACCTTTTGCAGGTAGTGTTAGAGCCTGGCCCCAGTTCCACTCACTGGAGTTGACAATGCATGTCTGAGGCACTCAGTGCAGCAGAGCTGCTGGCCCGCCAGGGATGACGGACGCGAGGCCGGAAAATGCTGCCCACAGTGCAGGAACCGAAATCTCCTCTGTTGATTAAACTGAATTCTCTGGGACAGTTAGGATCAGACCTACTGTCAGTTCTTGTATGTATCACAAGAGGGGAAAGAATCCCAGGGAGAGGAAAAGAAAAGTTGCTCTCTTGCTAGCAAGACAGTACATTTTCTTTGAAAAATTACAAAATGTAGGACCTTATTTCATTCCCAAAGCTGATGAAGTAGACAAAGTCAATTGTGTAGTCACAAGCATAAGGGTGATTAAGGAATTTACTAAGGTTCTTCTTCCCTCCAGAAATCATCCCCTCTGTGAAGAGACCACGTATGACTCTGTACCTGTTCCCTGTCCTTAATTAGATCCATGAGATCTTTGACAATGTGTACTTCGAGTCCTTCTTTTGGAAACATCGATAGATGCTAAATAAATTTTAAACTGTAAAATGTTCAAAAGCAGAAAGTCAAAAGGATAGTCCAAGAGTATCAACGGAATCAGTTATTATATTTAGTCATCCACTTACAATTGTTTCTGAAAAGTCCAGGAGAGCAGAATAGATGCCAGGAAATTGGAAAAATGCAGCGATGGTGCAAATCTTCAAAAGATGTGAGTTGAGCAGTCCTTTCAAATTACTCTCCCTCACTGTCAGTTTGGAAGATTTGGGAATAATTGTATAAAGCTGAAATATAAAAAGAGAGGCACACACAAAAAAGTTTAACAAAGCAGTTGGAACTTGAATATGTGTCTACAATAAAGGGATAAAGAGTGGTTCGCAGATGATCGCTGTGCTCTGCTCAAGCATATTGCCTGCCAGGACCCCACGCAACTTCATTTATCAAATTCCTTAAGCTTGAAAGTGCAGTTGTGATGACTTCACTTTAGCCTAGTTTTGAACACAGTGGAAAAGATCAAGGGGTTGGGGTGTGGGGAGCTGGGCTATAGCTATCTCCAGAAGCAGCAATGCCGGATCATTTGGTGAGGCTTTATATCATTTTGAGTGATCAGGAGGGAGAAGTGCCAGAACACTCTGCAGTCTAGAAAAAGTTTCTGTAGATTTGGGGTTTGGGAGGCACCAAAAACCCCAACAAAGATCTAAGAAGTGAGGCCGACAGGAAGTAAGGAAATGAAACCCGTGCCAACAAAAAATTCAAACTAAGTCATCAGGGAAAACAGTTCTTTACAGGGTTGAGAGTAATCTGGAAAACCACAGTGACATATGTGATGTCATGAAGATGGTGACAGCAAATTAGATATGTAATCTGTATGTCTCTTCCTCGAGCTGCTTGTCTAATGTAAGCCTTGAAGTTCTGTCACCCGGGAGCAACGGGGGGTCATGTTGTTTTGGTCTCACAAAGGGATGGCTCTTCCTCTTTCCTATCCCTGCTGTTCTCTCCTGGCAGCCAGATGCATACTCAGGTTCATTTAGGCTCGGATTTTAGCCCTCTCCTTCTGGTGAGAAATCTTAGAAGATATGACATTCCCTTGTTCCACATAGTAGTTTCTGGAATCTGATGGGGATGTTCGCAAGTATCCAGGGACTTTTCTCCCTCCTTTCCTCCTCCTGACCACCAGAAGAGAGAGCCGAAAAAGCAGAATGATTTTTTTCAATAATCTTCTTTTAGAAATCACATTCATGGCTGGGTTTGCCATTCGTTTTTACACCAAGACTTTATGAAGTGGAAATGGCTGAACTCATCTGGCAGGGCTCTCAAGTGCAGACGGCCAGTTCCCAAATCCCCAAGGTGTGAGGGCTGGGTTCTTTTCAATAAACATTCCTGCACTTGGCCTTCTACTCCAGCCCGCTGTCCCTGCCCTCCCAGCGCCTGGAGCTTTCCACCTTGGCTCCGGCTCCTCTGAGCCTGGGCTCAGCCTTCCAATTCCAGGTTGACCTTGGCTGGGCGCCTCATATGCTCATTCTTTTTGTAAAAGTAGAAAATCTCAGGCACAGATTTCTGCACTTGGCCTCTCTGCAGAACTTTTTAGTACTCAAGGCACATGCAGTCCCCAGCTGACACTGAGTGAAGGCAAGAGCACTTGCTTCGCAGAAGTCTGTGTTTACTGAATCTGATTTGGCCTTTAGCAACCCTGCTGCTGAGTACACGCTGAGAAAAGCTAGAGCTGGGCCAGGTCTCAGGTCTACCCCGGGCTTGTTTAGTACCTGTGGGCATGGAGGATTCTCTCTGACCTTCTCAGTACACACCTCACCTCCCACCCTGGTGGGCAAAACCTTCACCGGGTATTCTCCACCGTCATTGTGCTCTTAGGCACTCTGTCTAGGATGGTTGTGAAGATTCAGTGAGATCGCTGTTGAGCTCAGTGGCTATTCAAAAATTATTAATTGATCATTAATTGATTTAGCTAAATCAGATAACATTGATAAGAAAATATAGTGTTGAGAGCAAATTAGAGAAACAGTCAAGCTGGGAATATTTAGATCTCTGGTTTCTGCCTTAGATTTTACCCTATGGCAAAATCCTCCCATAATCCAGGGGTAGCAGGTCTTGCATTATTGACAGAGAGAAGTGGGTGGGAGCTTAGAAAAAACTCCAGTCATTGTCATCGGACATACCAGTGATTAAAGAGAGCTCTGCAAATTTCTAGCTGTGCGACCCTAAAATCTTTGAGCCTTGGTTTCCTCTTGGTAAAATAAGAACCACCATTCCCACCATATGAAGGAGTTATTATTAAAAGAGATAGAGTCGATTGTCTTTGTCCTGACTCCTGCTACCAGCACTCTCCTTGGTCCTGACAAAGATTTCCCCAAATCCTGGCTTTTCATGACTTCCCAGAAAAACTTGGTGAATGATGTGCTGTATACATCCGTTCTCTGTCTCCAGGCTAACCTACTTGGTCTCCAGTTTTTCTTCCCAATCTAATCAGTCATTTGCTCATGTTCCATGTGACATGTTGTATATTTATAATTAAATGTTCTAGACTAATTTCATGAGGAATCTGGAATCTTCTTTCAGATCTTTCTTGGATAAGTTCACCTTTCTTTGATTCCTTAGCTGCCATTATCATTAGTGTCAGGGATGGCAAATATACATTGTACCTGCTGCCAACACACTCTTCTGAGTCCACAGCAGACATTACTAATTGATCACAGTGCTTTTTCTCATGAATGGGGACAGAGTCTCAGAGTTACTTTGAGCACATCGTGCAGGAATGATTCTCATTGAATTAGAACAGTGCACTGGGGGAAATTCCATTAGCCATCCCTCTACACCATCTGACTTGTTGCCTCTCTTGGACTTGTGAACGTGTTAGTGTCCTTATCATTTGTGCTTCTGTCTGCTCTATTAGACTGAATAGACATATGTAATTTGCCAAGGATTCTGCCCCCTATGGTTAGTATAACTCAATCTAAAAAATAAGGACATAGTTAACAGCTCTTGCCTTGTAGCCATAATCAGGGTCTGTCACTGTAGGTTATGGAATAAAACAAAACTTTTTTTGTTATCTTTTTTTTCTAGTTAACCCTAATTATTTCCTAGGACATTAAATAAGTATTCCTTAAAAACATGGTATTTAGTGTCTGCAAATAGTCTATCATATTAATATATCTTTGTTTATTTGACAATTCCCTAGTGTTAAACTCTAGGCTGTTACCAGTGTCTGGCCATAAAAAATAATAGTGTGGTGAATTTCTTTGTATCTATGTGTGTGCCTGTATCTCCAGTTATTTCTTAGGATAGATTTCTCAAAATTATAATTAATTGTGTCAAATGGTAAGAACAGCTTTAAGATTCTTGATACACATTGATGTTTTCTAGAAACGTGGAGACAATCTGTAAGAGTAATGTAAAAGGATAATATAATCATCGCTAACCCTCATGGACCTCATCTTTGTACCAGACACTGTTCTAAGAACTTTACATATATTAACTCATGTCACCCTCACCGTGACCTTATTTCACAGCTGAGGAGACTAAAGCACAGTGTGAGTAACTAACTCAAGGCCACACAGCTGGTCTGTGGCAAAGCCTGGACCTTACCCATTTACCTACTCACTACCCTGAAATACTTTCCTGTGGCTTTAACCACCTGAGTACAATTGCATTTTTCTGTTTAATCAAGGTTTAATGAAAATCTGTTTCTGCTGGCATGACTTGAACGCAGTCTTTCCAGAGGCAGAAGGATGGCCAGGTGACATTCAGTCTCTTCAGCACAACGAAACCTATTAAAAAAACCTCAGTGTATTTGGCACAGAGTAACTGGAAGATTTGTTACAGCATTACATACTTGAGGGGATAAAAATGTCATTATCAATCACCACAAGAACAAGAACAAGAACAACAACAACAGTATTTATCAGGAGCAGACCTACCTATTTTCCAAGAAAACTCATCAGTGGTCTGGGATGGCTGTTGTCAGTCCTGTGACAGAAATACCTGTGCCCAGTCATCAGCGCTCAGTAGCACAGGTGAGCAGGAAGTAGTTACTCCTAAACCCTACACTGAAAAGCAGTTCTAATAAAAGAAGAATTAACTCAAAGCAACCCAAAATGTGCCAGCTTGGACCACAACACTCCTTAACATTGTTGTAGAGAATGGTTCTAATTCATTTTTCAAAATATTAATGCTAATTTCAGCTGTTAGAAGAGATCCAGTGAGAACTTATTTCTCCCTCTTCTTGAAGTCTTAAGTTTGGAATACCTAGTCATGGAAGTTCCTGATTAGCAAAGGGATTTTTTTTTCTTCTTTTGTGTCTAAGGCAACTGGTTAGTTTCCTTAAGGGTTTTATTTTTATTCTTGTGTTTTCTCAACATTAGAGAATGGCCAGAGTGGCATGGGGGTGGGAGCAGGGGTTGGGGAGGGAGGTTGTTGGGGAGGAAGCTTGCCAGGTTGAGCAAGTAAAATACAGGACACCAGTTAAACTTGAATTTTAGATAAACAGTGAATAATTTTTAGTATGTCCCAAGCAATGTTTGAGACATACTTATACCAAAAATGTTACTCATTGTTCATCTGAAATTCCAATCCTGGGGACTCTATATTTTACTGGTACCACATTGGAAGGAGGTAGGTGAGGTGGCCTTAAGAAGGGCCAGCACAAAAAGAGGAGAGAGGGATTTAAAAATAGTAATAATCTTTGTCCTTTCAGATTGAAAAAAAAAACACTAGCTGGGCGCGGTGGCTCATGCCTGTAATCTTGACACTTGGGGAGGCTGAGGCAGGCAGATCACCTGAGGTCAGGAGTTTGAGACTAGCCTGGCCAACATGGTGAAACCCCATCTCTACTAAAAATATAAAACTTAGCTGAGTGCAGTGTCAGGCACCTGTAATCCCAGCTACTCAGGGGGCTGAGGCAGGAGAATCGCTTGAACCTGGGAGGCGGAGGTTGCAGTGAGCCAAGATCGTGTCATTGCATTCCAGCCTGGGAGACAAGAGTGAGACTTTGTCTCCAAAAAAAAGAAACACGAACAGTGTCTGCTGTTGGTATCAATGCTGAAGTCTTTCAGGGTTCTGGAACTGCTGGTTTCCTGAAGAACATGCTGTTTACTGACTGAAGCTGTCCTGATGCCCAAAGGGAGTTTCTCAAGGTTGCAGAGGTACTCTTAGCACTTTCCCTGGAAATCACATAACTTCAGATAAATACTAACATTCACATGACCTCAGTTGTCCAAGTACCTGGATGAAGGAGGTTTAGAAATGACCTCAGTGCTAACTCTTTGTAGGGGAGAAATCATGGGTTTTTCTCATGACAGCAGAACTCAGATACAGGACTTAAAAGTAATGAAGTTACAAAATTTAAAGCCAGTACTGTTTATTTTTACAGAGGGAGTTCAATGACTTGTCCCTGTTTCCTTGGCAGATTGGTGGTTGAGGGAAGAAATAATGAAGCCCCATTTGGCCATCAAAAAGTGACTTTTCTCTCTCTTAAAAATTTTTATCATTATTTAATTAGAAATTCAAAAACATTTATAATTGGAAAAACTAAATGTGCTAATCATAGGAAAATTTAAAATGCAAGAACATATGAAGATTAAAAAAGAAAATCAGTCCTCATCCATATGCCCCAGAGAAAATCTTTGTGAATATTTTCCTGTATTTTTTTCTGATCTTTTATGAGTAAATATTTACATAATTGAGATCATACTAAACATATAGCTTTGTATCCTACTTTTTATCAATACATTCTAGGTATGTCTCTGTATTATTAAACATTTTTCTGCATATTAACTGAATAATGCCTCATTGTTTGAACATACCAAGACTTCTCAATCCTGCCCCACTGATAAATTAGGTTGCTTCCAGTTTTTATCTCTTCAGATTATGGCCTGTGGATCACCTTTTATATCCATTTGTATGCATTTCTGATTATTTACTCGGGAGACGTTCTTGGAAGTATGACTGTGGCTGGGTCAAACTCTTTTATAAGAGACACTCCTCCCTTGAGTCTTTGTTTTCCCAAAACTCTGTGGATTGGTCCTCCTCTCCATCTGATTAAGTTGCTAGAATCAACAGGATAGACAACATGCTCTCTCAGATTTCTGGGGTTTCTTTGATCTCAAGAGCATGTGCTGTGTCAAGCATGCTTGTGTTTCCAGAGTGGTGCTCTCGGGATCCAGGCTATGGAGCCTGATATCCATGACTCCCAGCATCGCCTTGGCAAATACATTCCTGAGTTCAGCCTGGGCAGAAGGCGGCACATACTCTCTCCTCCCCAGCCGTGTACTGCCTTCCAGCCTTGGCCAGGACAGAGAGACAGGCAGTTCCTCTTTGTTTTTGTGACGCCTGTAGCTGCACAGTCAGCCTGGGGGCTCTGTCAGCTCAGGAGCCACAAGCCCTGACTCTGAGGGATTTGGGTAAGAACTCCAATGGGACAAAGCTGGTCTGGTCGGGAGGAGTGAGGAGAACCCCGATAATGCAAATCCCCTGCTCAGCCCTTGCTTCCCTCTTTTTGTTTCTGAATATTTTCCATCTGCAATTGGTTGAATCTAGAGATAGGGAACACGAAGGTGGAGGGCTGACTGTACCTGGAATGCTGTGACCTTAACTTTCAAGCATTAATATAGCTGGGACACTTTTCCAGTGGAGCTCATAGGGCATTGGATGAGAAAGACATTCAGATGGAGGCATGCTCTGGAAGAAAATGCGGGTGGGAACCCCATCCCAGAGATGACCTTGTCATTGGTTATAAATGAGCTCAAGTCTCTGCTTCAGAGCTGGGGATGACATGTTTTAGAAGACCTGGAGAGGAAGGGAGATTCCTCAAGGCATCGTGGATTTGACCCAGATGCAAGGGAAGGTCTCTGGGAATTCCCTGGGATCTGTGCTTTGCCTGAGAGGTTTCCAAGAGACATTATCTCAGTACATTCTGTTTTAATAAAGAACATTTAAGGAGACGGCATCTGGGGAGCATGTGCAGCCTACAGAATTGCTATAGGTTAAAAAAAAATTCTTTCTATTCATAGTAAATCCACAATTGCTTGGCCAATGTGGATTTATTGCCACTAAATCTTCTCTGCTCATGGTAAGAGGCTCAGGTTGAGTAGTAACAATCCCCCCTCTGTAATGGTTCATGTGAGTAGAACTGGTGTGCCGTTGCCGGCCGTCCTGCTCTGATTCCTGGCTGGGTGGGATGGTGCCTTGAATGTTATCTACATTTGTCCAGTGACAAGTTTCCTCCATGTGTGGGAAACGCCAACACTGTGTCAGCGGCACACCAATATCTCATTGTGCTCTTTACTGATTTTGTCAGATGAGGACTGTTACCATCGAAGTTCTCCTTAGAACTTTGAAACAAACTTTTACCCCTAAAAACAAGAACCCTATCACAAAACCTGTTACCTCTCTATTTTCTTGCTCTTTCTGGAGACAGTTTATTATTCTCTGCCCCCACCCCTTGATTGTATCTAGAGGGATTGTTGACAGTTTCTGCTTAGGACTTAGCTACTTACCAAAGGAAAGAAAGTTGATCTGATGAAGCACCTTGTATCTTATTCTAGCTTTGGAGAAAACCTTCTTTTTTTTTTTTTAAACCAGGAAGCATCCTGGATTGGAAGGTCAGACAGAGACTTATTATTATTATTTTTTTTAACCTAGAAGATGTATACCCTGGCTAAATCTCTTACTTTTGGGTTTTTGTTTGTTTGTTTTTCCTCATTATAAAGTTAAGAGTTTGGACAAAGTGATCTTTTTAAAAGATCCCTTTCCATTCTAAATGCCAAAGATGCTCCTCTAAATTGTGTCTGCAAAAACGCTGCTTGGATTGCACAGACTTCATTTTCCTCTGGAGACATATAATAAAGTCCAGCAATGGCAACACTTTAGTGCACATATTGTCCGTTCTTTATGATGCTTTATCCAGTTGACAACCAGCTCCTACCTAACAGTCAAACCTCTAAAACTAAGCAGCACACACTGAGGGTTTTCTTTTTAAACGAACTACAACATCATGATAATGAACATTTGTTGAGCATGTAGTAAGCCTTTAGATGTAAACTCTTTTTTGATTTAATCCTTACACATATTTTCTGAGGTAGGTTCTATTATTTAGCCCCATCTTACAGGTAAGCAAACTAAAATTTGAAGCTGATAAATAACTTGCTTGAGGTCATATAACGACATGAAAGATCTGGGATTTCAATGCTGGCAGTCTGACACCTGAGTCTGTGCTCTTATTCACAGGTTCAGTCCAGGAAAATGTGTTTGTTTGGTTCTGTTTTTTTTCACAGCCTCAATTAACTTAGGGTCTTTTTTGAAGGTGCTTTCAAGCACGATGCATTTCCCAATTGTTAAAGGTTACAACTTACATGTATATCTTGTAGGTATTATTTAACTCAAGTTATACACAAATCTCTTTCTACACATACCAAACGATATATAGGATCCCAGAAGGAATAAGCTTGGCAGTGAGTTTCCTGGAAAGAACCACAGAAAGAGACAATTGCCAGTACGGGTGGATATCGATTCAGACACTGACTCAGGTTGTAGGCCCTGGCAGGAGGGCCTGGCCTTTTCCCTGGGCCTCTGGCCATAACGGGGGTTACTCCGTCAGACCTTAAAAAGACACTAAGCATTGCTTGTCATCATGAATGAGAAATATTGCCTGGTTACCCAGAGGGAGACCAACTGGTGGATCCTTTAGCCGTGACATGAGGATATGGCTCCAGCTGGAGTCTCTCCTCCTGCTTCTGTACTTAGCTCATCTTGGTTTAACTAAAACCCAAGACAACCCTCTCCAAGGGCTTTTCCCTGGCTCAGGGACACTCCATTTTAAGAAACGCTCACCGCACCTAGTACTTTGCATGGTAGATTATAAGCACTCAGTAAATACTTGTTACTTCATGGCAAAATAGATCAATTCAGCAGTGATTTTTCACTTTTCAAAAAGATTCACTGCAGGGTTCCTTTAAATGGCCGGCTCCCCTGGTGCATTTAAAATGCGATTTGATTTATAGGAATTCGATGTACATGGTTCTGCAGGGCCACATCAATCGTGTAAAGTGAGCCACATGTGCTGCTGGGCTCCCACTGACGAGCGAGCGCGTTGGCAGCTCTCCTCCATCGGCTTGGAATGCACACAAGCCCCCGGTCTGCTCTCCCCGCTTTTATCACAAAGGGGCTCATTTTGTGAATGAACAGCCACTGCCAACAGCGTGATGGTATTTTCAGTGACCTTTGCCCGGGGATTGGATTCCCGCCCAGCAGGGAGACAAGGCCTTAGGAAAAGGTTAGTTCATTGATGGCCGGGGCCTGCTGGGCTGAGAAGGGAAAAGCTCAGAGAACTTTTCCCTTTTTGTGAATCACCTAAAGGAGCCACCCTTCCCGCCTGGCCTGTGCTGCTTTCTCTCTTTGTCCCGGCATATTGGATTCTGTTCAGCAGGGTCGTTTTATAGCTCCTGCTGCTCGTGCTCCTTTTTTTTTGGAGCTGTGAGTAATAACCCTAGTTTTGCCTTGCTGTTTCCCAATAGCAATTCTGGGGTCCTCGTGAGCTTCCACCTCCTCCTCTCCACCCCCTTTCCTCCTCCTCCTCCTCTTCACCACAGCTTTTTCAGTTTGATGTTTTTAGGTATCAAAGGAAGGTCTCCAGGAACCCTGCAACTAAAGACTTTAATGAGGACCATGCCCAAAAAAACCCTGACTGCCAAAGACATGATGATGATTTATGTCGCTCACTCACTCCCTAACAGCAAGAGGACTATTTGTAAAAATAAAAAAGCGGCTCATATGGAATTAAACAAGAGCATAGCTGCTTCCTTCCAGACCCCAGGAGCTTAACAAAGAGCATCCACACTCCTCTCCAGCAGCACATGGCTCGGGGCCGGTATTAGTCTTCCTGTCACATAAAGCTCAATCCTGTTAGTGCAGGCAGCAGCGCACTCTCCCTATCTGCGGACCTCAGAAGGCACATTTCTGAGGACAGCACAAAATGCGTGCAAGGATGTAGGCACGGGCTCAGGCCTGTGCTGAGCCATGGAAGGGCCGTGTGAGTCCAGAGGCTAGCAGAGCCACTGAGTTGCTGCTGGCGGCAGGCTGAGGCTGGCGTGGGCATTTGCTGTCCCTATTTGTTCCTGGCATCAGATAGCTGAGTGACATGGATGCCAACTGGGTTCTGGCCAGTTCAGTGGAGAGAGCTCTGGAGGGAAAAAACCTTCGTGCCTCCATTTCCTTATCTGTCAAATGGGTTACCTCATAGTTTTGTGAGTGGTGATGAGATCATGCATAGAAAACATGTAGCACCATACTGGTAAGTGCTAATTATTACTATTAATTAGTGCTATTATTATTATTCTGTGCTGTGGCTGCCATGAAATGCTGCCACTCAGACCTCTTGCTTCAGGGAGAGTGATGGAGAGTAGCTGGCTGATGACCCCAGATGCCAAGCTCTAAACCCACATCCACATTCTCACCATGTTACTCTGCTGGCCCCAAGGCCATGCTTCCTGTAGGCTGCTCCAAGCCATTGACGGAGCCTGGCATGGATGCCAACACAAGCTCATCCCATCCCTGAGAGACCGCGGACTCCTCCAGCAGTGACTTTAGCTGAAAGAATTCCCATCGGCCTGGCAGCAGCTTTGAGAATTGTGCTACAGTCTGCAACTTCCTCCTACCTTGTTCCCCTTCCGTCCTCCCCTCCTTCTCCCCTCCTTTTCTGCTCATCTTCCCTTCAACCTTTTCTTTCCCATATATGCTTCCCTCAATAAATCTCTGGTGCGTCTAAATCCCTGTCTTGGTCTCTGCTTCTTGGAGGACCTGAAGTAACACACATAGTGACTGGGCTTTCTACTATGGCTGTAGTAATTAGTACTAGCACCTTCTTAGATATGTGGACCACTGTTCACCTTAGTCTTTCAACATTGGATAAATGTGTCACGGGTGCTTGATGCCAGGGATACAGAGATTGTTCTTTTCATGGACAAGGTATACACTGATAGACATACATAAATCATCATAGTGATATGGTCACTGTTCAAATAAAGGCACGTATAAGGAATGCAAGAATCCAAAGGAGAAAGTGGGTTTTTCTGCCAGGGTGGGAGAGGGGGTGGGAGACAGACAGGGATGGCGTTGTTAAGGAAGCAGATTTGAACTCAGGCAAAAGGCACATGCCGCATGCTCTCACCCTCTGTCTTCAATGTAGTCCAGTGAGTAAGTAAAAAGGAAAGAACAGCCCAGAAGAGATGTGACATCATACCTTTTGATGGGATTTTTCTCTCCTCTTTTACCTCTTCTTCCAATGACTGTAAAGGAGCAATAATGATCCCAGGGATTTGAGACATAATCCACCTTTCAGAGTTGAAAGAAGCACAAAGGTTATGAGCTTTTCCCCAGTGGGAAGGCAACTCCTGGGCAGGCAAGTGGGTCAACTGCAGCCTTCGGAGATGGGGCCATTGCTCGCATAGGTCTCAGCCTGGCCCCAGATCCAGCCTCAAGAGTCTAATGTGGATTGGTAATGCCCTTCCCATCCCCTTACAAAAAATTCATCTGCTGAGATCTTAACCCCTAGTATCTCACAATGTGGCTGTATTTGGAGTTAGGATCTTTAAAAAGGTAATTAAAGGTATTTAAGTAAGGTCATTAGGGTGGGCCCTCATCCAGTGTGACTGGTGTCCTTATGAGGAATAGAAATTTGGACACAGAGGCACACACAGGGGGAAGACAGTGTGAAGAGAGAAGATGGCCATCTGCAAGCCAAAAAGTGAGTCCTGGAACAGATCCTTCCCTCACAGCCTTCAGAAGAAACCAACCTTGCCAACATATTGAACTCGGACTTCCAGCTCCCAGAACTGTGTGAGATAAATTTCGGTTGTTTATGTCATCCAGTTAGTTGTACTTTGTTACGGCAATTCTAGCAAAGTAATATAGGGTTCCTCCATCTCCTCTTACTGTGAATGGGATCTTGCCCAACTCTGCTCAGTTAACACAGAGTGGTGAGCAGGGAAAGATGGCATTTTTATTTTCCCAGAGAACTGGAGATTAACCTTTGACTATAGGAGAGGGAGCAGGAGTTGTGAGGCCTGAGGAAAAGTGGAAAGTAGAGCTTACCAGCGAGGACTTGGTCATGCAAGATGCTGGAGAATTCACGAAAGAACGCAGGTCTCTGATGCCTCAAAACAAAAATGAGAAAGCTACATTTTTGTCCCCCTGATTTGAATGCTCACATGCTGTTGGAGAGGAGGACAAGTTGTTCTGCAGAACTAAAAAAAGAGATAGGTCGTCTGGTAAGGCTCACAGTAGATGGCTCTCACCGCAGTCCAAAAGGAAGAAAAATGAGGAGCGGGACATGCTTAGGCACTAGAACCGAAACAACGACTCATATGAAGCCTTCGCTTCGTCCCGCGAGGAAGCCGACATGGGAATTCAGGAGAAAGGATTGGGTGATCCCTCAGACTCCTATCTTGACATTGCTGCAAAGGAAGGCTTCGTTGGCTCTGGGTCAGAACCAAGAAACATGAGCAGTTTTAACTTGTAGGGTGTGATGTGACGGTCCAGTCACTTTCCCAGGGGCAAATCAAGTCATACTGTGACAGATACTACATTATAGTAAGTCATGTCTGTTGAGGAGCTAACCCATGTCTAAGGCAGGGGTTGCAATATCTTAATGCCCAGACCATCTCCCTAAAGTAAAATGTTCCAGGAATTTGCCTTATTCGCTCTAAGTGTCTTTTGACACTGAGGTGTAGTTTCTTGCTAAAGCATTTTCTTTTTCATTTTTATGTAAGTAAGAGAAATGTGTGTGGTTACTAAGGATAAATCTTCCCCACCCAAACATACACACTTAATGCACATGCCTTTTTTTAATGTACCTGGGGTGGGACCAAGGTGCCCAGTGTGCCCAGAATGACCTCAGGCCTCTCCCTTTCAGCTTAATGTGTGGAGTTCCCTTCCTGCCCCCACATGCCCAGTGCGTAGAGAAGTAGGACAAGTAACAAATCGCAAAAGATGAGAGAGAGAGTCAGGATCTCCATTAAACACCAAGCATCTCCACCCCACCCGGGCAGGGGGAAGCAGCTCAGAGAGAATCCACACCCTCCGTGAGAAGCAGCAGTGATAGAAGGAGAAGCCTCCAAGGAGTGCAAGGGGTAATGCTGGGGTATCTAGGAGAAGCAAGGACCTGCCCAGCTTCAGGCGTGACAATGGTAGAAGCCACAGCAAAGGATAGGGGACAGTCGCAGCTGTGAACATTTTGCAAAAACTTTTGGACACAGAGAGCTGTCACCTCTCACAGAAATTTATTCAGTATGGAGCACCTTCTATGTGCTAAGAGAGAATAAATGAGTCATGAGCCCCAGGGAGTAGAGAGCCAAAAGGATGGGGCTTGAGAGCTGCCTGTGGTCTGTGGAGTTGAGTGACTGGCCCTGCCCACCTGAACTAGCCTGGGGACGCACAGTTCTTCTTCTCTTCCTCTCTTAACCGTGTCTTTTCCTCTAAACTTTGGGGACATCTTTAGGTAGCAAAAGCCGTAGCTTATATCTCCAAACCTGTTTTTGGAGTAGCAGAAGTGGGCATTTCCATTTAGGTATCTTGCTGGAATTGTAAACTCCTCATTTTCCCCAGCCACCTCTTCTCCCTATCCCTTCCTTCTGCAGACAAAACCCCACACTATCTCCCTAACCCAGCACTGTTCTTCACTTCAAAGCTTCGGTCTCCTTTGATTCTTCCGTCTTCTTCACAGCCTAGTGAACTTTCATGTTATTTTCAACTGCCTATGTAAGGGGCATGGAATATACGCTTTCCTTCCCATTCCGGCTGTCCATCACTGTCCCTTCCAGTATCAGCCCTCAACTGCACTACTATAGCAGTCTCCTAACTGGCCTTTTTACCTCCCTGCAAACTGTTCTTCTGGTCTTTAAACTTTCCTCCGTGATTCCCACTGCTGAATTCCCTTTGAAAGGGTAGCCCAAATACCACCACCTCATCCATGAATCCTCCATAATATACCCAGTGGGAATATGGGCTCTCTCTTATCTGAAATCATACAACCAAGATTTCTCTTAATTTGTGCACAAGAAGATGCACACCAGGCTTAAATTATGTCCTCTGTTCTCTATACAGATCTAGCTCACATCTTACTTAACTTTTTCACCTGGATAATTATAGGCACCTCCAATCAACATGTCCAAAAGAGATTCTTGATTTTTCCCCTCTCAAAACTTGATAATCTACCAATCTTTCCCATTTTGTAAATGGCAGCACCATCCTATTTGTCAAATTGAAAACTTTAGATTTATCATTGATTCTTCTCCATCACAACCGTCCTTTCTGTTCTTTCCACACCCACTACCCACTATTAAGAAGTAGTCTATCTTCCATCTGCTAAAGTCTGGACTGACCTGTGATTGCTGTGACCAACAGAATATAGCAAAAGCAACATTGTACCAATTCTGTGCCTTTCCTTTAGAGGACTGGCAGATTCTATTTCCTGGATTTCTTGATCTTGGGATGCTTCTTGGAACCCAGCATAAAATATATGCTGATTTTACCACCTTCCCATCACTTCTGCTGCAGTTCTAGCGCAAACTAGCGTTTTGTAGAATTATTGCAATTGCCTCATAAAAGATCTCCCTCTTAGAGTGGTTTATAGAAAATGTAAATCAGATCACGTCATTTACCTGCTTAACACTCACCAATGGCTTCTCAGTACGCTTAGAATACAATCCAGATTCTTTACTCTGCCCACGAGGCTCTTTGTTCTGGCCCCTGCCACACCCCTGACTTTGTTTCCTACTACTTTCTTCCATGCTTAGCTTGCTCCTTTGTCCACTCCTTGAATATATTATACATGCTCCTGCCTCAAGACTTGGCTCTTCCTCCTTCTGTCTGGGACACTCTTTCCTGGATGTTTGCATTGTTAACCTTTTCTCTTCATTCATATCCCAATTCATCTCACCTTCCCCAAGAGGCCATCCCTGATCATCCTTTAGAGAACAGTCCCCTTGCTCACCTCACCTTCCCTGCTTAGTTTTCTTTACAACATTCAACACTGAATGAAATTCCCAACTAATTCGCTTTGTTGTTTTTGTCTCCTCTTACCTTGACATGAGCTCTATAAACCTTGTCTGTTCGGCTAACAAACTTTTACCATAAATGGCTCTTGAAAATTATGCCATCTTTGGTGTCCATCCTCCAAAGTAGTCCACAAGGAGTCTTTCCTTCTAGTACTAATGTCCTTGCATAGTCTGTTCTCACACTAAACAGGGATGTCACCCACATGATATCCTGGAAATTATGAAACCAACTTCCGAGGCTAGGTCATAAAAGACTTTGTGACTCTTGCCTTGCTTTTACACATTACTCTCTTTGGGAAAAGCCAGCTGCCAGGCTGGAAGGACACTCAAGCAGTCTATGGAGAAGTTGATTTGTTGATGATCTGAGGCCTTCTGCCAACCTTCAGTATCAACTCAGCAGTCTTATGAACATGACATTTTGGAAATGGGTCCTCTATCCCTAGTTGAGCCTTTAGATGACTGAAGCCCCAACTTGGTATCAAAGATGAATGCAGTATAGTCCCTGACCTCAAGATGCTCAAAATTTAGAAAAGTAGGGTGGGGAGGGGAGAGTTAAATGCTTTCATAGAAGAGGAAAGGGAGCATGGTGGTGGGAATAATTTCACTCCACCACAGGAAAGAGGGACTAGAGGAAGCATCCAGTGGAAGGGATGCTTGGGTTACAGCTTGAAGAATAAATGTTAGTCATTAATGAATGTTGGTTGACATTGCCTCCAAGACACTGTTGGCTTGGGTTCTGAAATTTTTCGAGATTAAACTACCTTTTTTCTTGGATGGAATGTTCAAATTAATGAGAGAAAAGAATGAATGAAGACTTCAGCATTGACCCCAAAGCTGGGAAGAATTCATTCCTCATACATGCTAGATTACTTCAAAAAAAATGAATAGAGAGGATTATCAGTAGTACTTACTTCTTGAGTTTTTTCCTTTTCCTTTATAACTTTGCTAAAGCAAATTCTGTTAAGGACTCTCAGAGGTATAGGAGACTGTCAGTTGGTTGATATGACGGAAATGGAAGGACCAGAAGCATTTTCAGAGGTACCAAGTGCGTAAGGTATAACTATTAGGTAATGAGTTGGAATTTTAACAGTCCTGAACACATACGTCTTAATGAGCATGGTACCCCAGGGAGGAGGTCAGCCCCTTAGTCCAATGATTTTGCCATGACCAAAAACATTCTGAGAAGGCATATTTCTCTGGAAATTGTCTTCAAACCTACAGTACATTCTTTTGAATTGCCTTGATGATGGTAAACCGTAGTCCTTTAAGTCTGAATTCTTATGTGCAGCAAGTAATTTTCCAGGCCATACCAGCCTAAGGGAACAGTCAAACGATAAGACAATGACAGTTACTTCCAGCTCAGCCTCACCAGCTGGTTTGCTGGAATTCTTACCTATCTCATTCTGCCTCCAGGTATATGTTTGGGGAGTGGGGAGCAACATTAGGAAGGAGAGAGGGCAGAATGGAGTTTTTTTTTTTTTTAAACAAATAGGCTTATTTAAATTTATTTATTTATTTTTCTTCGTAGCTAGTCCACTTTCTGGCAGTCAGTTTCAGTCCATTCAGTGGGAGCCTCACTGAATCAAGGTGGTACTTTCTGGAGACAATCCATGTGGTAGTTTGTCTTCAAAGCAGGCTGGCGTCAATTTCTTCCCTCTCTCTCTGCTCTTTCACCCACTCCCCATCCTTATTTTAATTTGACAAATAGGATGGTGCTGCCATTTACAAAATGGGAAAGACTAGTAGATTATTAGGTTTTGAGAGGGGAAAATCAAACCCATCAAGTAGGTTGGGTTTCACTTAATTAAGAAGTGAAGTCGATCTTCCATCTGCTAAAATCTGAGCTGACCTGTGATTGTCTTGACCAATAGAATATAGAAAAAGGGACATTGTACCAATTCTTTGCCTTTCCTTTAAGAGGACTGGCAGCTTCTGCTTCCTATATCTTGGATCCATCAGTCTTGAGACACTTCTCCTAGGAACCCAGACACCATGCTATGAAAAACTGAAGACATGGTAAGGGGCCAGAAAGAAGCCCTCCAGTTGACAGCCCCCAGCTCAACTTTCAGCCAACAGCCGGTATTAGTTGTAGCCAGGTGAATGAGACATCTTGCATGTCCAGTCCATTGAGCTGTCAGATAATTCCAGCATGAGAGATCCCAAGTAAGATCCACTCAGCTGAATCTAGTAGGCCTCTAAAAACATGAGAAATAATATATGGCTGTTTTAAGCCCCTAAGTTTTGGAGTAGTTTGTCATGTAAGGATAGAGAGCCAAAACACCCTATACCCTGTTCTACCAGCCCTGTGCCTGCATGGTTGACTCACTGGTGCTGCCACTATTGACGTGCCTCCAAGCAGCCCCTTTGGTAGGTAACTGCTACTAGGCAGTGAAGCTGGGCATTTGGAACAGCGTATCCATCTCAACCACCAGCCAGAAATGACAATCATACCATTCTTTCTTTACTCTCCAGCTAAACCCCATCCAGCAGGAGGGAGTCAATTAATTTGTTCTTAGCATTAAGTGAGACTATATTTTGCCACAGGCCCAAGGGAACAGAGTTCAGTCGTCTTCCTTTTCATCTGTCTGCACCACATTTCCCACCAGCTCTATCTTCTCTCTCCCCTTTCTGGCCAGCCAGTTATCCCAGAATTTGTCTAGATGATTCAACTTAATTTTTAAAAGCTAGTACGGTGCTGCAAAAAAATCCCTGCTTGCTTGTTTCATATATTCACCAGAAATTCATTTAGATGCTGTTTTATGCTAGGTACTATGCTAGGTGTTAGGGAGATAAATACCTCAATTTTTAAAAACTTTTGAAAATCTAAAAATATATGTATGGATGTGCTGGAATGAGAAACAGAGGAGAAAGCTTCTGCAGCAAATGGAAACACTAAAAAGCCAAAAGGAGTTGTGTCTCAGAAGAGGGATGAATCACAAAGCTGTAGAATCCTGTTGAGTCAAAAAAGGTGTCATTCAGGGAGAAGGAGCAACACACACTGGGGCCTGTGGTGGGAAGGGGAACACGTCGGGGAAGGGAGAGCATCAGGATAAATAGCTAATGCATGTGGGGCTTAATACCTAGGTGATGGGCTGATCTGTGCAGCAAACTACCATGTTTACCTATATAACCAGACTGCACATCCTACACATGTATCCCAGAACTTCAACTCAAATCAAATTAAAATTAAAAAGGAAAAAATAAAATAGGGGTAACAACAGTACCTACTTCATTGGGTTGTAATGAGGTTTAAATGAGTTGATTCATGTAAGACAATTAGAATAGTGCTTGGCACATAGTAAATGCTCAATAAATGTTGGCTATTATTTTTGCATTTTCAAAGTATCTTAGGAAAACGAAGGTACTACTAGTTTTTGCTCCAATTTCCCTGACAATATTTTTTATTTTCTTACAAAAAAAAAAAAGGAAGTTGCCATTTATACAGCAATCTGACTGGTTTCCTTTTGAGGCTTGCATGCAAGTCCTGAGGGCAATTTCAAAAGAGGAGGTATGGCCAACATATTTTGAGCAATAGTAAAATGGCTGGAAATAGTGAAGCCTCTTAGGATGCCGTTGAAAGGAACTGTCCTCCCTGGCATGTGAACTGTGCTTGACTGGCTACTGATAAAAATCAATTATGCCAGTATCTTCCTCCAAGATGGTGAGAAATAGGAGTACTGAAATCATGTATGCATGTGTGACTTAGTTCTGGTAGACCCACCAAGGGATGAGAAATGTCTACACTGTTGCTGCTTTTCTGATTTTAAGTGAGACTCCAAGGAGATGGGCACTGCAGAAACAGATTCCTCCCTCGGTTTTGCCACACCCGGAGTCACAGTGAGGGCTCTTATTTTCCAGAGCTTTGTTCCTCAGCTTTTTCCTTATCAAGTCACCATCCCCTTCCACCAGTTTCGCAACAGCAATAGCTTCCCAACCTCATTTCGTCCTTCTGTACTTTTCCAACTCCCACCAGCTTATTCTTCCCCAGCAGCCAGAGGGACTCCTTTAAAATGAAAATCAATTCATTGTTTCTCCACTGGGAACCCTCCAGTGGTTCCCCACTTCTCTCTGAATAGAAGCCAAAGTCTTTACAATGGCCCATAATAAGGGGTTCTAAGGCCTGCCCCCAGCACAACTGCTCTGGCCTTCTTTCCCTGAACCTCCTGGAGGTGCTCAGGACTACAGGTGCAGTGCTCCCCTGCCTATCCCTTGCCTGTTCCCTGCAGAGGCTTCGCAGTGCTGTGCCCTCTGCTCTGCACCAACTTCACTCAAGCTACATGACTCACTCCCAGGTCTCCTTAGTCTCTGTGCAAATGTCATCTTATCTAGGAGGGTTTTGCTCTCCATCCTTTAACAACAGGAAATCCTTACCCCTTCTTAGCACTTTTTATCCTTCAGCCCTTGCTCTATGTTTCTCAGAGCACTCAAAATCACACACTTAGTTGATTTTTTGTTGTTGTTCACCGCCTCCCCTATCTAGAATGCTAGCTCTGAGACAGGTACTTTTTGTTTGCTCACTACTCTATCTCCAGCATTCACAGTAGTGCTTGGCACAGAGTAAGCACTCAAGTACTTATTAAATGAATACGTTACATAGCTAGTCCCAACGGCAGGGGAGAGGGAATTCATAACCATATGGAGCGGCTTCAGAACCTGAATGGCCAATCTGCCAGGTAATTTTTGGTAGTCTTGTGTATTATCTTAAAGACTTTTATAATAAAACATAAAATGGTCTATTACATTATACAATCTATTAGATAGAACAAATAATCTCGAAGTAAAATTGATATTCCACACAGATGTGTATTAGTCTGTTCTCCCACTGCTATAAAGAAATATCTGACACTGGATAATTTATAAAGAAAAGATGTTTCATGGGCTCATGGTTCTGCAGGCTGTATAGGGAGCATGATGCTGATATCTGATTGGCTTCTGGGAAGGCCTCAGGAAATTTACAATTATGGCAGAAGTAAAAGGGGGAGCCAGCACTTCACATGGCCAGAGCAGGAGCAAAAGAGAGACTGGCGAGGTGCCACACACTTTTGAATAACCAGATCTCATGAGACCTCACTATCACGATGACAGCACCAATGGGGAATGGTGTTGAACCATGAGAAACCACCCTCATGATCCAATCACCGCCCATCAGCATTAGGGATTACATTTCACCCCCAGCATTGGGGATTACATTTCAATATGAGGGTTGGGTGATGACACAGATGCAAACCATATTAAGATGTATGATGTCTACCACTCATTTGTGAAATAATGACATTTTAAATTCATGATTAATGATACTTACCCATTTGTGAAAGAATGGTAGTTTTATTGAGCATCTATGAAGTGCCAAGCCCAGTGCAGAACACTGAGACCTTCTGTGGCTTTATAATCCTCCTGACCTCACATGCCCTCAACAGCTTGTGCCTTGTAGGTAGCAAAGCTGGGAATTTAATGGAGCATTTGTGACATCTTCTGCAAATGCTGATAATATTTTTATTAAGTAATAATCACCACTTGTTGGGGGTTTACTGTGTGTTCTAGCTCTCCATTGTTGTATAACAAACCACTCCGAAACTTAGTGACATGAAACTACACTAAGTGGGTAAGGAATTTGGGCAGGGCACTGCAGGAAGAGCTCCACAACTCTTGTCCCTGCCCCACATTGACTGGGGCCTCAGCTGGGTGGCTTGAATGGCTGGAGATGGCTGGGATGGCTTCCTTAGAGCCATGTGCCTGGGGCCTTGATTCTGGATGTTGCCTGGGCTCCTTGGTTCTTCTCCAAGGTATATCTTCTGTAACTGAAATGAACGTTCTTTTTTCATATGTCTGGTGCTGGGCTGAAACAGCTGGAAAAGCCAGGTTCCTTTCTTTCTCCACACTGCCTGTCCATGTGGCTAGCTGGGGCTTCTCCAGGATGGTGGTCTCTGGGTAGCTGGATTTCTCATGTGGCAGCTGGCTTCCTCAGAATGAGGGCTCCAATAGACAGAGCAGAAGCTGGAAGGTTTCGTATGACCTAACCTTGGCTGTCTCAGAATATCAGTTCCATCACATCTACATATCAGGCAAGTCACCAAGACGAGTCCATATTCAAAGGGAGAGGAATTAGACTTTTCCACTCAATGAAAAAGATAAAAAAGAATCGGTGACTGTCTTTATTCTAACACATTGTGCTGAGCGCTTTTCTTACAGCATGGCTTTTTATCTTCTGACAGCCCTATGAAGCCCATACAATGACTATTTCCATTTTATGCTGAGAAATTGGGGCTTTGAGGGAAAATAACTCCGCTCTGAACCTATGGTTAGCAATTGGTGGAACCATTAACAAAATACAATTTAATATTCTTGAATTTTTAAAGCAAAATAGATAGAATTTTGCCTCTTTAGAATGGCTTCAAGACAGACAGGGAAAAGTGAGTGGAGGTGGGAGGTGGGAATTGGGTTCTTACGGTAAGTCCTTGTAACTGCTCATAACGAAGGACCTCGTCAAAGCACTGGCTACATAATAAGCCCATCTTTGAGCTTGGACCAGAAAGAGGGTTGGGGGCTCTACAGAAGAATGTCGGTAGCTATAAAATAAAGCAGCTGTGCCTCAGGGTATATGTGAACCACAGCTGGTAACCCCAGACTGGGATATTGATTTCTTCAGGGCAAATGAAAGAGAATGTGTATGCCAAATTTTTTTTAACCTAAGAAAAATAGTGGCAAGTCTCTGGAACGACCCTAACAATCCCACATTCATGAAGTGGCTCAAACCAGCAGGACTCGTGTTTGGAATGGAAAGACCGGAGCTGAGGAAAAGGAAAGTGGAATTTCTCTTTGGAGTTTTGAAGTCCCTCCTTAGCTTATGGCTTTGAGTTGCTTGAAAAGCTTGAAGGAATTTCCACACTTAGCACACTTCCCGTGGCTGTGGGCCGCCTGGCTCCAAAGCACATTTTGTGAGGTTTCAGTGTGTTCCCATTCCTCAGCATTATAATAGATGTTGTCACTAGGGCTGGACCCTGACCGTGGAAGGCAGGTCACCCCGAAAGGCTGACCAGGGTCCTGTTTCCTGACTGAATGCTTGGCTGATGGTATCTTGTCTGATTCATATCCTATTGGAAACGGTGTGAAACAGGGCCTGGACGTAGATCTGGTTTGAATCAATCTGGCCTACAGAGCCTTGTTTGACAGGCAACAGAGGTTGGACTGCTGGTTTTAAGAGAGAAATCCTAGTTTTAGAGTTTTTTTTCCCCTTCAAAAGACTGAGAAACTTACCAGTTTCTTATGGCTAACACAGTGCTGCACAAACATGCAATGATTTAAAAAATTTCCTCTTTGCTTGCTTCATGTATGCATTCACCAAATATTCATTTAGATGCTTATTTTGTGCCAGGTACTATACTAGTACCTGTTAGGAAGACAATCACGAGCAAAATAGATTCATTCCTATCCTCATGAAGATTACAGTCTAGTGGGGAAGACAGAAATTGAACAAACCCCAAAAGTGATACAAATAAGTGCTTGAAAGATATAGAGTTCTAAGAAGATTACATACAATAGGGGGTCTCACTTAGATTGAGGAACTCAGGAGGCAAGGAAGAGACATTGAAACAGGCCTCGTGGATAGATAGGAAATATGCAAGCAAAGAGCTTGGGGGAACTGGGTTCTGGACAGAGAGAACAGTGGGGTGAGGCCAAATGGGTTCAGGTGGGGCTCAAGAGACAGGGAGAGCCCAGATCGTGCAGGACCTGATGGCCAAGAGCAAGATTTTGTGTTCTGAATTCTCCCTCCAATCAGTTTTGTTTAAAGCACTTTCTACTATTGTCAGCTGGATTGGATGCAACACACTATCATTGAGCGAATTACTAGGTTAGTGCAAAAGTAATTGTGGTTTTTACCATTAATGGGTTGCACCGACCTAATAGATCCTGAAACAGCCAATTCAAAGCAAGGCTGCTGGCATTCTCCACTGAAGAGCTGGATTGGGGGTGGGGCCAATATTAAAGCACTAGCTTGGGAGAGAGATGGAATTTAAATGTCCATATATTATCCTATTTATTATTTTCACTGTCATTCTCCATTTACATTTCCTTTCAATCAAAAATTACTGAGTACATCTTATATGCAAAATACCTTGAAAGATTCAAAGAGTTCTGGGACACATCCTTTCTCTGCAGAAACTTATGTCTCAGTAGAAGAGCCAGCTCTGTGAATCACCCTACAAAACCACAGACTTATACAGCAAAATGGACAGCATCTGAAATATCATCTGGTCCAGGTTCACAGACATATTCTCCAGGGTCACAGAGCTCTAGAGTAATTGTCTTTTAATTTTGTGGCTTTCACTTTGATTATAATCTAAAACGTATTTTACTGGTTATAAAGGGAAAAAAAGATCCTCTTGTTTGCACTAATGTTTTACAATTGAGAGATTTTCATGGCATAAAACTTTAGTTTCTTAAGTCACTGTTTGTCAAACTAGGATCCATGGAGACTTCAGGGCCCACAGATGTATTTTCAGGAGTCAATGAGAATTATTCTTCCCTTGAAATGTGTCCTTAGATCACCAAGCTTGAGAAACTAATCTATTCCAACACATCATTATCACAGACTTTTTTTTGAAGGAAAGCCTAGGAAGGATAAGAATAAAATTCCTAAAATATTTTAGTTTCTATATATTAATTAAACATCACTGTTTTAAAGGTTCTTTTTTTTTTTTTTTTTTTTTTTTTTAAGATGGGGTTTCTCTCTATAGCCCAGGCTGGAGTGCAGTGGAGCAATCTCGGCTCACTGCAATTTCTGCCTCATGGGTCAAGTGATTCTCTGCCTCAGCCTTCAGAGTAGCTGGGATTACAGGTGCCTGCCACCACGCCTGGCTAATTTTTGTATTTTTAGTAGATACGGGATTTCACTGTCTTGGCAGGCTGATCTTGAACTCCTGACCTTGTGATCCACCCGCCTCAGCCTCCCAAAGTGTTGGGATTATAGGCATGAGCCACCGCACCTGGCCTGGATTCTTTATCTTACTGCTTTCTTGTAAATATCCATGACCCACACAAGATAGACAGTATTATTATCTTTATCACAGAGATAAAGAAATTGAGATTTGTAGCTGTTAAGTAACTTGCCCAAGTTCAACTAATGATAGTAAAATGCAAACAGTGGCAGTGGAATGAAAATAATCTACTTTTCAGGCCAGTAGTCATCCCATTGTCCCAGCCTTCTAGAATTTAGGGCAACAGATGTAACTCATTAAAATCTACAACCTCTGTTCCAAGAGTGTGTTTTGCTTTTATTTTACCAATTAAACAAAAGTTCCTCATTTGGTTATAGTCACCCCATGATATCTTAGTGATTTCCTCAGCTTAACTTTGGTGGTTATAAATTCGTTGATTGCTCCCACAAAGGAGGTCTATGTACCTTCCCCTTGAATCTGGCTAATAGCATATGGTAGAGGCAACTCTATGTGAATTTTGAGGTTGAGTCATAAAAGGTGATCCTTCCACCTGGTCCTCATGGGATGCTTCCTCTTGGAACCCAGCCACCAAACTATGAGGAAGCCCTGGCCACATGGAGAGGCCATGTGTAGACGCTCAGCTGACACCTCCAGTTGGGGTCCCAGCCGACAGCCAGCATCAACCTCAGACTTATGAGTGGAAAAGATTTTGAGATGACTCCAGCCCTAGCAGCCATTGAACTGCAACCACATGAGAAAGCCTGTGGGAGAGCCATCTAGCTGAGCCTAGAACCTAGAGAGACAGTGTAACAACTTCTATGCCACCAAGTTTTGGGCTGATTTGCTAGGTAGCAAGAATGACTGGAATGCTGGCTGGGCACCTTGCATTGGGTGATTTCATCAGTGTTTCTCCTGAAAGGCACCATGGTCTGCACTGTACTAGGAGCTTTCAGCCTGAAGAAAGACATCTGGTCTCCTTAAAGGGGACCAGAGGCTGTGCACAATTATAGCTTGACTGTCCCTAACATTTCTGTTCCTCTGTACATCTCCTACCTCTTATGTTCTCTTTTGCATCAGAAAACACTGTGCTTTTGACCCCAGCTCAGTGCTGCTTCTGTAAACAGGGAATCAGCTCAGCCTAAGATAAAAATACTATGCTCCTGAGAGTTCCTTCTGATGAGGTATCTCCCTTTGCTAATGCTGAAATAGGTTCCCTCTAAAATCTAGAAACTGATGAGCCACCTCCCCTGAAGAAATGGAGGGGCCAGGCAGCCAGAAGGAAAACCATCAGCAGTGAACATCTTCAGGGCAGGGAAAAGATGTCTTCATCTCCGGCCCAGTCACCAGCACAGATGTATTTGGATTTTCTAAATGAATGAATGAATGAACTCAAAGTAGCAATAGATTCACCTGATCAAACCTAACTTATTTGGGACTCACTAGCACATGAATGAATAATCAAGGTACACACTCGTTTATAAAGAAAACATTCTCCCTCTCCTCACAAAAGGTGAAGTGTATAAGGGAACAAAGTTACTTGGCATTGGTATAAGTCAATGAGAATAGACGACTTTTAAAATGAAATACTTAACGGAGAAAGAAAATAAACCTAATTTGGCTGAATTATGCCTATGGTCATTATAATGTCATACCACTTAAAAGTGAGAGTTAAAACGTCATTATGAAAGGGTTGCATGTTGTCTGCAGAGATCTAGCTTACAGAAAGCAGGGGCACTGCCTGTATCACTGCAGGTATCAGGAAAGCTTCACCCCATGAGCTACTGCGAATGGCCACACAGGCTGGGCGCCATACACCTCCAGTGGGTACCATTCACAAAAGCCAGGAGCTTCTCCAGAATTTAAAATCAATTTAAAAGAATTCATCCCTAGCAAGCATCTATTACATTCATAGTTTATATGGTAGGGATTTGAAGACAGCATAAAGAAGTGATCTGATTGGGAAGATGGTCACAGAGGTTAATAGTAAGTGTTATGGGAGCAAAGCACACATCTAACTCTATCAAAGGAAGTACAGGAGAGTACACCAGAGATATGGCTTTTGAGTAGAACTTGCCAGGAAGAGGAGTGTGGGAAGAGCCTTCTGGATATAAGCACGGCGTGCAAATTGTTGTGAGTGTAGAGGAGCAAGGCATGTCTGCAGGGAGGACTAGTGGGGAATGAACCACAAGAGTTAAGCAGAGACTTGACTGTAAAGGATCTTTGGATGCTAAGGAGTTTGACCCTGACCTTCCAGATGTATTCTCTATTAACAGGGGAGAAATTGGTAAGCCCAGAGAAAGCAGCCATAAATATACAGCATGGAGCCTGAGAGTCATGAGGTAGATCAGTCTTTCCTCTCTGTCTTGTTGAGGTCCGAAAGGTTGGAGATGTTTGTACGTGCAGAAGGCTTTAGCCATGGTAATGTGGGTTGTCGCATAAAGACCAGTTTCCTAATTCCTTGTATCCCATAGTGGGTAAGATCAGGAGAGGGAATAAACCAAAGGTCTCAGAGGCTGGGTCGATACGTGCACATGTATATTTGTGTGTGGTAGTAGTTGCTGGCTTTGTAGGCAGGCAGGAGGGAACATCCTGGGCCATTAGAGGCTTACAGATATTTGACAGTCTGGTCAAGTCTGGTCAAGGGTCTCTGATGGTTTACTGAACTTGGCCAAGGCAGGGAATGTAGAGACCCTCTTTACCTACTACACACACTTTTGCATTGAGCTTACACAACCAACATTTTTAAACATAAACTTTGGGACATCTCTGAAGACAAGATAAGCATACTTTTGTAAGAATAATACTAATCTCAGTAGTAAAAATAATATCAGTGTTATGGACTAATTGTTGTGTCCTTCCAAAATTCATATACTGGAATAAGGTTTAGTCTCGAAAGTGGCTGTATTTAGAGATGGGAACTTTAAGGAAATAATTATGATTAAATGAGGTCATAAGGGTGGGGCCCTGGTCCAATATAATTAGTGTCCCTATAAGAGGAGACACCAGAGAGATCACTCTCTCTGGGCACAAATACACCAAGTAACATAGCTGAGAAGATGTCTGTCTGCCAGCCAGGAAGCCCTCACCAAGAACTAAATTTGTCATCACCCTGATCTGGGACTTCTAACCTCCAGAACTGTAAGAAAATAAATCTCTGTTGTTTAAGCTGTCCAGTCTATGATATTTTGTTATGGCAACCCAAGCTAATAAAAATAGCAACAAGAGTTAACATTTATGGAACACTTACTATGGGCAAGTCATTGTTATAAGTGCTAGTCATAAGTGGTTCATACGTATTAACCACATTAATGGTAGGCACCATTATATCCATTTTTGAGACAGGGTCTTACTCTCATCAAGGTTGGAATATAGTGGTACGACCTTGGTTCACTGCAGCCTCCACTTCCAGGATTCAAGTGATTCTTCTGCCTCAGCCACCCCAGTAGTTGGGATGATGGGCATGCACCATGACGCCCGGCTTATTTTTGTGTTTTTAGTAGAGATGAGGTGCCATGTCGCCCAGGCTGGTCTCGAACTCCTGAGCTCACGTAATGCCCCCTCCTTGGCCTCCAAAAGTGCTGGGATTACAGGCATGAGCCACTGCGTCTGGCCCATTATCTCCATTTTGCATTTGAGGAAACTGAGGTTTAGTAACGCATCCCAGAGGCAATGCAGCTAACGTGTGGTAGAGGCGAAATTCAAACCCAAGAAAGCATCCCACCATTTACACTGCTGGTCGTTGGGATATTCATTGGAAAGGTCTGTGTGCTGAGTAGAGCTTTTCATTGAGCAGGGACCCAGGACCTTGGCCAATTCTCTGCCAGTCAACTTATTTAGGCCAGCATCAAAAGACCTCTTTCTCCCTGCATGTCTCCCTGCTGGATGGGTTGATTTTTCCTCAGGGGGCTAGAACCTATGATATTAAGTAAGACCTTCCACAGATGTCGCTGTAGTCCCAGGACCATTCCTGCCTTCGTTTTCCCATAAAGAGCAAGCATTATTCAGACACACCACCCTTGCCTGCACATTAAAGATATGAGAACTGAGAGCTGTCAAAAAGCTTTGAAAAGAACCACAGAAATAATTTTTTTTCTTAATCATTTTGCATCCATTTGCCCATTACCCATTTGAGAAAAACCTTGCAGAAAAGCAATTTCCTAATATGGCACTTTGGATATACAATGTAAACATTTTCGTTCCTGGGACAAATAGGCTTGAGATTTGTAAACTCTCCAGAGACACATTTTTCTTTCTATTTTCTTCTCTGTGATGTGATATGACATTATAGGGTGTTGGGGATGAGGGGGGGTCTTGTGTACTTACGCATTTTCCCATTGATTCTCATGTTATTTCAATTGTACATTATTTTCCCAGAAAAATGGTCATAAACCATTTGGAATGGTCGTGCTTTTAATGGGCGCTAAAGATTTTTCTCTCTAGCTTTGTCATTATTAATAGGCTCCCTGAGAAGTTCACTGTCCCATGGTAAATCAGTGGTGGAACTAAAAATGGCCTCCGAAGCTCCCACTCCCTCACTGTGCCACAGTCACCCGAAAACTAGTCTTTCTTCGTGGCCCTAACTTGAATCTAAGCTTCAAAATGGAAAGATCTGGCAAAAACCTGACACTAAATAGCTTTGTCCTGCCACTTTGTATTAAGTATTCCTCCGCCCGATGAAGTGCAGGTTGACTTGAAGCCATAAAGTTATCCTGTGCTCCAGGGGTCAGCAAACTCCACAGCAAATCTCAGAGCAAGTTCTGAAGGCAGAGTCCTTCCTTCCAGCTTTTCCATTCCTCACCAGTGGCCCTGAGGGCCAGTCCTGCAGGATAGTCATGCATATGCTTTCCAAGATCCCAACCCCCTTTAAAGCCACTCTCCACACATTTTTCTGTTGTTTTCTGCCACTTTTCTTCTGTTATTTCAATCTCTTTTTCTTCATACTACTTGGTGGAACCATTGTCAGAAATGCGTTCCCCTCTGCTAGCTCTGTCACTGTCTACATGAGCAGTCTCTTGTGACTCATTCCTGGAATCTTCTTTGTTGCACTTTGTGCTAAGTGACTGCCATCAGTCAGCTAGAAACTTAAATGAATGGCTTAGATTGTAATTCCTAGAGGTAATGCCTGACATAAATCAAGGCAGATTTGCTAAATAACTTTTTATTTGTGTTTGTTTTTTAGACGGAGTCTAGCTCTGTCACCAGGCTGGAGTGAGTGCAGTGGTGCAATCTCGGCTCACTGCAGCCTCCACTTACCGAGTTCAAGAGATTCCCCTGCCTCAGCCTCCCGTGTAGCTGGGACTAAAGGTGCACGTCATCATGCCTGGCTAATTTTTTGTATTTTAGTAGAGATGGGGTTTCACTATGTTGGCCAGGACAGTCTCGGTCTCCTGACCTCGTGATCCACCTGCCTCAGCCTCCCGAAGTGATGGGATTACAGGTTTGAGCCACCAGGCCCTGCCGCTAAATAGCTTTTAAAGAAATAGATGGCCTTTGGGTACATCTTTGGCACCTTTACACAAATGCGTTATTTTCAGAGGAAACAAACAAACAAAAAGACATAGTACAGTGTTTGTTAATATTAATTCTAATAATTCTAATAGCAATTAGGTATTGAGTAGATATTAAAGATATATATATTAGGCTGGGTGCAGTGGCTCACAGCTGCAATCCCAGCACTTTGGGGAGCTGAGGTGGGCAGATCACTTGAGGTCAGGAGTTCGAGACCAGTCTGGCCAATATGGCAAAACCCCATCTCTCCCCAAAACACAAAAATTAGCCAGCTATGGTGACATGTGGCTGTAATCTCAACTACTCAGGAGGCTGAGGCAAGAGAATCACTTGAAGTCGGGAAGAGGAGGTTGCAGTGAGCCGAGATCACACCACTGCACTTCAGCCTGGGTGACAGAGTGAGAATTTGTCTCAAAAAATAAATAAAAATTTAAAAATATATACATGAATAATTCCATTTCATATTCTTAGTTTAACTCCACAGCAACCCAACAAAGGAGGTCGTGTAATTAGCATCATTTACAAATTCAGAGAAAGGTTAAGGACCTTTCCAAGGTCATAGACCTAGGAAGGTTGTATGGAGAAAGGACACTGAATAACCAAAGATGTTGAGACTTCTCAATCAAATGATGCAGAGCAAAAATTATGAAGCTAAAAGATTGAGGGTGAGGTCAGCCAGAAAAGATAGATGGAATAGGGTAGGAGCTTAGGATGAGGCAGTTGGAAGTATGTGGAGCTCATACCCTTCAACTACCCCACATCCCTGCCATGTTGAGTCATCTTTGAAGATTGGTGACAACTGTGAAGGGGACCAGAATGAGCTGGTGGGCTACAGTGCCACCTAAGCATTCATGGATGGTATGGAAGGAAAAGCCACCATAATTCTCTTGCACTGGGTGACTCCCAGTTCCTACCGGGCCTCTGGCTTTTCTTTCCTGTGAACTCCGAGCTCAGCCCCTTACCCTGGGCTAGCCCAGGTTTCAGTAGCATTGATAAATGGCCCAGCATGGAGACAAAGGCTTCTACAAACCCCCTCTCTGCTGAACCTTCCGGTGGGCCATACTGACTTGGCCCTCAACTCAATCCAGAGAGCTGGCCAGGGATCACTCTGTTCACAGCCCATACCAGCTGCTCCTGACCAGCTATAACCTCTTTTGAATCATCAGGAGGACCATTAGGTGAGCTTTGTGAGAGTATGGGGGAGAAGTGAGAGCTTCCTGTAAAAATTCATTAAGGCAGACAGCCTGGATAAGCAAGAGAGTGCTGCCCTAAGAGTACAAGATGGTGAGAAAGCCCAAACAGGGAACTTCTTGATTCTCTAACCAAATAGCCCCAGAGCTGGTGGGAGGGCTCAGGTCTCCCAGCCTAGCCAGGGACATTTCCCCTATCAGCCTCATCTTGAGAAAATTCCTCTTATTTTACATGGGCACCAAAATAGGAAAGAAAAAGCATTTGCATTTCAAAAGTGCAATGTAAGACATTTCTTAAACCAAGGAAATAAATTTTTATCAATAAGATTAAATTTCTGTCTTCTGGTCCATTATTGCATCATGAGAAAATAGTTGGATGGATTGTCACTATGTGCAGAGGCTATGTTTAGGATGATCTGAGTTACAGCTAGACTATGAAGCATGCACCAAATTCTTCAGGGAGAAGTCAGAAGTCATCCTCCAGAGAATTTGCAGGCCTTGATTTGCAATCAAGCCTCCTTTCACAGCAGCAGTTTCATGTAGCTGAGTTCCGTGGTGGATAGCCAGGGATTCATTTATTTAACTGCACCAATAAATTCTAAGCAATCCTTAGGAAAGCCAGCCACTCACAAATAGCAGAATGTCAGCCACTGGGTGGGGAGGCTGGTGCTGAGAGGGGCTTCCTAGTAGCCCCCAACCCACAGAAAATGAGCAACTTTCCAGCTTATCCGCCACCTCAGACTCCTCTTTACTTCTTCTATGGCCGTTAGGCTTCAGTGGGAAAACAAAACAAGAGTTAGATGCTTGCTAGACACCCCAACACATGCCGTTTGCGGGTAGAAGGAAGGGAGACTGGGGGAGGAATGCAGGAAGTAGAGGTCACATGAAATTATGGCTGCTCCAAAGGGGACACAGTATTCAAGGCATGACGGGAAGTGTAGGAGCACAGGCCACCCTCAGCCAGAATCCCTCTCCTCCCAGCCTCACGGACTTTGGTTGGGCAGCCTGGGGGCTAACTGGTCTGCTGGGAGTTAGATAGTCAGTGAAAGCGCTCTGCTCTCCTCCCCCAGCCCACCTCCAGGTAAATGTGTGTATTTAACTAAACCACAACCACAGAGGCTCATGAAATTTTCCTGGACGCCAATTAAAGCAAGGAGAGTCACAGTAGTAGGTAGAATTAAGCCATGTACCGATTCTTTTTGGCTTATAAGTGCCGGAATTGCCTGTTTACACATTAAGAGGAAAAAAAAAGACTGTAGTCTTTTCTCTTAATTTCTGTAATTATACTTGTGCCACCCACAAGAGAGGCTGTTGATCTCATTTCTAAAGGGCAATCGTTGTAGCCTCACTCTTCTGAGCGCTTTACAAGATTTTTCTCATTTTCTGATTACCACTGGCCTATTGAGCTGCTAGTAGAAATTTATTTTCTCCCTGGTGCATTTCTCCCCGCCTTCCTCTTTCTTTCCCTCCCTTCCTCACTCCCTCCCTCTCTCCCTCCTTCTCTCTCTGCTGCTGCTGGGTAGTTACCAGGAAGAGCTCACTTCCTCCTTTCTCAGGATCAAAAGGGATTGCAATTTCTGTGATCAATTGTGTGTGGTTAGATATTCTCAGAATATCCTGAATGTGGAAGTACTCAAAAGCCCATAATCTGGGTAATAGTGGTGTGTGCTGGCCACATCCCTTAGGAAAGGCTCGGGAAACCTGGGTCAAAAAATTTACCAACTCTTTCTTGGCTCATGTGCATTCTACGTTGAATTGGGTGAAGCATTTCCTTCGGGCTACCTGATACACAGCAATCTGAAATATCATTGTGGCCTTCTATGCTTTGCTTTTCCTTGGAAGTCCTGCCTGAGTCCTTTCCCTGTGTAATCGTGAAGGAATGCTGTTCCAAAGTCGAAGGGGGAGGGGTCAGAAGGGCACAATAAATCAATCCAGATACACCCCTAATGAATGGCAAATTAAACAGCATTTGTTTTAAGTTCATAGGTCCTCTTGGAAGATGCCTTTTTAGTGCACGCAAAATTCCTGGGTTGCAGGTATGAAAGGCTATGGGGGTGGGGTGTGAAGGGCTCTCAGTCTCTGGGTTGTTTTAGCCACAGTTTTTAAAAGGACCAAAAATATCCCCAAAGTTAGTTTGCCTAGCTAACTAACCTTGAATGTGCAGTGCTTTCTGCAGCCCTTACCCTGAGACAGAATTGTCTGATTACTGTAGATTCTGGGACAACTCAGACCCTGGGTCTAGTTTCCCCCTTTGCTCATTTAGGTGGTGCTGCTGGGCTGGATAGGTGTTTCTGAGAACCTGCCATCCTCCGGGCTGCAAAGATTGAGTTAAAACAAATCTTCCAGTCACATACAATTCTAGCAGAATCACAGAGACATGGCCTGTGGCATTGAGAAGATTAAATTACCAAGCCCGCTGTGCCCCCTCCCCCAAGTAACTGGAATAAACTTGTTAGAGCTGCATCAGAAGGAACAGAATAGCCTTTAGTCTTCCACAGCCCCTAAGCATTTTGGTAATAAATAATAAAAGGTATTTATTACATGTTACAGTGACATTGTGGAATTCAAATGCAGTTAACCATAACATTTTCTTCCTCAAATGTTAAAAAGAAAGAAAAAAGTATTAGGAGTGGGGAGGCAGGACAGCGGGAGCAGTGGCTTTAAAACCTGAGGAATGTGGTAAAGAGAGCCTTGTGTGTTTTTTATAGTTGTAGAATGGGGGTAGAAAGTGGGGAGAAAACATGAGCAGGAAGTCAGGGGATTAAGACTGCAGGCCTGTCGGTGCCACTGTCTGGCTTTGCTACCTTGGACAGGAGGACTAGCCTTGCTCTATGGCAGCATCGCAGTTATCATCAGATAAAGGGGTTGAGAGCCTTCCTGTTTTATCAGCTGTTTATTCAGCTCTCTCAAAAGACCTCTGCATCAGGCTTCCCTGGAGTTCAGTGGCACACTGTTTGGAACCATGCTTCTTTTCAATCAAAAGGGGCCAGGCTCAGTCTGGGTAATGGGCAAGGGATGAAGGAACAGGCCCCGCGTTTCCCTTGCCTCAATTTGCTGTGCTGTGGACTGGACAGAAAAGTCTTTCTTAGACTGACTCACCACAACGCTGCAGGAAGCATCTCGGGGTAGAGGGTAGTGGCTAAAAGCATAAGCACTGGAGTCAAGTTTTCAGCTTGGGTTCTAGCCCAGGTCACCTGTAACCATATGTTTCATTACACTGGGACCTTGAGCAAATTGTTTAACTTCTCTGAGCTACAAAGTCTGCATCTGGAAAATGGTGTATTAAATCTGAAAATGAATGACAGGACCTTGCATAGTCCTTGACACATAAACTCTCAATTAATGATAGCCAAAGAAATGAGCAATAACAAAAATGTTTCCTAGGCCTTAGTCTTATACCAGTAACGAAGGGTAAATGATGGCTGGGAGCAGGAAAGAAAAGTGTATTATTTGTATGTAGGAGCTTCCGGCAAGCACATACGAGCTGCTCTGGGTGCTGGCTGGGGAAGTACGCGACATCTTAGGAGCCATGCCTGCATTTAAGGAAGGACTGCAAAGGCAAGAAGCAGGAATGAGAGACCTCTTGGAAAAGGATGTGGATTTTACATTCATTCATTCATTCATTCATTCATCTAGCACTGAGGAGCTATGGCAGTTGTGGCTTTTGGTTACTTGTTCATGTACCAGACCTTTGCTAGCAGGATTACAGAGATGAATGGCACCATCACTGCCCTCAGGGAACTGACAGTCTACAGTGCTAAAAATAAATTGGCAGTGACAATAGAAGATGCTAAGTCTGAGGAAGGTAAGCACAGGGAGCACAGAAGGTGGGGTGACTGTTTCGATTTGCCCAGAACTATCTTGATTTTAACACTAGAAGCCCACATTCTAGAAAGTCCTTCTGTCCCAAGCAAACTGAGACGGTTGGTCACCCTAGTGCGAGGAGCCAGAGGAGCGGCCGAACCTGAATAATCTTGCCAAGTCAGGGGGGCTTCCTGGCTGAAGGGATAGCCTACAAGGAAAGTAGGAATTTGCCAGGCAAGAATGTTGATGAGTTGGAGATGGAGAGGGTCTTAAGTAGAAAGAATCCTATATGCAAAAATCTAGAGGCAGGTGAGTCCGTCAGGAAGTGGGGAACCCTGGGGCGAGAAGGTGGACGGCCTTCCTTTGCAGTGGACAACGATTGCCCTTCAAATGTGTTTGTCTTCTCCTTGATCTCTCCTCTGACTCATGTTGATTGAGAATGTAGATCTGCAAAACTGGGAGATGTTGTCTAGGCAACTCTCACATTATCAGGGGAGAAGATGAGATGAACTCTTCTGAGGGTCCCTTTCAAGTCTTTGATTCTAGACCAAGAATCCAAACCACTAGGTCATCCACTGGGTAGGTATTCACTTTGTGTATAAAATAAATGGCCTACACCATCCCTACATATTTTAGCTGCCTTGAAGAGTGACACATGTCATCATATAATTGATTTGCCAGCAATGATGTGCCCATGATAAAGTAGGTCAGCAGGGATGTGTATGCTGGGCCACTGCCAGCTGGCTGAGCCACTATGGAATGCAAGTTTAATTATTTTGTTTCTCTAAGTGAAAAAAACCCTTTCCTGGTGAGGCAACACACCTTTTCCGATGCTCATGAAGACCTAGAAAACCAGCTAGAGTTTGTTTTTTACCCCATTATTCCCTAAATGTTTACTGTAAAGAATGCTCTTTGACTTGACTTGTTTCTTTGCATTGTATGCCTATATCAAAATATCTCATGTACTCCATAAATACATACACTTACTATGTACCCACAACTGGAGAGAAAAAGTTGGGCTTCAAATAGAGCTGTCACTTAATTTTTTGTTAATAGACTCTTTTACAGAGTCTATTCCGTATATATGAACAGTATTAAATCAAGAGCGTACCCATTTAGCTTTTCAGCACTTCTTTCCCAAAGTGAGTCACTTTGGGAAAGGCGATTTCTAGATTGTTAATCCTTTAGGTATGTGTTTCATTCTCTAATATTGGGCTGGTATGGACACATTGGGAGGGGCGAAGAAACTTAGTGTCTTTTCTAAAGCCTCTCCCAGAGTAAAAAAGAACACGGGGAGGAAGAAGTCTTGACATCACTTAATAAAGCTTTATGAGTAACTCCTTTACTACCATAGATAACATTGCTAATGCATATTGCTCAATGAAAGAAAATGTCCCAGGCTATACTTTACAACAGGCAGAAAACTTTGAGATGTCTTGCCAATGCTTTATACTAAGTGCCAAATCCTTATTTCTTTCTTAGGCATTTATTGTAATAACATGAATCATGATGCATCACTCTGGTATTCGTGTGGCTGCTCAGTGTTAAGTCCCCAGGACCTCCATGGAGTTGACTTTATTTGGTTTTCCACTTCCGTTTCTGAGTGAGAGCCACATGAACTCAGACATGAAGGCTCACAGGAGCTCAAGTGGGCGGCCCTTTCTGTTGCTGTTTTGGTCTGCCTGTACTCAATGGTTGTGGTATGCACAGACCTGAACACTTCAGGGGACATTCAGCTGGAACTACCCCCAGTTCCTCTAGTTTCCACTAAAACAAGAGACTTAGGACGATATTCAGGATTGCTCAGACAGTTGCAAACCTCTGGGGTACTTGTAAGAAATGTGGCTATTAATAGAATTTTGGAGCATTGACATATATGTTTTCTAATTTCCCATATATAACCCTGAGAGGTGGGCTGGATGTTAAACCCTGGAAGTAGGGAGTTTCCAGAAAACCATCCAGGGTATGATGAAGAGTTTGGATGAGTGATTTCCATATATAAAAGTTAATAGTGCCTGTTTCAAAGCCTAAATGGAATGCTGTGCTCATCTCCGACTTTGTGAATGTTTAATTGGCACAGTCAATTTATTCACTTTGAAAGTCTTTTTTTTTTTTTTTGAAACAGAGTCTTGCTCTGTCACCCAGGCTGGCGTGCAGTGGCGATCAATCTCAGCTCACTGAAACCTCTGCTTCCCGGGTTCAAGCAGTTCTTCTGCCTCAGCCTCCCGAGTAGCTGGGACTACAGGCATGTGCCACCACACCCAGTTAATATATATATTTTTTGTATTTTTAGTAGAGATAGGGTTTCACCATGTTAGCCAGGATGGTCTCCATCTCCTGATCTTGTTATCCGCCTACCTTGGTCTCCCAAAGTGTTGGGATTATAGGCGTGAGCCACTATGCCCAGCTTTTTAATTTTCTTTCTTTTTTTTTTTTTTTTTTTTTGAGATGAGGCCTTCCTCTTGTCACCCAGGCTGGAGTGCAGTGGCATGATCTTGGCTCACTGCAGCTTTCACCTCCTGATTTCAAACAGTTCTCCTACTTCAGCCTCCCAAGTAGTTAGAATTATAGGTGTCTGCCACCATGCCCAGCTAGTTACTTTTGTATTTTTAGTAGAGATGGGGTTTCACCATGTTGGCCACGATGGTCTTGAACTCCGGACCTCAGGTGATCCACCTGCCTCAGCCTCCCAAAGTGCTCTGATTACAGGTGTGAGCCGCTGTGCCTGGCCCTTTCAAAGTCGTAACTGTGATGGTGAACCAGCAGGAGTGCTGTTGGAAATATTTAACATAAGCAAAAAGGAAGGGTAATGAACATTGATAGAAATTGGAAGGATGATGGCTGTGAACAATGTGTGGCCTTACCTGAGTGTCTCAGCTGAATATCACTCCAGCAGAGCACCAATCACTTGCAGTGGCTGTGGCAAAGACACTGGTGGCTTATTCATTGTACAATAAATATTGTGTGCTCACTACATGTCACTTACTCTGCCCGGCATTGGAGATACAATGCTGGGGAAAATCAGACATGCTCCTATCCTTCTAAACCTAACAATTTGGTCTGAGAGACAGATGTTAATCAAGTAGTCACATAAAATGTCAACCTTGACAAGGAATTGCACAAGGTACTATGAAATGCCTTGATGTAGCAGGGGATATGATGACTGGGCTGAGACTTAAAAGATGAGAAGTAATTAACTAGGATACCACAGGAGGGAAGAGTGCTTCAGGGAAAGGGAACAGCTTGCATATATGAAGTTAAGTGATTCACCCAGTTGTGCAATTAATAACTGGTAGAGTCAGAGATGGGTGAAGAGCTCCAGGGGTCTCAGTTGGGAATCTTACTAGCCCTATCTAATAGAACTTTTTTGCAATAATGGAAATTTTCCATAGCTATGCTACTGGATACAATAGCCATTAGTTATATGTGGCTATTAGCCCTTAAACTGTGTTTAGTGTGACGAGGAACTGAAATTTTAATGTGGCCACCATATTGGAAAGCACAGATCTATATGAACCAAGTCCTGAACTAGTCCAAGCTACATAGGGTGGAGGGTTATTAAAGAAGAGAGGAAGTATTTTTTTTTCCAGGATAACGATAAGCACATTGACTTGGGGGCTTCATTCATTCAGTCTCACTCAAAAACATAAATTTATTGGGTATTCACTATACGCCAGGCACTAGGCTAGACCTGGAGCTTCTCTGATTAACAAGACCAGTCTCCCACTCTTGAGGCATTCAGAGTCTAATAGAGCAGATACACTCATAGTAGTAATAGCAATATATTGTGGTTGAATTGGCAGGATTTTGCCTTTTTAGGGTTGGTTACAATGGGAAGAACTGAAGGATCATCTTCTCTAATCCAACACTTGGTATGCTCAACCCTATAGGCAAAGGTCATGGTTTCTAAACTTCAGCTACTCCTTATTCCAAGGCCTTCAAATAAAGAGGGAGGGCTTTAATATAACACACTACACACTTTAAAAAATATCCCCAATTCAGTATACCAGTATAAAAACAGAGGTGGATTTGCATTTTCACGTAGGCCTTGCATGCCTCTTCTTATGTAGGGCATCTATTGCTGAGTTTGGGGAAGTTGGGCCCCACCAATTTAAATTCTTTGTAAATAGGTCATGAGACTTTTACCCAAGGATCTGCTAAGTGACGTAAAATTTTAGTCGGATCCAAGCTGTATTTTCACGGGACTTTCAGACACTGACTTTTGCTTCTCACACAGGCTAAAAAGGGAGCTAATAACTTTTACATATTTTCTAAAAGCACTTTCACACAAGCAGCGGCTGTTCAAACACTTCAAACACTTAAACCTTCCTGCTATTACACACAGAATGCCAACAGTTACTACACCATTGTAAGAAACACTTCCTGATACTCAATTATACTCATTATGCCTAAATATTTAATTCCTTCCAATACCCAATTTAAATTGTCACTTCAAAATAATTTGTTTCCGATTACTGGGGTCTACTAAATTACCTCCTCAAACCTATCACCTGAAAAAACATCATGTGCCAGAGAGAATAAAGGGACTTTCCCTGTTAAAAACTCAGGACATTTGTCCAGGGAGCTTCTCCTTATGGCACATTGATTTCTGCAGTGTGTTCTGGCTCACAACTTGTCCCTCCATCTTGGAGACCCAAGGAGGAAGAACCAAAGGGTATGCCCCACTGACTTAATCTGTCACAACTATGACTTCTCAGTAAAATTAGTGGGTGTGGGGCGTGGGGTAGAAAATACAGAAGCAGAGGCTTACTCCAGATGCACTTAATGAGAACCACCTAGGGGGGCTGAAAATCTGTATTTCTATAAAACATTTCAAGGGATTCAGAAATGATTGGTTAACAGACTAGGAAATCCTATTGTATTCAATTAGCATATTTTACTCTGTTACATTTATGACATAATATTCAGTATGAAGTTTGTCATGTCTCTTTTTCCTCTGAATTAGACAAGTACCTCAGGACTCCTTAATACCAAAGTGACTCTCCCTCATCTGTATTATTGCTGATAGGGCATTACATTTCCACCAACAATGCTGACCTAAATTTCTCCACGTTTCTCTTTTTTCATCAATGCTCCTTGCACTTCACTCTTTTTTTCTGGGTTAAATTTTGTTCCTACTAAAGTATGTCCTTTGGTATTTCTTTCCACGAAGGCCTTAGTAGTAAACATTTTTAGTTTTTGGAAGTCCGAGCATATCTTTATTTTTGTATCATTTAAGAGTGAAATTTTAACAGGTTATATATAAAAAGCTAAAATAATAATCGTATCCCATAAGCACAGAGAAGATATTATTCCATTGTCTTCTGGAATCCATTGTTGCTTATGAGAAGTCATCTGTTAATAATCTAATTATCTTTCCTTTAAAGGTAATTTGTCTTTTCTTTCTGGTAATATTTATCTTTATTTTCAGGTAATGTGGTTTCAATGATATGTGTTTAGGTATAGATTTGTGTTTAATTATCATTTTTAGATTTCATGTTTCTTTTTCAACCTAAGAATTTATAATTTTTTTTAAGTTTGAAAATATTTCTACCATTGTCTTCAAATAATACCTCTTGCCCACATGTTGTGTTGTTCATTCTACCTCCACATCTTTTTATCTTTTATCTTCTCTTTTATATGCTTAATGTCTTTATCTCTTTGAAAAAACGAAAATTAGTAAATTAGAGGTAGATGTCAGGAGATCAGTTTGCTGTTTGACTCATATATTCAGGCTCTGAAATTTATTTAGTGACTATATTTTTCATTACTAGAATCTATATTTGCTTTTTTTCAAAGATTTTTTTGCACATTTCTTTCTTTTTCTGTTGTATATTTTTTAAATGCATATTAAAAATCTCAGATTTCTCAACTATTTCTATTCTTGTTCATTTGCTCAGTCTTTCATGGAAGTTTGTTTTCTTATGAGCTTTGAGCTTATCTTTCAGGGAAACCTATTTTTCATAGGGGGAATCTCTTTGGGGAGATCCAAAATTTGCTTGTGGACCAGTTTTTAATGTTAACTTCTCCTTCTTGTATTATATAGGTAGCATGACAGAGTGGTCATGGGGTTTCTGTTTCTCATAAGTGATTTTCCCCTCTTCACATTGCCACACACCTGACCTGGTGGATAGAGTTTTTCTAGTTATTTATCAGACAGAACTTCCCAGCACCTGGATTTAAGCAGAATTTAGGATCTAGCTTTACAACACACAGAGGGTATGTGCTTTCAACATCTATCCTGCATAGCTGATACTGCCCTAAGCCCTAGGAGTATTCCAGTTGCAACATGTAAGAAATTTTAAATTCCATTTTAAGTTCTTTGAGTAATGATTAAAAGCATAGAGTCTAGATTTTCACAACTTGGAATTTAAATAAACAGCTCTGCCACTTACTAGCTGTGTAACTTTGGGAAAGTTGTTGCCTCAGTTTTCTCAACTATAAAATGGTGATAATAAAAATTCCTCATGGAGGTGTGGGGATCAAATAAGTTAATAAAGGTGAAATACTGAGAATGGTGCCTGACACATAGCAAGCATTAAATATGTGTTTGCTGTCATTATCTTGTTTCCAAGCTTGCCTACATATTAAACTTTTTTGTTAATATATTATATATGTAGGTGTATGTTAATGTATATTTTAATAATTTTGTTAAATCTATTTTATTATGCTATATATATGTCCTATGTATAGGTATATGTTAACACATATTTTAATATACATAATTTTGTTAAATGTATTTTATTATGTTATATATGCATCTTATGTATTTTCTTTCATAATTTAAAAAATATGTTTTATATATGGATAGCATAAGATTTTCATTCTGTTATAGAAATATGGCCTTTCTAAAGTGAGGGCACAGTGGTAACAAGCCGGATATGGGAAACTTATATTATATTCAGTTGCCATATGCAGGATTTGGGGCCTCTGACTTCTCAATGGTTGAATTCTTTTTTCCTCATTAAAGGCTTGGCTGAGCTCTGCTATCCTTCTCTCCTTCCCATGGCTGTCACTGCTAATCTTCACAAATTCATCTTTATTTTGAAGGTCATGGAACTCCAGAGATGTTTAGATGTATTTGAGCTGGCAGGAGAATTATTTTACTTCATTCATTCCTACATACAAAAGGTTTTTTATTTTGTGTTTTACCATTTTATTTGACCACACCAGCAAGTCTGTTTAACTGAATGTGGTATTTTCACAAGGAATAATGATCTGAGGAAAGGGGGCCTGTTCCCGAAAGTGGGATTGTAGATGCTAGTCTTGGCTCAATTTCTGGGGTTTATTAAAAGAGTGTTTATAAAACCACTCTATTTTTATTTACCAAGAATATTAGTGGGGGAAAGGGAAAAGAAAAAAAATGGCCTGGGACTCAAAATTCTCTGAGGATAAATCAATCATTAAGTAGATCATATTTACATGAATAACCAAGACTTGATGCAATGTGTCAGCCTACTCAGCTCCTAGCCACAGATCAGCAAGAATTTAATGTACAATCAACCTTCTCTCATTCTACAGAAATAAATGAAAAACTAGTCAACTAAGCAGCAGGCTGCTCTGAGGTTTCTTGAGTAGAAAGGTGACCTGCCTGTTCCCCTGTTGATGCAATAAAGAGCACCACTTTTGGTGAACCCGTCTCTCTTTCCTTTCTTTCTTCCTTTTGGAAACCCAGCACTGGCTGTGAACATTATGGTGACATATAGCTTATCAGAGGCCTTTACTATGCCTTTTTTTCTTTTGAGACAAGGTGTCATTCTGTCACTAAGGCTGGAAAGCCATAGTGTGATCACAGTTCACTGCAGCCTTGAACTCCTGGGCTCAAGTGATCCTCCTACCTGAGCCTCCCAAGAAGCTGGGACTCTAAGTGTACATCACCATGTTCAGTTAATGTTGTTTATTTTTTGTAGAGACAGGGTCTCATTATGTTGCCCAGGCTGGTCGCAAACTCCTGGGCTCAAACAATCTTCCCACCTTGGCCTCCCAAAGCATTGGGGTTATAGACATAAGCCACTGAACCTGGCCTCTTACTGTGCATTAAAACACAAATTTTGGCAAAAAAGCCTCCAAAGACAATCTTGAACTTGGGCAGGGAGTCTGACTGTGCACTCCATAAAATGGTGTTGAAAACTGTGTGTGAGCACACATGCATATTTTTTGGGCTTGAGTTGAGAGAACGGACGTGTAGCACCATAAGGGACATGGAGCCAGCGCACAGTGAGAAACCCGTAGTCTGGAAATTCCTCTCTGCCTGGCCTCGTTCAATCTACAGAATGCTAAATGGGTAGAATTACTAATACAGGGCATGGCTTTGATGTGTATAACACAAAAATGTTTCTAAAAAACAAGGCAGAGTTGAGTAATTCATTTGTTCTGATTTCTGTAGATAGACCCACAGTTTCATCAGCGGGAATCAATATATGGTGGATAGAGAGGTTAGAATTTAGAATTTTAATCCCAGCTGTGTCAAGGCATCATTAATTCAGTTATTAATTATCTCAACAAATACTTATCAAATGTCTACTATGTGTCAGACACTGGGCCAGACTCTGGAGATATAATGAAGAACAATGCAGATACAGCCTCTACCTTCTTGGAATTTATAAACTATATGCCCATAACCAAATAACTTTGCCTCTCTGAGAATCATTTTTTCATCTGTAAAATGGGGTTGTAGCAAGGACTAAATGAGAAAATGTATGGGAAAGTGCTTTATAAGCGCTAATGTTTTCTATATACCGAAGATCTCTCTCTCTCTCACACACACACACACACACACACACACACACACACACAGAGTTGGCTTCCATTCATTACAAAGTGTAATGGAAGATTAATGAAGTTGGATCAAAGAGAACATGACATAAATTAATCATATATTTATCAAAAGGGGAGGTTGTGTGGAGACTTTCTTAGGAGTGAGTTAGGAACCTGAGGATGACTAAAACCCTCGAGAGTTTATGAAGGAACTAGATTATAAGTTATAAACCACCCTAAGTGTTTTTGATCCCCTTCTGTTTACACTCCTGGGTTTTTGGAGCAGTGCTTGAAGGATAACCTGAAAGACTTCAAGGCTAAGGATGGAGACAAGACAATGTAACAGCCCAGCACTGACCACCTGCAGAAATGCCTAGAGCAGGCTGGTCCCAGGAGCATCCTCTATGAGACCCCAGGAAGCAAGAAGAGGCTCTACGGAGGGAATGGCTTTTAATGGATACTTTGTGATTGGAGAAGAAAGACCGGCCTCAACTTCTCTTTCTCCATGCTGTTTTCTAAAATCATGCCAAAGTGTACACTCTAGACATGGCTGGACAGACAGATAGGCAAAGAAGATCAGAAGCTCTAAGAGGGAGGACATTGAGCTGGAGCCTGTACCTCAGCTGTCTGTGGCTCCTCCTTCCTTTCCAGACCAAGGGCACCTATCAAGTATTTGTTACTTAGAAGAATAAAGATGAATGATGTGTTATTCTCTGTCTTAAATTATGACACCCAAAAAAGAGAAAGTATTGTGACACCAGAAACAGAACTGGAATGACAAGTTAATATCATAACCCCATTCACTTCTTCCGTTTCCCCTGCTGCTACCATTGGCAGAGCCACCAGCAGCTCTTACCTGGGGTACAGGCAAAGTCCTCCTTATTGATCTAATTTTTTCTATAGATTTCCTCAAATGCACTGTACATAGAAAAGCTGGTTTTTTTGTTTTTTTTTTAATTCAGATTATGTCTCTTTCCTGTTTAAAACTATTCCATGTCTTCTCTTTGCACTTGGAAGAAACCCCAAACCCTTTGTCTTGACCTAGAAGACCCTGCATGATCTGGTCTCTAACATCTCATCAAAGGTATCTCCTACATATACCCTCTCTCCCTGTACCTCCACCCACACTGGCCTTTTTTATCCTCCTAAACTTTCCACACTTCTTTCTGCCTCAGAACCATAGCATAGGCTGTTTCTTTAGACTAGAAGGCTCTTCCATGGCTGATTCTTCCCCTCAACTCCAAGAGGGCTCACTAGTATCCTGACTGAGGCAAACCCTCCTCTGCTTTCCTGTTTCCTATTACAGATCTCTGGTTGCCTGTTTCAAAGCACCTGTCCCAGGTAGTAATGCATGCACCTGTTTATTTGTTTGTTTGTTTCTTTGAGTAAATTGCAAGATCCAGGTAGGGCAAATCTATGTTTACTCACCACACCCTTGTGCTTGAAACTTAAGATGATGTCAAAAAAATTATTAAAGGAATAAATACAAGTTTGACCTTCTCCTTAATTTTTCTTATAGAGAGCAGGGGTGATTGCATAAGGGCATAACCCCCACACCTCCCTGCTTTTCCGCAGGCAGTTGCTTCTATCTGGGCTGCCTTTTCCCCTTGGTTGATCTCCAAATTCCTACTCATTCTGCTTCCAGAACCAACACCACTCTTTCTCCTTCTGTGAAGCCTTCTCTTATATTCTCTCTTTTGTGTCTTCACACTACCACGTAGACCTCTATTAGCATCTACAACACCATGTTGTAATTATGTGTATCTTTCTATACTCCTTCCCTTTCATTGTGAGCCCTCTGAAGACAAAAAGCTTATCTTACTCCTCTTTCCAACTTCAGCCCTAGTGTAGAACATGATAGTCACATGATATACACATGCATGGGGAGCCCACAGATTTTATACATGTCATAGAGAAGGGCCCAGGGAAAACTGGCAGTGATGTCTGCCCTTGGTTCCTCCTGCTGAACAAAGATGGTCTATGAACAGGAAGAATAGGATGCTCTCTCTCTGCCACTGGCTCCACTCAGAAGTGAAGGCAACTTGTGCCCAGGCAGAAATAGGGTTTCCCCATCCTTTGAAAGGAAAGCATTCTTCAGACAGATTTTCAAGCTGAAATCATCCAGAACAAAAGCTACTTGCCAGAGATGGCCAAGCAGACCAGTGCCCCTCTCTCTATGGCCCTGTTGCAATTACTGCCTAATGGGAGAGGGATGTGAAGGCTTCAGGCAGAACATCTGATCAGGGCCAGTGTCAGCCAGTCAGACAAAGACCTGTGAGCTTGCCAGCTGATGGCTTGGGACAGCTAGAGGTGCCCAAGTGCAGAGAAACTGAGGAGGAGGAGGAGGAGCAGCAGCACACAGCCTGCCAGGCCCATTTCCACCATGCTTCCTTCCCCCAGTGGCCACCATGGGACTTCTGTTTGGCCCATGGTTGGGAACACAGGCCCTTGAAAATGAGGCACTGTTCCCTGCCAGTTGCATAGAGTCTGAGAGGAAAACTCTAAAACTTCAAAGGCAATGCAAGCATTAAAACGGAATTTCTTCTAATTAACTTAGGTCCCCATTCCTGCCAGACTTCCCAACTTTTTTTAACATTGTCTCTCTTGACCTGCCTCCCAAGGACCCTTATGTTCTCCTGTCCGTTTCATCCCTATCCCCGAGGAGAGGACTTGGACATCCCAGCAACACTCCAGATCTTCCTATCTCTTTGCATACTGCTGAAAAGCAACTGTTTAGACAGCAGTTTCTGAGGTCCTGAGGAATGAAAGGCAATGCTTACCTATGCTTAGGGATACATAAAAATTAATAATAAAAAAAATTAAAAATAAAAAAAATGAACAGCTACTTTTCCTGAAGACCAAGAAAAAATTCAAAGGAACCAGTGGGAACTTCAGATTCTGAGGGAGGCCTTTGGAGTAGTCCTGCCTTTAGTAATTCCTTGGGTCACGGCCGCCCAGATGCTGCCTCAGGGTCTGATTTTCCTTTGAGGCCTTGGAGTATATACTCAGATCAACATGAGTTTAGAGTGTTTAAAGGTCCAGGTTGGCTAGTGAGTTGTCTATAAACTAGCTGCTGTCTAACAGAACAGACATTATCTTAATGGTACTGATAGATCTGGAGTGTCACACATCATTAAAATAGCTGATTGATTAGAAGAAAATAATTAGCTTGCCCTGCGTTGCTGGAAAGCCTTTTGGCATACCAAGGAGGAGATATGGAAGGGACGTGGGGTCATCCATCTTTTGATCATTTGTTTTCCCTCCAAGGTGACGAAAAAGGCCCTGATAACCCTCAGGGAAGGGAAGGAATATAAACAATCTTAGTTCTTCTCTGCCATTTACTCAGAGAGAAGCTATCTGCAGACTTTCTGGAGTGTGGTGTGTTTATTCCAGTTACATAGACACACTCCTTTAAATCAAACACTCTGTTAGTCCCTTGGAGTTGTAAATCAGTGGTTCTTTTCAAGTGACTTGATAGAATGTGATATTCTACTTTCCCTTGACAGGATATAAACACCGAAACCTAAATATTATAATCAAGGCCAGCCATTGGCAGGACCATGAAGAAGGACGTGTAGATTCTAGTAGCTTTTCAATGTCCTTCTTGCCTTTTGTGGTAGCTGTCTTCCCCTGGATGTTCAATAGTCATTCTCTTTCTCTACTTGGGAGATAAGCTGACAATATTATTTATATTCAGGAGTGATGTGGTTTAAGGCATTTTTACGTTCATAGACATTTGCACAAAGAACCTTGAGCCAAAGGGTGTCTCTGGGGAGGTATTTTGCTGGCATGATGGGCCTTGTCAGTACCCTGGAAATCAAGTGGTCAAATTTGCAGGCCATCATTACTCTGATGATAATACTACACTCTTGGAGAGGCTAGGAGCAGAGTAAGAGCAGATCTGGATCACCTGAGGGCCTTCGGCTGACCCTGAGATGCACCTCCTGCCTCCCTCCCCACCCCTTAGCCTCCATCATTACTTAAAAAAGCCACTGTTGCAGATGAAAGTATGTTATGCTCAGATTAGAAACTAAAATGATGAAACACCATTGGCCTAGAGAACAGAGTCTGAGTTAGGGAGTTGGCTGGATTTGGGCATTCTGACCCTTTTCAGCTGAGTGACCTTGGGCACATTACTTACTGTCCTCAAAACAATTGAACAAGATTGCCCTAAGACTTGCATGAAACAATGCAGGAGAAAATGCTAAGCCAGGCAGGGTGTGGTGGCTCACGCCTGTACTCCCAGAACTTTGGGAGGCTGGGTGGTTAGATCACTTGAACTCAGGGTTTCAAAACCAGCCTGACCAACATGAGGAAACTCTACCTCTATCAAAAATATTTAATACAAAAAATTAGCTGGACATAGTGGTGGGTGCCTGTAATCCCAGTTACTGAAAAAGCTGAGGCAGAAGAATAGCTTAAACCCAGGAGGCAGAGGTTGCAGTAAGTCGAGATCATGCCACTGCATTGTGGCCTGGGTGACAAAAGTGAGACTCTGTCCCTCCACACCTCCCCCAAAAAAGAAAGGAAAATGCTTAGCCAATAAATATTAGTTTTCTTCCCTTTTAAAATATAATCAGAAACTCTGAATTTCACCTGAATATAATTTGTTGACATTAACTCCTAATCAATTTGTGCAACTTTCTTTTTCAAGATAACACAATTAACTATTTTTTTCTAATCTTATGAAGAATGCATCTTCCTTGCAGAAATTCAGGTAAGTTTTTAAAAAAGAAAATCTATCAGCTTTCTTTAGGCAGAATCACTCATTTTTTTTTTTTTCTTTTTTCAATGCATTTGTCCCCGCACTTCCCCACCCCCACCCCCAACCCTGGGCCTTTTTATAATGTTTGCTGTCATACTGCACCTTCTGTCTTGTAGCCTTCTTTTCTCTTTTAATACATCATAGGCATTTTTTCCCATGATATTAAATATGCAATGTGTGTGTATGTGTGTGTGTGGTATAGTTGCTGCCATCACTGGACAGCTCATTAGTAAATGATACCTGTGAAATACACTCAAGGTTCTTCTAGGACAGATGTCAATCACTGAAATGACTGCTCTCAGGGCAGGAGTTGTGGCCACTTTTGATTGTTATTTTTAGTACTCTCATTTGCAAAGCTGGCTCTTGGCAAGATCTTGAGTTTTTATTTGAAATTTTGTCCAATTGCTGGATATGGGAGTATGGATGTAGAATACTGGCGGATTTTAGCTTAGTTCTCCTTCCACTGACCAGAAGTTCCCTCTGCCTTCAGTGACAAAGGGCCACATTTCAAACACAGTTATTGGAAAGGGCCTTTTGATGGCCACAACTAGCCCCAGGGCAATGTAGAGTTGTGGCATGAGCGGGTTTTGAATGAATAAATGTACACATGAAGGAAGAAGCAGACCATTCATTCAGAAATAAGGATGCTAGGGGGGTTTGAATTCTCAGCATGGCACTATGGGTAATTTTTAGCTTTCGTTTTTATGTTACTTGACTTCTCTGTGCCTCAGTTTCCTTACCTGCAAGATGGAAATAACAATAGTCCCTACCTCATGGGTTTGGCAGGGTGTTATATGAATGAATACACATGAAGTGGCTTTCAACATTGCCTGGCAAAAAGTGCGCTCAGTAAACCATAGCTCATCATCATCATCATCATCATCATCATCATGTGCTTTACAATATATTCCAACATTTTTGCAGTGAGACCAGCCACTCATACACACAATAGTTTTTAAACCTTTTTTTTTTTTAAAGAAAGTATACATAGGCATGAGAAGACAGCATCTTGGGACAGTAAAGTAAAACAGGATTAGGAGATTGGCTAGATACCAGGAAAAGGAGGTTCTAATAGAGACAGAAAGGGACAGAAAAGAAAACAAGGAAGGGAGAAAGGAAAACAGTGAGAAAGGAGGGAGCAAATTATGGGCAGACCTGAATTCAGTGGAGGGAAGGGCCAAGTATGCAAATTTTAAAACTGCACCATGGGATTTGACTGTGCAGTGAAGCCTGAGGTCCGCTACTCTGGGACACTGAGGAGCGAACTTCACAGAACCTTCTACTGCTCCCTGTCCTCTCAGTCAGGAAACGGGGAGGGGGCTGGGAGTGGTGAGAAGGGAATAGGGCAGGAATTAGAAAATAAGAAAACTGAAACGTGGAAAGGTAAATCAACTTGTGAAAGGTCTCTTGGGTCGTTGCTGGCAACACTGGGTCTAGAACGCAGCTTTCAGGGCATCCGAATTCGTTCTCAATACTTCTCTACCCCTGTCTGCTGGTTTCTCTCTGTGTTTGGAAAACTAAATACAAAAACCGGCTCAAGAATTTGAAATCTATGCCTTAGCTTTTGGGGTGGTCATATGTTGAGGGAGGAACAAAGATGCTGGCCAAAGTTTCCATCAATGACCTAAGGAAGATTGGAAAATATCAGGTACCACTGCCTCCTCCCTCCCTGCAAGTCTTCTAGACCTCTCTCTCTTTGCAGAGAATTGTCAGGGAAGGTTCCAAGCCAACTGCTTAGTAAATTAATATCTCTTACTCCACTGTACAAACTGTAAGAGAAAGAATCCATTGGATATTTTAGTTTCACAGCAGCCAGTGTGTATGTGTGACTTGACTGAGCAAGAGTCAAATTTTCTCCATCCCGGGCTGATGGGCTTGGCTTTTGAAATTTCAAGCTTTGCATGTAGCTTGGCTATAGGGGCAATGAAAACATTATTTTTATGTTTTTGTTTTTGTTTTTGCATTTGGTGCTACAACATGCAAATAGTGGCCAGACTAGTTTAAACATGTTTCTACTTAACATACAAGGATATTTGTATTATTTTTCTGGCACTCATTTTACTGAATTATTAGATCAGATATGAGTGTGTGTCTTGTGAGAGAATCTTTTATTTGTTGGCTGGTTGGTTTATAAGCCGTTGGGAACAAAGACTGGAAGCCAGGGAGGATTGTTGAGTGGAATGCAGTCTAGCAACACTTAACACTGGTATAGAATCTCAGATTCACAACTCCTTAAAAAGATGCCATGTGCTTTGAGAGGAGGGTTGGTGTCAAAATTAGAGTCCTCTGAATTAGTCTAATTTATGTTTCTAGAAGTGCTATTTTCTTCCCATGTCAAAACTTCAAAACACCTGAGAAAATAAGTAGGAAGGTCTCTGTGGTTATGAACTTTAAATGAATGATGACAATTTTGAGATACGTGCCAAAATAGGAGAGTCTTCATTTTCCTCATACCTGTGAAGGTAGTGGTCTGGACTTGCTCACTCCTCCACCTGAAGCAGAGAGAGGGCCTCTTGGGGCTCCTTCGAAAGAGGCCAGGGCTCTTTGTTCCCTTATGGCCTCTGAAGTTACTCTAGAGCTATACAGCTCAAGGCCAGCAGATGGCGCGTGGCGTCAGGCTGCGAGATAGCGGCCAGACAGCATGGACGCCGGGAGTCTGGCAGAGCCAACTGTTCCGTGGAAGTCTAAACTTTAGTTAGGAACAGAAGTACGATTATTTTAGCTATTAGATGGTGTGCCTGATACTCTGGCTCTTTATTTCGAGGATGTCTAGCTCACCTATGATAAAACTCAGACCCCATTTCACTCATTTCTTAAACTAGGAATGGGTAAGGCTCACCATTCTCCTCTGCTTGTTCAGGACACTCTTGAGAGCCTCCTAAAATGCTGTGGAATCGAACAGCGGGACAGGCCAGAAGTACATTCTGGGGAGAAGAGAATAAAAACACCATTCCTTGAGAGTGGAAGTGTCAGAGGCGTTCAGACGGGAGCGACTTCATCCTGACTAGGGGCTGGGTAAAATGAGAATGGGGCCTGCTGGGCAGCATTCCCAGGAGGTCAGGCATTCTTAGTCACAGGATGAGACAGGAGGTCGGCAGGATTGGTATCACAAGATACAGGTCATAAAGACCCTGGTGATAAAATAGGATGCCGTAAAGAAGCCGGCCAAAACACACCAAAACCAAGATGGTGATGAAAGTGACCTCTGGTCATCCTCACTGCTCATTGTACATTAATTATAATGCATTTGCATGCTAAAAGACACTCTTGCCAGCACCACGACAGTTTAAAAATGCCATGGCAACATCCAAGTTACCCTATACGGTCTAAAAAAGGAAGGAACCCACAGTTTTAGAAATTACCCTCCCCTTTTCCAGAAAACTTATGAATAATCTACCTCTTGTTTAGCATATGATCAAGAAATAACCATAAAAATAATCAACCAGCAGCCCTCAGGGCTGCTCTGTCTATGGAGTAGCCATCCTTTTGTTTCTTTACTTCTCTAATAAACTTGCTTTCACTTTATGGACTTCTGAATTCTTTCTTGCACAAGATCCAAAAATCCTCTCTTGGAGTCTGGATTGGGACCCCTTTCCAGTAACGGAAGCAGATGATCATACAAATTCACTTCATTCTCCTTCCCCAGCCCACAGTCAAGTTTCCTGGAATCATAGTACAGTTTCCTAGAAGGCCTACTGCTGAAATATACTTGGAGATAGCTGAAGACATCTCTTAGGTTTTGAAAGTAGATTACTTGTACACTCATGAAGCAGATTTTAACTTAATCTAATTGTTTTCAGTCAAGCACCTTGGCCTGGTGTCCCTGAGCCTGTAACTTCTCCAGAGAATAAACTTCTAGTTTTCTAAGGGGACAGGGGAGGAGAAGAGAAGGGTGGAGGGATTATTGTCTGGCTGTGTTGGGGAACCTAGAGGTTAAACTGCTCCACCTTCTACAGACCTTCAACCAAACCAAGTTTCAGCCCCTTGCTTCAGCCTCATTTTCTATAGTACTTAGTACCTCTAAGGCCTGCATCTTTCTGGGGCTTTAAAGGGAAAATTCTTTGTTTTAAAAAAGAAAATCAATATTCTTGTTAGCAGACACCTGTGATTCTGTTAAACTCCTGCTGTACATTTTCATCGTTTCCCACGTTGTGAGTTTTATTTTTCCAGGGCAGAATTTCCCAGCATCCCTTGCAGCTCCCAGGGAGCAGGTCTGGGACCTATGTTCTACCAACCAAACACACCCACATGAAGCTCTGATTTGGAAGTTAGCAACATGCAAACACAGATTGGGTTCTGAGCATCTATTACGCAGGTGATGATGGTGGCAGGAGCCATGGAGGCCATAGTGTCCTCATTAGGCCATTTCTGTGTGAGATGCTGGCCTGTGTTCCTATGAGCTTAGCATTGAGCTTCTTTTTGGCCAGACCTCCCAATGAGTCACCGAGCTTCTAATAATTCTCAGTAATTTCCTTTTATGCTCAAACCAGCCCAAGTGACTTCCATAGTTTGCGACTAAAGGGGAAACAAAAGGAAGAAAGAAAAGAGACTAAGTTTGGTCCATGAAAGTAGGAAAGTAGGGTCAATCTAAAATCTATTAGAATCTAAAGTGAAGAACTGGGCTCAATGCAGGCAGGAAGACAGAAGGCACAGTGTATTTTGTTATGTATTAAGTACTGAATATGGTACTACATGACAATACTGCCTTCCCGAGGCAGGTACTATTTGACTGTGGCCACAATGCAATATGGAGAGAAGCTCCATGACATGGAGCATTGAAATACTGACAAAGCCAACTGCTTCTTTATCTCCCGAAAAGAAGCGATTAGAAATAGCGACTTCAAAGTAGCAACCTTAGCCAGAAAGACCCTAAGTCCTTCTTCCATTATTACTAGTATTATTTTTTGCAAGGCATGCCCATTGGGCCTTCTCCTATTATTTAAGGATTCTCTGCAAGACAACTTGGTCAAACCCATTAAAAAAGATTAGGTTCAGGGGAGTGTTTCCCCACGAGAAGCTATGATTTCAAATTGTCTCAAAGAAGTAGCCATTGAAAAAGAACTAGAAAAGGATAGATCAGTGATGTTGGAAGCAAAGGGGGATAATCTTCAGGTTTAAAGACTGTGGACACAGCATCTTTGGCTGTGTCTACAAACACATGCAATCGATAGAAAGCAAATAAAACAGAAGCCAACTAAGATTTTTAGGAAACCACATTGTCAAAGACACCTCAAGCCTGCCTGGAAATAGCCTATAATTTTTATTCTTAAAACAAATTCCAGGCCTCTAGACTCACACTAGCATAAGATGTCTGAGGAAGCTGTTCGTCCCTCAAGAAAGCAATTCTTTATTGTCCATCAAAGATGAATCCACAGGGGATCATTAACAAGGAGATCATCCCAGAGGGCAGCTTCTAGAATCACCAACCAAGTGTCATTGCTATCCCTATTCAGCGAGGATTGCTATTTACTACTCATTCACAACTGCTGAGTGTTTCCCATTCTTCTACGTTTTAAAGTTTTTAAAAAAACTTTGGTTATCCTGTTTCATCTCTACATTTTCATAATGGGGAGGGAGTGTTGGGAGATAGCTTGTCTTTGAGCTTTGGGCTTTTAGTAGCAATAGTTTTTTTTGTTTTTTTTTTTTTTTAATTAGCATTCCCTTTACTATTTAAGACAGACGATTTTTCAGATGAACAAAGACCCCTACATGAGAAGGAATGTGTTCTGGACTCAAAACATTGCTCAGGTATCTTGACAAGAACTGAGACCTTGAAGGGCTCCAAATACTAGTAAGAATCATTGTGTTATCCTCTTTCTCACCTGTTGGATTTTTTTTTTTTTTTTTTACTTGTGATTGATGAACTGGGAGAAGGGAAGTGATCTAGAAAGGGTGAGAGTGGGTGGGCAGATGGGATACAGGTGATGTCAAATGGAGAGTGGTCACCTGTGAACAGAAGCCATGTTGATCTCCCTGCTGTTTGCCTCTTCCTCCCTGCTCCTTGAATGACCTCTGCCTGGAGTCAATCAAAACGGCGTTGTCCTTTTCCTTTCCAACCTAAAGCTTATAGCACAGTTAATTTAGAGGTCAGCGGAAGTGCAGGTTTAAGTGGCTCCAACCCCTTTGCAGGTGTAGGGCAGGAGTTTGGAATAGGGAAGGGATGGATTGGGGTGAAGATGGGAGGAGCCCATGGCTTCCTTAATTGGCTGTGATTCAGAGTTCAGACTTCTGCTCTCATTTCTTACCCACAAGTGCTGTCTCATTCCTTTGGTTTACTTCATTTCTATTCAACCTCATGAAATAAAGAAAGTAAACAAACAAGTAAATAAAAACAAGATCTTTATGAATGTGGCAGAAAGCTTAGCAAGCCAAGAAAGTCTTGTATCCAGGTGATGCAAGTGACTTTAAAACCTCAGACTTCTTGAATTACAAAGACAAATTCTACCAACTCAAGTTCTAGTTCTTCCTCCACTCCCAGCCTGACCCCCACTGTTTCTTGGTTCCCTCGCTCCTTCTTTTCCTGTTTGACTCTTGGGAGTAATAAACTCAGCCAAGTCCTACTACTTGAGCCCATATTTAAGTGCAGAACAATTTTGTCTTCACTTTATTCTTCCCCCTTCTTCCAGTCTCTAGTTTGATTTATCTTTTTATACTCTATAGCCTATTAGAGTTTTGTAATAAAGTGTATCCTTCTCTAAGATATCCAATGTAGCTATTATTCCTTAACCCTTCTACACAGTTAAAACCAGTTGCTATTTTTTTTTGGTGGGGGGTTGTTTAGCTTTTACTGATTATTAGAATGACTATTGTTTCAGCAAAAAGTATTCATAGAAAAGCTCAAAAAATTCAGAAAAGTACAAAGGAGAAAGTGAATAACCTGTAGCATCCCAAACTCAGTATATGTCTAAAGACAGTCTCCGTTCTCCCCAGTCTTATTCATGTCCTTCAAGCCCTTCTCTCCAATCAAGGGACAATTGGCTTGACTTTTCTAGCTTACTTCACTTAATTTTAGAGACATATATATCCTGTTTGAGATCCAAAGAGGCATTTGTCAGCATTAAGGGTCTCCCTTATCTTCATCCATGCCCACAATATTTGGCAGGTATGCTTCAGAGTTTGTGGTTTGGGATTGTAGCTGTTTCCTCGTTTCATTCATGATGGGGAGATTTTTTTTCCTTCTATTTTTGTTTCATTTATTGTTTTCATTGGATTTTTAGAAAGGGGAATGGCATATGTGTTTTTACTCTGCTGTCTTTAACAAGAAGACTTACTTTCAAAATAATTACGTGTCTGTTTTTGATTTTCTACTTCAAGAAAATGTTAAGGAAAGAATGTGTAGCATTCTAGTTAATTTTCAGTTGTTTAGGTGCCTGGTAAAGAGAAACTTCCCGAAACAGCAGCCGGTTCTGTTCTGAAGATGGCCTTCCCATGGCACCGGTACCCTGGTTAGAATTTTTCCAGGGAGAGACGGCCTAGCTCCATGGGAGCTATCACCATAGATTGCCCATGCTGAGAGAACAGACCACAAATTACACCAGCTGCAGACACTTATACAGCACATGTAGGGAGAACAGAGGCTGATGCCCAAAGAACGAAAGGAGTTGTACTTCAGCTGCAGAGCAGCAGCCTGCAGAGAAAGACAACCTGCAAGTTTATACAGCCCTCCTCCTGCCTCCATGAGAACCTGTCAGAGGCATTTGACCCAGAGTAACTCCATCTTGAGTAGGGGCTAGGTAAAATAAGGCTGAGACCTACTGGGCTGCATTCTTAGGAGGTCAAGCATTCTTAGTCACAGGATGAGATAGGAGGTTGGCATAAGACACAGGTCACAAAGACCCTGCTGATAAAACAGGATGTGGTAAAGAAGCCCGCCAAATCCCACCAAAACCAAGATGGTGATGAAAGTTACCTCTGATCATCCTTACTACTCATTATACATTAATTATAATGCACAAGCATGCTAAAAGGCACTCTTGCCAGCGCCATGACAGTTTACAAATGCCGTGGTAGCATTCAGAAGTTACCCTACGTAGTCTGAAAAGGGGAGAGACCTTCAGTTTTAGGCAATCTCTGACCCTTTCCTGGAAAACTCATGAATAATCTACCCCTTGTTTGTCAAATAATCAAGAAATAACGATAAGTATATGCAGTCGAGCAGCCCATACCACTGCTCTGGCTATAGAATAGCCATTCTTTTATGCCTTTACTTTCTTAATAAACTTGCTTCCACTTTACTCTATGGACTCACCCCAAATTCTTTCTTGTCTGAGATCCAAGAACCCTCTCTTGGGGTTTGGATTGGGACCTCTTTCCACTAACAGATTGATAACTTTTCCATTATCTAGACATCGTTCTGGGAAGAAGAAGGGAAGGGGGTATCTTTAGAAAGTAGAGAAGAGACTCTGATAGGGAGTTTTGGCATCAAATTAAGTGAAGTAAGCCCTCCTCCCCTTTATTTCACCCTGGAAGAGACTGTAACTTAGCAAGTTTATTTCACCATTGTAGAAATGAGAGCTTCAGAGGAAGATTAAATCAGTTATAGAAAATAAATAAGCTACTGTTTTTGTACATCTGATTTGTAAGGCGTTAATCTTGACCCCTCAACGTCTGCGATTTTAACTTCATCTTTCAGCGAGAGGCAGCCTGCTAGAGGGAAAACTGCTCAGGACTGGGAGTTGACCTTGGGTTACTCCTGGTTCTGCCACTAACTAGTTGTGTGATGTTGGTTAAGACACTTAGTCTTCTACTTTGAAATTTCATCAACTCTAAAATTACAAGGTTGGACCAGATCCATGATTTTCAAATGTTCATGGCTGCAGAGCCCTTTTGTTAAAATATTACTTAGATGGCCAATACATAAAACAGATACCATTGGAGTTTCCTCTGGCAAAGTGGGAAGTAGGTGTCTGGGACCACAGGTGCTAGGGGACCCCTTGGGCTCTCTGGAAAATCCCTAAATCACCTCCACAGAGCCTTTCCCAGGTATGTACTTCGAAGACCAGTGAAGGCAATGATCTCTCTGGTCCTTTCTGCTTCTAATCCCCAATGATTCAATATCTTCCCAATTCCAGGAGTGACTGGCAGCAGCATGAAATAATCTGTTCCATGGTCCATGGGTATCTAAGGAGTTTGGCACTAGCTTGTCCTTTTGCAGACAAGACAATTACCCTAAAGTTAAAACAAAAAATCTCCAGCACTTCATAGTGGTTGGAGGTTCTCTTATTTACAACCAGAAAGAAGGAGGAGGAGGAAGAGAAGGAGAAGAAGAAGGAGGAGGAGGAGGAGGAGGAGGAGGAGAAGAAGAAGAAGAAGAAGAAGAAGAAGAAGAAGAAGAAGAAGAAGAAGCAGCAGCAGCAGCAGCAGCAGCAGCAGCAGCAGCAGCAGCTTGAGGTAAATAAGAACTAGAAATTGGTCCACATTATATGACTAACATGGCAGAGTCATATCCTAGATCCACCGTTTAGTATGCCAGGTACTCTGCATGTCATCTCGTTAGTCCTGACAACAACCCAAGAGGTATGACCCTCATTTTACAGATAAGAACACTATATTGCACATTAAGTAACTTGCTCAAATATTGTTTTTTGACTTTTAAAAAACCATTTACTGCCTCCTAAATGAGAAGCTCAAATTTATAATCAGTTACCAAAGCCATGGAAATTTCTCATCTCACAGAAGCATTCAATAACTCTTAGAGCATTTTTGCACATGAAATGGACAAGGAAAATGTTTGTGACAATCTGAATTTTAAATGGAGATCAAAAGTCCTTGCAGCAGTGAAGAAAGCCTGTGGATATTTCAGGGAGGTTTACCAAAAAAGCAGGCATATTTCCCTCCATTTCATGGACTTATATTTTAAGGAGCTCAGCCATTCCAATCCATGCAGAAAAATACTCTCAAAGGAATATTTACAATGTGGATCTTATATTAAACATTTGGTTTTATATACTTAAATATTTATAAAAGCATATGTTGAATAAATTTTAGTCTACAAACTGAAGTGTTCAAAACATATCAATTTCCTCATTCCTTTAAATCAATTTAATTTTCTGACTCTCAGCCTTCAATCTTCAAAGACAGCAAAAACATCTACTTCATTTTTTGGGGTCCCTCTCTCCTTCCTAAAACAATACCACTACCTGGAAAGATTTTACCTGGGATGAAGACAATTGAGGAAGGAGACCTAACCCCCAATTTTTCAAGGTACCACTGGAATCCCACTGGAAAGCCCACAGTGGGCCCTGAATGTTGGTGGTACCAATTTGTGTTTAGAAAGCTTTGAGAAGAGTGCCTCCCTCTAGGCACCCTGAGGAGCCATCTCCTCTGAGCAAGGCTAGCTGCAAACACAAGTGACATGGGTAGTCTCACAGAGCCCCCTGCTCAGAAAAACCCTGAGCTTGTTTTAATGCTCTTCTGTTGAAGTCCTGAAATTTGAACAAAAGTTTCCACAGTTTCATTTTGCATTGGGCCTTGCAAATTGTAAAGCTGATCCTACCTATGGGTTTAGTTACCACCTCGTCTGCTGGCTTTCTTAGAGGGGTCTGCAGCCTTCCTCCTCTACCCTATTAGGCAGAAGAGCTTCTCTCTCCTTGATTTGCCCTCCAGTGCCTTTGCCTCTCTTCTTCAGAGTCTGGGGAACTAAACATGATCTCTTCAAGGGTCTTAGGCTTTTATAAGACAAAAATAGTCACAGAGGACTTCAGGGGCTTCCCCGTTCTGTCCTGCAAAAAGTCCCTGAGGCAAAGGAGCATACAAGGAACTAGTTCCTACTTGAAATCCATAAAGAAGGAAAAAAATGTGTGGGGAGAAAAACCATACCTTAATAGTTCAATAAATTGTTATACCACAATATGTAGTTGCATTTTCATTAAATTTAAGTTATTTTTTAATCAGTTTTGATGACTTTGTCATATGAAATGGGTCTCTAGAATTAGAACCCCAACATGTACTGCTGTACCCATAAAAAGCAAGGGCACAGAGACCTCAGCAGAATGTTGCTATGAGTAGGGTGAGCATATGTATTATAGCTCAAACTGGGACACTGTGAAATAGGAAGGAATTGCTATCAATAATTACACCAGAGCAGGAAGAGTGAGCTGAAACCACCCTGAGAAAACTCAAATACATGGGCACCCCATCTATAAATGATGGAGGCAGAATTTGAACGTGGGTCTGTGTTACTCCCACTGTTGGGATATTAATTAGGATAATCTGTAGCCAGCTCAACAGATAGACCACGAATGCTTTATTCCACATCCATTCTGTTGTTTTGCAATTGATGGCCTGAGACAGGCTAGGTTCACAACTGGAGAATTTTATTCATGAGAAGACTAAGAACTGCATTCCTTAGTTGTAACTGGCCAGTGCTCCATGCATGAATGAGGGAAGTTTCATCTTCAATATTTACTGAAAACAGACGCTAAAGTTTGAGAAGCAAATGTAAAGTGCTCATTCCAAAGCCTCTTTATATACATGTTAAATCAGTTTGTGGGAAAGAGACCACAGAGATTGTTTAAACATTCATACTGATGACACAACTGTTCTAAAATATGCAGTTTCTTGTAGTTATATGTGGAATTAATTGCATATGGAGAAAGTCATCTTTTGAAACTGGCTAAAAGGAAATAGTCCATAACTCAGTGATATCAACATACACACCACTGTGCTAGGGACTCTACTTCGCTTCTTTTTTCCTTATCTCAGCCACTGTCTGAAGACACTGTTTTCTCACTCAAGGCATCATGACTCAGCTATGTAGCTCTGTGGAGAGTCAGAAAAAAAAATCTGGGCCAGTATGAAAGAGATAGCACGTAAGCACAACTAGAACTGTTGTGACCCTGGATTCTGGAGTTCAGCTCACTTCACCATGTTGCCATCTTCTAGACCATGAGAAGTCTAGAAGAGTTGGTTCTTCTTTGCCCTTGAATTCCATCAGAGTCATGGGGCAAGTCATTTGAAAGTAGATTTTCTCCCTTACTGCACAGCACATTCCAATAGTCATCCTTAACTGAATTACCCTAAATTCTTAGCAGCGTCTCCTGTTAACCACAAGCGGCTAGATAGCTATGTTTAGACAGCAATGGCTCCTTATCTCCTGCGTGCTGAGGGAAATCAGTGGTCCTTCCTAATGGCAGCTTGAGGCTCAGCTCCTCTGGGATGAAAACAGACTCCACCACAGCCCTCAACCACAAGGAGTGGGACTCCCCCGTATGCCTTATTCACAGCAGTAATCACACTTTTAGTACATCTGTTGTTTTAAATTTTCAGTCCCATTAATTCTTCCTTTTTTAACAAAAAGATATGAGGAGTTGAGAATACTCATATTCACTTTGAAGTACCCGCACTCAAAGGGGAGATTTGGAGGAAAAAAAATTGAGACATGAGGCAATCCTGAAAATATGAATAAAAGAATATAAATATTTCTCCAGCCTCTCTAGTCTTCATTAAACTACATAAGAGGAAGAAACTGGTTCACCCTTCTATATTTTATTTGGACTCTAACCTCTTTGAAAATTCAGCAGTATGATTAATTTTAGCTTATCTTACAGAATGACTCTTCACCTATAAATAAGTCTGTTCATCTTCAGAAGACCATAAATATGCCTCCTGTTTTAGAGCTATTTTTAAACAACTCTTGTCTGTTTCCAGGACAATAGCCTAGTATCAGTTACATTTCTATTATGTTCTGTTAGTTTCATGGTTGGGAAACATGCAAAAATAAGCTTACTTGGATAAAAATGAATATTCAATGTTATACAGAGTAACAAAGACAGAAGAGAACCTAACCTGATATTTGATCCAACAAGACTAAAAAGAGCAAGAAAAAAGAAGGAGAGGAGGAGGTGGGGAGAGAGGGAGAGGTAAAGAAAAAATGGAAGAGGTGGAGGAGGGAGAGAATAAAAAAGCTTGGGAGTTCTAAATTTCAGGTAAAGGTGTAGAAATTTTTATTTTTAATTTTTTTCTATGTTGTCCCATACAATGTTGGAAAATATGTGGAACGGGTGAGGAAAGAACAGGACAGGCGTTAGATGTTCTCTCCCTACCCCTTCATCAGGTATGCGCCTGATGCTCTACTTTTCTATCTCTGAGTCCCCAGGCCCATGTGAAGTCTGCACACCCACACAGGAAAGTGTTCTCTCTATACTCACACACGAAACACAGCATGGCATTATTGGATGTCTTGAGGCCAATGATGTCAGAAGTTATTTTCAGTGTGAAGTTATATTCAAATAATTAATAATACTTATAACAATCATATATGCTTCAAATCGGTGATGAAAGCAACCTGGTAAATGAAAGATGATATACTAACCTATTAAAAATTATATTGCTACAGAAAAAAGTTAAGTATCTGGTATTTCTAGGGCCACAATTCATTTCTTTTATTAGAACTCAAATCTTTAAAATAAAAACTCACACATGGGATATTACACTTGGGACTTTACACATGGGAAATGAATTATCAACTTTTCCTTCCTAGGTCATCTCCCATCGGAATAATGGATTTTCCGCTCTATAAAAGACAAAGGACTTGCTTTTCTCCAGAGAAATATCTCTCCATTGATAAATAATGAGCAAATGCAGAACACTTAAGTAGTGTTCCCATTAGTAGTGTGAATCCTGTCAGCACTAACCAGCTGGTCCTTGTCTGTTTTGCAGTCAAAGAAAACGGGAACTCAGTGTGCATCTGAGTTCCCAAGGAGGGGAGGCTTCGATTTGCCAGGTATGCATGGGCAGAATGCCCAGTCCCAGGTCGTTTTATAAAAAACTTTGCTCAGGCATGGCCAGCAAAGCTGTGGCAGTCCTTAAAAAAGCAACTAAAAGACCATCATTGCTATTTCTGCAACACGCTTACCCTCTGCAAAACATCTTTGTATTTTCTTGAATTAGTAAACGAGTTCAGAGAGCAAGTTAGAGTCATGAAAGAGAGTTGGAATGGTAGGTAATTTAATTGTTGTGATTTCTGTCATTCATCAAATCAACACAATTATTTCGGTAATCAAATATGTATTCAGAGAAGCTGAGAATATAGAAGTCAGGTGTGGTGAGTGAAGAATTAGCAGATCTCAATTTGCTTCTACTTGCCGAATCCAGGAATCAGGATCATATGTACTAACACACTTTGCAAGCAAAGCTTTTAGGTATTTCCATGTAATTGTTATATAGCAAATCTTGGGCAATTCATTTTACTTTTATCTAACCCAGCACGGTAAACTGGAATGATAGTGTTTTTCTGAATAATTTGATCCAAAGAAATAATGACCTGGAGTTGTGTGGTGATGTCAGGGTTCTTCCAGCTCACATCTTAGAACCGAGTTACATGGGAGACCATGTTTAAACAATGTCCTTTAAGGAATTCTGCAACTAAACCCCACTGGACAGGAGCCAAGACAAGCCTGTTTAATGCCAAATTCCACTATAGTGGGTCATGTTATTGGATGGCTCAAATGAATTTGGGCAATGAAAAAGTGCCTCGTTCCCTCAATAGTTAGGTTTTTGTCTGAACTATCCCGATAATTGCTTCATTTTTCAACTTTCCTTTTTCTGCATGAAGTAGAAAGGGTAACTCAGCTATTTAGTTTTGTCTTTTGATGTAATAAAATCTTTACCTGTAATCCTCAGAAATCATCCCCATAAAATAAGTAACTTTTGTATATTTCAAAAAGAACCACCTAATTCCACATGGCTACTTATTCTTTTGTACATTAGTTCATTTGTTTATTGTGATTCATTCAGCAAATATTTACTGGACAAACAAAAGATACATCATCCTTATGTATCATGTCACTTATTTGGGAACCTCTAATTAGCAGAAAAATCTTTCAGGTACTAAGAAGCACTATGAAAAACTAAACAGTTTTTGGAAAAGTTCTCCTAAAATGCTATGTCTCTTTAAAAACAAAAAGTTTAACCTGAAAAACAAGTGTATTATATGAAGTTTACACAGTACCTTTTGCTGAGAAAGGTTCCAACTATTAACATTTAATCTTAGCAACTTTAGTCTCAGAAAAAAAATAAACTTTATCTTTCTTTGAAGACTGGAGAAGTAGAATTGTAGTTTGCAAATTTTCCTCTATTGAACTTTTAGATGCAGATCACTTGTCTCTTACTAAATTCAAGTCATTCTGAAGATTGCTAAAATATGAAATGAGGCTACACAAAAAGTTGGGTCTTCTTTCACCCCACCACTCATTTCTATTTTCCTAATACCTTTCCCTAAACCTTATCAGCCCATTTGAAAAAGAAAGTGATTTATAACCCATGTGTTTTGGATCTCTTTTTCTACTATGATATTAATCATTGCTGTCATGCTTGCATCTTTCAAGCAACAACAACAAAGGACAAATGGATATCCTCCTGCTAAATGAAAAAATGTTCTTTAACGTAAGGGTTGGGGCTAGAAAAGTTATATTCTTAGGGTGCTAAGGTTTAATATTAGATTTGTGATAATTTTGAGTTCTTTAAATACAGTCTTCAGTGACCTGACAGCAGAGGGTTGAAGGAAGAGAGTGGACGGTCATAGTTACATGAAAATAAAGCTAGAAGGCTCACCTGTGGTTTGTCTGATTGTGTTCCTGCTCTCATGAGTGACACTTACCCAATTCCAACTCTTCAGAAGGGGCCCAACAAAGGACAGACAATCATCCATGCCAAGGTTGTAGGAAGAGTCAAGCACCAGGTTGAGTAGATGAACCAGATGATCATAAATTATTTTTAATTCCAAAGTTGTATGAATCCAAATTAAAATTTTTGCTTTTTGTTGTAGTTTTTAATCTTTTGTGTGTGTGACAGAGAATGTAAAATAGAATGTGCATATGGAAAAGCACATAAATCAAACACCTGTGAAATGACCACTGAGGTCAACACTAGAACATAGTCACCTCTGAAGTCTTTCTGTCACTCTTACTAATCACATGTCCACTATCCTGTCTTTTATGGTTGTATTAGTCCATTCTCACATGCTATAAAGATACTACCTGAGACTGGGTAATTTACAAAGGAAAGAGGTTTAATTGATTCACAGTTAATGGCACAGTTCATGGCTGGGAAGGCCTCAGGAAACTTACCATCATGGTAGAAGAGGAAGCAAACATGTCCTTCTTCACAGAGTGAGAAGAAAGGGCAAAGGAGGAACTTGCCAAACACATAAAACCATCAGATCTCATGAGAACTCACTCTCTCTCACAAGAACAGCATGGGGGAAACCACCCCTATGATTCAATTACCTCCACCTGGTCTCTGCCTTGACATGTGGGGATAGTGGGGATTATAATTTAAGATGAGATTTTGGGTAGGGAACACAGCCAAACCATATCAATGTTAAACATTTCTTTTCTTTTTAGATATATCTTTATGCAATATAGTTTAATTTGCATGTTTTAGGAAAATCCTTGTATAAACAGAACCATATACTGTGTGTTTTGCTATTTTTGTTCTACCTTATGGTTCTAAGATTGACTCATGCTGTTAGACATGGTGGTCCTTCCTTTATTTTTGTGGCTGGACCCAGATAAGTTCTGATGAGTAAAGGCTTACGCAAGTCCTGAGTTTCCTTGGCTGTTACTTCATTGGTAATTCAGCAGACTGATTATTCTGTGTGTAGGGTTCCGTTGCAGAGAACAGAATACTCTCTAGCTAATTTAGGCAGGTAGAGATTTACTATAGGTTTTTAATAAAAGAATTCTTGGAAGGAGAGACAACACAGCCTGTAAGGCAAGCTTTTGGTTACCTTCCTCTGCCTTGCCCAGCCACATATGGTACTGGGCACCAAGGGAGCCACTGCCACTCTAGGATCAGGACTCAGTCTCCAGCACCACATTGCCACTGCCTTGATCACAAAGCCACTGCAGTTAGAGACCCTCCTGATTAAAAGGTACCAGGATTATGAAGCCACTAATGCTACCTACTCTAGAACCATTCTATTGCTGACACAAACTGCATTAGCAAAAATGGACGTCCATTGCCTTTCTCCTGAATATCCATGAACGGTATCTATGCTAGCAATCAAATCTCTGCTGACATTGCCAAGAAGAGCAAACACCTTTATAACACACCTGCCAGCAGAAATGGCAAAAGCAATATGAGGGGATTTGGTTTGCAAAGCCTAAAAACACCTGGAACTTTTGCTGAAGTGTGTAAGAAAAAGTAGTCTTCAACTTTTCAGCCTCTGTTATACAGGAAAGCACATCGCAGCAATGGTTTTCAAATTTGGGGTCAGAACCCATCATTTGCGGATCATGAGAAATCGAAAGAAACGAAATAGAACAGAATAGAAAATATCAGAAGTCTTCAACTCAGTAAGCATAAGTGCTGTTTTGTAACACACATATGTGTATACTGGATTGTGATATCAGATGTTCTTCTTACTGTGGGTTGAGTTCTTTAAAAAGTTTAAAAGCTTTTGCACTAAAAGAAGGGTAGAATAGGTATTGAGTACCAATCAACCATATTCACCACAGCTCTTCTTATTGAATATAGAGTTCAGTTGTTGAACATGTTCAATAGTGAGACTCTTGGCACATCTTGTTAGCTAGTGTCTTCTAACAATCAACTTTGGAGCATCTTAGTTGTCTGGATCATCTTTACTGCCTGAACAATTCAGAAATGCGAGACACAGTGATGGTGGCTTGGATTAAATCCTCTCCACAAATGACTTAAATTCGCTCCAGAAAAGATAGGATTTGGAAGTCTGTATGTTGCCAGTAACTGGTAGAGTGCTCTGACTGAGGAAACAGATAGCGTGTCTACCTGCCTCCCTTTTGAAGTCATCCTCCACAAGTCCCTTTGTGAGCTTTTAAAAACACAAACCTGATTATTTCACTTTTGTTTTAAAGCACTTGGTAACATTCTTTGGCTTACGGCAGTGATTCATAAACTTGAGATGTTTGTTAAAATACAGATTCCCAGATCCTCTTCAGGGATTCTAATGCAGTAACTTCAGGATGAGTCTTAGGAATTTGTACTTTTACTGGGCACCTCTAGTGAATAAAAACCAGACTACTAGGCATGATCAAAACAATTTGTTCCATGCCAACCTGGCTCACCTATATTTTCCCATTCTGTTCCTCCCTCCCCACCACCTGTCTCTCTTCCCTTTCCTTCTTGCCGCCCTCCCTCTTCCTCCCATCTCACACGTCCTTACCCTCCCCTCACTTCTACCCAAAGACAAAGAACTCACCTTAAGGAAGCTAGCTCCAATTGTACCTCTTTGGGAAACCTTCTTTTACATGTTAATAAAGTTTTTTTTTTTTTGATACTTCATGTATTTTATAATGGATTATAATATTGTTGTAATCACATTAAATTGTAATTATTTGTTGACACGCCATTTTTTCCATACTAAAACTAGGACCCTATTAGGTACAAGCACTGTATCTTATGCTCTTTTATATTTCCAGTGCCTGGAACATGGTAGATGTACCTGTAAGGCCAGTTGCCTCGCTGGGAGCATGGATGCACACCCCCTCCCCTTTTTTTCAAAAGCTCGGACAAGCCCGGACGAGCTCGGGCAAGCTCAGACATGCTCGGGCTTTTTCCCTTCTCCCATGCTCGCACAGCCTGACCTTCCCTTAAAAGAGCCCAGTATGCAAACAAGGCGCGGTAACCCTAGCCTCTTGCTAACCAATAGCAGCCGAGTCTTAACAACCAATAGCAGCCGAGTCTTAACAACCAATAGCAGCCGAGTAATTCCAACCAACAACAAGCCAAGTCCTAGGTAAAGGCTTGTAACTTACCCAATAGCAGTCCTGCTCTCCCACAACCAATCCAGCTCCCTCACTCCATATAAAACCCTACGTCTGAGGGGAGTCTGTGGGACTTCTCCAGCCCCTCCTGTTGGACTGCAGAACCTCACCCGGGAGCCTGAATAAATTCCTTCGCATTGGATTATTTTCGTGCTGGCCTCAGTTTCTTTGTATTATCCTCAGCGAGAACAGACCTTACAGTACCAACAATTTTTGTTTAATGAGTGAATAAGTGAATGAATGATATATGGATGGATGGTTGGATTGATGGATGGTTAGATGGCTATAACAGCTTCTCTAAAATATGGAATTTTTAAAAAAGCATTGGTCTGCAATGGAGATTTGGACTTTTATAGCTGAACAGCTGATCATAGTTGCTGATGCCTTTGGAAAACTAAGTGCATTGTGGCTTATGACCAGGTTCCATGATATTCAATGTGAGTATCAGTGATGTTGAGTGTGGAAGGTGGAGATTTGACTGGGAACTGAATATTGGCATAGTATCAAAGTATCTCCCTGCCAAATACTTATGAAGAGGGAAAACATTGACTTCATGGTGGAGAAATTTAGTAGACATCAATTTGATCCAGTGAACAGCAATCTGACTGGTGGAAGGAGAGATTGGCCTCGTGTCTCTTGATGGGATAGCCCAAGTAAAATGCAGCATCAGAGCATTCCTGCAATGTAATAATGGCCTGATTCTTGACATGAGGAATCAACAGATAAACCCAGGTAGAGGAATATATACAGAATGAAGAGGCAGAAAGACTGAAGAACTGTTCCAGAGTAAAGAAGATTTAAAAATCTGTGACAATTAAATGCAATGCATGATCCTGGGTTGACTACTGGACAAGAAAATAGAGACATTATTGAGACAGTTGGAAAAACTTGAGAGTGTTCTGTTAATTAGATAGTAGTGTTGTGTCAATGTTGATTTCTTTTTTTTTTATAATTTTTTTTTTGAGACAGAGTCTCACTCCGTCACCAGGCACTGAATGTTGATTTCTTAATTTGGAGGCTTGTAAGGTGGTTGTGTAGGAGAATGTATTTGTTTTGGAGAAATACACCCTGGAGGAACTGGAAATGATTAATCATCAGGTCTGCAATTACTGCTTAAATGGTTTATAAAAGAATAATGTAAATTATGAGAGAGGCAGATAGAGGAAAGTGGTAAAATGTTAATAACTGGGAACTTTGGGTAAGGAGATACGGGAGTTTTTGTACATATCTTGCAAATTTTCTGTAAATTTCATTTAAAAATAAATAATTGACTTCCACTTGTGGCCAAGATGGAATAACAGGGATCAGATTTAGCTCTCTGACTCAAACAACTGCCAAGGTAGCTAGAGTGTATAGGACAGAGTAGTTGGGACAGAGAAGAGAATAATTCTGGAGATCCTCAGAGGATTCCCTTTGAGTATTCAGCAGAGTGCTGATTAGCACATATACATGAGAAAATGGTCCAAAGCTGGGGAGAGTATTAGTTAAAAAAGTATTCAACAGTCACAAAAGGCTGGGAATGGGGTCTGTTCCCAATAGCCAGACTGAAAAATCTCATAATTCATGGAGCATTGGGTATAATAGTTAGAAAGGTCCTGTCTCAGTACTAAGGGATAAATTACCAAGACTAAATGCTGCCCTGGTCCAGCCTAACAAATCTTAAAAAACAAGACCCAAAAGGATCAAAATGTTTCCAAGGAACTTAACTGTATCCCAGAACAAAGCTCAAAAATATTTAAAGGTATACAAAAATATCCAGGACCCAACAAGGTAAAATTCACAGTGTCTGGCATCCAATGAAAGAGTGTCAGACATTCTAAGAAGCAGGAAAAATAAGACCCATAATGAAGAGAATAATCAATAAATTGAAACCTACATGGAACTGACACAGATGTTAGCATTATTAGACACAGACATTTGAAAAGTTAATTTAAAAGCATTCTAAAAGCTAAAAAAAAATATATTATAAAAAATACAAAAAAAAAAATCAAACAGCTAGAGCTAAAAACCATAATGTCTGAGATGAAAAATACATCACATGGGATTTATAGCAGGTAAAACATTACAGAAGAAAAGATTAGTAAACTCGAAAACATCAGTAGAAGCTACTCAAGATAAAACACAAATAGGAAAAAAAATATTTTAAAATCATTATAAGAGCTTCAGTAGTTGTGAGACAAATTTTATCAGGCTAATATACATGTAATGAGAGACCCCAGGAGAGTTGGGGTGGGGGAAGGCAAAAAATATTTGACAAAATAATAGCTGGAAATTTCCAAATATTTTTTCATTTGTATGACATTTAATAACAAATGAGTCTATAGTGATGGAAATCAGAAAATAGTTGCCTGGGGTGAGAAACTGTCTGGAAATGATAATGAGGCAGTTTTCTGGGTTTATGAAAATGTCTTGTATCTTGCTTTGGAGAGTGGAAGCAGCCTGTATGTAAATGTCAAACAAAACCCACATAAACACCTACAATTTTATTATATATTCCTTATACCTAAAAATTTCATATGTAATGTTTTTATTTTGTAATTTTATTTATTTTAATTTTTTAATTTTTAAGTTACACTTTAAGTTCTGGGGTACATGTGCAGATCTTGTAGGATTGTTACATAGATATACACATGCCACGGTGGTTTGCTGCCTCCATCATCCCCATCACCTACATTAGGTATTTCTCCCAATGTTATCCCTCCCCAGTCTCCCCACCCACCACTATCCCTCCCCTAGTCCCCCACCCCTCAACAGACTCCAGTGTGTGATGTTCCCCTCCCTGTGTCTATGTGTTCTCATTGTTCAACACCCACCTATGAGTGAGACCATGCGGTGTTTGGTTTTCTGTTCTTGTGTCAGTTTGCTGAGAATGATAGTTTCCAGATTCATCCATGTCCCTGCAAAGATGAAATCTATAAACTCACAGATCCAGCAACTCCCAAGAACTCCAGTCACAAGAAACATAAAGAAAACTACACCAAGGAATATAATAATCAAATTTCTCCAAAGCAGTGATAAGTAGAAAATTTTAAAGGTAGCCAGAGAAAGAACATGTGTTACATACAGAGGAACAAAGATATGAAAGCCAGTGAACTTCTCATCTGAAACTATGCAAACAAAAGACAATGGAGCAAAATATTTAGAAGGAAAAATATTTTTCAGTCATGCAAAAGTTGAATTAATTGATCACCAATAATACAACAATACAAGAAATGTTAAAATAAGTCCTTCAAGTAGAAGAAAATTGGTACCAGATGAAAATCTGAATCTACTTAAAAAAGCAAGGAGAATAATAAATTGGAATGATGGGAAACTATATAAGATTTGTTTTCTTAAATTTAAATTCTTAGAAAAATATATGACTATTTAACAAATTACAGCAATGTGTTATGTGGTTTATGACATAAGAAAGATACAAACTGTCAAAATGCAAAAGAAGAACTAGATAGCTTGATTAGCTCTACACTTACAAAAATTGAACTTATAGTTAAATCCTTACTATAAAAAATTTTAGGCTTAGATGGCATCACTAATGGATTCTACCAAATATTTATGGAACAAATAATACTAATCTTACACAAACTCTTAACAGAAATTGAAAAGAAAGAAATACTTCCCATCTTCTTTTGTGAGGTTAATATTATCCTGATACCAAAACCAAACAAAAACATTATAAGATAAGAAAATAATGTAACCATATTCCTCATGAGCATAAACACAAAAATGTTAAACATATTATAGAAAATTGAATCCAAGTACATGAAAAGGATAATACATCCTGACCACGTGGGGTTTATTTCAGGAATGAAAGTTTGGCTTACTATTCAAAATCAGTCAAAGTAATTTATCCTATTAACACATAAAAAATAAAAACAATACTATTATCTGAATATGCTATGTTTTGAATGTATTCTCCAAAAGGTCATGTGTTGAAAAGTTAATCCCCAAATCTATATGTCAATGGTATTTGGAGATGGTGTCTTTGTGAGGTAATTAGAATTAGATAAGGTCATGAGGGTGGGGTGCCCATGATATATTTAGTGGCTTTATAAGAAAGGGAAGAGAGATCTAAGCCAGCACTTTCTCACACCAGGTGATCTTTTTGCCATATTATTATAGAGGAAGAAGGCTCTCTCCAGACACAACCCCTTAAACTTGGACTTCTCAGTCTCTAGAGCTGTAAAAAATATGTTTTTTTCTGTGCAAAATATCAAGTCTGTGATATTCTCTTACAGCAGCAAAAAACAGACTAAAATGCAGAAAGAGCATTTGAAAAAAATCTAACATTTCTTCCTAATTTAAAAATATAAACTCTCAGCTAACCAGAAATAGAACTTCCACTCAATCTGATAAAGGGTACCTAAGAAAAAACTAGAGAAACATAATACTTAATGGTGAAAAGTAGAAAGATTTTCTCCTAAATTAGGGAAGAAGAAGATGTACTTCTATTCCACACTGTACTCGAGGTTTAAGTAGAAAATAAGGCAAAAAATTGTATTTAGGTGAGAAAAGATAAAGCAAATTTATTTTTATTTGCAGAATGCATGATTGTTTATGTATGAAATCTAATGGAATCTACAATAACACTTAGAACCCATAAGTGAATTTAGCAAGTTTGAAGAATACAAGATCAATGCCAAAGTCAATTGCATTTCTACATATGAGCACTTGGAAACTGACATGTAAAAACACTATTAAAATACAGTAAAAGTAATGGTAAAAACCGCAATTATTTTTGGATCAACCTAATATTTGAGACAGCAGTAAAATATAAAATAATTCGGAATAAATCTGACAAAAAAAGGACAAGACTTGTACATGAAAACTATAAAATATTGCTGAGGAAAATGAATTATGACCTAAACAATGGAGAGATATACTTGTTCGTGGGCCATAAGGTTTAATACTATTAAGATGCCAATTCTACCCAAATATATCTGTAGCTTAATGCAATACCAAATAAAATCTTAGGCTTTGTTTTTGGTGAAAGTAAAAAAACTGATACTAAAATTCATATCAAAATGCAAAGAAATTAGAATAGCCAAATCATCTTTAAAAAAGAAAAGTGAGGTTGGAGGATTTACACTACTTTATTATAAAGACTTATTATAAATTGTTCATATAGACTTACTGTAAAGGTAATCAGGACGCTTTGTCATTGTTGTAAATACGGACAAATAAATCAATGGAACAGAATAGGCAGTACAGAAACAGATTCACACATATGACAACCAATGGATATATGGGTACCACACATATGCACAAGCAATATTCAACAAAGGTACAGAGGCAATTCAGGGGAGGAAGAACATCTTTTTAATAAATGATGCTGAAAAACTTTTGCAAAAAAAAAAATAGAGAACTTGGATCAATACCTGTAGTAATATAGAGATTAACTCAAAAGGGATCATAGACCAAAATGTAAACCTCAGACTATAAAGATATAAGACATAGACAAAGATATTTTAGATACAACATAAAATGCCTGATACACAAAAGAAAAACATGAAAATGATGAACCGTTAAAAATACCAACATTAAAAACTATGCTCTTTGAAAGACATTAATTAAGGCACAAACCACCAACTGGGAGGAAATATTTGTAAAGTATTTATCTCATACAGGACTTATATTCCAGAATATATTTTTTAAACTCTCAAAACTAAATAATAAAAACCAAACAACCCAAATAAAAACTCACTTTAAAAAAAATGGGAGAAATATTTGAGTAGACTCTTCCCTAAAGAAGATACAGGTTGAGCATCCCTGATCTGAAAGTCTGAAATTTGAAATGCTCCAAAACTTGAAACTTTTTGAGCACAATGATTCCATACCCGATCTCATGTGATGCATGCATGAAATTATTTAAAACATTATACAAAATTACCTTTGGGATATGTGTATAAAGTATATATGAAACATAAGTTAATTTCATGTTTGGACTTGTGTTCCAACCCCAAGATATCTCATTATGTATATGCAAATGTTCCAGAAGTTTTTTAAAAATACGAAATACGAAACACTTCTGATCACAAGCATTTTGGATAAGGGATATTCAACCTGTACATGAATGATGAATAGGCACATTTTGTTAAGAAAATGAACATTAAAACCACAATGAGATGCCACCATTCACCAATTAGAAAGGTTAAAATTTAAGAAGACTAAGCATATCAAGTAATAAAGATATAGAGGAACTGGACCCTCATATATTATTGTTATTACCAATTTGGAAAATAGTTTGGCAATGTCTTTATAAGTTCAATATAAACCTCCTATATTATCCAAACATTGTACTCCTAGATATTTACTCAAGAGAAAAGAAAGCATACATCCATACAAGGACCCATATATGAATGTTCACAGCTGCTTTATTTGAGACAACAAAATGTTCATAAATACAAACATATTGTATAGTATGAAATGATAGTAATTTAAAGGAATGAATTATTTTTACACACAATAATTTTGAGATAAATCTCAAAATAATTATGCAGAGTGAAAGAAGCTAAACCAAAAAGAGTACTATATAAATACATCTATTGTAATAGAAAGTGGGTCAGTGATTGCCTGGGAAGAGTGGGTAGGAAGGATAGGAAGGAGGGATTATAAAAAGGCAGGGGGAAAATATTAATCTTTTATCCTTCAATTGCTGTTCACTATCCTGATTGTGGTGATGGTTTCATGGGCTTACATATGTCCAAACTGATCAAATCATACAAATTGTACCAGTTTACCATACATATTTTACCCCAATAAAGCTATTTTTAAAAAGCAATAAAATAAAATATTAAAAAGTATTAAAGAGCCCTGTATAGGCAGATAATGCACTTTGATTGCTTGCAAATTGGATTGAGACAGATTAAAAATAAATAGAAAAATCAAATACTTTTTTTTCAGCTGAGGTAAAAAGGATTGAGTTTTTGATTTGATTCTCAGCTTGGTTGCTGTTGGTGCATACCAGGGCTACTGATTTGTGTAAATTAATTTTGTATCTTGAAACTTTGCTGAATTTATTTACCAGTTCTAGGAGCTTTTTGGATGAGTCTTTAGGGTTTTCTAGGTATACAATCATGTCATCAACAAACAGTGACAGTTTGACTTCCTCTTTACCAATTTGGATGTCCTTTATTTCTTTCTCTTGCCTGATTGCACTGACTAGGACTTCTAGTAGTATGATGAACTGAAGTGGTGAAAGTGGGCATCCTTGTCTTGTTCCAGTTCTCAGGGGGGGAATACTTTAAACTTTTCCCCATTAGTATTAATGTTGGCTGTGGGTTTGTCATGGATGGTTTTTATTACCTTAAGGTATACTTAAGCAAGGAGGTGAAAGACTTCTGCAAAGAAAACTACAAAACACTGCTGAAAGAAATCATAGACAACACAACAAATGGAAACACATCTCATGCTCATGGGTGAGTAGAATCAATATTGTGAAAATGACCACACTGCCAAAAGCAATCTACACATTTAATGCAATTCCCATCAAAATACCATCATCATTCTTCACATAACTAGATAAAAACAATCCTAAAATTCATATAGAATCAAAAAAGAGCCCACATAGCCAAAGCAAGACTAAGCAAAAAGAACAAATCTGGAGGCATTACATTACCCAACTTGGAACTATACTGTAAGGCCAGAGTCACTAAACAGCATGGCACTTGTATAAAAACAGACATATAGACAAATGGAACAGAACAGAGAACCCAGAAATAAAGCCAAATACTTAAGTCAACTGATCTTTGACAAAGAAAACAAAAACATAAAGTGGGGAAAGCACACCCTGTTCAACAAATGGTGCTGGGATAACTGGCAAGCCACATGTAGGAGAATGAAACTGGATCTTTATCTCTCACCTTATACAAAAATCAACTCAAGATGGATCAAATACTTAAATCTAAGACCTGAAACCATAAAAATTCTAGAAGATAACTTTGGAAAAACTCTTCCAGACATTGGCTTAGGCAAAGAATTTATGACCAAGAACCCATAAGCAAATGCAACAAAAACAAAGATAAAGAGATGTGACTTAGACTAAAAAGCTTTTGCACAACAAAAGAAATAATTAGCAGAGTTAACAGACAACCCACAGAGTGGGAGAAAATCTTCACAATCTGTACATCTAACAAAGGACTAATATCCAGAATCTACAAAGAACTCAAACAAATCAGCAAGAAAAAAACAAACAATCCCATCAAAAAGTGGGTTAAGGACATTAATAGACAATTCTTAAAAGACCTACAAAGGACCAACAAACATGAAAAAATGCTCAACATCATTAATTATCAGGGAAATCAAAACTGCAATGTAATACCACCTTAGTACTGCAAAACTGGCCATAAACAAAACAAAAATAAATAAATAAATACAAGATGTTGACGTGGATGTGGTGAAAAGGGAACACTTTTACACTGCTGGCATGAAAGTAAACTAGTACAATCACCATGGAAAACAATGTGAAGATTCCTCAAAGAATTAAAAGTAGATCTACCATTTAATCCAGCAATCCCACTCCTGGGGATCTACCCAGAGGAAAAGAAGTCATTATATGAAAAAGATACTTCCACATGGATGTTTATGCATGATTCCCAATTGCAAAAATATGGAACCAGCCCAAATGCCCATCAGTCACTGAGTGGATAAAGAAAATATGGTATATACACCCTAAAATACTACTCAGCCATAAAAAGGAATGCAATAATGGCATTTGCAGCAGCCTGGATGGAATTGGAGACCGTTATTCTAAGTGAAGTAACCCAGGAATGGAAAATGAAACATCATATGTTCTCACTCATGAGTGGGAGCTAAGCTATGCAGACTCGAAGGCACAAAAATGATATAATGGATTTCGGGGCCTTGGGGGAAAAGATGGGAGTGGGGTAAGGATTAATAGACTGCACATTGGGTACAGTGTACACTGCTAGGTGATGGGTGCATCAAAATCTCAAAAATCACCACTAAAGAACTTATTCATGTAGCCCAAAATTCTACTGAAATTTTTAAAAGTAGGTAGAAAAACCAGTGCAGTTGAAAATATATCTATTGGATACACTTGCAACAGGAGAGATAACAACAAAATACTATCTTTAGGTTATAAATTCATAGGACAAAAGTTATACATTAAGGCCACAGTATAGGTAGACATAGTCTTATTTGGAAAAAGTGAACATTCCTCACATTTATCATCAGAAAAGGTGTGTCCTCAAGAAGAAAACCAGAACTCTGAAGTCTACCTTTAGGCAAGCAGGAAGGGATTGCCTGTCTCTCTGTTGACTTTGTGCTTTAGGATCTTGTTGGAGGGTATAACATTTAATCTCTACTGCAGAATACCCATTAGTAGGTCATTCCCCACATTCCCAATAACTCCTTCCCAGGAGAAGTGCAGTGAGTTATCTGATTAATGAGCTTGGAAACAGAAACAGCTCTCCTCCCTCCTACCTTTCTCTTTGGAACAATCATGCATGGAGTTGGCATCCCTTATAGTTATCCACACATGATCATGCTCACCTTGCATGCATGTTAAGTGAATTTAACTTCTATTATGTATACTGCAGACTGTCTTGCACTGGGCTGTGTTTTTATGACCCAGTTCTTGGTTGTACTTTCACGTGAAAAAAGATAACTGAAATTCCCAAATGCCAGATAACTTGAAATTCTACAGTAGTTTTGGAGATTGCTTTTAAAGAGGTATGAACAACATACGTCTTCAAGATCCAAAGCATCTGGTAAAAGCCTTTACACTTTATATCATTAATCAGTGAGTGGATTGTAGAGTAATTTTCTGCCACTGGAGGATGGCTGGTATAGCTGGATAAGCCAGAGATATTACAGTCTGCAATTCCTCCCCTTGGAATTAGTAAGGGCTCTCTACATGCATGTGGTTGAGAGCATTTTATAAGAGGCTGTCTCTTTAATTTCTAATCTGTGTAATGAGCTAGTTTCACTGTCTTTTATGAGACATTACAAATGCAAAATCCCATTCAATTGATGGGCACATTTTGCTTGAGGCCATCCTGCAACTTGCCTTCTGAATAGTTCCTAAATTGCAGTGTCAAGATGGCAGCAAAGTTTCTACAATGCAATATAAATAGTAAGCTTCCAACCAGGCTTTTCATTCTTTTCATGAGGTTATAGGTCTGAACAATGACTGCTTTCAGTTAGTCAACATACAGCCAATAATCCCATAAGTTCATCAATATTCCAGTATTATATGAAGCTGAATATTTCTTCTTTTTTTTTTTTTTTCTTTTTCGTGACAGAGTCTGTCACCCAGGATGGAGTGCAGTGGCATAATCTTACTGATTGCAACCTCTGCCTCCTGAGTTCAAGCGACTCTCCTGTCTCAGCCTCCCAAGTAGCTGGGATTACAAGCACCTGCCAACAAACCCATTTAAATTTTGTATTTTTAGTAGAGATGGGATTTCACCATGTTGGCCAGGCTGGTCTCAAACTCCTGACCTCAGGTGATCTGCCTGCTTCAGCCTCCCAAAGTGCTGGGATTACAGACATGAGCCACCGTGCCCGACGAAACTGAATACTTCTCATGGTGAATGTTTGAGTCCCCTCGATGCTCAGAAGCAAAGTATACATCTATCAAAGATACCCTATTTACTTGCTTCAAGATAGTTTGAAGGCCTCACCTGATCATAGAAATCTCATAAAATGGGACAAGTGATTTAAATCTACTCTGTAGACCTCCAAACTGTCATTTTGCTTAATTAGATATTCAAATCTTTCCATTTACCTCAAGAGAGCAAAAGTTCTGTTTCTAGATTTCTGGTGAATAAATACAGCTTCCAGTATTTTTAAAGTATTCATTGAAGCATGCCAGTAATTTTTGAGGATGGATTTGCATTTCTGTCTTCTAGTTGTATTTGTTTGAGACACTAGTTGTATTTGTTAAGAGACACTTTTGTCTCCAGAAAGATATTCAATGTGTGAGCATTATAGATAGAACTTGACTGCTTCAAAACTCCTCTGACTCCACTCATCTATACTGTACCCTAAATTTACTGCATCCTGCAAGGTCAGGAAGGCAACTGGACTAGGTTTTCCCTCCTTTCCTCCAACTCCACTCTCATTAGCTACTATCCTCCCTAGGATACGTAACACTAATAGTTCTTTATTTGCCTAGTCTATTTTAAACCATCAAGAAATGGAAGCCACTCTTTTGAACCTCCTATTGCAGCAATTCCCCAGAATTGGAAAAAAAAAAAAAAAGGCCATCTGTTGTCTCAACTATCAGTGGAGCTGAAGTAAAGGCTTAACTTAATGCTCTTCAGCAGAGCAATAGGAAAACATCCATCACCCAGTGACAGGTTAGGTCGACTGTCCCAACAGATGGATGTCTGCCGTTGCACACATTAAGAAAACAGAGTTGATCACTCCAAGGATACAATAAAATCTCGGAACTTCAAGAAACTAAGGACTACTGCAAAGGGGATAGATTCTTCCAGAACACAAAAGCTATCTCCTAATTGTGCATCTGGTGCATTCTAAATTCACATTAAACTCTCAGGCCTTAGTGTTGCAAACTAAATTATTGCTGTGAGGTACTAGATACATTAGGCTTTTGACCTTTCAACTCCTGAGAATTAGCAAAACTTCTCTGATTGCTCACCCTGTGTGGAGGCAAGCTGGCTTTGAGAGCATGAATGTAAGGCCTGGAAAAGTGGTGAGAGGCAGTTCCATGACAAAACTGACATACTCAGGATTTCTGTGCAGCAGCTTCAATTGAATCACTCTCCTTTCCTCTCTGACACTCAAACTTTCTCTCAATCTCATTCTACTTTGGCCAAAAGAGAGAAGTCTCATCTTTCTCACCACTGATCCTATAAATCTGCCTTTCCCAAACCCATTTTCTCCACCTAGTTATTAAAAGTAATCACTGTTAATATTTAGTAAACATTTATTACATTACAGGCAATGTCCTAAGTACTTTACATATATAAGCTCATTTAGTTCTCAAATAGCTCTGTGTAGTAAGTAATTATATTATTACCATTTTATTGGATGAGGCCACTGAATACAGAGAGTTCAACTTGCTTAGTCACACAGCCAGGAGGTCTCAGAGCCAGGATTCAAACTCAGATATTCTGACTACAGAACCCATCTTACCTGTTGCACTGTACTGACAGAAGAGAGCCACCTGCTGTGGATGAGTGCCTCCTCCTGTGCTCTCATGCCATCCTTCAGCAAAGATCGACTGAGAACCCGCTCTGTGTCTGGGCTAGGTTCTGGGATATAATGATATGCAAAAACAGATATTAAAGAGGTAGTTGGACAAGCATAGTGGCTCATGCATGTAATCCTAGCACTTTGGGAGGCCAAAGCAGGCAGATCACTTAGGGCCAGGAATTCAAGACCGGCCTGGGCAAAATGGCAAAACCTTGTCTCTACAAAAAATTTTAAAAAGTAGCCAGGCCTGGTGGTGCATGTCTGTAGTACCTGGGAGGCTGAGATGGGAGAATCTCCTGAGCCCAGAAAGTCGAGGCAACAGTAAGCTATGACTGTGCCACTGCACTCCAGCCTGGACAACAGAGTAAAACCTTGCTTCAAAAAAGAGATAGTTATGCTAACTCATATGTAATGAATAAAAAAGTGAGAAAGGAATACACTATTAAGAGCACATATAATGAAAGGACCTTGCCCTAGACAGGGGGATTGGAGGAGGCTTCCCAGGAGGAGATATGTTTAAGCTGAACAATGGAGAATCAATGGGGGTTACCATGGGCAAGAGGAGCAAGGATGGTCATTATGGAGGGAAGCAGGAGATGCTGAAGATGAGCCCAGGCTTGCGGTTGGCTCATCTAAAGGCCACTAGTTACTCTTTCCTGAAGACGAACACATAAGCAATTTCTTGATCTTTTCCTTTGACTGAAAGTCCTTCATCATACAGTATTTTATATATTTAGTACATTTATATATTTTATCAAAATATTAAAACATACAATTTGGATATATATTTACACAAATATAAATGCACATACACATACACATCTCTCCATCCAAAAGAAGGAAACAAGAAAACCACCTCTGAAACACTGAGAAATGGCATGGTGAAGCGGGGAGAGCAATGAATTAGGAACCAGAAATTCATGGATTTAGTCCTGGCTCAATCATTAACTTACTGTTGACCTTGGCCTTGGTTTCTCCATCTTTAAGATGGAGGTAATAGTGCCTGCCTTAGTTCACCCTCTGGAGGCAGTGAAGATTAAATGCTATAATCTATAAGGGGGAAAAGCTTTGAAAACATTCTCATGCTTTGGCTAAGAGCTTTAGAAAGCACTTAGTTAAGTGGAGATTCCAGGGAAGTTTGCTTCAGTTTTCTCTGCATTATTAGATTTCTTGTTGCAGAAAAGCGTGTGTGCTTTGTGAACCATGTTTTCAGAGCCTCCAGATTTCCTTAACAAGTACAGCACATGTCCCTGAGGGTATGTGGCACATACTTCCCTTTTAACAACTGCACATTTCACTTAATGTTTGGTGTTTCTGCTTCAAAATGAATGTCACCCCATGGCTAGTGTGGGTCAATAGCCCACAATGGTCTTTGTTCATTTTGTGTCTGTGATTAGCTCAGCTGAAATTGGTTGGAAAAGGAGGAGAACCCCTGTTCAGTCTGATAAAAATAAAGTACATTCTTTCAATGAAAAGGTAGTGAACAGAAAGCAACTAACTATGGAGAAGAAGGGTGGCCTAACAACTGCAGAAGAGAATTTAAAGTTTGGCATTGGAGACCACTGGCTTCCAATTCTAATGCAACATATTGAATTTTGTGACTTGGACATGCACACACACATATACACATTTACATGTTTATGTTTCCATACATATATCTGCATGAATATGTAAATATATGTGTATTTATATTCATAATGCACTCTTTATAAAGTTTGAAGACTCTGAGCCATATTAGCATACAGTTTTATATTTTAAGATGATTTTGTTATTCAAAGAAATTGGAACTTCTACCTATTTAAAACATACTTCTACTGTTTTAAGTCAAGATTTTTAGTTGTAAACAGTAGACAGCCATTCTAAGGAAAAAAATTATTAAAAGGCCTCCCTCCATTTCTTTGGATAAACAGTTTCACTCTGTCACCCAGGTTGGAATGCAGTAGTGCAATCATAGCTCACTGCAGCCTTGAACTCCTGGGCTCAAGTGATTCTCCTTCCTCAGCCTCACAAGTACCTGGGATTATAAGCACACACCCCCACACCTGGCTAGTTTTAAATTTATTGTAGAGATGGGGTCTTGCTGTGTTGCTTAGGCTGATCTCAAACTCCTGGGCTTAAGCAATCCTCCTACTTTGGCCTCCCAAAGTGCTAGGATTGCAAGCATGAGCCAATACATCCAGCTCTTAATAGGCTTTTGAGTAGCTCGTGGAATTGCCAGGTGCCTTAGAGAATATTCTGAACCCTATAGCCAGGAACAATGCTCAGAATCAAATTGCAGAACTGTTCTGGTGAGGACATCATAGCTGCTTACGATCCCTAGACTCTATGGGCAGCTACCACCACTACCAGAGTCTTCCTTGCAATGCGAGCTTCTTGCGTCATGACTTCTAGATTCCAAGTCTGCAACAGGTGCATGTTACTGGAGAACCTGGGTCACATGCTTGGGCCTAGCTCTAGAGAAATTTGGGAAACAATAAGTATGCCTGCAGCATTTTTAGCTTCTGTACTAGTTGATAACATAGCTTCCAAGGATCCTAAAGCATGCAAGTCTTCAAACATGGGCAAGAAGTTCTGATGTTTGTTGGACAACCAGAAAGAGTGACATTTGATTACTGTGACAGAGTAGTGCTAACAGATGATAATTCCAAAGATAAGCGGTTGAGCCTGATTTGTCTTTAAGAAAGTATTTGAAAAAGAGAGTCTATACAATGAATTCCTGGTTTTAGGAAAAGTTGCACAGTCTCCCAGGAATACCCTGACAGATCAGAACAGTAGGAAAGCAACGCAGCTCAGGCCTAAGGAGCAGATTCTTCTAGGAAAGTTTCAACAACAAAAACCTGATTTAAAAAAAAAAAAGCATAGCCATTGATATAAAACATACAATAAATGTCTTAATTGGACTCTCAAAACATTTCTCACTTCTCTACAACAAACAGTCCTTCCAAAAATGGCCCATCCTGTCTCTAGGAGATGAATTGGATATAATTCATCCCATTTGAGAGCATGTTTGGATTCTTAGAATTCATGTACCAAGCCCTTCCTGGGGGCTGAGGAACTTTCCACCGTCCACTGTTCCACAGTGGGGACGAATTCATGTGGTGAGCTGTAAAAACCTCCCAGCCATTAAATGAAGTTTTCTCTGCCTTGGGTCAAGAATAAAAAGGCCTATTGCCTCTTAAATTACCATGTCTGGGACCATTTGTAGTAGTTCCTTGCTATTCTTGAGGGGATAAAAGGCAAGATCCTTTGCAAAAGTAGTAGTTATACTCTTTTAGGAGCCACCTCCTTGACGCAGGTGGTGAGGCTTAGTTGGGCGAGGGGTCATACCTAAGCAAACCTCTGCGAAGGCCCAGCCCGGGCATAGCCAGTGTTTCCTCATGTCAAGATCTTTGCAGAATGAGTCTTGGGAGGATTTAGGTCTCCGAGCGTGGAAAACTGGTCAGGAACCAGCATATCTTCTCCAGAGGCACAGAAACTTGAGGGTGCAGTACCAAACAGCCATTCTTTCTTTACCTAGTCTCTAGTCACCCTTTGGAAAAAAGATTTTAGCATCCATTTTAACATCCCACAATTGCAGAGTGGCCACCTGTCACCTCTCACCACCGATCCACAACCACAGCCCCCCAGAGCCTCTGACAGAAGGTCCTGCTTGCAGAGGAAGCAATTCAGCAGGCCTTTGGAAGGCAGCCGAGCAGCAGCAGGAGGCCTATTAAGTCCACAATTTTAGAATCTCGGGGTGGGCATTTTCTTGTGGTGTATTAAGTAACACACCTACTCAAGTTACTGTGTGAACTCTGTGGACAGCTGCCCTTTCAGTGAGAAGTGTATGCTTGCATTGCACTCTGCCCCCACCCCCACCAGCCCTAAGTTCAATCACAGACCCTTCAGAGATGCCTGGCCTGAGAAGAGAAGTGGAAATGGAGTGAAGCCTGAATGAAGACGTCAAAGGCCAGGAATCACCCCGTAATGAAGAACTCCAAATGCCTGGGGGTTCACCCAAGAGCCAGAACCAGAGAACAGTTGCGTTTACCCAAAATAGACATAGAAGCAGGTAGAAGAGTTCACTTGAAGTGGAAATGGCCTCTTTTTCATATTCGCCCTTGAAAAAATATGAGAGGAATAACAGGAAATGGTGATTCTGATAATAGAGTCTCAAGTCAGAATCGTGTGTATAAAATCACTTAAAGAATTGACGTGACCTTGGACAAGTCTTGCTTAATGTCTCTAAGTTTCATTTTTCTCTATTTTGTTAAAAATACTATGGTTGGGCCGGGCATGGTGGCTCACCCTTGTAATCCAAGCACTTTGGGAGGCCGAGGTGGGTGGATCACGAGGTGAGGAGTTCAAGACAAGTCTGGTCAAGAAGGTGAAACTCCGTCTTCACTAAAAATACAAAACTCAGCCAGGCATGGTGGTGGGTGCCTGTAATCCTATCTACTTGGGAAGCTGAGGCAGGAGAATTGCTTGAACCTGGGAGGTGGAGGTTGCAGTGAGCCAAGATCACGCCACTGCACTCCAGCTTGGGCAACAGAGTGAGATTCCGTCTCAAAAAAAAAACAAAAAACAAAAAACAAATTCTATGGTCATGAGAAATAAATGAGATATTAAATGTAAAACAGGCCAGGTGCAGTTATCTCTCATCAGCTTGGGAGGCGGAGACAGGCAGATCATGAGGTCAGGAGTTCAAGACCAGCCTGGCCAATATGGTGAAACCCTGTCTTTACTAAAAATACAAAAAAAGTAGCCGGGCATGGTGACACACTCCTGTATCCCAACTATTTGGGAAGCTGAGGTACAAGAATTGCTTAAACCTCGGAGGCAGAGGTTGCAGGGAACTGAGAACACACACCGCACTCCAGCCTAGGCAACAGACTGTGACTCTGTCTCAAAATGAAAAAAAAAAAATAAGTGGAAAACAGGTGATACCTATAAAGCGCATACTTTATCAGTTATTTTAATGTTTTCATGGATCGTGGTTAGACTGGTGTGGTTACTATGTCCTTCTTTCCTCCACTTGGTAAATAAGATTCTCTTTTCCTTTAAGGTAAGGTCATGTGCTGTTCGTATTTACTGCTTTTATTTCATAATGTGTTTCTACTTAGTGAAAAACTTAAAGGAAAACTTCACTGTGTGCCTCTTGCTTTGTGCATCGTAAAATGGCTGCTGTCTTCATAGAACTTCTTCCTGAAAGGGATTCTAATGGAACTAAACAAGAAGAATTCTACATGAGAGGGAAAATTTAGAACACAAAAAGGAAACCCAAAAAAGAAGGTAAGTAAAGAGAGGGAAGTGTGTGGAAATACCATTTACCGATAGACTCCTTTCCCTCCTCTATATACTGAGTAGCATAAAATTGACCAATACAGAGCGTCATGGAAATGCTCATGTGTAATGGAAGTGATGATGGGACATGAACAGAGGTTACCTCTGCTTTCATTGGGTATCCCCTTCACAGCGTTGAGGCCAGCTAGAGGTGAGGGAGAAGGGCATGAAATATAGATTGCCAGGCCTTTGGGGACTCTGAGGAATGAGAGGTACTTAATAAGGATGAAATTCATGCTGGCCTTATTACACTGCCCTCTTCCATCTCTAGTATCATTAAGTAAGCTTGGCAAGAGAGTAGAAGAAAGAGAGAATCGGCTTAAGTAATGGGGCAGGAAATCTGTTCCTGGGCAATTTTTTGGCAAGCTTGACAATAAATAAAGGGTGAGATAATGAGACTAGCTCAGTAATTCTCTGACTTTCTCATCCTTTATCCCCTCAGAGAGCCTGTTTGGTCTCTCCTACTATAGGGAGAGCTGTAGGAATAGCTTTCCTTTGTTTTGCTTCAGAAGGAAAATATGCTAAGGCAGACAAGAACAGACCTAGGAGGCATAGAAAGTGAAAATGAAGAAAGGGTGGTGTCAAAGAAAAAGGGGCCTTTGGCAGATCTGTGATCTGGAAAAAGGGGAATCGGAGGTGATTCTGTGGAGGGAAAAGCCTCTACTAATGCATTTTACATCAAATTTCTGTTCAGATTCTGACAGCTCTGATTTACTCAACCTTTTGCAATTTCCCCACAGCTTTTCGACATACTGTGACTCCCAACCTGAAAACATTTGACAACACGGGTTATATGAATAAACAATAGAAAAACCCTGTGCTCCAAACTTGAGACTTAAAAGCCTTTGCTTCTAACATTTCCTACTTTAAAAATTAAATGCCTTTCTTCTTAAGGAACTTTAGACAATGAGAACAGATTTCTAAATTTTAATTTTTTTAATGTAAATCCTATTCAGATGCCCACAGATTCACAGGAGATCTGAAATGCCTCCAATAAATAATTGGTAAATTTGGAATTTTAAGCAGATCTTAGAATCATAGACATCTAGACATGGGAGGTATCACAGAGGCCAACTCATTCGGAGTCTACCTGTGCAAGAATCCTCTACATGTGGAACAACTGGCTTCTAATTGACCTAGGCATGGAGAACTCAGTGATTTCCAATGCAGAACGTCTCTTTGTTGATAAGCTATCATGTCAGAAAGTTCTTTATTATAGAGTCAAGTCTACCTCCATTTCTTCACCCCAATGCTTACCGATTGGCCCTAGTTCTATCCTTTATAGGTTCACATCATAACTCTACAATTAATAACTCTTCTACATAATTTCCCTTAAAGTACATGAAGCCAGTTCTCATTTTCCCCATTAGTTTTCTCTTTTCCAGGTAAAGAGATGGCTCCCCTCTCTGTACTCATTCCTCAATTGACATAATTTCCAGACAATTCCCTGTCCCCATAACTCTGTAGAAGTTTCTTTCTTCCTTCACTTTTTTTTTCTTTTGCAAGGCAAACTTTCCTAGAAGAGCAAAGAAAACATTCTTTTCCAAGATCTGATTGGGCTTAACCATTTCGTACACATTATGGCATGTGATAGTGGACTATAAAAATTTTTATTGCTGTGCATTTGAATAGAGGATGACTGCATTTGTTAAGCAAGCTCTTTCCAAACAAGTCATAATAAAATCTTTATAGCATCCCACTTCATCACATAACTTTTTAATGCTGCTCCTTTTGTTTGGTTTTGGTTCTGGTTTTCAGCCTTTCTTCGCTTTTTTCCCCTTGAAGTATCAGAATTATTCTGGAAATTCCCATGGAGAGTTTCAAGTTGGAAGCCTGGTCCTAAAAGATCTTTTTCTTGAGACCCTCTCCTGGATTTGGACTGCAAATCAGACAGAAATAATGATGCCATCTGCGTGGTAGGGCTCGGTGTGGTGCATGTGTGCAGTATAAAGACAGTTTATATATGGTTTGAAATTGTATCCCAGGGTTTGAAAAATGCAGAAGTTTATGTGATGGATATCATGACCACACATGAGGTGTTGTGAAGATACATATGTATCTTAAAATATACATATCTACAAGAATATACATATCTGTATATATGTATAATGGAAAGCTTTAAACTATCAAAGCCTTCAGGCAAATATTTTATGGCTATCTAGTGGTGGATATTTATAACTTAACCTCTTGACTTCAGAAGTTGAGATTTGGCACTGAAAACACCAAGTAAATACCAGGCATGGTTAGTGTAGGAACTTCATGCCATTGGCATTAAAAAAATTAAGATGGTCTTAGTTTAAACATTTGTTCAAATGTATAGAAGCAGTACTAAAGCACCAGGGATGATTTTAAGATGCCTTTTGCTGGGATTCTGATTTTAAACATTCACCTTTGGGCTTAAAAAAAAAATCTCTGTCTATGAAAAGAATAGGGTAAGTTAGAAGACTTAAAGAAGCCTTTTCCTCTTCATCACCCACAACCTTTCTTCGAAATATTATCAGTATTTGTGGGCATGCAGGGAATAAGAGGATAAACCGGTCAGTGTAGCTTTAGTTAGAGGGAGAAACTCTGTAACTACTTTAAGGTATCAAATGGAGAACAGTTGGAAAAGCAAGCTTGATTAAAGACAGCTAACATCATTCAGGAAGGGGAGTCGTGCCTAACTAATTTGTTGGAATTCTTTGAGGAAATCACTGCCCCAGTGAGCTGGTTGGGGGAAGGGAGGAGATTATAGAGTTTTTCAGAAAGTGCTCTACAGAATTCTCCACTGTTGGTTGAAATGTTTAAGGTCTGAAGTCATGGAAGTGTAGGACAATCGGCATATTGGACTAAAAACTGGCAAAAGGGGAGGAAAGAAAGGGTAACTATGGACAGAAAACAGGCTGTGTCAGCCTTGAAAACAGGATCATAAAAGGGATTTTTAAAAAAGTGAGACGATATTAAAAAAAACAGAGAGGGAAGCTGTACTTGGCATTCAAACTGGGGCTTTCAGAGAACACTAAAGGTGTCCCTCTGGGAAGTTTATCTAGAAGGGGAGTGGAGTGTGGGGGGCAAGGGGAACAAAAGAGAATTCACCTATAAGCAGACAGAATCTTCCTGTGAGGACTTCCACTTGGAAGGGCGCTGTGTCACCAAGTCCTGGTCATCAGCCTGAGCTACATAGCACATTGCTTTTTTCTTGAGGGTCTCTAAAATAAATCCACCAAGCAATTTGTTTTATTTAAACCCCAACGTAGCATGCACTCAGAGTGATTAGGATATGTTCTAAGATGAAACTACCTTTTCCCTTTTCTGAAGTTGTTTACAGATAAGAAAGAACATTAATAAAGCAGTATTTCATATGTCACTGTCAATGATTTGATACCCTGTTGCCTAGAGATGGACAATTCTGACTGGGGATTATGTGGCCTTTGCTGCAATGCCCCCACCAACCCACTTCCAGCCCACCCCCTCTTCTCCCCTTTCCCACTCCCTTCTTACTCTCCTGGCCACTTCCCTCCCTTCAAATTCTCCAGGATTTGAGTGTTTCTCTCCTTGTTAGTGTCTTCAGCATGCCCCAGGGAAGGAAAGCAAAGATTTATCAAAGTTAGGCATCTGTTTTCAGGCCTTGTATACTTTCTACAAGACAAGGTGAAACTCTGCAAGAGTCCCAGTTTATCTTCCTCTGAGAGTTTTGTTTTTTACAGAAAAACAAATTCCCTGCCCACATATACCTCAAATAATCCTCCTCACAGACCTGGATAAAATATGAGTGTTCTCTAAAAGAGACAGCCAGTTAAATCTTTGTTTAGAATTAGATTAACACATTGGGGGAAGGAGACTATCAGGAAAGCAAATTCTGATGAAAAATTGGGGGCAAAGGGGGAAATGTTTTTAAAGAACCAGTGCTCAGGGACCAGGCAGGTAGCACTGATGAGCAAAGGGGTAAGTGCAAGACAGGAGGAGATGAGGAGCCTGAGGTGCCTGCAGAGCCCACACCACCCAAGGAGAGGGGTTCACATCCCGAGACACCTGCAGCCTTGCGCTGGCTAAACCAATCCTTCTGCAGGCTGGATTAGGCCCTTGGACTGCATCTATGGGACCTCTGTGTTAGAGCAATGGTTTCCAAGCTTTTGAGGATGAGGACCAGTTTTCAAAGTAAAAAAATCTGAGGTTTCCCAATAGAGTCATTTAACATCCGTTGATTAAGAAAATTCACCGAGCATGGTGGCTCATGCCTGTAATCCCAGCACTTTGGGAGGCCAAGGTGGGTAGATCACTTGAGGCCAGGTGTTCAAGACTAGCCTGGCCAACATGGCAAAACCCCATCTCTAATAAATATACAAAAATTAGACAGGTGTAGTGGTGTGTGCCTGTAATCCCAGCTACTCCAGAGGCACAAGAATCACTTGAACCTGGGAGGTGGAGGTTGCAGTGAGCCAAGATTGCGTCACTGCACTCCAGCCTGGCAAAAGAGCGAGACTCTATCTCAAAAAAAAAAAAAATTCGAGGAGGATCCAATATGGCCAAATAGGAACGGCTCTGGAGTGCAGTTCCCTGCAAGAATAAAGAGGGTGAGTGTCCACTGCATTTCCAAACAAATTTTCACTGCCTATATACCAGGAGGGTCCAGCTCAGTGGGGGGAAGGGCGACCACCACTACCTAGGCAGTCTGCCACTACCAAGGCAGATCACACAGCAGCTGGGCAGAGCCTGCGGCAGCTCAGCAACACCTCTGCTGGCAGACTGTGACTAGACTACTCCATGCTGGGCAGGGCATCTATGAAAAAAGGTGGCAGCATGACAGGAAATTATAAATAAAGCTGACCTTCCTAGGACAGAGCACCTGGGAAAAGAGGTGGTTATGAGTTCCGCTGCAGCAGATTTAAAAGTTCCTGCCCAGCAACTCTGCACAGAACAAGGGAGCTCCCAGCACAGGATTTGAGCTCCTAAAAGGGACAGACTGTCTCCTCAAGCAGCTCCCCAGCCCTCGTATATCCAAAGAGATACCTCATAAAGGAGAGCTCAGGCTGACATCTGGCAGGTACCCTTCTGGGACGAAGATAAGAGAAGAAGAAACCAGCAGCAACCCTTACTGTTCTGCAGCCCCTGCAGGTGATCCCCAGGCAAGCAGAGTCTGGAGTAGACCTCCAGCAGTCCTGCAGCAGAGAGGCAGGACTGTTAGAAGGAAAACTAAAAAACAGAAAGAAATAACTTCATCATCAACAAAAAGCACATACACTCAAAGACCCCATCCAAAAGTCATCAACTACAAAGACCACAGGTAGATAAAGCCACTAAGATGGGAAGAAACCAGTACAAAAAGGATGAAAATATCAAAAAACAGAATGCCTCTCCTCCTCCAAAGGATCACAACTCCTCACCAGCTAGGGATCGAAGATGGATGGAGAATGAATCTGATGAATTGACAAAAACAGGCTTCAGAAACTTCGCAGAGCTAAAAGAACATGTGTTAACCCAAGACAAAGAAACTAAGAATCTAGAAAAAAGGTTAGATGAGAGGCTAACTAGAATAAACAGCTTAGAGAAGAATATAAATGACTTGATGGAGCTGAAAAACACAGCACGAGAACTTTGCAAAGCATACACAAGTTTCAATAGCCAAATTGACCAAACAGAAGAAAGGATACCAGAGACTGAAGATCAACTCAATAAAATAAAACAAGAAGGCAAGAATAGAAAAAAAAGAGTGAAAAGAAATGAACAAATCCTCCAAGAAATATGGGATTATGTGAAAAGACCTCATCTACGTTTGACAGGTGTACATGAATGTGATGGAGAGAATGAATCCAAGCTGGAAAACACTCTTCAGGATATTATCCAGGAGAACTTCCCCAACCTAGCAAGCCAGGCCACCATTCAAGTCCAGGAAATACAGAGAACACCACAAAGATATTCCTCAAGAAGAGCAACCCCAAGACGCATAATTGTCAGATTCACCAGAGTTGAAATGAAGGAAAAAATGCTAAGAGCAGCCAGAGAGAAAGGTCGGGTTACCCACAAAGGGAAGCACATCAGACTCACAGTGGATCTCTCTGTAGAAACCCTACAAGCCAGAAGAGAGTGGGGGACAATATTCAACATCCTTAAAGAAAAGAACTTTCAACCTAGAATTTCATAATCAGCCAAACTAAGCTTCATAAGTGAAGGAGAAAGAAAATCCTTTATAGATAAGCAATTGCTCAGAGATTTCATCACCACCAGGCCTGCCTTACAGCACTAAACAAGGAAAGGAACAACCAGTACCAGCCACTCAAAAAAGGTACCATTGACACAATGAAAAAATGTGTCAACTAACGGGCAAAACACCCAGCTAGCATCAAAATGGCAGGATCGAATTCACACATAACAATATTAACCTTAAATGTAAATGGGCTAAATGCCCCAATCAAAAGACACAGACTGGCAAATTGGATAAAAAGTCAAGACCCATCGATGTGCTGTATTCAGGAAAACCATCTCACATGCAAGGACACACATAGGCTCAAAATAAAAGGATGGAGGAAGATTTACCAAGCAAATGGAAAGCAAAAAATAGCAGGAGTTGCAATCCTAATCTCTGATAAAATGGACTTTAAACCAACAAAGATCAAAAGAGACAAAGAAGGGCATTACATGATGGTAAAAGGATCAATGCAACAAGAAGATCTAATGATCCTAAATATACACACACCCAATACAGGAGCACCCAGGTACGTAAAGCAAGTTCTTGATGACCTACAAAGAGACTTAGGCTCCCACACAATAATAGTTGGAGATTACTCCACTGTCAATATTAGAGCAACGAGACAGAAAATTAACAAGGATATCCAGGACTTGAACTGAGATCTGGACCAAGTTGACCTAATAGACATCTACAGAAATCTCCACCCCAAATCCACAAAATATACATTCTTCTCAGCACCAGATCATACCTACTCTAAAACTGACCACATAATTGGAAGTAAATCACTCCTCAGCAAATGCAAAAGAACGGAAATCATAACAGTCTCTCAGACCACAGGAAAATCAAATTAGATCTCAGAATTAAGAAACTAACTCAGAACCGCACAGCTTCATGGAAACTGAACAACTGGCTCCTGAATGTCGACTGGATAAACAATGAAATGAAGGCAGAAATAAAGATGTTCTTTGAAACCAGTGAGAATGAAGACACAACATACCAGAATCTCTGGGACACATTTAAAGCAGAGTCTAGAGGGAAATTTATAGCAATAAATGTCCACATGAGAAGTGAGGAAAGATCTAAAGTCAACATCCTATTGTCAAAATTGAAAAAGCTAGAGGAGCAAGACCAAAAAAACTCAGAAGCTAGCAGAAGACTAGAAATAACTAAGATCAGAGCAGAACTGAAGGAGATAGAGACACAAAAAAAAACCCTTCAAAAAATCAATAAATCCAGGAGCTGGTTTTTTGAAAAGATCAACAAAATAGACCACTAGCCAGATTAATAAAAAAGAAAAGGGAGAAGAATCAAATAGATGCAATAAAAAATGATAAAGGGGATATCACCACTGATTCCACAGAAATACAAACTACCATCAGAGATTACCACAAACAATTCTATGCACATAGAGCAGTAAACCTGGAAGAAATCAATAAATTCCTGGACACTTGCACCCTCCCAAGCCTAAACCAGGAAGAAGTTGAAACTTTGAATAGACCAGTAACAAGGGCTGAAGTTGAGGCAGCAATTAATAGCCTACCAACCAAAAAAAGTCCAGGTCCAGACAGGTTCACAGCTGAATTCTATCAGATGTACAAAGAGGAGCTGGTACCACTCCTCCTGAAACTATTCCAAACAGTACAAAAGGAGGGAATCCTTCCCAAATCATTTTATGAGACCAACATCATCCTGACACCAAAACCCAGCAGAGACTCAACTAAAAAAGAAAACTTCAAGCTAATATCCATGATGAACATAGATGCAAAAATCTTCAATAAAATTCTGATAAACTGATTGCAACAGCACATCAAAATGCTTATCCATCACGCTCAAATAGGCTTCATTCCAGGGATGCAAGGCTGGTTCAACATATGCAAGTATATAAACATAATCCACCACATAAACAGAACCAAAGACAAAACCCACATGATTATCTCAATAGATGCAGAGAAGGCCTTCTGCAAAATTCAACAGCCCTTTATGCTAATAACTCTCATATCTCAAAACAATAAAAGCTATTTATGACAAATCTACAGTCAATATCATACTGAATGGGCAAAAACTGGAAGCATTCCCTTTGAAATCTGGCACTAGACAAGGATGCCCTCTCTCACCACTCCTATTCAATATAGTATTGGAAGTTCTAGCCAGAGAAATTAGGCAAGAAAAAAAAATAAAGGATATTCAATTAGAAAAAGAGGAAGTCAAATTGTCTCTATTTGCAGATGACATGATTGTATATTTAGAAAACCCAGTTGTCTCAGCCCGAAATCTCCTTAAACTGATAAGCAACTTCAGCAAAGTCTCAGGATACAAAATCAATGTGGAGAAATTACAAGCATTTCTATACACCAATAACAGACTAACAGAGAGCCAAATCATGAGCAAACTCCCATTCACAATTGCTACAAAGAGAATAAAATACCTAGGAATACAACTAACAAAGGATGTAAAGAACCTCTTCAAGAACTACGAACCTCTTCAAGAACTACAAACCACTGCTCAAGGAAATAAGAGAGGACACAAACAGATGGAGAAACATTCCATGCTTATGGTTAGGAAGAATCAATATCGTGAAAATAGCCATTCTGCCCAAAGTAATTTATAGATTCAATGCTATCCCCATCAAGCTACCAATGACCTTCTTTACAGAACTCAAAAAAACCACCTTAAACTTCATATGGAACCAAAAGAGAGCCTGCATAGCCAAGACAATCCTAAGCAAAAAGAACAAAGCTGGAGGCATCACACTACCTGATTTCAAACTATACTACAAGGCTACAGTAATCAAAACAGCATGATACTGGTACCAAAACAGAGATATAGACCAATGGAACAGAACAGAGGCCCTGGAGGCAACGCCACACATCTACAACCATCTGATCTTTGACAAACCTGACAAAAACAAGCAATGGGGAAAGGATTCCCTGTTTAATAAATGGTGTTGAGAAAACTGGCTAGTAGTGTGCAGAAAGCAGAAACTGGACCCCTTCCTGACACCTTACACTAAAATTAACTCCAGATGGATTAAAGACTTAAACATAAGACCTAACATCATAAAAACCCTAGAAGAAATCCTAGGCAAAACCATTCAGGACATAGGCATAGGTAAGGACTTCATGACTAAAACACCAAATGCATTGGCAACAAAAGCCAAAATAGACAAATGAGACCTAATTAAACTCCAGAGCTTCTGTACAGCAACATAAACAATCATTAGAGTGAACCAGCAACCAACAGAATGGAAAAAAATTTTGCAATCTACCCATCTGACAAAGTGCTAATAACCAGAATCTACAAAGAACTAAAACAGATTTACAAGAAAAAAACAAACAAACCCATCCAGAAGTGGGTGAAGGATATGAACACTTTTCAAAAGGAGACATATATGAGGCCAAGAAACATATGAAAACATGCTCATCATCACTGATTATTAGAGAAATAAATCAAAACCACGTTGAGATACCACCTCATGACAGTTAGAATGGTGATCATTAAAAAATCTGGAGACAAGAGATGCTGGAGACAATGTGGAGAAATAGGAACGCTTTTACACTGTTGGTGGGAGTGTAAACTAGTTCAACCATTGTGGAAGACAGTGTGGCGCTTCCTCAAGGACCTAGAAATAGAAATTCCATTTGACCCAGCAATCCCATTACTGGGTATGTACCCAAAGGATTATAAATCATTCTATTATAAAGACAAATGCACACTTATGTTCATAGTGGCACTGTTTACAATAGCAAAGACCTGGAACCAATCCAAATGCCCATTGACGATAGACTGGGCAAGGAAAATGTGGCACATATACACTGTGGAATACTATGCAGCCATAAAAAATGATGAGTTTGTGTCCTTTGTAGGGACATGGATGAATCTGGAAAACATAATTCTCAGCAAACCGACACAAAAACAGAAAATCAGACACCTCATGTTCTCACTCATAGGTGGGTGTTGAACAATGAGAACACATGGACACAGGGAGGGGAACATCACACACTGAGGTCTGTTGAGGAGGGACAGTGGGGGGTGGGGAGGTTTGGGAGGGATAACATGGAGAGAAATGCCAGTTATAGTATGGGTGATGGGGAGGATGGAGGCAGAAAACCACATTGTCATGTATGTACCTATGCAACAATCCTGCATGATACACACATGTACCCCAGAACCTAAAGTACAATAAAAAAAGAAAGAAAAAAATTCACAAAAAAAGTTTTGATGCATTATTGTAATGAATTTCATGATACTCACTGAGCCTGGTGCTGCAACCATGAGATTAAAGATACAATAGCCCCTCCCTGGTCTAATGGGTGAAGTAATCAAGCAAAGAGGTGATCAACAAAGAGTCTTTGTTGATATAAAAGAAGTGAGACATAGTGCTGTGTGGTCATATAGGAAGGGCATCTAACTTAATCTTGGCAGCGTTCAGGAACAACTTCACAGATATGTGGCAGCTTAGCACATCTTTGTGACTAAGGTATAAGTGGCAGTTGGCCAAAACTTGGCATGCATGGGGTTATTTTAAGGAAGAGAGAATGGCATATGCAAAGGTTCTGTGGTGAGAGGGCAGGTTTCCCTCCAGGAAATGAGTAGCTCAGTACAAAGTACAGCAAGAATAGAGTGAGGAGAGAGAGAGAGAGAGGAAGTAGAGAATGAGGGAGAGAGAGAGAGAATTAAATCTAGAAAGGAATGCAAAGGACAATCATGAGCGATCTATATGTGTTATTCTCATGGCATATTTACATGGCTGTAAATTAAGGATGACATGACTACATAAATCTTAGGAAGCTGGCAAGAATTCCAAGGCTCCCTTAGGTTGGAACTTCACACTTTGGAAACCAAATGCACAGCAAAAAGAGTCACATAGCTAAGTACTATAACAGTTGGCCAAGGCTGACATGACAAAGGACCACCAATGGAGTGGCTTACACAATAGAAATTTAGTGTTTCACAGTTCTAGAGGTTAGAAGTTTGAAGTCAAGGTATCAGCAGAGTTGGTTCCTTCTGAGTGTAGTGAAGGAAAGAACTGCTTCAAGACTTTCTTCTTGACTTGTTGATGGCTGTCTTCATGTTTACATTGGTGTTCTGAACCCTGTATATATTTCTGCCTCTGATTTTTATAAGGACACAAGTCATACTGGATTAGGGCCAATCCTAATGATTTCATTTTAACTTCATGACCCCTGCAAAAACTCTATATCCAAAATAAGGTGACATGCTGAGGTACTGGGAATCAGGACTCCAACGTGGGAATTTTGCGAGAATCAATTCAACTCATAAGACCCAAGTTAAGTTTCTCAAAGAGGGTTCGGGGACCCACAGCATTTGGTGAGCTGTCAGAGGTTCTTGGGTACCTGGAGGGCAGCAGGATGAGGAGACACAGCAAGGGAGGAGGAGAGGAGCGAAGGGGCTGCAGAGTCCAGACTTGGCTCTTTACCTACTCTTGCCTTGATTTGGCCCAACTCCATGATCCTTGAAAGGCAGGCCGTACCCAACCACAGGGAATAATCATTGCTTTTTACAGATAAGGAAGAGGTCGAAGTCACTTCCTTTCTCTGCCTTTGCACTAACAACCATCTTGCTAACAAAGAAGATCTCCAAATAATTCCTCCCTCTTGTCACAGGAAAGCCTAGTCCAGACTCAATTTTGACTTTGGCTCTTTGACGAGATTCACCTAATTAGAGTATTTCTCAGAAGGGATGTGGTCTTCACTTCCTTGCCTCCCCCAGCAAATAGTCTCCTTGGGTTCAGCCTAACTTAGGCTGTCATAATTTTGTACTGTCAAAAAGATCTCTTAGAAATAGCCACCTATCCATTCAATATGGGCAAAAACAAGTCGAATGAAACAAACACAAAGAAGGCAGATTTCAATTCTGTATGCAGAGCTCCTCAAGAGAGGGCAGTTAATAAAAACCAAACTACTTGAGACGGATTTGGATATTTATTTTTTAAGGCTTTCTTAGACACTGCAGAATCAAAGTTTCTCTGTGCCTCTGTGGGCAGCATCTTATTAATTGTCCGGAGGAATTCTCTGGAAAAATGTCCGTTAATTTGAACCCCTATTATTTTTATTTAGTTTCCAGATGTACTCTGATATTCTTTGGGAAATAAGCCCTTATGATTAATAGCCCCAGCTATGTTCAGTCAGTAAAGATTCTGGGACTGCACGTGATATTTCTCCTTGTTCTCAGGGTCTACTTAATCTCTCCCTTCTCCACCTCTAACAAGAAATGACAATTCATTGTACCAGGTAAGAGAGGAGAAAGCAAGTTTATTAAAAATGATAAAATAGTAACTTTACGAAAAGCAAGCGAGGTGGGATGGGTTTTCCTTTCCTTTCCTGGGGACTACCCACTATGGAGGTAAGACGATAGCAGAGGCACTTTGTAAACAGAACTCAAGGCTGGGAGGGAATCATCGTTCTTTTAGAATAACAAGGTAAAGGACATATGCTAACTGGAGGTGAATTTTCCCAGTAATAAAAGCGTGATTAAATTTTAGAGATCTCCCTTTGAGGCCAGAATTGCCTGGGAGTAGGTTAAAATGGTAAGCAGGTAACTTGAAAATTGGTTTTCCAGATTACTGTCTGGCTCTCAACACACAATTCTATGTAAGAAGGATTCTGTGAGCCCACTGCAGGGGATGAGTACTGTCAACAGAAAGTCATTCTCATCCTTCTAATGTAATGAGCCATTGAGATGGAGATTGTAATACTTGAAAGAAAAAGTAGAACAATCAGTAGCAACACTCTAGCAAAGGCTTACTATATGCTAGGCACTATACACATCATTCCACTTAATTTTCTTAATAAACTTGAAATGTAGCCTTAGAAAGGTAGAGAGATTTGTATAAAGTCTCTCAGTCAGTGAATAGATGATCTAAGATTCAACTCCAAATCTGTTTGACATCAAAACTGAGGCTCTGGCACTACATTACATTAGTGTGGAATGTTTGCCCAATGTTTAGTCCTGATCATGGGAAATGGGAAATGAAGAACTGTGGAGCTTTTTCATTCATATGCAGGCAATTTTTTGCTACTTACAGAAGCCATGTTCTAAAAAGTTATCATGAACACTGAATTAGTGAATACTATGGAACCACTGCTCCTACAGAAAAGGGTTAAGTTCCTACAAGATGCTGATCACATTTTTTTTCCTGCCAATCAGTGCATAACTTTGCTTTATGTGTGTTTTTGTTTAAAGGAACCTTATTTAATACAAGCTGTTGATTCATTAACATTGAACTCATGGCCAACACCACTATAATTCACGTCTTAACATAGCTTATCTAATGCACATATTTTCCTCACAAAGCGCATCACAGCCTTCTTGCACTTAGGAATACCAGACATTGGGGGGCCATTTAGAACAGCAAAATCATCAATTAAAAAAACACAAAAATGCAAAAATTTGACACTAAATAGATGACAAAAATGACATTTCTTTATAGTCTGGAAGCTAAAACATTGAAGGCATAGTGTCACCTTGTTTAATCCCAGCTGGGAGCACGAGTGTTGGGTGGCTTAAATTTTTTGGCATTCTGTGCATGCCTGTGAATAACTGAAAAAGTTCTGAGTACTCATTTTAGAATTACAAATACATTTTCTTGAGTAGGTAAATTTGTAATTACAGAATCTATAATATAAATAATGAGGTTTGATGGCTTCCTGACATAGTTATTAAACTAGTTTAGGGGAAAAAAATCCCACATTTTAGAGGAAAAATGAAACATTGCTCTTTCAGCCTAAATATTTGAATGCAAAAACTAGATAATTGCTAAATAAATTCTTTAAGGTTTTGCTTATTTAAATTATCTAGATTCAAAGATACAGCTTTGGTTTATGGCACTGCTCCACATAGAAGAGAGTTTTTACCAAGAGCATTTACCTTTGAAGTTTTAAAATTTTCTTTTTAATTAAGTTCTTACTGAAATTTTTGCCTCGCTAGAGAAGAGTTCATTAAACAAACAATTCTATTAGCCCATTATTTAATTTAATTTTTCATTTTTAATCACTTCTTCCAAATGACCTAGATACCTGCTCTGCCCATTTCTTTTAAGAGCAGAATCACCAGCCATGCCAACTCTCTCCAAACCTTGGGTGGAACATAGATCCTTTGAAATCTCATGGAGACCAGCAGACCTAATCTTTTCTAATAATGGAGACTGGAGAAATTAAGTGCAGAATATTCTAGCTAAGAATAACTACTTAGCTAACACACACAGTCACTTTCAGAAAATTCTATGAAACATGGAAATCAAGATGCTGAAAACCCAGAAAAGGTATTTATTAAATTTTTTCTTCTCCATATTTTGTCTTTATAACTAGTGACTGGTACTTGACTGATAATGGTGAAGCAACTATGGAGGAGGATTTTTTTTCGGGAAGGCTTTCCTTTCTTCTTCTGACTGACATGGTGGAGGAACACGATCTTATTTCTGCCTTAAGGCTAATGACAATCTTTCGATACAGCATTCAAGGTTTTCCATGATTTAGACCCAGTTTTTCTTCCGCTCTTATCTTCCACTGCTGCCTCATTCAGAATCTCTTTGCCAGCCAAGTGGGTATTTGATATAGATAAAGAATAAGGCATGAACCATAACCTTTAGGAGTTTAGGGTTTAGTTAAGAAAATGAGACTAACATTCATAAAAATGAATGATGTAAGAGGGTTATGTAATGAAGGTTCATTAATATGGCATAGACTGCAGAGTTTATATGAATTTGACAGAGAGAATGGATTAGTCAGAGAAAGCACTGTGAGCTCAAAATGGTTCTTGAAGAATGGGGAGAATTTCCACAGATCTGGGGGAAGGAGTGGGTTAGAGGAGAAGAGGAGAGGAGGATGCATCTAGGTGAGGGAAATCAAAACAGTGAATTTCGCAAATAGGAATGCACATGGTGTTGGCGAAACCATAAAGAAACCAAACATGAATGGCAAAGGCAGTTCATGTTGAAGAGTAGGAGGAGACACATTGAGAGACACAGAAGGAAGTGGACTGAGGCAGGCAACTTAAAAATAGGTAGAAACACTGAAATTTGGCGGGGTATAAAGTAACCATTGAAAGCTTTTCAGAAAACATGCAGATAAACCATCTGTCAATAAACTACAGGTGACTGAAACATACATCTCCCGGTTTGTTTCTTTACTATGCATATCGGGGTTTCTGTTCTGCATTCGTCCAGCTTTCAACAAATCTTTACTGAACACCTATTATATACTGGACAGTATGGAAAGTGATAGTGCTACAGGGCGGACAAGATCAAAATGGTTTCTATACTCCTGGAACTTATATTCCAGAAGTATTCATTTTCATTATGTTCCTGTCTTTTGGCCCAGATAACTATATCTCAGATGGAAAAGTTTTCAGTAAAAGTGATATCTTCACCCTTTTGGGTTTGTAAGTTTCTTTTGTTTAACTTACACTTCTGGGAAGTTGATACTTGAAGCACTATAATCCAGAAGAAGCTTTCTCTGACTCCTCCAAATTGGTCAGAGCCTCTCAGCAGTGTCCTTGACACCCTGTGTTTCTCCCTATTTCTAGATAGCATTTAGAAATAGCATAGCCTTGTGATGTCCACTGTCTTGGCTTCTGCTATATACTCCAACTAGATCATAGGCACTCTGCAGCAGGGTGTCCCGACATCTCCATAGCACCACTGAAGGTGATCGATAAATGTTGGTTAAATGAAATTAATGAACGGAGGGGATGGATATGACTTTTCTTTTCCTGAATGTTTTTCTCTAGAGCAAGTTTTTGGGAGAGAAAAATAGGTCTAACGTAAGAGAGAAAAATAAATTCCTTCTTTATCTTTATATATGTGATAACATTTTTGAAATGTAACTGCGCTTGGCTTTTCTTGTAAGGCTAATTGGAATGTGGTAACAGAGCTGGATATTTTGTTTTAAGGTGGTTTAAAAATGACGGATCCCATACATTTTTTCATTTCCGTAACAGCTGCAATGTTAGCCTACCCCATAAATCACAACAGTTGGTTCTATCTTAATGCCATAGGTATTTCAGTAATATAGACTGTTCAATAAATTATCGGGTAGTTATTAGTAAGAACGAGGCAAATTTGACTTAACATCTTAATTTGACTAAGGCATCTTTTTGGAACGTTCCTGCTCTGAGGTTTGGATGAAAAACACTTTGGATATCACCGTGAGACTTGCTACTTCCGATTCATTGTCTAGTATTCTCCTTGGCAGCTTTGCAAAACAAATCTTGGAAAGCGCCTAGAGAAAGCCATTCTTTTTAGAAAAGCTGGAGTCTTTTGAATTCGCGCTGGATGCCAATGACAGTGAATGAAAATGTTTGTCTTGTTTGTATATTTGCCTGCTGCTTTGTTCATTCACTCATTCTGTTATTCATTTTTTCAACGGTTTATTTATTCAATTCTCAAAAATTAGCAAGTATCCTAGATTTCAAAGCATCCTTGTACCCTATGGTTATGGGAATGTGTCAGCCAAACTCTAGGTGGCGCTCCACATCGAACTTGGGAGGCAGGGGAAGGAGCGTGGCAGCCGAGCTCTCAGGATGGCGTCAGAACCACAGAACACCCAGGCTGATCCCGAGACGAGGGAGGGAGCTTCCCGTGTGGGGGTGGAGGGTGGGGCAGAGCAGGATGTGTGCTTGGGTTTCACTTGGAAAAAACATACATCATATTGCAATATAATTTGCTTTCAGATTTCAATTTGGAAAATGGCATGGAAATACCCAGCTTGAACATCATCCTCCTCACCTCCTGGACTAGGTCGAGGGCCCCTTATATTTCTTCATGGCAATTGTGTCACAGTTGTAACTTTAAAGTATTTGTTTAATATCCGCCCTCCTTGGACTGTAAATTTCACAAGGCAAGGACCTGGCTGCATGGCTCAGCTATTTGCCTGGTGCCTATCACAACACCTAGCAAGTCATAGACGGTCAATAAATATTTGTTTTGTTTGCTTATTTGGCTGCTGCTTGATTCATTTGCTTCACTGGGTTATTTATATTTTCATTCCTTTGTCTCCATCCTTCCCTTCCCCCTCCACCCTACTCTTATCTTCCATACCCCCACTCTATCTCTCCCAATCCTTCCAGTCCTCTCATGTACCCCATTCCCGACTCAGTCCCACCCTCATTTATCATAAGTTTTAAAAGTTAAGTTACCTACAGGGGCCAAGGTGGGCTGGGGTGGGGACTAAATGTATGAAAGCAATCTTTAAATAGTCAGATTCTCAAAATCCAGAGAAGGGGTATTAAAAGGTAAGAAAGAGGCAGTTTTGCCAATTCAAAAGGGAAAGCGTGACCTCGTCAGCAGTCATTTCCCCATGCACTGTGACTTTCCTAAGCAGGTGCTGCACCTCCAGGGTTTTGGCAACTGGACACAGAAGACCAGCAGAATCGTTTCCTCTGAATGGTCTGGACTGGGGACAATTGGCTGGAATCACAAGTGGCTTCTTTGCTCACTCTAGCGGTACTTCAGCTTTCATAAACAGCCGGTTCCTGGAGCTGTAAGGTTCCAGCACATCGGGGATTTCCCTTTGTTAGATCCTGACCCGCAGGGCTGTGTCCCAAGCCAAAACTGTTGTGTTCACCTCTTAAAAGGCTTTCAAAGAAAGGAGGGAGGGAGGGAAGCAAGGAAGGAAGGAAGTGAGGAAGGGAGGGAGAGAGGGAAAAAGAAGGAAGGAAGGAAAAAAGGAAGGAAGGAAGGGAAGGAAGGAAAAACTTTGGAAAATATCAGTTGTTATTCACGGACACCTAACTTCCATTTTTAAAAACACATTTTGAAGTTGATGTGAATCGAAAACAATGTTATTGTGATATTGGCAGTCAGCTCTCCACTGAAATGATGTGAGTGGAAAGACAGGAGTTTGGAAGAATGCATCCCCCCAAATTCTTATGTTGTTACCAACCACAGAAACAAAACATAGTGCTGGAAAGGAATTTCAAGTCATAGATGCCAAACCCCTCATTGTGTACATAAAAATAATGAGGCTCTGAGGTGAGTGACTTGCTCAAAGCCACTCAATTCAGGAGTTAGAGCCAAAACTCATGACTTCTGGCCAATTCTGGGTCCTTGCCCCTACACAGGCAGCAGTTTTCTGTTTCAGCTAAAATGAGTTTCAAACAGCCCATCCACCAAAAATGTATTTCCTCAACTCTCACTCTCTTGTATAAGACTTTACAGGAGACCAAACTTCTAATGTTAAAGGAAAAACATTACATCTTTTAAAAAATGGTCAAAGGAAAGGAAACTTGTAGGCGTATAAATGCCACATCATCCTGTAAATAGGAACCCATCATTATTGTGTGGGTAAGAAAGAAATAATTAAAGAAACCAATTCCAGTTAATTCCACATGTAGTGTGTGCCTTTGAAAAGAGTCCAGAATATTTTCCAAACATTCTCACATACACTGCACACATCTGTCCTATGTAACCTAAAAATGATTTACCCTTGTGAAATCATTTGCGCAAACCTGCCAACGTTATGAATGATTTTGTTTGTCTACTGTCTCAAAATAATTGATCTTACATACATTAAGCTAATTAAAATAGCCAGGCCCTTTCTTTACAGAAAATCTACAACTCCTCTTTCAATTATGCTTCTGAGGTCAGAAAAGCAATTCTTATGGAAGAGTCTAGAATTTGCTTCAATCTACTAAGATAAAACATAAGAATGTATTTTTAATGCATTGATTAAAAATCACCAAAATATTTGGTATTTTTAGTCAGTCTCCAACTTGCTAAAGGGTCATATTCCAAAAGTTAGTGGATAAATGGGTTGTCTGGAATTTGGAGTGTATTTTCCCATAAAAACAATGTTACCCATAGGACTTAGTTTCCAGGCCACCCTTTAAGTACTGTTTAACCCATAGTTAGCAGCCTACTGTGCACTTCAAAACTATTGTTTCAATTTTGCTATTATTAATTAACTGGCTCAAAAGTAACTGACTGATTTAGAGGTTGTTTTAGATGCTGACATAGGAAAACCAGTTTCAATTATAGATACTTGAGATAGTAGTTGGAGACTTTTATGTCATTTCTGTAGAAGGCTTTTAGGTACTTTGGAAACTCTAAAAATAGATGATACTTAATTTCATCTGTTTCCTTATGACTAAAGGGGGAATCAGAGAGAAAATCCCCTGGCTCCTGTTCAACTTCTACCACCATCAGGAAAACAAGAGAGAATGAGAAAAAGGGAAAAGAGCAAAGAAGTTAAAATTGTGTGCATGTATGTGCATGCAGAGATTACCTAAGCAGTGAACAATGAGGAAATGAGGAAACTGAGGCACACACAAGAAAGTAGATAGAAAGAGACATTGGTCTGAGACTTCTCTGTGTTGTTCACAAAGTGGTAGTGATGACTTCTAGAAAGTTCAGAAAAGAAAAGAAAAGTGTGAGAGGGTACTCTGTGAACTTATGTTTAAGATGGTACTCAGGGAAAAGAGTTACGTGATCTAAGACCTGGACTCTCAGTTTGTATCTATACACATCTATGGAAAAACCTACAGTGTTTCGAGAGCTGGATATAGGGCTAACTGCAAAAATTATCTGGTAATCACCCTTTACCTTGCAGAGATAATAATAGCTAGCATTTATGACTCATCATAACTAATTTAATTTTCACAATGACTCCATGAAATAGGTACTAGTATTATTATTATCCCATTGTGTAGTTGAGAACTAAGACACAGAAAGGATAAGTAATTTGTCTGAAGTCACATGGCTAGTAAGTGTTGGGGCTACCATGTGAACCCAGGTAGTGTGGGGATAGACCTTGTGCTCATAACCGCCATGCTATAGTCTGCCCTAACATTCTCCGGTCAACATTCTTATCTCTTGTCAGCAATCGCTCGTACCCTGACTCCATTTGAGATTTGGAATGCACTCAGGGAAGTGGCTGCGCATGGAGACTGGAAATGGAAGAGGCGTCCAAGGTCATGCCTTTCAGGCTCCCTTCAAATTCTACAGCTACTGTGAAGAGAGTTGCATTCCCACAGAGAACATGTCAGCCTGGAGGAAAATTATGACAAAAGGTCTCCCCAAAGGCCTCTGAAACTTGGGTCTTATCTCATTCCACAAGCCAAAGGCCAATTTCCTAAATCAAAGAATGAAACAAAGTACATCTTTTTCAAACATTGTTTTGACATCACTCCCTTTTGTACAACTGGACAGGCACTCTCATTGTCTCTGAATAATTTTTAAACACTCCTGAACTTTGGCTTGGAGACCCTCATTTGAAATGATTTTACCACTCTAGACATACTAGGCTCATATTTTTTAACTTCAACCTGGCAAAAGTTAATATCCCTCATAAAACTCTACCCACTCTCTTCTCTAAGTATCACATAAACCATTCTTCCTGATTATACATGCCCCATCTCGAGCCATATCCATTACTCTGTCAACTTTCCATAGAGGTTAATCTGCTAGTGAGAATTTAAGTGAACTCCTGGGGTGGAGTATTCTACAGTGGATGGAACTTGGATTCTGAAGTCAGCCAGTTCTGTTTCAAATCCCAGTTATTCCATTTACTAGCTGTGTCATATTGGGAAAACTATTTAACATTCTTAAATCCTTGTTTCCTCACCTAGAATATAAATACAATATTAATAGTTCTGAGATAACAGTTGTTCTGAGAATTAAATGAGATATTGCATATAAAGAACTTAGTTCAGAGTAAACACATTATAAAATTCAACAAATGTTAGTCCACATGATTAAAATTCTTTTAGAGCACAAAATAATCAAAGATATTTTCAAAGATGGTTGCAAAAAAGATGTTCATACACCATTTTTATAAGAGTAAAAAGTTAGAAACAATTTATGTCCAACCATGGTTGACTATGCAGCCAATTAAAAGTCATGTTCTGAATATTGGGAAATATCAAGATTGTATTAGTGAGTATTAAAAAAAACATAAAACCTGCAGAGTATCATATTTGGGAGGGTAAGTATATGCATAGAAAAGAGATGGGAAGAGCCTACATCAAAAAGTAGATTATAATTACCTCAACAAAGAAAAGGTATATGGAGTGCAGATGGGTACTGAGTTTCTAAAGATTTTTTAAATGTTTTGTATTTTTCTGTGCATCCTAAATTTTGTACCTTTTAAAATTAGGAAAATTACATGCTGTTGAAAAATACTGGATAAAGTTTAGCCTTCTCAGATGATCTCCTTCTGGCTCCAATTAATTCAGACCTCCAGCTTATCCACTTCCTTTATTTCCTTTTTCACTCTCTACAGATTTATGTTTCCTCTGCACAGCTGCAGTTGGTTTCAAATATTTGGCAGAGACTGTAGTTGGTGTTTAGATATATTTATGTGGGTTCTCTCTCCGTCATCAGACTTCATTTCGACAAGAGTATCTTCCCTATATTTTCTCTGTGATTGTGCACAGTGACTTGGAAGCTCTTTGTCCCAAAAGTTAACTGATTGAGGTCATTGTAAACAATGCAAGAAGAAAAACTTGCTTAACTTGTTTCATTGTTAACATTAATTGGGAACTAAGGCTCAAATGTTAAGAATGGAAGGGCTTATAGACTGGTTGAGAATTAGGCCTTGTGCCTGAGACAATGCTTTGCATTTATGCAGCTATTTTATTTTCTCCTGAAATATAGAAATAACAAGAACCCTTGCATTGAGGAAGGATTACAAGACTGGTTCTGACAACTGAAATGGAAGCAAATGTGATATGCACCACTTCCAGGCCCCAAATCATTTTGTGTATTCCTCTGTCAATTCTTCCTTCCCCTGCTGTCTGCTGGCTGGATAGTGCCAAGGTGACCTTGCAGCCATAATACAGTAGAGCCACAAGCTGGAAAGAACCTGGGCCACTGAGTTTCTGCTTATAGGGGAACCACTCAAGAGAATTATCTGAAAAGAAACATCTGAAATGAACAGGATCAGTGAGAAAGATAAGACTCTTATTACATAAAGGCATTGAGATTTGAAGGTTATCTATACTTGCAGTAACCATATACCAACTAACAACAGAAAATTACACAAATAGTAGAAGAATTCAAGATAACATATTTTAAGTGTCAAATAGAATATAATTTTTTAAATTTGCCTAATATTTTACTGTTCTCCCAAACCATTTGCTTTCCTACCTTATTCAATTCTCTAAGAAATCTTGATGAGTCTATTTTGTGTCACAATCTAAGAAACTGGCCTTAAGAGTTATTGCATTCTTTGACCTAAGCTAGAACCAAGATTTTCTGACTTCAAATACTGTACTTTTTGCCTTTATGCATAAATACTATAAGAGTGACTAATGACTAAATTATTTATAGAAAAGATGTTTTGCCTGAATTGTCTAGGGAACATTTTTTGAACATTGGCTTCCCCAGCAGCTAATAAATGTCCCAAGAAATAGAGTTCCAAGGCCAAATGAGTTTGGGAATCACTGGGTTGAACAAGTGTGACCAGGAGTTTTCTACTTGCTGTCAAGCTCTCAAGGCCTTTAACTTACAATTTGAAGGCTCATATGAAGCCTATGCAGCATATCCCATACATCTGACCACAGAACTCTTTGATGATAGAGCCATCATCAGGAGCAGAGTGTGCTGAAACATACCTGAGACAGGATTTCTAGATTACAGCTCTCATTCTCCACTGCACCCTGGTCCCACTTTAGTCTATTCACTTTTTAGAGTACATTTCCTAGCTAATGTTGGGAACAACCAAATTCTCTAATAAGCTTATGTAACCAAGATCAAATGGGACTTCCAGGAGATTTTTTTAAATTGCGTTTATTTTTGAACTTATCTCAAATAAGAGCAGGACACATTCATTGCACCTGGAAGGTAGAAAATACAGAAGAAAGAGAGGTGCAAATAAACCCACTTCTATTCAACCCCACCGGCATAGTCAACCTGTGACATTTACTACCACAGGGAGCTGCTGAAGCAGGGTAGAGCTGGATTTGAGGAAGGATTAGAAAATTTTATGAGCATGACTAGCATTTAAAGCTATGTGAGCTAGAACAAAAAAGATAGAAGGAAATGAAGCCTCGTGTTCCAGGATGTAAATTGATCACATATGGAAGGAGGGGCAAAAAAGGAATTCCCACCTCACAATCCAGTGTGGGATATTACACAATGGGCCAGGTGCAATAGGCTTGACTTTCTTTCTTTATTTTCCTTTTCCTTTTCTCTGGTACATCTGATTCTGGCTAAACAGGAGGTGGGGATATTAGCCCTGACAAATAGCGATTTGATCCCATAGGGCAACTCCTATTGAAAACCAAGATAACACAAATATTTTCAATTCTTCAAGTTGAACCTAGATGAAGTATTTTGTTTTGTGGGTGATCCCTCTGTTCTTTTATTAAGAGAAGATTATTTTATGAGAGCTAAGAATATTTGCATTCCTAGCATTTAAAATTCTCAACCAACACATTGTTCAAGCAAATAAAAAGAATCAGAGGGTTTCTGCAAGGTAAGGTAAGATCATCTTAATTAGCTGAGACTCTTGAGCAAAGATGAATCCAGTCTTGAAGTACTGGCTATTTCAAAATACTCTTTTTACCTTAAACATAAAAATAAAATGTGTTTCTGAGCTGCAGTATTCTGAGCTTGGTGATGATTGAAAGCCCTGGAAGAGGGGATGGCAGATTTTATTGGGCTGGGTGGGTTCTCACCCGCCATCTCTCCATGGGAAATTTTGTGAAAATATTCAACCCTAATGGTTCAGTGAAAAGCATTTGGGCCCCAGGGAATCAACAGGAGCTAAGTTTTATAGAGTGAATCCCATCTGGGACTAGAAGAATTAGGAAACAGAACTATGGGAGACAGACAACAAGAGGAATAGCAAAACCAGCCCCATGGTACAAAAAGTTAGCCTTTCATTGTATAATCAATGCTATAATTTCCTGCATTAAGATTACAAGAGTAATCAGATCAGAGATTGTGGGCTTTTTTCATTATAGGATTTTAGTTGACCCTTTCTTCAACTATGAATTCTTTGGTTGGGGGACAGCCCTGAATCCCAATATGAACCCTAAATATCATTTGCTTCGGGAAGGATTTTTCCTGTTGGTACTCAGCAATCTTTCTGAATCTGTGGCAATGGTTGTCTATACAACATTGACTACTCCATTCTCTTATCCCTTCCTCCCTAGCACAGCCCACTTCTCACGATAAAACTTTTCTTTTAAGATGAAGTCTTGCTCTGTTGCCCAGGCTGGACTGCAGTGGCACGATCTCGGCTCACTGCAACCTCTACCTCCTGGGCTCAAGCAATTCTCTCAACTCAGCCTCCCAAGTAGCTGGGATTACACAAATATGCCACCATGCCCAGATAATTTTGTATTTTTAGTAGAGACAGGGTTTTGCCATGTTGGCCAGGCTGGTCTCAAACTCCTAACCTCAAGTGATTCGCCCACCTCAGCTTCCCAAAGTGTTGGGATTACAGGCATGAACCACACTGCACCTGGCCTCTAAAAGTTAAAATTCCAAATAGGGATCTAGTTTTCCAGCCTTATCTTGCACCTAGAATTGGCTGTGTGACTCAGTTCTGGCCATTTCTGGCTTGGAGGATGCTAGGAAATATTTTCTTTTTAGGATAAAAGGAGAGAGAGATGGGAGGAGAGTTGTGTTTTCTGTTTGTTTGTTTGTTTGCTCACTTATTTGTTTTTCTGGCTATCCCTTCTTTCTCTTTCATGTAATGGGGAAGTAATGTGATATTTGGAACTGTAGCAATTATATTGTGACCATGAGATGACAAACCTGAGGATCAAAGGCACCATGGTAGCACTGACAAGATGAAAGGGGAGAAAAACCTTGAGTTTGTAATGATATCACTGAGCCCCTACTACAACAAACCTGGGACCATAAGCCTGTTGGTTTCTTGTTGAAGCCCCTTTTAGATGGACATTCTATTACAGCCCAAAGCCTTCTGTTTAATACATCCAGTGAAAAGGTGGCTATGTGTTCCAGTAGAGCACAGAACCCCAGAGAAACACACTGCCTGTGACTTCTGGTCATCTCCAATCACTGATGCTCCCTGATGTAGACTGGCATACTTCTCTTGGAAAAAAATAGCAAACCAGGGATTTGCTGGATGGTTGTCTGAGAATTCATTGGCTAATGTTGTCAGAGCCTAAGGTTATGAACACACTCGTCATTACGAAGAAGCAGCAATCCTGTAGGCTGCAATTCAACATGAGAAAGAAAAGGAGGATTTTGCTCCAAATTCCACACAAGGTTTCTTTCCTACTTGTTCTCATTTCCCACAATCTTACCCTTTTCTTTTTGTCTTACTTTGGTTTCAGAAAACCTCCTTTACCTTTTCATTTTGCCAATTCTGATGTTACTTAATTCTTCAATATGGTAAAGCAATAAAAAGAAAGCTGGCTGATGAACTCAGAGCAGTGCCAAAAATGTATGTTTGGAATGTCAGGACATGCTCTATTGAATAAGCAGAAATTTAGTTAAGCTCCAAAGGAATCTAACCGTCTCCCCTCCCCCACTACCAGTGCCTAAAGTTCACATCCTCTGATGACTAATGCCTTCCATCTTCTGAAAACAGTGCCTTCCCAGACTGGCATATCTTCTAGTCTGCATATCCTAAACTACAAATCCAATACTACCAAGTGACTGGAAATGGTACAACTCAAAACCTGGGAGAAATTCTGCTCTATGGGAATGCATTCAGTTTTTTAGCTTCTTTATTTCAAAAGTTTCCATTCTAATTTCCCTTCTTGAGAAGTTTTCATTATACATGAGAAGGGAATTATGATATGTGTCATGTTTTGTAACTTAGCTAATTTGAAGTTACACCCTTTTTCTTTTACATCTGTTAGATTTTTTTTAAGAAAATTGTCTTATACTTTAAGTTCTGGGATATATGTGCAGAACATGCAGGTTTATTACATAGATATACGTGTGCCATGGTGGTTTGCTGCGCCCATCAACCCGACCATCCTGAGCTCAAAGCCCAGAATTGGAGCTGATGAGTAACCAAGGAATTCAGATTTTAGTACTGAAATCAGTGTATATGAAATTCCGTTGTTCTGGAGGACAAAAATTTAGCATTCATAGCTGAAGCGTGTAAGAGGAAAAAAGTCTGCCAGAAAAATGCTTTTTGCAACGCTATGAGGATCTGCTCTAAATGGTGCTTCATGTGTAGGGACTTGGTGTGATGTGTTTTGTGTGATTTGGCTTTTGGGTTTGGTTTGGAGGCTTTTTTGCTTTGTTTCTCAGATCAAGGAAAAAAGATTTGCCTGAAAATGAGCTGGAGTTGTTCTCCCCAGCCTGATGTGCTTCTGGCAACTGGTGTGGGCTGCTCAGTGATTGCCCCTTCATTTCAGGTGGTAATTTACCAAATGCCACCTTTCTTCTGTATTACACAGGCATGGTCAAACATAGTCACTACTCAAAATGTTGAGAAGCTTCCTGTCCCCATTAAACAGAGAGAACAACCCTTGGTAGTTCAAAAATGAAGCCTCCAATCGCTGAGAAGTCTAACTGTGATTTGTCATTCCTTACCTATAAAGATTGTAGACAACTCAGGAAGCTTTCTGAGTCTCTTAGTCCTCTGCTTCCAAGTAGAAGTAGTAAAAATGGCAACCTTCCCTCACAACATTGTAAGAAGGAATGATTATTTGAATTGATTATAAAAAGATGCTCCACATTATTCATCATTAGGGAACTGCAAATTAAAACAACAAGGAGATACTGCTACACACCTATTAGGATGGCTAATATCCAAAACACTGACAGTGCCAAATGGTAGAGCAAAAGCAATTCTCCTTCATTGCTGGTGGAAACGTAAAGTGGTCCAGCCACTTTGGAAGACAATTTGGCATTTCTTAGAAAACTAAACACACTTTTATCATATCATTCTGCAGTCATGCTCCTTGTTATTTTCCCAAATGAGCTGAAAACTTAGGTCCACACATATAGCAGCTTTATTCATAATTGCCAAAATTTAGAAGCAAGCAAGGTGTCCTTCAATAGGTGAATAGATAAATAATCTGTAGTATATTCATACAGTGGAATAGTATTGAGCACTTAAAAAAGAAAAAGAGCTCTTAAGCCACAAAAAAGTCATGAAGGAAGCATAAAGGCATTTTACTAAGTGCAAGAAGCCAATCTGAAAAGGCTAGGGACTGTATGACTCCAACTCTAAGAGGTAAAATTATGGAAGAGGTAAAATTACACAGAGTAAAAAGATCAGTGTTTGCCAGGGTTTGGGGAAGACAGAAGGAGGGATTAATAGATGGCACACAGGGAATTTTTAAGCCAATGAAACTATATTGAATGACACTGTAAGGGTAGCTACATGTCACTATAGATCTGTCAAAATCCATAGACTATACAACACAAAGAGTGACGCCATATGTAAACTGTGGACTTTGGTCACAAAGAGTGAACTGTAATGAAAACTATGGACTTTGGTTGAAAATGATGCATCAATATTACTTCATCAGTTGTAACAAAACATAGTGTGACATGTTGGTGGTGGAAGGGGCTGGATGTGTGTCTGCGGAGGTTTTTGTGGAAACTGTACTTTCTGCTCAATTTTACTGTGAACCTAAAACTTATAAAAACATGAAATTTATTAATTAAAAATAGATAAATTTTAAAATCTAAATAAAAGTTATTATGAAGCAGAAAGTGAATATACTTATATAAATTAATAAAAATAATTGTTTAATGCATTCTTTAGAATTAAGTTCAGTTGTACACAACATGAAAAATAACAACAAACAAGGTTTAGACAAGATAGAAGAATATTTTTCCCGTGTATGTAAAATATACCTAGAAGTAGGCAGTCTGGAGCTGGAATGGTGACTCCACAGAGACTTTGTGGACCAAGGCTTCTGGCTTTGCTGGGACTCCCATCTCAGCATCTGACTCCCATCTCTTGGTCTGAGAACTCCAGCCATTACATCTGCATTCTAAACAGCAGAGAGTGAGGAAGAAGGAAATACTGGCATGCCTCCTCCCTTAAATGGTGACTTACAGGAAGTTTCATATTGTATTTCTGCTTTTATCTTATTGGTCAGGTACTTAGACAAATGTTTACATCTACCTGTGAAGGAGTCTAATAATTTTTTACCTATAGAATTTACACAAAACTTAAAAAAATCTACAGAGAGGTTCAGCTAAAAATCAGGGTTCTGTTTCTAAATAAAAAGAAAGAAAGGAATGTTGGAGTAGGCTGCTAGCAGTCTGAGACTTTGAGCTACTGTTGCTGTGTTAAAAACACAGTGCTACAGACAAAGGATGCAAGAAGACATTAGATCAATAGGAGAAGTAGACATGCAAGCACACGGCTATTAAATACGGTGGCAGTTTGTTAGTGGCACAAGGATTTCAGAAGAGGATGTGAGTATGCCCAGCTGGGGTTGATCAGAGAAGCCCTCCTAGAGGGAAGGATGTTTTACAAAGACCAAGAATGATGAAGAGAATTTGAACAGTAGGAAGTGGTGGAAAAGAAGGCAAACTTGGCATAGGAAATGACATGAAAGAAAGCAAATTGTTATTTGACAAAGAGGGCTATGCCTGTTATTGGTGCATTTCATAGTCTACATAGATACAGAAAGTGCCTAGGCAGGAGGAAGTTTATATCTGTAGTTTGGACATGTACCCAAATGACATCAGTTTCTCTCTTCACAATCTGTCCATCATTCCCATGGGGTGGGAGGTGAGGAAGAATTCCATTCAACAACACACACTTAGAGTATCTCAGGCAAAGAGACTTTTTTTCTTTTGTATTTATGATAAAACACCCAAATATGTATCCAAGTGGGATTACCAGCCTGGGTTGGATCCAAGAGACTTTGGTTAGTAGAACTATTTCTCATCATAAATCCCCAAACAAGTTGAGTTTTTCACTTCCTCTCCTAATCTGCCATGGAGCACAGCCGAGTTGCTTGAAGTCATCTACTTCTTGGCAGTGGCTACAATTCCAGGATGATGGAATGATTCTTTTCCATATACATCATTATTATTTCTAGTATAAATATTTATCAAGCACTCACTGTGCAATAGAGAAGAGCTCCTGCTTGGTGGTCTTTCCAGCTGAACAAAAACAAACATGAGGAGATGTCGAGGGAAGAGGTGGGAAGAGAACTTCAGCTGGTGGGAAACAATAGGAATTGCTTCCCCACCCCAGCTCCTTTTATACATGTCGGATGTTATTTGGACTTGACTGCCATATTTCAGATATGTAAAATGTGTTTTTATTTGTTTAACATACGCTTTAAAGGGCTTACCATGTGCTGTGCACAGTTCTAAGCTCTTTACAAATATTAACACATTTAATCATCATAGAATCCTGTGAAATAAGTTGTACTATTATCCCCATTTGCAGATGAGGAAACCGAGGCACAGAGTAATTTGCCCAAGGTTGCTGACTGGGCACAATGACTCTAGAGCAACACTGTCCAGTAGAACTTTGTCTGATGTCAGAAGTGTTCTATATTTGTGCTGCCCAATAGTGGACACATGTAGCTGTTGAGCACTTGAAATGTGGCTTGTATAACTGACAAACTGAACTTTTACTTTCACTTAATTTTAATTAATTTCAATTTAAGTAATCACATGTGACTAGTGGCCACCATAACCAGTGCTATAGTGAAAGTCCATACTCTGTCTGTATCACTGTGCTGTGGTTTTCTTTGCTATGTGTTTTGTTTGTTTGTTTTTCAGACAGGACCTTGTTCTGTCATCCAGGCTGGAATGCAGTGGCCATTACCTTGGCTCACTGCAGCCTGGATCTCCTGGGCTCAAGGGTTCTTCCCGTCACAGTCTCCCAAGTAACTGGGACTACAGGCGTGCACCACCACACTAGGCTAATTTTTGTATTTTTAACAGAGATGGGGTTTGTCTGATCAGGCTGATCTCAAAGTCCTGAGCTCAAGTGATCCGCCCAGCTTGGCCTCCCAAAGTGCTGAGATTACAGGTATGAGCCACCATGCCCAGGCTGCCTTTCTTTCCTTTCCTCTCCCTTTCTTCCTCCCTCCCTCCTTCTTCTTTCTCTCTCTTTCCCTTCTTTCCTTCCTTCCTTCCATCCATCCATCCTTTCTTTTTTTCTTTCTTTCATCCTCTTTCTTTCTTTCCTTCTCCTTCCTTCCTTGTCTTCCCTTCCCTTCCTTTCTCTTCTTTTTCTTTTCTATTCTTTTTCTTTTCTTCTCTTTCTCTTTCTTCTTTTCGAAGGAGCAAGGGCCAAGAATACAGAGATTCTTCTGTAAAACAGCAACCCTTCCTGGTGCATTTGCTGTTTAATTATGATAAACAATGTGAAATATAAGTTTATAGAAGAAAATGAGCAAATCACTCAGGTGGTGCCATTCTTTATTCCCTGGCTATTAAATAGGACTACAATAAAGCTCTATCTCCAATGTAAGTTTTCTCATAATTAGTAGCAGATGAGGAGGTCAAAGGGGAGAAACCAAGGGCTGGTTAGGTCATGCATATTTGGTAGCACAGTCGCGTTATTAAAAGCAAAAGGCAACATTATAGTATCTGGTGCCTGCTTGGGAAGATGAAGAGCAGGACAAGGTCATGTTTGTCATTCTGCTGTCATCAAGACTGGCACACCCTCTTTTCTCTCTTTCCCTCTCATCTTAATGTGTCTCTACTTTACTCAGCTTTCATAGTTAAACTCAAATTCCACTTCTTCCTTGAAAAGTGCCCCCCCTGTTTCCATGTGAAAGTAACAACATGACTGTATCTTTCTTCTGGTATTTAACAGGTTCTATACTATGTAATAGCTAAGTAAGTACAAATCCTAACTCTCCTACTTACTCTCAACTCTTAAAGGTCTGGTTTCTGTTTGTATTAATTTTCTGTAAAACTTCATACAAGCCTGGGCAACACAGTGAATGAGACCCTTTAGCTACAAAAAAAAAAATGTTTTTAATTAGCCAGGTGTGATGGCACACACCTGTGGTCCCAGCGAGGCTGAGGCAGAAGGATCACTTGAGCCAAAGAGGTCAAGACAGCAGTAAGCCATGTTCATGCCACTGCACTTCAGCCTGGGCGACTGAGTCAGATGCTCACATTTCATAGATTATTTGAACTTTCATCTTTGTTTCCCCATTTCCAGCATGCACTTCTATGATAGCATTAACTGTATTGTATTGCAAAATTTCATGATCATATCTCTCCCCAAGACTGTAAGCCCTTTTAGAGTAGTACCTTCTTTAAAACAGATGCTCTATAATTAGCAAATATTTTCTGAATGAATGGTCATTCTCAGAAATTTGTAGTATATGTAGTATGTTTGTCTTTTGTCTAAAACAAAATGGAACCCTACTCCAATGAAACTCTTCTATATTAGTATTAGACTAAGCATTAGGTAACATCAAACTAACTTCACCATTTTATAATAGCCCTGCTGTAGGGAAAGACAAAGCATAAATGTCCTAGAGAATGAGTACATTTTCGGCCAGCTGCGGTTGTTCATAGCTGTAATCCCAACACTTTGGGAGGTTGAGGCAGGCAGATAACTTGAGTTGGGAGTTCGAGACCAGCTTGGCCAACATGCCAAAACCTTGTATCTACTAAAAATACAAAAATTAGCCAGGTATGGTGGCGCACACCTATAATTCCAGCTACTAGAGAGACTGGGGAACAAGAATCACTTGAACCCTGGAGGTGGAGGTTGCAGTTAGCAGAGATCACACCGCTGCACTCCAGCCTGGGTGACAAAGTGAAATGCTGTCTCAAAACAAGCAAACAGAGAGAGAGAATGAGGAGAATGAGAACATTCTTGCTTAACCTTGCCCAAAGGACGTAGGTCATCCAAAGAGAGTTGAATTTTAGGGTACTGCACAGAACCCAGAATAGAAGTGTGAAAACTGACAATCAGGCAAGATGTTGTAATTTTCTACAAGTCTGTAAAGCTCAAACTAAAAAAGAATTTTTTTGAGAATTTTAAGAAGTATATGTGAAGGATGCTGTGACATTAGGTTTAGTGAAGAAAGGAGCAGAGAGTGTCTGAGATAGACCAAGATCACTTTAACAACCTATGATTTGGTTTAATTGATAGAGCCAAGGGGGAGAAAAAAGGAGAAAAAGAATGAGGAGATGGTGAAATTGACAAATGTAAAATACTGTAACAGAAATTACTGTAACTTTGCTTTGAGTAGTACTGGAAAAGTTTGTTATACTAGGAAATAGTCATATAAATGGAAAGATGGTTTTTCATGTCTTTTATGACTTGTTGTAAATGATTAATTAAATACTCTGAGTGTTTCATTAAATATATGCATTCCTTCCAAATTAAAGTGTGCAGAGACTCGTTATAAATAAATTCATTGGGTGAATGAAAGGAGCATTTACTTCTAAAGGACTATTACTGGCAAATTTCATTCTTGACATTGATTAAATAGACTAAATTTATTATAATGGCAATACGAACAAATTATAAGGCTAATTAGTTTTCTACTTTAGTATTTTTGCATTATTTAGTGCATTTATAGATGATCCAACAATTTTAAGAATTATATTATATAAAAAGCATTTTGTGAATGTGAAGATAAAAGAATGAGTAAGACATGGTTCTCATTTCACTCATTTTCTACTTTCGTGCTTCATGGAACAATTTTAAGTGCCTACTGTGAGCAAAGCCTTTTCCTGGATGTTGCAGGTAATAGAAAGGAAAAATCAGACTTGTTTCTTCTCTCTAAAAGCTTGAAATGTCATAGGAAAAACATATGCACAAAATAACTTTAACGTAAGACAGACTCTGGTAAGTAGGTGCTAAAATAATAGAGGTACAAAGTGCTTGGGGAGTATAAGAAATGGAGGGATTAAGACTGATGGGAAGGGATCAAGAAAGGCTTCTCGGAGGAGGAAGGGTTTGAGCTTGGCCTTGAGAGACAGCTGGAAATTTAACAGGAGGCTCTGGGCAGGGTGGGGGAGAGAAGAGAAAGGGGTTGTATGGTCTCTGGGTTGCTGGGTTGTTCTATAGAGGGGTTTTAGTGTTTTTCTGGACAATTTTGAACTGTCACATGGAAGAGATGTGTCACACAGAAAATACACAGAGCAACTAGAAACTGGCTCGAAAATGCAGCCATGTGACTTCGGAGAAGAAACCATATCAGGCCTGAGTGTGGGCAACAACAGTGACAGGTATAATTAGACATTGAGCAGATCAGCATTTTTTGATTAATAAGCTTGTTCTTCCTATACATTAACTCATGGGCCTAAAAGGAACCTCAGGAAGTTACTAAGGTCAACTCTGACTGTGTTTTTTTTTTAATTATTGTTATTGTTGTTCCCTTAGCCTCGGTTCAATAATATGAGCTCTTCAAATGCTCAGACCCTTGGGCTCTGCATGAGGACAAATACAACTAATAAAATATAGTACTGGCAGCAGTAGAAGCCACCTTGTGATGCCACCATTTTGTAGCCATATTAATAATAATGTGTGAGAATTGAGGCAAGGGTTTTGTGAGTCTTTCAGGGATGTCTTTTTTTTTTTTTTTTAAATCAGCCCCTGACAAGTGACAGCTTCTGCTTGGAGTAAAAGCTGATCTGATCATTGGACCTATTCACAATGGCTTCCACCACCTTGCCTCAACAAAGTATATCCCTATCTAGCTACCAACTAGAAGTCTAAAGTTACAGAATGCTAGAGCTGGAGTAGTTATTAGGAATAATTGAACCCAACCTCCCCTCCTTTATTCTTCATTTCGCAGTGGAGGAAAGAGAATCTTAGGGGAAGTGATATGCCAAAAGTCACATAGTTAATGATTGGCTTACCTGAACCAGAACTAGAATGTAAATCTCTAAGTAAGTTTCCTAACTTTCAAATCAGTTTCTCTCCCCTGTAGCATACTGCCTTCTTTATTTGCATCAATAGATGTATGTGTGTATGTACATTAATATTTCTAAGAGTTTGGCAGAAAGCATTCAGTAGGCAGTCATATAGTAATGTATGTTAAGCCAGAGAAGTAAAATGCATTGGATCAAAACCTTCTCACTTGGAAAAACATTAGAATCCTGGGAATTTCTTGAAATGCAAGAAAGCTCAGCCTACAGGACTTGCAGTGTAAACACTGAGGCTAATTTGTTGAAGTGAGATGCCATTGATGATTCCCTCTGCCTTGAGAGATGACAGGGCTCCTTGGCAGAACAAAGCCGATTGCTGTAGCAGATTGCTGGGGGAACGCAGATTGCAAAAAGTGATCAGGAAAAGACAAGACATGTTACCGAGACAGATCATTTTTCTTGAAGAGGAGTTAAAAAAAGACACTAAAAAGGAATTCCTCCCATAAGTTTGTCTTTCAGAAGACAACCATTTCTACAGCTCTGTTCATGCCTACAGCAGCAGACTATAACCTGGAGCAAAGCTCGGCAAGGCTAGTTCCTCAGTTTGACAGAAGCGGTTCTAAGAATAGTGAATATGGATAATACAGACAGCAACCCAGACACTTGATCCAAGCGTTTGCTACATCAAAGTTAGACAAGAATAATTTTCAACAAATTTACTTTCCAGTGACTTGTTATTTTTAAAAGTGTATTCTTATTAATGAAAATGATACTTGGTACTGAGTATATAACCAAAGGAAAATAAATCATTCTACCAAAAAGACACATGCCCTTGTGTGTTTATCACTGCACTATTCACAATAACAAAGACGTGAAATCAACCCAGGTGCTCATCGCCAGTAGACTGGATTAAGAAAATGTGGCACATAAAATGCTACAAAGCCATAAAAAATGAAATTATGTCATTGGGAGCAACATGAATGCAGTTGGAAACTGTAGTACTAAGTGAATTCACAAAGGAATCGAAAGCCAAATACCACGTGTTCTCACTTACAAGTAGGAGCTAAATGTTGAGAACATGTGGGCATAAAATGGGAGAGATAGACACTGGGGACTACTGGGAGAGGGAGTGGGTTGAAAAACTACCTATCAGGTACTATGTTCACTACCTTGGTGATGGGATCTGTACTCCAAGCCTCAGCATCACACAATATTCACATGCAACAAACCTGCACGTGTACCCCTGTATCTAAAATACAAGTTGAATTAGTTTTTGGAAAAAGAAAATAAGAAAATGTCCAAGCCAACACCATGAAGTTTTCAGCTCCCCCATAATCTCCATGACCCTCCTCAGTCCTAAATAAACATGAATTTGAGTAAAAACAAATAAATAGAAAGATGACTCTTGTTTCTCTACACTTATTTTCTTATCAAAGAAAAATGGCCAGAAGCCATTCTGTAGAATAAGCTGTCTTCTAAGAGTTTTATCTTTTTGACATTATTTGATTTGGGCTGTCCTTTTTCTTTTCCTTTGCTTTTAAATTCTATGTACAACAGAATAATTCGATTCCATGAGGTATTTTAAAATTCTTGTTTCCATCTATCAGTAGAGTACTTTTCTTCTATTGCTATGAAATAATTTTTATTCTGATTATAAACAAAAATGGCAAATCAGATTTTAGAGCAGAAAGCTACCTTAGCAACCATCTGCTTTGATGTCTTCATGTTCTAGATGTAGGAACATCCAGGGATTTCTTGACTTCTGACAGCTCACCCAGGGGAAGAAGGGGAATGACTCTAGCTAGGACACACTTTCTGCTCCTACTCCTGTGCTCTTTTATTGCCAGAACATTTTGCCTTCATTAGAATAGTGCCTTAAATCATGTTTGTCTTAGAAAATATGCCTCACTTTTCATGTTTTAATATGCTCACTTTCAAGGAAATTTTAGAAAAACCGTGAAATGCCTTTTAATTTTAATAAAAGGTGAAATTTTCTTTCCATATTAAATTCCAGTTAGGATAGCTACTATTAATAAGTTAGTTATGTTTATTTGTGGCTACATAAGTCAGATTGAATACAGTAATTCCGGGTAGAAAAACTATGAAATCTTAGTGGGTACAACAATAAAGACTCAGTCTGTGGCTGAGGATCTGTGCACTGGCAGGCTCTAGGTGAGTTCAGGTTTTCTCTATCTAATTGCTCACTCTGGTAGCTGACTGGGACTTACTTGTCTCATGGCAGATGGCAAACGCCCAAGAGGGTAAACCAGACCAGGCAAGTGCAATGAAGCCTCTGCTCAAAACACATCTGCTCACATTCCATTGGCCAGAAAAAGTCACATGGCAAACTCCACCTCCAGGGATGAATGCCTTGTCTGCTCTACAGAAGCACTGCAAAATTATACGACAAGGGGTGTGGATGCAAACACGTTTGTAGGGTGAGCATGGAGAACTGAGTCTAGTATTCCAACCTACAACTTGTGAAAATTTAAAATGGAAAGGAAATGTTACTTTTCTCTAGAATTGGAAATTAAACTATTGAATTCTCCAAGATGCCTAGAATAAGGCAATGCTTTATTTAAAATTTAATTTTCTGAATGCCTTTGGTTTTCTTGTATTATCTAGTATAGGATAGGTTATTTAGATAGTAAATATTTAAGGGATACATAAATGCTGTGTCCACTAAGAAACTGTCCTTTGGTAACATTAGTTCATTCATTCTAAGGACTATTTATTGAGTGCTACTGTGTGCCAGGCACTACAGTATTTATAAGTGGGTGATACATGTCAATTTACGGAAAATAAAAATACCTGTGTGGAGTTATATTCTGACAACATATTTTTCTTTAAAAAGAAAAAATAATGAGCAAAACATATTGTACGTTAGTATCTGATATAGACTTTATACAAAATCAGGATAATAGCATTAGGAGGACCAAGGTGGGGGTAGCGATGGTCTGCAATTTTTCTGTAGTGTAAAAAAAGGGCAGAAGGTAGATCTTACCAAAAGTTCACATTTGAGCAGAGGCTTGAAGGAGGTGAGGGACTTTTCCCGCTGTTTCCCATGTAGCCATAGAGATTCATGAAGGGTCTGCAGCCAAAGAGCATTTCAAATGTAACCCTTGGGGAAGGGGCGGTGGAGTGGGCTCTAACGAGGCAGGGCTTGGGAACAGCCTCCACCCCCTGACACCCCAACCAGAGTACTTCCAATTTTCAATGTTATATTTAGCCCTAAGATTTCTTTTGAGGAATATTCTACCTTTAAAAAATAAATGAATAAATGCCTTAAAATACTATGCTAGATGTGAACTCATCCAAGGTCAAAGATCTGGCTTAAGATCTTGATTAAGAACATTGAAAAGTTTATTAATAAAATTTATTTATTTATTAATGACAACTCGGTTTTTGAATAGTCAACTGTCCCAGGGCTTGGTCTGTAGCCCTCTCTCCTCCTTACATTGTTTCCTTAGAAATTTTATTTAAGCCTTAAACACCATCTATATGCTCGTGACTCCCAACTTTACATCAGTCCTGACTCTTCAACAAGACTCCAGACAGGTCCCCTTGGATATCTGATGAACAATCTCAAACTTAACATAATCGAAACAAAACTCAGGATTCTGCCTCCTCCATCACACCACTACCTCTTAATTGTCCTTATCTCAGCAAATGGGACCATCACTCCTCCTATTCCAGCATCTGCAGCTCCATGTCCAAAATATGTTTTATATCATCTCACTTCCCTCCATTGCCACTCTTGCCCAAGCCCCATTATCTCCTGTGACAACACTGTTATGAACTCCTAGCTGGTTTCTCTATTTGACAATTGATTATTTATGCTGTAATCAATGATCTTTTAAAAATATATATCATGTCATTCTCCTCTAATGCTTTATATGACAATGAGGATAAAATCCAAACCTCTTCCCATGGTCTACACAACCCAGCATGATCTGGCCCCTGAATATGCCCTGCATATGTCCCTGATCTCTTGCTGTTTCATTTGCCTGGAGAACTTTCCTCCCCGTCCCTCCATATTTTGAGATGATTGGTCTCCACAAATGATCCATGTCTCAACTTAAATGTCCACTTTTCAAAGAAGTCTTCTCTGACCACCTACTCATCTGTATCACATCACCTTTCACACTACTTATCACTGCCCCCAGTTATTTTGTTAATTTGTTTGTTTACTTGATTATTGTCTATCCTCAACCATCAGAATATAAGCCCCACTGCAACAGGAGTTTTGCTGACACATTACAAGCACCTAGAATGATAACTGACATATAATACGTGCTCAAAAAGTATCGACCAAATAAATGATGACTAGGATCAGTGCTTGACGTGTTACTAGGAAAATGGGGAGGGCACCATGGCATTGAGTGTTTGTGGAGGTGGTGGTATGGTGATAGGAATTTTTGGCTTCAAAGCAAGGCAAAAATGGAAAAGACATGGAAGGTTAGAGAAATAAATTTTCCCTGCTATGCAATTATAACTGAGTCTGGTCCCAAATTTTGGTCTTCTTGACGTCTCAGACCCATTTCATCTATTTCATCTATCACTGTATCTGCTAGGTTCTTTGACTGCAGACAACAGATACTCACCTCTAGAGACTTAAGAAAAACAGAAAAGAAAAGAGGTTTAGAGCTAACACATGGAACAGAAGCGAAAACACAAGTACCAGATCTTAGTACAGGAATTTGAATAGCTTCAAGGAAATGGGGTCAGGAACAAATGGACATTTTCTTGAGGCCACAGATGTTGGGATAAAAGAAGTGCATGAATTTTCATTTTTTGACACTTTACCCAAGTTTTATTTCTGGGGCAAAAATGTCTGACATGGCTTGAATCTTGACCCTACCCCAGGATTCAGGCATGGAGTGAGCCCCCACCACCATAAACCCAGTGGACTCTTATCAGAATGACAAGTAACGGATACTAGACAGGCAAATACAACAGCTGTCCACTCCATTCCATGAAAATATCATGGGGCGAGGTGTTTCATTTTAGATGGTTATAATCTAGTTTGCAAGGAAATAAAACTAGAGGTCACTTATCACAATGAAGGAAATGTATTATTACTGGGAAAATAAGGCATCCTTCCTGTTAGCCAGTGAGAAAACTAACAGAGATTTATCCCTAGACATGCATTTTCTCTCCTGAGGCCCATTTTAAGGATAGTGTTTCTCATCTCCTGCAAACTGTCAGCTGGAACGGGATCTCTCCTACCTTCACAAGAGCATTGCTTATCCCTAACTGCAGAGTTTCTTCTGTTCCTACCAAATTGCCAGATTTCACTTGGACAGCAACTTGGCCAACAAACTTAAGTGGTAAATTAAATAACTCTAACCATAAGCCTCCAGCAATTCACAACCAATTTCGTGTGTGTGTGTGTGTGTGTGCGCACATCCATGCGCATGCACTTTAGGTGGGAGTGAAATGCTAGGGGAAATGGTAGGAAAAAAAAGGAGAACACTTAGGAATAAGTCTCAATAGTGTAAAAGCTAAGAGGACATCTCTACAATGAAAACATACTCTTTCCCCTAAAGCTCATGAATTTGGGGGCAGTTTGCCTATTTGGAGCTAGATTTTGAACTGTGAGTTATGATTGACCACATAAAATTCATCTTTATGGTAATAGATATTAATTTATATACCTATTTGTTTCTTTTTTAAAATTTTACTTTATTTTTATTTTTTGAGACAGAGTTTCACTCTTGTTGCCCAGGCTGGAGTGCAATGGCATGATCTTGGCTCTCCGCAACCTCTGCCTACCGGGTTCAAGCAATTCTCCTGCCTCAGCCTCCTGAGTAGCTGGTATTACAAGTGCCCACCACCACACCCAGCTAATTTTTTTGTATTTTTAGTAGATACAGGGTTTCTCCATGTTGGTCAGGCTGGTCTCGAACTCCTGACCTCAGGTGATCAGCCCACGTCAGCCTCCCAAAGTGCTGGGATTATAGGCGTCAGCCATTGTGCCTGGCCACCTATTTGTTTCTTTAACAAGCATTTATTGTGTGCTTGAAGTGTTCTAAGCATGACTGAGGGAGATGGATGTGTTTCTTGTTCTCTTAGGGCTTGCAGAGTAATGGTGGTCATGAGGCGGGTGAAAAAAACAGCAGCTTGGTAGGACCTTCCTTGTGAGGGGATGAGCTGGGGTTGCCATTGGCTTTTGTCAGAGAAAAAGAATGTGAAGGATTCAAAAATAAACTGGGCTTCAAGGAGAGAGAATGCAATATTTGTTAACCGAGATGGAAGCATGCATCCAGAAAACGAAGGGTTCAGAACTAAGTGGAGTCAGAAGGTCCTATGAGACTGACTGGAAACAAGGGCTGCGTGAGTGGTGAGAGGGGAGCAGCTCAGCACAAATCCAAAGCCAGAGTCAGGGAATATAGAAAAGAAAGAACCCTTCCTACAGGGATCTAGAGCTAAGTGGGACACAGCAGGAACAGAGCCAGGTTTGATGGGTAAAATCCCATGTTCATGACCAAATTATAAATATAAAATCAGATTTGAAAGTGTGTGCTACTTTAGAAAGAGAAATCACAATGCATTACACTTCTTTAAAAGCTAACAAATACCCCAAATATGGCAGCATCCAGAAAAAAATATAGTAGCTGCTCTAATTAACTGCCCGGAATACCTCTATTTCTGCTTGATGCACTTTTATACTTATTTTGCTAATTTTTTTGTGTGTGCATATACTGGCCATTCACTTCTTTATAGGAAAATGACTTTGTAATGTAGTTATCAATACAGTGAACAAAACAGTAATTTATTATTTTGTTTGTTTTGTTTTTTGAGATGAAGTTTTTGCTCTTGTTGCGCAGGCTGGAGTGCAATGGCACCATCTCGGCTCACCACAACCTCTGCATCCCGGATTCAAGCAATTCTCCTTCCTCAGCCTCCTGAGTAGCTGGGATTACAAGCATGTGTCACTATGTCTCACTAATTTTTTTTTCTTTTGTATTTTTAGTAGAGACAGTGTTTCTCCATGTTGCCCGGTCAGGCTGGTCTCAAACTCCTGACCTCAGGTGATCTGCCCGCCTTGGCCTTCCAAAGTGATAGGATTACAGGCATGAGCCACCACACCCAGCCAATAATTTATTCTTCATTGTGGCATGAATGATTACGATTTGGATTTTTTTAAAATTATTTTTGGAGGTGTTGACTAGGTATAGGTCTAGTCACTCTACATATCTGAAGCTTGGAAGAACTTTCACAGACTAGCTTCCAGCTTTGTGTATTTCAAACCTTGTTTCTCCTCCTCGGTCCCTATACTACTGATGCCAGGCTGATACAGTGCAAGATATATTCTTACTGTAAGAATTCTGTTTATGCACCTTTGTGTCAGCACAGTAGGTGATTCTGTTTATGCACCTTTGTGTCAGCACAGTAGGTGGTGGGAATGTTGCTGGAAACAATTCCAACACCGAGAAGCATAGAAATAGCTTAATTCTACAAAGAACTGCCTGTGAACCACAAAAATACATCCCACTAAGCCTAAATTAAACTTCTTTTTAGCTGAATGCTAAAAATGCCCATGTCCCCTCCAGTACCACTGAGAGTATGACAGAGTGGAAGTTGAAGTAGAGAGACAGTGATCTCAACTGATTGTCGTCACAAATTTTATTATCCATGTGATCACGTGAACACATTGCATGTGCCCCTCTCAGGGCCTTGGAAAATCACTATGCAAGGAAGGGGCCTTGAAACTTGTCAGGCTGTGGAGTGGGCTTTGATACTCAAGAAACCTCAGAATAAGACTTGGAAAGAAAAACAACAACAAAAACAACTCAGAATAACAAAAAGGAACTGTAATCCAAAGTGTTAAGATCTGAGAAAGAGGCCTGTTACCTAAAAGGGAGGAGAAATTAGTGAGACCTTGGGAAGGTTCACAGGGTTTCCACCAGTGCTAGGGTTAGCCAGAAGGTCTGCACTTGGACTCAACTGTGCATAACATGTCCCCAGGGAACCCTGTATGAGTTATCTGATGCTGCCTAACAAGTCACTCTAAAATATAAAGGATTTAAACAACCATAAGCATGTACTATCACACACAGATGATACACATATTATACTTCTGAGGGTTAGGTTCTAGGAGTGGCTTAGCTGGGTGGCCCAGGCACACTCTCACATCTGGCAAGTTAGTGCTGGTCATTGACTGAGTTCCTTGCCACGTGGACCACTCCACAGGGCTGCTTGAGTGTCCTTATGACATGGCAGCTGGCTTCCTCAAGAGTGAGGGATCCAAGAAGTAAAGTGGAAGCCTCAATGTCTTTCACCATCTAGTCTCAGAAATTTCACTGTCATTTCTGAAAAATTGTATTTGTTACACAACTCAGCTCCATTCATTGTGTGCAGGGACAACACAAGGGTGTGAATACCAGGAGATGGGGATAAACGACAGCCCCATCTTGAAGACTGGCTTCCACTGACCCTTTGCACTGTAATGTAGATTAACTTTGTATAGTAACAGAAAAAATATGGAAATACTGTTCTAGAAAAATGTGGAAAAGACCTTTGATCCCAGGAATTTGTGTATGTGTGGTTGGATGTTGCTGGGGGTGGTCAGGGAGCGGTCTCCAAAGACAGCCCTTGGCAGAATTCTGACTTACGAGCCACAGAGAAATATAAAGAACAACTTTATTTCATAGACGAGCCTCTTAGACATAGGAAAGGAAAGTGAATAATTTAAGGCCACTTTGCCAGTCAGATTCAGAGGTGGCAGAACCTTGACACTCCTAATAATGATAATTTAAGTACGAGAGTATTTTCCGCTGTACCAGGTACTGGCCTACATTTCTTGTGTATATCATCTCATGTAATATTTACTATGACTAAGGAAGTGGAGGCACCAAGAGGTCTAGCAAATTGCTCATGGTCATGTTGCTCATCATGGTAGAGCTGGCATCTCAACCAAAGTCTGGTATCCAAACCCCCTTTCTTCACCTTCACATCCCACTCCTTCCAAACCTTCCATTCTTTTAAGCCTGTCAAGTTATCTCCTTTCTATAATCCTTCACCCTATCTTCCCTGACATACCTCATTCCCAAGGAGGAGTTTGCTTTATCAGAACTCTCAAACACCTTACAAATTACTTAATGTAAGTAGGACCATAATGAAAACTTAAGTAGAACCCGGAAGTCAAAATTGGGTTCTAAACATTTCAGACATACAATGCCAACATGTGTGTTTTCTACGGAAGTTTAGCTTTAAGTTTTCGGAGCAAAACTTGTAAAGAGGATCCTCACCAAACCAAGGCCCTCCCAAACCAACTTTTTTTTTTTTTTTTGAGACGGAGTCTCGCTCTGTCACCAGGCTCTGGAGTGCAGTGGCGTAATCAGTCTCGGCTCACTACAACCTCGGCCTCCCAGGTTCAAGTGATTCTCTTGCTTCAGCCTCCTGAAAAGTTGGGACTACAGGTGTGCACCACCTGTAGTCTAATTTTTATATTTTTAGTAGAGACGGGGTTTCACTATGTTGGCCAGGATGGTCTCGATCCTTGACCTTGTGATCCGCCCATCTTGGCCTCCCAAATTGCTGGGATTACAGGCATGAACCACTGCGCCCTGACCAAGCCAAATATTCTGACACCTAATAGCCAAACTGACGGAGCACTATATGTTTCCCATTGTTCTAAGTGCTCTGCCTCTACTGACTAATTCTAATTTTTACAATTGCCTTATAAGGTAGGTGCATCATTATTATTTCTATTCTCCATTTTTATTCAATTTATCTGCAAGGTTACACATTAGGCAAGTGGTAGTTCTGGGTTTGGACGAAGTCTGGCTCGAGAATTCATGCTTGTGTGCAATTCGCTCATCTTTGCCTTTTGTCTTTCAAGTCTGCTGTTGCCTTGGAGGTACTGTCAGTGGAGTCTAATATTTGGTCCCCTTGTTTGTCAACATTCATCAGTCAGAATTCTTGAGCATCTGTTACAGCGAGGCACTGTGCTAAGCACTCAGCATAAATTGGCTGAAGAAAACAGACACAGTCTCTGCCTTCCCTGAGTGTACATTCTACTGAGAGCAACAGACCTTAAAAAAGGTAATAAATGTATTTATTTAAAGTTAACAAGTCAACAAATAAGGACAGCTTAAAATTATAAGAAATGTTATGAAATAAAACATGGGGTGCTCTCATAGATGATCCCAGGAGGATCTATTTAAGCTGATACTAAAAGAATGTCCGATAGCAAATTTAAGCAGATACTAAAAGAATGAAAACTTTAAAATGAGATGAAGGAAGAGGCATTTCAGTTAAACATGGAAGACACCAGACATTCTTTCTTACCCTTCCACAGACGCTTCTAAAATTGAGTATAAAAGGAACTAATGACATTAGAAACTCAGAAGGACAAAGAGAATGGATGAGAGAGAGAACTGTGGTTGCAAAGAGTGAACATATTTTTGGAAGATAAAAAGTGGAAGGAGGAATGAGCAAAAATAAGAATGCTGAATACTAAGTCTGAGCAAGCCGGATGCCAATGTCAAAGGAGCCAAGTCACAGCATCAAACCGCCCTAGTAAGTCTCAGTCATTGAAGGTGCCTGGTCTGTGGGAGATAAGGGTGGAGTTGAGGGAAGGAATCAGGAGGATGGCTTGGAAATCAGTGCAAAGCACAGTTAAACCCCTGGACCCTCTCCTCCCTCTCCTCTATTCAGGTCCAGGAAAGTGTTCCTCCTCACCTTGCCAGGATGCCAGAATCTTATTATTCTGTGCAGAAGTTAAACTGGAGTGACTCCATACCCAGAATGCCTGTTCCAGAAGAAATGGAGGTGCAGAAGAATAGGGTCTAAGCACAAGTGTAGTTATTGAAACATATGATTTCTGCTCCTTCCAGCTGCACCAACCCTATGGGTTTGGGTTATAATCCTGTGATAGTATCATTTGACTTTAAAACTGTATTTTTTACTCCTTTCATAAAAATTTTACACACACACACACACACACATCTTTTTTTTAAGAGAAGAGGAAAAGCATTTCGGCACAGGAAACAGCCTGAGTGAAGGTCCTGACCAGTGCATTCAGGGGAGTGGCAAGGAGGACCCGGCAGTGGAAGAGCCGCAGTAGGAGGAGGACATGGAGAAAATGAGGTTGGAGAGAGTGGGATCAGACTCTGTGGGACCTTGTGGGTCATCTGAAAAAGTCTGGGTTTTCTTTGAAATGCAGCCATGAAAGGTTTTTAAACCATGAGTAACATGATCTTATTTAGGTTTAAAGAGTTCCTCTAGTCGTATAAAGAACAGTTTGTCACATATTTAGCTGCGTCTTCACATGAAAAATTATGTATCCCAGTACTTTAGAGCGGAAAGGACCTTCAAGATCATTTAGTCCAACCCTTTCTTTTAAAAGATAAGCAAACTAAGACGCAGAAAATTTATGATTGGCCCAAGGTCACAGAGCTAATAACTGTGTGAGGCTTTTAAACTAGGAGTTGCAGGGTGATAGATTATACTTTTAAGAAATCTTTCTACTCTATATTTCCTTTGGCCAGAAGTGATGTCTCCCTTTTCTGAACTTTCATCTCACTTTATTTTTCTCTCCTATAGTGCTTACTCATTTATTACCTTGATCATAGTTCTTTGTGTTTCTGTCTTGTCTTATCTCCTTTATGAGACTATAAAAGCAATCCTTGGAGAGCAAGAAGTATGGTCTCTATCTTAAACATCTCCATAGGACATTACCTGTGGTAGGTGTTCAGTCAATGTTTGTTAAGTAAACGGGTCAATGGACAGGTGATGTGTAAATAAATGAATGAATGTGTTCTCCATATGCTATAAATACAGAGTGTTAATGACTGAATATGCACATGTAGATTATACTCTCTGTGATTTACCATTCTAGGCTACCTCCTAGCTATGTTTTCATTTATTTTCTTTTATATTTTTAATCAGAAGAAATGAGATGGCCTAGAAAAATATTACATTTCTAAGTCAGGCAATTCTTTCTTCCAAGATTATCAGCAGGGAGAGCCTCTCCACACTCCTCTCCCTTCTGCCCCACCCCACTGGCTGGGTTTAAATGTTCTTTCTCAATACATGATCTTTTGGGAGCTTATTTCTGACCAGGATTTTTTTTTTTCAAGAGATGACTGAGACTGCCCATAAGAAACTAATTAAGTGTCCAGGGTAAAACAGTGATATCACAAAGAAGAAAAATGTTTTACTAAAGGTAAAAAAAAAAAAAAAAGCACAAGGCTCTAACTACGTCCTCTCCAACACAGTAATATACATACATGCAATGAAAATTAATGCTGCCGATAGTGGAGAAAGCCCTGAAGGAGCTTTGGGAGCCATGAGTGATGTCCCTGCCTTCAATATTGACTTGTTCAATGACTGATAATTCATGAGCTCTCTCTCTCTTCCTTGGTTTTCTTGTCTATAAAAGAGACATAAAAAAAAATTGCAACAATTGGTCACAGGTCCAGTTTCTGCTACAAAAAAATGGCGCATTAATTCTGTCCATAAAATTGGTTAGACTGGTTTTGGGGGTAATTGTTACACTTGTAGACTCACTGATTTGGCATCTTGCACATACATAGTCAGACGCATATTGAGAATCTTTGCCAGAGATGAGGTTATGCAATGCATTTTGGCTCCCTGCATGAAGAAACAAGCTTCAGGGCATGGGATTTGATGATCTAAGGTCTCCACTAAGGCAATCGGCACTCAGAAGACAAACATGACTCATTGTGTATGGGACCTCAATCAACTGTTCACAAACTTCGGTTTGAGGGTTGGGAAGGTCTGGAAAAGATTCTAGTGTAAAGCCTAATTCAGAAGGGTACAGATTGTTTTCTTTGTAAAGTGACACATGTCAGTGTTGTGAAACATTGGAAACTGGAAGGAAAAGAAAATCCTGTGTCGACTCTCACAGAGTCATCCTGCTGCCCCAGCTACAGACATCTCAGTTTCTCTTCCTGTGCTCACAATTACAATGAAGCCACTGTCCTCAGAATGTTCCGGCTGCTTCACCATATTAGTTATCTATTGCTAGGGAAAAAAAAGCTGCTCCAAAAGTCAGTGGTTTAAAGCCACAACATTTTATTATTTGTTCATGAAATCTGTAATCTGGGTGGGGCTCAGAAGCAATTCTGCTGCTGGTCTTGCCTGGAATCACTCATGCAGGTGGCATTATCTGAAGTCTCAACTGGGCTAACTCTCAAATAATACAGAATGACTTCACTCACATGCGTGTCACCACAGCTGGGATGGCTGTAACAGCTGGGGCCGGTCCGGCACCTCTCCCTCCCTCTCTCTCACTCTCTCTCAGTGGTTTCTCCTGCAGTGCAGCTGACCACCATTACGTGGGGACCCAGGGTTCCCAAGAGCACAAAAGCAGAAACTGCCAGGCTTTCTTAAGGTTCATGTCTCAAACAGCCACAATGTCAATTCTGCAGCATTCTATTGGTTACAGCAAATCATAGGCCAACCCAGATTCAAGGAGAAGGGAAACAGACTTCATACCATTATGTAGAGTGGCAAAGAATTTCCAGACATCTTTAATCTATCACAACAATTACATGGTCAGGTCTTGCGCAGTAAAGGAGCATCTAGTGACTTGCCCAATCTTCTCCCCAGCCAGAGACTTCCCCTAGTTCCTCCTAGGATGTTCCTCTATTACAGCAAAGCCATCACTCCAGGGCCTGTTGTTTTTAGTTTTCTGTCACTACCAGCCGACTCCTTTCTACTCACTTTCTCTTCAGCTCATAGCTTTTGATTATTCACGGACTCTGCTGCTCCATAGCATTATTGCCATATGTTTCTACTGCTATACAAATTAGTAGTGTGCAGAAAAGCGTTAATATAGCAGGCCAGAGACTGCTATCCTTAGGAAGACCTGCTTGCCAGGTTGACCCTTGGCTGGCATCTAGGAACTTGGATTTTGAGTGGTGTATTAGTTAGGGTTCCCCAGAGAAACAAAATCGAATAGGATGTGTATGTATATGTATATGTGTGTGTGTGTGTGTATACACACACATATATATTGTATATACATATATAGTATATGTACACAGTATATGTATGTATATACAATATATATGTGTGTGTATACACACACATACACACACATATACACGAGAGAGAGATTTATTATCAGGATTTGACGCAAATGATTATAAGCCAATGATGGTATGTCCAAAATATACAGGGTGGGCTGGCAGGCTTGAGATCCAGGAGAGTAGATAGTGCATTTCCAGTCTAAAGGCTGGGGATTGGAGGTCAGACACGGCGGCTAATATCTATAATCCCAGCACTTTGGGAGGCCAAGGTGGGCAGATTGCTTGAGGCCAGGTGTTCAAGACCAGCCTGGCCAACATGGTAAAATCCCCTCTCTATTAAAAATACAAAAACTTGCTGGGCATGATGGTGCACACCTATAATCCCAGCTACTCAGGAGGCTGAAGCACGAGAATCCCTTGAACCTGGGAGGCAGAGGTTGCAGTGAGGCAGATCGCACCTCTCTCTCTGTACTCCAGGCTGGGCAACAGAGTGAGACTCTGTCTTAAGAAATAAATAAACAAAATAAAAATAAAAGATAAAAATAAATACTGGCAGGCAGAGACCCAGGAGAGCCAATTCAGTCCCAAGGTGGCCTGCTAAGAATTCCCTTTTGTTCAGCGAGGCCAGTGTTTTTATTCTATTCAGGCCTTCAGCTGACTGAATGAGGTCTATCCACATATTAGAGGGCAGTCTCCCTATTCAGATTTTACTGATTTAAATGTTAATCTCATCCCAAACCCCCCTCCAAGTGAATACATAAAGTTAACCATCACAAGAGGGTTTCCATTATTCCCAGGACTGATAAGAGTGGCTCACTGCACTTAAACAGTTTCTACAAGCAATGTGGTTCGCGCTGGACACCTGCTTTCATGATTCCCATAAGGAATAAACAAAGGAATCCCCAGTCTGGAATTTTATTACATGCTAGGCAGAGAGTGCCTATGTAATCAGCTCCCAATAAAAGCCCTGGGCACTGAGTCCCTAATGAGCTTCCCTGGTGGACAACATTTCATAGCTGTTGTTACAACACGTTGCTGGAGGAATTAAGCGCATCCTGTGTGACTCCGAGGGGAGAGGACTCTTGGAAGCTTGTGTCTCGTTTCCTCCGCATTTTGCCCCATGCACCTTTTCCTTCTGTGGATTTTGCTTTGTATCTTTTTGCTGTAATAACTCTTATCCCTGACTAGGACTCTGTGCTGAGTCCTGTAAGACTTCCTAGCAAATCATTGATCCTGGGGGTGGTCTTGGCAGTCCCCAATACAAGTAAGAAATGGAGAAAATCATGTCAATAGCACAGGTCTATTCTCAATTGTTAATATAATCGAAACAAAGATGGAATTATTTCATAACAGTTAAAAGTCTGAAGGTACGGGACCATCTATATGAGTGTAGTACTCGGCTACATACCACAGGATATTCAAAGGGTATATTAGGAGCACAAATGAGTGACCAAAGCTTTCTAAAGGGGAAGGATTATTTGAGTGAGTTGGAAAAATGGAAAAAGGGAGTTGGCGGAGCCCAGTGTTTGAGAGTTTGGACTCTGGAGACATGGCTGAGTCCTGAGTAGCTGCACTGTCTACTTCCAAGTTGTTAATTGACATGAACTTAAAGCTTCATAAAAATAATGACTAATGCTTATCAAATGTTTATCACATCCTAGGAACTTTGTGTATTTACTCACTTAACCCTCACAACAGTCTTATTAGGTGAGTATTGTTTTAATCTCTATTTTGCAAACTCAGAAACTGAGGTCAGAAAAAAGGTCTTTCAAATACTCACAACGGAAGGGTTTTGAAACGCTAAGCTGAGTCAATACACGTAATGCCCTTGGGAAGTGTCTAGAGCATCAGAAGCATCCAATAAATATTAACTATGATCTTTTAAAACAGGAAGGGAAAGAGAGCGAAACAAGGAGAGGAAAGAGAGAAGTTGGGAACAAGGGCCACTATATGAGCAAAGCAGAGGAATGGACTGAAGCAAAGTACGCTTCCTTTGTAATGACTGGACTGATGGGCAACAAGCAGTGAGTGAATCCTCCTGGGTCCCAGGTATTGGGCTAGGAACTTCAGCCTTGGGCAGCCAAGGAAGCACGCTGGATTGAAGAGTAGTAAGAAACAGGGAAAGATTTAGAGGCACCTGACTGTCATTTAAGCCCTTATCATCTAGTGCTGTGATTCTCAAATTGACACAACAGTGTCTTAGAACCCGTAGTACTATTTGCAGGCAATATGAAATAACCATATATACTCATATTAGCTGGTGGTCAGGATAAGTAGTTTAAGAAAAAAAAATAAGGGAGAGATGTTTAAAATAGAACGCAATTTAAAGAAATAAACATTTTTTTCTGTACATGAGTGACACATCACTATTATTTGATTTTTAATAGCTTGAGAACTACTGTATTAGATAGTGGAGAAAGATGAATGATTAGGAAAACAAATCTGGCTTAAGGCATAGAGTTAGGGTGGAAGTTGGGAAAAGAGAATGACTAGCAAGCTGTAGCACTCATTTGAGCATTTAGAAAACACAGGTCTGACTCAAGGTGAGTTCATGAGTAATGAAAGAAAATAGATGAGTAGAAGATCAATGATGTAGAAAAAATGAATAGTATTTTAGAATCTGTAAAGACCCAAGTTCAAATCTTAACTAATTATCAGCTTCTGACTTCTCTGAGGTTGTTCCCGCCTCTACGGATGGAAGTGGTAACAAATGGAATTGATAACAAACACTTTAGGGGGGCTGCTATGAAGATTGGGCCAAATGAATAAGTGAATATAAAATGTCCCTTGATATACTGAGATTATTCTCATGTGATCCCCCCAACTTAGCCTACTGAGTATGTGGGACGACAGGTGTGTGCCACCACATCTGGCTAATTTTTGTATTTTTTTGGTAGAGATGGGGTTTCACCATGTTGTTCAGGCTGGCATTCTCATTTTTAATGATGTTTGCCTCAAAGTAGGAGAATGAGGAGAGAGGAGTCAAAGACAGCTACAGAGGTTTGACCCCAGGTGCTTGGGGAAACAGATGATCCCATGGAAAGCAATAGGAAAGATGCAAGATTAATCCAGTCTGGAAATAAGATGGATTAGTTCCATTTTAGGCACATTGAATGAGGCCCAATTTGGCAAGTTTACTATGCTAAAAAGGGAGGTTTTAATAAGTAAAGTAAAATCCTAATCTTAGAAAGAGTGAACATATATTATTTTTTTCCTGTTTGTGACATGTTGAATGCCCTTCATTGTCCTGTTATCTTTAACTGTAGTATATGGAAAAATTTTTAAAAATAGATTTCAGGGCTCTAAGAAGGAAGTCTTAGAGCCCAGAATAAATTGCATGCAACTTGTGACATAGGGACTACTATGAGGTTTTTATGTGCTAAACTGTGATTATCATATGACTGTTTAGACTTGCAGTTTGTTAGTTAGTTAGTTAGTTAGTTTGTTTGTTTGTTTGTTTGTTTTGAGACAAGGTCTCACTCTGTTGCCCAGGCTGGAGTGCAGTGGCGCAATCACTGCAGCCTTGACTTCCCGGGCTCAAGTGATCCCCAGTAGCTGGGACTACAGGCACATACCACCATGCCTAATTTTTGTATTTTTTTGTAGAGACAGGGGTTTTGCCATGTTACCTAAGCTGGTCTCATGATTATATAAATTAAAATGTACCATGCACACATGGCAATAAACTCTTTTGCCCTTCTGCAAATAGTCAGATCATTCATGCCGAGCTGGGAGTACTATTTCAAATGGTACTACCTTTTGGAATCAGGTAGCCTCAGCTTTGAATATGAGCCCTGTGTGCACATTTGAGTAAATTTTTTTCAAATTCTCTGGGTCTCAATTTCCTAATATGTAAAAAGAGATAAAAATAAGACCTATTTTACAGGGCTCCTCTGAGAATTAAATGAGATTACATTTGGCACTCACACATAATTGGCTATCAATAAAGTTCTCTATCCCTTTGCTCCCTCCATAATGGCGTTGAAGCTATTGGCTGCAGAAAAAAGCTACAGATATAATTTGAAAAGTTTTAGAACAACATTTATATTCTGGCTTTTGTCTTAGTTAATGGAAGATGATGTACAAAGAAATAATCTAGTTAAGTCTGGACTTGGTGACTAAGTTCAGAATAAAGGTATTAATAAAAAGCATGCTTTATTAAGTATGGGTAAAGCACACACCAGGTTGTACCTGTGAGCTCATTCTTTTAAGTTTTGATCCCTTATATGTCTTTTTTTCAATAAGAATAATATTCAAATCTCCTAATTTAGAGACATTTTGCCACTTAAAATATGGAGTTGGAAAATCCTGGATTTGATTGATATGGCCTTAGAAAATGCCAGCCATGCCTAGCAGCAACATAATAAAAAATACCATTGACCTAATGGCAGCCAAGTAACTTGCCCTTTTGAAAATTAGCTTCATAAATAAAAATTCGTAACACACTAGTCTCCTGACCCTGCAGGTCTCCATGTTCCGCAAGCATTACCTGTAACACCTAGAACTTATCCCTGGTTCTACACCTGGGTTTACATACGTAATATCTGTCTTTCTCCCTGGAACATAAGCTCTGTGATGGAAGGAAACATATTTGTCTATTTCACCACTAGTTCCTAGAATCCATTGTGATGCCTGGTGCCTCATAGGCACACAGTAAGTATTTGTAGAAGGATGAAGGAAGGGAGGTGGAGGGAGGGACCTAATACAGTACTTGGCAATGCAGTCAGTACTTTAAAAAAGCTTGTTTAATGGATGGAGTAAGTCACATTTCCTGTTTTTCTCTTAGTCATATACTTTGTAGGACAGAATGAATATATCTTAGACCACAAAGAAAAGTCTCAAAGTAAATGAATGAATATTAATAAAAACTATATTAATATTATAATACTAACATTTCACTGAGTGCTTACTATGTACCAAGTACTATGCTAAACCCTTTGTATGCATCAATTCATTTAGCTATTTTAATAACACTATGGGAGAATTTCCAAGGGACACATGAAGAAACTGAGGCTCAATGCAGTTTTATAAAGTTTTATAATATAGCTAATAGTGGGAGTGGGATTCAAATCCAAGCCTGTCTGACTCTGCCTCCATAAGGATTTGAGAGTACCTTACAATGGTATCTAAGTTGTCACTCACAGCATGAGAACCAGTGGGTAAGGCCTCCTGGGGGCCCACGTCTGCTAAGGGAGGCCATACCTGCTTAAGCACATGGGGACACTCTCTTGGACCCACACAGCCCATGCATGACAGGTGTTCTTCCAAGTGTCTAGCCACAGCATAGTTCAGAACTGATACGGCTTAGGCTTTGTGTCCTCACCCAAATCTCATTTTGAATTTTAATCCCCATAATCCCCATGCATCAAGGGAGAGACCAGGTGGAGGTAATTGGATCATGGGGGTAGTTTCCTCTATACTGTTCTCATGATAATGAGTTTTCATGAGATCTGATGGTTTTATAAAGGGCTCTTCTTCTTTTACTTGGCACGTCTCCTTCCTGCCGCCTTGTGAAGGAGGTGTCTTGCTACCCCTTCACCTACCACCATGATTGTAAGTTTCCTGAGATCTCCCCAGCCATGCAGAATTGTGAGTCAATTAAACCTCTTTCCTTTACAAATTACCCATTCTCAGGCAGTTCTTGATAGCAGTGTGAAAACAGACTAATACAAGAACCAAAGAGGTATGTGGCAGAAATGAATGGTTAGGCACAATAAAGAAAGTTTGCCTTCAAAGAAGACAAAAACAGACACAAACCTGGAAAAACAAGCTGGATCCCAAGGGTCAGGAAAGTGCTGGGAGCAAGTGCATTGCTATAAAAAAGGGCCATGGCAGCTCACTACTGGGGTCTCAGAAAGCTAAGAGAAGGCATCTTGGGTCAGAAGATGATTGAGAAAACACATCAAGAAAGGACTTTCTACATAACGCATGACTCTTCTTTGCCCCAATCCTAATCCTACTCTCTCTCTCTCTCAGACACACACACACACACACACACACACACACACACACACGCACACCACTGCTGCTAACATGTTCTTACATGCCTGAGGTTGCTAGCTTTTGCTTTTCATATAAACATCTTTAGAAAACAAGGTTAAAATGTCTAGATCTATGACTGAATTAACAGTGCTTATGTTTCTGTCTCCTTCATCTTGAGAGCAAGAACATGTACTCCATGCCTTTTTCCTCTCTCTCACAGCACCTATTACTAGATACCATATGCTCTGCACGTACTTGGCACTCAATAAATGCTTGCTGAATGGCTGACTTTTCCCGTCTCCCCCACCCTTTCCTTTCCACCCCGACAGCATGACTTTAAAGATCTGCTGCAGAGCTGTGGGGCGAAGTTTAAGATCCGTTTTGACAAATAACCCTTATGGGTGTTTAAAGCCAAAAGATCGAATATTTAAAGCAGAAATATGAGCTGTGACTTCATGGGTGTTCTGTGAAGAGATGCATAAAGCTGTACAAATAGATAGCTTTTCAGACAGGACATAACAGACCCAGCTTTGTGCATTTGCAAATACATAGAGGAGAAGAGCCCAAACTTCACTTTGAACCCTACATGTCCTTCAGAAATCAGTTTAAATAGGAGAGTGATGGTAGTTAAATCTTCTATCATTTTAAAAGGAGATTTTACAAATACTTTTGGCTTTAAAAGCTTATGTCTCTGATTCATAATATAAGAGATGACATTAAAACTATCCTCCACCCTCTCACCACCATTACCACACTCAGACAGGAAAATACAAGCAAAAATTAGGCTGAATTCCCTGGGAGTGGTGATAGCAAATTGATTGCTGTAAAAAAAAAAAGATGAGGGGGCTTTTAGACTTCCAGGCATGAGATCTTGGTGCTGGAAAGTGTTAAAGGACTAAAGCAAGGATCTAGAGTCAGCAGATGGTTGAAGGAACACAGCAAGACACAAGCACATGATGGCTCTGGTGGATGACTTTATGAGGGTGTGGAGCGTAGAACAGTCTCAAGAGAGAATTAGTCTCAAGAGAGAAGTTGGCATACTCTGAGCAGGCCTATTGCCCCATAGGTCCCACTTTCTCTAAGAATGCCCAGAGTTCCTGAGTTGCTTAGCTTAATACAGCAGAAAGAAAAGCACACCCTGCCCCGCTCCAGCTCCAACTCTGACTATCCTGTGTTCTCTTAAAGCAGCTGACTTGAAGAAAAAGTGAACGTCTTGAGCCCTTGGCTCTTACACCTATTCTGTGATCTAAAGGTGATTTCACTGAGTGGAATCAGCTTGATACGTATCACTTTGTTTTAAGTACAACTACATAATATGGAGCCATGTTTGTCCAGTGGCTGAAGAGGTTACCTGGAGCTAAGGGTTTGTAGGATAGTTGCACTCAAATATATTTAAGTACCTAGCAATAGAAATTAAATTGACCTTAAGAACCCTTGGTTATATTACTAATTTTTATATGGCTAAGATCAGAAGTATGTCCTGTTTTCAATTCATCCTTTGTTTTCCATTTCTTATGGATAATAAAATAGATCAATAACCCTGGATTATATAGAAAATATATTTGTTTAAGGTTATTGATCAGAGAACAGAAATTTGAATAAACACACAATGACTTGGTTTTCTTGTTAATGTGTTATGTTTACAAAGAACCTTCTCATGTAACTCTCAAAAATCTCTAGAATCAGAATTATTTTGACTCCCATTTTGCAGAGGAGGAAATAATAGAAAGATAATTTTATTCAATTGTTCATTTGTGCAACCCTATTCTTTGGGACCCAATTTTGTGCTAGGCAATAGAAATGCAGAGATGAAAAAAAAAATAAACATGACCTGTAAAAGTTCACCATCTATTATGTAGAACATATAGGTAAACAAAACATAGGCATGTGATGAGTACTGTGTTAGGCAGATGGACTAGATATAATAATAGAAAATGGAAAGAATCACCAAATTTGCCTGGCTGTGAGTAGTCTTCTCAAAACTGGAAGCCCTAAAGGTATAGATCTTAATAAGAGAGAATTTGCTAAGAAGACAAAGCACAAGGTGGAGGAGCAGCAAGAGGCAAGGCACAGAAGCACGGAAACGTGTGATCAGTTCAAGGAATAACAAATGGTTCAGCATGGTTGTAAATTAGAGAAGGAAGTATGTGAGAAATAAAGAAAAGGACTGAAATTTTACCTACAACTCAGCCCAATAGTGAAACCCTGTTTGATCACAAGGTTTTCTTTGCCTCGGTGAAACATAGAAAAGCTATGGGGGAAGCAAGAGAAGGTCTAGAACGTGTTTTGTGACTGTCCCCTTTCCTTAATTTTGGTTCCGTACAGAAACAAATGCAGACTGAGTCTATGTACATTCATATCTGTTATTCACTTGTCAATGTTCCAAATAATTCAGGTAGCCTCCCAGAAGACACTCCAGCATCACTTAGCTAGATATTTCAGGACAACTCATATCATGTTTGGAAATATCCAGATAATCTAGTTGTAATCTAGTTTTATCCTTCACCAAAAACAAGCTCAGCTGGATGTAGTGGCTCACGCCTGCAATCCCAGCAGTTTGGGAGGCCAAAGTGGGAGAATTGTTTGAGCCCATAAGTTTGAGACCAGCCTGGACAATATAGTGAGACTTCATCTCTATGAAAAACTTGATAATTAGCTAAGCATGGTTGTGCTTGCTTGTAGTCCCAGCTACTTGGAAGACTGAGGCGGGAACATGACTTGAGCCCAGGAAGTCAAGCCTGTAGGGAGCTGTAATGGTGCCACTGCACTCCAGTCTGGGCAACAGAGTGAGACACTGTCTCAAAAAAAAAAGAGAGAGAGAGAAAAGAAAAGTGCTCAAATTAGAATCTCTGTATATACAGTATTTATCCAAACATCCCATGATTCTTCTATTAAAAGCAATATCCCATGGGTGTGATATGAACTTGTAAAACAAGTTCATTATAATTCCTTTCTGGAGACAACATGTCAAACCTTAAATATGGCTATAAATCAGAAGTTTAATTAAAAAAAAAAAAACTTCAGCCCTGCAAAGAAGGAAATTATATTCAGTAGGGTTGAGAATAAATGGTAATGTTTTCAAAGTTTGAGAAAAACCTATGTTATTTGCCTTACTCACCTATTTTGCTTACTACAAACCCCTTTTACCCTATTTAATTTTCTCTCTGCCTGAAGGTAGCTTTAGTCTATCTGAAAAATATTATAATTCAAAATAGGCAAGGAGAATTCAACAACAACAACAAAAATAATCAAAGAAATTCATGGTTCATGTGCCCAGACTAAGCTGTATTTGTTGAACAGTCTCTTTTTTCTAGAAGTCCAATGTGTAAATTAAGTTGCACCAAGGCAAGTCAAATTATTCCCTGGCCATTTGTAGTATGCAATGTTTTATGTGACTTTTTACCCTCTTATTCAATAAAACAATACGTACTTGTATAGCAGCCAGACGAAGTGGTGAGCCACAGTCATCTAAGAGATGCCAAGTACTGTCCCTCCTTGAGGAAACACACTCACCATGTGTAATGAGGACTCTCTGGATTTCCTGAAGTGATTCAACGTAAACTGAATTCAACACTGAACTGAATAACCATAGATGTTGGCAATCACAAGATCAGATGTACTAGAATACTACTTGTTTTTGTGTATCTCCCACTTATTTATTACAAGTTAAGAGATGTGCCCCTGTTAGGTTGGGGCGAAACAGTCACTCAAGCAAAGAGATTAAAGAATGTGGCTAGTTCCTTATGGATATAAACTAATCAACACTTTTTGAAGAAACAGTTCCCAGCTTTGGTTTTGTGCTAGAGACCTACCATTGATCTCTTCTCTTAAATTATGCAGCTTTTAGCTCAAGAGGGATGCTAAGCCAGGCTGGCCACCCAGGTATTTGATAATATAGGTCCTGGTGTCTACAAGACAAGGAGCTTATAAAAATCCACAGCATGCTAGATGTCATACCACCCAAAAGAAATTACTGCTTTTAAACTCAGAATACGATACATTTGATATGGTTGGCACTAGGGTGCCAATGTGGGCTTTTGAATGAGAAAGTAAGGATTTGTTTGAAAATTCACATTCACTCCTAAATTGTATAAACACTAATGCTTAGGGAAATCCAGCTTCTTTGTCCTTTGGAGACAGTAGCCAAAAACAGAGATTTGGGGGATATAGGAGTAAAATGATAAGAACGGGATTGGGGGTCTTCTGTACAGTTGCCAGAGTTGTAGTGGGCACGGCCACTGGAGGTCAAAGAGAGCTTTATACACAGCTTGAACCAAGTTCATTAAAGAATAAGGCCATCTGGACTTAGGCAAAAGGCCAATAATCACCAGAGGACTTGGATTTATTACCCACAACATCTAGGTCCTTTAATCACAAAGTGTTTGGAAGGTTGGAATTTCAACCTAAATTACAAAAGCATCACAGTAAGGTTCCACCTGAACTAAAAGTTGGGGAATCAGCTAAATCCCAAAGAAAGGCTAGAATGTGCCTCTTGAGGCCAGCCAAGGTCACTGAAGTGCAAGAAAGTGGCAGGCCACTTCCAAACTGCCCATTCGATGGGTTCAAATGGAAAGCCTCTCTCTAAATTCCAATTCCAAGATGACACCTAATTTACTTTTTAGCTTTTATTCTTTACCTAGAATAAATAAGAAATATGAGTGTCCTTTCTTGTAATGATGAATATGATGCCTTGTATTTACAAGATTCCTGCCCTGTAATAATTTTAATGATGTGCATATAAGAACCCCCATGAATGCTCTAGCACAGTGACTCTGAAAGTGTGGTCTCTAGATCAGCAGCAAGGTCGTTGGGAACTTGTTAGAATGCAGTCTCAAGCCCCACCCCAGACTTACTGAATCAGAAACTTTGAGGGAAGAGTTCAGCAGGCTGTACCTTAACAAGCCCTCCAGGTAGGCTCAAGTTTGGTACCTTCTGAGGTAGGCTCAAGTTTGAGAGCCTCTGCTTTTAAATCACAGCAGGAACTATTCAAAATCATTAAGGTCATTAGCTATGAGGTATAGAAAAAAATGTATTTTTTTTTATATTTTCTTGAGCTCCAAGGTATAGAAAAAAAATCAATCCAATGGGAAATTGTTCAATAACTTTTAAAATTATTAAAGCTTAGGTGTCAAAGCCCTATCTCATAAGTTTCTTCTAATGAATTGATTTGTGTTGTTTATCTAGAGGGGGGTAAATTGGCCCCCTTATAAAGCAACTGATAGGCCATGTAAGTTTTTTAATATTATAAATTTTAATGTTATAGGCCTTTTAATTTTGAATCCCTACCTTCCTTGTGAAGGCCTCTGAAATGGCCCTTCCCTAAATCAGTAGTTGTGGGCAGGGGAATGGAATAGTTTGGTCAATGTGAAAATTCATTCCAACCTTCCTAGGTGAGAGGATGAAATTGCACCCCACTTACCCATCATATAAATTACAAATGGTGTGGTTCTTCTTCCCAAAGTTTGTTTAGCTAACAACACATGTCCCTTATAAGGAAGGCGATTCCTCTAAGATCATCATCTGTGAGAACAATGTAAGCCTGCAATTGAGAGCAACCATCTTATCCACTATGTGGAGAGATCTTGACTAAAAGTGAAACTGACACTCAGAAAAAAAGAAGGAGGCCAGTCATGGTGGCTCACACCTGTAATCCCAGTACTTTGGGAGACTGAGGCAGGCACATCACTTGAGCCCAAGAGTTGGAGACCAGCCTGGGCAACATGGCAAAACCTCATCTCTACAAAAAATACAAAAACTAGCCAGATATGGTGACATATGCCTATAGTCCCAGCTACTCGGGAGGCTGAGGCAAGAGGATGTCTCGAGCCCAAGAGGTCAAGGCTGCAGTGAGTCAAGATTGTGCCCCTGCACTCCAGTCTGGGCAACAGAGCAAGACTCTGGGGAGAGAGAGAGACTGAGAGAGAGTGAGAGAGAGAAAGGGAAACCTGGAAGCGTTTGAACTCCCAGAACCAACCATATGTGAAGCCAAACTCCCAGGACCAGCCATATGTGAAGTCAATCTTAGGACCTCCTAGCATGCCAACCAATAAATTCCCTTTTGGCTTGAGTTAGTTTCAGTTGGATTTCTGTCCCTTCAGACCAGAGGACCCTGAATAACACAATCTCTAAAATAATTTACAGCTTTACATGAATCGCAGATGTTCTAATAAATACCTTCAAGGGAAAGCATAAATAAAAGATTGTGCTTGACTGGTAGTCAAGAAATCAGAAACAAGGTTTTGGTATTATCTGTTGAAGAACTTGGGCAAGTTTTAAGTCTCTGAGTTCTCCTTATTTACATGAAACAGAAGAGATTGGCCTAGATCTATTCAAGAAACAAGTGTTCTCGAAAGGAAAGAGGCCTCAGAGATCAGTCTGTTCAAATCTTTACTTTCAAAATGAGAAAACTTCTGGCCAGGTGTGGTGGCTCACACCTGTAATCCCAGCACTTTGGGAGGCCAAGGCGGGAGGATCACTTGAGTTCAGGAGTTCAAGACCAGCCTGGGCAACATGGCAAAGCCCTATTTCTACAAAAAAATACAAAAATTAGCCTGGCATGGCGGCAAGTGCCTGTGGTCCCAACTACTCAGGATGCTGAGGTGAAGGATTGCTTGAGCCTAGGGAGGGTATGCCTACAGTGAGCTGTGATAGTGCAGCTGCACTCCAGCCTGGGCCATAGAGTGAGATCTGCCTTAAATAAATAAATAAGAGAGAGTACAAAGAAGAAGAAGAAAAATGAGAAAACTGCAGAGAGGGAGTCATTTGGTCAATATCACAGAGCCTGTAGGTAATTGTAGTTGTACAGGCTCAAACATACCCACCCTGACTCCTATCCTAGTGCCCTTTTCACAACAGCACTTGACTGTATGTTCTGAAGATGCATTTAGTTCGTCATTATTATCCTTATATACTAACATACTAGGATGGTTTTGGTTGTAAGTAGCTCAAATAATTTTTAAATTAGAGGTTTATTGTTCACATATCAAGGTGCCCAGAGAAAGGCTGATTCCACTGTTCATGGGCCCAGAGATGTATAGCATATTAAAACCTAGATTCTTTCCTGCCATTCTCAGCATGTCAACTTTGGTGCCAGGTTCATTTCCTTATGGTCACAAGATAGTAACAGCAACTCACACAAGTCCAAAAGCCAGACAGGGAAAAAGTCTTCTTGTCAATTATATGTAAAGTGGTATACCAGATAGAATCCTGGACAAGAAAATGGACATTAGGGAAAAACTAAGGAATGCTGAATAATGTATGGACTTTAATTAATAATAATGCATATGTTTTGTTTAATTAATTGGGACAAATGTATGGCACTATTGTAAGAGTCTGGCAATAGGGAAAACTGGGTGTGGGGCACATGGAAACTACTTGAATTTCCTTTGCAATTTTTCTGTAAATTTTTCTGTAAAATTTTCTGTAAAATTATTCTAAAGTTAAAAGTATATTTAAAAAAAAAAAAAAAAAAACTAACTGGCCTTTACTTGAGCCTGAAATAAGCAGTTTGCTCCTTCTCTCCTTTGAAAAATATTTTTGTTCAGAAATCGCTGCCATTAAGTGGACTGTTAAATGTCTGTGCCCTTGCAGACAACTTGACTACACTGAGTTTAGATAGAAGTATTTCCTGTTTCACTGGAGTCAGATACTCAGTGAATCTGCAACAGTGAATGGAAATTGGGCTATCAAAATGCTGTTTCACTGTATGATGCAATTGCTTGTAGAACATAACTGCTAATGCTATAAATGGTGATTGCATGTTATGCCTTCTCCCACTCAAAGTCACGTGCACATGAACTGCAAATATTCCTGTTGTTGCACTACAGGGTCTTGCAGATAAAAGATGAATTGTAGACAGCCAAGTTACTGACTGAGCCAGTTGCAATACAAAAGAAGTGACTATAAGAACCATCTCCGTTTTCTCCAACACACCATACCCCCTCTTCCAACACACATGCACACACACAATTGGGGTGGTGGTGTTTGTGAATGTCTATATAATGCCAAGATCATCACTGCAGAAACTTCTCCTGTGTATTTCCAGGAGAATAATCATTGAGAATCCCTGCCATGGCAAAATCAGAGCACACAACCTGAAAATCCAGATGCCAATTCAAACTTTAAGGATATTTTGAAAGACCTCAGTGTTTAAATTTCTAATTAATGTTAAAGACACTGAGCGAGCCTCTAGCTCTTTGATTAGGAAATGCCTTTAAAAGACTGTAGATATGGCCATGCTGGGTTATTTGGAGAAGTATCAAGTAGTTTCTTTTCTTCTTTTTCCTTCCTAAGGATTTTGAGACCGTTTAGATAAAGTCTAATGCTTTGAAGATGGAAATTCAAGTTGCTTTGTAAAAAGGAAGTTGTATGAGGTATCTTTGTCAGGTTAATTAACTGTAAACCCTTAACTCTTTCTGAATCAGAGGCCACCAGTCTCAAGAATTTCATACTTTGTATGGGTTTTACAAGAAAGCAGCAATATCTGAAAAGACAAGAGATGCTCAAGACTTACCTTGAAATTTAATCAGGGGAAAAATTTTAATGGATTCTCCTTCTGTGACAGACATAGATGCATGAGAATGTACTTAGGTCAAGGATTGTTACTGAAAATAATTTGTGGGGAAGAGTTCTTTATTTGTTTGAGACAGGGTCTCACTGTGTTGCCCAATCTGGCATGCAGGGGTGTGATCACAGCTCACTGTAGCCTCAACCTCCCCAGTGCTGGAGATCTTCCCCACCTCACTCTCCTGAGTAGCTGGGACTACAGGCGTGCCCCATCATGCCTGGCCAATTTTTGTATTTTTTGTAGATATGGGATTTTGCCATGTTGCTCAGGCTGGTTTCAAACTCCTGGACTCAAGCAATCCGCCCACCTTGGCCTCTCAAAGTGCTGGGATTACAGGCATGAGCCACTGTGACTGGCCTGAAAATATAATTAATTGGACTTCAAACACTAGATCTGATTCTCTAGTAAAAACAAGTGCAAATATATCCCATTATACAAAAATCCTGACGTTGAATCTATTTTAGGAGTTACCAATACATATTAAGGAAGGATACTTGACTGAAAGTTTTTTAAATGACTAAATAGGTAATCAGGGTGCTTGATGTTAGGAGACCATGTCTATGAAGATTTAATCATATACAAAGGTGATAATGGTTGAAATGATAAGAATTTAAAAAGCAGATATATCTCAGGTTGTAAAAATCATGAATTCTTTATAATATCCAAGGAGCATAAATTCTATAGAAAAGTAGTACAGCTGGAAATGTTGAGGCCCAGGAAATAAATCAATGAAAACAGCCTGAACAGAGCAGATGATAAGAAAGAATTGAACTTGACACAGATACATTCAACACAGAAAGGTACTGATTCAAAGGGCACCTGGAGCTTACGGATGGAATCCAGAGAACCAAGGAAGAATGAAATGCCTGGTTCAAGACTAAATCGTCACAGATATGGTCTTAAAGAATCCTTTTTGCTAACAGTATACACTGTTTAATTGAGTAACTGTGTTCTGGGAGATCCTAGCATTCCCAAAAAGCACACTGATGTTTTGTAGTTGGTCGATGAGTTAATCTGATAGGTAGAAGCAGGGATGTGACTTGCCGTGGATGGGTCCTATCTGAAGCAGGACACTTTGTTTTTGACATTTGTCATTTGCCATTGCAGTAGTACAGACAGTGAACATAGGTTTATCAAAAAATTAGAAGATAAATGTAACAGTGCAATTCTGGACTATTCAAGAGAACTCTCAGTCTTGCTGGTTGATAAGCTAAAAAATGGATATCTATCTTGTATTCAATTTTAATGAATATTATTTTTAAAAATAACACAAATTAAAATCAACAACAACTAAAGTGATACTCCATAAGACTTAGATTTATAAAATTTGTCCCTGGGATATTGAATTTATTGAAGCAATTGTTCCCACCTTCCCCCCGCACCCCCAAAACAATCATACTTGCAAAAACTGTAATCTGTAAATCATTAGGATGAGAAAACTGACTGATGAATAAAATTTTGTAAATATCTACCCAGAGAAGAAAAGATTGCTCCTAATGAATATTTAAATAAAAATTTAAAAGGAAAAACTGGAAATTGTTAAATTGTTCAAGAAACCAATCAAGATTTAAGAAAAATTGCTTCAGAAAACTTTCTTTTTTACAAAAATGCATTAATTTTGTTACCGTTTCCATTTGAAGGTTTGTTTTCATAACCTCAGCCTCAAAACATCTTCAAAGAATGTTCGGTCAAAAGAAGTTAGTATCAAATATATTCTGAGACCCCTGAATCTGGTATGTGGAATTCAATTTATGCCATTTTACCTCCCAACTTTTGCATATATTGTTCTCCCTGCCTCAAATTCCTTTCTCTGTTTTATATTCTAAAAGAACTCAAGACCTATGCTGCAAGACTCAACTTACAAAAATTGCCTACGGATTGGTCCCTCCTAACCTTTGGGCAGAGTTATGTACTTCTATCCTCTATGTTTTTCTAAGGCTCCTATATGAATAGTCTATCATATCACTATAATTTCTTGATTATATGGCTGTCTCATGTAGACTAGATATGGGATTTCTCCAGGGCACGCCTTATGTTCTAGTCCATTTGTTATGAAATCTCTGGCACATAATAGACATGCAATGAATTATTGCTGAATAACTTGGCGGACATATAAGTGATGTCTCCATGCTACCCATTCATTCATTCCTCTTGTTCTTTATGAATAAAACCATCAAATCTGAACTGCAACTTTGAAGACGTATTTAAGAAAAAGTTCTCTCCTACACATTCAGATCAGTACTAAATATGTATTTTGTGATGTCTCTCTCTTAGCAACACCCCTTCCTTTTTACCTCCACCTTATCTATCAAAGAAAAGCAGTGCATTAATAGGAATCCACTTGAGACTGGGATGACTGGCTCAGGACGTCTTCTCTCTGGGTATTGGTGGGGGCATCCCTAGAATGTGGGAGCACTTTCTGGGAGGTCCAGAGATTAGGTCAACCAAGGGCTTTTTCTTTTCATCCCTTCTCAATTTGACTCTGGATTCAGCTGAATATAGTTAAAGGATTAATTGCCATCATTTTGTTCCCTAAATTAAGAGTCATTGTGGTAAGAACCAAGCATAGCAATATGGGCCAACCACAAAGAAATAAATTACTTTGTAAGTTTCAGAAGATTTTCACCAAATTACTGCCCTGTGCAAATGATGTCGGAGGGAAAATTTTGTTTGAGAAACGTTTTCTTTTGTGACTATAATAAGGTATGTGTACCCCTGCTGAGATATGAGTCACATCCCCTGTGTTAGGAAACTGTGGCTAGTTTTTGTGGGTTTGGGGTTTTGTATTAAATTTTCAGAGCTTCATGTTCCCTATGACTGATGAATGGATCATCACCTGACTCATAGGCTCTTTTGCCATGGATCACCGAAGTGCAACTTTTAAAATGCAGTAATGTGGCACCCAGCTGCTCAGAGTTTTAATATGGAGCAAGAAACACCGGAAACATGTAACCAGTGCTTTGAAATGTACATTTCCAAGGTCACCTCTTCCCACCTTTTTGCAGAATTATAATTAAACTGGTCTAGCCTAGTTTTTAACTCTTATTTTTAGAGGCCTACAATGCCCATTTTTGGTCTAAGTAGAGATACAATAAACATTTGAGTTTTTTTTTTCCAGATCAAAGGCATGCCACTGATCTCAATTTCAGCATTCTGAAAGTGAATCTTTATTTATTTATTTAACAAATACTTACAGGATGTCTACCTTGTGTTATGTTTATGGAGACGGTGGGACTTACTTAGATAGCCCAGTGTGACTGAAGCTCAGATAATGGGAATTTGCAGGGAAAGTGTAAGGGAAAGGATTGGAAAGAGCAGTCAAGTGCTAGATCTTAAAGACAATGTGTGCCAAGCTACAGAGTTTAGGCTTAACCTGAGATCCAGGAGGAGCCCTGAATGGTTTCCACGGAGGGATGAAATGAGACCTTTTGCAGCAGAGTAAAGAAGAAATTAGATGAGGGCAAAGTAAGATGTAGATGGAAGACCAGTGAGGAGCCTCTCATCATAACCCAACAGGGAGATGGGGTAGAGCTGAATGAAAGAAAGATCAGTGGGTACGGAGCTAGAACTAATAGACCTGGCAATGAATCCTGGACTGTGATTTAGAGTCCTAGCAATCAGACTCTTAATGTTGGAGCCCAATCCCCGTTGCCACCCCAAAGGCACCATCCTTTGTTCTCTTCTTTTCTCTGGAAACACACTTCCTTGCAATTGAAACCAATTTCAGAAGGACACTCAAACTTATATCTCCAGCCCAGACATCTCTGAACTCTAGACCTGAATATTCAACGTGTGCAACATCTCCATTTGGATGTTTAGCAGAGCTATTTGACATGATATACCCCAATCTGAATGGGAGACCTTCCCTGAAATTTGGCTTACCTGGAGTCTTCTTCATTTTTGTTAGTAACAATTCCACTTTCTGTTGCTTACATCTGAAACTTTGAGGTAATGATTGACTCTCTCTCTCTCTCTCTCTCTCTCTCTCTCTCTCTCTCTCTCTCTCTCTCTATATATATATATATATATATATATATACACACACACATATTTCACATTCAGTCTGTCAACATATGCCCTTGGCTTTAACTTTAAAATCTATGAAGAATCAGGCCAGGTGCAGTGGCTCCCGCCTGTAATCCCAGCACTTTGGGAGGCTGAGGCGGGTGGATCACGAGATCAGGAGTTCAAAACCACCCTGGCCAACATGGTGAAACCCATCTCTACTCAAAATATAAAAATTAGCTGGGTGTGGTGGTGCATGCCTGTAATCCCAGCTACTCAGGAGGCTGAGGCAAGAGAATCGCTTGAACCTGCAGTGATCTGAGATAGCACCACTGTACTCCAGCTTGGGCGACTCCATCTCAAAAAAAAAAAAAAAAATCTACTAAGAATCAGTTGCCTTCCTCCCACCTCCACCACTACCACTCTAATCAAACCACCACCATCTTGCTGCTGGATTATAACAGGCTCCTAACCTGTCTCCCTGCTGCTCCCTTGCCCTTGCAGTCATTATTCTGTATCTAGCAGCCAGAATGATGCAACACCCCCAACAACCTTTTATCTGAAGCATTTCAGGCATACAGGAAACTTCAAAGAACAGTACAATATAAAATGTCTTTTGTAGCTTCTTTTTCTGATCCAGGATCCAATCAAATGCAATTTGATCACATTTGATTGTTACATATTTTTAGTCTTTCTTAATCTAGAATAATCTTTCTACTTTTTAAATTACATGTACCTTTTCATATAGAATATCCCACACTTACTGAATTTGTCAGTTTCCTCACAGATGATGTTGTGTAATTCATATGGCCTCAGATCAAGAGGCACATAACGTCAGGTTGTCCTAATACTTGTAGTGCTGTTTGATCACTGGGTTAATGAATCAACTCACCAGAGTTCTTCATTTGGAGGATAAATTTTGCTCTTTGTAATTAATAAGAAATTCATGGGGTGATACTTTGGCACCTTTCAAATATCCACAACAATCTTTTACCCAATGGTTTTAGTATCTACTATTAATCTGTCATAGATTATTTATTATAGGGAATGTTGCAAAATCGTGACTTTAAAATATTCTCACTCCTACTTTGTAACAGGCATTTTAGTAAAAAATCGTCTTCCTTATTTTTTCCTTTCTTCTTTTCTACCCTTTCCTGTTTCCTTCCTTCTCCCCCTCCACCTTCTCCTGAATCTCACAGTGGATCAATGTCCACTCAATTTTAATTCAATGTGTTATAATCAACTACTACAGAATGATTGATTTCAAATGTATATCAGATCATGTTCTATTCCTCTGCTGAAGCCTCAACAATGACTTCCCCTTTCACTTGAAATAAATGCCTAAGTCCTTAGAGTGGTCTGCGAGGTCCTGCAAGATTCCATTTCCAGTTCCTTTGCTGCCTCACTTTCTGCTCACAGCTTTAGACATCTGCTCTCTTGACTGTTCGTCAAATACTCCACATTTAGGTCCTGTCTTGAGGTCTTTGGCTCCACTACACCCTCAGTAATGCTCCTCCTCTAAATATTCCCATCATTTTGTTCCTTATCATTGTTTCTTAAACCCATCTGACTAGCTATTTTTAAATTTTTCTTAAACCCACCGACTATTTAAAAAATTTTTAAGTCAATACTCCCCATCCCTCTTACTATACTACTTCATTTTCTCCACCATTTCTATCACCTTCTTACATTGTTTCCTGTGTTTATTGTCTGCCTCCAGTTAGAATTAAGCTCCGTGAGTGTAGGGAATTCCATCTGTTTTATGCACTGCATCCCAGGAGCTGGAATAATACCTCTTCAGGAAATGTTTACTAAGTGAATGGATGCATGGATTGATAAGGGGTAGAAGGAGAAGGAGATGCTCATTTTTTAGGCTTAGTTATCTGCAATGCCAGTGTTCTACTTTGTGAGATAGGGAACACAGAACAAGCAGTGTGTATGGAAGCAAACTTTGGACATGTCTAATTTTAGGTGAGATAGCCTGTGGGGTAGCCCAGTAGGAAGTCGGCTAGACCTAGATTTAGTAGATATACTGGGTATGAAGTTGTTTCCAAACACCTAAAGCAAAGTCAGGTCTTAATTCATTTTAAATGAATTGAACATTATTGAATTGAATTAACATGAATGGAGAGGCTAAGAGTCTTTTGCCTCCCAAGCTGGCATGCCAACCAAGCGTGGGAAGAAAGCTATTAACACTTTCCTGCGTCTGCTAGGTTTTGAACTGCTCAAGTCAAAGACAGCACTAAACACCTGGTAATAGTTCTAACGGTTTGTCAACAAAGCCAGACCTGTTAGTCTTCTAGGGTGATAACTGTTTCTAGTAGTCCAAAGACTTGGTTAAAGACACCTGCATCCTGTATAGGGCAATTAGTACTTTAAAAATGTGGTTTTGCTGTTGATCTACTAAGTGTGGTAACAGTTGCAATTCCTTTAATCAAAAGAAAAGAAAAGCAACATCAAAAACTCTTTCATTCATTAGGCTTTAATCTTACTCTTCCTTCCTACACCTTCTTAATGCTTCCAAGTCTTGGGAAAGTGTTTAATAGATGATGAGCTGTAAGAACCAAGAAGAGTTTGTCTTGTGTGGTGTCACCACTGTTTAGCATAGCGTCTTTCCACATATAGGAGTTATTGTAATGTCTATCTTTTTTATTTTTGAACCACCATCTATATCTCTGCTCTACCTCAGAACCTGAATCCCCCTTCTCTCAACAACATCTGGAGCCACTAAGTCGGTTCTTATAGTTAAAAATAAAGGTAACTATGAGAGAGGGAGAAGTCGATGGTATCTCAAACCAGCATGAAAATTACCCGTTGCAACTTTGGATAGAAAGAAAATTTAAACTCATTCCAATATCATAAGACTACACACACACCAATGAATAGGAATATGAGTCTTTCTGAATGCTCATGGGGAATTTCCATATTAGCTTATAAATCCTACCCACATGATGGGTTATTCCACTACTGCATAAGCTCCTAGAAGTCTTTTAGTTTCCTTTAGAATGATAGTGAATAAAGTAGATGCAGTCATTTATATCTTTAAAAAAAGAGAGATCAAAAATGAAATTATAGGCATATATTCAGTGATTTCAGAGTTTGTCATTATTTATGACCATGACAATACCGATGGTACACTCATTTATGGTGCCTCAAGACTGCAGTGTTAGTAAGCTAAGGACAGAGTAAATTAGAGAAGTTTCCCCTTTCCCTGCAGATACAGAAAATAATTAGTCTCCACTGGTCAACGTTAGGGTCAAACATAAGTTGTATACTAAACTTGCCTATTGTTTTATGGCTTTCCTTATTTACTTTCTTTCTTTTTGTTCTGAAATAGAAAGTGAGGATATAGCTAAGATAGGAAGGCAACTGACATTTAGAAGCACTTTCTAAAGTGACTGTAATAAGGTGACCCGATCAGAATAGTGTCAATAGCAAAAGTGTAGGGTCACTGAGAAATCCACTTCGCTGAAACCATAGATTAACAGTTATTTAAACTCCTGTACTAGAACAGATCTCTTTGCTATTCTGACCTTTCTCATAAATTCAATTTTAAGAGTTATCTATGCTTTAAGAAAAAAATTCATGCGAGTAGATTTTATATGTAGCAACCACTAACAAAAGATGTGTAGGAACCTGAATGCCATCCTCTCAACAGAAGCCACTCACCATATTAATTTGAGTGTGAAATTTAGCAATAATAAATGCACATAATGGATTATCATGAAGTCATAAAGCAGTAAAGAATTCAGAAATAAAATAAAATACAGTATTTCTAAAGGAATAAATGTCAAAGATCAAATAACAATATAGAGAGAAGATATCCAGCTATGATTTTTATTTAGATAAGCAAGATTAGAAAATAGCTAAAGATTCCTCTAAAGTTGGGTGGTTACTATTATAAGTATGCTATTTTAATTACCTCTCATTCATCAGCCCTTCGTCCATTTTAGAATTTCCACAGATGCCCCAATCACTTAAACTTTAAGTCATTGACACAGAGGTGGCAACTCCTGAAAGCATCCCATCTGCTTCCAATAAGGAACTTGATATTCTTTAGGATTTATGGATGGTGGGAGAAGATTGCCTATAATAAGGTTTCAGAAATGGCCTGAAAATCCTCATAGGTGAAACCCGTATTTCTTCGACAGTCTGTAGTTCTACATTTATATCTAGAATTTCAACAATAAACACAGAGCAGTTTCTTTGCCCAAAGATAACCACATTACAGCTTTCTGACTAATCTGGTTTGTTTACTTATATACAAATCTTTTGGGGTGCAGGGATTGTGAGGGAAGGAAAACAGCTGATGAAGCATTAAAAACACTTTTAGTTTCCTGCTCATTTGCACTCATTCAATGATTCCAGGGAAAGGTTTCCTTATTTTAACCGGGAGTGGGTTAGAAGCCCAATAATGAATTATAGACCTCACTGACTGCCCGAGTTGATTCTTTTCTCCTATCCTCTTCCTAGAGTCTGAAATGATTCCACCTGGTCTTAGCAGAAAGCTGGCCCAGAAGTTGTAATACATGAAGATCCAACAGCCACCATGTGACCAAGAGAAAACAGCCAAAAGAATCACAGGCCTGGCCTTCACATTGTAGAGGTTCTTAGCCAGGGCCAATAGTTGCCTCTGTCCAAACTTCTTATCATATGAGAAAAATAATCATTTATTTCTTCAAGCCACCATTGCTTGAGTTTTCTATTATTGGCAGCAAAATGCATTCCTTTCTGAATGCACCCAGTATCAGCTTAATGTGACACTGTCAGACCCTTTTTGGGTTTTGGAAAGTAGGCCTAAATCTGACCAGTTGGATTTGACTCAAAATCAGGCAGCACAAGGTGTGTGAAGAGATGAAAAAAAGAGAAACTAGTCTACATCTTTCTCTCTACAGTACTTTCCTTTCTGCTTGTCTGCTCCACTTCAGTCTTTAATACACATCCATTAGCCCAGCATGCCGCTTCCAAAATCTTGATTTCAAAAGACTCATTCCCTGAATCCCACCTCCTAACCTTGCACCTCACTTATTCGGATGCCTCCAATTACAGCAGTTTTCTCCATCAGTACCTCACCTCTGATTCACTGTTCATTAATCCTACGACTGTCACATTCTTCATGGCCTCTCATGTCTGTGCTTTCCTTATTTACTCAGCTTACATTCCACTGTGCATCATCGTAAACACCCACCGGCAGCTCCCTTTTTCCTCACTCCCGGTCATAGTCTTCTGGTTAAAGCAAAACAAAACAAAACAAAGAAGAACAAAAAAAAAAAATCCTCAGTTAAACCCAACTCTCCTCCATCTCTGTGCATGAGCCTACACTGCTATGCTGCTGGCTGAGATCTCACGATAGGGCCCACTTAGAACCATGACTCGAAATTCCAAAAGTCTGTTATCGCTGCCTGACAGTTCCCACTCATTCCCTCAATAATCTGCTTTCTCACTCTTTAGGTTACCATATAATACTTACTCCTGCCACCTCAAACTTTCCATTTCTACCACCTTGCCTGAGGCATTGGTTGTGTCTCATCTTTACTGAGAAAAAGGAAATCCCTACATCAGAGGCCCCCAAACTTTTTGGCACCAGGGACCAGTTTCGTGGAAGACAATTTTTCCACAGATGTGAGGGTGGGAGGGCATGGCTATGGGATGAAACCATTCCATTTCAGATCATCAGGCATTAGATTCTCATAAGGGGTACACAACCTCGATCTCTCATATATGTAGTTCACAAGAAGGGTCGTGCTCCTATGAGAATCAAATGACACTGCTGATCTGACAGGAGGCGGAGCTCAGTTGAGAACACTCGACTGCCTGCTTGCCACTCACCTCCTGTTGTGTGGCTCACTTCCTAACATGCCACATACTGACACCTATCCAAGGCCCAGGGATTGGGAATCCCTGCCCTACATTCCAACCTACACATTTACACATTTATCTGACCTCGTATGTATAGTCCCCGCTTTTACAGTAGAAGAATAATCTCTATATAAAAAAAGCTTACACTTATGTGCCCTCCCAGGGACATTTCTTTGACAGCTGTTCTGGCTTCTGTGTATCATCAATCTCTTATTTTCTGAGTCATTCCCACAGGCCTATGTTAGCATCATCCTTTCATGACCCTCTATTCAACTGTTCCACCATGGCCCATTTCTCTAATCCTCTCAGAGCGAAATTTCTCCAGACTTCACTCCCCATGCTGTCAGCGCCTGAGTCACCTCTCATTCTCTTGATCTTCAATGTGTTCCTTAATGGTTTCTGTCACCACCATCCTACTGAAACTGCTCTGGTCACAGTTGCAATGGCTTCCATGTTGCTACATCCCACCTCTGGAATGTTCAGAAGCACTGAACACAGTTGGCTACTCCCTCCTTCATTAAACACTCCCCACCCTTGGCATCAATCATACCATACTTTCTTGGGGTTTTTTTATCCCTCACTGGTCCCTGATTCCCAGTCTTCCTGGCTGGAGTCGTATTTGCTACTTGGCCTCTGATGTGGGAGAGCCTTAGGTTTTGGTTTTCAGACCTCTTCTGTATTTATATTCCATTCCTAATGAATCACGTCTGTTCTCATGGCTTTGAATACCATCTTGATGTTGTTGATTCTCAATTATTTATCTCCAGCCATGCCCCCTTCCTTGAGCTCCAGATATTCATACTCAACTTCTTATGTAATATCTCCACACCACTTGGAGATCTAATAAGGATACCAAACTTTTAATACAGGCAAAGCGAATCTCTTCTTGCCCTCTCCCACCACTATGTACAACACACCTTTTGCTCCCCTGATTCCTCTATTTTAATAGAGGCTACCATCTCCACCCACATGGTTAAACCAAATATTTAAGGATCATCTGACTTTCCTCTCTTTTCTCCAACCCAATGCTACCAAGCTTCCTTGACGCTACTTTCAAAATTATGTCAAATCCACCTACAGTCATGCACCACATAATGACATGTTGGTCAATGATGCACTGCATATGTGATGCTGGTTACAAAAGATTATGCTATCATAATTTTACTGTATCTCTTATGTTTAGATACACAAATACTTACCATTGTGGTACAATTGGCTGCAGTATTTAGTACAGTAACATGTTTTACGGGTTGGTAGCCTAAAAGCAATAGGCTTTATCATGTAGCCTAGGTGTGTAGTAGGCTCTACCATCTATATATGCTTGTGTAAGTACAGTCTATGATCTTTGCATCATGACAAAATTGCACAATGACAAATTTTCCTACAATACATTTCTCAGAATGTACCTTGGTCATTAATTGACATATGACTGCATCACTCTACATCCTTCACTGACACCTTTTTAGTCTAAGCCACAATCTTTTCTCACCTAGTCTCTTGCTATAACTTTCTAAGTAGTCTTGCTCCCCTCTCATGGCATTCTAAATCTCACAGACCATCTAGAGAGCTTCTCTTAATGTATACATTGAATCTTTTAGAATAAAACTTAGGCAGGTATGGAGGCTTACACCTGTAATCCCAGCATGATTTTGCTGTTTGTGTTTTTTTAGAGGCAGAGTCTCACTCTGTCACCCAGGCTGGAGTGCAGTGGCGTGATCTTGGCTCACTGTGATCTCTGCCTCCTGGGTTCAAGAAATTCTCCTGCCTCAGCCTCCCAAGTAGCTGGGACTACAGGTCCCTGCCACCACACCCGGCTAACTTTTGTATTTTTAGTAGAGATGGGGTTTTACCACATTAGCCATGCTGGTCTCGAACTCCTGACCTTGTGATCTACCCACCTCAGCCTCCCAAAGTGCTGGGATTACAGGCGTGAGCCACTGCACCCAGGCTATCCCAGCACTTTAAGGAGCTGAGAAAAGCAGATCACTTGAGTCAAAAAGTTTGAGACCAGCATGGGCAACATGGCAAAACCCCGTCTCTTCAAAAGAATAAAAAAATGAATTGGGTATGATGGCATGCTCCTGTAGTCCCAGCTACTTGGGAGGCTGAAGTGGAGGGTCACTTTAGCCCAGGAGGTCAAGGCTGCAGTGAGCCATGATCAAACCACTGCACTTCAACCTGGGCAACTGAGTGAGATCCTGTCTCAAAAACAAGCAAACACACAAAAAAAACACAATTTAAATTACTTTTTGATATGGTTTGGCTGTGTCCCCACACAATTCTCATCTTAAATTGAAATCTCATAATCTACACCTATCTAGGGAGGGACTCGGTGTTCAGTGATTGGATCATGAAGGTGGTTTCCCCCCTGCTGTTCTCATGATAGTGAGTGAGTCTTCACAAGATCTGGTGGTTTTATAAGCATCTGGCATTTTCCTTGCTTTCCCTTCTCTCTCTCCTGCCGCCTTGTGAAGAAGGTCTCTGCTTCTTCTTCCATGATTGTAATTTTCCTGAGCCCTCCCCAGCCATGTGGAACTGAGAGTCAATTAAACCTCTTTTCTTTATAAATTACCAGTCTCGGGTATGTCTTTACAGCAGTGTGAAAATGGGCCGACACACTTTCCTTGGCCCACATGGTCCTGCAAGCTCTTGTCCTCCCTCCTTTGGCAGCCTCTTTTCTACCATCCTCTCCACTCCCCACTTTGCTCTGGAATCCAGCCCCTTTCCTAACCCCAGGCCCGAGTATTTGTTGTTCTCTCCACCCAGAATGAGTTTCTCTTGCCCTTCATGATGTGGCTGACTCCTTCTTATCTTTTAGTTCCCATCCCAATTCACCTCCACAGAGAGAGGCTTCCTGGGCCATGCTATCGGACATGACTATCCCCACTGATTCTCTATCTCAACTTGTTTGATGTTTGCTAAGCATTTCTAGTGGTCTAGAGTTATTTCATTACTAGATTACAACCTCTGTACCCCAAGTTCATGCCTTATCCCAGTAACCAGCACAATAGGAACTCAATAAATTATGTTTACAAATAAATACAACTCTGTGAAGACAGGATTTTTGTTTTGTTTTGTTTTTTGTTTTTGTTTTTGTTTTTGTTTGGAACCTTGAATTCCAGAACACTATAAATAAAAGGACCCTAGAGTAATTTAATACTAGAAACTGAGGATCAAAAAATTAAGGGACCCCTCTGAGTTCATAGACTGGTTGAAGACGGTCCAGTCTGGAATCCAGGTGTCTTGACTTTTGTCCTGTGATGATTTCCTCAGGCTCTTCAGTTGTAAGCTAAGGACACTGACTCTGGCTAATTTAATCAACAAAGGGATTCTTAGAAGGGTTTTAAGTTGTTCCCAGAATTAAGGAAAAATCTGCCACCCCAGACTTTAGAAAGGACAGGCTCCAGATATTTAGGTAAGGAGTGTTAAGGTAAGGGCACCAAAGTCAAGGTGAATTCACTCTGGTTCTTCATTGTCTCACTCCACTCTACAATCACATTCCCAGGAGAAAATATAATATGAGAGTCTCAGTTTGGGTCTTACTCTCACTCTTCAGCTAGTCAAGTATTGGTCGTGCCAATATTGTTGTGTGATGATGACTGAGTGATTTCCCGAATGGAAATGAATATGCTGTTACCATAAGAAGAGAAGCTGGATGTTGGGCAGACAAAAACAACAGATGTCCACACTACGTCATAACACATAGGCGGCAGGAGCTGTGCTTGATGCCAAAACATTGTCCTCCCAACAAGCCCAGTCCTCAGGTTAGTATTCTAAGTTTAGTGAAGTTATTTGGTGATGACTTCCTTTCCAGTGGGTTATGCAAATGCTCCCGTGTGAGAATTCTCCCACGAAGGCCCAGGAGGCAGAGGGGAGGATGTTCTGTGGTGTGAATGCCGTCAGCCGGTGCTGGAGCTCCAGCTTACTGCACATTATGCTGCGCTGGCTCCTGTTTGCCCAGGGGTCAGGTTGCTATGAATGTGGAATTTTGTTTCTTCTCTCTTTCTCCAAATGAAATAGTCTGAAAAATATATTCTCAGCTGTTGAAAGTACGCACATTATTCATGTTTTCTGCTTGTTACTGATGCTCCACAGCAAAGCCAAAGAGATTGCAATAAATATTTAACTCACCAAATATGTATTAAGCTCTAACCAGAGCTTAAGATTACCTTGAAAGGAAATAGAAATGGAACAATTGCCTCCATTATGTTTTCCTTCATCCTGACTCCGCTACTATTCCATTTCTATCATTTCCTGCCCTCTGTCACTAACAACTACCAACCCAATGCCTGGTTCACTCCATATCCAGATCTGCTTCTTAAGGGTTTTTGTATGGAGGAAAGGGAAAGAGAGGAAGACTCCCCAAATGCTGAGGATTTTTCAAGTGGAAACAAAACGTTCAAAAGAACTGAAGTGCCTCTCCTTCTTTCACTGAACAAATCATTAGCCACACCAGGATCTGAAATGGAATCTCAGAGACTGAAGCTCTCAGACAGTGCACCTTCCTCCACGATGAAGACCTTAGCCATCTTCCTACTTGACTTTTGAGAAGTTTGATTCACTCTAGGCTATAAGGTGAGATTAAGGCCACTGTAAACCCAGTGTTGAGGGGACAGTAATGAAATCCAGTAGAAAGATTAATTAAAAATCAAAAGTTGTGGAACCATACTCAGAGACCAAAAGAAGGCAAAAACATGTATGGCTATGTAATATCCTGGGATGCAATATGAAAAAATCAGAGGCAAAGTTGTTTAATTTGAAACGATTCTGCATAACACAGGGCATAATTTCATTTATGTAGTGAGTATCTGGCACCTGGCAAAATACAACCCCATCAAAGTCTGACTAATATGTAAAGATATTTCCATTCTGCTCCCTATAGGGGAAGAAGACACATGCTATATAAATGTAATCTGTCCTGGTGTCCCCCAGCATATCCTGAAGGGCTAGAGAAGAGTGGTATGTATTTGCATAACTAAGGCTATGTGAAAAGGAAAAATGGCATATGAGACTGGAAAGCTGTAGCCAGATTCCCAAGCGCCTTGAGAATCCATTAAAAACTTTTGAACAACAGAACGACATGACTCAAAATATGTTTTAGGAAAAATCTATCTGGAATGAGATGGATTGGAAGAGAGGAGAGAGTAGAGACAGACAAAGTAGATTACTGTTTGCTGAAATTATAACTGTGAGGAATCATGAGCATTTGAACTGGAAAAGTGGCCCCAGTGGAAAGATAAGCAAAAAAGAAAGTCGAGAGAAATTATAGTGGCTCAAACCACTGCACCAATCAGCTGACTGGCTGTGGGGAGTAAGGAAGCAAACAAAATTAAGAATTACTCTGAGAGAAGAACTTAAGACAGAACTACCATTTGACCCAGCAACCCCACTACTGGATATATACCCACAGGAAAAGGATTTATCAAAAAGACACATGCACTCATATGTTCACTGCAGCACTATTAAAAACAGTGAAGACATGGAATCAACCTAGGTACCCTTCATTAGTGGATTGGATCATGAAAATGTGGTACATATATACCACAGAATACTACACAGCCATAAAAAAGAACAAAATTATGTTCTCTGCAGCAACATGAATGGAGCTGGAAGCCATTATCTCAAGTGAATTTATGCAAGAGCAAAAAGCCAAATACTGCATCTTTTCAGTTGAATACACGTAGACATAAAGATGGGAACAGGAGACACTGGAAACTAGTAGATGAGGTAGGGAGGGTTGGGGCATGAACTGAAAAACCACCTATTGGGTACTATGGGGAATGGGATAATTTGTACTCCAAACCTCAGCATCATTCAATATACCCATATAACAAACCTGCACATGTACTCCTAAACCTATAATAAAAGTCAAAATTATTTTTAAAAAGAATTACTTCAAGATATCCTGTCTTTATTTAAAATTTTGTTACTTTGTTCATCATGAATTTTTTTTTGCATTAATTTTGACTTTTAAAAATAAATGTTGTACATTATCCTCAGCAAACTAACGCAGGAACAGAAAACCAAATACCACGTGTTCTGACATATAAATGGAAGATAAATGATGAGAACACATGGATACACAGAGAAGAACAACATACACTGAGACCTACCAGAGGGTAAAGGAAAGGAGGAGGGAGAGGATCAGGAAATATCATAGCTACTAGGCTTAATAACCGGCTGATGAAATAATCTGTATAACGAACCCCCATCGCACATGTTTACGTATGTAACAAAACTGCACATCCTACACATGTATCCCTGAACTTAAAAGTTATAAAAATAAATAATAAAAAACATATATTGCATTAAATGCTTATCTTGATTACTGAGTGTATTCATATCCTGTGACTGCTTTAACAAATAATTACAAATTTAGTGGCTTAAAACAGCAGCAATATATTCTGTGTCACAATTCTGGATGCCAGAAGTCTGAAATCAAGGTGTTGGCAGGGCCATGCTCCCTTCGGAGGCTCTAGGGGAAGGTGCTTTCCTTGCCTCTCGCAGCTTCTGATGGCTGTCAGCATTCCTCCACCACTTCAATCTCTGTCACTGTGGTCACATTACTTTCTCCTCTTCTGTCTGTGTAAAATTTCTCTCTGACTCACTTTTTTTTTTTTTTTAATGAATTGGGGTAGCCTCCATTCTACAAAGTAGAATGAAAGCTTTCCTGACTCACTCTTATCATGACACTTGTGATTGCGCTCCTCCAGGATAATCTCCCCATCTCAAGACCCTCAATTTAATCATATCTGCAAATGCCTTGTCATAGAAGGTAACATTCACAGGTTCCAGGAATTAAGATGTGGCTGTCTGGAGGGGGGGTGTGCTGATTTTTAGCTGACCACACTGAGTTCACTCTAAATTTTCCATCTTAGGCAAGTGCCTCAGCTCATTCTTCACCACAGTCCTAGCCTTGGATCATATGAGCCTAGGAAGTTGGGAGAGTGATGTTTTTATTTACAGAATCAGGAAATTCGAGAAAAGGAATTGATTTGAAACAGAAAATATTGCTTAAATATTTAATATACACCTAGATATTAAAGCGTGCAACTGAAATGTAAGATCTGATTTTCATATTCTTTGAACATGGCCTCATTTTCCTGGTGCCAAATATAAGCCCACCTTGAGATCAGGTTGTGATGCTTTTGTCTCTTTATCTAGAGTTGAGAATATCATAGTGTCCAGCATTCATCTTCCCTTCATTTGGAAACAGTGCCAGAACTTGCTTTGGGGGACCATGTTTCATCATCCCTCAGACTGCATGATTAAATGGCCTCTCTTTCCAACTCTAGGATTGGAGCTTATGATCCAGGTCTGGCCAGTCAATGGAACTGTTGCTCCCTGGGTTGTAGTTATTGACTCACAAATATGCATTTGCCGTAAATTGATCCATTAAGAATGAATTCTGGGACTTAGGTAAGAACCATCAGGAAGAAGCATTGAGTTTTCCTCTCAACTTGCATTTGGGAATATGTATCCTCGGAGTCTGAAGTTAAAAGGAGGAAAGGTATACCTAGGCTTCAAGTATCTCAATGACAACACTCAAGCCCCTAAATCAAGTCACACTTAAAGTTAGCCTACTCCTAAGCTTTTCAATTACTTGAACCAATAAATCTCTCTTGTTGCTTAAGCAAGATTTAATTAATTTTTTTTCCTGTCACTTAAAGCCATGGTCAACATGGCGAACCCCGTCTCTACTAAAAATACAAAAATTAGCAGGGTGTGGCGGCGGGCACCTGTAATCCCAGCTACTCAGGGAAGTAAGGCAGGAGAATCGCTTGAACCTGGAAGGCAGAGGTTGCAGTGAGCTGAGATCGCACCACTGCACTCCAGCCTGGGTGACAGAGCAAGACTCCATCTCAAAAAATGAACAAACAAAAACAAAAAAGAAAAAATAAAACTATTATTTGAATCATTTTGCTGCCCAGCAGAGATGATGTGGTTCACAGGGCAGGTCAACATTCTGAGCTGAGGTTGTATGCCAGGGACATTTGGTTTTTATGTCATGAAAGTGTAAACTATTTCATCTTTTAGCCAGAATGCCATCACTACCATGGAATTTGTACAGTGCCACAAAGTTCTGTGGGAGATAGGAGAGGACGGGAATCCAATGTTACCCTTCAAGAAGATAGGACAACCCAACCAATCTCCAGGAAATACATTGATTGCTGGTGGGGTGGGGGTGAAAAAGAATTGAAGGAAGGAATAGGAAGGCCACTAGGTGACGCTGGGCAAAGCTACTGGAGGCAGCTAACCTGCCTAAGGGAAAGGACCATGGGGGCATTTAGGGCAACGACTGGGGCTAGAGAGAGCTGGTCAGGAATGCAGGGAAGTGGCAGGGGAAAGAATACTTACCAGATTGCATTCCCTAGAGTTTCTCCTTCCTTGAGTTAACCTGGACTTTCTTCACAAAAATGGGAATTAGTATATGGTGGAAGTGATTATATCTGCCTAAGGCTGTGCTATGCTAAAATAATGTAGACTGAAGATTTCATAATATTCCCACTTCAATCATCACCTCACAACTTTACATTTCAATGCCTGACCTCAGGACAGCCCCTTCCAGTATCACATTAAGAATGCTTAAAAGAAACAGGGAAGCCCACCAGTAAGTTAGCGTCTCCAAAAGAATAGTAGCTGTCAGCCCAGGAGGCCCTACAGTTTCAGCAGCAATTTAACACCTTGCCTACAATTTTCAAGCACTTGAAAAATTCTCGTTTTACTCTTTACCAAGGTTTCACTAATTCTTTCCCCTTAACAGATTTTAAAAAAAGGTTTATAGGCTGGAAGATTCCTTTTGCATTATGTTAATAAAATAACACTTGACAACATGTTTAATACTAATTATATCAATGGGTTGAAGTAATAAGCAAAATAAAACCCAGTGAAACTTGTTTTTAAAAACATAAATAAGTAAATGAAGAGCCTACAAAGTTACAAATGGTTTCCTTGATCTTAAATTTTCAAGCGTTATTCAAAGCTCTTTGGGGACTGTAAGCATGGAAGCCTATAGAGTTACTGTTACTTGTATTTGGCAAGATTCTCCATGTCAGTTGTACAGTATAAGGCTGAACAAAAAAGAGAAGTGAAGTTGGGAGTTGGGGAATCGACAGAAACAGAAGCAAATTATCCTGGTTTCACTTATAGGCTTTACTTATATGACTCAGAGAGGTATGAGGGACAGCCATCGCAGTGAATAAATATAAGAGGTGACTTTTTGGAAGAAATTCTGATTCTTTTTTATTTAAGGGAGTTAGCTCAATTTAGCTTGAAAGAGTATTTATGTACATTTAAAAATCAGATATGTGATCAAATTTTAGGAAAAATTTAAAGATTCTAAATATGGCATTACTAGATTTCTAGATATAAGCATACAGTATGTGTGTTCATACCTGCAAACACATTCTGAACATTCTGATGAAGAAAAATGTGGTTTATACTTTTAACTTCAGTTCTAAAATTCACTTAGGAAAATTCTTAGAAGCTCTCCGAGATGAAAACATTGATAAATAAGGCCTAATTTTCATGAATGCCTATACTCAATGGCTATTCAACCTGAATTATACAACACATTTTGAGCTTTGTAACTCTTAGAGTGCATATAATTTTTAATTGACTTTTCCTTGGCAATATCAGTATGTTTGTATTATATTCATGGGACTCCCTCTGGTGTATAACTTAACACATGAAAATTCTTGTTTTACTCTTTACCAAGGTTTTCTTGCAGCCTGATGGATAAGGTGTCTAATTATGAAGTACTGTGGAAGGCTTTGGATCAAATCATATGTTTTTATTGAAAATGAGGTCATGTTGGGTTGTGTGATATAACTAAATAATCGGGTAACCATTTATCCAAGCCAAACACAGAGTAATTAGGTTTGGTAAGATGGCTTCCTCCCAGAGATTCGTAACTCAGGCCTGGTGGTTTGGGAACAATATGAATAGAAAGGGTCTATGTTTTTCTTGGACATTTCAGTGATGGTGTTTTCTAACTAAACTGTTTTTTAGATAGAACTTAATTTTACTTTCATTTTTACTTTATGTGGAATTTCCTAAAAGAATTTCCTTAGCTAAATAATTATCTAAAATTTTGTGATCCCAAAATTTATTACTGAAGTAATCGAAGTCACAAATAAACAACAATTTGAAATTTCTGGATAATAATTTAAACAGTGATATCTATACTCATCTAGTATAATATTTTAATAGTAGATTTCTAGATATACCATGGAAGTATACATTTAAAATATATTGTTATATTTCCCCAGAAACATCACTGAAATGCTCTAGTTCCAATCCTCTGCCAGTTCCAAATGCTTGTGACACTTGTGTACCTAGGTCTAGTGCTTGCATTTTATGTTCAGGAAAAACGACACAGATGCTATATTTAAGTTCATTTGTTTGAATTTGTCAAAACAACAAACTTAGATCAGTCAAAAGCTTTATGTCCAAATAATGTGTAATTTTTAACTTTTTAAGGTGTGTACTTTGGCACAAATTCTTAAAATATAAGATTATTACACTAAAGAATTAGTATTCTCTTATTTCTCTTCCTGGTATTATAACTGTACCTTCTACGAACATACTGAAATTTGCTATGTATTTCATGTTGATGGGTGATCATGGAAAATAGTTTTATAATTTAGCTTAGGTCTAATAGATACTTTTTATATTCAACATTTATGCCTCAAAGGGGTATTATAGTGTATCATTGTGGAATTTCCATATTCATCTTAGGTTTACTACTGATATGACTTCAAAAATGTGATATTGTCAAAACTGTGCCAGCTGTGAAATTAAAATGTCTTATTGGGCATCCATGAACAGCTGTATTGAATAGCTTGACATCTGTGAAATCAAAAGTGTATTTCGAATTCAACTTTCAAACCACAGAATTCAAGTAAGCAAAAACTGACCATGTGTTAAAAACACTTGAAACTCTTCCTCTTGTAACTGTTTATCTACATTTTAAAAACTCTGTTTACATTGTAGTAACAGCTGTGTTTAAAAGGGACATGACAGAGCAGACTAATTTATAATGCAAAACTCTATTCTAAAAAAAAACTTCTGTTTGAAAAAACACTTCAAAAGAGGGCAAAAATGATTAAAATAGACACAACCATTTGTTTAAACTATGACTTTCTCAAGAAAAAACAGCCTAATGTAAACTGGCCTATGCATGTTCCATGCAGCTGTTCTGTGTAACGCCTCTACAAAATCCTTTCCTTTGGGGGATGGGCAGAAAGAAAATGAGAAAATGACCATAGCAAAAGGTCATTGCCATTTGAGAAACTGCACAAATCTAAGGATGAAATATTAAATGTTTTTGAAGTGTGCCAAGTTCTTAAATTAAGATCTGAGGAAACAGAGCCAGTGGCCAGTGATCTTACAATGGAAAAGTGGAAGGTCTTTTCTGACCATTCATTGGGTTTCTTTAGAAAAACTGCAAAACTATTTAATAAGAAAAAACATAAAAATAAGTAAGTCAGTTTGTCTATGCTGTACCATATATTAGCTAAACTTTTTTGTTACTCCTTTTTTTTTTTTTTAAGTTATCATTGTTTGGGCATTTGTAGACACGACACTAATGCCTCTTTTACTTCATTCCAGTCTGTTTCTGTTGGTGTTTGATGCTGTTGACATCTCTTTCTTCTATAAAATCCTTTCTTCCTTTGGTTCCCATGATACCATTTTGTCATCCTACCTCTGGACCACCTCTAAGGCTCTAGATACAGCACATTTTCCTGTATTTTCTCTAAATACTCCCTTAAGTCCTGTCTTTAACTATCTTCTCTACTCAGATGTTGCAAAATGATCTCATGAGTCTCAAAGAGGAAAGAAAGCAGAGTTATTGATGTCTCAGCCTGGCCTTTGAGGCAGCCAGCTATTGCTCAGATTCTCAGGAATTAGCTGAGAGAGCCACACTGAAGAAACCTGTGTGGACCAATGACCAAGGACCAGAGAGGAACAAGGATGCTACATCAGATGCCAGCATGTACTGGCAGCACCAGAACCCTTCCTTCCCACTCACATACACCAAGCTTGAAAATACAGGCACAACCCTAAAGAGAGTTGAATGGAATCCCAAACAGATTGAGATGGAGTTTTCACTGCCCAACAGAATAAGGGCCAAAAATAGAAATTAAAGTCAGTTCAAGAAACATGACGATAGGTCCATTTCACACGTCACTCTGTGAAATAATTTTTCCAGCCATTCCTAGCACAATGCCCACAATATACTTGGACTTCAAAAAATGTGGTTTTCTTATTTCTATGGGGGGGTCACAGGACTTTAATGCAGCATTATCTGATGAGTTAAATTGAATTTCATTCATTCATTCATTCATTCACTCATGTAACAAAGATATTTTGAACACCTTTTCGGTGCCAGGCAATATTCCAGGCACTGAAAATACAATAACAAGCAAATGAAGTTCCAGTCCTTTAGAGACAGAGGCACCTGAAAAAATAAAAGGAAGGAAGGAAAGAAGGAAGGAGAAAAAGAGGAAGGAAAGGAAGAAAGAAATGGAGTGATAAAAGAAACAGAAAGAATGAGAAAAAGAAAGAAAAAATCAGGAATGGCAAAATGTAAGAAAAAACAAAGCACAATATTAGAAAGTGATGAGGAGAAGGGCTGGGAATGAGTCTGTTCTTTTTGCCAGGGTGGTCAGGAAGTCCTCTCCGAGTAGATGAAATTAATGAGGAGCTTTGCATGATATTAGGGAACGTGCCTTAGAGCTCTGTGAAAAGAACACTCCAGACTGGGGAGCCAGCAGGGCACAAACCCTTGAGAAGTCTTCCAAATCAGTTATTCTCTAAATGCATAGCTCAAGTTAGGGTATATGGGAAGAAGTCTGTACTCTTAACGTAAATCCTAACCTTTCCTTCGGTTTCATTTATATAACAGCCAAAATGTACTTTGGAAGAGTAAAACATATTTTGGAATCATTCAAAGATAAAAGTAATGATTTCCTGTTGTTGAGGTGTCCTAAATGCCTGTGTTAAAATAGAAAAGAAACATCTACATAATGTTGATATGTGTCTGGGTCTATATTTGCATCTTCCATATTTACATCTGAATATGCTATATACTCTAGATATATCTGCACCTACATCCATCTGTCTTATCTATCTGTCACTATACAGCTGGATATGCAATAGAATCATTTTGCTGCTGAAGCCTCAAATCTGATTAACTTATTCCTGAAAGATGAGAAATGCCCTCCTGGGAAACTCCTGATAAGTAGAATAAATAACTTTGTACATACAACATGCAAATCTATATCTGTATTTCACTATGCTTATAATTGTAGTATGTACACATGAGGCTTAAGCTTAAGCACTTCCAGGTTATACCTTTAGAAAACAACTGAATGAAGCATCCTCAGCAAGAAGATGATTCTACACATAAAGCACAATTGGAGGTGAACTATTTTTGTTACTATCATGAAAAGAGATGTCAAAAGAGCTCCTCTGAAAGATAAGTTATGAATTTAAAAACAATCTTACTTTATTATTTGGAAAAATGTAAAAATGTTTCCACTGCTCTGCAAAGTTTTCTTAAGATATCCCCCTTGGGACATGAACAGAAATTTCTCAAAAGAAGACATCCATGCAGCCAACAAACACATGAAAAAAAGCTCAACGTCATTAATCATTAGAGAAATGCAAATCAAAACCACAATGAGATGCTATCTCACACCAGTCAGAATGGCAGTTATTAAAAAGTTAAGAAACAACAAATGCTGACAAGGTTGTGGAGAAAAAGGAATACTTTTACACTTTTGGTGGGAATGTAAATCAGTTCAGCCATTGTGGAAGACACTGTGGTGATTCCTTAAAGACCTAGAACCAGAAATATCATTTAACCCAGCTATTCCATTACTGGGTATATGCCCAAAGAAATTTAAAACATTCTATTAAAAAAATACATGCACACATATGTTCATTGCAGCACTATTCACAATAGCAAAGATATAGAATCAATCCAAATGCTCATCAATGATAGACTGGATAAAGAAAATGTGGTACATATATGCTATGGAATACTATGCAGCCATGAAAAGGAATAAGATCTTGTCCTTGGCAGGAACATAGATGGAGCTGGAAGTCGTTATCTTCAGCAAACTAATGCAGGAACAGAAAACCAAACACCACACGTTCTTACTTGTAAGTGGAAACTGAATGATGAGAACACATGGATACATAGAGGGGAACAACATACACTAGGGCCCATTGGGGTTGGAGGGAGGGAGAGCATCAGGAAGAATGGCTAATGGATGCTGGACTTAATACCTAGGTGATGGGTTGATCTGTGCAGCAAACCACCATGGCATACGTTTACATATGTAACAAACCTGCACACTCTGCACATGTACACTGGAACTTAAAATAAAAGTTGATAAAAAAAAATCCCCCTTGGAAAGGGCTACCCCACCCCTTAAGCAGAAATTAAATATGGGTTACCCAATGTCAATGTCAGTGTAGCTGACATGTTTTGGTGGAATCAAAGGGCAAGAAAAGAGAGCCAAATCACAGAGATAGCTTGCCTGCCATGCTAGCACCAGTGTAATAACACAGACGCACAAAGATAAGGTCATGTCTACAAATTTGTACTCTTTCAGGAATAAAATAAATATATTTTCTGCCTAAATTTTGCTTCCATGAACTAATAGAAATTTGGAAGTTAGAGGTAACAAATCATTTCTGCTTTATTTAATGATAGCAGGAGGCCAGGTGTGATGGCTCACACCTGTAATCTCAGCACTTTGGGAGGCTGAGGTGGGAGGATCTCTCTAGCCCAGGAGTTCAAGATCAGCCTGGGCAACATACCAAGGATCTCCGTCTCTACAGAAAATTTTAAAATTAGCTGGGTGCGGTGGTACATACCTGTGGTCCCAGCTACTCAGGAGGCTGACATGGAAGGATGGCTTGAGCGGTGAGTTCAGGGCTGCAGTGAGCTGTAATCACGCCACTGCATTCCAGCCTGGGCAACAGAGTGAGAAACAATCTCAAAATAATAATAATAATAATAGCAGGAAAAAATAATTATTAAAGATAAACATACAACAGGATGGGTTGTCAGTCCATGAATTAATCTTTTCTATGACATATAGCAGTACCCCAGTAAATGTTAAATTGCATGGGAAAAATGTTTTAATAATTTTACATTTTCTAATATTTTTCAATTCTATACTTTCCCAGATATAGTAGAATTTGTTCTTTAGAACAGCATTTGTATTTGGTGTAAAAGCAGAATTGTCATTTTTTTAAAGGGTAGAGGGTCACATAATTTTTGGAAAAAATTGAACTAGTTTCCTTACTACAAGGTTCTCAGAACCTTTAATATTCCAATGTACACAGTAATTCTAAGAGAGGAGTATTGGAGGAGGCATTTTCCAAACAAATTTGCCCACTGAGCTTTCTTTTCCCATGGCAACCTGCTAGTCCACTATCTGTGTAGCATACTATGGGAAAGGCTTCTTTAGCATAATGTCTTATTTTTCACAAATATACATGGAATCATGTATAGCTTTTCTGTTAATGGCTTTAAAACTACTTAAAGTACAGTTCTAAAAAATACAAGAAAATTAACCTAAATTTATTCATTCATTTATTCTACAACTACCTGTTAAGTACTTACTATATGCCAGGCACTTTTATAAATATCAACATTGTAGCAGTGAACAAAACAGGCAAAGTTCTTATTCTCTAGGGAAGTTACTTTCTAGTAGGAAATAAATAATAAATACACATATGCACTATGTATACATATATGTGACTGTGTTACAGTGCTAATATTGTGAGACTTTTTCCCATGTTTGAATTTTTTCTAATGTGGTGATATTATATCTATACATTCAATGCAATTATACATCCAACAGAATTTTTTCTGAAACCTAACAAACTGATCCTAAATTTTACCTAGAAGAACAAACAGCCAGAAGCACAGTGATTTTCAAGAGTAAGGAACTTCTCGGAAAATAAGAAGAAGTTACATCGTTCTTAGTACAGGGATAGATAACTAAATTAATGCGACAAAGCAAGGAGTGCAGAAACAAACACACGCCCACAGGGAGACTTGGTGAAATGGCACTGAAGATCAATGCAAAGTGATTAATTCTTTAATAAGTAGTACTGAGACAACTGGTATTTCAAATGAAAAAATAAATTATATCCCTGCGGCACATTATACTTATGAAAGAAATGAGGTGTAATGAAAAAGTAAACATGAGGCCGGGCGCACCGGCTCATGCCTGTAATCCCAGCACTTTGGGAGGCCAAGGCGGGCAGATCACTTGAGGTCAGGAGTTTGAGACCAGCCTGGCCAGTATGGTGAAACCCCAACTCCGCTAAAAGTACTAAAATAAGCCGGGCATGGTGGCCCGTGTCTGTAATCTCAGCTACTTGAGAGCCTGAGGCAAGAGAATCGCTTGAACCCGGGAGGCAGAGGTTGCAGTGAGCTGAGATTACACCATTGCAATCTGCACCCCAGCCTGTGTGACAGAGTGAGTCTGTCTCAAAAAAAAAAAAAGTAAATATGAAAAAGGAAACCCATCAAAACTTTTAAGTAAATGTATTTAACCAATGACATTATGACCTCATCCTTACAACCTCACTTTGGAAGAATATCTTAAGATATCTTGAGATATAAACTGAAATCATAAAACAAGATTAATGAGTGACTATATTAAAATTGAAATCTGTGATCAAAATAAATTATTGAAATAAAAAGATAGCACAGATTGGGAGAAGATATTAGCAATGCATATAATTGCCAAAATGCTCATATCCACAGTCTATGGAGAACTTCCCAAATCAATAAGAAAAACTCAAGCAAATCAATTAAAAATGACCAAAGACTATAAACAAATTATTCAGAGAAAATAAAATGGGAATGCTTGATAAAAACATGAAAAGATGCTCAACATTATTAGTAATGAGAAAAATGCTAATTTAAACTACAAGAAGGTACTATTTCATACCTATCATTCTGGAAACATTTTTGAAGGATGATAACACAAAATGTTAGTGAGGAAACTATGTAAACTTTTATCCTGGTAGAAGATACTCATGCCTAATGGCCCAACAATTTCATCCCAAGACACAGACTCTAGAGAAATTCTAGCACGTATGCATGGGAGAAATATATAAGCTTATCTAGAGCAGTAGTGTTTATCACTGTGGAAGACTGGAAGTGACCTAAATGTCCACTAACGGACATTTATTTAGTAGAGAGGATATATAAATTTGGAATTAGGCACACAAAGGAATAGTCCACAGTAGTAGAATGAATAATGAAAGCTAATGTATCAACACACATAAATCTCAAAAATGTAGGATTCATAGAAAACAGCAAGTTTCAGAGAAACACAAAAAATACATTAACTCAGCCAGATACAGTAGCTCAACCCATAATCCCAGCACTTTGGGAGGCCGAAGTGGGAGAATTGCTTGAGCCCAGCCTAGCCAACATGGAGAAACCTCGTCTCTACAAAAAATACAAAAATTAGCCACGTGTGTACAAAAATTAGCCAGGTGTAGTGATGTGTATCTGTAGTCCCAGCCACTCTGAAGGCTGAGGTGAGAGGATCAATTAAGCCCAGGAGGTGGAGGCTGCAGTGAGCCATGATTGCAGTGAACCACTACACTGCAGACTGGGAGACAGAATGAGACCCTGTCTCAAAAAAAAAAAAAAAAAAAAGTTAACTAACATAGAGATTAAGATTACAAAATGATACTAGATTACAAAATGAAACATACATACATACTTAAAGAGTAAATATGGGGCCGGGCGCGGTGGCTCATGCCTGTAATCCCAGCACTTTGGGAGGCCGAGGCAGGTGGATCGCAAGGTCAAGAGATCGAGACCATCCTGGTCAACATGGTGAAACCCCGTCTCTACTAAAAATATAAAAATTTGCTGGGCATGGTGGTGCGCACCTGTAGTCCCAGCTACTCAGGAGGCTGAGGCAGGAGAATTGCTTGAACCCAGGAGGTGGAGGTTGCCGTGAGCCAAGATCATGCCATTGCACTCCAGCCTAGGTAACAAGAGCGAAACTCCATCTCAAAAAAAAAAAAAAAAAAAGAGTAAATATGGAAATAGCCTAATATGGAGAAAGGGCATTATGATGACAAAGGGTGCATTGGGACTTCAACTCTACCTGGAATTTTTTGTTTAAGTTAGGTGATGGGTTCCAAGGTGTTGGTTTTATTATTTTTATACTTTTATGTATGACTGAAATATTTCACTAAAAATGTTGTTATGTAAGTGAATGAATAAAAAACATTAATATCCCTCAAAATATGGTGTTAGGCAAAGCTATATTCTTCTTCGGTATATCTAAGAGTCTCCTGGAGTGCTAATATTTCTTTTTGGAGTTCATCTATATAACAAACATTCAGAAACAATACCTAAAATTACAACACTAAAAAAAGACAGCTGAGTTAAATAGTTTTCTCTCCCACACATTAGCAAGTCAAAGGAGATTAAAATTTTATTTCATTCAGCATATTAAATCATACTAAGTATATAAATATTCCATATGTCTAAAACTACGTTTCAGTCATTGCAAATGAAAAATGGAATTCACTTCAGTCTCTTCCTACAATACTCATGTGCTGAAAGCTCTTAAATAAACCTTTAAAACATTTGAATTTTCAGACTGGATTCTATCCTATACAACACAACAATTATAAACATGCACCCCACTAATAAAACAGAATTAATCTATAAAGTAATTGCAGGTCCACTGAGCAGCCTATTAGGAAGAGGCTGACTGTATAGTGAAAATTGCCAAGGACGTAGAATGCTGGACTGCCGAGCTGGATGTTAGTCCCATATTCTCTGATGGTGTGATCCTAGGCAAATAATTTGACCTGCATGAGCCTGTTTCCTGGTCTGTAAAATGAGGGCAATGGAAGTATCATCCTCACTGAATTATCATGAGGATTAAATGAGGCTATATGGGAAAATACTTTGTGAACTGTAAAGTCATTTTGCCAAAAATAGTAACTCATTTCTGTACCAGCTGAATGCAAAAGATGCTTACCACATGAAGTTTGCCTTAAGGGAATATTTGCACTGGTGGAGGAGGCAAGATTAATACTGGAAACAATAGCAAGACAAAAAAAAACCCCACATCCAAATAAATGTACGTTGAATTATGCAGTTGAGACTATCAGGACTGTAGGAGGCAATCGGTGAGGTTCAGGGACTGGGATGATGAATGACTTACACTGGGCCTTGAGGCATGGTGTTTCGATCAGTGGAGGTTGTTTAGAGGGGGTTCTAGGTAAGGGAAAGAGAAATAGCCTATTTGCAAAATAGTAATGATGGTCTTAATTTATCCAACCTGGTTAGGATCTTTTTACTGACTTTTTAGTCATGGTTCCTATTAAGTGTGGAAGGCTTTTCTGGTACTATAGATTAACCTGACTGTAAACTTATGTGAAAAGCGGGGAGCGGGGCCTGAGAAACAGTGAGAAGTAACACTCACGAGTGACAGCATGTTTCACTAGTCAGCATCCAAGTGCACAGTTCTGGCCCTTAGCAGCTATTTTATTAGGTTCACAGCATTTTGTCTCAGATCTTAGTCACAGCTAGTTGATCACCATGAAGTATCACTGTGGGAAATCTCATCCTTGCTTTGTAAACACCCCCAGAATCTAAATTTACTGCTTCTTAATCTAATCCACACTTGAAGCAACAAAGGTGTTACGATATTCTTGAGCAAGCATGGCTTCCTAGACCTTGAGACAGGTATCTTGACTTAGATTTCATCTACTTGGTTTACTGTCTAGTCTTGAAACAATTTTCTTTCAATCTTTGTTTAAATCTATAAAAGATGTTAGATTGAATTAGTGACTTCTGTCTGATTTTGTAGACAAGTTGTGGTCCCCAATGGACTCTACTCAGGAGTGATATGTACCAAGAATTTTGAGACTTCCACAACACCAAAAATGTTATGCTGAGATTTTAGTTTGTAGTGAAATGGCCTGTCATCAAACCCTGGCATTAAGCAGTGATGTGATATTTGTTTCTACAGAAGCGGTCATTACTTTTTTGAGGATAAGGCAATATTGAAATTTAAGATAACTCATGTTCAAATACAGTCAATCCTATTGATAAGTTTAGAAACAAAAGGGCCTCACATTTATACCACTGCCTTCTTTTTGTTATGGGAGGGGAGGTGAGAGGAGCTAGTATGCATGAAGGAATTGTTTTTTGTGGAGACAAGCCTAGTATTTCAGGGAAATAAGAAAGTAATAACAGATGTAAAGTCAAGGTGAGAAACGGCACACACTTCTCCCTCCTTCCTGCTTCCAACTTCAAGTTACATTCCATCTGGAACATTTTAGACCATTCCCCGACATTTTAGTTACTGGAAATAAACCTGGAAATTTTGGTCTGCTTGACCTCTGGTTGGGACACTAAGAATTAGACCTTTCTTAGTAAGTTCCTGTGATTTACTTATGTACTAAAAATTAATCATAATTCAAGCACTTAATCGTGCATTATAGGTCAAAATATATCACCCACACCAACTTTATACTTAATAAATGATGCTGTCTACCCCACCTCACTTCTACCACCCACCTGGCTTACTGCCTTTCCTTCTGCTTTATTCAGTCCTTCAAAGCTGAGCCCAGCCTGACCCTACTTTCCAGATCAACCCTAGATTTTGTAAACAGCCTCAGGTCCTCTTTCATTGGAACTCATCCTTTCTTCCCACTCAAGGGGCCCCAACGGCAGACTCTGTCCCATGACATTACCCCTAAAATCTCGTTTGCAGTAAGGGATATCTGAGACTTGAGACTATGGCCCTTGGTTGGTCATAACATTCCCCAGCACAACTCATTCCATCCCTAGACCCTGTATCCCCATTCAGGCAATAACACTGGGATACTTCCTCCGATTCTGTTCTGCAGTTTCCAGTCTGTGGCCCTGCTTCCTTCCTCAGATCTCCTTGAGATCCAGAGCATTTTCTTAAACTCCAACGTGGTGCCAGAACCACTGTACTGTACTTTATTCTTGAGGGCCCCTCTCAATAGTCCTGTACTTGGGTCTCAAACTAGCTATGGAGGCTTGAATCAGTAGAGCAGTTTCCCTGCTCTCCTACATGGCTTCCCGAGACTCCTGATTACTCTGCTGCCCCAGCCTTGAGAATCCCATCTCTTCCTAACTCCCTTCTCTTTCTACCTACTTTGCACACCCTCTGGGCTAACAACCTCTGGGATTGTGATTGAGCCTGGTGTGTCCCTCAATCACCAGTTTCTACAAATGGCCATCCTTCCTAAAGTGTGAATGTAGTGCCAACCTTTGACTCCATCCCATTTTCCTCTACCCTACATCATGAACTGTGTGTCAGCATGCCTCTTTCAACCTTTACCCAACAGAAATGAATGGCAGCAGCAGATACGCACCAGGCACTGCCCTAGAAAGTGGAGACATGAAAGAGGTAAGTCCCAGACCTCAAGAGGCTATTGCCCTCATCTCTCTCCCGTGGTGCCCATGCTCAGACATACAACTTGGAAAACGCTCTCCCTGAGTTACAACCTTTGTGTTGCGGATACAGAATAACAACAGGAGCTGGGCATGGTGGTCACGCCTGTAATCTCAGCACTTTGGAAGGCTGAGGTGGGAGGATCAAGACCAGGAGACCAAGACCGGCCTAGGCAACACAGTGAGACCTTGTCTCTACAAAAAATTAGCTGGGCATGGTGTTACACACCTGTGCTTCCCAGCTACTCAGAAGGCAGAGGTGGGAGGATCCCTCAAGCCCAGGAATTTGAGGCAGCAATGAGCTATGATTGTGCCACAACACTCCAGCCTGGGTGACAAAGTGAAATCCTATCTCAATACACACACACACAACTATGTATATACACACATACACATATACATACACGTACATATGATAACAAGGTCTTAACAGACTAGATTTCTAGTCAAGAGTTACCTTAAGAAATATTTTAGTTTTTCTATAGTTTTTTGCTATTAAAACTGGAATGACCACCTGTAGAATTGCTTGTACAATGCAATTTAGAAACAATGGAGAAAGTTTGTGTTCAGAGGCTAGATGACAATGGTCTTTGTTGCTAGTGCAAGGTCATGGATCTGGATCATCATTTCTCAGAGGAGATAGTACCTCCCCCAGAGGCCTTTTTGAAAATTTGTGGGGGTATTTTTTGTTTCCACAATTATTGAGGATACTCTTAGCATTAGATGGAGCAAGAATACCAGATGTCCTATGGTGCAGGGGAGAAGCATTCAGTGAAGAAGTCTTGGACAGCTTGGACAGCTTTTAAATACTCAAGAAAATAGTCTCATAAATGAGAAATTTGTTTATAATTATCTCAACCTCAAACCAAATGCTACTTTCTATACAAAGTATTTTTGGGTAGTTTTAATAGAGACATAATTTTCAGGAAGGCAACTGACCAAAAATCACTTTATTTTGTTGAGAACATCAGTAAGAGTCGCTTGCCATTTTTAAAAATTGGGCCACCAATTGCCATGCTGCTCAAAGTCTTGAGTTGCGGGACAACAAAATTATTTCAGTCCGCATTTAGAGATGTCAGAGAAAATCACCATAAACAAGAGCTGAGACTTCTTTTAATAGACTTAGCATGAAATATAATCATACCAGCAAACACACATAAAACACAGAGATCAAATCAGGATTTATTAATAATGCTGATTATAATATTTTATATTATAAATGAATTGTAAGGAATTCTATCTTCTTACCAGATAGGAGATAGAATTTTCTTTGATATTTAGTCATTATCCTAATCCATGTCATAACATTGGGAATTGTTTTGACATTATATTTATAAGCAGGGCCCAGCAAACTCAAATAATCCAATAGCAAAAAAAAGAAAAGAAAAGAAAAGAAAAACCCAAAAAAAATCTGATTTAAAAATGCGCAAAGAATCTGAAGAGTAATTTCTGAAAAGAAGACATACAAATGGCCAACCAGTATATGAAAAAATGCTCACCATCACTATTCATCATAGAAGTGTAAATCAAACCTACAATGAGATATCACCTCACTCTAGTTAGAACAGCTACTATCAAAGACAAAAGATAACAAGTGCTGTCAAGGATGTGCAGAAAAGGGAACTTTTATACCCTGTTGGTAGGAACGTAAATTAATAAAGCCATTACAGAAAATAGTACAGAGGGTCCTCAAAAAACTAAAAATAGAACTACCATATGATCCAGAAATCCCACTACTGAATATATATCCAAAGAAAATGAAATCAATATGTTGAAGAGCTATCTACACTTCCATGTTAATTGCAGTACTATTAACTGTAGCCAAATTATGGAATCAACCTTAGTGTCCATCAATGGATGAATTAATAAACAAAATGTGGTATATATGGACAATGGGATACTATTCAACCATTAAAAGAGAATGAAATCTTGTCATTTGTGACAACATTGAATCTGGAGGACGTTGTGTTAAGTGAAAAAAGCCAGACACAGAAAGACAAATACTGCATAATCTCACTCATACATGGAATCTTAAAAAGTTGATCTCATAGAAATAGAGAATAGAATAATATTTCTTACAGGTTGGGAAGGGTAGGAATATGGGGGAGACAGAGATGTAGGTCAATAAGTACGAAGCTACAATTTAATAGGAGGAATAAGTTCTGGTGTTCTATGACTATAGTTAATAATAATGTATTATTGTGCATTTCAAAATAGCTACAAGAGAGGATTCTGAATGTTCTTGCCACAGAGAAATAATAAGTGTTTGAGATAATGGACTTACTAATTACTCTGATTTTGACCATTACACAATGTATACGTTTATTAAAACATCCCATTGTACTCCATAAATATGTACAACTATCATATGTCAATTAAAAATAAGATAAAATTTTTTAAAAAACAGTTAATTTACCAGAATATTGGACTTCATTTTCTACACTTTGACTCTATTTTGTCTTGACATTTTCCTAACTTAAAATGAATTTCCTCCTTATATTATTATATACAAAAATGTATGGCCTGTCATTACTTATCTCAACACTAGTTTTTATTCTAATATCCATTTGTAGTTTTCCTCTTGAACTTTCCCAACACCTTGTGCAGAATGGCTGCAGACCTTAACTCTCGATTATTCATTATACATAAGTGCAAGCATATAATCACCTTATTATGACTTTAGGTGTCTTGATGCCCATGTATTTACATATTGAGGCACATATGATTTTTATTATAAATTACTTTTCCTTAGTTGGCCTTTATATAACAGTTAGGTGTTGTATTGTATGTAAGTAGGTTGCATTATCTATGAATTGTATTTTAGGATAATAAAAAGTATTGTTATAAAAAAGAAGCATTGGATTTTATAGGGTTGTTTCAACTGCCCTAGATCTAGCATACTAACAACTTTTACCCTGAAAAGAGTTTCTTGCAAGAGTGAAATTCAAAATATTTTACCATTGGTCTAGTGTAAGCACCAGTTAATCGAAATGATTACAGTCATAAAAACTAAGCACAGCCCTACCAGTGTCCACAAGCTGAAATATCAGCTCTCTCTAAAGAATCTCAGTCTATGGTGGTGGCCTAATTCCAGAAAAGCACTATTATGTTCTGCCTAGGGCAATGGTGCCCAGGTTTTGTCCAAGATGCTTCTCATGTGTATGTGATCTTTTTAAAAAGCACTATGAAGAGATATTCTCATCTTCATTTTTACAGATGAAGATAGTAAGAAATTTTTAAATGTATGTAAAGTCACATAGCTAGCAAGTAGCAGAGCTGAGATAACATAGACCCCTACAACCAATCATTTTCCCTCCATATCATGTTCATTTATTCAGTTACTACCAATGAACATAGCAGAAAAGCACTGATGATCATTGGTTCCAAGCAGCACTCATCTTCAAGAGAAGAAACAAAAATTGACACAGCAGTGAGTTGGATAACCAGCTGTTAACATTTGGATCTTGCCAATGTGGGCCTTCTTGCAATCTACTAAGCATAAAGAGGTAACTGCTTACAGTTTCACACGTGCATGTAATCTAATTTACCATCCACTTGAACTATGCTAATTAAGAGGGAAAATATTATATTATTTTGCAAGGACTGGTTAAATTCATGGTCTCTGCTCTCCTTGCAGACATATACTCTACATCTCCTGAACTCCTGTGTCCAGCACAGTATCTACTGCACATATTCAATAAATGTCCATTGTTCTTGCTGACTTGATGACATAGCATTCTGCAAGAAACCAAATAAGGAAAAGTATGCAGTTCTCTCATCTCCTATCTTGCTCATCTTGAACTCTTATTGACCTATCTTCATAAACTCCTGACCAAGTTGGACAAAGCAGGAGACTACCCATGCATTCATTCACACTCCTGAGAGTTTTATCCTTGGGCTTTGAAGTGCACTCAGCTGAAGGATTATTTGGGAGGTAACTATAAGGATGAACCTAGCAGCAAGGTGGCTGTGGGATAGAGAAGCTAAAAAAATAATTATAAATTTAATAAGGAAGAAAAAGAAATAATGTTCTCTCAGGCCGGTGTGGTGTCTCACACCTATAATCCCAGCACTTTGGGGGACCGAGGCAGGTGGATTACCTGAGGACAGGAGTTCGAGACCAGCCTGGCCAACACGGTAAAACCCCGTCTTTACTAAAAACAAAAATTAGCTGGGTGTGGTGGCAGGCGCCTCTAATCCCAACTACTCAGGAGGCTGAGGCAGGAGAATTGCTTGAATCCGGGAGGCAGAGGTTGCAGTGAGCTGAGATTGTGCCTTTGCACCCCAGCCTGGGGGACAAGAGCTAGACTTCATCTAAAAAAAAATAAGAATAAAAAATAAATAATGCTATCTATATATGAGATTCCAAGCTCAACAAACTCGGCAACTCTTTGTATGTAGAGAATATGAATTATTTTACCAATTTATTTAGGGGCTGGTGTGTCCTTGGATAGAAAGAAAAGCTACATTCATAACACTGGAGATATGCTAATGAGTGGTAATAAGGAAGTTAAATTTGATGAAAAGTTAAGACTGTAAGCTCCATGAGGGCAAGAATCATGTCTGCTTCATTTAACACCATCTCTCTGGTAGCTGGCACACTGTCTAGCATAGTGGATACTAATTAATGTATATTAGATAAGTTAATGAGATCATATGAGATGAAAATCTGATAAGCAGTGAAGGCATAATTTAGGACTTCAGATAGTATTCAATGTTGAAGAGAGAGGGCTTTACTGAGAAATTATTCCGAGAGTGTAGTCATGAGGTAATTGTATTAGCCTTTCCAAGCCACTGTACACAGACACCCATAGATAACTGGTAAGCTCTTGGGAAATTGATGTTAAAAGTTCCAAACAACTAATTAACATACAGTTCCCATGAATTACAGGAAAACTGAATCTCTACCCTGAATCCCTGGTGAAGAACCCTCTGATACATTCAAAATCTTATTTCTACTCAGAGGGAAGAGACTCCTAGAAGAATGAGCAATCCCTACTTCACTGACTCTGGACAGGTTGGGGGCCAGGGGAATTAGGCTGTCCTGTTAGGAGGGTAGAAGAGCCTGGCAGAAGATTATAGAGCAAGAGGCTCAATTTTAGACATTGAAAGTTGCCTCAGATGATTGGAAGGGAGAAGAAAGGAAAAGAAATGAACCTGAGAGGTTATCACACGTAGGAAAATAAGAGACAGAGACGTGTGATCCAAGCTTACTGCTGCCACTGATGACCTGTGTGAAGCTAAGCAATTTGCCTGGCTCAGAAAATTGGGAGACTTCAGTAGATTGTCTCTAAGTTTCTTTTTTTAAAGCCTGTGGTTCTAAAAGATACTTATAATCTAATTTCCTTTATGAAGTAAAATAAGTTCTGTTGAAGATTAGGAAGGGGGAAAATGCCCTTAACAAGTGGGAAAGGTACAGGAATGTGAGTCAGGAGACGTGGGTTCTGGTCTCTCTTCTGCTACTAAGACCAGACAATGAACATATCATCCATTAGGAGCATCAAATCCTTTTCCCTGAAATTAGTGTGTGAGTAGGATGTGCTATTTTCCCTTCAACAATCTGTACTTCTGTGTTCTGCAATTTGGGAGGTGAATAGAGTAGAAGGGACGGAAAGTATTTTCATAAAGGTGTCATACCTAAATATCAGTGTGTCAGGGAGAGGGTCTATACTCCAAAAGAGGCTTGATAATGAGACATGTACATCAATGGTCTCATCTTTCTACAATGCTTCTGTCCAGAATCACTTCCTCACCAGTTATATCCTTAATAGTCCTATGCAATTTCAGATGTTTACAATGCAACCATCTCAGAGGAATTTTTTTTTAAGAGATGGGGTCTCTCTCTGTCACCCAGAGAGATTGCATCTGTTCCATGGTGCAATCATAACTCACTGCAGCCTCAAACTCCAGTCAGGTTCAAGCAATCCTGCCTCAGCCTCCCAACCATAGGTGTGCACCACCACACGTGGCTAATTTTTTAAAATTTTTTATAGAGATGGGGTTATGCTATGTTGCCCAGGCTGGTCTTGTACTCCCGGCCTCAAGCAACAGTCCACTTCAACCTCCCAAAGTGCTGGGATAACAGGTGTGAACCACCATGTCCGGCCTCCAGAGACTTTTGAAAATAGTTTAAAGGACAAACATTTGACATAGATTGCCACCATTGCTTCATTTAATTTCTTGGGTGGAAGTAAGGAAAAGCATTCTAGAAAAAGCAACTTATTTTAAAAGAACAATCAGTCTAAACTGAAAATGTTTATTTATTTATTTAATTTATTACTTATTTAAGACAGTCTCACTCTGTCACCCAGGGTGAAGTGCAGTGGCACCATCTCAGCTCACCGCAACCTCCACCTCCCAGGCTCAAGAGATCCTCCCATCTCAGCCTCCTGAGTAGCTGGGACTAAAGGTGCATGCCACTGCTCCTGGCTGAATTTTGTACCTTTGGTAGAGACAGGCTTTCACCACATTGCATAAACTGGTCTTGAACTTCTAGGCTCAAGTGATCTGCTCACCTCAGCCTCACAAAGTGCTGGGATTACAGGTGTGAGCCACTGTGCCCAGTCTCCAAACTGGGAAATTTTAAATATTGAGTAATAAAAGTATTGTCAAAAATATACTCATCTTTGAGGAGAGAGATCCAAGATGGTCAATTACTAGCAGATCAGGATTGTAGCTCCCAGCGAAAGCGCAGAGAATGAGAGGACGCCATACTTCCAGACGAATTTTTGTTGCTCAGGGACCAGGAGATTCCCAGCGTAGGATCCCCACGGGTCGCCAGTGCGACTCTTGTGGCTGATGCGGCGGTTTTGGTGGGGCCTCAGCGCGGCAGTTCTCGGTGCAGAGTAAACGGGACTGGGTCCCCTTCTGGTCAACGTTTGGAGCTCCGGGAAGGCAAAGTCGCCCATTCAGCTGATTGAAAAAGGGACTCAAGAGGGAAGACAGACTGGAGATTCCTGGGCAGAAAAGCACCATGAATCTTAATGCTGCTGTTTTAGCCAGCACAGTGGGTTGCTCAGATTCCGGTGCTGGGAATCAACAAGTTTGACGTCCACTCAGAGACCTAATTTGAAAGTCGGTAATTACAAAGACAACAGGTGGATAAATTTACAATGATGGGAAGAAACCAGTGTAAAAAGGCTGAGAATACCCAAAATCAGAATGCCTCTCCCTCTACAGGGGATCACAGTTCCTCATCATCAGGGGAACAAGGCCTGATGGAGAACGAGTGCATTCCATTAACAGAATTAGGCTTCAGAAGGTGGATAATAAGAAACTTCTGTGAGTTAAAAGAACATGTTCTAGCCCAATGTAAAGAAACTAAGAACCTTGAAAAAAGGATTTGATGAAATCCTAACGAGAATAGACAATGTAGAGAGGAATATAAGTGAATTAATGGAACTGAAGAATACAATATGAGAACTCCATGAAGTATGCACAGGTTTTAACAGTTGAATTGATCAAGCAGAAGAAAGGATCTCAGAGGTTGAAGACCAACTTAATGAAATGAAATGAGAAGACAAGATTAGAGAAGAAAGAGTAAAAAGGAATGAGCAAAGTCTCCAAGAAATATGGGACTATGTGAAAAGACCTAATTTACATTTGATAGGTGTACCTGAATGTCATGAAGAGAATGAATCCAAGCTGGAAAATATTCTTCAGGGTATTATTCAGGAAAACTTCCCTAACCTAGTAAGGCAGGACAATACTCAACTCCAGGTAATACAGAGAACACCACAAAGATATTCCTCAAGTAGAGCCACCCCAAGACACATAATCGTTAGATTCACCAGGGTTGAAATAAAGGAGAAAATTCTAAGGGCAGCTAGAGAGAAAGGTCAGGTTACCCATAAAGGGAAGCCTATCAGATTCACAGCAGATCTCTCAGCAGAAACCCTACAAACTAGAAGAGAGTGGGAGTCAATATTCAATATCCTCAAAGAAAAGAATTTTCAACCCAGAATCTCATATCCAGCCAAACTAAGCTTCATATATGAAGGAAAAATAAAATTTTTTGTGAACAAGCAAGCACTCAGAGATTTCATCGCTACCAGGCCTGCTTTACAAGAGCTTCTGAAAGAAGCATCACACACAGAAAAGAACAACCAGTATCAGGCAGCCCAAAAACTTACCAAAAGGTAAAGAGTATCTCCATAATGAAGAATCTACATCAACTAATGGGCAAAATAGCCAGATAGCATTAAATGACAATATTAAACTAACAAATATCAATATTAATCCTAAATTTAAATGGATTAAATGCCCAATCAAAGACACAGACAGGCAAATTGAATAAAAAGTCAAAACCCATCGGTACACTGTGTCCAGATCCATCTCATAAGCAAGGACACACAAAGACTCAAAACAAAGGATTGGAGGAAGACTCGCCCATCATATGGAGAGCAAAAAAAAACAAAACAAAACAGGAGTTGTAACTTTCGTCTCTGACAAAATAGACTTCAGTAGTAACAAAGACTAAAAGAAACAAAGAAGGACATTACATAATGGTAAAAGGATCAATGCAACAACAGGAGTCAATGATCATAAATATAAATGCACCCAATATAGGAGCACCCAGATACATAAGACAAGTTCTTAATGACTTATAAAGAGACTTGGACTCCTGCACAATAATAGCGGGAGACTTTCCTTGGCTCATGACCTTTTCCTCCATCTTCAGAGTCAAAAACATAGCATCTTGTTTCAATGCCTTTTCTTCTGTCTCTTGTCAAATCTCCCTTTTAAAAGAATTTTTGTGATTGCATTTAGGGCCCACCAGGATAATCCAGGATAACCTCTTCATCTCAAGAACCTAAACTTAATCCCATCTGGAAAGTCCTATTTCTTTTTTCTTCTTCTTTTTTTTTTTTGAGAAGGAGTCTTGCTCTGTCACCCAGGCTGGAGTGCAGTGGCAATGGCATGATCTCAGCTCACTGCAACCTCCGCCTCCTGGGTTCAAGCGATTCTCCTGCCTCAGTCTCCTGAGTAGCTGGGACTACAGGCACACACTGCCACACCCTGCTAATTTTTATATTTTTAGTAGATAAGGGGTTTCACTATGTTGGCCAGGATTGTGCAAAGTCCTTTTTATCATACAAGATAACTTTCACAGGTCCCAGGAATCAAGACCCAGGTCATTTGTTTGGAGTTATTATTCAACTTACCACCGTGATAAACACATGACTTAAATAGCAGGCTAGTGGCTTGAAATTCTAGTTCTAAACTGGGAATAATATAGAGGTAATTATACTAATAATTGCCAACTTTCTAAAATCTGAATGCATGAGAAATGCAGATAAGTAAAGCAAAAGACAGCTATGACTACCTTTTTGATAATCTTAAGTCATCACATACATACTTCCTTATCTTGAGAATAAAAAAATAGACACTGGCTAACTCTTCCATTATTCCTAATGTCAAAATAGAAATATTTGCAACAGGTTTGACGTCACCAGTTGTAATTACTAATATAATTGAGGATGCAACCATTTCTTCCTCTTTTTTGTTCTCCGAGATCAGAAATCCTATGATTACTATTTGGGCTCTCACAATCCACTATTTATATCTTCCTCAGTAATAAAGGGGGGAGGATGAAAGGACAGGTAGGTCCAATTTCACTTCCTCTTTAACTGAATTTTTTTTTTTTCTTTTGTGACAGAGTCTCACTCTTGTTGCCCAGGCTGGAGTGCTGTGGCGTGGTTTAGGCTCACTGCAACCTCCACCTTCCAGGTTCAAGCGATTCTCCTGCCTCAGCCTCCCAAGCAGCTGGAATTACAGGTGCCTGCCACCACACCTGGCTAATTTTTTGTATTATTAGTAGAGACAGGGTTTCACCATGTTGGCCAGGATGGTCTCTAACTCCTCACCTTGTGATCCACCCACCTCAGCCTCCCAAAGTGCTAGGATTGCAGGCATGAGCCACCACTCCCTGCCGTAAACTGGAATATTATATGATAGTTTACTTATTTGCCACTCACTCCCATTTTAAAATATTTTTATTAAATGTGAGTGATAGACTGTAGTTAAAACTCTGCCTTTTATTTCAGCCTCTGCTATGTAAATCAAATTAATGATGGGCCCAGTTAGCTGAATAGTTAGAAGAAAACAGATTTTGTGGAACATTCAAGAATTTCTTGCTTTTGCAAACAGTGCAGAAGAATGATTAAAAATAAACACTGTTGCATACTCCATAAACTCAGTAGGTACTTGAGGTGGTAAGTTGTCCCTACCAACTATTCTTGATTCATACTCAGGGGTACTGAGGGATGCAGCTTTCCTCAGTCTGATTTTACAAATCTTCAGTAGGAAAACATAGGGTCAGTTATTGCTATATGTTGACAACTATGATTGGAGCCTTCATTGTCTGGTCCCCAGCCCCCATCACAACTTAATAATATATAAAAGAGATGAATCGTTGAGCAGAAGACTTCTAAGACCTTTCTAAACTGTAAGTTTTGCAATTATCTGTTTTTATGTTTGTTGACAAAAACAAAACAAAGCAAGAGAAGAGAAACAGTGATGAGCACATATTTCTCCTTTGTGTGTGATCCATTTGCCTTTGTTATGGCTTGGAATGGTCACTCTTGGAGACAGATCCAGCCTCAGGTGTCACATTCTTGACACTATCTCTACACTTTCAGTTGAGATTGTCATTGACAGAGTGACATACTTGGGAAACGCACCAGTTCCCAGAACCATAATTCTAAATTCTGCCAGACCCTCTTGCAGTCTCTAAATTCCAAGGGACCTTTTGTTAGGTGAGAAACCCTCTCTCCTAGAGGTTTGTTTACTTTGTAGTCAGTGAAGGTAAGAGAATCCTTTGTGAACAGTTTGCTTGGAATTTAAATGTATAGTATTGCTGCTAGAGTGCTGAAAATTCATCACATGGTGTACTTAGCATTTTCTTTCTCTAAGGATATGGAATGGGGGTGTCCCCTCCCAGCTGTCCCTCCCAGTTATTCTGGCTATGAAGAGTGTCCCTATGATGACTCAGCCCAAGCCCTGCTGCCCTCTGCTGCCATCCAGAAACTGGCTCACAAGAGCTCCCTCACCACGGGTTTGTTTGGAGGGCTCACTTCCAAAACAAAGATTAAAATGCCTTTTCTCTTTAATAGTCTCACTGAACACTATTGCTTGTTAATGTTCAGACACTAATAGCACTGGAAAGAGTCGTTGCTTGTGTCAACTCATCAAGTAGTCTAAACAAGCCTGTTGGAGGCTGGCCAGTTCTGGCCAGTCATTGACCACAGACATGATCTAGAAGGCTATTGCAACTTGTGGAAGTGAGAGGTAGCTCTGTTTCCTGTCTAGCCCACTTCCCAGGGATTGGCCCCAGAACCACTGGACTTTGAGGCAAGTTGGGGCTTGATACTCAGCTATGGACTTCAGATATACCTTATTTTTTAGCACCAAAATTGAGATGTGTGTAAAAGCTTCAGAAAGGCCAGAACTAAGAGCATTATTCCAAGTGATGCTTGGCAGCTGGAAGTTTATAATTCAGTTATGTGGTTAGAAGGTGATGATAGTTTTTGTCTTCCCTGTGTTTTTGATGAGTGGGTGGATTTGTGAGAGTTCTCTTTTTTGGATCATCCTGGTGCTTGTTCAGGGATATCTCTGGTCCTCTTTGGATTTGCCACATTTATCTCAGCCCCATATTTAACTTACAAAAAGAGCTTTATAATTATTTCACATCCCTCAATAAGAAAGGTGAAGAAAAATCTTCAAATATGCCTTTCTTGCAACAGCAAAGAAACAGACTAAAAGAAAGTAAAAGATTATATTGGGAAATGTTTGCAGAGTTGTGTTTGCTTTCAACTCCGGAGTATTCCTCAGGGCGGGGAAAATGTGGTTATACATGTTACATTGCATCTGAGATCTAACTCTTGTCTCATTATTTATTTACAAACCTGTTATTAATCATTCACTCTGTGCCAGGAACCATGCAGATGCCAGAGATTCAAAGATGAAACAACCTGGTCCTCCCCTCTCTGGAGCACACACATTTGAAATGAAACAGTTGCTATCTATGATGGATGGATGTAGGCAGTATGAAAGAGAACACCTAGGAGAGCCTGGGAAGACTTGATTAAGAAGATTCTATTTGAACTGAAACGTGAAGGACTACGGGGATTTGTTGGACAAAAAAAAAAAAAAAAAAAAAAAAAAAATCAAGAAAATGGAAAAAGTCGGGGTGAGGCTGCAGCCAAAGCTGCAGAGGCACTAGAGCAGGGGTTGGCATAGTGACCCAGGGAAATTCAGGTCCTCTTCACTCTTGCCCTCACATAAAGGACAGGGGCTTGGAAGGAGGTAAGACTAGAAAGACAAGCAGGGTTCATTCGAGTCATTCAGTGCTTTGTAAGCCACATTTAGATTTTATTCTTCATATAATGGTGGATGACTGAAAAGTTCCAAACAAAGAAGTGACATGATCAGATTTGCAGGTGAATACAAAATCACAGTGAGAACCTGAATGCATCTACAATGGGATCCACTTGTTATCAGGCATCTCTATGCTGATTAGGGCATAAAGAAAAAACTACCTGCCTCTCCATCTGCCTTTCTTTCTCGCTTATGATCCATTATGGATTTAAGAGGGTTTTCAAATCTTACTTCTAGGTTTATGCAAGCCATGGAGAAGTTTATTGAGGCTTCCCAACATTTTGTCTTTCTGTCGGTCTCACTAATTCTTTTTTCTCTTCCCCAGCATCCTATAATGCCTTGCAATTTTTGAGCACTCGGTGACTTAAGGCTTTTTAAAACATATTCAAACATAAAGCTGTGGTAATTAAAATAACACGACATTAATACAAGAAGAGAAAGAGATCAATGGAAGATATAGTTGATTCAGAATCAGTGTAAAAACTTAATAAGTTTTACACTTAATACGTGTAAAAACATAAATAAATCACCACAAATTAATATTTAATAAGAAATCATAATTAATACAAATTATTAAGGAATAATAAAGTTCAATTTCATTAGTAATCAAAAAGTACTAATTAAAGCAAAAATAAGATAAAAGATAGTGACTATTAAGCAAGCAAAATTAAATGTAATGTCCATGAAGCATAGATGAGAAAGATATTGTCTTACTCAATGAAAGGATGCAACCTTTCTGGAAAGGCTTTAATGTATTAAAATTTGTAAAAAATGTTTATATCCAGGCCTGGTGTGGTGGCTTACGCCTGTAATCCCAGCACTTTGGGAAGCCAAGGCAGGCAGATCACTTGAGGTCAGGAGTTCAAGACCAACATGGCCAACATGGTGAAACCCCGTCTCTACTAAATACAAAAATCAGTCGGGTGTGGTGGTGAATGCGTGTAATACCAGCTACTCAGGAGGCTGAGGCGGGAAGAATTGTTTGAACCCAGGAGGTGGAGGTTGCAGTGAGCCAAGATCGTACCACTGCACTTCAGCCTGAGTGACAGAGTGAGACTCTGACTCAAAAATGAAAAAAAAATTTATGTCCTTGACCTTGTGATATCATGGAAAAGTTTCAGAAAAAATTCTAAGAAAAAAAGTGGAAATTTTGACAAAAATTTCTGCACAAAGATGTTCATTGAAGCATTATTTATAACATCGCACATTTTAAGGACAGGTAGCTTACAAAATTAGTGATACCAATAATCACTCTCTTCCAAAGAGATGAATATTTACTGAGCTTCTACTTTGAGCCAGTAATTTATTTAATTATCTCATGTACTCTTCCCATGCAGCAAACAAATTAGAGAACTGAGACTGAGGGTTTTGGCAAGTTGCCCAAGATCACACAATTTTGGTGCTGACCCAGGTCTGACATCAAAGCTTTGTTTTGTTCACTATACCTCACTATCTCTATTTATAACTGTGTGTCAATTGTTTGCTTAAAAAATTTCTATAAGAGGCAGGGTGTGGTGGCTCATGCCTGTAATCCCAGCACTTTGGGAGGACAAGGCGGGTGGATCACCTGAGGTCAGGAGTTCAAGACCAGCCTGACCAACATAGTGAAACTCCATCTCTACTAAAACTACAAAAATTCCAGGCATGGTGGTGCATGCCTGTAGTCCCAGCTACACAGGAGGCTGAGGAAGGAGAATTGCTTGAACCCACGAGGTGGAGGTTACAGTGAATGGAGATTGCACCAATGCACTCCAGCCTGGACAGCAGAGCAAGACTCCATTTCAAAAAAAAAAAAAATCTATAAGCTCTATCTCTGTTCTTTTTTTCCATTCTCCCAGAAAACAAGAGTTCTGCTTTCATATTTCTGCAGTGTGAGTGAGGGAGCTAATGCCTACAGTTTAAACAGTCAATGAATTCATCTGCAATTCATTCATTTCCCAAGAAAAAATAGTTTGCCATAGAATGCAATGTTCCTCCTGGGAATCTCCTCTCTTACTCTTGGAGCAAATCCAGGGGAGAGAAGCACTTAAAACACTGACAACATCACAGATAGGATCTGTAGTAAATATTAACTGGCCCATTTACGTATAATATTTACAGTTATTTAAAGGGCTACCTCTTCTAATGGATAGCCAGTTTTTCTGATTTAAGGAAGTACAGTATTGTCAGTGCATTGAACATAGAGAGAGAGAGAACACTGTCTAGTGGCAGAAGCAGAAGACTACAGTTATTTCCCAACATTCAGTAGCTTGACTCAGTCTTTAAGGAGGCACTGGTTGGCTTAGGTATTTGTAAAAATGGAAAGCGTAAGTGGAAAAAACAATCATCAGCAACACAGTTTCAAATGCTCATTAGCCCATACTTGCAAATTGCCAAGAAACACATTGCAGGAACACCAAATGGTAGCAGTCAACTAAAGAGTCATAAAATAAATATCATTCGTTTGCCTCCTACTTACATTTTCTTACTTTGAAGATGTTTGGCACATTGGTTTAATTATTGTACCATGTAATGTACTATTCTGCTATTTTTAGACATAACCATTGGCTAGTTTCAGCTGTGAACTTCTAAATAGTGGCAAGCAGAAAAGTCAGAGAAAAATCTCTTCTTTCTTGCTCTCTCTCTCTTTATCTACCCCCTCTCCTTTTTTCTTTCCCTCTATAAAGAATGCAACTGTATATTGTATTAAACCCAAGAAAATGCTGCTTATTAGACTCACCAATATAGTAGAGAAAGAAAAGTATACCAATTAAATGACACAAAGTTTTTTGTTGTTTTGTTTTTTTATTGAGATAGAGTCTTGCTCTGTAGCTCAGGTTAGAGTGCAGTGGTGTGATGTCAATTCACCGCAACCTCTGCCTCCTGGGTCCCGGTTCAAGCAATTCTCCTGCTTCAGTCTCCTGAGTAGTTGGGATTACAGGCACGTGCCACAATGCCCAGCTAATTTTTGTATTTTTAATAGAGATGGGGTTTCACTATGTTGACCAGGCTGGTCTTGAACTCCTGACCTCATGATCCACCCGCCTTGTCCTCCCAAAGTGCTGGGATTACAGGCATAAGTCACCGCTCCTAGCTCACAGAACTTTTTTTCAACACAGAATTTTTATTTTGTATTTAGTGAAATAATTCCTTGCTTTCACTCAGGCCTGTGGCGCAGGAAGGATGGGCAAGTGTCATGGACTTCGTACTGCTAGGGAGCCCCGTAGTCACTGACAAGACCAGAAATGGCATGATAAACAGTACAAGAAAACTCATTTGGGCACAGCCTTGAAGGCCAATCCTTTTGGAGGTGCTTCGCATGCAAAAAGAATCATGCTGGAAAAAGTAGGAGTTGAAGCCAAGCAGCTAAATTCTGCCATCAGGAAGTGTGTCAGGGTCCAGCTGATCAAGGCAAAAAAATCACAGCCTTTGTACCCAATGATGGTTGCTTGAACTCTATTGACAAAAACGATGAAGTTCTGGTTGCTGGATTTGTTTGCAAAGGTCATGCTGTTGTTGATATTCCTGGAGTCCACTTTAAGGTTGTCAAAGTAGCCAATGTCTCTCTTTTGGACCTTAAAAAGGCAAGAAGGAAAGACCAAGATCAAAAATTTCAATGGTGAAAACATTGTAGTAATGAATTTTCATATGCCAAAAAAAAAAATTCCTTTAAGCTTACTGAGACATAGATATTTCTTTCTCATATGTCACTCTTGTACATAGGAAAAAAGAGGAGTACAAAAAAAAAATAGATCAAGCTATTCCTAAAGTTATTTTATTCATAACTCTTCCTAGTCATATTTGACTCAGATTTAATTTACAAACAATAATTGTGCATATATATGAAGTACATGTGATATTTTGATACATGTATACAATGGGTAATGATCAGTTTGGGGTAATTAGCGTATCTATCACCCCAAACATTTGTCACTACTTTGTATTAGGAACTATTAAAATCCTCTCTTTTACCTATTTTGAAATACACCTTATTGGTAACTATAGTCACCCTGCTGTTCTAGAACACCAGAACTTATTGTTCCTACCTAACTACCTAAGGTATAACTTCCTACCTAACTATAATATTAGTACCTGTTAACTAATCTCTTTCTCAATTCCCCACGCCTTCCTACCCTTCTCAACCTTTGGTAACCACTATTGTACTCTCTACTATTTTTTTCTTTTTTCTTTTTTTGAGAAGGAGTCTCGCTCTGTCCCCCAGACTGGAGCGCAGTAGCGTTATCTTGGCTCACTGCAACCTCTGCCTTCCGGGTTTCAGCTATTATCCTGCCTCAGCCTCCCAAGCAGCTGGAACTACAGGTACCCGCCACCACGCCAGTCTAAGTTTTGTATTTTTTAGTAGAGGCAGGGTTTCACCATATTATCCAGGCTGGTCTCAGACTCCTGACCTTGTGATCCACCTGCCTCAGCCTCCCAAAGTGCTGGGATTACAGGCGTGAGCCACCGCACCTGGCCTTGTACTCTCTATTTTTATGAGATCAACTTTTTAATCTCCCATATATGAGTGACAACATGTGGCATTTGTCTTTCTGATCCTAGCTTATTTCACTTGCCATAATGTCTTCCAATCTCACCCATATTGGTGCAAATGACAGGATTTCATTCTTTTTATGGTTGAATAATCCATTGTGTGTATATACCGTATTTTCTTTATCCATTCATCCAGTGGTGGACACGTAGGTTGATTCCATATCATGACTAATGTGAACAGTGCTGTAATTAATATGGGAGTGCAGATATCTCTTCAACATACTAACTTCCTTTCTTTTGGATAAATACTCAGTAGTGTAGTGGGATTGCTGGATCATATGGTAGTTCTATTTTTATTTTTTTGAGGAAACTTCATACTGTTTTCCATAATGGCCATACGAATTTACATTCCCACCAACAGTGTATAAGAATTCCTCTTTCTTTGAATCCTTGCCAACATTGGTCATTTATTGTCTTTTTGATAATAGCAATATTAAATAGGATGAGAAGATTTCTCATGGTGGTTTTGATTTGCATGTCTCTGATGATTAATAATGTTGAGCATTTTTTCATATGTCTGTTGGCCACTTTTGGCCAATAGACAAAGGAAAAAATGGTCTTTTTTGAGAAATATCTATTCAGATCATTTGCCCATTGTAAAATAGATTTTTTATTAGGAAGTTTCCTTAAAAAACTAAAAATAGAACTATCATATTATTTTCAAATGGGTAAAAATGATTTGAATAGATATTTCTCAAATATATACATGTATCTCTTTGCTGTTGAGTTATTTAAAGTCCTTGTATATTCTGGATATTAATCCCTTGTTGGATGGATAGTTTGCAGGTAATTTACCCAATTCTGTAGGTTGTCTCTGCACTCTGTTAATTGTTTCCTTTGCTGTGCAGAAACTTTTTAGTTTGATGTAATCAATTTGTCTTTTTTTTTTTTTTTTTTTTTTTTTTTTTTGCCTGTGCTTTTGAGGTCTTATCCAGAAAAATCTTGCCTAAACCAATGTCCTGAATCATTTTGCCCTATATTTTCTTCTAGTACTTTTACAGTTTCAAGCCTTACATTGAAGTCTTTAATACATTTTGAGTTGATTTTTGTGTATGGTTAAAAAATATGGGTCTGGTTTCCTTCTTGTGCATAAAAAGATCCAGTTTCCCCAGCATCATTTATTGAAGAGGTTGTTTTTGCCACATTGTGTGTTCTTTACACCTTTGTCAAAAATCAGTTGGCTGAAAATATATGGATTTATTTATGAGTTCTCTCGCAGCTTCATGGTATGTTTTGAAGTCAGACTGTTTGTTGCCTCCAGTTTTGTTCTATTTGTTCAGGTCAACTTTGGCTATTCAAGGTCTGTTTGGTTCTGCATAAATTTTAAGTTTGCTTTTTCTATTTCGGTGAAGAACGTCATTGGTGTTTTTATATGAATAGCGTTAAATCTGTAGATCATTTTGAGCCGTGTCAATATTTTAGAAATATTTATTGTTTCACTCCATGAACATGGATATCTTTCCATTGTGTGTGTGTGTGCATGCGCATGCGTGTGCATTCTCTATTTCCTTCACTAATGTTTTATAGTTTTCATTGTAGAGATCTTTCATCTTTCCTTGGTTAAAATCATTCCTAGGTATTGTTTCTTGTAGCTACCGTAAATAGGATTGTTTTGTTGATTTCTTTTTCAGATTGTTTGCTATTGGTATATAGAAACACTACTAAATTTGTATGTTGATTTTGTATCCTGCAACTTTTCTGATTATCAGCTTTAACAGTTTTTGGGTGGAGACTTTAAGTTTTTATAAATATAAGATCTTGTTGTCTGCAAACAGGGACAATCTGACTTCCTCCTATCCAAGTTGGAGGTCTTTAATTTCTTTCTCTTGCTTAATATCTTTGCTAGGACTTTCAGTATTATGTTGAATAACAGTGGTGAAAGTGGGCACCCTAATCTTGTTCCATATCTTAGAAGAAAGTCTTTCAACTTTCCCCCATTTGGTATGATGTTAATGTGGGTTTGTCATATATGGCTTCATTGTTACATTTGCTGATGAGAAGAAGGTGTAGTCTGCAGCTGTGGGATGAAATGTTCTATAAATATTAGTTAGGCCCATTTAGTTTAGAGTTTGGTTTCTGTGTTAATTTTCTGATTGAATAATCTGTCCACTGCGTAATGTAAAATGTTGAGGTACCTTACTATGAATATATGGCAGGCTATCTTTCTCTTTTGATCTACTAATAGTTGCTTTATAAATTTGGATACTCTAGTTTTGGGTGCATATATATTTATAATCATTATATCCTCTTGCTGAAGACTTCTTTACCATTATGTAATTATCTTCTTTGTCTCTTTTTACAGTATTTATTTATTTATTTATTTTTGAGACAGAGTCTTGCTCTGTCACCCAGGCTGGAGTGCAGTGGCATGATCTCAGCTCACTACAACCTCTCTTCCCAGGTTCAAGCGATTCTCCTGCCTCAGCCTCCTGAGTAGCTGGGACTACAGGTACACACCACCATGCCCAACTAATTTTTTGTATTTTTAGTAGAGATGGGGTTTTACTGTGTGAACCAGGATGGTCTTGAACTCCTGACCTTGTGATCTGGCTGCCTTGTCCTACCAAAGTGCTGGGATTACAGGCATGAGCCACCATGCCTAGCCACTTTTTACAGTTTTTGACTTAAAGTCTGTTTTACCTGATGCAAATATAGCTATTCCTGCTCTCCTTTGATTTCTATTTTCATGAAATATTTTTTCCATCCTTTCATTTTTAGTCTGTGTGTTTCCTTACAGGTAAGGAACTCTTTTGTAGGTAGCATGGAATTGGGTCTTGTTTTTTTTATTCATTCAGCCACTCTAGATTTTTTCATTGAAAATTTAATCCGTTTTTACATTCAAGCTAATTACTGATAGGTATGAACTCAATCCTATCATCTTGTTAGTTGTCTCTAGTTGTTTTGTTGATTCTTTGTTCCTTTCTCCATCTCTTGCTTTCTTTCTTTATGGTTTGATATCTTTGTTAGTGGTATGCTGTGGTTATTTTCTTTTTCATGTATCAATTTTAGCCTTATTTTTGCTTTGTAGTTACCCTGAGGCTTACATAAAGTATCTTATGCTTATAAGAGGTTAATTTAAGCTGATAATAGCTAAACATATCATAATACAAGCTGATAATAGCTAGTTAATTTTAATTGCATACACACTCTACTTTTACTCACCCTCCTCCCATGCTTTATGTTTTTAATGTCATACTTTATATTTTTTTAAATATGTATCCCTTAGAAAATTACTGTAACTTTATTTTTTAATAGTTTTGCATTTTGACCTTTATACTAGAGATATAATTGATTTAACCACCATTGTTACAGTATCAGAGTGTTTTGAATTTGAGTGAGTTTTATAATTTCACATATTTTTGTGACTCATTAGTATCCTCTTCCTTCTGATTGGAGAACTTCCTTTAGTATATTTTGTAATACAGGTCCTATGGTGATAAACTCTCTCAGGTTTCATTTATCTGAGAAAGTCTTTTTCACACCTTTATTTTTGAAAGACAGTATTCTGGGTGTATTTTGAAAGACATATATTCTGGTTGAAGGCTTTTTCTTTCAGGATTTTGAATATATACTCCTACTCCCTGCTATATAGCAAGGCTTCTGCTGAGAAGGATGTGGATAGTCTTATGAGTGTTCCCCTATATGTGACAATTTTCTCTTTCTTCTTTTAATATGCCCTCTTTGTCTTTAACTTTTGACAATTTGAGTATGATGCATAGTGGTGTGAGTCTCTGGTGCGCTTTAAGCTTCCTAAATGTGGTTTCCTAATTCTTCATCAGATATGGGAAGTTTTCTGCCATTATTTCTTTGAATATATTTTCTGTCCTTTCCTCTCTTTCTCTTCCTTCTGGCATGTCAATACTGTGTAAGTTATTCCATATGATGATGTCTCATACAGCTCTAAAGCTATATTCACATTTTTCCAGTTCTTTTTTTCTCTTCAGAATGGGTGATTTCTAGTGATATGTCTTAAAGTAACTGATCCTTTCTTCTGCTTGATCTAGACTGTTATTGGACTCCTCGGCCAACTTTTTCAGTTTAGCTATGGCATTCTTCAGATCTATTGTTTTCTTTTGGCATATTTTGTACCTTGTTTTTGTTGAAGTCCTCAGCTTATTCTTGCATTGCTGACTTGACCTCCATGAGCATCTTTGACTACTGTCTTTAATTTCCTGTCAGGTAAATCACAAAATTTCATTTCATTTGAGTCAGTTTCTGGAGGTTTATTTTATTCTTTTGTTTGGCATATATTCCCGTTTCTTCATTTTTCTTAATTCTCTGTGTTCGTTTCTGTACATTAAATAACTACCTCTCTTCATCTTGTTAGACTGGCCTTGTTTAGAAGGTTTTCACTGATCTCTCCAGCCAAAGATTTTTAAGGTGCCTCTCAAATCTGTTTGTCCAGGGTGCTATCTCTGTTTTTGGTGGCTTTCTAGAGCTTAGGATATGCCAAGTCTTCAGTACCCTAAGACTAGTATGATAGACGCCAGTAATTTTAGATGTAGCTGAAAAGGTTGGAGTGTCAGATGTGTGTTCCAGTTCTTTCTATCTTCACGGTGGGACTGGGTGAAGGTGTTTATTTCTCTGCATTAAGCTGGAAAGAGGATCTATGATAGATGCTGTACTCACAATTCAGGCTGTACCTTCTGATCCTGGAGGTATAGCTTCTAGAAATGTGCCTGTTATATATCTACCTGTTTGATTTCTATAATCTTGAGTCACTCAAAATTACAAAGCATTCTCAATTTCCATAGCTAGGTTGTTAAGCAGACGGTTTCTTTGATGGGAGCTATGGAAGTTGTGGCATTTGGTTCATAGTTGAACTCTTTTTAGAAAGGATATACAGGCATGGATTTATCTCTGGGGTGAGCCAGGGGAGGTCTTGTGAAGTATCAAGCTCTAGTTCTGGCTACTAAACGGCTGCTGTTTGTTTGCCCCATTAGCTCCCTGATGCGTGTTCATTGGAGACCAGTTGGCCAAGTAGCCACTGGGAGTGTGTGTTACACATCCCTTCCAGAAAGAAAGTTAGACCTGCACATTCCTGACCTTTTTATGCACTGTTCTAAAGGGGTACAACCCTTAGAAGTGTTTTACCTGATGGTAAAGTGGTTGGACATCTGTTTAAAAACATCTGTTTGTTCTGTGATCAAGGGAGACTTGCATATGCCTAGTCCCTTCTGTTCCCATATTAACTAGGTTTAAGAAGTCTTTCAGGAGGTAGCTTTAAAAATTGGGGCTTTTCATGTGTATCTTAAATTCCTTCTGGAGAGAACCAAGGGATTTAGAGTTATTTATTTATTTATTTAATTTTATTTTTTTGAGACAGACTGGAGTACAATGGCACGACCTTGGCTCACTGTAACCTCTACCTCCTGGGTTCAAGTGATTCCCCTGCCTCAGCCTCCTGAGTAGCTAGGACCAGAGGCACATGCCACTATGCCCAGCTAATTTTTGTGTTTTTAGTAGAAATGGGGTTTCACCATGTTGGCCAGGCTGATCTTGAACTTCTGACCTCAGCTGATCTGCCTGCCTTGGCCTCCCAAAGTGCTGGGATTACAGACATGAGACACCTCACCAGGCCAAGTTTTATTTACTTTTTAAATTTTTATTTATTATTTATTATTATTTTTGAGACAGGTTCTCACTCTCACCCAGGCTGGGGTACAGTGATATGATCTCGGCTCACTGCAACCTCTTCCTCCCAGGTTCAAGCAATTCTCCTGCCTCAGCCGCCAGAGCAGCTGGAACTACAGGCATGTACCACCACGCCCGGCTAATTTTTGGTAGAGACAGGGTGTCAATATGTTGGCCAGGATGGTCTCAAACTCCTGACCTCAAGTGATCTACCTGCTTCTGCCTCCAAAAGTACTGGGATTACAGGCATGAGTCACTGCACCTGGCCCGGGCTGTTTTTAAAGCCCCTTCTCTGTACCACTGTAAAGTGATGGAGACCCTGGGAGTCATTGTACACCCATTTTTAAATGTGACTTTTTTCCTGCAGTCTGGAGAGATGCATATGCCAGTCTCTTCTGCTTTCAGTTAGGAGATTTAGGATGCCATTTCTTAGGTGGGTATTATAAAAGTTAGAGATCTCAGTGTGAGTGCAAGTTTTTCCCAGGCTAACAGCAGATTAATAACTGACTATCCATTTAACTCCCCAATACAAGTTAGAAGTCAGACCACCAAGTAGTCTCTGGAGGGGTGTTTCATAAACCCCTTCCAGAGGGAAATGGCTGTGTTTTTAAGTCTCTTCATGGTATTAGTCCCAGGGGGTAGAATCCTTTAAAGAGCTTGCATGCCCATATAAAATAACTTTTTATTTTCCCCCTGTGGTTTAGAAAAACATGTGTGTGCCAGTCGTTCAGCTCCCTGAGCTAAGAGATTTAGAATGCAATCACTTCAGTGGATATTGTAAGAGTTAAGGTGCTTGGGGTGAGTGTAAACTCCTCCCAGACTGGTGAGGGGTTAAAAATTGACTGTCTAAGGCTGGATTTGGTGGTTCACACCTGTCATCCTAGCATTTTGGGAGGCTGCGGCTGAAGGATTGCTTGAGCCCAAGAGTTCAAGACCAACCTGAGCAACATGGCAAGACCTCCTCATTTCTACTGAAAATAAAAAAAATTAGCAGTGTGGTGGTGTGTGCCTATGGCCTCAGCTACTTGAGAAGCCAAGGTAGGAGAATTGCATGAGCCCAGGAAGTTGAGCCTGCAGTGAGCCCAGGTTGTACCACTGCACTCCAGCCTAGGTGACAGAAAAAGACCCTGTCTCAAAAAAAAGAAAAAAAATTGACTATTTAACTCCCTGATGCAAGTTAGTTAGAAGCTAGATCACCAGATTGCCACTAGAGAGCTTTTTTTAATACCCCTTCTATGCTGAACCAGAGGACTATGGTTTGTTTTTTTTCGTTTTTTGTTTTTTGGGTTTTCTTGAGACAGAGTCTCACTCTGTCAGCCAAACTGGAGTGCAGTGGCACAGTCTGGGCTCATTGCCTCCTGGGTTCAAGCGATTCTTCTGTCTCAGCCTCCCGAGTAGCTGGGACTACAGGTGCATACCACCATGCCCGGCTAACTTTTGTTTTTAGTAGAGAGAGGGTTTCACCATGTTGGTCAGGCTGGTCTCGAACTCCTGACCTCAAGTGATCCACCTGCCTTGGCCTCCCAAAGTGCTGGGATTACAGGCGTGAGCAACTGCACCTGGTGAGTGCTATAATTTTTTAAGCACCTACTCTGCACTGCTCCCACAGAGATGAAGTCCTTGGAAGTGCTGGCTCACTCTTACAAAATCATCACTTTTTTCATGTAGGCTAAAGAGAGCTAGCATGTGTCTAATTCCCTCCACTCCCATAGTTGGTGAATTGAGTCAAACTGGGGGGAACTTAGAGTTAGGGCCCTATATGTAAGGCCCAGATCCTCCTTTCCTGGGAGAGAAATTGGTTTTTGAGATTTCTTTCCCAATTTATGGAGCAGAGCCCGGCCTGTGTGGGGTTCATGCCTAGGTATGCCTCAGCTTTTCCTACCCCTTCGGTGTGAATGTTTCCTTAGTTGGGTGGTGGATAGGAGTCTCTCATTTGGTCTCTGATTTTCTCTCAGACAGAATTTATCTGTGAATAGATGTATATTTGATGCATCTTTGGGTGGTAGGAGAGTCAGAAGCTTCTATTCCACCATGTTGGTGGCATCACTCCTGCTTCAGGATTTTCAGCTCACACAATATTATTCTCCATGCTATCAAAAATGTCATCTTTGCAGCACAAGAGTGCTCCACTGTTACCACTGGGAATTTCTTTCAACTTCTAGCCACATGTTTCTGCAAATGCTGGTAATTCTTTGATCTCACCAGACCTCAAAGGAAAGTTCTCAGACAAAGGCCAGAATTTATATTTTTTCCTCAAATTATCTTTTAACCATTTCCTGACTGAAATGTTGAAGGGTTGCAACGATCTAGTCGTGCTTACAGAGCATCAACATAATTCAAGGTTATGTGAACAGAAGCAATGACAATTATGTCAGGACTTCCACCTGCCCAACAGCGATTGTGAAATGTCAATGACTACAATATCAGAGATGTTACAATGGGAAAGAGGAAGCACATCATAGAATTGACGATATAGTCTTTATTCAATTTCCACTGCATGCAGGGATGATATAGTTTAGGTGTTTGTCTCTGCCCAAATCTCACTGAAATCCCCAATGTTGGAAGTGGGGCCTGGTGAGAGGTGACTGGATCATAGGGTAGATCTCTCCTGAATGGCTCAGCACCATCCCTCTTGGTGCTACCCTCATGATAGTAAGTGAGTTCCTGTGAGATCTGGTCATTTAAAAGTGTGTAGCACCTCCCCCTCTCTCCCTTGCTCCTGCTATGGCCATGTGATGTTCTTGCTTCCCCTTCAGTTTCTGCCGTGACTGTAAGTGTCGTAAGGCCTCACCAGAGGCCAAGCAGATGCCAGCATGATGCTTCCTGTACAGTCTATAAAACCGTGAGCCAATTTAAACCTCGTTTCTTTATAAATTATCCAGTCTCAGGCATTTCTTTATGGCAATATGAGAATGGCCCAATATAAGAAAATAGTGGGAATGAGGTAGAGGGCTAGGGATTAAGGTTGGGGTTATTTATTCCAAGCTTGAGTGTTAGTGTCTTCTCAAGATTATCCACACAGTGCTCTGCAGAGAACTCAGGCAGTGTTTGTAGGCACACCTCAATGATTTTAAGGGACCTGCTGAACCATTTAAAAGTCTTCAGCAGCTGGCTCATGTAACATGAGCCTATGTCTAAATTAGCACCCAGTTTTCATTTTATTTCAATCCATTTCTAATTTATAATGATTCATTCTTACATAAATTAATCTACCTTAAGATAAATCAAGTTCCTTTGTCTCCCCTGTCTAGAGTTTGAACACATTAGACAGTATTAGGAGTCTTCTGCTAACATGAAGGGGAATCTAAGCCATTTACCTGAAAATAGATATGTGAGAATCTGTCTCTACCTTTATATTGAAGCAAGACCAATTTGTTTGTTGATTCATTGAAGTTATTCTACATTGGAGACATGATTTAGTCAATTATTTATAAAGGAATGCAAAATGAAACCCAACAGTCAACAAATAGCAGTATGTTTTATGGGTTAAAACAAGAAGAAAAAAAGAAACCTTCCCAAATTGGACAGCTTTGTTTAGGGGAGAGGAAAGGGAAGGACACAAGAAAAGAAGGGAGGAGAAAAACTGGAAAGTGAGAAGTCGTCTCCAAACAGGTAAAATATTTTCATGTTTTTCAAGCACATATTCTATTTAGAATTGGCTGAAAGACTGTTTTATTTTTTTAAAAAATCCTTAAGACATCTGCAAATAGATAGGAAAGAACTTAATGAAAGTCGCAAATATTTGTCTGTATTTCTGTGATACTTAACACTTCCTTCACATGTAAACATTTTATCTACACCTTATTATACAGTAATTCTGCACCTTATTATACAGTAATTCTTAAGTCATACGAGCTAGTCTCTAGCCCCGCCCATGTTCAAATTCTCACAAATCTTGTCTTAAGGAAACATAAAGTAGTGGGTAGATGGGAGAAAGAAGTGCGTATTGTAAATAGGCTCCAGGTGTTGACCAGATGACTTAGCCTGAGGGGGTATAAAGCTAAGGATACATGTGACATGAAGGCAATGAAATAAGGATCTCTGGTTGATTGCAGGGACCAGCACTTGTGCCACTGCTGAAATCCCAATTTCCTTCAACTCCCTTTCCATCCACAGCAAGATCTCAAGTGACTCCTGAACTGTACTGAGGGTAGTTGTTGCAGCTGCTATAATTCATTCTCTCCATATCTCTGTCTCAGCAATGTGGGAGCTTTCCTGTCTCCAAACTTTCTGTGCACACATGCATGCATGAATGCTTGCATACATGCACATACAACACACACGGTGGCTGATGTTTACTGAGCTATTTTGGGTTTCCTCTGCCCCAGGGTGGTGTTCCCCTTCTCTGCCTACCTCTTGCTTCTGTGCCAGGGCTAAGGCTTCTCTTGCCTCTCCAGGGGAAATTATCTTTCCAACAGTCAGTCACCCCAGTCACCTTCCCAAATTCAATTCTTCCTTCTCTGGGTACTCAATACATTGTTAAAGGTTATAAAATCATATCATCTTCATTTTTTTAAAGAGACAGTGGCAGGACAGACAGTGAGGGCCAAGCAATAGTCAGCCCTTCCTCCTTTCCCATGCTTAAATTTCCTGTGTAGTTATGTGACCCTGGGCCTTACGATCAGTAACACATAATGTTGGCCCCCTTGATTTCTCTATCTATGCAATGACAGTCTGTGCATCCTACCAGCCAGAGGGTTATAAAGAGTACCTACCTATTCAGCATGCTTAGCTTTGTTCCAAGCTATCGGCAATTATTTCAGGATAGGATGAGGTATTATGCCAGATACCTATAGGTTTAGAATCCTGAAGCCTCCATTTCAATGAAGCAGTGTAGCTGCTGGGTTATATGTTTGTATACATTGAAAGCATGTCTATTACAAAAAGCTCATTAGCTTGACCTGTTCTTCTTTAGCTTCAGTGTTTTCTGGTTGTGTGAGTTTCACGAGAAGCTGGGAGAGGGCACACATTTCTGGTTTATGTAGATTCTCATTCTAAATGTAAACTGAAACACAGATGAAACTGGATTTCGCTTGATTTCCACCTGGAACTATAATTCATCTCAGGTTTATTTGAAATTTTCCCTTATCTAGTGTAGGTCTTGAGGCAGGTTCACGGAGAGGTTCATGAGCCTCAGCAAATCTCTCAGCAAACTTGACCTGAATTTGAGGTTTTGATTCAGAAATCTGAAGTTTTCATCCAGAGGCTTTGCACGATCCTCTGCTATCTCTGGCCACAATCTGAAATCCCATCAGACTCACTTCAGGCCATGTGGAATAAGGATAAAGACCTCTATGGCTCTTATTCACTTGCCACACATTCATTCCAATGTTTCTATATCCTCAGCAGGCCTCACTAGGCTTCTACAGAGAACTTTTTTTTTAAAATTTTTTCCTTTCTTTAAAAAAAAAAAAGACAGGTATTAGTGTCTGTGGCTGCTAGAAAATGAACCGGTCAAAAAGACTATCAATTTCTTGACACTCCAGTACATGTGTGGAGGGATTGTTTCCAATGTATTTGCTTTTCCTTACCCTCAACAGATGCTCGGTGCTTTTGAATCTAATAACCACCCCCAATTGTATAATGTATGAAAATATGAACTATTATTTATTATTATCTTGGTAACGTTTCAAGAAGGTTCAATGACATGATTTTAATTTTAAAGGTTGCAACAAAAATCTAAGTCCTTTAAAATACTTAAACTGTGTACAAATTTATAATAAATGAGACAATATAAAATTGCATGCTTTTTAAGTCTGGGATTTATACCACTGAGTTTCCCGATGCCAATTATTGTCCCTATGTGAGAACCTACTTGCATTACAGGTTCTCATTTATACTTATTTCATTTTTACAGTGAACTATGCTTTGTTACTGCCTTCAGTATAGGTAATAGTAGATCATAAGATGAAATGGAGCAAACCCACATAAAGAAGTTTTTATTAGTTTTGACAATTGGGAGAAATTCTTATTTCCTTTGGTGAGTAATGCCAGTGAAGGCTTTTTCTCAGTTACAGTGCTTTGACGGACATCTGGCTGCAAAGTATTGGGTTTTTCCTGAGAATAGTGTTTATAGTTGATTTCCAAGTTATTTCTCAAATCCTCAGGAAACAGATTAGCTTTGCAGCACAGCCTCGCTTATTCAAACATATTAGAAATCAAAGTGAGTTTGAAATGGTAAAATGAATTGAAGACTATTTGTAAAGAAATGCATCTGGATCCCTTTTCAGGCTATATGGTCATTGAAACATGGTTAACAAAGTTTCCAAGCCAAATCCTTTTAAAGAAACTCATGAATTGAAAAGGAATTTGAGAATAAATTATAATTAGCAAGTCTATTGTTTCCAATAAGTGCGTTTTGAAAACTGTTCCCTTAAGATTTCAGATTTGTGCCAAGTCTAGTTTTTACTATTAATTTTCTGGGTGCCTTTTGTGTTCTTAGAGAATGTCACAGTCCAGCTTTGGAATCAGTGAGGTTTGTGAGAAACTGGGGCACTGCCCCACCCCCAGGCTGCTGCCTTCCTGGCTAGTTCAGGTATCACTGCTGGCTTATTTTCTATTTTCTCTTCCATTGCCACCACATCCCAGGCAAATAAATAACCACACACACACACATCACCCTCATGTTCTCTGATCCTCAATAGGCCCATTTCCTCCAACCCAAGGTTACCATCAAGCTTAAAATCTCCTTGATCTGTCTTTATTCCTCTTCCCAGGGTTCAGTCACAGACCACACACAAAAAAAATTCAGCCAATGATTTTACAATGATATCACTAACTTATCTTTATGCCTCTCTGTTTCCTGGGTCAGAATATGGGCTCAGCAACTGATCTTTTGACACATGCCCTAGCCACAGCCCCCCAGGCACCCTCTTCACCTCTAACCATGCTTCTGTCAATCCATCCTTCAGAAGACTGAGAAATTATTTCTCTGCTCAAAAACCTCCCATGACCCCTATCACCTGAGTACAGACCTCCTGGCCCAGCCTTTGGGAGCCTTCACATTTGATTCCAGTTCTTTCCAAGGTGAGCTCCCGGTTTTCCTCTGTGTAAACCTTGCACTTGAGCAAGCAAACGATTTGCTGTTCCCCAAATACACTGTAGGCCTTAAAACCTCTTAACACATTCTCATGCCATTCCATCAGACTGAAATGCCTTTCCCCATTTTCTTCTCAAATTCCTCTCAGCCCTCAGAGTCCAAAACAAATATCCCACTCCGAGGTGGGTGGGGTGTATAATGACTTACAGGCATATTTTACAGGAAAGCACTAGCCATATTTATAAATAGGTGATTACTGAGTACTTTTATAAAGTTGTATTTCATATGTGCATGTGCTCACAGGACACTTCACAGTTAACAAAGAGCTTTCACCCATATTATCTCATTTAATTTTATGCCAAACCCATGATATGGGCAATATCAATGGTTGACAAATGAAGAAGCTAAATCTGGGGAAGTTGCAAGGATTGCCCAAGGTCACTCAACTAAAAAGTGACAGAAGCAGAATTCACACTCAGGTCTTATAATAACAACTCCAAGGCACTTTGAACCACGTCACAATTCTAATGGGACAGAGTCGTGGATGAAATAACGTAGATGAAATACCTTCCGTAGCAGATGGGGAAAGACATCAGGCCATGGAGGGTCATGGGAGTTTTCTGAGTAGAGCAGTGACATGATCAAAGCTCTGCTGCAGGAAGAATGATTGGGTGGTGCTGCAGGGCAGGAGCAGGGAAGCCCTGCTGAAAACCAGCTCCAGTGCATCTAAACTCCTGGACTCTTTGTTTACACTCCCCAGGAAACATTTATCTGGTGGTGCAAATTGGCTATTTATTTGTTTATTTACTCCTTTCCTACTAACACTACTTTAGAGCAGAAGGGATTTAAGGTGGCTTTAAACTGCCTTAGATTTTACAACTATATTAATACAATTAAATCTTACCTCCTTTATTTGATTTTAAGCCTTGAGCATACGGTATAGGTAACTTATATATTCCTATCCACATGGTTGATGTGGGGCCATGCCGATAGTGATGTCCAAAATCCAATGAATGAATGAATGGCCTCTGAGAGGTTTCTGCTAAAGATGGGATGGGGAAGGAGACATGGTTAAATAAATTACAATATTTGATACTTCAAAATCATATGCAGTCATTAGTTGAATGAACATCTTTCATGCATTGAAAAGGTGAGGAGACAGTGATATACTGTTAAGTATAATATACTGCATAAGATACACACATGGATCTGAAAAAAATCATGTGCATATGTGTATGTGTGGGTGGTGCATAATTTCATAAATTCACCGATCACATAAAAGGTGCACAATTTCATAAATTCACAGATCACATAAAATTATCAACACCAGTTGCCTCTGGGAAAACTACTTGGAATACAGGAAGAGTCAAGTAGACTTTTAGGTTACAGATTGTATCCAGAGGTTATATAATTCTGTATAGTTTTGTACACACTGCAAAACACATTTTACAATGAGTCTGTATGACTTTTGTGTGCACAGAGAATTGGTAATGTAAACCATATATAACCAAGGGCTACCACTACAGTTTCGTGTTGTCTTGTTGCCCCTAGTCAAGGTTTAAAAGTGTCTTGTAGTATAATATCTCTCATGTGCTACATATCTTTGAAACCACCTTTGCAAAATTATGACAGTAAGAGAAATCTGACATGGCTGACTCCATTTTGCTTCTAGTCTCACCTGCTGGCTGTCTTCCATCATTCCTGTGCATGGGCCAAGCCAACTTTGGGAGAAATTCAGTTTAGAGTTTAAATGATAATAGTCCTTCCCCCAAACTACACTGCCCTTGTAAAACTAATGAAAGGCCACCAAGGCAGGAGGATAAGAGGGGCCTGAATTTTTCTAATATGTAGGTATAGCTAAATAATTACCAGACATTATTCCGGAAGTCACAAGATTTGCAACTTCCCCAATTATTCCTGCAGATAACATCACTATATGTAGAACCTAAGGTTGGCCTTTTGAGATGTCTTTTGAGGTTTTTACATTTTTAATGGCAGATGGCTCCACTCAAACAACCAGCTTTGTGGCCCCCACCCGGGAACTGATTCAGTGCAAGAGGACAGCTTCCCTATGATTTCATCTCCAACTCAACCAATCAGCATTCCCCACTCCCTGGTCCTCCACCTTCCAAACTATCCTTGGGAAACTCTAGTCTCCAAATTTTCAAGGAGGCTGATTTGAGTAATAGTAAAATTCCAGTCTCTTTTTAGCCAGCTCTGAATGAATTACTCTGTCTCTATTGCAATTCTCCTGTCTTAATACATGGGCTATGTTTGGGCAGCAAGCAAAATGAACCCACTGGGCAGTTACATCTTCATTAATTTAGTCCTGAAGATTCTTTTCAGCTTATAACCAAGATCTACCTTTCAGTCTAACTTCCTTCTCCATGTTGCCGATGCCCCACACAGGGGCTCCTGGCCTCCTTTTTGTCTTTTTTTTTTTCTGTCTAGGAATTTTAATGGTCCACATTGGTCCCTCCTGATTTGATTTCCATCTGCTTGGGACTAGCTTCTTGGATCCAGCTTAGCTGCCAGCAGTAGCCTCCTCTGGTAAAGTTCTTCAATGCTTATTGACATTTTGCGTACAGGTCCTTGAGACTTTAGTTGAAGTCTTAAACTAAACCACTTGTTAAACCACCTTAGATCTGTCCTCTTTTTTTTCAGTAGAAAAAAATATGCTACCAAGTCTAATTCATTCCACTCTCCACCTCTCCACCATTGCCACCCCCAGAAGACAACCACTATATTTCAGAAGGAAATTATTTTTTTTTGAGAGGGGGTGCTCACCATTTGCCCAGGCTCGTCTTGAATTCCTGACCTCTAGTGATCCTCCTGCCTCAGACTCTCAAGTAGCTGGGATTACTGACATGAGCCATCATGCCCAGTGGAGGGAAATTATTTTTCTTGTAAATTTAATTGTGCTTTCTATAAATGAGAAAATGTAGGACCAGGTGGTAACAACTTAACTTTAACTGTAAATATCCAAATAGTAGTTAAAACTAGGATTTCCTTCATTAGTCATTGGTCTTCCTTTTCCTTGCATTTGAGTTTTTTTCTTTTGAAAAGTATAGTTTTTCTCTAAAATCATTCCTACTTATTCACCCACCACAGAATACCTTCCTTAAATTTCATTAAATCTCACCTATGTTCACTTCTCATAACATGCTAATGATGATCAAAATAGTCTGGCCTTATGTGACAGTTGTGTGTAATTTTGTCCTGTATAACCAGGTGAACATCATAAACACTGAGGCTATTGAATACATCTTTAGAGATCTGAGGAGGCTGTCACTATCTTTTCTTTCTTTCTTTTTTCTTTTTTTTTTTTCGAGATGAAGTGTCGCCCTGTTGCCCAGGCTGGAGTACAATGGTGTCATCTTGGGTCACTGCAACCTCCACCTCCTCGGTTCAAGCGAGTCTCCTGCCTCAGCCTCCCAAGTAGCTGAGATTACAGGCGTCTACCACCACACCTAATTTTTTGGATCTTAGTAGAGACAGGATTTCACCATGTTGGTCAGGCTGGTCTCCAACTCCTGATCACATGATCCGCCTGCCTTGGCCTCCCAAAGTGCTGTGAACAGTCGTGAGCCACTGCACCCAGAAAGTCTGAAATCAAGATCCCTTTCCCAAAGAATCATCAAAAATACCCCTATGTGCTCCACCATCCCCATACCTCACACACCTGCCCCAGGTTATATCATACCTGAAATGCTGCTGATCACACCTGAGATGTGTAGAACTAAATTGTGGGCACTAGGCAAAGCTTTTACAACAGATCCTCCAGAAAAATTCAGAACAGACTTGTGGAGTTCACAGTAAATTGTACTTGTGCTACTTTGATTTCACCAAGAATCCACTTTCCAGACAAATTTATTCTCTCTTACCTCTCTGCCCTGAAAATTGAATCAAGTCACAGGTTCAATATTTTGCAGTCACAGATTCCTTTAGAACCTGATGAAAACCACGGAAACTCCTCTTCCTGAAAAATGCACTTCTGTTCATACACATGAAAATGAACAACTTCAAGGCATTCTCCTATCCCAAATATCCACCCCTAGAGGTTCTTTCTTAAGTCCTAGGTTAAGAACCCTTAAATAAAGGAAAGAAATTGATCTTCTGGAGCAAAGTGCAAGTAAAAAGATTCTAAATGGAGCTCATAGATGATTTTCACAGACAGGACAGAGGATAAAGCAGGAGATGGCGGCATTCAGAGAAACAGTAAAAGAGGTGGTAAAATAGAGAATGATAAGCATGTGAGTGAGGCTGGGCTCTATCCTACAGCAACCCTGGACAAGTTACTTAACCTCCCCTAAACCTCATTGTCCTTAGCTATACAATGGGGATAGTTACAGTTTCTTGGGAATGGTTGGTGAGTGAGGTAATTGTGAAGCGCTTCTTACAATGCCTGCACAAATGCTACCTATTAACACTTCAGGCACTGAACGGATTCTTTATACTATAGTGTAAATTAAAATTAAAATACTAAGCCTGAGAAACAGGGTGAGACCCCATCTCTACAAAGAAAAAAAAAATTTTTTTTGAGACTGGGTCTCATTCTGTTCCCCAGGCTGGAGTACAGTGGCACAATCTCAGCTCACTGCAACCTCTGCTTCCTAGGCCCAAGTGATTCTTCCACCTCAGCATCCCAAGTAGTTAGGACCACAGGCACATACCATCAAGCCTGGTGAATTTTTTATATTTTTGGTACAGACAGGGCTTCAACACGTGGCCTAGGCTATTCTCAAACTCCTGAGCTCAGTGATCCGCCACCTCTACATCCCAAAGGGCCGGAATTACAGGAATGAGCCACCACATCCAGCCTCTACAAAAAACTTTTAAAAATTAGTCAGGCATGGTGGTGCATGCCTGTAGTCATGCCTCAGCTACCCGGAAAGCTGAGGCAGGAGGATCCCTTGAAGCTACAGTGAGCCGCGTTTGCAAAGTACACTTCAGCCTGGACGACAGAGTGTGACCCTGTCTCAAAAAAAAAAAGAAAGAAAGAAAGAAAAAGAAATGCTAGCTCATTGAAAGCAATTTGCACTTTGAATCCTCTTTCACTGCAGGAAGTCATCTCTGCCAGTCCTTGGTTAAAAGGTAGAGATGATGGGCACAAGGTAAAGGAAGATGATGAAAAGACACGTTTGTACTCTTAAACTTGAACGTCTGAAACACGTAAGTTAAACCTGCATGAAGATTAACATAGAAGGCCAAGAGAGAAGGACTGCAGCAGAGATTTTGGAGTAGGAAGGGACATCTGGTCCTGGGTCTGAAGCCCTCAGTATGCTCCCAGCTTTATTTGAACTCAATGATTACAATACATACATGGCCAGCCACAGGCATGGTGTTCACTCATCTGGAAGAAACATCCTATGGCTCAGCCCACAAACCTAAACTGAGCAAAGATATCAACTTCATGAGTTAAAAAATATTGCTTCAAATGGCAAGCATGCTGACAGTACATCTATAGCAAGAGAGCATTGCTATGTTGTAAACATTGTTGCTGTAGTGCAGAGGCATTAATAACCAAGTAGGACAAACATTAAGCTGATCTGTGAGGTGGCCAGAATCTTGAGGTCTTTGGGTACTGATGGTAATGATGCTTCATGAGTTGGCCATGTACTACATCGTCCTGACCACTGCTTTTGATAGAATTTCATTATTGTGATAAATAATGTGGTTAAAGGATCCAAGCATGGGTTTCTCACTCAGACTGCTCTGCTTTCATTCTACTGGGACTTCCATGGTCCAAGAGAGACTTCTTGTCTACCCTATTAACTCTCCATGGAAAATATGTAGCACGTTTAAAATGATGACTTACTAACGTTTGAGAGATTTAAGATTTTATTTATTAATTTCTATACTAATATTCCCAAATGCTTGAAGTATGTAAAGATTTTATTTCATATTCTACTACAACAAATGTGTAACGCTTCTTCTAGTTTAATCATTCAGGTGCATATAATCTTAAATTTTCATCAAACAGCTTGATATGTTTGTAACATATATATACACTAACAAACAACAACCACATATACAGATGTCTTCCTTTCAATGTTTTAAGATTATCATGTTTCTGGATTTCATTTTATTTCTAGGAATGAAATCTGAAACCACTCTGAGATTATTTAAGTAGATTACTTAAAGCATAACATTGACTGTGCAACTTGTTTTGTTTTTTAAATATTTAAAGGCCTGTGAGTTGTTTGACCCTGGAAACAAGAGATGTTGGTTTCTAACTTGGTCTGATCTTCATTAACAACTATTCCTTTCCTATAAACAGAAGGGATAGAGAGGCAAAGCAGTCTGACTTTATGCAAATCTTAAGCTTCTCACTCCAATTTCTCTTTTTCTCTCTTTTTTGGATGGTAGCCTGTTAACTTTTTAATAGAATTTGTTAACTGACAATTAAGAGGGCAATTACATGTTGGAATCTTCACTTTATGAAGAATTCTGAGGATTTATAGGACAGTCTGTGATAAGTGACACTGTTTATTCTAAGGGAATGCTTAAGTAGCCTCAGTTCCTTGGTGCATATTTCACATTTTGTTTTGTTTCTCTGATTAATTGAAAACTCTTACAGGTCAAGCAGGCTTTTTAAAAAATTAAAGGTCTCATTCCAGGGAGAGGCCCATTGTATTTGTGAATGAATGAAAAGTTTATTGAAGAAAAGGGTAGATAGTATTTCAATCACTGTTAATTTAAGTGGAGCTGATAAGCTAAGTAAAACATTATTAAATTCCCAGGTATGTTTTTTAGGATATGCCAATATCTTGAATATCTTTTTCGTTGTAATTCCAAAGGTCAGAGGTTTTGTTTATTTGTTTTTACTAAATATTTTACTATATAAACTTTTTCCTGAAAAGCTTTCATAGTCATAGAGTTTCAAAATATTCCTCAATTTAGTAAAAGATCTGGTCAAACTTTGAACATTCACATTTAGTTCTATAAAATTGTCACATTTTATGCAATTCTTTCTCAGATGAATAATTTTACTTTTACTAGATATATAATTTATGTAAAATCATAAGGTTCAGGGGAGTGAAACTGCGAAAATGAAGAACTGACTTACTGTAACGTGTGATAAACCTCTTCTTTGTTTCTATTATTTGTTAGTTTGGTTTGGTTTTCTAAGAATTTGCACCCTTAATTTTGGAACTTGTCATTTGAAACTTCAATAATCCTGAAAAGGAAAACTCAAATTATGGATTTTTTTAACAGCTCTAATGCAATCATCCTATTTTACCTAGAAAAGGGCAAGAATTTGCCCCTAACTCCACTAAATTTATGAAAAACCTTGAAAAAATGGCAAATGTTTTATATAGGGAGAGCTATCCACAGTGGCATGACCTTTCCTGCTTTCAAGTTTTATTATTTGAAGTGTTCATGCCACTCCTCTAGAAATGCAAACCTTATTTGTCTAAGACTCTTTTCATTTATTTTTTTTAGTCAAAAGGAGGGAAGTAATTTGCAAAGAGTTTAGCCTTGTGATAATGTACAGGGGTTCATGCTTTAGTGAGAGTTCAGAAATGAATTACAAATAAAGGCAGTTTAGTTTTCTCATCTGTAGAAATGGAGAGGAAGTTCAGGGTTTATATGAAAGAGAGAAGTAATAATATGTTTACCTTGTAAGACAGTGAACTGCAACAGGGAATGAAAATATATACATACGAAAAGGTTAAGACAGTTGTAATAAAACAACCTAAACAACAAATTTCATAAAGATGAAATGTGAGAGAACATTGAACATTCTTCCTCTTGGTATTTGGTTCTTGAATAAAATTCTAATACATTGTTCTCATAGGCTTTGTGTTTCATTCTTGTCTCTGTTGTTGATACTAAATGATCAGAAATAAACGTTTGGGCGGATTTTGCCTATTCACAATCTCTTGGTTGCTCTCAGGATTTAGGAAAGATAAAGTCTGTGATGACAAACACATAACACAAATCCTTACATTTTCAAAAATAACACTCAGATGCAAATGTTGTTTCTCGGCTTTTTTTATCTGAAACTGTGGATTACACCTATTTCCAAAAGATCTTTTAAACTAGATAAGAGTTTTCAACTATCACTTTCCTTTCCTACCAGTCATGTTTATCTCTCCATCTTTCAATACGCCCTCATATGTTAATTTTGGCCTTCCTATAGTCAAGCTTCCTGTCATGGCATCCAGATAGAAGGAATAATGTGGGCCGGGTGCAGTGGCTCACGCCTGTAATCCCAGCACTTTGAGAGGCCGAGATGGGCAGATCACAAGGTCAGGAGTTTGAGACCAGCATGGTCATTATGGTGAAACCCTGTCTCTACTAAAAATACAAAAATCAGCTTGGCGTGGTGGCACACGCCTGTAGTTTCAGCTACTTGGGACGCCGAGGCAAGAGAATTGCTTAAACCCGGGAGGTGGAGATTGTAGTGAGCCAAGATTGGACTACTGACTCCAGCCTGGGTGACAGAGTGAGACTGCACCTCAAAATAAATAAATAAATAAAAATAAAAGAAGAATAATGTGGAAAAGAGGAAAGTTAAGAGATGGAAATGTCAACAGATAGGAAAGATTGGAAACAAAAGATTAAGGCAATGCTATACTACAAAGGCATGGAAAAGGTGGAAGAATCTGGGAAGATTAATTATATTAGGCCTGTAAAACATTTGAGATTTTACAAGAAATGCTCAGAAAGGAAAAAACTAGTCAACAAAACAAAAAGTAGAAATTGTAGCTCAACATCAGACCGGAGGGTCTCTGCCTGTGATTTGGGGCTATATCCAAAGGCCAGCTGTGGATTTGAAAGCAGGTGTGATGGATACCCCATTTACCCTGATGTGATTATTACACATTATATGCCTGTGTCAAAATATCTCATGTACCCCATAAATATATGCATCTACTATGTACCCACAAAAATTCAAAAACTAAAAAAAAAAAAAAGCTCAGGTGCCCCAGGGCACGCTTTGCCTTACGACATTGTTTGGTTGTTTGAAACCATGGGGCTTAACAGGATGGTGAAAGGGGATGGTCCTCAGGAAGATATTTTTCTTCTTCCTAGGATTAGCAGTCTGAATTTTGGGATCACTCTGGATCCTACTTCCAAATCATCCAAGGCCTCTTTTTCAACTGTGAGTCAAAATCTGGCGGGCTCAAGGAGATTGAGTCTATCTCCTTGGTTGTGGAGGTTTTGTTAAGACCTTTCTGATGCTTCCACGTTGATTCCAGAAAGCATGTTCTAAATTTGGTAGGCTCACCATATCTCCTTGTTTGTTCCAAGCAGACATAATTTGCACCCATTATCCCAGCACACTTCTTTTTCTAGCATAATTAGCATATCTATCACTCAGAAATAGATGATAAATTCCAAGGTCACCCTAAAGTTTAGGCTCTGCAATATCTAAGAGACCCAAAAATCTATCAGCCCTTTTGAGTCTGAAGGTATAGCTAGCCAGAGTATCTAGGTCACAAGTTGACAAAGGACATTAACTACCTGAAGTCTCCCTGAAAGCTGGGGAGTGAAGATGACAATCGTTATGGTTTGGCCCTGTGTCTTCACCCAAATCTCATGTTGAATTGTAATCCCCAATGTTGGGGGAGGGACCTGGTGGAAGTTGCTTGAGTCATACGGGCAGATTTCCCCCTTGCTGTTCTCATAATAGTGAGTTCTTATGAAATCTGGTTGTTTAAAAGTGTGTAGCACTTCCCTCTTCACTCTCTCTCTCCCACAGGCCATGTGAATATGTGCTTGCTTCCCCTTTGCCTTCTGCCATGATTATGAATTTCCTGAGTCCTCCCCAGCCATGCTTCCTGTACAGCCTGTGCAACAGTGAGCCAATTAAACCTCTTTCTTTATAAATTACACAGTCTCAGGTAGTTCTTTATAGCAATGAGAGAAAGGACTAAAACAACAATCATTAGCTAAAATCATCCTGAGGTCTAAATATGCAGACATGACTGGCATATCTTGCTACAGAAGGAATACAATAAATTTAACTATTGAGTCAGGAGTTACCACATTTGGGGACATGCATTTTGTTTTGTGGAGCTTTTAAAAACTATAATCCCTAGATTCCGCCCTTGGAATTTATGATTCACTGAGTTTGGGGTCGGTCCCTGAGACCCTCCAGTATGAATGCTTATGTTCACTTGTACTGGTGAATTAGTTCCTTAAGGCAGGCTAAATAATGTTAGGTTTCACTAGTGTATTCATTCAACTTATCAAAAGAAAAAATAATTTAAGTTACAGTTGACCTTTGGACAACTCAGGGAGTTAGAGGTACCAACCCTGCACAACTGAAATTTTAAGTATAACTTTTGATTCCCCAAATCTTAACTACTAATAGCATACTAATGGCACCTTACCAATAACAAATAGTTGATTAACACATAGTTTGTACATTACATGTATTATATACTATATTCTTACAAGGAAATAAATTAGAGAAAATAGAATGTTATTAAGAAAATCATAAGGAGTGTTCTGCCTGCTTCCGGACGAGCAAGAAGACTTGTGCTCCAGTTCTCGGACTTCCCCAGCAGCATGGCCCCCAAATGCCAGTTTCCACTCCCGCCTCAAAAGAAGAAACCAAGACCACCTCCTTCTCAGGGACTGGAGGAGACATTGACCTCTGCAGGCTTGCCGAAGAAGGGAGAAAAAGAACAGCAAGAAGCAATTGAACACATTGATGAAGTACAAAATGAAATAGACAGACTTAATGAACAAGCCAGTGAGGAGATTTTGAAAGTAGAACAGAAATATAACAAACTCCACCAACCATTTTTTCAGAAGCGGTCAGAATTGATCATCAAAATCCCAAATTTTTGGGTAACAACATTTGTCAACCATCCACAAGTAGACACTTGTGCTTGGGGAGGAGGACAAAGAGGCACTGCATTATCTGACCAGAGTTGAAGTGACAGAATTTGAAGATATTAAATCAGGTTACAGAATAGATTTTTATTTTGATGAATATCCTTACTTTGAAAATAAAGTTCTCTTCAAAGAATTTCATCTGAATGAGAGTGGTGATCCATCTTCAAAGTCCACCGAAATCAAATGGAAATCTGCAAAGGATTTGATGAAACTTTCAAGTCAAACGCAGAGTAAAGCCAGCAGGAAGAGGTAGCATGAGGAACCAGAGAGCTTCTTTACCTGGTTTACTGACCATTCTGATGCAGGTGTTGATGAATTAGGAGAGGTCATCAAAGATGACATTTGGCCAAACCCATTACAATACTACTTGGTTCCTGATATGGATGATGAAGAAGGAGAAGGAGAAGATGATGATGATGATGATGAAGAGGAGGAAGGATTAGAAGATATTGATGGGGAAGGGGATGAGGATGAAGGTAAAGAAGATGAAGATGATGATGAAGGGGAGGAAGGAGAGGAGGTTGAAGGAGAAGATGACTAATAGAACACTGATGGATTCCAACCTTCCAACCTTCCTTTTTTTAAATTTCCTCCAGTCCTTGGGAGCAAGTTGTAGTCTTTTTTTTTTTTTTTCTTCCTTCCCTCTTGTGCTCAGTCACCCTGTTTTTGAGGTCTCTTTTCTCTACACCATGGTTCTCAACTTATTTTGGGGGAAATATCTTGAGCAGGATACAATGGGAAAAGAGTTTCTACCCCTTTCTGTTAGAAATTCATTTTTATCCCTTCCTGTCTTAACAAAAACTGTATGGAATCAACACCACCGAGCTCTGTGGGAAAAAAGAAAAACCTGCTCCCTTCGCTCTGTTGGAAGCTGGAGGGTGCTAGGCCCCTGTGTAGTAGTGCATAGAATTCTAGTTTTTTCCTCCTTTCTCTGTATATTGGGCTCAGAGAGTACACTGTGTCTCTATGTGAATATGGACAGTTAGCATTTACCAACATGTATCTGTCTACTTTCTCTTGTTTAAAAAAAGAAAAAAAACTTAAAAAAATAGGATTATAGAAGGTCAGCAAAGGGTGGGTTTGAGATGTTTGGGTGGGGTAAGTGGGCATTTTGACAACATGGCTTCTCTTTTGGCGTGTTTAATTGTGATGTTTGACAGACATCCTTGCAGTTTAAGATGACACTTTTAAAATAAATTCTCTCCTAATGATGACTTGAGCCCTGCCACTCAATGGGAGAATCAGCAGAAACTGTAGGATCTTATTTGGAACTGACATTCTCTATTGTAATCTTGTTCCCATTTATTTTTAAATTTTCTTTTTGTTTCACTGGAAAGGAAAGATGATGCTCAGTTTTAAACGTTAAAAGTGTACAAGTTGCTTTGTTACAATAAAACTAAATGTGTACACAAAAAAAACTGTAAGGAAGAGAAAATATATTCACTTATTCATTGAGTGGAAGTGGTTCCTCAAAAAGGTCTTCATCTTCGTTGTCTTCACATTGAGTAGGTTGAGTGGGAGGAAGAAGATGAGGGATTGGTCTTGCTGTCACATGGGTGGCAGAAGCAGAAGAGGGAAAGGAGGTGGAAGGGAAGGCAAGAGAGGCAGGCATATATGGTATAACTTTCGCTGAAAAAAAATCTGCATATAAGTGGACATAAGCAATTCAAACCTGGGTTGTTTTAGAGTTGACTGTACAAGTAAAAAACTAACAATAAAAAGCAAGCATGCGCTTCATCTTTCAGTCTCTTTGGAAAAAAGCAATCCAATACAATACTCTTGGGAGGGTGAGGCACCAGAATCACTTGAACCTAGGAGGCGGAGGTTGCAGTGAGCAGGGATGGCACCACTGCACTCCAGCCCAGGTAACAGAGTGAAACTCCATCTCAAAAACAAAAACAAAAAAGCAAAAAACAACTTATATTGTTTTTAAACATACAGGCAAATTTAACTCTTTGGCTAATGTTAACAATCATATCAGGCCAGGCACATTGGCTCATGCCTGTAATCCCAGCATTTTGGGAGGCTGAGGCGGGTGGATCATGAGGTCAGGAGTTCGAGATTAGCCTGGACAACATAGTGAAACCTCATCTCTACCAAAAATACAAAAAATTAGCCAGATGTGGTGGCCGGCACCTGTAATCCCAGCTACTTGGGAGGTGGTGGCAGGAGAATCGCTTGAACCTAGGAGGCAGAGGTTGCAGTGAGCCAAGATCTCGCCATTACACTCCAGCCGGGACGGCAGTGAGAGACTCTGTCCAAAAAAAACAAAAACAAAACAAAACAAAACAAAACTCGTGTCATAGTTAGTATCTTCCAGGCTATTAATACTACAGGTGCCTTCCCCCAAAACACCACTTACTTGGTGATCTTTCTTAGTTTTCTTACTAATCTTACTAAAATACGTATTTTTAGTTAAATTGGCACTCAGAAAGAGAATGATATGATGGTATGGATGGTACTGCTTGAACATTTCCTCTGCGTTGTAGGAAATTTTAATGAATTTTACTTCATTTTATTCTTTATAGGAAAAAAATATGTGATTTATTGATGTGCTTATGTTGTTCTTATAAACTAAAATTCTTTTAGTTTCTTCCTTTTTCTTTTTCAATTCTCCACCTCTCCTCCCAATCCACCTCACCCTATAGGTAAGATTCCAGTTTCCGGGAGAAGTGATAAAGTCAGCTAAATTACATTTGACCTTTCTCCTATTTCTGCTGTGATCTATAACGTCCCACTTAAGTTATTCATGATTTTTCATTAGCTAAAATATTTTCTTGTCTAGGAAGCTTTACTAGAAATATAAAGGATGAGTTTCTGTTTTTCTCTTTATCAAAAAAAATCTACTAATCATTTTGACATTATTCTATTAAAACTAGAAAGCATAACCACATAAAATTAAGTAAAATGCACTAAACTTTTTTGATAAAATAAAAAATAAATTATATTTATCTTTTCTTGGCTAGATAAAATGACTACTACATTTGACAACACTTTAGTAAATTTTGACTAATGATTACATCTCATACTTTCTCTTAAATAATCAATAATAATTTAAATTGCTTTTAGTTAGCTGGGGCACGGGCAGTTTAAATTTTCTAGTAGTCTAACTCTTAACGTATTTTTAAACATCAGTAGGATCAGTTTTCAAAGTCCACTTTATATTAGCATATTTTTCTCTGTGGGTAACAATTGCAACAAAAAAAATTTGTCCGTGTAAATAGCCAATGGAATTACCAATAATCATGTTAATAATGGTAATGAAAAGGTACAGTTAAATGGGGGAGACAATTAGTTCACACCATTTTGGTTTATTTATTTAGCAGTGAGCATTGTATAACATGTCAGTCCCGGGAAAAAGAAAGAGCCATAAAGGGGCTTAACATTACTAATAAAACAATCAGTATCAAAATATTTTATGTAACAATTTGTCCGTGTTCATATAATAATCTGTCAACTCTGTGATTTGCTTATTATGTGAATTAACTCCGTAATCGCTCTGAGATTTAATTCAGTGACACAGTTTAACTATTCCTGGGTTGGGGGCTTTTACTCGGTATTTTTAGGGCAGGAGCTGTCAGGCTAATCTTAGGAGATATTCGGGGAAAGCCAATACACTGCCACGAACTTAAAACAAGTGAGGTTGCTCGTGGTTTGGTAGGAATTTTAACACTTCTCCTCTCCTACCCTTCACCTCTTCTCCTCAAAACACTTTTTTTCCCTCTTTTGCAATAACTGTAAATGTCAGCTTTAAATTTCCCTCCAATCTGGGAAAGCCCAGTCTCCCTGCCTGGAGAGGTGGCTGAGCGCAATATGTTCCTGCCCGAGGCAGGGGGATATTTGCAAGGAGGGAGAAAGTTAAACCCCTTTCGCTCCGCCCCAGCTGGGAGCACTTTCACGCCGCAGGCTCTTGAGCCGAAGCTGTCTCCGGGACACACTTGGTGGCCTCGGCTGGAGGCGGCTTCGGGGAGCGGTCCCGCACTCCCCCTCTCCCACCCCCCAGTTTTCGGCACCGGTCCCCCTGCTGCCCGAGGACCTGTCCGCGCGCTTCCTGAGCAGCCCTGGGGACCGAAACGTTTGTTTCTCCAATGCGCAACTTTCGCGTCCCGGGTGGCGGGGACCCCCGAGTCGGAGTTTTGGCTAAAAAAAATCCAGAGTCCTACGCTGGCCACCTCCTGCGCGCCCAGGCCTCGGGGGCGAAGGGCGACTCCCCCGGTGCGCCCCGATCCCGGCCGCAGCCAGCAAGCACCTGGTGGACGAGAGGGGCACCCCGCGGGCAGACCCTGGCGCCGCGCTCCGCCCCTGCTGGTGTGAGGACTAGCGCGTGGCGTTTCTTGTACCTCCGCCTGAACTGAGACCGGTGGAGAAAGGGGCAGACTGTCTGTGACTCTGCGGGAGATGGACCACGAAACACATGAGCTGTTTGAAGCACAAACGCCAGGCCGGACACCCAACGAATATTAATGCCCTGCAGCCTCCACCCACCCGCAAACATAATAGTAAGTGAATGTGCTTACCGGTTAGCTTAACAGACTTGCCATCGTAATTTCCTTTTTCTCTCCAATGTCACTAGATTTGTTGTGATTAGGATGCAGCCACTAGATTTGTTGTGATCTCGATGCAGCCACTAGATTTGTTGTGATCTCCTGTTTGTTAATGGAAGTTGACTTACACCTTTTCTAGCAGATTTCTACGTAGGATTTTTTTTAAATCATCCCAGATTTTTCAAATCAGAAAATTCCCAAATGATATAATCATACAAGTTGGCATTTAAACCGACTCTTTTTTGAGGAATGCGTTCCAAAATCTTTCAGTTCCCATCATGCAAGACAAATAAGCATAGTAATTTGGAAAGTGAAATTAATGATCAAAATAATTTTGGAAAGGAATAGAAAGGAACAACTGAGACTAATATCCATTCACTTATCAGAAACTTTATGACTGATCCTAATTAGAGAACAAAGCAATGCCAGGAATGTCACATGTTTTTTAGATCTTGGTATCTTGTCTGGGCAAACATCCAGTATTTGACACTACAGAAAAAGGGGCAATCTTGTGCAGCATATTTCCAAGAGTAAATAACACATCACAGGAATCTTTGAAAGAACATCACTTACTTAGCGAGCGAGTGAATATTTGAACAACTGCTTCTGTTGGGAAAAGTAAGAAGGAAGTAAGGGATAGAATATGAATACAGCTCCCCTGCCCTCACAGATCACCCAGTCTAGTGATAGGAGAGGGGAAGAAATTTTACAAATAAAAGACAACAAAGGGTAGAAAGTGTTAAATCCCTCAAGATAAGATCTCAATAAACTCATAGGGAATCCCATGGAGGGGAGATTACTGTTAGCTGAAGGACTGTCCTATTGTAAGCTGAGTCTGGCCAAACTTCAGCCTGTCTTGGGCTCCATGTAACTGAAGGAGTTCACTGAAGATTGTGTCTCTATTAGATGCATCTTTGATACGAATTTAGTGTACTACCTCTTCTAGAGTCTTCAGTATGTTTCCTTCTATCAACTTGAAGTTGTCACTTTCTTCCATAAGTTCGTTAAGCAGTCATTTTGGAGGCCAATTTTGCAAATTGAGGCTGAGCTGAGATGACACAACCAAAGTGAGTCAAAAGTTATGAGCTAAGTATGTTTTATGTATTATTTCTTTCCAAAAAGAATCTGGGTGGTCTATGACGGAAAACACCCCATTTAAAATGAATTGGTAAAATCAAAATAGAAAACCAGGAGAAAAAAAAGAAAAACAAAACGTGAAATAAGCCAACTCTAAGAGTTAACATGATTACTGAGATTGCGCTTCAGATTTGGGTCTGAGCTTTTAGCAGCTAAGGTAAAGAGAGAAAAAAACATAAGTGACATCAATCTTGCTGTTGAAAAAAGCCAAGAATGCCTGTTTTCAAATGAAATGAAATTACAGAAGGAGTTTACTATATGGAGTGCCTTAAAGGGCTCTGAGGGATGTAACAGGCAATGTTTCAGCAGTACCTTTATGGAAAAGCAAAAAGAGATATTACAGCCCTATTTCTTGTAATAACCTCCCATGAAAACCAAGATTTGAATGAAGGTGAGTCTTCTCAGATTAAGCTGGTATAATTCTGTATTTGGGGATTCACCTTAAATACTAAATAACATATCCACTCTGTAGTCTTCCCCATGTATTACTTCTCTCAGCTGGGATCTCAATAAGAGCCAAGTAATTGAAAAATTAAGATTATTCTCTCTGGCAAGAGCCCAGTGTGTTAGTATTACTTTTGGATCATAAAAGACAGCTTCACAGGGTCTGGAAAACAACTGAGCAAATACTAAGTCTGCCATCCTCCAAAAGTTGCAGAAGCAAATCAGTGTTTTCTCACTGATGAAGGCCACCCCAGTTTTCCTCCAAGGTAAGCTGGAGGGGCACCTCAAGGTTGAGCCACAATTTTCCTTAGGAAGTCACTTTGAATGTGCTCCAGTTCTTGAATAAATACTTAATTGAGTCCCTAGAGCTACACACTGCTTAGGCATAGAAATTTTCAAAGCTGGTGTTTCCTAATCACCCACAGTGGCAAGCAAAAAGCATCAGTAGGACTCCCACAGCACCTCTGACCAAACAACGTGGCTTTCCGACGGGACTCCATGATGAGTCCATTGCAAAATGTCACCGCATGAGTTGACAATAGCTCCCACAAACGATGAGTTTTAATTTCATTATCATTGGTTAGCCATTATTTTTGGCAGGTGTTAGATACTGCAACTACCTTTTTGAGGCAATTTCTGGTTCATGATAATGAAACAGTGTGATCCAACAAGAAAAGGATATTTATCTTCCTATTTGTTATGGTAGAGGGAATTTGAAAAGAGAAGGGAGATCATTCTGTTTCATACTCCTCAAAGGATTGTTGTCTGATCTGTTCCTTCTTGTCTTTATTGAAATAAAGGGTGTTGTAGTAGAAAATTTTTTTGAATTTTTTATTGTAAAAAATATGTATAACATAAGCTTGATCATTTTAATCATTTTTAAGTGTACAGTTTTGTAGCATTAAATACATTCACAATGTTATGCAACCATCACTACCATACATTTCTAGAACTTTTTCATCTTTCCCAATTGAAATTCTGGATCCATTAAACACTAATTCCCCCATTTCTCCCTTCTCCAGCCCCTGGCAACTACTATTCTACTTTCTGTCTATGAATTTGAACATTTAGGTACCTCCTATAACTGCAGTCATACATTATTTGTCCTTTGGTAATTGGCTTATTTCACTTAGCATAATATCTTCAAAGAGAATTTTTTATAAGAACATTATTAATTAATAATCTACATTAAAACCATGCAATGTGACTTATAACCAATTTCTATCCACACAATTAAGAGTCAGTAAAACTTATAGACCATTTTACATTGTTCTCGGCAGATATCTCCACAAGATGATGGGAGATGTATCATCATTCAACATTAAGAGAGAGCAGGCCAGGTGTGGTGGCTCAAGCCTATACTCTCAGCACATTGAAAGGCAGAGGTAGGTGGATTCTTTAAGTTAAGGAGTTCAAGACCAGCCTGGGCAACATGTTGAAATGCTGCCTCTACCTAAAAATACAAAAAAGTAGCTGGGCATGGTAGTGTACGCTTATAGTCCCAGCTACTCAGGAGGCTGAGATGGGAGATCTCTTGAGCCCAGGAGGCTGAGGCTGCAGTGAGTCACGATTACACCACTGCACTTCAGCGTGGGCAATGAGGTGAGACCCTGTCTCAAAAAAAAGACTACCTACATCTATAACCTACTTGCTCCTTGTGCAAATATCAGGCCAAGAGCCTCAGACATATAGAAAGCTGGAGAAAGTCTTAGATTAATTATGAAAAAATAATTGTTGGGGCCAGGAATGGTGGCTCAAGCCTGTAATCCCAGCACTTTGGGAGGCTGAGGCAGGTAGATCACTTGAGGTCTGGAGTTCAAGACCAGCCTGGCCAACATGGTGAAACCCCCTGTCTCTACTAAAAATACAAAAATTAGCCAGGCATGGTGGCAGGCGCCTGTAGTCCCAGCTGCTCCAGAGGCTGAGGCAGGAGAATCACTTGAACATAGAAGGCGGAGGTTGCAGTGAGCTGAGATTGCACCACTGCACTCCAGCCTGGGCGACAGAGCAAGACTTGGTCTCAAAAAAAAAAAAAAAGAAAAATACTATTTTCAGTGTAGTGTTCATCCATCTCAAGTAGAACATTAAGCATAAAATAGACTTAAGTATATAAAAATATCATTCAATAGTCATTGATTGACTACTTACTATGGGGATGAAAGACAAGTTAAAAAATAATTGTAATATTAAGTGATAATGCAAAATAGAAATATATGATGTGTAAAGTACCATGGTTGAACAGTTAATGAAATGATTCATTTAGGTTGGATCAATCAGTGAAGTTTCACAGAGGTTGTGACATTTAGGTTTTGTCTTGAAAGACAATGGGAGCTTTGAAGGTCAATTTAAAAAGTGGGAGAACATTCCTGGTCGATGGAACAGCATATGCCAAGCACAGAGGTATGAAACAGGCCATTGTATTGTGAGTCCTAACAGTGTGTTTTTTTCTGAGTTAAAGATGCAGGGAAGCATAGTTTTGAAGAGTTTGAGTTAAACCAGATTTGAATCCCAGCTCTGCTCCTTGGTAGCTGGGTGGCCTTGGTCAATAGCTTTTTAACATATGCTGAGGAGAATCGACCCTATGATGTAAATTGAGGCTGTTCCTAAAAGGAAAACAAGCATATTTTGGTTTTTGAAAATCACTATGACTGCAGCTTAGAGGATAAACGAAGGAGGGTACAGTGAGGTCAGAGGACAAATTAGAAAACTCCTCATTCAACAAACATCTATTGGGTGCCCTCTGTGTGCACACATTAAGGCACTGAGAATTCAGCAGTGAACAAACAAAATCCTAACCTTTGTGAAGTTTATATTTTATTGGAGTAAACAAGCATTAAATAAGCACATACACAGATAATGTAAGCACTAAGAAAAAAATTAAGAAAATAAAGGGTTTGAGATTGCTGTTTTATGTAGGTCAGTCAAGAAATCTGCATGGACACAGAGTGTGAAGTAACAGGCAGTGGAGTCTTGGAAGGGTGGGAGTGTGGGAGAGGGATGAGAGATGAGGAATAACTTAGTGGGTATAATGTACATTATTTGAGTGATGGTTACACCAAAAGCCCAGATTTTACCACTAGGCAACATATCCATGTAACAAAACAGCACTTGAACATCTTAAATTTGTACAAATGAATAAGAAAAAGTGTCTTTGAAAGGAGATATCTGAGTAAAGAACTGAAAGAAATAAAGGAGTGAGCTGTGCAGATATCTGGGGGAGAGGATTCCAGAAAGAACAAATGTACCATCCCAAGGGAAGAACATGCTTAACATTTTAGGGAGCAAGGAGAAGATCAGTTTGCCCACAGTACAGTGGTAGAAGACCAGTGTGGTGATTCCCAGGGGAAATTGGGAGGCTCTGACCTACTGGAGGGGAGTGAGAAGCAGAGGAAGATATGGAGCTTGCCATTTTTAAAGGCAGACGGACAGGGTTTGATGGCCAGTTGAATATGGGGAGTTGAATATAGGGATTGAGGAAAGGAAAGGAATCTTGCATGACCGCCAGATTTCTGGATTGCGCAAATGCACAAGTGGTGTCACTGTTAGAAAGAGGGAATACTGGAAAAGCAGCACACCATGAAGTCAGTTTGGAACCTGTTCAGTCTGGTGTGCTGATCGAAATTCTAGTGGAGATGCCTTGTAGACATTTGGATATACAGATAGGGAGTTCAGAAAGGAGATGTGGCCCAGATATACAGGCTATTAGCACTTTATTGAGATATTCATTTTCAGAGTTGGATCATTCACTCATTCATTCACTCATTCAACTAATATTTACTGAAAGCCAAATATGCCATGCTAGACCCTGGGTATATAAAACAGACACAGTCCCTTCCCACATGAAGCTTACAGTTGGGTGGACAAGATTGACGAAATAAAATTATAAATTTAAAAAATGGTACAAAGGAAATAAACACAGTGCTAAAAGAGTATAAAATGTCATTTTTTTTGAGATGGAGTCTTGCTCTATTGCCCAGGCTGGAGTACAGTGGTGCAATCTCAGCTTACCACAACCTCTGCCTCCCGGGTTCAAGCAATTCTCCTGCCTCGGCCTCCTGAGTAGCTGGGACTACAGGTGCATGCCACCACACCTGGCTGATTTTTGTATTTTAGTAGAGATGGGGTTTCATCATGTTGGCCAGGCTGGTCTTGAACTCCTGACCTCGTGATCCACCTGCCTCGGACTCCCAAAGTGCTGGGATTACAGACGTGAGCCACTGCGCCCAGCCTATAATGTCTTAAGGGAAGGTCTTTCTGAGGTCACATTAAAGCTGAAACCTAAAAGATAAGATGAAGCTATCCATGCAAAGTATGGGGAAGAGGAAGTCAAAGAAGGCATACTGAGCCAAGGGGAAGGGGCCCAAGATGAATGTGGAGAAGTAAGCAGAGGCTGGATCATGCAGGTCTAGCAGGCCATGGTACAAAAAAGTTTGAAAGCCGTAAAGAATGACAGTGACAGAACCCAATCCATGGTTTTAAAAAATCATGCCGGGCACAGTGGCTCATACCTGTAATCCCAGCACTTTGAGAGGTCAAGGTGGGCGGATCATTTGAAGTCAGGAGTTCAGGACTAGCCTGGTCAACATGGTGAAACTCCATCTCTACTAAAAATATAAAAAAACTTAGCCAGGCGTGGTGGCACATGTCTGTAATTCCAGCTACTTGGGAGGTTGAGGCACAAGAATTGCTTGAATCCAGGAGGCGGAGGATGCAGTGAGCTGAGATTGTGCCACGGCACTCTAGCCTCAGCAACAGAGTGAGACTCCATAAAAAAAAAGAAAAAAAATTTAAATTTAAATATAAAAATTTTTTAAATCAGCTTGTGGGGTGAAGAGGTGGCGATGGATGGAGAGATTTTGGAGGTTGTGTGGCAAGGAGAGATTAGAAGGAGGCAACTGAAGTTAAGAAAACCAGTAAACAAGGCAATCGCAGCCATCCTGGTGAGAGATAGGGTTTGGGGTAGAGTAAAACAGCAAAAACAGTGAAAACAGAACTGGAAGATTTGTAGATAGACTTCGGAGGTAGAATAAATTTGGTGATGGATTGATTGAGTGTGGAGAGTAATGAAGACAGAATTTAAAAAGTAACTCCAAGGTTTCTGCCTTGATCAGTGTGGTATTGGTAGGATTCTTTCTTTTTTTTTTCTTTTTTTTTTTTAGATACGGAGTCTTGCTCTGTCGCCCAGGCTGGAGTGCAGTGGTGTATCTCCGCTAACTGCAACCTCTGCCTCCCAGATTCAAGCAATTCTCCTGCCTCAGCCTCCCGAGTAGCTGGAACTACAGGCGCACACTGCCACGCCCGGCAAATTTTTTTGTATTTTAGTAGAGATGGGGTTTCACCTTGTTGCCCAGGCTGGTCTCGAACTCTTGAGCTCAGGTAATCCACCTGCCTAGGCCTCCCAAAGTGGTAGGGTTACAGGCATAAGCCACCGCGCCCGGCTGGATTATTTCTTTTGATGAAAAGACTGGAGGAGAAATATTTTGGAGATGTGAAATCAAGAGTTCAATTTTGGACCTGTCAGGTTTGAAAGGCTTGGGGAGCCTTCAAAGAGAGTGGGACTAAGCTCAGGGGAGATATCTGCCCTGGGGGTAAAAGTTTTGGAACCATCAACATATAAATGAAATTAAAATCCATAAGATCACCTTGGGAGAGATGAAAGAGAAAAAAGAGAAAGCCCTGGTAAATTTCAGCACTAATGCTGAGAAAAAAGAGGATGCCAACCACATTGTTTGATGTGTTTATTTGTTTACTAACAGTTTGACTAACAATATGGATTTTTGAGACAGATGGTTAGGGTATATATTTTGTAGTATATATAAATATATAGGCAGTATATATTTTGACACCATGGTAGAATTTCTCTGTATAACCTTTCAACATACTTCTGCTTTGCACTGATATGTTTTTACTGAGTCTCAGGCCTCATACAGGCTATAGGAATGTTTGTTATTAACCCAATTGTTTGTTGAATAAGAGACCACACCCCTTCCCCCTTGTGTCTGTCTCTAAATTTATCAAATGCAAAACGAAAATCTCAAAAAACAAAGAAAGTGAAAAGCTCCTAATCTATTTTAAAAATGAGTATGTAGTTTAATTTCAAGTAGTCAAGAATTACGATGTCATAAACATTGTTTACATGGTTCCTTTTCGGTTTTAATGCCAGTTTGCTACCATACATTGCATTTATAATGACAACTTTGTTAAGATATACTTGCCGCAAGTCAACTATTTTTCAATAAAGATGTTCTGAAAGAAACTCCAGGTTGAGCAACCGCCTTCAGGGGCAGAGGTTTTAAGCTGCCGGTAAAATAAAATAGTGACATGTACACACTGCGCCTCATCAAGAGGAGCAAGGCACGTTCTGCTGTGTAGCTGATGTTCCTATTTTCAGAACGTAGAGGTAAGTGGGTGAGAAGAAAGAGGATATTTAAACCGTCTTTAAGCTCAAATTTGAAACTAAAAGAAAAAAAGACCTAAAAGAGGGGGCCTGCCCCTCCACCTACAAGGCAGCAAACCTTGCAGCCTGTGGGACCTCACCATAGCACAAACCCAGCACCTTTACTTGAAGCTCTCTGTGGGCCCAGATTAGAGTTTTGACTCAGGGAAGAGAAAGTAGAGGTCTCTAGGAATGCCTATTGGGCTTAAAGAATGCTGATGACATTTCTGTAACTATCCTTTATCATCTATTTTCACTACTTCCTCCGCTCATTCCACCTTTGTTTATGCAATTCAAAATCGTCCTGTGAACTATCTCCTCCATTTCAAAGCTTTGTTCACCACTCAATTTCAGATTGGCAAACTACCTTGCAGCCTGAGGTTCTACCCTGAACACAGAGAACATTCAAACAAAATATTGGGCAGGGGGCGACCCGCGTGACTTTTAAGACCCCCTTCATATCCTTCCACTTGGCGCATTTTGAGCGCCAGCGCTCACCACATCCGGCCGCCCCAACATTCCCAGTCCCCTCCCTCCTCTCACTTCTAGGTCAACAAATATTTTAATAGGTCTTTTTGAACAGATGTGATCTGTCGATGTATGCAATGACCCCATCGGAAATAATTTGGGGTGGGGGGGAAGGCGGCCTTCCTCTCCAGGAGAGCCTTTATCGTGTAATCTCTAGTTAATGAGCCTCTCTCTGGGGCTCAAACTGGGCGAGTTATTATCCGTGTCTGCAAGTCTGGAGGAGAAGAGGCTGAGAAGCAAACCTCCTGGGTTCCCGGGACCACCGGACTTAGCCTTCTCCAGGCTCCAGGACAGGGTGAGATGAACATGGCCTAGTTCCTTTCAGGGTCCCTGGCCGGGCTGCGGCGGGGGAAAGGTGACCGACCTTGCTGGGGGCCACCACACGCCCATTGCTTCCTGCGGCGACGTGCCGCAGCGGCAGGAGCCTGCGAGTTTCCCATTGGCTCACGGACTGTCGCCGTGCAGTCTGGAGAGGCGGGGCCGGGCGGAGGGGTGGGGCGGGGCCGGGCGGGGCGGCGGGGCGGGAAGGGGCGGGGCCGGGTAGCGCGGCGGGGAGGGGCGCGGCGGGGTGGGGAGGGGCGCGGCGGGGCGGAGCGGGGCGGGCCCGGGCGGAGCGGGGCGCGGCGGGGCCTTGCGGCGGGGGCGCACACCAATCTTCCGAACGCAGTGGGGGTGGCTGCGGCTCCCCGCGCTCTCCCTTCTTTGGGGGTCTCTGGACTCATGACTTTATTTATTTTTTAAAAAAAGAATGAGCGGATGCCCGTGACAAGTTAATAGCTCTCGCCACGCTCTCAGGTTAAATTGCATCTCCTTCCCGCCGCGAGTCTCCTTCCACAGACCCGCCGGAGGCCGCCGGGACGGGCGCTGAGCGGGACGAAGCGCGAGGTGATCCCGGCTGGTTCAGGCGAGCAGCCCCCACCCCTTACTCACGTTCGGGGCTCGAGACCCGCGCACCAGACTGCCTGGGCCTGGACCTCTCCGCGTCACGGTGGTGCGCGACTCGCCAGCCACTCCCCCCGACTCCACGCGCAACCCATGTCTTTTTCACCCCCGCGCACTTAACGCAGGGCGCACGCACGCACCGCAGCCCCCTCACTCTCGCACTGGGTCCTCTGTCACACCCCCTGTCGCACACACTCCATTCTCGGACTCGCACCGTCTCCTATCTCACACCCACTCCAGTATCGTGTCGCGCGCCCGCCAGTCATCCCTCTGTCGCGCCGGCGCACGCTCGTCCCCTTCTGCCCCGGCGCCCGCCCGCGCCGCACGGTGGCCCCTAGCGCCGGCCCGATCGTGGGAACCAGGCGGGGCCCCAGCGTCCCTGCCACTGCCGGGTCATCCATCTCCCTCCCCGTCGGCCCGCCGAGACTTCAAAGGCGCCTCCGCCGGCCGGGCCCGCCAAGCCCCGGCTGTGGGCCGGGGACGCTCCCCGGTTGGGAAGGCCGGGCCGGGGCGCGTCTGGGCCCGGCTCCGTCCTTAATGCTGCGGCGGCGGGCTACGGAGCTGACCGCGGGGCCACCCCCGCCGCGGCCGGGCCACCCGGGAGCTTCCACCAGTCCTGCGAGCACGCGCCGGCGGGAGGGGGCCTCATTTTCATGGCAAGGGAAATCTGGATAAGGACAGACTCCTTTCCGAGGAGAATGGGAACGCTCTAGTCCTGGTGCCTGACCCTCTCTCCTAAAGAAAATGAGTCTCCCCTGGTGCTTAAGCCATATTTCATTCTCCTCCTTTCCTCCTTCCCATTCGGACACCCCTAGTTGACAGGCTCTAATCCTCGAATCGGAACTACTTCTGCCTGGAAGATTTGGCTGGCTTTTCCTTTTCTCTCGGCGTTCCTGCAAAGCCAATTCGTTCTGCGCTGCATTGATGGCGGGCTGGGGGAGGAGGGCTACTTCCAACTTCTGGCACCACCTGGGTGGTCGCCATAACCGAGTGATTCCTTTACAGCTATTTATTCTCCTCAACTTTATAAAGGCTCTTTTGCATAGAAGAGTTATAGAAGGTTTAAGATTTATATTTTGGCATTGATGGGGGAGCATAGTCACTGATTGACATTTATCTGTATTCAACTAGACTATGAATTTTTTGAGCATAGGGATGTGTTATTCTCAGGCTGCAGATTCTAGCACAGGGCATGGCAAATACATTGTAGCTGTGCATTCAATTACGTTGAATTCAAATGAATCAGCTTTTTGCATGGAGCTTTCCAAACACTTTATCACACTTAAAAATGTTATGTAAAGCTTTCCAAGAAGGAAGGAAAGCAGAAAGGGAAAAAGAAAAGGAGGATGGTGAAGGAATCCCAGAATGATTTCAGATCCTTTGAAAGAAACAGGTTAGATTTAGATCTTCAAAGCTAAACCAGACAGATCTGCATATCTGAAAACACAGAAGCCCTAAAACCGACATTAAACATCTCAAGTTCATAGTGTTTTCCTGGCTCACAATGCCAGCCTCTCTTAATGTAAGTCTCTAACTTTGAATTGTCCTTATTACTTTTTGTGTCATGCCTTGCGCTATGAACACAAGGCTAGACTGGACACAGATCGTTCAAATCTAGAAAATGGCAACTTAGTTTTTTTTCTGTTAGAGAGCTTTTATTTCATTTAAAGGAAAGGAAGAGGTTAGCATAACCATATTAACTGTTTAGAAAAATTGGTGGCAGTATGGAGGATTCACTAAAGTGTCTCCAGAGTAACCCATGGTGGGACATTAATGAGCATAAAATATCCTACCGTAGATCATCTACAATGTAGACAGATTTTTTTATCCAACCATAACATTTTTGAGACACATCCATTTTTAGACAGGTAGGTCTTTATTTGAATTGCTGTGTGGTATACCATTGAGTGAATATAGAAGAATTTATTTATTCATTCTCCCATAGGGACACTTAGTGGGCCTTTTTTTTTCTACTAAAAAGAATGTAGTGACATCTTTGTGGTAGTGGTCCCCTTGTTTGAAGATGAGAGTATTTCTCTTACTTTTGTCCCTAGAAATGAAATTGCTGGGTTGTAGGGTTACATACTTTCATCTTTACTAGATATCACCAAACTATTCTTCCAAGCTGTTGTAACAGTTTACTCTCTTAGTATGTCGACCACTCGCTTTCCCCTCATCCTCAACAACACTTGGTATTAGCAGACTTTTCTGTTTTTCCCCCAGTTTGATAGATATGAAGTGGGTGGTACATCATTGTAATTTATTTTTTCCTTGAATTTTCCTTATTCAGGTCTTTTAAAATTCTCTAAACTGGCATTGTTCAATGGAACTTTCTCGTGAGGGTGGAAATGTTCTCCATTTAATGGGTTTCTTTCCACTTTAGTGAGTTCTCTAAACTACCATCAGTTTTCCCACAAAGGAAATCTGATCATGTCAACTCAAAAACTTTAAAATGTGACAAAACCTGAAAAAGTTTAGATGACTTGTGTGGTTTATTTATTGCCCATAGGCTGCACCAAATTATAAAACTTGGACTATAAGGGTTTTATATCCAGCTCTGCTCTGTATTTCCACCTTTATCTCCAGTCTCTCAGACCCGCATGCTCTGTGCTGAACTTTGTACTGAAAATATACCACTATATCCCAGCTCATCTCTGAACCTTGTACTTGCAGGCCTCTCTGCTTGCTTTGCATTTTTCTTCCCTCACCTGCTAGTCACGCTTCTTTACTAGCATGTCTCCTCTACCAGAATGAGCTTCATGAGGATGAAAGACTTTCTTACTCATTTTTGTATCCCTAGTACCCACCCTGGTGGAAGCAAAATAGCTGGGGTGCAATAAATATTTGTTGAACTCACGCATGAATGAATGAGTGAGCGAGGTGTACTACAAAAAAAAAATTGACTGAAGGAGAAAAATGTAAAACCCAGTAAATAACTAAAACAACAACCTTCTATCAACCATAGGCTATAGGTTATTCAAAACAGGTAATTCTTATATTAAACTCTATTCTCTTCTACTGACCTTTTAATTTGTTATGGGTTAGTATTATTCCTACTAGTTAACAAAGAAAAACTTTCCCAAAACCTGTCACTGAAGAATGCTTCAGCTACAAGAAGCAGAGAAACAAAAACAAAAGAACAAACACATAAAACCTGATGACCAGTAGCTTAAACAAACATTTTTTTTTCCAATTCATAAGAAGCCTGAGGAGACTGCTGCCTGGGACAGACTCTGTGGCATCTCTGCTAAGCTCTGACCTCTTCCTTCCTGTCACAGAGCTGCTGCTGCTCCTGAAACATCCATATTGAATGAAGGGGAGAAGGAAGGAACAATGCCAGCATGACTATCCCTTATGAAAGCAAAAATATTCCCACAACACCCCATCACAGCAGACTTCCTATAATTTTATTGGCCAGAATTGGGTAAACAGCCACTCCTAACTTCCAAGGAGGTGCAGATGGCCTCACAATTATGAGCCAATGAGTGGGACGCATTGCCAGCACAAGGCAAAGAGCGTTCTGTTAGTGAGGAAGAAAGGCTAAGAGTGGATAGTTAACAAAGCATATTCCATAAAACATGACCCAGCATTTAAAATGTTAAAACCAGTTATCTGGTCTAAGCTCATGTTTTAGCCACTCCCATTCCACCTCCCAGAAGGCATAGAGGCCTGAAGGCTTAGAAGGTTCCAAGATGTACTATAGTACTTTTGGTCTTGTGACTTGCAGGTCCTGTTTCCCTTTTTAAAATAATGATAAGAAAAAAAAAAGTAGGGGGTGGGGAAACTAAAAATAGGCATAGTGAAAAGGGGAAATTATAAAATTGGACTCAAGAAGTATCCTCTATACCGGGGCTACTACTTCAGATTGCTTGAATTGGGTCCTTCTTAGTGTGACCCACTGCTCACAGAACTGGACATTCAGCATCTACCTTTCTAAGACATCACAGTGCACGCAAATCAAGGGGACAAACAGCAATGCTGCAGCGGGGCAGGAGGAACACGGAATTAGGCTGAAGGAAAACCATCAGGAGTTCACCATCTATCTATTTATTTCAAGTGCTGTGCCTGGATCCCTGAATGCAAAATATTTGAGTCAGATCCTGGAGTAATTAAGGCGTTAATTGGCAGCAGTTTAGATGACTAAAGTGGTGAGAAATGTATGAAAGGTAGATTATAAACATACTGCATCCTTTTTGTATGTTGATAACAGTGCTGGCAAGGTAATGCAATTTTAGGATAATGAAAAGGGATAAAGTAAGAACATTATTTCTTGGTAATTTCCAAGAAGATATGAATCACGTATTGTGTATCTGTCCCATATGCCTGACATGAACTTCCCACCTTTTCAGTTTCCCCAAATTTTACCGCCTTTTCAAGTCTCTGCAATTTACTACTACAATTCACTTTGTTCACTCATCTGTTAACAAGTAACTTAAGTTCCACTTTGAGCAAGTTCCTAGCACCATAAAGAAACCAACTCTGGAGAGTGAATTTGGAAGAATGGAGGACACTGTCTGCTGGATGAATAGTGCTATGGACTGCATGTTTGTAATCTCCCAAAATTCATATGTTCAAACTTTAACCCCCAGTGGAATGGTACTAAGACATGAGGTCTTTGGCAGGTAATTAGGTTTAAATGAGGTCATGAAGGTGGAGTCCTTATAATAGGATTAGTATACTTATAAGAAGAGAAAGAGACTAGCTCTTGCAATTTCTGCCAGGGGAGGACACAGCAAAAATACAGCTGTCTGCAAACCAGGAAGAAGGGCCTCACCAGGAACCCGACCATGAAGCACCCTGATCTTGAACTTCCAGCCTCTAGAAGTAAATATTTGTTGTTTAAGCCACCCAGCCTAGGTATTTTTGTTATAGCAGCCCAAACTGACTAAAATAAACAGGGATTTTTTAAAATGGCTACATTTGCTTATGAATGAATTGATAATTTATTTCCCTCCATATTTTCAATTGTACTTTATTTATTATTTTTTTGAGATAGATATTTTTCCTCCCTTTGTTGCCCAAGCAGGTCTCAAATTTCTGGGCTTAAGTGATCCTCCCACCTCTCAAGTGTACTTTAAAATAAGTACATAGTTTTTTTTTTTTTTTTTTTTGAGACAGAGTATCGCTCTTGTTGCCCAGGTTGCAGTGCAATAGCACAATCTTGGCTCACTGCAACTTCCACCTCCCAGGTTCAACCGATTCTCCTGCCTCAGCCTCCCGAGTAGCTGGGATTACAGGCATGCGCCACCACACCCAGCTAGTTTTTGTATTTTTAGTAGAGTCAGGGTTTTACCATGTTGACCAGCTGGTCTCGAACTTCTGACTTTGTGATCTACCCACCTCAGCCTCCCAAAGTGCTGGGATTACAGGCATGAGCCACCACACCCGGCCATATAGTCACCTTTAAAGGAAGGCAACCTACTCCAGTCTCCCTGCAACTGATCATGCAAATTGTCTACCGTGTAATAAAAAATTACTAAGCATTCAAAGTACACAAAGTAGGAAAATGTGACTCAAAACCAAAGAAAAAAAGCAGTCAATAGAAGTAAATACTAAGATAACACAGATGTTAGAATTAGATAACAGGGACTTTGTAGCAGCTGTTAAAAATACATTCAAGGACTTCAGGAAATGATAGACATAATGAGTGAATGATGGGAATTATCAGCAGAGAGCTGGTAATAAAGAAACAAATGGAAATTCGATAACTGAAAACTGTAATATGTGAAATGAAACATTCATTGGATGGGCTTAACAGCACATTGGAGACTGCAAAACAAAGAGCCAGATCAATGGAAGTTATTTAATCTGTAATACAAAGAGAAACAACAATTTTTAAAAAAATGAACAGGACTTCTGTGAGTACTAGCAAAATGTCAAGCAGCCTAACGTGTGTTGGAGTGTCAGAAAGAGAATAGAAAAGAATGGAACAGAAAAACAAAATTTTGAGAAAAATAATAACCCAGATTTCCCCAAATTTTGTTGAAAAAACACAAAAGCAAACCTCCAAAATGGATTGAAAAATCCAAAAAGATCTGCAAACCACAAACAAGATAAATACCAGCCAAACCATATTTTAGCACATCATAGTCAAACTGCAAAAAACCAAAGACAAAGGAAAAAGTCTATGAATAGTCAGAGGAAAAAAGAAAAATTATACAAGGGAAATAATGATACAAACCATGGCTGATCTCTCATCAGATACAATGGAGGCTGAAAATGAGTATGGATTATTTTTATAAAATGGAGAAAAGAGGAAATGAGTGAGGAAAAAGAAGAAAATCAGAACAGTGGTGGGTAGCAAAACAGGAAGCAAACTTCTATGATCCTGGAAGTGGATTTGAGGGTGTCTCATAGAAGCAACTTGGCTGCTCTGTCTAACCTAGAGAATATAAAGGAAGTAGCATGTATGAAACCCTACCTCAAGGATCTTACAGTGTCATCATCATGTTTGATTAGATGTAATAACGTCAAAGGAAGAAGGGACAGAGGTAAGCTGGAGTCTTCCATGCGGAAGGCTGAAAGGGAGATAGGTTGGAGGAGAGATGAAAGTGTGCTTGAAAAGGAGTCAGATCTGCATAGAGGCGGCACACCAGCACAGGGATCAGCACTGGCAAAGGTGGCAGAATGGGCATAATATCATCATCAACCTGACCCACGTAGAAGTGGGCAGGAAGGAGGCAGCAAAAAGGGTAGGGACGATCATGCCTTTTTTTTTTTTTTAATTGAGATGGAGTCTTAATCTATTGCCCAAACTGGAGAGCAGTGACACAATCTCGGCCCACTGCAACCTTCCACTCCCTGGTGCAAGGGATCCTCTTGCTTCAGCCTCCTCAGTAGCTGAGACTACAAGTGCGTGCCACCGCTCCCAGCTAATTTTTGTATTTTTAGTAGAGATGGAGTTTCACAATGTTGGGCAGGCTGGTCTAGAACCCCTGAGCTCAAGTGATCCACCTGCCTCAGCCTCCCAAAGTGCTGGGATTACAGGCATGAGCCACCATGCCCGGCCCCTTATTTTCTTCTGTATCTTTATGGGTTATCTGTATAGGAATGTAGGTAATACAGGATCGGGATTAAATGTTGCTGCTCTGAAGTCAGATTGCCTGAGTTCAAAGCCTCTCTAATAACACTATGTCACAGGGATGTAGTGAGAATTGTATATAAAAATGCATGTAATACTCTTAGAACCTTGTCTGGAATGTAGTAAATGTTCAGTAATATTTGCTGTTATTTTTATATTGGGTTCTCAATAAATATTTGTTAACATTATTGGAGGGATTGGTGGTATCAGCTGAAGAAACGTGCTTGTTCCAAAGAAGAGCAAAAATACATTTAAGTCACCTGAGATATAGGAAAGTCAACCCATGAAAAAGGAAGCTACATCTGAAGTAGTCTTGTCACCTGTCATCAGTTGCCTTCAGATGGTGTAAATGAGACATGCAAGGCAACAACATTTCATTGGAGGAGAGGGTTGAATGTGTTCATTTCAGCAGAGAAAATCTTTAAAGAAGGGAGGCCTTAAACTTGTCTGCAACCAGGCCATGTGATTTTTTAACATCAGTGATATATGCCTGTATAAACCCGGATTTATTGCTTAGCAGAGTCACCTCTAAGGAAAAAAATAAACTCTCACAGCCTTTGCAAATGAAGACATTTATTTATTTAGGAAACAGAGTCTTGCTGTGTCAACCAGACTAGAGTGCACTGGCACCATCACAGCTCACTGCCGCCTGAGCCTCCTGAGTTCAAGGGATCCTCCCACTTCAGCCTCCAGAGTAGCTGGGACCACAGTTATGTGCCGCTACACCCAGCTAATTTTTAAAATTTTTGGTAGAGACAGTATCTTCCTATATTTCTCAGGTTGGTATCAAATTCCCGTGCTCAAGCAATCCTCCCACCTTGGCCTCACAAAGTGTTGGGATTATAGGTGTCAGTCATTGTGTGCAGTGTCAAATGAGGACTTGAAAACAAAACTTAGGCTGGGCGTCGGGGCTCATGCCTGTAATCCCAGCACTTTGGGAGGCCAAAGTGGGCAGATCACCTGAGGTCAGGCGTTCCAGACCAGCCTGGCTAATGTGGCGAAACCCCGTCTCTCCTAAAAATACCAAAATATTAGCCAGGCGTGGTGGTGCACACTTGTAGTACCAGCTACTTGGGAGGCTAAGGCAGGAGAATCTCCTGGGAGGCTGCACTTCAGCCTGGGCAACAGAGCAAAACTCTGCCAAAAGAAAGAAAGAAGAGAAAGAGAGAAAAAGAAAGAAAGAAAGAAAGAAAGAAAGAGAAAGAAAGAAGTGAGGGAGGAAGGGAGGGAAGGAAGGAAGGCAAAAATCAACAGTACCTGTGGATCCACCAACTGCTATAAGAAGTTGCGGTTTTCTTCACAGAGCCAGAAAGAGAAAAGTGGCTCAAGTTTCATACACTTTTTTTTTTTTTTTGAGACAGCGTCTCACTCTGTTGCCCAGGCTAGATGTGCAGTGGCGTGATCTCAGCTCACTGCAACCTCTGCTTCCTGGGTTCAAGCAATTCTCCTGCCTCAGCCTCCTGAGTAGCTGGGACTACAGGTGGGTGCCACCACATTGGGCTAATTTTTGTATTTTTTAGTAGAGACAGGGTTTCGCCATGTTGGCCAGACTGGTCTCTAGCTCCTGACCGCAAGTGATCTGCTTGCCTCCACCTCCCAAAGTGCTAGGATACAGGCGTGAGCCATGGTACCAGGCCAATTTCATACACTTTTTTGGGAGACAACAAATATCCCCCTTGAATAAATATTTTCTAATCCTAGGCTTCATGTGAGAGTTCAAAGGACTTTCTACCCCTCATAATTGCAGGATTCACTAATCTTCAAGTTCCACATTGTTAGCAGTAGTCTCTCCAAAGCAGTGTCCTTCTGGATGAACTGAATGGATGATTTTAGCAAACATCTCTATGCTAAAATCCATGACACCCACCATCCAAAGAAAACTTGAACCAGGGAAGAGCACTTCCCTCTCAAGTGATCACTGTATTATATTAATAGAAAGATTAGCTTGTACTTTTGAGCTGCTTCATATGTCCAATCAATGGAAATCCATCTAGCTACAAGAGATTTTTACCTCTTTTTCACATATTTGTCATAGAAATTCATGATCAGAAAATACCAGAATTTTTGGTACATTCTAGAAGTGCAATAATTGAATTAAGATGAAAGATAAATTAAAATGTCTACATATATGGGAAAGGTGAGATTCTGGGACTTTATGGAGTCTGGAGTGAATAGAAAATTTTGAGATCTAACAGTTTAACTTACTCCCCCTCTCATTCTATTAGCTGAATGGACATTTAAGTCATTCCAAAGTTTTGAGAACTGATCTTATTTCTAAGGCCATGTAAATAAGTACTAAGTTTTATCCTTATTTGTTGTAATGGTTGGAGACAAAGGAAATAAAGAAAACCAACATCAAATCATCAATGTCCACAAGACTTTGAAGATAGAGAAGGTGCATTGTACAAATAAATATACCTCACCACTCAGAGTTCAGTCTAGGGAAAGTGTTTTACCAATGTCTTTTAAGCCTCCTCCAGCAGAACTATGTTAGCTCTGAAATTTTTGTCAGGTACAGGAGAGAAAAAGTGGCTAACAAGCACATACTTTCAATAGACACAATAACCTATTAGGGGCTGCTGTTTTTCTTAGCCTTGAAACTAATTAGATTGAATATTTTTAACTAAAACGCATCCACATGAAGTAGAAAAAAGAAAAAGCCAATCCAACAAGTTTCTGGTTAAACACACTACCTAAAAAAATTCTGGGTTATCAAGAGTTGAATGTATTATCTGGGTTATCAAGAGTTGAATTGAATCCAATCCTTGCATTATAGACTGAAACTTTCTGACATCTATTCACAGGACTTCGGTGTGTTGATGCCTTGGCAAACATAAGTTCTCTCATTCTTAAGGCATCACCTGGGATTAGTTGGACCCAAAAGTCTAAATGATGTCATTTGGATCATATCATCATGTGGGAGCATTACTGAGATGAGCCAGACTGGTCTTGGAACCACACTCATTTCCTAATTCTTTTCTCTCTCTTTTCTCTTAGCACTTAGGAGATCTGGCCATCTTACCTTCTCTATAGTGTTCGGATAGAAACATCTCTCCGCCGGGCACAGTGGCTCATGCCTGTAATCCCAACACTTTGGGAGGCTGAGGCACTTGCGCCACCGCACTCTAGCCTGGTGACAGAGCAAGACTCTGTCTCATAAGAAAAGAAAAAAAGAAGGGAGGGAGGGAGAGAGGGAGGAAGGAAGGAAGGAAGGGAGGAAGGAAGGAAGATGATGCGTCTCTGGGTAGTGCTTTCCCAGGAATTCTGTCCTCACCCTTTCAGCATCAAGTGTGGATGAACCCAACATGTGTGAGAGAGAGAGAAAGCAACAGAGTTATCGAGAAACAAAAACACCTTCTGCAGACCACGCTACATCTGAGACGGCAGCACCATGCTTCCCCTTGAAAGCTGGTTGGCATGGAATTTTTATTTTCCTGTGAAACATCTAAACTGGCACTTCTTTTGGGTGTGTTAGAGCCACGGTGATTTTGATTTGGGGGGTTTGTTTATGAACTCTTCATGCTTTCTGTAATTGCTTGAATCTATTTTAACATCTGGGTTTCCAGGGACAAGCTGTGGCAATGTCTTTCTTCTCCCTAATACATATATAACCCTTGCTTTATTGAAGATCCTAATCATCACTTTTTTACACAGGCAAACTTCTCACTTTCAAGGCTTATGTAAGACACAGAGTATTTGTCTTTATGTAAAATGATGTCAGGCATCCGAGGCTTTAATAGATTTCTGCAATGCTTTGGGGTGTGTGTGAGTGAGTGTGTGTGTGTGTGTGTGTGTGTGTATGTGCTGTGAAACCAGGTTTTAAATCCTTAAGGTAAGAATTTTAATGAGAACCAACTGTCAAAGGCACTCATTTTCTGAATTTGTACCACAACTTTATTTTGAAAACATGAGTTTTGCTAAAACTCGCTAGTTTTGACTGGGCTTGGGGAAAGGGGGCTGTTTTGAGTGTCTGAGAAGAATTGAAAAATAAGTGAACCCTCTAAAAGACATGCTCTTCTAGGCAAGAAACAGGAGAACTTTCAGCCATCCCGCTAGGCCAGTGTTTTCCCAGCTCTGCAGCACTCTTGTAAATTTGTAAATTTGCCACAGCTCACTTGTAAATTTGCCAGGGTGGCAGGGACACATGACTCTTAGCTGGGAGGCATGCCAACTATCAGAAGCCCCCAACTCTCAGGAGGGAGAAGGGGGCGGGTGCCCAGAGACCACCCTGGGTTATGTTTATTTTGGGGGATACTTGCTGGTGCTGATAGCAAATCTCCCTAGACAGATGCAGCTCACATCGGAATGTCCTGTTGAGAATTCCTCAACTCCCTGGTATCAGACCTAGCACCTTATAAAGTAAATCCTTACATTTAACAAAGGTAAGTACAGCCTTCCCTATTTGGCCTTATATGTCACCTGATCTTTCAGGTTCTTCTGTGCTTTACTCTGTCTCACCAGAAACCCCTTGTTTATTCTCAGCAAACAGAAACCCATATTTCTTACTCATTTTATCGATTCTCCCCCTCTGTTCTCAAATCCCCTTCATTCCTCTTTGTTCCTGGTTACCTCATTGTCCCTTGGCCTCCAAAGAATCATCTCACACCCACAAGCCAGACAGATTAATGTCCCTGTTTCCCAAGGTGTGTGTTTGGTCTGGCTCCAGCTGACCACTGGGATTTTGAGCCATGACACTATCGTTGAGAGGAAACTCCCTCCCTTTTTATACTACATGTATGCACTCTCCTGACCCTTAATCTAGCCTGAAAAAAGATATCTATCTTCCCAAACATTTCTGAGGGGGAACTTAACACTGTCTTATCATCCACAAACTTCTCTTGAACCTTTGAACTCCAAAAGCGAGTATAGATGACATCTTGGAAATTAGGAATGTTTTGCAGTGTATTTTTAGGGAACTTTAAATTAATAAATCTCAACCTGCATGATTCAACCAATAGATGTACTGAACTCAGGCATGGATGAGTTCAGTAAATCTTATCTCATTGTCAGGCCAACTGAACTCACCCCCTGAGTTTCACAGCAGGAACTCGGAAGAGCAGATTATTGGGCTGTGTGGAGAACGATGGGCTTTGGGATAAAGGAAGGTCAAGAAGCATTTGTTCTCTTGAGGTAAGACAGGAAGGGAAGGAGAGGAAAAACAGTTCTAGAGTAGACTACTAGCATAACTTTTGCTTTAGAGATACTGTTTCAGCTGTCATCATTTTATTGGGCTTATTTCTCCACCATATTTGGAAGAATAAGCAAGAGTTATGTATTTCTTGCTTACCAGAAAAATTATTGTTGGTCACTGTAGTTTGTAAAATTCAGTATGGCTTCCAAAGAAAAGTCATATGAATATAATATGAGCTAGTTTTTTTGGCCTTTATAATGCTGCAGAATCACATGCATGTCATGGCATTCACCCCATTTATGACTTTTATTCAGAGAAACACTGGAAATGAACAGTAGCAATGTATCTACATAGGAGAATTCAATATCAAAATCCCTAGATAATGCTTCCCCCTATGTCCTCTTATTCCTTCCTTCCTCCCTCCCTCCCTCCCTCCCTTCCTCCTTTTTCTGTTTCCTTCCTTTCTTTTGCCTGAGGGAACCAGAGGAAACCATTCATCTGGAAGCCTCCAAATGTAGATTTTTTAAAAATTTAGTCTTTGGGAGATCCTTGCATAGTTTCAGAACAATCGGCCATTTACATGCATACATACACACAGGTATGTATTGCAACGAGCCCACTACTCACTCAAAACTATACTGGGATTTAAAACAATGTTAGATGCTTTAATTAGAGAGTAAATTTTTGGTTTGTGTTGGATCTGTTATTTTGTTGGCTAGGTAGTTCGGGGTGCAATGGTGACAGAAGTTTAAGAAACGGAGCAGAGAGGTGAAGGCAAACTAGCCAGAATCTTCCATTCTCTAGTCCCCTGTGCTAATTCTTACATTTTGTAATTGTAGCATGTTTGCTCTGCTCTAAGTACAGAGCCCCAGCATATGTCCAACTGTCTGCACAAGTGGGAAAAAAGAGGTCTTTTACAAGACTAGTGTTGACAGCAATGTTGTCAATTAATGTAGCCATAGCAAACTATTCATCAAATTCATGTCTGCACATGGCTTTCTTTACCTTAAATTCAGACACCTGTTTTACCCTCCCTACATCTATTTTAATCAATTAGCGAAGTCACCTAAAAAAAAATCCATAGACTTTGAAACCATACATTCAAGATGAACATCAGAACAAAGGAGATGCAACACATGCAATTTTCTTTTTCTAACACAGAATGCAAACAAACCAAACTGAGCAGGTTCCTAGTCTTTTTGTTTCCAAATTAATCATCCATTTCATAGTTAATTGTACTTCCCAGGGTGGTTGCAGTACATCTTCTGTCACACGTACTCTTCTTACAACTTGATGTTGACACTCCTCTCATAAATCTGAGAGGGCCTTTGACTATGGTGGAAGTGACACTATGTGACTTCTAAGGCTGGCCATAAAAAAAGATCTAGTTTCTACCTGGCACTCTTAAGACACTTGCTCTTAGGACCCTGCCACCATGTTGCAAGGAAGCCAAGCAGCCACAGAGAGAAACTATGGGAAGGTGTTCCAGCTGACAACCCCAGTTGTGGTCCCTCCAGTCAGCTGCTATCACTCACCACTCCTGGAGCCTGGAGTCATCTGAAGGTTACTGTGCATGAGTAACCATCCAATGACTCCAGGCTCCAGAAGTCATCCTCAGCATTTGAGCTGAGCTGTCCCTGCTGAGCCTTGCCCAAATTGCAGATCTGTGATGTGGAGAAAAAGGTGTATTGTAAGCCACTAAGTTTTAGATTTTTTTTTTATGCACCAATAGGTAATTCCAACCCTGAGCTCTCCCCTTTTACTGGGAGTTTGCTGTTGGCATTAAAAATTTCATACGTTTAAACATCCGCTTTTAAAGAAATCATCTAAACTGGGATATTTAGTTCCTCACATTTAGCCACAGGAAAAAGTAAAAGTTCCCTGCAAAATGAGTGCTGTGAACTAAGAAAAAGAAGTTAAGATTTAATGGAGCTATCATTAATAATGCAGCAACAGTTACCATTCCTGGGTACCTAAAATACTCTATCATCTATTACATTAGAACTGAGATAAACTGGAAAATGCTTCTTGACAAAGCAAGTTTTTTTTTGAAAGATCAGAAAATGAGAAACCTAAGGAAAGAAGGATATAAAGAGTAACAATGTGATATGAGCTATGCCATGACTTAGAATGACACTAGTCTTTGCAGCACAGAATTTTATTTTATTTTATTTTTTAGAAACTGATGTTTCTTTTCCATCAACATTATTTTCATGTTGCTTCAGAGCCCTGTGCAAGAACAGCTTAAGACCATTCAGTGGTTGCTCCTACCCACTCAGTGGCCTGAAAGCAGTGGGAGCTGTAGACCACTCTTCTGTGGAAGGCTGAGCGCTCCAGTCTTCGGTAGGGAACTGCTGAATAAGCACAGAGGACACCTGCGTGCCTTCAACCAGTCTGCAATTTCAATTCCAGCAGTGAACTCAGGAGCTGGAACAGACCATTCACCCTGAAATTCCTTCTTGATCACAGCCTTTTCAGCAGCAGGCTGCTCTTCTTTTTCAATTTCTTCAGGATCTCTGTAGAAGTAGAGATTAGACATGACCTCCCACGGTGTTTGCGGGAAATGGTGCCACACATGCGCAGAACTTCCTGGGCCAGCATCCACCACATCTGAGCCACCGAGGGAGCTCCATTGTTGCATGTGATGGCAATGTCCACGTGGCACAGAGGACAATCTGTGTTCCACAAAGCAATGGTAGGTAGGTTAACACAGGATGCCTCTGTGAAAGGATGGTGGTCAGCTCTGGGGTCAGAAACCACAAGAAGCCGTGGCTCCCGGAAGGCTGCCTGGATCTGGTTAGTGAAGGTTCCGGGAGTGAAGCGGCCAGCAATTGGAGTGGCTCCAGTGGCAGCAGCAAAGTTCAGCACGGCCCTCTGGCCAGTATTCCTGGAAGATATGACACTGACATCAGCAGAGTTTTCAATGGCATCAGTGGCAACAATGGCACAAGCTGCTAGCAGAAGCGTCTCCCAGGCCCTCTTCAGATTGATCTGTAGATGCCATCACTTTTCCTTTTATAGATGTACTGTTCCATTGGAAGTCAAAGTTGGTGCTACCTAAGTGGGTTCCTACTGCAAGGAACTTAAGGACACCCTCCTCCTTCACTTGCAGGACATCAAGAGCTCCGGACATTGTGAAAGTTTCTTTTTAAGTTATGACAGGAATCTGAAATTAAGAACAATGCCATATGGACCCCTCTGTAGGTAGTGCGGAAAGGCTGCATCACAGAATTTTAGAACCTCAAGATTATAAGAGATCAGTTAGATTGGGTCTGATTAACCTCTCTTGTCAAATCCCTGAGTCCCATTAGCAATGAAAAGCTATCATCTAGTTTCTGTTTAAATATCTTTGAGGTCAGAGAGAACCCTGCTAACTTCTCAAAGAAGTTAGGTGTTAAAGGAGTCTTCCTTGGGTTAAGATAAAACCGTTATCCCTGCAATTTTAACTTTTGGTTCTATTGTGAAGTTGTATCTTTTGCGGGAGGTTTGGTTCTAAAGCCAACGTGAGGCAGCAATTGAATATGGCCAAACGTCGTCTTGAAAGTTCCTCAGGAAAGCAACCCAACCATTATTAGCCTATGATTTGTAGCCAGCATTCCTGCTCATGTTGGAACTGATTACTGTTTCTTTGGTTGAGAAGCAGAAAATGTAGTTGGCTTGCATAATGGAGATGGATACATTTAAGAAATATGTATTTTTAAAGCTATAATTATACTCAGACTGGGGAGATACTCATGTTCTGAGGGGCATAATGGACCTGAGATGGGAGAGTTCATGTTTTTTGTCTCCTGCTCATTTTGGGGAACATATACACTCAGTAAGCAGAATGGCTGAAGAAGTCACCCACACTACTTAATTGTATTTTTCTCTAAAAATAGAATTATTTTTGCAGTGTCATCTAATTGAATGTGTATCCATTTAACACCCTTAGGACATGACATCACTGTAGGCCTGACTTCTAAAGCTACATACAGCAAGTTCCATGTTGTCTCCAGGAAAGTGTTTTGAAGACAGTGATTAGAATTCTTGAGACAACTCCACACGAAGCACCATCATTCCTTCAAATGTTTCTCATTGAACATAGTTTTGAGCTCCTACTCACTTGTATTTCTCCTTGGAACAGAGCCAAACATATGCCCCTAAGTTTAAATTCCTGGACTGTTCAGACTGTGCACATGGGATCAGGTCAGCATAGAATAGAGGAGACGGACGCATCTTTGCTTCTGAATTCTGACTTCCCTTACGCCAGCCAAAAACTGCATTTGAATTTTGGCAACTAAATCCTATTGTTGTATTATAGTTACCAAAATCCCAAGTGCTTTTTAAAATTATGAAATATTTAAACGTGCAGAAAATAAAATAACAGACATCCATGAACTCATCACCAAGATTAACATGATGTTATCCAGAATGCATGTAACTTGATGTTAATCTTGGTGATGAATCTGTGGATGTCTGCTTGCCTGTTTTACCTCGGATTACTAAATCTTTCTTTATATGTGCTTTTATTTGCCCAGTTCTCTCCTACACTGTATTTCTGCATCCATCTAACCCTGTTAAGAGTTACTGATTCAACAATTATTTCTTAAATCTCTACTGCATCCTCTTTGGGATGTTTTTGTTTGTTTTTTGAGATGGAGTCTCTCTCTGTTGCCCAGGCTGGAGTACAGTGGCACCATATTGACTCACTGCAACCTCCACCTCCTCGGTTCAAAAAGTGATTCTCCTCCCTCAGCCTCCCGAGTAGCTGGGATTATAGGCACCTGCCACCACACCCAGCTAATTTTTTGTATTTTTAGTAGAGACGGGGTTTCACCTTGTTAGCCAGGATGGTCTCAATCTCCTGACCTCATGATCTGCCCGCCTCGGCCTCTCAAAGAGTCTGGATTACAGGCGTGAGTCAGCACGCCCAGCCTCCTTTATATTCTTAACCCTTATCAGTGTGCCAGAACTTCAAAAGTACTAACTCATATTTGATGCTCAAAATGCTTATTCAGAGGCGGGGTGCAGTGGCTCATGCCTGTAATCCCAGCACTTTGGGAGGCTGAGGCAAGTGGATCACCTGAGGTCGGGAGTTCGAGTCCAGCCTGACCAACATGGAGAAACCCTGTCTCTATTACAAATACAAAATTAGCCGGGCATGGTGGTACATGCCTGCAAACCCAGCTACTCAGGAGGCTGAGGCAGAAGAACTGCTTGAGCCTGGGAGGTGGAGGTTGTGGTGAGTTGAGATCACGCCATTGCACTCTAGCTTGGGCAACAAGAGTGAAACTCTGTCTCAAAAAAAAAAGAAAAAAAAAGAAAAAAATGCTTGTTCAATAAATATATAAGAATAAAACAATTTAGACAAATCTTCCTTCCATTATAGGGATACTTTCCACAATACTTCTGATAGATCATCACTTCCAATCATGGAGAATTTGCTACCTAACAGGACAGCCGATTCCCTATTTGAATGGCTCTGGATTTTGAAAGTCTCCGATAAAGCCCTGAATCGGTTTCTTGTAACAACACCGTAAGCTCTCGTTATAAATAAGTCAAGTCTCTCTTTTCTGAATGTCAAAGACACTTATGTGGCATTCTCTGGGTAACTAAGTAGTTTTTAGTGAATATATTTTATGCACAGCAGGCAGAGCTGAAGACACTTTTCAGTGTTCAGAATTGAGGCACTTTCTGGGGCATCCCATTAAGGATTTCTACCCTGAATTCTTTCCAGAAGCTAATTGGGTCTGTGAAGACCACAGAGTACAGGTGTTCCATGTTCTATGCAGCTCACATTCCTACATAAACATGCTGTTACTTTCTCCAGCGTCGCAAGCTCCTGGGTGGTCTTAGGGCTGCCTTCAAAAGAAAACAAGTAAGACTTTCCTCTCATTGTTGATCACTTGAAGACCTGGTTAGCATACACCATTTTGGAATCTCTATTTACTGAGTCATGAGTTCTCACCTGAAAGGAAACTTAAGTGACTGAACTCTGGCTTCAAACCTGATTGAATAACCAAAGAGTTGTAGGAAAAGTAAAAGTGAGGGAAACAGGTAACTTCTGTGCTAAGTTCAATGCCCTAAGCTCTTGATCATATAACTATTACTTAGCAAGGTGAGAGCAACTGACATTTTCCTCCAGAAATATAGAAGCAAGCCAGTTCCTTAAAGTTAGGTGTGTTTTTTTGTCCCAGGTTGCAGATTTTTCCAAATGGTGATGAGTTGGCTAAGTTTTGTAACAGAGCAATCATTATTCTTTCTGCATAGAATGCCAGTGTTTCTTGTGTGCCAGGCACTGTGCTAGGTGCTTTGCAGGACTTACCTAATGTGGCCCTCCTAACAATCCTGAAAGGTAAATATGATTATCTCCATTTTATATATGAGGTACTGTAAGCTCAACAAAATTAAGAAACATGTCCAGTGTTTCAGAATTACTGAATTCCAGAAACAATCCAAATCCAGGTGGTTCTGATACCATAGCTCATGGGCTTTGTAATAGGCTGTGCTGTATCTCATTTCGACATCAGCTTCCATGTGGAGCTGAGCACTGTCTTTACTCCTGGATCCAGTGTTCTCAGATCACCTCTATTATCTGCATATGATTGGGTGCCATCCACTTAGGACAGAGTTATAACATTCTTTCCTTATCAACCAGAGTGTATTTAATTTTGTTTTAAAATAACATAATGCTTAAGAATATCCACAATGCATGTAAATGATTGCTTGGATGTGTTAGCTTCTCTTTCTCTCTCTCTCTCTCTCACTTTTTTTTTCTTTTTTTTTGAGACAGAGTCTCACTGTCACCCAGGCTGGAGTGTAGTGGTACCATCTTGGCTTGCTGAAACCTGTGCCTCCTGGGTTCAATGATTCTCATGCTTCGGCCTCCTAAGTAGCAAGCACCACACCATGCCCAGTTAATTTTTGTATTTTTAGTAGAAATGAGGTTTCACCATGTTGGCCAGGCTGGTCTCAAACTCCTGACCTCAAGTGTTCCGTCCGCCTTGGCCTTCCAAAGTGCCAGAATGACAGGCATGAGCCACCACGCCTGGCAGCTTCTCTCTTTTATCTCGACTTTGGATTGGCTAGAGGGGTAGAGTAGAGGAAGGTGAACTTTACTTAATAGGACTCAACAGAAGTATTTAGTAAGAAGCTCAATTTATTAAAAAAAACTTTGAGTTCTTTCGACTGAAAAGCCAGGGATAGTTTTTGCTGATATTCATCATGAGTATGATGAATTCTGTTTGCATTTATTTATTTATTTATTTTTGAGCCTGAGTCTCGCTCTGTCACCCAGGCTGGATACGATCAATGGTGTGATCTTGGCTCACTGCAACCTCCGCCTCCTGGGTTCAAGCGATTCTCCTGCCTCAGCCTCCCGAGTAGCTGGGACTGCAGGCGTGCGCCACTACACCCAGCTAATTTTTGTATTTTTAGTAGAGACGGGGTTTCACCATGTTGGTCAAGCTGGTCTTGAACTCCTGACCTCATGATCCTCCCACCTCAGCCTCCCAAAGTGCTGGGATTATAAGCATGAGCCACTGTGCCCTGCCATTATTTGCATTTATTTAGGCTATTTTTTCTACCCATCTTGATGCTCCATGCTTGATAGCAAATTCTTTAGACCAGAGGTTGGCTGAATTTTGCCCACTGCCTGTTTTGTAAATAGAGTTTTAATGTAACACAGCTGTGCTCACTTGTTTACATGTTGTTTGTGGTTGTTTTTACACTACAAAGGCAGAGAGAAGTAGTTGCAACTAAGACTGTATAACCCACAAAGTCTAAAATATTTACTTTCTGACCCTTTACAGAAATAGCTTGCCAACTCTTGCTTTAGGCAGACCAAAAATGTATGGATGCTGGAGTCCAGCAATGAATCTCTGTGTCTAGACTTGAATGAGGAGGAATTTAGACTTGGATGACAGGACTAAAACATCTTTAAAGGCTTTTCCAGCTCTGCATTTCGAGGACTTAAAACTTCAGCATTATATATGTTTTTTTCTCGTAAATAAAGTATATGAGGTAGGACCCAGATAGCAGATGTGGACTTGTAACTAATCTTGGAGTGCAATAGGTATGTTAAAAACAGACATTTCTGTTTTGTTAATTCTTACCATGCTGATGCCCAAACATAGTAAACTATGAATCCAGTGCATTAGTTAAATTTTGAATGGTCTCTAAAGGCAGCTAAGGCTGAATACGTGGAAGAAGGCATGTCTGGTTATACTGACATCAACAAGTATTTGAAAGGAATCGAACCACATAATTGTACCATTTTCCTTGTCGGTATTTATAAAATATTATTTGTATCTTCTATGAAAAGTCCCTGCAGTCATGGAAGCTCATAATTATGTGAATGTTTTATTAATTTATTTATTGCCCATCAACCTTATGCACACTGCTATATGAAACAATAGAGGAAACGTGGTCACTACCTGGAGAACTGTGCTACTCAGTTCTTGGACTCTCTTCCCATGCCTCAGGATCCGTTGTAATGTTTTGGTTATTTTTTAAAGTATCTTCAAGTAATTAAGATGCATGTCTGAAAAATTACATATAATGTCAGAGGCCCAAAACCTTGAGACCTGACACCAGCTGGTTTCTTTGTGGATCCTTGGGAACTTTGGCTGCATTTAAATTAAAAAACTCATCTTTTGAAACTACAGGCATTTTTTTTAAGCCTCCTGTATTCTCTGTAGATCTTCATTTGGCTCACTGGTTAGTCACCTGGTCTTTTAACTTGGGCCAAGCTTTCCCTGAATACCAGAAGGATTTCAAAAGTAGATATTTAAAGACATCTGATCCCTGATATATTGGTTAAAATCATCGTCTACATATGTATATACATAAATATATTTTTTAAAATATTAACTGGCATATTTTTAAGCATTTTCTATCCTAGGAAATAAACCACATTCAGTTTTTTTACCTATTGAATTTAAAATCAAAACAGACATAGGTGAGTCAAACAACAAAACTGTAAAAAATACTTGTAAGGTTTAAAATGATTTGCCTGGGGAGAAGAATATCTTATGATTTGAAAATGGGAAAGAAGTTTTATCTTGAAAGGTAAAAAGACATCATGCTAGAGGAAAAAGGATGAGTTTCATGCATAGACATTGGGAATGGATTATGGGCATGATGAGCAGGAGGTCAGAGCTGTCGGCACATCACACTGTGTGGCACCATCGTGAACCTGTTGATAGGATGTTTTGTAATTGTTCTCAAGTCAGCCAATATATGAATATTTTGTCTTCCCATTCAGCAAAGAGAAGAATTTTCATCACCTATTTCATTAGTTTTTCTTTTCTTTTCTTCACCTATAAGTGTCTGATGAAATGTTTTATCTTAGGTACTTAAGTATATATTGATGAATCACTCACTGTTTCAGTCAGCTCATTGGCATGTTTACTAAGAATCAAAAAAAAAAAAAGAATGAACTTAAAAATTCTCTAGAGAAAATTCATACATTCTGGAATTGTTTAAAAGAGAACCTTTATAATGATTCTAGATGATTTCATCAAAGTTAATTTCAAGTGATAGCAATTTGTCAATAGATGAATTGGCCATATGACTCATTTTCCCATGTAATAATTTATAATTTTGTTCTGACAAGTAATAAAGTAACAGGAATGTCTGTTGCAGTGGGGGTGCTCAATATATAAGCTTACTTTGGAGAAAGACTATTTCTTAGGTTTAAAAATTTGAGAAATCAGGCATATCATCTATCTCAATTTTTAAAAATAGTGTAGTGAACTTTTATCTTCCGATATATTTTTCTTCCAATCTCTTGCTTTTTCTGCCTCCTATAATTTACAGATTTCCTTTCTTGACAGAGAGAGAAAGGAGTTGCATTACAAGTATGCACTAGGAATATTTTTATACATAGATGGGAAGGGGCTTGTATGCCTGTGACTGTGAGTCATGAACTGATATAATGGGAGTGTGAAGATACTCAATGATTTTAAGCTTGGAATTTTTCAAGTGGTTGTGCCAAGAACTGCAAAGCAACAAGTTCTTGGTGAATCAATCATGTTGAAATTTTTTTTTTTTTTTTGGCATATTGGTTTTTTAATGAATTGGTAGTCAGTCACTTACTATTTGACTGATTTTCTTCACACTGGTCTATCTCTTATGAAACCATCTTCCCTCTCCCAAGAGAGACCCACTTACCTGGATTGCCAAAACCAGCCTCATCTGGAAGCAGGTAGATGAAGCCGCTGCCATATTTCCCAGCCCCCATAGCTTTATAATGGTAAATTGTTCCATTCCATGTAAAGAAAAACAATCTTTTAAAGTGTCTTTTTGGGGCCGGGCGCAGTGGCTCACGCCTGTAATCCCAGCACTTTGAGAGGCCGAGGCGGGTGGATCACGAGGTCAAGTGATCGAGACCATCCTGGTCAACATGGTGAAACCCCGTCTCTACTAAAAATACAAAAAATTAGCTGGGCACGGTGGTGCGTGCCTGTAATCCCAGCTACTCAGGAGGCTGAGGCAGGAGAATTGCCTGAACCCAGGAGGTGGAGGTTGCGGTGAGCCGAGATCGCGCCATTGCACTCCAGCCTGGGTAACGAGCGAAACTCCGTCTCAAAAAAAAAAAAAAAAAGTCTTTGTAAAAAACTCAAGTATTATTCTACCAAGTTTCCCTTTGCAACTTGTGCAATGTGCCCAGAGTTTTAAATTGGTCTATTCTTTAAATAAGAAACTGTTAGCATTCTTATTTCAAGTATCAGTGCAGAGCCCAGATTTCTCACCAACCTGTTTTCCCAACGCAAAGGAACTGAACTTGAGGTCCTTGGAAATTCCTTTTGATATGAGTCTTTGTCTTTCCATTTGATTTTTCTTTTGCCTCCTCTTGTTTTCACTAGATTGAATTCCATGCCTTTCTTCTTTGAAAAAAGAGCCGCATCAGGCATAGGAGATCAGGAAAAGGTTTTTTTTCACCTCCATGATTTTGGTAGCAATACAGACATCTGGCAGCAAGGAGTATAAAAAACTTCTTTACCTTTTTTACTTTTTTTAAGGGAGCTATTATTTCAGGTAGAGGATATCAGGTAACATATTCTTGCATGCATTGGGCTCTTTCTTTCAAGACCTCCATTGGTGATCAATCCAAATATTTAAAAGGACATTCCTGTAAACAAAAGCATGGTCTGCATTCACAAACCATTTTCAATAAGATCTCTTTCCAGTCAAGACTCTGACCATCTGCTTGCCATCTTATATTTTTTAATATTATTCTGTCAAATATATGCTCTGTCAATGCAGGTAAAGGAATACTTGAAAAATCTGAACATACACAAATCAGTGGGTCCAGATGACAGGAATCCAAAAGTCTGGAGGGAATTAGCTAATGCAGACTTGCAAATAAGTGCCCCAAACAGAGCTGCTTCACCATAATATTTTATCAAACTGCCCTTCTTTCAGGAAATACACAGATAGTAAAATAAATACAATCAACATTCCCTTAGACTCTCCTGGCATAAACTGGTACCTTGGACAAGTTACCATTTAAAAGGCTGCACATATGAACTTACTCTAAGAGCAAAGCAAAAAAACAAAATGGTAGCATATCATCAAGAAAGAGCAAAACAAACAAACAAACAAAAAGGATTTGTAGAATAAGCATTTTCTGGAGATTATATAGATAGTCTGTAATGTGTTAGCTACTAAGAGTACCTTTGACATCTAAAAAAGGGTAATCAGGCCAGAAGCAGTGTCTCATGCCTGTACTCCCAGCACTTTGGGAGGCCGAGGAGGCAGACCACTTGAGGTCAGGAGTTCGAGACCAACCTGGCCAACAGGGTAAAATCCCATCTTTACTAAAAATACAAAAATTAGCTGGGTGTGTGGTGGACACCTGTAATCCCAGCTACCCAGGAGGTTGAGGCAGGAGAATTGCTTGAACCCGGGAGGTGGAGGTTGCAGTGGGCCAAGATGGCACCCCTGCACTCAAGCCCAGGTGACAGAGCGAGACTTTGTCTAAAAATAAATAAAAATGTAAAAGGATAACCACATAGGTGTGGCCGATAGGTTCAAGGGGGACAATTCAGGACTTTCAGCCAGAATGACCTTGAGTCTGGTCTTATTTGTCATCTGCCTTTGCAACCACAGCCATGGACCTTGCATGGGTAAAAGCTGGGCTGAGCAAGAGAGTATGACAGAAGTAACGCTATACCAGCTCCAGGCCTATTCTTCAGAGGACCAGTAACTTCCACCCTGGCCTCTTGAAAGCCGTCCACCATGTAACAAGCTGAACTACCCTAAGATCGCCAAGTTGTGTGGAAGCCCAAGCTAGCCATGTGAAGAGAGAGAAGTGGGCAGTGATGGGGGTGGGCTGGGAGAGGTAGGGGAGAAAGCTCTTCTAGTCACCCTGGCATCCTAGCATGGACTTCAGACAAGTAAATAAAGAAGCCATCTTGGACATTCCAGCCCCAGAAGATGCAATGTGAAGGAGAACAAAAGAACCCAGCCAGTATCCAGAACAGAGAGCCCAGCTATATGGCCCCAGTTGAGCTGGCCCCTTATTCCCAACTGTCCAAATCACCTCAGCTGAGGCCTCTGGTATTGTGAAGCGGAAACAAGCCACCTGTACTACGCCCTCCTTGAACTCCTGATTCATAGAACCGTGAGCTTAACAAAACGGTTGTTGCTTTACACCAATGCCAGGGTGTGGGGGAAAGGGGTTTACGCAGCAAAAGTAGAAGTAACAACTTTTCTTTTACTTCAGGAAACTTTCTTCCTTTTATTCCCTGTGTTTCTCCCCTTTTTTGTTCCTATTTTCCTTCTTCCTCCTCTATTTATTGCCCTTTTTCTCTACTCATCATGCTAAGACAATTAAGCATATTTTAAAATTTGTTTTGTTTGCAAATGAGGTGAGTTTTGGTATGCTCCCCCTGCCCACCCTACGACTTGCATGTTGCTTTATTTTATTATTTATTTAAAGACAGGTTCCTGCTCTGTTGCCTGGGCTGGAGTACAGTGAGTGGTATGATTGTAGCTCACTGAAGCCTCATCATTCACTATTTTAAAACAAGTTATACTTAAAATTTCTTCTCAGAAAACTAGATTAGTCAATTCTTATTTTAATGTAAGCGACAATGACCCAAACCTTTAAAAATGTACATAAATATGAAAAATTGGAAAGAAATAGAATGCTCAACAAAATAACTGAATACAATGCAACTGATTGAAAAAATGCTCCACTGACTATATCTGGAGCAGCCATTGCTGTCTTTGCCTCACCTCTGAACACTCTCACCTGCTAACCCTGATCCTGTTACAAAGGCCCCGATACTCTTCCTCTAGTGTACCATGCATGCTCCCTTTGCCGGTGCCGTTTCTCCCAGCTGGAAAATTTCAAGAAATGCACACAACGTGCCCTCTTTCTTCTTCAGGGCTCTGCTTATCAATGTAGCCTTCCTTGACCATTGCACATACAACATGAGACTCCTCCCCTTCCTAATACACCCTATCTCCCTTGCCCTGCTTGATTATTCTCCTTAATGCCTCTCACCATCTACTGTATCATGTATTTACTTATTTATTTATTCATTGTCTTCCTGTACTAGAATATCAGCTCCATGAGGGCTGAGACTGTGTGGTCTTGTTCAGGGTCTGTCCCTGGCATCTCTTGTACTGTTTGGTATATCGCAAATATGAGCCAAGGGAGGATGCTGTGCAGCTGAGATGCAATGGATTTTAACTTCTGTCAAAGCCACAAACAATATGCCATTAAGAGAAAAGAACAGGTTACAGAATAGTATGGAGAGTTTATACATATGCTTTGAAAAATGTGTAATAGTCTTGACTGGATGCATCACTAGGAAAGAGAAAGGTCCTCATTTTGTCAGCCGGGTATAAAATTGGAAGAAGTGTTGGTGCTCTCACCTCGGTGACAGAACAGCACAGGGTTACTAAGAGACTGTAACGGGCTGATGGGTGATGCAGGAAAGGGAAGGGGAGGCAGAACACGGGCAGAGCCAGGAGCAGAGGCAGCACTAACTTTCCTACTCAGCAGCCATTTCCTCCTTGCCCTTAGCAACAAAATCATGATGTCATTGAGAGAAGCCAGGGGCCCAGCCAAAAATACTCACTTTCCTGAACTCCTTGCAGCTAGGAGACCATGTGAAAAGCACTGACTAATGAGAACTAAAGAAAAAGTTTCTTAAAAAGCTTTTGCTTTTCTAATACAGGCACTACAGTTTCCTCAAAAAGTTCCTTTGAAACTTTTTGTTCCATTCTCTTAGTAGCCCGTGTGCTGTTCCATCACCCAGGTTGAAGCACCAAGGCTTCCTCCAGTTTTACACCCAGCTAACAAAATGAGAACCTTTCTCTTTTCTAGTTATGCACCCAGTTGAGACTGTTACACTTTTTTCAAAGCATATGCATCAACTCTCCATGCCATTCTGTGACCTGTTCTTTTCTGTGAATTACTGAGGGGGCTACTGCTTCCCTCCTCCCTGCCACAGAAGGGTATGAGGCCTGGAGCTGCAGCAGCCATTTTGTGATGAATAGTCACCAGCTGTGAGGCAGAGACTTTTTTTTTTTCTTTTGAGACAAAGTCTTGCTCTGTTGTCCAGGCTAGAGTGCAATGGCATGATCTCAGCTCACTGCAACCTCCGCCTCCCGGATTCAAGTGATTCTCTTGCCTCAGCCTCCTGAGTAGCTGGGATTACAGGCGCCCACCACTGCCTCAAGCTAATTTTTGTATTTTTAGTAGAGATGGAGTTTAGCCATGTTAGCCAGGCTGGTTTCAAACTCCTGACCTCAGGTGATTGGCCCACTTTGACCTCCCAAAGTGCTGGGATTATAGGAAGAGTCACCGTTCCCAGCCGAGGCAGAGGCTTTCATGATAAGAATAGTGAAATGGAGCAATAGAAAGAGCCTGGGTCCCATGGCTGGGCATGGTGGCTCACAACTGTAATCCCAGCACTTTGGGAGGTGAAGGCGGGCAGATCACCTGAGGTCAAGAGTTCAAGACCAGCCTGGCCAACAGGGTAAAACCCTGTCTCTACAAAAAAAAAAAAAAAAAAAAAAAAAAAAATTTAGCCAAGCATGGTGGCAGGTGTCTGTAATCCCAGCTACTCAGGAGGCTGAGGTGGGAGAATTGCTCGAATCTGGGAGGTAGAGTTTGCTGAGATCACACCATTGTGCTCCAGCCTGGGCAAGAGAGTGAGACTCCATCTAAAAAAAAGAAAAGAAAAAGAAAAAAGAGAAAAAGAGGGAGGAAAGGAGGGAGAGATGGAGGGAGGGAGCAAGAGGGGAGCCTGGGTCCAGAAGACATCGTGGAGTTGCTGGACCATCCTCATGTTATTTTCTCTAGATTTCTCATCGTAGCTGCCAAATGTGATCCTAACAGATACCTCTGGGTTTTTCCCTTTCTTCTGTCAACTTACCATTTTTCTACAATGGCATATGTTATTTATATAGCTAAAACAATCATGTGTGTGTTTGCGTGCACACATATGTTTGAGGATGACTGTGAAGAAAACATTTGGTTAGTCTGAAGCTAAGGCAGGAATTTTTTCTTCTCTTGTCTACTTACCCCCAAAGGAGAGAACTAGATCCTGAATTATTGGACCAGCCAACCTCTCTTATGACACCTTGTTTTGTCCAAATACTAGACCCTTTGTGATCTCAAATCCCTTTGTAACAAACTGCCCTGGTGAACTGGCCCCTGTGTGAGCCAAAAAGATTTAAATTTTTTAGCTAATAACCTAGGATAGAAGCAAATTGAATTGTCTCCTTCTACTTGGACTTCTGAAGGCAAATAGCTTTTAAGATGAATTTGAAGAGAAAAGAACATATCTCCTCAGGCTTGGAGCAAAACTGAGTTAATCTGAAACTCTCTGTTCCCTTTTTTGCCTAGGCTGAGCCTAATTTCTGTTTGCCTGACTTAGGGGAGATCCTTCAGGCAGAATCAACCTCTCCAAAAGAGAAGAGTTGCAGATGATGCGGCCTGCATACTTCTCTGCTCCTCCTACTGGCGTGTCTCTACTCCACATCACAGCCTGGTAGTGGAACCAAATTCTTCCTGCCTGTGGCACCTAATCCACTATATCCCCTGGACCCTGCTTTTTCCTCCTATTCACATTGTTGAAATTTGAGGGGCCCCAGTTAATAACACACCTGCTTTCTCCCACTTAAATTCTGGACCAAATAAGAAATAAGACAAAGAGTAGGGCAGAGAGAAATACAAAATATATTTGTACTGATGACGCTTATGTTGATCAATGTTTCTGCTATCAGCAAGTTGGCTTACAGAATAAGACAGACTGATCAACCCAGTCGGAGGCTGCATTTGGCAACCATAACTCCTCCCTGAAGAGGAGGACTGTCCCTGCAAAATTTGTAACACGAAAAAGTAAGGCAATATGCTGTCTTCTCACATATCGGCAGCTCCCAAAAATAAAATGAAGAGGAAGGGCTGGTCAATGCATGCCCAGTTTCTTTCCAAACTCATTAGTCAGACCAAGTCACTCTTCTTCCTGGCTGAGGCCCCTACTTAGTTCAATCTTTGCCTTCCCCTCTCCATCCAGGCCAAAGCTTGCCTGTCCTCCCCTTGCTTCACCACCAGACAGCATCCTCCACATGTCCAGCTCCTGCTCCCTGCAGGAAGCCACCCCAGTGCAGGGTGGCAGATGCTCCCCTTTCTACTCTTTCATAGACCAAGGTTTAATCTCTTCCGTCTGTCTCCGTTATCTATATGCCCTCTGTATCACTTGGGTTTCAGTCTGAAGATCTTACTCTAGAGAAATACTCTGAGTGGAGTCCCCCCACTCAACTCTGACTTCTAGAATTATGGAGAAGAAAGTAGTCTTTTTTAGTGTTAGAAAGTCTACTGTCAGCTTCAGGAAAAGGGCACAGGCTTTGGCATGAAACAGACTTTAGTTCCCAATCTGGTTCTGCCATCTTCTTGCTCTCACATCTAGTATGCTTGATTTAACTTAAGATTCAGTATCTTTGAGAATGGAGTGTTATTCATATCATGGCTACTGTCCAGAACAACTTTTATAAGTATTCCTGGGACAATGCCCAACTCACAGGAGATAATCAAGAAATGCTGGTTTCCATTTTCCACATCCAACCTAATGGTAGCAAAGTTTCTCTTACAGAGTTTTATGTTCTCATTTTCTAGTCTTCAGGTCAGTCTAGTCTTTGGATTAGTCAGTCATCTCCCATCTTTAGAATGATACCTCTAAGTCTTTAAATGGTATTTCATATTTATTTCCAGATTCTGTGCTGAAGCCAAGCACGATCCAAAGGCAAAAATTTTCTCCTAGTTCACAGTCAACATGGCTGCTGCAGAATACAATGAAAACCCTTAGAGACAGTGATTGTTCTCCTGAGCCTCCCTCCCCGGACCCTGATATGAAGATGCATTTCATATACCTAACCTAGCGAACATTTAACATCATAACTTAGCCTAGCCTATTTTAAACATGCTCAGAATACTTACCTTAGCCTACAATTAAGTAAAGTCCTCTAACATAGAGCCTATTTTATGATAAAGTGTCAAATATCTCACGTAATTTATGGAATACTGTACTGAAAGTGAAAAACAGAATGGTTGCATGGGTACCATCATAAAGTAGAAAAATCGTATGTCGAACCATCTGCAACCACCTGTAGTCTCGAGCACTCATCATAGGACTGTTTGTACTCTATGACACTCATCCCAAGCTAGTATGATTACTTGTCTGTGAATGGACTTTTCAAAAGTACCTCTATAACTTATTCTGTGAATGCCCAGCACCCAGCCTAGGCTCAGGGACACTGGGCTTTAAGTAATGTTTACCAATGAATGAAAGAATGACCAAAGACCAAATAACTGATTCAGAAGACTCTTTATATAAAAGCACCATGGAAAAGTGTTGTTACCATGATTGTTTTCTATAAGGCAATTTTATGTAAAATAATAATTTCCTCCATATAACACAGAGAGAATTCCCTTTAGACAATAGCCATGTGTATCATAGATTTTTCTTTCTTGCCAGACTCCAAAGACATCTAGTCACTTCTATTGGCACTAATTGGTCTAATAACAAGGATGTCTCAAGTGAGTGTGTTTCCTTGAAATAGTATTTTCCTCTTAGCTCCTTCAGAGACTGAGGTGGGAGGATCACCTGAGTCCAGGGAGATTGAGGCTGCAGTGAACTGTGATCCTGCCACTGCACTCCAGCCTGGGCGACAGAGTGAGACCCTGTCTCAAAATAAAATAATGTTTTCTCATTGGCTTACTTCATAATTTTGGAGACGTTTTGATTTTATTATAATAAAATGACTCTAGTTTCAACTTTTGCCTATCTCCTGAGAAGTTAGCATTCAGAATCCTTTTGTAATGTAAATTCTCACCCCATAATTTATGTGTTGTCAAATTTGGGTTTTAGTATACTGTTTTTGGCTCTCTTAAAGCAGGGCATGCCTAAATTATCTTTTGAGATAAAAGGAATACAAAGAAAATTGATTGTGAGCAAAACATCTGATATAGTTTTACTTGCAAAGTTCAAATTTTCTGAATGGGATTAAGATGACATAGTTTGCAATGTGGCTGAAATGTCTACATACCTGAAAGCCATTGTGGTGAAGGTTTTATACCATATTTCCTGGTGTGTTTCTCCTTAGGTATTTCCACACATGTACACACACATTGGGGGAAGCAGATGAGCTTCCCTTTCTCTTCCCTAGAATCATTACCATCCCATACCTGGTATACGATAATGGCCACTCGCTCTTGGATTCCTTTATTTAGGTAGATTTTGCCTTAACGTTACTAAACAAGAAAAAGAGCTGAACTTAAATAGCAATGAAATTCTGCTTGCTGCTGCAAGAGGGACTGTCCTCAAAGATCTCTTCTCTTGTCACCCCACCTACCTGTTATGCTTTGTCCTTTAACCCACATAACGAACCTTTATCTAGCACTGGCTAAAGGTTAGGCACTATGGTAAGTGAGAGGGGTATGCTTTCCCTCCCCTCACCAAGCTCACAATCCAGGGGATGTTTTGATTAAATTATTAAGTCATATCAGGGAATAGAGCCAATTGCAGTGTCCAGATTAGAAACTGGCCTCAGTTAAAGGTGATTCTCATCAGAGTAACAAAAATGTATCAAAAGTGATATTCGTCCTATATTTTGCCCACATGTATCTCCCTAGAATCTTTTCCCATGGTGCTGGATTTACCCCTTGGAGCCACACAGAATAACGCTTATGTGTGTTCTGCAAGATGTTTCAGGTTTTAGAAAATAGCTACCTTCTCCCTCTGAGTGATCTCTCCTTTAAGGCCAAGTAGACCGCGTACCTTCAACACTCTGACATAATCGAATTTTTTTGGAGATAGAATCTCCCTCACTTTGTCACTCAGGCTAGAGTGCAATGTGGAGTTCGTAGCTCACTGCAGCCTCAACCTCCCAGGCTAGAGTGATCGTCCTTCCTCAGCCTCCTGAGTACCTGGGAACACAGGCACACACCACCATGCCTGGCTAAATTTTTAATTTTGTATTTGGTAGAATTAAGATCTCTCACTATGTTGCCCAAGCTGGTCTCAAATCCTGGGCTCAAGTGATCCTCCCACCTCAGCGTCCCAAAGTCCTGGAGCCACCATACCTGGCCTGACATAATTGTGAATTCCCTCAAACCTCTGTACTTAGATAACTAACCTCTGTAGTTAGATTTTGCAACAAGTGACCAAAAACCTAACATCAAGTGGTTTAAACAATATAGGAGTATATTTCTCTATGTAAAATTTCAGGTAGGTGATTTACCTCCAGATACCACAGACTGGAGCTCCATAATAACAAAGACCCAGGCTCTGGCCAACTTGTTGCTCTCTCATACTTGACTTGCATCTCAAGATCCAAGTGGTAGCACCCAAGTTCTAAGCAGCAGGGTAGAGGAAAGGGGAAAAAAGGGCAAAAGAGCGCATGCATGCTGTCCCTTAGGAAGTGTGTCCAGAAGTGGCCACTCTGCCTCTATTTCACTGATCTTAGCTACAGTACCTCCAAGTGTTCTAGAGAGCCATATGCCTTCCTAAAACTTGGAAGTACTGTTGCTTTAGAAGAAGGGGACATGCCTATTGAAGGCAATCAGCTTTACTTACTACACTATCTCCTTGTGCTCTCTGGTCTCCCATGAAGTGCTGTGGCCAATGAAAGATATCACACTGTAAAAATAGCAACTTTATTTCATCATATACAGATGCAGGAAAGTCCTTGTACTTTTCTAAACCAAATTAAATTTAGCCATGTGCCCTGTCTTACCATGCTGATGAAAAATTCAATGTCCTTTATTCAGTATTGCCTCTTTAGGGTCACATGAAAGTAGGATTGAGGTTGAGAAGGTATTATGTGGGTCCTGGAAATTGAGGAATGTGCCTCTTATCTTCAGGCCATCATAACCCCCCATGAGAGGTTCATTGTCCAAGTCCAGTATGGTCCATGTAAAGACAGGAGACCCTGCTCTTTTCACTCCAGGTTTGGGCTTTAGGATCTTTGCCAAAACTAAAATGAAACCCTTGATGCTGGGTGCCTAGCCTTCCTCAGTGCACCATGTAGTCATTTCTTTCCAAGATCCTGTGACTTGGGTGCTATAAAGCAAAGCTTCCTCCATTCCCCTCTCAGGCTTGTAGAATCTCCCCCTTCCCAGGACCAGGCCTTTCTATCTTTACCCTGCAATTTTATTTCTCCAAATCTGGATCAGCCAACATCATTTCCCCTCAGAAGTCTTAAAGAAAATAATTTTTGCCTTTTCTTGGAGTATTATGGTAGAAGCAGACTCTGGCATCAGTCAGCTTTTGTGGTTGCTGTTTCACGTTTGTGTCTTGTTTTGTTTACTCTAACCTTGGTATAACTCATTTATTAATGCAGTCTTAAATCAGTTGGGCCATTTTCATAATCATGTTGTATTGCTGACCAGTATCAGGAATTCAGCTCCTCTGCTAGTAACAGACACCCAGCAAAAGGAATTATTAGTTAAGAGCTTATTTTTTCATATAAAGAAATTCCTATGGTAGTCTAGTCCAGAGTTGGAACAGTTGCTTCAGAATATCATCAGGGACTCAGGGCTCCCTTGTCTTCCTCCTCTGCCACCCTTACTCATGTTTATTATCAATGACACAATGTGGGTGCTAGAGCTCCAGCCATTACATCTATGTTCCAGGCAGGAAGAAGGGGAAGGGGAAGAGCAAAAGAGACACACCTTCCAGATGAGTAAAAACCCTTTAAATAGCTATTTTTAAACTTATGTGCAAAGAATTCCATTTAAATCTCATGGCCAAACCTTTCTGCATGGAACTGGAAAATACAGTTCTAGCACATTGCTGCTCCAAATAAAATCCAGATTTTATCATCAAGGAAGAAGAGAAAATGAAAATCTATCAGGAACACAATTTCTGTCTACTTCATATTATTAGTAACTCATGTGCCTATCTCTAGGTTCATACAGTTAGCTATTAATATTTGCATCCAAGCAAATAACTCAATTTTATCTTATTACTATTGAGTTGACATTGCAGCCTATGAACATATTTTAAAATCCAGCATGTTCATATTATTCTTTGCAACTAAATCATCTATACATGTGATTTAAGTGAGCCAGCTGCTAAAAAGCTGTTTTGGACTTTATACCAGTTGGTGAAGTGATGAAGAGATGGTAGCAATCCCATTTCCAAATATTTTCCTCTGATGCCTTCAGCTTCAAAGATTTCCATCTCTTATTTAATAACTTTGAGATCTGTTTGAACAATTTTTGCTTTTTATTTTTGCAGGGACATCTATTGCCAGAGTGATGCAGGGTTTTTGTTTGTTTGTTTGTTTTTTGTTGCCTTTTTTTTAGGGACAGGGTCTGGCTTTGTCACCCAGACTGGAATGCAGTGGTGCGATCATAGCTCACTGCAGCCTAGACCTCTGGGGCTCAAGTGGAGACACAGTTTTTATTTCAAAAAGAAGAAGAAGAAGAAGAGGAAGAAGAAGAGGAGGAGGAGGAAGAGAAGAAGAAGAAGAAGATAAAAAAGAAAAAAACATTCCAGTGCATTTTCTCTTTATTTCATTTTTTTAGGTATAGTTATGTTATTAAAGTGTTACCTACATTCCTTTTCTCCTTTTTCAGAAAATCTTTTAACTAAAGAAGTCATTTCATGGTGTATACCTATATCAAAACATCACACTATGCTCCATAAATAAAATTAAATATGTATATAAAAATAAAACTATTATAGAATTTTGACAAAAGAAAATCATTCTAAGCATAATGTATGAAGCATAATACCAATTATTTACATCGGAAAATGGGCATAAGACATAAAATTGTGACTAGTTTTCTTTGACAAATACATTAATAATATTTAATCAAAATTTTGAAAAAGAAAAAAATAGAAAACCACTTTACTACTTTCTTTTTCTTGCCATCCCTTTTGTATCAGCCTGATTGCCTCTTTAACTCATTACACATATTTCAGTGATTCTTACAAGACAAATAAAAGCAAAACAAAAGAAACTTTAAAAATAATAGAAGAATTATTTCTGCAGCATCAACTTTGCATCAATCCAATTATCAAGTCCTCTCCCCTTTTTGAGAGCTACAGAGTAATCTTTCTAAATAAATATACCTTCTATTTTCCATTGGAAATTTTAGTCAGACATATAATCCTCTGGGTGGGAAGATTTGTTCAGGGTTTTTGTTTTAATTGAGAATTGAGTCGTTGTGCCATTGACCTTTTTTCTGGTTTCAAGCTTTTTTTTTTTGAACCTTTTTTAAGTTCAGGAGTACAAGTGCAGGTTTGTTACACAGGTAAACTTGTGTCACGAGGTTTGTTGTGCAGATTATTTCATCACCCAGGCATCAAGTCTAGTAGCCATTAGTTATATTTCCTGATCCTCTCCCTCCTCTCTCACTCCACCCTTTGATAAACCCCAGTGCGTGTTGTTCCCTTCTTCAAACTTTTTTAAAAATGTGGAAACAATGACATTGCAACAACAAAAGATTATTTTTGACCTTAAAACTAGCATCAAATGGTGAGAGAAATAGGTTGCCATCACTAATTCCAGCTCCTGCTTTCTTGAATCCTTATTCACAAAATATTCTTTGAGCTCCTTTTCTCTCCCAATGGAAATCGATGGCCCTTTGCAACATTTTAAAATCTGTGCACTCTTGTTTGAAGGTAAAGGGGCCCAGCCTTCTCCCTGAGAAGAAAGGAAATTCTTTGCATTCCTTCCTGATGAATCAGACACACACACACTCTCTCTCTCTCTCTCTCTCTCTCTCTCTCTCTCTCTCTCTCTCTCTCTCCTTGATTTATCAATGGCTCTTTGGTGGGATGTTCTGTTACAAGCTGAGACTCCCTGTCATGAACTCAGCCACTTATTCACTGTGTGCCTTTGGGTACATTGGAAACCTTTGTGGGTCTCAGTTTCCTCACCTGTTAAATGGGGATAATAACATCTTCCATGCAGGATTTTTAGGGTTAATGGGATAACATGAGTAGCATCTGATACAGGAAATTCTCATCAAGGATGGAATAAGTAAAATGAGTTCATCATCTTTTTTTACTTTCTGCATTTCATTGTTAATGCACAAAGTTGAATATCATAGTTTGCAACATGCTGCTCTGAAACTTATAAGAAACATTGAGCTGACCCGGGGTACCTGCATGCTGTGATGCATACATTCGGTGGCAAGTATGAGGGAAAGCATTTATCGAATGAATTTAATGTGCCAAATACTGTCCAGATGTTAGTGCTTTTATTTTTTCAGAATGTCTCTGAGGGAGCAGTATCACCCTAATCTGGAGGAACATGAGGTGCAGAGAGGTTTAAGTCACAAAGCTAGTCAGTAGCCAGTTGAAAGTTGATTCTCTCTGTGTATAGGAGGCTTGTGCCCTGTGGAAGTGGAATTCTAAGACAGCTCCCAAGATTCCCACTCCTCAGTGTCTGCCTCCTATGTGATCCTGTTCCCTTGAGTATGGGTGGGACTTTTGAATATAATGGGATAACCACTCCTGTCATTACATTCTGGCAGAAGTCAGGAAGATTCTCCTGCTGGCTTTGAGGAAAAGAACTGCCTTGAGAGGACCAGGTGGCTGGGACCTGAGGGCTATCTCTGGGAGCTGACAGTGTCCCTTGCCAACAGCTGGCATGAACCTGGGACCTCAGTCCTACAACCACGAGTTACGGAATTTACCAACATTGTGAATGTGCTTGAAAGAGGACCCTGAGCTCCAGCCGAGAGCCACAGCATGGCCAACATCTTGATTTCAGGCTTGTGTGACCCTGAGCAGAGAACCTGGGATTGCCATGCTGGGATTTCCGACCTACAGAAAGTGTGAAATAATAAATGGGTGCTGTTGTAAGCTGCTGAGTGTGTGGGAATTTGTTACACTGCAATAGAAAACTAATACGTGCCCTTTCTACCATGCTCTGCTGGACCCACACTCAGGTGATGGCAAATTCAGCTTCTGTATGCTACTCCACCAGATACTGACCCAGAATGCTGGGGTAATATGTTTTTAAAGAGGAACTAATAATACTTGTTAGTTCTGAAAGAGAAGCTGAGAAGTTCATCTGAAATGGTGAACACAGAAGTTCCTGTGGAATCCAAAGTGCTATATGATGGTGATTGTATGAGTTCATTCTTACACTGCTATAAAGAACTACCTGAGACTGGGAAGTTTATGAAGAAAAGAGGGTTGCTTGACTTGCAGTTCTGCAGGCTGTACAGGAAGCATGGCTGGGGAGGCCTCAGGAAACTTACAATCATGGCAGAAGGTGAAGGGGAAGCAGGCACGTCTTACCATGGTGGAGAAGGGGAGAGAGAAGGAATGAGGGGGGGAAGTGCCACACACTTTTAAACCATCAGATCTCGTGAGAACTCACTCACTATCAGGAGAATAACATGGGGAAATCCATCCCCACAGTCCGATCACCTCCCACCGGGCCCCTCCCCCAGTACTGGGAATTACAATTCAACATGAGACTTATGTGGGGACACAGAGCCAAACCATATCAGTGATGTTCAAAATGCTAAACAACCAGTTCAGTGCAGGGACAACTGCTCAGAAAGGACGTGGTCACACTGATTACCTGGAAGTACTTCTAGGGCAGATGGAAAAGATATTTCCAGCTTCTGCTCAGAAAGGACATGGTCACATTGATTACCTGGAAGTACTTTTTCTAGGGCAGACAGAAAAGATATTTCCAGCTTCAAATATCGATGTATGGTCAGGCCAGGGGAAGGTCAAGTTCATAAAGGAAGCCCCTCCATCAACAATCCTCTCTGTATGTCTCATAGTTTTGCCTTCATACCTGTTTTCTTTAAATTTTCTCATATTTTCAACAAACATCACATCAACGTATTCCTTCTATAATTTGTGAAAAATACTCCACTTTTAGAGAACGTGTTCTAAATGTTTCTGCTCTTCCCAATTCTGAGAAACAGTGTACCATTAGTGCTTCCCTGAGTCTGCTCAAGAAAAATGAAATAGAGAGATTATTTAATGCTGAAATGTATACTATTGAATGAGAAATGAGAGGTTGTTTCTTTTGCAGTGTCATTCACATTGATTCAATTTGACTGTGTAGATGCAAATTTTGACCTTCAACATCTACCTTTTTCCTGCAGATATTTTGCTTTTTTTCCCTGCAGGTATTTTTTTGTATTGTTTCCTAGGCTCAAGCTTCCCAAAGTGTCTCAGTTGCTTTAGTGGCCTAATTGTGCAGTGGCATATTTAAAAGTCATTATTTTCGTCATCTATTAAATGTAGCCCAGAACAGTTTAAAAAATTGGGTGAGGCATTTTTGCAAAAGCATTTACGATGTGGGCTGCCAAGGAATGTGCAGCTGCAGGAGCTTCTTTCTCTAATCTCAGATTTTTACTTGAAAATGTATTAAGGGTGTATACCTGTGAAGAGGAACCAATTTGATCTCCCAAGAATTGCATGCATTGGAGAGTGAGACACACCTTGTTTGAAAATGCTGACTCTATTGATCCCAGGAAGTGTTAGTTGTTACAAAACAGCCCTTTTATACTGAAACAAACTGCTTTACCTTGGATAGCATCTGTTACCTTGCTAGTTCTCAACATCTTTGAAGAGTGGATCCTGAGCAGTGGTGAAGTGGTTAATGTCTAACTACAGGCTTGGAGGCAGGGAGAACCCATTTGGTGCATTTGCCAATTTCTTTGGTGTAAATACTCCTACCACAACCAATTTCAAGCTACCAAAGTGAGGTCACTGAATTCAGAGTTGGGAATAAGTGTGCAGTGGTACACCATCATATAATATATATATATATTTTTTACCATACAGATACAGTAGACATAAATAATCCCAAGAGTAAAGTTAACAGTAAAATGGAGTAAAATGATTAGGAAGTGATGATCTTTGAGTATTTGTTACCTTTGTAATATAATTTATTTAATTGTAATTTTGTGTCATTTAAACTTCAATAGTAGCCATAGTTAACAACCAGCTCCAGTACACCACTGAGCCTGAGTCAAGAGGATTAACTAATGTCACTGGATGATAATAAACTGGAGTCATTCTGCTTTATTTTTGATGGAGGCACCAAAATTCCAAGAATAAGGAAAGAGGTTCTAAGTATCCCATATTAAAATGTGGAGTGCTAGGGCACCTGTGTGGGACTTGCAAAGGGGATGACCAAGTTGGTCAGCATCAACTTCCAGTTGAGTTGGAAGAGGTGGGAAGAGAATTTCCATGGAAAAACATTGTTGGATTCTACATTCCAAGTGGTACATGTAAGTTGTCTGAGAGGTCCTCTTGAAGAACAGGAACTTGAAGAGGATCTCTCAGACAACTTACATGTACCACTTGGAATGTAGGAACATAAGGACTGGGTCTGAGACCCAGTAAGAAGAGTAAGGGTAAAAAGTCTATGGCTATGACCACAGAACTGTGTCTGGTCACAGAATAAAGAAGACTGCGGTGGGAGCAAACTTCACCTTCATTGATAGTGAGCAAAAGAAGCTCAGGTCAAAGAAAGCCGGCATGGGCCTGTCTTAAAAGTGATCCTATCCAAGAGCCTAAGTGATCTAGCAGAACAGTGTGACCCTAACAATGGAGTAGGCACCCAAAAGTCCTCCAAAGAGCCAACATTAATTGGGCAGCTATGGTGGCAGTCAGAGACCTCTGGCCAAGGATCACTGAGGAGCCAGCAATAGCCCGCCTGAGAGAAAGAATCAACTTTGAGCATCTGCCTTCCCACGGTCACCAACACCATGTTGCAGCTCCTCCTTTCATCTCCTCTATACCTTGATCCACCCTCCAAGGGTCAGAAACAGCAGCTAGAGGGAAGAAGAGGGGTGAAAGGAAGTGAAGAAGGGGAATAAAACAGCAATGCCCATGACCAACTAAAGTTTACGTGGAAAGCTCTAAATTGAATAAAGTTTGGTTACAGTGTGCTGGACTATGTAATAATTACGCTGGATCATTTTAAATGCCCAAACGAAGGAACTATTTGTTTATTACCCAAGAACAATGGGAAAAGCTAGAGAAATTTCCCAATATTTCATCTGGGGGAGGGGAGGGAAGGAATCCAGAAATCCAATTTTCAGAGCAGTGAAAAAACAAAGGTAGAAGTTTGGTTTCTCCTCATAACCTATTGATGCAAAATCAGTCAATAAACCAAAAGCAACTATATTTTTGGAATATTTTCTGAATGCACTAAGTACTTTAAAACACTTACCTGGCCAGGTATGGTGGCTCATGCCTGTAATCCCAACACTTTGGGAAACCGAGGCTGTAAGATAGCTTGAGGCCTAGAGGTCAAGACCAGCCTGGGCAACATAGCAAGACCCTGCATCTTTAAAAAAAAAGAAAGAAAAGAAAGCAAGAAAGAAAGAAAGAAGAAAACCTAACCAATTGCTACTTAAATGAAAGATGAAGATAAGTCACAGAGCCTTTTTCAATGAAAACACAATAAAAGCTTAGAGACATTTTTGGAATTAAATATAAATATTTCACAAGGAATTGGGTGCCAAACTTGTCCTCCTCAATTCCGATTCATAAATCTTCCCAAAAAGATAATAGAAAAGATAAGCTGCCTTATGAAAGTTAGAGTGAATATCATTTCCCATAGGCTGTCTAAATACTAATATAGTAAGGAGTTAAAAATTATTTTGATAATTATTTACATAATAATTTTCAACTACAGAACACCAAACAACAGCTTTCTTCTATATTAACAAACTTATTTTTTGTTTGGAACTGTAAAAAATGCACAGCCACTAAATTCTTGTTAAAAGATATTTCGACTTTTACCTACTCAATTTCATGAATGTAAAAGTAATTGTAGAGTGGAGGGCTATTTTGGGGGATGGGCTGGGAGTTAAGTGTAAAAACTCTCACATTCCTTGAAACAGCCTTATGTCTGTTCCAATTCACTACTAGAAATTGTATGTGCAACAATGACTAAGCTCAGAAAAGTCAGTGAGGTTACTAGGCAAGGAGGCCACACACTCTCTTCCCAGGAGGGGTAGGTTACCAGGCTGCAGCCTCTACTCAGATCATATTGTCTAAAGAAGGAAGCAGTTTTGTTTCAGCAATCATGCAGCAAAAGAAGCAAAAAGGAGAACAGAGGAAATATGATACAACACTGTTAGGTCCCTTTCAATTTGCAAATACTGTGCTTTGTGAAAGACACACAGACTGAAATGCCCACGGGGACTGGGAAAATTGAAGGAAAGAAAAAGGAAAGCAAGCAGTTACGAGAAAAGACCATAGCACAAACACTACGTTAAATAGCTTTCGGCACTCTGTCAGTGATGGGAGCAACAGGGAGCGAGGAGGAGTGTGGTGAACTGGAGACGATGCCGCAGTCGGTGCTTGCTGACTGCGCCAAGTGACAAAGTGAATCCAGTAGCTACAGTCATCCAAGTTTTGTAACACCCTGGTTTTTTAAATGTTACTAACTAATTTTAAAAGTTGAAAACACTGTGTTACCAAATCAAACCTGGGTGCTCTATAAGCTGTGGTATGTGACCAAGTATTTTTCATCTGATATTAATAATAGTAATAACAATTCAATATTGTTCAGATTCTTTTATGGTGCTTACTAGTGCCTGGAAGTAAGTTCTTCGCATGTATTAACTCTTTTAATTCAGATAAATACATAACATCATATTAACCAAGAGTCCAATGTAAATTTCATGGCCAAGTAAATCGATTTCCTCAGTTGTATATCTGAGGGCCAGAAAAAGGACCACTGGAGCAGGGGGGTGGTCTGCTGTCCCAGTGCACCCAAACCAGGGCCCCATTTCATACTTGGCCCCCAGGTGACCACATGCTAACCAGGAGACAAGCCAACGCTTTGGGTCTCTGCACCTCAATGTCCCCTTTCTCTAGTAAATGGCCATAAGCTTCTTTAGGGAAGGAAAGGGGAGTCATTATTGTGTTCATTTGCTCAGATATTGGAGAGTCCTCCCTCCTGGAGACTTGACTTCTTCAGTCACTGAGTACCAGGTTGAAAAACTGGCTTAGGTTCAGAAACATTTTGCTGGGGTGACTGCCCTCAGTCTCCTGACCATTCATCCTTCAGTTCTTTTGATTTTATGGATTGAGCAGTACCCTTGCTGGCTGCCCATCTATTTTGCCCTCAGGGACACTGTATTCTACTAACAATTCCATAACATTCTAGTCAGAGACCCCTCTGACTGCTTTTATGACGTTGCCCCTGATGGTGATCATCATGTCCACCGTGTGGTCTTATCACCCCCATTGCTATCAGGGATGGCATCTCCTACCATCAGCCCTTCCCTACAGGGCACAGCCACCACTGAACTTCTTAGGGCTGCTGGTGCCCCTCTTAATGGCACAACGCTTGTTGCTTGGCAAATGGTGCTTCACTTCCTCCCAGGCCTTCTGAGGGTCCAGGGCCTCTGGTGGTTTTCTGGCCCTACACAGTATACTCACTCCAACATGTCAATTTCCTTAAGCTTTGAAATCTCTCCTCATACCATCTATCATGGCAATTCTGGCAGGTATACACATGTCCGCTTAGTGATACGTTACTTTTTCTAAGAGTCATCTTAGTGGTGTGTTTATACCATTCCCAGGGTCCTTGCTAAGGTGTTTAATTCTATATCCTGGGTAAATTCTCCCTTATCTAACCTTACATTTCACCACTGTTGATGAAGAATTCAGAGTCCAGACCTGTGCACCTTATCTGGCCCCTGCCCCTTTGCCAGCTCTTTGGAGTCTAGTCCCTTTCCTCCCATGTCAGGTTCAACATGTCGTCAGCTGGGTTATACTGTGAGGGAATCCTAGCTATTGGCCCAGCATGGAGCAAGGAAATGTGATAGTCCTTAACTGGGAAGACTATGCCCCTTGTTCAGGCTCAGTAGTTTCAGGGAGTAGCTTGCTTGTTTCCTTCCTTCCTTCCTTCCTTCCTTCCTTCCTTCTTCCTTCCTTCCTTCTTTCTTCCTTCCATTTTTTCTTTCATTCTTTCTTTTGTTCTTTCTTTCTGTATTTTTTTTTTTTAAACAGAGTTTTTCCCTGTCACCTAGGCTGGAATGCAGAAGTGCAATCATAGCTCACTGCAGTTTCAACCTCATGGGCTTAAGTGATCTTCCCACTTCAGCCTCTCCGTAGCTGGGACCATAGGTGCATACCAGCATGTTTGCCTAATGTTGTTTATTTTTTGTAGGGATGAGGTCTCATTATGTTGTCCAGGCTGGTCTCGAACTCCTGGGTTCAAGTGATTCTCCCATCTTGGCCTCCCAAAGTTCTGGGATTACCGGCATGAGCCACCACACCCAGCAGTCTGTGAATTGGTGATTCTCATGCACACTAAGCCCAGATGTCCCATCCATGTGCCAGAATCACTCCTCTGCTCCCACCCAGTCAGGGCCCTGACCTTGGCATAAGGAATCTGCTGTGCTCGAGAGCTTAACCCTCTGAGCTCTGCTACTATAAGGATGAAGTCCTGCATCTGAACCTCATCCTTCTCTGTCCTCACTCCACAAGGTGAGAGCCTCTCTATGCTAACAGACTCTTTCCAGCTTTCACATTTAGCTTTTAGTCAATTTTAGCTTTTTGTCAAACTTGTTTTTTTTGTCGTAATTTTTTTTCAGAGCGTTAATCATGCTTAGGAATAGCAAACCAATTCCATCAGCCTCTAGTTACTTTTTCCTACACCTTTCTAAAGCTTCACACCAGGTAATACTTTCACTTCCATGGGTCACCGGTAAGAACATCATCCCAGTTTACCACTGGCATAGGTGTTAACCAGTGTATTGCTACTTTGTACCAGAGATTGCCTGTCCATCACCTGCCACAGTGACAGGATTTGAATTGCCAGTCGAGAGCTCCAAATTCCATCCCAGCATCTGCCTTCTTAACCATTCCTGATGCCAACTGTCACTGGTTGAGTTCCCCAGGAGGGAACTGGAAATTAGAGGTCAAGAAATTTATTATGAAGCCTCTAAGGATCTCCACCTGCAGAAGAGAAGAGGCAAAAGCAAGATTAGGCAGAGGGAGAATCAAGCTGTGATGCAGTCTCAACCAGCACTGTAGCTGAATCTATAGGGATCTCTGAAGCTGGGATGACCTCTGTAGCTGTGCTGTCCTGAGCTGGGGTGAGAGGTTGGATTTTCTATCCCAACACTGTTCAGTTATTGGATGCAAGCATCTTGGAAAAGGGGCGTGACCTTGGGTGAGGCAGCTGTCTTCAGCCAACACAATCCCCATAGAGAGCTAACAGCTGAGGGCTCTGTGCTGGCAGTGCTCCCAGCAGCTGGGAGAGTATGTTCTTCATCCCTGAAAGGGGTTCTGGGTGGTGCATCCCAGTGTCCACCACACCCGGTATTCAAGGCTCTCTTAGCCAGATATTCCTGGCCTAGTGAATCACTCTTTGCAAAGGTGGATATTAACATTAAACATTTGCAGATAATAGCTGAATAACACTGTGGTTCTGAATTTTACTTCCCAGGTAATTAACGTTAACTTTAGAGCCTCATCTCCCAGGACCCTCTGTCATTCTTGGTGTTCCCTATTCACACCAGTGTTCTTTAAACCCACAACTCAGGGACAGGACTCTGTGCCTTTGGGAACGCTGGGTCCTAAGGCTTAAATTGCCTACCTCTTTGTCCATCTGGCTAACTCTTGGTTACCTTTTAATGCCTGCCTGACTCAAATGTCACCTCCACTGTTCCTCACTGTTCATCTAGTCCCTGATTACAGCTATTTGCAACTTTCCTTTTGTTCCTACAAGCATCTGGTAGTATAGCACTTAGCAGGGCATGTTTTTAACACTATAAGCTAAACTTCACAGCTAGACTGCACCTTGATTGAAATCTTATTTCTGACATTTAGTAGTTGTGGAACCTCGAGTAAGTTATTTACCTTATCCCAGCCTCAGTTTTCTTATTTGTAAAAGAGGGATCGCCAGGCGCGGTGGCTCACGCCTGTAATCCCAGCACTTTGGGAGGCCGAGGCGGGTGGATCACGAGGTCAAGAGATCGAGACCATCCTGGTCAACATGGTGAAACCCCGTCCCTTACTAAAAATACAAAAAATTAGCTGGGCATGGTGGCGTGTGCCTGTAATCCCAGCTACTCAGGAGGCTGAGGCAGGAGAATTGCCTGAACCCAGGAGGCAGAGGTTACGGTGAGCCAAGATCACGCCATTGCACTCCAGCCTGGCTAACAAAAGTGAAACTCCATCTCAAAAAAAAAAAAAAAAGAGGGATCTATCTCATTAGTGATATTGTGAGGATTAAATGAGTTAAAATGTGAAAATCACTTCAAACTGTGCAAGGCACATAATGTATGCTACACATCTTTGCCATTGCCTCACTGTAACTGTTATACCTTGGAACTCGTTAGTTTGCTGGTCAGGAGCAAAGACAATTTCTTATTTGGCCTTAAACAGCAAACTATTAGCACAGTGACTAGCACACAGAAGATAATAAACACTCACTGAGTAAAGTCTATATTTATTTAAGATCTAGAAATCTATACCTAGCACCAGGATAATAAGCTAATAATATGATACACTATAGCCTTGAAGAAATACATCTGTTTTTCTTTGTGATGACAGTGTCAAACCAGTGTTTCCCAAAGTGTTTTCAATGGAACACTGGTTCTGCAAAATTATCCACAAAAATGAATTCAGTGGTCAAATGTGCTTGGGGAATGGTATGTATATTACTGGATTCACATTAGCATACAAAGTTCTCGAGATATGTGGTGGATTTTTTTTTTATTGCATTTTAGGTTTTGGGGTACATGTGAAAAACATGCAAGATTGTTGCATAGGTGCACACGTGGCAGTGTGATTTGCTGCCTTCCTCCCCCTCACCCATATGTGGCATTTCTCCCCATGCTATCTCTCCCCAACTCCCCACCCCCCGCTGTCCCCCCACTCCCCCCCAACAGACCCCAGTGTATAGTGCTCCCCTCCCTGTGTCCGTGTGTTCCCATTGTTCAACACCCGTCTATGAGTGAGAACATGTGGTGTTTGATTTTGTGTTCTTGTGTCAGTTTGCTGAGAATGATGGTTTCCAGGTTCACCCATGTCCCTACAAAGGATGCGAACTCATCGTTTTTGATGGCTGCATAATATTCCATGGTGTATATGTGCCACATTTTCCCTGTCCAGTCTATCATCGATGGGCATTTGGGTTGGTTCCAGGTCTTTGCTATTGTAAACTGTGCTGCAATGAACATTCGTGTGCATGTGTCCTTATAGTAGAACGATTTATAATCCTTTGGATATATACCCAGTAATGGGATTGCTGGGTCAAATGGAATTTCTATTTCTAGGTCCTTGAGGAATCGCCACACTGTCTTCCACAATGGTTGAACTAATTTACACTCCCACCAACAGTGTAAACGTGTTCCTATTTCTCCACATCCTCTCCAGCATCTGTTGGCTCCAGATTTTTTAACAATCGCCGTTCTAACTGGCGTGAGATGGTATCTCAATGTGGTTTTGATTTGCATTTCTCTAATGACCAGCGATGATGAGCATTTTTTCATTTGCTTGTTGGCCTCATGTACGTCTTCTTTTGTAAAGTATCTGTTCATATCCTTCGCCCATTTTTGAATGGGCTGTGGTGGTTTTAATATACACTCACAAATTCTTTGACTTCTCCCTCCAAGAATTGGAGTTTATTCCCCTTCCTGTTGCATATAGGCTAAACTTAGTGACCAAATTCTAGTGAATAGATTGTGATGGCAATGACAGTGTGTGACTCCCAAGACTACGTTATAAAAGGCATGGCAGCCCCCTCCTTGCTCTCTCTTGGTCCCTCACTCTGGAAGAAGCCAATTGCTATGTCTCAAAGAGAAGCCCACATGGCAAAGAATGAATGCCTCTGGCAAAGAATGAATGCCTCTGCCAACAGCCACAGGAGTGCACTATTCTGGAAGTGGATCTTCCATACTCACTGTAAAGTGAAGTAAATACGGCCTGAGAGGGACTCCTTACGTCTATATTTGAGTCCTTGTGAATGAACCATAACCTAACTTAATAGGTAGACAAGACTGAAAACCTAATTTAGGAGTATGTGCCTGTAACAATAGCTGAGCCTTGGCCAATCCCAGCAGCGATACTTCAACCTTCAAACACCACTGAGTGGTCCAACTGTGTTCAAATAAGGCAAATGCTGAGCTGTAACCAATCCAGCTGTTTCTGTACCTCACTTCCGATTTTTGTACGTTGAGTTTTTTTTGTCTATAATTTTGTTCTGACCATGAGGCAGCCTTGGAGTTTTCCTGAATCTGCTGTGATTCTGGGGCCTACCCAAATCTCAAATTGTTTATTACTCAACTAAATTTAATTCGGCTGAAGTTTTTCTTTTAACACCATTTAAGCCTTCAGATGACTGTGGTATTGGAAGGCATCTTGACTGCAACCTCATGTGAGTCCTTCAGCCAGACCCATCCAGTTAAGCTGCTTAATTTGGGGGGAATTTATTATGTAGCAATAGATAACAAATGCATAATGATACATGTTTAACTTTATACAATTCAATGTTTGACCCAGGACACTGATCCCACATCATACCTATTAACACTGTGGCCCATTCTTTTGTAGAATGTTGAAAATCACTGTATAATTAAATTGTATCAAGTTTCTTTAAAGCTCTGTTATAAATCTTTTTAGAAATAACCATTTTAAAAGTAATTCTACAATTGATATCTTAAAATACAAAAACATTGTCCTACTGTAACCTCTGAAATCTGTGCTTTCTACAGATCAGATTTGACACCTTTGTTCTACTTAAATGTCAGCTTCTCCTTTAAGAATAGTTAATTTCACTTTTGTTAGCCAGAGATTCATGTGTGGTTTTAAAATACATAGCAGGTTTTATTATTTAGATGAATTTTAATGTGACTTATTTAAATTAATTTCTATCACATTCAAATTAAGCATTAAATATTTTATCTGAAATGAAAGAATCTGAGAATTTCCTAAAAATGATTCTTTTCCCTCAAAAGAAAAATCTTTCCAGCTTAATGTTATTACTACATCGGCTCTTTAGAAACTCACTTAAAAATACATTTATATTTCCAAATAAATAATAAAATCAGTGGTGCAGGCTTTGTTTTGTTATATTCAGATCTATGCCTCACACATATTCAAAGCACACTGCTGTTAATCAGTATTTTCCTTGGGTGGTTTATCAGAATTTGAGCTTATACCATAACAAGCTAGCTTTCAAGTTCAATGCAGTTGGTATTGCATTTGCTTAATTATAGCATTTTAGACATTTCAATTTCCTCTACTTAGTTTGCATGCAGAGAAGTCCTTTGAAGCTCAAATACTTAGCCACCTCCTTACTTAAGGAAGTTTGGAGAGTGTACAAATTTTTCATCAGTTAAGGGAAAGCAGACTTTAAATTTTTTTTTTTTTTTTTTTTTTTTTTTTTTTTTTAACCATTGCGTGGGTTAAAGGAAGAGCTGGACAGAGAAGCAGGATGGGAGGAACTGGGCATCTTTCTCCGTGCCAGAGCCACAGCTTCTCAATCCATCTTCATCATTTTCTTTGAAGTGAATATTAGACCACCAGACACACCGATTTTCAAATGTAAGAATCAAACACATTCCAAAGCCAAATGTAAAGAAATTTTAGTTTCACGGCTGTTTTACATTAACCTAATCTGTGATCTTCCCGAATAGTCTGAATAATTAAGAAAACCTACGTGACAGATGAAGCCTATGATTTGCTTATAGTTGGTTAACTTTATCTAGTTACTATTCTTCAGTTTCACAACCAAAATAAGGAAAATTGGTGTAATAAAATATGCATTTCTCTTACTTATGGCTCTGAGCTTTAGAATTGCATGGATTCTAAAATAACACTAATAGATAGAAATTAGTTAAGCACGATATTAGATGGGAAGTATTTCTTGCTCCATTTTACAGAAAGGAAACTGAGTTTCCAAGGAGTAATTTGTATCAGAGATTATAACTACTGATTATTATTGAAAATAGATTTGTCTTGATATCAAAAATCACAAACAACTAGAGAAACCTTATTTTAACCCTGTTACCATTATGTTTGCCCATTTAAACCAAAAAGTTCTGCCTATAGGCTATCCTTTAATTGATAGAAGTACTATATATAACAACAGATTTCAGTATGAAGACAGAAGGCGCCATTTGCTTAAAAGATTGTATCTGCTTTCCTTTCATACCTTGAAGTATATCAGGTATATCAATTCTACAATCAACTATGATAATTAGAGGGACAATAAATGCCCCAGAGGGAGCATTTTCTAGTGATTGTATCATAGATACATAATAATATCTTTATAAGCGAAGCAGGAAAACATTCTCAGAAGCATATTGTTCAGGTCAGTGATTTTAAAAGAATTCCATAGGATGAATAGCCCCTCTGTCAGAATAAAAGTTGTGGCACAAATTCCATTATAATTCTCTTTTCTCAGTCACTTGGAACTTTCTCAAAAAGTTTCTTTCCAAGTGAGAAACTGTCCCTGGTGACTGCCTCCCAAATCTGATTTTTTTTCTTTTTTTGTAAAAGGAAAATTTGTTTCTTCATCCAAGAAGGAAATATTCAGTCACTTCTTTTTCCAAAGGCCTTTAGGTATAAATACCTCAAAATGCAAATTTTTAAATACTTAAAATTTTATGTAAAATTAGGTAGCATTGAATTATTGTTCTTTTTGTTATATTATATGATAAATTAGGAAAATCATATAGAATTTTCCAGAGTTCAATAAGCTGCTTACCATATTTAAAAATTGGAATAAAAGCAAGACTGGTTTTATAGAGCTATAGTTGGATTGAACTTGACTAAACACTTGATTAAGGTTTAATTCACAGTGATTTATCCACATAACCAGTCATGGAGTCAAGATAAAACATCACAGGCCTTTCTGTTCAAATGACATTAAGGCCTGTAGCAAAGCTGACAAAGTTGTCTTGTTGGGATTCGTCTCTATGCCTTTAGTGATTTGCCTTTGCTAAAGGAGATCCCCCTTAAGTTGAACTTAGCAGTTCCATAGGATCTACAGATGCCAAGGTCTTCTTCAGCCTTAAGGTTGAACAACTGAATATCTCCACTCCACCTTCCTAACTTGTGAATACAAAATGGTTGACCTTTTGCATGTGAATTTATTTTCATGTGGTTCACACAAGTACAGTTCCAGAAAACGTTATGAGGTAGGCACACAATAGACTTAACTATTTCAAGAAGAATTTCACCTGCAAAATCGGTTGAACTGCACATTGTCAGATACTATTCAGAACAAAGAAAAGTCATTTGGTACCATGTAAAATATAAGAAATGTTAACCAGCTAATAAATTCATAAGTGATCAAAACAGCAATGTTCTGATCATCTGAGCGTACATTTATGCCTGCCACTCTAAAACTAAGTTGTTCTGGACACTGTTGAGACACTTTATAAGCAATAAAGATCAAACCTGATAGTAAATTGTATATTGTTTTGGAGAAATTGATTTGATCGCAAGTCACAAAAAATAAAAAGCAGATTAAATAAGCTGATCATGTCTGTCTTAAGTTTAAGAAGTCTGAAGGCAGTTGATCCTGGCTGGAATGGTTTTCCCACATGGCAAAAGTTCACTTCCTTCTAGGTGGTTGTCTTGCTGTGTGAAGCCTGCTTTTCAAGATCACTTCATGTTCGAAGATGGCTGCTAAGGGTCCAGACATCACGTCTCCATTTCAGTCTACGTGAAGGACATGCTTAAAAACGGCATGCATTGTATCATGATTTCCATTTACATTCCATTTGCTAAAATTACTCAGACAGCCTCACCTGGCTGTAAGGAAAGCTAAGAAATGTCATCTTTATTATTATTATTTTGAGGGGGTCTTGCTCTGTCGCCCAGGCTGGGATGCAGTGGTGTGATCTTGTCTCACTACAACCTCTGCCTCCTGGGTTCAAGGGATTCTCCTGCTTCAGCCTCCCAAGTGCTGGGATTACAGTCAGCTGCCACCACACCTTGCTAATTTTTTTTATTTTTTATTTTTAAGTAGAGATAGGGTTTTGCCATGTTGGCCAACCTGGTCTCAACCTTCTGACCGCAAGTAATCCACCTGCCTCCGCCTCCCAAAGTGCTGGGAGTACAGGTATGAGCCACCACAACTGGCCAGGAATGTCTTTATTCTTGAAGGCCATATGTGCAGCTAAAACTCAGGGGTTTAGTTTTTTGAGGAAGAAAGGAAGAATGGATATTTGAGGCAAAACTAAATTTCAGCACCACATGTGATTAATGAATACAATAAAATTGTATAAAGTTACAGCAATTACAAAACAGGATGAGCAGGAGAAAACCTGGTAAAGACTGAGATATTTGAATCACATTAAATGAGAACATAAAAATCAATTATTGTGGAACATTTCCTTTTGTGCATTACTGTTACAAGATCTTCTCAAGGTCTTTAAGGTTAAACATCTTAAAAGTTAAGATCTAGCTTAAAAGCTGTATCTGCACATTCTAAACTAAAGTTGATACTTGGCAATTAATGAGTACATTCAGATTGTGTAGTTAGTAGTCTAAAGGTTGAAAAAAATTCCGTGTTGAATAAAGAATTGCCCTGGTTGCCACTGTATGGTATGTTTATGCTTAAACATTTATGATCTCCTAGAAAGATCTTATTCCTAAGAAAATATGCGTAATGTCATCCTTGCTATTTAGTACTTGGCTGTAGTGCACATTGCTCAAATATTTTAACAACCTAAAGTTCTCATTTTTTCCCTACATTTTTTTCTGTTTAAACAAGAGAGAAAATTATTTAGTTCATTTAGATAAAAAAATAGAATATAGAGGCCAGGCGCGGTGGCTCATGCCTGTGATCCCAACGCTTTGGGAGGCCAAGGCAGGTGGATCACTTGAGGTCAGGAGTTCCAGATGAGCCTGACCAACATGACAAAACCCTGTCTCTACTAAAAATGCAAAATTAGCTGGTGTGGTGGCAGGTGCCTGTAATCCCAGCTACTTGGGAGGCTGAGGCAGGAGAATCACTTGAAGCCAGGAGGCAGAGGTTGCAGTGAGCCAAGATTATACCATTGCACTGCAGCCTGGGCAACAAAAGCTTAACTCCATCTCAAAAACAAACAAAGAAACAAACAAACAAATGAAAAAAGAATATGTAAAAATGCAAGTATACAACAATACTAATGAAATATATAATGAGTGAAAGATACCTGCTTCAAAGAATTATCATGAGGATTAATGAATTTATGTATGTATACTTGGTTTTAAACTAATATTACTTTAATTTTTAAAATATTCATAAAATCTTATATACAGTTATACAGAAAAACATATTTTAATGTGCTTTCATGGCAAAGTAAATAGATGGATGTTAGAGATTTGTGATTTTGCCGAAGTAAAATCTATAATTCACAGAACCAATAAAATATCAAAAGTCAAAATGAACTTTCCTTTTTCTTGCAAAATTCATTTAATTTTGTTGTTATTGTTGTTTTTTTATTTGAGACAGGTTCTCACTCTGTCGCCCTGATTGAAGTGCAGTGGTGCGATCATGGCTCACTGTAGCCTTGACCTCCTGGGCCCAAGCCATCCTTCCACCTCAGTCTCCCAAGTAGCTAGGACTACAGGCATGCACCACCACATCTAGCTAATTTTCTTTTTTCATTTTTGTAGAAACGGGGTTTCTCTATGTTGCCTAGGCTGGTCTCAAACACCTGGGCTTGAGTGATCCTCCTGCCGTGGCCTCCCAAAGTGCTGGGATCACAGATGTGAGCTGCCATGACTGGCCCATTTAATTTTTTAGAATTACAGGTTTAATATTTTTTCTTTGCTGCCAAGGATATTCCCTTTGGGGAAGATATTTTAATAGTGCCCTGAAAGATATCCATGTCTATGTCTATATCTACATCTATACTGTATACCCGAACAGTTTTGCCACATGCTTGGAAATTGTGTCTTGTAATAACTTATCAGTGGTCCAAGACCTACCAAAAGAGCCTTATTCAAGACATAATGAACACATGTACAAAGATTGCTTTTTAGCTTCCAATTCCTAAGCCCAATTCATACTGCATTTGCTAAAATGGAGCAATATATTATCTTGAAAAGTACTGTGTAAGCATTTTTTTGGTAGTTGAGCTAACATAAAATTTTAAAGAATGAATATATCACAGTAAAAAACTGTAAAATGTAGAACATTGCATCATTTGTTTGCATTTCATATAAATATCAATATTGCTATTTCCAAAGAAAATATGGTAGATTATTAATTCTGATTAGAAAAATAAGTATTGTTAATGAGCCAAGCACATTAGATATTTGTCTTACAGCTTTGTTACAGTTTTGTTAAATAAAAAACTCTACTAAAAGAAGAACATTGTGTTACCTTTGGGCCCTATTTTGCAATTTTTCACGTAGGCAGAAACCTCCTCTACTTTCCTGGGAGCATGCTTCAATTAAACATGATGAGCATATTTCAATTAAGGTTTATATTTCATATGTATTTTCCCAGGTGTTAGTGCCTAGGTCCATAAATACAACCAACAGAATCACATGGCTGTATAAGAGGGTCCCACTCTGTGCTTCTGATAGTGCATATATGTGACTCCAAATATCTGTGCAGCCAGTAGTTACAACGCTAAGTTTTTCTTATTGAAATCATATCAACATACCAAACTATCATATCTTCTTGTGAAATTATTGTCAAAACCTGAGCATTGCCTTATCTTAAGTTACCTTGACATCAGAATTATCATTACAGTAAGTATCAATTTTAACCATTTTCTGGGTAATGGTTATAGGTTGGAATGTCCCGCAAGAGAAGTGCAAAGATAGAAAGTCAGTATTTGATGGTTCACAGCGTGGGAGGGACTCAGAGGTATGGGTCATCTGGAATGGCAGTGTGCAAAGAACGTTAGTGGAATGCATTGTTGCAGTCACTTTTTAATATGAGCACTAAGAATTGAATTCCAGGTTAAGGTCTTATTAATATTACTTGCCCCAGGAACTTGAGGTAGTTACCCAATGTCTCCAGCTTTCAAACTAATACCAAGATGTGCTCACTGAATTATCTTCCTTAAGTATCAGCTTTTCAAAGGACTTCTCTGCAAGTGAAATCAGCAGTTGAAATGTGAAAAAATATATAGGTAAATAAATGCGAGTTCTCACTTCAGAAAACACCAAATGCATTCCGTCGAGCAAATGTATAGAAATGTCAACAAAACAGGGAAGTGTATAAAAAGAAGGAATTGTCAGCAATCATAAAATTGTACTGACTGGTCTGCTCACAGAAAACACTAACTTATTAGAGGTACTCATTCATTTTTTTCCCACCCTGAGGCAGAGGAATAGCATGATTATAATATCAGAAGCATGAAAAGTTATGGTCCATCAGAAGACTTTCTGATGGTTAAATGAAACTTACCATTTGATTTTAGTTTAGAATTAAAACAATGAGGTTGACAGGTTTCTTTTTTCAAACTGACCATTTGACTTCAGTGTATTAAAACTGCTAAACTGATTTAATGAAAACTACCCTTAACTTTCCTTTGGATTCTGTCTCCTGAGAGATCAAGCCTCAGCTAATAGATCATGCTTCTTAACCCTGATATAATCTTTAGTGAAGCCATCTGCATGGTATTTTTTCCTTGCAATCATTTTTAATTTTTTAGCAAAACATTGTGGAAGCAACTAAGCAGTTTTGTTTTTCCTCTGTTGGGTTTCTGAAATGACTGGAAATGTGACAGCAACGTTTAAGGAGAGCATCCTTTACAAAACTCAAAAGAAATCATTCCAGACAAAAATATTATGAGCAAATGGAGTCTGTGTTCTATTTGTTTGGTGACAAGTCTCAGATTAATCTTGGAGCTCAATGATCCTTTCCCATTGGCTTAAATGTTGATTTCATTTTGTAAAAGCGTTCAGATTGATTGATTGATTGATTTTTGAGATAAGGTCTTGCTCTGTCACCTAGGCTGGAATGCAGTGGCACGATTTTGGCTCAGTGCAGCCTCAGCCCCCTGGGCTCAGGTGATTCTCCTGCCTTAGCCTCCTGAGTAGTTGAGACTACAGGAGCATGCCACCCTTCCTGGCTAATGTTTTTTGTATTTTTTGTAGAGATGGGGTCTCCCCATGTTGCCAAGGCTGGTCTCAAACTCCTGGGCTCAAGTGATCCGCCCAACTAGACCTCCCAGAGTGCTGGGACCACAGGTATGAGCCACCACACCCGGCCAGAGTTTTACAGATTTCGATCTCTGACTTTTCTGTTTTAATGCAGCAGTGTGTGATGGGTTACATTGTATCCCACAAAAATGTATGTACAAGTTCTAACCCCTGATTCAGTGAATGTGACCTTATCTGGAAGGTAGGGTCATTGCAGACATAATTAAGTTGAGGATCTCAAGTTGACATTATCCTGGTTGCAGGATGGACACTAACAATAATGACTGGTATCCTTATAACAGAAAGGAGAGGGAGATTTGAGACACAGACATGCAGAGAGGAAAGCCACATGAAGATGGAAGCAAAGACTGGAGTGGTAAACCTACAAGCCAAGGATTGCCAGCTGTCACCCGAAGCAGAAAGACAGGCACAGAAGATTCTTTCTTAGAGACTCCTGAGGAAACCAATCCTGCTGATGTCTTGACTGCAGACTTCTGGCTTTTAGACCTATAAGAGTAGATTTCTGTTACACTCAGTTGGTAGTAATTTATGTCAGCCCTAGGAAACTGATAAACAATGTAAGTCTCCTGTGTGGCTCTAGGGACAGTTCTTTTGTCCTAGAGTCTGTCAGAATGTTACAGGTACAGCCACAGAATGCATAACAACTGACGTTTCACCATCAGCTGCTTTCATCACAGAGATCAGTACTCACACAACCATTTTTTGGCCTCAGTTGGTGGAATAGTGTGGCCAGGATAAAAGCCCATGGTGTGTTTGCAAATATCAGTGTTGTGGGTAAACAGTCTGATTACTCCTACGCAAAGTGCAGATTTCCTTGACCAGAAATGCCCACACCAACTATCCATAGTTACAAACATATCTTAAGACAAACCCATGTTTTCTGTGACAATGTAAGTCAGATGACAACACCTCCCATTTCCTAAAGGCAGCAGTTTTTTTCTGAGCATAATACAAATCCTCTTTTAATTTTCCCAAACTTGCATAATATGAAATTACCTACTGCTCCCCCAAAAGAAGAATAAAGGAAGAAAGGAAGGAAAGAAGGAGATAAAAGGGGCAGGAAGGAAGGGAGGAAAGGAAAGAAAGATGAGGTGATGAGGAAAGACAGGAAAGCAGAGAGAGAGAGAGGAAGGGAGGAAGGAAAAGCCGTATTTACATCTGGAATGTGGAACTTACCATATTAGCATTAAAATCAAACTGCTTACTGGGCAATGCTCATAGAATATTTGAATGTATTGTTCAATCAAACCTTGTCTATCTTCTTCATTGACCACAGAAAGGTAAATGCATCGGCACAGTTGACTAGTGCAAGATGGAAGGGCTTGGAGGAGAGCTGGGATGAGGGAGGCCAGCAGCCACTTCTTAAGGGCAGCTAAAGTCCTCACACACTCAGACCCCCTCTGCATAAGAAGGCAGGTGGGCCCCTTCTGTCTGCACATCAGCCTGAGATTTTGTGCCATCACAGCCCATTTCAGCGTGCTGCTGAAATTCATGCTGTCTCCATTTCTCATCGGATCGAATAAGTAAACCAGCACCAGCGACAACGCTGAAGCTTGTGGCTAATCAGAAATTTTCTGTGTGCCAACATATTTTTCTTTTATTTGGGGGTTAGGTCTTTAGTGAACCAGAACTTCCTCTGCCTTTTTCCTTTCCTCCCTCCATCCCCCTCTTCCTTCTTAATTTCCCAAAGTGGAGGGGAAATCACAGGACAGCATATCTGGCTTTATGCCACTCTGTCCTGCAATTGAACGGTCAGCAGATGAGAAGAATGATGGCATTTAAGAACAAACAAAAGGAAAATATAAATCCTTTGTGCAGCAGATATGTGTAATTTACTCTAGTTTTCTGTTTCAACTTTTAAAAGAATGCAAGATCTTAGACAATACAGAGTCAGAAATAGGCCAGTTAGGGTCATCACAAATACACTATTTGTAAACATATGGTACAGCTTCATGGAATTAAAAGAATAGTAGATCCAATTTGCCATCTCCATCCACAGTGTCCCAGGAGTGGTGAAAACCTGCTCCTTGTGGAGTCATGTTAAGGATTCTCAGCAAACCTTTCAGACTGTCTGGATTCCACAAAATGACTATATTTTCAGCAATGGACTTGGGCTCCAGGTCTCATCTCTTTATTTTCCAGCAACCTCAATATTTATGGAATTGTGTCATTTAATGGCACACCAATGTTGGTGAAAGCTGTATATGTCTAAGGAAAATGAAATATTTGGCACAATGTCAACTACAACATCCCTAGTTTGTATCTATTTGCATTCTATTCTGTACAGTTCTGACAGATCAACATTCCTAAAGGCTGGATTTAATCCTTTGAGTCCCTACAAGCAACCTTGGGCTTCTGCTGACCACGAAATGCTTAGACTGGCCTCATGGCCCTCCGTGGTCTGGCCTATTCTAGCTGTCTGCTCTTACCTTTTGCTGCTCCCTTTCATACACCCTTCCAGATGGAATAATTTAAGTCGCACATATGTATCAGGCTTTCCTTCTTCCCCTTTGATTAACCATTTGCTTGCCTGGCCATATTTCTTCTCTCACCCTGCCTCATATGTCATCTCTTTACATTATTTTGAGTGTTATTTGTATGCTGGGTCTTGCTCCTACTCAACTGTAAGCCCTTAGGTGAAGGGATTTACTCACTTTTATCTCCTCTCTCTCTTTATTAGCACCTAGCACAGTGTTCTCTGTGTATAGCAGATACTCCACAGTTGTTTGTTGACTGCAAATATGAACAAATACATGACGAGTAGATTAAAAGCTGAAAAACGAACATTAAATAATTTAAATCATGGCTTGGAAAGACATAAATGGGGAAAATAAATGTAAATCACATGTCACTCATAATTCATGAGAAAAATACTATACTTTGAATCATTTTATATCTTTATCCTTTGTTAGAATTATTAAGCTGGAGTGTTTCCACTTAAAATGTCTGTGTACAGGTAAGACTTGGTGGCTTACACCAGTAATCCCAGCAGTTTGAGAGGCTAAGATGGGAGGATTGCTTTGAGGCCAGGAGTTTGAGAACAGCCTAGACAACATAGAGACTCTATCTCTATGGAAAAATTTTTTTAATTAGTTGGGTGTGCTATTTGGGAGCTATGTGTGCTACTCCCAGCTATTCAGAAGGCTGAAGCAGGAGGATCACTCAAGCCCAGGAGTTTGAGGCTGCAGTGAGCTATGATCATGCCACTCACTGCAATCCAATCTGGATGACAGAGTTAGACCATGTCTCTAAAAAATATAAAATAAAATTCTGTGTATATTACATGTTGCAAGGGAAGTCAGGTTGGTAAGGTATGACGTCATGCCAGTATTCATGTTATTTTTATGCTATTTCTTGTAAATGAATTTGGAGAAATGCACATTTTAAGACTGTGTTACAAAAGAAATTCTATCTTGAGGTTCTGTTGCTGAGCCACTAAAAATTCAGTTGTTCATACCATGAAGTCATCCAGACACCTCAAGGGTTTTTTTCCTTGTACTACATGATTGCTCATCTGAACACAAGAGGAAAATTTATATGTTACAAATATTTGATGGGCATTCTTATACAAAAAGGAAAATACTAAAAAAGTGTGAAATAGTACAGAATCCTTGTTAAAAAATCAAAAGGAATAGCAATCTGCTTTTCTATGAGATGCATATTCAATGAATATCAGAGGAGCTGTATGCTTCATAGAAAGTGTGGAAAAATGTGATTTCAACTTTGATAATTATTTCCTTGTTAATAACAAAGGCTTTGGAGTATCACGACTCTAAGCATCAAAAAGGAAGAGAGAGATATCGGATTGAATACAAGACAAAAAAAGATCTAGCCCATTTAAAAAAAAACAAACAAAACAAAACCAAAACAACACAAAAGCATTATCATCTCCTTCCAGAGTTTCTCTCCCTGATCCTAAATGCTGCATCCTCATACCACTTCAAGCTTCAAGGGTAGAGAAGATGAGAAAAATGAAGTGATGTGGGAGAGGACAGGAAAATGGGAAGAAAATGAGATGAGGGAAATGGAGGAGGGATGCTCAGGAGGGGTTAGAATCACAAAGAAATGGGGAAGGGAATAAAACCTGCTATAAGCACCAGAGACAAACACGATGGATTGAAGATGTTTGTGTCACATATGATGTTCAACACCTGCTACTCCTGCTACTACAATCTAGTGGATGGCATGTGCCAGGTATGGTTCTAAGCATTTTCCCTATATTAAATTATTGAACCTCATGACAAACCTACTGAGTGAAAGCCTGACCAAGTGTCAAACAAAACTAAAAAGGAAATAGGTTGGGTTCTAGAACAGAGCTGTCCTTCAGGCTGGGATTTATTCAAGACTTAAATAGTGTATCCTTTTTCCATATTTTTTCCTCAACTGGCGCTATATTGACTCTACTGTAGCAGGCTCCCCTCTTCTAGTCCCAAAATGGTTGCCTACAGCTATGAGCTAGGTACACATTTCCTGTTCAATGAAAATGGAAATTTCTATTCTACTTGGAAAAAATGTGCAAAATTTTCATCATTGTCCAGAAGGAAAAAACAAACAAACTTGCCTATCTCTTCAACATCCTCTCAAGCCCATCGTCCCACTTGTACTCTACACTTCCATCACATGGGCCTCTTTAAGGTCTTGAATCCATCAGCTCTTTAGTGGGTGTGGAGGTGGGTAGAAATAGAAGTTAAATAAATAAAAGTCCTGGAATTTGTTGCCCAGGTTGGGCACATTTGCTCTTGTTATCAATTCCATGAACCAATCCTACTTTGAGGAATGTGAGAATCACTGGTGGTTTTAAGCCAAATGTAGATCACCCGTGAAGCTGAATAGGACCATTTCCATCCAAATTAGATTGATGAAAAATTCAAGGACAAATTCAATGTAGTAGCAGGAGTAGCAGGTGTAGAACATCATACAGGACACAAGCATCTTCAATTCGTTATGTTTGTCTCTGGGGCTTATAGCAGGTTTTATTCCCTTCCCTATTTCTTTGTGATTCTAACTATTCCTGAGCATCCCCCTCTATATCTCTTATCCCGCTTTCTTCCCATTTTCTTGTCCTTTCCCCCATCACTTAGAAAGGGGGCAAGAAGGCCGGGAGTGGTGGCTCACACCTGTAATCTCGGCACTTTGGGAGGTCAAGGCAGGCGAATCACGAGGTCAAGAGATCAAGACCATCCTGGCCAACACGGTGAAACCCCATCTCTACTAAAAATACAAAAATTAGCTGGGTGTGGTGGCGTGCGCCTGTAGTCTCAGCTACTCGGGAGGCTGAGTCAGGAGAATTGCTTGAACACGGGAGGCGGAGGTTGTAGTGAGCCAAGATCGTGCCACTGCACTCCAGCCTGGCACCTGGCGATGGAGCAAGACTCTGTTTCAAAAAAAAAAAAAGAAAGGGGGCAAGAAGAGAATCCTCATATCCTCATATTAATAGACTGGTGAAAATGAACATAAAAGTAAATAGCTAAAAGTTAAAAAAAAAAAGCAAATAATCTAAAATATTTTTGTAATACTGTTAAAGGTACACCTATATTTTCATATATGTATATACATACATGCATGTATCTATACTAAGTTGCAGGCAAAAGAAATCAACATATGCTAATTTAGACAGGGAGATTTTTTTTTTTTTTTTTTTTTTTTGAGACGGAGTCTCGCTCTTGTTACCCAGGCTGGAGTGCAATGGCGCGATCTCGGCTCACCGCAACCTCCGCCTCCTGGGTTCAGGCAATTCTCCTGCCTCAGCCTCCTGAGTAGCTGGGATTACAGGCACGCGCCACCGTGCCCAGCTAATTTTTTTGTATTAGTAGAGACGGGGTTTCACAATGTTGACCAGGATGGTCTCGATCTCTCGACCTCGTGATCCACCCGCCTCGGCCTCCCAAAGTGCTGGGATTACAGGCTTGAGCCACCGCGCCCGGCCGATTTTTTTTTTTTTTAATGGGATTTTGACTAGTACAGAATTTCCTGAAAGTTGAGTGTCTTAGGTAGATTGTCAAGAAACAGACCCTGGAGAATTTATGATTTAGTGATTTATTAAATGATGCCAGGAGAAGCCAACGAGAGAGTGGGGAAGTAAGACAGGGAATGGGAGAAAGCTCATACCCATCAGGGGTGCTATCCTTCGCAAAGGTAGTTTCAGCCTGATCCCACGGGGGAACTTTATAGCAGAAGTTATGGCTGTCTTGCTCCAACTCAAGGCAGAAGCTGGGCTTTCTTATTCCACATCTCTGAATCACTGGCTAAGAGCTCCTTCAGCCGGGCGTAGAGGCTCACGCCTATAATCCCAGCACTTTGGGAAGCTGAGGTGGGTGGATCACCTTGAAGTTAGGAGTTCGAGATCAGCCTGGCCAATATGGTGAAACCTCATCTCTATCAAAAATGACAAAAATTAGCTGGGCATGGTGGCAAGTGCCTATAATCTTAGCTACTTTAAAGGCTGAGGCAGGAGAATCGCTTGAACCTAGGAGGTGGAGATTGCAGTGTTCAGTGAGCCGAGATCATGCCACTGCACTCCAGCCTGGGTGACAGAGCAAGACTTCCAAAAAAAAAAAAAAAGAGCGCTCCTTGGAAGGCAAATTCCTAGGATTTCCAGCTTCTGAAATAGAAAGCACCTCAGATGCTGGGGAGAAGGAACACAGAAAATAGCAAATAATGATCCAATGAGACCTGAGCAAAGCACAAATGCACCACTTTAAGATAATCAGCTTTCAAGTCACACAAGCAGTAACAATGCTCCAAACCACACCCTGCAGCTGCCCCATGCACCATCGGGGAAATCTCTGATGCTGCTGGTGCCCTGTCAGTACCGCTACCCACTACTGCATCTAATTGCTGACTGCAGTCATTGTCCCATCCTCACTCCCATGGATCCTGCTTGTCACCTGCTCTTGGAATCTTTAACTTCTAAAGTCTAGCATTTATGGAATACTACGCAGCCACAAAAAAAAAATGAAATCATGTCTTTTGCAGCAACGTGGATACAGCTGAAGGCCATCATCCTTAGTGAATTAGGACAGGAACAGAAAATCAAATAGTATGTTCTCACTTATAAGTGGCAGCTAAACACTGGTTACTCACGGACATAAAAATAGGAGCAATAGGCAGTGGGGAATACTGGAGTGGGGAAGGAGAGAAGGGAACAACAGTTAAAAACTGTTGGTTACTATGCTCAGAAGCTGGGTGACAGTATCATTCATACTCCAAACTTCAATATCATGTAATATACTCATGTAACAAAACTGCATATGTACCCTCTGAATCCAAAATAAGTTGAAGTTATAAAAAACAAAAAATAAAATAAAGTTTAGGGTGCTAAGTGGTGGCAGCCAGGGTGTGTTTATACGTCTGCTGCAAGAAATGCCAGAAAAGGGAATAGCTGGCATTTTTAGCTTCCATATGGAGAGGCAAGATCCACCTCATTAAATATTGGGTGGGAATTTCCAAAACACAGCGAAAAGATGATGATGTGTAGAAAAAAAAAAAATGGAAGAGGTATTCATTCCACATAGACTCACAAATACATAAAACATTTAGCATTAATAAGAAATTGCCAACAGAAATTATCTCTGGGGAGTGGAACCAGCGCTATAGTTTGAGGAGTGGGTGAGAGAAGATTCTTACTTCTCATTTTATATGTTTTGGTAGTGTTTAAGAATTTTATAAGGGACATGTGTTCCTTTATTTATTTCAAAGAACTAGTTTACTTTTTAAGAAGACCTGTCTCTTTATTTAGAACTGCTTTTAAAAACAGGCTGGAATGTTTTAATTAAATTATATACCCTCTGCTTTCAGGAAGGGAGGCCACTCAGATTTGGTGTTGATGGCTACCATTCATTTTTTTATTCATTTATCAAAGATTTATTGATTGTATGCAAGGACCAAGGGATAGAAAGATGAAAGATGGAACCTCTGTTCTCAAGGAGGAAATTAATGGTTGTGATGAGAAATGTCTTTGGATTTCTCAGGTTTTGTTTTATTTTCTTACATATTGGTGACCCTTTTACTTCAGACAATAAGTACTCTCTACTGTACAGCTTTAGCTAGATTTACTTACTTTTTTTTCCTATTAAATGGAATTAGGAAACATAAATTGTATATCTTTATGATGATTTCCAAGCTAAATGATGTTGGTGGTGTCTTTGAAATGAGTTACTGTGGAAGCATTTTATGCTCTTGAACTTCATTCAAGAATTCAATTTAACTTCATTTAAAGATTTCATTAGAATTAGGTGACATCATCTCATGTTTTTCGTTGGATTGCAAAAGACTTATTGCTATCCAGGTGTGTTCCTTTTGCTGATAGTAATATAGGCATAGGTAACAAACATGTATAAAAATCTAGCACTGAGGCCAGGCACAGTGGATTATTCTATCTTCCTGACATCTAGTATTGATGTATGAAACATTTATGATATGGTCAAGCCAAATGGTAGCTTGAAGGAGGATGCTCTATCCCACCCCACAATCACTCTCAGTCCCCCCAAAGACACCTTAGGCAAGGAGCTTTCTGTGCGAATGCATCAGCGGGATGAATCCAGTCCCCTTCTGACAATCAGTTTACCTCCCCTGATGCCATCTCTCTAGAAACTCTGGAGCTACCACTGCTTTAAAACTGTCTGACCTAAAAGAATGTGCTATTCTTTTTTTTTAAAGACAGGGTCTTGCTCTGCTACCCAGATTGAAGTACATTGACATGATCATGACTCACTGCAGCCTTGAACTCCTGGGTTCAAGCAATCATCCTGCCACAGCCTTCAAAGTAGCCGGAACCACAAGTGTGCACTTCATGCCCAGCTAATTTTTTAAAATTAAATTTTGGTACAGAGAGAATCTCTGTATGTTGCCCAGGCTGGTCTTGAACTGCTGGGCCCAAGTGATCCTCCCACCTTGGCCTCCCAAAGTGTTGGGCTTCATGAGCCACCATGCCTGGCCTACTACTCTTAAGGTAGTTAAAACTCTTTCATTTGGAATTAATTTATTATATAAATCATGTTTTAAATCTATCTTTACCTTCTGAAATAAAACTTGTCAATTCAGTTGGTTAAAGCGGTGTTTTCAATCTGTATTCCATGGAACCCTAGTGCTCTGCAGAGGTGTCTTAGGACAGTGAGAAAGGCAGAGGTTAAGAGAGAGGCTAAGGGGTTGAAGCTTCATTGCTCTGCTTCCCTGCCCAGCTCAGTGACTTTCCTCTCAACTTTCTATGTATTGGGCTTCCATGTAAAAGTTTGTTTGAAAAAGGTTTCTGCTGATAAAAATAATAAAGAACTTTAAATTTAAGATGTGCACTCTCTTCAACTCAGAAATGTAACTTAGAAACCATTCTGCAGAAATATTTGCACACATGCTTAGAGATGTATGCATCAAGAGCTCCTTTATCATTGTTTTGTAATGGCAGTAAATTGGGAACAATCTAATATTCTTCAACAGGGGCAGAGTTAAGCAAGCTATATACTATAAAATACTATACGGTTGATAAAAATACACAGAAAGATCTTTGGGACATGTTAAGCTTTTAAAAAGCATTTTTTCAATATAATGTGAAGACTATAGTCCCATTTATGTAAAACAAAGTTGTATATCTGTCTATGTATACATGTAAGTGCTTGTATACATGAACTGTTTCTAGTCATTATCTCTGGGGAGGATAATATATAGACTTGGGAGGCTGGTAAAGAGGAACTTTTACATTTTACTCCAACTGTTTCTCAGTTTTTGAATGTTCTACAGTGAGAATTTATTCAGGTATAACTTGTGTACATTAGTAAAGAAATTATTTTTTCCAAGTGTTTAGAAACCACTGATTTAAATCCTGGTGCTCATGAGGCCATGAATGTCTACCTGTTCCCTACATAGGAGATTAGTATCTAATAGAGAAAATCTCTCTGTCTGACAAAGGCTGCACCCCATGTAATCCCAGGAAGCTTTTGAAACCACACATGGCATTTGTCACAATCAAGATCAAGTGAGAGGGTATGTATGACTTGTTAATTGCCTCCCCCCAGGTCACAGCATGTGTCTTGTTGGTAGGTTTGTGGCATCATCCCTTGTTCTTCATTTTAAATGGCTTCATTGAGATATACTGTGTATATCATACACTTAACCCATTTACAGTATACAATTCACTGTGTTTTTAGTATACTCACAGTTGCGAAACCTTTACTAAAATCGATTTAGAACATTTTTCTCACTTCAAAAAGAAATCCTTCACCCATTGACAATCACTCCTCATCCTTCCCCTCATTCTCCCCAAGCCACAGATTTACTTTCTATTTCAACAGATTTGCCTATTTTGAACATTTCATATAAATGGAATAATACAATGTGTGGTCTTTTGGGTCTAGCTTATATCAGTTAGCATAATGTCATCCATGTTGTAGCATGTGTCAGTACTTCATTCCTTTTTATTGCTGGATAATATCCCATTGTATGGAAACATCACATTGTGTTTATTCATTCATCTATTGGTGGACACTTGTGCTATTTCAATTTTTTGGCTATTGTAAACAGTACCACTAAAAGCATTCATTCATAAGCTTTTGTGTGGATGTATGTTTCAATTTCTCTTGGTGGTATATCCAGAAGTGGAATTGCTGGGTCACATGGAGATTCCACTTTTAACATTTTAAGGAACTGACAGACTGTTTTCCAAAGTGGTTACATCATTTTACATTCCCACCAGCAATTTATGAACATTCCAATTTCTCCATATCTTCACCAGCACTTATTTTATCTGCCTTTTTAATCATAGTCATCCTAGTTGGTGGGGAGCTGTTGTATATGTTATTGTGTTCTTGAGAATGACCACCTGTATAAATTAGGCTTCTGCCCAATACTATTTCCTATAAACAATCTCAAAATTCACTGGCTTTAACCATAAGCATGTATTTCTCCTTATGGGTGTTCACTTGCAAGTGCTGGTGAAGATATGGAGATTAGTATTTAATACTATAAATTGTATTAAATTAGTATTTTAATACTATAAATTCCTGTCATTCAAATTTCCATGTGTCTCAAATCTCAGAAACTCTCTTAATTCCTCAAATAACTCATTTCCCAACTTCTCCATTTGAGGTAACAATACCCAAATTTAGAATTATTAAAAGCCCAAATGATTAAGAATTAATCTTCCCATCAAGCCTACTCCTCCTTTGTATCAAATGCTGCTAGATGCTGTACAATAATGCTTTCTTTCTTTTTAAAAAAAAAAAAAAACGTGATTTTTTTAGGACAGCAATGTTCTCCCCAGCCTCCCTTGCCTGCAGCTGGGGTTGGCCCTGTGGTGAAAAAGCTGTTGTAGACTTCTGGAAAAGTTTGGTTTCCTTGCCATTTTCTTCATATTGTTTTGTCTAGGTCATTGTTTTGTCTAGTTTCTAAAACTAGAGGTGGAGTGGCCATATATTAACCATAAGGTGATCATACCAAGGAAAACCAGATGCAAAGAATTGGGACATAGAATGGAAGAAGGCACACGAACACTGATAACACATGGAATTCCGACTCACCTGGCCTGCTCACTTCTGGAGTTTTTGTTATGTCACTATCTTCTTGATAAAGCATCAGTGCCTTTGCATCAACTATCAAGTAATTTACAATCTTCTTCTTAGTGTGGTAATTAAGATGTTCTAAAGTCATCTCTGAACTTCTAATCTTTCATCTTGTGATTATTCTTTGATTTACCACCTACCCAAGATCTATTCTTCATCCTTCTCTCTCCTGCACTGTGCCCTACCTACCTACCTAGAGGGTGATGCTGGTAGCCTAAGTCACCCAGGACCTCTTGCTTGTTAGCTTCTTGTTGAGTTTGGCCAATGGGATGCACTGGCATAAGGAAGCAAGAGTGGGAAGAGAAAGATGTCAGAGTATTTCTTCCCACTGCCCTGTTTTGGTGCCTCCCTTCTGGCAGTGGTCACTTGCTTCCTGACCTCAGCTATTACCAGATAGCTCCTCCTCCAGGGCTCCAACTCTCACTGGGTCTTCAACATGATCTCCTCCCCTCACTCCTTAAGCCCTAGAGTGATAATGGCTCTCCATTGCTGCCAATATCTAGGTGCCTTAACATCTCTGTTTTGTTCTTATAACCCTGTTCAATCTCTATACGTGGTCCTTGCATTCTAGTGCCTTCACAAGAACCATCTGCAGGGAATTATTTCCAGCTGGCATCTGACTAATACAGTAAAATCTCTCCTGGTGTATGTATTTGGGCTTGTATTTCAGCAACTTTTCTCATAATCCTCCCTTTGCTTGAAATCCCTTTCCTCCCATCTCTGTGTCTAGCTGTCCTTCAAGGTCTTCTCAAACACCACTGCTCCCAAGTAGCCTTCCCTAATCCCCACAACATGGGAAATCTCTTCTTTCCTTGAACTCGCTCAGCACGTACTTGATAGTAATCATCTTTTTCTGGTTTAAATTATAGTGACTTATGTACATGCAGCTCTGGCCAGTTGGTAAACCCTTTGAAGTCTGAACTCACATTCAGGTCTGATTCGTTTTTGTTTTTCTCTTTCTCCTTGTTGCTTCTTTCCAACCTTTGCTTCTCTCTCCCAAAAGCACCTGAAACAAGGCTTGGCACCAAATGGGTACTTTATCATTCATTTGTATTACAACTTATCACTACTTACTACTTATTATTGCTTCTTCTTAGTACTACAAGAGATACCAGTTACAATGTACACTTTATCAAAAATAGAAAAATGACAGAGCAGACCAAAATTTTCCGTTTGGTGATAATGCATTTGTTGCACTTAAAATATGCAATAATGATACATATAGGGAATTTTTAAATTTTAATATTTTAAAAGTGTTGGTTTTCTGCCAACACTTTTATTGGGTAACATAGAAAAAAATAATGTACAAGCCAATATATCTGTAACTGAGGGTTATCTACCATTACAAGTTAGAATCAAAGGTATAGAGTTATTTCCTAATCCAGTGTTTTTCAACTCTGCTCTAGGAAGTTCTAGAGATTCTTTCCAAGAGTGGGAATAGGGGGAGAATAAGAACTAGTGCCAGGGTAGGAAAACATGAACTATAGTTGATGAACTGCTGGAGGCTCAGAGTAGGCAAACCCGAGAGTTAAAAAACTCCATGGGGATCCAGACATGAGATCATCTACACTTCTGTGAGTTTTATCTACAGAATTTCTACCAGGTCCTCCCAGTGAATATCTAAGGAAAATATTTTCATGCTTCTGGCAAGGGAAGGGAAAATAACCCATTTTGAAATTTTCAACAGCATTCTCTCCTTAACAAGGCCTGCTCTCAGGAGAAACAACTAATTGGAGCCCAATCTGTTGGGGTTTTATTAGAGTCTAACCTACTTGAAGGAAGGAAAATATCCAACTCCAGTATCCTATAGCTATCCTGTCCCACCTAAGAGGCAGGGGAAAGAAATGAGAAGCACTCAGTTCAGGGGCACAGGCTCACCAAAAAGTGCAGCCTGATCATAGGACTATAGAAGACTCTCTCCCCTTCACACCTTATGATTACATTACTGAAAGCCTAGTCACTTCAGTTTCTTACACCTAGTACAATATGCCCACTTTTCAACAAAAAATGGCAAGGCACAGTAAAAGACAAAAAACACAGTTTGAGTGACTGAAAAAGCATCAGAACCAGAGTCAGAAATGGAAGGAATGTTGGCATTACCAGACCAAAAATTCTTAAAAACTGTGATAAATATGTAGAAGTCTTTAATAAAAAAAGTAAAGCGTATATAAGAACAGATTATAATGTAAGCAGAAAGGTGGAAATTCTAAAAAAGACTAAAAAGGAAATCCTAGAGATCAAAATACTATAACAGAAATAAAAAATGCTTTTGGTGAGCTCATTAGTAGACTAGACATGACTGAGGAAACAATCTCAGAACTTAAGGATATGACATTAGAAACTTCCAAAACAGAAAAGCAAAGAGAAAAATGACTCAAAAAACCAGAACAGAATATCCAAGAATTGTGGGATAACTACAAAAGGTGTAACATACACAAAATGGGAATACCAAGATAAGAAAGAAACAGAAGTAATATTTGAAGCAATAGTGACTTGGAATTTGCCCAAAGTATTATCAGATACCAAACCACAAATCCAGGAAGCTCAGTGAACACCAAGAAGGACAAACACAAAAAACCCCACTCAAACTCAAAACAAACAAACAAGAAAAACTACACCTGGCTATAACATATTCAAACATCAGAAAATAAGAAATAAAGAAAAAGTCTTGAAAGAAGACAGATGAAACAAACATTTTACCCATAGAAGACCAAATATAAGAATTACATCAGAGTTGTCAGAAACTATGCAAGCAAGAAGAAAGTGGAATAAAATATTTAGAGCGCTGAAAGAAAAAAACAATCTGTCAACCTAGAATTCTGTACTTGGTAAAATTATTCTTCCAAAGTGAAAGAGAAATAAAGACTTGCAGACAAACAAATTGAAGGAATGTGTGGCCAGTAGAACTGCTTTACAATAAATGTTAAAGATCTCTTCAGGGAGAAAGAAAATGATATAGCTCAGAATCTCAGATCTACATAAAGAAAGGAAGAACATCAGAGAAGGAACAAGTGAAAGTAAAATAAAGAAGTTTATTTTTCTTATTTTTAATTGATCTAACAGTTAACAGTTTCTTCAAAATAACAATAGCAACCATGTATTTGCATATATATATATATACACACACACACACACATATATTCCTATGTGTAAACAAAGCAAATGACAGTAGGAGATAATAAAAGAGAGGGAGGAAGGAATTATGGATGTTTTGTTATTGTAAGGTACTTAAACTATAAAGTGGCATAGTGTTATTTGAAAGTGGACTTGGATTCATTGTAAATGCATATTGCAAGTAAAAAAAAGTTTCACAAGTACAATTTATGTGCTATGAAAAGAGACAAAATAGATTCATATAAAATACTCAATTAAAACCAGGAAAGGCAGAAAAAGAGTGGAAGATCAAATACGAACAAAGAAGGGCAATAAATAAAAAGCAATAACAAATATCATAGATATTAATCCAACTATATCATCAGTAATCACTTTCAACATCGATAGTCTAAATGCAGTAATTAAAAGATCAAAGTGGATCAAAAAATAAGACAGACTCAAGTATATGTTGTCCACAAGAAACCTACTTTACATGTAAAAATATAGATTAAAAGTAGAGGGATAGAGAAAGATATACCATACTAACACTAATCACAAGAAAGAGGGAGCAGTTGTATTAATTTCAGACACAGCAGACTTCAGAGCAAGGAAGGTTATCTTTTGAAAGAGGGCATTATATAACAACAAATAGGTCAATTCTCCAAGAAGGCATAACAATCCTTAAGGAATACATGCCTAACAACAGAGCATCAAAGTACATGAGGCAAAAACTGATAGAATTGCTTTGTTCATTTTCTGAGGAACTTCTATACTGTTTTCCATAATGGCAGTACTAATTTACTTTCCCACCAAACATGTGCAAGAGTTGCCCTTTCTCTTCATCCTCACAAGCATCTGTTACTTTTTGTCTTTTTGATAATAGCCATTTTAAGTGGGGTGAGATGATATCTCGTTGTGGTTTTGATTTGCATTTCCCTGATGATTAGTGGAGTATGTCTTCATACATCTGTTGGCCATTCGTATATATTCTTTTGAGAAATGTATATTCAGATCATTTGCCCATTTTTAAATTGGATAATTTGTTTTATTGCTGTTACATTGTTTGAATTCCTTACATATTCTGGTTATTAATCCCTTCAGATGCAGAGTTTACAGATATTTTCCACCATTCTGTAGGTTGTCTTTTCACTTTTGATTGTTTCCTTTGCTCTGCAGAAGCATTTTAGTTTGATATAATCCTATTTTATATAAATCTACAGTAATCAAAGCAGTATGATATTGGTTAAAGAATAGACAAATAGATAATGGAACAGAATAGAGCCCAGAAATAGACCTATATAAATATAGCCAACTAATCTTTGACAAAGAAGCAAAGGCAATGCAATGAAGCAAAGATAATCTTTCCAACAAATAGTGCAGGAAAAACTGGATGTCCAAATGCACCCCCCAAAATATGAATCTAGTGGGAATGCTCTGAAAAGGGAACACCTTTACTGCTGGTGGGAATCTAAATTAGTACAACCATTATGGAAAATAGTAAGGTGATTTTTTAAAAGAACTAAAAGTAGAACTACCATTTGATCTGGCAATCTCACTACTAGGTATCTATTCAGAAGGAAAGAAGTCAATCTATGAAAAAAACACTTGCATACACATGTTTATAGCAACACAATTTGCAATTGCAAAACTATGGAACAAGTCTAAATAAATGTCCATCAACCAACAAGTGGATAAAGAAAATGTGATATATATACACACACATACATACACCATAGAATACTACTCAGCCATGAAAAGGAATTAAATAATGGCATAGGCAGCAACCTGGTTGTAGTTGAAGACCATTATTCTAAGTTAAGTAACTCAGGAATGGAAAACCATTATATGTTCTCACTTACAAGTGGGAGCTAAGCTATGAGGATGCAAAGGCATAAGAATAATATAATGTACTTTGAGGACTAGGCAGGGAGGTGGGAGGGGGTAAGGGATAAAAGACAATGCATTGGGTGCAGTGTACACTGCTCAGGTGACGGGTGCAACAAAATCTCAGAAATCACCACTAAAGGACTTTTCCATGCAACCAAACACCACCTGTTCCCCCAAAACTATTGAAATTAAACGCACGCACGCGCACACACACACACACACACACACACACAATTATTCTAAATACAGCCCCTATATTCTTCATAAAAATTCACTAAAATAAATCTATGATTTACTAACAAATGTAAAATGCAAAATTATAAAATTCCTAGAAGATAGCATAGGAGAAAGCCTAGATGACTTTGAGTAAGGCAATGATTTTTTAGATACAATGCCCCAGGCATAATCTGTGGAAGAAATAATGGATAATCTGGGCTTTACAAAAATTAAAAACTTTTGCACTGCAAAAGACAATGTCAAGAAAATGAGAAAACAAGTCAGAGACTGGGAGAAAAATATTTGTAAAAGTCACTTCTGATAAAGAACTGCTATTGAAAATATACAAAGAACTCTTCAAACTCAAAAAATAAGAAAATGAAAAAAACAATTTTTAAAAATAGGTAAAATATTTGACTACAAAAGAAGATATACAGATGGCAAGTAAGCATACGAAAAGATGTTCAACATCATATGTCATTAGGGAATTGCAAATTGGAACCACAATCAGATGCCACTACATACCTTCTAGAATGACCTAATTCCAAAACTCGTAACACCAAAAGCTGGAAAGGATGTGGAGCAAGAGGGACTCTCATTCCTTGCTTGTGGGAATGCAAAATGGTAATGTTAGTATAGCTACTTTGGAAGACAGTTTGGTAGTTTTTTTACAGAGCTAAACATACTCTTACCAATCCAGCAATTGTGCTCCATGTTCTTTACCCAAAAGAATTAAAAACTTATGTACACACACACACACACACACACACACACACACACACAGGCACATGGATGTTTATAGAAGACTTATTCATAATTGTCAAAATTTGCAAGCAACCAAGATATCCTTTGCTTTGTGAATGGATAAATAAACTGTAGTACATCCAAACAATAAAATGCTATTTGGTGCTAAAAAGAAATTAGCTATCATGCCATGACAAGACATGGAGAAAACTTAAATGCATATTACTAAGTGAAAGAAGCATATCTGAAAAGGATATATATGGTGTAATTCCAACTTTGTGAAATTCTAGAAAAGGCGAAACTATGGAAACAGTAAAAATATCAGTGGCTGCCAGTGATTAGATGAAAGGGAAGATGACAGGCAATGCAGAGGGATTTTAGGGCAGTAAAACTATTATTCTGTATGTGACTACAATGGTGGATACATGTCACTCCACACTCTACATTTGTCAAAACTCATAGGATGAACATCAACAAGAGTTAACCCTACTGTAAACTATGGACTTTGGGCAATAATGATATGTCAATGTAGGTTCATTGATTGTAGTAAGTGGTATCCATGTATCTAGCTTGGGAGATTATATGTATGTGGAGACAGAGGATACATGGTGGGAACTCTGTACTTGCCACTTTTGCTGTGAACCTAAAAGTGCTCTAAAAATAAAGTTTATTGATTTTCCAAAAAGACAGTCACATTGTAACTTTTGCCAAGCATGCATGGATTGAATATTTTATCAATTAAGAATTATATTTAGCTGTTCATGACAGAGAATTGAAATCCTAACAATTTAGAAGTGTCTTAAATAAGACAAAATTGAGTTATTATAAATTACTAGTATGGTAGTCTCATAAAGTTGTGAATACCCATTGTCTTTCTTTCTTTCCACTCCATCTGCCTTAGAATGTGGCTTCCATTTTCAAAGTTACTTTTTCATCCATTAAGGCTGCTGGAACTTCAGTTATTGTGTCTGAGTTCAAATGAGTGGGGGCGGGAAGCAACGTATAGGAGGGGTAAAATGAAATACCTCCTAGCTGAGTCAGTCCTTTTAAAGGGCTTTCCTGAAAGTATTTCCCAAAGACTTCTGCTTATATTTCATTTCAACCTCCCTAATCTACAAGGGAGGTTGGGGAATGTGTAGTTTTATAGTTGGGCATATAGCCATACCCAACACTATAGGTATTCTTTTATGAAATCAGAAGAACAAAACGAGTATTAGGTGAGATTGTGGCAATATCTGCTTCTTAGTCTTATGTGTAATTTTAGGGATTGTTTTTAAAGTCACTTTTCTATTCTCTACAGATGTGGCTGGCTTTTCCCTTTAAAACTAATCACATACTTCATATTCATTTTCTTAAATTGTATTATGGTTTGTTGAAATCTTTTGAATTTTAATGTGGATAGCAATGGAACTAGCTATCCCTTCTAACTTTAGGACATCTGAAATTTGAAAATTATACCAGGATGCTGATAGAAGAGACCACCTTTGGCCAGGAATGGTGGCTCACGCCTGTAATCCCAGCACTCTGGAAGGCTGAGGTGGGTGGATCACCTGAGGTCAGGAGTTCGAGACCAGCCTAACCAACAAGGAGAAACCTTGTCTCTATTAAAAATACAAAATTAGTCAGGTATGGTGGCTCATGCCTGTAACCCCAGCAACTCGGGAGGCTGAAGCAGGAGAATCGCTTGAACCCAGGAGGTGGAGGTTGCAGTGAGCCGAGATCGCACCATTGCACTCCAGTCTGGGCAGCAAGAGCAAAACTCTGTCTCAAAAAAAAAAAAAAAAAAGCTTATAAATCCTAATGTGCAGTATGAACCTTTATTTGTTCACTTAAAGTCTGGAAGGATTAAAATGTTTTAAAGCTGTCTCTTGGTGGTGTGATAATTGGGGAAGTTTTTTCTTTACTTTTCTGTCACCTGCATTTTTTTTTTTTTTTTTTTTTTTTTGAGATGGAGTCTCACTCTGTCACCCAGTTGGCTCACTGCAACCTCCACCTCCTGGGTTCAAGCAATTCTCCTGCCTCAGCCTCCTGAGTAGCTGGGATTACAGGCGTGTGCCCCCATGCCCAGCTAATTTTTGTATTTTTAGTGAAGACGAGGTTTCACCATGTTGGTCAGGCTGTTCTCAAACTCCTGACCTCATGATATGCCCCCCTCAGCCTCCCAAACTGCTGGGATTACAGGCCTGAGCCACCATGCCCGGCCAATCACCTGCATTTTCAACAATGCATTTTCTATTATGGCTGTGATAAGAGAAAAAGAACGATAAAAATAAATGATCAAAAAAAGAAAGCGATCCTCTAAAAGCAGTGAAGAATGGATTTTTACAATGTAAGACTGAAGGCTAGGAGACCATAGAGAGAGAGTGTGAAGTAACCCAAGTGAGAAGAGGAGAGAGCCCTAACTAAGGCAGTGACAGTGAAGGTGGGAAGTAGAGTCAAGAAATATGTAGAAGGCAGAATTAGAGGGACTTGGTGATCATTTGAAGTGGAAAGAGAAGGATCTCGATTGATTTCTAGCTAAGTGTGATTTCTGGTTAATAGTGACTGGTAAGAAAAGAAAATCATTTTGGGAAAAAAAATTATGAGCCAGTTTCTATGACTATGTAACAATTCACCCAAAAACGTAGCGAATGAAGAATAAACACAACATGTGTTTTACTCCTAAATCTGCACTTGGAGCAGAGCTCAGCAGGGGTCTCTCCTCTCTGTTCTACTTCCCATCTGCTTGGGGTGACTCAAAGGCAGTGAGGGGTGGGGGCCTGGAATTATCTGAATGTTCATGCACTCATTTATCAGGCAGTTGATGGGAAGATAAGTGTTTGAGACCTGGCACTGCAAGGACTCTTAGGCATTTCTGTCTCTGTGTGGCCTTTGCCCATTGTCTCTCCAGCTTGGAGGCTCCAAGGTAGTTAAGCTTCTCACGTTAATTCAAGAATTCCAAGGTAGCAGGAGCGGGTACAGGGAGAGAGAGATTGAGATCAAGGCAGTAATTGTATGATCCGTGTTTGTAGTCTTGTGTTATCTAGTCTCCAAAATGATGCAGCATCATTTCTACTGCTTTTTATTTATTACAGGCAACTTAGTAAAACTGACCCACATTTAAGAGTGGAAGCTAGATTTCATCCTTTATGGGAAGAATGTTGAAGAATTTGCAAACATGTTCTTAAACCATCACAGATGATCAATTCAGTTATAGAGACACTGAGTTTGAGTTTCTGGGTGCCTTAGTCTGGTTCCTGAGCAAACAAGAGTCTTGGATAAGCATTAATCCTTATGCTTTATTTGAGAAGTAGGCACCCAAGGTAGTGAAAGTCAGGAAAAATGGAGGTAAGGCAGGGAAGGATGGAAAGCAATTCAAGATTTTGCATTTTCATGCTGGTCACTACTTCTCAAGAACCTCAAAGAGACAGGGCAGGTGGCTTGGTAGGAGTGGTGCAACCAAGTGGGGCATTTCCAGTTAAATTGTGTTAAGTCATTGTGCTTTGGAGCTTGGTGACATTTCATGGATGGTGAAAGGAGAGGAAGTATATTTGACTAGATCTCTCCTGCATTAGTTTTCAATGGCTACATAACCAATTACCACAAGCTTAATGACTTAAAATATGGTTACAATATCCATTTACTAGCTCACAGTATTGTGAGTCAGAAGCCAGGTATGGTGTGGCTGGGGTCCTTACTGAGGGTATCACAAGGCTGAAATCAAGGTGCGGGCCTGGCTGTGCTATTGTCTGAAGGCTCTGGGAGAGATTCCACTTTCAAGCTTATTCTTATTGTTGGCAGAATTCAGTTCCTTGTGATTGGAGAATAGAGGTCCTTATTTCCTTGTTAGATGTTGGTCTGGGCGCCCTCAGCTCCTAGAACCCATCACGTTCCTTGCCACCCATTTCCACTATCTTCAAAAAGCCATACTGAGTCAAATCCTCCTTGTGCTTCAAGTCTCTAACTTCATCTCCTAAGATGAGCCAGAGGAAACTCTCTGCTTTAAACACACCTTAAGTCAGGCTCCTCTGGATAGTTTTCCTAAGGTCAGTATGTCACGTTTTAGTTACAGGACAGCCAGTGATGATGTACTCATGTGTACCTCAAGCCAGGAAATCTTGGGCACCATTTTAGAATTCTGCCTACTACACCTCCTATCCCTAAATCTGATTTCAAAGCCCATGTTCTTCCTGCTACCCAAAGCTGATTGATAATATGCAGAGACTGAGAATGCTTGGGGCTGACAATACAATGTCAGTAGATGAAAGGCAGACATAAAACTCTTCCTCTTCTGTTCTGTTTCCATGACTTCTGTCAAAAAGAATGTTCTGTGAATCCTAGCATGTATTAAATGCTCAATAAATAGGGTTGAATGAATGATGGATTGGACACAAAAGAGTACTGGAAGGCTTAATGTAATAAGTAAATAGATATTAAATGAAGACCTAATTGTGTTAATAGAGATTCTCTAGTTCTGAGTCCTGAGAGCATAACATGTGAGATTCCTGCAAAATCAACTTCTTGAATGAATTTCTTGAATGAATGAGTGAACAAATTTGTTTGGTGATCCTCTGACTACAGGACTAGGAAACTTATCCAAATTAAAAACCCCAAAACTAATTTGGCAGCATATATTTGTTCTTGGTGACACTGTAGGAAAACTCTTAGATAGTCTCTCCTACATTTCACTATTAAGTGTTAAAGACACAATTACTATTAAATAATAAATTATTAAAGACACAATACATACATTGTGGGTTTGAGCAGTGCAAGTGACCTTATATTAAAACACACGAAATATTTTTCAGCCATAGTAGAATGCAAAGCTCTGAAGACAAGATTATGTGTTTGTTTTGTGTGTGTGTGTGTGTGTGTTCTGGGACAGGGTCTCACTCTGCCACCCAGGCTGAAGTACAGTGGTGTAGTCATGGCTCACTGCAGCCACCACCTCCTGGGCTCAAGTGATCCTTTCACCTTAGCCTCTCAAGTAACTGAGACTATAGGTGCACATCACCATGCCTGGCTAATTTTTTTATTTTTTGAACAGACAGGTTCCCACTATGTTGCCCAGGCTGGTCTCAAACTCCTGGCCTCAAGTGATCCTCCCACCTCGGCCTCCCAAAGTGCTAGGATTACAGGCATGAGCCACTTGGCCCAGCCTATGTGTTTACCTTGTACTATACTGAACTTTGGTTTACATACACACATGAGTGCTGTGCATTCTGTTCAATCAATATTAGCTATAATTATTTTCTGTGACCCTGTATAGATTCAATTCCAAAATACCTGGTTATAATAAATCTCCATATAATTACATGTGAAATAGATTCATGATTAATCAATTATAATCTGAGAAAATCCTTAAATAATTCTTTTTAATTTGTGAATGTATTAAGGTGTCACTATATCATGGTAAAGCACAATGTGAGAACTTAAATCTCCTTGTCACAAATGCATGTCTTTAGTTTAAAAAATGTTAAGTGTATTTTAATATATCTAATGCTTTTCTCATCCTGTGTGGCATGCTCTTTAAAATACTAACTTTATTATAGGTACCTTCATCACTGCAATAAATTAGTAACTACCAGAAGTCTATCATGAACAGAACACTACCTAGACAAAACTAGTGCAAAAAAGAAAAGAAAAGAAAAAGAAACAGGTGCTTGAAATGCTACCTGTCTTCTGGGAATATACATACAATTCACATATAAGCATGTGTAGTAGTCCATTCTCACACCATTGTGAAGAAATACTCAAGATTGGGTAATTTAGAAAGGAAAGAGGTTTAACTGATTCACAGTTCTGCATGGCTGGGGAGGCCTCAGGAAACTTGCAGTCATGGCAGAAGGCAAAGAGGAAGCAAGACATCCTCTTCACAAGGCAGTAGGAAGGAGAAGTATGAGAGCGGAGCAAAGGGAGAAGCCCCTTATAAAACCATCAGATCTTGTGAGCACTTACTCACTATTGTGAGAATAGCATGGGAGAACTACCCCCATGATTCAATGACCTCCCACCGGGTTTCTCCCACCATACATAGGGATTATGGGAACTACAATTCAAGATTAGATTCAGGTGGGGACACAGCCAAACCACAGCAGCACGTATGTCACCAAAATAGAAAAGACACTACCTAGTATGTGATAACATAGTGCTAAGACATGTTGAATTTTAAGATACATCCCAAATTCCAAGATGTTAAAGATGAAAATACAACCCATCTGAATAGTTTTGATACATATGTACTATGTAAATAAGACAGAAATTTTACATGTGATATTCTGGATTCTATTCTATTTTTTTTAAATGAGGTTATGGGTTTGCTAAATTAATTTTATCACCCACTAATGAGTTGACCTAATCTAAACACTAATCTACATCATGTGTCACAGATAGTTAGAAACATTGTTAACATATACAACCAAGGTGCTAATTGCTCAATTCTATAGTGGGTGCAGAAGAAGAAAAGACACAGTTGAATATGGACAGAAACTACCTGGGAGGTTTTCAAATTAGAAAGAAGAATTGAGCCTTGAATATATGGGTAAAATATAGTGTGATAAAGAAGAGGCAGTGAACGATTGAGAAACTTAAACTGGGGGAAAGACCCTCAGATGTAAATGTAAAAAGATTTCTTTTCCTTTAAAAATAAAATCTAAGTATTTAACATAAAAATCTAACCATTTAACCTAAAAATCTAACTATTTAACATAAAAATACATAAGAACACCATTTTGTATAGTAAAAGTCTCAATAATTTCAAAGATAAGAACAAATTTTAATGTTTCACCTACAGAAAATATACAGAATTCTGAAAAATCAAATACAGCTTTCAAAGAATGAAAATCTATATAATTGATTTAGACAGAACTTGATACAATATCTGTTTTATACTCTTGTTATAAATTCAAAAGGGGTCAAATAGTCTAATAGCAAAGTGATAGCAGCCTGAAAACAAGTGACTGTACATTCCCCCAACCCAATTTTTCTGTGCTTCTCTTATGTTCAAAGATTTATGCAAAAACAAAATTTTGGAATCTCCTCCTTGTCGACCTCTGTACACATTACAGAAAAAAAAAAAAATCCTAGGATATAATGAGGTATACGGCACAAAACTAGCTGGCTGAACTCCTCAGTGACTCCCCTGCATTCACCCTCAGAATTTCTCTCTACTCCTGGCAAAAAGTAAGCAAACAAAACACAAACCCAGAAATCTATTTTGTATGTGTATGTAAAATGTGCACACCACAGTGCAAATATGTGATCATAGTTTTTAAATGTGCACGCTTGACAGTTAGGTAATATCACTGTAATCGTTAGGTGAAATTTCAATCCCTTTGATGAAGATAGGATCTTTCAGTCAAGCCCTGACAGAAAACCTTTGGTTCCTGTTAGACCCCTCCCTCCCCAGTCAGCTGCTGGGCTCCATCCGGAGGGATGGAGGCTCTCCCTCTCCATCATAGCAAAGCGTTCCCAGACCCAGGAGAAACCCTGGGTTCCTGCAGAGCACTCAAAGTGCAGAGAAGTGTCCCAGCTCTGCAAAGGGCAGCTGGAAATGGATTTAAAATGGCAACGCGGACCAATCAGCGCTGCCGCGCCAAAGCAGACATTTACATGCGCCTCCTCCACATGCACAGCGGAACCTGGCGGTGCCTAACTCCTGCTTAGGGCTGCAAAGTAGGCGTTTTTATTCCTCGGTGGTCTGTATCTTTGAAAAAAGAAATTCTTCCCCAGGTGAAAGTTTTTATTTTGGAATTAGTCCAAAATAATTTTGGGTGTGATGTGTGAAAATCTGAACCTAATTTTTTCAGTTTTGTGTTATTCAAGGATGAAAAGAGGTACATTTAAAAATGTACTCCACCTTTTAAAAATGGACTGTGGCCATTATGGTGTTCACATAACTCAGAAACAGCCCAGGCTATAAAATTAGGACTTGGCAGAAAGAGTTCTGAGGCAGAAGGTTAAATCGAGGTAAACTGAAGGGAGAGTTGGGCAGTTAGTGCAATTGTGGTCTTAGGAATCTACGAGGTGCTCTTTACCCTGCGAATGTCGGATCCCCGGGGAGGGGTTGGGGAGGGAACTTCGATCGCCTCTAGTCTTTCCTGGAGAAAAAAGTTCAATGAAGAAGCTGGCGCGCTGTGTGTGTGCACATTGTTTGCACGTGTCTGCGAATGTGCGTATCTGCGTGCCTGTGTGTGTGTGTAAATGCGCGTGTTTACAAGCGCATGCGTGCCCCCGTGTATCTGCGTGCAAGTGTGCATGTGCTTACACGCGTGTTCGTGTGTATCTGCGTGCATGTGTCCGTGTATGTGCGCGCTCGCCCTCCCGCAGGCTCTGTGGTGAGGGCATTCCGAGGCGGAGTAGGGCTGTCAGGGACCCTCTTCCACTCCTCTGCAGTCCCTTCCCACTCACAGGGAACCGGAGCGCTGCCTCGGGTGCAGCCTAGACGCTTCCTGCAAAGTGTTGGCTCGGCACCGTGGAGGCGCAGGTAAAGGCCGAGCCCCGAAACGTGGCTCCGGGACAGTCTCATTCCCGCGTCTTCCCAGGACAACCGCCCAGGGGTGACCTCGAACGGCGGGTGGGGCTAGGCCCACGGCGAGCCTGCCCGGGATCCCGGCCTGTCCCTTTAACCCCGCCGCCGGGCAGGAGCACGTGAGCCGGGCTCCGGGTGGCATCCGGGCGCCGCCGCCGCCGAGGCAGTTGTATTTCGAACGCTGCCGCTGGCTAGCGGCCAGGCGCCTTGGCTCCGGGGTCCGCCTGGCCTCCCTCCTCCTCATACTTTTCTTCCTGCGCAGCCCCCTCCCCTTTATCCGCCCACGATTAGAGGTGGGCACTCCCCCCCCCAGCGCAAGCGCGCGCACGCACACACACCACACACACTCACACTCACACACACTCACACACACTCATCCCACTTGAATCTTGGGGTAGGAACTCAGAAAACTTTCAGCCCGGGCAGCGCGCGCTTGGTGCAAGACTCAGGAGCGAGCAGCCCGTCCCCCACCGACTCTCCGGTGCCGCTGCCGCCTGCTCCCGCCACCCGAGGAGGCGAGGTGCCACCCACTGCTCTGTCCTCTGCCTGTGCTCCGCGCCCGACCCTATCCCGGCGGAATCTCCCCATCCTCCTTTGCTTTCCGACTGCCCAAGGCACTTTCAATCTCAATCTCTTTCTCTCTCTCTCTCCCTCTCTCCCTTTCTCTCTCTCTCTCTCTCTCTGCGGAGCAGGGTTGGGGGGAAGAGGAGGAGGAATTCTTTCCCCGCCTAACATTTCAAGGGACACGATTCTCTCCCAGTCTCTCCCCTTTCCAAGCCGCTTCCGAAGTGCTCCCGGTGCCCGCAACTCCTGATCCCAACCCGCGAGAGGAGCCTCTGCCACCTCAAACTCTCTCTTCCTTCTCCCTCGCTTCCCTCCTCCTCTCGCTACCTCCACCTCCACCGCCACCTCCACCTCCGGCACCCACCCACCGCCGCCGCCGCCGCCGCCGCCACCGGCAGCGCCTCCTCCTCTCCTCCTCCTCCTCCCCTCTTCTTTTTTTGGCAGCCGCTGGACGTCCGGTGTTGATGGTGGCAGCGGCGGCAGCCTAAGCAACAGCAGCCCTCGCAGCCCGCCAGCTCGCGCTCGCCCCGCCGGCGTCCCCAGCCCTATCACCTCATCTCACGAAAGGTGTTGGGCAGCCCCGGGGCGGTCGAGGCGAAGCGGCTGCAGCGGCGGTAGCGGCGGCGGGAGGCAGGATGAGCGCACGCGGCGAGGGCGCTGGGCAGCCGTCCACTTCAGCCCAGGGACAACCTGCCGCCCCCGCGCCTCAGAAGAGAGGACGCGGCCGCCCCAGGAAGCAGCAGCAAGTCAGTACGCGGGCGCGGAGGGGACACCAGCCCACTCCGTCTCCCCTGCCGGGGCCCCGCCACGCGCGGGGCGGCCGGAGCGCGGGAGCCCAGTCGCCGCGGTCGTCGCACGCAGTCCGCCGGTCGGCGGGGGGGAGCGGCGCAGACCCCACGAGTGCGCCGAGCAGACCCGGGGCGCCAGCGCCCCTCCGGGCGGGGAGATGGGGAGCCGCGGCGGGCGGCCGGGGGAAGGCGGGAGGTGGGGTCGGGCGAAGCGCGTCCTCGGACTTTCGCTATTGTGCACCGCCCCGAGTGGCGCGGTGTCGCCCGGTGACTGGAAGCGGCCAGGGTTTGACAAACCCGGGCTCGCAGGCGCTTTCCGAGACGGTTTTGTAACTGCCCGGGGGAAAGGAGGTGTCGGGGACCCGGGCGCTCCGGCGGATCTGAGCTGAAGGGAGTGTAATCCCGAGGGCCGGAGGCTCTTTCTCCCGCCTCTCGGGTCTGCTCGCGGGTCGGGGGCTGGCGCGCCGCAGCCACCCCCTTGGCGCCCTCCTCCAAGTTCTCGGTGGCCCAAGACTCGCGCCCTCCCGACAAAGAACGCATGGGGACCCAGCTGCCTGGTCCTCTTCGGGCTCTTTAAACGTGGTGCGGCGGCCGCCGGAGGTGGCCCGGGGCAGGGGCTACGGGTGAGCCTGGTTCCCCGTGAGACCGGGTTAACTCGCCCCGCCAAGAGCGCGTTGAAAGGAGTGTCCGAGAGAGTGCAGAGTAGCCAGGGTCGCTTCCTTGTCAGGCGCCGGGTCCCCCTTTTGCCCCTGGATCCCGCGCCTCTGAGCTGCAGCCATTAAATGTTCTTCTCCTAGGCCAGTGGCCGAGGGTTGGGTAGGGGACGATCGAGGGGCGCCCGGGACCCCGCGGAGTGGAGGGTTTTGTCTGCGGATGCAACCAATTAAGCGTGCAGCCGGCGCTCGCAGAGCTGCGCGCAGCGCGCAGGGCTGGGGGTTTTGTTCGCTGTAATTTCCAAGCCGCGGCGAGCAGAGTTGAAGCGGAGTATGTCTATTGAGAACATTTAAACTCCACTTCCTCGGGCTTTAAAACTTGCTCGCTCCTTAGCCTTAGTTCGCTTCCTTCGTGGCAAACAGGCTGATTAGAAAATAATCCCAGAGTCCCAAAGCTGCCCGAGAGCAAGGTGAGGAAATTGAACAATGTTGCTTGCCAGTGCATTTTAGAAAAATTGAGCGTTGTACCTTTTTGAAATCATCAAAGGAAACAAGCCGATTTAGAGGCCCCTGAGTTTTCCCGCTCTGCCCTAGCGACACTTTACACGGCATTTGAATCCTGTTTTACACCTCCCAGGAAGTCTCTGCCCTCCCCCCCTTGTTTCCCACTCGCCACCCAGCTCTCTCTGACTCACTAATTGCGCCCCCCCCCAAAAAAAAAAAATTCGAAAAGAAATTACAATGGAGTCTGGAGGTGATTGGATGCTTTACCTTTGAGTTAAGGCAGAGTTCACAAAGAAAGAAAAATGTGTCTCCGATGTGTTTGCTCTCGATGTGCCCACTGGCGCTAGTGGTCCCACAGAAGCTTTCAGGGAACCTTCCCCGGATTCTCTAAATGGGATGCGAATTTTCATTGAGGACTTTCATGGGTTTTAAGTTAATTAGTCTCACTTAATCACCGAATCTGAATGAAATGTGAATAGATGATTCATTGGATAAATATTTGGGATCTGGAATATTAATCATCGCATTCTCTTAACCACTTGAGTATTTACTACTTGGCATAGGAGCCATTGAAAGTTTTGCTAAACCTAGTGATTGCTTCCATTTCTCATTCCCAGACACTCCACTCCTCCTTATTTTTACCCCCTTTTAGATTTCTCCACTACACCCCCGTAACAGTTTTCTCAAAAGAGAGTTTTGAAGAAAATATGTTTATTTTTATCAAAAGATATTTAAATTTAGACTGGAGACCATGCCAGCATCTCCAAAAGGAAGTGGAGAATTGAAGCGATTAACTAGATAATTCAAGCAAAACCTCCCACCATAGATTTGCCATAATTATTTGGAAATTTTAGGGGGAATGGAGTTATTTTGAATTGAAGAACTTGAATAATTCCTTCAGTATTTCACTCAGAATGTGTCAGTTGAATCATAATCCACCTAGAAGGCAGGTATACAAAGATGATTAAAAGCCACCTTTTCAATATGGAAGATTGTTGAAACATCTATGATGTTAGCTTCATATTTCTGTTTGAAATGCTAGTATAATGGAGAGTGGTATTCGTTTAAAATGCTTATTATTCCTATGAGTTGCCAAATACACAGCTCTGTAAATTTTAAACCTTAAAAGTATATGACTTTCTTTCTAGGACATGCAGCCTCTTCAGCCTTTGTTACCATTTTAGGTTTGAAGTAGAATCTAGTTTTCATATACAAAATAGAGTTTCCTCTTTGAACCCTTGGATTAAAAGTATAGTTATTTCTCCTTTCTGTAAACTCTGTACCATCATCATCCATTTATGCTTGAACTGAATGTGTTCCAACAGCTCTTTTGAGCAGCACATGCAGAAAATATAGCTAAAGAGTCAGGGTCAATTTCTTTCAGACGTTCTTGCCACAACAGCATTTTTTTTCCCTCACAATTAGGAACCAACCGGTGAGCCCTCTCCTAAGAGACCCAGGGGAAGACCTAAAGGCAGCAAAAACAAGAGTCCTTCTAAAGCAGCTCAAAAGGTGAGATTTCTCAAGTCAAGCTCTCCTAACTTCATCAACGACTACAGGAGCCTCCCTGTAACTTTCCCATTCTAACTCTGCACCTAGAAATTTGTCCCAACTGGGTAACCCAAGACTCATTTCCTATATTTAACATTAGTTAGATGGAGGTTAACTTTTTTTCTAAGTAGATGCTCAGCATTAAACGTTTTCGAAGATACTTAACAGTGTTATTTTGAAACAAACAAACAGCTATCAAATAATTTGAACCTTAAAACGGGTAGAAGTGAGGAAGGAAGGGGGGTGGAGAATGACACAATTACTATTTGTACCAGTTGTAAACGGTTAAAAACAAATCAAAACTATAGATTTTGTCTGGTGATAAAGTTTTTGCAATTACCTCTGAAAAATGATAGAGATTGATTTACTTTGTGTTTATTACATGGCTACTGCACACCAAATCCCCCTATTAAAGTATTTTGCCAAATAGATGACAATTAGAAGTAAATCTAGTTGTGGAATAGTGGAAAAAATTTGTGAATTTTACAGCTTTAATTGTGATAATAAAGTATACTGTTTGTTTCACAATAAACCTGCAGTATAGTATAATCTCAAAAAGCCTTTCATCAAGTAACATAGAGATGTCTGAATTGGACAATGAAACTTTTTTTTAAACAAATATTTGGCTCATTTAATATCTCTTTTTGGGCAGAATACAACCCAGTTAAATGTGACATTCAGTTTTCTTAATAAATTTAAACTTGCAGTTTAAGATAACTTAAGGTTGGCTGTATTTAAGCTAGCAAAGAGGAACTATGTCAAGGTTAATGCATGTATAGAGAAGTACCAGTCACTTTTTTGGCTTTATAAATAAATTGGGGAAAAAAGTTTCTGCATTTTATTTGTAGGTTTGTATAGTAATTGAGAACAAAGTTTCAAAAATCAGAAGTAAATTTGGATATACCTTTTCAACGGATTTGAGTACACCATGCACAGTATTTGTTAGAAAGGACTATATGCTCATTGTTTGGGGATTCATGTTTTGTGTGGTTTTCTCTGTGACTTTGGGTACTAACTGTAACATGTGTGATGGTTTTCAGTGTTGTATACTGCCACAGCAACTAATAGCACATATAAAGTTTTAGGAAGTAATTATGAGTTCTTGTCTGTATTAACAGTTTTGAACAGAATTGAGGGAGCATATTTCTAATATATTTAAATTTAATTGCTTCTTAGAGTTTAGATTTAATTGTATTTCATAATCAATCAATGAACTTTAAAATAGCTCTAAGTGACCATGTTATTTAAAAGTGGCAATGTGTAATCTGGTATTCCTAATATGAATACTTTATATTTCTTTCATTTTACCTCATTTATAAATTAACTAAAAAGGACTGATTTTACCAAGGAGTTTCTCTATATTTCTTTCATTTTACCTCATTTATAAATTAACTAAAAAGAACTGATTTTACCAAGGAGTTTCTCTATGTTGCATAAGTGTGGAGTTTACCTAATTTACTTTTATTCTAAGGAGTTGCACAAATGAATATCTTGTTAGGTAGCTAACATACATTTAAGCCATGCTGTAATTTCTCTGAAAAATGCATCATGATAATATCTCCTAGGAAGAAATCTTTAAATTTCAGCATAAATAAGTAATTTGACATTCAATACTAAAAACGAAAATAAATTGTCTCCCATGTTTCACTGTATTCCGTGTTTTCTGAATGAATAGAAAGAAATATTCCCATCACCTCCTCTTCATTTTAAAAAGCTTACCATGAGTAAGAAAATTTGTATTGAGAAAAGGGAAGCTAAGAACTCTGCCTAATTTACCACCTAAAGCAAAATTTTTTAAGTTGATCTATTCCTAAGTAAGGGTGGATTTATTTTTAGTGACTCTAGTGACAGGCATTTGTAAATGACTCCCCAGGCCACTCATCTTTCTGAAATTTTTCATGTGTATGTATACATTATTCCAATTTCCAAAATAGAAGTAGGCTTCCTTTTTTCTAAAGAAGTCCTTCTCTAGAATCTTTCATTCTTTCAGACACCATTATTTCCCACAATGCTATTATAAAAATCCCTCTCGTAATAAAAATGAATAAATACATTTGCCCATAACATTACTGTTATTTGTCTTTAGTTTTATAAATTACGCTTCATCTGGAGAAGATAATACTTTGCAAAATAATGAATGACATTGATGAATTGTTCATGGCATGTGTAAACTTAGGGTATTTTCACTTTCAAATCAGAATTTGTTGAGTATGTTACTATTCTATATAAACAAGATTTTCAAACATATTTGTTTATTAAGCATATATAGTATTCTAACAAAACATGTTTGTCAGGATTTTGAAATGTAAATCTTTTTAGAAAAAATTATATTGTTCATAGCACATAAGATAAACATACCCCGTGAGACTGACCAGAGTAGATATGAGAAGTCTTCTATGAGTTACAAAGTGGATGTTTTCCTGTAAACTGAGACCCATCACAGTGAAAAATACATTGCAAAGACTGGTAAGTGTATGAGAAGAAAGAATCCTAAAATTAGAGGATCTACAATGCACACTGAAATCCTGATGGTTATATGCTTAAAATTTCTTGCTGCTTGGAGTTTCTTGACTAACAAAGTTTATATTTGGACTCAGCAACTGGCCTTGGGACATTTGAAAACAAAACTGTTTATTAGAAAATTAACAGTGTGAAACTGGACCATGCATGCAGAATATTGCAAGACCAAGTGAATGACTACCAAATTAGCCATCACTTTAATTTCAAACCATAAGCAGTAGAAAATGAATTTATACTGTATGTAAAACAAACATATTTATAAAAACACAATTTGCTGTGTTTGGAACTTTTGGAAGAGAATATAATTATTCTTCAGTCTACTTAATATTCCATTAAAACGAATTACTATGCATGACCATTGTGTGACAGTGCTAGTCATTTCTCAGAACTCCAATCTAAGTGCTCAAAATTTGTCCTTGAATAAGTTTCATATAGTTACCTGAATAAAAGAAAAGAAATCAGAAGTTAACATTTTCCTGAATAATTAATTTGTCCATGTGTGTATATGTCTGTGTGAGCATATCTTTAACCTTTTATTTAGTTTTTGGTCTGAGTTACACCTATAACCAGTTATGTCTTAACTTCCTTTTTTGTTTTGTTTTGCTTTGCTTTACTCTCCTCATTGTGCTGGATGGAAATCTTAGCATTTTCACAGCTCCCAAATGTTTAGAGAGAAAGAAGTTATAATCTCCTTTAGTTTAGGGTTTTGTTGTATTTTTTTAATCATGACAGAATACTGGAGGAGTTGTCACTAATCCTTCAGTGTTGAAGGTCTCAAATCAAATTCATTTTAAAATTCTAAGCCAATTCTCATTCACATATTTTTAGGAAATTTTTTTTTCTGAGGTTGAATTAAATTTTATTGGAAGGATAATGAAAATTTTGAAAAAATATCTCAGGTGTGAGATAACCCTAATTCATCATGTCATATGTTTGCTTTACTACCCTTTTGACCTTAGGTGTAAAAGTCAAAGTACAGAATGAAAATATCTAGATAAAGTAGCTATAGTTAAAACAATGTGTTCAGAGCAAATGTTTAATCTCTATGTTCAATTTGCTGTAAAAAGAAGGCCTGAATTAATTAGATACTGTAAAGACTACTCCACGCTCCTCCTAATCATTTACACTCCTAGAAATGTGGTTTGCTTTTCATAATCATTACCAACACCAATCACAGATGTTTTAGGAAGAGAGAAGATGAGTTTTAGTTACCATTTCAGATAAATCATTCAGCATAGATGCTGAGTGAGGACAGAATTTTCTTCAGAATATAGTAGGCCTGATTGAAGGGAGAAACCAAAGGCATTATTATAGGTGAGTTAAGAAATGTAACATTGTAAGTTATCATATAATTCTGGCCTAAGGTTTCTAAATTGAATTACTATGATTTAGTTTAATTCCTCTGTGTTTCAATGGACAGGTAAGTTTCATTGTGGGATTCAGGGCCCTATCTGAGGATACAAATGAATTCAGGCAGGTGGAATTAAGTAAAGCCCAATTGTTGTTCCATTATCTTGATATTTTAGGCTGACTTACCTAAACAATTGACTCATTTTTTCTTTCATTTTGCCAGGGAAGACAAAGCCTTACTTAATGCATCAGCACATTCTATCTGGCAGTGCTTTGAATCCTCACAGATTATGATCCAAATATGAGAGATTAAAATACATTTGAATTATGAAGTAATTTTATTTCAAGGGACCCATAGTTCTACTTCTCTGGAACCTCTCATCCTTCTGAACTCTTCTGAACTTGAAGCCTTCTCATTTCTCTGGCTGACCTACATTCCTGGCTCATTTTTATCTCAAGTTCTCAACAGATCGTTTTGCTGAGAAGATAGAATATACCAGATTGGTATTCCATTGCATTTCAGTTCTTTCTTGAGAGTAGATGGTTGCTGAAGAGCACTTTATGTCAGTTAAATCATTCAAACCTGTCTTGTCTTGTTACTTGACTTTCTGCAGTTCCCAGAGCAGAAGGCACAAGGTGGAAACAGAATTTAATTTCACTGTCCTAGATTCTGAAGGTTTTAGTTATGAATCTTTGTTCTGCCAACCAGGAGAAAAGGGGAAGTAGAGAACTGACTATCTGTTAGGGCATTGCGTTATTTCATATTGTTTTAATACACTGAGCAATTCTGAATGGCATATTCTATTTAATTTAGGGAAGAGTAGTGCAGGCATTCTCTTTTGTCTAGGATAATGTTTGCTCAGAAGGTAACTCCTGTGAGCAATAGCAATGATCTCTTGTTTCATTGCTATTGATTTTTCTGATTACAAAAGAGGTAGAGGGGAGATTTGGAAGAGGAGAATCCTAAACTTTGAAAATGATAACTTTGCCTATCATTCTGGCTTTGGTTTTAACTTAGTGTTTGTATACAGGAAGATAAGCATGCGCAAAATAAGGACACACCAGAGTCGACATTAAGGGCTAATTTGGGTAATAAGCAGGAACTACAGTGGGTGATGGGAGTTACTTATGTTTCCTATTGGAAAATGTATTGTGATAGCAAATCGTAATGTCTTTTCAAGGCTAAAAGTGTTGCATATAAAATTAGGAAACTCACAGTACTGGATTATCAAAAAGGTAAAATGAGAATTTCCTCAATGCTCAGTGGGACTGATTCGTATAGTCGACTTTGATGTCAGTGTACATTGATTTATACTGTTTATATATTTAAAAATAGCAACTGAAGGAAATAGAATGTGCTTTCTAGGCTTTGGATAGTGGGCTTCATGCAAATCAAGATACAAGCAAACAAAACAGGGCACCATCACACCAAATATTTTTCTAGTCCTTTTTTTTTACAGATGCACTGATGAATTTGAAGTGGGGGAGTTCTGGCTGTATCATAGTACATAAAAAAATACGATGAGAGAACCTGTAATAGCAAAAAATTAATAGCCATCTATACCTGACCCTGAAGTCAGAATTGAATTATTCTTAGTTTCTGACCTCTGCTCTTGCCCATGTGTTTATAGGAAATTTGGAAATATATTGCTTTTATTAATTTGATTTTCACCCTAGAAGGTTATCTTCTATTTTTAAACTTTTCCCATGGCAGTTTTATTTTATATGGGAATAGCTGTCCAAAGAACAGACACTTTACTGCCTTGAAATCAGATTGGGTCTCAGTTCTACTATCTGTGAATATGGGCAGGTTGCTTAATCTCCCATTTGTAAAACAGGGGAAGTAACAGCTGCCCTGGCCTACTTAAGTAAGATAATGCTTGGAAAGTCATTTTGGAAACTTATAGAATTGGTAAGTATTATTTTTGTGGGTAGCATTTTATAATAAGGGGAGAGCGAAGAAGTTACATTTGACTACTTGCTAAATGCCATCGCTTTTGTCAGGCACTTTACATGTATATTAGCTCTTTTAATCCTGATTTAGGCATTGTGGCCTTCATTCCACAGATGAGAAAACTTTGATTCAAAGATGTAAACCAGGACATGTCTGATACTCAACTCTGGTAAATGGTAGCACCTGGGTTTGAATTCACTTTAATTCTAAAGCTTGGACTCTTTCTACTACTATGTGCTGCTGAATGTTCTGTAAAATATTTGTTACAAGGTAGATTTCTGTTATCTCCAGTGACCTGAAATGCGGGTTGGAGTTTAGGCTTTGAGAGACCTTTGAAGGGCCACTCCAAAGGTTATAAAAGGATTGGAAATGTATACCTTCTGCAACTGATACCCACCAAGACTTCTGGCTCCCAAATAGATCACAGGGCTATGTCTTTGGAGATTGTAGCAAATCCAGAAATTTTCTTCTTTGTTAAATGAGAGGGCTAAGTGAAATTATTTCTAAAGTTTTACTGAACTCTGGAATTCTGAAGACGGAACTAAGACACATATATAATATAAACACGTGTTTCCTTCCTTTCTTTCTTCGTTTTCTCTTGCCCTCCCTCCCCTCTTCCTCCTTCCTTTCTTTTTCCTTCCTTTCCCTCCCTCCCTCCCTCCTTTCCTTCCTTCCTCCCTTTCTCCCTTTCTCCCTTTCTTCCTTTCTTCCTCTCTCTCTGCCTCGCTCCCTCCCTTCCTCAACAAGTATGTAGTGAACACATCCTATACACCAGGCACTAGTGCTAAGTACTGTTTTTAAGCTCAAGAGATATGTTTGCGAATTTCTTTCCTAATTAGTTTTTAAAATGTGCAGTACATTGAAGAGCCTGGAGTACCAAAACTTCTTAGAGAAAAAAATAATCACATTTCCCATTTAACATTTCTCCCAATCCTCATGGACTTGCTTCTAAATATCTCATAAAATTAAGTATACAGTTTTGAATCTAAAATTTAAAACATAAAAAATATGAATGAGGGCAAGCAAGAGGGAAATGACACTTTTAATGAGATATGATTGTTGTAAATATTAGTGTAATAGTGCTGGTAATAGTCTGAAATTTCAGTTCTTACAAATGAGAATTCCTACCATCTCTCCCTTTTCTCTCTCGATGTGAACAATAAATAGAATTAGTTATGTCTGTTATATATGGGTTTGCAGTATAAAACCAAATTCTATTCTGGCAAAGGAAAACCAAATATACTCTTCTACAGTATTGCATATGTTAAAACAAAACAAGCCCCCTGAATGTTTTGTTTGTCTTTTTTGAAAAATAATATCCTGAAGAGCATTAAACACAGGAAAACAATACTAAAGCTGGTGTTTTCCAATATGTAAAAATCCTGGATCTAAGTTGGTTTACAAACTGAAACCCTAACTTGTTTTGCAGACTTTGTGGAGTTTGATTAGAATGATTAAATAATGTGGGTTTTAAAGAACAATGAAAACCTCCCAGATCGTCGCCACACAGCACAGCTAATGTGTTTCTCCTAGATTTAGTCTCAGAAGAGAGTTTCAGTTTACATGTAACACTGGCCTGAACGACCAAGGAGCAAGTTTGCTTTTAACAAGTCCGAGTGATAATCATGATATTGTGCCCTTCAGTTAATGGTGCAAATTTTATTTCTCAATAGGCTTTTTGTAAATGAGATGTTCATTTAAAACTCATCTTATGTGCAGGGCTTTTTCTGTTTTTGAGAGATTTGCTTTTTCTGACTTTGAAATGCAGTGAAACCCTTGTAGAAAAAAAAAAAAAAGAAAACAAACCTCTCCCTTCAATAGATTTTGATACACCAGGATCACATCGTGGCCCCTGAAACATAACAACCTCTCAGAAAAAGCCTGATGTAGCACTGTTAGTTCCTAAAGTCAATAGCCTCCTTCTCCCACCCCCACTTTGCACCCCCATTCCCATTAAAAAGGATTTCTATTTTCCATGTTTGTATAATTTACTACTGGGTAAACTGTGCAATCTTAACAGTTGCTCCCAAAGATTAAGTCAGATGCTGCTTCTGTGCTAGAGAGCTCTGTACTTATGTGTAACTCACTATGCAATTGCCAAAGGATTCCTTAAAAGCTTCATTCTAAAGGTGACAGATGGGTGTCATGGAATACCTGCATTGACCAAACCTTCTATGAGAGGGAACTAACTTGAAGAAAAACTCCCTTTAAGGGTTCCATCTAGTTAGGAGTGAAAGAACACTTACGGAGCACCTCATGGGAGGCAGGCACTTCTAAGTACCTTGAGGAATGATGTCTCACAGGAGGTATCATCTCCATTTTACAGATGAAACCAAATTGAGGTCTTCAAGGACCTGCCCAAAGTCATAAAACTAAAATGGCAGAACAGGAATTGGAATCTAAACTTTCCAAGGCAGAGTCTGTGATCTTCTCAGGACACCTCCCTCTCTCTATGAGGCAATGCTCTGAAGAGGGTGTGATTTACTTGGCACTCCGGGCTTTCACTCAATTCATGCCCTTGGAACTGAAGGTAAGACAATGACCTCTGACAATAAATGATTCCCTTGTGGAGCCATTCAAAAGTAATAAACAATGATTCAGAGGGTACAAATCTGATGGTTAGATAGAACTCCTAAAAGCTACCAGGTTTCCTTTTGTTCTGGGAAATTAACTGAATCAGTGACAATTTTAGTCTCCTTACGTATGTTTTATGGTAGCAAATGCCTGTATCCTAAGGGGGAGTAGCATTGTTAAAAGGATAGGAGCACAGTCTTTAGAGTTAGACAAAACGGGGTTCAAATCCCAGGTCTGCCACTTTGTGTGTGACCTTGAGCCAGTGGTATACCTAACCTATTTAAGACTTAGTTGCTCATCTACAAAATAAGAGAAATGATAATACCCACTTCATAAGGCTGCTGTAAGGATTAACATAACATGTGTGACTGACAGTTGAGTGCCTGGGATATTTTAAATGCTCAGTAAGTGTGAGCTAACATTATAATCACATAGAGTCTGGGTTAGTTCATGGGACCCGTTGGTTAGTTCACGGGACTTGTTGACCTAGTAATGCCAGATCAGGGAGATACTATTTGGTGAGAAATGTCGTGGCTTATTTTTCTGTTATCTACCTGTATGTCTGTCTGCCTGCCTATTCATCTGTCAACTATCATGTAAATCTATCTATTTTTACCAGGCAGATTGAAGAGAAAAAGAGGAAAGTTTCATTTGACAGTGTAGACAGTCAGTATCACTGTACCAAGTACCCCCACTGGCTGCTAACTCAGATAACAAAAGCAAAATGTGAAACAAGGTATCCTGGTTCAGGTTACCCATATTTGTGTGTTAATATAGCTGTGGATGATTCTTATACATGGAACAATACGTGCTAAGTTTTTTTTAATCCTAAAAAGTATGAATGCATGCATGTTTTTATAGATGTATGTGGTATGTGTGTGCATTGGTGTGTTGTTATGTTTGAAGATTGGAGTAGGGCTGACAAAAACAGAAAAACTAATTGCTTTATAGATAATGTTAACAACTGTGATACCAGAAAAATCTTCTATGAAGTTAAAGCAATGAAACAAACTCTCAAGATAAAAGTATATTCGTGTTAAGTGTGGAATTATTGTTAATAAAGTACATTTTTAATTAATCATTATTTCTAGGCACATATAGTTTCCGTCACCGGGACAAACTGATGATTTCTGCTTGCTTTTTCTTTTCTCTCTGCGTTAGGTAAACTGATTGACAGGTGATTGTTTCAGGCAAGAAACAAGAAATTAACCATGTAGAAGTGTGCAAATGTTTGTTATTTTGAATTAGAATGCTTGCAAATTCTTTTTTACATTTAGACTTGTTTTTGACTACCAGTATAGGTAGAAGAGCTTTGTAAATTGTAAAGCAATATATCAATATTAATTTTTGCAACTTTAGTTGTGACATGGAAAAAACCTTGATCATCTTAAGAAATATTAATTTTCTAAAATACTAACTTGTGTAGTTACAGAATATGGGGATTTTTTTTAATATGAACAGAAATAAAAGCAAAATAGCTTTTTTAAAAAAGGCTTTTCACGTATTTCAGAAAAAATGACTATAGCAGGAGTCTTTTAGGGTGAGGGGTTGCATAGATGCCTCTTTACATCATGTAATGAAGAAGAATCTACTCAAAAATGTGGGAAAAGATGAACCTTAGAGGAGAAGGAGTTTGTTAAAACAACCCTGATACTTCATCTGCAAAGCAGAGCATTCTTACTTCAAATGTGTCCCTTGGTGCAGTACTTACAAACAATGTCAGGTAGGAAACTATAATGACTTCCTTTTTCATTTGCAGAAAGCAGAAGCCACTGGAGAAAAACGGCCACGAGGCAGACCTAGGAAATGGGTGAGTAATAAGATATAATTTTTCTTCTTTTTTTTTAAAGAAAAATTTCTGTTGTATTAAATGAGAAGAGTTACATTTCGCCGATTATGTGAATTTCCAACTTCTGGTTTGATGAATCTTTGAAAGGGTTAAGGCAAGAGACAAATTATCACCACTTCCTACCACTAGGCTCCAGGTGTTTACTCAGAACTCTTCTTTCCTGAAGGTGTACTCATTTTTCTATCTCTTATCAACATCAAAAGAGGCTCCACTCTGCCTTTGAATGGGGTAACAATAAGATGACTTGTTCAGTTGGTTGAGTAACTAAAGTTAAAGGGTATTATGAAACCTTGGAAGTTGATTAAAAATGATGATAAAATTCATACACAATGTGTATGCAATAACTTTTTAATGGTTTTCCTTTCTTTCTTTTTTTTTTTTTTTTTGTTTTCTCCATGGCTTTGTTTTGGACACATCTCATTTTCTAGGTGGTTTGTGTTTTCTTTTTCACATGGCTTTGTTAGGAAGCAAGGGTTTATTTCAAGTTTTTCTTGCTTCCCTTAGTAGTCATTCTCCACATGTAGACATTAGAGACAGCTGTATTCATACGAGTGCACTTGATCCCATAGGCACACAGATCCTGTTGTCACTGAAGAGCTTTGCTAATTTTACTGCTTGAACCTTGTTCCCTTGGTTGCTGTGTTACCCATGTTCTTCTGGTCTGTCTTTCCCACTAACAGAAAAGATAAGTCTTAAAAATCAATGAAATCTTTTCTCAAGAAGGGTGAGGGCATCCTTTATACCCAGTGTTGTATATGATGAGTTCTTTGACTTTTCTTTTTCCTCTTCCCCAGTTCATTCTTCATGCTCTAAATTTTAAAAAGGTTTTTTTTTAAAAAAAAATTTTTTTCTGTTATGCTGGATTGTATGTTCTTGTTTGCCATTCCTTTCTCCTCTAGAGTTCTGCATCACTTTCTATTTATACTTTGGTATTGCCTCTCATTTAATTTATTCATCTTGTATTTTTCCTTTGCTCAACATGTGTTGGGATTAGTTTTCTTGGCCCAAGGAAATGGGATGATCTTTAGATGAAAAACATCTCAGTGTTAAGGTGTAACCTTAAAGTAAGGGTATTTCATTCAACGTCTGTTCAATAAATTAGTTCTCTCCAAATCTACTTATCAAGTGGTGATCACCTAGCCTGTGCTTGATTACCTTTAAATTTAGGGAACTTGCTACCTCTCAAGGCTGCCTCTTTCTTCTAGGAAATCTCTGAACATTAGAAAATTATTCTGTCTGACTCCCTGTAACTTCTGTCCACCATCTCTAGGCCATCCTCCTGGGAATATACAGAGTAATTGTTTTCACTTTCACTCATGATAGCCCTGCAAACAGTTGAGGACAATTAACACATACTCTTGGTATGTGTATGTGTTTGTATCTAACACATACTCCAGTTTTCTCATTTTTTTCCCCATAAAGGAAGATTCTTGTTATTCTTTTCTGAGCATGTTTGTTTTTTAATCTTTTGAAAGATGTCATATAGAACTAAGTATCATATTCCAGGTGTGGGTTCCATAACCAGTGGGTTTATCACCTTCCTTGTTGTACATATGGTTCCAGTTATCCATTGCTGCTTAGTTAACCACTCTAAAACTTAATCATGTAAAAAATATTTATTATGCTCATGGATTCTTTGGGTCAAGGATACAGGCAGGGTAGAGCAGAAACTCTTGACTCTGCTCTATGGGATGACTCTAATATTTGGGGTCCAGAATCTGGAGCTGTTTTACTTACAGGTCTGGTCCTTTATCAAGATTGGCTGGAAATCTGGGTGGATCTGGGAGTGTGTGCACTGGACCACCCATACGTGGCCTCTCCAGGATAATTGGCCTTCTTGCATGCACTCAGGGCTCCCTCTGGGAGTGTTCTGGTAACTGAGGAGGAAGCTGCAAGGCCTTCTTTAACTTAGTCTCAGAAGTCAAAAACTGCTGCTTCCATTATACTCTAGTGAGCACATTGTTGACTAAGTTGATATTGGCATACATATGAAATAGAGACCTGCTGTTTTCTAAGCATCAGAACTCTGAAGGAACATCCCATACCATTGAATTAATTAATAAGAAAGACATATATAATCCTTCTAATAGGCATCATAATAGAAAATAGATGAGCTCTTTGAAATCATGGGATTGATGTGACTAAAATGAAATAAAATAAATTGTAAGGAAATACGGTGGCAGTTAACCAGCAAAATAACCTCCATCAAATGGGGCCTCTTAACTCTCTCAGCAGCTGTCCTAGAATGGTCACCAGTTCACCTCCACAGGTTAGAGTCCTGTCACTGCTCTTCTCAGAACCTTCCTATGGCTCCACAACTGACCAGCTAATTAACCTACAGCCTGCCCTAGTACTTTGAAGTCACCCAGTTTACATCTACCTTTCTTTACAGTTTTCTTTCTCACCACACATCCTTACAGCTGATGATTCAGCAAAGCAGGAGTAAACTATAGAGCAATTAAAGGATTTATGTTTTTTTCTTAATGGGTTTTGCTAATTTAGGGGGTATCTGGATTCCAGGCATCCGATCTTCCTACTAGCTAAGAAGCCCATGTGAGGTGCCCACCACAGAAATCCTTGCCTTTCTGAGAATAGCTGGGCCATTTTCTTTTACTCTCATGGTTTCTAATTTTTACTGGCTGTGAGAATGGAAAATATTATGTGGTGAATTGTTACAAGTCCCTGATTTGGTCCCCAAAGAAGAGTTGTTCTACTGAGAAGAGGAAATAAAAGGAAATTGTATATTTTTTCTAGACAGCGTGTTTCCTCTTTGCTTGTATATCTTCTGTTGGGTAGAGTATGCAGCCAGTTACAGCAAGGCATTCTCTTCAATGGCATTCTTTGCTGGAAAGCTTGTACTGAAGAAATAAATCATTGCATTTTCCATAGGAAATGGGCTTATACTTTATAGTAAGTTCAATTCTTTCCAACAGTGTCATTCACCGATTTCCTTGAGTTAGAGATATATTTTTGAACCGACTGGATTCATTAGGTATATGGCTTAGAAGCCAAATTGTTCTCCTTTTATTCTTGTGGGGTGTTTTGCTTTGTTTTAAAGTTCTTTTGCTTTTAAAAATTGTTCTAGTAAATCTTATGGATTCATGTAAGAGGCCTAGGAAAAGATACCTAGCAAGGAATCCTCTGATCTGTTGTAATTGGGATCAGTACCGGTAGGTGTAGGAGAGAAACTTGCATCAGTCTTGCTTCCAGAGGGGATGAAGCATTGGCTAATCCAGTGATCTCAATGAGTGTGTTAACTAAATTTGCTTAAGAACACTTACTACTGTTTAATTCACTCATCTTTTTATTTCCCCTAGTTTGAACTGGATTTCAGATCTATTGTTTTGATAAGGTGGTCTGATTTTCGCATGTGTGTGTAGAAGAGGCTAGAGGTAAAGAAAGGATAGAGAAACTGGGTCTCTTTTTTTTCTGGCTTTTTATAGTTAAGAGCATCGGCTCTGGATTCAGATGGTTTGGGTTCAAATTCTGACCCACCACTAAGCTAACTGGAATCTTGAGCAAATCACATGACCTTTAAAGGTACAGTTTCCTCATCTGCAAAAGGTACATTTCTCATAGAATTTTAAGGATTAAATGAGATAATGCACACAAAGGGCTTAAAAAAGGGCATGGCACATAGGATGTGCTCAGTAAATGTTGGAAATTATGATTAATTTCACTGCACACTTTCATGTTGACATTAGCTATAGGCTAAACCTTAATTACTTACAGCCACCAGTAGTTACACATAGAATGAAGTGACAGAGTTATATGTCAAACTAACCAGGTATCCTTGATAGTGTCATTATGTCCTCAATATATCTATGCTGAATATTAATCAAGTTTAAGAACTGCTTATAAATAATACTAAAGTACATTTTAATTCTCTTTGCTGTTAAGGGGGAATTTTACATTGCAGCTTAGAAGCCTTTCTTCTAATAGTAGAGATTTGGTGTCATGTGGTGTTCATCAGTTTGAAAAGAAGTATTTCTGCTTTTTGCCTCAAGATGTACATACAGAGATGTGCTGATTCTCAGAACCTCTACAGAATTCCATTAGCCAGTTCTGCCAATTGAAATTTGGCATTTAATATTTGCATTTTTCTATTCTTGCCTAGGAAAGGAGCTCATCACATACCTAGTTTAGTGATGGAAAATATTTGGAGAAAGTTTTAGAGAGTGGGGCTCAGGCTCAAGAATACAATGAAGTAATAAAGTTATTAACCTCATGTATGAAATGCTCCAGCCAGATGTGGCTTAGTGATGCAGCTAGTGCTTCAGAGGAAGAAGCGAGAACCACCTAATGAAGAATACATCAATGGAAACAAGTGATACTTTTAGGTGTTTTGTTCTCAGAATATTTTAAAAGAAATGAAATTAGCAACAAAAGAAAAATATTTTCCAATATGAATTAATGGTTTTTAAAAGAAAAAAATGTTTCTGGAGATACTGAGATTGACCTAGAAATTGATCCAAGGACCAGATGCTGAAACTTCACTTTAGTTGGTCACTAGAAAGTTACCAGCAATCCCCAGCTGGTTTCTCAGGCTGCTGATTCCCTTTATTTGGTAATGGGGTGTGTGCAGTACGTCGATTAAAAAATATGCATTTCCATTCCATTGCTTTTGAGGGTGGGCAGTTGTCTTTCTCTTATTAAAGAGCTTGTGATACACAGGAAAGTGACGTAATTTTATTTATTAGTCAAACATGTGAGGATTCTAGATAGACAACAGGACTTTTTTTCCTAGTCTGTAGAAATCTAGAAATTTAAGTGATGATTTGAGGATCAAGAAAGGAGACTGAGTCAGAATAAAATCTACTATACCCAGAATTCCAAGATTGGAATTCTTTGGTTTTCTTCTAAAGATCCCAAGCATTAATGTATTAAAGAAACTGGAAATCTGATTTTGAACCTAAAGCATTAGGTTTTTATGTCCATTACTTTTTCCCTTTAGAGGTTTGCTGCCTAAACACACACACACACACACACACACACACACACACACACACACGTCACACACATTTTTAGCTGTTTATAATTTAAGATTTGCGTTGTTGAAACTGGGTCATGTCTGTAATCCCAGCACTTTGGGAGGCCAAGGCAGGCAGATCAACTGAGGCCAGGAGTTCCAGACCAGCCTGGTCAACATGGCAAAACCCCGTCTCTACCAAAAATGCAAAAACTAGCTGAGTGTGGTGGCCCATGCCTGTAGTCCCAGCTACTCTGGAGGCTGAGATAGGAGAATCGCTTGAACCTGGGTGGTGGAGGCTGCAGTGAGCCGGGTGATGGTGTCACTGCACTGCAGTGTGCGCAACAGAGTGAGACTCCATCTCAGAAAGAAAGAAAGAAAAAGAAAGAAAGAAAGAGAAAGAGAAGGAAGGAAGGGAGGAAGAAAGAAACTGCTATATATAACTGCAATGTTTGGAAAGGAATATCCAATAACGCAGATTGCAGATAATTGCAACTTTGTTCTGGAGTTGGAGAAGAAGAAATCAGTTTGATATAACATCAAACACTGTCTGCTAAAGGAATGTGTGAATGTGAAATCATATTCCCTTAGACACTTGCCATTATCACGTGCTTTAAAAAACAGGGGATGCTCTCTTTAAAACAATGGGATTTTAAAAATATATGCTTAGTAATTAGATATAAATTTGCTGATGGATATAATGCATTCAAAGTTGGTAAGTAATATTTTCTGAAACTATCTTTTCCTTTGAAACATTTATGATAAAAATAGAGTGCGTTCCAAATCTTTTCCCCATGGGGAAAAGTCACTTAAGTTTAATTTGTTTTAATAGTTTACTGCAAAATTCACTAAATGATTATTTTAAATTGCAAGATTAAATATGAAAACACTAATCAGTCATATCTAAAAGGAAAGAATTGAATTTATTAATGTTTTGATTCAAGACTAATGTCTTTTTCATTTGTTTTAATATGTACATGCTATTCTTAATTATTCTGTTAAACAACGACTTAAAAAAAATAGATTGATAATCTGCCCTACTTGGTCATCCGGTTCCCAGTTTGACATGGCCAACCTCTACCAGACCCTAATCATTTAGGATTATAAAGACATTGACTGCAGAGTCTGAAACTTGAGTGGCTTTGCTGCTGTGCCACAATAGCATTGACTATAACCAAGGAAGAAGGTTTTTCTCACTTGTGGTGGAGTGGCAAATTCTAGACAAGAGGTAGTTTATAAAAATATCTTGTTTCTCCATATGTTATCAGATCAACACAGTCCTGGCCAAGGCAGTTTTCTCAATTTTTAATTCTAATAAAATGACAGATGTAGAATCAGTGACCATTTTGTATGACAACAAATATATGTAAGACTTTCTTATACACTGTACTATCCCTACTCCCACACACATATTTACCTATATTCACCTTACTGTAAGTATTTATGGATGGTAGCAAATATTTCTAAAAGATTGGAATCCTCATGCTGTATATCAATAAAATTAATGTGTCTTTTTTTTTTTACTAGGTAAATAAGTAAAATGATTACTCTATATTCCAGGAGAATATTTTTGTTGTGTTTTGAAGGGTGGAGTCTGTTTTTATCAGGGTTTTTGTTTTGTTTTGTTTTGTTTTTGAGACAGAGCTGTGCTCTGTCACCCAGGCTGTGGAGTGTAGTGACACAGTCTCAGCTCATTGCAGTTTCTGCCTCCCAGCTTCAAGTGATTCTCCTGTCTCGGCCTCCTGAGTAGCTGGGACTATAGACGCACGCCACCACACCCAGGTAATTTTTGTATTTTTAGTAGAGACGGGATTTCACCATGTTGGCCAGGCTGGTCTTAAACTCCTGACCTTAGGTGATCCTCCCACCTCGGCCTCCCAAAGTCTTGGGATTACAGGCATGTGCCACAGCTCAAGGCCTTTAAGATTTTTTTTTTTAAGTCAAGAAATTCTTCATTCTAAACTCTTCAATATTGACACAAACATTTAAACATTTTTGACAAAAGATGGGATGAAATCAAGCCTTCTCCCTGTACTCCAGATTGAAAAAAGGACCTCTGCATTTTGATGGGTTGAATACCTTTGGGCAGGTTGCTTAATTTCCCCATGCTTTTTCTCATGCTTAAGTGCCTGACAGAACATTCTGTCCATAACTAATGGCTGTCAAGCATTTATGGTTGTAAAACACAAAAACCTTTATTGCTCCAGCCAGCTCTATCATCCAGGGACTGATTACTGAGTTTGTGATGATCCAGCCTCTTGTCCCCTTCTTTGCTTTGTTTTCTCTGCTCCCCCCTGCTGCCTGCCCTTTGGCCATTTCACTGCTCATTAGCGCCTCCACCAGATGGGGGGCAGGGTCAGGAACAGGGGGTCAGCTCTGGTAAAAGGCTTGGTGAGAAGAGGGCTGAGAGTAATGGCCAACATAAGGTTTTCAGATTATCTACATCCAGGCTCTCCCTCAACCCTGTCCACAGGAATTATTGAATGCAGCCATGACACTCAAATTTGTTTTTCATTCATTGTTTATTCATTCTTATAATAAATGTGGTTTTATAAATTAGTTAAGAAGTCTTTTTCAGGATGCCATAGTAAACAAGAGTCCCTTTTGTGCATTTCCTTAGTAAACGATGAATGGCTGCCGGTCAAGCTTGTTCTGGCAAGTCTTTCGCCTCTGTTCAGATTCAAAAGAACGGCACCAAATCTATGCTTACATTAGACTCAGGTTGTGGAATGTAGTTCTTTCAATTCAGGTTTAGGGAATTTGCCTTATGATGCTGAAAGATTCCTATTTGGGTGTTAAGAAGACACAGAGCTAACCCTAACTATATGACCAAGGAAAGCCTGTGTTATGTTTTACTGTAGTTTCAGTGCATTAACTCAGAAAATGCACCTCAAGTGCCTCTTTACACGTGATATTGTGCAGAAGTCACAGCATGTACAGGACAGAGATTCAGACAGAGGCAACTGAAACACTTTTTTTTTGTTCACCTATTTGGTTGCTTGTCCCTTTCTTGGCCAGATGATTTAAACCCTAGAACTCAAGTTCTAAGACCCTTTGATTTTGTGATTTTCCCATTTGTCTAAACATTTTGCCAAAGTCTTTTGACAGTATTATGGATCAAGCTTGTGCTGGGTCCTGGGGACGTCAAGGCTAACAAGATAGGTGGGGCTGCCTTTGGGGAATTTATAGTCTGGAGAGCTCTGAAGAGATAACCTGATGCCTGCCAGGTAGATTATTATTCTGTGCTTCAGATGTAAGGAGGCTAAATTAAATTACAGTTTTCAAGTAATTTGAGCTCTTTAGAATTTAAGTCCTTCCATAGAAGTAATTATGTTGATTTCCAAATCCTAATAACACACTATTTGAATTTACCTATATTAACACCATAATTTGCATGTACGTGTATATGTATACATACATATATATATACACACACATATATATGATTTATGAATTGGTTGTACTATGTGCTGTGCACCTGGGGTTACATTCTCTCATTATCACCAGAGCAAAGATTAAAGCTAATATAAAATGTATACAGATTTGATTTATTAAAGTAGTCAAATTTCATCTAGTTAACATAGGCTTAAAAAGATGGGTGTTTCGTCATTAGATACAGGCTCCAAAAAGAGGGAGAAAAAGGGAATCAGAAAAAAACAGGAAAATTCTATTGAGCCATTCCATATATGGTGATCTTACTTTTTCTCTTTGTGTATACACAGTATAATTTATGTTTATCAAATAATTTTTAAATCACTAGGTCTCAAAGCAACTTAATTATATACTTTAGTATTTATGAATAGCGCTGCCCTTAGTGTTTTAAAACAAGCTCTTTGAGGATAGAGTGCATATCTCATATTTATCTTCTTATGCTCAGCACCTAGGACATAGGGAATTCAGCAAAGTGATTAAGAGCTCAGACTGCCTGGGTTCAGGTATCAGCTTAATCAAGGCAAGTTGCTGATCGTCACCAGCCCCAGTTTCCCTGTGTATAAAACAAAGGATAATCATAGTTTTTGTCTTGTAGGATTGTTTCGTAAGAATTAGATGAGAAGCCATCCAAAAAACCTTACTCAGCATGTGGTAAGCTCTCAATAGGTCATAATTGTTGATGTTAGTACAGTTCCAGGCCCATAAAGGTACTTACTAAATGTTCGATGAGTAGGATGACAGTTTTTCTTTAGTGTGTATAAGGCATGGCCTTTGAATTTTTGTTTTCCAGTAATGAATGTAGATTTGAATTACATTCTTTGACTTAAAAAAAAAAAAGAACTAACTAATGATTTGTATTTCCAAAGAGGCTACACTAGGTTTTTTTTTTTTTTTTAAAGCACTACCTATAGGCATCAAAGCAGTATTTGTAATAATTTTGAATTCCAGCTTATGCCTTTCCACTAAAGAGGAAAGCTGCTAGCTACTATCACCCAGGTCCAATAGAGACTTTGAATGTCTTGCCCTATTTTAATGTTTCCATTCCCTCACTCCTGGAAATAGCATTCTGCTTTCCAAAATAGACTCTAGTTCTGTACCTTAGAAGGATTTTTGTCACAATTTGGGATCATCAGAAAAACAGAAGACAGCTTTATTGGCTAAACCTCATGAACTAATTATCTAAGGTAGTTTCTCTCTCCCTCTCTTTCTCTCTTTTTTACAAAAACTCATTTTAATGGCCTGTTTGTGTCCTATTTTCTTTCTGTTAATTTTTAGTACTAACATGAAAATAAAGAAAAGTAAGAAGTCAATCAATAACTCTATTTGTTTCTCTGACTTCTTTCAAGGGCATCTGAAAGCACTTAAAGCGACACATTAAGGCAGTAGGGTGTACAACTAGGGATTCACTGGGGCCAAAGATCTGAAACCCTAGGCTCGCATCAACATGGGAATAAGTACTTCACAGTTAGAATAATAGGTAGCAATGTTACATGACTTAAAATTTAACCATTACCAATAACAGAAGTGCAGGTTTACCAAGTTCCCAGAAAACCCAAATATCTTCAATTTTAAGACAGTGCCTCAGCGCAGCCAGCACTGAATCCCAAGGAGGTGAGATAATAACTCTATGTGCAAGGAGGAACATGGCATCATACAATTATAGTTGGTAATGCCCTAGAAGGCACAATTTGTTTTGCAGTGTTTTATCATTGCCTTTTCAGAATGATTCTGATGTCAGAGAAGATTCATCCTACTCAGTTTGTCAGAAACTGATCCTTGAGTATAATTTCCTTATTACAATGTCTCTGTCCCTACATTTTCTTTCCTGCCATTATTCTCTCAGATAGTCCAACTTCAGTATTCCTTAAATTCTCTAGTGGAAACTTGATGAGGCATTTGCATGCTTGGGCCCACTCTCAGTTGATAGAACTGGGGGTGGGGTTAGAATGTATGAAAATGGCAATCTCTGTGTTCCCTCATTCTCTTGAGAGACTGACATTCCTGACACTGGATGCACACCTTATGGATTTTAAGGAAAGGATGAAAAGGCCGTGAGTGATAATGCTGTCCATCTTATAACATGTTCATTCTGGTGCTATTACTAACTCTTAAATTTCTCTTTTAAGAGAAAGTATAGTTTGATTTACAAATCAATAAATAAATTTATAAATAAATCCCTTATTCCCCTTTCATATCTTTGGACTATATAGTTTTCATATATATTTGGTGAAAATTACCTCATTCCCAATCATAATTCTCCTTATTGTAATTTCTTTCATAGCAATGTTGTAGAGTTTAATGACATTGTTCGGATTTGCTTTTGAGATTTTCCTAAATGCGAGTGCTCATTTCCAGACTGCCAAACCAAGACAATGGTAGGCTCTCTATTTTTATTTAGTGATTCCTTTCCTCTATTAGTAATTGGCTTTTTTTGTGGGCATTAAAATTCGTCATCAAATTAGCCAGGCTTAAAGTTTTGTGCCTTCCATCTTGTTTAGACAATTGATGAGCTACATAAAACCATTTAAAATCCATAATTTTATAAGCAACAAATTGGTAATTTTTTCTAACATGTAATCCACCTTGCTATTAAATCACTCATCTTAGTGGAGATCAGTTGGGATCATTTTCAATGGTTAAGCTCTATGGGAACAAAACCGTTACAGCTGTGACCCTACTTGCACTATTGGAAGTTCTTAGGGGTCCATAGTATTTACAGGAAACTAATTCACGCTAAACTCACTGGTACTGGATTGTTTCCCACTATGATAAAGCAAAGGGGTTATGTACATTATTGCTTTAATAGAGTGATCAATGCACTTAGATTGTATAGTGTGAGAGGGCTTGGCCTTACATAGTCACAGTATGAAGAATTCTTTTGAGACTGAATTTTTTTTTTAAGTAAAAAAAAAAGACTCTTCTGCTGGGGATTTTAATAATGTGGCAGGTATTCACACTTACTATTTGCTATATTTGAAGCAAATATATTACAATGAACATTTAGGCTCTCATTTGAGAAGCTGACATTTTATATCCATAAGGCAAACACAAAATTTTTAATTTGGGTGTTTTATCCTGTGGTTTTATTTTTTATTTTTGAGTCTGAGATATTTTTGTGTCCAAGAACATATTTAGATTAATTTACTTGTAGTCTTGAAGTTATCTTTGGTAGAAAAACATCCTTATGTGTATGAAAAAAGCCATTTAGAAAGGAGATTTCGTGAGTATCCTTGACAGTGGTGTACAAGATTAATCATCTTTCCTGTGACAGGAGGATCTTCATGCATTCAACCTAGAATTTCTCCTTTTACGGTTCTTAGTCCATTTCCTCGTGTCTTGTTCTTAATGGTGATAAAGAACATCTGCTACGTCCTCTTCAAAATATATCTTCCTACTTGGGGTACTATAAAGTGTACATACTTTGGGTCCTAACAGATCTGCATTTGAGTCTGAACTTATCACTTACTAACCTTAGGCCATTTTTACCTCTCTGAGACTAAATTCTTCTTTTGTAAAGTGAGGCTGGAAATATCTCCATTGCAGTTTTAGCTAAAGTATCCAGTTCCTAGTAAATGCTCAAAATACCATGATTTTGGCCTGGAGCAGTGGCTGATGCCTGTAATCCTAGCACTTTGGGAGGCCGACGCAGGTGGATCACTTGAGGTCAGAAGTTTGAGACCAGTCTGGCCAACATGGTGAAACCCTGTCTCTACTAAAAATACAAAAAATTAGCCAGGCATAGTAGCGCATGCCTGTAATCCTAGCTACTTGGGAGGCTGAAGCAGGAGAATCACTTGAACCCAGGAGGCAGAGGTTGCAGTGAGCCGAGATTGCACCATTGCCCTCCAGCCTAGGTTACAAGAGTGAAACTCCATCTCAACAAAACAAAACAATACAAGAAATTAGCCAGGTATGGTGGTGGATGCCTGTAATGCCAGCTGCTCAGGAGGCTGAGGCAGGGGAATTGCTTGAACCCAGGAGGCAGAGTTTGGAGTGTCTCAAAAAAAAAATCATTATTTTTAAGTCCTGTTAAAATATATTAAGTCAGCTTTCCATTTTCCACAATAACATTCCCAAATTTTTCTTACTAGGTTCTATTTTTCTAACCCACTAATCATGGTTCTGAATGAGACTTCAAATGATATGGTAGAAGGAACACTCTGTTTGTGATGAAAGGCCTTTCTGATTTGCTTTCTGACTTAATGAATTTCTAGCTTTGTGACCTTGGACAGGTTACTTATCCTTGAACCTGCTTGCTCTTATGTAAAAGGGGGACAATAATTGTCATATCTTCTTTGTCTTCCTCTCTGGATTGTGGTCAGATAATATAAGAAAGTAATTTATAATTTACAAATAAAGCACCTTGCAATCATAAGGTAACAGCAGTAAGTATCAGCAATTAAAATTTCATACACTAGCCGAGTGCAGGGGCTCACGCCTATAATCCCAGCACTTGGGGAGGCCGAGGCAGATGGATCACCTGAGGTCAGGAATTCAAGACCAGCCTGGCCAACATGGCGAAACCCCATCTCTACTAAAAAAAAAAAAAAAAAATACAAAAATTAGCTGGGCATGGTGGTGTGCCTATGTAATCCCAGCTACTCAGGAAGCTTGAACCCAGGAAGTGGAGGTTGCAGTGAGCTTAAGTTGCACTACTGCATTCTGGCCTGGGTAACAGAGCAAGACTCTGTCTAAAAAAATTAATAAAAATTAAAATTTCATACACTACAATAGGGTGAATGAAATTGTTCCTGTTATTTATATAACTTCTAACCTTAACTTGCTATCTTTAGCTTTTCCCTTGTCCTACCTAATGGTTCATGAGGCATTTACTCTTTTCCATTTCCATCTGCTCTTATGGTTAAAAGGCTAAAACTGACAACTTTCAGATGTATCACAGAGACATATCAGAACAGTTCAGCATGAAACGTATTGGGTTCGTGTGCGAAGTAGTGAATAAATAAGCAGCGCTGGGTGAGGTTAAGAGAGAGTCAGATGATCTAAGAGTTAAGAAACAGGTGAAGTGCCCAGGAGAGAGAGATGACCAGAAGAGATCTCTCCAGTGGTAGACATTGAAGAGGAGGATTTTAGAACTAAATCCTAAGACATTCACTGCCAATTTCCAACCCAACATTGTGGTCAAAACGTATCTAAATGAGAAGGAAACTTTGGGAATTTGAGGATTGCTTAGAGTGGAAGTGACCTGGAAGACTGCAGTGATCCCAGCCAGTGGCCATGGCTGCAGGGGTACAGTCTAATGTGGGGAACTGGGAGTGTGACACTGGAGAAGACCAGTCGGAAAACTGATTGCCTTATCTGTGAGAGCTGAACCATGAGGATTGCCTAAGAGCACTGAAATTGGGGAGAAAAGAACACAGAGTGAACATGGTAATGCTTAAATGTATATTTATGTGTGACACTGGCTTAATATTTCAAATCTATTGAATATACTGTTTGAGTTTATAGAAGCAAGAAACTTCTCCCCATATTTGTAGTGTATTAATCTTTTGGTTTTCTCGCCTCAATTCAGTTTTGTTTTGTTTAATTATGGGGCTGAAAATACGTTAGTTTGAGTAATGTAGAGTGGAATGTGGTTAAATATCCCTGCAGATTACTTTACGTGTTTCAGTATTCTAATAAAACCAGCCGCAGTGATCCATATGGGATTTGTAGATGCTGTTTTCCCGAGGCCCTTTTCTCCATGGCTGTCTGTGACCTTAGCCATTGAATCGCTTAATCGTTTTTGGCCTCCTAAGTCAGTGATTCTGAGCGGGCAGAGTGGTAATGTGATGTCATGTCTGGGGCATGAGCCTGCATCCTCGCCACACATGGGTCCCACCCTTCCTGGTCTAGGCAGCTCAATGCACAGTGCTTGGCGCATCGTGAGTGCTCAATAAATTCAGTTGCTTTTCCCGTCTCTCTCTGGATCTCAAATAGGAATGTCCAAATTTGAGAATGCCACCAAAGCATTAGGTTCCCCAATTAAATTCCATAGTAGAAGCTGAGGCAGATGTGTGGGAATGCAGCTCCAGACGCTGTAGTTAATCCAGGAGAGATGATCACCCTGTATTTACAACAAGGCTTCCCATGCTCGTGAATCATAATAAGAACTCTTACAGGATTAATGAGTTTTAACTTAATGCAGAATTTTTAAACTGTGTGTAATACTGGGACATTTCAAGTGTTTGTCATGAAAAATGGCTGATGGGGTATACATTTCGAAATATTCTGTGTTCCACCTATGTTGTTTGTTATCTTATCGACTTCCCCTGTGCCTTCCACAAAAAGGTCAGAAGGGAGGTCTTCCACATTTTCTGTAGATTCCTAGATAAGAGAAACATCAAACTAGAAAGGAACATTTTGATAGCCTTACACATTTGTGTTTTTCCAAATAAAAAAATTCTTTAAATAAAACTTTCTTTTGTGCCCTTTCTCTGGTAGAGAGAAAAATTCAGCCCCATTTCTTTCAGAGAAATGCCTTATGCACTTTGCCCAGTTTTCCCCTAATGCTGGCATTTTATAAAACTGTAGAACAAAATCTCAATGAGGATGTTGACATTCATACAATCCATTCATCACAATTAGATTTCCCCCGTTTCACATGTAATTATTTGTGTGTGTGTATGCGTGTACATCAAGTTATATACAACTTTATCACATGTAGGTTCATGTATTCACTACCAGAGGTATTATCTTTTTTTAAGTTCTGGGGTACCTGTGCAGGATATGCAGGTTTATTACAAAGGTAAATGCGTGCTGTGGTGGTTTGCTGCACTTATCAACCCATCACCTTGGTATTAAGCCCAGCATGCCTTAGCAATTCTTCCTGGTGCTCTCCCTCCCCACTCCAGTATTAATCTTTTAACTGTCAGTTGCTCAAGAGTGTGTGGCACATGTCATGATGAAATATACTAAATGTATCATCTCTAAATACACAAGAACTTTGCATGACTGTAGGAATATGGGGAGAGGAATTCTGGCCCATGGTTCCTGTCTTTGGCTGTGCAGTTATTCTTTCACATTCCCTCATTATAAAGGTCTGGCTGGACCAGGCAGAATCAAAGGTGGGCTTGGCACACAGCTAACTGCTTGCCTGAAGTAACTTATGCTTTGTACTGCATTCAGAGTTCTGCCAACTTCAGAGGCTGGGAAAGAAACAAAGGATTGTCCTGGGAGTGTAACACACCTGCTTTTCCTGAGGGTACATACAACAGGCCTGTTTGAGTACCTGCCTGACCTTTGTGATATATTGAAACATACCTCAATAGTCCTGAAGTTATGGATGAATACCTTTATCCCCTGGAAATTTCTTGTTTCACATAGATTTTAAATGTCTATGTGGGCAGATATTCATTGGGGAAACTGTCCTGTTAATTGTACTTTGGCTATTTGGCCCTGTCTCTAGAACAATTATAGTAGAACCGTGTCATCTTGACACATTTAGGAAGAGCCACATTTGAGAATGCCACTGTAACGTTTAGGTTCCCAGATAAAACTTTCAAATTACAACCATGTCTCTCTCTGTCTCTCTCTCTCTCTGTGTCTCTCTCTCTCTCTCTCTCTCTCTCTCTCTCTCTCACACACACACACACACACACACACACACACACACACACACACAGCAAAACTGGGCAGATGGCCAAGTTGCCCCTCCAGGCTAAATGTCTCAAGCCTGCACTCTAGTCCTAGAAAAATTGGATTTGCCAGCAGCTTAAACTGTGAATATTAAAATTTGAGAATGGCCAAGGTCTATTGCATTCCACTAGTCACGTCTAGAGTCGGAGTGTTTGTTTAGGTAATCAGAACACGGATGATGACGATGATGATGATGATAATGATCGATCATAATAACTGAAGAGTAAATCACTATCAATGTGATCATTATGGAATGATTTTAGATAATACATTGAGTATATTTGGACCCAAAGCCCTATTGGATCCTAAATCCCAGCTATATTTTTTGTATGCTGTGGCATACAAAGAGCTACTTTTTCTTTTATCTTTGGACTAATGCTTTTTGACTATTGGCACTTTAAATATCTATGAATTACAAGTGATATTCTTTATTTTTGGTGGTAACTATTATCTTATTTAAACAAAATCATGTTTTTGAATCAGCTGGAGATATTTTTGACAATCTTGAAAGTGCAGAAAAATTTATATTTGAAAGAAAATAATTATAGAATATCAGGACATGCTGCTGTTGCTTCCATAGCAAACTCTTTTGGGCCTTACTCAACCAAAATAAATGTAGCCAAACTGCTGAGGTATGCATGGCTCGTGGCAAATGGAAGACTGCCGTTCTGTTTCCTGCATCCTGCTTTCTGTCCCTGAGGTCCAAGCAATGCCAGACAGTGAATTTTGAAAGTATTAAAATGTTGGTCTTTGTGGTGCTTGGTCTTCCCAACTATAACCCTAGACTTAGTTTAGAAGTTATATAGTTGAATCCTCTTACATTCAACAATTCGGTGACAAAATGAAAACCCAGAGTAATTGTGTTTAGCTCAAGGCCACGCAACCTCGTTAGCTCCAACAAGAGCCAGGTTTCCTGACTTCTGGTCCATTGCTTTTCCCTGTAATGAGCCGCTTCCTCTTGCCTCACCCGATCTTCCTTGGATTTCCACTGGGAATGTTAACCACAGTTCTGATGAATCTCTTCCTTCAGGTCCTGTGTTAGTTTCTTCAGGCTGCTGTAACAAAGTGCCACAAACTTGGGTGCTTTACCATAACAGAAATTTGTTCTTTCACAGTCTGGAAACTGGAAGTCTGACATCATGGTATTGGCAGGGCCGTACTCTCCCTGAAGGCTCTTGGGAAGAATATGTTCCATCCCTTTCCCTTCACTTCTGGTGCTGTTGGTAATCCTTGATGCTCCTTGGCTTTTAGATGCATTGCTCCATTCTTCGCCTCCGTAGCTACATGGTGGTAACAGAAATTGCTATGTGTCTGTGTCTCTTTTCCTCTTATAAGGACACTAGCCATATTTGATTAGGGCCCAGCCCACTGACTTCATCTTACCTTGATTATATCTGCCAAGACCGTATTTCCAAATAAGGTCACATTCATAGAGACAAGGTGGGTTAGGACTTCACTATATCTTTTTAAGGGACACATTTCAACTCATAACAGTTCTCTTTAACTTTAAACCTGTTAGGACCAGGCTGGTATTTGCAATGCACAATGAGAAACTGCAGTGAATTTCATTAAGTGTAAAGCATCATATCCAACATTTGTAGTTTATTATAATAACACATTGAAAAGATTTATAGACTGTTTTTGGTGTGATTTTTGGATTAATTCCCTCTTTTGAAGCCATTTGTTGGATTTAGTTTATTTTAAGGAGGGAATGAATAGACCTGAAAACACCTAATTTTTATTTTCAATTTAGCCTGCAAGCTAGCAAAAGCTTTTGCAGAGAAGTGAAACTGTTTCACAGAGCCCCATAACTGTATTTGTTATCATTTTGGCCTTCAGTTTTATTAATGCTTGTTTGATGTGCTCAACCTCTAGCTAAGACAAAAAGACAGAACTTTAGGGTTTTTTGTTTGTTTTAGCAGTGCTAAAGTCTAGAATACAGTGTTTGCTCTATAATAGTTAATGATGTGCATTCCATTTTTAAACCAAAATTTAAAAGAAAGAAATCCCATTCTCATTCAGCACTGTCAAATGTATGCATTTTCCCAAACTTCAGTGGTTGGATATAATAATGTGTGTGTATAAACAGTCTTCCTGACTGCATTCTCTTTAATGTTAGTTTATCAATTTGGGAGGAAATGTCCAAATAACCTTTATTTGTAACTTAAAAAACATTTTTTTAAATGAAGTCATGGGAATGGATTGCTGTGTCTTTTATTGACTTTTATATATGTGATTCCAAATCTCCCTTTAAATTAATGTCTTTTAGCTTCAAATATACCTCTTCCCATAAGGCTAGTCCCCATTTCCTATAATCTTACAGACCTAGGAGAACAATATTTTCCCTTCTGTCGTTTTGGTAATTACGTCCTCTGTGCTCAGTGGTGGCCTATTAACTCACATGAATACCATGGGCTTGCAAAATAGCCTCAAATTTCCATATATTGGAACTGTGAGAATTTTCTATAATGGTGCTTTAGCAATAATGATGGAGGTGCAGGCATTTCCTGAGGATTAATGACCAGCTGGGAGGAACCAGTGGCCCTTGGCTCTGCCTCCCAGCCAGCCATTAATTCTAAGGAAATGTCTTTTGCTGAGGTCGTTATTGCTATTATAAGCTTAAAATGGAAAAACATAATAGGCGTATGAGTTATTTTTATGGGTTGATGCAGTTTCCATTGGTATGTACTAATTTGAGAAAATGAATGTGTATACATACAAGAGTAAGTCAGATTGTTTGAATCATCCCTCAGTATTCCATATGCTTTATGACTGATTTTACAGTTCTCTTTTCCTTTCCCATTTACAAAAAAGAAAGAAAGAAAGAAAGAAAATTTGATTCAGCAATTCCTAAAAGTGTTGTATTCAGTGACATCTTTGGAAACACCAGTTTCTGTTATCAACTTCAAATAATAGTCAGGTTTATGTATGGTCTGAAGGGGAAAAGAGTTTATTTTTCAATTCTGTGAAAATTTTTCTTTTTGAATGAAACATTGTAAGGAATGATAAAAAATTACTCTTGTAATGATTTTGCTGTGCTTCTTCGATTTTTCTCTGTCATTTGTTTAGCAGGCACCTTATATTTATACCTTTACATATTGAATTCATGAGAGAGTTATGCACAGCCTAGTTATTCGACATTCCAGGGGTTTTAAAAAAAAAAAGTATATTAAATATTGCAATAATGGTGAATGCTTTAACATAAAACCACAGAAAACCTCCTAAAAATGAAGCCAGAGTCAAAATCTCACTCACTGTGCTTCTTTCTGATTCTTTTTAAAAGCTAGCCCTTCTTGTACAATATTTCTACTTTTTATTCTAATCAACTGGCCTGTTGTGTTATTTTTATGTAGATTGCTAACAAGGTTTTTGAAGAAACATTCTTAAAAGTCATAAAAGGAAAATCTTGACAGTTCTGGAATATTGCTGCCCTTGACCTTTTGGAGAAATGTGGACAGCATCCCCTAGGCATGATGCCTAGGGATCGGGTTTATCTGTCATCAGTTGGTGACTCCATGTTTATCGAGCATTGGCTATAAGCCAGACTTGGTAAGGGATTAAAACAATTACAAGACACAGTTCTGTGCTGGAAGAAATAGGAATCAACCTGAGAGATCCTGTCCTGCTAAGTCGTCAGGTTCCTGTCCCACTACTTTCCTTCCTCTATCAAATTCTCTTATAGCTTCCAAGTAGTGTAACTGTCAGTAGCACCCCTTTCACTCCCCGAAGTGTCCTAATTCGGAGAGTAAGTTGTATGATCACCCTACCTCCAGTCTGCCGATTTTCAAATGCATACTTGTCCCTCCACTGCTCTTGTTACATGTGTGTTCTGAGCCACTTCCAGATTGTTCTTCCTCTATCATTACTCCAGCATGTCATTGCTCTGCTCAGAAACTGCTAACTGGGTCTTCATTTGTGATTAAATAATTTATAAATATTTCAGTTCCCATAAATAGAATTATGTGGCTCTTAATTTACCATTTTCCTTATACACATGTAGCCAAAAGCTCTATTTCCAATATGGAAATAAGTAATAGAGTAAACATCCTATTCCATGAACAGGACAAACACTTTTTCACCTTCACTTTTACCTGCAGTTTCCTTCTCCTATTTTCAACTGCTTAAACTCTTCTTTAATCTTCAAAGTCCAGTTTAGACAGCACCCTTTTATGAATTAGCTCCTTACTCCCCTAGTCAGAAGTGGGCTGTCTCACCCCTGGAGGAGGTGAACACACATTGCAGATGCTTTTCCACTTACCACGGGGTGATGTCTTGATACACTCATTGGAAGTCAAAAATGCACTTAGGCTGTGTGCAGTGACTTACTCTTGTATTCCCAGCACTTTGGGAGGCCGAGGCAGGAGGATTGCTTAAGCCTAGGAGTTTGAGACCAGCCTGGGCAATATAGTAAGACCCTATGTCTAAAAAAAAAAAATTAAAAATTAGCCAGGTGTGGTGACACACACCTGTAGTCCTAGCTACTTGGAAGGGTGAGATGGGAAAATTGCTTGAGCCTGGGACATCTAGGCTTTAGTGAGCCATGACTGTGCTACTGCACTCCGGCCTTGGGCAACAGAGCAAGACTCTGTGAAAGAAAGAGAGAAAGAGAAAGGAAGGGAGGGAGGGAGGGAGGGAGGGAGGAAGAGAGAGAGAAAGAGAAAGAAAGAGAGAGAAAAAGAAAAGAATGCATTTAAGACACCTCACCTGCTGAGCATCCTAGCTTTGCCTAGCCTACCTTAAATATTCTTAGAACACTTACATTGGCCTACAGTTGGGCAAATCATCTAACACAAAGCCTGTTTTATAAAAAGGTGTTGAATATCTCATATAATGTATTGAATATTGTACTGAACGTGAAAAACAAAGTAGTTATATGGGATTTGAAGTAAAGTTTCTACTGAACATGTATCACTTTCACACTATCATAAAGCCAAAAAATTCCACTCAGGCCATCATAGGTTGGGGGCTGTCTGTATGAATGCCTTGCTTTTATTATAGTATTCTCCATTTTTTCTTGTACTGGTAATTTTTGAACAGTTATCTTTACCAGTTTTGTAAACTCCTCGAGAATAGTTTTGCATTTTCTTCAAAACCTAGGACTGTGGCACACAGTTACTGCTTGATACAATGCCTGTTAGGTGAAGAACAAAAATCTCATGGCTAGGCTACTCAGGCCATTCCCACAAAACGATGTCTTTAAACTGCGTAATGGGAAGTTTTTGTTTTTACAAAAAAGTATGTCCACAGTATTATGTCATTAATTACTGTACCCTGAGGAATTACTGCTGCTGCTAATCTCTTGGATTCAGTACTTAGAGACATAAATATAAGTGACATTAGCACTGCTACTGTTCAATGAGATTACAAAATAGAAAGTAGACGTAGAAGCAGATGTTGGAAAATATTCTCAAAGATAACAAAATGGAGAATATCTTACGAGCCTGGTTCAGGGACATAGTCTAAGCTGAAGCTGCCACACATGGTGTTTGACTTCATGGCACACTCTTCGGCAGAATTGGAAAGAGATGTGTCTACTTTGGGGCAGTTTCTTTGAAATTAAAAAAAAAAACACAACGTGTCCATGATTGATTTTTAAAAAGATAATTTAAAGAAACAGTACATGCTATTGTATTGAATGGATAAAACAGAGAGTTCCATGTGACAAAACCTGTATGTAAATGTATTTCTTATTTTTTAATCATCATTTTATGTACGTGGGTCACTATGGAACACTGAGTTCAGAAAACAAATTAGTTTTCTTTTTTAAAACATTGCATTGAAAATTTCATCTTTTTTTAGGTTATATTGATTTATCCTACATTGGTAAAAAACCTAGATACTATATATATTTAAGCAACTTTAGTTTCATGAAAAACAAAATGATAAAATTTTAAGAGTAAATTGAGTAAATAAATATAGATTAAATTTTTTTTCTCTCTATGAACTGGCTTTACAGATATACTTTAAAATTTAATAAACCAATATATTTTTGAAAAAATCCATTTTTTGTGCAACATGTTTCTAAATGAACAGCATGACTTCAGATTTTTAAGAGAGTTAACAAAAAAATAAGCATTGTGTATACTTACCTTTTCTCAAATGTTATAGCAAATTTACCAACACACACAAACACACACACACACAACCGCACAACTTCAAACAACAGAAAATGGGATTCTCTCTGTGTGTCCCACAGTCAGTACCACCACCACTACTACAGTTTGCTTTTATTATAGCATTAGCAATTTTCTACAAATAGGCCTAAATGTCTTAGGTAGTCTTACATTTTTATATTACACAGTAATTGAGGAAAAACTAAGTATTTCTGAAAGTGCATTTAAAATACTACTTTAGAACAATTAATCAGCTTGGGTGTAAAAATGAAAGCCAGTTGTTAGAAATCTCTTATATTATAAAAATTAAAAATTGTTAAGTGTCAAGGCTTACACCTAGACTAGACGCGTGGGCCACTTGGTGGATGATGACCTTGCAACTCAAGAAAAGGAAGAGTAGATTTAAAATTCGAGATAGAGATGAAAACACTCATGTACTTAGGATGTGTGAAGTTTCGGAGGAGTTGAGCTGAAGATAAAGGTACAGGAGCCATGGATCACAGTAGCTGAAGCCATGGCTATGGATAAAGATCCCAAGAGAATGTGGAAAATGAAATGTGATATAGAAAATGGAGAAGAAAGAGACAATGGGGACCACTGCACACAGAGGAGATAATATAGGTTGTCAGCTGTCAACAACGGTGTGTGGACCACTGGTCTTTACTACATCCTTCTCGGCTGTCCCACCATCCACATGAACTTACGCATGCTTCCCTTGCTCCACCCCGCCATGCTCCACTCATGGTAATTGACATGGTTGTTTTATCTCTTTTAGCTCACTAGACTGAGCCTACCATTGGGATAACCAAGAACAGCAGTGAACCCTAAATCCTGACAACACTATCAGCACTCCAGGAGAGCCAGGGAATGAAATTAGAATTCTTTTGGGGCCAGATCATCTAGTGACATTCCATTTTCCCTCTGGAAAAGTTAAGGTTTTTTTGTGCAATTAGCTTTACAGAATGGAGTATATCTGTTGGTTTGCTAAAACTATTAGGCCAAAATAGGCACAAGTGCAAGTCCTGGTTCCAGAAGTAGGCTGTATCTCCCTTTCTGCAGTACAAGGTGGACATCTGTAAAGGAGAGTGCAATGTCCCGGGTGACTTTAAACTGACTGCCTTGGCCTCAAGCTAAAACTGTTAAGCCAAAATAGGGCACAAGTGCAAGTCTTGGTTCCAGAAATTGGCTGCACCTTCCTTTCTGTAGTATGAGATGAACATCTGTAAAGAAGAGTACAGTGTCCCTGGTGTGTTTAAACTGACTGCCTTGGCTTCAAGGATCATTAGATTTCAAAGAAAAAAAATCATAACAATATCCTTTGCATGGATCAGATGATGAGAAACTAAATTGTCATTTGGGATTCATTCACAAGAAAAGGCCTGAATGATTTTTCCCATGGATGGGATCTTGAAGGTTAGGAATACCAAATCCTGTGCCCAGCTCTGTCTCTGACCGACTAGGGAACATTGTCTTCAGACTACAGAAGTCGTAACCCTCACCCCAAACAGACAACATGAGGTATGCAAACCTTTTGAAGAGTGCCATGTTTCCAGGTAAGTTGGCTTGTCACAGAGATTGCATTTATGCCCAACTTTGGCTAAGCAATTTTAGTAGTCCAACAAAAATGCTCTGTTCTGTAAAGTTAATTGCAAAACAGTATCTTCACTTCTCCAGATGGAAAACGGGATATGAAAATACACCAAACGAAAGAAACATTTCCCGCACTATGGCTCTGCAATCTTAGAATGGTTCCATGAATATTATGTGCGTGCAGTAAACATTTATGACCATATTTAGGTCTAAGCAGCATGAGGGATTTTGTGCTAGTAGTTGTTGATGAGAACCACAAATAGGAATCCTTTATATCTGAGGTATCCATAGTAACTAAGTAGGGCCCATTTCCATTGTGCTTATTTGCTTCCAACCTGCCAACCAAGCTTAGACTCTGAGGGCTCCAGGATTCCTAATTCATTAAAAAAAACACCCCAGAGAGGTAGGTAAGTGCTTTTCAGAAAAAGCAAACTTAAGCAAGTGATTTTAAGAGAGTTGGCGTCATAGCAGCCAAGATGATAATTTTTGGCCCAAATATCAATTTAATTGAGTAGTGTTATAAAGACAAAATTACATAGCCAGAAACAGAATTATGAATATTAGGAAAATAATAGTGTCGTCTTTCATCTCCTCGAAATGCCCTGTTATGTTACTCACTCCACTGTTGACTATCGTATGTAGCATTCACCTTGCACTTGGTAGAGAACACCATGTTTGCCATGAATGCTGAGAATTTTTGTAATACAGGGAAATATTTAACATACTAGGAAAAAAAGGTTTAAATTCACGACATTAACATTAATATTGTAATGTTCATATAATCCTCTTAGATCACTACGAATGATTTTATAGTGTTTCTATTTAACACACATAGTAGCTTTTCTAATGGATTGTATGTGCAGTGTCACTGAACAGAAGCCTAAAATTGTCAGTGGTGGCCTATATTTTTTAGATTATTTAACTATGATTAGAAATATTTTGATCCACTTTTTTCACTTCAGCTCTTTTTCATATTAGTACACACTTGACCCTTGAACAATACAGGTTTGAACTGGACGGGTTCACTTACATGCAGATTTTTTTCAATGAAAGTTACACTGAGTGCTGCTGCCTCTCCTGCCTCCTCTTCCAACTCTTCTCCCTCATCTGCCTCTGCTACCCCTGAGACACCAAGACCAACCCCTCCTCATCTTCAGCCTACTCATCATGAAGACAATAAAGATGAAAACCTTTATGATGATCCATTTCCACTTGAGTAGTGAACATATTTTCTCTCTTGCTTTTCTTATTTTCTTTTTTTGAAGTTTACAAGTAGTTTGTAAGGATGCAGTATATGATAATATAACATATAAAATATGTGTTAATCAACTGTGTTATCAGTAAGGCTTGCAGTCGACAGTAGGCTATTAGTAAAGTTTTGGGGAGTCAAAAATTTTGCGTGGATTTTTGGTGGATTTCTGACTTCACAGGGAGTAAGTGCCCCTAACCCTCATGTTGTTCATGGGTCAACTATATTTTTGTCTGATTTCATGGGGGTGAACTTTTTATACTATACTTTTACAGGTAGAAATGAAAGTACTTAGTAATAATTGAATACATGTACAGTAAAAATATTATAGCTGTTGTTTTAAAATAATTATATTAAATTGAAACCTAAGTTAGTCTTCAGGCTTTCTGAAGTTTTCAAATTTGAACTGGAATGCGGTGCAGAATGCACTAGAATAACATTTCTCCATTTCTCCAGTGTCAAGATGGGAAGGCACACGTTCTAAGCATCTGTATTTCCATCTATTTTTCACTAATATTCAAGCTATAGTTACTGGCTAAAATGATGGAACATCAAAATTTGTGAACTCTGGGCAACATAGCAAGTGTATAACCATAATTCCTTTGTGTCTAAGGAGGGCGGACCTCCATATTGAGAGAAAATTTACAAACATTGGGGAAAAAATGGAAATTGAGATTGACTCCTAGGAGACACCTGTTCACCCAGTCAGCAAACATTTATCCCATTTTGCTAATGCTAGGCACTGTGTTAGATATGTGGCGAGACACTGGGGAAAAGCTTAAGCTCCCTACTCTTGTGGCTCTTACATTCTAGAGAGGGATTATAAATGATGACCTAGTTATTTTTTAAAAAGGTGATGATTTCAAGCCATGATAAGAGCTAAGAAAAAAAGTGAACCAAGTTAATGAAATGGAGAGTATTGGAGTGGGCGGGGCTGCTTTAGATCAGGGAGTCTGGGTGGACTTGATGGAGGAGGCCATGGATAGCCTTGCAGCTGGAAGACCTGTGGGCAACATGGACAGCAGATAGGATGAGAGGGTTCAGGGCTAAATAAGTGTTCACCTTTATCTTCTTTATCCCCTGGTTTTGAGTGTGACTAGGCGGAACATCCAAGGGATAAGTTGCAGGTGTCGTAAGAGTCAGGTAAAAGGCAAGATGTTCTTTTTGTGATACCCATGTGACTACCTATAAGCTTCAAAGTGAAATAAACATGACTTCTTCTACCTTAGCCTGCTTCTTATTCTTTGTTACAGACTTAAGAAGGCAGTTATTAATGCAAACAGTCATTCTTCTTTTCAGCAGTGCTAACTTAAAAAAAAATCACTAGCACTTAGCTGAGATGCAGCTGACATGTACCAACATTGCTTGCCATTGCCTTCTCAGCCAGAGTCAAATCTTTCTTTCCGCTGCTGTTTTCCTTCTGCTGCTGTTTTTCTTTCTGCTACTATCAAGATGGGAACATGTGCCTTCCCATCTTGACACTGGTGGAGAGAGAAATTGAGAGAGTAAGGGGGGAGAGATCAGTTCTGATATTCTAGTTTCTAAACACTGCTGAAAAACAAAGTAGAAAAGAAAGAGGAGAGTGTGTGAAGAAAGAACTGGCAAGAGGTGCATGAGATACCTTAGCAGGGAGTTAAATCAGTAGCTCACATAATGACAAAAAATCATTGACACTCTAAATTGAGGGCCTGCCATTTTTGTTAACTGGTATTCCTGAAATGTAGCTAATGGCACAAGCTATGTAGAAACAGGCGCTTGTCCTGTTTTTGTAATGAGCAGAAATCTAGCCCACTGAGACACTGAGTTCTTTTCTAACTTTTTGCTCTGTTGAGAACATCTCTGCTTTTGGATACAAAGGCAGCTTGAAAATCCGGAGGCCTTCTCAGGAAGGGGAGCTTCTAGGAACTTAATCTGTTAGTGGGAGAGCCAGGAACCAGCACACTTGGAGTGTTATCTGAGCAGGAGGAGTCAGAATTGGCTGGCCAGTTTTCCCTTAATGAGTGTTTATTATGTTTAAGCTACAGAACTAATTACTGTGAAAAGACATAAAGGAACGAGAAGACCAAAACCGTATCCTCATGATACTGACAAATGAGTTGGACTGAGCACACATGAATCAACTGAAGAACACTTCTGCCAAGTTCAAGTTGTGTAAAAGTGGAGGATATGAGTCTTGTGGGGACACAGAGTTGAGGCATAAGCTATTAGTCAGAGCCATGAGGCTGCCTGCAGGAGAAGAACTTTGGATGGAGTTTTGAAGGAAGTGAGGAAAAAATTTGAATTAACGTATTCATACATAAAGCTTGTCATCTGAACAGGACTAGAAGCATCTCAAGGGTAAGGGTGTGCCTTCTCTTTCTTATACATTCCCAGAAGACCCACATTCCTCATTGGGCTCTCTATGACAGTATTTACAAAGCACTTGAAAGACTGGACATGGGCACCATGTTACTAAGTTGATTACAGGTTGGTCTTTTGCTCTGCCAGTGGCCACAGCACAAAGTGGAAACAGATGTCACAAGCACCTAGTAGATCTGTCCCTTTTTTCTTCTGATGTTCACCTTCCGTTTGAGCTCTTTCTCTCTCCAACATTGCTTACAAAATAATCTTTCTGCATCAGAGGGAAGCAAATATTCACTAACTTTCTATAGCTGGCCTCACTAAAGAGGAGACTCTGTTGAATGCCATTGGAAATGTAAGGATCCCTTGTGACAGTAACGTCTCAGGAGAAAACTAGTGGTTAAATTGCTAATTCTTTGAGTCTGAAACTTTTTTTCACTTGCAGTGCAGATAAGTGCCTGATCTTGCAGTATCATGTTTCTGACTTCTTTGTTCTAGCTTCGTTTTTTTCCCCAAAATGCCATTTTCTTTTGTTCTTAGAGTTCAGAACATGTCAAAGAGCTTCTCTGAGCAGTAGGTGGTTTTACAGAGCCCACAGAGAGTGAAAATTAAATATCATCCCGGATGTAGTCCACTGCGATCAGGGAGGAGTCAGATTACTCTCCAGACTTTGCTGTGTCTGCTTGTGAAACAAGAAAGAGAGAACTGAGGCAATGAGTCACCTCATTTGGGCCCGAGCATGTTTACCTTGAATCTGGAGAAAATGTGAAGCAAGAGTTTCTTTTTATATGTAATATGTACATAATCACCATTTTCTCCATGGCTTTTATCCAATTCAGTACACTTTTAAGGATGGCTTATGGAATCATGATATAGCAGAGAAACCCAGGTTCTGTCAGTCTTGCCTGTTTCTACTTAACCCTTTCATTTAAACTCTCAATAGAATCTATAAGAACTATTAGCATCAATTTTAATAAGTTGTCAACTTAGGTGATTAGTGATATTTATTGGTTATTTTTGACAAAATAATGGAATCATCAAATTTTGAAGTTGAGAAGCAAGTTAAGAATTTGTGCCAAACCCCAAATGTAGAAAGGGTCATATTATAAACATTAATGCTGTCCTGAACTGCCAATGCATTGCATACAAGTGAGTCTAATAGATTATCATTGCATTCCTCTAGTTATGCTTTATGAGGTTGGCATTGGTAAGCACTACACTTTCTTGATCAATGAGGCAGAAAACCCTTTACAAAACACTCAACTGATGAAAAGATTAGCTAGAATGATTCTAGGAACTGTTTTCTAAGGATCTGACTCATTCGTTCCTTTTTTTGGTAAGGTTCTCTGGGCCAAGTTAGTTTGAGTATATATCATTTAAAATAGGGTATTACCATCACCATCATCATGTACGTTCATAAATCAAAGCAAGGTTAGAGAAGGAATATGGTGGGTCACAGAGCAACTCAGAAAGATGACAGCAATGAGTAGGATATGAAACACCATTGTGGTATTTCAGGGACCCTACCCAGCAGATAGGAATTATTATAGCTCCTAAAATTCCATCTGGGTGGTTGATGGAACCTCAAGTAATCTGACACCATAGCCCACTCTTCCCTGCTAATTTTGACCGTACCTGGCCAACATATTTTTGCTGAAATGTAAATAATAAAAAAAAAATATGAGAAGCCTTTATTCCAACTAGGTAAAATAGGAAGGCTTTACAAAGGAGATGAATGACATTCAGCTGAGCCGTAAAGAATGAATACGATTCTAATGGAACAGCTGGGGCCAGGCACAGTGGCTCACACCTGTAATCCTAGCACTTTGGGAGGCCGAGGTGGGCAGGAGTTCAAGACCAGCCTGACCACCATGGCGAAACCCATCTCTACTACAAACACAAAAATTAGCCGGGTGTGGTGGCACATGCCTGTAATCCCAGCTACTCGGGAGGATGAGGCAGGAGAATTGCTTGAACATGGGAGGTGCAGGTTTCAGTGAGCCGAGATCGTGCCACTGCACTCTAACCTGGGCAACAGAGTGAGACTCTGTCTGAAAAAAAAAAGAAAAAAAAAACAGCTGCAAGAGGAATTTCCTGGGACAGGGCCTTCCATGTCATGTGAAAATTAGGAGTACATCAATGGAGGCAGGGAAATGTAGGGTGTGTTTAAGTAAGAGCAGCTAGTTTGGACTGGCTAGTGTACATTGGAGCCATACCATAGGTGTGGGGGTGGATGTAGACAGTGAACCTCAACACTTAGCAGTAGCGGATCACAAGGGCTGTGCATACACGCATAAGGAGATTGGACATTACAGGAAATGGGAAACCATTAAAGATTTCTAAGCAAGAGAATGACAGGTCAGATCCGACATGATTTAGAAAAAATGTAGGCTCAGTCAGAAGCTATAGTCTAATGACCAACGCATCATAATTATTTGTTACACTAATTTTCTTCTTTAGAAGTCAGCCTTTAAAATGCATGTTTATAATATAGGTTTATACATTTTTACATGGCTGAAACAAAGAATAATAATATTTAATATGTAATATTCAAATTTCAGTATCAACAAACAAAGTTTTCCTGGGCACAGCCACACCTGCTTTCCTACCACAGCGGCAGAGCTGAGTACCTGCCACAGGGACCATCTGCCCAACAGTCTGAATTATTTACTATCTGACCCTTAACAGAAGAAGTTTGCTGACTCCTGTTCTATTGTGTCTTTCTGGCCTTCTTAATCCACTTATATAGGTTTCTTCCTTTGCTGTGTGAATGGAAAATGAATTTACGTTCATTAGTAGAAGCAAGAAACCTTTAGCTTGGCCTCCCGGTATTATTTGTTTTCCTTCTCATGAGAATTTTGAATGTTCTATATCTAGATTCTCAAGGCTAAAGAATAATGAGGCAGAATATGTTTCCTCCATTACTACATCCCCTTCCTACAAGGATTCTGAAGGTGTGGTTTTCCCTCTAGGTGAGAGAACTATATTCCTTTTCTAGGCAGATTCCACTTTAGTTCAGACTCAGGCCGTCAGATGCACAGAACAGTGTGACATGAGATTCTTGGGACCTCTTAAAAAGCTTCCAGTTTGACTTCTGCCCATACCTTACTCAGTTAGTTTTCCTTAGAAAGGCTTGGTAATAGAATCAAATAACCTTTGATTACCAAGAACATATTTAATTTTCCTGTTTGGTATGCTGATGTCACAGAAAGTTACCAATTGCCTTATATGCTTTGTAGCTTTGTGTTTCACTGCATCATAGCTTTCTTGGGGTTAGGGGTCTGTGGGCATAGCAAAGGAGGTGTGATAACCTGTCCCTTTTAGACTGAAGCCAGTCTGAAGTGGCAGGGAGGCAACAGGATTCCAAGTGAACATATTCTCACCTCTCCAGATCTTTCATCCAGTCCAGAGCTGAGTGTGACCTGGCTTCTGCCTACTTCATTCTTCCTAGGGTCCCTCCACGGAAAATCCTCTAAGTAAGGTCACCAGTAACCTCTTAACTGCCAAATCCAGGGGACTCTTCTCAGTCCTCCTCCTGATGTCTCTTCTGAAATATCTGACACATCAGCCATGCCTCCCTATTTCAAACTTGCCCTCCTTGGATGCCTGAAGATAAACCTGTCCTGTGTTTCTTCTCTTGTCGGGAAGCTCCTTGCACCTGGAAGGCTCTTCTCTCTCTCCGTGCCCTCTGCATGTCACTCGTCTCCAGGGTTTTATCGGATCCTTTATTTTTCATTCCATGTGTTCATTCTGAGTTAGCTCCGTGATATCTGTTTCAGTCACTGCCTGCACTGACGGAGTGTATTCGTAGCTTATCTGAGTGCCATCATACAGCCAGTCATCCTTGACTCATCTGTCTCCATTTTCAATATTTTCAAAGTTCTGCCCTTTGTTACCCCTAAAGGTGCCTGGAGCTATATGTTTTAAGTTTTGTTTTTCTCCATTCCCACTGCCACATTCTTTGCACAAGTCTTTCTTATCTCTCACTTAAACTATTTGCACCAGCCTCCTACTAGTTTCCCTGCTGCCTCTACTCTTCTTTGTCCAGCCTACCTCCATCATCACTGCAAGTGTTCTTCAGAACAGACACCTTATCACGCTCCTGCCAAAAACTTTCAATGGCTACCATTCGCCCTAGGGATAAAGTCTGAAATTCTTATGTTGATTATAGCGTTGGGTCTAGTTTCTAATTTTGCCTCCAACTATCCACCACTTAAAATCTTCACTTCCTTAGGACAGAAAGACCCATGTTTTTCTGAAACTTACATTGGGTCGTTCACACCTGTGCTCTGATTGGTATATTCTTTACCTTTACTTCCATCTAGACCAATCTCAACACACTTCCCAAGGCCCCGTTCAAACATGGTGGTCCCCAGCCCTCCTGAAATTAGTTTCTTCCTCTTTGCCTCATGGGAGTTTGCACACACCTAAGGTAGAGGACATTCCCAAGTCTACTATAATTATTTGTTTACATGTTTTTCATTCATGAGACTGTCTCATCTATCTTTGTATTTTCAGTGCAGAGCACAGTGTGTGTCTTATAAAAAGTATCCAAGGAATGAATGTGTCCCAGCCATGTGTCTGCACCTATACCATGAGCCCTCTAGATTCTGTTTTCAGGTGTGTTTGAAATAAATAGTACTTTGAGAGCACCAAATAGGACGGCCATCAGCAGAAAAGCTTTATTTCCTTTTCCCAATATTTTTTTTCATATTGAATCTGGCCTAAGTATGGATGGCTATAAATAGTCACTCATGAAGTCAAATGCATATGTGGGGTTGGAGGATAGTGTTTGTTTTAGAAAAAAAGAATGAAGGAAAAGAGGAGAAATGTCCAGTGTCACAAAGATATGTACATATATTTAAATGTGACCATTATCACCTTATTACTCCATGTTATATTTTATTATATTTATCCTCACAAAATCATTGTGGTACCTCTGTAATAAAAACAGGGAACTGAGGATTTGTTTTCAAGTCTTGCTTGTGGTATTTGCCCGTGGTTGCACAACAGTAACGATAGTGGCAGAATCATTTATTGGATGATTGAAATGAGCAGGACACCCATGAAAGGTTAACACATGGTTCCTGCCCTTATGGAATTCAAAAATCACATACCTAGAAAGATTGGTAACAATATAGGGCAGTTTGAGCTATGCCAATTAATGGTACACAGTTAGTGAGATTTTGTTTTGTATCTCCCTATAGCCTACTCGAGCACTTTGCACACACTGGATAAATATTTGCTGAATGAGTGGACAATAAAACAGAAGCAAATTTGTAGTAATTTTTCAATTTTGATTTTTTTGTTGTATGCATTAAACTAAAGTTGGGTTTGGGGCTGGTTTTTTGCCACCAGCTTGTTAGAAATAAGAGTAAGAATTTATCCTTTATAGCTTCATAGGTCTCATTTATCATCTACAATAAAAGAAAACTATTTTTGTTTCATAAACTTAAAATTTAAATAAATAAATAATACAAACAATAAAGCTATATAAATAGTAAGTATATAAAATAGAATTTAAAACTATATAAAGTCTACTACTTAATCAAAGCCTTTGTTAGTCTTGCTGAGACACATTGAGTGAAAAGATATATGAAAGTCTTTAGTGATGTGAGGTGAATACTCAAGAAATTTTAATCATCTTCTTTTCAGTGGTAACAAATTGCACTCATACAACAAAGCCTAGGTTTCCAGCAGGAAGGAAACCATTTAAAGATGTAGTGCCCTTTAGAAATTAGAGTCTTTTTCAGAAGGAGGTGTAGTGTGACTCCAGGTACCTCTCCAGCCTTGTTAAAGTGAGTGCAGGTGACCAAGCTGCTTTAAAATAAGCAGCTTACTACCCCAGTTTACCCACAGAGCCAACTTAAGACTTGGCAAGATAACGTTTTTTTAAAAAAATAAAGTAATGGATAATTGAAGTTCAAACTCATTTGTTTTTCTGTATGTATACATACAGGTAAATATTTTCACAAGCACACTTAAAAATAGTAGAAGAGTTTAAAGGTTTGCCCCAATGGGCTCCTCTCTCCCTTTTCCAGTTTGGTGCTCCATCTCAGGAAAAGAGAGTCACATTTTGAGACAGATGTAGCTCTTTCAACAGATTTTTCCAGAGCAAGAAAATTGAGATCTCAGAGATCTGCAGTACTTATTTTATCTTCTCATCTGCCTTTATTCAACCAGAAAGGTTTTTCCCTCTAGTAATACTCTTTTAGAATTATCATATAGCTTGATGCTATGGCCATAATGGGTTTTATCTTGTTTCGTTTAATCACACATGTAAAAATAAAAAGAAATGGTTATATTTAAATAGAGTTAATATAAGTAATTTCCCCAAAGTAGTCCCAAATTAATTTTTACTCCCCTATTTTCATCCTAGAAAATATATTGACAGTGGCTCAGTACATGCTTGCTTTGCTTGTTTTACTGGCAATAATACCAGATGTATTTTATTTAATTGAATAGCTGTGTTCCTGAGTGAGTAAATGATAATATTCTAAGTTCATCTATTTATATAAACTAAAACTTGCAGTTTATAACAACTGGTAGTCTATTATTTCAAAGACTATACTGTGTTGCAAAGAAACATTTTATCCAGATTTTCATGTATTCAGTTTTGTCTGCTTGTTTTGAGACGAAATCCCTCTCTGTTGCCCAGGCTGGAGTGCAGTGGTGTGATCTCTGTTCACTGCAACCTCCACCTCATGGGTTCAAGCCATTCTCCTCTCCTCCCAAGTAGCTGGGATTGCAGGCGTATACCACCATGCCTGGTGAATTTTTTTTTTTGTTTAAGTAGAGACAAGATTTCACCAAGTTGGCTAGGCTGGCCTCAAACTCCTGACCTCAGGTAATCCTCCTGACTCAGCCTCCCAAGATGCTGGGATTACAGGCGTGAGCCATTGTACCTGGACTTGTCTGGTTTTTTAATACTAGGCTCCACATAAGCCATCAGACAACTTTCTGTGAGTTTAAACTATGAATTTGGTAGATGTTTTTCTTTTTTTTATTTGCTTTTTTCTTTGACTTATTTTTACTATCATTAGCGAATGGGCAAGGCTACTTAGAGAATGAGCTCATCTTTGCTACTTTAGCTATCTTTAGGATCTTTGATTTTTAAAAAAAAGTGGTTGGAGGAAAGAAATGAAACTGCATTCAACTAGAATGACCTTGGTCTCCATTATCATGGGGATTTTGGTGATTTTTTCTCTTTGTTGACGTCTTCAGTTTTCAACAAAATTGTTTCCTTGGAAGTTCTTTATCTCCTAAACTGGTTATATAGGAATGTAGTATGAAGTAGATACAGGTCATTCCATTATATAAATATGTGTTTATAAATGATTGACTTAGCTGTTCCAGCCTGTTAGTTAAATATGTATTTAAGGCCCTTTACAAATATATATATACATATCATGTATCATGTTTTTCACAGAATGGATTCTGAGTTGCTGAAAATTAGCCAATAAATTGAATTTAAATCTTTTCAGGAGTCTTTGCATCAAGAATTTACACTATATATTCACTCTGAAACCATGGGGCAAAGAGTATAATTAGTCACATCTATTAAAACAGTGAAAGAAAAATATTTGGTAATTTAACCAGTAAGTTACTTTGCATAAGGCACTTGTGAAAAACTCTTTCTCTTCCTAATTTTAATATATACACAACTATACATTCACTATTTCTTTCAAGAAAACCAAATCCTGCAACCCTAAGAAAGAGATTCTAATTTGATCATTCTCCATTTCTCTTTGTATCATTTTATAAAGCAGGCAAAACAATTTCTGGCCTCCAATTTTTGAAAACCCTAAAATCATTTCACCACTTAAGCCCAAACTTTCTAAATCAAATTTCGACCCTAAGAACAAATACTTTCACCATTTATAAAACTTTCAAATTAAGGTTTTGAGTAGAACTTTCCAGACAACCTTCAAGGAAACCACAGCAACACATGTCCCTAAAGCATATGACATTCTGTGGTGCTCTACCATAGATGCCAGGTATTTTTGCCACAGAAGGAACAGAACTTGTCTTACCCCATGAGTAGGCCAATTGGTCGGTGGAGAAGGGACAGGTAAGCAGTCAGCGAGGGTGCTGGAGGAGGGTGGATGTGGGGGTGTGAAGGTTTAGGAATAGAAAAAGCTCACACTCAGGGCTCTGGGTTGCTGAGCGCTTTCTTTGCTGCCTTGGTTTGTGGAGTGATTTATGAGCCATACATCACCTTCCTGGTTGGCTTTGTTGACACCTTGTCACATTCTTGCTTGGGCTTGAGGAATTCATTGTTCTTGTTTGAACTGATAAGAACAACAAAAAAATGAAAAAAAGAAAGAAGAAAGAAAGGTTTTTTTCTTCACTGAGACCTTGGGAAAAGCTAAGGGGATGGAATGTTGACGTGGAGCAGCAGGCTGCACTTTCCCAAGCAAATGCAGCCTTGGGTCTGCTGGCTGCTGCAGCGGCAGGGAGGCTTTGCCATTAGGAGTGCTGGCTGAAGCTTTATTTGCCCTGTGGAAGTAGTTTCCTGGCTTGGAGCTTTTCCTTTTTTGCTAGGATGGTCCTGTGGAGAGAGGCCTTGGGAGGGGTCAAGGAGAGAGGTTTTCCTTTGAGAACTGGGAGACACAATTGCTGAGAGGAGATTCCAATGGGAGGTAAAATGACCCCGGTCACTGAGAGAATGTAAAACACACGGTGAGTTGATGTGAGCTGGTCTCTCCAAAGTTCATCCCGCTGTACAGCATGCATTTTGGGCATGGTGCCATGCTGACCTTTCCCCTTTAATGTGTAGTGCCCCATGCTTCACTTAGTATTTTGGCAGCCTGCACACAGAGGCTGGCATTTGAGCCCAGTGCTTTTAAGAGAGCAAAAAGTTTCAGAATGGTAACTCTACAAGTCACTGGTTATACATAGGGTATTATTATCTCCCATGTCAATGGAGCAATGGATGACCTGCCTTTTTTTTTTTTTTTAAGATCTCTTCCCTTATGTCTTTGCTTCAAAAAAAAATTAATAGATTAAACTATTTTTCATTCAAGAAAAGTAAACAGGTCAGATCCTACGTTCCCTGTCATGGGATTGTAAATGCTCATATTTCCTTTTCTGAAAATATGTTTTCTTTAGGCGCAGCCAAGCACAAACATACTACATTCACTAATATTCTCTGTCATCATGCTGCTGTTGATTGGAAGGAGAAGAACCTACTTGCACCCCCGCCAAGGGTGAGGTGTCCCAGGGAGTGTTCACACTTTTGTGTTATACTGTTAACAAGTTCATGTGTAATGTAATAAATCACTTTACCTGGAAGTGCCATTCACACATCCCCACTATGAACCCCATTTTGAACTGGAGCCATAGAAACTGTTTTTAAGTTTCTTAAAATGGTTCTCTGCAACAATGTTTCTTGTAGAATGAGGGTGTATAAACTTCTTATACTATACCTGACTTTTCAAGAGGTCCCTGTAAACAAGGGATGTTGAAGAACTGCCAAGAGAGGTAGCCAGAGATTGGGCTTCAAGAGCTGACATCGTTGTAACACTGAATGCAAATGGAAATGACCTAATATACGTGTAACAGTAAAGCTAATAAACATATAACAGTATAGTAATTGCAGGATTAAAATAAGCAACTTTTGGAAAGTGCACACTTTTTCTTTTGTGTCATCTACCTTGCTATGAAGTGATGTTTTGAATAACATTTAAGTATTTAAATATATGTATTGCCGTTAATATTGACATCAAATTTTTAACACATACCTGTTTTTAAAAATCGACAAGCCCAGTTTCCTCAGTTTCTTTATAACTCTGATGAGCCTGCCAGTTCTGCCTTTGCTTTTTTCCTAGCTTGGAATCTACTCTGGTTTCCAGAATTAGGTTTATTGACAGTGTTTCACTGCTCTCTGCTGGAGAAGCCTAAAGCCAAGCCAGGCATCTAAGGCTCTAATCACTTGCAAGGAATGCAGGTGAGATGGCTCAGCTGATAAACTCCTGGCCTCTGAAATTAAACTCAACACAAGACTTATTCATGCTGGTCGAAGATCACAGTTTACAAGCCATGCTGTATGGCTAGAAATGGGTTTCTCAGAGAGTAGTATAGGTAAGATAGAAAGTGTAATACTGCCTAAGCTCCAATTTCTTACTTCAAATGTTGTCCTTTGTAAAGATACCCTATATAATGTTGCACAGAAACTGTGCAGTTTCTCAAGTCAATTTTCATCCTTCCATTTTTGACACATAGATATAAACTTAATTCTGATATGTACATCTGAGACAGTAACCAGCCATTTCTCTAAAAGAAAAATAATAAAGAGCTTTTTAATTTTTGAGACAGTGTCTAGCTCTGTTGCCCAGGCAGGAGTGCAGTGGCATGATCACGGCTCACTGTAACCTTGACTTCTCAGGGTCTGATGATCCTCCCACCGCAGCTTCCCAAGTAGCTGGGACTACAGGCATGTGCCACCATGCCCAGCTAATTTTGTGTGTGTGTGTGTGTGTATGTGTGTGTGTATAGTATATATGTATACATAGTATATATACATTTTGTATATGTATATAGTGTGTATATATATTCTATATATATGTATACATACATGTATGCCTATATAGTATATATATTTTGTGTGTATATATATATGTGTGTGTGTGTGTGTGTGTGTGTATGTGTATATATATATGTGTGTATATATATATTTGGTAGTGATGGGGTTTCACCATGTTGCCCAGGCTGGTCTCGAACTCCTGGGCTCAAGCAATCCACCCACCTTGGCGTCCCAAAGTGTTGGAATTACAGGTGTGAGCCACCATGCCTGACAAGAAAGCTCATTTAACCAAACTATATCAAGTTCGAAACAAACTACATATAAAGTTTTCTTTCTTCTAAACTTCATATTTAGTATGTGCATGGCTGGAGAAAAAAGATCAAGAGTATCTACCAAGTAAACAAACATGTGTTATGACATGTTTTTTCCTGAAACTTTTCTAGGCAGGAATAAACATTGATTTGCATCTTCATTTGCAGGAACACAAACCTTTATGATAATCTATATGCTGTGTTATGCTCAAAGTTAAAACAAAGATACAAGTACACAAACAAAAACAGTAAACACTTTAGGTGAATGTTGTTTTAAATATATGTAATATATATGTACCCATATATTTAGCATGTGTGTTTATATGTAGAGTCTACGTATATATTCTTGGGTGGGAACAGGAAGCAAAGATGTAAGCGTAACACTTCTCCACAGGGCTTTATGTTCTTTTAAGTCTGGTATCTTTTAACTTAAAAACAACTCAATGAATAGAAATCATAAAAACCATCCTTACAACAGCATTAAAGTGCTATTCTATTCTGCAGCATTCCAAGTGAATTATTGCTGTGCTGTCAAAGAAAACATAAACATTTGGGAAGGACTGTTTATTTTACAGTGGTTGACCAAAAGTATGCAAGTGGTTATAAAAAAATGTAGACAGCTAACGATGGGAGGTTCCACTTGCACATTCTGAAATCCATTCACAAGCCTTTGACACTAACTCTTGATCACTGGAGATAATATTAGAAGCAAAACATTTTCCATGGGGAAAATCCTAGCACTTTGAAAGCATTTCAGGTCAAAGCAAATAAATAAAACCTCTATCCCGCATCCTGTATCACTGGCATCTCCTCATTCACAGAACCTCTTCCCAAGAAGAGCAAAGAAAAGTTTGCAAAAGTATTTCTCTCAGAGGTTATGGCAATGAGGGATTTTTATGCCATGAAACATGTGTTGCCCTTTGTATTTAAAGATTAAAATAAAAACTGCTGTTGACAATGTTAATAGATTCTTTGATTAAACAAATATTTCATTTTAGAGCCTTATGGGAAATAAGAGATTCCAAACACAGTCCCTGCATATTAAAGATAACAAAATGTATATTAGGGAAGATAACTGACTTGCTTAAGGTCACACAGCAGGTAGCATGGAAGGATGAGTTAGAAATACTAGGTCAGTAGTTGTATTTGTATGTTTTGCCTCAGAATCAGAAAATATACAGTTAAGACCTCATTGATATCTCCCGGTAAATGCTTATTTAATGTTTGAGCATTTTCACTGGTGAAGAGATTCTTATTCCAGGAGTCTAGGTCTTGAGGTTTAGGTTTCTTTCACTTAAAAAAAAATTCCTCTGATAATTGAGGATCCATTTAACTTTCTGATGGATCATTAGGTAACTTTCGAGAAATGAGAATAATCATAACTGGCTCTATTTATCCTTAGCATGGGGTGAAAGATATGAAAAATTCCTTGAAATGACTGGCACGATTCTCTCCTATAAAACCACTCATAAATATCGGTTGAAATAATGCATGTAGGGACTGTTTTCAAATGTCCTTTCTGTCAATGCAGAAATGCCAGTGCAGGTTGTTTTCTGGGTGGTATATAAGTTGTAGACAGGCACCTCATTTTAGACATTTATGGTGGTGCAGTGAATGGACAGGCCGTTTACCACCATTTCCATGTACTAGATGCTGTGAACATCTGGCTATCCTGACGCTTTGCCCCCAGAGTGGAGATAGTGAAAGATAAGGAGAGGAAGAAGAACTCCTTGCATCTGTGCCCCTACCTCAGCAGTTCCTCCTCCTTGTTTCTGAGGGTCTCCAGAGTTTGAGAGTTTGCTGTCTTGTTGGCCCAAGAGACTGTTATCCTTTTGACAGCTCGGCTGTTTGTCTCCAGAATGAAACAGAATCAGATTTTTTTCAGATGTAGCATCTGCCTTCCCTCCAACATCCTTGGGTTAATCACGTGCTTGCTGGCCAGGATATGTGAATAAGACTTGGCTAAAAAACCCTTAAAGGATTATGAAGCAATCTTGCTTAATAGTAGCGGAACAAAACAAAACAAAAAACCACTCCAACAAATCCTCCTGTGTGCTACCAAGTAGTGGAAAGATCCAGTTATGACTGGAACTGTCCTGGCCTGAGTATCATCCTAGACCCAGAGGGAGGGAAGGAGAGAGGGAGGGACGGAGAAAGAGAGAGGAGAAATATGACCGGAGGAGAGAAATTGCCGAAGGAGAGCTTCACTCACTGGCTCCGCACACATTCCCTCCCAGCGGTTGCTAATGACGAGCCCGTGCTGGTAAAGGAAGCCTGCTGATCCTGGAACTGGCCTTGCACGCATGTGGTGGGATGACAGACACATTCCCTTCCTTGAACTGCACTCTTTCCTTTGCACTCAGAGGTGGCCTGGAAGAGCCCCTGGTAGGTCCTGGACTATGTTCCATGCTGCAGAAGGCATGGAGAGGTTCCAATTGCGGGGGTTCCTCCGTAGCCTTTGCAGCTGAATGTCTCCATCTCCTGTCACTGGGCGGTCAGTCGCTGGCATGGCTCTGTGGAGTTTTACCTCCCAGTTGTCTATCACCAAAGCTGTCCACCCTGTCTGGAGGGGAATGAGCGTGGAAACCCCTGGCGGCTGTACTGCCAAAAGCAACCTTAGTCAATGACAGAGCTGGGCAGGCAGTGAGGTCCTGCGGGCTGGCCTTTCTGCTGCTTGTAGGAGGATCATGTGCTGCTATTTCAGAGGCTCCTGCCAGTTGGCCTCTGCCCACCTTTTCTGTTCATACTGAAGCAGCCAGGAACGGAGAGAAAGAGGAAGCCTCGGCTGTGCTCCGGGCTGCGCTGCCAGGGTTGCCTCTGTAGAAGGTCCAGCAGCAAAAACAAAACAGGGCAGAGCCCAGGGAGGCCCCAGCCAGAGCAGCTGAGTGTGGAAACAAAGCAGCCCGCCTGCCCTGGGAAGCTGCCGCAGGCCGTGGGATGTCAGGTTGGAGGGGAACTTCTAGAGAGGCTGTATCCTCTCCAAGCCGGGAAACTGAGGCCCAGAGGAGATGTGACATATCTGAGCAGTGACCAAGCCAGGAGTAGAAACGTCTCCTGAGGGCCTGTCCCCACTGCTGTTTTTTAATCGCTCTGCTCTTAACAATGTAACCCTGGACAAGTGACTTACTCTCCCCAGCCTCCATCTCATCTGTAAAATGGGGATGAGAAAGTACCGCTAAGGGTTGTTGTGACAATTAAATGAGAGAGTATAAACAAAGCACTTGGCACAACGCCCGGCCACTTAATGGGCCCTCAGTAAATGTTGGCTAGTTATGTGAACCAGAACTTGAGATGGAAGTGAAGCAGAAAAGACAGGGAGTTGTTCATAAATACCTGATTTGTTAGGGAAATATTTTTTAAGACAAGGCTGCTTTTCACAAGGAGGGGTAAGCACACTTGAATTAAGATCAGATCGATTATATGCTTTTGTTAAGCTTTGATGTTGAAATGTTTAATCAAATGGCAGACTCTGCCCCGCTTCCAGGAAAAGCTCAACATGAATTAGGCGGAAGCAGGTAATGTGAGCTGTGGCATCTTCCCCGTTTAGACTTCCTAAATCTATGTTTATCTTCTTTGTCAATGTGTGTTTGAACCTCCCCAACTGAGTTTGAAATGTTCAACTTCAAAGTGACATTCTGATGGAAAACACTTCCTAAAATGCTGCAGGCTTGCTCTAGGGGTGAAAGAAGAGGAGACGGGATGGATCACACCACATTTGGGGAAAATGTTAATACTATATGATTTTGCCTCCTTAGACCCAGATACATGCAAAGGATAAGGAACTCAGTTTATAACAACAGATACTCCAAAAATGCTTTGCATTCTGTTCTGAGGCTAACTAGTTGTGAATCACTTGTTAAAGATAAGGACAACAGCAACAATACCATTTCGTGAGCCCTTACTGGGTGTCTGGTATTGTGCAAAGTACTCTATATATTACCTCAGTTTCCATGACAACTTTACAAAATATTTACTCCTTTTGTGATGAGGAAAGTGAGACTTAGAAGTTAAATAACTTGTTCAAGATCACTCAGCTAGTATGTGCTCCTATTCACAGTGACACTTAGTCACTGTGCTATGTCCTGCTTACCCCTTAATGTTAACCTTAATCCTAATTTGAATTTAAGTGAATGTCTATGCACTGCTTTTTTTCACTTGCAAATGAAGGGGCTGTACTTACATTTTTGGTAAGGCCACTTTTTTCAAAATTGTAAATATTTCCAGAAAGAGGCACAGTGTACAATAAACATTCTTGCTCCCCAAATTAATTCTCCCCTATTAAAATCAATGAACCAGTTGTTATTTTCATACCTATATATTATTTAAAATAGAGAGTTCAGGACAGAATTGAAAACTGGTTTTGTTTGTTTGTTTGAGATGGAATCTTACTCTGTCGCCCCGGCTGGAGTACAGTGGCCCCATCTTGGCTCACTGCAACCTCCAACCTCCTGAGTTCAAGCAATTCTGCCTCAGCCTCCTGGGTAGCTGGAATTACAGTTGCACACTGCCACACCCAGCTAATTTTTGTATTTTTAATAGAGACAGGGTTTTGCCATGTTGGCCAGGCTGGTCTCAAACTCTTGACCTCGAGTGATCCACCCATCTCAGCCTCCCAAAGTGCTGGGATTACAGGCATGAGCCACTGTGCAAACAAGTATAAGACAAATATTCCAAAATCTGAAGAAAATCAGAAATGCGTAACAGTTCTGGTCTCAAGCATTTCAGATACTCAGCCTGTATTTGCATGCTCATGGCTGTTGGGAAAAATTAACATATTCACCAAATTGTGCCTGGACAATTGATAATGACTGATCAATATTAATGCACAAGTATATCTACTTTTACCATCAAGGGCAAAATTTAAACTTTACTTGCACTAGTGTTTATCTCTTAGAAAAGTTGTACATTTACGCATGTAATTTGGTATCCTCAAGGTAAAAAGTCCAAATAGTCAGCATTATTACTTACTAAGTGAAATTTCTCTATTAAGACTTTTCATATCCTAATGGAATTATGCTTCTAAATTCTCAATATTTATTAGTATCTTTGAAATTTTGTGAATTAGACTCCTCTAGATTAATATGTACTAGTAATCGTTGCCTGTATGAACTTGGACAAGTTTCTTAATCTATCTGGACCTTAGTTGCCTCAACTGCAAAATGGGAATGAAAATGGTATCATCACCATTAAATGAGTTAATTATTTAAAGTGCTTCAAATTGCACCTGGCATATAGTAATTACTATATGTGTTAACTAATCATATTACTCACTTGTGACTTCCAAACTAAAATTTTCTTACAATTGTGTCCAATAAGTTTTAAATCATAGTAAGCCTCCTGATTGATTCTATTTTAATTGATATTCTGTAACATAATTTGCTTCCTTCACTTCTCTTTCATGTATACAAATTAAATTTGCATAGAAAGTCTTCTCTTAAGAAATTTTCATTCTTCTACTTCACCCTCTCATTAGCTCTGTAGTAAGCAATTCCTGTTTATCTATTCCTTAGAACTTATCTAGAGAAGCTTTTGATATTAAGCTGCGATGTATAATGGATGAAATTCCAACCATTTAATTTATTTTCTCTGAATTACATATTATTTTAGGTATAATTTATCTTTTTTTCTTGTACCCAAGTCTTAGAGAAACATGTTTTCAACCCTGATCATGATAAATAGTGGGTTTTTTAAATGACATCACGAGATACATATTTCTCAGATACAAAGGACTGTTGTTATGTTCTTTTGGCCAGAAGACACTCATCTTCCTGGGAAATGTAGCCACAAAATGCTGGGTTTGAGTTTTATTAATATCCTTGTAGATTAAAAACAAAATGTTTTCCCTCTAAGTTTTTGTTCTTTTCCATTTGGCAAACCTGGTGATTTGCCACATGAGCCAATGTGTGTCTCATTTGCTTATTTTCTTATGCACTAGCAGCCCTGGTGATAGCATCTGGAATGTGTGCAGTCCCTGGGAACAAATAACATGTTGGAAAATAGTTTGCTTGGAGGCAGCAGGATCGCTCATGCACCTGACAGCACATGCCACGTATCTCAAGCCATTTGCCTTTTGTAAAAGTAAATTTAAGATAGGTTGCCTCTCCCCAAATTATTGTCCAAATAATAACAACAACAATAAGAAAAATATTTTTATAAACAGTGACTATAATTTGAAATTCAGATTTTCAAAATTATTTTAAAATTTGAGCTGCTGATATCAACTATGCCATGAAATTTTGTTTTGAGGCAAATTACTCGGTTAAAAGGGGAGGAACCCTCAGTTCCAGGAATTTTCCACCCCTTTCTTGGAAAACACATGAATAATCCACCCTCTTGTTTAGCATATAATCAAGAAATAACTTTAAGTATCTTTAGTCCAGCAGCCCAAGCTGCTGCTCTGCCATTCTTTAATTCCTTTACTTTCCTAATAAACTTGCTTTTACTTACAAAAAAATGACTAGCTTAAACCGAATCAAGAAAAAGATTAGAATTTGAAAACTTGATTTATATATATAATATATGTGTTACTTTATTTTCACCATTCTTAAAATCTGTTCGTTGACTAAATGCTACACAAATTTAAAAGGTTAGGAGACCGAGTGGAATTTAGACCACGCTGTTTTTTTTTTTTTTTTTTTGAGAGGGAGTTTCGCTGTGTCACCCAGGCTGGAGTGCAGTGGCACAGATCTTGGCTCACTGCAATCTCTGCCTCCGAGGTTCAAGCAATTCTGCCTAAGCATCCGAGTAGCTGGCACCACCATAACCATACCCATACCCACCATACCCAGCTAATCTTTGTATTTTTAGTAGTGACGGGGTTTCACCATGTTGACCAGGCTGGTCTCAAACTCCTGACCTCAAATGATCCACCCACTTCAGCCTCCCAAAGTGCTGGGATTACCAGGATGAGCCACTGCGCCTGGCCCGAACTGTTCTTAAAATGTTTCAAGCTGACATTTCACTTAAGGGTAGGGACTCCCTGTCACCCTTAGTCTCTGTTTCCTCCTTCTCTTGGGGAGCTTCTTTTGATCCATCATGCTTGCAAGGAATTACTGAGAAGGACATGAGCTAAAAGGCAACACAGAGGTGTTCGAGGAAGGAGGTGTGAATCCAACCAGGGCAGACCATTGAGTTCAAGAGAAATTTCCAGACAAAGCTTCTCAACCCACCAGCCAAGACCCAACTCACAGTTCTCTGTCTTATCTTAAACATACTCTTGCTTGTTGAAGGCACATTCTACAGAATTCTACATTTCCGGTTTTGGTCATTGCCTTCCTCTGTTTCCCTTAATAAGTAAGCAAGACTGGAACTACAGGTTATGAAATTCTTGGAATTAATGACTGAGCTAATTTAGAAAGAAACCCATGTTCCCCATGGCCCAAAAATATAGAAAGCCAATTATCTCAATCTATCTGTTTGGCAATTTAAATGATACCTTTTCTGTAAAGAGTTCATTACACAAACTCTGACTCCCCCTCTCATAAAATGGGATTTTATGGAAATCCCTTTTTTTTTTTTCTTGAGACTGAGTCTCACTCTGGAGTACAGTGACGTGATCTCAGGTAGCTGTAACCTCTGCCTCCTGGGCTCAAATGATTCTCAGCCTTTGAAACGTGAGGCATCTCAAAGACAAAAAAGTTTGATGACTTGGTCTAAGGCCAGTTCAATGAAAGCAATGAAAATCTTATCTTGGCTATTCATTTTTGAATTGGCATTTCAATGAGTCACCATATGAAATAGGATTAAGAAAAATATTTTATACTTAGGGGGCACAGTGCTTCACACCTATAATCTCAGCACTTTGGGAGACCGAGGTGGGTGGATTACCTGAGGTCAGGAGTTCAAAACCAGCCTGGTCAACATGGTGAAACCCCATCTTTACTAAAAATACAAAAAATCAGCCTGGTGTGTACCTGTTTCTGCAATCCCGGTACTTTGGGAGGCTGAGGCCGGTGGATCACTTAAGATCAGGAGTTTGAGACCAGCCTAGCCAACATGGTGAAACCCCATCTCTACTGAAAATATACAAAAATTAGCTGGGCATGGTGCTGCGAGCCTATAGTCCCAGCAACTCGGGAGGCTGAGGCAGGAGAATCGCTTGAACCCAGGAGGCGGAGGTTGCAGTGAGCCAAGATCGCGTCACTGCACTCCAGCCTGAGCAACAAAGCAGGACTCCATCTCAAAAAAAAAAAAAAAGAAAGAAAGAAAGATAGAAAAGAAGAAAGAAAAATAAACCTTTGAACCAGCTGGGTGCAGTGGCTCACGCCTGTAATCCCAGCATTTTGGGAGGTCAAGGCGGGTGGATCACTTGAGATCAGGAGTTCGAAACCAGCTTGACCAACATGGTGAAACTCTGAGTCTACCAAAAACAAAACTTAGCCTGGTGCAGTGGTATGGGCCTGTAATCCCAGCTACCCAAGAGGCTGAGGCATGGGAATTGCTTGAAACCAAGAGGTGGAGGTTAGAGCTAGCCAAGATCACACCACTGTACTCCAGCCTGGATGATAGAGTGAGACCCAGTCTCAAAAAAAAGAGAGAGAAACCTTTGAATAAAACTATCTATCTTTGACTCATAGACTCATTCACCCAATGGGAATAGAGTGCCTGTGGTGTGCTAACTCTTATGACAATGATGACATAGGGACGCAGGGACCATCCTCTGGTTAGAGATGCACCATGCTCAGCCCGTCTGACTTAAAGCCTGCCCTTTCCACCAATAATGAGCTGCCTTCTGTGTCCACACTAGGAGGAAGGATATCTTGTTTCCTTATACTGTTGAATTTCATCATCACCGTACTCTCATCCACAAAAAATAATCCAAAGTACTAAACGATTCTTAAAAGAAATATTAGTTGTGCCCCTTTTAATCTCCTAAACTTTATGACTCTTGTCGAATGTTCAACTAGATATTTAAGATTTCTTTCATTTGGCTTTTGGTAAGACTCATTTTTGGAATTAATACAGGATCACTGTTTGTTCTCCTCAAGTCCCAGAATAGAAAAAGGGGCCTTTTCCTCAAATCGAACAGCATATCATGAGCTGCCAGTGTTATCTGCCATTTGTTCCTTGTCTTTTCCAGCAGAGTGACCTTAGCAGTGAATCAGGAATGCTCAGAAATAGATGTGCACAGAGGATCTTTTATAGTAAATATATATCTAATAGGTAAATATACATCTAATAGGTAAATATACATATATGTGTGTGTGTGTGTGTGTGTGTGCCTGCAGATTAAAAAAAAAGTGACTATTCTAGAGAGTTTCCATTCCAAGAATGCTCACTGAAAACACAGTACACAAGGCCAAGAAGGAATAGGATAGAGTATTCCAGCTTTGCAGAATGATGATTGAATTGGGCTTTGACCTTAAAAAGGTAGCTGGCAATCAGCCTGGCCAACATGGTGAAACCCCAACTCTACTAAAAATACAAAAATTAGCTGGATGTGGTGGTAGGCACCTGTAATCCCAGCTACTTGGGAGGCTGAGGCAGGAGAATTGTTTGAACCCGGGAGGTGGAGGTTGCAGTGAGCCAGGATAGCACCATTGCACTCCAGCCTGGGCAACAGGGCAAGACTTGGTCTCAAAAAAAAAAAAAAAAAAAGAGGTAGGTAGGTGAGGAGTTGTTGACGACAAACCTTAGTTTGAAAGCCCTTTATGTCATGGGAAAGTACATATCAGGACTGCTGCCAGGATTATCTTATTTCTTTCTCGCAGTTACTCAGTGAGACAGACACTGCTATCATCCTCATTTCACTGATGAACAAACCAAAGCACAGCGAGGTAAAGTCATCTGCGCAGGACTCAACAGCTGATGAATGAAGGAGTCAGGCAGGGCAGGCTGGCTTCAGAATTGTCCTGTTTTATTTCCTATTTCTCCCTATATCCTAGCCCCACTCACATGGAAATCACTCTGAAAAATTCTTCTGTCTTATTCCCTAAAGACAATCCAGGCTGTCTTCCTCCTAATTCTTACCTACTTGTATTTCTTTTATAATTGCTACAAAAGTGGTCCTACACAACAACAACATTCTCATCTTACAGAGGAGTAAAGAAGCAAAGAACCTTTCAAATTCCTCTGGGCTCATTTTATCAGCAAAACACTAAGAAAAATGAGAGTTGCCCAAGTCCTGAAAGTTATTATACCACAAAGCTAGTGTTACCAAGTTCAGCCCACCATTTAAGTATAACCATTTAAATAGACCACTATTTCAAACATTGTGTTATCCCAATATACTCAACTCAATAGGACAGAGACCATGTTTTATGTATCCTTGCATATCCAACCCTTAGCACAGCACCTGAGACATAATCCTCAGACAATTTATGCTTGCTGGATGATGGACTGAAAAAACTAACAGGTCTTAGCTTTTAGTTATTTCAAAATTGTGCTTACATTTTCATTAGTATATTCTTGTGATTTGATCAATGCCAAGAAGAGCAAGATCATCATCTAGTATTATGCAGAATACTATTTAATATATTTCTATAATGTTGCCTAAGGTGTAAATCTCTTGTTTTGTTGTTTTGAAAGCTATATTATACAATTGACTCAAGCAAGCTACATATACCATGAAAATCAGCATTGTTCTCCCTCACAACCCCCATATACACATACCCAACTTTCAGATAGACCTGAACTCCATGCAAGGCAAGTCCTCCTTGGGCTAAGCTGAGATTGAGAGGACCATTTTATTGCTGCTGCTTCTTTTTTTTTTTTTTTTGAGATGGAGTCTCACTCTGTCACCCAGGCTGAAATGCAGTGTCGCAATCTCAGCTCACTGCAATCTCCACCTCCTGGTTCAAGCAATTCTCCTGCCTCAGCCTCCTGAGTAGCTGGGATCATAGGCAATTACCACGCTCAGCTAAATTTTTTTTGTATTTTTAGTAGAGACAGGGTTTCACCATGTCACCATGTTGGCCAGGCTGGTCTTGAGCACCTGACCTCAAGTGATCTCCCTGCCTCGACCTCCCAAAGTGCTGGTATTATAGCCGTGAGCCATCACGCCCAGCCCACTTGTTCAATGTATTCTTATATGTAAATTGAGCCTTCCATTTCTTCCTTTACCTCCTCTTCCATCCGTTAGAACCAATTGTCTTTTTAATGTAAAATATAGAAACTCAGCCGCTCTAGCTCTGTTTTGATTCCAAACTTTTGTACCTACCAGGCCATTTAGGAAGACTGAGATAAACAAGCATTGTAACTCCAGGGAGCTTCCTGGTTTCATGATCCATTTCTGCCTGTTAGGGGCCAGGCAATGCTAGGCTTACAGGAGACTCAGCCAGAAAACTGGCAAGTCGATTAATCTGTAGTCAACCACAGCAATAAATGAACACAAAGGAAATGCAGATGTAAGTAGAGGATAAACTTTGAGTGGTTCCATCAGTAGTGATTCATGATGTTGAACTACAATAATATTTTCCTCCACGCACTCTCCCCATTCCCATTGTGACCCTGAAGCAGCATTTCGGGAAGACAGTTAGGCTTGGGGGTGGGCTCTGTGGTCATGGCTGTGGAAGATTGGTCCTATGGCTATTAATCTGGCTGACAAATGTTTTCATCAACATGTATTGTTGAAAGTGGCATGATGCACAGTGCTAATTAAGAGAGTGGCATAAATATTAAAATGCCCAAGATGGGAGAAGAGCAGTGTTTCTGGCTTCTCCAAGTTTGAGCTGCTGAATGAGAAGCAGTAGAATAGAGAGGGAAGAGACAGGGTCACTAGCCTGGGTTCCAGCCCTGGCTCTGCTGCCCTGGGCTGTGTGGCTGCAGAAAGTCACTTATCTAATAACCGTGGGTCTTAGTTTCCTCACTCACGGTATTAGTGATCATTTCTCAGGAGTATTAAATGAGAGCATGAGTTTAAAGAGCCCAGTCCCATGCCCAGCATAACAGAGGCTACCCTCCAAAGGTCAGTCCCTTTTTCTGTGTGTTTCATCCTCTCTTGGCAGCCTGTTTGCTGCGTCTCTCAGCTGACTTTTGTCCCTTCCTGCCCACTTAGTCAATTCAGAGATTACAGTTTGCACAATAATGCGCTGCCTTGTCTTCTTGCTGGTGAATCTGGACCGGAGTACTCTGCCTCTGCGCCGACACTCACTCTGATGGTCTTGGCTGGAGGACAGAGGCTGCTGGCAAAAACCTAAGGGGAACATACCGTGGTAGCAGCATGAAAGAATTTGGCAAGGAGGTGCTCGTCACATGATTGTGATTCATACTGTACTCTCAAAATGTGGCAGGAGGGCTAGGAGAGACTTTTAATGCCAGCACACAGAGCAGAGACACTCATTTTCAAACATCACATTCTTTTTATAGTACAGGCATGCCTCACAGGGAAAATATTGAACTTGGCCTGCCAGCACCACAAGAGTCGTCCCAACTGTGATTTTATTGCTTGAGTCACTCCCTGAATCAGATACTGGCTGCATGGAGGAAGTCTTCTATTAGGGATGCTTTGAAATTGTGTTTTTAATTAATTAACACCAACTCTGGGCTGGCTTTTCATTTACTCCTAGCTGACTCTTTTTATTTTTTTCTTTTCTTTTCTTGCCTGAAACTTGTCAGACATTTTTGTAAGGTCTCAGTTGGATCGTTTTTAAGTATCTTTGTGAAAGAGTCATCTGCATTGGGTAAACAAAGCGAGGGGACCCTTCAAAGTAAAGTTTGTCGTCTCCAAGTGAATCTGATCCATGGGAATGGAGTCGTCGAAAAGGGTCCCTAAAAGTCTGGCATAACACTTTTTGATGCCTTCAGCCATCCTCAATCCATTCATCCTGTTGTTAAAACTTAAAACTAGAGCTGGCCAGCTGTTGAGAAAAGTCCTCAGTTTTATTTCAACCAAATGGTGCTGCCTCCTGGGGCTGGAAGGGGGCTGACTTCAAGCACAATTATAAATGTGTAGCTCTTTCAAGCGGCGGAAACCTACAAAATGGCCTTGAATCACAGGGCCCCTCTGGCTCAAAGACTCTCTGCTTCCCGTGTGTCATAAATCTGTATCTGCATCAAAAAGTGTAAAGACGGCAGTGTATGGAAGTCCCTCTTCCTCTGCGAGTGTGTCTATGACAGATTTATACTGATGGCTACACTGCACCCCGGTCACAGGCTCCTATTATAGACATGCCCCACTGACTCAGCCCCCATTTCCTGTGGAAGGGGAGACAAGGTCCTGCATGAAGGAGGGTGAAATTACAGCTCCACTCTCTAATTGCTGTTAGTACAGGAGGACCTTTAAGGGCTGCAGCAAGACCCATTTTGTTCAGAGCAACATCTACTGTCTCCTCACCCCGGTGTGGTCACAGCTAAAACCTGAGGCATTTAGTTTCACGACAAGATCTGCCGTGACAGGGTACTCCAGAATTCAACCAGGCCAAATGGATACTTGCAAAAAGAACAAACCACCTTATTTGTTACCGTTTTTGTTTCTTCAAAGTGGTTTTCCTTTTCTTCCTTAGGGTACAAGTTACAAAGGTGAACTTTTTTTTTAAGGTAGCATTGAATCCATGTCTCTATTAGTATTTGCAAACGGATGCAGAACAGGACTAGTGCTTGAAACCGCCTCCTTGTTGGAGATTTTTCATCCTTCGAAAACACAGTAGGGTTTCAGAGGTAGTGGCTGTTAGAACCCTCTTGTGTTTGACTGCCATCTTCAAGGTTGAGAGCTGTCCTGCATTTCAGGGGGAGGTGAATTGCTACCGGTAAAGAGGTCAAAATGAGCTTTATTCCAAGAGGTAAGCAACTAAGTTGCAGAAGTTTAATTGGTCTAATTTTGGGGGACAAGGATGGAAAGGGAAGGACGTTCAGATAGTTTGAAGCCTCTAGGAGGAGAAAAGACACAACTGTATTCACAGTACAGCCTTCATGGGGTAACTGATCCTTCCTGTGTTTGGTATTGCTCCGAGCACTCGAAAATATCACTGGCTGAAGAAGAGTGTTTGTGATGGTATTTTTGAATTCACTTTTTTTGTTGATTGTAGTACTATAAAGAAATGATACATAGAGGGGAGTAAAAACTTGTCTAGCTAACAATTGGTATTGTGGTTTTGAATACCCAGTTCTGATTAAATTATAGAAATCTCTTCTGTTGGCCAATTTAACATGAGCCTGGTTGTGTGCCTCTGGTGTTTATATGATATCCACTGCATTTTTTTCTAACATGTTAAAGATTCTGTTTTAAATAGAAAATCAGATTGCAGTTTGAAAAACTTAGTTTTAAAACTCTACCATCTGCTAGATTTGTGAAAGAGGATCTGGTAAATGAAAATTGTGTGTGTATGTGTGTGGTTTATTTTATGGGCACTGCATATTTCTTTGATGATCTATTTTCCAAGCTCATTCTTATCTTTTAGAAGATGTTTCAAGGATTTATGGATCTGGCAGGATTTCAGAGAACTCTACATTGGTGGAGAAGTACAATCCATTTATAGGGAATCCTGAATCAGGGTCATTCAGAGCGTTTATTTTGTTTTGCCCTTAAATTTATTTCTGCTGTGGACATTTCTTTCAAATGCATCATTTTTACATTGGCAAATCTAAGCATTTTATTCATAAGAACTCTAATAATAAAGCTTTTTCAGTCCAGACACAGGAGGAAATTTGCAAAATACATCAGGAAAGTATGCCAATTGTTTTTCAAGCCATCGCGTATTTGAGAAAGTATTGTATTCATTAGCGTTTGAAAAACTGTACATTTAATGGTGCAGAAGTAAAGCTGAACCCTCCCTTTTGGTGCACAGATGTATAGACTTTATGGAAGTACACCCCAAGGTAGAGACTTATTGGAGTAACTCTTAGAAAGGGCAAAGTTGGTCATAAACAGTGATGCAATAACCCCACAATTATGTATGCTCAATTATTTGGAAGGGAAGTCTGGGAGAAGTGTTTTATATGGTTACATGGGCAAATAAGAAGTGAGTGTGGAGAAGCACAGTCCAAAGGTTTGCATTTGTTATGTATACCCCAAATAGCATCCTAATGCAGCTTTATAATGTAAATCCACGGGTACCAGTAAAATGGCATTTAAAACAAATTGTAAAATGAACAACATTTGCAGAGCAATAAAGACACCACCTTTGCAACCACTTTACTACAGTTTTGAAAAATGTTAGTGAATAGCTCTCCAAAGATGCAAATAAATAATATTTTATTAGATTTCAGCCTAGGAGAAAGGGGAGGAAAACCTTCAACTAGAATTACATGATTATTGCTTTGCTCCTCCTTCAACCCAGCAAACATTAAAATGGAACATAAAGCAAGTCTATAACAAGATTTATGAGGAAAGGTATTACACTTAGGGGCACATTGTGCAGAAAAGTCATTAAAATTGTTTGGGCCTTAAGAAGAAGGCGGGGGGAACCTTTTGAGAAAAATGAGAAAGTCAGATGTATCAAAATGCCTTCCTGATGTTTTCCTTAAATGCTTTAGGTTTTTAAAAGCCATTGCACCCAAAGATTCTGATTCATTCTCTATTGTGGCAGCTTTTTCCTACCAGACAAAACTGAAAGTTTTTGTTTTCTCTGGGAAACATACTTAAAGAGGTAGAGTAGACCTGGCATTCCTTTTGCATGCTCTGATAGACCCCGGCTCTTACATAATAAAAACAATATAGGCATGTTATATTTGCCATATGTTAGTTAGGGGGTTTCAGCAAACAAATATCTTCTTGTGCACAGAAGTAGATGAAAGCAAAGCTTATGATGTCTATGGTCCCTATGCCCTAACTTACCTTCTTTATTTAGTTTGCCTAGAAGACTTCTTTCTGGTTGGTTGTATGCAAACTTGGATAATGGTGATAGCTCAGCATATTCTTTATGATTTGTTCTGCTCTGAGGACGGCTGGTACACTCGATTCAGTATTATATGCTTTCCAGTTTCTTTGCCTGATGCATCTATGTTATGCTAAATCTCAGTTTATTCTACTGTAAAGTTGAGGAGAGTGAGTGAGGGGTGCGTGTGCATGTGTGTGTTTTCTTATCTGTAAAGTTTTAACTTTGGCTTACTGTTTAACCAGGAAACTCAGCAGGACAAAGGAGATCTAAATAAAACTATATTCCTGTTGAGAATCTCCAGGTTATGCTATGCTATAAAATGGTGGTTTGAGTAGAAGTGCTGTAGTTCATCCTTATCAGAGTAATGGTTTTGGGGGTTTTTGAAAAGGAATGTTTCAAGGAGGTCTTTGAAAACCATTTTCTTCAAATGTTCATTGCATCTAAGATCCCATTTTTGTCCCTTTATTTGCTCCAGAATACCGCCCAACTGCCAACAAAGAAGGGCCTGTGCTCCCAGGAATTTTCTGCATTCCTCTCTGGAGTAGGCATTTTTCTCAGCTACAAAGGCCCTTTGGCGAATTCTCTCTAATCATTGGATTTGCCCTGGGCTCTGATAGGTGCCATTCATGGACTTGGTCTGCTGTTTGATGGGGCTGAGGCATTAATGGGATCTTTTCATGATAAACAAAACTGGATAACATTACCAGAGGGATCACAAAGCTGCTGTTGTGGGGGGGAGTGTGGTGCTTTCTCTCTCTTTCTCTTTCTCTCTCTGCTTTTTCCTTCTTCCTCTTCTCCGTTCTTTTTATGAACACACATTTGTGTGCGTGGGCAGCATGGTCATTTCTAGAAGCAGATCTTCTGACCTTTGCTGCTACTAGTAAGTCAATGGCCAATGGCAAGGCCTTTGTTGAACGTAAGATGATTCTATAAACTGATCTGATCTACAGTAGCTTTGCAGCCTGCGGGGAGGTCTGTGTTTTCTTAATTGATTAAACATTGGAAGAACACTGCATGAAGAATCTGATTTAGAGATCTTTCTTACATGCTGGCATTTAATTACCGAATGTATCTGGTAGTTGAGATGAATGAGTCTGTGGGAATAAACACTTAACACAAGAATCTGACTCCATGTGGCTGCTGTGGTTGTATATCCCTGACTGTTACCAAGGCCAGACTGAATGGGGTAACTCCAGTCACTGTTGTATCCTATTCGCTTCTAAAAAGAATGCAAAAATGGTTAGTTGAAACTGATTCCTGCAATAGCGAAGAAGTGAAATTAGAATTATTTTAGGTGACTAACACTATTTTTTTTAATTTTTAATTTTTAATTTTTGTGGGTATGTAGGTGTACAATATTTACGGTGTATGTGAGAGATTTTGATGCAGGCATACGATGCTTAATAATTTCATCGGGGTAAATGAGGTATTCATCACCTCAAGCATTTACCCTTTGTGGTACAAACAATTCAGCTATACGCTTAGTTATTTTTTAATGTACACTTAAATTATTATTGACCATAGTCACCCTGGTGCATAGCACTGTTTTTTGATGAAAAGAAGCTGACAGTAGAAACTAGAGAACTTGCAATCATATTAACGACACTATTTTTAAGTTTCTGAGAAAATTAAGGAAAATAAATGTAAATCTCTGTGATGTAACTTGGGAATAAGTAGAATGTTAGGCAACCTGAGAGAGGTAATTCTACTTACTTGCGATGCATCTTCTTATGTTCCATCTGAATACTGGGGCTCAGGCAAAAGGATAAAAAGGAGTGGTCAGAGAGAGCACAGAGTGAGCAAGCCTGCAGAGCAGCAATTTAAACATCAAAAGAAATGTTAGGTTAAGGGAGGGTGGGTAAGAAGCAATGCTAAAGAAATAAGAAAGTTAGGCAGAGCACAGTAGCGCACACCTGTAATCCCAGCAGTTTGGGAGGCCGAGGCAGGCAGATCACCTGAGTCAGGAGTTCAAGACCACCCTGGTCAACATGGTAAAACCCTATCTCTACTAAAAATACAAAAATTAGCCAGGCGTGGTGGTATGCGCCTGTAGTCCCAGCTATTCGGGAGGCTGAGGCAGGAGAATCGCTTAAACCTGGGAGGCAAAGGTTTCAATGAGCTGAGATCGCGCCATTGCACTCCAGCATAAGTGACAAGAGTGAAATTCTGTCTCAAAAAAAAAAAAGTTAAATAATTCATTCATCATTGGAAGGAATAGCACGGTGCCCTCATGTTTTCACTGGCCACTGATGCTAATTCATTTTAATTTTGACTTGGCTTCCTGGCTAAGTGTGGGCATTTTAATATGAGTCTTGGCCTCCAACTAGATAACAAACAGGACACCAGGTTTCTATCTAGCCAAGCTGTCGTGATGCTGTTTAACAGCCTCCAAATCCCTACATTCGTACATTTTAAAGTATCCAGGTGCTGTAAGTAGGATGGGAAAAAAGTTTGACAGCTAGTCCAAGAGGGGAGAAAATCATTACCTTTGGAAGAGCAGTGCTTTTTTTAATTATTTTCAGATTTTGCTTTTTGATTAATGCTTTTTGATTAACGCTTTTTGTTATCATCTGTTTGGCATAACCTACTGTAAATCATAAACTCAGGGTTCAGATCTTTCAATGACTTTTGCAACTTAAAAGGTGGAGCTTCCCAGCCTTAAATCAGCAGTGACTAGTGTTTCCTGCAGGGTCCCATTACCCAGTCCTGGAAAAGTGCTAACAAGGCATTGTTTTTTCTCCCATGAAGGAAACATTATGCATCTTAAAATATCGGTGTTATCTGATATTCACATCTCATACATATGGTTGTAGTACATATTCAACAGCCTTTAAGGGCTTAAATATCATTTATATCTACTATAATTTTGGTGGTAGCCACTATACAATGAGCACCTCCTCTGTCCAGCACTTGATTCACATTATCTTTAATCCTCCTAGCCTCCCTGCAAAATCATGTTACTATTATTCCCATTTTAAAGACGAGGAAACTGGGACTCAGGGAGGTTCTAGTGTTAAAAGACAGTGGAGTCAATTTCCAACAATGTCTGGCAAGTTGAACTGGCTGTGTTCATCCTATTTTGCCTTCTCATTGGTTTATAATTCGTGCTTCTGAACAGATGAAAACTTAAAAGTTTAGTCAAATATCCAAATGTTTCTAAATATCCTTATATTTCATAACTTGTAGTTTATGACACATTTGGGAGCAAGTTCTTTCCAATGTTTATTTATTCTCTATAGTACCTACCTTCAACTTTCTTCCCCCATAATGACTTCCGATCCTACTTTTCCCTGATTCAGTATTCACTCCATTACTTCACTGGCTCTCTTCCTTATTGTCTATCACAGGACACACACGCTTTGGAAAACTCTACCTTATGATATGATAATTGCAGGATGTTTTTTGAATTTCAGAAGGCTGGAGTAGAGGGAGATGAGGGTTTGAATCAAGTTTATCTCCAGATGAGAGGAATTCTGGCCTGGGAAATGAACTGGAAACATTCTGGCCAGCTTTCTGAATGCTGGTTAAGGAAAAGCCTAACTCACTATAGACTGTGCTCTGCATTCTAGACATTTTGCCATAGTCTGTACCCTTAAGGATCTTATATTCTGAAGAAGAAAGTGATTATTTCCCAGGTTGCGTTATTTTTATGAAGAAAATTGAAACTCTTTTATCTCTGTATAGTTTTCATTTTAATTTAGATATCCCACTGCATCTTAGGAAAGCTGATATTTTTAGTTCCAAACTGCTGGATCACATTTTACCTGCCAATACTTTTGCTACCTGAGGAGTTTCCTGACAATTGGGGGTTTTCTACTACTCAGGTTAGTCACTGAGGCAACTATGCAGGGAATTTAAGTGAATAATAAAATCAAACCTTTCCTCTCAATCATCTGTAAGGGTTTTAAAACCCTTACAGGATAGGGTAACATTTTAATACTTATAAGATAATGGCTTCATTATTTTAGATTATCTTGTATATGTAGTTTATATTACTTTTCTAATTGCTATAAGCAAATTAGGTCATGTTTACTCTATAGTCAGTGAAAATGATTGGTTTGAATTGAGGTCTCCTTGGATTATTTCAGTCATAACTACCTCTCCACTAGAGAGAAAGGCCACTAATTATCAGCCTCTCTGCATTCTCTAGGAGGGCCTTAATGCACACTAAATTTGTACATGAAGATTTTGTTGAGAAGATACTAGATCTTACGTGACTAAATGGCATGCTACTATTCCAAGGAGCTTGTTTTTAGTTTTACTTCTCTCCAGGACTCCTTTTCAGGTGTTTTCAACTAAGGTAGAATCTGTTCCTAGGTCACAGCATAGCTGAATGCAAGAGAGCAGAACTTAACCAGACCCGAATCTTGAACCTGATTCAGGTAGAAACCAGACAAGCGTCATTCCTCTTAGTAGCCACAGTAAGCTCACAGCAGCCTCTAGCCAAGGACCAAGTATGTCAAAGGGGACTGACCAGCACTGTGGACCACAGTGAATGCTCAGAGCAGAGTATGGAGACCACAGGGACAATTTTATTCTTTCCTGTTTTCTAAAACACAACTAGGAATGAAATTAGCCCAATTTTTGTAGTGGAAGTGCTAGTAATTACTGAAGACTCACTCAATTCAGTTAATAAAGCTAGATATGCCCAAACTGGCCATTGTTTTTAAGAGAGATTTTGTGGTATGCTGGAGACAGGTTGGAGCCAACTGTTACATTTTTAAGAAGTTTGGGAGCTGGTTGTAAAACATAGCCATTATTAAAAATTAACATATATAAATTTATAATTAAATAAATTATGTCTAAAAACAGGCAATGTGTAAAGCTTATTATTTCCAAGTTATTCTTCTGGACTTTACTATTACTTATGCTCTTAATGTTATTTATATTTATTGTATCTGTGTGGAGAAATACTACATACTGGTGTGCCACCACCCACTTCTTTCCAACTCTGTGTTTAGTGATGGCACGTTGGCAGCTGAAATTGACCATGGTAGGAGCATTTACACCATAGGAATTGGCAAATGCTACTAATAGGACTTGTCATGTTGTTTTGATGATTGTCTAGACTTTAAACAATTATTGAGAACATTTTAATAATACAGGGTAAACTTAATAAAGTGTTATATCTGTAGCCTTTACATTGTAAATAGTATAAAACATTTAAGGAAATATTCTTTGGGTATTCAAAAACTATCATCCAGTTTAGCAAAGAAGTCACTCACATTTTTGATGAATGAGTAAAGTTCTGACTTCACTGTTTCACTTTGGTTTTACTGATGGACGTAAACAAGAATATCAACCAATGTTCATGTTGAAACTGCACTTATTTGTTAATGACATGAGCTGTTTCTTGGCTGAAATGAATAGTCACCAAGCATTTGTTTGTTGTCTGATTTTGTTGTCTGACACTATTGTTGGTGATAGAATTGTAAAAACTGATACTGAATTTTGCAAGAAATAGCAAGTGAAACAAGTCACAGGTGTATGGAATTTGAAAACAGAATATTACATATTTTATTATCATTTGTCAATTGTTTGCTAAACATTCCTTAAATCACAAATATTATAACAAACTTATGATTATGTATATATGCACACTTTTTTTTTCTCTCAGAGAAACTGACATTAAACATTTACTAGATAATGGAAGACAATGGACACCTTATGACATGAATCCATAAATTCCCCACAATTTTCTGTTGAGTCCTATATTTAGATCCTTGTTATTCGAAGGACACAAGCAGAACTTTTCAAACAAAATAAAACATGCACACACACACACACACACACACACGCCTAAGAAACATGATCTCCACAAACTTAATATTCTGAAGTACATGAAAATGAAGTCTTTTATGTGAAAACCATAGAATTGTTTTTCAAATATTGTAAAAATGGATGGTGTTAACTTACTTTATAAAATCTCTCCTTAGTTTATTCTCTGTGAAACAGCTATGTGGCAGACTTTGTCCTGGGCTCGGCACCGATATAAGGAGGACTTGGTGCCTGTTCTCCAGGTTAAGCTTAAATGTTTGTTCTAACATGGATCATCCTAGTTTTAAGAGGCTTCTTTTTCTTCCCAAATAAATAGCTAAAGAGCCATTTTCAGTTTCTTAAGAGAATTTATATGAATTTTTGAAGACTGTTGATCATATTAATTTGTCTTCCATAGATAGTAATAAACAAACTATATCAAACACCTGTTATGTGCTACATTCTGTACCAGGCACATTCCTCAAAACTAATATTTTGAAGAGCTCTGTGAGCTTGGTTATAATATCTTCATTTTATACAAAAATGAGACATTATGCAGGTAATAATTGAAGAAGATGAGATTTCAGTTCATATTTTTCTGACTCAAAATTCTCTGTCTTTTCTGAAAAGATTTTTTACCCCAAGAGCCCTTGACAAAGAAAACAATCAAACAAAAATTATATTCCTTTAAATTACTGAACACACACTGAGCCTGGGGGAATGCTTTCATCAAGTGTGAGAATAAAACTAAGTGACAGCTGGATGGCCAGATCCATTTTCTGCAGTAGATAGCAGAGTCTGAGAAAACAGCTGCCCAGAAATGAGGAAATGGAACAGACAGTATGTTTTGGTATCTTTTTACATTCAGAAGAAAGTAGAGAACCATGTTCTGATGTCATCAGTCATCTCTGATACAACCAAATTTTTGACCTGCTGATATAACAGGATTTAATTGTGAAACTCACAGTGTGGCCTAAGATAATTCCAACATCCTAACTCTCCTCTTGTCCCACACAAAATAGCAACGTGCTACTTACCAGTACTAATTCAAAATTTTATATCTAAATTTTGTAGAGTAAGATAGTTATATAAGCCAAGTAGTAGTATTAGAAAGAAAATAAAGCCAGCTGAAGAAGGATCGAAAAGAAGAAAGAGAACACATTATTTGTATATATTGGTCTAAATGTTGCCCTTTTAAAAAAAAAAAGAAAGAAAGAAAAGAAACAAGCACCAGGATATGAGATGTCACTGGGAATACCATTTCCCTTCAGTTGCTTTATGTTTCATTGTCCCTTTGTGTAGAATGTGTTTATATACGTATAAATATATTCTCCACCAAATACACAATTTGGAACTAATGGCTTTACTGATTAAAAAGACCGAAACTGGTGTCACTTCCCTAAAGCAGTACCTAAAAACAAATGCCACTAAGTTAAATGTTTGTGTGGCCAATGTATGCTAGGAAATAAAGGGACATGTAGGATTTTAAAATCAATTGATTTTTCAGCTGTCAATTTGAGCAACATAAATTGTAGACTATCAGGAAACTTTGGAGAAATACATAGGCTCACAGTAAAAGGATCTGAGTGGGAAAAAAATATCTTCTAGGGAAATCCAAAAAGACTAGTCACAAGAGCAGAATGAACATACAAAGACATCGCTGGAGAGGTGGGGGCAGAGCAAGGGTCTCTAGTAACCAGGAGCCACAGTAAGAAGGATCCAATGTAAAAGGTTTGAGATGTCACAGTGAGTATTTTTTTTTTTAGGTTAAATGTTAGCAAAATGTTTCTGACAGGCCTGTCAAACACTGTATCCGTGGACCTACAGAGGCTGTTTGTGTTCCAAGAGTAGTGCTTCTTCATTCTGAGAAAGAATAGGGATTCGATCACAGAATTTCTGAACTCAGAGTTATATCACTTTCTTTTGGCTTTTTGATTGGTGAGAAATAGGCTTCTGTGTATAACTAGCAGATAACAGATAACATCCATTTTTGTTGCTGGAATGAAATAAGACCCAACACTGGCAAATTTACATTCATGATAACTGCCTAGAGTCACTTGATTTCCTGGTGGAGATAAAGAGGAAATGTTTTATTTGCCAGGGGTGGGGTTATATTTGCCAGTATGTAGTAGTAGATAACAAAACCAAAATGCATTGCATAGTGATCATCATGAGCAGTAATGATAATATCTTAAATTTGTACAGTAATTTGTAAAGCACCAGTTAATCAGACAGAACTTTAAATCATGAGCTTCATTTTCCAGAGGCCCTGGGCCAAGGAGGTTTGGGAGATCTGTTCAATGTCATAGAACTAACTCATGGGTTGAGAGGCTGGGCCTAGAATCTGGACAGTGGAAACCACCTCCTCCAGTTCCTTAGCAATTGTTCTTTCACTGATTTTTTTTTTTTTTTTTTTTTGCTGCAACTTTACAACTAAAGTATTGCTGTTTTATAAATGAATAAAACAATGTGCAAGATAATAGTTCTAATATGCCCAACTAGTTGATTTGATGATTCTGAATGATGCTATTTATTAATTGATTCAAATAAATTTTTGCCTGCTAGTTTGATGATATTCATTACTTATATTAAAACTCTTAAACATCTTACATATTCTACAGCCAAGTCAGCTTTTGATTAAGTAAATTATAAAGTGAAATAGCATTAAAAATTTTTTTATCACTTTGGAAGGCTGAGGCAGGCAGATCACCTGAGGTCAGGAGTTCAAAACCAGCCTAGCCAACATGGAGAAACCCCATCTCAACTAAAAATACAAAATTTAGCTTGGCATGGTGGCAGGTGTCTGAAATCCCAGCTACTTAGGAGACTGAGGCACAAGAATTGTTTGAACCCGGAAGGCAGAGGTTGCAGTGAGCCGAGATTGCTCCACTGCAATGCAGCCTGGGCAACACAGCAAGTCTCCATCTCAAAAAAAAAAATGTTTTTAATTGCAGATAAATAGAAAGTCATTCATTTCAGACTTTGAAATGCATATCCTAATTTTCATTTCTTAGAGGCATGGCTTTCTGATTATTTTGGGAGTAAGTTATAATAAATTGACTTTATCACACATACACACACAAGGATAAATACTAAAATGGGCATTTTTATGTATAATTAACAATATTGATACAGTCAGTTAAAGCAAATGAAATTGTCAATTTTGTAAGTAAAAAATGGTTGAATATTGTCTATTTCTCATGCTTTAGTTTGCCTAATTTTGTTTATATGTTTATCAAGCTTCTTGAATGGATTCCACTGTATTTTGAAACCAAGTTCTTTTCCAGAAGAAAAAGAAAATGGAAAAGAAGATCTTACCACTATTCAAATACTTTGATTGTTCAATATTACAGTTTTTAGATTTAGGAATAGAAAGAAAAACCAGAAGACAAATAAAATGCCTCATGTCCAAACCTGTGCGTGGACACTAACTCCATGGCACAGACATGTCATCACTCAACTCCACTTCTTCTGAGACTAGCCACACAGTGTGTGTGACAATGCCTGCCCTGTATATGCACAGTACTCTTTGCATGCTTCTATTTACATAAAGAATACTTTTTTAAACAATACTTTCCTTAAAAACACATATATTCTTAAACTAATACACTCCCTGTAGAAACTTTGGATAATTCATAAAAGCTGAAGGAATAAAATGAAATTGTTGAATCTTACTATTCAGAAGAAATCAGAGTTAATATTTTAGTGTAAATGTTTTATCTATGAAGTAAAGAATTTTCAAAACTATAATATAGAGTCTGATTTAGAAAATATGAATTATACTTTACATGTAATTTTGTATTCAGCTCTTTATACTTCATATTATATTGTGTTTCCCAAGTCATTAAATATTCTTCTAAGTAACCAGAGTAGATCAGCAATAGTTCACTTAAAACAGTGAACAAGCTGCATTAAAAACCAGCCAGAGGCTTACCAAAGAGCTGATGCTATGAATACCAATCATAGCTTAGTTGCTGTTCCATATGTTAATTTAATTTGACAGAGTAAGAGTCTTTGAAGTCCTAATTCTCTTTTGCATCCAATAAACCAGTTTTTATAGTGCGTGAACTTTTAGACATCAGCCTGCAGCTAAACTCATGTCGGGAAGTTGCCATGAGGTCACACGTAACAATGGCTGGAGGGGCGTTCCTTTGGAAGTCTTGTGGGAGAGGTGAGGGGACTGTCAGGGGTCACTTGGGGGGTCAGTGCCTCTGATGATAGCATCTCATGGGCATACAGATTTGTTGCCATTTTATGTGAGCTCTTGAAGGTTGATTCCTATAGAATTGGGTTTGCAGTAGCCCAGCAACATCCATTAATAAGTGTTTAGGTGCATCTTTGTGTTTATTCATGGGCTCTGTGGCTTTAGAAGGGAAAAGCTAAGCAGAAGAGTCTTGCTCGTATGTTGTTTCACTTCCCATACTTCAGCGAGAAGGTGACTCTCTAGTCTCCCTTATCATCAGCATTTAGAGTCCGGGTGGTGAGTTAGTTCAACTCATAGACTACTCTTGGGGATATTTTTGTTTTATGCTGATTAAGGCTGGTGGTACTCACTAGAAGGGTAGAGGGGAAAAGAAAAAGGGCATTAGAGAAGAAGATCATAAAGAGGTTAAAAATAAATCATGCTGAACATTAAGTTTTGTAGAGTAAGGATTTTACTTTTTTTTATTCTTTGTTTAGATTGTATGTTCTTTGAGGGCAGAAACCATGCTTATAAGATATTACAAGTTTAGTAGCTGATGTTATTGTCCAATTCTGGAGGTTCAACATCAAATATAGTGTCTTAATTGCTACAAACCTTAAAGATCAAGACCTTATGAAAATGGGTTTCTTTTCCAATTACTGATCACCTCCAGTGTGCCAGGACTTGTGCAAGGCTAGCGTTTGACTCCAAAGGTGTATGGGCATTCCTTGCAGCTGAAAACTAGTGGGAGCCAAGCATGTGAACCGTTAACGTCAATAAAAGGGGATAAAATGCTCTCATAGAGTCATATGCTGAGAGTTCTGGGCCTCACAGCATTTGTCCAAAGTTAGGGGATCACTCAACCATCGATTAACTAGCATGAGAGAGCAGTTCAGAGAGGAGTCTATGCCCCTCTCTTTGGAAGGACCTGGGAGGCCTATTCTTTGGGGGGTTCTTCATTAATGACAGTGATTTGAGAATAGGGAACCGAAAGACAGAGTGGCCACTTATGAGGCACACAAGCCAAAGTTTAGGGAAATTGGTGATTAATAGGAAATTATTGGACAAGTGCTTGATTTTTCCAGTAAGGATGTTTCTAGGTAACAATCCTGTTGTGGCCGAGTGGTTCTGGGAAGTAGTAGACATGGGATTAAGCAGCTGCACTGGATAGTAATGATGTAAGTGGGTTTCCAACATAATTTCCAGTCCTACTGCTTCTGGGTGGTTTCAATGACTGTGTGACCTAAGTTTCATTCCGGCAGTCCATTTCAGCTGTACCATTGCTTTTCAGCCATTACAAAGGTAGCTTGACTGCCTCTTTACACTTAATTACTCAAATCTTACTCCTTTAAATAAAATTGAGATATCCATAGAGTCTGCCAATTAAGCATTTAGAGGAAACCACACACTCTGTGGAGAAAAGAAGGCCAAATTAGACAATCAAGTGGACGAAGAATTTGCCTAAGTTTGGTATAATTTTGCTGGAGATTAACTTATTTTCATGGTGAGTTATGATATTGCATGGAAAGCACACTTACATTGCTCATTCCTGACTGTCAGGCAGCCGTTACATGCAAAGGGCAGCCTGTATACAGTCTGGGCTTCCCCTCCCCGCTTGGGAACAGGCATGGGGAACTGTTGGCATGAATTGTTCTCCTTAGTCCGCCATATCTCACACACAGATTGTAGCTCTATTTTCCAGTCTGTGCTATTCTGTGTGATTTCTTACTCATACATTCCAACATCTCTAGATTTTTTCCTCATCTCTTCAAAGTCTCATTCTCTTGTCTTCTAGATACGTCCCTTCTCTACATCCTTTGTTTTCTTTCCTTTGCTTTCTCTTTATTATCACCCTTTTTACATTTTCAAAATGAGTTACATATGTTTCCAGTTGTTGCTGGAAAGTGGAGTTAGATAGTCTTCTCTTTGTTTATCCACAGCTATTTTAGTGCACAGTGTTAAAATTATTTGTTCACGCATCTATTTCTTCCCGGAAGGGACTTTCATCTTTAACATCTTCCTTGGCATCTAATGGGGACTTAATAAATGCCTATGTTTTTAACCATTGTAATTTCAGTAAGAAAGTTTATTCTGCTTTCCAGATAGTCAATTCACAAACAGACTTTTGGAATCCAACTCATATATAGATTGAGAAATTTCTGCAATGTGGTCAACTATGGCAAAACTTTTTAGTTACAAAACTAATCTTGATCTACTTTGGCCCCACCAGAATTCCACTATAATTACCTTTACAACATATATCCTGCCATCATCTTAAAAAGGCTTACTTCTAAACACATCCGCTGGCAGAAGATTTGTTTTGCTTTCTTTTCTAGGAAATTGTAGCTTAGCAAACTATGAGACTGTCTGACTTTAATTTTTCTTACTTTCTAACTGTTGATCTAATTTTTTTAAGTAAATGGAGTACCTTTAATTTGCTTATTATGCTCAATAATCACACATTAGCAACTTAATAATTTTAATAACAGAAAGTACATCTAAATCTTCTCCTGTTTGTATGTAAGTCCCATACCTGGGAGCCACAATACTTTCAAAAGTGCACATCAAAGTAATTGCTTTGTCAGGCGCCAGAACAAATTTCTGCTGGGACCTGCCCCATTTAATAGAAATTATATTACCTGTGGAATTTAAAAGGATGTAAGGTGTAGCATGCCCTGTAGGCAGGAAATTTGAACTATGGATTGCCTTCTTTAAAAAAAAAAAAAATCTCTGATTTATTCCTGTAATGTTGAATATTTAGCATCCCTAATTTATTTAATCTTTTTACAGACATATTTTGAATTTTTCAGTCATAGGGACGACAAAGTTAGAAATCCTGTTATTCTCTCAGGCTAACTTGGGAATGAAAAATATCTAAGGCTAGGGGTGAAGTGGGAAAGAGATGTCATTATCTGAAGGAGTCTATCTAGACACCAACCAACAAAAAAAAAGGGATGATGAAGAAAAATTGGGAGCTTTGACCTAATTTAACCCAAAACCATCAAGCCTCAAACCTAATGCCTTGCCTCTTTTCTGCCTACACAGACGTGAATGTAGGAGCAGCGTGTCTATGGGCAGTAATATGGAAGCATAACCTCATCTCTGTAAATCCACTGAACACAGTTTTATAACCTGTTTAACGGACCAAGAAGTCTTTTAGCACTTCTGTGTCCCTGCTCTGAGGCAGGACCACTCTTAAATTCTTAAAACGTGTTCCCCCATCTTAAGCGGGCGGGGAAAACACGTCCAAACTCAGGTGCTCAGATGGAGAGCTCTGGCCACCACCTTCTCACCTTCAGTGACCTATTTGGCTCACATTCCTCTCTTAGGAGGTTGCTGCATGCGTATCATCTTGGATGTTGAATGTAGAGAATACTTCCACTAGGACGAGTAAAAAGGGCAAATAAAGCTAACAGCACAAAAGAAGATTGTTGAAAAGAGGTAGAGAGGAAGGAAGGAGAGAGAGCATACACTAGAGAAGAAAACGAAAGGAGCTAAAGACCCAAGCAGTGAAGCTCCTGTCCACCTGCCCTCTTTGTGTTCCAGGTGGTTCTTACACTCATTTTGCTCACCCACCCCTGAAAACATGCTCCTTTCTCTGTCCTCAGTCAGAGGAAGGGGCCTCTGTTCAGTCTCTTAATGCAGTCATTGCCTAACCATTCTCATGAAACAGGTCCCCATCACCAAGAGCAGATACCTTCCCCAGGTCTTTTTCTTTTTTGTTCAATAATCCATATATTCTCTCAAAGACTAACACTGCAGTCATGAACAATAGTCACCACTGACTGAGGTACTCTGTTAAATCTTTTTTTCTGACTTAAAATTCTTCATATCTTACTCATTCCTCCCACCTACAACATAGGTTCTATTGTCCCGATTTTATAGATTATTAAGATGTCCTGTATCTTTACCCATGGATATAGATGCATGTAGTTGATAATTCTACGTAAGATTTTGCTGTTTTTCCTTTGCTCCTGCGTGCATTTCTCTCTGTTCAGTATCTGTGGTCCCTGAGTTTTCATGACATCTTCTGGTAGGAATTTAGGGTACTAGATCTTCAGTGACTTTTTATGGTTTTCTCCTTTTTTTCTTTCTAAAACATCTTATTAGTTCATGGAGTGACTGTTCAACTTAAACTGAAATGTACACCTCCATGGTTTTCTCTTGTTTCTTACATGTTTCCTTTTGCCTTAAAAAAAAAGGGCTAAGTACTCTTTGTTCCAAGGGTTGACTGAATTCAAAGGCTCAAATTCAACTCAAGTTTTTGAACTGTATATACCAGTTAGTAGCAATTTGTAGTCACTGAATGCCAGTGGTTTAGGGAGCTGGTGTTTAGCTTCCTTCCACCCCATTCTCTATTCCTCTTCATCCTTTCGGCATTAGGGCTCCCACAGATTCTGTAGCAGAATCTGTTCTTATTAAGAAATAAGTCTTCAGATATGCAGAGGACATTTTCTAATCTTAAAAGCTGATATTGAACAATAGAATTATTTATTTCAAAACAACACCCTGTGTGTCCAACTCAATTGGAATACTTTGATGAGTTACGTTAGCATTTAAGGTACAAGCAAATCTTAGAAGATACCTCTAGACTCAAGTGTTGGAGGCAGGGAGCAGCCGGTCTTTGTTGTTAGAAAAACAGAATTCAAAGGTTGGGGGAACAGATGAACCATCTCTACCACTTGACTTTAAAGTTAGTTTTCAGATAAAAAGATAGCTTAATAATGGTGGTTGTTGGGACAATCAGCCTTGTAAAAACCTTACTATGCTTTCAGTCTTCCGCGGACACAGGTGATAGGGTAGTTAGCATCCGCGTCCTCTGCTCAACAGAGCAGCTTCTCTGCTGGCACATTGCTTGGCAGGACTCCAAGGAAAGCTGTGTGATGACAGCAAGATTAAGATCCAGGAAGCAGGACCAGGTCATATGCTCAAAGTTGTCCATTTCTTCTATTCCCTTACCATGTTCGATTCCATGAACACAGCTTATTCCAAAAGCCAGTCCTAATGAGCATTCAGTCATTCGAATTCTCATCAATACCAAACAGAATTACATTTGGGACTCCTTTTGGTCTTCCTTGTCATACCTGAGATGATGAGATCCCTCATACTCTAAGTGCCCCTCACAAACACACAGATCCAGGGCGTCGTGTAGAAACAAGAGCTTACCATGGTAAATGGTCAGTATTGCTGAATCTCCAAGATGTGGGATTCACAACATTTAACTGTATGCTTACTAACAATTTCATGCTAAAAATTATGTTATAAGCATGGCCAAACAGAAATGAAACTATTATAGTGGCATCTCTACACTAAAGTCTACTCTCTATGCATCTGGGCATATCTACACTTATAGGTAATACACTGTATGGAAGTTCTAGTGTCAGAGCTTGAGGCTGGTGATCCCTGATTTAAATACTGTATTAACTGTATCTTTCCATTAGTCTTTCTGTTTATGTTCTCTTCACAATCCCCAAACACCCAATAGTTTGCAATCCTTACCAAATTTCACAGAATGATTCTTCAGGTAAATGGTAAATATTAAATTTTTTAATTTATGCATATTATTTTGGTAAGCTAATCAATTTTTATATTAAAGTGAACTTGATATATTTTTTATATTCATCATTTATTCTTCCATTAAGTGCACAGCTTTAAAAATTTTCAGTGCTGCAATACCCAAATAGGCCAAAAAGTGTGACCTCATCTATTTTAAATTTAAATAAATGAATATGCAAATGAAGGACGAATGCCTTCTGGGAGCAGTCTTCACAGTGGGCTTCAGCAAAATAAAGAACAAAAGCTTCTGGACCTTGCTTCCTGCTCTGTCTAGAACCTTTCTGAAATTCATTTCCTCCACTCTGTAGAGTGGCAGGGGAGTCCTAGACACTTGGGTCCTTTGCATTGTCTAGTTGACGCTGAAATATCAGTTTTACTTAGCAGTTCTTCTGCCATTCATTCAAGCAGTCTCTAGAATTTATAAGTGATTCATGTTGAAGTTTAAATAGCAACCTGAGGAGGTATTGGTCACAGATAGCCAACACTTAGAATGTGTTTGAAAACATTGGTTATGATTTTGGAAAGAATCCTGGATTTGGAATCTATTCCAGGATTTAATGTCAAATCTTAGCTCCATTAGTTATTTACTGGATGAGTCCCTCTGCCTCTCTGGCCCACAGTTTTCACAAGTCTAAAATGTGGACTGTCATAGGATGATCTGTCGAATGGGGGCACTTTAGTTTCTAAAATGAGAACATTATTCATCTATATAAAGTTAAAAAAAGAAGCTGTCTTAGGGATGATAAAAACTCTCAAAGCAGTCCTTTAGCACGTTTGTGTCCCTGCTCTGAGGCAGGACCACTCTTAAGTTCTTCTATTCAGATAAAAAAAGTCTATATTGCTTGAAAATACCTTCAGAGGACAGGCAGTAGGATTTTGCTCCACAAGCAGTTACACTAGACATTATTAAAACAAAAGGGTTTTAATTATTTATAATCTTGAGTCTCTTGTTTTCTGTGTAGTTCTCTATCTAACATTTCTTCTGTTCCTCCAGTTTTTTCTGCCATTTTGTGCTATTTTTTTCCTTCTGCCATTTTGTACCATTCTGTGGCAGTTTGCCTTTCCATCCTTTTCTCTGTTCAGCTCCTTCAGTGGTCTTCCCTATTTTAAACAAACCTCTTCTCTCCCCTCCTCTCTTCTCCCCTCCCCTCCCCTCCCCTCCCTTCCCCTCCTCTCCTCTCTGGGGTCAGTCATCTTGACTTCTGCACAGGAAGAAGATTCCACAGTGTTCCTCAGCCACTGAGTCCAATACGTGCAACCCTTCTGGTAAGGAAACTTGCCTTCTTGTTGCAGTTGAAGCCCATTTCCTATTCTTATTTCTTCAGAGCCAGTTTCAAAACAGCTGGTTACCATCCTTTAGGTTAGTCCTTCCTAGACAGTACTTCAAAAACATTATATCACTTTTCAGTCTTTTTTGTCAAGCATGAGTTATAGAACTTCCTTTAACTTTTTCTCATAAGGCATATTATTCAGCCTTTTAATAAGCAGCAGGATGTAATTGAAAGAATATGGGCTTTGTGGTTAGACCTAGGTTTGAATCTGGACCGTGTTACTCACTAGCTGTTTGACCCCCCTCAGAGCTCCTGACTTCTCTGAACTTCAGTTGCCTCATCTGTCCAGTGGGGTTCATGGGACCTGTCTCACAGCATCCTCATCACAGCTGATGTGTGTAGTGTTCCTGATGTGTCATCAGTGTGCTAAGAAATGTTGGTCACTCCTGCTCTTCCCTTTCATTGTACTCTCCTCTACATCAGGTCACTATTTCCTGGCACTTATGGAACCTAGGATTGAACACAGTGTTGAGAATTTGAAATAATTCTCTTTATTCATCCCCCTGCAACATGCCTTTAAAAAAATGTTTTTTGCTTGTTTGTTTTTTGTATTTTTGAGACAGAGTCTTGTTGTCGTCACCCAGGCTGGAGTGCAGTGGCACAGTCTCGGCTCACTGCAACCTCCGCCTCCCAGGTTCAAGTGATTCTCCTGCTTTAGGCTCTTGAGTAGCTGAGATTACAGGCACCTGCCACTACACCCAGCCAATTTTTTTATTTTTAGTAGAGACAGGGTTTCACCATGTTGGCCAGGCTGGTCTCAAACTCCTGACCTCAAGTGACCCATTCGCCTCGGCTTCCCAAAGTGTTGGGATTACAGGCATGAGCTGCTGCACCTGGCCTAAAAAATGTCTATTAGTGTTCCATTACTAGATCTGTTCTAAAGTATTCATACCATATGTCCCCAGCCTGATGTTATATTCACAGGAAAATCTACTACCAAGAACCAGTTCCAAGAAGAAAACATCTCTGGGAAACAGTATCAAAAGGAGTCATTTAATTGTCATTGGAGGAGTTCAGGATAGCTCTTGATCTTATTTTCACCTTCAGGAATTGTTTTTCCCATCTGTGAGGCTTATGTGTGGCTTCTTCCAATATAGAAACCTACCAGGTGTCCTTCAGATCATTTCAAAACGCTGGGTTACTCTTTCTTAGGTTTCCAACTGAAGTCTGCATCTCAATATGCAGTTTCACTGCCACCCCATATGACATCCTTGTGCAAATTTGAAAAAGGTACTCACTCTAGGCACATGCAGAACCATGCCTTGGGGGACAGCTTAGATAATAGAGGGTAGGCTGAAATCCAGTTGCTCTCATACAGGGATCCCCTTTTTGCAGAATCACAGTGTGGCTCTGGTATGGTTTGATTTCACAAAACAAATGCTTTAATAGTATTCACTATCTATGTCTCATCAGTGCCATGTAATATCACGTGACCTTCCTTTCTCCCTCCATTGGTCTCTTCCTGCATCTTTTATCCTCTGTGCAGTTTGTCAGTACCATTTCATTCCCAGCTTCAGATAGGCTGCAATGACTTCTACCAGTTCCAGCTATTTCTCTGGGTGCAGCTTTGAATGCCTGCCTTGACTTTTTTTTTTTGGAGTTACTCTTGAACTTTGGGTAGTAGTTCTTAAACAAGAACTACTATTGTGTATCTCTTTAGTACCTAATACAGTTCTACAAGCATTTACTTTATACTTGATAACAGGTGGAGAGAAAGAAAGCATGTTTTCAGTAATTTCTAAAAGTGAAGAATTATCTAGAAATTTAGTCAGGACAAGGAAGAGATGGAAGGGGCACTGGGCATTTGGGTATTAACCCAAATAGATTTTGCTAAAAATTTCAACATTCTATTAACAGATTCTTAGTAATGGCAAATTGGCAGAATCTAGATCATTAATTCATATTAACGTTGCTTCCCCCTCTTCTCTACCATGCCTCTAGAGATGACTTTACTGAGCATTTAAATGACCTAACCCCGGGTACTGGAGGGGAAGGGGGAATGGGTAACCATCAGTCTTAGATAATCCACACACTAGTAACCTTCATAGGAAGTGAGCGTCGGGTCATTCTAAGAGGAGTACAGTGCTGTCCTCCTCGCCAGAAAAGAAAATCCTTTTATATTAAGCCCACAACTTTGGACAAGTCCCTCATAGAACAGAAAGGGAGTGCAGTGGACAGTTACATTTTCCAGGGCTCAGCCAAATTGGTTCTGGTGATCAATGAAGCTGCAAGCCTCAGGCAGCTGGTTCCATGTCCAGTAACTGATAGGTATTTTTACAGTCATCTCAAGGAGGTAGAATACTTTAATGTAAAAAAAAAATGTATAAAAAGGGATGAAGATTAAGAAGTGGAAAACTTGCAGATAAGCCAGAGGCAAAATTTTTTGACAGTGTGATGTACTGGACTCCAGATAGGTCTTTTGATGGATATGCTTGCAATTCCAATGTTAAATTTATCTTGTCTGCATTTTTCTGCATTTATTTCTAATGTGTCTGCTAAGCCAGTACCTCCCAGGAACATAATATAAAAACAACCACTAAGTAAATAGAAAAGCTTAAACAATATGCACATAACTCCAGCTTGTAGCATTTTTTTAAGCTCTATAAATCACTAGAAAACATATGACAGGAGCTATTCCTGATCGGTCTTAGGATGTGCAGGATACCCCAAGAAGGTTTTCCTGTTTATTACTTTTTTGAGTGTATGAATATATGTTTTTTGACTTGGAGATAGTTAATATCTAGAAGAGTTCTTTGGCTGTGGAAATAGCCTTGAAGGCTTGGGTCTGAGAAAATAATAGAGAAAAAGAGTTAGTAGGTCTTAGTAGAAGAGTTGAGGGAAGGATGCAGGGAAAAGGGGACATTAAATAGAAAGAGGAAGCTGGTGAAGGTAGACCTTGGCAGCTGGGGCGGCAGCACTTTGACCACTGACAGTGAGGTAGCCCACAGAGGCACCTTTGGATGGAGAGAGAATAAGATCTGGTTTTGACATGTTTGTTTGAGATGGCAATGAAATGTCTAGCCTATATATTTTGTAGACGTTGAGAAATATGGGACTGAAGAGAGGAAGAGGGGTCAGGGCTAAAGATGGGGATCTGGGGCTCATCTGAGTATAGATAGTAATTGAATCCTTATGGGTGCACTAAGGGAGTACGTAGGGAAGGAAAAGATGATCTAGGAGCTCCTGGCTGAGCCCGGGGACACAAAGTGGTAATGCATGGAGGGAGGAGGGAGAAGTTAAAAGAAGGAAGAAAAAGCAGACAGAAATATCTGAGGAGTCCCAGGGCCTAAGGTCCCTGCCACTGAGGCCGTGAGAATGTTGAGAAGGCAGCACGGATCCCTGGAACAGGGGAGCCACTAAGAGGTTCACTAAGAAGCTATGGGGTTTGACAGCTTCCATAAAAGCAAATGACAGAAGCTAGTACTACAGAGAGGTGAAACCAGGGCCGAATCTGGGTCTGGTCTGGATTGTTTCCTCCATGCCCTCTAGCACAGAGCTTTATAAGATAGTGCTGGTTTACAGAATGAGGGAGGGAATGAGCGAATGAATGAATCACACAAGTAAGCAGATATAGAAGCATAGGCGTTTTCAGAGAGCAGAAAACACAGCAGTACCTATGAGCATCACTGACAGGCCTAACACATAAAACAGGCAGAAGGGAGAAAAAGAATTAAGAAAAAGAGGACAAGGAAGAGATGGAATAAGAAAGGAAAAAACAGTAGGGACTGAAAAAGGCCGGGGGTTTCCTGGAGTGTGCAGTTACGGAGCCCTAGATCTGTGGGTTTGGTTTTTACTTTGTTTATATCTCTAGTTGTTTCTTTGACATTCATCTTGTCTCTGTGATGAAACTTTAGTTGTCTTGGCAAATAAAAGAACTACTATTGTGTATCTTTTTAGTACCTAGTACAGTTCTACAGGTATTTATTTTATACTTGATAGCAGGTGGAGAGAAAGAAAGCATATTTTCAGTAGTTTCTAAAAGTGAAGAATTATCTAGAAATTTAGTCAGGGATAACATCCAGTTTTGATAAGTCGAACTAAAACATCCATTCTTCACTGAGAGGAGGCTTTTAAACCTGGATTTTCTAAGTAATTTACTCAAACCCCTATCTCTCAAAGAACCTCTTGTGAAATGCTTGTGAAATGCCCTTCTGAGTCAGCTCTACAAAATGTCTTCCTAATCTTAGCAAAATGAAGAAATGGGTCAAAATGATTTGAAATATGCTTCTCTGTCTCTTCCATCATCACTTTTTGGTTCCATTTTAATAAGAGTACCTGTCAGCATTTGCAGATGAATTAAAGCCAATGTCATTCTGGAGGGAAATCACAAGTTCCTTTGATTTTGTGATAGAAGGACTTACAAAGAGAAGTGGAGCTTGGTTAGAAAGGAGAAATGTACACATGGGGAACGTAAGCAGGGCTGGTGGGAAAAGTTGGTGGTGTTTAATAATTTTGAAACTGGCAAAGAGTTCTATAGTTAATCTGTAAGATTTCTTTCATACTGAATGCTTGGAAAGTTTCAACTTTTTTATTTTCAACCACTTTGTATGCAGTGATGACATAAATAAGAAAAATGGCCTTGAAAACCTCAAACATGTAATTTTCACCTTCTTATGCTTTAAAAACACCCGAATGCACTTTTCTCAAACTTTTAAGAAAAGAAACAAAAAAGATTTTGGTTAAGATCAAGATGAAAGTGTTGACAAATTTCAAGAGTCGGAAACTCTGAAAATAGTCTTGTAGATGACATCTGTACATAACTTTATAATGCTGTACCATAGATGCTCCTATAAGGGCAATAGAGAAATAGCTGGAAAAGGTAACAATGTTACTTATTTCATTAAATATGTAAGAATTGTTTGCATCCATTTCCTGGCAGTATTTCCTATTTTTAGTAGTGATGTCTATGATCTTGTAGGGCCGGAGATACCAGTGGGTTGACTATAATTTTCAAAACACCTTGAGATGTAAAAACAAAAAAGTTTCTGCAGGAGGGAAGAGGTACAGTTCTGATAAATCTCTCAGCAGGATAAAGAAGAAAAGGGAGGTCTAGACAGTCTTGTTTCATCTGATTGAATTTCCCACAGAAGATGGGCAAACATCAGATAAGAACATTTATCAGACCTCACACATTTTACAGCCATATCCCTTTGGGAACATTACACAGCATAGACTTGCTAAGTCCTGAAAATGGAAGACAGAAAGCACTATAAAAAATATGGACTGGCGTCCTGAGAAACCAGTCTTTATTACTCACCCTAACAAACATATTAGGCATTTTGGTGTACTTGTTAAATTATACATAAGACCGTATCACTAATGAAAATACGGCAGTAGTCCATGAGTTCTTGGCTCAATAGAAAGCAAAAGTAAATTAAGCAAAATACCTAATTTTGCAAAATGGTAATGGTCCCATTGGAAAACCAAATATATGCTGACCCACTTTCCTATTCTGCTCTTGTCTGATTTTCGTAACAATGGGTGAATGCAGAGGAGCCTTGAGCAGGATTGCAGAAAGCAGGTACCTACAGTCGATCAATCCCAAACTTTAGAAGCAAGAGCAAGTAAGTTGGCACCCTAGGAGATGCTTTAGTAGTAAGGGCAGGTGTTTCCAGGGCAGATTTTTACCAATGAAATAAGAATTTAAGAAAAACGTTAGATTCATTTAATGTTATTTCAAAGGCTAATGCAATAATTTTTAACGTTTATGTAAGTCTGCCATTTTTCCAACTCTGGAATACAGATAAAGAGAACCACGTGGGAAGATGTAGCATGTTCTATTACTTGCCATTAAATTGATAAGAATTACAATGTCTGTGAATCCATCAATACCACTGAAAGACATGCAGTAGAATAGGTGGTAGAATAGGTATATGAATGGCATAATAGAACAAAGTTTTTCACCAGATGGTGTTCAGATTTGCTGTTTATTTGTGGTGTATTTAATATTATCCTGCTTTTCCTCAATCCACAAAGGATTCAAAGCTCCTTACAAAGAACTCCATGGTGCTCAGGTAACCAGTTTTTAATGACCAAAGATGGACTCTGAGGTCCATGACATTTAGTAATTTGTCATTTTTCTTGGGCACACCGTTGAATTCTGGTTCCTGGAATCCGATGTTTGGGAGAAAATCATTTAGTTGTGGATAAAGTGAGCCAATACATTGCCGATAGTCCCAGTGTGACTTGTTTGTTTCCTAATTTGAGTTTTCATAGTAACTCTCTTAAAGAAACAAAACCATTTTTAAGTGGTGGAGGGAGTTCTTTGTGAAAATAGCCATGAAGTGAGAGATGAGTCCTTAGTAGAAGCTGGAAAGGGAGTTAACTTGTGGTATGAGGATGTGCACAGGAAATGCTTGCCTCTAGATAGTAATACAGTTTCAAGAGAAATCTCCAAACCTGAGTGAAATATTTCCTGGATTCTCAAGTTTAGAGACTGTGAATTTGGGGGCTTGCCAAGTCCTTACAAACATCAAGGGCCTACTAAAATATAATAGAAAATCTAGAAAAAAAAAGAGAAAAAGACAAGGAACATGCAGAAGATTTGTTTAGAATGTGTATTTTAGATGCAACTCTCTTATTACCAACTGATATGGTTTGCCTGTGTCCCCACCCAAATGTCAACTGGAATTGTATCTCCCAGAATTCCCATGTGTTATGGGAGGGACTCAGGGGGAGGTAATTGAATCATGGGGCCAGTCTTTCCTGTGCTATTCTCATGACAGTGTATAGGTCTCACAAGATCTGATGAGTTTATCAGGGGTTTCCACTTTTGCTTCTTCCTCATTTTCTCTTGCCGCTGCCATGTAAGAAGTGCCTTTTGCCTCCCACCATGACTCTGAGGCCTCTGCAGCTATATGGAACTGTAAGTCCAATTAAACCTCTTTTTCTTCCCGGTCTTGGGTATGTCTTTATCAGCAGCATGAAAATGGACTAATATGGTAAATTGGTACCAGGGGAGTGGGGCATTGCTGAAAAGATACCCAAAAATGTGGAAGCAACTTTAGAACTGGGTAACAGGCAGAAGTTGGAACAGTTTGAAGGGCTCACAAGAAGACAGGAAAATGTGGGAATGTTTGGAACTTCCTAGAGACTTATTGAATAGCTTTGCCCAAAGTGCTGATAGTGATATGGAAAATAAAATCCTGGTTGAGGTGATCTCAGATGGAGATGAGGAACTTGTTGGGAACTGGAGCAAAGATGACTTTTGTTATATTTTAGCAAAGAGACTAGTGGCATTTTGCCTCTGCTCTAGAGATTTGTGGAGTTTTGAACTTGAGAGAGATGATTTAGAGTATCTGGCAGAAGAAATTTCTAAGCAGCAAAGCATTCAAGAGGTACTTGGGTGCTGTTAAAGGCATTCAGTTTTATAAGGGTAGCAGGGCATAAAAGTTTGGAAGATTTGCAGCCTGACTATGTGATAAAAAAGAAAAAAAATCATTTTCTGAGAGAAATGTCAGCCAGCTGCAGACATTTGTATAAGTAACAAGGAGTCTAATGTTAATCCCCAAGACCATGGGGAAAATGTCTCCAGGCCATGTCAGAGGTCTTCACAGTAGCCCCTCCCATCACAGGCCTAGAGGCCCAGGAGGAAAAAGTGGTTTTGAGGGCTGGGCCCAGAGTCTCCATGCTGTGTGTCCCAGCAGCTCCAGCCATGGCTGAAAGGGGCCAACATACAGCACAAGCTGTGGCTTCTGAGAGTGGAAGCCCTAAGCCTTGGCAGCTTCCATATGGTGTTGAACCTGTGGCTGCACAGAATTCAAGAATTGAGGTTTGCAAACCTCTGTCTAGATTTCAGAAGATGTATGGAAACACCTGGATGCCCAGGCAAAGGTTTGCTGCAGGGATGGGGCTCTCATGGAGAACCTCTGCAAGGGCAGTGGGGAAGGGAAATATGGGATCAGAGCCCCCATCCAGAGTCCCTACTGGGGCACTGCCTAGTGGAGCTGTGAGAAGAGGGCCCTCATCTCCCAGACCCCAGAATGGTAGATACACTGACACCTTGCACCATGTGGTTGGAAAAGCTGCACTCAATGCCAGCCCATGAAAGCAGCTGGGAGGGAGGATGTACCCTGCAAAGCCACAGGGCAGAGCTGCCCAAGACCATGGGAACCCACCTCTTACATCAGTGTGACCTGGATGTGAGAGTTGGAGTCAGAGGAGATCATTTTGGAGCTTTAAAATGTGACTGCTCCACTAGATTTCAGACTTGCATGGGGCCTGTAACCCCTTCATTTTGGCCAATCTCTCCCATTTGGAATGGCTGTATTTACCCAATACCCATACCCACATTGTATCTAGGAAGTAACTAGCTCGCTTTTGATTTTACAGGCTCATACACAGAAGGAACTTGCCTTGTCTCAGATTAGACTTTGGACTGTGGACTTTTGGGTTAATGCTGAAATGAGTTAAGACTTTAGAGGACTGTTGGGAAAGCATGATTGGTTTTGAAATGTGTGGACATGAGATTTGGAGGGGCCAGGGGCAGAATGATTTGGTTTGGCTGTGTCCCCACCCAAATGTCAACTCGAATTGTAGCTCCTAGAATTCCTGTGTGTTGTAGGGGGAAGGTAATTGAATCATGGGGACCAGTCTTTTCTGTGCTATTCCCATGATAGAGAATAAGTCTCATGAGATCTGATGGTTTTATTAGGAGTTTCCGCTTTTGCTTCTGCCTCATTTTCTCTTGCCACCGCCATGTAAGAAGTGCCTTTCGCCTACCACCATGATTCTGAGGCCTCCCCAGCCATGTGGAACTGCAAGTCCAACTAAACCTCTTTTTCTTCCCAGTCTTGGGTATGTCTTCACCAGCAGCATGAAAACAGACTAATACACCAACCTTGGGAAACTTCATTGCATGACCATTTCCCTCGTTCCTCCAATTGAAAATGGGGGAAGCTGCTCATCCCCACCAATTGTTGTGCCCCAAAGAACGGCAGCATGCTCCTCCTGCTAATTTAGTTGGTAAACGTAGGCCCAATCAAGTAAAAAAAAGTAGTAAAAAAAATCCCTATGGCCATTCTTAAGGAAGACCTCTCAGGGAATAAAAGAATAAGGTTCTATGTCCTTTCCCACTCCCAAGGCAGAGCAGCTCCATTCTTACGATTTATATAAAATGACGTTCTAAAGACTGGGGTTTAGGGGAGAGAATGAGGACATGGAATGCTTCTTTAATGAAGGAACACTCAACACCCACTAGGGCTCTCCCTGTGACATTCAGGCCACGGTCAGTTCCTGGGCTTTCAGGGAATAAGTGGCTACTGTAGTGGGCTCCCCTTGCCAGCTACAGCACTGGACCAGTCCAACAAAATATATTTTGAGGCTAAAGATCGAACAACTTAGTGAATAACTGAAGCTCCTGTAGGCTCCTGTACCTCGTGGGAACCGGGAAGAGTATGGTAGGACAGCAACATAAAGGCCATTTTTAAATGGGAGCTCCAGAGCTCTGATAGGAAATGCCAGACTTTATCACCCTTAAAAAAGACATTCTCTGACCCCACCCCAGCCCACCTTGGGAAGGATACTATTTAATAGTGACTTAACTTCCTCTTAGGGTAAGAAAGGTTCATCTTGTCTTGGCTTACTCAGGGCAGCGGAAGCTTTACCCACTTCCTACTCTTCTTCATGTTGTTGAAACCCAGTTAAAATGAACCAACCTAAATTAGAATATGGAATTAATTTGATATTTCTTCATCTGACTTGCTTCTAATCCCATTGTTCTTTTTGCTGTATCTGAAGATAGTCCCAACTTCTCCAATATGTTATTAATTTCTAGGCTGTAAAGTGAGTATGGAATAGGCAGTCAAATTTTGTAATTGCTGTGGGGTCACTAGTCACCAATTGTTCTCTACGTCTCTGTTACCTCAGCCTACCACAAGACCCTCCTGCTTGCGCGCGCACACACACACACACACACACACACACCCCTGAAGTCACTCTAAATATCAGTAATTATAAAGTTGGCTGGGCACAGTGGCTCACGCCTGTAATCCCAGCACTTTGGGAGACCAAGGTGGGCAGATCATGGGGTCAGGAGATCGAGACCATCCTGGCTAACATGGTGAAACCCGGTTTCTACTAAAAATACAAAAATTAGCCGGGCATGGTGGCACATGCCTGTAATCCCAGCTACTTGGGAGGCTGAGGCAGGAGAATCACTTGAAGCAGGGAGTCAGAGATTGCAGTCAGCTGAGATCACACCATTGCACTCCAGCCTGGTGACAGAGCAAGACTCCGTCTCAAAAAAAAAAAAAAAAAAAAAGGAAAAGAAAAAAGTAATTACAAAGACTTTGGCAACTTCCTGAGGCCTTCCAACTCTCTCTCAGCCTTTCAGAACATAGCTTCCTATTTTCTTCCATGCCTCTTCTACCATTCTATCATATTTCTAGAGTGGGGCTGGCAATAAACCTATCAGAGAAGAGAGAAACCATATGTTCTGAGGTAAAATTTAACAGAATAAAGAAAGAATGCCATTAATTTCCAGCCCTTGAAAATGCCCAGAAGCTTCCAAGGAGACCCTCCTTAAAAGTTTCCATCCACTGACTTTTATTAAACCCTGGTATTCCTTAAATGTGAAATTCCAATCTGAATTTTTAAAATATTTTTTATAAATCTAAAAAACCTCTTAATTAATTTTGTGAAGCTCAAAATTATCTTTTCTGCAATTTCTAAGGTAAATACCCTACATTTTGGGTTATAGGCCTTTGTCACCAGGCATGAATCTGACTACCATTTATACCTTTTGTCGTTTAAGGTAAAACATGTCCCAAATTTGAAAAATATTGACTTTTGGACAGCTTCTACTCTAATAAGGATTTGGGTGGTCCTGAGCAGGAGCAGGAGGAAATATTCTTCTAGTTTTCGAAGTAGCTAAAGAAAACATCTTAGGCATAGAAAAGAAATTTATATTTCCAAGACCTTAGAAAGTAACCTGACTTGCAATTTGGGTGTTGGTGAGTAGAAGCAGTTTGGACACCAGAGTTCCGATGCTGCTCTTGGTGCCATCTTTATCTTTGGGGAAGTATTCTGCTTACAGCTGACATTTTGTGAACATCGCTTCCTATATGTCTTTGTGTCTAACACAGCCCTTCAAGCATAGTAGGCATTTGGTAATTGCTCCCTGAACTGAATTAAATGCAAGGTTAATTCATGGTTGCACATGATCAGATTTGAGTAAAAAATGAAATAACATGAAAAGCACTATCAATTACTCAGGTTAAGTCATGTCAAGCAATCATTCAGTTTTCGATGATCTTGCAGATCTTTGAATGAGAATGCGGATCTCAGGGCATTTTCAGTTGTGAGCACTGAAATGTGAATGTGTGTGTGCCCTCACATAAGTTCTTACACAGCAGAAGGAAGGAAGTTGTGAAATGGGAGAAAATAGAGCTATTGACTGAGGAGCCATAAAGCTGTTTTTAGAATGACTGCTTCTGTTGTATTGGGGAATGCTTCCTTTGAAAAGGGGTATATTATACATCCTCTTTCCATTAAGTCTATTTTTGGAAGAAATTACAGAAGATAATATATTACCAGCTCCCAGGGATGTCTTATCAACATAGCCTCTGTTCTCATTACACACCTGCTTAGAGCAAAATAAATTATTCTGTCCTCAGGAATGCCAATCCCAGACAATCAAAATCTTCACTAAATCACTGTATTTATTAGGGAAGCTCTAATGTTTGAAAACTGTTAACTCCGCCCCTAAAAGCAGTAAGTGAGACCGAACGACAGTGGAGTCTTGTGGTTGAGCATTCAATCAGCTTCAATAGGGCAAAGTCTAGGAATTGTTTTCCAAACAGTGTGGGGCTCCCTACTCAGGGAGAAGATTTATCCGCATTTAGCAATTACTCCAGGTACCTTGGAACAAAATTACTTCCCAATAGTTTTACAAACTAAGTGTTTAACTTGGTCTCTGTAGAATGAATGCCTGAGAGGTGGGGACAGGGAGGCAGAGCAGAGGCTTTCAAGGCCAGTTCACAAGGTTGACATTTAAAGTGATAGTAGCAATTTTTCCCCTAACTCCAACAGTGTGAAGTTCTGCTTCCACCTAAATGCAATTTGCATCCTGCATGTACATTGATTTAGACATTAAAACAACTTAAATGTTTAGCAGTAAAAAGTTTTTTAATCATTAAACCACTACCATTTTCTTTTGCTCTTTAAACCTGCTTTCAATCAGCAGATGCTAATTTGGATGCTGGTTTATAGTCTCATTAACTGTGAAGATCACAAAGGAAAGGTTAGCAGGATCTGCAGCAGCAGCGGGAAGCTGTGAAATGCCCTCATCGTCACAGGAGACATTCAGTGAGACATTCAGCTGTCTCCCAACACACACAGCTCTGAGAGAGGTTTGGGTGACAGAAATACAACCTCCAGTTCCAGAAGCAGCACCCTGTTGATTCCAGGAAAGGAAAAAAAGTGCTCTTCGCGTGCCCATGTTGATCACTGTTACCATGCAGTAATCAGGGGTCTTCTTGCTGCTTAAGTGTAATGGAAGGAGGGTAGATCATTGCAGACTCCTTGGCGAATGGCTTGGATGCTACTTTTTTGTAAAGCGAGGAGGAGTTGCAGGGTTTCATGGCCTTCTTTCAACACATGGGAGTTTAGCAGTCATTTTAAAAGCTCAACTTAACACCATATTCAAACTGAGTTCCAGCCCTGGATTGTTTTTTCACAAAATGGGCCCTTTCTCTTTAGAGTGGGATAGTCATTAATTGCTACACTTGTAGGAACTGAATTTATTCCCTTCATGGTAGAAAAACCAAGCGTATTTTCTGAAACTTTATCCTGTGAGCTACCATCCATGGCCACACCAGGCTCCAGAAAGGGATCACAACTTTCTGAAGAGCTGAATTGCTGCTTTAACACAGGCTACATGTGCCTTTTGATTCCTTATTCTGCCTCCGTTAGGTGTTTGGTTTTACTACCAAATATAAAAGCCACACTGGAAAAGACAGTTCTTCACTTTTAAGTGGCTGCGTAATAGAAAGTTGGTAATTAGTTCAGTGTTGAGGAAGACAGGAACAAACTGTTCTCTGTTTTATAAAATTGCAAATTATGACAGTGATCTCCATTTGAGATGGAGAAATGGAAACCTAGAGAGTTCCAGAGACTTACTTGCCCAAGATCTCATAGCTAATTATTAGAAGCAGGAAATGGGTTCGAAGCCAGAATCCTGACTTAGGGTTAATTGTATTTTCTGCTATCCAGACGTTTTTACTGGATTAAAACAAACTTCTCTTGTCCTCAGGTAATACAAATACCTGTCCTCATGGAAAATAAAGGCTTATTGGTTAATCTCTCTGTCTCTCTGTGTATATCTGTGTGTGTGTGTGTGTGTGTGTGTGTATAAATGCAAATATATATACACACACAGATATATACACATACATATATGTGTATATGTGCATGTATGTATACATATGTATACATGTACATGTATGCATATGCATATGTACATGTATTTAAAGGAGTTCGTCATTGAGTGAAATGCCATCATGTGGTGCATGGCTGTATTTATATCTATATAAGATTACACATATATGAAGGATATAAATACAAATAATGCATATATATTTGTATATATAGTGTATCTGTATATACGTATGTATGTATCTTACTTTGGAATTTCCATTTTTCTAATCTTCTTACCATTTTAAGAATTGGTCTATGCACAGCAAACTTTTAGAATCACAATTAAGATATTCAGAGAAGTGGCCAAGTTTTTGTATAGGTGTTTGGATACTGTGCAAACAAGTTCTACATTTCTCTGCTCTCAAAGCTGCTTCCTATATAAATACTGAGGGCTGTTTTCTGGCCAAAGTTTGTCAAACCATTTATCTGAGTAGCAAGACTTCTTCATGTTTTCCACACTCTATAGTTCAGTGTTGCCGCCTTCCCATATTTGATTTTTTAAAGCAGTGCTTTGTTTTGTTTGCTCATAGTGCATTATGACTATAAAATTTAAATACTTTTCCTCTTTGAAGATAAAAGGAAGGTAATCCTAATTTTAAACACTCACTCTTGTTTTAAAAAGTTGAAAAAAAATTTATCGACTTGATATTTCAAGAGATGTATGTATATATGTATTAGATACATATACATCATATATATGTATATATATCATATACATATGATATATATTTCTAAAATATATATGTATTTTAGAAATCTGCAAATTTAATAAGGGAGTGTTTAGATTGCAGAAGACCTAGCCCTAAACCCCGAATCTCAGAACTCTTGAGCTAGAAGGGCTCTTGAGAGGTGATCTCATCTATAAAGAGATATATATTTAAGTAGCTAATTTACACAGGTAAATAACAAAACCTTACACCAATTCTTCAAGCACACCAAGCACCATATGCCAAGCACTTTGGTGAATACCCATTTCTACTCAATTTCAAACTAAATTCAACTGAAAATATCTCATTTTATAGAGGATATTAGGTCAATTTATTGGAGAAAACAGTTAGATAAACTGGTTGTTTGCCCTTACGCAAATAAAACTGCTGATCAGTTGAATGCATTTTTGTAATGCATCAAGACACAGGTGGCTTTAACTGTCACACACATTAACTATGGGATATGTGGCAAGGAATGGAGGTTTTTTTATATAGTAGTAAGAACTGTAGAGGGAGGGAAACCATGAAAGATGGGGAAAGATGAGAGGAAAGAGGACAGAGATGATACACTCAAGAAAAGCTGCCTATTTCAGAATAGAATATATATTGTAAGCCCCAGTGTAGTTGAATGCTTACAAGAGGAGAAACTTTCAGCAACTCCTTTGTTCCTTAATGTATATATTATATCTGAACAGAATGCTTCTTTCCTGTGAGCTAGACAGTAGGAAGTAATCTATCTTCAACCTTGTTTGGTGTGTAAATAAAACTGCAGAAAGGGTCTGTTGAACTTTGGACAGGCAATCTCCATGAACTCTTTCTCACTCTTTGAGGCGGGTTAAAGGGTACGGCCATGACCACCACCTTAATCCTTCAGGGACTATTTACAAAAGATTGAAAAATGTGCCCAGGACCCATACCTGCCCCTCTGTGGAATTAGCCCTACTCAAGTGGGTTGGAAGACAAGCCTGGCTTTCATAGGGACAGAAGAGAGAGTTTGGGGTGAGCTTGGCATCTTTCAACACATGCTTCTTGTCCTCTCCCACTGAATTTGTAATTTCCATGATATTTGTGGGAAAAATGGACACCAGCCTCTTTTTCTTTTTGTCTGCTGCTTTGCAGCTATTGGGATTCTGTGCCTTGGGATAGTGAAGCAGGCTGTCATTTCCTCCCCCACCCCAAATAATACATTACAAAGTGGAAATGCAAATTTCCTGTGCAAGCTCTAAGTAGCAGGTGGTATTTCCTTAATATATTGTTTTTGACCTTTGGGGAAATTGGTATTATGAGCTGACTTTGGAAAATTAAAATAGCATCAAGGTCCTATATTTTAAATAAAATAATCAATATCTTACTTTTTAAAAATCAGACTAGATCACGATACCAGGAAAAGACATATGTATTTTGCTTTTATGTGTTAAAGTTTTGTAATTGATGGAGAACAAGAAAAGGGATATGATGCCGCTACATTTTATAATTCATTAAGACAATAAAAAAAAGGAAGTAAATATGTATATTTTTAAGTTTCAATTTAAACTTTGCTGTTAACTAAATGCTTTGATACGATCAGTCATACAAAGAGTTAAATTAAGCATGGAGCTGTTCAGATGGCAAATCTGAGTTGAGCTGAAGGTAAAAGACATCTGTATTTTTCATTCATTTGCTCGGCAGCACTAAATTTCAAGCTTGTTTTTTGTTCAGCATCAAAGAAAAGGTTGTTTTATGGTTATTGGATTTTTTTTAACCCACATATTTCATGAAAGGGACTCAAGTCACTGGGTCTTTATATTCTTTTAAGTTATTTTTCTGCCCACAGCCCTTCTGCAAGCCATCTTGTTGAAGAGGGAAAACATAATTTCATTCTTTTTCTCTTCCTTTGAAGAAAAAAATTTAAGAGATTTAAATACCATTCACATTTTGGAACTTCCTTCTTTACCCCCTCCAAAACCATCATCTCACAACTACATAAAGTAATCAAATGTTGAAAGACTTAAGAGATTTTTGCTCCCATAAATATCCTTTATATGCTTATAACTGCTTTACTTATCAAGGGCAACAAGGATAGAACCCAGGAGCTAAATAAGAGTGTGTGTGTGTGTGTATCAGTATATCCAGATGTGTCCAAATGTACACCATATTTTTAGCATACAAATTGCTGATTAGGCATCTATATCCCTTTTTCCTCTAAAATGTCTAAGTGCATGGATCTATTAGTGGATGGGGGCCACAACGGCAATGGGGGACTGAAATATTTACCAATCCCAGGAAATGAAGATTTGTCTGAATACTTTAAATTTGACAGGAGGCTGAGACAGGAGGATCACTTGAGCCCAGGAGTTCGAGGCTACAGTGAGCTCTATGATCATGCCCCTGCACTCCAGCCGGGGTGATACAGCCAGAAACTGTCTCAAAAAAGTTAAATAAATTTGAATAGTGTAAACTATTAAAACTTGGATAGTCTGGTTACCTTCATTCTTTAATTGTTGACTAGCATATATTTGGCTTCCAGGGCAGGATTTTCGAGCACAAGAAAGCTGCATTTGCATTCTAAGAAGTAGAAAGCAAGACAGTTACATTTCATGTAAGATTCACATTAATTGTCATTGTATCTCTTCTTCCCAGAAGGAAGAGGAAGTGAGAACTGGAGTTAAAACTGGGTGCTGTAAATGCTCATCTAATCTTGGGATCTCAGAGGATATTCATCTTCCAGATAGTTGAGTTATTGCCTTGTGGTTGTATATGAAAATTCAGCCAATGTGCATGATACTTGTGTCTCAAACTACATTTATGAATTCACTGAATGTAATTTTATGTGTCTCTTGATAATGTTTGATCGTCAACATAAGCATCACTAGACTTGTCAGGTGGTAAAGATCATATTCTTTCATTCTTTCTTCCTTTCTCATTTCTTGAGTGCTGGCTATATGCCAGGAACTACGTTCCCACTCTGGTGCTTGGTGTATAGAAAGCACTCAATGAATGTATGTCGAATAAATGAAAATGAAATGAATGAATAGACAAGTTCAAAGGATAGTTAAAAGGATAGTTTCAATTCTGTACATCTTGATTTGGGTATAGGATCACTGACACTGCTGTAATTACAGATTAAGAGTTATTTGGTCATAAATAGTGTAGAATGTATTTACCACCAGGCAGTGATGCCCTGTCCCTCCTTGAATAGTACTACAGCTATGAGAGTGCTTTTTTTTTTTTTTTTTTTTAATCATTGACCACTTTCTCGTGAAAGTGGACGGAAGCTGTGCAGCAACAGGACCCTCTGGGCATTGTGACAGGTCCACTGTCTGCAAAATTTGTGTTCAGGACAAAATCTAAAGCAGCCGTCTTTCAAAAGGGTGGCCTCACTTTCTAAAAAACAATTATTGCAATGACTATAGTCAATGAGGTTTTTCTTGCCACTGCCATTGAAAATATCAGTGATTTTGGCATCTTGGGAATACACCACAGACACCAACTTGTATTTTTTTTTCTTTTACTACACCTCTGTCCTATATGTGCTAAGTTTATTCTTGGGCTGTGACAGAGGAGCATTCCTCATCACTTTGAGGAGTTCAGCTAGGATATGTAGGAGATGAGTTGCATTCTTACGAATTCTTTATCGTCACTACACTGCTATCTAGTACAATGCGAAGGTAAAGTAGTGCCTTTGGAGGTAGACAGGTATGGGTTTGAAATGTGTGCTTCATTCATTACCAGCTGCCAGTGTAACCTGGGCACAGGCCTGGGCTTCGTAAACATGGTATCTTCATATGCACACTGATAAACAGGAAAGACCTTTGCAGAACTCCATGAAAGTTTGTTTTTATTACGTACCAAAGATTACAAATACCTGATCAGACAGAAAACTAAGGTGTAAGTTTTAAGTCTCCTTAATATTTTGTTCTTTAAGCATAAGCGATATTGCAAAGCACCCCTTTAATTTATCCCACGTAAACAATCACTGTAGTGTGCAAAATAGATTGCATTTCTTATGAAATCCATTTTGTAATAACATTTTGTATACTGAATGATTCATTCAGTGAATGAGGTAATTAATGCCAAAGGATAAAAAGATTATTTTAAAAATTTACCAAACGATACCTTGCTTTCTCAGTAGCTATGTGTAGGTAAGTCAATTGTTCTAAAATTATTGTTGACTGAAAGAACAAATATAAAAGATAGTGGGAGCTATCCATCAAAAATGTCTTTATCTTTTTAAACACTGGCGTGCAATCCATAAGCAGTAAGCAAAAGTGACAATTTTTTCTTAATCACTAAATATTTACTTACATTTGTAAGAACAGTTAAGCTGTCCTTAATTTGTTTGAAGCAATGGGGCGTGATTCACTAACAAACACCAGAATAGAGTGAAGAAAGCAATGCCAACATAGACCAACTTTATCAGTAATATAGAATTGTCCTCCTGGGACAGAGTATGCCCAGATATGAGTTCTCAGAAAAAGCCACCGAACTCTTCTGTAAACTCCTATATCAACCATATCTTACCTCCTCTTCTGTCTCAGCTTTCAGTAGCAGAAAAACTTTACATTTGTTTGTATATTCACTGAACAGTAGCCCTCAAAGAATAGGGAATTCTCATATCTTCTTAAAAAGAGCCACTTAAAGAGAGTACGTTCTAAGTGATTTAATTCAGATTTAAATGGCCACATTGTGAGATATTATTCCATAAAATTTGAGTAATTGCGAATTTACACAGATTTTCAACAGTGGCACTTTGTAACTATTGATAAAATACAGGGGAGTGGGGGGACAAAAGCAGTATTGCATGGATCCAATGACATTTTCCCGTGCTCACTTTTTCCACTTGTATAGCAATGACCATATTCTCTAATAACATTAGCATCTTTCTGTGCTTCAGTCTTTTTGCTTTTCATTAGGAGAATACTGGAATTCATGCTATAGAATGGTTCCTTTTATACTCCAGCCCACTTGTCCATCTACATTCCTGTGATTTTACTATCTGTTGTGGCTATAAACAGAGAATACAAATCTGTCTTCCTGAGAGCCTCAGCCTCTGTTTTCTACCAAATCATGCCTCCATTTTCTCTATAAAGGCCATTGGAACACCCACAAATGTCATCTGTTTGTAATGAGCAGAACTGAGGCACTTCTGTTCTGATGCTTCACATGAATAGAAGTTCCTGAGTTGAAAGTGATTTGCACATAGGTTGAGGAACTGTGAATGAAACTGCTCAACCTAGAGGCTGGCATTCTTCATGCTGCTGGCTGTTGATTTCTTCATCTTCTCCCTGAAGACCGTGCATGAGTGGTGAGTATCCATAAAGGTGCCAGGAGACCCAGACACCTCTGTGGCAGCCAAGCAGGTGTTACCCTGCAGGACTTAAGAGTAAGAGAAGGAATGAATGGGTTCTCTCACCAGTGGTGAGAGCAGAAAGTGAAGAGCAGCAAGTTGCAGATGCCTGCGGTGATAGCTTCTGAACTGAAGAGCAACCAAACCTATCTCCTTTCCTTGGTCCTCCTACATAACCCTGTCACCACAGAAGCCTCCCAGTAAAAGGGAACAGACAGAGCCTGTATGGCTTTGCATCCTCAAGATACTGTAGTTGTTGCATCTGTTGGGGAAGCATCAAGAAAATTAAACTGTGCCAACATTCAAGCTCTTCCATATTAGCTTTGTGTTCCATTTAATGTCAAACAATAGGTTGAAAACTTAGCTTAATTCTAAGCTTATACGTATATAGGGAATGTTATCAATTATTAGCACCATTGTAACTTGTTAAACAGTGAACTTATAGTTGAATGTGATCTATCAGATGGTTGCTTAACACTTGCTTGAGAATAATCTGTTAGTCATCTAAGTATAGAGTAGCTACTTGAAAATTTGTTGAGTAAATGACATCTCTTTGACAGAAATATCTGCATAATTGCAGTGTGTTATACATGCTCGTTATAGCCTAAGGGTGTCTGTTTGAATTTGGGTTTTTCTTTTTTTTTTTCTGTCTGCATAACACACATGCAGACATCATAGTGTGAATACTTACTGTTGTGATCTTGGAGAAAAGTGTATCTCTGGACTTTAACAGTCTTAGCATGCTAAAGGTAGCTTGTAAACAACACATAACTTTAAACACAGAAGAATTAAATTTGCTTTTAATGAAATTCTAATTTTGTAACTTGCTGAGAGTTATTTTTAGAGAGTGGTAATTTTTGAAGAAAAAGAAGTGTTTTTTTTTTTTATTTTAAATCCTGAAATGTAATTGGTAGTCATTAATTAAATTTTATAAAATATATGTTCCTTTCAAAAGCAATATTAGACAATAGTACATTTTAAAGTCCGGATCTCTTTCCCAGCAGCCCAGGGTGTTTTGAAGATAGGAGAACAAGGGGAGTACTTTAAGCTGTAAAGTCTTGCAGGGTAGCAGTTAAGTGCTTAAGGCACCGCATTCTTGATGCAGCGTCCTGTTACAGTAATATTATGAAAAAAAAAAGCTACAGGGAATTCTTATACATGCCTAATACCTATAGCTTTAATGTTCACATGGCTGGATCCATTCACAAATGGAATCTGTGGGTCAGAGGCAGTTTGCAAGCCACTATTATTAAGCTGTTTTCCTTTTACTATTAAGTAATGGTTCCTTGTTAATATTATGAATGCGTGTGTTCTTTGCTCTCTCTGTAAATCTTTTGTTCCATTCATTTTTTTTTTTTTAGCCTTACAAGAATGTGGGGGGAGGATATCCCTATCCACAAATCAAGTACTTTAAATAGCCAGGCTAGAGCTGAATGAAGGAAATCAGTCTAGATAACATCTTTGTGAAATGTATGCCTATGAACTCTGCGTCACACAATACAAAGGAAATTGCCATTGTCCTGCTCAAGTTAGGTGAACAAAGCACATAAAAAATCTTGTTCTAGTTGCCATGCATATTCCTGTGCAGCTGAAACTGGAATCCCAAAGGCCACAGAAATGGCAAGGCTTAAGTGACAAATTTGCAAATCAGAGAGTGTAGGTTTTACATTGATAATACAGAGAGACCTGTAGTCATTCACCACACTGATACCACATTCTTTCATATTGAACACTGTAAATCATAAACAATAAGGATTGCATGACCACTAATGCTACTGTGACTACAATGCCATTACCGCCACCCTCCATAGTGCTATTAAATAATGCCTCTTAAGTTCTTACAGCCAGCAATTGTGCTGTGTACTTTAATGGCACTCATCATATTTAATCACCCCAACAACCCAATGAAGGATCCACTTTATACAATTAAGGAAACTGAAGTTTAAATTGCTACCAGCTCACACAGCTTGTGCATACCTGGTCTCATACTTGACCTTAGAGGTCTTTCTGGCCCTAAAGCCCTGTACTTCCCCACTATCTTGAACTTCGTTTCCCTGTGTGTGAAGGGAATGGAACTCACCAGGTACCAAGATGTCATCTCCTCCTAACCCTTACAAAGTCCAATGAGTAATTTGGAGGAGAATTTTTCCCAAGGCCAAAAAGCTGCCCCTGTCATACTCCAAAGTAACTTCCATATCCTGGAAACAGCAACTACAATCAGAGATAGCACCTCACAAACATCCTTCCTTTATTTTAAAAAAATTAGTTTTTTAAAAAGCTACTACCACCAGAGATACCTGCACATCTGGCAATAAGCCCAGACATACCAAACTGTGTATTATCTAGAGCCAAGGACTTGAATACCACTGCATCTGCAGAGAGACAAGCATCTCATTTCAATAGACAACTTGTTCCTAGAGTGGGATACTCCCTGCTGAACTGACAGGGAGCCGGAAGAGCGGCATGAAACAAAGAGAATAGTTATGACTGGGCAGCAGACGGCCCCAAGCACAACCCCAGGTTCTGCTCTTCTTCAATTTAACCAAGCAGAACTGCAGTTGACTCCCATTAAAAGTCAGTAGACATTTAGTCGGCTTCCAGAATGTGGGCAGAAGCTCATGTTAGTTATTTACTACCCATCTCTGGAATTCCTTTTGGACATGACCAATGAGTTACAGCTGGGTTTTCGGCAGTATGGCACACTCATTAACTAGCTGTCAGGAACAGCTACATCCTTTGGTCCACAAATCTGGATTTACCAGAGGAAAATTCCAAACAGACCAGGAAAGCAAAAACCACTGACACCATCTCCGTAATAACTGTAAAACTGAAACATGTACGTTCTACAAAGAGGGCTGTTCTTCTACCTCCTCAGAAACAACTTGACAAAGGCAAAAACTTTATGCACTCGTCCTGGACAAACAATGCAAAGAAAAATCTTGTGCAGCTGATTTCAGAGTCAAGAGGGTGCTTCTTACCAAACCTCAAAGACAAACCAGCATAGAGAATAGTAAAATGTTCAAAGCCAAACCTGTTGCTACTCTCTATCCCTTCCCCAGCTTTTTTTGTTTACAGAAAGTGACCCTCTGCATGGCCCCAGGGTAAATCTGATTTGTCCAAGGTGGTCATGCTGGTCCCATTCCCCTTGGAAGGCAGGTCTGGACTGTTAAGGAGGGCTATGAAATCTGCAGGGACTGTCAGAAGAGACTCTCTCCTTCTGCTGGACATTGGCATTTCTGGAAGTGCCACTATGAATGGCCCCTGCAAATGGCTGCACCCATTTTGTGAATCTGAGGGAAACAGACTGATAATAAATGTCAGCTAGAAGAACAGAAAGATAGAAAGAATCTGAAGCTGCGACATTTCTTGACCCACTGAATTTACCAACTTTAAAGGTGCATCATCTCCAGGTCTTTTGTTATGTTAAGTAAATAATATCCTTATTATTAAATCAGTCTGAGTTGGGGGGGGTCCCTGTTTTACCCAAAAGCATACAGGACTGATTTTCTTTGGTGGGCTATTTAAGAATCATCAAAATTCATTAGCTACAGTCTTATAAATTGACTGGATAACCACTAGCCCTCCTTACATACACTGATCTGCAGGAAATATGGGGAAATCAAAGCATATTTAATATGTCTTTAAAAATATACTCATTTTCATCTGCTCACTTTTGAAACTCAAAAAAAGTAACTGTCTCATGCTAACAACTGCCTTGTTAGAGAAAAAAACTGTAAGTGTGTAAACATTGTTTTCCCATGACAATACTTCTTTTTAATTATTTGTTTATTTACTTAGAGAGAGGGTCTCACTCTGTCACCCAGGCTGCAGTGCAGTGGAACTATCACAGCTCATGGCAGCCTCAACCTCCCCAGGCTCAGGTAATCCTACCACCTCAGCCTCCCAAGTAGTTGAGACTACTACTATTGAATGGGTGGCATGTGCACCCCGCCCAGCTAATTTTTGTACCTCCTTGTAGAGATAGAGTTTTGCCATGTTGCCCATGTTGGTCTCGAACTCCTAGGTTCAAGCCATTCTCCCACCTCAGCCTCCCAAGCAGGTCACTGGGCCTCTCAAATCTAAGAGTCATGTCCAAGAATCAGCATTTATAACAAACACTCTTTTATGAGATGTATGGAAGGTATGGTATGGCTTAGCACTTGAGGAAGAAGAGCTAAAAGAGTAAGAGGAGATCGTCTTCCAGACAATAAGAGGACTTAGAAATTAATTGGAAACGTTTTTTGAATATTTACTTCTTCCAGAAGACTAGAAGCATGGTAGGGACTAAGTGAGTCAAGTGGATGGCCAATTTCCCTGCCTTGGGAAGATTCTCCCTGAAATTTTCCATTGGTGGTATGGTCTGCTCAACGTTCGTAAACACAGCTTCTCTGAGACTAGAGCATTAAGTGGTGCGTCGGTAGTTTTGACTAGTAATTGTGCCTTAATGTAAATATGTATAAATATTATATATGTGTGTGTGTGTGTGTGTGTAATATATATATATATTACACACAGACATATATATGTAATATATATTGCATATATACTACTATATATATTACATAATATATATATAACACATATATTACAGAGCCTTGCTCTGTCGCCAAGACTGGAACACAGTGGCACGATCTTGGCTCACTGCAACCTCTGCTTCCTGGGTTCAAGTGATGCTCTTACCTCAGCCTCCCAAGTAGCTGGGACTTACAGGTGCCCGCCACCACACCCAGCTAATTTTTGTACTTTTAGTAGAGACAGGGTTTCACCATGTTGGCCAGGCTATTCTCAAATTCCTGACCTCAGGTAATCCATCTGCCTTGGCCTCCCAAAGTGTTGGGATTACAGGCGTGAGCCACAGTGCTCTGCCACATACAAGTTTTAAATGGAGTGTTTTAAATAACTTCATCTGTATGGCAATATGTATTTACATATCATGAGTAAAAAATAATGTCATGGATAGTAACATTCTAAAGAAATGAACACACGCACAAGAGCACCAGCCAGTGATCACAGACACCAGACTGGACAAGGGATTAAAGGCAAGAGATGTGAAGACTTCTTGAGTAGAAAGCCATATGGATGAGAAAGGGAGAGGTATGATGATGTAGATGGGCCTACATCATTATGGGAAGAACTCGTATGGCATCTGTATGGGGAGCAAGCATTTTTATTCTCCCTCATATTTTGGTCACAATAACATGTAATATATGAGATTATAAAGTTTAGGGATATGGGAACTGTGCCCGTATATTTTCTATATCATAGATACCATGGAATTTATAGCTAACATTTGTAACTTAATAAAATATTATAGCAAGTGATAAACAGAGAAGAAAACAAAAATAAGTCATTAACATTTATCACGGATATTTTAGCTTTCATAGCCTTACCTGAATTTCTTTCCTATTGGGTTTTCACAAGGAATAATAGGAATAAAAGGATTAAAGAAAGTATACATAGATATAGCTATAAATAAGAATAGGAGGATACGATTTCTACTTTTATAGAAATCTAGTGAGAAACAAGATGCTATTTATAGTTCTAAAACATCTTGAACTTTTTGATGAGAAAACTTTTTTTCAGAGCAAAGTTGTTATTATAAAAATAGTATTTTAATGCTGATTTGTCCTTTAAATATATTAGAAACATTCTTTTGAACTAAGATCTTTTAAATTGTTACATTAAAATGCAGTTTTTCTCCTTATTTGGTCATTTTTCTTCTTAGTGAAATCATAGTCTTAGAAAACTAGATTTTTATTATGTTTTTAAAAACAGATGCTACTTTTATAGATAAAAGAGGATGGTTGCATATAACACTGATTTTTTTCATAAGAAAATAAAAAGCACAGAATATGCTGAATAATTTCCCAAAATTCTTTTCTGGGGCAATGTAGAATAGTGGAAAGGGAAAAAAGATGTGGAGCTATAAAACCTGCACTGGTTTTGTAGCTTTATTATATACTGACCTTGGAATCTTTTGCAAGTCAGTTACTGTCTTTTAGATTCAACTTCTGCATGCGTGAATCTGAATGGCAATACATGGTTGTTGTAAGGGTTAAATCAGACAGTGCACTTTTAAATCACTCTACAAACTATGTATCACTGTATTATTATCATATGATCGATATAAACACATGAAAACTCATATCATCTTATCTTGAAATGAAAGAATGTTTGATTCCATGGATGTGATCGTGAAGCAAAGTTCAGAGAGATTTCTGGAATATTCTATACAATGCTTAACAAAGATAAGCAGTTTTTAAGTTAACAGAATGCGGATTCCAGAATCATCAATTTTAAAGAAGTTCAGCTAAGTTAGGTAGTTCAAGACAGTTGCCTGAAGCTTCACTTTGGTTTGAGATGGAGTAAATTTGGGAGACAAGTCGAATAAAGTATTTGATTTTCTGAAAAAGGGAATGGAGATTTTTAAATTTACAGCTTCTGAGGAAAGGTCATCAATCCAGAGAAGATCATGAAGGTAGGTCCAGGAAGAAGGTATCCTCTGGAAAGAACAGGGTGTCAGGGTCACTGTGGAAGTGTGAGAATGTAGCAGAAAGAACTCACTTCCACAACTGTTTAAAAACATTAAGGATATAAGCTAATGTTCGGGAATAGTTAACATTTCTCGGATTGAATATTAAGGTTCCTCCAAGGAAAACAACTCAACTGCTAAAGTCAGCCCTAAACTAGTGCCAAGAAAATAGTGCTAAATTAGGATTCTAGGAGAGATATGACTCAGTTAAGTATCACAGAGTGCTCAACCCATAAACTATCCCTTTGTAGTCCTTGAGAACATAAGAGATTACAAATAAATTTACTGACTCTTTCCTTAAGGAAAGGAAATGCCTAAAATCATGATTCAGCTTTTTAAATTCAGTTTCCATGTGTAACTGTTATAGCTGCTGGGAAATACTTGATAGTAAAATCATTTCGTAAAACCATTTTCAAATGTTTAGTCTAAGACCGGGCAAATGTTCTTGGAATCAAAGAAATTTTCTGAGTATTGATTCTAAATCTCTTTAGTCAGAATGATAGTAATAAGAACTGTTTTTAAAATTACATTATTTCTATAAGCTTATGGGCAAGTGTACAAGAAAAGATATACATGTTACATGTCAAATTGTGTATATCTAGTTCAAGCCCTGATCCAATTTAATATAATCACTATCTGAATAATTGGCCAAATGGCAAGAAGATACATATCTTAAAGGGACTTTTAAGTATGTTGCCAACATAATTGGAGTATTAACAACAAATCTGGATATTAATTTTTGGTAATCTCCAATAGCTTCTAATTTCATTTCCATTATTTCATATAGATGCCTCCTTTTCATCTAATATTGAACACCAATTAGTCTTTCTATCTAGCTAAAGTTGACATCAGGTAAAGTTTGAACTGAGGCTATAGCGTCATGCATACATGTTTGATTTGTGAAAACCCAGAGCATGGCAGTTCAAATATTTATTCATTTTCCTGTGCTGGCTCTTAAGCACATGTGTATATGCAAAGTGACCTAGCTTTGTGAATGGTCATATACAGAGAAAAAGAAATACATGCAGAATAAATAATCTGTATCTATATATACATATGTATTGTTTCCTTGTTGAAAACTTGTAGCATAAGGAAATAGGACTGAAACATTCATTCTTTTCTATTAGGTAACATTAATCTCACAATTTTCACTCCACTTTTTGACTGACAGTGGATTTTTCCCCTGAAATCTTAGAGAATCATAAAAATTGAGATGAAAAGTCAACTCCTGACACTGTGTATTTCTTTATTCCACCTGTGTGTGACTGTTTACTTCAGACTGCGTTATGTTCCTCAAAGCACAACCATCTCCTATAAAACAAAAATGCCTATTAAACAACTGTAACTCGGGAGCACACCAGACCATCACCTTAACACTAACCATGGTTTGACAACACTATCCCCAAACTGCATCCTTTGTCTTCTAATTTGTTAAGCTTAATTGTAATCTTTAACTTTCCAACGTGAAAGCAAAGAAATTTTCTTTCTTACTGTGTATTTCTTTGTGATGTGGAAAAATTGATACTTTTCTTTTACTTTGTCTTCAGATTTCTTCTCGAATTTTTTTCAATGACCTTATCTCTACTTTCTCATTTTCCCTATTATAAAGAAAATAGTCATCTCCTTTTTCCTATAATTTATCTTGTCCATATTTGATAAGCATGCCTCCCCACACTTAAAAAAACATTGTAGGAAAAAAATATTAATCTAAAATTCCACATTATACTCTAATATCTGTTTTTCATTTGTCTCCCCATTAGACTCTGGGCTCCTTGAAAGATTTCTTCTTTGTTTTCTATACCCAGTTCCTGTCTGTCATATAGTTCAAATATCAATTAGTATTTGATGAGCCAATGAACCACTTCATCAGGTCAGATTACAGAATGATGGATTTTGAAACTTATCATGACACTGATATTTGAAGGGCTTTCCATTGATCTTTTCACTCCATTTCAAAGGTGTCTGAAAGGCACCAGAGGGAAGGCAAAACCTCCCAAGTATCAGCGCCTCCAGTCTGTTCTCATGAGAGCTGCTGTGGCTCATTGCCACACACGCGCAGTCTGATGTTAATAAACACTAACTAGAGCAGTTTGTGGCTATTCTTATCCTTGAGCAGATGAAACGAAGCCAGAAGCAGTGAGGGCACTTTGCTATAATAATCCAATAAATACTTTTGAAATGATGCTTAGTTTTGTCTTTTGCATTAAAGTGTAAGCGCAAAGCCAAGTAGAATAGAAAATAAAGAACATTTCCCATTTTCCACAATACCAAGCAGAAATTCCAGAAATTTTGCCAAAACTCCCCCATAGATTTATCACTTCTTAGGAGACTTTGTACAGAGAACTACAAAATCTCCTTTGCACCATAAGGGCCAGATGTTACTGTTGAATTGTAACCACCCGTGGCTACATGTGTACACACATTGCACAGTCATCTCAAAATGTACACAGGAGGCACAAGGAATGGAAGTTAAGACCTAATCTAGGCGTTTTCGAGGTTCAGAGAAAACTCTCATTAGCTACTCCTGGCAGATGGTTTCTCTTCTTTACCAAAGCCTCCCATTACTAGGGGGCAGATTCATTCCCAACTGAGGAAGCCACTACAATAGAAAAGCTTTCAACCCAAGAAGAGTGGTGCCTAGAGGCGTGACTTGTATAGCTAGCTATAGCTGAGTCTCATCCTCACAATATTGTGTCAACATTCGATCTGAAAGACATCCTTCAAACTTCAGATTATTCCTATCTAATTATCAAAATACATTTCTTAGGTACATTAAAACTTTTTGACCCCTTATTATTATAGAATACCTGGGACTCAACTCCCCTATATCTGATCAGTGTCTGAGTTGACTGTTAATTTTAAATTTAATTCAAAGTGATAGTTTTTATTCTAGACCCTCCCTGGATAGCTAAAGAGAAGTGTTACATACAATGCCAGCCATCCAGTTTCAATGAAGAGGCAGTGTTCAGTTGGATTTGGAGTGGGTATGAGAATCTAGCCGGATGGCCACAAAGACAGTCCTAGTACTGTGGAAGAACCGCAGCAAAAGCAAGAAACTGGAACATCACACCTGGTATAGGCCAATCCCTCCTTTCACCACAATCTGGCAGCCTTTGGTAAAATAAGTGTAAGAGGCAGGATCCAGGCTGGAGAGGAGTGAGCAAGAAAATTGAGTACAGGATCTCAGAAGGTACAAAAAGTTATGCAGAGGTACAAAAATCTGTTGGCTAATACAGCTTAATGACAAGTCACAAAAATGACTCTTACTGAATTAGAAAGATCTTACCTTGATTTATGGGATTAAACCATATGAAATTGCTGATAATTGATTGGTTTTGACCTACAAAAATGCAAGTTCATATGGCTCAACCTGATCATATGGGGTGAATGCTATGAAGAGACTCTGCCTCCACCTGTCCTGTTGATACAGGTCTGCAGGAGGATTTGCATCAGAAATCAGAGGTTTTTGTTTTTTAAGAGTCAGAGTCTTGCTATGTTGCTCAGGCTGGAATACAATGATTACTCACAGGTGCAATCATAGCACACTACAGCCTTGAACTTCTGGACTCAAGAGTCCTCTTGCCTCAGCCTCCCAAGTAGCAGGGACTAAAAGCATGTGCTAACATGCCTAGCCCTAAGATTTTTTTTTTACTTGACCTCCCTGGAAGCTCCAGCTTTCCATTGAGGGGCCTCAGGGGCATCCCGGGAGGGCAGAGATGGGTTGAAGTGGAGGCCATGTGAATGATTCTCAGAAATACCATTTTGTCTGCGTTCTATTGTAGGGTTTCACATAAGATCCAACATAAAAGGAGTGGGGAGGTTCTTATGCTTTAGAAAAAAAAGTGGTCCAAAGCCTCCAAAGCATGAAGTCCATTTTTTGAAAAGTGATCCAAACACAAATTTTGACATTTTGGAATACTGAAGTTTTAAAACTGTAAATCCGGAAGGCCATGAACAAGTATGTCAATCACATCATTTCATGAAAGGCAAATTCTTGACAATGGTCATCCTCCTTCAGCCAGGTAAATGTCAGATTCAAAGAAAATATATTCAGGACAGCACTGTGAAATTTCTGAGGATAAAAGCATATTTCACAGCACATAAATGAAAGTGGATCTTGTTGAATGTTCTATACAGACAGAAAGGTGGATGTTTTGAACCTTGAAATCACTTTGGACAAAGGGTGAAGAAGGATATTATTGTTCACACCACAAGTCAAAAGGTACTCCCATCCATGTGCCCCAATCACACAGTCGAAGCTGCTGCTGGCCTTGATGGTTCACGGCCATTTGGAGTGTTTACAGACAGATTTGATGATTACTTGTCTAGAATTTGAACTATGTCTATTTATTCAATATTTTGGGACATTTTTCCCATAAACAATCCATCAACTTGGTCTAGAAAGCAGTGAAGTGATTGAGTAATAGGTCTACATATTTATTGAAATGTTATCCATATGGTAGGGATACATTCATCTGTCAGTTCAGACAGATAAAACTGGCTACACTCATGTGGATACAAACATGATCATAAACCTCACTAGTTCAATGAGCTGGCTTACATCTAAAAGACTCTCGGAAGTTCAAAAACAAATATCTTTTGCATAAACATTTTTAATATGACACCATATTTAACTTACAATTTTAAATAACAAATTGTCCTGTGAGATGTTATTTTGTGAGGTGTGAAAGGCCCCCAAAATGTAACTCTCACTGAGGAATTTTTATATAAATTAGGGTTTTTACATTCTTTTTTAGTAAGTAGCTAGATCTGTCTTATACTATATTTCTATGAGAATAGAAAGCAATCTACCTGAAAAAAGATTATGCTAGGGCACAGAAGTACCTACTGATTGAACAATGGTCATATGATTTTAAAACAAAATTATATGATTTTAAAACAAAGTGGGCAAAATCACCTCCTATTGGCTGACAAGATGCAAAGGATCTAATTATATTAAAATTCTGCTGCTTACATTAAACCCAGAGACTCATCTGCACAGAGAGCCATGTGAAGGGCTTCTTTCTTTCTAAGGTCATCTTAAGACCCTTTGCATAATAATCATGTTTGCTTTACCATATACTGTGCGTAAGTTTTTAAAAAATTAAGTTGGTAAGCTCAACTCAAGCCTCTTTTTATTTAATGTTTAGATTAGTACTAAAATGAACTACTAATGTCTGGGTCCTTTGTTAGCAAGGATTTTCTTTCAATACCTACCAGAAGGAGTGGCTTAGCTGTCTGAGTATCAGCTTTAAAGAACCTAGACTTCCTGGAACCATAGATTGTATTCTTAGGAGGGCTGAAGGACTCTCTGAAATAGGTAGAATGGCAGACTATTTCCTACATAAGTGTCTTTCTACAAAATCTTAAAAACCCAAATAATCTGTGGACTTTAAAAATTCAGTAACTTTTTTTCTTCCATTTGGAGAAATGCTGGTTTGCTGCATGACCTTAGAAATCCAAACATATATCCTTTCCTTTTGCTTATCCTCTACAGTTCTTAGCATGTTGTACCCTAAGCTATTTGTATAGACTTGAACAATGATATTTATTTGCTTAAGCATTGTACTTTCAATTGTGGCTGAGCTAGTCCATTCTAAGGGCTAGACTGCAGAGAACTACTCGCTGAAATCCATGTGGTTAGAAAGAGCCCTTCTTAATCTTCACATGATATGTTCAGTTGATGGGGTCTTTGAATTCTCACCATTTTTTTTTTCTTTTGAGGCAGAGTCTTGCTTTGTCACCCATGCTGGAGTGCAATGATGTGATCATAGCTTACTGCAGCCTCAACCTCCTAGGCTCAAGCAATCCTCCCACCTCAGCCTCCCAAGTAGCTGGGACTATAGGCATGCACCACTACACCTGGCTAATTAGTAGAGATGAGGTCTTACTAGGTTGCCAGGGCTGGTCTCAAACTTCTGAGCTCAAGCAATCCCCTCAACTCAGCCTCCCAAAGTGCTGGGATTACAGGCATGAGCCACCGCATCCAGACACAGTTTTATTTTAACATCTATGAATCCAGTGCATTTCTTCAGTCCTTTGGTGATTTTGTTGATGGTGCTATTGATGTTTTGTTCTGGGAGGAAGCTCTTTTCACCTCATTGTATTTTAGAAGTTTAAATGCAACCATGAAATGAGAGGATTTTCATTACAAGCTTTTTGAAAGGTGCAATAGTCTCAACATAATGAACTCAAAATCTCAGTGCCTTGAAGGGTTTGCATGCCAAGCTGACCAAGTGCCTAAATTGTATAAACTCCCTATGTACACACTTAGAAATGGAATCATCAGATTGGTCTAAATAAACAACTTGAAAGGCTTTGCTATCTGTTCACTACAACAGTCATTATGATGTCCACACCTTTAAGAGGGACTCAGCCCCTCCACAGTTGATAATGAAGGAAGAATCTCCAAGTGAGGTGAGGCAGCTGGACTTTGCAGGCCTCACCCTTATCCCCTGGGATTCACTTTTCATCAGCGACCTGGAGGAATCAGAGCTAGGCCCTGCTGAGCAATCTGGAGATGAAAATCAAAGCCGGGAAGTACAGCTTCTCCTTGACTGGATCTGGGTTTTACTTTTTTTCTTTCCTTTTTTTTTTTCAAGGAACAGACCGGTTTCTTCAGAGCATTATATCAGGGATTAAGAGAATCAGTAGACTCAGGTTGTTTTAGATTTAGAACATTATCTCAGAAGATTATTTAAATTCCCTATGCCTTGGTTTCCCTGTGAGAAAATGAAAACAGTAAGGCCTGGGCCCTCCCAATCACAAAGGGGCGGATGTTAAAAATATAAAGGATTTTAGCTTTTATACAGGAAATGCATGTGCAAAATATTATTCATTTATTAAGGTGCATGAAAATTTACTGTTAACCACACAAAAGATTAATATGCATCATTGATATTATTCAGATCTTATAAAAATACGGTGGCCAGTCGTGTTTTTAATGCCAAGAACCCCGAGGAGCAACTGGTTTCTAAGCATCGACGCTTAGTTCTGAGCTGAGAGATGCCTCAAGGAAGATAAGAGACTTGCAGTTTGTGTGGTGTCCAAAAAGCTTTCCAGACAGCAGTTTGTTTCCTTTCCCGTTTTATGAATGGTGGTAGTATTATGCTTCAGTCTGCGTTTTCTACCAAAGCCATTCATAAAAATAAAAACAAAACAAAATAACAACAACAAAAACTTTCTCGGCACAGTCTGGAGCCATTGGGTGCCAGAGGCTTGGAAAACATCCTGGCAGCCATAACCCCAACCAACATTGAAAGTATTCAAGGGTCTGTTTGTTTGGTGGTCTGAGAAGTATGAAGTGCTGTGTCTGAGGGTAGCTGGTAGAAGTTCCGTGACACGGACTAGGCCGGGAGCCAGGGCTGGCAGAGATTCAGACATTGTCTTTCCCCTCATTGAAGTGTCAGGACCTAATTCATGGAAAATTGGGTGAGCTGGCAGCCCTTTCAGAAGATTTCATTGAGCCGCAGTGTGCAGGAGTCACATGAATGCGGGAGCCTCGGCCAAAAAAGGAGGGGGATTTCTGAGCAGTAGGAACCAGTCAGCCTGCAAGAATGTGTGTGGATTTGAAACGGTTTGGGAGTAAACATGTGTACAGGTGTAATCAGCAGGAAAAAAAGGGGAGGAAGAAGAGTGCTCTCTTCTTACAAATGACCCTTTGGAAATCAATCCTCTCTTAGCCCATGCTTTTGTGTCCTAAGAGGCAAGAAGTCTTCATCATTCTTGGCTCGATTCCCCCTGGGGAAAACATCATCTCAAAACTTGGGCTTTTATGATGACGTCTTCTCTACTGTGATTTAAAGTCAAAGGGAAAAATGTCTTTTCCTTTGAGCCGAAGTACCTTGCCATTTATTTTCTTTTTATCTTGCCCATCTAAAAAAGAAGCTCTGATGATTTTTATATGGAACTTTTAATGTACCAACAATAAACTACTGTACCTCTGAGAGGAAGGGGCTCTCAGAATGAATGAAGAGGGGTTTCATTGATCTAGTGAATGTATCCTAACTGCTGTTATCTGGGAGAACTGTAGCAATTTTATTTTTCATTGGTGCAAGAAAGTCACTATCCACATCAGAGTAGCTCAGTTGTACTCACAAATCTCAGTGATGTGTAGGTAGAATAATGCAGACTTTGACATGAGAGTGAGGACTGGAAGTAAATAATCCATCGAAAAGCCCAGGCTTCAAATCCACCTTTTATAATGCCAAAGTAGTAACAAGTATTTTCTAGTACTCTATTGGAAAGTTAATTTAAGCAGGCAGAAAAACATTCTCTCAGATGTTTCACTCAAAAGAGGAGAGTTTCGCTCTACATGTACAATAGTTATAGATATAACACAAGAGTCTCCCTGTGATATCATCAAGAAACTGAACAAACTCACAGAATAGGAGAAAATATTTGCAAATCATAAGGGACTTGAATGCAAAACATTAAAAGAACTCCTACAACTTTGTCATGAAGAGATAGCAAATTTTTTTAAATGGGCAAGGGATTTAAGTAACCCCAGGAGACATATAAATGGCCAATAAGCCCATGAAAAGATGCTCAACATCATTAGTTGTGAGAGAAATTTAAATCGAAACAGCAGTGATGTTTAACTTCACACTCAGTTGGATGTCTATAATCAAAAAGACAATAACAAGCATTGGCATCTCTACGGAGCAATTGGAACTCCAGATTCGTTGCTGGTGGGACTGTAAAATGGTGCAGCTGCTTTGGAAAGCTGTCTGGCAGCTCCTCAAAGAGTGAAACAAAGAATTACAATATGACCCAGTGATTCCACTCCTAGGTATATACCCAAGAATGAAACATGTCTGCACTAAAACCTGTATATGAATGTTCATAGTAGCATTATTCATAATAGCCAAAAGGTGGAAACTGCCCAGATGTCCACCAACTAATGAATGGATAGGTAAAATGTGGTATATCCATACAATGGAATATTATTTAGCATAAAAAGGAATGAACTACTGATGCTACCACGTGGATGACCCTAGAAAATCCTAGGCCAGTGAAAGAAGCCACACACAAAAGACTCTCTCTATATATTGTATGTTCCACTTACATGAAAGTCAAGATAGGTAAATTTGTAGAGACAGAAAGTCAATTCATGGTCATTTAGGTGTGGGAGGTGGCTAGGGATGTGGAGGGTAGTAGGGAGTAACCACTAATGGGCAAGATTTCTTTTAGAGGAGATGAATATGTTCTAAATTAGATTGTGGTGATGGTTGCACAACCCTCTGAATATACTAAAATATACTTTAAACGAGTGAATTGTGTGGTATGTAAATTATGTCTCAATGGAGGTGTTTTTAGAAAATAAAATATTAACAAATCAGGTACCTTCACACCTCAGTTTTGTGATGTATAGGCTAAAAACAAAGTTAATCAAACAGTTAAGTTTCTTTCAAGATAGTTGGCATGTACTGCCAGACTTTCATTGGGAATTATTTTCATTGAGACAACCTATGCTGTATTTCCTTAATATAGAGAGATGATGAATAAACAGTTTTCCTTTTTTTTGAGACAGAGTGTTGCTCTGTCACCCAGACTGGAGTGCAGTGGCATGATCACGGCTTACTGCAGGTTTGACCTTTCTTGGCTCAGGTGATCCTTCCATTTCGGCCTCCTGAGTAGCTGGGACTCAGTTGCACGCAACCACACCCAGTTAATTAATTTTTGTACTGTTTGTAGAGACAGGGTTTCACCATGTTGCCAGCCTGATCTAGAGCACCTGGGCTCAAGCCATCCAACCACCTCTGCCTCCCAAAATGCTGGGATTGTAAGTGTGAGCCACCATGACTGGCCATGTATAAACACTTTTAACTTCAGATAAACCAGCTGAACTTTACGCTTTCCTCTTTTCTCTGCAGACAAGTATCTATATTTAAAATATGTATAACTAATTTTTTCTATAATGTATATTTTCTTTTAAAATATATCTTTTTCTTTTCCTCCTTAGCCACAACAAGTTGTTCAGAAGAAGCCTGCTCAGGTAAGAAATAGACATTTATTTTTTTCTCCCAATTAATATAAAAAGTGAAATATGTACTGAAAAATATCCCCAAACTAAACCTTTAATTAGTATTTCCTTCATTTTGATTATCATCTTGCATTATTCTTGAAAATGTGTTTTAGCCTTCAAAGTCAGGAATATATAGTCTGCAATTATACCACTAAAATCCCTCAAAACTTAAGGTCTTAAGTGTACAAAGCAAATATAAATACTTTAAAAAATAAAACTATTTTATTTTGGTGCCTCATATGCAAAGCAAACATTTTATCTTATCCTATGTTTTACCAATCCTTAAACATCAAATTTTGTCCTTCCCAACTGACTGTCTTTATTCCTTTGACTTGACACCAGACTCATATTTAATGATTCATGACTGGAAACATTTCTTCATTGAACCATTTCATAATATTTGATGATCCCAAAACACTCCGAAGAATGCTGGAATACTTGGAAATTAAGTTATATTAATTTTCAGATTGAATTCTTAGATCTTATTTAAATAACTGAATCACAGTCTCTGAAGTTTTTGGCAACATCAAAATTGGAAAACAGCTCTTCGTCTCTTGCCCAATATTCCTGGAGCATCTTGTCCTCACTATAATCTATACATACAAACAGTAAAAAAAAAAAAAAAAAAATCTTTATTGAGGAAGCATATCTTGAAGAAAACAAAACTGAAGTATAAATTAATCATGATTGCTAAGAATGTGAGCCATTATTAAAGTATAAGAATGTCCTGCTCTCCTCCTCCCTTCTGGATGTAAATAGTCATTGGAGATCTAGGTGCTATCATGCTGAACCCGCTAAAATAAGTTATTGAGCTGTGTCATGAGCTACCAAATTCTTTAAGTAGAATTCTTTTATGTAATTTTAAGTATCCATGGACTCTTTTTCCCTAGAAGTCATTAAAAATCTACCTTGCATCCTGTTTTCTTAGGTCAATGTTGCCTTGCCTGGGAAAGACCACCTGGGCAATCTTGTATGTCTATTATTCTCTAAAAATGTCACTTAAGAAGAGAATTGAAACTTCTAAACACATGAAAAGATCCAGGGGAAGTGTCTTCAAACAATTACACATGAGCTTTAAGTGGAATAAAAACAGAGTTACCACAAAAAAAATTATTTTCATTGCTGCTCCCATACCTAAAAGCTCAGAGTGGGAGAGGGGTGCTAAAAGACCTGGTGTTTGTGTCTGTAAGCAGTATTTAAAATATATATATATAAAAACTTGATATTTTAAGTAGGAGAACCCAAATATATTTAGCCTCTCATCCTTTATCTGTACAAAAATCAAGATAAAGTAAATTGATAATTCTGTGCATTTGAGTCAAAGGATGAGGCAGAGTTCATATTTGCATCACAGGCTGTGAACTATAGATTAATAATCTTATGTGGTTTGTTAATATTGATTCAATCCCTGTTCTTAGTGTCATAGGGAAGATGAGTCAAACAAAGAAAAACAGTCACCACATCTGAGAAATGTATTTATATGTATATGCCTGTGTGTATCCAGTGGCATGCTGGAACCAGCCCTCGAGAGCAAATAGTGAACATCTCTTCTGAATTCCGTGTTCAGTAATGTCAAGCAGGTAGCTTGAAATCCACTATGGTGGGAGTAGTTACACCATGGAAAGTAACAAATACTACAAATCAGGACTTTTTTTTTTTCCTGAAGAGCAAGTTGTTAAACATTTACTTCCTCAGCTTGGCCTCACCCTTCAGTGATTCTGTTTATTTGGTCTGGAGATCCATCAGTATTTTTTATGAACTCCCTAAGTGAGTTTAATGTGCAACCAGAGATGAAGACACTCAGTGAAAACACATGAGAAGATGTTTGAGCATTTGTTGAGCAAATGACCACAGAATGTGAATGTGCATGGGACACAGGGGGCGGGGGATACAGATGAATGAGTGAAATGCCTCAAGTTGTCAAGGGGATGACACCCCAGAGTGGAATTTTCTTGTTTGATTTTTTTGTTGTTGACTTGCAGAAGGGAAACCAAAACATAAATTAAGGGAAAGAAATTGCAGATGAGATGAATGGCATATACAAACGTAGAGAGGCAAGAACAAATACATCATAGGTGGAGATTATTAATGTGGCTAGAACTGATTGCAAGTTGGACATTAATACACCAAGAAATAATATAAGTGAAATCACAGTTTTTTTCCCATAAGAATCCAGAATCTCAAAAAAGCTGCAAGTGGATTGAGTTGATTTTCAAGGATCAACCTGGCTATCTTACAGACCCTGTTCCAGATTTGCCCTTTATAGAAGAGTTCAGACTCAGAATTATAAAAAAGAACATGAGCTCATTGGGCTACCTAATTTACATTGTCTAATGACACAGTGATGAATTATATAAACATGAGGACTATGTGAAAGTTCTTGGAGGATAATGTAAATTTTACACTACATTCAAAAGAATCTCTTCCTTTTCCATCTGTTTCTTTCAAAATACCCTCCCAGATGGCTTTCCCATGTGGCAATCTGGATTAACTCAGCCTCATATCCTTCCTTCAACAGCACTTTGAGAGATTACATTCAGAATCACTTTGGAGGTGGTAAAAATTTTAGCACAACTAAATATTTTACATCTAAGAATAAGGGCTCAGCTGTGTGTCAAGAGACATAGGTTTTTCTTTCTGGCCCCATCACTGGGCTAATTAATTTCTATTTGCTCCATTTATCCATTTATGAAATGGGATAATAATAATGCCTCTCTCCTTACTCCCAAGAAGATTGCAAGAGATTCATAATTATATAAATTCCAGGTAGCATTATTACATTCTAACTTATTTTTGACTGTTAAAAGTTTTTCATTTCCAGAGATTTACAGTCTCAAAAATTCTAGAATCCTAATTTATTCCAAAGTACTTCCTCTTTGACCTCAAGTGTTTTCATTGAATGTTTTTTAAAGCACGATTTTTTTAGGATTTAGGATTTTCTTTAGCAAGAAGTGTTCTAGTAATTGCTCCGTCCTTTAGCCCTAATGAGGGCCAAAGCACTCAGAATCATCTTCATTGTATTTATGTCACACGTTTAGAGAATCAGAAAAGCCCTGTGGTAAAGTATCCTCATATTGCCCAATGCTGAAGCCTCCTCAAAACTTCAAGAATGGTCCTTCCTGAACCTGGGGTACAAAGCAACAGAGTTAATTCTGAGGAGACAAATTCAGAGTTATGATAAATCTCAGCACCTACATATGCACTTGTGTTTGTGTATACAAGTACATGCATCTAGAGAGAAATAAAAAGTAAAGGGACACCCTGTTGTGGGGGTTTGTGTTTGGGAAATCCACCAGGTGCCATCAACTGCAAACTTCAAGTGTGTCCCATAATCCTAATGGGAGAGTTAATAGCCTCTTAAAAATCTAAAGGGGAAAATCTGCAATATTCACACTTTTTTCTAAAATTCCAAAACCAATGAAAACAGCTTACAAAATAATTCTACTGTATTTCCACTTCAAGTGATAAATAATAAATGGAAATTAGCTAATTAAAATGAATAGAAATGAGGTTAGGTCCAGTGGCTCTTGCAATCCCAACACTCCGTGAGGTCAGGAATTTGAGACCAGCTTGGCCAATACAGTGAAACCCCATCTCTACTAAATACACAAAAATTAGCCAGGCGTGGCGGCGGGAGGCTGAGGAAGGAGCATTGCTTGAACCCGGTTGCAGTGAGCGGAGATCATGCCCCTGCACTCCAGCCTGGGTGGCAGCGAGACTCTATCTCAAAAAAAATAAAGAGATAGAAATGAGCTCGTGTTTTAGCAATTTGAGCAGTTGAATTCTCAGTCATATGAATTACATTTTTAGCTCTAAGAGGAAATAGTGGTTGGTTTTTCTTTTTCTTTCTTTCTTTCTTTTTTTTTTTTTTTTGTTGCCCAGGCTGGAGTGCAATGGCGTGATCTTGACTCACCACAACCTCCACCTTCCGGGTTCAAGTGATTCTCCTGCCTCAGCCTCCTGAGTAGCTGGGATTACAGGCGTGCACCACCACACCCAGCTAATTTTGTATTTTTATTAGAGACGGGGGCTTCTCCATGTTGGTCAGGCTGGTCTCGAACTCCCGACCTCAGGTGATCAGCTCACTGGGCCTCAGCCTCCCAAAGTGCTGGGATTACAGGCATCAGTCACTATGCCCGGCAATAAAAGAAACACCATAAAAGTATCAGATTATTAGAGGGTGCTTTGTTTCTCAAGTTTTTACTATGATAAAAATAAGTCTCCATCTGAGATGTCTAAAAAATCTCACTAGTTTATCTGGTATTTGACATTGCTATTTCCCTTTGAAGGTTTTAACCTGAGACTAAAGCCTCAGGGGATTCCCTAAAGGGACTCCCTAAATGTAATTCAGAAATTTTTCTCTCACTTTTCTTCCCTACCCAGAGGGAAAACAGGTTTCTAAAATCCTAACAGTACTCCACCCTTTCATTCTACTTTCCTCATTGTTGTATAGCCCTGGCAAGCAATGCCTCTGGCAATTAGGACAGGTATAAACCTGCTCTTTTCAATTTCCCAATGAGAGGATTGAAAAGTTTTCAGTTTCTAAAAGACTGGAAACAAAGCTTTCTGTTTCAAAAAAGAGCTTATACTTGCGAGTAACATCTTCTGTGGGTGCTGTGTACCAGGGCAAAGAAATCTCAGTAAGCCTTGATTATCACGGGATTTTTTCCCCCTTAAAATAAAATGTTGAATGTTTTTACAGAGACTTCAAGGGCAGGTTTTAAGGATGTTTATATTTCAGAAAACCTAAACATTGTTTGGAGCAAAATGAGAGATTTCATTTTGGGACAAGCAAGTTGATGAATTGCAGTCAGCATCTCGTTCTCAAAGAAGGCATTTTTACTGGGGGCTTTTAGTCTAGACATACAAAGAGAGAAGGAGGAAAGGGGAGAGCATTCTCACTCTAACATTCATCTTTTACATGGTACCTTGGCCAGTGCAGTAAATAGTCCATAATAAATCAGACTTACAAATACTCACTCTTCTACTCACTCAAGGAACATAATGATTTATACCACCTAAGTTGTAAAGATTACTGATGTATTTATTTTCTTACTTATGCTCTTTCAAGCTGGTAAAACATCTTGTGGGCCAGTAAATGTTTAGTACCAACTGGCAAAACATGAAGAATCATATCAAAGGCTGCCCTGAGTTGCACTGTTCTGTCGTATAGGAAATACTTTTTGACTTAACCTCTGACCTCTGTCATGACAAAGGTCAAGGGAAAAGGAGAGAGCAACATGGAAACCAAGGTTTAACCCTTAATAAAGTAGCTCAAGGACAGAACAGCACAGGGAAATTGGAGGGCAGAGGAAGCGTATCAAAATGATTATTAACTATAAACAGATGAAGTAATTAACTTAGCTAACAGTTGTAATACAGGAATATTGGCAGTGTGAAGTCAGCGGTTCTTGGCAGGAAATGTTTTATAGAGATGACAGCTTCTAACAGAAGTGAAAGAACATCATTCAATTTGGGGCAACTTATAAAACTCCAAAAGGCAAAATTTAGTGTTTCTGGACTTGACAAATTTACTATGGGAGGTTTTTTTTTTTTAAGTATGACTGTTTCTGTGTGGGGAAGTCTGTGGATTAGGCTAAAAACAAAATGGCAGTGGCCGCCTGCATTTCCCTCTCATATTGCAGAATTTTCCTCTACATTTTGATGTGAACTGGATAAAAATCAATATTTACTCAATATATAACCTTCTTACTCTCTAAACTTGCTGACCCAAATTAATATGGAACAAATAGCAATTGGCTTTAAAACCTGGTCTTTCTAAGAAAATCCTGAATTGTTGAATAGAAATATGTTGCATTGTCTCAGACACTTACATTCAGGAAATGTTTGCTGGACACTCAAACATTCTCTACTGAGAAATTATTTGTTAACTCAAGTCGTAACTCAGGATAATAAAAAACGTTTGATGCAATAATGATTAAAATCCACAAATATTCTGTTCCCTGGCAATAAATACAACATCTTTGCAGAATTTTACACATCTACAAAACAAAGGGAAAAGGTGTTTCCTAGTCTATGCCATTAATAAGTACATCTGGAATATAACCCTTAAACACTCCTTAACCTAATCATAATTTTTAAAGCTACTTTGCATAAAAATAAGAGCATTCCTCAACAGTTGTGGAGACATTGAAATAAGTTTTCTTCTTCTGGGCTGGGCACAGTGGGTTATGCCTGTGATCACAGCACTTTCGGAGGTCAAGGAAGAAGTATCCCTTGAGCCCAAGAGTTTGAAACCAGCCTGAGTAACAGAGTGTGATCCCATTTGTATATTTTTTTAAAAAAATCCCTACTTTTAAATACTTTTTTTATGCAAAAATCCTTTTACTATGTCTTTACCTATTTTTTAAATGCAGTGCTCCTGCGATAAGAATTGAACCTGGCACGGAAAACTGATCAAACCGGTAATCCTCAGAAATCATGACTCCTGAAAACTTGCAATTAGTTTATACCTAAAATGATTTCCCTATTTGAAAAATGTCACTACCATCTGAAGATTTTTTAAAAATAGCCCTTTATCCCAGGAAGGAGAAATTCATTGTATCCCAGAGACCAGAGTTACATCTGTTGCAATATTTTCAGTAATGGAACTCTGTTGAGGCTACAGATAAGACAAGCAGAACTCCTTTTTAGGAATCTAAGACATTTTATTTTACTTTCCTCTAGAGACATTATTTAATAATAGTTTTTTTCTTTCTTAAGAACTTGAATCACAGGTAAAGGAATAATCACAGAATGAGTAACTGACATTAATAGTTGCACACTATAGTCATACAGAATTTCTACTCTTTTTCAGGGTTTTTCCAAATGGTTGTCACATTTCCCACACAACCCTGCAGTGCAGATAGACATGTATAATTGTTACTGGTCTGACATAGTGGGACTGAGACCTGCTAGTGCCACGGTTGGCACCTATGATTAGTGAGGTCCAAGAGCAACCTTCTTTACATTAAACATGCCCCAGCAAGACCTTCAAACCAACTTTATTAAGTTGATGCTAACGCATGCAAAGTGGTCCTAACACTTCTATGTTTTTATATACATAATACAAAAATAAAGGCAAGATCAGGTACAAGTGCTATCAATATCTCAACTTCTTGTTTCCTTTTGAGAAACATATTTCCCGCCTAGCATTTCCAAAAGATTCCCTTGCTCTTGCCAGATTGTATGGTTTATATATGTTCCATCTAACATGTTTTTTAAAAAATCTGCTGCCCTAGTTGTAGGAAATAATCACTTTCCATTAAGTTAAGCAGCCCCGATAAATTTCAAATTAAAATATCTGGTAGAGAAATAGAAAAATTTAGCTTTGTGGTCTTGCCGGTCACTTAGCTACAGACAGAACTTGAAAAATTGGTTCCTGGTCATTGCTGCTGAGGAGAACCCTTTATTTCTGTTGTGACAGGACTGACTTAAGCTATTCATGAACGTGAAAAACTCCTGAATGTGTCATTCTGAGTTCCTGAGTTGAACATACACAGATGACAAAAAAGAATGGCATTTAGCCATAACTACCCTTTCTAGATTACCAGGTATTTGTAGGTTTATTGGCAAGATAGCTTAAATTACAAATGTATTTCTGGCCTGCAACATCATGTAATAGAAGAGTTAGAGAATTATTTGCAGTTAAGAAAAGAAAGATAAGGATTTATTAAAGCCAACATATACTTCTGTGATTTTTGCACCCTTTACCACACACAAAGGAGGGCATCCTGGTGATACCACCCTGGAGTTTGTATTTCCTGGTTCCATTTACAATCCACTGCTCTCTTCTACTGCAGACCTGCTGTTTAGTCTGCATCTGAAAATTAAACCCAGAGCTTCAGCTCTTAGCATTAAATGTCGAACTTCCTTCCAGCACACACCCTTACCAATGCCTGTATGGTAAGACTGATTAAACTCAAGACATTTTAAAATTTCATCAGCATTAGGAGTTAAGTTTGGATATTGAGGCATCTTCCTCCTTCTTTTTTTTTTTTTTTTTTTTTGAGACAGAGTTTCGCTCTTGTTACCCAGGCTGGAGTGCAATGGCGCGATCTCAGCTCACCACAACCTCCGCCTCCTGGGTTCAGGCAATTCTCCTGCCTCAGCCTCCTGAGTAGCTGGGATTACAGGCACGCGCCACCATGCCCAGCTAATCTTTTGTATTTTTAGTAGAGACGGGGTTTCACCATGTTGACCAGGATGGTCTCGATCTCTTGACCTCGTGATCCACCCGCCTCGGCCTCCCAAAGTGCTGGGATTACAGGCGTGAGCCACCGCGCCCGGCTCCTCCTTCTTTTTAATCAATTAGCAAAAGTGTACCCAAAGGCATATACCACATGCATCATGTTGAACCAAATTAAAAGAAGAGTGATTTGTGCAACTACATTTCCGGGTTTTAGTGGAATTTTTTCCAAGCTTAGCTAAAACAATGAAAGTTAACATTTATCAAGAAAAACTAAGGCAAAGTAAGTGTACTTTTCCAGTAGTTATAATAAAAATATAGTTTTCCAACTCTGCCCACCTCTGTTCCCTGTTTTCTGCCAGGAAAGCTCACACGTTTTGGCCTGGTACTGTGCAGCCTCACTTGTCTTTGTAAAGTAGCTGCGTGATGGCTGGGAGCAGTTCTGTGTTTAGAGGTCTTAGTGGCTGGTGCTTATAAAAATGTTACTGTGCACTTACACTTTGAGAAGTCCTTTCATCTGAACATTTCTGAAGCCCCATTCCAACAGGTAAGACTTCTTGACCAAAGAGCTGCTCTTTAGCCTTCCCACGCCGCCACTAGACCCTAATGAGATGTGTGCAACTCTTGGCTACAGTTTTCATCTCCTTAATACTTCAAGGCTCCCGCTGGGAGCTACACAAGCTCAAAAGTCCTTTGGACATTAGGTGACAAATATGAAGACATTTTTAAAAACATGTCAAGGTACAAGGTATTGTCTACAACACTCGGCCATGTCTTTTAAGTTACTAAAGATGATTGAAGCTCTGGGGTCCCTACCAACTCCTCAGTTACAGAAACAGGACTCTTTGGGGATGTCAGAGCCAGCTGCTTATTCTCCACGTCACCTGTTTCTGTTCCCTCTTTGCACCACAGAAGCACCCTGTGTTAAGTCTGGCCAGACCATGACACTTAGGGCAGCTGAGAATGGGTTTTCCAACCTCATTCCTGACAGGGAGGGTTTTTCTTCTCTTTACTGAATGCACACTTGTGGTACAGAATCCAACATGTAGCTAAAGGCCAAGTCACTGGGAAGGTGAGAGCTGAGGTTTGCAGAGGTGGGAAGAGCCACCCGCCCCACCACATCACCCCTTTGGGAACCATTCCTTCCTCTGAAGGGTGGCTAGACAGTGCTATGCCAAGAAGAGTGAGCTCTCCAATAACTAGACATTTGAGAAAACCATCATTTTGAGCATGTGAGAGCCACACTGCCTCCAAATGCTTAATGGAATGAGATTCGCACCTTCTGATATCCTAGTCATGTTCCCAGTACTAATTGATAATTACTAGTAGCAGAATTCCAAGGTCGGCAGAAAGATACATTAATAAACCAACTGTCCACATTTTGTTAAGGATGGTTAAGTAAAGGAAACAATATGACCTTTTCATCTGAATTGTGTCTAAGCGGTTAGAATACAGGAGTTTCAGGAGCTCACATCAGGCACAGTTTCTGGTAATATTTTGAAAAGATGATCACATTCCATCTAGTACAAGGTCTTTGTTAAGTTCATGGCCTGAAAATTCTGTTTCCTTCCAGATTTGGAAGTACCTTGGTTTCCGGTTAGTATAGAAAAATCAAACAGAAATGGAATAATTACAGCTTAATCCAGGAGGTTTGCCAGCTTGACTGAGCTCTATTAATTTGTTAACCATGAGAAGGAATAAAATATACCTGCTGGCTTTTATGCCGTGATCTGTTTCAGAGTAGTCACCTAAGTCCACACCTCATGTCATAATGAGAAGTGAGTCATTTGGGGACGGACGAAGTATGTATCTGCCTAACAGCTTAGTGACTTTCTGGAATTTAAATATTAAGTGAAAAGACAGGGTCACAGGGCAGCTGATCTTTGGCTAGTCTCTCTTTCGTCTGCCCATGGCTTTGATCATGCTACATCCTCCTTTGTGGCCAGGGCTCCACAGAGAATCTCAGGGTCATGGCCTATTGCCTAGTCAAGAGGTATAAACCTGCTGCTTAAATATGTGAAGCCCGCAGTTTGGGGGTTGGGAGTTAAAGGGGAGGTAGCCTCATACGTTCCACTTTTCCCACAAAACCCAAAGCAGACTAAACAAAACTGGTGTGAAATCTCATGACTTGATGCTGCCGTGGTTATATTTTTCAAGCTGTAATCCATTCATTTGTATGTGTGTTTATTCCCAGGATTTACAGCTCTCTCTGTCTTCAGGGGGAAATAGAATATTTGAAACCTTTTGCATAGGGTTTGAAGTACGCAGGGGCCTGTGATTAAAGCCCAGGATAGAGTCTGTGTGTACGTGTGTGCGTGTGCATTCATGTGAGTGTGTGAGTGCCCGTTCATGTGGGTTTTTTTCTCCCGTTTGCTGCTTTTACGCAAAAGCGTCACACATGGTAGCATTTAGGAGCCCCTTCACAGCTGAAGTGTTTCAAACACTAATGAATGGAGGTTTGGTCATATAATGCAGACAAGCTTTAAGGCATGCTGTATTACTGAATGGTGTACTGTAGTGACCTGGGAAAGGAAGAGAGGTATAAATTGTGTCGGTTAGCCACCCAGACAAAATGAAGCCATGTGGAAAATCAAATCTATTAAAGTATGAAGACTGTTATAAGCTGTTTTAAGCTGGCCATTCTTAAAGGGGCTCGGTCTCCTGCAGGAGTAAATGTTTACCTCTTCTCCCAGATCTTTTTCACATGCCGTCTTATGAAACAATGTGCAGCATTTGATAAAAATCATCCTCTCACTAACGACACTTTTATCGGAAATGTTTATTGTCTCCGCTTTACCACCCATGTCCTGAAAGGTACTGCACATTTGTTAAATAAGCAAAAGGGAAGAGAACTTTGCTGCTCAAGCCAGCTTGCAGAAACCCCAACAAATTCCAGAGCCATAAGGAACCAGAAAAAGGAAAAGGGAGGGAGGAGTTAGATTTATATGAAGAGGGGGCCTTGCAAAAACATATATATTAGATTCTCTCTGCTTGGCTAGCCCACCATCAAATGTTTGGTAGATGCGGATTAGTATTGAGATTGAGCAGTTACGCTAAACTTTGCTCACTGTCTCAAAATGTGCTTTAATACATACAAGGGGGAGGAAATGGATTTGGGAAGCCTTGTCGCCCGCTCTGCCCCTGCTCTCACACTGCCTCTGCACAGTAGCGTACCGGTCACATGCAGATGCTGGCACCAATACTGACCCGACCCACATCCTGGTCCCACACACCCTGTAATTTTGGGGCATATTACTTGTCTGTGCCTTGCTCTTCTCATCTGTAAAATAGTAATAATAACAGAAGGTGCCTAAGCATCTGGTAAGCACTCTAAAAATATCAACTACGATTACCAGTATCTGGTAAAAATATCTGATGCCAGTATCTGAAGAATGGCATGCTGTCGGGAAAAATTTATCCATTCCTGTTTTTTTTTCCTAACTGGTGAGTAAGTGTGCATTGCCCTGACATTCTCTGGACAGCAAACAATTGAATTTGCTGACCAGCCGCCATGATGTCAAGCCTTAAGTCAACAGTGGCTAATGACTGCTCTGGGAAAAAACAACACCTTGATTCCTCAATTACGGTTTAAGAAGCCCTGGGAATGAGGGCTCGCCATCATCCTCATCCTCTTCTGAGGCAAGCATAATGTGCTGTGGAAACAGGTTACCTCTGCACTGTTTGCAAGAGCAGCCCACACAGTATAACGTTTGAGCGTCATGGCTGTGCCCTTTGTGTGTTCCAGGAGGAAACTGAAGAGACATCCTCACAAGAGTCTGCCGAAGAGGACTAGGGGGCGCCAACGTTCGATTTCTACCTCAGCAGCAGTTGGATCTTTTGAAGGGAGAAGACACTGCAGTGACCACTTATTCTCTATTGCCATGGTCTTTCCACTTTCATCTGGGGTGGGGTGGGGTGGGGCGGGGGGAGGGCGGGGGTGGGGCGGGGAGAAATCACATAACCTTAAAAAGGACTATATTAATCACTTTCTTTGTAATCCCTTCACAGTCCCAGGTTTAGTGAAAAACTGCTGTAAACACAGGGGACACAGCTTAACAATGCAACTTTTAATTACTGTTTTCTTTTTTCTTAACCTACTAATAGTTTGTTGATCTGATAAGCAAGAGTGGGCGGGTGAGAAAAACTGAATTGGGTTTAGTCAATCACTGCACTGCATGCAAACAAGAAACGTGTCACACTTGTGATGTCGGGCATTCATATAGGAAGAGCGAGGTGTGTAACACTGTGTACGCCTCAAACACCACCCCAACCCACTCCCTGTAGTGAATCCTCTGTTTAGAACACCAAAGATAAGGACTAGATACTACTTTCTCTTTTTCGTATAATCTTGTAGACACTTACTTGATGATTTTTAACTTTTTATTTCTAAATGAGACGAAATGCTGATGTATCCTTTCATTCAGCTAACAAACCAGAAAAGGTTATGTTCATTTTTCAAAAAGGGAAGTAAGCAAACAAATATTGCCAACTCTTCTATTTATGGATATCACACATATCAGCAGGAGTAAATTTACTCACAGCACTCGTTTTCAGGACAACACTTCATTTTTAGGAAATCTACTTCCTACAGAGCCAAATGCCATTTAGCAATAAACACTTGTCAGCCTCAGAGCATTTAAGGAATCTAGACAAGTAAAATTATCCTCTTTGTAATTTAATGAAAAGGTACAACAGAATAAGCATGATGAACTCACCTGAACTATGAGGTGGGAGGAGCGAAATCTAAATTCTTTTGCTATAGTTATACAACAATTTAAAAAGCAAAAAAAAAAAAAAAAAAAAAAGGGCAGTCTCTCTTTCTCTCTCTCTCTTCCTCTCTCTCTCTTTTCATTGTGTATCAGTTTCCATGAAAGACCTAAATACCACTTACCTCAAATTAAGCATATGTGTTACTTCAAGTAATACGTTTTGACATAAGATGGTTGACCGAGGTGCTTGTCTTCGGCTTGAGTTCACCATCTCTTCATTCAAACTGCACTTTTAGCCAGAGATGCAATATATCCCCACTACTCAATACTACCTCTGAATGTTACAATGAATTTACAGTCTAGTACTTATTACATGCTGCTATACACAAGCAATGCAAGAAAAAAACTTACTGGGTAGGTGATTCTAATCATCTGCAGTTCTTTTTGTACACTTAATTACAGTTAAAGAAGCAATCTCCTTACTGTGTTTCAGCATGACTATGTATTTTTCTATGTTTTTTTAATTAAAAATTTTTACAAATACTTGTTTCAGCTTCTCTGCTAGATTTCTACATTAACTTAAATATTTTTTTAACCAAGTCGCTCCTAGGTTCTTAAGGATAATTTTCCTCAAACACACTACACATCACATAAGATTTGACTGTAATGTTTAAATACTATCCTCCAAGTCTGTACCTCAAATGAATTGTTTAAGGAAATGGACTAATTGACTTGCAAAGACCTACCTCCAGACTTCAAAAGGAATGAACTTGTTACTTGCAGCATTCATTTTTTTTTCAATGTTTGAAATAGTTCAAACTGCAGCTATCCCTAGTCAAAACTATTTTTATAAAAGACATTTGATAGAAAGGAACACATTTTAACATACTTTTGCAAAATAAGTAAATAAGTAATAAAATAAAAGCCAACCTTCAAAGAAACTTGAAGCTTTGTAGGTGAGATGCAACAAGCTCTGCTTTTGCATAATGCAATCAAACATATGTGTTTTTAAGATTAGTTGAATATAAGAAAATGCTTGACAAATATTTTCATGTATTTTACACAAATGTGATTTTTGTAATATGTCTCAACCAGATTTATTTTAAGCGCTTCTTATGTAGAGTTTTTATGCCTTTCTCTCCTAGTGAGTGTGCTGACTTTTTAACATGGTATTATCAACTGGGCCAGGAGGTAGTTTCTCATGACAGCTTTTGTCAGTATGGCTTTTAGTACTGAAGCCAAATGAAACTCAAAACCATCTCTCTTCCAGCCGTTTCAGGGAGGTAGTTTCAAAGGCCACATACCTCTCTGAGACTGGCAGATCGCTCACTGTTGTGAATCACCAAAGGAGCTATGGAGAGAATTAAAACTCAACATTACTGTTAACTGTGCATTAAATAAGCAAATAAACTGTGGCTCATAAAAATAAAAGTCACATTCCATATCTTTGGATGGGGCTTTTAGAAACCTCATTGGCCAGCTCATAAAAATGAAGCAGTTGCTCATGTTGGCCAAACATGGTGCACTGAGCAATTTCCATCTCTGATGAAGTTACACTTTTATTTCCTGTACGTTGTACAATCAAAACACACTACTACCTCTTAAGTCCCAGTATACCTCATTTTTCATACTGAAAAAAAAAAGCTTGTGGCCAATGGAACAGTAAGAACATCGTAAAATTTTTATATATATAGTTTATTTTTGTGGGAGATAAATTTTATAGGACTGTTCTTTGCTGTTGTTGGTCGCAGCTAAGTAAGACTGGACATTTAACTTTTCTACCATTTCTGCAAGTTAGGTATGTTTGCAGGAGAAAAGTATCAAGACGTTTAACTGCAGTTGACTTTCTCCCTGTTCCTTTGAGTGTCTTCTAACTTTATTCTTTGTTCTTCATGTAGAATTGCTGTCTATGATTGTACTTTGAATCGCTTGCTTGTTGAAAATATTTCTCTAGTGGATTATCACTGTCTGTTCGGCACAATAAACATAACAGCCTCTGTGACCCCCATGTGTTTTGATTCCTGCTCTTTGTTACAGTTCCATTAAATGAGTAATAAAGTTTGGTCAAAACAGGTCGAGGAGCGAGACACTCACAAATCATTTTGTTGCACCCCTTGCACACACCTTTGCACACATGTACATAGAGTGTGTTTTACATAGCATACTCCTTCAATCAACTGCCCTGAGTTTGCCTTTCAGATTCTGACATTTAATTCTACAGAGACAATCTTAGAAGAAACATAAAGAAAGAACAAGCTGTAGTTCCAAACTGTAGAATTTTTACTTAAGGCTGGCATCTACAAAGTTTATAAGGAAAGTCACTGATGCACAAGTTGTCTTTAAAGTAACATTGGAGAGACATCCAAAAGTTTGATGAAAGGAATATGAAATGAAAGCCACAAAGTGTCTCCTAGATAGGAGCCTTTTAATGCTAAAAACTATTAGCAGAGTCAGAATGATTCCACCAAGTTCAAGATCAACTTGACACTTAAGTTACTAATTATTAATAAATCCAGGATTTTTAAAAAGCTAAAACTTTTGGTTTGTATTATCACCATTGTTACTCAAACTTTCTTCATTTAGCTTCTTCCAGGAAGAACTTGCCAATTTTAAGACATCTACTTTCAAAAAATTTGTTAAACATATTACTTCATTCCTGAATTCATTCATTTATTCTCACAGCCAGTATTCTGTGAGTACCTTACTGAGTTATCCTGAAAAGTGGTTGTGTCCTGAAGTCCCTGCCAGTACCAGGGACAAATCACAGGCCCTCTCACAAAACGTCTTTCAGGTCACCATCAGAGAGGGATCCTGGGCCTGCATGGAGAATGAGTTTCAGCCAATGTAGCATTTCACATGGGAGCGTGGGGAGGGTATGTATCTTTTAACGGGGCTGAGAATGCTCAACTCTTTGGTGAATTCAGGAATAGTAAGTGGTTTAGGAGTCTAGGCGAAATAAAAACAGAATTTAGGAATGAATACCCTCCAGCCAGGGGCATATCATGCAAACTCCAACTGCAGCAAAACTTCAGAGAAGTGAAACCTAAGAAGTCTAAGACCAGCACAGTGGCGCACTCCTATAATTTCAGCTACTCAGGAGGCTAAAGCAGAAGAATCACTTGGGTCCAGGAGTTGGAGGCTGTAGTACACTATGAGTGCACCTCTGAATAGCCCCTGCACTCCTGCACTTCAGCCTGAGCAACACAGCAAAACCCCATCTTTTAAATTAAAAAATATATATATAGCCCAAGAGCAGAGAGAAGAGGGCAGTCTTGATGTTCTTCCTATCAAGTTAGTTTTATTTTGTGAGATGACTTTTTATTGAACAAGACTAATTTCTAGAGTTAGGTAAGGTCATCCTTGAGCAATTACTCTTCAGATCTAGGAATTCTGGCTTAAACGGGGAAGAAAAGTTGAAAAGAATCAAAACTATTTTTGAAATATGTAATTCAGATAGACAATGACCAGGGGGTCAAAAGGCAACAAAGGGTCTACACCCCTAGTCTGAGTTCAGCCATCTGGAAAACTTGGCAATCTGCTTTCTTCTGAAGTAGGAGGGAAATGGCTGCAGATGTGACCCTCTCTCCTCCATCCTCGGCTTCTGCATTTGGGACTCCACCCAAGCTAAGCCAGTCATGTGTTGGTTCCACTCTCATACCAAGACCTAGTTGTGGCCCATGGAAAAATGCCTCATATCAGTGAGCAATACTCCACTTTGTACCTAGTTTGCAATAGTTAGGTTCTTGTTTTCACCTTTGAGCCTGACTCAACACCTTGATTTGCCTCCACTCCATGAGTAAGCCCATCACAGCCTTCCCAGGGCCCTAACTCCTTCCCCTGTACTGCCATCAACCCTAAGTTTGACCCTTTATGACCTGTTAGTCCCATCTTCCTTTTCTCATTCAATTACCTATTTTCTCACTCTTGGATTTTGCTTTTCCTGCAGCTTCCCTAGTCCTAGTTTAAGCATACATTCTTGGGAGCATGAAATAGCAAGATTTGAGAATGCTGCACTGTCAGAACCCAGGCTGTGGGGTATCTACCTTGAAAGAAACTTGCTATGTGAGGAAAATGGTAAATGCAGACCTAGCCCTAGTAGTGGGCTGTCCCAGAGAATCTAGAGAGTTTGGAGAAAAGAGGAGCCCTTTAACACTGCCATGCTCTCCCCAAATCCTGGAGATCTCAAAAGCACCAGTGTCCTCCCAAGCCAGATCATTGACTGGTATCTACTATTCCACTGGCCAGGTTTTAGAGGAACCTAAGGTACAGGAGCTGCCATTTAAGTGGAAATGCTCCAAGAGATGCAATGAAACTAAGACAAAGCTGATATTAAAATGCAGATAGTTTAGTCTAGTGCGGGCTAGCAGCCCCTTTGCTAAAAATGAATGGCTGTGTTAGCCAGGATCCCTTCAATTGAACAGGACATAAACCCAATTCAGAATGGCTTAAGCCAAATAAAACAAAACAAAAAAAATGTGTAGTAGCTGATAAACTAGGAAGTCTAGGATGTAGATCTTTGGGCATGGCTTGATCCAGGGAGCCAAGGATGTGACCAGAACTATAGTCTGTGTATAACCTATAGTTCAGTGTTTCTCTGTCTTGGCTTCATTCTTGGATAGGTTATCCTCTAGTGATGACAGGGTAGCTGCTGGAAGCCCCAGACCCCCATCATCTTGGTCTAGCAAACTCTGAAGAAAGATCTTTTAATTTTTTTTTACAATATTTCGAACAAAATATTGGGGTTGAATACTGTTGGGCCAATTTGGATCTCAGTCCAATCACTACAAAATCATTCTGGCCAGAAGTGAGTGGGAGTGGGGAGAAAGAACTGATTGGCCAGATCATATATGGGTCATGTGTCTGTCCCCAGAGCCAGTCCATAAAGGGGGACCTCAGTAAGTGAGGGGGAGGGAAGAGAGGAGGGACAGCCTCATGTGAAATACGCAATCAGAGATGCCCCAAAGACAAACCCAAGTCCATGTCCAGGAGAAGGGAAAATAGATACAGGAGAGGGGAAGGACAGCAGCTGCCTGTTACAATGGCACAGTCAACAGCTCTCACTGAACACCCAGAAACTGAGGTGAGATAGATGTGAGCAAGGCTGCAGAACATCACAGACTACCATGAACATGAATGGAAATCAAATATCCCAAGAGTTGATGATCTGGCAGTGAACTTTGCAGGGGGATAAAGACACCTCATTTAGAGGCACTGAGACTTTGCTGTTTCTTTCCATGAAACAATTTAGCCTGTCTTGACTGGGACAAGTAACGACAACTCTTTTTGCATCATCAGTTTTTTGCTTACAAACCACTTTCACAAATCTTCTTTCCTTTCATCTTCAGCACCATGCTGAGTGATATAGCAGGTATTATTATTACTTTATTTATTTTACAGTTGGGTTAACTGAGGCTCAGAGAGGATAAGTGACTGACTTGGGAAGACAGCTAGTAAATGGTAAAGCCATAATGTAATCTTAGGTTCCACACTCTTCTCTAGACTGGTGTATACCCATAGAGTACTGGAGGCAATTGCTGCTCAGGATAAGCCTTCTCTTGGGTGCACATTCCTATCATAGTTATTCCTAGCTTCCCAAGCTTCAGTCAGATTTTCCAAAGTTATATTTTCCAAGGGAACCCTGAAATAGCAGCACGCTCAGTCTCTAAGTCTTCAGTACCCTTCAATTTGAATGTTTCTGTTGCATTGTAGAACACCTAAACCTAGCTATCCATCCCATTTAGCAATCTAAGAATATACATCAAAAGGCTAAGAGCTCTATCGGATTTAGGGGATTCTCTAAATTGCAGCAAGTAAGCTGGCCATAAGTCTCAGAACATTCTGCAGAACCAGTAACATTTAAGGTCCCATTCCTCTATCTTCAGTCTAGTCCCCAAATCTGTAGGCTCAAAGAAGTTCCCTGTGGTCTCAACTCTGAAATCAGGCATTAAGTGGGCTGATAAATGGTAATTATTTATCACAACAGGATATATTTAGCCATAAAACAATTATGTTTAGCCTAATCCCAGCCAACTGAATCATGTCATGAAAAATAAAACCTGTATTTCAACCAGCTAATAAAAATGTGAAACTTATCTAAATCCATTTTATATATATATTTTGAGATGGAGTCTCACTCTGTCACCAGGCTGGAATACAGTGGCGTGATCCCAGTTCACTGCAACCTCCGCTTCCCAGGTTCAAGTGATTCCCCCTGCCTCAGCCTCCCGAGTAGCTGGGACTCCACAGGCATGTGCTATCACGCCCGGCTAATTTTTTAAATTTTATTTTAGTAGAGATGGGGTTTCACCATGTTTGCCAGGATGGTCTCAATCTCCTGACCTTGTGATCCGTCCACCTTGGCCTCCCAAAGTGCTGGGATTACAGGCGTAAGCTACTGCTCCTGGCCCGTAAGATATATTGTACTGCCAATATTGTCCAACTATTACATAAGTCATCTTTACAAGACAAACGTCTTCAAATACCTCCTGAATGTGTCTGCTTTCTTTTCGTTGCCTTTGCCACTACCACAGTTCAAGCACCACTACCTTTTTATGCTCTGTGTGCTCTCACTCCACTTCAATTTCTTCTTTACCCACAGCCACTGTCATCTTTGGAACAACAGAAATCCAATCACAAATTTAATGGTCTCAGTAAAATTCAAAATCTTTCCTATGGCCCAACTGACCTGGCACAGCCTGGGTCCTACTTCCTTTTTGAGCCTGAGCTCTCTGTCTTCCTTACTTTGTGCTCCCTTGCCTTAGGGTGGCTTGGAATGCACCTCTCTCTTTCCTATAGCCTTGAGCACTTTCTCGCAGGCTTTAGTACCCCCTGTCTGGAATTCTTCTCCCCCTCAGCCTCTCTTCCACTCTGGCAAACCTCCTCAGCCCTCAGATCTCAGTTGAAATGTTTTTCCCTCTAGGGTAACTTCTCTGCTCTCACTCTCAACTCTGACATATAGTCGGGTCCTCTAGTGCGGGGGCCCCCAACCCCCATTACCAAACCATTACTAGTTTGTGGTTTGTGGCCTGGTATGAACTGGGCTGCACAGCAGGAGGTGAGCGGCGGCGGGTGAGTGAACATTACCACCTAAGCTTCGTCTCCTGTCAGATCAGCGATGACATTAGATTCTCACAGGAGCATGAACCCTATTGGGAACCGTGCATGCGAGGGATCTAGGTTGTGCGTCCCTTATGAGAATCTAAGATGGAACAGTTTCATCCAGAAACCATCCCTCTCCCAACACCATGGTCCGTGGAAAAATTGCCTTCCATGAAACCAATTCCTGGTGCCAAAAAGGTTGGTGACACTGCTCTAGTGTGTTTTCTCTCCTTTTTCATTTGTATAATTTAAGGGGTACAAGTGCAATTTTGTTACATGGATATATTGTATAGTGGTGAAGTCTGGGCTTTTAGTGTAGCCATCACCCAAATAACGTACATTTTACCCATTAATTTCTCATCATCCATGCTCCCACCCTTTACAGTCTCCTATGCCTATCATTCCACACTCTATGTTCATGTGTACACATTATTTAGCTCCCACTTGTAAGTGAGAATATGTGATATTTGACTTTCTATTTCTGAGTTGTCTCCCTTAAAATAATGACCTCAAGTTCCATTCATGTTACTGCAAAAGACATGATTTCATTCTGTTTTATGGTTGTATATCTACACCACATTTTCTTTAATCATCTGTTGACAGACACTTCAGTTGATCCTCTGTTTTTGCTATTGTGAATATACTCTCTTGTAGTGATTTCTCCCTGGTAGTGATTACTGTGATTGTCATTAACCGATTGTGTGATATGCCCCTGTGGAGTATGGGAGCAGGTCTGTTGTGCCACCTTTGTCTTTCTGGTACCTGGCACAGTGATTGACCACAGTTGCTCTTCCGAAACTGCTTGAATGAAATGAACCATACCTAATTTACTCTGCACTGAGCAGATTATTTCTAGCAGCCTCTCACCTGGCCTTTTCCTGGAGCCCTCCTGCTTTTCAGCACCCTCTAGCCTTCACTCAGAACTCACTTTCCCTCCCCTATGCAAGGCTCTGCACTCCAAGCCTCTCTCTGTTGCCACCCCATCACTTCCTCAACACAGCCAATGTAATCTGTCGTCTACCCAATTTGTGTAAGTTCAACTTACTGCCAGCATGTTTATTCTGAAAAAGTATCTGCTAAACAAATGAATTGACAACAGATGCTCCACAGACAAACACCTAACACAGTGTCTCAGATACAGTATGCCCTGGGAACAGACAGTGGTTGCTCTGAACTACCCGGCATCTATGTTACCTCTGCTAACAGAACTTTTTTTTTTTCTTCAGGAAATTTCTATCCTCACTCTCAGCCTGTGAGATTCAGCTGGAGCTGACATCCGCTTTCTGGTGTCAGGGAAGCATATGCAACTTAGTTCAGGCCAGTGGATATATTCTGACCCTCTGATTGGTTCAGGTGGAGGCACACAACCCAAGGCAAATCCATGATGCTTAATGTCAGAACTTTTTTGGGACTAGTAGGAAAGTCAGCCCTTCTCGCTCTGGTAGACTTGAAACTGATAGACTGCATGCCGGTAGCTTCTGAAGGAAGGGTGGTGAGGAGGAAGGCATGTGGGCACAGCATGAGACGAGCTTGTTGGACAATGAATCCAGCAGAGAGGAAAGCAGAGACAAGATCTGGGGACAGAATAAGTGTTGAAGACATTATTTGAGCCACCGGGCTCCTTTGTGCCTGGAAGTTTTCAGTTACATGAGCTAATAAAGTTTCTTATTAAAGTTTGTCAGATTTGGGTTTCTCTCACTTTCACCCAGAAGAATCCTGATGACGCTGTAAACTAAAGAACCAATAAATACAGGGACGCAGTGAAAGTTGACAAAAATGACCTTCAGAAGACCCTATTCTAGCCATGGTTCTACAACTCTCAGAGTGTGAGACCCTGGACAAAGCTCTGAGTTCCCAGCTCCTTATCTACAGACTGAGCATGGTAGTTGGATCAGACCTTTAACATTGTTTCTAGGTTGAAGATTCTATAATTCTGTGATACTAAGATGTCCACAAAGCTTAAACATAACAGAACTAGTTCATAGTGGTGAGAATTTAGATTAAGAACCTGTAGAGGAAATAGTACTAGATTGGGGAAACTTTCATGGCTCTGCCATATCTCACGTGTGCACAGCTTCCTAGTATATTTCTAAGTCAGAGAAATGAGGAAACTCCTGGGCTGATAACAGAACTTAACTGAAGTTTGAAACCCACAAATAACAAAATAGCAACCCCACAGGCAGCAGTGGAGTTTCATGAGAGAGTTTGTTTATTTCTATATATATGTGTGTGTGTGTGTGTGTGTGTGTGTACACACACATATACATATGTATATGTGTATATATGTATGTATCCACATATATGCATATATGTATATATTACTTTGTTACATATATGTAAGATATGTATTTTCTTAAATTTAAGATAATATAAGGTCACTCATAAGCAAGCATATATAGCAATAATAATAATAGTGATAACAATTAAAAATCCTAGCCAGAGGCTAGTAAAGAAAGTAGAGCTAGTGAAGAAAGTAAATGAAACATCACGTATCATGGCACATGGATCAATGTAAGAAAATGTGCTGTTATTCTGGTCATAATGGAAAACATGATACAGATTTGCGACTGACATGTTTTCAGCTTTTAACTAAATATTTCTCTGGAACTCCATTTGAATCAAAAGGACATTCTGCATAGAAGAAGCATTCTTCCTACAGAAGGAATAACTGCCATATGGAAATGGACATTGAGACAGACTCTAATCTTACATCAGTCAATGAAAATCCTCCCACAATCATTATTAACAGCATCCTGATTTACGTATTTTCCCTTAGAGTTATTTTAACTGAAAATCTAGCTTCACACATAAAACCATCAAACTAGAATAATTCTCTATTTCTTCTTACTATTCATTTGCATATCCATGAGGCTGTTCCAAGGATTTCTTCTCTATTTGTTATTCCTGAGCCTGTCACATAACTTGAACTAAAAAATGAAATCTTACCCAATTTCCTAGTAATCACAGTAAACCATACTTCCTTAAACAATTATTTTTTAACTAGCCTCAGATTAAAATTTTAAAATCACCTTTAAAATTTCCTTTCATGCCTACGTCCTGAATGGTATTGTCTAGGTTTTCTTCTAGGGTTTTTATGGTTTTAGGTCTTCAGTTTAAGTATTTAATCCATCTTGTTTCCATTTGTTTGTGTCTTCTCTTATTTCCTTGAGAAATGGTTTGTAGTTCTCCTTGAAGAGGTCATTCATATCCCTTGTAAGTTGTATTTCTAGGTATTTTATTTTCTTTGTAGCAATTGTGAATGGGAGTTCACTCATGATTTGCCTCTGTTTGCCTATTATTGGTGTATAGAAATAGTTGTGAATTTTGCACATTGATTTTGTATCCTGAGACTTTGCTGAAGTTGCTTATCAGCTTAAGGAGATTTGGGGCTGAGATGATGGGGTTTTCAAAATATTCATGTCATAAAACACCAAAGCAATGGCAACAAAACCCAAAATTGACAAATGGGACCTAATTAAACTAAAGAGCTTCTGTACAGCAAAACAAACTATCATCAGAGTGAACAGGCAACCTACAGAATGGGAGAAAATTTTTGCAATCTATCCATCTGACAAAGGGCTAATACCCAGAACCTATAAAGAACTTAAACAAATTTACAAGAAATAACCCCATCAAAAAGTGGGCAAAGGATATGAACAGACACTTCTCAAAAGAAGACATTTATGTGGCCAAGAAACATATGAAAAAAAAAGTTCATCATCACTGGTCATTAGAGAAATGCAAATCAAAACCACAATGAGATATCATCTCGTGCCAGTTAGAATGGCAATCATTAAAAAGTCAGGAAACAACAGAGGCTGGAGATGATGTGGAAAAGTAGGAATGCTTTTACACTGTTGGTGGGAGTATAAATTAGTTCAACCATTGTGGAAGACAGTGTAGTGATTCTTCAAGGATCTAGAACCAGAAATACGATTTGACCCAGCAATCCCACTACTGGGTATATACCCAAAGGATTATAAATCGTTCTGCTATAAAGAAACATGCACATGTATGTTTATTGCAGTTCTATTCACAATAGCAAAGGCTTGAAACCAACCCAAATGCCCATCAATGATAGACTGGATGAAGAAAATGTGGTACATATACAGCATGGAATACTATGCAGCCATTAAAAAGGATGAGTTTTTGTCCTTTGTAGGGACATGGATGAAGCTGAAAACCATCATTCTAAGCAAACTAACACAGGAACAGAAAACCAAACACTGCATATTCTCACTTATAAGTGGGAGTTGAACAATGAGAACACATGAACACAGGGAGGGGAGTATCACACACTAGGGCCTGTCAGGAGGTAGGGTATTAGGGGAGGAAGGGATAGCATTAGGAGAAATACCTAATGTAGATGACGTGTTGATGGGTGCAGCAAACCACCATGGCACATGTATACCTATGTATCAAACCTGCACGTTCTACACATATATTCCAGAATTATTATTATTTAAAAAAATAATTAAAAAATCCTTTCAAATCATTTGTGAGTCATTCAGTGCATACTAGCTCTGGCTCAATGAAGGGAGATAGGAAAAGCATGGAGGAGGCCAAGCACGGTGGCTCATGCCTGCAATCTTAGCACTTTGGGAGGCCGAGGCATGCGGATCACTTGAAGTCAGGAGTTCAAGACCAGCCTGGCCAACATGCCGAAACCCCATCTCTGCTAAAAATACAAAAATTAGCCAGGCGTGGTGGCACATGCCTGTAATCTCTGCTGCACAGGAGGCTGAGGCAGGAGAATTGCCTGAACCTGGGAGGCAGAGGTTGCAGTGAGCCAAGATCACACCATTGCACTCCAACCTGGGTGACAGAGTAAGACTCTGTCTCAAAAAAATTTACACATATACATTTTTAAAAAGCATGGAGGAGGTATGATGCTTCCTATGGCCTCTTCTGCCCCAGTGGAGGAGGTGCAGGATGAGAGGGGGAAGGAACTGTATTGAAAACATTTTTGCTTCACATAATCCAGAACCTGATCTCATGAGTGATAAGGCAAGTTAACTTTTCAATGTGGTCTTTGTTAACTATTATTCAAAGGCTCTGAAGAAATAGGAAGATATAACAACGTTCTCTCACCTATTTGTCAAGCCATAAATAAGAGGCTAGGTTATAGCATGTGGCACCAACCATTCTGAAAGCATTTTACTTTCTTCTTTCATGGGGCTGTAAAATTATATGGTGCATTCTCAATTTACTTAGGAAATGGCTGGAGGAAAAGAGCTTAGGAAATAAATATTCATTTCCCATGGAACACAGGAAATATGCATAACCTTCTTTCTATCTCATTTTCCCTTAACTTTTGGGTTTAGGCCAATATTTTCTAACTCATTAGCCTTTGACTGAACAGTTGTTTAACACATCTGGGGGTTGTTTAGGTTGTTATTTTTCACATAATCAGTGTGTGCAAACTAAAGTGGAACTGTAAACAGTAACAGTGGCTTTCATTCATTCATTCAACATGTTTACTGAGCACCTACTATGTTCCAGGCACTATGCCATGTGTTGGAACTATCAAGACAAATAGTCCAATCTCTGTACCCATTGAAAATAAAGTCCAGCAGGAGAAACTGAAAACAGACGTCATGCTTGAGGGGATACCCCACTTTCCATAAAGTGATTCTTTCACATTGCATGCCTGTAACAAAACACTTCATGGACCCTGTAAATAATACACCTACTATGTACCCACAAAAATTCAAAATAAAAAAATTTAAAGAAAACAAACAGCAGTGATAACAGAGTATATGAAAGGAAATACCAGAGGGATGCATCTGGAGCTGTGGGTGGTACAGCATCCCCATTCAGGTGGTGCGTTGTTGAGAATGGTCTCCCTACGGGGGGCACAGCTAAACTGAACCTGAGAGGTGAGAAGGAGTTTAGCCGAGCATAAAGGAAAAGGGAAAGGGGAAGTGGAGGGGGTTCCCAAAAGATCCATAATATAGTCTACACACCAGCACCATGCAAACAAAATAAATGCGCTAAGAGGATTTTTTTTAAACTATCAATGTTTAAATTACACCACTGTAGTGACTGAAGAATGAGGTGCCATGGTATGTGGTTCTGTGTGTTCTTCAACAACTTCCTGGTGGATGACAATGTGCCAGCACAACTCCCAGCACAGACAGGGTGAAGCAGCTCAGAGCTGAGGCTCAGAAATGACTGTCAGAAGCCATTTCATGTGAAAATCTCATGAACTTCCTGAAACAAAGGTCACTTATACTGCATATGAACAGACAGGAAGATAAAGGTAGGAAGAAGGGTGGAGGGAAAGCAAGTAGAGGACATGGACAGATGTTTCCAAAAGAACGTACACACAACTTTTCCTTCACTTTCTATAGCTCCTGTTGCAACCAATCCTGTTGACAAGCACTGTTGTAGTTCTACAAGAATGCCCTAGTAAATACAAATGATATTCTTAAGAGTATTGAATGATGCTTTTTCCTTGCATTTTAAGGACATGAATAGGCATATCAAACTCATATTTGTTATGAGGATTGATAAGCAGAATTTACCCGATTGAGTTTATGTTACTAACTATTTATATTTTTGGATTGAGTTTTTCTCTATTTTTAGGCTAAATCTAGATGTTTTCAATCTATGCAAGAAGACAACAGAGATGTAATACATTCTTCAATATTTCATATAAAGCTAAGCACAATGCCTGGCATGTAATAAGTGTTCAATGCTCAAAAAATATTAGCTATTATTATTGCTGATATGCCGTATTTACAGAAAATAAACAGAAAATGTTTTCTGAGACGTACTTTTTAAAAAATCAACAATATAAGCACATGATGAAAAAAGCAAGTAGTTCACAAAAACTTATAATGAAAAACAATGCTTACTTGCTTCCTCCTGCCTGCAGCCTCTCTTCTTATTCCTCAGATACAACCAACTGCCTTTCACTTTTTCAGCTGTTCCTTGAGGTGTTTGTCTTCCTATTTTTAAATTACAGTCATATATCTTTCTATTGATTAACTCATTCTGGGCATTATCAATTGACATCTTTCCATGGCAGATGAGGATTTAGGTCTCTTGCATCATTTCCTTTAGTCATTCACTCAAGAAGTAATAGTAATTACCATTATTACTTTGAGACAGGGTCTCTCTGTGGTTGGGGTGCTGTGGCATGATCAATCTTGGCTCACTGCAACCACCACCTCCTGGGCTCAAACCAACCTCCCACCTCAGCCTCTCAAGTAGTTGGGACTGTACAGGCACATGCCACTACACCAGGCTAAGCTTTGTACTTTTTGTATAGATGGAGTCTCACTATGTTACCCAGGCTTCTCTCAAATGCCTGAGCTCAAAGGATCTGCCCACTTCAGCCTCCCAAATTGATAGGATTACAGGCATGATCCACTGTGCCCAGCCAACTCAACAAACAATTATTGAACACCTACAGTGCCAAGCACTTATCTAGGCACTGAGGATACCAAGCAAAACTGACAAAAAAAAAATTATTGCATGTAAGAAGCTTATATTCTAGTGGGGAAGAGAGACATTAAAATGTCAGAGGGTCACATGTTCAATGGAGGAAAATTTAGTTGGCGGGAGGATATGGAGCACTGGCTAGAGAGAACTACAGTTTAAATAGTTTGGTCATGAAATGCCTCTCTGAGATGTTGACATTTGAACAGACTCTAACTTTGGGAATTTTCTTGTTTCTTTCATAATTTCTTTGCTTTCATTTTCTCCATTCTATCTTCTTGGATATCCTATTAATGAAATGTTGACCTTGCTGGTTTAATCCTCTACAATGCTTGGATTTTCATTTCTACATTTTTCTGTCTCTGTCTTTTTATTCTATTCTCTGGGAGATTTTCTTGATTTTCTTTTTCTTTTTTTTTTTTTTTTGAGACAGAGTCTCACTCTGTTGACCAGGCTGGAGTGTAATGGCATGATGTAGGCTCACTGAAACCTCCACCTCCTGGGTTCAAGCAATTCTCCTGCCTCAGCTTCCCGAGTAGCTGGGATTACAGGTGCCTGCCACCATGCCCAGCTAATTTGTGTGTGTTGTGTTTTTTTTTTAGTAGAGACGGGGTTTTGCCATGCTGGCTAGGCTGGTCTTGAACTCCCAACCTCAGGGGATCTGCCCACCTTGGCCTCCCAAAGTGCTGGGATTATAGGCATAAGCCACTGCATCCAGCCCTATTTTCTCTTTTTAACTCTTCATACAACAAGTATGTGGAGGTCTTTTTTCTTTTTCTTTATTATTATTATACTTTAAGTTCTGGGGTACATGGGCAGAACGTGCAGAATTGTTACACAGGTATACACATGACATGGTAGTTTGCTGCATCCATCCCCTCGTCATCTACATTAGGTATTTCTCCTAATGTTATTCCTCCCCAATCCCCCCACCCCCTGCTATCCCTCCCCTAGACCATCCCATCCCCCAAAAGGCCTCAGTGTGTGATGTTCCCCTCCCTATGTCCATGTGTTCTTATTGTTCAACACCCACTTATGAGTGAGAACATGCAGTGTTTGGTTTTCTGTTCTTGTGCCAGTTTGCTGAGAATGATGGCTTCCATCTTCATCCATGTCCCTGCAAAGGACATGAACTTGTTGTTTTTTATGGCTGCATAGTATTCCATGGTTTATATGTGCCACATTTTCTTCATCCAGCCTATCATTGATGGGCATTTAGGTTGATTCCAAGTCTTTGCTATTGTAAACAATGCTGCAATGAACATATGTGTGCATGTGTCTTTATAGCAGCAAAATGTATAATCATTTGGGTATATACCCAGTAATGGGATTGATGGGTCCAATGGTATATACCCAGTAATGGGATTGCTGGGTCAAATGGAATTTCTGGTTCTAGATCCTTGAGGAATCGCCACAGTGTCTTCCACAATGGTTGAACTAATTTACACTTCCACCACCACTATAAAAGCATTCTCTACATCCTCTCCATCATCTGTTGTCTCCAGAATTTTTAATGATCACTATTCTAACTGGCGTGAGATGATATCTCAATGTGGTTTTGATTTGCATTTCTTTAGTGACCAGTGATGATGAGCTTTTTCTCATATGTTTGTTGGCTGCATAAATGTCTTCTTTTGAAAAGTAGAGGTCTTTTTTTCTTGAGACTCTTCAGTTCTCCTGGAAAGTCATCTCTGAATTCTAGGCTTGGGACAGAAATCAGACTGTTGACATTTTATCCCCAAAGAAATGGATGGAAGTCAAGTGATCCACATAATACCTCTGTTTTTAGACCTAAGCCCAAATCCCATCCACTACTGTACCTGGAATTCCAGAATCCTAAATCTTTCTGGTATTCCTCTAGACAAATCTGATTGTGTTACTTCTTTATCTTCATCTGTAGGCAAAGAAGCAGCCTCCAGTGTTCTGCTAAATCTGTATTTCAAAAATGTGTGGAAAATTTTATCTGTTATTGACTCCTGTCCTATTTTCTTCTTTTTCTATAAATATATGGAGTGTGATATGGTTTGGACATGTCCCCACCCAAATCTCACCTTGAATTGTAATAACCCCTACATGTCAAGGGTGGGGCCAGGTGGAGATAATGGAATCATGGGGCCACTTTGCCCCGTACTGTTCTTGTGGTAGTGAATAAGTTTCATGAGATCTGATGGTTTTATAAATGAAAGTTCCCCTGCACAAACTCTCTTGCCTGCCTCCATGTCAGATGTGATTTTGCCCTTTCTTTGCAGAAACAATTTCGTAGGGGGCAAAACAGAGATGAGGATCAGTTAGCAGGTGATTGCAATGACACAGTAGAGATGGAGAATAGTGGGTCAATTTGAGAGACATTTGAAAAATAAAGTTGATGAGTCTTGATGTTTGTTAGGAGTGGGAGTGGAAAGAGGAGTCCAGGATGATTCCTGGTTCTGATCTTGGCAGTCAGGTGCTGGTGTCATTCACGAAGATAGGAAGGAGAGAAAAAGTGGGTTAAGAAGAAGCTGATGTGGGGAGAGGGAAGCTATCAGAAGCCAATTACACACACTAAGGCCACAGCCAATTACAGACTTCACCGTAAAGGGAAGAGCAATCTCCCCTGAATGTAGATTGAAGCACTGATTCATATCTCCTGCAGGACACTGACTAGAAAGAGTGATTTGGGGACCAAAGAAAGAATGGGTCTGTCTATTACTTACGAGTCCACAGAAAAGACACCACATTTTCTAGAATTCGCGTCCAGGGACAGAGAAAGTTTATACCCATGAATAAATGTAAAATTGTATTTCGTTACAGGCCATGCATCATGGTTTGAAGATTCTAATTACAGCTGTATAAAATTATGTACTCTTCCAATTGAAAATGCACATTTTCTCCAAGCACACATAAGACATTTATCAAAATTTACCACATAACCAGGTCATAAAGGACAGCTTAAAATTTTTCAAAAATGTAATCTCATAGAGCTTACATTTGTAAAGCACATTACCCCTAAATTAGACACCAACACTAACAATATAGAAAGGAAGATATATTTTGGTTAAATGCACCTGCAAATAATTCATGGGTTAAAGAGGAAATGACAATGGAAATTACAAGATATTTAGACTAAACAACCATAAAAGCCCTACATATTAAAATGTATGGAGTATAGCTAAAGTGGTCCTTAGATAACAATTTACCACCTCAAATGTTTCTTTAAAGGGATACTGACAACAAATAAGCATTTACTTTAAGAAAATACTTTAAGTCATTGAAGGAAACTAGATACCAAAGTAAGAGCTTGTCTTTTTTCATATATACAAAACATTACTGGGTAAACAAATAAACTCTTGTTTGCTCCAAGTAAAATTTATTCCAGCCAAGTAATAAAAATGCCAATTTCATTTATTCTGTCCTTTTTGTCCTTTTATTTTCATTCATTTATTTATTTTTGAGATAGGGTCTCCCTCTTTCATCCATGCTGGAGTGTATGGTGCAATCATGGCTTACTTTAGCCTTGACCTCCTGGGTTCAAGTGATCCTCCTGTCTCCAAGTGATCCTCCTGTCTCAGCCTCCCGAGTAGTGGGGACTGCAGGCATGCACCACCATCCTTGGCTAATTTTTTAATTTTTGGTACAGATAGGGTCTCACCAAGTTGCCTAGGCTGGTCGCAAATTTCTTGGCTCAAGCAATTTTCCCACTTTGGCCTGCCAAAGTGTTGGGATTATAGGCATGAGCCATGGCGCCCGGCCCTTTTTGTCTTTTTTATATCTGTATTGAACAAAACTATGGTGGACTGGTAGATATTTGGCTTCCTCATATATATTGTGTATATATAATATCTGTATGTTATGTAATAGGATTCTGTGTGTGTGTGTGTGTGTGTAATAAAGTTAAGTTCCACTTGTTCAAGTTATCTCTAAATAGAAAACAACTCTGAGAGAAGCAAGAGTTGAAGAATGGGGCCCCAGGTTTAGACAGCCCTGAATTCTGTCTCAACTTTACCTCATATTAGCTGGGCAACTTTGGGCACATCTCTGTAACCTCCAAACACTCCACTTTCCTTCTCCATAAATTATAGTTGCTGTAGCACTGGTACCAGCCACAGATGAGCATTGTAATGAATACCAGTCACTGTATATGGAGTGCTCACCTTGCTGCCTGGCAGCGGCAATGATCACTACATAGTAGGTACTGGAACTAGAAAAGGAATCATACTTTACAGTAGAAGGGATGGCTTTTGATATTGATAGCTAGTAGGTTTGATCAGGCCTTATTCTCATTTTACAATGGGGCAGCTAAGTCCCAGAGAGCTTAAGTGCTTTGTCTAAAATTGCAAAGCTAGTTAGTGACTGCCTGGTTTTGGAACCTGATTTCCTGACTCCCTGGATCATCATTCTTCTTATGATATGTTTCAACAGGACAGCTACTTAGAGATCTCCTGTAAGAGACCTTCATTCTAAGTAGCTTAAGTAGGACCCAGATTCACTTGTCTTTTAAGACAGTAGAAGAATCAATGCTCTATAAAAATGTGAACTGAGAACCCTCGTCGAACAAAAAGATTTTATTAATTTTAATCCTGTAAAATTTGTGCACACTTTAAAAAAAATCAATTTACAATTTACATAAAGATTGCACCTTTGTAGCCTAGATTTTGTAAGTTTGGACAGACAACTACAGTCATCTGAGCATCACGACAATCAAAACAGAGCAGCTCCATCACCCCACAAATGCCTCTGTCTCACTCTGTAGTTAGCTTCTTCCCTTAACCCCAGTCACTAGCAATCACTGATCTGTTTTCTGTCCCTAGAGTTTGGTCTTCTCCAGAAAGTCACAAAATGGCATATAATATATAGTCTTTGATTTTGAGCTTGGCTTAGCATTACACTAGAAATTCATCCACATTGTGAAATTCACTTATGGTTCATCTGTTTTTATTCCTGAGTAGCATTCCATCAGATGAATGTACCACCATTTGTTTATACATTCCCCAGTTAAGCAATACTTGGATTGTTTTCAGATTTTGGTGATTACAAATAAAGCCACTATAAACATGTGCACATATATTTTCCAGTGAAAATAAGTTTTCATTTCTCTTGGGCAAATATCTAAAAGTAGAATTGCTCTATGATACACCTTTCAAAGAATCAACAGGTTGTTTTCCAAAGTGGCAAGCCATTTGCATTCCCACCAGTGATGTGTGAGAATTGTAGTTCCTCTAATTCATGGTTTTTTTTTTGTTTTTAATTTTTGGTATTTTTTTTTAGCCATTCTAATTTATGTTAAGTAACAGTGTGTTTCACTAGAGATATTTGCAATGATAATAACCTAAGGATCCCTGTTCAAACAAAAAGCCATTCTAATTGACAGGAGAAGTATAAACAGTTCCTAATCAATAACTTTGCTAGTTGTTTTTCTTCCTTATCCAGTTGGTATATAATTTAAACATACAAATGAGTGCACAAACACACATAGACATAAATAAATCTATTTTGGCAAATGTTATTCTTTTGCATCATCAGAAAGTACTTTTTTCTAGGGACTGAAGAACAGTACGTGTTCATTTACACTTTTCCAACAAGGAATACACAAATACTACGACAGCATGGTAAGCAGAACAATGGCCACCAAAGACGTCCACGTCCTAATCTGCAGAGCCTGTGAATATGTGACAGTACATAGCAAGAGGGAATTCATACTGCAGATGGAACTACGTTTGCTACTCAGCAGACCTTGGGATGGGGAGATTGTCATGGATTATCCATGTGAGGATAATGTAATCATAAAGGGTCTTATGAAAATGAAAGAGAGAGGGAGGATAGTCAGTGTCAGAGTGATGCAGCATGAGAAAGACTCAACCCATTATTCCTGGATTTGAAGACGGAAGCAGGTCATGAGCCAAGGAGCATGGACAGCCTCTAGAAGCCACAGGATGCAAGGAAACAGATTCTCCCCTAAAGTCTTCAGAAGGAATGCAGTTCCACTGATGCCATGATTTTAGCTCAGTGAGACCTGTTAATATTTTTGACTCCTAACCTCCAGAAACTCAAGAGAATAAATTTGTGTTATTTGAAGTCACTGAGTTTATGGTAATTTGTTACAGCAGCAATTAGACACTGATACTGTTCATACTTACTTTACCTTACAAGGAGAAAGGCTATGTGGGCACCAACTGGACTAATTTATGAAAGGTCTTCCTTCCCATAAGTCCAGAAAAGACTGAATATTAAATGTTTGTGATCCCTGCCTTTGTTACAGTTCCTCAGGGTACAGTCCTGGGACATCTTATCCCTTTCCCCTTCTGCCGGTACCTGGAGCTTCACCCACATTCATGGCTTTAGATACTGTCTATATATGTTTAGATACTGTATGTGTATGGCGCTTCACACATTTTTATCTCTCACTTAGCCCTCCTTTCAGAGCTCCATTCCAGAATATCTCCATGTGGATATTCACTGGGATCTCAAGCATAATGCATCCAAAGTGGAACTCTTGATTTTCTATTCCCAACCCCCATCCTCACATCCCTAGGTTGCCTTTCCCTAGATGTCCCCAATTTCTTATGAAAGAAATTAGTGAAAAACATTTGACACCTTTCCTCTCCATCTAATTACTAAGTCTTGTCAAGTCTGTCTTCAAATATGTCTCTGTTCTACTCAGTTCTCTCTGTTTGTCACCATCACCTTAGTCTGAGCTATCCTCGTCTCTTCCCTGAGTGACTGCGACAGCCTCCTCGTATCCTTGCTTCCCCCTGGTGCTCCTTTCCAATTCATTCTCCACGCTGCAGCCAGAGTCATCTTTTAAAATTTAAACAAGATAATGTCATTTCTCTGCTTAAAAGACCTTTAAATCTTTCCATTGCCTGCACAAGAAAATCCAAAATCTTGAGCCTGGATTAAACAGACCTGCAGAATCCTCCCTGTCTCTCCAAATCTGTCTCATACTACGTCTGCTTCACTATGGCGCAGCCACCTTCTTCGATTCCTTGAGCATTCCAGCCTCCTTCTGACCCCAGGGCCTTCATACAAACTATTCCTTCTGCCTGGAACATGTTTCTCCCAATGTTCCATGTGACTCTCCATCTTTCAGACTTCATTTGTTAGACAGATCTCCCCTGACAAGTAATTCTTATATCCTGTTATATTTTTCATAGCTCTTATCAAAGTCTATAACAATATTTGCACTTGGTTAATTTCTGTAACCCTTACTAGTGTGTAAGCTCCTGGGGCAGACACCACCTCTAGTAGATCTGCCTCTGTATTGTGAGTCCCAGGCACATTGCCTGACACATAGTAGGTGCTCAATAATAGTTGAGGAAGGAAGATGAATTTCAATAAAGGAAATAGAATTTATTAAGATATCCTATCCTATCCCCTGCTGGAGATGGTTTCTTTCTCTGTCTTCCACCCGGCTGTCTTTGCCAGCTATGCCTGTCTCCCCTAGGCGGTGCCGTATGCTCTGAAACCTTCCTGCAGCATCAAAACACTTGTCCTAGGTCACATTCCCACTGGGACTCTGCCCTCTTCTGGTCAATATGGGAACTGATTTTTTTTCTACTGATGCTATTTTTTTTTTTTTTTTTTTTTTTTTGAGACAGAGTTTCGCTCTTGTTACCCAGGCTGGAGTGCAATGGCGCGATCTCGGCTCACCGCAACCTCCACCTCCTGGGTTCAGGCAATTCTCCTGCCTCAGCCTCCTGAGTAGCTGGGATTACAGGCACGCGCCACCGTGCCCAGCTAATTTTTGTATTTTTAGTAGAGACGGGGTTTCACCATGTTGACCAGGATGGTCTTGATCTCTTGACCTCGTGATCCACCCACCTCGGCCTCCCAAAGTGCTGGGATTACAGGCTTGAGCCACCGCGCCCGGCCTACTGATGCTATTTTAATGGATGATTAAGGCCTCACCTATTTTCTCTCAGTTAGTATTTTCATCTTAATTGGCAATTTCTGGAAAAACAAGAACTAGCTCCAAAGTAAAAACTTCAATTGACTTCTATGTAGTAATATGTATATAATTCAAGTTCATTACCAGACTCATAAGGGATAAATCCATATATAGAACCATGGCAGTCTTCAGTCATGAATTCAACACCTATTTATTGACTACCTACTGTTAAAAAAAAAAATTTCGGCTGAATTAAATTTAAAGAAGCCTGATTGAGAAATGAGCAACTCATGAATCGGGCAGCCCCCAGAATCACAGCAGATTCAGAGATACTCCAGGGATGCCTGTGGTCAGAACAAATTTACAGACCAAAAAAAAGGAAGTGATGTACAGAAATTAGAGGTGAGGTATGGCAACCACTGGATTGGTTACAGGTTGCTGTTTGCCTTATCTGAAGACAGTCTGAAGACTCAGCAGTCTACGAGTGGTTGAAGTATGGCTGATGGGATTGGCCAAGTCTCAGCTATTGTTTCAGGAGCATACTCCTAAGTTAGGTTTTCAATCTTGTCAGCCTATTAAGTTAGGTTGCAGTTCACCCACAATGACTCAAAAATATGGAAGTACAGAGCCCTTCTCAGGCAATATTTAATCTGCTTTAACAAATCCCCACTTTTGGTAATTTTTCTCAATTTTGAGAGATTGACCAAAACATCAGTCATTGATGTCACTATCATCATTGTAAACGTGCTTACTTGGTCTTGAAACCCACTGGGAAATAGTAGAACAGTGAGTTTTGCAAAGGTAGGAATGAGGGCTTGAGTAGAGAGTACCTTCTTATGCTGGAACATTCTGCTTACAGGAGAAAAACAAAACCTGATCTATTCTATGATCTATGTGTTTCCTTAAAGTCTTAGTTTGATTATATCACATGTAGCACGAGAAACTCCTTTTTTGTTTGGTTTAGTCTGTTGGGGCCTAGTGCATGAGCTAAGTCCAAAACAACGGCCTCCTGTAATTTTTTTTAAAAAAACACGCTTTTTGGTCAGGTTCTTACTTAGGTGGATGTGTTACCAAAACTTAGGGCCTTAGCACCACTCTCAGTTACCATCAGTTTGGGTTTCCAGTCTCAGCATGTCATTCATGGGTTACAGTGTTCTCATGGTAGCACACTTCTTTCAACTCTTATCATTCCAGTGAAGACAGACCATTTGACATTCTAGAGCTGGCTGCATGCAAACATTTAAAGCCTTTGAGAGAATACAGTGCACCAGGGAGACTGTTATTATGACTATGGGGAAGATAATACCAAGAGTTTGGAGTATGCTGCTTACTCAGGGTCCCCACAAACCAAACCACCTAAAATCAAGTAGATTAAAAAATGAGCTAGATAGAGTCTACTTATTTAACTAAGCAATCTCTTCATTAATCCCCTACAAGTGAATCTCTATAATCTACATTTGATGTATTTCTCCATAGGCCAGAAGGGCCAGCAGCTGCACAGATGCTTTTCTGTTTAACTACTAAATAATCTAGAGCAATTCTATTATTTAGCAAAACTTTCTCAAGAGAATTTAAAGTCTGTTGTGTAACTATAGTCTTTACTGTAGAATCTGCTATAGAGCCTATCATGAGGGATACATTTCTAATCATTGCCTCTTTTATTCCAAATCATGAAAAAAGCCTAACAAATGATACCTTTCTTGAAGAGTAAAGGCCTCCTGGCAATGTTCTCTTTAACCTATGATGTGGGTTAAGAAAAGTGAACCAATGTTCTGTTTTTGACTGATTATGAGGCAACATACGTACCACTAAAGTTTCTTATCTACATTAGGCCTTCATCTTTTAATCTATCAAAGTATAAGCTTATCCATGTATAAGGCTGGTTGCAAAATCCTACACAAATAAAAGTATACCCCATGAGTGCACACAATAGACCGCCTTTTCATTTCTATTGTTCATAGAGACACAAACAAGGAAAAAATGTTCAAAGATAAGAGTTTCATGAGAGTAGAGAAGTCTTGATCCATGATCTCAGGAAAAGCTGTTCACATCAAGGATGCCATCTTCTGGGGAGAAACTGTCCTGGTTAACTTTACCCTAAGGATTCCAGTGAGTGTACAGTTCCCAGAGTGTGGAGGGACCCTTTTCAGCTATGAGATTATGAACCCAAAGTTCAAGTTTCCAAAGTCTTGTTGCAATGTGAATGGCAAGGGAAGTCTTTCCATGATATTTTCAGAAGATTTAATTTTCAGGTTCTAGATTGTGAAGGAACTGACTGTCCTCAGTAAAACATAAAAAGCTTTCTTTACCTGGTGAAAATACACTGTAGCGTAATAATATGCTGCTATAACATCAGCCCTCTTGCATGGGAAAATTTTTATATAACCAGAAAACATGTATTGAAAATGACAATTGAATGAAATCCCTTTATAAAATGTTTAAAGGGCCCATCAAATAACCAAATGTACCTGAAGCTCTGATTGTTTTCCCAGGAATATGGGTTTGACAAACCAAACACTGGTTATACACTATTTAGCAATTTATGTTACCACCCCAATATATTTAATTTGGATTATCTTATCTATTCCACAATTAGTTATGAAATGCAGAACTTTTAATAACAAAAGTTTTAAGGACTCAGGAAGGAAAAGGCAGCTGTCCTGGTCCTCCAAGAATCCATGCTTAACATTAGACTTACGTTTTCTTGAATACCAGTTGTTTTTCTAATTTAGGTGATAGGCACTGATAACTGATGGGTTATTATAGGTAATTTGACTTAGACCATGGAGTTTATTTAAATTGCATATACAAACAGTTTCAGTATTGGTGGATTTAGCATGAAAATCTGGCAAAGTATTTTCTTGGTATTTAATCAATTTTTGTTCTATGTGGATTAACAGTTTTGTAACCCAGCCAGTCTTTTCATTAACATTCCAGGAGTTTTTACCCAGTCCAAATGATGATTCTAAAGTTATCAGAAACCTGTATTCAAGAGTGGTTTTCAGGGTTATTTCCATCCTTTCATGAACCTCCTAAGAAAACACCACTATATTCTAGGATTTTGTATACTTATTAAGTTTTCAGAAACTGTACCAGCATTAAGCAACTAACTGGAAACAACTTTAAATAGTCATAGTTAAAAATACAAGTGACAAGGAAATTTGGTTATTTCTGTGATCTAGAATAACAACATAGTAACCATAATTATAATTGATAGCATGTACTTAGACATATTAGAATTTTAGAAATCTCATATAATTTTGGAACATATTGATGATATACACTAAAACATAACCTAAAGATGGTTAAACATTATTTCTTATTTTGACAATACTTCCCATGTAACTTAACATGCCAAATAATCCTGCTTGCCTCTCTTTCAGTTGCTTCAGGGGTCCTATGTGGCATTCCAAAATTAGAGGTCAGAAAAGACAATTTTGAAGCATCATTTCATTTTGGTAGCCCATCAAATACGTTAAAGCTCTAAAAAACTTGATATTATGAGATAGAATTCCAGATCACCATATGCTATTCATTTAGCTAAAACAATGAGTCAAAAAAATGTTTAAGGCAAAAACCTTTACTCATTGATAGAGGGAAGATTTAGCTTTCCAAATAACCTGTCTCTTATCTTTCCCTTCTTTTGTCAGTAGTTTATTCAAAAGCAAACAAAAGTCTTTCATTATCCTTTAATATTACATGAAAATCTTGTTTGAGAGGGAACCAAATTTCACCCTTGCATTAATCTACTATTAATGTCAAACCCCAATTTTTAATAAAACATATAGACAAATTTATCAATTTAATCAGTTTGACCAAAAGGTAAGATTCTCATAAACCTTTATAACCCTTTATAATTTTTGTTAAAGAGCAGATCAGTGCTCTAAGAAAAACCTGTTGTGCTTTATTTTAATGTTCAATTTACAGAAAAACTGAATAATACCCCCTTTAACTTTAGCCAATATGGTTAACACACAGAATGTTTTATAATTAATTTTACATACCTTCCACAACTTGCTCAAACATTTAGCTTTTTCTTTTTTCTTTTGAGACAGAGTGCCACTCTGTCACACAGGCTGGAGTACAGTGGCACGATTTTGGCTCACTGTAACCTCTGCCTCTCAGGTTCCAGCAATTCTCCCCACTCAGCCTCCAGAATAGCTGGGACTACAGGTGTGCACCACCATACCCAGCTAATTTTTTGTATTTTTAGTAGACATGGGGTTCTACCATATTGGCCAGGCAGGTCTTGAACTCCTGACCACAAGTGATCTGTGTGCTTTGGCTTCACAAAGTGCTAGTGTTATAGGTGTAAGCCACTGCACCCAGCCCACTTTTAGTTTTATCTTATTTAATTCAAAACAATAAATCCTCTAAACTACATACAAATTTACATTCTCATGCCTTCTTATACTTTTTTAAAACAAAAACGTATTTCACTTTTCTTACACACCTAGCATATAAAACTGTTTTTTTCCAGTAGTCTCAATTACATGTGATAATGGTAACTCTTAGCAACTTTTACTTTTGGTGCATAAATTTCCTTTCCCAAGTATTTTCATGACTTACGGAGATCATCTACAATATGTCTGGACTTTCTGACTTGCCTTAAACATCCCTCTTTTTAAACTAGTTATTTTAGTTTAGGACAAGAATTTACCAGACAAGATCCTTTCTTACATAAAATCTCTTTTCTTTATAAACTTATTTACATAGCTAAGGGGCATGGCTAATTCCATATGTCCCCAAGCCTTACCTAGAATCTAATGTCTCCAAGATATATAAATTGAACAATTTTCAAAAGTCAAAGCAGTTTATGACCTTAAAGCATTTAGAAAATTTAATATCTGACCTGCTTAATTTAGAACAAATGTCTTTATTTTACCAATCATCTTTAAAACTTTTTATTTTCCAAAGATTACTAAGGTTACATAAACTAAAAAGCCTTACAATTTTTATTTTTCTTTCAAAATATTTTATATAAATGCTTATTTAAGTCAATTAGTGCTTTTATGCAAATATCACACACACACAACATATATATATAACTATACAGATAGATAAAATAACATCCAATAGTTGTAAGATATTTTCTTTGCCAGTTTTTAAGTTTTTTAATTGGATTACAGGCTTTAGGGTGGAGTCCTCGGAGAAACAGGGTCAGGAAAACATGCAGTTTCTACAACCCGATATAGTAACAGGCACAGCTGGAAGGCAAAACAGATCTCTAGAAAGTAAGGGTTCCATTCCCATTTTTATACAAGATCCTGGATCCCAAAGAGGGAATTAGCTCATCTCCCATGGGATTCTTATCTCTCAGTTGGGGGTGGGGACATTTCCACAACTTCTAGGTGGCCAAGAGCATGCTTCTCTGATCCAAACATGTAAAGCTAGTTATCTCCCCATAATTTCCATTAGCTATTTCCAAAAGTATATTTCCAACCTAGTTATTACACACCAAAGCTCTCTCATAATGTGACGTAATTTCTGATACCCACCCCCCAACATCAAAAACATCAGATAATGCAATACAAAACAGAACAGAGCCTTAGATTTTGAAAGGGAACTTTCAGGAGGCTAGAATACGGTCAGCCAGGAGTAAACTGTCAGAGACGAAGAAAGAGAGGTATCCAGGAGGCTAGTAAGAGACAGCCTTGTGACCACTGCAAAGACCATGGATTCCATTCTAAATGTGACACAAAGGTATTGAAAAGATTTGAGCACAGGATCGACATGATACTACTTATATTTTAAGAGGATGACTGCCAACTGTTATAGATTTTAGGAGGAAGGAGGGAGTTGGGGGAAGAGAGGAAACAGATGAATCAGAAGGCACGGTGCAGCAACAAGAGATGAAAGGTAACAGTGGCTTGGACTACAATGGTAATGGGAGAAGGTGAATACATGGTCAGATTCAAGAATTAGTTTTGAAGTTAATGCCAATAGGATTAGGAGATGAGTTTTATACAGGATGTTATAGAAAGAAAGGAGTCCAGGATAATTTCAAGGTTTTATGTCAGAGGAAGAAGGAGAAGGTTCCATTTAGGTAACAATATGTAAAAAATAATGGTAACATGTTGCAACCTATACACATTTTATTAAAGAACTCATGAATTCTGTTAACTTAGGATCTGAATGTCAGGTACTTCTGCTCTAAAGGCTAACATCATCTTTCACATCCCCAGGGACACACTCCTCTATATCACTTGTCCCATATCCTTGTAAGTTTCTGACTGTCATGAAGATATATAGTAAGCCCATCCAACCCATCGCCCACGAGCCACATGTAGCCCAAGATGGCTTTGAATGTGGCCCAACACAAACTCATAAACTTTCCTAAAATATTATGAATTTTTTTTGTGATTTTCTTTTTATCTCAAAAGCTATTGTTAGTGTTCCATGTATTTTACATGTGGTCCAAGATAATTCTTCTTCCAATGTGGCCCAGGGAAGCCAAAAGATTAGACTCCCTGGTATAAGTTACACCATTGCCAACACTGGAGATGAACACTGCTTTGAGTGAGAAGAGGATTTGAGCAGTAGAAACACTTAGGTGAGAGAGAAAAACAAAATGAGTTTGTCACACCTTTTTTCTCACATAGATGACATCATTTCCCAGCAGTACTGAGCATCAAGTTTCTTGTTACTTATGATGTTCCAAGTTGGGGCCTTGGAGATACTCACCAATGAACCAATTATTCAAGATAAAGATATAACCATTTAACTGAATAATTAAATGAAATAACAATTCAAAAAGTATATGGCTTCTGAAGAAAACAATTTGTAACTTTTTAAAAAAAAATCACATTACTTTTAAATTTATATATGTAGGTCTCAATCTAACTAATGTGTGAAATGTAATATTGAATCTTGACATTGGTAATAAAATGAACACTGAACATTAGATTTGCAAAAAAGCTTTACTTCTATAAAAATATTTAATAATATGTAATTAACTTTTCAAAAAACTATATTTAAATATACGAAAATTAAGAGATGAAGGCAGAGTCATGCAGAAGAAAGCTTTGAACATGAGCTCTGTTAAGGGATCAGTTTCATTTTCCTACTGGTAGGGAATTAACCTACCTCAGGCACCTGGGCATCAATCCATTGGTGTGAAAGTTTTTGGAGATGGAACAGTTTTATTTAAATAATTTTAAGATTTTGTTATGCATTAATAATCATATGTATTTATATTTTGCCTTTCAATTTTGTAAGTTACTTTAAATATTTAGAAGAAATAACTTCTTTGAAAACACACAAAAATAATTTTAATTTTATAATTTTGACATTTGCTCTAACATATTTTTATAAGATGTATTCAATTTTGTATTCACTGAATATATTTTATTGTTTAATTCTTTAGATCATTAATGGCAATGTAACACATTCAATGAAAAACTCATTATAACATAACAAATGACTTTGCAAAGTCAAGAAAAATCTATTTTATAGAATAACTGTATAAAAATGTACACACTAACATGTAACAATGTATGAATTTATATATCTATATTATTTTCAGCCTGCAAATTAAATAATGTTTAACAATATTTGTTCAATTCAATTTAATCATTTTTGTTATTTTGCCAATGAAAGCAATGCATTTACTCACATTTTTATTGTTATTATAACAGTACTATTTGACAACAAAGTAGAAGAGAACATCCTTTATTTGACCATGGTTAACTTGATTTATAACTTCTTAAATATTTTGTATTTGGGTATTGGTGCTCTTGCCAAGGCCCTATAAATATTTGAGGCAGCTTTGTTGTTCACAGGGAAAACTGTGATTAACTCTGTCTGGAGGGTCAGAGAAAGCTTCACTGAGAAGGTGGTGCCTGACAGAGTCATGAAGGACAGTTAAGAGTTCATCAGTGGATGAGTTTTCCATCAGACAATGGAAGAAGGGTATTCAGAGCACAAGAACAGCACATGCAAAGCTGGGTGACCATGTTCTGTGAAATGCAGTAAGTTTGACCTAGTTGGACATAAAGTTATGTGGGGCTAGAGGAATGGTTGGGCATGGAGCTAGAAATATGACTCAGAGAAAGACATCTAGAACTGATATTTATCTCTCTTGTTGGCACCCATCCTTTACTGCTTTTATTCATTCTGAAATCTCTTTCTAAGCATGCACTGTGTGCCGAGCACTAGGTTAGATGCTGGAGGTTCAGCTACAAACCAGGCAGTTTTTGCTCTCCAGGAGTTTGAAAGGAGTCTGGTGGCAGTCATGGTGCAAGTCTTAGGAAATACTTTGAGTGAAAGATCCTGATACAAATGTCTTTGCAATTCTACCCAGCCCAGGATCTTTTCTTTTTCATTTTATTTTGAGATAGGATCTTGCTCTGCTGCCCAGGCTGGAGTGCAGTGGTGTGATGTCTGCTCACTGCAACCTCCATTTTCCACAGCCCATGATCTTAAACCAAGTAAATTCTCAGAATATTTGCTGAACGGAAGTGAAAAGAATTACATATTTGAATTTATTCTTAAGGCTACTTGTTAGACATACTATGAGAGAGTTGAAGCCTTGCAAACAATATAAATTAACACAATGAATTACGATTATCACCAATATTAATAACCACCTTCTCTCAATAAACTAGTATGTGATGATTCATATGTTACGTGCTCTAGGTGAATTATCTTCCTTTTTTTCCCCAGCTAATGAAATGATGACAAATACATGAAATATCTCTTAATTCTCACACAAACCCTATGATATAGATGGGCTATCAAGAGACAGTGAGATGAATTCACCTGCCCTGACACTGCTAATAAGTGACAGACCAGAAGTCTAAACTCAGGTCTGCTTGGATCTAGAAAGACTTGGAAGGTTTCCCCCCTCCTCCCATCCCTCCCCACAAGGAACAGGCAATGCTTTTAAAATAGTTCAGAGGATCCTAATTGCCCTCAAAACGTACCACTTTGTGGTGTTTTTTTTTTTCCCTCCTGGCAACTTTACAAGGTTTGCACAATGGCCACATGTATATGATAAACAGATGGAAACACTGTTTCCAGCGGTTCCATCTCTCACACAATGGATTGGTGCTGGGGTTTCTGTGGGAGGTGAAGGGACTTGACAGCCAATAAGAGAACACAGCTATTCAACTGATGGAGCTAGGAACAAGGGTTTCCTTTTGCAGGATTCCTAAGTGCTGTCAGTGAGAATCTATTGGCCCCATCAAGGAATCAGTTGAGAGACTTTTTTTTTCCCTCAAATTGGAAGTATTGGAGTCTATTAGAAATGTTTAGAAGAATCTAACCACTAAGAGAAGGAAAAGAATTACTTCTCTGTATGCAAAAACTTGATGAAGAGATTTCCTTACAGGTGAATCTCAGTTACTTGGAGCCAGAAGATGATGGGAGAGTTTGCTAAAGAAAGATGAGGGAGCTGGGCCATCCGGTATGGTTTTACAGGTTGTTCACTGTACAAGGGTACCTGTTTGGGATAGCAAGTAAGACCAAAACCCAGCAAGCACCCTGTTTTCCAAGTCATCCACACTGGTGCAGGGTTGCATCTGCCCAGAAGGGAAACTTTGCTTGAATATGTATATATTCAACAAATATACTAGTGGCAGCCTTGCCCTGGAGCACCTCCTTTTTAAGGGTGCTAGTGGTGACACTACGCATTCCTCCTCACTCTTCCAAATCTCCACCATGACTTGGAGCATTTGAGAGACCATACAGAGTAGTAACCTCTAGCAATGCACTACCAAGTTCAGTGGCCACTAGCCACATGTGGCTCTTGAACAGTTGGAATGTGGCTGCTGCAAATTGAGAGGTAAAATACACACCATGCATGTAAAATGTAAAATACAGACCAGATTTTAAAGACTTCATATGAAAAAATAAAAAAATTAATAATTCATATATTGATTACATGTTAAAATGAAATATTTTAATGTATTAGAGAAAACACTATTAAAATTAATTTCACCTCTTTTTTCTTTTTAAATGCAGCTACTAGAAATTCTGAAATTCCCTAATTGGCTTGGATTATACAGTTGACCTTTAAACAACACAGGCTCATTCATAAATAGATTTTCTTCCACCCCTGCCACCCCTCAGATAGCAGGACCTACCTTCCTCTCCCTCCTCTTCGTCCTCAGTCTACTCAGTGTGAAGACACCGAGGATGAAGACCTTTATGATGATCCACTTCCACTTAATGAATAGTAAATATATTTTCTCCTCTTTATGATTTTCTTAACAATATTTTCTTTTCTCTAGCTTACTTTATGAATACAGTATATAATACATATAATATTAAAACTATGTGTCAATCAATAGTTTTTATTATTATAAGGCTTCTGTTCAACAGTAAGCTATTAGTAGTTAAGTTTCTGGGGGTCAGAAGTTACATGCAGTTTTCAACTCTGTTAGGTGGGGGTAGCTTGGTGTCCCTAACCCCCATATTGTTTGAGGGTCAACTGCATTTCACTTGTACAACATTGCTCTAGAGTCAGGCAGAGGTGCTTTAAACCCCCACCCGTCCACTTATCAGCACTGCTTCTTCAAGCAAGTTTCTGTTTTGTAGTTTGTTCATTGGTTTTTTGAGATGGAGTCTCACTCTGTTGCCCAGGCTGGAGTGCAGTGGCATGATCTCAGCTCACTGTGACCTCCGCCTCCTGGCTGAAGCAATTCTCCTGCTTCAGCTTCCCAAGTAGCTGGGACTACAGGCGCATGCCACCACACCTGGCTAATTTTTTGTATTTTCAGTAAAGAAGGGGTTTTGCCATGTTGGCCAGGCTGGTCTTGAACTCCTGACCTCAACTCTTGATCAGCCCGCCTCAGCCTCCCAAAGTGCTGCGATTATAGGCCTGCTTTTCTCTTTTTAGAAATCCTGCCTTTTTTTCCAAGAAGCCTGCTCTCTAAGGACTCTAAGGAAGCATTCTTGCTGGAGTCATCTGGTGCCACCTACCTACACCACTCTGCCCCACTAGGGGCCCTAGATGGTAGGGTGCTTAGGGCAGAGATGTAGCTCTGTTCTCTTCTCTAGGCTCTCGCTGGGTCTCACTTCTAGGTGATGTGTTTTCAGGAGCACTATTTTTTTGTTTGTAAACATACTGCCCTTTCATCCCTCAGGCTGAAAACAAACAAAACCCATCGATGCTCGCCGCTACGTGTGTATCCAGCTTGTTCTTGGGCAGGTGAAGGTAGAAGGGAAGGTTCATAGTTTTCATTTTTGAAAAAGCCTCAAAGATCTTTATAAATCCTTGGTCCAGACATGTTTCTTTGTGGGCACATTTACAACGTTTTGATTCATAAATGAGGAAGTGAGGACAGACGTGTTAATCTCAATGCTTAACTTCTGAACAAGACTGAATGTTCATTCATCTGCTCATTCTACATTTCAGAGGGGTTCACATCAGTTTTCCAGGAGCCCACAAGTTGCAACCTGAGTCAATTGCCTCAATCACAACTGTCATTTTTCTCTCAACTCCAACCTCAGGTGGCTCAGTCATTTGTTCCGTTCACTTTCCCGCTAAGGCTTGTCCCTGGAATGCCACAGCTGCAGAGTTCTCCATAAAAACAAAGCTTCTGACTAATTGATACACTCAAAACTTACTGATAAAGAAAGCAGCAATATCCTATGCTTGAGAATGATGAAAAGAAACAATAAAAATAAAGAAAAGAAACAGCAATGAAAACAAGAGGAGGGTGATGTCACTGCCTCATTGAATCTGCGCTTAGAGAGCCATGCACTTTGCTATGTTTTAAAATTTTCCAACCAAAATCAGCACAAACTGGTAAGCTCTGTGCTGAAGATTTGGGGGACAGAAGGTTAGAATAAAAGGCAAGTGATGAATATCATTTATTTAAGAAATCTGGACTCAATTGACCATCATGATCTTTGTCAGTTTTGCACCATAAAAATATTTAGTCAAAAGGTTTCTGCCCTGTTCCTCTTTCTTTCTCTTTTTGCCCCTTCATGATTCCATTCTGTTTTCAAGATTTTGTTAGCTGGAAAATTTTATTTTTGAGTTCTGAAAACAGAGAGGCATGGTCTTCAAACTATAGGTTGATTTTCATTGGAAAAATGTTGAATGAATGTTTAGTAGGTTGAAGACACGAAATGAAAGGATATGCAAAGATAAATGAGGATTGCATGTGCCCTCACGGCATTTCAGTCTAGAGGAAGAGCTTAAATGTATATTCAATCATCCCACAAACATTTATTAAATTCTTACTACATGCCAAGCATGTTCTCAGTATTGAGAACAAAGCAAAGACGTTGCTATCATGTGGCTCATATTCTGGAAGAAGGAGATGAATAGTAAAGAAAGAACCATAATGATCATGATATTATAGGACCAACTTAGTGCTGTTCAAATAATTCTGGCTCTCCCCCTTGCTGGGCACATGATGACATCACTCTTTCCTTGCCTTTTTGAAGTTAGGTGTGACTTGTTATGACCAATGACACAGGAGCAGAAATCATATATATATATATATCACTTGCAGGCAGAGGCTTTAAGAGTCAGTGCACAAACCACCACATATCACACCACCAAGGCTGTAGTCATCAGAGAAACACGTGTTAAATGATGCCTCAGCACTCTTCGACCCTGGGCCATTACCATGAGTGGAGGCTCCTGCTGACCTGCAGTAGGCATGTGGCATGAGCAAGACAAATATTTGCTTTTTCAGCCACTCACATTTGAGGATTATCAGTGACCCACAACATACAACTTTTCTGCAAAGATGGGTTTGCTAAGTACTCTGTAGAAAAACCAAACAGGGTCAAAGGTATACAGGAATGGTGTGAGAGGAAGTGCTTCCTGTGTCAGGTAGGGCGGTTAGGGAGGTCTTCTCTGATAAACTGATATTTGGGCAGAGATATGAAAGAAATCAGAGTGCCACCCATGAGGATGTCTGGGTGAAGAACATCTCAGGCAGATGACAGGCAAGCACAAATGTCCTGAGACAGGCACGCGCTTGGAATGTTTGATGAGACCAGTGTGGCCAAAGCACGGTGCTCATGGAGGAACGTGGTAGGAAAGGAATTGGAAAGGTTGGTGGGCATTACGGAGGAGGGCTTTATGGTCTGCATGTAGTATAAGTCAAGTGTGATGCGAAGTCAGAGGTGTGTGAGACGACAGCAGACGAACGGCATTTCAGCTGGTCATCGTTGACACTTATCACTCCCTCATCGCTTATGTCTAACTCATCATCAAATCCTAATGATATCTTGGATCTCTTCCCTCTGCCCTGCCCTTGTCAGCCCCACAGCCACCACCTTGGTTTCAGCCTCATTAGCCTTTACCTGAACCATTGCAGTAGCTCTCTAACTGGCCAAGTCCTTTCATTCTTGTAGTGTGCAAATGAATCTCATCTATTAAGCCACTGCCTTTAGGAAAGAATCCTTCAACAACTCAAAACTGACCAAGTCACACAGCCCTGGTTGTAACACATCCATGGCTCCACACTCCCTAATGCAAAACAAAACAAACCCAACTACTTAGCATGGAATGCAAAGCTCTCCTCCTACAACAATCTACAGGTCCCATTCTCCAGTCTTGACCTCACCATCACTCTTTCTTCCTCATCTCCAGAATTCTATCACTCCTTCGGCTCCCTACACATCACTTTCTTTCATACCTTCGTGTCTTTGCACTTATTCCCTTGCCCTCTCCACATCCTAATCTGCCAGCATCACTCAAAACCCTGTTTCATCATGGCCTCCTTTGCAAAACTTCCCATGGCACTGACTCAATCCAACTTCCCAAGGCTCCTCTCTCCTTTACCTTAGCATTTTAAAGACTACATCTACGGCTGCACATATGACTTAGTCTACATTACCTGTTTATGTGGCTGATCCTCTTCCAGTGTGTATGTTCTTTGAGAATGGAAATGTGTGATTCACTTCTGTTATCAGGGCCAGGGCCTGTACAGTTCTTCCTCCACCATGGAGTCATTGTGATGTCTCCTTCAAAAACACCCTCTGAGAGATTTTTCCAGACCTTGCCTCCAAAACCTGTTGTCTCCCAAACCTGTTGCCCATGCTTTGCTTCTAGCTTTTGGTATTGCTCTCTGTGAAATGCTTTGGACTTAATATTTCAACCCGTCCATATTTCCAGCCAGCCTCAGACTTTGCACTGAACACCCAAAATATACCATCTGGGGCCTGCTTGGATCAATCCTGGTACCTGGACCACTTCCAGAGCCAAGGTCCTATTCACAGTCCAGTACTTGGTCATTGAACACTACTATGAACAACAGCTGCTCCACACAGGCTGCAGAGCTAAACTGCCTTCATGTTGCTTCACCTTTCCTTTTCCTCACTGTGCACTGGCTCAGGAAAATAGCAGAGCTTTCTCCAATTCTCCCCTAAGCTCACCCAACATAAAGCAAAGTTCTAAAAGGTTTGAAAAGTGAGTGGCAGCAGCTTCCTATAGTAGTTTGGGTGGTCCCACCAGGGCCCATCAAACTCATATTACTTACCTTTTCTTATCTCCACCCGCCCTGGTGCCTTTTTCCCTTGAGTTGCTGGAAATGCCTTCAGAGCCCCCACTTAGAAATAGTTAGTAGAATTTGTCCAAGCCTGTCTGAAGTAGGGGTATGGAAACCACAAGAATGAAGTTGTGGTTGTTCTTTTTTTAAAAAATACTTGGCAATTCTTCCCAAATATGCATGCTGACATGGATGAGGAGACAGAATTAGATCCTTGTCAGACTCTTGTTATGTCAGCATGAATCTCCTCCTAGGGCCATTTTGCTCAAAGAGTATGTTTTGAATCTTTTTGTTCTGGAAAACCCACAGGAGCTGTGAGTAAGGATGGTGGCATGCAGGGGCCCAGGTGTGGGCTGGAACAGCTCTTGCTGCCAGCTCCTGAGCTCCTGGGAAAGCAGTATAATGGTAGCAGGAAGAATTTCTAGGCAATGCTGCTTTCAGAGAATAAAGGTAAAAGTGAAGGGAAAATTAAGCTCACAAATGAAAATGAAAGATAAAATAGCCTTTCTTTTCTCTGGCCTGATTAAGCCTATTACTCTTTGGTTGATGAAAAGAGGATCCAACATAAGGATTTTAAGCTTGTGCTGTCCATGGTGGCTTCATATCCAGAAGGCATTTTTAATAAAAGGAATGCTCAGATCACTGTCTAGAAGAAAGAGCACCCAAGGACATCAGAAGTGTCCTGGTTAGTCCCAGACTTCACAAGGGAACCAAAGGACTGACCAACCCCACGCAGGTCTCTTAGTTTGAAGCCTTCATAGTGGCCTAAAAACATCTACATGAAGCCTCCAAATGGTAGGCAACTGGGTGCTTGACATCTCCTCTATTTTCTTATTTTGGCATAGATCAGTAGTTTATGATATTGCATCACAGTGGGTTATTAAAATCAGAACTAACTTCCCTTTAATCTTAGTTATGAGTGAGGTTTATTCCTACCCATTGCTAATGGGTAGGAATCAACTAGAAAGGTGTAAAATCTTGTTTTCAGACAGAGCCCCCTTGCTCCCAGTCCCAAAGTTAGGTCATTTTCAGGTCACCCTGTGAGCACTGGAGAGGCAAGAGAAGCCAGGGAGACAGTTGCTCTGACAGCCAGAAGTCTAGGCCTGTGTCTCTCAAGCCTGATTGTATATGAAGATCACCTGGGAGGCGTGTGTGTGTGTGTGTGTGTGTGTGTGTGTGTGTGTGTGTGTGTGTTTTAATTCCCAAAGAAGGAAGATAAGCTCAAGAGGACTTCAGGTGGAAAACTAGAGCCATTGCCTGAGTGGCTGTAATCTAGCTGCTGCCTCAACTCCACGGTAAAAGGGAGATACTAAAGGTGTTGGACAAGATATTTCATCCCCTGCAAAGAAGTTTTTATGTTGCCTATGAAGTTTTCTTTTGCTTAAAGGTGCTTCCCCACTGCCGAAAACATAAAGTCTAATGCATAGCATCTGTGAGAACCAGGCCCCTTTCTCCTGTTCCCAGATTCTCAACAATTCCACCATCCCAGTTTCTTCTACATATCTAACCTTATCTACATAGCCATGTATCTGAGGGATAGCTGACTCCATCCCTACATCCGGGCAAGTGTCTAAGCCAGATGTCGGCAAACTATGGCTCTTGGGCCAAATCCAGCCTGCCACTTGTTTTTGAAAATAAAGTTTTATTGGAACACAGTCATGCTCTTTCATGTACATATTGGCAGTTTTTGCACTACATCAGTGGTGTTGAATAGTTGCAACATATTAGATGGTTCACAAAACATAAAATATTGATTGTTTGGCTTTTTACAGAAAGTGCTTGTGAATCCTGATCTAAGTCTTTTTGCTCAGTGACAGATTTAGGAGTGACGACATGAGCTATTTCAGGCCAACCAAGTATAATGAGGTGTCTGCTACAGTTTTCCAAAAAGACAGAACCGGAAGAGAGACCACTATCCATCCTCTGACCATTGCTATGCCTGAATATGAGAATCAATCCCTTGAAAACCCCTTGAAGAGGAGGTGTGGAAAGAACTTACGTCCTTGATGATATTGTTGAGTCTCTCGATCATCCAACTTTGCAGAATTCCCCATTCCAGACTTTTTAATATCTGACATACTGAATACCTTTCTTGTTTAAATCAGTTTCTGATTGGATGCTCTATTATTTGCATCTTAAATATCTTGAGTCAAATATAAATTACTAAACTTGACTCCAAAAGAAATACTAAGCTCAAAAATACCAATAAGCATTTTAAAATTAAATCATTGTCAATAATGTATCTACAAAACAAGGAACAGTTTCAAAGAGTATACCAAGCCTTCAGAGAACAGATAACTTATTTTGTACAACAGTTATAGAAATTACAAAAGGGAGAAGCTCTCCATGTCCTTTTTATGAAGCTAGAAAAATTTTGATATTAAAAATGCGCAAGTCCAGTATAGTATGAGAAAAATTTTATAATAAGCATAGCTATGAACATATGTACACAAAACTCATCAAACCTAATATTCATTACTTTTCAACCAAAGAAAGTTAAGGAAGAAAAAGAGAGGGAAGAAGAAAAGAGAAAAAGAGAGAGAAAGATAAAAAGAAAGGAAGAGAAGAGAAAGAAAGGAAAAAAGCAAGCAAAAAAAAAAGTAGTAAATTTGAAATGAATTTTCTTAATCTGATGTAACTACCTGTCAACAACCTAAAGCAGATGTCATAGTAAATGTGAAAATCAAAATCATTACCTTTAAAGTCAGGGACATGGCAAAGAAACTCACTATTATCACTTCTATTTAGAACAAAAATACAGAAAGAAAAAAATAAGAGAGTGATAAGAACTGGAAAAGTAAAACAATATGTTCAATATTAGCTGGTGATACTGTTGTCTACATAAAAAAATTGAAGATATTCCACAACTGAGTTAATAAAAGTAATGATAGCTACTCAAAGTTTCTGGATAGAAAAGTAATATACAAAAACAATAGCTTTGTTATACCTAATAAATAATCATTTATGAAATGAAACTAAAGAAAAGCTCCCATTCACAATGACAGCAAAAAAAGGAACATAATAAATTTTTTAAAGATGTAAAACATTGTAATAAAAATATAAATATGTATTAAAATACATAAACAACAAATAAATGAAGAAGTATAGAATGCTAATAGTTGGAAAAACTCAATGTTGTGAACATGATAATTTTTCTCACATTAACCTATAAATCTAATTTAAAGTTCAACAGGATTTCTGCTGAACTTGACAAGCTAATTCTAAAATTCACATAGAAGAATAAAAGATCAACAGTCATCAAGAAAATTTTGAAAAAAAAAAGAAGGGAGACATCTTGCCTTCCCAAATATCAGGATTTGTTATAAAGTTTTAGTGTTTAAAACAAATGTGATACCACCTTGAGGATAAATAGATGGATTCATGCAACAGAAACAAGCACTCACATTTAGAGAATGTGGTATATGTAGTTCTGGTATCTGGGAACCCTTGAAAGTGGCAAAACAAATAGTGAGGGAAGAATGAGCTATCTTATAAATGAGGGTGAGAACACTGGCTATACTTATGGTTTTAAAAAAATCCTATAAAACCCTTATATGAAAATGAATTCCAGGTTAATTAAGGCCCTAAGTATGTATTGCAGATATTCATATTATGAGACAACAATATGGAGGATATAAACATAGAGGAAAATCTTTATAATCTTGAAGTAGAGAAGAATTTCCTAAATAAAACACAAAATTTACCTTATTCAAGTAATTAAAATTTTTTAGATGACAAAGACTGTCTGATCAAAATGTAAAGGCACACAATTGGAAGAAGATGTAATAGAAGACATCAAGAAAATATTACTATACAAGATATAAACTTTAAAAATCTTTAAATATGAAAAAACTATCAAATAGAAAAATGGGTAAATGACATGAACAGACAATTTACATCAAAAGGAAGTCAAATGACCAATAACCACATAGAAAAGTTTTTATCGTCCCTAGAGATTAGGAAAATATAAATTAGACAAAAATGAGATAACACTTTATACCATGCAATTTGGGAAAAACAGACATCTCACAACATTTGTGATAATGAGGATGTGAAGCAACAGAAAGCAGTGTTCACTGATAGTGGCAGTGTACATTTGTGCAATCATTTGGGAAACAATTTCTGCCAAAAGTGAAAAGGTTCATACTCAGCATTTCTCTTCCCGAATGCTAGAGGTGTCTGCACACATGAATAAGAATATTCACTGTAGCATCTTGTAAAAGCAGTAGAACAATTGGGAGAAAACAATTTATACTGATTAGTAAAAATATCATAAAGTAATTTACAAAATGAATCAGATCAATATATGCAATATGGATAAATCCCATAAACACCATATTGAGTTTTTAAAGAAATTGAAAAAGATACATACAATAGATTTAACAGAAAAAATTTCATTATATAAAATGTTATTTGTGGATATCTATATATGTATTAAAAATACAGAAATGTGATTAAAATACTTTTGGATGAGGAAGGAAAGAAAATGGGAAGGAAGTACCTCCAACTCTAACATTTTATTCCTAAAGAAATACATCTGAGGTAAATATGGTGACACTGACATGGCTACCTAGACTCTGAACAGTGGAGGCATGACTGAAACCAAAATCTTGACACATCCCACACATAGGAGCTGGCACCAGAGCCCTAAGGTAGGTATCCTACCTGCTCAGCTTGCCATCTCTAGCCAAGCCAGGTTCACCTGTCTCCAGCCCATCAGCCACACTCAGAGACATGCCTTTCCTAATATGGGACAGAAACAGTCCCCAGTTGTGATGGTTAATTTTATGTGTCCAATTGGGTCACAAGATGCTCATATATTTGATCGAACATTTTGGGTGTCTCTGTGAGGGTGTTTTTGGATGAGATTCACATTTAAATCAGTGGATTTTGAGAAAAGCAGATTGTCCTTCATAAGGTGTGTGGGTCTCATTTAACCAATTGAATGCTTGGGTAGAACAAAAAGGCTGACCCTGCCCCAAGTAAAAGTCTTTTTTTCTGGCCTTTGAATAGGGCCATCAGCTTTTTCCTGCCTTTGGACTTCAACTGAAACACCAGTTCTTTCTGGGTTTCACCCTGATGCCCTTTGAACTGAAATGACATCGTTGGTTCTCCTGGGTCTCCATCTTGCTAACTGGTTCTGCAGGCTTGGGGACGTGCCAACCTTCATAATCACATGAGCCAATTTCTTACACTAAATCTCTTTTCATATATATACCCTATTGGCTCTGCTTCTATGGAGAACTCTGACTAATACATCAATTTTTTTGGCATTAAAAGATCTACCCCATTTCTCTTCCTCTGAAACTCAAACCCCAAAGCTTAGACTCATTGCTGGATTGGACTTTCTGTTGGGTAGTAAAACTTTTCCTCTCCAAACTCCTTATTCTTGTAGTCTGTATTTTTTCTTTAATAATGGCAAGTTGTTATATTTAACATATATTTAATATATAGATATTTAAAATATATTTTATATATTTAATATCTGTTGAATAGTCAATCTTTATTATTTGGAGATTCTACATTTGCAAATTTGTGTACTTGCTAATACTTATCTGTAGCCTCCAAATCAGTACCAGCAGCACTTTCACAGTCCTTTGTGGACAAGCATAGAGTTGTGAAGAATTTGAGTCACCTGATGCACACTTTCTCAGCTGAATGAAACAAGGCCATACTTGACCTTCTTTTTATCTCTCATACTCTAAACAGCTGTTCTTTTTGTGGTCTGTCTAGTGCCATGTTTTTTTGCATGTTTGTACTTTTTCTTGGTGATTTTTCTGTTAAAAATAGTTCCCAAATGTTTTGCTGAAGTGTCTAGTGTTCCTAAGTGCAAGAAAGCTGTGCTTTCCCTTTTGGAGAAAATAAGTGTACATTCAATCAAGTTATAGTGCTGTTGCTGTGAATGCAATGTTAATGAATTAATTATATATATGAAATAGTGTTCTAAACAGAAACACACATAGAGCAAGGTTAGGTGTCGATTGGTTGATGAAAATGTAACTGATTTGAGGCTCACAGGAACCTAACCTTGTGTTTCTCTTAAGAGCAGTGGTTCAGTGTTCAGTAACTCAGTGTTCACAGTGACTCTGTAGGATGTTCCTACTGCAAATAATGAAAATCACATTGCCAAGTGCAGTGGCTCACACCTATAATCCCAGCATGTTGGGAGTTTGTGAGGCCAGCCTGAAAAACATAGAGAGACTCTGTCTCTACAAAAATAATAATAAAAAAAAATATTAGCTGGGTATGGTGGTGCATGCCTGTGGTCTCAGCTACTTGGGAGGGTGACATGGGAAGATCGCCTAAGCCCAGGAGGTCAAGGCTCAAGTAAGCCATGTTCATGCCACTACACAGCCTGGGTGACAGAGTGAGACTATGTATGACGAAAGAGAGAGAGAGAGAGAGAAAGAAAGTCAACTGTATGTTTAAAAATCTAAGTTGTGGGTGGGTATCTGAATGTATTTTTTTAAATGGTTTACAAAAAACACAACACTTCTTTTGTATGTGTAAAAATACATCATAATTTTAAAGCATTTAAAAAAATAAAAGGCCATTGGTGCCAAAGCTTAGTGTATGACATAGAGACTGATGGGGCAGGCAGACAGGCAGGTGTCTGATCATGAAGAGGCAGTAGGCAAAAGGAATACATTTGAATTTTACTCAGAACTGGAATACTCATGTTGGCAAAAGATTTTATAAGATTACTCATTCCCTTCTCTCTCCCATCTTCATCCTGTTTGCTGTAACTTTCTCACCCAACTACCAAGGGACCCAAATATTTGAATTTACATTTCTAGATACCTCATTTTCACAATGAGTCTGACTCTATTTTTGATATTTGACTGTTGACAACTTTTAAGCCTCACCCCTCCCTCTTTCCCCTGTCCTACAACCCAGCAAGCTGACAAGAAATTCTGGGTACTCTCTCCTTTGGCACTGGTGAGAGATTCAAACCACATTAAGTCCTTTGCCTGCACAGGAACACTCACCCCAGACCCACCACGTAAACACTGTAAAAGCCCCAAATCCATCTCCTTTCCTTGTCTTTTAAGCCATCTGAGATTCCATTGGTGTTTCCGTTTGGCTTCTTCCAGAAAAGCCTCAATCATGTAAGTATCAAAACTTTTCATGCCCTCTTGGTGTATGTGTGGCATCATCAAACTCTACATCCAAACCAAATTATGGGTGGGGGTTCAGTTGTATTTTTGCAGAAGTACTATTACACTTTTAATACAGAAAGACTATTCCAGGATTATGAAGGAACTGGCATGATCTAGGGTCTTGGGGAAAATAAACATTGCAAGATTAATAAAACTAAGTATGCATTTTTGAAAAACCAAAGCAAAATAATGAATTTGGTGACTGATCTGCAAAAAAGACTCATTTGGCCAGGCACAGTGGCTCATGCCTGTAATCCCAGCACTTTGGGAGGCCAAGGTGAGCAGATCACTTGTTCAGGAGTTCAAAACCAGCCTGACCAACATGGTGAAACCCCGTTTCCATTAAAAATACAAAAATTAGCCAGGTGTGGGGACACACACCTGTATTCCCAGCTACTAGGGAGGCTGAGGTACAACAATCACTTGAACCCGGGAGGCAGAGGTTTCAGTGAGCCAAAATTGTGCTACTGCGCTTCAGCCTGGGCAACAGAGTGAGACTCTGTCCCTTTCCCCACCCTCCAAAAAGAGTTATTTGGTTTTGGGTCTTGTTGTAAATGCACCACACTTTAACCTAACCACTGCCATATTCTTATGAGAGAGATAAATAGGAATCTTTGTAGATTTATCTAAACTGCTTTTTACTCATCTGGTGCTATTATGTTTCCTATTCATTGCATAGTCCCATCACTGTGGATGAAAAGATAAACACAAGTTCCTGAGGAACTCTCTTACTTTTGTTGCACCTCTTTAGACCACCATGCTCCATAGCTATGTCTCACCTGAAACACAGAGGAATGTAGAGTCCTCCCCATTAATGGCAGAGCCTTAAATTGCTGTATCTGCCACATGACCCTGTCCCTTGCTATTGCCTAAAACATGGTCAGCTAAAGGCCTGCCACTCTGCACTTGAGCTACGAAATTCTTCTCCATCTTTCCTCAAAATGGAAAGTGCAGCCATAACAAGGTACCTATAATTAGAGTAAGCCATCAGCTAAATGTATTATTACAATTTATTGGCAGGATAACAATGGCTGCTATGTTCTGTGCACCTACCATAACAAAAATCATTTCTTCTGTTTTCCTGAGGTAGCCTTCCCCTTCCTGGGCTATAATAACAAGGTATTTCCCCTTCCTGGGGTATAATAGCAAAATAAATGCCAAAAAACATAATTTAATGAGAAAGAAAGACAAATACCAAATATTTAGTATTTACGAAATATTATCCCTTTTGTACTTGCCAAAATTCAAAGGGCCAGAATTTGAACTGGGATACATCTGACTCCAAAGCTTGTCATCTTTATGCCTATGGACTTTACCAGGCACCACTAATCACTGAACGGTCATTATCCACATTCTTTTTTGCTAAAAATAGAATCTGGATTTTGTTCAGCTGTCAGTTTGCCGTGTGCTTCACAGAAATTTGTTCTCTTCCCAGCCCAGAAGTGACTCTTGATGAGGTTAAATCAAATGTGATAGTTCCATCCCTATTCTAGCTACTGACTGAGCAGTGGACATGTGACCCAACCCTGTCAAATAAGATATGTAGAAAGTTTGCTGAGAGACGTCTTGGGACGTTTCTCTTTCCTTAAAGTATAATGACATGAGTCCATTGATTTTTCTTATATTTTTATCTTATTGATTTATTTGTATTTATTTTTGCTTTTTTGTTGCCTCTGAATATGTTTGTAGGGATGTAATGTGCAGAACTTTGGTAGCCACCTTGGGACATTGGGGGAAGTTACACTAAAGGAATACAGTAATATCCTGAGAATAGCAGAATGGAAAAATACAAAGAACCTAGATCCCTAACAAAATTGCTGAAAAGTTTAAACCTTGTACCTCCACTGTTCTCTTCAAATGAGATAATTTGAAACTTTTGGTTTTGGTATTTTGGTTGCGTTTTCTGTTACGTGAGGTCCAAAATGATCTTGCTGACAATTGGTCTATAAAATAAGATTTATCACCTGTATATGTTTTAAAAACCTAGAAATAAATTTTCTTGTAAATCAAGAAACAGTATTTCTGGCTCTTTCATTGGATGTAGAAAGCAGGAAAGAATATCATCCCACACTTAACAACCAATAAGAAAAAATATATAATTACAATTCTCTTTAATCTATCACAGAGCTATGATCACAAGGCAAACATAACTAACTTAAGAAATTTAAAGCAAGACAGATGCCTTCAAGGAGAGTGCCTGCTTGCCTGCAGCAAACACCAGATATCATACAAGCTGATAAGAAAAAATTGACCAAAATTTTTAACAGACTGTTAAAGGTCAAATGGAACAGTATAGGGTATAGAGTTTAGAGTGACAGTATAGAACTGCTGAGAGCCACACACATAGGGGAATTCACATCCACTTGCAGGCTCTTCTCCACAGACGCTGAGTGCTCATGAGAAAAATTAAGGACAGAATGAGATTCCAGAGAAAACATCACTTTGGTACAGACTTGCAGAGGAGAAGAGCAGCCACAGAGGCAAAGGTTTGAAGATACACCCGTATCTTCCTCTCCTCAGGAAAAAAAAAAAAAACAACCCAGGGAAGGGCAGAAATATATCCTAAGCTTAGACCATTAGAGATTCCCTACTGCTGGGCAAATAGAAATATCACAGAGAAAGCCCCACCTCTAAGACCCAAGGACAGAGCATCTATCTGAGACTGAGATTAAACCAGAACAAAGAGTACCTCCATTCCACTGCCAACATCAGGCTAGTAAGCTCAATAAACAAGTAACAGCAACCTTCAATAGCACTGAGAGAGAACTTAACAAGCGATAAGCACAAAGGGAAGACCTAAATCTGAGGAAGAAGCAGACATTGAGAAAAACCCTCTGATAAACTACTCTCCACCTAAGCACAAGGTAACACTAGAAGTTGAAGCCTGTGACTCACTGAGAGTAACCATAACAGGAAGATAGCGTACATCCAGTCTAACTCCCAACTTGACTGAATCAATCCCATACACTAAAAGCCTAGCAAAAAGCCATAAATATTTGCTTCAGTCTTTGCTGTCTACATAAAAATGTCCAGTTTTCAACCATAAATGGCAAGATACACAAAGCAGCACATAAAAAGAATACACCATTAAGAGGCAAAGTAATTAACACAACCACATCAAATTATGAGAGATATTTTGGAACTATCAAACAGTAACTGTAAAATAACTGTAATTAATATGTTAATTACATATTAATTAATATGTCAAAGGAGTTAGTAAAAAAGGTCATTAATTTGCATGATCACAAGAATTTAGTGAAAAAGGTAATTAATTTGCATGATCACAAGGAAAAGGTCAGCGAAAAGATGGAAACTATAAGAAAAATGCTAGAATGAAAAGCATGATAAAAGAGATGAAGAATACTGGAGAATGAGGAAAGCATGATAATGAATAGGCACTATCTAGCTTCATTCCCTCTCACCCTCAAGAAATCCAACCTAGCAATTATCCACAGGCAGGCATACCATTCTGAATACCGGGGGTGAGTGTGGCACATCCTTGGACTGAAGAACCTAGAAAAGTTGCAATCAAATGGTAAGAAGAATAATTCTCTTGAACCACACTGCACATTTCTCAAGCCAGCATAGTGCCACACAGAGATAATTTCCCCAGCCTCACAATTTCTGTAGTAGAAAAACATAAGTTGGAGATGGACAGTCATCTTCCCCACCATTCTTGCACCCTTTGCAGGAGGATTGTTTCTCTTATCCCATAGAGAACATTGGAAGTAATGACAGGACTAGAACACCTGTGGTCAGTTAGAAACAAAAAACAGGAGTGAGGCTCCCAGTGACCAGTGCACAGATCTTGGTGGTTGCTCTGAATTCCAGCCAATGGAGGCACCACACTAGAGAAACTAGCACACAGCATCACACCACAGGAAACACAGACCATGGGTCTTCCAAGCTTGAATCCCTAGTCAGCTTCCCCATATAGCAGGCACTCTTAATTTTTCCCTAGGTCAATGAAATGAAAGTCGTCAATGACCCATGGAGGTAGTAGCTAAACCCACTCAACCTTAGTGGTGGAGAGGTTATCCAATTAAATTCTGAATCTAACCAAGTTCTCATATTAAGTCTTCCCCAGAGTGAGCAGACTGCAGGTGAACAATGACATGTGAAGGGAGCATCTGGCCCTCCCCAACCCTATTAAGAAGAGAGGTGACCCAACTAAGCCCTGGTGTTCTCGTTATGCCTGCCTTTCTCAAGCCAGGAGATAACTGCAGGTCAACAATTACTCACAGAGAAAGCATCTGGTGCCAGCTCCAGAACGATGAGTCCACCAAACCTCAGTGCTCTGCTTAAACCTACCCAGGCCAGGAGACAAGCTCAAGCCCATACATATCTATGAAGCACAGTCTCTGGCCCTGCCCAACCCATGTGGCCAAGCAACAATCCCAGAGACCTCATCCAGCCTTGGAGCCCATCAGACAGCTCTGCCCAACCTCAGATTCAACAATAGTACTGCTCAGCCAGGGAAGACAACTGTAACCCTGGCCAATTAGAGATAATCACAGAGCCCAATCAGCAACTCCACCTGATGGCAGAGTCCAGCCAGTGATCTCACCCAACCATGGAGCACAGCCAGCAATACCATTTGACCTCAGAACACAGAAAGAGACCCAGACCAGCTAAAGAACCTAACACCAATGTCTGCCTGTCTGGTTTTGCTACCACCTGGATTATCCATTATCCCAGACTAAACTAAATAGTAAAAGTCTATCACCACCAGAGAGCAACCTGCAAAGGCTAAAAGAGGTGGCCATCTCCTCAAGTGTACAGGCATTGATGTAAGACACAAGGATGATAAAAAATCAGGGAAATACGACACCATCAAAAGAAACTGATAAAGCTCAAGTACTGGACCCAGAAGAAATGCAGATTTATGAAATGATTGACAAAAAATTCAAAAGACTCCTATTTAAAAAGTTCAGGGAACTACAAGAAAATACTGATAAAAAAGTAAATAAGACTTCTGGTCCTGCTGCCGGGAGCCGGTGTGGCTTTGAGGGGCCACATCTCGCTGCAGCAGCCTGGGCTGGGCATAGTGTTGGGCACTGGGCCCGCCTTGCCTGTCTTGGGGAGCCCAGGGTAAAGGTAGCAGGAATGCTAATGCTAGCAAGCAAACTGAAGTGTGACCATGGTCTCAAAGGGTCCCGGACGGCAGCCACAGCATCTATCTCCACCCGGAGAGTTTCTGTGAGAGAAAAATTACTTGTTACAGAGGTTACAGAACTTGAAGCTAATTCACCTTGTACATGTAAAGTGCATTTTCCTAATCCAAACAAGCTTCATTATTTTCAGCTAATAGTAACCCCAGATGAGGGTTACTACCAGGGTGGAAATTTTCAGTTTGAAACTGAAGTTCCCGATGTGTACAACATGGTGCCATCCAAAGTAAAATGCCTGACCAAGATCTGACACCCCAACATCACAAAGACCAGGGAAATATGTCCGAGTTTACTGAGAGAACATTCGATTGACAGCACTGGCCATTTGGGGATTAAACTCTTTGTTTCCTGATCTTTTTAATTTTGATGATCCACCGAATACTGAAGCTGCAGAACATCATTTGTGGGACAACGAGGACTTCCGGAATAAAGTGGATGACCACATCAAGCGTTACGACAGATGATAAAAGGGGATGACTGCAGGCCCATGGACTGTGTTACAGTTTATCTATAAGGTGAAACAGCAAGAGGTAGCCCCCTCTCCCATCCTCATGCTCCCTCTCAGTCCCCTGGATTGCCCCAGTCCTGTGACCATGTTGTCCTGAAGAAGACCATCTTCATGACTGCTCATTGTAGATGGAGAATTCAACATAAATACGGCAAGAAAACGTGTTTGGGCTTCTGAAGAGTTGTCTACTTACCTTAACATGTTTACTTTTTTGACCTTGTACTGCATAGGCTATTGGTGAAATTATTAAGAAGTTGTAATGAACTCAAAATTGAGGCTGGAGCTTGCTTTCCCTTTTCCCAAACAAAACTGGTTTTCTGCACAAGTGATGTTAATGATGTGTTCAGTGTAACTCACAGATTGGCAATAAGATATCCACTACAAACTGTGATTGGATGCGAAATCTCTTAGCTTCTTTCACGAATGTTGGCCCTGCCTAGATGTTGTGGAGCTTCCCAGAATGCACAGTCATTCACTGTAGAACTCTTATTGAAATGCGTATTTTATTTAATGTAAGCATATTTTGGAACAGAAAAAAAAAGCAAATAAAATTTAGAAAACAATTCATGAAAAAATGAAAAGTTTCACAAATAAATAGAAACAATAAGAAAAAAACATAAATCCTACGGTAAAGAATACAATAATTGAACTGAAAAATTCAACAGAAAGCTTCAACAGCAGACTTGATCAAGCAGAAGAATCAGTGAGCCCAAAGAGGGGATATTTGAAATTATCAAATTCAGCATGTCCATTCTCACCACATCATTTGTTTTTTTATTTTTTCTATTTTTTGTACAAATGGGTCTCACCAGGTTAGCCAGGCTGGTCTCAGACTCCTGGGCTCAAGTGATCCTCCCACCTTGGCCTCCCAAAATGCTGAGATTACAGACATGAATGAGTCACTATGCCTGGTCAATGACTGCTTTTAAAAATAGTACTAGAATTCTTAGCCAGAGCAATTATTCAATAGGAAGAAATAAAAGACATCCCTAAGGGAAAGGAAGAAGTAAAATTGTCTCTATTTGCTGATGACATGATATTATAAATAGAAAACTCTTAAAGACTACAAAAAAACTGTTAGAACTGATAAATAAATTAAGCAAAGTTGCAGAATACAAAATCAACATACAAAAATTAGTAGCATTTCTTTATACTAATAATGAACTATCTGAAAAGAAAAAAATTTTTAAATCATTTATGATAACAATAAAAATGTCAAATGCTTAGGTGTAAATTAATCCAAAGAGGTAAAAGATATGTATAGTAAAAACTGTAAAACACCAATGAAAAAAATTGAAGAAAATATAATATGATAGCCAGTGTTTATGGATTGGAAGAATTAATATTGTAAAACTCTCCTACTACACAAAACATTCTACCAATTTAATGCAATCCCTATCAAAATTCCAATGTCATTTTTCACAGAAGTGGAAAAAAAGCACTCCCTTAAATTTGTATGGAATCACAAAAGACCTCAAATAATCAAAACAATCCTAAGGAAAAAGAACAAAGCTGGAGGCATCACACTCCCTCTTCCAAATATATTATAAAGTTATTATAATCAAAATGACATGGTGCTGGAATAAAAGCAGACACATTGACAAATGAAACAGGATAGAAAACACAGAAATAAACCCACACTTTTAGGATCAACTGATTTTTTACAAAGGTGCCCAGAATACACAACAGGAGATGGATAGTCTCTTCAATAAATGATGTTAAGAAAACTGGATATCCACAAACAGAAAATTAAAGACCCTTATCTTACATCATATAAAATTATCTGAACAGGGATTATAGACTTAAGTATAAGACCCAAAACTGTAAAACCCCTGGAAGAAACATAGCGGGGAAACTCTCCACCGTTGGCCTTGGTGATAATTTTCTTGGACATGACCCTGATGGCACAGGCAATAAAAGCAAAAAATAGATAAATGGAATGACATCAGATTAAAAAGCTTCTGCATAGTAAAGAAAATATTTGCAAACCACACATTTGATAAAGGGTTAATATCCAAAATATATAACCCCTCAAGCAACTCAATAGCAACAAAACTAAGAAGCTGATTTTAAAATGGGCAAAGAGTCCGAAGAGACACTTTTCAAAGAACACATACAAATTGCCAACAAGTATGTTTAAAAATGCGCAGCATCAGTAACGTCAGGGAAATGTAAATGAAAAGCACAGTGAGATATCACTTCACCTCTGTTAGAATGGCTTTTGATACGGTTCAGGTCTGTGTTCCCTCTCAAACCTTATGTGCAGTTGTAATCCCCAATGTTGGAGGCGGGGCCTGGTGGAGGGTGATTGAATCATGGGGGCAGAAGTGAGTCTTACTGTAAGATGTGGTAGTTTAAAAGTGTGTGGCATCTCCCCACTCCCTGTCCCCACCGTGTGAAATGTCTCACTCCCCCTTTGCCTTCTGCCACAATCGGAAGCTTTGTAAGGCCTCCCAAGGAGAAGCCACTATGCTTCCTGTACAGCCTACAGAACTGTGAGCCAATTAAACCTCTTCTCTTTATAAATCATCCAGTCTCAGATGCTTCTTTATAGCAGTGTGAGACTGGACGAATACAGCTTTTATCAAAAATACCAAAGATAACAAGCACTGAAGAGGATGCAAAGAAAAGGGAACTCATGTACATTGTTGGTGGAAATGTCAATTAGTACAGTCATTGTTGAAGACAGTATAAAAGTTCCTGAAGAAACTACAAATGGAACTACAATAAGCTTCAGTAATTCCACTTCTGGGTATATATCCAAAGAAAATGAGATCAGTATGTCACAGAGATATCCGCACTTTCATGTTCATTGCAGCATTATTCAAAATAACTAAGATAAGAAAACAATCTTAGTGTTCATCAATGGATGAAAGAATAAAAGAAATATGGTGTACATACACAATGGAATACTATTCAGCCTTTAAAAAGAAGAAAATTCAGTCATTTTCCACAACATAAATGAATCAGGAAGACATTATGCTAAGTGAAATAAGCTAACTAATACTGCGTGATCTCACTTACATATGGAATCTAATAAACTTGAACTCATAGAAGTAGAGAGTAGAATGATGGTTACCAGAGTCTGGGTCGGGGGATCATGGGAAGGAAGGGAATAGAAAGTCATTGATAAAAGGGTACAAAGTTTCAGACAGATAGGAGGAATAGGTTTTGAGATCTATTACACAGCAGGGTGACTACAGTCAATAATAATATATATTTCAAAATAAAGAGTAAATTTCAAATGCCTCACTATAAAAAAATGATAGGTAGTGAGGTGATGGATCTGTAAATTAGTTTGATTTAATCATGCCACACTGCACACATATATCAAAACATCATGTTGTGCCCCATAAATGCATACAATTATGACTTTTCAATCACAACCAATATTAAATAATTTTACATTATTTTTATAAAGAATGTTTTTGATGGGCTAATCAGAAGATTTGACAGAGCTGAGTAAAGAATTAGTGAACTTGAAGATGATAAACAAAAGGTACTCAAATTGAAACACAAAGCAAAACCAAAGAGTGAAAAAAATTATAATAGAACATCCAAAAACTGTGGGATGATAGTAAGTGGGCTAACTGGTATAATAGGAATACCAGAAAGAGAAGAGAAAGTAAGGCAGAAGAAATATGTGAAGAGATAATAGCCAAAAATTTTCCAAAATTAATAAAAACACTTTTATGGGCTGAATTGTTCCCCACCCCCACACCCGACCCTCACAATGCATATATTGAGATGTAAAAAAGAAACTCCCAGAACCTGAGAAAGGGACTATATTTGGAAATAAGAGCCTTTAAAGAGGTGATTAAGTTGAAATGAGGTCTCAAAGTGGGCCTCACCAATCCAATCTGACTAGTGTACTTACAAGAGGGAATTTGAAATACTATGCAGCCATAAAAAGGAAGGAGATCATGTCCTTTGCAGGGACATGGATGGAGCTGGAAGCCATTATCCTCAGCAACTAACACAGGAACAGAAAACCAAATACCACATGTTCTTGCTCATAAGTGGGAGCTGAATAATCAGAACACATGGACACAGGGAGAGGAACATCACATACTGGGACCTGTTGTGGGGGCAAGGGGGGAGGGAGAGCATCAGGATAAATAGTTAATGCATGTGGGGCTTAATACCTAGGCGATGGGTTGATAGGTGCAGCAAACCACCATGGCACACATTTAGCTATGTAAGAAACCTGCACATCCTATACATGTATCCTGGAACTGAAAAGAAAAGAAGAGGAAATTTGAACACACAGAGCAATACCAGAGGGGTGTGTGCACATAGAAAAGACCATCTGCAAACAAAGAAGAGAGGCCTCAGGAGAAATCAGACCTGCCGACATCTTGGTCTTGGACTTGGTAGCCTCCATAACGCTAAGAAAATATATCTATTTTGTTTAAGTCACTCCGTCTGCTATTTTGCAATGGTAGCCCTAGTAAACTATTAGAGATGCCACCCCACACATCCAAGAAACTCAGAGAACATTTAGCAGAATTAACCCATCAAGTAATTAAACAAACAAGTCACAGACACATCATATTCAAACTGCAGTGTTTATCTAATGAAAACAAAAGGACGAAAGTCAGCCAGATACAGTGGCTCGCACCTGTAATCCCAGTGCTTTGGGAGACCGAGGTGGGAAGATCACTTGAGGCCAGGAGTTCAAGACCAGCCTGGACAATATAGCAAGACTGTGTCTCTACAAAAAATAAAAATCAGCCAGGCATGGTGGTGCATGCCTAGCAAACTTGGGAGGTTAAAGGGACAAGATTGCTTGAGCTCAGGAGTTCAAGTTTACAGTGAACTATGATTATGCCACTGCATTCCAACCTGCATCACAGAGTGGGACCCTGTCTCAGAAAGAAGAAGAGAAAGACAAAGACAAAGAAGGAAGAGGAGGAGAAGAAAGTAGATATGAAGGTAGCACTCATTATATACAGAGTAAAAAGTAACTACAACAGATTTCTCATCAGAAATACAAGCCACTAGACAATGAAGTGACATCTTAAAAGTGCTAAAAGGAAAAAACACTCTTCAAACGAAAGGAATATGAAACCAGAAAAAACCTGGATATATACAAAGAAATGAATGCTGGAAAAGGTATGTATGAAGGTAAATATAATATTAATTTTTTTATATTTTAATTGGTCTAAAAGATAATTGGCTGCCTAAGCAGAAATAGTAGCAATGTACTATTTATAGCATATGTAAACATATACAGAAAAAGGCAAGCAAAGAGAGAACATACTGTATTTTTTTAAATATGCTTTTATAGAATACTCCATCCAACAGCTGAGGAATGCACATTCTTTTCAAGTACGCCTGTAATATTCACCAAGGTAAACCATATTTCGGACCATTTAACAAACCTTAAGAAATATAAAACAATGACAAGCACACAAACCATGATTTTGGACCACAACAAAATTAAAATAGAACTCAATAACAGAAAGATGTCTAGAAAGTATCCAAATATTTGAAAATTAAGCAACACATTTCTAAATGACTCATAGATCAAAAAAGGATGTCATAAAGAGATTTGGAAAATATTCTGAATTGAATAAAAAATAAAAACACAGACAAAATTTGTAAGATGTGGTCAAAGCAATGCTTTGGGGAAAATTTATAGAACTGAAATGCTTATATTAGAAGAGAAGAAATATTTCAAATCAATTAAGTAAGCTTTGGCCTTAAGAAACTTGAGAAAGAGCAAAGTAAAACCAAAGGAAGAAAATCATAAAGATCAGAGCAGAAATCAATGAAACTGATAGCAGAACAATTATGGAAAATATGTTAATAAAATTAATAAACTGAGAAAAAGAGAAGACACAAATTACAAATATCAGAAATAGAATATCACTATGTAACCTACAATTATTTAGAGAATAATAGAAAAACAACTGTGTATACATATATTTGACAACTCAGAATGAAATGGACACATTTACACATTTCTTGAGACACAAGCTCCCTAAGTTCCTTCAAGAAGAAATAGATTAGTCTTACATCTTTTTAAAAAATTCATTTTTAATTAAAAACCTTCCAACAAAGAAAAATCCAGGCCCAGATTACTTCACAGTTCTATCATTTTCTACATTTGCTTCAGTTTTGATTCTCCATTCTGGATTTGATAGTTACTAGATTTTTGTCTTTTCAAGACAGGGTCTCGCTCCATCACCCAAGCTGGAGTGCAGTGGTGTGATCATGGCTCACTGTAGTCTCAACCTCCTGGGCTCAAGCAATTCTCCCACCTCAGCCACCTGAGTAGCTGGGACTACAGGCATATACAACCATGCCCAGCTAATTTTTGATTTTTTTGTAGAGACGAGGTTTCACTCTGTTGTCCAGGCTGGTCTCAAACTCCTAAGCTCAAACAATTATCCTGACTCAGCTTCCCAAAGCACTGAGATTACAGGTGTAAGCCACTGCACCTGGCTAATTATTTGATCTTTGTGTGTGAATATTGTTTACATAATTATTTTTTAGATATTGAGTTCATAGAAATTTAGTTTAAAATGTTATTACTATACTATCTTAAATTCATGATCATTTTTCAATTGACTTTATAAGCACCATTAAAGCTATCCCCACAACTCCATGAAAAGGGAAGGCAAATGTAATCATGGGGCACAGAAGTTAAACAACTTTTCTAGCCTCATGCTAAATTGATCAATTCAAATCAGTCCAACTATAAGTCAAGAGCCTTGAGCCTTGTCTGCCTGTGCTCCTGTGATTGGACTAACTAGGTCTGGTTACTGTGCAAGGCCAAAAATACACAACCGAAAACTGCCAAGCTAAGGGAGAAATCAAGAATTGGAGTAAGATTACCATGCCAGAGCTAGACATACAAAAATGAAGATCTGAGACAAAGCAGACACAGTCAGCAGGAAGCAAGAACGACTAAGAGCTTTGCAAGTCTGAATTAGGCTTTCAAGCCATGGTAGGACAAACCAGAGGTCAAGGGGGAGGCCCAGGGGAAATTCAACCCTTCAGGGTTTCTGCTGAAATAGGATGGGGTCACGGAGGCCAATTGGCAGCTTAGAGAAGAGAGCCTGAGGCTGAATATCTGGTTCTACCTGGGGTGTGTGTCTTATACCCTTTTTGATCCAGTTCACAGATTAACTTTTGCATGCTCAATTCACTCACCCTGCTCCCCTGCAACATCCAGAACTGATCAGTCAACTCAGCTGAACAGTGGATTTTGTAAAATAAAAAAAGCCAAGATAGTTGATTGAAAGGACAATGCCAGCAATTCATCAGATGTTTTGGTATCCTTCAGACAGAGCTTATTCATAATCATTCTTGCTTAGTGTTTTAAAGTGTGGTCTTATATTTTTTAAAAATGTGGAGTAGTAACAGAAAGAACAAGTTTTGAAGTCAAAATGACTTAAATAAAAATCACTGCTATTTTGGGGCACATGACTTTAGACAATTAAAAATCTCTAAATCTCAATCTCCCCATATGTAACATGGGATCAACAATGTCTACCTCTTGTGAAAAATAAAATGATATTTGCAAAGTACCTAATAAATAGAAAGCACTCGATAAAAAATAATAATGATTATTTTATATGTTCTATTTAAATTGAAACTTGGACATTCCATAAATAGTCCATCTAGTTTATTCAACAAATATTTATTGAGCACCTACTATGTGCCACAAATACTCTTACAGGTACATGGGATTCAACAAGAAAACCCAGTCTCTGTCTTCCTGTAACTGGCCTTCTATTGAAGATTTGTATACGATATGCCAACACAGCAAAAGACGCATCTTCCACTGAGCCTGGAATAGAATTCTTCACCTCACTTCACTCCACTGGTGACAACTAAGATTACCAAATTACACCTATTGGAAAGATATTCTGTAGATTTCCCTAATACCTTCTGCATCATCATAATAATATGCTGCTGAAGAAAAAGGTCCAATTCTGCAGAATGCACAACATCTATTCAGAATAGGAACTTAAACTTTGCAGCCCCCCTCATACATCAGAACTGGTATTGGTATTTCAAAATAATCATATGTTGCATGGGCTGAAGACTCAAATGTCAACTGAGGGACCATGGGTAAATGAGTCAAGAAGCCCAGTGTCATGGTAAAAGAATGAGAAAAATCATAAACATTAAACTGTCTCTATAAAATGCACAGCTACTACTACTTTCAGTTGATATTGCCAGAGAAAATGCTAGTGTGGTCAGATCTGACATTTTAAGAGAAGCCGAAATCTGAATTTTTACATAAAATTAAGTGAATTTCCAAATAAAATCTCTCAATAGTACTTATTCAGCCCAGGAGATATAAATTTACAAGCCCAATAGAGCTTTAGAGGACTACATTTTTAAAATCAGTAGTGTAAAGTCTTCAATCCTTTTTCACTTGCTACACTGAAAGACATTCTCAGAATTGCAAAATGCCAAATGGCAATGGCTTAAAATTGTGTTCATTTGTTTGTTGTTTTTGTCTGAAACCACAGTTGTAATCCAACATCTAAGAATGTAGAGCTCAATGGGTCAATCACATAATTTGTGGAGAAACTGCAATAAGCCTGGAATAATGATGGATTAGAGGGAATAGGCTGCCCTCATCTTCATGTCTCGTGGTCTACCATTACCCTGGGATTAAGACATGCAGAGACTTGTTTGTAGTCACAGATTTTTATATCCTCTCTTGCCATGGCTGCAACAAGAACGCACATCTGTGAAGTGTTTGCCAGCATGTCAAGAGTAACAGGACTCTTGAAGCCATTTCAAATGTCATGCCAATCCTTGTGCATAACATCCTTAAAAAGATTGTGGCTTTAGAGATCTTAATATTAAAAAAGAAACCCAAAACGGAATACTTTTAGCCGCTTAAAAGTGGAGTTCTTTTTCACTAAGCAAAGTTGAACTTTTTAAACTTCTTTTTACCAAACAAGCCTCTTTTTGGTAGTGAGCAAATAAATTAGCATGTGGTTCCTAAGTGCTCTTAAAATTGTTTTGCTATAGATCTGTCCACTGTTTATAATTCTTGAATAAAGCTAAAAGTAAAGAAAGCCTTTCTCTGAAGGTTTATGAGCATTTTTCCATGAAGCAGAAGTCAAACAGAAGATCAAAGTGATCTAACAAAATTCTCCAAACTTGGGTTGGGGTGGGCTGAAGGGCGGTGAAAAGAAATCAACCCCTCCAGATAGTTTGGGAGATATATGTCTTTTTACTTAAAATGAAACAAAACGGAAAGCATGAGAGACTGAGTATACCAAACTAACGTTTCTGAACAATGTTGTTAAAAGTATCTACCTTTGATATTTTACCCATAGTATCAAAAACAACTTAAAGGAAGTTAGTCAACTGTTTCACCACGTGACAAATATGAACAAGATCAGGTGAATTTCCTATCCCTCTGTTCCTAACAGCCATTCATCTCCATCATCTCTAGGCTTCTCTGAGTCTCTGCCAAGGGTGGACTTTTCCAAGCCCACAAAGGATTAGTGTACAGTCTTGAACGGTCTTGAAGAGTCTAATGTATTCTGTGTATTTTGAATACTACTTAATTGGCATTTAGCTTTTCATACACTACGAATTTAAATGCCTGCTAACGATTTACTTTACATAGAAAAATAAAACAAAGGAAACGAATTTATTGCTGAAAAGGCATGAATCTATTTCAGCCATGACTAAGCCCTCAATAAATCTGCTTCTAATCACTCATTAGTATTTAAGAATATAGTACCTACTTGGCTCACGCCTGTAATCCCAGCACTTTGGGAGGCCGAGGCAGGAGGATCACGAGGTCAAGAGATCGAGACCATCCTGGTCAACATGGTGAAACCCCATCTCTACTAAAAATACAAAAAATTAGCTGGGCGCGGTGGCGCGTGTCTGTAATCCCAGCTACTTAGGAGACTGAGGCAGGAGAATTGCCTGAACCCAGGAGGCAGAGGTTGCAGTGAGCCGAGATCGCGCCATTGCACTCCAGCCTGGGTAACAACAGCGAAACTCCGTCTCAAAAAATATATATATATAGTAACTACTCTGTCAAATTTAATTATCTCTGTTTAATGACAGTTATTCTCAATTTAATGACAGTTATTTGAAATATATACCCACAGATTATTAACATTTTAACAAGATTTTTAAACCATGGAATGTATGAATCTATCGAATGTCAATAAATCAATTCCTATTTAATACAGAATGCCTGAATTTTTAAGTCACATCATTTCCCAAGTGAGAATGCTTTAAAAACATTTCAATGAAAAAATAATAATTTGCTAAGGGGAGAATATCAATGTGTGAACTGCTAGTACTATTTCAGAATAAAATTAAGAATATATAACTTTAGAATATATTTATTTTATATAAAATATGGATTTGGAGGAGCACATTAAATTTTCTTGATTGGGTCGGGCACAGTGGTTCACGCCTGAATCCCAGCACTTTGGGAGTCTGAGGTGGGCAGATCACAAGGTCAGGAGATTGAGACCATCCTGGCCAACATAGTGAAAGCCTGTCTCTACTAAAAATACAAAAATCTGTTGGGCGTGGTAGCGCATACCTGTAATCCCAGCTACTTATGAGGCTGAGGCGGGAGAATCGTTTGGACCAGGGAGTTGGATGTTGCAATGAGCTGAGATCGTCCCACTGCACTCCAGCCTGACGACAGAGTGAGACTCCATCTAAATAAATAAATAAATAAATCTTGATTGGGAGTTGATTTTATCCAGAATATCATTTTAACCTCATAAGTCAAGTGGTTTTACTTTTTCTGTTGCCAATTAAATATGTGCTAAAATGTTATATACTATTTTATTCCAGAGATTCATAGCCAGGTTTTTACAAAACATTCCTTTATACTGAGTATAAGAAAATTGTTTTCAAGTTACAGTGCTCACCAAGTCACCATCCCTTAAACAAAACAAAGTCGTTAATCCAAATAATTCTGCTTCAGGCTACTGGCACAGTTTGCTGCCTAACAGATAGACTCTGGCTGCCATGTCTTTCTGGTAAGCATAAATGGTCCGCACCATTCTTGCTTGAACTTTCCCTTCCCCATATCCTCTTCTACATCACTGGGGCATTTACTGGGACCAGAATTGTAGACTGGCAAGTCAGTGTGACGTAAGAATCCCAACCTATAAAGTACATCAGTAGACACTTCATAGCATGTGCCATTTATTAGGGTTTCCATTAAAAGCATTACATTTCCATACTTTACAACCATAAAAGAGTAAATAATTTCAAAGGATTGCTTGATAGGAGACTTCTGTTTTAAATGGAACTTGGAAATATCTGGGAAATCACTGGAATAAATGTACTTAATAGGCCCAGTGCTGTGAAGTTCTTTTTAACTGTTTTCTTAAGCACATAAAAAGATATAACATTTCCTCCAACATTTTTTGAAATACATTTTGGTTTGGGGTTTTTCTCTGTAACATTTGCCATATAAATATTTCTTACAATGCTTTCATTGTTCTTTCTTTCTTTCCTTCCTTCTCTCCCTTAGTGCTGAGGCTGACTTCTTAACACCAATAGATTCTGACCCCTTTCATTGCTTTAATCTGCAAGATAAACTGGAGCTTAAAATCAGAAAGTAGCATTGCATGCCACCGAAGAAAATCTGCTGCACTACATGGTAAGTTGGAAAACATATACTAAATGTCCCTGTTGAGATATTTCCTTTTTTAGAGGAAATTCCATCCATGGGACTAAGCAAATATTTCATCAATCTGGGCTGTATGAGAAGCCAATACAACATTCTTTTCATAGAAAAGATTAGATCAGGCCAGTTTCAGAATAAAATAATTTTTAAAGATATTCCTAATATCAAACATTCGAGAAAAATGTAAGTAGTCCACAATATATTCACACATTATAATCCAATTGGAATTGTCCAGATTAGCTACATTTATGATCCTCATTCTGCAGGAAATTACATGAATTTCTCTTTGATTTTGTCTGTGTGGGCATGGCATTAGATAGCACACTCTTTTTTCAGGATTGCATTTCTAAGCGTCAGCCAAAGTACCTCAACAACACTAATTGTCAAAAGCAAGCTGATGAGTAGATAATATATCTAAGGTGAAACTGTTTGATTAACTAACTTTACCAATTAGAGGTCTCGAGATGCTGCAGATTAATTTTTTTAAGCCAAAATGTCAAACCCTTAATAACAACCCCTGGAACCAAGAAGAAGAGTAAACATGAAACGTCATCATGTAGGTTTTCCTGTCCTGGTGAAGAAGACATGAGTAATTGGTAATGGCAACTACTAGACTTGCATGCCAGGCTCTGTGCCAAATTGTTGGCTCATATCATATCATTTAATTCTTACAACCCCTCCTGATCTTTGTTTTACAGATGAGGAAATTGAGGCTCAGAGAGGTTGAGAAACTTTCCCAAGGTCATAGGATTAGTAGTGTACCTAGGATTTTAGCCCAAGTCTGGCTGAGCCCAAAGTTTATGTCCTTAACTGTCATGACCAATATCCCTCTAGCTTCAGAGTCAGGCAGGGCTGGAAGACAGTGCCCAGAGCCAAACCTAGAAAGAAGGTTGACTTTTAGAAAGTGAAAATGCAGTCAAGTCAAGTCAAGAAGGAAGTTATCCAACATCTGTTCACAGGGCCAAGGACTCCTCCTGGCATAGTAGGCTGGGTTGGCAGGGAAAGAAAACTGGAGGTGCATGAGCAGCATCTTGGATATGGAAAAAAGACCTAAATTCTGAGCACTATCAAGTAGGAGAGGAGAAAAAGCTATATGCCTCCCTCTGGTGCTGACACAGGCCTAAGCAGCTGCATGGTGGAAAGGTGGTGGAAATCTGGTGGATTCATCTAGCTCAGGTGGCAAGTAAAGCAGAATGAAGGCAAAGAATGGCAATCCAAAGCATGTCTCAAGGTTATCACTGCATGCAGACACTATTTGGGAGAGGCTGGGAAAGGGAGCAGGAGAAGAGGAATCCAGGGGAATTAATCACCTGCCTGCCAAGGAGATGCAGTTCAGAAACCAAAGGAAAAAGCAGAGCTTGCTCCCACAAAGCACTCAATCTCCTGAAAGAAACAGCATAAATAGAGTCACATTTGCCAATGAAGGTTTCTAAATGTTTAAACTAGCTGGTAACACCACACAGATGGAGAAACTAATGCTTGCGGAAGTTAATGATTTGTACCGAAGTCACTCGGTGAGTCAGAGATAGAGCAGATGTAAACCCCCACTCTCTGGACACCCAGAACTGCACATAAACTATCAAAAATACAAACCTTCTAGCCCTGAAATCTGCCCAGCCCTTTGTCTACTGTGTGGTCCCTGTCAACCTTCAACATTGTACTACACAGAAGGGATTTCTTTACCCCTTACACAGTTTCTAAGTCTTGGTTAGCTACATGACTGGGTCTCCGTGTTTTTTCTTTTATTCTTTCATTTGTTCTAAAAATATTTATTGAATTCTTACTATACACAAGGCACTGTTCTAGATGCTGGGAACACAGTGGTGAACAAGACAGAGACCTTGCTTTCCTCTAATGCTGATCGTGGGAAGGGCAGGCAGACAAAGAACAACAAACAAACAAGAAAATATCTGAATGAAAGTGTTAGAAAACAGAGCAGAGTGATGGGATGGAAAGTAACAGCAGGAAATCACTTTGATTGAGTGGTCAGGATGGCCTCTCGGGGGAGGAGATTTTGAGCTGAGACCTGAATACCACAAAAAAGCCAGCCATGTGAAGATAGGAGAAAAGCAGATTTTTCAATCAAAACTCACTTACACAGATTTCCCAGTTACGCACTCTATAACCTGTTTTTCCTTCTCCTCAAGATATCAGATTGCCAGTGAATGAAAGTGTCATCCTATGAGGAATATAGCAACATATTTTATTCTAAAGCTTAAAGTTTCATTAGCAAGCTTTGATATTTTGACTATTAATTTTTATTAATACGAAATTCCCTACACATTTCACAACAGAGTAAAACACAGCAGTCTTATCAGAGGTTAGTACACAAAGGAATTAAGGGTCTCACTGAAGAGCTTCAGGGTATGACAGATGTTTCGTTCAGATTATGCTCAAATTCATCTGCACAATAGATCCTACACACTCTGTAGTCCACCCCTGTTACTACCTTGCCCCATTTTATTCTAACGGTCTGCCAGCTCCCCAGCAACCAAGATGATCCTTTCAAAACGAAACTGCAATAATGTCTCTCCACCACTGACCTCACTCTAAATTTCAATTGTCTGCAATTATGTTATGGGCTGAATTACGTCCCCCTACAAAATTCAAACATTGAGCACTGTATTCATCTGTTCTCACACTGCTAATAAAGATATACCTGAGACTGGGCAATTTATAAAGGAAAAAGATTTAATGGACTCACAGTTCCACATGGCTGGGCAGGTTTCACAATCATGGTGGAAGGCGAGTGAGGAGCAAAGCTACATCCTACATGGCAGCAGACAAGAGAGCGTGCACGGGGAAACTCCCATTTATAAAGCCATCAGATCTCGTGAGACTTACTCACTATCACAGGAACAGCATGGGGGAAACGCCTACAGGATTCAGCTGTCTCCACTTGGCTCCACCCTTGACACGTGGGGATTATTACAATTCAAGGTGAGATTTTGGTGGGGACACAGCCGAACCATATCAAGGCCCTAAGCCCTAATGTGACAATATTAAAGTCAGATTAGGGCCTTTAAGGAGATAATTAAGGCTAAATGAGGTCAAAAGGGAGAGTTCCTATCCAACAGGACTGGTGTCCTTATGAAAAGAAGAGACACCAGAGAGCTCTCTCCACGTGCTCATAGAGAAAAGGTCGCAGGGAAACACAGCCAGAGGGTGGCCGACTGAGAGCTGGAAAGAGCCGCCTCACTGAACATCAACTCTGACAGCACCTTATCTAGCACTTTTAGCCCCCAGAACTGTGGGAAAAGAAGTATCTGTTGCTTAAGCCGCCCAGGTTGTGGCATTCTGTTATGGCGCCCTAGCAGACGCATGCGTGGTTGTTGACCATCTACTCACCTCACTTTCCTCTGCCTTATCTCCTGCTTTGCTCCCCTCGCCCACCCATTCCAGACATGCTGGTGGCCCTGTTCCCTGTGGCTGCAGGATTCCTCCCGGGATATCCACGGGGCTCTCCCTTTCTCCCTCTTCAGGGCTTTGCTCAAATGTCCCTTCCCAGTGAGACCTTCTTAGACCACCTTTATTTAAAATCATGAAACCTCCTCTCCTCCATGGCTCATTCCATTTCCCTCCTCTATTACCCTTCACAGTACTTATCCCCTGTTAATAAATAATAGCCACGTAACTTATTTATTTAGGTGCATTGTCTGCCTCCTGCTATGATGATGTAAGCTCCATGAGGGCAGGGAGTGTTGCAGTCTTGTATCCTGTCAGATTAGGACAGAATGGAGGAGTGTGCAAGTGTCTGTGGGAAAGAGAGGGAGAGAGAGCGAGAGAGAGGGAAAGAGAAAGAGGAAAAGATCCCCAGTCAGGTCAAGATTTTGCCCACTGGGGGCAGTTCTTTTGAGCTCTTTGACCCAAATTCACTAGATATGGACTTATAAATGCTAATAAAATAACAAAAAAATACTATAAAGAGTTCACAGTGCAATGAGGAGGTACTACTACCCAGAACCTGGCAGAGGGCCTGTTACAGAGCAGAGGTTAGTGATTATTTGTTGAACTGAATGGTTACTGTCACCATGACCAGCATCTCCATAATCTAGTAACCTGCCCCCATTACGATCATCTGATTCTGATTATGAGAAAGGGTTTCATCATTTGGAAAACTCACAGGTCACTGGGAGCAGGGTCTTATGTGCTGACAGTGACTAATATAGTGCCTGTTGTATAGTAGACTCTTGGTAAATATTTGTGGAATTAATGATTAATTGAATTCCTTTTTTTGCTTACATTTACCGGTTTAACATTAAAAAAGATTACAAAGGGTCTGAGGAAGAGATGCACAGGGCAAGGCATATGGAAAGGGACAGGGCACTTCCATGCCTTGTCTAGATGTGCCCCACTCCAGGAACCTCCACATGTTCAGTTATCCAGCTCATCTGATCTCCATTCTTTGGGGTTTTTACAGAGGCTTCATTACATAGGCATGATTGATTAAACCATTGGCCATTGGTGATCAACTTCACCTTCAGTACCTCTTTCCTTACCCGAGGTTGAAGGACGGGGCTGAAGTCCCAATCCTCTAATCCTGCCTTGGTCTTTTCTGTGACCAGCCCTCATTCTGAAGCTACCTAAAGGTTGCCAGTCACCAGTCATCTCATTAGCATTCAGAAACACATTTATTACTTTGGAGATTCGAAGGATTTTAGAAGCCGAATGCCAGGAAACAAGGACCCAATATATATCCCACAAAATCACGGTTCACTCCTTGTCCTTCAACACTGATCCCTTACATTAAAAAAAAAAGTACAATTCAAATGTTATTGGAAAATTATTGGAATTCCATTTTATCATTAATAATTAATCCAGTCCACCATTGTGTCATGTGAATATGTCTCTTGGGGAAAGTCCACTCAGGTTTGCAGGCTTCCCAGTCGATCTTGTCAGGGTCCAAGAGCAAGAGGAATCTCAGCAAACATAGAGCTTTACCCTTTCTGGTATCTGGCATAATTGAGACAAAAGACAATGTCGTCTCTTGTTCTGAGCCTCTTTGGAATCAATATAACATTGGATTTCCTCTCATAACATACCCATTTATTCATTTCTCTTTTTTATATGACCTTATTTGAAGATATGATTCATTCTTTAAGCTTATCTACTATTTCTCCTTCTCTTCATTTATACTGAAACTTTTCCACTTTTGCTAACATAATAGAAAATCTGTCAGGACAAGAATACTTAAACACTCCTCCTTTAGATGTTAATTTTAAGTAATTTTTCAATACCACCCATTATCCTAACATTCCTTTCAGTAAATAAGCTTTTCTTATTCCACTTGGCTCTGAACATAATGTTCAAATCGGTTCAAATAAAAAAAACCACCATATTTTCATCTTTGGGAATAAGAAAACAGAGTTTCTTACATGGTAGAAAGGAAAAACGTCACTACAAAATGTAATAACAGTATTTTACAATATGCATCGCACAAGCTGTATAAAACATGCAAAGTACATCTACTAAAACTTTGTTCCAGAACAATTTTTAAGTGAGCTAGTTTTTAATGCAATCAAGATTACTGAGTTTAAAAGAAAAGATTGAGAAGGAGCTTTGCATAAAACAAAAACTCTACCTGCAAATAATTATTCCTTAATTAATCCTAAGAATTGGGGTAGTTTTCCTTTGGTTGTTAGCCTTTCTTTTCTTCTTCTTTTTTTTTAAATGTACATGATTTTCTTAGAGTAGAAAGTTTAGTATCAGAATTGGCTGTCTTGTGTACATGGTAGTCACTTTTCCAATACTTGCCCGTCTGTTGATTAGGGGTTCTTATTTTCTCCACACCCACCCTCAAGACTCCCCTACCTCCACCAGCCTCTGAATATCTCCACCAGAGAGCAAATCAGTTGACTGAAGACAAGCAAAAATTACATGGGGTTGGTAGTTAAAACCATTGACCAGGCTGGGCGTAGTGGTTCACAACTGTAATCCCAGCGCTTTGGGAGGCCGAGGTGGGCAGATCACTTGAGGTCAGGAGTTTGAGACCAGCCTGGCCAACATAGTAAAACCTCATATCTACTGAAAATACAAAAAAAAAATTAGCCAGACCTAGTGGCAGGAGCCTGTAATTTCAGCTACTCAGGAGGCTGAAGCAGGAGAATCACTTGAACCTGACAGGCGGAGGTTGCAGTGAGCCAAGATCATGCCACTGCACTCCAGCCTGGATGATAAAACAAGACTCCATCTAATTAAAAAAAAAAAAAGCTGTTGACCAAAATTATTATGCTCTGATATTTCTCTGTGAATTTGCATGAACCTGGGAGCCTAGCCCATTGAACTGGCTAATGGAATTATATGACTATCTACATTTTTTCAGAGGGTAGAGTGATTTCTCCCTCAATCTAATAAAATTTATATTACTATATTCTTAACCCATAAGTGGATATGTTGAGTATAACTTTTTTTAAATTTTTTACCTTGAGGGATTGCATGTTTAGGTTTTAATGTGTTTCCTGTTTTGTTTATTTTTTAGGCAAAATTAAAAAAGTAACCTTATCAATCTGACATTTGTTTAAATTTTATTTGCACAGCAAACATTATTCATTGCTGTGTTAGTATTAAAATATGAGAAACTCCAGGACAAAAATACATAGACACTCCTCCTTTAGATGTTAATTTTAAGTAACAGAAAAAGCCAACTTATGTATTTAGAATGCAGAGAAATAAGAAAAAGAAGTAACAGAAAGAGGTTAGTGTGGGCTGAGATCACTTGAGGGCATTTGAGCAATTCCATGCTAGTAAAGTGATAGAAGTTAGAAAGTTGGCCCATATTTGAAGGTATATATGTATATATATATATATACATATATACAAATGAATAGAGGAGATACATTTTGTATCTGCCCCAGGACTCGTTTTTTTTGTCCTACACCCTTCTGACAATAGGTTAGAAAGAGATCAAAGTTGAAACTATTAGTAAATGATAAAATTAAGTCAATAGGTTATTAAATATCACATCCAAGTTACCAAAAATTAAAATGGAGTTAAAAAAAGAAAAAGTATACTATATACAATGAAATCATATGAATCTCCAGACCCCCATTTCTGCAAAAAGTTCATCAAATATTCATAAATCTAAATAACTTCCCAGTAGAACATCTCCCAAACAAAGTATGGCTGAACTCAGAAAGCTGAAATACATAAAAACAGAATTTGGGTGTCTACTTTGACTGTCTGGAATTTATTAGGAAGCAGAAATGCCACCAAAATGGAAATTGCACACAGGGAAAAAATCCCACCATGCTTTTATCCAGCTAGGCTGGAAATGATGTAATAAATGCACCATAATTTATGTACATAAATGTGTGGGTAACTCATCCAGGGAGTGGCAAGTGCAGAATTTTAGTGGGAAAAAATAGTGTACATCAAAGAAATTTGACGAGTGACCAGCAACCATTAATCTCTTCATGATCTCTTAAATATATAGATGCCAAATAAAGCTTGTCATTTTATTCCATCTCTCAAAGCAATATATTCTTATTTATGAATTTATGAGAGAACATTATACCTTATTTGACATACAACACACACAGAGCCTACAGCAACCTTGAGAAGATTTCCTTCATAAAAATGAGGACATTGATAAATCAACAGCCATACACCTCAGGATAATGGTTCAAGTCTGACCATAGTTCTCAAACTTAATGTGATTGTGATCTTCATTCATCTTTCCATAGTCAGCAGCCCACATCACAGAAACCACTATATGTGATACATCACCACCAGTCAGCTTGCTAACCAGGAGAGACTTCAAATCAAGATAGCGTTGAATTCTTTCAGATGTGGAGGCATGAGAGAAAACTTCAGAATTAAGGTCAAATACTTTAACTATCACACTAAAAGAAAACATTTGTGTAGCTGTCCAGAAAACCTACGAGTCGTTGGCCGTATTTCCCACAGAATTATGGTATTCCATGTGCAGACACTGTTAAGTGATAAACCTTTCCACTGATGCAGCTTTACCAGAAGCCACTTAGCATGCTTCAAATTCATAGCTTGATAGGTTTCCATGGAGAGCTCCCCTTAAAGATATTTCTTTCTTTAGATTTCTACAATTCTGTATCTCACACACCTCAGCAATATAACAAAATGTGTTACTTATTACTACTTTTGAAATGAATAACCAATATTTCCCACCTTGAAATATACTTTGACAAAGTCTAGAGCAAAACATTTCTGTTTATCTGGACATGGATTCAAGAAGTCTTGCAGATAATAATTTAAAATTTACTGAAGTAATGGTATAGTTATATGATTGTCTTTCCCACTGCAACCTCAATAAATATGTATAATGGAGAGTGAGAGTGTGTGTGTGTGTGTGTCTGAGAGAAAGAGAGGGAGAGAGAGAAAAAAAAGAGAGAAGGAAAGTCAGTCAGATCAAGATTTTGCTATTTGAAAACATACAAATAGCCAGTAGGCTTATGAAAAATGCTCAACATTAGTAATTATCAGGGAAATGAAAATTAAAATGATAATAAGATACCATCTCATGCCTGTTAGAACAGCTATTATCAAGAAGATAAGAAGAGGTAGTGCCCAGCATCTGGGAGAAGACCTCTCACAAAGTAGAAGTTCGACAAATACTTTTTAACAAAATAGTTGTTTTTAACATAAACCATCATATCCATAACCTAGTGACACCCTGGCAATTGCCATCATGTGATTATGAAAAAGATTTTCATCTTATAGAAACTTCCTAGGTCAGCAAGGGCAGGTCTTATGTTCTGACACGGGCCTGCTCATAGCAACCAGCCCTGCTGGCCTTGAAAAATGCATTTGCTCATCTTCTCCAAAATGGTCTAAAAGTTAATACCTTGTAAGAAATTTTATGAGATAAATAATTCTTCTCTGCTGTTTCCATTTGGCCAGAGTTATAGCACATAACCTAATCTCAAGACTCCTAAAACACGTGAAAATTGGACCTGGAATGAGAAGACGAGGCATCAGAATTCATGATCATCCTTCCAGGTTCAGACAATGCTGTAGCATCAACCCACAATGTTTGCTTTGTAGGTCTGTATTTTCCAGGAAGCAAAAGGAACTGGAAACAACAAAAGCAGCATCGTTGACCAATTAATCAGGGCTAGTTCTTGGCTCTCTTTCTCTTGGTTAGTGGCTATTTCTGGCAGTTCCTAAAACCGAAGCAGCCAATGTCATCACTGTGGAAATATGGATTGTGAGTGGCACTTAGAGAGCAACCAGCTGGGGGCTATATATTAACAAGTGCAAGAATGGGAGCAGAAACAGTGTACAGAGACTTTGTATGTGCCAAAAGATGGCAAATTACCCCCTGGGGTCCAAAACAGATCCTACCGAGAGACAGAGAGAATGATTGTCTTCTCCATGAAGCTGCCTCTCACAGAACACAGAACTCTTCAGATTTATGCTTGTGTTTTGACAAAACTGGATGGTTCCTATCATCCAGGAACACTGGAAGGGCCCCACAGGAAGGCAAACAATTTAAATAGGTCAACTTTTAAGAAGTTTCAGAATCCTGAGGTGTCCGAAGCTCAGTCAAAAGTTAAACACCAACACCAAAACTTTGTGCACCTGGATGTCACATGCGACCCACATAGGGCCCCTACCCAGCTCTCACATTCTGTCCCAGCCTCTAATGCAGCCATCAGACAGTCAGCCAGCTCCTCTCACTGGCCACAATAAAGCCAATTCATGTCAGTTTAGTGCTGCTCAATGGATGTTAGTTCCATGTTTTAATTACATGTTTATGTGAACATTTCTGATATTCACTACCCAAAATTTACTTAGTAATTTCTTGAGACTCCAAGCTTTTAGACCATTGAATTCACATGGTTCGATTACTGAGTAATTCTTAAAATCTCATTAGTAGAGTGTGACATTTATCTAAAGTCAAATCTAGAAAGGAAAAAAAAAATATGTGATGGTTATAAACTACTATTGAAACAGAATCCTAACATGGGATGTTAAACAATAGAGCATTGTAAATAATACCCTCCCCAAAAGGTTCTCTGTGATAGCCGCAGCTAAGGAAAACATATGATAACAATAATATGATTTCCATAACCCAACAGTCCTTTCACCACTTGTTCCATGTGGGGATGATATGCAATAGCTCTGCTCTGCATTTTTTTGTTAAAAAAGAAATTCTTTCTCACAAATAATAAATTTATAGCCAGGGAATTTCTTTATGACTCAAGCTTCCATTTCTTTAACTTACTGCTTTTAGGGACATAAATTCTATTAGCCTCTGTGTGGAAAGTTCGTTAGAGCAACTTGAGATCAGTGGGAATTGGTAAATGTCTTAGAGTTTTAAGATGAAAACATGCAATTCACTTAGAGTCTTTTCAGTACTCTACAATATTCCTGGCCATTTCAACCCAATATGTGAATTCAAACTACTTCAGTCAACACTAAATTAGGCAATGGTCTACATTAATTCATTACGTTTGAGTAAAGAAAGACAAACTGAAAAAAAAATAATGGCATGCAAGAATGTGTAAGTCATGTCAACCAGCTGAATATGCATTTCAGAATACCATACCCTTATTTACATTTTAGAAACTTTCATTCTTAAAACTATTTATGTTAAAATCAATTCATTCTTCCAGTGCTTGAGCACAAATAGGGCCCATATGATAACAGAGAGACTCCATGTATATAGTTTATTTTACTATTTTTAAAAAACACTTCAGTGATTTTTTTTTAAATCAATGCTGTCTAGGCAATTAAATGTTTTCTTTAAAAGAAATTACTTGAAAAATTCTGGAATTTATTTTGTCTGTACTTTAATAACAAGTTAATAACTCTGAACTTAAAAAATATCAACTGTTATCCCTTTCCTTTTGTTTAGAGACCTTTTCTTTATAGAACATCTACACTGGTACTATGGAAAGGGTGTTCCCTGGACAGTGCTGGCCCTGAGCAGACTGGCATCACATTGCAATGAGTTCAGGAAAACTGTGAGTGAGCATTTAGAAACTTTTCTAGTCATCTGACATAAAATTATTTTGTCTTGTTTTTTTTTTGAGATGGAGTCTGATGATCTCAGCTCACTGCAACCTCCAACTCTGGGGTTCAAGTAATTCTCCTGTCTCAGCCTCCTGAGTAGCTGGGGCTGCAGACGCACACCTGCACACCTGGCTACTTTTTGTGTTTTTAATAGAGACAGTGTTTCACCATATTGGTATGGCTGGTCTCGAACTCCTGACCTCAGGTGATCCACCTGCCTCAGTCTCCCAAAGTGCTAGGATTATAGGGGTGAGCCACCATGCTGGACTGACTTTAAACCTAATATTAGATATGAGAGGCTTGCATTTTGCATGATTTGGGGTGTTTTTAAATTTAATTTTTCTGGAAATACATTTTTATTATATTTGATTAAAATAAAGTTTATGGCTGATTGGACATTTAAAAACTGGTTCTTTGCCACAGATAGTTTGAGAAGCTTGGATGGTCAGGTAACTGTTTTGTGAATTAAATGTACATCACACACAGACACACACACACACACACACACTTTTCTATATAACAGAATAGCCAACTCAGCAGAAACAAAGCTCAAAGCTCTGTGAACTAATTTCCTCAGTATCTCCAGATGTGCCACAGCTGAAGAACGTGTTCAGAAATAGGAATGGTTTGATTCCATGATTGAAGCAAATGGATTTGTTATGCCTTGATCCTTTTTCTTCCTTCCTTCCCCTCTCCTTTCCCTTCTCTTTTCCTTCCTCCCCTTCCCTTTCCTCCCTCCTCCCTTTCTTTCTACCCTTCTAACCTCCCTTCTTCTCTTCCTTCCCTCTTCCCTCCCTTCCTTTCTTCTTTCTTTTCCTTTCTTGTACCATTTTATTCTCTCTCTAAAGAGTTAAACCAAGAACCCACAATCACACACATCAACAAAATACATTAGTCAAATTCACTGAGGCAGAGGAGAGAGAAAAAGAGTTTAGGTATAGATGGAGAAGCGAACCTATGGCTCAGAAGTGAAGGTACATTAGGATCTAGAGACAAGTACGTATAACAAACAAAAGAAACGTTCCTTTATGAATTCCCAGAGATTTTTTTTTTCTAAATTAAACCTACCTTTTGATAATATATTTTAATTCTCTAGAAAAGGAATTTTTAAATCTGAGTTTTTGAAGAACTCTTCTTGGTTGCTCTCCCATGAAAATCCAAAGGAATTTCTTCTAAAAGTCATTAACGAACATTCCTTTAGATGCTTTGGGGAGGAGAACCGGTGAAGCCATTTCCCCTCTGCTCCCCCCTCACTCCAGCTGAAGTGTTTGCAGACCACAGGACTTTGCTCGGGCCCAAATCATTTCTCCCAGACTCTGAAATATGGGTAGTTAGAAACAGGATGCCAAAACAACCATATTTCCTCCCCCCACGCTGCCCTTTTACATGTACTCAAGACAATGCAGATTTATTCTGCCTCACCTGTGTCTAATGTTAGACACATGCCCCAGAATGTCTGACAACTTTTGTGTTTCATTTTACAATAAAAGAAATGTACTGCCCAAGCTCTCAAGAAAACACAAAGAAATGAATCTGTATCCCTTAAGCTTTGCAATTCATTTTTCTTCTTTGTCGGTTCTCAAAACTGAATTCCTTGGGTTGGGGTTTTATACTACAATTTTGTCTTCTGCCCTTTTCTTTACTTCCCCCTTCACTCTACTCCCCTAACCCCCACCCCCCAGGGGCTTTGGCTTCAAATCAAAACAGCTTTCAAATGGCCAGGACCAAGTTCCAAAGCTTCTAGGTTTCCTAGAGATTTTCCTTCTTTTCCAGATTTTCCTAAGCCCCACTCTTTGTAGGAGGGCATGTACCTCCAGGTAGGGTCCTGACTGTAAGCCTTGTGCCTGGGCCCCCATCCCAACTGCAGAAGTTTATTTGAAGTATGTTACTCTTTGCCTGCTTCTTAACTTGAGGCCCAATAGTCTTACAATGTCATTTTTTTCCCCTACTGTAAATCAAGGGACAGCTGTCTTTGGACTAAATTCCAAATAGTTGGTCTGGAAATGAACTTCTCAGTGGGTCCCTCCTCCATTCTGGCTGACATTTCCCCATTAATTTCTTTTTCTCTTTCATCCATTCATTGGCTGATGAGTCTATAAATACACCTCATCTGCTTTTACTTTGCTTTTTAAGAATAAACTGATACCAAACACAGTGTCTTAATTACATCTACAGGCAAAGCATAACGAGTTTAAATGTTGTCACAATATAGTTTAAAAACTTGACATGGTTCATTATGTCAGCTGTGATAAAACTGGGAAATGAAAATCTTAATTTGAATGTGTAAATGAGTAACTCATCTGAAAAGGTATTTTTAACATTAATAAATGAAAATACCTAGAAACCTACCAAGCAAAGGAAGGGAGTTGAACAGGAAACTGAAAAGTAGATTGGGAAAGAAGCAAGGAAACCTGGCCTCCGTTCCTCCTGGGCACAACACCTCGAAAAATAGGCAAGTCAGCCCTCCCAAATTCATATCAGACCCGGGAGAATGCTGTTCCTCATTCTGTTCTTGAGCATTCACATTATGAGATGGCTGCTGATTCATGAGGATCTGAATCCGAGGGGCATATCAGGAAGGAAGGCTCAGGACAAATTCTGATGTATTCCCAGAAGACAGTAGGTTTTGGAAAACTCTGCTTTTAAGATGAAGACAAGATTAAAGGAAAGGATAAGGTAACACTCATATGTTCTTGATATAAAATTATTTCTTTTAAAACCTTTGGTTGTGATGATATGGTTGATAACTTTCCATAACAGTAGCCCAGTGGGATAAATTAACATTCTGAATTTTGTGAAGTGATCTTTGTTTTCCTGAGGTATTTTCACACAAACACATTCTTAATTGATGGAGAGCAATAAGAAAATATTCATTTTTGAATGGGAAATAAAAGTCAATGGAAAGTTTCTCAGGTAGGAAACTACTGTAATCCCCTACTTTTCACACATAAAGAGCCTAAAGAAAAAAGCGGTTAATGTACATTGAATCGTATGTGAAAACTGATAGACATATCAAAAAAGTTCTAAATGAGCCAAAAGGAGAAAAGACTTACAGATGGCCAGATGGCTTTGACATTGATAGAGTAGTACAAGAAAAGTTATGATCAGATGTTTTACTATTTCTATGAGAATCATTCGAAATAAATATGATTAAACTGTAGAAAAATCAATTTTGGCAATATATAAGAAGTTGCAGACTATAGCTGGAACCCATTCATCACTAGATGAGTTTATTAAAGGAGACTGTGGAAGAATCTTTTTTTTTTTTTTTTTTTGGTCTTTTCTTTTTTTTTAAGAGACAAAGTCTTGTTCTGTCACCTATGCTAGAGTACAGTGGTGCAATCTTAGCTCACTGCAGCCTTGAACTCCTGGGCTCAAGTGATCCCCCTGCCTCAGCCTCCCAAAGCACTGGGATTACAGGCATCAACCACCATGCCCACCCAACAATCTAGTTTTTTAAAAAAGTTTAGGGAACAACATGTCAATACTAACTCTGTGCTAGGCATTTTCACATAAATATCTTACTGACTCTTTGCTGCAACTCAGCAATAGGCATTAACTCTGAGCAATAAGATACATAGATACTCTCAAATTGCCATGCATTCAACTTCTATATATCATTTGTGGACAACTATACACTGCTTACTGTATACTAAAACCACCCTTTTATACATCACTTTTGATGAACAAACTTTTTGAGAGCCCTAGTGGCTGCTTGCTGGCTAAAAATTCAGTTTGACAGCCCTGTTGCCAGACAGACAATGCTCTGGATTCACCAAACCATTTAGTTTCTCCCCTGGGCACATGGAAAAACTACACCTCCCAATCCTTTTGCATCTCAATAGCATATTGTGACAATAGCCAATGAAGTGTAAGCATCTTTCAGGTGTGTACTTCTAGCCCTGGCCCTTAAAAAGACCCATGAAAGGCCAGCATGATGGCTCACAGCTGTAATCCCAGTGCTTTGGGAGGCTGCAGCAGGAGGATCACTTGAGCCCAGGAGTTCAATACCAGCCTGGGCAACCTGGCAAAACCCCATCTTTACAAAAAACACAACAATTAGCCAGGTGTGGTGCCGTGCACCTGTAGTCCCAGCTACTGGGGAGGCTGAGGTAGCAGGATTGCTTGAGTCCAAGAAGTGAAGGCTGCAGTGAGCTTTGATTGTGCCATTGCACTCTAGCCTGGGCAACACAGCCAAACCCTGTCTCAAAAAACTGAAAAATAAAAGAAGAAAACATGACATATGAGATAACCTCTCTGCTCATCAGCTGCTGAATAAAGCAGACCCAGCACAGGCCTCTGCGGGAGGCTCTGATGGATAACAGAATCTCTGAGAAAAGATGCCAGGACACTGAGTCTGGCAACTTAAAGAAGAGCTGCCCAAGCAAGATCAGCCCCAGTGGACTCTCTCTCTCTGTCTTTAGATAGATAGATAGATAGATAGATAGATAGATAGATAGATAGATTTTTTTTTTTTTTGAGACAGAGTCTTGCTCTGCTGCCCAGGCTGGAGTACAGTGGCATGATCATGGTTACTGCAGCCTCTACCTCCTGGGCTGAAGCAATCCTCTTACCTCAGCCTCAAGTAGCTGGAACTACAGGTGTGTGCCACCATGCCTGGGAAATGTTTTGGTTTTTTGTAGAGACAGGGTCTTGCTATGTTGCCCGCTGGTCTTGAACTCCTGGGCTCAAGTGATCCTCCTGTGTCAACCTCCCAAAGTCCACTGGACTGGACTTTTTATGAGAAAAAAAAATTAAAGTCACTGAGGTTTGGAATTTGTTTGTAACAACAGTAATTAACAATAACTACCCCTAAGAAATAACTTCTGTGAATTGAGTGATCCAAACGAAGATTAATATTTGTGCAATTATTTGAATGTTTTACTCTAATTTGTTATAATTTTTCTATTAAAATGGTGAAAAATAGAAAAATAAAGGTTTAACTACTAGTAACAGGAGTATCATGAACTTAATATAATACGGAAAAGAATAGTAATTAGTACACATGTTAAAAGTGATGTCTCTAACCTCAGCCAGGAGCCCACTTAAACAGGTTGACTACATACTCTGTTGCAAAGAAAAATAAAATCAGAGAATGTGTGTGAGATGCTAGAATTCTAATAATTCAACTATTGTGTCTAAAAAGCAAAATTTACATTAAAACAGGATCCCTTGCCCCCTTCTTTTATATTAAATCCATTGTTTCACTATCTTACAATCAACTCACAGGCATGTTTTCAGGATCAAAAGTACAAAAGTGTCTGTTTTCTTATTTTTAAATATAAGATTATTAAAAATCAGAAAAGTGGAACAATTACCCCAAAGTCTTGTTAATAATAGAATTAAGATGCATTTCAAGATTGGCATCAGCCTAAAGCCTTATTCTTTTCATTATACGCCACTGCCTTGCATCTCTGTAAAAAATTAGAATGTCTGCCTATGTTTGAAGAATAAAATACTTAAAATGATCTTACAGCGCCCCCTTTGAGCACTTTGATTCTATGATAAACACATTTCCATCATTTCCTGATCTTGTGAATGCAGGAGCCATATGAAAAATGTCCCTTTATTACAAAGGTGGGCGAGTGCTCAAAGATATGGGTTTAGTCAGCTATGCCATGCTGTCTCTACTAAACAGCATTATTTCTAGGAAGATTTCTATTACTTTAAAGTGGAAAATAAAATTATAATAACATTAAAGAGTATGTTACAGTTTCACACTCTATACTGTTGGCAGAAAACTTGGCCTCTTCACTAGCATTCTGCCCCAACTGGCCATGTCTCAAGAGAAAAGAATTCCTCTCATCTCTCTACAGCGGCCCTTTCTGCTTAACTCAGCCCCCAAAGAAGCCAGGTGACAAATACAAAAGGTTTCCAAAGAGAGAAATGGCAAACAGGGAGCTTGGAGACACCCTACCTCTTGAAAAGAAGAAAAAAATAAATAGTTTATTATCATCATGGGCCTTGGAAAGACATCATAAAAGCATCGTTTTTCACCTCTGCCATCTCAAAGCCAAAGCGTATGAGCTAATTTAACTGAAAAAATATTTTTCATTGACTATCCAAAAACTTTGCCCTTATGCGGTATTTTGAGAACACATTTTTATAATAACTCAGTTCTACAGTCTTTTGGACTCAATAGAAAGTGCATGTAGTGGTCAGACTTTTGCTTGTGAATAATATCAACATGGAAGTAAGCTTTAATAAACTTGCCAGCATCCATGGACCTCTGTGCCCATAACAACTTCCACGGCTTCAGTTCTGCCAAGGGTTTTGCTTGATGGGTGTTTCCTATGAAGGTTCTACTGACTTCCCACCCATAGCACTGTTCTATGGCCCACACAGTCCCAGAAGCAGCCACTAGGAGAAATTATTGGTCAGGCAACCCTCCAGTGCTGCAAGCCCAGCCCTCCCTCTTCATGTCCCTGAGCTGTGTCCAAAAATAGAAAATAAGACATGATGATGGATTGAGAGTAGGAAGAAGGGAGGGATCTCAGGGTGAGTATTTAAGTCAACACAATGGAATTCCACCAGCGAAGACTTGCTGCATAAATCACTCTAGAGAGAAAGTTGGGCACACTGGGAAGTGTGTGGGGGCTTCTAGGCCAGTGGCAGATGGGCACTATCAGGAGGCACCTAAAAGGAGGTGGTGCAGTATAGAACAGGACTTCTCAAATTTGAAAGTGCATATGAATAACCTGGAGATCATGCTAAAATGCAGGTTCTGACCCAGTCATCTGGTGTGAGGCCAGAGATACTACCTTTCTAGTAAACTTTCAGGTGACAATGCTTTGAGGAGCAAGGATGCAGAAAGTAAGAACACAAAATCCAATTTCAGAACCTATGAGCTGTGAAACCTTTAGCTTCAGTGTTTTTATCTGTGAAATGGAGATTGTTTTCAGTATTCTTGTATCAGATTATTGTGAGCATTAAGTGATATGATGTCATTTACCTGGGACATAATAAAGATTCAATATGTTGACTATCATCAATATTTTGTTTTTTCTCATTTGAGCACTGGGGCAGCTTTCAAAACACTGATTTGTCGATTTGGTTTTTTAATGGTGAGACGGTGTGCAGAATGAAGTGAAATCCAGGGTGGGGGGATAGGAGCAGGTGGAGGATTTGGTAAGAAAAGCAAATCTGGGAAGGAATAAAAAGAAAGATCCCTACCTATACCTTCATCATTCATGTTCAGACAGAAAGTTGTCCAGTGACAGATGCCTCACTGTGGAATTACCTTAAGAGAGGTACTTCCTGGGGAAGCTGAGGGAAACTTTGTAGTTTCTTTATTACAAAAATAAAGGCATTGAAGTAAGACTACAGCTACCAAAGTATTATATTACTTTAATCCACATACTTGTGACTCTCATAGAACTTTTTTATATTAGGGATAGCGTAAACTTATCAACTGAATTAAAGAAAGTAAACCAAATTATTTTGATGCAAACACTGAGTACGCCACCAAAATCTTAGTCAAAGTGCTCAACCCTTAAACCTTTCTCCAGTTCTCTGAGATGCAGATAGTATCTGCATCATTTTTGAAAACAAAAATACATGAAAATTTAGTAAGTCTTTGTTAAGTGTTTACTATGCCAAGCTATATACTAGTCACCTGGAATATAAAAATAAATGATATAGTGTTTGTTCATGAATTGTTCTAATCTAGTTGGGAAGACACATATGTCAACAAAAAACTGAAATACATTTTAGTAAATATAACAGATAGTCACTGAGTATTACGAGGGCACACGTGAAGAATACCTAAAATAGTAACTGCACCCTGGTGGCCCAACAGCTGACTGTAGTCCACGGATATGGTATATTTGTAGTTTTTGGTTTGGGTTGATTTAAATTAATTGCTACATTTAAATAAAGAAGCTGACTCAATTCCCTCCCAGCAACTATCAACAGAAGTTGAGTAATGGATACTCCTTTTAAATGAGACATGCACTCTACAGTTTACTACTGTTCCCACTATTCCTTATAAGTATACACAGACTTTAATCATTTACCTTATCAATCTAAGCCTGTGTAGGGAGTTGAGTTCATCGCTTCTGACCTGAAAAGAGATGATAAAGAAGCATAGGATTTCTTCCTAGAAGGATGAAGAGATACAAAAGAGATGGAAAATGAGAGGAAACCCCATTTTTTAATATTTACTCACACATTTACCATTTAAGTGCTCTTTAGCTCTTTCTGTTGGTCCAAATTCCCCATTCATTATCATTTCCTTTCTGCTAAAAGAACAAGTTTTAACATTTCTTGTTTCTTTTTTTTTTTTTCATAAATAATGGAAGCACAGTGGTTTGTATTTTAACAGTTCTTATAGTAAAGATCATATGATTTTTATTGACCTAAAGTTTTTATTTTGCCTTTATCTTTTAAAAAATATCTTCAGTAGGTATAGAATTCCTGGTTGGCAGATTTTTGTTTTTCTCTAGCACTTAAAAGATGACCTTCCAGGGAGAGAGATCCAAGATGGCCGATTACTAGCAGCTCAGGATTGTAGCTCCCAGTGAAAGCGCAGAGAAGGAGAGGACACCACACTTTCAGACGAATTTTTGTTGCTCACAGACCAGGAGATTCCCAGCGGAGGAGCCCCATGGGTTGCCAGCACGACTCTTGTGGCCAGTGCAGCAGTTTTGCTGGCGCCTCAGCACGGTGGTTCTCAGTGCAGAGTAAACGGAACTGGGTCCCCTTTCAGTCAACATTTGGAGCTCCGGGAAGGCAGAGTCGCCCATTCAGCTGATTGATAAAGGGACTCAAGAGGGAAGCCAGACTGGAGATTCCCAGGCAGAAAAGCACCATGAATCTTAATGCTGCTGTTTTAGCCAGCACAGTGGGTTGCTCAGATTCTGATGCTGAGAATCAACAAGTTTGACGTCCACTCAGAGACCTAATTTGAAAGTTGGTAATTACAAAAATGACAGGTGGATAAATTTACAATGATGGGAAGAAACCAGTGTGAAAAGGCTGAGAATACCCAAAATCAGAATGCCTCTCCCTCTACAGGGGATCACAGTTCCTCATCATCAGGAGAACAAGGCCTGATGGAGAACGAGTGCATTCCATTAACAGAATTAGGCTTCAGAAGGTGGATAATAAGAAACTTCTCTGAGTTAAAAGAACATGTTCTGCCAGGCGCAGTGGCTCACGCCTGTAATCCCAGCACTTTGGGAGGCCGAGGCGGGTGGATCACCTGAGGTCAAGAGATCGAGACCATCCTGGTCAACATGGTGAAACCCTGTCTCTACTAAAAATACAAAAAATTAGCTGGGCATGGTGGCGCATGCCTGTAATCCCAGCTACTCAGGAGGCTGAGGCAGGAGAATTGCCTGAACCCAGGAGGCGGAGGTTGCGGTGAGCCGAGATTGCGCCATTGCACTCCAACCTGGGTAACAAGAGCGAAACTCCGTCTCAAAAAAAATAAAAGAACATGTTCTAGCCCAACGTAAAGAAACTAAGAACCTTGAAAAAAGGTTTGACGAAATCCTAATGAGAATAGACAATTTAGAGAGGAATATAAGTGAATTAATGGAACTGAAGAACACAATACAAGAACTCCACAAAGTATGCACAGGTTTTAACAGTCGAATTGATCAAGCAGAAGAAAGGATATCAGAGGTCGAAGACCAACTTAATGAAATGAAACGAGAAGACAAGATTAGAGAAGAAAGAGTAAAAAGGAATGAGCAAAGTCTCCAAGAAATATGGGACTATGTGAAAAGACCTAATTTACATTTGATAGGTGTACCTGAATGTCATGAAGAGAATGAATCCAAGCTGGAAAATATTCTTCAGGATATTATTCAGGAAAACTTTCCTAACCTAGTAAGGCAGGACAATACTCAACTCCAGGTAATACAAAGAACACCACAAAGATATTCCTCAAGTAGAGCCACCCCAAGACACATAATCGTTAGATTTACCAGGGTTGAAATAAAGGAGAAAATTCTAAGGGCAGCTAGAGAGAAAGGTCAGGTTACCCATAAAGGGAAGCCTATCAGACTTACAGCAGATCTCTCAGCAGAAACCCTACAAACTAGAAGAGAGTGGGGGTCAATATTCAATATCCTCAAAGAAAAGAATTTTCAACCCAGAATCTCATATCCAGCCAAACTAAGCTTCATAAATGAAGGAAAAATAAAATTTTTCACGAACAACCAAGCACTCAGAGATTTCATCACCACCAGGCCTGCTTTACAAGAGCTTCTGAAAGAAGCATTACACACAGAAAGGACCAGTATCAGTCATCCCAAAAACTTACCGAAAGGTAAAGAGTATCTCCATAATGAAGGATCTATATCAACTAATGGGCAAAATAACCAGATAGCATTAAATGACAATATTAAACTCACAAATATCAATATTAATTCTAAATTTAAATGGATTAAATGCCCCAATCAAAGACACAGACAGCCAAATTGAATAAAAAGTCAAAACCCATCGGTACGCTGTATCCAGATCCATCTCATAAGCAAAGACATACAAAGACTCAAAACAAAGGATTGGAGGAAGACACGCCCATCAAATGGAGAGCAAAAAAACAAACAAACAAACAAACAAAAGATAACAAAACAGGAGTTGTAACTTTCGTCTCTGACAAAATAGACTTTAATAGTAACGAAGACTAAAAGAAACAAAGAAGGACATTACATAATGGTAAAAGGATCAATGCAACAACAGGAGTTAATGATCATAAATATATATGCACCCAATATAGGAGCACCCAGATACATAAGACAAGTTTTCAATGACTTATAAAGAGACTTGGACTCCCACACAATAATAGCAGGAGACTTTGACACCATATTGTTAATATTCGACAGATCAACGAGATAGAAAATTAACAGGGACATCTATGATTTGAACTCAGAGCTGGAACAAGTAAACTCAGTGAATATTTATAGAATTCTTCACCCCAGGTCTACAGAACATACATTTTTCTCAGTATCACATTATACCTATTTTGAAAGTGACCACATAATTGGAAGTAAATCACTCTTCAGCATTTGCATAGCATTTCACAGACTTAAATGAAATATTGGTTGGCTGTTTGTTATTTTCTTCCCTCATTCCTTCCTGTCTCCACTGTTAAGCACAATTATCCGCATAAAAGAAGTTTTTAATACCTATTTTTAGATTGCATTCCAGCCTGGGCAATAGAGCAAGACTCCTGTTCTCTCTCCCCCTTTCTCTTTCTCTTTTTTTCTTTCTTTCATAAAAAAAAAGAAAGAAAAAAAAAAGATGACCTTCCATTTTCTTTAGGCCTGCATGGTTTATGACAAGAAGTCTGTGGTAATTCTCAAGTTTATTCCTCTGTACATAATGTTTCTTTTTCACCCTGGCTGTGATTTAGATTTTCTTTTTAGCATTAACTTCAGAAATTTAAATATATAATGTGCCTTAGTGTAATTTTCTTTACATTGCTTCTGTTTGGAGTTTGTTGAGCCATTTGAATCTGTGGGTTTATATTTTTTATAAAATTTGTAAAATTTTCAGCCACTACTTCTTCAAATAATGTTTCTGTTTCCCCCACATCACATTTCTAAGACTTTAGTTACACATATGTTGCATGGCTTAATAATGTCCCAGAGTTCACTGGGGCTCTCTGTTTGTGTGTATTTGCTTTTGGTCTTTTTTATTTTATTTTATTTTATTTTGAGACAGAGTCTCACTCTGTCACCCTGGCTGGAGTGCAGTGGCACAATCTCAGCTCACTGCAACCTCCACTTCCCATATTTAAGCAATTCTCCTGCCTCAGTCTCCCAAAAAGCTGAAATTACAGGCACCAACCACTATGCCTGGCTGATTTTTGTATTTTTAGTAGAGACAGCGTTTCACCATGTTGGCCAGGCTAGTCTTGAATTCCTAACCTCAAGTGATCCACCCACTTTAGCCTTCCAAAATACTGGGATTATAGGCATGAACCACCATGCTGGGTCTTTTTTTTTTTTTCTAACCTGTGCTTCATTTTGGATAGTTACTATTGCTATGTCTTCAGATATGATGATTTTTGCTTCTGGATCTTATAAGATGCTGACAATCCTATCCAGCTTATTTTTTTATTTCATATATTTTCATCTCTATAAGTTTCATTTGGGTCTTTTAAATATCTTTTATTCCCTATTCATCGTGTTTATGTTCTCTTTTACATCCTTAAGCATAGGATAAATTTAGTTAAGGTCTTTGCCTACTAATTCCATTATCTCTGTCATTTCTTGATCTATTTCTACTGATTAACTTGTCTCATTATAAATCACATTTTTACACTTTCTGGTATATCTAAAAAATACTTTTTGAATTACAGATAATTGTTAATTTTATTTTGTCTGGTGCTGGATTGTATTCTCTTCCCTTAAAGAACATTGGATTTTGTGGCAGATTAGTCTGATTCATGAAAGGTTCGTTTTTAAGTTTTGTATGGTGGTTCCAGAGCAGCTTTTATTATAGGACTAATTTACCCTATTATTAAGGCATGGCGCTTCTGAGGACTCCACCCAACGCCCTATATATTTTGAGGTTTCTTCACTCAGACTGGTAGAAACACAAAGTATCTCAGTCCTCTGTAGGCTCTAGGTATTGTTCAGCCTGTGCTTTCAGGGAGTTCCCCATCCCCACCATCTTCATAGTGTCTTCATGTGCATGTGCAGATCAGTAAGACTCATCCAAAGACATGGTTAAGTGCTCTGCAGATCTCCAGAGCTTCCTTTCTATCTAGCTTCCCCTTTTTGGTAATCTGTCTTGCAAATTCTAGCCTCCTCAGTCTCCCCAGACTTTAAACTCTGTCTCTTCAACTTAGCAAGACCTCTGGGCTGTTTTGGTTGTCCCACCATGGGTAGTGTCCTGGAAACTGCCTCCAGGTATAAGCTATGGCAATCACAGGGCTCATCCCATTTATTTTCCTAGTCACAGGGATCAAAATCTTGTTGTCCAATGTCTGATATTTTGTCTCATTTCTGTTTACACAATGGGAGGACAATTGCTGTAGCAGTTAATCATTGATGGTCAGCAACAGAAGTTAATGTAATTGCTAGAAAACAAAGGCAAGTAGAGCATTTCAGGCAGGGCAGGGATGATCAAATAAGCCAAGGCAAATAGGTAAGAAGCAGTAATTATGAGTATCAGAAAACAATTTGGTGGTGTTGTACCATAAAGCTAATGCTGGAAGAGACTGGAAAATATGAGACTGATGCTGGCATCGAGGGCCAGAATTTGAGGCTTCTGGGGATGTGTGATTAAGAACTGTGGAAGAGGAAGAAAAACAATGGGCAAAGAATTAGGAGACCTGGGTTCAGGTTCTAGTTTATTATTACCCATGTAACTTTGAATAACTTTTTTGTGCTTTAATTTTCTAAATAAGAGACCTTCATTAGTTCTTTCCCAAGACTGTATTTCAAGGTGAAATTTCCATAACTCAGTTCAGTGGAGGTGGAGGAATTTTTGGGCTGGGGTCTTCAGAAAAAAATAGGTTCCTAATAACAAGTATTTACTGGATACCTACTACATGCCAAGACGTGTGCTCAGAGCTTTAAATACTTGGTTTAGTCCCTAAGAGGACCACCCCCCCGCCCACCGCCCATCCCACAGATTAGGCAACAGAGAGGTTAATAGCTTGTCAAGATCACATGGCTAAAAATGATGGAAACAGGATCTGAACCCAAGTCTAAGTAACTACATTTTGCTGCTCCTATCTTGGGGCCAGGCATCACTATGCCTTTAAAGCTCCTTGGGTAATTCTAATATGCATCCAGGGTTAACAGTCACTGATTAGAAAGGTTAAAAACAGGTTTGAGACAACTACCTTAATAATAACAAGTAACGCCTTCAATAATGCCTCCCCTCCCTAATTAAGTCAATTTGCACACACAGTGATTATACCTATACTCCAGCCCAACCCCTATAAAGAGCTGGAGAATGGCTGGGTGACCCTTTGATTTTCCGGAACAGGATGCCTTCAAGAGGTGACCTCCTCATACAGCAAGTGGTCAATTGTACTATCTAATCTTCTTTGTGCTTTTTGCAACAGTACAGATTGACTAAAATATATTAATATTTATTAAAGTTGGGGCAAATTGATGCCACATCTTATGCAATTTAATTTAGGGAGCATATTGATGTTACTACAATAATATTTTACTACAACAATTGCAATTGAAACCTTACTAGGGTCCATGTACTGTGTTGAGCACCTGTATTATCTCAGTTAATTCTCACAACAGCCTCACAAAGTAGGTGCAGTTATTGTTGCTGTTTTGCAGGAAACTGAGACTCTAAGTTACACAGTGAGGAGTGCAGAAGTGAGCCCAGGCAGTCTGGCCCCTGAGCCAAAGTTTCCAGCCCTTCACTGTGTCTCTGCTCTTCGTATAGTGGCTACTGGAAGGAGGAAGAAGGCATTTTTTTTTTCTTTTTCAGTTGCAAATATTGAAACAAGAACAATCAAAGGTGCTAAATAATGTCCTATCATCCTTTTAAAACATAGACTAGAACAAAAAAGGAAACTCTTGATTCCCTGAGACTAAAACCCTTACATTCTTCTGGTCTCTTGTAGGTGAAACCTCATTTTTGGCACAGGGGTCATTGCTCAAAAGCAATGCGTGCCTTTATCTTTTTGATCTGTGTGTGGTCTCAGTAATGTATGTGTGTTATGGGCCGTGCCACAAATCTGGCACCCCCTTCACTAGTAACGATTTTATTATGCAGACCCCACGTTAACGTGAAAAACCTGGAACAAAGAAACTCTGACTAGCAGCATTGTTTTCACGGGGAAATGGGCTACATGATGTATCACCCATTGATAAGAAAAACAGTTTTAAAACATTTTCTTTTTAGAGTGAGAATTGCCAATGTCTAAATCAAAGATGAGTACTTAAAAGATCTAAGGACATGAGAAGCCAATGATGTTTGGATGATAATAGAGAAGTCTGCATTCAAATTTCCTGGAAACTTGCACCCAGATTTAAGCAAATGAACACAAGTGTGTCTCTGATTGAGACCAAATGTTTTGGAAAGCAGTTTTACCTTAGACAAGTCTTGATTATTCAACAGGTAACAGGTTTTGGTGAACTTCTCTATGGGACAAATAGACATTTTTCCAACAGCATGTGAAGTGACTTTTTCACACTTCTAGGAGAAAAAAGTACAGGAAGAAGTGGCTTGCTGATTAGAAAACCTTCTTAGTAGCCTCCAGTCATAAATTTTTCCCACCAGCAAGGTTGGCACTGACAACAGTGTGAGTAAGAAAAATGCATAGATTACTCCATTGTTTCATTTAGGTTGTTAGTTTCAGCTTCTTTCAAGCAAAAAACAAACAACTCTTTGATTGAGCTTACTATGAAGTATGAAAATTAACATAAATATCATTCCACACATACTCCCAGCTCTAAAGAGGCACTTACAAAGACAGCCGAAAAGCAAGCCAGATCAAACATAATAGCAAATTGGATAGGAGCCTGGAATTAACAGTGGATCAATGAATCAACCTCACATTTTCATCATTTTTCACTTAAGAAGCTTTGACCCAATGTGAAGATTATTTGTTCTCTCAAACCCTGTGCATAGTGAGTGTTGCCCTGGGGCATATTCAGTATCAGAATTACTGTGGAAGTGATTTCCCCACTGGGCAGGAGTTTGGACTAAATGATTCTAGATGTTGGGTAGAACATGCTAAATTTGTAGATAACAGGTCTGTTCAAGGACTGAGGAAATCGTGCAGCTAACCTTGAGCCACTGAAACACTTCCAAAAAGGTTTCTAAAGTAAAAACATTTAGTAGCTACTGGGTTTGTTTCAGTAAACATTGGCCATGTTGGGGGGCAGGTGGGTAATGGAGTCTAAACATCCCTGGACACTGTGCTGCAGATTCCCTCTGTGTTCTCTGTGGTCTACCAGTATAGACCAAGTTCCTGGACTCCATGCATAAAATGTGGGGTCAATTTTCCTCAACATTAATGAAGCGGTGTCATTCGTCTGGGGTAAATACCCAAGATTCATTGTCTCATGACCACGGAAAACTAGGATGCGTACATGCAAAGAGGGAGGTTCAGAGTGGAAGTTTAATAGGCAAAAGAAAGAGAAGAGCTTTCTGCTGCAGAGAGAGGGGTCCTGGAAAAATGGGTTGCTACTTCTGCAGTGAAATGCAGAAGGTTTCATTGATGAACTTGAGGAGGTCGTGTCTGATTTACATAGGGCACGAAAGATTGGTTGGACCAGGTGTGACGTTTGCATAGTGCACAAAGAATCTTGCCATCCCACTCTAATTTTTTATGATGCATCTATCTGGCCAGTGCCATGTTGCCTGGTTCTGTACTGCACATGTGGTGACAAAGAAAAGGGAAGATGGAGCCTCCATGTTGAACATACCTGGCTTTCAGGTAGCCCTTTTCTATTGGCACAGCTGCTGGCATTTACCCATGCAAGTTTCCAGCTTGCTTATCTGTGTCCACAGCTTGATTTTTCAGGCTGCTCTTTGTTAGAAAAGAAATGATTTGGAGGGTGCTTTCTGTCAAACGGGAAGCCTTCCCAAGGACTCTGTTACCCTCACTATCTGCCTAAGTAATTTCTATCTTCTGTATCATTAACACATATTAATTTATATCCAGTCAATCTGTACTGTTGCAAAAAGCACAAAGAAGACTAGGTAGTATTTGACTATTGACTGAACAAAGAAGGCCCCTGAGGAGGTCACTATTTGAATGTATCCTCTTCCAGAAAATTAAAGCATTACCCACCCATTACGGGGGCTGGGATGTGATACAGAAACAATCACAGAGTGTCTGAATTGGCATCCCTTTGGCAACTCAAACCTTTAAGTCCGGGTTTCCTACCCAACAGGTGGGAGGTCTTTGCTGTGTCTTTAGCCTGTGGGGTCTGAGGCAAAGTGGTGTCCCTCTGCAGCAGAACAACAAGATGCTTCTGGCCCCAGGAAAGACATTCCAACAACTGCTGGGCAGGCCCCTGCCTGCTACATCATTTAACAGCCACGCTCCCATAAGGTTGTTTCTTAGCCCATACTGGAATCAAAGAGGATGTGACCTCAGCCGAAGCCTGACAGCAGGACCGATTACACTTGACTTTGCTGCATTAAAACTTGAAAACCCTCTGATTACATTCATGTGAACATTTTCTTATGGTCCTGAGTTTTAAAAAATTAAATCATTATTAAAATAAAAATTTTAATAACTGCCTTAGTCCTCTAAACTGGTAGCATCAGTTTCACAACTCCCTCTGTAACAGATGTGGGACCTCCAACTTACTTGAAGTCTTACAGAGGGTCCTGGACTTTGCTGCCACCAAAGCACCGTTGGTAGCTGCGAGCATCCGAGGACGTGATTCATCCTCCACTGCCTGTGCAGACGATCCGGCAGGGCTGTGAGGGAAGTGCTGTCTGTTCAAGCCGCTGATGAGAGCTTTCCTGTGGGTTTCATCAAACTGAAGCCAAGTCCAAAGGGTTATGTCAAGAAAATTGCATTAGACAGTGCCCTTTCAACATCTAAATGCCCATGCCTTTAAAACCCTGAATAGAATTGATGATCTCTCCCCCTGAAGCTATTTGCTCGTGAGAAACATCAGGAAAACCATCTTTCTTTTCTCTTTTTGGCAATAAGCATTGGATGCAAAGGACAGGCAAGAATTGGTAGGGAGGACACACCGCTAACAGACAGCATTAACAAGGCAGCACAAAAGTAAGGATGTACTGTTGTGCTACTCTTATTTTTGGCTCTCAGTGATAGCAACTGGAAACAATAAAAAGTAAAATAAATACAGTCAGTGATGGTGAGAATGGGCCAGGGGTGGAGTGTGGAAGAAATTCTCTTTCTGGTGCTCTCCTATTGCTGAGCAGCTAGAAATTGCTCCAGAACATTGCCTCTATCTTTCCCACTCACATCGTCTCTCTTTTCCTTATACAGGCAGTAGAGTGAAAGGGTGATGGAAAAGTCACTGGCTTCAAAGAGACCTGAGTTCTAGGCCCAGCTCTGCCACTACACTATTTTTAATTATGTTTATAACCTTGGTTGGCAATCACCAAGTAATTTATCAAGTACTTACTTACTACATGCTGGGTACTCTTCTCAAGGCTTTGAGTCTATTAATTTAGTTAATTATCACAATGATGATAAGTACTATTTTCACACAATTTCATACATGAGACAGCAATTAATCACTTGCCCAATGTCTCACAGCTCAGAAGTGAAGGACCTGGGATTCAAACCCACAAAGTCTGGCCACAGAGCACAAGCTCTTTGTGACTATGCTATCTTTCACATTATCTAAGCCCATTTTCTCATCTTAAAAAATATAGCTTATAAGCCTCATAGAATAATTGTGTTGGTTAAATGAGATAATGCATATAGGCCAGGTGTGGTGGCTCACACCTATAATCCCAGCTACTCGGGAGGCTGAGGCATGAGAATCACTTGAATCTGAAGGCGGAGGTTGCAGTGAGCCAAGATCATGCCACTGCACTCCAACCTGGGTGACAGAGGTAGACGCTGTCTCAAAACAAAACAACAAAAAAGAGATAATGCATATAAATTTAGCACAGGGCTGGGGTATAATAAGCACTGAAAAGATATCAGGTGTTATTTTTTGCCTTTCCCTGTCCTTTCAGCCCAGACCCCCAGAAGTGGGACCAGCAGGGAAGACTTGAAGAAATCATGCCAGTTTCTTTTCTTCCCCACCCAGGGAGTCCTGTGTTCATATACTGTTGTGCTACATAACTAATACTCAAAGGAATAATAATGAGGCCATTGAGTGCCAAGAATATGTTAGACATTATACAAAATTCGTCATTCTACAAAACCTGTTTGCTTCCCAAGCCTGCTCAGTCTCTGCTGAGTGGGTTTAAGATTACTGGCAATATATCCATTGCAAACCCTTTTAGCCATGAGAGTCTGCTGCTTTGTCTTTAAGACATTGTCTCTGCAAGAATATTGGACTCTTTGATTTCAGCGGCAAGGGTGTTTGGGTAGCAGCCAGAGTCTGTAACATTTTGCATCCTTTAAAGCCTTCATGCATCTGTTGTTTGGCCATCACAACTGACTGCATTGACTTGGTTGGAATTACAACTCAATTTACACCCTATATTTTCCCTTTATTTCTTCAGCATCATACAGGACTCAAGATTTAACAGCATTTCTTTGACTTTCTGGCCTCCTCTCGAGACTTTGATTTATTTCTACAAGCCATATAACAGTGTTCTTGGCAGCCAATAAGAAGTCTTCAATTGGACACCCTAATCAGGCTCTTTTCCTTGGCAACAAGTTCTAGCCACCTCCTCTTCTATCCTGCAGGCAGAGAGAAAGCTCAGCAAAAAAAAAAGTGCTTCAGTTTTAGAAAGAAGCAAAAGCTATCTCAACAGATGAAAGAAAGCCAACTCTCATGAAAATGGGAAGGGAAAACTCTGCTTCTATAGGTATTGTTTCTTTAGGAAGCCATAAGGCCAAAATAACTGGTTATAATCCAGAGTATTGAGTGTTTTTCCTGATACTCACTTGTCACATGATTTAAGGCAAGCCTGTTTGTGTCTCTGGGACTCAGTTTTCCCATCTGTAGAATATTATTCTCTGGCATCTTCACCACAGAGTTTAAAGCATTCGCCATATGTTAACCTCTTTACTTTTCACAATTCTGTAAGAGTCGGGCACAGATACTTTGCTTTTAGACCCAAAAAGAAAAAGAAGAGCAAAGAAATTGTGTGGATTGCCTACAGTTGCAATAGATGGGGTAAGAATTTACACTGTTTATCTTAATGCCAAATGCTATTGTTTCCCAGAAACTTCTCTGTCAAAAAAAATTGAATTATTAAAGTAGAAATATGGCACCTTGCTTGCAAGTCATTTGACTTGGGTATTTAAATGAAGTTAGGGGATTTGAAAACCCAATCTAATAGAAAAACATTGGTCAGAGTTTAACATTATACATATATTTCATGCTTGGGGCCTACCTCCTTGAAACACTGACTATTTTAATCTTCACTGTTACCTTGTGAAATACATTATTAGTCATTATTAGTTCCATTTTACAGCTGGAGGAACTAAAGAAGAAAGTTCAAATGGCTTCTCTGGGGCCACAGAGGAAGTCAGTACTACACAGGAGAGTTCTTGTATTTTCTCTCTCTTTTCCTCACCCAAATAGAGAAAGCAGGTTTTCTGGAGAAGTTCTCACATCTGCAATCATTCATGAAACTAGAGGCAAATTCACATGGCATTAGTTTTTGGGTACAGTCACAGCTATAGCATTTCTAAAACTGTAAACATAAAAGCAAATGTAAGATCCATATTGGAAAAATACCCTTGAGGTTGTGTTTCTCTAATTGTAGTCACTGGGCTTCCAGGAATTTGGGAGCACCCTTAAATCATTCACAGACCATGACACTTCTCTTATTCATGAATTAACTATATATTGGTGGTATTCAATGAAAAGCTGATGTCTTTTCATGCTAACCCTAGCCAAAAATAATGCTAGGCTTCCTGATGATTCTCAGGATGTGTGGTGTATGGTAGTGAAGTATGTGTGTGTGTGTGTGATGTCAAGTAGACATTTACTGAACATTAACTGTGTATCAAGCACTGTGCCTACTTGTTGGAAAATAGAAGCAAAAATCTCCTTCCCCTCAAAGAATTTAGCATTCAGGTAAGAAAACAAAATACACATATATACTAGGCTCTGGTAAAACCTAGAGTTTAAATATGTTATTTTTAATTTTGCTTAACCCCATATTTCTTTAACTCTTGGAATCCTGAATTTTTCTTCAAGAGGCACCTAATAATAATGCCACTATAATTACTACTTTTCATTTAAAAATTAATTTTTTAATCTCTCAATCAATATTCAGGTTTAGCATTTCCTAAAAGGCCATGTTCTTAAGCTTTCTTACAAAACAATTACATCATCAAGATGCAAATAAAGACTTCTTAATTTCCATTTATATCCAATTATTTTATGTTAAATTTGGGCTTCCTGTCTGCCCAGTTCTATTCTGTATGGTGAACATATAAACAGGAATCCAGCATGAGCCCTGCCCAGTAGTATCGTAGAAGAAAGACATGTAAACCTCTGATTGCAATACAATGAGGCGAATGTTGGTTGACACACCTACAATATGTGAGCAGCGCCTGGAAACCAGCCATGCTAACTAACATGAGGGGGTACACGGAGGTGTGCTGGGTGAAGGAAGGCTTTATGGAGGAAGTGATGTTTGAGCAGCTCTGAAAGAACAGAAGGTCCCCAAGGTGAGAAGAGGATGAGGACTTTTCCAGGCAAAAGGAGAAGCAAAATGGCATGATTTGGGAGTCTCCTGGGGATCTACCCATCAAGAGAAAACCTCCTGAGAAGGTCTAAAAGTGGGGCAGCGTCTATAGGGGGCTTTGCACAGCAGGCTGCGTCAGACACCACACTGCTTCAGCTAACGAAATCTGCTGCTAGCATCTTCTGCTCTAACCTGCAAACACTGAGATACCTTTAACTTCTTGCCTGTCTTCCCTTCTTCCTCTCAAAAAAATGGTAGTGTCTGCTTCCAACTTCTCAAGCACATGAAAAAAGACCTTGAGCTCCATCAGTGCATAAGACCAGATAAACAGCAATGTAGCATTGGTGTCATCTTTGTCAGACTCATGAAAGAGCCTCCTTAAACAATAAGTTATCATCAACATTCCAGGGTATAGTTGCTTAATATGTCTACTAGCCACATCTCTGATACCTCTTCTTTCTGGTGTTTATCCTTTGGCTGTTTCACTGTTGGTTAGCATTTATGCACACAGTCCTTCACCTGCTGTTAGTCCTTGTGGTGATAAAAGGTAAAACAGAGGCGTGCAATAAGATTTGGAAATAATCTGTGGACCTTTGTTTTTTAGTGTGATCTATCTCACAATTGACACGTGTGTTTTATTTTATGGAAAATTAACATTACTCTCAAAATGTTTCTTTACAGTTTTTTGGTGAAAAACATTTTTAAATAATCTCCACAATTGTTGAATGACTACTGTTCTGATGAGTTTCTTGAGCAGTACGAGAAGTCCCTACAGCAAGCAGTCTGCTGTTTTGAAATTATTTGCAAGGGAAAGTCTTGTGTAAAGATAATTATGTTGTGGCTAAAGAACTATCTTAGGCTAAAGTCCTTGAACAAAGAACAGTTATAAGCATGTCTTTGTTTGAAGTTTTGTGGTGAAATAATCATTGTCAGCTTATGTAGATATGCTTTGATTGATAACTATCCTATGCTTTTTTGTTTTGTTTTGTTTTGTTTTGTTTGAGACAGGGTCTCTCTCTCTCTGTCACCCAGACTGGAGTGCAGAGAGAGAGAGCATGATTACAGCTCACTGCAGTCTCGACCTCCTGGGCTCAAGCAATCCTCCCATCTCAGCCTCCTGAGTAGCTGGAACTACAGGCACGGACCATTATGCTCAGTTAATTTTTCAAACTTTTTTTGTAGAGACAGGACCTCCCTATGTTACCCAGGCTGGTCTCAAACTCCTGGCCTCAAGCAATCTTCCTGTCTTGGCCTCCCAAAGTGTTAAGATTACAGGCATGAGCCATCATGCCCAGCCTCTTTGAAAATATTTTTTTAAACGTTGAGCATTTGCTGGGTAACAAATTACATTTTTAAAAAATCCACATTGATGAAAGTCATGTATTCACCCAGCAGATATTTATTGAGTTGCTTCATCTGCATAGACACAGATATAAACGCTTGATACATCATTTTTAAAACAAGTAGTGAGTATAATTACTCAAGGGGAACTTAAGACTGATTACTGTTGACAAAGACAAAATCATAATAATATGTTACCATATATTGAGCAATTACTAACAGACCCATACTAAATGCCCAATGTATATATTATCTCATTTAATCCTTTTAGTAACCCTTCAGGGTAATTTCAATAACCCCTTTTTACAGGTAAGGAATCTGAGAGTCAGAGAGATAAAGAAATTTGTCGAAGTGTGTTAGAGCTGATACACAGAACCAGGTTTCGAACTCTGGAATATCTAGTTCCAAAGGCTTATCACTTAACCACTATCTCCCCATTGTCTTAGGAAATATATTTGCTAATAGGAGAACTACTTACTGCAGATGCTTATCCCTGGTTGCTAACATAGTAACACATCACTTTACAGTGTACAAGATGTGTAGTCGCTAATAACAACATTTGAGGCAGGTGTTTATTAACTCTTCTATTCTAGAGCTGAGTAAATTGAGACTTAAATAAATGAAAGGATTTACCTAAAGTCATACAGCTAGCATGAGGCAGGATGAAGAGCAGAAGTCAGGACCAACTCCTCTGCTGTTAGAACTTTACCACCACTCTGTACTGCAAAGCAGTAGGAAGAGGTGATGGGAGAGGTTTGTCTTTCAAAACACATGCACACGCACTCCACAAGTAAGGAGGAACTACTACTTCTTTGTGTTAATAATATAATAATTTGAATTAAAATGCTTCTCAATGTTAATTTTATAAAAATTTAGCAGCAATTAAAACCATTCATTAAGCTAACAATAAATACCAAAAGAATCACATATTTATAGTCCTCATAAAATATTAAGGTATTACTGATTATAAAAAATATATTTTTCTTAGTTTTGTGTATTTAATAGCCTTTCAAGGGCTGGAGATAGTTTAGAATTACAGATAATGATTTTAAATCTTTTTCACTGTAGGAAAACAAAGCAAAATAAAATGAGGAACTCATCATCTACCTGTTTTAATCTGAAAATGGGTAAATTTTCCAAAATGAATTGTTAATGAAAACTCTGAAAAGTTAATGAACCAGGAAGAGACTTTTGAATCTTGTTAATTCTTGAAGTTGAAATTTTTAAATTTAAAATGGAGAGGAAAGAGTAAAAAACTCTATCCCTCTGAAGGATGTTTAGAAGATATCATTCAAGAAGTCGTTGCCAACAACAATTTATACACAGCATGAAGAGCAACAAATTCCACTTCTGTGGTTTGTATCTGGAGAATAAAAGAAGTCAAAAGGAAAAATTCCAAAGAAGGTTTAAATTTATTCTCCAACCTCAGAGCCTAGTTCAAGTTTGCCTGTGTGGTTTTATTGCTTAGTTCACACACAAGAATTAGCACTGGGGATCCTAAAAGCCTGTTTAAAAAAAAAAAAAAAAAACTTTGCTTCTGGTGTTGATGCAAGAAAACACTCTTTCTCAAATCCAGCATGTGATTATTTGCTTCCTCACAAGTTCAAAATGGGTGAAAAGAGAGAGGGGAGTGTCTTTAAAAAAGAACATCCTTCCACCACATTTTAAAATGTTGCTTTTTCATCAATGACAGGGAATTGGAGGCTTCTAAAAACAAAGAAACATAGTGGTATCTTTCAAATTAGTCAACAGGGAATTTAGTGTCAAATTATGTTCATAACCAGATTACCCATGGAGTTGCTTTCTGTAGTTACTTCTTTATAGGGAATATATATATAAAAAATTTAAATTTTAAATCACCAATATTTAACATTAATCTTTATTACATAAAATCCCATTGAGGGGAAAAAACTCTTACTATGGCATTCCTTCAGGGATAACTTTTTATAGTTGCAATCAGATACAATATGATTTGCCTATAAGGTGAAAGCTACTACTATATTTTACCATCTGCATTATATATTACTGTGAAATTTTATTAAAGTTATATTGAAATAAGTGCTAGAATAAGACCAATTGTTTAATCAATGAAAACAGTCAGAAATCTAATAGTTTCAGAAAGGAGAAATGTAAGGTACAAAATGTATATTTTGCTAGAGTCATGTAACAGAATGATCTGGGAAAGAGCATGAAAATTGCCTAGGAGTCTAGGAGTTCACAGGTCATGTGTTAAACTCCAAGATAGGTGGAATCTCAACATCCTGACATAACCACATGAACCAGTTGTAAATATCCCATTTACATTAGCATTTGAACTTTATCTGATACCTTTCCACACTTCAGAGGCCACTGCCAATCAAACTAGTTCTTTAAAATGCATTAGCTCTTTTTGTCTTGGTCAAGTTAATGAAAGTTTTTGCAATTTTGCACTTGGTAGCATCCACAGTGTAGCACAGGTTTGAGATTAGAAAAATGTTCGGATTCTTTCATTTGCTTCTTGAAACAGACACGAGCTCCCTAATCTGTGTTTTCATTCAAGTTTTCTCATTTCCAATTATTTTATCTTAGTGTTGTTTTATATTGTGCAGATGAAAATTTTCTTCTTGACTTAACATTGTCAATAAAATTTACCTTATATATGAGGATTTCAAAGCTGTCTTCTAAACTGGAAAGTACTATTTATATTCCTCAAAATTTGCCATCCCAAAAGTTTTTTTTTTTAATTAAAAAGTTCAAAAAAACAAGATGCACCAATTTTACCACTTTAAATATTTTCAGTGACTCTAATTTTTAAATGATTCTTAAAAACCAACCCAGGTCCCTTTCGGCTAACCCTCATCTCACCACCTACTCTGGGGTAGATGTAATGAAGCCGAGATATTGGGGTACAACATCTGGCAAAGACTTGGGAATTACAATTTTCTTTTACAACTGAAAACCATATCCTGGTCAGGTCTCAGTGGGGTTTAATGCTGTCAGAGCACACAAGGTTTGTTTTGATCTGTTATAGAGGAACACACATAGCTTTCAGTTCACACTAATAACATCCCTGTGTCTGGTATACACCGATCCAGAGGCTACTAATTAAAGATCGGAATTAACCAAACACAGTTGCACTACAAAACATGTGAAACTTATTAAAACTTATAAGTAACTGCTGATTCTCAATACAGGCAAAACTAAGGAATGTAGGAGTCTTGTGGGTTACTTAAGCCAAAAATTTTAAAGCACATTCAAGATGCCTCAGGTCTGCCCACTCAGTACACAATGTGTTAACATAATAGAAAAATGTGCAAAACTTTTAAGATTATTGAAACCAAGAGATGAAAAGAATTTAAGAGGGAAGCAGCCCATTTCCTTCACCAGGGTTAACTTCCACTGTGAGTCTTTAGTCTAACGAATACTCATATTTGCAGTTGTTGGAACAATTACCTTACCATTTTCTCACCAGAAAACTGTTTGTTGATTTGGTAATGAAAGGGAGAGCTGGAGCCAGGGGAAGTTGGCCAGAGGTGGTGAGTTTCAGCAGCTAAATTACATAATTCAAAATAAGACTACAGATTTCGTTTATTTTTAAATTTTTTATTTATGCATAATATATAAACAGAATAGTGCATATTTCATAAGTATACACTTTACTCACAAACTGAATCTATCCATGTGAGCAGCACCTAGACCATGACACAGAACATTATCAGCACTCTTATAAGTTTGTTTGTTTGTTTGTTTGTTGACTTAGCACTGTTTCTCTATTCGCAGTCAGCATTTACATCTTGCCCTATATCATAATTAGAAAGAATGATGAAGCCCTGAATCCGGAAAGCTATGGAAAATGACAACAGAGTTCTCTCTGCTTGTGGTTTTGACAAGTCTACCAGGTCCCAAAATGTTGTATGACACCAACTGCTCAAGGTAGATGATTCAAGAAAGGCAGAGAAGAGGGGAACAAAACATTTCAGTCAAAGTTCTTTCCCTAGGAGGTGTACCCGAAGCTGTGGTTTCTAAAAGTCATGAATGCACTGCACTTTGGGGGCTAAGATCTCAGGTTCTACAGTTAAAGAGATTCCAGCTCTACAATTTACCAGCAGGGAGACCTGGTCCAAATTATCTAATCTCTCTGAACCTCAGTGGCCTCATAAACTTTATTTAGATGCATCAGCCTCACTGAGTTATTGAGAAGATCAAGTAAGATCCCCTACAGTTGTACGTGGAAAGGGTTGAACGCAAAATAGTAATCAAAAAGTGGCATTGATCATTATTATTGAAATGATCAAAAAGCAGTCATTCATTGGAGAAGTAAATCTCCTGGTTTTCTCCTCTGTTGAATATCAGTTCACCCTCTGCTTTTGGGTTTTTTGTAATCTGTCTCTTAGTGTGTTCAGACTAATTTTAAGACTAAAGAGTAAGTGACTGTCTTTGGTGAAAGATCCAGTGTGCTCCATCCCTTCTCTCTTCTGGATTTACATAATTTAGGAGATATTTAAACAAATATCTCCTCACACGTATTCTATACCAGTTTTCAAATTTTGGTGTGCATAAACATCACCCAGATTTCTGCTGCCTCATACCTAAATATTCTCCTCTAGTTGATTTGCAGTGGGGCCCAGGAATCTTCATGCTATCAAGCAGATTTTGCATGAAGTCAGTACCCAGGTGACTCTGACATAGGTGGTCCCTAGGTCACCCTTTCAGAAATGTAGACCCTCTGAGTCTCAGGACCTCAGAGATGATAAAGAGCACCTGCTGAACCAGAAGACTGTTCACTGATTTGATTTTCTGTGCTTAGTAGACAGTATCTACAGCCAATACTTTGCAAACATTAAAGGAATTTCCCAAGGAATGAAAAAGAAAATTCTCCAAACGTGGGTAGCTGGCCTTCATTTCAGGTAAGTCATTTGCATGTCATTAAAAATCCTAAGCAGAAATTAGATGTTAATGAAATTAGTTGAATCAAATCAACACAACTTTAAAATTCATGAGAGCAAAAATAAGATTTCTGCTGATGTATAAATGTAACATTTTTCTCATTATGGTTTTCTAATCCTTGAGCATATTTCTTGGCATCTGACATTCTCTATATTTTGGCGTTTTCAGTTCTTATTTTTTCTCTAAAAATAAGCTCATCAGCACCACAGCCCAAGACAGTTTTATAAAATATTTTATTTACAGGTACACAGGTGCAGACATGTATATACTGAGATAAGCGTAATGCTTTGCTGAATGAATAACTCTTTCTGGCCTTCACATTTTCCTCCATTTTCTCCTTTTCCAGTGGCATAATCAGCACCTCATTCAGTGCATATCAAATTATGTCCACATTTGTTTAAAAGATCTAACCTTTCACTAAGTTCAATTATAGGTCTTTCTACAAAACAATTTGATATTCTTCAGTAAGACTGCCATCCAGATTCTAAGTTTAGTTTCCTTTGGTTGAGCTCAATATGCATTTATAGGACCTACTATGTGCCTGATTCTATTAGGTTGAGTTGGTTATTTTCACAAGCTGATTGGGTAATGAAAACCACATTGTGTTGAAGCACAAGCTGGAATGAGGACAAGATGACACTTAACTCAAGCAAAGAAGCACCAGTAGCAAGTATGAGCTGCAGATAGATAGATCACTCAGCTCCCAACATATTTGAATTTGCTTTCATGTCACAGATCATTTTCAGTTGCCTTCCTAGACACTCCACCCACAGTCCTGCCCAGAGAGCACAGTTGTTGGAAACTGTTTCCTGACACAGTGATAGTCTGTCAAACCCTGGCCCAGGATCTGACATTGCAAAATCTGCCTGCCTTTCTAAGAGGACCTGAGCAACCTATTTCTGCGAAAGCACCTGCTGAAGTAAGAAAGAAAAGCTTTAGGGCTGGATAAAAATAGATCAGTATTAGTGCTTGTCCTGAGAAGATGTAAGGATGATTGTGTGATTTTTTTTTCCCATGCTCTTCAAATTTTCCGTAGTTAAAATGTAACTTTCATAATTGGAAAAAGTAACTTTTAAAAAGTAAATAAGGAAAACCGTATCTTAAATTGGAGTGTCCTACCATTAGAAACTCTAGGATAGAGTCATTGTAACTGGTGCTATTATCAGATATTCTTATTTGTATTTTAAATTCAAATGCGTATTAAATTCAATAATGCAGCCACTTTGAAAAAGGACCCTCAACAGAATACACACGATTGCTTTTTTCTTGGATGACAAGATTTCAGGCATGAGTGAGATCGAAATGGTTTTGTTTCCTTCCTTTTCCCTCCAAGTTTTCTAAAATAAGCATGAATAACTTTTATAAATTAGAAACACACCAATAAATGTTATTATTTGGAAAGAAGATTTTAGACTCACTGAAGCCCACAGATATTTGGACTTTGCCCTAATTTATTTCTACTCTCCAAGAATTTGCCTGCTTTCAGAGTGGTAGACCATTTCTTAAAATAACATTCAATAAAGTAATTTGCTTTTATGATTTTATAATTAGATAACTTGCAAATATTCTTGATTTTTAAGTCTTTTTGGTGTTGGGATAAACTGAATTCAGGAAACTGTATAGTTAACACAATTCAATCTTGTTTGGATATGGCCTTTTAAATGAGCAAGCATCAGATTGACAATGTAGGGCTTGTGAAAATGTCTCATTACCTAGGATTATCATAATCCTGGAAATGACACATTTTTAAATTTGCAGGTTCATTTTAAGACCACAGAGAAGGCTGAAAGGAGCCTATATTTATTGTGACCAGGTGTTCCTGGTCCACTATCTTTAACAGCCAAGACCACATTGCTCTATCCCCAGAGCTCTGTTCAGGAAGGCATAAAAGGTATGAACATTTAAGAGGGCCTGGTAAAATCTTCACCTTAACTGCTCAAAGTGTACCTCATTCTAGGGGTAAAACTTAGCAGCTTCCAACTAAAGGTGAGAAGCACTGACATTTCTAAAAACAGATGTTGAAGTCAGTAAACTCAGTCTATGTCTAAAATATCATCCTACTGGACTACATAAGAGTTTATGAAATTGAATTCATTAAAACAAACAAACATGAAAAGGCAAACAAACATGAAAAGCCAAATGATAGAACTGCCAATTCTAGGCTTAGCCTGAGTGGACTCATTATAGAATTTCTTTTGTTTGTTTGTTTGTTTGTTTGTTTGTTTGTTTGAGATGGAGTCTTGCCCTGTCTCTCAGGCTGGAGTGCAGTGGCATAATCTCAACTCAATGCAGCCTCCACCTCCCGGTTCAAACAACTATTCTGCCTCAGACTCCTGAGTAGCTAGGATTACAGGCACCCACCACCATGCCCAGCCAATTTTTATATTTTAGTAGGGATGGGATTTCACCATGTTGGCCAGGCTGGTCTTAAACTCCTGACCTCGTGATCCTCCTGCCTTGGCCTCCCAAAGTACTGGGATTACAGATTGTGAACAATTTTCTCTAAACCTTCAACCATGTATCCAGTGGCACCTAAGCTCAATATAATCTAAGCATGAGCCACTGTGCCCGGCCCATTATAGAATTTCTATGTTTCCACTTAAAGACAATCTTTAACATCAAAAAACACAATTTAAGACATATAGTACTTTAAAACAATACCACTCAGAAAAAAAGGGAAAGATGCACACATCAATCTGTTTTAATATACAGGATCTGTATATATAAGCCTAAAATAGATTATACATTTTAAATGTAACTAAGGATAGTATCTTCTTCAATGGGTGCATCACTGAGAAGAAAGCTCTCTCAACACTTTATTCTATTAACAGCTTTTTTCACAAAGACTGGGGTGATCTTTAAAGATCTATTACTTTAAGCAGCAAAGTTCAGCTCAGTGAATAGCCTACTAAGGGCACACAAGCTAAGTGTTCAACACTGAGCCCTAGAGGCCACTGGTTGCTCTGCAAGGTTTTGTAATAACTGGTGAAGTCCTTGGGCCTGAGCTAGGCTCTCTCTGTGGTTTGGTTTGCTTTGCATATGCTAGAACGTGAATGGTAATGAAGCATAGTGGTTAAGGGCTGGCACTATTCTGCAGCCAGACTGCTTGTGTTCAAACACACAGGTCACCTACTTACTAGTTTGTGATCTTAAGTGGCTTATTTTAGTTCTTTTTGCCTCTATTGCCTTGCCTATAGATAAGGATAGTATTGATAACACCACTATATCATAAGGTTGGTGTAAGGTGTCAACGAAGTTAATTCATGTAAAACTCTTCAGGCAATGCCTGATACATAATAAATTATAATGTAACTATTAACTGTATTTATAAATGTAGTCAGTGTGGAGATACAAGAAGGAAGGAAGAGCAACTGCCAAAAATCATCTTCAAAAAATTACAAATGGTATGAAAATCGTCTTAGAAAAAATTACAAATGATATGCATGGTTCTAAGTTATGAAGTCTCGGAGGGTTTGTTGGTTGTGTTATTTTTTTCCCCTCTTCCATCTGGGTGAAAGTCTCCAAAAAATTTGAATAGAGACTTCTATATTATCATCCAAACTTTCCCATAAACAAAAAACAATCTCCCACAAGGCTGAGATAGCATTTTTAAAGAAATAGCAGACACTTGTGAAACATGTTCCTCCATAAAAGTAATGACCAAAACTTGGTCACAATTTCACTTAGAACCTATTGTGTTAAGAAGTGAATCTCTGGGGGACTGAATATCGATTGCTTGCCTGTGTCCAAAATATTTTTTAATCACAGACCATTGCTTGCCTGTGTCCAAAATATTTTTTAATCACAGACCGCCAGTGGGAAATGGCACAGAAGAGTAAGGAGGCTTCCCATATCTAACAAATGGGAAGCACAATGACAAGAGTCTAATTCGCAGATTTCTCAAAGGCCTTTCCAACAGCTATTATAGCAGTCAAATGAAGGGGAAGGTAACTGTGGATTATTACCTTTCACTCAACACTTTTTCCTCTGCCAAGAATTTTTTAAATGTCACAGGAATATAATTCACATGCTTCACAGATTGTGAACAATTTTCTCTAAACCTTCAACCATGTATCCAGCAGCACCTAAGTTCAATATAATCCGAGCACGACAGCAAATGGCCAACACACCATCTGTCCTGCCACTCCACCTCCCCAGGGTATGAAAGAGAGGACTCCATGCGGCACTTGACCACAGAGGCAGAAAAACAAATGCTGCTGGGAGTGGTGTGATGTGAACATGCTATAGCTCTGCCAAAACATGTGAAAAGCTGGGAGCCATAGCACAAAATGAGTGCAGTGAGAAACTCCTGTTGATGGTCATTTTATCGACTTGGCTGAATGTACAGAGGGAAAGATCCTCTTGAGCACTGCAGTGCCAGTCATTCACGAGTTGTGAAAGCTTGCCATATGCCAGGCACTGTGCTCAAAGCTTTACTGCAAGTATTATCTCATTTAATCCTATGAACCCTATTTTACACTTAAGACACGGAGGCACATGCAGGTTAAGTATTTTACGCAATGTCTCCCATTGGCAATTGTGATACTGCATTATCAATACTCAGTATGTACTTGAATAAATGAGTGAATGTGTTTCAGAGTAGGAGTCTAGTTTCTCAACACACAAAGTCACTAGGTATTCACTAGATCTGAAGGGAAAGGACACCATAAAAGGGTGAGAATCTTTGAAAATGACTCAGATCGCTTAACAAAATGGCAAAGAATCATTAAATGCATACTGCAGAGAAACATAGTGATCATCACACACCCTCCTCCTCCTTATCTTTTCTTCTGCTGTTGAATCTCCCTCAAATATATTTAAACTGACTTTTAATGGTCCTGGGTAACCATTATGATTGTGGTTTTGTTTGGAGCTAGGAGTTTATTGGTCTCCCATAAATGGTAGCAACTCTCTCACAGTAGCAGTCATCTGGTAGGAAGCCAGGCACTCCTTTGTTCATTCATTTATTCTACAAATATTCATTGAATGTCTATCAAATTCCAGGCCCTGAAGATAGGGTGGTGAACAAGATTCAGTCTTGCTTTCAGAGTCTTACAGTCTAGCAGGGAAATCTAATGGTAAACAAATAATTGATTGCCCAGGAGTTAATAAATTACAATTGACATGCATGTTATCACAAAGAGGTACATCACACAGAGAGATGTAACAGTGGTGTCAGCCCAGCCTGGAGGAGTCAAAGACTTCATTGACATGATGTTTAAGCTGAGACCTATGGAAAATGAATGCATGTTTGTTGGGAGGCATGAGGGCCAGGTAGGTTTAGGTAAAAATATTCTAAACAGAGGGAACAGCATTTGCAAAGACCTTGAAACAGGAAGAAGCTGGATGCAATATGGGTATTCATTTTAATTATTAAATAATTAACAAGTGGCTCACACCTGTAATCTCAGTAGGGAAGGTTGAAGCAGGAGTATCACTTGAACCCAGAAGTTCAAGACCAGTCTAGGTAACATAGACCTCATCTCTACAAAAAAAATGTAAAATTATCCAGGCATGTTGGCACTTCTCTGTGGTCCTAGCTACTCAGGAGGCGGAGGTGGGAGGTTTGCTTTAGCCCCAGAAGTCACATTCTAGCCTGGGCGATGGAGCAAGACCCTACCTCAAAAACAAAAAACAAAAAAACAACTAACTCTTTATTGATTGGCAATATAGTAGTATCTTCTGGAAACTGCCATATAAGATGAGCACTAAAAAGTAAGATACTACAAAATAGACCCCAAAAAGGTATTGAAACCCTAAACAATCACCATTGGCTGTGGTGCAGAAAATCTTTTGGAATTATTTGCTCTAGAAGCAACCTCTGAAGTATTCACGAGTCCACCATGAAGATCCCAAGTCCTCTCTCAGCCTCTGCCTGCCCTATTTTCCACTGTAAAGAATCCAGCATAAGAAGGCAGAGGGAAAGGGGGAGAAATAGAAAGAATCCTATCAGTCTCTGGCATTTTAAAACAAGTTATTCCCCAAACATTCATTTGATGATTATTCTGGTCTTCCAGCAAAGCGAAGCAGGGTGGCAGCTGGCCCACTGCACTTCCATGGTGCGCCCACACCACACACACTTCCTTCCCTGAATGCCTCCACCCACCTTTAACTTAGACATATGCATTTGCCAAAGTAAACAGAGATGCCTTAAAAAAAAAAAAAAAAGGATAGGAGGGAAATGCGGAGAAAGGGGAACATAAATCCCTCCAGGACTTCTTGCACTTTATGATTTACACAGCAAAATCATCTGAATGCCAACCTGACTCCTGTAGCTTTTCAAAACACATGAACATCTTGGTCCCCCAGCTTAAGTGGCCTAAAAAGCAGGCCCACCAACTGATCGCATTCAAGGTGTGTGGTCCAGAAAAGCAATCCATTGGAGGACAAAGCCCTCACCTCTTCTTTGCAAGTTCATTTGGTTTCCTCACTCATTGTTTTCTCCAGGTAATGCCTGCAACCGAAGTAGGATCAGTAAAGTAAGCAACCCCAGATAAAGCACAGGAAACATAGGAGGGAGGAAGGGAGGGAGCGGGTGGAGGGAGGTGCCCAAGAGGGAGTCAGGAGGCCTCCCTCATACTGGGACCTTAGGAAGAGTCTGATCAAACCCTCTGATGCTTCAGGTTCTGGGTAATGCATCAGAGAGCTAAAATTACTAAATTTTTACTTAGAAATGATTATGAAGCTGAATCACGGGTCACTCCGTATTTTCCTAATTTGGAATCCCTGGACACTACTCTGACTAAAACAGTCCCAATTTGGCATGGAAATGAATTAAGAGCCTCTCAGCACACATGGGTTTTTAACAATCTCAAACCTTTTTCAAGAGGCTGGGCCGGGATTTAATTTTGCCCACCTCTCTGCATAAAATCACTCAGTTTATGACTAGCTTTTAAAAGTGAATTCTGAAGAAATTATATACTAATTCAGCTTATTCTTAGTTCTGTTTTGAGTTTTAAAGCAATCCTGTTGTTAACCAAGCAAAACAGTTTTGACTTCAGCATAATAAATAAGAAAACAAAACATAAAAGCTATAGGTTGACTTCTCTTTTCTTCAGAAGATTTCCTCTCTGTCAATAGTTCTTAAAGCAGGAAAAGTCAGAGCCTCAAGGGTAATGTTCTCATTTTCATTTTGTCCTCACTCAGTTTCCACAAACACAACCACTATGTTGCCCAATGGCAGGAAACATGTTTTTTATTTTTATTTTTGGAAACCATAGTGTGAATGGTACAATGTAGAATAACTGTTTCAAAAGTATATCAAGGATGGAGCTTGTAGAATATTCTAGAACATTGGCCTGACATACATCAGCTTCCACATTTCCACTGTGCTGCTCCCAACCACTCTCTGTCCAAAATAATTCTTTTTGTCACAAAAGCCCAGTGCAAGGGAGAAAAAGAGGACTAGGGGAAGCAGGGCTGGGTGAGAAACAGGTTTATTAGAAACACACATTCAATCATCCTTCTGAGCCACTGTTGCCCTGAAGAAGCCTAAAGTCGATTTCCTTTTCACATCTTCTTAAATTGAAGTATTTTCCACAGAGTGCCATTTCAGCCCCCTCATTGTGAATATTACACAAAGATTCACACGACTTTCGGAACTTATAACAACTATAGTTCATTTCACTCTTGCAACCTTGAGCTTCTTGCATCGTCATAGTTTCCTGTTGTTCCCCCTAAGCTTTTGCTCTTCACAGAGGGACATCTCTGGGCAAAGGCACAACTTTTGCCGATAAAGTTAAATTGACCCTAGTGATACAAGGCAATTTGAACTGACAAAGAATTCAAACTAGGTAGGATAAGGAAAGGTGCTTGGAAACTAATGGCTTAGCTTTTGAATGCTCTGTTCCCAGGCTGTAATCCCGGGAGTATCAAACTTCTAGGACACTTAATATGTTGCTGATGGTGTGCTACTTCAGCAACAAACTGTTTACTACATAGAGAACAAGAGAAAAAACAATTTTCCCCGGAAGTGTTGGAGAATGTAGATATATTTAATAACATTTGATGGGGATGGAGAAAGAGCTTTTTTTTTTTTCAAGGAGAACTTTTTTTGGCACCACAAAATTAAAGGATTTTCTAACCCGGTCTTCTTTTCGTCTTTCCCAGAGAAGGAAATTGTAAAGGCCAGCCCTTGAAAAATAATATAGCAAAATCTAACTTTATTCCCCTAATCTCTTAATAATGCTGCAGCTGGCCATGATCTATTTAGCATAACACAAAAATAATGTATTTGTACCAAGCAGATTTGAAATGCTTTAAAATAATGAAAGCTATTTACTTGATTGATTAAGTTAAAGTGTTTACATAAAAGTGTCATATTTTGACATCAGTCATACAACACCACATCTGGTACTTCTAATTAAATTGTGTGAAAAGGACTACATTTTTTATTCAGTTGCAACAATATGGCTAATGGGAAGTACAAACGTATTCGTCATGCCCAGAGCCTGGGATCTGCAGTTATGGCATGTGGCTGCTAAAATCCCCAGATTTGGATTTTGCAAAGCTTTCATAGCCTCCAACACATGTTTTGCCTGAACAAAGACTGAAAAACTGAGCTCCACCTCTGTGAGTCAACCGTTACTATTTTTCCTATTTTGATTTAAACCTCTCCAAGCGCCATCAGAGAACTAAAATGTAATGAGAATTAGAATAAAGTTGTCTTAAGGAATTGGTGCTCAGAGCCCAGGTAAGGCGCTTTGTTTTGTTAAACTTTATTCCTGCAGATTAGGAAATAAACTCAAGAAACTTTAATGGGGGAATAGGGAAGTGAAACCCTATTATTCATTCAGAGCAGGAGCTCATTTGTATCATGGCGAAGTGTAGAACTCATACATACCTTAAAAATGGCCTGCTCCTTGCTGAAGCACTTGATTTAAACCACTGAGAATTTTTTCTTCCAAAGTCAGGATGAAATATTTTACATCTAGCAAATAAAGGACAAAATGGCTTGGCTAGTTAGGGCATGCTTATTTCACTTTTAATATAGACAAATAATACTTCAAAATCCTCTTTTTATTTTTTTAAGTAAAATTATGTCCATCCCATGTGCAGATTCAATTTACAGACTAAGTACACAACCAAACCTAGCCTCCCTGGGAACCATCCATTTGCTTAAGAAGGTGGAGGAGACACTGCTATATTTTCTTAAAGAGATTCCTGGCATTTTTTTCCTCCTTCGTTTCGCCTTAAAGACTACCTTGAGAAATGTTGCCCAGCAGTAAAAGGAAAATGAGTTCAAGCTTCGAAATCAGGAAATTTGGGTAGTAAAATGTACGTTATAAAGTCGATGTTGATCGAAAAATAAATCGAGCCCTTTTAAATAGGTTGTCAGCCATGAGAAGTGAAGACTATCTGACTTCCGACAGAATTTTTCAAACCTTCCTCAGGCAAAGGCTGCCTCCAAAAGGCTCAGAAGCTGCAAAAGGATACATTGGCCCAAGACGGTAAAGTATTTGAACACACATATGGGATAGGCACTTATTTACCATGTACTATGTTCAATTTAAAGAAAATAAACCCAAACGCGGGAACCATGAACAAATAGAGGGCACGGTTTTCCATAATTGCAAGGAGGCTTAGGTAATGTTCTATGCGGTGTTTGATTTAAAATGTTAAAATATTAACAGAAGTTTTCTACAGCAGAGTGTTCCTATCACAGTGAAATGACTCATAAGAATGCTAAATTCAAACCAGATGGGCACAAACATTAACTGAAAAAAAAAATCAGATATTTAGGGGTCAGCATGGGTCTTCATAAAAATGAAGACCTTGTCTGAGTTATTGAAAAATGAACTTTCAGTGATAAAAAAGAAAACAAGAGAAAATATTAGTGACTTTATTTTAATCATACAAGCCACTGTCAATTAGAAGAGCTAACATTTACAAAACTTTATACTGCCATTTTAATTTGAAAAAGATGACTATGGTGATCTTGAGACTTCAGATAAACAGGGATGTCAGTGTCTCCTCCATGGTCAGAGTCAGGGACTCATTAGTTCAGCTGTGCACCATGCTAATCATCTACCAGAATCTCCTCGCTTCCCACTGAAAAGGAACCCTCATTGAAGATTTGTGTGGTATAGAAATCTCCAACCATCAATCCGCGGCATAATGCCAGCCTTTGCTCTTCCTTCAGCAGACCACAGAGGAAAAGTCTCACTGCTGGGTCAGACACCCCACCAAATCTCCTCTGCTCTTTTGTTAAAAATATGTTTCCTTGCATTTCTTTTGTTTGTTTGTTTGTTCCTCCAGAACTTTTTACCATTTGCAGATTGTCTGCAACATGTGCTGGGTTTAAATGTGTACATACCCTACAGGAAGAAAAATATGCGGGCTCGGAATTAATATTGTTTTTGACTTATAGAGAAATTCCAGTTGTGTTTAACTTGGACTGTGGGATCCAGGAACTTTACAGAGAGGAGAAACGAATGTGTTTTGAGCAAAAATGTGTATGGGGAGTTCCCTACTGTTTTGTTGCTGGAATCTTGGACAACACAGGGAAAAATGACAAGCACATAATTTAGTCTGGCAGCCATACCACTCTGTGCTGTGAGCCTGTCAGTTCTTACTAGCTAAGTAAGGGCTGGCCTGCTTTGGTGCGAGGATGAGAGACCTCCCAGGAACAAGTAGGTACTTCAGGAAATGGTGTTTCGCATTCAGTAGGTGGCCTCTCCTCGCCGAGTCCGTGTGAATCGATGCCCCGTGTGGTGTTAGGGGGCACTGTCTGCACTGAGCTGTTTACCTTTTGTATGAAACTTAAAACCACAGACCTAACCATTTGTGGTCACCAGAGATCTTATGGCAGACTTTCTAAAAGCAGTTGTGTTAACTCCAGAATCCTGGCCGGAATCCAACTAAAGTAATTACATTCTGCCTCCCTAAAATCCCCCCTGCAGTTTCAATTGAATACAATGGTCTCAGCCTCTGTCTCAAAGTTGGGCATGATGTTAGCATTCCATGCAGGAACAGCCTGTGATTCCATGCTAAAAGAAGTGATTCCTCAGTCCTCACCAAGGTGTAGTGATGCTTAATTAATTAGTGCTCATAAAAGCCTGTGGAGAACTACAGTTTCTAAGTGCTCACAGTACGCAAAGTGGCAGGAATGTTCACATGTTCATCTGTCTGTAAGAGCCAGCAGCCAGTGTGGTCTCAGACTGCCTTCATAGAAGTAGAAATTCAGGACCAGGGAGGTAGGGTTGCATTCCATTGCCCGCTGGCCTGGAAATACACCATATCTGGAGCAGTGTGCTCAACTCTGGAGATGCATTTGAAAAGGGTACCTCATCTAGGTAGAGCAAGTCCTCAGAGACCACCAGAATGATGAAGGATCTAGAAGTGATGTCATATGAGGGATGGTTAAAGGAACTTGGGACGTTTAGCTAAAAATAAAAGAAGGAAGGAAGGAAGGCATCCATTCACCAAGATCAAATTCAAGTCTATCAGATGAAATGCCTTCCTCCAATAACTCATTTAGTCCTTACTATCTGCAGCACTAATCTGGCCCTTTTCACAGGCTCTTATTGGCTATCTCATTAATTCTGGATGTCTTTTCTTGTTCAACATGTTTCTACGATTTCCCAGAAGCAGGCGCCATGCTTGATACATCTCCGTATCTGCAGTAGTGGTAAGCAAAGCAAATTCAACTCAGTCCTTTTCAAGAGCTGTTTATTAAGAACCTGTGACATGTGTGCTGGCTGTACAAAGATGAGCAAGATAAACCTGCCATCAAGTGTGACCTCTAACTGTATGGCATAAAATTATAAAATAACAGATAAATAAAAGAAAGAAAAAATCCCACCAAATTGGAAGGTTCAGGAAATATTTTTATGAAGGAAGAATAAATACGTTTGTTAATAAGTTAACATGTCAGGGGAAGACATCTTACAGGGAAAGAGCCTTAACCCTTTCCCCACTTAGGAAAAAAAAAAGTGCAGCTCTCTGCCAGCACTCATTTAATTTTACATAAACACGCTCCTGGAGGATGAAGCAAATCTGACTGATTTTCAATGTGAAAACAAAATATAAAAACTGTTCTTGGAGTTATTTTTAAACAGAACTAACATCAGAATTGTCTGATTCATCAAAATGGTCTATTTCAGAAAAAATCAGATTAATCCTCAGCCAACAACTGTTCGAGGACGATGTTACCACGTGTAGGAATGTCACGTTTTCTAGGATTTGACATTTTCAGCAATCAAGGATTACTTTATTTTTTAAAATGAAAATACCATTACTAAAAACTGAATTCTCTAAATAGAATGATGTCTTTTGTTTCCAAAGTCGCTATAAAAGAGAGATGCAAAAATGATTAACAATGAAAGTGAGGTACTTGGTGGCAAAGTTATCTAAGGGTAAATGCTATGGCTGCAAGTGCTGCCGGTGAGTCTTCAGGGGGCAAACAGGCAGAGGGTTTAGGTGCAAGGACCTGAAAACACGGAGCAATTTCTAAGAATTAAGTAAAGATGTTTCTTGAAATAGAGGATATAGTTAGGGGAGGAAAATAAAACAAAGGGAAAGTTCAATTAGGAATATATTTTGGAGGGCTCTGAGAAATTACTAGGCTATGGTTTGAATGTGTCCCCCAGATTTTATATGTGGGAAATGAATTCCTAGAATTCATAAGTTGATGGTATTTGGAGGTAGGGCCTTTGGGAGGTAATTGAGATTAGATAAGGTCCTCAGGGTGGGGTCCCCATGATGGGACCGGTGGCTTTCTAAGAAGACAAAGAGAGCCCAAGCTGACACATGGGCTCCTACCCTCTTGCCCTGTGCACCTCTGCCATGATACAACCCCACATGAGGCTCTTGCCAGAAGCTGACCATATGCAGCCTCTCAACCTTGGACTTCCCAGCTTCTAGAACTGTAAGGAACAAATTTCTTTTCTTTATAAAGTACCCAACCTCAGGTATTCTGTTATAGGAATAGAAAACAGACTAAGATAGTGCTTTACTGCCCAGTAAAGAGCAGTTGGCTATCGAAGCGGGAGCTACTGAGATGAGCCCTCTGCCTCAGGGTGCTGCTGTGACAGGGTTGTGCCAGGCGGATGAGAGCCGAAGGCTGAAGTCCAGGTAATTTCTGGGTTAACCAGGGAGGGGGGCTTTGGTGCAAAAGATGTGGGAGTGGGAGCCCCTTTCTCCATACCGCAGGTGACCCCATACTGGTCATCATCTTGACCTTCTGTGAGTGGCATGGCTCACCCTCATTACTTTCCCTGCTGCCCACCAGCCCCACCCTGGCAGGCTAACTGCATGGTACACCCGGTGCGGGGGCGGGAGATAGGCTGAGAATTCTAAGCCTCAACCCCACCAAGTCTTGGAAATTCTAGCTCTTTCTCTCTCTGCCCCTGTAACCTGTATCAGAAGCTTAGAATAATTGCTGAGGGACTGCACCCAGAAAAGGAGGGGTGTTACTGGTGAAACTGGATTTACTCTTTAGTTGCTAGGTCTGGCTCCAAGTTCTAGGTTTCCTCGGTCCAAGTTCTAGGACCCTTAATATGAGTCACTCCTCCTGACCCTTTCCTCAGGGAGTTTGGTGAGGAAAGAACATGATTAGCATATCCTTAGAGACTGCTGTGGCCTAAGAATAGAAAAAGAGGAAATCACTGCACTGTGGGGTATTCCAGTCCCTCCACTTCATGCTTCTCTTGGGCCCAGAGACTTTTCCTTTGCAAACAGTGCAGTTCTTACATCCGGGGCATAAGAATTTTGTTCTTTCCTGCACTTTGAGGAGACTACAGTGTATTTTGCCTTAAATATATGCCCTGACATTTTACCAGCTTCACTGCATATTTCATTTCCAATACTGAGTTTAAAATAAAAATGAATTAAATAAAACCTGACTGAAATTAACGAGTTTTGTTTTGCTTAATCTTTTGTCATAAATTGTGACTAGCTCCAATGATTTCACAAATTACTCTCTCTAAATTCTTGGAAAGTGTGTTTGAGGCTGCCCTATTTTGAGATTATAGACAGTCCAAAGATACAATCTGATCAAACGTTTTACCAAGATAAGGGACAGGAGCTGGTGACAGAATAAGAGTGTTTCCAAGTGGGTTCAGGACTGGGAGGGAAAATAATCCAAAGTCATGACCTGTCTTGTACCAACACTGAAATACAACCGGCATAAGCTTCCTCTTAGAGAGTTCTGGGAACCTAGAAGGTCCTCTTACGCAAACACCTTCACTTAACAATGAGAAACATTAAAACTGAAAGAGAAATTTTCTTAAACCCTGTTAAAAGAAATAAATGTGTAGGAACAGATTATAGTCAATTTCTATAGTTTTTAAGGTTGGTTCATCAAACCTATGTTTTGTCGATCTACTAACTACAAATTCGAATGCAAGAGGGACCAATATATAAAAATTCATTCCTTTTCTGGTTCTTGAACATGCAAACACAAACACATTCAATGATAATAACAGAAGATTATTAGGATGTGTCTATTGCAAGCTGTTTGTCTTATTTCAGCCTCTTAGCATCCCTGGGAGGATGGCATTATCACTTCGTTGTAAAGATGAGGAAACTTTAGCCAAACATGTTGGCTAAAGTGACAAACTTGTAAGATGTGAAAATGTGATATGTCTGGCTTCTAAGCCTAATGTTTTCAGTTGCAACATAACTTTTTCTATGTTGATTTCTCATAATCCCTAGGTTTATATGTGAAAATTTCAGTTATTTCCATTTAAGAAATGTTTCACCCTCTGAACCATGTGAGGGTCGTTACGTGGCTTGCTACCAACTGGCCATTACAGTTAATTCACATACCTTCCAGTCTCAGTATCATCAAATCCTTCTCGAAATAAAATTATTCAAAACTCAGATCCAAGGATCTGAGGGTTTGAATAAAATTATTCAAATAATCCAAGGATTTGAATAAAATTATTCAAAATTCAGATCCAAGGATAAGGAAAAAGTGAGCAGAGGGGAGTCCATTCCGTTTCACCTTCCTCTAACTAGTTCAACACTCTTCTTTTCACTTATTTAGCTATTCCAAAGATAGTTGGTCCTGCTTAAAAACAGAGGTGCAACAACATTCCATTCAAAAAAACAGCTAGCATATCTTCTGGCATTCTTAAAAAAGAAGTTCAACCCAGAAATCCTATAAGATTCTTATCTTTTTTCTAAGGCAAGGGTCTCCCTGTGCCACCCAGGCTGGAGTGCATTGGTGCTATCTTGGCTCCCTGTAAACACCACCTCCAAGGTTCAAGTGATTCTCCTGCCTCAGCCTCCTGAGTAGCTGGGACTACAGGTGCATTCTACTACACCTGAATAATTTTTTTTTTATTTTATTTTCAGAAGATACAGGTTTTTGCCATGTTGACAGGCTAATCTCAAACTCCTGACTTCAAGTGATCCTCTCACCTCAGCCTCCTGAAGTGCTGGGATTATGGGCATGAGCCACTCACCCCGCCAATTCTATAAGATTCTATAAGTTTTCTTGTGCTTGCCAGGTGTGGTGACTCATGCCTGTAATCCTAGCACTTGGGAAGGCTGAGGCAGAGGGTCATTTAAGGCCAGGAGTTCTGGGTTACAGAGAGCTATGATCATGCCACTCACTCTAGCCTAGGCAACAGAATGAGACCTTATCTCTATTTTTTAAGAAGTGGGGTACTGGTTGAGGTGGCCTACACCTGTAATCTCAACACTTTGGAAGGCCAAGGTGGGAGGATTGCTTGAGGCCAGGAGTTTGAGACCAGCCTGGGCAACACAGCAAGACCTCGTCTCTGCTAATTTTTTTTTTAATTAGATGAGTATGGTGATGTATGCCAGCTGAGCTTAAGCCCAGGAGTTCAAAACTGCAGTGAGCTATGATCATGGCTGCATACTCCAGCCTGGGCAACAAAACAAGACCCTGTCTCAAAAAAAGAAAAAAAAAAAACTTTCTACAGTGATCATGAGAGGCAAACTTTCTTTTAAATTGAGGACAGAAGAGCAGTGACAAGGAATATAGGACTATTTTCTGATATCTTCAAGGTGTCTGAAATTTTTTAATGGAAAAATACACTGCAACGCACTCTAGTTAATCCGACCATTTGTTCTTTTAACAAATACTTACTGAGTACTTCTTTTGGATTAGACACTATCAAACTTACAATAGAGCCTCATAATTGAGATCTGAAAGCTGTACATTTCCATCCAATGATGCAAATCATCAGGTAGCTTTTTTATGCAAAAGAAAAAAGTACAAATTTTGTTGTGGAAGCTATACAGGTTGACACTAGTTGCAAGGAAGAACACACAACGTCTTATGAACTTGAAATAATGCTTCAAGCATTTCTTGCTTCCCACACAAATATATATCCGGCCACAAATGTAAACACTGTCCTCCCGCATAGTCCTGGCATTGCAAAAAGAAAGAAGCCTGAAACAAGGAGCTCTCACCTTATGGCCTCTGTATCTCAGCTCACACATGGTAACAGGACCTTTTCTGATACAGTCTAGTGAAAGTTCAATCAGCTATCCTTGACTGAGATGCATATTTTTAAATACAAAAAAATGGAAAATGTTCATAATATTTTTAATTTAGTCCTCTAGAAAGAAAATAGATTTCAATGATTGTATTATCACAATTACTATTACTGCCTTAGATATAAATAACATTTTTCTTAGAAAAAGTCAGAGTTTCTGACAAAGAAAGTGAAACTCAGATTATTTCCTTTTTTTATTTTTTTGAGACAGAATCTTGCTCTGTCACCCAGGCTGGAGTACAGTGGCACGATCTTGGCTCACTGCAGTCTCGACCTCCTGGGTTCAAGCAATTCTCATGCCTCAGCCTCCTGAGTATCTGGGACTAGAGGCACACACCACCACACCCAGTCAATTTTTTTAGTAGAGACGGGGTTTCATCATGTTGGCCAAACTGGTCTTGAAATTCTGTCCTCAGGTAATCCTCCTGCCTCAGCCTCCCAAAGTTCTGGGATCACAGGTGTGAACCACCAAGCCCAGCCCAGATTAATTAATTTACTTAATCACACAGGTGCTTTCTAAAGGGCAAAAGTAAAAAACATATACTATTGTTGGAATTGATACTACTATTTTGGGACACAGCATTCACTTCCAGAAATTTATCCTACAGATATGCTCACATAAGCATGCAAAGTATACAAAGGATGTTCATTGGTGTTAAAACAGAGAAAAACTAGAAATGAGAAACTGAGTGTCTTTTAACAGAGGATTGGTTAAATGAATTACGTTACATCCGCAAATAGAAAGTGAAAATTTGTTTTAAAAAATGATTTAGGTGGCTGGGTGTGGTGGCTCACGCCTGTAATCCCAGCACTTTGGGAGGCCGAGGTGGGCGGATCACGAGGTCAAGAGAGCGAGACCATCCTGGCCAACATGGTGAAACCCCATCTCTACTAAAAATACAAAAATTAGCCAGGTGTGGTGGTGCACACCTGTGGTCCCAGCTACTCGGGAGGCTGAGGTGGAAGAATCACTTGAACCCAGGAGGTAGAGGTTGCAGTGAGCCGAGATTGTGCCACTGCACTCCAGCCTGGCGACAGAGCAACACTCTGTCTCAAATAAATAAATAAATAAATAAATAAATAAATAAATAAATAAATAAATAAATAATGATTTAGGTCAATATGAGATGATATGGAATGACCATAATACATAAGGTCTTTTGACCCTAAGTTTAGTGTTCAATACACTATGTTGTCCACTTCGGTTAAGGTTGGGTCAGTAAAACAGAAGTTACTCTATGGAGGAAGGACTTTAATGGAGGGAAGCAGAGACTTACATAACCATTGGCAGGGTTGGGGAACAAAGGTCAGGGAAGCCATCACCCATTATCCCAGTCTGCAAGACTATGTGGGCAGTTCTCAAGAGCTCCTCGGGAGGCTGGCTCCCAGCCTGCACTAAAGCAAATGACTCTCAAAAAGCCACCACCAACTCCAGCAGCCACTTGCAGGACCAAAGCAGGTAATTAGCAGGAGCTCACACAGTAGCAACCATAGACTACTGTGCGTCTATGTGTGGTCAGCCCACGTGCCAGCCTGAAACTGCCTCTGAAGAGTAATGGTCCCTCCTCTTCTCCCTTCAGCTCTCACCAGGGGTCTCACACTGGCCCACTCAGGCCCAGAATGAAGTGGAGAGGGAGATTCTTGGAAATGTGATGCAGAGGAGACTGGGGAAGCTGGGGTGGCAAAGATGTGGATTTGACACCAGGCAGCCTATCACTCTGCCATTTACAATAGAGGTTAGCATTAGAATCCTTTGACTGGTGGCCATGGCATATTTGAAATATAATTTTACAATGAAAATTTTAATTCATAGCCAATTTCTCTAAAACAGCATCTTTAGGACATGTGCTTAATTATCTCTTGAAGGTAGAAGTCATCTCTTATTTTCAGAACTGAGAAATCAAAAAGAACTTCTGAGCTTCAAAAAATGTGCTGCCTTTTTTTCAAGTCCTTGCAGTAGAGGGAAGAATCTATAAAAAAGTTTGGCCTTTTGATTTACATAATAATAACATCAGTTAACCCTTAAACTAGTGTAGTGCTTATTTGTGCAAGTGCTGTTGCACACAAAATGTTTCATGTAATCCTTCAGCAATCCCTGAAGTAGTAGCAGCCTCATTTTACAGATAAGAAAAATCAAGGGTGAGAAATTTCCACAAGATCACACTGTAACTGTTTTGTGGAATCTAGACCTGAAGTCCAACTCACTCGAAAATCCATGTTCTAATCAACTCCAAGATCCATGTCTTCATGAATTAAAAATTCTAATAATTGTGTCCTTTATGAAATATGATTTGTGAGGCTGAGGCAGAGGGAGGAAAATGCCTTATCATGAGTTGAGGCAAGTATTTAATAAATCCTGGGTTTAAATTAAAATGTTGAATGCTTTGACATCCCCTCTAAAATATTTGCACTATTGTTATTTAAGCGTCTATATTGCCAGTCGTACCAAGTCACCGTTCTTTAAAGGTACCGTTTGCTTCAAAAGAGGCAAAATTCACAGTGCAGAAGGGTAACTAATTTTTTTTCTTTAGAGAAAAAGAAACGGAATTTCTCTAAATGTCTTGAGTACATGGTATAAGAGAAGGGACTCTAGATGGGAAAAGAATTTTCACTTTCAGGAGGAACTTGATTTTACCCACAGGCGAATAGGTGATTTTATCTGTGCCCTGAGGAGTTCTCTTCCACCTCTGCCTTTGCAGTATCTCTGCTTTGGTTTTGATGAGGTTGGGTTCCAATGGGTTACAGTTCTTGTAGTGTCTGCACAAAGCCTGCTAAGCTACAGGATTTTTATGAGTATGGACTTCAGTGCACCAGATTAGTGGCTACTTGATTGGTAATTTGATTCAAGCATAAGGCAAGTTCAAAGGGGATCAAAACTATTAGTAACCTGGTAAAATCTGGTTCTAAGAGAGCTCAAAGAGAGTTTCAAGAAGCTTTCTTGAGTTAACAGCTGTGCTAAGAATAGACCCAGGTCAGTGGTTTCCCCTGGTTGGCATATATACAATGGACCTGACTGAAAGGCTAAGCCTTAGCCATGTCACTTTGTCCCTTTGATTCTTGATAGTCTGTGTAACATTTTGACCTTCAGAACACTCCCCCCAGTAAACCTTTCCACCTTCATATTATAGCCTAAACTCAACCTCTGTTCTGCCCCATCCTCTTTTTTTGCACTTTGTCCTATGCTTCCTTTCTTCCTAAAAGGAAACGTGATGAATAACATAGTGTATAAATCTCTTAGATGCAAAAGATGGAAAATCACTCAATTTAGCGCAGGAAAAAGCAAAGATATTTAATTGGCTCATGAAAGTGAAGCCTATTCTATCATCAGACACAGTTGCATCCAGGGACTCTGATAATATTAATTACATTTGTTTTCTCTACCTTTTGACTCTGGTTTCCTCAGCATTATCTCCTTTCTTGCAAACTCTGCCCTCGTGTTGGCAAGAGAGCTGCCAGAACTCCATGCTCACAGCCCATCTTCTCAGCGACTTCAGTAGAAACAGTTTTTTTTTTTTTTTAATTAAAGTTGCTTTGTCAAAAATTATGAAATTAGGTTTACAGATCTGATTGGTTCCATGTCCACACCAAAAGCCAGGAGTGGTCCATCCCCAAAGCCAGGAGTGGAGTCAGCTCCCCACAAACTGCATGGGATAAGAATAGAGACAGGAAAGTAGGCAGCTGTCATCAGAAAAACGGGGAATAAGTGTTGAATGGATAAAACAAAAACTGATATGCACTCAAAAGATGGGATCTTTCTTACCCCAGAAGCCAAGTCTTGTGAGGCAGATATATGCACAAATAGATAATGACCAACCTTGTGCAGTCCTGCAGGTCTTCATATTACCCAAAGAAGTATATTTGTACAATAAGTATTGCCAAGAGTTTATTTTACTTCATTGCTATTTTATGAATTGCTGCTGTTTTGAGGCAGAAATACTAAAATTGATTTCTTTGTATCTAATTCCATAATAAATTATTTTAATTTTGAAAAAAAAATCTCATGCCTGATAACTATTTTTTTTTGTGACTTTAGGTCTTTGTTTTTATGCATACATGTATTTTTTACAGTTGAAATCTTGGTGGTAAACAACACTTTGCTTTCAACTTTTTTAAGTTATATAATTATAAACATCTTTCCATATTGTTATAAAAACAATCTAATGATCTGGTCCAGTGATTGCATAATATTCCCTTGAGCAAATCTCCTAAGGTTTCCTTAACCATTCTCCTATTGTGAGAAATGTAGGTGGTTTCCAAATATTTACTATTATACAATCCACTGCAATAAACATCTGTGTATATGCAGGGTTTTTTCTAAAAAATTACTTCCTTAGATTACATTTCCTAGAGTAGGATTACTGGAACAAAAAGTTAAAGTATACAAAGAGGGTTATAAACATGGGATCTGAAATCAGATATCCCTGAGTTCAAATTCCAACTTGGTCATCTATGTGACCTGAGACACGTCACCAACCCAGCTTTTCTGAATTTCCATATCCTATCTGTAAAATGGGAATAAAGATATCTATTTCCTAAGGTTGTTGAGAGGCTCATGTGGAATCATGCATATAAAGTATTTAGCATAGTACATGACACACAGTAAACACCTCCACATCTTGTCCTATGACTCTTGATGATGTATTGTCATACTGCTTCCTTAGAAAATTTTACTAATCTACACAGAAGTCTACCCAGTTTTATTACATTTGTAATAAATGTCTTATACTTGTCAATCTTACAATTTACCAATTTTGAATGGTATCACAAGGCATTTTAATTGGAAGTTTTCTGGCACTAAATAAATTAAACTTTCCCCCATGTATTTTTAAACCAATTGTTCTGAACTAAAGGACATTATCCTTTCAAACCTCAAGAAGAGGGTCACTTAGAATTAGTTGTTCTCAAGATTTTCCTAATCTTAAATACCCAAAGGACATGATGAATCTCATCCACAACAGTGACATTTTGTGGCAGAGTTTTTTTCACCTGAGGACCATATCCCTTGGATGTCATACTAGAATTGGAAAAGACATGTTTTGAATAAGTCTCTCAGTTGACTTAACTCATTCAGTTAAGAATCACTCATCTAAATAAACATATACATTTGACTGCATCAAAGGTTTAACACGGAAATATCCATACCTTTTCATCATCCTGGCTTTTCTATCTATGAATGTGATATTGGACAGTGCATGAGATTAGAGGATTTGAGAAACAGGCAATACAGAGTGGATGTGTGTGGAGGTCCCTCTCAAATGAAACCTCAGTCGTACACTTGCTCTACTTCTTAGCAACATAGAGATTCAATTCTACCATTACCCTGGTAGCTGCAACGAAAGTCAGCAAGTAATGGGGTGATAGGAGGTGCAGTGAGAGACAGAAGGCTCATCAACACTTGGTGACAGAATGATTGGTTTCCCCACACCTTCCCTGACCCAGTGATAGGAAGGAGATAACAACCATGAAGGACCATGATAGCCCCAACCTCAAAAGGCCTCTCTTCACATAGAGTCAGTGTTCTGGGCCCAGGTAGGACAGAAGGATCATTCAGTAAATAAAAACAAGCAAAACAAAAACAAAACACAGTGAAACAAGGGAGAAGTGGGAAGAGAGGCCCTATGGGAAAGGAGCGGCAGACAGCTAATTAATAAGGAAAAGTATATATATGTTGCTGTCTTCTTTGCCATCTTCAGCCCAGAAAGAGAAATCAATACTGGATTTCTAAGCTCATCAGTTGGTCTTATAATATGGACTTCCCGATGCTACTGCCACCTGCCCTCACTCAGGATGGCGAATATGTAGCCATTTCTGTAGTTCATCCACACCAAAGATCAAGCTGAGCAGCCCTTGATGTGAAAGTGATGGAGTTACTGCTTTAAACCATGATTCCTGTCTGATAACACAGCATGAAAGAAGCCTCCTAAATGACTGAGAAGAAATTTACAGCCAGTCAAACAGGTTACAGACTGAAGCAGAGTAAACTTCACCTGGGAAAGTCAGACAGGTTTCTGGCTGAAGATGGCATTAGCTTCTGAGCTTTCCCTAGACTTAATGAAAGCAATAATAAAGAAAAAAATTTCAAAGTGTATACCCACAAGTATAAAGAGAAAGAGAAAACAGTAACAACAAAAATTTGGAAGCGAGAAAGCTGTTGGACAAATGGAGAGGCATTTGGCAGACTTGAGAGCTAAAACTTAAGCCAACAACTGGGAATGCTGACGAGCAACTTGAATTACGCTAGGGACGCATAAAAGGCTTAAATATTGGTGGCACAACATCTTTGGTAGCAGGGATGAGGATGAGACTGAAAACAGAGGAACTGTTGGAAGTCTGTTTGAGAAGTAATTAATCCCTCACCAGATCCTTCTATTTCACTCCTTGCAGTTAATGAATTGCCCTTTTTCCACCCCAGCAGAAGACAGAAGGCTCAATCTCTGGAGAGTAAAACAGAGGGTCCCTAGACTGGAGGACACCAGGCTCAGTCAAGTGCAAGGACGTTATGTTGAAGACATAAGGAGTAAGAGAGAAGTTAAATTTTTTACGTTGAGATTACCCAGACTTCCTCTCCTATTGAGCTTCCAGAACCCTGAGATGTAGACAAGAGATTAGAAAAGTCTTCTCCAGTTCATGTGATTAGCCTTTGAGAAAAATCCTCAACGAAATGGCCCAGCGAGCTACTAGTCACACACTCCAAACCGCTCTCACATGCACAGAGCTTCCAATCAGCTTGGCAAAGTTCAAATATTATAAGCAGACAATAAAGATCACTAGACCTTTGAAGAAATCCTCTAATGAAAAAACAGGGGTCCACTCAAATAAGGAGAATAAAACAATGCAGGGAAACAAACTATACAGTAGAAAAAAAGTCAAAAACTGCCCTGGAGAGCCTAAGAAAGATAAAACAGTTGTGACACAAGAAAAAAAGAATGTTCAGAGAACAAAAATGGAATCCTGTATATTAAAACATAATAGCAGACATAAAAACTGAATTGAAGGAATTCAATTATATTTTTTAAAGGTCAACATTGCTAAGAACATATTTACTATTTGTCATGTCTATTAGGGTAGGGAATACCTTAAGAGTATTTATTAAATGATTATCTAGTCATTTTGAAATAATTCATTACCAAGTAGGAGTTCATGTAAAAATGCTCTAAATGTGTCCAATTACCATCAATATGTGAAAACTTATAGAGGCCAAGTGCATTGGCCCAGGCCTGTAATCCTAGCACTTTGGGAGGCCAAGGCAGGTGGATCACCTGAGATTAGGAGTTTGAGACAAGCCTGGCCAACATGGTGAAACCTCACGTCTCTACTAAAAAAAAAAAAAAAAATAGCCAGGCATAGTGGTGCATGCCTGTAGTCCCAGCTACTCAGGAGTCTGAGGCAGGAGAATTGCTTGAACCCAGGAGGCAAAAGTTGCAGTGAGTTGATGAGATCACACCATTGTACTCCAGCCTGGGTGACAGAGTGAGACCCTGTCAAGAAAGAAAGAAAGAGAGAAAGAGATAGAGGGAGGGGAGGGGAGGGGAGGGGAAGGAGAAAAGCTTACAGAAACAAGGTCATTGAATTTTAGCACTTGAAAGCATAGTTTCATACCACCAAATCTGTACCAAATACTTGGTACTTTACAATCACCACCACCTCACGTCAATTTATTGGAAGACCTACTTATGGTAGATCCGATTATTTTTTGGATTTCCTCTCCATTTCACTGATGTTAGGCACAAACATGTGATTTGTTTTGGTCAATGGAATGTGAGCTAAAGGAATAGGGGACCAGTTCCTAGCTTAGGCTTTCAAAGCCATCGCTTGTTCCACTCAGTCCTCTGGGAGCTTTTGGCTTCTGCCATGGGAAAAACATACTCCAATTCACTGTTGTTCCTCCAGCTTGGACACTAGAACCAGGCATGATAGGCAGAATTGAATTCCATTTGAACCCTAGCAAACCCATTGACACATGCGAAAAAACTACATGCTTACTGTATGTATTGCAGTCGGTTATTACATAGCAAAAGTAACTAATGAACTTACAGATTTTTCAAGGGTGCTTCCAAATTTTACTTGAAGAAAGGCCTGCCCTCCCCCCAAAAATTTCAGGCTATTTAGAAGCTATATACAGAAAAATATTCAGGCTTTATTCTCCCGTCTACGTGGCATTCATATTACTCCTCATTTTTATTTAGTTTTTATTTTATAGATACCATTTTCTGAATTGAGCATGTGTTCATACCCATTTTTAGAATCCCATTACTTACACCAGAGTATTAGCAATCTTCCAAACATGGCAGAACTAAGTGACTTAGACCAGTCTTTCCACTGACACAAACTAAAAGAGTTGGAAGTATCATCTTAAAAAGCTTCAAGAAGCTAACAAAATAGGGTTGTATTATTGAGCCAAAATTCAGGTGAAGACAAGACCCTAGAGAGGTAAGCCCAGCATTCAAAGCTGCTTTACTCTGAGAGCATTTGTTAATCCATAAGAAACAAGTTTTGAAACTAAATTGTGCTTTGAGTTGACTTCAAAGGATTGACAGGATGAAAGTAAAAGTCTGGAGCCTACCAAAGGCAAAGACTCCAATAAACTCTCTCTTATTTCAGGGTAAGGGTGACATGGAAGTAACCCAGCCTTCGCATAGATTTATACAGCTAGCCTCATCTGGGTTGTTCATGCAACTTCAAGCCTTGAAGGTGGATTATGGTGGTCCCAGATTGTTCTTGTTCCCAGGCTCATGGTTGAAGCAAAATAATGTGCTGTAGAGGAAAACTGATTTGTAGGCATCAAAGGAGTTCTACTAATACATTTTTCTAAATATGATGTCCAACACATGGCCAAAAATAACCAGATACACAAGAAAACAGGACACAGCAAATGACCACTAACAGAAATAACAGATAACAGACCCACAAATACCAAAGACATAGAAAGCATCAGATGAGGACCACAAAAGAATTATGTTTATTTTTCACAAGGAAATAAAAACCAAGCCAAAATATGTCATTGGAGAAATAGAAACTATGAAAAGTGGCAGAGCAGATTTGAATTTTTAAAAATTCCACATATTCAAAAATATAAAAATCAAGACATTAGACAAATATAGGGAACTATCTATATCAGAGTCAGGGCGGATTATGGTACTACACTTCTTCCAGGTTGACAAATTTCTGCAGCAATAATTCTGGCTCTTAAAAGAGAATTTATATAATTATTTACATTTTTCTAGCTATTTCTAATAGTTGGTGTATGAGTAAGGCCGTATCAGAGAAAAACTGTCTATGTGCCGACATGGAATGCACTCTGTTAAGTAGCAGTATCTTATCTGACTTTAGCTTGAATCTCTCTTTTTGTCTCTCAAAGAATGAATTATTTCTATTGACTGGAGTAGAAAGCCAAGTCAAAAAAATAAAACAGACATTGATCTGTTCTGTGATTTAAAGCAGCAGCTGGCAAATGTTGAGCCTCCAGATACAGTCATTTTAAGGAGCAGTTCCATTATAGGAGACTGGAACATAGTCCCCATTAGCTTTTTGAGTCTATAAGGCAATTTATTTCAGCATGTAGCAGGAGTGGATCCAGAAGAAAATTTAGAAAGAATAACAAAAAGTATACAAGGGAAGTCCAACAATATGTCTCTCCCTTTCTTACCTTTTAAAATAATAAGAATCCAGGCTGGGTGCAGTGGCTCACACCTGTAATCCCAACACTTTGGGAAGCTTGGGTGAGAGGATTACCTGAGGCCAGGAGTTTGAGACCAGCATGAGCAATATAGCAAGACCCCATTTCTAAAATAAAAAATAAATAAAATTAGCTTTCCTCATGGTGGTACACAACCGTAGTCTTAACTACTCAGGAAGCTGAGGTGGGAAGATCACTTGAGCCCAGGAGTCTGAGGTTGCAGTGAGCTATGATCACACTACTGCACTCCAGCCAGGGCAATGCAGCAAGACCCTGTCTCCAAAAAATTTACTTTTTAATGTTTTCACTAAGGGAAGAATAAGCTCCGTCATCAGAGGACCCTGCAAATTAACTTTGGCACATTGGTTTTCTCAGCCTTTGAGGGAAATAACTTCCCCATGACACAAAGCCCTGAATCAGCATCTAGGATGTAAATAATTATGAATTTTTTAAAAAATGAGCTGTGTTTAGAATATAGTAGGCATTCAATAAATATTTAGTAATATTAATAATGTATGTTCATTACTAGCAGCTTTAATCTTTGAGGTAGATACAGTTGTCAAACTAAGGCTCAGAGAGGTTAAGCAACTTGCTGAAAATCACACAGGATGTATTGGAGCAACAATTCAAAACCAGCTTGGATACAGGCTAGCACTAGACAACAATCTTCCTTATTGAATGAACTGAAGAAACTCCCCGGCTTTCCCATTCCTTTAACTCCCCTGTGAGGTGGGAAGAATCAGACTTAGCTTGTTTTTGGCATTTAGCAGCCATTAGGCATATTTTTCTCCCTGTGCTTTCTCCTTTCAAGAGTCTTAAACATTCCTAGGGACAATACAGCAATATATTGCTCTTATGATTAACTGTTTGCCGGAACAATGGCCTGGGCCCTTTTTGCGTATTTCAGGCAATTCCTCAATAGTGTTCATACTTACTTTTATGGTTTGCCATTTGAAAGATCTATTTGGAAGACTGAAAATAAAACTGCTTTTCCCACAGACTAGTTTCTGTTTCCATTTGGCAAACTCTAACACTTCTTTCTCCTCATCTTTGGAATTCAGCTGAGGTCAATATGGCTTTGCTTTTGGCCTACTCTTTACTATCTTATCTTCATCCTTGCGCGCCAGGAAGGCCAATGAGCTCATGAAAACATGGCTGCCCCAGGGAAGGATGACACAAAGACTCCTAAAGCTGATGACATTTGAGTCTGTGTCCCCATACCACATACAACGGCACTTTCCCCCCCCACAGGTCAGAGCTCCTAGTGACACTAGAGACTCCATCGCTGCTAACACCGGGCCTTGGGTGAAAGCCGTTGTCCAGGATTTCACCAGCCTGTCCTTACCTGCCACTCAACTTCCTGAATGAGTTCCCCAAACCAACTTGTAACTCAAATGATTGAAATTCCCACAGACACCCAACACCAGCTCACCCTCTCTGGACACTCTTAGGACTTTTACTTCCCTTTGATATCCAGTTACCTCAAAGAATGAGTATTTATTTCTTTGTCTGCAAGAAATAACTCTGTGTCAAGTGTCAAAGCCAGGAATGAAATAAATTCTGAATTAATGATGGGAGTCAATATCTGTAATTACAAAGAGATCAGTAAGTCTGTTGGTCGCTGCATACAAAAAGAAAGAGTGCCGTTGAGAAAGGCAAAGAGGCATCCCTGAGGCAGCACTTGTGTTTTCAAAGGGAACAAAATTACAAGCAAAACACATTCATCCCAGGAAGCTCATCTTGTTTTGCCCACAAATTGTGTGCGCCTTTAGTTTTGAGTCTTCTATGCTCCCAGTTTCTCCTCTTAATGTACCTCTGGAACTTTGGTGTCTCTCATTAATATTCTTCTGATTATAGACCCCCAGTTTTGCTTTGGTGTCAAATAGTTTTGTCATGCAACTTGAGTCTCTGATCCTCCAATCTGTCCTTCAGTTTTTGTTTGTACTCTACCACATCTTGTTTGACCACGTACCCAGTAAGAGAATATCCGCACAGTGACAGCGGAAGGTTTTGTTCAGACTTTCCACCCAAGGCAATGGTTTGTTTGGTTAAGGGATAGCTCCTCTTCCAAACAATATATCTACCACTACATTCTAAGAGTTATTCCCTACTCTAAAACCTTCAGGTTGGAGTGTGGGCTGGAATCTGAGATGGAGTGGCATTCCTATTCCAAACCATATCCATATATCTGCTCATCCTGATCTTGCTGTACGTGTTTGTGTACATAATTCCATATGGATGCATACAGAAAGTTAAAAACATTTATTTCAGTTGTTCTTTAAAAACACACAATGTATTGCACCACATTTCTCTTTCTTCCTATGAGTGTGTTTCTTTCACATGGGTATTTAGATAACCAAAAATATTCTCCTGAGTTTTCCTGAGCAATGGTATGACATATAACCACTAAACCTCATATTAGGAAAAAGTTGGCTTAAATAAGAAATTGAAAAATCTGCCTGCAAATAATACTGTAAAAGTTTACAGTCCATCCTAACCATCAAGGATATTTTCCATAACTTTAGGGTTTGATAGTAAAATATATACACACACATATGTATGTTTCTAATAACAAAGCACTAAAGTAAAATAAACCTGCTTGTCCAAATACGGTTGCGTTTCAGTCAAAGTTTTGCTTAATGTTTTGAGAAGTGCTTTGATGAAAATAAATATTCTCAGCCGTAGATTTTATGTCAGATGCTCAGGGTGCCATCTACTGGCCGACTCTGGATTGGGACAGTTTTGTTTTCGGCAGGATCCAAACTCCATGTTGCCATTGATCCACAGCTTCAATGGTGGCCCAATTTTAAGATAATGCCATCTGTGTTGATTTCTTTTTTTCACAGAAAGACATCCAGATTGCTGAGTTTTATTAGAATGAGATGGCATCTCTTTCTTGAACAGCGATCTTTCTCTTTTCTTTTTTCTTCCTTTCTTCCTTCCTTTTCTTCCTTCCTTCCTTTCTCTCTCTCTCTCTCTCTTTCTCTCTCTCTCTCTTCTTTCTTTTTCTTTCTGACAGAGTCTCACTCTGTCCACCAGACTGGAGTGCAGTGGTGCGATCATGGCTCACCACAACCTCCACCTCCTGGGTTCAAGAGATTCTCCTGCCTCAGCTTCCCGAGTAGCTGGGATTACAGGCATGCGCCACCACATCCAGCTAATTTTTGTATTTTTAATAGGGACAGAGTTTTGCCATATTGGCTAGACTGGTCTTAAACTCCTGACCTCAGGTGATCTGCCCACCTCAGCCTCCCGAAGTGCTGGGATTCCAGGCGTGAGCCACCGTGCCCCCGTTGAACAGCAATGTTTCTAATGACACGAGACCTGAGCTGCATGCTGCCCTAGTCACATCGATTGCTGTGAAACTGCAGCCAGATGCCTTGCTTTGTCTGGAACTGTTTGAGTATCAGGTTGAGGAGAGGGAGCAGGGCAGGCCAACTGTGTCTTCATGGAAATACCATCCTGGGAACATAGAACATTCCCAGTAGAATGATGCAGATGAGAAACAAGAGAAGGTGTTTGGTGTTGGGGTCAAGACGGTCATCTCTCTGAAAAGAGCAATTAAGAGTCCTCCTTTCTGCCCTTCAGGAGCTGTGAGGTTATTGCAGGCTGCAGGAGATGTGCACCTTACCCCGAGATTTTTTTTGGCAAGTTCTCTCTTGAGGTCCCTTCCTGGAGAGCAGGTCCAATGCCTTCTGCCTTCATCATCTCCCCAGTGAGTGCATGCTCTTTTTATGGTATTTAGAAGCCAAGCTTGTGTCCCCCTTCCCTTTAATGTTTTCTGCGTCTCAGGTGCAAAAGGGCTCTTGTGGACATTCCACACAACACTAATGAATCCATTTATCATCCCGCCCAGCCCCCTGTGGAGCTACTCTGAGTTCAGAGTTCCCACGGGCTCTGAACTGAGCTCTGAACCAAGCATACGGATGATCTTAACAATTAGCCTCTCTCCCCGAGAAGAATAGAAACTTGGAAAAGACCTTAGTGTTTCCAAGAGCATACAGCATAAAGTCCCAGACCCCAAAGGGAATTTTGAAGGTAAGCCCACCTCAGCCACAGTGGGAGGGTTTCAGAACTGCCCCAGCTGTTGTGGAAGCTGGGGACTGAGCAGTCATGGCCCTGTTACACAAGGGGGTCGTCCACAAATCAGGAAGTGTCGTGTACGTCTCTGTGTGGAGACCACCTGATCATACTTCTAAAATCTCCTTTTTATTAAAAAAAAATCTATGAAGAAATTATTTTCCAAGAATTAAATTAAATTCCAAACCTGATGTGTATGTTGAGGCTAGAATCCAAGATTCAGAGGAGGATAGAGTCCCTCTTCAACCAAGTATCAAGCGAGTCCCTTTGAAATGCTGATTACCTGAGGTGGCTAAAAAGATTACGTTAAAAAGTTGGTAGAAATTGGGAATTAAAGATAGTTTCTTCACCCTTTACATCAAACACAGGTTTAACTGTATGTCCTTAAAAATATTCGCATGAGGCCGGGCGCGGTGGCTCACGCCTGTAATCCCAGCACTTTGGGAGGCCGAGGCGGGCGGATCACGAGGTCAAGAGATCGAGACCATCCTGGTCAACATGTTGAAACCCCGTCTCTACTAAAAATACAAAAAATTAGCTGGGCACGGTGGTGCGTGCCTGTAATCCCAGCTACTCAGGAGGCTGAGGTAGGAGAATTGCCTGAACCCGGGAGGCGGAGGTTGCGGTGAGCCGAGATCGCGCCATTGCACTCCAGCCTGGGTAATAAGAGTGAAACTCCGTCTCAAAAAAAAAAAAAGAAAATATTCGCATGAGCCCAGCACAGTGGCATGCGCCTGTAGTCCCAGATACTTCGAAGTCCGAGGCTGGAAGATCACGTGAGCCCAGGATTTCAAGGGCAGATTGGGCAACATAGCAGGACCCCTATTCACATGACTTATGCAAAAATATGAGAAGCATACTGATCATCTTAACAATTAGTCTCTCTCTCTCTGAGAAGTAAGAATAGAAACTTGGAAAAGACCTTAGTGTTTCCAAGAGCATACAGCATAAAGTCCTAGACCCCAAAGAGAATTTTACACAACACATTCTACAAGCACAAGTGATTTAAAAAATAAAGGTTGTTCCTATTGTTTTATCTTAAAGGGCCAGTTCACTTCAATTGGCACAGAAAAGAGACCTAGAGAAAAATTAATCTGTCCTGAAAGATTTGATGATGATGAAGACACTGCTACAATTCAACTAATGCTTCACATGTCAGTAGGTAGACAGAGAATTCATTATCCAAAACTAGATGGTAGTTTTTTTGTTTGTTTGTTTTTTGAGACAGAGTTTCAGTCTTGTTGCTCAAGCTGGAGTGCAATGGTGCCATCTCGGCTCACTGCAACCTCCGCCTCCAGGGTTCAAGCAATTGCCCTGCCTCAGCCTCCCAAGTAGCTAGGACTACAGGCATGTGCACCACGCCTGGCTAATTTTTATTTTTAGTAGTGACGGGATTTCTCCTTTTTGGTCAGGCTGGTTTTGAATACCCCACCTCAGGTGATCCGCCCACCTCAGCCTCCCAAGGTGCTGGAATTACAGGCGTGAGCCACCAGGCCCAGCCGATGATGGTTTTTCTATTTAAGAAATCAGAACTAAGAAGACTTTTAGCAAACGATGTGTCTTCAATAATGCAACCAAAAATAAAGGGATTCAACACAGATTTGTGAAGCACAGAGAAAGGATGCAAGCTAAAATACTGACATCTTCTGTTGTCTCCATTCAGGATCCAAATCCAGCTCATATAATTTACAACTCTTTGACTGGATAAAGTAACATAATAGAGGTGTGAGTTTTAGTCTGGGACTTTTAAGGATGATCTTTAAAGTTTTCTAAATAAAGCTAATAATTTGAAAGTACTGTGTTTACTACAAGAAGGAGCCCAGATGATTCTAGAAGAACACCAGGAACATGGCACACCCAGGAAAAAAAAATTCCTCTATAGAGTTAGAACCTCAATCACATTTGCAGTGACAATGATGAGCTTATCTGTGCTGCAGAGAGAAACTAAGGCAATCTATTCAGTGTCTAAACTTCCTACTATTCCAAGCATCCATTGGTCTTTTTTGAAAGAAATATACCACATGTTCTGAATTTCCTGTGAGTGATTCCCTGTTATATTCTAAGGATCTGCTTCGATGTAAAGAGTACAGCAAAGGAAAAATAAGGCATGTTGAATTCAATGAAAGAAAGAAGAGTGAGGAAGGGAAAGAGAGAAGAAAATATTCAGAAAAGAAAGAGAAGGGGAAAGAAAGAAATAATCAGAGACAAGAGGAAGTAAGGGGAAGAAGGCAAAAGAGAAAAAGTGGCACAGAAAGAAAGTTGAGGGAAGGAGGAAGGAAAACAGAAAGGAAGGGAAAAGCATGAGGGAAAAAAAATCAAGAGAGAAAGATGGAAATTTCGAGAGGAAAAAAATTCCAAAAGCCAAAGGGCAGGTCAGAAGAGGAAGATTCCTAGAGAGGTTGAGGAACCGAAATAATAAAATAGTTACCCAGTCATTTAGAAACTCAGCAAGTCAGACCTGGAAGAAATATTACAGGGCATCTTGTCCAGCCCTTCTGAGTACAGATTCATAAATAGAGGCCCAGGGAGGTTAAATAACAAAATGGAAGCCACATAGATAAATACTGCTTTTGAAAAAAATTCATAGTAACAAAAGAAAGAGGTGCTTTAAAGGCAGGTTTTTTGAAAATTAAATGCCTGAGCAGCACCTCCACACCTTGCACTGATGTTGCATATTAGTCTGAGAGCTGGGAATGGACGCAGGTTAACAGGAAGTGGTCCATATCCAGAAAGACTTGAGAAGCAATCGTTATTCAGCATTGTCTGTGTCATTACTTGGCTCGAAATCAATTCCCAGTGCAACCAACAGCTCCATAATCAAATAGAAGTACAAAAACAAAGGAGCAGTAATAACAAAAATCGAACCCCTCTGGTATTTAGAAGAGAATAAGAGCTTGAACTCCAGGGTCAGGCTGCCTCCGTGTGAAACCTCCCTGAACCATGTCTGGGTGACCTTGCAAAAGCATTTGCTTTACCTCAGTTTCCTAGTCCGTGAATTGAGACAATAATATTAGGTTGGTGCAAAAGCAACTGCAGTTTTGCATTACTTTTAATGGCAAAAACCGCAATTACTTTTGCAGCAACTAGTATTTGGCACCCAATATTGTTGTGAGAATTAAATAACCTGTGTAGTGTGAGGTTTTTTAGACTTTCATTTTATGTACATGTGAAGGTTCATTACATAAACACGTGTCACATGGGTTTGTCGTGTAGATTATTTCATCACCCAGGTATTAAGCCCAGTATCCAATAGCTATCTTTTCTGCTCCTCTCCCTCCTCCCATCCTCACACCTCAAGTGGACTCGAGTGTCTTTTGTTTCCTTCTTTGTGCTCATAGGTTCTTATCTTTTTTTTTGAGATGGAGTCTTGCTCTGTTGCCCAGGCTGGAGTGCAGTGTCAGGATCTCAGCTCACTGCAACCTCTGCCTTCCAAGCTCAAGCAATTCTCCTGCCTCAGCCTCCTGAGTAGCTGGGATTACAGGCACCTGCCACCACACCAGCCACCACACCTGGCTAATTTTTGTATTTTTAGTAGAGACAGGGTTTCACTATGTTGGCCAGGCTGCTCTTGAACTCCTGACCTCAGGTGATCCACCCACCTCGGCCTCTTAAAGTGCTGGTATTACAGGCGTAAGCCACCACGCCAGACCAAGTTCTTATCATTTAGCTCCCATGTAGGGCGTTAAGCACAGTGCCTGGCTCCCCAGACACAAATAGTTCCTGATACTTGTGGCTGGGCATGGTGGCTCACGCCTGTAATCCCAGCACTTTGGGAGGCTCAAGGCGAGAGGATCAGTTGAGGCCAGGAGTTCGAGACCAGTCAGGGCAACATAATGAGACTTCATCTCTACAAAAAAAAAATTAGGCAAAACAATTGCTTGACCCCAGGAGGTAGAGGCTGCAGTGAACTGCGATTTTGCCACTGTACTCCACCCTTTGTGACAGAGCAAGATCCTGCCTAAACACACACACACACACACACACACACACACAAAGGTGAGTCAAGGCAAGTGCAGTGGCTCATGCCTGTAATCCCAGCACTTTGGGAGGCCAAGTCAGGCAGATCATTTAAGGTCTGGAGTTTGAGACCAGCCTAGCCAACATGGTGAAACATCATCTCTACTAAAAATATAAAAATTAACCAGGCATGGTGGCACACGCCTGTAGTCCCAGCTACTCAGAAGGCCGAGGCATGAGAATTGCTTGAACCCAGTAGATGGAGGTTGCAGTGAGCCAACATTGGGCCATTGCAGTCCAGCCTGAGTGACAGAATGAGACTCTGTCTCAAAAAAAAATTTAAAAATTTTTAAAAAGATGAGAAAAAATTTTAAAAAACCACACACACAGAAGGGAGAAAAATAGTCAACATGTGCCATGGCTTGAGAAAAAAAAAAAGTTTCTGATTCCTTGTTGGGTTATTTGAGCCTCAGTACCTCCCCAGCTGTGTTTAAAGCACTGAACTTACTATGTCATTTTTGTAAAATGTTTGGTTATGAAATGTCTTTGACACTTGCTATGAATGAGTAAGATGGGGTAGTATCAGGCTAGCATCAAGCCACTTGAACCTCTCTCTGAGACAGCCAGTCAGTGGGGTTTTCCCAGCACTATTTACCTATTTTTGAGACCAGTCACCAGTCCTAGTTATGAAGAATAAAGTTATTTTGGTGTTTGGACCTGCTTGGCTGCAGACCTGCTGAATGCTATTTGCTTGAAATGAAAACAGAAAGTTTAAACAAAGGCAGGGCTTATTGACTTACAAACATTCATGTTGATCTGTTGCTTCTACTATTAAAATAGCCTTCTATCCATTTCAGCCGAGGTGCTGATCCCTCTGTGACCGCTTCCCTGGCTTTCATGTCACTTCTGAGTGCTCTTTTATTACAGGAAGTGAAGTAAATCAGTGGGGAGGCTGATTAGAATCCCCGTTAGAGGCAAGTGGATAAAAATGAGATTAGGGAATGTGAGTGCATCTCTAAATCACTGCACTTGCCCAAACAAATTACTTTTAAGTATGCCTTCTCTTCAATCCAGAGCAGAGAGCTAGTGATCCAGAAAAAAAGATTCAAACTCAGAGAGATAAGCAATAGGCATCGTCTTAAACTCAGAGAGACAAGCAATAGGCATTGGCTTTTCACATTCATGCACACATGTACACACACACTCACACATGCACATAAGTACATGCATCATTTTCTTTAGGTGAGGTGCTATTTTGCCTCTGTAAAACTTCTCCGGATATCTTAAGTCTGTTTTTCAATAACATTAATTCCTATTTATGGTGTACTTTCTAAAGGCCAGGCACTGGGCTGGGATGTTACACATGTAATTTCATTTAATCTTCACAACAAGTCAGTGATATGCATATTGTTGCTTTTTTACAGATGATGAAACCAAAGCTCAGAGAATAAAAATATTAATCATAATAGTTACATTTTTTGAGTACTTACATGTACTAAGTGGTTTTACATATGCTACTTCATTTAATCTTTTTAACAATTCTGTGAGATAGATTTGTGTCCCTATTTTAGAGGTGAGGAAAGTATGGCTCATAATTATTACTAGTTTGCAATAGCTACCACTTACTGCATACTAATTGTGTATCAGGCACTGTGTCATGTCTTTTAAACATAGCACAGTCTTTTGTAATTCTTACAACTTACTAGGATAAATCTCATACTCTTCACTTTAAAAATAAGTAAATGAGGGCACAGCAAGCCAGACAACTTGCCCAGCATCATTCAACTAAGACAAAACAGAGCCAGGATTTGAATCAAGAACTGGTGATTTCAAAGCCTGAGCAACCTATGCCAGATATTATACCTATTTCATTGCTTTTCTAATTTTGCATTTATTTTTTCTTTATTTATAGGAATCTAAATGGTATAATGAAAGAACATCCAGCTCTAGAAGACATGGATTCAAAACCAGTTTAGAGGGGATCCTGCTGTTCAGATATGGAACAATTTGAACATGAAAATAAGTAATGACAGTAGTAGACTACAACCCATTTGATAAATAGGAATTCAGGAATCCACACTGATATGAATGAATAGATGAATGAACAAACAAGTGAATAAAGCAGAAGAGAAAGCTCTTCCTTAAAGTAGAAACCATGTCAAAAAAAAAATACAGCAAGAATGATTGAATTAGAAAGCTACCATTTACCCTACAAGCCAGAAAAGAGTGGGGACCAATATTTAACATCCTTAAAGAAAAGAACTTTCAACCCAGAATTTCATATCCAGCCAAACTAAGCTTTACAAGCGAAGGAAAAATTAAATCTTTTGCAAACAAACAAGTACTTAGAGACTTCACCACCACCAGGCCTGCTTTACAAGAGCTTCTGAAAGAAGCACTATACATATAAAGGAACAACCAATATCAGCCTTTCCAAAAATATATCAAAAAGCAAAGAGCATTAACACAATGAAAAATTTACACCAACTAATGGGCAAAACAGACAGCTAGCATCAAATGGCAGTATTAAACTTATATATATTCTAATTGGATAAAAAGCCAAAACCCATCGGTATGCTGCATCCAGACCCATCTCACATGCAACGATACACAAAGACTCAAAACAAAGAGAAGGAGGAAGATTTACCAACCAAACAGAAAGTAAAAATAAACAAATAAATAAAAAGCAGGAGATATAATTCTCGCCTCTGATAAAGTAGACTTTAAAGCAACAAAGATCAAAAGAGGCAAAGAAGGACATTACATTATGGCAAAAGGATCAATGTAACAAGACGAGCTAACAATTCTATAGATCAACGAGACAGAAAATTAACAAGGACATCCAGGACTTGAACTCAGACCGGAACAAGTAAACTTAATAAACATTTATAGAACTCTCCACTTCAAATACACAAAACATACATTACCACCTCACACCTATTCCATAAGTGACTACATAATTGGAAGTAAATCACTCCTCAGTAATCGCATAGCATTTCATAGGTTTAAATTAAATATTGGTTGGCTGCTTGTTTGTTATTTTCTTCCCTTATTCCTTCCTGTCTACATCATTAAATATAATTATTGGTATAAAAGAGCTTTTCAATACCTATTACTAAACTGCATTCTAGCCTGGGCAAGAAAGCAATACTCCCATTCTCTCTCTCTCTTTCACTTCCTTTTTCTTCCTCTTCTTCATTCTTTTTTTTCTTTCTTTCTTTCTTCCAAAAAAAAAAAAGAAAGCTACCATTTGGCAACCCCTAAATTATATTTAACTCTGGCAGGAAACATCAATGAATGCAAAACCAGTTGGTGAATGTGAAGTGAGGAATGAGATTTTGTATAATCTTAAAGTATCTTCCTACAAAATATTTATTAGTAACAATGGGGAAAATAACTTTACAGTAGAGAAACCAGAAAGACACCCCAATCTTAATTAAGAGATGAAAGTTAACACCACCAGTAAGAGGGGGAAAAAATCACGTCTGTCAATAAGATGCATTGAAAAGAACCCAGCATGCATGATATCTTGTCAAAAAATATATACCAGGGTCTCATGATGAGAAAACATCAGAAAAACACAAATCAAGAGACATTCTACAAAATGACAGATGTATAATCTTCAAAAATGTCGAAGTCATGAACAGATTGAGGATCTGTTCCAGAATAAAGGGTGTGGAGACATAATTGAGTGCAACTCGTGTCCCTGGATTGGATTCTTTGCTGGAAAAATCTGAAAAGTTTGAATGAGTTCTCTGAGCAAAAAATGTAGAGTTCTTTGTACCATTCTTGCAACTTCTTGTTAAATGTGGAAGTTGTAAATTTTTTTTTAATTTTTTCTTTTTGTTTATTTTATTTTATTTTTTTGTAAATCCAACCACTTTCTTTGTGACGTTGGGCAAGTCACTGGACTTCTTTGAGTTTGTTTTGCTCTGTGAAAATAGGAAAATAATTCAGTAGTTTTGCTGAAATTATGAAAATGAGACAGTATACACCAAAACACTTAGCATTTATTAAATGACTAATAAATAATAGTTTCCTTTTTCTTTTCAACCTGCTTATCTTATTACTTTGAACTTGATCTGTGGGTATCAGGTGGAATAGCATAACATGTTTTGTTTTACAAAGTGAACAAATATCAGTGTTAGAAACATTCCAGAAACTTCACTCTCAGTGCTTTATTTCGAGTGACCTTTTAATCTGCTTAGGAATTATTTCATAGGGTAGTGTTTTCCAAAATCAGTGTCAACAGATGGATTTTTGGAGGCTCAGAGAGCTCTCTGGAGTTATTTTTGTGTGTTCTCATTTAAATTATAATAACAATTAATATTCTCTTATTAGCATCATCAGATTTGAGTGATTTCAGTGTCCATATTTGTAATGTTTTTGAAATTTTCAGAGCTCACATTTACGATTGCCTAAAAACCAAATAGTTCTACTTTTATTATCATAGGTGAATGAGAAAAAGAAGTAGACTCTATAAGTAATTGTGTATTTGCACCAAGTGAAGACCACTGCTAACAAATATGGCACCTCTGCATGACTACAAAAAAGATGTACCTTACTTCTGCCTTTCAAACAAACTGTCTTGCTATAAACAATAAAGATAATAAAGTAGTAAGCTACATGTTGCTTAAAGGTGATACATGTTATGAAAAGAGAAAAGGCAGAGCAGGTTAAAGAGAATCAGGAGTACTAGATCAGCGTTGGGGAGGGACATCAGGTTGCAGTATTAAATATATTGGCCAGAGTTGGTCCCATTAGGAAGGCAACATTTGAGCAAAGACTATTAGCAGGTGAGAGAGAGATCTGGGGAAAAATATCTAAGAGCAGCAGATACAGAAAGGACAAGCATTTGAGAAAGAGAAAGCTATGTCGCTAAAGCAAGAGTATGACTAGTGTGTTTAAGGAACAGCAAGGAGTCCAGAATGGCTGGAGCAGAGTATATGAACTGTCGGACAAATAAAGTGGAGAAAAATGTTAGGGCATTGTAAGGATTTGGGCTTTTAGTTCAGATGGAATGGAGTTTTGAGTAGAAGAATAACTGGATATAAATTACATTTCAAAAGGATCATTTTGAGTAGAATATAGGTGGGCAATGTAGGAGCAAGGAGACCTATTTGGAAGCTATCTTAGTAGTCCAGATGAGAGATGACCATGGTGTAGACAAAGCTGGTAATTAGTGAGGATGCCAAGATTCTGATTCAATTCTGAAAGTAGAACCAATCACATTTGTCCAGAAATTGAATGAAGGTGAGAGGGAAAGAGAAGATTCAATGATGACACCAAGGATGTCTCCCTAAATGACTAGAAGATGGATTTTCCACTGTCATTGAAAGAAGGCTATAGGTAGAGCAATTTTGGAAGAGACATACCTGAGTTGGAGACATCTGTTAGACATTCAAGAGGACTGTGCATCTGGAGCTCAGGAGAGCTGGCCAGAGATGGAACTGTGGGTGTCCTCAGTATTTACAGCCATGACAGTAGTCAATGGAGAGGAATGCAAAGGAATGAGCCCTGGGACTCTCCAATGGTGAGTGTATGTGGGGAGGAGAAAGGGCTATAAAAGAAATTGAGAGGGAACCTCCAGTAAGGCAGGCAGAAAACCATGAGTGAGGTGTCTTGGAATCCAGATGAAGAATAGCATTATAAGTCCAACTCTCCTCAGGAAATCAAGACCATCCTGGCCAACATGGTGAAACCCTGTCTCTAGTAAAATATAAAAAATTAGCTGGGTATGGTGGTGGGCACCTGTAATCCCAGCTACTCGGGAGGCTAAGGCAGGGGAATTGCTTAAATCCAGGAGGCGGAGGTTGCAGTGAGCCGAAATTACACCACTGAACTCCAGCCTGGTGACAGAGTGAGACTCCATCTCAAAACAAACAAATAAGTCCAACTCTCCACTGGTATAGTTCAAATGTGTCCCTTCCAGTGGGATTAGGTGCCCTTATAAAGGGGCTTGACAGAGGGAGTTCATTCCCTCTTGCACTTTTACCTTCTGCCATGTGAAGACACAGTGCTCTTCCCCTCTAGATAATGAAGCCCTCATCAGTTACCAGATGCCAGTGCCTTGATTTTGGCTTCTCAGCCTCCAGAAGTATGAGAAATAAATTTCTAGTATTTATAAATCATCCAGTCTCTACAAATCACCTAAGTATTTCGTTATAGCAGCACAAATGGACTAAGAGACATTCATTAACCTGTAGTAAGAATATACATCCATGCCACTTGCCATGCAGCTTCACAGCGCCCTCCCACTGTGGACCAAGGTACTTTCCCACCCCCACACTGGGCTTGGCATGTGACTTGCTTTGGCAAGTATGAATCAAACAGAGGCTCGAAGTGGACTTGCCTAGTTTCTTTTATGTCTTGCATTCCTGGCATTTTCCTTGAAAAGAACATGTGCTGGCTATTTGCTGATTGAGGGAAAATGAAAGACTCATGGGGCATACCTGAACCCAAGCTATAGTCTAAGCCTATCTGCATCTAACCAGCAGATCTGTGAGCATAAGAAAGCAATGCTTATTTTTATAAGCCACTAAGTTTGGGCTGATTGTTATAATAATAATAAGCTTGCTGGCTTATTATTATAAGCCACTGAGCTCCTCATGCATCATTTCAGAAATAGCTAATTGTTATAACCACATGAGTCCCCAGAAACACTTACACCACCCAAAGAAAAGGAGAGCCTCCCTACCTTGATCAGAACTGACTTCACTTGATCTAAATAGATGGAACATTTCTTGCACCTACATCATGTGGCAAAAGTTTGTTCCTGCTGATGTATACGTGTGTGTGTGTGTGTGTGTGTGTGAGAGAGAGAGAGAATATTTCTCAGTCCACACTCATGGTCATGCTTTAGAACCACTGGATTAGATGACATCTAAGGTTTCTTCCAAATCTAAAATTTCACGATTCTATATCATCCAGCTCATGCCATTTGTTCTGTTTTACCTGTATATCCTCCATTCTGGCAGCTTCTGCTTCAAGTTAAGTGGAGGTCATTGTCTGCCCCCTCTGCTTTAGTGTCATTATTTCTGAGGTCCTTTGCAACTAGAAAATGCAAGATGCCTCCACCTATCCAGAGGTGTATATCACAGCCTTAAGATAAGGAGAGAAGAGATGAGTACAGAGATGGAGTACATGTGGTGTGAGTAACCCTATGGTGTGGGGAGGAGCAGTAATAATAGTTGGTGTTGGAGGATACCAGCCTTGATCCTAGACTTCCATATCAAATTGCTGCTTGCAATACATTAAGTCGGCTCTTGGAAATAGGGAAAATAGATTTGCCATTTGAATAGAGAGCACATAACAGAGGAAGAAATGTAACTATGTGGAATATTGGAAAGTCTCATTATCATGAATGTCTTATCTTGGAAATCCCTAGACAGGGCCTATCCTTAAATACAGGTGGATATTGGGAGAACAACTGCTGTGCTCTCTCTCTCTCTCTCCCTCCCTCTCTGTCTCTCTCTCTCTCTCTCTCTCTCTCTCTCACACACACACACACACACACACACATATCCTATAACTTCTGGGAAGCATACAAAGTTAATGGGATATAAATTCCATCTTTTAAGGAACTCTTGAGTCCTTTTTAAAAAAAAAATTTTTTTAGAAACAGAGTCTCTCTTTGTCTCCCAGACTAAGGTGCAGTGATGTGATCGTAGCTCACTACAGCATCAAACTCCTTGGCTCAAGCGATCTTCCAACCTCATCCTCTTGAGTAGCTGGTAGTAAAGGTGTGCACTACCACACCTGGCTAGTTTTTGAAAAAATGTTTGTAGAGAATCTCATCCCTGAATTGAGTTACAATTCATAAGGTGTCAACATAGGAAGTAGAGTAGCATTTACATTAGCCATGAAAAAATTCTGTCTAAAGAGCTTAAAGTTTACTGGATTAAAAAGGAATTTCCTTCTTTTGCTATAGAGATTATAAAATTGCTTCTTTTGTGATTTCCTTCTCTGTCTCTCCTGGAATGCTGATCTACTCCTACTTTATTCTTACTGATCCAAATCATCCTACTCCAAAGAAGCTGAGTTGAGGTGCAGACAGACCACAGACTTTGTTTTAATGTCTCACTACTATAAAAGAGTGATAAGGATCCAATAAGCACTGCTAAGTTTTTTTGAACATCTTGAGACCGTGGTCTCTTTCACTGCCAGCCTTTAATTCTAGTTCAAGCGGTGAGAATGTATGTGTGTGCACATGCAAACGCATATGTTAGAAATGCGAATACATTTTTAAAGCACAAAATAAACGTTTCAAAAGCATGCACGATATTAAGTCACTCTGGGAAGCCATATGCTTATTTCAATTTTGAGGCATTCATTCATCAGCAAGGTTTTGAAGGCTGGCTACACTGAGTGGAATACGGTCATTTAACAATGTAATCTTTGTAAGGTTCATCAATCTCATTTAAATAAATATATCAGTAAAATAGATCAATTTCAGTTAAATAAAATTATGGTACATACATATGATGGAAAGTATTTCCAACTCTGAAGCTCTTAAAAAGAATTATTTAGCCCACCTCCAAGATATGCTGTTAAGTGAAAAAAGACAGACACAACAGTATATTTAGTGAGCTACCATTTATGTAAGGGAAAAAAGGATATATATATATATGCTTATATTATAAAAGCCCAAAATGTTTCTGAAAGACTACACAGGAAACTATAACTATGGTTGCCTGCAGGAGGGTGGCCCCAGACAAGGCATGAAAGCAGAGAAATGTATTTGCAACTGTGTATTTGAATTTGTCATGCATGTATATATTTTGCCTATTCAACAACAACAAAAAAAAACCAAAATAATAAAAAAAAGAAGTCACCCTTAGTCCCATCTTTAGTAGTTATGCGGTAAACTACTCTACCACATAACTACTAAAGACAGAAATGAGGCTGGGCTTTGGGATGAGACAGGTGAAGATTTGGACCCAGGCCAGGCTTGGTGGCTCACGCCTGTAATCCCAGCACTTTGCGGGGCCAAGGCAGGAGGATCACTTGAGCTCAGGAGGTTGAGACCAGCCTGGGCAACACAGTGAGACATCCATCTCTATTTCTATTAAAAATAAAATAAAATAAATAAGTAAAATATTTGAATTCACATGTTAACTGGGAGACTTCCTGGAGATGATTTACCTTCTCTGACTATTCATCTCCTTCTTTGTAAAATGAGGAAAATGATAACCAAAAGGATTGCCTCCAGGATTAAGAAAAACAATGAATGGAAAGACCTACTAGGCACTCAGAAAACTTTAGTCCTGTTTCCTCCCTGCAGGTAGGAAGAGTACTGGTTTGGTTATATGATGTCCTTAGTAATTTTTAAAGAGTTAACTGATTGCAGCCTGTTTACAATCAAAGTTTGTAAACAAATCTTTGATAAGAAGTGCCTCCCTGTTTCACAGGGACAGATCCTGGGAGCAGGCCGCAGTGCTCAAAACCAAGATCCTGGCTGAGGCATTGCCTTCTGAGGAAGGTGGGTGTGAAGGAAAGAAGGAAAGAAAGGAAAAAGCAAACTTTTCTCTTTTTCTCAGTACATGAAATTTTACCATTAAAGTTCTCCTCTTTTATATCTTGGTGGCTGGTAAATCCCTAGCAGCCCTAATATAGATGATATTTAAACCTCATCTGCTAACACTTGCAGGGAATTAGTTTAAGCAATTAAAATCTTCCCTTTCCTCAAACACCGCCACCCATAATACAGAGAACCATGAAAGGGAAGGCCAACCAGCCTCTAGTCTAGTCCAGACTGTAACCTGATGTGATTTTAAAAGTCACTCCTTCCTCGAGACCCTTTACTGCCATCTGCCGAAAAACTTTAGGTATTAACATATAGATTGTCCCATGACTACAAGACAATGCTCTGGGATTGTGCGACACACGGCCTGCAGAACTGTGAGCAATGCCCTAAAACAAGCTTCACAGTTTTACCAAGGTCTGGCACTACTGCAGCACAGCCACCCTTGATCGGTTGCTATCCCTTCAGGCATGAGTCCCACATGAATTCTTTCCTGCCAGGACTTACCTTGGTAACTCTCGCCCATCAATGGTGCTACATGACTATTGCTCCCTTTCCCCAGAACCTCTAGAATGGAATAGCTGCAGGGCCCCTTCAGACTATTTCAAAGACCCCTTTAGGTGTCCATGACCTCCCCAGGTGAAAAAGTTTTTAAGGAGTGTGAATTCATTTTTCCATCATTGCTCGAGGCAGCACCATAAATTGTGATAGTCAGTGGGGGCCTAATGGAATGCAGCATCACATGCGAGCCCCATGGATGGGAAACAGATCTGATTAAGTGCCATCAAAACAACACAACTGGCCATTGGAAATGCTGCTGAAGTCTCAGGTGCTAAGGAGCAAGAGAGAAGAGGAGAAAGAAGTCCTATGGGGCTCATGCAGCCGGTCAGCCCCTCATCTCAAAGACAGAAATGAGGTTTGGCTTCATTCTTTTCTGTCCACTGATTGCTTTATTTCAAATTACCCTAACTACTTAGCATGGCAAATTAAGTTGAAACCCCCAAAAGTTTGCGGAGAATGTCATCTAATCTGATTAAAAGGAATAGTCCCCGTCACAAGCTAGGGAGGAAATGGAAATTACTCTGAGTGCACTGCTATTAAATAATTTGCATAGACTTGCATATGGTATACATCAGAAAAGCATATGCTCTTTAGATTTAATGAAATAATTTTCCCTCTCTAAAGACTCTTACAGTCTCTGTCCTTCCCTATCTGTCTTTTCCTCTTTCCAGCTGTCTCTTTTTGAATGTTAAAATTATTTCATGGGGAGGGTACATAGCAATGCACAAATTATATGAAATATGTTAATAATCTTCCTGCTGGCAGGGCTGGGAAGCCCTGAAACTGCATTGCCAAACTTCCCAAATGTCCCCCTTGTCAATCTCACATAATTAAAGGCTCCCTTTACAGCCTTAAAAGGTTCAGCTTGATTCATTTGGGGCTTCCATTGATGGGGGAAGGGTAGTTAAAACCAATCCTTTGGCTCTACTTTCCCAAATAATGTCTTCCTAACTCTACAGAATAGCATCTAAATCAAAATGAATATGAAAGGAAAAACTGCCATCAGGCCCATCTCACCTACATTGGTTGAGTCTATGACACTGCCATTGTGGTTGCGCACATACAATACTCAACCTTGAAAAAGTTTTGTGCCTGCTCCGCTTTTCGGGCTTCAAAACCCTAGACAAGTGTTAGCTGCTGTTAGAGCATCGCCCCTATTCTATCAATGGAAACAAGGAAGCCCAGATAGGTGAATATGATGGGCTAGTGGCTAGTGGCTAGTGGCCGGGGAAGGGAAGGGGAGGAGAGATGAAATCTATTTTTATATTCTCTATGGATAGTCACTAGTTTTTTAGTAATATTTTAGCAGATCTCATGTTCAGTTGTAATGTAGCCAACAGAGGAATTCTAGTGAATTCCCCAACAAAATTACATTAGGATCAAATGTGATCGTTATAAACACTATCCAGATGTTGGGGATGGACTGGATATAACTCTTTAAGCCCCAAATTACAGTATAATAAATGCAAGCATGGGGATCTGCCAATACATCTGAACTTCGTGTCGGAAACCAGGTCTGACCTTAATTTAACTCTGTAAGGACCTAAGAGTTTCCCCACTTGTATAGTTAGGATGCATCCAAACATCTCCAAGTTGCTATATTGTCACGAGTTTTATCACTTACTTGAAGCATGACCATATCAGATTCTGGAGTCAAGCCAATCTTAATGCAAGCATTTTATTAACACATTTAGAAAGGAAACAGAATCACAACTAGAAATAACTATTGAGGTTATGAAACAAACCTGTGAAATGAAATACAATATAATATTAAGATCACATTTGTCCTTGGTAAATCTCAGGGAGTTAAGATACTATAATAAGCACACACTAAAATATTGTACTATGTAAACCAGCAACAAAAAAATTTCATCTTCTGCCCCTGAAATTTTTTCAGTATGCAGAGTGGTTAGAAATTGATAATTTTGAGTGATAGCTCAAGATCAGGACCAAATATATCATAATTAGAATGTCAGTGGTTATAGGGAAGATAAGTATTTCAAATATTCTAGTGTCAAATATTTTAAAAGAACAGGCCCTTTTGGAAAGCTGGAATCAATAGACTAACCAATTTGTTAAGCAGTAAACTATGGGATGACTACTCTCTGCATGATATTGTGTTGTGGAAAGAAACAGAAAGTAAAAGGAAAGGTTTTAAGGACTTCCAAATACGTATCAAGTCCTTTAAAAAATATATGCTCTTTATCTGATTTTAATGTTGGATGTACCAAACCACAGAATGGTCTTTTCCTCGGAGAAACTTAAAATATAGTGCCAAAGGTATGAAATATACCACCCCCCAAAATTCAGAAGTTAAAGCATCAAACAAAATAGTAGATGTCATGGCCGGGCGCAGTGGCTCACACCTGTAATCCAACTTTGGGAGGCCAAGGCAGGCAAATCACCTTAAGTCAGGAGTTGGAGACCAGGCTGGCCAACATGGAGAAATCCCGTCTCTACTAAACACACACAAAAAAAATTAGCCAGGTGTGGTGGCACATGCCTGTAGTCCCAGCTACTCAAGAGGCTGAGGCAGGAGAATTGCTTGAACCTGGGAGGCGGAGGTTACAGTGAGCCGAGATTGCACCACTGCACTCCAGCCTGGGTGATAGAGCAAGACTCCATCTCAAATAAATAAATAAATAAAATAATAGATGTCATAAGTCAACATAACTAAAGCATTGAGGGTCTTTGTGCATCTCCTCCACCAACTTTCCAAATAAAAAAGCTATTTGTATCCATTGAAAAATATTGAAAACATATGAAAGCTGCTACCAAAAATGTGAATGCTACATCATGATTATAATTGTTTACCAGTAATATTTTAAAAATCATTCTTTTTTTTTACAAAAAGAAGTAAAAATTCATCATTATCACATTCATATGGCCTGTGAATCTCCTTTCGATTCTTCCTGCTCCCAGCCCCTTATATTTTTGTCACTTGCTATATGACATTGAGGTAGACCCAACAAAAAAAGAGTTTTTAGAAGGGAATATTGTCTCAGAATGGGAAACTTGAGTGAGCTGGTGCTGTGGGCCTCAAAATTGTCTCAGAGGAATAATCCAAGTGTCCATTGACAGATAACCTGATAAACAAAACGTGATATATACATACAATGAGATATTCCTTAGCCTTAAAAAGGAATGAAGTACTAATGCATGCTACAACATGGAAAATAGAGAACCTTGAAAACATGATGCTGAGTGAAAGAAGCCAGACACACAAGGACAAATATTCCATGATTCCCTTAATATAGGTATCCAGAGTAGTCAAATTCAGAGACAGCAAGCAGAATAGTGGAGACCGGGGGTGGAGGGAGGGGAGAATGGGGGATTATTGTTTAATGGGTACAGAGTTTCTATTGTAAATGATAAAAAAAAATTCTGGAAACAGTAGTGACAGTGGTGATGATTGCACCATGCTGTGAATGTACTTAATGCCACTGAATTGCACTCTTGGAAATCATTAAAAATATAAATTTTTATGTTTGCATATTTTACCACAATAAAATATCTACTGTTTTCTCTCAGGAAAAAGCAGTAGAAGCCAAGATGCCCTGGCAGTGACAGCCCTGGAGTGTGCGAGGAAAAGAGATTACAGAGTGTGGGTGGCGCGGGTTACCTAAGGCAGTTCCTCCCAGGGCCATTCAGTATGTGTCAAACAAAAGGGGCTGAAGATAACTGAGAATTTAGAAGTGTCTGAGCCATCTAAAGGCAATAATCCAATTAAAAAAACAAAGCAGAACACTCTACAAAGTCTCTCCAGGGGAAGGGTACCAATTTGTCACTCCTGGTATTAGACATCAATACAATGGTAGACCTACAGCAGATATTTATTATGGGCTTTCTATTTCTAAGCATATCTTACCAGAAGACGGAGGTAGAATGTGGGGAGAGAAGGAAGGAGATAAAATGAAATCAACAGCACAACCACCACCACTATTTATAGTAAGATTACTGTGTGCAAAGCCCTGGAAGTGTTCTACATGCATTTTCTTATTTATTCCTTACAACCACTACCTATTCATTATCCCATATTACAGATGCAGAAACAGAGGCAGAGTGCACAAGTCTCTCACAGCTGGAAAAGCAGAGAAGCCAGCCCACTGTCTGGCTAGAGATCACTCTAGATTCTAGCCTAGTATCCCTGTTCTCAAGGCATACAAGAAGGGTGGACCAGTGATCCTCAAACGAGACACTTTTTTCAAACACACGTTACAAGGTTAAAGAAACATATTTAAAGCTGTGAGAGTAAACAAAGTTAGCAAAGGTAAGCGTGTACCAAAAGGAGATGATGAGGCCAGAAGCTCATCTCACACCCACATGGAAGTGGAAAATGAAGGAAGAGAGCACAATGGAGACGGAGGAGTCGTTAAGGGTGGAGAACACCGAGAATGCTGATGACACCAAGTCAAAGGAAAAGAGGGTTTCAAGAATGTCAGTAATATCAAATGCTACAGAGAAAAAAGAATGGAGGCAAGGCTCTTACTACTAGTTTAGAATGCAATAAGAAACAACTCCATAATCTTGGGCTTTAAATAAACAAGGTCTAACTCTTGCTAGAGATAACTTTTCCATTACTGGTTGACTGGGGGGTTCCTCTGTGCATTGATGCTCCTTCTCTGGGACCCAGGCTCATGGGGCAATGACCATCTGCAGCATTGTCCTCCCCCATGGGAGAGAGGCCAGGAGAGTGGCTAAGGAAGGCTCAGCTCCCCTAAGCTTTGGCCTCTTTAGTGCACACGCCACTACCACTCACAGTCCATGAGGCCAAAGTCTGTCACGTAGCCACACTCACATGAAGGGGTCGGGGAAGTGGAATTCTACCATGGGCCTAAAAGGAATCAGAAATAACCTGCAATCCCAGCACTTTAGGAGGCCAAGGCGGGCAGATCTCTTGAGCCAGGAGTTCGAGATGAGTCTGGGCAACAAAGCAAGATTGCATCTCTACAAAAAATAATTAACTGGGCACAGTGGCATGTGTCTGTGGTCCCAGCTAACCCAGGAGGCTGAGGTGGGAGGATCGCTTAAGCCCAAGAGGTTGAGGCTGCAGTGGGCCATGATCACACCAGTGCCCTCCAGCCTGGGTGACAGAGTGAGACCCTGTCTCAAAAAAGAAAGAAATATTTGTTGGACGACGCTAATAACTATTACACCACCCCCAAGAGAAGTCTCAATAACAACATACCCCATAACATTTCTATTGTGCTCCACAGATTAAACACATTTCTTACCTATGTTATCTCACAGGAGCCTCACAAATGAATATCTGTTTGATTATTTCCATTTTAAAGCTGAGGATACTGGCTCAAAGAAATTAGGCTACTTGCCCAAGGTCACAAACTACAAAGTGGTAGGGCCAGGATTTGAACCCTCATTTCCTGACACTTAGTCCAGTCCAGGGCTGTTTGTTTGATGCCTCCAGGCAGACAGTTGTGGATAGATGCCAGATTGCAGTGGTTATGAAATCAACTGGAAGTGAAGAAATGGAAGAGAGTATGCTAAGAAGCTTTGATTTGGTCTTGCAGCCATGGGAAGTTTCCTAGCAGGAGAGTGACCTACTGAAAGGAATGTTTTAAAAGGCTTAAATTTTACGCCCTTCAAGGGTACCCCAGACAAACACATACTCCTGGAAGGATTACTAATTGTTTCAGCCTTTCAGGAGAGCAGTTTGGCAACACAGATAAGGAGTCTATAAACAAAAGTCCATACTCTTCTAGAACTCTTCCTCAAGAATATAATCAGATAGGGATTAGACTTAGATGTAAGATCATTAATATTACAGAGAAGTATTTTAATAGCAAAAAAAAAAAGGTTTTTTTCAGAAAAAAAATTCAGTATCCAAAAGTAGACAAACAAGAAAATGTATAGTTTATCACAAGGCAGAATGAAGGAACTTTTCAAACAACACTCTTAAAAATTTTCCAGTGGCATAGGAAAAATCCCCATGACATAAAGTTAAGAAAGCAGAATATAAAATTATACAATGTTAAAACAATTATGAAAATATACACACAGCTACACCTTATCTGGGTGGCTGGATTATGAATGATTTATTTCATTTATACTTTCCTGGGTTTTTAAATTTTCTATAACTTTTATGTGTTACTTTTATGAGAAAAAAATAATAAAAGTTATAGGCAGAAAAAGAAGTTGACAACCACACAAGATGAATTAGAAGGAAAAGAGTAGAGACAAAATAACAACAACAATCTGGCCTTTGACGGAGGGCATGGGGATGAGGGGATGTTTGTTATTGCTGTTTTGTTTTGTTTCAGTTAAAAGTTGTTATACTACCTGTGGAACAGAGAGGCACAGCCACCAATGGGAAAGGATTGGTTATTAACCACGGCAGAAATAGACCTACAGAAAATATTACTAGTCACACACTATAGTTTTATTTAGCAGCCCCTCTTTTTATACAAAAGAATATAATTAATTTTGACATTAGTCCAAATGTTATTATTTGTGTGGCTAGTTGTCACCTATTTATGGCTTTGAAAAAGATTGGTCTGTGAACACAAAGACTCCTGGGCTCCTGGACTCTGCCATGAACTACTAACATCTTGGGGAAACTGGCCTCAGTTTCCTCATCTGTTAAGAAGCACAGGTTAAAATAGGTGATCTCTAAAACGTTTTCCAGCCTTAAATGCTATGACTATTTTTGTCCATATTTATTTCATAATGAAACCAACCTCTAAGTGTATTTGTGTAAAATATTTTCAGCTAGACCACCCACCAAATCAAACTAAACTGGAATGCCTTTACATGTGCCAGTATTCTAGGTGCCATATTAAATTAAAACAGAGTTTTTTCTCCAGCATTTAACATTTTCAAAAATGGTTTGTAGACTTAAAGAAAAAGCGAGTTATAAGATTTGTGATAAGCTTTACAGTGGGACAATCTTTTTTTTTTTTTTTCAAGTCCAAAGACTGAAAGGAGCCCAGTTGAGGTGGCAGATGGGGAACACCCCTAAACACACAACCTTTTGTACACCTGTCTTGCTTTGATACAGAGTGAGGGCAAGCTTAGTTTTTTTGTTTGTTTGTTTTTAATACAACTTCCTTCCAGTAAGAAATCTGGGAGGATCCTCCAAATGTAAAATGCAACAGGATGGAAATATAAAACCAGATCCAACTGACCTGAATTTTCAAATAAAGAACAAAAGCCTTCATTTAATAAATAGGAAATATTTTTATTTTTTATTTTTATTTTCAGTAGTGATAGTTCTTGCTATAGAAAATATTTTAAAGCAGGAATCTGCAAACCTTTTCTTAAAAGGCCAAATTTTAATTTATGCTTTGCTGATTATAGGAGAATCTCTGTCACAACTATTCAGTTCTGCTTTTATAGCACAAATTATTCAAAGACAATTCATAAACAAGTGGGCCTGGCTTTGTGCCAATAAAACTTTTTTGCAAAAACAAAGGACCAGCCCTTTTGCCTACTATCTTAGTCCATTTTCAGTTGTTATAACAGAATACCTGAGACTGGATAATTTATAAAGGAAAGAGGTTTACCTACCTCATAGTTCTGGAGGCTGGAAAGTCCAAGATCAGGCTACCACATCTGGTGAGGGCCTCATGCTGCTCCAAAGCATGGCAGAAAAGAGGACAGGCAAGCAAGCCTGTGTAAAAAAAGGCAGGCTAGCTCTGTAACAACCTGCTCTTGCAGTAACTAATCCAGTCTCAGGAAAGCGAGAACTCACTCACTTGAGAATTAACCCAGCCCTTTGAGAACAGCATTAATCCCACTTAATGACCTAATCACCTTTTCAATGCCCCACCTCTCAATACCAGCACAATGGGGGCAAAATTCCCAACACATAAATTCTGTGGGACTCGCTCAAACCTAGCACCTACTCCTGTTGTAAAGCATTTTTTCTATTCATATTGCATCTAGTTATTAGGAGATAAGGGTAAAAAGGAAGTTAGAAAAACATGAGTGGAAAGACTGAGTTGGATGGGAGGAATGAGTGGGAGGGAGATAGAGAATGCAAGAAAGGTAGTGACTTGAACCCAAGGAGGAAATTAAAGTTAATATCCACACACAAGAGGCCAATGCAGAAAGAAAAAAGAGGGAAATGAAGAAAGAGAAAAAGTGATAAACAGCATTGAAGCATAAAACCAGTTTCTATTATTGTCATTGGGCTACAAAGAAAAATGCTAGGGGTAATGTATAAACAAAAAACACTTATAACTAAATTTGGTGGTATTTTAAAAAATGTTTGACTTGCAGCCTTACATCTTTTATTTTGCTGTGGCTTCTGTCTGTAATTCCAGCACTTTGGGAGGCCGAGGCAGGAGGATTGCTTGAGCCCAGGAATTTGAGATCACCTTGGGCAACATAGCAAGACCCCCGTCTCTACAAAAAAATGAAAAAAATTAGCCAGGTATGGTGTCATGCACCTGTGGTCCCAGCTACTCAGGAGGCTGAGGTAGGAGGATCACTTGAGCTGCAGGTCAAGACTGCAGTGTGATTCTGCCACTGCCCTCCAGTCTGGGTGATGGAGTGAGCCCGTCTCAAAAAAAATCAATCAATCAATCTTTTTTTTTTTAATTTAAAAAATCTGTAAGAAAAACAGACTGAAGGAGAAAGGCTAAAAGTAAAGGGATGCAAAGAAAAGGAATTTATAACAATTCCTAAAAGGAGAGCACCAAATGGGAACAGGGGCAGGACACAGTGACAGGCAGGAAAAGGAAAAGCAAAGGGTCTATTTTTCCTGTCCTCTCAGTCTCTGCTTCCTGGAACTCCAGGTGCCAAGTCGGATCTGCAACCCAGTTGACACGTGTCCAGCAATGGCTTGACAGCCATCCCTCCTCAGCCCTCCACTCATCCAAGCCCAAGAGGTCTCAGCCTACCAACCACTCGCCTTTCCAGAAATGGCTGAACATCAAATCCCTTCCTCGCACTGTGAGCTCAGTGTGTATACTGACAAGGGTGGAAAATTAAGCATAGGTCCGTTTCCTCATCCATTGGTCACACCTTAGCATTTCCTTTCAAGTGAGAATTACATGGAAAGGACCTCCAGACCTAGGAGTCCTGTAGCACTTTGGTTCTAATGACTAAAGCATACTCTTCAGTTCTGACCTTGTAAACATCATAACCTGAGGTGTGGGTGTGAGAAAGGAGAGTAAAGGCCTCGGAGCCACCGGGCAGAATCACATTTAAGACATCTCAATTAAATGGGCATTAATCTCTCTCCCTGCCCCTTTCATTTCTTTCTCTCATGCTCCATTAGTCCTCCAGAGAACTCAAACCACCTCTTTTCAATCCATATCTGGCTTTAAATAACACTCACATGCAGGAAGTTCTTCTTTACATTTAACCCAAATCCTTTCTGCTACAGTTAAAACCCATTTCCTCAGTGGAGATTTGGAACAGCTGGTTCCCATTCTCTTTATGGCAACACTTCTTAAAGATTCATAGGCATATAAAGGATGTCCATACCAACCCCACCTAAGGCATACAGCTTCCTTAAACATTTTCCAATAATAGTTTCCTATGCATTTATCAATAATCAATTGCCTAGTCTGTGGAGATTTGACTCATGGAGCAAATTTCTACAGCTCAAGGAAGACAACATCCAGTAACTCAAGGGGCAAAGGGGCATAAAGGCAATCACTTTTTACTTGAAGTATTAAATACCTGCTTTTGTGAAGACACTGCTGATTTGAAGATTGGGACAAAACAAAGACTAAAACTGAAGCAAAGTGTATATGTCTAAGGAAGGAAGCATGTGGGAATGACCAATCCTTGGCCAACTACCTACAGCTCTGCTCAAGAACATCATCTCTTTGTGTGAGCAAGGAGAGGCATTTTAGAATTTTAACAAATAGCACCCAATGTTGGTCTCTCAATAAAATTTCTGTCTTCTCCCCATCACATATCTCAAACTGTTTCTTCTCTAAAGTATTAAAAAATATATATCTGGAATAATACAAAAGATCTTCAGCTGACTTTTAGGAGCAAACAACATATGTTCTTGAACATCTGTGCTTTTCCCATGCAATTTTTTTCCCATTATTGTCTAGAGAAAACTAGTTTAGTGGAATGTTTCTCCACAGAGGCACAGGTCTGTAATACTCCCTGTTGATTACAAATAAAAGACACAAAATATTAGTTTATTAAAAGCAGCTTCAACTCTTGCTGTACAAAGCAGTTTTCTGATGGAACAGATTTATGAAGTAACAGCTGAAAGGTATGCAGATCACAAGACACATGACAAATGTACTTTATTACATGGATCAGAAATACCATATGTACTAGTAGTTACTGTACAATGATACACAGCACCCAACTAAGACTATTTAAAGGTTTTGCTGATATTGAAAACTATAGAGACAGAATGTGAGTGTTAAGAAAGTGTTTCATAAGATAGCATAATGCCAAGACAATTCATCACTTTAGGAAATTAAATACATTCTGCATATTAAAAACTTAATGTATTATAAAGCTATGCTATTCTTTAAATGAAAATTCGAAGGACTTTACTTCATTCATCTTTTTTACACGACTTTAAAACATTCATTGTTTAAAACAGATGTTTATAACATTTTTCCATACTTTATAGTGGAACTTAATGGAATGAGTACCAGACCTAACATTAACAAAATTAAGGAGATTTCATATATTTTATTTCCACCAAAAAAGATAATTAAGTCTACAGTTATGTAGTGCCAAAAAACTATGTAGAGCAAAACAAGCATGATACGTTTCAAACATGACAATTTCTTATGAGGGATTTTTTTTGGCTGAAAAGAACTTTAACAGCTTTCAACCCAAATTTCAAGAACAGTTGGCCCTCTGTATCTATGAATTCTGCATTTGTGGCTTCGTCCTGATATAAAAATATTCAAAAGAAAAATACAGATGCATCTGTACTGAACATGTACAGACTTTTTCTTATCATTATTCCCTAAATAATACAGTATAACAACTATTTACATAGCATTTTCATTGTATTATTATAAACAGTCTAGAGATAATTTAAAGTACAGTCATGCATTGCATGACACTTCAGTCAATATAGACAGTGGCTCCATAAGATTACAGTGGAGCTGAAAAATTCCTATGGCCCAGTGACACTGCAGTCATCTTAACATCATAGCACAATGCATTACTCACATATTTGTGGTGATGCTGGTGTAAACAAACCTATAGTGCTGTCAGTCATATAAAGGTATAGCACAGAGTTATATACAGTTCATAATACTTAATAATTACTATCTTTATGTATTTACTATACTTTTTAGTTATTTTAGAGGGTACTCCTTCTACTTATTTAAAGAAAAAGTTGGCTATAAACAGCCTCAGGCAGGTCCTTCAGGAGGTATTACACAAGAAGGTGTTGATCTCATAGGAGGTGGCAGCTCCATGCCTGTTATTGTCCCTGAAGACCTTGCAGTGGGACAAGATGTGGAGGGGAAAGACAGTGTAGATGGAGGCTAATGTGTCTGTGTCTTAGTTTTTAACTAAAAAGCTTAAAAAGTTAAAAAAAAAATTATGGAAATAGAAAAACGTTTATAAGAATATAAAATATTTGTGTACAGCTGTACAATGTATTTGTGTTGTAAGCTAAGTATTATGAAAAAGGGTTATACAGTTTAAAAAATTAAAACATTTATAAAGTAAAAATGTTACAGGAAGCTAAAGTTAATTTACCATTGAAGAAAGTTTTTTATAAGTTTCGTGTAGCCTAAGTGCACAGTGTATCTAAAGTCTACAGCAGTATACAGTCATGTTCTAGGCCTTTGCGTTCACTCACCACTCACTCACTAACTCACTCCAAGCACCGACTGGCAACCACTATTCCTGATAGGTGCCCTATATAGGTGTACCATTTTTATATTTTATACTGCATTTTAAATGTACCTTTTCTATGTTTAGTTAACAAATACTTCCCATTGTGGAACAATTGTCTACGGTACTCAGTACAGTAACTTGCTGGAAAGATTTGTAGCCTAGGAGCAATAGGCTATACCACATAGCCTAAGTGTAGTAGGCTATACCATCTAGATTTGTGTAAGTACACTCTATGATGTTCACACAATGATTAAGAATATTACCCAACGACACACTTCTCAGAAAACATCCCGGTCATTAAGTGACATATGACTGTACATGAGAAGATGGGCATAGGTTATATGCAAATATTTCACTATTTTATGTAAGCGGTTTGAGCATCTGTGGACTTTGGTATCTGTGGAAGGTCCTGGCACCAATCCCCCATGGATTCTGAGGGATTACTGTACAATGTTTGAATCTATTTTGCTACATTCCAACCAAATGGTTCTCCACCTTAGAGTGACACCCCAAGGCACCCAAGGTGCCCATTTCAGCTCCCAAAATCTTGGTTAGAAGGTGCTTCCTTAAATCAAATAAAAGTCTGTCTCTCTGTAGCTTTCCATCATAGGTATTCATTCTATGCTCTAGGACAGACAGCCATGCTCACTACTTAACAGTTGCATGACTTTGGGCAAATTTAGTTAATCTTTTCAAACTGTTTTCTCATCTGAAAATAGGGATAATAAGCGTATTGATCCCACAGTGTTTGAAGGATTAAATAATACATGCAAAGCATTTAAGAAAGTATGCATTCTCTAAAAGTTGGCTGTTATTTTTATTGCTTGCCTACCAAATTAACCTTATTTGGCAACACATTGTATTTTTTCCTGAGCTCTAAAATAAGTGCAAAAGACCCTTGGCATTCAACTGCAGGAAATTTAGGGTTCTTTTTGTAAGCAGACCCAAAAGTGGCCCTGGGCCTCCTAGCTGCCTGACAGTCCCCTGGGGACAGCAGAGTGACCTCTGACCTGGTATAAGTACTTAACAGTCCCACCTCACCCCTAAACATTTCCTTGTAAAACTGGTATGTGTCTACTGCAACAGTGTTTTTATTAATATATGCAGATAAATAGAGGGAAAAAGATGTATATTTTGTGTCTAGCACAAACTTGAATCACTTTGCCAGATGGCTTCAGAAGTTAGTCACTTAACTAGTAAGATTAACCAACAGTAGCATCTGCATTTCTATTGCAGTATTTATAAATGTGGCAATGCCTTAGATTCCTTTCAATGTTATGTTGTGGTCAGCATTTTCCTAAACTACACATTGCTGCCCCTCACCATCACCACCAGTCTATTTCAGATATTTGATTCTATTTTTCTTCTCCAACTCAAGCCATATCCCAGACATATGGATCCAAGTTTTGAAAACATCCAAATTTCCTAATAAGCAAATGCATACTGCTGCATCCTTATTTGATGTAGCATGTGAATTACATAGTGGGAGGAGATATCTATACTAATGTGACAGTAGAAAACAGGATGTAGTCAAAACCACTACTTGATTCTACCTTAGAGCTTCAACTGCAGTTTGCATTTCTTCTCTGATTAGTACCTTGGGCACTATTATCATGGCCTACCCCTTCCCCTTTTGTATTGGTCAGCCCATTCCTGATGAAGTGTCACCTAGGGAAATCCAGGCTGCCTTAGGCCTAGAGATTTGAGGATTCTATAACTCATTATTAAACTTAAACCTGCTCTTTATCTGATCCCGAGGTCACATGAACCCAGAGGCCACATGAATCCAATCTACCATAGGTTGACCCAAAAATAGGTATTCTATCCTACAATCACCTTTCTCTTCAGCAAGAATTTGCACATCCTTGAAAGGCAGAATGGCATTGTTAGAGCCACACTGCCTAAATTTGAATCCCAGATTTCAGTTTTAGTTGTATGGTCTGTGTGCCTCAGTTTCCCCATGTGTGAACAGAGATTAAAGTAGTACCAAACTCAGGTAACATTAGTACCAAACTCATGAGATTGTTGGGTAAATGAGTTAATACTTGAAGCAGTTTTGATCATCTTTAAACGATATTTTGATTTCAGACTTCTTAACAAAGTGTTACATTCAATCCCTAAGGTGACTTGGCTCACTCAATCTAATTCCAAAATGATTTGGTGCTTAGCTTGAGCTCCATCTTGTGGCTTTACAGCAATTCTCTGGTAAATGTCAGTCAAAAAGATGACAAATTTCAAAAAGACAAGCTAATTATTTAAAAGACAAAAGGACTATGCTATACTTCTCAATTTGTAATTCTTAAAAATAAAGTGACAAAGATGTGATCATACCCCTGCACTAATTTTGAAATGCCAGTCTAAATTTCCTGCCAATATTTGGTGGGGAGAATCTTGGCAGTGTTCAGGAACTCAGTGCCTTAGAGGCTACTCACAACACTGTGTAAGTAAACTTCTCTTCAGTAGTCACCTTTCCAGATATGAGACTCCAGAACCTGATTCCAAAATGTTCTTTGGTAATGGTGTTTTGATTTTTGATTTTGTTAACTTTTAAGTTAAATCCTGAATGGCCAAACTTCATGACTGGACACACTGAAGTGAAAATCCTAACATCGGAGAGGCCCTAGATGAAAGCTCAAAGCTATTATCAATACAATCAAATTAGAGGTTATCAGCCTCAGAAAACATGAACTTAGCCCTGGCGCTGGTCTCTACTTCAACTTAAAGAAAAACTAGTTAGAAAATACCTGACAATGCTTTCAAAATGTAAATCAGTGCCAAGTGTGTAATATCACTAACGTAGATTTTGAGAGGGAGCTATGCTCTTCTTGCCTAGGCTGGAGTGCAATGGCACAGTCCTGACTCACTGCAACCTCCGCATCCCGAGATCAAGCAATTCTCCTGCCTCAGCCTCCTGAGTAGCTGAGATTACAGGTGCCTGCCACCATGCCCAGCTAATTCTGTATTTTTAGTAGAGACAGGGTTTCACCATGTTGGTCAGGCTACTCTCGAACTCCTGACCTCAGGTGGTCCACCCACCTCGGCCTCCCAAAGTGCTAGAATTTAGTGCCCGGTCCCCTTTTTAAAAATAATAAAAAATGTCTACATTAGGCTGGGTGTGGTGGCTTATGCTTGTAATCCCAGCACTTTGGGAGGTTGAGACGGGTGGATTACCTGAGTCCAAGAGTTTGAGACCAGCCTGGGCAACATGGCAAAACCCTCTCTACAAAAATATAAAAATTAGCTTGGCATGGTGGCACCGCCTTAGTCCCAGCTACTCGGGAGGCTGAGGTGGGAGGACTGCTTGAGCCTGGGAGATAGATGTTGCAGCAAGCCAAGATTGTGCTAATCACTCCAGCCTGGGTGACAGAGTGAGGCCCCATGTCAAAAAAAAAAAGGGTAAATAATTCAGCTAGTATATTTAGGCTGGTATTATCAGTGACTTAACTGGATGTTTATAATTTTTTATTTTATGAATAAAAATGTACATATCTGCTTTTCCCTCACAAATGCTATTGTTATTCATACCTATACCAAAAGGCCACAAAGGCCATGAATGACATCTTTCAACTCACATCTTTCTTAGCTGTTAAGAAATTTTAAGCATTTAAAATTATCTATCAACTTTTCAATAAACGAGAAAAATGAGAAAAGTCTACTGTATTTAAATAATTCCAATAATTATTTTAAATAACTTAATTTAAATAATTTAAATAATTATTTAATTTAAATAATTCCAGTAATTTTACTGGCATTAAATTTTATAAAATGTTGAAATTTTCTGAAACATTTGGGTCATGTTTTCTTTAAGTCTATATCGTGCCCCAGTTTAGCAGTGTGCTTGGCACAAAGTTTGTGACCTCATGACCAAGTGGTCTTATTCTAATATATTTCACATTTTACTTGAGTTTTCCTGGGAAGTTAACATCCCCTTCTAAGCAGATACACAGTTCTCGGCCTCATGAGAACAGAAATCTTACCTTATTCAGTCTGTCCCTAGCATCTGGAAAGTTTCTGGCACACACTAGGCACTCAGTAATTGGTTGTTGCAGTTAACAGATTGCTTAACTAAAAGTAAATTTAAATAAGAGTGAATTTAGCAAACTATAATAAGACAGATTTAACTAAAACACATTTTTCAGGAAGCCAGTTTCATAGAGTAAAAGTTAAACACGTTTCTTTACCACTGGATTCCTGTAGGACTATTCTATTCCTCAACTAAAATCTTTTGTAAATCTTCAAGTAGCATTTCCCAAACTGATGTGAACCCAATTTTTTTTTTTTAACCAAGCATCCAGAGAAACTAATTCTGAAGAACACACTCTGAGAAATGCTGCATTATACTACATTAGGCTACACAACATTAACACTGAAGAACATTAAATCAGTTTCCATGAAAAACTTGAAATGTTCTAATTTCCTAAAAAATAATACTGATTTGTATATGTTAATACTCTACCTAAAATTAAGACAAGAAAAAATTTAAATGAAGAATCTGGTCATCTCTAGGACTAAAAAAGCTTAAGCATATATGAAAGAAAAAAAATCAAACTTTAAGATCTACACGCAAAATATCTTTTATTCTGTGGAATCAAAGCTCCACACAAGTACTTTGTAAGATCCACTAATTTTTTTTTTTTTTGAGATGGAGTCTTGCTCTGTTGTCCAGGCTGGGCTGGACTGTGGAATGTGGAGCGCGATCTTGGCTCACTGTAACCTCTGCCTCCTGGGTTCAAGGGATTCTCCTGCCTCAGCCTCACAAGTAGCTGGGTGTACAGGTGCACGCCACCATGCCCAACTAATTTTCTAATTTTTGTAGAGACAGGGTTTCACCATATTAGCCAGGCTGGGTCAGGAACTCCTGACCTCATGATCTGCTCACCTCGGCCTTCCAAAGTGCTGGGATTACAGGTGTGAGCCACCACCCTTGGCCAAATGTTGTATTTTTAAATGATATGATTCCATAACAGCGTTCTTTAAATATAAGTTCACAAAAATTTGTCATTACATCATGTTTTATCTTTACTGACTATAATTACTAGTTGTAATAACAATTCTAACCACATTAATACCTGACAGAACTTTGAGGCCTGATAATAACTGGTATTGGGTAGCATCTAATTAAAATATCAGTAGAGCCTGGATGTATGAAACAAAGTATTTTATTCAAGTTCCCAAAACAAACTTGAGGAGTTACAAGGCCAAGTTAAAATAGGAAAGCAAATAGTTTTCATTTGGTGGGAGCTGAAATCAAAGTATATATGTGTATACATTCTAATCCATCATCTGTCCCATGTGGCATTTTCCAAGGTTTTAAGAGTCTACCAGGCCAAACCCTTTGCCACTTTCACTGCTTTTGCTTTACTTTTCCCCTTTCTTCTCTCTCGCTTTGCCTTCAGCTTTTTTCTTTGCCTTTGGTTCATCCATATTGGGTACTGCCCATTCTGGTCTAGAAGAGTCTTTTTGTTTCTCTTAATATCAGTCTCCATTTTCATGTCATCTGCATTAAAAGATGAAAAAACTATTAACACTATGTATGAAAAAAACCACCTTGTGAAAGCATATTAATGCACTGAGAACATTAGAACTGAAGGTAGTCCAAATATAGAGAAGAAAAAAGCTCTCTAAAGAATGTTGGCATGACTGTCCTTCCTTAGAATAGTAAAGTTAAATAGAAAACATTTAGGATGTATGGCTCTGAGTTACTGCATTAGTAGATACATGCTTCTGAACACATGTGAGTTACAAGAACATTTCTCACATTAAGTGATTCATTGAGTTAAGAAAGTAAGTGCACCCATACTTCTAAGGGATATATCTTAGATGTAATGAATTGATTAGGAATGACTGGCCATTTCTTATGAACTTCAACTAAATTCTAATGACCTGAGAACAAACTTCTATTGAACTTGATGGAGTAGTCAGCACCAGGGCTGTGATGGAAGAGACAGGCAGTCAACAGAGAAGAAAGACCTGGACACATCCTGGGGCTTGCATACTTTTCCTAGCTAGATAACACTCAGAGATCCAGCTCTACTGATAGAAGGCTTGACAGGAAGCTCAGTGCAAGCATGCTGTGATATACCTATCACCTTCTCCACTGTGAAAGACAAGCCCAGAGTCTCTCATGGGAACTCCTTACCAGGATACACAAGGTCTTCTACTATCTCGACTACCTGGTATTATATTAGATATTCATCATTGTTTCCACAGTATCTAGAATAGTGTCTGGTATATAACAGCCACTCCGTAACTACTTGCTGAATGACAATTTAAGGTTCTGTTCTAGGTTCTGGGCATAGAGTGGTCCATATGAGCTCCTAGCCCTCACGGAGTTTACAATGTTCTGTTGAGGGAAGAATAACAAAGCAAACAGAAAGAAAACCTCAGCCAGGTATGGTATCTGTAGGCATCTGTAGTCCCAGCGATTCGGGAGACTGGGTGGGAGGATCACTTGAGGCCAAGAGTTCAAGGTTGTTGTGTGCATGGTCATGCCTATGAATAGCCACTATACTCCAGCCTGGGCAACAAAGTGAGATCCTGTCTCTAAAAAATAAATAAATAAAACTTAAAAGAAAAAATTTCAGCCTGTTTAAGTGGTTTTTTAAAGAATCACTGGAAGCAGATTAAGAAAGAACTGGTAGGCGTTGGTAAACACATGTTAAGATAACAAGGTTTTAAAGCATGGCAGTGATATAATCTGATTTGCCTTCTGAAAAGATCATACTGGTGGATATGTGGAAGATAAATGAGAATGGAACAAGAGCAGAAGAGAGAAGTAAAAAGGTTCCTATCATAGTAAAGGCAAGAGATGATGGCCATCTCAATCAAGGTGAAAGCAGGAGAAAAATGGATATAGATTTCTAATGTGTTTTTGGTATAATCAGTAAGACTTGGTAATAGTTTAGGTGTAGAGAATAAAGGAAAGAAGAATCAAGGATGTCTACTAGGTTTATGGCTTAAGAAATTAGGTGGGCAGTTGAAAGAGGAGAAATAAGGAGAAACATAAACTTGAAGGTAGAGATGAAAACCAAACTGATAACACATAGATCACTAAATGGGGAGACTCCCACAGTCTCAGTCCCATCTCCCTTTAGCTCTTAAAATATTCAAGAACAAGGGCATCCAGACATTCCCCAGGCAGGACATAAGAGAATCTCTCTCTAGGGATGATGAGAAAAAAAAAAAAAAGACTTAACAGATGCTGATATAAGAGATCTACCTCCAAATAAAGCCTCCTGGAGCCAATCCAATTCTTCTATACATCTAACAGTTGACAGACCCTCTCCCACACACTGTCTCCCTCCAGCTTCCAATCACCTTTTAGTGCCCTACTTTTAAATACAAACAACAACTACTGATCACTAGACATGTGAGAAAAGCCTCTGGTATGAAAGACAGACACAAAAGTAAAGGAATGGAAGGGCTTGGGAGGAAATTCCAAGAGGAAAGACAGACAATACCTAGACACATATATACAAATTTCAAAAGCAAAGTGTAATTAATACCCTTAGGAAAATCAGAGAAGAAATATGCCCATTTAGAATACAGAGCTGATGACTCAAGGGTCATTTACAAAACACAAAGAAAGAATACAAAGCTATGAAAAAGGAACAGTAAAAAAAAAAAAGAAAGGAAAGAAAAACTTTTAGAAATTGAAAACATAAGAGGAAAAAACAAATACAAGGTCAAAGAAATTAGAGAGTATAACAAAAGAAATAGAAAACAGGAGAGAAAAGAAAACAGAGGATCAATCCAAAAGAATCAAGAGTGCATGGGCATGTTAAGAGTTCTTTATATAGGCCAGGCACGGTGGCTTGCGCCTGTAATCCCAGCCCTTTGGGAGGCCAAGGTGGGTGGATCACAAGGTCAAGAGATCAAGACCATCTTGGCCAACATGGTGAAACCCCGTCTCTACTAAAAATACAAAAATTAGCTGGCCGTTTGGGATGCACCTGTGGTCCCAGCTACCCGGGAAGCTGAGGCGGAAGAATCGCTTGAACCCCAGAGGCAGAGGTTGCAGTGAGCCGAGACTGCCCCACCCACTGTGCGCCAGTCTGGCGACAGAGCAAGACTCCATCTCAAAAAAAAAAAAAAAAAGAGTTCTTTATATGGATCTAGAACATATAAAGAACTCTTAACCACCCAATAATAAAAACACAAACAACGTAATTAAAAAATGAGGCAAAAGACTTGAGTAGACTTTTCTCCAAAAAAGACACACAAATGGTCAAAAAGCATATGAAAAAATATTTGGCTGGGCACAGTGGCTCATGCCTGTAATCTCAGCACTTTGGGAGGCCGAGGCAGGTGAACCACTTGAGGTCAGGAGTTCAAGACCAGCCTGACTAACATGGTGAAACCCCATCTCACTAAAAATGCAACAATCAGCTGAACATGGTGGCATATCCTATAATACCAGCTACTTGGGAGGCTGAGACAGGAGAATTGTTTGAACCTGAGAGGCAGAGGTAGCAGTGAGCTGAGATCATGCCACTGCATTCCAGCCTGGGTGACAGCAAAACTCCATCTCAAAAGAAAAATGTTTAAATATTTATTCAACATCATTAGTCATTAGGGAACTTCAAATAAAAGTCACAATAAGAATCTATTTCATACCCACTAAGATGGCTATAATCCAAAAATGGAAAGCGAGTATTAGTGAGGATATGAAGAAACTGAAATACTCAAACACTGTAGGTGGGAATGTAAAATGGTGTGGCTAATGTGGAAAACATTAAACAAAGAATTATCATATGATCCAGCAATTCCACTTGTAAATATACACATAAAAGAACCAAAAACAGGTATTCAAACAAAAACTTGTGCACCTGAATGTTCACAGCAGCACTATTCACAATAGCCATAAAGGGAAAGAAATCCAAATGCCCAGCAACTGATGAACAGATATGAAATGTGGCAATGGACTATTATTTAGCCTCAAAAAGAAAGGAAGTACTGATATACGTATGCTACAATGTGGGTGACCTTCAAAAGCATCATGCTAAGTGAGATAAGCCACGTTACATTACATGGTTCCATTTATAAGAAATATTCAAAACAGGTAAATCCACACACAAAAAGGGCACATTAGTGGTTGCCAGAGGCTGGGGGATGGGAGAAGGAGATAGACCCTTTAATAGGCATTAAGTTTCCTTTTGGGGTGATGAAAGTGTTTTGGAACTAGAGGTGGTGGTTGCACAACACATGAATGTACTAAATACCATTGAACTGTACACTTTAAAATGGTTAATTTTATGTTATGTGAATTTTGCCTTAACAACAACTAAAAAGAACCAATGGGAAGGGGTGATATGTATGTAAGAAAACGAAAACAGCAAGTGAAGGGAAGTCTCAAGTACAGCAGAAATAAAGCAGCAGATTGAGAGAACCTGAGATCAAGGGAGAAATTTTTCTTTCTATCTTTTGACATTGAACATCCCAAAACACATCTATGCTGTTGGCAATGACCCATGGAGAAGAATGACAACACAGATGCATGAGTACAGCCCCTGAGAATCTAAGCAGGGAGAGGATTCAGAACACAAGTGGAGAAACTGGTCTTGGAGAGAACATTAATAAAAAAGGGAAAACAGACTATATATTCAAATTCTTACAGAATTTGAATTTGGGTAGTGGAAAGATGAGGGTATTTCTGTTGGTTGGCCCCTTTTCTCACAGAAGTATGTTTTTTGTATTTTTTCTTTGTATAGAGTGGGAGAATAATGAAATGGGAAGAAGAAAAAGTTAAAACCAGCCATTTTTAAAGGGGAAAAAAAACTAAGGTTGGGAGACTGAGAAATATTGCTCTCTTCTTTCAGCATAAGATGTCAAATAAATATATTTCTATTTGAAAGTCTGGATATTATAAATGCTTAGTTTGCTGCCAAACTGATGCGTAAATGTGGGAAAAGCAGCATTATATATATCCTCCAACTTTATGATTAAGACACAAAGGTTTCTAGAATCTGTCAAAATGAAATAGTGAAACCCTGTGATTCAGGGTAATAGTATAAGGGCACAGGACTCATAGAATGGGAATCAGATCTTACAAAGAGTAAAATGAAGACACTGTATGCTGCCTAGGCTCTGGGTGAACTGTGTACCCTTCCAACCAGAGTGTGTCTAGATTTGTCTAGTCCTGTAGAACTGTTTATTCCTGAGATATGGAGGCTATTGTATAAGCACCAAAGACCCACTCCAAACAATCCAAAACATACCTATATACATGAACAGACTTGACAGAATTATTTTTTTTAATGACGTGCAGAGGGGCTGGGGACTGTGGTTCATGCCTGTAATCCCAGTGCTTTGGAAGGCTGAGGTGGAAGAATCTGCTTCAGCTCAGGAATTCAAGGCTACAGTGAGCTATAATCCAACCACTAGGTAACTGGGGTGAGGGGAGGGGGGAGGGGAGAGGAGAGAGAGAGAGAAGAGAAATACACTCACCTTTTTCATCTTTTACCTCACATTGCATTTTCTCTTGGCAATGTTTGGGTTTGGGTACCACCACAGTTGCTATCTCTTGAACATCTTTCATTAAAACATCACCATCTAGTTTGAGAATACTTTTAAGCCTGCTGAGCTCCTTTGGGGCATTCTTTTTTCTCTTTTCAGCGCGCATCTTTCTTTTCCACTTGCTCCGTAAGCTTTTAGCCATGTTTTACCTGAAATTAACAAAAATACATATTCAAAAGCAAATCTTTACTATAAAAAAAAACAGAAGGCAAATCCTTGGAAAACCAGACCAACAGGTAACTCTACAAAACAAATGAAAAGTAAACTCTTCAATATGTTCACTTTTTATGACTTAACATACAACTTATGTGAAGATCAACATGGTACATATAGTCATTAAATATCAATTAAGATATCAAATCAAACTCCTTGTGGTCATAAGCAAATTACAAATCAAACCAATTCTGAAAGCACCTTGAATTTCTTTACAAAATACAGAAATTCAATTTCCCCAGAATGCAAGAGTGTCATCACCTTACATTTATGCAACAGCTTACAAATTACAAAGCGATTTTTATAAACACTTCACCCCCATCTTCATTATCCATCCTCTCAAGCCAACCTAACAACTTTATAAACTTACCTATTCCTACTCTTTTTTCTTTCCACTCAATTTCAGCCCTAAATCCTCCACAAGGTGCTCAGTGTGATCTTTTAAAAACTTAAGAGCATTAACTGCCTTTCTTTGAATTATTTAAAGACCTCCTCCCTCATATATTCAAGACCTACAAGGTCATTTGTGAGCTGTCCCCTTCAACTCTGTATGTCCTCCTTCAACTCTATTTCATCTCATATATTCAAGACCTACATATATTCAAGACCTACATCTATTTCATCTCATATATTCAAGACCTCCCTCATATATTCAAGACCTACAAGGTCATTTGTGAGCTGTCCCCTTCAACTCTATATGTCCTCCTTCAACTCTATTTCATCTCATTCTCCTTCTCCATCTCCATCCCCGCAGGCTCCAACTGCATCTGAAAAATGTCCAAACTATCTCCGCGTCAGTGCCTTCGTGCTTGCTGTCCCTATGCCTGGCAACTGCTCTTCTCAAGCCTTGCTCCTTCATTCAATGCCTCAGAAAGGACTCCTCTGACCTCCGTAAGCTCCCTTCCGTGCTTAATAGGTGCTATAACTTGAAACTACTGTTTCCTGTCACGCCCCCCACCCTCTCCCCGGACTGTAGACTCCACGAAGGTAGAGGGAAAGAAGGCCTTGTTCACCGCTGGATCCCCTAGTGCACAGAATTTTGCATACTTGTTGAACAAATGCCTAACATTTGTTGAACGCCGGCATTCCCTTGTCTACATAATTTAACACTTTGGAGGGGCTAGGAAAGCGGGCGGTAAACAACCTTGAGGGCCGAAGTTAACCTCAGCGAGAGTGAACGCAGGGGAAGGCTCCATTTTACCCAGTGCACTCGGAAGCCGGAGGGCCCCCAAGAGCACTGGGAACCCTAGCCCTGAATCGCCGGACCGGAGCCCAAATATAGCCCAGCGAGCGTCAAGAAACGAAATTCTCCAGGGGTGGCGGAATCAAGCCCCAAGTTCCATGTCCCACTGGACCAGTGAGGAACAGAACTCACCTGAGAAACGAGCACACACGCCAAAGGAACTCGCCGACCGGAAGTTTTTACACTTCCGTCTTCCGGGCAGAACCGACCCGGGGCGTACGCACTGCACGCTGGGAGCCAAACTGTCTCAAGAAGCCTCGAGAGGCGGGATTTTGAAAGCCGGACGCTGACGAGCTTCCGACTTTGGTGTGAGCGTAGACCTGGAAACTTGGTCCGTCCTATACAGGTGTAGAAGTCGGATTTGGAAAGTGCAGAAGCGTGTCCCGGTCAAGGTTAGGTCACAGGTAGTTGCTTTCCGGACGTGGGTAGGGTAGCTCCGAGACTCTTAACATAGTGAACCTGGTCAGGGGACCCTACTTATCAGATAGGGAGCCCGGAGCCGACCTTAAGATCTGGCCTTACCGCTTACATGATACTCATCCAACTCTTCCTAGGTCAGGTGTTCTTCCAGAGGCCGTATTAAGATCATCTTTATTTGCAGTCTGTGAATTTTCTCATCTCGGGTGATGGCTTTACGGATGTACACATATGTCAAACCGTATCAAATTGCACACTTTAAATATGTGCAACTTATTGCACGTCAGTTATACTCAAAGCTGTTACCAAAAACAAAAAGCGAGCTTTTCCCACCCCAGAGAAGAATTTAAAGGGTAAAATGATCAAAGGATTTCAGTTCTGTCAGTGTTTACCTGTCTGATCACTTACATATCAGACACAATACTAAGCCTAGGACGATTGTCTTAGCTCACGAAGAATACTTACTTTACAAATATTTCTAATGGCATAGGCTTTGGAACCATATAGGTCTGTGTTGTATTCTTCCAACACTTGTGAACGATATGGATGAGTAATATCATAAGAGCCTGAATTTCCTTGTCCCTAAAGTGAAGATAATACAACCTAATTGATGCTAGGTAGGTAATAAGAGTTCAACAAATGGTACCCTTTTTACATTATAGTTTGAAACGTGTAGCTACACAGTACTATTTATTAGCAGTGTTTCTAGAGATTTACAACATATACCCAAAAAACAGGAAAGGAATTGTCTTTAATTATGGCCTGGTAAATTCCTGCTGGTTGCTAGAAAAGAGAGTTCTGAGACAATCCATGGGTACCTTTTTTCTTTACATTTGTGTCCTTTATGAAGCCGTGCATAGTATGGAAATTACTGAATTCAGAATATAGCAAGGTTAAACAGGCTGAAAACGACTTAGAATATTTGATACCAAAAAAAAAAAAGGAAGCATGGTTAAGAAATCAGGTTTCTTTAAATAAGATTTCATTCTTATAAAGCAAGTGAATTTCTATTTTACAAGTAAACCGTATACTGTACCTTGTCTTTCAAATAAGAAGTTAGCTACCTCACCCAAAAATGTATGTGCACAATGTATTTTAGAGAAAGCTCACTTTCTGATAGTCCGTATTTACTGTATCTTGTTACATACCAGGCCAAGACTTTTGAATAAACACTTGGCACCAGAAAAAAATAATTTACCTATTATGAAAATGTCATATTGTTAAAATACATACCACGATTTAGCATTACAAATGCTTTAAAAAGCTGAATCATGGGCCAGGCATAGTGGCTCACACCTGTAATCCCAGCATTTTGGGAGTCCAAGGAGGGCAGATCACGAGGTCAGGAGTCCGAGACCAGCCTGGCCAACATGGTGAAACCCCCGCTCTACTAAAAATACAAAAATTAGCCAGGTGTGGCGTCATGCACCTGTAATCCCAGCTACTCAGGAGGCTGAGTTAAGAGAATCACTTGAACCCGGAGGCAGAGATTGCAGTGAGCCGAGATCACGCCACACTCAAGTCTGGGTGACAGAGCAAGACTCCATCCCCCATCACCAAAAAAGCTGAATCAGGTACATTATTGAAAAAAATACCCTTTTACCCCTTTTTACTTATGTCCCTCACCAGTTATATAAAAGCAGTTCTAGAAAAGTGGCCTTAGTATATTTAAAAGTCTAATTCATGCCTTTGAGTGTGCACTCTATTATAGGCACTATGCTCAATTTGCAAACATGAAGGAAACTAAACTACTCTTTTCAGGAAACTATATCCCCTAATGGACAAACAATGCTTAAGGGGCCAACTAGACATTGCAGAGGCTCCTCACAGAGCTGAAAGGTGATATATATATATATATATATCTAGAGGCACAGTGGGTGGCCCTGAATACCTTACAGGAAGCAGACTGATTTTCTCATTGAAAAGGTATGCTACATGATGGAGAACAGTGAGGCTCCTGCAGTCAGTCCTCTCCCATGGAATCCCTGATCTGCACAATCATTTAGTAAGGAACAGGAAGACTTCTGGGATTCAGATAGTGACCCCATGTTGCCCATTCCCTAGATGATGGGAACTTCAAGACAACGCTCTAGAAAGATGCAAGGTAAAAGCAAAAAGTATCTAAGTTCCCAGCTGCTCCAAAAAAAAGGCCTGCCGCTGGCTGTTGACCACTAATCCCCAAAAATGCATCAGGTGGACTGAAGCCAGGTCTGAGAAGAAATGAAGGCAGGTATACACAGCCTACTCCATCTCTTTTCCCAAATTACATTCAAGATATACAGACGTTCTCAGCTACTACTCTTTCTTCATTTTCCTCCTATCTCTTAGCTGTTCTTCCTTTGGCCCTTGCACACTGACTTGCCTGTTGCTCTGTCCAAGTCCTGCTAATTCCACTTTCTTAATATTTCTGGAGTCTGCATATTTTCACCTTTACTGAATGCAATGCTTTAAAATGGTCTAGGTATATTCCCTACTTAGAACTCATACCTATGCACAGTGGGACACATACAGGGACTTACCATAGCAGCATTAATTATGAGAGTGAAAAAGGAAGAACCACATAAAATTCATTGACAGATCATGGGAATAAACCAATGGTTCATTTATAAAATATAGTATTTTATACCAAAGGTTTTCAAACTTCTTGGTCTTGGGATCCCTTTATACTCTTAATAATTATATTGATCATATCAGAAATTAAAATGATTTTTTTGGAAATGTAAGTCATTTAGAAAGGATAAATTTATTACATGTTAACATTCTTGTGGAAAATAACTTTTCTAAAAATGATGTAGTGAAAATGGCATTGTTTTACATTTTTAAAATGTCAGATCTACTTTTGCTTATACAGAATCTTTAGTCACATATCAGTCCATTTAGCCTTTGAGTTGAAAATAATAGTATTAATACCATCAGTTGACATTAATTAAGCACTTAGTTTATTTGCTATCTCTCTCTCATTTAATCCTTATGACAGCCCAATAAACTAGGCATTATTATTATTATTCCCATTATGAAGATGAGGCAAAAGACTTAAGGATAAATAACTCGATAAATGTTACATAAGCAGCTGGTTGGATTGCAAGGATTCTAATCTAGATGCTCTTACCCACCATGCTATGTTAAACTTGACTGCATTGCATCATGCACTTGAGACTTCAACAGTTAATTAATGATAATAGGGTTAAATTTACATCTAAAAATCATGCAAGGTTAAATCAATACTACTAATTTATTTCAACTTAATAGCTGGGAAATGCTTAGGGGGTATGATGGGCTGAGTTGTAGCCCCCACCAAATTCACATAAAGAAATCCTAATCCCAGCACCTCAGAATGTGACTGTATTTGGAGATAGGTCTTTAAAGAGAAATTATGGAAAAATGAGGTCTTCGGGGTGGGCCCTAATCCAGTATGACTGTTGTCCTCATAAGAAATTTGGGCACAGACAAGTAGAGAGGGAAGACCATGTAAAGACAGGGAGAAGACAGCCATCTATAAATCAAAGAGAAAGGCCTCAAAAGAAACCAACCCTGCTAACACCTTGTTATTGGACTTTTAGCTTCCAGAAGTATGGGAAAATAAATTTCTTGCTGAAGCCACTCAAGCTGTGGTGCTTTGTTATGGCAGTCTAACAAACTAGTACAATGAGGGAATTTGAGAAAATTTCATTGGTTACTGGTACACTGACCTAACATGTTGTGTGGACCAACACAAATGAAACCATAAGACACTATTTCACAAATATTTTTATTTTGAAATACATATACTTAATGGCTGATGACCCAGTATCTTTGGTGTCCTCTAACCACATTAGCGTTCTGTAATTTCAAAATGAAATCTATACTTTAAAAAACAAATAATTAATGTCAAATTTTGTCATAATATCTGACTTTCAGGCAGACTTTTAATTTTAGTACAACTTAAAATGTCATTAGCATTCTAATATGATTTTAATACAATACTGAATAATTCTCTGTGGAATTTATCTTTTATATATATTTCCTTTTAAATCAGATGAAAATCTCCAAGCAAAAAGAGATTTATAGTTTTTTTTTTTCTTTTTTTTGAGATGGAGTTTTGTTCTTGTTGCCCAGGCTGGAGTGTGGAGTGCAATGGTGTGATTTCAGCTCACCACAACCGCCGCCTCCCGGATTCAAGCAATTCTCCTGCCTCAGCCTCCTGAGTGGCTGGGATTACAGGCATGCACCACCACCCCCGGATAATTTTGTATTTTTAGTAGAAACAGGGTTTCACCATGTTGATCAGGCTGGTCTCGAACTCCCGACCTCAGGTGATCCACCCACCTCGGCCTCCCAAAGTGCTAGGATTACAGTTGTGAGCCACCTCTCCTGGTGGAGATTTACAGTTTATAATGGTAAAGACACTACTACTTCAGAATCAAAGCCAAATCAGTATTACTTAATAATTCAGGGAAAATTTAGATAAAATCACTAGACAAAGGTAAACTGATATTCTTATCTACTCATAAAATTATCTTTGAATTGTAAATAAACAGCTATGCATGACTAATTTAGGAAGAAATACATTTTTAATAGAATTTTGATAGCTCTTAACTGACATCCTAAAGGATTGAGAGATGAAGTATCATAAAGAATAGTAAGATTTTAAAGCTCTCAGAGTAACACAGGATACAAATAAAGACTGTAACAGTACTTAATCATTGTCTGAAACTTCATTACTTAATGAAAGTTTCTATATACTGCTCCAATTACTTTTTTAATCCTTTTTTTCTCACTAAAAAAAATTTTTTTTATTCTTCAGTTGAGCCGAGATGCTTTTAATTACTTTTTATTAACTGCTTCCAGAAACCGTAACAGGTGCAGGAATAGATTGATGATGTCCAAGTAGAGGCTGATAGCAGCTAATATGTATTCTTCAGGTGACAGTTTATGCATCAGTGAGTGTGTGTCATAGATGATGAATCCACAGAAAAGAAGGGCTCCTGCAGCAGCTAAGACCAACTCCACTGTCTCACTATAAAAAAATAACTATAGGGAAGGCATTAGAGAAATATGATGATATTTGAGAACAGTACTAAGAAGACTTAAGTTACTTCCTCTAATGATTTACTGCTACATTACACATTTGACAATGGGTGCACAACTTTGAATACAAATGTTAAAAGCAGAAAAAGGCAAGGCAGGTCCAAACTTGCTTCTGTTGGATGGAAGGATGAATGAATGGATATATTCCTTTAAACTAAATTACCCACTTTGAAAAACAGCATTCCAAATATAAATTATTTTAAAATACATTTATTTTTTAACAATTAAATGTGCCATTGGAGCTTGGCAGTTATAAGAGGGCCTCTTTCTATATAATTTAATTCATTTATTCATTCATCTTTCTTTCAACTAATAATAATGACCGACACAAGACCTTGATTTTTTAAAGGGATAATTCTAGAAACAAATGTTCTGGATAATTATAACTAAATGTCCTATCATAAAAGTACCTTTTATAGCTTTTTGAGGTTATTTATATTGGCACAGCCAGAATTATATTTCAAGTTAACCATTACAACATAACTTACCTTGAAGAATCCTGACAAGCACAAAATCCACAAAAAAGTAAACAGCCTATAAAAATAAAAGTTTAGTAATTTAGAATATTGTTCCTTACAAAAAAACTTTGTAAACCCATTTAACACTTTCTGAAAAAAACATATCCATCCAGACTTTTTGCCAAAGAAAAACTAAAATGTAAAAATTTGTAAACATACAATGAATATAATGCCCATTTTGGATTTTTTAAAAAGAAATTTAAAAAACAGCTATTTCTTCAACATTTGTCTTCATGGTATACAAACCTAGTTAACGGTATAATTTGTGAAGTTTTTAATTAGAGCACAAAATATAGATAAAAGCAGAAATATTACAAGTATTTTAATTTGGAGATTTACAAAAACTTTTAGAAAATAAATAAACAAATGAAATATGACTGTACTTTTAAGCCAAGTAATAACAAGTTATCCTGTGAACATGCACATCTATTAAAGTTCACGATGTACTTTCCATTTTATTCTTATGTATTATAGAATTCAATCAATGGACACATCTGACACTGCTATAATTCTATGAGTTACAATTCAATTGTTATATATAGAGAGTATAAATTATATGAGAAACGACATCTAAGAAGTCAGTCTTTTGTTATCAAATATGGGGCATATCAGCTGCTTCAGGTCACAAGGAATTACAGAGGCCAAATTTATCCTCCCTCTTTAAATAAAACCAGACAAAATATATGAAACAACAGTTTTTAGACACTAGACAGCAAATAGCACAGGACAGGGGTTCCTGATATAAGGGATACAAAGAAAGTGAAGTCTATATTTGCCCCAGCTACAGTTTCCAGGCCACTGTGTAGGGATAAGAACCCATACAGACATTTATGGTCTCCTCTGAGTTGAGCAGACAAGAATTCAGAGGTCAGGGAAGCCAAGGTGGCTAGAATTTGTAGGGCAGAGTACCAGAAAAAAGAACTATCCACTAAGAGTGAGCACTCTGGTGTATGCAAAGGGTTCTCCTAGCTAAGATCTGATTGATACATGCATGTGAGGAGGTGACCAAAGCTGGAGAAAGAACCAATCATCAGAGTTCACATAGAGTTCACATAGGACTGGGAATAGTTTGCATTCACACCAGCCAAAGCAGAAAGACCTAAGACATGCACTGAGCAGTACTCTGAAGGGTACTGTCTCAGCAATACTCTTAGGGCCAAATGAGCCCCTGAACTAAAAGCTGTTCTAGACCTGCCTAACAGAGCCTCAAAAGGTTTACTTTCCAAGGAACTTAACTGCATCCTAGGAGAACAAAGCCAAATATATTTAAAGTTAATATAACAAAATTCAGCACCCAACCATGTAAAATTTATAATGACCAGCATCCAATAAAAATTATAAAGGCATGCAAAAGAATGAAGGAAATATGACCCATAACAAGGAGAAGAAACAATCAACAGAAACAAATCCAGAAATGACACAATGATAGAATAAGTAGATAATGACATTAAAAATGTATTCCCTAGTTCAAGGAGATCAAGGAAAGAATGATCATGAGGAGAGAAATGGAAGATACTATTTTTTTTTTCAAAAGACACAAATTGAACTGAACTTTAATTAATTAAAATACAAAATATGAAATAAAAATGCTCTGGAATTAATAGACACTGAAGATTACTAAATTTGAAAACAGCAAAAAACAAAAAAAGAACAGAACAGAACATCAGTGAATTAGGGGACAACATTAAGAAGTGTAACATATATGTAACTGGGGTTTCAAGCAAAGGAGAAAGAAGGGGAGATAGAAAAATATTTAAAGAAATAATGGCCCAAAATGTCCAGATTTGAGGTGGGCACAGTGGTGTGTGCCTGTAATCCCAGCTACTCAGGAGGCTGAGGTGGAGGGATCACTTGAGCTAAGGAGTTCAAGTCCAGCCTAGGCAACACAGCCAATACCCCATCTCTTAAACAAATTCCTTTTCCAAATTTGATGAAACCTTTACATTGTCAGATACAAGAAACAGAAGAAGAAAAGTGGAAAGGAAGAGAACCATACCAAGAAATATTATAATCAAATCACTGAAAACCAGTGATAAAGAAAAAATGGTAAAAGTAGCGAGGGTGGGGGAGGGAAACATATATAAAGAAATAATAAAAAAGATGGTAGACTTCTTGTCAGAAACTACATAAACCAGAGGAATGACATCTTTAAGATATTGAAAGCAAGAAAAAAACCCAAAACCTAGAATTATAACTGTCAAAAATAAAGTCAAAATAAAGATTGTTTTTTCAGACACAAAAGGTGACCAACAGACGATAAGCAATGTTAAGAATTCCCTCAAATGATATTAGATGGAAATTCAGATTTACATAAAGAGATGAAGAAGAGTAGAAATGGCAAATACATTGGTGAACATAAAAGACTTCTATTTTTTAACTCCTTTTAAAAGATAATATAATTTTTAGACCAAAAATAATAATGTATTATGGAGTTTATAACATGTGGAACTAAAAGTTATGGCAACAATGGCATAAAGGTAGGGAAAAGGAGATACAAGTATACATGAAATGGCATATTATTTGAGGATAGACTGTAATAATTTAAAGTCATGTATTATAAAACCTAGAAGAACCCCTAATTATAAGAAGTATAGCTAATAAGCCAATAAAGGAGATAAACATGACCATCTTAATAATCACACCAAATGTAAATGAACTAAATACACCAACTAAAAGCAGAGATGGTCAGATTGAATTTTTGAAAACCAAGATCCAACTATGATTTCTACAAAAAAAAAAAAAAACCTTTAAATATAAAGACACAAATAAAAATAAAAGGATGGAAAAAGATATACCATGCTAACATTGCTAACACAAATTAAGAAGAAAGCTGAGGTGGCTACATTAATAACAAAGTAGATTTTAGAGCAATGATATTAGAGCTTAGGAAGGTCACTTCATAATGATAAAGGGGTCAGTTCACCAAGAGTACCTAACAATCCTAAATGTTTCTGCATCTAACAATGGAGTTTAATATGATGCAAAATTATAGAATTTACATGAGAAATAGACCAATCTATGCTTGTAGTATTAATTGATAAAACAAGTACATAGAAAATTAGTAAGCAAACAGAAGACAACATTATTAACCAACTTTACCTAATTGACATTTATCAAATACTCCATCCAACAGCAGCAAATACACATTCTTGTCTAGTGTACAAAGAACGTTTACCAAGATACCATTAAAAAAAAAAATGCAAAAGGACTGAACTCATACAAAATAAGTTATCTCACAATAACAGAATTATTTATTGTAATGCTATTTGGTGAACTGAAGGTAGGATATGATTCTAGTCCTCAGCTATCTCTCTGAAATGGCCCTAAAATTTTTCAGGATACATCTGGGATACCTAAGTGGGAATGAGATATCATGCTAACTCACAATATAGATCCTTCAGGACTGAAAGGGACTTAGGATTTGCTTTTTCATTCTTAAACACTAGGGAAACTCCAAAGCTCCTGTACCATGGGGTATGGAGAAGGTGATATTAAGAACTTAAAGCATCCAAGATATTACCCTACTTGCAGGCTAACAAGTTAGTCTGGCACAGTCTCATGGATCCATCAAGCTCCTAGGTCTGAGGATAAAGGACAGTTTATAGTAATAACAGTAGTATCAGCATTTTAATGACAGAGCCCAGTTTGTATAGGGTGATGCCAAGAAGGCCACATGACACCTACACACACAGTGGGTTGTGTTACAAGACAGGAACTTTGAATTTAGGGAAGCAAGTCTTTTTTATAATGTAAAGTAAACATGGTTGCCCTCTGCTCCAGCAAGCACTATTTCTATCTTCCCAGGCTGTTCACTATTGAAAAAAAAAAAAAAAACCTTAAAAAGATTGTCTGGAACAAAGGGCAGTCAGCACATCATTCACAGGATATTCAGAAATACATGAGACCCATGAAAAAATCCTCTCCCATTCTTGTAGGCTTCTAATAAGACATTAGGATAGGGCTGCCAGAGGTCTCTGGACATTAATTTACTCTGTTATTCACTAACTGGATAAGATCCTACATTTCAGCGTGATCAGACACTACTGACAATACATATTAAAACAGATATCTTTTCTCCTCTACGACATCCAAGTTGAAACCTGACACTAAAACTTAGGCTCCCTGGTTAAGCAACATGTTCCCCCGAGGAACCTAAATGTACACACACTAAAAGGGTTATTTAGAGTCACAGGTTCCATTTGGTAAGCTTTTGGTAAGAAATTCAGCCTAAGACTTGTCAGTTTATAACAGCATTCTCTATACATACTGTAACAGGTAAAGATTTGAAAGTTATGTCCTACAAATAATCTGCCTAAGTTGTTACTCCACTCTACTTTGACTTACATCTCATTAAATATTTAAACATCAAAGACAGCAAACTTTCTAAGAATATAGATAAGATATGCCATGGATATAGTGCTGATTTTGCCATTCTAACAACTCCATCTATAGGAGTGACAAATAAATCCTATCCTCTTCCCTCTCAACAAGAAGCACAGAATAAGAAGTAACCTACAAACAGTGATGTCCCAGTAAACTGACTTTCTGGGAAAGAAAATGAGCCCTGATTTGTAGTGCTTCCTAATTTCTGTGGTGTACATACATCCTCCATGGCCTATTTTAAGCTTCCAACAGTTTAACAACTGGCAAGTTTAAATCATAACTGGCAAGATGCTTCTTACAAGGTGGCACAAGCCAATTCTAGCACTCCAATGACCAGCTGCCATAGTTATCATATGTAGTTCTGATATTTAATTCCTTTTGTGGCAGAATTACTACAGGATAATAATGATGTTGTAAAAACATCACAGCTTTAAGTCAATCTATGAGGCACTGCCACCACTGCCAATACTACGATACATTTAACACATATTTCTTCAGTGCCTACTATATCCCATAAACAGGTCAGAAGGAACAGCCTATAAACTTTTTGAAGAAAATATTTTCATATAAAATCTTTTCCTTCAGTCTTTATATCCCATTTTGGCACTTAGCTTCCACAATCACTTAGGCTTTGACACTTCACAGTAAAGTAGTTTTATTTAAAATGCAATAAAGTGCTACTCTTAAGTAGCTGAATCTATGGCATACTGACTAAAGTGTAATTATTATTAGGATTTTGCTAGAAAGTCATTATGTGGCAATATCCAGTAACAGATAGCAGTACATGTGATTCAGTGGAGAACAAGAGCAGAAGTGAAGTGTTAAGGTTTTAAATGGGTATACTGTGATCAAGTCCATTTTCCTATCACCCAGCTGCTTGGTGGTAAAGAGGCTGGAAACTGCTAAGACTGGAGAATAGAGAGACTGGTTGTAGTAATACAGCTAAGAGACAATTTTGAAAGAGTTCTGTTTCCAGTATTACAGTAAACAAGAACTATTTCAGACTAATTACCGCCCCGTTCCACCCTGAAAAACTACTAACATGATGCATAAAAGAGAAAACAAAGAATACCTTCTTAAAAACATCAAATAACAGTCAAGATAGAATGGAATTGCCAAGTCAGAATCTAGGTAAAAGTGGAAACCCAAAGAAGTAATCATGGTACTATAGCTGAATTTACCCAACTACAAGAAAAGTCATCAATGCACTAAACAGGGGTAAACTGAGGGGTAGGGGCAGAGAAGAACTATCCCTGGGAAATTGCCACCACAAGCTATCCCTTTTCGGATTTGTAGTCTAAATGAGTAACATCTGGGTGGTTGGGAAAGCATCATAAGCCATGAATTTAGTTTCAAGTAGACCCAATTCAATAGTTTTCCCAGATGCCAGGTGAAAACCCAATTACTGTAGGGAAAACTGCACCTTCAACTGAGGCCTCAAAGAAATTCAAAAAATAATTTTTCAAGGACAGTTACGTAGTCAAAAATAACCGAACACACAAAGAAAATACTGTAAGAATTATCAGAAATGGCACACACGCACACTCAGAAATACCTGGTCTCAGATCTATATGATCATCGTAATGTCATTTGTATCAATAAATGTAAAGTTATTGTGAGGAGGCTTAAATATAAGGCAGGTTTACCAGAAAAGGATTTGAAAGATGATACTGGAATGAATGAAAGGGAAGGAACAGCTGGAGACTGAGTTGGGAAGAGGAAGTAGAACAAACTTTTCATCATATATGCCACACAAATATATATGAAACATCCTTCCAAAAAAGGAAAAGGAAATAGAAAATATTACCTCTCCCTAAATCAAACTCCATTCTAATAAAACTATTTAAGTAGTCTGCACAACTGTCAGTGTTGGCTAACCAACTGTATTTGATCTCTATAGAGACTTCTGGTGTTCTGGATTACCAGAATAAAAGGGGTAAGGGAGGAAAGAAAGTTTAGCAAGAGCAGACTTTTGTAAATAGTGTTGTAACAGGAAAAAGAAAAAGAAGACTGTGTGCCAACAGGAAGCCACTGTGAGCTTAGAAAAGAGTCCATGCATTCCTACCAGGTGAGGGCAACGCAGTACCATAATCCTAATATAAAAAGGATCAGTCTGTATATTTGTTTGAAGAAGAATACAGGTTAATCTAGATGGATCAAAAGGTTTTAAATTTCATGCAGACCCTTTCAATATCTGTACTAATTACAGTGCTTTTTTCACAAAGATGTGGATGGTCTTGGTAAGATTTATGCTAAGACAGACTGAAATTTCAGTAAATTCCATAATGTTCATAAAGCATACAAGCTTAAACTCTCTGGAAAGCTGATTTTTTTAAAAAAAATTCACTTCCCTTTCACTACAGAAGAGAAGCAAGTAACTCAAAGCCACTTTCCATTTCTGTGTATGTTCTGGGAGAGTAAGGCCCGGCCCTAGTATTCAAAGAGATGATTTCTTATTACCCTCCATTTTAAAAGACAGTACCCAAAGATAACAGACAGTACCCAAAGATAACAGTGTAGCACTTTCCTCAAAACCACCTATAATAATTAAAGACATCTATTATATCCAAGAATATATATAACTTACCCTGCTCCTAATTTGTTGAAATCCCTCTTAGCTTGCAGAGTATACACAGTCAAACCAAAAAATACTCCAGTAGTCAGTATGTAAGCTTGCAGAATAATATGTACATCATAGAAAGTAACTGTAAAATTAAAACACTGATTAACATGCAAATAAGCATGCTCAATATAAAACAGCTTTTTCTGGCATTTTACAGAAATGCTTCATTTTCTCCTGTACTTTATGCCAACAAAAACAATTATGAAAAGGTTTCTTATCCATCCTTGAATACATGGGTACCATGAAACCACATCCATAATGCAATTAACAGTTTCCAAAAAATTCATTCATACAAAATTGGGGGGTCACATTATTACCAAATTAATGAAATGACTAGAAAGCTCTTACGCCTGTAGACAGGAGTTTTAGGGATATGGTAGAGTGATTCTCACCTATCTCTGTCCCAGTCGCAGTTTACCACCATCTGTGGTAATTGTCCACTATGGTTTCAATATCAGTAGGGATGATTCTGGGTTTCCTGACAGACTGGGAATTTCTGGACAGTAGCAGCAATTCCAGCAATCACCTGGTTATACTTTTTTTTCTTGCCCAAATCAAGGCAATTGGGCAAGAAAAATATTGGGGCTGTCTAGGGTTGCCTACCATTCACTTACCCTGCAGAAGACAGAAATCAACCACTAACTTCTTTATATCTAATGTGTATTATCTTGGAGTACACTATTGTGGGGTTTACTGAATATATGCCAAATTCCTTTCTGTAATTTTAGAATAACCATCCAGTCAATTATGGCTATTATAATAAAACTCCTTAACATTTTAACAAATTGCAAAGTTATAACCTCTTGGAGGTTAACTGCTTTGAACCCAAAGCCATTTAAGTAATTTTTAATTTTTCAGAGATTAATTATTCATTTTCTTGCTATCCCTAAATGCTACATGATTGGAATTTCTCTATTTATGCCATTACAGGATTAGGAAGGTGAACAGGAAAAAGATAAGACATTAAGTAAATTTTGCTTCTTGTCAGTAATTTAAGTATATGATTAGGTTGAAAAGATATTGCAATTATTGAGGAAAATAATGTTCTCAGATTATCCCATCTATGTTTTTCTATCCCAAATTCCAATAATCCTGAAATGAATCTCTCTCCTACATTCTATGTACATAGTAGAGGCTGGAGAAGGGAGAGATGGATTTGATAACCTTAATAGCAAGTAACATTAATAATAAGTAAATATTAATAATACTGCCTATGTTGAGAAGCCACAATCCTATTTATTATTTATTACTATGTATTTATATTGATTATTTTAAAATGAGAGATTACAAAAAAATACAGATTAAACAAAACTGGCATAGAAAGATTAAAAAACCTAATGGCAAAACAGGAAGAGTTAAATATATTAACTTATTAACTATAGGGTAAACAACTTGCTGTTATTGAGAGTAATAATTAACTCTGACCTTTTTGGTACTCAAGGTTAACCATTTGGAAACAATCAGAATTTTTATTCTTAATTTATTGAATTTTTTTACTTGAGATATTATATAGGGTACATCAAGTAATTATAACAGACATGGCCTTCAAAGACATGTTGAACATGAAATACAGAGCAAAAACAACCACTGTTTCTTGCAGTGCTGTTTGAAACAATAAGAGGATATAACATTAAAGCATAGTTCAGCACAGGCAAGTTAAAGGAGTTAAGCTCATATGATCAAAGTATATGGTTCAAAATACATGTTCTCAGTTACTTTAAGATACTTTTACATTAGGGAAAAGATTAGCTATAGTTGTCTTATTTTTATAAATAAGTCAAGAAATGAAATAATGTTCTCCATTCCTTTTATTTTTCTTTTCCACTTCTTCTAAGCTCAGCTGAAATATATAAAGGATAAATATCTAACTTTTGCTTATACTTTAGGAATTCTTCGTCCTATGCTATATTTCTGAAATATGATATTCCATGATGTTAGACTTCAGCCCCAAATACCTTTTTACCTGAAAGATTTATCTACATTAAAAAATTATTATAACATATAGAAGTGCAATTACGGCTTACCAACAACTGCCACAGTTAGAGCTTCCAATAGCGTCTAATGAAAAGAAACTGAAATTAATGACTGTAAAATTTACACTATCTCATGTACATTTTCTAATTTCTAGCAGTTTAATGTGATCCCATATGAATGATCTCATTTTAGCTTCAAAGCAGCCCTGTGAAGTATACGGGGCAGTTAGTAAACCTACATAATGAAAATGAGATCTCAGTTTACTAAGTGAGAATATTTAGATTCTAATTGTGATACCAAGACTCTTTAAGCTAATCTCATATCTGTAACAGGAAGACTATAAATATAGAACATTCTACTTTTCTTACTCTGTAATATAAATAAAAACAAAATTGCAAATTATGTGCCCATTTATAAAACCTCAATACCTCACACAAACATAGGAAGAATAAAATATTTAGGTAGTACTTTGGTGTGGGAGTCTTGAAAGTATTTCCCAATATTCATTCTCTCTTTCTTCCCTAATAACAATTTTTACCTGGACACATGGCAGTTCAGATTTTACTGCATTTTTTCAGTCTCCTGGGCAGCTAGGTCTGACTATGTAATGATATTCTAGCCAATTTAATGTGACTAAGAGAGGTATACAACTTCTGGATTGTGCTCTAAAAGCAAAGACTTGCTCTCCCTTTTCTCTTCTCATTTGTATTAATAACTGAATGCTTTGTGGATATGGGAGTTATCTATCATATACCATGCAACTCTCTAGGAATGCCCTGACCATAGCACAAGCATGGGCCCTTATCACCTTCACTAAATTGTCATTCAAATTTTTACATGAGAAATAAACTATTTTGTTTAAGCCACTGTTATTTTGTCACAGTTTAAGCCATGTCAGAAGTAGCAGAACTATTTAGTATCCTAAATAAAAGACTTGGCGTTAATGAGTCTTGTCCTCTAGCCTCTCTTTCCCCTTAATTATAGTATCTTTATTTTGTCTTATATGCTTACTCTAGATAGATTTTATCAACCATCTGATAGACCATATCACAAAGACAAAGTCAGAAATAACGGCAGTGGCTGTATAATCATAATCCTGGTAGAAGCATCCCCTGTACTCCACCGTACCTGGTATCAGGAAAACCATCAGTACCAGAGCAAAAATGGTATTAGAAATTGTACACAGACGTGGAGGCAATGGAACTGCTGTCACATTTTAATGATTTTAGTAGTGCCAGTAAAAGGGTAGCAAAAGATAGAAATTTTTTTCTGGACTGGGCACAGTGGCTCACTCACACCTGTAATCCCAGTACTCGGAGAGGCTAAGGCAGGTGGATTGTTTGAGTCCAGGAGTTTGAGACCAGCCTAGGTAACATAGCAAAACCCCATCTCTACTAAAAATACAAATAATGAGCTAGGCGTGGTGACATGTACCTATATTGCCAGCTACTCAGGAGGCTGGGAGGTGGGAGGATCACTTAAGCCCAGGAAGCAGAGGTTGCAGTGAGCCAAGATCGCGCCACTGCACTCCAGCCTGGGCGACAGAGAGACCCTGTCTCCAAAAAAAAGAAAAAAGAAGAGAAAATTTGCGGGGGGGGGGCGGCGCGCAACATGATTACACTATTTTCTCGCTATTTGTGACAAGATTTTAGGAAAGAAATCCCACCCACATTCAAGTATCTGAAGGAAACAGGATGGTATAAATAGGCATAAACAGGAGTAAAGATAAGACTAGGAAAATATGATAATGCCCCCTTTAAAACATATATACACATGCTTCTCAAGTTATAATGGGGTTACATGCTAATACACCCACTGTAAGTTGAAAATATCACAAGTCAAAAATACAGCCCAGATTGTCTTTGGTTAAAGAATCACCAATGCTTAAAGTCTGAAATTTCATGGTTGCATATTGCTTTGACACCATCATAAAACCGAAAAATCTTAAGTTGAATGATTTTAAGTTGAGGAATATCTATCTATCTATCTATCTATCTATCTATCTATCTATCTATCTATCTATCTGTCTATCTAATCTGCCTATATGTGTGTGTGTGTACATCCATGCATACACACACTCCTACTACCTTCTTTCTTATCCTGCTGCAGCAGGACCAAAAAAAACCCTAATGTTAAAGGTCCCTGAGTAATTTGAGGAAATGTATTTTACATACTTATTTGTTAAACCAGTTTTAGCTATGGGCATGATGAACAGATTAAACAATCAGTGACTCTCTTGCCTATAAGCATTTGGTTGATGCTTTTCTAGTGGGACCTTTCCCTGCTGGGCAAAAGTTGACCCACACCCTCTTCCCACACAGAAATCAGTCTTTCTGAGAGAAGGCTATATGTAGATGTGAAGAGGAATTCTATATGGCCTTCTTTCTTTTTATACTTCCTCTCTCCTGAGACATAGTTGACTAGGCCAGGAGTTGGCTCTGATGCAATGTCTGGCAACCCATATATTGACTAACAACCTACAATGTGACCTGTGCCAACAACCAACTATACTAATCAGATTCAATCTCTCTCTCTCCTTCCTTCCTTTTCCTTCCTTCCTCCCTTTTCCTTCCTTCCTCCCTCCCTTCCTCCTCCCCCCGACTTTCTTTTTGAGACAGGGTCTCACTCTGTCACTGAGGCTGGAGGGCAGTGGTGCAATCTCAGCTCACTGCAACCTCCACCTCCCAGTTCAAGTGATCCTCCTACCTCAGCCTCCCGAGTAGCTGGGACTACAAGCACATGCCATAACATCTAGCTAATTTTTGTATTTTTTGCAGAGACAATGTATCGCTATGTTGCCTGGACTGGTCCTTAACTCCTGGACTCAAGCAGTACGCCTGCCCCAGCCTCTCAAAGTGTGGGGATCACAGGCATAAGCCACCACATCCAGCCCAGATTCTTTCTGACCCAGGAATCTGAACTCAGAGATTGAAGCAATGGCAGTGGGAGCTAAAGCTAAATTACTCTATGGGGGCAAAAATTAATTATCTTTAATTTATATATGACCCATTGTTTGGGAAACGGAAAACAACGTGTAAGGACAACTGAGGTAGAGAAGAGATGTAATAGAACAAGGGAGAGGAGAACACAAACTCTTGTCACTGAATTTCCTATGATATCATCATTTCTAGAACCTTCCTCCAGTTACCCAGTTCATCTTCCTTTAAGATTTGGGTTGGTGGGTTCTCAAGAGCTTACATCCTTAAACTCCTTGTTACTTGCGATAACTTGAGTTAGGACTGACAATCTTGCAAACAAAAGAGCTTAAGGTTTAAATGAATATAATCTTTCCTATAACTGAAACCTGCAAAGTCATCAGCTTTTCTTTATCATTTTAACACAAACTCATTATCAGAATTCACAAACTTTTTTAAAGCATTTTAATATAATCAACAGCTTTTTCACTTGTATTTGACAAGTATTCTTTTTTGTTTGTCTGAAATGGGGTCTCACTCTGTCATCCAGGCTAGAGTGCAGTCATGTGATCTCAGCTTACTGGAGCCTCCACCCCCCCAAACCCCCACCTCCGTTTAAGTGATCCTCCCACCTCAGCCTCCTGGGTAGCTGGGATTACAGGTGCACACCATCATGCCCAGCTAATTTTTGTATTTTTTTGTAGAGATGGGATCTCACTATGTTGCCCAGGCTGGTCTCAAACTCCTGGACTCCAGTGATTCACACGCCTTAGCCTCCCAGAGTGCTGGGATTACAGGCATGAGCCACTACGCCCAGCCAAGTATTCTTAATATTAGTTTGGAATGTTTTGAAGTAAGTTTTTAGGTTAAAATATAGTCATACTGGATATGAGAAGAGGCAAAATAATTTTTTAAATAGGTAACTGGAGCCTTATCCAGTTATTCTAGTCATATTCTAAGACTGAATTTTCATAAGTGGTAGTCTGGGTTTTAATTTTCACAAATATCTCAACACATATGACTCTTAAAGTTGGGTTCTCCCAAGTATAATTTTGAAAAAAGTTAGTAGTGCACATAATTTGAGCAAAATGGTTCTTCAAAAGACCAGAGGGGTAAGATAATAACACAGAAGAGTTAATCATAATGAATTTAAATTCTATGAAATTAAAGCCACAAATTTTTCCCAAAAAAATCACAGAATATTAGAAGTAGAGGTTTCACAAGGATTTATCTATTTTAATATTCTCATTTTACATATGAAAAAACTTAGGCACAGAAAGGCTAAATGCCTTGCCAAGTGTCACATAATCGGATAGCAGCAAAGCCAGGTCCTCTGATTCCAATTCAGTATTTTTTCCACTACATGCTAATATTAATAGAATAACCTTTGAAACTAATAAACTGTTAAAAGTTTTAAAAGACTATCAAATTACAAGTAATTTCCTAAAGTACTCTAAAAAAAAACTCATTAATATTTTTCTGCCATTGTTATATATGTATTATATATGCATTTAATTAAATAAGAATATTCAAAACTCAGGAATAATTGTTAAAGGAATAGAGAAAGTCAAAGTACTCACAAATCCAAAAAGCAGGTACAGGTTAAGGGGATACTTATGTCTGTTTAAATTCAATGCAAAAATCAAACCCAGAGATCCGAGGGCAAACAGCAAAATTAAGGCAGGACTGAAAGACATAATATTGTTTCAAGTTAAAAAAAATAGCATGAGCAGTATTATCCAATTTAATAACATTTATCTAATTTATATGTTTATGAAAGTACAGGAGAAAAACTCTGGAATGAGCCACACCACACTATCAAATTATTTTACATCTGGAAAATTTGAGGGGTACAAGGTAGAAAGGAGCCTCAGGACAAAGAAAAGAGTCCAAAATGAATGGGGGAGACTTTTACTTTTTACTGTATAAACTTCTATCATATTTGAATAATGTTTGCAATTAGTATACTAATAAGAGACAATAAAGAAATTAAATAATAACAACTACTTTTTTAGGGTATTTGCCATATGGCTGTAATTTAAATTAAAGAATTATACCTCAAACAGCAAACTAATAGTTCGAGACTCCACTTTGGTGGAGGGGAAGGGAAGAGAAATTCTCTACTTCTATGAAAATATTCGTTAGTTCTCCTTTCCTTTAATGTAGCAAAACTGTATTATTTTTAGCAATGGAAATAATTATGTTGGAGGTCAGACTTTAATCAGGAATGAATCACGTGGCGGTCTTTTGAAAACTTCTTGGTGAAATTATCCTAGTCATGAGCGAAAACTAAAATGAACGCACATTTATTATTCAAGCACTGTCTTAGGCTTTGAGCACAGGGACTATAGTCTAATAAAGTTTTTAAAAATTAAGATGTTTAAAAATGGTGTGCAGTAAAAATTCTTAATACTATTCCAGGAGATGAGAGTTTACTGAAGCTAAAAAGTTCAGAGGTAAATACCATGTTGTGGAATATTTTTCTTTATCAAAAACAAAACTAATCAGGCTTGTAAGAGTTAGTTAATGAACTTTTTTATATTTTAACCTCAAAAGTTAATAGAAAAAAGTGGATTTTGTTTATAATATGCCTTTTTGATCATATACAATGTCTGAAAATGATTCATTATCATCTCATTACCTTACCTGTCATGTACAAATGTCCGTATAGACTCAAAGTATAAAAAAACTGTTGAAGCCATTGTAGTTAAGAGAACTTGCAGAGAAAGGATGCTGTAGACTTTTCTTAGAAAGGCTAAAAGAGGAAAAAAAGATATATATGATTATTTTCTTAAGCATTTATCGTAGAACAGTAAAATCAAATTTCCTCTTTTTAAAAAATTAAGTTTTTTACATGTATTCTTTCCTAATTTTCATCCTCATAATGTAATCTGCAACTAAAACTAGGCAAGACTAGAAAGCTTCCAAAATAATTTAAAAATTGTAAGAGATAGCTAACCTTCCCTCCAAAAAGGATGAGCCTAAAAAAATTAGTGGGTCAGAATGTAAATGTTTTCATCAAAATGGAAAATGTATTAAATGCCTAACTGTACACAACAGCATATAACATAGCAGAAGTCTAAAAGCAGAACATTTTAAAAGAATGATTATATCTTGAATCTGAAAAGGAAAAATAGAAAGCATATAAACATAAATTTTTTAAAATCTTCATTTCCAAAACAGTAAAAATGTTTCCCCCAACTGAAACTTATCCTTAAAAGGCAAATAACATATAAACTTACTTTCACTCATCTACTATAATTTCTCATTTATAGTACTCCTGCCTCCAGTTTCTATACAATAGAAAATTCTTACTTTCATATTTTGTTATCAATACCCAGAAATCACCTCTAAGAATTAATGGTTAAATGCTTATTATTAAAGTCTTCTGATATACAGTGATGCAAATAATACAATGAACTTCCAAGAACTCACCTTCAGAAATGAAACATTAGTAACACTTCCCACCTTCTCTCTCTGACATCCCTCTCCCCTCATACTTCTGGCTAACTACAAATCATCTTTCAAGGTTCAGCCTTCTTCAGTCCCCCATTCCGAATTGGATGTTTCTCCTTCATGCTCCTGAGGAACCCTAAACATACCCCAATCACTTTATGATTGATAAATCTACTTGTCATTCACCCCCATTAAAGTGTAAAGACCGAAAACTCCCTAATAATCGGGAACAAGCCTAATTCATTTCCATACTCCTACCACTCAGCCTAGTGAATAGCACTGAATAAACAGTGGTTAAATTTTATTTGCTTTTAGATAAATTTTCATTGAATTAATGAAGGGTGAATTTTACTAGTCAGGGAAAAGAAAAAGTAACATTCTGAAATGAAACAGAATAATGGAGCCACTACTTCGAGTGCTGTCCTTAGGCAGGCAATAAAAATCACGCTGAGGGCCGGGTGCAGTGGCTCACGCGTGTAATCACAGCACTTTGGGAGGCCGAGGCAGGTGGATCACGAGGTTAAGAGATCGAGACCATCCTGGTCAACATGGTGAAACCCCGTCTCTACTAAAGATACAAAAAATTAGCTGGGCATGGTGGCACGTGCCTGTAATCCCAGCTACACAGGAGGCTGAGGCAGGAGAATTGCCTGAACCCAGGAGGCGGAGGTTGCAGTGAGCCGAGATCGCGCCATTGCACTCCAGCCTGGGTAAGGAGAGCGAAACTCTGTCTCAAAAAAAAAAAAAAAAAAAAAAAAAAACCACGTTGAATGACTCTTACCCAACAAAAGAAAATGTGATGTTGTCTCTTGCCTATCATGGCAATGCTCATGGTAAATGAGCATTAGATGGTGGATGTTCCTTTTGAAAAATATTCCTACTAAAGACCTGGTTTCCCAAAGAAGGGTGAAGTGCTTTGATCGCATGTCAGCCAATTATCAAGTTAATAAAAATAAAATAAATCTTTCACAAGAATAAGGGAATTTCCGTGAATACTAAGGATTTAATCATCAAAATGCCCAAATATTAAATCTTAATTAATTTTTCCCTCTGGCACTCTTTCCAAAATCTAGAGTGAGTTTTTCCTAATGTCTTAAACAGATTTTATTAGACACATAATTTAACCAATGACTCACAAGAACCCTGAGTGTGCATTGTATTTTGGCCTAGAGATAAATAGTGCTCAACTCCACAGCAGATCTATGACTTACTTTCTTAAACAGGCCCTGATATCTGCATGCTCTGGGAGGTCATTTCTATCTTTTTCATAAAAGCAGAGTAAAGAATATACTACTGGCATGGACAATGTTATCTGGGCTATCTTTCTACAAATTTAATTGTTGAACCAAAGGTCAAGCCATTACACCTGCAAGGGATTTTCTGGACTATGAGAAAAAAAAATCATATTCTTTACACTACAGCCTCCATGTCCTGTACTCAAGTCATCCTCCAGCCTCAGCCTCCCAAGTAGCTGGGAATACAGGCCCACAACACCACACCAAGATGTGTGTGTGTGTGTGTGTGTGTGTGTGTAAAAGAGAGAGAGAAAGAGACAGGGTCTCACTTTGTCCCAGGCTTAAGTGCAGTGGCATGATCACAGTTCATGGCAGCCCCAACTTCCAGGGCTCATGCAATTCTCCTACCAGCCTCCCCAGTAGCTAGGACTACAGGCACCTGCCACTACACCCAGCTAATTTTTTTCTATATTTTGTAGAAATGGGGTTTCACCACGTTGCCAGGCTGGTCTTGAACTCCTGGGCTCAAGTGATCCACCCACCTTGGCCTCCCAAAGTGTTGGGATTACAGGCATCAGCCACTGTGACTGGCCCTGGAATGTATTCTTTACTTTTGATACCCTATTATGTACTTCATGTAACTCAAAGCCAACCCATATGATACATATTCTCAATTAAGCAGTGAAAATTAATGTTATTTCTTATCATTTTGTAAAACTGTATACAGCTCAAAACAGTGTGCACATTAAGATCTAATGTTTATTTGCATATGTGTATATGTACACAAGTACATATGAAATAAAAGACTAGAACAATATATATCTAGGTGTTTGTATTCTCCGAGCAGTAATACTAAAGATAATTTTCATGTTCAGTTATTTGCCAATCTGTGTTTTTTAGATACCAGCAATATGTATTACTATTGCAATTAAAAACATTTTAAAGAAACTTGTGCTAAGCCTTTAAATTCATACTAAAAAAATTATCCTTATGCATATATTCCAGACCACAACTTTTTCTATATTCTGGTATCATAAGCCAAATCCCAGGCAAAAGCAGTACTGACACCCATTGTGAATAATATAAAAAGTAGCAAAGGACATGCATATACAGCTCTCAGGAAAATTTTAAAAAGATTCAATATGAAAAGAAAACTAGTCACACAGCAAGATTTTCCAATTTTTGTTGAATACTGATTTCTCCCCTTCTATTTGACATCTCAAACTTACCATGGCTAAAATCGGAGCTCTTCATTTATCCAAATTTGCTGTTCTCCCAGTCTTCTCATCGAAAACCAGCACCAACATCCTCCAAGCCAAACATAGAAGTCATCTTTGATTACCCCCTCCCTGTTCCCAATCTGTCAGCAACTACTGTAGTTCTACTTTTGAAAGTGCAACATATCTGCCTCTTTTGGTTTCCTTTGCTACCTCTTTAGTCAATGTGCCTGATCTCTCACCTGGACCCCTGGAAGAACCTTCTAATTGGTCCCCATGCTTTCACTCTTGTCCCACCTATTTCTCCACACACACTTGTCAAAGTGATCTTTTTGAAAAGTAAACCATTATCATGTGACTCTGCTTAAATACTTAAATAATCATTTCACTTAAAATGTAAAAGCTTTCATAGGGCCTGCAAGATCCTACATGATGTAGTACCTTTCCAATCTCATCTCACAGCACTGTCCCTCACCATGCTTTGCCCACATTAGTTATCTTCCTGCTTCAGGGCCTTTGCACTTGCTGTTTCCTCTACTTGGAATGCCCTTATCCTTCTTTACATGCAGTGGTGGTTTAAGATATGTCACAATTCTTTGATACTCCCTTCAAGTGAGTCCTAACAAAAAGAATGATGCAAAAGTGGCAGTGTGTTACTTCTAAGACCAAGTCATAAATGGTATTATGGCTTCCAAATCCTGCTCTTTCTTAGATCATTTCCTTTGGGACAGTGTTTCTCAACCTTGTTTTCATTATTCCTCACCTGAGTAGCCTTTTGGATATTTTATTCCTAATAGGCCCCTCAATAAAATTTTAATGCCACAAATATACTATATACCTGTTTATGTACCATCACCCTTTGGAAGGATATATGTCACTATAAAATCTTAAGTTTTTAGATCTTTAGATCCCTCTAAAGAACCAATTGTCAATTAATGGGGTCAATAGCACTCCATTAAGAATGCATACTCTAGGGAAGGTCAGCTATGTTGTAAGGAAATTCAGGGAGCCCTATGGAAAAACACATGTGGTAGGAAAGTAAGGTCTCCTGCCAACAGCCAGTGAGAAACTGAGGCCTCCTATGAATAGCCCTGTGAGTAACCTGTCAGGAAGCACACCCTTCATCTCCAGTCAAGCCTCCAGATGACCAGCACTAGCCAATATCTGGACCACAACCTAGGACAAACCCTGAACTAAAACTACACAGATTCTTGACTCTCAGAAACTGAGATAATCTGTATTCATTTAAACCACTAAGGTTCGGAGTATTTGTGACACAAACAGAATTAATATTTCTCTTGGTTCCTGGAAGTGGGGTGCTGTCATACCAAATACCTAAAATATGGGAGAGAGCCTTTGGAATCAGGCAATAGATGGAAGCTGGCAGATCTGTGAGGTGAAGGCTAAAAGAGCCTTGAAGAAACTGTTTTATAGAAAGTTAATGCCTTTGAGGCTGCTGCAGGTGAGGGCTTAAAGGAAAGTAGGTAAAATTTTGTACAAACTGGAGGCAAGAGAAATCTTATTATATACTGATAAAAAGTTGAGCAACACTGTTAGCTACGGTTACATCAAAGGTAGAAATTGTGCTTAATGAAGAGGGCGATCAAACTACGGAGATTTCCAGAGTGTTGAAAGTATCTTCTGGCTTCTTGCTGTTTATACTAAAATGTAAGAGAAGAGATACACAGCTAAAGGAAGAATTGTTAAAACAAAAAGAGGAAAGGCTTCTGACTCAAGGGACAACAAGAAAATACATAAAGAGTATAACTGTAAAATCCTTAGTTAAGACCTCACAAATATCCAAAATTGTGCCTCAAAAAAAACCAAACAATAGGGCTTTTGAGAAGCTTAAGGAAGCTGTCACTCAGTCTCAGCCAAAGTTCATGCTAAGACATTTTTGGGTGTGGCTTTTATTACTGAATGAAATAAAACCCGGTAAGAATCACAGGACACCTACAAACTTTTCTGAAGAATTACATTGGCAAAAATACCACCTCATATTACCCACCACCAGATGTTGAATATGGCAGTAGAGATGATTTGTCTTTTTAGTTTAAAAGTCTTTGAGGGGAGCTGTACTTAAGGAACTACTCCCAAGGAACTATACCCAGTGAGTTTCATCAACACCTAGGGTTGATTTAAATGATAAGATTCTAGACTTTGAGATGATGCTATACTAGGGTATTTTGGAGGATCTTAATTTGCATATGGACGACAGATAAATAATTTGTGACCAGAGGGGAAGACTGTGGTGGTTTAAAATACGGCTAGATTATTCGGCACTAGCTTCAAAAGGTGGAACCTAAATCCCCTCCCCTTGAGTAAGGACTAGACTTAGTGACTTGCTTCCAGTGAACAGAATAAGGATATGTGTGATTCCATGACTAGGTCATAAAAGGCATTGAGGCTTCTTCCTTGCTCTCCCATGGACTGCTTGCTCTGGAAAAAGTCAGCTGCCATGTCATGAGGACACTCAAGCAGCCCTATGAAGAGGTTCATATGGTAAGGAACTGAGGCCTCCAGTCAATAGCCATGGGAGCAAAATTTCCCGAAAGCAGATCCTCCAGCCTAGTCAAGCCTTCAGGTGACTGCAGTCCTGGCCAGCATCCTGACTTGAGCCTCATGAAAGACCCCAAATCAGAACCACCTAGGTAAGACCCTCCCAAATTCCTGACACTCAGAAACTGTGTGTAATAAATACTTGCTGTGTTAAGCCACTAAATTTGGGGATAATTTGTTACAAAGCAATAGATAGCTAATCTGCCTGGCTAACTCCTTCTCATACAATCCACCTGCCATCTCCCTTAAGAGTTCTTCCTCTGGCCATTTCTTAACTAAAATAGCTGCCACCCTAAACTCTAGTTTCTACTCTCACCTCTGTTTCTTTTCTTCAGAGAACTTATTATAGCTAGAGGGTTATTTATTTGCTTACCTCTTTAGGGTCTGTCTTTCCTACTGCCCTACCCAAATGACAACTCTGGAGGACTGAGACACTGTCTGGTCACCACTATATCCCTAACATTTAAGACAGTGCTGAATCAAGTTTTGTAAACAAAGGAAAATGCTCACCTTCACTAATATAGTTAAAAGAAACACAAATTAAAACATGAATATATTTTTCACCTACCAAAAGAGTCAGCAAAGTATGGCCCATGGGCCAAAGCCAGCCCATTACCTGGTTTTGTAACTGAAATTTTATTGGGACACAATCACCCTCACTTACTTATGTATCCTCTACAACTGCTTTTGCACAATAGCAGAGTTGAGGAGCTGGAACAGAGATCTTATGGCCCAGAAAGCTGAACATATTTCCTATCTGGCCTTTTGTAGAAAATGTTCATCACCCCTAATCTACCAGATTGTCAAAGATGAAAAAGTCTGATGATATTCAGTGTTGGTGAGGGTGCAGAAGGTATCCTCATATATTATTTGCTGAAGGTACAATCTCTCCGGAGAACTGATTGAATCAATCAAATTTAAAATGCACATGCTCTTCTGACTCTATAATTTCACTTCCAAAAATTTACAGTAAAGTCATAATGTAGAAATTTACAGATACAGAAGGATGTTCCCTGAAGCACTATTTGAAGGAATAAAAAAAAAAAAGGTAACAACCATCAAGTGGGGATGGTTAAATAAATTATGGTATAGACATACCATGAAAGACTACTGCAGAATAAACTAGCTTAGCAGACTATTATATATGGCACATATATTACAATAGACTAGTTATATATACTAGTTTAATCAGCACTATAAAAGTGTGCTTAAGTTAGAGACTACAACACTCAGAAATTCATTCTCACATAATTTTTTGTAGCTTCACGATTTGTTGTTTTCCACCAATGGACCTTGACATTTTAGATGTACAGTATTCAAAATGTATCTTTCATAAAAAGTATACATTACAAGCAGCTAATTTGCTTTTTTTTTTTTTTGAGTAGAGCATTTTTAACCTTTTAAGTGGTAACGCACCAACGACAAAAGAGAATCACTTATTTACTACCAGTGTAGTCAGCTTAAGTTACCAACCTAGTGATAAGGACTCCTACATAAAATGCTCCTACCTAATTTAAATATTTGTGAGTGAACAGACGCTGAGTATCTGGCATTGCAATCAGCACTGTTATAGTGATGTGAGGTACACAGAAGCACATCAAGAATAAAATTAATGCTTTCCTTAAAACAGTCTATAGGCCAGGTGCATTAGCTCATGCCTGTAATCCCAGTGCTTTGGGAGGCCAACGTTGGAGGAGTATTCAAAATAAAATAACTGCCTAACCCTTAAAACAACCTGGTATAATCGGAAGGACAGCAATTATGCCTCGTTTACAGATAAGGAATCTAAGAATCAGAAAGGCAAAGTACCCTGCCTCTCTACATTGCTATCAACCAGGACTGTGTTTAACTTTCAGACCCTTAAATCCAGAGCTCTTTCTACTGCACTGTGCTATTCCCCAACATCACTAAGAAAATGGCCATTCTTCTCACTATAATGTATGTATAATGTCATTCTCACCTTTCCATGCCTCATCACAAATTCTGTCTCCCCCAACTCCACCACATGAATTCCCTTCACAAACAATAGTTCTCTCTTGTCTGCCTTTTCAAGGTTTCAGTTACCCACAGTCAACTACAGTCTGGAAATACCACCTACAATAAGATATTTTGAGAGAGAAAGAGAAACTAATTCATATAACTATTATTATAGCATATTGTTATATTTGTTCTATCTTATTAATAGTTATTGTATTAACACAATATGGAACGTACCTGCCACAGAAAAAGAGAGACAACTGTATGCAAACCCAGCCCTCCACTGGGATTTTACTTCCTCTTACAGCTCTCGTAGATTATTCCATCCAATCAGTTCACATTGTGAAGTGATTATATGAACTGGGTCATTCCTGTCATACTCAACTAAATAAGAGTTGAGGGGCCAGGGAGAAAACTCATTTGGGGTGAATAGCCTGGTTTTACCTAGCAGCTGCTGAAACAACCTGCTGTGACTATCAGAGTAGTTGCTTGCCAGTTCCCAGAGGCTTCTCTAGTGCCAGTGAAGGTTCTTGCAAAGCAATATGTAACATTGTTCTTTCTAATAAAATCCGCAACTTTTTCTTTGTTCCTCAGACGTACTGCAAACCACCCCGAACTGCATGTATACCCCAAGTTGCAATTTTTTTTATTCCCAAACAAAATGTTTAATTTACAGCTTTGTCTCTGTTTTATTTTGTCTTCAGCAACACACTCTTGATTCCTTCCCAAAACTCCCTCCAAACTTGGCACTTTAGAATTTAATTAAGCTGCTATCATAGTTTGGCTAGTGGCCAATTTAACTAATGCCTTAAGAACAGTGACCGTGACTTCCAAAATTTTTATTTACCTCACTGTCTTTACAGTAGATGCTTCATTAGTAGCATCTAGAAAGGGGTTGTCCAAAAAATATATTTATTAAATGTATGTTAATGATTCAAACGTTTCCTTAATGGCAATGCCTTGAGTCACCAAGGCCTCTAATGAGTGCCTTCTATTCATACACCAGATACCACCTCTACAGTCATTTACTTTCCTGCAATGGCTGCCATTTTCTATCTCTGTCCTTCCCTAAAGTGACCTATTCTCTCTCTTCCTCATTTCTGGGACTAGCAGGGACTATCTTTCTCCTTGGGGTATCTATGAGTTAGATAGTTCTCATGTACTCCTTAGTACTTGCAGTCCTAGTTGTTAATTACTCTAATGTATCAATCACATTGTCACTGTTCATTTTACAGTTGGATGGTGTATTAGTCTGTTCTCATGCTGCTATAAAGAACTGCCCCAGACTGGGTAATTTATAAAGGAAAGATGTTTAATTGACTCCCATTTCTACAGCAGCGGGGGTGGGGGCCCTCAGTAAAGTTACAATCACAGCAGAAGGGGAAGCAAGCATGTCCTTCTTTTCATGGCAGCAGAAAGGGGAAGTGTCAAGCAAAAAGGGGAAAAGCTCCTTATAAAACCATCAGATCTAGTGAGAACTCACTCACTATCACAAGAACAGCATGAGTGTAACCACCCCTGTGATTAAATTACCTCCCACTTGGTCCCTCTCACAACATATGAGGATGATGGGAACTACAATTCAAGGTGTGATTTGGGTGGGGACACAGAACCAAATCCTATCAGATAGAATCTGAGAATACCTTATTGGTTTAAGAGACGTATCCTTTAGAAAGCTGAGCTTCAACACAAATTCTCAAACTCTTCCAAAAATCTGAAGAGAAGGGAACCCTTCAAACTCATTTTACAAAGCCAGCATTACCCTGATACCAAAGCCAAAGACACTACAAGAAAACTACAGGGCAATGTCCCTGATGAATACTGATGCAAAAATCCTCAACGATATACTACCAAACAGAATTCAATAGCACATTAAAAGGATTATAGATCATCACCAAGCACCATTTATTCCTGGACTGTGAGGATGGTTCAATACATGAAAATTACTCAATGTATCAGCACATATACAGAATGTTGGGGGAAAAAGACACATGATCATCTCAACTGATGCAGAAAAGCTTTTGACAAAATTCCACAACCTTCATGATAAAAACACTCAATAAAGTAGAAACTGAAAGAAACTACCTCAGTATAATAAAAGTCATTATTCCACAGTAGCAGTTCTATGCAAACCTACCCCAAATTCCAAGAAAGCTGAGAGACTGAAGAAAGAGGCAGGCAAATCTATTTTCTTAGAAAGAAACATTTAAGGCCAGGTGCAGTGGCTCATGCCTGTAATCCCAGCACTTTGGGAGGCTGAGGTGGGCGGATCACAAGGTCAGGAGATCAAGACCATCCTGGCCAACATGATGAAACCTTGTCTCTACTAAAAACACAAAAAAATTAGCTGGGCATGGTGGCTGGCACCTGTAATCCCAGCTACTCAGGAAGCTGAGGCCAAAAATAGCTTGAACCCAGGACACGAAGGTTGCAGTGAGCCGAGATCACACCACTGCACTCCAGCCTGGGACAGAGGGAGATTCCATCTCATGGAATATAACAGAGCTCCAATAATAAATAAATCCTCATATATATGATACTTTTTTTTTTTTTTGAGACACAGTCTCACTCTGTTGCCCAGGCTGGAGTGCAGTGGCACAATCATAGGTTGCTGCAGCCTCAACTTCCCAAGCTCAGGTGACTTCTCCCACTTTGGTCTCCCAAAATGCTGGGATTGTAGGTGTGAGCTACTGCACCCAACCTTGTGTATCTTTAGTGGGGTGTCTGTTCAAGTCTTTTGCAGATAAATATTTGTCTTCTTATTGTTGAGTTTTAAGAGTTTTCGTGTATTTTGGATAACAGTCCTTAATTAGGTATACCTTTTGCAAATATTTTCTCTCAGTACATATTCTGTCTTATTCTCTTGACTTTCTTCACTTTAAAATCAGGCTTTATTTTGTTATTGAATGGTAGGATTTCTTTTTTTCTTTTCTTTTTTTGAGACGAAGTCTCCCTCTGTCACTCAGGCTGGAGTGCAGTGGCCTAATCTCGGCTCACTGCAGCCTCTACCTCCCAGGTTCAAGCGATTCTCCTGCCTCAGCCTCCTGAATAGCTGGGATTACAGGTGCATGCCACCACACCTGGCTAATTTTTGTATTTTTAGTAGAGACAGGATTTTACCATGTTGGTCAGGCTGGTCTCGAACTCCTGACCTTGTGATCCGCCTGCCTCAGCCTCCCAAAGTGCTGGGATTACAGGTGTGAGCCATTGTACCCAATCAGAATTTCTTTACGTATTCTGGATATTAGCCCCTTACAGGATATATGATTTGCAAATATTTTCACCCATTTTATAGGCCTTTTTGCTGTTGATTGTGTTCTTGATACACAGAAGTTTTAAATTTTGATGTAGTCCAATTTATCTATTTTTACTTTTGTTGCCTGTTTTTCATGTCATGTCCAAGAAATCCATTACCAAATCCAACGTCCTCCTATTTTTTTTTAAGAGTTTCATAGTTTTAGGTCTTACATTTAAGTCTTTGATCTTTTTTGAGGTAATTTTTGTATATGGTGTAAGGTTGTTTAATTTCATTCTTTTGCATGTAGATATTCAATTTTCCCAACACCATTTGTTGAACAGACTGCCCTTTTCTCATTTGATTGGCTGGGCGCAGCGGCTTATGCCTGAAATCCTGGCACTTTGGATCACTTGAGCCTAGGAGTTTGAGATCAGCTTGAGCAACGTGGCAAAACCCCGTCTCTTCTAAAAACACACAAAAAATTAGCTAGGCATGATGGCATGTGCCTGTAGTTCCAGCTACTCAGGAGGCTGAGGTGGGAGGATCGTCTGCGCCTGGGACATTGAGGCTGCAGTGAGCCGTGATTGTACCACTGCACTCCAGTCTGAGAGTGATACTTTGTCTTGAAAAAAAAAAAAGAAAAAGGAAGAAAAAATAAGAAGAACAAGAACAAGAAACAACAAAACAAAAACAACAGATGGCAAATAAGTATATGAAAAGATGTTCAATATTATAAATCATTAGAGAATTACCAGTTAAAGCAATAAGGAGATGCCACTACACACCTGTTAAATGGCCAAAATCCAAAACACTGACATCATCCAATGCTGGCGAGTATGTGGAACCAACAAGAACTCTCATTCATTGCTGGTGGAAGTGCAAAATAGCACAGCCACTTTGTAAGATAGTTTGGTGATATCTTATGAAACTAAACATGCTCTTACTATACAACACAGCAATTGTGCTGCTTGGTATTTACCCAAATGAGTTGAAAACTTAGGTCCACACAAAAACCTGCACGTGGACATTTACACAACAGCTTTATTGACAAAACTTGAAGCAGCCAAGATTTCCTTCAGTAGGTGAAGGAATAAACTGTAGTACATCCAAACAATGGAATATATTTAGCGTTAAAGAAAAATGAGCTATCAAGCCATGCAAAGACATGTAGAAAACCTTAAATGCATATTATAAGTGAAAAAGGCCAATCTGAAAGGTTATATAATGATTCCAACTATACGGTATTCAGGAAAAGACAAAACTATGTAGACAATACAAGATCAGCAGGAAGGGAGGGATGAATGGGCAGACCACAGAGGAATTTTTTTTAAGGCAGTGAGACTATTCTGTATGATACTATAATGGTGGATACATCTCATTAAACATTTGTCAAACTCATAGACTGTACAACACTAAAAGCGAATCTTAATGTAAATTATGGTCTTTGAGTAATAATGAGGTATCAGTCTGGGTTCACTGATTTTAACAAACATACCATTCTGGTACAGAACATTATTAGTGCAAGAGGCTTGGGATGAAGCAGAAAGGGTATATAAGAACTCCGTTCTTTCTGCTAAATTTTGCTATGAACCTAAAATTGCTTTAAAAAAAAATAAAGGCTGGCCGGGCGCGGTGGCTCAAGTCTGTAATCCCAGCACTTTGGGAGGCCGAGGTGGGTGGATCACGAGGTCAAGAGATCGAGACCATCCTGGTCAACACGGTGAAACCCCATCTCTACTAAAAACACAAAAAATTAGCTGGGCATGGTGGCGCGTGCCTGTAATCCCAGCTACTCAGGAGGCTGAGGCAGGAGAATTGCCTGAACCCAGGAGGCGGAGGTTGCAGTGAGCCGAGATCGCGCCATTGCACTCCAGCCTGGGTAACAAGAGCGAAACTCCGTCTCAAAAAAAAAAATAAATAAAGGCTTTTCTTTTTTTTCAATTGGACAAAGGAGTTGAATAACATTTCTCCAAGGAAGAGGTATAAATGCCCCACAAGCATATTTTTAAAATGTGCAACATCATTAAATCATTAGAGAAATGCAAATCAAAACCTAAAGGACGTATCACCTCACACTCATTTGATGGCTACTTTCATTTTAAAAAATAAAAGAACAGAATGTGTTGGCAAGGATGTAGAAAAAGGTGAATCCTTGTGCACTGTTGCTGAGAATGTAAAACGATGTAACACCTATCAAAAACAGGATGGCAGTTCCTTAAATAATTAAAAATAGAACTACTACACAATCCAATGATTCCACTTCTGGGTATATATTCAAAAGAATTAAAGCAGGGTTTTGAAGAGGTATGTGCACACCTATATTCATGACAGCATTATTCAAAACAGTCAAGAAGTAGAAGCAACACAAATGTCCATCAATGGATGAATAAACAAAATTTGGTATATACATACAAAGTAATATTACTGCCTTAAAAAGGAAATTCTGCAGCCAGGTGCAGTAATTCATGCCTATAATCCCAGTACTTTGGGAGGCTAAGGTGGGAGTTCAGGAGTTCAAGATTGGCCTGGGCAACACGGTGAAACGCGTCTCTACCAAAAATACAAACTAGCCAGGCATGGTGACCTGCACTTGTAGTCCCAGCTACTTGGGAGGCTGAGGTGGGAGGATCACCTGAGCCCAGAAGGTAGAGGCTGCAGTGAGCAGTGATCTCACCACTGCACTCCACCCTGGGTGACAGAGTAAGACCCTGTCTCAAAAAAAAGGAAATTCTGACATTGCCACAATATGGATGTATGAAGACATTACGCTACTTGAAATAAGCCAATCACAAAAAACAAATACAGTAGCCAAATTCGGAGAGAGAGAAAGTGAAATGATGGTTCCAGGGACTGGGGGAAGGAAGGAACAGGGAGTCGTTTAATAGGTATAGAGTTTCCGTTTTGTAAGATTAAAATCTGGATGTCAGATGCTGTATAAGTTTAGTCTAAAGCTATCCCTTTATTTTAAGTTCGGCCTAGGGTTTCTCCATATACAGTGAACTATAACCTAATTGAATATGTAAATAGGAAGTAATCTATGCTTGAACCAATCACTGAGTTTCAGCCAATCAAAGACGGCCAAGTGTTCAAACCATGTTCAAATAGGGCAAAAGCCAAGCTGTAAACAATCAACTGTTTCTGTGCCTCCTGACTTCTATTTTCTGTACATCATTTTACTTTTTCTCTCCATCATTTTACTTTTTCTCTCCATAATCTCCCACCAGCGGCAGCCCCCGTCACTCTGAACCTATTCTGGTTCCGGGACCTGCCCAATTCCAAATCATTCTTTGCTCAAACAAACTCTGTTAAATTTAATGTGTCTAAACTTTTTCTTTTAACAGTGTAGAACCAGGTGAATGTACTTACACTACTGAACTGTACACTTAAAAATAGTTAAGATGGTAAATTTTATGTTACCTCTATTTTACCGCAACTTTTTAAAAAAGCTGAGCTCACTTGCCAAAATAATTTCAAAATTCAATTCCAAAAATATAAATGCTAGGCACCAAGATTCTTGGCGCATCAGAACTATTTTCTTCTTTCCTTTTCCAGAACAAGTTCTAGGCACCAAAATTGTTAGCACATCATCTTTCCTTTTCCAGAAAAAGTCCCAGCGGCCTGGAACAGGCTGAAAGTCGGGCTGCTTAGGTGATCAAATGGCCAAACTAGAGCAGGCGATGACTTCCATTTAGATGAAGCTCAGCATTTTAAATTCAAAAATTTCTGCCCACTGGCTACTATGTAATAACTTTAACAGCATTTTGACTGACTTAGTAAGCTTCTGTGTCCAGCAACTTGCTCAATAACACTCAATGCATTCTGGGCCCTGCGGAGAGGAAATAGAGCAGGCAGGGAGCTTCCAGCCCAGCACAGGACGGTAAATATAAACCTGTAATACCGAACCCCACTGAACAAAAACATCAGGCCTTGGATTCCACTCCTGTGTACGTCACAGTGATCCATCAACTCAGTTCCACCACGTTTCTTTTCACTTCAAGATGCCAAATTAAGGCTGCGACGGCTTCTGTCAGCCCCTTCCTACACCGCGGCGCCCGCTGGGGATCCGGAGCGCACAGGGAGGAACCGCAGGCCTCCTGGGTCTGTAGCGGTCCCACAACCCCTAGGAAGGAAGGGAGGGAGCGCCTCTCCCGACTCCCGGAGGAGGGCGCCCGTTCTCTGGTCCCCGGGGAAGGAGAGCCGGGTGCTCAACGAGTGCTCCCCGTGAGTACTGGGAGGTGGCGGCTCGCCCTCTGAAACCGGAAATCCGCCCCTAAAGGCCGAGCAGAACGGACGAGCGGCTGAGAGGCACTGGGGAGGGGACAACGTACCCATTCGGATGTGCACGCTGGCGGAGGCCACGCTGCTGCCATAGTTGAAGTCGTCCTCGATTGAGGAGCAAGGGTACCGGGGATCGGGATCGGCCATGGCGGCAACAGCACCCCTACCCACCCCGGCCGAGCCCAGGACACTCAACTGACCGCAACCGCCTCCTACCCACTTCCGCGAAGAAGAGCCCAGCCCCAACAAGCCGAGCGACGCCGGCGGGCGAACCCCGAGCGAATCGATTGTCTCGCCTCAAAAATTCCATCTGGGAGGAAAAAGAGGGGATAGCTCCGGGTTAGGAAGGAAGAGAAAACGGTTTACGTTCCCAGCGCCATCTGAAGTGAAACTTTTCTCGGATTGTTCTCAACATACTTTTTAAGCCCTCTCACCTGGGAGAGTTGCTAAAGTGATAGAAGCCGTGTCCCAGTCACCCATCCACTCAACAAATACCCATCTCGTTCACCCACTCTTTCAATAATCACACTGAGGATGCACTTTTACTTCTGTTATTTTTAATAATAATACTTACATTTATTGAGCACTTTCTATAAACCAGGCTTTCTGAATGAAGTAATATTTAATCCTGAAAGGCAAGTAGGAGCCAACCAGAGAAAGTAGTGATGTAGTCTGGTTCTCAAGGGACCAACGTCTGCAAAAGGGGGGACGCGGGAGCTCAGCCGGTATAGGGGACAGGGGGCAAAGAATGAGGCTGGATAGCTAAATAAAGGCCAGATCATTCCTATGCAAAAGTGGAATACATTGGAGAGGGCCATGACCAGAGGCAGAGAAAAGGGGATAAAGTTGTACTTAAGAGAGAGATGACAGTAGCAAATACAATGGATTAGAGTGAATATTTATGATATTGTTGTCATTCCAATATAAAGAGATGTAGACATACCCAGAGTAGTGTCATCCTAGGGTCCCTTGGAATTGTTTTCATGAGTTTACTTTGATCTACCCACATTGCCCAGTCCTGACCTTAACCACAGCACCCAAACACTTAGCAAGTGGAATTTAGAACAGTTGTGGAACAGTCTGTTCTGAAACTAAATCCTTAAACTTGACGTTCTCAGAAGCTTTTGCCAAAAGAACTAACGTCGCTTCCATAATGACAAGAAAAAAAAAACTTTATCTTTTATGACTTTACAAACATTTTACAAGCATATCATTTATATTTGTTTTTGTTGGTTTGTTTGGGACAGAGTCTCAGTCTGTCGCCCAGGCTGGAGTGCAGTGGCGCTATCTCAGCTCACAGCAGCCTCGACCTCCTGAGGTCAGGTGACAACGCCCAGCTAATTTTTTGTATTTTTTGTAGAGACAGAATTTCTCTATGTTGCCCGTGCTGGTCTCGAACCTGGACTCAAGTGATATGCCCACCTTGGCTTCCCAAAGTGCTGAGATTTTAGGTGTGAGCCACTGTTCTTGCCCCCTCATTTTAATTTGTTGAATGGATAGGTGAATGGGACATGACCTCTATCACTTTAGCTTCTCTCCAGGTGAGAGGAATTAAAAAGCTTGTTGAGAAAAATCTGAGAAAAGTTTCACTTCAGATGACACTGGGAATGCAATCCATTTTCTCTCCCATCCTAACCTGAAGCCATCCCCCTCTTACTCTGCTCCACCATAATAATAGAATTTATTAAGAGGACAAACTGGAGCTGAACTAGAAACCCAACTTTGTATTGGCTAAAAACAGCATCAGCAAAGTTTGATCCTCTACCTTTTACCAGTTACAAAAAATAAATTCCAGATAGATTGTGGATCTAAATGTGAAAAGGAAAGCAATAAAACTTAAAGAAAAGGACATAGGAGACTATGATTTGGATGAAAGCAAATATATCTAAAACTGGATACAAAATAGCACTTAACTTCAAAGCAAAAGATTGACAAATCAAATTACATTAAAATTAGGAATTTCTAGTAAGCAAAATATACCATAAGAGAGTGAAAAGGAAGCCATAGAGTAGGGGAAGATACCTGCTATACATGTAACCTGCATAAGGCTCCTTTTCAGAATATAAAAACAGTTGTTACAAATCTGGACCAAAAAAGACAGTCAATAGAGGAATAGACAAAAGACTGGAACAAGAACCTAACACACACACACACACACACACACACACACACACACACACACACACAGCCAAGTAGGCTAATAAACATATGAAAAGATGATCAGAGAAATGTAAATAAATGCCAAAATGAGATACCTTTAAGCACCCACCAAATGATTAAAATTAAGAGACTGATAATATCAAGTGTTGACAAGACTGGATTATATAGAACTCAAACAAGAGCTGACTTCAAAGGTCAGAAGGACCTTCACTTGGTTTAATGCTCAGCTGTCACCATTTTGAAATTCTTAATAATTTGGCCTTTGAATGTGTGTTTTGTAAGTGAAGTCTCAAAGTACAATGGAAAATGAACATGTATAGAAGAGGTATGCACAATGTGGATGTCCACTGTTTCCTGCCAATCATTTGCATTTAAGCATTTAGGATGCCCCATGAGCACAGAAGTCTGTTGGACCTGCAATATATGGAAGTTAAGCTAGACTCAAAGCTAGTAAAAGATAAGCATGTCACACCTGAGACTTAGTAAAGGGAAGGGAAGGCACTGACAGCCCCAAGAGGCCTAGCTTTCCTTACCGAAGAGAACTTTGAATGCAGAAAGAAGGCTATGATGTTTTAAGAAATGTGAATGACCAAAGAATCTTTTCACATCTTTGTTGTTGGTGGTGTTTGTGATAAGGTCTTGTTCTGTTGCCCAGGTTGGAGGGCAGTGGTACAATTATAGCTCACTGTCTCACTGCAGCCTCGAACTCCTGGGCTCAAGGGCTCCCCCTATCTTAGCCTCCTGAGTAGCTAAGACTACAGGTGCATGCCACCATGCCCAACTAATTTTTTAAATTTTTTGAGATGGGGTTTTGCTGTGTTTCCCAGGCTGGTCTTGAGCTCCTGGCCTTAAGCAATCCTCCAGCCTTGGCCTCATAAAGTGCTGGTATTACAAGCTGTCACATCCTTTTTTACTTGTGTTCTTTCCCTGTAAATGTCAACCACTTGCACTCAAAATGAAGACAGAGAAAAAAAGGGAAAGATATGGCAATCATATATCCTTTTTTTTGAGGCTATCCTTTGCAATAAGCTGAAAGTAAAGAGTGTTGGTATAGTTTGCATGTATCAAGAGGTGAAATAAAAATAATTGATTTAGTTTTGAGTGATTTTTCCGTAGTTATTGTAAGAATAAAATAAATATGTACAAGCTATGAAATACAAATTGTGTTATTTTGGTGATTCCACATACGCATTAAATGCCCTTCTAAATTTGTATTTAAAACTAGCATTGCAAAATATAAAGATCAATGGCAAAATTTGTGCTAATAATTTTTAATGATTTCTTTTTTTACTACACTAAATAGCAAGTAAAAAAAATCATGGCAAGTCAAGAGATTGCAAAAGAAATGAAAAATCTTTATATTTAAGTATCTTTAATAGGGCTTTTTCCTGCTTTTTGAACAAGAGGGCCTACATTTTTACTTCTTGCTGGGCCCCACAAATTATGTAGATGAAACAATACCTTTGGAAAATTGGCAGTATGTACCAAAGTTGAAGATACACTGCAAGTTCTATGACTCAGCAATTCTACCCCTAGGTAGAGTATATGTCCAACAGAAATGCATGCACATGTTTACAAAAGACATATCCTAAGCAAAAAGAACAAAGCTGGAGGCATCATGCTGTGTGACTTCAAACTATACTGCAAGACTACAGTAATCAAAACAGCATGGTACTTGTAAGGCCAGTCATCTTGCTGGGAGCTCGGACACACCCCCTTCCCTCTCTGGGAGCTCGGACACACCCACCCCCCTCACACTCACACAGCCTAGCCCTCCCTTAAAGAACCCTGCCAAAATGCAAAAAAAGTCTTGTAAATCTACCCAATAGCATTTGAGTCTTAAGCTACCCAATAGCAGTTGAGTCTTGTAAATCTACCCAATAGCATTCAAACCCTGCCTACCTGCCAATAGCAAGCTTGCCTGCTCCCTATAAAACCCCACGTCTGAGAGGAGTCCATGAGAATTCTCCAGCCCCTCCTGTCAGACCGCAGAACCTCGCCTGGGAGCTGAATAAATTCGCATTGGATCTTCTTGTGCTGGCCTCAGTTTCTTCATTTTAAACTGGGCAAGAACCCAAGGACCCTTACAGTACTGGTACCAAAACAGAGATATAGACCAATAGAACAGAACAGAGGCCTCAGCCTCCCAAATTGCTGAGATTACAGATGTAAGCCATAGTGCCTGGTTACATGTTATTTTCATTAGGTCACTTTGATGAAAGCCTAAGACACATTCAATCTTCACTTTTTAAAATTACTAAGTAGACAAGTAGACGGGTGTGGTAGTTTATACCTGTAATCTCAGCATTTTGTGAGACTAAGGTGGGAGGATCGCTTGAGCCCAGGAGTTTGAGACCAGCTTAAGCAACATAGCAGGACCCCATCTCTAACAAAAAAATTGTTTTAATAAAATAAAATAACCAAGTAATGTGTACTACAAATGTCTTCACCCCATTACCGATCTTTACTCTAGGGTAAGGTTATAGGTTATAATTAAGGTAAGAGATGAAGCTCAAATATGAGATAGGTTCTTGATCTTTGTTTGAAATTACTTCCCAAACCAGAAAATATCCTTGATCCCACAAGCTTGAGTGTTCTTTGAACATCCATCCCTAGGGATGCTGTATAAATAGCTACTACCAAGATACTTGTCTAATATATATTAAGAGCTGTTGTCTGCCTCATCTGTTTTCTCCCTCATCCATTTCTAGATGTCTAAAGATTTATGCCTGTGCTTAGCTGGAACTTGGCCACTGATATTATTGTGTATCTGTGACATTGTAACCATGGCCTTCAGCATTTCCTTGGCATCTCCATTTGTTAATCTTTGCAGTTCACTGCTCTCTTCTTTCCAGCTGGGATGAAAACCAGAATGATGGTTTCTTCTGGTATCCAAAACTTGGTGGCAGGGGGATGTTGGAGAGGATCCCACAGCAAAGGACTATGTCGCATAGTGGAACAGTTTTGTGACTTAACCATAGCCCTCTCTTTTCCAGAAAATATGTATGCTGGGAGTGGGTGGGTAGGATGGGGTTGAAGTATCTGGGTCTACATGGGTTCTAGTCCAGTTTCTTGCACATTTAGGACTTCAGACTGCTTCTGCTGATGCTTCTGCCCTTGCTTTCAGAATCTTTCTCTACCAACGTTTATTTTCTCTCAGAAGCTCAGCTGCCTCTCTCTGCAATCTGGTTTTCATATACGTCTCACATCCCACCAGATATAGTGTATACATTTGAACTCGAGGTTTAGACAGGGTTTAGTTTCCTTCCCATAGGTTTTATAGGCGCTCAACAAATCAGAGAGTATTACCAAATGCCTGCTTAGTGTGTCAGCTAGGATGTGTTTGGCATCAAATAACAAGATTCCTGGCTTAAAAAGGAAACTTATCTCATATAATTATAAGACCACAAGCAGGACAGGCTCCAGGAATAGAATAAATGAACTGCTCAATGACATTAGCAAGGACTTGGTTTTTCCTCTCCGTAGGTTTTTCCTCTCATTATTCCCAGGACTTGTTTCATTCTAATATTGATGTCCATGTAGTTGCAAAATGGTTCCCGGCCATGGCCAGAGCTACCACATACCATATCCAGAAGAGAGATATCTGAAGGAAATACGATTCCCCAACTCATAAATTATTGGACCAATTTCAGTCATATCTCAGCCCCAATCTGAGTGCATGGATCATGGCAATTTTAATTATGGAGATCTGAGTAGACCTTAGTCATGTGGGAAGGGCAAACCAGGCAAGGGAGTGTCAAGTGCAACAGCTCCAATGTGGGGCTCTCCCTTGTGTGTTCAAGGACCAGCAAGGAGATACTGTGGCTTTAACAGAATGAACAGGAAACAAGATCAGAGGGCAAAGCAGCAGAGTGGGAAGGGGAGAAAGAATGCAGGTTATATAAAGAGTTTGACTTTTATTGACTGAAATTAGGAGCCATTGCTGGCTTGTGAACAAAGGAAAGACACAATCCGATAGGATTTAAAAGAGTCAATCCAACTGCAGTGTTGGAAGCCACCACTAGTTCAGAGGCTACTATAACAATCCAGACAATGTTTGATGGTGGCTCAAACCAGAATGGCAGCAGTGGGGGTAGGGAAAAGTGATTAGATTCTAGATACATTTGGAATAGCCTTGACAGGATTTGCTGGTAGATTGAACATGGGGTCACACTGGTAGCTGCGAACCAGTAGAGGAGTCAAGGATGACTCTACAGTTCTTCTTCTTTTTTAAAATATATATATATATTTTATTGCACTTTAGGTTCTGGGGTACATGTGCAGAACCTGCAGGATTGTTGCATAGGTACCTACATGGCAATGTGGTTTGCTGCCTCCATCCTCCTGTCACCTATATTTGGCATTTCTCCCCATGTTATCCCTCCCCAACCTCCCTACTCCCAGCTGTCCCTCCCCTGTTTCCCCCCAACAGACCCCAGTGTGATGCTCCGTCCCTGTGTCCATTTGTTCTCACTGCTCAACACCTGCCTATGAGTGAGTACATGCAGTGTTTGATTTTCTGTTCTTGTGTCAGTTTGCTGAGAATGATGATTTCCAGATTCATCCATGTCCCTACAAAGGACATGAACTCATCGTGTTTTATGGCTGCATAGTATTCCATGGTGTATATGTACCACATTTTCCTTGTCCAGTCTATCATCGATGGGCATTTGGGTTGGTTCCAGGTCTTTGCTATTGTAAACAGTGCCACAATGAATATACGTGTGCATGTGTCTTTATAACAGAACAATTTATAATCCTTTGGGTGTATACCCAGTAATGAGATTGCTGGGTCAAATGGAATTTCTATTTCTAGGTCCGTGAGGAATTGGCACATTGTCTTCCACAATGTTTGAACTAATTTACACTCCCACCTACAGTGTAAAAGTGTTCCTATTTCTCCACATCCTCTCCAGCATCTGTTTTCGCCAGATTTTTTAATGATTGCCATTCCAACTGGCATGAGATGGTATCTCAATGTGATTTGGATTGCATTTCTCTAATGACCAGTGATGATGAGCATTTTTTCATGTTTATTGGCCTCATTATGTCTTCTTTGGAAAAGTGTTTGTTCATGTCCTTTGCCTGCTTTTGAAGGGGTTTGTTTTTTTCTTGTAAATCTGTTTTAGTTCTTTGTAGATTCTGGATATTAGCCCTACGTCAGATGGGTAGATTGCAAAAATTTTTCCCATTCTGTTGGCTGCAGGTTCACTCTAATGATTGTTTCTTTTGTTGCACAGAAGCTCTGGAGTTTAATTAGATCCCATTTGTCTATTTTGGCTTTTGTTGCCAATGCTTTTGGTGTTTTAGTCATGAAGTCCTTGCCTATGCCCATGTCCTGAATGGTTTTGCCTAGGTTTTCTTCTAGGGTTTTTATGGTGTTAGGTCTGATGTTTAAATCTTTAATCCATCTGGAGTTAATTTTAGTGTAAGGTGTCAGGAAGGGGTCCAGTTTCTGCTTTCTGCACATGGCTAGCCAGTTTTCCCAACACCATTTATTAAACAGGGAATCCCTTCCCCATTGCTTGTTTTTGTCAGGTTTGTCAAAGATCGGATGGTTGTAGATGTGTGATGTTGCCTCCGAGGCCTCTGTTCTGTTCCATTGGTCTATATCTCTGTTTTGGCACCAGTACCATGCTGTTTTGATTACTGTAGTCTTGTAGTATAGTTTGAAGTCACATAGCATGATGCCTCCAGCTTTGTTCTTTTTGCTTAGGATTGTCTCGGCTATGAGGGCTCTCTTTTGGTTCCATATGAAGTTTAAGGTGTTTTTTTTCCAGTTCTGTGAAGAGGGTCATAGGTAGCTTGATGGGGATAGCATTGAATCTATAAATTACTTTGGACAGTATGGCCATTTTCACAATGTTGATTCTTCCTAACCATAAGCATGGAATGCTTTTCCATCTGTTTGTGTCCTCTTATTTCCTTGAGCAATGGTTTGTAGTTCTCCTTAAAGAGATCCTTTATATCCTTTATTAGTTGTATTCCTAGGTATTTGATTCTCTTTGTAGCAATTATGAATGGCAGTTCGTTCTCGATTTGGCTCTCTTTAAGTCTGTTATTGGTGTATAGGAATGCTTGTGATTTCTGCACATTGATTTTGTATCCTGAGACTTTGCTGAAGTTGCTTATAAGTTTCAGGAGATTTTGGGCTGAGATGATGGGGTCTTCTAAATATACAATCATGCTGTCTACAAGTAGAGACAATTTCACTTCCTCCTTTCCTAATTGAATACCCTTTATTTCTTTATCTGGCCTGATTGCTCTGGCTAGAACTTCCAATACTATATTGAATAGGAGTGGTGAAAGAAGGCATCCTTTTCTAGTGCCAGATTTCAAAGGGAATGCTTTCAGTTTTTGCCCATTCAGTATGATATTAGCTGTGGGTTTGTCATAAATAGCTTTTATTACTTTGAGATAACTTCCATTGATACCTAGTTTATGGGGAGTTTTTAACATAAAGGGATGTTGAATTTTATCAAAGGCCTTCTCTGCATCTATTGAGATAATCATGTGGTTTTTGTCTTTGGTTCTGTTTATGTGGTGGATTACATTTATAGACTTGCATATGTTGAACCAGCCTTGCATCCCTGGGATGAAGCTCACTTGATTGTGGTGGATAAGCTTTTTGATGTGCTGTTGCAATCTGTTTGCCAGTATTTTATTGAAGATATTTGCATCTATGTTCACCATGGATATTGACCTGAAGTTTTCTTTTTTTGTTGAGTCTCTGCCAGGTTTTGGTATCAGGATGATGTTGGTCTCATAAAATGATTTGGGAAGTATTCCCTCTTTTTAGATTGTTCGGAATAGTTTCAGAAGGAGTGGTACCAGCTCCTCTTTGTATTTTTGGTAGAATTCACCTGTGAACCCATCTGGACCTGGGCTTTTTTTGGTTGGTAGTCTATTAATTGCTGCCTCAACTTCAGCCCTTGTTATTGGTCTATTCAGGGTTTCAACTTCTTCCTGGTTTAGTCTTGGGAGGAGGCTACTGTCCAGGAATTTATCCATTTCTTCCAGGTTTACTGGATTATGTGCATAGTGTTGTTTGTAGTAATGTCTGATGGTAGTTTGTATTTCTGTGGAATCAGTGGTGATATCCCTTTATCGTTTTTTATTGCATCTATTTGATTCTTCTTTCTTTTCTTTTTTATTAATCTGGCTAGCAGTCTGTCTATTTTGTTGATCTTTTCAAAAAAACAGCTCCTGGATTTATTGATTTTTTGAAGGGTTTTTTGGTGTTTCTGTCTCCTTCAGTTCCGCTCTGATTTTAGTTATTTCTTGTTTTTTGCTAGGTTTTGAGTTTTTTTGATCTTGCTCCTCTAGCTCTTTCAATTTTGATGATAGGGTGTCGATTTTAGATCTTTTCTTCCTTCTCACGTGGGCATTTATTGCTATAAATTTGCCTCTAGACACTACTTTAAATGTGTCCCAGAGATTCTGGTACATTGTATCTTTGTTCTTGTTGGTTTCAAAGAACATCTTTATTTCTGCCTTCATTTCATTGTTTATCCAGTTGACATTCAGGAACGAGTTGTTCAGTTTACATGAAGTCGTGCAGTTCTGAGTTAGTTTCTTAATCCTGAGTTCTAACTTGATTGCACTGTGGCCTGAGACTGCTTGTTATGATTTCTGTTCTTTTGCATTTGCTGAGGAGTGATTTACTTCCAATTATGTGGTCAATTTTAGAGTACTTGTGATGTGGTGCTAAGGAGAATGTATATTCTGTGGATTTGGGGTGGAGAGTTCTGTAGATGTCTGTTAAATTTGCTTGTTCCAGATCTGAGTTCAAGTCCTGGATATCCTTGTTAATTTTCTGTCTCGTTGATCTGTCTAATAATGACAGTGGAGTGTTAAAGTCTCCCACTATTATTGTGTGGGAGTCTACATCTCTTTATAGATTGTTAAGAACTTGCTTTATGTATCTGGGTGCTCCTGTATTGTGTGCATATATATTTAGGATAATTAGCTCTTCTTGTCGCATTGATCATTTTACCATTATGTAATGCCCTTCTTTGTCTCTTTAGATCTTTGCTGGTTTAAAGTCTATTTTATCAGAGACTAGGATTGCAACTCTTGCTTTTTTTGATCTCCATTTGCTTGGTAAATTTTCCTCCATCCCTTTATTTTGAGCCTATGTGTGTCCTTGCACATGAGATGGATTTCCTGGATATAGCATACCAATGGGTTTTTACTTTTTATCCAACTTGCCAGTCTGCATGTTTTGACTGGGGCATTTAGCCCATTTACATTTAAGGTCAATATTGTTATGTGTGAATTTGATCCTGCCATTTTGATGCTAGCTGGTTGTTTTGCCCGTTAGTTGATGGAGTTTCTTCATTGTGTCAATGCTCTTTACCATTTGGTACATTTTTGGAGTGGCTGGTACTGGTTGTTCCTTTCTATGTTTAGTGCTTCTTTCGGGAGCTCTTGTAAGGCAGGCCTGGTGGTGACGAAATCTCTCAGCAATTGTTTGTTCTTAAAGGATTTTATTTCTCCTTTCTTATGAAGCTTAGTTTGGCTGGATATGAAATTCTAGGTTGAAAGTTCTTTTCTTTAAGGATGTTGAACATTGTCCCCCACTCTCTTCTGGCTTTTAGGGTTTCTGCCAAGAGATCTGCTGTGAGTCTGATGGGCTTCGCTTCATGGGTAATCTGACCTTTCTCTCTGGCTGCCCTTAGCATTTTTTCCATCATTTCAACCCTGGTGAATCTGACAATTATGTGCCTTGGGGTTGCCCTTCTAGACGAATATCTTTGTGGTGTTCTCTGTATTTCCTGGACTTGAATGTTGGCCTGCTTTGCTAGGTTGGAGAAGTTCTCCTGGATAATATCCTGAAGAGTGTTTTCCAGCTTGAATTCATTCTCTCCATCACATTCCGGTACACCTATCAAACTTAGATTAGGTCTTTTCGCATAATCCCATATTTCTTGGAGGCTTTGTTCATTTCTTTTCACTCTTTTTTCTCTAATTTTGCCTTCTTGTTTTATTTCATTAAGTTGATCTTCAATCTCTGATATCCTTTCTTCTGCTTGGTTGATTCAGCTATTGAAACTTGTGTATGCTTCACGAAGTTCTCGTGTTGTGTTTTTCAGCTCCATCAGGTCATTTATATTCTTCTCTAAGCTGTTTATTCTTGTTAGCATTTTGTCAAACCTTTTTTCAAGGTTCTTAGTTTCTTTGCATTGGGTTAGAGCATGTTCTTTTAGCTCAGAGAAGTTTGTTGTTACCCACCTTCTGAAGCCTGTTTCTGTCAATTCATCAGATTCATTCTCTATCCATCTTTGTTCCCTTGCTGGTGAGGAGTTGTGATCCCTTGGAGGAGGAGAGGCGTTCTGGTTTTGGCTGTTTTCTTCCTTTGTGCACTGGTTTCTTCCCATCTTTGTGGATTTATCTACCTGTGGGCTTTGTAGTAAGTAACTTTCAGATGGGGTCTCTGAGTGGACATGCTTTTTGTTGATGTTGAACTTATTTCTTTCTGTTTTTTAGTTGTCATTCTAATAGTCAGGCCTCTTTGCTGCAGGACTACTGGAGGTCCACTCCATACCCTGCTTGCCTGGGGATCACCTGTGGTGGCTGCAGAACTGTAAAGCTTGCTGCCAATTTCTTCTTCCGTTATCTTAGACCAAGATGGATGCCTGCCAGATGTCAGGCTGAGCTCTCCTTTATGAGATGTCTCTTTGGATATATGGGGGTCGGGGAGCTGCTTGAGGAGACAGTCTGTCCCTTATAGGAGCTCAAGTGCTGAGCTGTGAGCTCCATTGTTCCGTTCAGAGCTGCTGGGCAGGTACGTTTAAGTCTGCTGCAGCCAAACTCATAACTGCCTTTTTTCCCAGGTGTTCTGTCCTGGGAAGGTGGGGCTTTATTTGTAAGTTCCTGATGTATTACTGCACTTTTTTCAGAGATGCCCTGCCCAGCAAGGAGGTAGCCTTGTACAGTCTGCCAGCAGAGGTGTTGCTCAGCTGCTGTGGGTTGTGCCCAGCTGCTGTGTGAACTTTTTTGTAGTTTTGTTTACAGAGTTATAGTTAAAACTGCCTCAGTAGTGGCAGTGTGCCTCAGTAATGGCAGACTGCCTCATTAATGGTGGACTGCCTTGCTAATGGCAGTCTGCCTCTGAAGTGGTGGACTGCCTCCATCATGGCAGACCCCCTTCTCCCCACAGAGCTGGACCATCCTGGGTCCAGCTGCACTTGCTGCAAAACTCTCAACCCAGAGGGTTTCAGATTGCTGGTCTTTGTGGGGCAGGGACCTGCTGAGCCAGATCACCTGGCTCCCTGTTTCAGCCCCCTTTTTTTCAGTTGAATGGGTGGCTCTGTCTCCCAGGCATTCCAGGCACCAGTTGAAATGGCCGTCCAGATTTGTGTGAGTTTTTGTGTGGAGACCTGCTGTACTGGCTGAAACAGCCATGCTGGAAACTCATGGTGCTTTTCAGCCTGGGAATCTCCTTGTCTGTGGGCAGTGAAAACTCGTTTAGAAATGCAGTGATCACTCACCCTCTGTGTTGTTCTCACTGGGAACTGCACTCCAGAGCTGTTCCTATTTGGTCATCTTGGATCTGCCGGCCCTCGACTCTATAGTTCTTAGTTCAAGCAACTGGAAGGGTGGAGTTGCTGGGAGGTGGGTTTGACTGGTAGTGGTGGTGGTGGTGGTGGTGGTGTGTGTGTTTTGAGACAGGGTCTCACTCTGTCACCTTGGCTGGAGTCCAGTAGCACAATCATGGCTCACTGCAGCCTCAGCTTCCTGGAATCAAGTGATCCTCTCACCTCAACTTCCCAAGTAGCTGGGACTACAGGTGCATGCCACCACACACAGCTACTAATAATTTATTATATTTTTGTAGAGACAGGATTTTGCCATGTTGCTCAGGCTGGTCTTAAGCTCCTGGGCTCAAGTGATCTGCTTGCCTCAGTCTCCCAAAGTGCTGGTATTACAGGCCTGAGCCACTGTGCCCAGCTGGTGGAGCTGCTGTTAACCTAGACAGGGAGGAATGCGGGGAGAGTAGGTTTAAGAGGCATGATCAAGAATTCAGTTTTGGACATGACTTTAGAATTTAAGAGAGAGGTCTGGACTAAACATAACTTTAGTAGTCTGTGGTATATAGATGGTACCTAAAGCCTTGAAACTGATTGAGATCAACAAGGTAGCGGGTGTAGATAGAAAAGAATCATGGGTTGAGCCCTGGAACACTCCACATTTAGAGTTCAGGGAGAAGAGGAGGAATAGCAAAGGAAGCTGAGGGGTGACCAATGAGGTAAGTGAAAATATAAGAGAATGTGGTGTTAGAAGTCAAATGAAGAAAGTTTCCAAGAAGGAGGGTGTGATCAGCGGTGTCAAAACTAAAGTGAAGACTGAAAATTAATTATTTTACTTAGCAATGCTGTGGACATGTATGAACCTGAAGAGAGTAGTTTTAGTGGAGTAAGGTGGGAGGGATGCCTCTAATTAGAATTGGTTTAAGAGAAGATAGGAGGAGAACATTGGAGACAGTGAGAATATTCAACTCTACATCATAAAGGGGAGCAAAGAATTGGGGCCAAAGACAGAAGGGGGAAGTGGCATCAGAAAATTTCGTTTGTTTTAAGTTGAAAAAAACAACGTCATATTTGTATGCTGATGAAATTGAGCTGGTAAAGAGTGAAAAACTGATCATGTAGCAGGGACTAGGGAAAGCAGGTGCCCTTGATGCCTTTGAATTGGTGATAGGATAGGATCCAGCACACAAATGAAGTCTAATGATTTATATAGGAGCCCAGATAATTCATCCATGGAAAACAACAAGAAAGAGTATGTTGGCACAGATGCTAGTAGGTAGTTCTATGTGGTAGTGAGAGTCTAGGGAAGTTTTTTTTCTGATGCATCAATATTCTCAACAAATATTCTCAGGATCGTTGGTGGACATAGGATAATGGGACTTGAGTAAAAAGAAAGTACAGCATAGCTTTCAAGGAGACCAGAAGAATGTATGGGCTAAAGGTGCACAGTATGTTTGTCCAGTGGCATAAGGACTCTCTTGAGAGTCTTGGCCTTGATTTTAAATTGAGTTCAATTAACAGGATTTGGTTTTCCACCCACCTCCCCCAACTATACTCAGGTGCATGGGTGCAGAGCCAACTTAGAAAATTGTATTTAGTCAGGATTGCAGACTTGCCAAGAGAGCTCAACAAAGTGAGATAGGAGCAAGGGAATGAAGAGCATATGCAAGGGAGTGAGTGTAATAATTGACCATGGACTTAACGGATAAGCAGAAAAGTGAGGACGTCAAGAGGGTGGAGCCAGAAAAGAGGTAGCAAGATTTTGGATTGGATATCTGGCGAAGGGAAAGGATTGCTGGGGTCAGAATACTAGAGGGAATGTGCTAGAAGGACAGGATATGTGGTCAGAGAGTGGATTCATGAAAGAAATTATAGATGGGATGCAGTTATTGATAATGACAAATTCTAGGGGATGATCATGGGAGTGAGTGGCTAAAATGGAGCATTGGGTGGAGCACAATGTCACTGGAGGAGAGGAGTCAAGGAACTGAGAGGCCAGGGCATTGGAAAGATCACCATCTATTCTACATATGTATATGTATTTATTTTTAAAATTTTATTTTGTTTAATCAATTTTTATTTTAAGTTCCAGAGTACATGTGCATGATGTGCAGGTTTGGTACACAGGTAAAAACATGGGCCATGGTGGTTTGCTGCACAGATCATCCCACCACCTAGGTATTAAGCCCAGCATCTATTAGCTATTCTTTCTGATTCGTTTCCTCCCCCCACCCTCTCCCCTGACAGGCTCCAGTGTGCATTGTCCCCTCATGTGTCCATGTGTTTCATGGTTCAGCTCCCACTTATAAGTGAGAACATGCAATGTTTGATTTTCTTTTCCTATGTTAGTTTGCTGAGGATAATAGCCTCCAGCTCCATCCATGTCCCTGCAAAGGACATGATCTCATTCCTTTTTATGACTGCATAGTATTCCATGGTGTATATATACAATGTTTTCTTTATTCAGTCTATCATTGATGGGCATTTGGCTTGATTCCATGTCTTTGCTATTATGAATAGTTATTCTACATATATTTTAAATCACTGAGAACTAAGACAGGATTAGTACTGGAGAGAGTGACAATGAGCCAGGAACTAGAGTCTAAAAATGATGAGAAGGAAATTGGAGTGTGGGAAATCAGCAGTTGACAGCAACCATGATGATATAATCTGATGATATAAAAATCAAAACTCAAAGACAGTTTTAGGAATAGGGAGGAACATGGTCTGAGAACAACTGCCAACACTGAAAACACAGGAAATTTTACATACTCTAGTTTTCACATAGGACCCTTGCTTCTTGGTAAATTACAAGATCCGGCAAGGCAGGTCTTTCTGATTGCTTCCCTCATCTGCAGTGATTTCCTGATTCCTCTGAGTATGTGAGTTTGCCTACCCTGTAGCAGCAATTCAAGTTACCAAATAATTAATGGCCTCTTGACTCTGTTGCTGTGTGTTCAAGTAGTCCCTTTAAGATGTGTAGAGAGGGCCAGGCGCAGTGCCTTATGCCTGTAATCCCAGCACCCTGGGAGGCCGAGGGGACAGATCACTTGAGCCCAGGTGTTTGAGACTAGACTGGGCAACAATGCAAAACCCCCTCTCTACAAAAAATACAAAGGTTAGCCTGCCGTGGTCGCCTGCGCCTGTAGTCCCAGGCTGAGGTGGGAGGATGGCTTGAGCCCGGGAGATGGAGGTTGTAGTGAGCTGAGATTGCACCACTGCACTCCAGCCTGGGTGACAGAGTGAGGAAAGGTGGGGGGAGGGGAGGGGAGGTAATATGCCTTACGTGACCTAGATGATTTCAAAACAATTTTACTTAACACTCTATGTTGAAGGCAAGAAGGAAGATTTTGTGAAGCACTTTGAGGAAGGATAAAATGATGGAACAATGTTTCACCAGGGAAGCCCACGAGGAAGAGAATTTCTTAAAACCAAGTAGGTGTATGGAGGAGGGGCCACCTCGTGAGGAAAACAAACATAATTTTACTCTGATTTGGTGTCTTTTCTGTTTTTCTGTTGTTGGTATCTACGTTCATCTTTTCAAATAATCATTCCATATATGCACATTTTAACTGTTTCAATGCAGTAAAAGTTGGGAGGAAAATGTGACACACTTTTAGACTGTCGTGGGCTGAGTGGGGTTGTGAGTGATTATCTTCTTTTTTCAGTTTTTTCTGGGTTTTCCAAGTGTTCCTTGATGAACATGGATCGCTTTTCTGACAGAATAAAAAAGAAATAAACCAGGCGCAGTGGCTAAAGCCCTCAAACGCAGGACTTTAGGAGGCCCGAGGTGGGAGCATCGCTTGAGGCCAGGAGTTTGAAACCATCCTGGGCAACGTAGCGAGACTCTCTCTCTACGAAAAAAGAAAAATAATAATTAGCCGGGCGTGGTGGCCCGCGCCTGTGATCCCAGCTCCTCGGGAGGCTGAGGTGGGAGGATCGCTTGAGCCCAGGAGGTGGAGGCCCCAGTGAGCTGAGATAGCTCCACTGCGCCACTGTCTGGCAACAGAGCATGACCCTGACTCAAAACAAAGAAAAAAGGAAGAAAATAAAGGAATGAAAGAAGGCATGGAGAAACTTTCAAAAATAAAGTTTTGAAAGAAGTAATGACACCTCTAACAGTCCACGCGAGGAGACTGCCCCCATGGGGGCCGGTGGGCTCCCTGGAGCTCTGAGCTCTGGGCTTTCTCCAGCCCTCACTCGGCTGGTCTCTGCAGCCCGGTCCCCACCGCAGAGGCGAGAAGGGGAGCAAAGCCAGCGAAGGGAGAGCTCGGGTCGGGGATCCCCCAGGCCCGGCCGGGCGACCCCAGGGGCATCTCAGGCGAGGCGCGCCTTGCGTCACGTCGGCACCGCCCTGCCGGGGCCGAAGCACGGCGTGTTCCAGGGGCACCGCCGCCGTCGTGGAAGGAGGATTTCCGCGGTTGTGTAAGCGCCGGTCGCGGGCGTGCAGGGCCCTGGGCTCCGCCTAGTCCCCGGGGCTCTGGCCGCCGAGCCATGGCGGGGAACTGCGGGGCCCGCCGCGCGCTATCGGCGCACTCACTGCTGTTCGACCTGCCGCCCGCGCTGCTGGGGGAGCTGTGCGCGGTCCTGGACAGCTGCGACGGCGCGCTGGGCTGGCGCGGCCTGGGTGAGTCGGCGGGGACCGGCCGGGAGCGGCGGGGGAGCCCACAGCGCCGTGGGGCCCGCTCGGCGCCGCCCCGCAAGGCTCGAGTCGCCCTCGGGGCTGGCGCGGCCTCGGGGAGGTTCCCACCGGGGAGCCGGCCCTCTCCTTTTCCGGGGAGGGCGCAGAGACTCCCTGGGACCCAGATGCCGGCCCTCCCTTTTCTTTCAAAGAGTTTTGGGTATCGCCGCAATGTCAAGGGAGCCGAGGCCTGGGAAAGACGGATAACCCGCATAAAAGCGTCTTCTGTTCGTCCGCGATGCCACCCTCACTGGGTTCGCAATGTGTGATGTCTTCTGGTCCTTGCAAAATCGCCCCGGAGTATGATTTTCGTATTGAGACGTTTTTAGAACTTTCAGATATTTATCCCTTTGGTGTTTTCAGTGCATCCCTAAGCCCCTAACTTAATTACAAGTGAAATGCTGAAGTAAAATACGATTTGCAGTGAACGTGGCTTCTAGTTTTCTTAATTAAATCTATCTTGTTTATTTACCCAATTTGTGGAATGAAGGTTTATGCTAGAGAGCGGCTTTTTATTTTAATCTAAAACATTGGCTTCAAAACTGTATTTCATGCAGACTTTGGAAAGTTTAGCAACTGCCCGCTGGAAGTATTGAGTGTAGCCAGAGATAATTCAGACAAAAATCTTTGTTTTGTTAAGTACAGGCATTTTTGGTTAGATTTGACATTCCACAATGTCACTTTTAATGTTTAATGAAAAGAATCATGATTATGTCAAAATACCTTTAATGGTCTGAAATAGGATTTTTCTTAAAGGAATAGCAGAAGACCTAGGAGGAGAGTTTTCTTTGTTACTGATGAACAGTATGGTCACAGTCTTCGAATTGTAGCAATGGGCGTCTAGTTATACAAAAAATGTTTGTATATTTTAAGCTCTGTAATTTTAAGTTATGGTCCTTAAGAAAAAAAAAAAAAGTCTCAGAAAAGTGTCCTCTGATTTCTGGAAAACAGATTTCCAGTGTGCATTTGAAGGATTTTGAGGGATAAGGTCACTCCCGCATCAGATCTTCTTGAGATGGATAGTGGCATGGGCAGTATTTATACCGGTGGATTTCCTAGAGTTACTGACTTTGTGAAAGAAAAGTGTTTTTAGTCCAGTTCACCAGTAGTGAATGGGGCCAGGTGGGTATCATAAATTAGTGGGGCAGATTATTCATTCTCTCTCTCTTTCTCTCATCTCTGTTGATAGCATTGAAATCCAGATATTCATACTTTACATGGTTTATCTCATATAACCCTCTAATCACGCTGTGAGTTATTATCATCTCCAGTGTTTTGGTTTTTTTTTAACAGATCAGGAAACTGTGGTACAAATTGGTTAAATAACTTGTTCAAGTTCACCAGCTGGAAGTGGAATAGAGCCAGGATCTGGACCAAGGCAGTCTGGATCCAAGGCTTATGTCCTTCACCCCAGCCACTCTACACTTCCCCCCTTACTGCTGTGCTCTTTTTGTCTACAGCCTCCCTAAAGTTCTGGCATCAAAGAACAATTCAGTGAGCCATTTCAGTCATGCAGTCCCATTTTCCTAGTGGTGAAAATAAATGAGGACCACCCAAATGAGAACAAACAAAACCTGTTTATTCAAAGCAAGGCAGTCAGCCACTAATACTTGAGTTTGGCAGAGACTCAAAAGCAGGCAGAGGATGGAGGAGGGTGGGAGAAGGCTTCAGCTATGTCCTGATTGGAGGCTGTTGATATGGGGAAGCTGTAGCTGAGCAACCCAAAAGGGGGTCATTCTTTGTGTTTGTTTAGGAGTAGATAATTGGCTTTCTCTGGTTGGCCCTAAGTAGGAAGTAGAAGCAAAAATTGAGGAAGCTGTCAGTAATTAATCAAGTCCTGGCCATTTGGGGCAGGTTGCTACAGGGGTTTGTGTTTGGCTGCCTGGGCTAGTTGCTACAGTTTACAATTGCTGACAGTTGAACTTGTTGGATACTGTAGACGGTAGGTTGGCTTCTTGGACTGGTTGATGCACATTGCCTTCAGAGTTCTATTTTTATATATAAGCTGGCCATTGTCCCTTTGTGTCATTCTCTTACAGGGAAGGGGTCTAAAATGTTTACTCCATGACACTTCAGCTGTAACTCATTGTGCAGGTGGTCATACCTACTAACCACTGGCCCTGACCGTGTGCTTCACAGTTGTTGGCTCAGCAAGAAGGCAAGGCTAGCCCAGTTCAGGGTGTTGAGGCAACTGTCGGTGTTAAACATGCTCTTTTCCTATGGGCACAGTGAAGGGAGAAAGAGGGGAAGAGGTGGAAGTAGGGAAAACTTGACCTTTACTAGGGGAAGGAGAGTGATGGAGGACTGAATCAAAGAGGCAGACCCTTGTAAGCTCAGGACAGCTGAGAGCCCACGTTTAAATATAGAAAACAACTGTCATGGTACTAAGTAAAGCTCTCTCGAGCTGATCGTGATTCTTGATGATGGTGAATATCAGGCTGTGTTTACAAAGGCAGCTCATACAGCAGCCTATATGATATGATCAGTGTGTGCAGGATAAGGCAAGCCAATCATTCACAAACCCAAATCACCTATGCAGTCTTTTAAATACACAGATGCTCAGGTCCCACTCCTAGAGCTGCTGATTCGGTAAGTCTGGGTTGAGGGTCTAGCATCTTTCAATTTTTGTCAAGCCCCAGGAGTGAGTCTGATGCACCACCTGATTGGGAAGCCATTGCTTAGGCCAAATTCTCTTCTTGAACAGCGTCTTCACATAACAAATATTTTACTACAGCCTTTCATTACCTCATTTAATTACTTTTATCTTTAAACATATTCTACATATTATTCTGCAAATCACTTCTGTCAAATATTGTTATTAAAAATAATGTAATCACAAGATAATGTATTCTGTGGTTATCATTGATGACTTTATGGCTTTTAGTGAAAGCAAAAGCCCAAAATCTTAAATTGGAAAATGTTATTTACCTTACAGACATGATAACGTACATACAGAACCTCTGGAGACAACTAATCTGATTGCATTACCATAGATTGTATTTAAATTAAATTGTTTAGAGCAGCTGACACCATAAAACCTCTTACCACTTATGATGCACTGAGAAATGCTTTTTGCAGATAAATATATAATAGGCTGTATTCAATTTTCTTCCTCTCAAGAAAGGAAAGAGAAATTACTATATAAATTATTACTAATTACTTAAAGAAATTAAATGTAAAATCACATTAAGTGTGCATTTGTGTATTCAATAAAGATTCAAAGTACTAGTAGTAATAATAATAAAGCTATCTCCTATCAAGGGCTTACTACTGGCCAGACACTGTGGTAAGCATTTTACATGGATTATCTCATTTGCTTATCACAACAATTCTATGAGGTAGACACTCTTCCTATTTCCATTTTATAGATAGGGGAACTGATTCTCAGTGAATTTAAGTAACTTGCCTTGAGTCACAGTCCTCTAAATGGCACACTGAGATTCTAACCAGATGATCAGACTGTATAGTCTATGTCTTTTCTTTTCTTTTCTTTTTAAATTTTAGATAGATGTGGTTTTTTTTAAGAACAGTTTTAAATTTGTAGAAAAGTTTAGAAGATAGTAGGAAGAATTCCTGGGTACTCTGCATCCTTCGCATACACTCCACACCCAGTTTCCCATTATTAACATCTTGCATTCGTGGGCTACGTTCATTACAATATTGACACATTATTAATTAAGTCCATGTTTTATTCAGACTGCCTTCGCTTTTACCTGATGTCCTTTCTCTGTTCCAAGATCCCATCCAGGATACCATGTTATATTTAGTTGTTGTATCCTCTTGGCTGTGATGGTTTCTCAGATTTTTCTCGTTTTTGATGACTTTGACAGTTTTGAGGAATACTGGTTGGTACTTATCTGCTATTTTGTAGACTGTTCCTCACTTGGGATTTGTCCGATGTTTTTCTCATGATCAGACTGAGGTTATGGATTTGGGGACAGAAAACCGTAAAGTACTCGGTACTATTTACAGGAGTTATCACTGCTGATATTAACCACTGCTGATGTTAACCAGGCTGAGGTGGTATCTGTCAGCTATCTGCCCTGTAAAATTACTGTATTTCCCCTCTTTCTGTTTTGTACTTTTTGGAAGGAAATGACCATATGCAGGAGAGCCTGCGTTTTTGTGTTGCTGTTGTTGTTGTTGTTGTCACTCTCTCATCCAGGTTGAAGTGCGGTGGCACGATCACAACTCACTGCAGCCTCGACCTCCCAGGCTCCAGTGATCATCCCACCTCAGCCTCCCAAATAGCTGGAACTGCAGGCATGTGCCACCACAGCTGGCTAATTTTTTGTAGAGATGGGGCCAGGCTGGTCTCAAACTCCTGGGCTCAAGCAATCCTCCTGCTTTAGTCTCCCAAAGTGCTGGAATTACAGGTGTGAGCCTCCGTGCCCAGGTAAGCCTGGTTTTTTGACCACTGTGTATTTATCTCACATTACAATGTTATGCCTAACTCTCACTACTCCTCTAAGTTAACACTCCACTGCCCTGTTCCTCTTTATGGTAAAATTCCTCAAAAGGGCTATTTATACTCCAGGTCCTCCATTCTTTTTTGAACCCCTCCAGTCAGGCTTTCACCTCCTACTGCTTCATTAAAATTCCTCTGATCCGAAGTCACCACGGCTAAATCCAATGGTTGGTTCAGTTTTGATATTATTTGATGTAGTTGATCACTCCTTCCTTCTTGAAGCACTTTTTCTGCTCTAGAACATTACATGCTCCTGCCGGGCGCGGTGGCTCACGCCTGTAATCCTAGCACTTTGGGAGGCCCAGGCGGGTAGATTGCTTGAGGTCAGGAGTTTGAGACTAGCCTGGACAACATAGTGAAACCCCGTCACTACTAAAAATACAAAATTAGCCCGGCATGGTGGTGGGTGCCTATAATCCCAGTTACTCGGGGGCTGAGGCAGGAGAATTCTTGAACCTGGGGTGCCAATGTTGTAGTGAGCCGGGATTGCACCACTGCACTCCAGCGTGGGTGACAGAGCAAGACTCCTCTAAAAAAACAAAGAGGTGGGGCGGATGGAGACAGAAAACCACCATGACCTGTATGTACCTATGCAACAGTCCTGCAGGATGTAGGACGTGCACATATACCCCAGAGCCCAAATACAATAACAAAAAAAAAAGAATAATTACATGCTCCTTATTTTCTTCTCTTATAGATTTATCTCTATGTCTTAGAGTGCCTCGACGGCTTAGTCCATGGACCTTATCTCTTCTGTTTACCTGCTAAATCACATAAATTCCATCTATATACTAATTCCCAAATTTCTAGCCCAGGTCTCCCTCTGGAATATCATCTTCATCCATCTATTTGCCTATTTGACAGACATTTCCAACTTAACAGCTCAGAAATGCTCCCCCTACCCCTCCCAAAGTTTTCCCATCTCAATAATGGCAGCTCCATCCTTCATTTGTTCAGGCCAAAAATATTAGCCTTTTGTGACTTAACTTTCTCTCACAAACCACATCCCATCTCTCAGTAAATGATGCTGCTGACTGTGCCTTCAGGATCTATCTAATAATCTGACCACTTCTTACCACTGCCACCACAGCCATCCTGGTGCCAACCGCCATCAGATCCCACCTGCACTATTCTAACAGTTGGCTGACTGGGCTCAGACTCCCTGCTACTGCCCTTGACCTGCTCAAGTGTCTTTTCAGCCCAGCAGTTGGCGAGCCTGTGATGCATGTAAAGCGTATGCTATCATTGCTCTATTCAGAACGCTCTGGCGGCTTCCTCGGCCACTCAGAGCAAACTCTGAAGTCCTGCGTGGCTTTTCTCACTTTCTTCTCCCTCTTGTTTGCTTGACTCCAACCACATTAGCCTCCTTGTTCCTTGAACACTCAAGGAACATTCTTCCTGCCAGTAACCTGTAGGCTTGCTTCTTCACTTCCTTCATGGTTTTGTTTAAATGTTACCTACTCTGACCACTCTTTTGTTTTGTTTTGTTTTCTTTTGTTTTTTTGAGATGGAGTTTCGCTCTTGTTGCACAGGCTGGAGTGGAATGATGCAATCTCAGCTCACTGCAACCTCCACCTCCTGGGTTCAAGCGATTGCCCTGCCTCAGCCTCCCAAGTAGCTGGGATTACAGGCGTCTTCCACCACACCCAGCTAATTTTTTGTATTTTTAGTAGAGACTGGGTTTCATCATGTGGGCCAGGCTGGTCTTGAACTCCTGACCTTAGGTGATCCACACACCTCAGCCTCCCAAAATGCTGGGATTACAGGTGTGAGCCACTGTGCCTGGCTGTGACCACTGTTTTAAAATTGATACCTCCCCCACTCCCTTATGCCTCTTTTCCACTTTATTTTTCTTTGTATCATTTACCACCTCTCACATACTTCATATGTGTAAGTATCTCTATGTATGTATAATATAAACTATATACATATATAAACACATATGTGTTTATTTGTTTATTCTCCATCTAGAAATAAACTTCAAGGGGACAGGGATATTTACTTTCTTTGTTTCCTGATGACTTTCTTAGCATCTAAAATTGTACTTAGCACAGAGCAGGCACTCAGTAAATATATGTATTTTGAATAAATTAATGAATCAACAAATGTCTATTAAACATCCAAAACCTTGTTGGGCAGAATCTTTGACAAAGCACTGTAAATACAATGTCCTAGTCCCTGCATGTAAGAATTTTCCAATTTAGTATAGGCAACAGACCTATAAAAGTTTAACAAGGGAAGAATGTGTGGGGAAATAGTAATGATATTCACCTGGGAATGAAATTACATAGCTTCTGACTGAAACCTTAATGTTGAGGGTGAATTCTCTCCCAGAGGTAGTTAATGTTTGATTCCTACCTGTATCTAGGATTAAGAGAGCAGGACAGACAGAGGGGCACCTGGGAAGTCACGCACAGCCCTCCCCAGTTATGAGTCCTACTCAGGCATGGAGTAAAATGTCCACATGGGCTTAAGTATGGATAAGAACTATTTCTTATAAAATATATTAACTAGTAAGTGTTAATGCTTACAGTCTGGTGTGAAGAATAGATCTAACTTATAATTTTGACTTTTGTTTTACTTTTTTGAATTTAAAAATATCTTTAATCTTAAAAGTTCTTTTAAAAAATTGCCTAATTTTTTGCATGCTTTGTAGAAAGAAAGAGCCATCTTTCCTTTTTCTATTACAATATCTAAAAACACGCTTTGTGAGAATGCAGTCTTAATTTTCCAGGGATTTTGGCATGTGGTTATATGCAAATACAAAGAGTCCAAATACGGATGTGTTGCGTTATTTGAAAAATCCCCTTCAGAGACATATTTGCATATGGAGACGTGATTTCTGCAACTGAAACCCCCAGAGGTTAGCAATACCTAGAAAATGCTATACTCTTAAAACAGCCTTCAAGGACCTTTGAGCAACTGATTTCTGAACTTCTTAGGTTGACTTTTTGGCTTATGTGACTCCAATATGACTTTCAACAAAAGATTTGTGTTCCAAAAAAATGGTTTTAAACGATGCTTAACTAACAGCATATTTTTCTTAATTTATGTTTTCAGTTTAGAATGCTTTTAACTTTATCAACACGATTAGTCATTGAGAACTTTTCTCTTTATTTTTATTTGATATGTACGGTGAGTAAAGAACGTCCTATATTCTGAAAGGGAATAAGTAAGGGAGAGTTGAAGAAAATGATGAATATTGAAGAATGTAATTAACATGTCAAGAGTTTGCATACCTATTGTATCAGATTGGAGCTATTTTATAGAACTGGATCTGAGTGAAGTATACATTTTATGGATGCTAATAATACTCTTTAGTGATGTTTCTATTCATAATGCATCATCATTAGAGAAAAGCTATTAAGGTTGCAGTGTGAATCACCAGTTGGAAAAAAAAGAAAACATTTCGTTTCCAGTCCGGAAGCAATCCATGCATGTAGGCAGTATTCATTTTAACAATCTGGGTCAGTTTTTTTTTTACCATGATCTGCCATTAGAAAGATGCCTTTGACTAATCTAGCTTTCCTTCGATTTGGTACAAACAGAGAACTATCTATCTGCCTCCGTCAGTGTTAGAGAACTTAAAACCCCAGTTCATTTGGTATCCGTTCATTCATATTCCAGCTGAATCTCAGAAATGTGCCTTAGGGAGAGCATCTGATATTGGCAGTTTCTCAACCAAGTCATAGGACGAAACAGCACAGAGTCATGGCCTGCTGCACTTTTAAAAGGGAAATTGAGAAACTAAAAAAAGAAAAACGGAGAATGGAATTTATGGAAAGTATGGAATGAAAAGCTGACATTCCCTGGGACTTGAAATGTTAACTCTGGATTTCCTTAATTGCTATAAACTGTGCCTTTCCTACTGTGGGAATTGTTGCGAGCTAGAACATGTTTATACCTTTTTATGTGTAAATATTTTATCTGACACTCCTACTACTAGACACCAGATGGATCTTCCAAAAGGTGAAGCTTCAATCTTTGCATCACCTTTTCAGAAATCTTGATTGGTCCCGTTGCTTTCAGAACAAAGTTCAGTTCTCATGTTAACACTCAGGGCCTCTGTCTGTCAATCAGCAAAAATGTACTGAACATGTACTATGTGGCTAAGCATGTTTCTGGAGATACAAGGTAACATATCCTTGACCTCCTGGAGCTTGTTCGCCTTTTTTTTTTTTTTTTAACATGAATGCTTGGCTCCAAGCATTCTCGTGTCCCTTTAGCCCTCTCATGTCCCCTTCACTGTTTCTTAAACAATTCCGCATTTGACAGACCCTTTTCTATTCATTTAGCCTAGCGAAACCTTGCCCCAAGCCCCTTCTGTTGCAAAGCTAGGTGGTATTGGGTTACCCCTTTCCTTCCCCGACTGTGGTAGTCCAAAAAATCATTTTCCCTCATCACCGTTGTTCAATTATGTGCATATGTCTTATCCCAAAATTTCAAAGAGTAGAGGGAGCGATTTTATTTTACAAAAGAAAAAGGAAGAAGCCTGTTCTTTAAATACTCATTACTGTGAATTTATATGATACATTATGCTTAATACTCTGTAAATATTAGCCAATTAATTTTCTTTTCTTTCTCCTTTTTGTTTTTGGAGGCAGAGCCTCACTCTGTCACCCAGGCTAGAGTGCAGTGGTGCAGTCTCGGCTCACAGTAGCCTTAACCTCCTGGGCTCAAGCTATCCTCCCACCTCAGCCACCCAAGTAGTTAGGACTACAGGTGCATGTACACCACCAAGCCTGGCTAAATTTTAAATTTTTCGTAGAGATGGGGTTTTGCCATGTTGCCCAGACTGGTCTTAAACTCCTGGGCTCAAGCGGTTCTCCTCCCTTGGTTTCCCAAAGTGCTGGGATTACAGGTGTGAGCCACTGCACTCAGCCTCAGTTAATTTTCTAACAGAAAAAGTAGAAACCTAAACTTTCCCTTTGCTGAAATTTGATATTTAGAGTTCTCTTGTTGGAATGTTCATTTTGAGAATAGGAAGTGTTTTAAAGATTAGAGGTGTTATAATTAATTAGCAGGCCCAGGAAAGAGCAAGAAGATTTATCATATGTTTTAGGTGAGACTACAGGGACATTCGTTTTTGAGAAGTTTGAGATTGTTCGGTGAGGCTGTTTTGCCTGGAGTTGTGTCATAGGTCAATGGCAATGCCACTGCTAAATACACGTGTTCCTGTATTCACCCAGAGGCCCATGGTAATGCTCTGTTTTGACTAAGAACTTTTCTCCTTGGAGAACAGGACAGTCTACAGGGTTCTGAGTCATTCATTTATCTCGTTTTCAATCTGAAACTCTAGTCATTATTTTTTCCTCCCCAGGATACTGTACTCTATCCAATACTTCTTTAAAATTGGCCTCTCTTTAGAAGTACTCGGCTTTAGACATGGCATGGCTCAGGCTCCTGAAACTACTCCTCCAGAAAGGCTTCCCTGGTGTTCTCTTCTTTAGTTAGAGGCCTGTCTTCATGCTCAACCCACACTTGGAACATACAATTACTGTATTTCTGGCCCATAGTAGATACTCAACAAATGTTTGAACAGCACTGATTTGCATTATTTCTCTTAAGAGCTTGTAGAAACAGCTAAATAAAGTGTTTTTTAAAAATGTGCCTCAACCAAATAGGTAGACTATCTCATCAGAAAGAAATATATTAAAATAACATTACCACATCTGGCTAATATTTTTCTTTTTAAAAGCTTCTCTTTTAAAATGATAAGCTATCTAAAACATATATTGGCATTTGGATAGTCTTTGCCTCTTTGTGAAAATCATCTCTTCAAAGAGATGAGGAATGAATATATTCTTGCCAGAACTTGAAATACGGAGGAAGGGCAAAGACATTCCAACTCAGTGATGTCAGATGTTTTATTCTAGCTATTTTTCTTTCCTTACAGCCTAAGCATGCATTCAAATAGAACTGTAATTCTAGCACTTTGGGAGGCCGAGGCAGGAGGATCACTTGAGGTCAGGAGTTTGAGACCAGCCTGGCCAACATGGCGAAACTCCATCTCTACTAAAAAAATACAAAAATTAGCCAGGTATGGTGGCATGCACCTGTAGTCCCAGCTCCTCAGGAGGCTAAGGTGGGAAAACCACTTGAACTGAGGAGGTGGGGGTTGCAGCGAGCTGAGATCATGCCATTGTACTCCAGTCTGGCAAACAGAGTGAGACTCTGTTTCCAAAAAAAAAGTCTGTTTCAGAGTTCAAAGGTTATTAATTTCTTAGGGAGTTGCTACACCCATTATAATATTTGAAATCAAGCCAGCAGAAAGGCAATATCTTCTGCTTTAATATGGCATCCCCCCTGCCCACTTCTGGTTCTAGAGGCCTTTGCTGGAATATTCAATTTACATCAATTTTATGGTCCCATTGAGGCTATGAGTAAATCCTGAAAGTTGAAAGTGTTCACAATATGAAACCATTAGCAGTCCACTTTCTGTGAGCTAAAAATTGACGTGGTAGACATTATTAGTGCCACCAATACTTCTAACCCTCTATTCCATTATAGAGGATTCCATTTCCCTGCCCTTTCAGGTTAGACGCCCCTCTGTGTCTCTTCCAGCCAGAAACACCGAAAAGCCAAGGCACAATTCACCACGTGTTGACAGGGGGCTGCCTCAAGATCAAAGCAGTCTGAAATACTGAGCCACCACATGGAGCACAGTTTGCCAAACTCTCAGTGCCCTTCCTGGGAGCAAAAAGTAAACTTCTGCTATGTGAAACCACTGAGATTTTGGTGGTTCTTGTTACTGCAGCATAGCTTAGTCTATCCTGACTGATATACACAAGGTCATATCTTGAATTTTGTTACTCTGTTACAATCTATACCAGAACAGAGTTAAAGAGAGTAGCAGCATTTGTAATTATCTATCAAACAAGGGAAGATAAAGTCGATATATGAGGTCACCTTGGTTACTGCTGGAGGTCAGCTTCCACATATTGGTGTGTGGCAGGATGAAAGGGTGCTGAGCTCCTAAAACTGGTTATGGTGGCATGTCAGGGGTCCCCCATGACCACCCTCAGATAACAGTGGGATTTTATCCACAGACCTGTATCCAGCATCCTACATTTTTTAGTTCTCTGGAAGGTAAAGTTATGAAAGGATGCTGCTGTCACCATCAGTAGCCCAAAAACACATTGTTAATTTTAGTGCTCAATATTCCAGATTGGGAATACTGTCATAGGAACAAGACTACCTTTTCTGTCATTTGCTTTCTTTCTCCCCTCTTTGCCTCAAAGTACACTTTAAAATTTGGAAGTTGTGCAGAAAGGCAATATAAATTTTCACTTGAAGAGTCCTGTTAAATCAAGGCACCACAAACAAACACTCATATACTTTCAGTACAGCTTTAAGATGTTTATGCAAAACCGTAATTGAATTATTTAAAGCCTAGTATCCTAGTAAAACATTTCCCTGATTTTTCCCAGATATTAGCTTTTAATTTCTCAAAAATGTTCAACACCAAGACAAGGGGGAACAAGACACCATTCCTCAAACCTTCAACAACTGAATCTAACTGTATTTCAAATGAATAATAACTACACTGAAGGGGTGAGGAAGAAAAGAATTAATCTAAGTCACTTTGGAACACACAGCATCTTAACTGTATGTGCTTTTATGCTAAGGACAGAAATAATTATTGTGTTCTAATTTTGTTAATGTGTTTCTCACAGGGGTATGGGTTGGCAATTCTGAAAGTACTTTATCTGCATTGTAAACAAGTAAATATATTATCAATAATATTATTGTTCAAGAATAAAGTTACAAATTAGGAAAGATTGAAATATACCTTGTGATGTTGGATTAGAATCAGAAGCATCAGAATAAATTCTTGTTATTTAACATATGCACATACAGATAGAGAAAGAGAGATCCATGGATTGGTGTACATAACTGTATTTCCTTGCTCCGTTTTCTTGGAGTGCTTAGAAGCAATGGAACCCTGGCCACAGTGAGCAATTCTAGCACCGGGATTGAGCTTCTATACACCATTGTCCAACAAAGACACCAGAGATCATTAGACAAATAATTCTAGTCATGGGAAGGGAGAAATACTAAATGAGCCTGGAGCACCTTGTAGCATCAGAAAACAAGGAGATACTCAAAAAAGATAGAGCTTGTCAAAAGAACACAAGAGGCCTGCTGTGGTAGTTCACACATGTAATCCCAGCACTTTGGAAGGCCAAGGAAGGTAGATTGCTTGAGCTTGAACCCAGGAACTTGAGACCAGTTGGGGCAATGTGGCAAAACCCATCTCTACCAAAAAAGAAAACACACACACACACACACAAATACAAAAATTTGCTGGGCATGATGGTGCAGTGCACACCTATAGTTGCAGCTATTCAGAAGGCTGAGGTGGGAGAATTGCTTGAGCCTGGGAGATGGAGGCTACAGTGAGCTGAGATTGCCCCACTGCACTCCGACCTGGGTGACAGAGAGAGATCCTGTCTCAAAAAAAAGAAAGAAAAAGAAAAAAGAAAATGGGGAAAAAAAAAAAAGAACACAAGAGCCAACCTAAATGGACAAAGCTAGAACAATTTTAGCAACAAAATTGTTAATGATAGTACTGGATTTTAACCTGTAGGATAAAATAAATATCCATGAGCCCACAGATATAAATAAACAACTGGATAAATAAATAAATAAATGTAGGAGAAAGGACAGCTGTTTCTTACAGAAGAGTTCATGAGCATAGAAGGAACAAGGGAAAATAGAAAAATCACTATTAAGCAAACATTGTAGTAATAACTGTGATAAATAAGATCCACTGGTGGATGCAAATATTAGTGACTCAAATCCAAGGAGAAGCAGGGTATTTTCATAATCTCAAAGTATCTCCCCCCAAATATTTATTAATTATAAAGGGAAAGATAATTTTATAGTAGAGACCCTGAAGACACTCCCTTCACCAAGTGATCAAAATAAACATTATTTTTGATAAGACATTCCTATCCTAAACCTCTTGATATTATGTGCTGATAAAGACAATATAATTTACTATCCTGAAAGGACAAGGGAAGACTGAAGGACCTTCACAGATTGGAGGAGATATAGTAGAAGGAACAATTAAATATAAGATGGAAAATTGGATAGGATCTTAAAACAAAAAACGGGCATTAGTGGAAAAACTTGTGAAGTTAGAGTAAGGTTTGCAGTGATCACCGATTCTGATCATTGTATTGTGGTAAGATGTCAGCATTAGCAGAAGGCAGGTGAGTATATGCCAAATGAGTTCAAAATAAAAGTTATAAATTAGAGGAAAGTTAAAGTTATAAATAAGAGGAAATAAAACATAAGGTACGCAAAAACAAGTATTTCAATAAAAGTACAGTAAACAATCCTTTGTTTCTTTATATTTCAATTTCCACAGCAGAGCGACTTTCAAGCAGCTGGCTGGATGTTCGTCATATTGAAAAATATGTAGACCAAGGTAAAAGTGGAACAAGAGAATTACTTTGGTCCTGGGCACAGAAAAACAAGACCATCGGTGACCTTTTACAGGTCCTCCAGGAGATGGGGCATCATCGAGCTATTCATTTAATCACAAACCATGGTAAATGCTGATTCTTATAATGTGGCTCTTAATCTGTAATAGGAACTGTAATTTGTAAATTTGAATATTGCATTTTATCCAAGACATTGACTCACGCTGTGTGTCAGTGATTCCCTACCTGTGGCTTTTATCCGGAAGGGACTTTCCAGCTTCACATTTTCTTGTGACACTTTCTTCCCTTATCACTTAACTTATACAACGTATTTCTTTCTACCACTTTATAGTTTTGTCTTTTTTTATTTACTTTTACTTACAAACTACACTTTTAAAAATGTTTCACTTTTATCAGTTAATAGAATCAGCTCTCTGTCAAAAACTCTGAAACTCTTTGAGTCATAAACATAATTGGAATCACAGTATTTAAGACACAGACCATACTATTCTTTGTTTTACTATATAAGTTAAAAACATAATTGCATTTCCCCCGTATTTAATATTTTATATTATACCTCCAGAATAATCTTGGATGTTTCTTTTATCCTTTTTATCTTCACTGCTGTTTTTACACCACAGGCTTTAACCCTGCCTTACTTGTTTACTACTCATTTCACAGTAGCCTAATTCTTCCCTTTGTCTATCTTCTCTCTTTCTGATGCTGTGTCATGGCCTTATATTTAGAACAACCTGATCAATAAAGCTTATGAAGTTTTCTCCATTTATTCTTTGTCAGTGAAATAATCTAACATCACCTGTTCTGCTTGTTTCACTTAGATATATTCATTTCGACAATAATGATCTTGGGTCTTACTTTACAGACCCGAGGCTCGTAGGTTGGAAACTCTTTTGAATCACCATCTTTATTCTTCGGCTCTTTTCCTATGGTCATGTTTTTAGTTTTGTGTATTTGCACACATGTTCTTTGGTAATATATTTAGTGCACATGAGCCCTTGCACACACACAAGGAATCCTGAGATATTGTACCAGAAAACTGTAGCTTCACATTGACTTTTATTTTGATTTTTCCTATTAATGGGATATTAGTTCCGAATAGACTTTCACCATGATATTATTTACATAACTTGGCTAATCACCTTTGTCTTTGCACATGTTTCTTCACTTAGTTCAGTGCAGCAGAATACTTCACTGTGAAGTTGACTGAGCAAGTGACCTTCAGTGAGTCCCTAGGAACTGTAAATATAATCCTTTTCATTATCTGGGGCTTTCCCAACTACTGAAACCATCCACATAGCTTGTTGTTCACAATATAAACTTAAGCCAGTTTAATAGGACACACAGGTATGTTTTATACTTCAGTATTCTGGAATAAATTTCAGAGTATATTTTCCCTCTCTAGGTTGTTTATTTATGCAGCAGAGAATAATTTGGACTGTAGGTAGACAAAAATTCCACATTCTTGGTTGACTCTTAGTCTGTTGCACATGCAACATTGATTTTTTTTTGATGTGAGATTAGCTGATTGGTAAAAAGACAATTATTTACTGCCCTAGTACAAAGAGATAGGTAAATCTGAGGTGAAGAGGAGGATAGACCTTACTTCTTTACTAAATAAAATAGCATTATTTAATTGTAATCGATGGAGTTGTTTTTTTGAATTAAATAATAATTTTGAAAAGGTTGATTATGTAGGTTGTTAAAAGGGAAATGTGATGATTCGTTGGAAGCATATGTGTGGCTTGCTAAACAGGAGCTTCCTATTATAGCTACTCGCTAAATTAGGAGTTGGAGATCCTAACTGAAGATGCATAAAATGATTTAGTGTTTATGTGCTGTTACCATGGACAGATTTATCAGTGATCTAAATAATCAGTTATTAGCCTCCTTTCCTTGCAATTTCATTCTGTTTTGTGGAACTATTTTCATTTTAGAGGAATTTGGGACTTTTATATTCCAGCCTCCAGGCATCACTTTGTAGATTTGGATTTTCTTAGTCTTATTGAAATGGGCCTTTTTTTTCCTCCCAGGTGTTATTCCTGTGATTCAGGTTGCTGCTAGGTGGTTTCTTCATATCAATAAAGCATTCTCTCAGATCTCAGGACATAACCAAAATTGTTCAAAAGACTAGAATCTCTGTTTATTGTAATTATATTTCTGGCATGCATGTCCTTATGAATCACATTTTGCATTTATATTTCAATGATCAGCAGTTGTCTTCCAGTTTTGACACAAAATCCACAGCTCTCTACTGGCTTCTTAAGAGAGCCATTTTCAGTCTTTCATTTTATATGACAATGAAGTATTATCTCTCTTTTCACAAACAGCAAAAGAATAATGACTTTTAGTGCCCATACAGCCCCCAGATTTCACATTTTTCTCTACACAAATTCAGTATGTTTGTTATTTCTTCTTCTTGCTTAGTTGCTCTGGCTAGAACCTTTAGTATGTTGAGTAGAAGCGGCAAGACCAGACATCCTTATCTTGTTCCTGATCTTAAGGGGAAAACAGTCAGTCTTTCACCATTAGTGATGTTAAGTGTTGGCTTTTATAGATGTCCCTTATCAAATTGAGGACTTTTTTTTCTATTGGTAGGATTTTTATCATGATAGGGTGTTGGATTTTGTTAGATGCTTTTTTGTCATCTATTGAGATGAACATGTGGTTTTTGTCCTTCATTCTGTTAATGTGGTGTATTACACTGAATGATTTTCAGATATTAAACAAATACTGGATTCCTGGGATCAATCCCATTTGGTCATTGCATCTAATCCTTACACGCTTCTGGTTTCAGTTTGCCAGTATTTTATTGAGGATTTTTGCATCTATATTTGTAATAGGTGTTGGTCTGTTGTTTTCTTGTAATGTCTTTATCTGGTATTGGTATCAGAATAATATTGACCTCATAAAATGATTTGGGAATTGTTCTGTCCTTTTCTATTCTGGAATAGTTTGTGAAGGACTGGTGTTAATCTTCTTTAAATGTTTGGTAGAATTCACTTGCGAAGCCATCTGAACCTCGACTTTTCTTTGTGGGAAGTTTTAAAGTACAAATTCAATCTCTTGTTATGAGTCCACGTATGTTGTTTATTTTTACTTGAGTTAGTTTCAATAGTTTGTGTCTTCTTAGAAATCTGCCCATATCACCTAAGTTATCTGATTTTTGGCATATGATGGTTCATAATATTCCTTTATAATTCTATTTATTTCTGTGAGGTCAGATTGATGTCCCGTCTTTTGTTCTTGATTTTAGTAATTTGAGTCTTTTCTCTTTCTTGGTCAGTTAAGCTAAAAGATTGTCAATTTTATCGATCTTTTTAAAGAAACAACTTTGGTTCCATTGATTTTTTTCTTTTTAAAAAATCCTTTATTTTGGCCAGGTACAGTAGCTCTTGCCTGTAATCCTAGCACTTTGGGAAGCTGAGGCGGGCAGATTGCCCAGTTCAGGAGTTTGAGGCCAGCCTAGGCAACTCGATGAAACCCCATCTCTACTAAAATACAAAAAAATTAGCTGGGTGTGGTGGTGTGCACCTGTAGTCTCAGCTACTTGGGAGGCTGAGGCAGGAGAATTGTTTGAACCTGGGAGGCAGAGGTTGCAATGAACCAAGGTTGCACCATTGCACTCCAGCCTGGGCAACAGAGTGAGACTCCGTCTCCAAAATAAAATAAAATCCTCTATTTCATTTATTTCCACTCTGATCTTAATCATTTCCTTCCTTTTGCTTGCTTCAGTTTAGGTTGTGCTTCTTTTTCTGGTTCCTTAAGGTGAAAGTTTAGTTTACTGATTTGATGCCTTTCTTCTTTTTTAAGGTAGGCATTTGCAGGTATAAATTTCCCTCTAAGCATGGCTTTTTCTGCATCCCATAACTTTTGGCATGTTGTGATTTCATTTTCATTCATCTCAAGGTATTTAATAATTTATCTCATGACTTCTTTTTTAACTCATTGGTTGTCTATGATTTTGTTGTTTAATTTCCAGATATCTGTGAATTTCCCAAATTTTCTTCTCTTGCTGATTTCTACTTATATTACAATATGATCAGAAAATATACTTTGTATGATTTCATCCTTACACATGTATCTGAGGTTCATTTAATTGCCTCAGGTCAGGTCTGTTCTGGAGAATGTTCAGTGTACACTTGGGAAATACGCGTGTATTTTGTTTTTGGATGGAATGTTCTATAGATGTCTGTTAAGTCTAGTTGGTTTATAGTGTTATCAAGGAAGTTTGTTATTAATTGGTTATGGTTTTTTGCTAGTTTTCTAAGCAAAATTATTTAAGAAACATTAGAAGATAATCTTGAAAGAAGAAAGCTAAAAGATAAAATGAAAGTTTTCTAGTCTGAGCCAAAATGTTAGAAATGACAACAAAATATGGCAGGATTTTAATCTTTTGTAGGAAGCTACATAAATTACCTCAATTCAGACCGCCCTCTACCAGATAGAAGTTATAGTCAACATTTGGGGTGGTAAGTATTTGTGATTCTCACACACACACACACACACACACACACACACACAGCATCTCTAATACTTTATGGCACAAGATAATATAAAAAAAATAAACTGAGGAAGATATAATATCATAATTGTAACATTAAAAAATATATGTGCAAGAAAGCTGATAACAAAACCAGGTGCTGTGGCTTATGCCTGTAATCCCAGGACTTTGGGATTACACTTTGGGCTGAGGTGGGCAGATCTCTTGAGGCCAGGAGTTCAAGACTAGCCTGGCCAATGTGGTGAAACCCCGTCTCTACTAAAAATGCAAAAAAAATTAGCCAGGCGTGGTGGCAGGTGCCTGTAATCTTGGCCACTTGGGAGGCTGAGGCAGGAGAATCACTTGAACCTAGGAGGCAGAGATTTCGATGAGCTGAGATCGGGCCACTGCAATCCAGCCTGGGTGACAGAGTGAAACTCCATCTGGAAAGAAAAAAAAGATGATAATAATGTTGTTTTTGTAAAAATTCTCTTCTTTGTACTTTAATATTTTTAATGTCTAACAATAATTTATGTATTACTTACTTGTTTATTATTTAATTATTTAAATTATTTCAAGCTATTATTATATTAATAATAAATTAAGGCAATTATGTTTTAAGTGAACAAAAGTATGTTTGTATAATATTTGTTCATTAGAAAGCTATCTCACAAATATAATACTTCACAAATAATACTTTTACAAGTTTATTTTAAGTATTCCCTGGGAATGAAACTAGAAATGGAGACGGCTATCAAGATATTTATTTTCAGAGTCAGAAAACATGTTTATTAGGGACATACAATTGTTTTGTATCTACTGTCTCATATTTCTCTTTCAGGAGCAGTCTTGAGTCCTTCAGAGAAGAGTTATCAAGAAGGTGGATTTCCAAACATATCATTCAAGGTAGAGTATGTGTGCATGGAAAATGAGCCTTGAATTTGTTGCACGTATAATTGAGCATAAGGAATGAAATTAACCATCAGAAAAATGCTGGATTTGCAGGTACTTTTTAAAACCAGAATTGCTCTGGTTCTCTCATTATTCTTTATTTAGTTGAGGATTTAGGAAATTAGAAATTTATAAATATTTGAAAAATTAAGAACTTTCTCCTCTCAACGATCTATCAGAGATGAGACTGAAAATTACTAAGAATGCTGTGATTTATACATTTGTCTTAACTCAGCTTTTAATTTTCCTTTTTTGGTTGGTGTTTTATATGTTGCTGTTAGTTTTTATTACAGCAAACTAGCAGTGATCATTTTTATAGCATTAGAAGTAATTTAAAATTGACTCTAACTGACTGTGGCGTTGAAACTTGAGTTTTTCCTGTTGGTATGAAAGCCTTAAATATATATGGCAATGAATGCTATTAAATAGAGTGAAATAACTTTGATTTCTGCTGGCTTTCTCCTAGATTAGGTTGCACTGCGTAGTCTCCAGGGAGCTTTGGATTTCCGTTGAGGGGCTGTTCTTTCTAGACTTATGAAATGGAATTACTTTAGTTTGTATTTCTTCTCTTAGGAAACAGCCAAAGTCACAGCGGATAATGTTCTTATTCCTGAACATACTGAAAAAGGTAAGAAAAACACAGTTTTTTCCCAACAATTTTTTTAAAATCATACTTTCATTTAAGTGAATTAAGAGGGAGAAATACCCAATAAGCACAATAACTATTTATATTCAGATTCGGTATAAAATTCATAGATATTAAAATAATTTCAATTTGATTGACATTTATAGTTCTAATAGATGACATATTGTTATGTTAAGGCTCCGTTGGCTAATGAAGAATGCAATTGTGGTCTCTTCACACAGGGATATGTTTTAGTTTTCATTAGTAAAATTTGCTATGGTTGTGTGTCATGGGAAAACATTTCTAAAATTATGTTGAGTTTTATATAGAAATGCTCACAGCAATTGCAGAAATCTTTCAAGATGTTTGTAGAGCAATGCTGAAGGTCAATATGAAAATCCAGTTATTTTCCAAATCAACTTTCTTACTTTATTGGTAGGAAGAATAATTTAGTCCCACCTGGGATCATTCTGTTACATTTTAAAGACTATTTAAGGCTGCATTGCCTAACCTTTGCCACTAGATCTCATACTTCTTTTGTTGAAAAAAGAACTAGAAAAGTTAGATAAGACTTTGGCTCTTCAACAATAAGGTCTAAATCAAACATTAAGTGTCCTCTGAGAGGATTTTGTTTTAGCTATGGAAATATAGCCAAAATTGGGTTCTGAAGGACATAGCCAAACTTTTCCTTTTCAATTTGTATTTAATTACTCTTTGCATGTGTTCTCCCAATCTCCAGCTTTGAGTGAGTTTTTAAAAGCCTAAATCATCTTTCTAATTTACTCTGAGGAAATAAATTAGGCAATTAGAGGATTTGGCACATGAAAAGCGTTTCTATCAGTCGTGCTTGGAGAATGTTGCTTAGTCATGTCAAGATTTCCACTTTCATAATTATTTAGTAGTTTTAGGTTCATAGTGGGTCAACAGCAACATATTGACCAGGAAATTGAATCTTGGAAGAGTTTCTTGCACTAAGCTCTGGCTGATCTCTTTTCAGAGGCAGTAAAATCGTAATGCTGCTGTTCTAAGAAACCCTTTGCTCTGTGGGATGGTGGGAACTAGATTCACGTACATGTGCAGAGCACATGGTGGGCTTCGGCTATGGCTCCTGGGCCTTTCTCTACTGACCTTCTACTGAACTCTGATTTGTTTTTAATATACAAGTTTTGGTTATAATGGTGACGTTCATCCTTAAAAAGAGAAAAGATAATTTATCTTTCCCCTACTTTCCTTCCTAAGGAATATTGCTTAAACCTTCCATCAGCTTTCAAAACATCATAGAAGGAACTAGACATTTCCACAAAGACTTCCTAATTGGAGAAGGAGAGATTTTTGAGGTATACAGAGTGGAGATTCAAAACCAAACATATGCTGCCAAATTATTTAAACAGGTTTGTAAAGAATTACTGTCACAGGACATCAGTTCCATTTATTTGCTCATCTTTAGTATTAAAATGTATCATTTTTCATCAATGTTGAAAGGAGTATTTGAAAGTAACATTTTATAAGTGGAAATAAGAGATATGATTTCAGGTGACTAGAGAAATGAAGGCCTGTCTTGCAAGAATGTGGAGGTTAAATGCTTCCCATTCCCAGATGTATTGCATGGAAGACTTTTCTAGGCTGGGTGTGGTGGTCCACACCTGTATTCCTAGCACTTTGGGAGGCCAAGTCGGGTAGATCACTGAGGTCAGGAGTTTGAGACCAGCCTGATTAATAGGGTAAAACCCTCTCTCTACTAAAAATACAAAATTAGCTAGGCATGGTGGTATGCTCCTGTAGTCCCAGCTACTGGGGAGGCCGAGGCAGGAGAATCACTTGAGCTCAGGAAGAAGAGGCTGCAGTGAGCTGAGATTGCACCACTGCACTCCAGCTTGGGTGACAGAGTGACACCATCCCCCCACCCCCAACCCCCCAAAAAAAAGACTTTTGAAAAGTCTCCTAGGACTTTGCTAAAGAGGGTCAGGTTGTGCCAGTCTGCCCCAGTTTTCCTGGATTTTTAGGATGAGCCAAGTCTTCTCCAGGCAGCTTCACTGGCTAAGCCAGTTTGGCATATGCTTTATAAATTGTCTGTTATTACAACTCAGAGAAGAGGCTTTCAAGTAGGAGCAACAAACCAACATGCAGAATAGGAGGTCAGAAGATGGCTGAATAACTACAGCCAGAGAAGCAGAAAGGGAATTACAGGATCAAGCTCAGGAGTCAGTCAGAGATAGGTCCACACACATACACAGAAGCTGCTCTTCATTTTCTTCGTAGTTGGTCAACAATAAATAAACATTTACTGAACTCTTACATGGACTGAGTGCTAAGCATGTAGAAATGAATAAGTCATAGTTCTGTTCTCAGGGAGCTCATAGTCTCTCTGGGGAAACAGCCAGGTAAACAAAAGATTAAACTGTTGTGAAAGAGGTACTTTAGCAGAGAATTATACAAAAGATCACAGGAGCACATAAAAGATAGCAATTCTCACAGTCATAAAAAAATGAGTCTTGTCCTTTGCAGGGACATGGGTGAAGCTGGAAACCATCATCCTCAGCAAATTAACACAGGAACAGAAAATCAAACACTGCATGTTCTTACTTATAAGTAGGAGTTGAACAATGAGAACACGTGAACACAGAGAGGGGAACATCACACACTAGGACCTGTCAGGGGCATTTTGGGAAAGGGGAGGGAGAGCATTAGGACAAATACCTAATGCATGCAGGTCTTAAAACCTAAATGATGGATTGATAGGTGCAGCAAACCACCACGGCACATGTATACCTATGTAACAAACCTGCATGTTCAGCACATGTATCCCAGAACTTAAAGTAAAATTAAAAAATAAATAAATAAGTAAAAAAGAAAAAAAGACAAAAAGACAAAGTTTAATGGACTCACAGTTTCACATGGCTGGGGAGGCCTCACAATCATGGCAGAAGGCAAGAGGCATGTCTTACTTGACGGCAGACAAGAGAGGACTTGTGCAGGGAAACTCCTATTTTTAAAACCATCAGATCTTGTGAGACTTATTCACTATCATGAGAACAGCACCAGAAAGACCCACCCCCATGATTCAATTGCCTCCCACTGGATCTCTCCCACAACATATAGGAATTGTGGAAGCTATAATTCAAGATGAATTTGGGTGGGGACACAGCCACACCATATCAGAAGTCTATCTGAAAAGGTTACATACCTTATGATTCCAATTATATGACACTTTGGGAAAGGAAGAACAATATATACAGTAAAAAGATGGTTTCTGGGTGTTTGGTAAGAGGTTGATGAACAGGCAGAGCACAGAAGTTTTTTAGGGCAGTGAAACTATTCTGTCAGATACTGTAATGGTGAATACATATTATCATATATTTGTCAAAAACCCATAGAATATACCACTCTATGAGTGAACCCTAATGTAAACTACGATGATAATGATATGTCAACATAGGTTCGTTGATTTTAACAATTGTAACTCACTGGTGCAAGACGTTAATAATTGGGAAGCTGTGTGTGTGTGTGTGGGAACACCTTACTTTCATTTCAATTTTTTGCGAACCTAAGTCTGCTCTAAAAAATAAAGTCTACTAATTAAAAAAAAAAAAAGATAGCAACTCTCTCCACAGAGGAGGGATGTGTCTGGCACCCAGAAGAGTGTCTGGCACCCAGAAGAGTATCTGGCCAAAGTAACCACTCAGTAAACTGTCCTCGAAAACAAATGGAAAAGTAGATGAAAGGAAGTAACCTTCCAGCTGGATTTTGAAGGGTGAATAGAATTTTGGCAGGTAGTGAAGGAGGGGAAGTACATTCCAAGTGGAACAAATAGCCGTTGCAGGGGCCTGGAGGTGTATGTATAAAAGTATAGGTCTTACTCATGAATAGCATTTCATTCAGCACAGTGGAGTGGCTGTAGGGAAGATAGTGAGAAGAGGATGCTGGAAAGATGTTAAGTCTGTGGGTGATTTTTAAGTAGGAGAACAAAAGACTTAGATTTGTGTTATTAAAATATGATTCTAGTTTAGATAGTAGACTGGAAGTTGGCAGAAGAATTGGGGGAAAAATGGCAAGAGCTAGACTGGAGGCAGGCCGGGCATGGTGGCTTACACCTGTAATCCCAGCACTTTGGGAGGCTGAGGTGCTTGGATCACTTGAAGTCAGTAGTTCAAGACCAGACTGACCAACATAGTGAAACCTTGTCTCTACCAAAAAATAAAAATAAATAAAAAAAAAAAGCTGGACGTGGTGGTACATGCCTGTAGTTCCAGCTACTCAGGAGGCTGAGGTGGGAGAATTCCTTGAACCCAGGAGGTAGAGGTTGCAGTGAGACAAGATTGCACTACTGCATTCCAGTCTGGGCAACAGAGTAAGACCCTGTCTCAAAAATAAATAAATAAATAAATAAATAAATGAATGAAAGAACTAGACTGGAGGCAGAAAGACCTGGTAGAGGGATATTTCAGATGTGCAAACCAAGAAACGGACAGGATGTAAACCGGTGTTCCCAACCCAGACTGTATATTAGAATTACATAGGGAACTTTTTTAAAAAAAAATGAGCCTTTAAAAAAATGAGCTTTTAAAAAAACGGCAGGCACTAGTACTTTTTAAAAGGTCCCAAGATGGTTCACATGTGTAGCCAGTGATGAGAACTAATGCTGTTAGCCAGGGCAAAGTCAGTGAGGATGCAGAGGAAGAAGTATGTCTAAGAGACGAGGTGAAGTGGACCACATCTGGTTATCTGCTGGATAGGACTGGGAAAGGAGGAAAAAGGAGGGTTCCAAGGTGATTCCTAGTTTGCAGCTTGCATTCCAGAACCTTTTAAAAAATTATTTACCTGATTTCTCCATTTCTCCAAATTGCATTTAGTACTACTTACTTGTACATAGACATCTCAAAATTCCTGCAAAGATGAACAGTTGACTAAAGAAACAACCAGCTGGCACAACCATTCAACAAATAGAATGTGGTCGCTCTAGAGGTGGCCAAGCTAAAGTCTGTTTCTTAGTGCCCATGTGTCCTTGGTCCCTATTTGTACACTCTCTTGTGGTTGAGCCCCAGGGCCCCATCTCCAAGGGTCTGTCTAGGCCACTTTCCTGTTCTCTCTGCAGCTGCCACCAAATCACACTCCCTTTTGAGAGTTTTCTTTCCATGAGTCTCAATGGGGTATTAGTGCCTCTAGATCCCCTTCGCTTTCTTTCTTAAAGACAGGTGTTATTTCCCTGATTGTCTGTGACCCCTGAAGTGTGGTTTGGGTTTCCAAGTTGAGCCAGGAAAACCATTCCTATGTGTAGTGACAGCATCAAAGCATTATGTTCTTCACCCACCTCTCTCCCCTCTCTCCAAGGACTAGGCAGCTTTCTTTGAAGACCTCTTATTTGTCTTTGTATCCTAGTGCCTTATTACAGGGCCTGGCCCATAGTAGTTGCTCAGCAAATATTTGCTGGATAAATTGAATGAAGCATACATACCCTTTTCAACAATTTAGTTGCTAGTTATGAGTAAAAATACCTGAGATTACCAAGGTCTGTACAAAATCTTACTATCTCTACATACATTTTAACTTTCTCTTAGGGTGGTAAATGGAAGTATGGCTGGACTTCTCCCTTCTGCTTTTATCTCTGCCCCCTTTTTAAGCCCAACACTTCTGTACACACACACACAAGCTTACTAGTAAAAAAATGAGAACATTTAATTTAGCCTTAGCCACAGAACACAAAAGACATGCAGTTTTGTGACATTGATTCATTACCAATTACCTTTCTTAGAGGGACTGAAGTGGGAAATTGTACCAGATGTGTTAGATCTGTGCTTCTCTAACTGTAATCACCTGAGAATTATCTTACAGTGCATTTTCTGATTCAGCAGATTCGATAGGAGCCCTGGATTCGTCATTTCTCAGCAGCTCCTAGTGAAGCTGAGATTTTTTTGTTCATAGGCCACACTTCAAGCAACAGGGTATTAGAGTGCTACCTTAGCATAAACACAAAAAGCAACTCCTTCATTTTCACACTAGAAAACTATGACCTTAGGTTAAGTGACTGATAAAGAGTCACAAAAAGCAAGTGTTAGAGATGGGCCGAAAATCTAACCCACCTAGCTCCTGGAACAATGGTCTTGTAAAATGTAAATTCTGATAAAATGGTCATTGAAAATGTTTTTTAGGCTGATTTATTGTTTCTGACTTCCTGGCTCAATTTGGAAAATAGTTTCCAAAATTCCTATTGAATTTCCCTCTTTTTATTCCTGAGGGCAGACCTCCGAAACTCCCCTTTCTCTAGCAATTTGCAAATGATAGAATGTTACAACTGGTGAGACCTAGGAGCATACTTAATGTAACTCTTTTATTGGTAGAAGTTAGAAACCTGAGATGCAGAGACATGCAATGACCAAAGATGTATGAAGGCATCAAGAACGGTGCCAGGAACAGAGTAGATGCTCTGTACAATATTATCAAACTAATTTATTCAATTTTATTAATTTATCCAGTATTCATGTGTCAGGCTCTGGGCTGTCTTCTAAAGCTTCTTGGAAGTAAGGAGTTATATTTTTATTTGCTTAGTAAGCCCATCTTTTCAAAATTAATGCAAAGGTAAACTTGAACTGACCTATCCAAATAACCCAAGTCATAAACACCAAATTAGTGAAATTTTACAGCAGAATAGAAATAACACAAATCGGATTCTTTATCAGATCAAGTGGGGAGGTTCTAAATGTTATGGGACTGTCTTTGAATACATTGAATGTTTTTGAATCTGTGTAGATGTGTGCAAAATATGATGAAAGAGTTTAGCAAGGTGATCCATTGCATGAAAAACTTTTAATTCAAGAACAGTGGTTCTAGATTTTTTGGGGGGCTAACGGACTTTTGAAAATCTGATGTAAAGATGCTCTCCCCAGAAAAGTTTTTATATGCATTTACACCAAAAAGTTCATCTAATTTAGGGAGACTATAGACCCCTATATTTAAGAATAGGGTTAAGAATCCCAGAGACGGAGATCCTTTTCTTAGTTTTATTGTTGTCTTTCTGTATATTTAGGAGAAAAAAATGCAATGTAAGAAGCATTGGAAGAGATTTTTATCTGAGCTTGAAGTTTTACTGCTGTGAGTATGTTTTCTCTGGAATTTCCTCTTCCTCGTGCCTGGGTTTCATCTCTGTTCATCTTTAATTTTACAGCACAGTGCTTGGCGTGACATGTAATAAATCTGGGTCGGATGTTAGAACTTTGGATAAATTTTGACATCTGCTTTAGTATATTCCTTAAAGTACATTCTAAAATAGATCATTTACATAATTCACTTGAACATATTTTAAGAGGAAACTGTCACAAGGAAGTGGGTTAAATCATGTGTGACTAACATGGCTGAATAGTAATTCTTAGAGCATTAGAATGGTCTATATTTCACCATTTTCCCTCTTCCTTAGAGACATTCCAGTCTAGAAGCTGTTTCATCAGTATAACTCTATTTAGGAAGAGAGTTTTAGACAAAGAAATCAAGACCTTTTGCTGTGCATATTATTTTCTGGAAATTCACTCTTAAGTCTGAGAGTCTTTGGAGACAAATTGAAATGACTTCATTTTCATATATAGTCCTATCTGCAGCTGTGTAGCCTTCCTCATCAAAGGCCTCTAACCCTGTAGAGTTCACTTGTCACCCTTTACAAATAGGAAACATTCTTTTCAGGTCTTTTCTTAACCAAGATGTGAAGTGGAGAGGCAGGGAGGAAGGTGACAAAATAAGGCATTATACTCAGTCCATTTTCTTTTATACCGAAGACCAGAAATCAAAATAGTAGAGGCTAATCATAAAAGCTTACATATCACTTAGTCAATAAAAAAATGAAATCTAAAATTGTAGTAGTAAAAAGTTTTTACATGTCGGGAGGCTGAGGCAGGAGAATTGCTTGAACCCAGGAGGCGGAGGTCGCGGTGAGCCGAGATTGCGCCATTGCACTCCAGCCTGGGTAACAAGAGCGAAACTCCGTCTCAAAAAAAAAAAGTTTTTACATGTAAGTTTTATTTATTTGCTTATGAAAGTAAGATTCAAACATTGCAAAATTTGAAAAGCGCAAAAGGATAGACCAAGAAAAGATTTTCTCCCACGATTATCATCTAGCCACCCAGCTGATCTTTCCAAGGCAACAGTATTATCAGTTTCTTGTATATATTTCCAGAGATATTTTGTGTGTAGGCAAATACATATTTTGTTTTCTCATTTTGCTCCTTTAACACAAGAGGTAGCATGAACACATTGTTCATGTTATAGTTTACGGAACCATTCCCCTGTTGATGGTTTCTTAGATTTGTTTTAATATTTTATTATTTGAAGATAATATTGCAACAAGAAAATCTTGTATATATGTTATTTTATACTTGAGTATATCTGTAAAATAAATATCATAAATAAAATTATAGTATCAAATGGTTATGTGCATTTTATCGTACCAAATTTTCCTCCAATATAAGTTATACCAATTTACTTTCAAAGCAGTCATATATGAGTTCCTGGTTTCCCATTGTTGCCAACCTAGTATTTATTCTTACCTCTTAATTTTTGCCAATCTGATAGGTGGAAATAGTTTATCAGTGTGGCTTTTGAAAAAATATTTAATTGACAAATATAAATTGTATATATTAATATGTACAATGTGATGATTTGATATACGGTATATACACATTGTCTAATGATTACCACAATCAAATTAATTAATACATCCATCATCACCCATGCTGTACTTTAGATCCCCAGAACGTGTTCATTGTGCAATGGAAAATTTGTCTGCTTTGATCAACATCTCTCTATTTCCCCGCCCCCACCCCCCTACCGCCAGCCCTTAGTAACCATTGTTCTACTCTCTGCTTCTCTATGTTTGGCTATTTTAGATTCCACATATGAGTGAGATCATGCAGTATTTGTCTTCTGTGTCTGGCTTATTTCACTTAGCATAATGTCCTCCAGGTTCATCCATGTTGTTGGAAATGGCAGGATTTTCTTCTTTTTATGGCTGAATAATATTTGTGTATATGTGCGTGCACGCGCGTGTATCACACTTGCTTTATTCTTTATCCATTCATCTGTCAATGGACATTTAAGTTGTGTCTATGTCTTGGCTACTGTGAATAATGTTGCATTAAATATGAAAGTACACATATCTCTTTGAGATACTGATTTTATTTCTTTTTTTTTTTTTTTTTTTTTTTTTTTTTTTTTTTTTTGAGACGGAGTTTCGCTCATGATACCCAGGCTGGAGTGCAATGGCGCGATCTCGGCTCACCGCAACCTCCGCCTCCTGGATTCAGGCAATTCTCCTGCCTCAGCCTCCTGTGTAGCTGGGATTACAGGCACGCGCCACCGTGCCCAGCTAATTTTTTGTATTAGTAGAGACGGGGTTTCACCATGTTGACCAGGATGGTCTCGATCTCTTGACCTTGATTTTATTTCTTTTACATACTTATCCTGGTATGATTTGGCTTTGTGTCCCCACCCAAATCTCATCTTAAATATACTCCCATAGTTCTCATGTGTTGTGGGAGGGACCTTGTGGGAGATAATTGAGTCATGGGGGCAGTTTCTCCCATACTGTTCTTGTGATACTGAGTAAGTCTCACGAAATCCGATGGTTTTTAAAAGGGGAGTTAACCTGCAGATGCTCTATTCTTTTGTCTGCTGCCTTGTGAGATGTGTTTTTTGCCTTCCACCATGATTGTGGGGCATCCCCAACCATATGGAGCTGTAAGTCCATTAAACCTCTTATAAATTTCCCAGTCTCAGATATGTCTTTAATAGCATCATGAAAATGGACTAATCCATGCCCAGAAGTGGGATTGTTGGATCATATGGTTGTTGTATTTTTAGTTTTTTAAGGAACCTCCACCATAGCTGTACCACTTTACATTCCCACCAATAGGAGACAAGCACCTCTTTTTCTCCATACCCTCGCCAACTCTTGTATCACTTGTCTTTTTGATAACAGCCATCCTAACAAGTGTGAGGTGATATCTCACTGTGGTTTTGACTTGCATTTTTCTGATGATTATTGATGTTGAGCATCTTTTCATATACTTGTTAGTCGTTGGTATGTCTTCTTTGAAAAACTATCTCTTTGGGTCATTTGCCCATTTTTATCAGGTTATTTGCTTTTTTTTTTTTTTGCTATTAAGTTGTATGAGTTCCTTATATATTTTGTATATTAACCCCTTATTAGATATATGGTTTGCAAATATTTTTTCCCTTTCTATAGGTTGCCTTTTCATTTTGTTGATTGTTTCCTTTGCTGTGCAGAAGCTTTTTAGTTTGATGTAGTTCCACTTGTTTATTTTTGCTTTTGTTTCCTATGCTTTTGGTGTCATAGCCAAAAAATTATTGCCAAGACCAATGTCAAGGAAAATTTTCCCTGTGTTTTCTTCTAGATTTGTATGGTTTCAGATCTTACATTTAAGTCTTTAATCCATTTTGAGTTAATTTTTGTATATGGTATAAGACAAAGGTCCAATTTTATATTGTTTTCCCAACACCATTTATTGAAGATACTTTTCTTTTTCCATTGTATATTCTTGGTGCCCTTTTCAAAGATTAGCTGATGATACATATGTAGGTTTATTTCTGTGTTTTTTTTTAAAATTCTATTCCATTGGTCAGAGTCTGTTTTTATGACAGTGCCATACTGTTTTGATTACTGTAGCTTTATAATATAGTTTGAAATTAGGAAGTGAATGTGTCTGGCTTTGTTCTTCTTTCTTAAACTCACTTTTACTGTTTTGAGTCTTTTGTGGTTCTATATAAATTTTGGCATTTTTTCTTCTATTTCTGTGAAGAACTTCATTGGAATTTTGATAGAAATTGCACTGAATGTGTAGATCACTTTGAGTAGTATGGACATTTTAACAATATTATTTTCTTCCAATTCATGTATGTAATGTTTTTTGAATTGGAAGATTAATATGTATGTAAGGTATCTTTCCATTTATTTATGTCTTCTTCAGTTTCTTGCATCAATGTCTTATAGTTTGTTAGTGCACAGAATTTTCACCTCCTTGATTAAATTTATTTCTAAGAGTCTTGTTCTTTTTAATGTTGTTGTAAATAAGATCATTTTCTTAATTTCCTTTTCAGATTGTTCATTGTTAGCCTATAGACATGTAATTGATTTTTATATGTTGATTTTGTATTATGCAACTGTTCTGAATTTGTTTATTAGTTCTAACAGTTTTTTGGTGAAGTCTTTTGGGATTTCATCATGTCATCTGCAGACAGAGCCAATTTAAATTCCACCTTTCCAATTAGGATGCCGTTTATTTCTTTTTATTGCCTAATTGCTCTGGCTAGGACTTCCAGCTCTATGTTAAATAGAAATGTCAAGAGTGGGCACCCTTGTCTTTTTTCTGATCTTAGAGGAAAAATATTCAGCTTTACACTGTTAGGTACAATGTTAGCTGTGGGTTTGTCATATATGGCATTTATTATGTTGAGATACATTCCTTCTATACCTAATTTGTTGAGAGTTTTTATTAGGAAAGGTGTTGAATTTTGTCAAATGCTTTTGCATTTGTCGAGATGATTATATGATTTTTATCCTTCAGTCTGTTAATATGGTGTATCATTATAGATTTGTACATGTTGAACCATCCTTGCTTCTCAAGGGAGAAGTCCTGTTTGACTATGGAATATCATCCTATTAATGTTCTGTTGAAGGCTGGGCACAGTGGCTCACGCTTGTAATCCCAGCACTTTGGGAGGCCAGGGAGGGCAGATCACCTGAGGTCAGGAGTTCAAGACCAGTCTGGTCAACATGATGAAACCCATCTGTAACTAAATATGTAAAAATTAGCTGAGTGTGGTGGCACACGCTGGTAATCCTAGCTACTAGAGAAGCTGAGGCACACGAATTGCTTGTACCTGGGAGGAAGAGGTTGCAATGAGCTGAGATCACACCACTGCACTCCAGACTGGGTGGCAGAGCAAGATTTGATCTCCAAAAACAAACAAATAAAAAGTGTTCTGTTGAATTTGCCTTGCTAGTATTTTGTTGAGGATTTTTGTATCTATGGTCATCAGGGATATTGGCCTATAACTTTTTCTCATTGTGTCTTATCTGGCTTTGGTATGAGGGTAATGCTGGCCTAATAAAATAAGTTCGACAGTGTTCCCTCCTCTTTAATTTTGTAAAAGAGTTTGACAAGGATTAGTATTAATTCTTTTTAAAATGCTTGTTAGAGGTTACCCAGAAGCTCTATGGTCCTGGACTTTTCTTTGTTGGAAGGCTTTTGATTATTGAATCAATCTCCTTAATTGTTAATAGTCTGTTTAAGTTTTCTATTTCTTCATGATTCAGTCATAGCAGATTGTATGTTTCTAGGAATCAATCCATTTCTTCTAAGTTTTCCAGAGTGTTGGCATACAATAGTTCCTAATAGTCTCTTGTGATCTTTCGTGTTTCTGTAGTATCATTTGTAATGTCTCCTTTTTCATTTACATTTTATTTATTTATGGCCTCTCAAAAAAACAAGTCTCATAATATCAATTTTTCTGAGTGATATTAATAATGCTTTTATACATTTAAGAGATATATTTTATTTCCAATGAAGTATCTGATGAGATATATTTTATTTTCTATGAAGTATCTGATAATATTTCTCACCTATTTTTAAAAATTAGGCTGTTGGTCTTTTTCTTAATGGTTTGAACATTTTATAATTCCCATTAGAAAATCTGCCTGTTTTTATGTTATGAGATACAAATAATTTTTTACCATACTGTCACTTCGTCTTTGCTTATTACAGTTTTGACATGTAGAAATGGTTTTACTATAGTTAAGTTTATCAGAGTTTATCAATGTTAAAAGTAATGTAAACATTACATTTAATGGCCAAAACTGTGATAATTTTTGCAGCAACCTAATAAAATAATTCTTCCATTTTTTTCCAATAGTTTCATGGTTTCATTTTTTTACATTTATTTATCTGATCCATTTGTTTGTCTGGTGAGGTATTTTCTATGAAACACAACAACAACTTGTCTGGACTTAAAAAACTCTATTGGTATTTTTAATGGAATTTTAATAACTTTATAGATTAATCTAGAGAGAATTAACAATTTTATAATTTTGACTATTCCTGGGGTATCATTATTTATTTTGGTACTGTTTATTTTGTGTTAGGCACTATTTCAAGTGCTTTACGTGTGTTAATTCATTAATCCTCATGACCATCCAGTGAGATAAATTCTTCTATTATCTCCATTTTGCAGAAGAGGAAACTGAGATAGATCCTACTTTTTCCATAAGATGCAAGTTATTTTCTAAATCATCTTCTCAGATATGACTAAGGCAGATGTAGCTTTCTCCTCTTAGAATGTACTGTCAGAGTTTGATGTCCGGTAGTGTGATGCCTCCCGCTTTGTTCTTTTTGCTTAGAATTGACTTGACTATGCGGGCTCTCTTTTGGTTCCATATGAAGTTTAAGGTGGTTTTTTCCAGTTCTGTGAAGAAGGTCATTGGTAGCTTCATGGGGATAGCGTTGAATCTGTAAATTACTTTGGGCAGTATGGCCATTTTCACGATATTAATTCTTCCTAACCATGAACATGGAATGTTTCTCCATCTGTTTGTGTCCTCTCTTATTTCATTGAGCAGTGGTTTGTAGTTCTCCTTGAAGAGGTCCTTTACGTTCCTTGTTAGTTGTATTCCTAGGTATTTTATTCTCTTTGTAGCAATTGTGAATGGCAGTTCGTTCTTCATTTGGTTCTCTTTAAGTCTGTTATTGGTGTATAGGAATGCTTGTGATTTTTGCACATTGATTTTGTATCCTGAGACTTTGCTGAAGTTGCTTATCAGTTTCAGGAGATTTTGGGCTGAGATAATGGGGTCTTCTAGATATACAATCATGTCGTCTGCAAATAGAGACAATTTGACTTCCTCCTTTCCTAATTGAATACCCTTTATTTCTTTTTCTTGCCTGATTGCTCTGGCTAGAACTTCCAGTACTATATTGAATAGGTGTGGTGAGAGAGGGCATCCTTGTCTAGTGCCCGATTTCAAAGGGAATGCTTCCAGTTTTTGCCCATTCATTATGATATTGGCTGTCAGTTTGTCATAAATAGCTTTTATTATTTTGAGATACGTCCCATCGATACCGAGTTTATTGAGAGTTTTTAGCATAAAGGGCTGCTGAATTTTGTCGAAGGACTTCTCTGCATCAATTGGGATAATCATGTGGTTTTTGTCTTTGGTTCTGTTTATGTGGTGAATTACATTTATAGACTTGCATATATTGAACCAGCCTTGCATCCCCGGAATGAATCCTACCGGACATCAAACTCTACTACAAGGCTACAGTAATCAAAACAGCATGGTACTGGTACCAAAACAGAGATATAGACCAATGGAACAGAACAGAGGCATCGGAGGCGACGGCACAACATATCTACAACCACCCGATCTTTGACAAACCTGACAAAAACAAGCAATGGGGAAAGGATTCCCTGTTCAATAAGTGGTGGGAAAACTGGCTAGCCATATGCAGAAAGCAGAAACTCGACCCCTTCCTGACACCTTACACTAAAATTGACTCCAGATGGATTAAAGACTTAAACATAAGACCTAACACCATAAAAACACTAGAAGGAAACCTAGGCAAAACCATTCAGGACATAGGCGTAGGCAAGGACTTTATGACCAAAACACCAAAAGCATTGGCAACAAAAGCCAAAATAGACAAATGGGACCTAATCAAACTCCACAGCTTCTGCACGGCAAAAGAAACAGTCAATAGAGTGAATCGGCAACCAACAGAATGGGAAAAAATTTTTGCAGCCTACCTGTCTGACAAAGGGCTAATATCCAGAAATTACAACGAGCTAAAACAGATTTACAAGAAAAAAACAAAGAAGCCCATTCAAAAATGGGCGAAGGATATGAACAGATACTTTACAAAAGAAGACATACATGAGGCCAACAAGCATATGAAAAAATGCTCATCATCACTGGTCATTAGAGAAATGCAAATCAAAACTACGTTGAGATACCATCTCACGCCAGTTAGAATGGTGATCATTAAAAAATCTGGAGACAACAGATGCTGGAGAGGATGTGGAGAAATAGGAACACTTTTACACTGTTGGTGGGAGTGTAAATTAGTTCAACCATTGTGGAAGACAGTGTGGCGATTCCTCAAGGACCTAGAAATAGAAATTCCATTTGACCCAGCAATCCCATTACTGGGCATATATCCAAAGGATTATAGATCGTTCTATTATAAGGACACATGCACACGAATGTTCACTGCAGCACTGTTTACAATAGCAAAGACCTGGAACCAACCCAAATGCCCATCGATGATAGACTGGACAGGAAAAATGTGGCACATATACACCATGGAATATTATGCAGCCATCAAAAACGATGAGTTTGCGTCCTTTATAGGGGCATGGATGAACCTGGAAACCATCATTCTCAGCAAACTGACACAAGAACACAAAATCAAACACCACATGTTCTCACTCATAGGAGGGTGTTGAACAATGAGAACACATGGACACAGGGAGGGGAGCACTATACACTGGGGTCTGTTGGGGGGAGTGGGGGGACAGCGAGGGGGCGTGGGGAGTTGGGGAGGGATAGCATGGGGAGAAATGCCAGACATAGGTGAAGGGGAGGAAGGCAGCAAATCACACTGCCACATATGCACATATGCAACAACCTTGCATGTTTTCCACATGTACCCCAAAACCTAAAATGCAATAAAAAAAAAAAAAGAATGTACTATCAGAAATGGGATTGGGATAGAAGTCCCTAAGTAAACAGACAATTTCAATAGACTAATTAAGTGATAAGATGAGGAAACACAGGGCACAGAGGAGGAAATGATAACTTGGGGGATGGGTAGCAGAATGGGTTTCTTGGTAGAAGCAATATCTAAGCTGAGACCTGAAGGATGAGGTTTCTTTAGTTTAATGTTAAGGGAATTACCTTAAACAGAATTGTAAACTCCATAGAATATGCCTTCTCATTTCTTTTTTCTCTTCTTTCTCAAGGGAATGGGAAAAAGCTAATAATTTTTGAGGACCTGGTTTTTGGCTTAACCTTTTATTTAATTTTCTTTTTTTTTTTTTTCCTAAGTGTACTAAAAGACCTACAGCAGTAATTTAATTTTCTGCAGAACCTTGGAAATAGGTAGTTCTAATTACTGATTACAGTTAAAGGAACAGTCTCAGTGCACTTAAATAACTTGCCCAAGTTAACACAGCCAGTAAAATGACCAGAGAGTCTAACCCAGGTTAGTTGTTCAAGTCTGTTTACTCTACCACACCATGGGGCGTGCATCACTTTGTCTGCACAAGGCACTCAGAATGTTTGCTGAACTGATTTTAGAAGGTATCAGATCTGTTAACCTTCTGATGTATATAATCTAAAACCCTACTGATTTAAAATTTTGTAGCAAAAGGTTGGGTGGCATGAGTCCGTAGGCACAAAACCAGCAAACTTTCTCCAGGGTATCTCCATGTTCCATACCTTAGACCTCTAAAGTATCTGTTTTTGTGCTTGATCAGTAATACTTAAAAATAAGCACATGGTCTTTTCTCCTCTCTGAGCAAGAAAGTAGAGCACCAGGCCATGGCTGTATCCATCTGATGTCCACTATCTACTGCCTTCCAAAAGATTCATCTCTCTGAATTGTTCTAAGTTGCAAGAGAACCAACCAGGTGCACACAGCTGTTAAATACACTAACTCAATTTCCTTTCAATCCATTGCTTTTCATTTTATAGATATGGTCAGAATCATAATAGGTGTAGTGATCTTGTTTCACCGAAGACTTTGATATATTTAAAAATAAAATCTTCTCTCTGTGTGTATATTTATATGTACACACACACACAGACACACGCTTACTTCCTTGAAGTAAAAAGAATAAAAGGAAATAGAACTCTTCCATCCCCTCCACAACATAAACACTATATATATATATATGAGAGTGTGTATGTTTATAGGAAAATTTTGCTACTGCAGAAATTAATAACAGGCTTTTATAAATAGAATCTTTTTTACAGATTTATTTTAATGTCCCCAAGCCTGCCCAGAACATAGTAGGTATTCCATAAATAATTTTTGAATTAAACTGAGTTCACGGTATGTATGAATTGCACGTTTTATATTTCATTGTTGTTACTTGGGTTCATAGTGATGGCACATATAATCGAGGAATTGAGTTTTTGTTAATAAGCTAATAAATGATTATTAGAGAAAAAAAAGCCTGAGAAATGTATACTACACTGACATAGAAATCTGTGATTTAAAATCAATGATATGTTCTCAACAGCAAACATTACTAGTCATATGGATTTAGATAATAATGCAAGCTTTGCGAAGACACTGATGTCTCTTTTCAGCTATGTAACTGGTACCTGGCACAGTACCTGACATAGTAGTGCTCAATAAAAGGATGAATGAAAATGGTCTTTATTCTTATGTTTTGGTGACTTTAACTTATATACTCAAATAAATCAAACGAACAATTTTAGTTGCACTGTTTTTACTTAATAAATAAGTCATGTTGTCTTTCATATTGATAAAAATATGTTGATATTGAATAGTGTTGTCTATCTTTTATAAAGTTTCCAACATCACAAATCTTTATTTTCTATAATTTTCTGCCTCATATTTGGATATTTTATCTATATTTACATGATTACAGTCTATCAAAAAGAGTAACTAGTATTTGCCAGAACTTTTTTTTTTTGAGGCGGAGTATCTCTCTTGTCACCCAGGCTGGAGTGCAGTGGTGTGACCTCGGCTCACTGCAACCTCCACCTCCCAGTTCAATCAATTCTCCTGCCTCAGCCTCCAGAGTAGCTGAGGTAACCAGGCGTTCGCCACCATGCCCAGCTAACTTTTGTATCTTTAGTAGAAACGGGGTTTCATCATGTTGGCCAGGCTGGTCTCAAACTCCTGACCTCAAGTGATCCGCCAGCCTCAGCCTCCCAAAGTGCTGGGCTCACAGGTGTGAGCCACTGTGCCCATCCATTAGAACTCTTTAGACCAATTTGGAAAGCAAATCTGTGTCCTATGCCCAGTGTGTCTGGCTGAATTTATATTCTGCTTTAGGCCTATTATCCACCCCACCTTACTACCCCCACACCAGAGTGTTGTTCATTTCCTGTCTGAATAAGCAATTTGATGGCTTTAAACCATTTTTTGTTTCAAGGTTTCACCATCCAAACATACTAGAGTTGGCCACATATTTCACAGAGATTGAGAAGTTCTGTCTGGTTTATCCATACATGAGAAATGGAACACTTTTTGACAGATTGCAGTGTGTAGTAAGTTCTATCTATTATTCTCTCTGATCCTCTGACCCCCTGTAGCCCTGCGGGAGCTGCTGAAACCTTCTGGGAGAGCTGGGAGGCAAGATGTGTTTGCATGAGGGGAAAGCCAAGGATGGGTTTCCCAAGGAAGCAGTACTTCTTGGATTAATTTCTTACTTTTAGAAGACTGAGTAAATACCTGAGTTAAAGTGTTTTGTGCAACCATGTTGAGTTTTTACTCATTATACAGTAAGAACCCAGCATCTTTTAGCAACTATGTTATATTATATTAGATTCTGTACCTCCAGTGAGTTGGCATCAACTGCTCTTATTCCTTAGATTATTTTAATTTATATAACTTTATACAAAGTATCCTTCAATACAAAGGATAGCCATAACAGTGACACAGACCCTGAAGAGGCAGGCTGGACAGCATAGCAAGATCTGGTCTCTACTAAAAAAAATAAATAAGTAAATTGCTGGGCATGGTGGCACATGCCTGTCCCAGCTACTTGAGAGGTGGAGGCAGGAGGATTGCTTGAGCCCAGGGAGATGGAGGCTATCGTGAGCTATGATTGTGCCACTGTACTCCAGCCTGGGTGACACAAAGTGAGACCTTGTCTAAAAAAAAAAGAGAGAGGTGGGGAGAGAGATTGAGAAGGGAGTTGAATAAATGCCACGATCCCTCATAAGATGTTTCTGGAGGTTAATTTTAAAAATTGATTCCAAATAGGTTAAGTTTTAATTAGGATGAGAATAAAAGCAGATTATCTCAATTATTCACACTATCATACCACAAGTAATTCAAAAATCTTACTTAATGAACTTTTAAGCAGTGTTACCTTACTAGCTATGTTTTGATTAAGCTAATATTAAGAAGTATTGAGTATTTTCATTGTCTATAAAGAGGCCTAGAACTGTCATCAGTAGCAGAAGGAAACCCATCTGGAATTAAAAATGGGTTTTGGAAAAACCAAGCACTGATTCACCCATCTGACCCCAGCTTGCTTTCTGGTTCTATTCTGGCGTATGTCTGCATATGAATACATAGGTAGTTTTTACTCAGAAAGTGCAACCAAACCGATTGCTGTTGTCGTTTTAGGGTGGTACAGCCCCACTCCCTTGGCACATTCGAATCAGCATATTAATAGGAGTATCCAAAGCCGTTCACTACCTGCACAACATTCAACCATGCTCGGTCATCTGTGGCAGCATATCAAGGTAAATGATTCCAGAGCTTTAGGTTATACCTGAAAGCTTATTTTATCCTCACACGTAAGTCATACTTCACACTATTGTGTGTTGTAGTTCTCCTGGTGTGTATGTGTGTGTGTTAAGAACTCTCATCTAGGTATTTAAAAATCTTACATTTTTATTAATGAAAATGTGTCTACCAAATTTAAAAAGCTATATGTACGTTGCCAAAAGGAGAGTTTACATTATTTTGGGGAATTACTAATGAACAATGTAAGATAGACAGTTCTGTGTACAGATGGTCCCAATTTATGATGATTCAACTAAATGTTTTTTTTTTTGACTTTACAATGGCACAAAAGTGATACGTACTAAGTAGAAATCAAACTTTGAGTATCCCCATGTAGTCATTCTGTTTTTCACTTTCAGTACAGTATGCGATAAATTGCATGAGGTACTCAACACTTTATTATAAAATAGCCTTTGCACTAGATGACTTTGCCTAGCTGTAGGCTAATATAAGTGTTCTGAGCACATTTAATGTAAGCTGGGCTAAGCTAGGATGTTTGGTAGGTTAGGTATATTAAATGCATTTTCAACTTACCATGGGTTTGTCAGGATGTCACCTCATAAGTTGAGAAGCATCTGTATTTTAGTAATTATTAATGGCACTTTGTGAAATGAACCTGTATTTATCTCACTTTCTTTTAAAACTGAAGTTTAAAGAAAAATTAAGCAACTTAGGGATTCCTAGCAAGCTGACAGTAGTAAATAGCGATGAAAATTCTTTGTCCTTGAGACTCCAGTGCCTTGCTCATGCTACTGAGCCTGCTGTCTCATAACTTTATATATTAACCTGTGACAAGCTGAGCAGCAACCCCAGTGTTCATTTTGAGACATGAGAGAGTTACAAGCAACATCTCCTGTATTTCTTCTTCTAGACATAAAGAATCATTCACACAGAGTAGATACCCTTGTAGCAAACCCCCTGTGGTGATTTTTTTTTTCTATTTGCCCTTTATCTTGAACCCGTCCAAAAGTACATGAATACACCTTTGCTGAATATCAAGGAAGACTGAATTTAAAAGGTTGCTGCTGCTTCTGAACCATTTCCCAGTGTCTTGAAAAAAAAAAAGTTGTAGTATGCTTTTGACTTGGGCAGAAGAGGAGCTGATAGCTTACTTGTTTGTTTTTCTGATAAAATGAACTTCATATGAAAAGACTCTAGGTTTTACTTAGTTCTAAAGGGGCTTTTCTCATTAGAGAGTTCCAAGCCAAGTCTTAGAAAAAGTGGGTCAGGGCAGTGGATTGATTGAAAGAAGGGGAGAGAATATTCCTGGTAGAGGCAATAATGTGTTCAGGGGAACGGAGTAAAGAATTGCCAAGTATATAGCAAAAGCAAGAGAAGTCGGTTGGTTGGAAAAGAAAAGACAAGGTTGGAAAATAAGGTGAGGTGATACTAGAGAAGAATAAGGACTGTGGTGAGTAGGGACTGGAATGGAGCCTGGGATGCTGACGAGGCTGAAGAAATAGGTTTGACCAGCTGGGCTCTAGTGAGAGTCTGCAGCTTGTCTAGGATATAGGTGGAAACCGAAAGGTTCTAAAGTCTCTTAGGTGGTCTCACAACTTAACAGGAGGCCAGTTCTTCCAGGTCACTATCCTAGGAACTTTTCTGGATGTGCAGAACTATAAAAATCACTGAAGTAACACTGCTAGACAGAATGCCCAACAGGTAACAAAGATACAGAGTACCCAGAGAGATCTGATCAGAGACAAGAATGTTATGGAAGAGACAGGGCTTGAAATGCATCTAGCAATGTATTTTATATTTTACTTGGTGATGGGGCTGCTGACAATTGTTACCTTTCTGAGTGTTCCAAAGAGTTCAAGGACTTAACTATAAACCATCCATAGAATGTGCCCACACAGGCATGTGTCAGGGTATGGAGGTCCATGACTGTGGACATTCGTTTGAGAACTGTGGTTTCACAAGGCTCATCAGTGTGTCCCCGCCTGTTCCATAGCAAATCAGTCCCTTCCACAGCCATTGAACTCTTGGCCTTTCTGCTGAGCCTGCCAGGCAAGATGTTAATTGGTGCTAACTATAACAGTAGATTTTCCCCTTGTGTTTGGTGATGTGCACACCTGTTCTCTAGAAGCTGGAATGAGACCAACTCTGTTCATTTGGGCCACTGAACACCTGTCAGATGGTAATGACAGTCAGTCCCCAGCAGGCTCAGCCAGATGTGATTGGCTGACCTAGATTATTCTCCTGAATCTCTTTAAAATGGATCCTCCACTGTGCTTTAAACCTGGGCCTCCCTGATTCTTGGTACCTCTGTGTGTAGCTCAGCGATTTTAGGACTGAGCTGTCTGAAATCCCTGCCTCTTCTGACTTTGTCATAATAATTTTCTAAATCTATGTAAGGGAAGACAGCTTCTAGGAGGGATGCAGTTTTATTGCACAGCTCTGATAATTGGCTCAGAAAAGGACATCTCAAAATCTGTGTTAAACAGTGATCTTTTCCCTGAGTAATTCAGGGCTGTTTTTGTTGGAGGAGTGAACAATGGAAGATGGTGTTACCTTGATTTTCTTTTCCGTATTTGGGCTTCAGACTGATGAGTGACAGAAGACTTTATCCTAAATCTTTGACATTATTAAATTATGTTTTTAATAGTATGAAGTAACATGGAACAATGTATATAAAGTGAGATTAAGTGGAAAAAGCAAATTAAACTAGCATATAATATATAATTAGAGCTTTGTGTAACTACAAATTCATGCATTAAAAAATATTACAAGTAAAACACACCAAAATATCAACAACGCTTTATTTGGATGGAGTAACTGTGGCTTATTTTTCATTGGCTTATTTTTTTACTTCTTTATATTCTTTAGATTGTATTTAAAGAAGTATGTTCTACTCTAACAATAACACAAAATGTACTCTAACATAAACATAAAAAAATAACTTGGCATTAGACCTTTCTATCTCAAGCCAAATAATTGGAAAAAGTTTCAAAAGATATTTCAAGTTATTAAATGAAACCCTTAAGTTATCAGTTCAATCATTCTCTGTCATTAATTCTATCAGTAAAGAAGCTTGATAATTTGTCATTTTCATGGTTTTAAAATAGTTTTTAAAATGAAAGTTGGAAGGTTTATTGTTCAGCAGCCTGGTGCCCAAAGTGTGAATAACATCTTTTGTCTAAAGCAAAGTAAAATGGTGCTCATGTCTTCAGCTGGGAGGAGGGAGGATACGGATGTGGGAAGAGCACCAGAAATCTGGGTTCAGGTCAGGTGTGGTGGCGCGCACTTACAATCCTAGCACTTTGGGAGGCTGAGGTGTCTGGATCACTTGAGGTCAGGAGTTTGAGAACAGCCTGGCCAACATGGTGAAATCTCATCTCTACTAAAAATACAAAAAAAAAAAAAAAAATCAGCCAGGCATAGCATGTGTCTATAGTCCCACATACTCCAGAGGCTGAGACAGGAAAATCGCTTAAACCCAAGATGTAGAGGTTGCAATGAGATTGCTGGGGTAGCAGGTAAAGAAGGGGAAGGACAGATAAAAGACTGGGGAGAGGGTGTTCCAGAAAAACAGGCATTTCAGAACTTTGACTAAAGCCTGCTTCATAGTGGGCAGGTCGCTGGAGGTGCCTCCCTAAGCATATCTGACCTCATCCTAATTTGGAAGCTGATCAGGGTAAAGCTTGGCCAGGATTTAAGAGAATACAGGGTCACATTCTCCTGTAACAGTCCCTAGACTTGTGAGTATAGAGCACAGTACAAAAAATAGGTAAGTATAATGTCAAAGAATTTGAAAGCAACAAGAGGTCAACTTAAGACTGTCTTGGTTGGCTCTGAATGTGCAAGTGAGAAAACCTTTGGCCACTCTCTGGCCACAGAAAGGCAGTATCTGGGTCTGAACCCAGATTTCTTTTTTTTCTTTTTCTTTTTTTTTCTTTTTTTTTTGAGACAGAGTCTCGTTGTTGTCCCTGTCTCTTATCACGGGTTTAGAGTGTTGCCTGGGTCACATAGATCTCAGTACAAATCCTGACTCTGTTACTTTCTAGCACTGTGATGTTGGGCAAGTTGCTTAATCCCCTGAGGCTCGGTCTCCTACCTCATCTGGAACTGGGGTGATGGTGCTGCCTCTCCTCCCAGGGTTGTGAGGAGGAAGTGAGGTGATAGACTCAAAGCACAGCCCAGGCTTGGCAATGAGCCGTAATTACCTCCTCCCCGCTGTGAGACTCTTCTGCCTCCCAAAGTGCTTCATCCAACCTGTCCTTGAGCCCTTGCTATATGGTGGGCCCAGCATGTTATAGGGGTCCAGCTCCATTTAGGTCCAGCTCTCATTATTCAGAGTTCTTTTCTGTGGACCTAAAATCTTGTGACTTGCACATTAGTTTATTTTGCCACTGGAATTATATACAGCTAAAGGAAAAGGAGATAAAAGCTCATTTCATTTCTCTTTGAAACCAATAGTCTCTTAGTCTTTTATGAGTAGCTGAAAAAAAAGATGTTGTCTTCAGTTAACTGTAGTAAATCAAAAGAGCACCAAACAGAAAAAGAGTGGGGCTAGGTGTTAGTTCCGGCCCTGCCATTAAGCGGTTTTGCATGGAACAAGTCACGTCAACCCTGTGGGCCTCATTTACCTCATCTGCAAGATTCCATAGCAGTGATGACAAGTCAGTGTTGTCTCATGTCTGATTGATTGGTAATGATTTCCCCTGTGCAGGGTTGAAAGAGAATCTATGGTGGGTGCTTTCTGAACTAAATTTTTAATGTCTGCCAAGAATACAGAGAATGTTTGGGACAATAAATGTACTGGCAGCATTTGAGTCAAATATTCACCATTCCTATACTGAGTAGTCTAAGGCTACCCTCAGTTTCAAATCCTCTTTATGTGATTGATTATACCAACAAATATTTACTTAGTATCTTCTACAGACCCGACATTATGCTCAAGTAAACATCAGGTCTCCCTGTAAGTGCCAAATGATGTAGCTGGGGCTGTACAGTAGGAATTTGGAGAAAGGAGGAGCACTGGAATTCAGAGCAGTCGAGTGAAAAGTTCTTGGAGGAAGTGAATCTTTTGGCTGCAGAGAGGATTTGGATAAAAATAAAGGAGGGGAGAGTGTTTTCAAGATGAGGGGAACAAAATGAAGAGAGCCCAAGACAACAGAAAGCACGGTTTAGTCTACTGCATGGTAGGTACTAATACCTTAAGGGTAGCAGATAGGCTGCAATCGGATGAGGGAGCTCAATGAGAGCCGGAGACTTTTCATCTGACATCAATGCCTGCTGAATAACTTGTTAGTAATCCTCCCAGCAAGCCTGAGTTCAGGTATCATAGTTATATTATCTCCGTCTGATAGAGGAGAAAGCTGCGGCTTACAGAGGTTAGTGACTGGCTTCTGTCTCATGGCTGCAGAAGGGGAAAGGGAGGTTGCATTGCATGTTTGTGTGAGTCCAATCATCATGTTCTTTTTAGGGAATTAAAAGTCTGGGATTACTGGGAGCATGGCGTCATTGGCAGAGACAGGGAAATTGGAAGGAGAGGAGAGCATAATTCCTGTGCAGAAGTTTGGAAACGCTGGCATTGGACTCCTGGGGAAAATGTCAGTAGCAGCGAGCATTGAAGGGGAGATTGGGCCTGGAGAGTGGTGAGAGTAGATAGCTTTCCAAGGAAGAAGTTGTCAAAGACACAGCTCAGAAACACCCACAGGAGAAGCAATGCCCATGTTTCCAAGGTGTTTTCAACAAGTCTCATGGTTTATTTAGCTAAAAAATGTCTTAATATTTGAACTCTTCAAAGAGAATGTTATAAAAACAGAATCTGCTTCCAGGTGGTGGAATTTGAGAAGGAAAGGATCTAAAGAAAAGAATCTTGAAAAGTTGCAGCCTGTATTCTTGGCCAAAGACCCTCACATTTTTATTGGAGAAACGAAGATGTTTTTGAATGACAGGATCACTTAAAAGCATCTGAAAGCAGTAAAATTCCTTGTTATTTCCCTCCTATCCCTTAGCGAGCTTAATTGTTTTCTCATTTATGAACGATTTTAAATGGAAATGCATTTTATCCTCAGCATTTTCCATCCCAGACGTTCATTCTTGCTAATGTTTCTAAAGCAAAGAGATAATCTCAGTGAACGTTTCTAAAGTTTCCTATAAAATCATGTTCTTTAATCAGTATTGCCATTTGTCTCCTGCCAAGTAAAACAGTCTTTCATACCAGGGAAGTGGTCTAGGAAAAAAAAGCAGGAAGAAGCCATGTGCTTCAAAATGGATATGTTTTTAAATGGAAATTTATCAGAGATGTAAGGTCAGAGTGAGTGAGTGCATGGATAATTTCCTTTCCAAGGGACTAGAAAAACTGAGTGTTTGGGAAGAGGGCATAGGGGGCCACAGATTGGCCCCTTCCTGCGACCAGGACACACTTCCCTGAAGACCCAGGCACTTCCTGCCTTTATCCCTAGACCGGAAGGTTGGAGCTCAGCTCAGTGTTTAACAGGGATATCAAAGCCTACAGGGAATGCAAAGTCTTTTTCTTGGTTTGACTAATATATTCTTTAATTAATCAGTCTCCTCCCTGTCCCTCTTTCCCCCTCAAAAAGCCTATTTTTATCTTTCAGACACATTTTAGATATATTTAATTATTTTTCCTCAGATTTTCCTATTTTCCCCCAGTGCCTCCCCTCTTCTAAAATATTCAAATTTGATCATTTCTTCTAAGGGATGCCAAAACAATTAAATATGACATAAATTAAAACTTCCTCTATTAATTCTATTTGCCACCACTCTAAGTCCAACATTCATTTACTTATACACATAGATACATATATGTACACACAATACAGGCCAGTTTTTTTCTGTCTCTCCACTTTCTTAAAATGTCTGGAAACCTGATTTTAGTTAGGTTTCCCCAGAGCTTCTCTGGAACTATTTGAAACTCAGCCGATTTTGTGAAATCGACTAACCGAAGGGTCCTCAGGTCTCCAGGGACATCCTGCAACCCCCTGTATTTTTGTTCCTTAAGTTGGTGTCTTTGGGCTTCTTCTAGAGATCTGTAACCAAGCCTTTTGGGATTTTAAGGTAAAGTGATGGACGTAGGATGGACAATGGTCAGTCAACATTCTTTAAAGCATATTCTGAGACCCTCTGTGAGTGTCAGATACTCTCCTTACGTTTTCTCATTTAATCCTGGTAAGAACCCCGTGAAGTAAGCATTATCAGATCTTTATACCAACAAGGAAACAGGCTTAGGGGGGTTGTGCTAGTTTGGGTAGAGTCAGAGTTTCACAGTTAAAGAAGGAACACCTCTTACAAGGCCTTTGCACAGAGTGCCTAGACTCGGAAGGCACCAATAAGGCAAAAGCTTGACTACTGTGTCTCTCAGACCTGCCTAGGTTCAACAGGGATGAAAGAGAAAGCTCTGTGGTCCCACAGGGGAATAAAGGGTTTCAGATTTGTACCATTCCAGGCAAGATGCAGTGCACATTTAAGTTGGGGTGGGGTGCACAACTTTTCTAATAGCTTGCAGGTTCTTGGAGAAACTGAGTCTTGCCTCATCTGGTTAGGGGAAGCAGGGCATTTGATGAGGGGTGTCTCAGTGATGCAACAGCCATCACACAGACAGCACATGTGTGCTGTTGCCTCAGGCTGCCCCAGAGAGGCCATTGGGTCCTTTTTATCTCTGGGGCCAATCTGTGGCTCCCTACTCCCTCTTCTCTAGATCCTTCTTTGGGTGGAGTCCTGGCCTTTCCTGAGAGTTTGCAGGCACCCAGGAGTTGGACTGCTGGACCCATATATATATATATATATGTCCCCTAAATATATAGATCTTTAAAAACCCAATCATGCTCTTTCATGCCAAATATGGTATTTGCACTTGAATTCAAATCCTGAGTTATGACCTAGGTGGAGCATCTTGCCTTATGTTTAAGGCCCAAGGGATTGAACTTAATTAGGAGATAAACTGGTGAGCAAAGAAAGCAATTCTCATTACAAAGTAGCATTTGTTTGGGGGATTCAGGGCCCCCAAATATTGTCCTAGAGACCCCTACTAATAGATTAAGTAACATCCTAGTGTCAGGTTACAAACTCCTAACCTGTATAGGATTCTCCATACTTCCTCAGTGTGTAACCAATGATCATGGCATTCTATCTGGAGAGGCGAATGGCCTCTCTGTTAAGGTAAATAGCTTTGTACTAAAGAGTAGAAAAAATAGATTGCAGGAACACGAAATTGAGGACACGGACCTTGGCTATGGGTCAAAGATGTCTTTTGTCTATCTCTTTGGTGGCCACAGTTGCTTGCAAGTTGCCCTCTTGCATGCTATTGCTATGATTTTAGTTATTTTAGGTTCTTTATTTTGTTATTTTGTTTTTGCCACACAGGCTAGACTTACTCAGCTGACCTGCATGGCAGCTGAAGGCACTTTGTGTTTGAACAGTCTATTTAAGGTTGAGGCAGGGGAAAAGAATTAAGGTAGAAATTGATTGTTGAAGGGCCTTTTGCAATTTCCGCTTTCCTAAAACAGAACATCCTTCTTCCTCAGCTACCATTAACCTTTATTTAGAACAGAATAAATCACTGGACTCAAAATTTATGTTATACACTAAAGTCAGCTGGAAAACGACTTGTCTTTTCACCGAATGTCATTATTCAAACTATAAATTCAGTACCCTAGAATAGTTTCACATCTTCTTGACGGCCTTTCACTGACCCAAAGTCCTCTGTGGGTTTTATGGTGGAAGCATTGTTTGTGGTTACTCAACTCCCTTCTGCCCAACTTTCACAGAAGCTGACTCATCATTTGCTGAAAGCATCCCATCAGCTTTGCTACGAGTCAAATAAATAAATTAGAGTGAAGGTTTTGTTGTTATTATTGTTGTTTTTTTCTCCCTTTTTGTACTTAGAAAAGATTCAGGGATTTTTTTTTTTTTTTTTTAGCGTTTCACAAATTCAGATTTTGGATTCTCATGATTCTGGCATTGTCAATTATAATTCGATGCCTTTTTTAGAGCTGGGGTAGAGGAAGAAGATGTTTAGATGTTTGACATTGAATATCTGCCATTCAGATCTTTCCTGCCCTCCCCCTGTGCTGAAATGAAGTGGGGCATGCAGAAGTGACTCTGAAATTGAGGGGCAGAAGGTGACGTCCTGGAAATGAAGGTTGGGGAAACTTTTTCTCACCTCGCCTCCTGGCCCACCTGGCAAACTCCTGCATTCAAATGCTCCCAGCACTCTAAACCCTCAGGGCACCTCTGGGAGCCTCAGACTTGATCTGATCCATTGAAGAGTCAACCTAGGGAAGAAGTGATTATGAACTGACAGTCTCTTCTTATCTAGAGCTGGAGAGAAGTTGGATCTGACTCTAGTCTGTTCCTCATCTGAGGTATGTCAGGATAGTCAACGGTTCTCCAAATGAGAAAGTAAAAGAGTGGGTGAGGTGTGACAGATGGGGCTGTGTGAAGCCTGGGCTGGCTTTAGCAGCTGCTGGGTTCTCCAGGGAGAAAGGAGAAGGCAAGGGGAGAAATGACAGCTGTGCTCATTGATGAGAGCCTTGGGAACTGGGCCTCTTTGACTTTCCTTCCGTAAATACTGAGAACACACAGCCGATAAGAGGCCCTAGAGCCCATAAGGTGGGCTCTTTGGATTTTACAATTCCCTTGCCACCCTTAGCAGAAGAAGGAGTGAAATAAAGTTTAAAATGTGTCTTTCTTTATCCTCAAAAGACCACAGGAAGTCCCTTTGTTTTTCTATTGTCAACTCAGTCCTAGACAAGGTCTAGACTAGACTCTTTGAGGCCTTAGCTTCATACATTGGACTGTTTCCCCCAAACTCTCTTATTAGTAGGACTCTGAGTCCTCTGAACAGTAAGAACACCTGCAGTTCTGACCTGTGGAACTAGGGCATGCCTGTTGACCTGCTTGTATAGGGATAGCAAAAACTTCTGGAGTTTTGTAAGATCCAAAATTTGTTCAGAATTAAGAACTTCTTGATATCCCATAGCTGTTGCTGTAGCACTTTTAGTAACAACATGTCGTACTGCAAATATACCTCTTGGCATTTTGGATGGGCAGGTCTACTCTTAGATGCTTTGGTTTCAGGGGATAAATAGCAAATTCTGAAGAGCCCTAAGCAAAGCCAAGAAGTGCATGGCTTTCTCTTCATTGCCCCACCTCCTTCTCAATGTCCATCTGCTCTCTTAGAATTGGTTACTAATCTTTCTCCTACCTGCAGTTTTTTGAGCATTACCAAGTGCTGGGGAGGATGCTATGCACTTCATTTTCCCCCTGCCAGAATTCTTTTCTCATTTCACATGGGAGGAGAGAGTGCACTGAGGCTTACACGGTGAAGGAACCTGTGGGTGGTAATGGAGCCAGGGAAAGGCAGAGCTCCTGACTGTACGTTGTGGGAAATGGATCTCTCTCTTGGCTTATCCTTTCCCATCCCTGCTTTGACAGCCCTTTGAAGGTAAAAGTAATCTGATGCCTACCCACAGCCAAAATGTCAGATGATGCTTAAGGTTTTAATGTGACAACTGTTTAAATTGACTATAAGTACTTTGCCTTTGTCTCTGCAAGCATTGGTATTTTAAATAAGACTCAAAGACCAAAAAAACCATAGAGATAAAACCATGGGATAGGGCAGTCATGAGGGCAGGACTACCAAAGATTCCTGAAATCATTCCAAGTTAGTGGCTCTGTGCTCATATGCCAAGCATTTCACAGCACAGCTCTTGCACATAACAGATACATAATCAGCTGATTAAAACTCAGTTCGTGTTCTCCTTAAGTGTAAGGAAAGCTGTTTTGGTTAACTTCAGTTCCTCTTAGTGAGAAAGCATCAGCTTTATCCAGCAACTTCACATATGTATCTTTAAGTTTGAAATACCCACTGTTCCTAGGTCAGGTTTTTATTCTAGGTTGCAGAAAATACTTGGATTTATACATTAGGAAAAATGAAAGAATGTTCTGTAGTTCATGGAAAATTGTTTGGCTTTATTTTGACAGCGTTTTGAATTAATCAGAAATGAAAAAGGTGAGCTTAGCATGTTTACACTGAAGTGCCTTTATGATATTTTGTCTTGTTTGTCCCTGATCACAATTTTAGTGCAAACATCCTTTTGGATGATCAGTTTCAACCCAAACTAACTGATTTTGCCATGGCACACTTCCGGCCCCACCTAGAACATCAGAGTTGTACCATAAATACGACCAGCAGCAGCAGTAAACATCTGTGGTACATGCCGGAAGAATACATCAGACAGGGGAAACTTTCCATTAAAACAGACATCTACAGCTTTGGAATTGTGAGTACCAACTACCAGTTAACAAAGGAGGAGAGTTTATTGCTAAGAATGTTCTAGATTCTAAGAATTTTTAAGAGTTTTAACTTTTAGACTCATTGATTTCCTGTTAGCCCATCTTATACTTTAATTTTGTATAATCAAGCAATTAATAAAATATAAAGTCATTAATTAGAATGAACTATATTCATAGTCATGGTTAATAGTTGCAACAAATTGTGTGTATATTTTTAAGATATGTAGCTGACTTTCTATATATTCCTTGTAGGTAATAATGGAAGTTCTGACAGGATGTACAGTAGTGTTAGATGATCCAAAACATATCCAGCTGGTAAGAATTGTCTTCATTCTGGCACCTATCTCTTGGTCATTTTCTGATCAAGTTCTCTGTGATAAAATTGTCTACTTCTCTTCCAAGCGGGATCTCCTTATAGAATTGATGGAGAAGAGAGGCCTGGATTCATGTCTCTCATTTCTGGATAAGAAAGTGCCTCCCTGCCCTCGGAATTTCTCTGCCAAGCTATTCTGTTTGGCAGGGCAATGTGCTGCAACACGGGCAAAATTAAGACCATCAATGGATGAAGTGAGTATGTACATGGTTTTATTCAAAATTGAGCCCACAGGACCATGGAAAATCTAAACTAGACAAATTGTGTATCTAAGTGAATTCTTTGTCAACGAGACAAATCCAGCCTCTAACAGAGAATTCCAACCTAATAGTTTTAGCATTTCTAGGTCAAAAAGCCACATTATTTGGTACTCTGGTAGAGGTCATTTCTAGGTGGAACCAAGATCACACCACAAAAAATTCAATGTAAAGACATAAGTGAGCAGTTTACAGGGAATATTTTATTGATTTTTTTGTTTTTGAGACAGAGTCTTGCTCTGTCGCCCAGGCTGGAGTGCAGTGGCACTATCTTGGCCCACTGCAACCTCTGCCTCCCCTGTTCAAGTGAATCTCCTGCCTCAGCCTCCTAAGTAGCTGGGATTATAGGTATGAGTCACCATGCCTGGCTAACTTTTTTATTTTTAGTAGAGACAGGGTTTCACCATGTTGGCCAGGCTGGTCTCGAACACTGACCTCAAGTGATCAGCCCAACTCGGCCTCCTAAAGTGTTCAGTTTTCATTAAGAGATCCAGCTCATTATAAATGCAGCATATATTTTGCTTATCCATTTTTTAAAAATTATTAATCTATCCATAGACTTAATCACCCATTTATTTATTTATTTGCACAAACAAACAAATAGTTATTTAATGCCCACTCTGTGTGTGCCAGACTTTGTACTGGGTGCTGGGAATACAACAGTGATTAAGTTGCGATGACTACCCTCAAGCTCACTGTTCAGAGGAGTCAGATCAGTAAACATAGAATGTTGGTCCAGCAGAAGAAACACAATGATATACAGAAGGCCAGGTTGCTGTGGAGCATGGACTCAGAATACATCAGCCTGTGGAAGTTAAGGAAGCTTCTTGATAAATACGACAGCTTAGCTAGTATCTGAAGAACAGGTTGGATTTAGGCAGCAGTAAGGATGGAAAGACATTCTAGGCAGAGAGAGTGAACACCTGCAAAACTCCAAGGTGGTGGAGCCCATGGTGCTAAGACCATGGAGGGGGGCCGTGAGGGAAAGACTGGAGTGGTTAAGATAATAGAAGCTTCCATGGCAGAGGGACATGAATTCCATTCTAGGAATTTAAATTTTATCCTGAGTCTATCATAGAGCCATGCAAGGGTTTTAAACTAGGAGTTGACATAATGAGAATATAAAGAGCGCTGGCCTGAGAGTCAGGAGAGCTGTATTTCAGGCCTGACCCCACCAGTAAGTTGTGTGGAGCCAAGAACTCAGGAAGAAGCTATGAGATGTATCATGCAGGGACAGGGAACTGGAAGCCTGGAGATCTGGTGTCAAACAACAGGTCTGTACCTTACTGACTGACGATACTGATTCCCCTTTCTGAGCCTCAGTTTTATCATCTATCAAATGAGAAGAATTAATGTTGTTTGTGCAGGTTAAATGAGATAATATATGTGGAAGCACTTTGTAAATGTTAAAGCTCTCTCTATGTATTTTTTTTAATTACGTGTGTGTATGTGTATATGAAGGCATGTTGTATGGTCTATTCATTAGATCAAGGATTATCATATCTGGCTGTACACAAATCATCTGAGGCTTCTAAAATACAGATTCCTGGACCCTGGTCACCTTATTTTTTGAATAACAGTCTCTAGATTGGGACCAAGGGACGTACACTTTAAAAGAGCTCCCTAAAACTTCTGGCATTTAAGAATTACAGGTCGGGCCCCCCATTTCCTCCTTCCCTTCCAATCCTCCACATATTATGGTTGAAGTAAAAAATGTGGAGACTTGCCCAAGTTCACAAAGCTAGTTGATGGCAAATCTGAGGCTTAAGTCAGGTTTCTTGGTATTTACTTCAGTGTAGTTTCTTTTATACCTTGTTTTAAGTCACTTAATTTACTCCTCAAAATAAAGAGTTTTAGCTAATCTTTAAGATCCATTCTAATTTGAAATTCTATGGTTGAGCTAATTTCATGAAAATGAAAGAATATTCTTTATTGGTAGAGAGAAAAAGGGTAAAAAGAAAGGTTGTTCAAACTTAATTCAATGTCTGTTTGCTTCTTTGTTAATTAGGTTCTAAATACTCTTGAAAGTACTCAAGCCAGCTTATACTTTGCTGAAGATCCTCCCACGTCACTGAAGTCCATCAGGTGTCCATCTCCTCTATTCCTGGACAATGTACCAAGTATTCCAGTGGAAGATGATGAAAGCCAGAATAACCATTTACTGCCTTCTGATGAAAGCTTGAGGATAGACAGAATGACTCCGAAAACTCCTTTTGAATGCAGCCAGTCTGAGGTTATGTTTCTGAGCTTGGACCAAAAGCCAGGGAGCAAGAGAAATGATGAAGCTTGCAATATGCCGAGTTCTTCTTGTGAAGAAAGTTGGTTCCCAAAGCATATAGTTCCATCCCAGGACTTAAGGGCCTATGAGGTAAATATGGATCCTTCTTCAGAAGCTCCAGGCCATTCTCGCAGGAGCTGGCCAGTGGAGACCAGCCATTTCTCCAAATTTTCCTGGGATGAATATGAACAGAACAAAAAGGAATAAATTCCACCAGAAGATAAAGAAAAAAGCAAGTGTTGTGTAGGCACCTGAGTATAGGAAAGACCTTGGGAAGACATTGGCTCTATAAGCAATGCCAAGAGAATGATCAGTGGTGAGTTTGGGTGATGCAGATAAACAATCTGGACAATTCCATTTCTTCTTTCCCAAACCCTCAAACAGAGTGCCTTAAAAAATTGTTTTATCAGGATAATTGCCTCATGACCAAACCCACGCTCAATTAGAGCCATTCAAAATTCCTTAAGATCATTGGTTCTGACTTTAGCCAAACAAAACAATCAAAACCTACCAGAAAAGGACTGGATTCTGTCTTCTCCATCAACCTCAGTGTGAGTCCTCAGAGCCTCCATCTGCCAAGAACATTCAGTTTGAATCCATTGTTTGGTTTAGTTGCTTGCAAGGGTTGTAGGAAATGTCTGATTTGTAAATGTTAGTAGATACCTTTGGAAAGAATCACCTTGCTATTCTGATTGACCCCTCATGTTTTCCCGTTAATCCCTGACTAGCCTGCTTGTCTGAAAATGAGCCAGGTTCACCCTTGGCTATGGCATGTTCTGTGTAGAGAGGGGATTTCTTCCCAAGATCCATCCTAAACTCTTAGGACAGCTTATCATGTATACTATATATAATGTAAGCATTGACTATTATTACAAATTTTTGAAAACATACTTAGTAACCTATTATAACCTAAGTAGATTAGATGAAATTTCCATCAAGTAATTTTTGTTCCTGAGAAAATGGCTGGTCAAGGACTTAGGTCAGCTTTTTGTTTGGTCTATACCTTCCAACTCTGGGCCTTCACTCCTGCTGTTTCCTGGATCTCCCTCTTTTGAAATCCTACCCAATCATCAGAGCTCTACAAAACTGCCAGCCTCCAGGAAGCTTTCCTAATCTCTACAACCAGAAGTACTCCCTTTATCAGTATTTCAAGAGCAATTTTTTTGTATTTCTATTTTATACTTGTCACTTTCAGAATGATATCAAAGCTACTTGTCTCATCTCTTTTACTAGGTTGTAAACTCCCTATATTAGTTTTCTATTGTTTTTGTAACAAATTATCAGAAATTTTGTGACTTAAAGTAGCATAAATTAATTATTTTGCAGTTCTGGAGGTCATTCCTTCTGGAAGCTGTCTGGGAGAACTCACTGTCATGCCTTTTCCAGCTTCTAGAGGCCACCTGCATTCTTTGGCTCGTGGCCTATTCCTCCATCTTCAAAGCCAGCAATGTGGCGTTTCAGATCTCTCTCTCTCTGTCTCACCGCATCTTCACTACCCTCTTCCTCTCACTCTGACCCCCCTGCCTGTCTTTTATAAAGACCTTTGTGATTTCACTGGGCCCACTCAGATAAGCCAGGAAAATATCTGTGTCTCAGATTCTTTATTTAATTATACCTGCAAAGTCCGTTGTCTCGTATAAAGTAATGTATTCACAGGTTTCTGGAATTGGGACATGGACTTTTTTGGGGGGCCATTACTCTGTCTGTCATACTCCCTGAGTGTGTAAGTGCTGTCTCTTCAAAGCCTAACGTGTCATCCTACAAAGAGCAGGTGTTTCCTTATAAATGAAGTTGAATTAAATTACTCCTACAAACCCACATAATCAATAATTCAACCATAAAAAACATTGTTGAGTAACTTAAAAAAGAAGGATAATGACTATGATGATGGATAGAAACACTGAAGAAAACCATTTTCAGAGGATTTACTGAATCTTCCTCTCCAGGAAGCTTGTAATAGAAGGGTAAACCTCCAGCTTCTTGTCCAGCAGAGGCTCATCATGTCTTTTATTTTTTTGGTGAGTCAGTGTGGTTGGGTTAATTGTACTCACATTCAATTCCATGTTCAAGAACAACTAATCAAAGCAGAAAATCATCAGGAATCATGGTCAGATTAACAGATGAAGGTCAGAAATATGGAGTTACAATTCTCCAGAAAGGCACAAAGTGAGACTAAAAACTTGATAAGTCTTAATCTGTTTGACAAGCTTTATACAGGCCCTGCATAAGCAGTTGAGAGAGCCCATGCCCACTGCTGCTTTGTGAGGTACCTGGCTGCCCAGAGCTCTCTGCCCTCCTCTGATCACCAGACATGTGAAAAGGTTGGACTAAACTTCATATAACTTTTATTCCTGTGACCTATCCTAGTTTGGCAACTCCTGATTCCACACGTTAATGGAAGGAAGCAGCAAAAGTCGTTGACATTTGGCCTATGTATTGCAAACCATTCTGAGGCTGATTTAGCTTAATTTACAGATATAATCTGAGATTATATTGGCTGAATTGGGAAAATTAGCCTGGAATCATGTGAAGTTTCCACTAATAATTCACAAAAGAGATCAACAGGAATTGACTCTGTGTTAACAACTGTTTTTCGCTTAGAATATGGACCCCCACCAATACATTCAATGAAGGGTCATTGAGGAAGCTCTGATTAACACTAGGCCCATGCAATTACTCAGCACATATAATCTGTTAGTATTATGTTGATTTGAACTTGCTGAGCCAACTTAAAGCAGGGTTCCTCAAACTACGGTGTGCATCAAAATGACTTGGAAAGCTGATTAAAAACATGGATTGCTGGGTCCACCCAGTTTCTGATGTAATAGGTCTGGGGTTAGAAATTTTGCTTTCTAGTAAGTTCCCAGGTGATGCTGATGCCACTGATGTGAAGCCCACTCTTCACATCAGTGAAAACCACTTCCTTAAAGTGCTCTCAAATTGTTATAGATTGGTAGATCCTACCTTTCCATCTGCTGGTATGTTTTTTTGAGAAAAGGATCATTTCTTTTCATTCTATTAAATTCATCCTATTACCTGGGATGTTGGTTAGCACAGAGTAGAAGCTCTAGAAAGATTGTTGACCAATAATCTTATTGACTAAGATCATCTTTCTAGAGTACAACTATTTTGGACATCTTGAAGATGAAGTCAGATAAGCTGGCAGTGACCTGATTAATGTTGTGGTAAGCAGATGCCACTGTGGTTGGGAAATATCTTCTGTTGAGTGATCCAGTCCTCCTGACTAGACTTCCCTTATAATGGGTGTGTTAATAAGTGTTAGTTGATATGAATTAAATGTTGCACCTTTCTTGGGTAATAAGAGGATAGTTTTATGGTTTCATGATGTGGAGACTAAGATACATAAGGAACAAAGAATGAGCCTCTGGATGTTCCCTCTGATCAACAAACATGAATTCATAATTTTACTTATTCTCATCTTTGTAATGCACATGGGCAATCCTCCAGGCAGATCCTATTTACTAAGCTTCTTCAGGTTTTTATCCTATTTTATAATGCCCAAACACATGGAGAAAATATTTTGTTGTTTTTGAAAATAGGTATGGGATTTCTGACATAATCAATTTTATTGACTTCTTGAGAGTTGTAATGATCTGTGAATCACTGCATAATATTGTAGTTTTACAGGGTGGTGCATCACCCTGTGTAAAACAACTTTTACGACCTGAGTACTGATGAGTATAGGAAGTGAGGTTTACATGAGTAGCATTTATTAAGCATCTGCTAGAATCAAAGCACTGCATTAGCTACTAGGTTACCAAGAAAGATGCAAACAGTTTAGTAAGAAAAATAGGGCATCTACCCAAGTCAGCTGTTCAGCGGCATCTGCTATTTGAATCACACACCAATGGAGCCGAAAGTACATGCTGGAAGGGTGAGAAGAAGGTGAAGAAGGCTTCCTGGCGAAAGAGATAAGGAATTAAGAGAAATAGAAAAGAGCACTGAAGAAGTACTCAGGATGGTTATTCAAGGAATTGGGGGTCCACAGCAGCTCTGCAGAACATCCTTGGGGCCAGAAAAATGGGGTATGAGTAAAGGGAACTGGGTCTGGAACTTTGCATGTATTTTCCTTGTTAACCCTCAGAGTCACCCTGAAGGTGTGAATCCCATCTTATAGGTGAGGACACTGAGTCGGGAAATTAACTTGCTGAAATCAAGTCCTCCCAGTCCTTCCATCAGGTCCTCTCAGATCTGGAGGAGCCAGGATTTGAACTCACATTTGTCTGACTTCAAAGCCCATGCTTTTTCTTGTGTTCCACATTGCACAATGGAACCACTGCCAGTTCAAGTTCCTATGAAAAGGGATGGATGAGAAAAGTCATTTGTTGATTCTACAGACTAAGTAGGTACCATGTCTCCTGCCTTTTTCACCATCCTACTCCTCTGCTACAACTTCTCTGCTACAGGTACCCACCTCTGCAGTTACTTGATAGAAGTTAAATAAATCCATCCATCCAAGCTTCCATTCATTGTATAAATATGTATCAGTGGCTTCCTTTGTGTCAGGCACTATTCTAGGAGCTGGGGCTACTGTGCAGATCAAAACCAGCAAAGCTCACCACCCTTATGGAGCTTACATGTGAGTAAATAAATCTCAGAGGATTCTCCTGTCATAGGTCCCGGCTCCTCTGCCAGCTCTTCCAAATGGGTTCAGAGAGGTTTTCTCCTTGTCCTGTTGTGTAACTGATAATCCCATGGTGGCCCTCACTTTGCTATTCATATGCACTAAGTAGTCTATGGTGTGCTTTGTGGCCGGCAGTCGTGACAGAGTCTTTCCTTCTATTGGTATATGGTTTCTTCGGGGCATGTGTTTGGCTACTGATGGCATCTTCCATGGGGTCTGAGGCACCTAACAAACCTCAGCTCACTAGCACATGATACTGGAGTTGCCTGTTAAATTATCTTTCTTCTTCCACAGAACTGCAGCTTTTCTGAGGGCAAGGTCTATGTCCTGCTCATTTTTTGGATCCCTAATGGCTGGCACAGTACCTGGTACATAGTATGGTTCAACAAATATTTGTAAAAGGGATGAATCAAATAGTCCCTCAAAAATCTTCAGAATCAAGAATGTCCTCTAGATTGCACCCAAAGTTTATCTTTCTAGTATTCAGAATGTAATCAATCATTGCTGAAATTGTTCCATTTCACCATTCTTGAATAAAAACTGTTAATTTTAAATACTAGTATCTGAGATATCTTTGAAAAGAAGATAAGTCATTGTATGTATTGCTTATAAATTTTCTCTATGGTGGAAAATATTCCCAAACCATGTCTAAGCAATGATAAACCAGTGTTCTGGCAGAGAATAGACTGATGTTTGTGGTGTTTTATATCTGTCTTCCTGTTCCAAATCATTTATATATATTTGATGGTCCATGGACTTGACTTGCAAGTATTTTCCTGGGAAGCATTTTTATTCCAAAGAACTGTATTTCCTGCCAAACCTTCATTTAAGAGACTCATTATGGATGTCATCTGCATCATTGCAAACTTTTCTGGTCATCTCTATAAATAGCAAGATAATATTTCCATTGAGTTTTTACATTGGCTCTTGAATTTTAAAATATTCTCTTAGACCAACATAATTGAAATGGGGGGTAAGGAAGTAATAACTGCTTACTTGCAGGAAATGCAGGCTCATTGTTGTGTCTAGTGACTGCTAGGTGCATTCACACATCTCTTAAGCTTTAAACAACCTATTGAGCCGGTTTCCATTTCCTTGATCTATTAGATCAAAGAAAATGAGGCTTAAAGGAGTTGGCTCTTGCCCTAAGTCACACTACTGATGGAATGAGAATACAAAGCAAACTACTTTATTCAAGTCCAGGAAATATCTGCCTCGGAAAAGGGTAACTTAAAAATTAAAAGTGTCCCCTATTTGAACATGAAAACAGCTAATAAAGATATGTGTGTTTTATTTTAATTATTATTAAGTTTGTTCTCTCATAGTGGCAAAGATTAAAGCAACTAACAAAAATGGCATTCTCGTTCACTACTGGCAGGAGTGAAAATCGGTAGAATCTTTCTAGAAGGCAATTTGGCAACATGCGTCAAAAACCTAAATGTTGATACACCTTTACCCAGCAGTTTGCTTAGGAATTTATCCTAATGAATACAGTTGTCCAAGTCTGTAAACGTGAGCCCAAAAGTATACTTCATTATGTTTATGATATTAAAATATTGGAAATAACTTAAATATCCTTCAGTAGAAGATGGATTAAATAAACTCCATGCAGTTGTCATTAAAAAATATTTAGATGTATGTTTATTGCTATGGAAATGTGTTCCCAAAATATTATTGAATCAAAAAGCAGATGACAGAATATATGTTTAATGTGAGCTCATTTATAACATTGAATATTTTAAGATAATACATGTTTCATAGAGAGATCTTCACCAAATGTTAAGGATTTTTTTTTTATGGGCTGTGGTAGGTGGGTTATCTTTACATTCTTCAGACTGTTATGTATTTGAAACTTTTATAATGAACATATATAATTTTTATTAGAAAAGAATAAAAATTTTGGAAAAAAATAGTCATTCTCTATATTTCTACATTTACCTGGCTCTTTGCTTAGTTGTGCCCTTGGTGGCAACTACTAACTAGTAATAATGTTTCTGTTCCATTGCTCATTATTATTTTTATCTTCCTACCTTAGTAACTGAAGCTACGAAATGGATTTGTCCAGTATCCCTTAAGTAACAGGTTTTGAGAGGGCATGTGACAGAGCAATGCAGGAGGCAAAAATCAGATAAGCTGAAATACAGAAGAGCAGAGTACGGATCACAGTACACAACGGCGAGTGTTTTGTAATTAAATATTAGTTGATTTTGCTAAAATCTTTTTTCAAATTACCCGTAAGATTTATACACAAATCCCTACTTCAAGGAGTTATCTATAGTTAAGTGAGAAGATCTTTGGGGAGATAAATTTTCCACCACAAAGTATTCATTCTCCAGACGTGTACCCCACTATCCATTTTCAGTTTACATAAAATTTTTATCGTGCTGTAGTTATTAGTTGGAAATGAAACTTGCAACAGTGCAGAGGAAATTTGACTGAATACAGTGTTTTTCTATAGCAGGTAGAGCTGGAACTTATCTAACAAAGCTAATGGGATTTACAATGCATTAATTATAAAGGGAAATAGCAAAGTACACTCCAGGGTAAAATAGTAAGTCTAATGAGTTCTAGCTGAGGGGGACTGTTTTGTGCACATAACTAAGTTACAAAACTGTGTAAATATGATTTTAAAACAGTTCCTAGGCAGATCCAGCTAAAAGATAAATGAGTGCTAGGTTTTTAAGAGCATTAAACAGCCACACACACACACACACACAAAAACAGCCACAACATTTTTTTTTTGATACCAAATGAATGTTTTGATGCTACTTTGTGTTTTCTGGAAGAAAAATGCCAACTGATACTAACTGTACCCTCACAGCAAAGAGTTCAGCAATTTAGGAAATCTAATACATATAGTGTAAAATGGGATCATTTCTAAATAGCACATTACAGTGAGGCTACTCTAGTGATCTTCTTAATGTTCTTAATCCCATTATTCACTAATTATAATTTCATGTCATTCTAAATGTGTACAGGCTAATTACAGCACAGTTTCCGGACCGTTAAACGTTGGGTATTATGATATTTCTTTTTCTTATGCTTATAACCCAGGATTTTAAAAAAAGAGCTACAATCACTTCAGCCAAGGGTAAATACAAATCTATGACCTTTTATTGTTTTTATTTTGTATGTCCTAGAGGAAAATTTAAGATTCTAACATGCTTACAAAGCCAAATATGAATGTTTATATTAACTCACTGCTGGCAGCTCTAAGGTTATTACTTGAGACAGCAGGCAGAGCAATCTCTGACATTTTCATTATGCATTTGTCTAGCAGCTTGAAGAGGGGAAATAATTCATGTGATTATGAATAGCCTATCTTGGCCATTAAAATGTATTTCCCTAATAAAAAATGATCACTGTATTTTAGAAGACATATTCTGACATGTCTCCATCTTTCCCCCATCTCATATCCTAGTATTGTCATTCCTAATTTCAAAAGCAGTTGAATGAACCAAGTAGCATCACTGCTTCCTGTTTAAAAGATCTCATCAATTACAGTAAAACTACACCTTCATTTCACTTTAGCCTCTCTCCAAGGCCACACTCTAGACCCTATCACCACCTGCAACTGTTACACATTAGAAATCATAATATTTTCCATAAACAAAAATAGTATGTTTTATGACCTCATGAAGATCCTATTATCTGATCCGTACATTTTTTTCCTGGCCTATCAACCATCGTCCTCTTCCTCCCCATCTATTCTATGTTTTCCTTTGCCTGGGCTGGGCCATGGGTTTGTCTGTATCATGGGTTGTACTTATGGAGAAGTAGAAGCCCTAATAAGTATCTCAGGCAGAGGGAATTTAATATTGAAAACTGGTTATCAAATTGTTGAAAAGGCTAGAAGAGAAAAAAAAAAAAGGAAAATATGATGTTATCCAGAGACACTACAGGAAGCCATTCTTATTCTTACGAATGAAAGAGAAAAATAAGGGAAAATGTTATTCAAGAACTCATGACCACCATGCCGCTGGGGCTGCTGAGAACGTGCTGCTGATGCTCCTGGAAGGCTGCTGGCAAGAAGGAAAGCAGGGACTGATCTGTGGCCTGTGCTGCGGCGGCTGCTGCTGCTGTCACTGCCAGCAACCCAGTGAAAAGCAGAGAAGGAAAACCTGCTCAAGTCTTTCCATATTCCATAACGAAAAGTGGGCTGGCAAGGTCATCTAGAAACTATAGTTTTAACTGAATTACAGAGGAAAGCACAGAAGGGCAAGGATGGAGCTAAGCTGCAACAGACAAGTCCTACCCTTGGCTATCTAGCATCTGTTCTCACCCTTCTACCAGATATTTCAACTTCCAGTAACGATAACAGTGTTGTGGGCCTTAAATACTGTCACTCTCCTGAAAGATGTGACACAAATTCTCACTTCTTTCTGTCTCTTGGTGATCTTAATTTTTCTTCCAGTTTAGTTATACTCCACCTGACTTTTATAAAATAAAGGTAATCACCAACATTTCTTATATAATATAGGGAAAAGGAGAGAGAAAAATAACTGGTTAGTATATTCAAAATATATGTAAAACAAAAATATGCATGGCTGCTAGAGCCTCTGTTTCTATGATTTCTATTAAAAGTGTGATTTATATTTATAATGTGCTTCTTCCACTATTTTCCCATGTTTCTGTTGCTCTCAAATGGCATATTGGTTATCATATTAGTCAGCGTTGTCTCTAGAGAAACAGAGTCAGTAGGATATATAGAGATGGGTAAGAGGAGATTCATTATGGGAATTGATTCTCGCAGTTATAGAGGCTAAGAAATTTCACAATCTGCCATCTTCACACTGAAGAACCAAGAAAGCCAGTGGGGCACTTCTGTCCAGTCCAAAGACCTGAGAAGTGGGTACTGGGGCCCTGGTTTCAGGGACCTGATAATCAAGAGCTCTGATGTCCAAGGGCAGGAGAAGATGGATGTTCCAGCTCAAGGAGAGAAAGTGAATTCTCCCTTCCTCTGCCTTTTGTCTATCTGGGCCCTCAAGAGCTTGGGTGATGGCCAGCTGCCTGACAAGGGCTTCTTTACTCTGTGTACCAATTCAAATGCTAATCTCTTCCAGGAGCACCCTCATGGAAACACCCAGATATCATAGATTACCCACTACCCAAGTCAAGTCGACATATAAAACTAACCATCACTGTTGTTTAGGCTTCCTTCCCTGATGGCAGGCACCACACCTACATTCCTGAAGGATCTAAGTCCTTAGTGATCCTGCCTTTTCTGGAGTGTTATTATTTTACATCAACTTTCACTCCCAGATGCAGAAGCATTAGCAACCAGAGGTGCCTGGATTCCAGACCTAAGCCTCCCTGCTCTCATTGTGTTCATGATTTCCCCTTGATAGCTGCAATCGGTACACAGAGCCATGGAAATACTTCTTTCTTTCTTCTTAGTTCAGTGGCATGAAGAACCCAAAATGACAGTGTCTCAATTCCCTGGTACATAAACCCTGTTGGGTTCACATGGAATCGTTTCTCACTTGAGATCCAAGACCTTTAGCAGAACTCAGAGCTGAAGAGATAAAAAGCCAAAAACAGAAAACAAAAACCGAACATGAGTGGGTACCTGGAAGTAAAAGTGAGAAGAGCCATTTTGACTTCACCCTTTGGTCTCTAGACCTCTGTATTCTGGCTGTGAATAAAATACCATCCTGTATTCATCTTTGGTTCAAAGCCTGTGTTCATCCAGCCTCACAGAGTGTTGTTCCCCAGCTGACACATAGCTGAGCTCTCAGCAGGCCATTTGAAAGTTCTCTAAAGCCAACTGCTTTATGAAGTATGCGGTAAGACCAGCAGAATTCCACAGGTACAAGCCCCATTGCCTTATTCTTTTACTTTATATTTTATATTTTATTTTATTTTTGAGACAGGATTTCACTCTGTCACCCAAGGTAGAGTGCAGTGGTGTGATCTCAGCTCACTGCAACCTCTGCCTTGGTTCAAGTGATCTTCCCACCTTAGCCTCCAGAGTAGCTGGGACTACAGGCATGTGCCACCATACCCAGCTAATTTTTAATTTTTTAGTTTTTTGCAGAGACGAGCATCTCAATATGTTGCCCAGGCTGGTCTCAAACTCCTGGGCTCAAGCAATCTACCTGCTTCGGCCTCCCAAAATGCTGGGATTATACACGTGAGCCACCATGCCCAGCTGCCTCACCTATTTTATTATAAAATGAGTTCTCCATCCAATTCATGTTTAAAAAAATACTATAAATCTACCAACCGAAGTCCTGACAGAGGCACTGTGGGCAGGAAAGGCAAATCCATATCCAGACTAAGAATCAAATCTGGTAAAGACAAATCACTGCTCCCTCCACGGTAGAAGGACCCCCTGCAGTCAACCTGTCACCAAAAATTAGTAGGCCAGTTCCCCTGAGGAGTGGTGCTAAGTTACAAGCTCAGCATTGACTTCTGCTGTTGGCGGCTCAAGCACTTGGTCACAGTGATAACCACATCAGCTTTGATGCAGAGAAGCCCACACATAATTTTATTCCTGTTGCCATGGCCACCTAGTACCCACTACACCAGACGTAATGGTTCTGGCAATGAATCTGGCACCGAGTTGTTTTGAAAAGTATTGTCTTGTACACTTTCGTATTTCTTACTGTTCTTGGGAGGAGTCTATGAACACAAAGCATTCAATAGGTATTACGCTGTTGGCATAAAGGATGGAAGGGCAAGGGAAATTCCAAGTAGGCTTTGGCAGAATGGAACAGTGTGGAAACCACAGACAAGCATGTAAATGAGCCTGAACTGATGAAGAGCAATTAGAAAATAGTAGTGAATAATTTGGAGAGGTAAGATCTGGTATTTCACAGAGCCCTTTGAATAACACGTTGAATAATTTGCACTTCATCTGAGAGGAAGACTTTAATCATTTTAATCAATTAAATAAAATATTAGGAATGATAGGCACATAAAAGTTACCTTGTACAACTTTTGATTAAAGCAGATATCCTCTACAGAAGGACTTTTGAAGAATTCTCATCCAGGATATGCTAGAAAAAATCCCTGGGAGAGCATTATTTTGAGAAGAGAGGAAGAAATTCCCCAGCTGTGGACCAGTACCAGTCCATAGGAACTGGGCTGCACAGCAGGAGGTAAGCAGCTGGTAAGTGGGCATTACCACTTGAGCCCTGCCTCCTATCAGATCAGTGGCTGCATTAGATTCTCATAGGAGTGCAAACCCTATTGTGAGCTGCACAGTTGAGGGATCTAAGCTGTGTGCTCCTTATGAGAATCTAATGCCTGATGATCTGAGGTGGAACAGTTTCATCCCACAACCATCCCCTTACTTCCCAGTCTGTTGAAGAATTGTCTTCCACGAAACCCATCCCTGATGTGAAAAAGGTTGGGGACCACTGCCTTAGCACACAATGTTCTGGCTACTTAGAATGCCTCCTCTCCCCACCCGCACCTCCAGACAGATGGATCTATCCTTGATGTAGCATAAATGACACGTCCTCCATAAATCCTTCACAAACTTCTTTAAGTGATTAGTCACACCCTTTCTTGGTCTCCCTCAGTAATTTCGATGTTTCTTTAGTATTTTGGCTATTGTTTTGTTATCATTACCATATGATTTATGGGTCTCTTTCCAGTGATGAAACTTTTATCTCCTCCAGGCTGTGAACTTAGATACCCCTTTAACTATTGAATAAAAGAAAAACATGATGAAATATTTTGTTCACAGCTACTCAGGAGGCTGAGACAGGAGAATTGCCTGAACCCAGGAGGCGGAGGTTGCGGTGAGCCGAGATCGTGCCATTGCACTCCAGTCTGAGTAACAAGAGTGAAACTCCGTCTCAAAAAATAAATAAATAAATAAATAAATAAATAAATAAATATTTTGTTCATTGTTTGCTGTAGTTTAATGAGAGCAGGCCACACCCAATGGTACTGAGTGATATCCCTGACTGGCTTCCATCAAGGTGGCATTCACCTTGATGAGTTTTGTGGGATCCATCTTACACTTGCTATCTCAGAAGCCAGAATTCCTCCATTTCATTGGAATGGGCTTACCTCTCAATGATAGATTTGCATTGACCAGGTTCATGTAGATGAGTAAAAACCAGAATACCTGTTTTCTATTGCTATGGTTTAAATGTTTGTGTCCCCTCCAAAATTCATGTTGAGACCCTACTACGATAGTGTTAAGAGGTGGGGCCTTTAGGACATGATTAAGTATGGTGGCTCCAACCTCATGAATGGGATGAGGTGCGCTTATCAAAGGGCTCCAGGAAGCTAGCTAGCCTTTTTGCTCTTCCACCTTCTACCATGTGAGGACACAGCAACAAGATGCCATCTTGGAAGCCGACAATAGTTCTCACCAGACACTGAATCTGCTGGTTCCTTGACTGTGGACTTTGCAGCCTCCAAAACTGTGAGAAACGGGTTGTTATTGTTTGTATATTACCCAGTCTGTGGTATTTTGTTGTAGCAGAACAAATGGACTAAGACCTCTCCTTTCTAATGGTGAATTTAACTATTCAGAAAACTGAAATTCTCAAGTCAATCTATTAGTGCATTATTTCCCTGTAGGCAAGCTATATATCAAGTGATATGATATGGGACAGAAGAATTACTTGATTTTAAGTATTTCTCAATAAAGGAGCTTGAGACCACCTCCTGCATTAGAGAAATAAGCTCTCCAAGGAAACCATAATGTTTGAGGTTGCTTAGCCAAGACTGCCACTCCATGGACAGGTCCTAGAGGATCACCTTCAACTTGGTTGCTAACACTCCCTTTCCTGTGCAGTTGTGGTCAACCAACATCTCTCTGCCCAAGCAGGATCCAAAGGAATGTCACTAAATATCTGATGATTGTTATATTCATAATCAAGTTCCCATTATTCCCATTCATATATTAATGGATGCTCTCCTGGTTTGTTCCTAGTCACATTTATTGTGTAAGAATTTAATTAAACTCCAAGAACAATTATATTTACACCTCATTGTCAACCCTATTTAATGACAACAAGGCTTAAAGGGGCTGAGCAACTAATCAAATTGTCAATAGAAGAGGCAGAAATTCAACCCTGGTCTTATTTCCTTTATACTATTCTACATGGAAATACTTAATAATTATTCAAACTAGTTGTTCACTTTTTCTATCTGTTTAAATTTTTTAAAAAGGCTTAAAAATAAGCATATACTTTTATACCTTAATGACATGTCTATGAATCTATCCTATGAAAATTATCATAGAGGTATAAAAGTTTACAGCTAGACAGATGTTCATTGCTGCATTGTTTATGACAGTAAATAGTTTTTTCTTTAAAAAACCCAAATGTCTAACAACAGGAAATTTGTTAAATAAATTATAACTAAAATCAGTCACTAACATGATGTTACACAGCACTGTTCATCATATGTTATTAAGTGGTAAAAGGCAGATTACTAAACACTGTAAAATAGGATTCTCCTTTTTGCAGACAAAGTTTATGGATACATAATCATAGAAAAAAGACTAGAAAAAATAAAAATATCTAAAAGAAAGTTGTGTTAGGACTATAGTGATAGCCTCCTTTTTTTTCTTTTCTTTCTTTCTTTTTTATTTTTTAAGACTAGTTTTTTCTCTGTCACCCAGGCTGGAGAGCAGTCGTGCGATCATGGCTTACTGCAGCCATGATACGCTGAGCTCAAGGAATCCTCTCACCTCAGCCTCTCAAGTAGCTGGGACTACAGGCATGCACCACTATGCCAGGCTATTTTTAAAATATTTTTTGTAGAGACAGGGTCTCTCTATTTTGCACCTGCTGGTTTTGAACTCCTGGGCTCAAGTGATCCTCCTGCCCCAGCCTCCCAAAGTGCTGGGATTCTTTTTTGTTTTTCTATAGAGGTTGAGTATCCCTTATCTGAAAACCCAAAATCTGAAATACTTCAATGAACATGTCACCACTCTAAAGGTTTTGGATTTTCGAGCATTTCACATCTTTGGACTGATGATGCTCAACTGGTATTTTCTAAAGTTTCTGCAATGAACATGTATTTCTTTGTTTAATGATTGCTATTATTAGTATGATGAAAAATCAATTCTTATAATCTTAATGATAGTTTAATAGGAAACAAAAACTATATGCAACAATATATCGATATTTTCATTATGTTGCTCTGTATAAGGAAGTCATTTTATCTCTACTTTACATGTTATTAATTTCCTGTAGTAATATTCTACTGCTGCAGTTCTTTAAACTTACTAATCACCTGTATTTCTATTCATATAAATGCAGACAAGACTTTTGTTGTTGTTTACTGGAAGAGATGTTTATAAGATATTGAAGATAACGTCCCCCAAGCAAATATTCAAGGGACTAAGCTTCATTTGTACTACCATAATGTGATATCTATTATGATTTTGTTTCCCATGTGGAAGAATAGGCAGTACCCTAAAGCTACAGAAGGTACCTCTTCATAGTCCGTCCTCTCCTAATGTTGTATTGATTGGAACGAGACCACAGGAGAACAAGGGTAGATCAGCATGAAATATCCTTCTAGCAGTCAGTCAGTAACACCATGCTTGTATGTGAAGTGCAGGAGCAGTTAGATCAAGGAATGTTAACATTTAATTAAAGTTCAATTAAGTGTTAATTTAATTTGTAAGTTCAAGGAATTTAGAAATTAAAGTGTCGTTAAAAGTAATGAAATGTAAAGTCCATTGGTTCTGTGTATGCTCTCCTATTCTCATCCTCATAGACGTCTCTTCCCTTTGGAGTTCATTCGCTCACTGCTGACCTTTCTCCCAGACACTTTTACTCTGTCCAGGGGAATGTTCTGCTTGCAAAGAAACTTCATATCATTCTCAAGCTGTTTAAGGGCATTTTTCTGGCCAAGCACAGTGGCTCATGCCTGTAATCCCAGCACTTTGGAAGGCCGAGGCAGGTGGATGACCTGAGGTCAGGAGTTCGAGACCAGCCTGGCCAACATGGCTAAACCCTATCTCTAGTAAAAGTACAAAAATTGGCCAGTTCATGGTGGTGCCTGCCTGCTACATGGGAGAATGAGGCAGGAGAATCATTTGAACCTGGGAGAAGGAGATTGCAGTAAGCAGAGATCGCACCATTGCACTCCAGCCTTGGAGATAGAATGAGACTCCATCTCAAAAAAAAATAAAAGGCATTTACCCTCTCTGTTGTCTTAACAAAATCTGGCTTTCATCCAAGGACACTGCTTGGCTTCCTTTACCACTCTGCCCAGCAAAGAGTGCTCATTCTTCCATGAGCCCAACACCTCTAGGTCTGGGAGGAGGGAGCCAGAGCCTCCCAGCTCCACACTGTTGCTCCTGCACCACTGACCTCACAGTGCTGGCCTCATGGGCATGTGTCTAGTGCATTTACACAGGACCTAGTGCACAGATGCCCCATGCTTGGGGTTTCATACTATGCAGTTGCCATCTTGAAACTCTTAACAATTTTTATAGGCTGATTCATGTCTCCTCCAAAATTCTTATAAGGTCTTAACCCTTAGTACCTCAAAATACAGTGACTTAATTTGAAGTTTGGGCCTTTAAGAGGCAATTAAGGTTAAATAAGGTCATTGGGGGTGGGCTCCAATCCAAAAGGATCGATATCCTTATGATAAAAGGTTAAGACACAGACAGACGCGGGTAAGACCATGTAAAGACAGATAGGGATGGCCATTTACAAACCAAGGAGAGAGGCCTCAGGAGAAACAAAACCTTGACCTCAGATGTCTAGCCTCCAGAAATAGATTTCTGCTGTTTAAGCCACCCAGCCTGTGGTACTTTGTTATGATGGCCCTTGAAAATGAAAACAACAATTTGTGTGTTTTATCAGTGAAGTCTGATGGGACCCTGGAGCATGCACCAGGGACTGGAAGCCTTGGCTCACGTGGGGTCCTGCCCCTTGCTGCCTCTCCACCTTTCCAGGTCAGGTTCTTGACCTCTGGTTCCCTGCTCCCTGGGTCCTGCCAGGCTTCTTCTTTCTGTCAGATCCCCAGGCAGTGACCAGGTCATGCGGGTGGAACAAGCCCACCTGTGTTCCACCATTGCCCTCTGCTCCTGGTGGGAGACTGGACACAGGTGCAAGTAGGGCAGAGGTTGAGTGAGCATCCCTGGTGGCAGCTTCAGGTGGGGCATGGCAGCACCATCTCCCCTCCAACATGGCAGTGCCACAGTGTGTTTGTGGGCAACTCTTCAGGGGTAAATGTAGTGAGTGCCTGTAACTCCGTTGTTAAATACAAGTTTAACTTTTTCATTCCAGAAGCAGGGCTCAGTCAAGCTTGACACAGTTTCCAATATTATTTCTTACCCAAATGGTTCCAGCTGGTGGCCAGAGATAAGAACATGGAAGAATCTCTCTCACCCAGCAGGCTGGGCTCCCAGCTTTCCCACTGTTTCCTTTAAACAAAACGTTCATTCTCCTTTTTATTGATACATAATATTATACATTTTTATGAAATGCATGTAATATATTAATCCATGTATATAATGTGTGATGGATGATTCACTGTATACATGTAGTTCAAATATTCACACATTGTATACACGTATTTCAAATATTCCACATTCTTTATTTTCTTGGTATTTTGAAATATGCACTATATTGTTACCCTACTGTGATATTGAACACCAGAACTCATTCCTTCCATCTAACTGCACGTTTGCACCCATCAACCAATCTCTCTTTATTCCCCTACCCTGTTCCCTACATGCACACCCTTCCCAGCCTCTGGGAACCAACCTTCTACTGTCTCCATGAGATCAACTATTTTAGCTCCCACACATAAGTGAGAACATGCAATATTCATCATTCTGTGCCTGGCTTATTTCACTTAACATAATGACTTCCACTTCCATCCAAGTTCCTGCAAATGACAGACCATTCAGACATTGACCCTCAAACCCAAAGTGACCGCCTCTCAATCACAGCGTGACCTCCTGGAACTAGTACCTGCTTGCTTTAAACCCACCAATTAAAACTCCCTGCAGGAAATCTGTTTGGATAATACCCTGGACCCAGTAAAGTTGTTGGCCCCTGGGTCCCTTCTCTCTCGGCCTGAGCTTACTGACCGTGTGTGTGTGTGTGTGTGTGTGTGTGTGTGTGTGTGTGTGTGTCCTTCAGGCATGCTGTGTATCCCTCAGGGGCTGAATGCACTAAAAACTCTTAACCTTTCACATGGTGGTTGTGTCACTGAAGCTTGCCTGCAACCCCTGATGGTGACCCCGAGATGTGTACAGGTGTGCTTCTGTGTGCTACAACTACTGACGTGCTTCTGTCTGGGCCACTGATGGCTACTAGAAACAGTAGCTACCAGCCAAGTTGCTAGAAAAACTCAAAACACTTCACTCAAAACAGACATAGACTCTTGCCACCCCTGATCCAGGTCCCAAGGGCATCCTGATGTGCAGGTTGCCATTCCTTGGTTCTTCCCCTTCTGCTGTGGGTGCGGGTGGCAGGCTGTGGGAATGGGGAGATGGATTTCCCTGTCTCCAGCCGGGGTACAGCACTTCAGGGGAGGTAGAACTCAGAAGCCCGTGGGCCATGCGCTGAGTCAGGGAACAGAGGCCCCACTGGGCGTCTCTGGGAGTCTGCACCCTCTCTGCAAGTATCCCCATGTCTCAGGGAACAAGACATGAAATATCAAAAACACGATGACAGGTCAAGAGAGAGAAAGAGTGCAAAAGGAAGCAGCTTCATATTTCAGTACCTTTAACAGCACTATATTTAGGCTCCTACATTTTTGTTTTGCACTGGGCCCATCAAATTACATAGGCCGTCCTGTCCAGTCCCATAGAAAAAGGTCACCACTTTTAGGGCTCATTCTCTCTGGCAATTTCACCCTATCTCTGCTCAGTACTCTTGCTTCTGGACATACAATCTACTCCCTTGGCAAGAGTCCTTATCCCCACTGCCAGCTACTGTAGTTTACTCATCCATTATCAATGTGCCAGTGCATGTACAAAACTAGCTCTCTAAAAACAAAGCAAAGCAAAACAAGCAATCAATCAATCGAACAAACAAACTACCTCTCTGTTTTACTGACCTGGAAATCCACTCTGGAAGAACAATCCCCTCCTGTAAGCCGCCCTTAACCTTTTTATCACCCAGCAGCTCCGCCTCTCACCCTTAGCGCTGGGAGGAAATGTGAAGGTTTGGGTAAATCAGCCAGCTGTGTGATACCACACAAGCTCGCTGCAGTATTGGAGCTTCAGTTCCTTCATCTGTAAAGCAAGGAGCATAATCATATTGACTTTATAGGTTTTCTGTAAGGATTAAATAAAATTCTATGGACGATGTGCTTTGCATGGTGCCAGGCACTTAAGATGTTCTCAACAGATGGCTAGCACTTTCCTCTTCAATCACAAACTCCTGTCTCTGGGCTCTGAGTCTCTTGCTCCCATCAGAACTGACCTCCAACACTAAGACCCCTGGCCCCTCCATGTCTCCATTTTCTGTTAGTTTATCAGGACACCATCCTCACCTCCACCCCCAGGCTTTACATCCCTAAATTTTGTATTTTTAAAAAATCTTAGCAGCATTCTATTTCTTTTCTGCCTTATCTGATCTGCAAAATGCTGGCCCTGGGATCTGCTTCTTCTGTTCCTGTGCCTGAGCTCTGTTAAAGTCACCGCAGCACTCAGCAGACACATGCCACTACATATTCATGGGCTCCCCTTGGGTCAGTTTCTTTCTGCTGCTTAGGGGTTTTTTTGCTTGTCCCAAGTCATTCATCACCCCTTACTCCACAGCAGTTGTTAGAAGGCTTCTCTTCAAGCCTCCTTGCCTTTTCTATCCCTCTGGCTCTCAGACATTGCCTCTGCTTTCAAATGCAGAGAAAAAAATAGCAAGTATTGGGCTGAACTCTTCATTCCTGCCCTTGTTTATAGACAGATCCACAGAGCATGCATTCCTCCCTCCTGCCTCCCTTCCTTATCTTCTTGGCCAATCCAAACGTTTTCTTCTATGCTCTTGATCCCTTTTCTGTCCTTTACTCAACCAATCATCTTTCCTATTTTATCTTCAGCCACCTATTTTTCACGTCTGCTTCTCCTGAACCCATAAACATAGCTTTTTCAATATTTAGGAGGAAAACCTCTTCTTTCATCATGTATCTTCATCTAACTTCCGCTTCTTCTTAGCCAGGTTCTTTGATAAAGCAAGTGCTGGGTTGCTCCTTCTTTCACTTCCTTTTTGTTTCTCAGCTCCTAATAAAGGGTTTGCCCTCCATCCATTACTGTTTCTCTCTCTCAGACAACCGATGGCCTCCTGGCTGCCAAGCATAATGATCAATATTTAGGCTTCACCTCACTCAGTTTCTCTGCGGCATCTGACATTGCTGAATACTTTCTGGAAAGTCTCTCTCTCTCTCCCTCCCGTTCTAGGAGATGGCTGTCCCTTGGTTCTATTTCTATCACTTTGTCCCTTCCCCCTCTGCCTTCTTTCAGTTCCCTTTCCTCTGTTTCCTCAAAGGTTGCCATTCTCTGGGTTTCTATTAGGTTGGTGCAGAAGTAATTGCAATTTTTGTCATTAAAGTTATGGGTTTTACCCCATTACCTAAAAGGTAAGGTAATAACAAAAACTGCAATTACTTTTGTACCAACCCAATACCTCTGCCCCTCCTCTTCTCATCTTCATGGTTTCCCTTGATGAACTCATTGATTCTCGTGCCTTTAACCACCTTCTCTCTCCTTATGACTCCCAAAATGCTGGGCTCCTGGCCCACTGAACTGGAGTCGCATATTGGGTTCAGCCTGGATCAGCCACACCACCTGCCAGCCAAGTGAACTTCGGAAACTCAGTGAAACTTTGTAAGTCTCAGTTTCCACTCCTGTACAGTGGGACTAATACTGATGGGCTTTTGGGGAAGATGAAAATAGTACAGAGAAAGCACAGTCCTGGCACATACAGATGACTCAATATGCTGCCGCTGCTGAGAACAGAGGTGCTGTTTGAAGGTCACTGCCACTCCAGCCCTGCTGGGTATTCGTAAGATCTCAGCCACACATGCTGCCTCCCATCAGCTGGGAGTATTTACTTTAGAACCGCTTGGGCCCACTGGCACCTCTTTCCATCCACAATCACAGCATTTTAAGCTGTTGCTTATTCTCTAGTTCCTCTCATGCCTAAGCCACTTCCCAGTTCTGCCTTTGCTCCCTGACTTAAAAACTCTTCTAGTCTATTTGACATGATCTTTTGGAGGGCTGCAAATAGTTAAAGAAGCCCATTCTTAAACAGTCTCTCGGATCTGTGTGAGCCCTGGTTCATACTAGCATTCTGAATGGGTTTGGGCAGTGTTTGTTACTTCTGTTAATATCCCGGGAACAGTGTTTGGGGGACATCATCCAACAGAAAAAAGGCCAGACCCTGTTGTGTGTCATGGTGTGGTCCCTGCCTACTTTTCTAAGCCCTTCCGTTCTCCTACAAGTGCTCATTCCTCGTGAATGAAACTAGTGGCAGTTTCCGGGAGGCACCAAGCTGCTCAGGCTCGCTGTGTGAACGGCCCTTCTCACTTCTACCCTCCTCTGTCCAGCCACCCCAACTACCTCTCCTCCAGCCCATTGCCAAGTTAACTACTTCCATTCTCTCTCATGGCTCTGATCAATCTTTCCTACAAATGCTTGCTTCTCAACTAACATCCTAAACTTCACTTTCAATCATGTTTTTGGCCCCAGAGCCCAGCCAGGCAGCATCTGTTGATTGACTAAATAAGTGAACAATGCTGGAGAAATGCTTCATCAGAATTCCACTAGAGGTCACTTTCTCTACATTCCAGGAAGAAATAGCGCAGGCACTTAGCAAATCAATTCTCTGAAAAATTCAGCTTTTTAAAATTTTTAAAGTCATTTGTTTATTTAATGGGAACCGAAATTCTGCCATGTCGTACACGCCTGGAAGCACCGTATGATTGCTAACTCTTTCTGGTTTTATGGATAATGTCAATATTCATGTTTGTGTAAAAAAACTGAAATTGAACATGGCATTTAATTTTGCATATTAATAATTCAGATCACCGAATTTATATGAAAGGTACTTTCCTATTTTTAGCTTAATAACTTTAGAGAAGGTTAATATTTAATTAGTTCATTTCAAACATGTTTCTAAATTATCCCAAACATCTGTTCTAAACCTTTATTTCTTTTCTACTTATTTTCATTTAATTTCAGTTGCAAAATTAATAATGTATTCTTACTGATCATCTTGATCTGCCTAATATCACAGAGATTTTAATAAGGTGAGCTGAAGAGAGAGAAAGTGATTTTACTAGCAATTAATAGCCGCTAAAATGCAATACAAAGACATTTAACACAGACACAATGTTTTAATATTTCGGTTACTTCCTTAAATGCAAGATTCTTGACTGGCCAAGCAGCCAAGGTATCAAGTTTCTGTCTTTAAGGAAAAATATTGTTCTTAGCAACATTGAACATATAATAGCATAGTAAATGGTTGAACACTAAGCTACATGCCCTGTCAAACTTTTAAGACACACAGAGATATCAACAAATGATGAAATACCATGAGGTAAGTGCATGGACAGAAGATGTAACAGGTGCTACGGGAGCATAGGAGGAATTACGTAAGGATGGTTTCCTGGCCCAATGGGTTGCAAGGGATATTTCCTATATGCTTTAGGCAAACAGAAGCCTCCTGTTGGGCCATTTCTCCACAGTATGTCAGGGAAACTCCATCTACGTTAAGTAAACGCAGTGTGTGTGAGCATAGTGCACAGAGATTTTGGTATTAGAGATGCTCTTACTACTTTGGCACAACCTCAACATTCACTAAACTGGAAGAAGGCCTTGCTTCTTCACCTTGGTTTTATTTTATTATTATTTTTTGAGATGGAGTTTCACTCTGTCACTCAGGCTGGAGTGCAGTGGCTTGATCTTGGCTCATGGCAACCTCCGCCTCCCAGATTCAAGTGATTCTCCTGCCTCAGCCTCATGAGTAGCTGGGATTATAGGTACCTACTGCCACACCCAGCTAATTTTTGTATTTTTAGCAGAGACGGGGTTTCGCCATGTTGGCAAGGCTGGTCTCAAACTCCTGACCTAAGGTGATCTGCCCACCTCAGCCTCCCAAAACACTGGGATTACAAGTGTTAGCCACAATGCCTGGTTTTCACCTTGGTTTTCTGCCCATATCTGTGCCAATTTTGGAAATAATTCTTGGAGCAATTATGATCTGCATGAGCTCCGTGATGACTCCCTAAAGCACGGATTTTCTCACATAGTTGGAAGCCATTTCTGTGACCTCTATCTGGACGCTCTACCTACCCACAATGCCACAAACTCTTCCACTTTTCTGGATATTAACAGAAGGGTGACTACAGGTTTGGGCTCTATCCTTTCCTCCGAGAAAACCTTCTCTGACCTCTCAGATTAGGTTGAAGCTCTGTTTTAGGTGCTCTTTTACCTCTGGACACTTCTCCTTTGTAGCACTTATCACTGTTGCACTTTGCATTGCGTTTCCGGTAATTATTGAATATCTGTGCCCCAGACTCAGTTGAAAGCTCCAAGAGAGCTCCAGGTGTGTCTCTGCTCACCTGTACCTAGCAGAGTGTCTAACATGAAATAAGCATTCAAGAAAGATTTGTTGAATAAATCAATGCAGATATGATATAAATGTCCTAAAGGATGAGTAGATAATTATTTAAGCTGCCACACTGATGAATTGTTTGGGCAAAAGAGAGAACAAATGTATGGCAACCTTTCTTCTCCGTGAAACTTATGAGAAAGGTGAGCAGAGGTCCTCTGACTTTGAGTTCTGCTTAGAGAAAAAAACTCTATCTTCAGTTTCTATTAAATTCTTTTTTTTTTTTTTTTTTTTTTTGAGACAGAGTTTCACTCTTACTGCCCAGGCCGGAGTGCAGTAACACGATCTCGGCTCACTGCAACCTCCGCCTCCTGGGTTCAAGCGATTCTCCTGCCTCAATCTCCTGAGTAGCTGGGATTACAGACACACACCACCACACCCAGGTAGTTTTTTTGTATTTTTAAGAGATGGGGGGTTTCACCATGTTGGCCAGGCTGGCCAGGCTGGTCTCGAACTCCTGACCTCAGGTGATCCACCCGCCCTGGCCTCCCAAAGTGCTGGGATTACAGGAGTGAGCCACTGCTCCAATCAGTTTCTACTAAATCTTTCAAGGCAGAGCTCTAGGGTCTAGAGTCTAGGATTTGTTTGTTTGTTTTTGAGACAGGGTCTCACTCCCGTCCTCAGGCTGGAGTGCGGTGGCATGATTTGGGCTCACTGCAGCCTTGACCTCCCCAACTCAGGGGATCCTCCCACCTCAGCCTCCCAAGCAGCTGGGATGACAGGTGTATGCCACCACACCTGGCTAATTTTCTGTATTTTTAGTAGAGATGGGGTTTTTCCATGTTGCCCAGGCTGGTCTCGAACTCCTGAACTCAAGTGATCCACCCGCCTCAGACTCCCAAGGTTCTGAGATTACAGGTGTGAGTCACTGTGCCTGACTTAGGGTTCTGTGTTTGGGAGAGTTTTGGAATGGCAAGAAAAGGTCTTGGATTATGCTGGATAGATGGGATTGAGCAAAAGGTAGCCAAAATGTTCTACATAATAAAGAAACAGAAATGTTAGCTATTTTCTTTTGCAGCCCAAGAAACTTGAGATTTGGAATTCTAGAAGCAGGGAAGAGAATAGTTGTGAAAAGGGACTCTGTGGGGAGGAATGGGCCTCTAAAATACATCACCAAGTGAGAGATCCAACACTATTACTCGTTTTCCTTCTTCTACTACTACTGGAATCATTTACTATGTGAAGAGCTATTCTGTTTTCAAATGTACTATTTATGTGATCCTCAGATGAACCCTAGGAAGCAATAGGATTATCCCCATTTTACAGATGAGGAAACCAAGACTGAATGAGTTAAGTAACTCATTCAGGGAGGCACAGTCAGTATGAGGCTACTCTTATACTATCCTGCATTGAGGAAGGAAAAGACATTGTAATGATAGTGTTGCCTGATGGTAATTTAAATAGTTTCTTGTTTTGCGCTTCTTTGACCCCTTATCTCCAAGTCTTTGATAAAGCCTTAGGTACCACCAGATGGAGCAGGTTTACATTATCAGTGCTTTGGGAAAGAGGGACAGCTGTGCCTTAGCTTAGGGTAAAGAGAAAAGACAGCAGCAGACAGGAAACAAGACAGCTGCAGGGATGGGGAACTGAGCACAGTAAGAGGTAATAAGCACTAACGACAAAGCTTCCCCCTCTCCCTCTACCCTGATGAACATTGTAGAGATACTGGACTTTCTGCAATTATATGAGAGGGAGGACTGAGTTATTTTGTTTGGATCTTAACAGATAGGTCAATCCCTGAAGGCCTGAGGATTTGGGAACACATATTTCTCCTGCTCAGAGGTAGATGCATGCCCATTGGTGTTTGACTGCCAGCCCTAATCTAGTCTCTCTTTGGTCTCAGCTGAGAAGCCTCTACACCTGTACCCACCAGAGAGCATTCTTCCTTATCCCCATTTTGCCGCCTTTCTGCCCGTGTCCTAACTCACCTAGACTTGATTTTTCTCCCATTCCTCCATGCTACTGAGGCTTTCTTTGTGCCACACTGACCAGGTAGGTTCACCTTGTGCCCAGAAAATGGGCATTTTCTCAGATAACTTTTTATGTTTTTAGATGATGTCAAAAGCCTATACTGATCTGGGCAAAAAGCAGGTGGTTTCTAACAATTACAGATTCAGCCTATTATACAGACATAATAGGGTCCGTCCCCTTTTAATGGGAGAAGAAACTGAGGCTTCTAGAGGTTGGCTGCCTTGCCAAGTTCACGCCACTGGTAAATGGTAGACATGTAAAGACAAAATAAAATCATTAACCCATTCCATTAGACTTGTTTTAAATTTAAATTTGTTTAAAATCAATATTTTGGTATACTTTCATAAACTTTTCCTGGTGAAATAAACATACATACAGAAGCTGCATGAATAGCATGAGGGTACAGCTTAAATTATCACACACAAAAAAAAACACCCATGTAACTACCATTCATACCCCAAAATAGCATGTTGTTAACATCTGAGAAGTCCCACAAGTCCCTTTTAAATCAAAATCTTCATGTTCACCCCAAATGAAAATATTACATGACTTATGATAACCTATTCCTTTTGTTACAAAAAACTCAATTTTTAGCAGGTTTATCGAGATATAATTCACACACTAAACAATTCACTAAAGTTTACAATTCAATGTTTTCTAGTATATTAACAGAGTTGTGCAATCATCACCATAATCAATTTTATTTGTTTTTTTGTTTATTTGTTTGTTTGTTTTTTGAGATGGAGTTTTGCTCTGTCACCCATGCTGGAGTACAGTGACACATTCTCGGCTCTCTGCAGCCTCTGCCTCCCACCAATCAATTATCCTGCCTCAGCTTCCAGAGCAGCTGAGATTACAGGTGCATACCACCCACCACACCTGGCTAATTTTTATATTTTTAGTAGAGATGGGGTTTCACCATGTTGACCAGGCTGTTCTCAAACTCCTGACCTCAAGTTATCCACCCACCTCAGCCTCCCAAAGTGTTAGGATTACAGTCATGAGCCACCGCGCCCAGCCATCAATTTTTATTTTTATTTTATTTGTATTACCCCTAAAGTAACTCTATACCCATTAACTCTTCATTTCCCCAAAACCATACCCACTTCTCAGCCTTAGCCAACTACTAACCTACTGCCTGTCTCTAGAGATTTGACTATTCTGGGTGTTTCATATAAATGTTTAATACAATATGTGGTGTTTTGTGACTGCCTTCTTTCACGTAATATGTTTTCAAGGTTCATCCATGTTGTAGCATGTATCAATACTTCATTCCTTTTTATTGCTGAATAATATTATGTTGTATGGATATAATACTTTATCCACTTATCCATTGATGAGTATTTGGGGTGTTTCCAGCTTTTGGCTATTGTGAATAATACTGCTATGAACATTCGTGTACAGATTTTTGTGTGGATATGTTTTCAATTATCTTGGATATATAACTCAGAGTGAAATTGCTGAGTCATATGGTAACTCTAAGTTTAACATTTTGAGAAATTGCTGAACTGTTTTCAAAGCAGTTGCACCCTTTTGCAAGCCCATCAACAATGTATGAGGGTTCCAATTTCTCTACTTCCTTGCCAATATTTGTTATTTTCTGTGTTTCATTTTAAAATATAACCAATCTTTGGGTATGAAATGGCATCTTATAGTTTTGATTTGCATTTCCCTGATTAATGACATTGAACATTGTTTTATGTGATTGTTGTTCATTTGTATGTCATCTTTGGAAAAATGGCTATTTGAATTTAAAAATTTAAATTTAAAAATTGGGTTGTTTGTCTTTTTATTGTTTAGTTGTAATAGTTCTTTATATATTCTGAATACTAGTCCCCTATCTGATATATGATTTGCAAATTTTTTTTCTGAGTTGTCTTCATTTTCTTTCTTTCTTTTTTTTTTTTGCCATGCCAATAACTGGTTTTAATTTTTTTAAAGGAAGTACTATAATTTTTTAAAGTTCCAAAAATTTTAACAGAATTTCTAGCAATGATTATTTCTGAAATATAAAGATCTGAAACATAATTTATACAAAACTAAAAACCTTCCTTTTTGCCTTTTCCCTTTTAAAAAAATCCAGACAATTTGTCATAAAAAAAGTTCTGCAAGTTACAGCAGTTGCAGCCTGTCACACTGGGGCTTGCTGTCCCTCCTCCTGAGGATAGAGTGCTGCACTGAGAACAGCAACACAGTTTCAGTCGGTTTCTTAGGGTTTTCCTCCAGGTCTGTCTTAATTGCTCCAGATTCAGTTTCCACTCTAACTCATCTCTCATCAGGTTCATGCCGCCAAACACCGGAGGACCGACAAGCTAAGCCTTGATATCTCCTTCCAGGTAAACAAGTATCATGAGCAGATTCCTATCAGCATAATTGGGTATGCAGGTTGTTGAAATGACTTTGGATAAATTTGACATCAGGAAATTTCTTGGCAAGTCCGCCGAGGTGCTGATTTAACAGGGCACAGAGAGGAAATTCCTTGTTTGTAAAGGCGCAGAATTACCCACAAACTCTCACCAGCTTTGGTAACTTCTTGAACATAATCCTTTCCTGAGATCTCCAAAACTTCTCCAGATGTATTCTTCAGTTTAGCTGGTTTCCACTCAGCCCGTCTCTACTGTCTGTATATTTCAATAGCGCTTTCATCCTCCTCACTAAATTCGTCTTCATGATCTTCCAGCTCTTCCAAAGTCAAATCTTCATGTTTTCAACACTGACTGTGGGAGGACACGCTGCTCCTCTTCTGCCTTGTTTTCCAATTCTTTCAGACTTTCCTTGGGGAGGCAAGATGCCCTTTTTGTGTAAGACGTCATTCCACTCAGTGTCTGTGTTGGGGCCCTACATCTTGTTTCCAATGAGTTGTCTTCATTTTCTTGATGTCCATTGAAGTACAAAAGTTTTAAATTTTGATGAAGTTCAATTTCTCCATTTTTCTTTTGTTATTTATGTTTTCGATATCACATCAAAGCAACCAATGCCTAATCCAAGATTTACTCTGACTCAATATTTACTTGTTATAGGTCATTCGAATTTTCTATTTCTTCTTGAGTTGTTTCAGTAGTTTTTATCTTTTTAGGAATTTGTCCATTTATTCTAGGTTAATCTAATTTGTTGGCACACAATAGTGTATACAACAGTTCCTTCTAATTCTTTTAATTTCTATAAAGTCGGTAGTAATGTCCCCGTTTCATTCCTAATTTTAATAATTTGAGTCTTTTTGTTCAGTCAGTTTATCTAAAGGTTTGTCCATCTTGCTGATCTTTTCAAAGAACCAACTTTTGGTTTCATCGATTTTTCTCTATTATTTGCTTTTTTTTTTTTTTGACATAGGGTCTGGCTTTGTTTCCCAGGCTGGAGCTCCTGGCTTCAAGCAATCCTTCAGCCTCAGCCTCACCTCCCTAAGTGCTGGGATTATAGGAGAGAGCCACCCCATCTGGCTGGCTTATGTTGAGTAGAATCTGTCTACTCTGGGGGCAAGGGCAGAAGCAGAGAGGAGTGAGGAGCCTATTGCTAGAATGCAGGTGAGATGATGGGGCTTGGACCAGAGTGGCAGCAATGGAGGTGGTGAGAGGAAGTTGGATTACATACATATTTTGAAGGTAGAGCTATCAGAATTTCCTGATGAATTCCAGGAAGGAATGAGTCCATCCATCCATCCACCCACCCACCCACCACTTCGCTTCTCAGATTGCAGGAACCAAAGTCCTTCCTGCAGGATTTCTGCTGTTGAAGGAGTAGGTCCTGGGCAGATAGGCTCTAAACTCTTCTTGGGAAGGGCCCATGGGAAGATGGGCCTGTGTGCTAGTGTGTGCATGCATCTAATATGAGTGTGTGCATGTTCATTCTTGTGTATATACATTAAAATGAACATACTAGCAGGGCACAGTGGTTCACGCCTATAATCCCAGCACTTTAGGAGGCCGAGGTAGGTGGATCACTTGAGGTCAGGAGTTCAAGTCCAGCCTGGCCAACATGGCGAAACCCCATCTCTACTAAAAATACAAAAATTAGCTGGGTGTGGTGGCATGTGCCTGTAATCTCAGCTACTCAGGAGGCTGAGGCAGGAGAATTGCTTGAACCCAGGAGGCAGAGGTTGCAGTGAACTGAGATAACACCACTGCACTCTAGCTTGGGCAACAGAACAAGACTCTGTCTCAGAAAAACCAAAAGACATGAATATACTAGCTGGGCATGATGGCTCACACCTGTGAGGCAAAGGTGGGCGAATCACTGAGGTCACAAGTTCGAGATCAGCCTGAGTGACATGCTTTCTCCCATGCCCCGTCTCCACTCAAAATATATTTTTAAAAATTAGCTGGGTGTGGCAGTGGGCATCTGTAATCCCAGCTACTCTGGAGGCTGAGACAGGAGAATCGCTTGAACCCAGGAGGTGGAGGTTTGAGCGAGCTGAAATTGTGCCGCTGCACTCCAGCCTGGGCGACAGAGTGAGCCTCCATCTCAAAAAAAGAAAAAAAGAGAATATACTTATACATACGATATACATTTTGCATGAATGTACATTTAAATTTAGCATGAATAAAAATGCTAAATGTATATTGTACATATGACTATGTTTTAATTTGTGTGTATGTGTGTGTGTGTGGTGTGTATGTGCGAGTGTGTCTGTGTGTTGTTTTGTACGCTGGTCTGTGCCTGGGTGTGCACACCCACGTCAGGACATGCAGATAACTGTGTGGGATGTGCCTGTGTGCACATGTGTGCCTGCAGCTAAGTATAGCTTTTCTCTTGCTACTTGGTGGCTGTAACTGCACTGTGTGGGCAGGCTGATTTTTGGTGGTACCGTGTGTCTGCTCCCAGATTTCCTGAAGTAGGGCCAAATCCTGCTGCTGGTTTCATGGAAATGAGTTTTTCTGAGAATATAAAGTCCGATCTGGGGCCTTCCCTGGGGGTGCTCACGCCCTGTGGCCACCTACAGAAACAGAGTGTTCCATCTTTCCAGGCCTCTTGGCAAGGGAAGTGGACTTCCCGGCTGTTAATTAGGGTCCAGACACACACACAGCAGGTCCTGGCTCACACCACCTTCCTTGGCCTTCTTCCCAGAGCTGCTGCCCTTCAGAGGAGAAGGCGTTTGTGCTCAGAGGAGGGACTCAGCCCAAGGCAGGGGCTCCACTGTCACTGACCTGGTGGCTGGAGGATGTGAGTGCACATTGGCGGTCCCCCTCAAGTGGGCTCTGTGGTCAAGGTGGAGGGGCAGGAGTGGGGCATGGGAGAAGGCACACAATGAGGTGCCTGAAAGACCTGAAAGACATCATTCCTTCTTCTTCCCTTACCCGCTGTGTGACTTATGTGACCTAGGGCAAGATCTGGACCTTGCTGAGCCTCAATTTTCTTTTCCTTTTTTTTTTTTTTGAGACGGAGTTTCGCTCTTCTTGCCCAGGCTAGAGTGCAGTGGTGCGATCTCAGCTCACTGCAACCTCTGCCTCCCGGGTTCAAGCAATTCTCCTGCCTCAGCCTCCCAAGTAGCTGGTACTACAGGTGTGCACCACCATGCCCGGCTAATTTTTGTATTTTTAGTGGAGACAGCGTTTCACCATGTTGACCAGGACGGTCTCGATCTCTTGACCTCGTGATCCGCCCGCCTCAGCCTCCCATAGTGCTAGGATTACAGGTGTGAGCCACCGCGCCCGGCCTGCTGAGCCTCAGTTTTCTTAGCAATAGAATGGGAGTGCTACTCCTTACCTCTCGGTTTCATTAAAGAGGTAAGTGAACTTTGGAGCCTGTTCTAATTGCTATGGCGATGCCACAAAACATAATGTCTTAAAAATGACAGCAACATTAATTTTGCGCACAAATGTGCAGTTTGGGCCAGGTTTGAGAGCAAGGAGGCTGATATCTCTTTTCCACCTGGTATTAGCTAGGCAGGACGAGGGTGAGGGGCTGGATCACCGAAGGGGTGGGGCCTGCCTGGCAGAGGATGCAGCTATTGACTGAGAACTCAGCAGAAGCTGTGGGCTAGAACTCCTATCTGTGGCCTCTCTGTGTGGTCTGGGCTTCCTCACAACATGGTGTCTGGGTTAAACAAGGACTAATGTCCTGAGACAGAGGGCCAAGTGGAACTGTATTGCCTTTTATGACCTACCCTTGAAAGTTACCAGGAATGTAACTTCATTCTCTGCATTCTATTGCATTCACTTTTTTCTTGTTTTTAAACCTGAGCACAACTACTTCCTGCTCCAAGTAATGGGACAAATAAATGAACTCTAGGCTGGGCACGGTGGCTCATACCTGTGATCCCAGCCCTTTGGGAGGCCAAGGCAGGCGGATTACCTGAGATCAGGAGTTCAAGATCAGCCTAGCCAACATGGTGAAACGCCATCTCTACATAAATATGAAAATTATCCTGGCATGATGGCAGGTGTCTGTAATCTCAGCGACTGGCGAGGCTGAGGTGGGAGAATTACTTGAACCCAGGAGGCAGAGGTTTCAGTGAGCCGGGATCACTGCCAATGCACTCTAGCCTGGGTGAGGGAGCAAGACTCCATCTCAAAAAAAAAAAAAAAAATCAAAAAACTAAAAACAAAAAAGAAGGCCAGGTGCGGGGGCTCATGCCTGTAATCCCAGCATTTTGGGAGGCCAAGGCAGGCAGATCACGAGGTCAGGAGTTTGAGACCATCCTGGCTAACATGGTGAAACCCTGTCTCTACTAAAAATACAAAAATCAGCTGGGCGTGGTGGTGAGCACCTGTAATTCCAGCTACTCAAGAAGCTGAGGCAGGAGAATCTCTTGAACCCGGGAGGCAGAGGTTGCAGTGAGCTGAGATTGCACCTTTGCACTCCAGCCTGGGTGACAGAATAAGACTGTCTCAAAAAAAAAAAAAAAAAAAAACGCTGTGTGCAAAGACCTGGTGCAGTAGCTCATGCCTGTAATCCCAGGCCTTTGGGAGGTCGAAACAAGAGGATCACTTGAGGTCAGGAGTTTGAAACCAGCCTGGTCAACATGAGGAAACCCAGACTGTACTAAAAATACAAGTTAACCGGGCGTGGTGTCTCACACCTGTAATCCCAGCTACTCGGGAGGCTGAGGCAGGAGAACCGCTGGAACCCAGGAGGTGGAGGTTGTAGTGAGCCAAGATCGCGCCACTGCACTCCAGCCTGGGTGACAGAGTGAGACTCCTGCTCAAAAAATAAATAAATAAAAATAAAATAAATACCATAGCATGTTAGATGGGGACGAGTTCTGTGGAGAGCAACATCAGGGAAAGGGGACAAAGGGAGTGACAGGGCAATGCAAGCGGCCAGGGGAGGCCTTGTTGAGACGGTGGCACTCCAGAAGTGAGTGTGGGAAGGAGCCATGTGGGTGTGGGTTGGGGCAGGGAAGGGTGGTCCCTGTGTGGGGAGCAGCCTGTGCAGAGGCCCTAAGGGAGAACGCCTGGCTGCTGTGTTGGGGAAATGTGACTGGAATGGGGTTAACCAGGGAGCAGTAGCAGACCGTGATCTCTGATGGGGGAGTGAGGGTGGGGATTACAGAGGTCCTTGTACATATATTCCCTCTGGCTTGCAATGCCAGTGAAATGGGAAGCCACCAGAAAGTGCCCAGCGCAGAGGTGAGAGGCTCTGACTTAGGGGTGATAAAAAAAATCACCCCAAAACTTAGTGGCTTAAAGCAATGCCCAGGCCGGGCACGGTGGCTCAAGCCTGTAATTCGGGCACTTTGGGAGGCCGAGGCGGGTGGATCACAAGGTCAAGAGATCGAGACCATCCTGGCCAACATGGTGAAACCCCGTCTCTACTAAAAATAAAAAATAAAAAAATTAGCTGGGCCTGGTGGCATGCGCCTATAGTCCCAGCTACCCAGGAGGCTGAGGCAGGAGAATTGCAAACAAACAAAAAAAACAAAAACAAACAAACAAACAAAAAACAATGCCCAGTTATTTCCAATTCAGTGGCTTGGCTGAACGCTTCCTGCTGCTTTGCCCATGCCCACTCATGCAGCTGCTTTCACCTGGACAATTGCTGGACTGGAAGATCCATGCCGACCTTGCCCCCCTCTGGCTGTCCCCTGGGTCCCCTTCATTCTTCTCCGTGTGGCCCTTCATCCTCCACTAGGCTAGATCAGCTTCCTTATATGACCATCTCAGGGCAATGCTCTAAGAAAGCAGAAGTGGGAGTTGCAATGTCTGTTACCCCCAGGCCAGGAGCTTGAAAAGCATCACTTCCACCTGATTTTATTTGTCTATCATCTACCTATCTATCTATCTACCCATCCATCTATCTGTTTTAGACAGGGTCTCACTCTGTAACCCAGGCTGGAGTGCAGGGGTGTGATCTCCGCTCACTGCAACCTCCACCTCTCTGGTTTAAGTGATTCTCCTGCCTCAACCTCCCGAGTAGCTGGGATTACAGTAGCCACCATGCCTGGCTAATTTTTGTATTTTTAGTAGAGACGGGGTTTCACCATATTTGCCAAGCTGGTCTCAGACTCCTGACTTCAAGTGATCCACCCGCCTCGGCCTCCCAAAGTGCTGAGATGACAGGGTGAGCCACCGCACCCGGCCACTTCCACCTGATTTTATTGGTCAAAGCAAGGTATAACGCCAGCCCATTTACCATGGCAGGGGCCTTCATACAAAGGTGTGAATGTCAAGAGGCCTGATTAATTTGGGGCCATTTTGTAGCTGTGGACCACGTGGTTTAACAGGCACTCTCTGGCACCACACTGAGAATAGAATGAAAGAGGACAGGCTGGGCATGGAGACTCACACCTGCCATCCTAGCACTTTGGGCGACTGAGGTTGGAGAATCACTTGAGTTTAAGCTCAGGAGTTTGAGACCAGTCTGGGCCACATAGAGAGAAAACATTAAAAAACAAACAAAAAAGAAATTAAAAAAAAAAAAAAAGATGCCGGGCACGGTGTCTCACACCTGTAATCCTAGCACTTTGGAAGGCCAAGGCAGGCAGATCGCGAGGTCAGGAGTTCAAGACCAGCCTGACCAACATGGAGAAAACATGTGTCTACTAAAAATACAAAATTAGCTGGGCTTAGTGGCGCACGCCTGTAATCCCAGCTACTCGGGAGGCTAAGGCAAGAGAATCACCTGATCCCGGGAGGCAGAGGTTGTGGTAAGCCGAGATTATGCCACTGCACTCCAGCCTGGGCAACAAGAGCGAAACTCCATCTCAAAAAACAAACAAACAAAAAAACACAGAAATTAAAAAAAAAAAAGGACAAAGGCAGAAACAAAGCAATCACTCAGGAGGTTTTCTAGTAATCTAGGCAGTTGATAGTGATGGCTTGGGCCAGGGTAGTTATGGAGGAAGTGTGGAGAAGTGGTCAGATTCTGGGTGTATTTTGGAAGTAGAATTACAGGATCTCCTGACAGACCGGGTGTGAAGTGTGAAAGAAAGGGAGGGGTGCAGGGTGGCTTCAAGGTTTTTGCCCTGAGCAGCTAGAAGCATGGACTTGCCCCTTCCAGGGGCGGGAAGACTGAGGGAGGGGCAGGCCGATTCATTGTGGAGAGTTCATTTTAGACATGTTAAATTGAGGTGCTTCTTAGGACGTTCAACGGGACCTGTTTTCTTTTTTTCTTTCTTTTTTTTTTTTGAGATGGAGTTTTGCTCTTGCTGCCCAGGCTGGAGGACAATGGCATAATCTCAGCTCACTGAAACCTCCGCCTCACGAGTAACTGGGATTACAGGCCCCTCTTGCACCAAGCCCGGCTAATTTTGTGTTGTTGGTAGAGACAGAGTCTCACCATGTTGGCCAGACTGGTCTTGAACTCCTGGCCTCTGGTGATCTGCCCGCCTCAGCCTCCCAAAGTGCTAGGATGACAGGCATGAGCCACGGTGCCCCACCTCGGACCTGTTTTCTAAGACAGGGTCTCGCTCTGTCACCCAGGCTGGAGTGCAGTGGTGCGATCTCAGCTCACTGCATCCTGGACCTCCTGGGCTCAAGTGGATCCTCCCACCTCAGCCTCCTGAGTGGCTGGGACTACAGGTGCGAGTCACCACGCTCAGCTAATTTCTGTATTCTTTTGTAGAGACGGGGTTTCACTATGTTACCCAGGCTGCTCTTGAACTCCCGGGCTTGAGTGATCCGCCTGCCTTGGCCTCCCAAAGTGCTGGGATTACACGCATGAGCCGCTGGGCTCAGCGGGCCCTGCGGGAGATCGACAGCTTCCAGGCGGGCAGCAGTGAGGAGGCTTGTTCTCCTGTTCTTTCCGCCTCCCCTGGTGCCCAGCCAGGCGATCACTTGCTCACTCACTGATGGCCACCTTCGCTGTGCCAAGCTGTGCCTGTCTCCCAGCAGCTGCAGGCAGAGCAGTGACTGAGACTCCTGCGCACCCCCTGACCCTGGCTTGGTCTGTCCCTGCCTTCTGTGGGATGCCTCCCAGCCCCCACTGTTGGCCATAACAGGCCCCCCGCGCCCCCCACCGCCCCGATCCCGGCCGGCATGATGTGCCTGGAGTGCGCCTCGGCGGCGGCGGGCGACGAGGAGGAGAAGGAGACGGACGCGGAGCTGCGGCGGCGGCGCCGGGGGGCGCAGCGCGGGGCTGGCGGTGGCGGCTGCTGCGGGTCGCGCGGCGCGGGCGGCGCTAGAGTCTCGGCCGCGGACGATGAGGTGCAGACCCTGTCGGGCAGCGTGAGGCGGGCCCCGGCCGCAGCCCCCGGCCCCCCCTCCCCCGGCTGCGCAGCTGCTGCCAAGGACCCGGGCGCGCAGCAGCCCAAACCGGCCAGCTTGGGCCGCGGGCCGGGGGCAGCCGCCACCATCCTCAGCCTGGGCAACGTGCTCAACTACCTGGACAGGTACACCGTGGCAGGTGAGCGAGGGCCCCACCCCGCCCGGGGGCCAGGACCCCACCCAGCCCACTCCCGCCTCGGGGGACCCCAGAGAGCTGTCGTCCCCAGCCTCCTAGCTCCAGGCCCTACGTGAGGTCCCCACGGGCCCTCTGCTCAGGCACAACTGGGCAAGGTAAGCCTCCGCGCTAATACCCACCCGGGGGGCCAGGTGTTGGAGGAGTCCCCACCCCGGAGCAGCCCGCGCGTCCTCGCCAGCCCTTGGCGGCCTATCCGTTGTCCTCTTCTCCAAGTCTCCTCTGCGTCTCTCTGCGCCCCTCCCACCCCAGCCGCAGGTTCCCGGGCCTCCTTCCCTTCCCCCAGCCCAGGCCATCTGTCCGTCCATGGCCCGTCAGTTCCTTTCTCCGCCGCCTCCACCCCACAGCGTGCGTGCGGCGAGTGCTCGCGCCCCTTGCGGGTGTGCGCTAGGGAGACGGGTGTGTGCGCGCGTGGCGGCCCGGTTGTGTGTGAGAGCGTGTGAGCGCGTGGCTGACAAAGGCTCTCGGCTGCGGGGAGCGGAGGGAGGGGCGGGGCGGGTCCGCAGCGCCTGGGGACCGGGGTTGCGGTTTGCAGCTGGCCCCGTACAGAGGCCTGAAGACGCCTCCCCCTGCTCCATAGCACTTGGGGCGCAGGGTGGGGCGCAGGGTGGGGCGCAGGGTAGGGCGCAGGCCTCTGGAACCAGAGACCTCGAGCCTCATCCTCAGGGAGCATCTCTGGGAATCAGCCTTGGTGACGGGATTGGGATCGGGATTGGGTTCTAGTCCCAGATTTGCTCCTAATGTGCTTGCTGTGTGACCTTGGGCCAGTCTCAGTGTGTGTTTAGGTCTCTTTGCCCATTTGTGAGTTGATTGATCCTTGGGCTTTTGGGGGGATGCACGTGGTTCTGGAATTTCCTTCTGCTGGCTCCCCTCCCCAGCTCTTAGGGGTGGGTCTAGGGGTAGGAATTTGCCCTAGACTGAGCTGCTACTGGTTGGGAATGGTGGTGCCTTGAGAGGGAAGGACTCTGGCCAGACTGGCATAGGTAGGGGCTCCCTGCAGGAGGAGAGCAGTACTGTGTGCCTGGCATGCTGGCCCAGAACCTGCCTAACTATAGCCTAGTGAAATCTGGAGCTACCAAATACACACACAACAGAGAAAGAGAGAGAGAGAGAGAGAGAGGGCAGAGGAGAGAGAGAGAGAAGGATTTATTTTGGACAGACTCTAAGAGAACTTTGTGGCAGTTGAGAGAAGAGAGCCCTGGCATAAACCACACGCCACCTGGTGCCCTTCTCCAGGCCTCAGTCTCCCCCTCTGCTGAATGGAGTTTTGTGTCAAGTGGAAGGGAGGAATTCTGATGGGAGACGGCAGCTTTGCCCCGTCTCTTCTGCAGATAGGGCACTCGAGGCAAAGGGCTGGCCCAGGTCACACAGGGAGGCCGTGTGAAGCAGAGCGCTGGTCTTCTCTGGGCCTGGTCCTTGCCTGCTGGCTGGGAGGTTGGTGAACGGGGCCATGGGGGAGATGAGGGTGAGCATCAGTATCAGAGGGAGGAACAAACCTGGAATGCTGCACCACCCAGAGCTTGGAGGCTGCGGACAGGGGCTGGTCCTGCCTCCCACTTTCCTCTGCCCTCTTGGAGCCCTGGCTAGGGTCTCCCCACTTCCGCTCCTAGAGCTGCGAGGTCTTCGGGATTCCTTCACTGTCACGCCTGGGGTTTCTGAAGGAGGCTTCCAGGAGGCAAACAGCAGGATGAGGCTTTGTAAACTGAAAAGGGCTGTGCCTGGGGAGGGGTGGGCTTACTTGTCGCTCAACTGTTTCTAGCACCCATGTGAGGATGACTAGCGTGGATGTTGAGGGGAGACTGGTTGCAGCCTTTTGGGGGGTGTTAGGGTGCAGGTGGGGAATATAGGCCAGATGTGGGAGCCTGGGGGCCAGTCCGGCCTCGCTCCTGCAGCCTCTGCATCTCAGTTTCCATCTGAGGTGGGGAGCAGCAGTCCCGGCCTCCTTGGTGACTGAAGCAGCATGCGGGAGAAGGCTGAGGGTTTGTGGGTTCAAGGGGAGCTGTTCGGAGGTCTCTTATCTCTTCCCCACCCTCTTCCCCAGGCCCCTAGCTTAGCCTGTGTCTGTGGGCACACAGCCCACACCCCCATGGGTCACAATAAGGCTGGGGCCACCTTGTCCCTGGCCCCTGGTGGTCTTTGGAGTCCCTGGGCCAGGACAGGGCTGGGGAGGCTGAGCTGGGCAAGGAGTGGCTGTGCAAAGCCCCCAAATTGCTAAGGCAGTGCCTGCTTCCAGTAAAGCTGGCCCCAAATGATAGACTAGAACCACAGGCCAGAGGCCCGGCCGCCCGGCCCCGCCCACTCTGGGCATAGAGACACAGCAGGGAGGAGGGGGGTGCTCTGGGCTCCGGGGGTGGTGTCTCTCTAGGGCTGGTGGGGTCTGTGGGCAGGACTTTTGGGTGGGGAGGGGTGTTTCTTTGAAGGGTCAAGGCTCTGGGCTGGGGGCCTCATCCTCGTGGTCCCTGCAGAGATGGTCACTAAGCTGCTCTGCCATTAATGACCCAGATTTGCAAGGTGGCATGGGGGCAGGGGACTGGCACACATAGAACAAACCCGACTGAGATTCAGAAATGAACCCAGCAGGGATGTCTTGGGATTCTGGGCCACTTCTCAAATGGACAACCTGAGGCTCAGAGTAGGGGCCAGCTGCTCCTGAAGGTCATGTAGCCTCCTCTCGGGCAGATGGGGGCAGGATCCTGCCCTGTGGAAGTCTGGGGATGGGTAGGAGTGAGTGTGCCCGAGTGCAGGGCGCTGGCTCAGGGACGGCCTTGGCCCGGTCCCTAGGCTGGTGGGGTGGGGCCATGCTGTGGCTTCCCAGCCTTAGCCATCCAGCGCCAGGTCAGCAGAGCCAGGCTCCCAGGCCCCTGTAATTACCGGGGTGGGAGCTAAGCCGAGCTGAGCCGGAGCAGGAGAAAGACTCCCCGCGTGAGCCAGCACTGAGACCTCCACACGGGGACCCAGGTCCCTCTGACAGGGACTCACCAGGAGCATGAGGGCCCATCCCTTCAGATCCCTAGGCCCTGGGGCGGTTGACATTTATGACATTTGTTGAGTACCTACTGTGTGCCAGGCACTGTTCTAAACACGGTACGTGGATTAAGCGACTTAAACCTCACCCCAACCATATGAAATGAAGCAGGTCTTCAAATGGAGCTGTTTTACAGAGGAGGAAATGGGCACAGAGAGGTTATGTCATTTGCCCAAGGTCACACAGCAGGAAAGTGGGAAAACCAGGACTTAAACCCAGATGCTCCAGTTCTAGAGCCCATGCTCTTGAGGACTCAGGTAAGCCGCTGTTGCTGAGAGGCTTGGGCAGGGTGAAGGTGGGGTGATATTGACCGTGCTTGGGGAAAGCAGGGGGCACGCGGGGACAAGCTTGACCACCAGATGGCCTGTCTGGGCTGCCTAGGAAGGAAGACACCTCAGGGTCACACTGTTGGCATCTTGCATTTGAGGCTGGCCTCAGCCGAGGGTTCTCGAGGTCAGTGTGGGCTTCCCCTTACACCTGGGCCTTTCGAGGGCTCTGTGATGTCAGCAGATTGGGCCTGGCTGGAGGAGGGAGGCGGCGGCCAGGAGTCCTGGAATCTGGGCTTGACTCCTCTGGGGGCCACGGAGGGCCTAGCAGTAATGGGGAATCACTGTGACTGTCTGGGACCCGCTGCTGAGTAAGTCAGGGCCAGAGTTCATCCAGTTCTAGGGGTGCCCTTGCTGTTACGGGCACCACTTCACCAAGAGCCTCGGAGGAGAGAGAGCAGGTGTCCTGACAGACGTGACCTTGGGTCTGGGCCCTAGAGGGCGAGACAGCTGTTAATGGCTAGAGATGACTGTCTTAGGAAGAGGGTACGCCTGCAGCCTGTGCTGTGTGGTTCCCCAGGGAGCTCCGAGCAGCCGGGCCAGGGTTTCCAATCACCCGGCCAGTGAGTTTATAGATACCTGGGTCCCACATCTAGAGAGGGTGGCTCCACGGGCTTGGGGTGGGCCCCAGGAAGCTGTATTTAATAAGCACCCTCCCTAGAGGTGACTGGGCTTCTCAGGCAAGTTTGGAGCCACTGATCTGCCTGGTCTCTGCATTTCACAGGAAGAAGGAGGGGTCCAGGGAGGTGGAGAGTCATGGCTAGTGGCGCTCCCCTTGGCCTGGAGTCAGGGGCTGCGTGTGTGTCTGTGGTGGGCACTGTGGCTGGGAGAAGAGCTGGCTTAGGGCCAGATTGTGGAGACCTCAAACACTAGAAGTCTGGGCAGCTCTGTGTGAGTGGGCAACCGTGCCCGTGGAAGAGCGCCTGGCATAAAGTAGTTGGCCGATACCCATGGATGTGTGTGTTATCCTTGTTGTCGGTACCATTACTGAACCGGGGCGTGGGCCAGTGGACCCTGAAGGACTGATGGGCGATTCTGAGGCCTGGCCAGAGGTGACAGCCAGTGGGCCACAGCACTAGCTCCTTGAGTCCAGGAACGCTCTTGTGGCCTCTGGAGCCCCAGGCCAGGACCTAGAACCCAGTAGGAGATTCATAAGAGCTTGTGAGGTCAGGCAGCAGGAGGGAGGCAGGGGCTGGAGGCCAGCTGGCCAGATGGCAGGGGCCGGAGGCAGGGAGCCCAGGGAGGAGGCTGGGTGACGAAGCAGATGGAGAATAAATGGGACACGCTCATGGGGTGGAGAGAGTCGGGGGATGTTGCAGCTGACTCTCAGGGTCCTGCAGTGTTTCAGGGAATGGGGACCCAGTGGTGAACTGGGGAATCAGAGTCAGGGGTCTGGGAAACGGGGATGAGAGCATCTGGGGCTTGAGTCTCCAGGAAGTGGCTGGTTTCAGAGGAGGAAAGTGGGTGAGGATATTGAGTTGGGAAGGGGAAAGAACTCTTAAGAACGTCTCAGCCGAGTGTTCTTAAGAACACTCGGTACACGCCTGTGGTCCCAGCTACTCAGGAGGGTGAGGCAAGAGGATGGCTGGAGCCCAAAAGGCCGAGGCTGCAGTGAGCTGTGATTGTGTCACTGCACCTTAGCCTGGGTCAGAGAGCAAGACCCTGTCTCAAAGCGACAACAAATACCATCACCTGTGAAAGGAGGAGAGGGAAGGAGCCGCTGGCAGAGGGGACAAGACAGCTGTTCTCACTACCAGGACGAGGGAGGTGTGGGCATGTGTGTGGGCCACTGTGCAGGAGCTGAAAGGCAGGGAGAGGCTGAACGCACCGGCCCAAGCCAAGGAGTGGCCCAGCGCCGCATCCCTGCCAGGTGAGAGAGACAGTTGGCCCAGAGTAGGGGACACTGGCCTCAGACAGGAGGTGACACCTCCTGGGACTTGGGAGGTGCGTAACTGTTGTCAGTGGATGAGAAGACTCAGGCCCTCCCATTTTCTTGGGCGATGAGGACCCTGGGGCCAGGGGACGATTCTGGCTGTAGATTTGGGGTGCCGCCTGGAGAGGACCGCACTGTGGCTGTGATGGCTGAGGTCTGCATCTGGGGTGGGAACCCCACCTTGCCTGTTCCGGGGCTGGTGAGGTGGGCTTGGCCTGAGCTGTGGGAGGCTGCTCCTGGGCGTGAGGCCCATCCTGTGACCCACCAAACCTCAGCCTCCAGGAAAGAGGCTGAAAATAAGGCTGTGGTGAAGAAGGGAGGGTACTGGAGCCCAGAGGAAAATCGGAGGCGACAGCCGAGCTGCTGTGACACATGCTTCCCGTGCCAGCGGCCAGTGGGATCTCACCCTCCTGTGGCTGAGGCCACTTCCAGGCCTGGAAGAGGGAAAGCAAGCCAGAAAGGCTGAGACCGGGTCTGACCTTGGGCCTCACAGCCTGCAGGAAGCCCTGCTCCCTGGGAAGGCTCTCTCTGGTCTTTTTCCTGGAGCTTGGCCTTGGACCCAAGGCCAGGCTCTGGGGAGTGGTAGGGTGGGGACAGGCCATGTTATCCACAGCTTCCTGTGTCCTGGGAACTGCCCAGGACTTCCCAGAGACCTTAGATGCCCCATCTGGATGTGGAGGAATGTTTCTCCCTCTACCAGGAGCTCTATGTGGTAAAGGAAGTCAGGGGAGGCTTCCTGGAGGCAGAGGCAAATGTTGGACCTTGAAGTCATAGGGTGGGGAAGTGTGCAGTTGGATGGCTGAGATGTGCTGCAGGGAGGAAATGAGAGTGTTTTGATTTGTTGTGCACACAGGACATGGTCATGATGGCTATATATATATATTTTTGAGACAGAGTTTCACTCTGTCACCCAGGCTGGAGTGCAGTGGTGTGATCTCGGCTCGCTGCAATCTCTGCCTCCCGGGTTCAAGCGATACTCCTGCCTCAGCTTCCCAAGTAGCTGGGACTACAGGCACCTGCCACCACGCCCAGCTAATTTTTTGTATTTTTAGTAGAGATGGAGTTTCACCATGTTGGCCAGGCTGGACTTGAACTCCTGACCTCAGGTGATCCACCTGCCTTGGCCTCCCAGAGTGCTGGGATTACAGGCATGAGCCACTGCACCCGGCCCATAATGGCTATTTGATATGGCCTCCCTCCCAGAAACGGAACCTGCAGTCATGCAGACCCATGTCCCTCCCTTGGCCTATGGATGGGGACCCTCCTGCCTCCTCCTGACTCCACCCATTCTTCTGTCCACCCAACACCCAAATCGTGACAGTCCCTGGTCTGGGTCCTGGAGATGACCTGCCACGGCCCTGCCTCGCTTGTGGCTTCTGGCTGCTGGTCCTGTCCCGGGGGCTGGTGGGCATCGGTGAGGCCAGCTACTCCACCATCGCGCCCACCATCATCGGCGACTTCTTCACCAAGAACACGCACACGCTCATGCTGTCCGTCTTCTACTTTGCCATCCCGCTGGGCAGGTGAGAGCCGAGACACCAGGGTCTGGCTGAGGATCTCGGAAAGGTTCCCTGCACCCTCAGGGAACTCCACAGGTGGATGGTCAGCCTTTGAGAAACACCTGGACCCGCTCCCTGGCCAGCTGGCTGGGTGGTGAGGGTGGGCAGCCTCCTTGCAGACCAGCAGGCACTCCCTGTCCCCAGCCCGTCTCTGCTCAGCCTGACATGTGTCTCTTCTCTGTAGCGGCCTGGGCTACATCACTGGCTCCAGCGTGAAGCAGGCAGCTGGAGACTGGCACTGGGCCTTGTGGGTAAGACCTACGTCCCTTCCCTCCACAAGGACATCCCCCAGTCCAGACCTCGCCCCAGGGTTGCCCAGAGATGGAGCCCAGGCTAGGACATCGGCCTCCAGGATTCCTCCCCAGCTGCCTGGACCCTGAAATCCCTGCCCTTCCAGATTAGTGCAGATGGAGGTCAGAATGCTCAGGCATGCAGGGAGCCGGACACAGTCCCACCACCCTCAGGGCCCCCAGGCTGAGGGTTGGAATCTCCCGCCCGGGAGTCCCAGGTTGAGAACCAAGGATTCTCCCACCATGTCGAGAAATTCCAGGTCCATGGTGTTGCTTCCTGCTTCAAGTCCTGGCGCTGTGCTAGGGTAAGGCTCGGACAAGACCTCTGCATGGAGGCCCCAGGGTCTGGAGTCACTTCCTGTCTCACTGGGTTTGGGGCAAGTTACCGAGGCCCCAGGACAGTGCAATCAGAGGAAACAGAGGCCCCCAGTCTCTCGGAGGAGCGGAAGCTTATGACAAAGTGTTTTTTCCTAAAAGCAGGAAGGAAGCAGCCTCCGTGGAATTTCTTAATGGGGGGGCAAGAGGGAGGTGGCATGCAGAGGAACTCCGCAACCCAGGGGCTCCCAGTCCTGGAGGCACGAGCGGAGACTGTTTTGAGGGGCCGGTGGGATGGAATCCAGGCTGCCAGGATGTCACCCTCCCATCAGGAGAGAAACCTGGGGCCTTGGAGGTTCTCTTCTGGAAAATGTGCTGGACACAGGGAAGACCCAAAAGGGCCAGTGAGCCTCTTCTTGTGGGGCCTGTATGGGCCACCCCCCTAAATGCCAGCCCACCTGGTCTGTCAGTCAGATGCTCCATGCCCAGACAGCACCTTCCCAGTGCGCTGTGGCTGAGGAACCCGTGTTGGGAACCTGCCTCAGGAATTCTTCCCTCCCTCAAAGTCATCATCCCATCTGGCTATCTACTTCTCTCATTCGTCCATCTGTCTGTCCATCCATTCATCCATCCATCCATCCATCTGTCCATACATCCATATATTGATTCATCCCTCTATCCCTCCCTCCCTCCCTCCATCCCTCCTTCCGTTCTCCATCCATCTCTTCAGCCATCTCTCCTCCTCTGTCCATCCACACACTGCTCCACTTACCCACCCCTTCTTCTTCCCCCAGTCTGTCTGGCTTCCCTGCACCTTCCCCGCTCCGGTCCTGCCCCTGGTCTGGAAGGTCCATCTCAAGCCCCTAGCTCCTTGACTGACCTCAGCCCCAGCTTTTCTCAGCAGCCCAGTTAGGAAGGCTGGGCAGACCCCAGCTCAGAGGAGAAGCTTGTGGCCTGGAGAAGGCGCGGTTTGCCTGAGACCCCCCTTCTGCAGCAGAGACAAGGCTGGCCAGGCCCTGGTGTCCTAACTTCCTGCTCCCTGACAGGTGTCCCCTGTCCTGGGCATGATCACAGGAACGCTTATCCTCATCCTGGTCCCGGCCACCAAGAGAGGCCATGCCCACCAGCTTGGGGACCAGCTCAAGGCCCGGACCTCATGGCTCCGAGATATGAAGGCTCTGATCCGAAAGTGAGTACGGCTGGGAAGGGCCTGGCGGGCAGGGAGAGGAGTGCTGAGGTGAGGGGCTCTCCCTGCAAGGCAGCCCCCGACACCCTCAGCCGGTCATCCGCCAGCTCTGTTGTCTCAGTGATGGGAGGGACATTTGGCCCCAAGAAACTATTATTCCTGCAGCCTGAACCCTCACCCCTGGGGCCTGTAAGATGAGGCATTTGGGGCATTCTGTCCCCCCAATGCACGGGGCTGCCCGTGGGAGCTGGAGGAGGTCCCTCAGCTCAGCGCCACTGCTTGGCCTCTCCCTAGCTGCAGCTACGTCTTCTCCTCGCTGGCCACATCGGCTGTTTCCTTCGCCACAGGGGCCCTGGGCATGTGGATCCCACTCTACCTGCACCGCGCACAAGTCGTGCAGAAGACGGCGGAGTTGTGCAGCAGCCCACCCTGCGGGGCCAAGGACAGGTGGGGCCCCTTGAGATGGGACATCGGACAGGAGGGGCCCTCAGCCTGAGCCCTGACCCCCCTCAACTCATGCCCCCATTCTCTGTCCCCACAGTCTCATCTTCGGGGCCATCCCCTTTCTTTACGGGCTTCCTGGGCGTGGTCACAGGTCCGGGAGCCACACACTGGTGCCGCCTGAGGACCCAGCGGGCCAACCCCCTGGTGTGTGCCGTGGGCATGCTGGGCTCTGCCATCTTCATCTGCCTGATCTTCGTGGCTGCCAAGGGCAGCATCATAAGGGCCTATGTGAGTGCGTTGTGGGGAGGGGTGCTGGGGGAGCTGGGCCTGGACCACGGAAGGGTCTGGAATGGGAAATTCCATCTGACTTGTGGGACGGTCCCTTCCCTCGGGAGGCTCCTGTTCTCTGGCTGCCTGTGCGCATCCCTGGCCTGTTGGGGCCTCTGGGTGCCTCGGGACAGTGGGCATGGCTTGAAGTCTCTGGACTGCCCACGAATGGATGCGGGCCTGGGAGTGGGGATGAGGTTTTGTGGGCTCTCTGCCAGCAGCCAGTGTGTAGGGAGCAGCCTGTGGCCACTGCAGGGGGAGGGTCCCCTGATGATTGCTTTGCTCTTTCCTGGGCAGATCTGTATCTTCGTCGGGGAGACACTGCTGTTTTCCAACTGGACCATCACCGTCGACATCCTCATGGTGAGCCAGGCAGGCCAAGGTCACCTTGTGCAACTGACCCAGGCCTTGACCTCACAGGGGCGGCTGGGAAAGGCGGAAGAGCTGGTAGCGGGTGGGCAGGAAGGCAGGCCTCCCAGGAAGGTGAAGCCAAAGGCAGGGAGGGGATCAGAGTTTTGGGTCTGCGTCTGAATAGGGCCAGGAAGCAGAGGGCTGGGCAGGCAGAGCGAGATGTGGGGACTGGGTGGGGAGGGGTGTCTCAAGGCTCAGGTTAGTGTCTGGGAGGCTGGCAGTGCCAGGCTGGCACTGAGGTACTGCTGCTTGCCAGCACTCCTCCCCCCGGGTCTGAGTGTTCATGGGCTCTGCCCCTCCCTGCTCAGGCTGGCTCTCAGGCGCCCCTGCCCAAGTGCCTGTGGCTGGGGCCGGCTGACAGAGGCCATCTTCATGGGGCCAACAATGGGCTCCAGACCAGCCAGCCGGGGACAAAGGGCCGTCTCAGCGGCCAGCAGGGGCTTGTGTCCCTGGGCGGGGACAGGAGCACCCTGGGAGAAGCCAGGAGGGGACTAAGAACTCATGGCCATCTGGGGGTGGCAAGGGTGTGACACTTGGTCCCGTGCCCAGGGATCAGCCTGGCCAGGGTCAGCAGGGGACAGGGGAGTGTGTCTGGGAGGTGTCAGGGCAGGCTCTGGGGCAGACAGAGGAAGGACTCATGAGTGGGCCTTCAGGGTGCTCGGGGTCTGGTGCCCAGCATGGGATAGCCCAGGAGATGAGTCTGCCAGGCACCGCGGCCCCTGCTGGCTCCTGTGCTTTGGGAAGCCTGCCTTGCCCACCCTGAGCCTGGTGAATCCGCTTCCCCTGGGCTGTCTCTCTCTGTCCCTCTGAGTCCATGGGCTGGGGTAGTGGTGGGGAGGTCTGATGCGGCTTTGATCCTCAGCATGGAGCCAGGCAGTGGCAGGGGTGGGCTGGGGTTGCTGCTCAGGCCCAGCGTGAAGGGAGGAGTGAGTCTGTGCAGATCAAGTGCCCTTGGTGCTGGCCAGGACCCCTCCTCCCCTGCCTCCACCACCCCCGGGGGAGCCCCTGACGGCTGCCGGCAGGGTCAAGGTCCTAGGGAAATTGTGTCCCAGTTTATTCAGTGTCTGTTTACTCCTGCTGGAAATGGGGCCACTCCATTTAACCAGATTCAGGCCTTTTTCCACCCGCCCCCACCTCTCCTGCAACGGGGTGCTCATGGGTGCTGGCTGCTGATGCCCACTAAGGCTGGCACTCCGAAGAGGTGAGGCAGCTGGAGCTCAGGGCACAGGGGCTCGGGGCACCCACAGAGATGGCCGTGCCTGTCCCGACCCCGCCTCAGCCCCTCCCGACTCTGGCCTGCCCAGCTCTGAAGTGCGCCTCCTGTGGCTCGGGCCTGCTTGGTCTGATAGGGGCCTGCCTGGCATTCAGTGCTGAGGTGTCCACGGGTGTGAGCAGAGGCTCTTCCAGCCAGGGGCCTGTCTCACCAGCTCCCGTCCCAGGCGTCAGGCCTTACTTGGTCCTCAGGGAGGGGAACCAAGATGGGTCTTTAGCTTGATGGGAGTGAGGACAAACGGCCCCAGCTGGGGTTTGGGTTCTGCTGGAACGTGTGCCTCTCTGGGCCTCAGTGTCCCGGTGACTATGGGCCTCAGTGTCCCGGTGACTATGGGCCAAGGGCAGAAGCCATGGCAGCCTGGTCTCAGGAACAGAGCGAGAGCCAAGCAGGGGAGGTGGCGGTGTGGCCATTCCCGACGGCCCAGGTCCTGTGAGGCTCGGAGGGCTCTGGGCTAATGGCCTCTAGTGACTGGCACCTGGGCAGCCCCCAAATTACCTTCCTTTGGCTGCAAGTAGCTGGGAGGGAGGTGAAGATTCCCATTTCTGAGGGGCGTCCCGGGGGCACATCAGGTTTAAGGCCAATAACGCTTTCGGTCTGGGGCAGGTGGCACTGGTCTGGGCTGGAGGTGGGGAAGCCCCTGGGGCTGAGGGGGTGACTGAAGCTGTGTGTGGGTGGAGGGGCTCAGGGAGGAGAGGGGTGGCTGACGGGAAAGAGCAGCCAGGCTGGCGGGGAGGAGGGCAGAGTCCAGGGGAGAGAGGAGTGAGTCTGAGGGTGTGGGGCTTCGGAGGTGCCAGGCCCTGGGCTGGGGCCGTCTCCTGGGGCCGCTGACCTGCCCGCCTCTCCCGCAGTACGTGGTCATCCCCACCCGGTGTGCCACGGCTGTGGCCTTGCAGAGCTTCACCTCCCACCTGCTGGGGGACACCGGGAGCCCCTACCTCATTGGCTTTGTGAGTCGCCCTGGGTGGGGGCTGGCCTGAGGAGGCTGGGGGCTTCGGGGGCTGTGCCCTGACACCCACCCCCACATCCTCGAAGATCTCAGACCTGATCTTCCAGAGCACCAAGGACTCCTCGCTCTGGGAGTTCCTGAGCCTGGGCTATGCGCTCATGCTCTGCCCCTTCGTCGTGGTCCTGGGGGGCATGTTCTTCCTCGCCATGGTGCTCTTCTTCCTCAGCGACCGTGCCAAGGCTGAGCAGCAGTGAGTGGGGCTGAGGGGAGGCCTGCTGGGGAGCCCTGCTCGGGGGTGGCGGAGGGGAGACGTGGGTGCACCCAGTGGGTGGCCTGGTTGCTGGGGTCCAGGCCCCGGGCCTCCCCGCACCTGTGGGGCTCAGTGCCAGCATTGGCCTGGAGCTGTGGGGGGCCACAGGGGTGTCTGGTGGGTCCAGGCTTGGACTTGGTGGTTTTCGAAGCTGGGACCCCTCCCCATTCCTTTTCCTCTCACCTTCTGACTTCTTTCTCCTTTCCTCTTTACTCCTCTCTCTCCTCTCCCCACCCCTGGGCTCTCCCACCTCCCCTTGGGGCTGACGAGGTCCCTGCCCAGCACCTCCGGTCAGCTGGCCCCCACAACGCGATGTGCCAGAGCAGTGCCCGGGCCCCTGCTGATGCGCCACCCTGACCCCCGCCCGTCTCTCCCCCAGGGTGAACCAGCTGGTGATGCCGCCCGAATCTGTGAAAGTCTGAGGTGGTGAGTGCAGGCAGAGAGGCCCTCGGGAAGGGGGAAGGCCAGGGCTAGGTGACAGGGAGCACTCTTCCTCCCGAGTCCCCTCCTGCCCCAGCACCTCCCATCAACCCTGGGCTTGGACTCTGATGTTGCGAGAATTCACTGATGGAGCCATGGGTCAGGGCTCCTGCCTCCAGTAAATAGCTCCCCCTCCCTTCCTTCCTTCCTTCCTTCCTTCCTTCCTAGGGCTGGGTGGGGCCTGACCAGAACTCCCCACTCTATCCAGACTTCCGCCCTCCCGGGTCCTCCTGGATGTACGAGGGTCTGGCTCCTCGGACCTTCCCTGTGGGAGCTAGAGCTTCCCAGTAGCATGAGAACCAGGGTCACAGCCCCAAGCCCAGGGGGAGGCCTGCTGCTCCAACGGCAAGTGGAGGAGGGAGGGCAGCCTGACAGAGGGCCCCACTGACCCCGTTTCTGACCTGATGCCCCTTTCCCCAGGTGCCACTGGGACAATGAAGAACCCACACTCCCACCTAGTCTGGAAGGTATCCTACAGCGTCCGGGACTGCCTGGGCTGCCCACCGGCTTTCTGTGTGATGCACAGCTAGGTGCCCACCCGCTCTGGCCGGGGCCTGCTAAGTGGCCCTGACTTCAGGAAGAGGCGGTGTCCTTAGTCACTCCGGAAGGCTGTATGTGTTGGAGCCGTGAGGTTGGACAGATTCCCGGCCCTAGGTTTGGGCTGCTGGGCCCCTGGGGCCAAGGAAGAAGGCAGTCCGAAGTGGATGTCCGGCGAGAGCCTGGCCTGCCACCAGCCTATGTGATCCTGGGCAAGTCCCTGCCCTCCCTAGAACGAAGGGCCAGAGGGGCTGGACTCTCCCAGGCAATTTGCTGGGCAAAGCATGATCCGCAGCTTTGAAGACTCACCAGGCCCTGGGCCATACGGAGAGAGAACGGCCCATGCCTTGGGGTGGCAGTCCCAGCTTTGAGGCCCAGGTGAGGGCCAGCATGCAGGACTGCTGCTTCTCAGCTGGCCTCTGACCTTGGGGACATCAGACTCAACCTGGCAGATGAAGCTAGGCACCCCCGGCCGGGCTGGTCTCTCTCGAGGCCACTGTCTCACTATCTTGGGTTGGCCACTGGCCTGGAGCTCCCAGGCGGGGACTGTTCTGACAAGCTGGCATCACCAGGGGTGAAGGCCCTGGCTGCAGCGGCGCACCACTGGGCCCCAGGCTTGTGGTCTCAGGGGTTCACACACCAGCCCACCTCTGCAGGGCCCCTGGTGGCCCCGGGAATATTTCTGCTGTCTAGCCCTTCCCTGCCACCACCCCAAGCCAGGAACCCACTCCCTCCAGAGGCTGGGCTCAGCCTTAGCCAGGGCCAGGGCCCAGGAGACCATTCCCAGAATCCACGGGGCAGCCACCAGGGCTCCGCTGCTGGAGGAAGCAGCTCTCCACAAAGCTTCCTGTATGGGCTGAGGCACTGGGAGAGGCCAGCCCCTATCACACAAATGACCCCTGAGGTCAGGCCTTCACCCTGGCTTTGATCACCCCACTCACGCCTGTGCGCACACCAGGATGCGGCTGCCAACATCACACCAGCCCCAAACCCCTTTAGGGGAGCTTAGCCCCTGTGTCACACTCTCCCTGCACATTTGCTGCCATCAAGGTGGTGCTGGTGTGGGGGGCCCCTGTGGCCAGTAGGAGACCCCAAGCTGGCTTGGACAGTGCTCTTCCCACCCCTTAGTTACTGGCTGGCTGTGGCTTCAGTGGGTGTAAGCTAGTGGAATACCCACCCACCGAGCTCTGGGGTACCCGGGGAGGCCTGACAAGGGTGGGGTGGGGGTAGTACCCCCGAAGCCCGGCCTCTACCCCAGCTTCAGCCAGGGCCCCAGCGATGTTTTCTTGTTGTACAAGAACCAGGTCCAAGTGTTGCCTCCTCTTCCTTCTGGAAGCCAAACTGCTCCTTTATTTTTTAGAGCTGCTGATTGTGAATCTCAGAGTCTTAAGAGAGAAGCCAAATATATTCCTCTTGTAAATGAAGAAATAAACCTATTTAAATCACCCCCTGTGGCTTCCTCAGTGAAAAAGCCTGGGGAGGGGGGTGCGAGAGATGGTCACACGTGTACCCAGCCTGCAGCCAGCATGTCACCCTGTACCCACCCAGGCGAACCCCAGAGGCCTGGACCCGGCCCACAGGGCCCTGACGCCACAGTCCCAGCCTAGAACCAGGGGGGTCTCTGCATCCTGGGACCCCTGCAGGAACGGCTTGGGTTGTGCTTACCAGAGCAGGATGCCTGGGCAGGCAGTGACACCCTCCCTGGGGACAAAGACTTAGAAGTGGCTTGCATATTCAAATCATGGTGGAAAAACAGGAGTCTTGGGCCAATGGAGGCTGAGGGTGGCCTGCACTCAGGGCTTCCCTGCCTTCCTCAGCTGCACGTTCTTCTTCTTGGCCCCACTCTGGAGCAGGCTGGGGCTCCTGATGACCAAAGGCAGCCTTACGTTTTTCCGTGCCAGTGTGGATGGTGGTGATTTGTCTAAGACCCCCTTTTTGGGAAGAACCTCGTGGTGCTGCTTTTGGCCTGCAGGCTTTGTGGGGGACCCGGGAGCTCCATTCACCTGGGACAGCTTCTGGTTTTTCTTCTGCAGTTTTGGGGACTTGGCAGGGGTGCCAAGGTGGGGGCGCCAGGGGCTGGGCCCTTGGTGGTATGCATCCCATTGGCCCAGGCCGGGATCTTGGCCTTCGTCCTGTTCCTCTTCCTGCCTGTGCTGAGGGGCTGGCTCCCGCTGGTGGCTGCAAGCATGCCATCCTCCGACATGTGTTTCTTGCACTCCTTTGTCTCTGGCAAGAATCCCTTTTTCTTCTGCTTCCTGCTGATGGGGCTCTGGGTGGTGCTGGGGATCTCCTTGGTATCCTTCTTCTCCAACTTGGGGTGCCCGAAGGGGAGTGAGCAGGTAAGAAGGTGCCCAGCGAGGGCAGCGGTCACCTCCACCCGGGTCCCGTGGGGCCCCAGAGGCCCAGGGCTCCCACATCTGAGTGTGCGCAGCAGTGTGAGGGCGATCCTAGCCCCGCCCAGAACCTACTGGACTCCCCAGGGTTTTCATGGCCTGCCAGTAGAGGTCGAGCAGGCGGCTGGAGCCGGTGGAGTGCGCCCCCTGCCGCAGGCCCTGCTGCTGCACCTGCAGCATGCCCAGGAGCACCGCCAGGTCCAAGGTCAGCTTCTGCAGAGGGTGGTAAGGCAGAGCGGTGGTGGCCGCAGGGGGCAGGCTTCTCTGGGGCTCCCGGTGGTCTTCCCACCCTGGCCCCGCTGCTGTCTCGCCAGCGACCCCTGCACTCTCCTGGGCCTCAGCCTCTCCTTCTGCCTGTTGTTAAGGCATCTGTGTCTCTCTCACCATTGGAGGAAACATGTGCCCGGGTGTTGGTTCTCCTCCTCCCCACAGCCACAGGCCTGGTCTCAGACTCTCCGCCGTGGCCCTGGCGCGCTCACCTCCAGGAGGGCCATCCCCACCACTCCATCACTGTGGGGCTGCCAACGCCCTTCCCCCCAGCCTCCCTGCACATCCTGAATGGGTTACTGTTGGAATCTGCTGGCTTCCAGGAGCCCCGCTCTCCTGGCTTCCTTGCTATCACCCAGTTTTGCAAGGCCCCATCCTGGGCCCCAACTCTGCCCACTGGCGCAGCCTTGGCAAGCTCTCCCTCCATAAGGGCTGCCTGGCACCTATGCTGAGGCCTCCCAAACCTTGCTCTCTGGGCCACACTAGGGGACCAAGATGGCCACGTACAGCTGCCTCCCGGCCCTGCCCTGTGGCTGCCCAACATGTCATATTCTGCCCGCCCACACCCTGCACCAGGCCTCCCTAACGTATGTCCACCCTGAGTCTTCTCCCACCCTGAGTCTTCTCCCACCCTTCACTGTCTCCAGCCCTGCCAACCCCTTCTCAGCTTTCTCACTGGACATGGCAGCACCACACCCTTGCACCCCGCCCTGCAGGAAAGGGTGGCACAGTCCCTTCCCTAGTCACTCGCCCATCCACAGCTCTGTAACTACCCAAATGACAGCCCAGAGCCCCGACCAAGGCACTGAGAACCTTCCCCATATGACCCCCGCCCCCGAGGTCCGGCCCGGGGAATGGCATTGCTGCCCGGGAGGCCCCGAGGGCCCCAGGAGGAACTTTACACTGCCCCGGGCCGGGCCCCACCTCACCTCATGTTTGCAGGTTCTGAAGACAGTATTGAGCAGCTCCAGGGAGGACAGCACCTGCTGGTGCTCCGCCTTGGTCTGTGCCTCCCCCAGTGTGTGCAGGTTCTGGGGAGGGGTGGCCAGGCTGAGGCACTCCAGAGAGCTGTCAAAGCCTTTGTTTCCCAGCAGGGACTAAAGCCCAGAGGCAGGGACCATCTCCTGGGACAATCCCAATTCCCTGTCCCCCCACCCCCTACACTCCAGAAGGCTCAGGCTCCAATCCTGGCTGGTACTCTCCCAGAGAACCAATCCCGAGCAGGTGGGGAGGAGGGGCGTCCCCCAGCTGTTACCTCCGTGACCTTTGTCTGAACCTGGCCTATCAGCTGCTTCGACTCGGGTTCCTGGAAGCACGACCTCACCTCCCGCACGGACAGGGTCTTCTGGAGCAGCAGGCAGGCTTGTACCTGTGGTTGACTGAAGGTGGGTGCCTGGAGCCTTAGCACATCTGGTGCAAGAGGCTGAGGGGGGCGAAGGGGCCTGCCAGGCATGGGTGTGGGCGGCGTGCGAGGCCGCCTGTTGCTCTTGGCTCCGTGACCACCTGCTCTCATGCCTTCGTGTACAGATGGGGGCACCAAGGCCTCCCAGCTGGACAGAGGTGGGACCACAGGTGGGACAATTCCTACCCATTCCTGGCTAATGCCATCTTCATTCAGTCTGCCCCCAGCAGCCCTGGCACCTGAGCAGACACTACCGGGGTGTCCTGTGTGGCCAGATGGGCAGCGGTGGCTGCAGGAGTGAGGCTGGCCCTGCCCACTCAGCGCCTCTGTGCTCATGGCGTGGCAGGGACGGCTGTGCCCGTGTTCACCAGGGCAGCAGCTCACCAGGAAGCGGGTTAAGCGGGTTAATTCACACAGGCCCTGGGCTGGGAGCCGGGGAGTCTCTAACCTGCTGGTGGGGCTGCCCTGGGCCTGTGATGCACTGGACCAGGACGGGGAGCAGGCTCTTACAGAGCACCTGGCAGGGAGGGGAGGGCTGTGAGGCATGGGTGGGGCTGAGCAGGGACCCTAAGTGGGCAAGGTGGGCCCCGACACTCACCGGGTGCCGGGAGAAGAGGCTGAGGAACATGGGGACCGTGAGGGGGCTATGGCACTTGGTCAGGAAGGAACTCAGTGCTGACGAGTAGATGCGCATTGCGAGGTTCAAGTCCAGACAGCGGCAGCCTAGGCCAGGTGAGAGAACTGGCTGAGGCCAGGAGAGGGCCTCTGGGATGGGAGCAGAGACTGGGCTAGCTTCGGACGGCGGAGGGTTGGGTCCTGGGGAAGTGTGAAGTGCGTGGGCTCCGCCTGGGCCAGGCCTTGCTCACCTATGGGCCCTCAGGCGGTGGGCTGGGGTCGGTGCCAGCCTCAAGCTCCTCCTGCATCTCGTGCACCCGCCCCTCGGCAGTGCTGCCCTTCAAGACCTGGAGCAGGTAGAGGGAGGCATTGAAGTGGTAGAGGGTGGTGGAGGAGTCAGGTTGGCGGCCAGCCTGCTCCACCAGCCGCGCCACCTGGCCATGCAGGGCCTCGACGCGGTCACCCAAGTTGTGGCAGTAGCGACGGCCACGGCACAGGTGGTGCCTGTGGGTGGTGAGGACAAGAGCTGGTCAGAACACTCTCGGTCCACCCCGCTCTGCCAAGCAGCGCCAAGCAAGTCCCACATTACAGGTGAGGAAACAGACCTGGAAGACAGACGTGACCGAGGCCACCGAGGAAGGCAGGGCCGCCTGCAGGTTGCTTGGGAGCTATGTGGGCTTGGCATGCTTGGGCGAGGGGGCAACCCAGGGGAGAACAGAACAGCTCCCCAAGGGGGTCTGCACCAGGGCCAACCACCCACCTGGCGCACCTCTCCTGTCCATACTCATCCCTCATGGGGCAGTGGCCTCCAGGCCTTTTGTAAAGCGAGGCGAGGGTTCTGTGCTCAGAACCCTATGTGGCCTGCAAGGCCGGGACAGAGTGGGGACGAGAGGCAGGATGCTCAATGAGCGACACTGTCCACGCACGCTGGCAGAACTGTCTGAGAAGGTGTGGCCTGGGGCTGAGCGGAGGATGACCGCCAGTCACACCCCCCGCCCTGCAGACCATCCGCACAGTGCCCAGGAGCCCAGGCCTTCAACTAACCAGCACCTGAGCCCTGAAGGCAGGTCTGCACCTGGCGCCTGCCTGGCTCTCCCCGGCCTGCCATCGCCTCCCAGACCCACAGCCTTCCCCACGCCGATGCTCCTGCTGAAAATGCCTCTGTGGCCCCAGCCCCACGAGGGTCAGGGCCTGTGAGGGTACAGGGGCCTGTGGCCTCACGCCTCGCCTGACCTCCCAGCTGAAGGTCTGACCGCCTCGCATCGGGTTGCTCTTTCCCCTTTCTGCACTCCCCAAGGCCTCCCAGCCTGACAAACTCCCAGGTACACTGCACCTCCAAGGACTGGGTGGGTGTCCCCTGCCACAGGTGCTGCCACTGTCCCCACCCCCCTCACACATACACACAGCCCCACTGGAGACTGTCAAGGGTTAGGATGGACCTCAGCTCCAGGGCACCGCTCACACGTGTCAGGAGAACACAGGGATGGACCAAGGACCGTGTTAGTCACTGAGTGACACGTGACCTAGGGCTGAGCAGTGAGCAGGGGCAGGGTGGCACCCAGCAGGCAGAAACACAGGTAGCTAAGAGGAGGTGTGGGACAGAGCATGGTCAGAGCCCTTGGCCCCCCTGCAGGGACCTCAGGACTGGTGGCCCAGCCCCACTTCACAGACAGGGAAGGGGGCCGAGAGAGGCCACGTGCCGCACGCACCTGGCTGGCCAGAACTGCAGCTTCAGCAGCCCCTGTTCCACCACCCTCTTCCAGAACCTCAGAAACTTGTCTTCCTTGAGTGCCAGGCAGAGCAGCTCCAGAGTGACGGCGGGTAGCTTACGCTCCTTCTTCACGGAGGAGGCTGCCATCTTCAGCACGTTCACCAGCCTGTGGGGGACAGGAGACTCAGGGAATGCTTGCCTCACCGGCAAGGGCCAGGGTGCCAAGAGCAGCCGGGGCACCCCCAGGCCACATGGCCAATCTGGGCTTGGCCAGATGCAGTCCCACGGCCCCAGGGAGGGCAAATCCACCCACCTCCCTCACACCTGGGAACATTCTCATCCGAAAATAGGTTGACGGATCCCACCAGCTTCTTGAGCCTAGAGGGCACCTCCTGCTGGGCTAGGAGGAAGAGCCGCAGCTGTTCAGGGCAGCTGAGCATCGCATCCAAGTCGGTGCTGAGGACCTCCGGCAGCATCTCCTGCAACGTGGCCTCCGAGACCTAAGGGCAGAGAGGTAAGAAATGGCGGCTTCCTCTGCAGGGTCAGCCCAGTGCGGCCTCTTTTACCTTCCAGGCTCCTGACACAGGGCCACCTGGCCAGGCATGAGAGTCATCAGAGGCCATTTGCTAAAAAACTCAAATTCCCAGGCAGCTGGGTTTTTGACAAGCATCCCGCTGATGCTAACTGGCCTGGAGCTACCTGCCTCTTTTTTTTTTTTTTTTTTTTTTTTTGAGACAGAGTCTTGCTTTGCCACCCCAGGCTAAGTGCAATGGTGTGATCTCAGCTCGCTGTAACCTCCACCTCCCCAGTTCCAGCGATTCCCCTACCTCAGCTGGGATTACAGGTGTGCACCTACAAGCCTGACTAATTTTTGTACTTTTAGTAGCGATGGGGTTTCTCCATATTGGCCAGGCTGGTCTTGAACTCCTGACCTCAAGTGATCCGCCCACCTCGGCCTCACAAAGTTCTGGGATTACAGGTGTGAGCTATGGTGCCCAGCCAGAGCTACCCATTTAATTATTCCTGGTTTTGGGATTTCAGAGGACTAGCCCATTTTATACACAAGGGCCCTGGGTAGACAGCTGGGATTCGAATTCAGGTCCTTTTGGCTCTGAGGTCAAGACTCCTCAGCACGCCCTGGCCTGCGACTTGCCAGCCCCTGCCTTTCTCTTCAGTGGCAAAAAGGCCTAGGTGTACCTTCCCAGGTCAGGCAGTGGAGGCCCATGAGGGACCAGCCTTGACCAGGACAGCAACAGCAAACGTTTTATATACCTGCCACGTGCCAGGCTCAGTTCTAGAGCAGCACTAGCCACACAGGGCTGCTGAGCGCCTGAAAGGCGAAAAATCTGAACAGGGATGTGCCTACGTGTAAAATACATGCTGGTGTGCACAGCCAACGTGCAAGTGGTGAGACACAAATGCCTGCAGCAACTTTCTCAAAAGCAGCCTCCCGAGGGGTCAGGACATGTCTCGGGCTCCCTGGGCTGTGCAGCAGAGTCCTCAGAGACAGATTGTGTCACAGCCGTGCACCTTACCTGGGTGGTTCCCAGGGTGGGAGGCTGCCCCAAGATCTCCTGCCAGGGCGCAGTTGGTGTGAGGTCCTGGGATTCCTCTTGGCTCTCCCAAAGGACTCGCTTCCTCTTCACAGCAACATGGGCTGGTGGATGAGGTGGCTTCACCAGGCCGAAGTCCTCCATGTCAGGAGCACTTGGCCTCGGACTGTCTCCTGGGGCCTGGGCCATCATGACCTGGAAAGACCCAATGAAGCCTTAAGTCTCAGGATCTTGGGGCTGGGCACGGTGGCTCACACCTCATCCAAGCACTTTGGGAGGCCAAGGCAGGAGAATTGCTTGGGGCCAGGAATTTGGGACCAGCCTGGGTAAAATAGCAAGACCCTACCTCTACAAAATATATTACAAATTAGCCATGTGTGGTAGCGTGCCTGTAGTCCCAGCTACTTGGGAAGCTGAGACAGGAGGATCACTTGAACCCAGGAGCTGGAGGCTGCAGTGAGCTATGATCACTCCACTGCACTCCAGCCCAGGCAAGAGTGAGACGTTGCCTCATAAAAACAAAAATCTCAGGACCTCATCCCCATAAATTCTACTTCTGAAAATCTAATATATCACCTGAAATGGGAAGTTCATTTACACAAGTTTATTTAATTTTTAATTGTGAAGGCCAGGTATGGTGACTCATGCCTGTAATCCCAGCACATTGAGAGGCCGAGGTGGGAGGAGCACTTGAGCCCAGGAGTTTGAGACTAGCCTGGTCAACATGGTGAGACCCCTTCTCTACAAAAATAGAAAAATTAGCCGGGTGTGGTAGTGTGTGCCTGTGGTCCTAGCTACTTGGGAGGCTGAGGTGGGAGGATCACTTGAGCCCAGGAGGTGGAGGTTGGAGTGAGCCGAGGTTACACCACTGCATTCAAGGCTGGGTGACAGAGTGAGACCCTGCTTCAAAAAAAGTAAAAATGAAAAGATCAAACCAAAAAATAAATGTCCCTGAAGACTACAAATAAGGAAATGTTTGCATTTTCTCATGTTTGCTCCAGAATGCTCTTTTTATAAGAAAGAAAATATTGCAAATAATTCTATCTGCACCTACACCCTCATCCCCGACACATCTTTAGATTTTTACCACATGTCGACAGACACATGCCACAGCTGCAAGTTTTAACCTAACCAAAATAGTAACATGCAGTACACACCTGAGTATACAACTGGTTCCCTTTTTTATTTTTATTTTTTTATTTTTTTTGAGATGGAGTCTCGCTCTGTCGCCCAAGCTGGAGTGCAGTGGTGCAATCTCAGCTCACTGCAACCTTCACCTCCTGGGTTCAGGGTATTCTCCTGCCTAAGCCTCCCAGGTAGCTGAGACTACAGGCACATGCCACCACACCTGGCTAATTTTTGCATTTTGAGTAGAGATGGGGTTTCACCATGTTAGCCAGGATGGTCTCGATCTCCTGACCTTGTGATCCACCCACCTCAGCCTCCTAAAGTGCTGGGATTACAAGGGTGAGCCACCACACCCTGCCTATTTTTATTTTTATTTTTGAGACACAGTCTCACTCTGTTGCCCAGCCTGGAGTGTAATGGCAGGATCTCCTCTCACTGCAACCTCTGCCTCCCGGGTTCAAGCAATTCTCCTGCCTCAGCCTCCTGAGAGGCTAGGATTACAGGTGTCTGCCACCAAGCCCAGCTAATTTTTTGTGGTATTTTTAGTAGAGATGGGGTTTCACCATGTTGGCCAGGTTGGTCTTGAACTCCTGACCTCAAGTGATCCACCCATCTTGGCCTCCCAAAGTGCTGGGATTACAGGTGTGCGCCGGGCCATTTTTTTTAAAGATATGGGGATCTCCCCCTGTCACCCAGGCTGAAGTGCAGTGGCATCATCTTGGCTCATTGCAGCCTCAACTTCCAGGCTCAAGTAATCCTCCCACCTCAGCCTCCCAAATAGCTGGGACTACAGGCATGCACAACCATGCCTAATTTTGTTGTGTAGTTTTGTTTTTTTTTTGGTAGAGATGAGGACGCATCCCCTCAGATGCAACCCCTCCCTTGCGGGGAGCTCAGACACACCCCCTCCCTCTCGGGGAGTTCGGACACACCCCCTCCCTCGCGGGGAGCTCAGACACACCCCCCCTCCCTCGCGGGGAGCTCGGACACACCCCCTCCCTTGCCAGGAGCTCGGACACACCCCCTCCTTTGCCAGGAGCTCGGACACACCCCCTCCCTGTCGGGAAGCTGGGAGACACTCCCTCCCTCGCCGGGAGCTTGGACACACCCCCTCCCTCGCTGGAAGCTTGGACACACCCCCTCCCTCACCCCCTCCCTCGCCGGAAGCTCAGACACACCCCCTTCCCTCACGGGGGAGCTCGGACACAGCCCCTCCCTCACGGGGGAGCTCGGACACACCCCCTCCCTTGCTGGGAGCTGCGACGTCACTGGAGGCGGACCGTTGGCGACTTCACGCGGAGGTGTGTCGTCTAGTAGCTGGGTTGTCTTCTCCGCAGAGCAGAGCCTGGTAACCTCCACCTCCTGCTGCGTCCTGTGTGCTGCTGGCTGGAGAAGGGTAGGTAACAAACTCCGACCCAGCATAGTGTTTATGTGGGTCAAAAATAGAAAAAGTGTGTCCGGACGCTGGGGAGGTGGGAAGTTTCCTTCAGGCCAGGAGTTCAAGGGCAGCCTGGCAAAGTGGTGTGACCCCCATTTCTGTAGCCCCACCTCAGCCTCCCAGCTACTTGAACCCCCAAGGTTCAAGACTGCAATGAGCTGTGATCCTACCACAGCACTCCAGCCTGCGAGACTGAGGTAAACTCTGTCTTAAAAACTAAAAAAAAAAACTGTTCAAGCGTGCGACATTGGGGGACTGCTTACAGAAAAATTGAGGCTGCCTGGGCCCTGTAATCCCAGCGCTTTGGGAGGCTGAGGCAGGAGGATGGCTTGGAATCAGGAGTGTGAGACCTGCCTGAGCAACATGACAAAACCCCGTCTCTACAAAAGATACAAAAATTAGCCAGGCACAGTGCATGCCTGACCTAATATTTTGTATTTTTTTGTAGAGATTCGGGGGGGAGTCTTGCCCCCATGTTGCCCAGGCCAGTCTCGAACTCCTGAGTACAAGCCATCTTCTCACTTTGGCCTTCAGAGTTGTTGGGATTCAAGGTGTGAGCCACGGCACCCCACTTGGGTTAGGCTATTTAATTACAAAGTCCGTGGCTCGGCTTGGTGGCTCACACCTGTAATTCCAGCACTTTGGGAGGCCAAGGCAGGTGGATCACCTGAGGTCAGGAGTTTGAGATCAGTGTAGCCAACATGATGAAACCCAGTTTTTACAAAAATGAGCCGCATATGGTGGCACATGCCTGTAGTCCCAGCTACTTGGGAGGCTGAGATGGGAGAATTGTTTGAACCCAGGAGGCAGAGGTTGCAGTTAGTCGAGATCACATCACTGAACCCTAGCCCGGGTGACAGAGCGAGACTCCAGAGTTTGAGACCAGCCTGGGCAATGTAGTGAAAAAAAGACAGGTGTAACTGTGTCCACCTGTGGCCCCAGCCACTTAGGATGCTGAGGCAGGGGGATCACCTGAAGCCAGGAGCAGGTCTGCAGTGAGTTAGGATCATCCCACTGCTCTCCATCCTGAGCAAAAGAATGAGACCATGTCTCTAGATAGCTAGCTAGATAATTGATACGTAGTTTTCTATCAGAATTTTTTCCTACATTTGAGCATATTTTTCTAAAGTAACATTCAACACATCAGCATTTTACAGTGTTATTAGTTGTTAATGTGATTCTGTTTTTCTGAAATACAGTGTTCTTTACAAAAGCAGTTTTGTCTGTCAAAGCACACAGATAGGTCCTCAAGTGAATTTGGCTGATGTTGGTGACCTTGGTACCATTTTTTCCCATTGATTGGAACAGTCAGTAATTTGTCACTGTTACCCTTGGAGGAAGAGCACAAAGGCAACAAGGAAGGGCACTGGTATCCAGGCCCTTCTAGAAGCATTTCACCTTCCCTTAAGGTTTCCCTTGATGAACATGGAAGTACTGTATGTAGAATTGACTGTTCCAGCATCTTTGTATATTAGGCCAAATTTATATGTCTTCCCTTTATGAGAGGTACCCTGGTAGGCTAGGGGAGTTACACATGAAGTCTGATCTCAGCTTCACTGTCCAGAGATGCAACATGGTCCAATCAAATAACATTCTCTGAGCCTGTTTCTCTTTTACTTATTTTATTTATTTTTTATTTTTTAGAGACGGGGTCTTGCTCCTTTGCAGTGGTGTCATCTTGGATCACTGCAACCTCCACCTCTTGGGTTCCAGCAATTCTCCTGCCTCAGCCTCCTGAGTAGCTTGGACTACAGGCACATGCCACCACATCCAGCTAATTTTTGTATTTTTAGTAGAGATGGGGTTTCACCATTTTAGCAAGGATTGTCTTGATCTCTTGACCTCATGATCCACCTGCCTTAGCCCCCCAAAATGCTGTGATTACAGGTGTGAGCCACCACACTTGCCCTGAGCTCATTTTTTTAACTGTAAAATAAGAATAACAATTATACTAATCTAAAAAGACAGCTTATTGTATTGTCTTTTATTTTCTGTGAAACTGTCTTGAACACAGTAATTATTTTCTTTGCCATGCCACATTTGTTTTTGTTTTGTCTTTGTTTTTCTTTTAGATGGAGTCTGTTTTGTTTTGTTTTGTTTTGTTTTCGTTTTTTTGAGATGGAGTCTCGCTGTTGTAGCCCAGGCTGGAGTGCAGTGGCATGATCTTGGCTCATCCTGTATCATACCCACAGAGAGACCCTTTTTTTCTCCAGGGTCTGGGGAGCAGCCAGGTTCCATGAGTTAAATGCAGACCTGAACCATACCGAGCTGGGATTATAGTACACACTCTCCTCTTCTGAAAAGTAGCTAAGGATTCCACCTTGGTGTGGTGGAGAGTGTGGCAGAGCCAGACCAGACAAGGACTGATCACCTGGAAAAGCATGCTATCAAAGGCCTTGGTGAGTGCTGAGTGCCATGGCTCACACCTGTAATCCCAGCACTTTGGGAAGCTGAGACAGGTAGATCACTTGAGGCCAGGAGTTTGAGTAGAGCCTGGGCAACATGGCAAAACCGCGTCTCTACTAAAAACACAAAAATTAGCCAGGTGTGGTGGCACTTGCCTCTAATCCCAGCTACTCAGGAGGCTGAGACAGGAGAATGGCTTGATCCAGGCAGGCAGAGGTTGCAGGGAGCCAAGATCATGCCACTGCACTCTAGCTTGGGCAACAGAGTGAGACTCCATCTCAAAAAAAAAAAAAGAAAAGAAAAGAAAACCCTGTAGAAGAAATGTCTACTTCTGGGGGTTGGGTGGGGGACTGCTGACAGAACTGGAAACTTTCTTCAGGTGGGGTTGTTTGTTTGTTTTGAGATGGAGTCTGGCTCTCTCACCCAGGCTGGAGTGCAGTGGCACAACTTTGGCTCACTACAACCTCTGCCTCCCCCTCTTCAGGTTCAAATAGTTCCCGTGTCTTAGCCTCCTAAGTAGCTGAGATTACAGGCATGTGCCACCACACCAGCTAGTTTTTTTGCAGAGATGGGGTTTCACCATGTTGACCAGGCTGGTCTCGAACTTCTGACCTCAAGTGATCTACCCACTTTGACCTCCCAAAATGCTGGGATTACAGGCATGAACCACTGCACCCAGCCCCTTCAGGTGGGTTTTGAGGCTTCACTACGATACTAGTTTCCTGTTTCTGTTACAACAAATTACCACACAATTAGGGCTTAAAACAACATAGAGGTAGCTGGGCGTGGTGGCTTACGCCTGTAATCCAGCACTTTGGGAGGGTGAGGTGGGCGGATCACCTGAGGTTGGGAGTTCGAGACCAGCCTGACCAACATGGAGAAACTCCATCTCTACCAAAAATACAAAAATAGCTGGGCGTGGTAGTGCATGCCTGTAATCCCAGCTACTCAGTAGGCTGAGGCAGGAGAATTGCTTCAACCTGGAAGGCGGAGGTTGCAGTAAGCTGAGATCGTGCCATCGCATTCCAGCCTGGGTAAAAAGAGTGTAACTCTGTCTCAAAAAAAAGCAACACAGATGTATTCCCTTACAGTTCTGAAGGCCAGAATTCTAAAGTCAGTCCCACTGACTCAAGGTGGGAGCAGGGCAGATATCTTCTGAGGCTCTGTAGGAGAATGAGTTTCCTGGCCCTGGAGGCATCCTGCACTCCCAGCTGTGCTGCCCTTCTTGAATGACTCGAGGTTCCTGCTTCCATCACTACACTTCCCATCACTCTCCATCACCTGCTCTGCTCTGATAAGGATCTGGGTGAGTACATCAACCCCACTGTGACAAGCCAGAATAATCTTCCTTGCCAAAAATCCTTAACTTCATTATATCTGCAAAGTCCCTTTTACCATATGAGGTCATGTTCCCCGGTTCCTGGGATTAGGTTATGAGCATCTTGGGGGGTCACTGTCAGCCAATTACAGCTATGCTGCAAAACTATTACACCTTCCTGGTGTTTCAGTGATTGGGAGAAAAAGGGTTGGGATTTTTGCTTTGGGGTTCCTCTTAAACTTGTTTCTTTCTTTTTTGAGATGGAGTCTTGCTCTTTTGCACAGGCTGGCTGCAGTCTCCGTTCCCTGCAACATTTGTCTCCTGGGTTCAAGTGATTCTTCTACCTCAACCTCCTGAATAGCTGGGACTACAGGTGCCTGCCACCATGTCTGGCTAAGTTTTGTATTTTTGGAGGAGATGGGGAAATGGAGGGGGTAGTGGAAGGTGGGGGAGGGGACAGAAGTTTCTGCTATGTTGCCCTCAGCTCAAAGCGATCCACTTAACTCTGCTCCCTAAGTGCTAGGATTACAGGCCTGCATGACCTCGCTGGCTGCTGTAAAGTCTTATTTCCACACAGCTGAGACACGTTTTAGGAAGTTTGCTAAAAGACCCTTGGAGACATTCTCATTGTGGCCTCCTTGTTGTCTTATTTAATTTGATTGATCTTTTCTGCCCTCCTCCTTTTCAGAAATTAAAAGGATAAAAAGAGGTACTAGACTTTAAAACTTCTCTTACAGTGTCCAATTAAACTAATTATAAGAACCACCAAAAAAGGGAAAAATTTTTTCAAAAGCAGTAAAATGATATGGACTGTTGAGATGTAAAATACAGGAAATAAAAGTCATCATATGTTAATGTTGCTCTGATATAGGGACATATTATTGACAATCAATCTTTGCTAAATTTTCAGAGAAATGGAATGATCATATCACTGATCTACGTAAACACATTGAAGAATTATCTGAAAGAAAATATGATATGTCTAAACTGGAAAAGTCCTGTAATACTTTGTTCATGAGTGTTTACACAGTGGAGTCACTGTTCATCTTGTAGTGTCTGTCTAAATATGAGAAACATTCTTTGTTTCTAGATTATTGCAAAGCTAAGGAAAAGTTGTATCTCTTAAATTATCGGTTAGCATTTCTTTTAAACTTTCAGCATGGATATTGGGGATTTATTTACATATTTATTGCAAAGCCCTGGATCTTGGGGATTTAATTAATATTGTTTTTCTTTTTAACTAATTGTTTCTCTTTATCTGCTTTGTTAAATTCGGTATTAGGTCAGGCATGGTGGCTCATGCCTGTAATCCCAGCACTTTGGGAGGCCAAGGCGGGCAGATCATGAGGTCAGCTTATCCTGTCTGAGCCTTAGTATGCTCTTTTGTGGTTGTGAGAACTGAAGATCTATCTCAAAGATTTGATAACATGCTACAGTGCTTCACGTAATACCAGGCATGTAAATATACAATAAATGTGTCTTCCTTATGGTTTTATTTACTTATTTATTTATTTTTTGAGACAGAATCTTGCTCTGTTGCACAAACTGGACTGCAGTGGCATGAGATCTTGGCTCACTGCAACCTCTGCCTCATGGTTTCAAGCAATTCTTCTGCCTCAGCCTCCCAAGTAGCGGGGATTATAGGCATGCACCAGCATGCTCAGCTAACTTGTGTATTTTTAGTAGAGACAGGGTTTCACCATGTTGGCCAGAGTGGTCTTGAACTCCTGACCTCAAGTGATCCACCCAGCTCTGGAGATCACTATGTTAACTAAAATAAGCCAGACACAGAAAGACTAATTTTGCATGCTCCCAGTCATTTGTGGGTGCTAAAAATAAAAACAATTGAACTTACGGAGATAGAGAGTAGAATGATGGTTACCAGAGGCTGGGGAGAGTAGTGGGCTGGAGGGAGTGCACAGGAATAATTAATGGGTACAAAAATACAGTTAGAAAGAATAAGATGTAGTAGTTGATAGTACAACAGAGTGATAATGGTAAACAATAATGTATTGTATATTATAAAATAGCTAAAAGAGGCCAGGCATGGTGGCTTATGCCTGTATTCCCAGCACTTTGGGAGGCCAAGGCAGGAGGATCAGGAGTTTGAGATCAGCCTAACCAACATGGAGAAACACCGTCTCTACTAAAAAAAAAAACAATTAGCCGGAGGCAGTGTCAAGCACCTGTAGTCCCAGCTACTCGGTAGCCTGAGGCTGGGATCTAGGTGGTTATATAGCTAAAGATGTTCCATCATTATGATATGCTCTAGGGGGCATATGGCCTCATTCCCACAAAGTTGGTGACATAATACTAACACAGGAAACAAGGAGAAAAACAGTTATGCTGAAGCTGATTTAAATTGCTTTTTGGAGGTTGCAGCAGTTGAGTTCGACTTCATGAGGAAACAGAACTTACGATAGCTGAGCTGTTAATGAGGCTGTGATTTCCCAGGTAGGGAGACTGGGTGTATGAACATCTGGAAGGAGAAGAAAGTGAAGAGAATGAAAGGAGCCAGGGGAAAAGCACTGCATATGAGGGAGCAGTAAGGCCACACTGTGGTGGCAGGAAAGCTTAGACATTTATTTATCATTTATTATTATCTGAGATGGAGTCTCACTCTGTCACCAAGGCTGGAGTGCACTGGCACTAGCTTGGCTCACTGCAACCTCCTCCTCCCAGGTTCAAGCAATTCTCCTGCCTCAACATCCCGAGTAGCTGAGATTACAGGCGTGCACCACCACATCCAGCTAATTTTAGTGTTTTTAGTAGAGATGAAGTTTCACCATGTTGGGCAGGCTGGTCTCAAACTCCTGATCTCAGGTGATCCACCCACCTTGGCCTCCCAAGTGCTAGGCTGATATGTGTGGGCCACTGTGCCTGGCCAGCTTAGACATATAGATGTAATGTTAGGCATTGGAGAATTAAACATTTTGGAAAGAATGAATGACTTAAAACTGTTAAACACAAGATTAATCTGACAGCAGTATTCATTTAATTTTAATTTTTTTTTTTGAGACAGAGTCTCTCTCTGTTGCCCAGGTTGCAGTGCAGTGGTACGATCTTGGCTCACTACAACCTCCGCTACCCAGATTCAAATGATTCTCTTGCCTCAGCCTCCCAAGTAACTGGGATTACAGGTGCATACAACCATGCCTGGCTAATTAAAAGAAAAGTTTTTGGGTAGAGACAGGATCTCCCTATGTTGCCCAGACTGGACATACTCATTTTAATTGGAAGGGGACAGGGCTAGGGGAGGGGAGTGGAAAGGACATTAGAGTCAGGCTGTGCCTTGGCCCAGCTAGATTCCAGGTCATCCGTGGCACTAGCTGGGGGCCTTGTGTAAGTGACCTGACCTGGCTGAGCCTGTTTCCTGATCTGTGAAATGGGCTGTATGTCAGAAGCTCTTTGGAGGATGAGTCAGTCATTCACCAAGTATTTTACTTGGTTTCTAGAAAGTGCCAGACAGTTTACCAGGTGCCAAAAGTACAACAGACAAGGAAAAAACATAGTCTTGGTGCTCCAGGATCTTACCGGCTGGGGTAGGAGTCAGATAATAAAAAAGGCGACAAACAGATGAAACACTGCCCAGTGTGGTAAGTACCATGAAGAAGGCAGGCAGCGGGAGAGTTGCCTTTCAGTTTAAGATGCCAGGGAAAATCTCTCTGAGGATGTGAGACTTACTGAGACCAGAGAATTGAGAAGGAGCCTCAGTCAAAGAGGAAATGGGACCGGGCATGGTGGCTCACACCTGTAATCCCAGCACTTTGGGAGTTTGAGGCAGGCAGATCATTTGAGGTTGGGAATTTAAGACCAGCCTGGCCAACATGGTGAAACCCTGTCTCTATTAAAAATACAAAAATTAGCCAGGTATGGTGGTGTGTGCCTGTAATCCCAGCTACTCAGGAGGCTGAGGCAGGAAAATTGCTTGATCCTGGGAGATGGAGCTTGCAGTAAGCTCAGATTGTGCTACTGCACACCAGCTGGGTGACAGAGTGAGGTTCCAACTATAAATAAGTAAATAAATGAATAAATAAATAGCATGTAGGGCCTAATAGGCTTTGCTTTTACCATGAGTGTAACGTGGAGCTCTTGCAGGGTTTTGAGCAAAGGAGTAATACAATCTGACCTGTTGTAAAAGGATCATTATAGCAGCTCCATTGGAAAAAAAAATGCTGTAGGAAGCAAAATTGGAACCAGGAGACCAGTTGGGAGATTATTGCAGTAAGCCAGAACAGAAAGGGAAGCAGCTGAGACCAGGGTGGGAGCAGCAGAGGTGGTGAGAAGTGGTTGGATTCTGGGTATGTTTATGTTTTGAAGGTAGAGCCAATGAGATTTGGTGATGGATTGTACATGGGATGTAGGAAATAGAGAAGAGTCAGAATTGACTCCAAAGAGTTTGGCTGGAGCAACCAAAGGATGAAGTTACCATTAACTGAGATGGGGAAGACTGTAGATAGAGCAGATTTGGGGAGGCAGAATGGTCAGGAATTCCTGTTTGGCCATGCCAAATTTTAAAAGAGATCTGACTGGTGATGTTAAGCAGGCAGTTGGAAATACAAGTTTGTAGTTTAAAAGTGATGTATAAGGCCAGGCTCAGTGACTCACGTCTGTAATCCCAGCACTTTGGGAGGCTGAGGCAGGTGGATCACTTGAGGTCAGGAGTTCAAGACCAGCCTGGACAACATGGTGAAACCCTGTCTCTACTAAAAATACAAAAATTAGCTGGGCACTGTGGCATGTACCTATAATCCCAGCTATTCAGGAGGCGGAAGCAGGAGAATTGCCTGAACCCAGGAGGCAGAGATTGCGGTGAGCCAAGATTGTGCCACTGCACTCTAGCCTGGGTGACAAAACGAGACTCCATCTAAAAAAGAAGAGAGGAAAAAGTGATGTATAGTCAATGATACAAATTTAAGGACCACAGAATATAGATAACAATCAAGGCCATAAGAATAAATGGAGTTTGGACAGAGAAGACTAAGGACCGAGTGGTCATGGAAAGTAAGGAAGGCCACGGAGGCTACACAGACAGAGCAGCCATGAGGGAGGGAGATAACCAAGAGACTGCGGCATGCCCGAAACCAAGAGATACAAATGTATTAAAGCAGAAGGACAGATCAGGGACATCAAATACTGCTGACAGGTCAATAAGAGAACAACTGAGAACTAACTGGTAGGCTGAGTAATGTCCTACCACCTCCACAAAGATGTCCACATCCCAATCCCCAGAACCTGTGACTTTATCTTACGCGGCAAAAAGAACTTTGGAGATGTGGTCAATGTGGATCTGGAGATGGGGAGATTATTCTGGATTGTCCACGTGGGCCACTGTAATTACAAGGGTCCTCATAAGAGGGAAGCAAGAGATTCAGAGTCGAAGTCAGAGAAAGCAATGTGACGGTGGAAACAGAGGTCTGAGGAATGTAGCAAGGAATGATTGTCCCCTGGAGCCTCCAGAAGGAAAGCAGCCCTGCTGCCTCATTTTAAACTTCTGACCGTAAGAACTGTGGGATAAAAAAATGTGTGTTGTTTTAAACCACTGGGTTTGGGGTAATCTGTTATAGCAGCAATAGGAAGCTAATGTACTAACCACTGCATTTAACCATGTGGAGGTCACTGGTAACCTTGCACCAGAGGAATTTCAGGGATGTGTGGGTTGGAAGCCTCACTGATATGGGCTAACAAAGACCAGGAGACCAAGTCTATCCTAAACACATGCAGGACATTTTCTAGAATCAGAAAAGATGGGCCTGCTTCGGGCTGACAAAAAAAGGTGGTGCTTCTGGATAGACCAAGTTCAAATGTTTCTTCTCCAAGGATGACAAAGTCTTATGTCAAGCTTTCTGCCTGGCAAGCAGAGAATGGAGTGGATATTAGTCTGTACCTGTGCCCTCTCTCTACCAAATGCCTCTGTGCAGAGTACAACCAGAACTCAAGCCAAGTCAGCACTGAACGAGAGGAGCAGCAGATAATGTGTACAGACAACTCTTTCAGGTGGTTTTGCTGCAGGAGCAAGGAAATGAGAAGGTAGCTGATGGGGAGGGGAGGGCAAAGAAAGGGTATTTTTTTTGAGACAGAGTCTCATTTTGTCACTCAGGCTGGAGTGCAGTGGCAGCTCAGTTCACTGCAACCTCTGCTCCTGAGTTTGACTGATTCTCCAGCCTTAGCCTCCCAAGTAGCTGGGACTACAGGTGTGTGCCATCACGTCTGGCTAATTTTTGTGTATTTATGTATTTATTTATTTTTATTGATTGCTGGTTTTGAGACAGAGTCTCACCCTGTTGCCCAGGCTGGCTTGCAGTGGTGCAAGCTCAGCTCACTGCAACCTCTGCCTCCTGGGTTCAAGCAATTCTCCTGCCTCAGCCTCCCAAGTAGCTGGGACTACAGACCCATGGCACCATGCCTGCCTAATTTTTTGTATCTTTAGTAGAAATGGGATTTCACTATGTTGGCCAGGCTGGTCTTGAACTCCTGAATTCAGGTGATCTGCCTGCCTTGGTCTCCCAAAGTGCTGGGATTACAGGTGTGAGCCATTGTGCCTGGCCTAATTTTTGTGTTTTTAGTAGAGATGGGGTTTTGCCGTGTTCATCAGGCTGGTCTTGAACTCCTGACCTCAAGTGATCTGCCTGTCTCAGCCTCCCAAAGAAAGGATTTTTTTGAGATGATGAATGCAACTGTATTTTTGTGTGCTGATGGAAATAATTCAAAAGAGAAAAGTAAATAATATAAGAAAGAAGGGAGAATTGCATCCTTGAGTAGATGAGAGGGGATTGGGTCTAGACCATATCTAAATGAGGACTACAGCAGAGGAGGTTATGTTTGATAAAATCAATAAGAAGGAACACGGTGCAATGTAAGTTAGTGATGTATTAATAATATTAATGATACATTTGTACTATGAAGTTGATTGATACAAAAAGAAAGAATATAGAAGTTGTGTGGCCAATCAGGAGGAAGTCACAGTAAGTCAGGGAAGAAAGGTGTAGAGTCAAGTGTTGGTATGACTCTCACACTGGGGTAAGCAGGGTTCTTAACCTGGCCTCAGGGAACCCCATTCTTTGAAGTGCTTTCCTCAAATCTTCTAAGACCTCCTCTAGTACTTGGGACAAGCTGAGATTGGCAGCACCATCTGAGTGGGTGTCTCAAACTTGGATTGGAACCCTTTGTAGGCCCCCATCCCTGTTCGTCTTCCATTTGGGGTGCTCTCTAACCCTCTGTCCCATGGATGAGATCCACCAGATACCCTGAAGAGTTCCATGACTGCTGCCTATGCAGTCATTCTGGTGTTCTCTGGCCTGGCCCAGGTTTTGGAAGGGTGACCTGGCAAGGGTTACCTCACTTCTACTGAGTAATATAATATCTATCTATCTATCTATCTATCTATCTATCTATCTATCTATCTATCATCTATCTGTCTTATTTATTTATAGGCTTGTGTGCACTTGAGCTATTGAAATGATAGTGACATGTACATCTGGAGTGGCTTAAGCTGTTTATATGATAGGGCCCCTGCAAAATATCCCCAGGGTTGGCCCTGAATGTGACATCGTAATGAAAGGGCACACAAAGGGAGATATTTCATTCTTTTTTTATTTGAGACAGAGCCTTGCTCTGTCGCCCAGGCTGGAATGCCTTGGTACAATCTCAGCTCACTGCAACCTCCGCCTCCTGGGTTCAAGCAATTCTCCTGCCTCAGCCTCCTGAGTAGCTGGGATTACAGGCACTCGCCACCACACCTGGCTGATTTTTGTAATTTTTATATTTTTAGTAGAGACAGGGTTTTACCATGTTGGCCAGTCAGCTTGAATGCCTGACTTCAGGTGTTCCACCCACCTCAGCCTCCCAAAATACTGGGATTACAGACATGAGTCAGCGTGCCTGACCCTCAAAAAGATATTTCAAAAAAATAAGAAAAATAAACACAATTCAGGGAGTAGTGCTTAAATCAGAAAGACTTAAATCTTGTGCTTACGTAATGTCATACTCAACAATGATTTTATGTAGCAAAGAGATCATAGGTGGAGCTTTTTGAAGACTTGGACAAAAGTAGTTTCCCTCAAAATATAAACTTATGGCCAAATATTATGGAAAAAATGTCAGCCAACAATAATCTCTCTAAAACTGAGCCACCCAGGAAAGAGGTAAAGAGCATTCATTTCTCCTGTCTCACTCTGTTGCCTAGGCTGGAGTATAGTGGTGCCATCTCAGCTCACAGCAACCTCCACCTCCTGGCTTCAAACAATTCTCCTGCCTCAGCCTCCTGAGTAGCTGAGATTACAGGCACATGCTACCACGCCTGGCTAATTTTTTTGTATTTTTAGTAGAGATGGGGTTTCACCATGTTGGTCAGGCTGGTCTTGAACTCCTGATTTCAGGTGATTCACATGCCTCAGCCTCCCAAAGTGCTGGGATTACAGGCATGAGCCACCACACTCAGTCTGTGTTTTCTTTCATCAAAAATAAAATTTCAGAGGTTTTTGAATTCTGCCATTGTGTAACATGAGTTATTACTGCATTATGGCTTTGTTTTTTAAAGGAGAATTTTCCAATTCTTTTCAAACTCCCCAGCATCTGCTTCCCATATCTTCATCACATCAACTTTCCGCATTCTCCTTCCTGTCTCTCTTTCAGTCATTCTTTCCCTTTTTGCTCATGATCATTCCAACCTAGTTCTTCATATCTTGCTTTTCTCCATTGCCAGATGATTTTCTCCCTTCTTGGCCAGAAGCGGATGTTGCATATGAAATCTTGTCACAAATGGAGGAAATTTTCAGCCATTTAAAATAAATCCAGGAAACAGACTTGCTGACCTGAATGCAGTCTCTCTTTTGCAACAAGAGTAACTGTGGAATGCTCAAATATATTTCTATTCCAGAAAGTCAGTCTTCATTTATTGATGATTATAGATTGCATCAGCATAGGCCTTTTCACATGTTTCCTGATTTGCATTCCTTCTATTCAATAATTCATTCCATAGCCAATATAACACAATATCTCATCATTGTCAATTTTTAATATCTCTGCCTTGGTTTCAATCCATCATTCTATCTGAAATGGCAAAACCTCACTACAGTCAGACTCTGTTAGTTCATTTCCTGCTGCTTGTAACAGAATACTTAAAACTGGATAATTTATAGAGATAAGGAGTTTGTTTATAACTTACAGTTATGGAGGTTGGAAAGTCTGAAGTAGAGAGGCCGTATCTGGTGAAAGCCTTCTTGCTGGTGGAGCAGCACGGGGCATCACATGGTGAGGGGGCTGAACATGTTAGTTCAGGTCTCTCTTCCTCTTCTTATAAAGCCACCACTCCTGGATGTGAGGGCAATCTGTCTGCAACATCTGTCACCCCGTTGATTCTGCTGATCTGGCTGGCTAGGCAGGTGTCTGCTTCCGCCCTCACTACTCTATGCATGTCCCTCCCAGAGCTGCGTGCTCGGTCGAAGAGGACAACCATCCCCAACAGAGGAGAACTGGTCTTGGTTAAGGGTATACGAGTAGCTGCACTCCCCTGCTAGAACCTCCAAACAAGCTCTCAAGTTCCACCAGTTCCACTCTCATGATAACCCATTAATCCATTGACCCACTAATCCATGAATGGATTAATCTAGTCATGAGGGAAGATACCTCATGACCCAATCACCTCTTAAAGTCTTCACCTTTCAATGCTGCCACATTGGGGATTAAGTTTCAACATGATTTTTTTTTTCTTGAGATAGAGTCTCGCTCTGTCACCCAAGCTAGAGTGCAGTGGCACCATCTCAGCTCACTGCAACCTCCACTTCCTGGGTTCAAGCAATTCTCGTGCTTCAGTTTCCTCATAGCTGGGATTACAGGTGTGTGCCACCACATCTGGCTAACTTTTTATATTTTTAGTAGAGATGAGGTTTCACCATGTTGGCCAGGCTGACCTGGAACTCCTGATCTCAAGTGATCCACCCATCTCAGCCTCTCAAAGTGCTGGGATTACAGGCATGAGCCACGCCGCCTAGCCCTCAACATGAATTTTGGAGGGGACAAATATTCAAACCATAGCACACTCTATCCCCTTTCTCTCTTTTATATTTCCTTCTAGTCCTCAGCATCACTTGATATTTATATTTACTTGCTCCCTGGCTATCTCCTCTTCTTAGGATGTACATGGGCTTGGTCTGTTTTGTTTACTGTTATTCTCCAGTGCCCAGAACAGTAACTATCCTAAAATATGAATTGACTGAATAAAGGAATTGTAGTCATCTACTTCTTAATAATACTTTCCTGATGTTTGCTTTTTAAAAAATTGCACTTATCATATAAGATGAGATAAATAATTTTCATAAAATGCCTAATAAAGACCAATATGATCAACTAGAAATTGATGGCCAGCTCCATCTCTTCGTGGCGGCAGAGTTGATGTGTTTTTGTTTCAGTGCTCACTTTAACCATGGCATGTTTGTTAGGAAAGGAGCTTCCAGAAAATGTATTTAGAAAGGCAGTAAGTTTTTTCCTTTCTTTTCTTTCTTTCTTTTTTTTTTTTTTTTGAGATGGAGTTTCACTCTCGTTACCCAGGCTGGAGTGCAATGGCGCGATCTCGGCTCACCGCAAACTCCGCCTCCTGGGTTCAGGCAATTCTCCTGCCTCAGCCTCCTGAGTAGCTGGGATTACAGGCACGCGCCACCATGCCCAGCTAATTTTTTGTATTTTTAGTAGAGACGGGGTTTCACCGTGTTGACCAGGATAGTCTCGATCTCTTGACCTCGTGATCCACCCGCCTCAGCCTCCCAAAGTGCTGGGATTACAGGCGTGAGCCACCGCGCCCGGCCTCTTTCTTTCTTTTATTTACTTTTTGAATTAGGGTCTCACCGTGTCACTCAGGCTGGAGTGCAGTGGCACAATCCCAGCTCAATAAAGCCTTATACTTCTGGGTTCAAGCAATCCTGCTGCCTCAGCCTCCAAAGTAGCTAGGACTATAGATTTGCACCACCATACCCAGCTTATTATTGTGTGTGTGTGTGTGTGTGTGTGTGTGTGTGTGTGTGTGTGTGTGTGATGATGTGGTCTTGCTATGTTGCTCAGGGTGGTTTCAAACTCCTGGCCTCAAGCAGTCCTACTTCAGCCTCCTGAAGCTCTGGAATTACTATTGTGAGCCACCATGCTCATTGGCGGGCAGTAATTTATTTTTACTTTTTGAGACGGAGTGTCACTCTGTCGCCCAGGCTGGAGTGCAGTGGCATAATCTCAGCTCACTGTTACCCAGGCTGAAGTGCAATGGCGTGATCTCAGCTCACTGCAACCTCCGCCTCCAAGCAATTCTCCTGCCACAGCCTCCCTAGTAGCTGGGATTACAGGCATGAGCCACTGCACCCGGCCAAGGTAGTAATTTTTAATGAACATACTGTCCTACAACTTACAAACTCATATGCATATAAAGACATGAATTTAGCCCTACAAATATTCTAGCATGGGTAAAAACATATGTAATAATGTAAAATGAATTGTAATTGAGAGGATTGGGGTCATTACTTTGTAACATTTAAAGGCAAAAGCTTAACATCAGTGCCAATTAATTATATCAACATTTCCACTGAAACATACATATGTCCAAGAAGAAGGCATGAATGCCCTATGGAATCATGAAGTATTGCCCAACCAATCTGTCTTCTCAAAGGTGGACTTACTTTTAAGTTTTATTTTTTACCTTAATATCCATGTCAGTTTTTCATTTTACACAATATATCCTTACTTGTTTTAATATAAAAACAATGTATTGGCAGGACATGGTGTCTCATGCCTGTAATCTCAGCACATTGGGAGGCTGAGATGGGTGGATCACCTGAGGTCAAGAGTTCCAGACCAGTTTGGCCAATATGGAGAAACCCCATCTCTACTAAAAAAAAAAATACTTAAAGTAGCCAGGTGTGGTGGCGGGCATCTGTAATCCCAGCTACTCAGGAGGCTGAGGCAGGGGAATTTCTTGAACCCCAGAGGCAGAGGTTGCAGTGAGCTGAGATCGCGCCATTGCACTCTAGCCTGGGTGACAAGAGCGAAACTCCATCTCAAAAAAACAACAACAATGTATTGAATAATACAGTATAAGTCAACTGGACACCAGAAAGCTTTTATCTTGAGTCTTTTTGTTCCTTCAGGTATATCACCACTTACTGCTAGGAATCTGTATGCCCAGTTAGAGAATTATGGAAAGTTATACACCACATATAACAATGTTTTGGTCAATGATGGACTGCATTAATAGTGGTTTTCATAAGATTATAATAATATATTTTTACTGTACCTTTTTCATATCTAGATACACAAATACCATTGACCTACGATTGCCTACAGGATTCAGTACAGTAACATGCTGTACAGGTTTATAGCCCAGGAATGATAGGCTATCCCACATGACCTAGGGGTGTAGCAGGTTATAGAGCTATGTTTGTGTAAGTACACTCTATGATGTTTGCACAATGATGAAATCACCTAAGGATACATTTCTGAGAATGTACCCCGATCTTTAAGTGACACATGACTGTATTGTTTTGTTTTGTTGAGACAGGTTCTTATTCTGTCGCCCAGGCTGGAGTGCAATCATGTGATCTCAGCTCACTGCAATCTCAACCTCCTGGGCTCAAGCAATGCTTTGACTTCCCACCTTTCACCTCCCAGTAGCTGGGACCACAGGTGCACGCCACCATGCCTGGCTAATTTTTGTAGAGACAGAGTTCTGCCATGTTGCCTAGGCTGATCTTCAGCTCCCGGGCTCAAGCAATCCTCCCTCTTCAGCCTCCCAAAGTGCTGGGATTATAGACATGAGCCATTGCACTCAGCCACACATGACTGTAGATGTCAGCTTTTTGTGACTAGGGCTTTCTGCCTCCTTATATCCCTTTTAGTACTGCACAATACTATCACAGTGTTTTAGCACTCAAAGCTCCTCTGAATCAACGCAGTTATCCAGTCCCTGGTTTAATTAACTTTCATTATACATGGCTTCTCAATTAAATTATAGAAACTTTCTAGGAAGGGCCATTACTGTTTCCTTATGTCTTTCAACTGTATCCACCAAACACAACTATTGCATGATCAGTATTATGTCAGGAAGGATAGGCTAGGTTCTGATGACATAAGAAACAATTCCACAACCTTTGTGGATTAAGTGCATTAATACAACAAAGATTTACTCTCATTTTTTCAAAATCTACTGTGGTTCACATAACTCTCCAGGGAAGTTGTCCATTATATAATGACTCACTGCTGGCCAAAGCAAGTCAGATGGTCATAATGAATTTCAAATAGATGGGGAAGTCCAGCCCTACTGTGTGCCTAGAAAGAACACGGTGGATACTCGTACTACATGCCGTTCAGTATCAGTGGATTCTAGTACTGCATGCTGTTCGTATGCACATGTATTGACTCAATGAAATCTAACATGTCTTTATTATAATTTCTACTCTGTATATAATTGTGTCTCTATGGTACTGTATTATTGACTCATTTATTGTCTTAACTCTATCATACCCCTTTGGACCCCACTTTTACAAACAAAACAGACAAAATACTAGTTTAAACATTTATCAGGATAAATTAATTTGTAGAGCTTTCAGCATAACTGTCAAACTGTCATCATCATGACTGCACCTTAATTGCATCCTTTGCCTCATCACAGTAATTAAACAGATCACTAAACCTTATTCCCTCCCCATTCCCCCAAAACAATGTTTAGGTTTTACTAATGATCACTTCACAGTGTGTTACTTGCCTTGATGCCAGCCAGGCACATTAAAACAAATGTATTTCAGACATGACTAGAAAACACGTTATATAACAAAGGGAAAAAAATCTTCCAAGTGAGAAGGATTATGTATGAGATACTGAAAGATATTGCTTCATGATTCAGATTAATTGATTTATTTAATAACCGTTTCCTAGGATAACTTTCATGGGGGCATTGCAGTGAGAGTTTAGTTTATGTGAGATGAACAGTCATGTTTTGAGGAGAAAATGGTTAAGCTTCTGTTTAAAACCTCTAGTAGCATCTTGCCGACGTTGTCGTGGCCTCCTGAAACACTGCTAGTTCTGGCTGTCACCCACTTCCTACTAGCCTCGTCTCACCCATTCCTTATACCTTCAACTTCACTCACTGGCCACCAGCAATCCTGGAATCTAACTTCTTTCCCAACTTATTTCTCTATGACATTGACTTTTTGGAATGTCCAGGTCAATTGTCTTGTAGAATGTCCCATATTTCTAGATCAGGAGTGGGCAAACTACAGCCTGTTTTTGTACAGCTGTAGAGCTAAGAATAGCCTTTACATATTTAAAGGATTATTAAAAAAGAAGAGGAAGAGAAGGAAGGAGGAAGTGGAGGAGTGATGGAGACCATATATAGCATGCAAAGCCTGAAATATTTACTATCCGTCCCTTTGAAAAAGAAAGGTTTCTCACCTTTGTTGTAGATCTTTCTGTTTCCTTATGGTATCATTTAGTTGGTACCTCACTTCCTTGGATTTGGGGCAAATCGGAAATTAGGTCTACAACTGTGCTCTCCAAAATAGTAGTCACTTGACACATGGATTTTGAGCACTTGAAATGTGACTAGTTCAAATTGAAGTGTGCTATAGGGTAACATACAGACCAGATTTTATAGACTTAGGATGAAAAAATGTAAAATATTTTGTTAATAATTTTTATGTTGATTACCACCTTGAAACAATATTTTGAATATGTTGGAGTAAATAAAATGTATCATTAAAATGTCACCTGTTTCTTTTTTCAATGTGGCCACTAGATGCTTTTAAATTACATATGTGGTTCATATTATATCTCTATCAAACTACTGATCTAGAGTCTTGATTAAAATCAGGTTAAATACTTTTGGTAAGAATACTTAATAGCTAATCTTATGTATATCTTATTGCATCACAGCATGAAATACGTATCAGCTGTGTCTCATTATTGATACTGTGTTTGATAACTTGATTAAGGGGTGAGTGATAAGTACCTTTACTGTATAGGTACATTTTTCCCTTTGCAATTCATAATCTACTACTGCCACGAGACTATCAGTTCCCCAATGGTGCTCGTATCCTTTGGTGATACTTGCTTGAATCAGTTATTATACTGGGGGTTGCAAAATGCTGGTTTTTGAAAATGCTGTTTCTATTTTTAGAATTTCTTCTTAAAAATTATTTCTATTAACTGGCATTTCATTCTTTTTTTAACTCTCACAATTAACACATCAATTTTATTTACTCAGTATGTTATAATCAAGTGCAGTCATTATTCCTTTTGATATTAAAATTTTCCTCATGTTTATTTATTTATTTATTTATTTTTGCCGGAGTGTAGTGGTACCATCTTGGCTCACTGCAACCTCCATATCCCCGGTTCAAGCAATTCTCCTGACCTAGCCTCCGAAGTAGCTGGGATTACAGGCTCACACCACCATACCCGGCTAATTTTTATATTTTTAGTAGAGACGGGGTTTTGCCATGTTAGCCAGGCTGGTTTCAAACTCCTGACCTCAAATGATCTGCCCACCTCAGCCTCCCAAAGTGCTGGGATTAAAGGCGTGAGCCACTACGCCTGGCTGGTCCTTGCTTTAGAAAACACAAAATCACCCAGATTCCAAAACCAAAATTAGACTGAGTGCAGTGAGCTGTAATCCCAACACTTTGGGAAAGGGAAGGCAGAAAGATCACTTGAGGCCAGGAGTTCAAGTTCACAGTGAGCTATGATTGTGACATTGAATTCCAGCACAACCCTGTCTAATAAACAAACAAACAAAATTGAGATGGTGGGTATGATCAGAGTTCCTGGGGTGACATTGCTTTCAGGTCCTTTTGGTACACAGAACTAGAAAATACATTTTAAGAAATCACAAGCCCATACTGATATTTTCAATTCCAGTTTAATGTTGTAGGAGGTTTTTTCCAACTTATTTTATTTTATATTTGTGTTTCTTTCCATGTACATTTAGAACCTTTGATAAAATATGATATATTTACTTATTTTCTTTATCCTACAATATATAATTTCAAAATTACAATAACAATATTACAACAAACATTAATCATAATGAGTGAAATTTAAGATCATTTTGTAGATCTTTTGTCTTCAGAGTATAACTACTAGGGGTATATTGTTAGAGTAACTTAAAATATTTATCCAAAGTATTCAAACATAACTTGAAATAATCATTGTCTCTTAGTGGTTATGCAATTCATTTAATAGATTTGTTTGTTTGTGTTCAATTTTCTGTTTTGCTTTTGTTTCTTTTATTTATTTTTTGAATGTGTAAGACACATGATTCAGAAGTCAAACTATATAATAGGTTAATCTCAGAGATCTCATTCCTAGCCCCTGTCCATCCTATCCTGTTTTCATCCCTTCTGTGAGTAACTATTTTCATCAGTTTCTTCTTCTTATGATGATGAGTCACTGTAGTCTCAGTCTCCTGCGCTCACACAATCCTCTCATATCAGCCTCCAAGGTGGCTGGACTACAGGCACATGCCACTGTGCCTGGCTAATTTATTATTATTTTTTGAGACACAGTCTTGCTATGTTGCTCAACCTGGTCTGAAACTCCTAGGCTCAAGCAATCCTCCTACCTCAGCCTCTCAAAGTGCTAGAATTAGAGGCACGAATCCCCATTCCTGGCTATTTTCATTAACTTCTGGTTTATATTTCCTGTGCTTTTTTTTCCCCCAACACTCACACATACAAATAAAATGATATGCATTGTTTTACATCTTGCTTTCTCTTATTTAATACAGTATCTTGGAAACTGTTCCCTACCAATTTGTAGCAATCTTTTTTTTTTAATAAAAATTAGCTGAAGAATACTCCCTTATACAGATGTACTACAATTTATTTCATTAGTCTCTTGCTGTTGAACATCTCTGCTATTTCCAATCATTTGCTGTTACAAGAATCAGACAGTAGATAACCTATGTCTATGTTGTTTTGTGTTTTGGGAATTATAGCTTCAGGATAGATCCAGGGATCTCAATTTTAGAACACATCCCAAGTGATTTTGATGCACAGCCAGGTTTGAGTACCAGTGCTTACTGTGCATGGTAAAAATGGTATCCAGAAAGCCAGAATTGTTAACTTTTTTTAAAGAATGAGAAAACAGTAAGTGAAGAAGTAAGATTCTTACCGTCCTAAACTTCTGCCTACACTATCCAATAAAATGCAATTGAACTATATGAACAGAAGCGGAACATCTAGTGGCTGGGCGCAGTGGCTCATGCCTGTAATCTCAGCACTTTGGGAGGCCAAGGCCAGCAGATCACTTGAGTTCAGGAGTTTGAAACCAGCCTGGACAATATGGTGAAGCCCCGTTGCTTCACCATATACATACACACACAAAAAAAAATTAGCCAGATACAGTGGTGCCTGTGGTCCCTGCTACTTGAGAGGCTGATGTGGGAGGATCACTTGAGCCTGCTGGGAGTTGAGGCTTCAGTGAGCTGCGATGGCACCACCTGTCTCAAAAAAAAAGTAGGGGGAGTTTAACATCTGTGCTGTGTGTGGTGGTTCGTGCCCGTAATCCTAGCACTTTGGTAGGCCGAGGCAGGAGGATCACTTGAATTTAGGAGGTCAAGACCTGCTTGAGCAACAGTGAAACTTCGTCTTCAAAAAGAAAAAAAAAAAAGAAGAAGAAGAAACATCTAGATATCTAGTCGAGTCTTGTGTCCAAGTCAACATGTTGGTAGCAAGAATATCCCATGTATATACACATAAGTGACCCAGATTTGGGAAGCTGATAAGTTGCAGTTTAGATATGCTGAGTCAGGGGCATCCAGCAGTGACTGGCAATGTTTTAGGCAGTTACTTGAATGGTTTGGAGATCAGATTAGGCTGAGTCATTAGCATGTAGGTGAAGGATGACTGAGGAAAGGATTATAGAGCAAGAAGATGCTTAGGATGGAGGCTTGGAGAATACCAGTACTTAGGAGGCAAGCAGAGGAGTCCAAGACTGTAAATAGAGAAGAAAGAGAAAAATCTGAGAAGGCAAGTCACAAAAGCCCAGGCAGCAGAATGCTACAAGAAGAAAATAGTTATCAGTATCAAATACTGTGAGAGGTCAGGTGAAACAAAGGCTGAAAAGTATCCACTGGGTTTTGAAACAAAGAGGACAGTAAGTGTGACATTTGTCACACAGTTAAGCTGAGGTCTGTAGTAAATGTAGTAAGGGGGAGATTCAGTGTTGTAGTGGAAACAGTAGTCATGTGAATGTCAAAGGAATTCAACCTCATATAGCCAATCCTTGGAAACACTGGTGTTTTTCAGCGGCAACAGTATTTCTTTTAAAAGCAACAAAAGTGGGCATTTGTCAATTGTTACTTAAAGGGAAAAAAATCAATTTTTGTATTTTCTCCTATACATTTTTCTTAAATATTTGGTGTGGCTGTCTTTTACATATGCTTAAATATAGTGTAAGATGCTTTTGGATTTAGTAAATAGTGTATGTTTAGTTATTTCAGGATTATTATTAAGAGAATAATCACAAAATAAACAGTATTAATACTGTAATTTAGTAATCTATTTATGGTATTTCTTAAAGAGTATCAAGACTTTCAAGTACCATCCCCATCAAGTAATAGAATCATAGCTCCAGAATAGTTTTTAAAATCACGTTCTTTTCTTTTCTAGTTCCCTTCTCCTATTCCTGTCTATCCTCTGGGTTGCAAAGAAATACTTTTGCTCCGGTGTTAGCAGCAAGTAGCAGCCCAGCTTAAAACAGTTTGGGAGACCAGGGTGCACTCACAGAGGAAAGGATGAAAAGAACTTTGAATGTCATGTAATCCAGTGGTGTCCAAATCTAGCAGAGCATCAAAATGGAAGCCTGGAACGTACATTAAAAAGACAGAATCCTGGGTCCCTGCCCTCGATCCGACTCCAGAAGGACATCTGCTATACTTTCGTTTTGGGGAGGTTGGGGTGGGGCTTGCTATTCCGGGTCTTTGAGGCTCAGCAGAAGTGGACTTTCTCCGCGTTCTCTCTTCGCAGGAGATGCTTTGCACTGGCGGTTCTGCAGGTGCCACGCCTGTCACTCCCCAGCGCAGATCTCGTCCCGGCACCTCCCTGATCTTCACCGCCAGACACCGGAAATCCCAGCGGAGCAGCAGCCCCGCCCATCTCCCCGCCCTGCGCTCAACCCGTCTGGCTCCGCCCCTTCCACACACCCTCCTCCCGCAATCCCTGGAAACGTGAGGCGGAGCTTCGCTGCCGCCCCGCCCCGTCCCGCGCACGCCGGCGGCCGCCTTGGCGTTCCGGGAAGTTGAAGGCCTTATAGGCGTGGAACTGATTGGGAGATCATGGCGGTGCGCTTAGCCAGCGTTTTTCCCAGTTCTTTGAGTTGAGTTCGGGAGAAGTATGGCCAGGTCGAGTCAATACCTGCGCCAACTGCAGGGACCTCTGCTCCCACCCAAGGACCTGGTGGAGGAGGAGGACGACGACTACCTGAGGGACGACGTGGAGGAGGATGAAGACTCGGTGTTCGTGGACGCCGAGGAGCTCTGCAGTGGGGGCGTAAAGGCTGGCAGCCTCCCCGGGTGCATCCGCGGTGAGGAAGCCCCCTGCCCCGGGGATAGGACTGGAGGGTCCAACGAAGCGTTTCCCATTCTGGCTTTGCCCTGAGCAAGGCACCAGTAGCTGCTAACAGACTTAGCTTCTAAATGCCCTAGCTGCTTCACCCTTCTTAGGGTAAAATTGTAACTATAATAATAGCAGTGACTTTAACTGGATACACACTGTGTGTTAAGCTTGCACTTGTCCTGTATCAATTATCTCATTTTAATATTCGCCGTTCTTCGAGGTAGTTTTACGCTTGAGGAAACGATGGATTTCCACCCAGAATCAGAACTTTTATTTTTCTTTCTAACCACTTATCCTCAAGTTCTATAGAATCAGAACTTGTAACTATTATCCTGTTTTGCCTGGAGTCAAATACGTGGTTCTTTTTCAGCTTTTTGGAAAAACAAAACGGGCCGGGCTTGGTGTCGCACCCCTGTAATCCCAGCTACTTGGGAGGCCGAGGCAGAATTGCTTGAACCCAGGAGGCGGAGGTCGCTGTGAGCCGAAATGGCGCCATTGCACTTCAGCCTGGGCAGCAAGAACGAAACTCCGTCTCAAAAAAAGAAAAGGAAAAAAAGAAAGAAAAAGAGAAACAAAACAAAACAAAATGAACACCTCAGTGCACAGATGATTGCACAGATAATTATTAACTGGTGTAAATAACCTTGTGGTTGTGGTTAACCTTGAAAAAGTAGTTTCCTGTGCTATAAGTTATACGTGTTATGTGTACTTTGTGACTGATGCTTAGAATATTTTAATGTGCAGGCCAGCGCTGTTCAGTAGAACTTTCCATGATGATGGCAGTGTTTTATATCTGCATTGTCTGGTACAATAGCCACTAGCCATATGTAGCTGTTTAAAACTTAAATACAGCTGATGTAACTGAGGAGACAAATTTTAAGTTTTATTACATTTTAATTTAAATAGACACATGTAGGTAGACAGTACAGATTTAGGCAGAAAATTTTCTTTTTTTTTTTTTCCTTTAAATACATCTTTTTAACATAGCTGCTTGGATTTTTTTTTCTTTCTTTCTTTATTTTTTTTCTTTAGAAAATTTTCAAGTATTTGTGGAGAGCTTAGTCATTCATCAACTGGTTAGCATATTTGGTGCTTGGAAAACCGGGAGAAATAAAATAACAAGGTTGCAGTCTTAATGAAGCTTACCCGCTAGTGTATTAAACAGACATTCTTTAAATAATTACAGAAGTAACTATAATGTTACTAAATGCTTAGAAGGAATGCTAAATAGTGCTTTGAGAGGTTTTATACATGAGATTCATTGAAGACTTTTCTAAGTAAGTGACAGTTAAGCCGAGGTCTGTAGTAAATGTAGTAAACAGTAAAGGGGATATCAGTTAAGGCAGATGGAGTAACTTGGGTGAAGGGCCATGGCATTTGAAAGAAACTGCGTGAAGGCCAGTATTGGCTGAAGTCAGAGTAGCAGAGAGGGGACTGGTTTTAGAAGAGGAACGGCGGACACCGTGTACTGTGGTTGCCTTTTGGAATACAAAGACAAATGAAACTGTCTTGTTCCAGTATTTATAGTGTAGTAGAGGGAAACAGAAAAAGAGGTAGGCGGAGTGCAGTGTTATAGGCACCCTAACAGACATCTTTCTAGAGTGCTGTAGGGAGATAAAAGTTTGATAAAACATGGAGGAAACAGTTTTAAAATAATTTCCAGAGTTAACTTTTATGGGTTTTTCTTTCTTTCTTTTTTTTTTTTTCCAGTTTTAATTCCTGATGAAAACACACAAGAGAAATGTAAAGTGTTTGGACGTTTTCCTATAACAGGTGCTTGGTGGAGAGTGAAGGTACAAGTAAAGCCTGTGGTGGGATCAAGGAGCTATCAATATCAAGTTCAAGGATTTCCATCTTACTTTTTGCAGTCTGATATGTCACCACCAAACCAAAAACATATCTGTGCCCTCTTTCTTAGAGAGTGTAATGTCTCCAATGATTATATTAATCAATTTTTAACATGGGTAAATGAAGTATCAAACTACAGAAACCTAAACTTCGAAAATCTTAGGGAAACACTAAGAACTTTCCAAAAGGAAACTATAAGGAAAGATCAAAAGCAGCCTGCACAGAATGGCCAGGAAGAGTTGTTCCCGGACAATGAGATGAGTCTTCCTCTGGAAAACACAGGTAAGTATGATTTTTATCATCAAGTTTCATTGTAATTGACAGATTAATGACTACTGTGTTTAAAATATTACCACCAGCATAGTATTCTTTTTAAAAATCTATTTGATGAAAAATGTATTTATGTTGCTTTTAGAGTATGCCATTGGCATTTCAGATTTCTCATGTGTAACATGAAGGGATTATATAAGCTGATCTTTAAAATCCTTTGAGTTTCCTTCCACCTCTAAAATTATGATTTCATCTCTCTAACTCTTGTACTCATAGAGATTACCTTGAATCATTAATAAAAAAAGATTCAGTTGCTGGCCGTGGTGGCTGCTTATACCTGTAATCCCAGCACTTTGGACAGGAGGATGACTTGAGCTGAGGAGATTGAGACTAGCCTAAGCAATATAGAGAGACCTTAGTCAGTTGTGGTGACACATACCTATAGACCCACCTACTCGGGAGGCTGAGGCAGGAGGATCACTTGAACCCAGAAAATGGAGACTGCAGTGAGCTAAGTACTATACTCCAGCCTGAGTGAAAGAGTGAGACCCTGTCTCAGTTTTAAAAAAATTCAGTTGTAAATTACTCTGTTTAAGGAGGCAGAGGAGAACAACAAGGATATGAGTAATACATTTAGGAACTACTTCAGTCCAAAATGGTTTTCAAATTATTTTTAATATGGTTTGTTATCTGGGCATTCATATATATGGAATATTTCATTTCCTAATCGTATCAAATAAATTTGATGGTACCTCAGTGAATGACTGCAATGACAAAAGATTATGACTATAGAAAATGATTATAAAGGTTACTATGTAAATTGTTTATTTTATATCCTTAGCTTTAAATTTATCTTTATATAATTAAGTAAGAATTTTTGTTCTGATTATAGTGCAGACAGTAGGAAACAAAAGGCTAAGAAGTCATTTAAGCATTTAATGAACATAAAGTTTGGTGTTAAACACAATGAAACCATCTCAGTACAAAAGCAATTGTCATAATATGATCAAATTTTCTTACTGGTTAAAGCAAATGTACTAATCCGTCTTTGACTTAGATTTCTTGAATTGGTTGTGCAAAATGAGAAAGTACTTCAAATCAGTCATTCTTTGGGTTCATTTGTGTTTTATTTTGTTCTTTTCTGGTATCTTGTAGTTCCATTTAAAAATGTAATGACAGCTTTGCAGTTTCCGAAAATAATGGAATTCCTACCAGTTCTTCTGCCTCGTCACTTTAAATGGCTCATAAGTTCAGGTTCTAAACAGGTGTTGGAAGAGATAGAAGAGATTTTAGGTACGCATCCATGGAAACTTGGATTTAGTAAAGTAAGTAAAACATTTGCTCAGCATATAGTAATCTTGTGTAAGGCAAGGTTTCAAATTTGACAGTTTTTTCTTTCTCTTTCAAAGGAAAAAAATTTGTGTGGACCCCAATATTGATTTATTTTTATTCACATGTTGCAACTGTACATAAACTGCTTATGGCTGTAGCATAAGAAGCTATAGCATAAGAATATTTTATAAGTTGTCATGCAACTTATAAAGTTGCGTAAATGAAAAACAAAACAAATGTAATTTAATGTGACAAATGTCCTGTAACTAAATTGTCATTTGCAACTTGAATATAGATCTCATTGAAGTCAAAAGCTCTTACTAGTTTGGCAAGTCCATTCTGCTATGCATCTCAACTTCCCTCGTCCGGTTTAAACTATTGACAACTTTGATTATTCATCTGGTATATCAGGATGTCATTTGATTTTTATTGTATACAATAACATCATTTACAAATGAATCCACTTCTGTTCTTATTATTAGAGACTATGAGTAGTAAAGTGACACCCTGAGGCTCCAGGGGTATTGGGCACCAAGTGTGGTACTTAATCTTGGTAGTTCTTGGTTATAAGGTGGTTTTCCAAAGAAAAATACAATTGAGAAACTCTGAGAAAATTCTTGGAACCTCAGGAATGTTTGCAGATGCTGAGTTTGAGAAATACAGGAATAAGGACTTTTTCCCTTAGATGAAATGTCTATAAATTCAGTATGTTTTTAAAGATGAGATTCTGGAACGTGAGATTATTATTATATATATTTATTCAGTGGAAAAGAGTGGAAGAGCAATGATATGTGAGATAATAATAGTTTGCCTTTTTGTTTAAAAAAATAAATAAAAACCCTGTAAAGTCCAATGTTCTTTATACACTTACTAAGAAGGGAGGATAATTTTTTGAGATCTTTAGAGCCTGTTCACATTTCAAGAATAAATTATATAGCATTTTATTATTAGCAATACACATTGCGTTAGGCTAATAAAATTGATTAAACATTTGTTGAGACCTTGGCAGTGTAGAACAGAGATGCGATCAGGCCCTTACTCTTGCCCTTGCTAGGCTCAGCATATTCCTGGTGAAGCACAGAAACTTTTGTTTTTCTTTGTGGTCAAATGAGTTTGAGGCTATGTCTATCAAGATTCTAGGGTCAGCCTTCTTCTCTCCCTGCCACTATCCTGTTCTCTCTCCCGCCTTTTTTTTTTTTTTTTCCACTCAGGCTGGAGTGCAGTGGCAGGATCTGCTCACTGCAGTCTCTGCCTCCCAGGTTCAAGTGATTCTCTGGCCTCAGCACTCTAATAGCTGGGATTACAGGCATGTGCCACCACACTCAGCTAATTTTTGTATTTTTAGTAGAGACAGGGTTTCACCATGTTGGCCAGGCTGGTCTTGAACTGCTGTCCTCAAGTGATCTGCCCACCTTGACCTCCCAGAGTGCTGGGATTATAGGCATGAGCCACTGCACCTGGCTTTCCACCTCCTCTTAAAAAGAAAAAAAATTTTTAAGCATTACATGTCATCTACTGTATTTTCTGCCTCCTAGATTAAGTGAACGAACCCCTGTTTAAGAAGCTGTTGAAGTCCCAGATTCTCTCCCCAGTGTGGGCATTAAGCGATTACTGCTTCCTACCCCAGCAAGAGGATAGAGGTTCCTCTTGCCTGATGCCATTCAACTGAGAGTTTCTAGGCTTGGGGATACCAGGGGAGGATAAGGCAGAGATTATCTGGTGGTGACTCAGGTTTTTCATTAGGGAACAGTCTCCTCCCTCCCTGCTGTGTCAGGATCTGGAACTGTTTTCTCCTGTTTAGTCACTCTTCTCAGAGAAGAATCTACATGGAGAGTTTAAGCCTGGTTGCAGCATTCTGGGACTCATGGGAAAAGGAGACTTGACATCCCACCATTCAGCATGTAAACCACTATCCAAGTATTGTATAAGTTTGCTGGGGCTTCCAGAACAAGTACTGCTGACTGGATAGCTTACACAACAGAAATTTATTGTCTTACTGTTCTGGAGGCTACAAGTCTGAGATCAAGTTGTGGACAGGATTGATTTCTTCTGAGGCTTCCCTCCTTGGCTTGTAGATGGTCATTGTCTCTCTCTGTCTTCACATGGTCTTCCTTCTTTGCCAGTCTGTGTCCTAATCTCTTCTTGTAAGAATGCAAATCATATTAGAGTAGGACCCATCCGGAGGACCTCATTAATGAGGTGCATGGTCTCATTTAACCTTAATTACTTCTTTGAAACCCTGTCTCCAAATATAGTCACATTCTGAGGATACTGTGGGTTAGGACATCAAAATATGAATTTTGTGGGGACACAGTTCAGCCCATAAAAGGTATGGATAGCTCAGGAGTGATGACTCTATTAAGAAAAAATTGAGCCGATAGATGATGTGCTCAGTGGATTATGGTGAAGGGAGTTCTGTATCTCTTCTCTAGAATTTAGGCAGAATTGTTGATAGGTATACATAGAAAACTAAACAAGCCAAGAAAATGAGACAGATGTTAACTTCATGATACACACTGAGTTCAACAAAAAACTTAATGTAACAGAATATATCTGTCACTCAGCTGTGAATCCTATTTGCATAAGCATAATAAATACCTATTTAACCAAAATTTAACAAAATGTATACTACAACATTTTTCAAATATAGGAACCAAAGAAGCACCTGTGGAGGTAATGGTATAAAATAGAATGAACTTCCATAGAGACAGACTTGCCATAGTAAGGAGTTAATAATAAATATCTAAAATCTTTTAAAAATCAAGGAAAAATATCTATAGTACTTAGAACTATGGAGGTAAATTCTGGAAGGAATAACTGAAGTGTTGATGTTGCCTTTCGAAGACTTGAGAAAGGATAAGGAAAGGATTCATATTTTTTCATGATAAGCCTTATGGTATTATTTCACTTTTAAAACTGTGTTTGTGTTAGTTTGATACAATATAATTTTAATTAAAAAATTATATAGATCTCTAACTATAGTACAGCCAATTAAAATAATTAGTGATATTCTCTAGTATTTTTCTCCAAATTTAGTTGAAGTTTATGTCTTCTGGGATTTCAAAAATTGTTAATAAAGAACATATTCATAAGCTCTTATGATGTTTATAAACCAACTGAACTTTTTTTCTTAAAGATAACCTACAGAGAATGGAACCTGTTGCGATGTGAGGCAAGTTGGATGGCGTTTTGTCAGTGCCAGCCTCTTCTCCAGTTGATGACTGATTTGGAGAAGAATGCATTAATAATATATTCAAAACTGAAGCAGATATGTAGAGAACATGGGCACACATATGTTGAAGTAAATGACTTAACTTTGGCATTGTCAGATCACATGTCATTTCCTGATGCTTCGGAGTCTCTGAAGTTTTTGAAGGATATTGGTGTGGTGACATATGAGAAGGCCTGTGTCTTCCTTTACGACCTTTATCAGGCTGAAAGAGCCATCGCCTTTTCAGTTTGTAACCTGATGAAGAGCCCTCCATGGCATTTATGTGTCGATGTCAAAAAGGTGCTTGCCTCTATTCACACCACAGAACCTGAGAATTCAAGAAGGGATGATGCACTGAATGAGAGCAAACCTGATGAAGCAAGATTAGAAAATCCTGTGGACACACAGGACAGTGATGACCGTATTTGGACTAATGGTGAAAGTGAAATTAATGCAGAAATAAGTGAACTTCAGCTGGATCAGGATCAGATTGAAGTTCAGCTGGATCAGGATCAGGTGACTGCTTTGAAAATGATTTGCTCCAATCCTGTGACAGTCATAAGTGGGAAAGGTGGATGTGGGAAGACCACAATAGTTAGCCATCTTTTTAAGCATATAGAGCAGATGGAAGAAAGAGAAGTGAAAAAAGCTTGTGAAGATTTTGAACAAGACCAGAGTTCTTCAGAAGAATGGATTACCTTTACTGAGCAAAGTCAACTAGAGGCGAGCAAGGATATACAAGTTTTGCTCACAGCACCTACAGGGAAAGCAGCTGGCTTACTAAGACAGAAAACTGGTCTTCATGCCTACACACTGTGCCAGGTAAAAGCTTTGACATTTTATCTGTAGATAAAACATTTGCCTTGAAGACAAACTTATTTCTTAATCAGTAGGAATATTTTGAATGTCTTCTGGGTCCCTGCCTTGCAGTAACTAGTCATTTAGATCAATGCCTTTTAAAGCAGCCAGTCTATAAATTGTTACCAGTTGGCATGAGAAAGGAGCTAATGGTAGAAATAAATCAGTGCACTGCTTCCTTCATTAAGAAAGTCTTATGAAAAAAACTATCAGGTCCAGCACAGTGGTTCCTCCCTGTAATTCTAGCACTTTGGGAGGCCAAGGTGGGAGGATCACTTGAGCTCAGGAGTTTGAGACCTGCCCAGGCAACATAGTGAGACCCCCATCTCTACAAAAAGTTAAATTAGCTGGGCATGGTGGCATGCACCTGTAGTTTCAGCTACTTGGGAGGCTGAGGTGAGAGGATTGCTCGAGGCTGTGAAGTCGAGGCTGCAGTGAGCCGTGTTTACACCACTGTACTCTAGCCTGGGTGACACAGTAAGACCTTCTCTAAAAACCAAAAAAAAATCAGTTGCCCTAAAGCATAGGCGTAATGATACAATTAGTTTAGATGCTCATACAGTATCTGTTTCTCATGGGGACTGGTTAGAAACATGTCACAGTCCACAGACCATATTTTGAATAGCACTGGAAATGGAAGTGAAAGGCTTATATTCTGTAGGATGAATGTGAGGACTTCCTCATCTGGTATAATTCTTTTTTTTTTTAAGTCTGTGAAATGTTATGCAAATGCTGAAGAGTGATTTACTTCCAATTATGTGGTCACTTTCAAAATAGGTGTAATGTGATACTGAAGAAAAATGTATGTTCTGTGGACCTGGGGTTCTATAAATACTCACTGAGTTTACTTGTTCCAGGTCTGAGTTCAAATCATAGATGTCCCTGTTAATTTTCTATCTCGTTGATCTGTCAGATATTAACAATGTGGTGTCAAAGTCTCCCGCTATTATTGTGCGGGGGTCCAAGTCTCTATAAGTCATTAAGAACTTGTCTTATGTATCTGGGTGCTCCTATATTGGGTGCATATGTATTTATGATCATTGACTCCTGCTGTTGCATTGATCCTTTTACCATTATGTAATGTCCTTCTTTGTTTCTTTTAGTCTTTGTTACTGTTGAAGTCTATTTTGTCAGAGATGAAAGTTACAACTCCTGTTTGTTTTTTTTTTTTGTTGTTGTTTTTTTTGCTCTCCATTTGATTGGTGAGTCTTCCTCCAATCCTTTGTTTTGAGTCTTTATGTGTCCTTGCTTATGAGATGGATCTGGATACAGCATACCGATGGGTTTTGACTTTTTAATTCAATTTGTCTGTCTGTGTCTTTGATTGGGGCATTTAATCCATTTAAATTTAGAATTAATATTGATATTTGTGAGTTTAATATTGTCATTTAATGCTATCTGGCTATTCTGCCCATTAGTTGATATAGATTCTTCATTATGGAGATACTCTTTACCTTTTGGTATGTTTTTGGGATGACTGATACTGGTTGTTCCTTTCTGTGTGTAATACTTCTTTTAGAAGCTCTTGTAAAGCAGGCCTGGTGGTGATGAAATCTCTGGGTGCTTGGTTGTTCATGAAAAATTTTATTTTTCCTTTATTTATGAAGCTTAGTTTGGCTGGATATGAGATTCTGGGTTGAAAATTCTGTTCTTTGAGGATATTGAATATTGACCTCCACTCTCTTCTAGTTTGTAGGGTTTCTGCTGAGAAATCTGCTGTGAGTCTGATAGGCTTCCCTTTATGGGTAACCTGACCTTTCTCTCTAGCTGCCCTTAGAATTTTCTCCTTTATTTCAACCCTGGTGAATATAATGATTATGTGTCTTGGGGTTGCTCTACTTGAGGAATATCTTTGTGGTGTTCTCTGTATTACCTGGAGTTGAGTATTGTCCTGCCTTACTAGGTTAGGAAAGTTTTCCTGAATAATATCCTGAAGAATATTTTCCAGCTTGGATTCATTCTCTTCATGACATTCAGGTACACCTATCAAATGTAAATTAGGTCTTTTCACATAGTCCCATATTTCTTGGAGACTTTACTCATTCCTTTTTACTCTTCTCTAATCTTGTCTTCTCATTTCATTTCATTAAGTTGGTCTTCAACCTCTGATATCCTTTCTTCTGCTTGATCAATTCGACTGTTAAAACCTGCGCATACTTTGCGGAGTTCTCGTATTGTATTCTTCAGTTCTAGTAATTCACTTATATTCCTCTCTAAATTGTCTATTCTCATTAGGATTTCGTCAAACCTTTTTTCAAGGTTCTTAGTTTCTTTACATTGGGCTAGAACATGTTCTTTTTTAAATCGTATGTTAGGTTTGGGGGTACATGTGAAGAACATGCAAAATTGTTGTATAGGTACACACGTGGCAGTGTGATTTGCTGTATTCCTCCCCTTCACCTATATCTGGCATTTCTCCCCATGCTATCTCTCCCTACCTCCCCACCCCCTGCTGTCCCTCCCCTATTTCCCCCCAACAGACCCCAGTGTGTAGTGCTCCCCTCCCTGTGTCCATGTGTTCCCATTGTTCAACACCCGCCTATGAGTGAGAACATGCAGTGTTTGATTTTGTGTTCTTGTGTCAGTTTGCTGAGAATGATGGTTTCCAGGTTCACCCATGTCCCTACAAAGGACCCGAACTCATCGTTTTTGATGGCTGCATAATATTCCATGGTGTATATGTGCCACATTTTCCCTGTCCAGTCTATCATCGATGGGCATTTGGGTTGGTTCCAGGTCTTTGCTATTGTAAACAGTGCTGCAGTGAACATTCGTGTGCATGTGTCCTTATAATAGAACGATCTATAATCCTTTGGATATATACCCAGTAATGGGATTGCTGGGTCAAATGGAATTTCTATGTCTAGGTCCGTGAGGAATTGCCACACTGTCTTCCACAACGGTTGAACTAATTTACACTCCCACCAACAGTGTAAAAGTGTTCCTATTTCTCCACATCCTCTCCAGCATCTGTTGTCTCCAGATTTTTTAATGATCGCCATTCTAACTGACATGAGATGGTATCTCAATGTAGTTTTGATTTGCATTTCTCTAATGACCAGTGATGATGAGCATTTTTTCATATGTTTGTTTGCCTTGTGTATGTCTTCTTTTGTAAAGTGTCTGTTCATATCCTTTGCCCACTTTTGAATGGGCTTGTTTTTTTCTTGTAAATCTGTTTTAGTTCTTTGTAAATTCTGGATATCAGCCCTTTGTCAGATGGGTAAACTGCAAAAATTTTTTCCCATTCTGTTGGTTGCCGATTCACTCTAATGACTTTCTTTTGCCGTGCAGAAGCTGTGGAGTTTGATTAGGTCCCAATTGTCTATTTTGGCTTTTGTTGCCAATGCTTTTGGTGTTTTGGTCATGAAGTCCTTGCGTACGCCTATGTCCTGAATGGTTTTGCCTAGATTTTCTTCTATGGTTTTTATGGTGTTAGGTCTTATGTTTAAGTCTTTAATCCATCTGGAGTCAATTTTAGTGTAAGGTGTCAGGAAGGGGTCCAGTTTCTGCTTTCTGCACATGGCTAGCCAGTTTTCCCAACACCATTTATTAAACCAGGGAATCCTTTCCCCATTGCTTGTTTTTGTCAGGTTTGTCAAAGATTGAATGGTTGTAGATATGTTGTGTTGCCTCTGAGGCCTCTGTTCTGTTCCATTGGTCTATATCTCTGTTTTGGTACCAGTACCATGCTGTTTTGATTACTGTAGCCTTGTAGTAGAGTTTGAAGTCCAGTAGTGTGATGCCTCCCGCTTTGTTGTTTTTGCTTAGAATTGACTTGACTATGCGGGCTCTCTTTTGGTTCCATATGAAGTTTAAGGTGGTTTTTTCCAGTTCTGTGAAGAAGGTCATTGGTAGCTTGATGGGGATGGCATTGAATCTGTAAATTACTTTGGGGAGTATGGCCATTTTCATGATATTGGTTCTTCCTAACCATGAACATGGAATGTTTCTCCATCTGTTTGTGTCCTCTCTTATTTCGTTGAGCAGTGATTTGTAGTTCTTCTTGAAGAGGTCCTTTACGTTCCTTGTTAGTTGTATTCCTAGGTATTTTATTCTCTTTGTAGCAGTTGTGAATGGCAGTTTGTTCTTGATTTGGCTCTCTTTAAGTCTGTTATTGGTGTATAGGAATGCTTGTGATTTTTGCACATTGATTTTGTATCCTGAGACTTTGCTGAAGTTGCTTATTAGTTTCAAGAGATTTTGGGCTGAGATGATGGGGTCTTCTAGATATACAATCATGTCGTCTGCAAATAGAGACAATTTGACTTCCTCCTTTCCTATTTGAATACCCTTTATTGCTTTTTCTTGCCTGATTTTTTTTTTTTTTTTTTTTTTTGAGACGGAGTTTTGCTCTTTTTACCCAGGCTGGAGTGCGATGGCACGATCTTGGCTCACCATAACCTCTGCCTCCTGGGTTCAGGCGATTCTTCTGCCTCAGCCTCCTGAGTAGCTGGGATTACAGGCACGCGCCACCATGCCCAGCTAATTTTTTGTATTTTTAGTAGAAACGGGGTTTCACCATGTTGACCAGGATGGTCTCAATCTCTTGACCTTGTGATCCACCCGCCTCGGCCTCCCAAAGTGCTGGTATTACAGGCGTGAGCCACCGTGCCCGGCCCTTTCTTGCCTGATTGCTCTGGCTAGAACTTCCAGTACTATATTGAATAGGAGTGGTGAGAGAGGGCATCCTTGTCTAGTGCCAGATTTCAAAGGGAATGCTTCCAGTTTTTGCCCATTCAGTATGATATTGCCTGTTGGTTTGTCGTAAATAGCTTTTATTATTTTGAGATATGTTCCGTCAATACCTAGTTTATTGAGGGTTTTTAGCATAAAGGGCTGTTAAATTTTGTCAAAGGCCTTCTCTTCATCAATTGAGATAATCATGTGGTTTTTGTCTTTGGTTCTGTTTATGTGGTGAATAACGTTTATGGACTTGGATATGTTGAACCAGCCTTGCATCACCGGGATGAATCCTACTTGATCATGGTGGATAAGCTTTTTGATATGCTGTTGCAATCAGCTTGCCAGTATTTTATTGAAGATTTTTGCATCTGTGTTCATCATGGATATTGGCCTGTAGTTTTCTTTTCTTGTTGAGTCTCTGCCTGGTTTTGGTATCAGGTTGATGTTGGTCTCATAAAATGATTTGGGAAGGGTTCCCTCTTTTTGGATTATTTGGAATAGTTTCAGAAGGAGTGGTACCAGCTCCTCTTTGTATGTCTGGTAGAATTCGGCTGTGAACCCGTCTGGACCTGGGCTTTTTTTTTTGGGTGGTAGGTTCTTAATTGCTGCCTCAACTTCAGACCTTGTTATTGGTCTATTCAGGATTTCAGCTTCTTCCTGGTTTAGGCTTGGGAGGAGGCAAGTGTCCAGGAATTTATCCATTTCTTCCAGGTTTCCTAGTTTATGTGCATAGAGTTGTTTGTAATAATCTCTGATGATAGTTTGAATTTCTGTGGAATCTGTGATGATATCCCCTTTATCGTTTTTTATTGCATCTATTTGGTTATTCTCTCTTTTCTTTTTTATTAATCTGGCTAGTGGTCTGTCTATTTTGTTGACCTTTTCGAAAGACCAGCTCCTGGATTTATTGATTTTTTTGAAGGGTTTTTTTTGTGTCTCTGTCTCCTTCAGTTCTGCTCTGATCTTATTTCTTGTCTTCTGCTAGGTTTTGAGTTTTTTTGATCTTGCTCCTCTAGCTCTTTCAATTTTGACGATAGGGTGTCAATTTTAGATCTCTCCTTTCTTCTCATGTGGGCGCTTATTGCTATATATTTTCCACTAGAAACTGCTTTAAATGTGTCCCAGAGATTCTGGTATGTTGTGTCTTCGTTCTTGTTGGTTTCAAAGAACATCTTTATTTCTGTCTTCGTTTCATTGTTTATCCAGTCAACATTCAAGAGCCAATTGTTCAGTTTCCATGAAGCTGTGTGGTTCTGAGTTAGTTTCTGAATTCTGAGTTCTAACTTGATTGCACTGTGGTCTGAGAGACTGTTTGTTATGATTTCCGTTCTTTTGCATGTGCTGAGGAGTGATTTACTTCCAATTATTTGGTCAGTTTTAGAGTAGGTGTGATGTGGTGCTGAGAAGAATGTATATTCTGTGGATTTGCGGTGGAGAGTTCTGTAAATGTCTATTAGGTTTGCTTGTTCCAGGTCTGAGTTCAAGTCCTGGATATCCTTGTTAATTTTCTGTCTCGTTGATCTGTCTAATATTGACAATGGGGTGTTAAAGTCTCCCACTATTATTGTGTTGGAGTCTAACTCTCTTTGTAAGTCATTAAGAACTTGCCTTATGTATCTGGGTGCTCCTGTATTGGGTGCATATATATTTAGGATCATTAGCTCTTCTTGTTGCATTGATCCTTTTACCATTATGTAATGTCCTTCTTTGTCTCTTTTGATCTTTGTTGCTTTAAAGTCTATTTTGTCAGAGATGAGAATTGCAACTCCTGTTTTTTTTTGCTCTCCATTTGCTTGGTAAATCTTCCTCCATCCCTTTATTTTGAGCCTTTGTGTATCCTTGCATGTGAGATGGGTTTCCTGGATACAGCACACTGATGGGTTTTGGCTTTTTATCCAATTTGCCAGTCTGTGTCTTTTGATGGGGGCATTTAGTCCATTTACTTTTAGGGTTAATATTGTTATGTGTGAATTTGATACTGCCATTTTGATGCTAGCTGGCTGTTTTGCCCATTAGTTGATTCAGATTCTTCATTGTGTTGATGCTCTTTACCATTTGGTATGTTTTTGGAGTGGCTGGTACTGGTTGTTCCTTTCTATGTGTAGTGCCTCTTTCAGGAGCTCTTGTACAGCAGGCCTGGTGGTGATGAAATCTCTGAGTACTTGCTTGTTTGCAAAGGATTTTATTTTTCCTTCACTTATGAAGCTTAGTTTGGCTGGATATGAAATTCTGGGTTGAAAGTTCTTTTCTTTAAGGATGTTGAATATTGGCCCCCACTTTCTTCTGGCTTGTAGGGGTTCTGCTGAGAGATCTGCTGTGAGTCTGATGGGCTTCCCTTTGTGGGTAACTCACAGAAGTTTCTTATTATCCACCTTCTGAAGCCTAATTCTGTTATTGAAACACACTCGTTCTCCATCAGGCCTTGTTCTCTTGTTGATGCGGAACTATGATCCCCTGTAGAGGGAGAGGCATTCAGATTTTGGGTATTCTCAGCCTTTTTATGCTGGTTTCTTCCCATCATTATACATTTATCCATCTGTCTTCTTTGTAATTACCGACTTTCAAATTAGGTCTCTGAGTGGACGTCCAACTTGTTGATTCCCAGCGCCGGAATCTGAGCAACCCACTGCACCGGCTAAAACGGCGGCATTAAGATTCATGGTGCTTTTCTGCCTGGGAATCTCCGGTCTAGCTTCCTTCTTGAATCCCTTTTTCAATCAGCTGAATAGGCGACTCTGCCTTCCTGGAGCTCCAAACATCGACGAAAAGGGGTCCCAGTCCTGTTTACTGTGCACCGGGAACCGCTGCACTGGGGCGCTGGCGACCTGTGGGGCTCCTCCGCTGGGAATCTCCTGGTCCATGAGCAACAAAAATTCGTCTGAAAGTGTGGCGTCCTCTCGTTCTCTGCGCTTTCACTGGGAGCTACAATCCTGAGCTGCTAGTAATCAGCCATCTTCTGTTATAATTCTTTATTTCTTCCACCTAGAGCAGTGCCTGACAAACAGTAGTCACATAGTAAAAATTACAAATATATTAACATTCTTGAAGAAAATAGTATTGGCTATAATTAAGAATCATGGAGTTTAAGTTTGTAAAGAGCTGGAGAGGTTCCTCTAGCCCTAGCCCCAACCTGCCATTTTATAGCTAAAGGAACTTGGTAGTTGGAAGATTTCAGAAGGAGGTAATCATTGAATTGGACTTCAAGGAACATGGAGGCTCAGGTGAGGAGAAGGACATTGGACTTAGGGGAAAGACTTTTGCATAGGCATTGAGGAATATGATCATAGTGTGTATAGAGGGTTTTGAGGTGATTGCATTGATTGGAGTGAAGCCTGTATCTGACAGAATGGTGGAAATTAAACTTGGGTTAGACAATGAATTCCATCTTTAAAGTTAGTAAAGTATTTTGACTTATCTCATTATATCCTTGATAAAGTGATATTATCTCCACATTTACAGAAGAGCTAGTTGAAGTTTGAGGATGTTAAACATCTTGCCCAAGATCTTGGTTAGGTGTAGAAGTAGGATTTGAAATGATTTCTGGCCTTCCAGCCTGTGGTTCTTTCCATGGTGCCGTTATTACAGATATTGCACACCTAACGGTGAAACTCGAACTTGATCTACTAGGAGGCCATTTAGGTTCCTAAGCAAGAGATTGAAATAAAGAAGTTTTAAGGAGGATCATATAGAATCATAGAGCCATGAGCCACTTAACATATCTTGCCTATTATCTTTATTTATCACTTGAATGAATGGAGACCTAGAGATGTTCAGTGTAGCTTATCGGTGGAAGAATCTTCTGATCAGTTTATGATATTTTTTTATACTATGTTTTCATGTCTGATTAGTCTGAAGGACTGAATTAGAAGGGGACACCAAAAGGGGTCATTGCCAAGTTTGATCCTATGTGTTAACTGATTAATTGATAGTTTCTTAATATCTACTTGAGATGATGAGAGAACATTTCTGAAGCCATGTTTAGGCTTAGGAGAGAGTGCAAGAGCACAGAAGGAGCACTGGAGTTTCATTTATCATCCTTGGACTAGAGTTGCCAGATTTGGCAGATAAAAATATGGATAATTTTTTTAGTATAAGTATGTATCAAATGATTCATTGACTTGCATATACTAAAACGTCATTTATTGTGTGTTTGAAGTTCAAATTTAACTGGATTTCCTGTATTTTATTGGACAATCCCATCCTGGGATTGTGTGTAGGGGAACCTGGCTGCAAAGCTATTGGAGTCATCAAGGTGCTGATAGATGGAGCCTGTATTGAGCTAGTGGCACTAGAAATACAGTGGAACATGGCAGCATTTTCTAAGATAATTAATTGACTATATTAAATAAGAGAAAAGAAATGGCTAACTTAGAATGTTGTGAGACATGACCACTGTGAGCATAGGGGGTTTTGTTGAAGGAAATTGATGCATTTGGGTAGGAAATATGAAGGCTTTACTTAATAGACATGTTGAATCTAGTTTCAGTAGAAAAATTAGACGAAGATGTGATATACCATTTAGAAAATCTGTACATAATACAGATTGAAAATCTGAAATGCTCCAATGAGCGTTTCCTTTGAGCATTATGTCAGTGCTCAAAAAATTAAGAATTTTACAGCATTTTGGATTTTGAATTTGCAGATCAAAGATACTCAGTCTTTAAGTGCTCATACTGATGACATAGAAACATTTGTAGAATGATATACACTAAAATATTGAAGCTCTCTGGTTGGAATTTTACAACCAATTTTTTTCTCATCTATATTTAAAAATAAGTAGTATTATATTTGTAATAAATAATTTTGTTGTTTGTTGTGGGGGGGTGGTGGTGGTAGTTTTTTAAAAAGTTGAAGTGAGAAAGTTTAGAGTACTTGAAAGAAAAAGTAATATTTTCATAATTAGGTTGAGAAATCACTGCTTTTATTTCAGAATGGAGTAATGTGGTTGGGAGAATGGGAGGGCTTCAATGGGATATCTCAGATGGCCACGGGAAGGTTTATTTGGCAATGGAAAAGAATAGGGAGCTTTCTGTGTTTAAAAGCGATGAGGGAAGTGTTGAGATTTTGGAACAATTTGACTCTTTTTTTTGTTTTTAGATTTATTTGGTCTGTCTTTTCTGTATATTCATTTGTATAACTTTTGTGTTTTTCTGCTTCCCACCCACCCCTGCCAATTTAAGAGTTTTGCCTTAAAATAACTTGCTATTAATTTTTGGTTTTATAGATTTATAACCTGACTTTGGAAATGCTATACTTTGCTTGTAGGTCAATTATAGCTTCTATTTATGGAACAAAAAAATGATGACCACAGACAAACCATGGAAATTTTCTTCAGTTAGAGTTCTGGTTGTGGATGAAGGGAGTTTGGTATCTGTAGGAATCTTCAAATCAGTCTTAAATTTATTGTGTAAGCACTCCAAACTTTCTAAGCTTATTATCCTTGGTAAGTTAAAATATTGTTGGAATTCTGGTGTTTATTTCAAAGTATTGTGATTAGTTGGTTGTTTACACCATCTTACCACACCATTTCCTAAAGGTGAAAAACCATTTTTCAGAACTGATACCAAAGCTACACCAAGTTAAGTCTGACCACTCTCCTAATCCGCTTGGGTTTTGTTTTAGCCAGGATAATAGCAGGCTGGGATGTGAATGAAATAGTGTTGTGATGGGTTACTGCTAATTACCTAAATGATGGCTGTTAAAATAGTCAAAGTACCACAGATTCAGAGTAAATCAGGACGTGGATCATTTGGAAATAATAAAAAATTTGAATTATAGACCACTTAAAAGTCATTTTATGATTCTACGCTAATAACTCAAATTAGACCTCACCAGCCTCTTAGGTCCTTTCCAATTCTGATAAGATTCAGTTAGATTCTATTGAGTAGTCATGCTCGGTAGATCATATGATTTAATGGCGAAAAAAATAAAATCATAATTGGAGAATCATGTTGTATATAAAAACTATTTTTTTAGGTCTTGGAGGATGTCTTTTAAGCAGTTGATTCTATTAATGACTTAAGCCTTCTCTCTGCTTCCCCCAGTACATGTTTTTCTTATATTTAGGGCTTATTCGGTGCAAGCAAAAAAGATTTTTAATAGAGCAGAACATCATCATTAGAGTACTGAAATGTATCTGTTATCAAATGCATTTAGTTTGTTTTATATTTTGTACATTTACTTTATGTATTTGAGGCCATAGATTCTTCCATGTTCAATAAGACAATGAATGTGATTGAAAAAGGAACTAACTACAAGGCCTATTTTCTTGTCCTAATATGTTGACTAAAACATATGCCTCTACCCGGTTTCCCTGTGGTTTTAGGTATGAAAGATGTTCAATTTAGATTTTGTTACCTTATTGTGTTATTACTATTTTTATATCTTATACTGTTTAATTTAAATGTTATACTGTTTAATTTAAATGTTATTTTTTGTTAAATATTTAACTTTAAACTCTTAAATACTTTTAAACAATCTTGGGGGTATTTTTTCTCAGAGTAAGTCTTTGTGATATGTATCAGTGGAGAGAAATAAAAATAATTTCTAAATTTTAGCATCCTGGTTACCTAAAACCTGTATCTATTTTTTTTTTTTTTTTTATCTTTTAGGTGATATTAGACAGTTACCCAGTATTGAACCTGGTAACTTGCTGAAAGATCTTTTTGAGACTCTTCAGTCAAGAAATTGTGCTATTGAGCTAAAGACAAACCATAGAGCAGAATCTCAGCTAATTGTGGACAATGCTACAAGGTATAATATTACTAAGAGTTTGCATTTCCTGTCTGTTGTATTAGAAATAAAAAAAATGCTTTTGAATTAGAATGATTTAGTAGAATACATTTACTATCCCTTTTAGCTAAACTCTTCCATCCTTCAACTATAAACCTTTGCCCCACAGTTAGAAAAGCACAGTTAATGTTTTTCATTACTAGTCCAGCATAAGTTATTATTGAAATTTAAAAATGGATGAGGTTTCCTGATTTCAAAAGGATGTATATGAATTAAAATTGTATTAAACTTAAGGATTAGAATAAGCCCAAGGGGAATGGAGATTTGGAAATAACTTCATTCACAGTCAAGGGAGAATTGGGGAAGAAATACCCCCTAATTTTTGTGGGAGAAAGCTGAAAGCAAAATAATTGAATGTGGTATTTCACTCCTAGATGAATCCTGGAGGCACCCATGGTGTATTACTTCCCTTAAATAGAAAAGAACCCTTCTCTTCCCTTCATCTTTGTATAAGCCTTTGTAGTTATCCTCTGTCAGCTCAGACATTTGGTTTCTCCATAATCCGTACATGTGAAAAATCACAATCATTATTATTTCATGCTATTTATTTTAATACAGTCATGTACCACATAATGTTTGGTCATCAGCAGACTACATCTATGACGGTAGTCCCATAAGATTATAAAACTGTAATTTTACTGTACCTTTTCTCTGTTTAAATATGTTTACATATACACATACTTACCATTGTATTAACAATTGCCTACGCATTCAGTACGGTAAAACGTGCTGTGCAGGTTTGTAGCCTAGGAGCAATAGGCTGTACCATATAGCCTAGATGTGTAGTAGGCTGTACCATCTAGGTTTGTGTAAGTGCACTCTATAGTGTTCACGAATGATGAACATTGCCTAATGATGCATTTCTCAAAACATATCCCTATCATTAATTGATATGACTGTATTAAAATCTCTAGATATGGTGGGACCTTTGAATACTGAGTCTGTGTTAGTCATTGGATCAAAATATATCTCTGGTTTTTACCCTTTTTTTACGAAATGTTTTGTCGCTTGAACATTCTTCAGTTGGATGTAGCAGAAACTAGAAGAAGGGTGTCCAATCTTTTGGCTTCTCTGGGCCACATTGGACGAAGAATTGTCTTAGGCCACACATAAAATACACTAACATTAACAATAGCTGACAAGCTTAAAAAAAAAAATCATAGGCTGGGTGCAGTGGCTCATGCCTGTAATCCCAGCACTTTGGGAGGCTGAGGTGGGTGGATCACCTGAGGTCAGGAGTTCGAGACCAGCCTGACCAACCTGGTGAAGCCCCCTCTCTACTAAAAATACCAAAATTAGCCAGGCGTGGTGGCGGGCACCTGTTATCCCAGCTACTCCGGAGACGAGGCAGGACAATCACCTGAACCCGGGAGGCAGAGGTTGCAGTGAGCTAAGATCGCGCCATTGCACTCCAGCCAGAGCGAGACTCTGTTTCCACTATATATATATAAAATAAAAAATCTCATAATGTTTTAAGAAAGTTTATGAATTTGTGTTGGGCTGCATTTAAAGCCACATGTGGCCTGTGGGCCAGACAGGCTTGAACTAGAACATTCAAAACCTACTTTCTCTAAGCTTCTGTCTACCTTGGACAGAATGGTGGGAGTAGAGGAGGAATTGACAGGAATAGGGTAGACAGTGTGGGTTCATATTAAGACATTAAGAAAACTAATGGAATGGGATGTGGAATATTCTTTTCCTGTAATCTTTCTAAAGACCACCCCATTTTTGGTAGATGATTGGTCATTTTAAAGTCCGAGAAACTTGGAGGAATCTAGCATATTAGATTTCTCAGAACTCAATTTTATCTGAAACTCAGGAATCTTTTTAGTGACTCTTTTAATATCATTTGGTTCTGGCTGTGCTCCTTTCATCATTTCTTCTTAATCATCATCCTCAAATATTGTTGACTGTGAAGGATCCTTGCTATATACCAAGGAAAAGATCCTGAAGATAAAAGGTGCTACATGCCTTGGGTCAGAAGCAAAATGGGAAATCTATGATGATTTTTAAGGTCCCAATTAAATCTGGGCTAATTGTCAGCAAGAACAGCCTCATTCCCTCTCTGTTCCTTTCCACTCTTGTCTGGGAAAGGCTGAAGAAGACACAGTAGGGTACCACCACCTCTGATAACCAGGCTGCTGTTAGGTCTGTTTGGAGAGTCAGTCTGCTTCCAAATAACCATACCTTATTCTGTTATCTGATATGATTTGCTAGTCTGGGAAAATGTAAGAATAAAAGAAGGATGAGGAAGGAATAGAAGCAACTAGATGTGGATACTTGGTTCATTTGGGCAAGTGGGATTGTATGTAGAATATACAGAGAAGAAAGGAGAAGAATGTAGTGTAAACATGTGGAAAGGCCTGAACCAGTTCAAATTAACTTAAATAGAAAGGGATATGGGGTCAAATGGGCCTGTTTGTCTCCCCAGTTCTCCTGTTTTCTATTTTTGTGGCGTTGGGCAAGCCACTATACTTGACTAAACCTCACATTGTTTACCTATGAAATAAGGGTAATACCTTCCTGCATGGTTCTGTTGTGATCTGGAGACAAATAGACCAGGTTTTCAGAATGGTGCCTAGTAAATCCTCTGATAATTTTTTTTCTGATCCTTTTAGTTTGCTAAGGACTGATTGCTAACATGTAGTACCCTAACTTTATTGTCTTTTATTATAAAACTTATTTACTATTTATAATGCATACCTAGATGAGCTTTTCTCTCTATTATCTATTAATAGATACTAATTATTATAAGGACATTAGCTCTGTTCATACATGAAGACATTTTTGAATGATAATGTTCTTTGTGTGTGTTATCTTTATTCAAGAATCTCAAGACGTCAATTTCCAAAATTTGATGCAGAACTAAATATCTCTGATAATCCAACATTACCCATCTCAATTCAAGATAAGACATTTATTTTTGTCAGGCTCCCAGAAGAGGATTCCAGTTCTCAGTTATCTAAAACTAATCATCACTCTTGTAAGTATAAAGTTCTATGAGATGTAGGGTTAAGTATAAGTATTTCAATTTTGTGACATAGTTATTAAATGACTAGTTGTAATTTTCTTTGATGGGTAAAGAGAAATATTGCTAGCAAAAAATAAGACATTGAAAATACATAGTCCAGGAGTGGTGGCTCACGCATGTAATCCCAGCACTTTGGGAGGCCGAGGTGGGTGGATCACGAAGTCAAGAGATCGAGACCATCTTGGCCAATATGGTGAAACCTGTCTCTACTAACAATACAAACATTATCTGGGTGTGGTGGTGCGTCCCTGTAGTCCCAGCTACTCAGGAGGCTGAGGCAGGAGACGGGACGCTTGAACCCGGAAGACGGAGGTTTCAGTGAGCTGAGATTGTGCCACTGCACTCCAGCATGGCAACAGAGCAAGACTCTGTCTCAAGAAAAACAAAAAGTAAATAAATGAACTAACTTACTGATCATCAAAAGCAGAATACTCTAGAATTTTGTAAAGAAGTAAGCTCTCAACACATAAGTGCTCAGTAAATTTTGTTGAGTGAATAAATGGATGTAGATGATTTCGTTTAAAATAAAGCAAAGCCCCAATAATTCAAGTTTATTTAGGAGAAAGTAGTCTTAATTAATGAAGTTTTTCCTTCCTTGCAATTTGAAAAGCAAATATTTTTATTTTGAATACAAATACTCAATGCTAATAAAAGCAAATACTTGTATTTTGTTTCTGAAACAAAAATTATGACTGTCAAACTGTTGCCGAGTTTAATTTCTAATAGTTCTGCTTTATAAAATAGGTAAAAGCTTGGCTTCTAATTATGGATGTTAGGAGGACAGCATGACAGGGTTGAGAAAGAGTGTGGGACAGGAAGTCTTCTCCTTATGTGTATCACCTGTGTTGTGTCACTTAACCCTTTATAAAATGGGAACCATAGTGGAACTGCCTGTGGAGCTATTACGAGGGTTGAGGACATTCATCAGTTATGAGACACTCTATAAATGTCAGATTGTTGTGACTAATAGATGTCATTTAATTAGCTGTTGCAAGTGAATTTATTTAAATCAGTTGAACTTATCTATTGATCTTTGTTTGCATTATAAACTTACCTAGCAAACCTTTTAAAAATGATGTAATGGCTTTTTCAAAATTAGTAAAGGTTTAAATGATTGTTTTTGAGGACTTATTGTAGTTGCCACTGTTCTCAAAGGTATATCCTTCCCACTTAACCACTTTCACTGTGTTTGTGAAATTAATGACATACAGCTTCATCTGTCAACCTTTTCCCCTTTGTGTCCCCAATCTCATGTCTCTTGGGTTAGTGATCATTCACATGATACAACAATGTATTTAAATAAATGGGATCATACATAGTGTTCTATAATGTGTGTGTGTTTTTTTAAATAGTAGAACCTATTTTTTTCTTTTTATTTTTCATTCAGCAAATATTTATTGAACTCCTGTTATATACTAGATATAATAGTTAAGCAGAGGAAAATATTAAAAAAAAAATTATCCCTGAGGTTATTGTGCTTTCATTCTGGTGTGGGAAACAGATAATTTAAAAGTATATTTTCAAACATCAGAGTACAAAGAATCAAGTAGACCTAACTAAATACTGGCGACTGATTAAATTTGTTGTAAGATTCCTTTAGATTGCGGGGGCCTTTGGTTTAAGAAACAATTTATACTCCTTTTAAAAAAAAGTCAGTGATACGGTAATGTTTGAAGTAAGAACTAATGTTCCCTAATTTTCCTTTCTCTTCTTCCCCCAACAATCCCAATAAGGTCACAACATAGTAAAAGTTTGATGTTTATCCTTTTAACCTTATTATAACCATATATTATTTATTTCAGTTTTACATAAATTGGTTTATAAGCTGTATATTGTTTTGTACTTAGAAATGTGTATTAAATAATTAATAGCTAATATTTATTCTCACAGCCTAGTTAATAGTAGGTACTGTTTACGATGAGGAGAATGAGACTTAGACAGTTAGTAGATCTCTTCTTTGCCACTTCACTTAAATCTACCTAAAATATTGTTGGTTTTCTTTCTGGTACCCATTCTTTGCATTAATGAGAATGTACTTTTAAAAAAAGTTGTCCATTTTAGACTAGTAGCAGAGCTTACCTGATGTTGTTTTTCTAACTTAATTAAAAACTTCTGTTAGAAAATTAGTCTCTTTTTCAAGGAAATTGAGTAAATATTCCTTAGAGAAGCATATAGTATATTTTCACTAATAATTAAGTTATTAAGTAAATTATGCCTGTTATTACAAAGTACTAAGACCTAAGACAGGATTCCTATTTGGTCTAGAGTTTCAGAGATGCTAAAATGTGAGAAAAATGTATATCTTAGAATCAGTAAAATGCATTGTACATACTGATCTGCAAGATGTGGAGAAAGTGAAAAAAGCAAGGTATGGAACAGTGCTGTCCTGTACATGTAAAAAAGAACAGTGTGCTGGGAGACCTTTGGAAATTCCTGCTCTGGTGGCCAGGGGTTGGCTGAGGGTGAGCTGAATCTTGGCTGTTTTCTAGTGGTAATCTTCCCTTCATCTGGAAAATGAAGGGTTCAGTAGGCAGCTAAGTTTATCTTCCCAGAGCAGGACATCACAAGGCATGGGCAAATTCCCTTGTGATTCATCTGCTACTAGGGAAACACACATGGGAAAATGCTTATATTTCTGTGAGCCTTAGTTTTCCCATTCATAATATAGATGTCATCAGAAGTCAGACTACCCAATGGCTGTAGGGCATGAGCACCATTGGAATGGATGCCCCCGCTATGCCAGGGTTAACCTTTTAGTTGCTAGATCATGGGGAGGTCTGGGGAGAAGGAAAGAGATGATTGGGGTGGGGAGTAGAGCATTAGGGGAGTGGCTGTTTTCCAGCTAATACAGAAGTATCACTATGTTTTATATGAGTATGTGCCAGCTGAATATCAGCTGTGAATATAACAACACCTACCTCATGTGGCTGTCCTGCATATTAAGTGATATAACATATAAAGCCTATAGATTCTCAAGTTCTAACTCATTACTAATATGATCACAAGGACTTAAAACAGGAAGTTTTACATTAGTCCTGCTGTTACACATTTTGTACTCTTGTTCATTTCTTAAATTCAGTGTTCATAAACTATCAGCAAATACACAGTGAGTGTATTACAAATGAGGAACTGTCCTGGCCAGGGGTTGACCTCTCTGCTCAGGGTGGGCTGTCTTTGAATCCTTTCTATTCTCTTTCTTATTGCCCTAGCCGATGTGAGGAATGAGGTTGAGATTCCCATGGTAAACTTGTATTCCATTTGGTGAGATATTTTCCCAGGTCCCTTAGCAGGAACTCCAAATTAGTTTCTTCATAGAAACTGTGTTATAATTTGGTGATTTTCTCTGTTAACTTTTTTCTCTTTAATTGTCAGATTTATATTCTACAGTTAAAACTTTACTACAAGAACATGACTTACAAAATGCACAAACATCACAATTTATTGCATTTAGAAGGTAAAGTATTTATAATATTTTAATGTTTTTAATCTAGCTTTTAAATCTCGTAACTAATTAATGTAGATCCTATTTGGATGGTTGAGTCCCATATTTCATTACTGTTAATTCTGTTTCTTAGTTTGGGGTATGTCAATGGCAGACATGGCAGAGGGCACTTTCTAAACAGGGCTCTTGCCACCAAATATCATATTTAGAAACTTATAGGGACTCTGAATGGAACAAAAGCTTATGTTGAGATAAAATTACAAAAATACTATTTCCTGAAGAAAGTGTTGGAAACTTTTTGTAGACTCTAGTATGTCATAATTGCTGATAACAAAAATAAGCATGTAGCACATACCATTATGGTGACCCCTGCATTTTCATGTGTTTCAGGCAAGACTGTGATCTAATTAACGACTGCTGTTGTAAACACTACACAGGCCACCTCATCAAGTGAGTGTCTAAGAGAACTGAAACTTTTAAGGACAGTCCTTGTTCAATTTGCTGTTCTTTTATTTGCTTTGACATTTGTCACTTATTTCTATATATTTAAAAATAGTTTTTTTCTCATTTGTGAAATATGATCTCTTCAATTAAATACAATATATGAATACATCCTTGGGAATTGATGTTTTAGTAATGAGGTATTAGGAATAAGAAGAAAAATTAGTGAAATTTTCTTTTTGGTTTCCAGCTTGGCAGCCTTCAGCTTCTCCAGAGTGAGCATTGGGAGCTCAGGGGAATTTTAAAAATTTTGTGTCTAGTGTTTCTGAGAACCCTAGCGACAGGGTGCCTGCAGAGAGCAACTTAGTGAATGTCTACCAGAGAAATACTAGTGTAGACAAGCCACTGTGTTCGGACGTAGGAAAAATTAATTCATTTCTCTTGAATTGACCAATACCTGCTTTTTACTAAGTATAGACATCCTAGATATATTTACGGTACAGGTGGAGTGCCTGGCTGCTGAGGTATGATACACAAAAATCTGTCAGGTAGCCCAACAGGAGGCCAAAAAGCATGGACTTGAGGCCATATACTCAGGGTCCCAGTAACTGTGATGATGGGCCAGGTCATTTCCCTTTCCCACATCTATGAAAGCGGGTATATACACAGAATTTCCCTTACAGAGTTGTAGTAAGAATGAAATGAAATAATGTACCTAAAGCACTTAGCACAGTAGCTGGCATATCACCACCACTTCCTCAGTTTGCTGCTGTTATACTGATGTAGTGTCATAATTATTGTAATAGAAATATGTATAAGTGCTGTAAGACCTCAAATAAGGTAGTGATAAGAGAGATTGGAGAGGAGAGAATTAATTTTAAAAGAAAAAAAAAATCAAGATTTGTGGTAACTTTTAGAATATAAGGGGAAAGAGAGACATCAGCATTTATTCCAAAATTTCTAACCTGAATAAATTTGGCTGGGGAATGTCATTGAATTTGAGGCGTTGCGGAGAGTATGTGTAAATAATCCAACAACAACTATGGGAGCCTGATTTCTTGTTGCCCATTGGAGAATGAAAGTGTTACAAAGAAAATATTCTGAGAACTGGATTGAGTCTGAATAGGAGTTAATGTTTAAGCAAATGAAATGGAGACTTTCCAAACTTTGATTATATATTATCATTTTCTATCCCAGAGACCATCAGAATAGACTTGTATTTAGAATTGGTGATAAAATTTGTTGTACCAGGAATGCATACCTCTCAGAGTTACTCCCTGAAAATATCTCTGGAAGTCAGCAAAATAATGACCTAGACGCCAGTGGTGAAGACTTTTCTGGTACTCTTCATGATTTAGCTAAAAATAAGCATGACTTTGAAAGTAATGTTCGACTATGCAATGGAGAAATGTTTTTCATAACAAATGTAAGTGAAAACAGAAGATAATACCACTTAACCAATTATACTGTATGTTTGGTCATTTTATTGTCCTAGGGTTGATTCAGGATCTAATGATATCGGAGTTGACATTCTTGTTTTATGATTTTTTGTTTAGGATTTTTTGTATCAGTGTTTATGAAGGATATAGATAGTTTTCTAGTAATGTCTTGTCTGGCTTTAGTATCAGAATGATGCTGGCCTCCTAAAATGGGTTGGGAAGGGCTTCTTATATTTTCTAGAAGATTTTATGAAGAAGCATTTTTAGTAAAGTTGAAGTACTTGAGTGACAAAAAAGGCATACATGAGACATATATTTAAAAAAGCATCGTTTCCTTTGTTGCTGCTTAAATGTCAAAACTATGAAAGTGGTTGTCTTGTATTTATTTTCATAGTGTAGATAGCTGTGGGGAAAAGTAAACTTTGCAAAGAATCTATTCAGACTTACGTAGTCAATATAAGAAATGAAATGTATAGACTTCGAAATAAGAAATCACACAGACTGTTCTTCACAGAGTCAAACTGAAGATAAGTTTCAAGGACTGAAAACTTCTATTTGTGTTTATTAACATATTTACGTATAGATATATTCTTTGAATATATTTGTGCTGAAATGCAAATTTTAAACCTTTTGAAATTCTTAATGGTAATTCTTACATTTTATGTTTGACCCAAAGATAGAATATCTTTGAACATATTTGAACATAGAACATACTTGAAGGTATGCAAAATAGTTCTTTGTTTTGGTGACAGGATGTAACTGATGTAACTTTTGGAAACAGAAGATTTTTGACCATTAATAATATGGCTGGCCTGGAAGTAACTGTGGATTTTAGAAAACTAATGAAATATTGTCACATAAAACATGCATGGGCAAGAACTATTCACACTTTTCAGGTAAGGGGACTTTTATAAAAACTGCCAAAATAATTTACCAACCTTGGAGCACCTTGCATTGTTTTCATAATTTTTTGTTGCAACAAAAATAGGAAACAAAATACACAAAATACAGAATATACTATAGAGACACCAGCCTTTGGCTCTTTTTTGTTTCCGAGCTCTCTTTATTTTTAGAAACGAAGGCATTATAGGTAAAGTCTTGTCCTTCAGGTCTTCCCCTCCCTGCCTGAGTCTCCAGTATGGCTTGACATGGCACTGTACTGATCTCGTCTGGTTAAATTCTGATATCTGGTTCATCATGGATCCTTTTGTGCCTTCATTTTGATTTGTAAACTGTTGCATTAATTTGTCTTGATTGCTGAGTGTCTTGGCAACCCCTTAGATTTTGTACTGGAGGTGAGTGCCTCACTTGTCTTGCCCTAGTCCTGGGCCTTCCTCCTGCCTTCCTCCCAAGTGACTTCTGCCCTGAATTTGGTATGTATCACTCCTATTCAAGTAGAAACAATATATATGATTGTTTTCTGTGTTACTGAGGTTTACGTAAATGGTATCATCATGTTTCTATACTTTGCAACTAGCTTTTATTTTTTATTTTTGGCCTTATCAACTTTATGGCGTATAATTTGCATACAGTTTCATTGTAAAGTTGGATGAGTTTTGACAAATGTATCCTCTCCCTCTACCTTTGTGAGGCAACCTGTTTTTTTTGTTATTTGGGAATATTGTTAGGTTTACAAAAGAGTTGGAATGATAGTGCAGAGAGTTTCCATATACCCTTCACCAAGCTTTCCCCTGGTGTTAACATTTTATAACTATGGCATATTTGTCAAACTAAGATATTACTATTGCTATAAGACTGCTAACTAAACTGTGCATATTCAAATTGCGCTAGTTTTTCCATTAATGTCCTTTTTCTGTTCTAGGGCAGCATATTGAGTTTAGTGTAACTTGCTTTTACGCTTTATTTTAATATCCTTGAATTCTCATATGTTATCAGTGGCTCTGTTATTTATCTCTGTTTTGAGCTTCCTTCTCTGCTGTTGGTATGTTGCTTTAATGGAGAGGCTGCATCAACCCTCATTTTTTTTTGAGTCTCGCTCTGTCACCCAGGCTGGAGTGCAGTGGCACAATCTTGGCTCACTGAAACCTCCACCTCCCAGGTTCAAGCGATTCTCCTACTTCAGCCTCCTGAGTAACTGGGATTACAGGCGTGTGCCATCATTCCCAGCTAATTTCTGTATTTTTAGTAGAGATGGGGTTTCACAATGTTGGTCGGGCTGGTCTCAAACTCCTGACCTTGTGATCTTCCCAACTCAGCCTCCCAAAGTGTTTGGGAGGCATGAGCCACTGTGCCCTGTCCAGCCCTCATTTTTGTGCAGAAAACTTTCAGTCAGCCCATATTTTTCTACTAGTAAGCAAACATTAATTAGCATACAGGTTTTTTTTTTAAGTGAGTGGGGTTTTATTTATTATGTTACCCCATCCAGTTCCAAAAAGAATTTGAAATTGCTTATTAAAAATGCCCGCAATTCAGCCAATTTTTTAAAAACAGATAAAGAAGGGCCAAGTGTGATACCTCATGCCTGTAATTCCAGCACTTTGGGAGGCCAAGGCAGGTGGATCACCTGAGGTCAGGAGTTTGAGACCAGCCCTGGCTGATGTGGTGAAACCCCATCTCTACTAAAAAATACAAAAAAAAAAAAAAAAATTAACTGGGCATGGTGGTGGGCACCTCTAATCCCAGCTACTCAAGAGGCTGAGGCATGAGTATCACTTAAATCAAGCTGAGATCGTGCCACTGCACTCCAGCCTGGGAAACAGAGGGAGACTCCATCTCAAAAAAAAAAAAAAAAAGATAAAGGTTGTCAAGTGAAAGATAAAGGAAAGGATGATAAAACAATTCTTGCCATTGGTGGTTGGAATGTAGCTGGGCCTGCTTCCCTGTTTGCTTACTACTGTAGGCTGCAGATTTGGCTTTAAGTTCCCTTGAGACTAAAGCTCCTCCGGTAAAGAGAGAAGCAGTCAGTGAAAGTGTAATATTTCTGTCTCTGGGTCCTGAAGAAATTTCTTCCATGGATCTCTATGCTGTTTCTAATTTTTTTGAAACTCATGTCCTTCACCTTTAGGAAATTTTCTTCTCAGTTTCCTCTGTTCTGTCTCTCTAGAGTTCCTAATATGTGCATATTAGACCTCCAGAACTAGTTACCTAAATTTTTTATCAAGCTGTCCTATTTTCCTTCTCATCACTTTGCTCTGTTTTCTGAGAGATTTTCTTAAATTTATAACCCAGTTTTTCTGTCAGAACAAATGAAGAGTAAAGGGGTCTTTATTATTACCAGGTTGAAATTGGAGTAGATATCTTTCTGGTTCTTATTTCATGGTTGAAGTAGCGTCTCTTAGCTCTAAGAACATTCATGATTGTTACATCAACACACTTTCTTCCAAGTTCAATTCATTTCGACAAATATTTACTGAGTCAGACTCTGTTCTTGGTGTTTGGTATAGGTCAGTCCATGAAACAGACAAAGATCTTGCCATTGTGAGGCTTACATTTGATGGGGAAGGGGATAGAAACAGACACAATTATAAAAATAAAGAAAATAAAAACAAAAACAAGAACAAAAACTCTGTGATGTTAGAAGGTAGCAAATGAATGCTGTAGAAAAGAGGTGGGAGTGGGTGCGATTGTGATTTCAGATAGAATGTCGATGTAAGCCTCATTGAGAAGATAGCATTTTATCCAAAGACTTGAAGAAGGAAAAGAAGTTAACTATGTGAATACCTGGGACAGGAGCATTCTAGGTTGAGGAATAGCCAAGGGCAGGGTTCTAAGGTGAGAGTCTGTCTGGTATACTTGAGGAGCAGGAATAGCAAGGAGGCCACTGTAGGAGACTGATGGGAAATGAGACAGGAAAATTAATATGAGGTAAAGAGGGCAGGAGGATGGTGGGGCCAGGTTACCTCCTAGGACATTTGAAGGCCTGCACTATCCAGTATGGTAGCCACTAGCCACCTGTAGCTATTGAGCACTGGAAATGTGGTTAGAGTGACTGGAAAACTGAATTTTAATTTAAAAACTGGGTACTAGGCTGGGCACAATGGCTCACACCTGTAATTCAGTACTTTGGGAGACTGAGGTGGGCGGGTCACTTGAGAGGAGTTCAAGACCAGCCTGGGCAACATAGTGAAACCCATCTCTACAAAAAATACAAAACGTTAGCCAGGCATGGTGGCATGCACCCGTAGTCCCAGCTACTTGGGAGGCTGAGGTGAGAGTATCACCAGAGCCTGGGAGGTGGAGGCTGCAGTGAGCCGAGACCACGCCACTGCACTCCAGCCCAGTGACAGAGTGATATCCTGTCTCAAAAACAAAAACAAATAAACACAAAAAGGTTACTAGATACAGTCATTGGAAAACTTCTGTATGTTGGGAAAAGTATGTTTGGAACAACTTGGGTATGTGAATCTTCTTTTTCAACTACAAATTTTATGAACTCGAGAAATAGATTATTTTTGGCAAAAATTTAGCACCCAAATTGAACTGCTCTGGATGTATAAAATATAGAATTTCAAAGATATAGTCTTTTATTAATAATTTAATGTTGATTATATGTTAAAATGATAACATTTTGGGTATGTTAGCTTAAGTAAAATACAGGTATATTATTTACATTAATTCTACCTATTTCTTTTTTAATGCAACTAGAGTATTTCAAGCTACATATGTGGCTTGTTTTATATTTATATTGGACAGTGCTATTCTAGACTATTTTAAAGACTTTGGCTTTTACTCTGAGTGAAATGGGAGCTGTTGAAGATTTGTGGCTATTCATACAAGTTGTTGAGTTGTAGAACCAATTTATAGAATAGACGTATACATAATTTAAAATAAATATAGGAAACTTGCCTCCTTAAGAAGTTTGACAGCTCTGATGATCCAAGGGAGATTTAGAGCAATGGGGAAATTATTTATAGCAGATTATCAAGGTGAAGTTAGGTATCTATATCTTGCTTTCTGAGATAGACTTAGGTACCATCTTGGGGTGTAGAATTCCAGGGTCAGCAGGCCTTTGACTCCTGCAGCATGACATTTTAATTTTTATCATCGTTCACTCAGCAAGGCACTGGAGAAAGAACAGTGAGTGGGATAGAGGTGAAGCTCTGCCTTCACGGAGCTTAGGGTTAGTACAGCTATGATAGAGGAAGTACAGAGTGCTGGAGAGTTATAGATGGGGTGGCTACTCCAGACACGGGCCAGATGGAGGCCATGGACTGAGTAATGATGACAGGACCACATGGAAGTTCCTTGTGCTGGGTGGATCATGGTTCATGGAAAATAAAGGGAATAAAGGAGGGAGAGGAGCAGGGCCAAGCTGGCTCTCGAAGGGCTTTACAAACACATTAAGAGCTTAGGACTTTATCTGGAGTCCCTGTGAGCCATTAGAGGTTTTAAGCAGCATCTGCTATGACTGGATTTGCATTTTACAAATATCACTGTGGCTGCCCTGAGGATGATGGATTGGGCAAGAGAAGATACAGGGAGACTGATAATGAGAGTATTAAGTATTAATAATAGTGTATCTACTATTACTATATTTTTCTCAGTGTTACTTGATTAAGAAGTAGGCTAGCTCAGTTTAGGTAGACATTTTCATATTTGAGAATGCACAAGATAAAGTCCAAGGGGAAGAGTGGTACCGTATATCTGTGGAAATGTATGTAATCAAGTACCATTTATGACAATTTCTGAGACCCAGCAACATTGGAAAGACATATTTCTCAAACTTTTACAATCTGAGGAGTTGCTTCAAACTCTCTGTCTAGTGAGGTGGAAGAGCTTGCTGTGCAAGAGTTTTTCGCAGTGGATGTGTATTTTTTACATGCCCCATCTTGTCAGTTGTCTTCCCACAAGTCTTCCTTTGGCAGTAGCACTGTAGGAGCAATGGGGGAGAAAATAGTACAAGCCATTCTTTGTCTGTGCTGGCACTGGGTATGCTGATCTCAGAATATAGGACTAACATATAGCCCCCAAACTTGAAATTGTTTTCTTACAGTTACTCGGTGACATTGAGTAACTTTCTTGCCTATCCAGTTCTTGGTTTGTTAAGCTTAAAGGATGAAGGTTCATTGTTTTCTTTTTTGTTTATCTTAATAAAAGAAATAAATTGTCCAACAATGGAATAATACAGACAAGAAGGAGAAAAAAAATCATCCATAGGCCCTCCATTTGGAGACATTAATTGAAATTTTGGTAGAACTTCTCTCCATTTTTGTGATTTGTTTTGTTTCATTGTACATAGCTATGTTCTTTTCTATATACTTGCTTTGGATGATGGTAACTATATTGCTATACAGTTGCGACTATTCTGTGTGTGTGCGTGTATATGTGTGTATATATATATATATATATATATATATATAAACCCATATATATATGGTTTAAATTTTCTTTTGAAGTATCTTTGATGTTTGCAAAATAGTATGTCAAGTGTATATATATTATATATAAGTATATTATATATATTCACCTATTACTTGCTACTTAAATTTTCTATATTTTATCATTATATGTAATATTTTATATACATATATTAATATATACATAATATATCTATATATTCACCTATTACTGGCTACTCAAAGTTTCCATATTTTGCCATTATATGTAATAATGGGTTAACACATTCACATATGAAGCCTGTGCCATTATTTCAGTCTTATATTAGGAAAGATTTAGTACTGCATTCAGTCTTTAAAGTTTGCTGCTAGATTTCTACAAGCCAGTTGTGGACTGTGAGACCTGAACTTAGCAACACGTTTATCAGCAAGTTTAGAGTTCTTGGAGGATGAATCAAAGTGGAACCCATCAGATGGACATGTAATAATAGTCTGGCCAGGTAGAAGTGCCTGAGAGCACTTTGAGGACTTGTTTCTTTTTCTTGTCTGTAAACTGTCTGAACCTATTTTATAGCGTTAAGTCTTCACACCATGTTTTTCCTCGTAGGGGTCCGAGGAGCAAACAGTCGTCTATGTGGTGGGGAAGGCGGGCCGGCAGCACTGGCAGCATGTCTACACCGCAGTGACGAGAGGCCGTTGCCGAGTGTATGTGATTGCGGAGGAGTCTCAGCTCCGGAATGCCATTATGAAAAAGAGTTTTCCTAGAAAAACTCGTTTGAAACATTTCTTGCAAAATAAGCTCTCCTCAAGCGGCACACCTCCAGCAGATTTTCAGTCCCCACAGAAGAGCTCTGGAGACAGTGGAGGACCCAGCACACCATCAGCATCTCTATTCCCTGTAGTCACAGACTACGCTGTGACAAATCATGTCACCTGGAGTGAGGCCTCTTTACCTGATGAGAGGACACCAGCAGATTTTCAGTCCCCACAGAAGAGCTCTGGAGACAGTGGAGGACCCAGCACACCATCAGCATCTCTATTCCCTGTAGTCACAGACTACGCTGTGACAAATCATGTCACCTGGAGTGAGGCCTCTTTACCTGATGAGAGGACACCAGCAGATTTTCAGTCCCCACAGAAGAGCTCTGGAGACAGTGGAGGACCCAGCACACCATCAGCATCTCTATTCCCTGTAGTCACAGACTACGCTGTGACGAATCATGTCACCTGGAGTGAGGCCTCTTTACCTGATGAGAGGACACCAGCAGATTTTCAGTCCCCACAGAAGAGCTCTGGAGACAGTGGAGGACCCAGCACACCATCAGCATCTCTATTCCCTGTAGTCACAGACTACGCTGTGACAAATCATGTCACCTGGAGTGAGGCCTCTTTACCTGATGAGAGGACACCAGCAGATTTTCAGTCCCCACAGAAGAGCTCTGGAGACAGTGGAGGACCCAGCACACCATCAGCATCTCTATTCCCTGTAGTCACAGACCACGCTGTGACGAATCATGTCACCTGGAGTGAGGCCTCTTTACCTGATGAGAAGACACTCACCTTTGCTGAAAGATGGCAGTTATCTTCACCTGACAGAGTGGATACAGATGATGATTTATCAAAATCGGGAGCATCCAAAAGAACCTGTGGTGTGAATGATGATGAAAGTCCAAACAAAATTCGTATGGTAGGAGTGATATTTACATGTGCCCAAGTTTTATTTAAATATTGCTAACTTCAGTGTGCTTATAAATGACTGTGTGCTTTTATTAGTGTTGCATTGTGCTGTTGGACTTAAAAGCACTGTTTGTTTCATTTCTGTCAGATTTCCCGTATCTCACTGTCTCATCTCCCCTTAATTTGCTCACTCCTTTTTCCTTCCCAGCCTCTAACTAAAGACATCTCCCAAAGCTCAGTTCTTTTTTACTTTGAGAACTGACTCATTCTCAGTTTCAGCCATCTCTCTGGCACCAGTGATTCGGCTGATGAAGTTTTGACTGTAGTAACATTCCAGGCATCAGTAGTGTGAGATAAGAAAGTGACAGTTCTTACTCTCACACTGATTGTCATGGTGGAGACAGCCGGCATTGTCAGTAATGTGGTGATTCGCTGAGTGCTCTGGCACTGAAGAGGAGTTAATGAACCAACTGCCTAAGCTGTGTCTTTGTTCCCAGAGAATGACTTTCTGGAATCACAGCCCAGGATCTTACTGTCTCTTCCAGTTTTCCTGTTTCCATCACCATCTTCCTAGTTACATGGCTTAAAATCTTAGAATCACCATGAACTCGACTTGCTTTCACTCTACTCTCTTCTTGGATAATTGGTGACCTGGCTGCCCTCCCCTTTCTTGTTCCCATTCTCATAATACAGCAGTTCTCCACTTTTCTGTGGTTCTGCTTTCCACAGTTTCAGTTACCCATGGTGAACTGTGGTCCAAAAATATAAAATGGAAAATTCCACACAAAAAAAAATTCGTCAATTTTGAATTGCATGCCATTCTGGGCAGTGTGATGAAATCTCACACCACCTCATTCTGTGACTCTTTCCTTTGTCCAGTGTGTTCACGCTGTGGACACTCCCCACCCATTAGTCACTTGCCACCATCTCAGTTATTGGAGTGACTGCCTCAGTAATGCAGTGCTTGTGTCAAGTCACCCTTATTTTGCTTAATTGCTTTATTTTGTATGTTACTGTTGCTAATCTTTTACTGTTCCTGATTTATAAATTAACCTTTATTATAGGTATGCATGTATAGGAAAACCCAATACATTTGGGTCTGGTACTAGCCAAGGCTTCAGGTGTCCGCTAAGATTCACTCCTTTGTTCAAAAGCTTCAGTGGCTCCCAAGTACCTACAACATAAATTCTAGACTATTTAGCTTGGCATTTGAGACCTTTCTCAGTTTGATTCCAGTTTTCCCGACATCATTTCATTTCCCACTATTCTTTTTCTGCTTTTGTCAAGCTAGTATCTTCAGCTCACTAAAATGAATCAAACATTTTCATCTTCCTTTTGACTCTTGCTGTGTCAGTCATCTTGAATGCCCTTTTCTATCTCTTCTCATTCAGGATTTGAAAAAAACATTTAGCAAAAAATTCAAAAAATAAAAATAAACACCTGCCAGTCACTGATCTAAATGTTAGGGAGGAAAGCACACCAGTGCCTGTCTTCATGGATATTACAGTCCAGCATAAGCAATAAATACAAGAGAAAATCAAATTTCAGATCAAGAGTCTATGAAAATGAAAAACAAGGCAATGACATAGGGAATGGCAGGGGGTACGGCTGGCAGGAGGTGCTATTTTGACCAGGACATGCCTCCCTAAAAATTGACATGTGAGCTGAGCACTGAATGTTACCAAGGAGCCAGCAGGGTGGCCTCTGAGGATGTAGATAATGTAAGACCTGGAAAGGGAATGATTTTATTCAAAGAGGAAGGCAGGTTGGCTGGGCCCAGTGGCTCATGCCTGTAATCCCAGCACTTTGGGAGGCCGAGGCAGGTGGATCACCTGAGGTCAGGATTACCTGAGGTTAGGAGTTCGAGACCAGCCTGGCCAACATGGTGAAACCCCATCTCTACTAAAAATACAAAAAATTAGCTGGGTGTGGTGGTAGGCACCTATAATCCCAGCTACTCAGGAGGCTGAGGCAGGAGAACTGCTTAAACCTGGGGGCAGAGGTTGCAGTGAGCCGAGATCATGCCTTTGTGCTCCAGCTGGGCAACAAGAGTGAAACTCCATCTCAAAACAACAACAGCAAACAGAGGAAGGCAGGCGAATGTGGCTAGTGAGCGAGGAAGAGAGTGCAGGTGCTGGTGTTGGAGAGATGGGCAGGGCCACAGGAAGGAGTTGGGATTTTATTCTGCTTGCAGTGGGAATTCATTGGAGGGCTGGAAGCAGTGGTGTGATATCATCTAATGTCTGCTTAAACATAGTCCCAGCCAGGCATAGTGGCTCATACCTGTAATTCCAGCACTTTGGGAGGCCAAAGTGAGAGGATTGCCTGAGCCCAGGAGTTTGAGACCAGTCTGGGTAATATGGTGAACTCCCATCTCTACTAAAAATAGAAAAATTAGCTGGGCATGTTGGCATGCACCTATAGTCCCAACTACTCAGGAGGCTGATGTGGGAGGATCACTTAAGCCTGAGAGGTTGAGGCTGCAGTGAACTGTGATTGTACCACTGTACTCCAGCCTGGGGGACAGAACAAGAGCCTGTCTGAAAAACAAAAACAAAACCACAACCTGCTGGGTGTGGTGGCTCACACTTTAAATTTCAACACTTTCGGGAGCCAGGCAGGAGGATTGCTTGAGCCCAGGAGTTTGAGACCAACCTGGGCAATATAGTAAGACTCCATCTCTATAAAAATAGTAAAAAAATTACCTGAATGTGGTAGCACGTATCTATAGTCCCAGCTACTCGGGAAGCTAAGGTAGGAGGATTGCTTCATCCCAGGAGTTCCAGGCTCCGGTGAGCTGTGATTGTGGCATCCCATTCCAGCATGGGTGACAGACCAAGACCCTGTCTCAAAAAAAAAAAAAAAAAAAAAAAAAGTAAGGCTGGGTGTGGTGGCTCACACCTGTAATCCTAGCACTTTGGGAGGCCAGGGCAGGCAGATAACTTGAGCCCAGGAGTTCAAGACCAGCCTGGGCAACATGACAAAACCCCATCCCTACCAAAAATGCAAAAAATAATTAGTTGGGGGTGGTAGCAGGTGCCTGTTGTCTTAGCTACTCAGAAGACTGAGGTCGAGGCTGTGGTGAGCCGTGATGGTGCCCTGCACTCCAGCCTGGGCGACAGAATGAGACCCTGTCTCAAAAACAAACCAACAATCCCTCTGGCTCCTGTGGAGAGGGAGCTGTGGAAAGTGAAGGGGAAGTGAAGGGACCAGTAGGAGGTCATCCTGGGGAGAGCCTAGTGAAAGAGCAGGGTTGGTGATACATGTTTGGAGTCTGGATGCATTTTGAAGATGGAGTCTGTATAGTTTGCTGATTAGATGTGATGAAGTAAAGGAAAGTAATCCAGGATGATTCCTGGATTTCTGGCTAAAGCAGTTTGGAGAATAGCAGTGCCGTTTCCTGAGATGGGGAAGATGTGAGGAGAACTCATTTGGGGAAATGAAGCATTCTCTTGTGGCATGCTGTTGTTTAAGGTGCTAATTGGAAACGTACATGGATTTGTTCAGTGAGTCAGTGGTTTGTAGAGGAGTTTAGAGCCTCAGCAGGGAGTAGGGTAGGAAAGGTCCACGTGGGAGTCATTGGCATGTAGAGATATTGAAAAGACTAGTTAGTTTCAGGAGAGACTGCAGATAGAGGAGAAGGCCTGATGACAGAATTCTAGTGTATTCCCAGCTTTTAGAGATCCTGCAGAGGAGGAGGAACTAAAAAGGAGTGTGAGTGTGATAGAAGGAAAACCAGGATTGTGGGGAGGAGACAAAAGCCTGAACTGAGGGGCCTAGTGAGAAAATGGGAGCTGAAAGGATGGAGTAAGCAGTGGAGGCAGGTTTTGAAGAGGGCTGCTGAAAAAAGAAACAAAGATGGTTGTATCTGAATGGAAGACTGTGGTCAAGGAAAACTGTATTGGTTTGTTTACTTTGGATGGGTATATAAAGGCATCTTAGTGTGCTATTAGAATGGTCCAATGGAGAACAAGAAATTCATGATTCAGAGAGAGAGGTTAATTGCAGAGTTGGAGTCCTGAAGTGGGTAAGATGGGAAAAACCAAGAGAATAAGTAGAGGGGTTGCCCTGAGACAGGATTAGGGACAGAGGACCCTTCTTCCATTGCAACCAGAAGGAATGAGTGTAATACGTTGTTGGGTATATATAGCAAAGGGAAGATAAAGTAATTCAAAGCTAATCACCTCGTCCCATCCTCTCTCTCTTATTATTAGAATCCAGCTCAGTTTCTGTGTTGTTCCTGAAGGCTTGTCTTTCTCTGAACTCCTGTAGGAGGGCAGCACACCCCTTCTGTACTGCACTTGCAGTAAACTTGTTTGACTGTAAATAAAGCTTCTTGAGGACAGTGTATCACTTTTGATCTGCTAGAACCTTTGGTACAATTGCTGAACACATGGTAATGCCTCAAAAATAGTGATCAAAATATGAGTCATGAATATATGGTGATGAAACTTTAAAAAAAATCAGACCTTCTGAGTATTGTTCTTTCAGGTTGTACTGAAAGTCATACTTCTGTTCTTGTAGTGCCCCCCTTTACTTTGACAGTTCCTTTTGGAATCGCTTTCAAGGCAGTAAAAGATCCTTTTGAATGTTTATAAGGGAAGCAAACTTCTATTGAGACCTATTCTGGGTTTAGGAAATAACCCAATGGCATTTGTTTTCTGGTATTATGAGTTAGAGGATCCAATATGGGTGATGGATTTTGTGTTAAAAAAAAAAAGTGGGATTATAAGTCATTTCCAAATGTAGTTCCAACAGAAGTGTAAGAATTGCTTTAAGTACTGGCAGCAGACTTGTTTGGTTGAGTCTTTAAGCTTCCAAGGCTTAAAGGTAAAAAATAAAGGTAAAAAGGGACCACAGAAGGAACTCAGGGGAGAAAGTGCTGGTGTCACTTGCCAGAACCAGGCTGAGTTGTACACGGAGAATACTTATATCCTCCGTCCCCAGATGGATATGGCACAGGGACAAGGTTCTCTAAGAGTCAGTCTGACACAGGGCACAGTGTGTAGAGTCCTGGCACATAGGGAGACTACAGGTGAAAAACAGCATGGCTGGAGCACAGGGTGCAGTGAGAGGATGGGCTGCAGACAGGAAAAGGCAGAAGGATGGATACGGGATCTTCTGAAGAGGTCGTACATTCTTCTGATTGCAATGGAGAACAGTAGAAGCATTTTAAGTGCTCTGCGAATTGAAATTTATGAAGGTGACGTTGACTGAGGTTTAGTGGATGATGATGGTTAGGGAAAGAGTAGGGAATGACTTCCCAGCTAAAAGATTATTTCATTGGCCTGAATAAAATGAGGAGGCTCTAATGTTAGGTAGTAGCAGTGGGAATGGAGAAGAGATGCTAAGGATAGAGCTGATGGGACTTAACTGATCAGTTGGATATAGGTGGGGTTGGGTCTGAGGATCACTCCTAAGCTTCGGCTCAGGCATACAGGTGGGTGGATCCAGGCACCATTAACCAGATTGGTAAAAGAGGCTGAGGGACAGGTTTTGTGGGAAAAGTGATTAAAGTGGACATAGTCAAGAGTGCAGGGGGAAATTCCCTTTTTTCCCTCTCTTGGAAAGTAGAATCCCTACTGATTCTAAGTTCCATTCTGTACCCCAGATCAACTCTTTGATGAAATTTCCATCTCAGGAAAACATCTTTTTCTAAAATTAAACCTGTCATCTCTTGCAGAGGTCCTGGAATAAGGCTTTTGACATGAGCAGAAAAGAGAGGCAATTCCAAAGAAAGACCTTTTTCCTAAAATTGAGTTGTGCTTACTTTTCTCATTTTTTTATGGTGATGAAACTTCATCATGACCACACTGGCCCACTGACTTCTGCTTCGGAAGCATCAATAACATGAAGAATATGACTGTGGCATTGCAATGTTTCATCTTACACATGCAGAGCTGGCTTCATGGGCAGGCAATGTGGGCAGTCCTCCAGGACTCTGGGCTTAGAAGGGCCCCACACTTAAAAATAAAAAATGCTCTGTAATCACCATCTTAAAATTCTTAAGTTTGAACAAGGGGCCATCATTTTAATTTTGAACTGGGCTGCTATGTAATGGGCCCCGTCTACACCTTTAGAAGTTAGACATACCTACTTATTCAGTACATAGTCACTTCTAGATGCCAGACCCAGAGCTGGGTGCTGGAGATACCACAAAGCATTATGAGCAAGGCAGATGTGATCCTACAGGGAGCTGACAGCCGATTGCTAATCCAACACATCAAGTGTTGGGAAAAGTGCATTATTTCTTCTTCTGAAGCAGGGGAAATAGAAGTACATAGGGTAGACTGACTACATTTTTACAAAATTAACTTTATTATTTTAATTGTTCTAACAGGTGGGAGAATCTCCACAAGTGTCTTCCAGACTTCAGAATTTGAGACTGAATAATTTAATTCCCAGGCAACTTTTCAAGCCCACAGATCATCAAGAAACTTAGTTTTATTTCAAATTGCTCAAAGTAACTATATTTTTCTATTCAAGACACAATGAACATTGTAGCTTCAAAGTATCAAGATGAAAAAAGAAGCCTATAACTGGAGTTTTAAGGTATTTTTGTTAGCAAATGTTTTAAATCCATTTAATCAAAGAAGATATTAATGATTTCAGCATTTGTCATCATGAGAACTGGTAGCACTGGACATAAGTGAAGAGATTAGATATTTTACGTACATATATATTTTTTAAAGATTATGTATATTAAGCAAGGTGTGGTGGCTCACACTTGTAATCCCAGCATTTTGGGAGGCCAGGGCAAGTGGATCACCTGAGGTCAAGAGTTGGAGAACAGCCTGACCCACATGGTGAAACCACGTTTCTACTAAAAATGCAAAAATTAGCTGGGCATGGTGGTACACACCTGCAATCCTAGCTACTCAGGAGGCTGAGGCAGGAAAATCGCTTGAACCCCAGCGGCAGAGGTCGCAGTGAGCAGAGATCGCACCACTGCACTCCAGCCTGGGCAACAGTGAGATTCTGTCTCAAAAAAAAAAATTATGTACATTAAAGCATGTTTTATTTTTAGGATAATGCTATGGTAACTTTGATGATCATTGTGTGTTATATTTGCCAATGGGTTGAAGCAGTGGCAAAGAAAAGCTGTAATTGCATCTGTTGATATTATTGACACACCTCTCAGGATGTTGTAATGTGGTCATTTTACAAAGCAACTGCTCACTCCATCACTGCTGCATGGGACCCGGCATACCTGGGACTTTTCCTTGGAAATGCTTTCTGAGTTGGGAGGACATTGTTTTGAATATGTTCCACTTAGGAATTTTTTTTTGTCTCTCAGAATGATTTGATTTTTAAATTTTTATGTATGGTAAATGGTAAAAGAAAAAGTCAAGAAGAAAAATGTAACTGTTAGCTCATTTATGCCTAGTGTTCCATTACTGGAACACTAAACATGGAGTTATTTATATCCTACTGCTTAAGGTCATTGCCAAGGTCTGACTGCAAAAATTCAAAAAAATTGCAACCTCAGGCATAAATGGTTAATAGCTTTATTGATATATAATTCACATATATTTCACCCATTTTAAGTTTACAATTTGGCAGCTTTTAGTATATTTACCAAATTGGACAACTACTATTATAATCAATTTTAGAACATTTTCTTTTTTTAAATAATAGAGATGAGGTCTCACTGTGTTGCCCAGGTTTGTCTCGATCTCCTGAGCTCAAGTGATCCTCCCACCTTGGCCTCCTAAAGTGTTAGGATTATAAGTGTGAGCCAGTATGCCCAGCCTGGAACATTTTTATATCCCCCCAAAAACCTCACACTTTTTAGCAGTAATCCCCTGACTTCCCCCATCCCTAGGTAACCTGATCTACGTAGTCCCAATAGACTTGCCTCTTCCAGACATGTGGTTCTTTGTTCCTGACTTACTTGACTAGCATAATGTTTTCAGACTGCATCCATGTTGTACCAGTAATGTGTCAATGCTTTGTCTCTTTTATTGTCAAATAATATCCCAGTGTATGGATACAGGACATTGAATTTGTCCATTCATCAGTTTTGGGTTATTTTCCACTTTTTGGCTATTAGGAAATGCTGGTATGAACATCCGTGTATAAGTTTTTGTGTGGACATATGCTTTCACTTCTTTTGGGTATGTAACTAGGAGTAGAATTGATGGGTCATATGGTAACTCTATGTTTTACATTTGAGGTGCTGCCAGACTTTTTCCAAACCAGCTGCACCAATTTATATTCTCACCAGCAGTGTATGAGAGTTCCAGTTGCTTCCTGTTCTCTCCAATGTTTGTTATCATCTGACTTCTTGATTATAGCCATCCTAGTGGGTTTGAAGTGGTATTTCATTGTGGTTTTGATTTGCATTTTTCTTATGGCTAATGATGTTAAATGGCTTTCATGTGTGTATTGGCTATTTGTCCTCTGGAGAAATGTATATTCAGATATGTTGCACATTGTATATTCAGATATGTTGCACACTTTTAAGTTGGATTTTTTTTTATCACTGAAATCTGTATTAGTGAGGGTTCTCCAGAGGGATGGAACCAATAGGATATATATGGATATAAGAGGGAATTTATTAGTATCTTAGTCAAGGTTCCCTAGAGGGATAGAACTAATAGGATATATATATATATAATTTTATTAAGTATTAACTTACACGATCACAAGGTCCCACAATAGGATGTCTAAAGCCTGAGGAGCAAGGAGAGCCTGTCCGAGTCTCAAAAGTGAAGAACCTGGAATCTGATGTTTGAGGGCAGGAAGCATGCAACATGAGAGAAAGATGTAGGCTGGGAGGCTAGGCCAGTTTCACCTTTTCACACTTCTTTGTCTGCTTTATATTTGCTGGCAGCTGATTAAATTGTGGCCACCAGATTAAGGGTGGATCTGCCTTCCCTAGCCCACTAACTCAAATGTTAATCTTCTTTGGCAACACCCTCGCAGACACACCCAGGATCAATACTTTGCATTCTTCAACAAGTTGACACTCAGTATTAACCATCACAATTAGACAGAATTGGTTCACATGATTAGAAAGCAGAGTCCCATGATAGGCCATCTGCAAGCTAGGGAAGGAGAGAAGCTGGTAGCATGACTCAGTCCAAGTTTAAAAGCCTCAAAACCAGGGACACTGACAGTGCTCCCCTCAGTCTGAGGCCAAAGGTCTGAGAGCCCCTGGGAGGCCACTGGTGCAAGTCCCAGAGTCCAGATGTGGAAAAACCTGGAGTCTGGTGTCCAAGGGCAGGAGAAGAGGAAGTCAAGCGTTCTGCACAGCACAGGAAGAAAGAGAGGGAGCAGACTCAGCAAGCATGTTGCTTATCTCCCTTCGTCCACCTGCTGTGTTCTAGCCTCGCTGGCAGCCAGCTGAATGGTGCCCACCCACACTGAAGTAGGTGTCCTCTCCCAGTCCACTGACTCAATTATCAGTCTCCTCCAGCAACATCCTCACAGACACACCTGGGAACAATGCTTCATCAGCCATCCAGGTGCCCCTCAATCTAGTTAAATTGACACCTAGTATTAACCATCACATAATGTAAGAATTCCTTGTATTTTTGACATATAAGTACATTATCAGAAACATAATTTGCAAAATTTTTCTCCCATTCTGTGCATTTTAATTATCTTGATGGTCTCTGATATGATTTGGCTCTGTGTCCCTACCCAAATGTCATCTCAAATTGTAATCCCCATGTGTTGAGGAAGGGACCTGGTGAGATGTGATTGGATCATGGGGGTGGTTTCCTCCATGCTGTTTTGGTAATAGTGAGTTCTCATGAGAGCTGATGGTTTTAAAGTGTGACACTTCTATCCCCCTTCTCCTGCCACCTTGTAAAGAAGGTGCTTGCTTCTCCTTTACCTTTTCCCATGATTGTGGTTTCCTGAGGCCTGCCCAGCCATGCAGAACTGTGAGTCCATTAAACTTATTTTCTTTATAAATTACTCAGTAGTTCTTTATAGTAGTTGAAAATGGACTAAGAAGTGTCCTTTAAGGTGCAGGTTTTAAATTCTGATGATGACCACTGTATCTTTTTTTTGTTGTTGCTGCTGCTTGTGTTTTTTGTGTTATATCCAAGAAACCATTGCCTATCCAAAGTCATGATGATTTACTACAGATTTTTCTTCTAACAATTTAAAAGTTTTGGCTCTTACACTTATATCTTTGATTCACTTTTAGTTAATTTTTGTATATGGTATGAGGTAGGGATCCCTCTTAATTTTTTTTGCATGTGACAATTCAATTGCTCAGCTCCATTTATTGAAGAGATTATTCTTTCCCCATAGAATTGTCTTGGTAGCCTTGTGAAAAATTAGTTGACTATAAATGTGAGGGTTTATTTATGGATTTTCAATTATATTCAATTGATTCATATTGATTCATGTATCTTTTTTTTTTTTTTTTTTTTGAGATGGAGTCTCTAACTGTCACCCAGGCTGGAGTGCAATGGTGCCGTCTCAGCTCACTGCAGCCTCCGCCTCCTGGGCTCAAGCATTTCTTATGCCTCAGCCTCCTAAGTAGCTGGGATTACAGGTGCCCACCACCACCATGCCCAGCTAATTTTTTGAATTTTTAGTAGAGATGGGGTTTCACTACGTTGGCCAGACTGGTCTTGAACTCCTGACCTCAGGTAATCTACCTACCTTGGTCTCCCAAAGTGCTGGGATTACAGGCGTGAGCCACCGCACCCTGCCTATGCATCTATCCTAATGCCAGCACCATATTGTCTTTATTATTGTAACTTTGTAGAAAGTTTTGAAATTAAGAAGTGTGAGTCCCTCAACTTTGTTCTTCTTTTTTAAGTTTGTTTTGGCTATTATGGGTCCTTACATTTCCATATAAATTTTAGGATCTGCTTGTCAGTTTCTGCAAAGAAACAAACTGGGATTTTGTTGAGGGGTGTGTTAAACCTACAGAGTTTGGAACTATTGCCATTTAACAGTATTAAATCTTGTGATTCATGAACACAGATGTCTTTCCATTTACTTAGGAAAGACAGGCTGGAGTGCAGTGGTGCAGTCATAGCTCACTGCAGCCTCTACCTCCTGGGCTCAAGCTGTCCTCCCACCTCAACCCCTCTTGTAGTTGGGACTACAGGACTACAGTATCTCACCTGGCTAATTTTTATATTTTTTGCACGTGGGGGTTCACCATGTTGCCCAGGCTCATCTTGCGCTCCTGGAGTCAGGTGATCTTCCCACCTCAACCTCCTAAAGTGCTGGGATTACAGGTGTGAGCCACCATGCTTGGTTCTTCTTTAATTCAGAGTATAAGTTTTATATTTCTTTTATTAAATTTACAATGCTTTTTGTTAAATTTATTTCAAAGTATTTTATTATTTTTGATACTGTTGTAAACAGAATTATTTTCTTATTTTGGTTTGTTACTGATACTATATAGAAATGCAGTTGATTTTTATATATTGATCTTGTATCTCCCAACCTTGCTCAACTTGTTTATTAGGTTACAGTAGGTTTTTAGTGGATTCCTTAGGATTTTCTATATAAAAGATCATATCATCTGCAAATAGAGATGCCTTTAGTTCTTCCTTTTTAATCTGTAGGCGTTTAATTTCATTTTCTTGCTAAATGCCCTGGTTATAACCTCTAGTACACTGTTGAATAGAAGTGGCAAGAGTGAATATCCTTGTCTTGTTTGTCATATTAGGGAGAAAGCATTAAATCTTCCACCATTAACTGTGTTTGTTGTAAATCTTTCTTTGAAGTCCTTTATTGAGATGAAGAAATTATCTTTTGTTCCTAAGTTGTTGTGTATGAAGGGATGTTGAATTTTGTTGAATCCTTTCTCTGTATTGAGTTTTGTTCTTTATTGTACTGATGCAGTGTGGTAATTTCTGGGTGTTAAACCAATCTTGCATCCTTGGAGTAAATCTCACTTGGTCATAGCGTACAATCCTTTTATGTGCTGCTGGATTCGGCTTGCTGGTTTTTGTTGGGTACTTTTGTGTCTGTATTTATGAAAGATACTGGTCTGTAGTTTTTTTTCTTGTGATGCCTTTGTTTGGTTTTGCTATCATAGTAGTAGTGACGACATAGAATGAACTGAGAAGTGTTCCCTTCTCTTCTATTTTGGAAGAATTCGTGAAGAATTGGTGTTATTTCTTCTTTTAATTAATCTGGCCTTGGGCTTTTCTTTGTGGGAAAGTTACTAATTAAATCTCTTGTTATAGATATATCTAGATTTTCTATTTCTTCTTGAGTCAGTTTTGACAGTTTTTCTCTAGAAATTTGCCCATTTAATCTGTTTTTTAAATTTTCTGATATACAGTTGATCATAGTATTTCTTTATGGTTTTTAACATTTCTATAAGGTTGGTAGCAAAGCCTCTGTTTCATTCCTGATTTTAATAATTTGAGTCTCTTTTTTTCTTAGTTTAGCTAAAAGTTTATGAATTTTGATCATTTTAAAGGACTATTGCTTTCATTGATTACTGTCTTTCTGTTCTCTATTTCATTAATTTTAACTCTTATCCTATTACTCTTAGGAGGGGCTCTTAAGGAGGGGTTGTATGCTGACTTAAATTAAGATTTGGTCAAAGTTCAACAGCCTGGGGGAAGGAAGCTTAATATATTCTCTAGATCAGTGAGTACAAGCAATTCAGCTAATCATTTATGAAGCAAAGAATGGGAATTTTCAGAGCAGTCTGTATCTGATTTTGTTATAAGTAAATGGAGGAGCGGGGGATGAACATCTGTGAGTCTTATTGAAGTCACCTGGGGAAGGATGGTTCTTTATAATAAGCCATTTCCTGGAACACACAGGTGATGGGCAGGAGGGTTACTGTAATGTTTTAGAAATAAAATTTCTTTAACTCTGGCTATGTTTCAGGGTATAGGGCTCAGGTAAAGCTTCACACTGTCAAGAAGAACTTGAAAATACCTTTTTTCCATAAAACACAATGAAACTAATACTATGTAACTGAATATTCCAAAGCACTAATTCTCATATTATAAATGTACTATTGGCCAAAATACAAATAACTGACCCAATTCAAAATTCTGTAAAATTTCATTAAGATCCTTTTGTAAGTCATAAGCCTGATGCATGGATGTTCACGTGAATGTGTGAGATGCACCTTCCTCAAACCTTGTTTTGTTTTTAACAGCCATTTTCTATTGCTGATTCATTTTAGTTTTGGCTACAACTGAAATATCCATCTTTTATGAGATACAGCTTCTCATTTGCCTTTATTCACAAAGTCTGTTCTAGCTACACATTTCATTGACCTCAGCCTCATGCTTGATGCAGAAGAAGTGAGGAGACACTGTATATATCTATATAGTGCAATAAATATTTGAACAGTTGCTTGGATTTTTGCAATAATAGATTGTCACTTGGGGTCATATGACTCAGGTGCTAGAAAATACTCTGCCTTTCAGAATGTAACCCTGGGCACACTGAATCCAACTGGATAAAAATGAATGTGAATTTACAAGGCCTGCAAGGCAGTTTGCAGAAATGAAAATGTTGAGACTATAGATGTAGTTTTTTTTTTTTTAAAAGGTAGCATAAAGTTTGTATGTTTTAATAGTTCATGTAAATCTATCTCATAGAGTACATGTAATTTTCTCTGAGGGTGGATGTTGTGATACTTGACCAAAATTTGTCACCTACGGTAAATGTACCATTAGTCTTGCAGGTGTTTCTGTGTGTGTGTTTTAGCCCATTCGCCTATATTTCACTCCTCATCTTCTGAATGGTTCTGTGGTACAGACATGACCTTCAGTTTCAGGTAGAGAAGCTGACTCACGGTGAGTAAATTTCATACTACCATTAAGTAAGTACTGGAGCCTGAAATCAAACCTAGATCCAGTTTCAAAACCTAGGTTCCTACTCTTTAGTGGTGCTTTTCAGGTTGATAGGAGAACCTTTCACCTTTAGAAAAAAGTATACAAAAATAAACATTGTGGCTGGATGTGGTTGCTCACGCCTGTCCAAGGCAGGTGGATCACTTGAGGTCAGGAGTTTGAGACCAGCCTAGCCACATAGTGAAACCCTGTGTCTACTAAAAATACAAAACTAGCCGGGTGTGGTGGTGGGTGCCTGTAATCCCAGCTACTCGGGAGGCTACGTAGGAGAATCACTTGAGCCCAGGAGGCAAGCGTTGCAGTGAGCTGAGATTGTGCCACTTCACTTCAGCCTGGGCAACAGAGTGAAACTCCATCTAAAACAAAGCAAAACAAAAACAAAAAAACTTTGTATAGAACTCAGAGTACAGTGAGTACAAGCAATTCAAATATATTGTACAGTGAGTACAAGCAGCTGAAATATATTGAAAACACCAATAATGCATGTCCTATTTATTTGGCTTTTTAAAATCACTGTTTATTCCATTTGGTAGAGGGTTTTTTTTTTCCATACAAATATTTGAACAATTTTGAATTCCCCAAAACCATACATAGACGATAAATACCATGCTATTAAAGTATTAAATTTGTACAAAAATACTTTTTACAGTTTAATACTTGTTTGTTACAAATAAAAATACATATTTAAGTGACTCATGATCTTTTTTCTTTTTTCTTAACATGATTCTGCTTTATACTTTCCTGCCCTGGCAGTTCTGAAATGTGATTGATTGAAATAAATAATTAATAATATATTTTTTTGCACAGAAAGAAAGGTGATTTTTTTTTTCTTAAACAAACAAAGGACACAGTGTTTGTTTGTTTGAATGCTTTGCCTAAGTGGTAGTTTGAATTATTGACCAAAATGAAAATGTTTGGAAAATAATCATTTCAATATGGAGAGTCTACCATCAATATACAGATCTATTTTTTTTATATTCACCAAATAACAGTTATTAGTGTAGCTATTCAAAATATCTGAACAAATGAAAACAGTTGCTGACAAACATTTAAAGCAACTGTCACAATTTATTGCTTTGAGGGATGGTAATAATTGGCAATGTATTTGTGAAAAATGTATTTACAATTTCGGTAAGTGGCATGGCTCAGAACAAAAGATAATCCAGTGTCATTTTTAAGTACATGTGCTGTACACCCTCAATATTACCAGTTTTCAAAACATATCAAGCAGTATGAGTTTGATTTGCCTATCATTAAGATGAACCTCATTTTAATAGACTCTTCATTCTCTCTTAAGTTCTTAGTCTTGAATTATTTAAAAAATAATATAGCTAATTCTTGTGTTTACTACACACTCTAATTCATTATCAGAGATTTTCAGCTATTAAAAATGTGTCCTTAAAAAAAAAACAGGTCACAAGACATATCCTGTTTGTTTGATAATTTGTTGCATAGGGAATAGCATACATCTTAGTTAAAATCATTCCTATACTTGGGCAAAACAGTTACCACCACCTATTATGGTCTCCTACGTGCATCATTGCTGAAACATTTTAAGATATAACTTAATTTTATACCTGTACCCCTCCCATTGTGGCAGTCCCAGCAGTTTACCAAACGCTCGTTCCCCTAGTAGAGCCAGCTTATGAGAAGAAAAGCCTTGTTGGTCAAGTTCTTACATTAACGACTTCATAGTAAGAAACTGATTTCAAAGTGAATTAAGGAAATCATCATAGAGAATATTTTCAAACAGATGTTTCTCTTTTTAAAAAGTGATATAGTAAGATGAACTTGTAAAAAATTTCCTCTGATGTTCATTGCAGGGTTGGGGGATGGCCTATTATTTTTCTCTACCTTTGGGCCTGGCAGGGCATTGCCCGCCATATACCATAGTGGTCACCAAAAAAGAAACCTCTTCAACTTGAAAAGGGAAGTGAACATGAGCCATGAGAGAGATTTAAAAGACCCCTGTGCTTGCAGTTAATGCCACGTGATTATCTGTGCTTCAAATGTCACAGAAATCTTAAAGGTATTTTTTAGCACCATGTAGATATTGTCTTTTGTCCTGCTTTATAAAAAGCGTTGCTATAATGTATTAGTGGGTTCTCGTGTCTCCAAATTACCACCGTGGCTAGGCTGCTGGAAAAAAGCACTGTTCTGTTCACTCCAGTCTCCTGGTAGACTCTGTTGTTCTATAGACTTCTGTGAAGCCAATGGGTTTCTACTAATAACCAGGTCCAGCTTATTCCCGGATTCTGCTATGAGGGGCACAACAAGGCAGCAGTCAAAGTCTCTGGTTCGGACGTGATTCACCTGAAAGGACAAGAAGAGCCATTTTGAATTATCATTGTAATCATAATTCCCAAAACCCAGAGTAACACTTCAGGTGCAACAAGTTGTCTGGAGTCATGAAGGTGCCAAAATGAGCACTGTGAGGTCTATCCTTGCTCTGACGATGCTGTGACATGGCTACTGGCTCACCATTGTCTACTAGTAAATTGTAAGGCTCTCAAGGGCAAGGAAACATACACATCTTATCCTCATGCCAAGCAGGTTGGCCTCACCCACAGTGGGCGTGCTTCAAGTGCTGAATACTATCCCTAATTTACAGATGAGAAAAGCAAGGCACAGAGAGGTTAAGAGCTTTGCCTTAGATCAGCAGTTGGTAAGGGTTGTAGGATGTAACCCCAGGCCAACTGGCTGATTCCAAAGCTTGTGCTCTGAATCATGGTGCTGAACTACCTCTCTTACAAGTGGAGCTCAACCAGGTGCAGTGGCTCACACCCATCATCACAGCACTTGAGACCAAGATGGGAGGATCGCTTGAAGCCAGGAGTTTGCGACCCACCTGGGCAATATAGTGAGACCCAGTTTCTACTAAGGATTTAAAAAAATTTTTTTTAAATGAGCTTCATCCCCCTCTTAAGCTTATACATGCACCTATCTTCTTCCACTTCTCCTTGTTCACCAACAAAAGTTTTTAAAAGCACCCACATGCCGCTTCTACTTCTGGACTTCCCATTCTCTCCTCAGTGTTCTCAGGTCCCCCCTGACACATTGCACTGCTGGCAAATGACCCCACTTGTCAAATCCAGGAATGCTCTGGAGTTTGCATCCTCCTTGGCGTTTAGTATTTGCTGCTCTTGACACCTCCTCACCCTTAAAACTCTCCTTCCTCGGTTCTACAACCCCACTTCGTTTTGATCCTTTTACCATTTTAACTGCTTGCTTTCAGCCCTTTCCTGCCTTTATTTCTTCCTGTCCTTTACATTTGGTTATTGTGGCTGGGTGCAGTGGCTCACACCCATAATCCTAGCACTTTGAGAGGCCGAGATGGGCGGATCCCCTGAGGTCAGGAGTTCAAGACCAGCCTGGCCAACATGGTGAAACTCTGTCTCTACTAAAAATACAAAATTAGCTGGGTGTGGTGGTGGGCACCTGTCATCCCAGCTACTCTAGAGCTGGCTGAGGCAGGGGAATCACTTGAACCCAGGAGGTGTAGGTTTCAGTGGGCCAAGATTGCACCACTACACTCCAGCCAGGGTGACTAGAGAGAAACTGTCATTCATAGATAGATAGATAAATTTTGTTATTGTTAGAATCCATCCTTGGTTTTCTTTTCTTCTTTGTTATAAGGCCATGTAGGGCAACTTGACCTAAACCCCACCCTTCAGTATCCTAAATCTTTAACTCAGGCTCTAACCTCTCTCCTCAATGGATCCAAACCACCAACTGCTTCCCAGAATGCTCTATCACTATGTGCTGAAAATATTAAAGACTCATTAGTTCTGAAACAATTGTCTTATCTTACCTACCCCTACCTGGTCTCCTTGCCTGTGATCTTCCCCTCCCCAACTCACCCCCGATACACCCACAATAATATTGTATTGCCTTTCTATGTTACCAATTATGTCATTACCCTGCTTAAGAAATTAATATGCCCCCAGCAGAAAGTTCAAGAGCTTTAGCATCACATTCAAAACCTTTACAATCGGAATGTAGACTACTTTTACAGCCTCAACTTCCATGAGAGTAGATCTAGCTCTAATTTATGGATTAGGAAGATACTCATAGAGGTTAACTAACTTGTCCATAGTTATTCATTCAGCAAATATTAGCGTGTCTATGGAAAACAAAGTGTCCCCAAACTCCTAGGATAAGACCAACTGTTCTATTGCTATAGTAAAAATCATCAGAATTGATTCCAAAACTATTAAATTGATAAGTGAACACACTCTGAAAGTAACCAATTAGTGGCAGCCCCCTGCTTTGAAAGTCAGCTGTTTGGTGAAGGACTTTATCCAGGTGAGTACACTGCTAAGTCTGGCTTCAACCCACCCCTTTTTCCCGCAAAATGCTCTTCCTAAAAACTGTACATAAGATCAGAAATCTGCTTTACTAAATTAAACTATATCTGACCACAATGGTAAGCAAGGTTAATTTGGTTTCAGATATTGTGAGAAATTACTGAGATATCAAGCACCATATAATGGGAAATGAGAGAGTAAGGTACTAGCCCTGCTCTCAAAAAGTTTCCAATCTGCTGGGAATATATGTAGGGAAACAGGAAGCTTTTTTATTTTTTTTGAGATGGGGTCTCACTCTGCACCCAGGCTGGAGTGCAGTGGCGTGATCTTGGCTCACTGCAAACTCCGAACAGGCAGTTTTAATGATGCAAATTCAAAAGCTGCTATTCTTTAAAGGAGGGACCCCTAGTCCAGACTTGAGGTAAAGGAGGTTGGGTGGTGTCTGGTGAAATTAGGCTTTGAAGAGAAGTCTTCTAAACTAGTGGTTTTCAATTTGGCTGCTCACTGGAATCACTGGGGGAGCTGTAAAAACAAACCAATGCCATATCATCCTAGAGTTGCTGGTTTAATTGGTGTAGCATTTGATCTGGACATTGGGATACATTCTCTAGGTGATTCCATTTTTTCAGTCAAGGTTGAGAATCGCTAATCTGTGTGAGACCAAAAAGCTGAGTCAGAGTGAGGCAGGTAAGGCCTAGGGATTAGAAGGGTGTTCAGAGAAAGGGAAGAGCATATGACAAGGCTCAGAGCCCACATGCTTCTATTCTGCTGCGCAGTACTGAGCACTTTTATGTGACAGCATTGTTCTTGGAACTGAGAATACAGCGGAGAGTAAAATCCCTGCCCCCATGGAGTTACATTCTAGCGGGCAACACAGAATAAGCACATAACGAGCATCATGTCTGGCTGTACTGCAAACCAAGAAAGCAGGGTAAGGAATGCAGAGGCAGGGAGGGCCCTTTTAAACCGAGTGGTTTAAGTGGCAGCCTGTGAGCAGGGACCTGAAGTAGAGGAAGGAGCGGGGAAGGAGCCTGTGCATGTTTAGCAGAGGAGCGCCACAAACTCAAAGCACAGCAGGTGCAAAGGCCAGGAGGTGGCGGCATACACCATTCCTGAAATAAATCCAGTTGAAGCTAGAGAGTAAATGAAGAGGACAGGCACGGTGGCTCATGCCTATAATCCCAGCACTTTGGGAGGCCGAGGGGGCGGATCACTTGAGGTCAGGCAATAGAGACCAGCTTAGCCAACACGGTGAAACCTCGTCTCTACTAAAGATGCAAAAATTAGCTGTGGGTGGTGGCATGCGCCTGTTAATTCCAGCTACTCGGGAGGCTGAGGCAGGGGAATTGTTTGAACCCCGGGGGGTGGAGGTTGAAGTGAGCTGAGATGGTGCCACTGCACTCCAGCCTGAGAGACAGAACAAGACTCTGTCTCTAAAAAAAAAGAATCTAACCTTCCATCAACTTCAAAAGTTCCATCATCAACCCTCCAGTTAGTTAGCAAATGGCTTTCTAGCTGGGTGTGGTGGAAGGCACCCGTAATCCCAGCTACTTGGGAGGCTAAGGCGGGAGCATCGCTTGAACCTGGGAGACAGAGGTTGCAGTGAACCCAGATCAGACCACTGCACTCCAGCCTGGGTGACACAGCAAGGCTCTGTCAAGAAAGAAAAAAGGAGAGGAAAGGAGAGGAGAGGAGAGGAGAGGAGGGGGGAGGGGGGAGGAGAGGAGGAAGGGAGGGGAAAGGAGAGGAGAAGGAGAGGGGGAGAGGAGGAAAGGGGATGGGAAGGGGGAGGGAAGCGGGGAGGGGAGAGGAGAGGAGGGGAAGCAAGATGCTGGCAAGGGAAAGAGGCCAAATCCTTGGGGCCTTATAGGTCATGTAGAAGACAAGTGGTAGGAAGGACTAGACTGGTCGCATCTAGAGTCAGAGAACCATATTTACAGGACTACTATGCGATGCTGGGAGATGACCTGTGGTTGGGTGGAGTCTGAGAAATGAGCATGAGATTGGGAAAGATGGCTCTGAGCTCAAAAAAAAAAACAAAAAACAAGAAATCACACAACTTTGGGGGCTGGGTTAGAATTTACTAGAGCTGAAAATTCTTTATTCAGCTGTTTGCTTCTACTAATTCCATAATTTTGATGACTAAAAAAGGGAAAAAAGCAAAGGGCCCCAGATATGCAGGAGGATGTGGAGGAAACTCCCAGTGAGAAATTACTTGCAAGGAATTAAAAGTCCACCTGAGATCTTACCTGTAAGAGCCTGTCATAGGGCTTTAAGCCACCAATATCTCCTGGCCCAGCTGGGCGAATATTTTTGACATACACTCCTTTCTCCAGCAAGCCATCTGCTACACTGAACCCAAAGTCCTCCATGTCAGAGTCCTTGTACAAGGTCACCTGAAGAGAGAGAAAATGGGATGGGAACATTTAGCTGGGCTGGAGACGTTTCCTTCTGCGACCTCTTGATGAATAATCTTTTCACACCACTTTTAGTCACATCATGGATTTGTAATGTCAGCATCGGTCAGCTCCCTGCACCCAATCCTGCAGCCTTTTTCCCACTCCAAGAATATCCTTGGACTTTATGAAGTCCCATCCGGAACTGAAAAAGGAGGAGAAGTGGAAAGTGCGGGCCCTCCCTCCCACCTTTGCAGTCTTCAGGGAGACAGGAGAAAACTTTCTCAGGGCATGTTGATGTCTACTATTTTCCTGGGGCAGCCCCTGGTCAGAGGAGCTGTCGGTGGCAGCCCTTTACAACTGCCGAGATGTCGGGGAATAAGCCAAAGGCCTTTCCTTCCTCCCCACTCCTGCCTGGTGCTCTGCTACGCACAGTGCTCAGCATACCCTCTCTTTGAGCAAGTACAATTAAATCCAACCTTTTATTTGCTCTGGAACCCCCAATGAGCACCATCACAGAACACTATGTAAAAGACCTGAACGTGTTTCCATGGCCAACACCTTGCTTTGTGCCTCAGCGTGACTCGCTCCCTCAGCATTTGTCTGGGGTTTGATTCAGCAACTGAAGGCATCCACCCTGTGTGCTGTGGGCCCCTGCTGGGTCTCTCTGCACCTAAGGCCAACTACAGCCGGCTAAAGCTGCCCCAGCCCTCACTCCTCCACCTGACCACCTGCGAGAGTTCGTCTGAGGCTAAAAGAACTGATCATTTGTACATTCATCAAATGTTTATCGAGTCCCTAGCATATTGTAAGCACAGCGTGGGGTGCTGGAAACAGCAGCGAACGAGAGGAAGAAAAGCCTGCCTTCCAGAGGCACAGGCATGAATATGTGGCAGTCCTCGAGCTCTCACTGCACTGGGCACTGCGCCCAGCAGCACACTCAGCAGTCAATGCTCAGTTAACACTTTGAGAGGGCCACGGGTTTTACAAGTTGTGCCACATGCCCTCCATAAAGACTTCAAGCAATGGTCAGGCTTAATTTTCTACTGTAATTATATAAATTATATATATATATATATATATATATATATACATATTTGTTTTTACGCAACTAACATATGAATACATTCTTGTAAAATAGTAAAAACAAAAAATCAGAGCTATACAGGGCAAAACGTGAAAGTTAAAACTCTTATACAAGTATCTTTGTTTATATCCAGTGATTTTACTTCAGAGGGCTATGGCATTCTGAAGGCAATACAAAAGTGGCCAGTGTGGGGTTTTTTTTTATTTTATTGGACAGAGAGCTAAAATATCAAGTTGACTGGGTCAATACTATTCACCAGGCAGCCCTAGTGGGTATTGCCATATTGGAGGTGAGGCAATTCAATTTTACTGGGGTCATGTAACCCGCCCAAGGCCACAAAGGTAAGAATGGTGGGGATGTGTCTGTCAGACTCCAGACACCAAGTACTTAATGGTTCCACTCTACTGCCACTCAAAATGCACCGCTCGGCCTCACCACTTAAGTGTCCTCCTGGACAAGAGCCACTCTCAGAAGCCAGTGAAAATGCAGTCTCAGACCCACCCCAGACCCACTGAGAATCTACAGAGCTAATGTTTCCTGAGATCACCCTCTTCGCAGGCTCATTCCATCACTGTGTGTGCACATGTGCGCGTGTGTGTGTGTGTATGTGCACACCCTAGAATCCTACTATGTGCCAGGGACTCTTTAGGGACTGAGAATGTATCTCACAGGATAGAGTGAAAAAAAAAAAGGCAGTGAACAAAACACAACCTTTAGGAGGACAGCCCAGTGAAGAAATCTGATGTAATCCTCATAACAATTCTGTAAGATGGGTAAGAGTCATTTTAAGTGAGGTGACAGATACAACGTTTTTTCAGCCTGAAGAAATGGCCTGATTTCTGTTGAAGGATCATTTTTGTGGCACTCAGTTATACAGGATAGAGTAGCTCCATTTTACTACATAAAAGGTGTGTGGGGTTATGTGTATGTGTGTAGTCTAGTAACACTCAGCACCCCTGCACCAACCCCACCACCCACCGCCCATCTAACATGCTCACTGCTGATGCTTGGGGAGAAGTAGGTTAGGTTCACACTGTGTGGTTGAGAGCACCTTCATCTTCCAAAACAATACTCACCAGGGGAAGAGGGGAAGACTTCGCTGGTGGCCTGGGCTCAGGTTTGTGGCAGATCCCCACTCCCCAGCTCCCTGAGGGGAGTAGGGGTCCTTTTTGTTCACAAATATATCCCAAGCCCCTAAAGCAGCACCTGCCATATAATGGGGTTAGTATTTTGTCCGATAGAAAGGGTTTGTCCTGCACAATATAAGGCTGCGGACCAGCCATGATGTGCTGTGCCTTTATGAGTCATTTCGGAGAAAGAGAATGTGAACTAAGAGAGATTTAATTCTGGGGTTCCAGCCATCCCCTCACCCCTCACTCAAGGCCATGCTGGGAATCGGCAAGGCTGTCCCGTGACAGAGTAGCCGGGCAGGATGATGAAGTTCCAAGGTCTACACCGTGTGGCCGTGAGAGGGACGGCACTCCTGGTACCAGGGCCAGGTCCGCCCACCTGCAGGCTGAGGAGACCCAGATTTCCAGACAGTGAGGAAGGGAGGGGGAAGGTCCTCCAAGGGGGATGCTGGACTTCTTGCTAGTAAGGCCTGTGGGAGTTGAGTGAGTAGTTTAGAAAGCAGAGAGATGTTACTGCCTTTACCAGTTTGTGGAGCTGATCATATATAGAAAGGGAAATGAAAGCTCAAAGAGAAATAGTAACTCGCCCAGGATCAAACTGATAGCAACAGAGAATCGGCTCAAACCGAGGCTTCTTCTGACTGCGAAGCTTAGATCTTGCACACTCTCTCCTTGCCTAGCACACAGTTGCTTAATAAATACTCATTGCAGAGAGGAATATTTAGGCCGCTCCACAATTATGTTTTTGCCTTAGGCCAGATAGGAGATTTTTGCCCCTCTTTCCTAAGGAAAGGAAGAGTAAGTCACTGGAAGAAAATATTCTTAGTGAAAATTCAAACATATTCTTGAGTAGAGAGGTTGGAACACCCATCTATTCACCACTCAGACCCAACAGCCATCAAGAGCTTGCCATGTTTCCTTCATCTATCCTTGTCTTCTTCAGGGGAGTGTTTTCAGGCAAACACCAGTCAAACCACATGTCATTTCACTCCTGCATACTTCAGTATGCACCTCAAAAAATACGATCACTTTCTTTCATAACCTCCACCTCATTCATTCACTGGCAACATTAACTCTTCTTACTTGATAGCCACCAATAGTCCATAATTTTCCCAACTGTCTCAAAAATGGTTTCTTATTTTTATTTTTAATTTTTTGAGACAGAGTCTTGCTCTGTCACCCAGGCTGGGGTGCAGTGGCATGACCTCGGCTCACTACAACTTGGTTCACTGCCTCCTGGGTTCAAGCAAGTCTCTTATCTTAGCTTTCCAAATAGCTGGGATTACAGGCGTGCACCACCACACCCAGCTGATTTTTATATTTTTAGTAGAGACAAGGTTTTGCCACGTAGGCCAGGCTGGTCTTGAACTCCTGACCTCAAGTGATCCTCTGCCTTGACCCCCACAAAGTGCTGATGTGAGCCACCGTGCCCGGCCTCAAATTTTTTTAAGGTTGGCTTGCATAAGTCAGGATCCCAACAAAGTCCACACACTGCATCTGTGTTAAGTCTGTTAAATCTCTCGTCTGTGGTGGGTTCTCGTCCTTCCCCCTGTGCTGCTGACCTGTTGCTGAAACTGTGTCATTTGCTCTGTAGTATGTTCCTCTGTCCCCACATTTCTCTAAATGGAAGTTAACTCTCGATGCTTGATGTCAGTCAAGGTCAGCTTTGTAGTGGGGGCTGGGGGGGGGTGGCACAATGCTTCCTATCACATCATGTCTAGTTGTCCCACTTTGGGTGGGTTCAGGTGATGACAGCCTCATTCCCCTATTGTAAGGGTTGTCATCAATCTTTAACCTAAGGTTTTATTTATTGATGATCACTGTCTGAATCAAAATTTCATTAGGGGTTGCAAAATGGTAACTTTTTTCTAATCCTATGAATATCTTCTCTATTAGCTAAAATGATTTTGTAAAGGAGAATTCTCTTTTTTCAATTAGTGCTGTTTGGTTACTCTGAAATACAGTTTTACAAGAAGGGCAGAATGAATGAATGCAAACTTTTTCCTTTCAACTTCAAAACAGGGAATTCACTCACTAAATACTTCAAATGGTGGCCCAGTGACAATTTGTGTGTGGGAAAGGTGCAGGGTGGGATCAATATGAATCTATAAGTTTTGATATAGTCAGTTTTTTTTTTTTTTTTTTTTTGAGACTGAGTCTCACTCTGTTGCCGAGGCTGGAGTGCAGGGGCACAATCTCCGCTCATTGAAACCTCCACCTCCTGGGTTCAAGCAATTCTTGTGCCTCAGCCTCTTGAGTAGCTGGGAATTACAGGTGTTTGCCACCACGCCTGGCTGATTTTTATATTTCTAGTAGAGATGGGGTTTCACCATTTTGGCCAGGCAGGTCTTGAACTCCTGACCTCGAGTGATCTGCACGCCTCGGCCTCCCAAAAGGGCTGGGATTACAGGCGTGAGCCACGGCGTCCGGCCTATTCAATGCATTTAAATCAGTTGCATCATTATTCTTTTGGATGCTCAAATGCTCTCCTCTTAGGCCACAGGAAGTCTTCCATGTTGACTCCTGTGTCCTTTTGATAGAATCCACTGGTTTTGGTTGCTTCTTTGCTTTCTGGCACAAAATATGACTTATCATGAATAGTTCAAATCCCTGATCTGGAATCAGCCATTCCTTTAAGGAGACTTCACTGGAGGAAATATTATTTATATTATATTTTAGTCCTTTTTCTTTTCATTTTTTGAGACAGGGTCTCAGACTGGAATGCAGTGGTGGGATCTCGGCTCACTGCAACCTCTGCCTCCCAGGCTCAAGCGATTCTCCTGCCTCAGCCTCTTGAGTACCTGGGATTACAGGTGCGTGCCACTACCACCCAGCTAATTTTTGTAATTTTAGTAGAGACAGGGTTTTGCCATGTTGGTTAAGGTGGTCTCGAACTCCTGACCTCAAATGATCTACCTGCCATAGCCTCCTAAAGTGCTGGGATTATAGGCGTAAGCTACCATGCCCGGCCTATTCTAGTCCTTTTCCTTCTATCTCCATGCTGCTTTCTCAAAGGGAGGAAGAGGAGGAATAGTGGGAAAAGGAAAAAAATGAGAAGGAGGCTAGTAGTTATTATGATTGGTAATAGACTGACATTCTTCAGACTGTTGACCAGTGGGTGAAATCTCTCTGCCCAAGATTCCTGCTTATGTGCCACTCTGGCTTTATCTGCGGAATCTCTTGCCCTTTTGCTCATTTTCTGTCCTTGTTCTTAGCCATGTCTTCTTCACATGGCAAGTAACACACCTGGGGCAGGGACCATCACCACCATTCCTGGAGGGTGGGGCATCGTCCTTGCTATCTCCGTTTCACTTGCAACTAGGTACGGGGGTGCAGTCCTGCAGGCTCTATGCCTATGGCTGGTTAGGAAAGTGCATCAGCTTCTGCTCTGCAGGCCTAGCCATATCCTTGAAGTGCACCCACATGTGAGGGTGCTAAATCCTAAGCTTACAATGGGTACCAGGAAACTCACTTTGGTTTTAGATCTGAGGCATGTTTTCTAACATAGTAAACCAGAATCCTTGCATTTGAGGAAACGTGTGGCATGGGCTTGGAATAATAGTGAAGTTCTCCATCACTCTGCTGGCCTGTGATTCTTGGGTGACTGTACCACAGGTTAGAACCCAGATGGGGCACAAGAAAGAGATGCTACTGTTTTTTTGTTTTTGTTTTTTTTTGAGATGGAGTCTTGCTCTGTCACCCAGGCTGAAGTGCAGTGGTGTGATATCAGCTCACTTCACTGCAACCTCTGCCTCCCGGGTTCAACTGATTCTCCTGCCTCAGCCTCCCGAGTAGCTGGTACTACAGGTGCCTGCCACCACACCCAGCTAATTTTTGTATTTTTAGTAGAGATGGGGTTTCACCATATTGCCCAGGCTGGTCTTGAACTCCTGACCTTGTGATCTGCCCTCTCAGCCTCCCAAAGTGCTGGGATTACCTAAAACTGCCAACACCAACCAATGGTAGTACACCAACCAAAACGTTAGAGATAGATGCCAACCAGAGTGCATCAGCAGAATAGCTCATTAACTCCAAGGTCACAGTTATTGGCCAAGAGCCTTGGTTTTTCTGAGCCTCAGAGCTCATATGTGCTTATGGCTAAGTCTTCAGGATGAGAGGCTAATAAATAGTTTAAATCTAAAGGTAATCTATTTCTCCAGAGACATCTCCCAAGGTTAAAGGATACTGAATTTTAATAGTCATCTCTGTGGTTCTCCTGGAAATAGCCTAGCAATGGCAAATTAACAAAGAAAATTATTTTAAAACTACATAAAAGATAAGCTTCTAGAAATCTGTGCCATGTAGCCCTGTTTACCTGGAGATTGGTAGTGGTTACCTTGGATTTATTTCTGTGCAAAAATAATTCTAAGGATTCTGAGGTTTAAGCTCATACTTCCCCCTCCCCTTGGAAATGAATCCCATATCTAGTTACTTTCTTACATATGATTGCTTTTGATCTTCCAACACCTCTGTGCAGCAAAACCATTGCCTTTCCATGAATGAGGATACTGAGTCTTGAAAAAGTTGATGCACTGACTTGTCCAGTTAGAATGCAGAAGCACCAGGATTCAACACTAGAATATCTGACCGCATTTGCTGTGTTCTTTCCACCAAATCACGATTTTTTTTTGACATGTAATCTCCTAGCTGGTCAGGCAGCCTTTATTCATTTCCAATTGCCCAACCAACTAAAGATGAACAATTTATCATGTCTGCTGGGTTTCTGCTCATCAGAGCCCTTTGTGGCTTTCCAAAACATCTGCATAAAGTGCTCCATGCTCCTACGGTGCACCATCCTGTCAGTTGGCTCTGCATTCTACCCTAGCCCATGTGAAGCAAGATTTTTCTTGTAGGGTCTGTCTTTTGTGCTGACTAGAGGATGCCTCTGGGGAAGCTGGACCATGAACACAGTTGCAAGGTTTTTCTGTTCTAAAACAGCCAATGAGCTCCTTGGAACATAACATTCAGGGCTAGGATACAGTTCTACAAAGCTCAGTTCAATTTTAACTATTTGTCAGCATGTGCTGCAATTGCTCCTAACCCTCCTGAGAACAGAAGCTTTCACAGGAGGCACGGTGGGTTCACCATGATTCATACTCAGCCTTGTTTTATATTTCTAAGCAAGTCTGCTGACATGTTTGAACGATGTCCTAAGGGCCAAGATCAGAAACCCAATGCTTATGTTTCAATTTTGACACATGTGAAAGGCTCTAGCTGCAGAGCCAACTCTCCCCACTTGGATTTTAAGGGCAATTGCATCTGCTATCTTGAGCAAGTCATGGCAAGTGACAGCCATCCCAGAAGCAGTCCTCAAGCTCTGACAGCTCCCTATGGCTCACTCCCTTGTCCCAATGTCCTTGAGGACCAAACTGACACCGACTTCTAAGAGAGTTTTCCCCTAAATCACCAGATACTTTGGTTTACTCTTGACAGATACCACTGTGGTAGCCCCATTCCTTTAACTCTGACAATTTAAGTAATGTCAGTTTTGAGGACAATTCTATACTACCTATGGGGCTGGAAGAAAAAAAGATAGAATATAGTCTTCCAAACCGGAAGCTTGCAGCCCAAGAGGGAGCAATCTCAGTTTATACTGCTAGAAACTCAGGGGTTTTGAGAGGAATTGGGTCAGAAGGCAGCTGCTGCCCTCCTGCCTGGAGGGTCGCCTTGGCCAAGGAGAGAAAGGAACAGCTGCTCCAAACGCCACCTCCTGCTGCACTCTGGTAACAGTGTGGCACCCAGGGCTGGAAAAACCAAGGGCTCAACAGTGAGAGAATGAGTAGCTGGGATTTTGGCTTTAAGTATAAGCAAGCCAGGGGCTACCTTGGTCCTTGGGGAGCTGAGTCCCAACCAAAAAAGTAGCACAATTTTTAAGATCTGTGGCAGATTTAGGTGCTGCCTTTCTCATTCAACCCAGAGCACCTTCGCACATCTATCAGTTCACACAGTAACAAAGACGAAAGAGCTAGATCATTCTCCAAACTCTCCAGGAGATCAAACCAAGTTGCAAGCAGCTGGGCCTCTAGTTACTGCCAGCTCCGTCGCTGATCCTTTGCACTTATCCCAGCCACCACCAAGCTGGCCGGCTGCGGCGGAGTCCCTGTTGTGAATGCCTTTGCTCAGGCCTGCCTGCTGCCCGGTCACAGCATCCCTCTTGACTCAGCCTGTTTTCTAGCTCCCAGATCGGCTCTGGCCTGGCCCTTCTCCAGCTTTTAACCTCTTTCCATTTCCCTCTGCAACAGACTGACCTCCATTCCTCTCAGGCCCATGTGGGCCTCCTTGACTCTGGAACCTCCTGCAGCTCGGGATGGGTGGCACACCCTCTACCTGTCCTCTGGGCCTGTGGGAGTAAAGGCCAGGTGCACTGTCATTTAGGAAGGATGACAAGTTGCAACTAACCAAACTCCCACTGCACTGAGTGCTAACCATCTTGATTTTATCTCCCCACTGTAGAGATTGCTGATGCCTCACATTACAAAGAGCCTGGGAAAGGAAAGAGCTCTGTACCCCATCTGAGAGAAAGAGGAGAAAGAGAGATATGCCCTGGGCTAGACTGTTAGTAATTTAATCTTTTTTTTTTTTTTGAGACGGAGTTTTGCTCTTGTTGCCTAGGCTGGACTGCAATAGTGTGATCTTGGCTCACTGCAACCTTCACCTCCTGGGTTCAAGTGATTCTCCTGCCTCAGCCTCCTGAGTAGCTGGCATTACAGGCATTTACTACCATGCCCAGCTAATTTTGTATTTTTAGTAGAGATGGGGTTTCACCATATTGGTCAGGCTGGTCTTGAACTCTTGACCTCAAGTGATCCACCCGCCTCAGCCTCCCAGGGTGCTGGGATTACAGGCGTGAGCCACCGCACCCGGCCTTCAATTTAATCTTTAGCCCTGCCTGACAAGTCATATAGCAGAACAATAGTGGATAGGACTGTTCTGCAAAAACCTGGACATGAAGGAAATGGAGTAGCCTTCAGAAAGTGCACTGTTTGTAAGTGAACATCCTACAGCTAATACAAAAACTTACAAGCTAGAAATAAATATAGTTGATCACAACAGAGATGCGTAAGGATGTTAGGGAGGGATGAATGGTCCAGGCCAGAATCAGACTTAAGGGAAACTGAAGAGAGGTGGTGATGGGTCCAGGACAGAAGCGATAAGATGAATGATCAAACCTGAGAAGTAAGGCACACTAGACACTAGCGAGCCTGCTGCAGGGGCGTCTGAGTCTAGGGAATGGCAGTTCTCAGTTTCTCTTGCTCAGAGCTCAGACTCTGCAAGGGTGGATGACAACTTGTAGAAAAGTGATAAGATGCAAACTGAGTTCTGTCTGGTAGAGATGCAAATTATTTTCCCCCTCAGAAAAGATAACCTCAAAGGCTTTGCTTTTATTTCCCTACAAGTCGTTGGGCAGCTTTGATTTCAGCTTAGAAATCTTATTCCATTTTTTTCCCCCAACCGACTGATACATATATATATGATATATATGATATATATATCATATATATACACACACACATCATATATATACATATATATATCTCACATATACATATATATATATATACACACACCCCACTAACTTTATATGTATGTGTATATATATGTATATGTATATATATATAAAGTTTTCTTATCCCTCTTTTTTTTCTTTTTTTGAGACAGGGTCTCGCTCTGTTGCCCAGGCAGGAGTGCAGTGGTGAGATCATGGCTCACTGCAGCCTTGACCTCTCACATTCAAGTGATCCTCCCACCTCAGCCTCCTCAGCTGGGACCACAGGTGTGTGCCACCACACTCCAGCCTGGGCAACAGAGTTGGACTCCATCCCCTCCCCCACAAAAAGAAAGATTATGCTTTTTACATTTAAAATGCATGTCTTAAGAGAATCCTAGAGAAGGGAAGCTAATGGAAATGATACATTTTGAGGATGGTCAGGGCTGGATGTCATTATTTATTCAAAACATACAAGCCAAACTCCAACCCTTGTTCCACAATTCTGTGTTCCCCTGACAATGCTGTTTGCTGTCCCTGGTTCTATAGGGAGAGAATATGCTGATACTGAGAAGTGACTGGTCACTAGACACACATCCACTTCTCTTTGGGAAGGGATTCTCATTCTGGTATACAGCCTTATCACTGGTGGCTTTTGGCAGCCGTCTGGATCTTGTTGAAGTCTAGGATGCTGAGGAAGCCTCATCGTCTGAGTTTCTGACCCTGTAAGGCTGAGGCAAAACGGAATGATGGTGACTTTACCAGAAAAAAAAAGGTATCTCGTGAAGTCTCCCTCTTCTGATAACAAGTGACCCTGCTCCCTCTTTGGTAAGTGAGGAAACTGAGGATCATGGAAGTGGCATGGCTAATGCATAGCAGACTAGGTCAGCCTGACTAGGAAGCCTGTTTTCTCTCCAGTTTCTCATTCCTTGCCTGAAGAAAGAGAAGCAGATCTAGCAAAGGGTGATAGATAAAAACAAAAAATTCATATATTCAATGTGTTGCTTTTAGCTTCTAGTGATTTCCACAGTACACAATTCTACACTAAGCTACTTGGAGAAAGTTGAAGTCTGGCATGAGGACTCATTTGATCTTGAGAGCTGACTCCAAATATTTTGTGAAGAAATAGGCATGTGCAAGGATAAGATACATATTTCCATTTCCTACTTCCTCTGAGGGCTGAGCCTGTTCAGAGAGAATATTGCAAAAGAAGCTGGTATTATACACATTGAAAATGACACTTCTTCTAAGGAGCAAAACAACTTTATCATATCAAGCAGAGCAAAGCTCCCCTCTCGGAAAACTCAAAAATGTTCAAAATGCAAACTGAACTTGGCAGCGGGGGGAAAGCTGATGGTGGCAAAAGCAGCTGTGAAAAATAAAGAGCTTACTTGTGAGTGACTGAAATGTCCAAGTGTCATGCCACCAGCAGCCACAAATAAAAGCAGATGATGGAAAATATTTTAAAAGCCTCTCTGTAAGAAAATAAAAATGGCTGCATACAATTAAGAAGTATAATTTTATTGAGAAGCAAGAATGACAAAGCAAAAGGAAATGTCAATATGATTTTTTTTTTTAAGAGAGGGAATCTTGCTCTGTCACCCAGGCTTGAGTGCACTGGCTCAATCACAGCTCACTGCAGCCTTGACCTTCCAGGCTCAAGTGATCCTCTTGCCTCAGCCTCCCGAGTAGCTTAGACTACAGAAGCAAGCCACTATGCCCGGCTAATTTTTTCATTTTTTGTAGAGATAAGGTCTTGCTACATTACCCAGGCTGGCCTCTAACTCATGGGCTCAAGTGATCCTCTTGCATTGGCCTCCCAAAGTACTGGGATTATAGTGTGAGCCACTGTGCCCACCCTCAATATGAATAAAAGTCCAAATGCTCTGCATGTGGAGGACTTTTCACTCTACAAAAAATCGTTCTGCCTTAAGGTGTGCAAAGAAGTGAGGCTAGAACTCATTTCAGAAACAGATTAAGTGGACACCAAAGGATATTTAAACTTCAGAAGGGAAAGAAGGGTTATCAGTGAATTGTAGCTGAGATCACAGGTCCCTTATCTGCAGAGAGAGAGAAATAAGCTGCAGTACAAATCAGAATTCACTGGAAAGATAAAACGCAGAAGCTCCAGGGCCTTGGAAGCAGCCTCATTTCCTTTGTACCCTGCCACCCAGCTGTTGCCTATGATTTCACCTCCCGTTAGCAAAACCTAAGGGAGTGATTCTCAATCTCTATTCTGCAAAAGAATCCACCGAAAAGGCTGCCAAAATGTAGATTCTTGCCAAAGCGTAGATTCTCTACGCTCCCTGAAAATGTTGATACGGTAAGTCTGGGTTGGGCTTCGGAACCCTCATTTTAACAAGCATCCCATGGGTCATCAGGGGTTCATACCCCAAACTACTGTCTAAGGCTTTAATCCTCAGACTATTGGTTGAAACCTAGTAATAAGTCTTGAAATCAGCTTAGTGAGATTAGCATTAGAAAAGAAACTGAAGAAAAGGCAGAAAAAAGTCAGTGTATACTGTGTAGTCAATTTTTGGAGTCATTCGTATATGTGAGTGTAGGTGTACATGTGTAGTGAATTGTGAGGTCCAATATATTTCAGATTGTGCATCCCAGCTGAGGAAGCTGGAGAGAAGGAGTGGCCTAAAAGGACATGAAGATCACTTCCCTGTGACCCATTTATCGTTTTCTCCATCCCCATACTGAGTTCCAAATCACTCCGGCTCCACTTCTCTCTCATGTCTATAAAGTCAAAAAAGGACATAAGACTGTGTTTCTTTGCTCTCCAGTGTCAGGCATGACAACTGGCTTTTTGGCTTCAGAAATGAATGTGGACAACTTGAAGGAAGGCTTGTCAAGTCCCCAGGGGAGCCTCAGATGCAGCAGATGATGAGAGATGAGTGAAAACCATTTAGATTCTGACCTGGGGACCTTTAAAGGTCTAGAGGAAGAGAAGTGGCAGGAAGGAATGGACAGAAAATGAGGGGCAAACTCTGGAGAGTAGGTTGAGACCCAAGAAAGTGGAAGGTGAGCCAATGTGTTATTCTTTCTGTATGGAGATGATGTTAGTAACCCACCTGCAGAAGCTGGAGTGTTTTTAGCTATTTTTCCCGCCAGCAATAGTACAGATCCTTGTCCATTCATTTATATTATCTTGATCCAACTTACAGTGAAAATAATAAGGTTTTGCAGGTGCTGGTCTAGATATGAACAGGCCCACTACTTGTTCTCCTGCATACAGCCTAACCATGTGACAAACGGCCACCAGAAAGATAGCACCAGGAAAATAACACCAAGCATGTTTAGCCTGGTGTGCTATTCATCTCTCCCAGCCTCTCCGCTCTGGTCTTTTCAGCCCCTTGGGAATCCACTAGGTCCATTTGGAAAAGGCTACCAAAGAGGCTCAGGGGATTGAAAACCAGCTGTGGACTGTGGCTTGGGTTATCTTCAACTTGAGGAAGGCGTTTTTCTCATTTCCTAGATCCCTTCTCCATGCCACCATTGCAAAAGAGTACCTTTTCCTAATGTTCACAAAAGGTTTAATACAGGATAGCAGCACCTCAGGGGAGGATAGCTCCATTCCTTTAACAAGTCATTGTGCCTTTTCATGACATCAGGTAGTCTTTTGGTGTACAAAAGACACCCACATTCAAGATACACGCGCAATTGCCAGTCTTTGCTCTAAGTAGCTTTTGTAATGACCATTTCTCCTCTCTAGCACTTCAAATAGGAGGGTGTGCCTACTAACAAACATCCTGATGGTCTATCAGAGTAAGTGGATTCCTTAAAAAGGAACAGATACCCAAGATGTGAGCATAAACCACTCCAATAATTCCATAGTTTCCGGCCACTGGCACCTCGACTACATCTTCACTTAACTAGGTCATTTTAGGGGGCTTACAATGTCTAGGACACTACTTATTTTTTACGGTCTTATTTTTTTGGGATCAATTCAGAAAAAAGTGAAGCTCCATGAGAAATGTACATATTGTCACCATTTAGAGGAAACGACAGAAGTGAAGGAAAAAAGAAGCATCCTGCTGATGAGGCCAATTTGGCCAATGAGTGTCTATGATTTTAGGGTCTCACAGTTCACACACTGCCACATAAATGTTCCAACGAGTCCATCCATGGCCACTCATATTGCCAATAAGTGGATAATACTTTTTTCTTTTTAACAAGATCTTTTTTTTTCTTTTTTAGCAGAGCCACTTTAAACTTCGGCTATAACAACACTTGCACATCCAATTCATTGCCATTATCTTTGCTAAATGCTTTCAGTGCTGGAGGGATGAGAAGATAGGTCTTTTGTATTCCTGGGCTATCAATAATCATCTTCCTCTGAGGTGACTGTTTCACTCCAGAGGAAGAAATGACTCTATTTTATACTTGCTGTTTGTCTATCCTGTGTAACTGAGGGCTGAGAATGAAAGGTATATAGCACTTGCTAGGCACTCAGTATGTGTTGATATGCATTCTCTTTGAGGGTGAAAGAAGGAGAGTTATCAGGCAGGCTCCGACTTCTCTGGAGAACAGAACTGTACAGAAGAGGGGAAGGCTGTGTTCACAGGTACCCAAGGGAACCTGCAGGTGCCAGCCCTCTTCTTGGTACAGCAGACTTAGCACTGAATATGTGGCTTCTGCAGTTTAATCACCACTGGACTTCTTACAGCCTAATGGTGTGTGTCAGTTAGTATATGAAGATTTGTGACTTACCAATCAGACACATCAATTTAGGGTGACTAGATAAACAAGCTAACTTGTGGCATGGGTCCTAAACCTGGGTCATCATCCTAACATGTCAGAAATGTCTTTGCTTTTTCTCTTAGTCTGTAATTCCTCCTAACACACAAGTTTCCAATTCTAGGTTCTGGTCATGTTAGAATATTTGCATCCCCTCCAATGCATCACAGTCTTTTTTTTTTTTTTTGAGATGGAGTTTCACTTTTGTGGCCCAGGCTGAAGTGCAATGGCGTGATCTCAGCTCACTGCAACCTCTGCCTTCTGGGTTCAAGCGATTCTCCTGCCACAGCCTTCCGAGTAGCTGGGATTCCAGGCATGCGCCACCACGCCTGGCTAATTTTGCATTTTTAGTAGAGACGGGGTTTCTCCATGTTGGTCAGGCTGATCTTGAACTCCCAACCTCAGGTGATCCACCTGCCTCGGCCTCTCAGAGTGCTGGGATTATAGGCATGAGCCACCATGCCTGGCCTACACCACAATCTTCGACACCTCTTTGCACTTGCTTTTTTCTGTGCTTGGAATGCCCGCCCATCCTCTGACTTCCTCTGCATAGTCAACACCTACTTCTAGGAAGCCTTTTCTGTCCCTCTGCAGTGGATTAGGGCCCACCCTCTGGACTCCAGGGCTGCCCAGGCTTGCCTCTGTCATTGGACTGATGCCATCATCTTCCCAGCTTCCCAGACAGTCTCCTCACTAGACTCTACTCTCTGGGGATTTGTAATACATTCTTTGAGTGAATAAATGCATAGGATAGGCAATAAATGAATGGAGGAGTGAGTGGTGAAAGAATGAACCCAGGATTGGAAAACAAAGTTCAGAATCCAGCTTCCCATATTATCCTTTCTTTCACAATATCCTTGTCAGTTGCAAAACAAATAGCTAGGTTTTACAAGGTGGCTAGGGAAATTGAGGTCTTTAGAGGAAAAAAGCAAGTAGCTAGCCTACATTACCTCCTCTGAATCTGACATTTATTTGCTCTTCTGGATAAGATAACAAATGTCCAGTAGATTATTTGTTATCTTATCCAGAAGACAAGATTAATAACCACAAAATAGATTATTAACCACGTAAAATGTCTTGGTTCTCAAGAAAGGTGGCATGAGATTGTTATCATTTTATACATCCTTATATATTAACAAAAAATAAAGCACTAACTCTAGAAAAGAAAACTAGATTTCCACTACTCTCCTTGGCCCAGGGTTCTGCAAACACTGTTACTACATATGCCTTGACTAATCCTGCCAGAAAATCTTGAATTCAGCTTTGTGTGCAAGAGTGGGTTTTCTTCCATGCAGCAAAGTAAGGCAACTACCCCAGTCAGAGACAGAGCATAACCAAGGCTTACCCTGTCCTGGCCCAAGACCATCTAACATATCTTAGAGAGAATTCCATGGCTACTGAACAACATAACCATCTACTGTAAGTCTGTAATGAAAGACTAAACCTCCCCACATTGAAGCTGAACCCCCTTTTTTATGAAACTACGAGTGTATGACATTTAGAAAATCCTTTCCTCCTTCCAATGAGATTGGAATAATAGACTAATTCATGTAAGCTCCATGTGATATTGAAGCCTCACATTTTTGTAAGAGGATTCTGGCTATACTTTTTTTTTGTTGTTGAGATAGAGTCTTGCTCTGTCACTGAGGCTGGAGTGCAGTGGTGCATTCTCAGCTCACTGCAACCTCCGCCTCCCAGGTTCAAGTGATTCTCCTGCCTCAGCCTCCCAAGTAACTGGGATTATAGGCACCTGCCATCACGCCTGGCTAATTTTTGTATTTTTAGTAGAGATGGGGTTTCATCATGTTGGCCAGGCTGACCAACTCCTGACCTCAAATGATCCACCTGCCTTGGCCTCCCAAAGTGCTGGGATTACAGGTGTGTGCTACCACACCCGGCCACCATAAATACATTTCTGATAAATACATTTTTGATAAATACATTGCTTGAAAGCCAATTTTCCCTACTTTCCAGGATAACCTCCTAGGGATTGTATTTTGAAAACAAAGTCTCTGAAGATCTGCCTTTAAGCTTCTTTGCTTTCCTGAGCCCATAGGAGGCTACCATTGCCATCCTTACGACCAGGCATACATGCTATGCAGAATGGTTGCTAAATTTGACCCTAGGGAAAGAAGAGAAAGCTTACTCACCTTATGCAGCTCCACAGGAGTTGGGGACATGATCTCTTTTATTTCTTGTTTCATTTTTCTCAGGGTTACTGACTTCCTACCCACATCTGAGGGCAGGGTGTTGCTCCGAGTTGTTTGGCTGTAGTGTGGCCGCGAGCTGCTGCGCTCCTGGAAGCTCGCCTGTCGCCCCAGCTGACTGCGAGGTGTTGGAGCCTCATGATTCAAACTCATCGTGCTCCCCGACATGATTGTTGCCTGTGGCATTGACAATTTTTAAAAACAATTAAGCCATGGACTAAGGAAAGGGTTTGGTGTTCAACAGTAAATACAATTCTCCTTCTGCAAGGTCAAAATACAGTCTCTTCAGGGCATAACCTAAGGCTGGAGAATGGATGTACTAATTGAACTATGAAAGTCTGGAAAATGCTTTGCAAGTGACATTTATGATGCACATCTCAAATCCAATTTAAGTACTTAAGCCTTGAGTTTATTTAATCAAATACCACCCCTGGCAGTTTTGAGGGAAATTGAAATGCTCTAACATTTGCGTACTGTAAACTATATTTTAAGCATTAACTTTCCACTGAGTGGGCTCTAATAGATGGGATTCATGAGGCCACCTGGAATACATCTAGCAGAAAGGAACTAAGAGCTTCTCAGTGGGGACCAGGCTGTCTATACTTGCAATGCTGCCTCTATGTCCAACTGCAGCTAACAATGGGCAAGAGCTTCTTCCCAAGTTTCCTGTCTAGCATTGTATATTGCCTTTCCTTTGGCCAAGTGGCCTGTCCCCAAAATTTGTAGATCAGCTAAGTCCCCATATTATTTGGTACAGATACGTGTTTCTTAGAAATGCTCTTTATATAAGATCCTCAGATAAACTAAAAATAATCATTTATTATGTTATTATATTCGACTTTTGGCTCACAAGCAGTAGGACTTGGATTGGATGTTACCACTGCATTGGGAAGTTTGTTCAGTCTCAAATATGTTCTTCCCTGAATAATTCACAAGCAATGACAAGATTTGATACCAAAGATGAATGAGGCTCAGAAAAAAAAAAAAGGATTTGAAACCAGTATCAAGTAGTGGATACTCATTTCTCATGGTTGGACAATGCTAAAATTCTGAAAAGATGCCTGTAGCCAGCTCTGTACTCCTGGATATAAGGGTATATAAAAGTAAACTAGCATTGGTAAATCTGCCTGAAACCATGGGGACAGAAAACAAGTTCTATTTGCCATGTGACTATCATAAGATTTAGTTGTTTATATTAATACTGATGAAAAAAGTAACGGAAGCTTAACTTATTGAGTCTTTTGAATGTAGTCACTCATTTAAGCCTCACAACAACTCTATGGAGTAGGCATTGTTACTTCTATTTATTATGTATTTATTTATTTATTTTCTTTTTTGAGACAGAGCCTCACACTGTCACCCAGGGGTGCAGTGGCGCGATCTTGGCTCACTGCAACCTCTGCCTTCTTTGTTCAAGCAATTCTTGTGCCACAGCCTCCCAAGTAGCTGGGACTACAGGTATGTAGCACCATGCTTGGCTAATTTTTGCATTCTTAGTAGAGATGGGATTTCACCAAGTTGGCCAGGCTGGTCTGAGACTCCTGACTTCAAGTGATCCACCCCACTTGGCCTCCCAATGTGCTGGGATTACAGGTGTGAGTCACCATGCCTGGCCATTCCTCTCAACTTATAGGTGAGGAACTGAGCCACAAAGAGGCTGACTCACCTAAAGTCACATAGGTAGTAAATGAGCCGAGTGCACTTTATGAAATTATTGATCATGAGGGAATACTGCAAACTGAGTAGAGTTTCCATTTGTCATGTCTCTAAGATTTCATAATTCTCAAATTCACCTGGTGTTCAGCTATACACACACTACTAAGAAGATCTTTGAATAACAGCCAAGTGTTGGCACACGCGGATGTACCTAACAACTCTGTCGAAAAAGAAATGAAACAAGTATCTTGACTAGCTCAGTTATCTCACTGATAATATTGAAATATAAAATTGTAACTGTAAAAAGACTTATTGATCACTGTACATTAATACATGCTAAGTCCCAAACAGACTGTATATAGAATATCATTTAATATGTAAGTAACCCTATACAGTAGATATTAAAATTACCATACATCCTCATTTCAGTTAAGAAATGAGATGCATGGACAAGTTAAGCAACTTGCCCGAGAGCCTGAACATGGAGCCCTAGCACTCTGACTCCAGAACTCTTGTTCTTCACTGCTTGGTGTTTCTCAGTCAAGTATTAGGTTGAACCATATAAAACTTCCTTTTTGGTAGGTAGAAAGATGCCTAGCATTTAAAAACAAGTGTGAGTTATCTATATTACAGTTTATTTCAGATAAATACCCTTTTTAAGTTGATTGAAATCTTTCTTTACTGGCTTCATTGGTGTCATGGGACATTCATTATTTTATGGCACTTACTCATGTATATCATTTCTATGTTTATTTTATTATTATTTTTTTGAGATAGAGTCTCACTCTGTCATCAGGCTGGAGTGCAGTGGCTCGATCTCGGCTCACTGCAACCTCCGCCTCCTGGATTCAAGTGATTCTCCTGCCTCAGCTTCCCAAGTGACTGGGATCACAGGCACCCGTCACCATGCCCAGCTAATTTTTGTATTTTTAGTGGAGATGAGATTTCACCATGTTGGCCAGGCTGGTTTCAAACTGGCTGGTCTTGAACTCCTGGCCTCAGGTGATCTGCTCATCTCAGCTTCCCAAAGTGCTAGGATTACAGGCGTGAGCCACTGTGCCTGGCCCATTTCTATGTTTAATCTAGTGTAACTGAGAGCACTCAGTTGTTTTCTTGCCATGGTGACCATCCACTTATTATTTTTACCTACTTAGACTAGTTTGCTTTGTTGACACCCATTTTTAAATATTCATTTTTCATGAGAATGACGGGACACATATTGGAAGTAAAACACTTAATCACTACATCTGGGAGACCACAGTTTTGCTTTGATGAGTCTTAGCTGCCATAGAAGAAATTACAAATTGATTTAGAAAAGGTTCTCATGGAAGAAATGAGATGCTATCCTTAATCCTTTGGTTCACATCTTCAAGTAAGTAGGTGAATGTACAGCAATAAGTTTGATTTGTTTAAAATGAACTTTAGGTAGCATCTAAGGAGGAACATGAAAGCTAAAACACAAACATAAAAACGAAAATAAAAAGCTAAAAAACTATTTTTAATTACCTAAGATTTGCTTTGGTCTCAAGAGTATGTATTACCTGTTTTCATTTGCCACAATTCATAACTGTATATTATCCCTAAGGCAACCTAGAGTTCTCTATCTGACATTTAAATCTTCTTCCTATATTATGCTAAACAAAAAATAGTTAAAGCAGTGTTCATTAATCAAGAAAGGGTAAAAATACTAATAGTTAACTTTTATCGAATACTTTATTGAACACTTAAGTGCCACATAATTACTAGCTCATTATAATTCCCATATTTTATAGAAGAAATACCTGATAAGAGAGGTTAAAAACTTGTCCAAGACTCATTCAAATTTTTCTCCTTTGTTAAAGCTATACATTTTTTCAGTGTTAAGTTGAATCTAAATTATTACTAGCAATAGGGAAAATGATTAGTAAATTAATTTTCATTTGCATTTCAATTGTAATCATCTTTCATCTTAGCTAACCATCTCATTTATTAGTATTATAGTGTGCTTTAACTTTTAATGCTGGATGTTAATTTAATAGGCAGGAATCTAGCTCCAATATTTTTGTATAATAGCATTTCCAATCAAGGGAATGGAATTCACTTAAGTCAATAAATGAATATTCTTTGTGATAAAAGTGTAAATATGACTCTTATGACTTTGCCAATCATTCATCCTAGTTGAGGATTTAATTTCCCTTTGGCTTATAAATTCAACTCATTTGCTTTCTGCATAATAATGTCAAGGGCCACACCTGTCTGGAGCTACGTTAGAGCAAACTCACAGGCTGTGGCAACATAACTTCTACTCTTGCTGATGGATGTTGTTTTCATCAGATAACTCAATTTCTGGGTGAAAACGGAACTTCATTGTATTACTTTTACAACATTTTCTTTTTGCCTAATGTAAAATAAGCTGTTAGAAGAATAGCTTTTTCTTCAAAAGAGAAGTATTAAATTGCACAATGAAAAAGCTGGATGAGCCAAAACATGCTCTCAAAAGCAGAGCTATGTTCAAGAATTGTGAATTGTGCTCGTTATTCAGTTTGGGCCACTTTACCTCATCATTCTACATGCAGAAGGTGGTACAGGTTTAAATAAGCCAGCTGATACTTAAGCATTCTGCTCTTTTTGAAAGTTGTATAAAAAGGAATCATTGCAACATCTTACTTCATTTAGATTTTATAGGATTATCCATGTCCAGGACCTTTAATTATGCTTTGAAGCTGCAATTCATGCCAGGTAATACTATGATGTTTACAAGTTCAAACTAATATTTTTCTTGATAATTCTCTGCAGATTCACAAACATTAGAATCACATAAAATATCCACACATGCAATTGAGAAGCAAAATAATATAAAGATGAATAATCATTTTAGAATTGCAAGAGTTTCACCCCATTATGCCATTCACATTCCTTATGGTGACTTGGGAACCTCATATGGCATCAAAATAAAAATGAGACTTTTGCCACTTTATTTTTTACAGCTCGGAAAATTTAAAAGAACATAAAAGGAAATAGTCTAGGACTCCCCAGACTAAAGTGTGAATACCATCAGCAAATTCATGGCTTTGATTAAAGAACTCACCAGGAGTTCAGCTATTACACTCCATCTCATTCTTCCTTGAATTTACACTCAGTTAACATGGATGGAATCAGGATTTTCAGTTAACAGCAAAGTACTATGTAATATTTTTGCTGCTTATCAAGTAGACTGGCCTTTTTCAGCAGCTGCATTGTCATGTACTTTAAGGACAAAACAAAGTAAAACAGAATTTCCTTTTATGTTCCTCTTAACGATCAAATTAATTTCTGTACCAGGTACAAATGAAAACATGCCAAATAAACCTTTCTAAAGCAACTAAGAGAATGGGATGTGCCACTGCTGGGAGACTTAGCTCGCTTTTTAGCGAATTGGTGGGAAACAGAGACAGTCAGGGTTAGCAGGGAGCAATGGCAGAAGCCACAAGTCAGTAAGCTTGAGGGGTGGAGATGGGGAAATAAATACTTTTGACTGCATTGTATAAAATCAAATTGCTGTCCAGAAGGCAAGGGGGTAGGGAAGGCAGCTTCACAAGCAAAAATATAAACATAAAGGGTAGCTACCAAGAGAGTCATGTTTCTCAAAGACACACGCCTGTCAGCTTTCTCCTGTGGAAAGGGGTTAAAGCTTTTAAATGAACTGGTGTGAGAAATGCAAACTTAAAAGGACCGAAAAAAATGAATGTAGAAACAATAAAAGTAAGTAGCAGGACCAAGGCTACCTCCAGTTCTCTCAGAATTCCTGACTGTCCGCAGGTTTCCAAATCTTCCAGCGCTTGAGACCAGAAGTTCTCCTCTTGTTCTGTCTCTGCACTATCGGCAGCCCCTGCAAAACTGTTGTCAAGAAACACAGGCCAGCTTAGGAACTTGCTAGACATGTATGTATGGTATCCAGAATCTCTCTCCTTCACCTCACACAAAATATAGAAAGAGAGTCATTTTGGATCTGGCTGTCTTCCACCTGTGTCCTCCAAGTACATGAGCTTCAGCAGAGGGACGCTTTAGGAAATGTAGTGTTGTGAAGATGGAAAGGATGGCCCACGGTCTTACTACTGGATTTCAGACTATTTGTGGCTGCTGCTAAATAGGCTGTAGCCACATGGCCCTATTGAAATGGGATGGAACGTCAAGAATGTATTTCAGCTGCTATATCTGCAAGGAAAGAGAAACCAAATTTTTCTCGAAGAGGGAAACATGTTTTTTCCCCACTTACAAATAAACCAAATGCTATCACTTTTTATAAATTTCCTTAAAACGTTTCGGTAATAAACAAAATGGTAAAATATATTTTGCTGAAAAGATAGATCCATGATGTATGTTTAAAAAAAATGTAACTTAATGTGAAACTAACTTTTAAAAGAAAGGAGTCAGATGGGGTGGCTCATGCCTGTAATCCTAGCACTTTGGGAGGCCTAGGTGGGCAGACAACTTGAAGAGGGGAGTTTGAGACCAGCCTGGCCAACATGGTAAAACCCCCATCTCTATTAAAAATACAAAAATTAGCCAGGTGTGGTGGCAGGCACCTGTAATCCCAGCTATTGGGGGCAGGGACGGTAAGGGGGGAGAATCACTTGAACCTGGGAAGCACGGGTGGCAGTGAGCTGAGATCACACCACTGAACTCTAGCTTGGGTGACAGAGTGAGACCCTGTCTCAAAAAAAAAAAGGCCTGGTGAGGTGGCTTATGCCTGCAACCCCAGCACTTTGGGAGGCCAAGGTGGGCGGATCATGAGGTCAAGAGTTCGAGATCAGCCTGGCCAATGTGAAACCCCACCTCTACTAAAAATACAAAAATTAGCCAGGTATGGTAGTGCATGCCTGTAATCCCAGCTACTTGGGAGGCTGAGGCAGGAGAATCGCTTGAACTCGGGAGGCGGGGGTTACAGTGAGCCAAGATCATGCCATTGTACCCTAGCCTGGGCAACAGAGCGATACTTCATCTCAAATAATAATAATAAATAAAATGAAAAAACAAAAATTAGACAGGTGTGGTGGCACATATCTTTAATCCCCGCTACTCAGGAAGCTGAGATATGAGAATCACTAGAACCTGGGAGGTGGAGGTTGCAGTGAGCCGAGATCATGCCATTGCACTCCAGCCTGGGCAGCAGAGTGAGACTCTGTCTCAAAAAATAATAAAATAAACTAAAGGGGAAGGACCTACTTGTCATAAGGGAGTACACAGTTTATAGAAGCAGCTTTTCCCCAGGTGCTACTACCATTTTTGTTAGGGGAAACCGAGCCCTTGCCCTGTTGTGCTGTGGTGGTGCCCAGGCTGCCACTGGTCAGGCAGCTTTTAGAATCCTGCCATGTGGCCAGCATGGATGATTATGGTGGCTTTAAGAAACCCATACTAACAATATGTGCCACTGGAAGTACAGAAGTTCAACGCTTGCTCACATGACCATGAAGTTGTCTTGGATGAGGCAGCATTGGTTGAAAATCTTACCCACTGGCTGTGGACCGGTCCCAGTCTTCATTACTGAGCCCCACATCTGGGTAAGTCTGGCTTCGAGGCTTAGTTACCGGGGACAAGCTGCCTCTTTGTTTTGGACTCCTCCAGTCATACGTGTTGAAATTGTATCCTGAGGCCTGAAAACTAGTGCCTAAAACATAAACAAGGTGTTAGCACTGGGCCCAAGGATGACTTAGTTCATTGAGAAATGACATCGTTAACCAGTAGAGGACTGGAATAGCAACAGCACTGATAATAACAGTAGTGAACACAGAGTGCTTATTGTGCACCAAGGACTTCATTTGTATCACCTTTCTTCTTCAGAGCCATGTTTGGAGGTAGGTACTATTATTATTATTTGCATTTTATAGATGAGGACACTGAAGGCTTAGAACAGTGGTTTTAAGTACCAAAGGCTACTTGCAAACTTTCTTGAGAGTTCAAGTCATAATTTTAGGAGAATCGGTTTTCAGATCCTCAAGTTCTAGACGCAATTCTTCCCAAAACTGGCTTAGCTGAGACCTGCCAGTTAGTTCTCCCTTCTCACTTCCTCTTTCACAACTGTCCTCCTGCCACTTTACAAATGAAAGACATATTTCTCATCCATTTCAAATCTATTTGAGATGGAGTCTTGCTCTGTCGCCCAGGCTGGGGTGCAATGGTGCGACCTCAGCTCACCACAACTTCCACCTCATGGGTTCAAATGATTCTCCTGCCTCAGCCTCCCAAGTAGTTAGGATTACAAGCATGCACCACCACACCCAGCTAATTTGTGTATTTTTAGTAGAGAAAGGGTTTCGCCATGTTGGCCAGGGTGGTCTCGAACTCCTGACCTCAGGTAATCCACCTTCCTTGAGCTTCTAGAGTGCCGTGATTATAGGCGTGAGCCATTGGGCCGGCCCCATTTCAAAGCTTTGAAAGTGCTTGGGCCCTGGGATATAAACTCCCAACTGCCAAATCAAGGGATACTTTGGGAAAGCCTTGTTTCTATGATGAGGTCTGTTGGGAGCAAGGCTTTATTTCAACCAGGCACAAACTCACGGCAAGGCTTTCACCCCTCTCTCTCATCCATCTATCACTCTGTCTCAGAGAATTCAGAAGGGCAATGGATGTCAGGGATAAGAAGCCTGCTGTGTTTTATTTGAATTGCAAAATGCTGACTTTTTTTCTGCTAGGAAGTTACATCTGATTAACCTAACGGGTGAGAGAGTGAGGAATGGCTTCGGCAATTAGGTTGTATAATGGACACTTCCCACAAATTGAAGTGTCCATTATACAATCTTGAAGCTGTAGTTCCAAGATTTTGACAGAAATATTTTTAAAGCATATTTACAACAAACTTGAAATTATACTCTTTGCAAGTATTTACATTTTGTGAGAAAAATATTTAGACAACAACTTTTAGCAGGTGATGGGGTATAAAGTTCTTGAAAATTATTTTAGCGGTTCAAGTGGGAGAGCGGGGGCTTGACTGTAGGTCTGACTCCATAACTTGTGCTCTAATCATCACGTACTCCTTCATCCACTACTTCAGGTTGTGACATGTGTGTGCATGTGTATTTACATGAATGCACTGGGTTGCAATATGATATGGGTTTCTTACTGTGCTTAAATCATTTAATAAGCAAACAGACCTGGACCCGCATTTTCAGGTACAGTTAAATGGCCTGATCGTGTAAGATGATTCTGTCTCCATGATCTCCCTGCTTCCTCTTCCCCATTTACGTTCTCTCCACCTGTTTTTGGAGCCTCTAATGCCATTTTTGCTCCTAGTTTAAAGCCCAAGGAAAGCAGGATGTCTGAAGGATAATACTCTCTGATCAAAAGGATTTGATCTCAAGAACCCAGGGCAATGCATACCACCACATAATGGAAATACTCTAGGAACCTTCTATTTTAGGATACCAAGGATTAGATAATCCTGGAGCAGAGGAAATAATTACAGTTCAATGTCTCATTCTCTCTCTGTTTCCCAGATAACTGTGGAAGTGTGGTTAGCCATCTGGGAAGAAGTCTTGTGTGATGAATGAAGTTTTCTGTCAGAAGTGTTGACTTAAGAAAACACGTGTGTGTCTTCTTTTGAAGGGGGACTAAGTAGCAGTGAATTCCAGCCTGGCTGGCTCTGATGGACTAACCATTTTCTCCTTCCGAACCAACCAAACCAACCCCAAATACATGGAGTTTCAGTTTTTATAATACGAGTTTGGAGAAGTCTGTACTTTACTTTCCTTAACTGGTTTCAACCTTCAACCTTTCTAAAGGTCAAATGCTAATTGATGGGCCCTCCTGGAGTATCCTTTTCTGATAAGCATCAACCCGGATGACCACTGAGTTCCCTGGTGAAATTTCAACGTTGTAGATTGACTTGCTTTCCAACTTGTTTGTATAAGTAGTTCTTGGAGACTTAGGCAAGAGCACAAGAAGGGGCTTGAGCAGATGTGCACCACCATCAGTAGGCAACTGCTAACCCTGAAAGGCATGTGTATCACTAATAAGAATGCCTTGTCTTAATAAGCACTATTAAATGATTGTTGCATTGCAACAAAGCAGAGAAAGAAAGGGGATAGGATTCAAATCTCTTTGGATGAGGTGTAAAGTCAGAAAAGCTGATCTCAGCTCTTTCTTAGTCCATGCTATGCTGACCTAGATATTAAAGGAAGAAAAGTTGACCAGGCACAGTGGCTCACGCCTAGTACTTTGGGAGGCTGAGGCAGGCAGATCGCTTGAGCTTAGGAGTTCAAGATCGGCCTGGGCAATCAGCCGACTCTACAAAAAAAAAAGACACCCCAGAATCCCCCTCAAATTAGGTGGGCATGATGGTGCATGCCAGCTACTTGGGAGGCTGAGGTAGGAGGATTGCTTAAGTCTGGTTGTTGAAGCTGCAGTGAGCCAAGATTGCGCAACTGCACTCCAGCCTGGGTGACAAAGTTGGATCCTGTCTCAAAAAAGGAAAAGTGACTGGGCATGGTTATGCATGCCTGTAATACCAGCTACTTGAGAGGCTGAGATAAGAGGATCCCTTGAGCCTAGGAGTTCAAGACCAGTCTGAGCAACATAGCAAGACCCTGTCTCAAAAATAAATAAATAAATAAAACTTAATAAAAGTCAAGTAAAAAAAGACCAAGGTTCAAATCCTAGCTCAGCCACTTTCTCACTTCACAGCCCTGCAAATTAATCTCAGTGTAAACTGGGGATAACAACAGGTACTTTACCAGGTTGACAGAATTAAGAATGAATGCACACCTTATGAAAGTTTCTAGAACACAACGAGGTTTTAATGCACACAGATGCCCATTGTTACTGTTTACTAAGCCCTTCAACCTCTCAAGATCTCAGTTTCCTTATCTTTAAAGCAGGGAGACAAGGAAAAGAGCTAAGTCTCAGCATTATTAAGGCAGTAAACATTTGGGTGTCGTTTAAGCATCAGATACTATACATCAGAAACTAAAATGCAAAGACAAAATAAAACTGATTCCTGTCCTCAAAAACTGCATTGTTTGGTATATGTATGGGAGAAGAAAGAGGCATAGAAAGCGAGTTCTAGTAGCATGTAAGAGTGTCATCCTTTTAGTCTAAGTACACTTGTATGGAAGGACAGAGACTGGTTTGGGGACTGGAACATGGGTCATGAAGGGTGCCAAAGGAAAAATGACATGTAAGCTTGGAATTAGATAACAAGTCAGTATTTACTAGTTGGAACTGTTGGGTAAGACAGTGCATGGTGGGCACGGTGGCTCATGCCTATAATCCCAGAACTTCGGGAGCCTGTGGCAGGTGAACCACTTGAGGCCAGGAGTAAGAGACAAGCCTGGCCAACATGGCGAAACCCTGTCTCTACTAAAAGTACAAAAATTACCTGGGTGTTGTGATGCATGCCTGTTGTCCCAGCTACTCTGGAGGCTGAGGCAGGAGAATCTCTTGAACCCGAGAGGCAGAGGTTGCAGGGAGCCAAGGTCATGCCACTGCACTCCAGCCGGGGTGACAGAGCGAGACTCTGTCTCAAAAACAACAAAAAATGTGTTGGCTAAGCAGAAGGGAGCCTGGTAAAGGTGCAGTCAGGGTAAACAGGACCTCGATTCTATTATGGGTCTCTGTTTTGCTCCTAAGGAGGGAAAAGTATTCCACGAATATTCTGGGCCCTCTTACCATGTGTACTTATCCCTCCCCATAGGAGGAATGTGATTTACCTAACTGGTGAGTTTTGGAAAAGAACACTGGGCATGTCATTCAGCCCCTTGCCGGCTTTCTCCAGACCATTCCTCTCCCACTGCTGCTGTGCTGTGTGGTCAACAAGCCTGGGTCACAGTCTTGGGGCTCTCTGAGCTTGATGGAGGCAAGGAAGGGCACGACTGGACAGTTAGATAACTATGGCAGACTACCAATTGCTCATCAGAACATTCTCCTCTTCATCCTTAGTACTAGAATGCCAGTTTCAGGGTGAGCAAATTATTGCTCAGACTAAAACTGCACTTCTTAGCATCTCTCAAAGCTAGATGCAACTTTGTGAAATGTTCTGGCCAATGACATGGCTAAGGGGATTTCTCAGAAGGCTCCTTACAACCTCTGTTACAGCTGTCTGGAAGGCAAATGAAATTGCTGGAGCCCCAGTAACTGTCTTGGACTATGAGGTGACCTTAAGGATGGAAGTCAAGTGCTAAGCATAATAGAGCAGAAATATTTAGAAGCATGGGCCTCTGATGACACTGTGGAGTTACATACCAGCTCGAAGTACCTGCTTCTTTATAATTTAAGTCAAGGTATTGTTAGAGTTTTCAGTTCTCTTCAGCTGAATCTAAATGCACTGACTGGTAATCAGTTCAGGTATGGTTTGCTCTGTAGATCTGACTTATGTCTCATTTGAATTTCAATGTCTAGGCTTGGATTGAGGGTAGGAAAATAATTATCCTGATTCTGACTGCAGGACCAATCCAGCTTTTTCTAGCAAAAAATAAAATGAAATGCTGATATTTTAATCCATAGCTGACTCTCATTTCTATTTCTCAATGGATTTGGAACTGATGAAGGGGTTAATTCACATATTAATTATTATTTATTTATTTATTTTGAGACAGAGTCTCACTCTGTTGCCCAGGCTGGAGTGCAGTGGCATGACCTTGGCTCACTGTAACCTCTGCCTCTAAGGTTCAAGCAATTCTCCTTCCTTAGCTTCCCAAGTAGCTAGGAGTATAAGCACACACTACCATGCCAGGCTAATTTTTGTATTTTTAGTAGAGACAGGGTTTCACCATGTTGGCCGGGCTGGTCTTGAACTCCTACTGATTGCCTGCCTAGGCCTCCCAAAGTGCTGGGATTACAGGTGTGAGCCAGAGTGCCTGGCCTCCTTTGGTTTAGAATTGGCAACTTTTTCTTTTCCCATCTTTATTTCTTTTGCATCTGGATTTCCATATGTGGTCTTACACGTTGTATCATAATGTGAGGTGTAAAATTTAGTCCAGATTCCTTTCACTGATATTAATGTTTAGTTTTATTTGTTTACATGATGGCAAACAGGTCTTCATAAAAAATAAGTTTTTATTTGCACAAATGGAAAACAGGAAAGTAGGTACTTCTGAAAGTAGATGGAATCTTGATAGGATGATTTTTATTTTTAGAGTAATTATGCCTTGGATATTTGTAAAATTCTGACATTCCAACCTTGTAATATTTGGTTTTCTGTACTAATGCAGATTAATATTTGTAGCTTTTAATTCACACTCAGCATTAATTTAGAAAAGTGAACTAATCAGTGTTGGTTCATATTCATAAAGTTTAGAATTCAATTTTCATCTCCACTATTTTGGGACTGTAGCTTTTGCTATTACTTTCATTCTTGGAAACCAATTTTAGTACAGGAAAGTGAGCCAGATAATTCCCTGCCAAATTTCCCTCCTAAAGATCCAGTTTTGTGAAGGATGAGAAAATCAAATCATATGTTTGTGTAAGTATTTGTAATCGATCTTGCCGAGAAATATTCAAAGTATTTAGATGAGGCTGTGGTCTTAAAATGTCAATGTAAAGACAGTTCTCTCTTCTCTCAGAAAGTACCTCAAGACAAAAAGTGATGACAAATGACAGAATGCAACCTCCATCTTCATCAGAACTAGAATGTTTGTGTAATCTCAAACCATAATACATAAGAAAATAAATAATATATCAATTCAATGGAAGTGAAATGGGAAGGGGATGATGGTGGTAAGGAGTGGAGACAAGACAGCTATGGCCAGAAATACCAAACTACTCTTTGGTAGACAACCCAGTCTACCAAAGCAGGGGCCGTGGCATGAGGCAAAACTCCAATGCTTTGTTTGGAACACCAGAATGCACTGCATGGCTGGTGGCAGGAAGTACCCGTGACCCTATTTGGCATCAATGTAAAGTCAGGGAAAGAGAACACATGCCACAGACTGAAGGGAGCAATTGCTCAATGAGGCAGGGTAGCAGAGAGGAATTCCGCCTCGTGAACAGACTGCTGTTGCTGGTCTCTGGTAGCTGGGAAAGAACTCACTCACACGTACCATGCTGGAACTGGGGTAAGTTTGGTAGCTTGGAACACAACCTGGGCTCTTCTTAGAACCTCTAGCAACTTTCAGTTCAGGAAGAACTCATTTTATTCAGTGGCGAGTAGTGATTGAAAAGGAATTGGCATAACACATATACCAAGTAAATATCAGAGAAATGAGAGTAAAGGCATAGAAAAACAAAGCAATAGCTGATGAAGAATACTCATGAGAAAAAGCCTGCTTCAGAGCAAATGATAAACATGACCAAATAGAAATAATCACGAAGTTTAAAAATTACACAGCAAAGCCATCACCTCTATAAAACAAGAGATCAAAGCAGAAATATAAGAGCTCAGGGGAAACTGGGCAAGGCAAGATGATGATGAAACATGAGCTTGTAGAGATGAGAAACGAAATGGAAGAGAAAAATGAAACCCCGCCAATGAGTAGAGGAGGATACTGTTGAGTTTTCTACACTGTGCTATCCTCTGTATGTAGTATTTGTATTTTTTAATGACATTGAAGTTGGACTCTGACTGCACATTGCTGTCCTTTATCAGTTACCATCCTTATGAAAACACAAAGAAGGAATATATCCTTATAAAACAATGAAAATAAATAAATTGTGCATCCAATTTAAATCATAAAAGGAATAACATTTAAAAGGAACTGAATGAAAGAGTTAATCAAATTAAAAGTAAAATTTTATGTGGGGAAAAAAACCCCAGAGTATGACTAATAAATAAATGCAAGAGTCAGTTGTCTGGGGAAAAATAAAAACCAAACAAAGAAATCAAACAAACTGTTACTAATTGAATCATGGGGAATCATGGGGAAAATAACAGAGCCACAGATATACCAATTAAGGAACAATATTATGGATATAATACAGAAACTGAGAAAATATAAAAGAGTTAAATAAGAGATTACTTAATTATATGAAAATACATTTGACATCTGGTTGAAATAACTTTGTTTTCTAAAAGAGTACAAATAATCAAAATGACCTCAAAAGGGAGAAAAAGAAGATAGAAATGTTAACTATCTGAGTTGAGAGTCAAAAGTTACAGACAGCACAAGAGCTACTCAGCCCATGAGAATGGCAGTCTATGTATCACCACCAATTTGCCAGTCTCCTCTCGTATTGACCTTTGTTAAGTCCAAGTAAAGCAGTCACAGGGTTTTCTCAGAGTTGAAGGAAGAATAAATAAGATGCAAGGAGGCCAAATGCCTAAGAGTTTGATAAGGCAGAAGGGCATGAGAAATCTAAAGGGTAAGACAATGTAAGACAATGGGGAGCGAAAGATGATGACCACACTGATGACCTCCATAGCCAGATGCTGAGAAGCACTGCCATCCTGGACCACCCCCTGTCACCCATGGACACCTCAGAATTGCACTCTGCCCCTGAGCCCAGCAGCAGCATGGGCCTGGACCTGGCTGATGGCCACCTGGACAGCATGGACTGGCTGGAGCTGTCGTCAGGTGGTCCCGTGCTGAGCCTGGCCCTCCTCAGCACCACCGCCCCCAGTCTCTTCTCCACAGACTTCCTTGATGGCCATGATTTACAGCTGCACTGGGATTCCTGCTTGTAGCTCTCTGGCTTGAGACTGGGGGTGGAGAAGGGGCTGGGGAGTCAGGGTACTCCAGCGCATGGCTCTCCTGCTAACCCTGATGCCAACTGGAAGAAGTCAGCATGCTAGAGCTACACAGTGGAATTGAGGGTCAGCCCCTTGTGGGACTTCCTTAAACACATCCCTTCTTCCCCCACCAGTGTTTCTTATTCCATTCTATTTCCCTTTTCACTAGTGAACTGATAGGGCCACTGTTTGTTTACCTGTCAACTGACTGGCCCTTCAGCTAGGCAACCTCTTCGGGAGCAGAGATCATGTCTCCTTTGCCTCACAGTGTACCCACATGGTCTATGGGCCTGATATTGAGCCAGTCATTACATACTGGTTGAAGGAATGAGTGGGGCAAGCTTGACATTTTAGAGAAGAAGCAGAGAACAGTAAGGAATGTGGCTGCAAAGACATCATTTCCAGCCCCAGGAGGAAGATGTACATTATGGAGGCACATCAGCTTCCTGGGAACGAAGCAACTATTACAGCCTTAATGGGAACAGAGAGAAGGTGCAGGAGCTTCCTGGGACAAGGCAGAGAGCCTGCTGAGAGGCTGGAGGGACAGGTTGGAAAGATAAGCTGTATCTCACAACATAACACTGAATAGGAAAAATAAAAGTATGGTTCTATGCCTTGCTTTAAATTTTGTTTTTATTTTTTTCAGACATAGTCTTGTTCTATTGCCCAGGCTGGAGTGCAGTGGCGCTATCTCAGCTCACTGCAGTCTCTGCCTCCCGGTTCAAGTGATTCTCCTGCCTCAGCCACCTGAGTAGCTGGGATTACAGGTTATGCCACCATGCCTGGCTAATTTTTGTATTTTTAGTAGTGATGAGGTTTCACCATGTTGCTCAGGTGTGTCTCAAACCCCTGACCTCAGCTGATTTTCCCACCTCAGCTTCCCAATGTGCTGGGATTACAGGCCTGAGCCACTGTGCCCAGCTGTGCCTTGCCTTTAAAAAGTCAACCTCACAAGCACAATCTGGAGAGATGTGGTGTATCACAAGTAAAAAAAAAAAAAAAAAAAAAAAAAAACAAACAAAAAAAACACATTCACAAGACTTTGAGATCTTGGTAAACTATAAGCTCAAAATGAGTGACAGATTGACAGATGTGCCATGACCTCCAAAATTCTTATGTTGAGGTAGGCGTCATAGATCAGTTCTCCTGTCTTCAATGATGTCAGTGACAAGCTTGCTTTGCTCCGGGCTGTCAGGCTGATTTTCCTTTCTGACTGCTACACTTCAACAGGTATACAGGTAAACTGGAGCACATTCAGAAAGGAGGCCCACAGGACAATAGAAATACTCTTCAGTAAATTATAGAAGGCACAGTTAAAAGTTCTGGGGCTATTTTGCTTGGAAAAGAAAAGCCTCAACTGAGACCCGATAGCTGTCTCCTAGTATCTGAGGGGCTGTCAGGAGAAGAGGCTTTAGTCTAGTTCAGAATGTCCTTGAGGGTAAAGCTAGGACTAATAGGCACACTGCAGCTCAATACAAGTGAGAGCTTTCGAGTCATCAGAGCTATGTGGAGATTGCGGGGGTGGTGCCTCAGCACAAGGAACAACCTGTTACCTTGGGCGCTCAAGTCCGTGCAGTGTGTCTCAGCGTGCAGCGAGGAAGGACCTGGCATCAAGGGCTGCACTGGACATCAGACTAGCTGACTCCTAAACCCTTTCCAAACACTGAAATCCTGCCTTCAACTTCCATTCGTTACAAGAATTAATGAGGATTAGTTATGTGCAAGTGCTTTGTAAACGCTAGAGTGTTCTACATAAAGGATTATTACTATTTTTTCATTACCTTGGAGTACTTTGATTCTATCCTGATTGCCATTGTCTCTACTTATCCCTTAGTTCCCTTCAAACTCATAAAAATGTCTAAATTGTGAATGTAAAATGTACTATTATGACTATGATTGAAAATTTCAAAATGCTTCATAAACAACAATGGTTTTTCATCTTTTACTAGTGAGGGGCAGGTCCTATATTCAGTTTGCTTCTCATGGTCCCGTTTCTATGGTTTCAAGGAATGGAGTAGCCAAGGTTTTATGGACCACCTTACGGGGCAGAACTCATTCATATCAATAGCACCCTCACAGAAATCTCTGGTAACAAAAATATCTCCACATTAATAAGCAATACACAAACAAATAATACATGAATAAATAACCAATACACAATGCGTTGATAAATAAACTTGAGTCTACTCTGATAGAATGTGACTTCTGTCCTTCATCCAGTGTGTTCTGGTGGCTTGTCAATTCTCAGAGAGTCAGAAGGTCTGTTATTTGGTGGCACAGGCAAACTTATCACAAGGTATTATGACTTGGAAAAATTCATTGCCAGATAAATTAAAGACCCGATTCTATTTAGGTGTTCAAAGAATTTTCTCCACCCAACTCCAGTATCATCTCTAATGAAAATAACAACTTGACAACTTGGAAATATCATCTCTTTTCATTTTTTTCTAGTTTTTTCTCCCTTCTATTTTTTTTTTTTTTTTAACCAGAGGACTTAACAGAGAGTGACACAACATAGGCAGGCTGAGAGAAGGAAACTAGGAAAACCAGGAGAGAGCAAACCGGATACAGACTCTCCTGAAAGTACAGTGAGCTCAGTGACAAAGCAGCCCTTACACCCAAACGTGTTCTCTAAACTGTTCATGTGTTTTATTATTTGACCAACTGAAACCCAGAGCAAACAAAGGATTCAGGGGCTGGAATTTATACAGGACATGAGAGAAGGTAAGGCCCAGATGAGGAGAAAAACCAAGAAGTTTTGACATACTTCTCTTTTCGATGCTATGGATCACTGGGAAGAAAACATTTTTTAAAAGAAGCTATTAGTTCATGCTGTGTATTCAGTCTGACACTTTTTATGTGTTTATATTCCATGAGTGAGGCTTAACTTTTAATGTAGACAGTATTTCTTCAGATGACGATGACACCTATGAAGAAAAATCTGCTCTATACTTTCCTATATTGTGATTATAACTCTCTAATTATAAACATTCAGGGAAAGGGCGTGGTGGCTCATGCCTATAATCCCAGCACTTTGGGAGGCCAAGGTGGGAGACTTGCTAGAAGTTTGACACCAGCCTGGAAAACATAGCAAGACCCCATATCTAAAAAAAATTTAAAAATCAGCTGGGTGTGGTGGTGTGTGCATACAGTCTCAGCTACTGAGGCAGCAAGATCCCTCGAACCCAGGAGTTTGAGGCTGTCATAAACTATGATAGCGCCACGGTATTCTAGCTGGGGTGACAGAGTGAGACCCAATCTCTCAAAGAAAAAAAAGTCAGGAGTGGGCTGGAATGAGTCACAAATCATTGACTAATCTCTTATACACCTCTTCAGAACTCCCCAATCCATCTTTGTGGAAAGCTTGTTGAAAAATAAGACAATGGGGTCTATATTCAACAAGCCATTTTATTGTATGGTTTGCCTCATATTAATCTAAGCTTGAAGGACAAGCTCTGGATGGGATACTTGGCCATCAGTAGATCTAATGGGGGCCTGTTAGTGTTTGGTAAATGCTAGTACCTCATAAGCACTAGAAAAAAATGCACGGCCAGCTGAATGCAAGTATTCAATGTGTTAAATATGAATATGGCTGCACTGAAGCAGACACAAGTTAAATGAAGATATTCTCCTCATGGAGCAGAGGATGAATCTTGGAGAAGCATGGGCTTCAACAGTGATGAGTCCACTGTCCCCGAAGTAAAGACATACCTTGATTTCCATAGCTGGTGTCTATTGCAGACCCATCCCATGAATCCACAGCACTGTCCACACTTGGCACCGTGGAGGGGTACGTATCAGAGAGCTTGCCTGGCTTCTGTGCTGGCGAGGAGTCCTCCTCCACATCCCCCAGGTCACTCAAATGGCTAGAAATGGGGAACTTCTTGGGGCTCGATGCCGACTGGGCTTTATCGAAAGGAAAGGAGCTTAAGTATCAGAGTAAATTTAAATAAAAATATACCAAATACTCTGTGGCTAGAGATTTGTTTCCCTGGAATTACACACAGACACTAGCACTTTCTTTCCAGGAAGAAAATGCACTGGAAATCCTTAATTGTGGCTTCTAACGCACTACTCACCATCTGTTTGTTTCTTAATTTTCAAGGTGACAGTCTCTCCTGCCATCTGTAACAAATGGATGGCTTCACTCAGAGGCTTCCCTTTCAAGCTGCTGCTGTTGATGGCTAGGATTCGGTCTCCTATGTGGATTGCGCCAGTTCTGAAACACCAAATAGTAACAGGAGACATAGAAATAATCCCTGCATGGTGCTGAATATAAATTCCCTGATGTACCATATACATTCATCACAATAGACTTGGCAAGGGTCTCCCTAAGTCCCTTCTTCTTGCTTTCTCCTGGGCAATGTTACAACTGCATCTGTTGTGGATTATTTTTTCGTTTCCAATAAAATTTTTAAAATTGTTTTAATTAGTTGTTAAAATGAACTTGTGTGCTTTTTAAATTCCAAGAAAGCCAAGTCACTGGGTAAGTCCCCTAAAACTCCCAAGAAAATGAACAATGTTGAGTGACAAATGTAGCGATGGGTAGCATGGAGCATCCTTTCTTTCTATAGATTTTAAGTGTAACACACTCAGTACCCAGCTCACCAGAAGTGAGCTTCAGAGAGATGGGGATACTCGCCAGACCCTGATATGATCAGGCCTCCCCTACTGATGATTCTAAACACTGAAAATGGCTGGACGCAGGAATCAATTAGTACTGCCTTTGAATCCAACTCCACCATACCAGCTGTGTGACCTGGGTATTTTATTTTAACCTCTTTGTGTTCAATTTCCTCATCTATGATGGAGATAATCACCTCATAGGGAAGCCCTGAGGATTCAATAGAAAACAAACATAAAAGGCCCAGCACACTGTTTGAAATGTGGAAAAGAAAATAAATTAATTCATTGATCAACAAACTAATAAACCTCCATTTTTTTTCCCCCTTCTCGTTCCATTCTCACCAAATTCTGAACTGGCAAATTAGAATATATAATTCGATATTTACCATATCTATCTTTGGAAGCACTTGCTGGGAAAAGAGGAGACTCATAGCTGGGAAGGGATGTTATGAAAACTCAGAACTCTACATGGGGTTGAAGGCTGTTGATACAGTTTGGAAGTGTGTCCCCTCCAAATCTCATGTTGAAATGTGGTCTCCAGTGTTGGGGATGGACCTGGTGGGAGGTGTTTGAATCATGAAGACACATCCTTCATGAATAGCCTGGCACCGTACCCTTTGTGATGAGTGAGTTCTTGCTCTGAGTTCTCATGAGATCTGGTTGTTTAAAGGCATGTGGGACCTCCCCCTTCTCTCTCTTCCTCCCAGTCTTGCCATGTGAGACATCTGCTCCCCCTTTACCTTCTGCCACGACTGTAAGCTTCCTAAGGCCTCACCAGAAGCTGAGCAGATGTTAAGGCCTGAACTGGGAGCCAATTAAACCTATTTGCTTTATAAATTGCCCAGCCTCGGGCATTTCTTTATAACAATGGAAGAGTGGATCACATAGCTGTAGAGTATGACTCACACTCGCCAGCCTCCTGTTGTATTGGCTCACTTGAAATGCAGTAAGTGAGGAATTACCCAGCTCACACGGGAGCTTGTGACTCAGTGCTTTGGCCACATCTTGCAGTGGCAGCTGTGCCTGGCAGCAGCAATTGGGGCAACAGAGGTGACACGGGCTCACACGGGTTATGAGGGGCTGCTTAGCAAGTCTACCATTATATCAATTCTCAAGATTTTTTTTTCCCTGAAACAAAAAAAACCCTCTTCATTCTTTAGTAAAGGGTCTCTAGTTTATAAAAGATCTATGCTGTAAGCCATGAACACTTTACCAGTAGGTTGCTGAATTAGATCAATATTAATCTGCTTTGTGTGTCTCTCTAACAGAGATTCCTAGGACTGTCTCTCTAACAGAGATCTCCAGGACAGAGGGCTGCCTGAAGAATACCATATCACAGGTGTCTCCACTGATATCTGAGTATTAAATTCCCGCAGAGTAACCTTTTCTCAGCTGCCTCAGTCCTCTCATCTGACAGATGAAGGTGTTGTATGAGCTAATTTCTAAGGTACGTTGCAGCTCCAACAATCTGCAATGTTGTGTCTCTATTTTGCTAACCACTGTTTTCAAGTGTTAGCAGGAACAATGCATTTGTGTATTCCTGACCTAGGTTACTGGAGGACAGATTTGCTTATACGGTTTGTTATGTCTGACAACACTTCTCAGAAAGAAACGCAGTTTAGCAGAGGGTGGGGAGTGGGTGTCTGTGTGTGTGCATCATTGCTAAAGGAAAAAATGGACATTTTAGATATTAAGACATTATTAAAATGGATCGCTACACTTTGTATCCCATAATCCTCAAAGACAATACCTGTATCATCCTCTCCTGAAAACACAGCAGCTAAGCATAGCACCTGTCAAGTAATAGAGCCTCAGCAAGTGTTCGCTGAATGAAAATTGGACAAGCCGTTCAACCTCCCTGAACTCTAGGTTCCTCCTCTCAAAATGGACACAACACAAATCCACCGTCAGTCAACTGTGGTCAGTTTATACATTTCAGAGAGCAGTATCAATGCCAAGCCCGTGACATCTTTTACTGCCTGTAAGATGCCCCTCAGAGTCAAGCTGGGGCTCTGCCTGAGAGTTCTCAAGCTCTAAGATCAATCCTTTGTGCAGATTTTTAAAAGCCAACAGATAACCACAGAAAGAGGAGCATGTTTTTATATAGTCGTGAGGAACGAAGCCCATCTCAGACACAGGTAATTGTAACAGTTACTTCATATTTTACCTTTCAGCTAATCCCCCTTTAGTGAGGCTTGAAATGATTATAGGATCAAACGGCTCTTCAGTTCCTGAAATTGTGATGCCAAGGGGCCCCCCATAGCGTTTAAGCTCCACGGTGTAAATAATTGCTCCGGAACTTTCTTGCTCATCTGCAATAAATGCCAGGGAATCGTAATTGGTTTCTTTGGAAAAAGCAAAAGAGTAAGACACATATATATTCATAAATAAAGTAGGAATTCAAAACATCCTCGTCAAAGCATTATGTCTCAGAAAATAATTATTTTGGGAAGTAGCATTTCATTAGTAGGATCTTACATTCAAATCCAGGGATATAGTCATTGTCAGTGCCAGGGAAGAGGAACACTGCCTAATCACTTATGTTTTAAATCTGTGAGATCCTCCCAACTAGGGCTGCAGGACCTTTCGACTGTGTCCATGTCTAGGATGGTGCTTACCTAGCATTTGGTAAGCGTGCAGTAAGCACCTGCGAAATAAACATGTGGCTGAGGCGGCATTAGAATATGAGAGGAGAGAGTCACTCGGTAACAAAGAAGACATCAGAACATGCTATTTCTGTTTTCCTATTTTTGATATAGAATAGTGATTTTTGCTAAGGATTGGACAAATGATAACATATATATGGTTAAGTGGAACTTAGATAAGTAAGCTTGAAGACAACAGCGAGAAATCTAGAATCTCTTACATATCATTCCACTGACTGTCTTCAAATGTGAGTTCTACCAGTCGATTCACTGATATTGAAGTGGAGGTTTGAATAGCATCTCTCCTCTTTTAATGGAGTAAAAACTGTTGTATGCTGTGTTTCAACAGCATATACCAGGCTGCCACACTGTCATAAACTAATTTTGGCTATTCAACATTATTATAGCAGAAGACGCTTGTGAATGTGCTCTGCCTGAAGCACTGGCCGGAAAGATGTCATGGGCCGCCTTCAACATGGTGGGTATTGTGATGGTGTCAGGGTTGCAAATAAGTCTCAGAATTGAAACAGTTTTATTTCCTTCTGACATGCTTAAAGTCCTTGGGCACTTCTTGTTTTATTCCCTGGGCCTGGGTGCTGTGAATGGTTAAGGAACTGTTTCATTGCTGCACCTAAGGATACAATGAAATGGTTCAGTAGCTACTTTAACAAGAGTCAGCTTTTATAGTCACACTACACCCTCATGAAGCATTAACATGGCCACATTTTTGCAGTGAGCAGCTGTTCATTTACAATATGAAACCCTAAAATAAGGAGGAAAAGAAAAGCTTGAGTTAACAATTCAATTATTTGTGTGTGCAGTGAAGAATTAGGATGAATATAGAATGAAAGGTCTATAGAGTAACGTGAGAAGCAATGTGTCCTCTTTTGCCGGCACTTACTTCACTTCTGGCCATAGACTGGGAATTTTGAATGCAGCCATCACCTCTACTTATACATTCAGAACCAAAGACCATCCACCACACACTGCAATGCTTAAGTCAACATGTTAGGGCATAAAATCTTCAATATTGGCCTCAAATTTAAGTTAGCAGCTGAGAAGCTTCCACGTCAAGCCTAAAACAGCTCTGTTTGCTGGTTCACAAGTTTCTTCTGGGCTGCTGCTGAAGTTGTGACCGATAGGCTGCTGCTGATCTGCTAAGAGCTCCTGAGAGAAGCATCAAGATAGAGGGTAACTGAATAATGGGCAGAGGTCAAAGTCTAAATTTTCCTACAGAACGGTATTTTGTCATCTTTCAGAGCTGGCTTTGACCTAAATGAACAAAGTACTACTGGATAGATTATATGTACTTTGCAGCCCTCATCAACTATATTCTGGATGAAATTCTGAATGAGTCATTCGATTAGTAACCCCTGGCACAGTTAAACATTAGTTAACTCCACTGAATGGCACTCTGTGGGCCATGGGAAGGGGAAGTTGGGGGTACTCGCATCCGTTGGGAGAAGGGGGGCACCTGGTTCTACTCAGCTCGTTCCTCAGGCAACCCAGAGTGAGTATTCCATGTTATTTTTTGACAATGTGACCTGTGACACAAAGATGACAAAATAATACCAGAGATGAAGTAATGGCTTTAGGATAGTCTGTTTCAGCCTGCTCTATTTGGAGACCTTTTTCATTGGCATCTGAGTCCTCGCTATGACTAGAAGGCAATTGTTAGGGCACTCAATGAGTTTAGATAGTGATGGAGATACAAATCTAGAAAATGGTAGATCTTAACTAAGAAAGACACATTCCTGTGATCACACTGGGGTGGACACAGGATGACGTGATGCTCTACTTAAATTATGACAGAAATGGAAGCTGATTTCTGATCTCTTTAATAAATAAATTGCCAGAAACACAAAAGAGAAAGGAGATTTGGCCAGGCACGGTGGCTCATACCTGTAATTCCAGCACTTTGGGAGGCTGAGGCGGGAGGACCACCTGAGGTCAGGAGTTCAAGACCAGCCTGGCCAACATGGTGAATCCCAGTCACTACTAAAAATACAAAAATTAACCAGGCATGGTGGCTGGCACCTGTTATCCCAGCTACTCAGGAGGCTGAAGCAGGAGAATCACTTGAACCCAGGAAGTGGAGGTTGCAGTGAGCTAAGATTGTGTCACTTCTCTCCAGCCTGGGTGATGGAATGAGACTCTGTCTCAAAAAAAAAAAAAAAAAAAAAAAAGGAGAAAAGGGAGATTTAAGAGAAATTACAACCAAAAGCAATGAGTAGATCACTTGGGATTCTAATTAAAACCAACTGTTATAAAAAGGTATCTATTGGCCGGGCACAATGGCTCGCTCATGCCTGTAATCCCAGCACTTTGGGAGGCTGAAGTAGGCAGATCACCTGAGGTCAGGAGTTCGAGACCAGCCTGGCCAACATGTCAAAACCCTGTTTCTACTAAAAATACAGAAATTAGTTAGGCGTGGTGGCACGTGCCTGTAGCCCCACCTACTCAAGAAGCTGAGGCAGGAGAATCGCTTGAACCAGGGAGTTGGAGGTTGCAGTGAGATGAGATCCTGCCACTGCACTCCAGGCTGTTTGACAGCAAGACTCCATCTTAAAAAAAAAAAAAAAAAAGCCAGCTATCTCTCTGATTGCTTTAAAAAAACAGGTGATTTTAATTAGGATTTTATATGTATCTGGGAAATGTGAACATTGAATATTTTATAATAAAAATATTGCTAATATTCTGATGATGTTATTTAGTTATGTGCTTTAAAAGAGTATTTTTAAGGCATACATTAGTAATAGCTACAAGATGCGATGATGCCTGGAATTTCTTCATAACTCCACTGGTGAGGTGGATAAACCAGACTGAGAGTGGAGATGAAGCAAGGTTGGTTTTAAGCTAATCACTGTTAACACTGAGTGATGCACAGTGGTTCATTATGCTATTTTTATTTTTGTATATATTTTGAATTTAATAACAAGCTTTTGAAAACGAAAATAATATCAGTTCCCTTAGAAAGCCCTATGTGGATGCCTTGTGTAAACAGACATTTAATTATTCTGGCTTTCTTTCATATGGTGGTGGCGGCTGCCCGCACATAGTCTTTTCCAGACCATATGGCCCATCTGCCCACAAGGCAAGCTCTCTGGGGCATCCCACTGCCACTTGCTCTCGAGGAGGACTTCATCCTGGCTCTGCCCAGTTTTTCATAGCAAGGATTTCCTCCTAAACAGTTTTCCTGCTTGGGATCCAGCCTTTGCCCCTCCTCCCCACTTTTGTTTTCACCAGTGCTGTCAACATATAATTCCTTCTCTTTTCTTCCTAGAATATTTTAAAAATATAAATCTGAATATGTTACTTTCTTACTTGAAGCTTCTTAATGGTTCCTCAGTTCTTTGAGAATAAAATACAACCCCTTTGCAAGAGCTGAGCTGGAACTGAGCTGGACTCCAGAGGGTCACACCATCCCTCCCATCCCAATCCAATCTGCTAAATTCTGTCTTCATTAGAACCACTGCAATTCCTTAAATAGCACTTTCCTAACATCTTTAGCCCTTGAACCTGTTACTCCCTGTGCACAAACACCATTCTCCCACGTGTTCTCCTGTAGAATTTCTACTTTTACTTCAAAGTTTGGCTCAGAGTCTCATCCTTCAGGAAGGCTCCCTGGTGGCTTAGCTGGAGGGGCTTGAGGCCTTCCTATGAGACCCACAGCTCCGGTGCATTCTTCTGGTGTTTCTAAACTTTTAGTTTTATTCTTGCTCTCAAATAAGGAGTTAAATTATTTTTAATAAGAGAAATTAAATATTAAGGACTAGAATTCAATCAGGTATGATTGAGATTTGGAGGGCCACAAACTATTATAATACAATATCTAAGATATCACAAGAACCAATTTTTAAGAACCATTTTTTGCCCCCTTTGAGAATGCATGTTCTAGCACATACCTTTCACTTTATGTTTTAAGGATGTTGCTATTTGCTCCTTCATTAGAATAAGATCACCTTGAAAACATTCATATCCCCATAGCCTAGAACTATGTCTGGTACCAAAGGGAACTCAATAAATGCTTGAACAAGTGAGCAGAAGGATGAATGAATATTAGCATGTAGTCACTGGTTCCCAGGCTGAGAACTTTGCGAGTCAGCTTCCCTGCTATGCCAAGGTCTAGTTTCCTTTTTCAAGACACGTGATGCAAACCCAATTTCATTCAAAGTTTGAGAATACAACTTGGCTGCCACTGTGAGGATCAGCAAACCTAGAATTTTCTCCCTCCACCATACTAGGAGTGTTGAGTCAGCCTCAGGTTCGACTGCCAATTCCACCTGCCTTCTTGGGCTTTAACTCAACTGACATCTGTGAGGCCTTGCAGCTTAGGAGGAGGGTAATAGCTGCCATTTAGGAGGGAATACTCAGACTGTTTTGGAGGCTGAAGCACTCCTAGATATACTCTCCTGGAGGCTGTTTCAGCGTAGAACACTTAGAAAGGAGCAACTAGGGTGTTTAACTAGAGGAGAAATTTCTAAGAAAGAAAAATGTAGAATCACGAGTAAGTTTCAAAGTGAGCCTAAGCAGATGCTAATGATATTATAAACAGCTTTTATATAACAACAGAAGGTTTACAACGATTAGTGAAAGACAGGAATGGGGGCAAGCCTACTTGTTTGTTCTGCTCAGCTCTAGTTAAGAAAATTAATGGAAGCACGGAACAGATGCAAAATTGCTGCATTACTTATCTGCAATGTTATTTCCAGGCTTCTTGAGTACAGCCTGTTTAACAAAATGAACACTATCTGGCTTGAATCCATAATGGCAGCTGCTTCTGTGGCCAAACGGGAGGCTTGGATTTGGGAGTGAGCCTTTGGAAGGCATACATGTGCAGGTCAATCAAAGTTCACTTCAACTAAAAGTGATGGAATTAATTCTAAGTACGGCTAAATTTCTTGGAGTTGGACTGGCCTGAGAAAGTAAACCATTTGAACAACACTCTCTACAGCTCCCTTATTGATGCCTGGTCATTTTATGTAGTCATGACACAATGATATACCATGAGATATCCAAGCAACTGTTGAGTGTTTCAGAGTAGAATTCAAATTTGTGTAAGTGACAATTTTAAGTCTCAAAACTAGGTTCCTTTGTGACAGCATTTCTCAAAGTGTAGTTCCAGGACCAGCAGTTTTGGCATCATCTGCGAACTTGTTAAAAATGCAAATTCTCAAGTTTGCATTTGACTGAGAATCCCTAGCCTGTAGACCAATAGGAATGGGAACTCTCGGGCAGGGGCCTAGTCATCTGTGTTTTAACATCTTCTGGGTGATTCTGATGCACACTCAAGCTTGAGAGCCATCTCTTTATGAGATCAAGCATGAAGAAAAGAGAAAAGTAGTTCTTATCACAGGTCCTTTTTGCAGCCAGCTTCTTGCCAACACAGCTTCCACTGCTCCTAGCACAGCCAGGATCACTCTTGGAAGCTTGGAATGGGTCATCTCTGCTACTCTAATCTAGGTTTTAGGGGAAAAGCTACTGCAAATTACTTAGCTTGGCTTAACACTGGTGAACTAAATAGATATTCTGAAACCAAAATATGAATCTGTCTTCAAAAGACAGATTTAATCACTAATAAGGCTGTATAAAGGTAATTTGCTTTGACTAGGACAAGCTGCAACCTATTTTTTTTTTTTTTTTTTTACACAGATTGGAGCCCATGAAGATAAAGTACTGATTTATGGTCTCAAAAGTATGCTATATATTAGAGTAAGATTCCCCAAGCCAAGCAAGAAATCATTAATATTTGATTTATGCTGTATATTTGATTGACTGAAAGGTGGTAATACAAAGCAGACTTTTGATTTTGATTTGATTGACTAAAAGGTAGTAATATAAAGTAGACTTTTGAAAACTACCTGTGATAGATTTGCAAAGCTCTATCTCTTCCTGGAAATCCTCAAAAGTCTCTACTGCTTTGCTTCAGGGTTTCCTGTCAGGCCCTACCTAGCCAGGTCTTCCAATTCTCTTCATTTACTTTGGACTCAGAAGTAATCAAGGTATAACAACAGATTTTCTTTCAAGAGGATTACTTGCATTGCTGAGGACCTGGGGATTGGGTAGCAGCCTCAGGAACGCCAGAGCTTTGGACCCACACAAGAACCACTGGACTCTACCTGAGTTACACTTCTGCAGTAATGGAAGATGACAAATGCAGAAGCTCCTGAAAGCAGGATGGTGGCGAAATCCGGAGTGAGGGAGAAAAACACCTACAGCCCCAAGTGTTCCAAAAGATTTGGCCATTGTTAAAGCTGAAATTAACTTTTAAAATATTCAAATAGTAATGACTGCTGATAGTCAGCACTCACTAGGCCTCACTAGGTGCAAACTTATTGGCCAGTTCTTAACTATATTATCTCCTTTAGGCTGGGCACGGTGGCTCAAGCCTGTAATCCCAGCACTTTGGGAGGCCGAGGCGGGCAGATCACCTGAGATCAGGAGTTCAAGACCAGCCTGGCCAACATGGTGAAACCCCATATCTACTAAAAATACAAAAAATGGGCCGGGCGCGGTGGCTCACGCCTGTAATCCCAGCACTTTGGGAGGCCGAGGCGGGTGGATCACGAGGTCAAGAAATCGAGACCATCCTGGTCAACATGGTGAAACCCCGTCTCTACTAAAAATACAAAAAATTAGCTGGGCATGGTGGTGCGTGCCTGTAATCCCAGATACTCAGGAGGCTGAGGCAGGAGAATTGCCTGAACCCAGGAGGCGGAGGTTGCGGTGACCCGAGATCGCGCCATTGCACTCCAGCCTGGGTAACAAGAGCGAAACTCCGTCTCAAAAAAAAAAAAAAAAAAAAAAAAAATTAGCCGGGCGTGGTGGTGGGTGCCTGCAATCCCAATTACTTGGGAGGCTGAGGTAGGAGAATCGCCTGAACCCGGGAGGTGGAGGTTGCAGTGGGAGTGAGCCAAGATTGTGCTACTGCACTCCAGCCTGTTGGGTGACAAGAGTGAAACTCTGTCTAAAAAAAAAAAGTGTCATCTATCTATGTATAGATATAAAACTTCCTTTAATCCTTAAAACAGCCATGTAAAGTAAGCATTAAATGGACATTTACAGATGAGGAAACTGATGCTTAGACAAGTTAATTTGTCTAAGTTTCCCAGCTTGTCAGCTGTAAAGCCAATCTGGCATTCTTAGTCTTTCATTCTACTGTTCCCCCAGCTTGGACTAGAAACAGAGTTAATTCAGACTCTCTTGAACGCCTCATTCAGCACTTTCATGACCAAGTTACTGTGACCAGAGAGAGAATCATCACTGAAGGATGGAGAGCAGCCAGCAGCTAAAGGACTGGAAAACTTCTGAAGTGCAGAGGGCTCACATTAGTATGAGCAGTATTTCTGGGGGTAGAGAATATACACTGAATATTACCATTCAAAAATATTGAGACAAATCATGGCAATGTTTAATGTGATAGTTCTAATCACCAGCATAATTTCAGATGAGGCATAATATCAAACTTTCAAAAGCAGTGACTGTCCTAAGGGTCAATGCTTATTTTCCACTCATTCATATCTTGATCAAGGATCAGAATGAATGCCATGAAAGGGATTTCAGGAGGTAATTAGAATAAAAATAGTCCCCACTTATTGAGTTGAGTATGGACTGTGCCAGTATTTCTTTCAGTAAGCTACAGTACTAGCTCTCTGAGATGGACATTATTATGTAGACATTATTGAAAATGGAACCAAATCTCACAGACAAGTTTAGCAAGTTGCCCAAACTCTCACGGCTCAAATGTGGTAGAGCTGAACTTTAAACTGAGGTCTGATTTCTAAACAAAATTTATTTCAATAGCTTTAAGGGTACAAGTGGTTTTTGGTTACACGGATGAATTGTACAGTGGTGAGGCCTGAGATTTTGGTGCAGCCATCACCCAAGTGGCGTACATTGTACCCAGTATGTAGTTTTATGTTCCTCATCCCCCTCCTACCCTCTCTTCTTCTGAGTTTCCATTCTTCATTATATCATGTCTGATTTTAAAACATTTGCTCTTTATGATGATTTAGTTTGACTTTAAATAATCTGTGGTCTGGCTTTACAATATGAATAATGGTTATTTCCTCCCTTACTTTGCTCTGAATAAAAATGAATTCAGGTACTCAAAAAATATTTATAAGGTTATGAAGGAAGAGGATATTAGGATCACATAAATTCTTCCAAATCAATAACTGAATAATTTTCAAATAGTGATCTTTTATAAAACCATGTCTGAATGAGTATATATTTTTATACATCAATATAAGAAAATCTAGTTTGGGTAAATATGTCTCTCATGCCAATATTTATAGTCTTATTTTGGGTAGTTGTACGCTTTTCAATGGGAAGTTTAAGATTTTAAAAACAGAGCCTCTTAAAATTAAAAAATATTCTATAAGCACAATAACTATCAAAATATTATACATATGGATTGCAGGGGAAGGGTACAGAGGGGAAAAATGAGGCAAAGGAAATCAGCCACTGAAAATAAGATCTAGCTCTCCAAGTGCTCAGTTGTTTCAGAAACTCCTGCCAACCAGTAGACACAGCCTGGCTTTTAAACTGGACGCATTGCCAACTGTGCACACTATCCATATTCATCTCTGGCTTGGCTTTTTCACTGTGCAAGAAGGTAGCTGAAATCTGCTGAGCAGGGCAAATCATGCAAAACATGTTTCTCTACAGGGCTTTGCCTCTTCACTAGGACAGAACCCAGGCTGATGCTGAAGACTTCCTCCCTACTTTGAAACAAATCCCAAAAAGAAAGTGCAATTGAAGCAGGCTTATAAGGAGAAAAATGCAAATGTTGGCATAGAAAATCAGTTGCTTAGGAAATAATGAGTGCAAATCTGTGCATATTTTTAAACCTTGGTTATAAAATATATTTGCATATAATCATTATCAATTGTACTGATGGATGCAACTACAGATTTTTTTTTTTTTTTACTTTGAATAGGAACCATAAACACATAGCCTGACATAACATAAACTCTAGATCTAGATGACCTGATTAAGAAAATCCCAGAACATTGTCATGACTTCATCATTGTGATGAAATTATATACAGTAGATGCTCTCTTAACCAATCTCCACTTAATCAATTTACTGAATTAATTGTGGCTCTTCATTCTCCATCATAAAATGTACAGACCAATGCCATGGCATGCTCCAGAGTAACAGACCAATGCCATGGCATGCTAGCATTCTCTAGCTCCTCTGTACTTCTGCTCCTGCTTCAGCTGTAAACTTCAAAATTTAGAGGCAATTATGTTTATTCCTAAACCTGTTTATGCCAGCTGTATTTGTTATTTTAACTATGTAATTTAATTAATCTTATATAACCTATGAAATATGAAAGTAGTTGTTCTATGAAAACAAAATCCGATGCTTTGGAAAGATACAATAAGGGGTCGTTAGGCAAAAATCTATGGCCAGGCGCAGTGGCTAACGCCTGCAATCCCAGCACTTTGGGAGGCCGAGAAGGGTGGAGAGATCACTTGAGGTTAGGAGTTTGAGACCAGCCTGGCCAACATGGCAAAAACCCATCTCTACTAAAAATACAATTAGATGGGAGAGGGGACAGATGCCAGTAATTCCAACTACTCAGGAGGCTGAGGCACAAGAATCGCTTGAACCTGGGAGGTACAGATTGCAGTGAGTGGAGACTGCACCACTGCACTCCATGGCACACTCCAGCCTGGGTGACAGAGTGAGACTCTGTCTCAAAAACAAAAACACAAAACAAACAAAAAATCTACTGTTAATTACCTAGCGGAAAAACTCTAACACACTGGGGAAAATAAAGATCTAGGTGGAATTAGCATTCAGATTGCTTTAAATTCTTTAAAGTCTCACTGCATTAAAAACCAAACCAAATTAAAACTGGAAATCATAAAACATATACTGCAGATAGAGTTTAGGGAAACAAACAAAAAGAATTGTAACTGTAATCAGCAGAATCATACTCACAGGAAAGGCCTTGACTTTACCCGCAAGATTGGCAAAATAGTAAATTAAATGTTTATGTTATGGATCCATATCACATTTTGTAGCTCCCCACATTAGCTCTTTTGATGAATGGACACTTTTCAATTGGCTCTATATTCTTATAGTAATCAGATAAGATGTCTCTTATTTCAGGGCTACCCAAAGTGGGCTCCTTGCACCACAGCTGTGGCAGCATCTGAACATTTGTTAGGAATCCAGAATCTCAGGTCCCACCTGGGGCAGTGTCGAGGATCTGTGTTTTAACAAGCTCTTCAGATGATTCTGTGCCCTCCTAAGTTTGACTGGAGGCCTAAAAATGTGTATAGCCATTTTGAAAGGCAACATGGGGCATGACTGACTCATCAAGAATCACAGACATTTCCTTTGTCTTCTTACTCAGCTATCCTGCTTCTAGGAATAGTTTCTCAGGAAATAATTCAAAAGAAAAAAAAGGCTGAATAAAGGTATCTATGCACAAAGATGTCTATAAGAATACTATTTACAGTAACGAAACAATTGGAAGCAATACAGTGATTTAAGAAGAGAAAAAGGTAAATCACAGGCAGTCAATAAAAATTATGAATATTAAGAGTTTATAAAATGATCAAATGTTTATAATGTAAAATTAGGCAAAAAATGCAGCATCCGCTTGGTTATAGTTATGCCATATGAATATCAACAATAACTAGAAAACTACTAGTTTCATTGAATTAGGGTGGTATTAGATGATGATTTACATTTCGTCTTTAAAAGTTATATTTGTGCAATTATAATGTTTTCTATAATGAAAATGTGTTAATGATATCATTTGCAAGCACCATTATTTAAAATTCATACTACACCCTCAACACAAAATTTAAAGACCCTTTTAACTGTGAAACACTGCTGCCATGCAACTAGCCAGATGTTGCATGTAAAACATCAAGATCTAATATCTTTGGTGACAGATGGGCAGTTTCAAAAAATCAGTTTTAACTAAGGATGCTCTCAATACCTGAATTATCTTCATCTTTGCGGATTTTGAGCTTCACCAGGTCTTCACATTGCTGGAGGATCTGAACTGCATCTTCCATGGAACAGTTGTCCAGCCGGATATTATCTATCGCGAGTAATTTATCCCCAAGTTCCAGGGTCCCAGTTCTGTTAGTGAATGCATAGTAACACATGACTAATGATGAGCACTTAACTAGGCCATTTAAAGAGGCATTAAGCATCGTGTAGCATTATGGTAGTCTTTAGAGAGAAAGAGGTTCAACTGTTTTTTAAATTGTACTTTATTGATAACTCCCTCCCCTTTTCTAGTCTTATTTTGGTTGCCTGCCAGGACATTAAATTGTAGAGTATGAAAAAAATTTTTTCTTATGCTTTTTTCAATTGAACCAGGACATATATAAGTATCAATCAGAAAGCATATAATTCCCAGGAAGGGAGGTAATGGGCTAGGGTCTGCATAGACCCGGCTATCCTTAGGTTTTTCCATACTGTTGTATCACTTTTGATCCTTGGTAGTCCAGATATTAGGAGAGTACCAAGAGACGGCGGGAAGACAAGGTGTAACAGAGCTAGTGGGAGCCTAAGACTTGAACCTCTGCTGTGTGCACCTGGAAACTCACTGTGGCTGGAGTAGCAAGAAAATGTATAGATGAATCCACAGCTTCTTCTTTGAAAAGTGGCCAGTGAGACTCTAAAACTGGCTGTGGAAGAGGGTAGGTCTATTGAAAGTTTTTAGGGTCCATAATGAAATAAAAAAAAAAGTGAATGTAGTATGTACATGTTTTTATGTGCATTATTGTATATATACACATATTTGTAAGAACTGACTTTTATGCATTATGTCTGTGATAGAGACTGCTAATTGTTTCCCAGCATCCATTTTCCTTTCCCATCTTTCAAGTTACCCTCTAAAAATGCATGCCCTAGACTCTCTGGGCACCCTCCCTACCTCCTGTCTATAGCTAGAAAATGGTAACAGGAGGCAGGCAGAACAAGGTGGCCGAATAGAAGCCTCCACTGATCGTCCTCCCTGTAGGAACACCACATTTAGCAACTATCCACACAAAAAAGCACCTTCATAAGAATCAAAAATCAGGTGAGCAATCATAGTACCTGGTTTTAACTTCATATCACTGAAAGAGGCACTGAAGAGGGTAGGAAAGTCTTGAATTGATGATGCCAGCCCCTCCCCCATCCCTTCTGCAGCGGTCTCATGGCATGGAGAGAAAAACTGTGCACTTGTGGGAGGGAGAACATAGTGATGGAGAGACTTTGCACTGAAACTCAGTGCTACCCTATCACAGTGGAAAGTAACACTGGGCAGAAGTCAGCTGGTACCCATGGAGGGAAGATTTACATCAGCCCTAGGCAGAGGGGAATCACCCATTCTGGTGGTCAGAGTGTGAGTTCCAGTAAGCCTCACTGCTGCAGGCTAAAAAAACTCTTTTACAGTTTAAAGCCACAAGGACTGCAATTCCTGGACAAGTCCTGATGCTGTGCTAAGCTCAGACCAAGTCTACTGGTCTACTGGGGCGGGGGGGGGGGCATGTGACCTTTGTGCATGGGTTGGTTAAGTGAGTGGGTGCCAGTAGACTTGGGGGGCATATGACCTTTGTGCATGGGATGGCTGAGTGAGTGCTTGCAATAGCCCTCCACTAGCCCTAGGTAGTACAGCTCACAACTCCCAGAGAGATTCCTTCACTCTACCTGAGTAGAGGAGAAGGGAGAGTAAAGAAGACTTTGTCTTGGGAGGATGTAAGTGTCAAGGAATTTATCAATTTCTTCTAGATTTTCTGGTTTATTTGCATAGAGGTGTTTATAGTATTCTCTGATAGTAGTTTATATTTCTGTGGGATTGGTAGTGATATAACCAGGAAGAAGTCAAATCCTGAATCGACCAATAATAAGGTCTGAAATTGACACAGCAATTAATAGCCTACCAACCAAAAAAAGTCCAGGACCAGATGGGTTCACAGCCGAATTCTACCAGAGGTACAAACAGGAGCTGGTACCATTCCTTCTGAAAATACTCAAAACAACAGAAAAAGAGGGAATCCTCCCTAACTCATTTTATGAGGCCAACATCATACTGATGCCAAAACCTGGCAGAGACGCAACTAAAAAAGAAAATTTCAGGCCAATATCCCTGATGACATTGATGTGAAAATCCTCAATAAGATACATGCAAACTGAATCCAACAACACATCAAAAAGCTTATCCATCACGATCAAGTTGGCTTCATCCCTGGGATGCAAGGTTGGCTCAACATATGCAATTCAATAAATGTAATCTATCACATAAACAGAACCAAACATAAAAACCACATGATTATCTCAATAGATGCAGAGAAGGCCTTCGACAAAATTCAACAGCCCTTCATGCTAAAAATTCTCAGTAAACTAGGTATTAATGGAACATATCTCAAAATAATAAAAGCTCTTTATGACAAACCCACAGCCAATATCATATTGAATGGGCAAATCCTGGAAGCATTCCCTTTTGAAAAGCAGCACAAGACAAGGGAGCCCTCTCTCACCACTCCTATTCAACATAGTATTAGCAGTTCTGACCAGGGCAATCAGGCAAGAAAAAGAAATAAAGGTATTCAATTAGGAAAAGAGGAAGTCAAATTGTCTCTATTTGCAGATGACATGATTGTATATTTAGAATATCTGATCGTTTCAGCCCAAAATCTCCTTAAGCTGATAAACAACTTTAGCAAAGTCTCAGAATACAAAATCAATGTGCAAAAATCACAAGCATTCCTATACCAATAACAGACAAACAAAGAGCCAATTCATGAGTGAACTCCCATTCACAATTGCTACAAAGAGAATAAAATACCTAGGAATACAACAAACAAGGGATGTGAAGGGCCTCTTCAAGGAGAGCTACAAACCACTGCTCAAGGAAATAAGAAAGGACATAAATAATAAAAATTCCATGCTCATGGTTAGGAAGAATCAATATCATGAAAATGGCCATACTGCCCAAAGTAATTTATAGATTCAATGCTATCCCCATCAAGCTACCATTGACTTTATTCACAGAATTGGAAAAAAAAAAACAAATTTCATATGGAACCAAAAAGAGGCCACATAGCCAAGACAATCCTAAGCAAAAAAAAGAAAAAACAAAGCTGGAGGCATCATGCTACCCTACCTGACTTCAAACTATACTACAAGGCTACAGTAATCAAAACAGCATGGTACTGGTATCAAAACAGAGACATAGATGAGTGGAACAGAACAGAGGCCTCAGAAATAATGCCACACATCTACAACCATCTCATCTTTGACAAACCTGACAAAAACAAGCAATGGGGAAAGGATTCCCTATTTAATAAATGGTGTTGGGAAAACTGGCTAGCCATATGCAGAAAGCTGAAACTGGATCCCTTCCTTACAACATATACAAAAATTAACTCAAGATGGATTAAAGATTTAAACAGAAGACCTAAAACCATAAAAACCTTAGAGGAAAACCTAGGCAATACCATTCAGGACATAGGTATGGGCAAGGACTTCATCACTAAAACACCAAAAGCAACGGCAACAAAAGCCTAAATAGACAAATGGGATCTAATTAAACTAAAGAGTTTCTCTGCAGCAAAAGACACTATCACTGGCGTGAACAGGCAACCTCCAGAATGGGAGAAAATTTTTGCAATTTACCCATCTGACAAAGAGTTACTAGCCAGAATCTACAAAAAACTTAAACAAATTTACAAGAAACAAACAACCCCATCAAAAAGTGAGTGAAGTATATGAACAGACACTTCTCAAAAGGAGACATTTATGCAGCTAACAAACATGAAAAAAAGCTCATCATCACTGGCCATTAGAGAAATGCAAATCAAAACCACAATGAGATACCACCTCATGCCAGTTAGAATGTTGATCATTAAAAAATAAAGAGACAAAAAGAGACAACAGATGCTGGAGAGGATGTGGAGAAATAGGAATGCTTTTACACTGTTGGTGGGAGTGTAAATTAGTTCAACCATTGTGGAAGACAGTGTGGCTATTCCTCAAGGATCTAGAACTGGAAATACCCTTTGACCCAGCAGTTCCATTACCCAAAGGATTATAAATCATTCTATTGTAAAGACACATGCACATGTACGTTTATTGCAGCACTGTTCACAATAGCAAAGAGTTGGAACCAACCCAAATGCCCATCAATGATATACTGGATAAAGAAGATATGGCACATATATACCATGGAGTACTATGCAGCCATAAAAAAGGCAAGTTCATGTCCTTTGCAGGGACATGGATGAAGCTAGAAATCATCATTCTTAGCAAAGTAACACAAGAACAGAAAACCAAACATCACATGTTCCCACTCATAAGTGGGAGTTGAACAATGAGAACACATGGTCACAGGGAGGGGAACATCACACACCAGGGCTTGTGAGTGTGTGGTCGGGGTCTAGGGGAGGGATAGCATTAGGAGAAATATCTAATGTAGATGATGGGTTGATGGGTGCAGCAAACCATCATGGCATGTGTATGACTATGTAACAAACCTGCACATTCTGCACATGTACCCCAGAACTTAAAGTATAATTTAAAAAAAAAGAAGACGACTTTGTCTTTCAAAACTTGGAATCCAGCTCAGCCACAGTATGACAGGGCACCAGGCAGAGTCCTAAGGCCCCCTTTCAAGGCCTTAGCTCCCAGACAAAATTTCTAGACACACCTAGGCCCAGAAAGGAAATCTGCTGCCTTGATGGGAAGGACCCATTCCTGGCAGCATTTATCACCTGCTGACTAAATATTCCTTGGATCCTCAATAATCAGCAGCATGGCTGGGCACGGTGGCTGGTGGCTTATGCTTGTAATCCCAGCATTTCAGGAGGCCAAAGTGGGTGGATCACTTGAGACCAGGAGTTCAAGACCAGCCTGGCCAACATGGTGAATCTCCATGGTGAAACTTCATCTCTACTAAAAATATAAAAATTAGCCAGGAGTGGTGGCACATGCCTATAATCTCATCTATTTGGGAAGCTGAGGTAGGAAAATCACTTGAACCCGGGCAGTGGAGGTTGCAGTAAGCCGAGATCACACCACTGCACTCCATCCTGGGCAACAAAGTGAGACTGTGTCTCAAAAATAAATAAAATTAAATTTAAAAATCAGCAGCAGTAGCCAGGTAGTACTTGCTGTGGGCCTTAGGTGAGACTCTGAGGTGTGCTGGCTTCAGGTGTGTCCAGCACATTCTCAGTTGTGTTGGCTATGGGGAGAGGCTGTTTCTGCTTGAGAAAAGCAGAGGAAACAGGAAAAAGTGCTTTATCTTGCAGCTTAGGTACCAGCTCTGCAGTGAGGTAGAGCACCAAGTGGGTTCTTGAGGTTCCTGATTCTAGGCCTTGGCTGTTGGATATTTGTGGACCTGCTCTAGGATAGAGGGGAGCCCACTGCCTTGAAAGAAGAGTCCCAGCCCTGGCAGCATTTGCCACAAGCTGACTGAAGAGTCTTTGGGTCTTGAGTGAACATTGACAGTAGCCAGGCAGTACTTGTCATGGGCCTGGAGCAGTGGTGGCCAAGGGGAGAGACTTATTTCTTTGTGGAAAGGGGAGGGAAGGATGGGAAGGACTTCATCTTGTGGCTTGGGTGCTTGGGTGCCAGCTCAGCCACAGTAGAACAGGTGGATTCCTAAGGCGTCCGACTCCAGGACCAGTCTCCCAGATGACACCTCTAGACCTGCAAGGGGCCAGGGGAGCTCACTGCCCTGAAAAGGACAGTATCCTGGCTGGCTTTGCCACCTGCTGATTGTAGAGTTCTTGGTCCTTGAGTGAACATGGCCTAGTGGTAGCCAGACAAGCGTTTACCACCAGACTTTGTTGAGACCCAGTGCCATGTTGGCTTCAGGTCTGAACCAGCATAGTCTCAGTGGTGATGACCACAGGCGTGTTTGTGTCACCCCCTCACTCCTCAGCTTCAAGCAGTTCAGCACAGAGAGAGAGAGAGACTACATTTGTTTGGAAGAAAGGGAAGAGAACAAGAGTCACTGCCTGGTAAGCCAGATAATTCTGGATCTTACCCAAGACCAAGGGAGTATTTTTTGAGTCTGCAAGAACCACAGTGTTACTGGGCTTGGGGTACCCCCTAATGGAGATACAGGTGAAGTGACCAAAAACTTAACATTATAACACCCGTCTCTTCGAATACTTGGAAAGCCTTCTCAAGAAGGACAGGTACGAACAAGCCCAGACTGCAAAGACTTATAATAAATACTTAACTCTTCAATTCTCAGACACAAACAAACATACACGAGCATCAAGACCATCCAGGATAACACAACCTCATCAAGTGAACTAAATAAGGCACCAAAGATCAATCCCAGAGAAATAGATATGTGGTCTTTCATACAGAGAATTCAAAATAACTGTTTTGAGGAAACAGTTAAGTTTTGAGTCTGTGATAATACAGATAATAAATTTAGAATCCTATCAGATAAGTTCAACGAAGAGATTGAAATAATTAAAAAGAATTCAGCAGAAATTCTGGAGTTGAAAAATGCAATTGACATACTGAAAAAAATGCATCAGTCTCTCTTTTTTTTCTTTTTTCTTTTCTTTCCTTTTTTTTGGAGATGTAGTCCCACTCTGTCGCCCAGGTTCGGCTCACTGCAACCTCTGCCTCCTGGGTTCAAGCAATTCTCCTGCCTCAGTCTCCTGAGTAGCTGGGATTACAGGTGCGTGCCACTACACCCAGCTAATTTTTTTTTTTGCATTTTTAGTAGAGACGGGATTTCACCATGTTGGCCAGGCTGGTCTCAAATATCTGACCTCGTGACCCACCCACCTCGGCCTCCCACAGTGCTGGGATTACAGGGGTGAGTCACTGGCCAGAGTCTCTTAACAACAGAATTGATCAAGCAGAAGAAAGAATTAGTAAGCTTGAGGACAGGATATTTGAAAATATATAGCCAGAGAAGATGAAAGAAAAACGAATTACAAAAACAAACTGGGCTGGGCGTTGTGGCTCATGCCTGTTATCCCCGTACTTTGGGAGGCCAAGGTGGGTAGATCTCCTGAGGTCAGGAGTTCAAGACCAGTCTGGCCAACATGGTGAAACCCATCTTTACTAAAAATACAAAAAAATTAGTTGGACGTGGTGGCATGTGCCTGTAATCCTAATTACTTGGGAGGCTGAGGCAGAATTGCTTGAACCGGGAAGCCAAGTTCATACCAGTGCACCCAGCCTGGGCATCAGAGTGGGACTCTGTCTCAAAACAAGCAAACAAACAAAAAACCAATGAAGCACACCTACAATATCTAAAAAATAGCCTCACAAGGGCAAAACTAAGAGTTACAGGTTTGAAAGACGAGGTAGAGAGAGAGGTAGGGCTAGAAATTTTATTCAAAGGGATAATAACTGACAACTTCCCAAACATAGAGAAAAATATCAATATTCAAGTACAAGAACCTTATAGACCACCTGAAGGAATTTCAGCAACTACAACCAGGGTTTTACAGACAGAACTCTGATCTTCTTGGGATGGAGCCCCTTGTGGGAAGGGGGACCACAGTCTCTCTGGTTCAGCTGACTCAGCCTTTCCTGTCTGCTGGCTCTGGAGAGTCTGGGCGGTCTGGATGAGGGTGGTTCCCCAAAGCACAGTGCGCCTGCTTTGTCAAGTGGCAGCCAGACTGCTTCTTTAACCAGGTCCCTGATACCATTCCTCCTGACTGGGTGCGACCTGCCAACAGGGGTCTCCAGGTCTCCGGGTTGGCATCAGGTCAGTGGCCCCCTGGGACAGAGCTCCTAGAGGAAGAGGCAGGCTTCCATCTTTGCTGTTTTGCAGCCTTTGTTGGTAATAGATCCAAGCACAGAAGGGACCCGGGCTGGGGGTCTGGAGTGGACCCCCAGCAAAACACAACAGCACTACAGAAGGGGGGCCTGACTGTTAAAAGAACAAAGAAGCAGAAAGCAACAACAGTAACATCATCAACAAAAAGATCCCACAGAAACCCCAGTTACAGGCCAGCTACCTCAAAGACTGGAGGTAGATAAGCCCACAAAGCTGAGAAAGAATCAACAGGAAACTGCTGAAAACTCAAAAAGCCAGAGTGCCTCTTCTCCTCTGAATAACTGCAACACTTCTTCAGCAAGGGCACAGAAGTGGGCTGAGGCTGACGGGGCTGAATTGGCAGAAGTAGGCTTCAGAAGATGGGTAATAATGAACTTCACTGAACTAAAGGAGCATGTTCTAATGCAATGTAAAGAAGCTAAGAATCATAATAAAACATTACAGGAGCTGCTAACCGGAATAGTCAGTTTAGTGAGAACATAAACCACCTGATGGAGTTGGAAGACACAACATGATAACTTCACAATGCAATCACAAGTATCCATAGCCAAACAGACTAAGTGGAACAAAGAATCTCAGAGTTGAAGACTATCTTTCTGAAATAGGCAGATAAGAATACAGAAAAAAAATTTAAAAAGAATGAATAAAATCTCTAAGAAATATGGGATTATGTGGAAAGACCAAATCTATGACTGATTGGGGTACCTGAAGGACATAGGGAGAACAGAACCAAGATGGAAAACATACTTCAGAATATAATCCAGGAGAACTTCCCTAGCCTAGCAAGATAGGCCAACATTCAAATTTAGGAAATCCAGAGAACTGGATTCAAATTTAGGAAACATTCAAATTTAGGAAATCCAGTAAAATACTACAGGAGAGGATCAACCCCAAGACACATAATCATTGGATTCTCCAAGGTCGAAATGAAAGAAAAAACGTTAGATGTAGCCAGAAAGAAAAGCCAGGTTGCCTACAAAGGGAAGCCCATCAGACTAACAGCAAACTTCTCAGCAGAAACCCTACAAGCCAGAAGAGATTGTGGGCCAATATTCAACATTCTTAAAGAAAACAATTTCCAACCCAGAATTTCATATCTGGTCAAACTAAACTTCATAAGCAAAGGAGAAATAAGATCCTTTTCAGACAAGTAAATTCTGAGGGAATTTACCACCACCAGGCCTACCTTGCACTAAATATGGAAAGGAAAAGCCATTACCAGCCATTACAAAAACACACTGAAATACACAGACCAGTGACACTATGAAGCAGCCACATAAGCAAGTTTGCAAAATAACCAGCTAGCATCATGATGACAGAATTAAATTAACATGACAACACTAACCTTAAATGTAAACAGGCTAAATGTCCCAGTTATAAGACACAGGATAGCAAACTAGATAAAAAGAGAGCCAAGACCAATTGGTATGTTGTCTTCGAGAGACCTAGCTCACGTGCAAAGACACACATAGGCTCAAAATAAAGTGATAGAGGAAAATATACCAAGCAATAAAAAACTGAAAAAGCAGGGCTTGCACTCCTAGTTTCTGACAAAACAGACTTTAAACCAACAAAGATTTAAAAAAAGGTTCAATTCAACAAGAAGAGCTAACAATCCTAAATATATATGCACCCAAAAAAGGAGCACTTAGATTCATAAAGCAAGTTCTTAAATAACTACAAAGAGACTTATACTCCCACACAGTGATAGTGGGAGATTGTAACACCCCACTGACAATATTAGACAGATCATTGAGACAGACAATTAATAAAGCTCTTCAGGACTTGAACTCAGCTCTGGATCAAATGGACCTGACAGATATCTACAGAATTCTCCACCCTCAAACAATAGAATATACATTCTTCTCATTGCCACATGACACTTACTCTAAAATTGGTCACATAATTGAAAGTAAAACATTCCCCAGCAAATGTAAAATAACTGAAATCATAACAGTCTCTCAGACCACAGCATAATCAAATTAAACTCAAGATTAAGAAATTCACTCTAAACCACACTACTACTCGGAAACTGAACAACCTGCTCCTGAATGACTCTTGGGTGAATAATAAAATTAAGGCTGAAATCAAGAAGTTCTTTGAAACTAATGAGAACAAAGAGACCCATAATGAGTTCTGAAATTGAGACAGTAATAAACAGGCTACCAACCAAAAAAAAAAAAAAAAAAAAAATCCCAGGACCACATGGATTTACAGTTGAATTCTACCAGAGGTACAAAGAGGAGCTGATACTATTTCTTCTGAAACTATCCCAAACAATTGAAAAGGAGGGACTTCTACCTAACTCATTTTGTGAGGCCAGTATCATCCTGATACCAAAACCTGGCAGAGATGTAAAACAACAAGAAAAAACTTTAGGCTAATATCCTTGATAAATGTGGATGCAAAAATCCTCAATAAAATACTGGCAAACTGAATCCAGCAGCCCATCAATATCTTTATCCATCATGATTGAGTTGGCTTCATCCCTATGATGCAAGAATGGTTCAACATATACAAATCAATAAATGTGATTCATTACATAAACAGAACTAAAGACAAAAACCACATGATTATCTCAATAGATGCAGAAATGGCCTTCAATAAAATTCAACATCCCTTCATTTAAAAACTCTCAATAATCTAGGTGTTGAAGGAACATACCTCAAGATAATAAAAGCCATATATGACAAACCCACAGCCAATATCATATGGAATGGGCAAAAGCTGGAAGCATTCACCTTGAAAACTGACACAAAACAAGGATGCCCTCTCACCACTCTTATTCAACATAATATACTGGAAGTTCTGACCAGGGCAGTAAGGCAAGATAAAAAATAATAAAGAAGGCTGGATGCGGTGGCTCACGCCTGGAATCCCAGCACTTTGAGAGGCCAAGGCAGGCAGATCACAAGGTCAACAGATCGAGACTATCCTGGCCAACAATTTGAAACCCGTCTCTACTAAAAATACAAAAAAATTAGCTGGGCGTGGTGGTGTGCACCTGTAGTCCCAGCTACTGGGGAGGCTGAGGCAGGAGAATTGCTTGAACCCGGGAGGCGGAGGTTGCAGTGAGCCGAGGTTGCACCACTGCAGTCCAGCCTGGTGCCTGGTGATGTAGTGAGACTCTGTCTCAAAAATAATAATAATAATAATAATAATAAAGGATATTCAAATTGGAAGAGAGAAAATCAAATTGTCTTTGCAGATGACATGATCCTATATCTAGAAAACCCCATCGTCTCAGCCCAAAACCTTCTTAAGCTGATAAAACAACTTCAGCAAAGTCTCAGCATACAAGACCCACATGCAAAAATCACTAGCATTCTTATACACCAACAATAGGCAAGCAGAGAGCCAAATAATCAATGAACTCCCTATGAATTCATAATCAATGAATTCACAACTGCTATAAAGAGAATAAAATACCTAGGAATACAGCTAATAAGGGAAGTGAAGAACCTCTTCAGGGAGAACTACAAACCACTGCTCAAAGGAATCAGAGGACACAAACAAATGGAAACACATTCCATGCTAATGGATAGAAAGAATCAGTATCGTGAAAATGACCATATTGCCTAAAGTAATTTATAGATACAATGCCATACCCAATAAACTACCATTGTCATTTTTCTCAGAATTAGGAAAAAAAACTATTTTAAAATTCATATGGAATCAAAAAAGAGCCCATATAGCCAAATCAATCCTAAGCTAAAAGAACAAAGCTGGAGACATCATGCTACCCAACTTGAAACTATACTACAACCCTACAGTAACCAAAAGAGCATGGTACTGGTACAAAAACAGACATATAGACCAAAGAACAGAATACAGAACTCAGAAATAAGACTACACACCCATAGCCATCTGATCATCAACAAACCTGACAAAAACAAGCAATGAGAAAAGGATTAATAAATGGCACTGGGAGAAGTGGCTAACCATATGCAGAAAATTTAAACTAGACCACTTCCTTATACCGCATACAAAATAAAATAAATATAAACAAAATAAAATAAATTAAATAAGATGGATTAAATACTGAAATGTAAATCCCAAAACTATAAAAACTCAAGAAGAAAATCTTGACAATACCATTAAGGACATAGGCACAGACAAAGATTTCATGACAAAAATGCCAAAATCAATGGCAACAAAAATGCACAAAGCAATGGCAACAAAGGCCAGGTGTGGGGGCTCATGTCTGTAATCCCAGCACTGTGGGAGGCTGAGGCAGGAAGATCACAATGTCAGGAGTTCAAGACCAGCCTGACCAACATGTGAAACCTCATCTCTACTAAAAATACAAAAATTAGCCAGGCATGGTGGCATACACCTATAATCTCAGCTACTCAAGAGGCTGAGGCAGGAGAATTGCTCGAACTCAGGAAGTGGAGGTTGCAGTGAGCCAAGATCATGCCACCGCACTCCAGCCTGGGTGACACAGCAAGACTCTGTCTAAAAAAAAAAAAAAAAAAAATTAAGCAATGGCAACAAAAGCAAACATTGAAAAATGAGATCTAATTAAACTAAAGAGCATCTGCACAGCAAAAGAAACTGTCATCAGATGACAACCTAACAATGGGAGCAGACGCAGGGATCCAAGATGGCCAAATAAGAACAGCTCTGGAGTGCAGTTCCCAGGGAGAACAATGCAAAGGGTGAGTGATCACTGCATTTCCAAACAAGTTATTACTGCCCACAGACCAGGAGATTCCCGGGCTGAAAAGCGCCATCCATGAGTTTCCAGCATGACTGTTTCAGCCGGCACAGCGGGTCTCTGCACAAAACTCATACTAATCTGGGCGGCCATTTCAACTGGCGCCTGGAATGCCTGGGAGACAGAGCCACCCATTCAACTGAAAAAAGGGGGCTAAAACAGGGAGCCAGCTGATCTGGCTTGGCGGGTCCCAACCCTACAAAGACCAGCAATCTGAAACACTCTGGATTGAGAGTTTCACAGCAAGCACAGCTGGATCCGGGATGGTTCAGCTCTGTGGGGGGGTAGGGCATCCACCATTACAGAGGCAGTTCACCACTACTGAGGCAGTCCGCCACTACAGAGGCAGTCTGCCACTACAGAGGCAGTCCGCCACTACAGAGGCAGTCCGCCACTACTGAGGCAGTCCGCCACTACTGAGGGAGTCCGCCACTACTGTGGCAGTCCGCCACTACTGAGGCAGACTGCTATTACCAAGGCAGTTCTAACTATACCTCTATAAACAAAACCACAAGGAAGTGCACACAGCAGCTGAACTTCCTTGTGGTTTTGTTTATAGAACTATAGTCAGGACTGTGGTTTTGTTTATAGAAGTATAGCTGGGCACAGCCCACGGCAGCTCAGCAACACCTCTGCTAGCAGACTGTGACTAGGCTACCTCCTTGCTTGGCAGCGCAGCTCTGAAAAAAGGCAGCAGCACGTCACAAACTTATAAATAAAGCCCCACCTTCCCAAGACAGAGCGCCTGGAAAAAAGGTGGTTATGAGTTCCGCTGCAGCAGACTTAAATGTACCTGCCCAGCAGCTCTCAATGGAACAACGGAGCTCACAGCTCAGCACCTGAGCTCCTATGAGGGTCAGACTGTCTTCTCAAGCAACTCCCTGACCCATGTATATCCAAAGAGACACCTCATAAAGGAGAGCTCAGGATGACATCTGGTGGGTATCCTTCTGGGACTAAGATAACTGAAGAAGAAACAGGCAGAAACCTTTACTGTTCTGCAGCTGCTGCAAGTGATTCCCAGGCAAGCAAGGTCTGGAGTGGACCTCCAGCAGTCCTACAGCAGAGGGGCCTGACTGTTAGAAGGAAAACTAAAAAACAGAAAGAAATAACTTCATCATCAACAAAAAGCATGTCCACTCAGAGACCCCATCCGAAAGTCACCAACTACAAAGACCACAGGTAGATAAATCCACAAAGATGGGAAGAAACTAGCACACAAAGGACAAAAACACTCAAAACCAGAATGCCTCTCCTTCTCCAAGGGATCACAATCCTCACCAGCAAGGGAACAAAGATGGATAGAGAATGAGTCTGATGAATTGACAGAAACAGGCTTCAGAAGGTGGGTAATAACAAACTCCTCTGAGCTAAAAGAACATGTTATAACCCAATGCAAAGAAACTAAGAACCTTGAAAAAAGGTTTGACAAAATGCTAACGAGAATAAACAGCTTAGAGAAGAATATAAACGACCTGATGGAGCTGAAAACCACAACACAAGAACTTCATGAAGTATACACAAGTCTCAATAGCCAAATCGACCAAGCAGAAGAAAGGATATCAGAGATTGAAGATCAACTCAATGAAATAAAACGGGAAGGCAAGATTAGAGAAAAAAGAGTGAAAAGAAATGAACAAAGCCTCCAAGGAATATGGGATTATGTGAAAAGACCTAATCCAAGAAACAATCAGAGTGAACTGGCAAACAATAGAAAGGGAAAAAATTTTTGTAATCTTCCCATCTGACAAAGGGCTAATATCCAGAATCTACAAAGAACTAAAACAGATTTACAAGAAAAAAAAGCAAACAAACCCACTGAAAAGTGGGTGAAGAATATGAGCAGACACTTTTCAAAAGAAGATATTTATGAGGCCAATAAACATATGAAAAAGTGCTCATCATCTCTGGTCATTAGAGAAATGCAAATCAAAACCACATTGAGATACCATCTCATGCCAGTTAGAATGGCGATCATTAAAAAATCTAGAGACAACAGATCCTGGAGAGAATGTGGAGAAATAGGAACACTTTTACACTGTTGGTGGGAGTGTAAATTAGTTCAACCATTCTGGAAGACAGTCTGGAGATTCCTCAAGGACCTAGAAATAGAAATTCCCTTTGACCCAGCAATCCCATTACTATGTATATATCCAAAGGATTGTAAATCATTCTATTATAAGGACACATGCACACACATGTTCACTGTGGCGCTGTTTACAATAGTAAAGACCTGGAACCAACCCAAATGCCCATCGATGATAGACTGGACAAGGAAAATCTGGCACATATACACCATGGAATACTATGCAGCCATAAAAAAGGATCAGTTTGTGTCCTTTGTAGGCACATGGATAAAACTAGAAACCATCATTCTCAGCAAACTGACACAAGAACAGAAAATAAAACATCACATGTTCTCACTCATAGGCGAGTGTTGAACAATGAGAACACATGGACACAGGGAGGGGAGCATCACACACTGGGATCTGTTGGTAGGGGAATAGGGGAGGGACAGTGGGGTTAGGGAGGTTGGGGAGGGATAACATGGGGAGAAATGCCAGATATATGTGACAGGGCAGATGGAGGCAGCAAACCACATTGCCATGCAGGTACCTATGCAACAATCCTGAATGTTCTGCACATGTACCCCAGAACTGAAACTGTAATAATATATATATACACACATATACATATACACATATATATATACACACATATATATATACACATACATATATACACATATATATACACATACATATATATACACATATATATGTATGTGTGTGTATATATATGTGTATATATGTATATATGTGTGTGTGTGTGTGTGTGTGTGTATATATATATATATATATAAAGAATGGGAGGAAATTTTCACAATCTAGCCATCTGACCAAGTTCTAATATCCAGAGTCTACAAGGAACTTCACTTCTCAAAAGAAGACATATATGCAGCCAGCAAACATATGAGAATAAGCTTAACATCACTGATCATTAGAGAAATACAAAATAAAACCATAATGAGATATCATCTGATGTCGGTTAGAATGGCAATTATGAAAAAGTCAAGAAACAATAGATATTGGTGAGGTTCTAGAGGAAAAAGAATGCTTTTACATTGTTGGTGAGACTGTAAATTAGGTCAGCCATTGTGAAAGACAGTGTGGCAATTCCTCAAAGATCTAGAAGCAGAAATACCATTTGACCCAGTTATCCTATTACTGGATATATACCCAAAGAAATATAAATTATTCTATTATAAAGATGAAAGCACACATATGTCCATTGCAACACTATTCACAATAGCAAAGAACTGGAATCAACCCAAATGCCCATTAATGATAGACTGGATAAAGAAAGTGTGATACATACACACTATGGAATACTATGCAGCCATGAAAAGGAATGAGATCAATGTCCTTTGCAGGGACATGGATAGAGTTGGAAGCTTTTATCCTTAGCAAACTAACACAGAAACAGAAAACACGGCATGTTATCACTTATAAGTGGGAGCAGAATGATGACAGCACATGGACACATTGGAAGCAACAACACACACTGGGGCCTGTCATGGGTCGGGTGATGGTGGGGAGAGCATCAGGAAGAACAGCTAATGGATCCTGGGGTTAATACCTAATGACAGGTTGATCTGTGCAGAACCATGGCACACGTTTACCTATGTAATAAACCTGCACATGCTGCTCATGTACCCTGGAACTTAAAATAAAAGTTGAAGAAAAAAAAATAATGAGGAATTTTGTAAACTATACATACATATGGAAATGAAACAATATGCTTCTGAGTGACCTGTGGGCCAATGAAGAAATCAACAAGAAAATTTAAAAATTTCTTGAAACAAGTGAAAATGGAAATACAACATACCAAAGCCTATAGGATATAGCAAAAGCAGCACTAAGCAGGAAATTTGTAGCTATAAGTGCCTACATCAAAAAAGAAGAAAAACTTCAAATAAGTAACCTAACAATCTATCTTAAAGAATCAGAAAAGCAATAGCAAACTGAACCCAAAATTAGTGGAAGAAAATAAATAATAAAGGTCAGAGAAAAAATAAATGAATTTGAAATGAAGAAAACAATACAAAGATCAACGAAACGAAGTCTTTAAAAAGATGAACAAAACGGACAAAACTTTAGCCAAAACAACAACAACAAAAAAAGAAGACTCAACTAAATAAAGTCAGAGATGAAAATGGAGGCATTACAACTGATACCACAGAAATTCAAAAGATCATTAGTGGCTCCTATGAGCAACTATATGCCAATAAATTAGAAAATCTTGAGGAAATGGATAAATTCCTAGACTTACACAATGTACCAAGATTGAACGATTGAACTATGGTGAAACCCAAAACCTGAACAGACCAACAATAAGTGACAAGATTGAAGTCATAATAAAAGGTCTCTAAGTAAAGCAAAGCTTGTCTTCACTGCTGAATTCTACCAAACATTTAAAGAACTAATACCAATCCTGCTCAAACTATTCTGAAAAATAGAGGAGGAGGAAATACTTCCAAACTCATTCTATGAAGCCAGTATTACCATGATAACAAAACCAGACAAAGACACACACACACACACACACACACAGAAAACAAAAACTATGGGCCCAAATCTCTGATGGATATTGATGCAAAAATCCTTAACAAAGTACTAGCAAACTGAATTCAACAATACATTAAAAAGGTGATTCATCACAACCAAGTTAGATCACAACCCAGGGATTCAAAGATGGTGCAAGCTATGCAAATCGATCAGTGAGACACATCATATTAACAGAATAAAAAACAAAAACCATATGATCATTTCTATTGATGCCGAAAAAGCATTTCAAAAATTTAATATCCCTTCATGATAAAAATCCTCAAAAAACTAGGTATAGAAGACACATACCTCAACATAATAAAAGCCATACACAACAGAGCTGCTGCTAGTATCATACTGAATGGGAAAAAACTGAAAGCTGTTCCTCTAAGATCTGGGACACAACGAAGATGCTCACTGTCATCACTGTTATTCAGCACAGTACTGGAAGTCCTAGCTAGAGCAATCCCACAAGAGAAAGATAAAAGTGTATTTTAATTGGAAAGGAAGAAGTCAAATTATCTTTGTTTGTAGATAACATGATCTTATATTTGGAAAAACCTGAAGACTACACAAAAAACTATCAGAACTGACAAAAAAAATTCAGTAAAGTTGCAGGCTTCAAAATCAACAATATCAAAATAAGTAGCATTTATATTTGCCAATAATGAACAATATGAAAGAGAAATTAAAGTAGTCCCATTTACAAGAACCAAAAATAAAATCAAATATTTAGGAATTAATGAAATAAGTAAAAGATCTCTATGATGAAAACTGTAAAACATTGATGAAAGAAACTAAAGAGGACACAAACAAAAAAATACATGTTTATAAACTAGAAGAATCAATATTGTTAAAATGTCCATATTACCCAGAGCAATCAGTAGATTCAATGTTATCTGTATCAAAATACCAGTGACAGTCCTCACAGAAATAGAAAAAACTATCCTAAAATTTATCCTGAACCACAAAAGACCTAAATAGCCAATGCTATCCTGAGTAAAAAGAACAAAACTGGAAAAATTTCATTATCTAACTTCAAATTATACTACAGAGCTCTAGTAACCCAAACAGCATGGTACTAGCATAAAAACACACACATAGACCAATGGAAGAGAATAGAGAACCTAGAAACAAGTCCACATAGTTACAGCGAACTCATTTTTGACAAAGGTGCCTAGAACATACATTGGGGGAAACAGTCTCTTCAATAAATGGTGCTGGGAATGCTGATCAATATGCAAAAGAATAAAACTAGACAGCTATCTCTAGCCATATATAAAAGTCAAATCAAAATAGATTAACAACTTAAGTCTAAGACTTCAAACTATGACACTACCACAAGAAAAAAAAAATTGGGGAAACTCTCCAGGACATTGGTCTAGGCAGATATGTCTTGAGTAATACCCCACAAGCACAGGCAACCTAAGCAAAATGGACAAATGAGATCATGACAAGTTAAAAAGCTTTTTTTTCGTAGCAAGGAAAAAAGTCAACAAAGTGAAGAGACAACTCACAGAATAGGATAACATATTTGCAAACTGCTCATCTGACACGGGATTAATCACCAGAATATATAAGTAGCTCAAACAAGTCTACAGAGAAAAAAAATCTAGTAACCCTATTAAAAAATGGGCAAAATATTAGCATAGTCATTTCTCAAAAGACATACAAATGGCTAACAGGCATACCAAAAGATGCTCAACATCAGTGGTCATCAGAGAACTGCAAATCAAAACTACAATGAGATATCATCTGACCCCAGTTAAAATGTTTTTTATCCAAAAGACAGGCAATAACAAATGCTGGAGAGAATGTGGAGGAAAGGGAACCCTGGTACACTGTTGATGGGAGTGTAAATTAGTACAACTGCTATGGACAACAGCTGGAGGTTCCTCAAATAACTAAAAATAGAGCTACCATATGATCCAGCAATCCGACTGCAGGGTACATACACAAAAGAAAGGAAATCAGTGTACTGAAGAGATATCTGCACTCCTATGTTTACTGCAGCATTGTTCACAATAGCCAAGATTTGAAGGCAACATAAGTGTCCACTGAAAGATAAACAGATAAAAGAAATGTGGTACATATATACAACAGAGTTCCATTCAGCCATAAAAAAGAATGAGATCCTGTCATTTGCAACGCCATGGATGGAACTGGAGGTCATTATGTTCAGTGAAATAAACCAGACACAGAAATACAAATATCACGTGTTCTCACTTATTTGTGATATTTAAAAATCAAAACAAAATCTCCTGAAACTGATAAGCAACTTCAGCAAAGTCTCAGGATACAAAATCAATGTGCAAAAATCACAAGCATTCCTATACACCAATAATAGACTTAAAGAGAGCCAAATCAGGAACGAATTGCCATTCACAATTGCTACAAAGAGAATAAAATACCTAGGAATACAACTAACAAGGAACGTAAAGGACCTCTTCAAGGAGAACTACAAACCACTGCTCAACGAAATAAGAGAGGACACAAACAGATGGAGAAACATTCCATGTTCATGGTTAGGAAGAATTAATATCGTGAAAATGGCCATACTGCCCAAAGTAATTTACAGATTCAACGCTATCCCCATCAAGCTACCAATGACCTTCTTCACAGAACTGGAAAAAAACACCTTAAACTTCATATGGAACCAAAAGAGAGCCCGCATAGTCAAGTCAATTCTAAGCAAAAAGAACAAAGCAGGAGGCATCACACTACCAGACTTCAAACTCTACTACAAGGCTACGGTAATCAAAACAGCATGGTACTGGTACCAAAACAGAGATATAGACCAATGGAACAGAACAGAGGCGTCGGAGGCGACACAACATATCTACAACCACCCGATCTTTGACAAACCTGATAAAAACAAGCAATGGGGAAAGGATTCCCTGTTTAATAAGTGGTGTTGGGAAAACTGGCTAACCATATGCAGAAAGCAGAAACTCGACCCCTTCCTGACACCTTACACTAAAATTGACTCCAGATGGATTAAAGACTTAAACATAAGGCCTAACACCATAAAAACACTAGAAGGAAACCTAGGCAAAACCATTCAGGACATAGGCGTAGGCAAGGACTTTATGACCAAAACACCAAAAGCATTGGCAACAAAAGCCAAAATAGACAAATGGGACCTAATCAAACTCCACAGCTTCTGCACGGCAAAAGAAACAGTCAATAGAGTGAATCGGCAACCAACAGAATGGGAAAAAATTTTTGCAGCCTACCCATCTGACAAAGGGCTGATATCCAGAATTTACAACGAGCTAAAAAAGATTTACAAGAAAAAAACAAACAAGCCCATTCAAAAATGGGCGAAGGATATGAACAGATACTTTACAAAAGAAGACATACAAGAGGCCAACAAACATATGAAAAAATGCTCATCATCACTGGTCATTAGAGAAATGCAAATCAAAACTACATTGAGATACCATCTCACGCCAGTTAGAATGGCGATCATTAAAAAATCTGGAGAAAATAGATGCTGGAGAGGATGTGGAGAAATAGGAACACTTTTACACTGTTGGTGGGAGTGCAAATTAGTTCAACCACTGTGGAAAACAGTGTGGCGATTCCTCAAGGACCTAGAAATAGAAATTCCATTTGACCCAGCAATCCCATTACTGGGCATATATCCAAAGGATTATAAATCGTTCTACTATAAGGACACATGCACACGAATGTTCATTGCAGCACAGTTTACAATAGCAAAGACCTGGAACCAACCCAAATGCCCATCGATGATAGACTGGACAGGAAAAATGTGGCACATATACACCATGGAATATTATGCAGCCATTAAAAATGAGGAGTTCGCGTCCTTTGTAGGGACATGGATGAACCTGGAAACCATCATTCTCAGCAAACTGACACAAGAACACAAAACCAAACACCACATGTTCTCACTCATAGGAGGGTGTTGAACAAGGAGAACACATGGACACAGGGAGGGGAGCACTATACATGGGGGTCTGTTGCGGGGGAGTGGGGGGGACAGCGGGGGGGGGGGAGTTGGGGAGGGATAGCATGGGGAGAAATGCCAGATATGGGTGAGGGAGAGGGAGGCAGCAAATCACACTGCCATGAATGCACCTATGCAACAACTTTGCATGTTTTTCACATGTACCCCAAAACCTAAAATGCAATTAAAAAAAAAAATATATATATATATATAAAATAAAAAAATAAAAAAAATAAAAATAAAAATAAAAATAAAAATAAATCAAAACAATTGAACTCATGGAGATAGAGAGTAGAAGGATGGTCACCAGAGGCTAGGAAGGGTACTGTTGCGGGGGTCAGGGTGGGGAAGTAGGGATGGTTAATGGGTACAAAAAAAGTAGAATGAATAAGACCTAGTATTTGATAGCACAACTGAGTGACTATAGTCAATAATTTATTTGCACACTCAAAAGCAACTAACAGTATAATTGGATTGTTTGTAACACAAAGGATAAAAGCTTGAGGGGATGGATACCCTATTTTCCATGATGTAATTACTATGCATTGCATGCCTGTATCAAAATATCTCTTGTATCTATAAACATATATACCAACTATATGCCCACAATTATTTTTTTTAAAATGGTAATAACTGACAAGTCGCTGGGATGGCTCACACAGCCCTGGATTGCCTGCCTATCTCCCAGCTGTTAAGAGAGAGAAACTTCTGTCTTGTTTGATCCACTGTATTTAGATGTCTCTTTGCCATAGCAGTGGAGCCTGCACATACATACCTAAACTCATACAACGACAACCCCACTGCCCTTCCTAGCCTCTGGTAACTGTCCTTCTACTCTTTATCTCCATGAGTTCAATTATTCTGATTTATAAATACCACAAATAAGTGAGAACACATGATGTTTGTATTTCCGTGTCTGTTTTACTTCCTACTTTTTGAATGTTAAAGTATTTCTTGGGCTGGGCACAGTGGCTCACACCTGTAATCCCAGCACTTTGGGACAGATGAATCACCTGAGGTCAGAAGTTTGAGACCAGCCTGGCCAACATGGCGAAACTCTGTCTCCAGTAAAAATACAAAAATTAGCCATGCATGGTGGTGCATGCCTGTAATCCCAGCTGCTTGGAAGGCTGAGGCAAGAAAATCACTTGAACCTGGGAGGCAGAAGTTTCAGTGAGCCAAGATTGTGCCATTGCACTCCAGCCTGGGTGACACAGGCAACACTCCATCTCAAAAATAAAATAAAATAAAAGTATTTACTTAATAAAATAATTGATAATAAATTGAAATTTTTTAAAGTCCTGAATTAGATAATAAAAAGGAAGTTAATGGTCTTATATCAGTATCCTCAATCATTTAAAATATTATTTATGAAAAAAAATTGAGACCTCTGCTTTTGATAGTATATGGGCTAAACAGGTGATACAAACTTTTTGATGCTCAAGCATCTTGCTTGCCCAGAGGGGATATTCCGGTAACAGCAAAACTCTTGCACAGTTATCACCTCTGTTTGGGTATCTCTAATAAGTGCTGCTACTTTCAGGGTTTTTTTTAATTTTTTTGGTCAGAAAATGAATGAAAGATGATCAGTGAAGGAGAGCCTATGAGATCCTAAGAAATGTTTTCAGCTGTGTGGAAATAAATTGATATGCAGGAAGAGATCTATGGAGCCATTGCAACTAGGGATGTCAAATATGATCAGTTAATAGTGACTGCTTGGAAGTTTTTGAAAATACAGTGACCCTTTGGGTATGGAAAGTGTCATGTATGCTTAAATTAAGAGAGGGCTTAAAATGAATCAGAAAATCCATTTTCCTTACCTGTGTGCCACACTCCCTTTCTTGATATCTGAAATGACGAGGGGGTCTCCTGGTTTTCTACTGGATGGTGCTGTAAAAATGAAGACAGAATAATCACATCTTTATATCCATTATTTACCCCCTGTTGTACATTTCCCCTGTTTTATAATAACTTAATGCAAGTAACATTTGTATGCAAAACAAAGATGGTCAGCAAATGAATTTGCAAGTATGCACATTATGGCTATACAAATGTTTGTGCTAAAATATTTACAAACATAAAAACTAAAGCAATGCCACTTTAAATTTATAATTAGAGAAAGCAATTGGAGAAGTGGCCATTAGATTTAAATCTATTTTAATAAGCAATTCTCCAGAGAGGACCTGAAGGGTCGGTACCTCAGTTGGAGAGTATTTAAATCAACTGGGGCTCCCCTTAGTCACCCCTTCCTCTATTCCCTTCTAGTAGTGAGTAGACATCACTGTTGATGGGAATATGCCATATTACTCCAGTGTACAGTGGTAAAGTGGATAAGAATTACTGATTTAAAGTTCTTCTCTTTTTTTGGCCAGGCACAGTGGCTCATGCCTGTAATCCCAGCATAGTGAGAGGCTGAGGTGGCCAGATCACCTGGGGTCGAAGTTCAACACCAGCCTGGCCAACATGGTGAAACACCATCTCTATTAAAAATACAAAAATTAGCCAGGCATGGTGGCGCATGCCTGTAGTCCCAGCTACTTAGGAGGCTGAGGCAGGAGAATCACTTTAACTCAGGAGGCAGAGGCTGCAGTCAGCTGAGGCACCACTGCACTCTAGCCTGGGCAACGGAGCGAGACTCTGTCTCAATCGATCAATCAATCAATCAATAAAGTTCCTTTTTTTCCCCCCACAAGGAATTTTTTTGCTAGATAGACTCTAAATCTTTAAATTCTGCTCACAAATTCATACTTAGAAAGCTCCTGAAATGTGACTCTCTTATATCTTTAGTAAATATTTTGTCGCTAGTTCACTGTTTTTATATATGCTGATATTCTAAACCTATACATGTAACTCTTATTAAATTTATAGATAAAACTATTATAGTGCACAGTGGTCAGTTTTGGGCGTTATTAATTTTCTTAGAAAATAGGAAACAATTAGAAATGAGCCTATTTAGAATTAACCTAGAAACTACTTATAGTCCATATAAATAAAAAAGTCATTTTGACTTAGAGGTTTACATTTAATTTAGGAATTTGATCCTTACAATTAACCATACCAACATTTGTGAAAAACAATTAGCCTCTGAGAGATGTTTTGCCAACCTGAAGCCTGGAGTGATTTCCTTCTAGAGATCATTAATAGGCCCCTAAAGTAAGATTTTATTATAAACAGTCTGATCACCCCATAATAATCATAGAGCCATATCATAACCCATAATCCCATCTGAATCCCAGGAAAATGTTTATGCACAAGAACAGATGGCTTAATATCTTAACACAACATTTAAAGAAAAAGAAAACATATACCGATACCTTACCCACTGTCTAAATTGGTCTGTAGCAAATGCTAATGGTACTTCATTCAATCATTATTCTTAGCTTCCAGCAAAGAATGCAAAACATTCTCTTCACTATAATTAACTCATAATTTAAAACTTCATTCAATGATTTGATAGAATGCCCCTAGAGACATATAAGCATCTAGGATTTCTAGTTATGTCATATTTCAAAACTGCAAATTGTTCTGGGCATAGGGCACAAAAATAAAAACTTTGTTATTACCAGAAAGTACAGCTTTTCTAGCATCTGCCAATGAATTTTGCCAAGCTGAGTAACCATCACATAGCACTCAATGTTTCTTTTGGCTTTAAAAAAAAAATCCATGTTCCACTGAAATGGTCTGTATAACCAAACAATAATAGAGGCAACAAAATACATCAGACCTATCTGTCATCCTTGAAAGAGAGGAATATAGCACTATAAGCTCTTAATCAGACCCACACAGCTTTGCAGAGGATTTTCAAACTTCTCATGATCTACAGACATGTGGCCATTTTCACATTCACTAGATTCTTCTCTTTCTACTTTAATGGAGTCCACAGGGTGGAGGTCCACTGGGATGATGAGGTTGAATCCAGAAGTGTGTCATCCAGGTCTGTATGAGATCCTGCCCATCACCACCATGCATATTAAATGTGACCATGCATGGTCTGGGGGCCCAGTCATGGTTTGTGTATCCTAGCCCCATGTTTTAATTTTCTACTACCTTAGAAGAAGTCACAAACCAAGCATGCTTTGCTTGGTTTATAGTGCTTTAAAAATATTTAGTTGCCAAAACTTATAAATTAGCAGATTCTATATAGATATATGGCTTCTTTTAAAAAAATAGATGGGCAATACAGTGTCATGATTAAGAGCCTGGACTTGGTGGCTAGAATGGTCGGGTCCAAAATCCTGGCGCTACCACTTGTTAGCTATATGTGCTTGAGCACACAATCATTAGGCACCTTCATTTCCTCATCTGCAAACGGTGTTGATGAATAACAGTGCTTACCATATAGTTTTTGTTGGGAGAATTATGTGAGCTATTATATGCAAAGAGATTGGACCAGTGCACACAGAATGAATTACATAAATGTTTATTGTTGTTATTATTGTTTAACAACCATGGACTAAGTTTCCCACTATGTCCTTTAGATGGAGCCTTTGATTTCCCATCTGCCTCTGTCCTCATTGGGTTGATCTCACTCACTGACTTGCCTCACCCATGAAGGCTTCTGAGTTTGTGACCCTTTGAATGAGAATACACTAGCATTTGCTCAGTGCTTGGAATTTGGAGTTCTCCACAGAACTATTCATTTATTTAGTACAAATTTATTGAACACCAACTATGAGACAGGCATCTCTGCTCTGGTCACTGGCTATAAAACCCCAGAGAAGTTTAATAAAAGGGAGAGGCAGGGCTGGTTAAATCTCCTGAGGTTATTGGACATGAAATAGTTTTCTTTCTTCTGTGAAGTGATTCCAAATCACAAGTCCATGCAAACACATCATATGGGGATGGGGAAGGACAATGAATACTTCAAGAGTGTGGTTAAGAAGAAAAGGGCAACAAAAGATTATTAAGTTCTGAAATAGAAAGAAAAAACAATCACAAGTCTTTAAAATATCAATCTCCTTGAAATTTCAAATTAACTGGTCAAACATGACCGAAAGCTTGACAAAAAAAGAGCAATGATGCTAAATCCTGTATTATATGATATATACTAGTACTGCCTCTTTCAAATTCATATTTTATGAAATGATTTTAATTCAAACTCATCACTTGTATCTCCAGTGCAAGTGTTTTTGTTACTAGATTTGCATTATTTGAGTCATTTACAAGCTTGTTGAGAATTCATCATCGTCATGTGTGTCTACAGCTCTTCTGCAATCCAGCAAGGCAATGTCATTGGAAATTTTATTCCAGATCACAAGACTCTGATTTAATAACATTGCAATATTGAGATTTTTCATGCTATCTATAGATAAACATTCTTGGTACTCACAAAAAACAACTTACTATATTGGTTTTTAAAATTTATTTTCTTTGTACCAAAAATATACACGCATACAATTTAAAGAGTCAAGATTCTGAAAGAGCTGTCTTCAATTTCTTGCTTCCCCAGATGCAACTGATTTCAATTTTTTGGCTGTTTCCATATTGCTAAATAACCTAGGACTATTACTACCAAATTATTTTTTGGTGTTTGTCATTTTCTATTTACTTTCTATTATGAAAGATGAAAGTTAGTTTCTCTCACCTCTAGACCACTAACATATAATTCATATACCCTTCTTGTCCCTCCATTTTCCCCGTACCATTTTGTCATAATTTTTGGTATTTATTAATCAACATTTGATATTTATTTTAGCATGACTATGTCAACAGTATCCAGAGATAAGTTATATAGCATTCCATGATTTCTTTCCTTTTCTGCAGAATATGTATTTCCTTTAGTTATCTGTTGTTTTGATGTTTTTGTTTGCTTTGTCTTCTTGTGTTTATTATTAATTCAACGCCTCATATTTCCCAGGATATATGAATCTTCTCTCAATGTACCAAATCTTATCAGGAATTCTATCAGGGCTTGCTAACCTGTCTGGACTGGTTGCTTTCTAGGGTTGCCACACAGATTTTGGGGACTTCCTTCCCACACACTCTGGGAAGGTTCTCTTCTCTTCTCTCTTGAATCCTTAGAGCCCTAGTATCCTGAACCCAACTCTCCCTGTTTCTGCCTTTACTTTCTCTCACTGTTGGTGGTGCACATTCTCTAGTAGCTTCTACAGAAGAGTGCAAGGGAGAAGAGTTTATTGAAATCTTGTATAGCTGAAAATGTCATTTTCTACTTTCATATTTGATTGACTACTTTGCTGAGTAAAGAGTTCTAGGCTGGCAATCCTTCTTTTAGAAAATTAAAGGCATTTTTTCATTGCTTTCTAGCTTCCAGAGTTGTGGTTGAAAAGCCTGATGCTACTCTGATTATTTGATTATTGTTTGTATTATTCTAATACATTGTATGACACCCCACCATGCCCTGCTGTTCCAGCACTGGAACCCTACAAAATTACTTCTTTGTCCAATGTTCTCAGAACTCTTGATGATAAACTTTGCTGCAGGTATTTCCATCCATAGGCGTGGACCCATCATTTTGGAAATAAATCCATAATTTCTAGGACATTTATACATTTATTTATTTGATGTGTTTCTTTCCTCTTTCTTTCTGTCATCCCTATTACTTGGATGTTGTGTCATTTGGACTCAACCTGTATAATTTTCTAATCAATTCTAGATTCTTCATTTATGTGTTTTGTTCTAATTTCTGGACATTTTCCTTAACTTTATTTTCCAATATTTGTACTTCATTATTTCCAATAATGAAGTTTTTTTTCATTTCTCCCATACTCTTAATTTTCAAGGCCTCTTTTTTCCCCTCTGAATGTCATTTTGTAATAGCATCCACTCCCTGCTCACCTCATGAATGCAATATATTTGTTGCTAATGATGTCAATGATAGGTTTCTCTGTTTGGTTTTTCTTCTTTCTACATGTGCTATTTCTCTGATTTCTCTCTTTGTTTCTGGTGACAGCCTCGCATATTAGATTCTCCCTCAAGTGTCCATTTTTCTCTTAGCTTTCCATTTACATTAAACAGTATGGCCCTAAAAAGCTGTTCAAAACCTTGGTGTACCCAAGTGGGGCTTGTGGACTATGGTCTTAACTGTAAGTTTAGGTCAGGCTGTTTTATTGGATCAGATGGTCCTGATTTTTCCTCCCATTTGAAGGCTATTAAGCCTGACTACTGGCTTCTTTAAGCTTCCTGTGGGAAGAAGGCTCTCAGTCTTAATATTCAGTATGCAAAAACACCTAATTTCCATTTTTAAAGCAGTACTGCTGGATTCAGCTGTGTGCTCTCAGTCCAAAGAATTCTCTATTGCATGCTTTCCAGAAAATAAAACTCTAGGCTTCTGCCAGGATAGGAGAGGGGTACTTGGGAGTTGGGGAAGGCATCTAAAGACTAAGGCCATTCTTAACAGGCTTTCAACCAATGCCCCTGCCTTAGGATTTTCCATCAAATGTACTTCTAGAAGTTTCTGGTCCCTGAGCCTCTTTGGAGTACAAGATAGAAATCAGGCTCGTTATCAGCTTCCCCTCTGCTTCTTTAGTTAAATTAATCTTTCTTCATCTTCTTTGCCAAATTTGGTTGCTGTTGTCTATTTTCCTTTTATTTTTGTCCTTATGAGTTTTTGCCTTTTGAAAAATCTTATGTTTTTATTTAAAGTGGACTGTAGGGTGGGAGAAGAAGTAAAAGCATGTGTTCCAGCTACTGTCTTTTTGAAGCAGACCAGGGATCCCTCTTAGGGGCCTGCTGGACACCCGCTCCCAAACATAGAAATTAAAAAAAAATGTCATCCTTTCAAGGGAAATTCCAGGCACCTAGGTAGTCTTGAAAAGTAAATGAGCAATCCTGTAAGCAAGAAAATACAATACTGAGAACTTAAATAATAGTCTCCCAATCAAGTCAGAATCACAAAGTATTTTGGTTCCCCATAGAAACTAAAATATAATATCTTAACATATGTTCTCAAGTTGTTTTTCAGAAACCTGGACCCACACTAGATGGAAAATGCTGACTACCATTACAGAGATCTCATGCAGATAAGGGAGAAGTAAGAATTGAACTCTATCATTTTTTGTTCTACATTTCCTCCTGAGGGCCCTGGAAAGAGTCACGCCTAAAGGCCACACTTTAACATTCCTTTGTGCTGACCCTAAGTTTTTAGACAAAGCCCTGCTTCTTTAACCAACTGCAAAATAAAAAAATTTCTGAATCCACCATGATCTGTGAACCCCCACTGTGAGATACTTCTCTTTTTGGGCCAAATAATGTAAAGCTTCCATGCACTGATTTATGATTTTGCCTATAACCTCTGCTTCCTACTTTCAAAACCCATCTAGGCCATCAGGGAGTTTGAGTCTTAAACATTAGTTGCCCATTTCTCCTTGCTTGGTGCCCTGCAACAAATGCTTCACTTTCTCTTGCTGAAAATTCTAGTATCAGTGTTTGGCTTTTTCTGTATGCTGGGCAAGGGGACTCAAGTTTGGTTTGGTATCATTTTGACCTCAGAAATTTTAAAACCACTCGTAATCACATATACACATATATACACACATACACATACAAACTCTTAATCATTAAGCTTTACTTTAATTGCAACCATAGACATCATATATAGTAAGTAAAACAAGTTATTTGATTTAAAATGGAGCAGTGAGTAGAGCTTTTTACTGCAAAGTTGGCAAAATAACAGGAACCATTCTCTACTAAATACACTTAAGACTTAGGGGAAAATGACAGATTTGTTGGGCTTGTCATTACAAAGGCTGCTTTATGATTTTATAAGAAAATAAAGCAAGCCTTTGTTTCTGCAAACAATTCAGTCAGAACTAAAAAGGAAAGCCAATGAATTCACTGTACTCACAAAATATTGCCTTTTGCTTTTCTGATATAGGATATAGGGAGTTTCATCAATCAGATGGTGACAGGGATGAGTGGTGTGACAATGAAGCCAGTGCTAGTCAGAGACAATGGGTTTCGATCCCTGCTTCACCTTTTGTTAGCCCTCGGTCTTTGGGCAGGTTACCCAGCTTAGTTATTCTTTCCTCTTTGTAAAATGGGGAGAGATGTCATAGAGCCACTTTGAGGATTAAGTAAGAAAACACATAAAATTGCATAGTGCCATGCCTGGTACAAAACAGATACAAATCCCTGCAATAAAACCTCAAGGGAAAACACCCATGTAAAAAGGACTTTACTGATAATGGCACGTGACAGAGACAACCAGGGTTCTATGACTTGAAAGGGAGGTAGGCTTTGCAGGAAGGTATGAGCTCTAGGGTTTCTGACTTAAGGTGTGGAGGCATCAGGATGTGACTTTTGGTCCCAGACTGCATCCTTCTGCTAGGTTGTTCTACTTTATTTGCTACAATAAATCACTCTATATAATACCAGTGACAATATTATATTATAGCAATAACATCAATAAAAGCAATGCCTGGTGCTAACACGCTGCAAATGTGTCATCGAGAACTTAAGAAAATTAGTCTGAAACTGCTCACTATGTCTAAAATCAGACAGACTCATTTCTTGGTCAATTGGGTATGAAGAGTGAGCTGTAAAGGCTCTGCTGGTATGCTTCCAGAGATGAGGGGCTGCTTCTTAATACTCAGAGCTTGTACAAGGTGAAGAAGACAGAAAGGGGACTTGGTATAGAGATAGTGAGAAGAATCAAGTCCTCGCAGCACCTTGGTTTCACTAACAGTACCCATGTGTGTCTGAGAAGAGGGTTCCCAGATTTCTTCCTTATGTTGGCACTAGATTTTGTGGGCTGGAGCTGTGCTTAAAATATTTTAGCAGGCATGGTGGCTCACACCTGTAATCCCAACACTTTAAGAGGCCAAGGCAGGAAAATTGCTTGAGTTTAGAAGTTCAAGACCAGCCTGAGCAACACGTGAGACTTCATCTCTACAAAAATTTGAAAATTAGCCAGGTATTGTGGCTCATGCCTGTAGTCCCAGATACTTGGGAGGTTAAAGTGGGAAGATTGTTTGAGCCCAGTGATGATGGTTGATGCTACAGTGAGCCATAATAGTGCTGCTGCACTCCAGCCTGGGTGACAGAGTGAGATCCTGTCTCAAAAAATAAAACATAAATAAATAATATTTCAAAAGGCTCTGTGTGTAAAGTAAATAATGATGAAGATCATCATCACTGATGTTTGTTAGGGTTCACAACATGTCCAAGGCATTTCACATACAGTAATTGATTTAATCTTCTCAACAACTCTATAAGGAAGGTAATATATACACCATTTTCTAGATAAAGAAACTTGGCACAGAGAGGTTGAGGGAATTGGGGCATGAAACAGTCTAGGCTCTGAGTCCTTGCTCTTAATCATTTTCCAAGTCAATTCTTCTTCAGTCCATGCATCAGCCTTTGCACAAACATTCATATTCGTTCATCGTCTCCCTTGGAGGCTAATTTCTTGGAGTGCATAGGGCTTAGTAAAAAATTGTTTGTAGGTAAAGTTTCTTATTCATTCACTCAGCAAACACAGGTATTAAATAACTACCTTGTATGTGCCAGGAACTGTGCTAGGCCTCAGGATTTTACTAACTCATAACAATGAAAATGGATTCTGGCCTTTTTAAAAAATTTTCTAAAAAGCAAAGTTGGCCTTCTCATCTGGTAAAATAAGAGTATTTTCCATGAGGAGACAAAAAACTCAGCATGGTGGTGATGATTAGTTGTGTAAATGGAGCTGTAGCTCTAGAAGAACTGACAAGCATGTTTGACAAGCTCATGTATCATTTCTCCATCTGAGAACAGCATAACACTTTCAGCTTCCATGAACTCGTTTGCTTGTGGCTGGCTAAAATTCAAGCCATCTTTATGGCGATTTTCAGATTTTTGCCATTATTGCTATTAAAACCCATTTTAGAAGTAAAACACTCATGTAAAAAAAACACCATCATAAAGCATAATATTAAATGATTCCTCATGTGAATAAAACAAATATTTTGTAGTTTGTGTACAGGACTACATCTCAAACAAATTAGCATATAGATGTCTACTTTTTAAAATAAGAAATATACCACAGGATATTTTTAGATGGATACTTTCTGGGCTAAATTGTATTTTTTATTTATATCAATTTGTAATTAAGAATACATCTATTGTATAAAAGTAATTTAAAGGCAACTTTCCTACTTAAAATTTAAGAGTAAAATAACTGTATGGCAGTGGTGATAGAAGCTTCTGAGGAATAGATGACTTCAGAATAACAACCAGCAGGAAGCATCTAGGAGGACAGGGTGTATATTCTTAAAACTTAGCATAGGGCTTAGAGTATGGTGGACACTTAAGATGCATTTGTTGAGGGAAGGCAGAAGAATGAAAGAATGGAAGTTGGGGCAGGGTCTCTGTGTACAGAAGCAGGTTATATACTGCACAACTCCAAGACGCACCACTTCCACAGCTAGTTCTGACATGATAAATGAATGGATTGGAATAAATAAAATTAAATAGAATAGCCTTAAAGTTGCATGAGGGTTTGCATGCAGAAGCCATCTTGAGCCCTATATATGTTTGGAATAATAAATCCTGATATGCTTTCTTAATTTTAGTAGCTGTAGCTGTTGACACTATCGTGACATACCATCTTTGCTGCATAGTGAACAAACTGAGAGGCTAAGCAACCTAATGAAAAAAATAAATGACTTTAGGAACACAGGATAGTGCTGAAGTCTCTAAAATCCCATTCCATCTTTCTACTTTTCTCTCACTAGGTCACATTAGGGTTTGGGAGAATCTAGGCTCTCTCTTATACATATAGCTTCTTGCTCTTAATATTTATTCAGAATTGCAGTACCATTCTTTCTAGTGTTACAGTAGGTATGTGTGGCTTATTGGTTATAAATAAAATTTCATTTTTCAGTATTAAATTTATATCATCCATGTTGAATCAGAGAGCAGCATTTCATACTCCCCAATTGAGAACTTTTATTTATTTTTTGCCTGAACCACTGACAGAACTGCTATCTGACAGAGTGCAGTGAGGCACTTTTATGTGGCCTCATCACTCTTTCTTGAAAAAACCAGCTCTTGGTCACAGTCACTACCTCTGTGTCTCCTTTGGTCTTTAAGCCTTTATCATTTGTTTCATTTTCTTGGGACATTTATGGATACATTTAGACTATGGATATTAAAAGCCTCAAAAAATCCTCAATTTCCCTTCTAGAAAAGTCCATTGGAGCTAACATTTTAAAAGTTGTTTCAAAAAAAGCAGTTATAAAACTAGAGCCTGAGGAAAGGAGAAAATTAAGTACATTTATATGGTCCACTTTTCCTTCTGGTTCAGTTTTCCAGGTACTGTGTACAATGGAGGAATTCAAGGATTTACTTAAAGTAAGAGATATTGTTTCAGCTTTGTGAAAAGGATTATAGATGCATAGTGGACAGATGGGAAGATAGTCTTAAAAGTAAATAAATATAATTTTTGTTAAATAGATTATTGTAAAAACTTAATTCACAATACATTGTGAATATACAATAAACTAATAATATATACAATATACTAAAAATTCACAATATTAAGTGTAGAGAATTGATGTGCATCTATCTCTCATCTAATTATTCATCTGGAGAGTGAGATACATGTTTATTGAGTACTGACTCATCACTTGCCAGGCACTGTACTAGGTATATAAATAGGTAATTTTATTCAATAATTAAAACAATCCTATATTTTCTAGCTATCCTTATTTTCCTTTTACAGATGAAGAAATATAAGATTGGAGAGAGTCTGAGTAACCTGTCCCATTCATACAGCCAGTAAGTGCTGGAGGTGTGACTAACTCCACATTTCCGTATCATGACATAAAAACTTGGCAAAGACATGTAAAACATTTGTCACACCTGCAAACCATTTAACAATACAGTTTTTTAATGTCTTTAAAAATTATTTAAAAGAAATAACTTCTACTTACAACTTATGGTTATTCCAAGTTCCACATTGTGCTTCTTAGGGAGCTTTACATGAAATGTTCCACTACTTGGGATGACAGACTCTGGAATTTTAAAACAAAAGAGTGTGTTAATAGAACCTGAGGACTGGAGAACCCATCAGTAAAAATGCATTAGGAATACCTGCATCATAATCATCTGTAGCTAAAACAGTAGGAACTGAAATAAGATGAATGCCTTTAAAATCCTGGTAAATTAAGCTCCTAGTGACCAATATATGTCCTATCCGTAGGTAACTGTGTATAATTCACAGCAACAGTTGAGTTCAGTATTTCTCAAATGTGATGCACGCATTATCTACATCAAATTTACCTGAATACGAGTTATAAATAATGATTCCCGAATCATTTCAATCTATGAATCAGAATCTCTAAGGTGATTCTTAGGCATAGTAAAGTTTAAGAACCTTAGGTCCTATTTTATTCTTTCCACCCCTAGTCGTATTTTCCGAGAGTGCACAATTCAGTAATTCTTCTTCCCCACCCCACCCCCATTTATTGTTTGAAGGTACCTGGGAAAATAGATTTCAGAAGAGATGTCAGTTTGGTGTGATGGTTGTTGATTGGGCAGTGAGAGTGGGTGGAGAGGTGCCTTAATTTGTAATGTAAATAGTGAAAAGTACAATTTAAGAGGTAGAATCAGGAGTGACATTCAAAATATTTCACAGCCAGAACAGTACTGCTTATCAATCAATCACACTAAAACCACCAGACTAGATGCTGACCACAGAGTTGGAACACAGGAACCCAGGAGCTCCCAACTACATTAAATGATCCTTTAGTTTCTGTATAACGGGGAACTTTTAGAAATCCCACAGAGGATGGGGGCACTGAAAGAGAGTGAAAGTGGGCTCAGATACTGGCCAGGCAGTAAAGAAGTAAGCTAACATTGAAGCAAGAGAGAGAGAATCAGTGTGCACTGGCCGTATCTCAACCCAGGACAGAGCTAAACTAACTTTACCCAGACCTAATTAATGTCCCAGAATGGAAGAAATTGCTACAGACTCTTAAATATACTCTTCTTAAAATTTCTTTAACAGTCAGAAAGACCTTCAATTAAAGATAAGGTTAAAATGGAAATATCCATTGAAGAGATAGCATCTATTCATACTAAGTTGCTACGGACCATAATCCCTTTTGAAGGTTTTGGAAAGAAGTGGGGAGAGGTTTCAGGAACAATGGAAACAGCATAAAGACAGGAATGTGGGATGGGTGAGCTAGCCCCAGGCCTGCTTGATAGCTAGAACTACAAGCACTCCCAAGTAGCCAGAACTACAAGAACTCACCACCACGCCCAGCTAATTTTTTTATTTTTTATAGAGACAAGGTTTCCGCCATGTTGCCCAGACTGGTCTCAAACTCCTGGGCTCAAGTGATCTATCCACCTCAGCTTCCTAAAAGGCTGTGATTACAGATGGAGCCACTGTGCCTGTCCTACCCATTTAATATTTCCTGTTTTAAGAAAAAGTTCTCTGTGAAAGAGAAAGGGAGCATACTATATATTTGTATATGTGTATCTGTAGATGCTTATAACATCTTGCCCATGATGCCATGCTTGTGTAAGTGAGGTCTTTGAAGCACAAGGGCCAGAAAATGCTGTTCTAGAATAGATACTACGGCAATATTTTGCTTTTATAAATTTTTAATCCAGGGAACCTTGACCAAGATTAACATTGTTAATGACACTGCAGGAGATATTATCACTTCCTGGAAAACAGTAATGAATCACTTCTGACTACATGAGATTTGAAATATTCATAATGATGAACAAATATCAACTAATAAATCTCTTTGCTCAAGCTGTGGCTTCATTTTAATCTTTAAATGCCAACATGATTTATATTTGTTATTTTTTTCTTTATATAATTATTTGGCTGTTAAAGCGAAGACGTATTTAATTTGGGGTTTCTTAAAGAAACACTAGTAAAGAGGAAAAGATCCAATATTTGGAAAAGCAGCAGATTTAGAGGAAGTACATAGAATCTAAGAACAAACAATGTTTATTTTGTTAGACTCGCATGTAATTATTTTGTACTTCCCTGATTTTGCTTTATCTCTGTTAATACTATAATTAAAAACACATTTGGGTAAACAAAGGTCTCCTGCTTTCCAAGTGGTCTGTTTTTCTGCCTGAAGCATTCATTGTTGGCACAGTAAGATAACCACCACATCATAATTCATCAATGCGGACACTCTTTGTGAGGAATGTGAATGTTTAACTCCCAACAATGCAGAGAAAGGCACGGGGGGTTCCATAATGATGGCAAACATCATTTGATAGGATTTTCACTGAGACTTCTTTCCAGAACAAAGATGTATTTTTTTTCCAACAAAATAACTTCAGAGTTAAAGTAGAAACTTCAGGTATTTTTCATGATATTAGTAGGAGATCAGTGTTTAAAAGATAGTATCGAACAAGGTAAAATGTAAATTGTGCTTATGTTACGATTACAGCTTTATAAAATTAGATGTATGGTAAAGGATTATGGTAAGAAATACAAAAATTTAAACATATTTATTAGCATGATGGGTTATGAACACTTTTAACTTAAAATAATTCCATTAAAGTTACTATGATATTTGTGCAGTGCAGTGTAGTACCTATAATTAAAGAGCCAGATTTGGGACCAGGGCACAGTGGCTCACACCTGTAATCCTAGTACTTTCGGAGGCCAAGCGGGGCAGATTGCCTGAGCTCAGGAGTTTGAGACCAGCCTGGCCAACATGGTAAAACCCTGTCTCTACTAAAAATACAAAAGTACTTAGCCAGGCTTCGTGGTGCACACCTAATAATCCCAGCTACTCGGGAGGCTGAGGCACGAAAATTGCTTGAATCTAGGAGATGGAGGTTGCATGAACTGAGATAGAGCCACTGCACTCCAGCCTGGGCAACAGAGCGAGACTCTGTCTCCAAAAGAAAAAAAGAAAAAGGGGAGAGAGATTTGGGCAAAAATGAGTCAAGCTTTTTAACCACTGCATGTCACTCAAAATATTTATGCAATAGACATAATTTGTCTCTGAGGTCCAAGGGTTTGGGAATTAATATCTGGTTGTAAAATATTTCTGAGGCAGAATTTTGGAAATGGATGGCTTACATCTAGACAATTAGGAGTGGACCCAAAGTACTGAGCAGTCTTGAAACAGCTCACATCCAGATATTTCCCACTAATGTTCCAAGTTCTTGACTGGCTAGAAAGGATTTTTCTGAATCCAATAGTTTCCAATAGATACTAGTAGGTTAGTAACGACTAACTAGAGTATTTTACTGAGGACTATGATGCTGTATCTGGGCTCAGCAGGAGAATACTGTGTCACCTAGTGATGTCTATCATGAGCTAGGGAGGAAGGAACGACAAGATGAGAACATAGCTTTTCTTGCCCTATTCTATATTATTTCCATCTCTCTGAAGTAGGTTACTTTCTGGAACAATGAAGGGCAAGGGGAGATGAACTTACACTTCCTTTTCCTACCCCTTATCAAGTAAGCTGGATACTGAACAAAGTGGGTTTAATAGACACAGTTCCCATTTTTTAGGAGCTTAAATCTAAGATATTAAACTATTCAGTCAACAAATATTAAAATATACATATATAGTTACAAGTAAATACTTAGATACTGCTTATGAAGAAGACCAAATTGTGCTGGTAATGTCAAACTGAAATGTAGTGAGTGGGTGCTGCTGAATGTTCTACAGTGCACACAGCGTTCAACAAACCACCTTCCTGCAACAAAGAATGTCAGTAGGGCAGAGGTTCAGAACACTCGCTCCAATTGCTTCATGCTGGTAACATTTCTTCGAAGAGGCAATGCAATGTGATATGCGAAACGGAGACTCCAAGTTAATAGACTTAGGTCTACCATTCAGTCTGCTGTATGACCTCGGGTTTCCTCAATTGAGCCTCAGTTTCCCCATTTATAATGAATAAAGGTATTGGATTATAAGAGGCATTTCACCACTAATATTGTTATTGTAGTTAACAATAATTAACCACTAATGTTGTGTTATTGTAGTTATTGTACATTCTGGGTTTGCTGGACAGCCTTCTTTGAAAATCGTATCTTTTTCACCATCATCTGACCCATCCTTGAAAAATCCTACCTGATTCTTGCTTGGTCACAGCTGACTAGAAGGGTAGGATACTAAACCTAAGCTGGGCCAATTAGATTCTTTCTCTTGGGAATGATAAATTAGAACTGGCTGGGCACTTCAGCAAAGATGGGACAATTACATACAATAAAAAGTCAGAGAAAGCTTGTCTGCAGGGACAAATGGAGCAGATATGCAGAAATAAGCAGCACTGAAAGACCAGGAACCCCAGAGAAACAGTGAGGATGATCTCAGCTCCTGATGCAATCTGAAGTTCTGATCCTTGTTCCTCAGGAGAGCCTAGTGGCTCCATGCATTCATTCACCGAGTATTTTTTTTTTTAAGATGGTGTCTTGCTCTGTCCCTCAGGCTGGAGTACAGTGGCACGGTCTTGACTCACTGCAACCTCAGCCTCCTGGGTTCAAGCAATTCTCCTGCCTCAGCCTCCCCGATAGTTAGGATTGCAGGCATGCACCACTACACTGGGGTAATTTTTTATTTTTAGTAGAGATGGGATTTTACCATGTTGGCCAGGCTGGACTGGAACTCCTGACCTCAAGTGATCTGCCCACCTTGGTCTGCCAAAGTGCTGGGATTACAGGCGTGAGCCACCGCACCCAGCCTCATTCAGCAAGTATTGACTGAATGAGAGCTTCTTGTATTCCAAGCACTACATTGGGTGCTAGGTAAACATTCATAAACAAAACCCACAAAGTCCCTGATTTCATAGATTTTTCCACTGGAGAAGAGAGAAAACAAATAAAAATAAATACACAGTGTAATCTCAGAGTGTGAGAAGGGTTAAGCAGAACCATAAATATGGGAAAGAGAATAGAAAGTGATAGTTCATCAGGGAAGGCTTCTCTGAGCAAGTGACATTTGAGCAAAGACCTGAATGAAGTGAGCCAAACCACCCAGACATGACAGAAAGCAGCTACAGTGAAGCTCCTTCTGTGGAATTGTGCTTGGCATGTGCAATGCAGCTAGTTCACACTCCCCTCCTAATTCTAAGTCCTGCTATCTTTCTGTGAGATTTCCCTGCATAGCTGGTCCTTCCATTACACTGTCTTCCCAATTCTCAGATCTCTCCTGGTTGAGGATCTTTACCTCCACTCTACTTCTGCAAATCACTAACCTAAGTCTTGCCTAACTTTCTCTGAAATTCTAAACTCTTAGACAGCACTTTGGCCTCAATATCCTAGATATCAGCTCTCTCATTCCTTTCTGTCACTATTCCTTTTTCTTCTTGAAGATCTCTAGTTCCTTAAGTCTTGCCTTTTCTCTCAGTCTATCAGGTTGATCTATTATTAATTCCCATCTCTCTCACTTAGATTCTTTCAAACACTGCAGTGTATTGTAGTGCTGGGAGTGTGACCTTTGAAGCCACACTGCCTGGGTTAAAATCCCAGCCTACCATCAACTATGTGTGCCTCAATTTTCTGAGGACATAATTATAGTAACCTCTGCCATTGCTGTTATAAGAATTAAACAATTTGATGCACACATCACGTTTAGAAAGTGACAGGCCACAGGGCAAGCATTTGATAAATATTACCATAATAATTATGATGTTACTATCATAATTATTCATCTGCTCTCCCAGAAACATTTTGAACCTCCCTGACTAGCTCTTCTGTTGAACCTTCTCTGGAAACCTCAATCTCTGGCTCAATCTAATCATTTATTTTCTCTGCTCTTATTACTTGGCAGCTGAGGTCTTCTGAAAAAAACAAAACAAAACATACTTCACTGTGTAGGTTGATGCTGCTATAAACTTCAAGCTTCCACTCTCCTTGAACATCCTTTTACAGGCTTCTGGTTGGTTTCCTCACTCATTCCTCCCATTTGCTTTTCTAAATCTTCATTCTTTTCAACCCTCCAAGCTGCTGATCTTCTCACCCTTGCTTGACAGTTCTTACATGAACCACCTAAAAGCCAGCTAAAAATGTACTTATATTCTCACATCCTTTTCTTTTCTTTTTTAAAATTATTTTAATTTTTGTAGGTGCATATTAGGCATGTATATTTATGGGTTACATGAGATACTTTGATATAGGTGTGCAATGCACAATAACCACATCATGGAAAACGGGGTATCCATCCCCTCCAGTACCCATACTTTCAGTTTCAAACAATCCAATTATACTCTTCTGGCTATTTTTAAATGTATGATTAAATTATTATTATTATTTACTTATTTATTTGTTTGTTTTTTTGAGATGGAGTCTTGCTCTGTTGCCCAGGGTGGAGTGCAGTGCCAGGATCTTGGCTCACTGCAATCTGCACCTCCCGGATTCAAGTGATTCTCCTGCCTCAGCCTCCCGAGTAGCTGGTATTACAGGCACATGCCGCCATGCCCGGCTAATTTTTTGTATTTTAGTAGAGAGGGGTTTCACTGTGTTGCCCAGGCTGGTCTAGAACTCCTGAGCTCAGGTGATCCACCTGCCCTGGCCTCCCAAAGTGCTAAAATTAAAGGCATGAGCTACTGGGCCCGGCCAATTACATTATTTTTTACTACAGTCACCCTGTTGTGCTAGCAAACACCAGGTCTTATTCACTCTTTCTAAAATTTTTTGGACTCATTAACCATCCCCACTCCCACTATCATTACTACTCTTCCCAGCCTCTGGTAACCATCCTTCTACTACCTATCTCCAGAAGTTCAGTTCAGTTTTAGCTCACACAGTTAAGTGAGAACATGTGAGGTTTGTCTTTCTGTGTCTCACATCCTTTTCTACAAACTCATAGGAAGAGGTCTTCTACCTTCTGTCTTGGACTTCTCTTTCTCATTCCTTTACAGATCTAATTCCATCAATTATCTCTTCTCTCCCTCATTCATGTTAGGCCCCAAACATGCTCAATCTCTCCAATCTTAACAAAACAAAGCCACAAAATAACACCCTTCTGAACTTTCAGTCTCCCACTCTCTGTTGTCTCTTATTCTTTCTCTACAGCTAAATTTCTTGACCTCACCAAATGTCCCCTAGGGCAAAATTGACCCTGGTTGAAAACTACTGAATAAAGGATGTAATAATATAAAATAGAGCAACAAGTATTTAAGTAGATGCAGTAGAAGTTCTCAAAAGAGGAGCCTACAGTGGTCTCCAGTCTCTTTCATCCATTCAGTGCATTTTTCCTGCCACACTCTTTTCCAAAATCCATTTCCTAAAGCAGACAGCAAGCACAGCGTCTCTGTACTTGTCACTCAGCTCACTGCAATCTGACTTCTGCCCCTACTTCCCAGATCTATTCATCCTATGGCAATGTCTTGCTTCTTAGTGGCCAAATCCAAAGGACATTTCCTACCTTATGTAACTTGAATTCTCCATAGTACCTTTAAGCTATTGATCATGACTTTTGCCTTGAAATTCTTTCTTTGGCTTCCGAAATGCCACCTTCTTTTGGCTTCCGAAATGCCACATTTCTCAAGGTGCACCTTCATCGCCTTTGCTCACATTTTTCCCCTTTAAGTCTCAGTATTCCTCAGGCAGAGTCCCCTCCTCGGTCCCTATCTTACTGCCACTCTTTCCTTAGTGGTCTCCTTTTTTCCAATGACTTTAACAATCACTGCCATGTTGGTTACTCCTTGGTCTTGCTATCCAGCCCAGACTCTCAATCCTAGGCTCCAGAAGGTACTGCCTGCACTACTCTCTCCTGAGCTTTCTTTCTGCATTCCAGTGGCAACACAAATTTGGCGAGTCTGTTCTTACCATTTAGCAGCTCATTATCTCCTATTTAGCTTTGAGCTCTTTGAGGATATGAATCTTTTCTATTTTCTCTTTCAGTGATCTGAACATAGCACAGTGCTTAGCACCTAGTAACTGGTGCTCAGTAACTGTCATTTGAATTAAGGAACAGACATGCTTGTCTTTTTTCTCTAGTATTGGCGAGGATTTGCCAGCTCATCTCTAAAAACAGAATTATTTTTCCTATTTCCATATTTTCCCTCTTCCAGTCTTCTCCGCTAAAGACATCACTGTCTACCCAACTGCTCACCCTCATACCTCAGGAGCCATCCATGCTCTTCCTTCTCCCTCATCTTCCATATCCAACCCATAAGCAAGTGCTGTCAGCTCTGCTTCAAGCCCTGTCCTAAATTCCACTATTTGTCACCACTTCCAGCACTACCACTGTGTCAAGCCACCATCATGCCTTACCTGTCCAACTGCCACAATCTCCTAACTGGCTTTTCTGCTTCTGCTCTTTTCCCCTCCCATGTCAGAAGGCTCTTTCTAAAACATTCCTCAGATTAGCTCCTCTGCATAAAATGCTCCATGGCTTCATTATACTCAGAATGTGATATAAATTCCTTACCAGGCACTGCATTACTCGGCCCCTCTAACCCCTTCAACTCCATCACCAAATCCAAACCCAATCCAAACCCAACTCCCTTATATTGTTCCAAGAGCAGCCCTTTTTGTTGCTTCTCCAGCAAACTAATTGTTCTGGCTAAGGTCTTTACACTGTCTACTCCCTCTCCCTACAATGCCCTCTTCTGAGAGCCTTACAAAGTTACTCTTCTCAGCCTTCACATCGCTGCCCAAGTGTCACTTCCTTAGAAAATGAGCCTACAAAACTAGCTCCCTTAAAGAAATTCTCTAAACCCTCTATCCTGCTGTATTTTCCTCAGAGCACATATTCTTTAAATTTTAATTAATCTTTTTGAGACAGGCTCTCACTCTGTCATGCGGGCTGGAGTTCAGTGGTACAATCACTGCTCACTGCAGCCTTGACCTCCAGGGGTCAAGTGATCCTCTCAACTCAGCCTCCTGAGTAGCTGCGACTACAGATGTGCACCACCATGCCAGGCTAATTTTAAAAACTTTTTTTTTTTTTTCAGAGATGGGGTCTTTCTATATTTCCCAGGCTGGTTTTGACCTTCTGGGCTCAAGTGATCCTCCCACCTCAGACTCCAAAGTGCTGCGATTATAGGTGTAAGCCACCACACAGGGCAATATTTGTTAATTTTTAAATTAACTTTCTATATTCTGCTATAATATAAGCTTCATATAATATAAGCTTTTTACAAATTTTTTTTTTTTTTTTTACTTTCCTGCCTACTATGACATCTACTTTGTGATTATGTAGAGGCATAACTGGCCCATGGTAATTAGTAAATAGTTGTTGGAATAATGTGATCCCTGTGTCTACAAGTATATCTTTACCGATTGGTAAGGGTTATTGGGTCTATGGGCTAGTCTTTCACTGTGTGAAGACAATTTTCTTAAATGGGAACTAGTACCAATCTCTAAAACTTGCACCTGATCAGGACTCCGCCTATAACCAAACTTTAGTTTGGCTCCCTGGAGTCCTCTTCTTAACTAGGCCTTGTCTTTGGCCTGGGAGCCCAATTTTAGCAAGAATCCTGCTGAGTCAGTTCAGGGAGAATCCCCTTGGTGCCCCCACCTTTGATATTTAATCAAGTTCCTTTTAGTAATTTTTCATTCAATGACTCCATTCTTTGTCCACTGGCTAAAAATTCCCAACTGCCCTGGCTATATTTGTAGTTGGGTTTAACCTCTCCCTCCTATTGCAATATTCTTTATTTTTTATTTTTTTCTTTTTTTGAGATGGAGTTTTGCTCTTGTTGCTCAGGCTGGAGTGCAGTGGTGCAATCTCGGCTCACTGCAACCTCCACCTCCCAGGTTCAAGCAATTCTCCTGCCTTGGCCTCCCAAATAGCTGAGATTATAGGTACCACCATGCCTGGCTGATTTTTTATATTTTTAGTAGAGACAGAGTTTCATCATGTTGGCCAGGCTGGTCTTGAACTCCTGGCCTCAGGTGATCCACCTGCCTTGGCCTCCCAAAGTGCTGGGATTACAGGTGTGACCACCCCGCCCGGCCTACTGCAATATTCTTGACTGCCTACTATAGTAGTCTCCAATAAAGTCTTCCTTGTTTTTAACAAGTATCTGCTGCCATTTCTCTTTAACATTAAAAACTAAATATTTGCCAAGTGGGCCTGTTTAAATACACTTAGGGAATTTTCATGACTCTCAAAAGAAGTTTCATGTGTTCTTTGCAGTGTGCAGGGTCAAAGAGAGGCTTTACTTGTCTCTGTGGCTGAAGAATATAGTTTCTGTAATATATAGAAGAAAGAAAGAGCAAAGGCCACATGATTTATTTTTACGGCCTCTATAGTTGTGGCTATTACTTATTCAATTTGTCACATTTATTTTCAGTTGTTCCCGTGGTGACATTTTAAGGAATAATCCAAAACAATGCTCAATTCAAAATGACACCCCAAACCTCCTAAACAAAAGCATGTTCAGCATATAAAACAATAGTTTCCTCTCTGCCACATAACCAATATAATTCACATGCAGTCCACTCCTGACTCTGCCACTGACTTGAGATGATATGATTATACCTGCAACATCAAACTCGATTTCCAGCGTGACCTTGCTTGTGATTGAAGAGTCTCGGAGGAGCTGATTGGCTTCTTCAAAGGTGCTGTCTTCTGTTGGAATTCCATTGATGGCCATCACTCTGTCTCCAATCTGTAGCACCCCACATCTAATTTAGAACCACATGTGAGAGGTTGTAGATAGAGTAAATAATTACCAAGTTGAGCTTGCCAAATCTACCTTTCTTGATCCTTGCAAAACAGCATAATAATTTGGTCTTCTTATTCAATGCTGTGGACATTGTATATAGGTCAACTTCAACGTCTTACACTGTTGCATTTCATGGTTATAATTGTAAGCAGGGGAATCCTAAAGTATCCCAGGGAGATAATTAATAATTCATAACCATGGTATTGTTAGAATCTGATCCAAACCAATATTTAGTAATGATGAATGTACATTCCCCCATGGCAGAGAAATTATTGAACTTGAACTTCAGGATATTTTTTTAATGGGTTTTTCTCCTTTTTAATTAATATAGCTTCAAGTCCCTTGATGGACAAAATCTGCTAGATAAAGGCACCCATGCTTATTATCCTTTTCAAACCTGATCAAGAACATAAAACTTTACTTCCAGAAGAGAGTTCATTATATCTTGCACTTTCTGCATTGAGCAATGATTCATAATTTACTAGCCGTTCAAAGATAGCGGGTGCCAGAAATGCAGAGCAGAAAATGATGCTGTGAAAGAAAGCGTCTCACCTCTCTGCTGGGCTGTCAGCTTCAATATAGGAAATCAGAGGTGGAGAAGAGAGTGTTTCTGTGGCAAAGACACTGCCCTGCAGTTGGATCCCAAATCCTGTGACAGGATCTGCTGTCAGCACAACCTCTGTGGTTTCTGTGTGAACTACCTGCCCAGCCAATCCCACTGTGCTAGAGGCTAAGGACACTAGAGAAACAAACAGAAAATATTGACTTTAGGTTGGAGCAAGCACCAGGAATACCAGCATTTGCAAAATAGATCTTGTCTCTGCACAAAAACTCATTGGCAACAGTTGGAAGTTAAATTATGGCCTTCTGGTTTAGCAAGAATTGAAAAAGATAAATGAATCTCTCAATACTAATCACATTTCAATCATAACATCAGTGTATCCCTGCACCCTGGCTCCCCACTCCTCAAATCAGGGATCATTGTGGGGACTTTAAGAGGATGGCTTTGGGGTTAGGGTACATGGGTTCTAGTCCTGGCTCTATCACTGAGCACCAGCTGGGGAACCTTGGGGTAAGCCATTTTGTCTCTTTGTGTCTCTATATCCTATCTAAGAAAAAGGGAGTTGGGCTAGCTGGTCTCATGTTTTCTCCACTTTAGCCATTTGCATCTGGGCTTTGTGGCTTTTAAATAATCCTATGTTCAGCTTTGAAGAAATAATTAATCTAAATCTGGTGAGGCTATGCCGCTCCTCAACCTTAATCCAGTGTTGGGTTGGCACAATGACGTTGTTTAAACTCTGTACATTCCTCCTGTCCCCGCCTAGAGTTTGGTCTCTTCAGCCTTGCTCTTTCCCACTGGGTCTCTAGCCAAGTGTAGGTGGAAAGCCATTGCCTTTGCTGGCTTCATTTTCCCCACTCTCCACCTGGACCCCTGGTAACCATTTTAATAATGCATCTCCTAGGCTCAAAGATTCTTAAACTTCATGGGTTTTTTTTCTATACTCTATATTCTTTGGTAATGCCCAGTCAACTCCACTGCTGTTACTAAGTTGCTGAAGGGTGCTAGGAAAAGTCACTACGAATTGACAATACTATTAGACCCTTAAATTCTTTGTTGTGTGATATTTTGGCACCTTATTTCATTCCACAAAGGATCTGTCTCAAATATTTCTACCCTAAATAAGGGTCAAACATTACTCTTCATTTCCTGTAAGACTGAAAAGATCCAACCCTTTGACCAGAGTTCCTTAAACAGCATTCTGTTTAACCTCAGTTTCTCAGTATCATTATTGGTTCCCTCTTCCTTTTTCCCCCCACTATAGGAGAATATATTCTTCCTCCCATTTCAAGGCTAATTCCCCCTTTTAGTGTTTTTAAAACTATCCCTTTCCACCCCTCATGCTTTTGTGCCATGAAAAAACTTCTCTTTTGCTGCTTTTTCCAAACTTTCCTACTCATTCCCCCAGCTTTCAGACCACTGTGTATAGGTATGTACTGACTCTGAAGCTGCTTAAAACTTGCCTTCTGCCTTCACCCTTTACTGAAACTACTCTCACCAATGACTTCCTGACTGCTAAAATCAATGGCTTCAGCTGCTCTACCTACCCCACAGTGACTGGATATTGGACAATCCCTTGCTTTCTAAAATCGTTCACTTGATGAAGCTTTGTTCTGAGCATCTTACTTTTTCAGCCACAGCCAATTGCTTTGCCTCCCTCTGCATTCCAGTGCACAGTTGTGTCCTAAGTCTTTTCTACTCTCATTCTTTCACTCATTCATTCCCAGCATGGCTATATGTCTTCTGCATGTATCTTCTCAACTCTTTCTTTTTAGTTTCTGTCAAGCTCCAGTGATGGATTTCCCTTCTTGATGGGTATCCCATTTACACACTGTCATTGGCTCCTCAATGTTTTCAAAATTGAGTGAATCCTCTTCCCTCTCTCATTGCCACTATTATTTCTGTGAACAGGACCATGATGTTTATTGTCCTCTAGGCTTGAAATCTCAAAGTAGCCTTAACTCGCAACTCCCCATTGTCTCAAATTCTATCAATTGCTAAATCCTTTCAGGATGACCACTGAAATATATCTTGCAAAAATCCTCTTTTCCCTTCTTAACCTCAGTACCTCAATTCTGGCTTTATTTTTTATTTGAATTATTCTAATGTACTTTTTTCTGGGTTACATGCACAATATTCCCTACATATTATTTCCTCCTGTCAGATAAACTTTCCTGATATGATGAGACCCCAACGTATCTATCCTGCAAGTATCTTCTCAACTCTTTCTCTTTAGTTTCTGTCAAACTCCAGTGACGGATTTCCCTACTCAATGGACATCCCCATCCACAAACTGTCTCACTGGCTCCTCAAACTCAGTGTTTTCAAAACTGAGAGAATCTTCTTCCCTTTCTTATTGCCACTACTACAGAGCAAGGCCTCATCATCACCAGAGTACATTACTGAACAGACTTCCAAACTAGTGACCCTGCCTCTTGTTTTATACTAACAGCCTCCAACTGCTGCCGGAGTACCCTTTCTAACATGCAAAGGTAACCCCTGCCCCCATTTTGAATTTTCTATTGCTCCCTATTTCCTATAGAACAAACTTCTCAATTCTAGCAGAGCATATAGGACCCTTCATCCATTCCTTTCTCCTGCCCACCCACTCTCCTGTTCCTCTGTAATCCCTTCATGTGCCATGTGCCCCAACACTCTTAATGCACCTTTGTGTCTTTGTATCTACTGTGCCCTCTGTCATTCAGCGGTTGCTCTGGGTCCCTTTCTCTGCTTTATCCAGGCAGAATTAGGTACTTACTTTTCTACATTTCCACATTTCTAATACATGGTTCTGTTTCAGCATTTATCAGGCCTCTATTTGCCTGTCTCTCTCCACTTGACCCTGAGTTCTTGAAAGGTTGGAACCAGCTCTTTTAATCTCTGAAATCTTAGTGCCTGGAATATTCAATAAATGCTGAATAAACGAGGAATGAATCAAGTTTTGTGATGTCATGCACATATTCCTTTTTGGAATCAACAGTTCACATAGATGCTGCTGAGTTACCATAAGGAACTACAAGTCATTCTTCAGGACCCAGATAATTGCAGCTGATGGGGAAGGAAGTGTGAAGTAGATCATTTGTCTACGAAGAGTGAGAAAAAAAAATCAACTTTTCCTTAAGAAGCACCATCTTGGAGAGGGATCCAAGATGGCCGATTAGCAACAGCTCAGGATTGTAGCTCCCAGTGAAAGCACAGAGAGCAAGTGGACGCCACACTTCCTGACAAATTATTGTTGCCCACGGACCAGGAGATTCCCAGTGGAGGAGCCCCAATGGGTCGCCAGCGCGATTCTTTTGGCCGGTGCGGCTGTTTTGCCGGCGGTTCTCACTGCAGAATATACGGGACTGGGCGCCTTTTTGGTTGGCGTTTAGAGCCCTGGGAAGGCAGAGTCACCCATTCAGTTGATTGAAAGGGAGACTGAACCGGGAAGCCAGACTGGGAGATTCCCGGGCAGAAAAACGCCACAAATCTCACCGCTGCTGTTTCAACCTGCACAGTGGGTCGCAGGGGAAACTACACAGATTTCGGTGCCTTATCAGCAGGCAACTAGAACACCTGGGAAAGAGTCGACAGTTCAACTAAAAAAAAAAAGAAAAGAAGAAGAAGAGGCTCTAAGACAGGGAGCCAGGTGATTGGGATCGGCTGGTCCTACCCCCACAAAAAAAAAAAAAACAGCAACTGGAAGCGCTGAGGATTGAGTTTCACAGCAAGCACAGCTGAACCCGGGAAGGTCCAGATCTGTGGGGTGGGGCATCCGCCAAAGGAAAACTAAGAAACAGAAAAAACTTCATTACCAACAAGCCGGATGTCCACTCAGAGACCCAATTTGAAAGTCGGCAATTATAAAGGCAACAGGTGGATAAATTCACAAAGATGGGAAGAAACCAGCACAAAAAGGCTGAGAACATCCGAAATCAGAATGCCTCTCTTCCTACAGGGGATCGCAGCTCCTCATCAGCAACGGAACAAGGCCTGATGGAGAACGAGTGTGATGAATTGACAGAATCAGGCTTCAGAAAGTGGATAATAAGAAACTTCTGTGAGTTAAAAGAACATGTTCTAACCCAATGCAAAGAAACTAAGAACCTTGAAAAAAGGTTTGACGAAATGCTAACGAGAATAGACAATTTAGAGAGGAATATAAGTGAATTAACAGAGTTGAAAAACACAATACGAAAACTTCACGAAGTATGCACAAGTTTTAACAGTCGAATTGATCAAGCAGAAGAAAGGATATCAGAGGTCGAAGACCAATTTAATGAAATAAAACGAGAAGACAAGATTAGAGAAAAAAGGATAAAAAGGAATGAGCAGTCTCCAAGAAATATGGGACTATGTGAAAAGACCTAATCTACGTTTGATAGGTGTACGTGAATGTGACAAAGAGAATGAATCCAAGTTGGAAAATATTCTTCAGGATATTATCCAGGAAAACTTTCCCAACCTAGCAAGGCAGGACAATACTCAACTCCAGGTAATACAGAGACCACCACAAAGATATTCCTCAAGAAGAGCAACCCCAAGGCACATAATCGTTAGATTCACCAGGGTTGAAATGAAGGAGAAAATACTAAGGGCAGCCAGAGAGAAAGGTCAGGTTACCCACAAAGGGAAGCCCATCAGACTCACAGCAGATCTCTCAGCAGAAACCCAACAAGCCAGAAGAGAGTGGGGGCCAATATTCAACATCCTCAAAGAAAAGAACTTTCAACCAGAATTTCATATCCAGCCAAACTAAGCTTCATCAGTGAAGGAAAAATAATATTTTTTTTGTGAACAAGCAAGTACTCAGAGATTTCATCACCACCAGGCCCACTTTACAAGAGCTTCTGAAAGAAGCACTACACATAGAAAGGAACAACCAGTATCAGCCATTCCAAAAACATACCAAAAGGTAAAGAGCATCAACACAATGAAGAATCCACATCAATTAATGGGCAAAACAGCCAGCCAGCATTAAATGGCAGTATTAAACTCACATAATATTAATCCTAAATTTAAATGGACTAAATGCCCCAATCAAAAGACTAGACAGGCAAATTGAATAAAAAGCCAAAACCCATCAGTATGCTGCATCCAGACCCATCTCACATGTAAGGATACACAAAGACTTAAAACAAAGGGATGGAGGAAGATTTACCAACCAAATGGAGAGAAAAAAAAACCAGAAGATGCAATTCTCATCTCTGATAAAATAGACTTTAAAGCAACAAAGACCAAAAGAAACAAAGAAGGACATTACATAATGGTAAAAGGATCAATGCAACAAGAAGAGCTAACGATCCTAAATATATACGCACCCAATACAGGAGCACCCAGATATATAAGGCAAGTTCTTAATGACTTACAAAGCAACTTAGACTCCCACACAATAATAGTGGGAGACTTTAATATTACATCGTCAATATTAGACAGATCAACGAGATAGAAAATTAACAAGCATATCCAGGACTTGAACTCAGACCTGTAACAAGTAAACTTAACAAATAAATACAGAACTCTTCACCCCAAATCCACATAACATACATTTTTCTCAGTATCACATCACACCTATGCTAAAAGCGATCACATAATTGGCAGTAAATCACTCCTCAGCAATTGCATAGCATTTCACAGGTTTAAATGAAATATTGGTTGGCTGCTTATTTGTTATTTTCTTCCGTTATTCCCTTCTGTCTCCATTGTTAAGCACAATCATTGGCATAAAAGAGGTTTTAAATACCCATTTTTTGACTGCATTCTAGCCTGGGCAAAAGAACAAGATTCCTGTTCCGTCTCCCTCTTTTTCTTCCTCTTTCTTTCTTTCTTCTTTTCTTTTTCTTTCAAAAAAAAAAAATAAAGAAGCACCATCCTCATTCTGTCTCAGCTGGATTAAGCCTAACATGGCCTGCAGTGCGGGGTGAAGGTAGCCTCCAATCCTACGATTGTTACAATTGCCAGGTCTGTCACATGGACTGCCATGTATTAATTCCGATCACATGTTCTAGTGTGGTTTTGCTGATGTAGAGTGTACTGTGATTACTCTCTAGATCATAATTCTTGCTATCAATGGCACCAAACCACTGGCAGATACCGTTTCCTGTCAATAAGGATCTGGAGAGTGTGTTGCATTCCAGTTATTACTCGTAGCAGATGGGAATATTATGTTACAGCATCACCTATTTGGCAGGTAACTTCCACTTATCTTCTAGCTGAAGCTTTTTGGATTTAATCAGGAAACTTTCTCTGACTCTTTTATAGGTTCACATTAATTTTTTTTTCCATTTGAGATTACAATTTGATATAGAATGTTGGACTACTTCACTGGAGTTAAAAGCTGTTTTTGAAACTTTAAGTCAGCTGTTTACCATCTTCACTAAGAAAGAGCCAAGAAAAAATGGTCAGTTTAATAAAAAGTAACAGGTGAGATTAGATTAGATATAGTGAAGCCTTCTCAAAGGAAAGAGTTGCTATGGGTTTTGAAACAGAGAAGATAGTTGAATAATTTTATTCTCCAGAAGGCTTTGAAAATAAAAATAAGTACTAATTTAATATGAGTATTATTAAATTTATAAGCTCTATCTGGAGGCAAGTTGAGATGACAAAAATTATTAGAAAATTGAATTTAGAATTTAAAATAAATTTATGCATTATGTATTGGTTTTATAATTATATAAAGTTATAATTTATATTATACATAAAGCATTATAGTAAATAATTCATGATTTTATAATTAACTCTGAAAGTCCTCTGACATATTGGAATCTTTTGACAAAGTGCAAAATTTCATTTGAAATTGTATGTATTGATTAGTTACACATATGAAAGTTTTGAAAATTATTACCAGATATGAAAAAGATATACTGTAGATTTAAAATGAGTAACCAAAAGAAAGAAAAAAACCAACATTAGCTTGGAGGAGAAAAAGATGAGCTTGATTATCCTGCTTCATTAATGTGGTCAACCAGCAACAGAAAATGAAGATGGGTATTTCCCTGTCATTTCAAAGTGTGGATGGTGAATTCTCTCCCCGGTAGCAGATGCTTCTGCAAGGTTTTCTGTCGTCATCAGGCTGCAAGCCACCGAATTTGGCTTAGGCTTGTCTACAAGGTGAAGATAAAAATGCTAACTTGCTGACACCCTATGTCTGAATCCTGCTAACTGGTGTGTGCTGAGGTTGTGTTCAGGATTCGTGCCTGTTCTGTCCTGTTCCCATTCTCACATAGAGGGCTCTGTTCACAACTCTTCAGGTTTGCAGGGAATGACTGTATTTTTGTCAATTCCTGCTTCTCCTAGTGTAAGAAAGGGCAGGGGGAGCCAAAACAGCTCCAAAAGTTTAAAAATTTACCAAATGTGTATTTAATTTAGAAGGCTGCAAGATTTCCTATCAGCTATGAGAAGCATTTAAAAAGTACAGAGCTAAGAACCCCCAAAATTTATTACTATGATCTGTCTTATGTTTTCTTTTTCTCTTTTTTTTCTTTTTCGAGATAGGATTTCACTCTGTCACCCAGGCTGGAGTGTAGTGGCATAGTCTTGGCACACTGCAATCTCCATCGCTGAAGCGATCCTCCCGCCTCAGCCCTCCAGGTAGCTGGGACTATAGGTGTGTGCCACCACGACAGGCTAATTTTTCTATTTTTTTTTTCTTTTTTTTTGTAGATATGGGGTTTTGCCATGCTGCCCAGACTGGCCTCAAACTCCTGGGCTCAAGTGATCCACCTGTCTGAGCCTCCCATAAGAATAATGTATTTTTATTATTGATCCTGTAATCTGGGACTTCTGTCTCACTAAAGTGTTCCACACTATAGTGTTCAACCTGCCATAGACCCAACACATTGCGTATCATGTGATCCAGTTCAGGAGAGCAGTAGAGGTGGCCAACAGCTCCTTTGTCCAAATGGGGGTGTGAGGACAGTTTTTAGGGTGTCCCCTTCCAGAACTCCCTGAATGGTCACTTATAAAAGCTTACCAGTAGCTGCTTTTATCTTCCATTCTTTGCTCCTAGGTCGATGGAAGGGACCAGAAAAGTTGTCAGGTTTTCTCATTTTCTTTTCTTTAGCTCTTTTCAATGGCACCCTCCCTAGTAGTAGTCACTGCTGATGACAAAAGCAGCAAAGACCATTCTGGAGATGTGTTCTAACTTCTACTCTTTGCTGCAATTCAGGCAAACTGGGGAGAGAGTCTCTACACTGGCCTGGAGTACGGTGGTGGGGAACAGAAAGCAGGGCAAACTAGCTACATCTGTTTCTCAGCCACACTGCTGTTACAGGGAGATGATAGGGTTCTGGAAGGAGACTTGGCCTCTCTGGCAGAAAAAGAGGCAGCCCAGGCAGCCAGGAAAAGGGCAGTAAGATTCCGGCAGAGGAGATGAGAGGGCTCCCTCTATGACATGGCTCGGCAATGCCTCCAGGGCTTTGTGACACTCCTCAAAGCCTAACTGCGGCACTATTTTCCCTATGAAACAAACATGGTGCCTTCCTGTTTTAATGCTTGTAACACGTTGCTACATACAGATTTCTTGCATTTCTCCTTTGATCAATAATACAGAATGTTTTAAAGATTTCATTCTTTTCTGGGCATGTCCTTCCTTGGCATTGGAAACACATATGAGCTTTCTCTGTTTTGCAAGCTCTGGCCTCAAGTCACCACCAATACGGCAGAGACTTTTTATTGCATTTGTGATTTTCGCCATGATTTGCCATCTATACAAATGGCCTGGTTGCTATAGAAACCTAAGTAGTACAAAGGGGGCAACAAATGGTGGCACAGAATAAAGACATAAATAAAGTGGTGGAAATAAACCACGGTATAGTAAGAGTGGCAATAAAACTTTTATTATCAGTTATTTGGGAAGACCTTTACATATAATGTGACCATGCCAAACCAGTGCAATGAAAGAAAAGAAAAAAAATCCTCATTAAAAAAACCCCTTTGCAATGCTATCATTTTTTTCAGGTCTTTTTCAAGTGGAAATAAAAGTTCATAGTATTTTGGAATTTATTGTTTGAATAAAGTACAAAATGTATGATCTCCGGAGACACATTTATACACATTCTGATATGTATATTGTGAGTGGTGCTCTAGTGGCTAATGTCTACAGCAAACACAAACAACTAGAAATGAACTGAACCAGGTTTCTGTTTCTATTTCTACCATGTTGAAGAATAATGTCCCGATTCAAGAGAGAATTTATGAGTGGGTTAGGCATATCAGCGACAGTGTCGCCTCAGCTTCCTTTCCTACTACAAAATTTAAGACGTGTAAATATCATCCTGAGATAGTCAAACATATTATCATTCATTTGTATTCACTAATGTCCCTAATCAACATAGCAAGTCTTACCTAACACAAACAAATGTTAGCCTTTGAAGCAGAAGTAGGAACACTAATGAATTCATTTTAATTGCTCTTCCCTGCTGAGGGCTGTGAGCCTGTTTCTGTCAGTGAGGAGTACTACACACAAAGCCATTATCTGTAAAAACAAAATTCATATACAAATACCCACCACAAACCCTGAAGGCATTATATGGAAGACTCAAGACCTACCTATTATGCCAAAATGTACCCCTTGTGAAAAAGGCCAAACTTTGAGAACAATGTCGAGAGATTTTTTCACGTGACAATTCAGATTTAGGCACATGACAGTTAACACAAACTATTTAAAATAGCTAACAATTAAATTGTGCTTACCGTTTACCAGGTATTGTTCTAAAACATATATACACATGCAATCTCATGCAATCTTCACAATTACCCTACGAAGTAATTTTCCCTAGTTTCAGTCAAGGCATAGAGAGTTTACGGAACTTCCTCAGGGCCCTACAGCTAGAAGGTAATGATGATAGGATGAAACCCAGGCAGCCTGGTTCCAGAGTCTAGGCTCATAATGAGTTCACTATATTGCCTTCAATCAGTTTCTTCCGAGACTAAATAATTTAGTGTCAGCTAAAAATATACTGGACTCTAGGAACACTTTGTTCTCATTTTTACTAAACTCAATCTTCCATTTTCCTAATTTCAAATTTACTATCATTTTCATATAACAAAGATGACAAATCTCCTTATATTTAAAACTATATGCAAGTCTAAATCATGTACAAACCACAGTGGTGGCCCCATCTTTTGTAATGGAGTTCACTGTCAGGAAACCTTCAGGTTCCTGTATTATGAAGAAACTAGTTCCCAGTGTAGCTGATGGCTGGTCTTGGGCACTTAGGGTGACCCTGGAGAGACTGGAGAGAGATTCTCTTGGGGAGATGAATCTCTGGCAAACAAGCTGAAAAGCCAGTAAGTCCATACCCATCATGAAGTATCTGGCTTTGGTTTTATTTAGGCAACTTAAGGATGTTCCTTATTTTTATTCCCATGATAAGCATGGGAAGAGATCCTATCTTCTTTAAATTTCTTTGTAGGAATCATAATCATGGCCATCAAAAGGGATACAGGACAAGAAACACACTCTCAAGACTATGATTAGGTCTGGCTAGAAACGTCAATGTTCCTTCTTCCACAGTTATGTGATTATGATGAGGGAGAATGATCTTCCCCAACCCAAAACATAAATGTAGGAGTGATTTGTATTTCTTTCTTTTTAAGGCATTCATTCAATCACCCCTTTTTCCTCTCTATTCAGACAACCATCTATCCCAAAACAAGTAGCCAACTACATCTTCCTAGTCTTGCTTAGTCTATATCATGTTTGGCTGTTCAGATCATTTTTACAAGAATCATGGTTGAAATTCCTAGACTTTAGGATGCTTGTTGTAAAGCTGAGCATCCTTACAATCTTTCTCAGGCTAGAGCAGACAATAAGAAATATATGTTATATCAATGATTACCCGTGGGGTAGGTTTCTGCAAAAAGTACTGGAGTTGGGCAATGAGATGTAGTTTAAAAAGGAATGTTCATATTTTTCACTGCTTTTTGGAGGGAGGGTCACAAAATACAATTTAGTATGAAATTTATAATAACATTAAATGAATACATGAGAATCTCATATTTATCAAAAGCGGAGCATCATTTTCACAAAATTTCTTTAGAGTGAATAAGAAACTAAGAACAAAGGTTTCATGTCCAAAGCAACCCAGAACATAATAAAAGGAGTCTTAAAGGAAAAATCATAGCTTTGGGTATATTATGACATCAAAAGAGCAAGAAAAATCTCAAATCTCAAATAAAAGTTGTATGCAAAGGTAGTATGAATGAATTGTATGCACAGGTAGTATGAATGAATTCAATCTGAAGTTTTATTAGGGTGCAGTCATTGTCACACAGATACTAGGCATGATGTCAATGGTCTTTGGCACAGAGCTGTTAGCTGCTCAGCATCTACCTGATCACTTAGGCAACTGTAAAACACTCTTCCCACAATTTCAGTATTTCCAAGACTCCAATGCCCACAGGTTTTTTCCAGGCCAAATGCCATTGGCTGTCATTTCACTTACGTGAGCTTTTGAAGTCTTTCTTTTTCAGTCTCCTCCTCATCATGGTTCCACGTGGGCTGGTGGAGTACAGGCTTCGAGGTAGAGTCCCCATGTTCAGGGAACTCAGGCTGTATGCACTCATGGAGGTAGGAGAGAAGGATGAAGACACCAAAGCTGCTGTAAGAGAGTGAAGATGTTGCACAGAGCACTCTCAGGTGGGGCCTGAGCCCGCCACACTTGCCAATCAGTAACGATCCAGAAAGATACACATGATGCATAGCAATGGCTAGGAAGGACCCCAGCCACAGAGAAGGCAGGCCTCAGAAGAGTAAGACAATGCTTTACAAAAGCCTACAAATGCTGAGGGGGCAGCAGAACCTTTGTAAGCGCATAGGAACACAGACTCTATGAAAATTGCTTTAAACAAACAAAAACAAAAGAACAACTTTATCCATGAAAAACTCAATGCATCAAGATAATCTCATTTTTATAGATATTTTCTGACATGAATTTCATAAGTGATTCCAAATACACAAAGAAGACCTGAGAACACTGTCTCTGTATAATATTCTGATTTGTTACTTCCTGAGCCACATATAAACCATTCTGAACATTTACATCCTTTCCTAAAACAAATGCTTTCTGATGGAAAAGAAAAAGACCCAGGAGATGTCAGAAATGATAAATTACTACTATAAGAAACAGAAAACACAACACCCATGAAGCCAAAGATGAGAAAAGGAAGGCATGAGAAAAATATAATTGAAATAAAAAACCAGGAGGAGAAAGCGTGGAACATTACGAGGGCTGTTTGGAGGAGGTGCTTTCGGGAATGTCAGGGCTGGTACTCTGCAATGGTCAGGGTGGTACGTGTTATAGTGATGGTTGGTGTGAAGGCTGCTGTGGTTGCTGGCCCACGAATCCCAGGTAAGTTGCCTGTCGCTCCTCTGAATTTTCACTGCCCATATGAAGTGATGATGAGAAATAAGAAAAACAAACAAACAAACAAACAAACAAAGAACCAAAAAAGAGGAAACATAACTGAATTGCCCAAATTAAAAGTATAACAAAAAAGAAAGCTGCTTGCAAATAAAAAACAAACCTACTTGGCTTTGCCCTTTTCTCAGTGGTCAGCAAAATAGATGATTAACATCAAGGATGGAAACTTTTCATCTTCCCAAGAATAATGCATATCTTTCCTCAGCTCATTTCTTCTCCTTTTAAAATGACTATTGAATCAATTTCTAATCTCCCCTAGTGCTTTGTAGCAGAGATTAAAAACATTTTTTTAACTTAAAAGTCAGCCCCACAAAGATCTATGGCACACAATTAGTAATTAAAGATTTGCAAATCTTGGCCAGTTAGTAGCACTTGTTTTGAGAAAAAGAAAAGAAGGAGCAATAAATCACATTGGTGCATGATTCAAGTGCTTTAGTAGTCACACATCAGAATTTACTGCTCTGACATTTTAATTACACTACGATCTATCACTTGGACTTGATTTTCCTTAACAATAAACCACTCTGATCATCTAACAGTATCAGCATCTTATTTGTATCCCAACTAATAAGGAAAATATAAAAGTCTCTATATTTTATGATTTTTTTGAAAAAGCATATTAGAAATAACGAATTCTTAAAATATTTCACATGTTCTTGTATTTCCTTAAGATGCCATAAAATTTTAATAACATTTACTTCAAACTTTATTAAAATTTCAAATTGGCATCCCTTTTATGTTTTAGAAAATCTTTATCATCCTTCCAATCTAGTTTCAATTTTGATATTCTACCCAGTGTTCTGAAATATGAACAATATCTTCATTACTATGTCTGATATGAAGTTTTTCATTTAATAATCTTAAAGAACTCAAAATAACATATGAACTTATTTTATTTTTCTAGAGATGGGGTCTTGCTCTGTCACCCACGCTAGAGTGCAGTGGTGTGATCATAGCTCACTGTAATCTTGAACTCCTGGGTTCAGGCAATCCTCCCACCTCAGCCTCCTGAGTAGCTGGAACTACAGGCCCATGCCACCACACTCAGCTAATTTTTTATTATTTTATTTGTATAGAGATGGGGGTCTGCCTATGTTACCCAGGCTGGTTTCAAGTGATCCTCCCACCTCAGCCCTGAGTTGCTGGGATTACAGGCATGAACCACCACGCCTGGCTTAACATATGAATTTATATCTCCTTCTACTTTCATGATTTGGTGTTAGGTGTCTTACATGTGAATTATTTGACAGTAATTATTCTTGTAGAGAGGTGAAATACTGTGCATTGAAAGGAGGGTCATTTAGACAAGAATTTAAGTTACATCAATTGTGATACCAGCTGAATTGGTCAATTCGCATTCTTTCTAGAGTGAAACAGGACATGAAACACAAGCACTAGCTTGGACAGATCACTGTGGGGTGAAGCAGACCTGGGTTTCGGCTCTGCCTCCAGCCCTTCCTCTCTGTATAACCTTGGCCAGCTACTCAGCCACTCTAAACCTGAATTTCCTCATACATCAAATGGAGATCATGATATCATCTACCTTACAGGAATATTATGATAATTAGGCAAATACGGTGCTTAGCATGGTGCTGGTACACAGAATAAAAACAAATGAGTTCAGAGTGACCATATTGATTTGTCTACTTTTCTATCTACATGCCAAAAATAAAGTATCTTTTAAAGGAAATAAATGTATCTTTCACTCAAGAAATTTCACTCACTGGACACTTAAGCTTTAGAGAATTTCTCAGAATTCTGCAGCAGAAACTTTCATAGCCACTTTAATTGTGATGCCCTAAACTATCTGGCCTGCTCCTTCTATTCAACTGCTCTGTTTGTGGTTTGGATTCCCCCTCTCTCTCCCCTCTCCTAGTTCAAGCTGCCACCTCTTTCATCTAGACCATTGAAACACCTTCAGATGTGGCTCTCCAATTCATCTCTTGCATACCTACCTTCTACAACACAGCTAGGGTGGTCTCCTAAATACATAAGTTAGATCACATCATTGCTGTTTGAATAGATTACTTTCTTGGGTGGGGTGATGGATTTCACTCTTGTTGTCTGGAGTGCAGTGGTGTGATCTCAGCTCATTGCAACCTCTGCCTCCCGGGTTTAAGCAGTTCTCCCACCTCAGCCTCCCCAATAGCTGGGATTATAGGTGCACGCCACCACGACCAGCTAATTTTTATAGTTTCAGTAGAGATGGGGTTTTGTCACGTTAGCCAGGCTGGTCTCGAACTCCTGACCTCAGGTGATTTGCCCACCTTGACGTCCCAAAGTGCTGGGATTACAGGTGTGAGCCACTGTGCCCGGCCTGTATAGCTAACGATTACAAAGAGAATCAAATGTAGCCCCTGCCTATCTCTCTAGTTTCATCCGTATCATTTTCGCCATCATTTGTATATTTTAGCCAAGCTGATCTTATATCTGTTCTTAGAATATGTCAGGTTCCTTCCTGTCTCAAGGCTTTTGCACTTGCTATTCTTTCCCCAGTTGCTTGTATGGCTGCCTCCTTCTCATCATTCAGGTTTCGGCTGAGATGCCACCTCCTCAGAGAAGTTGTTGCTGATCTCCCTGGCTGAAGGAGCTGCCCTCCCCATGTCACCTCGTTACTGTTTTATATTTTTCATGGCACTTATTGCTGTCTTAAACAGCTTTATTTATTTAATCTATTTTTAATATTTGTCTATACTAGAATGTGAACTCTATAAGCGTAGGGATATACTTTGCCTGTCTTGCTCACTAGATATATCCTAGCAACTAGAACTGTGCCTAATATCTAATGATTAATAAATGAACGAATGAATAAACAAATACAGGAATGAATGGGAATACTAGCCAGGGTGTCTATGTGAACACTGCAGCTGCATTTTCCTTTAGATAAAAGAGTATTTATTACAGAGGATGTCCCTAATGTATTCTCTTTCACCATCCTCATCCTACTTTGGGTGTACAAGAAGACATTTTAGCAAGACACAGTTATTACTGGGTCTAGCCAATTTACAACCACAGACACTTTAGCATACTTTTCACAAAGTATCATCTGTGATTCAAATGAAGCCAGGGTACAGTGAATGGACTTTGGAATTCTACAGTCACCTTTTGATCCACTTCTTTATTGAGTGCTTTGAAAATTGCTGGGCATTTGTAAGGACTGTCAAGTACAATTATTAAATCCATAAGAAAGATATTATTTACCATCTTTTGCCTTCCCAGACTGTGCCAATTGTTGCAGACAGGTTAAAGGTCATACCCTTTACCTTGATTTTGAATTATTACTGGGGATTAAATCTTCATACATATAATTAAGAGACAAAAATGATATAAGATAATGCACAAAACTGTATGCTATTGATGATGAATGCAAAAGGTGCTGAACAAATAATGTGGGCCAGAGGAGAGAGCTGCTGCCTATTTGAATGTACATGCCAAACGTATTGTTTTACAGTGGTGTACTTGATGCTTAGGCAAGTATTTCCAGAGTTTAATAATAAGATGTTATATTTTTGGCATGTCCTATCATTTTGCAAAGTGCATTTATAGACATTCTCTCATTTAATAGTGCCAATAATGGCAGCCTACTTTCACTGAGTACTTACAGGTACTGTGCTAGGTGCTTTTTCATGGATTAGCTCAGATAATGTTCACAATATTCTTTTGAGGCAGGTATTATTATAACTTCCATTTTACAGATGAAGAAACTGAGGTATAGAAAAGTTGAGTAACTTGCTTAGGTCCCCAAGTTGTGAAGTCAGAGTTGAAGCCCTGGACATGTGATCCTAAAGTCCCTACTTCAGCCACCAGATGATACCACCTCTTTCTATGGGTGTGTCTAAGTCCCTTGTTACATTTAAGAAAACAATACGTTTAAAGTATTATGTTTTTATCATTCCATGGTGATATCACTATTGCAGTCTCAGGAGATATATAGAAGTTACTTTTCTTTCTTCTCTCTCTAATTGCAGCCTCTTGCTCTGCTCAGGATGTTTGAAAGAGCAGACCACAGCTGTCCCAGTGATTGTTCTGGAGCTCTCAAATGGAAGGTCCTCCTGGTACTGAATGTGTCAAGCCTAGGGACTTTGGTCACATTCTCCCTTCCAAAATGTCAGTTTCCTTCAATCACAATAATGTCTCCTGAAAACCCTCAGTGGGAACAATTTCTAACATCATCGAAAACTCATTTTTTTCAGCTTCTTTAATGCTGCTGTTTATCAGTGAAAGGCATAGCTAATCTCTTATTCCAGGTTAAGATATTCATTTCTGCATTCCCCTGAAAACTCCGTGGTGTATGCTTTGCTGCTAAGAAAATCTGAACAGTTGGGAAGTGCATTGAGAGATGCACTGTTCAGGCATCAGAGATCTGGAAAAAACAACTGGAACTTTCTTGTGCAGAAAGGGTAAAACTGTGAAACTCCATTAGTCAAAAATGTAAGTTTGAGAATTGTAAACACAGTTACATTTTTTTGTGTGTGTTTTTAAAAAATTCCTTACTATAATTTAATTATGTTTAGGAGCCAAAATTTATTTCCTCTTGGAAATGCAAGTCTGATTTTAACGTGCAATGTGGGGGAAAAGCCTACTTGCTAGATAAAAAAGACAGTGATCGACTTTCAGAAAATACAGAGGATAAAGTCAGAAGTGGAAGCTAGAATTACTTGAACTTCCTATCAGCTTCCTATCCCCGCAACACAAATGACATCAGCTTTTCCACAATAAAGACAAAAAAAATACGTTCTTGGTCTATATATTTTAGTATATAAATTAATTTCAAATTGCCTTGGCAGGTTAAAAGATTTAATATTCCATAAGTTGAAAACATTTGAATTATTTACGAATTGTATACAGGGCCAATTAAAGAAAAATAAAAGAGGTTGCTAAAGATGCTAACATTTTAAAAGGGTCCAGTATGCATTTCCGATTCGCTGAGAACAGAATTTAGCAAGCAAAACCCTGTGCAGAGACAGAACTACACAGTGTACATTCTTATGCCTACTGTGCTCCAAATCCAATATGACAGCCGATTAATTTAAAGAAACTTAAACAGCTTCAGAAATCTCTCCTCCCTGCCAGTGTACAGGCAGGGGCCGCAGGGCCTCCTGATAGGAACAGTGTGCATCCTTGTGAACAGCACCTTCCTGCAGCTGCTTTGCATTTCTGTTCCAATAGAGTGATCCTGATTTTCTTTTCCTAAACTGCCTATGCTGCATCATTTCTCTACTCCAATGTGTAAAATTAAAATCTGATAAGGGTAATGTTGTACTAGAGATTTTCATTAGCTTCGGGGCCGTCTAAGTTCCATGTAATTAAAAAGCTTGGATCCAGCTGACTGATTTAGTATGAAATTATCTGATCCCTCTTCCTTGCTCCCCAGACTATGGAGAAGTGCAGTGCATTTTAGAAGGTGGGAGACAATACAAATGACCCTCTCGAAAGCAAAATTTCAACTCCAGGAAAAACTGCACTGTGTCTAAATATACAGAAAGGCAGTATCCTCCTTCAGGCCACCCTGACAATACCCGTGAGGCCCCTAATTTCAAGGAGTACAAAGGAATGGTGTTTCCTTTAAGGAACGGGGCAGAAGAAGATGTCGGAACAGAGATCCCACTGTAGAACTTGACTTCATTTGATCTGGGGCTCAAAGACCCCTTTCTTGTACCAGGTTTTGCCTAAAGGTACCTAGGTAGATGATATAAAGACCTGGCAAATGTATCTGTGAATTTCAAGGCAGTGAAAATGCAGATACCTTCGGGTGACATTTTTTATTGAACGAATGGAGTCAAATATTCTGATTCTCCCTGACAAGATGTTTGGTCAGACAGGTTGTTCTCTATCCTAAGAAAAAAACTACACTGGCAAAAGACAAAATATATAGAAAGTCAACCCTTCATCTAACTAGTTCCCTCTGATCCCTGCCAAATATTGGAAGGTTCTGCTATTAATATCCCCTTTATTTATTTTTTTTTAAGTGAGAGTTTTACTATTTGTATTCACTGGCCTTCATATAGACTGGAAATTCAAAACAAATACCAAGAAGTCAAATTATTTGCCTTCTCTGCACATTCAATTTGCACCGAAGACTTTTCTAAGAAAAAAAATACCAAATAGCACTGCCCAGAAAATTCTTTCCTCAATTTCAGGGTTTCAAGTAAATTATTTGTGGCTTAAAAAAAAGACTTTGGAAAATGGATTAGAGTAAGAAAACATAACCTTGTTTTGAAAAGAAATGATAAGCCTGACCAATATGGTGAAACCCTGTCTCTACTAAAAATACAAAAATCAGCCAGGCATGGTGGTGGACGCCTGTATCCCAGCTACTTGGGAGGCTAAGGTGGGAGAGTTGCTTGAACCCGGGAGGCAGAGGTTGCAGGGAGCCGAGATCGTGCCATTGCACTCCAGCCTGGGTGACAGAGTGAGATTCAGTCTCAAAAAAAGAAAGAAATCATTTAGGCAGAATGAGACCCATGTCTTTCTGCTGTCTAACTCTGCTGGCGGGAGTAACGCTGTAAGGGCCAGAGTCTTAAGAGCTTGATGCAGGTGGATCATCTTACCATGGTCGGGCCCCTTTAGGGCCAGCCGGGTCTGATGATGGGGAAGGATCTCAAGCTTGACCTGGTCAGTGGTGTTGGCCAGGAACTGGGTAGCTTCTGCGAGTGTACAGTACTCCATGCTGGTTCCGTCGATGGAGAGGATGTGATCTCCCACATGCAGTGCGCCACATCTATGGAAAGGAGAAATACTTAGTAAGATGCGGTGCCTTCGTCTTTGGAATCTGACTTTTGTGTCCTTTAGAGTTAAAACTTCACACAGTTTTCATTTACTTAAAAAAAAAAAAAGAGAGAGAGAGGCCAGGCGTGGTGGCTCACGCCTGCAATTTCAGCACTTTGGAAGGCCGAGGAAGGTAGATCACCTGAGGTCAGAAGTTCAAGACCAGCCTGGCCAGCATGGTGAAACCCCATCTCTACTAAAAGTACAAAAATTAGCCAGGCATGGTGTCAGGCACCTGTAATCCCAGCTACTCAGGAGGCTGAGGCAGGAGAATCACGTGAACCCAGGAGGCGGAGGTTGCAGTGAGCTGAGATCACGCCATTGCACTCCAGCCTGAAAGACAAGAGCGAGACTCCACCTCAAAAAAAAAAAAGAAAAGTGAGTGTTATAGGAAACATCATCTGTCAAATTTTAAGTACCTTCAATATGAATGAGGAAGTAAAACCTTGTGGATAATACAGAAAAATTCAAGGAAACGTTTTCTCCTGTCCTTCTTTAAAAAAAAAAAAACTCTTACATTGGAGTGCTTGTGTGGAAAGTTGAGGGAAAGCGAGCAAGAGGAAAGAGAAGAGGAAAGACAGACTTCTGTCTGTGTCTTTTTGTTCTAGGCTTTTCTATCTATAAACATGAGTTGATAAATCTTTAAAATATCAAACATGACTCTCAGAATTGGAATAGGGTCTATTTTACGTATGAAGAATAACTTAGGGAGATTTTACTAATAGTTCCTTGAAATCTTCACACAAGCTCTAAGATCACCAGTTCTTTATTACTATGTTATTCTGGATTGAACATGTATTAGTATACAAGCTCTTGATAATGGTGGAAATTATGCAGGAGTCAAGTGAGTAATAAAACCAGGCCTGCGTGGTGAGTCAAAGGGAAAGATGGGGGCAGGGAAGGGGCTAGCTGCTACACTTTGCTGAACTCAAGAGCTGGCTACTGGATGAGTTGAGAAACGTCAGCACAGCTCTCAGCATCCCCACCTATCAGTCAAGTGAACAGCTCCTTAAACTGGTTACCCGCTGTGGAATGGGAAAAAGCAGAGGAAGAAAATGAAAGCATCCTGTGCCATTGAACTGGAGAACAGCCCTGGATCAATAGCTGTCACTGATCAGGACTGAATGTCGGTAAGACCACAGTGGAGCTGTGGACTGACCATTACTAGGGGTTGGTGCAGTTCACTGCACCATGGCTGCAGGTTTCCCAGGCAGGCTGAGGGGTACATGGAGAAGAGGGCTGGAAACATACAGGGGAGACTGGTCATTCAGGTGCAGTATATCGAAAAATGCCCACTGTGAATAGTCTGTTTCCCAAGACAAAAGCATTTCAAGGCATCCCTTCCAACTAAAATATAATTCCACCTTTTTTTGCACTTGGAATGCTTCAGCTATGGAAGATGAGGTTTTTCTTACCAGAAGCTGTAAAATAATTTATTAGATGAAAAGATAGTCTTTTTTTATTTCCCCTTTTACCTTACGAGTATAAAATATTAATTAGAAAAAAGAAATTTCATTTTTATTGTGGCATTGAAGTGAATGATGTGTTAAGAGACCCCTGAAGGTTGTAAAATCCTAAGATTAACATGCTATGAGAGTACAGGACTTTCTAAAAGTATTGCAAAAATTATTTTTTAAAGTATTGTTTTATTTATTTAAGAAACAAAGAAATCAGATTTTATGGTAGCAGGATTTAATTGTCAACAATTCAGGAAAACCCATGACTGCTCTGCATGGGGTTTAATAAAGATCTACTCAGTTACCCTACATCAAGAACAGGCTAGTGCCCTAGGACACAGTAAGAAAACTTGCTTAGTTGCTTGATTATTATTATTTTTTCTTTCTATTGCTAAGGGTCACACCAAACATCTGGATGAGGTGATGTGACATCGCAGGTGGTTGACACATAGGCGAATTTTTAAGCCCTACAACAGTAACTTCCTTCTTTGTGCGAAACTTGTGTAAACTGGCAAGAAAGCTATGTCTGTATGTATGTGTCTATATATGTGTATATGTGTATTACAACTGTGTGTGTACATATGTGTGTGTGTATACACACACACACACACATATATATAAAATTGCACACATGCAATTTTGAAAAGTAGGCACTTTCTTTCTTTCTTTGAGACAGAGTTTTGCTCTTGTTGCCCAGGCTGGAGTGCAACGGTTTGGCTCACTGCAACCTCTGCCTCCCAAGTTTAAGTGATTCTCGTGCCTTAGTTTCCCAAGTAGCTGGGATTACAGGCACTTGCCACCATGCCCAGCTAATTTTTTGTATTTTTAGTAGAGACGGGGTTTCACCATGTTGGCTAAGATGGTCTCGAATTCCTGACCTCAGATGATCCACCCACCTTGGCCTCCCAAAATGTTGGGGTTACAGGCATAAGTCACTGTGCCCGGCCGAAAATTAGGCACTTTCTACAATACTTACCTGTCCGCAATACTTGCAGATTTGATTTTGTCTATGACAATGACTTGTTTGTTACAGCACATCGAGGTAGTTAGGGCAACCCCAAGGCTGGCACCAGGAGTTTTGGCAACTTCAACTAGTAGTGGCCCAGATGCTGTTGCCACAGAATCTGTCAAAGAACAAATAACAGAAAACAAAACAAAATAAAACAAATAAGCAAACAGACAAAAGGAAAAGATGAAGAATATTCAGTTTGGTGTTAGTCTGTTAATTTTATCACTGAAACTTAGGTTTCCCTCCATATAATATCCCCACAGCCAATAATAAATTCTTAGGCCACCTCTTAACACACCTGTTCCATCTAGCTTGTATTATATTAATGTATGTGTAAAGTTATCTCTTCAGTGAGATTTTAAGCTTCATATCACTTGGGATAACATCTCATGTATCTTTATCACCTCCACAGTGCTTGGCACAATGCCTGGCATGTACTAGGTCTCTCAGTAAAGGTTTTCTAAATTAATTACTTAATTCAATAAATATCTTAGCACCTACCATGACTAAATAGATGGATGGATGAATAAATGGATGAAAGGATGGATATAAAGAAGAAAAGAAGGAAATAAAGAAAGGGAAGGAGGAAGGGAGGGAGAAAGGAGAAGGATGGGTGGATGGATGAATAAAAGAATGACAGGATGGACGGAAGGATGAACGGATAGGTAGATAGATGAATAGAAGAATGTATAGATGGCTATGTCTCTAATTAGCCAAGTAGTAGGAATGGTGCAGTAAGTTGAACTTGTAAAGATTTTGGGTCTTTCCTTCCTCTGGACCTGAATGACCTTCCTCTCAAGCATAACTTTGTATAACTTCTTCTCAAGCATAACTTTATTTTTGCTTGGAACACTGTTCCTTTAACTCCTGCTAACATTTGTGGACTCAATGCAAATAGCAATTCCTCGGAAAGCCTAAGTCATAATTTGGTAAGATGCCTTTTACATGTGCTTCTATAGCCTGCTCTATTCCTGCTGTTGTAGCATACATGTCACTGGTTCATCGTGACCAGTATGGAAGCCATGTCTGTGTTCTTTGCCAGACTGTAAGCATCCTTGAAGGCAAAAACTATGTCTTGTCAATCACAGCATAGGCAGAAACTATGTCTTGTCAATCACAGCATTCTCAGTGCCTAGTATAATGATTAGCACGTCAGAGGCATGTCACTAATAGTTGATGAATGAATGCATGAATAAATGAGAAAGCTCATGATGTTGCTTATAGCTCAGATGAGCCAAATGACACAAGGAAAAGCATCTGGGACATGGAATTAAAACATCTGCATTCAATTCTCATTTTCACAATATTTGTGTCATGGTATCTAAGACAAGACTAGTTACTAAAACTTTCTCTTTTTTTTTTGTATTTTGACAAAGTTGACAATAACAATACTAAAATGTTCTAAACCTGCTTGCTTGTAACCTATAAAATGAAACATCTTCCACAGTGTTTATTCAAACCAAACCAATGAATAAAGCACTTCGTTGCACATATAGGGTATTTTCATTATTGATATATTATGACCTCAAGTCTTTGAGCCATCTCATTTTTCAAGACTGCATATTGGTCTGTAATCTTTTTCTAATTTTCTGCTGATGTTTGACACTGCATTAATACAATTTTTCCTTTCTGCAAGAACATCTTTATCATGAAGGCCTCACTCAGATACAGTGAACTAGGAAATCTGTATTCCCATTGCTAAAGCTCAGGCAATATACACTGACTCATGAAGCTGAAAGGTCCATGGGAGAGAGCCATCTTCAGTTTCAGATAAAATATTTCTTAAACAAAGATGACAACATCCAGGCCAACAACATACATATCTGGTGCTAAGGATTCTTGTATATATTATTAACACTATATTTCCTAACTGACTGGTAAGATTGAATGTTAGTCCTTAAAAAGGTTAAGAGACCATTAGGGTCTATATCTCTTCTTGTCAATTTCAGAGCAGTTTCATTAATAATATCCGCAAGGAGCCAAAGGTCTTACAATCTACTAAGAGGAGTTTTTGGCTCTGGGGTAGTTATAACATTCCAGTTTTTGGCTCTGTTAGTTTTTGGCTCTGGGGTGTTACAACTACCCCAGAGCCTGGGGTTGACTTGCCAATGAGCTTAACTATGGTGGATGCTACTCTCTGGTCTTGCTCACCTTGCTGTATTAATTCCCCTCATCTCCTGACATTAGACTAGGGCCAGTGACAATGTCCTGGCTTCTCTCTCTCCTTCTCCCTCATTTGCTGCTTTGTTTTCTCCAGAGTCTCACCTGGTCATTATGCATTTTACCTTACTCTTATCTTGGAGTTTTCAGTGAGTGGGCTCCATGGCTATGTACAATGGTAGTTTGCATCTCATGTGCCTCAGTCAAGAAACCCTAGTAAAGAATCCTCGTCAGTCCCTGTAGTCTCTGTTTTAGTGGTCCTTCCATCACTAAGGTGGTTAATTTTGCCTACCTCTCAATTGCAATGAAGATCCACGGCTGAGCCCAGTGCACACAAGTGATGCCTCTGGCTCCACTCCCAGAAGCCAGCCATCATCCTTCTGTTCCTTAAGCATGCTCCATAGCAACTTTTTCCTGCTCAGGCCAAACCCCCACATGAGCTCTGGCCTAGCAAAGCCTTTTCTCACATTACCTTTCTAGAAGTTTAAAATGACTAATTTTGATTTCTCAAACCCACTTTCCATAGTTTTGTTGAATTTTAATAGGTATGTTTGTGGGGTGATAATCACTTACATTTTTCTCTTCATGGTTTTGTCGTATCTAAAGATAAATTTATTTTGTTTAACAGGTGAAAGTGATAAAGTTTCTAGGTTACTTATTACTTGATCTCTTTTAGAAATGACAGAAACTACTAGGTGTTCCCTGGTATCTCATCTTTCCTTCTTTTGTCAGTAACAGGGTTCTAAGTTTTAGCTGAGCAAATGGCTGCCGACTTAAGAACTACATTTCCCAGCCTCCCTTGAAGCAAGGTGTAGCCATAGGACCAGGTTTCAGCCAATGGGAAGTGAGATGTGACATGTTCCAAGATGTGCTCTTTATTTTATTATTATTATTATTATTATTATATTATTATTATACTTTAAGTTCTGACATACATGTGCAGAATGTGCAGGTTTGTTACATAGCTATACATGTGCCATGGTGGTTTGCAGTATCTATCACCCTGTCATCTACATTAGGTAATTCTCCTAATGCTATCCCTCCCCTTTCCCCTCACCCTCTACTATCCCTCCCCTAGTCCCCCACCTCTCAACAGGCCCTGGTGTGTGATGTTCCCCTCCCTGTGTCCATGTGTTCTCATGGTTCAACACTCACTTATGAGTGAGAACATGCGGTGTTTGGTTTTCTGTTCTCGTGTCAGTTAGCTGAGAATGATGGTTTCCAGCTTTATCTATGTCCCTGTAAAGGACATGAATTCATCCTTTTCTATGGCTGCACAATATTCCATGGGATATATGTGCCACATTTTCTTTATGGATATGCTCTTAAAAGAAATGGCCATGCCCGCCTTTCCTTCATTTCCCCCTTGCTGGTGAAATGTGGATTCAGAACTGGTTAAGCCACCTTCAACTACGCAGAGCAGGGCATCAAGCTATGAGATAGATGGAGCCTAGGTTCCTAAAATCTTTAGGGATTTCGTAATCTCTTGAGAAAGAAACTTCCATCATATTTATGCAAGCATTGTCAGTTTGGGTCTTTAATACAATGACTGAAATGGTATTCCAATACACCTTTTCATTTGAGAGGATTGCTCCAATGTATCTGTCTTGAACTGTTATTATAAGAAGTGGCTATTTATAAGTAGGCATTTGAAGATGTAAATGTTATAAAACTAGAAAGAATCATTACCAAATACCCAAAGTATTCACTTTTTTAAAAAGTATTAAATCATGATTAAACATGAGAGTGTTTAAAGAGGTCATTGGGATATTCAAATGGTATGTAAATATAAACCCTTAAGTTACTTTTTTTTTTTTTTGCTGGCCTGTACATTTGTCAAGGAATTAAAATCTATGTTCTTGTGTGGTTTTAATGATCCAGTGATCATAAAGAATTAACATGAAACTGTTCTGGCAGAAAGCAATGATAAGAGTAGGAGTAGAAGTTTAGGAAAAGGATGTCAGATCCTCTGCCATCATTAATTTAGAAGGCGAGAGAGACAGCATCCACAGCTCCTCCAGTATACTTCTGTGACTGGAAACTAGAATAAGTCTCTCTTCAAGCACAACTTGTCTTGTTAAGGCTTAAAAAAACAACAAGCGCAGTATTTCCATTTGGGGGATGCAAATATGCAATTAATGAATCTCTTTTAAAACTTAAAGTAGAAAGCTTCACAGTTCTGAGGCAAGATTAATTTAAAGTCATGGTTAAGGGAAGAGGCAGTGTGGTGCTACACAGGGCTCAAGGCTGGAGCTGAGGATCAGCTAGAAGGTGGTTCTTGCTTCATCATCAACTCAGCATGTGGCCAGAGCTATCACCTCCCTGCTTGTAAAATGAAGAGATTTCAACAAAAGTTCCCTAGTCATGACAATCTATGAATCTACAGAAAATAATGATGCCAGTTAAGTAGCTAGCCAGTGAAAGTTAAGGAAGGTTAACCAACTTTATGAAAATATACAGTAGCTGGAATCCCAGTATCCTACAAATCAATAGAAGAGATGAGCTGCTAGCTAGAAAAGTGATTCTAGATAACTGATGTTTATGAAGGTGAGATGAAAATCCTCAGACCTTTAAATATTTTGATGACAATAGTAACATCCTTTAAAGACTGAGTTTGGAGGGATGGCTTCCACCTTCAAAAAGACATCACATAATATGAAGCTTTCACAATAAGAAGTTTCCAGGGCACAACTACAACTTTCTAGCAAGAAGACATCATAATAAGGTCCTAATCTAACTAACCAGAAAAAAAATGATGAAGAAAATAGGGTTATCTCATGAAAGACAATCAGGACTTACTGACAACAGTTTACAGAACATGAGTTCAGTCTTGTATTCTTTCACCTCAGTAGCCCACAGTTTCGCTTACACTGATCACTCTTAAATCCAGCTCACATCATTCCCCCAAGCTCCTACTATCACTTAGAACAACTTTTGGATGTCTCCTAGGTACACTGACACATGTCCTAGACTGAAGAGTGAGACCACCCTACTTCACTGCAGGTTTCCCTTACCAGTGATGGGTTCATGCTGTACTCCATCACACAAACCAGAAACCCAGGAGCCATCTCTGGCTCCATCTTCTCCCACACCCCTACAAATTCTTCTTGATTTTACCCCCAAGTAGCTCTCAATTTCATCCTTTCTTTCCATTTCCACGATCACCATTTTAGTCCAAGTTACCATCATCTGATTTCCCTGCATACTTTCATGCCCTTCACCTTCCCCAATCCAGAGTGATCCTTTGAAAGTAAATATCCCATCACATTAATCCCACACTTAAAACCTTTCCACAGCTGTTCCTGTAACAAAGCACAGATTCTTAACATGGTCTACAAGGACCTGCATGATCTGGCTTCTGCTTCTCTCACCAGTTTTATCTTCCACCATTCTGCCCTGCTTCTCTCTGCTCCAGTCCTGAGCTCCTATTTTAGTTATTCGAAATGTTGTCAGTCCCTGCTACAGTTCCTTCATTTATATTGTTTTCTCTACCCGGAATGCTCCACTTCTTCTTGTCCTTTCCTTCACCTACTTTTTTTTTTAAACAACTGCTCTGCTCAAATGTCAAATCCTCAGGATTACTGCCCTGACCTGCAAACCATGTCAACCTGCCCATTATACACCTAAATAGAACCCTATGTGAATACAGTGGACACTAGGAAGAGGACATTGTCTGGCTCTAGGAGAATCTATCAGACTTGCTTATCTGCAGAGGACTCTGAGCAAATTATGTTGACTGACAGCTAGACAGAACCACAAGATAAAGTATGCTGTTTAAGTCAGGTCCCCAGCAAGAAACACATGATACACTCGAATTAGGATAACTTGAGAAGAGTTTAATAAAGGAACAATTTAGAAAGGTATGAGAATAGGGAAGCTACAGGGAATGATAAAGCACTTTGGGGACAGAAATAATAGGAACCATACACTACTAAGTCTGAAGAGGTGAAGAATAGAACTGTGAGTAGAACCAGAATTCAGACAGGTCTAAGTGCTGAGCACTCCTTGACATGAGCTGTGACCTTAGGTCAAGGGACCAATTTCAGTGAACTCACAAGGAAGAAGCCAGGGGAGTAATACTCTTCATCATCGTCCTCCCTCCCTCTGATCCACTGCCATGATTCCCTATTAGCCAAACTCAACTGGAAGCCAGAGGGCTTGAGAGCCCATAGCGTCAGCCATAGAGGTCATGGCAGAGCCGCAAGAAGGGTGGTGAGTGGCTCTGGAGGTGAAAAGGAGTATATCCTTATTTGTGTAATATCTCTACTCATCTTTACACAAAAATCGTGAGGCTGTTTGCTTGAAACAAAATAAGTAATATAAGGAAACAACCAGGAAGGAAGAGTCTACAAATGCTATACCACAAGGGTTAATAGAGGTGCAGTTTGACTGCACTGCCAGCATGACACTCAACTATAACTAAATCTGTAGGTACAGAAAGTAAAAGTAAAATTAGTAGTTGCCAGGGTTGGGGGGTGGGGGTGGAAATGAATGCTTAATGGATATAAGGTTTCCTTTTAGGATAATAAAAGTGTGCTGGAGTTAGACAGAGGGGATATTTGCACAACTCTGTGAATGTACTAAGTGCCACTGAATTGCATCTTTAAAATGATTAAGTGTATGTTATGTGAATTTTGCTCCAATAAAAAAAATGACTCCATTTCCCAGTAACCAGAACAATAAAGGAAACATAATCAATTATGCAGCTCTCACTATTGGAAAGGAGGAAGTCTACTAGTCTCTATGGTGGAAATAAAGATGATTCTAGCAGGGAGCTCTAAAAGGTATCTCTCCAATGGGCTTTTATATATAGATAGTGGTAAATGATATAATGGATAATCCCCTCAACACATTTTATGATAGGATGCAGAGGTAGTTTCCAACAGCTGTTCCTTGATCAAGGTTGAGGCATAAGATTAAAAAGAAAATCAATGATAGTATCTCTAGAATGGGACGAGATAATATATTGGTCAACTTGATCGAAAGGCTGATCCCAGGGCAAACAGACTGAATGTCTCTTGGGATCTTTTCTAGATGTCAATCTTTTCTCTCACAGATTTTGAACAGAAGCTGGATATTAGACAATTCAAGGAAGTCCCCTGTGATGAGGCACTGGTATGCTGGCATTTACATAGATGACTAGGACCAGATCCATATGCTTTGGGCATCAGATGAATCAGGAGCAGCATTAGTGCACTATCAGGAGGTTGGGGAAGCCTAATTATATTCTTGCTAGGGTAGAAGGCTGTCTACCTCATAGTCCCACAGAAGGGGACTTTCTGTAACTTCAGGCTAAGTCATCACTCATGCAACAACATGACTTTAAAAAATATATTTACTAACTGCCAACTATATGCCATGCACATTGAAAGGTACTTGGTATTCAAAGATAAACATTTATTATTCCTTCTTTTCTTCTTGTGACCCCTTGGAATCCCATGCCAAGAAGGTTAGGGGGTGGTGTTGAACTCCTGGATTCCACTACAGAAATATAGTCTGTTGAATCTCATGAAATTTCTAGTTACTTTCTTCTTTTTAACAAACTGTTTGTAACTCTTCTCCCCCTACCCAATGAAATCTTTAATATAGTATGGTCAAAATGCTTATAAAAATATTGAGTTATCTGGTGGCTGGCAAGACAGCCAAATAGGAATAGCTCCAATCTGCAGCTCCCAGCAAGATCAACACAGAAGATGAGTGATTTCTGCATTTCCAACTGAGATATCCATCTCATTGCGACTGGTTAGACAGTGGGTACAGCCTACTGAGGGCAAGTCAAAGCAGAGTGGGGTGTCACCTCACCTGGGAAGTGCAAGGGGTCAGGGAGCTCCCTCCCCTAGCCAAAGGAAGCTGTGAGGGGGCTGTGCCTTGAGGAACGATGCACTCTGGCCCCAGATACTACACTTTTCCCATGGTCTTTGCAACCCACAGACCAGGAGATTCCCTCTGGTGCCTACACCACTAGGGCCCTGGGTTTCAAGCACAAAATTGGGCAGCTGTTTGGGCAGACACTGAGCTAGCTGCAGTTTTTTTTCACACCCCAGTGGCGCCTGGAATGTTAGTGAGACAAAACAGTTCATTCCCCTGGAAGCGGGGCTGAAGCCAGGGAGCCAAGTGGTCTAGCTCAGTGGATCCCACTGCCATGGAGCCTAGCAAGCTAAGATCCACTGGCTTAAAGTTCTCACTGCCAGCACAGCAGTCGGAAGTCAACCTGGGACACTGGACCTTGGTGGGGGGAGGGGCGTCCACAATTACTGAGGCTTGACTAGGTGGTTTTCCCCTCACGGTGTAAACAAAACCACTGGGAAGTTTGGACTGGGTGGAGCCCACCCCAGCTCAGCAAGGCCACTGCAGCCAGACTGCCTCTCTAGATTCCTCCTCTCTGGGCAGGGCATCTCTGAAAGAAAGGCAGCAGCCCCAGTCAGGGGCTTATAGATCAAACTCCCATCTCCCTGGGACAGAGCACCTGGGGGAAAAGGTGGCTGTGGGTGAAGCTTCAGCACACTTAAATGTTCCTGCCTGCTGGCTCGGAAGTAAGACGCAAATCTCCCAGTACAGCATTTGAGCTCTGCTAAGGGACAGACTGCCTCCTCAAATGGGTCCCTGACCCCCATGCCTTCTGACTGGGAGACACCTCCCAGCAGGGGTCAACAGACACCTCATACAGGAGAGCTCCGGCTGGCATCTGGCAGGTACCCCTCTGGGACGAAGCTTCCAGAGGAATGAAGAAGCAGCAATCTTTGCTGTTCTGTAGCCTCCACTGGTGATATCCAGACAAACAGGGTCTGGAGTGGACCTCCAGCAAACTCCAGCAGACCTGCAGCAGAAGGGCCTGACTGTTAGAAGGGAAACTAACAAACAGAAAGGAATAGCATCAACATCAACAAAAAGGATGTCCACACGGAAACCTCACCCAAAAGTCACCAACATCAAAGACCAAAGGTAGATTAATCCACAAAGATGAGAAAAATCCAGCGCAAAAAGGCTAAAAATTCCAAAAAAACAGAATGCCTCTTCTCCTCCAAAGGATCACAACTCCTCGCCAGCAAGGGAACAAAACTGGACAGAGAAAGAGTTTGATGAATTCACAGAAGTAGGCTTCAGAAGGTGGGTAATAACAAACTCCTCTGAGCTAAAGGAGCATATTTTAACCCAATGCAAGGAAGCTAAGAACCTTGAAAAAAGGTTCAGCCCTGGACCAAGTGGACCTAATAGACATCTACAGAACTCTACACACCAAATCAACAGAATATACATTCTTCTCAGCACCACGTCACATCTGTTCTGAAATTGACCACATAACTGGAAGTAAGTTAGCAAATGCAAACGAATGGAAATCATAGCAAACAGTCTCTCAGATTACAGAGCAATCAAATTAGAACTCGGGATTAAGAAACTCACTGAAAACCACACAACTACATGGAAACCGAACAACCTGGTTCTGAATGACTACTGGGTAAATAACAAAATTAAGGCAGAAATAAATAAGTTCATTGATACCAATGAGAACAAAGACATAATGAACCAGAATCTCTGGGACACAGCTAAAGCAGTGTTTAGAAGGAAATTTATAGCACCAAATGCCCAGAGGAGAAGGCAGGAGAGATCTAAAATTAACACCCTAACATCACAATTTAAAAAACTAGAAAAGCAAGAACAAACAAATTCAAAAGCTAGCAAAAGACAAGAAATAACTAAGATCAGAACAGAACTCAAGAAGATAGAGACATGAAAAACCCTTCCAAAAATCAATGAATCCAGAAGCTGGTTTTTTGAAAAGATTAACAAAATAGATGGACCACCAGCCAGACTGATAAAGAAGAAAAGAGAGAAGAATCAAATAGACACAATAAAAAATGATATAGAAGATATCACCACTGATCCCTCAGAAATACAAACTACCATCAGAGAATACTACAAATACCTCTATGCAAATAACTTAGAAAATCTAGAAGAAATGGATGAATTCCTGGACACATCTGTCTTCCCAAGACTAAACAAGGAAGAAGTCCAATCCCTGAAGAGACCAATAACAAGTTCTGAACTTGAGGCAGTAATTAATAGCCTACCAACCAAAAAAGCACAGGACCAGACGTACTCACAGCCGAATTCTATCAGAGGTACAAAGAAGAGCTGGTACGATTCTTTCTGAAACTATTCCAAACAACAGAAAGACAGGGACTCCTTCCTGACGCATTTTACGAGGGCAGCCATTAACCTGATACTAAAACCTGGCAGAGACAAAACAAAAAAAGAAAATTGCAGGCCAATATCCCTGATGAACACCAATGTAAAAATCCTTGATAAAATACCGGCAAACCGAACCGAGTGGCACATCAAAAAGCTTATCCACCACGATCAAATTGGCTTCATCCCTGGGATGCAAGGCTGGTTTAATATATGTAAATCAATAAACATAAGCAATCATATAAACAGAACCAATGGTCAAAACCACATGATTATCTCAATAGATGCAGAAATGGCTTTCAATAAAATTCAACATCTGTTTGTGCTAAACACTCTCAATAAACCAGGTATTGATGGAACGTATCTCAAACTAATAAGAGCTATTTATGACAAACCCACAGCCAATATCATACCAAATGGGCAAAAGCTAGAAGCATTCCCTTTGAAAACGGGCACAAGACAAGGATGCCCTCTCTCACCACTGCTATTCAACACAGTATTGGAAGTTCTGGCCAGGGCAATCAGGCAAGAGAAAGAAATAAAGGGTATTCCAATAGGAAGAGAGGAAGTCAAATTGTCTCTGTTTGCAGATGATATGATTATATATTTAGAAAACGCCATTGTCTCAATGCAAAATCTCGTTAAGCTGATAAGCAACTTCAGCAAAGTCTCAGGATACAAAATCAATGTGCAAAAATTATAAGCATTCCCATACACCAATAATAGAGAAACAGAGCCAAATCATGAGTGAACTCCCATTCATAATTGCTACAAAGAGAACGAATTACCTAGGAATACAAAGACCTCTTCAAGGAGAACTACAAACCACTGCTCAAGGAAATAAAAGAGGACACAAACAAATGGAAAGACATGCCATGCTAATGGATAGGAAGAATCAATATTGTGAAAATGGCCAAACTGCCCAAAGTAATTTATAGATTCAGTGCTATCCCCATCAATCTATCATTAACTTTCTTCACAGAATTAGAAAAAACTACTTTAAATTTTATATGGAACCAAAAAAGAGCCCGCATAGCCAGGACAATTATAAACAAACGAACAAACAAACAAACTATAGGCATCATGCTACTTCACTTCAAACTATATTACAAGGCTACAGTAACCAAAACAGCACGGTACTGGTCCAAAACAGATATATAGACCAATGGAACAGAACAGAGGCCTCAGAAATAATGCCACACATCTACAACCATCTGATATATTTGACAAACCTGACAAAAACAACCAATGGGGAAAGGATTCTCTATTGAATAAATGGTGTTGGAATAACTGGCTAGCCATATGCAGAAAACTGAAACTGGACCCCTTCCTTACACCTTATACAAAAATTAACTCAAGATGGATTAAAGACTTAAACATAAGACCTAAAACCATAAAAACCCTAGAAGAAAATCTAGGCAATACCATTCAGGACATAGGCATGGGCAAAGACTTCATGAGTAAAATACCAAAAGCAATGGCAACAAAAGCCAAAATTGATGAATTGGATCTAATTAAGCTAAAGAGCTTCTGCACAGCAAAAGAAACTATCATCAGAGTGAACTGGCAGCCTACAGAATGGGAGAAAATTTTGCAAACTATCTATCTGACAAAGGGCTAATATCCATAATCTACAAAGAACTTCAACAAATTTACAAGAAAAAAAAAAAAAAACAGCCCCATGAAAAAGTAGGCAAAGAATTCCCAAAAGAAGCATTTGTGCAGTCAAAAAACATTTGAAAAAAAGCTCATCATCACTGGTCATTAGAGTAATGCAAATCAAAACCACATTGAGATACTATCTCATGCCAGTTAGAATGGTGATCATTAGAAAGTCAGGAGACAACAGATGCTGGAGAAGATGTGGAGAAACAGGAACATCTCACACTGTTGGTGGGAGTGAAAATTAGTTCAAACACTGTGGAAGACAGCGTTGCAATTCCTCAAGGTTCTAGAACCAGAAATGCCATTTGACTCAGCAATCCCATTACTGGTTATATACCCAAAGAAATATAAATCATTCTACTATAAAGACACATCCACACTTATATTTATTGCAGCACTGCTCATAATAGCAAAGACTTGGAACCAACCTAAATGTTCATCAGTGATAGACTGGATAAAGAAAATGTGGTATTTACACCATGGAATACTATGTAGCCATAAAAAGGATGAGTTCATGTCCTTTGCAGGGACATGGATGAAGCTGGAAACCATCATTCTCAGCAAACTAACACAGGAACAGAAAACTAAACACCACATGTTCTCATTCATAAGTGGGAATTGAACAATGAGAATACATGGACGCAGGGAAGGAACATCACACACTGGGGCCTGTTGGGGGGTGGGGGACTAGGGGAGGGATAGCATTAGGAGAAATACCTAATGTAGATGACAGGTTAATGGGTGCAGCAAACCACCATAGCATGTGTATACCTATGTAACAAACCTGCATGTTCTGCACATGTATCCTAGAAATTAAAATATAATAATAAAAAAATTGAGCTATCTAATATGGTATAATTTCCAGGTTTCTAGAAAAATTACTCAAGGCATGTCAAAAATTCCACAGAAGTTACTGATGCTCCCTGTCCATAAGGGTTATAGAAAGCAATTATTATTACCAAATAACTACAGTGATAAGTGTCAAGGGAATGGCAATTACAGTGAAACTTTTGGGCATCTGATGAAGCCGAGCCTGATGGCTGGCATGGCTGGGATGACCTTATTAGATGAGATAGAATTTGATCAGAATGCTTCTCATCTGACTTTATTTTAATGGGCTCTAGGAGAACAACAAAATTATTTTAGCAAGTACTACTTTACAGCATTACCCATGTGGCAGTTACTTTCTGCATCACAGGAGGGGATCTACAAATGTTAATGTTTAATTGATCATTAGCCTTTTCTGGCAATTGCTTTTCATAATATGTCTCTTCACAACAACATCAAGCAGCTCATATACTGCCTTGTGGTATAAAGCCTGTTTCCCTAGCTGCCACCCAGTTCCATTCATAGAGGGATTTATAAAAAGCAGGATACCAAAAGCCCTGGCTTTATTCCAAGATGTCTAACAAGATGCATAGGAAAAGTAAAGGCAGGCAGACAGGCTGGATGAATGAGGCACCCTTTTTTAAGAAAGTGCAAGAGAAAAATTGGAGTGCATCAAAATGAGAAAAAAATAGAGGAAAAATCAGGAAGAAGTAATCAAGAGCCCATCCCTAGACAGAAGATTAGTTTATCCTGCTGAAATGAAGCATGGTCGAGAAAACTGGATGATACAGATATAAATTATTCATGGTTAAAGACATCTCAGTCATTAAGATATTTACACCATGACTGTAGCCCATGCGTGCTGTGTTGATTTATGGGCTACATAATTACAGAAGATATGCTGATGACTGTTTGCATGGGAAACACTCTGGATTTTTATTTTGTTAATCAGTTTTCCCACTTCTGAGTCCTGCATTTCAATCAAAGTGCAAGGCTTGATTAGAACCTCCTGGGGGTAGTGAGAAGGCCATGCATAGTAAAATCAGCTTTGCCTGCCTTACATTCCTTCAGATAAAAAAGTACCTTTTGGGGGCCTTTCAACTTACTCATTATTTAACAGTATTTTTATTACTGATATCCTATTCATATAATACTACTAATACCTTTTTTCAGATAAGCCAAACCCCAATATATTCTTTAAAGTATTTTTTAAATTGCCGATTTAATATTTTTCTACTGAAATAGAGTGCTTGGGAAAGACTCACATAAAAGTGCACCTTCCAATGCTCAAATAAGCTTCATCTTAAATCCTAACTTTTCCCTAGGGAGTCAAAGGAGACACAGCATGATTATTTACTGTATTGCAAGAAGAGTACAAAGCAAGTGAAACTCAATAACTCATCCCATGCTAACTTGAGTTTGCATAAAGTATGACTGATGATTGACTCCGACTCTCTGCATCAGGCTCACCCTGATAATTGTATTAACTTTGGAATACCTCTCATTTTACATGACAGATTTTTTTCAGTACCCTGCTTTTCAGGTTATACTATTTTAAAAACTTTTTATGGAAGTATATCAACATGCAGAGAATGCATAAATCATAAGTTTACGGCTTGATACATTTTCATAAAGTGAATATATCTGTGTAACCACACCAAGACCCAGAAATAGAACATTAACAGCATCAAATAATCCCCCCACTTCTTTAAATTGCTCCCCATCCAAAAGGTAACTGTTATCCTAACTTCTAACAGAGTAAGTTTTTTTGCTTATTCTTTTCCTTTTTAGAAATACTATTTGTACTCTTCTTTGGCTTCTTTTGCACAATATTAGGATTGTAAGAGTCATGCATATTATTAGGGGTAATTTATTGTAATTACTATGTTGCATTTCATGCGGTGACCCATGCTATAATTCATCCATTCTACCTAGGTTTTTCTGGGTTTGGCTATTACAAATATTTCTGCTATGCTATGTACAATGGCCAAGATGTGAAATCAACCTAAGTGTCTATTGATGATGATGAATGAAGAAAATGTACACTATGAAATATTATTCAGCCATGAAAAAGAATGAAATAATGTCATTTGTGGCAACATGGATGAGCCTGGATGATACTACGTTAAGTGAAATAAGTCAGGCAAAGAAAGACAAATATTAGATGGTCTCATTTATATGTGGGAGCTAAAAAAATTGATCTCATGGAGGCAGAGAGTAGAGTGGTGGTTCAGAGGCTGGGAAGGAGAAGGGGAGGGGGTGTAAAAAGAGGTTGCTTAGTGGGTACAAAATACATTTAGATAGAAGGAATAAGTTCTAGTGTTTGATAGCACAACAGTGTGACTACAGTTATCAGTACTTTATTGTCTATTTCAAAATAGCCAGGAAAGAATATTTAGAATGTTGTCAATACAAAGAAATGATAAATGTTCTAGGTGATGGACAGGTATCCCAACTACCCTAAGTTGATCATTATACACTCTATGCATGTATCAAAATATTATGTGTACCCTATAACTATGTACAATTATTATCAGTAAAAAATATTGCTGCTATGAACATTCTAGTTGTCTTTTGGTGAGTATGGGTATGCATTTCTGTGGAAACCACAACTAGGATTGGAATTGTTGTGTCACAGGGTATGCATATGCTCAGCTTCAGGAGATACTGTCGAAGAGGTTTTCTAAAGAGTTATATGAATCTGCTGTCCCACCAGCAGGGAATGAGAGTTCCAGTTGCTCCATATGTTTACCACCTCTTGTGCTCTGTCTTTTCCACTGTAGCCATTAAGTTGAGGTTGTCGTGGTATCACATTGTGGTTTCAATTTGCATTTTCCTGATGACTAATGTAGTGGAGCAATTTTTCATCCACTTATTGGCCATTTGAATATTCTCTTTTGTGAAGTGTCTGTTCAGATCTTTTCCCTGATTTCCTATTAGGTTATCTGGCTTACTGCTTTGTGAAAATTTGAATAATATATATAATATTAAAAAAAAAATTAAAAAAATTAAAAAATAATTTAAAAAATATATATTCTAGTATGAGTCATTGTTGAATATGTAATTTGCAAATATACTTTCCTCCCTCTATGACTTATCATTTCAATGATTAATGGTGTCATTTGATATGAGAAGTTCTAGATTATTTATATTATGGTTATACTTTACATGTTCTGTTTAAGAAATCTTTGCTTACTATAAAGTTATGGTGATGTTCTCCCATGTTTTTTCAACAGGTTTCATTATTTAATTTTATATTTAGACAAGGAATCCTCTGAAACTGATTTCTATGTGTTGTGTTGGGCAGAGTCAAGATATATTTTTCTCCACATGGATATATCCATCATCATTTTTTGAAAGGACTATTTTTTTCTCATTGCATTGCAATGTCATCTGTGTCACAAATCAGGTGAATATATATATATATATACACACACACACACACACAATTAGTATATATTCATATGTATCATCATATTTATGAATAGATGTGTATGTGTATATATATGTGTGTGTGTGTGTTTTCTGGATATTCTGTTGTGTCTCTCTTTTCTTCTTGTGCCTGTACCATACTGTCTTCATTACTTCAGCTTTTAAATAGATCTTAATATCTAGGAGTATAGGTTCCTCAATTTTTTTGTTGTTCTTTAAGACTGGTCTGACTTTCTTGACCTTTTATAGCATGGTTTTACCATGTATTTAATTCAGGAAAAAGTAAAGCTCAGTAACTGAGTAAGAGAGTTCAGGCCCTTGCCAAGGGAATAATAATATATGAAATAATCATGAGAATTTATGTGACAGGTTTCAGTATTAAATCTGACAGACTGACATCATTTTTATATACATATTTAAATATACTCTGTAGAATACTAATAAGAGTCTTCCAACGTAAATGTCTAAGGCCTCAATGCTGTTCCATGTAGCCAATGAGAGTTTTCAAATTTGTAAAGCAGAGGATAAGGTTTGGCTCTGTGTCCCCACCCAGATCTCATCTTGAATTGTGCTCCCATAATTCCCATATGTTATGGGAGGAACCCAGTGGAAAATAACTGAATCATGGGGGCAGTTTCCCCCATACTGTTTTAGTGGTAGTGAATAAGTCTCATGAGATCTGAGGGTTTTATTAGGGGTTTCCACGTTTGTGTCTTCCTCATTCTTTCTTTTGCCATCCATGTAAGATGGGACTTGCTCCTTCTTGCCTTCCACCATGATTGTGAGGCTTCCCCAGCCACATGGAACTATAAGTCCAGTTAAACCTCTTTCTTTTGTAACTCTTCATCAGCAATGTGAGAACAAACTAATACAGCAGACAATAAGAAAAAGCAGGTCTCAACTTTTTCTTTTTTTGAGTGAGGGTCTCACTCTGTCACCCAGGCTATAGTGCAGTGGTGTGAACATAGCTCACTGCAGTCTTGAACTCCTGGGCTCAAGTGATCCTCCCATTTTAGCCTATTGAGTAGCTGGCACCACAGGTGTGCACCAGCACATCCAACTAATTTTTAAACTTTTTATAGAGACAGCGTTTCACCATGTTGCCCAGGCTGGTCTCAAACTCCAGACTTCAAGTGATCCTCCCACCTTAGCCTCCCAAAGTGCTGGGATTACAGGTGTGTGTCACTGTGCTTGGCACAACATTTCTTAAAGGTCTTTCTGAGCTGAGACATAGTGACTGGGGGAACACTTGCACACACCATCATGGCCCTCATTGCACAAGCTCTGGAAGCCTCTACTTCCACTGTCAGTACTAGTGTAAAGATTTTTAAAAACGAGCCATACAGGTCATCTATAAAGAAAAGCCCATCAGACTAACAGTGAAACTCTCTGCAAAAACCACACAAGCCAGAAGAGATTGGGGACCAATATTGACACTTTTAAGGAAGAGAATTTTCAACCCAGAATTTCATATCTGGCCAAACTAGGCTTCATAAGCAAAGGAGAAGGGTTTGCAATCCTAGTTTCTGACAAAACAGCCTTTAAACCAATAAAGATCAAAAAAGACAAGGGCATTACATAATGGTAAAGGGTTCAATTCGGCAAGAAGAGCTAACCTTCTTAAATATATATGCACCAAATACAGGAGCATCCAGATTCATAAAGCAAGTTCTTAGAGACCTACAGAGAGACTTAGACTCTCACACAATAATAATGGGAGATTTTAACACCTGGCAGGCAATAGTAGACAGATCATTGAGACAGAAAATTAGTGAAGATATTCAGGACTTGAACTCAGCTCTAAATCAAGTGGACCTGATAGATTTCTACAGAACTCTCCATGCAAAAATAATACAAAATATACATTCTTCTCATTGCCACACGATACTTACTCTAAAATTGATCACATAATTGGAAGTAAAACACTCCTCAGCAAATGCAAAAAAACTGAAATCATAACAACAGTCTCTCAGACCATAGCACAATCAAATTAGAACTCAATATTAAGATATTCACTAAAAACCACACTACTTGAAAATTGAACAACCTGCTTCTGAGTGACCCTTGGGTAAATAAAATTGAGGCAGAAATAAAGAATTTCTTTGAAACTAGTGAGAACAAAGAGACAATGTGCCAGAATCTTTGGGATGTAGCATTAAATACCCACACCAAAAACCTAGCAAGATCTCAAGTTAACAACCTAACATCACAACTAAAGAACTACAGAACCAGGAGCAAACAAACCCCAAAGCTAGCAGAGGACAAAAATAACCAAGATCAGAGCTGAACTGAAGGAGATAGAGATGTGAAAAACTCTTCAAAAAAACATCAGTGGATCCATAAGCTGCTTTTTTGAAAAATGTAATAAAATAGACCACTAGGTAGGTTAATAAGAAAAGAGAGAAGAATCAAGTAAACACAATAAGAAATGATAAGGGGGATATCACTACTGACCCCCTCAAACAACTATCAGAGAATACCATAAACACCTCTATGCATATAAACTAGAAAATCTAGAAGAAATGTATAAATTCCTGGATGCATACACCCTATCAAGACTGAACCAGGAAGAAACTGAATCCCTGAATAAACCAATAACAAGTTCTGAAATAGTCTACCAACCAAAAACTGCCCAGGACCAGATAGATTCACAGCTGAATTCCACTAGAGGTACAGAAAAAGAGCTGGTACCATTTTTACTGAAAGTATTCCAAAAAATTGAAAAGGAGGGGCTTCTTCCTAACTCATTCTGTGAGACCAGCATTATTCTGATACCAAAACCTGGCAGAGATACAACAAAAAAAGGAAATTTCAGGCCAATATCCTTGATGAACATCAATGCAAAAATCTTCAACAAAATAAATACAAGCTAAATCCAGCAGCATATCAAAAGGCTTATCCACCATGATCAAGTTGGCTTCATCCCTGGGATGCAAGGTCTGTTTCAACATATGCAAATCAATAAATGTGATTCATCATATAAACAGAACTAAAGACAAAAACCACATAATTATTTCAACAGATGTAGAAAAGGCCTTCAACACCTCCTCATGCTAAATATTCTCAATAAACTAGGTATCAAAAGAAAATACCTTAAAATAATAAGAACCATCTATGACAAACCCATGTCCAATATCATACTGAATGGGCAAAAGCCAGAAGCATTCACCTTGAAAATCAGCACAAGACAAGGATGCCCTCTCTTACCACTCCTATTCAATATAGTATTGGAAGTTCTGGCCAGGGAAATCAGGCAAGAGAAAGAAATAAAGGGTATTCAAATAGGAAGAGAGAAGTCAAATTATCTTTGTTTGCAGATGACATGATGCTGCACTGAGAATATTCCATCATCTTAGTCCAAAAGCTTCTTAAGCTGATAAGCAACTTCAGCAAAGTCTCAGGATACAAAATCAATGTGCAAAAATTGCTAACATTCCTATATACCAACAACGAATCTCTCTGATTTGGCAAGCGGAGAGCCAAATCATGAATCAGCTCCCATTCACAATTGCTACAAAGAGAATAAAATACCTAGGAATATAGCTAATAAGGGAAGTGAAGGACCTCTTTAAGGAGCACTACAAACCACTGTTCAAGGAAGTTACAGAGGACAAAAAAAAGTTTTTAAAAAGTCCATGTCCATGGATAGTAAGAATCAATATTGTGAAAATGGTCATACTGCCCAAAATAATGTATAGATTCAATGTTATTCCCATTAAACTAACATTAACATTCTTCACAGAATTAGAAAAAAATATTTAAAAATTCACATGGAACTAACAAGGAGCTGTATAACCAAAATAATTCTACGCTAAAGAACAAAGCTGGAGGCATCATGCCACCCAACTTCAAACTATACTATGAGGCTACAGTAACCAAAACAGCATGATACTAGTACAAAAACAGACACATAGACCAATGGAACAGAGTAGAGAACTCAGAAATAAGATCACACACCTACAACCATTTAATTTTCAACAACCCTGACTAAAACAACCAATGGAGAAGGGATTACTTATTTAATAAATGGTGCTGGGTAGACATATACAGAAAATTGAAATTGGACTCCTTCCTTACACCTTATACTAAAATTAAGATGGATTAAAGACTTAAATATAAAACCCAAAACTATAAAAATCCTAGGAGAAGATCTAAGCAATACCATTCAGGACATAGGCACAGACAAAGATTTCAGCCAAAAGCAATGGCAACAAAAGCAAAACTTGACAAATGGAATCTAATTAAACTAAAGAGCTTCTGCACAGCAAAAGCTATCATCAGAATGAACAGACAATCTAGAAAATGGGAGAGAATTTTTACAATCTATACATCTAACAAAGGTCTAATATCGAAAATCTATAAGAAACTTACACAAGTTTATAAGAAAAAAACAAACAACCACATTAAAAAGTGGGCAAAGGACATGAGCAGACATTTCTAACAAAAGACATTCATGTGACCAACAAACATATGAAAAAAAGCTCCACATCACTGATCATTAGAGAAATGCAAATCAAAACAACAATGAAATACCATCTCACATCAGTCAGAATGGTGATTATTAAAAAGTCAAACAATGGATGCTGGCAAGGCTGTGAAGAAAAAGAATGCTTTCACACTGTTGGTAGGAGTGTAAATTGGTTCAACCATTGTGGAAGACAGTGTGGCAATTCCTCAAAGATCTAGAGGCAGAATTATCATTTGACCCAGCAATTTCATTACTGTGTATATAACCAAATGAATGTGAATTATTCTATTATAAAATCTATGCACATGTAGGTTCATTGCAGCACTATTCACAATAGCAGATACATGAAATCAACCCAAATGCCCAACAATGATAGAATGGATAAAGAAAATGTGTACATATATACCATGAATACTATGCAGCCATACAAAGGAACAAGATCATGTCCTTTGCAGGGACACGGTTGGAGCTGGAAGCCATTATCCTCAGCATAGTAACACAGGAACAGAAAAACCAAATACTGCAGGTTCTCATTTATAAGTGGGAACTGAATGATGATTACACATGGACACCTGAGGAGGAACAACACACACTGGGGCCTGTCAGAATGGTGGGGCCTGGCAGAAAGGGAGAGCATCAGAAAGAATAGTTTATGGATCCGGGTTTAATACCTAGGTGATAGGATGATCTCTGTAGTAAGCCACCATGGCACATGTTTACCTGTGTAACAAATCTGCACATCTTACATGCACCCCTGAACTTAAAAGTTGAAGGAAAAAAAAAGAGAGCATAATTCTTTGAGGATCAATCTTACAGGAACTCAAATTTTATGTTCATCATTTACTTTAAAATTATGTTAACCATGTACTTAAAAAATTGTAAATAGTCAAAACAATCCAGCATTCAAAGTGACAAATACCAATGGAAAGGTGAAAATACTTGCCACCAAAGCAAAAAATTATTTGCCCTACCTGTTAAAATGATTTAGCATACTATACACGGTGGCAGCACAATCATCACATTCCCTATCATCTTTCTTCAGAAAGTCGGATTCCTCCTCAATTGAAAAAGAGTCACTGTCAGGTTTTTCTGGGCTGGTCACAGAAAAAATGGAATGAATCTCCATCAGGCTTTGCTGAGGCAGAGAAACTGTTTAAGTAGCAGCAAGTGTGTGCCAGCCTGAAAAAGAATTCCTACTACTCAGATTCTTAACCTCCCAAGACTGGGAAGAACAGTGAGGAAGAGTGAACGGCTCAACAGCAAGGTGCAAATACTCTGGCATCTTGCGCTAGAGTTGGCTTTATGTTTCAGTTAAGAAAAAGAAAAAGCATTCTAGTTCTTTCAGAACCAGATCTGAAACGAGACAAATGAATACCAACCACTCAGATATCTTAAAAGCCAATTTACTTGGAAGTTGCCAAAAATATACTTTGAAATATTTAAGGCATTTATATTTCTGACCGACCTCCTTGGTTTTTATAGGAGTTAAACATAAAATTTAAAACCAAATACTACTAGACGAAAGTACCGGTCTAAAGACAGGGCTAGATTGAAAAAAAGGAACAACTTGATGATTATATGTGAAAATAACCAATGTCTGTCAACTGGGAAGCCTGACCAGGGAATCAAGAGAACCAAGGCACTGAGAGGAACCAGCTGGGACCAGCATGACTGCTGGGTAGAAGTAATAAGCTCACAGTCCAGGATCTTGAATTCAGTGAGTCCTTGATAAATGTGTATTTATTAATCATAAAATAAATGAAATTTCCAATTAGAAGAATTTGACATGTAGCTAGACGGGATAGCAAATAAGCTGGATGTCAGAATCAAAGATTTAGACTGGTTAGGATGGACATAGTGGCTCACACTGTAATCCCAGCATTTTGGGAGGCCAATGCAAGTGGATCATTTGAGGTCAGGAGTTCAAGACTAGCCTGGCCAATGTGGTGAGACCTTGTTTCTACTGAAAATATAAAAATTAGCTGGGTATGATAGCAGGCACCTGTAATCCCAGCTACTTGGGAAGGTGAGGCAGGAGAATCACTTGAACTCAGAAGGCAGAAGTTGCAGTGAGCCGAGATCACACCACTGTACTCCAGCCTAGGGTACAGAGACTCTGTCTCCAAAAAAAAAAAAACAAAAAAATTTGGACGGGCTAGAATGATGGGTGAATATTTTCAAATTACTATTTAATATGCCTTAAATTGAGTTTACAAAGTGCTTACACATACATCGTGTCATTCTCTTGCTCACAAAACCCCTCTGGGATGGGCCTTGGCATTTTTAATGCTCTGTTGGTGAGTCTGATGTTCAGTAAGAGTTGAGAACTACTACTTTACATTGTAGGATGGCTTGGGAGTGAGTTACTTGTTATTAGAGGATCAAAGAGTTTGGTAAGGAGATCCTGAAGGCCTCCTAGCACTTCTGAGTGTTCCAAGTAATGATGATAATATTCAATTCTTGTGGTGTGTGAACAACTTTGCATATCACCATGTCCATGGAGCTGTATATGCCTTCAGAAGCATGTTTTAAACATCATATTTTCAACTGTGCAATGAGACAGGTCTTCTGTAGGTATCTGTTTTTTGACTAGGCTTTAGACAGCAAGGGTATTTGAAAATGATAAATAGCACTTTATGCCACTGTAAGATATACTACCACTAACAGAAATTGAGGCAACTGCTGAAATACTTTAAAAGACCGAAATAGAAAACTTTCCTAAAATGGTATACAGAAAGAAGAGCCACGTAGTTCTCTGGAGAACTTGACCTATGGAGTCCAACTACATGCAGAGCACTTTTTGCACATGTCCCTAGAATTAAAGAAGGTCAGAGACTTAGCTAAAGGGCAAGAGTTAACAGATTGTTTCATTTTAAACCTTCATTATAGAACCTTGATTTTAATGATGGCACGACAGGATCACTCGTGATACCTTTATTGTGTTAAGAAGTGAACACAGACTCTAAATTGGGAGTAAAACTGTGTTCCTTTTCCTGGGTTGCTTATTCCTCTCCTCTATTCTGAGGAAAGCTGGATTCTAACACTTCACTATGAAAATCTGGGCAGCACGTGTAGTGCCTGGGAATCTGTGAAGA